>NC_142088.1:40182500-45467500 GCF_054644295.1 Miniopterus natalensis
CAACGTTGGTGATTCACAGAAGCAGCTTCAACTAGACAGAAAAACCATTTCATGCTCAAATTATTCTTAGCAAGAGGCTCCATCTACTTTTGAAGAAAGATGAATTTAGAGTATTTCTACGGGTTTGCTAGTAGCAAATAGCTCTAAATACACACACAAAGGAAATCTGCAGCAGAGCTGAAGTGGGTTAGGGCACCTGCTCTTGAATTTGGATGCCACCCCTCTCAGTGGCAGAGGAGAGGCTTCTCCATGGGCCCTTTCTGTGCTTCATTGTACCAGAGCCGAAAGCCCCTACACCTGCGTGCATGCTCGTGTGCCCCTGTTCAGGGCTTGCCACTGGCCTGGGGACTTCTGGAGGCCCCTCCCTTTCAGGTTCTCTTTCAAACAATAGTTCTCACCTCCGTGCATGGGTAGATGTGGCCTGGCTTGAAGGCAGGGAGATGATCCCTTTGATAAGGGAGAATGCCTATTTTGGCCATTTCTAAACTTCTTTCATTGCTCTTTATTTTCGTGCTCTACCTAGGGCACATTGCCAGGTTGTCCCTGCACCAGCTTCTGCTCCATCTCAGCATCCAACATAGTGACCCCATAATCATATGTTAAAAAAAATTAACGCGCCTTTTTGCTGTCTCCTCACCTCAAGGGCAGTATCTGTAATACCCATTCCACACCCGTCATGCTAGCTTAGATATATTTTCCCTTGGATCCTTCAGATCCATTTAATAACTCAACAAACATTTCTTAGCACCTACTGTGTGCCAGAGACTGAGGTGGGCCTCAGCCCTGCAGCAGTATGTAATGGACATAGTCCTTGCCCTCCTGGAGGCTACAGGTCAGAGTTAAAGTGCTGATGTGACCTGCCATATGGCCTTGAATCACACGCTGGGGTAAGGAGTGCTGTGTCCCCAGCAAACCCTGGAAGGAAAGCCTCTCCTTCCTCACTGCAATTCGTGGGTCCTGGAGGGAAAGCAAGGGCATAAGGAGTCCTCAGGCAGTGACTATTTTGATGGACTGGCAACAAAATTTTAGAGCCCCTGGCCACACAATTGTCTGAAAACCTGCTGACCTTTGTACCACTCATTTAAATTCATGCTCAACTTGGAGCTCCAATGCTTCAAATGCCTCCCATAGAAAATGGAGAAATAAGTACTCTGGAAGCCCAGCCAGTCCTCATCAAAGGCCGGGGCCCTCTGTCCAAGGGGGAGTTTTATGAGAAAGAGAATAACGCATAACTAACCGCGTTTTTATTCTTTGACATTCCAATTACATGAACCAAGGCGGGCATTAGAGATCAGTGGATGGGCCAGCCCAGCAACGTGAGGGCCGAGAGGGCTGGGTCACTGAGGAGATGGCCCTGGGTGGCCACGGGGCAGTGGTGGGTGCCTCTGAACAAATGCTTTCTCTCTGTGAACCTTGGCCTGTGGCTTCTGAAGTGCTGTTCCTTCATTACCTTCCTGCTGTTCTTTTCTGACAACCTGAGCCTGTCAATCTCGACCATTGCCTGGGTTGGAAATCCGGTAACTAGTATTCATCTGGACATTTCAAAAGGCAGTTTCTGTTTGTGAGAAAAATAAATGAGTGAGCTCCCAACTATTGGACATTTTCATTGAAGCCCTGTGGGCCCCCAACTTCGGTTTAATCAATCTATTTCCAGCTTAACCAGCCCATGTTCCAGTGGATTTTTACCTTTTCTAGAGCAAACTAGCTATGCTTTCCTTTATTTTGCAGCTGATTGACTATGGCATGGAGTTTGGTAGGTTGTGGATCAAATAAATGAGAACCATAAAATTTCCTCCCCGGGGACTAGGTTTTGATTATTTCATTGACCCTAGAACAAGAAATGTGCCCTCTGGACCAAAGAAACTCCACATGGCCACCCAAGGCCAGATGCTGCTGCCCAGGACTGATTCAGTTACATGTATTAAAAGTAAAAAGGTAGGGGGAGCATATATTTAGAGAATTATCACATGCCTTGAAGGGAGAGGAACTGAGAGTAATATTCAATGCCTAAAAGTCTAATGATTCCTAGAAAGTGAGTGTCAGTTTGGCTCTCTGTCTGGGGTTCCGAAAGAATTCTAGGAATTATGATAAGATAATTATGTAAAAATTATAGTGATGGCAAGGATATGCTTTTATTTGGAAGGATCTAAAAGCCTTATAATTATATTACTACTGAAATTTAGAGCTTTCTAAATGGATGAATATCATATCAGAGAATGCAGAATTCAGTAGCTTATCTATGAATGCTTTATCATTTTTTTTGCTCTGGGAATTCCCATGTCCTGAGTGCCTATTATGTGCCAAGCTGTGGAAAACAGAATGTGGTAGAATTAAAAGAACATACTTATGGTGTAGCAGATCTAGGTAAGAAGTCTACTTGCTACCAGTATAGCCCTAAGCAAGTCACTTAGTCACAATAAACCTATAAAAAGGGTAACATAATAGCACTCACTTATAATAGAGACGTGTGGGGGTGCTTGCTTACCTGTGTTCTCACTTCTCAAACAGCCACCTTCCTTGCTCTGCTGGTTTCATGGACACGCAGTCTCTTTGGTCCCACTGGGCCCTGGGTTTAGTTGGGTCTTACTCCTGGACAGTTCTGCTGTCACCATCTCGAAAATCTTAATAATTGTTAAACAAGGGGTCCTGCATTTCATTCCGTTCTGGGCCCCACACGTTTTGTGACTGGTTCTTCTCTATGCACGGGGGTGCCTCATAACCCAAGAGATGCTCACACCTCTCCCTTGCAATCCCCCCCTTTTGCTCAAGTTGTCTGAATGCTTTCTGTAACTCACAATCAGACCTCCAGGAGCTGCCCTCATTAATGTAGTTGGAATGTCAGACAATAAAATGTGGTTAGCGGTCTTGTTCTCCTATCTCATGTTGGCCTGAGGTGGACATTTGCCCAGGATGCACCGACTGGAATGTCTCTCACAGGCACTGGGACTGGGACACTCTGGTTCATCTTCGTAACTGTCTGAAGATGGAAGGTGAGGAAACTCGGAGGCTGCAGGGCAGCATCTTCTGTGTATAGGGCAAAGCAAAGAAAGCCATGCTGCGGGCAGAGAAGGCCTGGGGAACAGATGTACAGAGAGAAGCTGGGACGAGAGACAGTGGCCTCACCGAGGGGCCAGTGCAGCATGTGTCTTGGTCTCTAATGACCTTGCAGTTTCAGTTCCCGTTCCTGTTGGAATGGAGCCACACTCCCTGTCCTCAAGTTGTGAGGTATCTGTATCTCTCCCCCAACAGCTGCCCCTTTTAATTTAAGATCGTTTAAATGAGTTTCTGTAACTCAAGCAAACCATCTCCCATGCTGACCCACTCCCTCATGGGCTGCAGTAATGAGCAAACGAACCCATGTGACACGGGGCCAGCACTGTGTAAACTTTAAAGCTCCCCATGACCATGGCATCCCATTGGTTACATAAAAAAAACAGGCTGGAAAATAACTGTGGACTGGTAAAACCTTTGGTGTTTATTTTAAAATTGTATTTATCAGGTAACATTCTTCATCTTCTGAATTTTCTAAGATGGACCGTGTGTCACAAACCAAATGTCACAAAGTCATGTGTCTGAAGTCGTTTAAATGTTCGTGGCAAAGATGTCACATTAATCACATAATTTGGACTAATGTGAATATTTTTATAGGGTTATTAACATTTCAAAGATGTTAGGGCTGTTTTTGGAATTTAAAATGAGATTTATGGCTTTGGGGAACACAAAAAATTAATCTGATTCGAAACCATGAAATGGAAACAATTAAAAGCACCAGAAAGAGTTGGTGGGGAGAATAGAACGGTAATTCTAAGTAAGGAATCGGAGGTAAACACTGAAGAACGTGGGAAGAACGTTTACATAACTGACAAGCGGAGAAGCTTAAACTGGGCAAGTAAATGGAAAAGTATGAAAAATGGATGGAAGCAAGAAAGCACCCAGAAGCAGGCACATAGGTGAGGTATGTGGATCCTGGTGCAGTTGATTCCTTGACGCTTTCTTGCTTTCTCTTATTTTTTCACCCACTTATTCATTCTACATGCCCTGTGCTCTTCGAGTTGCTGGGGTCATGGTGGTGAACAAAATAAGTCTATATTTTCATGGAGTTTACTCCCTAGTGAGAACAGAGAGAGGCTGGAGAACCAGGGATTCATAGGCCCAGGGAAGGGGAAGGAGGATGGAAGGGGGTAGTCCTTTAACAAGCATCCTCTCATTTCCCTAAGAGGTTTCCACCGTTCACAGGCTACCAAGTACAAGGCTGGGTGCCTCCTCTTCATTATCTCATTTAATCCTGACCATGCTCCATGGTAGATAGGATTTCAAATGCCTACAAGGGACGGGCAGGCCATACAAAAGTGCATGGAGTAGATGACAAATTTGAGAGCTCATAAGTCCTCCAAAGGGGCACCCACTGCTCAGCCCTAGCTCGCTGTTGAGGTGTGGGAGTAGGAGTTCACTTCTGCCAGATCCTTCACTTTTCAAGAGAAGCCTTAAATTCATTTTTTATGTGAAATCGGATTTTTAAAAAATTTTGAATCTATTTTTAAAAAATGAGTATGCAGCATTTGTGAAATGACATGCATAAGATCATTACTATAATAGCAAGAGATTGGAAACAATCTAAATGTCCATCTTAGCGAACTGATTCAAGAGATTATGGCCCATCATATATCACTAACCTGCAGCCTTAAAGAGCAACAAGGAGGCTCCTTATGAGCTTCATGACATCTTTGTTAAATGAAAAAAGCTAGGTGCACTGCAGTGTGTGTGATATCATACTGTTTGTGTAAATGAGGGGGAGAATACATATTCATATGTATGCTTTCATTTGTATGTGAAATGGAATATTTCCGAAAGCACATTTATACACACATAAATACATATATCAATTGATCGATAGATTGATAGATAGACCAGTAGCATCGGTTTGCTCTGGGAAACAAAACTGGACAGCTGAGGGATAGGGTGGAAGGGAAATATTTCAGCTTATCCTCTTTTGTATCTTTTAAATTTTGAGCCATGAGCATACATTATAATTTTACCAAACAGAAGCTTTGCGAAGCCTGAGAACCATCAGCTTGCCACCTCTGCTAGAGCCTCAGTTCATTCTTCTGAATATCAGAAATCACCCAATGGGTTTGTGGCATTACTGTAATAGACTGAAGGGCGTTTAATCGCTTCAGAACAGAAACCGCCAAGCCCAGGATACAATATGACAAATGATGCAGGTGTAAATCTCTGCTCCTCCACGTCTCATGTGGATTCTGATCAAATCGAGAATGATCCCAGAAATCTTGTTCACCCTGGACCTGACTAGACTGTTGGAATAGGTTGAACCCCCAAATGGAGTAGGTTGAATCCAGAATGGCTTTGCTAGCTCTGGTATAGTCATAGACTGGAAAAGACACTCAATCTCTTTATCTCATAAGATTGTCATTAGGTTGGAGAAATTGGTATATTCAATTCCAGGAGTCCTTGGTGATTTGGGTGGGGGTAGGGATGTTGTTTGTTGGGTCATATTTATCTCACTTCTGGGTGCAAATGCATGCCCTTCATAATAGCCAGAGTCAGCTATTTGCCAGAACACAGTGGGCATTTCTTGATCTGTATGTGGTCTAGGTTTACTTTAGGATTTTTACCATTTAGGGGGTGTTATATCTCTGGCTTTTATGGCATGGTTGGGCTGCTGTCAGCTTTTTCCTGGAGCTTTTAAGAGCTTCCCTGTGCCCTGCCTGTATCAGTTAAGGTTCCAGCAGGAAGCAGAATCCCACCGAGATGGTCAACTGAAGAGACTTTGATGAAGGGGCTATTTACAGAGTCATGGGCAGGGAGCAGCATCATTAGGGATGCTCAGGCACCTGGAGAGATGCACCTGGCAGAGGGCCTTGCTAAACCCAGACCCCAGGGGCAGAGGGAGGAAAGAGCATTCCTGGAGCTCTGTGGGAGCCTGAGCCAAAGGGGAGAACCCCCTTCCCCACACACACAGGAGCTGTAGTCAGAGAGGGGTCCCACCCCTGCCGAACCCTGGCATCAAAGCGGGGAGAGAGTGGGGAATTAATACCACAGCCAATCTCCCCCTCGCCCTTTGCTATCCTTGCTATTCAAACCCAACCAGGAGCCAGGCAGCCAGGGGGCAGCCTGGTGCACAGGGAGGGGTGGCAGGGCAGCAAAGGCATCCGAGGTCAGGGTGGCAAGTGGGCCAAGCACACCTGCCTGGGGACTGTCAGTGCCCCCCTGAGGTCACCACTTCCACCAGAGGTGAACTAAGTGGGACACGGGCACATGGCTTCATTTGGACCCATCCCACAGCACGGGGGAAATGCCACCATCGGCCTGCCTTTTAAAATACCTGGTATTGGCAGCCTTTCTCACTGAGGAACCACTCTGTCATCCGTTCTAGGGAATGATCTACCTACCTTCTACTTTAAAATTTTTTAATCTTTTTTTTACATTTTAAAATTTGAATTAATAATTTTTTAAAAAGCCCTCAAGGTTGACCAGGACTAGAATTGACAGTACTACGGCTTTTAGGAATCCCTGTTGTCCATTTAAATTTTAATGTTTCTATCATTTGTTCCTCAGTGTAAATTAACAGCCGTGGCAGTGTGTTGGGTTTCTTTTCTGAAGTCGGGACTTTAAATTTAATTCAATAGCCGAGATTTACGGTGCTTCTATATTTCACACGGCAGAATCAATAATGTGACTGAAGTGAAGAAGATAAAAATTTATGGTATCTTGCAATTTAATGGTTGAAAAGATGCAATTGGAGAGATCATAAATTGTGAAGGAGTTTATGCTTCACTGCTCCTGATTCAGTGCTTGCTGTTAGAACGTGATTTGTGGCTATTCACAAGGTGTGATTAATGATGTGATCGATGCCGGCTTCAGTGCAGTAAAGCAGTTGTAATGCTCTTCATTAGAATAAATAAAATAAATTGACTGAAGCTTTATAAAAACTGTGTAACATTTAAAATCTAAAATGTCAATTTTTTTCCCCCCTGTTACAATTTAGGTTTCTTCAGGCAGTTTCCACCTACATCACATCACTCATTGTCATTCTTTTTGGATATTCTAGAAATCCATGTGGGTTTGGGTAAGCTTTATGCAAAGCTCACTGAAGAGGAAAAAAAAGAGTTGAATAGGAGGACTGGCAGAGCTGGGGCATTGTGGTGGCCTGCTTTGCCACGCTCCCAATGTGCTTTCTATCCTTTTAAAATACATGATGTTTAAGGAAACCAAGGCAGAAAGTGACCCTTGCACTCACAGATTGGATGAAACACAGTACAAGTAGACAGTGTTCCTTTTTAAGCGGGGCGGGTAAGGATGCGCCTGCACGGCAGGTTTCTTAGTTGCTCAGTCTGCTTCGTCTTTAGAAGGGTGTAATCACTGCCTCCCCCATTCGGCAAACATTCACTGAGGGCTTGCTATAGGCGCCAGGCATTGTTCTACACACCGGTTTTGTGGAACCCATGTGCCCCAAGTCCCACTCAGGACACCCTTTAGACAACTTTGTTTTAATGCTGGGTTTTGCTTGACGCGTTTCTATTGTAAGTTCATGCTATGATTCAAAAAAGTGAGCAAACATGGAAGGGAAGCAGCAGTCTCGCTGTGATTGGAAGGAATGAGGTGAGTCTAGGTGATGCCTCCAGGGCCTTGGTGAGTCACTTGGGTTGGGAAAAGTTGTCTTAGCGCAGACATAGAAGTTCTTACCAATTTGGAAACTTATTTGTCTCCACTGTAAACCAGTGGCCTTTGTTTCAGTATCTTTCCCTAGTATGTATTACTGCCAATTAAGAAAAACTTTTGGCCTGTCTTGGAGAGAGGTATGTGTCTATAGGAGATCTTTGCTTGGTTCATTTCATGTGTTCATCTCGTCTTTTTATTAAATGCCCAAAGTCACAAGCAAGTGACATGGTTAATCTTATGGACTTAGTTGTAATTGACTTATGGGGGCACTGATTCCAGTACTATTTGCATCTGTAGATTTACACCAGGCCCTGGAGCAGGTAAGCCTTTTTAACAGGTTTCCAAGACTCGGGGAGATTCCACTCAGATGAATCTGGAAAGGTTTGATGTGGAAGCAGTATTTGTTTTGGATGGTACTCAACTTAAAGGTATCAATTCAACTGGCTTCCCAGATTTTCCTTGTTTCCCTTCCTAGATCCCTAACTCACCCTGTATTTTTAAAATGAAGTGTTTCCATGTAGTAGAGGCCTAACTTCCAGAAGCACTTCCAAGTTATTTGTTTTGGCATTTTGTTGAGTGAATTTCCTTTTGAGTTGACTTCTGGATGCTGAACAGGAAAGAGAGTAGCACTCAGATTTCTCAAGGCTTGCAATATCATGTGCATTTTAAGGCTACTTCCCAAGTTGCTTGAGGGTGTAGGAGCTAGAGGATGCAGCCAAGGAATGTTCTGATTAAAAATGACAAAGTGAAGGTGAGAACATTATAAAGAACAACAGAGCTTAAATGGAATAGAATTGTTACCTGTTAGTGGCTAGATTTCTGGGTGCTAACATGCATTAAGGCTTTAGTAGAGAATAAAGAATAGGGGCGCTGTCCTATTGAGGGCCCTTCCTGAAGCTGGGAGATGCAGTGGACTCTAGTGTGCACCCTAGGAGGGTAGGCTCTTTCTCCCTGACATGTCCATCACCACACAGCCAGTGTCTAGAACAATGCCTGGGACCCATAGCAAGCCCTCAGGAAATGTTTGCCGAGTGGGGAGAGGCAAGGAGGCATCTTTCTAAAGACTGAAGGCCTACTAAGCAACTGAGAAACTGTCAGGGGCCATCACAGAGAGCTGTAAGCCAAAGAGCTTGTTAGGATAGACAGGAATCTGAGTAAAACAGGAGAAAACCCCCCAGCACACTAGTAATTGAGAACCCGCCTAGTTTCAGGGAGCCGTTGTACTCTTTGGATGTTTATGGCTTCAGTCTGGCTTCCAGTCAATAAATTTTAGTAGTTTGAGGGGGAAACAGCATGAGAAATCCTAGGCTTTTTTTGTGGAGAAGGGAGCAGTGGGGGTTGGTGGGGAAATTCCAGCCCAAACATATAAACAGTGGGTGAGAACTTTTTCATCGAATTTTGGGAAGTAAATAAACCTCTGTGGGCCTCTTTTCTTATCTGTAGCGTGGGGGGAGGGGGCAGATGTTCCCTGGGGTCTCTTTCAACTCGGCCTCTTTAGCTCTATGCTTCTAATGTTTCCTACCGCCTTTCTGGATCCTAAGCCCAAACCGGCTGCACAAAGCCTCTTCTGGGGCTTTTTCCTGGACTTCCCAAAGCGCTGCTGACACCTGACCACTCTCTCACCTGCTGTCAGACCTACTCCATGATAAAACCCACAGGAATTTACAGATGGGATTTACAATGAGAAAGAAAACACACCTTAAAATTCAATGTTAGTCAAACTCCTTCCCAGAGGACACTAGCCACTGCTCTCCATAACAAGGCCCCACTGCTACTCTTGCTCCTTGATGTCCATCTGTCCTTCCTCCTCAGCACAGTCACCTGCAGTCATTATGAGGGCCTCAGTCCCTGTCCTTCCTACCCTAGGACCACACCCCTGCGTTAAGCTCAGGACTCACCTAAGGGGAAAGCAAAAAGGCAAGACCAAACCAATCTTGTAGCCCCAGCCAAACCAAACTTTCAGCACAGGGCTCCCAATGTCTTCATTTCAGAATCAATTTTGGCCTCCTATTTGCCTAATCCATTAAAATGTCTCCTTCTGTGTTTTACTCCCTGAAAATAAGTGCACCCCAGCCCTCGGTTTAAGCCTGTGTCTCCACAGTAGAAAGAACTGCTAAGCTTTGTTAGTGTTTAAGATATCAGTGATTGCAGGATGAGTTGTAAAAAGTCAGAGATTACAGAATCAGTATGTGACTTGCAGCCCTTTGGCCAGCTGGCCTCAAGCACATAGCTCTCATTAGGGCAAAAGATGGGGCTTCAGAGGCCTCTCTTGCTTTTCCAGAGCAAAGTCCAGGAATCTGGCCTTTTCTGTGCTGTTTAGGAAAATCTGGGCTTCTTTTATAAGAAGTCTTCTTGAGTTAAGCTCCTAGCCTGGTTTTATGATAAAGGAAAAAGAAATATGTTTAGTTTGTGGCTACAGTTTGGCCTTGAGTTCCATTTTATGTTGTCTCTAGTTCAGATGTGCGGGGGGGTGGGGGGGGGTAGCGGGGGGGGGGTGGGAGGGAGCGATTTCTCCATGGCTGCTGATGACGTCTGAGCGTATCCAGAAGGGAAATAGCTGCACGACTGCTTTTCTGAACTTTCACCCTCTCTGCCATGTTTTGACGCAGGTAATTGCTCCAAGGTCAGTAAGGAAAATGTTAACCTGTTGAAGTAACTCAGGAAAAAGGATTGTTATGCTCTCTGAAAACATAGAGTACTACATAAACACTTAATAATAAGAACACCTTAGTCACCAGATCATCTCCATTTTCCCTCTCTCTCCCAACTGAGTTTTGCTTATAGTTCTACAAAATGCCACAAAAACATTAACTTTGGAAAGCACTTCAGAGTTTCTGGAGTTCTTTCCCCTATGTGGTCTCGATTGGACCTTGTTCATAACAGCTGAATAAGCCACGTTGGTTCCTTAGATCCATTTTGCTGATGGGAAGACTGAGAGATAGTCAGTGGCTTGGCCCGGCGGGGCTCCCCAGACCACCCACTCACGCTCGCGCGGCACAGACGCAGCACTCTGCGCTGGGGAGTACAGTCAGGTTTTGCGGAGAGCCTCTGTATGGGATTTCAGAAGAGAAATTCACTCTGATACCTTTTATAAGTCAAAGTGATTCTTTTAAACATGTTTTCCCAGAAGGTTTGAGCTAGCTCTCACACAAACAACTGTTTTAACAAGTGCTTTCTGAAAGAATGTGTCAGTTCCTCTGTGGCCTGAGGTGACAGTTCACTGTGATCGCTGTCCTGCTTCCTTATACAGTTGCCATGACTTAGGGGACAAGCAGGGGAGGAAGAAAGGACCTTCTCCCCTGGAAGGTTCCCAAAGCATTCCTACACTGCTTGCTGGAGCTTGCCAGATTCTAACCGGTTGCAGCTGCCCCGCCCGAGAGCCCTTTAGGTCAATCTGATGGGCCTTTGTCTGCCTTCTAAGGATGCCACACCTTCCCTTTAAACAAGCTGCGCTTGTGATTCCCATGGTTTTTCAATTGATGAAATAGTAGATTTATTCATAATTCTCTTCTCACTCTCTATTTATCTTAGAAAAAACTGCAAATTCATTTTCTTAGCACCCTTTATTACCTACATTTCAGTGACCCCATTATATAAGGCAAGCCATATATATATATATATATATATATATATATATATATATATATATAATAAATGTATATAAAATAAAATAACAGCTTGGTCAGGGCTGAGAACAGTCAATGAGAGTCCCTCCTGCCCTGTTTTTTTCTGAGTGACCAGCTGATGTTGGGCAGGCCAAGGTCCCGGGACGCCCAGCATCCCAGCAACTATATACAGGTCATGCATGTGGGACTGCTCTCATTAAGCCTTCTGGGGTTCTGCTGAAGGGCTGGAGACCTTCTCAGGAAGCTGCTTAGAAGACTGCTGGAGGGACTCCTGCTGTTACACTGAGGTGAGTTTCTCTCCTTTTTCTCCAAGTTATCCCCTTGTTAGAGGATCCTGTAAAGCCAGGAGGAAGGGAGGCGAATTTTCTGGCTGGCGTGTAGTCCTTCTGTCTCTCATTAAGGCCTCTTTCTCGGTGTGTTCTGTGATCTGAACTTGTGAACTCAGTACTGCTTACTTCACCATCGTTGCAAAATCAGCACTTAAAGATATCAAGGACCCAATAGCAACTCGGCTCTCAGGAGGCAGGAACAAAAGCGCAGTCCCATTGTACTCTCCTGTCTACTTTCTGCTGCTCAGGAATTGGACTATGGAATGCATTCTTACCCATCCTTGAGCTCCATGTATCATGGGTGAAGAGCACCCTTTTGGTTTCTGAAATGAATTCTGAGCACTTAGTGACAGGAAACTGGGTTTCACAAATTGGCTTTGAGCCAGTAGGAAAACCCTCAGGATTACAGTGTTGAACACAGTCAAATGGGGCAACTGAGAACGAAGTAAAATAGGGGCAGGAGGAGGCAGGATTCCAGCTTAAGATAGTTCCGAGGACCTAACTATTGTGGTAGCGGCAATGGTTGGCCTTGTTCAGTGGATGGGGGTGGAAGGTGAGGAAATATGTCATCCTAGACCTTTTGTTCACTCTGACTCCTCACTCAACATGGTTTTGGATATGGGCACCAAGTACTGTCCCTATCTTCCCAGTGCAGCCTGCAGTACCAACCTTGGACTACTATGATCATGGGACTTATTGCTAATGACCCCTAAGGATAGGACAGGGATGGGGGTCATCAAGCTAGGCCCCCAGGTCAGCCTGATGCCTGTTTTCATAAGTTAAGTTTTACTGGAACACAGTCAGGTTCATTTGGGTATTAACTAAGGCTGCTTTCATACAACAGTGGTAGAGTATGTGCAGAGTCTAAACTGGTTACTCTCTGGTTCTTTATAGAAAAAAACCCTGCAGTCTGCTGAAATAGGGGCTGTAGAAGGACAAGGTGTACTTAGTGGGTTTATAATAAAGAGATGGGGTCTTACGGGTACTATGGCTTTAATTCAAATTACCCCAAAACTTAGTGAGTGGCATAAAATAACAATTTCTTATGATCATGGACTCTATAGGTCAGGACAGAGCGTAGAGTCTTACCTCTAATTCATTACGGGCAGTGTCTCAACTAGAAGAGTCAAAGTCTATGGGCTTGAAAGGCTGGACCTCCTCAGGCATCTCTCTCTCCGCTCTCTCCATGTGATCCCTCCAGCATTCTTACCTGTTGCATTGGAGCCCCAAGATGTGCGTGTGTGTGTGTGTGTGTGTGTGTGTGAGAGAGAGAGAGAGAGAGAGAGAGAGAGAGAGAGAGAGAAGAAAGAACAGGGATGAAGGCATGAAGCCTCATTGCCTTTTATGACCAGCAAGTGTCACTTCCACCTCACCTACCAGTTGCAGCTGTTACAAAGTCCTGCCCAGGTTCAAGGGGAAACAACATAGACCCCACTTCTCAATGCAGGAGTGTCAATGTTTCATTTTAAGAAGAGCACAAGAGAGTTACTTGTACAAGTATATCTCCATCTTTGTCAAATCTGCCACATGGGTTAAGACCCTGATCCAGAGAATCCCTGCTTTCAGCCTACTTGTCCTCAGCACCCTTTCCTTTGTTATCCACACGCCTGCCCTATGAGGGGACATCCTCCCCCTGGACACTCTGCTTGCAGGCACTCTCCCCTTACAACGTACCCTGCATACCAGGCCAGGTTCATCTGCAGGAGACACCGAGGACTTTGATTCTTTCCCATTCTTAGACACTTTCATGGTCCTCAGCTTCTCATGTCACCATATTCCCCTCCATGGACTGTCCTTTCAGCCTTAACTGGGCTCCTCCATAGACCCCTGAACACATGCTATTCTTTCTCAATTGGGTCCTCAACTGGTGCCTGCCCCAATGTCGTTTGCCCTTCTCTGGATTTCTTTTTGCCCAGCCATATATTTTAAGGCCAAGCTCAAGTTTCATCTTTTCTATGAGCCCTTCCCCCACCATCCTGCATCTAATGAACTTTCCTTTCCTGTGTGTATTGCCTGTAGCACGCGTGTGGCAAGAAAAAGTGGTGCCTCGTGCCTGGAGGAACCCTGGCTCCACTTGCATTCCTCCTGCGCTCACTCAGCGCCCTGTAAACATTTGTTGATGGTGATCTGCATAGTTCTTAACTTACTTATGGATGAGCCGGCTGCCAAGTAAATATATAAACTCTTCAAGCTCGTTTAAATTTCACCTAGATTTATCTGATATATGAGTAAGAATTAAAGTAGAGACACATTGCCTCATTCATCTGAAAATGTTTAGATTCCAATCAGAAGTAAATGTAAGATATATTTCATAAATAAGATACCAAACTTCTCGTTTTAAACTGTATGAACAGACTAGTTGGCCAGTGCGTTTGCCTGTTCTAACAATGAGAAAACCTGACATCCTAAGTCGGCTCTACCTTACCTTAGAGAAAACAGTGAGAAAGCTCTTTCAGGAGACTTCGCCACATGCCCCTCTGAACCTGCCTATTTAGGTGTGCTAGGCAAGCTGTGCTGAACATTCCCAAAAGACGATGCACACTTACATCCTAAATGAACTAATTTCTCTGGGTGCCTTGAATTCTCTTAGTTATTTTTTCCAACAAAGTTAGCAATCAGTGTATCACGGAAGATGGAGAAAGGTAATCTTCTCTTTCTGCATGCGTGGGTGGATGCACACACGCTTGTGCACACACACGTGCACACACACACACATGCAGAACCTACTTTTGTCTGGTTTGCCATTCCTGTGACTGGTATTTAATAGTTCCTCTCTAGATGGCTCACAGTTCATTAAGGGGTTGCTCAATTTATTAGGAACCAATCATGCATTTATACATTCTTTTATCTGAAGTGCACTTTTAAATGTTAGCCCATACACTAATCAAGTCGAACATGATAATGAGAGCACGTTCACGTTGTTAAGGTAAATGACCCAACGCACTCACAGTGAAGCCGTGTTTGAGCTACAGTCTGCACTTTTCGTCGCGATATTGCAGAGCCCAGGGAGGGCCAGCGCGCTGTTGCCCACCTTCTTGGGAGGACTCGATTAGCTTCCCGCCGAGAGCCAGGCCGTCCTCACTTCACTCTGACTTTGTTTTCTGTTATCTGTGAAAATACAGCAGGAACAGTACATAGAATTTAGAAGCAACAAAAGAGAATTCTGTAGAATGGCCAAGAGTCAAGTTTCTATCATTTTTAAGTAGTGGAGAGAGAAGTAGATGTGTGGATGGCTTCAAACAGGTGAGAGTGTGAAAATAATGTATAATTCTGTTTGGGGCACATTTTGGTGCATGGTTTTAAATTGAACAGAATTTGCTTTAAAAACAATAACGAGTGAAGCCACATGTGACGACAGCACTCGAGAGAAGCCGGAAGAGCATACACGTCACCATTTTTGCTGGGATCTGTTGGATCCCAGATCCAATCTGAATAAGAATTTGAACTAAGCTGCCATGAAAGGGGGGAGGAGTAGTTAAGGACTTGATTTCTCTTCTTGAATTATAAACAGTGTGCTAAGCAAGTATTTCAGAATAAGTAGTGATGGTCAGTAAATCTGAAATAATGTAACCTTACATGGACGTTTATTTTAAGGGTAAATTTTATTTCTGAGCATTTCTGGTTGGAGAAGGAGTTGGTTTTCTGCACAAGTGCTTATTGATCCAGGCAAAGGAGACAAAGAGAAAGTGTGTGTGTGTGTGTGTGTGTGTGTGAGAGAGAGAGAGAGAGAGAGAGGGAGAGAGAAGAGTGAAGGAGAGTGGGATCATTTTCACACTAGGGAGCGTCTGGAACGCACCCTTTTCCTTGTCTAGGCATCGTGGTGTAATTGCCATCACCAGGTAACACTTCTGCAGCACCCTGGCGAGCTCAGCTCCACTGACCATTTTGTACTCACTTAACACATCCTAGTCACTGCTCTGTAGAAGCTTATGAGCTGATGAAGGACTCACAGTGAATCCAGATGAGCAGTGTCAAGCAATGTGGTGGGTAATGGGACACACTTTAAACAGAGAGCACTATCAGGCTCTGTCTCGAGTTATGTTCCCCAGGCCTCAGTTTGGAGAACTGGACTGTAATCTCTAAGGCCCCTTCAACACTAACATTTTATTATTCTAATTTATTTTTTAAGTTTTCACTTAGAAATGAACCAAAAAATTCTAAAATTTATCAAGGATATTTAATATAGTGTGACATTTTAAACCTAAGTGCCTTTCATGTAGTAGCTCACTCCATCCCCATAATAGCCCACAACTAACTGTTGGCATTCTTATTGGCCTGAAGAGAAAAATAAAGTGCCTGTGGCCCCATAGAAAGTGGTGGATTTGGGAATTCAATGTGTGTTGTCTGTCTCCTAAGGCTGTGGGCATGACCACTGAGATATACTGCTCCTTCTTTCCCCAGTCAATCAACAGTGTCACCTATTGTGGATTTTACAAACCAGGGGAGGGCTGGAGTATCCCGCCTTCAAGTGCTGCTCCACCTAAGGGTTTTGGGACTTAGCAAAACATTTGATCTTCTGGTACCTCCTTGTCACAGTTTCACCAGCCATCAGCTCAAATGCTAAAGTGTCGTTTGTACAATCTTTTTGATTCCAGGAAATTATTTAAGTCACTAAGTATGTAAGCTAATCCTACCAAAAACGGAAAACAGTTTCTCAAAATTGCCACTGGCAATAAATCTGACGTAGACCATCCACCGTCTCTTAGCTGGAACTTCATCAGCACATAGAAAATGGTTTTGTTCTTTCCAAACCTTCAGCCACCTGTTGGGGCCTGTTTTCTACCTCTGCACGTTGCATTGAAGTTGCAGCTTGGAAAATAACCAAGCTTTAGTTATTTTTTATGTACATATTTCTGAAATTGTAATAATCTAGTCAAACTGCTTTGGAAATTTATGACAAGTTTGCATAAAAATCACCAGTTTGATCCTTAATTTATTTCTGGTGAATTTCTCTAAAAGTCTTTGCTCTAAAATAAGAGATGTTTTTTATCGTTTCTCCAAACTGTGTCTCCTGTTCTTTCTCCTGATTTCGTTAACAAAGTCACTAGCTTTCCTTCTTTGTTTCTCTAGTTCTTCTGCTCCACAGTGTTCTCCGTTTTTTTCTGTTACGCGCATAATAAATGTCATATTTGGAAAATAAGAAATTGTAAATAAGCAAAAGAAGAGGAAGATAAGGGAAAAGAAAGTAAAAAAGCAAAGTAAGCTGTGTTTCAAACTTTCAGTGTATATGCTCATTCCCAACCATATAAATACACATAGATATTTTTACCAAAATAAAGCTATACTATTTTAACAGCTTTATTGATGAATAACTGGCATATTATAATAAACTGCATATTTTACAAGAGTACAACTTAATGTGTGTACACCTGTGAAACCATCGCCACAATTAAGGTAGTGAACATATCCATCACCCCCAAGTTTCCTCGCGCTCAATTGTAGTCCCTCCATCCTGCCTCTCCCACTGCCCCAGTTTCAGGCAACTATAGGTCTGCTTTCTGTCATCACGGATTAGGTAGAATTCTAGAAATTTTACCTAAGCGGTATCACACATTATGTACTCCCTCTTACCTGGCTTCTTTCACTCAGCATAATTATCTTGAGATTACCTCCCAAGCTGTAGCATGGTCAGTAGTTTATTCTTTTGCATTGCCAGGTAGAATTCTGTCGTATGGATGGGCCGCGGCTGGTTTGCTCTTTTACCCGCGAAGTACGTTTGGTGTGTTTCTTCTTTCGGCTTCTACAAATAGACATAATAGAACATGTCCGTGAGCATTTGTATACAAGTCCTTGTACGAACATTTTCTCTTGCTTGGGTAAACCCCTAGGAATGGGATGGCTGAATGATGTGGCAGCTGTTTCACTTTTTCAGAAGCTGCCAAATAGTTTCCAAATGGTTATGGCTCTTTTCATTCCTACCAGCTCTGGAGGAGAGTTTGGTTCTCCCATATCTTTGTCAGCACTTGGTGTGGTCAGGTTTTAAAATTTTACTATTCTAATGGATGTATCATGGAATCTCATTGTAGTTTTAATTTGTATTTTCTAATGACTAATGATGCTGAACATCTTTTTGTGTGCTTATTTGTCATCATGTATCCTCTGCTAATTTAAAAAAATTGGGTTACTTTCTTATTACTGAGTTTTGAGAGTTCTTGTTATACGCTGGATGCAAGTCCTTTATCGGATCTATGACTCGCAAATATTTTCTCCAAGTGTATGGCTTACTTTTTTCTTCTCTCAACAGTGTCTTTTGTAGAGCAGAAGTTCTTCATTTTGATGAAGTCAGTTTTTTAATTTTTCGTTTTTGGTGTCATATATAAGAAACCTTTGTCTAACCCAAGGCCATGAATGTTTCCTCCTATATTTTTCTAGAAATTTTATAGTTTAAAATCTTATCTTTAGGTCTACAATCCAGTGTAAATTAATTTTTTACATGGTGCAAGGTATACATCAAAATTGTTTCCCCTCCCTCCTCCCTTTTCCTTCCTCCTCTTCCTCTCTCTCTCTCATGGATATTCGATTGTTCCATCATTTGTTAAAAATGCTATCCTTTCTCTATGTATTTGTAAAAAATTCCTTGTTCATAGATGCATCAGTCTATTGTTGAAATCTCTACTCTGCTGTATTTGTCCGTCTTCACACCAGTACCATGCTGTCTTCATTACTGTATCTTTATAATAAAATTTGAAGTCAGGCAATGTTAATCCTCCAACTTGCTCTTCTTTCTCAGAGTTGTTTTGATTATTCTAGGTCCTTTGCATTTCATTCCATATGAGCTTTATAATCAGGTTGTCAAATTCTATTAATAAACCTACAGGGATTTTGATGGGGATTACTTTGACTCTTTAGACAAAATTGAGGAGAATTAGCGTCTTAATAATATTGAGTCTTCTGACACATGAACATGGTATTTAACTCAGTTTATTTAGGTTTTAAAAAATTTCTTTCATCAGTGTTTTGCAGTTTTTAGCACATGGGTCTTTCATGTATTTTGTCAGATTTACTTTTAAGTTCTTATAAATGGTGTGTTTTCTTTTAAATCTTAATTTTTAATTCTTTGCTCGTATATAGAAGTACTGATTTTTAAATATATTGATTTTGCAACTTGCAACCATGCTAAATTCACTTATCAGTTCTTGTAGATTTATATTTTAGATAGATGATCATGTCTGCATGATATCTTTAAAATTTTTTAAAATTTTATTTTTCAATTACAGTTGACATTCAATATTATTTATATTAGTTTCAGGCATATAGCATAGTGGTTAGATAATTATGTAATTTATGAAGTGATTTCCCCCCCTTATTCAAGTACCCACCTGGCACCCTACATAGTTATTACAATTATTGACTATATTCCCTATGCTGTACTTTATGTCCTCATGACTATTTTGTAACTAGCATTTTGTACTTTTTAATGCCTTCATCTTTTTCACCCAGCTCTCCAGCCCCCCTTCCCTTTGGCAAACATTGGTTTGTTCTCTGCATCTATGAGACTGTTTCTGTTTTGTTAGTTTATTTTGTTATTTAGGTTTCACATGTAACGTGAAATCATATGGTATTTGTCTTTGTCTGACTTATTTCACTTAGCATAATATACTCTCAGTCCATCCATGCTGTCACAAATCTAAGATCTTATTCTTTTTTATGGCCAAGTAATATTCCATGGAAACAAAGTTACCTTTACTTCGATCTTTCTAATCTAGATGCCTTTTGTTTCTTTTTCTTGACATACTGCACTGGTTAGAATCTCAGTACACCACTGAATAGAAGTAGTGAGGGTAGATACCCTTGTCTTGTTCCTGATACTGAAAGAAAAACAGTTTTTTACCATTAAATATGTTAGTTGCAGGTTCTTCACAGATGCCATTGATCAGGTTGAAAAAGTTCACTTTTATTCTTAGTTTGCTGAGAGTTTTTCTCAGGAATGCATGTCAGATTTTGTCAAATGCTTTGTCTACATTATTGAGATGATCTTATGGTTTTTCTTCTATAGTTTGCTTATATTGTGAATTACATTGGTTTTCATGCCTGGGTTATGATATATTATCATGTTTATATATTGTCAAATTTGACTTGCTAAACTTTTGTTTAGAATTTTTGTATTTATATTAATTAGGGCTATTTGTCTGTAATTTTCTTGTAATGTTTTTGTGTGGTTTTGGTTTCAGGGTAATGCTAGTCTTATAGGATGTATTTGGAAGTTTTATCTTCTTTTCAGTTATCTAGAAGTTTGTGTAGAATTGGTATTATTCTCCCATAAATATTTGTTAGAATTAACCAGTAAAGCAATCTAGGCCTAGAGTTTTCTGTGTTGGAACATTTTAAACTCCAAATTTAATGTCTTTAATAGATATAGGGGTATTCAGGTTATGTATTTCTTCTTGAGTAAACTTTGTTTCTTATGTCTTCCAAGGAATTCATCCATTCCTTCTAGATTGTTAAATTTATTGGCATGAAGTAATTCACAATATTCCTTTATTATCCTTTTAAGGATCTATAGTGAAGTCACTACTCTCATTTCTTATTTTAGTAATTTGAGTCTTTACTCTTTTATCCCTGATCAATTTTGTTTATATTTTCAAAGAACCAGCTTTTGATTTCACTGTTTTTTGCTGTGGATTTTCTGTCTTCTATTTTGGTGATGTTTTTTTCCTGCTGTGATCTTTATTATTTCTTTTCTTCTTTTTCCTTTGGGTTTAACATGCTCTTCTTTTTATAGTTTCTTAAGCTAAAAGTTGGAGTCATCAATTTGAGACCTTTTTTCTTTCCTAACATAGGCATTTAATTCTGTAATTTTTCCCTAAGTACCATTTTCTCAGCATGCTACACTTCTGATATGTTGTGTTTTCATTTTCATTTACCCAACATATTTTACCATTTCCTTTTTGATTTCTTCTTTTGTCCATGAATTATTTAGAAATATGTAATTTATTTCCAAATAATTGGAGATTTTTCAGAAATCTTTTCTTTATTGATTTCTAATTTAATTTTACCATAGTCAGAAAACAAAACTTCTGTGAATGATATCCCTTTAAATTTATTAAGCAAAACTTTTTTTTATAGCCCAGAATATTCTTTATCTTTATAAATGTTTCATATATATATGAAAATAATGTATATTCTGCTGCTGTTGGGTGGAATGCTCTCTAAATGTCAATTAGATTAAATTGGTTGATAGTGTTCAAATATTCTATATCCTTACTTATTTTCTGTCTACTTCTATCAGTTGTTGAAATCTACTATAATTGCAGATTTGTCTGTTTCTCCTTGAAGATCTTTTAGTTTTTGCTTCACGTATTTTGCAGATGTGTGATTAAAGGCATATACATTTAGAATTATTATGTCCTTTTAACAAATCCTTTATCACAATGAAATTCCCTTTTTTATCCTTGGTAATATTCTTTGCTCTGAAATCTACATTGTTTGATGTTATATACAGCCACTTCAGCTTGCATTTGAATGGTGTTAACATGATATATCTTTTCCTTCCTTTAACTTTTAATCCATTTGCATTTTTATATTTAAAATGCATTTTTTTGTGGACAGCATATAGTTGAGTCTTGCTTTTTAAATATATTCTGACAATCTCTGCCTTTTAACTGGGAGTTGAGACCATTTGCATTTAATGTGATTATTGATAAGGTGAGGTTTAAATTTATCATCTTTCTATTATCATTTTATTTTGTCCCATGTGTTCTTTGTTCTCCCCACCCCGTTTGTTTTTTCAGCCTTCTTGTTGATTAATTGATATTTTTACAATTACATTTTATTACCTTTATTGGCTTATTAGCTATAACATTTAAAAATTTTAGTGTTTGCTTTAGTGTTTTATAGTATACATCTTTAACTTATCATAGTCTACTTTTATATGATATTAAATTATTTCATGTAAAATCACGTACTTCTATTTCTCCTCTCCTGACCTTTGTGCTATTATTGGTGCATATCTTACTGTTATATGTGTTATATCCACACTACATTGTTATTGGTTTGTTTAAACAGTAAATTATCCTTTAAATTTATTTTTAAAAGATTTAAATATTAAGAAAAATACCTTAAAAGACATTATACATTCTAGTTATCACATCTGGTGATCTTCATTGCTTTGTGTAGATTCATATTTCTGTCTGGAATCATTTTCCTTTTGCCTAAAGAACTTTTTAAAAAACATTTCTTATAATGCAATCTGCTAATAATGAATTCTTTCAGCTTTTGTATGTCTAAAAATGTCTTTATTTTGTTTTATTTTTGAAAGATATTATCACTACATATAGGATATAAGTGGACAGTATTTTATCTTTCAATGCTTCAAAGACCCTGCTCCACTATCTTTTTGCTTGCATTGCTCCTACAGGAAGTCATCTGTCATTCCTATCTTTGTTCCCTGTGTATAACATATCTTTTTCCCCTCCTCGCTTCCTTTAAGATTTTCTTTTATCCCTGATTTTGAACAATTTGATTATGATGTGCCTTGATGCAGTTTTCTTCTTGTTTCTTTGAGTTATTGGGCTTGTTGAGTTTCTTGCATCCCTGAATTTACAGCTTTTTTCAAAATTGAAAGATTTTTGGCAATTAATTCCTCAAATATTTTTTGGTACTTATCTGTCTTTTTTCTTGTTTAGGGCTTTTACTTACATGTATATTGGTCTGCTTGTGGTTGTGAACAGCTCACTAATACTCTGTTTATATTTTTAAAATTCACTTTCACTCTGTTTCACATTTGATAGTTTCTATTACTATATCTTAAAGTTCACCATTCTTTTCTTCTGCAATGTATAATCTGCCATTAATGACATCCAATAAATTTTTGAAATATCTTAGACATTGTATATTTAATCCCCAAAAGCTTGATTGGTGTGTCTTTTATATATTTTCCATGTCTCTATTTAACTTTTTGCACACATGGAACACAATTATAACAACTCTTTTAGTGTCCTTGTCTACCAGCTCTCACATCTGTGTCTGTTTTGTGTCAGTTTTGATTGATTTTTCTCCTCATTATGAGTTTTATTTTTCTTCTTTTCATCCTTGATAATTTTGACTAGGTGCCAGACATGGTAAATTTTGCTTGCTGTGTGCTGGATGATTTTGTATTCCCATAACTATTATTGACCTTTGCAACACAGTTAGCTTATGTGGAACAGTTTGACCCTTTGGGATCTTGTTTTTAAGGGTTATCGGGCAGGACTGGAGTAGTACTCTTGCTAGGGCTATTCTTCATTACTGAAGCAAAGCCATTGTGTATACTTTACCCAAGGCCCTATGAGTCATAAAGTTTTCTAGTCTCTCTAATGGGAACAGGCATTATTCCTGGCCCTCTTTGTGTGTCAGACTGTTCTCTCTAATTCTTTTGAGTAGTTCTTTCCCTGGTCTCAAGTACTTTCTTCACATGCATGCACCAATCAGTACTCAGCTGAGTCCTCAAGACCGATGCTCTGCATATCTCCAGTGTGGGAAGCTCTCTCCTTTCTGGCTCTCTTTCCTGTAACTCTGGCCACCTTAGTTTCCTTGCAGTCTCTCTTCCATCTCTGTAACTCGGGGAATCCACTGGTCTCTGCTTGGATTTCTCCTCCTTGCACTGTTGTCTGGAAACTCTCTCAAGGCAGTAAGCTAGGATGGAGGTAGGACTCACCTCATTTATTTTTCATTTCTGGGAAATCAGCCCTTGGTTGAGTAATGGACAGTATCACAAAAACCATTGTTCATATAGTTTGTCAGTTTCAGGTTGTTTCTGACAGGAGGGTAAATCTGGTTCCAGTTACTTCTTGTTGGCCAGCACAGAATTTTCCCCATATTATACTTTAGTCTGATGTTTTCACTCTAAAATATTTAAATAATTTGTTTTGATATCACTAAATAACTCCCACAATATTATTTTGAATGGCTGCGTAGTATTCCACCATTTGGACAGACCAAAGCTTTCTAAGCTAATCATCTTTATTGAAGATTTATTCCAATTTTTTTGTCATTACAAACAATGTTAGGACAAACATTTCTGAAGCTAAATATTTACAGACTTTTCTAATTACTTCCCTAAGGGAAGTTCCTAGAAGTGGATATCCTGAATCAAAATTATATACATCTTTGATGAATTTTGTATATTTTGTCAACCTACTCTCCAGAAAGTTTGTGTATTTTTTTTGTTTTACTCATTTTTTTTGCTCATTTGTTAATATCTCTAGTTTTCCTTCCTCTTTTCTTTGGTTTATTCTTTTCCTTGCTTTTTTGTTGTCCACATCATTTTTTTACAAAATCCTTCAATTTATGATTTCTCAGAAAAGGAAGGAAACCCATATAGATTGAAAATATGACTTTAATCAGACTTCTTTCATGATCCTCAGAACTGTAGCAGAGTTGTTTCAAGATCCTGCTGTCCCCAGCTGGTGTTTGCTCACTGGTGTCTACTTTCCCACGGTTCTCCTTTCCAAGTACAAGCTTTATGGTTCAGCTAAAGAAAAATGTCACCACTATAGGAAAACAGCAGGGTGACTGATATTTCTAGAGTGAGCAATATACTGGAGCATGACAGAAACTATCTGGTGCCATCAGAAGAAACACTAGCTTGAAGTGATGTTGTTTTCCTATGCCTCTTTCCTGTCTCCAAAATGCTCTGTGACTAAACTTGATATTGTAACTCTCTGAGTGAGACAGAGAAACCTACAAGAGGTTTGTGCCTCTCTCCCAGCAAAGGGGAATACTGAATTCTTGGCAGCTGTTACAAAAAGAGGAGATCAAGAGTCACCATGGGAAGAAACATGTGGACCTTAAATGAAAGATTGATGATGGTGCCTCACTCATATCTGCAAGCAAACAACAGTGTGGTAACACAAGGCTAATTGCTGATTTCTTTTTAAAAAATTACACAAAATATTCTTTACTTATGGGAGATACTTTGTAAGATTTTAAAACTGATCTAGTGATTATAATTAAAAGAAGATGGTCTTATTTTATTTACTTCTATAACAATTGATGGAAACTATTGTATGTATTTTTTTTTTATTCTTAATTGCAAGGCATGTGCACCTTTTGGGGGGTGAGAGGTTCTGGAACAGCCAGTACAGGACACAGTGGGGGTTGGCATGAAGTGGGCTGGAAGTTGAGGCAGGCAGGTAAGAGCTGTCTTTGGAATCAGACAGCGTGGTTCTGAATCCCAGCTCTGTTCCTATGACTGTGAAACCTGGTACAGGCCTCTTAACCTGTTTAAATCTCAGTTTCCTTATCTGTAGCACACCGATACTATTCCCATCAGAGGTTGTTTTGAGGGGTAAAAGCTAAAGCAGGGTATCAATATAGGCCAGAAACATAGATGATATGATTTTTGCTAATTGAAGATGCCCTTGATGACATCATTTGCACAGGATTATGGTCACTCTGTATATGTGAAGACTTATCACTGGACACAGAGCAAGGCCTCAATAAAATGCTACCTATTGTAAGTCAGGTGGCAAAACAGAAGCATTGGTATTATGCCTTTTTTTAATAGGAATATAATTTATTTCAGGAGGCATAATTATTGGTTAAGTCATTTGTATGTTAATATAAGAGAGAGGGGAGGGTAATGTAAACCTCACTGTGCTCTAGGAAGAAGAGTGCTCATTATGGCCCTTGCTATTGATGGAGAGGAAGGCCCTTTTGTTTTACTGAGCCTTGCAATGGGTCTAGACTTGAATTTGAAGGTAGGACTAGAGAGAGTTGAAATCCTCTGTATGATGAAGAGAGAGGAATACTTGGGAGGCAGGGGGAGTGGTGAGAAGAATGGTGGGAGGAGAGGGGGAAAGAGGAGTCAGCACAAGGTGCCTGGCTCTGCCTTCTGCATAGTGGGCCAATCCGTGGTAGATCCAGGTAACAAGCAGCCAAAAGGCCTCTCAAGAACGGAGGTACCTGACACTCCACATCAAGTGGTTGTATGGCTCCTCCATCGCCCAACACTTGTCAGAAAATTCTGTGTACACACTGGCCCATGATGCTTCCCTGCTCAAGCCCTCCCCTAGACCTACACCAGACCCCATCTCCTCCACTCTCTGGCCTCCCACTCAAATCCAGCCACACGGGTCTCCTAGCTGCTCTTGGAATGTGGCAAGTCAGCTCTCTGATGGCAGACCTCTCAGATGCTGGTCTGCCTGCTGGATGCCCACAGAGCTCACCCCTCACTTGCTTCAGGTTTCTGAGTTCAAAAACCACTTTTAAGATCACTATGTGAAATAGCAATGACATCCCCGCTATACCTTACCCCATTAGTGCCTTGGAGCTGGCTCATATGGGTGTGTAAGAACTGATTGCTAAATTTTCAAGAATTAGTAAAAATTAAATTACATAATTAACTAATTTAATTATTCTAGATTATACTATAGTAAATACATTATACTAAAAGCAAAGGTAGTAAATACTCAAAATGCATCATTTCCTAATTATCCTGTTATTTTACTTTTACTTATGCTCTTGATATGCTTGGCATTATTGACATTTTGGGTCAAATAATTCTGTGTTGTAGTGTGTTTAGTGGCATTCCTGGACTTCACCCACTAGATGCCAAGAGCATCTCTTCTTTCAGTTTGACAACTGAAAAGGCCTCCACACATTCCCAAATGTCCTCTAGGGGACAAAACTGTCCCCCGCTGAACACTGCTAATCCATATGGCAGAAATACTATATAATAGTGCGCTGCTGGGTCTCTTCCCAACTCTGTGGTTCGTAAGCATCATGCTGGTGGCTTCAAATATGCCATGGTGGAAATATTTACACCACAGAAATCTGCAAGTGCAAAGTAGACTTTAATTTGTTGTTTTGTTTACGGTTTAGGTTTAATGTTAGTTACACCATTGAAACTTAAAAGTGTGTATGTCTGGAGCTATTATTTTGTGGGAAGCACAAAAAAATTGGAAAAATATTCTTCCAGTATTTAAAATATATTTTTCAATTCACTCACATCAATGACGAAGGAGTGAAGTTTTGATGTAAACCTTTTTATTTCACTCTGTCCTTAGTGGAAACAAAATCATCAGTCAACATTCATGTTGGAACAACATTTATCTGTCCGTTGCAATCAGAGGAATATAAAAGTTAAGCAAAAATTAAAGAATCAATAAGGTATATGGACTTTATAATGAA
This sequence comes from Miniopterus natalensis, assembly GCF_054644295.1. Lineage (NCBI taxonomy): Eukaryota > Metazoa > Chordata > Mammalia > Chiroptera > Miniopteridae > Miniopterus > Miniopterus natalensis. The sequence continues at coordinate 40,209,247 of NC_142088.1, forward strand.
GAGTATTATATACTTTATTATTTATAAATTGTGTGCTACAAATCCTTTATATGGTAAAATTTAAAATAAATCTAAAATATGTCTTACATAATCATCATATGTTATATAATACAAATCTAAATAAAATGTAAAATTTATGTACATATATATGCAAACACTTTTACCCAGAGAGCCCATTGTTGAGCATTTACTAATACACCACTGCTTTATTCCCTTTACCCTTTCATTCATGCAATAAATATTTATTCAACACCACCTGCCAGGCCTTATTCTCTTGGAAATAGGTCAGTGAACCAAACAACAATGCAACAAAATTTCCTGCCCTTGTGGAGCTGACATTTCCATGCGATGCTCCGCCGGTCTCTGCAGCACTAATCGGCCTCTGACAGACCGTGCATTCACTTGTTTATTGTGTTATTGCACCTCTTCCTTCACTAAAACGAAGCCTCTTTATAAAGGAGCTTTATAGGAGGACATGCACATTTTATAAACGAAACGATCAGTAAATGAACGTGTGCATATGTGTGTGTCAAGGAAAGGAGCTGGGTCTCATACCTGGGAGGGACAGTACCATGAGGTGATAGAGCAAGCCATAAACTGAATTAATTTAGTGGTAGCCTGTGCTCACACACAGAACTGAGTATGAGAATTTAAAAACCTTTAGGATTTTCAGAAATTTCAACAGTTTATACTAAGCCGTGTATTGTAAAGGGACAGACAGGGTGGCTTCATTTGACACTGAGATTGTGCTTGAGGTCCTCCCAGAGAGTCTGCACTGGGGACAGTTCACAGGTGCATCTCAGTGTAGACTGTGCACCTTAGAACTGATCCGGGAGGTACATGCTTCCCATGAGTACCAACTTGTAGATACATGATACAAGGGGACCACAAATGGACCCAAAGCGGGCTTGGATAGACCTTGAAAACCGTCTAAAGTGAGAAGGAAGTTGTGGAAATCTCTTTGAAATCAGCTTCACTGTGATAAAGGGCAGCAGGATGTTTGAGGCTGAATATTTCAGATAGAAATTCAGTCAGAAAACAAGGCTAAAAGGTTGGTGGGCAAGCCAGCATCCGTAGACAGACAATTTACTTCAACACTGAAGTTTTTCCTAGAAGGGCCAGGCAGGATGTTGCAGATGTGCTCAGTCTAATCAAAGATCCTCAACCCTGTTCCATCTGCCCAGACAGAAGCTCCTAAAGATTAAGCTTATTCCGGGCACCAACAATCATTTACTTACTGGAGCTCCTGGTGGAGGCCAAAAGCTCCCAGAATAGCCCAACATGGATGTGGGGAGACAATGGGTGTGAGTTTGCCTTAGTGCCAGGGGTGTGGCCAAGCAGGTCACGCCTCCCGCCATCGCCTGCCCAGGAACTTGGTCAGTGACTATGTCCACTCATTTGCTACTGGTGTGGGTTTGCCAGTCAGACAGTCCCCATCACCAAACTGTGCTTGCTCCTGAGGTGGCGGGGCATGACTCGAGCTCTGGACAGGGTCCTGCCCTGCTCCAGAATGGACTATTCACGCAGAGTGTTCACGGGGACTCATTGGAAAGCCTTTGGACTCATCGACACAGAACCCCATTCTGTTGTTCTTTGCATGTGAAAAAGATATTTATTGTTGCTGTTATTATTATTATTTTGCAAACTCCACCCTTACTGAGAACTTAACACTGTTTGTAAAAAAAGTAAATATTTCCCTGACAGGATGAAGAAATGAGAACAGTGTCAGAGGGGAACCATCCTGACACCCTGGCAAAACAGGCCCCACCAAAGCTCCTTCTCTTTCTCTGCCGTAAGCGGAGTACTCTGGGGAAAGACTGCACAGGGCACGGCATCTCATTTTCTTCTCCACTACACCCAACCATGAGAGTCAGAGGAGCAGGATAGGTTGGAATTGATGGACAGAGAGGGCATTGGATTATTTTAAACAGGACTATTTCCTTGGCTGGGTTTTACCATGGCCACACAATCCCAAGGTAACCTTGATGGTTTAGGAAGCACATCTTGGGTGGCTTTTTACAAACGTTTTTAACTCTATTAAACTAAGGAGAGAAACTCAGGGATGTCTGCGACTTCTCCATTCTACCTTCCCAATTCTCAGCTCTGTGGAGACAAATATTCCATCCAAGCTCAGCAAATTCCTGCAAGGCATTCTGCTGGGTCCCTCAGCCCTTCCCCTACCCCAGTCTCAAAGTCTGCTGTTTGGGCTCCTATTCTGCTTAGTTTCCATTCCTCCTCTGAATTTCCAGTTCTCCTTTCTCCCAAACCAAGAAAAGATAGACTTGCATGGGTTGGGAGAGTGTAATTCCATCTAAATAAATGCCAGAGCTTTGATTCACCTAAATCAGTGGTGTTTTGGAAATTTATGGGGACAAATGAATTGTCGAAATGATGGAGGAGATGGGGGCCAAGACTGATATTTAGTGAGAGTGGGAGGGAGGCACAGGATGTTTAGTCCTGTACAGCGAAAATTTGCCACACCTCCTGCTCGACTCTCAAGTATCCCCCACTGGACAGTCACACAGATAAAAACCATATTTATGATCATGTGAGGTTAGAAGATACACTCTTAAAAAAACTATGCCCTTTTATGTATAAAAAAGTATTTTGCAGTTTTAATAATGCTCTCTTTTTCTGGAATCTTGTGTAAATCAAGGGAAGGTATACTTCGTTTCATTTGGAACTTAACCAAACGTTGCTCCCAGTTTTGGAAAACCACACCACCGATTGCAGCACAGCTCGCGGTACTGAATGTGCCAGCACAACAGTCACCCCTCGAGGTCTGTGTCTGCAGCGCTCACATTCCCAGTGATTCTGCATACAGACGATGGCAGTATTCAGGCCTGAACAGCTATCTATTTAAATATAACTTATTTCATTATGCATTACTTGCCTTTTATTTGGCCTTTATATTATAGATAGGCCATTTTATGGGCTTTAAAAAATCCTGCGTCCAGGTAGGTTGAATTTGTTTTCAAGATAGCAAAGGGGCACCACTAGAGAGTCATCATAAGAAGGGGCATTGGCATTTGTTCGATAGATATGAGATCGACTAGTCTAAAAATTCCAGAAGGCTCATCAGGGTTCTTTATGGCTATAAGTGATTTGCTTCATCAGTGAGGTTAAGAGATCACGGAACTGCTTTTCCCTCTTTTCTTGTGTTTTTTCCTTCTGTCTCCCCCCTTCACCTTGTCCCCATCCTGAATTTTCATCTCCTGGGACAACAGCCTTGGAGGCTCTGTAAATGGTTTCTTTGGAATCAACAGGCAAGTCCTGCTAGTTTCCTGCCGGGTCCCTTCGCAACAAGAAGCAATTTTCCAGTTTTCCTTTTTTATATTTCACCTGCTTGTGCTGGGGCACCTGTGAGAGGTCAGGCAGCTGGAGTGCAGCTGAGGGTACAAAGTTTACTCATTTTGAAAACTATAGAAAGTCTACGTATGTGACATGTAAGCTGCCAGAGCCTCCTGACTTCCTGTGGGTGGCTATAGATTATGGTACATTACAAGACCCCTATATTTTGCCACTTACTTGGAGCTTTTTAAACAAAACCACTGCTTCATTTTAGTTTTAACCACCTCTCTAGATTTAAATTTATCTCCAATTTACGCTAACATCCTACCTCATTTCTGCTAGTGATATGACTATTTCGTGCAGTGCAAAGGAAGTGCCTGGTGAGATAAGTAGGAATTTTTATCTACAGTTTCAGTTTCAAAGAAATTGGTGCTTTTCTCAGGTTAAAACTATTGCCACAGTATTTACCCAGTTTTCCAATTATAATTCTGATCTCCATGGTAGAATTTTAAATCATGTAGCTGGAAAGGCAGTTCAATATCATTTCTCTTCATTTATGCCCATGTTGTATTATTTCAACATAATCACACCATAGTTAGATGATTTATGTTTATAGTATGCCATTTATATCTGAAAATGTGCATATAGATATTGCAATAATTCTAATAACTGCATTTCACTCTATTTTCAGTGGCAGGAAAATGCAATATTCCACCACATTGAGTTACAAAAGCTACATAATGTAATCTTACTGGAACATTTATTCAGTGCCTACTCTGTGCACTGTCAAAAATTTTTCATTGTTATTGGAAAATTAAGACTCTAACAAGCTTCACATTGGTATATATGTAACAGTTTTACATTTCTAGTAGTTAAAGCTAACATAATAAATAATTCATTTTTTCTGTCTTTGTTAGAGGAAAGATTAAAAACAAATCTAGACAATTTACATTAGTATTTGAGTCTTGCTAATTGCACAGACATGTACCATTTAGTAGAATTTTAAACTCTGTTTTTATATCTATTTTCAGAAGTAAAGTGCCACTGTACAGGCAGCTCAAACTATCTATGTGAGATCATCTAACCACTTGCTTTTTGGAGCAGATGAAGTCAAGTATGCTTAGAGAGGGTTCATTCTGGAGTTGGCAAAATAGATATGCGGTCTGACAAATTTTCTAGGATGTCAGATCCAGTAATAGTTAAACCCCCTTTCCAATGACTACATAACTGTTCTGGTTATTATTGCTGAGCAACAAATTACTCCATGGTTTCTGTGCATCAGGAATTCAGGAAGGGCCTGATTGGGCAGTTTTCTCCTGTAGTCACCGTCAGACAGTGGCTGGAGTCACCTGCTTCCAGTGCAGTGTCTGGAGTAACCAGGGACTGGCCAGGCATTTCTCTTTCTATTCTTGTGGTCTTAGGCTTTTTCATATGCTCTCTCCCTGCGGATGGACTAGTTGAGCTTCCTCACAGCATGGTGGCCGTGGAGCAGTTAGACTGCTTCCTTGGCAGCTCAGGGTTCCAGTGTCTGTGTTTCAGGAATGAGGCAGAAGCTGCCTGCCTTTTACAACCTCACCTCAGAAATCATGCAGAGTTACATTCATCTCATACTTTTGGTTATGACCAAATCAAAAGACTGCCCAAGATCAAGGACAGGGGATATGAATCATACTTCTCCCGGGAGCAGTGTGAATAACACTCTGTAAGAGAAATGTGGGTGTGTGCTTTGGTGCCGTGACAACAATCCCACTCAGCCTGTGAAGCCCTCTGGCAGAGTCCAACCTAAGTTTTGAGTGTATCCTAGAATGAAAGCAAACTTCTGAAAGAGAGGTCCTTGGGCATATTACTATCTTTGGCAAAAGACTAGAATTATATGATGCCCTGCCATCTTTTAATGGAGCTGAAATATATTTTCAGTTATTTTCTAGGGCTGTAAAATACAGGGAAGGTGTGGCTTTGCCATAGACCTTTCACATACCCTCATCTTCTCCCTCTGCACTTTCTTTTGCTGTTGGAAGTTTCCTTTTCTTCTATGGCCATTGGTACCAATTTCATAGCAGTGGGTAAATGTAACTTTATGGTATGGATTAGACAGAAAATTACTTGTAAAAATATGTATCTTTAAAAAATAAAACATGCTGTATTTGAAAACAATTCATATCAGTACTTTGATACTTTCCCTCTGCCCTGCATCATTCATTCATTCACTCATTCATTCATTTGTTTGTTTATCAAAACTATGAGTGCACCTGTGTGCTAGCCACTATGCTCAATACACCGGGGTACCTGGAATTAAAATGTTGGAGTTGCCTATTCCTGACTTTCTCCATACTCCACAAATCCTACTGAGACTGTAAAAAATAATGTTGGTGATAATGTGGACTCTTTCAACTGAAAGGGTAAAAATTTATTGACTTACATAACTTGGAAAACCAGAGAGGCACAACTGGATCTAGGTTGTCAGTTCTCTCCCAATTCCCTCATCTCTTGATTCTACCTCTGCTGTGGGTTGGCCTCATTCCCACCTGCCACAGATAGTTTCCTACCACCAAAGATGGCAACCAATATATTCAAGCTCTGTAGCCTCCATTCCTTCCACTCAGAACTAAAATCTCAATTGGCCTTGCTTGTGCGCTGTGCCCATGACCTTGGAGTTGGTCCCTGTGGCCATTAGAATGAGGCTAGAACAACCCGTCAAGTGAGAAATGTGGGATGTCCAGCACAGGGATGCGCAGGCCCCCTGTTCCTTTCTGTTCCTGCTGCCGTAGCCTTGATACCTGGCTAGTCTTTCTGCCTCTGGCCTCTCCTAACTCTGGCGTGCTACACCCCAGCAGCTGAGGCATCTCCCCAGACTTCCCTTATCATGCCGCTCCGCTTCTCAAAACCTTCCAGGAATCCTTACTCCTCAGGCTATAATCCCACCCACCTAGTGCGACATTCTAGGATCTCCACACGCTGCCCAAATCTGCCCGCTGTCCTGCCTCCTCGACCGCATCTTCTTTCACAAACTCTCCATCCAGCGTCATGGGCTGACTCTCTCCCCACAAAATGACAACATCCCAGCCCCCTGTGCACTTGCTCCCATAGTTTCCCTTACCGACAAGGCCTAGTCTGCCTCCGTTTTTCTAATTCTTGCCCATCACTTAGAAACCCTCCCAAGCCCTGCTTCTCTGACCACCTGGTGTCCGAGAAAAAGAGGGATTAGTAGAATAGCATGGTCATTCTGATTGTTACACTTTCTCCAGAATAGATCTTGTAATTCCACACTTTCTCGTGGGACTCGTTTCTGCCTCTCTTTATCTTCTTTGCTCTTTTCTTATTTATATTGCTTTTATTACTTCTTATATATTAAAAGTCTAGCAAAGGGCCCATGAACATGGCAGGAAAGACACACAGTATCAGGCTCACAGCAGAGTCCATCCTGGATTCAGTGAGAATACGAACAAATTCAGGGAGGGGGAGGCTTGAATTAACCTGCTGCCCTGGACGTGCTCTTGGGGCTCCCTGTGGAAAGAGGACCCAGGTTGTACAGACAGCTCCCGCCCCGGGCAAGCCAAAGATACAGAACAAAGTAGACTTTGGATCCAAAGGAGGGGAGCTCGACAATTTTACCATAATTTCCTTTGAAAATGTGAAACAAGAAAAGGTCAGGAAGAACATTTGACAAATGAACAAGAACACATTGTTAACAATTCTTCATTTTAGTTAGAAAACTTGGATAAAGGATGCTTTGATGGATTTAAGTACTCCTTTGAAACATTTTCTTCTGCTATAATAATCCATTCCATTGTGTTATAAAGTAATTATAATCACCACTCGGTGCCCCAAGTCGGAGCAGGAGAAAAGAAATATGAAGAGGAAGAAGTCTTGGAAACATCATGTTTGAAGAACTGGAAAGTGACTTCTCTTTGTACTGTGGTCACTGGGGCAAATGCTAACAATACTTGTGATATGGTTGTGCTAAGTGTTGCAAGACTGGGTAGCAAAAGGCTCGGTGGTGGACCCATTGGAGAAAGAGAGTCTCCAAGAGAGAATTAGCAATGGCATAGAACAGAGAAACAAGCCTAGGGCTGCCACTGAAAGCTTGGGTCCTCCTTTCTTGGGCAGCACTGAGAAGGTGGCCTGCGACTGTCACTCATATTATGTTTCTGCCTTTGAGGGAGAGTGGGTGAAACAACAAAGGCTATGGCCAAGCTAGTGGCTGTCACAGCATAGAGAGATAACAGACCATGGTTATCCTGGAGAGCAAATTCTTGACTGATTCCACCCTCTAGTGTGTGAATGCTGGGGAAGAAACACTGGAACACATACACTCCATGGTTCCTCGTCCATGTAGGAAACCTGGAAAAGCATCTAAGATTGAGGGAGAAATGAATGCACTTTGCAGGCTGAAATTGCCCAGAACTTGCCAGAACCTATATTATAGTTCTCACATGGAGCGTTTAGGCTAAGCATTTTCTCTTGCACAAATTTTCTGCAAGAGCATTTGTCCCATGTTATGGTATTTAATAAAACTAATAATTAAGGGAACTTATGAGATGGCATGGAAAGTGGAACAGAGCAGTAATCCATTCTAAAACAGAAATGGTACTCTTAAGATCTAGCCTGGGCAGGTCTGGAAAGTTCAAGTAAATCATATGGATGGGGGTCTAGACCCCCATATCACATACATTGTTGTACTCTCAACTTACGCCCATGTGTTCTTGGGAACTCACTTTGGCCAAATGGAGGAAGGGAAAATAACTTAGGCCAGGTTCACTGACAAGTTGGCATTTTATGTCTGTGCTGGCTGAGAGTGGACTTCTGATGCGTGGCAGCCTCACTCATAGAGGTTCTGGAGGACAGAGGTGAAGAGTTGCTCTCCCAGCTCCAAGCAGACATACTTCGTAGGTTATAAAGGGACCCCTGGTCAGTGCAAATGCCTGGGCTGGGTGGCCAGGAGCCAGCAATGAATAAGAGAGGGAGTACTGCGGAAGGGATATATGGATGTATCTATGGGATTTAAAAAAAAATACATCTTTATTGATTTCAGAGAGAGGAAGGGAGAGAGAGAGAGATAGAAACATCAATGATGAGAGAGTCATTGATCGGCTGTCTCCTGCACACCCCGGACTGGGGATTGAGCCTCAACCCAGGCACATGTCCTGACAGGGAATCGAAGCGCAATCTCCTGGATCCTAGGTCGATGCTCAACTGCTGAGCCACGCCCGGCCGGGCTCTATGGGATCATTGTGATCACCAAAAAGCACCCATCACAGAGGAGGTTCTCAACAACCAGGTAGAGAGCACGACTCTTCCTGTGAACATCAGCCAGGTCTGTTCTCAAGCACTCGGATGCCAGGGAGTAGGGTTCAGGGACTGAGGCATTATGGCCACCATTGGGCTACTGTGGGCTCCTCAGGCCAGAAAAGCAGGAGGCAAAGAAAGGAGCTACTGTTTCGAAGGCGGCATCCAGCTCTGACCAGCCCGTCATCCTCTCCTCCATCCCTGCCCTCCCCTCAGCCGCAGGCCAGGCCAGAGCTGAGGGAAGGAAGAAGATTTAACCCAGATCTGATTGAAGTACACGAGTAGGTCTAGACAAACTTATCCCTGAAAATTATTATGTCTAAATTATAATTAAAACCTAAGGGATATGCCTGAGATGGCATTGAGGTTGGAAAAGATCAAAGGCTGTGGCTGAAGAAAAATAAAAACATTTTCTGTTTGTAAATCATCTAGTTGAGCATCTTCAATAAACCAGTTATAAGCATATTATTCAGAAATGTGGAGGAAAATCTCAGAAGAAACAGCTAGAAGACAGAGTGTGTTTCTGGGGAGCATGATTTGGAGTTGGAGTGTAATTTTTTTTCCATTAAGAGCTTTACTCACAAAAATTTTAAACTGTTTATATAAGAGACTTTGATTTAAAAAAATTATTTAAGTAAAGAAAATGTTCTTGGTGAAAGGAGTAGAGGGGGAAAAGGCTGACATGGAGAGCTTAGAAACCCAGAACGGCCCTGTGCCTAAAATTATAGGGTTTTGAACTAGATAATCCTTGGAACCTTCTAGTCCAGGCTTCTTAATCTGGAGGCATAGAGAAAGGAACCCAGGGATGAGGTTCGAGGGGCTCCAGGACTAGCCTTGAAGATTTTCTGTCCACAGTGTTATAGACATGGACATCTTCTGGGAGGGAAGGAGATATTTAACTTTCATGTGTCCTTAAAATCGCCCCAAAATGAATTAAGAGGTATTAATCTGATATCACTTATGTAAAATAGCAACAAAAGAATCTATATATTTGTTAATGAATGAGCCTGTTTGGTAGAAGTGAATGAAATGACTACTGCTCTGTATTGTTTACAGCGGTGAACACTCAAGGGCTCAGTGGGATTGGGTGCGAGTCAACAAGGGCTTTCACTTTATCCATATTGTTTGGATTTTTTCAATAATGGGACTATATTATGCTTTATTTATTATGTGCAAATTTTAAACTACTGGTTTAATTGGTTCTTCTAATTTTTCAGTTGAGAAAATGAGTTTCAGAGATATGGCATAACTGTCTAAGTCACACACATTTGCAGAGGTGAGACCAGAAGCAAGTGTCCGACATTTCGCTCTCACACTCATTCCAGTGCCCCGGTGGCAATCCCAGCTGGTGTCAAGAGCTTTCCGTCAGCCTTGGGGAGGATTCCTGATTTTCAATGAAATTGCAGTATGTGTGCACATGCAAGTACAGTTACAGAAGTCAAACGTTTTTACAAATAGCGTAGCAAGACCACCACCACCTTTACGCATGGTTATAAGAAGCAGTCAAAGAATGATTTACACGGGATTTCAGTGTTAGGGGAATTCCAGAGCCGTCAGCTTTTGGACTCCCCTTGTTCTACCAGATCACCTGCCTGGTCAGCAGGAGCAGTTGCTCTGAAATGTACCTGGTGAGTTTCAGAAACAACTAGGGGGAGCACGCCCTGAGTAATGGAGGGACCCTGGAGTCAGCCTACCAGCTGTGAATCCTTTTTTAAACTTTTCTGCTGTGTGACTTGGCAGCAACCAAGTCCCCTCAACCTCCCCGAGTCCCCGTTTTCTCATCTATAAAATGGGAACAATGACAGCTCCACCTCTTAGGATGATTGTAGTATCTTGCCACTGGGCCTGGCCTAATTCACCGTTAGCTGTCCTTCCTGTTGGATGACTCTCCAAGGGACGTCTCCTTTTCAGGCCCCGAACAGCTTGGACAAAAGCAGGAAGTCTACTGTGGAGACGGAGAGTGTCAGGGAACACCTGCTCGGGCGAGGTTTCCAGCTGTGTGTTTCCAATTAAAGGCAAGCCGTCAAAGAGGGACATTTCAGGCAGAAGTCCCTCTCTGCTCTCCTTTGGCCATTGCAGCCAGTTCCCCTTGAGGACACATTTCCTGTCACTCACTCATTTTATGATTTTGTGGGGTGGAGGAAGGAGAGAAGAGTGGTAAAACAGATGCCGAGCCCCCAAAGAGCAACTGCAGTGAAGAGGAAAATTTTATAGACTCTTTGAATCGCCAACAGTTCTAAATGTATTGGAGGCAATGCTCCAAAAACAATCCGTCCAACTCCATAGCCTCCTCATGGCTGTCATGTGGCGCGTCTGCTTAGCCCTGGGGCTCTTCTCTTCAGGGTGCATGTGAAGGAGCAGGAGTGTCTGTAAAAATAAATGTTCCTGGGCCACGTCCCTTGAAATTTTGACTTAGTAGCCCAGCTCGGTTTTTGCTAGCTGAGTTTCCCAGTGTGCCTTCTGACCACCTGCTTTGAAATCGCCTGCAGGTTTGTTTAAAAGTGTAGCTTCCTGGATGATCCTGATAAACGTTAAATTGTGAGAACCACCAGAAAAGACCTTTACATGCTTGGCCTCTTCTGGGGCAGATCGAATAACAATGAGGTGACAAGGGAGCCCTTGTGCTGTAACAACCTAGGTGCAGAGGGAACCTGATGATAGCGATTCACCCATGCCTTTGACCAGTGGGGATCAACTCTCAGAAGGCTAAAATGCCTATTTGTTCACTGTCGGCGTCGAACTTGATAACTCAGAGTTGGAATCCTCCTTCTCTCCCTGAACAATCAGGCCACTGAGCCAAGAGTTTCTTTATGGTGCTGATTTATCAAATAAGTCACATCAATCTAGGATTGGCCCAGTCAAAAATCGTGTATTATTTATTGATAACTTGGGTTAAGAAGAGCTCATAAAAATTTCACTACTTGCCTAATGCAAACAGAGGGTAACATTTGATGATGCAATAAACTCTCATCCCCAGCACGACAGATTAGGTTGCTAATGGGTACTCACAGTGGCCGAAGGTGTACTGTTCAACATTTCAAATGAAATTACCATACCCAACACCTTTTTCACAGGCTAATGAGACTTTAAGTGAGATCAACCAGGAGGCAGATCCAATCACTCAGATAACGGCTCTCTGGTTTCAAAAACAGACTGCTCAACGAGAAAAAGACCAACAGCCCAAAAGGAAAATGGTGTAGCATTTGAAAAAGTGCTCAGCTTCACTTGTAATGAAAGAAAGGCAAACTCTAAGAGACCTTTTTTTCCCACCTCTTAGACTGGTAAAGATCAAGAGGCATCATAGATAAGAGTGCTGTATATTGCTTCTAAAAAACTAAGTTAAAAGAAAGTTTTTGGAGGGAAATTTGGCAATGTCTATCAAAAAATTAAATGTGATGAAGTAGACAACAATTTTACTTTTAGGAATTCTTTCTACTTTTAGGATGTATGTACAATGATAATCATTGTGGCAGCTTAACAGCAAATGACTGGAAACAATCTAAATGTCTGTCAACAGACTACTGCCTAAATACAGTTTTGTATTACCAAACAAGAGAACACTGTCAGCCACTGGAAACAAAAAGCCACATCTAAACAAAGTAATATAAAGAAGTTCCAAGATCTATAGCTAAGTGGTAGACAAAAAAGTCACCATTTCTGTCGCAGACACTGTTCTAAATCCTCCACATCTATTAATTAATTTAATCATTAAGTCACAGGAAGTAATTACCATTAGTATTCCAGTTTCAGCAATGAAACAATTAAGGCCCAGAGAGGTTAAGTAACTTGCCCAAGGTCACACAGTAATCACATAACAGAGCCAGGATTCAAACACAAACTCCACAGTCCAGAGTCTGCGCTCTTACACATTATGCTAAATGTGTATAGTAGGCTGCCATGAGAGTAAAAAAAATTATTTCTACAGACTCACCCACATCCTATACTTACATATGCACAGACTCTCCTGAAGAACAGATGTGAAATGGTAGCTGGTAGCCTTTGCAGTTGTGAGCTAGTACCTGAAGGTCAGCAGGAGGGAAATGCTCGAATTGAAGAATAACAGCTCTCTTGTTTCACTCTTCATGTCTTTTAGTTGGGCAACATGATCTGCTTCTACCCACCAGCCCTCCACTAAGAAACAGCAACAGTCACAACAGGTCACAAGTGCACTCTGTAGGTCACAGAGATGACGGTGTCTCTGAGGTGGGCTGTGAGTGAGCAGGGGACTCTGCAGGCACTCAGGGATTGGGTAGCAACACATTTAAAGCTCTCCTTTTTTAAAAATAAGGAATTTTATAGACAGAATTAAAATTGTGTTTGTCACAGATTGTGGACAGTTTGAGGCCCCTGGTTTTTGCCCCAGGAAGGATCAACTCTTCCTTGAGACTGTTAATGTCCATGCAGAGAGCATTGTCCTAGTAGTTCCTCAAGTAGAGCCAGGTTCATATGAAATCCCAGAGGGTAATCTACTCCAGGTCCAAGGACAACTAAGGGGAGTATTAGAGGCCAACGTGGGATGGTTTTGAAAGCTCTGATTCTGTCTAATGTCAGTTTCACCCGTTTTTAAGCTTTGGTACCTGTATAAACAGAAATGTTAGGTGGCCAAGATGTAAGATGAAACAAGTTATTTACCTCAGCAAATGCAAGCCAGTATGGAGTTTCCACAGCTACTCAAAGGCAGTTGTAGGGTACTCTAGATGATTCAACAGTCATTGGGAAAGAAGAGCTGCTTAACTCAAACCCATTGAGTAGTGAGGAATATCAGCTCTCTTTGGCCTCAGACACCAACACAAGCTGTGAGCTTCCTCAAAGGTGTCCATGTGGCTCTCCAGGGTGTTTTCACTTTAGTCAGTCCAGGAAGAAGCACTGCCTCAGGCATTCTCCCGGCCACGGAGACCACCAGCAGGGTGGCCCTTACCTTATCCTGAAACTCAAGGCTCTGTCTGGAGCCTCTAGATTTCTAAGGAGAAGAAAAACAGAAAATCCACAGGAGGCCTGGACTGGTTCTGAGTTTGTCTGATTTCAACAAAGAAAGAGTGAAGCATTCTGGGAGCTTCATTTCTCTATAAGATGCTCTATGAGACCATTTCAGAGGCAAATTCTCAAACATAAATAGAAACTCATGGTGACTCTGGAACTCTGCAGTCTCTTGGGGAGTTTCCTAAAGACAGGTCCACTGGATTTGCCCTGCTGGAATCCACCCTGGAGGCACACTGACCCTAAATATCCTCGAAACTGGCCTTGCTCATTGGAAGCTATTCACCACCTGCCCACCTGTAAGTGAATCTGTGGATATTTGGGTGGACAATCTACCAGCCATTGCTCTAGCATCTTCCATCAGCCAAGTATTTACCTAACCTCATTCCAATTTCTACCTCTTATTTCTGGCCTGTGTTCAATTTCTCTGGGCCTTCCTTAGTAACTTTATTTGCAACTGACCATATCTGAGAACACCAGGTAGCATCTTGTGGTGGTGAAATGAATATAGATTCAGATACCTGGATTTAAATCTTAGGTCTTCCACACATCAGCAGGGTGACCTAGGGCCAGTTTTTTCACCTCTCTCTGCCTGAGTTTCTTTCTCTATAAGACGGGATGTAATAGTGCCTACATCATAGAGTTGATTTAAGAATGTAAATAAGATAATCTACGTAGCTGACAGCACTTTTTCATTTGGGGTTTAGATGAAGAGGAAGGAAAGCATAAATAAAATGTTTAAAACAAAAGGAAGATATTCTTGGTAGTAAGAATTAACACTAGCTTGGATTACTAAAAGGAGACATGGAATTAACTTAGAATAGAATTCTTGAGATAATTTAGGTGTTCTCACTTGGTGATAGTCAAGGGAATGCATGACCTCTCACCACCACTCTAGAGTCTCATTTAAATGCAGACTCAGAGGCTGGATTGTGGGGTTAAAGGGATCCCCCCAAACCCTGCTATTCTGGCAGTGGGGGAGCCAGAAATTCTAAGAGTTAATCTCCTAAACATGCCACTTAACTGTTGGCTAAAGGGTAGGTACAAGAAGACAGCTTGAGAGCCGCTCTCCATCCTTATGTTTCTGTTGCACAAATGCAGCAAAATGAGTAGCAATATTTTCATTGAAAATGTGCCTCATGCAAATCAGTTTGGTAAATATGGAATTTAGCCTTTATAAAAGAGCACCTGTTCCCCTCCCTCCCGTTCCTCCATTTAATTTTTGCATTCAGATGTGCTCTGCTTTTGCGTAAGCCTAGTCCCATACACTTACACAAGAACAGATTTGCTGGTTTTGAATCCAGCCAAACACACACCCCTATTTTCCAAGAAAAATCTTCTCTAAAAATTAGAGGCACCTGCATGTTGCTTTTCTAGTGGGCCTGAAGAATGTTTCCATAGGAGGGAAATATATTGACATTTTTAAAACTTGAGAGCCATTCAGAGCTGATATGGACTCTCTCTGGGTGAAAAGATTTGCAACAGGGCAAATCCGAGTGTTGTTCCGGGTCTGCCCAAGGCCTCAGTGTGGACAGCAGCTCCAGTCCCCCCGGGTGTGGTGACGCTGGGGTTAACTGCTCTTCTCCACAGAGGGGCTGGGGCTTTAGCTCAGTCCTGGTTTGGTCTGGGTGATTTCCTTTTCCCCTAACCATCAGAGGGATGTTTTAAAACCACAAACAGAACCTGGGGAGAGGAGGCCCAATTTGACACCTTTGAACCTTGATGGCCACTTCATAGATTCAGATTTAGAGGGATTGTTGGGTGGGGATTTGCAACCCAGGAGAACCTTTCAGAGCCTTTCATAGAGGGACACAGAAGCAGTGTTTCCTGAAATGGTGTTTTTTTGTGTGAGACCTGTCAATAGAAATATCAAACTGTGAATATACAATTGAACTTTATTATCTCTTTTGATTTTGTAACTACATAGGTATGACAGACAGAAGCCGGTTTGAAAGGAAACACAATCGCCAGCGCGTCCCTTGTATGAATCCCACTGCTGGAAGTTTTTCTGTAAATCGGCATCTTCAGGTAAGGGCTGTGCAGGAGCCTCCCACTGACTCTTGAGATAGGTTTTAATTAAGGAACATGAAATCGCTCAGCTGTCCGTCAGAGTGGGGGTGCACTTGTGTTCTGAAACGCGGCTCTGGAGATGGCATTGTGGGGCTCCATATTTACTCTACGCAACTTTCATTTCAAAGATTCTTACTTTGTGAGCCAAAAGGCCTTTTCTTTTCTTTCTTTCTTTTTTTCTTTCTGCTTATCCCTAAAATGAACTAAACCTGAAATTCAAGAGTCAAGCTGTGCTCTTTCTGCCTCTGATGCTGTTAGAAAGCTAGAAGGTGGGAGCTGGTCTTCAAACATTCAGCCTCAAAATGAAAATCTTGCCTGACTGAGGGATTCAGAGAGTTGGGGCTCAGGCATCGTCTCACTTGCAGCATCAGGACTCAAACCAAAGGACCAAATTCTTCCTGGCGTTCTCGGCTGCTTGAAGTAGCAGGAAGTATGGCTTAACATTCATTGTCTAATTCTTTCCTCCCAAAGCCTACATCTTAGCAAAGGAGAATTTCACAGACTCTGTGAATAAAGTTGCTGCTAGGATGCTTTCAATTTAAACCATTTAAGGGGAAGTTGCTAGAAGTATACAGATTGGTAAAGTGTTATTTATATGTTTATATAAATAATTATATAAAGTAACATGGGTTGCTAAAGCACACTAGCTAAGGGTAACAAAAACCAAGGCCAAGGTAATTCATGTGATCTGAGACCAAGCATTTGATCTGTTTCTGCATCTATACCATAAAGGGCTGTACAAAAATAATCTAGAAAATATTCTTTTAGTTCTAAGATTCTACTACTCTACAACTGCAACTGCAGCAAGATGTTGAGGAATTAATGGAGATACAGAGAAGGAATAAAAAATAGCCATTGCCAAGGATGTCCTCCAAAACAATGACAGGATGCACCTCTGGGAAAGAGAAGAGGGGAGTAGGATTGAAGAGACAAAGGATATTTTAGCTTTATCTGTAATTCCTTTCCTTCTTTTTTTTCAGAAGGAAACTGAACTCTCATATTAATTGTGCAGCTCAAAATTTATTTTAAATCCAGAAAACTCTAAAGTAAATTAAGTTAGTATCAGCTAAAATGCTGTTACCCTCCCCAACAGAGCAAGTTGCAAAACAAGGCGTAAAGCATGGTATTATTTATGTAAAATGTGATCACACATATAACTATTCTATATGTGTTTTACAGGCATACATACAAATATGATTGTGCAGAAAAGGCATGGGAGTATATATACCAAGTCTACAGCAATGGTTACTTCAGGGGATAGGAAATGTGTGTTAGATAACGATGATTAAAGATCATTTTAGACTTCTCTGCAATGTTTTAAAGTTTTATAGAATGAATGTATTCATGTATTTCTTATCTAATGGAGTCAAATAATTTATACATATGAGCTTTTAGGGCAAAGTGTGTGTGTGTGTGCCCACGTGCACACGTGCATGCTCATCCAAAAAGGAAGGGGAATTTTTAAGTGCATGATTTTGCTTATAGCTACATATTAAAGAAATTATCAGGAACCAAAATTGTGTCATTAACATGATCTTTTTACCACTAAAAAAAAAAGGCAGAGAAAAAAAGGCTGAAAGAATATAGGGGAAGGGAAAGGTTAGCAAAAAGCAAGTTCCTGAGGAGAGGGATACCTGAGAAACACAGAGTTAATTGACATAAATCAGCCCTCAGCCCTTGGCATTCTGTCCTATCAGTGCCAGTAATAAAGAAAAACTGAACAGACAATTTGGTTGACGATGTGGGAGGCAGAATATCACGCAGCTGCTTTACCCACAGCTGTATGGCTTTGCAGTGTTGACAGTTTGGAAAAAAAGAGAAAGACGAATAGGAAATAAAACCTTGTCTCGGGCCGGGAAGGAAGCAGATGGGATGTGACCCACACAAGGAGCCTTGGTTTGATTAGTAGAAGTTACTGATCTGACTTGCATTTCAGGCCTATAATTTCTATCTTTTAATGAAGTTTCCATTATTTGGAGTTTTTCTTCTCCGCAGGGCTTCTAAGTGTTTTTTTAAACCAACATTTATTTCTATATGTTTTTTTTTATGCTTTGAAAAATCTCCATAAACAAAATCACTATAATATACATTTTCCTTTGAAGGTTCCACACACACACACACCCAACCCATCTTCTTCTCACCAACCTCAAATAGCTAAGTAAACTCTTTGTATTGTTGAAAAGCTAAGCTGATATACACAGGAAAAGTGAAGTAGTGGGTTAAATCATTATTTAGTGAACTTCAGCTGGGGAGGTGATCTGCCTAACTGATACTGTGTTTGGTTGGGTTTTTTTCTTAATAGCTGTCCTTTTTTTCTTTTTTATGGCCAAGAATATATGAATGACGGCCCCTCTCTCCCTTTCCCTTTGGCCAAAATCATCTTGTTACTGCTACTTAGGTCAGATGTCAAGTAATTAAGAGAATGATATTAACACATCAATTCTGAGAATTTTCTGTGTCATGAAAGCATCTATTTTGGAACTCTTGCAGGTGGCTGCAGCTCACAAAGCCTGTCAGATGTACTGGATGCTAAAAGGTTCAAGGGCTGCTTGTGTTTTTCAAATGTTATCTAAGGAATCTTTTCACAAATCCCTGCTATTGTTCGGTATAATTTTTGTGGCTCTTAGGGACTTAAATGCAACTGAACAAAAAGAAACCAAAATATGACAAAGGACATAATAGCCCTTTATTATAAAGCATTTTCTTTTTTTTCTTTCCCTCCCTCCTGCACCTTTCAGCCACTGCCCTAGGCTGGCTTATGCAACTTGTGTCTGAGAATGCTTGAAATTTTAGCGTTTGTACTGCACTGGTTTCATAGAATATCTGAAGCACTGTGCACATATTAGATTGCCATAAATTAGGGGGTTGTTTATTTTTTTTTTTTAACATGAGGACATTGAAAAGCAATGTATGGCTGCTGGGTCAGGCTCATTTGACTGGTTTAATATCAAGTTGGTAGTAAGTATAATCTTTTTAGAGTGAGATGCTCAGGGAATGCTATAGCACTCCATGGTTGGCCAAGAAGGAAAACTACTTTAAATAGTTTCAGTCTTTGAAATTATTTGTGAATTCCCCAAAGCAAATAGAAATACATCTATTTCTTCCATTTTACTGTGTCATTTTCTTCATCTTCATCTCCCAAAGCCGTCTCATTACCTTAAAAAAGCCTTTTCAGCATTTCTACTCCATTTTCTTGTTCACCCTGTATGTAATAATAATGATGGTAATAGTTGATATTTATTAAGTAATTACTATATGCACTGCATGGAACTAAGTGCTTTGCACATGTTAATTCATTTTAAACTCACAACAGCCCAATGAGGTCAGTACTGCTGTTACTTCCATTTTCCAGAAGAGGACATTTGCCCAACGTTCATGGCTAATAAGTGGCAAAACCAGGTTCAGGACCCAAGGTTTCAACTTCTGACACCATGCTCTTTACAATAATGAATCATAAATATATATTTGCCACCCTGGGAGAGACTAATCTATTTCCATCCCTACACAAATAGCAAGTCATCTGCATAAAAACATAAAGGAGAATTTCCTGCCAATATTCATTAGATTCAATCATGTTTTTTATTTATACTATTGAACACAATAAATACACAAAACCATTTAATGTTACTGTAACCTTAATAGCATAACACTTCTGTACTTGGTGTAAAGTATTTTTTCATTGCGTTATTTGGTTCTTTAGAATTCCTTGACTTACCTCTAAACCCTCACTCATTTCATAAATAGAAAGATGCAATGAATACTCATTAGTAAATAAAACCTAAATATGGCAAATTTATGAGATCTTCATGGGGTAAAAAAAAGCCAATTCTCTCAATAACTGAAGCTCATCTGAGAAGTTTGTTCTAAGGAGAATGAGTCCAGGAAACCAAAGCACAGTGTTTTTCTTCCAATACTCCTTGCTACCACTACCACCACCAGTCATAATTTGAGAAGAAAATGTTATCAATAGAGAGAAAAATGAGGACTCTCTCCAGTTCTAGCAACTATAATATCACAGGACAGGCAGGAAGTGAGTGAAATCCAAACTAGTCACAGGCCAGTCTTGGAGGGTGGTGGAGACGAGGGCTTGATGCTAAAACTTAGTTTGAAAACTAAAAAATGGAGTTAGGACCAGGCAGGTAAGCTCAGCAGCAGGATAAGAAATCAATATGAAACAGGGGTTAATGCAAGAAAAAGAGTTTGTGGACAAATTCAAGAATAAAAGCTGCAGGGGATTGACAGCAAGCCTTGGTCAAGGCATGAATATGAGGAAGCTATAGCAGTCCATCAATCCATGCAGACACAGTGCTGGCGGCAGGGCCTTTTCAGGGGGCACCGTGGCCTTTCTCTTTCCGGTGTCCTCTTTTAATCATGAAGCTCAATATGCTAATCCTGATGGATGCTCCAGCTCTTATTTCTTAAAAGAAAGGAAAAGACCTGTTTGGGGATATAAAAGAACTTAAATAGAACAAATAGAACTTCTGCCAGTCTACTTTTTCAATGAGAAGAACCATTAGAAAAGGATAATAAAAGTGGAGAACGTCACAGTTATAAGTTTCTGTGTTAAGGGTTTGCAAAGACTCTAAAGATGGTCATTCTATCAGCTCTGGGTGACATCGGCTCAACGACAATGGAAACCACAGCTAGGCCACGGCATGCTTATGCATATGCAGGAAAGAAACAGAGGAGGCTTCCAAATAAATGAGGAGCCCACTTATACAAATTATCCTTCAGTTCCAGACCTGTTTTCCACCCTCCCAACAGTACATCAGAAGAATGGTCTATAAAGTTCATTATTTTGTTTCCCATAGAGACCATCAGAATCCCTAATACTGCTGATATCTGACCAAAATCACTACAAACACCTCACTTCCTGTGGAAATTAGAGTTAACGGTCTCTATTCTCCCCAGGGGTAAGAAAGTATGGTAATAAGTATAAATACCATTGCATAATATGTTGATTATATATTTACGTTTACAGGCCAAGTTCCCAGTTTGGCATTATTTGATCCTAGAGAACTACACAAAGTATAGACAAAATGTCACCAACAGAAGTTGTGTTGTGGCTGGATAGAGCACAGTCTCAGAACTTTCAGCACGCAATCCCAGCAATTATGCCTTTTCTCTTGAAAAAGCCATTGCTAAAGCAGCAGCATAGATGCTTCTGTCTAATTTCAAGGGCATAATATGCCATTTAGATTGAGATTTAAGTGAATATAAACATTTATATTCAGTGTGACACATTTAAATATTAGGCTTTTTGAAATGGACCAGTCTTCTTAGAGGACTTGCAATTTAACCCCCTCAATTAAGTTAAGAAAACAGAAGCTTGGAAAGGGTAGGTGGCTTACCCAAGGTTAAAAAAAAAGCTAGGACTAGGTAGAGGTCAGGTTTCCTTTCTCATTAAACTCAAAGTCATAATTTTCCCATGTATAACATAAAAGAGCTGAGCTAGGTAATTCTGGAGAGCTCCCTCCGAGCTCTCAAACGTGCTGACCCCCCTGGGCCTGAGCACACCTTCACGCCAGCATCAGGTGCTGCCCAAGCTTCCGTTCAGCATAGCAGCTTCTCCATCTGAGCTTTAACCTTGCAGCCCAGGCCGGTCATTCTAAGTCTTCAGATCCCTCACTCCTGTCATTTTTGGCACTGAGTAAAACATCTTTGAGTCTCTACCCCATTCATTCCATCAAGTTCCCCTCTTGCTCAAATTCTTTCTCTTGGTAACAAAACCTTGCCCTTTTGACTGGGGTCTGTGTTTACTTCCTTCTGACCCCAGTTCAGGTGCCTGGCATGCCAGCCTGTCCCCCAAATACTAGAACTCATGTGCCTTCCAACCCAATTGGATGCCTTTCAGGGTTGCTGGGGTCAGAGATGGCTACATAATTTGCAGGCCTCAGTGCAAAATGACAATGCAGGGATTCCAGTTCACAATTTGTGAGATCTAGTTCAAAATGTAAGTGTGGTTCAAGATACTAAAATATGAAGCTTTTTCTTTTCTCCTTGATCTCTTTCTCTTGACTTATTATGGTGAGTTTTTAAATTTTTACTGTGCATTTTTATATCATGAAATTCTACTTTTAAATGCAAATATAATTCGGCTGTGGAATCACTGAAATGACACAATTTGTATTTCCTAGCTTGTACATGCATATGTATTTTCTTCTTACCAGGACAGTGGAAATGCTGCGCAAAACTGCCTCAGTCCTTTTTACTGTGCTTCTTGTTTGATACATACATATTCTATCACTTTCTATCTTCAGCTTATTGATGAGTGTGGAAGGACTTCAAGGAAAAGGAATTGTGGGTTGCCCCATCTTTCCCTTTCCTTCGATGTCATCATTTTCGGTATAAGTGATTGGCTAATGTAGAGAATTTAGAGACCTATGTTACAATGACCAGAAGGGGAATAGACACACACCCCACAGTATAGGGACAGCAAGAATCCTACCCACAATGGGACAGAATTCCTGGGGACTGCTCCTGAGTGTCAGTGCTGGGCTAGGCCCACTGGTCTAACCAGTACTCCAAGACATTTGCTCCATGGCCTCTCAGAAATCCTTTCCTGGCCCATGAGCACCAGCACATCTTAGATGTAACAAGCCTAGAAATGACTACAATATGACAGACAGCCAAGCGACCCAGAGTTCCCCTCTCTTCCCTTCCTTCTCCTCCTTTCTCCCTTATTTTCTGAAGTAAATCCATGTTTTGCTATCCCTTTCTACATTAATAGAGTTCACTGGCTCACAGGGACAGCTTTGACCTTAGAAACAGAAAGTCCTGTTTACCATCTTTAGTTGGGGAAGGAGAGGGAAATTTTATGATTACATATCCATTTTATATAAATCAAACCCAATATTCTCATTACTAAGAACCAGAATTTATATGTAAAAATTGTTCATTGTTCATATCCATATATGGACATATAGTATTATCTGTATGAGAAAGTGGTCTTATAGATATTATTAACCTATATATTTATATATGTAGATGATCTATATCTATATTTATCTATATATATCTATAAGAGAAAATGGTCTTACAGTCTTATGAACAATTTTGGCAGCTCAAAGAGCGCCTTAGATTGGATAAGAAATCTCATATAACCTGATTTAGTTGCCAGTTTCAATCAGAGCTTTCCTCTGTGAGACAGGCAGTCGTGTAAACTGAGCTAGTGTGGCTGATAGCTAACAGTTCCAGAAAGCCAACACAGAGAGTGTTTTTTAATAAAAATGTATACAGGATTGGAATGTTGATAAGACATTTGCAAATGTATATAGAAATATGATAATTTATACTATTTTGTGATAAGATTCCTGGTTGGCATTAGTGATGTGTCATATGATTGCATTAATTGCAAAGAAGAAACTCAAAATGGCATAATTGTGCCTGATGTTCAAGTAATAGAAATGGAATTTAAAGTGTTGTTAGAAAATGGAAAATGTTACTGAAGTGAAGAGGCTTTAAAAACATGAATGTAAAACCAAACCATCAGCACATGTAACCCTTTCAAGGTAACTTGAGTGCACTGCAGAGCTCCCACAAACACCCGATGACCGGGACAAGGGTAAAAAGCTAGTGGTAGGTGAGCGTCAGCCTATAGTGGGTTATATCTGAAGGTGCCAAAGGGGATGGTCAGATGTAATAATCTCATATCACTAGGTCATCAGTAAATATGCTGGCATCTTTGGTCTGAGGCAGCCTTGCACAGCAGTAATTGGTTGTCTTACATGAGTTGCGGCATCATATCATATAGTGATCTGGAGCATGGGCTCTGCACAACAAGCTGCCTGAGTTCCAATCTTGGCTCAGCTGCCAACTAGCTGTGTCACTGGGCAAATCACTGTGCCTCTCTGTTTCTCTAGTAAAATTTGTAAAATGCCAGTGTCATTCATTGTACCTTTCTTCAGCCAGTGATAAGATTGAATGAGTTGATATTTGTAAAACTCTTGAAACAGTGCCTGGTATATAAGTGTTTTTAAAGTAAAAAAAAACTTTAGTGGATTATAAAATGTATACATGATGTTTTGTAGAGTCAATATGAGCTCTGGAGACTCATCCGTAGAGATGTCTCCTTAGTTATAGAGCAAAGGATGAATCTCATTCAATCACAGTGATATCGGTGGAGATGAGAGTTCTATCCTGGCGAACCACACCCTTGGCTAAGGCAATTTTCTCTCACTCACAGCCTAGCTGAGAAGGTGGGCCCAGGTGGCCATATTTATGTCTCTGACCACAGCTGTTTGGGCCAGAAAATAACGGGCCAGCCAAAGTAACTGGGGCAGCAGGGATAAAATCCTGACTAAATCTGAACAAAAAGAGTCTCTCTCTAAGAAAGCTGAAATGGAAGAACTGAAACATTGACTGTGCTAACTTTCTGGAGCTGAAGGGCAAGGTCACGTAGAGTCTGAGCAGGGGTGAAATCATCAGAAGCAGTCACATTCCAGCATTGGTTATGGGAGAGCCAGTCCAAGAGATTCCCCTGTGTCCTTATAATAAATCCCCTTTCCTCTGACACAAGTTGGATGGGTTATTGCACCCGGCAACCCTGAGACACTGCTAGAACTCATGCTTGAAAATACTGATCAAACACCTTCTGTTGTGCCCACCATTGGGCCAGATGCTGACTGTGAGGACCAGAAAGAGTGTCCATTTATTGAGGTACTCAAGGTGGCAGACACTTCGATATCATCTCACATAAGCATCCCAGTAATCTTTTCACGTTAATCTTATTATCCTATGTTCAGGGGTAAAAACAATGGGGTTCAAAGAAGTTAACTGTTTTCCCCAGGGAGTGGCAGAGTTAGACTTTTCTTTCAAATCTGTCCAATTCTGAGTCCTAATTTCCTTCAAAAATCTTTTAAAGTTGTTAAAGTATGTACATGAAAATGAAATATGCACCCTTTAGCTCTAATTCTTTATATTATCCAAAGTGCATTCAGTGAATGCAGTGCACAGCATTATAACAACAGAGCCAAAGAGCTGGCCTCTGCCCTCTTCCATTGAACTGGCAAACTAAGGCCAATTAATGTAAGGTCTTAGTCTTCAACGTAGAAAGTGGATTTTAGGGGTAGGGAAAAGAATAAGTTCAGAACTGGGTTGAACTTGGGGGAGGAAGCTGAGGAATTTCCCTTCCACAACGATCAAAGTAAGAGGAAGCTGTCAGTTCATCTGGGCTCAATCTGGCAACTTCCCTATTGACAAGAGAGCCCAGGGGAGTCTCCATGTGGAAGTCATCTCTTCCTCCCCTCCATTTCCATGGCTCTTGGTTAGTAATATGCTTTGCATCTAATAGCAGATATCTGTATTAGATGCATTCTGGAAACTTTTTTGCAGAATTGTGCAAGCCAGAGCGTCATTCTGAAATATTATTCTCAACAGATGTCTGTGTAAACAGTTTATTGAGAAATCTCAACTCTTTGGCATATAAACATTAAAGAATTTTATTTTATAAGAATTGACACCAACTCTACTATGTTCACCACCCATCCCCATTTACTGTTGGCTAGTAGTTTCCCTAATGACTACTTCGTTGGATTGCATACATTTTTAGCCATTTTTTGTTATTAATAACAAAACAATACTCTTCCAGCCCTGTTCTTATAAAACTTCAACTCCAAATTTGGTTTAAAATCATCTCCTTTCCTTTCCTAAGCCAGGACAAAATTGTATGGGGTAGGAGGAGTGCCTGACTCTCAGCACCTCCCTCCCTGCTTCTTTTAGATGCTAGTTTCTCAGCTGTGCTTGTGGAGGAGGGGAGAGAAGAGTGAAAGGAAGCAGTGTCACCCTGGCCAGTGTGGCTCAGTTGGTTGGAGCATTGTCTCATACATTGAAAGGTCTAGGGTTCGATTCCCAGTTGGGGTTATGTACGTGAGGCAACCGATTGATGACTCACATCAATGTTTCTCTCTCTCTCCCTCTTCCTTCTTCTCTCTCTAAAATCAATAAAAACATACCCTACGGTGAGGATTAAAAAAAGAAAAACTAAGAAAAGGAGCAATGTCTCCTTCTTTAACTGGCCAGCCTCCAGTCCTCTATTTCTGTTCCCACCCGCTGTCTTGGGTTTAGGATGGACAGGTGAGTAGCTTCCACGTGGCCTGCTGGCAAGGTGTTCATTCTCAGGCAGCCTGAGCAGCCCCTGGCCACATAGCTGCATCTAGCAGCTGACTCTGAGCTGGGGGCCTCAAGCTGCATTTCTCTGACACGTACACATCCTTTCCATCCATGATGCTGTGGTGATGACACAACTGTGGTTCCCAGGATCATCTTCAATGTGTGGCAAACTCTTGACACCCCCAGCAGGTGAGAAACCCATCTTCTACACTCATCCAGGAATCTGGCCAACATTCACCCATGCTCTTTTCCTCTCTCTGGTATTATAGGGGCAGGTCAGCAAATCTGCTAGCTAAGCAGTCAGTCAACCAAGGGATGAAATGCCAGACTCTCTTCTTGTAGATAAGCCCGACTGTTGCAGGATTCTACTGGGACCAGTTTCCTTTTGGTTTTGGGTAAGGAAGGAAGTCGCTTTTTTCCTATTGCTATACAAGGGCTGCAATCCCCAAACATCTCTGACTCATCTCTCTAATACCTGCCGGGAGGTGGCAAGTCCCACACAGGAGCTGTCCTCCACCCTTCGGATGAACAAAAGGAAAATCCCTCTGGACATCCTGTTAAAGTGAATCAGTCACCAACATACCTGGTATCTGCTCATGTTTATGTCAAACAATAATGTTTATTTGTACAATTTTAACCTCTCTATAAAATATTTGTAAAATCTTTTTTTAAGGGATAATATTTTTGCCTGGGGCAATTATCTATGATTTCTCTGGTTAAGGCTGGCCCGCTGGGGACATTACTGGAAAGGAAAAGGAGAGGGGAAGCAGTAAATTAAGTAAAATGTGTATACATTTTTGGGGGACACCCTGTATATAATATAATGGCATGACAACTAAATGCAAACCACTATCCTGGATTGGATTGACCGCAAAGGAATTTTTTTTTCTGCTATAATGACCATTATTGAGACAATTGGTGAAATTTAAATGAGGTTCTAGGATTAGCTAGCAATAGTACATCAATATAAATTTCCTGATTTGATGGTTGATCTGTGATTAGGCAAGAGTGTTTTTATCTTTTAGGAACAACAGAGATTTAGAAAATTTAGGGAATATTTAGGAGTATAAAACTTACTCTCAACTGATTCAGATGGGAAAGGGGAAGGAGGAGTTTAAAATTATTTCAAAATAAAGTTTAAAATGACAAAAAAAGTCACTGCAACTCATGTTTCACTTTCATTCTTCGAGAGCAGAGACTTCATGCACCTGCTTTCGCTAGTCTCACCCATTTCCAGGCACGTAAGAGAAAACCAATGAATATTTGTTTAAATAATCGGTGATTTGACTTGTCTTATCTTCTTACTCAATGGTAAGCTCCTAGAGGGCTTGAACTATGTCTTGTTCCTCTGAATTCCCTCAAGACCCAGCTCCGTGTCTTGTGCATAACTGACACCATTGGTTATCTGTAGAACTGAACGGAATTATGTGGCCACTCAAATGTTATGATAATGATTAGGTTCTGACAAAGATCCTCTTTATGGGCCTGTGAAAACAACCACAGTACTTGAAACTAAAATCCCCCCCCGGGCCTTTGAAAGCCAGGGTCCAGGTTAAGCAGCCCTTTGTGAAGCTGCGTTCTCTTGGAACAGCATCTCCCTCTCCACTGAGTCACCTTTGGCAGGCAGCCCTCCCCTTGGTCTGCAGTCATTACCCTAATGAAGTGCAGCTGGGGCTTCGAACAATGAACTTGCACTCAAGTGGCAGCCGCCCTTAAAAGAACAGTACCCTCACGCACTGGAACAGCCCTCCCAGGCCAGAAATTGGCCCAGTGGTTTTACGTCTGGATGGGATGTGGACCCACAGGGAGCCAGAAAATGGCAGCTGCAAAGCGTGCTATTGATCGAGAAAATTTCAGTTTAAAGTTAAGTGGAAACCCTGCCCAGAGTGAGAGCAAGACTTGCCACATATTTCAAAAACCACTGCCGTATTTTTTATTTTTTTTTTAAACTATATTTGCAAGGGAATCTGACACAGATTTCACCTCTGGACAGCTGTCCTGTTCACTCTGCTCTGATTAGATGCAAGGGGAGCTGGAAGGCAATACTCAGGGCTGGGAACACAGCAGCTCCCAGCATGCAACAGAATCACCACAAGGAAACCTCCAGGTGACAAGCATTTTCCAAGTGTTTTTCCCTGATGAGAAAATTTATTTTTCTCTGTAAGCCTGTATAGATCACTCATCTGATACAGAACTCAACATTTCCTTGGGAGACAAAAAGTCATAGCTGGAATAACCCACATCACTGAGTGGTTGCTTCCTGACAGACACTGCTCTCAGAGCTTGGCATGATTATCTCATTCATTCCTCCCAGCTGCCCTGCGGGGTAGGTGTCATCTACCAGCTAACAGAGAAGGCACCTGAGAAACCCAAGGCTGCAGAGCCAGGAAGTGGTGGAGCCACAATTCAAACCGGGACACTCTGACTGTAAAGTCAGCTATTTAAATCAGATCTTTTAAAGTGGGATATTTTTGCCAAAAAAACTTGTGTTTGCCCTTAAATACAGAGATGATACTATAGTATGTGCACTGAAACTTATTTCAATCACACACGGTGCTTTGAACATTGAGCATAACCAAGCAACATGAATGACTTTACACAGTAGGAAATCAGAAACACTTAAAAAAAAAAGTCTTTATTGATTTCAGAGAGAGGAAGGGAGAGGGAGAGAGAGAGAAACATCAATGATGACAGAGTCATTGATCAGCTGCCTCCTGCAAGCCCCCTGCTGGGGATCGAGCCCGCAACCCGGGCATGTGCCCTGACCGGGAATCAAACTGCCATCTCCTGGATCCTAGGTCGATGCTCAACTGCTGAGCCACGCCGGCCGGGCAGAAACACTTATTTTGGCTGTTAGGGGCACTGGCAGGAATCCGAAACCAGGGGTAAAGGTGTGTAGAGTGTGATGAAGTTGAAATCATGCCGCCTGAAGGCTTAGAGAAGTGTCCTAGTAGCTCAGCTGGGCACATGTCCTCTGTCTGAATGCTCCTCTCAGACGCTGCCTCACTGCAGCAGGGTAAAGGCCGGCGGCCACCCGGCTGTGGGGGGCTGCAGAGAGGCCGCTCTCTGAGGGGCGGCAAGGGTGATGAAGGGCCCCGCTGCACTTAGAGGCGCAGGCTGAACAGGGGCAAACATGCGGCTGTGGGAGGCGCACGGGCCCATTAGCAGGCGCAGTGAGGACGGCACGATGACGAGCCCAGCTGAAGCGAGGAGGGGAGCGTATCGGAGATAAGACAGGAAACGGCAGGTTCAGCCGCTGTGAGGAGTTACACAGCGAGTCGAAGCAATGCTTCCCAGGCAGTAACACCGCCTCACTCCGTGAAGCTTTCTGTTCTGTCAGTCATTAAATATCCAAGTGAGGAAGGCAAAGCATAAGCCTTTTATGAATCAAATAAGCATTAGCTTCTATGAGGAATCTTCATAACCAGACTATGGGATAAACTGTTCAGAAAAGGCCAAGTAAACAAATGAAAATAGGAGAGTGGAGAATCCAGGCAGCAGGGTTCTGGGGTGCCCTGCCCAACAGCGCCCTCCTAACAGTTTATCCACCGCTCCACGAACCAGCCCATAACTATTAGACGATCTCACAGATAAGAGCAACATGAGACTTCGGTGCAGCATTTATTGATTCTTCACAAAAATACTCTGTGGAATCACTGTCCTCCCATTAAAAGAACAGCAATAAAGAACATTATAAGACTGCCAGAGGCAGCACGCACGCAGCGGCCTGGACCACGGCTTACTCAGGTCTCACTTGTTCCTAGGGCAGGGCTTCTGAACGTGGGACGTGCAAACTAGGGAGAGAGTTTCAGTAAAACAGGTAGAGATGGAGGGGTTTTGTTTTTGTTTTTTTTAAATAATAGAACCCTAAATAAGATTATGGGATAGGAACTATATCACCAGGACAGCCTGAAGAAGCCTAGCTATTATCTTAGAATAAATCGGTTGTTAACTAGACAGTGAAAACTATACATATGAAAAGGAGAGAAATTGCAATGTGGAAATTCAGAACCAATTTTCTGACCCTAAGAATACTTTACCTTGGAATTGGTTACCTTGGAATTGGTTCTTGCGATACTTCTCGGGGAAGATAAGGGATAGTGTTAGGAATTGCTCTATCCTCTTGGAATAGTTAAATCATTACTGACCAAACTGAAGTCTACAGGATTTAGAAATTTTAGAAGAAATTTAAAATTGTGTTTTCATTTTGATGATTATCTAAAAATTATTCTGTGCCTGTCTGAACATGACTGAAGTCTGGGAAGCAATGGTTGGGGTTCCCGAATCCTCCTCTCTCTCCCCGCTTCCATCTTATATTGTTCTAGTGTCAACTTTTCTTAGAATAACCAATCACCACATAACAGTAGTAAAGTACATCATATATTCAGAGGTACCTTTTGCTAAGGATGTTATCAAGTGTAAAAGTTGCACAAGATAAAGGGAATATATTTACTTTCTATGAATCAGCCACATTGAAAATATGGAAGGGAGGTCCCATAAAAAAAAGGACTCTTCAGAAGGAATATTTAGCCCCTTAGATACTTTCTTTTTTAAAAAATTAAAAAAAGATAGAGGAAATTTTATATATTTATTTTGGGATTTTAAAAAATACATTTATTCTCGGTAGATGAGAAAAAATTGGTTCAAAAGATTAACTATACATGTGAAATCTTAAGTAGTTAAAGGGTTAACGTGTTTGATTTACTGTTTGTTTACCCCATATATTACTACCTTTGGGTAATGTATTTATTTATAAAGCACTAATTTGCTACCACTTTGCCCAAGATGCCTCATTGCTTTTCGGCATCTGATTGGGAGAGGCTGACCAGAATTTTTAAGAGATGCACTGGAGCAGTGCAGTGGGCTTGATGCTGTGGGAATCTTATTGTCTCTAAGGATGCCATGCACACGTAAGGTCCTATACAGCAAGTGTGCTGTGGACCCCTACAAAGATAAGCATTCAAGCCCAAATTCATTAAGTAGCAACTGACAAAAATGAGCTTTTAAAAAATCCTCACCACTTTAGAAATGCAAGTGCCAAGGATACACATTTTAACTTAAATAACAAATAAACATATTTTTCTTTTGTTTTTGGCTGTCTTAAACCCACATATTTGGGTCTTGCCTCTCCCAAAATATAACTGCACGATTTACTAATTTAGAGGGATGTCACATAATATCACTTATGAAAAGCATTTCAAGTTAATAATACTTATCTTAAAACAAAATGTTCACTCATTGTGAACATTCAAGAATTGCTTTTTTTAAAAAAAGCAGAGACTTGAAAATTTTTCCATTTCATTTTCCTTAAAAATGAGGGCAGAAAGATGCAAAATATGCTTTTGAAGTCTGGGATTGTTTTAAATGCTGAAGACATTACCTAATCCCCAAAAGGCAATGTCTGATAGTAGCAGGATAGGGAACTTGGAGGGAGATGGTCCAAATACAGATGCATTAAATCTCTTTTGTACAAAGATTCCGGAGAAATGGCCAAGTTTAGATGAAGATTTGAGGTCCACATTCTCAAGTATCACACAAAGGCTTCCAGTGTAAATTTCCGAAGCTGTGTCCATTTGATTAGGTAGGTAGCTAGCTAGGTAGGTAGGTAGGTAGATGATGATGATAGATAGATGATAGATAATCACTGTTTTGTTCAAAAGTATAACTTAAATACTTTGTGATTTTAGAAATAATAGAGCCACGTTTTCACCATTAAGATGAGTGATTGTTCAGATACACTTGGCACTGTCTATAAGTTTATGGCTTCCAACTTGTTTAAGACCATTCCCAGAGTGAGGGCCGATTTGCCACGGTTATGAAGCTTTCAGGATATAAACTATAAGAATGATAAACTACAGCAGTTGAAAATGTGCCTTCAGATACTCACTTGCAACTCCCATTTATGTCTCTAAGAACAGAGGAATGAGGATCTAGGGACTGAATCTGGCCCAGTCAGTAACAGTGCAGGTAACACATAAATATTAATGTTCATTGCAGTTAGTGCGGTAATTGTTAATTGCCAATACATTTCATTCACGTTACAGAGGAAGAAGTGAAAACCATTTTACTCTAATTTTAAAATGATTCCATCATAATAATTATAAAATATTCATTCCATTTCTTAGATTGTTAAAACCGTATTTCTGAAAATGAATCATTGACACGTCACCTTTATTGCCGTTTGCTGTCTGCGTACCTGTTATTCCGTTTAGGCAGCGAAACGGTCTCTGGCCGTGTCAGTTTACTGGCACCTCTGCACTGAGCATTCTTTATACCAAGAGAATGTTCAGGTAATTAAAGGCACTCACTGCAGGCTTCACGGTAGTTTAGGGGCGGTCCTGGCACCGGGGGAGGCTGTCCTGCTCCGCCCTACAGAGCCACCTGTTGAACCTTTTCTTTTCTTCTTTAAAAATTAAAAAAAAAAAAAAAATCTTTATTGATTTCAGAGAGAGGAAAGGAGAGGGAGAGAGAGAGATAGAAACATCAATGATGAGAGAGTCATTGATCGAGCCCACAACCCAGGCATGTGCCCTGACCTGGAATCAGACCCCGATCGCCTGGATCCCAGGTTGATGTTCAACTGCTGAGCCACGCCCGGCCGGACAAACCCTTTTCTTTTGATTTCCTTTTCTCTTTGGTTACTCATACTCCTCAGCTCGCTTCTGAGTCCGTCTAACAACAAATATTTACTAAGCACTTGCTGTCCGTCAGACATCACGCTAAGCACTTAATCCTAAAAACAACCCAATGAAATACTATTATTTTCCTGTAGTAAATCTTTTTTTTCCTTTTTTTTTTCAAAACAGCACTGCAGTTTTTCTCTGTGTAGCTATCGCTCCCCAGTCCATATGGCCCTGGGGGGACTAGCAATCAGGATTCCCTACCCCTCTTCCATGTCCAGGTATGGCCACATGACTTAAGTTAGGCCAATCCAACTTTCCTCGAGTGACACTGGGATGGAAAAGGCTTACGGTAGCGTCATCCATATGTCACAGTGCCAATAAGAAGTCCTGCTGTTCAGATTTGTGAAGTTGCCATGTTTCTATTCTTTGCAGATTTGTGAAGTTGCCATGTTTCTATTCTTTGCAAGGTCTGATTCTGGGAGAGAATTAAGATTATTTCAATACATTACCCTTCTTGGCATAATAAGTAAGTCCATTTCTGTTGCTTGCAACCAAAGAATCCTACTTGATATGTTCCCATTTTGCAGATAAGGAAAAGGAAACTAAAGCTTAGAGAGACTAAGTAACTTGCCTCAACTCAATGATAGAGCCACACCACACAGCCACACCAGCCAGACTTCAAGACATAGTATCTGAATCATATGCTCTGTGGACTGTCACAGCAAGATGAGCCAGTGAAGAATTCCTGGATAGGGAGAGAAAGCATACACCCACAATGTTCTCTTCCAGCTTTCTGAAACCCCGTGTTCTCTTGGATCAACACACTCCAGGTTTCCTCACTGCAAGCGATTGGCCAAAACTGAGATACAGGAGAGCAAAATGATTTATTAACTTAAACAATTACTCTTAAGCCCATTTTGCATCACCCATTCGGTCAATATTATACATGCTCCTTTTCGGTTTGTAGGTACTGGAACTCTGATGTGACAGTTGACTGACTGGCAAGGCAGCATGATGTAATGAGAAGCAGATAGCAGTTAAAGCAGGAAAGTGAGCTTCTGGTTTCAGCTCTGCCATTTCCTAGGTATGTGACATTGGGAAAATTGGCCTCTGTGGGTTTCAGTTCCCTGACCTGTAGAATGGGAATAGTGATGATTCTTCCTTTACAGACTCATTGTGAAGATTTATTAAGATCGTGGGTCATTTGAGTGAATTCACTAGTGAACTATAAAGCTCTACAAACATTGGCGTTTTCATGTTCAGGATCTAAAGAACGGCAGCATTCAAAGGTAATTTCAAGAGCATAATCTTTGTTGTACAGCAGATTTCATGATGCTCAAGCCATAGTCTTCTTTCTCTTTCTCCATTTTTTATAAGATGAATGGCAGAGTCTTTATAATCAAATGCGTGTTTCATGTTTCCAATCAGTAGATATAAGGGTGTTTGTTACTTTGTCCTGAATTTGTACTCCTTGTGACAACTCTGATTTCACTAAGGAAACATGATCTGAAGGATTACCAATGGAATAGAGGGGACAAATCTTGTGGGTCACAGGAATGGTTCTAATTCTCAATAGTAATGGTCATAAATTGTGACCATTCAACTGGGGGTCAGCAGCCTCTCTGGAAATAATCAATGCTTCACACTCATTTTCCGGGGACCAGGCACAGCACAAAGGCTGCATGGCCCTTGGCCCCAGCTTTCACTTGCTCATTAGGGTCAGGATGAGCTCTGGAGGGCACTGTGTATCCCATATTGATCTCTTCTGGTAGTGATTGAAACATATTAATATCCGACCATGGAAACCTCACTCCATTACCTCAACATCCTAGTAAATTTGACACACAAATGCCTCCTCCTCCTCTGGTTTGTGTAGTGGAAATTATAAAAACAAAGGGTGGCATGAACCCTACATCTGCTGAGAGAAGAAAGGGTCACAGAAGATGAGGCACAGAGATTTTAAAAATTCAGAGAGAGCAGGAGCTTGGACCCAGAAGTGCTCATGAGTGTGTAATTTCACAGGAATGTGTAGGTGGAAGGAGAATACTGTACTTCCCACAGGATTGGCTTGAGTCAACTTTATTGACATCTCAAGGACAGGTTGCTTCTGCTATAATCTTGGCACCAAAGCAGAAAAGGAGGGTATCATAAGGAGATACTCCATGAAGGAGTTAGTGTGAGTGATGGACTTTGGCAAGGATTTCATGGGACCAATGTGGGAAAGAGGACAACCTAGACAGAAGCAAAAGCTGAGCATGAGTGTGGGTGAATGGAGGTGTGTGCTGGCCACAGCTGGTGTCCAGCAGGTTGTCTGTGGAGAGAGTATTGGGAGAATAAGCTAGAAGGCAGTTTGGATAACTGGGGCATAGGAAACCTTGAAAGACAGGCTGAGAACTTCATAGGTTGTTTCACTGTTTGGTAGGTAAGCATTGGGGAGCCTACCATTTTCAAAGTATTTTGGTGTTTATGATTTCTTTTGATTTTTATAATACGCTTATTTAAAAGGGAAATGAAACTGATATTATTATTCCCATTTTACAGACAAGGAAACTAAGAAACAGATGATTAAAGTTGTTCACAGCATAGTAACTAAAAATAAAAAATAAAAAAAAACCCCACATTTCCTAAATTCTAATGCAACTGCTTTCTTGTGCTTGCTAATACCCATAAATATGCTCTTTGAATAAACATGTCTGGGAGCTCCATGAAATTCCCTAGGGAGCGGGGGAAGGGAGGGAGAATTACTGGGTATGCTCTGACTGATTTTCTTGGGAGCAATTCCGGAGGAGAATTTCTGATGAATAAAATTCTCCACCTCATTACACAAGCAACTAATCTAATCAACCAGTCCAGCAAGTGGGCTAATTTCTGGTGTGTGAGCTCTGCCTCAGCCCACCCACTCTCCCCGATGCCCTTTCGTTCTTCCCAAGTATCAGATGATTGTTAGCAGTTCATTCATTCAACTGACACTCTGGGCCAGGTGCTCTGGGAGGTGCTGGGAAATAGCCTTGGGAACAGTGGTCCATCTTGTCCAAAACCAAAACCTTCATATTTCCCACAAACAAGAATGAGTTTATCCAAATACCATATGATTTCACTTATACGTGGAATCTAACGAACAACATAAACTGATGAACGAAATAGAAACAGAGGCATGGATGCATGGAACATCTGTCAGAGGGGAAGGGGGTTGGGAAGCTGGATGAAAGAAGGTGAATTAAGCAAAAAAACACATAGACACAGACAACAGTGTGGTGTTAGAGCAATAGGGGCATTGGGAGGTTGGTTGGTGGAGGTGGGCAAAGGGGGGAAATGGGGGCCGAAAGAGACTTTACTTGGGGTGATGGCTGCACAATGCATTGTGCAGATGATGTTTTGCTGAGCTATACACTTGAAACCTGTATGGTTTTTTGAACCAATGTTACCCCAATAAATTGAAGAAAATAAAAAAAGAATGAGTCATTCCACTAGTCAGACTTCCTGGAAACTTAGAATACCTTTGAGGGTAAATACCCAATAAATTATTAAAATTTCTGTTTCAACTGTCCACCCACATCCACTCATTTTCCAAGTTCTATGTATTCTGACTCTCAATCACAAAGGGCATCATCTTTTCTGATTCCTAGCTATTACTTCTGTTTCTCCCTGCATACGGCTGCTGCATTCATTTTCTTAAAGTTCAGTCCTGGTGAGAACACATTCTTGCTCTAAAAAATCAGTAGGTCCCTGAGCAACAATCCTTTTAGGTACTTACCCTCCCCCCCTCCCCAAATGAAAGCATATGTCCCCAAAAGAAGAAGCTTACAGCTGTTTTGTTCGCAATCGTTCATAAACTGGAAACAACTCAAATGTCCATCACAGAAGCATGCATAAACAAAAGGTGGTGCAAAGAAAGAGAGAGAGAGAGAGAGAGAGAGAGAGAGAGAGAGAGAGAGAGAGAGAGAGAGAGAGAGAGAGAGAGAAAGAAAGAAAGAAAGAAAGAAAGAAAGAAAGAAAGAAAGAAAGAAAGAAAGAAAGAAAGAAAAGACAAGAATGAAAGAAAGAACTGAAATATGCAATGGCAGAAATTAATCACAAATTATTATTTTGAGCAAAAGAATCCAAACACAAAGGAGTACATACTGCATGCTTTCATTTACATTAAGTTTAAGAAAAACCAGAACTAATTTATGGTAATAGAAATCTGTACAATGGTTGCCTGTGGGGCAGGAATTGGTTAGAAGGGGCCACAAAAGGACTTTCTAGGGTGAAGAAAATGTTCTGTATTTTGGGGAATTAGTAAGATAAGTGTATTCATTTGTCAAAACTCATTGAATTGTACATCTAAAATCTTTGCATTTCACTAGATGCAAATTTTTACCTCAATTAAAATAATTAGTAGCTCCCTGCTCCCTACTTAATTATGTGCAAATTCATCTGCCCAATCCATACAGACAGAAAGTAGATTAGTGGTTGCCAGGGTCTGGTGGAGGAGAGAATGGGGAGTGGCTGCTAATAGGTATAGGGTTTCTTGTTGGGGAGCTGAAAAATGTTCTGAAGTTAGATAATGTTGATGGTTGCACAACTCTTGAATAGACTAAAAATCATTGAATTGAATGCTTTAAAAGGATGGATTTTATGACATGAGAATTACACCTTAATTGTTAAAAAATTCAACTACTCAGCATTCCAGTCATGAGATAGTTCTAAACCAACTTTCTAGTTTCAAACTCACTAATTTGTGGCCCTCAAACATTCTGCCTCCACACCTTTCCTCATATCATTCCTTCTGCCCAGAATCTCAACACACCCCACATCACCACATGTGAAATTCTACTCATCACTCAAGAGCCATCTCAAACACCATGGATTTCCTCTGAACTTCTGTTACTTCGTAGAGCTATCTCTTGGGAAGATCTCACCATTTTCTGCCTTGCATTATATTTATTTGTGCATTTGTCTGGTCCTTCTTACTCAATATGAGTAGTGAGGACAAGGACTGGGCCCTGCTCATCCTGTGTCCCTAATAGAACATCCATGTTCCTCAATAAGTTCTTGATGAATTACCTGAGATGAGTGACTCTATAGGAAGAAAATAATAACCCAGTGGCAGGGTTTTTGAGGCATAAATGTTTAGGCTGTGGGGTGATTACTTACTCCAGAAGGTTCTCAAACTTTAAGATGTCCCAGGATCACCTGAGGGAGCTATTACCAGAGACTCTCCAGACTTACCCCCATAGGTTTGGGTTCCCAACTGAAATGAGGTCCAGCAGAATCCCAGGTGATTCTGATGTAGGTGATTCACAGACCACGTTGTGGAAAACCCTGGCTTTGAATTGAACATTTACAAATAAATAAAAAGAATGATTTTACTTCATTTCTTTTCTCTAGCTGTTTTACCAGCTAAATTCTTAAGCTCCTTATGAGAACATCCTCCTACTTGGAGAGGAAGGGGCTTATATTTTGTTGGGATTCTTCAAAATAGCCCAAAGAGCAGTTGTATTATTCATGAGGTGTGGGTAAGAATGATATGATGACTTCTTGACCATGATAGCATCACAATATCTGGTGCCACCTGTAGCCAAATCACATTGCTACCTCAAACTTTGGGTCAAGTGGTGATTTTTAATTTCCATGGTTTCCCAGAACCACATTGCTGCCAACTTGGTTTTGAGTAGCTTATTATTTTATAGGAAAGCTCACTGGCGGGGGGGACAAGGGGGATCTGGTGTGTGTTGGTTGGTTTTTCACACTGAGTTCTGAATGTAGGTAAAGAAATTCTGAACATAGGCAGAAAGGATAATTCCACCAGAAACCACTCAAGTGCCCATCTCAAAATAAAGATGGGCCTTTCCCCAAGCCAACATAATCCAAAGATCTAATAAATATTGTGATTCCCTTGGATTATAAGCCCAACTACAAAATATCCCCTCTCACTCACATCTTCAGATAAAATGTGCATTCAGCAGGCAACCAACCCTTTGACCTAGACGGGAGGCCTAGCATACCTCCTGTCAGAGTAGAGAGCTCTGAAAGGAGGCAGAGACACTGGATCTGAAGTACAAAGAGCTGAAAGAGCAGAAAACCATGTTCTGTCCTGCATGCATTTTCTTTTCATTGTGCCCCTCACTTGATCCACATGCTGAGAATGTCCATGAGCGCCCACAAGACTCCCACAAGCTGAGCAAATGGACAATGTCCCAGAGATTAATCATCTGGCTCCTGAGCGAACCTCTGGTTTTCCTTAGATCCTCATGGTAGGTCTCAGATCCTCCTGTCTCTTTTCACCAGTAATTCTAAGCAGAGGTTTGTACGGGAAACCCTGGCAAGGGAGCATTTTGAATTGAGTGCTTGGTGAGGAGCGAGCCAGGTTCAGGGGCTGGCACCATTTGCTTCTGTTCTAAAATTAATTAGAATTGCATTTTCCCCGCAAGTGTCACTGAAACAGCAGCACTAAGAGTGTGGGAGCAGACTTCACCTAATGTAGGTCTTCCCACCTCTCGTCACCAGAATATAGGTTGCATTTGAATGTGCCCGAGGAGTGTGCACTTGCTGGCTGTGCACACTGATGCATGGGCAGAATATATTTGACCTGCAATCTCTAATGACTTCTGTCCTAGCCATTCAGAGCACACCAATCTCCCCAAAAGGTCTAAGGTGGTGGACACCAGGCTCCTCAGACATCTTGTTAGATCAGAGCTAAGGGTAACGAGAGAGGTTAACAGAAAACAAGGGAAAGATGAGTAAGAAGCAATTCTTCACCTGGTCCCGCTGTTTCTCCCTTCACCTCTCCCATACTCACACCCTTACTTAACCCTAGTTTTATGGTCAAGAGATTGGGTGGGAGTGCTGTGTCTCATGAGCATTGAGTGAATGTGGGAGAGCAGTTGCATTCATTGAGTTTCTGAAACATTCTGTGGCAAGGAGAATCCTGAGAGCAGGTCAAGGATACCTCTAGGCTCGGAAAGTTTTGGCCTCTCTCTTGGGTCACCTTGGAAATACCAAGTGTCTAGAACCATTGACCTAGCATGGCTGTTCCTCTGGAAGAGACATAACTAGACCCAGTCCATAGGCAGAATGGCTTCATTTTCTGGGTTCCCCCAGTGACTTTCATCCTTTAGGAGCTGTGGCTCCAGCTGGAGGCTACAGGTCTTTAAATACGCTGAGAACCATCTCTCCAATTGTGTATTAGCTGTGGGTCCTTCAGCAGTTATTTAAATTTCCTGAGCTCCAGTTTCTTCATCTGTGACATGGGAAAATAATATCTCCCTGATGAAATAATGCATGTCAAAGGCTTAGTACTGGGTCTAGTTCTGAGTAAATAGTTAGTGGTTACAGTTATTCTTGTTGTCATTCATGTTACATCATATTAATGCTATTAAACAGTCTGACAGTGATTTTAGACCCACCCTCACTTGTCCCCATACTGCTTTGCACTGAGACCGGGGTGGATGGAGAAGCCTTGGCAATAGAGCCTGAAACTTAGGAACTTTTGGCCCCTCTAGTGGTGTGACATCAGAATCTTCTGGCTGTGGAAGAAAAGATTTCCTTTCCAGGCTAAACTTGACAGGAAAAGAAGAGAGAGGGGAAGAACAGGTTTGTTTACTTTTTCTTGGCTATAGAGGAAATGTGGCTCCTGCACCAGGACAAGGTTGTTTCAGATCCCTGGTGGGTTTTCCAAGAATGGAGGGTTAGAAATGAGGGCAGGGATGTTGCCTGTTTCCTCTCTTTCTTCCCACATGCAACCAAAGAATTTGCAAAGACAATCTTTTCTGAGCTCCCATAGACCAGCACCCTGGGACGCAGGTGTCCCTGGGCATGGTGACACTACCTTTGCTATGCCCCACTGGCAGGCCGAGGACACATTCATAAGACTCAGCTCCAAGAAATCAAGAAATAACTCAAACTCTCTGGCTCAGATTTGGCAATTTCAAGTTAAATTCTTTAAACATTTGTAAAAATTGTAAAGAAGAAAAAGAGCTAACAACCTTATTTCATACTGAAATACTGGAATGAAAATTCAAGGAATGTGTAAACAAAGAAAAGGTATTTGTAGACCTTCCTTTGGGAACACAGTAGTTATAAAACCAAGCGACATGAGTCTGTGATGCAAATCCTCAATGATACAAGGCATCTCCTAAAATAGAGTTCAAGCTCCTTAGACCAATGCACAGAATTCTCTCTCCAGTGCTGCCTCCCTTCTCTCCAGCCTTAGAGAGAGACTGGATAGTCACCAAGAACATCATGGATGGGACACCTAGCAGTATTCATCAGACTCAAGTCTTCAAGCAAAGCTCAGGTGTGGAGAAGCGTTAGCCCAAGGGAAGGGATGGGTGCTGTGGAGGTTGAAGCATGATCTTGTGGCTCAGCTTGTAGGCATGGAATGCTGATCCACATGAGGACAGAGAAAGAGTTGGAAACTTAGGACTTGGGAATTATTAATTGAAAGTTTAAATCTTATTGAGAGAGAGCCAGATCTTGAGTTTCCCTTTGAATTCTACCATTTATTATATATGTGAACTTGGGTGAGCTCCTTATAATGTGCAAACTTTATTTTCTTCACCTATAATAATACCTATCTTATCTACCTCATGTTTTTGTGAGATTAGTGCATTTTGTAAATGTAAAGCATTGCACAAATGCAACTTATTGTTATCCTCATAATTCTGGGTCCTTGAAAGAAACAATAACAAGGTGATTATTTTCAAGGTCCTTAGGAAAGGGAGGAATAGTCAAAAACAGTTTTTAAAAATGAATAAACTTAATATTTTTAAATTTTTAAAATTTTTATTGAATTTATTGGGGCGACATTAGTTGATAAAATTATGTAGGTTTCAGCTCTACAATTTTATAATTCATCATCTTTTTATTGTATTGTGTGTTCACCACCAAAAGTCAAGTCTCCTTCCGTCACCATTTATCCCCTCTTTACCATCTTCTACCTCCCTCATCCCCCATTCCTTCTGTTGTCTGTGTCTATAAGTGTTTTGATTTTGTTTGGTTGGTTTTTTTGCTTAATCCCTTCACCTTTTTCACACAGCCCCCTGGTCCCCCTGCCCTCTGACAGTTATCATGAACATATGGTCCAATGAACATAGGTTGCATATATTCTTCTGTTCTCTGTATTTATGAGTCTATTTCTGTTTTATTTGTTTATTTTGTTCATTAAATTCCACATATAAGTGAAATCATATGGTACTTGTCTTTCTCTGACTGATTTATTTCACTTAGCATAATATTCTACAGGTCCATCCATGCTGTCACAAAGGGTATGGTTTCCTTCTTTTTTTACAGCCTTGTAGTATTCCATTGTGTAAATATACAACAGCATTTTAATTCACTCATCTACTGGTGGACACTTGGGCTACTTCCAAATCTTGGATATTATAAATAATGCTTCAGTGAACGTAGGGTGCATATATTCTTTCAAATCAGTGTTTTGGACTTCTTTAGCTATATTCCCAGGAGTGGAATTGCTGGGTCATAGGCAATTCCATTTTTAATTTTTGAGGGAACTGCTTTCCATAGTGACTACATCAATCTGCATTCCCACCAACAGTACATGAGGGTTCCCTTTTCTCTGCATCCTCACCAACACTTGATTTTTGATTTATTGATGATAGCCATCCTAACAGGTGTGAGGTAATATCTCATTGTGCCCTGAAATGTTTCTGTTGAGAAATCAACTGACAGTCTTATGGGAGCTCCGTTGCAGTTAACTGTTTTCCTCTTGCTGCTTTTAAGAATCGCTCTTTGTCCTTAACCTTTGCCATTTTAATTATGATGTGTCTTGGCCTCTTTGCATTCATCTTGTTTGGGACTCTGTGCTTCCTGCACTTGTGTGTCTTTTTCTTTCACCAGGTTAGGAAAGTTTTCAATCATTATTTCTTCAAATAGGTTCTTGATCCCTTGCTCTCTCTCTTCTTCTTCTGAAACCCATATGATGTGAATGTAGTTATGCTTCATGTTGTCCCAAAGCTCATTTACACTATCCTATTTTTTTTTTTTTAATTCTTTTTTCTCTTTGCTGCTCTAATTGGGTGTTTTCTCCTACTTTGTCTTCTTAATCGCTAATTTGATCCTCTGCTTTATCCAACCTACTACTTATTCCTTCTAGTGTATTCTTCATTTTAGATATTGTATTCTTCATTTCTGACTGGTTCTTTTTTATAATTTCTATGTCTTTTTTTATTCTTGCTATCTTTTTGTTGAAG
This sequence comes from Miniopterus natalensis, assembly GCF_054644295.1. Taxonomy (NCBI): domain Eukaryota; kingdom Metazoa; phylum Chordata; class Mammalia; order Chiroptera; family Miniopteridae; genus Miniopterus; species Miniopterus natalensis. The sequence continues at coordinate 40,251,797 of NC_142088.1, forward strand.
TTCTCATTAAGTTTCTGAAGCATTTTTATAACCATTTTTAAAGTCTATATCTGGTAATTTGCTTGCCTCCATTTCATTTAGCTCTTTTCCTGAAAATTTATCCTGTTCTATTTAGGGCATATTTCTTTTTATTCCCATTTTGGCTTCCTCTTTGTGTTTGTTTCTATGTATTAGGTAGATCTGTTATGACTCCCAGTCTTGGTAAGGTGGCCTTATGTAGTAGGTGTCTTGTGGGACCCAGTGGCACAGTCTCCTTGATCACCTGAGCTGGGTGCTCCAGGAACATACCTTGTGTGAGTATGTGGGCCCTCCTGTTGTAATTGAGTCTTGATTGATATTGACCCATTCATGTGTGGGATTGACTCTCAGGCTGGTTGACTGTGAGGATTGACTTCTGCCACTGGGTACAAGTTGCTGTGCAGGTGCTGAGCACCTGAAGCTGAATTCACCTCAGCAGGTTCTGATGCCCACCAACATCTCTCTTTGGATATGCCACTTGTGAAGTTGATTGGGTACTGCTTTGAAGTTGTCTGAAGCTGGCCTCTGGGTGTGTTGCTTCTGGGTCTTCTTTGGAGAGACTCTGGTGCAGGCCAATATCAGAGCTGCTTGTGACTAGTGCCAGGCAACCTGTTTGGAGCTACAAAGCAATCCACAGTTTGTGGCTCCCTCTGCTGGGCCTGGGTGTGTGTGGGATGGACCAAGCTGCATACCAAGGCCAGCTTTTACCAACACTAGGCCCAGAGGCAGTCCCAAGGCACCCTGAGATCCCTGTTTTCCTGCCTCTACCTGCCCACTGCCTGATAGGCTCAGTCACTGAAAAAGCCTCCAGTAGTACTCAAATTACATGAAATAGATTCTCTGTGAGTCACGAGCTAAGGGTGAGTCATATTCACCAGATTGATACAGGTTCAAACTCAGTGCCAGTGCTGGTTCTGAGGCCACTCAGCAACTGTCCCAAAGTATACCAAATCTAGCTGCTACCCACTGGTGGGGTGGGGTCTCAGGGAGTCATCAGGGTGAGGCCAGCAGGGTTTATCAGGCCCAAACAGACAAAGATTTGGCTGTGTGAAGGGAAGGCTGTGCACCAGTTAGGCATGTGAGGCAAAAATGGCCCCTATCCTAGAGCCACACAACTGATTGGATGAGGTCCACCCACATTATGGAAGATAATCTGCTTTACTCCAAGTCTATTGAGTTAAGTGTTGATTAAATCTAAAACATACCTTAACAGTGTTATCTAGACCAGTGATTTTCCACCCATGTGCCACAAGAATTTTTAAAACATGTAATACATGACTATTTAGTCAGGGGCACTGATCTTTTTCCCCCTCAGACTGTCAAATAAAAAATGACAACAGCCAACACAATAGCCATCCAGTGTGGATGAATCAAAATGATACCCCCTTTTTTTTGGTCATACCTGCACAAAATGTACTATATTTTCTGGTGTGCCATAGAATTTTAATAATTAGTTTATGTTTGCTATGAGATGAAAAATATTGAAAATCGCTGATCTAGACTGGTGTTTGACCAAATGTCTGGGTACCATGGTCTAGCCAGGTGAACACATAAAATTAACCATTCAAAAGATTTTAAAAAACAATAGCAGTGTGGAGACCAAACAAATAACCAGTAATTGAGTTACTGAGAGGTGAAAGCAAATGAAGATGCATTTTAAAATAGAATAAATTAGGCCAGATCACTCAAGAAGGAACAGAAGTGTATAAGAACAAAAATGAGAAGTACTACAACTGAAAGGAGAGTAAAACCACCAAGGAACGCAGATGTTACCGAAAAAATAAAATAAAACATTCTTTGAACTCGGGCCATAACATTCTTGAGCCCTAATGCTTTTGCCTAGCTCTCTGGGCCTCTTGGGATCCAAAAATTACAGAAACTGCTTTGGCAACAGAACAGCCAGGCCAGGACCAAGCACTGGTGGGGAGGCTTCAATAGGTCTGTACTACAGGAAGGAGTGGTCAGGAGGGTAATAAAAGGCAGAGGTGGTCTTTGTCTCCTGAGTCTCTCTCTTTAAAACTAACACATGTGAACTATGAACCGATCAACATTCAATTGTATTGGAAAAATTGAAACTGGACAAGACAGGGGTCAAAAAGGTTTACTGGGGATCTGTGAAAACTAGATGTGTGCAAGTGAGCCAGCTCTACTGACATGCAGACAGGGCCTTCAAGCTCCAGGATTATTATATACAGGGGCTGACAAAGTAGGTTTACAGTTGTGAGTACACAAAACAGAGTTTATTCTTGTATTATTATTTATTTATTATTGTATTATTTGTAATACAGCTGTAAACCTACTTTTGCCCATCCCTGTATGTGTGTGTGTGTGTGTGTGTGTGTGTGTATTTTTTAAATTTTTTTTTAGACTATGGAGGACAGAAGTTCCTTTTGAGTAGAAATGTGAGCAAATTTTGTACTCATCTTTAAAAAGATGGGGGGCTGGGAGGTGGAGATGAATTAAAGTAGTGATTACAGACCAGATAGCACTGAAAACTAGGAAAATTTGATTGAATCACCCATTAATCTGCATCAAAGAGCATAAAACACCAAGAAGCAACCAAAAGGGCTTTTTGAAATGCCTAGAGAAAAGAGGGTTCAGCCATAACTTTCTTTCCAAATTTGGGTACACACACCGTAGTCACACCACTCCTTAGCCCAGAGCCCCTGGATTTATATCATCTACCGGCCTGAGCTCCGGGGAGTTGGGACTGCAGGCCCCACACTCAGTGGAGAAAATAGGCTATGAGCAGCATTCTTTCTACCTATGTGGTTACACACAACTGAATTTGATCCGATGCAAATTTCTGCAGTGTTTACTATGTGCTGCCCCACCAGGAGGTGATGTAAAGACTACAGGAATGTATAGGACATGGTTACTGCCCACCTCGATCACTAAATGAGGGAGGACAGTGAGCATACCAATATAAGAAAAAGTTGTTATAGTTAAAACAGAAACTGGGAATTTAGACTTAAGCAATGATTCCTAATCATCAGGATGATAACACTGGACTTTTTTCTGGAGGGAGAACTGAAGTTCCTACTTAGCTATAAAGATGAGACTAAAGAGTCAGCCGTCTTAGGCAGTTAGTCATTCACCTGCCCCAGAACAGAACCTGGCACAGGTAATATGGCGAGGTCCCTGGCGAGGTCCCTTCCACTGTATAATTCTAAGACACCCTCATTTCAAAGTTGCTAAAAATAGAAGCATGGTGTCTGGTATATAACAATATACAATATTGCAGCTGTGTCTTTATGATGAATAATAATACTTTGGAGTTATATGATGAGGCAATCACTTTGCAAGTGCAATCTCATTAACCCTCACAATATTCTGATTAGGTAGGCAGGTGGCAAGTGATCTGAACTCAACGTGCAATTGAAGGAGCCCAGACACAGAAAAGCTCAGAAACTTGCCGGGCAGCACATGGTTTCCGTGTCAGATTTGGGAACGTAGCCCAGGTCTCCTCTCCCTAAATCCAGGCTCTGAGCAGTGGTCCACACTGCTTCTAAGTTTCAGCAGCAGAACAAACACAAAATTGGAGCTGGCTTGGGAGTATCTTGTTGGAAAACACTGCTGACTTCTCTTGACTGAATGCCGGCACCACCCAAGATAAAAACTTTCATGTTTCTTTGTCTTTGATTCGAACTGGCAATTAACCTTTCTTCCTCCAAATTCCAACCTGTCTTGAAACGAACCAAAGAAATTTAAAAACCACACCAAAACCTCTTTATGACTTTTTTCCAGGTGCTGTTAATGTCTCTTGAGCTTTTGTTTTCATTTGTGGGTCCAATTTAGTCAAAGGTCAGTTGTTTTAAGCAAAAGTCACCGTTTAAAAGTCTTTAAACACTCAGACAGGCACCCTGTCTAAATGGCTTTCTCCTCTCAGTCCTGATTTTATTCGTTTCTTTGTTAATAGAGGGGGGAAAGATTATTTCGCTTTCCTAAACATGCCGAGTGCTTTCCCTCAGACTAGAGGAACAGGTTTGGTGGTGCTGATAGGAAATCACAGGAAAATGACACCATTAGCCAGGAACCATTTGCCAGCCAAAAGCAGAGTAAAGGAGCCTTCCCGGCCTCTGGGGAGACACTGACATTCGTCTATATGGGAATCGTGAGATTAATATGGGAACTCAGGTTTTATGCTTTTCGGGCAGGCTTTCCGGGCTCCCCTTGAGACAATGACACACAGCCACATCTTCAAATTGTTAATTATGTACTGCCCCCTAGGGATTTTTGTTTCGCTGGTGGCAAGCTGCTTCAAATCCTACAGGAAATATTTATCAGCCAGCTTCAGCCAGCATTTGTCTCAGAAAGCTGCACCTTTTGGTGACTGTCTTGTACTGAGCTCCCCTTTCCCCACCAAATCGCATCCGCGCACTTTACTTTTGGATTGTTGCATTTCCTCTCCCTCTTTTGTCTCAGTTTCCCCAGGATGGCTACATTTGCATAATCTGGGGTGGACTGATGCCTCTGCTCTTTCAGAGCTCTGCTCCCCGTCTCCCCGCCCCCCAAGCCCCATTTCCTCTCATGGTTTTGTAAACATCCCTGCATTTGGGGAAAAGAGGAAGAGCACACTGTGAATTAAAGTCATTTACACACATGCACTTACATATTCATCTGTACTTGTCCGTGGGGTTCTCCACACTCTGAAATGTTCTCTATGGAATCCCATTTAAATCAAAAACTTTTTTCAGAAAAAAAAATGAAATTGCTTTATGATTGAATAGCACTTTGCTCCTAAGTACTAGCCATCGAGGCTGATAAAATGGCCAAGGCGACGGCCTTCCCCAGAAACACATCCTTGCCTTTTGAAGGTGGAGTAAAAAATGGGGCACCTTACTCCTCCTCATAGGTTCTCATCAAGGGACCGGTCTTCAGCGAGAATTAATGACATTTTGGCATCTGATAAGAGTGTTGCAAATATGCATGTTTAAAACATGTTTATGTAGTTTTGTTTTGCTTCCCTTTTGATAACAGAAGACAGCCCTGGCAGGAATCTTTCTTCGTGCATCTATATGTTTTTTAAAACACACACGCACAAATCCTGTGCACAACTTTAGCAAATATATGCATGATCAAAACAGTTCAGAAATATAAGATCCGAAAATGAGAAAGGGCAGCGGGGTTTTGAATAGGCTTCATCAGCGAGGGGAGAGGTCAGCCGTGGAGATTAGTTATAGGAGCTATTAAGTCTCCTCTGACACCCACAGTACAAGCTGCTTAACATAATCAGCCGCAATCAGCAAAACTGCTGTTTATTACAAAACGTTTTTCCCTTTTAATATTTCATATTGTTATGTAAAATGGTGCAGTGTAGGGACACACACATTTCACCAGGGACAAATTGTACAAATTGTCAGCAATAATAATTTGTGGCTCTTTTCGTGACATCTTTTGAAGTTAAAAACCGTTGAGCGATACCTCTCCAGAGCTATTTTCTCTAATGTGGTTAATGGTTTGCACTGGAGTTGACCGGCCACTCTCTGTTCGGTGTTGTCACCGTTTACCGCGTGAGAAAATGTTTGTGTGACCGTACATCATTCAGACAAGTCTGTAATTCCAGGCCCTGAGGCTCTGTTCTGCTTGCTGTTCCCCATTTAGTCAGAGCCCTCTCATACATATTTCCTAGTCTGTCTTAATCACCCAAGTAATTTCTTTTCCACAACATTTTCATTTAAATAGAACTGATTATGAGGCGCACAATAGATCTCTATGTAAAATTCCCTTAAATTTCACACACTGGGTACTGGGATAAGAGAAATGTCCTAACTGCCCTATAGGACAGGTGGCAGTGGCCTAGATTAGAGGACACTTGGAAATTATCCCCATATTTCTCTAAGAAGAATGAGAGGTACAGCGACAAAGTCATTCCTGGCTCCCTTCCCAGCCCACTAAGAGTCTCATACAAGATGCCCGCTGCCCTTGGAAGCTCCATGTCCTAAGGCTGATTCTGCCTCCCACCCACCAGGAACCAGCCTAGCTGTTCATGGGAATGCTGGACTGAGGAAGCATTGGGGACAGGACACAAGGATAGGATTTTATTTTTACAAAAGTGCTAATACATAAAAGATAAAATAGACATTGTCCCTTTCAAAGTGGTCACTTTAGCACATTAAATGATAGCACTTACCAAATGAGCACTGATGCTGCTATTAATCACATTTTGGGTTCATCTTGTTTGTAAGCCACACAAAGCAATGTTTCATTACTTTATACTTGTGTTTTTCTTGAACCCCAGCTTAATCATGTTTTATATATCAGGTGTGGCTCCAAATGATTGGGCATTCCTCACACTTGGTATATCCTTTTACTAAAACGATTCTTTGGGATATTTACTTATGGATTGATTCTTCTAGTGTAATAAACTCCTTGAGGTCAGAAAATTTTCATTTTCACCTCTATGCACATTGCTGCCTAGCTATGTCAGGGACATACATAGTCAGTGCTCAAGGGATGTTTGCTGAATAAGTGAATGAATGGTTTCTAGATATTAAACTCATTCTTAGGGGACAAAGTTGTGCCTCCATGAGGGCTCTGGACTCTGAAGCCTGTTCTAATACATGAGTTTTCATTCCCTGAACATTTTTTAAACTATATTTTTATTTATTTTTTTTAGAAAGAGAGGAAGGGAGAGGGATAAAGAGATAGAAACATCAATGAGAGAGAAACATCATCAATTGGCTGCTTCCTGCACTCCTCCTTCTAGGGATCGAGCCACAACCCGGATATGTGCCCTGACCGAGAATCAACCGGTGACCTCTTGGTTCACAGATCATGGAGCTCAACCACTGACCTACACCAGCTGGGCCCTTGAACATTTCTTGAATGAAGGAAACTTCTCAAAAATTAGTGTTCATGGAGATGGTATGTCATTAAAATGTAAAAACTTTATTAGGTTTCTTAAAACTTCAGTCATCAGGCTTTCTAGACCAGTGCTGTCCAATAGAAATATAGTACAAGCCACTAAAATTTTCTAGTAGCCACATTAAAAAAGATGAAACAGGTGAAATTAGTTTTGATTGGATATTAGTAATGTTTAGTTTGACCCAATATAGCTAAAATGTTATTTCAACACATATTCAACTTAAGAATTATTAATGGGCCTTGGCCGGTGTGGCTCAGTAGATAGAGCATCAGCCTGCACACTGAAGGGTTTAGGGTTCAATTCCCGGTCAAGGGCATGTACCTGGGTTGCAGGTTTGATCCCAGCCCCTGTCATGTGCATATGGAAGACAACCGATCAATGTGTCTCTCTCAGATTGATATTTTTTTCTCTCTCTCCCCCTCCCTCCCTTGGGTGAGGATTAACAACAACAAAAAATTATTAATGGAATATTTCACTTTTTTTCTTGTTATACTAAGTCTTTAAATTTTGGTGTGTGTTTAACACTTACAGCACATCTCCACTGGCACTAACCACATCGCAAGGGCTCACCAGCCACAAGTGGTAGTAGCTACCATACGAGGCAGTGCAATTCTAGACTTGTCCAATAGTCCTTTTGACCTGTGCTTTCTTGGGACTGATACTTTTTCAGGTGGACTGCAGGGGGCAGCAATAAGCAATGACTGACTGTGCCATGAGTGGTCACTTCAATACTTACTTGCTTTTCTCCACAGTCGAAGCAAAGGCGACCAATGGGATTTTGTTCAAATTAGAACTTCAAAGGCCCATAAAACACACTGCTTTCATGTTATCCATATTAACCACATTTTTATTCCTTAGGCCAGCTGTGCTCTTGCTGCTTTTCCTAATTTTCAGCCCAATTCAGCTCATGAAGACAAATGTGGTTTCAACTAGAGTAGTAGCAGGGGAGTTGATGGGACTTAATGACACTGGGCATGAGAAAAAACGGGGAGTCAAGGATGTTTCCTGGGTGTTTTCCTTGCTCAACCACTTTAGAGGGTGGGATGGGCACAATCGTGTAGGGAAAGAGTGAGACTAGAGAAGCAGGTATTGCTAATTTCAGAGCCTTGGGGCACTCCAACACCACAGGCTGGGAAGAGTAGAGGGAACCAACAAGGAAGGCCAACCATGGGAGTGGGGTTTCAGAAGCCTCAGAAGAAACTGTCTCTAAAAGGCAAGAATTTCCTGGCCAGCTCCTAGAGGTCAAGTAAGCCTTGTGGATGCAAAAAACCACACACACACACAAAACATAAACCACAAAAAGTAGATTAAGAAGAAACCTTCCCTCGGGCAGTGAGCAGAACAGAATCAGGCTAGTCTGAGGTCAGGGTAACAGGTCACGTCACCCAGCAGGCTTGGGCAAGTGCAATGGCTGGGTCAGAAGAGATCTAGCGGGGAAGACCTCATTAAGCACGCACTGGAACACAGATAAAACAAGCCTACGTGTAAGCCCAGGAAAACTACCTTTCCACCGTGTTTCCTTTCTGCACAGAGAAAGGACAGTGACATCCCAACCCCCAAGGGTCCTGTAGAGTTCAAGTGTGTGGTAGTTTGTGCCAACTGAAATTTAGCAAAACCTGAGGCGTTGATTTCTCAGCATTAGTCTTGCTTAAGAAATTTTATTATGAAAATTCTTGCTAATACAATTGACCTACATGTTCTTCAATAGAGAATTGGTCGAACATTCAAATAATGCAATAGTAAGTACCCATTAAAAATAATGAGTGAGAGCTGTACATATTGACATATAAACATGTGCAAGTTTCATTTTAAGTGGATAAAGCAAAGTTCATAACAGTGTATAAAGTATGCTACTTTTGGGGGAGAAAAAAGGGGTAATATACACATTATGCACCTACATAAATGCACCTGTATATTTTCGGGAATTTTCTGGAAGGATTAAAAAGAAGCTGTTAACAGTAACTGCCTCTGGAGGAGGAACTAAAAAGGAATTTAGGATGAGAGGGACATTTCCTTTTGTATATAATCTTTAGTATTGCTCAATTTCTTTTAGCTAGGTACAGGAAATTTTTTTACATTAAAATAACAGTTTAAAAGTGTTTCAAGAAATATTTCACTTAGACTGTTCATATTAAACACTATCCCTTGGAGAAAGATTTGTGACCAGTGCATTGCATTCATTCAATCAGTCTTCCAAATTTCAAATTTGGGGCATTGCAAGACTGCATTGACTAAGGGTATGCTGACTAACCTGATTCTGTTCTGCTCACTGGCCAAGGTTGTCTTTTTAATCTACTTTTTGTGTTTTACCTTTTATTTTTTTTAAATTTTCCTTAATATTAAATTTTTTCCCTTTAGTAATTCTACTCAGTGTCCAGAAATCATGTTCATAAATTTAGCCGACAGTAAGGCATTGCTGTGACCCTGAACTTCAGTGGATCTAAAAGTCCAAAAAGTAGGGCAAGTTTGAAAGGCAAGGCTTGGGCCGCCTCCAGGGTTTCTAGTCGCTTTATCAGCATCATCTGAATACCATACTTAACACCAGGTGACACAGAAGATTACCCCCAGGGAGACTCCAGGAAGCTGTGTATGAGGAAGGGGACTACTTATTGCTCTGTAACTTCTAAACAGATGTGAAGAGGCGCTGCGTGAGACAGGATGGAGGGTAATAGGATTACAATCTTCTTTGGGGAGGAAAGAGAGAAATGGCAGCAGGCAAGATTTTTTAGGCCCTGTATGAGCGCTACATACTATCAAATGTAGAGGTGGTAAAAATCACTGATTTGCTAATCTGTGTGATTAGCAGACCGAATTTGAACTGGATCTTAATGCATATGAAGTAAATATTACTTTAAAGTGTTACCCCAGGTAATTTTTATTCCCCTGAATTCTTGCTGCTTTTCAATTCTCCATCCACTGGAGCCAAAGTGGTCTTTCTTTTAGAGTAAGGTGGAATCCAGCCGTGAAGGAAGGGCAATAATTCTTTCCTCCTGTTTCATACCACAAAATTGTGAAAGCCCAGGCTTTCATTTGGGAGAGCCAATTTTGTTAAAGAAAGGAGGACTGGTGGATTTCAAGGACCCAAAGCTAGAGGAGTAGAGTTTTACAGTTGGCCGTAGTGGGATCCTAAAACCTTGGGAGAGGAAAAGCCCTTTCAATGACAGGAAGGGGAGGGTTGTGGAGAAGAGAGAGATATTTGGCAGAGACAGGCCTAGGGTTAAAGTACTAATTACACCCGTGAAAAAAGACCTCATGTCTCCCAGTCTTAGCCTTGGGCTTGAGGGAGTGAAAAAAGGATAGAAACCCAAAATAAACCCAAAATACACTAGTGGGGACATGAGTCTTACTTTCTGTTGAAATTTAGGGAAGAACCATCTCATGAGTCCCTACACCAACAAGCATAGCTGCGGGAGAGTATGGTGGTGCAATGTGGTTAGCCAGAGAAGGTCTGAGATGAAGTCCCCCAGACTCCCCCAGGCTGTGTGTGGAGATCCAGAAGCCCCCTCATGATCCCACGGGGGGCATGAAGCCTGGGAAGTTGGATAGATAACCAAAGCCCATGAGTTAGAATGAAAAGCTGGAAGATTTTGTGAACAGAGGCTTTAACAGTGACCTTAAATATCAACTATGAACACCACTGGATGTTTCTGAGCGTGGAGTAGCAGAGTGAATATGGTACTTTGGGGACATTGGTCTTGTAGGTGGGTTGGCTCGTTGTACACATTTACAAGTCAGGTTTTCAAAAAGTTTAGCCCCTTACACAAAAAGACAGCAGCCACAGCCAAGAGGCAGTCTATAACAGAATTACAAGGTGGGGTTACTCCAAGGGAAATCATAAATTTTCTTGTAAGGTACTGTATTTTAAGTGTTGTTGTTGTTTTTAATTTAGAATTGAGGAAGGAGAACAGTGATTGCTTTCTACCTCCAGCAGCTCTGTTCTATGACCACTGCAGGTCTTGGTCTTGCCTATTGGGGGAGCATCACCTCTGGCGATGTTTAGCTGAAGAATTGATCAGAACTTACAGTCACTCATCACTAATGAGCATGTACATCTTCATCTTCACTTGTATGTAACATTTCTTGTCTTAAAATGCATGCTTTTGTCGTTCAATATTGTCTAATGGCCAGAAGGCAAGACAAAAAAAAAATCAGAAACACAGTTAATAAGCTCAGGGGAAGTGGTTACTGCCCTCTGTTCTTAAATTTGTTGAAGTGGAAATGCGGTGTGAACTGAGTTCTTCAAGTAAATAATAAATCAAGTTTGCTACTGAGGGACAAATTCTTTCAAGTAGACGCTGCTGTTAAACTTCTTTCAGCTCATCCTGGGTATCCTTTTTGTTGGGCTGCATTTCGTGACTGTTACTAAAAATTCTAATTAGTGGAGAGTCTAATGTACTCATCTCCACCACCATTTCTTATGAGATGAATATGTTTATATGGTGGTTTTAACTAGCTCAGCTGAGAAAACAGCATTGAGTATTTCATCCTTGCTCCCTCCAGCATTATGCTAGTATTATTCTTGAGCTAAAAATATCACCCAACCATAAAGATACAGATGAAAAACAGTGTATGCCTATTCAGATGCTTTTTCAACTCTATATTAAGTGTCCTACCAATGCATGTGCATCCCATGCCTCTTTTAAATTTTATTTAGAGAGAAGAAACATTTACTCCATTATACATTATGCATCGTATCTCTGATGGACATTAAAGAAGATTACAATAGATTTACTGCCCTGGGTGTTTTGTGTTTTTCTCCCTCACTGGTTAGGAGCTAAGATAGCCAGATAGGGCCAGCAAGAGCCTCACACATCAGCTCACATGGTTTTAAAAGCATATTTGGCTGAACAGTAAGTCAAAATCCCCTCCTAATGACTTTCTATCCTGAAAACTATTTTCCATGTCAGAAAAGAGTCCACAAGGAACAAGCATCTTCTTTCTCTGATTTGCATTAGGAAAGAAAAGGAAAATAGCACAGATGCATTCGGTATTGTACAAAGAGCATATATGGGCATTTCAATCCCTAATATCACACTAGTTTCTGATGCTAATGTAAAATATGTTCTTTTTGCATTTGTAATCATGACGAGCAGATGGTGAAGACGGTTTAAAGTAGTACTGTATGTCTATTAAAATAATGTATGCTGTTAGTGAGTCTTCCCTAAAACTGGAGTTTAATTGCTTATAAACACATACATTAGAAAGAACCATGATTCGAAGAGCCATTTGCTTTGCCAGGACAATTATTAGACAGAGTTCCCCACACAGGCTTTGGCCCCAAGACTTCTCGTGGCAGCAGATGCTCCACTGTGCTCTCTCCTCTCCCTCTTAAAGAGGCTTAATTGGCAAAAATGTTGGGAGGGGCACAAAGGAGGCCTGGATTCTTACAACAAAAGAATCCTTCTTAAAAAATTAAACTAAAATGGGGAAATTAAGAAAAATGTGGACTGGGGGAAGGAAAGTGGTAAGGAAAGAATTAAATATGTAAGCTGCTTCATTTTTTTTTTCTTTCCCTTTTTATTACCTTGTCTCAAGCAAACCATCAACAATGGCATTTTATAACTTCAGTGATTATTACTGATTGTACAGTTGCTGTGCTTTCTAAAAGTGAAGCCTGCTGGAGAGGAGGGCCTCCTCTGCTCTATTCCAAGGGGCTTCGCTGCTCCATCACAGGGGAGGGGGGATGAAGCCCCCTGCACCAACCACCCACGAGGCCTTGTTGGGAAGGGCGTGCTCCGAGGACGGGAAGCGTGACCATCAAAGCAGAGACCAAGTGGGAGAGTCAGAATCCACCCAGAACACCAGCAAAAGGAAATGGATACTGTTTGCAAACAGGAGGAGAAAGGGAGGAGGCGGCAGTGGAGAAAGGCAGGCTGAGAGCCAAGGGCCCGAAAAAGGCAGCAAGTTTCAGAAAACACTCATTTGACTAATTTGCCTAATATAAAAAAAGAAAGGATGGTTCTATTTTCAAATGCAGAAGTGGTGATTGATTAGGTGGGCATTATATCTGCAGCATGTGGAATGAATAATGGTTGTGAATGGATATGGAAAATATCTCACCAAGAAGGAAAAAAAAAAATCTATAAGCCATACAAGGCAGAGCACAAAAATGCCAACATAACAACATTCAGAGAGAGTTTAAATAATAACAGACTGAATCTTGGAAGTGCTCCAAAGAAACAGGGAACAGAAAGAGCTACACGCAGCATAATGGTTTCTAGACAATAGGCAATGAGAGAGGGTCTGCACATGCTTGTGAATGTGGTATTAGCTCTTTAATTATTATAATTACCTACGTTTAAGGTCAAGTCACCTGTGTATTGCTGATAAAATGAATGATTTCTTTTAAAATAGTAGAAGTAGTGCTTAAATTACCTAGGATGTTAAAGGCATAGATAATCCACGTGGGTGAGATATTACAGAATTATCCCCATCTTGTAGAGCAGCGTCCCTGATAAAGAATGGCGTGGAATCCCACCACATTTGCATTATGTAACATGCAATCCTAGGAATACATTTCCCAGCCAGAGTTCCCTCTGAGTAAATGTGGCCCCTCCCGTTACTTAAGATATGCACTCTTCTGGCAGTTTAAAGAAGTTGAAGGGATTAGCTAAAGAACATTGATGCATAGCTCGTGGACACAGACAAAAGTGCAGAGAGGGGCAAGGGAGGGGGGGCGGGAGCTGGGTGGAGGTGGGCAAAGGGGGGGGATGGTGGACATCTGCAATAGTGTGCGCAATAAAAAATTTAAATAAAAAAATTTTAAAAATAGAAGTTGCCTTGGGTTTACTCCAGGTAGGATGCAGTCAGATTTGAAAACTTAAACTCAAATATGGCTAGCTTTAATCAGTCATCAAATTGTAGCCTGAATAATAATAATAATTAATAATAATAATAATAAAAGACTGGATACAAGGATTTGCAAAATACCTGTTGTTTGAATGATTCCGAATGTTGAAATTCCATAAAGTCTTATTTAAGTGGTAGATAAAAAATTTTACTCTTTGTCTTTCAGAAGTAACTCAAAAATTCCATGATTTAATTTTTTATCAGCACGAATGCCAAATAGTTGAAAACAAGTACCTGAGGTGTCTGATCCAAAAACTACAGGAAAAAGCGATCCTGTTGTCCTTCAGGTAGGACTTAGCTAGATCTCAGAATCAATGGGGTAGTGACCCACACTTCTGTCCAACTTGCTATAAATTCAGGATTTTCATGAATTTCCTCCTGTCATGTTTAATAATGTTAAAACAACTCACAGAACTCACTGAAAGCGATACACCTAATGATGACTTTATTGTAAGAGATACAAGTGAATAGCTAGGTGAAGAGGTGCATAGGGCATGTCTGGAAGGCTCCTGAGACTGGAGCCTCTGTCCCCATGGAGTTGGGGTGCACCACTGTCCTGGCACATTAATATGTCCACCAACCAGGAAGCTCCCCCACAGTTCTCATTTCACAGTTTTTCTAGGATCCTGAGTTTGGTGGACATGATTGGTTTAATGATTGACCACTCAATCTCCAGCCCCTTGGGAGTTAGGTGGTGCTGAAAATTCCAGACCTCTAATCCCAGGCTTGGTCTTTCTGGTATGGCCAGCCCATCTCTTGACACTATCCAATGGCCCACCATGACTGACCTTATCAGCATAAACTCAATAATGGTTGAAAGGGACTCATTATAAACAACAAAAGATGCTCCTGTTACTCAGGGAATAAGACCTGAGTGATAGAAGCTCTGGGCCAAATGTATTTCTTTACTATACTACCTAACAAATAATAAAGTAAAACAAATTTTCAGAGAAAGGAAGCTCTTTCCATTTTGAACATGGTGAGTTTAAGGATTACTCAAGCGATTAATCCAGCAGGTAGTTGGACATACAAGGAGAAACTCAGGGGAGAGATCACAGCTAAAGGCAGAAATTCAGAAGTCATATTTGGATGAAATGGTCTTACAAGTACTGTGATTAATCTTATCAGGCCACAGACTGTACTTTAGAAACCTTCCCATATCTAGACATATCATTTATAGTTCACTAAATATGATGTTTGAAGTCATTTCTGAAAAGCCTGGACATAGGATCTTTGAATGGGTGTGTTACATCACTGCTTCTAAGTTCAGTCAGAAATGGCTTATGTTGTTTCAACTAACAGCACCATTTTCTAGGGACAGGAATGCAAGGACTCCCAACCATAAAACATTCCTAATTCTGAGACTATACAGGACCCAAGTTAAACCTTTTGGGGGTGCCTTGGGAACTTGCTGTACCTCAAGATCTTTTTAACAAACGCCCACTAGCATTGCTGTCCAGACATAGAGAAATATCAATTAATCGAGGATTTGGGGAAGGGTGTTAGAATGCAGAATAAATGTTTTTACTGTAGCCCTTTAAACTATCTATAATGAAATTTTTTCTCATACCAGACATATGACAAAAATGTCGCTAAAACATTTTTGTAGACTCTCCTCACTCTCTAATTTACTCTCCTTGTTCACTGTATCTCTGGATTAAACAGGTGAATTTCTGAAGCCCCTAATAATTAGGGGCATAAAAACTGAATATTAGGACCCCACCCTAATAATTAGGTATTGCCCATTAAAAAGATCGACAGATGAACTTTTTTCCCCTTACTAATGAAAATAATTGACCAAAAGCAATATTATTCTGAGGATTCATTCATTCCTGGAAGATTTTTTTTGTTGATCGGAGGGGGAGAAATGTCTTCCCCTTCATGTCTTTTTCCTCAGTCTGGCTCTTGGCAAATTTTGTCAGTAAGAACCTATCAGCAGTTCTTTCTGGAACTGACTTGCCCAAGTCTCTGTTAGTATTCACTTATCCACTTCATCATCATTAAAATTACCTCATATTTCTCTTCAAGGTCATAATGTTTTCTTATGAATGTTACAATGGATTTCCCCCTCTATTTTGGCTGTATTTTAAAACTACTGCTTTTTCAAAATGTCCACTGCTTCATTAAAGTACTGAATGCTACAAGCAGCTTTCTATAAAAATTTGTGAATTTTAAGTACTATTGTCTTACCTTATTATCTTTTACTTTATCATTACTCACGTTATTTTCTCTTCTAAAAAACAAGAGCATCATTTCTTCATCCTGTGTATAAAGCTCTTTGCCACTTTCTCTCAATAAAACTTTCAGGCAGTGCAGTTCTGCCCACTTCTGCGTCCCTTTCAGGGTTTGTTAACTGCTCTTGAGGCACTGAAAGCTTTTTCCTTTCGATTTCACTTCCCCGCACTCAGATGCCAAGTCGGAGCTCTTTTACCTCCTTCTCACCACTTCAATCAGAATGATGGCCGTGCTCACTCCGAGTTGCTCGGCTCCTTTGGCTTAGGTGATGGCTAATTTCTTCCTTTTATCCAGAACTGTATCATAGGAAACTTGTGCTTTTTATAGCAACCCCAGCTCCCTTACCTCTCCCCGGGGTCCCCAGATGAGCATCTCACTTCACATGTCTACAAAAATGCTGCTGGGCCCCATCACCAGATCACACCACCCTGTATCAAGCAGAGGAAATGTGTATGATTAGGATCCATCACATTGATCAAAATGACTTCACTTGTCTCAGCTAAACTCCCAGGAGCCTAAAGTGATCATGGGAATTTGCCGCATGGGATGCTGAGAAGCTCACCTTTGGAAAATTTAAAGTAATTTTTAAAGGTGGATTGGTTTCTTAGAATCTACCCCCTGTTGACACTTTATCTACAAATATATTGTGATAACAGTGTCTGATTCATTAATAGAACATCCTTTATAGCGGGATGATTGGAGGGTTGGAGGGGAGAATCCTACATTTCTCTTTTTGGTTGGTTCGTGGTAACTGATTCATGTGAATAAGAAGTTATCTTATTCTCATAATTACCAATTATTATATAGTCTATAATCTTTTTATTTTACTCATATAGATCCCAAATCTCAAAACAGAAAAAAAGAGAGGTTTCAAGTTAAATATAACAAAATTATAACATGCATTTGTATTCTCTTCCTCCCCAAACTTCCCTAAAATGACAATAAAGGGAAAAAAGGGATTAACACACAGGACAGAAGTGGAGACAAAGCAGAAGAGACTTCAACAAGGTTTTTTCTGAAGGTGAGAACTGGTCGAGCCGCTGGTAACCAACTGAGCAGCGCTGAGGAGGTAGCAGGTAAGATTTAGAAGCTGTGAGAGATTTAGAAGCAGGGGTCACGCCCTGTCCCCAGCCCCACCACCCTGAGGCAGAGTCCAGGTTCATCCTGGAGAAACTGAGCAGAAGAGGCTGGGAATCGGATCACCCGGGACCAGGGACAGGCAGGCGTGAGGCCTGAGCTCAAACAGAGGGAAGAAGTAAAAATCTGTGTACCGAACTGTGAGTCAGAGCCTCCCCCAGTCTCCTCCCCAAATGGCAGCAGGACAGGTCTCCCAAGCAGGAGACTGGGGGACTCCTCTTTAAAAAAACAACCTGAACAGCCTTAGAGAAAAGGCTTCAGAATCTCACATTTAAGGACCTCCCAGTAAAAAGCTGGCTTAAAGCCCAACTGCCCCACAGTGATGCACCCTCAGTAAGCTCACCCCTTTGCCCCCACACTCAGATTTTCCAAACTATTGTTCAGTGCTTCAGTCTCTAGATCAGCAGACACTTGAGGAAAATCTCCAACATGCAGAACTGAGACCAATAAACAAAAAGAAAAAAGAAACGAAGACAATATGTGGAGCAGAAGAGCAGAAGGAACCTTAAGCAAAGGAAAAAAACAACTTCTAATCAAGATAATGCATTCGTAAAACAAATCCAAGATACTATGAGAAAAAAAATAGTCAGAAGACAAAAAAGAAATGAAAAATACAGTACTTGGAATTTAAAAATTTAATAGAAGTTTTGCTTTATAAAATTAACAGCTTCTAGAAATTTGAATAAAAATACAGATATGGAGGATAGCAGAGAAGTGATTAAAAAAAATAAACTTAGAAAATCGATCTCTGAGCTCTTACATGATTAATAAAGATCCCAGAAACAGAGAACAAAGAAAATGGAGACAACAAAATTATCAAACAAATGATATATGAAAAATTTCCAGAACTTGAAGTCACTAGTCTTCAGATCAAAAACAACTACCAAGTGCTCAGCATGTGAACAAATGGAAAGCACAAGTGCCAAAGCCACATGGTTATAAAATGTCAGAACACTGGGGGTTCAAAGACATCCTTAAAAGTGTCCAAACAGAAAGAAACAAGTTGCATGCACAGGCATGGGAATCAAATGCTCCCATCTTCTAAATTCTGAGAAACAATGATTTTCAAACTGGAATTCTATATTTGCCAAAAATATCAATCAAGCGAGAGAGGATAGTGTGTTAGTCTGTTCAGGTTGCCGGAGCAAAATACCACAGACTGAGCGACTTAAACATCAGAAGGGTATTTTTTCACAGTTTTGGAGACTAGACGCCCAAGACCAAGGTGCTAGCAGGTTGGTGTCTGGTGACAGCTTTTCTCTTGGGTTGCAGATGGCCACCATCTCTCCAAGTACTCATATGACCTCTTCTTTGTGCATGCACAGAGGAAGGGGGTATAAGTGAGCTCTCTGGCGTCTCTTCTTATAAGGACACTTATCCTATAAGACCCCACCCTTATGACTTTATTAGCATGACTTTCTTTCTTACTCCAAATATAGCTACATTGGGAGATAGGACTTCAACATATGAATTTGGTTGGTAGACACATACATTCAGTCCATAAAAGTTAGCATAGAGACCATTTTCTTTTTAAAAAGAATATGTTTTTATTGATTTCAGAAAGAAGAAGGGAGAGGGAGAGAGAGATAGAAACATCAATGATGAGAGAGAGTCATTGATTGGCTGCTTCCTGCAGGCCCCACCCCCACCCCCGGGGATCTAGCACACAACCTGGGCATGTGCCCTGACAGAGAATCGAACCTCGATCTCCTGGATCATAGGTCGGTGCTCAACCACTGAGCCACACCAGCCAGGTAGAGACCATTTTCAAATGTACGGACTCAAACAATTAACGTATTACTCATCTTATTTTAGAATGCTTCTGAAGGATGTACTCCAGCAAAATGAGAGAAGCGTAGAAAGAGGCTTGGGATCCAGAAAACTGGGACCTGATACTGGAGAAGTCCCAGGACAACTGATGTGCACCAAGTGAAAAAAAACACCAGTCCATCTTGGAGCAGAAATTAGAATTGTAGGGAAATTAAGGGACTATTAACTCTATTGCAAACAAAAAAGTTAAATAAAAAAGGAAATATAAATGTAGTATATCACTTGGTACAGCAGTAATAATCTGCATGTGGTCATAATAATAGAAATGCTAACTTCATATAACCAAAAATTGTGATACAACTATATATTGGCAGCAGGCCTGGGAGGGGTCTGTGTGTAGATGGCCACAGTAATAGAGCTAGGTCCTCAATGATCACCACAGAAGTAAAAAAATAATGTCTTCCATTATTAATTTATTTTACAAATATTCATGTGCCAGGCTCTTTTCTAAGAATTAATTCCTACGGGATTGTTATCCTTATTTTATGGAATGGAAAATTGAAACACAGAGAGACTCGGTAGTTTGCTCAAGGTCACAAAGATAGTTTATTTAAGGTCAGGGTCTGGTTCAACAGTGCTACACTCTTATCATTAAAATGAATAAACAGAGATATTGCACTATAAGCATATATTTAGAAATATGGAGGTAAATTCTGGAAGAAAGAGTTAAAATTGTTGAACATATTTAGCTCTGGAAATAAGACTGGAAGTAGGGTAAATCTGGGCAAAGGATCAGAGTTTTTATTGTAAAATTTTAAAAAAATTATTTGATTTTTAAAAGTTATTTGCATGTATTTTTTAAAGAAGAAAAAAGTTAGTTTTTAAAAGAGGAAAAGAGAAACAAAAGCTAAACACCAGCTTTTTTCACCATGACCTCTCCTCCATCCCTTCTCCCCACAACAATATTAAGTGGTTCTGGATCCTACTGTATGCTCAGCATTACGGACTGGTCTATAGGGCCAAGTCTGAGCTCCTTGTCACGGTTTATCTGGCTCTACATGACCCTTTCTGCTTCTCCAGCCTTGTCTTTCTCATGACCAGTCTCATACTTGAATTACGACCAAATACTTACAGTTCCCTACACACCTCCTGCTATTCTGGGTTTCTGTGTCTCATCTCTTGCATTTCTCTTGATCTCAAATTCTTTGATAAGTAACACAGTTGACCCAGGGGCCCTTCTGGACTGTAGGATTGGCCATTTACACTGGCTTCCTCACCTCTCTGAGCCCTCATTACAGTGAAATTGTATGTTTACATCTCTCCCAATTACTGTGAGACTCCTAAGGCCAGGAGTGTTTCATTTATCATTGTGCCTTGGATCCTAGCACAGTGTCAGACCCATAGCAGGATCTCAATACGTGTTTGTTTTTATATTTTTTCCTTCCTCTATGTGGAATCTAGGACATCCTCACATTGTGCAGCTCAGCCTTGTTTCTCAAGAAGCTGCATCAGGCTGGTGTGCCAGTGAAGATTTACTTTTGCCAGCTCATCTGACTTCATTCTTTAATGGTCAGCATAAAAACTGAACAGTGAGTGCCACCAGGGGTAAGTCTCAAAGTCCAACCAAAGAAAAATTCTATTTTCATTAGTAGCACAAAGAGACAATTGGAAAGATGTAGCAGCTCTTTCAGCTCTACCTCACTGTCAGAGAACATAGTATCTTGAAATGCCAAGGTTCCAAAGATCTCAGAATTCATCTGGTCCAACTCATGACATAACCAATGCAGCACAGAGACTAAGGGCCTGGCTTAGGTATCCAACTTCTCACTTAACTTCAAACTCTTCTTCAAACTCTCACAGAAACCACAGAGTTAACATGTCCAAAATTCAACTTTTGAAATTTGGGGTGATTCTCTTGCACTGCTTTCCATCTAAGTGGATGGTGCCACCATGCATCCACCTGCAGAAACGAGAAACCAGCACTGCCCTAGTTTTCGTCATCTCTTGCCAGGATCACCACAGCGACTCTCTAACTGGTCTGCTATGTACATTGAGCCATACTCCAAAGAGAAATTTCCTTCCAAAGGCAGAGTTGAACACATTTCACATCCCGCAATTAAAATCTTTCTATGGCTTTCAATGCACCTAAATAAAGACCAAACTCTTTAATGTGGTTTAGAAGGTTTTTTGCGGGGTAGCCATCCAGGTATCTCTAGTTTCATCTTGTACCATGGTCCCCTTCAATCTCTGCCCAGCCACACTATTCTCCTCAGTCCCTCTTACTGCTCATCTACTAAACAGTGACATTTCAATAGGTAATTCTTAAGTGCATGATATCTCACAGATAAGGGCTCAAAACCCAGTATGACTTTTAACACATGAACCTCAATTTCCTCATCTATAGAATGGAAATAATAATGGCATCTATCCCTGGGTTCTTATCAGGATTCAACAAGATAACCACAATAAAGAACTTAACATAGTCCCTGGCACAAAATAAGAACCCAGAAAATTTGGGCTATCTAATATTCTGCAGGATACCATCCAAATATTCCTTTTTCCCATTAGTAACTGGTTGTGCAAGTCATTTATTAATTAATCTGAACCTTTAAAAACTTCATTAACATATTCACTCTGTGAAAATTCTTGGGCATAATAAATTTGAAAACGTTATTACCCTCAGTGGAAAGTAGTCGAATAATGCCATATACTGGAGCTGGCTTGTCCCCACTCCCAGAAGCTAACTGTTAAATTTTCAGGAATTTTGTGAACCAGTTGTTAAACACAGCTTTTATTAAAAAAATCAGACTGGTAATGAAGGTAATAAGTGCTATTAAGAAAGTAAAAGGCAAACCAACAAACAAGAAAGAAAACATGAAAAGAAGTAAAAAGGCAACCAATGGAATGAGAGACAATATTTGCAAACCATAGATCTGATCAGGGATTAATATCCAGAATACATAATAAACTCCTACAACTCAACAACAACAACAACAAAGAAACAACCTAATTCAAAAATGGGCAAAGGACTTGAATAAACATTCCTCCAAAGAAGATATAGAAATAGCCAGTAAATATATGAAGATATGTTTCACATCACTAGTTATTAGAGAAGGCAAATCAAAACCACAAGGAGGTATCATTTATACTCATTAGAGTAGTTATTATTAAAAAACAAAACAAAACAGGGAATAAGTGTTGGCAAGGATATGGAGAAGCTGGAACCCTTTTGCATTACTGATGAGAATGTAAAATGGTATAGCCACTATGGAAAACAGTTTGGCAGTTTCCAAAAAATTAAACATAGTATTATTATGTAATCCAGCAATTCCACTTCTAGGTATATACTCAAAGACTTGAAAGCATGGACTCAAACAGATACTTATACACCCATGCTCATAGCAGTGTTATCCACAATGTCAAAAGAAGGAAGTAACCCAAATGTTGACAGATGAATGGATTAGCAAAATTTGTGGTATATATGTATAATGGGATATTATTCAGCCTTAAAGAGAAATAAAATTCTGAAAAATACTACAACAAGGATGAACCTTGGAAACATACTAAATGGAATAAGGCAGACACAAAAGGACGACTGTTGTATGATTCCACTTATATAAGGGCCGTGGAATAGTTAAATCCACAGAGATAGAAAGTAGAATAGTGGTTACCAGGGGTCAGGGGAGTAGGCAATGGGAAGTTATTAAATAACTGGGTACAAAATTTCAGTTCAAAATGATGAAAAAGTTCTGGAGAAGAAAAGAGGTGAGAGTTGCACAACAATGTAAATATCCTTAATGCCACTGAATTGTATATTTAAAAAAGGTTAAAATGGTAGATATTATGTTATGTATATTTTGCTGCAACAAAAATGTTTTATAAGCAGAAAAATATTTAAAAATGTGCAACTTAAATGGGCAATCTCCAAGTTTCCAGAATAATACCTTCTGTGAAACATCTCAATCTCTGGTAGGAAAGACACATCACATGTGAAATCTATTTGTTATAAATTTACCTGTAGACATAAACAATGATATCCTCTATGCTATAACTTAAACATGTGGTCCATATAAAGGTTACTACAGTTATTGAAGGGTTGTGGAGGGACAGAGATGAAGAGCAGAACTCAGCTGGAGGGGTGGACAGTGATGGCTTTTCTCAAGGAAGACAAAAAAGAAAGAAGATAAAAGAAGGCAAATTATCCTTTATAATAACAAAAGATGTAAACTACAGTATGACAGGAGACAAAAAGGATCCATGAGGTGGGGTCCATACTGTTGGCCTTAGGACACCACTTTGGGATTATTAATCAATACATTTCTCCACATTCCACTATGCACCTCCCATCCATTTCATTTTCTCTTTGGCACATCCCTTCATTTGAGCCTCGCCCTGGGCACATTGCCTCTGACAAGACTGAAAAGGAGATTCTGAGAGATTCTTCTTGGTGTTTAAATTTCAATAACCTGAAGGGGACACAAAAAGATCAAGGTTTTAGTCACAGCATTTAAGCGTTTAAGTAGAGTGGTCATCCTCCCCACTTCCTACTCCAAACAACATGGAGACCAGAAGTTATTTGCCCTGGCTGTGTTGAAGGAGCAGAGGTGGAGGGAGGGGAAGCTTTGGTAATATTGATGTTGGTTGGCCCTAGGGAGGGGAGTTTCACAGCAGCCATGAGGGCCAGGTGCTGCCTGGTGTGTGTTTAGGCTCTTAGATCATTTTGCAGAGATTTTTGCTTGGGTAGGAGAAACTCTAGACTGAAAATAAATTTCTGAGATTACATTTTGGTCAGTTCAGTAGAATAGTGATGTAAAACAGAAATTAAGTTATAGAAAAATCAAGAAACCTACATCTTTTTTTTCCATCTGTGAGTTTGTGTACTGAGATTTGCAGTTAGTACACAGTTTGGGGGGATTCAGGAAACCATGAAAATAATCCAGGAAAGCATGTAAAGTGAAAAGGATAGTGGGACTGGTGAAAACTCTAAAATTTAGTGAGCAAGAAGTAGAAACATCTACAAAGGAAATATAGATCCAAAAAGTGTGTGTGGGGGGGAGTGGGAAGATAGAGTAATGGCCCAAAGAACAAGGACCTGCATCTTATAAGGAGACCTGCAATCTGGTTGTGCCAATGTCAACAATGTGTGGTCCCTTTCATGGCCTTGGAGAGTAATCCTCTCCTCAAACTTATTCTGGTTAAAGACCAATCTTGTCTTCTCTGCCTGGAAATCCAAGCCTACTGGTTTTCATTTTTCATTACCTGATTTGGACAACATAGAGGCATCCACAGAGCTTTTCAGGTCATACTGACTTGTCTCATAAGCACCGTTTCTACCTGGTCCATGATGGTTGCTGTTGCTCGCAAGTCTGCCACTTCATCACAATCTCACCTCTTTCATATTCCTGCATACCCGTGATGCTGTGACCTTACCTCCTCCTTTCAATCTGTCTTCAGGATTAGGATCAATATCTGCTGCTGGGCTTTTATTCAAGTGATGGATAGCTTTGGGAACTCTTATCTGGGCTGCCTTGCTGTCTGCATCTGATACTCCAAACTGACCTTCAGCCTAAGAGTCTTAAAAAAATGTCCATATTTTAAGGAAAGATGGATGATCCTCTGTGTCTCGAATAAGAAGGAAAATCTTTTGATCAGAATGGGCGCAAAGAGGGAGTTTGGTTCTGTTTTGTTTCAAGGAGTCCTTAAAGAGCTGTTAATAGATTGTCTTTCTTTCCTTTAATTATGTTTATGCCCCAAACTCAGTAAGACCTGACTGGGGGAGAGGAGGTTAGTAGTAGCATCCTAGGTCATGAACTAGGGCTGTAAACAGAATCCAAATGCTGTTTTGAAAATTTGTCACCAGATTTTATGTCTTCTTCTAGCCTCTAAGAACACCAAGATAGCTAAAATTTCCTCTAGACACGCAAATTAGACCCCCATGCTGAGATTCTTAAAGCTTTCCTCATGATTGCTCATTCTTATAGATCCTCATGAGCTTTGTTCTTGAGCTATCAGCCTCAAGGGGAGAAGAGATGCCATAGATTCCACCCCAAAATCGTCCTTTTCACCCCATCTTCTGCAGGTAGCTTTGAGATTGTATCTAGAGTTAGTTGCTCCCTCATCTCACATTATGGTTCAATCTCAAGCCTGTCTTTCAAAATCTGCCCATTTGATTTAAATTTTAACACACTTATCAGAGACCTAAGACAAGCAAAGTATAGAGCTATCTATAGGAAGCCAGGGGACTCCCAAAAAAGGAGGTGGTGTGATGAACTTTTGACCTCAAGGAGCTTGCCAAATATAAGTTAGAAGATAAATATGAAAATAATCATAATGTGATAGTGTAATCAGAGAGAAAAAAATAATTGCCTGTATAAAATTTGAAGTAGACAAAAGAGAATTTTCAACTGTTGGGCATTTTAAAAAGACTCCACGATCCAGTGGGACTTCATTTCAGCTAAACCTGTGAGAATGAGTAAGATTTCAAGCATCAATAGAGTTGCAGGACAGTGTGTTGGTTTAGAAAATAAAGACCAGCCGTCTAATTCAGAAGAACTTGGCACTGGTACCAGTTTTAAATTAATTTATATTAAGTTTTCCTTTAGTACTGCTATCAAAGAATAGATATGTTTCTGAAAATCTAACTGTAAAACAAATTTCTGCACAGTACATTAAATGCCCCCCACCACCACCACCCAGTGGCTGACATATTCAAACCAGAAATGCATTTTAGAGGTGGAGAAAATGGGAGAGGTGGGAGGGTGGAAACTGATAATTTAATACAAACTTAAAGATTTTAAAAATTCAGTAAAGCCCAGCTGGTGCTGGCTCAGTGGTTGAGCTTCAGCCTCTGGACCAGGTGGTCACAGTTTGATTCCTGGTCAGGGCACATGCCCAGGGCTTCGGGCTTGATCCCCAGTAGGGGGTGTGCAGGAGGCAGCCAATCAACGACTCTCTCTCATCATTGGTGTTTCTATCTCTCTCTCCCTCTTCTTTCCTCTCTCTGAAATCAATAAAAAACATATTTTGAAAAAAAGAATTAAAATTCAATAAAAATATTATTGAATAACTGTGAGAGATTACAAAGTAAGGCAAAATCTTTGTTTGAAGATGTATGCAAACTAGCATGAGAGGCCATAGATAAGCACATCACGAGGCTCCTGCCCTGCGGATGGGACCCTGAGAGACGGAGTGGCAAGAAAAGCTTCAGAGCAGGAACAGTTAGAGCCATGAGAGGAGCTAACAACACCACGAAAGAGAAGGAAAACAGCTTTTTGAGTAGAGGTGGGGCAACCATGGTACATTTTATGAATAGGTCAGGGAAGATAAAGGTCAGAAGCAAACCTATTGGCTCATAAGCTTAGGATATCTCTGTGACCTCCCAGAATGCAAGAGACATGATTGTGGGTCAAAGGGATGTCAGAAAAGAGAAAATTGAGATAGCCAGTGCTAGCTGCCTTGTCAAAGAGTTTGTCTCTGAAGAAAGTGGGAGCAAAAAGAGCTGACAGCAAGCCATGGCAAGAGCTGGGGACTGGCCTGAATGGGGAGAGGTGGGAAAGCCATAAATGGACATAGGGTGAAAAGGAGTTAAGGGTCTAGATGCCAGGATGGGCAGGAAGAGCCAAGAGAAGAGGAACTGGAGCAGTTGTAATGACACCAAGGTATTTATGGTATGTGACAAATCGCCCTTTCAAAACAAGATAATAATCCCTATTTTACTCCACATGCCTCTGGTTTTAGCTGAAAATTTGGTAGGGAAGTTAACTCCTCAAAATAAATTCTCTTTAAAAAACAGAATAATGAAATAACATTTCAATTTTGCTTTAGTTGGGTTGATCAGAGAAGTGGAACCGCTGTGAGTAGTATAGGGGTTTCCTTTAGGGATTAGGCCTGGAGGGGTCACTGGAGCATGTTAAGCAGTTATGTGAGTCTGCTGTCCCTGTGTCTGATGGTGGACCTGAAGGTAGCTGTCAGCAATCGGAAGGGGACAGTGGGTGTGAAGTGGGGGAGAGGCGAGGACAGATGGGAGACTGGGCGGAGGAGCAGGAACATGCATGTTTCTCACTGGAACCACTTCAGTCTCTTGGCACCTTCAAGACTCTTAACTCTGTTCTGGCCAGTTTTGCTCAGTCGTTAGAGCATCGGCCTGAGGACTAAAAGGTCCCAGGTTCGATTCCAGCCCAGGGCACGTATCTTAGTTGCAGGTTCAATCCCGGGGCCTGGTGAGGTGTGTGAGGAAATCAACCAATCGACGCTTCTCTCTCACATCGATGTTTCTCTCTCTCTCTCTCTCCCTTCCATTCTCTCTAAAAAGCAATGGAAAAAATATCCTCGGGTGAGAATTAAAAAAGAAAAAAAGGCTCTTAACTCTGACAAAGGGGTGGTCTGCAGAGAACTGATGCAAGTCACCAGGAGCCACCTACCTGCTCAAGGGTCCCGGGGAAGGAAGTTCAAAAATAGCAATGACACAGTTAATTCTGCAAGTAGGACTGATTGGATTGTCACCTGTCTCTTGTGATTGGTTCAGGGGAGAGCACTTGACACAAGTTGTTCTAAGCAGAAGGAAGCTCTGATAGGGGAAAGAAAGCTGATGCTTTCTCCTATAGATAAGAATTAAGATCCATCTAACTCCAGTTGCTGCTGCCAACCATTCTGCAACAATGAAGAGAACCAACCTTAAAAGAAGCTGACACAGTACAAGGCAGAGCAGAGAGAAGAAAACAGACTGGATGACACCGGTGACATTGTTGAGCTTCTGGATTCTTGCATAAAGCTCTCCTTACCTCTGGATTCTCTGCCAATAAATTCCTTTTGATTATTCAAACCAATATGAGTTAGGTTTCTCATATATACAACTAAAAGCTAACCGATGCAGTGACCAACACAAAGTGTCATTCCATTCCATGCAAATCCATGGATTTCATCTCCAATGGTAAGACTGAAATTTTGGAACCACCCCTAAGTGACCCTAATTACTAGGAACTTTAAAAGATTTATAAGACACTTTCCCTAGGCGCTGCCTACAGAGGTGACAGCTATCTCCTATTCAGTACCATGGCTGCCCTCACACCCCTCGTGAAACCCAAGATAGTCAAAAAGAGGTGCAAGTAGTTCATCTGGCAGCAGTCAGACCCATATGTCAAAATTAAGTGGAACTGGTGAAACCCAGAGCCGTTGACAATAGGGTGCACAGAAGATTCAAGGGCCAGATCTTGATCTTAGCATTGGTTCTGGGAGCAACAAGAACAAAAAGCACATGCTGCCCAGTGGCTTTCAGTGGTCCACAACGTCAAGGAGCTTGAAGTGCTGCTGACGTGCAACAGATCTTACTGTGCTGCGATTGTTCACAACGTCTCCTCAAAGACCCGCAAAGCCATTGTGGAAAGAGCAGCCCAGCTGACCATCAGAGTCACCAATCCCAATGCCAGACTGTGTGGCAAAGAAAATGAATAGACAGATTGTGTACACATTGTATTTGTGTTAATAAAACCATAAAATTATGCCATCTGGCATTTCAAACAAAGGCACAAAGCAAAACAAAAAAATGAAACACCTCCAGAAACCTATGCACAGAATTTTAGGTTGGGATTTGAGTTTTAGATGAACCTGCAATCTCCAAGATTCCTTGGTATTTACTAAACAATGCCTCAACATTCTAGAGGGGAAGCTTCAGCCCAGGAACACCCTAGCTCTCTAGGATGAAATTTGGCTACTGCCCAAGAAAACTCTTGGTCACACTATGGATTGGCCAGAATTAGGACAACTTCCTAAACAACCACTCATCTCCTTGCGTTTGCTTTTCTGCTTCCCAGAGGCATTGAGTATTTACAGATCAACTAGATAAACCAATTCCTGATACAGAGTTCCTTAGCTTTACCACTGAGAAGAACCACAGAAGAACCAAGAAAACATTTCTACAAGGCCAGCCTGTGAACACGAGATATTTAAAATATTTAAAATGGGTGTTGGGTATATGGTTTAATAATAAATTTACCTATTTATACTTTTGCTCCAAAAATGATTTGAGGTGGCTTTAAAAATACATAAGATAGATAGGATTAAGTAAATAGATGAAATCAAACAATATAAAAGTAAAGATAGGAAAATAAACTAAATATAAGGCATATAAAATGATTTTGTAATATCTATGCAGTTGTTATTGGTGGATAACAAATTTGTCTCTGACCTCTCAAATTAGCCAAAGCAAAGAAGGAAATATACCTCTAATAGATTCAGAAAGTCCAGCAGATGTTGTTCAAAAGGAAAAAAAGAAAAGAAACAAGTAGCCCAGCCTGTGTTGTTCAGTGGCTGAGCATCAACCCATGAACCAAGAGGTCACTGGTTCAATTCCTGGTCAGGGCACATGCTTGGGGTTGCAGGCTCGATCCCCAGTAAGGGGCCTGCAGGAGGCAGCCAATTGATGTTTCTATCTCTCTATCCCTCTCCCTTCCTCTCTCCCTAAAAAAAATCAATAAAGACATTTTTTTTTTAAAGAAGAAAACAAACAAAGGTAGTTGTACAGGAAAGAATAGTTTTCCTGAGAAAATTTTCTCTTACACTAATTTCTGGAAGAGACACTATCCTACAGAGAGCCTCCAGGGACAAATTTTGAAAAACATGTCAACACAGCTGATGGTATAACCTCACAGTACTATTTAGCAAATGCAGTTCTAAGGGACAACTCAAACATTTTCTGGTCAGGGCACATAGCTCTTTAATTATCTGCCTTGGTCCAATCCAGCTATTCACAATGTCTATTTAAATGTCAGGACCTCAAGCTGAAAGACCTATGGGTGTCTTGTATCCATGTGGAGGAACCACCTATGAGGAGAGCAAACCTGGGAGGGAGAGAAACACAGATGGATTTGATTGTCTGAGCACCTGGGCTGTGCAGTTCTAGCAGCCAATAAATTCCCATTTTGCTTGAAGAGTTGGAGTGGGGCTGTCCCCACCCTACTATATTCCCATACTCTACAGGCATGATGCACATACTCCTCAAAGACAATGGCTAATCCAAGAGGAAGGAGACAAAGGGCGGCACATACTCTCCCTCAAAGTAAGAGAGGGTACCCTAATGCCTACCACTCCCTCCACACACTATGATCAAGCAGCAAAAGGGCAGCAAGATTTATGTTGGCAAGTCCTCTCACATCTCTGGTTGTTGTGTGAAATAAATTGCTTCTGTTTTTTTTAAATCTAATTTTAGTTAAATTGTGAGTCAGTGAAATGATGCTATATGAATGGATCCTATATATGAACTGAATATATGTCATTTGAGTAACCAAGGGTTGGAAAACAGATGGTGTGTGAGTGCATGAGATAGTTTCCTCATCTAAAAGCTCACTCTTTGAGACTGCTTTGCCCCCTGCAGCAGGACTGACTTGTTCCAGGTAATCTATATTTATCAATAGAGTATAACATTGTAAAAATAAGGCAATTACACTCCGGTGACAGAGCTAAATATTATGTCACTATATGAAGCAAATGGCATTGTTAGTCATTTCTTCAGATATGATTTGCTTTATAAAAGCTGCATTTCAAGGCATTGGAACTCAGCAGGGATTCTTTGTCAACAATCTGCCATTTCTAGCTAAATTAAGTAATCATCCGGCTACTATATTTAGAAAGCATGTGCAGGCTACAGAACGTATAGAGAGTTCTAAATGATGCGTTTATCTTCAGGGGACACCATTACATAGGAGTAGAGGCACAACTGCTTTTAAGAGAAAATGGGCTTTCTGTTAGAACCACTGAACAAAAATAATGCTATAAAGAAGTTTCATAGGCCGCCCAGAAGATTCAGATGTGATTAGCTTGCCTATGAAAACAATGATGACCATCTTGCAGTTTTCTTAAAGAGAGTTCTATAATTTAAAGTTTTTTCTCCTCCTTACCTCTGCCCTAAGTGAAAATTTTAAAAAGCCCCTCTCAAATTGCTTCAGAACCCCTCCTTCTAGAGAAGGCACTCTATGCTCACAGAGCAGGGATTCATTATTTTAAACTGTTACTGTGACTTTGGAAACAATGATGGCAGGCCCTGTTTATAGTGCACTCACTACGCCCTAGACCTTGTACATATATCATTTCATTAATAAGATGAAATTATATAGGCAAACTTGTGCGTGTGTGTGTGTGTGTGTGCACTCACATGCAGTACCCATTGTGTGTAGAATATGTGTACAAGCTATATATTTATTCCCTGGTTTATAAATAAAGAAATCAAAGTTTAAAGATATGAAAAAATTGCCAAATATCTCACAGAAAGTAAGAGACAGTGCTGGGTTTGGCTGCTTCTGAGGCCACTCTTACTACCATATCTGGTGTATCCCAAATTGTTTAGCTTTCTATTGCATTTTCCCTACTACATTCAAACGTCATTTTCCTCCAGGATCTCCAAACTCCTCTCATCTTCCTTCTATTCCTGCCCATGGAAATGGGCTGAAATATAGCAACTGTTTTCAGGAGATGTCTCGAGTTCTCTTAAAAACAAACAAACAGAATTTCATGAAAATTAGTGAAAAGGACAGGAAGAACAGCAAATGACTTGAGACCTCTAGTATGCCCATGGTCTGACTTCTAGTAGGCCTGCGCCGATTCACTGGGTCCCGATGCTCCTGAAGATGGATTTATTCCATGCCTGTGCTCCAGCCCTGACGATGGGAAAAGACCACAGGGCCTCGACGTTCATGAGAACTCCTTGCAGGAAGGGGTGTAGGGCAGCCAGGGGTCACCTGAACACCACTGCACATCAAGTGTATCCATCAAACTTCCAGGCTTTCTTTTCTTTCTGAGAGAGAGAGAGGATATTTCTCCTGTCTGAAATTCATTGAGCTTCTTTCACCTAGGAGTTCATAATTTTAATCAAATTTATATTTTAAGCCATTATTTATTCAAATAAATTATTATTCCCTTCTTTTCTCTCCTCTTCTTTCTATAAGTCACTGCTGCTCTGTGTTTGCTTCTTAGTGATTTTTCTCTATAAATTTCATTTTGTATAGTTTCTATTCCTAAGTCTTCAAGTTCACTGATCTCTTCTCCTTCATTGCCTAATCTTTGGTTAATTCCACTAAATTTTTCTTTTCAGATATTGTATTTTTAATTTCTAGAAGTTTCATTTGATTCTTTTTACGTTTCGTTTTTGTCCTCATGCTTTTTTTAACTGCTTGAACAAATATATATATAAGCGCTGTTTTAACATTCTTTTCCTCTAATTCTATCTATAGAACTAGCCTGTAATTTATTGACTGATTTTCTCCTGGTTATGGCTTACATTCCTCCTTTGTGGCATGTCTGATGATTTTTAAAATTGGATTATAGATATTATGAATATTATGTGGTTGAATGTCTGGATTTTTGTTTGTTTTCTTTTAAAGAGCATCAGACTTTGTTTTGGCAAGCAGTTACTTTTTAGCTTGATCCCTTTTAGACCTGTTTTCTTAGCTTTTCTATCACCCATCTTGTGTAGTTTTATTCCAGGGGGTGTTCGGCCTTAGTATTAGGGCATGACCCCCTGTGACTTCCACTGAATATCCTGGGTGGCCAATAAGAACTCTCCACTCAGGCTGTTCGAAGTTTAAATACCTCCCTGCCCTTGTGAATTTACATGTTCCTGGTTGTATTTTTCCCTTGCCTCATGGAAGTTTACCCCATCGATGAATGACCCAATAATCAGCAAAGATTTCTGCATAGTGCCCTTTTTTTCAGAATGATGACCGGCCACTTCCAAGCTCTTTAGCATCCCTGATCTTCTTTTCCTCAATCTAACAAACCCATGTGCTCTGCATGGGGTTCCCTGTCCTACACTGTGGTCTGGAAATTGCCTCCAAGTAGAAATCAGAGTGAAAGTGGGGTTCATCTTGTTTGATTCCTATCTTTCAGGAATCATAGCCCTGAGCTGCCTCTGTCCAATGTCTAAAACTAGTTGTTTCAGAGAATTTGTCCAGTTTTCTACTTGTTTAAGGTAGAAAAGTAAATCTGGTCTTGGTACCTCCAACCTGGAAAGAAACACAAGTTCCAGGAATTTTTTTAAATTTGAAAGCTTCACAACATTTCCAAACTTATTTGACCATGCAGCTCTTCTTGCAGAACACCTGTTAATATCTTTAGAGCTTAGTCTTTCTTGGAATATGTTTTGGAAAACTTTGTCTTAAAGAACACGATCCTTAGAGTAAGTATAGGTGTATGTAGGGGGTCAGAAAGGATGATTATTTGGGCTCAGCACATTCCTGACACAGTTACTTTTCTCCAAATGGCTCGCTCATCTTTCAGTAAGTTTGATTTGGTCTACTCTTTAGATTTACGATGGTTTAATTTTTTAAATTATGCTTTGTTACTCCTCATTGTTAAGTATTCTATATTGATTAAATAATTTAATTGCCAGGGGAAATGACACCACAAAGTTTCTCCCAATATTTAAGCCCAACATTAAAATAATTAATCTATACCTTTTTCATACTCTAACCCTCCAGTTACTTGATTAGCAAAAAGTTTGTCATTTTTAGGGGTCCTCTCCACAGATATGTTAAAGAATACACAGAATACTTGCATAGGTGACCCACATGTCCCCAGACTTACCAGTTGGAAGGTCACATTATTTTCCCTGGGGGTGGATGTGGAAGATTGTGTCATATGTGATCACAGTTACTACCTTTGGCTCTAGGGACCTGAAGTCTCCGTGCCACCCAAGTTTCCTTTCTGGGCTGCCAGCTGATGTCAGACCTCGGAACACTTCCCACTGCCTTCCTTTGGTCACTAATTTAACACTGCATTAACAACAAATTTTAAGCAAGAAAATACAATTCAGAAACAATAAAATAATTCTTTGAAGTTCAGGCAGAATCTCCAAATATAGACAAGGAGAGGCTGTAACATGATTTGGTTCAACTTAATAAATATTTATTAAGCATCTAGCATGTGTAAGATAAAAATATCTTTAAGAAGTCTTCTCAACAGCTGGTCTCCTTCAGTTCCGTGAGAACCGAGAGGATACAATTAGGCCAGCATCCCATGAGATACTTTTGCCATCCCTAGCCAGAAACTATTTTTTTTAAGGAAAATTTTTATTTCTGGGATTTATTAAATGATATTATGTCTTGTATAACATTTGAGGGTAGGATCTGTTCAAAATACCAAATATTAACACGTGAATGAACTTGTTAAGCTAAAATCACTCCAGCTGTAATGTGACTTGTAAGAGGAAATGAAAAAGGAAGCAGAGGAAAGAAGAAAACAGTTTAGTAAGCTAACAAGTTCAGGTCAATTAAATGACTAAAAAATTCAGTGACTTAGATGTGTATGTGTGTGTGTGTATGCCTGTGTCTGTGAAAAGACAAAACTGAAGTCATCTGAGTATTTTTCCATGAGAAAAAGAAAAACACACAAAATAAAAGACACTTCTTCATTTCACTGATAGCCTTGAGTTTCCCAATTTTTCCCTTAAGTAGAAAAATACTATCTGTGGTTTTAGGTAGAATGAGCCACTTACACACTTAAATAGTTCAGAAAGTATCTATAAACTCTTCATGAATCCATAATCTCTCCATGTATATTTCTGTAAGCCTAGTTTTATCAAATATAAGTACCTAGAACCTAGTAAGTGCTTTGTGAATATCTGTTTAATGTATGAATATATATTCCTGACAACAATAATATACTGTACTGTGTAGCTAAAAATCAAATCCATTTAATCTCACTTTCTCAGTTACATAGATCTCCTATGTTTTGAGTCTTAAAAAGCTGATATATGCAATAGTACCACTTTTTAAAGAAAATCTGAAAGAATAGATTACTCTTCAAATTGAAAGTATGATAGAATTTACTGGGGGTTAATGAGTATGCATAATATATTGTTTCTTATATTTAACCCTGACTCTGCTAGAAACATTGTTTTCTGTTCACACAGGTACATGTGATCTGAGACCACATGTCCTTGACATGTGGGAGTCATGTGAAAACCATCCTCTGGTTTGGAACTGTAGCTGCTTGTAACAGAACTTGTTATTTGTGGTTTTGCCTCACTGCATCGGGACTACATGGCGCCTTTGTTCAGTGTTCGTCACCTCATCTCTAGTTAGCACTCTTTATACTGCCTTATTTTTACTTTTTCTTTTACCACTTTCCAAACTCCAATATTTAATAGCTAAACTACCTAGCACAGGTAAGTGCCTCAGCAGGAATGCGCTCGGCAAGCCTGCCAGCCTAATACACGCAGCCCTTCGAACGGTGACTGTTCATGCCTCTGCTTGCGCACCTTCCTCACTCACGTGTGTCCTCAAGTGAAGGTGGGATGCCCTGCCGTTTACTTCTGTCATTCACAGGCCTAGCTGCTGACCTGCCTTATCTGTCAGCAGCAATGATGTGCGTTGTATGTGTGGTGATGAACCTGCTGTGGAAGCCAATTCCAGAGCCAACACTAACCTTGGAGGGCAGTGTCCTATCTGTATTGGACGAGATGACTCAGTATTTCTGATAAAATATTGATTATTTGTAGGGTCTTTCAGGGTAACTGATGCCGGTGATCCTCACATTGCTTAAGCATCACCTGGGGTGCTTGTTAGTAAGGCAAATTCTGGGATCCCATTCTCAGAAATTCTAACTAATAGGCCTTGTAGGTGGCCCAGGGATTTGCATTGTAACAAACACTTCCAGGATACAGGTGGTGTCTGGATTGCTCCTTGAGACACACTGATCTCTACAACTCAGGCGTTAATGCATAAGTGCACCACTAGGCTAGATCTGTAGATTTCATTTTTAAAAAATGTAGTCTGTATTTTACAAATAGCTAAATAAGATATTGCACTCTGATTTTCATCAACAGATATCCATGATTGAGTTAAACGTCACTTCAGTGTTACTAGCTGACATTCTGCCTAGTTCAACTTTGAAATACTATTATCTTAAAGAGGGTCACCAGCACTTTTAGAAACGATTTGACCTTGATAAAATACTATGCGGCACAAATAGTTTGACCTAAAATAAGATGATCTGCTCTAGCTAAGTCAGGGGACACCTGAGCAGAGAAAGAAATGTATTTGTTTTTCAGTCTAAACCAAACCTGAAACTTTGTCCCATTTTATTTGTAACTAAAACATAATCATCGAAGCTTCATCAAATTTGTCAACTATTAGCCAAAGATACACTTGACCTGGAGTGAAGTAACAGGAATTTTTAAACATTTAACTCCTAGCATGTATTAGTATGAAACCAAGTTGAGCAGAACCCATTAATGTCACAGTGATCGGTTACCAATGGAAATAAATAATTCATGATGAAGGGAATTAGTCTAATTAGCAGGCAGTTTGAGTCCTTTGATAAAACCCAGCTCTAATTCCGTGAAGGGCAGGAAGTGCTGTAATCAGTCAGCCCTGAAAAGATTAGCATCTATTATGAATGAGGTTGAACACCCTAGCGAAGTCATGTGTGTCCTGGAGACAAACTTAATATGTTCCAGAATGGGACACAGTTTGTCTCACCAACACATCACGATTCCTACCAGGCTATTGTATGTACTAACAAGCCAAGATCAGCGCTCCATCCTGTCACTCGCTCCACTGTCCGTCATTCTGACAACTGTGCAAATACATTCTCCATGCAAAGTAGGGAGTGTGCCCCGAATACTTGTAAACTTGCACAAGATGTCAAAGAAAATATGTGTTACTTTCTCACTCGCCAAAACAAACACACAGAACAAACGTCAGCCCTGAAACTGACGGTTTCAAAGATGGGGGGCCACACAGGACGCCCGGCTTGCTGTAGACACATTTCATTTTAAAAACTGTTGTCAGCTCTCCCGGGAAATTTGCTTCCCTACTTATCTCTCCGCAGATATTGAAGTTACAAGATCAATCATAGGCTTCCAGCTTCTGCAACTGCAGATAAATGGAGATGAGGGTCCCAAGCAAAGTAGCTGCTGGGATTCCAAGCTAATAAAGGAAGGAAAATAACTGATGAAAATTGTCGTTTTGTTTTTTTATTACTCTGCACGAATGGCTTGGATCGTTGGGATGGCTCAGCTCTAGGGAGATTTATAGCGTCTGAATCGTGTGTGGCCCGATGTATCTAAAAGACGTTGACTGCTCCGCACTGTGCAAGCCCCGCATCATTTCGCAGCCCACACGCTGACGCCGCATCAGCTGTGTTTCCATTTTTACTTATGAGCCTTTTGAAATTACATGTTTCCATTTTGCAATTTGATGTAATAATGAAGAAACTCCAAATTTGTAAGTTATTGTATTGCTTGTTTTTATTGTGTAAAATTAATTGCTTCATTTATTTATGTCATTAAGAAGGGGGGTACCATTTTGCACATTTTATCACTTGCTGTAATAATTAACATGCCAATAACACCACGGCAGTCTTGGAAACAGGACCGATCAAGCCCCGAAAGTCTGAACAGCATATAACACGGCAGCCCTTGTTGGCAGAGGGGCTGCTTCCCGAAATCGTGGTGAGGGATGTAGTATCATGTGAGTATTAATAATCCTGATGAGCATATAATGACTTGTGGAAATGAGTACCTTTAGTCAATACAAGAAATGTTTCTTATAGAAGCAAAATACTATGGTTCTCAAAAATTATAATCCAGCTGTCCAAAATTTGTTGTAATAAGCATTGAAACTATAGACTTCCATGGGTTACACAAACTTGCTGTTGACAACTTACTTAGATTTGAAAAGATATCTTGGTAAAAATAAATATTTGTCATAGGCTCTTTAAACCTGTTACTGATGGGGTTAAATATTGGCTATATCTTTTTTCCGACATATCTATAAACTATCTAAAAGCTGAAGTATATCTAAAAGATGAATCAGAATCTCACAGCTTTGTATTTTCTGTAGTTAGCATCAGAGCAGTTTCGCAAGGGAGGATAGAAAAGCCCTCATATTCCCAGTTACTGGGCACAGATGTGAAAGTTGGACAGTGAAGAAAGCTGATAGAAAAAAATTCATATCATTTGAAATATGGTGCTGGAGGAGAGCCCTGTGGATACCCTGGACCACCAGGAAGATGAACAGGTGGGTCCTAGAGCAAGTTAAGCCTGAAACGTCACTGAAGGCAAGAAAGACAAAGCTGAAACTGTCCTGCTTCCAGCACATCATGGGAAGGTGGGGTGATTTGGAAAAGACAGTAATGCTAGGAAAGACAAAGGACAGCAGGAAAAGAGGAAGGCCAAATATGAGATGGACTAACTCCATAAAGGAAGCCATAGGCATGAGTCTATAGGAGCTGAGCAGGGCTATTAAGGACAGGACATTGTGGACATCACTTATCCACAGGGTCACCAGGAGTCGGAGCGGACTCAATGGCACGTAACACACAGAAACACTTTACAGATCTGCAAAATCTTTAGCATTTCGTGTACACCCCCTGTTATGATCACTCTTTTGCCCTTTGCCATGACTGTAAGGGTTGTCTAGGGCCCATCTGACAGCCATGGGGACAACAGCTACACACTAAAGATGG
This sequence comes from Miniopterus natalensis, assembly GCF_054644295.1. Lineage (NCBI taxonomy): Eukaryota > Metazoa > Chordata > Mammalia > Chiroptera > Miniopteridae > Miniopterus > Miniopterus natalensis. The sequence goes on from NC_142088.1 coordinate 40,290,132, forward strand.
CTGAATGGAAATATAGATGGAGAGTGAGGCAATCACGACACCAGATTTATCTTCTAGATTTTGTTACATGAGAAATATAAAACTCCTCTTTTGTTTAAGCTACTTTTGGTAGGGTTTTCTTTTATTTGTAGCTGAGCCTACATCCTAACCAATAGATTCACGTCCACTCAACCAGCCACGATGAAGTTGGGTTCCACTGATTTCCAGAGCAGTGCTTCTCAAACTTTAATGTGTTTGTAAATCAGCTGGGATATTGTTAAAATGCAGATGCTGATTCAGAAGACTTGGGAAGGGGCCCAAGACCCTGCCCGTCGAAGCTCCCAGGTGAGGCTGATTCTCTTGGTCTATGCATCACCCTTTGAGTCCAAAGGTTCTAGAAGATATATAAATTGAATGCAAATTTCATCCATGTGTAATTTTTTTCCTGGGAAGAGAGCCTATTGTTTTCATCAAATTCTCAAAGGGGGTTGTCAAACAAAAAGATTTAAAACAGATATTGCATGGGATTAATTGACAACAAAAGAAAAGGGCCAAGATGACCATGAGAGTTAATTCCCCACCCTCGAGGGTCCTTGGAGAAAAGAGCAGCTAAACAATAAACTGACTATTTTCTCTGAGCCCTCAGTTCTTACCCAGCTCCATTCCTCACCTTTCTTTGCACTTCTCTGCACTCCGGGGGGTGGACTCTATGAACGCCATCACCTGGACTTTCCTATTAGCTGGCACTGGTTGTGTTTGGCCAGTGGAGGCACCAGGGGGGATCAAAGTCCTGGCGAAGAGAGAGGTGGGGTTTTCCTCTCCCACTGCCATCCTGGGAGTCATATCTCTGGCTCCCTCCATGAGGACAGCCTCTGCCCACAATGGGTTCTGACAATGGCATTCTTCTCTAACCTCTTCAGCCCAAGCAGGAGCTCCTGCTGTGGCTGATTCTGAGTGCCTCAGCCCCTTCATATACATCTCTTCACCTAAACCTTCTGTAACAGATTCAGTTTCCTGCTGGACCCTGCACACAGCAACTTCCCTCTGGGTCACCGGGCCAGTGGCCACCTATCAGTGTCCAGTTTGGACTTCTCTAGAACCTAAACTGTTTGCCACTACCACACCTCTCCTTAATGAACCTTCTACAGATCTCCAGTGGCATGAGGTGGGAAGTAAGCAGCAGCCCCCTCCTGCCACTGCTCAGGGACTCTGTGTGCCCTACCCTCTTCCTTCACCAATCTTATCACCTGTAAGATTAAACAAACAAAAAACAGAAAAGCAGACTCCCAGGCAGAGAGTCGAGGTCGCTTTCCAGTCTTGTGTTCAACTTCTCTTCCATTGATGTTCTGCCTGGCTTCACACTGACCCAATGCTGCCTACAGATATTTTGCTATTTTAAGCCTTTAAACCTTTTCACTTATTATTTCTTCTCCCCAGAAAGGGCCTCTCACTCCTTAGTTACCCAGAAAATTCCTACTTGCACTTTAAAGTTCTGCCAAATGTCACTGCCAGATACAGTTAGTTCAGCCATTCCGTCCACCCTCTGTGCGTTCAGAACCTTCTGTGCATGCTTCCTTCTGCCTGTCTCTCAGGTCACTGTAATTTGTTTGCTTATAGGTCTGTCTTCTCCATTCGACTGAGCATGCTGAGGACATGAATGACAGCTTATTCAGCTCCATCTCCCAAGTGTCTGACACATGTCAGTACCCTTTAAATATGGGAGGGGGGAAAGGGGTAAAGAGAGAAGGAGAATCCTTGGGATGTTTACATCTATTTTATCAGCCTACCTGCTCCTATGGAAATAAGAGTAGCAGCACCCACTTCCATCTTCCAAGGGTCTTTATGTTTAATCTAAATTTTGTATGTGCCTTGGACCTTGAAAAGATAGGAAGGGCTGAGACCAAGTCCCAAAATAGTCACATAAGCAGGACGACTCTTAGGGCAAGATGCTGCTCAGTGATGAGAGACACGACTTGAGGTATGATTAAATGCTCATATGCAACCCATTTACCTCATTCCCCTGGAGATTCATTTGATGACCTATGGTGTTTTGGTTGTTCCAACAATAATTGTTTTTCTACCTTGGTGTAATATTTATTCTTCTTGAGTCTCTTGACTTATACAATATAAGCTGATGAAAAGAGGGGGAAAGTATGAGTGCCTTATGGAAATTCACTCAGTATTCACAGTGGTGCCCTAAAAGATAGCCAGAGAGGAAGAAATAGCTTCAATAATTGCCATCTTCTCTCTCTCCCTGCCAATAACCCAGCATCCTGCTCCTCACTTTGCCTACTTCCATATGTGCTGTGTCTTTACAAGTGAAACATAAAAACTTTAATATTCATCTGCCTCATTCTGGATCCCTTTTGTTTCTCCCCCCACTTCATCTCCCCTACAAAATCTCCAACAACAATAAAGCAAAGTGTTGCTGCCGCTAAGGACACACCAAGCAATATTCACGGCTAAATCTGCATTACTTACAGGGAAATTATTCGTTCATCTTTATGAAGTGTGTGGAAGGACCCTAGTGATTTAGACCCCACTGGTTTTAATCATGTTGTTTTGTGTCATTCTTCCTGTTGTGCACAGCAGCGTAAGTGACATCTGTCTCAAAGCTCACTGTCAGTATCTTCTTTAGAACCTCCGTGTTAATCCTGCCGCCTTCACTTGCTCTCTCGTGGGCAAGTGTCAGACTCCCTGTGTCGCCACTCCCTAGAAGAGCCGCTCTTACTAGTGCTGTTAGCTTTTTGTATGGACTCCAAACCATACTTAAAATTTAGTCTTGAAACTCAAGAGTGCTGTCTATTGGCCTTGCAACATGCTTATTGCTTAATATGTTCTTGGAGGAGCACTCATTTCCATTTTCCTCCTCCTGAGAGCAATTAAAAGAGGAAGGGGTGGCGGTTGCTTTGCAATCCCCAACCAACCTCATCGACAACCAATTCATTTTTAAGAGCATGTTGTCTGTCCCCTGGGAACTTTTCACTCTTAGCTTTTAGAAATAATCTTACTTTGATGTTAACATTGTGTTAGAAGAGCAGGGTTTTCCTATCATTCTAAATACAGAAAGGAATGAATTCTGCCAAGGAATTTATTTGGACTCAAAATGAAAGAGACGCCTGTCACCCAGATTTGGTGACAATCGCTCCTAGTTAGGAGCTATTGAAAGAGAGGAATGTGGAGGAGGGTGTGCTTTTCTTCTCTCTGTGGATGTTTCTCATATGGCCTCATTATTTTGCAGTGTACTGGGTGTGGCGGCAGCTGCTCTCTGTCCCCCAATGTCACTCCTCCCTTTCTCTCTCAACATAATAGAACCTCTAATTTCTCATGGGGCTCGTGGCCACCTAGAGAAAAAAGACATTTCTTATCCTCTCTTGCAGGTAAAGATGGATACGTGGGTTAGTTCTGCCAATGAGATGTGAGTACAATGAGTGAAGGCAATTTATAGACTAGGCCCTTACAGAGAAGGAGCATGTCCTTCCCTCTCTCTTCCCATTGGTTGGATGTGAAAGTAGGCCATCTTGGGCATGCTGGGGACCGTAATATATTGTGAACAGTGGAACAGTAAGACAGAAGGAGTTTGGGTCCATGACTTAGCTCTAATATTCTTCAGATGCCACAATCCTTGAGGTCCCTCCGTTAGAGATCAAATTTACTATCTCCCCAGCTTACCAATAATAACCCACTTTGCTTGTTGCCCCTCCTGCTAACTTCCTTACTACTAACGAAAAAAATAAGACCTTATAGCATAATTTTTCAATTCCTTCCTAATATTTTACCTCTAACCTTACATTTGACTGAAATTCATTATCTCTGTTTTACAGATGAAGAAATTAAGACAAAGTGACTTACTCTCGGCATTGGTGTTACCATTCATTGGAGGGTACAGAAAACATCCAAGAATCAAAACTCTCAAGATTCAATGATCCCAAAAAGTGAAGAGCCCCAGAAATGCATTGGTTCTTCACAGTAGCATATGTCCTACTGGGCCTTCAGTTTGCAGACTTCTGGTACCTATGACTGGCCACTTTCTCACTGGCCATTGCTAAGCCTCCTAGAAATGGTCCCTAGAGCCCTCCAGCTCTTGAATCTGGCAAGTCTTCAAGGCCTTTGCTCTGGCTCCCTGCGTTGACACTCTTCTGCATCATCTTTCTGGGCAGGGACGTGGCTCCATTCCAGGGGCCAGCACAGTCATCCTGATAAGCAGCTGGCAGCTCCAGGCCTGCTCTGCTTCTGTGTGGAATGTTCACTATCCCTTGCAGAGTTTAGCTACAGTCACCCTACCTGTTTCTCATGCCAGATACCCTTGGATGCCTTTCCTGAACAAGGTGTCAGTGAGTCCTTGGCCCAAGAACTGCTTCCTTCCAAAGGTCTTCATGGTCAAACAAGCAGAAAGCTGAACACCCCCATGGGCCAAGAGGCGCTTGTGGTTAGGAGTTCACACTTGCAGATTTAACCAGTGATAAGCACCAAATGCTTTTCTGTCCTTGAGGGAAATTGTGCAGTTTGACTTTGGAACCTCCCATGTCACTTTTCTGCAGTCTGGCCCCTTGTCCAGCCCCTTTCTTCTCCATCAGGTGGTCGACTGACTTTTGATGTTCCTGATGTGAAGAAAAGTCTGGCAAAATATAGGGCTTTTCACAAAGTTGTTGCAGGACAAACTTATGTTACTTGTAATAACGCAAACTAATTCCATTTAAAGTGTTAGTAAATGCATATGTTAGCCCCTGAAAGCATTTGTAATATTTTTAAAGTATCCAAACCCAAGAGTAATAACCATAATAACAAAAATTCGGGGCATGTGGTAACTCAGTGGGGGAAGTATGTTGGCTTAGCTGCAGGAGGGAAGATTGAAGAGCAGTGTGTGTGACTCACCCATTCAAAGCAGATTCTGTTTCAGTGGGTCCCGGATGTGGCCAAGATTCTGATTTCTGGCAAACTCCCAGGTGATGCCAGTGCTGCAGGTCCAGGGACCACAGCACTTTCATGACATCACACTGGCAATAACTATTTGTTGATCCACTTCTGCTCATAACAACAGCAGAAACACAGCTATAATTCTGACCAATCTCTAAGCTCAAATGAGTTGTCACATTTTATACCTCCTCAGGAAGCTGAAGTAAATAAAAAATTGTTATTATTGGGGATTAGGGAGAGCCTTCTTAGCAGACTAGAATCATCAGTAGTCCCTGAATCAGCTACCTATTTGAGATGCTCTAAATTACTGAGTGTCTGACAAGGAAAAAACCAGCCATCTCTCTAGGCAGTTCCACATTATAGAGTCTGAAGGGACTGTGAAGGTCAGAAATCTGTGTTGCCGCCTTCCCCTAAAGCAGACTCTGAGATGGAGATCAGCAAGCAGATGTTCTTGGGATCGACGCCTATGGCTGGGAGGAAACAAGACTGGGCAGCAGACACTGAGCTGTGTGTGAGGTTGGCATGAGGAAGTCCTTAGTCACCAGGAGCCCTGAAGCTAAGATGGCACTTCAGAGTTGTCCCAAGTGGAACCAGGGAGCCAGGCCTTTCTACTCTTGTGTTGATCAGTCACTGGATGTAGGCTGACCCTGGAAAGAGCATGACATTGAGCAGGGCAGAGTTCCTTCTGCAGAGAGCTGACAGTTGGGGCTGTCCAGAGGCTGGTGGAAAAAGGATTTTATTCCTGAAGGGGGATCTGGGTGGCACATCACTCTGTCCACCACAAGCTGCTCTCTGGAGGCTCCCAAGGATCTAAAGGAAGGGCTTCATCTGGTCTTCAAGTGAGAATATCATAGCTGATACCATAAATTGCCTTCTGAACAGCAGATGCCCACCATTCTTCTTCCTTGTTTCCAAAACCTCAATTTTCTTTACCCTTCACCAGGCAGCCATGCCTTCAGGGGGACAGGCTCTAGCCTGACTTTCATGATGGCCTCATTCTCCTTACCAGTGATGGTTGGACATGGTAAAGGGCACAATTCTGGCCAGGGAGCTTCGAAAGGAAGTCTGATGTGGGTTCCTGAAAATCTTTCCTCTTAAGAATGGGAGAGAATGTCCTTTCTGTCTCTTTCTCAGATCAATGTTGTTGTGCCTACATGTGATGGCTGGAACTGCAGCACCTGTCTTGCAACCATGAAGGTAACGGTCTAAAGACAAAATCCAGATGGCAGAATATAAAGATGGAAAGAACCTGATTCTTCGGTGGTGTCACTGAGCCACTACCTTATTCCACCATGGAAACTGCCTCTTCTGGACATCTCATGTGAGCTAATAAAGGTCCTTTCCTTTTAACCACTGAAAGTGGTGGTTTTTTTTAATTATATGAGATTGACACATCTTAAGTTCAATGTTCAATCAATATTTATTAAATGAATAATTGAATGAATGAATGCCAATGGGCTCAACCACCTCATGTGAGACAGAGTAGCACAGACTCCATCATTTTACAGTTTCATTCTGTTCTGTGTGGTTTTGGAGCAAAGAGGTGCAAGGAAAGAGAGAGTGATGGAAAGAGTCCTTGGGCTTATGACAGAGGGAGGCTGGTTGTTTAGAGTAGGACCGGATTTTGAAAGTCTCCACAAAGGCACATGGAATAAATTTGTCCCAACTGCGGTCCAGCTGCTCTGGTGGGGGTGGTGTGCTGATGGAGGATGTGAATCACACCCTGAGAAAGCAGAGCAGCGATCAAACCTCATCTGGCAATGCTGCTCACTTAATGTGAATTATATCTCAGAAATAGCCCTACATTTGACAGTCTCTAAGCCACATGCCAGCTACTTTGTCTTTTATTCTATAATTAAACAAGATCCCTTTTCTTGGGTTTGGAGCTTGCAGGAACTCCATCTTTTGACTAATTCACCTTCATATCAGCAGTGTGTCTTGATGTATTACAGCGATAGGCTGCGCCATGCATGTAATCCATCAGAGCAGTCAGCTGTTGCTGCGCTCCCAGCATAGAGAAACTGAGCCAGCTGTTGTTCTGACACATCGGAGCAATGCATCACTCAAGCCTAGGACACCAATGATCTATTACTCCAAAATGGCACTGTCTGGGATAGAGACAGTCCTGGAGCATGTGGAGCATCGTGCCGGCTTGACAGAGACCTACTCAGGGCTGGGGAAGACTTTCTAACACTGAGTGGTTTGAAATAGACTGGTTTCGCAGACCCAATTCAGTAGTTTTAATAAGAGGGTGCAGAACCCTTTACATATATTGCTGTTATTGATCAAATTTGGGATATCAATTTCTTTGTAATGTGTTTCTGAAAAATCAAAGCCATCCCCAACAGCATTTTTACATATCTTAATCTGTATTTTTGATTATCTAAATTGTATTTGCATAAATCTTTCGGGTCAGTGAATGATATAGGCCACTGGTCCAACATGGGGGCCCCTAGTTGGGTAGGTGTAAAGAGCAATTGTTTAAAAATTGACTGCTGAGAATTTGCTGAAATTGTCTGCTTCCAGTTTGCTTCGTGTTCATCAAGTGAACACTTGCATTAGCTTCTGTGCTGCCTTGGTGCACAAGAGCACAAGTGGTTACCTGAACCACTGGCTTGAACTACACAGGAAAGACAGTGACCATCATCCCCACTCTCCCACTGATCCAGCCTTACCAGCACTGAGGTGTCTGAAAAGGGATTGATCCAGATAGAAAGATTTGAAAATGAATTATCAAAACTCTAAACTCTTGACTCTAGGATAGTTTTCTAACTCATTTATAGAGTCCACGTGTTCATAGGCAATCCCTCATTTCCTCCAGCATCTTTTTTTTTAAATATATCTTTATTGATTTCAGAGAGAGGAAAGGAGAGGGAGAGAGGGAGAGAGAAACATCGATGATGAGAGAGTCATTGATCAGCTGCCTCCTGCATGCCCCCGACTGGGGATCGAGCCTGCAACCCGGGCATGTGCCCTGACAAGGAACCGAACCCCAATCTCCTGGATCCCAGGTGGAGGCTCAACCACTGAGCCACGCCAGGCTGGGCCCTCAGGCATCTTTAAGAAACCACCAGTCTAGTGAAACTATTTTCCTGGCTGTGACTCCAGTGGCACTAAATGGACCCTTTAGTAACTAAACCTCTCCATCTGCAAAATGAGAAACCATAGTGAATGAAAAGAAGTGACTGCCTAGAATAAGAGGAAGCAGCACAGGTAATAAAATCTTCCTGTTAATCTTTTTGTTCTATTTTTTCCTCTTTTCATTGTGGCAAAACACACATAATTTACCATCTTAACCATGTTTAAGTGTCCATCCAGTTCAGTGCACTCATAATGCTGTGCAACCATCACCACCGTCCATCCCCATAACTCTTTTCATCTTGTAACACTGAAATTCTATCCCCATTAAACAATAACTCCCCATTTCCCCTTCCCTAGCCCTTGGAAATCACCGTTCTACTTTCAATCTTTATGATTTTGACTACTCCAAGTGCCTCATATAAGTGGAATTATACAGTATTTGTCTTTTTTGTGGTTATCTCACTTAGCATGATGTTCTCAAGGTTCATCCATGCTATAGTATATATCAGAATGTCCTTCTTATCTAAGGCTGAATAATATTTCATTGCATATATATATATATATATCTCAGTTTGCTTGGCCATTTTTCCGTCAATGGACACTTGGGTTGCTTCCTACGTCTTAGTTAATATAAATAATGCTGCCATGTATGTGGGGTGCAAAGATCTCTTTGAGACCCTGCCTTTAGTTCTTTTCAGCATATGCTCAGAGGTAGAATTGCTGAATCATATGGTAATTCTATTTTTAATTCTGGAACTGCCTTTCTGTTTTCTACAGCGGCTGCACCATTTTACATTCCTGCCAACAGTGCACAAGGGTTTCAATTTCTCCACATCTTCACCAAAACTTGTTATTTTTTGTTGTTTTTTATAGTAGCCATCCTAATGAGAATGAGGTGGTATCTCATTATAATTTTGATTTGCATTTCCCTAATGATTAGAATTTTATCCATTTAACAACAAAACATTAATTTTATATAATGAGAAAAGCTAACCAAATAGTATACAGAAAAGTTCAATTTGGAAATCCTTCATTCTTCGCTACTCTCTATATGACCAAAAAATAATGATGATGATGATTTCCATAAGTAAAATACCCCAAGATAAAATTTTGTGCACCTTAATGGAATTAAAATGTCCACTCAGCAATTTCATTTGAGGTCCATTCTCCCTGTCCTTGCCTGTTGGAATAAGGGCTCCTTTGTTTATACATGCACGATAATCACTTTTTATCTCTCCAACAATAAAGAAGCATGAAGTTCAGGGGTATTTATCTTTAGAAAAGCAATGAAGACTATGTCTTTGATATAGGTATACATGTTGGGTGACCAGTTCATCCCAGTTTGCATGAAACTTTCACAGTCTCTTGTCCTGGAAAACCCCTCGGTGCTGGGCACAATGGGATGGTTGGTCACCCCAGCAGTGGTCCTCAGGAATTTACACTTGGGGCAGTGTAATTAAGCCAAAACTAGGCCATGCTGTCTAACTTTAGGCTTCTAGTTTCTCCTGTACAAAAAAGAATTAAAATACTGTGTGTTGAAAAACACAATTGGAACTAGGTTAAGAAATGGGTTTGCAAAAGCATAGCTCTTCACAAAGAACCCTGACATGGACTCTAGGAGAGGAGAGAAAGGGTACAGCATTTATTAAGCAGCTATTCTAGGCACTTCACCTAACACATCCATATAAATTCTCACTACCCTGCAATACATGTTAGTAATACTACTTTTACAGAGCACATTACTGAGACTCAGAGAGATCAAGTAGCTCTCCTAAGGTCATATAAATAATGAGTAAGTGGAAAATGTGAGCTTTGAGCAAAGGCCTTCCTACTGCCTAGCATAGCCTTAGAAGTAGCTGGATGAGTGTAATCATAGGAGGAACCCCTGCCCAAAATAGACTACGTAGTCTACTGCTTGTAATTCTGTCATTATAAAATATATTTTCTTGCATCCACAAAATGTTAATAGCCTCCAATTAAAAAGCAAATGTTCCTATAAGGGGGTAGAAATTATTATTATAAGTTAACATATTTTTAACTGGCTATACCCAATTTCTATATCTCCCAAAATCTAGGCTAATGGGTTCTAAAAAACACTCTCCAGTCTAGTGCCTGTGGAGTATCACTATGTTTATCCCAGTTCCTTTCTATATTTTCTTCTTCAAATAATTAAAAAAAAAATTATTTGGTAAAATTTCACCCAGAGTCACCTTTTCTCATGTATAAACCATGGCCCAAGGTCCATTTTAGGTGAATTTCTTCCTTTCCTTTATCCATTGCTAAAACTCTTCTCTCTCCAAGCAAGTGAATTCTAGAGGATACTGAAGTCATGGAGCCCCAAACCACTGATAATGGCTCCTACAAAGAATCCTTCAGAAGAGGCACAGAGCTCAGCATCCTCCCACATGCTATGCAGTCTGCCCCTCAACCCAGACCTAGCCCAGACCTAAGTGGTGTTCCTGTCTACAAAGCAGGCCGCACCCCACCCACGCCTCTCGGACCCTTCTGACCTTTCCTAAACCCAACAACTTCCTGTCCATGGCCTGAGCACAACTGAAGAGAACAGTAGCATATGTCTCCTGCATTAAAATACTGCAGATTTGATCTCAAGTCAAAATTACCTTTAATTTAAAGCTAACCATTCACTTATGTGAGTAATCAAATTCATGGAGACGCAAAATAGAGTGATGATTTTGCCGGGCCTGGAGGAGGGGGAAATGGGAGTTATTGAATGGGTATGGAGTTTTAGTGCTGGAAGATGAAAAAGCTCTAGAGACGGTTGCACAACAATGTGAATGTACTTAGTGACAGTGACAAGCACACTTAAATATGATCAAGTGGTAACTTATGTTATGTATATATTAGTACAACTTTAAGCAAAAACAAAAATCACTGATCTACCATAGAACAAAGACCTCAGATGTTTCCTCAGACTTTCCTTAAACTAAATGTATGCTTAAAGTAAATGTAAATTCATGTTGAAATCTAAGCCCCAGTGTGATGATATTAAAAGGTGGGACTTTTGAGAGGTGATTAGGGTTGAGCTCTCATGAATAGTTAGTGCCCTTTTAAGAGACCCCAGAGAGCTCCTTCGCCCCTTCCACCTTGTGAAGGCACATCGAGAATATGGCTGTTATGAACCAGGAGGAGAGCTCTCACCAGACACGGAATCTGCTGGCGCCTGATCTTGGACTTCCCAGCCTCCAGAACTGTGAGAGATAGTTGTTGTTTAAGGCACCCAGTCAATGGTATATTTATTCCAGCAGCCCAAATGGACTAAGAAAGACTCACTCCTTGATTTCATTTTAATGAGCAGTCACTCTAACTGTGAATCCAAAGTGCAGGGGAAACAGAGAAGGAAACAATGAGCACAGTTTCTGCTCTGAAGGAGCTTAAACTCTGGTGCCCAGAGAGCACTTGCTTGGAAAACACAAAAGAAAATGCATGCAGGGAAAAGCAAGCAGACACCTGAGTTGTGTGGTGTTTTCAACACTGCGTGTTGGCCCAGTGTGAAGGAGGCAAGCACAGTCTTGTGTGTGTTTCAAAGGAAAGTGGTTTCTCCATGAGAACATGAAGAGGCCCCTAGTACTCCCTTATGCTTCTGTCCAGAAGACAATACAGTGGAATGGTTAAAGCCCTACCATCAAACCACCTAGGTTCCAATGCCAGCTGTGTGTCCTTAAGCCATTAACTTAATCTCTTCGTGTTTCAGTTTCCCCATCTTTGAAACAGGGAAATGAAATGGAAAATACCTCATATGATCATTGTACATAGCATGTGAAGTCACTAGAGCTCACTTGGCAAATAATAAGTATTCAATAAATGTTAGTGGGTGTTATTCCTGGCTATGCCTCTCTCCCCACTTCCAAGTGAAGGTCAAATTAAACTTGAGGTTTGGTGTTATATATCTGCTTTCTTAAGTTGTTCTTTTCTGTTCTTGGACTATCAAACTTTCTCCCTGAGAAGTGGTTTTGCCAGACTTATAAATCAAAAGACTTTGTACTCTTCGTGGTTACTTTGAAAATTTCCTAGAAAATCTCTTTTTTTCCAGCCAAAGAAATTTTGACATACAAAGAGTAACATTAATATGCAAATCAGCATACTGTAAAATTCATTTTGGTGCCTCAGAGGCAGTATTTTTATAAATACAGAAACATAATTATGCATCCTCTAGAGGGCTAAAAATAATTATACAAATTTACAACAAAGCCCAAGGCTGTGTTTCCTTTTAACTGACTGTTTTTAATATCATTTAAATCTTGTTAGAACTTAATTACCAAATCTCTCTTGTAATAATTCAGGTGGAAGATTTAAAGTCTAAACTTGCCATTCAGAAAACAGAACCTCATCAGAGAAACAAAGACATCGAGGCACTGATTGCCCCAACAGGACAATAGCAGAAACTCTCTCAGGTTGGAGTCGTGGGGGCCCTGAGACGAGGTGGCCTACTAAGAGAAAACATTAATACTAATAGATGAGCCAAGTTGATTTTTTAACATATAATTTTTTTTAAATACAAGATTATATATTATGATCTTTATGGATTATAAACCCAGTTAACCATTTGTTGCTCATGTTTAGTTTTCCTCTATACTTCCCTTGTCCTTTTCAAATTTAGGCAAATGTAATTTGGGGACAGCATTTTTTTTAATGATGACTTAATTATCTTTTCCAAAGTCTATCCAGAATGTGTGTGTGTGTGTGTGTGTGTGTGTGTGTGTGTGTGTTGTATCTAAAGACTGGCTTCTGTGACTGCAGAAAAAAATAACGAGCAAAGTCATGAGGAAGCGTCCAGTTTATACCCTCTCCCAGGCGTTTCCTTCTTAGCCCTCAGAGAAAATGGGCCCCTTATGATGAAATAAAAGCCATAAGAAGCTCAAACAGTTGAAATTCAAACACATTTTTATTTACCACTAGTTAATAATGGTTTCTAGAACTTTGAGGTCCCTGGAAAATTAATTAGTCAGCTTATGCTGTAAAGGATAATAATTTGTTTATGTGCGATATCTCTGGCATAGGTTGTTATCCATTATGGCAGAAGCTGACCAATTAATTTTCCAAGGAACTGTATCAATTCCATGTATGAGATGTTTACACCATGTTGCAATTCATTCTAGACACTAAAAAATATCAGTCAATTCAGTGGAAAAAAATATTAATCAAAATGGTTGTTTGACAGCATTTAGACAAATCAGGCAGTTAGTTGAATCTCATATTTCAACCATTTATTTTGGCTTTGTGTAGGTCTATAAATGTGCATGCATGTGCTTATGGTATATAGATTTTTTTCTGTGTCAATGTCTTCAATCCCATAGAAAGGTATATAATACAGGAACTCTTTATATACAATATACTTGGTGGGGTGGGGTGGGGTTGGGTGGGGTAAAAGGCTTTGCTTTTGCTTTCTGGGTTCATGGATCATTTTTCCACCCCCTTTGAGTGGTCCCAGAGGAAGCACTACTTTAACAGAGGGAGTTGGAATGAATGGCCCAACAGAGTGAGCAGATTTTCCTACTCTAACCCCTCTTCTTTCACTGATGTGTGATCTTTTGAAAAGTTATACCCATTGTTCCATTTCTTTCTCTTAACATAAAATTATGTCACTATCTGAATTCAAACCATATTTGAAGAAATTTTTTTATTTTGCAAAATTCCAGTCTTGAAGTGTTTAAATTTTCTATCCATGCTCTTGGCTGTCATTATAGCTGGTCCCCTTGGGACCTAAAACAAATAAACAGACCTGTATAAATTGCACATTTGAAAGAGACCTATCCAGCAATAAAGTGAGGCCAAAAGACTGATCAGTTCCACAGCATCTCTAAAAAAGCTGCATAACACTGTTCAGTTCGGGATAATAATTAAAGAAATCCAAGAACATATGTTTCCGCTAATCTCTTTCTATTAGGATGGAAGACTATTATTCAAAATCTTGTGAGCAGATATATTGGCTTGGTTGCTGAAAATGGAAAAATATAAATCTCTTTCTGGAAATATTACACACAGGCCTCATAGCCTGTGACCATCTTTCCTTTTGGCCAGTAAGGGAAAGCATCTATGTTAGCTGCCCATTGTCCACGGCTATTGCATTTGCCAGCTAATGTTTAGTAACAAGGGCTGTTTGTTCTTCTTAATAATTTGAACTTTCTCCATTTGTGTTTACCTTCACATCCACACTAGAACAACTCTGTTCTGAGTTAATTCCCCAATTTCATTACAGCCACGTTGGGGAAGGGAGAGAGGATCTGCATCCAAACATGAGATAGAAAACAATGGGAACAGGCAGTCATCCAAGAGCTTTGGCATGATCTGCAGGAGGAAGCCAGCACTGATTAATGCCATCAAAATGCTTGTCTTTCTTTTGATTGATATTCCAAGCCCTTGTTACAATTATTGATGCTGGTGACAACTATCATCAGACTCTACAATTTGCTGCTGAGGAGGGAGGTGGTAGGGACCTCAGAACATTTGCACACCTGCCTCATTTTAACCTAAAACCCATTGTTTTGTAAACAAAATACAAAAACCCACCATAGCAATCATTGTTTCCTATATTCATTTACCAAAACTCTCCAGCTCATGGTAGGAGGTAGACCTGCTCCTGGCCCACTAAAGAACAGGGTATGAATGGCAGTGTAGAGGGTAGGATGCATTTTTAGAAGGTTCTTTGGATATGAAATCTGGCAAATTAAAGATGTCATTTGGAAGGGCATTGTGTGTCCTTTAATGGTGACATTACAGCAGACTAAAAGCAGGCAAAGGTAAAGCTTTCTGGGTGTCTGCTCTTCAGGAGTAAGTGGCAAAACAGCCACAAGTATCTGAAGATGACCTAGCTTAAAAGAGCCTGCCTGGGATGCCTCAAATATGTCTGTAAACACTCAGCACAGAGTGCACGGGATTGCTTTTTCTAAATTTGCTAGGCAATGTGAATAGGTTGCTACTTACTCTCAGGTTATCCCATTATTCTAGTTAAAATAATTACCAAGACTACCTCTGTGTACCTTCTCATTTAAACTAGACTGAATTAAAAACTTCTCCTATTTTCTTGCCTCTGATACCTATGGGACAGGAATCTTTGGTCTTTTTGTCTCCACAGGGTACAATTCTAGATTATAAGAGCCAGGAAACCACCAAAAGAAAAATAAAGTTAGTTTTATAAGTGCTCTTCCAGAGAAGCTCAAGTCACCTTTCTTGGACTATGTGGATTTAATAAGAAGATTTAAAGAAACTTTTTTTTTTTTTAAGGCAGACATTGTTAAGAATAAATTTATACATTCCAAAAAATTTGTTTTCTCTAAAAGGTATTTTTGTTAAATAGTAGTTAACATATGTGCATAGGAGGAAAGAACCATATTTTTCCCCCTGCTATCTAGCCAGGAACTATAATTGTGCTCCACATACAGTAGGCAATTCGACAAATACTGGATGGATGGATGGATGGATGGATGGATGGATGGATGGATGGATGGATGGAGCCAATAGAAATAAGCCTTTGTAGAGTAATGTTCCCTAAGGGTTGTTGCCAATTTAGTTTCATCACTGTGGCCAGCCAGATCTTGATGAAAATTGGCAAGTTAGGTATACTTAGTCCAGATATGTGTCTGTACTAATATTAAGCGCAGTTTTCCCCCAACTTTTTAGTATGAAATTTTTAAACCTATAGAAAAAACTGAGGGAGAGAGTTATAGTTCAAAAATGGTGATCAGGGGAAATTAAAGATGGCAACAGACTGAGTGGAAGCTACACTGACACTCTCCTAGGACCAAACTGGAATTACAACTAAAATATAGAAAAACCATCCTGAATAATCAACTGCAACTGAAGATGAGATGGAAAGCACCCTCATAACCAAGGAGGAAAAGTGGAGACCGCATAGAGACTGGTAGGAAGTGCAGAGGTGTGAGAGGGCTGGCTGGGCTCCCACAGGCAGCAGCTGAAGGTCCAGAGGGATATCTCAGTTATACGGGGTCCCCACTGAGGGCACTGGGGCCTAAACCCCAGGCTGGGCTTCCCAGCCAAGAGCACCTGAACTGAGAAAGGTGCCCACATAACATCTGGCTGTGAAAAGCAGCCAAGTTTCTGTCTGCCAGGAAGAGTCAGCTGGAAATGCAGGCACCCTCTTAAACAGCCAACACACAAAGTTTCTTGGGCTCCAGCAGAGGGAGGGCAGAGTGGGCTGGAGTTGTGTCAGGAAAATCTAGGGTTGTGGGCTCTAGAGATAGAGCTCAGAAGGCACCCCTCTGGATTCCTGAGCCAAGTCATTCCCCCATACTGCAGAGGCATTTACCTTCCAAGCAACTTTTGCCTGAGGGGAAAGCAATTGCCCCACCCTGCTGGAAAACCTCTCGCCCTACCCCACAGAGTTTCTACAGCTTGAGGCTCAGTAAGAGACTGATAACAATCAGCTGCCCCACCCTGTGGAGTTTCTAAAGCCTGAGGCTCATTAAGAGAATCAAAGTAATCAGACTGCTGGCAGAGGCAGACTTCAGAGTCTGCCTGATCTGCTTCTGGACCCGGGATAAAACAGACACTGGTGTGCATCTTGGTCCTGTCCAAACACACCCAGCCCCAACAGAGGGGACCTCAAGACTCGGGTTGTTGATAGCCCCAAACAAGGTACTCAAGGCCAGTCACAAACATTGTCTGACATTGGCCTGCACCAGAAATGGTCCAAAAAGACTGAGAGTTCTAGCAGGCGTACCTAATACATAGAAACAAACCCAAATAGGTAGCCAAAATGCGGAGACCAAAAAAACAAGCCCCAAATGAAAGAACAAGAGAAATCTCCAGAGAAAGACCTAAATGAAACTGAGATAAGCAGTCTATCAGATACAGAGTTCAGAATACTGATTGTAAGGATGCTCAACAACATGAAAAAAGATATGGAAACTATGAAGGAAATTAAGAATGGCATAGTAGAAATAAAGAATGTATTGGAAGGAATAAACAGCAGATTAGAGGAAGCTGAGGACTGGATCAGTAAATTAGAGGACAGGGTAGAAAAAAATCACTCAGTCAGAGATCCAAAATGAAAAACAATTAAAAAAGAGGAGGACAGTCTAAGGGAGTTGTGGGACAACATGGAACATAACAGTATTCACATCATAGGAGTGCCAGAGGAGGTCAAAGGAAGCAAGGGTTAGAGAACCTGTTTGAAGAAATAATGGTAGAAAACTTCCCTAACCTGGTGAAGGGAAAAGTCACATGAGTTCAGGAGGCACAGAGAGTCCCAAGCAAGAAGAATCCAAAGAGGTTCATGCCAGACACATTATAATTAAAATGTCAAAAATTCAAGACAAAGAGAGAATATTAAAGGCAGCTAAAGAAAAGCAATCTGTTACCTACAAAGGAGCTCCCATAAGGTTGTCAGCTGACTTCTCATCAGAAACTCTACAGGCAGAAAGGAATGGCATGAAGTATTCAAGGTAATGCAAAATGAGGATCTGAAACCAAGACTACTCTATCCAGCAAGGCTATCATTCCCAAAAGATGGTAAAATAAAGAGCTTCCCAGACAAAAAAAGGCTAAAGGAGTTTATCACCACCAAACCAGCATTGCAGGAAATGATAAAGGGACCGCTGTAATTAAAAGTAAAAATAGAAGCATTGCAAAAAATGTTAAAGGGATTGCTGTAATAAGAAGAAGAAATAGAGCCCAGCCGGATGTGGCTCAGCGGTTGAGTGTCAACCTAGGATCCAGGAGATCGAGGTTTGATTCCCAGTCAGGGCACATGCCCGGGTTGCTGGCTTGATCCCCAGTTGGGGGCATGCAGGAGGCAGCTGATCAATGACTCTCTCATCACTGATGTTTCTATCTCTCTCTCACTCTCCTTTCTTTTCTCTTAAATCAATAAAGATGTATTTTAAAGAAGAAGAAGAAGACATAGAGAGAGAAACATAAGCATAAAGAATTAAAATGGCAATAAAGAAGGACCTATCAATAATAACCTTAAGGACTTTAAGGGAGAAATCAACAGCAATACAGTCATAGTCATGAGCTTTAACATCCCACTGACTTCACTGGATAGATCTTCCAGACAAAAAGTCAACACAGAAACAGTGACTCTAAATGGCACACTAGATCAGATGGATTTAATTGATATTTACAGAACATTTCACCCCAAAGCTGCAGAATATACATTCCTCTCAAGTGCACATGGGTCATTCTCAATGATAGACCACAGGTTAGGACACAAAACAAGTCTCTACAAGTTCAAGAAGATTGAAATCATATCAAGCATCTCAGATCACAAGAGCATGACATTAGAAATCAACTACAGTAAAAACACACAAAAACATTCAAACACATGGAGGTTAAATAATATGTTATTAAACAATGAATGAGTTACCAATAAGATCAAGAAAGAAATAAAAAACTTCCTGGAAAAAGTGAAAATGAACACACAACAACCCCAAATCTATGGGACACGGAGAAAACAGTCCTAAGAAGGAAGTTCACAGCACTGCAATCCTACCTCAAAAAGCAAGAAAAATTTTTAGCAAACTACCTAACCCTACAACGTAAAGAATTAGAAAGCTCCCCTGTGAAGCCATTTGGACCAGGGATTTTGTTTGCTGGGAGTTTTTTTTTTATTGCTGCTTCAATTTCATCAGTTGTTAGTAGCCTATTCAGGGTTTCTGATTCCTCCTGATTCAGTTTTACATGATCTCACTCATGTGGAATCTAATAAACAAAATAGACTAAGGAACAAAATAGATCCAGAGACATAGAAGCAGGGAGCAAACTGATGAATCTCAGTGGGAAAGTTGGGGTGGGGGAGTGGGTGGGGAGAGATTAATCAAAGAACTTATATGCATATATGCATAACCCATGGACACAGGCAATAGTGGGGTGAAGGCCTGGGGGGTGGATGCGGGTGGAGGGGATCAACAAGGAATAAAAAGGGGGGATATCTGTAATATTTTTAACAATAAAGATACAATTTTAAAAAAATGGTGATCATATTTGCTTTCTCTATGTATGTGTATGACTTGAAAGTGGTCCACAAACATCCTGACATTTCACCTCTAAATATTTCAGCATCCATCTCCCAAGCATAAGGGTATTATCCTACATGATGCAATACAGTTCTTTAACTGAAAATTTTAAGGAAAAAATAAAAGAATAGGATTGTTGGGGAATGATATAATGTTTAAATTAAAATTATAAATAATTAACTTTTGAGCTCAAGTGTACACAGTAAGTTTCAATAGTGGGATTCTGATCATCCTTCCCAATTCCTCATCACCAGGGACGAATGGAGATTCTTAGCATCTGTGTAATACCCTCATCTGGTCCTGTACTGAGGCCTCTATGGAATCAGCCTCCCTTGTGCTCTATGCATCGTGTGCTGCTCTCAGCCCCTGAGGTTTCTTACACCATGGCCCTTATTAAGATTTGAAGGAAATTCTCAGTCTCAGCAACAGCTTCAAGTCCAAGTAAAGGAAATCTATTTATCAACTACATTTAAAGCATAAGATGTGCTCTAATGCTCTGTCTTAGTCTGTTCAGGCTGCTATAACAAGAGACTACTGACTGGGTGGATTATAAACAATAGACATTTATTTCTCACAGCTCTAGAGGCTGGGAAGTCGAGGTCAAGGCACCAGCAAATCTGATGCATGTTGAGGGCCCATTTCCTAGTTCATAGATGGCTGTCTTTTTACTATGTCTTATGGCAGAAAAGGTGAGGCAGCTTTCTGGGGCTTCATTTATAATGGCAATAATCTCATTCATGAGGGCTCCACTCTCATGACTTAACCACCTCCCCAAAGCCCAACCTCCAAATACAATTACATCAGGGATTAGGTTTCAGTATATACATTTTGGGGAGATACGACCATTCAGTCTATAGCATGCTCTCTGCCAGGCATTGCTGTCAGTTACTGCTCTAGGAAACACTTCTTTTCCTGTTACTGTGGGCTTGGAGTTTTCTTCTCTCTAAGCATTCTCTCTGAATGCGTGTGTTTGACATTTTGTCTGGAAGAACTTTCAGAGTGGGATGAGCTGAAGTAGAAGCCTTGTGCTGCTGAATAGAAACGTTATTACCTTTCATGTAATGAACACTTCCCAGCCCAAATTCCCCATTCCCCATCCTATTAGGGCAGCCAAAAGCCTTACCATTTAACCATTGCTCTTCCTATACTATATGAGCTACATTATATGTATTTATGTTCTTAACAACACAGATGTCAGCACAATGAAATATTGTTTAATTCAGATTACTGTGTAGACTGGAGCTATTGCTTGCATTTTGGCTCAGATATTAGATAATCAAATACTAATGCATTGAAGATGTATCGAAGGTTATTTTCTTTTATGAATGGAATTGGCAAAATGTATGTTTCATTTGCTGTAGGATCCCTTCCTAACTTGTTTGGGAATTTCTCTGGAAAGTGAACATGGGAAATAGTTGTAGCTATGCTTAGAGAGAGAGACTCTTCTTTGTTCCAAGAACCATTCACTGAATGCCTACTGTGTGCTGAGCACTATCCCAGCACTGAAGATACAGAGATAATACTTGTTCCCAAGAATTCATAGTGGGAGAAACACTCACTTCTTAGACTGACTCACTCCAGGTCATTAAGTCATTTGTTCTATTTGAAGATGCAAGAAAGTAACATGGAAAATGTTCATTACAATCTTACTCAGTGGCTGCCCTCAAAATAATGCATTATCTCATTCCATCCTCAAAACAACTCTCTTATGTTGTTACTAATACCAGGTTAAATCTACTAGTTACAAAGATTAGATAATTTGCCCAAGATCACCCTATGAGCATTCAAATCCACACAGAGATCTCAGAGCCCAGAATCATAGCCCCTACACTGTAATTCTTTCTATTTAATTGCATGATACAAAAGAGTTCTATATGAAATAAACCCCATTAATTTGAGGTCATAAAACCCATATTTATACCAATTGACTCTCTCTGTCTGGGGCTCTCTATAAGGCAGTAATATCTTTGGATTTTTCTTTTCACACTTTTCAAATGAGGTTTGAGTTGGTTACTTCGTGTGGGTTTGTATGTGGATAGATGTGTGTCTATGTTTCAATATGAATCACAGTGATTTTAATTTTCTTAAAAATTGATCATAAATAAATAATACATGAAAATCATTTGCCACCTTTAAATTGACACATTCCATAAAAGGGTGAATTTGGGGCAGACAAGACTCTCCCAAGTTGGGTTTATGGTAATGACTCCCTGCGCCTTGACTTTTTTACTCCACATTCCTCCAGCTTCCACATTCCCCCACAAAAAAAGAATGATTTGGCCATTTCCTGAAGTTCATGGAAGACTCACCTCTTCCCTTTACAGATTTCTGCAATATATCTTCTTTATATCAGCAAAAGTTTGGTGTTTCTTGTCAACACTTATTCGAATAATCAGTAGGTTGGGGTGAAAAGTAACTCATCACTATTTGGCCTAGTTGCAGGTAAACTTCCCTCAGTCTTTGGCCTAGTTGCTGATAAATTTGCCTCAACTGTGATGACTATAGCATTATTATAATTAGCTATGATAGAGAGATTTACTCTGCTCTCCACCACCCTACCCACCCAGCTGTGACCAGCCTCAGGCTGGTGTTCAATCATCTTGTCTTTCTGGCTGCCATAACATCTCCAGCCTTAAACTGGAGATCTTGTCCTGTGCTGCTCTGCACCAGTCCCACATGCTTCACATCCACCAACCCTCTACCCCTCTTCCCCACAATATGCACTTTAACCTTGGTCTCCAGCAGATCATCCCTCACCATAGAGATATTACCTAATCTAACCCCAAACCTCAACCTTCCTCTCCTCCCAGACCCTTCCAGTGTTCTCTTAGGAACTCACTGTCATCAGCAAACTTGCCTACTTCTAAATATATCTTCCTGCTAAGGGCAGCAAGGCTGTCCCCTGAGGACACTACTTCCAGCAGCCCTCTCAACTAAAGACTGTGTCTATATTACTCCCCAAGCACCTCAAAGCCAGGGGAGAGGTAAATATTCACCTGTCTCTCCTTCTCAACTTCTTGGATGTCTGTCCTTCCTCACTCAAAAATCCCAGCTTTTTTGAAGCAAATCATCAACCTTTACCATCTCTTAATCTTCTCATTAAGTCATCTCCTGGCCTCCTAGTCATTAGAGTCACAGGTGATGTCAACATGTGTGTCACTTCCTCTGTCTCCACCATAATTGCTATCATCAACCTTTGAGTCATCCAACATCCTGATGTTCAGCTCATCACCCTCCTTAACCCCAGTGATCTTTTCCTCCACCTCACCTCAGTTATTTACTCACATTACCATACCTTAGACTTTGTTATTGCCAAAATGGAGATCAAAATATTATTTTTATTACTTGATAGAGGCTAGCGGAGGCCCATTGGAGGACATGACATTAGGCCTTTTAGAAAAATAGAACTGTTAAAACTGAACCCCAGATTTGGCAGTCCTGCACTCCTAGCCTCAGGCAGCACTTGGAAGGGGTCCTGCAGACATGGACATATAGCAAACAGAACTCATGTTCTCAGAGGATAGGGGAGCTCCCAAAAGTAAGAAAGGGTTGCCAAACCAAGCAGGTCCACTTATTCTTCCCAAATTTACTTATCAAATAAGTCATCCCACCTCTCTAGCAGCAGAATAGATAAAGGGCACAGAAATATCAGGTATTTCATCCTGAGTTCCCTTCACAGGAAGAGAATCAGGACTGGGGAAAGAATATCATTCTAACAGTGCTTCACAAGTACCAAGGCACATCCATATACACATACATGTGTGCGAGTGTATGACCAGCACACTCACACTCCACTGAGTGCTCAGTACACAGTTCACACCCATCTGAGCTCGAACCAGAATCCAGACAACTGTTTAAGCTTTGATTATTATTGCACAGCCAACTCTGGGACTAGTTGCCTCTGATGCTCTGACATATACTTCAATCCTCTGAATTTCAATAAATGCCATTTCTGTAGTCTTTGGAGCACTGATTTTAAATAAGACTGTAAAGGAACTAAAAACAAAAGCTAAACCAAAATAAAAATTGATAAAACATGAATGTGAGGCCATCTGGGACCCCAGCCTCCCCTCCCACTGTAGCTGGCAGCATATGAAGCAGAGATGAGCCATCCCTGCTGAGCCCTGCCCAAATTCCTGACCCACAGAGGCATGAGCTGCGAAACAGGTGCTGCTTTGAGCTATTAATGTTGTTATACAGAAATAGATAGCTGATACAGGAACAAATGAATACAGGATTTCATACATTTTATTTGATTATGACTCTTTACTCCATGAAACTGTTCTATTACAACAGACTCTGGGAAATGCTGGTCTAAATAGTTAACCTGGTGGATATGTTTTAATCACAGTGAGGCAACTTCTGAAAAAGTGATTACTATGGTCTCAGAAATCTCATCTTTAAAAAACCTAAGTTAGTCTTTCATTATCAGCTGTTAGTTTCAAACTCTTAATTTTTAAAACGTTATTTGTTCATTCAACAGATACTTGTTGAGTGCTTTGGTAGATTGTGTTTTCCTAAAGTAGTCACAGCAATATCTCCCATCAAGTGGGGGATCTGTGTCCCTTCTCAGAGAACCTGATACTTCCCCCATCAAGTGGAGGATCTGTGTCCCTTCTCAGAGAACCTGAGTGAGTCTCTGTAACTTCTTGGACAATAGAGACTGTGAAACTGATGCTCTGTGACATCTGTCATTAAAATGCTGAGCATTTCTACCCTGTTATCTTGGAGGATTTCCTCTAGGATCCCAGCTGCCATGTTGTGAGGTAACTTGCTCACATGGAGAGACCAGGTGGGAAGACCATGGGTAGGTATCCTGGCCGACAGCCCAACTGAGGCTCTGGCCAACAGCCAGTACCAATCAACGAATATGTGAGTGGACACTTACTGGTGATTCCAGCAGCTAATCAATATACAGATGCTCTGGCTGACAGTCTAGCTAAAACCCCATTCAACAGCCATCAGCACCCACCAGTCATGTGTGTGAAGACACCTTCAGATAATTGCAACAATAGCTATTGAGTCACCTCTAGCCTTCTCATCAGAGAGACCCCAGATATTATGGAATAGAAATAAGCCATTCCCTCTGTGTCATATTTTTGATCCACAGAATCTATAAGAATAATAAAATGACTTGTATATCACTAAGTTTTGGAGGGGTTTTTAATGCTACAGTAGTAACTGCACTAGTAGGCACTTGCCTACTATGAGCGTGGTACTGGGTGGAGAGTAGAAAGATGATTAAGACTTGAAGGAACTTACTGTTTTAACTCTATGCTTTCACCTATCTAACTTCTGTTTATTTTTCTTATGTCAGCTAAGTATTCCTTTCTCCAGAAAACCGATCGCACCAACCATCCACTTTCAGACTTTGTTAAGTAGCCCTACTGTGGCTAATAGCACCTGCGCTTACCCCGACGTGGCTTTTACGAGTCTTTCTTTTGACCGACTCCACTTGTTGGCTCTTCTTGGATCCACAAGCACACTGTATGCCCCTGGAGGGCACACACCTTGTTTACTATTAGATTTCCTACCATTTACCTCAAATCTGAAACGTTTGTTGAAAATATTCCTTCGTCGTTGAAAAAATGAAGGTATTACTCAATAACCAAGTAAATTAATTTGCTTTGTTTTCTCCTCACATGTCTTTCTACAGATAAGGAGATGAATTATTCACTCTCTCAAAAAGCAAATATATGTTTTAACAGATATATAAACTTTGTAGCCAGCCTTTTCTCTCACCTCTACCTTCACTCAGCCTATACTCCATCCATACCAAACTGTCCTTCTCTAAGTAATCCAGGCCTTGGCCTTGTGCCTTCTCCCCCATTGCTAGGAATTTTTCTCTTCTTTCCCTCTATCTGAAAAATTTCTTCTTTTCCCGAGAGGCAACTTCTTTGTGGAAAAGTCTATAAATGTTAAGGACAGGATTTTTTTTTGTTCTCTTTTCTCTCTCTATAGCATCTTATATTTTCCTCTATTGCTGTAAAATGTTCATTGTAATAAGTTGAGTAAACTAGATTATCATATTCAATTTTCCATTCTGTCCATTCTGAAATCCAGAGAGCTCCCCCTGGAATCCCTAGTGGATGAAGGTCTGTTTCATGGGCTGTATTTCAAGACATTTTAGGGTACTATAGTGCTTTTAATATTGGGTTTTTTTTTTCAGCCTCTGTGGGAGTTGGCAAGAAGATAAACTTAATGACAGACTCATATTATCCCCTTTTTCTTCCACAATGTATATTTTAAACTGACATATAATTGACATACAATATCTTATTAGTTTCAGGTGTGCATTATAATAATTCAATACTTATATACATTATAAAATGATCCCTACGACAAGTCCAGTTACCATCTGTTACCATACAGTTATTATGCTATTATTGGCCATATTCCCTATGCTGTACATTACATCCTTATGGCTTATTTATTTTAGTATATGTGCTTCCAAAGCAAGCATATGATTTATTTATTTTATAACTGGAACTTTTTGTCAGGAGATTCTTCTAGCCCCTCATTAGTGATTATTCTACCCCCGCAAGCAATTCCCACTCACCAGCCCCCTGCTGGTACCTCAGTGCTAGGATCTACACAGCTTACATCATAACTCAGGTCTTCAGCATGCTCGCTTGTGCTTCTGTATCCCCACAACTAGTCCCTGAGGGCCAGAACCCTGTCTTTGGTGACCACAGATCTGTCTGAACATTGCCATGGCACATGGCACCTGGCACCTATTAGGAGCTCAGTGACTTAATAAATAATTAATGATTTACAATATCTTTTGAAAGGATCCTAGCTATTATTATTATCCAATCAACATGTTCTAACTCCCAACTTTTAAGTAAGCTTAAGGACTAGGGTGGTCTGTACATGGTCTTGGGATTACTAGAAAATATTGCACAGCATATACATTTTCTCTAACAGGAATGGATTTAGATTACAAACATATGTTTGTTATCCCCATTGTCGTGATAGATGCATAATTGCTCTCCTCCAAGAATACTCAATCACAGTGGGCAAGGCTTTAAATAATATTACTTAATATGCTAGGGATCCAACATCCATCAAAATAACGTGGCACTGCCTTATTTATGAGGCCCTATTCTACTGCTATAGAAATGACACTAGGTTTCAACAAAAAGGTATATTTGACTTTTTGTAGAACTCTCCCCAAACAGAAGGCTGACCTTACCTCAGTGTATCTTATATTTGGTATTAAATTGATAACATTTCAGCAGCAGCCCATGAACTGGTCATCAAGTTTTAAAAATCAGACATAACACTACTGCTTGAGAAGGACATATGGTGCTTGAATTCCCTTTATCTCATCCAAGTTAGATTGAAGGCTCTTTAATCACCTTGGTTAAGTTTACTGGAATCTAATCAGTCAACTCTTTTTTCTAGAACATTATACAATATAGACAGTACTGTAAATATAGGATTTAAAGTAAAACTCTAATATTTTCTGCACTTACTTGGATGTGATGTAGGCTACAGAGAAAAATTTGCTCTTGGGTGCTGTACAGTTTATATGATTAAATGTTTTATTCACACTCATATGTCAATCTATTAGTGCCCTGTTAATTCAAATGTTACTATGATGTATTTTATCCCCATTAGCACATTCATCACAGGTGGATGTGAAACTTAGACAAAGGTGTGTGTTCTCATTAATGATGAGCGGCCTATTCATCTTACTAGAATGTAATTAATGTTAGTTACAATCCTTAATTTTTCACTGTTTGTCATGATGCATATTTAACATTTCTCTTGTCCTTTATCAGCTGGCTCCCTCTTATCACACAGCCAACTCAAAAAGACATATTTAACCAAATCCGGTGCTTCATTTTTCAAGTGTTTTATACATATGTGTTTCTTGATGTTTGTGGCCATTCCCATACTGTGAGACTTCATATTGGATGTAGCACGTGCAAAAACAATATTAAAGGGATAGTTTGGTCCACTTTATTTTTTAATGCTTAAGATTAATGTAATTCACTTGCTAAATTAAATTTTAAAACTTAAAAGGAGGTATTCTTATATTCTCCACCTCAGTATCTACTGAATAGAATTGATTGTTAGATTTCAGGGGGGAGAAAAGAGCATTTAAAGATACACGTATTGTTATGTATCACACGAATGAATAAATACATAGTTACACCTAGTATTCTCTCTCTTAGACCCTATGACGTGTGCTGTACTAACGATAACTCATTTAATCCTCAAAACAATCTCCATTGAGGTAGATACTATTTTTATTCCTATTGTATAGCTGAGGAAATGGAAAGACAGAGAGGTTAAGTAACTTGCCCCAAACCACACAGCTAGTGAGCAATGGCACAGGGATCCAGGCCCGACTGCCTGACTCCAGAGCTTGTGCCCTTGGTTCTGCTATGCGGCCTCTCAACTTCATCATTTCTAACGAACTTCACTGGTCAATGGCAGTACATTAAATAAGCACAAAGTCTAAACTAAGGTTCTGGATTTCATTATACTTAATGATTATCTTTCATCATTTTGCTTTAATAGTACTATATTTATATAAATGTCTTGGGCAAAATTTCTATACACCACTTGTAAAACAGTGAAGTTTAAGGTCTTTGAGGTCAAGAAAGGAATTTTAAATGAGTTTATCCCACCCCCCATATCTAGACAAATACCTGTACACAATATGTGCTCAATAAGTATTTTAACAAATAAATTTTTTTACATTTAGGATTCAAAAAACAATGAGAGATAAATTCAAGCATTATACAAATCACAGTTTTAGGACTAATCATGTATTGCAAAGGTTTTCAGATGAGAGTCAAGCATTTAGCTGTGTCTTCTCCACTCCAAATATCAAAGTTTAAAATTCATCGACTGCCCTGGCTGAGTGCTCAGTGGTTGCAGCGTCGTCCTGTACACCAAAAGGCTGCAGGTTCGATTCCCGGTCAGGGCACACACCCAGGTTGCAGGCTCAATCCCCAGTTGGGCATGTACCGGAGGTAACCAATCAATGTTTCTCTCTCTCTCCCTTCCTCTCTCTCTCTAAAATCAATGAAAACATATCCTCCGGTGAAGATTAAAAAAAAAATTCAGTTGACCAGTTGTGTTTCTCAGAATATAGTTATTTGGTATTAAAATAGGTATGCTCTTAACCCACAACTCAGTTTTCAAAAACTGTAATTCTCTTCACTTTTCTATATGGAACTAAGTTTCTATCTCTATCTCAGTAGAAACTTAAGCCTTCATTCTGCCCTCTAATGGAAAACATTTTCCAATTTATAGTGAAATGAGGGTTTGCTTAATTAAGTCAGGGTAAATCTGATTTAGGATCTCTTTTCGCCTAGGGGAGGCATGTCATCTATGTTCCCAGAAGTAAGTAGCACCATGGCATCTAGGAGAGGCATCTGGTGCTCAGCCTTCATCAGTCCACCTGGGCATCTTCAGAAACATATGTACCCTGCCTGGTGTTCAGTTATCCTCATTGCTCCATGCTGGCATTTACCAGGGTGGCAATATTCTCGCCTGGCCTCCAGCTACCCAGCCCACTCCTTACCTGCGGCTGCCTCCCCTCGAGCCAGCATAACGCACCCCCAGGCCAGCCGGCTCTTGTCATCATGCCCATGCTGCGGTGGGCCTACAGGAAAGCATTTCACTGCCCCTGTGCCCTATCAGAGCCTGCAAACGCTATGGGAATCTACCTTGGGCCCAGCTGCCCACCTGGAGTAGAAGTACAACCACAGCCTACTGTGTTCCATGCGCGGCTCTGGGCTGCCCCCTGGTGGGGGGGCAGAGAGCAGGAAGCGGCAGATCCTAACTCATCTCAGGGTCTGGCTCCCGCACGCACCAGAGCAGCAGAAGGCGCCGTAGGAAACCTCTTTGAGAGCAACAGTTGCTAACTTCTAGTTTGATCTTCTCTTAAATTTTTTCTGATCAGGAAATCTTTCTTTTGGGGACGTGGAGGCTGTGACAGGGGCTGCTTCCCTTAAACCGTGCATTCTTCCAAATAATTCCTGTTTCATACCAGCCCACGGCTTAGGTCTGCAAAGCTAAGATTCTGATCCACCTCATCCATCACCTCGGGTGCAAGGAGGCCTGGGAAGCGGGAGAATGCTACTCCATGTAATTCCTGTCACAGTGCTATCTGGAAAAACAGGTATATATCTGCATCATTCATTGAAAGTCCTCCATCTCTTTTAAACACCTATCTAATAGCTCTCAAGTTGATCCTTGGTTCTTTCTGGTGTTTATTAGCTACCGTATTGCCATTCTTCCATTTCTTTAAAACAGAGTCCTATCTTTTCTTCTATTCTCTATTTATTGTTCAAATAGTTTCCCAATGCTGATTTTATTTGAATATACAGAAGCAGTACTAACTGCATGAGAACACTGGCCCTTCCTCATACTGGGGCATGCCTGGCCAGATGGGCTGAAAAGCCTTTTAAAAAACATCAAAGGAAACTTAAGCAACTTTCTTTATTTTTCATGCTTTAATGCAGATTTGGGTGTAGCCACTGTCATACTGTAAACATTTTAAATGAAGGGAGATATTTTAGTAAATATGTTTATGATAGAAAATATTTCAAACCAGACTCACGTGGGGCTTGTTCTCTGTCTCCACATGCCTGGTACCTCTGAATACAGCAAATTTGAGAGCACTAAGAATACTCTCACACAGGGATAAAGGTAGAACATGTTTTCTGCCCACACAGTGTGTGACCCCCCCACTTAAATATCAGTGCATGCCACGCTCTCATGAGGTCGATCGGAGACCATCAGAGAACGTTGCAAGCTGTCGGTTTTGCAATGTCTGCTTTGTTTTCTGTAGACTTTGCTTTTCCTTCTCCAATTACCTTCAAAGGAAACTCCTTGCACGCCGGAAAATCATTCACAACAAACCAGTCGAGGCAATGAAAGTCTGGGTGTTTTCATTGTGGAGACATCCTCCTATTCACACCCTGAGACACTGGAAAGTAGAAGATAGTTTCTTCTTTGTTTTAGGTAGGGGAGGCACCTATTAGTTGAATCACCTTTCCAACCTCAGGTCAGGAGACTGTCAAGGTGAAAACATACATCTCTGCTACCAGAGGATGCCTTTGAAACTGTCCCCCTGTGACACAGTGCAAAGTGGTGAGCCAGCCCGTCTCTGCCAACCTGCGAACCAGCCCTGAGGTGCGATGTCACCTATTCTTGTTTAATCCACCCCTGCCTGGAGGCTAAGTAGCCCGATGGCAGCCACGTGAGACCTGTGGGCAGCCCACCACAGCCTCTGGGCACCGGCTCCCTGAAGGGGAGCGGAGGTCCTCCCTCTGGCTTCCCGCCTTTCCTGGCGGGCCTTCTGCGGCGCGGTGTCTGCCCGGGCCGGCGCGGGCCACGCAGTCCGCACGGCGCTTCAAGCCAGTGTCCGCTGCGCACCAAGCCCCTTCTCCCCCTGTCCAAGAGGAGGCTTCCCTGGCGGAACGAGGCTCTGAGCTTTGTACAGTCAAAAGCCTTTGATTAAATCGGACCCAGTCCTTCTACTTGCCATGGTATTGTGTGACCTGGAAAAGCAGCGGGGCTACAAAACAGCCCAATTTGTCACTAGGTGGGCTGACAAAGCAGGGCTAAACACACGGTTGATTTCAAGCTACGTTACATCTCCAAGTTGCAAAGCTAGGGATAAAGCAAGCCAGAAAAGCATCCCCGGAGGTGAATATTTCTCACAGACAGAGGCCACTCTGCCTCTGAGAGGGCTGTTGTCCTTCCCACTGGGAGTTTTTAAGCCACTTAGGGACAGCAACCATTTGAACAGAAAATTGTTCCTGTTTCTAAATGATTTTTTTAAAAGGAAAGAAAGAAAGAAAAGAAAAGAAAAGAAACACATCCTAGGAAAGATGTTGCTTTTTTGACATCTAACCCATAAAACACACACATGGTCACACAAAAAGAGACCCGTTTACAAGAATTAACTCCAATAGGTATCTGCTTACTGGGCTCTCCACCTGCTGATTGCTCTCCATCCTCATGCTTTGTTTTTATCTAACAGTGGTGTGAATTCTTTCCCCGGCCTCTTAGCCCCCAGGTAGACTCAGGAGAGCTCCAGCTCCCAGCTCTCTTTACTAGAAGCCCACCAACAGCCTCGGAGCCAGAATGAGACCTGGTGGTGCCCTGGGTGTCATTTGGGACATTTTAACTCAGTGTCCTTTAAAGGATCTTCAGCATTCTTTTAGTGACAGAAAGGTAAGCACTGAACAGGTGAAGAAGGCAAGAAGACACAGTTCACAGCTCCCCCTGAACAAGACCAAAGCCTGAATTTAGTTGATCTTCCCCTCCTCAGGTGGCATTTTGTTTCTACCCGTTGTTACTCAAGCATTGCTCCAAAACTTTCCCCTACCTTAAGGGATGTAGCAACAGATTGCTTCCAACTCCATACGTGCAGGATGCTCCCTGAAGTATATCCTAAATGCAGTCATTTCCATTCTGTTTTAAAAGCCTTTATGAGCTGATGCCTCCAGCACCCCCTGCCTGGCTCAAACCTGACTCCAGCTCTACTGCTCTCTCCGGCCTTATCCCTGAGTAGACCTGAGATCTGACCCAAAGGCTAGATTTGATGGCGAAGAGATCTGAGCAGCAGCTATTGAGGAGCAAGGAGGACAATGAAGTAGGATCCAAAGCAAGAGAGTTAACAGGGTGAGATGTTACCATCTGAGTGCCCTTCTCTGAAGGCTGGGATTGGCCTTGCAATCCCTGGAGGGTCCTAAGGTGAACTTGCACTCTGAGGGTCCATGAACCATCCCGTAGAAAGGGCTCCACTCCACACCCTCAAGATCTGGGCCCAGCCACCCACATCACTATACAAGTCTGATCTTCGCAACAAATGAAAAGACCTAGATTCACTTAAATTCAAGTTTCATCATTTCTTTAATCCACTGGCATTAGAGCTCCATTATTATTATTATTATTATTATTATTATTATTATTATTATTAAAAAGATGACATTGAAGATTGGTATGTATTCTCAAAAGCTGTAAAATCAAGAAGGTAGGGGGCATTGTTATTGACATGGGGCGTGTCTGAGGGCACATTTGCAGTGAAAATGAGTTTCTAACACATTCTCATGTAGACAGTTGCTCAGCATCACCAACCACTGGTTAATTCATTAATATTATTCAGTGAAAAGCATTTCTTCCATTTCATTTGTTAATAAATCTCTTTTCATTCTCATAGAAATCAGTCCCTTTCAAGTTCATTTAGGAGGAATATTTCATATCATTCTAGTATGGGAAGTACTTTTATTTAAATACTTGCAACAACTAAATTGAGAACTTATACCTTTCATCTTTAAAGGTATCTTCCTTGTGGTTCTTCAGTGCTTTGAAATTATAATAGATTGCGAATCTAGGAAACAGGACACAGAGAATTAAATAAAATGGAAATTGATTGCAATAACATTGGCTCCATTGGTATTATTTCTTGTCAATCAATGAAATAGTAGGAATTTTTATTTATCATCTGCTTCATAAGGAGAGAAATAAATGTGGTATAATAACATCAATAAGGGAAAGTTTATTGCTAAATTTTTAATCCTAGGCAACTATTGTTGACTTTTCCTTAGTAAAAACAAATAAGCAAATGTCCAAAAGTAGATTCTATTGTATGAAATGCACCTAAGAGGACTATTTAAGGGAGTGTTTTTGCAGCATCTTACTGCTTCCTTAATGCTGTATTTGGGAACCGTGGGCACTATGGAATTGTGTCATTTGTATTTTTCATTCATTTAAAAACCCAACAAAAGGGGCAACACTTGTGTATGCCTGAGACCTGAGGTGGTTAGGTCTTTGTTTTAGTTTTTAGCATTTTCATCTTTCCCCCAAGCTATTTCTAACGTACTTTTGATGTATAGTAATAAATCGTTTCATTATTACATTTGTCCTCATTTTGTATCTACTGAAAATGGATCAGAAAGGGAAAAGAAACGGTACCTTGCACTCAGCAGGTTTGCACTGGGGCGGCCTGCAGTGGCTGGGGTAAGGGGCACAGGAAGCTGGACCCAGGTTAGATCCCAGCCTTGCTGCAGCCTGAACAGGGATCCCTTGCAGAATGCCTTGGCATTAGTCAACCCGGCTCCTAGAAATACTTGTACATCAGGAGAAAATTTTAATAATGATTATTTTCGGTAGCATAGCGCAGCCAACCCCTCAAAAAGAGGAAGTTTTCATTGGTAAGGCATTTCATTTAAACATTGAAATCTGGTGTAATGTGAAGTATGAAATAAGTTTTGAAAGGAAGCTGATGATTAAGAAGAAATGCAGTGGGCATTTAATAAGTGGAGGAACCGCAAGATAATTAACTGGCATGCATAAAGATTCATGCTTTATACCAAAATTTTAATTTTGCACATAAATGTGCCTGATGTAGGCAGCATTTAATCACCTAGCTGACAGGAGTAACTACTTTCATTTAACCTTGACTGAAGATCATGAATTCTAACAGGTTTAATTGGATACATCATTTAACAGAATGAACAGAGCAAATTTTTCTCAATTCATAGGTTCTGATTGACATGCACCAGCAATAAGGCGTTGCACAATTACAGCTGCTCTGCATTCCTGCCCTGGGCAGCAATTGCCATAGTGATGTGACACCATTGGATCACTGGGGCACGGGAACTATGCTGAATCTCCCCTTGTTTTGAAAAGGGCAATGTTGGTGGGTTTTTTTAAAAAAAAAAAAGGAAGGAAGGAAGGAAGGAAAAAAGAGAGGGAAGCTGGAAAAGAAAGGGGTTTGGACACAAATTTTTTTTCATGTGCATCGCATTGATATGCACATGCTGTGAGAGAAGGGGCATGTCTTGTTAGTAGCCACATGGAAAAAGGGAGGAATAATGACATTATCTTTTTTCTGTTTAGCCCTTTGCAGAGTGTCAGAAAAGCCGATAGTCAAACAAAACAGACTCAGAAAGGAGGACCTGAAAGAAAACCATGCCAGCTCGAAGCCCTCAATCTTTCTAAAGGAAGTGCAGTGTGTCGTGAGCTTCGGGCCCCTACCTAGTAGGGAGATGGGCACCCCGCCCACTCTCCAGGGTCCAAGGTGCACTGGGGATACAGACCCTGGGCTTGCATGAGAACAGGAAAGGTAAGCTTGGAAATGGTTTTCTTTCTCTCTTCTTTTTTCACTAACAAAAACCTAAATGAATCCAGGAGAATAAAGAAAAGTTCCAAATAAAATTGTAAACCTATTTCTCCTCCTAAAGTGAACATCAAACGTCAGGCGGCCGAATCCTCCAGTCCTTGGCCAATCCGAGATACTTCAGTTACCTTTGTAAATAGTCTAGAGAGATCCAGAAGATCCATCTATACCTCGAGAAATAGTCTGCAAGTCCCGCTAGTCTCAGATACAGAAATACAAATTAAAAGCACTAAATTTTAAAGATTTCCTCTACAAATCAAACATCAATAGTTTCCTTACTATTGTTCCTTTGCTTTCATTATTGTTCAGCAATCTATTCAGTTGTCAAAATACCTCCTCCACCCCTGCAGGCTGGGGACTCGCGCCCTCTCCTCCTCCCCAGGTTACTCTGCGATTTGTTCGTCGTTACATTGATTTGTTCCTCAGTTGTCCTTTCACCCGTCACCTTCTCCTTAGACTACACCCCCAACACCACCTAGATTGGGGGCCTCTTGAGAACACTCTCTCTTTCATTTTCAGAACCCCAGTTCCTGGGATAGTGCTCGTGGCTCACCCCCACTAGACGGGTGGGGGGGTCTTTGTGTTGCGCTTCTTCTCGCCTCCTGTCTTTGTCTTTTCCTTCCCCTCACCCAGCCTTTCTGCCTTTCTCTCTCTCCTAAGTCTCACAAATATATATTTATTCAGCTGAGGTTTACTGTGCGTCACCTGCATGGCAGGCCGGGTGCTGGGTGCTGGGGCCTCCAATAGGCAGCTCTTCTCTCCTGGGGTGGTTCACGGCCGGGGGGGGGGGGGGGGGGGGGGGGGGGCAGTGAGAAATACCTAATTACAATACAATACAGTTATTTGTGTTGAACTATGACAAACAACAAGGCTGTGTGAACTGAGTGACTTCCTTCGCCTGGGGTTCAGAGGAAGCTCTTGTGAGGGAGGTGACATGTTCCTATGAGGAGCAGGTTCGGAAGCCTGGAAGATTCGGCAGAGGAAACAGCTTTTACAAGGTCTGGGGTGAGAGGTAGCGTGACTTCCTGTAGAAATGGAAGGTGGTCCTGTGGGCAGGGGTGGGGGGTAGGGAAGGGTTTGAGCACAGTTTGAGAGGGAGGCAGGAGCCAGGCCCAGAGTGCCTGTGTGATGGGCCAAGGAGCCTGGACTTCTTCCTAGAGATGAGGGGGAGGGGGAGGGAGGTTTTGTTAGGGGAGGGTCACTGTGCGTTTAGAAACGTAGCTCTGACACGCTGTGTGAGGGATGGGTTTGTGTATGAAAAGAATTTAAAAGCCCCCAGTGCTGTTTTCCTTGCCCCTGTAAAAGACCTCCTCCCCTCTGGCCTCTTTTTCTGTGGGGCTTCGGGAATTCCTGCTTTCTGTCTTTTCTTTCTTCCCATCTTTCCAGTCTCCATCTTTTTTTCTTTCCCTCCAAAATGAACTCAAGTGGTCTTCCAAAGAGTTTTTGAACCATAAATCTTTGAAATTTGGCAACAGCCCACAAAGGGTACAGGTCTGAAGATGATGCTACAGTGCCCAAAGGAGTGTCACTGCTCCTCTCCATTCTGACAGGGGAGGGCAGCAGGGAGGGGCCTCCAGCAGGAAGAATTCGAATTTGAAGGCACATCCTGGGCCTACTTGTCCCTAGGGGCTGGGAGCTACGGAGCCTGCTGAGGAGACCCCAACCCAGCTCCGGGCCCCCATGGGTTCCTAGGGCACCTGGGCTGAAGAGAGAACCCCATCCCTGCAGGTGCCTGCCCTCGGGGCTCTCTCTGCTGACCCAGGACATCAAGTGTCCTGTCTTCTGACCCATCCTAGTCACAAAGCAGGAGTATGCCCCGCCACCCGACAGTGCAGCCGTGAGAGTCGGGGTCCCTCCCAGAGCCACCCTCTGACAGGCCACCCAGGGCCATAACTTGCGGGAGGAATGGGGACTGCACTCCCTCGGGACCATTAATAAAGAGAGAATTTAAGTAAAAGCCTGGGCCACTGCACTCCTCACCCGCTTCCCCAGAAACAAGGGGCGCCTCACTCCCTTAGGCTCAGTATTGTCACAGTTGGCTATAAATTCCCTTCTGTTATTTGGCCTCATTTGCATATTAACCCGACTGCCTTACCAAGTTGTGAGTATGCGAGGTCAGGGACCACACCTCATTGATCTTTGAACCATGCCTTCCCTTCAGGCTCATGGCACAATATCTGGCACCTGGTAGCTGTTATGGATTGAACTGCATGCTCCCAAAATCCGTAGGTTGAAGTGCTCATCTCTAGTTCCTCAGCATGTGACTGGGGAGATAGGATCTTCACAGGGTTAATCAAGTCAAAATGAGATCACTGGAGTGGGCCTTAATCAAACATGACTAGTGTCCTTATAAAAATGGGAAATTTGAAGACATTCACACATGGAGGACATCATGCGAGGATGAAGGCAGGGATAGGGTAATGCGTCTATAAGCCAAGGACACCAAAGATTTCCAGCAAACCACCAGAAGCCAGGAGAGACGCATGGAACAGATTCCCCGTCACAGCCCTCACCCAGAAGGAACCAATCCTGCCAACACCTTGATCTCAGACTTCTAGCCTCTAGGACTGGAAGACAATAAATATCTGTTGTTTAAACCACCCATTTTGTGGAAATTTGTTACAACAGCCCTTGCAAACTAATACAGTAGCCATTTGTCTAATAAATTATTAACCAGAGGGTTGTAGAAGGGGTAATGTTTTTCTTGATGATAACACCATCTGTGTTGTCATCAGTGCAAGTTGACAACATCAGATATTAAGTAAATTTTACAATATCTGGTCTTTCCTCCTAATTCAGTTTAAAGGTCAACCTTTGTTTTGGCAGTACACAACCATGAGCAAGCTTTCTGGAAAGAACAGAGGGACATAGAAAACTCAGAAGGTTGGAAGGGGGGCTGCTTAATTGGCTTGAAGAATTTTAAGTGGTGACTAGGTCAGAGCTAGTCTAAGAAACAATTTGACAGGTCCAAAAAATACTGACTGAGGCTCTTCCCTGAGGCTCTACAAATAATTCTTTTCCACTTTCTGTTGGGTTCTTAGCCTCAGTTTCCCTAAGTATAAAACAGACTGAAAACAACCCAGCAGTCCCTGGGTAGCAGATAATCATAACAAAGGAATTTTGAGACTCTCAAATCAGTCACATACCTGAGGAGAGTTTTGCTGGTTCTTACTAATTATTTCCAGTGTTAATGTTTTGTTTTTTTTCATAAAAATATCATGAGCAAAATTCTACACAATGCTGTGTTTACAAATGCCTTTCCAATACACTGGGAGAGCATGGACGGTCTCCCTGCCTTCCTGGAAGTTCTTTACAAACATTAAATGAGCAGATGATGCGTTGAGAGAGAACAGCGAGTCAGAAATGCACACGCACAAATAGTTATTTTTGCTAGTTGGACAATGTTCTTCTTTAGTGTTGCCTTTTCTTTTGCAAATCCCCCTCTTCTCACCTTCTCCTTCACCCAAGAAACAGCCAAGTCTCTTGAACACATGTACACTCACAACCTTCATTTTCCTACCCATTCTTTTCCACTTAACCTGGGTGAGCCCCGCTGTCATTACAGCCGGCTCAACGGGACCCCCCAATCTCCTTGGCTCCCCTTCTCCGCTACAGCCCCAGCTGCAAGTTCTGCCCTCACTGGCTCCACCCCAGCCCCCAGGGCCCCTGCTCCCTCCCTCTGAGCTGTGGATTCATCATCACTTTTCAAATCTCTCCTTAAAGCTTTCCCCTGGGCTTCATCTTGAGGCCGGCTCTCAATGCAATGTTTTGAGACACTTTGTATTACGGGTGTTACTGGCACTAATGGTACACACAAATCAATTGTATTAAACCTTCATGACTTCAGGTAATTTGTCTGGAAAAAATGTCATTCTCCATTTCCCCCTGAGATTCTGAATGTGTGTGTAGGTTCCCTTTCTCCCCGGCGCTGTTTTGAACAAACAACAAAAATTGCATCAACTGTTGAAAATCCTTTCCTTCCATTTTCCCTCCCGCACCGTCTCATTGTGTGACTTGGCACGGTCTCCTGAACGCAGTTGTGTTTACTTCTGGGGCACGCTGCATAATTTAACTTTCTGCAAAATAAAATAAGTCAGCAGAGATCTTTTTACTTGTCCTGACAATGTCCAAAGTTGTCTCTCACTGTTTTTATTTAAAGGAACTAGACGCAAACCCGGCCGCCTTGGCCAGGGCCTCTGCGAGGGCCGCGGCTGAGAAAATGCGCTGTGGGGAGGAGGTGAGCAGAGCTAACAAGGCCGGAGCTGGCCCACAGATTAGGCGAGGCCGGAGGTGAGGTCCTGCGGGGCAGGCTAATGAAGCAGGCCGCGGGAGCGCTCCTTTGTCAGGCACCACTGAGCTGGCAATAGCAGCGCGCTCGGCAAAGAGCCTGATGAGCTGAAAAAATTATGTCATTATCATTCATTTCTTTCATAATAGAAACATGTTTCTGACCTTTACATTTTCCTGCATTTTCCCATGCTGCGGCCCGTGTTAACTGTAAGATTACCTAGCGACTGGCGTGCTCGCGGAGCCCTACAGGAGCGGGACGTGGCTCTTTCCCGAGTGTTGACAGATAGGAGTCGATGCCATGAAAGAGGCGAAGACTTTCTTTGGAACAATTAGGCAATGCTAATGGTAGTGCCCGAGGTTGGTTTACCGCGAAGCACGATGCAATTTGTCCAACTTAGTTAAGGAATATGATAATGCCCTAATTATCTGTCCAGGATGTGCCCTGGATATTGCAGAGGGGACAAAGAATAAAGAGTGGTAAACCATGAATGATCCGAAATAATCCATATTGTGAAGGGTTGGCTCCTGAGAAAGTCTGGTCACTGGCAGCTTTCTCACTTGCCATTCATCTATTGTTAATTTAATCTTTTGTATATATTGAATTTTTTTCCCTGGGTTAGCATTTGTTGGGAGAATGCCTCTTCTGGTTCCCCGCCATTGTGCGAGGCATGTTTTTCCACCCAGTGGCTCTCCATGCTTTTCTTTTATTCTGGTAGCTGGACTTGCAGTGGGCCAAGAAAGCATCAACCCGCGCTAATTACACAGACTTAGCCAACTGGATATTGTTAGGAGAATTTAAAATATAAATTGATGAGTGCTTGTTTTAGTGCCATTTGAAGTAAGAATTGAAAGGATTTATCGGCCGAGAAGGAAAAGTCTCAGTGTCTTAGATGAAAGCTGAAAAATCTAATGAATTTAAATGTATCCCACCTGGGTGGCCATATTTCTTCTCACTGTGAGACGCTGATATCTCCCAAATTAATGGAAGTAAATTACTATCTTAATCTGACAAATCTATCACTGCTTTATCAAATCAATTTGCCAGCTCCCAAATAGATCAGGGGAAATAGTAGAGGAGTAGCAATGGATTTCTTTTTTTCCAAAGAGTCGTGTGAGCCTGGTCCTCCAAAAGAACGCCCAGGCCTGAGCCCTCCTGACTTAGTTTCACTCCATTTGATGGAGCTCTCTGTGCAAAAGATACACCTGGCAGAACGAGCTCAAAGCAATAACCCCGCTCCCAGCTCAGAGAGTGTTGGATCTCTTCCAACATTTTCCATGTCTTTTGCTCTACCCTTTCTCACATAATGAATCTGTGGCCTCCAGAGAACATTCTACCAGGGCCCTGAGCATAGGACTCCTGTAGGAAGACCTGCCTCCCCTCAGCTGCTTTGATTTTGAATGTTGGCTTTTCTGAGAGCCAGACTCACGTTTGACCTGTTGAGAAACCAAGTTACCATAACTAACCCATCAGCAAGTAAAGTCTACCACTCAGGGGTATAGCGTGTCTGCTCCAAGTCTTCTTTGTTGACATACTTGTGCCACTTATTTTTGAGACCTTTTGTAGCATGAAAGCGTTGGAGACTGGTGGTCATGCAGAATGGCTGCACTTCTGTTCTTCCTTCCATATGACAGAGCCCAACCCTATCTGTGTCACTGAACACTGCCATCTCTGCTTCTCTGGCAAAATGGGCCATTAAGGCTTCTTTCCTGCAAGCATGTCTTTCTTTACTCTTTTTCTTTTTAAATATATCTTTATTGATTTCAGAGAGAGGAAAAGAGAGGGAGAGAGAGAGTTGGAACATCAATGATGAGAGAGTTGTCATTGATCAGCTGCCTCCTGCACCCCCCCAACTGGGGACCGAGCCCCCAACCCAACATGAGCCCTGACTGAGAATCGAACCACGATCTCCTGGATCCTAGGTTGATGCTCAACCGCTGAGCAACGCCCGTCAGGGCAAGCATGTATTTCTTTCTTTCTTTTTTTTTTTTTTTTTAATATATCTTTATTGATTTCAGAGAGAGGAAAGGAGAGGGGGAGAGAGAGAAACATCAATGATGAGAGAGTCATTGATCGAGCCCGCAGCCCGGGCATGTGCCCTGACCGGGAATCGAACCCCGATTGCCTGGATCCCAGGTCAACGTTCAACCGCTGAGCCACGCCCGGCCGGGCAGCATGTATTTCTTAAGTTGTGCAGTCCTAGTACTTAAACATGTTTTGATATTTAGCCCATTAAATATTACCATCCCAGAGATGGAGTTTGCTTAAAAATCTTTTTCTCTTTTTTGCCTATCTTCTACTTTTGTACTCTTTGATGTTGTCTTTCCTTTTAGTTTTTTTCTTCATTACTATCTCCTTCTGCTTCTTTATTTTTATTTCAGCTTTATTGAGGTATAATTGACAAATAAAATTGTATGACATTTAAGTATACATCATGGTGATTTGATATACATATACATTGTGAAAGGATTCCCCTATTGAATTAATTAACACATCCATCACCTCACTTTTTTTTTTTTTTGGTAGAACGTTTAAGTTCTACTCTCTCAGCAAATTTTAATTATACAATACAATGTTATCAACTATACTCACCATGTTGTACATTATATCCTCAGACCTTACTTACCTTATAGTTGGCCCTTTTACCAACCTTTCCTTCTTCCCCTAACCCCCAGCTTCTGGCAATACTTTTCTACTTTTGACTTTTTTTTTTAAAGAGTCTACATGTAAGTGATACCATGACTATTTGTCTTTCTCTATCTGGCTTATCTCACTTAGCATGATGCCCCAAGTTTCATCCATGTTATCGAAAATGGCAAGATTTCTTTCTTTCTCATGTCTGAATAAGTTTTCATTATATATAATCTTACATCTTCTTTATTCATTCATCTGTTGATGAATACTTTGAATATGTAGGCTGTTCGTATGTCTTAGCTATTTTGAATAATGCTGCAATGAACATAGAAGGGCAGATATGTCTTTGATATTCTGTTTTCATTTCCTTTGGATATACACCCAGAAGTGGGGTGGCTGGATCAGATGGTAGTTCTATTGATGATTTCTGCAGAATCTTCATACTGTTTTCCATAGTGGCTACATCAGTGACTCTCTCTCTCTTTATAAATCTCTCTGACTTCTTGCTCTCTTTCTGTTCTTCTTTTCTCCCTTTCTTCCTTCCTTTCCTCCATCTGTCCTTCTTCATTTCATGTATTTTTTCTTTCAGGGAATTTTTTTCCACTTTATTTTTCTGGGGGAAGAGTAAAAATCTAATTATCACTCTGTGTTTTTTTTTAAAGGCAACCCTTTTGGAGCAGACTATTAAATTTTTGTCTCCTCCTTTGTAAAATACAAAAATGGTGTATTACAATAAGTTCTGTGTTTGCAGTTTGAAATTTATGTTTGGAGTAATCAGGGTGTTCATTCATAAGTTCTGAGCATTTCTCTCTCGCTGGTACAGTACAATAGCCTCTTCATTATCGTTCAGAATAATTCTTTGATATTACTCATTGAATGTTGTTATGAGAATTGTTTTCTCCAAGACTATTTTATTACCATTATAAAATTATTTAATTAGAGTATTTTTAAAATTAGAACACATTAAAATGAAATGCAGAAATTTTACTAAGACTTGTTGCTTTAAACATATTGCTATCTCTCTGGAAGGAAATTTCAGAGCACGCTTCAAAAATATTAAGGGTATATATATACTTTGACCCAGAAATCCCATTGCTAGGACTTTATCCTAAGGAAATAAGAATATGGCAAGAACTCACTATTAGAATATTTTTTGCAGCACTGTTTATAATAGCTATAGGTTAGAGATCACCTCAATGTCCCCAAACTGGGTATTGGCTCAGTAAGTTATGGGTCGTCCATAATATGGGATAGCATATACCCACTAGAACGTTGCATTACAATATTTTTATCATATGGGAAAATGTTCTTAGTATATTTTGAAGTAAACAAAGCTAGTTACAAAACAAAGCATATGTTGTGATCTCAGTTTGGCATTATATTACCTCTCAGTTCCAAATCTTTACCTCTTCTGCCTTCATGGGCTGGGCCCTTAACCCATTTTTCCTTTGCAGGGAGCACAGTGTTAGTCTTATCAGTAGAGGGCGCAGGGGAG
Organism: Miniopterus natalensis; assembly: GCF_054644295.1. Taxonomy (NCBI): domain Eukaryota; kingdom Metazoa; phylum Chordata; class Mammalia; order Chiroptera; family Miniopteridae; genus Miniopterus; species Miniopterus natalensis. Next base: position 40,332,677 of record NC_142088.1, read on the forward strand.
ACAATGCAAGAGGGAAAAGCTCCCCCTTCTGGCCCCTGGGCTTCCCTTTGGCTTTTCTTCTTGCTCCTAGACCACTGCCAGGAGCCTCTGCCCTAGCCAACACCCAGAGCCTGCACCCGTGGGCAAGCGCTCAGCCCCATTCCAGCCGGTGACCACCGGGCAGCAGCCCTCCCAACAGGGGGAGCGAGGGGCTCGGGGACAGAGGCATGTGGTGCTCATGGTAACGTCCCCCGTTTCTCCGATTCCTGACTCAGTTCATGACCCCTCACCCTCCACTTCCCAGTATAATAAAGTAACAAATGTATGAAGTAAAACGGGAGCCTTTAGCAAAATGCAAAAGGGGAGCGGCAAAAGATAAAACTCCTAATTTAACCAAGGAGGAAGGTAGGTTTAAGATGTACAGTAATCTTTAATACTCAGATGAGGAAAGAAATTAAAGATTTTAAAGGTAATTTGGCAGTTTCTTACCAACCCCAGTTTCCTCTGGATTGTTTTCTTGAACATTCTGTTCTTTCTCAAGAGCCACCCAAACCTCCACCCCAGGAGCCTAAGGAGTCACAGTGTCATTTTGTGCCACCCAGTCTTCACTAGGACCCCCTCAGGCTCAAGGACAATGGGAAGAGAATATGTGGACACATTGGAGAGACCCCTTTCTCCATGCAGCAAAAACAGTTCAAAGAGCACGCCCTCCTGATAGAGGGCCACCAGCACATTTTTAAAGTGACAGACAGCACATTATATTTTCCAAACCATCTCTAGCTAGAATACTTGAGTTTGTAAAAAAAAAAAAATTGATCCATTGAAAATGGGAGTAATCTTGCAAAATGTGAGGGATGAGGCATCCAAGTTTGAATGTAAGATTCTCCTCTTGATTCAAACCTTACCTGGAAATATTTCATTGGGAAGGAGTTCAGTTTCCAGCTGGATGCAGTTGATTGAGGGATTGTCTGGAACCAATTGGCTACTCTCACCTATGCGTGAGTTGGCCTTGTCATTTAAGAATTTCTGAATATATAAAAACCCCTAGAGGCTCGAACAGTGGGTACTAATGTGTATGAAAAAATTCAGAAAACTGCAGTGCTGTTTACTTCCTTGCCTTATGATTCATCAGGGCAGATTGAAATAGTTAATGTCTCCCTAAAAAAGAGCAACTTACTCTGGTCTCACAAGTAAGATCAGGGCCAATAAACTGTAAGAAAGCATAATATTTAGGACACATATATAACTCCAGTCAAGGCTAATGTTCTACTCATAATTCATAGAGTTAGTTCCCATCAGTCCTCCTCCTGCACACACACAGCGCTAATAGGTCTACTGTGGCCGTTAAATTTCCACCCACATTTTGATGCAGACATTCAGGAGAAAGCACAAATTGCTAGTCAGAATGGTCTCTTTCATGCTTCTGTTATTGGCACCCAGAGCCACCTGAAATACAAAACAATACGCATAAATTCAAAGGTCAAATCATACCTAGTTTGGGATATAAAATTGAAAGTTAAGGTGGAAAGTTTTAAAAAGAGGCAACATAAAACTTTTCTCTATCTGCTCCTAGGACTCTGTTCAGTTTTTAGGTTATGGCTACCTGTTGCTAGAATATCGTTTGAAATGAGCTATCAGGCATTCAAAGGTGGAGAGCTGATTTTATCACTCATTTAAGTTTTTTGTGTTTTTTTTAATATATCTTTATTGATTTCAGAGAGAGGGAGAGAAAGAGATAGAAACATCAATGATGAGAGAGTCACTGATCGGCTGCCTCCTGCTCGCCCCCGACTGGGGATCGAGCCCAAAACCCGAACATGTGCCATGACTGGGAATCGAACCCCGATTGCCTGGATCCTAGGTGGATGCTCAACCGCTGAGCCACGCCCAGCCGGGAGCTCATTTACGCTCTAAAGGATGCATTGCACGTAATGAAAGTAGTTCTTTACACAGGGTTTAAAAATATTTATAATGCTTCTTAGTCTATCAAACAACTGGAAAAGAACATTTGCAGCCAGATGATAATGGAGCAGCCAAAAACTTAATGTTTTCACACACACACACACACACACACACACACACACACACACACATTCTTCTGCTTAAAAAAGGTGAGAGGGTGAAAAAATCTGCATAATAAGGAAAAGTAATATTTTTAAACACAGCAAGTATTCAGTTAAAGCTGATTTAAAATGCACCAGCAAATGGATTTAATCATAGAGAATAGATTACCAACGAGGTACGGAGGTTGAGCAATCCGAGAGTAGAATGTGGGAGTGCAGGTCAGATGGCTTTTTGACCTATCTGGGCACCTCTCTATTGCTGAGCGACCTTCTGTGTCCGTGCTTTGGGCCCTACTTCACCCATAGTGGGAAAGCACCCACCTGACAATCTATAACAATATCTTCCATATGACTTTTAGCTTTCACACTGAAGAAACTTGAGACTATACCATAAGTGAAACCATGAATAAGGGAGTTGGCTGTGACTTTACAATATAAGGAGAGAAAGCAAGTCACCGTGGTTTTGAAAAGGTTCGAGAGAAGTCTTCCTTAACGGAGGGAGATAGTAATGATACCTTGGCACAGAGATTCGCAATCTCTTATATGAACCCCTTTGCACCGTGAGTTTCAGAATCCCGAAATGTCAGGAACTTAGAATTGTAATTGAGTGTATATGTCAGATATTATATAATACTGCCACTGGAGTCTGGGCAATACTGGGTAATCAAACACATTCACATTTCTGCAGCTAAATGTAAAACGTTTATACTAAGCGGGACAAATAAAAACTATCAGTAGCCGCATATCAGGCCATGCCATGTTTTCCTGCCATAATTCTGTTTTGCTTTCTTTTCTTATATTGTGATGCTGTCACAATCCTGAAATTTTTAAAAAATTCCAAAAAACTGGAAGTTTTTAAATTTTAGAATTGTGGCAGCATCGCACACAAATCCCACGAGTATCTGGCAAAGATATACTAAGGCTGGTTCACTCCCTTGAGGAAGAAATATCTGCAGACTCTCCGTTTGTTCAATCTCCTTCCTGCTGCCTTAGCAGCTGAACTTCCAAGACCGAGGCTGGACGCCTGGGGTTGATCTCGGCCTGTGCAGACATGCAGTGAAGGGGAGAGTGGGAGCCTGTGGGTTCTCTGGTCCCCCAGGAACTCTCCCTCCCACCAGGTGGCCAAGTGTCTATCGCCTCTGATGCTGAGGACCATGACTGGTGAACTTGACGTCCCTTCTTTTAGCCCAGAGAAAGCATGTGGGGAGTCTGAGCTTTGGCATTATCTTACCAGGGTACAGCGTTCAATATTTACTCCAATTCAAGACACTTCTCCCAAAACCACATTTAATCTACTTTTTAAAGTGATCACAAATATTTTTTAAGCTACAATATCTTTAGGTCAAAACAAAACTGTCAGAGTTAATCTCTTCCTATGTCCTCAGACATCCTAAAACTAGAGATCCTTCTTCTCGCTCCATAGGGCATTTTCATGAGTCAAACCCGAAATAGAGTTGTGTAGAGTTGGATTATGTCACTTGGTTTCTCTGAGGTCAGATGTCATAACCCCATGCTTTCTAAAGGGCTTGCTGTGTAGTTGCTCATCGACTTATTCAGAAAAGGGCTGGTACAACCCAGTGCTTCTGAAGCAATGTGTGCTCAGACCCCTAACCGCTATTGACAGAAGGATTAGGCTATAAAGAAGACCGACCAGGTCTTTTGTGGATTAGCTGTTAGGGGAACTTGGAAGTCTTCCTTGTCTGGCACTGTTTGGACTTTCCTAAAATGCAAACAGACTTTGGACCTCTTCCTACTCTGCAGCCCCCTTGTGAGTGCAATGGAGGGCAGTGGAGCTTGCCGCTGGAAAGCTCTTTGTGTGAACACACTGAGCTGTTTGTGTGCCTTGTCACGCCAATAAAGTGAGGGCGACAGGTTAGAAGTGTATCAGACACAGTGCGGGGAATGGTGCCCCCTCCCTTCTGATTCTTTTAAAAGCTTGATCTTTCTGTTTCAAATGGAGAACTGTAACTGTCCTGTCTCTTAGTTTGGCAGGACAAAGGAAAAGTTAAAGAGATTAAAACTTCAGCAGAAGACTATTTTCTCAAGAGAGGAGACTCCAAGTTAGAATCAACCCTCCCCTTCACCCACTACTATTTGTAATGCACTCCTAAACCAGTGGTACGAGTAGTCAACATGTAGACCTGGGCACAAGGTTGAATTCCATGGGGAAATGAAGACCCTGAGCATTCCACGATCTCTGCAATTTGCTCAGAGCTCCTGAGTCCCTCACCACCACTCTTCCACCTTCCAACCTTCTATGCTCTGTGGGATCCCATTTATCCCCGAAGGCCTGCTGTAATATCCCCTTCTAGAAAGTCTTCATTTATCTCAATCCAGCCCTCTATTCTCTGCTTGAAAAATTCATAATTTCTTCTCGGCTTTTCTCTACTTCCAATATCACCTTAATTCATCTTATCACACTGCTTTGCAATTATTTGCTTGCATTATTTTCATTTTCTAGGAGATTGGGAACGCCTTGTCTTATGCACCTCTCTATTCCCAGCACCTAATTTATGTCTGGTACATAGCAGGTGCTCAATATTTGTTGAATAAATGAACGAATAAATAAATGAGTTGTATAAAATCCAGGAATTATTATTTTCACATGTCATTAAGGAAGAATAGTCCCTCACCTAGTCTCAGAAAATGAATTATGACTGGTGTAAGGCTGCAATCTTCCAAGTACTCTTTACAAGTAATTGAGCTGGGAAGGGACTTGTATCCATTTCTTGTCCATGAGACATAAGGAAAGACTCCAGAAGACTTTCAGAAAGGCATTTGCTTTCCTGATAAAAAGAACAGAAACATCTGATGTTTCCCTTTCTACTCCTTGTCTTCAGCATCTTTCTATTCCCAGTGCTTAGTTTACATAGCAGGTGCTCAGTAAATATTTGTTGAATGAATGAATGAACAGTGTGGGCAACAAGCACTACCTTGCTCAGGCATTACCTTAAATGTGGATGTGGTGGCTGGTATTGCAGGAGCCATCTTGCCACCATGAAGGAAAGGCTGAACATCCTAGATATATTATACATTGGGCTGCCGAATCAACATCTAACATTTGTTCATCTCCAGACATTTTACTACGTGTTAAAAGTAGACCCCTATTGACTTAAATCACCATTAGTCAGGCTGTTTTGTTACTTGCAGCCAAAATCATCCTAACCAATACAGGGATTACATTCTTTTCATTTTTGCCTCCTTACCACCTACTGTTTTCAGCCACACCTCTCCTATGGGCACATCTCCGTATTATTGAGAGACTTCAGAGTCCCTTGGGGGAGACAAGTTGATATTTTTCAGACCTATAAATTTCTACCTTAAGTCTTTTGGTGTGACCTAGTTGTTCACAGATCTACCTGAGGACTGCAAGTAGAAGAGCTTAATGCAATATGTGCTATATTGGAGATTTTGATAAATGTTCTAGAGCACACACAAGAAAGACTACTACTACTGAGCAATCTTAAATCTGTTGCACTTGCTGTTTTTCAGCAGCAAGGAAATTCCCACCCCTTCGATCTCCTGCCACTTCCTGTTTCTTTCTAACAGTGGAGGCTACTCTCTTGTTCTCACTTTGTCTCCTTCCCTGGCAAGTTTTAGAAATAATATCATTCGGGAAATGACAAGTAAATAAAATAAAGTGTTTATTGTTCTGTTTCCTCATGGATGAGCTTTATAAATTCAAGACAAAAATTCGTTCTTATTCAAGTTGACCATATAAGAGCAGACCAAAGTGTTTGTGTGAGCAGCTAATTTACTCTAGGGATCATCTATTCACTGACTTCCCTACTACTTTTCTCTCTCTTTCCCACCACAGATCTTCCTCCTTAATCCCACCACCAAGCAAGACTGTAGATGGGACTCTTAAATATTGCCCCAGAGAAGAGCAATAATCTGATTGATGAATAATCCACTTGACTTACATTTTTGTCTATTGTGGTCTACTGAGACAAATACATTCTCCTCTGTAGGTGTCTTGTTTTCCCTAAAGTATTTCACTAAAATACTTGTGATGAATGTGAGGAAATACTGGGACCATATTTATTAGAGTAAACTGGGACGCTACATCCCAACATTTTTATTAGCATAGGTAGATTCTCTCATATTATTCCTTCATTCATATTTCTTGAGGATAGGTCATTCAACAGGTCTACAAGAGGATAAAATAAAGCAGCTATGATTACAAATAGCACTTTGAGTACTACTATATGCCTTTTTGACATGGAATTAACTTGACCTATATGATAAAACTTTTATTTTTCACCCAGAAAGAGTTTATGGTCACTACATAAGATTCATCATCTAAAGGTGAAGGATGGCTGAGGAAATCCTGAAGCAGGTTTTATATATTAACATTTATAGTATGACCGTGCTTATATTTTAATAATTTGCATGAATGGATTATTGACTACTAATAAATTACTGTGTGTGATTGTTACCAGAAACCAGACATTATACAATTTTTGTCTCAGCAAAAAGAAATTCAGATCTTCTCAAGTCTGAAATATATATATTTTTTAATGTAGTGAACCATCAAGAGGGGTTCTGAAGTAATAGATACTTACCAATTTGTAAGTACTTATAGGTAAAAGGAGGAATAGGTAAGAGGAGGAAAAATCTCTAGTGTATGTGCCTGAACTTTTCAGGATGAGAAAAGAAAGGAGAGAGCAAGAAAACAAGGTAGGAAACCGGGGGTCCTGGATGCTTGGGTTTGCCATGCTATATGGACTCACTGGACAAAAGTCATCTGGAATGGAACAGATTGTTTCAACCAGTTAAAGATGCCAGATCACAGCCTTTCTGGGGTTTCTCAGTATTCCCTGTGGCAGGTTGTAAATTTAATTCTAAGCATATCCTAGTAATGGGACGTAAACTGTGTGTCCTTAACCAAGGAAGACAAAGGTTCTCATATTTATCCATCCAATCTTGACTAGAACTCTTAAACAGTAACTTTGGGGAGGGGTGGCGAGTAATGGTCAAAAAAGCTTGAGAAACACATTATACCATCCCTGGAAGATGCATAAGGGACAGAGCAGATTAAAAGTCTTGAGACACACATGATTTGAAAAAAATCTGGTTTTACCCAGTATTTCTCACACTTACTTGATTCACAGAACCTTTCCTATTTGCATTTGGGGAAACATTGCTATAGAATGATGGGCAATAAGCTCTCTTTCCTAGCACTGCCTCCTCATGCTTGCAGAGCAGTCACTCAGAGATGTGCCGATGTAAGGCAAGTGCTCTTGCTGTTCTTGGGAAAGACCAGACTGCACGTGATTCTGATTGAGAAGTTCTGTCTTTTGCAATAACGTCAGTTGGATGTGGCTTTTAAAGCAACCTATGCTTCTGCAGATTTTTCCTTTAGGAAAAATGTATCCTTACTAAATACGAATTTAGGCAACAGAGACTCCAAATAGGCTCTAGGAAGTGCCCTCATGCTGGAAGACTGGAGTTGCCAGAGCCCAACCTTGACCCCTCTGCAAAAACTCCTAATCTGAGCCACTAACCCAAACTTTGGGGAATATGTGACATCAGACCATTGAATTCGTAAGTATTTTGTATGTCAAAGGGCAAGGTCACAGATATGGGGCTGTCCCTAAAAGAAATAAATGTACTCAAGTAATGAGAACCTTGGGAAGAGAACAATATTTATGCAGGGAAAGAGAAGATAAATATAGGTAAAGGAAGAACATTTTCCTTTTTCTTGATCTGTAAAATGCATCTAGACTCCAGTGAATGAAACATAAACATGTTATATTGAGGAAGATAAGAAAGTCCTATAACATGGTTGCTGACAGAGTGTAGAAAGAAAGGTGCACAGGTGGGTATCCCCAGGGTGAATGGGGTGATGGATGTTGATAGCAATCCTGTCCACATCCTGGCCTCCGGTATTTATTGACTTCCCATATTCCCAAACCCTCAAGTGTTACAATCTGCCCCTCGTGGCTCGGCGATTGAGCATCAACCTATGATCCAGGATCAAGGTTCGATTCCCAGTCAGGGCACATGCACGGATTGCAGGCTCTGTCCCCAGTAGGGGGCGTGCAGGAGGCAGCTGATCAATGACTGTCTCATCAATGATGTTTCTTTCTCTCTCTCTCCCTCTCAACTATTCACACTCAGGATGAAGCAGGACAGAGAAAAACAACAGAGTGGGAAACTGGCACAAAATGGGGGAAGAGTAGAGCAGTGGTCCAGAGCCAGACAACTGGATCAGGCAACAAATGACAAGAGAAATATGTGGAAGACCATTTTAAAAAAGGGGGCCCTGGATGATTGTGATAGGCACACCAGAGTGATGATGAACCTGGGACATTGAGGTACACATTCAATACAGGATATTGTTCATATATTTTTCTGACAGATATGGAAATAGCCAGTGTTCTAATGAAAATACCATCTAAATAGAAATGTCCATGATGATGCTTCATGACCAAGGATGATAATATAAATGGTAGCGGGCATTTCTGAGTGTGCTGAGGAATTCCAAAGGAGGGATTAAGACAAGAAAAACATATGAATGTGGAAAGGACAGTCTTTTGACCCTACATATACTTGGAGATAACTGCCTTTATTATTTCAGTGTTGATAAGGTATCACTGTAAAGTCAACAGTGTGCTACACATTTTGTGATCAGTCCTTGCAACTCCAATTGGCAGTCCTCTATGCTTTCTCATTAAGAGGGTATTAAATGTTTTAAAAACTAAATGTTTAAAAGCAAGGATGTTTTAAAAACTAAAATGAAAGACATTCTAGAACATAAGGCCCAGAAAATCCTCACTTCTGGCAGAAAATTGTTCTCTTATTCAAACACAAACCTACTGTGGATTCCCTGATTTTAAAAGTAACGTTACAATTTAAGTGTCCTATGTAAAGAACAGCAGTGAAATAGCTGGCCAGACTGAACTGGGAATTCTAACTCATTAAAGAAAAAAAGCAAGAGGCTCTGTAAATACAATTTAAAATTAGCAGATGCCAAAGCAAAACCAAACTGCTTTCACGGTGGTGTTAACATTTAGGATGCCATGAATATTAACTCAGAATTTGCTACTCACTAGGGAGTTCTGTGGACCAATTTGCTTAAATTTAGAGGCTAAAACACGTTTTTTAAATGTCAAACGTGTAGGATGTCAAAGAAAAGAGCAAGGTAAATGCAAGTAACAAAAATAGAAAATTAGGGAAAGAGAAATTTCGTGCATTTGTATTTTAACCTCACGTAGAGATAAGTAGGGCTGTGAGTCACCTGGGTATAAGAACTTTGAGTCCAAGGCTTGCCTTACACGGTTGTGCTCTGGAAGCTTCCATGGGAGGCACATGTGTGGTCGGCTTCTGGTTACATTGGTTGCCTCAGGCTTACCAGCAGGGATCTACATGAATAGCGATGGTCCCATATTGCAAAAGCTTACACAGGACACTATGTTTGAAACCCACTAACCATAAGAGTTTTTAACCTAGAGCGAGTTACTGATTTCCTTAAGTAGTAATCAGCAGCATTTCAAAATAGCATTTAAACAGATAACGATTAACCACGTTGATTCTATGGCATGCCTGCTTTCTGTGAGCTTTCCTACTTTCTGACTTTTTTTTTAACCTTCACCAGAGGATATGCTTATTGATTTTAGAGAGAGGGGAAGACAGAGAGAAACAGCAATGAGAGAGAGAACATCGACCAGTCGCTCTCCACATGTGCCCCAACCAGGACTGAACCTGAACCGTCTCCATATAGGGGATGACACTCTAACCAACTGAACCACACTGGCCAGGGCTATTTTTCCTGACTTTTAAAAAATTGTTTGTTTCTTTGTACCTCAATTACTTCAGAGTGTTCCTTAAACAATAGGTCACTAAAGAATCGCAGTAAAGACCTAGATTTCATCCACTGAAATCTATCAATGGCATTTATTAATTAAATAGTAGCTACATGGAAAGCTATAAAACAACCCAAATTGAAGGCTATGAGGAAGGACATTTGTCAGCATGTGTCAAAAGATTTTAAAATGAACATTGCGCTCTAGGAGCTTATCACACAAAAACAATGATGGATTACGCAAAGATGTAACCTGGAGGTTCATTACAGCACTGTTAATAAATATAAACATTGGGAGCGACCAAAAGAAAGTAAATTATTGTACATTTGGACAACAAAATAATCTGCCAGTCATTAAAAATAATGTTGGAGAAACGTCTTCCTCAGCAATGATGAGCTGTTTATAATACATGCTTAAAGAAAATGCAGGTTACCAAAGAGAGCGCATAGTACAAAGCACTACTGTTATTTATACATATATGGACTGAAAATTGGATCATACCCATCAAGGTGTTAAAGTGGTTAACGTCAGCAGGGTGGAAGAATGGATATCTTTATTTCTCTTTGTCTTTTTGGACTTCTCTGTAACGGCCACATATTACTTTCACAATAATGAGGCGCAAACAGTTTTAACAGCAAAATAATAATAATAATAAATACCTCGTGAAGCTAGATTTTTTTTAATCTGGAAGATTCATTTGCAGTTAATATTTTAAAAACTTAACTATACTGGCATTTTTGATTTGCCGCAATGACTGAGAGACCTGTTGGCATTTGGTAGGAGGGGTCACTGTACCATACGGTCCACACAAGAAAGAACTGTCCCAACTGATGCTTCTTGAGCGTCTCCACACATGGGTGGAATTACAGACACTAGACATGAAACTATGGTGCTGTGCATAGACTGCTTTTCCTTTCCCAATGAATGTTATTACGTATACAATTTGTCTGGAAACTGAGAAATCAATGACTTACCATACAAATCCCTTTAGAGAAACCTGTGTAAATAACCTGAATTGAAGAAACTACAGAAACACAAATGTGGGAACAGAGAGTTTATTCAAGAAAAACATTTAACTCCACTTCTTCCCAGCACTGTGCTGGGTGTCCTGGGGGGGGGGGGGGGGGTGAAAAGATAAATAAAATAGGCCCCTGCTCTTAAAATGTGCATGGTCTGTATGCAAAAGACTGAAAATATCAGGTAGAAAGAAGCAGAGGCCATAAGTAAGTGGGGGGGGGGGCATGAAGACATTGAGATTAAGGAAACAGTTTGGGGGGAAAAACTTATACCAGTAAGAGTGACTCTGCTGAGAGAAAATGCCTACAGAAATGGCATGTGGCCATGAACAATCCCAGGAAATGGAATCCTGAGCCCCTTCCAGGCGGTGGGAATGTCAACACCAAATCAGGGAGAGCCCAATCTCTGCTGTCTAACTTGCCTTGGCAAGGTTGGGTCAGGGGTGCTTTGCACCACATGGCACCTGGCTGGGAGCTCCCCATGTGGCTGCTGAAACCCCAGAGGAGGCACTGTCCTTTCATACCCTGAACAAACCAAGGAATCTCATATTCACCAAGTGTCTTTCGCAGGCTTAAACCAATTCCTAGTACCCTGTGGTGACAGCAAAGTAGTACCTAAGGAACCCGATTTTCCCCAGACCTTCTCAAATCCTCTCCAAAATCCCAGAATTCATTCAGTGCCCAGAGAATCTCTGGACTTTGAAATCTCGATTAACAGATTGTGATACGGAGGTACCCACGAAATGGTGGGCAGGAATCAGGGACCGTCCATTTATCCATTTATTCATTCAATCAACAAACATATACTAAGCACCCATGTGCCAACCCCAGGAATGCAAATAAGAGGAAGACCCAATCTCTACCCTTTAGGTGGGGATAGATGGGTAAACCACAAGTACACTGAGGATTACACACAGCGTGAAAGAAAAAATGACAGTGAAGAAGAGAGCTGCATGGGCACAGAGCAAGGTGGAAGCGTCATTCTACTTGGGCCGGTCAGGTAAAGCTTTATGAGGAAGAAGGAAGCCTCTGAAGAAGAGTCGGCGGGTGTAGGGAAGCTGCCCGGGCCCGCTGGGTTTTCCCCAGCATGACAGTCATGCCTCCACTGGCTCCGAGTGGCTGAGGCCCAAGCTGACCCAGCTAGGGAGGAGACGGGACTGTACTGACTCAAGCCCGAGGGCCCAGCCCCAGAGAAGGTCCAGTTGTCTTCACACGTTGCGTCCACTGCTGTGGCCTAGTTTCTCCAATGAATGTCACAAGAATAGGACTTCTGTTCTTTTGTTAAAATTCTCTGATTCTGAATTCATTCCCCCCAAACCTATATGGTGAAGTCCTAACTCTCAGTGCTTTAGAGCGTGACTGTGTTTGCGATTAGGACCTTTAAAGAGGTAATCGAAGGCAGATACGGTAACGACGTGGGCCCTCATCCAATACACTCGTGTCCTTGTACGAAGAGGAACAGACACCAGGGCTGCGCACGGACGAGGCAAGGCCACAGCAGGAGGGCGGCCGGCTGCAGCCGTGAAGAGGGGTTTCAGGAGAAACCAAACTTGATGTCCCCTTCCTCTCTCTCTCCCCTCCCTAAAATCAATAATTTTTTTTTTTTAAATCACTTAAGGGGACTTTAAAATACAGTGTAAATGAAGTGCATAAACACTAAGAGGCTTTAGCAAAAGGGGCTAATCCAAGTCAGGTGGTTTCAGTCAAGGCCGGGCAGGAATCGGGGACCCGCACAGAGCCTGCTTCTGTAAAGTTTTGGGGGCACAAAGAAAGTCCAGTCGCTGATCCAGTCGGTGACATATTTGCTCACTTCATAAGCTGCTCCTTGCATAAGCTGCTGCTGAATGGAAAACAAATGCAAACGCACCAAGTCTGCGAACAGATGGTGCTTCTGTGCGAGGGAGAAAAAGGCGGGTGTGAGGGGCAGCAAGTTTAAAAGAGACCCCCCCCCATTGTCTGCTTGGGTTCCTCCCCCCTCCTCCCGTTAGCACGTCTTTCTCTTCAGCTCCTCCCACCTTTGTTAGCATGAAAGATGTTACAGGTTGGAGAGAGAGAAGATGAGGCTTCACCCGAAATCTCCTTTGTGCGTTTTAGTCAAGTCCTTGTCTCCCAAAGTAAAATAAAGAGGCGCCGGCAGCTATGAAATGGCAGCAAGGTCGCGCACAAAAAGCCCGGGCCATATGGTGACCTTCCTTTCTCCCAGCCCGCTTGGCCCCCACTGGGGGGAGGGGGGAGTTCTTAAGTATCATGTGGACACTATTGTTTGTCTGAAGCCTGGAAAAATGCAACTGTCTTGCTGAGCTAGAAGGAAGAAGAATCTAAAGAGGGATTTATGGAAATGCCTGGAAATTTTGCCAAAATGTCAGTGTACTAATTGTCTGCTGAATTACATCTGAGGCAGCCCCATCACTGGGCACGGTTGGAAGTGTATGTGTACTTTCCTATTGTCCTTTGGTTCGTTTTGCCTTGTTATGGGTCAGGATCCTGTAGTGTCCCGTAAGCGTGGGGTGGAATGTGTTACACTGAGAGCGCTGTGCTGTAGTGACAATGACCACGCAAATCAGCTTTGTCAGGGCAGCTCCCATTTCAAACATTCTGTTTCTCTGTGTCTATTTAGTAGTCTCCTGCTTGTCAGACCATATGTTGCCCAGGCTTTTTATTCCAAAAATGAAACACTACTGGTCCCTTCTTTATTATGAAACAAGTACATAGTAGGCATGAATAAATATTGCAGGAAGGAAGGAGAAAGGGAGGAGGAAGGAAGGAAGGAAGGGAGGGAGGGAGGGAGGGAGGGAGGGAGGGAGGGAGGGAGGGAGGGAAGGAGGGAGGGGGAAGGAAGGGGGAAGGAAGGGAGAGAGAGAGAGAAAGAGAGAGAGAAAAGTGCTACACACGCAGGTGTCAGGAAGCTTTGGCTTTAGTTCTAACTTTACACTAACTGGTTCTATGGCACTTGACAGAGAAAAGTAACCTTCTGGTTCTTTGGTTTCTTCATCTAGAAAATGTCTAGACAAACCTAATTTATTCCTGAAATACATCCAGAACCACAAAATCTGTATTCTAATAAAAAAAAGGCTTCATCCAACATTTTTAAGCCCTTTTTCTTGGTTCCTGGTATGATGACTTAATTGAGACTTATCAAATTTGCCAGTCCTCCACATAAACATGGGCAATGGCATGTAAGTTTCTCTATGCTGTGGTAGGTGGCAAGCCCAGGACTGGAAGTCATTAAAAGAACAATCTATAATGGGGGAAATATAAGTAGACAGAACCATTTGGGCCTACTCCATTTCTTTAAGAAGAAAATGAGTATTAGCTTTAGGGCAGAGGAGATACCAAGGTGTAGAGGCAAAACTTAAAGGAAATTTAGTTAAGAATTTGAATAAACGATTTAAGAATACTATACTAAGTGAATCGAAAGACATAAAAGTGAAATACGAGCAATTTGGGGCTTGCATGGGGCTGTTCCATAATGAAGACAAGACATCTGAGCTTGCAGCCAAAGAAGGAATGCCTTGTAGTTAACTGCACGCACTCAAAATGTGGTCCAAGTTAGAAGAGAAGACATGAGAAGTATTTTTAAAAATAATTTTTATTCTACTATTTCATTTTGCTAGAAAGAGTTGTCATCTAATGCAGTAGATAAGTAAAAGCTGGTAGAGATGTAAGAAATGCATTCCTTCAAAGGCTAGGGCCTCTGAGGATTCAGACTGGGATGGGGAAGAAATCCTCGGGGGAAGAGCCAGCAGCACCCCCGCCACACGCACGCACACGCGCGCGCACACACACACACACACACACACACACACACACACACACACACATGCAGCACGCTGAAGGACTGCTCCCCGAGAACTAGGAGGAGGAGAAGGAAACTGGGGAAATAAGCTTGGTGCACGTTTGGGGGTATGTCTCCCAGGGAGCCCCGCAGCACCAGTCAGGACCAGCAGCAGAGCACCCATACTGAGCACGTGGTATGTGCTGTCTGCCACGCAGCGACATTATTAACTCTTTAGTAACCTGCTCTCTTCTTGGGCAATGCTTTTCATTGATCAGTTGGCCAACAGGAAAGGTTATAGAAGGGAATTCTTTTTTTTAGAATTGATAATTTTTTTAAAGGAAGAGAATGGAAAGAAAGAAAGAAAGAAAGAAAGAAAGAAAGAAGAAAGAAAGAAAGAAAGAAAGAAAGAAAGAGAGAGAGAGAGAGAGAGAGAGAGAGAGAGAGAGGGAGGGAGGGAGGGAGGGAGGGAGGGAGGGAGGGAGGGAGGGAGGGAGGGAGGGAGGGAGGGAGGGAGGGAGGGAGGGAGGGAGGGAGGGAGAGGGAAGGGAGGAGGGAAGATGAAAGTGGGGGGAAGATCATGCACTGCAGCCCTTCTGCTCCCTTATGTAAAAAATATTTGTATTTTCTAAGTCCAGCCTCAGAGCATGGTTCTTACTAAAATCCTAGGTTGTGATCCTGGCCATGAGAGTAAACTGGTCACCAGGACATAATTCTGAAAGTGTCTTTAGCCTGTATTCACATTCCCAGGGCATCATCCAGCAATGAAGTAAGGCAAGGAAATAGTCACTCTCTGCTCCCCACTCCCTATCCCCTACAAGCTCCCTTCTTGCTTAGTAAAACTCAATAAAAAGAGAGGGAATAGCCCAGGCCAGTGTGGCTCAGTTGGTTGAGCATGGTCCCATACACCAGGAGGTTAGGGCACATGCTCGATCCCCAGGAGGGGGGGTGCAGGAGGCAGCCAATAGATGTTTCTCTCCCTTCCTCTCTCTCTAAAATCAATTTTTTTTTAAACATATTGAAAAGAGAGGAAATATCTTTTAAAACATAAGCTACCCACATTAGATTCTGCATAATTTTACTAGCTCTGCCACTGATCTACATATCTATTCCATCAACAACAACAATAATAATAACCACAATAATAATAGCAGCTATCACATGTTCAGCATTCAAAATGTAGTCCACGTGCCAGGTAGTATCCTAAGCATTTTACATATATTAACTTATTTAATCTTCACAGAACTTTATCCAGAAGTTACCATTAGTTCCATTTTGTAGATGAAGAAATTGAGGTGAAGTGACTAGTCAGTTCACATGACCAGGGTCGACCATGGGCATTCTGGCTGCAGGGTCTGTAATCCTGACACTATGTGATCTTGAAAGCTTTGGGCTGGAATTAAACCTCCTTTTTTTCATTTACCTTCTTCCTTTTTAAACCACACATAGTACTTCAGCTTTATTTCTTCAATGAAATCTGAAATCAGAATCAGGTAAAAGATATAAACGCAGTAGTTCAAAGAAAGTCAAGTCAGAAAGCTCTGGAAGTATATTTGTTCATTTTAAAAGATTTTCAGCAAAAATCCTAGTGTTTTTAATCTCTACTCCCATATGTTTAAAATAAAAGGCTTTTATTAGAGCAAGTCATTGAACTAAGATGCAAATGTTAAAGAAGAAGGAAGGAAGGAAGGAAGGAAGGAAGGAAGGAAGGAAGGAAGGAAGGAAGGAAGGAAGGAAGGAAGGAAGGAAGGAAGGAAGGAAGGAAGGTAGGAAGGAAGGAAGGAAGGAAGGAAGGAAGGAAGGAAGACCTGAAAATGACCCAGAGCCATTGTCTTGGAAGAAAAAAAATAGGACCACAGATATAAACAGTTTTTAAAAACTCAAAAGAGTTTGGGGGTTTAGTTTGGATATTTTTTTACATGTACCTCTAATCAACAGGGATGGCCATTGTTAGCATTAATAGCTCTAACCACAACTGTATTGCTTATGTCATTTAACTTTTAGGTTATGAGTGGGTTGTAATTTCTGGGGGGGCTTGAGGGGATGAGGGTTGAAGATTTTTGTACCTTATAAATAGCCCCCATAGCTTGGGGGAAGGTAATAGTATTAATGTGTCAAAATAAAGTGTCCACAGCACCCAAAAAGAAAAAAGTTTCATAAAGAGGCTAGTTCTAATTTACGTATAAGTCCATAATTAATATCATTTTGGTTTTACATTTCTTATCTACAGAGCAGACATCTGCGACGCCAGAACAACTTGCCAGTCAAATAGCTAGATTCTAGATACTGAAAAAAACAAAACTCCAATCAAATAGGAGTTTCGAGATCATGAAAAGGAACAAAAGAAATAAACCATTGGAAATGTCTAAGGTTTAAACTTTAACCCAATTTTTGACTCTGTAGTCAAAGGTTCGGCTTCATTTGATCATTTCCTTTCTTGAGTTACTTGAATGGGTTCAGAACAATACAACCACTACCAGAATATACCTCAATAAACTTACTGAAAACATCTTAAGATGCTTGTTAAACTGGAATGAAAATAAAATAAAATGAAAGAGGCCAGTAGAGTTTGAAATCTCCCTGTGGAATTCCTAATTCAAGAGGAGTTCATAGAAAGGATTGATAATGAATTGTGTTCGGGGGCATCTACTTTTTCTATGTATGCCCCTCAGTACAGATGTCATGATATTTGTTCATTGTGACCTGTGTGGTCCAGGTAAATGTGTGTGAATTATAGTGGGATTATAATTTTGTGGGTGTAACCTGGTGGTTCTTAATCCTAGCTGCCTGGTAGAATCACTGGGTGAGTTTCTTAAAAATGCTGATGCCCGGGCCTCAACCCAGACCAATTTCTTCAGATTCTCTGGGTATGGAGCTGGGGCAGTGGTGTGGGGTTTTTTTGTTTTGTTTTTTTGTTTTTGTTTTTTTAAATATATCTTTATTGATTTCAGAGAGAGGAAAGGAGAGGGAGAGAGAGAGATAGAAACATTAATGATAAGAGAGTCATTGATCTGCTGCCTCCTGCACGCCCCCGACCAGGAATCGAACCCCATTCGCCTGATCCCAGGTCGACGCTCAACCGCTGAGCCATGCCCGGCGGGGCAGGGCTGTGTTTTTAACTCCTAGGGCACACCACTGGCTTGAGGCACACTGGTGCCGAGCAACTGCACACGCTTTGGAGTCAGCTGGTGCTGGGTTCAGAGGCTTGCCCTGCCCCTGATTAATTGTGCAAATTTAAATCTTGTTCCCCCAAAGAAGACATACAGATGGCCAACAGACATATGAAAAGATGCTCAACATCACTAATCATCAGGGAAATGCAAATCAAAACCACAATGAGGTATCACCTCACACCTGTCAGAATGGCTATTATCAAAAAGACAACAAATCACAGTTGTTGGCAAGGCCGTGGAGAAAAGGGGATCCTTGAGCATTGTTGGTGGGATTGTAAATTGATGCGGCCATTAGCCGTTAGGGCAAATGGTATAGAGGTTCCTCAAAAAATTAAAAATAGAACTACCATACGACCCAGCAATTCCACTTCTAGGTATTTATTCATAGAAAACAAAAACACTAATTCAAAAAGACAGATGCACCCAAAGTTCATTGCAGCATTGTTTACAACAGCCAAGGTAGAGGCGCAACCTAAGTGTCCATCGATAGACAAATGAATAAAGAAGGTGTGGTACATGTACACAAGGGAATATTACTCAGCCAGCAAAGAATGAAATCTTGCCATTTGTAGCATGGATTGACCTAGAGGCATTATGCTAAGTGAAATAAGTCAGGAAGAAACAAATATTGTATGATTTCACTTATATATGAAATCTAAAAACAAACAAACAAAACAAAACAGAAACAGACTCATAAATACAGAGAACAAACTGATGGTTGCCAGAGGGAAAGAAGGTGGGTGGGTGGTGAAAAAAGTGAAGGGGATTAAGAGGTACAAGTAGTCATTATGATCATAATATCTTTGTATAGTGACAGATGGCTACTAGACTTATTGTAGTGATCACATCCTAAAGAATACAAATATCAAATCACCATGTTGTATACCTGAAACTAATATAATATTGCATGTTAACTATACTTTAATAAAATAAATAAATCCCATTTTCTTGTCTGGAAAGGGCAATAGTACCTACTTCATAAAGCCATTGTAACTATTAGATTTTTTAAAAATACATAGAAAATGCTTGGTAAATAGTAGATACTTATTAATGCAAGGATCCTTCCCCATATATCTTCAAATTTTTTAATACTCTGAAACAAATCTAATTTTGGTAAAATGTGGTGTGCAATGGGAATCTGAGCCAAAGAGCTTCCTCTAAAATAAGTTATATAATGTGATCCTAAGACCACAACAGATCTCACCTTGATGCCCTTGAGAAGCTCATGAGCTTTGTGAGGAAGTGGACGTTTGCAAGTGGGCATGACTGGAGAAGTCAGAGGTTGCCCTCACCTGCTGTGGGCCTTCCAACAACAGCCCTTTGCTGGCAGCCTGCCATAGGGGTGTGGGTGTGTGAGGAGGTAAGAAGTGATGAGCCTTTCTAAGCAGTGCTCTTTTTCCATCTCCAATTCAAGTCTTAAACAGTAAGATTTCCTGGATTTTGGAAAGGTCCAAAAATCTTGTTGACTTCTGTGTTCACTTCAGAAAGAGAATTCTTTCTATTTTCATCATCATATTTCAATGGCCTCAGTGAAATACTACCTTGTCTTCCTTAATATTCACTATTTTGCCATGAAACGATATATACACTTTGGAGTTCAAGTCTGGACTTTCACCAGTTAGAAGAGGCTCACACTGTGTCCTTGGGTCAAAGACGGGAAACTTCAGCGCAAAAAGCCATGGCAGCTGCATCAAAAGAAGGCCACTGGATTCTATTTCTAGTCAGTCCGCACTTCCCGTTCCATCTGTGGTGCACTGCAGGACTAAAATCTGTAGCTTTTCAACATAATATATGTCTAGATCAAACAGTATTAAATAATCATTAAAATCTGCTTTGTCCTTCTTGAAGAGCTGCTCATAGCCTCGCATTGTGCTGTGGGTATTAACGGGACACTGGATATTCTATAAAATGTGAATTGCAACTGTCTTGTGTGGTAGACAGTTTACTAAAGTATTATCCAGAACACATGCTATCTGATTTACTAACTTATTATCCATTAAAAGAATCCCTGGGTAAATAAATGTGTAACTAAAAGAATTGTTACTCCGTATAATCAGATGAATAGATACAAACAGGGAAGATTGCTGTCATTATGTTGTATATTGTGCTCAACAGATGCGCATGATTTTTGTCAAATAGTGTGCTATATCAAACTGCTTCCTTCCGTCTAGGCTTTGCTTTTATCAATAAGATGTTTTATATTTCAAATCAATCGTTGTTCTCGGAGAAGGCCATTCGTCTCCCCCTTCCACCCCTCCTCCACCCTCCTGCCTGGCCAGCCTGCCCCAAATCCTTCAGCCGAGGAGCTTGGCACAAAGGGGAAATGACTGGAAACATCAGGTCTTGACTGTGTTGCTAAGCCTGGGGTCTGCCCTTCCCCTAAGGAGCATATCATGAAACAGGGCGCATCAGACACTCAGCTCTAATCACAGTGACCAGGAACTGAGTCCTGGGAAGTTTGCCCCAATATCTGCTGTGACAGTAATGGGCCAAAGTGTGTCAACATTGCTTGTGTTTGGGATTCTTCAGGGGATAAAAATGGAGCTATACTGATCCAAACATCCTTCATGTGTTCTCCCCATTGACACATATATTTCAATAATTGGTAGGATTTTTAAGAGGAGGCAGTAGTCATACAGTAGTCATGGGAAAAGACAATCACGGGCCTTTTCCTTCCACCCCTCCCCCCATTCCATCCCATCCATGCAAGAAACCTTCTTAGGTGCCTCCAGCGTCAGGCAGCATGCTAGGAGTGAAGGAGAAAGGTCCCGAGACTTGCTGGCAGGGCACCGATTATAATATGGAATAATAGGTGGTGTCTCGTTCATGTGTGAGATAGTTTTGGAACACGAAGGAGGGGAGCCTGACCCACACTGAGGCCCAACTACTGCGCTAATAGTTGGACTCAAGGAAGGGGGCAACCACTGAAGTGAAAGGGGTGGGATGTCAGGGCGAACTCCAGAGTTTGGGTTATGGTGTCTGCCTGTCTTCAGCCCTCCTATAGCCGCTCAGTAGCAAGAATAAAGTAGGGCAGACCCGGGAGGACAGCTGAGTAAGGTTAGCAATGGCAACCGGGCTACAAGCACACTAAGGCCTGCTGTTAACTGTCCAAGAGCCGCTCTGGGTCCCACTTTTCCTGTCCACTATGGAATCTCTTCTCCCCAGGCCTAGCTTTGTTTTCTTTATTTTTTCAGCTTTAACAGGTTCTCTCACATGTGTATCCTTACAGTAAAGCTATCATTACTTAAAATGGTTCAAAAGAGCTTAAAATGAAAAGCAGCTAACAGAGGTAAGGGAATAAGGGATTGGGCACAGGACGTGCTATGCAGGAGGAGTCGGGCTCCACGCTGAGTCGGCGTTGGGAGTATCAGTGGGCCGGCAGGCAGTCAGCGCTGTGAACGGGATTTCCAAGTTACCGCTGTAGACAGGACCCCTAGACACAGATACATGAAGGTGGGTGGAGACAGAGAAGCCTGCACAGGACAGTAAGCAGCGGGGCCGGAGAGGTGGCGGAGAACCAGGAGACAGCGTGGTGGGCCGAAGCCCACTCAGGACTCACCGTGTTCCGGCCTAGATGCCAGCAGCCTCTGCAGCACAGCCGCCTGGCATTTCGTTTCTTTCCTCCTCCTGCTTAGAAAAGCAAAGTGATTTCCCTCCTCTCGGCTTCAAATTCCATTTAACTCAGTGAACAGTTATTGAAGATCAACTTATGCTACAGGTAATATCAACATGGGGAGAGGGGGTCGTGATTAGGTCCCTAGACTCACCGGAAAGGAAAGGCCTTGTGTTTACTGTGAGCTTGCCATGGGTCAGTCTGGCACCATGTAAGATATTTAAGTTTTCTTATTTAAACCTCTCAACAACCAATGCAGAAACTGCGAACATTCGTGGGTAAAAACAGACAAAGCATGGCTTTCGGCTGGAGCGGCATCAGTTAGTGATGATAAAATTCGCTCTAAGCTCCATTCCCAATAACAGACTCCTCTGGGGCTATTGTGAAAATTAAATAAGTGCTATAGACTGAATGATTGTGTCCCACAAAATCCATATGTTGAAACCTAATCCCCAAGTTGATGGTCTTTGGAGGTGATTAAGTCTTGAGGGTGGAGCCCTTATGAATGGGATTTGTGCCTTTATAGAAGGGACCCCAGAGAGGTCCTTTGCCCTTCAGCCTCTGAGGACACAGCTGAGAAGATGGCTGTCTGTCTGTGAATCGGGAAGCAGGCTGTCAGTGCCTTGATCTTGGACTTCCCAGCCACTAGAACTGTGAGAGATGAATTCCTGCTATTTATAAGCCACCCAGTCTATGGACCAAGACACTGACATAATATGTGTACAATTCCTCATACATTGCAAGTACTGAATACGCGGGAGCTGCTGTTATCATTATCACTACTGCTTCTGAAGGGCAGACCTAGCTTCAGCCCCAGGTTCACAGATTGAATGCTTGCCCACTACACCGTATCACACGCTATGAGGAAGAGGGAAGTGTCCACAAATAACCACAATACAAAGCAGAAGACAGGGCAGGAGGAGTCAGAGAACCAGTTCTGGCCCTGCCACCACTTCTGTACACACTGTTTGTGCAAGTCGTCTGGCCCCTGCCTCCCCATCACACCCCACTTCACCTGGTTGTTTTATGGCTCAGGTGACACTGTGCATGACAGCATTTTATATACTGTACAAATGTGCAAAGGTTACAGTTTTGTGAAGGACTTGTGGATATTTGAGATCAGTTTTTCATGCAAGTGCATCCTTGGGAGGGGTCCCACTGTAACACTTATCAACCCCCACCCTACCTAGACAATAACCTCCTAGGAAGGAACATCTAAGCTGGACTCTAGGATACTTGGAGGTAGAGACTCCAGAGGGGGGCGAGGATGCCAGGAAAGGTGTGAGAGAGGCAGAGACAAACATCCATAACCACAGTGCTCGCTTCTCTGCTGGTCTCTCTAAAGGAGTTCAGACCCCACAGCCCCACAAATCCTCTCCTAGGCCACCTGGGGTGTTGGTGCCATCTGTGGCTACATCGAACTGACTGAAAGCCTCATAATTAGCCACAAACTACTAAAACAGAAAGCCAGGAAAAAGACCACATCAGTGGAGTTGCCTTTGGAGATGAATTCAGACCACCCAGAAAGGCCCTTAATTCTGTGGAGCTCAACAAATCTTAGTGCACAACATTATCACTAGCAAATAGTGTGAAGTAAACCCAAAATCAGACTTTCTAATTCTAACAGAAACTAACAGACACCAACTGACCCAAAGAGAGTAGACATAACAGATAGTTGTGAGCACACACCACACAACATACACCATTGGCTCAAAAACACATCCTAGAACCTGAGGTACAGAGGCCTGTTGTCTGAAGGAGTCCCAGATTCTTCTGTGATTTGCCGAAATTTGGTGAATTATATTTATAGAGGCACCACATGCAAGGAAAAGAGTGTTAAGATATAGCCTCTGCTTTCATGAAGTGTACATCCTAGTTAGGGACTCACATGAACCCCAGCAGGATATAATGAGTGCTAAATTATGTGACCCCAACTCTAAGGGTTTAGCATTCAGCAGATATCAGTGAAGGCTGGAGATATCAGGGAGGGCTCCAAAGAGGAGCCAGAACTTGAGCCAGAGTTTGGAAGAGAACACTTTCCACTTGAGAAAAAGTGCCCGGCACATAGTAGGTGCTCAGTTAATTTTTATTGTATTTGTTCAATATTGTTGAACCAGGGCATGCAGATGGCCATGAGCAAGATGGATGTCTAGTAATGTCATACTGCAAAACCCATTCCCCCACTTCCCTTATCTTCCTTCTGATACACTTGGTCAACACCCCCAAGGAAGTCATTCAAGGTAATACCATTTTCATTTCCAAGTGAGGGAGAGGCAGGATTTGGGGAAGTAGCAGAAAGGCCCTTCTAGCACAAAAGACCTGATCACTCCAATCACTGTGCCTTAGACCTACTTAGAAATAAACCTTCAGGTGTACGTTTTCCAACTTACACCCTTTCATTGATGTCCCTCGCTACTATCGCAAGCACTCTGGTTCACGCTGTTCTTCAGAGGAGTCTGTAAGTCCTTACAATCTGCAGAACCCCTATTAGTATTCTGGATGAATGTCTTAACAATTAAAGTTCATTTATTTCATGAATAGAACAAAACCCTTGAAGTCTTGCCCATGATGAACAATGAGAACCATGCATGCAACTATTCCATAGATTAAGCAAAGGGGACAGAGAAAGGCACAGAAGTAACCACAGGACTAATATGGTTTATAAACCAAATGCAAAGAGAGAGAAACATTGTCTCCTCTTATATGATTTTTGTCCATTTTGTCTGTTCATAGACAAAAGTCTACAACTTACTTTCAACATAAATGTGTGATCAATTTCCATCTTCAGAAGCACAAGTTTTAGGAACTCAATGTATCCGAACATCTGGCGTCCCCCTTCCAGCCAGGAGCCACGTGGATGTGCAGAACTGGAGGAATCTTCACTTTACAGAAGAGGAAACTGAGGCCCAGAGAGGCTAGGGGGCTCCTCGAAAATCATAGCAACAGTTACATCCAAAGCCAATCTGCAGAAATGGACAAGTTTCTTCACCCCCCAGGACTTTGCTCTTTTATCTGTGCTCAGCTTTTCTCAAAGTGTGCTCCAAAGAACACAAGTGCCTGGGGCATAGGTATGCTCTCTGGAGAGGAAAAAAATATGTCATGGTCAGATAAATTATGTAAATGCAAGGTTAAAGAAAATGAAGTGGGCTTTGTTTTGTTTTTTGTTATTGTTTTCATTTGTTCCTTTGAACTGGAGCATTCCTGGGACTTGTAAACAAGCTTTCTTGCACAAAAGGTGAGGGAAGGAGGGGAATGCATGGATAGTACAGACACTCTCAAACTGTGACCCAGACCCTTCTGCCCCAGGTGCCTGGGAGTCCCCCGGGACGCAGCGCGGCCCGCACGCAGCCTGGGCGCGCTGCCCCGAGCGCGCCGCTTCCCGGGTGTTCCACGGGCCGGGGCGGTTTCCACTGCGCGCTGCGCCTCGGCGGCTGCCTGCCTGTCTGCAGACCCTCCCGCCCCACGCACAGAAGGCCTGGGAAGGGGAGCCTGTCGGCCCCGATGCAGTTACTGCTTAAGGGGTTTCTGTTGCTCGGTCCTGGGAACCCCAAGGGAGAGCAGCGGGGTCCCGGCGGTGACCTGGCGCATAGGAACCGCGTCGGGAAACCTGGTTCCTCCCAGCCCCAGGCAGCTGGTGCAACCTGGGCTGGCGCCGCGCTGCTACCTGGACCTTCCAGGGGTCGCATCAGACCGCGGACCCGATGGAGAAACAGAGCTGTGCCGGAGGGGGGGGGGGGGGGGCATTTATGTGTTTCCTGTTTTGGAAAGATTTTGGCCACTCACTCCGCAAACGCCTCTGCTATACAGCCAGGGGCCTCTGTTGCTATAAAGGTGTTAACTGCTTTCCTCGCCCCGAGACCCTGCTTCAGCGACGTCACCCGCGGGTCTCGGTCCCGACCTCGGCGACCGCGCAGCGCCGAGCCGGGTGGAAAGGTCTGGACCCGGTGAGCCGCTCCCGCCGACCAGCGCCGGGTTTCCAGAGTTAGAGCTCCCCCTGCTGGCCGCCGCGCACCTCGGAACCGGCCCGGAATGACCTCATTCCCGCCGAGCGCGGGAAGCCCTGGCGGCTGAGCTTTCCAGGGCTCCAGCCGGCATCAGTGCTCAGCCATTTGGTATTCTTGCTATCCTCTGGCTCTTTCCCCTTTCCTGAAAGATACTCCAGTGTTCCCAGCCCAGATGGAATTGGACCCCTCAGGGCTGGGAATTTCGGTTTGGGCAATTTCCCAAATTAAAACACGGAAGCCTTTGTAGGACATGCGTCTCAGTAATAAAATGACATTTCTCAAACATCAGAGCCTTTGCATGGCCCATCTAGATGGAAGAAGGAGGGAGGGAGGGAGGAAGGGAGGCAGGAAGGGAGCCCTGCTTTTCTATCACGGGAAAAAGACACGTCGAAAAAAATGTTTCCCTTAATTGGGACCCAGGGGATGGAGGGTGGAAAAATACCTGAAGAAAGTTTCCCTTTGGAGTGAGGTCCAGCACAGACGCTGGAATCTGATTTCTGCTCTGATTGCCAAGCCTCCCTTGCTATAGGATCCTGTGGTTTCTGCCGAGCAGAAAAATAAATAGTAAACTTCCCCTCATTTCTAACTTCATCTTCCAAGACCAGACTCGGGCTCCCTGGTGGCTGAGTAATTTCGTGTTCCTGGATTTGGGGAATTCCTGCTAGATAAGGCTTTAATATTCAGCATCCTATTTAAAATTGAGAACTCTGCGCCTCTTCTTATTTTCCAAAGGAGAAACGAAGGGAAAGAAGGAGGGGACAGTGGGAAATGCCTATCTGGCTTCATGGTGGGTTTTGGATCAGACGGTGACTCACTGTTGGCACCGCACGTGGAGGCTGACAGCCTTAGAATCAGCGAGCATGTTCACCGTTTCCTTCCTCTAAAGGTGGAATGGGTGCCCATTTGGGAGCTCATCGAAAGTAAGAAATGGAAAGACACCAAATGCAAAAACCTAAATAAAGCATACCTCCTTCAACTCAATGAATAATTATCCAGATTTACAAAAATGAATGCTAAGGGAGCAGATCTTCATTTTACAGAAGGCTGCACCGTGGCATTCCTGTACATTCCAAGTTCCCCTGATGCATAAAACATATGATTAGATTTACAAAAACTTGATTTATACAGTTTTTTAGGAAAACATCTTTGCAGAAAGATTAGGTGTGATTAGATGCAAGAGCTCTTCTCTCGGGAGGGAAAACAAATGAGCTTAGCTAACAGGAGATGGTTAGGAAAAGTCTTCATGCCATTTGGGAGTGTTGATTTTGATTTTGTGGAGTTCTCAGGGATTTCGTAGGCAGCTCTAATGACTGCTTACAAGGATAGGAACAGAACTCCTCAAACGGGTGGCCCCATGCGCTGGGTGGTGTCCAGCCTTTTCTGAACTTGTGAGTTCTAGGAAAGTATGAACACGGCAGCTGGGAAATGGTGAAGTCTGGCCCCCTGTGAGGCACAGGGACTCTGTACACTGTCCTTGATGACTGACATACTCCCCTCTCCTTCTGAACTGTCGTCCCTCCATTGGTGTGAAGCCAAACACTGTCAACAGAGAGAGTGAGAAACGTGTGGCACTGAGAGCTTTCCGCTGAGGCTAAGAGAAGAAATCTGTTCTTCAAAATTAATCAATTTGTTCCAGGGAGGCCTAAGAAGCCTTTCAGAGCCAGCAGACTAGAGCTGGTTTTTCTAGTTGCAATTTCCATTACTTCCACAGGCCTGTCTTCCCATGCAGTCCTGCCACGTAAAGGGCAAACCGTGGCCAAGTGGGTGATACGTAGGATGCTCTCTCATCTAGCTCCCTGAATGGTCAGCATCCACTTGTTTTAAGTTTAGATTTAGAATAATTAGCAATTCTAACCTTAAAGGGAAAAAAATATTCAGTTCACATACTGTCTTTTCTAATACAGAAATACTAACCTGGAATTCCTGTCATGTGGCGGTCTCATCCCTGACCTGCTTTTAGCCTCGGGTCTGAGAAGCAGCTATGAGAATCCTTATCTGGGTTCCTTTCACCCCCTTTTTCATTCTTCCCACGGCAGCACTTCAGGGTTGTTAGGAAGGGGAGTGTCCTCTCTCTCCCCCCCTTGTAGACTCAAGGCTACAGTAACGGTGAAAACAGCGCAGACGTCCGCTCCGTGAGCTGCCGTCTCTGTCCACGCTGCAGTATTTATCATTTTGCCCTGGTTCTGGTGATGCAGCACATTTGCAGCTCATGAATATTTGCTACTGAATAAAACCACTTGTCATTCTATTACATAAAGAACACAACTTAGTTCAGAGCAAACCATCGAAAGAGAACTCATTATTATGATACCACGATTTTATTTTTATTTTATCGGAGTGTTTTGATGGTTAAATAGACAATACATGTCTTTCTTTCTCTTATTATTATTTTTTTGTCTAAAAGATAAAACCCTGCCTTTTACTTTGCAAACTACATTCCTTGCTTTCATTTAATAAGGGAAAGTATTTTTCTAAATTGTTTGATTTGGGACAAATGGAATAATAATGTTTTGCCATGAGACAGTGCTTCAAAAATTAGAACAGGAACATGTGCTCTTTTTTTTTCTTTTTTTTTTTTAAAGGCCATGTATTTAATAATTCGGCTAAAAGACGGTTCAGAGAACCCGCAGGAGCCCAGTTAGAATGTTTGTCAAGGAAGGCTCCGGCACTGCGTTCCGGGCACGCTGTTTTAATGACCCGGGTTCATTTAGCCGTGCACGGACGATCGTGACTGTCGGTCATCACCAACGTGACTGCCGGTCATCACAACGTGACTGCTATGGCAGAATCACGCACGGGCTTGTGGCTACTGCGAGCAGTGATGAAAATAGCTGGCGTTTTGCTAAGCAAGCTGGACAGGCAACTGGTTCTTGCCCTCCCTGCCCTGTTTTGTGATGGCTTCTCTCAGGGATTTCATAGCTGACCTAGGTACGGGGATGAAAGACGGCCTCGGGGGGGCCTGACCCTACGTGCCTGTACCCTCAGGCAGAGACTGACTCCCTGGCAGTGACATTGGGTAGCCTGTTCTACAGCCTGGACACCCATCAAGAGTGAGGATATATCTTAGGCAGTTAGTAAATACACAGAGATGCTCAGAGAGAAAGGTCTGTAAACATGCAGAGATGGAAAATCGTTCACGAAAGTGGCAAAGCTTGTGTGTTCGTTGCTGATGGTCATCAATTTCACGTAACATAGCTATTTTCTTGTTTGGTTTTTCTTTTCCCTTTAACTTGACCAAAGCAAAGCAGGAAATAGCTTCATAGCTTTAAAAAAATAGCCAACAAGTCAAACTATATAAACCACTCCTTGAAGTTGTAAAGATTTTTCTTATACTTTCAATAATTTTAAGACTTAGTCATATAAGAAATTTTGTTAGAGAACCAGATCTTAATATACCATATCAGTTGTAAATGTCCTCAAATACTTTTCATTTCTTTATTTTCCTCATAAAAATATTGTTTCTTTTCAAGAATCAAATTGCTTTGTAAAGGTCCAGGGTAACATTCTGCATGCCCAATATTTGTTGATTCACATTATAACATTGAACATGACTTTTTTTTTAATCCAAATGATTCATTTGGCGTATAATTTAGATAAAGCCATATTCAGACATAAAGGACAAATGGACCCCTGCTTTCTAACTTACTATGTAAAATACCAAAAATAGTCAGAATTCCTCTGTTTTCTCTTGCATTTGATGCTCCTACTGCATAATATTCTTTAAAAACTGCCCAAAGCACATGGTCTGTATCTGCTATTATTTCTAGAATAGCAGATGGCTCTTGTAACTTTCCAGAATATAAAACAGTACTAGTCAAATTGTGCTTTCTCTTCAGTAATCTGTTTCAAGTCAGAAGGTACTGTACATGTGTTTGTGATGACTTTTCCTCATGCTTGACATATACAGTAATCTCTGTGTACATCTGAATTTATCAAATACAATGCCCAGATCATCGTAATTCGTGTTTTTATACAAGTTGCCCATTATTGATCAAAAGGCAGATTTTATTTTTATTTTTTAAAGACTAATAACAATGAAAGCTGAATTCATGGAGTCTGTTAAATGAAGTGCTGTGTCTGCACTCTTCGATTATATTTTTTGTTTGTTTGTTTGTTTGGTTGATTGTTTGGTTTTGAAAATTTGAGAACTCAGAGTCCTCAGCTGTAAAATGAGGAAGTTGGATGACCTCATCTCTAGTAGGTTTCTTATAATTCTGTTTCAATTTAAGGGTTGGTTTATAAAGCAAAGTTTTTTAGGGTATAATAAATAACTTAAGCTAACTCCTCTGTGTGATCCCAGCAGCCACCTGGTATCACTGTCAGGTCACGTGGGGAGTGTTGCTGACCTTACAAAATTTGGAGCAGGACTCTGTTCTCTAGGTTTTGAGGTTGTTGTTTGGTTTTGGTTGTTGCCATTTTTGTTTTGTTTTGTTTTGTTTGCTCATAATTTGATTTTTTTCCTTCCCCTCCCCCATCTCTCTCTGTAACACGCGCCAGGTTTCTCTCTTCCTTCCAGCATCCCTGATTCCTCTTTCTATCTCGCTTGCTTGTCTCCCCATCCTTGCAAGAGCTTTCTTCTCAGACTTTCTCTTCATTCACCATTTTCAACTACCCATTTCTAAGTCACTTTAGATGTAGGCCCCCCTGAAAATTCCCTGGTTTATCTCACTACTCCCAGAGGCTAGAGGGTCCCATATCCTGTAATGACATCAGGATGCTGCTTACAGTAGAAAAGGTAAAGTTGGGTTTTATTTGAAGAATGTGGTTATCCATGGTCACAAAGAGAAAGAAGGTCAAGAGGAGACAAGAATGTGTCATTGTGATGTGGGTTCTCCAGGGGCTCAGACATGTCCAAGAAGCTTGGCCCCAGGGAGAAGGTGTCTGTTTTTATCCCAGAAGTCGCCTAAACGTGGGGAGACCCAGACCTCGTCTGCCCTCATCTGTGGGCCAGTGAAGGCTTCCCCCACGTCTTTGAAGGCACCAGATTAGCGGCTGCATAACCTGATCATGTCATTCCCACTGACCACACACTAATGGAGCTTGTCTTATTGTTCATCATGGCCCCTCCCATCACCCTGAGTGAAAGGGCCATTGCAGCCACCCCTCAGTCATCCTTAACATTACAGCTTTAAATTAAATGGAAACCACACAGGGATTAAAGGTTAATCACATCAAGTTCACACTGCTCTAAGTCTCAGGAGAAAGGACGGCATTTTAAAAACAGAGTGAAGTAGGTCATCAAATAGGATGTAATAACAGAGGCCAGCACCCACAGAGCAGAAAGAAACACTTCCTAAGAAACCGGGAAGCCCCTCTTCCCCATAGCTATTACTGGCATTTTATACGGACCGTGTTTCCTACAGCAGAATGTTATTTCCCACCCAGTCGGCGCTCACATGGCTGCCAGTGCACAAAGCCCAAGCGACTTTCTCTCCACCCCTTTCAGCTGCATGTATAAGAGCCCGTCTTGATTTACTAGGTAGTCTGCCTCCAAAAGCCAAAAGAGAGCTTGTGCGAGTGGGAAGCAGTGGCAGAGATTCTGGGGCATAGAGAGCGAAGACCCGGGCTCAGTCAGAATCCTAGGCTTGAGATGTACACAGAAGAAAACGCTCCAGAGCCCCCAGCACCTCTGGCTCAGCCAAGTTCAGCAAGCATCTGTTGAGGACCCACTGCAGGACCAGACTCTGAGGACAGCCAGAGGGGACAGCCTGATCCCCAGCTCAGCAAATGCAGCAGACCCTTGAAGTCCAGAAGCCTTCCCACTTCCACACTAGACGTTGTCCAGTTTGCCATGGGCAGGAGAGCTTCCAGTGGCACTCTGGGGGCATGGGGGCTGAGAGTGCTGCGACAAGGCAGGGTCAGCAAGGAGGAAAAGATCTGCTCCCTGCAGGTGCCTTGTGGACGTAAGCTGTCTGTCAAAGCATCTTCATCTCCAAATGCAACCTGTTCACTGCGCGTCGACCCCCGCGGATTAGCTCTGGAAGAAAGCCTGCAACGATGACCTGAAAACACTTGAAATCGGTGCCATCCTCACAATTAATGAGGGGTAACAGTGGCTGCAATTGTGGGTAAAGCCTCTCTGGGGACAATTTCCTATTTGGATACACTCAAGTTCATCCGGTTTGTTTCAGAATCATAATAAACGCCCTCCATACAACGTACAAAGCCATTCCTGGGGCTCTGCCAGACTAGACCCCACTCTGGATTTCATGTGGGAAGTAGACTTCGCCTAATTCCTTTTTGCTCCATTGTACACTGCGTCTTGTGCAAGTTATCAGTGGTCATAGTAAAGCAAGTAGGGAAAAGGAACGAAAGGGTAGGGAGGCACGTAATATTGCAGACTTCTCTTGAAGCTGTTGACAACATGGGTTAGAGAACTGGCGCTGTCATCTAAGATATCTGCAGGTGCCTTTGTGGTTCCAAGCAGCTCACCGTCTTAAGATAAACAAGCCTCATCAATTGTGCCAGCTGAGGTTTTCTTCGCACTTGGCGATTTAGGTACGTTGTGGGTTTTTATGGCAACCTCCCTCCCACCCCTACCCCACCACTTATCACGTCATTTTATCACAGTCTCCGGGAGAGACGCAAATAGCTCACTAATGTTTCCTTTTGTTAGGGCGAGTTGTCAATCTCTTCAGAAAGGGGACGACTACAGACAGCTCTTCCTTTTGATAATCTTCCTGACACTTGCCTGAGCCCGGGCTGATCCATCACAGAGCCTGGCTCAGCAGAGAGGCGCATGCCGACAGTCAGTATGGATGTCGTTTGGTGTCCATCAAGAAAATATGTAATGTGAACTACCATGTATTTTGTTCTAGTAAATAGCCTTCCTTTTTTCCTAAATCTTGTCTGTTTTTGTGGGCTGACAGTACAAACACAACACACAGAACTCTGCCCTTTTGACATGCAAGTCTGAAAGCTGTCCTCTGTGTGCAGTTTTCAGCTGACTGATATACTCTGTTATTTTCTATGACCACCGAGGGGGAGCACACATGTGAAGACGCAAAATGCCATATGTTGCTAGAATTAGGAATTCCGGGTTTGGTGTGAAATTGCTATGAGGTTGTATCACTAACCATAACCTTCCAGCCGCTGGAAATCCTCTCATAGACAACAGTCATCACTTCCCAAATGCAAAACAATCCAGAGAACTTGTAGGAGAAAATGAGGAATATGGGGCCAGAAAAATGTAATGCAGTTATTTCCACAAACAAGTTTGTGCATATCAGCCTCGTTCAAGTCCAAAACTTTCTCTGGAACTTCTCCCCCCAAGTTTGATGAGTGGAGGAAGGGAGAAAGCATGTAGGAGGAAGGAGCTGGGGGAGGCTGGTTGGACAAGAAGGAAGAATGAGACATCACAGGGGCCTGGGCCCCGGAATGGAAAAGCACCAGGTGGCCAGGAAGCCAAGTTAAGACCAGGTGGCCAGAAGATGTTAAAACCACTGTTCTGTATGCTCAGTCCATCAAGATTTAGCCACTCTATGACCTTCCTGGGGTGGCGGTAATGAGCAACACCACCAACTCGTCCCCAAAGGGAAAGCCCGCAGATGGTTGGGAAGGAACCCCACTGAAGGAGAATGTAACTCCACCCAGACATGGAAAATCCCACTCCCCACCTTCACAAGCCTGCCTCTTGCAAGCCTGCTTTGACCCCAGCTTATACAAGCAGCCACGCAGAGCCAGCCCTGGAGCCGGTTCAGAAGACCTTCCTTTCCTCTGTGTTGCCTCCCTTGTGTTTGAGCAAAAGTTGAATAAAATCTGTCTGGAAATTTCTCTGGGGTTTCCTCTTGATTTCTATCTGGGGAACCCAAGAACCCTAATGCTGGTAGCAAGAAGAGGTTTTATATGTACCTGTGTGTCCTGAGTAAGCAGGCTAATCTCTGGCTGCGTATCGCCCCATTCCTTCTTTTCTGGGAATAGAAATGGGTGAAAACAACCCCAACCAACAGTTGTGACTGTCACCATCCTGGCTAGGATCTGTGGCTAGAATTATAACTAGACCTATGAGATAATTAGATTTATTTATTTATAAATATATCTTTATTGATTTCGGAGAGAGGAAGGGAGAGGGAGAGAGAGAGATAGAAACATCAATGATGAGAGAGTCATTGATCGGCTGCCTTCTGCACACCCCCGACTGGGGATCCAGCTGGCAATCCAGGAATGTGCCCTGACCCGGAATCGAACCTCGATCTCCTGGATCATAGGTCGATGCTCAACCGCTGAGCCACGCCTGGCCGGGCAATAAATGGGCTTTTAAATAGGAAAATCTGAAGCAAACCTAGATGTCCACTGATGGAAAAATGATTTAAAAATTATAGGGCCTGCCCGGGCGTGGCTCAGCGGTTGAACATTGACTTAGGATCCAGGCGATCGGGGTTCGATTCCCGGTCAAGGCACATGCCTCGGTTGCGGGCTGGATCCCCAGTCGGGGGTGTGCAGGAGGCAGCTGATCAATGACTCTCTCATCATTGATGTTTCTATCTCTCTCCTTCTCCTTCCCTCTCTCTGAAATCAATAAAGATATATTTAAAAATAAAATAAAATAATAAAAATTATAGGGATTCTTACTGTGGAATCTTTTGCTGCCATTCAAGAATGAGGTAGATCTTCGTGTTCTGCCACAGAGAAGTACCTAGTATAGGATGGAGTGAAATGGCTTCTTGTGTTATATGGATAATGCAGTCCCATCTTTTATTTCTAAAGCATGACACAAGCACCAACTATTAACAATGATTAACCCTGAGGTAATGAGACTCTGAGAGGCAAAATTTCACGTTTTACTTTTCAGATGTTTTGCTTTTTCGAATTTTTTAAAACAAGAATTTATTTGCTTGCCTATTTTTCCTATGCCAATAAGAAATATTTTCGTTCCTTCACTCACACATAGTTTCCTGGCCAAGAGGCGTTTTAGGAAAGAAACTTCATGTGCCTTCATTGCTTTGGAGAAGGTGTATTTTTTTTCTGGACAGAGACCAAAAAATTAGAATAATAATAATAAAAAAAAAATCTGTGTTTCAAAAACTCCCAGGCAGACTTTGCTCTCCTTGGCTGAGAAAACTGAGTTGGGTGTGCTCTGCCAATGCAAGTGAATTGAACTGAATTTGTTTAAATGGAAGAGACACTGGTTCTCCTGGGCCTCCCACAAAGATCTAGGGATTCCATGACAAAGAAGTAATAACCCCTAAGGTTTCCAGTCTAAAATAAATTCTATAAAGTTGTAAACAAACATTCTAATGAAAACCCCTTTTACTTTAAATATATATCTCTAAGAATTATTTTTACTTGTCTTTTTTATTGAAAATAAGATAGCTTTAAAAAATAAATAACTGACCTGGAAAATGAACCCTTGATTTGAAAATTCAGCAGATGCGCCAACCTATAGCATTCGAGTTTTCGTACAAGAGAATCTCACTCCTAATAAAAAGCATGGCGTATTGCACAAAAAGCCTGGGGTTGGGGTGGAGAAGCAAGGGCAGTGATATTCACAGATTAGAACGGACAGAAATGCACTGTGCACACTCATGGAGGTGCCTCCCAGTCAAGTAGAAGGGGCGACGACATTACAACAATGTGCATGTATCAGAGCATTTGGGTCAGATGCAGGGGGGTTTTATTTGTTTGTTTTGCCCCTGTAAATTGAAAGAATAGAATAATCTGTGAAGAAATGAAATAAAATCTGACGGAAATTTTTAAATGACTTTGAGAGCTTTGTGTCATGGTGCGTGGAACCAAACACACTTTCTGTCTCCTGCTGCAAGACTGGGCTGGGACTACTAGCATAACAATAACATAGAACACACACACACACACTGTCCTTCAGCATGTGCTAAAAGATGAGTGTCTGCTAGAGAAGGAACAAATGTGGGGGGTAAAGAGATGGGCGATATAAAAATGTAGAAGCATTTAAGAATATTCACATTTAATAACAGTTGGATTACAAAACCTTTGGAATAAATTTGTTCAGAGATGTTGCCCTAATGGCAGTTCTTAAATATAATCACAAGGAAATAATGCTAAATATCCATCATAGGAAAGTAGTTTACAAATTATGCTACATGTGATAATGGAACACAGCCATTACAAATGATGGTATAGTTTTATATTTATTGACATAGAAAAATACTATATAAAGTGATAATTATATAATTATATATTTATGTATAATATAAATGTGAGATTTTATTGATATTATATAGTTATATAAATATTAAATAATAAAATTTGCATTTTATTATATATATAGTGAGATTACATTGCACTATTCTATAAAGAGTTCAACCCATTTTTGTAAAAGTGTCTGATATACATAAAACAAAGTATAAAGGTGTAATGTAGAGAGAGCAAAGTATAAAACTGTGATATATGTGTTATATATGATGAGGAGAGACCTCTGGGAGGGTATTGACTAGAAAGAGACATAAAAGTTTGCTATGGTACAAGAAATGTTTTTATCTAGGTGGTAGTGACATGGATATACACTATTTAAAAATTGTTTTTTATGTTTAGATGTGCACTTATGATCTGTGCACTTTTCCATATGTATTTTATACTTCAATGTAAAAAAGGAAAAGCATACTTTATTAAGTTTTTTATAGCAATCTCATATTTATTTTATAATCTGGGGAAAAGAATAAAGTGGTTACTTAGAAAACAAATAAAGCTGTAAATACCAAGACTGCGGTGATTTTTCAGAATCAAAATAGAGTGTTCCTCTGTTAGACGTATTTCTCAATTCGTGGTAGACATATATTATGCAAATCATGTTTCCCATACATTGTACAAATTGTCCCCAATCCCAACTAAATCAACAGTTTTCACTTCATGGTTAAAAGGTATAAGTAACATGGAGACCTAATCCTCCTGCCTCATTAGGAAAATATCCAACCAAAAGAGGTCATAAACCAGAGCAGTGTCCAGCCCCGGAGGGAAGTGAATGAGAGAGGAGATGAAGGAAACCCTGTCTCTGCTTCCTGCAGCTCTGGCCCACAAGTTGAAGGGCTCCGTTGAGGTATGTTGCTGTGTACGTGCCAGGTTATGTTTATTTCATGTTCTGAATGATTCCTTTTTAACCTACCAAGTATTTATAGCCCATAGAAACTCGGAGATGAAAGTTTTTCCAACGTGCAAAAGCCACAAATGACAAAATCTTGTTAGAGTGGCCAAAGCCAGGAGGGCTCTCAAGCTCGCGTACGTGTCTGTCCGTCTGAAGCCCCGTTCATTACGACTGAGCCTTTCTGGGTTGGCCCTCGGTGGAGAATGGGTGACCCTAGGAAACCATTGCGACCACTGTGTTGTGAGCTGAAGGAGAGCCATTTGAACACAACAAAAAGAATGCTTCAAGGACGCATTGCAACACAATCAGAACCATGCCTCGGGCTCTGATGGCTAGGAGGTGACAGCAGGAGTGACACAATTAGGGACAGGAGTGGTTCAATTTAGGGGGAAAAACCAATAGAAGTATGCTGTTTGCGGGACAAAGGGGCTGAGTTCTAACGCACCCCCAATAAGCAGCCTCCACAAAGAGCTGACCATGTGCACGTAGCAGCTCCGCAGACGGCTCTTTCAGCCGCACTCGGGCCTGGCACTCTCTAAAGGGCTCGGGGGCAGCAGGCTTGCCGGCACGCGAGAGCAGAGCTGCGTGAGGATGTGCGTGTGCCCTCGCCTACCACCGACAGGCCGGGCCAAACAAAGCCAGGCCTGGCGGGCCTGGGGAGTCTCCAGCCTGCTCCTGCTTTCCTCCCGCTTCCTCCCCTGCTCCCAGCCCAGAACTCCCTCGTCTGTGCATTTTGAAGTGATAAGCCAGTTTAGAATTCCCACATCTCATTTGTTCAGCCATGTTGGTTGCAAAGCTCAGTCCACCCATCAGTGAATGCTTTTCCTCCAGACAAAAATTCTCAGAAAAGAAGGGCTTTATAAGCTTCTGGAAGGACAAGTTGGACAAACCTGCGCCTTACAGAACGGGCACACTAATGATGTACACGCCACCCCAGTGACAGTGTCTAAACGTCAAGAATGACCAGGGGAAGATATCGATGAAAAAGACAAGTGGAATAAAATACGCGTTTAACCAAATCATTTTCCTGGAGTAGCAGGCCCAGTTTAATCTTTTATAAACGTGTTCACAACCCACCGACCCATGTGAATCTCAGCCAGCCTGCCATGTGCTGCTGGGGCAGGAGCGACGAGGAAACGACCGCTTCACGCTACACACTGCTCCTGAGCTTGGGGTGGAGAAGAGCCAACTCCACAGGCTCTAACCATTGATATCTTTGCCTTCTGGGAGGACTCTGAGCACAAATTTTTAACTTCTCTTGCAGTTCTAGGAAAATTTCCTTCAAGTATGTGTGCACTTTGCACTAACATTAGTGAGGGAAATGCACCTGCATCTTTTAGAAAACATAAGCCCTGTACATCCTACCGGTTTTAGGAAACAGGTTTTCTGTTATAGTAGACACAGGACTACTCTCCCTTGGAAAAAATACAGACTTTAAATTTACCACTTTGTCGGCATTCAAAGAACGGGGTATGGGACTCAAGGCTTCTGAGTGTGGTTGTGCACTTTGCGCACTGAGCAGATAAACTATAAAGTGCAAGCTAGTCTACCATCTGTGGAGGTGCCGCTTGATGCAAA
Organism: Miniopterus natalensis; assembly: GCF_054644295.1. Classification (NCBI taxonomy): domain Eukaryota; kingdom Metazoa; phylum Chordata; class Mammalia; order Chiroptera; family Miniopteridae; genus Miniopterus; species Miniopterus natalensis. The sequence goes on from NC_142088.1 coordinate 40,370,742, forward strand.
CGAAGATGAGTGTTTAGTCTGGGACACTGTTATCCTGAATCAGAGCAAGTATTTGCTCTTCTGGTCCCTTCTGCATCTTCACTCGGGTGTAACGGCAGTGACTCCACATGCCTTTACCTCTATGCATCCTACGCCCCCGAAGCCCATCTACCACGGGACAAGCGTTAGGCGCCTTCATGTTGTCACACAGCAGTAAGCTCACCAGCTGCCCCTCGGTGATGGTGATGATTGTTTCCATGCACTGAATTTCTACCACCTCCACGACATGCCAGGGCCTGTGCCAAGGGCTTTACACGATATTATTTAGTCCCTTACAACTCAGAGAGGTGGGCCAGCCCAAGTTCAAACTCAGGTCCGTCTGACTCAGGAGGCCACATTCTTTTACACACTGACTGCGGGGCCACCGCTTCCCTCCAGTCCCTCTGACCTCCTGGTAGTTTCCACGGGCTCTAAGCACTCTCTCACCCAGGAATGCAGCTTTCTGTGCCTCAAATGCCCCCCCATCCCTCCTTCCCCCTCCCCATCTTTTCCATCCTAACTCCCCCTTATCCTTTGAGCTTTCAGCTTCACTGTCACTACCTCAAAATAAGTTAGGTCCCTCCTCCCCCATCGCTTATCCCACACAGATGCCAGGGATTAGTTTGCACATGTATTTATTCAATGTCTGCACTGCTGCACTCACATGGGGGTGCCTGGCACGTGCCCAGCACGCAGTAGGGCTTATGAGCATCTGATGAATGAATGAAGGGAGGAATGAATGAGTGAATGGCCGGGGAAGGCTTAAGAAAGGCAGATACTGAAAATAACACTGCAGCTTCACTCTTCACTCTTCACTTCCTCTTCAAATTGCTTCTCATTTAGCTGCATGTGATTTTGTGAAAAAACAACAACAACAACAAAAAAAACCCTCACAATTATCATTTACTCCTTCCTTCAAAATCCATTTTCTGAGCAGGTATCAGTGCTTCAATCAGCCCCCCTGAGAAGCCCCTGCCTCCCTTCTGCTCTGGTCTCCCCAGCACAGCCCTCAGCTGGCCACCGCTACACCTGCCTCTCTAAAGAGGGCTCTTGACCTTCCCTGGGTGATGAAATTCCTGTCCCACATCCCACAGGGTAGTCGTCTTTCCCAGATTCTCCTGGCAAAATGCAAGGCTGCTCACCGTTTTTAACGTTAATGTGACTCAGTCCCACCACTAAGTACAATATTACTCATTAGTTTCGTGTACAATGATCATATTATAGTGATATAATACAGTGTGACAATCTTGATACTTTAGTCTGACAAGCCAACAAACCTGACAATCTCATTTTAAGGCATCAGCAATTTAAAGAAAAAAATGTATACTCCAATGTCACCGCGCCCTCCCCACAAGAAGAGGGGTCGAACCCGCTTAGAATACGACGTTCTGAGATGCTGTCAGAATTCTTAAAGTTAAACAAAAATCCTCTTGGTGTTACAAGTGAGAAGACAATAGCAGCCACTACCTGAATAGATAGCTGTCACTTCAGACGACAGCCTGCCTGCTATTCAGGCGCGTGGCTTTTGAGGGGGACGCTATGCTGAGGCTTTGGTGGCCAGGGTCCAGCTGCTGGCCGGCGGGAGCCCTCACCTGGAGCGGCCGGTCCCTCGTCCGCAGGCCTTGGTTCTGTCTGGGGAACAAAGGCTACCTTGTGAATTGCCATTGTAGCCCTGTTTTGGGGTAAGGCTCATATCCACAGTCAATCATAATAACCCAGAAAAACGCAGTATAAAGCTGTGTCAGATCACAGCTCGTCAAGGTTTAATGTTTCACTCTGTGAATGTATTTTTTTTTTTTTTGTGAATGTATTTTTTAAAAACTCTGCTGCTCTCAGATCAGTCTATTTTCTGACTTTTTCTTACATATGGGCTCTCGGTCAAAATTAATTACCTGCATCCTTAAAAAATAATAATAATAATAACTTAGCTCCATGCTATAAATAGAAGAGCAAAAATTCGAGCGGGTCCTGAGCCTGCAGCGAGGAAGGAGCCCCGGGAGCTTGGAAACAGCGTCCCCGGAGCCTGCTTGGAGCCCGGTTCTCACAGGCGAGCCCAGCCCGCCCCGCGCGGCCAGCCCCAGCCCCAGGCTTGAAGGGCGGCGCGTGCCTGGAATCGTTTCCCAGCCTTAATAAGCAGCCCTGTCCTTCCCAGGCATCGGATTAGGGCTCCCCCGTGACCCCCGCACGCCGGCAACGCCAAGGCGCTAAGGTGAGGCTCACCTTCGGGGGGAAGAATGCTCTAATCTTGATCCCGCTCGGTGGCTGCCAGGCGCCCCCCCTGGTTGCCTGGCCTTGGTCTTTTTTCGCGTTTGATTTGTGGTCTGGGTACACTGATCCGTTCCTGCCTGGGTGAGAGGGCTGCGCGGGGCCTGTGGGGCTCCCTCCCTCGCCTCCTCCTCTGGGTAGCAGGCTTTTTCAACCCCCAGTCCTTCTTCACAGGTAGGAAGCACATCACAACTCATTAGTAATTTACTGCTACAGTAATTTTTATAATTACTGCCAGGAGGCCTCATTAAATTTGATCTAATGAATAAATATTGTATTTTTCAACGTGATTACCAGAACAGCTTAAGCTGAGTGCCATAAACAATTATTTTCCTCACTACTCAGGATGTCGGTGACTATTGATTTTTATTTCATACAGAATTTACTGTAGTAATACCAATATAAATGACTTCAGGAATAGACAATATCCCCTGTGCCAATTCACAAGCAGCGTACAGCCTCAGAAACAGCCAGAGGGGAAGGCTGGGGGTGGGAAAGAAAAATCTGTGGGGAATAAAGGTCTGCTGAGTGTTTGTGGTCAAGGGAGATGAGGTAAGGACAGGTTGGTGCTGTTCTCACTTCCTATTGTGAGTGGAGATCAAACTTGTGACTCCTGGCGTGTGGGTAGTGAGCTCCCAGGCAGGGCAATAATGTCGGCAGTTGATTTTTTTGCATTTTTTTTGTAATGCTCAATTACAAATTTCAAAGTAGAAGATGAAAATCAGACTATAACAGAGAGATTCACACCAAACCCGAGTTACTCACTTGTGTCTCTTCACTTCCACTAAATATTTTGTGCTTTGCTGCTTTTCCTTTATTTTGGTTTCTGATGTCGAGTAATGGACTTTCTCATTCCTTAACTGGTGGGATGGATATTTCCATACATCTTCTGTTTTTTATTCCACTCAGTAGATGTATCCTCTTCATACCTAAGCTACTGTGAAACATGAAGCGATTCTCTGCTGTGCTTCTTTCTCTTCCTCTAACCAAAGCAGCAATTTGCTGCCCCAGGTGCCCCTCACTTCTGGCCCATCTCTCCTCAGACCTCTCTTCCACCCTAGAGCAGTCACCCTCAACCCTGTCTGCATATTAGAATACACAGGAAGTTGTAAAACATGCTGATTCCTTGGCCCCACCCCACAGATTCTGACTTAATTGATCCAGGGTAGGGCTCAGCTAGAACTGTTCTTTTTTGAGCTCACTAGATGATTCTAATGTGCAGCCAGGGTTTAAACCCACTGGCCTAGAAGGCAAGTGGATGACATTGGGAAGTAGATAAGTGAGATAGGAGCTGGAGCTCCCGGCCCAAGACAACCAGAATGCCCTGTGGATAGTTGTTATGGGCCAAATTGTCCCCTCAAGATTCGCCTTGAAGTCCTAAACCCTCAGTACCTCAGAATATGACTGTATTGAGAAATAGAGCCTTTTAAGAATTAAGGTAAAATGAGGTCATATGATTGGGCTCCAATCCAATATGACCGGTGTCCTTATTAGAAGAGGAAATTAGGACACAGGCACAAGGGAAGACCATGTGAAGATACAGGGAGAAGACGGCCATCTGCAAGCCAAGGAGAGAGGCCTCAGAAGACATCTGCCCTGCCAACGCCTTGATTTCAGACTTCTAGTTTCCAGAATTGTGAGAAAATACATTTCTGTTGTCTAAACAATACCTTCTGTGGTATTTTGTTATGGCAGCCCTAACGAAATAACACAGTAGTCTTTACAGACTATGGAATCTAGTGGCTAGAAGCAGAGATTCTGGAGATAGAGCTGATTTCAAACCCAAAGTCTGTCACTGATCAGATGTACAGGGGTGGAAAAAAGTAGGTTTGCAGTTGTGAGTATGCAAAACACAAAGTTAATAAAGCTATTATAATAACCATAACCTGCATGTTTTTCCATACGAACAACTATAAACCTATGTTTGCCCACCCCTGTATGTGCCTTGATGTTCCGGTGATCTATCACTGTGTATCACATTACCTCAAAACTTAGTGGCATAAAACAACTCTATCACACAGATTCTGTGGGCAAGGCATTTGGACAGGGCATAATGGAGGTAATTTGTTTCTGTTCTAATATGTCTGGGGCTTCAGCTGGGAGATGAGAAGAATGCCTGACTCTACAGCTAGAATCTAGAATCACCAGAAGGCTTGTTTTTACATATGTCTGGTGATTGATATCAGTGATTGGCTGGGACCTAAGTTGGCATTATTAGCCACCTACATGTGGCTTCTTCATGGAGCCTGGGCTTCCTCACAACATGGGGTTGGATTCCAAGGCCGAGAAGCCACAGGGAGAGAGACAGTAAGAAGCTGTTCCACCTTTTAAAACCCAGCCTGGGAAGTCATGCAGCAGCAATATTGCCACGGCATTCTACGTGTGGAGGCATTCACAAAGGCTTCCCAGGTTCAAGGAAAAGGAAACAGACTCCAAGGCACGGAAGAATGGCAGTGTTCTGGAAAAGCGAGTGGGACCAGAAATACTGTTCACAAAAGGAAAATGCTATCTGCTGCACTTGGACAAATTTCTTAACCTCTTTGAACCTCTGTTTTCTCATTCTTAAATTAGAATAATGTAAACAGACTCATTTGGTTGTTATAAGGATTAAAATGGCAACTTTAGAACAGAGTGCCTGGCACATAGTAAGTGCTTAGAAAATTCTAGTTGCTCTTAATACCTGGGGCCAATGCACTTATTCCGGTCAGACCTTGAGAGATGATGAGGAGGAGAGGAAAAGAGGTCAGGAGGTCAAAGGATAGTGTCTGAAGTTAATAAATCAGGAAAGAAATATTATTCAAGATCTGGGAATTATCCCTCAAAAGTTATAAAAACTTGAGTTAAAAGGGTTATCCCCTGGAGAGTAGGACTGGGGTTCTGGAGAAGTGGGGAAAAGCATTACTGCTGTGATTATGAATCTTTCAGAACTATTTGATTGTTTTAGCCAAATGCATGTGCTACTTTAATTTTAAAAAATAAAAAGGACTCATTAAAAAGACATGCCAAAAGGTGGCTGTCCCAAATAAATGTAAAGAAATTACTGTTCTGTCTCATTTTTGTAGTGTATTTAAATTGATGTTTTCTAACAGTGAGTCATTATAATTTAGATGTTTAAAAAAAAAAAAAAGACATAAAAATTATATGGACAGTATGATCTTAACAATACTCATGTTCAGCATGAGTAACTCAGTTCTTAACTGTGGTTACCTATGAGTGGAAGGATTATAGGTGATTTTAATTATGAAAATCCAATTTTATGTAACAAGGAATCAAAAGATATTTTATAACCATCAAAATATATCACAAAATAAAATACGTAAGAATAAATTTTAAAATAATGAATATAAGCTCATTTTCCATCTCTCTTTTGTTTCTATCTCAATATTTCAGTCAGCATTTTTTTGTGGGGTTTTTTGGTGTTTTTTAAAAATTAAATTCAGTCGGCATTTTCAAATGAAGTATTATCTACGTTTAATTTAAGAGCAGGAACTTATTGTTTAAAAGGAAGTGTTGAAATGCTCATATCAAGATGAGTGAGACTAAGGAGGGTGGCAATATCCGTTAGCATTTGGAAGGACTAAACCAAAAGAATTAGCCTGGCTGGGCGTGGCTCAGAGGTTGAACATCAACCTAGGATCCAGGAGATCATGGTTCAAATCCCGATCAGGGCACATGCCGGATTGCAGGCTGGATCCCCAGTCGGGGGCATGCAGGAGGCAGCTGATCAGTGATGACACTCTCATCATTGATGTTTCTATCTCTTCCCCTCCCTCTCTGAAATCAATAAAGACATATTAAAAATAAAAATTAAAAAACAACAACAAAAGAATTAGAAAAAGTTCTTAAGGATTCACTGGCAGGAAAAGTTTTTTTTAAAATAATAGTAACTTCAATATACAAAAAATGAGTTGTATTTCTATGTATAAGCAATAAACAATAGGAAAATAAATTAAGAAAATAATTTCAGTTACAATATCATCAAGAATAATTGGGGGGGGGGTAAATTTAACCAGGGAGACGTGAGGCTTGTACACTGGAAACTACAAAACACTGTTAAAAGAAATTAAAGATATCCCATATTCATGGATTGAAAGACTTAATATTATTAATATGTCAACACTCCCCAAATTGAACTACATATTCACTGCAATTCTTATTGAAATTCCAACTTCCATTTTTGCAGAAACCGATAAGCTGATCTTAAAATTCATTTGGAATTGCAAAGGAGAAGAAAGTTGGAGGGATCACACTTCACAATTTCACAACTTAGTACAAAATCATAGTAATCAAAACAGTGAGGTACTGGCATAAGGAAAGATCAATGGAATAGAATTAAGAGTTCAGAAATAAACCCATACTTTATGGCTAATTGATTTTCAACAAGGGTGCCAAGATCATTCAATGGGAAAAGAGAGTCTTTTCAACAAATGGTGCTAGAACAATTGGATATTTATATGCAAAAGAATGAGGTTGGATCCTTAACTTACACTATATACAAAAATTAACTAAAAGTGAATCATTGACCTAAATGTAACAATACATTTCTTCTAATACTCTTAGAAGCAAAACAGGCATAAATCTTCATGATGTTAGATTTGGCAATGGATTCTTGGCTATGACACCAAAAGCACAAGCAACAATTTTTTAAAAATAGGTAAATTGGACTCTTATTAAAATAAACTTTTGTGCATCAAAGAAGATAATCAGGCAAGTGAAAAGACAATCTGGTAGTTACTCAAACAATTAAAAATAGTTAGTATGTGACACAGCAATTCCACCCCTAGGTATATACCCGACAGAATTAAAACCAGGTGTTCAAACAAAATCTTGTAAATAAATGTTCATAGCAGCACTATTCACAATAGCCAAAGGTGAAAACAACCAAAATATCCATCAATTGATGATGGATAATTTGTGGTATATTCATAAAGGAGTATTATTTGGCCATAAAAATGAATGAAGTACTAGTACCTACTACAAGGATGAACCTTGGAAACATTATGCTAAGTGAAAGAAACTAGACACAAAAAGCCACATATTATATGTTCCCTAATTTCCAGAATAGGCAAATCCTTAGAAATGGAAAGCAGATAGGTTTCCAAGGGCTGAGGAGAAGAAAGAGAAAGGGGTGTGAGCCTGGCTGGCATAGCAGAGGTTGAGCATAGACTTATGATCCAGGAGATCGGGGTTAGATTCCGGGTCAGGGCACACACCTGGGTTGAGAGCTCTGTCCCCAGTGGGGGGCGTGCCGGAGGCAGTGAATCAATGACTTTCTCTCGTCATTGATGTTTTTATCTCCTTCCCTCTCCCTTCCACTCTCTGAAATCAATAAAAACATATTTAAAAAGGGGGGGAAGGAGTATTTAATGAGGATCCAGCTTCTTTTGGGAGTGATGAAAATGTTCTGGAGCTCCATAGTGGCAGTGGTTGCAAATTTGGTGAATGTACTGGAAGCCACCAAATTGTACATATGGTAAATTTTATGTTATATGAATTTTACTTCAATTTTTTTAAGTTAAAGCAACAAAAAGCTAAATAGGAAGCAAAGACTCAGCAAGCCTGACATTGGATTATTTTCAAAACCCAGTTCTTTGGTGAAGCAAGTAAGTTGCAGTAGAAGCTCTCCCCTACCAGGAACAGCTCTCCAGTTCTTGAGTCCCACAGCTCGCCTTGCTGAAATCAATTGATAGAGTTCTTGGTGTCTGCCCTAATCATCATGCAGACAGATAAAATTTAGTTAATATCCTTTACTCCCTCCCCATCATTGAAAAAGAAGATAAATAGAATCTATCTCCATAATTTTACTTAGTCATTTATTTCAGTAGCATCTGTTTATCATGATTTACAAGAATTTGGCTGGCAACAAGAGTTGCAGGAAGCATTTGCATAAAGGAATTTTATTTACATATTTTTCCTCCTTAAGCACTATGGATACTCAAAATGGTCATGTCTTGGAATTCAAGCTAGCTCCAGTGGTGATTATTAGTTTTTAAAAAGCCATACTGGATGGTCTCCAAGAAGTGAGTAACATTTACAGCTATTCAATTTAGAAGACAAACTTGAGAATCAGCCTATTAAAGAATGTATAATCAAATAAAAACAAGAGAAAACTGAAATACTGGTTCCCGCTGATATGGGCTTGCCTTACCAAGCATGTGAGAAAAGAGATTTCTACTTCCTTAGCATAAGCTCACAGAACAGTCTGTACTTGGGTGTTTGAGCACGAGAGAAAAACCACTCTCCACAGTATCTTCCTCTGAAACTTTAAAGCTTAGTTCCATGTTCATATATGTGAATATATTTCATCATTCTTGGTATGATTGATCATATTAACTATGTTTATCTCTCTCATATACTGTATATAGTAAAGTTAAAAAAGGCACAATAAAGTATGCAGTATGTAGCGATGCTGCCATTTATCTGAGAAGGCAAGAGGAGGGTACAAATATATACACGTATTTGCTTATAGTTTTAAAAATCAAAGTATACGTCATAAACTTTTAAAAAATGTTTACCCATGGAGGGCGAGAAGGGTCAGGGTGGAAGGACAGGGATATCATCTAGGCTGCTCTAAAAACCTCTTATTTGTAAGCTTGACTTTGGAAATATGTAACTGTTTTTACATCATTATAAAACAAAATTAAGTTCTAATTTTTTTTAAAAAGCAGTCTTTAAAATCAAATTCAAAATAAAATAAATGAACCAACTAACATACCAAGTTGATGACTTAACTGCATAAAAAGGAACTGTCATGGATTACATAAAACAATGTTTCTTATTTGGCCAGCTGTGCACATTTGAAACCTTACAGGCTAAGCTCACCAACAGTGAGCCATGCCGCCCCTTTTGTTTTCTAGTTAAGCAGCTCACCTTCTCTCCTTTTGTTCTTGGACTGCACCCAAGTTCTCCTAGAACTCTGAGCAGCTTATGTCTACAGACCAAGCATGCAAAATCCCAATCTCCTACCTTCCTTCCACCCTGTAATTAAGAGTTAGTGCACTTTCTAGAAATCTATTTTAACCCAAGATTTAGGCATAGCCATACTAATTACAGCATTACTCATAATAGCAAGAGATTGTTAACAATCCATATACTCCAAGACCAGAAATTGTTTTAAGTAAATTATGGACCACCCATATAAACAAATACTGTATAGCCATTTAAAGTGTTCTGACATTTACCCTAGACAGTTTTTTCTCAGTGGTTAGAGCGTCAGCATGCAGACTGAAGGATCCCAGGTTCAATTCTGGTCAAGGGCACGTACCTCAGTTGCAGGCTCGATCCCCAGCAACTAATCGAGGTGTCTCTCTCACATCTCTCTCTCTCTCTCCCTACTCTCTCTGAAAAGCAATGGAAAAAATATCCTCAGGTGAAGATTAAAAATAAATAAGTAAATAAAGTGTTCCAACATTCTTCATGCTAAGGAAGTTGTACATATAAAGCTACCAATATAAAACAAAATGCAGGGGGGGTTGACAAACCCAAATGTTAGTGACTTTTAGCCTTAAATGGTGTCTCCTCTGCTTCTTGCTCTTTTCTTCAAACAAGTCTTGCATCGTCTGGATATTATCCTGGATAAAGTCCTCTCCCCGGAACATGTCAATTTCTCTGCAACCAGTCCATTCCTTACACATTGCCAAGCCAAGACTCCCGGCTGCCCACTGCCACTCCAAGCTTCAGTCCATCCATTTGGCTCATAGCAACACTACCTTTGAAGCCCCCCCCCCCCTTAGCTTCCTCCTTCCCCAAACTTGTAGTTAATCTGAGGAGCCTTCTCCTACCCACAGGACTTTAATGCCCGCAGTTAAAAGTCTGAGGGGTTTTGAACAGCTATGCTGAATGATCCACTACCCTGGTTTCCTACTATCCCCCTCTCAACCCCTCCTGACCACACAGCCCTCGACCCCCTCCCAGCCCTGCCTTCCTCCCTGCTACCCCGTAATACACCAGTCTAGCTCTGCCACTTCAGCAATGTGACACTGGACAGTCTTGTCACCTTCTCTGGATTTACTTCCTCATCTCTGAGATATTACCCCATAAATGTGTGGTTAACATTTACATAAAATAACATTTGCTCACCTTTTTCCCCCCTCAGGATTTGCTGTCACTTTTCTCTCAAACTGTAATGCTCTCCAGTGTGGCTCCAAAGCACTGAACTTACCAAATTCCTCTGGTCTGCAAACAACCCTCAATTTCCTACCTGACTTTGAGTCATCAGTTCCTTTTCACTTCTTTGTTCTAAAAATAACACAAAAAAGCCCTCCTACAGCCCCCTCTATTGCCTTTGCCCTCTTCATTATGAAATTACTGAAGTCCATTATGGTTTCTATTTCATTTCTCAACCTGTTAGTAATGGCGTTAAAGGCAGATACCAACCTCGGAGAACCAGGTTGGAGACACAAGTATAAAGGCGACTGTTGCTCATTTGGAGCATGACTGCCATAACGCTACTTCTCATATCTACTTGCAAAACTCGAGTTCTCTCGACTCTAAGGATGGTGTGTGGAGCTGTGCAGTGTGATGTGTGGAAGAAAGCATGGGGCTCCCACAGCCAAGCCTGGGACCGAGCAACTGATCTAAGGTTTCCTTGTCAGATGGGAGTCATTACAAAATCCCCGGGCCCATCCGTACTATAAAATGCTTGGTAACAAGAAAATGCCAATTACTTTTCCTCTCTTCCTTCCTACTCAGGGTTATTTATAGTTTACTTCTTAGTTTCTCCACGACATTGTAAATCCTCTAAGAGTAAAGTTCTTGGGAGTCAACTGTTACCAATCAATATTTTAAATGAAAACCACTATCAGTTCGTAGTAGTAAAATATAGTAACACCACAATGTTCCAAACCACCACCAATTTGAATAACTCTAAACATTTAAGCTTCCCAATTTTATACCTAAAAACGTTGGATTATAATGACGTGGAAGGCACGTAGTGGCCCTTCCAAATGTTATGCTTCCATCTTAAGAACTACTGTGTTCTTAAGATTTCATTTTATGAAGATACCCATTTCTTTTGGATCTGTTATAAAACTTCACCCAGCTTGGTCTTCTCCCCAAATAAGTACATACAGGGTAAACAGGGTTTCTCCTATAAGTCTCCAGCAGACCATACTGCCTGTCAACATTTTTCACAACCCCTTAAAAATATAAACACAGACAAGCACACCTAGCTCAGGTGCCGGGTGAACACAGGCGCGCTGGCAGCGCCCGGCGCTCAGGCTGCAGCTGGCCGGCCCTGCCCGAGCACTGGGTTACTGAGCTTTCAGACCATGCTTCTTTGGTCTTGATTCTCCGAGGCCTGGAACAAGCTTCAAAGCGCAGGGTGCCTTTAATAAATATTTGAATGGTTGATAAAAGCAAGCTAAGTATTGTGAAATAGCCGTTAGTGCTTGGGCTGGCAAACGGTAAAGGAAACACTGCAAAACCTCACGGGCACGTATTGTTTCCTATTTGACCACCCAGCTGTCTGTCTCGGTAGGCTTTCTGATCTCAGCTCTCAGTTGTATCGCCACGCTAGGCCCTGTTCAAAGGAGCTGGACCCTGACATTCAGAAACTTAACCCAAGAGAGACTTAGAAAAGAAATGGTCTGGAAAACAAAATGGCGGCGCAGGTCGCAGCTGCACCCGCCCCTCCCGCAGCCACATCGAAATCCCAACGAAAATACAGAACCACCGTCGTCGGAGCCTCCTGAGATCTGGCCGCACAGAAGCCCCACAGCCAGGGGACTGAAGGAGCATGGAGGCCGGGAGGAGGGGCGGAGACGCGGGCCGATCGGGGCTGAATCAGAGACGCGGTCGCCGCGGGTTAAACCCAGGAGGGTATCTTGGAAGTGGGGGTGTCCCGGAGGAGTGAGGGGTCCCAGCCCCACATCAGGCCCCCAGCCCAGGGCTCCAGGGCCGGGAAGAGACGTCCCCACAACTCTGGGCTGTGAAACCAGCGGGGACTGTGGCTGAGGGTCGCGGAGGCTGCGGGAGCCCCAGCAGCTCCTCTAAAGGGCCCGGCACGGACTCACTTGGACGCTCCCTCTGAGCCCAGCGCCGGGCAGCAGCCGGAAAGGACCCGGGACACTCGGGGAGGAACTAACCTGCCTGAAATCAGGGCGAGAGGCGGAGGGGCAGCTTCCTCCAGGCAGAAGGGCTGGCAGAGGCCATTGCTCCTTTGGCGAGCCCTCCCCCACAGTCAGCAGACAGGCACCATATTTGAATCCTCAGCACCTGACTCACACCTTTGGCCCCGCCCCGTGATTCCCGGAGGCCCCGCCCCTCCCTACCTGCAACCTCATCCAGGTCATTTCCAGGGGCTTTTCAGTGCAAGTGGCCTTTCTAGCCTTATGCTTAGGACTTTCCTAAAATCTCTCAAATAAGCAGCCGCGGGCCCCATACAGCTTGCTAAGTGGCCCCAGGCCTGGCGCTAGCAGCAGCCTGCACTGGCTCATAGCTTGGCCTCTCCTGGACACCTCCAAGCCCAGCACAAGGAGCAGCCAACTACGGTTTGCTGTATAGCTCGTGCTGGGGGGCCCTGGGCAAGGCACTGGCACAGGCTGACTTTGCACCTCCCGGGAGGCCCCAGAGACAGTGCACCTGTTGCTCAGACTCAACCATGCTGGATTACAACCCTACCACATCCACGAGTGACACACTCAAGGGGCGCCCTTGGTGAACACCAAAGCCCCACTGAAGTAAATCCTGCTCCATAGGGGTGTCTCCAGCACAGCAGCTCTCTGGCTGTAGTTGCAGCTGGTCCTCACAGCCAATTGGCCTGGGGGTCAATTCCTCCCAGTGACGCTAACAGCAGCCAAGGCTCAACTACACAGGACAGTGCACACAGCCCACACAGGGGAGCACCTGGAAGGCCCAGCTCAGGTGACTGGGGAGGCTGAGCCACTGGGCCCTCCAGGACACCTACTACACAAAGCCACTCTACCAATTCCAGGAGACACAACAGCTCTACCTAATACATAGAAACAAACACCTGGAAGCAGCCAAAATGCAAGGCAAAGAAATATGTCACAAAGGAAAGAACAGAAGAAGTCTCTAGAAAAGGAACTAAACGAAAGAGATCCAAGCAAGCTAACAGATACAGAGTTCAGAATAATGGTTTTAAGGATGCTCAAGGATATTAGTAAGAGTATGACGAAAATAATTGAGAAAATCGATGACATAATAAAGTATCAATTTGAAATGAAGGCTACACGAACTGAAATGAAGAATAATTTACAGGGAATCAACAGTAGAATAGAGGACACTAAGAATCAAATCAGCAATTTGGAACATGAGGAAACAAAAAACACCAGAAGAGCAAAAAAAGAAAAGAATCCAGAAATATGAAGATAGCATAAGGAGCCTCTGGGACAACTTCAAGAGGCCCAGCATTCATATTATTGGGATGCCAGAAGGAGAGGAAAGAGAGCAAGAAATTGAAAACCTATTTGAAAAATAATTACAGAAAACTTCTTCTACCTGGGGAAAGAAATAGACTTACAAGTCCAGGAAGCACAGAGGGTCCCAAACAAGAGGAACCCGAAGAGGCTCACAGCAAGACACATCATAATTAAAATGCCAAAGGTTACAGACAAAGAGAGAATCTTAAAAGCAGCAAGAGAAAAGCAGTTAATTACATACAAGGAAGCACCCATACAATTGTCAGCTGATTTCTCAACAGAAATTTTGCAGGCCAGAAGTGAGTGGCAAGAAATATTCAAAGTGATGAAAAACATGGAACTACAACCAAGATTACTCTACCCAGCAAAGCTTTCATTTAGAATTGAAGGTCAGATAAAGAGCTTCTCAGACAAGGAAAAGCAAAAGGAGTTCATCACCACCAAACCAGCACTACAGGAAATGTTGAAGGGTCTTCTTTAACAAGAAGCTAATGAACAAAAGAACCTGATGATCTAAATAGATCCAGAGACATTGACGCATGTAACAGATGATCATACTTCAGAGGGAAGAGGGAAGGGGGGTGGAGGGTGGGAAGAGATTAACCAAAGAAGTTATATGCATATATTCATAACCCATGGACACAGACAATGATGGGGTGAAGGCCTGGGGAGGGGGTGGGAGGGAGGTAGAGGGGGTCAATTGGGGGGGAAAAAATGGGACACCTGTAATAATTTTCAACAATAAAGATAAATTAAAAAAGAAAAAAAGAAAAGAAATAGTCTTGTTCAAATATGAGAAAAAAATGTAAGAAAAAAATTTTAAAAATTAAAGATTTTAAAATGCAGACAAGCTAGAACAAAATGTTTTATTATCAAAATAAAGACTTTATATAAAAGCATTACAGATGGTAAGTTCTATTTACATTTACTGATTCAAGGTTCACTTATGCATCAAACACTGAATGGGCACAGCAACAGGCTGCACATGCAAAGTAAAATGGACACTTAGATTTCACCTTTACCAAAGGACTGATTAATGTAAAAATGGGGGAGGGGAAGACAACATCAAAGCTGCCCAGAAACTGAACTGGCAGAGATGTCAAGGTAACAAACTGCAAAGCCATCCACCTCCAAAAAGGCACTTCTCATTGTTCTAAAAGTGCTTAAAACCTGAACACGAACCTTGTGCCTAGCTTATTTCAAGAAAACAAAAACTGAAAATCATAGGCTAATATCAGTATCGATTTTCCATGCAAAATTATCAAGAATTTGAAATAACCTTACATTTGTGAACTGAAATAAACCTGGCAAACTACCATTATACTTAAGGAGTTTTATATAATAAATTCAAACCAGCCTATTTCTGAAGCCTCCCTCATCCTAATTTTCTAGGATGTCTTTTCTACAATGACTGCAAATATAGCACTGCCCACAAACCCTTCGGTTGTGACAGTGAGCCTGATGCACCACCCAGATTCACAGGGGAGAATATTAGCAACTAAATCTCAGCGGTGACAACTTATATAATAAGCACAATACATGGAATATTCTCATTAGAGGAGTCCAAAGTAACATACCCCACTTCCCAACAATTACCTCATTCTTCCACATGGTTTTACAACTTTTGTGCCTTGATTCTGTTAAAAATGTCAACTAGTGTGACAATCATACCCATTGATTTTGTGTAAACAAGTTAGAGGGCTGGTCTCAATAGATATAGTCAATTAACACCACTACTGTGTTTCTAAGTGCTTGATTTTATAGGTGGATTCCAGGGCTATTTCAACACCAATTAAATCAAACATGCTTTCAGAAAACTGTCATTTTAAAAGAATTCAGAAACTAGATGGTGAGGGAGACCCACCGTAAATAGAGGGGGATGGTGTGGGGTGAGGGGCAGGGAAAAGCAAACAAATGGCAAGAGGGCAAAGCACAGCTACCGATATGCCTCTGCAACGCTTGGAAACATGTCTAATGAGAGTAACTTGATTTGTGTTTCCTATAAAACAAACTGATCATCAGAATTCTTAACTTGGGGTTCAACCACATGACAAAATGGAAAATTTTAACAAGGAAGACTGGTGCAGTGGAAGGCAGGCAGTGGATCTTCCAAATATTATTCTTGCATCTCAAACTCATGCTTCAGGCTGAAAAAAGAAAAGGGAACATGTCAGGGTATTGTTTTCAAACTAAGCATTCTCTCTTGAAAGCCTAATTCACTCTTAGAAATATTTTTACTGAGTTATAACATATATGTTTTAACATGTTAAATGTCAAACTTGAATTTTAACACACACACACACACACACACACACACAAAGGTCACCATCACCCAGATGAAGATGTAAAATGTTTTAAACATTCTTAGAGACTCTCAATGTACCCCTTTCCAGTCAACACCTGCAACTCCTGCCCCCCACCCGCCCCGAGATAACCACTACTCTGACTTCTACCATCCTTTTAACCACACACATAAATGAATGTAAAATTTGGGTGTTGAAGAGAGAAAAACCAACCATTACCTTTTCAAGTAAGCGTGCACATTCCCAAAGCCGTGGTATTTAGCTAAGTACACAAGGACCCCAGTCGCACACCGCCCATCTCGCTGACGACAGAAACTACAATTGCAGATTCTTCGACAAGGTGGGCAATGCCAGTTCTGAAGAATTGTGAAAAGGCACAGTTAAATCAAACCTACTCCCTCTCTCCCCTATACTTATCTACTCCTAGTTAACCTCTAAGGTGGGGTATCATCAATTGCTTTTAAATTTTTTATTTTTAAAAATCTTAACATGGTTAATATCCATCAGTCATACCTAATGTTCCCTTAGGAAATCCAGCACAGAAAGTCATACAGTGATTACTAGGGGTGAATGGAGATCAAATTCCCCTGAACAGTCACAGGCACCAGGCACTTGAAGGAGCTCACACCTACCCAGCACCAACACTATGAATTCACCTGCCTTTCCTGAAATGAAAGCCCTACAACAGTAAGGGCTCAGCCCTTTCACCAGTGCCATCTTTCTGGCGCAACCAGCTGGTGTCTGACCTTCAAAGCCCACAGGCCACCCCTTCCAGGCACCTACAGGATCCAACAGGGCATCCTTGACCTCTTCGCCGTAACGGTTTCGAAGGCAGGGGCCGCAGAACTGGCCTCGAACACCCCAGCACTCTGGGTTTCTGCAGTTTGTTTTGGTATCAATGGTTTTCTGGCGGCACTGATGACAAGTAGACCCCTACAAATAAAGAGCAAGTTAGAAAAAAACAAAACACCACTGCCTTTTGTAGAGAAAAATGGCATATTTAAAGACTGTCCTTCCTTAGGGGTACAGTCTGCCATTTTCAATCTGATTTCATTCAATTGGCAGATTCAATATTATCAAAACTTTTCTTCAAGTAACGGTCTTATCATGCAAAAAACCTTGCCAAGAGTCTCTTTCTGTCTTTAGCACACCACCTTATGCCCAGCACCCATCTACATAGACACACATAATAGACACATAGTAAATATATGCTGGATGAACCAATTTCTAAATTAAGAGAAAAGATCTAATGTTACTGAAGACTTATAAAGAGGGGCTAGATCCCAAGGATGCTACAAAACTCTTTTCTTATATGAAAAACACACACAGGCACACATCCCATATGCTAAGATGTTCAGAACATCAGCAAAACTCTAAGGAGAGAAGCTATCCTTCCTCCCTCACAGATGTTTACACTTTCAGACATAAGGCAGAGGTTTTTACCAATGAACGGCTATATATCTTCTCTCGAGAATTGTTGCAGATGTTCTCCAATTCATCCTCTGTAATTTCATCCACCGGGCGAATTACATGAGGAAGGGTCATGGATCCCGGGCGACGACCTCTGCGCATGTCATCTTCCTGCGTAACAAGCATGGAACAGTGTTCTTACTGGCTCTGCCCAGCTCTGAATCTCAGATACTTGATTTATAATTTCTTCATAGAGAATTCAACCTGGAAATCTTTCTTAAGGCTTATGGAGAGGAGACAAGTCCTAAGTTCCCAGGACACCATTATGGAAATGATTCCTACAACTAAAAAAAGCTGATGAAGAAGAAAACTTTGACTCCCTCGCCTGTTAACAAAAATCATCAAATATTCCAGACATTCACAACTTGGAGTTATAAGAGAATCCATATATATGAGGGAAAACTTAAAAATGTTAGTGAATGTGGTAAAACCTTTAGACAGAGTTCCAATCTTACTCAACTTAAGAAAATCCATGCTGGAGAGAAACTTTACAAATGTAGTGTATGTGTCAAAGCTTTTACCCGATTTGCAAGCCTTACTAAGCATCATAAAATACATAATGAACAGAAAACATTAGAAACCTAACTTATGTGGCAATACTTTTATTAAAAGCTCAGGCTTTGGGGATCATCAAAGAATTCAAGTAGAAAGACACCTTAAACATGTGATTGAGATAAAACTCATGTAGGTGTTCATCTTACTCAATGTCAGAGACTCCAACATGGAGAGAAACCATGTAAAACTCATGTATGTGGCAAAGCCTATAACCAGGGCTCACACCTCACTTGATATCAGAATATACATCTTTGAGAGAAAGCACACAAATGTATGGCAAAGCTTATCCAGAGTTTAAGCCTCGTGGGACATAGAATTCTTACTAAGGAGAAACCTTATAAAGGTATTGAGTGTGACCAGCTTTATAAAAAATGTACAACTTTGTGGTCGTGACAGAATTCATATAAGATGGAAACCATACAAATGTGTCAAGACCTTTAGCAATGACCTGTATACATCAAACAATTCCTACTGGACAGAAACATTACAAATGTAATGATGATGATAAGTTTAATCAATTCTCTCAATGAACAACACGAGAAAATTCATGCTAGGGGGCACTAAGTCTATTACTTTTGATGATTAACCAAGAGCAGATGTTAAATTCTAAGAGAATTAAAAGTTAAAATTATTTAAAACTCATGAGAATGCTGTATGTTAATGGAGCAAGAAAATCTGTGGAAAGGTCTAATTATCTTCAGTTTATAGAATGTTTTTATTCAATTATTTGAGGTTTCGCGAAAAGGCTACATTGTTATTGATGACTTAAAAACATCATCAACTAAGTCAGTATGGCATGAACAATCCTGAATGGTTTGAGAAGAACATTTAATGTGAATCATTTGGTGCAGGGCCTACAGAAGATGAAAAACAGAAGAGCAAGTACAAATGTGGACTCACGTTCATGTAGCCGTCCATGGTCTTCCTCTTCCTCACCAACATGTACTTATCCTCCCCCTCCTCCTCCTCCTCCTCTTCCTCTGGGGCCAGAGCCCCAAGTGACCCAAGGATACGGGACCTTGACCTGGTAAGAGGACGGGCTCTCCGATCGGGGTTTCTCCTAGAAGTAACTCCTGGGAATGTACGCCTTCTGGGTGTCTTTGATTGCTAAACAAAACACATATGACGGAATCCATTTATTCTAGAATAAAGAGAAATGGCACCTTCTCCTATGTATGTTTTTGTTTAAGTAAAGGGAGAACTCCATTTTCTAAGTTTCTTTGTCCTTTCTGTAATGCATGGAAAATGAGTCCCCAAAAAATGATACAGCCATTAAAATTTTGCTTTTGTAATACTGAGCCCAGTTCCTCTGAAACGGAGAAATACTGTACTTATTCATCTACACAATAAAGATGTAAGAACAAATCTCGTTTTCCAAAACCACCTTTTTAGGACATCTCTTGAGCCCTGACACATACTCACTGTTTCTACATTGCACAAGAGAGAATGTATATATGGTTCTCCTTCTTCCAAGTCTTCCTTTTATACCACAGCAGACACATCAAATCCCCCTGAGTTGCACCAGCTTAGTTCCTCAGAATATAATCACATACATCAGGCCATGACTTGGTTAAGAGGTCTTTTCCTTCTCAGATTTTAAAAAACAGATTACTATGCATCTACCACGAAAGAGAAATATGCTAATACTGGAAACAAAACAATACTTTCCAATCTTTATTCCTTGTCCTTGAGGGGTTTAGCTAAATTGGAAAAAAGACAGATAACCAATGAAAAGCGGTTTGAGCACTGCACAGGCTTGGCCCAGGGCGGCCGCGCCTTCCCCAGGACACCAGAGCTCCCAGGGATCAATTAGGTTTCCTGTTTCCTCCTTCTGAAAAAACCACACAACGAAAGGAGACTGGATTTTCAAATATCCTAACAGATCTATCTTAGCCCTACCCGAAAGACTACTGAACAAATAAGAATTTGCACTTACTGAACTGGGACCTCGGAGGGAATGCCGTCTAGGGAATGAGCCAGGGAAACTTTCTAATTCCGACATAAGTTTTGCAAGCTAAAAAGGAAGTGAAGCCAAAATTATTGGTTTAGAATAACTGCTGAAAATGAGCAAGTTCTGGAAATTAATGTAATACATCTCAGAGAGTTTCCAATTTCTCCTACACACTTACCAAGGCGTTAACAGATTTTTAAAAAAAGAAAAGTTAATCAGTCTAGGGTAATAAACACATTTTAAAGCACATACTGTAGACGTCGTAACTACACTGAAAACAATTCTTGACACAGATAAGAAAGAAGTGGCTTGGAGAAAAGCTGGAAGAGTTAATTCTAACACATTCCAAGTGAGATACCTACCATTGCTTTGTTTTGCTTTATATTTAAAGCCCTTTTCTCCAAAAAATTCATGCCATTTTCATCTTCTGAATCAGGATTGGAATCAGTCACAGATTTCTCCAGGGGTTCAGGAGCTGCTGCTCTTTTGCTGGCTGCTCCCCTGGTATTTCGAGCTGGAAAACTCATGGCCACCCGGAGAGGTCCGGAACGTCTGCACTGACTGCGGGTCCTACAGCCTGCATGGTCTGACTGTAATCTCTAGTCAATCAGAACAATTGAGTCATTAATGACTTGTTTGTTGAACAGGCTGCACCAGCATGACTGACTACAAAATTCCTTTTGAACAAAAGACACTTGCATCAAATAATAATCGA
Organism: Miniopterus natalensis; assembly: GCF_054644295.1. Classification (NCBI taxonomy): domain Eukaryota; kingdom Metazoa; phylum Chordata; class Mammalia; order Chiroptera; family Miniopteridae; genus Miniopterus; species Miniopterus natalensis. The sequence goes on from NC_142088.1 coordinate 40,391,400, forward strand.
CCACTTTAATTGTAAATTTTAATCGACAGCTCTGGGTAACAAAATCAGGAATTATAAATAAACACAACAATCTGAGTGTAGTTTAACTCCGCCAGCCTATCTGGAATACATTATTATAAGCCATCTTCACAGCCCCGAGGCTAGTGGTTCTGGGCCGTTTTTTTTTAAATGTGAAAATCCCAACTCTCTTTTAATTTAAAAACAGGCCTTTATGTATTTTTAAAGAATTTCTACAGGAACAAATATATGTTCTCCCACAAACATGGTTGCAATGCTTATGGCAATATTAAACTATATTAAAAACATCTCAAGGCTTTAAGCTACTTTTTTAAAAAAAATGTGGTAAAATATACATAACATAAAGTTTACCATTTTAACCGTGTTAAAGTATACAGTTCACTGGCATCAAATACATTCACACTGTTGTGCAACCATCACCACCATCATCTCTAGAACTTTTTCATCTTCTCAAACTGAATCTGTTCCTTTAAACAACTGCCATTCCCTGCCCCTGCAGCCCCTAGCAACCACCACTCTGCTTTCTGTCTCTATGACTCTGACTACTCTAGATACCTCTCTAATCTACTTTTTATAAGACTAAAATTTTAACATTTCATACTTTAAAGTAATACAGGTCTCTATCATTAAATATGTATTAAGAGCCCTGCCCGGCGTAGCTCAGCAGTTGAAGCATCAACCTAGGATCCAGGAGATCGCAGTTCAATTCCTGGTCAGGGCACATGCCCGGGTTTCGGGCTCGAACCCCAGTAAGGGGTGTGCAAAGAGGCAGCCGATCAATGACAACTCTCTCATCACTGATGTTTCTATCTCCCTCCCTCCCTTCCTCTCTGAAATCAATAAAGATATATTAAAAAAAATTTTTTTTAATTCCAGCTCTCAATCCTCTGAAACCCTCCTTAAAAAAAAAAAAAAGTATTACAATTAGCCATTGGGGCCCTAGCTGGTTTGGCTCAGTGATTAGAGCGTTGGCCCTCGGACTGAAGGGTCCCGCGTTCAATTCCGGTAGAGGGCACATACCTCAGCTGCAGACTCGATCCTCAGCACGGTCAAGGCACGTGCGGGAGGCAACCAATTCCATGTTTCTCTCTCTCTGAAAAGCAATGGGAAAAAATATCCTCGAGTGAGGATTAAAAACTAATAATAAATTTTTAAAAAGAAATAAGTAAAATAAAAATAAGATTAGCCACTGGGAAAATGCAAATCAGAATCACAAAATACCACTTCACACCCACAATACATTGCTGGTGGGAATGTAAAATGGTACAGCCACTTTGGAAAAGTCCGTCAGATCCTTAAAAGGTTAGAAAGAGTTACTGTATGACTCAGCGATACTCAAAAGTGTATGTCCACACAAAAACTTGTACATGAATGTTCATAGCAGTGTTATCCATAATAGCCAAAAGGTAAAAACAGCCCAAATATTCATCAACTGATGAATATTATTCAGCAGTAAAAAGGTACAAAGTACTGGCACATGCCACAACATGGAAGAACCTAAGTGAAACAAACCAGTCACAAAGAACCATTTATATGAAATGTCCAGAACACGCAAATCTATAATGATAGAAAACAGACTGGTGGTTGCCAGGGACTGAGCATGTTGGGAAAGGATGCAAAGTGACTGTTAATGGGTACTGGGTTTCTTTTTTGGAGTAATGAAAATATCCTAAAATAGATTGCAGTGATGGCTGAGAAAAAAAATAAACAAAAAAACTAGAAGAAAAAATATCCCCCATAAAGTCCCAGGAAGGAAAGACCCATTTTCAAATTCAAAAATTTCTAAATCCCCACAGCTTTTTTCTCTCCATGTACTTTTAGTGTGACAAATTGAGACTATAAAATGACAAAAAAAGTTTTAGGAGTTCTGAAGACTTTTAATTGATTGGCTTTTTATTGACTGCAACAATCAGCACCTACAAAGAACTGAAACAATACCCAGAAGTGATCTGGGCTATAGACAATGTTTGGGTCACACCCAAATTTTCAGACCAGCCTTTGCAGTAACTCCAACATGCCCTGATTTAAACCAGTATCACTTATTATAGGAATGTTACATTACCATGAAGTTGAACAGTGATAAAAATATTTCCCGGTCAGGCACTTTCACTTATGTCAGCGTCACTCAAGTGTGGTCCCAGGTAGTCAGACCACACTGAGCTGAAGAGCATGCACCTGGCTGCAAATCAACACACTGCTTCCTTTGTCAAGGAAGTCTCGCTAACAAAAAAACATCTGCAGAACAGCATGTTCAGGGAGAGTGGGACTGAGGTGCAGCAGCAGCAGCAGCAGTGGCCTGAGCAGGAGAGGTTAAAAAGGTAAGGCAGTGTGCACAGGAAAAGCAGGACCAACGTGCAAAAGTGGAAGCAGGAAGGGCCCTAACTGTCATTATCTGCACTCAAGCCCCTGCACAAGAGTTATCACAGGTTTTCCAAATGCATGGATCTGCCATGGGAACATTTACCAAAAACCTGGTCTATGCCAGGCACTGGACTGGGCACTTGAACTTACATGCGAATGTAATTAATCTTGAGGACATGTGTGCTTCCTCCAATTAGGCTGGATTTCTGTGGCAATGGAAATCTGGAGGTTGGCCAATTTTATCTTACTAGTTTCCATGATTTTCAGAGCCTACAAAATGTTCAGGCTTTACACGTAGGACTATTTTAGTAAAAACTGCTTTAAGACATAAATACTCTTAAATTTTAAAACGATCGACAAAATTTCTGGCATGACTAAAATGAAAATTACAAGAAAAAAAAGTTTTTTTAAAAGCAAGTATGCCACGCCTCGAAATGTACTTTACTTCTTGATATTGGTGAAATTCTCAAACTCACCATTCCATCTTGTATCTCACTCTCTGAGAAACCGCAAAACGATTCATCGTCAGAGTCGGCGTGAAAAATACTGGCCAGTTCGTTAGTGACATCTGGCCTTGGTTTCTGTAAAAATCCACAATGGTCTAATACATCTTGCACCTCACTTTCTGAAAAGCCGCAGAAAGATTCATTATCAGAGTCCTCATAAAAAACATTTGCCAGTTCTTCACTGATATCTGACCTGAATTTAGGTTTCTGTAAAATAAATAAATAAATGTGGTTGTGCATTTTTTCCCCTTTTTCAAGAACCAATTTTCCATAAACCGTGCAGAGAGCAAATCACATTCACAAGTGCACTACAAGAGAATAGCTTTTGTTACAAAGAAAAATGGTTCAGAGGTTTACAAATGATTTCTGAGTTGTTATGGCAAATCATCAAGCATGTTAGGTTAGGCGACATTTCAAAAGGATAGAATAAGTAGCTAATCTACCTCCAACAATTACTACCTAGAACCACAGCAAAAAGTGAAATGAAATTACAGTGCATACTGTATTTTCATAACGGCTGTATAGAAATGTAGGCAAAAAGCAAGCAGTTTTAATCACGCACAAAGCATTTGGGGCATTTTGAGCACTGCAGATTCAATTCTGTTTATTCTCAGGCAGCACTTACCGTGTTTGCAAAATTATCAGAGGCAAAGCTGTCACAACTGTCATCAGAAGATGACGGGGTTTCCATGGAAATCAACTTCACATAGCTGAATTTCTTTAAGTTCTTCTTTACTCTGCGACCCTTTCGCTGCAGATGGAAATGGCAGTACGATTAAGTGGGATGCTCACTACAGTATCTAACTAAAGACATCATTTTTGAGTTTAGTAGGTTCAAACAGCACAGATATGTCCATTTCTTATACCCTATATAGGAAAAGGGGAATTTGCAATTGCTACAAAAAACTTTTCAAAAATAGGTAAAATCCTAAAAAGGGATCACTCTGAAGAAAAACTATAATGATATTTATCAATTTAATCAAACATCTGTAGAGCTACCTCTACCCACCTGAAGAGTGCCCAAGCTCTTAGCATTATACTGAACTCCCACGAAATTTAATGCCAAACTCCTAAAATCTGGCCTGTACTTCAAAAGTACAAAACGGTAGTGATTTCTCTCCCTCAGCCAAAATCAAGCTAATCAGGCCGTTTTATGCAAGCTTTGGGCTATGTACTGTGTTGCTAAATTCCCAAACTACAAAACTGGACAGCACTTCTACTTCAAGATGGCAGGCTTTCAAATAGGCCTTGTTCCAATCAGGGGGATAGTGATTTCCGCACAAATCCTTACAAATCGAATATACCAACCCAGTGAACAAATGTTCCCGAAGCCAAGTTAAAGGTCAAACAGCCCTCCAAACCCAGTTAGAATGCCTGATTCCACTCTGGCATTCTACTATGAGCGTGGCCTTTCAGCTCTTGCATAGTCCCCTTGCTATACAAGTCTTAAGTGTTTAGAAGTTCTTTCATAAGGCACAAATTACTTGTAGATGTAAAAATGCTTCTTTCATTCCTAAACACTTTCCAGCCTGGCACTGCTTATCAGAAAATGCAACTGGCATCTCATGTAAAAAAGATAGTTTCTGGCATTTAAAATTTAATGAGATTTCTTAACGTTTTATTAGTTCATATAGTTTTACTTTCTTAAATAGGGCCATGGAGTAGAAGTGGCTCTTTACACTGAAAACTTTGAAAGGGCAAGCTCTGCTGTGGGTCCCACCAAGTAACACCAAAATGTGAGAGGTCTGGTGAACTAATACTTGACCTTGCTTCTACACCTAACATTTCGCATTTCATTGCAGTATCTTGCAAGTAAAATTATTTTCATGATGGTACCTAACCACCCTATGCTCCTAAGTAGATTCCACTTAATCATCTTAGGAAGTTTTTGTCCTTTGTCCTTTTAGAAAGGCAAGAAAATGTGATTAAAGATAGAGCTACTACCTATTAAAAGGGATCTCAGGAAACCTCCCCCTTTTTCCAGATAAGGAAATTCAAGGCTCCAGGGAGATGAAATATATTGTCCAAGAACTCAAGCCTGCCATCTCCTAAAACAGCAGTATTCTTGCATTACTGCAGGAAGTATCACCATTTACTCATCAATCTATCTGCAAGCAGAGGCTCAAGACAGATTCAAGGGAGGCATTCTATTGGAAGCTGTCAGGGAAATATATGCTGGGCTTTTAACAAGTCAATACATGCCAAGAGTTAAGTTACCAGGCAAACGTTATGTTTGGAGGAAAAGACATAGAAGAAACAAGCAAATAGTTATGGTTGAGGTAAACTTCTCTGGCAGGCAGGTAATAACTAACGGCGCTTAGTAGGTGTTTTCTGTGCCAGACACTAAGTATGCTTTCACATTATAATTGATTCCTTGCAACAAAGGCGTATCATTATTCCCACTTAACAAATGGGGAAACTGAGGTTCAGAGAGGTGAAATGGATTATTCAAGTCACACAATGGCCTAAACTTGAACCAGGCATGTGAGATTCCAAGCTCAGCGACACATGGCTTTCTTCATCCTGAAAGCCAAAGCCTAGTTCGAGCGATGTGCCTGAAAGCACGTGCCCAACAAGCTCTCCCCGCTTGTGAGCTTTACCCGACATTTATTTTAAGCTTGTCGCTCTCTTCCTTTTCACCCAACCCCCACCTTCTAACCTCTCCTGGGGCAGACCCTACGTTCCGGTTTCCGTTGAGAGCACAAAGTAACGTTCCATTCAGGCAACATCCTGCAGCTTGAGAAACGTTGGGGGCTGGGGAAAGGAATGGGGAAAAAGCGAAAGGCTGCAAACAGTTTGGACCACCAAGTCCTTCAATTGCATGTAACCACCGCCCGGGACTAGGAACACCTCCGCCCACGTGCGCAACCAGTGTTTGCAAGACCTTTAAACTTCAAACCCACCGACCCTGAGCGGTCCGAAGGGGCTGAGGCAAAAGCGGGCGGAGAGCTCGCCAAGGTCCCCCCAGTTGCGCGCGGGTGGAGCCGCCCACCCGCCAGGGGCTAAACGCCGGAAAGGGCTGGGGGCGCAGCAGGGCAAACTCCCAAAGAGCGGGGAGAGCGGCGCCCCCTTCTGCGTTCCAGCGGCCGGATCGGGCCCGCAGACACATGGGGGGGGGGGGGAGGCTGCGGACACAATGGGGGACTGGCCAGCCCCGCCCGATGTACGGCGCGTGCACCTCGAGCACACATGGCCTTGGCCTCCCCACTGCTGCCAACTATCCTGCAAACGGCTCAAATCTCCGAACCTCCCGCAAGGGGGTTGCACTTGCTCCGCATGCGCTGCCCCACGCTCCCAATGACCACACGTGCACGAAACCCGGGGCTTTCCCAAACCGAAAGGCCACCAGGACGGCCACCAGTTGATAAGTAGCGCTCTGTCCTTGGAGTTGGAGGGAGTCGACCCGCACCCCCCGTGCCCGCCCCTCGGGTTCGCCCGCCAAGCCCTCACCGGCACGCGGCGAGCATCCATGCTGGCAGCCGGGGCCCAGGCCCTCGCCGGGAGAGGAGAGGAGAGGAGAGAGCAGAGGAGCCGCGCGCCTCCGTCCCGCGGAGCAGCAGCCGCAGGCGGGCGGGGCGCGCAGACCCGGGCCGCGAAGGGCGGGGCCGGCCGCTTTCCCGCGGTGCGGGGCAGGTCCTGCAAGCTGTGGTGACGCCGGCGCGGGCGCCCGACCCGCTCGGCCCCTGAAATGAAAGCACCCCCCCAGGTATTCTGAATTCAAGGTAGTTCCTGGAGTCCCCTAAAACCCGCCTTGAAAAAGTGGCGTTTTTAGGGCTCCAGGACTTGTCTCTTTACGTTGCTGCACGGTCCTGAGCGAGCGGCGCGAAAGTGGTTCGTATTGCCGCGGGTGAGCCGGCTGATTTGCGTGAGTTCCGGGGCTGCGGGCAGAGGGCAACCTGGCTGCGGGCCTTGGGGAACACCGTGGGGCTCTGCACTTAGCCCTTTCATTGCGGCCTGCAGCTTAAATGATTCAAAATCAAAATCAAATCAAGCACGAACTCCACTCTTTATTGGCTCAGTCACTGTCCCTGGGTGTAGCACTTCTTATCTGGTAACCACGCCATTATCTAAAACAACAAAATGTGTTGAATCCTGATCTTTCTTACAGGAAAGCACAAGAAGCCGACTTGTTTTCCCTAAGACTTGAGGGTTTTTTTAATTGGAAATAAGGCTCTGCTGTTAAGACGCTTCTATGAGATGATAACGTCTTTAGAGATGACCTGCTGTGGATGGAGGCTAAAGGCACTATAAATGCGGTTTGGAGATCGTTCCTTCGGTCAGAATTGAGAGTTACCTATTTTCAGAATGAACGTGGGCTGTTTTTCATTGCTCTTCTACTCAAATCTGACACTCTGACCAAATAAAATGTGAGACAAGTTTTTGTAAAGAGTAGGAAAAATAAGCTGCTTGTAGAAGAAAAAGCAAAATAAATTGGGTTATTTTAAAAGACCCTAATTAAAACCTTACATTTAAAACAAGTGCTTGAAATGAGTACACTCCATTTTCCCCCTTCAAAACTTTTTTTCCCCTGGAATAATTCCTTAGCAGTAAGAGAGCATGCATGAACACATTGTGTTCCTCTTCCGAGGCAATTAATACAAAAACTTGTGAGCGAGTAGTAATGCACGAGGACAAATGGATTGGAAGAATTGGAAGGAGCTTGGTTGCCAGGTCTTCCAACCTTTCTAAAAATTGCTACCTAAGATCGCTGTGTCACAGAGCAAGGGACAAAGAACTCACTGTCTCAAAGGTAGGCGCCAGGAGAGGCTGTTGGTCTGTCTGGAGAAATTCCTTGCAGTAGAGGGGGCCCTCAATAAATATTTGTTGAGCAAATAAACAATTATATGAATGGTGAATGAACTAAAATTGTTAGTGCTGTATCCTTGGGAATACAATCTTGTGCCGCTAAAGTTAAATATATGAGAATTTGAAATTGTGAAATGCATAAAGTAGATTAAGTCACTTTAGCCCTCCAGAGGCACTAGAAAATAATTTGGTTTACACACTTCTTTAAGGATCAGGACTCTGCAGTCTTTTTAGTAATCAGGCAAGTGCAAATTAAAACAAGGAGATACAGTCTCACTCAGACTGGAAAAATTTAAAAGCCTGATAAGACCAGGTGTTGGCTAAGGATATGAAGAAATTCCGGCAATGATGTTAGTAGGGAGTGATTCAAGGGTGATTAGTAAAAGCCAACAAAACCACTTCCAGATATATACCCTAAAACAAAGTTTTTCACACTGCAGGTTCGACTTAGTATTTGCAGCTAGCGTATTTTCTTCTTTCTTTTTGAAATAAAATAGAAAATAAGAGTAGTGTGAATATTGTTCCCTGAAATGTGTGTCACTTTTGTGTGTTTGTGTGTATGCTGTGTAAAATGTGTATTTCATGTTGTACTTCACCCTCAACAAAGTTTTCAAGGCGCCGTGCCGGAGAATGCGGGAGAATGTGCGTAATGAGTCTTGCACTGAGGTTCTCTCATTCGCCAAGGATGCCCAAATGGCAGTTACTCCAGGCACTGTTCCGAGCACTGCCAGGCAAACCAGGGAGGGAGTTTACGCGCTAGGAGAGAAGCAGAAGTAAACAAATAAGATAAATTCAGGTGTGAAAACTTCTGAGAACAAACATAAAAGCAGGATAAGGGATAGGAAAGAAAGAAGTACCAATTTAGATAAGAGAAACAGGAAAGATTTCTCTGAGGAGCGTTCTGGGTCAGGAACCTGAATAAAGGGAGGGAGGGAGATGAAGAATGTGCTGGCTTCAGGCAGAGTGAACAGCTGGCTCAGAGGCTCTGTGGCAGTGACCAGAGAGCTCAGTACGCAGGACCCTAGAGAGCTAGGGGAAGAGAGGGAGAGGGACCAGATGACATGGGGTCTTCCTGGCCATGGGAAGAGTTTGAGATGGTATCCCAGGTAGGATGGGAAGGATTTTGATGAAGGAAAGACCCAATCTGACCTCATGAGCGGTGTAAACTATATATAAACTGAAGGGGAACAGAAGTGGAAGCTGGAGAGACGTAGGAGCCCCTGGAGGAGAAAATGATGACTTGGACTGGGGTACCTGTGGGATAAGAAGTAGTCAGATTTAAGATATGTCATTTTGAAGGTAGAGCTAATCAGACCTGAGGGCTGGCTGGTTCATTCATAGCAGCATTGTGTGTATCAGTAAAATATTGCAAACAATCTAAATGCCCCTCAGAAGTGAAATGGACACATGAACAGTGGCATATTCATGCAATGAAATTTGAGCAGTAGTTCAAATGAATGACATAACTTACTTGCATCAGTGTAGATAAATCCCTTTTTTTTAACTTCTCAGTTTATTGATCCTCATGAAGAATCCACACAGTCACCACAGATGAAATCACTGAAGAACCTTTACTTCTTTTTGCCAGCACCAACATTGGCCCTTGCAGTCCCCCTGACTTCCTTCGTTCTGTTCTTGGGTTCCTTTCGCTTTTCCTTGAGGCCTTCCTCTCATACAGGCCATGTCGTGCAAATCTATGTTTGGGTTCATTTTTCTTTATGTAACCCAAGGAATCATAAATCATACCAAAGCCAGTTGTCTTGCCACCACCAAAATGGGTTCTGAGTCCAAACACAAAGATGACATCGTGTACTTTTGGCTAGTTTTTCCCAAATTTCATCTTAGGTACTATTGCCTTCCCAGGGTGAGGTAGGTCGATGAGCATTTGTTTCTGTTGGTCATGTACTTAATGGTGCGGATAGTTACTGTCATTCATGATGACGGCCGATCTTGAAGCAGCCAGGGAGGAAAGGAGTGTGTAGATAAATCTTAACAATGCTGAGTGAAAAGCAAATTGAAAACGTTTCTGTAAGGTATATCCCTTATGCAAAAAACATACATAAGTTGTGAAATTATAAAAACATGGACAAGCACAGTAGGTAGAGGTAAACTCTGAGGAGGGAAAGATGGAGGAAAGAAGGGAAGGGGAAGGTCTTTGACTCTATTATTAATGCTTTTTTAAAAAAAATAAATGGTATGAAGTAATATGGCAAAGTGAGTGGTAGGTACATGAGTGTCTTTTATATTTTTGCTCTCCATGTTTTGTATTGTTTTTTGTATCTGTAACATATAATAAAACCTTTTTTAATTTTGAAACATTTGTCCTGTCAATCAAGGACAAATATATATATATATATATATATATATATATATATATATATATATATATATAGTATTTAATATATGCTTTCTATATATTATATAGGGTCTTATAAATGGGAATGCATGTTTGTCTTGCAATTTTAGGTACCTCGTAAAGATTTTAAGTCACTATGTGAGTTGGATGCTGGTAAATACGTTCATTTTGAATGAAAGACACAAAATGAATATGAATGGAAATGCAATGTGCAGAGAAAGGTGGGGGCCCAGGCCACAGCAACAGGTATTAAGGAGCGACATTTCATAACCACACACATGACATATACAGACAGTATTTAATATGAGGGCTGTAAATACAACAGCACTCAGTAAATACTACCAACTAGAATGATTGAGATGGAATTTTAAATGTATAAAACATTTTAAAATACCAGTCTCCTGTTCAAGAGCTTTGCATTCCTCAGACTGTTATGAACTCTAAGGATTATTGTGTGTTGTCCTATAGCTTTTATTCACCTTGCACAAAGAATTCCATTTACTATTATTAAGTTTGAAACTTGACCCTGAGGTTCTGAGCACTTAGCACTTGAATAAAGAGGGGAGCTGAAGTCAAACTTGAACTCAAGATGATTGGTTTTAAAATAAAGAATGAAACAACTAATAAGAAGTATCATTTTTAGATGCTATTTCAAAACAAAGTTAATGCCCCAATATACATGCTGCTCTAATCCCACACACCCTTCCTTCTCTCAGACAACGTAACTTGAGCCCAAGCAGCTCTGTAACCTTCAATAGGCCATAAACACCCGGAGACAAAGGGCTCGGAAGAGTTTTCACTGTGTATGGATACAGACAGGTTGCAGTCCGTCAGGTCCCAAATCTCTATTTCAAATAACCCTTAATTATAGATTTACCTCCCTAGTGCCCGCTTTCAGGATGCACAAAGGCAAGAATCCTAAAAGGCCTAAAGTTACCCAGCCACTCCGCTGGAGGGCCCAGCCCCTTACCACCCTGGTTCAGTCTAGTGTAGAAACCCAGCCTCTCCAAGCTACATTGGCATGTTTGCTTTCTACCCTATGTCAACACTCCTTTAAATAGGTCAGTTTGCTGACATCTGATACTTGATTAGAGAAAGAAGTATGTAAACATGAACACAAAAGTGTCTATTTTGAACAAGACGAAATATTTGGGTTTTTTTTCCTGGATCAGCAATATTCGTTGTGAAATATTTAACTGCTAGTATTAAAGCATCATTAACACTGGATGAAATAAAGTCGAGTTTTCATTACTGAATCAGTCAGTTCCAACATTTTGGAAGCTAAATTATAACTACAACCTAACTCTACCCACATTTTACCATCCAAAATTCCCCTCTAACTTCTCCTTCCATAGCATTTTTTTTTTTATTTGCACCTGGGAAGATTTTTTTATTGGGGTGTAGATATCTCTTCAAGATAGTGATTTCATTTCTTTTGGATATACACCCAGAAGTGGGTTTGCTAGATCATATGGTAGTTCTAGTTTTAATTTTTTGAGAAACTTTCATATGTTTTTCATAGTGACTGCACCAATTTATATTCCCACCAACAGTGTACAAGGGTTCCCTTTTCTCCACACCCTCACCAACACTTGTTATCTCTTGTCTTTTTGATGATAGCTATGTAATGATACCTTTAAAAACTACAATGCAAGGAGGAAAAAAGACTAGAAAGGTACGTGGCAAAATGTTAGCATAGATTTCTTCTGGGATGGAGGGAGCTATAGGTGATTTTTCTTTTGTTTCTTTTCCCTTTTTGTTCTTTCCAAATTCACTAGAATGAGCACAAATGATTTCGAGACTCAGGAGGAAAATACAAAAGAGTGGCTCCCTGTTCTTAAAATAACAAAAACAAACAGTGCAAAGGGAGAAGGGCTGAGGTGAGTTAGGGTGACTTGCAGAGGATGAAGGATTAGGGGGAGCAGGTGGATGAGGGAGCAGGAGGGGCAGATGGGGTCAGGGAAAGTGAGGGCCTGTTGTGGGGGCAGCCAGCTGTGAAGTGCCCCCCAGTTATCCCGGGGGACTGCCCTGAGCAGGCTCTGCACAGCCATCCCATAGACATCTGGCAAGATTTTTGTTTTTGCTCAAGAGCTCTTTGTTTCGATCATCTTCCCCTTTGGAAACAGCTGGGGTATGCGGAAAAAAAGGTGTGAGAGCCCGGCCAGACGTGGCTCAGCGGTTGAGCGTCGACCTAGGATCCAGGCGATCGGGGTTCCATTCCCAGTCAGGGGACATGCCTGGTTGCGGGCTTGATCAATGACCCTCTCATCATTGATGTTTCTATCTCTCTCTCTCCCTTTCCTTTCCTCTCTCTGAAATCAATAAAGATATATTAAAATAAATTAAAAAAAAAAAAAAAAAGGTGTGCTTAGGCAACTTATTTAAGCTGTCCGAGTTGTGAATCTTCTAAGACATTGATTCCTTCTTCAGATCTGTTCCTTTTAAGCAGCTCTTTGGAAAGAGAATTGTTGCAGAGAAGAAATTTAACTATTAGCTAAAAGGAGACTTAGGGATTGTCTGTAGATTGGTTAGATTGGTTAATTTCTGGAGTGAACAAAATTCAAGATATTGGTGGGGGCCTCAGGGAAGAGCCTAATCTGCACATTGACCTATAGTATTCAAAACCAGTCTACCAGCAGTCCTCAAAAAGTTAAGCATAGCATTACCATATGCTCTATCCATTCTACTGGTCAAATGGCTGAATTTCAGCCTTTATTTTCTCTTTCTGAGAGTCCCCAAAGGTAACTCTGTGAATAGCAATGGTTCATCTTAATCTAATTGTCTTAAAAGCAGCTTTCTCTGGTCTTCAAATATAAAGCTTACAGGCAGCTCTACTAGTCACTCTGGAATTCCATGTACCCCAACCCACAGAATTCCTTGAACACTGACAGAAACCAGAAAGCTTATTATTCTACTTTACTTTTCCTTGGTCTTTCAGAAAAACAGTTGGTACATGCCCAGAACACCTCTAGGGGGTTGAATGGTGGCCCCCCAAAAAATATATCCTTGTCCTAATTCCCAAACTCTGTAAATGTTACTGTTATTGTTTTAATTAGCTAGTTTATTAATATTAATAATAGGAAAAAAGCAAAGGGGAAGCCAAACATTTTAAGCATGGTCATCTGGGCAGCTTCACCAGGAATCTACAACTTCACACTCCCCTTCACACTGGTCCATTCGCTGCAGATCACTGGGGGAAGGGATCCAACAGATGTGAAGATGGGCATGTGTGCAGTGAAGTCAGGGTGACATAGAGGAGATACTTGCCTATCATTCTAACCTGGGAAAAAAATAATTGGCTAGAGGGAAGGGCAGTGAATCCAGTGCAAGTATGTGAAATCTTGAAGGGTTAATTGGTTAAGTTCCTGGTTATAATCCCCGAAGAGTTTTCTCTCTTGTTTCCTGTTGCACTCTCTTGTTCTGTGACCCGTACTTGCCATGCACTAGTGTGTCATGTGGCCTTGACAGCCACATGGTCCATGGTCATGTGGACCACACACATGCAATGGGCTGCAGCTGAGAACACAAGCTAAGCTAGCCAGCTGCTAGACTGGACTTCAATATGGAACAGAAACTCTGGGTAGTGGCCTTAATTCTTGCCCTGCTGAAGACAAGATTGGACATTTTCCATAGTGGGGCTGAGGGAAATAGAACATTGGAAACCCAGGAGTTTAATTTCACGGAAATAAAGATCACTCATCCTCCCATGTGAGTCACCAGAAATTCCTTTCCTTGAAACATCATAAGAACTCCACTTCACCAATAACAGATGGGGACACAGAGGGCACCCTGCAGATAACATTACCTTATTTGGAAAAAAGGTCATTGCAGATATAATTAAGGATCTTGAGATGAGACCATCATGGATTACTCAAATAGGCCTTAAATGACAAGTGTCCTTATAGGAGACGCAGAAGAGAAGTTTATGTGAAGATGGAGGCAGAAGTTGGAATAAGCAGCCGCAAGCCCAAGGAATGAAGATAGCCACGAGAAGCTGGAAGAGGCAAGGAAGAGAATCTGTAATTATATAATTTCAACTAGGTACAAATGTTGTACTTTTTAAAAATATGTTTTTATTGATTTTAGAGAGAGAGGAAAGGAGAGGGAGAGAGAGAGAAGCATCAATGTGAGAGAGAAACACTGATCAGTTACAGTTGCCGTTACTGGGGATCAAACCCTCAACCCGGATATGTGCCCTGACCAGGAATCAAACCCACCACCCTTCAGTGCATGGGATGACAACCAATTGAGCCACACTGGCCAGGGTGAAGTGTTCTGTATCTTGACTATATTAATGTCAGTATCCTGGTTGATATATTTTACTATAGCTTTATAATAAGCTACCATTGGGAGACACTCAGTAAAGGGTACATGGGGGTCTCTATTATTTTTTTACAACTGCATGTGAGTCTACATTTATCTCAAAAATCAAAAGTTTAATTAAAAAATAAAGCTGTCTAGATCCAAGAAGTTCATCCATGTCTAAAAGAGCTAAGCAGATATTTCAGCTGCTGCCAACTGCAGGGGAGTCTGAATTTAAAGTCTGAAGCAGCCTAGTTAACTTTTTGTTAAAACAAACAACCAAGACTCTTTGGAAGAATAGAACAGAATCCAGAGTCTCTATGGTGATTATTTATACTGTCTTGAATGAAATCCAAAATCACTAGACAGAGGGAACAAAAGAAAACATGACTCACAGGCAATCAATGCAGAGTGACCTCAAGATTCCCCAGATGTTGAAGTTAGCAAAAAAAGATTGAAAACAGCTGTTATAACTATGCTCAAGGACATAAAGAATAATATCTTGTAATTAACAAACAAATAAGAGAGCATAGAGAAATCAAAAGTATAAAAAAAAAGGAAATTCTAGAGCTGAAAATAAAATAAAGTAACCTAAATAAAATATCTAATGGATGGGCTGAACAGCAGGCTAGAGATGATATAAGAATAAGTGAACATAAAGATGATTAGAAATTATCCATTCTGAGGAACAGAGAGGATAAAAGATTGGGTAGAAGAAGGAAAAGATTAGAACAGGGCCTTAAGGACCTATGGGACAACAAAAAATTCTAACCTTTGAGTAATTGGAGTTCTAGAGGAAAGCAGGGAGAGAATGGGGCAGAAAAATATTTGAAGGAATAATGGCTGAAAATTTCCCAAATTAATAGATTCAAGAAGCTCAGCAAACCCCATGCAGGATAAATACAAAGAAAACCACATCTGTGATACCCTTGGTAAATTTTCTGAAAACCAAAGATGAAGAGAAAAATCTTTAAAACAATTTTTTAAAAAAAAAAATATCTTTATTGATTTCAGAGAGAGGAAGGGAGAGGGAGAAACAGAGATAGAAACATCAATGATGAGAGAGTCATTGATCAAGCCTGCAACCTGGGTATGTGC
Organism: Miniopterus natalensis; assembly: GCF_054644295.1. Lineage (NCBI taxonomy): Eukaryota > Metazoa > Chordata > Mammalia > Chiroptera > Miniopteridae > Miniopterus > Miniopterus natalensis. The sequence continues at coordinate 40,406,847 of NC_142088.1, forward strand.
CCTGACCAGGAATCGAACCCCGATCGCCTGGATCCCAGGTCAATGCTCAACCGCTGAGCCACGCCCGGCCGGGCTAAAACAATTTTTTAAAATACATTATATATAGAAGAATACAATACAAATGACCATTGACTTCTCTTCAAAAGTATTTGTTATTTAAGTATTCCAAAATCTGTGGTTTAATGTAATTCAATTTTAGTATACTACCAGCCAAAAAAGACAGTAAGGACACATGTTCATGAAACCAGGCCCTTAACAGAATTATCAAGTATTTTTTCTTCAGTCCCATCCTTCAAAATAGATCAAAGAACCAGTTACTCCACAGTGGACTGACTAAAACCTAGTTACTTAAGAAAATAAAATTTTGCCTTCTTTATATAAATAAGTATTTGCACCACGTTGTCATACCAACCCTTGAAAAGCCAAGGTAGAAAGGACTGGTCGCAGAATTTAGAGAAAGGGTAGCTGATTAATTGGATTATCACCCTGCCAGCCCCTTCTTCTAATCCCTAGTCAAGGCTGTCTCCCAGGGGGTGTATTTTCTTTATATTCTTTGGATAACAAAAGTGTTACTGTTCAGGTCATATTGACCTGATCCAAGACTAGAGTCAGATGACTTGAAAGAAAAATTTATAACTCTCCTCAGGATCAAGATCAATGTAGAAAAAAAGAAAGGTATTCTTTTATATAGATATTCCTGAAATTGAAGTTTCATCAGAGACATTCAAACAAATGAATTTATAGAGGTATTTTAAAGCTACCTTCACAATGGTTGGAAATAGAAAGCAAAAATCAAATAAAAGACATAAATCAGAAGTGGAATTGAACATGTTATATTGATTCTTACAAAATTTGACCATCTATAAGAATAAAAACATCTCAGGGAACCAAAGATAGAACCTCTTAGAATGGCTGTATTCTCAACAACTTTTACATTAAAGTTATAAAACCTGATTCTAACACTGGCAGTGGACTGAAGGTCTTAAACCTTTGAATTTTCTAATCTATATTTCCTGTCCTGACTTCTCTTCCCAGCCCTAGACTGCTATTCACCACTGTCTCATGATCAGAGGAAGTTTGTTACTGAACAGTATTTTTCTAACTTTAGTCATCCCAGCACTGTTGTCTCATGTTTTGCCATAACTGTATATCCCTTGTATTATTAGTTCTTATTAGTTTTCTTTACATTGAAAAGAATATTGTGCCCTGGCTGGTGTGGCTCAGTTGGCTGAGCATCATCCCATGCACCCAAAGTTTACCAGTTTGATTCCCGGTCAGGGCATATGCCTAAATTTCAGGCTCGGTCCCCAGAAGGGGGCATGCAGGAGGCAGCCTATGGATGTTTCTCTCTCATCGATGTTTCTCTCTCATCGATGTTTCTCTCTCTCCCTCTCCCTTCCTTGATCTCTCTAAAAAAATCAATAAAAATATATTTTTTTAAATGTTTCATGCTTAGTCTTTACATTATAATTTTACATCTAATGTTTTTATTTGTATAAAACTTAAATCATAGCTACAACTGAAAAAGCAGTATAATTAGTTATCAATAAAATGATAGATGTATAAAATATATAAAACATAATTATTAAATTCTAATGAGGTGTTGCTGTCTTCCAAAGTCTGAGACCTGTTCATTCTCGGATAAAACAAAAAGTGTCTGCCATTAACATCAGACTGAGGCTTTGTCCTTGATATAACAAGATTTTTAAAGGATTTAAAGAGAACTGAGAGTTATGGTGTGGCTAATGGCAGAGTAGCTAGTACTAGAATAACTCTCCAAAACATAACAATTATAAACTCAGGGCAAAATGTAACCAAACAACTATGTGAAGACACTGGAGAGGGACCAAAAGCAGGCCAAAACTAAAGGGAACTGTAAGCCTTGAAAGAAGGGAACCACACACACTGGATAAGATCCACCTTTATTCAGATATCTCCATGTCTATGCAGCAAGAACTCAAGCAAAGTCTGCATTCTTATTGGTTTGAGGTGCCAAAGGTAAACAGCTAACAGAGGAACAAAGATTTGATTTACCAAACAGAAGGATGGAAAGAAGAAATAGAGGAACAGCAAACCCAAATCAAACAGCAAAATAGTAGAATTTAATTCAACATATCAATAATTACATCAAATACAAATGAACCTAACACACCAATGAAAAGGCCGGGATTGCCAGGCTAAATAAAGATAGGAAGACTTAAATATGTGCTATCTAAAAAAAGACCCACTTTAGAAGTGGCTATATTAATATGAGAAATTAGACTTCAAAACAGGATGAATTACCAGAGATAAAGAAGAATATTTTATAATAATAAAGGGATTATTTTACCAAGAAGACATATCAATCCTAAATGTATATGAACCTAATGGCAGAACTTCAAAAAACATTAAGAAAAATCTGACAAAACTAAAGGGAGAGAGAAATTTCTCCTTATAAATAGAAATGTATAACCATAGTTGGAGATTTTAACACTCTTATCTCAAAAACTGATAAAATTAGACCAACAAAACCCCACTCAAAACAAAAACCAGGGTATAAAGAATTTGAAAAGCACCATTAAACAACTTTACTTAATTAGTTACTTGACATTTATTAAACATTTCATCCAATAATTGTAGAGTAGCAGAATACACATTCTTTGTTCTTGAGCAAATAGAAACATTCATCAAGACACACTTTATTCTAGGTCATGAGATAAGTCTTCTTTATTTTATTTTAAATATATCTTTATTGATTTCAGAGAGAGGAAGGGAGAGGGAGAGAGAGAAACATCAATGATGAGAGAGTCATTGATCGGCTGTCCCCTGCACGCCCCCGACTGGGAATTGAGCCCATAACCCGGGCATGTGCCCTGCCCGGGAATTGAATGAGGTTGCCTGGATCCTAGGCGATGCTCAACTGCTGAGCCACGATGGCCGGGCATGAGATAAGTCTTAATAAATTTCAAAAGAAATTGTAATTGTACATAGTATGTTCCCTGACCACAAGAGAATTCAATTAGAACTCAAGAGAAACATCAATTTGTTGTTCCACTTATTTATGCCTTCATTGGTTGATTCTTATATGTGCCCTAACCAAGGACTGAACCTGCAACCAACGGAGCTACCTGGTGTGGATGAAAAGGGGCCGCATACTAAGCCTGACAAGCTCGGGGAAGGCTTGCATGGCAACCTTACAAACTCAGAGACCTAAAGTAACCACATAGGATAGTCTAAAATTAAAACTTTTTAACTAAAGCAGTTTATAGTGGGTAGTCATGTCCTAGGCTAGAACCTTTCCTTACAAAGGTCAATTTTCACCTTAATTAAGCCTCTCTATTGTCTTTTTGCATCTACAATAGCATACCTATGGAATGTCAAAGTAATTTCCTTTCTCTGGACTCCTCAAGGCACAGGTACTGGAACAGAGCAGAGATCACAAGTCCTGTCATTGTTACTGAGTTAACCTTTGACTGTTAACTATCCTGCACCCACCTATGTCTATAATTTTACTTTTTATCCAATCCCAGAGGTTTCCCTCTGGGCAACACACCCTTCTCCAGGTGTGGGGAAGAAATTTGCTTTCTCCGGCCTCCCTAATCTATCACCAGTGGATTTCATGTAACCCACTTACGTTTCCTCTTTTGATGGTAATATGTAAAAAAAGGTGCAAAACTGCCATTCTCTGGAGCATTATCTCAATCCATTGAGATTTTGCTTCCTGACAATTGTCAGTTTGGCTCAAATAAACTCACAAAAAATTCTCTACACGTTTGAATGTTTCTTAGGTTGACACCGGCCAAGGCTGTTTGTTTTTAAAACAGAAAACCCCAAGATCAAAGACATTAGGAGAGGAGACAAATGCAACACAGTTTAGGAGCTGAAAAAGAGAGCGGAAGGGTTAACCAAGCGGAGAAAATGGATTAGCTCCCCAACAGTGAGGAATGCAAAGGAACACACCCTGTTCCAGGTGTGGGGAAGAAACTTTACCCTAAAGGGTCTTTCAGCTGGTGTAATAATCAGACAGACATGAGTCAGGTTAGCAAGGGCAAAGCACCAAATATAAGTACATGCACATGTATGGGAACCCTGCATCCACGAGTGGGAGAGCCCACGGGCGCCAGGGGCTCCGGGACAGAAAGGGGACGTGAGTTACATAGGACACCCTGAGCCAGGGAGGCGGCAAAGCCCCTGGGAGCTCCAGAGGAACCGCAGGGAGAGCATGTGTTCAGACATCAGGAGTTTCCCCTGCCATGTGGTTCGGTGATCGCTGATAATCTCTTACGGGCAAGGCCCATAACTCAAATTCTTCCAGGTAGTTAAAAGGGGGGAGGGCGCGCAGAAGTTTCTCTTGAGCCCACAAGGTCTTGGTTGCCTTTAGTTCAAAACAAGCCGCAATAACAAAGGCACATCTTGGGTTGACAGGTGCTGAACCCCAACACAGGGCAGAATTCCCATAAGACTCGGGAATTGGTAACATTGTATTTCTTTCTGAATCGGGGTACAGGTGAGCTACAAACAGGAAGAATGATAGAAATTCAGTGTAAGGGGCAGTTGGAGCCCCAGGCCCCTCCCCCGCTGGAGCCACTGAGAGGCTGCTCCTCCCGAGAGACAGGTTTATAGTCCGCCCAGGGCGACACAAGGGCCTGGGAAGTGAGGAACTCCACACCTGACAAGGGGTGATTAATGACAGTTCACTTGTGGAATATCTATCGAAAGATCAAGGGCCCAGCTGCCAACCCTGTTTGACAACCCGATCCCTGGCCACGAGGCATGAACTCTCCCTACAGGAAAAAGAAAAGTATCTTCTGGGTGCTTGACTAATAAGTCCAAGAGAGAAGGTCTGACCAGGGAAAGAGCCCCACCAAACCACCTCTCCCAGTGCTTTTCAAGCTATTACTGCATCGTGAAGTCAATTTAGTAGGTTGTATTCATAAACTAGGAAATACGAGAATGTAAGCCATGTGATGAAGTACTACTGAAGCACTGTGAAATTTTTATTTAAGACACACATTCACATACAAAGAGTTATTAATGTAAAATGCATTTCTTACTGTTTACTTGGTCAAAACATTTTGAAAGCCATTGCTCTGTGAGATCACAGTTGACAAGCTACACTCGTGTTCTGAGCTTCCTATCAGCTTTTCTTCCTCACTGGAAAAGATGACATTAGAGGAAAGCATGTAATATGAAAGACAGACAGAAAACAAACAAACAAACAAAACAGAGGAAAAGCAACTTGGCGAAAACAGAGACTCTTCAGGGAAAAGTAAACATTTAAAAAATGACATTTATATCCTTGGAGAGATAAGAAGATATTAAAGAAGAACAGGGTGCTATAAAGAGGGAAAGAATAGCTCAGTTGGTTGGAGCATCAGCCTCTACACTGAAAAGGTTTCAGGTTTAATCCCAGGTCAGGCACCTCTAGGAGGCAACCCATTGCTGTTTCTCTCTCACATCGATGTTTCTCTCTCTCCCCCCTTCCTCTCTCTCTCAAGTCAATGAAAACATATCACATATACTCAGGTGAGGATTAAGAGAGAAAAAAAAAAGAATGAAAGAATGAAATTCAGATGACAGCAAAAGGAAAGCTTTTCAAAATAAAAAATAAAATTATAGAAATGAAAACTTCAGTTATGTGTTGGAAGATAGATTTGAGGAAACCTTATTTACCTTTGTATCCCTTTCTACCACCATGCTTTGCACAAATCAAATAATGAAAGATTTGTTAAATGACTCACTAACTGAACTAATCGCTGTAACACAGAGAGGTTAAGTAACTTGCCCAAGGTCACACACAGAATTTGCAGAGCTGGTATTGACCAGAATAATATATATCTAAATATTTAAGTGCATTTTGTTTTCTGGAAGGAGATGTTTTGTTTTCCTTTTGACATTTGGTAAGAAAAAGTAGGCTGCCTGATCTGACATCTGAACACTGCCGTTATAATCTGAATTCATCATTATGTCAGTCAAGTTGATAGTGTCTGCTTCTCTGTGCTTATTATGTTTGTGGAATTATTGGATGTTCAAAGGATATTATCAATGACCCTGATGAGAGAGCTATTGCACAGTGAGAAAAAATCAACCTATAAAAAAAATTAGACCATTTTAACACTTATTCTGTATTGAAATCAAGGGTGAGAATGTAAACATCAGATCATAAGCAGTGTAGGAATTTTGAGAAAGGAAAATCAAATTCTCTGTGAGTCTGGATACTCAAGGAAGGCCAGAGAGTCACTTGGGAGAAATCACCTACCCTGGGAATCTACAGAAGAGGCAGTTGGACATGGGGCTGTCCCTACAGTCTTCAGCTAAACCGTTCTGGTACTTTCCAGCTGGGTCTAACATTGGGCCTATTCTGTTTTTACACACCAGATGTTTACATATGGTTAAATATAATCTCCACAGACTGTTATTAACTTCAGACATCTAAAACTCCTCCTATATAACCTCCAACCTGTCACAACCAACGACGTGATTCTTAGAGCTCTGGAAGTTTACTAGAATAAAAATCAGGCAAAAATGCTTCCATATTGCATGTAGCCCATTGCCAAATATTTCTACTGATCTCCCTCCCACCCCCCTCCCCAGGGGATTATGGTGGGTTCTTTTGTTTTGTTTTTTTTTCCAATTTATTGATATAAAATGTCAGGAGGTCTTTCTGGCTCAGGTTTTTCTCCTCTCAATTACCAAATAAAGCAACTTGTCTTTTCTAGCTCAGAGTAATAATAGTAATTAGGTCAGAGGGCATTTCACTGTGGGGGAAAAAAAATCAAATACGTATCTTTGAAGCACATCCTCCGTATGCTTGGGAGTTGGGTTTGCGGAAAGCATAGGCTTAGAAGGCAAAGGCCTCTTCCTCAGCAGCAGCGCTTACATCTGGCAACAGAATCATCCCTGGTGCTGGGCCACAGACATCCTGGCTGTGAGTGACTGCACAGGGACGGGAGGGTGGGACACAGACATATTAGTCTAATATATTACACAGTCTGCTCCGCTATTTCCAGCTAATGGCCAGGGGATAGTTTTGATATGTCCCCTTGTGGGGTACGCTTCTGCTGTCTTCCTCAAGTACTTCCACATGTATAAAGGGGAGTAAAACCAGGATTAAACACATTATCAGGGACTCAGCATTCAAATAGGTCTGAGATGACTGAACTTGGCTGGTGGCAAAGCCAACTAGTTATGACTGTGGTTTCTTAGAAACCCCCAAACCAAGTTTCTCCACTGGAGAGAATTATGTTCTGCCACTCAACTTCAGTAACATCTGTCACGCAGAAATTACTTGAGAATGTCTATGTCCGCTGTGTTCTCTTTGCTATGACAATTGTATGCACATTTAATGCTTTTTCTGACAATAGTTATCATTTGAAACAGAATCATGTAGGCAGTTTGCCATTCTGATGGACTGATGGAGCTGCAAATGTTCCTGAAGTCTACTTCACACATAGTAATAGCTACTTACTACATGGGGCTCTCACCATTCTAAGCACTTTACTTTATTAGATAGGATAGATGCTATAGTGCTGGGGAACCTGAAACACAGTGGGGTTAAGTAGCTTGTCACATAGTTTGAAATGGTGAACTGGAATTTGAGCTGAGGCAGTCTGATTTGAGAGGCCTCTGGCTTTAGCCTAAAGAGTTTTAGAGATAAAAAACTTAGAAGATAATTGTGGTGTTTTTTTTTTTAAAAAAAGATTCAAAGGTCTTGAGAAATCTGAAAATGAACACTGCTCAAGAAGTAGTTTATCAACTTAATGATTTAGAGAAGGAGAAGCTCATGTGGAATCTAATGAACAAAATAAACTGATGAACAAAATAGATCCAGAGACATAGAAGCATGGAACAGGCAGAGGAATCTCAGAGGGAAGGCAGGGGTAGGGGAGTGGGTGGGGAGAGATTAATCGAAGAGTTTATATGCTTATAAGCATAATCCATGGACACAGACATTGGCATGGGGAAGGCCTGGGGGTGGGGCCGATGTAGGGGGGAGGGGTTCAATGGGTTGGGGAGAGAAGACATCTGTAATATTTTCAACAATAAAGATAAATTTTTAAAAAAAGAATACAGGTGGTAAAAAATTAGAAGCCTAAGCAGGGCAAATACTAAATTATTCAGGGATTAGCAGTAACATTCATGATTTGGTGGTCATTGTATCAGCTGCTAAATCACTATAAACAGCTGAACTAAATGCAGATTTTAGACGTCTATCTATCTATATGTAAAAATGTGGATATATAAAATAGTACTATCTGAAGTGGTACATGCATCTTCATCATTTCAACACCAAAGGAGTGCAGCTGGTTCCCATTCACTGGCGAGGCCGTGAAGAGGAGGCCCTTCCTTTCAAAGATGTTCACACTGAGAAGGGGTGGCGAGGGTTTTTACCTACAGGGAAGAATGACAAGAATGGCTGCCATGTGTTGAACGCTGGCTCTTGCCAGGCAATTCGTTTAGAGCTTTACACTCATCCCTAATGCTCACAGCTCTCCTGTGAAGTCGGGATCCTAGTACCCATTTTATAGATGGGGAATGTGTGTCTGATATGATACAGCTCCTCAGTGACGGATTAAAATTTAGGGCCGCCCGGCCAGGCGTGGCTCAGCGGTTAAGTGTCGACCTAGGATCCAGGGGATCGGGGTTCGATTCCTGGTCAGGGCACATGCCCAGGTTGCGGGCTGCAGCCGATCAATGACTCTCTCATCACTGATGTTTCTCTCTCTCTCCCTCTCCTCTCCTCTCTCTGAAATCAATAAAGATATATTAAAAAAAAAAAATTTAGGGCTGTCTCAATCCCAAAGATGAAATTGTCAGTTTACATCTGATAGAACAAGAGCTCAGAGAACTTTTTCAGTGGCAGTGGCATCCATTTGTTTTAAGGTTTATTGGTTACCCCTTGAAAATGCTCTGCTGGAATTAGGGGTGCAGACAGCAAACGAGGCTCAGCATGAGTAACTAAGTGGTGTGATTCTTTCAGAGCCTAGTGAGATACAAAACCCACTGGGCTGAGGAGATAGAAAGCTCTCTCTAGTAGGTTTATCTAAAGATATTAGGTTATAATATTTACATAAGTACATTTTCAACTAACTGAAAAAAGATACAAGTAATTCACCTTAATTTTTGAAGTATTAAGTAAGCAAACGAGGAGAGAATACAAAGCACTTGCTATCCCACCATCCAGAGATAAACAAAGTTAATATTTTACAGCATATCTTTTCAGACTTTGTTTTCAACACACACACACACACACACACACACACACGGTTGTGTTTTTTTAAAAAAATTTGACTTTTTCATGTCATAATATCAGAATATCAGATTGGAATCTTGGGAATCCATTAAAAATTTACAGAACTTTATTTAATTTACCAAGCCACCATGGTATTTAGTGTTTAGGAAAATGCAAACTTGTACAACCAAGTCCCTGACAATAGGTATATTTATTTTGGGGGGAGCTGACTAGATGACGAAATTTTAAGGAATTTAAAAACTGATCCATTACAAACACAGTATCCTTAAAGCAATATAAAAACTAAACTAAACCAAGAAAAGAGCTGGGGAGAATGATTTAAACAAAAAAGATTAACAAGAAGACTGAATCAAGTGTGTACATGCTTACTTGGGCGATAGCAGAGGAGAGCCTTACCATCTCTGTCCCAGGCCCAGCCGTATGAATTTGAGTTGTAAGATCTAATAAAATACCAACAGCAACAATGATAAAAGTTGTAATTTATTGAGCCCATGGCAGGAGCAGGTCTAAACTGAGTAGTTTGCATATATATATTCTTACCTTTTAAAGATACTTACCTCACTCTGATTTTTGGAGTAATCTTAGTAATCTCAGATTAACAGGAGAAAAATAAAACAATTTTAATTACATTGTACCCCACAAAAAAATGAGACCCAAAAGGGGCCAGAGGACTGAGATCCATATACCATTCTGAGCTAAGGACGGGAACAGGAGCTGGGACTTCAAAGGGGGAAGCAATTCAGAGGAAACTGAGAAGAGGCAAGTTGAATAAACAAAGGTTGCAGCTGAGTCCCTCAGGTGAAAAAATTACCTGGGAACCGCTCTCTGCCTGGTACAGGCCCCCTTTCTGATGTAAATTTCCTTTATAAATGTAGATTTCCCTTACAAAAGGGTAATTTCTATTCAGTTTTCAGGGCTTCTTCTACATCTGCAGTTTCTTAAAAATAATCAGCTCAAAATAATCCTTGTACCAAAGAGGCGTATTTTGGGGTGGCACATTCAGCTACCATTCAGTAAGAAGAAACATTATCCCCTAAATGACCTTTTAAAAACTTAGACATTTTAATGTTGTTTGATTTTAGTCTTCTCAGTTCTGTTTACTTTGGTACATGGGCCAGAACTTTCAATGGTAGGTCCAACAGCCAGCTGAGGTAAGGGGGCTGCTCCTCACTCTCAGCCGAGCTGCGCTCTGGCAAAGTTACGGATCTGCCCGGTGTTAAAGGTTGAAGCTGGAGGGCCTGAAGTGGCCGGGTTGCTGTTCCCTGCCTTGCCTGTTAGTAGGAATGTTTTAATGTTTGGTTTTCAAATGCTGGAATCAGCAAATTCAGGAATGAGGGTTTGAACAAGAGACAGTGTGTTGATAACCATTGCTTTAGCCCGGCCGGGCGTGGCTCAGAAGCTGAGCGGCCACCTAGGATCCAGGAGATCGGGGTTCGATTCCTGGGCAGGGCACAGGCCCGGGTTGAGGGCTCGATCCCCAGCAGGGGGCGTGCAGGAGGCAGCCGATCAGTGACTCTCATCATAGATGTTTCTGTCTCTCTCTCTCTCTCCCTTCCTCTCTCTGAAATCAATAAAGATATATTTAAAAAAATAAATAAGCATTGCTTTATATTTATGTTTCTGTGTTCTTAATCATTTGTTTTTAAACTAGAATCAATGTTGTTACTTTTTTTCAGTCTTGATATAGTATCTGTGCTAGGGAGCTACAGAACAAATAGATCTTTAAGCTATGCCTAGACTTTATTTAGTAAATAACAAAATTTGAAATACCCATCCCACATATGAGAAGCCATTGACAATGGGAATTTCTTCTGAGAAATTCTCTTTTAAGATATGCATAAAATTAAAGAGGGAAAAATTTTTCATTTTATAAATTGTATACTCTTCTCCTGTTAATCTGTCTTTGTCTGTTTAATTTTCAGACCCAGCCAGGGATAGTAAGAGGGTCAAGGAAAACTTTTCCACCCATTACAATGTTCTTTTTTTCTCTGTTGCTATGATTGGAACCAGTCTTGCAATGAGAGTATTGTGAATGGGGCCACAAAGATCTGAATTAAGGGCTAAACTTAAGTTCTTCTGCATTCCAACTTGGACAGGTTTCTAATACCTCCAGGGAAATCTTTTCACCTCTGCAAAATAGAGATAAGGGTGTCTCCACAGTGGCAACACCGGTTATGGGCGGGTTATGGCCCTGGCATTTGTGGCTTGGTTGTTAAGCACTGCCTAAAGGAACAGCATTGTTACCTCTGACACTTTTCCTGTCTGTTTGAGAAACAGGTCTACAAGAAAATGATCGATTGAGAGAAGAGGAAGGGTGTTTTCTTTTAAGGAACTTGGCTAAGGAAAGTAGCTCACAATAGAACACTAAAAAATACAAAGGCTTCCACTAGCCTGTAAACTGTCTTTTATTGAGAACCAAACCACAGCCACAGCAAAATGAACTGTCTCTCTTTAAGGACAACCAAATGCTCTCAAGGTAATGACTGGACAAGTATCATTAATTCATGATTCCGGTAAATAGATATGATAGCCTGGTTCAGGTTGAAAGTGACACCGTTCAGGAACACTCAGGAGCCATTCATCTTGAAAAGCTGCCTAGCTAAAGAAATGTCTTCAGAAAGACAAAGACATGGGAAACAAAATGGGAAGCAAAACAAACTGAAGACAATTCAAGATCTGAGGAATCTAGTTCAACATTAAATACGATAATGTCAATAAAGCACCGGTCACATAATAAGCTATAGTTCAATTTTAGTTACATTTATTACTGCTACTAAGAGTGGGAGAGAAAAAAGGCAGGGGAAAGGCTGGAAAACCTAGAAAACGATGTGGAGTTTCCTCAAAAAGTTAAAAGTAGATCTACCAATTCCACTTCTGGGTATACGCCCAAAGGATATTAAAGAGGTACACACACATGCTCCCATGTTTATTACAGCATTATTCACAGTAGCAAAGATATGGAAACAGTCAAAGTGCCTGCCAGTGGATGAGTAGGTAAAGCAGATGTACATAGATACAATGGAATACTATTCAGTCATGAGGAAGAAGGAAATACTGCTATCTGAGACATGGATGGGCCCTGAGGACACTATGCTAAATGAGATAAGTGAGACAAAGAAAGATAAACAGTGTATGATACCACTTATAAGTGGAATCTTAAAAAGCCAAACTCATAAAAAACAAAGAGTAAAATAGTGGTTACTAGGGGCTGGGGTTTGGGGAGAAAGGAGAGGTTGTATAAGGGTATAAGCTTGTAGCAAGTAGTAGATAAGTCCTACAGATCTAACGCACATAGTGAATATAGAAAATAATACTGTATTATAATCAAAGTTGCTAAGGGACTAGCTCTTAATTATCCCAACCATTAAAAAGAATAATAAATATGGGACATGATAAAGGTGCTAATTATCATTACAATGACAATTATAATATATAAATGTATCAAACCAACATTTTGTACACCTAAAATTTACAATGTTATATGTCAAATATATTTCAACCGAAAAAAAAAAAATCAGAAAGTCACAGGTAGGTGATTCAGATAGGAAAAGACTGAGAAGCCTCCCAGGGTGGGGTTTAGGAAAGACAGGTATAAAAAGCTAGTCAAACAAGAACGTTAATTGGATATAAAGAATGATGTTTTTGCAACTAAAGTTTCTGTTTCCATCATGAATATAGCCTTCACTTCCTCAATTCTGTCACTGTTTTTCTTTGTTCAAACTACTGGGGAGCCAAACCACTGCACGTAGTGAGTTTTGGCATAAATGCAGTTCGTGTTGTTGGGGAAGAAAAAATTTTCCTCTATCCTTGTAAGTTCTTTCAGCTGGTCTAAGAATTAAATTGATTCAAGACAGATTAATAGGAGAAAATAAAATTTTACTAAACCCAAGGAAATAGTTCCATAAATATTTTCTCCTGCTAATCTAAATTTAGAACACATGGAGGAGCTGGGTGAGTGACGTGCCGGAGAGGGCATGGAAGCTCCCCATGTACTTTGCCCTGTGCGTCTCTTCCATATGGATGTTCATCTGCTTTCTTTATCATATCATTTTATAATAAACTGGTAAACAATAAGTAAACTGTTTTCTGAATTCTGTGAGCTGCTCTAGCAAATAAATCAAACCTGAGGAGGGGGTCATGTGAACCTCCAATTTATAGCTGATCAGTCAGAAACACAGGTGACAACCTAAATTTGCTATTGACATCTGGTGTGTGTTTGGGGGAGGGGGGCAGTCTTGTGGGACTAAGCCCTTCACCTGTGGAATCTGATGCTGTTTCCAGGTAGATAGTGTCAGAATTGGGTTAAATTGTAGGACACCCAGCTGGTGTCACAGAATTGCTTGGTGTGTGTGGGGGGGGGTAGGGGGGTAGGGTGGGAGTCGGGGGGAAGTCCACACATCTGATGTTGTTATGAGTGTGATAGTAAAGAAGAAACACAGGAGGAGTGCAGGTTTCCTACTCACAATATAACCTTTTTGTAAAAGCAGACATTTTTATCTGCATAATTTTCTTGGTACAGTTCTTATAAATGCCACATAAAATATTTATTAAATTCAGCAAATTTGTCTGATTATGCTGTTCTAGAAAGCAGTGTAGAGGATGAAAGTGTAATGGAAAATTACGCCTATACCTTGTTCTAAGAGAAATGATCTCAGCTGCAAGCCCTTGCAGCCTTGATGGGTGTGCTTTCTATCCTATGCCATCCTCAAACTCCTTTCTTCATAGGCCACAGAACCGGGGAGGGCACCTACCCAACCTAGGGTCTGCTAGGAAGGGATTTAGCAAAGGCGGGAGCTGCAGCTGAAAGTTATGAGGTAGTATCAGAGATGGGAAGCTCTGTTGGTACATGTTGAAATATGGAAGAGCAGCAAACATCAGACACTGGTGGCGTGGGAAGCAGGAGCCCTGTGGGCGTAGCTGAGTCACATTAATGGTAGAGTGTGGGGGCAAGTATCCAGCAGCCCTACCCAGGCCTTTAGAGCCACCTTGAGCTCTGAGCAGCCCTCTAGCACCAGCCTTTGTGAGGTTCTACCCGGTTACAGTGCTGCTTCTTGAATTACCTTGGGCCAATAGCCAACCTCTCTATGCCTCAAATTCCTTAACTGTAAAATGGAGGTAATAATAGAATCTACCTCATAAGGTTGATTGTGGAGATTAAGTGAGGGTAGAGCTTAGAACTGAGGTTGGCATATAGTGATCACTGAATAAATGTTAACTCTAACCATAATTATTTCTTCCATGATATATTTTATATTACCTTACAATAAATTTAACTGTGTTAAGACTAGCTAGAATGGGACTCTGTTTCTTATAGTAAAACATTAGTAAAACAAGGAGGTATTGTAATTTTCCTTTTGAGTCTCCTTGGAACTTCATCTGTGCTGGTAAGAAGTATGGGATTTCTGAAAATTGATCATACAGAATTGGATCTCTCATTTTTAGTAAACTCATTTCGATTCTCTGATAAATTAAGACAATGATTTGCTCTAATGGTTCAAATTTAAGGAAAAATCATTATTGAGTGTGTTATATTAAATACAGGAACTAAGGATTTTTTGCCATTTTTTAGAGAAAGACAAAGAATAATTGGATAAGCTAAGTTCTGAGAACTTCAAGTTCAGAGCCACAGGTCCCCCAGGCAACAATGAAATGTGTACAGTCAGAGGAAAGGAATGGAATAGGATGCTATGCAGAAGGAGCCAAAGAACTGGCAAAGGAGTTGGGAAAGAATTATTTCTGTCCCATAAAGTAAATGATTTTTCTTTTTCCATTTTATGTTTCTATCTCTTTCTTTCCAAGTTTCTAATTTAGTCTTTAGGAAAATAATTCCCCCTGCTTCTGAGACTTGTTTCTGAATTAACAATGGAAATCAGAGGGAAGCAGGGCCAGTGCCTAACACACGAGAAGAGTTCAGCAAATGTTTGCTTGCCTGAATTGAGCATTAAGATGTACTCTACAAACAACTTTTTAGAAATATTTATTCCATAAAACAAATGCTCTCTTGAAAGCACCACAAATCCAGAGGAAACCAACACAGCCTGATGAAAGAAAGAGGAAATGTAATTGCCTTAATGTTTTGTTTTTAGAAGCATTTAGTCACACCTACTCCACAAAGACTCTCCCAATCTCCATGGAGACCCAATAAGGCTCAACTGTACCAACATAAAATAAGTGTTAACTTAGAGCTGCCAGACCTCATGAACACCAATTTCACATGTGATTAAACATTTCACAAAGCACTGGGCTTCCAGGAGAACAGTGTAAGGCAGAGCTGGGTGGCCTTGATCTCTGCCTTTACCTGTAACCCACTCGGTGACTGGACAGCCGCTTCAGCCCTACAGACTTTGTATTTTTCAACTGTAAAATGAAGACATTAACCTTCTGGAGATGGTCTTTAAGATGCTTTCTGGCTCAAACACTCAATTGAAGTATGCTCAAGTTCAAAATTTAGATTGTGGAGAGATGCAAAGTTCAGGAAAGAGACATCAAATTACAATTGAGGAGTACAGGGATTTTAATGGTGTCTGTGATAGATGACCACCCCAGTGATTCTCGCCTCCTGGTACTCAGACCTCCCGTATTGAATAGACCTCACCTGTGTAGACTGTAGATTTACAGAAGTGACTGCACGTGATTTCTGAGGCTAGGTCATAAAAGACATGGTGGCTTTCACTTTATCCTCTTAGATCACTCTGGGGGGATCCGGCCACCAAGTCCTGAGGATACTTGAGCATGTGGAAAGATAGACATGAGACAGGATTGGAGACTCCTGCCAACAACCAGCACCATGGAGAGAACAGTCTTGGAAGCAGACCCTCTGGCACCAGTCAAGCCTTGAGATGAATGTAGCTCCAGTGACCACCTTGACTGACTCTTCATCAGAAACCCAAGTCAGGATCAATCACCTAACCAACCCTGAATTCCCGAACCACAGAAACTGTTTGAGATAACAAATGTTTATGCTTACTTTAAGCCACTCAGTTTTGTTACATAGCGACACGTAGCTAGCTGTTGCAATGTCTACAGGAAAAATACAAATGTTTTTACAACATGCGCTGGTTGTTTCATCTTCACTCCTTATTCACTCATCAGAAATTTTATTGAGAACTTATTCGTGCCAGGTGATAGAAATCCAGGAAAAAAATTAAGTTTCCTATCTTCAAGAAGCTCAAAATCTGGGAAGCTGGGGATGGGGTGAATGGTGCCAAACCATAAATGCTTGTAACAGATGCCACTTTAGCATCCCTGCTTTAATGTTGCATCTTCTCTTCTTGCTGGTGTCTTGAGTACATAAACTTTGGCTGTGACTTCAGCGATTGAAGAGAATGCCACATGATTATTTTTGGTCTTAATAAGACTGGTGGATACCATCAGCTCCCCTTTAAATGCTAATGAATGCTTTAACACAGCAGATGCAAACATACAGTACACAGCAGATTAAAATTAGGCACAAAATTAAATTGCTCACACATAGCAAAGGAGCCAGTTTGGACATCTTGATAATCAGTCCCAACCAGCTGACAAATCTTGAATTGTCCCTGAACCAACAATAAGTCTCCCCCAGTCTCCGCGAGAACAGGCATTGTCTGGCATCAGGAGTGTGCCTGGTGTTCTGGGTACAAAGAGGAAAAACAGCCAGGTCGGACTTTCAGTTAAGCTTTAGAAGCAGACACAGCAGGACTGTAGGGGCCACTAGGATTAGGAACAATTGATATCTGAAGGGCAGCAGAGCTTGTCACCACAAAATATGCCTCTTTGTCATAAGGATTATTTTAGGCTGATTATTTTTAAGAAACAGAAGACCCGGTAGAAACTCTGAAAGTGAGTGAAGTTATAGGTTTATAAAAGATATAAGGAAAATCTTCACTTGTAAAGAAAGAGTATGGCCAAATCTCTAGAAACTCTCCTCAACAGACAAGGCAATGGCTCAAACCTGCCTAACAACCACACCCTGGTTTACTGCACTCTTCCTGCCCCCCTCCCTTCACCGGCTCCCCACCCCACTCACCAACATTTGCTTTTGTCTTTAGTTTGAGATGTTACTCAAGCTGATGGCTTGGGTCATTTGGGGGAGCTACTCCTTCTCCCTGGGACTCTCCCTCGTGTACATGTTATCAAGCTTCTGTTTGTGTTTCTCCTGTTAATCTGTCTTTTATTATGGGGGTGGGAAGGGTCTCAGCCAAGATCCTAGAAGGGCAAAGGGAAAACGATTTCCCACCCCCAACATATTCATTAAAACAAGAGCAACAAAAAACCACCAGAGCTTTGGGCCTCTGGAGAGGAAAGTGATATAGTGAGATTCTATAAATACCTGAAAGGACAGTGTCTATGTGTGAATTTGTTGAAGATACGTAGTGTTTCTATGGTCATTTATTCCTGCGACAAGTGTTTATTGAGAGCCTGCATTTGTAGTGCTCTACTAGGTGTTGAAGTTCAAAATGGAAATAAGTTCACTATGATGCTTCTGGGGGAAAACAAGCAGACCTTTCTGTTGGGGGGTCCTTGGGAAACCCAGATTCTGCTTTCAGTGCTAAGCCCCAAAACTAAATCTATATTCCAGAGCTGTGCTCAATGGCGAACTCATTTTGACAAAGCTCATGAGACTGATGTATAAAACAAAAATGGCAATTATTTTAATATTAGAAATATAACTAAAGTAGATCAGAGACGGCTGTTAAGGTCACTTAATGATCATGAGATTAGAATAAGAATTTAGATGATTTGATGGTTTGTTAGCTTGATTGATAAGTTAATTAATGCATTCATTCAGCAAACAGACTAACAACTATGTGTTAGAGATACACTGGTGACCAAAATAGGCGCAGCCCCTGCCCTCATGGAGCGGACAGTCAAGGGGAGAAGAGAGACAAGCAAATTTTGAGACCATTATAACAAAGGGGGACATACATGATTGAAACCAAAAGCTTCTATGTGAGCACATAAGGAAGGGCCTGACCCAGACCTGGCGAGGGATCAGGGAGGGTTTCCTGGAGATAGTGATGTCGTAGCGGAGAGCTGAGGGATGACTTAGCCGGACACTGCCGGGGAAGCTGCGTGGAGGGAGCAAAAGCTCTGAAGGCAAGAGAAAGCCTGGTAGCTAATCCAGTGCGTCTGTAGTGTGGTGTTTGGTTGCTATGGGGAGAGGCAAATGGAGATGCAGAAAAGATAACAGGAACTGGGCCACATGACGGTCTCTACAGTAGGTTTATATCTCTCCGGCTGGGTAGATTCTCAAGTCAGTTTGGGAGGGGCTTGCTGGACAATACTGTCCTGCTTACAGGCCTCCACGACTGTGCCCTGCCTGAAGACTGGCGTGGACAGTGCAGTTAACCTTTCCTTTGCGGATCACTTTATTCTGCGCTTTCAAGGCTGACTACTCCTGGCTGTCACCAAACCCACCCATGACCCTGCCACTGCCTCTAAAAGACTCATGCTCCCCTTGGATTGCTTCATACCTCCCATCTGATTTACAAACATGTTTTTCAGGCCTGGGAGGATTTGCAGTGTTGTGGCCATTTCATCAATTAATTCTTGGGACTTGGTCTTATTTTTCTTATTGTCAATTTTGTGGGCATTACTGCACTGTTCTCACAACTTTCAGAAAAGGGGGGTTGCAAGGGTTAACTAATGGTGCAAGGGAGTGTGTGACAAAAGGTCCCCAAGAAGAGGACAGAATGGAGAAAGTGGATGGAACTACGTGGGGAGGCCTTGGGGGAAGTAGGTTGTCAGCTGCGCCTTGAAGGCTGAGGGAGATTCATCTAGGATGTAGGGAAGGAAATTCTTTGGGACAATTGAATAAATGGAACATTGGTTATGAAGAGTACTTCTTGATCTTAGTTTTGAATGAACAATGAGGTCATAAGTTGTTTTCATTTTTAACTCTCTTGATTTGGTTATGTAGTATTTGGCCAGCTGATTACTCAAAGGGAAAGGGCAATTGAGTAAGAAGTCACTGATACCTGCAACACTAAAGTCTTAATTTTGACCATGAACTTGGCACTTTTTCTACCGCTGCAATCTCATAAACCAGTTCCAGTAATAGCAGATAGAGCAGGGTCCAGGTCTTATGCTCTGATTTCCCCAAAGCATCTTGGCTAACTATAGCTTCTCAAACCCAGTGATGGCAAGAGACTTCTATAAGCCCCCTGAATGCAGTCTACAATTTAAAACGTCAATGATGCTGCACCCTGAACAAGTTGGTACAACCTAAATCGTGGCATCCTATAACTGAGTAGTTTCTCAGAGCCAGAGTGTCAGATGCATGCCATAGCAGTACTAACTTGTTGAGGTGAAATGGTAAATTATAAAGAAGGTACTTATAAGGCTTATAAAATATTTGGTACTTCTGAACTGAAGCAGTTCCAGTCAGTCAGAATGCCCCGAGCTGTGGCCAAAATGTTTTGACCCTGCCATTTTGAACAACTGGATATTCTGATCTTGCTGTTTTGACCTTAGGACATTTTGACTCTATATATCTATGGATAAAATATTTTAATCAGAACTATATAACTGTTGAAAAATGTTTTTGTCAAGAAAGAATTTCATGGAATGAATGCCATTATGTCAATTTCATTTCCTGATTTTTCTACCCAACACAATAAAATTGTTTCCCATTTCATATTAAATTTATTGTACTAATTTTCTTCCCATGAGGTTTCTTTACAATTTAAATTTTACAATGAAGATTTTTATTTATCAAATTTTCTTTTGTTCATACCAAATGCTACCAATTATCACTTGTGCCACTAAGAGTTTTTTTTGTGTTTGTGTGTGTGTGTGTGGCCATTATTTTTTAATCTGATTTTTCCCAGGTCAGATTTTCCTGTTCTAAATTTTACTATGAAGAGTTTTAAGCATTGCAGCTTATTATTTTTATGAACTAAATTCATGAATTGGTTGAAAACAATTGCCAGTTTATATTTATATCTGAAGTAATCCTTGATAAATAAAGGGTTTGCAGTACTTGATGGCTGGTTTCTATTAACAAAGAACTGAACCCCACGAAATTACCAGTGTGTCATCAGGATTTCTACAGGGCATTGAGAGTCCAAGGGATACTTGTTATTAAGGGTGAGTGAATGTTGAACAGAATCTCAGAATATGTTGAAAGTGACATTTGTTTATTTGACACATAATAAGTTTGTCACCCCCTCCGTCCTTTTGGTTTGCAAAATATGAGGAATTTCACAAGTTGGATCCCACAATGCCTGTCCTAAACAGCTGGCAGTTTTCTCACACCCACACCCATTACCTTTTTACCCCCAGCTGCTTAGAGCTTTCTTGCTGCAAGGACAGTATTTACTGTCTTGCTGGACCAAGAATGTTGGTACTTTTAATTTTCTGGCTTTTAGCTTGTGACATTATCCTGCTCTGTGTCAGTTTTCTTACAGATTTTAGATTTCTGACATGCCAAGTTCCCCTCTTTGCTCCTCCTTTGGTGAAATGTAGAAAACAATATGCAAAAGCCCCTGGTTGCTTAGGGAAAGAAATAACCTCAAATTTCCTGGGTAATTTAGATCTTTGGTTTCTGATGTCTTAATGAATGATATATGCATCATAATCAACATTAAGTTCAATGACATTTTTTTTATTGCCTAAAAATGACAAACAAATCAGTTCGGCTCTGACCATAATAAAAACCCAAATATCTCACTAAAATAAATACTAACCAGCAGTGTTGAGACTAGGGTGAGGCACTTGCTTTGGGCACAAAATTTAAGGGGGTATAAAAAAACCACACCACCGCAGCAACAAAAAAACCTCAAAACTGAACACCACAGTAATCAAGATAAGTGATATTTTAATGCAATGTTTTTTTAAAAAGAAAATTAATGCAAAACATTCATGATGAAGTAAATATCAAAATTTTAAATAAAGACAGGATAGGTAACAGTACCTTGCCAAGCCACATGGGAGCCTTAGACAAAAAGAAAAATCATTAATATTGATTCTGCCTTTATCTAGGATTTTGATTTTTTGATCACATTTTTTTGCATTAATTTTCATTTATTTAAGTACCTTATTACTGAGCTTTTGGGTGCTCCCTTAAATTCTGCACCCAGGACGAGCGCCCCACTTAACCTCACACGAGTCTAGGCCCTGATAAGCGGACAAGCAATGGTTAGGGTAATTCGATGGCATATTCCCTTCCTCTGAAAATGTTAATCAGGGGAAAAATATATATATATACCGTTACGGGTAAGTGTAGTTACTATGACTGGTGAACCAACATCCATAATTATTTTAGCTCTGGTTTGGCCGTCGTTTCAGTTGGAAAGTTTCCCCGTATCCAGCAAGGCAAAGCCGCCTTTGTGCCGGCGCCGTTCGCAGGCGTCGCGGTGCGGCAGCGCACAGCGCGCTCGCAAGGGCCGGCGCGGCCGTCAGACGGCCCTCCTTCCGCGGCAGCTCCCTCGGGCCCGCTCCCTGCCGGCCTTGGCGGCCGCCGGCCGGTGCGCCTTCCTCCGGTGCTGCACTTTCGTCCAGCCCCCCTCGCTGGCTCTGCTCTCCTCCCCGCCGGCGCCGCCAGCCTCGGGGTGCAGCGGCATCCCCGGGATGGCCCAGCGCGGCCGGCGGCCGCCGGGGCTGCGCGCGGGCGCACGGCCCCTGCCCAGCGGGCCCGCGTACCCGTCCCTCGCGGGGGCGCCGCGCTCGCCCTGCCCGCCGGCCCTTCCCCTGGGCGACGCGCTGAGCGACCCGCTGCCGCGCTCGTATTTGCTGCGGCTTCTCCCCGAGTACTGAGCCCTCTCCGCGGAGCTGTCGGGGGTAAGGCTGGAAAAGCCACTGTCCCTGGAGCTGAGATGCAAAGAGGAGAAGTTTTTGGTCAGCGCGTACTGGGTGGGAGAGGAGCTTCGGGATTGGTTTATGGGCGTGATCTGCTGATGCTTGACGGGCGCCTGCGTGCGCCGCACCGCCGCCGCGTAGGAATCCTGGTCGCTGAAGTACGGGAAGTGCGAGCCCAGCATCGGGTGGCTCTGCGAGCGCTGCAGCGACGTGTGGGACGCGATCTGCCGCAGCCGCAGCGTGTCCAGCCACTGGCAGTCGGCGCCTGCGGGAGGCACGGGAACAGTGAGTCTCCTGAGCCCCCGAGCTGCACGCCTGACTCAGCCTGCCTCTGGTCAGTCCAAGCCTGTTTGGGATGCTCTAGCTTCACCATTCATAGAAATTCTAGGCTGTACAGGCATTTCCTTCATTACACATAAAAAAAATAATAAAGGCATTTACACTATCTAGTTACACACATATACTATATGCTTAGCTTTGTTCCATAGGCTTACTTATATCAGCCCTCTCACTAATCTTCTCAGGTAAAGACTAATAACCTTATTCTATAAGAGAGGAGAGAGTTTGGGGAGTAAGTCACTGGTCCAAGGGCACTCAGGTGATAACCCCAGGTCCTCGTGCATCTAAATCCCACCTTCTCCCACTGGGCCGTGTGGGCGCTTCTGAAAGCGCCGTGTGAGTGTGTCTGGATGGCAGGGGCACATTTAGAAAACGAAAGGCTTTTTGCCAGCGAGCACTTCTAAATCCTCAAGAACTCTGCAGGCAAAAGAAATTGGATTCCAACCATTGAGACAGCTAGAGATTGTTTGGAAGAAAGACAGTTCATATCTCCAGAGGAGATTCCTGAGGTTCAGGAAGAAGGGAAAAAAAATTTTCTTTTGCATGGTAAATTAAGCTTCACAGCAAACAGGAAGAGGCTCAGGTAAAAGAAAACGGTCAATTAACAGGAACCATTTCGTAAGCTATATTGCAGCAAAGAAGCAAGTTCCTCATGCCCGGGCTCTTTTCTGTCTCCTTCAGGGCCCACATTCTTGAGTTCCCTGGTGGTCCCCCTGAACTCCTCTGCCCTGCTTGTCAGATGGAGCTTCTGCAGAAAGCCAGAGGATGCTCAGTTCTCTCTGCCAGCAGGTAGCCTCCCTCCCTGCTCTGCACGGGTGACTCAGACCTCTGCAGTGATTGTGCAGATACCGGGATCTCTTGTGTCCAGACACTCCTCACAGCCTTCATCCAACCTCAATGCCTTCTTTCTTTCATCTTGACTTCTCTGACTTTTAACTTCCAACAGAGCCCTGACTTTGTTCTGTGTCCAGCCCCCTCCACGAAGCCACGTGAGCCAGGGAAAGCTGACCACATTCTGGCTCTAGTGGCAGATTTGATAAGTCCAAGCCACATGTAGTAATGTCATGTTTAGGAATGGACATGATGCTTGGTTCTGGCCAAAGTAACCTGAGGGGTAGTTGCTGAGGGTTTCTGGGCAAGTCTTTCTCATTCCTAAGCATGAGAACAAGGGAGGGATTGACCCTTAATTTTCTCTGTGCGTTGCCATATCTTTATGTGATGACTGTGAACACGAGAGAAGCTAGGCCGAGGGCAAAGGCAACATTAAGGATGGCAGAGTGGAAAGGAGGAAAGGTTCCTTCCTCATCCTTAATGTAGTTGAGCTGGCTTATCTTCTGCACCTCGAGCCCAGCCTAACTTTAGGCTTCTTGTTATGGAAGATAATAAATTTTATTATAGTTAAAACTCATGGTTTGAGAACTTTAGAATGCCTCTGAGTCACCAAAGGGTTTATTAAAATGCAGTTTCTGATTCAGCAGGTCTAGGGTAGGCTTGAGAATTTGCATTTCTAACAAGTTCCCTTGATCCTGAGGCTGCTGGTCCTGGGGCCACACTTTGTGCTATTGGGAAGGAGTCAGTTAAAGTTGGATTTCCTGTTACTTGCAGCTGAAAACTATATTCTAACTGATCCAGGTGGTGTCTTCTGAACTTTCACATCAAAAGGGTAAAAGAAATACAAGGGGGAAGGGAGGGAGGCAAACTAGCTAAAACTGGAGCAAGTGAAAGGGAGGTCAATCCCCCCTTTTATCCTGCAACCTCTCCAGTTAACAATCAGAGGAAAAGGTTTATCCAAAGCCATTCCACTGGAAGATTGAAGGCTACTCACTATTCCTGTGTACAAGCTTAGAGAAACAATTTGCTTCCTCCCAAAAGATTTAGATTTAAGAGAAGTAGAGGACACCTATTAGACATCTGCCCATTGCCATCTTTTGGGAATCTCCACCCACATGGTTACAGTAATCCTGCACAGTATGTCCTCACCACCCACCACCACCTCCCCCTGTTGATACAGTTCATTGGTCGAGGAGAATGCTTGAAAAAAAATAGCACCAATAAATCTTACCCCAGGGAATCTGGAAATGGGACTGATAAAGTATTTCTTTGGTGATTCTCAAAGTGATGGGAGTCAAGCGATGTAAAACCTGGAAGCAGTTGGCAGCTGTTTTGTGTCATGTGGATTGGGAAACAGAATACCAGCTTTTAGTAAAAGAGAAAAATACAGCAGAAGTGGAAAGCGAAGACTCCCACAGATTTCAAGGGTGGGGTGCTGTATGGATCAAAGGTGTTGTATGCATCAAATGGGATCATGGCTATGAAAGCCCTATAGAAGTAAAATGTGCCTTAAAATATTAATTATTTGGGAGGGGAACAATTATTATAGTAAGAAATCCTTAAAGGCATGGTAGTAGGCATGTGGCACAAGAGTGTTGAATTAGCAAATGAGAGAACTTAGAAACAGAGTGCCTTCTGTAGAGAAGCTAGTGAGGACCAGCACCTACTATATGGGTTAATCACGCATAGAGACAGCGGCCCTAAGACATGCTTGAAGATGCGTTTGAGGCTGAGAAGGCTGGTAAAAACTCAACCCAGTGGTGTCAGAATATCTCCCTGGGATTAATTGTGAAAGAAAATAATCAAATCAACGGTGTTGACAGAGGAAGGCAGGTCCAGCATGCTATCAAATAATTTGTTGGGGGGTTTGGAGTACTGTCCAGGATTCTAGGCGTCCTGGCCGGTGCATATTTAAAAATATCTGGCCTGGTTGGCAAGCCAGACCTTACAGTAGAGGACATATACCCAGGCTCTCATAACTCAGAGACACTAGCCATCAGGGTATTTTGTCTCCATGTCAACAAAAAACCTTCTGATATGTCTTCTCAGGTAGATTTTCTTACTGGGAAAAAATGCACTCATCAGAAACCATGTATTTCTGGTCTGTTTGCAGGTATATTTCTCATGGTAAAAACTGAACTGCATGGGGTTTGTACACTCACCTCCCATGTGTTAATTTTAGCTTGTTGCAGTCCTACAGAACCTAACTCTGGGTTATATTTGAGTTTCTGGACCTACAAAGGTGAAAGTCAGAATCTCTTCCCTGAATCTACCAAATCGTGACCAATTTACTATCAAGTCAGCTGGCCTTTCTCCATGTTATTTCTAAATTTTTCTTTATATATCTGTAATTACCATCGCCACTACCCATCATATGCATTCCATGTCTTCTCTTTCTCTATCCTCCCTTACCTTTATTTTCCTTTTCCCTCCCTCCCTCCCTCCCTCCCTCCCTCCCTCCCTCCCTCCCTCCCTCCCTCCCTCCCTCCCTCCCTCCCTCCCTCCTCATGTGGTTCCTATGCTTTGATGTATCCATGGAGCTAAGACTCAGGAAGTTGCCCCAGGGATAGCAGTGGCTTCATAGGAATGTCTGCTGGACATAGCAGAAGATTCGTATCTTTATCTACAATTTCAAAAATTAAATATATATATATGTAAAGACATACATATTTTGTTCATCAATATAACATAGTCAATAATTAATTTTCATCTTTTATCACAGTCATCCAAATATGGAAATTATTTTAATATGCTCATATCGATAAGTCCATAAATACTATCCAAAACCAAAATTCAAAAAATAGAAGAAGGAAGTATTATATTAGACAGCTGTATCTATTCACAGAGTGGCACCTGTCCCTCGTACGAGAATTTGGTAGTTCAGGGTGTGGAATCTAGTCTAGGACACATGTAACTTACTTGAGTCGGACCTGCTTCTAGGGTTGCCCTCTGAGCTGGAGAATAATGTCTGAATGGCAAGTTGGACGGCTTTCACTTCGTCTGGAGGTTTCGTTCTAGTCCACTGAATCGAATGAACATGCTTAGTGCTTTTCGGAGCTCTAACATCGCTCTGTAAAAAAAAAATAGAGAAACTCATAAGCAAACATACACATGTTTATAAAATAGGAAGGAAAGAAAATCAGGTTATCATCTCACTTCCATTTAACTCCTTAGAACGTATCATAAATGCATTAGGTGAAATATTTGTACAGTTTGCCTAAATATGGTGATTTGATTAAAGGGCAAATTTTAACCACTTTGTTCCTTAGTGGATCATAGTCATTAAAAATGTGGTTGTCTTCTCCTATAATTGATTATATTTGGCAAATCTCAGCTTACCTCTTTTAAAATAAGAAATAAAAAACAATTTCTTCTGTTTATAGTACTTGAAAACTGATATTTTGTTGCATAAATAAAACTCTGAGCACCATTTTGCCCAAGACTGCCTCCGATGAGGAGGGAAACTCGGTAAGGGTGGGCGGCTAGCTCGGTGGGACTAATCACCCCATGGAGGGGGCGGGGCAACAGATGCCAGAGGGAGACAGGGCAGAGTTGAGGATGAGGATTTGAAAAAGAATAGGGCACCAGGCCAAAACACACCGCTTTCTTGTCCTCAAACCTCCCTACTCACCAGGTGTCACAAATCAGGGTAAAGAACCCCTCAGGATTCAGTAAGATCACAAAAATATGTTTAAGGAGCCCTGAAGTGACAGTTACAGACACCAGCGGCTCATCATCATGGAGTCAGAAAGAGGGGGAAGGGGAAAGAGCGAGAAGAGAAGAGTTTGGTGCAGTGTGTCCCCAGACCCACTAAGGGAGGCAGAGAGGAAGTCTGCTGTTGTAACCGGCTAGTCAGGAAAAAAGGGCTTCTGCTGGGTGGTGGCGACTGGTCAGCAGGCTCCGGAATAGTCTAGATTCCAAGTTCCTCAAGATCAATCAACCTCCTTTTTTAGATTTTTGTATCCTGCAAGACACACTTTGACCATTAATGCTATTTCTCAGGTGCCTCACCCCTGAGATGCTGAGCGCCCTGGCTGGTGAGGATAGTAACTGCTGTAATACTGGCTTCCAGCACCGGGTCACCTGGGGAAGTGACCTGGCCAGGGTTTGGATTCTAGTGCTGAAAAGCCAGGCCCTGGCAGCCCAGAAGACCGTCGCAATGTCGCAGTGCATGGAGTCCAGGCTGAGGCTGGCTGCCTCCATCCTACTGCTGGGAAGGGAACAGAGAGGACAGCTGAGGAACAGCAGAGACGGCATCTACAGTCAGAGGACCTGGGCGAGACTCCATCAGCGACAATGACTACTCCAAACCTCGGCTACCTTTCATCTCTCCCTACCCGCCAAATGAAGATAATGCTACTTCTCCATACTTACACAAGATCAATGAGATAAAACAGGTGTAAGCTCCTCTTATGGTGCCTAGGTCATGGTAAATCCTTACTGAATGTTTCTTGAATGAATAATTAAATGAATGAATGAAATGCACATCCTATTGGTGGTAGAGCCATACTAATATGTGCCAAGGCTCTGGGCTATAATTGTTCCCCTCTGCCCCATTCCCGCAGGACTTCTCTACCTTTTTAAATTTTTTTGTAAGTATATATCTTTATTAACTTCAGAGGGGGGAAAGGAGAGGGAGAGAAAGATAAAAGCATCAATGATAAAAGTCATCATTGATTGGCTGCCTCCTGCATGCCTCCTGACTGGGGATCGAGCCCGCAACCCGGGCATGTGCCCTGACCAGGAATCGAACCGCAATCTCCTGGATCCTAGGCGGATGATCAACTGCTGAGTCACGCCCAGCCAGGAGGATTTCTCTACCTTGTATGTCCCACCAGCCATGAAGTCTTGTTAATTTTCAAAACATAATTAGATTACTTTAAGCATTTGGCTTCCCACCATGCTTACAGTAAATCCAATCCCTCACCTTGGCCATGAGGCTCCATGTTCCAGCCCCACCCACCTCTCTAGCTTTGTCCTTGTCCTCTGTGCTGCTTGAGTCTCACTGTTTTCTGGTTAGCACTTATCACTCCCTGACATTACTTATTTGTTACCTAATTATTATCTATCTACCTCCACTGAAATATAAGCCTCAAGAGAGTATAGATTTAGTCTATCTTAATCACAGAATAGTGCTTGTCAGTAGGTATTTGCTAAATATATAAATTTTAATTTTAATAGCATATTTTTAAAGTGTAAGTTTTTGTAATTCTCCATATATAAAATCTATGGAATATGTTTTTGATAATAGACCCCAAGTGGTTGTATAAAGCTGAGTCTGTCCTTTGAAGAATCACTAATCTATCCTCACCCCTAAACTCTAAGCACCTTGTTTTGGTCACTGGGATCCCCAGTACCTAACACATTATGTGGCACGTAGGAGGCACTCAGTCATTAACTGATGAATGAGTGAATTACTACCTCAATCTCTATCTAGGCAATTGTATCCTATTCTCTTTCTTTCCCAACACTGTGTTACAGTAATTATATCGATCTTCCCATATTCATGTTGGTTCAATAGTTTCTCATCCAATAAATTTTAAGCACCCCAAGGCAGCAAATAAATCCCTATTGAGGAACTGAATGTAAAGCCACCAGCCCCGCCACCCCACCCCGTCCCAAGCTTACCTCATACGTGACAGTACATTCTACAGTCTGATTTTCCATTATTCCTACAATCCACTTCTCCATTACAAATGGGGGCTGGAAAACAAAAGTTAGGATGGTGAAGTGCAATGGCACAGCCGGCCCTGCTACGGCGTGTTTCTTTAAGGCCAGCTGCACCATCCACAATTGGCAAATAGAGGCATAATGTCAGATTATCATGGAAGTCACGTTGGCTCACATGTGATTACTCACAACATGCTAATGTTTGGGGTTTTGGTTTTCATAAGACATCCTTTCATATATTTACAAACATGTAGTCCTGTTCTGCCACAATCTTCTCTTGTCTGATATATCACTCAATCCAATCCTTAGGTCATTAATTGATGCTAATATTTTGAAGCATCCGCAGAAAGCTTTCTCACAGTGAAGAGAAAGCCTTAACAATAGAAGAAGACTCAGCAGTGCCTTGCTTGAGTGCAAACAGTGGCTGGTTCAGTGTCCTCAACAACCATTCTGCTCTCCTCTGTATCGCACTGAGATTTAACTGGGTTAGTGGGTTTTTTGCTTGTTTGTTTGTTTTTTCATTGTTGTTGTTTTAATTGGAATTGTTGTTGCTTCTGTTGTTGTTAAAAAGTCCTATGGATTTTGAGTGGTCTGCCCACGCCTATTTGCCCTGAAAGCCCCGTTAATGTTGGCGTGTGCTTTTCCGACGGTGTGGTCCCGCAGGAACGCATCGGTGGCGTGGCAGAAACGCCTGTATTCACTTGGTTTTACACCTCGAGCCTGCTCTTTCTGCCCTGAACACCTTCCTTCGTCAGCAATGGCTTGGATCCCGCTTCTAAATGACACTGGAGCAATGAAGAGCGGCTGCAACCAGCGATGGCACAGGTGAGGTGAAAGAACTGCCGGTCCAGCCTTCAAGGCGTCACAACCGTAAGTCCCAACAGAAAAAAGGAGAAAGTTCCAAGCAGATCACAACCCTTACAGATAAGTAACACCACCGAAACACCTCCATCACTCAGGGAACGCCAGCAATGAATATCGAATCAATCTGCTTGACGAACACCCTTACACATTGAAAGGACTTGGGTGCGTAGCAATTTTATGCCTGGAAAGGGAACATATTTGCAAATCTATCGATGTGGCTTTGAAGACGCTTTTCACCTCCCCAGGTGGCTGCACCCTGGTTCTTCTGTCCTACCAACTCCATTTTCCTCACTGAGCCAAACACACACTCCACAGTGTGCAAGAGTGGCCCATGCGGAGTTCAGGGCGACGGTCCCATG
Organism: Miniopterus natalensis; assembly: GCF_054644295.1. Classification (NCBI taxonomy): domain Eukaryota; kingdom Metazoa; phylum Chordata; class Mammalia; order Chiroptera; family Miniopteridae; genus Miniopterus; species Miniopterus natalensis. The sequence continues at coordinate 40,436,922 of NC_142088.1, forward strand.
GATACGTGGTTATTGACCTGCAGTTGCTGCCCTTCTACCATTGAAGCCTCACGTATATTTTCAGTGTGACTGGGACAGAATTAAAAAAACATCTTTTTTCGAGGGCAAGCTAAGCATTTATGTAAGTCCTTCCTCAGTGTTTTCGGGGCAGGCGTCCACCGTGGGCCCTACGGCGACGCGTGCTCTCCGGCCTCCCCAGGGACTCGTCGGTGTGACCTCCAGGAAGCCGCCAAGACGTCAGCACGGCCTCGCGACATCTCACGGCTGCCCTTCAAGACACCGAACGCAACCCAGGACCGCTTCTTCCTTACAAGTTTTCCAAAGTTTAAAATGACCCGAAATCAGAGGTAAATATTTTCATCTTTAGCATTTCCTTTCCTTTGGTAAATGACAGAATGAGCATAAAGAAGTGCAAGGGAAAAAAATAAAAAAATTTAAATGACACCTTCTATAGTACTTTTTAGTTCACACAGCATAAGTGGAATTTTAACAAAAAACTATTATGATCTCAATCTGCTAAATAAAATGTGCTTTTCTGCAGCCAGCTTGGGGCTGAGCTGATGCGAGCACCGACGGCACAAAAGCACACTGCTGGGGTATTTTAATGCCTTTGTTTGATATCTGTGAATTCAAAAGAGCTTTTCAGCCGTAAATAGGGCCCTACCTTTGTCATCTTTAAAATCTCCGCGCCGGGCAGGTTGGTGTTGAACGTCACGTCTTTGATGTAGGTGACTGCAATATCGTCCCCATCCATCTCCATGTACATTTTCCACTTACAGTCCTGGAATTAAAAGCAAAATTAAAGAAGCTGAGAAAGTGAAACAAACATTTTTAGCCTCAATGTTTTATAACACGTGACATATTCTAAATGAAGCATTATTGGAATGTTTCCTTTTTTTTTTTCCTTTTTCAATAAAAGGACATGAAATTAGATCTCCTTATATAGCTAAATAACCCCCCGTTAGGGCAATCATGGGACACAATGTATCAATTTAAGTGCTCTGGTACAGGAGCTGCAAACTCAAAACCCTAAAGGGGCCAGGCAGATACTAAAAATGAGTCAAGCCAGGCAGTTTCACTAGGGAGCCTTAAATTGTAATCTTTCCAAATGAACCCACTTAATTTACATATTAAACATTGTAGGAATATTTTTTCATTGACACAAAGAGATGTGGTCTCCCCGCCCCCCCCCCCCCACGCCCCGCTTTTTTTGGAAATATAAGGCCCTCTTGATCTACCTTTCACTTTTCCAGTATTGATAATGACATGGGTTCAGGAAAGAGCTCACTTTCTTCTTCACAGGGAGGAAAACAATACTACAAATGTGATGATGTATAACAACTGGCCTAACTAAGTACTGGGGAGTTATGGGGAGGGGAAGGGACTCTGGGGAACTATAGGGCAACTGCCCTACAGGGACTGCCACCACTCAGCTTCTGTTGATTGTCCCCATGTGGGAGAACAAGCCCAGTCTTGCTAAGTGCTTTAATGTTTCATGAAAAACTGGATATCTGGATTCTTATGTGAAGCCTCTTGATTTTTTAAATGATGCTATGTTAAATTTTCAGTAAAAGTATGTTGTAATGACAAAAGGCTCTACACCATTAGTCACTAGGGGAATTTAAATTAAAACAACAATTAGATACCGCTATACACCTACCAGATGGGTAAGACTGTCAACATCTAATGTTGACCAGGATTTGGAGCTACTGGATTATTGGTGGGAGTGTAAACGGTATAATCACTTTGGAAAAAAGTTTTGGCAATTTATTATAAAACTAAACTTATACCTATTCTATGACCCAGAAAGTCTACTCCTAGGTATTTACCCCAGAGAAATAAAAAAAGACTTGTACAGTATTTTTAAAAAATATATCTTTATTGATTTCAGAGAGAGGAAGGGAGAGGGGGAGAGAGAGGTAGAAACATCAATGATGATTCATCATTGATCAGGTGCCTCCTGAAGGCCCCCAACAGGGGATGGAGCCCGAAACCCGGGCATGTGCCCTGACCAGGAATCAAACCATGATCTCCTAAACCCTAGGTCGATGCTCAATCGCTGAGCCACACCTGGCCAGGCTTGTATAGTATTGTTTTGATCAGCTGTCTCATGATAGCAAAAGAGCTAGAAGCAGGCCAAGTTTTCATCGACAGAAGGGATAAACTGTGGTATATTCAGAGACTGGAATATTACTCAGCAATACAATTATTTATGCATGCAATGACATGGATATATCGCAAAAATATTCTAGTGAGTGAAAGTCTTATACAAAAGGAACATACTAAGAATTCCATTTATATGACTTTCTAGAACAGACAAAACCAATCTATGGTGGGAAAAATTCACAAAAGTGGTTGCTTCTGCAGATGGGGATTGAATGGGAAGGGGCACAAGGGGACTTTCTGGGAGTGCTAATGCTCTACTGATGGGGGTTTGGGTTATATAGGTGCCTGCATTAAGTAAGCAAATGCATACTTAAGATGTGTACATTTCTTATTGAACTCTAATATACTGAACTATTTAGGAGGAAGTGTACTGATGTCTGTAAATGACTTTGAAATGCATAAAAAATAAGGATTGATAGATAGCTAAAAGGATAGATAGGTGGACAGATATGTGATAAGGCAAATAGAGCAAAATATTAATGATTGAATTGTGGAGGTGGCTAGATGAGAGTTCACTGTAAAACTTTTTCAACTTCGCTGTATGAAAAAATATAATAAATATGTTGGGGGATAAACACTTTGTGTGCAATTAATAGGAAAAATAAACTCATGTCTTTGTATCAGATTTGACCCCTAGCCTATAAATTCACCTTCTCTCTTATATTCTTTGAAGAATGAAGGATTCTGCAAGATTAAGGATAATGTCCCGAGCACCTTACGTGCTGAAACTAGAAAGTGCTCTCGTAGCACCAGGCCTGGAATGCTTCTTTAGCAAGCCCAGACAAAATTATTATGAAAGAGCACTAACAAAAAGGTTGTTGAAAACCTGCTGGCTTCAACAGGAAGCTGGTAGAGCCTGATGTTTTAGGAAAACTTCTAGAAGAATTGCAGAACCAAGAGGGGCCCAGGCCTGAGGGGAGTTACCCTCTTCCCCCAGCCACAGGCACAAGATGGAGAGACAATTGGTGAATTCAAAAATGTGAAAACCTAGCTCTTGGCTAACATAAGTCAAATCAGTCACTCAGAATTGACAAATCTTTCAATTTCTTTGTTTTGGAGCCACTGCTACCCGGCAACATGGGCCAGGAGATAACTGGGCAGGATAATGACTCTGGAGTCACGATGGCTCTTCTCTGAAACAGATTCAAGGCAGTGGCTGGAATAAAAAGCCTTCAATAGCTGAGTTTATTCAGTTCTTTTTCTTTTGGCTGTCAAGTTTTGGAATTAAGTTGGTTAAAAGCACAGTTAAAAGACTGTGAACCGTGCGCAAATGTCCGATGCCCTCCGCTTGGCTCTCCCATCTCACCACCCACGTCCTCCCCTCTCCCCGAGCGCACATGCTCAGGGCAGCTCTACGAGAGGGGCTGACAGAAAGGGACCCACACCTGTGGCCTGCTTACTTGCTCTAGGCGTGTTTATGCCCCTGCTATTTTATTTGATAGCCATAACAATAGGTGAGTGAGAAAAATGGGGCTACAGTTGAAGGAATTTTCCAAGAGTTTTCTAGCCAACAAGTGGTGGACGTGGGATGATAACAGCACTAGGCGGCCTGGCTCCAAAGTTGGAAGAGATGCCAATGCAGGAGGACAACTGGGAAGGGCGGCAGGACCAACTCACTGGCTGACTTCTGGAGGTCCACGTGGCATCAGCTATTGACAACAGGCAGGAGGGAGAAAGACCAGAGGATATTTTGCTAATACCACCAAACAATCAAGTGGCCATCGGTCCTTCCCTGCAGCAACTGCTTCTTTGTTCCCCAAAGTCCAGCTTGGAGAAACAAAGATCTACATAATAGGATTACAGACCCTTTTACTCTCTAAATTCCATTTTTCTCTTATCTGAAAGAAAGCCTTTCACCTGAGCCATAAAGAAAGATAGTTACAGAAGCAATAAAAGTATAATCAAGGTGGTTATGAGACAAGGGTGGCATTCTCCATTCATTAAAAAGTAGGTCCTACTTGTTACAAAGCTGGGTTAGAAGGGAAAGAATACGCAGTGTTCACTTGAATTATTAACTTAATCTGTCAATGCCCTGCAATAACTCTTAGGTATTCTCAGGGCATCTATGATTAAACCGTTGTCTAGTTAAGAAAAGTTATCCAGAAAGTAATGAAATTCTTTAAACTTGCTCAATTTCAAATTACCCTAAGGTATTCCTGGTATTTTTGTTACCCAGTGAGTCATAAGGTGTCAATGAGCATTCTCTGCAACTACCAGGACTTCAACAAGTTAGCAAGTTCCACAGGACCCAACTCCAGATGGAATGCTACGTAACAAGTTCTTAACTAATTGATCACTGAAAAGGTTTTCATACAAATAAGATGAATTAAATAATCAGAAATATCACCAAGAGTAACAATTCCATGTATTTATGAGCCTAATATAGAAATTTACATGCACAATTGCTACCTTTTCAGTTCTTTGGTAGTGACAGGGACCAGGTCATGGGGATGAGGACTCTGTTTTAAAAACCATTCACTTTTACCAGGGTGTACTATTGATTTTGGAGTGACAGAAATGTGAGTATAGATTTCTGAATCGGAAACATTCAAGAGTCACTTTGAAGTGTGAGAATGACTCTCAAAACTGACAGGCAGAAATCAAAAGCAGGCAACTCTGTATTTTGAGAGAGGCCACGGGGCCTCAAAGAACTCCTTTTCCAAAACCATTCTCTCCTGGTGGTCTGAAATGGCCCTGTTATCACTCATTTGGTTTAAGGTTTTGAGGATTCCTATTAAAATGGAAATAATCTAGAAAAGGATTATACATTAAGCCATTACTGGGGGAGCAGCAGGAGGGGGAAGTGAAAGACCACAAGTATAAAGTCCAACTACATGAGTTTGAATCTCCCCAACTTTCTTCCCTCCCAACCCAAGCCAAGTTATATAACCTGCCTGAGCCTTAGTGCTCTTTATTTGCAAATGACTCGTTGTGCTGTGTGGGTATTAAATGAGATACTGTAAAGTTTGGAGCACTGTGCCAGAGCCAAAAAATGAGCTCAAAATGGAGTAATTATTATTGTTACCAACACTGGTCACCAATAGAGCTCCAATTTGTTATTGGACTAGCTGGCCCGTCATCTGCAGCAATCTCAGGGAATGGGGAGAAGGTAGTGAGCCTTCCTGGGCAGGAAGGTACAAAAAGTCCCTGGACTTGGGATCTGCTCAGCACAGGCAGGCTGGGTCAGAGCATCTTGCTTGGGCATGAATTTGGGGATCCAGAGGGCACTAAATAAGTCTAATGCCAAGGAATGATTGGGGTTGGAAAAAAGAAGAAGGTGCAGCCAGGTGGCAACGTGACAATGAGTGATTTTATGAAATAAATTGGAGGAGGCGGAAACTGGCATCTTCTCACACAGATGGATGATATGACAACCCAATTCTGCCCTTTCCTGTGTCAGCGGATCCTGATGAGGTCCTATCGACAGGAACATCAGACGTCTGGAGGTACAATGGCTATGAAATGTGATTGCCAGCCAGAGAACCTTACCTCAGATGAGGAAACTAAAGCATGGACAGATGAGGTATTTGACGAAGACAGCAAGTCGTAGAGTTCAGAACTGAACCAAGGTGGCCTGCTGGTGCTAGGAGAGCAGGTTTCCCCTCAGTCTTTTCTGAATCCTGAACTGGCCTTGCTATGGGTTAACAAAAGTAAGAATTACGGTACAGAGGAGTTTTATCTTCCAAAGTCAACGAATAGTCCATATTATCTCAAGGAATCCTTTATAGGGCTCCATGGCAGAGATTGAAATACTGAGTCTCTAGTAAGTCCAACATAGCCAATTTCCCCTTCAATTGTTGAAAAAGATCATTGTTAAAAGTGCATATGGTGCTGTCCCACAGTCTGTATGCCCTTTCTTGACTGATCTGGCCAGGATCTGGAATCACAAACACTTCCCACTTTAAGCCCCGGCCTAAAGGGCTTTGTGGCTAGGCATGACCTTCACTTTCCTAACCAGAAACAACCCAATCCCATCTAGGTGCTCAGGCAGATTATGGACAGGTCCTGATTACCATGATTTTAGCCTCATAACTAGATTCCCACCCAAGAAGACATTCCCACTGTTCATATTTGCATCTTGACACACATTTCCAGGGGGTGCTAATTACTAATCAATAGGGAAAAGACATTGAGGACAGGAGCAGAGCTGGACACTGGAAAGTTCTTTGGTAGGGTGTTGAACAGCAAAAAAAGGTTATCCAAACCTACTAGCTAGATAATCTGCCCCCCAATGCAAATCTATAAGAAACATGGAATTTTGTTGAAGAGGGGAATTTTTGCATTTGAAACTGATGAAAAAGTGACAATTCTGTTGGGTGCCTAGGATATGTACTATTTATCTGGGCAGCTGCTGAAATACCTGGACAATTTTAGGAGCAAGTGCCTGATTAATGGCGGACGAGAAAGCATTCATTCCCTTTGAACAGCTTCAGCATTGCCAATTACGTGAAAATTTTTTCTGAATTACTTTTACTGGCCAAGTAAAACAGAAACTCTTAACCCTGTGAAGATAAAATCCTAAACAACACTCAGTTAATGCTAAAGTATCTCTTACTGAGAAATCACTATTACATTCTTTGCAAGCTGTTAAAATTTCTTTGGAGTTCCAAGCTAGTACAAGTGATGCCAAACATAAGCTATTTCTGCTCCCTCCCACAAAGGAAAGGAGAAAGGAAGGAATAAAAAGAAATAATAAAGATTAAGATAAAATTTCCAAATAGGAAAAGGAATTGAAGGGAGCACAAAAATTAAACTTTAAATATTGTTTTAAATTCTGGGCAACTCAGAGACAACAATCTCTCTCTTTCTCCTTTTTTCCTACCAAAATTTTATTGCAAATATGAACACTATAGATAAATCTTTAACAATCTAAGGCCAAGATTATTCAGGACATTTTGGAAGGAAACAGACCTCAAATCAGGCTTGGTAGGTTCCTACAGATCACCTTTACCTGAAGGTTGCAGACCAAAAGAATATTGATGTATTTATTTCTACTGAGATGCAACTTGCATACAATAAAATGCACATAGTTTTAAGTGCACAGTTTAATAAATTTTGACAGATGTATACATCAATGTAGCTACCCAAACAAGCAAGTTATCTTCACTACCTTAGAAAGTTCCCTCATGCCCTTTCCCAGCAGAACCTTCCTGCATAACCAGAGGTACCCACCGTTCCAATCTCTATCACCATCGACTCATTTTGCCTGCTCTAGAATTTCACAAAACTGGAATTTACCATATACACTGTATATATTCAACTGTTCCCACATGGTATGATGTTTTTGAGATTAAGCCATGTTATTTAATCCTCACAGAATGACCCTGTCATAGACACTATTTTACAGATGAACAGACCGAGGCTCAGAAAATGTAGAGGTTTGCAGTACACGTTCACTTAGCTGCGCTGAAATTAGAATTTAAGTCCTGAGCACGCTCAGTCTAATGGTAGAGACACTGGCGTTTAAAGTCCCCATCAGCCGCCCCACCTCTCCCCCAAGAACAGAGGCAAAGTAAAATCATCAGAGAACACTCAGACTTCTCGCAAAGAGGCCCCTCCACCTTACAAAGGCCTGTTCTGAGGAAACAGTTAAAAACATATAAAACACAGAGGTCGGAATAAACTTTTTAAGATTCAAGAGGGGGAAAAAAGGGAAACAGTCTCCTCGCAGGTGACTGACTGTCTCAAAATGTAAGAAGTAACGCAAGATGAAATACAAATGCCATAGAGATGTTGGTCATGCTGGTATTAAAAGTAGTAAGATGTTGATGATTTAGGCCTCCGGAGGCGCCTTTACGCGCTGCTATTACCCAGCTCAGCTGCCGCAACCTGCTGTTTGAAAGGCAGGAGAGTGGAACATCCCGCCATAGCACCTGGGTTATTTATCATTACGGATCACCCCGCTACACTCTATTTTATTCTGCCGCCTTTAAAAGGAAGAAAATGCAAGTGTGGTTAATCTGCTTCTCTTCTTTATCCATACAGTGTCGTGACCCATCACGGCTTTGTCCCACGAGATTTGTTTTTCCACCAAAAAGAAACCCACAAGAAACTCTCCCTAAAAATTCCATTAATAACCTCTTTCAGCGCATATAGGTTGCAGGGTCTGGAACTAAGAATGTTTTAATCTCTTCAGCAAAACAATGTCTCATAATGATGTACAGGACTATTGCTGTACTGATGAAGAATCATACATAATTCAGCACCTTTCACTTGGCACCACTGTGATGTCCTCATTAGCTGTGGCTCACAGTGTCTGTCAGATGGTGTCCATGCGAACGCAGGCATTATATTGTCTTTGAGATGTGCAGCTGCTTCCATGACACTGCCAGTATATAAAAACATGACGCCAGTTTGTTTTATTTAGTGCTAAACCTTCCAGTTTGTAAAAACAAGGCTGACACAGAGCCTGACATGAGGCAGTGAAAATAATTAGCTCTCATTTTCTCAGCCTCCTATTTCCTTCTCCCTGCTGTGTTCTCTTTCCACTAAACCACCACATGTCAGTCGAAATGGGAGGCAATTAGTGGGCTCATTTCAGTCCCCACAACTGTGCTGAAAAGAAAGTATTTATGATGGCACAATGAACAGCTGAAAGATTAAATAACATTTGCCTTTTGAAAAGAAAATGACTTCTAGCTAAATGGGCAATTTTTGATTTTTCTCAAACAAGCTTAGAGTAGTTGGTTTTTAAAATACAAGAAAGGAAAATGAGTCATTTTTAGGTGAAAGAATCAAATAAAACTTGACACAGTAATGCAAATAACTGATGTTTTATTGCAAAATATGTAAATGCGTTATACCCTTAACAATGGCTTGTGTCTAAGGTCAGGGCAGATTGGTGCCAGCTAGACGCCAGTGGAGATAAGGCTGTTATATTGCATTTTGGGGGGCTGTTATTTGAGTTATGTGTGAAAAAGGGGCCATAAGGATGATGTTAAATAAAGTGAAATCCAGTGAGACATACTTTCAAATGATGCATTAGACACTTGACTACCTGAATGGTTTGCATGTTAGTTGACATGTTTGAAAGGGGCTCTCTTTATTTTTTAAAAACTGTATTTGAAATTGAAAGGTACTAGTTTATCATCTTGGAGAAAGAGAATAGTAAGTCTTGCTATTGATTTTTGAATAATTAAGAATCTATTCTATTTCAGACTGAGTTTCTTAACCAATATAGAAGGGGGTCTGGCTTACCTAATTACTGCTTAAATTTTTTTTTTTAGTACTGAGAAATGGGCAGCAAAAAACTTAACGCAGGACCCTCAAAATATAAAAACAGCTTTTCTACATACTAAATTCTCCTCCCACCTTCCATGACTCAAAATGAATCCAAGAAATACCATTTTTGAAAAAAACACTGGTGTAGTCAGTAGGCTTTATTTATCATTCGAGCTATTCTCAGACCAAATCCTAATGTCCACAATTGATATGGTCATCATACGTCTTTGCTTTTACAATATACTGCTTTTAATTTCATTTCAAATAATCTCTCCCTCTTATAGCTGATTGTTTTTAAGACCTAATTGTTGGCTCAGAAAACACAGGTCACTGTGAGCTATCGAGGCCTTCTCTCTATAGAACTTATGGTGAGCCCCAGAGGCTTTGGAAAACCTGCTTGTGAAAGTAGACGTCTCCTCTACTATTATTAACATCAAGGGGTCAACAGCTAGGACTATTCCAACATTTTTAAGAAACAGTCACAAATTAAAATTTTGTTTCTCTGTTTCCATAAGTATATTCTTACTCTTTACAAACTCAAATCCTAATCTTTGATTCATATAATACGGTTAGCACATCTATATGAGCCAATGGCAACTCAAGGAGACCTAAGCCACAATGGATTCCGTGGGAGGCTCGAGCTCTCTTTGAACTAACTATGCATACCATTACAGCTGGAAACCAGCAATGTTGTATTTGTGTTTTGTTCAAACCTAGGTCTTGCTATTAGCTATTTTAAAAGGAATTCAGAATCTTGATTAAGAAGACCAAGGGTGATCCAACAGTGTCCTGGGGCCAGCTCTCACTGTATGAGTGCTTACATCTCTCCCCAACTTCAAGTTCAGTGATGTCAGATTAGTAATTTGAAATTGGCCATGGTGGGAGTATTTACACCATGGGAATCTGCAAACACTACAGGTCAGGGCTGCTTTTTCCAGTTAGACATTTTCAGGCACGCCATTTCCACACATCACTGTCAATCCATCAGTAAGTATGTACTGAGCACCTCTCCCAGGTCAGCTCTAGTTGTATAGACCGCTGCCCAACCAGTTTGAAGTCTGTCTCCACTCTCTAATTAGAAACCAGACACAAGTCATATAGTCAAATTCTGAACTGCATTTATTCCTTCACTGTCAATTAAAACTTGATTTTCTATAGAACCATACCACTGCAAGCTTATGTACTTAGTCACACAAACATGTGTGTACATATATTCCTCCCCCCCAAATAGCTGAACATGTGAAATAAATATCCCTACACTGAGTTTTTAAAAAATGCAAGATATATGAGAGTAAAGAAAAGTGCTGGTTTTAGCTGTTCTGAAATTTACAAAAGGTGTTGGCTTTTTACTTCCTTACAAAATCCTTTTCTTTGTGCCCTGTTATTTTATTCATGTTTATCCATTTATAAAAATTACACAATAGGGGGAAGAAAAAAAAAAGCCCTATTTGACCGTTTTTTGATATTTATAGTGCTCTGAGAAAGGGCCTGGAGATTCAATTAAGTTTATTAAATGCAACATTTTATAAGCAATCTAATAAAGACCTAAAAGCACAATAGTAAGTGGAAAGTATTTGTAAAAAGCAGCTTTTTAACCTATAGATGAAACAACTGGAGAAGCAGAACGATTGAATTTCTTTGCGTGGAGAGTGGGAGAAGGGGACCGTGACGGGGTGGAAAAGCCAGGGCGAGGTGGACAGGAAAAGCCTTCGCTCTGATGGGCAGTTAGCTCTGCACCCCCCCCCCCCAAAAACATCCCTCTTCCTAGTTCACCTGCTCCTTCAAAACACTGCTCAAAAGGCCCCAGAAGCGATGGCATCTGGGGTAGGTACGGGGTGGGGAAGCCTGTCTCCATCCAGGCCCGCTGAAGCCGGGGGGCCGGAGACACGGTGCTGTTCCCGAGGCTTCTCCCCCAGCCCCAGTCCCTTCTCTGCGGCAGGCGATCAACTGAGAGCCGCAGGAGCCCAGCTCCGCCAGGTTTCCTCGCCTCACCGGGAAGAGCAGGAAATGAGGACACGAGGGACAAAGTGTGTGACTACCCAGCACTGAACGAGGGATGGGCGGCCTCCCAAATAGCTCCTTTATAACTCTGCTTTTGAATTTTTATGACACAAAGTCTCGAAAAGATCTTAGCGAGAAAACCCCTGGGTGATTTGATAGTTTACTCCTTGGCAATCTCAGGATCGATATTCCTGACCTGGGAGTTTAGGACAGATGCAAGAATCAGCTCTGGGCAGCTGGATATTCCAATGAAAAAGGGTGGCTGCCGCCCTGGGGACCGCATGAGGCTGCCTGGGATTCTGGAAGCCCCTTTCCTTTGTGCCAGGCCAAGGCCTCAGATTACAAAACACAAGGCACTTTCCACGCAGAACCAAGTGGCAATTTAGTATTAACTGGCCAAAAAGTTTTGCTTTTTTATTATGAATATTCTTATCTCGGGGGACAATGATACTTTCCAAAAAGGGGCGGTGTGACAATATGTTTCAGCCCTTGCACTGGATCTGCCCCTTCCTAGCTGGGGACTCTGGGTAAGGAACCTGACCTCTCCCCTTCCTCAGTTTCCTCCTAGGGATGATACAGGGATAGTGCTCCCTGTGATGGTGGATTGTAAAAACTACATGAGGAAAATGTTTGCAAAGTAGTTGCCACCTGTGTCAGTAGTTTATACCTCTGTCTGCCAGAGTATAAAATAATAATAAGTAGCATAAGCATTTCAAGCCCCTAGCACAGAAAACTTCAGCGGAGAAAGACCTAATTTCTGCCAATTCCATTGTCATAACTTCAAGGCTGCCTCAACATACAGTGCTACTTAAAATAATTACATGTACTCTGTAGAAATAGGTCAGGTAAATGGGTAAAATGCATTCTCACTTATTATTATGTTTTATTTACTGATTTCAGAGAGAGGGAGAGAGAGAAACATCAATGATGAGAGTCATCATTGATGGGCTGCCTCCTGCACGCCCCCCACTGGGGGTTGAGCCTGCAGTTCGGGCATGTGCCCTGACCGGGAATCTAACCGCGATCTCCTGGATCCTAGGTCGATGCTCAACTGCTGAGACATGCTGGTTGGGCTCACTTATTATTAATTTAACTTCTCTGGTCCAATCATTTTCTCTGCCAGGTAGTCTCAAGGGAAGGAAAGGAAAATGGCCATTTCGTTTGTGGAAGAATTCTTGACGTGCCTATGGCCCCAGAGTCTGGTGAGGGCCTGGTTCCCCAGAGGGCTGTGTCAGTAAGGACTAAGATCCCAGGCAAGCACAGTGGCTCTTGGCCACAGTAGCAGGCACAGGCTCTCACACATGAATGCTTTGCTTGGTTGGGCAAACCAACCTCACTTTGGTTCTATAGTTCATCTGGATGTAAAATGAGGCTAATTTTAAGTGGTATTTAGCTGGTGGTCCTTCTCAGATGCGATGGGAAATATTTCCATGATAGAGTCACTGTCATACATTGTTCCCAATGGTTGTCATTAGAGCACATCCTTCATTTTATTTGTAAAAGAACAGGAAAAATGGACAAGTGAATCTCCCTGACATACGCACTCAGGTTTGGAGAGAACTTCCAAAGCTCCAGTGTCGTCTTGTAACTCACTCTGGTCACGGAGACAGAGCTAATGGCTTTACCTTTCTGTGAAGATGAGTGTGAGAACTCAGTTCACTGGGATCCTGAGCTGCCCTTTTCCCTTGAGGTCTACCTTTAAGGGTCAAGGTGACAGGGTTTTCATGTGGGGAATTGGAATTTCAGTTTAAAGAGCATTTGTGGGAAAATATTTCCTAATGCAAAGGTATAGGCTGGCGTAACGGGCTAGTTTAGAACTGGACAGTAATTTATTCTAGGATTATTTTATGAAAGTTTACAAATGGCTCAAACATCTGTGTTAGGTATGACAGCAAGCACATGTTTACTACAGAGGCGATAACAAGGATGTAATGTCTGGTCTCAGCTCTGTCCTTGCCACAGCCGAGGCTGGTAACACGCTCTCTTTCTATCAGCTTTCTAATACTGTGCCTTATGCATCTCACAGAAATGCCCAGGGGATAAATGAGATGACATTTATGAAATAACCTATGCTCTTTAGAAAGAAGTACTCTCTAAGTTTTAAAAATTATATTCAGGGAATTATTTACAATCAAGACCATGACTCCCTTCAAGCCCGTTTCAAAATTCATCCCTTCCAAAAAAGCTTTTCCTGGTTAAATTCACCCCTTTCAATTTCTTCCTTATGCTGTTAGCCCCGTGGCATTACATCTATATTGTATGAATGTTTCGCTTTCTAACCTATTACATTATAACATCATCTGTCCTGCTGCCACACTAGAAACCTCGGCAGCATCCTGGCTCCTCCCTCCCACTCACCCATCTCCAGCTAGTGACAAAGTCTGATCAGGTCTATTCAGAGTGTCCTCGAACCCATGGCCCTTCCATGGCCCAGCCCCAGCCTGATAAGCTATGAGTTCCTTGCAAACTGCAACTGTACCTTCTGACTTTGTGTTCTGAGTATTTAGCCCAGAGCCAGGCACACAGGAGGTCCTCAGTAAATGTGTGCTGAATGAAGGGGTGAAATCATTACTCTGCACAGGTGGCCAAGGATCAGCAGAATAGCAAAAGTTGCGGTGACTTTAGGCCTCGTGGAGAACCAATGATTCAAAAAGTCTACACAATTATGGTCACAAACAGACCACTGTATCAGATATCATTTATAGCTTCTAATAGTTACTAAAAATTATTTTTTAGTTTTCCACATTAACAAATCATTTCTTGGTTAGTTGGAAATTATTTTCTTGGTTGAGACTACTCTTGACTAAGTCTCTTTCAAGAAAATTCTTTCCTCTTCTATCACCTACAAGCCATAAAAACATTTAAACACAGAATACCCATAATTTAAGTGCCATGGGATTGAGCATACTAAAGAAGGCAAATTAAAATGGGCAACTTTTACCACGAGATGGACTTGAAGGTGCCCATAGCTATAGAATCTCAGGATTAGAAGGGCCCGTGCTGGCTGTTGGAGACAGAGGAACTTACTGTCTTGCCCCCTTTCTATGGCTGCTTCTAACAACAGGCACGAGTAGACAATGACCCATTTGCAGAAGGAAAAGAAAAGTATTCATAGCCAGGAAACCTGGAGAGAGAACAGCTCTCACTCAACCAAGTTATGTGGCTAACACGAGGGAGGCAAAGAGTTCCATTCAGCAAAAGCATCAATATACCTGCCACAGTGCAGGAAAGACACTGCGTCAGGTGTTTAGACAGAGCATCTCTGGAAGCCCCAGTGAAATTCAACCCCTTGTAACAATTTCCATTCATTCTCAAACACTGGTTCCAGGAACGGCCTGGGCGAGCCTCCTTTAATTGGCGAAGGGCAGCGGGCCAGCTGAGCCCTACCAGAGCAACTGGCTGCAGGTTGGCAGGAGCTGCATTTACAAGGGCTCGTGGCCACGTCCAAGGGAAGGTACAGATCATGCGGTGGTTAAGAGCTTGGTTCTGGAGTCTGAGAGGGCTGCATTCAAATCCTTAGTCTGCTCCTTGCCAGTCATGTAACCCTTGGGCAAGTTATTTAACCTTTCAGAGCCTCAGTTTCCTCATTTGTAAATGGATGAAAACAACATCAGCACCTCATTACCGTATGCCTGGAATGCCATACGTGCTCAATTAGAAGTTGTCATTAGTACTAGTTCATTTATGGAAATCCAAAGTAACACAGTCCTATTATGATTTCCATTCACAGGCCATCTAGGCCAAATAAGTTTTCCAGACTCTAAATGTGACATAGAGCGAATCTTGGTCAAATGTTGTGCCGCCCTAATTAGAGCTGATCATTTGTTTCCATATTGCCTGCTGTTCCTTTCTGGCGTTGTTTCACTCGTGATGTTAAAAATTGGTTCCATTTAAGAAACAGGAAACAGGACGCTGTGCTGCCAAGCAGGGTGAACGCTCCCTCTGGCACTCACGCCCTCCCCGTCCATGCTCTGCTGTTTCCCTAGGGTTTGGGTGGCGAGGGTAAGGTTCCCAGGTTGGCTTACAGAGGCAGCTGGCAGTGTTTCAACTAAAGTCTATTTTATAAAGTTTATAAATTTACTCAATCAAGTTACCAGCTGGGAGAGGAGTGTATAAAACCATAGAATTCTAGGAGAGAAAAAACACAACTTAGGTTGAAGTTTATCCAAAAGACTTAAAATGTGACTTACCTGTGAGCTAGTTCCTGGTTTCAAGTGAAAACCAAAAACAAGTTCAAGGTTCACTATTTTTTCCTCATTTTCTTCAGGTTCACCTACTGAGTCCTAAAACAGAAAACCGAACACCAATCATTCTGGATAGTTTTTACTTCTACTTCTCATGTAAAAGAGATGATTTCTCAGCACTTGTTTTTCCATTCTAATCTATTGTTGAACTTTTGGTTATTTTTGGATTAAGCTTCAAATTACAATTACTTAAAGCAAGAGAAATGGCATCTTAAGCTTTCGAGAACTTTGCAGAACGATCTATCTCATGCCCTCCAGACTGGATGTCGCTGGCTCAGTTTCCACAGTGCATATTGCTTTGTGCAGCTTTACCCTGGAAATGCACCGAGAGACCTCGCCTTGGGCATTTCACAGCGCTCCGTTTACAAGCTATTCCCAAAGCGGACTTAGGCAGCTCCGAGAGCACATGCAGATGGAGGGCCAGGCAGAGGAACAAATGAACCTTCCAGGCCTTAGAGACAGAAAGCCGTAATTGTTCGTGAATGAGAAAAATTTCGTGTATTAAGTGCAAGTATCTATTAATTTAATAACAAAGTATACCATATGCCTTCAGACTATATTCAAAAGAAGACATCACACATACGAATATGTTGTTCAAACAATAAACCGCCCAGCCTAAAACACAGGTGACCATCCCGAGCTCCAGTGTGTGAATTCCTTTAGTGACTTATGAGTTGGACAAAAGGTTTTGGGGGGAGGGGGGAGGCCAGAGGTTGGCAATTCCAGCCTCTAGCCACTAAGGTGACATGTGTGGTTCTTATCATGAACGCACTGTTAATGTTTCAACTTTCGGGGAAGAAAGGTTCAATTTAGGCACATCCTGAGCTTCACTCAAAGGGCCTTTTGTTGGACAGATATGATTAAATTTCACTTCAAACAACAGTTCCCGACATTGGCAAATTTAGGTGTGGAGGCGGCAGGTGCATATGTCAATAAAAGTAGCAGATTCTCAGTAAGAAAACACCTTACTTACCTTAATTAGCGGTGGGAAGTGAAACAAGTTTAGATAATCATGGGTTAATTTCTCGATGGCTGACTATAAAAAAAAAAAATCACATGGCTTTATTAATGATCAGATAATGCCGAGAGGATTAAAATTATTGTACACATATAAAGGCGTTCTTTATTTATGCAGTTCATAAAATATCTCAGGGATGTTAATATCCAACATCTACTGAGAATAAACCTGATTGTTCACAGTATTATACGCAGTTTGCAATTATTTAATGGAACAGGAAGATATTTAAGAATTTAAATCTTAAACTAAACAATAAATAAAACCATTCTTCAAACACCAGTATAGTAGTGACAAGTTAATGTTCTAGTGTATAGAATGCAGTTGTCACCCTGAGTAACTGGGGAAAAACAACAAAGAACATGAATATATCACCAGAGACCTTCATTAAGGCTGAAATCTCACCGAAGGGTTTGCTGCATTGTAAGGGCTTTTCTATGGGTATGTGTCCAACACTCCCTCCCCCAATGAAGCACAAAGAACTCTTAAAGGGAAGGAGGACAATTTAAATTATGACTCTTTTTTATACTCATCAGGTATAATCCAGCTTTTCTGTGAACTGAGCATATCATGTAGAGAGTAAAAAAGTGCCAATGTGAGAAAAATTAGATGCATTTTATAATGTGAAATGAAAGCTGTTGACACTTGACAATGTAATGAACACTTATTGGATGTTCACAGCTCCTCCACATGAGGGCTGCCAGGCGCAGGGAGAAGGGAGCCAAGACAGGCTCAAAGGGACCACCGGGCAGCAGGAGGGTAGGTGGAAAGCCCACTGCAGTGGCTAGTTTCATGATCTACCAGTAAGGGCTGAGACTCTTTGAGAAGGTATACAGCAGTGCTTGCGCCCGCCTTAGTGGGAGAGCAGAGAATGAAGGGCCCGTTCTCCTATCAGTGTGTGTGTGTGTGTGTGTGTGTGTGTAACACTCTGACAAGTACCACGAGGTCTCCTCCAGCTTGGGGTTATTCACCCAGTATATCCCATCCCCAAAAGGCCCAGCTTGAAGCATGATTTATCCCCAGTACCCCAAGAGCGTATGCACGACCCTCCCAGAGCAAGTTTGCATGACTCTTTTTCCTTAAATTTCCCCTCCCATATAAGCTTATTTGTCAGAATTCCCCACCAGTAGCTGAGTTTAATGGAGTGTCGCCTGCTGGCTGGGCCCCCACTACATGGCCACCCTAATAGTGTGGCTCTAGCAGTGAGGCGGAGGGTGCGTGTGCCTGACTTCTGTGACTCACCCCTCTTAGAACCAACACACAGGCATTTTCTCCATGCATCTGTTTCTGGATTCTCCGCAGCATGCACCCTGTTTCTACAAAGCTTTTCAACCTCTGGCTTCTGTGACACTATTCTCTGTTCCCTGTCCACTTCCTACCTGCAAACAGCTCTCTCACCTAGCACAGTGTCCTTCCTTCTCTCCATTCACATTCTCACTACCTGAGTGAGGGCTTATATTCTCTATATCACAACCTCTGAACAGGTCTTTCAAAATTCAGTCTTTCCTTTCTAATCCACTCCACAACTTCCAGGAGCAAAGTTTTAAACACGTCCATTCTCAAAACTTCCAATTCTCCCCACAGATCCCAGGTCGCAGGTCGAATTCCAGACGCAGGCCTGAAGTCGTAAGCTGTCCACCTCCCTCCCACTTCACGTATCCCGAGTTGTCCTCTGCACTGGGCTTCCTTTGGACAGACACTCACTGTTTCTTTTCACTCTCCTACACTGCTTTCTTTCTCTCTCAGCTCCTAGTTCTCTCTGTCTTGATCAATGTTCTTTCCTTTCCCATTCCTGTCTCCGTTCCAAATTCTGTGCTTCCCTCAAGATCCCTGAGGTTTTTCCAAGCGGAGGTAATTAAATAGCAACTTTCCTCCGAATTGCCAAGACCCTATGTTATGAGTTGTATGTACATGTTTTATCTCTTCTCTGGGACATAAATTCCTTTGGGGAGAATTCCTCTTTGTGTCTTCTCAGGCCCAGTCTTGAAATTAGCAGGCCTTCGCTGAATTTGTTGAACAATGGCCAATAAGTTTGAATACTGCTTGCCTTAATGATACCAACTTGGCATGCAGGGACACTTTGGCTGTCCTAGGCCAAGTCTGGGAATACTTAAAATACCATGGGCTTTGGTAAGGTGTCACAGCTTGCCACCCCCTTTTTTCCTGACTGCTCCTTAAGGAACATGGTCCTTTTTCAAAGCCAGCAGAGGGAAAAGGGAGGTGGGAGCATCTTATTGGGCAGCTGCCAAATAACATAAGTTTTACCAGATTTCTCTCTTGGAATCCTGAAACTGCTCTGAACTAGAGAAAAGAATTTTTCCTACTGTAGCCCATCTAAGCCAGCATAGCTTTTGGGGATGGATTTGCCCACACCCAGATGTTAAGGTTAAATTATTTGCCAGCCTTTGAGGTGTATGTATATGCATGAGGTTTCCTGCCCATCTTCTGCAAGGGAAAACACATTAAGGCTAAGCTATCATCAAGGGGTACTGAGGGCTACAAGGTTGTCCCTTACATGGATCCAGGGCCCACAAAATGCAAGTAGGCGGGTTCTCTTTGTACCACAGGGGGATTTTCCTAAGAAGGCCAGTGTCAGGAGCTCTAACTGAGGTAAAGGAAAAGTAGTTGGCATGTTGGTTGAAGCTTTGCAAAGACGCAGATTTGGATGGAAGCTGCTTCTCTACATTCCCTTCTTTATTCTATTTCTCTTCTTTCTATCCTGTACCCATCCCTCCATTCGCCACACTGGGGTTAAGGAGGTTTGGGGAGCAAACTTGATTTTATCCTAAGATCTCTCTTGAAACAGACCTCTGATTAATAGCAATGCCACACAGGTGCCAGCAATTCTTATTTGTATTGAGTAACTAAAAACAAAACAAACAGATCTGGTAGCTAAACTACAAAAGAAGCAACGACAAAAACAGAATTTTAGCTTTGAAACTGTTCAAGACTGACGTTTTGGGGGCAACGTGAGAATTTCCTGGGAAAATGAGGGATTAGAATATTGCAGGTCAAAATGATGAAGACTGCAAACTGGGTACACATTTCCATCGTCCGAGGACCTGCAGAGGCTGAGGTCCCACCCAGGACACGGACAAGTTCCGGCACCCCGAGGGATTCCTAGTGGCTCTCTCGCCTCTGCGGCCTTAACCGGAGTTGCACCCGCTGTCCGGGGGGCTGCAGCTCTGCAGGCGCCCCACGGCCCGTGTCCAGGTCCCCTGGGCACATGGCCTCTCCCCGCCGGCCTTCCCGCAGGCCCGCGCTGCCCTGGGCGGCCTCTTCCTCTGCCCTTCGCCGGCTTCCCGCCCAGCTGTTCTGCAGCCCTGAGCGCCCCCGAGCGCCTTCCCCATCCCAGCCTCATCTCTTTGTGGCATTTCTTACATCTGTCACTTTACCATTATTGCCTATTAATACCTATCTTCTCCACGAGACTAGAGGCTTCCCGAGGACCTGGGGTGAACTTCAGGTGACCTCTGCTGTGTCTGGTATTAACCCTTTCGGTGTTGGCCCATGAGGCAGGAGTAGGGTCCCATGGGGGCCGCAGCTAATAATCAATGTGCATGGACGTAGTTCGGCACAACCAGCGAAGCTGTGTGTCTGTCAGCCACCAGCACAGCACGGGCTGTGCTGCCCGGCAGGAGCTCCGTGAGGGCTGCTGGCGCTTTCCCTTTCTGAGGTACCTTTAAATGGATGATATGCCCCTTGGAGACAATGCCCATGTCCTTCAGGTCTTCTTCCTCCAGAAGCAGCAGTCGCTTTCCCGTGATGTTGTTTTCCTTAAACAAGCTCGCGTACACGCTCATCTCGGCGGAAGAGTCACCTGAAGGCAGGAAGGAGGCAGAATAAAATCAGCCCATATCACGTCCAAAGCAAAGTTAACTCCATGAATTAGGAAGGTAAAGTGTTCCACTTGCCTTTTCTGAGGAGCTGCTGAACCCAAAGATACTGCGAAAGAGAAGACACACATAGTCTTGAAGATTCATACATGGTCAGTGGCCAGGCTCAGCAGTCAAACCCGTAGTTCTCAATAGGTAAAAATATCTTCAATTCTTGGCTCAACCACAAAGGTAAAATAGAAAACTTTCTTTTTATGATTTTAAAACGTCAAGCTTTCAAATTGGAGCTATCCCTCTCCTTGGGGGTGTTGGACACTTGAGGGACATTGCTTTTCCTCCTTATTTGGGAGATATTTAAAAATCCTTTCAAGAAGGTCCTGCAGTGATTTTCCATTTGTGTCCCCGGGGCTGCTTAGGGGCACTGGTTTACCCAGCAATTGTATGAGGGACAGGGACCACACAGCAGGGGACAGAGAAATGGGTAGAATGTGTCCTCTGTTCTGGGCCTGGTCACGAAGTAGCCATGTGGCCCAAGACAAGATAAAGCATGGAGCTTCCTATATAGAATGAGGTTCGACCCAATGACCTTCAGTCCTTGAATTTCGCTTGACACGTGCTTACTGGTAGCTTCTCACATTACCCTGCTCAAGGGAGAGAGAAGGGAGGCCAGACCCAGTCCCACCAATTCTCTGAGGAGCCCTTGATCCTGGAATTTTATTTAAGTGGTTCTACTGAACCCCAGAGCAAAGACTAAAAATAGCCTTTAAAAAAATTTCTTCTCAAAGCAGATGCGCCAGCTTTGCACCTGGAGATAAAGGGCCTCTATCCATGCCGGGGGATGAAGCAGATCCGGCGCCCTCTCCCTGCTAGGCAGGGCTGGCAGGTCTGAGCATCACTGGGCTCAGCAAATGGACTAAGTAGACACAACTGGCGCCAAGTTTCCTTTCCCCGTAGAAGCCAGAGGCCGGCTAATGTTGAAAGCACTTGTACTTCACCGAGTACAAAGGGCAGGAAGGGAAATGCCTTGGCCCAGAAACCAGGCTGAGTTAGTAAACAGACCTTCCCAGGAGTTTCTAGTAGTGAGTTTGTACCTTATAGCACCTGGTCCACTTCCTGGGGTGGGGCCTGCTAAGGTGGGCATTACAGGTTTTTTCTTCTTTTCATTTAATGATGCCTTGAGCATTAGGCCCTGAGGTCTCTGATCAAGAATTGCCAGAGCTGTTTTTCCCTAAGGAAACAGATCCAGAGATACTACAGGCTAAGTAGGGCTCTCCCTCAGGGTCTCTCCCGAGTGTGGGGTGCAGGACTTCTTTTCGACTTAGTCTGCCCACGTTTCCCCAAAAACATGGGGCTTCTCTGGCTCCAGCTGCAGAGAATATCTGAGAGCACATGTCCATTTCTCCTTGGGAAGGTCAGACTAAAGATGGCAAAATTAAACCTGTCACTTTTGAATGGGCCTAAGGTGGGAAGGAACCCCAGCTCAGGGGAATCACAGTCTAGAACTGCCTTTTCCAGATCTTTCTCCACCGTGGTTCAAGTCCACCCCTGGTAATTTTAGGAAAATTTATGATCAATTTTCTTTACATGTGCTCATGTGGCATCCTGGATCAGCCCTTTAGTTTTGTTACTGGTCCTCATTATTGTATTCTAGACACCTTTCAGAGCAGACAGGGGGTGGGATCCTCTTGTAAGATTCGAAGCAATACTTGCTTTGCTCTTGAGGCCTTATTTTAAACATTACTGCATTCAAATTAGAAAGACGTGGTATTTGTCAACTTCCAGTTCCTAAGGCCCAAGCTTCTAGCTGTGTTTTTAACTTGTGGACAAATTTATGAAATACCTTCCCAGGTCAAATGAGGCACTAGCAGAAGCAGCTTACCACGTCGTCTTCAGTCCATGCGCCAATCTCAAAGGAAGGCAGCAGCTGCAGGGGAAACATGAATGACATAAAAAAATAGTATATTATCATTGTCCTCTTGGGTTATCCCGTTGTCTACTTGAGCTCTCGGCTGCTGCTCTGGCTGGTTCCTCCTGCAGGTGAGGTTGAATGGAAAACAAGTTTCCTGACCTTAAGAGGAGTTTTTCAGGGCTCCGGGGATTTTGCCCTCAAAAGCCAATCATTTGGATCCACCTCTCAGTAACAATTCACTGCTCTGTGAGCTGCCGCAGCCGGACTCAGTACATCTCAAGATTTTTCTCTCTGAGTACTTGACACACCGAGAGTCCTTTTATATCCCACCATACGCCTTGGCAGTCAAGAAACGTCTGACATTTGTCAGATGCCAGAGCCTTCTTCGGAATTCTCAGTCAACGTGAGGACTGTTTGATTATTAATGAAAATTCCAAAGCAACCATTTGGTAACCAGGCGGCTCGTGCATATTCTCACAGGAGGATTTCTAAGTGTTTAACTAAATGTCTTGTTTGCATTACATTTCCAAAACCAAATATTAGGGCCCAGGGATGAAAAAGGACAAGTGAAAGTGGACCTGTTCTAACAAGCCCAGGCTGCAGAGTGGCTCTAACTAAAAAACAAAACAAAACAAAACTCCCTCCCTGCAGGTACACAAACCTGAGGTAACTTTGCAAGAGGACTTCAGGTGGCACCATTTTCAGAGCCAAAGGGCCACTCACTTCAGCGTGTGCCCCGAGGCCATAGACTAAATAATAAATGCCTACATAATTTGGGAAAGGCCTGGGTCTCCCGTGACTTGAATTAGCGCTTGTTACAGCCACCAGCTTTCACGAACTTAACTTGTCCAAATGGCTGAACTGCTCATGAGATAATGTGGCAAAGTGCTATTTAACCTGTTACAAATAATACTTTTTGGTGGGTGAGCTGGAAAAAAGTTGAATTTGGTTATTTTTAATATTAGGATAAAAATTAGAGGGTGGGTGAGTTCACATTTTAACCTGCAGGTATTCTGAACTCACATGCTCGAACTCTGCTAGGAGAGGCATGTCTCTGCCTTCAAGAGCTTTTCATTGAAATGGGGGTAAAACAGGTATGAATTACACACGGGAGATAAAGGCCACCTGCACCCTCGTTTACTCAGTGCCTAGCCCAGTGCCTGGCATACAAGACCTGGTAAATTTCTGTTGAACAATTTGTTGAATGAATAAAACTGAAGGATGCATTTACTAAAATGCTAAATTCTCCAATATAGAGCTCAGTGTCTATGGGAATGCCAGGGAAAAGGAAGGGTTTCATAGGCTCAGATGGGGGAATGGAAGGCATAGTGGCTTGAGCTCGGCACTGCAGGGCAAGGAGAAGAGCAGGTGAGAAGCAACAGGGCGAAACACTGGCAGCGGGGGGGGGGTAGAGGAAGGATGGGCATGGCACATTTGCCTAACCAGGGCACCAGATGCAGTGTGTGCGGGTCCAAAAATAAAGGGAAGTGAGGCTGACTCTCGGGGGCCAGGCAGAATGTTTTTTAAAAACCCACTGGTTACAATGACTATGAATGTGCAGAGTTCGCGTATTGTAGATAAGTGGCAAGGACATAACTCGCTACTGCTCTCTCTATGCTCTGCTGCCCCCATGCTCTCCGGCTGCCTGGGGATCGCCCTTCCTCCTCTGAAACACCTGGCGTGTGTAGGCATCAAGGGCCACATGCACTCACCTGCTGCAATAATGCAAAAGGAAAGCCACGTGAGGGATAGGATCTGAAACTGAACCCCGTCCAAGAAAACACAGGGCAAGTTTTATTTCTCCCCAGGGCAGCTGGATACAGCTGCAGAAACATGTCATTTCCTTTTCCCAGCACGGAAGCAAATGTGAAGTAGGGAACTTTTCTGATTAGTTCAAGAAAAAACAGACTAAGTTACAGAAATATTTCCCTGCATCAGGACTGTCTTTTAGAGGGAGGAGAGGGATGTGCAGTGTTTTGATTTTTATACCATTCCCAAATGTTGTGCTGAACAAAACTGATAGATAAGTATTTCTTGCTTAGAATGAAGGTTGCAAATGAAACAACTAGTCAAAACCAACACCTTCGGTTTTAACGTCAAAAGGAGAGAAGAGTTTTCGTGCACTCTGAGAACAGCTCATCAGGATGAGGCCAAGGGACAGGCCTGGTTCAGTGTGGCCTCGCTCCGGTGGGGCCCCCGCAGGATGCCCGGGAGGCCAGCGAGAGGAAGGCGCTGCTCCGAGGTGGTTTGGACCGGGCGGGACGGGCTGAGAGTTAGTGACCTCCAGCCACCGTTTCTGTACCTTGTTAACGTATCAGTGTATGTGCTGTAGGGTGAGTTCTAAGCATTTCTGTCTCTCTCTAGGAACAGGAAAACACCCGCCTTGTGACTGCCCCATCCCTTTACAAATTCACACATTCCACCTGATTTCAGGAGAGAAGAGCTCCCACTCATGTGCACTCGTAACAGGATTCCTTCGAAGAATGTTGGGAGTCAAATCTAACCAAGATGTGATAGACATAGGAACACATAACAAAGGGGTTTACTGTCAAAACGTTTATTGTAAAATGGAGTCTTAAAACAAAGGAAAGCAAAGTTCACAACAAAATGAAAATTATGACACCAGCTTGGATTCCTGAATACATCGTGGACTTTGTGCCAGAATGTTAAATTCCAGCGACGAAGTCAATCACTGAGTAGTCTTACCACACAAGAGTAAAATTTAATCTTTCATACAAACATTACACAAGATTTTGGCGTAGGACTTGCTCAGAATAACATTGCGATAGAATAATTGAGAAGAAATGTTAAAAAAACAATAAAGTGATAATGCCATCTAGTCAAAGCTCACACCCAAAGAATATAAATATTTTCTATTATTTAGTACAAAAATTTTAAAACAGTGTAAAAGCAGTATGTGCAGTGTATCTGACATTAAAAGATCTATTATTCTGCACACGATGTAAAATAATTAATGTAGGTGCTTGAAATTCTACTTTGAAGTAAATAATCACACGCCAGAAAGCTCCTCAAAGGCAATAGAGTGCAAAGAAGTTGGAATCAGAGGAAACGTGGCCAGTCCTCCAGATTTCCTGGTAGACACTCATTTTTCATCACAGAAATGCTGTATCTAGAGCTGTCAGGCTATGCTACAGTCCAAAGATCAGCGCAGAGTCTTCTCTCTGGCAATGCTTAAAATCTAAGCAGCAAACCAGTCTTACTCGAAAGCAGCAAAAGGTACCTGATTATAGAAAAATGTATGCTCTGTTATATGCGTGGTTTAAAATGACCTTCCACGAAATTCTTAGCACTCCAATGAAAACTCTGAAGATAAAGTTATCTACATCATAGTGCTAACAGAAGTCATGCTGGAGCTCTTCCAAACCTTCCCCCACCCTCAATTCCTTGACTTTAATGGAATCATGTTGGAGGTCTTCAGCTGGTGTTAAGTCTAACTAATGAGCTGCATGTTAAAAATCACTGGCTAAAACCCGGCCTTCAACAGTTCCACAACATCAAAACAAGAGTGCCTCATGCCTGTAACCTCTTGCCATTGGTTACTTATGTAAAATATTACATTGTGATTTTGCTAAAAAAAACAAACAAAAAAAAGACGATTGTCAGGAAAAGGGCCCTTTTAAATGCACCTGGCTACTTTGCAGAATTGTAGCTCCTCCGCGATGCTCTTCTTTTTCAGTTATTGTGGCATCAGTGTAACAGGAGAGTAAATTGAGCTGTTTCATAAAGTTTCCACCGGCATTCTTATGGGGAAGGAAACCATTTCTACAAGGGGATTTAAGATAAATGCCACAAACACAAAATTCAGATTGTGTAGTTATAATTCTGACAATGCACCTTTTGACTTGGGTGAAAAAAAATGGACAAGGAACTCTAAAACTGCCAGGTTTAGCAAGTTTCTCAGTGGAGGAAGGGACAAGGGGAATTTTGGATGGAATTCTCTATTGGGTGCAACTGTCTCTAGCATTTGGGATGTTACCATTTTTGGCATTAGGCACTAAATACACTCCCCAGTCACCATGACAAGCAAAAATAGGCCCCAGCACTCCTACACATCATCAGGTGACAGCACTTCCTTGGCTGAGAACCACTAGTCCAATGTCATCAAATTCTACACGATCAACTTTATGAGTAAAGGTAAAAAGATAAAAGAATAGTATATTTTCAGTTATATGGCTCTGACAATTATTACTATAATTTAGAGTTTCAATTCTCATTCTGAATCTTCAAATTTCTTTCTTTCTCTTCTCTTATAAATGTACATTTTGTAAGTCAAATAATTGGAAATAAATTCAACACCAGTAATTTGTCATTTCAAAAACTGATCTGAAAAGTGAATTAGAAGCTGCACAATTAATATCAGCATTAGGTTGATTTTCTGCATAAGGTTAATAACCTTTTCTCTTTAAAATCAATAAAACAAATAATAGAGTCTGAAGTCTAATATTCACAGAGTGAGGCCACTTTAAAATTCTATTTATGTGATTCAGGTTCCAGGGATGTTCAAGCCCTAGAAAGATGCTGCTTTGGAACAGAGAGTAAGACAGCCAGTGCTGCATGGTGACTACCTGCAGCCTAATTCTTGGTGAGGACAGTTCCAAGTTTATCACGGAGGTTATCAATCCGCTGTGTCCTACATCCTCGCAGTTTCTTGATAGCAGAGTGCTAAGTATGACCATCTCTGGAATACTGGTGGGAAATGGCAGCAATTGAAAGATCAAAGAAATATTGCCTAATTAATGGTAAATCGGGGTCTGGGTACAGAGTCCTATTACCTTCTCTTTTGGCCCTCCTTGGCTGTTTTTATTAATGTAGCAAAACTATGTGTAATCATAATAGATTTATATGTAAAGGGGAAAACCCCCGGCAGTTTCGTTAAGTTCACCTGTTCTAAATTATTGCTGATTATTCCTTAATGAGGGGCAAGGTTTGCATTCTTTCATAAAGTGCAGAGATCCCAAAGTTAGCCCACAGATTCCCTTATCAGGGAGGCCTTTCCTGACCACACATTAAAAAACCTCGACACTCCCCATGGGTCTTCTCCTCCTGCTTTCCTGTCACAGCATGCACTTATCAAATGTTCTCATTCCAGATGATACATTAGTTTCGGTGATTGTTGATCTCTGCTCTCTCACACGTAAGCTCTACAAGTGCAAAGATTTTAGTCTGGCTGTTCCCTAGAATAGTACCTGGCACAGAGAAGGGGCTCAATGAATGTCTGTGGAACGAATGACTTTATCTTTGCCTGGTAAAATGTCCAAGAGGCTTTGAAACGACCCTCCCTGGTTCTCCCCTTCAGGTTGCTGAGCCACAGTGTCCCGGGGCGTGCTGGGAAGTGAAGAGCTGAAACCGCCCCTCTGCTCCACTCCAAGGCTTTCGGCTTGAGTGGCTTGGCTTGAGTGAGGGAGCTGACAGGGTGCTTACGTAAGTGTGTGCCTATTTGTCACCAGCGTTAGATTGTGCTGTGGTGTGTGGGTATCTGTATCTGTGTATGACTGGGTATGTGGGGAGCCCATTTTCTAGGTGAAAGGCTTACCTACTCTTTCTCTATTTACTTAGTCTGTGAGTGGTAGCTTCAAAGAGCAACGTAATTCATCTACAGCTCACATTCGTTCCTGAAAGCAATAAACTTTTAATTTCATCTCATACTAAACAAATATCACTTGAAGTTGATAGTTTAGTTTTCCAGAAGGTTACTGAAAGCACTTATTTTTCAGTGTCTTTTCACTGGAATAATTACAGTAGCTAACATGAATTTACCATGGGCCTGGTACTTAAGTGCTTTACATCTATTATCTCATAATAATAATAATAATAATAATAATAATAATAATAATAATGATCCTCACAACAATTCTTTGAAGTGTATACTATTATCATTTCCATGTTAGAGATGAGCAAACAGACACACAGAGGTTAAATAATTTGCCCAAGATTGTACAGCAAGTAGACCCAGGGCTTTGAATCATGATCTGACTTCAGATCCCTTTTCTTCATCATTCTACTTATATAGGCTGTTCTACATCTCACACCCAGAACATTTTATTTGTTATTTTTCTCCAAATAAAGCCTTAATGGGGATTAGAAGCATGCCATGCTTCAGATTCCAAGAGGATTTTTATGATCAAGTGTACTTGGAAATAGTATTAGATAATATCTATGATCGTATCCTTTCTTAAATCTTCCATAAAAAGAATTACCAGAAGTACTTTGATTTAATAGTCAAATGAATGGCCCTGCTCTCTAATTTAGACAGAAAAAAAAAGTTTTTGTTCTTTTGCCTTTTTTTATATAACTGCAAATGCTCTTTAGTTTTTTCTAAACAGTGTTTTATAGTTTAAATGAGCTTTTACAAATAGGTGATAACATTCGGAGAATATCTCTCTGGCTACCCAGGTGTTTAGAGCAGCACTTTCACCTACTTCTCTTGAACACCAGCATTGCTTGGTCAGGGTTCAAAAAAGACAACCCTGGAAGGCTGGCTATATTTAATATAAAAAGAACCCTTCAGCTTGCACTTTTGCCTAAGTAGTGAAAACTTATCTTCGCCATTCCTTTTATAATACTTATTTCGTACTTTAAAAATCTATACATATATTTAGAATCCAAGATTATCAAGCCCCCCTGGAAAACAAACGCATACATGCCCTTAGAGGAAGCGCAGGGCAGGCCTGTATCAACACTCACACTGCCTGGGACACAATGTCCCTCCAAGACCGTATCGTTCTCTGTATAAAGGAAACGGAAAGCCTTAGATGACAGTGTGTTGTTGTTAAGCAGCTTCCAGGGCTAGCACTGGTTTGAAAGCCTGTGACATCTGCTGCTGTTTTCAAATTAGAGTATTTCTCCTTCAGATGTACAATGGAGAACATCTCTCATGTCTCACTTTGAATGGTTGTACGGTTAAGTATTGAAAGTTTTAGGCATTTAGGTATCTCTGAAGAAGTATTTGTTATAACCTTCTTTCATCTCAATTTTTTTATTGTTGGATTTTGTAGTCACAATCGGTTATTTCTGGCAGCACAGTGTATTGCCACAAGAAAAAAAAAGAGTAGTATGTCACAAGAAAATCAAGTGTCAACGAAGATTAGGAGTTAAGAGTGCTTGTTCAAAATGTACGTTTTCTTAAGCAATTGACTAAACGAAATCAAATCAAATCAAATCAAATCAAATACAAGCTATTAAGTATTCATTAAAGAAAAAGCCAGAATGTCATTAGTCAAAAACACTATATTGCATATGGAATCACAAATTTCTATAATCAGGCACCACATTTGCTGACTCATATACTTTTTTGGCTTGATTCCCCCCCCCCCCCATTTTTCTGTAAGCAAAACCAAAAGTAAAATCAATAAAGAAATGACTGCCATATAAATGCAATTGGCCTACAAATACAGTGCTGGGTTTTCTGCCTCCTTCCTGGTTTTTGTACAGACTGAGATAACAAGTTTATTTTGTCTTTCCAAACATTTTCAACTTTATTGCTCTGCTTTCTGCTTTCATTCACTATTATTACCCATGTCATTATCCTCATCATCACCGTCATCATCATCATCGTCACCTTCTGACAAGTCAAAATCACTGAACCCCAGGGCCATGTTGACCTTCTTCCCCTTTCTCTTAGAGGTGGTTTTGGAAGAATTCTGCTTGGCTTGCATGTTTATCTGCATCCCAGAATGCAGCACAGCTCCTGCTTTGTTCATTGAGAAGATATCCCCAAAGCCCATCAGCATCATGGCCTGCAGGCTTTGGTTCATGCCATGGCCCTCCCCGTTACTTGTTGCTGTGATCTGACATGACATCTCTGCACTGTTTGACTCCTCTGTCTTAGATTCAAAGTAAGACTCCTCAGACATTCTTGCAGCAAGAGGCAAGAGAAGCTATCACAAGGGAAGAAAGGACAGAAGTAAAAAGAGAAATTAGGACCAATTTAAACAAAGGAAACAGATACCACAAAATTAGCGGGCACTGCACAGAAGGTAAATGATTAGGGAAATAAATGAATGCAGGGAATTACATGAGAATTTATTTATTGGCACGTTTGGCACCAGGGTATTTGCTGTAATTTATAAAGGACAGAATAAATCACAACCAAAAGTTTGCAAAGCATCGTCTCAAGCTGCATTCCAAATGGGAAGGAAGCGGCAACTTTTAAGCCCTCATTTTGCTTAAAACAAAATAATTTTTAGGATGTCTCTTAATTTTTCCCAATTTCACTTTCACAGAGAAACATTAGTTAACTATTTTATTAAAAAAGAAGTTAAGTAGAGCTGAAGTCTCAAGTAAAAATCCAGAAACCTTGTACCAAAGAAGAAAAGCTTAGAGGAAGCGTGAAAACAGCTCAGCAGTCAATATAGCTCTAGAAAAATGTGGGTTATTAATTACTTTTTTAGCTAGATTAGTATCTGATTCTAAACTAAAAATGAGGCTAGAATTCACTTGTTTCGATTTATACCGAGATATAATAATAGTTATTTGATTTATGAAATAATTTACTTGTGAACAAATTCTACATTCTGTCTCTAATATTTATGTTATAAACAAGTACATAAACACGTGAAAATTGGGAGGAAAGGAAATTAGTTAATTTAGATTATTACTTTTTTCTCTATTCTCTACTATATAAGTTTTCTCCTTTTAGCATAATTTTATTTCTAGAAATTCTCCTTCTCACAGTACATATGACACTTATTTTTCTATCTAATGTAATTATTTTGAATGGCCAACCTATTTCCATAAATGTTGGTCAGATTCATTTTGGGAATTAAACTATTTGACTCTGAAAAGTGTTACTGCCTTTTTTTTTTTTTGAGAAATATGCAAATTAAGGTTTATATTTTGGGTGTTGTTTAAATATGGGTAAATTCATGACAAACAATGTACAAATATATAACTTTGGAGTGACCTTTACATTCTGGGTGTAAAGAAACTTTTTGGGGGGGCCAATTTCCTAATTTTCAAATTAAAGTTGGGCTCAATTTTTTAAAATATCCTACTCTACTAAGAAAAGACTTCTGAAGTTGTTGATTCAATAAGAACTTCAGCTAATTCAGCTAAAAAGAACCAGTTATATAGGAGAAAAAAATTGCTTTAGATCCTTTAACGATCCTTTAACACTGGAAACAGGATATTGTTTTCCTTGTCAAAGTTCAATTGTTAGATGCTCTCGAGAAACTCTTTCCTGATTATTTATTTTATTATGTCATGGGTCCTTCCTCAAATTATGTTATGATCTCAATAGATGTCTCTCAAATAGGCTTTTACTCTAAAAAAAATAAAATAAAATAAAAAAGTATTTACATCAAGCTACAATAATGATTAAAAAATAAATGTTCATATTTATGTATAGAGAATTCATCTTCCCAAATATCTTTAACTAATGTTTTAATTTCAAGGAAGAAAATAGTTTATCCAATAATACAATTTTAAATGACATATGTCAATGTTAAACTTCTATAGTTAAGATGAGGCTACCTATAGGAAACTTAAACCCCCAGTCACTTCCTTTTCAAAAGGTTTATTTTATCTTTCTCTCAGAAACCTCTTTTAAAGTCATCTAGAAACTGATGTGAGGATTAAAGAAAATACCTATTTATAAAATACCTGAGCACAAACTTTCTTTCCTTCAGGGAAACCAGCTCTACGCAGAAGAGACATTAAAAGCACGTATGTAAAGAAAGAAAACTTAGCGCTCTCGAGTAAGAAAAGGGAGGAAACCCTGGCGGCGCTGTGCTTCATGCAGGCCATTGTTAGACGGTGGCCCTCGGAGCGGTCCTTTGCAGCAAGTTGCCTGCAGTTAGAGTGCAGCACACAGCCTACTGAGCACGCAGTGTCTCATCCTTCACTACGCCACGACGCTGCTGACAACAGCAAGGATGTGTGCAAGGCAGCCCACAAGTTCTCAGCAAAACGAATGCCAACAAACCAAAGAAAGGTTCTAAAGCACTCTATAGGTGGTTTCAAGTTTGTCCTTACAATGCTACATTTAGAGTCAAGCCATGCAATGCTCTGTAGCTTAAGATTTCAATGCACTTAAAAACCCTCTCAAGAAGCCACACGTCCTCCTCAGCTCCGGGAAGGCAGCGCTCCCTCCAGGCCCAGAGCGCTGCCGTCTCAGCTGCCTGCCGGGGTCAGTTCGGCCCGACGGAAGCGCCCCTCGGCTGCTTTCTCGGGAGCCCAGTTAAATCACTGAACTTATCAGATGTGGCACCTTTTTAATATTCATGATAGTCTCATGTCCAGCAATTCAGGTCTTACTTTGGGATTCCCTGAATAACCGAAGTCATTTCTGAAAAAGTTAAATCTGCTAATAAACATTTGCCT
Organism: Miniopterus natalensis; assembly: GCF_054644295.1. NCBI lineage: Eukaryota > Metazoa > Chordata > Mammalia > Chiroptera > Miniopteridae > Miniopterus > Miniopterus natalensis. The sequence continues at coordinate 40,469,655 of NC_142088.1, forward strand.
TCATTGTATTTTCCCTTTTTTGGGAATCGGGTTGCTTCTCCACGTAAACGGGAAAAGGAGGCAAACTATTTTATTCTCTAGACACTGGAAAATACTTCGCAACTGGGCACTGGCTGCTTAATGGAGATTAAGAGTTTTAAAAATAGGAAAGCTTTTGGAAGATCACAAAGTGAAGGGCCTTTAAGTATTATTTTTTTTTGGTATACTTGCCATAGCAACTATGGAGAATAAATTTAAAATATATAACAAATGCACTTTTAATCCTACCCTTGCTTGTGATTTTAAAGTGGACAAATATGACCCATTAAAAACCCTAGAAAAGCCAATGATAAATTTATACTTCATTTCCAAAATGATAATTTAAAATAGAAAAGAATGCTGAAATTTGATTAGACTTTAATATATCATGTCAACACATTAGCTCAAGGTAAGTATATAAATAGCAAAATCCTTAAAAAGAACTTTTATCATCCTCGAATTATAAGACTTGGAATAAACTGAGATATTTCCTGGGTGTAATAAATATTGGAAGCTTGTCCCAAGAGAAGTCTTTTTTCCAGTCTTTTACTGCCCGGGATCGTAACGCTAAATTGAGTAAGGAACATTAATGCTTTTCGTTTATATGTCATTAAATTAGCTCTCTTTTAGAAGAAAAACTTGGTTAAGTTCCGACACATCAAAGACTTTCTTAGACCACTAACTGCCTTGGTGTTACACGTATTCATGGACGGACTTTAATGAGTTAAAAGCATTAAGGCACACGCTCTGGGATCTAGCAGATGGGGTGAAAATACAATGGATTTTATTTTTGTAATTCTAATATATGAACACAGTGACGGAATAACAGTTCTTAGGGAAAGAGCCAGACATAGGATAAGCTTTTCTTCTAAATGTCTGGCATCTTGCTAGCTGGAATGAGACATGAGCTCTCCTTGAGCGTAAGTGTGGCCCTTGAACACACAGGCATTAGGCGGGAGGAGAGGAGGTGGCAGGGGGGCGGCAGGGGGGGTAGCCATGCGCATGCTCAGCCGTGCCTCCGGGGAGGGGAGCCCGGGGGAGCACTCACCGGGGTGTTGGACTGCTCGGTGAGTTTCTGCTCCCACATCTTCAGCCGCCTTTCCCGTTCTTTGAGCTCCTGCTCTTTAAAGCTGAGGTCGCGCTCCAGCTTCTTCAGCCTCTCCAGGGTTGCTTCAATCTCGCACCTGCACGGGGACACCTGGTTTAAGCCTCGGCCCCCTCGGGACGTGCCAAATGCTGCGTGCGCGCATCAGAACCTCAACCCAGGCAAACGGCTAAAGCTCGGGCTTTTAGACCAAACAGCACCCTATCCGAGAGTAACAAAGCTGTCGCCGCCTTCACAATCAACGGGTAGTTTCCAGTCTGGAAAAATAAGCTCCGCTACTCGAACAAAGCACTGAAGAGCCCCTGGGGTGCAGGCAAAGCTGTGGAGCTGGTGTTCTGGTTTAGCCAGCTAATAAATGCTTACGTTCATCTAGCTCTTTACAATTTACAAAGCACAATATATATTAGCTCATCTTATCTCACAACAGTCCCAAGAAACAGGTGCTAATCTCATAGAGAGAGAGGCGAGAAAACCATAGTCAAGTTAGGTGGTCGATGTCCCACCGCTAGTAAGTTCACGTCGCCTGTCCATTGGCCCAGGGACTCCGGTCATCAGCTGATTAAGCTGACTGTAAGGGGTGGTGGTTGTCTTACACCAGGGATTCCCAGCCTGCACGATCCTAATAATTACCTGTACAGCTTGTCAAAAAAACAAACTAAACCACACAACAAAACTCATATTCCTAAGACCCTTCCTTAGAGCTCATGACTCAGTAGGGTTGGGTGGGGCCCAGGAATTTCCATTATTTAATAAAGATGCAGAAACTTTTTACCATCAGGCAAATGTAGGAAATCCCAAGTGATATGTACTCCAAGGTTCTGTTTAATAATTTTACAAGAAAGTTCCCTCCTCAGTCTCTAGAGGCTGACCAACCTCACCACTTGGAACAATATGACCCGTTATAGAGACCTGTCCTTTACAGAAATTGAAACTGGTAAGATGGCCCAGTGCAATTTTTGTTCTCCTTTAGGGCTGTCATGTTTAAGTCTAAATTTATGCTTTGAGAGCTGGATGTTCTTTCCCTTGAGTTTCTGAAGAGACTGTGAGAAAAGCAACAGTAATGATAAAAAGGAGAGAAAAAGAGAGGGAGACAGAGATGGCATGAAGGAGACAGAAGCCAGGGGAAGAAGGGCTGCAGAAGGCACAGAGAGAAGGGAGAGGCCGGAAAGAGGTGACTGTGCAACAGCTGCCTCCAGGTGCCACTAAGACAAGCCTGCATGGCGGACTCGGAAATTCTGGCTGAGACCTTGTCTGTGCAAAGTAGGACCCCCAGATTTAAACTAATGAATATACGTAACCAAAATATGCCTTTTTTTATTTCCAGGGAAATTCAGAATAAATGGACAGCTTATTTCAATGCCCTTGGAGATGATAACTAAGTGAATGAAAACAAAACGATTCTGGGTAATCATGGGCAAGTCCCAACTCAGGAAACAGCTATTGAGATGGGTCTAGATTTGGGTCTGACACTTTACTTCCCTGGTGCCATTTGAAAATTATAAAACAATAAAGTTACACTATAATCCCTAAAGAAAGGAACGAAATCAGCTATCTTCCAGAATTATGACGGTATCATAAAATTCAAACTTTCCCCCTGATCTTTCAGACATAAATGTTATACCCATTCATAAGTAATTTTGTTTTTATTTTTCAAATGAAGGATTGAGGGGGAGAAATCAATGTGGAAAACCTTAGGTTCAATTTTCATAACAAAGAAAGAAAGAGCCATCTTCAGTCAATGAGAGGGAAAGAGGGGTGACACTTGGGGGCGAGATGGCAGTGGCTTCTGCCAAGCCAGTCCCAACTCTCCTGCCAGGGAGACGGAGCTCACTGATGTTCATTTTGCTCAGGGCAAATGACCAAATATATTTGATTTCACTTGTCATTTAAAGTCAAGGATTCCTCTCAAGTTCTAGCTCTGGGAGCCCACTGTGATTTTGCGCCCTTCTGGAACACAGATCCACGGTTAGGTAAGCTGAAAGCTGTGACACAGAAAAACAAAAACTGAGTGAGTAAATATTTTCTTCCTCAGTCAGTTTCCTCAGGCCTAGTTTCCAAAGGCTGCTCTTCTAGGCGCCCCGGGATCTGACACAGTGTTCGAGGGTCTGTGCCATAAAAGGGTAGCAAACCCCAGGGCAACAAAGACAGCTGCTCCCCTTGCTGTTCCCTGTTTTTGTTGATGCATTTATATAAGTTCCCTGTTGTAAAAAACACAGTTTAAATGTTTTAATTGATGAAAATTACAACTTTACTCTAAACAAAATCTAACCAAGGTTGACTTCCACTACTATCAATTTTCTATATGCTAAAAACAGGTGATGAACTATAATTACCTTCTTTTCTTAGACAGAAACTTACTTTGAAATAAAAGGTCAATTAGTAAAAAACAGCTTTATTATATATGTATATATTACATGATAAGTATATCACATGTATGTTATATTTAGTCTTATGTATTAAATGATTTGTGCTAGTATCCAAATTGCAAAGATTAAATATTTTTTATCTCTGTTGTTTGTTTTTAAGAAGCCTCGCCACAGTGAGAGTATTTTGTTCACCGAGAAAGACCACAACGCACAGCGCTTCGCCTAGAGGCAGATGCGAGTGCTCCTCACGGCGCCACACAGCTCACAGCGCGCAGGTTACCGCAGGCCGCAGGCGACCCCGCGGGTAATGAAAACTGAACCAGGTGACACTTATTGCTAGCAAGTCAGTGGGAGGAGAACAGGCTGAAGATGTGATGACAAGGAAATGTCTGACACCAGGTTTCTTTGCTATCATGTATTAGGTCAAAGGAAAGAACATAGTTTAGGTGGTTTTTAATAACCTAGTTTCAAAAAGAATTTCCGGAGTCATCATTTAATTTTCTAAAACTAGATGTCCCACCTGGTCTTAGTACAGAGGAAGCTCAACCAGAAAACGAGCCTTTGCCAGAAACACCAGAGCAGGACTGGAATCCGACTTCACTGTGACTTTAATTTACAACACATGCTCTGGACAATAGTCACAGGGTTTCAGACACGAGACAACATTGGGGGAAAGAGACGAGTGGTCTGAATGTGTCGTCTTTTGAAATATCCAGATGATCTGATTAAACACTTAATTCTTTTCAGCACTTGGTATGCTCAGTGAGATAGTTGTTTTACCTTAATCATAACCGAAAACAGCCAGGCCTTGTAATATTTCCCTTCACTAAAAAGGAATCTGGTCAAGTGAACACGGCATGCTACTAAGCGGACGGCGTGACGCTGGCACTCGCCCAGGGACAGCACCACACAGCGTGTGAGCTCCTGCAGGCCTGGGGTCCAACCCCTGGGTTCCTCTACTGGCTCTGTCTCATACATGATCTTGGGCAGCTTACCCAGGCCTCGGTTTTTGCATCTGTGATGTTAGGGTTGCTATGTGGATTAAAAAAGATAATCCAAATAAAGTAGAAGTATCCAGTGAGAATGTAATACGTGACAGCTGTGCTTATATTGTTATTCTAATTAATATTATTATTCCTCCCCATGTTTTTAACCCATGCCCAAGTTCAGATGAAACAGCTCTGCTGTGTCTCAAACAGTGGTTCATTGGTCCAGGTAAGGAGCTACACTCTCTCAGCTCTCAGGATAAACTCGTTCCTGAAAGACAGCCAATGAGGCAGCCCCCTTGGCGACTATTCGCCTTTTACTAAAATACATAATGTTTTACCAATTTCATTCCCCTCATCTTTTCATCTTGAAGCATTTAAAACATTAAATTTCTTATTCAACTAATGCAGGTTTATTGTAGAAAAAAATAAAGATATACAAATAGAAAACATTCTTCCGCAATCTCATTACCTAATGATAACACAGAACTTTTGATACTTTTCTCTATGTACACACTCATATACACATAAATATGTTTATTTTACAAAATTCTAAACATACTAGACTGTAACCTCTAATTTAAAATAATTTATCAGATCTCTATTATCATGAATTGCTCCATACTATTCTGTGAATGGAGATATAATAATTTTAAAAAACAATAAAAACAAATCTTTTATTGCAGTTTATGCCATTTCCAGTTTTATTAATCTAACAATAGAAATGTCCTACATTCTTGCATAAATCTTCTCATTCACTTTTAAAGGAATACCTTCTTTAGAAAGGTAGTATTTTTCTCACCAGCAATGTATAAAAAAATTTGTAACACTGGATATTTTCATAATATAAATTTTTTCCAATCTTATAAATGAATTATGTTCCCTTATATTTACTTGATTGCTAAGTGAGGTTGAATGTATTTCACGTGTTTCTTGGCCATTGGGTTTCTTCTTTTGTGAAATGCCTTTTCATGTCCTGTAGTGTGATAGTTTAATTAAAATGCTCTTTTAAACAGTAACTCTGTCTATCGCAGTGGTTTTCAAAGTGCAGACTGGGGACCCATGAGAAGTTTTCAAAGCATTTGAGAGGTTTGATTGGTTTTTTAACATTAAGACATGATTTGCTTTTGCTACTCTCATTTTCTCACAAGTGTGCAGACTCTTCCAGAGGCTGAATGCAAAGCAGGATTTTTTCTAATTTTGTTGATATACTTTAAAAGACTATCTCAAAGGTATTAATAGTAGCATTAAAACCCTACAAATCCTTTGGGTAACAGATCAAACAGCATTTCCTCAGGGAATCCTTTAATTATATCCTCAGACTAGATTGGACTTCATGGTTATATGCTCTCAGATGTCCAGTACTTCGCTGACACAATACTTCTCAAAATAGTAATGAAATAATTATTTGTATACTTAGTAGTTTAACACTGGGCATGCCATGTGTGTTGGGACTGTTCAGCTCATCACCAAACCGTAATATCTGGAAGGGCACCTCACCCCAGCAGAAGTTCAATGAATATCTGAATGAACGCATGTAAGAACATATTTGTAGTGGCAAACAAATTAACTTGCTTATTGATATTCTCTTGTGTGATACCATAGTGTCTTTTTATATTATTAGCACCATGGCATTCCCTTCCCCAAATATTTATTGAACAACTGCTATGGTCAAGGCACATTCTAGATGCTGTGGATACAGTGATGAACAGAAGAGAAGATCTGACCTTGTTACATTTTAGCCAATGAGACACACATGAAACAAACTGTAGAATTCCTTATTAATTCCAATACCTGTAATGGGCTACGAAGGGGATGCTCTCTGAGCACATAAAGTAGAACCTCATCTAGTCTGGGCCAGGAAACACTTCCTAAAAGACGTTATTTCAGCTGCTCTCTGGCATCAGGGGTGGTGTTTTAAACAAAGATGAGTTTTATTTATTTTTATTTTTTTAAGTTAAATTTTTAATGAAGGATAACATACGCACAGAAAAGCATACATATCCAGAGAGTACAACTCAATAAATTTTCACAAAGTGAACACACCTGCCTAACCAGCACCCAGATGACAACACAGAATATCATCAGCTCTCAGAAGTCCGCTAATGTCTCTGCCACTTCCCATACCCTAAAGGTAATGACATTCTGACTTTTCATATCACACCATGACTGCAATTTTTAGTGGCTTTGCAACAGTTCATGGAGAGATCACATTTTCTGTAACCATTCCCCATTTTTCTAGTGTTGGACCTTAAAGATGCTTTTTATTTTTAACCATGGAACCCTTTGGGCATATATCTTTGTCCACATCTCTATTTCCTTAGAATAGATTCCCAGAGATGGAATTTCTTGGACAAGTGGTATGAAAATTTTAAAGGCTCTTGCTTTTAATTGCTTTCCAGGGAGGCTGTATCAGTTTACAACCCTGCCAGCAATGGTGAGAGTGCCTGCCTCACTGTCCACAGACTCTGAGGAAGATCAGTGCTTTTTAAACCAGTTTGATAGGTAAAATAATATTATCTACTTGATATATTTGATGTTCTAAACAGGGATGCGTTTTAAAGAGAACAAATTACATTTTGCAAGGCCTCTGAGTGAGGAAGGAACTATGCACCTGCTGAGGGACTGAAAAGCCAGAAACGAAGAACAGGCTGATACTCCTAAGATGAGGCTCTGAGGCCAGAGTAAAGCGAATCTCATGAGTCTTATTAAGTATTTTGGCCTCTGTCCTTAGAGTAATGGGCACCCCTTATATGGATTTAAATGGGGAGTGATCTGTTTAGATTTGTGCTGAACTCTCATTGTAAGAAACAAATATTACTTACATGTTTTGCTTTGTTAATTATTTCAGCCCAGAACAAAGTCCCTCATACTTAGACTAGAACAGACAGTATTACTTTCGTATCCTTAAATAAAATTTCATTGAACTCACTGGCCTTTGACGGAGATTTCAAAAGAATAAATATCAATAAAGTTACTGTAAAACACCAACCAAACAGCCCAAAGACGGATCTAATAACAGGAGAAAACAGCTCCGTCGTTTTCAAAGCGCACGCAGTACCTATTGGGCACCGGCAGGTGGCGCACGGCGTCTCCTTACCGCCCGGGTTCTCGGGAGCAGAGAGGCGGTTACTTAAATCTCTGCTGAGTCAGGGAGGAATGTCAGCTCCCAAACATGCTATTTATATTCGTGCATCATGTGACCTGGCTCAAATGTCTCATCCCAGGCTTACTTCTTCCACTCACAATACCATTTTCTCATTACTAAACTTGTTTTACACTTGACACAGTTTAATGGGATTTATAACATCTAAAGTTTTCTTTCAAAAAGTGTTTTTATAGTCTCCCTACCTCTTCCATCAACATACAGTGCTCTCTGCAAGTTTCCAAGCAGACAGTATTTTTATTTCTCACTGGACAGCCGCCAAAGCTTCCTAACAGAGAGTGTACACAGAGAAATGTCTGGTAACTGTCTTTTGTCTCAGAAGATATGATTTCAAAGTTCTTTCCAAATACTCAGACAATATAATAAGGCAACAAGCTTAGAGGAACCCTCTCTTTTGCTTACATATGAAATGAAAGACTTATTAGATCTCCAGAAATTTTTAATGTAATGACAAAACAAAAAATCCCAATTTCTAAGCTATCCTTAGGAACCAGGACTGTCCTCTAGTTTTCTGGGTCTCGCCTTCACTAAGTTAGTCATGGTCCTGTAGAGCCAGGGGAGGTGCCTGCTGGACGAGGCCTACCTACCTCCACTCTGCCTTGTTGTGCAGGAATGAGTTACACTGGTCGGGAAGGTTACTGTCATTCGACATGGACTCCAGAATTGAAATGATCTGCTTGAACGATGGCCGTTTCTGAAGAAGAGAAAGTAGATAATCACCTGTTAGAAATTAAGCTAGATCTTCAAGAGAAAATCTACAAGCAGAGTAATGAGCTCAACTCGCCAGAGCAAAATAAAATACAATGGAATGTTCTGATTTAGTTACTTTACAACTGCCAGACTACTCAGGTTTAGGAAACTGTATTCTTTATTTTCAATCAATTACTCAGAAGGATAGACTCATGTCATTTTCCTACTGTGTGGCCTAAGGCTGGAATAATTACAGTATTTCTCCAGGTAAAGAAAGTACTAATTCTCTCTTTGGGATATAATTAAGGACTCCTAAGAGACAAAGGTTAAGTCCTTTAAAACTCTATGTATGTGATAAAGCAAGCATGTACAAATGAATGGTAGAATCTAGGTGATAGGTATACCAGTATTCACTGTAAAATTCTTTCAACTTTTCCAGATGTTTGAAAATTTTTATAATAAAATGTTGGGGAGAAAAATCTACTTATCAATCTATCAGAACTAACAAAATTTCCTAAACCAGTTGCTCAGAAAAATTCCCCAGTTTTCAAGCCATCATAACTTCACTGTTCTCGGGCCTGTTCCACACTGTAACTAACGGTGGTGCCGGGAACGGCGAAGACACTGTTTACGGGAAGGAAAAAGCAGCGGCCGGGCGCGTTTCTTAGCAGGGGCCACGCTAGTCTCTCTTCTTAGACTCGAGCCGAGACTGAGAGAGGGTGACAGCCAAGATGGAGAAAGATAATAAGATGATGATGTAGTCTCTCTTCATCACGCCTCAGAATTATACCATTTCCGAATAAACTACGGTTGCAGCAATTAAAACATGCATTTTCATTTAGGAGCACAAAACCAAGAAGGAACGATGCTGAGGTGCTTGCTCTCAGGGCTTGAGTGCTTCCTACATTAAGAAAGGAAATTTTTCCATTTCTCAGGAATATAAACAAAGTTCTTTTTAAAAAAAATTACTTTAAGTGTGTATGTGTGTGTTTAAGAAGACGCCAAAGTAGGAAAATGTCACTGATACACTACACCGAGCCTCTAATAAGCAAAAGGAAATTGCTTTAAGTTGGAAATTTGAAAAATATTGTTTGTCTTCTTTTGACTTTGTTCTCATTTTAATTTCTACCACTATGTGTCAGGTTGCAAAAGAAAAATATTTTAATTATTTGCACAGGAACAAATTATATAATAAATATAGGATTTTCATTTTGCATTAAAAAGCAGCAGAAAGAACTAATGACATTTTACAGAATAGTATTTTTCTACATAATCATTCTTGAAATAAGGTAAAATTCTTTTGTAATTGGATGACAAGTCTCCCTAGAAAAAAAAAAATCTTAATTTTACCATTAGAATATGCTCTCAGATAGAAATGATCAAAGTGAACATTTAACAAAGCAACAATAATGCTGAATTTTGTGGTAACAGTATTTTGTGAGTACTCTGACTGCAGAAGACAAGATTTGGTCTAAGGTCTTATATGTAAGTTCCTTTGAAGGAACTTAGTTCCCTTTTGGGTTTCATGTAGGCTTCGCTTACTTAAAAATCACGACGAGGGCACTTTGTTAAGCATCTGCACACAGTATTTCTTTAGCTACCTCCGTTTTATAGATAAGGAAACTCAGTCTCAGGAAAGTATAAACTGCCCGGTATCATACGGGAAGCAAATCACAGAACCAGGGACCCTGCACTTAAACCCTTCAAAGTGTTTCATCACATGAGGGTAAAATAGTCCTTCCTTTCAAATTCAGGGCCTTAACTTTTATTTTGTTTCTTATTTAGAAATGTCACTTGAGAACGTGAACCAGTCCCTACCTTTGCTTCCTTTTCATCTGCAATACAATATTTTGAGCCCCTGGGGTAAGCCACTGGAATGACCTGACGCTGACCTAATACCAGCTGCTCTTGTATATACATTTCATCATTGTCATTGCAAAAGGACACATTTTTATAGCTCACTATTTTAATCTATGTATTAATACCCTAAAGTCTAAGAACCAAAAGAAAATATTCTAACCAACCATTATCTTTGCGCAGGTCTGGCACCATCTTCCAGTTGAAATGCTATATACTTCCAGCCAGAGAACGAAAACATGCCTCTCAGGAAATAAACCCGGGTTGGCTACTTTAGTCAACCACACATTGGACACCTACATACTCAATTTATGTAAGGTGCTAGAGGGAAACACCTGTCAAAAGTAGCTCTATGCCCTTACAGGTCCTGCAATTGATGCAGGAAGAAAAGATATTTTAAAAAATACAACAGTACAAGGTAAGGCACTAGTCCAGGTTGTGGTTTAGGAAAAGAAACACTAATTATGGGCTGGAGTAAACAGAATAACCAGGGAAGCTTGGTGAAGTGATCAGGGGAGAAAAGAAAAGAAGGGAGAGCATGTCTGCAAAATGAAGGTGTGGGAGGTGCGCAGGAGCTCAGCGATGAGAGCTGGGAATGGGGGCTGTGGCTGGGCGTATAATTGGATCAAGTACAGGGGCCATTTATTAGTTTTATCAGCATAAAATGTCACAAATTTAGGAAATAAAAGTCAATCAAACTTTTTTTATATTTCACATGGGTAGAACACAAGATTCCTTTGGTCCTAAGGAAGCTCAGCTTAGCACATGTTAAAGACATGCCAACTTCACAGCACCAACATGGCCTAATGTCCTATGTGTTAGGTGTTGACACTATCATTTCATTAATGCACCATAAATGTACATTCTCAGAATTTCAATTAAAGTAGCACAGAGTTTCTGATTAAGAAATTTAAAACCTGCTTTGCATACTGAAACATAATTACAACGATAGAGATCTAGTTGCACTAATCTAATTCAATGCAAATAATTTCAGGTGAAATTTCTATTTAAATGTCAGAGAGGAAAATACTGACAAAAGTACTGTATATGCCATAAAGGACATATAACTGGTAGGAATAGTTTGAAAAGGGTAGCGTGATACCATTTTAACAGTATAAAATAAATGTTCTAGAGCAAGCTTGCAAATGGCCGCTTACAGTTTCTACTGGATCAGTCACAAAGTACAGGCATTTCTCTGAATGCTTAAAAATCCCCATATTCTGCAAAATCACACTCTAAAAGAACAGGGCCAAAACAGAGATAGGGCTGGCCATTCAAAACTATGCAAGTTCATCACAGAACACTAATAAAACAACAGCTATCCTAAAGAAAAATACTAACACAGTTATGTATTTTAAATTCTTTAATAAAAACAATACTAAGTAAATATAGGACTCTACTTTCTAAAAGGGTAAAGGCAGTTTGATGAACAGGAGTAAAAGCAAAGATTGAGGCTGTTGGTTATGAGAGGAAAGGCAAATGCTCAAGGCTTGGGAGAAGGGGCCCCGCTGCACTGCTGGCTACACTATTGTACTCAATGGCCAGCTGTTCTCACCTGGTGGTGCGGAACAATGTGCTGGGAAACTTTACATATGATTCATTGGGAATTTTGAGTCACACTAACACAATTCCCAAACTTGCCAACTGTTTATGAGTCATTCCTACTAGATAAACATGTAGAACAGACTATATGTTATCATTCTTCTTGAGGGCCAGACTGGAAGTGGGTTTAAATTAAGGAAGAAATTCCATTCTTAAGTTTTTATTTTTTAGATTTCTATTTAAAAAGTCAGGATGCAATAGATCTATTTCCATGAAAAGCTGGTCAAATTGAAACTATAAAGTTTTAGTTCCTTTCTTGAATATAATTACCTCTTGTGTAAAGTTTAATCTGTGAGAATCTTTATTTTTAACTTATTATGGAAAATTCCAAACATACACAATGCTACAGAGAATAATATAATGAACCTCCACACACCCATCACTCAGAGCTTCAAAAATTATGGCTAATCTTACTTCACTTATACCATCACCCATTTCCCTTCACTTTATTTTGAAGCAAATCCAAGACTAGCCTATCACTTTATCTATAAATATTTCCGTATGTATGTGAGAGTCTCTTAAAATGATCTTTGTAGGGAAAGGAAATGGGCCATTCATGCTCAAATGTGATAACCACATGAAAGCCAAAGCTTTGGAATTTCTCCAACTCTATTGTGATAGCCTAAAAAACATCACTGAAGCTGCAGGGGAAGCATGCATCAAGATTCTCTCCAAGTGCTACTTCTGGTCTTTGGTTAGAAAGGCTACAGAGTGTAGTGGTTAAGAGCAGGAACTCGTGTCAGACAACCTGGGTTCATGTCCAGCCCCACCACTTATTAGCAGTGTGGCCACGAGCTCAATATTTAACCTCCATGCGCCCTAACTCTTCATCTATCAAATGAGGGTAATGACAGTACCTGTTTCATGGAGCTGTTGTGAGGAATACATGAGTTAATACACATGAGGTATTTGGAACAATGCCTGGCATATAATAAGCACTGTGCGCTGGCCATCTTTAAAACATGAAGGTGCAATAGTTATCATTAAAGATGAAAAAGAAAGGAACAAATTTCTCTTTATTGAATCAAGAATGTCAGAGTGCTGTATGAAAGAGCCAATTTCATTGAGTTTCCAAGGATCAAGATAAATAGATTCCAACAAAAAGCCTTCGCAGTCACAGGAATGGCAGTCCAGCTTTGCTTTGTAACAGATTTTATTATCTCACTTTAAAAATTCAAAGCCAAACAAACAAGTGAAATTTTGGAATTCTGAACAACAGCAGCAGCAACAAAAAAATATACACATACCTTGGCATCAGCTTCCCAACACTGATGCAACAGTTCAGCAAAACTTCTGGGGCAACTGCTTGGAATGGTTAATCTCTACCAAAGAGAAAGTAAAAACAAAACAAAATAAAACATAAGGATTTACTCATTAAGGAAAGCAAATACTAATTGAAGGGCCATAAAAGAATTAAAGAGCATGAACAAGGTATTAAGTTTAAATCTTCCATTGATCAACAGATGACAGGTGAGAGTTTATGTTTAGATTCATAATATCTAATCTCTGAAGACACCTATACTTTTCCTCTAAAGAGAAATCACACTGGATGGAGAATGGGGTTCAGTACAACAAATGCCTTAAATATAGAATCAAGTCTAAGAGAAACTATGGTAGGAGAAAGGCAAGTCTGAACTTAACTACAAAATCTAAAACCACTAATCTATCCCTGCACTTTTATAGGCAACTGTAAACTATGCAAACAGGCCAGGCAACTCGGAAACCAGTTCAGTGTTGGCAGCAGTTGGACAACTGTGAAAACATCTTTACTACAGACAACCAGAGAGATCATTGTAATGAAGTGCGCATTCTGTCACTGGTGAGCAGGGCATGCTGAATGCCTGATTCATTGTGGCTTCGTTTTAGTCAGACTCATAAACTGTAAGGACCTGGTACAATGAAGATTATAATGTGAGGATCAGTCCTGCTCTAAGCAAAGCTCCTGAGGCTGTTTAGAAATCTATGGAGGCATTTTTGTTGCTTTGAAAACTGGTGGGTTGCACCTGGAGCAGACCAAGAATGCTAGCCGTCCTTCAATGCACAGTGAAGTCCTACATGAGTAAGGGCTCACTTACATGCCATCCAACTTCAAATGCCCCACGTGCATTCACGTAAGTAAAACAAGCAAACAATGACGTTTACCATTTTCTGAGCCTAGAATCTAACTGACTTACAAATAAACACAAAGTATTATTTGAACAGTTTTAAATGCACTGGACTTTCTAAGAAGACAACTACCAAATTAAAAAAAATCAAAGGCCGATTGAGTTTCATATTATTCATAACCTAACTAAAATTTTGGGAAAATGTCAACAACAGTGTTGCTCACACATGGGACTGGAGTCATTAACCCAACTCTATCTGCATTTGTAGCTGCTGAGGTCTATTTACCTATAGGTGCCAGCACCCAAAACTGCTTCATGATCCCTTGTGGTCATGCCTGAGCATTTATACATTGCAACTGCATACAGAGTTCATGAATTTCTTCTTTATATTACAGCTAGAGCATTATATTGACTTAAAATATAATGTGTGTAGGTAGGTTGTATCACCTCTGAATTTCATTCCAGGGAAGTAGAGGGGGGTTGTTAACACAGCTGTTGTAAAAAGAGCACTGGGGAGCTAGAATTGAGAACTGCTGTACTGAGAAGTCCTAAGAACATCTATTCTATAGTATTATTTGCCAAAAAAAGCTTTGCAAATAAGAAACTTAAAACTGAACCGAGTTGGATTTGTGGGAGGCTATGTGTAAAACCAGAAAAATAGTTACCTTGGCAAGAAAACAGACAATCTATACTTAGAATTACAGATAACCTTAAAATCAAAATAAAACAAAATTAAAAAATAAAGTAAAATAAACCTCTCCAAGTTAGAGACTATGCTAAACATTTTTTAACTTCCAGCCTAGTGATTTCGTAGAACAGTGTACAATGTACTAAACTGTATTATTATTTTACTGTAATGTGAACTGGAACCTTTTGATGAAGGTCAAAAAAGAAAAATCAGGTGTTTACTTAAAAAAACCCAAAATGGTTGAGGTAGCAACTAATAAAAGAGTAATTGCAATTATGCAACTGAATGTACCTCATGTGTAATGAAAAATGGTTTTTCATAATGGATAACATCTGCAATATAACTTTATCTCAACATGTTTCTAAGAACTGAAATGTGAACAGGATGAATATACACACTGATCATTTCTATCATCTTTTCTGACTGACAAACTTTTTAGGTACCATATCTGGGACACGTAATTATTTTAAATGATCTAACATGGTCAAATAGCAGTTAATTAAATCTAGCCTCAGACTCTATGTACGGCATTATTTGGATGCACTAAAAAGCACTTTAAAATATCCAAAATACTTAAGTGCTGATGACATAACTGTGGGCATTCCTAATGCATTAAAACACTCTGACATAATCAGATATTAGCACCAGGTGTGTGATACTACTTAAAGCTTAAATATTGGTTCTTGCTTCATATACACCAGACTTCAAGCTGAAAAAGCCAGCAACCCAGAAACATAGGCACAGACAACCCCCAGACCCTCTGAAAACAATGAAAATATTAGAAAGGACATTTTTTAAAGGTCACATTCTATTCTGCATCGTTTTCTATGTAAGATGCAAAAATTATTTTTAAGTCAAGTTTATTATCTTTTTATAAAGTACAGTCAACAACAATTAAGTTTTTTGAGGAGTTCTATGTTAATCAAGAATACAAAACACATTTTATATGAGAATCTAAGTATTTATAAAGACAAAAATTATGCTGCCAGACCATTCTGAATGACCACTGAGTTTTATGTTAATTATAAAGGCAAATATACATATCTGTTACATGTTAAAAAATTTATTAGTAATGTCATCTTAATTTCATGCCTTCTATAAGGGTTCATTGTTTGCTTTGTAAAGTTTAACAGTGCTTTATGGATCTAGTTTTAATAGGATTTAATATTAGGAAAAATCATTGTTTAAAGGTCTTATTTCATTATTTAGGGTTTAGAACCAAAGGCCTTCCGATATAATTTTTAGAAAGTACTGATCTTCCTATAGATGCAAAAAGCAATCCTAAACGGCGAAACCAAATGAGGTCTACAGTCTCGTTAAGAGTAATGTAGCAATGTCAATTTCCAGGTTTTGATATTATCCTACACTCACATGTCATCAGTGGGGAAAGGCAGGGGAACAGAACACAGAATTCTTTATATTTTTCAACTTCTTGTGAGTCTATCATTTCTTTAGAATAAAATGTTAACAAGAAAAGATAACCCCAATATTTGGATATAAGTACATTCTAGGGTGACTAGTTCACATTTTATATGTTTCCCTGAAAGTTTAAACATACTATTCTTTGTTTAAATGAGGCCTGTTTAAAAAAAAAAAAAATACAGCTTTGTCTCTTCAAGTCAATAACCCAAGACACCTTCTTGAATGACAATGGAAACTACTTTTATACTTAATGTCTGTATTTTTGACAAATAAATATTGTGCAGAATAAGAATAGACAGATAAGTAAATATCATTTTAATACCCAGTTTTCCTCAAGTTCATTAGGAAATTGAGAAAAACTTATTTCACCATGTGGGATATTTTCAACTTACTAGTATAAGTAGTAACTACAGTATGGGAGGTAAGTGAGCAGTCTCATCAGGTATTAGCTGATCATAAGCTCACACCACAGATAAACAGTGCACTCTAAGGGATCCCTGGGGAGAAGGCCTCCTTGTACAGGAAGTTCTGAAGGTTACTTATGGATGGTTCCCAACCCTCAAGTCAACTATCCAAAAGCACCCTCTAAGTTCATTTTTCTCTTCAGCTTTAAAATTCCTTGATGGACATTCCAATGTTTTGAAAGTGCTTTAGATTTATACCTCTTCTGCCATCCTTTAGATGAAATATGACTTAAAGTATTAATTATTCTGTCTTACACATATTTGGAGGGTCCAGTTAGCTTTTAAAAAAGTTTATCTTGAAACATGGTAGAGGGGAAAAACGACATTGACTGCTCTGCTCCAAAGTCAATAGAAGGTCGATCACTTTCTTCACTCTCATTTGTAAACCCAGAACCAAATACCTAATCATCTCACTGGCAAAAGAAACAGAACAGAAACAAGGGGGTTCTCATATCATGAAAATATCGGTTATCCTGTATGTGAGGCCTGATTTAATAGCACACCGGGAATTATTCTCACATTTAATTAAAACAGAGCAGCTCCCGTGAAACAATGGGCAGGACACATTCTTGAATATAACTCCTTTTCATGTTTCTTAAATTGGCAGCTCTCTCCTATCAAGTTCAGCTATCACGAACATTTCATCCACTCTCAAAGGCACACGAGGACAAATTAATAACTCTGGATTACGGGATCTAAAATATGGAAACTTGGTCTCCCTTAGTCAAGAGCAGCTGTTTGATTAATCTAGTTTGTTCCTGCACTCACATGGGGAGCAGATCTATCTAAGTCTTTTAAAGCATTAAAAAGGGACTCTCTCTCTCTATATTCATCGTTTGCAAATTATTTTATCCTCAGGTTACACTCTTACCCTTTGTGGAGGGCACAGACAAGGCCTGGGGATGAAGACATTTTGTGAAATGAAGTTGTTTTGCATTGCAAACACAACCGCGCGCTTCCATGGCGTGCTCTAAGTTCTCCTAACCGTGATATTGGATGCTTCATCCTTATGCTGAAAATTTCCATGGCTGTGCGTTTCAGTCACAATTTTAAACCTTTCAAAATGTAGTTGCTCTCTTTGATATGAATGTACCATGTTCTCTGATGTAGGCTCATAGGTCCAACTAACTGAAAGCCTCAATTTGTGGGAAGCAGAAAAGCGAGGCTGGGGACACAGCACAAACGGTGTTTACGCCACTGAAGTCCTTTTGAAATGGAAAGGCTCTGCATGAAGAGGCGAGCAGCGACGCCACTGCCTCGCCAATGCCAGCGAGGAGCTCATCTTCAATGTAGTGTTCAACGTAGGTGGCAAAACTGTAATTTTTCCCTTTTTTGAAACTATTTTTTCTTCTTTTATTTTTGAAATTCTCATCTAAGCGACAGTTTCTTGTACTATAGTGACTCCTGCTGGGAGAGGTAAGTTGAAGTAGCTGAAGGTCTCTTACAGATATATCAACTCCCAGCCAGTAAAAAAGATGTCCTAAACGCAGGAGATGGAGTTAAACTGTTCCCCTACCTTGGACGCAATGGCTTCTTTCATCACTAAGAACAAACCCCTAGGTTTTACAATTGAGACTGAGAAACTAGTACAGTACTTGTACAATTTTTGATCTACAGCATCACGACGTGAAGCTGCAACAATTAGATGTAAAGGGTCCATTCATGAGGAATAACATCACTTTGACCCTTTGTGTTAGCTCCTACTGCTAATCTTTCCATAAGCGTGAACTTACTTTCAATTTGAAGAAGATGAAAAAGTCTTTTGCAAAACCCCAATACTGTTTTCTGATCTATGTACCTGAATGGAGAATCGTAGTCTTACCTCGTTTTTTTCCACTACAAGCCAAGCTACTTGTAATCCTTCCAAACCTTTAAAGGGGACCTCCCTTGTTAGCATCTCCCAGAGAACCTGGAACAAAAAGAAAATGGAATTTTTATTCTTGTACTTTATATTTTGGCATAGTACTGAAACTTTATATAACATTTAACTGTATCCAATTACCAGACACAACCAATCCCATCTGCAGAAACTTGGGTAAAACGTATATATTCATGCATAGGATTCCTCCCATATATTATATACATTTTTAAAATAAAAAATTCCAGTTTAGAAATTAGAATATCTAGAGCCAGACTTAATTGTTTATGAAACCAATGGGCCTAAGTGATTTAACTTTATCTTGTAAGTTATTAGAATTCTCATGTATGCCCATAAATTAAATTTTATATTTTGTTTCCATTTTCAATCTCTGATAAATTTCTCTATAAAATAATTAACAACTAGGAATTCAACCCTATTTCTAAAGGTTCAATATGGCCTCATCATAAAAAAAGTTATCAAGCCCCAAATCCAAATCACTGGCTAAACCACTTACCTCACAATGTAGATACTTGCAAAACTGTACCATTTTGATTTTGTGTTTTGGAGAAATATCTCAAGTTAGTTTAAGGGATTCATTTCATCCACCTATAACATAATTTGCTAATACTGTATTCTGAAAGTGTAATAAATATTTCATGTACATATATATAGACTGAGACAGAGACAGAGAGAAATAAAACTGATGTGTGTGTTCATCTGTCCACAAGTCTTAACATCAGCATGATTGATAAATCCGTATTGACATGCCCAAAGAAAGCAAACTGATTTTGGGAAGGCTGAAAACAGCCAATGGTTTTGGTTTCACGTTAAACACTGAGTAGTGGAGATTTTTAAACCCAGTTACTTTCTCTATTTAATAAAAATGAGCATCAAAATTTGAGTCTAGCAAATAGTTCGTTAAGTGCAAAAACAATTACAATTCTTTTCAATAATAATTGTAACAGCCACTATCAATGATTGAATGATTGTGTTCCAGGTACTGTTAAACTCTTTACATTATGTTATCAAGTTAATATCAATCCACTGGAGAGATATTATCCTCATTTTATAGATGAGGAAACTAAGGCTTAAGAAAGTTAAATACACTTGCCCGAGGACACTGAGTTATCAGGCGGCAGAGCTGGAGGAGGAACTTGCTGCCTCACCCTGAAGGTCAAGCCCTCAACCCCACGCGGGCCTGGAGAAGGCAAAGCGAAGCGCAGGGAGACTGACGCGCCACGTTTCAGGCGGGGGCCGTGGCACAAACACGGCCGGCAGTTTGGATTCAGATTTCTCTGGTTCTAAACACAAACCATTCCTCAGTAAGGATGTAGACTGAAGACGTACCCTGTCCTCCAGCACACCCTCCAAACCTTTAGCTGTGTCCCCACCGTTGCCCTAGCCAGTGCCATTCGAGCCACGCGTGCCATCTGAGCCGTAACGCGTTCAGTGAATTCTGGCCAGTACGCGGGTAACTAGCAGGAAAACCAGGGACATTGGCCGGTGCTGCTCCAGCAGGAGAAAAAAGTTCCCCGAAGCCTCTTTGGGCTTTTAATCAAGTGCCTAAGGCACTTCTTTGGAGGAGCTGCTGAATAATTTTATTTGAGGACCAGAGGAGATTAGGAGGAGGTGAGGGGCGTCCCGAGGGGGCCGCTCTGGCGAACGGGGTAAGTGAAGGATGGATGGGGCAGGTCGGCCATCACCCGCACGCGGCCGGGGCGGGACACCGGCTCCTCACTCCGCGCGCTCCGCTCCCCGGGCTGGGCGCGGGGGAAGGTGTGAGAGCAAGAGAATTAATGGGCTTGACTTTCCGGAGAAGAATGGGAGGCGCAAACCCGCCTCCCATAAATCAGCCGCCGGCCCAGCTCTCCGGGGGGGCGGGGGGGGGGGCAGCCGGGCGCCCCCGCGGGGCCCAGGCCAGCGCGCCCCGCACCCCGCACACGGCACCCCGCGCGCACCCCGCGCACACCCCGCAGGAGCGGGCCGGGCTCTGCGAGGGAAAGGCAAACCCGGGAGGCTGGGGAAGGGCACCAGACAAAGATTCACGTCATTCTTTATGCCACAGTGTGCAGCTGGAGAGTGTCCAAAATCTAGGGAGATCCGAGTTCTCTGTCTCTGGTTCTAACTCGGAACAAGCAGGACGCTTCCTTTTGCTCCCTCTCTGCGTCTCCAAAGAGCGGCTACAGCCGCGGGCGCCACCGCAGAGCGAAAGCCGTGGGGGCTGAGCCCAAATAGGGGCTTTCGTTTAATTCCAGGATTAGCACATCTCCGATCCCCTCTCGCCAATTCACCAGGTCGGGGGATGCATCAAAGAGTAGGTGGTATGCGATGGGACAGCAGCCCTTTCTACACTAAACACGAGGCGATTTGGCACAGAAAAGTAACTTTGTTGAGGAAGTCATCTGGAAGTCTAAAAATATATTGAACTATGCCTGAAAATATCAGTTTTGGGGATGCAGGCCAAACACGGTGATCTTTCACCCTGAGAATAGTTTCCAGCTTGTTTTATATTCAGACGTCCTCCCGTTTAAACTGCTCACAAGGAAATTTTCTATTTTCAGTTTCCAGAAAAGAAACTTGGGCCAGGCTGTGTACTTTTCCTGCCTTTTCTTATACAAACAATGGAAAGCCAGCACCTGAGCTGCCCGCTCTGGAACAGGGCTCGCAGACAAGGGAGGTGGTGGCGCTCTCTCTAAGCCACTCTAGTTTCAAACCTGGTTTGGCTGAGCAGCTTCTAAAAAGGCAATGCTTTCTACACTGTCATCGGGAGAGTTTTGTTTTCAGGCAGTGGCTGGTCTGTGTTCTCAGGGGACTTCTTTCAATGATTTTTGCTTTCCTTAGGTCTTGTGTGTGTGTGTGTGTGTGTGTGTGTAACATACTAAACATTCCTGGTTTGTCCTTGAAGAGAGGCCATCAGAAAGGGGCAGAAAAATCTTGCCTTCTAAAATGGAGAGAGAACTGCCTGCCTAGCAAAGTGTACCAACTTAGACGAAGGATCACAAGATCCATTCCTGGCATTCGCAGCCTATTTATTTTAGGGCTGGTTAGTCTTGCCATGTGTTAAGAAGCAACAGGATTAGCAAGCTAGGGAGAGCTAGGGACTTTGATATTATTAGAGGCTAAATTCCTACAGCAAGCCTGAAAAAAATTTTTTTTAAAAAAAGCAAAAATAGCCTGACTGGCATGGGGCAGTGGTTGAGCATCGAGCATCAATCTATGAACCAGGAGGTCACAGTTCGATTCCCAGTCAGGGCACATGGCTGGGTTGCAGTCTTGATCCCCAGTAGGGGGCGTGCAGAAGGCAGCTGATCAATGACTCTCTCATCATTGATATTTCTGTCTCTCTCCCCCTCTCCCTTCCTTTCTCTGAAATCAATAAAACATATTTTTTTAAAAATATATTGATATTTGGGGAGTGGGTTTCCAGAAAGGACTTTATTTTAAAAATAGTTTATTGATTTTTAGAGAGAGAGAGAGGAAGGGAGAGGGGGAGAGAAAGAGAAACATCTATTGGTGCCTCCTGCATGCCCCCTACCAGGGATGGAGCATGCAACCTGGGTATGCACCTGACCAGCAATGGCAACCTTTCTGTGCAAGGGACAATGCCCAACCGAGCCACACCAGCCAGGGCAAGGACAACTTTTAAAAATGGTTTTATTTATTTGTATTTGACTGCTACGTGTGTATGGGTTCAATGAACAGAATAGAGTTCTAACAAATTATGGGACGATTTATGCAAAGAGATGCTCCCAATGAGAAATGAGTCCTGGCTACTCACCTGTTTTTGAAAGGACATCAAAAATTCTAAATAACTACATTGCGTTCCTAGCTCAGTATCATTTTCAAAACTTACATACTAAAAACTTCTGAAACCAACACAGCCCCTCCTTAACCGCTGTCCTCTCCTGTTCTTTAAACAAAAAGGCTCTGGAAGATAGGCCTTCTACTTTTTCTCTCACTAATGGTGTTCATCTAGAACAGAATGTGGGAAGGGGTTAGAATTAAATAAAATCCTGAATTTCCATTTATAATTAAATTAGAATACGTGCAGTTTTCTGAATGGAATTCTGCCTACATAGCTATGGGGTAAGAATAACCAGCACTCTCTCCAGTACAGCAAAACAGAAGCTGTTTTAAAACAAAGAGATTCACTGAGAAGGCATCTATTTCTGTTCCCGCCAGTGAAAAGACCACTCTGACACAAACGTTAGATTGACATTCAAACGCATGTGACTGGGGAGCCGCTTCTGGAGAGCAGCCTCTGGTGTGCACAGGGCGACACTGGGAATGTTCAGTGACTGGCCCTAATTTGCTGGAGTAAGTTAGATTTCTTGATAGAACTATTTATTAAGCATTTGTCAAATCCCTCGAAAGTAAACAAGCAGGAAACCTAATTCAGGCCCGTCTACTGAAAAGCAGCGCAGCCAGTTGAAGGAAAGCTTTTAAAGAAAATAAACTAAACATCTGCAGCTTCAGAAAGAGGATTCAAACTATGTTTAACATGAGGGGTCAATGGAATGAGTGAAAGGGATTTTAAATGGTATATGAAAAAATCCTGAGGTCCTCAAACAGAAGTCACCTCTCAGCATCTGTTATGGTCTACATGTGAAAAGGGATTGTTTTTCTTGGTTACTACAACTAAGATTCTACTTCGACTAAGGTAAAGCTGGTGGGCGCATTTCACAGCCATGTCCCTGCCACCGTGAGGGTTTAGAAGGAGGCAGTGTGTGAAGTTTATTTTCGTAAATGAAATAATACTAAAACCAAAGTTCACTTTATACATAACTCATAGTTGTGTCTTTCAGGTGAAAAACTTCTGAGATCGGGAAATTCCAAGATGGGGGAGCATTGTAAAAATTAAAGCCCTGTATGAGAACTTGTGGAGTGCTAAAATGAGCCTCAAAAGTCTTAATTGATGTAAATGTGCAAAATAATTTAAAAACTATAATCACCTAAATATGCTAATGTATATTTATACACACGGGCAAGAGAAAACAGGGGGAACTATGGTCTCTTGTGGCATTACTCTGAACAGTTCTTCAGTGTGTTGCTCATCTGTGAATCAGTCTGGTTCTGCCGAGGGGTCTGCCAGCTGCGGCCTGCTGCAGAATGCAGGCCGCTTCTAACATTTTTAAAGGGTTGTAAAAAACAACAACAATGCAATAAAGACTATAAGTGGCCCTCAAAGTCTAAAATATTTACTGTCTTGTCCTTTACAGACAAAGTTTGCTGGCTAAAATGAGACCCTGGTTCCAAGAAGCCGGCAAAGTCCAATTTAAATTAGCCTGAATTGATGTCTAGCACAGTGCCTGGCACAATAAATAGATTTTTGCTAAAAAATGAAGGAACATAACTTCATAAAAATAATGTCACAAAGTCTTAAACTGCAACAAATTCCCCCATTTTCAGACTCCCTAGCAAGTGATTTGTAGGATGGTCAGACTGGAGTAACTTTTGACTTGGGGCCCAGGTTTAGAATCTAGTCTCTTCAGGAACTTATGTTTTTTTCCCCTTCCTTCAGTGAGAATTATTTGATCACTGTTTATTATAGTTTACAGCCTTCATTCTTAAAAATACACAGAATTAAGGAAAGTTAAATATTTAGCTTGATCTACTATTGTCTTTCAGCCTTTACAATTCTAGCCTTTTGCCCAAAACATATATTTCATCCTTGAAAGGATTTTTTTCCAACTGCCAACAAAATTAATCTCCACTATGTTAAATTAATTTGGTATACATCAGATATATTGTGATTTAGAAAAAGCTAGCCAGCTCAAACAAGCCTAACAGTAAGTAATGCAGCCAGCAGTAGCTACCTAGAGACCAATGAAAGTTAAAGTAAATGAAATGGGTGTGACAGTGTTGGTCTCCTCTTGTGCCATTAGTCTTCCATTGAAAACAGAAGTGAAGGAAGAAGAGGCAATGTTGATTTGGGCCAAATTAGTCTGCGTCTTTCCCCGTTATCGTGAAAATATCCTTTTAAGAAGTAATAATATAAATAGAGAAGGCAGTATAGTTGGAAGATGAGATGCAGAGACAGGGAGTTCCCAATAAACTATTTTGGACTTTTTAAAGGATATAGAGCATTTCTAGGAATAACAAACTTATCCTTAAAAAAGAGCAACAAATGAATTCTTCTACCACCAAAGAACCGCCCTCCCTATCTCCCCCTAGCACCCCACTACTTCTACTATTTCCCCCACTTCTTTCTGCTAATTCAGATATAAGTTGTTCCTTAAGAATGAGCCCTCTGAAAACCTTCCAGAAGCTTTTGCTCCTTAACTGCTTCCTTCCTGTGGTCTCTGTTCCTTGTGTACCCCCTACCCCCACCTTTTTCCACTCTTGTTACTAGGTTGCTCTGCTGTTATCCTTGATAGCTTAGATCCCTGTTTCAGATAGCTAGTACTACTTTACAAGGCTTGCAGAGAAATGAGCAAGGCCATGTGCTAACTATTAAGAACATTTTCTTCTGTACTTTCCAGAAACTCACTAATCAGTTTAATAGCTGGCACTCAAAAATTTCCTGTTAATCAACAGGATCTATTTGACAGATCTACTGGTGGTTTTTGAGCAGCTCGTTACAATGAAGTCCTGTTTCAAATAATCCATATCACCACTGACTTAGATATTCTACAGCTGTGTCCACCCAGGAAGCACTGTCCACAGGAGTGCATCAGGTCCAACACCAGTTCAGGTTCTGTCTAAGTTGCCTCTTAGAAGTGGCACTGGTTTCTTCTCAACATAGGACAAAATAGCTCAGATGCGTAAAAGTGATCAGGGTAGATATTCTAGTAATTGCAAAGTGTTCTCTCTGTTGCCACTGTGCCAGGCATTCCAACCAGAAACAACATCATTGTCTTAAAACTGTGTTAAATTGTTGTATCCCACTTCTTTTTTTCTTTTTCTTTTTTTAAATTTCCTTTAGCAACAAAAAATGAGAAATGAACTCACCACACCATAGGAATATGTGTCACATGTTTCGGACACAGGGAGACTCTGGATAACTTCTGGAGCCATCCACGGGAAAGTTCCAACCAAGGACATGTGTGTTGTATGGTTATGGAACCGAGAGGCACCAAAATCACAGATCTGAGAAAACAGAAATAAGTGTCAACTTTCTACTTAATGACTCATAAAAAACACAGTAATAAAAACCTACATTTGAAATTAATTTTTTTCAAATGGAAGGAAATAGTCCTACCTTCAATACCCCATCAGCAGCTATAACAACTAAAAAGAAAAAGAAAAAAGATAAATTATGATGATCGCCTACTTTGTTCGAGTATCTTATTCTGAAAAAATCATAAAGGTCTATTTCTAGCTTCCATATGGCATCGTGATGGGTAAAATCAAAGTAGTTACTTCACTGTAGATTTTGAAAAAAGGATCTGACATTAAAACCAAAACAAAAAATTCCATGAGGTGCTTAAAAAGGCTTCTAAGACATTTATTGAAATCAAATGTCAAAAAAGCATAGATTAGTAGTAGTCAGGAGAACCGGGTTTTTACCTGGGTTCTGCCACTAGGCTGCTAACACGACACTGAGGAAGTCATTAGCATTATTACTTCATGGTTTTTCCTCACAACTGAAGAGTCATTTTCTTAAAGGTAGAGATAATATTCATTCATTCGCTTATTCATACATTCATTCATTTAACAAATATTTGCTGAGCAAAGCCATGTCCTATGTTCTGGAAGAAGAAAGGTGAGCCACACCGGCACTGCCTCTGCTCTCATGGAGCTTACACTCTAACGGGCGAGACAATAAAACAAAGCCCATCGACAATAAAGCGGGACGATTCCATGGAGAGAGGAGAGATTGCCAGGGAACTAACAAGCAGGGAGAGCTAAGCCTAAGGGGGCCAGAGGAAGCTTCCTGGAAGAAATCGAGCTTATACTAAGACCTGAGGAACACATTGGGATTAACCAGCAAGTGGAGAGCTGAGGGCGAGAGAGTAGTTTTCTAGGCAGAAGAAAGAGCCTTGCAAAGGTCGGCAGAGAAGCGGGCATGCAATTCTGGAGGACGGGGGCCAGCTCCAGAAGAGCCTCTGTGAGAAACGGAAGGCCAATGAATAATTTTTAGCAAAGGAAGGTGATATGTGCAGAGGGGAGAGTGTATTAGAGAACAGAGCTGGGGGCGAGGAGACCAGGTGCCTGCTGTCTGCAGTCCAAGAGGTGAGGGCGCCTGTAGTTAGGCCGCGCAAAGGGCAGAGTGGGCCGGTCAACACGTGTGCAGGAGGCGGAATGGGCGCGGCCGAGCAGCGGGAACGGGGGAAGAGTACCAAAGGCGAAATGAAAGGACACGGCGACGGCATCAGGCCAGGCCCGGGCTCTGCCGTCAGGCTGTAACTCCTGGCTTCGGCAGCCGGTGTTGCCACTCTCCGAGAAAGGGAATGCAAGAATAATCTTTTTAGGGGGTAGAGGGAGATGAAAAGATCAGCTTGGACGCGATGCATCCTAAAGTCACCTCAAATACCTATGTGGCCACCTCCAATAAGCAGACAGATACAGAGTTTGGAAGTTGGGACCTGTTTGGGAGTGTTAATATGTATAAGGGGCTTTTATGGGAGAGAGAGACTAAAAACATAAAGAGGGAGAGGACAGGGACCCTGAAGAACGGTTGCTGACATTTCTGTTGTAAGCCACCCAGTGCCTTGACCATGGTGGGTGATCAGTGCTTATAAGCTGTTACTAATGACCTTGAAAAGCGGGGGGAAATAATCTTTGCATGACCTAATATATAGAAATAGGCTAAGGGTAAACATACTATATATAAGCTATAAACTATTTCAAAAAAATATGTAAATATCAGTAAGACTATATTCAGTTATTTAAAAAATCCCTCCACTCCTTCTTTCTCATTATAAGACAAAAAATGCTCATTTTTAAATACCTAAGATTATAAAAATATATGACACAGAAAATAGGAGTCTTATTATTCCCTCTCCCAGAAAAAAATTATTAAAAATAGGTCTGTATTGTTTCAATGTGTACGTGTTTTCCATCGAATAACTGCACAAATTGTCATTTTAAGAAATGGGGACAGTCTCCATTGTTATTTAGTTTTCATAGTGACAGCATGAAAAACACACCCATAATTTAATCATTCTCCTCTCCTGAGATATTCAGGATACAGAGATAACGCAGATTAAAAGGAGAGAAGTCAAATAACTTGTTTAGATAGGAATTCTGAGCATGAACTAAAAATTTCAAAGTCATAAAACTCTAATACTTCCTACAAGATTTTAGATTATTTTTTTAATGACTTCCTGTTAGCCAACTATATGTCAAAGTTTTTAGCTGCTGAAGGTTTATGTCTAAGAGAAGCCAAAGGGAAGTGACGACCTAGGAGAAGGGCAGAGCAATGCGGCAGAGCCGACTGGCAGGGTCAAGCTGGTGGCACAGCCTGGACTGCTGATGAGTGGCAGCTGCCAACAAAGGCCCTCTCTCCACCCCCACAGACCTCACAGCCCTGGAGTCTGAGCCAGGGCAGCTGGTCAGTTCCCTACTCCTGTCCCTCCACTTACCAGGACTACCTATTCCAAGGATGGCACTACTACTATACACCCATTTTAACTGCAGTGATTTAAAGATTTCCTAAACATAGTTATCTTCCTCCTTACTTAGAAGAATCACTTAGAAAGCATGAAAATAATTAAACTAGAGCATGTAATTGAATTGATAGCAAGAGGATTTTTTTAAAAATAGCCTCTTTTTTAAAAAAAATGTTTTTTTATTGATTTCAGAGAGAGGAAGGGAGAGAGGGAGAGACAGAAACATCAATGATGAGAGAGGCATTGATCAGCTGCCTCCCGCACGCTCCCTGCTGGGGATCGAGCCTGCAACCTGGGCATGTCCCCTGACCGGGAACAGAACCAAGATCTCCTGGTTCATGGGGTGACGCTCAACCGCTGAGCCACGCCGGCCAGGGCAAGATGGTTTTTTTTAAATTAGTAAACTCCAATGTTTACTTCAGCTGGTGCTGGCTAGTGAAATAATCCCATTGCCTTTTTCCGTTAACTTTCAAGTGACGTGATGGAAGAGGCATTCTGTTACACTCGGAGTTAACGTCTAACCCTACAAGTCATTTTCAAATGCTCTCTCTCCAAATTCTACAGGGTCATAAATAAACCTTAGAACGTACTGAAGGAAAGAAGAAAGCAAAAGAAAGGCTTTAATTTCCTAAATGTGCTGATCACTTTTGGGCACTACTCCAGGTAATATGACTGACATAAAAAATTAACACCAAATAATTCAGAAGTAACAAGAACAAACCTCAAAACCACTAGTACAGAGAACCGTTTAAAAATAGCAGACTAGAAATACATGACTATGTGCTTTGATCCAGCACTAGGTCTTTTAGAAAACAATTCTAAAAAAATAATTAAGGATGTGTTGAAAAATTTTGCTGAAAAGTATTAAGCTCAACATTCTTTTATCACAGAAAAAAATGTAAACAACTCAAATTTCCACACTGTGCTATTCATACAGTGAAATACTATGTAGCCTCTTGAAATAATATGGAGAAGTTTGGTATTTCTTAACAGTGGGAAGGTTTTCGTGGTATCAGTGGTTAGTCAAAACAGCAGGTAACAAAAGGTATGGGAAGCATGATGCTATTTCTATACACAGGGGCATGTGTCTTGAAATAAAATAGGTAAAATAAAAACATGACTACATTACCGTTTCTTGATTTGAGATCTCTGTGAATCACCTTGACAGGAGCTTCCATATGTAAATAGTGCATTCCTTTTTATACAAGAAGGAAGAAAGGTCTATTAATACCGTTTTTCAACATCATATCATTATTACCTTTCTATTTTAAACATCAACATTATCATTCACATTTTGCAAAGGATTCAGTAGAATAGAGATAAGGTATGTCTATATTAGAACTGATAAAATAGAGACAAGATATGTCTACATAAGGAAAATTTATATGCTAAGGAAAATGCATGTGCTTTGATCTCTTAGAAGTTGGAATTTGATTGTGGGTAAAGCTAGCTTCTTACAATACCTAATAAGGACACCTTATTTCCTGGAGTCTGCACGAAAATAGCACAGTTACAACTGGAAGAATTGCTCCAATGACTAAGGTATTCCACTACCAACTGCCTTCTAAATCGGTAAGTTCTGGCCGAGGTGTTCCATTTTTTGTTGGGATGTCTGCAGCCACCCAGTTAGTTTTCTCCGTGCTCATTCCAGTGAGACCCTGGGAGTGGAGGTGGGGTTGGGGAAAGAACTAGCTGGATTCATTGGCTATGGTTGCTGAAGGATTTTATGATCCTCAGGTAGAAAAAATATATAGTAGTTGCAAAATATTTTATTCTTTTTTACAAGAATAAATCTTTGAGATAATCTATATTTATAGGGACTCCAAAATTCTCTCCGACATGTTTGGAATATAAACCAAGTTACTTCAGTAACTTGGATGCATATAAACTGAGTAGAGTTTTACTATTTTGAATTAAAAATTATAATTTGAAAGACACATACGTCACACTTACCCCTTTAGTAGTGTTTGACTTTATTTTTGTACTTATGTATGGACTATCCCCTTAGAATAAAGAAAAAGAACATTCTCTACTGAAAATTTCCTCTCCCTTTATTTCTCACAGTCTTTTCTAAATAATAGAAGAATTAGCCCTCCCCCCTTTCCAAATCAGACAGGCTCCTTTTTAAAAATAAATTATCTGTTAAACATAATTTAATAACTAGGCTTTGGCTCTTTTTTAAGTACATAGAAAATTTCAATTTTATAAAAGTTAATTGTAAAAATAATCTATTTTTTTTTACCATTCTGATTATTACATATTGAAGAATCATGAAAGAACAAAGAATATAAGAGAACTTATACTCTTGCCATATAAAGATATTCCTGAAAAGAGTCAACTTAACAAAAGTATTACTAATTTAAATGATCTTAAACAAGATATAATTGGAATAAAGAAAATCTAATATGAAGTTCTGCATACTATACACTGTGAAAATTAAATAGTTAAAATGGGTAACTTTTAATAACTTTTATGACTGATTTTCATAGTTATGTCCCTCTTGCTTTAAGAATAAAATTCCTGAATTTTTTTTTCCAGGTAGAACTGGTTTAATTGCTGTTAGAGGTAGAGCTGGACAGTTGCTACACCTGTGACAAATAAGGATTCCAATAAAACAATACTGAAGTACAAAAGCTTTAAATATTGGCATTTTTTTCCTCATGGCAGATTTTAGAAGTAGCATAAATTATTTGTGTATAATGCACAGCATACGCTTACAGAATATTTAGTGTTCGTAAACATAGTAGTAATCACAATCATGTAAAATTCTATTTAACTTGTTTTTATAGAGTCATCTGTAGTTCTGTCTTATTTTTATTGCAAACAACTACTAAGAAGGCTGGAGAATGCCTTCATCAGTTTTTAAGGTTCAGGGTTTCCTAAAAAAAATGTGACTGGTGTCATTTGGGAGAGATTTGGAATCACTTTGAGACTAGATGCAGGTTTGTCTGCGTGAATTGTTCCTCTGACACACTGCTGGCTGATCTACCTGCTGGCCTGCCCTTCTCCACTCTCTGTCCACCAGAAAGAAGAGCACCTTTT
Source organism: Miniopterus natalensis (assembly GCF_054644295.1). Lineage (NCBI taxonomy): Eukaryota > Metazoa > Chordata > Mammalia > Chiroptera > Miniopteridae > Miniopterus > Miniopterus natalensis. The sequence goes on from NC_142088.1 coordinate 40,500,581, forward strand.
CGCAGTGATGTTGCAGTGCCTATGTCAAGATGCATGAACCAACTCTTACTTAAAATAAATTATACATTCTTTGATTTCTCAACATCTTATTGCTACAGTGGCTTCAATCCCGGTCAAACTGAAAGGTACATAGCTGAATTTCTAACAGGATCAATGAAATTCAGGCCTTCCTATTGAATCTCCAAGTTCTACCCATGGCTTTATCAGAGGGTTGAAGTCATCCCAACAGCACTGATTCCCGTTCCTTTCATAGGCTACCTTAAATATGGGGTGTTACTTGTAACTGTAAACAAGTCAGTCTCTTCTCTGCCTCATGCTGCTCAGCCTTGGCCAAGTGCGTTAGAACTTGCCTTTCGGATCAATTCACCAGGCACAAAAACGCGATCTTATTATTTGCAGTTCTGGACCCAGTCCCATGGTCACTCCTGTTCTCTCCATCCCTGTTCCTTACCTCTGGCTCCGGTCTGCTACTTGGTTCTGTCTCTTCTCCTCTTTGCCCCCCTGACACAGAGTGTCTGAGAAACCCCGGGATGACAGAGCTGACCTGCAGCCGAGGGACTCGCCCCCAGACAGGGGCTGTGCAGGGAAGGGGTCAGGGGGACAAGATTCACAGGCTGGGGCAGGAGGGCTTAAGGAGGGGGTGCGCAGCAGGAACCAGGGGACTGATGTCAGCTGGTTTACCTGCTGTCTGTCTACCCTAAGGGGGAATGTGGGTGTTACTGGCTGAGCACCCTCAATGCACACGTCTGGAAGGCGACGTGCTTTAGGTCAAGGACTGCTCGTGTATGTGTTTACACTCATGTCAGCGCATTTCCACAGCACTCCAGGCAGCTCCCAGGAGCAGCTCACCGCCCTGCTTACAGACTGGTGGTCCCTGTGCACTGCTGACAGGCGGAGGAGTGACTATGATGTACCCGAAAATGTCTTGAAGACGGTGACGGTTGAAGGCTGATCTGAGATGCGGGATGCTTGAACACACAAGTTAATTAACACAGCCAAAGCCTTAAGTGCACCATCCTGAACTTAGAGCTTATTATTCTTATAAGGTAATGAAGTATCATTTAGCAGCGGCATTTAGCATGAAACTTAAAACAAAATTTTCGCTTTCCTTATTTGAAGAATTTGGCAGATGTTGATGAAACTTAAAACAAACAAGATAATTCCCCAAAGAAAGACTATTACTTTTTGGAAGTCACTGTATGACTTCCTAGTGAAAGCAAAGTAGGAGTTGCCCTCCTTATTGAGTGTTAAATGTCTTTTTTTTTTTTTTTTTTTTGCTTTGTAAAGAGATGCTTATAGAATCTGGAGTAGCAAAACTCAAAGGAGTTAATTGCCCCAGTAAAATTTGGACACACTTGCTTTCTAGAGGTTGCTAGAATATGAATGTAACTATCAGTGGTCGTTATTTAGATTACCTTGTTCCCAAAGCAACTCTGACAGTTATAAATAAAACTCAGAAATGTTCAGTTAGGAAAATGGAAAAAAAAAAGATAAAAATAAATGGAATTTAAATTGCTTCAGAAAGCATCAGTCTATTCAGGAATTTATGAGGGAAAAAGAACTGGGCACCCTGTTTAGGGATTTTGTGCATTAAAAATATATAATTTCCATGGGTGATTTCCAAGTTTACATTAAATATAAAATAAAATCTGAATTGCTTGTACATGGCAAGACAAATTTTTTTTTGCAAGTGGTTACTATTTTTAGTATATTATTATGTATACAAAATGAGTAGAACTAATCCTACAATAAATCACATTATCTGGATACTGAGTCTAAGTAGAGACTTGTAGAACAACAACTGGATTATGATCTTTACACTTAATGTGTCAAGCAAGCTGGTCAATTACAATGGCACAAAATGTGGTAAAAATGGCTGTTCTGAAGCCAATGATTTTGTTGGGACTTGGTTTTAGGGAATGAAATAAAGTAAAAAAAAGGAAAGAGAGAAAAGGAATGCAGGAGTGGAAAGGCAGTGACCTAAAATATTATCTGTATAGTAAGTTGCAAAATTCTTGCTACTTTTGTTCTGAAGAAAAAAAGACCACCAAAAAGACACAGAATAACAAATCTTCTGACTTAAGTCACCATGTCAGGACGGGAAAATGCTCCCCACCAATTCTGCAAGTACACCAAAAACAGTATTACCTTTGGCTACATCGGTGGCCCAGGTCATGATGTGCTCCATGTCCATCTCTTCACTTCTGTTACTGTTAATGTAATCATACAGTGATCCCAGGGAAGCATATTCTATTTTTAATGGAAAGATAAGCATATAATTAAAACTAAGGTGCATTTCATAAATAAGACTTTATATTTTCATTGCAAAGATGTATTAAAGAACTTGATAAATGACATCAAAAGTATATAAACACTGCTCCATGCTATGGTTTCTAAAAGTTAGTATTATCCTGGAAAGGAAACTGTCAAAGACAAGCACTAACAGAATGAATGGTAAGACTTTAGCCAAGGGTAAAATCAAAAGCCATTTAGATGGAAACACAAAGGTGTGTTGGAAGAATGTATTTGAAACAAAGGCCCATGTAAATAGGTATTTCTTTAAAAATTGTTATTCTTATAAGATAGATAAGATTAAATACAAGTCAGAGAGTTTATATGACAATGTAAATAAATCAACCTTGTTGCACTAGAATTTAGAACAGCCCTTAAAATTGAGCCCAAATGGCCTAGAAAGTGAGACAATGCCTTTAAAAATGGCTGTGAGGTATAAATTACATACCATAAAGTTCACTCACTATAAGTGTACAATTTGATGGTTTTTAGTAAATTTATAGAGTTGAGCAATCACAATCATTATCCAATTTTAGAACCTTTCCACCATCCTAAACAGTTCCCTATGCCCATTTATAGCTAATCACCACTCTCACTATCTTTCTCTCTCTATAAATATGCTTTCTCTCTCTGCTTTCTCTTGCCTTTTCTAGATAGTTCATACAAATGGAATCTACAATATGTGGCCCCTGTGTCTTTCTCTTTGTGTTCTTTCTTTTCACATGATGTTTATAAAGTTCATTCATATTGTAGCACGTATCAGCATTTAATTCTTTTTTATTGCTGAATAATATTCCATTGTATGGATTTATGACATTTGGTTTTTCATTACTACTTGACAGACACTTGGATTCTTCCCAGTTTGGGGGTATTATGAATAATGCTGCATGAACATTAGCGTAAATGACTTTATGTGGAAATGTGTTTTCATTTCTCTTGGGAAGATTCCTAGAAATGAAATTCTGGGTCATACAGTCAGTTTAACTTTTAAAGAAGCTGTCAAATTGCTCCCTAAAGAAATTGTACTATTTTATATTCCCACTGACAACGTACGAGGGGTTCAGTTTCTCCACATTCTCTTGGGTATAGTCTGTGTTTTCTTTTTTTTTAAAAAAAAAAAAAATTTTATTTTTAATATATCTTTATTGATTTCAAAGAGAGGAAAGGAGAGGGAGAGAGAGAGATAGAAACATCAATGATGAGAGAGTCATTGATCAGCTGCCTCCTGCATGCCCTCCACTGGGGATCGAGCCCGCAACCTGGGCATGTGCCCTGACCGGGAATCCAACCGCGATCTCCTGGATCCTAGGCCGACGCTCAGCTGCTGAGCCACACCAGGCTGGGCCCAGTCTGTGTTTTCTATTACAGCCATTATAGTGGGTATAATTCTAGTGTTAACTCATATTTTTAATTTGTATTTTCCTAGTGACTAATGAAGTTGAAAATCTATTAGCCCCTTGTATATATTCATAGGTAAAATGTCTATTTAAATTGTCCGTTTTTAAATTGGGTGTTTTACTGAGGTCCAAGAGTTCTTTAATTATTCTGGAAGCAAGTCATTTATCAAATTTATGATGTGCAAATATTTTCTTCCAGTATGTTACTTGACTTTTCATTCTTTTATCACCTTTCAAAGGGCAGAAATTCTTAATTTTGATGAAGTCAAATTTATTGATCAAGTTTTCTTTTCTGAATTGTGCTTTTGGTGTCATACCCAAGGACTCCTTGCCTAACACCCGAAGGTATGAAGATTTTCTTTTTCTCTTCTAAGATTTTTGTTTAGTTTTATCTCTTGCACTTGAATCTCTGACCCATTTTGAGTGTATTTTTGTGCATAGTTTGAGGTGAGGGTCTAAGATCATTTTTACATGTGGATATCTAATTGTCTCAACACAATTAGACTATCCCTTATCCATTCAATTGTCTTGGCACCTTTGCTGAAAATCAACTGAATGATCAATGTAAGTTTTTTTTCTCTTAAATCCTTAATTTTTGTTCCATTGATCTATACATACGCCTATCCTTGTTCCAATAATGCACTATGTGGTCACTGCAGATTTATAGTAAGTTTTGAACTTAAACAGTCTGAGTACTCAAACGTCGTTCTTTCTTAAAACTAATTTGGTTATTCCAGGTCTTTTGCCTTTCCATGTGAATTTTAGGATCCACTTGTCAATTTCTGACAAAAAGTCTGCTGGGATTTCTATAGGAATTGTTTTGAATTTACACCCCCAATTTTGGGAGGCCTGCCATCTTGGCAATAGTGGGCCTTTCTAATCGTGAACACATGATGTCTCTCCATTTATTTAAATACTTATTTTCTCTCAGCCATGTTTTGTACCTTTCATTGTACAAATCTTACACTTCTTTTGTTAAGTTCATGCCCAACTATATTTTATTCTTTTTGGTACTGATGTGAATGAAATTGTTTCTTAATTTAAGTTTTAGACTGTTCATTCCCAGTATATTAGAAATACAACAGACTTTTGCATATTGACCTTGCTAAAAATTTTTACAAGTTTTAGTAGTTTTTTGTGTGTGGATTCCTTGGGATTTTCTATGCACAGGATCATGTCATATAAGGCAGTTTTACTTCTCCCTTAGCAATCGGGGTGACTTTCTTTCTCTTCTTGCCTGGTCACAATGTTGAACAGATGTGGTGGGAGCAGAACCTCACTGCCCTGTTGCTGATCTAAGGGGAAAGCTTTCAAATTTTCACCATGAAGTATGATGTCAGTTGTGGGTTTTGGTAGATGCTATTAATCAGGCTGAGAAAATTCCCTTCTATTCCTAGTCTATTCAGGCTTCTTATTATAAATGGATATCATAAAATACCAGAAGGTTTTTTTAAAATTCTACTATCTACTTTGCTACCTTACATTGATTGATTTCAGATGTTAAACCAATGTTGTATTTTTGGGGTAAATGTCATTTGGTCACAGTGTATAATCCTTTTTATGGGCAGCTGGATTCAGTTTGCAGATGGTAATAATATTGTAATTAAAGATTCTGCATCTATGTTCATGACGGAATTTGGTCTATTGCTTTCTTATTATGTTTTTGTCTGGCTTTGGTATCAGGATGCTACTGGCCTTTTAGAATGAGTTGGCAAGTGTTCCTTCTGCCATTTTCTGAAAGAGTATTGGCAAGACTGGTGTTATTTCTTCTTTCTTCTATAAACTTTTGATAGAATTCATCAGTGAAATCATCTGGGTCTGGGTTTTTATTATGGAAACAACTTTAAATTACTAATTTAAATTTATTTGTTATAGGTCTCTTCAGATTTTGTTTCTTCTTGAATCGGTTTTGATAACTTATATCATTTAAAAAATTCATTCACTGTTTCTGAATTGTCTAATTTTTTGGCATAAAGTCGGTTGTAACATTCCCTTATAATCCTTTTAAATTTCTGTAGGGGCCATAGTGCTGTCCTCTTTTTCATTCCTGATTTTCGTAATTTGCATCTGCCCTCTTTTTTCTTTGTCAATATAGCTAAAGGTGTGTCAGTTTTGCTGATCTTCTCAAAGACCAAATTTTTAGTTTCATTGATTTTTCTCTGTTATTTTTCTATTTTCTATTTTACTGCATTCTGTTCTAGTCTTTATTTCCTTCCATTGCCTTGCTTTGGGTTTATTTTGTTCTTCTTCTTGTGGTTTCTTAAGATGATCAATTTCAGACCTTTCTTCTTTTTTGACATAGATACGTAACACTATGTTTCCTTCTGACTGTACTGTATAATTTAATATGCTGCATTTTCATTTTCTCTATGATAAAATATCTTTAAATCCATTTTGATGTCTTCTTTGACTCACTGGGTATTTAGAAGTATGTTATTTAGTTTCCAAATATTTGGGGATTTTCCAGATTTCTTTCTGGTATTGATTTCTAACATAATTCCATTGTGGTTGGAGAACATATATTGCATTGTTTTAATCCTTTTAGATGTAGTAAAATTTATTTTGTGGCCTAACTTATGATGTATTCTGGAGATTGTTCCATGTGCATTTGAAAAGATTATGTATTCTTTGCTGAATTTTATCATATTCAGGAAGTGTTTTTGGCCATGATTTCTTCCAATAGTTTTCTATCTTTTCTATTTTCTATTTTCATAGCCCTCTTCTTTCTTTGCTATTATACATTAATTGGTATAGTTGATGTTGTCCCATAGGTCTCTGAGGTTCTGTTCATTTTTCTTCAAAGTTTTTCTTTTTCAGATTAAATAATTTCTATTGGCCTAGTTTTAAGTTCACTGATTTCTTGTCTTCTGCTACCTCAAATATGTTGTTAAGTCAACTCTAGAGAATTTAAAATTTCAATTATTGTCTTTCTCAACTCCAAAATTTTCACTGGGTTATTTTTAAAAAACAATACAATTTCTATCTATTTGATAAGATTCCTATTAGTTGGTCCATTGTTTTCATACTTTCCTTTAATTCTTTAAACACTCTTTTAGTTCTTTGAACACATTGATGCTTTGATAGTTTTGTATGTTAAATCCAATGTATTCATTTAAAGAGGCAGGGTAAGTGCTATCATCTCCCAACCCATCTAGTCTCCCCAACTTGACTCAGTTATGAGAGTATGGCTTGATCCTAATGCTGCAGAAGGTTGGTTGAAAAGTACACATAGTTCTTTTTTTTTTTTTTTTTTTTTTTAAGACTTTATTTTATTTTTAGAGAGTGGAAGGGAGAGAGAGAGAAACATTGATGTGAGAGAGACACATGGAGTGGTTGCCTCCTGCTCGAGCCCCCACCAGGGCCAAGCCTGCAACTGAGGTATGTGCCCTTGGCCAGAATCAAACCTGGGACTCTTTGGCCTGTGCAGACTGACACTCTAACTACTGACCCAAACCGGCTAAGGTAGTTCATAGTTCTTTGGTAGATAGTTGTAAACAAACTATGAAAACTAGCATGTTTAGGAACAAAGACAAATTAATACATCTTAAAACATCAAAACTTGGCTAAGAGGCATTTTTAATAATCAACCTCAGAGGTCAATAAAGAGCTATAAATACCCAGTTTACTATTACCTCACAATTCTGAAATTGGTGCTGTTCTAAAGAAATGTTTAATGTTAACATTTAATGTTACTTACTGGCCTTACAGGTAAATAAATATAGATCTGAAATGAACTAGTCATGATAACCAAAAATTTGGGGTAGGTATAGTAGAGAATATTAGAAGGGTAAATGAAATAAAGGACTGGCTAGTCTATTAAAAAAAAAAAAAAAAAACTAAAAAAAAATCAAACATACTCATCCAACTTGGATTCTTTCTCCCTCTTTTGAATGAGAAGACCCAGTTTGACTACGCTGGCTAAAAATGACTGTGTTTCAAATCTTCCTAGGGACTGAGAGTAAACTCTTAGAAAAAGGATTCACATCATGACCCAACTCTCTTTTTTCTGCTCTTCATCATCACCTCAAAAGAAACTAGAAAACTTCACGAAGAGTCCACTGAGTTAAAGTTCAAATCTTATCCTTAAAAGCATTAAACATAAAGGGTGCAAGACAAGAAGCAGAGTTTCTAATCTCTTTGTAGCATCACATTTTCATCTGCTGCATAAGAATAAATTAAGCTGCAAATGAGGATCAGAAAACTGGATTCAGATTTATAAGGTAAATACATACTACCAGTAAAGAGTAAGTACAATAGGCTAGGAAACAAGGAACACTATGGGAACTGGGTCAGAGACAGGGTTTAACTTTAAATCAGAAATCTGACCTAAAAAAGTAAGCATGGCTTAGACCCTAATAGTATAACCCATTCTTGGGTATTCAAGTTAATAGAAAATACATATATGCACAACCCAAGAACACGGACAATGGTGGGGAGAGGGACTGGGGAGAGGGAGGGGACGGGGTGGAATGGGTCACTGGGGAGAAAAAGGGACATTTGTAATATTTTAAACAAAAAAAGAAAATATATAAGCTCAAGATAAAAGCTGCCACATACCTCACTTTAGGCACAGATCTAAAGACAGCTAATTGGGGATAAAATACCCACTACTTAAGAACTTAGGTAAAAATACTACTTATCAGAGTAAAAACATGTTAAAATGCCTGCTTTAAGAAAATGGAAATAATAGCAGCCACTCCCGTGTTGCTATTAAGGACCAGTGTAATCACAGCTCGCGTGCAGGGAGAGGAGCTCCTGTACCGATCAACCTGAGAAATTCCTACCACTCTGGCTCTACCACTAGCTGGGTGACCTTGGGAAAATTACTTAAGTTAGAGTTTTAGGTTCTTATTTGTAAAACAGAAATTATTTACCTATCTCATAGGGCTACTGTAAGTATTAGCTGAGATAACAGAACATTATACTTATTAGAGACCTAAAGCTGCTGATTGGATTGAACAAACATGAGTAGAAAATATTTAAAAATTAGGTCTGTGTTTTTATATGGCAAAATTTTCTGTGTGCTCTTTTTTGAAAAGGACATTTCCATCACTTATAAACTACTGTTCCAAATTATGTGATAATTTAGAACAAGGTCATTACACACCCAGATGGCCAAACCTGAAAAATACTGTTCTCATGTCAGAGACCTTGAGGAAAGAATGCTCTAATGGGACCAAAACGCCTTGGGAAGAATTATGATGTGAACAGCTCTAGAAATCTTAATTTGTAAAAGGTCACAGAGTTACAAAAAACATTGCTCATTTCAACTAATTAAGTGAAATTTTAGTTAAACGGCACCTTTAAATATTGGTATTGCAGCTGCGAGTGCATTTAAATAGCATTTACGCAGATATAATTAGCACAATTAAACATGGGTAGAAGTGGAAACACCATTCTTAATTATATTGATATAATCAGTTTTATTAATGCTTTATAGCAACAAAAGTGACATCTGACAGTAGCACACAATTCATGACTGATCCTAATATTAAACATGTTAGCATATTAAGGAATCTAAAGCCAGGTAATTGGGAAAAGAAAATCAAATAATGAGTTCCTACCTGTGACGATACCATAGTTGGGAGGTTCAAGAACTACTCCATAAAACTGGATGATGTTTCTGTGACTGAGGACACTGAGTATTTCTGCCTGTACAAAAATAAAATATAAAATTACATGAAGTTTCACATTTATAAGGTTTCTATTCAATTTTCTTTTAGATATATTTACAAAGATATACATATGTGCTCAGTAAGTATGTGATGCTGATAAAACTCTGTCTTTTAGCAGCATTCTTGAAAGTTTAAGAATTTTTACTGAAGTTTTCTGCAAATTTAAAACTGAAATGGGATTGAAGGGGCAACAAAAGAGGTGCCTCCTAGCAAGCCAGCACAACTGAGGGCGGAAAGGGTGGCTAACTAGGAGGGCTCCGCATTTATTTACGTAGAAGTCCTCTTGCTAACGGTCAGATACATTCCTTGTGCACAACGTCTCTTCTGGGAGGCTGCAGCAAGACTGAAATTTTGTCAGCCGGATGAGTAGTCATGATAAAATTAAGGTAGAGGTTTTTAACTATTAATGGAATAGATTCAGGTAATATTTATTTATATTATTTATCTAATCACTCATTAAAAATATTATTTCCGGCCCTGGCTGGGTAGCTCAGTCAGTTAGAACGTCATCCCCATAGGCCAAGGTTGCAGGTTCAAATTAACCAATGAATGCATAAAAGTAAGTGGAACAACAAATCAATGTTTCTCTCTCTCTCTCTTCCTTTCTCTCTAAAATCAATACAATTTTTTTTAAAAAGTTACTTTTCTCCTACTGTATGCAAAAGGTACTGTAAAGGATATAAAGGTCGATTTCTGACTTACAGTGCTGACTTGATAGTGAAGCCATGCTTTACACTGTGAAATGTATTAAATACTAGAAAACTGTCCTGCAGAGTAACATGGTAAAAAATAAATTAGATTTATCAAACTTAATTTCTGAAGTGAAAAACAGAGATAGTACGGTGTGTATCTGCTAATGTCTCTAGAAGGACATTCTCTAGATTGACTAAATCACATTCAGCCATTAAAATTTTATTTTTGTGGAGATAAAATATGGCTAATTAAAAATTATAAACAATTAGGTAAAAAGTCATGTAAGTCAAATATAGTAAATGTTTAATATTTTAAAATGAAAGGCGTGTTACTGGCAGTAAGTAAATAGATTTACAAGTCCCCACCTCAGAAAGGGGATCATGAAGGATGTTAACAATTACCGAAAATGGAGAAGATTTCATCAGAAAGAAGACTCCCCTTAGAAATCTGCACACGTGAGTTCACTTGCTTTTGTGAAAGAAAGATTCTGAGAGCCTTACAGAATGAAAGCAATAGTTTATGAAGATGCAGATCATTAGGCAGGTAGGCTCCATTTATGTCTTATATTAGGAACAGGCTTTTCTCCCTGGTTGTCAACAGCCACCTACACAGCAGCAGGATTATGTCTCACAGGATCCATCCGTCTGCCTGTGATGTGCTGACAACCGAGACAGTAGGTATAAAAACCCATGGTACACTTGTACTGTCCACAAGTTTCAATGTTTCTCCTTGCTCTGCGGTGGGTGCGGTATTTAAAATCTTACTCCATGGACCCTGATCTCTGGCATCTCACCAATTCCAAGATTCTATGTTTCAATGAGAACATGAAAGCAAAAGGCAGAAAAGTGGCTCATGCAATCATTGTGAGGAAGCAGTCTCCTTACTGCACTGCATATTCAAGGCCAAAGGCTCTCTCCAAAGACAGCTGTGTCTCCAAAATATCAATAGGATCCAGCATCAGACTATTCCCCAAAAGCTCATGAAGATATGAGATGATCCCATATTTTATAAAAATGAAAACTGTACCAACTGCCATACGGCGTCCATGTTAGCAAATGTTTACTCTGAACAGTAGGGTGAGAAGAGTGAAATGCTCGCGGGTCTGCTTCAGCCCTCATTCTGGTCTTACACCTGCATAAGGGTCACTAAGGGAATCATTTCATAAGAATGACAATCAATTACATCAACATAGAAGAGAGACTGGGAAGAAATAAAACAAAATATTAATGTGGGTATCTCTAGGTAGCAGAAAGATCGTGATTTTAAATGTTTATATATTCCCAGATTCTTTATACTAAGCCTATATAATTTTTAAATCAGAACAAGTAACACATGATTGCTGTATGTAATATACATGACTAGAACATATAAACATAAAACAAATTATCTGCATGGAAATTATGATTTTTCCCTAAGACTGAGTCAGGAAGAAGTAAAACTCTTTCCTTACCTTCCCAGGACTCCCCTAAGGCATAGAAAAACTACTGTAGCTAACCTCTGAGCTATGAGTTTTTCCTGATGTGGCTCTGGAACAAACTAGTGTTCACCTGGGTTGTTCTTGGGAAGGCCACAGGTTCTTAGGGGCCATGAGAACAAAGCTGCGGGTGCTGGGAACTCAGTGCATTCCAGATTGATCCCAGCCTGCTCAGTGCCTGGATCAGTGTTTTAGTAAACGATGTTCCTTTCCCTCCTTACACGTGCTCCTGTGGCCTGCTGCCTTTTACGGAAGGAAGCCTTTCCTACTGTGTTCATCTTGCAGAATGTTAGCGTGACACCCCATGAGAGAGAAAGGTCAGATGCTTTCTACACAGGAAGCATGCAATACTATTTGAAGGATGAACGAACAAATGGTATTTGATGATAATGATATTTAGTGTGTTTAAATAACTGCCATACGGCGTCCACACTAGCAAATGTTTACTCTGAACAGTAGGGTGAGAAGAGTGAAATGCTTGTGGGTGCGGGCTTGCTTCGGCACTCATTCTGGTCTTACACATGCATAAGGGTCACTAAGGGAATCACTTCATAAAAATGACAATCAATTACATAACCACAGTAGAAGCTACATTTGAAATTTGTGTTCACCAGCTCATTGCTGATTTACACTTTCAGAATGAAGACTGCCTGTTCCAGGCTCTGCAAGCCATGGCCATTAAATGAGCACAATTTCTTGACAGCCTTTCTCTGCTTGGGTGATTCTCCAGGCATGCCCTTGCCTTGGCATTGTACTTTTTCAGATTCAGAATGCAAAAGATTGCTTAGGCTTAAACCTTCCATTTCCAATTTTCTACCCAATATATTTTATCATATATCTCCAAAATCATCTCTGCAGGTAAGCCAACCTTTCGTCGAGTCCACAGTTTCCCTACCCACAGTGGCAGATGCTCCTCCACCATGCACTGAGACACAGAGCCCCAATTCTCAGGAGTGGGGCTACATTTCAAGCAGGCTCCCTGCTACAGACTGAATGAATGTATTCTTTTAAAATTGGTACGTTGACACCTAACCCCCAGTGTGACTGTACTGAGAGTTGGGGCCCTTGGGAGGTGGATGTCATGAGGGTGGAGCCCCCATGAATGGGATTAGTGCCTTTATAAAAAGGACCCCAGATTGCTCTCTCCTCCCTTCCACCACGAGAGGAGGCAGCAAGAAGACAGTCATCCATGAACCAGAAGCAGGTTCTAACCAGAAACCAAACCTGCTAATGCCTTGATCTTGAACTTCCCAGCCTCTGGAATTGTGAGGAATAAACGCTTGTCTTCAGTATTGTTACAACACTTCAAATGGACTACGACAGTGCTGTTCCTAGAACTGGGCCGGTATCATAAGAGTCCACAGCAACGGAACTAGGCTGCTTATGAACAGGACAGGTTCAAAAACACAATGCCACTGGTCTTCTCAGGGCAGCATACCTCTTATCTTTGTCACCACAAAGCCCAGAACTACTGCACTGAGCAGCGGGATATCAGGGACAAGGGGAAATTCTTGATTTAAGAGCTCCTAAAACAGTGTTTACATGTCTGCAACGTGCAAACACCTAGCTCTTTCAGGCAGGATATGTGTAGAACGTCCCCTCCTTTCTGGTTCAGGCTCCGATTATAAAGATAACTGAGGCAGAATGCTCAATCTCAGCAATCCAAATATTTATATGCACCAGATCACAAAAACCAGAATCAAAAACAAGAAAGTGCTATTTAATTCTTTGTGTTTTTACCCAAAGAGTGTCATGGTAGGGGCATTTTCCTAAAAGAAGAACTTGATTCTTACATGTATGACAAGATGGAAAACCAACCCCTCTCCTCCTAAAAATGCAGCGATAAAAGGAACAACTTAAAAAGTAGGCTTGATTTTCAATCCTGTATTTAATCACCAGAGTGTCATACACAGGTCATGCTCTTTGAGTCACTTTAGGCTTAATGAGACCCATTCACTCACATAGTCACATGACAAGCAACAAACCTCACAGCTCTGTAGGTTCTCTTTCAAAGGCTGCCCATGAGGTATGCAGGGAAATAAAGGACAATTGAACTGAATTCAGGTTCCGTAATATAAAACAGCCTATATTCCTAATGATGTTTCATGTCATGAAAACTTTTCTTTGGAAGGAAAATGGCCAGAAATACTAAGGAAAAAATAAACCAGTCATTCTGTGCACTCCTGCTGAACAACTGAGATGGAGCTGTGTGGCATTTATTACGAGCATCCCCACTGCTGGGAAGACTATTGCTCAATGGTTTTCCTGGTGGGTTGCAGCAGGCTCGCCACATGTGGTCACTCGGAGAACAGCCTGGGCTCCCCTCCAGGAATCAGGCTGCTGCCTGGTTAAGTACATACCTAGATCAGGGCAGACTAACCGGGCAGGAAGGAAGCATGGCTCTAACTGAATGAAACAAACAGCAAAGATTTAAGAACAGGGATTCGAGAGCTATCTCCAAATCATAAAAAAACTAAGAGGTTCCACAATTTTTGTGCTCACAACAGAATGTCACCGTGATGACATGGGTAAGTCACATGTATTGCAAACCACCTGTACTCAGTTCGGGTGATAAAAGCAAATAAAAAACCCTGCTTTCCACTAAACAACTTAGGGAACTTGGTCAAATTGATAACTTGGTGCTAAAATTATATGGAAAACCTTCCCAAAGGAATCCTGTAAATCAGTCCTAAAGTAGGAACTAATGAAGAACTAACTTTTAAAAAAATGAATAGTAATATAATTTAATCAGATACGGAGCTACATGAGTGGAAATTTAAATTCTAGTTCCAAAATAGATGGCTTTACAGCCACCTGGTCACCCTGGATCTTGTTTTCCTAGAAAATGGCTTGGTAAGACAAAATTTTCTTCCAGATCCCTTTATGCTTTAAATCTCTATCCATTCCTGTAAAAATAAATAAATAAAATAAATATATATATATATATTATTAACTACTTTACACAGTAGTCAGTAAGTATTTGAGTACTGTGCACTCAATAAATATTTGATAAGCTGAACTGAGATAATTAACCATGGTGTATTAGGCCATCCTCTGTAGTGAAACAGGCATAAGCATGAGTCTTAGCTCTGCCATTTATTCAAGCTAGACGACTTCGAGGAAGTTATTTAACCTCTCTGGGCCTCAGTCTCCTCATTTGTAAAATGGGGATAGTAATCTTACCCCAGCACCCAGCAAATATCAGGTGCTCAACTGAGGTTAATTCCTTTCTCTGACAGCTTACCCTTCCCTTTACAATCAGTTTATCATTCAGAGTCAAGTCAAGCTTACGGGCAAATCCAGACCTCTTCCAGCAGTGGATTCCACCTTCATATTTTGCTTATTTAGCTTCATGTATTTATTATATCCAAACTTCCATGTTTATGTTTTTTTAACCTAAACATAGTACTTTAACATTCCAAAGCACTTATCTTAGTTGACTCTTAGTAATAAGTTATTTTATTATATTTAAGATTTTTAAAAAACTAGGTCTTTGATCGGATTTGTTCAAGCTCACTTTCCAGGAGCTTAGTAAACGTAAGTAATAAAATTTGAATCTAGGTCTCCTACCTCTGCCTCTTTTTATGTATTTCCCCCCTCTCTCTATTTAAATGAAAAGCCCAATAAAAATATGAGTCCTTTCATCTACACATTTTTTTATAAAAAGCTGCCCATGCTCAAAGAGATTCCAATTTACAGACTCCTCTATAATAACAGCTAATATTTATTGACTGCCTACTATGAGATAGGCCAAGAACACCCTGGAGATTGAACCTTTAACTCCTCACAGCAAACCATGAGCTTGGGCCTACTATATCATCTCCCTTTCATAGGGGAAAAAAACCTAGGCACAGAGAAATTTAAAAACTTGCCCAAAAGCACAGTAAATGGCAAAGCCAGGTTTTTAACAAGTAGGTGATGCCTATGCTCTGCTTATAATCACTCAACCATCCCACTTTCCTTTACAAACCTAATTTGAATACAAAATGGAATGCTAGTTTATAGAACATCCTAAAATTACAGCACACCTAGAAAATTCCAAAGCTCTCTTTAGTTACAGAAGCATCAGAAACAATTCATCAGCTCCCTCTGAGGGCCTTGGCCGCTGGCCCCACTATAAGATTGCCATGCCTTCCTAGGAATCCACTGCACAAGATCAAGTCAAGAACCGAGATCCGATTCTCCATAGGCATTCGCCATCAGGCCAGTTAGCAGCAACCAAATTTATAGCTAATAAAACCAGGTAATTGCACAGCATGAGGCACCCTCTCTCTACGCAAAAATTACATGCTTAGGAATTTTGAGCGACTCTCACAATCTGATTAGCTAAGTGCTTTATAATATTACTCTACAGTGCAACAGAGTTTGATTATTTACATCCCATAAGAGAAATGTTTGCCACGTTTATTATGGAAATCTGCAGAATCATTTAGAATTCAGGCAAATTTAATTTTTAAATAATCTGAAAAGTCCTTTAACATCTTGTAGACTCCAATTAGACAGTATCTTGAATACCTGCATTCTTCAACTAAATTAATGATTTTACTATTTCTGGGTTCTGTCAGCATACTCAAACAATAACTAATGACAAAGGCATGTGAGTGACATCTACCAGGCTACTGATTTTAAAAGGAACAGCAAACCCTAACAAATATACAGTAAAAATGATCTGGAGGATGGGAGATAACTTTATCAAAAGTATAAACATATTTAATAAACGTGTGTGTTTGTGTGCACATATATGTGTCTTAGTGGTAGTTAGGGATGGTCAGCCACAATGGCCTACAGTAAAAGTTAAAGAGATAATAAGGACTCTCGGGGAGAAGAGGTAGGATGGGGGTTGTAAGGCATAATAACCCCCCAGTGAGGTCCTCCTGGTGAGGGGTAATTGGATTATCACCAGAATGTAGTATCAGAACATATTCAAATCCTGTCACCAACATCTTTTGTTCTGAATCTACACTCATGAAGCAATCTCTTTATAAGTTCGTTTTCCATATAATTCACCTACAAATGAAAGAGGGCATAAAGGGGATAAATGGTGACAGAAAAAATAAAACAGAATAAGAAAAAAAAGAAAATTAAAAAATTAGCAAGTTGATTTTATTCTTCAGTCTCAAGTCAAATATATGTTAGTATGATTTAGCATCCTGAGTTCACTCAACTCTGAACTCTTAAGATAAAATTTCTGAACACAGAAATCAGAAGCTACCATACCAGGGACCTATTTGGGCAGCTAGCAGCTTTGCCCAGGAGGTGCCTTCACTATATCCTTCGGAGCCTTAGATCTCCTATAGTAGGAAACTACTTTTCAAGACAGCCTATTCCATTGTCTCAAATTACTAGAGTTGACCTATGTAACTTCCTGTGTTCCTGATTTGATCTTGCTATATCCATTTCAGCTCAGATTTTTATCTCATTTCCAAATATTGCCTCACCCCGAATTCTTTTTTTTTCTTTTTACCATTTAATATAGATATTTATTCTATTATTTGTAGCTGCATCTTGAATGTAGAAACAAGTTGTCACATTCTTTGAAAAAGCATCCTCCTTTTTAAGAAATAACGAAAATACTAAGTAGTCTTGATTATATTTAACACAGGATCTCCACATAGTCAATTACACTGACATTTTCAGGTTTATTTTTTTTATTTATTTATTTGGATAACAAAACAGCAGCGATCCCCTTATTAAAGAAATGTCCTTTTTTTTTTTTTAATCCTCGCTCGATACTTTTTCCATTGCTTTTCAGAGAGTGGAGAGACAGAGAGAGAGAAACATTGATGTGAGAGAGACCCATCGATTGGCTGCCTCTTGCACATGCCTCAACCAAGGCCAGGGATCGAGCCTGCAATGGAGGTAACGTGCCCTTGGCCAGAATCGAACCCAGAGCCTTCAGTCCACAGTCCGACACTCTAACCACTGAGCCAAACTGGCCAGGGCGACATTAACTTTTTTTTATGTATACATTTTTTTATTGTTGATAGTATTACAGATGTCCTCCATTTTCTCCCCTTTTAATCCCCTCTGCGTAGCCCTACCCCCAGGCCTTCCCCGCCCTACTGTCTGTGTCCGTGGGCTGTGCATAAAAGTATATAAGTTCTTTGATTTAACTCTTCTTGTCATCCTCCTCCCCCCGCACCTCGAGATCTGTCAGTCTGTCCCATGCCTCCATGCCTCGGGTCTTATTTTGTTGGTCAATTCATTTTGTTCATTAGATTCCACAAATAAGTGAGATCATGTGATGTTTGTCTTTTTCTGATTGGCTTATTTCACTTAGCATAAGAGTCTCCAGGTCGATCTATGCTGTCTTAAAGGGTAAGAGACCCTTCTTTTTTACAGCTGCATAGTATTCCACAGTGTAAATGTCCCACAGCTTTTTATCCACTCACCTACTGATGGGCACTTGGGCTGTTTCCAGATCTTAGCTATTATAAACTGTGCTACTATGAACATAGAGGTGCATAAGTTCTTTCTGATTGGTGTTTCAGGTTTTTAGGATATATTCCCGGAAGTGGAATTGCTGGGTCAAATGGCAGTTCCATGTTTAATTTTTTGAGGAAACTCCATACTGTTTTCCACAGTGGCTGCATCAGTCTGCATTCCCACCAGCAGTGCACCAGGGTTCCCCTTTCTCCACATCTTCGCAAGCACTTGTAGTTTGTTGATTTATTGATGACAGCCATTCTGACAGGTGTGAGGTGGTATCTTATTGCAGGGTGATATCTCATTGTGGTTTTAATTTGCATTTCTCTGATGATTAGTAACTTTGAGCATTTTTTTCATATGTCCACTGGCCACCTGTAAGTCCTCTTTGGGGAAGCTCAAATTCTGATTTTTCTCTTTGCTTAGAGTCAGTGGGTGTCCTTAATTTGACTGTGACTACTTAATATCTTAATACTTATAAGAAGGAAGGGAGGGAGGGAGGGAGGGAGGGAGGGAGGGAGGGAGGGAGGGGGGAGGGGGGAGGGGGGAGGGAGGAAAGGAGGGGAGGAAGGGAAGGAGGGGAGGGAGGGAAGGAGGGAGGGAGGGGAGGGAGGGAAGGAGGGAGGAGGGGGGAGGGGGGAGGGGGGAGGGGGGAGGGGGAGGGAAGGAGGGGAGGGAGAGAAGGAGGGAGGGAGGGGAGGGAGGGAAGGAGGGAGGGAGGGAGGGAGGGAGGGAGGGAGGGAGGGAGGGAGGAAGGAAGGAAGGAAGGAAGGAAGGAAGGAAGGAAGGAAGGAAGGAAGGAAGGAAGGAAGAAAGAAAGAAAGCAAGCCCTCTTAAAGGCATTTGCTAAATGATATTATAACTGGATCCACTCTTCACGCCTGTTCACTGGATTAGTGTTTGTGTAACAGATTCCTTTTACTTCATACGACAATGCTTAGAACCCTGGAGAGATCAGAGACAGGCCTCAGTTTCTATTTTGAGTTCTCCAGGAGGAACTCTTCTCATACAACAGACTATCATTATTACTAAATGTCCCAGAGAAAATAATTCAAGATTTTCTCTATAATACTGCTTATCAACTGCCTATGACCTTCAAGAGACAAGAATCATTTTGCATTAAAAAACATCTAAACCTGGAGATGACTGATTCCATATACCAACCTGCATCACAGCAACACTTCTGGCAGCACACATATTTATTCACAAAACACACAGGAAGTCATTGCTAAATAATGCAGAAAGGTAACAGTGAGCCCTCCCTGAATAATGACATCCAATAGTGAGCCCAGAGATAAAGAAGAAAATAAATTAGAACATCAGCATGTTTTCTAGAAGATGGGCAGATTGTGGGCTACGAAGCATGAGCTTGTGGATCCTGTTAAGAGCCTACAGAAGGCATACAAATTTCTTTAAGGCTGGGAGAAAGGGGTTTGATACAGATGAACCAGGTCACATAAATATTATCATGCTTTTGCAATCAATGAATGTAGTAACTATTGAGTTTAGGAAGCTATAAACTGAATACACCCTCACTCATACATCAGCTAATGTATTAGCTCTCTTATGAGAGCTTCCTGCGTATCAACTCTGTCTCGTCACTTGACACATATGAACTCATTTAATCCATGAAGTCAGCACGATTATTATCATCCCCAATTTATCTCTAAGAAACTAAAGAGCAGAAAGGTAGGGTAATATGCCCATGATCAGACGGCTAAGAAGCAGTGAAGCCAAGATTCAAACTAGGCAGTCTGGCTATAAAGCCTATGATTTCAACCATCATGCAACACTGCCTCCCTCACAAATGAATATCAATCTTTAAAATCACATGTCTATACATGTACACAGATGTACATGCAAACACATTTCTGTATATAGCACACAGATAGAGTCACCTGTGACTACTGATATGCCTAGGACTTTGTACACAGTAAATATCCTCACATTTATTTGACCTCAGTATGAAAAGAACTCTAGAGGCAGAATCAAGAGACCCACATTCTAGTCTTGGTTCTAACACTTGATGGCTATGTGAGTTGGGGCCTCTGCTTACCTACTGATAAAATGTCAAAATGTGGAGGTAAATAGGAAAGAATGAATGATCTAAAGAGTCTCTTCAACTCTAACATTCTGACTTAAATCTGATTTCATTGGTATGGGGTGGGGCCCAGGCATGGGTGGGTCTTAGAAGCTTCCCAGGTGAATATAATGTGCAGCCAGCATAGCTGCATGGTTGCGTGCAAGCCAAACTGTAGCCTAGTCGCTTTGGAGTCAGAAAACCCTGGGGCTCTTTCAGCTCTATCATGTAGGAGCTGTGTGGCCCTTGCAAGTCTCAATGTCACTAAGCTCACTCCCTCTCCATCTGTAAAATAAGAAAACCATTATCTACTTAAAACAGCTGTAAGGACTAAATTTACATGGAAAGTACATGCCAGGCACAGTAAATGTTAGCTGCTTGTAGTTGTACTTAGAATGATCAAAGAAAACATTTTTAAAAGATACAAAGAACTCAACTCAGATACACAGAACATCAGCTAGAACTATGAATCACTGGAAAACAGACACGAAGACTGACAGTAAGAGCACAGTGAAACTCGTAAAGATGAGGAAAGGCCAAAGCACAGGTCTGGGGAGGACTCTGACCACAGACGGGAGCAAGGCTAGGGATGCAGCATCGGACAGAGCGAAGGCACGCGTCATCTGGCATTCTCAGGGGGTACGCGGCTGGGGGGAAATCTCTAATTCAAAGACCAAAATATACCTAGATGACCACAACTGTTAAGCCCAGTTCTTCAAACTTCTAAATAAACCTCCTAAAGTGCCCTACTATTTCAAAAATCAAGTGCCAAGCTGAAAGAAAGTGAACCCTATTTCTCTTTTGCACTTACAGGGTAAGGAATCTGGCTGACCATCATTAGCCTCAAAGTTACCGCACTGGATGGGGGATCTGAATTCGATGGGGCAGTTCTTGCGTTTCTATTTTCTACCCATTCTTAGATTTTTGTGTCAGAGGTCACAGAAGACCACAATACACCATCATTGTTTTTCAAAACAACTCTCTTTGGCCCTGACCAAATGTATTGTTGTGTTGATTAAATCAAATGAGCCCAAAACAACTCTCTTTGGCCCTGGCCAATGTATTGTTGTGTTGGTTAAATCAAATGAACCCAAATATATGAGCCCATTCAAATATGGGAGGACCACAGACCCAAGGGCAATGGGAAGAATATTTCTGAGTTATTTTTCCAGTAGTGGACATGGATCACAGTGATCTATTACCTGTAAAATGAGGATATTCTCTCCCAAATCTCAAAAGGCTACCGGAGGATGACATGGAAAGCGGTGCATCCTTACTGCAGGCGGCAGCACTGAACACAGGCACTGAACCAGGAGTGCAAAGACTGGGTGGGGATTTAGTTGTGGTTTCTCTCCACCTCTCCTGTATGCTATGCAGCAAGTTCTTGGCCTTTCAAACATTAGAAACTGGTAGAATGGGGGATAATAAAAACTATTAAATAAACTGAAAAAAAAATAAGTTTTACTCTGGAATAATTTTTAAACTCAGAGAAAAGCTGTATTTTAGATTACATTTAGATTCAAAGAAAACCGTAACGAAGTCCCTGTAGCACCCTCCCCCAATTAGCAACTTACGTTACTATAGTGCATGACTATTAACTAAATTCCAAGCTGTTTGCATTTCACTAGTTTCTCCATAATGTCCTCTTTGTGTTCTAGCATTCACTCCAGGTACTGTGTCGCAGAACATAGCTATCATGTTTCTGGAGTCTCCTCTGGCCTCACATAACAGGATTTTGATAAGAATCAAATAAATGTGAAAACACTTTATAAAATAATAGGGATCATTAGAATATAATTCACGATTGTTATGTATTAAATGAGTTCATGCATGTAGAACACCAAGAAAACTGCCTGGAATTCATTAAGCTCAAAATGTTGATTATTAGCATTATCCTTAAAAATATTTATACCTATCCTACATTATGACCAATTCTACATCTTCAACAGTCACTTGGGGTTCAGAATTCCTCTACGACTATTGACTTTATTTTCTCCATAGTCAGCTTTATAGAGTTAGCTCTTGACCAAATCTTGAAAAACACCTTGCTTTAACCAACCCAGTTAGCAAAAGCAGCTCAATCTAGGAGAGCAAGAAAGAGTTTTGGCAGAGGCATTAATGGAACCTCAGAAGCCACCCAGGTTTCACTTCGTCATCAAACATCAATCTTGTGTCTCAGAGCTACAAAGCCAATAGACGCCATGAAATTCAAGAGGGAATATTCCATAGAAATCAGCAAAGTAACCAATATCTATACATTTCCTGTGAAATGATCTACACACAGCTTATGGTGACAGGGAGGCAGGCAAGTGATGAATTTCTTTATCCCTCAGTTCACTGAGCTTGTTAACTTGCCTGGAAGAAAGCTCAACCAGGATCCATGATTCTCACACAACTCATCCTAATGAGATCAAGAAATAGTGCATATATTCCAAGTTGCTTTAGAACAGGGGTGGAGAAGCTCCGGCCCACAGGCCGTATACGGAAATCATTTGGTCTGGCCCTGCCAAGGCAACTGCAGGCAGGACTTGAAATTCAATAAATCTAGGAGCTTTTTTCATAGCTAATTTTTAAGTTGATAAGTCTGTATGGCCTGTCAGTGATGTTATAAATATCCAAATGGCCCTTGGCAGAAAAAAGGTTCCCCACCCTTGCTTTAGAAGAATAAAATGAAGGAAAAGCTCTGGAACTCAACCTGTACTCAAAGTCACTAAACATCCTCCTCTCATAGCATAACAACTTACTAAGTGTTCGGAGTTTTTATGACCCAAGAACCAAGGAGAATATTAAGAGTTGTTTTTTCGTAGAGAGGCCAACATGTCCACTTAAGGGTATGTTTTTCAAACCCATTAAATATAACGTAAGATTAGCTGATAGAGTACAGAGTGTGTGTGTGTGTGTGTGTGTGTGTGTGTGTGTGTGTGTGTGTGTGTGTGTGTGAGAGAGAGAGAGATGGTGAGCAAACAGCTTAGTGGAGGCATAAGAAAGAGTGAAATTAATTCTTTAATTGTAATAAATAGCAAGCCCTTTCAGCTTCCAGCTTTATCTTCAGGAAAACCTTATTAACAAATAAAATCCAGGAAGCTTTTTTTTAAAGCCAGTTACAGAATGCTTCTTGATCAAATTCATATTTCAGAGTAGTTAGGATAATTCTTCATGAAGTTTGGTGGCACATTATTTTGAATCAAAAGTAAAAACTGTATATGCTGTGGCAGTTGTTTAGGGTAGCAATGACCCCAACCAAAACTTTCATCTCCCTACTCTCCTTGTAGCTAAATGTAGTCATATGACAGAATTCTGGCTATTAAGATAAAATAAAGCATTATTCACACACATACATAATTTACATTGGACCCCTTCCTCACACCATACACAAAAATTAACTCAAATTTTTGAGTCAATAGGGTCATAGATATACATGAGTTAAAACTATAAAACTCTTAGAAGAAAATATAGGAGTAAATCTTATTGGGATAGGCAAAGCTTTCTTAGATATGATAACAAAAGTACAAGCCACAGAAGAAAAATAGATAAATTGGACTTTGTCGAAATTAAAAATGTTTGTGCTTCAACAGACACCATAAAGAAAATAAAAAGACAACTCACAGAATAGGGAAATATATTTCTAAATCATATATCTGATAAGGGACTTATATCTAGAATACATAAAAACTCTTACAAATCAATAATAAATGACAAATAAGCCAGTTAAAAATAAGAAAAAAATCTGAATAATTCTCCAAAGGAGATACAAATGGCCAATAAGCACAGGAATAGATGCTCAACATCATTATTCATTAGGAAAGTGCAAATCGAAACCATAATGAGATGTCATTTTATACCCACTAGGATGGCTATAATAATAATAAAAGTGGACAGAGAATAACAAATTCTAGTGAGAATGTGAAGAAATTAGAACTCCTATACCTTTCTGGTGGGAATGCAAAATTGTACAGTCACGTTAAAAAATAGTATGACAGTTACTCAAATAATAAACACAGAGTTACCATGTAATTCAGTAATTCTACTCCTAGGTATACACTCAAGAAAATTAAAGATATATGTCTGGACACAAATGTTCATAACAGCATTATTCATAATAGCCCTAAACTAGAAACAATCCAAACGTCTATCAACTGATGAATGAATAACATGTGGTATGTACAAATAATGGAATATTACTTAGTAATAAAAAGGAATAAAGTATGTGATATTGTGATTTAAAGGAAATACGCGGTTGGCCTTTGTCCCTGTTTCTGTCACAGGGCTCCTAAAACCCTTGGAACTTCCGAAGTGATGAGAACAATAAAGATGAATTTTGTTATGTTAATGAGACAACTTTAGGAGAGCACCTAAGAATGGGGCTGGTTACAAGAGCATCAAACATCAGAGAGCTGGAACTTTCAGGCCCATCCCCTTGACCTCAGGGGAGGGGAAAGGGGCTGAAGATTCAATCAATCAATCATGCCTGTGTAATGACGCCTTCATAAAAACCCAAAGGGACAGGGTTCAGAAAGGTTCTGGGTTGGCGAACGCACGGGGTGCTGGGAGAGCAGCCCGTCGGATGGGGCATGTAAGCCCCGTGCCCCTTCCCGCATACCTTGCCTGCGCATCTCTTCCGTCCGGCTGTTCGAGTTATATCATTTTCTTGAACTTCACGTAGATGGAATAATACTGTATGTGTGATTTTTTTACTCAAGGTTATGTTTTTTGAGATTTATCTATGTTGTTACACTTATCAGTAGTTCATTCTTTTTATTTATAAGAATTCTATTTAATCAGTATAACATCATTTGTTTAGCCGTTTTCCTTGCACTTGTGTTTTTAAATAAATATACTGAGCACCATGTGACTACTTATAGAGTTACATCGTTCCTTTTCATTGCTTTTATATTTTTTGTGCAAACCTACCCATTAAGCAAATCACCTATCACAGTGTCAATTCTTTATCATCTTTCAAATCTCCTTTTTCTTATTATATTGATGTAACTATATACAAAACAGCCAAATCTTGACCCATCCATAATTAGGAGTTTACAACACACACAAAAGTCCCGTGGTTGATAATCATGAACTCTTTCATATTTTAAGTGTTCTTTCTAAAACTACAAGTATTTTTTCTAAATCCTCACCCAAGGATAGGTTTTTATTGATTTTTATAGAGAGAGGAAGTGAGAGGGAGAAAGAGAGAGATATGGATACGAGAGAGAAACACTGATCAGTTGCCCCTACCAGGGATCGAACCTGAAACCCAGGCATGTGCCCTGACAGGAAACTGAACCTGCAACCTTTTGGTGCACGGGACAACACTCAACAAACTGAGCCACCCAGCTAGGGCATAAGTATTTATTAATCTATGTGTCTTTTCAAATAAGCTATTTATCAAGAATAAATGAGGATTGTTAACGTAGAAAAATATGGCTAGGTAACTGTTTAAATAGATTTAAATAGATTTTTGTAGGATGGTTGGTTGAAGCACTTTTATTTTCTTTCACTTAAATTTTACTGTCCAAGAGCCAACAATCCTGGTAAAATTCTGCAGAAATTTTATGCGGTTACAATTCAAGTCAGTACTTTAAACACTATACAAAATCTCCTTCTGTTTCTGATCATGGACTCCCATTTCTTTCTCAGGGCCCCAAATTTTCCATAGAATATAAAATACAGTAATAACAAGATACTTATTCACTGGAAGAAAGAGAAAAAAAAGAGAAAAAAGAAAACACACACGCTTCTTTTTTACTGTTATATATGATTACTAGACAACCTCCCTTACACATGAAATTACTTGTCTGAAAAAGTCTTCTCAAGATGACATTTTAATTAAATGGATGCTTCTGTCTTCTCTTGTGCCGTCAGACTGACGCCTGCCTCCCTAGAGAACTTAGCTATTTATCACTCTCTTCTTTACACACACCTGCACGACACTGTATGTTTCCATAACAAGATGACTATCAAAGCACAAAAGATTTAATACAGCCACAATCACTATTATTCGTTAGGCCAAGTGTTCTGGCAGATTCCTAATCTCGATTCTGACAGTAAAGGAGGAACCCTGCATGTAAATGTTGTGGTAAATCAGCATTATATTTAAAATATAACAATATATGTAATGAAGAGCTTAATTAAAATCTAACAACAAACACAGGAAATCATGTTTCCCCATGCAAAGCGCACACAGTTATGGATCCATTTTAGGTTGAGAGAGAAACTGGGAAGACCAATCTGAATATTTTCATAGCTACTGCTCCTGAAAAGTGGTGCCTCTTGCAAGAAAGGGGTAGAACAAAGATCTTAATGTCGCAGGTCTGAAAGACACCCACATCAAAACCAGGTACGGTGGTCCTAACCTAAGCAACTGCAGAACTGCAGGATGGATGTGGGCACTCTTCCGCCTCATAAAATCCGAATCAAACACTTTGCATCCGAGGCTCCATGTGAGCTTTTATGCAAACTTCTAAAGTGCAAGGAATCCTGGGGTGGAAGAGCTATTCTGAGAGATTTCACATAGTTCATGTAATTAGGGAAACCACTTCCTTTGATTGTAAGTGTTCAAAACAGCTGAATTTCTCCTATCAAAGGCACTCTGTGATTTGGGTCACCTCTTTTACTCTTTCTTTCATGTTTCTCAGGATGAACGGTGGAGCTGGAGAGCACATTATTTAGGGGAAAAAGAGATTTCGCTTTTTGTTTTAGGGATTGAACTTACGCTACATAAGAGACTGTCATTTAGAATCTTCCTTTCTTCCTCGCTCTCTGTCTCTTTCCTTCTCTATCGAGGCTCTTCAGTGACCACAGAGAACACAATCCAAAATGCCAATTTAAGGAAGATGGAGAACTGTCATACTGTGTGTAAAAGGATTCTAATTTTCATGTTTGGGCTTAAAACATATTTAGAAAGAGCTGTAATCTGCAGGCTCTTGATCTCCACATTATGCACTTTTGTTGTTAGAACAGTTGAGTAAGCAAGAGACAGACAGAGACAAACGGGGCTGGGAAAAGGAGACTTCTCCCATTTTCCAAAAAAGCACAAGCCACCAGCAGCAAACAATGTCAAAGAAACTACCACTCTGAACTTGTGGGTCCTCCAAGTCCCAGGACAGTTCTGGTACATACTAAGTACTTAATAAATGGCTTCTGAATTAAGTTGAAACCACAGCACAACAAGGTGGAAAAGGCTCTACAGCCCAAATAAATGAAGGTTTAAAGGGCATCATAACTGTCTCCAAATATCCGAAGGCTGCCAGATGGAGGAGGTATCAGGCCCAACTTATGTGGCTCCAGCGGACAGTGCTAGAACCCATGGGCAGAATTAAAGGGTAGCAAATTCTAACTAAAACCAATTAAGGCCTTTAAAAGATCAATGCAAAAATTTTTTAAAAGTGTCTTAATAGAAGGTTCCTATTACCAGAGGTATTAAAGTGTCCAGATAACCAGATGATGTAGAAGAGAATCCCATATAAGAATCTCTGGCTGGGGCAATCAGCGGTTCCTGAATGTCAGTTCGCCGACTTGCTACATCAGGGATAAATATTAAAAAACAGTACATGCGCACATGTGCCAGACTCTATTCTGGAACTACTCAATCAGAATCTTTGGAAGTGGGGATGACTATGTATATTTTAACAAACCGGGTTATTCTGATGTACAGCCAAAATTAGAAACGCTGGACTTCTGAGGTCGGTCCTTTTCAACTTTAAATTTCCATAGTTTTATGAAGGTTATGCTCTCAATTGTCTCTTCATTTTATGACCACATTTAAAATTCTAAAATACTATAGCTGCTATAGTCTCTGGATGACTCTCATTCCCTGTTATCAAACTCTGGCCTCACCTCTCCTTTCACTGTGTCCTTTTTGTCAGTTATTGTGAAAGAGCTTCTTCCAGTAAGTTAGTGTCCAAATTGTGCGTCATCTCTCTGTGTTACCCAATCTGTTTTCAAATCATAACCACTTTTATTACCATGGATAAAAACAATGACATCAGCTCTATGGATAAGGGCTCTTAGAGGTTTACGTTGCTTTGCTACTAGACTGTCTTCTAAAATTCATGAGTTATATATAAAGTATGTATTCTTCACCATACTTCCCCTCTTAAAATACACAAAAATTAAGTAAAGCATTTAAAAATATTGCTTCCTAAATTTTATATATCTCCATCATCTGCTTTAGTAGAGAAATACTTTTTGAGGACTCTATAGAAATGAGCCAGTTTTTAATCAATAAATATTTTTGAGTACCTACTATGTGAAAAGCACCATTGGGAGCTGGGAAGTGGAGAGATAAAACAATATACTCAATATGTATTTCTAACATTTGTTTAACGCTTACTATGTGCTAGGCACTGTGCTAAATGCTTTCTATACTATGCTGAGCGTGTACTTCTAACCACCACGCCGATGAGGGTATGGGAAAGCCTTAAAAGCAACTTAGGACACATGCTGGGTAGAGATGTAAACAGAATCTATGAAAACACAGAGGGAAAATTTAACTCCAAGGTGGGGGTAGGTACAGAGAGCTGGAAGAGCTTTTAAGGAAGGAAATTTTTAAAAAATTGATGTTAGAAAGGGAGGGGGAGAGAGAGAGAGAGAGAGAGAGAGAGAGAGAGAGAGAGAAACATCGTGCCTCCTGTATGCAACCGGTACGCACCCCAGCTGGGAAACAAATGCAACCTAGGAATGTATGTGCCCAGATTGGGAATCAAATCCGAGACCTTCTGGCACACAGGAGGGTGCTCCAAACAACTGAGCCACACCAGGGCTAAGAAGGGGAATTTTAAGAACAACAGCCCTCTGACCTGCAGGAGCTGCTAGAAATGCATTTCGGTGTTCTTTCCTCTCGTGGGGGAAAGGTAGCGGGAGAAGAGGTTGAAAGCTGTGTTGGGGTAAATTTGTTTAAAGGGTCTAATATCTTATTAGAGGTTAGAAGTTATTCTGTAGGTAATGGAAAACAATCAAAAGTTTCCAGTGTAGAAATGACATGATCTGATTTGTTTTTCTTGTTCAAGTTGGTGTCCCTTTGGCACACGGATGAGCAGGGGAAATAGCCAGGTGCTGGAAGGAGATAATAGTGCCATTAACTACAAGAAGGAGAGATGGTGACGAGGGAGAACCAATTCCAAAACATCTGTCTATGGCCAACCGAACTTACACGGTTGAGAATCCAGCTAGAGGAACACCCATGTCCTTAACAGTCCCAACCTTCCATTCCAGGGGCCCTGTTTTGGAATCCATTTGATTAGAGATGAGAATCACCCTGGGGAGGGTTGGGAGTGAGGTCAGGGATATCCTTAGGAAATGAAAGAATTAGAATCAGCCCTGTTTGTAAACTATTCCCAGGCACAGGCGAGGATGTGAAATTCTATCACATCTACGGCTTATATCATATCTTACCAGTTCTTAAAACTGGCTCCTTTACCAAAGCTTTGCTTTGTAATCAAACCAGAGGCCACCTTAGGGTTCACAAATCTGAGGGCATGTGAGCAGATGCGGGAGAACTTGCCTCCTACTGTCCTACCACCATCCTTCTGCATTTCCACACCTGATTTTCTGAGTTTTATTAAAATATTATTCTCTTAAGAATATCTATATACTACATAATTCCTAGCTAAAATAAAGAATTCTGCCCAGCCTTTTGGCTTATAAAACAACAGACAATATAAAATAACTTTCATTAATTCTCATTTTCAAACATTTTTCCTTTTAATGGACAATTTTGAAAACAACTATTTATATATACAACTGGTTTAATGGTTCCTATTTCTGGAGAGTGTATTTTCCACTGTACCTCACAATGAAACTGCTGAATTCCTAAGCAACTCTTTCCCCATCTCCATCACACTGGGTATCCATGGCAACATGTCCTGAAGAACTGGTACACTGTGGCACTGCATTGTTTAATGGAGCACCTAATGTCAATTACTATACATGTGACTCTAGATGCCTGTGTAATTACCGTTCTACCTTATATTCTCCAAGGCACATAGGGTTGTCTCTGAATTCCCTGAAGATAATGCATTATCCCCTCTAGTGGGTAAAAGCCAGAATAGAAAAACAAAATGAATATATGCCAAGGATGATTGAAGACCTTCGGGCTGTCACTGGTTCTGCTATTTTCACCAAGTTAGAAGACAGGGCCAGGGGTTTTGTCCAGGCAGACAAAACTCTGCACAAATGCCACTAGTATGTGAAGTAATCATAATACCTAAGATCTCACATGCACATTGTGTTCAAAGGTTCCGGTAGACAGGTCAAAATCTGTTTTGGAAAGCATCTTGTTGTAGTCATAGCCCATGTTTCAGTAGAATTTTGGTAGGTTCTAAAATCCTGTCAAACTCTGAATCCTGGTGCAGTTAACGTTTTTGTTTTACACTGATATGATGACACTCCAGTAGCTGGTGACTGTTACTACAATCGCCAGCCTAAATTTCCCTCTCTCACTGCTAATCTAATTTCCTTACCAGATAGTCTGCCAGGAACAGAAATGCAAAGCCCGCAGGCCCACAGGTAATACAGGTAAAAGCAATAAAGAAAGTGATGCAGGAAGACCCTCTCTAGCAAAGCTCCAGACAAGCCCATGCATGAAGTGTCCAGTGGAAAACCTTTGCTGTCTTCTGAAACAATCCTAAGAACCAAAAGAGAGTTATGGAAAAGAAGAGGCCCCGCCCCCCACACAACCTCAAACTGGAAACTTCTGGGTGAACCGTGTCAAATTTTGAATAGCTGAAAAATTAAATGGTGACTGCCCTTTGGTTTTCTTGTATAAATTCAGGACATGGACACACACTCACACACAAACACAGCAAGTAATGATACCATAACTATAATAAAGGGAACTAATAAAAATATTTTTTGACAATGGAGGGAAAAACAGGTTCTTGGCCCTGGCTGGTGTGGGTCAGTTGGTTGGAGCATCTTCCTGTACACCGGAAGGTTGCGGGTGCAATCCCGGGTCGGGGCACATACGGAAGGCGACCAATTGATGTCCTCTCCTACACTAATGTTTCTCTCTCTCTCTCCCCCCTTCCCTCCCTTCCTCCCTCCTCTTCTCAATGAGCATATCCTCGGGTGAGGATTTAAAAAACAACAACAGGTTCTTATTTAATGGAATTCAAAGGAAATTCTATTTGAACAGGAAGTGACCTATTATTTTGTACTTCCAGGAAAGAATCAGCTCAACAATATCCTAAAATCATGATCTTAAACAAAATCTCCATATAGCTGTGGGAGAAAGAATGCAAAGAACAGCATGGAAACTTTTAACTGAAGTCAATGTAACCATAATATCTTCCATCTGCTGCTCTGTCACAGGATCTTTTGCAGATGCATAAACCCAAACCAACACAGCTTCTTGGGAATTGTAATTAGAAAACTACCATGAGAAACACTGGAGAAGGCACCAAGGAGGAGTGTGAGACAAACCTAATATCAGAGGAAAAAATAACTCTCTCTTCTTAATAAATGTTCGGTCTAAAATTTAATTCACTTATTTCTCTTGTTAGAGTCAGAGAGGAATTTATAACTAGGGATTGGGAAGGCTTCCACTAGGTATGCTTCAGTTAACACAGGCGCAGTAGAAAGAATGTGTACACAGGAGCCGGGAAGGTGTGGATTCAAATTCTACATCTACCGCTTACTATGTGCCTTTAGGATATGAGTTAGCTGCTCTCCACTTTTCTCTCTTGTGTGATGGTAGCAATACCCAACTCACTGGGGTGTTACCTGTGCTCACAGGGCACGGTGCACGGGAAGGATTCGATAAAGGACCGCAGGTTTTATTATTAGCCGACATGTGTAAATTATAGGGCTTCTGACTTCATCTCTTCTTTTGCCTTAATTTAGGGTTTTACTAACATTATATTCCAAACCTGCATATACATTTCAGGGGTTAGCACCTTCCTCCCCACCCCCATCCCCATGCCCATCTCATTTAAGCAATTTTTTAAAAAGCTTCCCAAGGTAAGAAGGTCTGCTTTGTTGACTAAAAGTGGTACATTTTTGCCTTTTCTTATATCTCATGCCTATTCCCAAAGTATTTCTTTCCCCACCAAAAACTCTTTGAAATGGAAATATCTTTGTTTTCCGCTGGGATCCTAACTTGGAAAGATGCTGCTAATTCTAACGTTCACCCTTTTAAACAGAATCTTCAGAAAAGCAAAATTGCTGTTTTTTAACAAATTATTTATGAAAGTATTTTTGTCTCTTTCCCCATTATGAATAGGAGAACAAGTCTTAAGAAACAGGGTGAGGAAGTAGTAAATGGTCATTTAAATTATTTAAATATTAACAACAGTTTGAATGAGGTAGCAAATGGGATGGGGGAATGGGAGCCTAACCTTCGGAGATTTTATTTCAGAGTATATCCATGCGCCTTTCTGGTTTTTTCTTAAACTCACTGAGGTCACGAGAGGGGAATGACCACTGGGTTGTCCTCTGCCATGGAAATTCGTTGTCGTCCTCATTTCATTCACTCTGCAACCAAAATCCTGGGGTTTATGGAGCCGTCACAGTGCTAGTCCCTATTTCCTGTTGCCTGCCCAAAGAAAACCACAAGCCAACCCCAACGGCACTGTGGTTTGGCAAGGAAAGAAATGTCCATTCTGAAACCACACAGCTGTCACACAAGGTAACAGGACTTGCAGGCTGCATTTCATCTTCCACAGTCCGGGAAACACACACCTCTTGCTTGCTGCAGTGGCCAACCTCAAAGTTACATGTGTGCATCTGCCCAGCTGCCTGCTGATCCTGACTTTCTAAGACAACCTTCCTGTGGAGAATGGTCTGTAAGAGCACTCTGCAACTCAAGCAGCTCTTACTCCCCTTCTCTCCGGACCAACAATTAAAATGGGAAAGGAACATTCTTTTTGGAAAGAAGCCCGCTTTATACTTTAGTTAGACACCACCCTCTCCGCAGCTCACCCCTGGGATAACTACAGCATTGTCTCTCTTTGCCCTACGCAGGTCAGTCTTCATTCTGCCTCAACTATATAGTAGAGCCCAAAATTCTATACCCACTCTAATCTATATCTATATATATCCATATACCTGTCTATCTATCATCTATTTATCTACCCATCTATCCATCTATCCATCATCTATCTATCTATCTATCTATCTATCTATCTATCTATCTATCTATCCATCCATCCATCTATCTATCATCTATCTATCTATCTATCCATACATACATACATACACAGAGAGACACACAATGTCTCATTCTTAGGATGAAACCTATTAAAATTCTATAATAGAGAAATTTAACTATATTGCTGCAAAGCATTTGTTTTTAATCATTCTAGAAGTATGATTTTCTGTTCATTTTTAATGTACAGATTACTGGAAAACAGAATTGGAAAAGTATACAAAGTATATCTCCCTCAATTTAGGAAATTAAAAGGAAATAAAGAAAAGAAAGCCTTTTGAGAAAATTCTCTGGTATGAAATGTACCTTCTCTTCCACTCCCTAGTCTACTGGCATTTTCAGGATTAGACAAGAAATACTAGTAAAAACGTAAGGTTCTGTTTTCAAAGACCATATCTGAAATTTAACTTTGTTTTCTATTTTCAAACTGTAAGGGAGGGGCTCTAAGCAGAGAAACAAGTAAGTAGGTTGCTCTAAAGGCAATCTGAGCTCCTTGTTCTGCTGTGATGAGGGATCCCACCATGACAAAAAGTCTCAAAACAACATATGTTCTTTAGCTGCTGTCCCTGAACACATGGATATATTAACAATCTGAAGACCTAAATACATGGACAAGAATTGACTGCATTGACAATGTGCAGGAGATTCTACAGGAGGTATACTTAAAGGCTGAATGAACATACACATCTGCCACAGAATACATAACTAAAGCTATTTGTGTATCTCCTTTGGAAAAGATGACTATTTCCTCCATGTTTTATATACAAGTTGTTAGAGGCGAACTTTATAATTTAGTCTTTAGGTAACGGAATATTCAGTGGGGCTGCGATAGAATTTGAAGGGAAATTAGCAAAGCCAGCAATGGACAGAAAAACTGTTGGGATTGTGTGTCTCACTTTAGGGAAAGGGTGAGAACTTCACCTGTACGAGGGACAGCTGGTGTCAACTGGCAAAAGCACAGAGTTGTTTCATTATTATATGGAAGTTCAAATGTGTGTAGAGAGTATACGGAGACACTGAGTAGCCAAAGGGGTGAACTGTGCCAGTTAACAAGTTATTGCCTCTTAGCACCATATCTACTGTTTTTTCGCCCTGCCTTGTGAGCTGGAGCTAGACATTGTAAACATTTTTCCTTTGCCAGCTGGCACAGTGGTAGGCTGTGTCAACAAATGGCATGGGAGGGACACTGCCAGGCACAGCAGAGGAGAAGACTTCTCTTTCAGTTTCCTGTGAGACTTTTTCCCCAGTGGCTGTGGTTGCCCGAGCATGCGTGAGACCCAATGTCACTCACCCTCAAGTGTTCTGCTGGCACCTCAATGGGAAGATTCCTGTGGACCAGCTTCAGGTCTGCCAGCACCCTAGAGGGGGCTTCCTGCACACCAGCCCCAGCCCATGGCACCCCTGAGAACTCCACTGGAAACCCAGCAGATGGCTTCTTGTGGAGCAGTTCCAGTCTGTGACACCACAGCAAACCTGTCGTCCAAAAGGCTGCAGCGATGTGCTCTCCAGTGAGGTCTAAGTTTCAGCTTGGGGGGGTGTCTTCCAAGTTTGTTCCTTCCTTTGGTTGTCTCCCTAAGCTCTAGAGGTGGGAGCTGCCTCTACATTTGCTATTCCTATATTATTTAGAGGCTCTTACTAGTTAATTGTAATTGACCTTTTGCTAGTTAGTAATTTTTATATTGAATTTTCCCTGTTCAAATTACTGGTATGGTTTCTGTCTCCTGAATGGACCCTGGCTGATATAACAGTCTGCTGTTTCCTACTGAAGTATCTTGTATATCATGGTATTATCCATAGAACAGGATTTACTAACTGTGCAAACTGTATACCTTTCAAACTTAGTGACAGCTACTTCTAAAATCGTTATTTTGATAATATTTTAAGTAAACAACAGGAAGAAGTTGTAATTTCTTGAATGAAAGAAATCAATTTGAAGTCAAGTCCAATATAACATGATGATGTAGATGCAAAAAATGATGGTGAGCTGACATAATTACTACTAACTTGTAAGTCAAGCTTGCCATTCAGGACTCTCTCACCTTCCAGGAACCCAGTGAGTCTCTTTTCCAATACATTCTCTATTCCATGATTCACACTGTAAAATATCTGGAATCAGAACAAGGTCTTGTGAAAACCTAAGGGATAAAGTGTGTGGGTGGGTGTGTACACATGTGTATGCATGTGCCTCCTGAGTGTTCACGTCCACAGGGATCAAAATTAGACACACAGTCAATCCAAGTAACCAACACATAAAATATTCATATGCTATGTTTTTTTTTTTACCTGCTGCTTTTCTAAATTGCTCCTCCATCACAAATCCATAACACAGAGATAAGAAGCTGGAAATAATTTTAAAAAATTAACAGGTCCATACAACTCTGTGGTTAGTTTTCACTCCCCCAACTAGATTCATTAATTTTACTAATTTCACACCTCATTCTTTCAGACACATCCACTTAAAGGATTATTTTAAATATAAACAACACAATAAGCTAAGAAATATTCTGATTGGAGGAAAATGGAACTGCAAATAGAAAAGAGATGAAACGTAATCTTCACGTCTTCTAAATGACTAGATTTCTCCATTTGAAAAAACAATCGGAGCAAAAATAGCTGGCCTCAGATAAAATGTTTTAGGTCTAAACTGTTCTGGTTATAATTGCAGAAAGAACAGAAAACCCTATGGGCTAAGTCTCCTCCCACCCCAGAGACTTAGATACTGTGTTCTTGTCACATCTCTCCTTTTCCCACCCTCTTCCCACCCTCCCTACCTTGACAAATGGCAGGTACATCTCTAATTGAACAGACAAGGCCTTTATATAACTTAAGTGTTTTCCTACTATACCTTAGGAGGAAAGAGGAGAGTGTCTCTGGTATTAGGTGCCAGAAGAGAGTAACAAAAATTTCTGTAGCCAGAAGTTATTTATGTCTCTTTGACTCATTCAGACGCATTTTGTACATGAGCACTCCTCTACAGAATCCTAACATTTGTTCTAGTCTGCGTTGTGCAATCTTGGAAATTATTAAGCAATTCTTGTGCAATTAAGGATATGTAGGTTACAATCTAAAAAGTGTAACCTTATTAAGAAAATAAATAGCAAAATAGATGAGCCATGATATTATTTTCATTTATGGGTAAATCATTGAGGAGGCAAATCATATAAAATTTTATCTTTTTATTGTTACAAATTCATTTTAAAAAGAAACTCTGTCTTCGATAAACACAAAAATTAAATATACCAATACATTTAGCACTCCTTATAACTTTGGGAAAACCTACAAAAGAGGTGGGGGCAAGAGAAACCTTTAAATGGAATGGAAGTATCTGCTAATAAAATATTCTACTATGTATTAAATGTTACATGTTTTATTTCTTTTGCTATTGGAGAGGTAAAAAAAAAAAAGTAAAAGAGGAATATGCACAGCCTGATCATTCCAGAATTTTCAGAAAAAGATTTTTTTAAAGTAGCTTTCCTCACAGAGAAAACTGAGGACAGAAGAGAGAGCTTCAGGTGGGAAAAGAAAATGAAAAAGACAATGATCTTTCTATTACCACTGTTCTTGGTTTTTGTCTTGTTCCTTTATTGCCACTGGAAGACTGGGACAAAAGAATCACTGCACTGACACTTTACCACATAAAATAATTACCCATATCTGTAGTTTGGGGAAATGAATAGAGGTGCAGAATAATTTCCTGAATTATTTCTGCTAACCAGTCAGAAAGAACTCAGCAGTTTGGAAATCTGCTGCTTGCTTAAGCATCCATTTCAGTTCATGATCTTTATGTTTTGTGTTTTTGTCTTGCTACTTAAAATTTTTGTGCCAAAAGCCTATTCCAAGAATAAATTGCAGTGTGTTTTATTAAAACATTATAAAATGAATGAGGAAGATTAACAGTTTACAGGAGCATAACCCTACTCCACAAGAAGAAACTCTTTTGGCATTCTTAAGAGATTCAGCTCAATATTCCCTCGTCTTTCAGATATACGTCACAGGTCATTTTTTAAAAGACCAATTCTTTTATTTGTTTTATTGATTGCACTGTTAAATACAAATGAAAATTGCATGTTATTATGAGACATAATTATAAAATGCTACTACTACTGATCTTTACTAAATCTTTTTAAACTGATACTTCCAAGTGCTCCTGGCCCACATCATTGAAGCTGCCAATGTTACCACTCCACAGCAGGGATCCAGCGTGCTGCTTTTTCACGGAAGCTAGAAATCTGGATTTTCATGCCAAACCATCTAAGTTTTAAATGTTGATGATAAATTTTTTTAAATTAAAATGCTGTGTGTACCACACAGAACCTATCTGCAGGCCAGATACATGCATGAGCTGCCCGTCTGGACCACGTTTTGAACAGTGACCGCCCTGCTGGCCTAGCCCACAGCTCTACCCAGTGCAGGCTGTCCCCGTGCCCCACAGCTCTCCCCACTCCCCACTGTGCGATACCAGCTGACTGCTCCTTCAGGTGACTGTACGTAGGCTCTGAAGTTTGCAGCTCAGGGTTAAAATTACAGACCCTGTAATTCCATTAGTTGGGTTCCTCAGCGTTGTAAACAGTTGTCCTCTGATGGTAGGTTTAATTTTTGACACAGCCAAAAATTATTAAAACTAAACCTGTGAATAGATATGTTGACATTCACTTGCCCATTAAGAAGACAATGAGCCCTGAGCCAGGTGATGCACAGGCGCACAAAGCCACTGTGTTTGTCTCCAAGGACTAGAAGATCACGAAAACACGAAGGACTGAAAGCACTGAAATGAGTGCATGGTGGGAAAGCTCTAGGCTGGGAGACAAGTGAGTCCCAAAGCGAGTGCTGACTTTGGAAAATAAAAGCTAGATGCCAGGATACAGCTGAAGAAAGGCAGAGCTGTTGGGCGAGTGGGCAGGGCAGGGACGCGCAGGCTCGCTGTCCTGAAGGTAGAACAGTTCTAGGCTCCGAGATGAAGGTTCTGCCCAGAAGTGGCTGAAGGAAAGGGGAGCTGACAGTCATAGAAGTGGTAGTGACACCAGTCTGCTCAGAGGTCCTTCAAGTAGACACCAAATTCACTCAGGATGATGGTCAGAGACAGGATGGAGACCACAACTGAGGCAGGTACTGAAACCAAGGAAGGTGGGAATGTTTGCAAGATGAAGGAATGAGGGAATGAGGCTGTAGCCAATGGTTAAGGAGCTGTGTGGGAAGAAAGTCAGAGATGAGGGGTGGTGGCAAAAAAAATTTGACTAATTTTCTTATAAGGCTTATGAATGGATTCAGTCAAAGAGGACACCATTTATTTTGATTTAGAAGTTGTATAAAAAAGGACTTTGGTTCATTTTAAAGATACTAATTGTACACATGTCATCTAACTTATGACTGAACTGAATTAATATCTCAAAAGGAAGGTCACCAAACATGCCTTGGGAGGGGACAAATCCACAACGCCTGAGCCCCGACTAGATTCCCTAATACACTAGGATGAAAGAGACATTTACTGTCTCAGATGGGGACCAAAACTGAGGATAGTTTTCATTAAAAAAAAAATTCTAAACCCTAAAGTGTGTTTCTGAAAATGTATCATAGAAGCATCCTGTGACCATAGACAGTTCAGCTAGGTGACCTGAAAGAACTGCACAGATGGATTCAAAAGGAGAAATGAGAAATTTAGGAAAGGTTTGTGTCTGTAGATACAAACTGTGGGCCCCTCCATCTGGCTCTGCGTGCTCTTACCCAAAGCTGACTGGGTGGCAGGATGATCTCTTTTCTAAACTCTTCTCTAAATGGAAGAGTTAATGGAGAATCTACCTCCCCCTCTCTGTGGGCCCTGCTAAGATAAATAGGTGTGAAATGTTTTTCTCTGTTTATATGTAGACCTTAAAAAGGAAAATTTCTACCTAACTATCCTGACATATGGCTGTGGGTAAGCACTCCAGAGCCTTTGTGGGTTTGCTAAAACAAAAAGGAACAAATAATCCAACAAAATAAAGGAAAATATACATGATTTCAATGACCACCTAAGTACTGGGGTAGGCGCCCTTTATAGGTTTCCGCCCACAGAGCAAATGCAGATTTCTCTCCCTTCTAATTACCAGACCTGGAGCAAGCTAGAAACAAAGGCAAAATTCTAGAGCCTTATTGGTTGGTAACCAAATGTTCTATTTGTATTCCTGAAGAATACTAAAAGGAGCCCAGTGCCCAGAGAAATGCAAATTACATTTAACTTCAAATGTCTGCTGTTTCTTCAGCTAATAACTAAAACTGTTTACTTTACACCACATGTATGCAGAGCTTCATGACAGCAAAGAAATTGGGGGGGAGGGGAATAAGATAAATAATATTAAAATTCTAGGCCATCAATGATATTCTAGGAGAGTTGAAGCAGAAAATATCAAAAGCATATGAATATACTTTCAAACTACTTTGCATGATTCAAAACTAAACAGAGGGTAAACTGCCTATGTATACAAAACAGACAAATTAGAAAGGTGTTTTTCCCATCCACGCGCTCTAAGTAAGATTCCATGCATTTGCTTAGCTTTGATGGCTTTTTCTGATTATAAAGGTAGCATGTGCTCACTTTCCAATTTTTCATGGCCGTACACAACTCTTAACACATATGAATGTTCACTTTTCCAATTCTTTTCTTAGAAAAAAATTCTTAAAAGTGAGGGTGATGGGTCAAAGGGCATTTCATTTGCATCCTGCCCGTCTCTGAGCTGCCCTCGAGAAGGCTGTGCCATTGCAGGCTGCCAGTGAGCATCTAAACTTCCCCGAACTCTTCCTCGGGTCCTCGCAGCGGCAGCGGGTGGCCCTTCCAGCGCTTGGCCCCTGGGTCTGGAGGGAGCCCGCCGTCCTCTCCGGCCTCCTCCTTCAACAGTGAGTCGCGTGTCACTAGGTTGCACTGCTCTTTATCACGACCACTTCGCCGCTGCCAGCAAACACCTTGCCCCTTGCCCACCCCTCGCCCGCGCTAAGGCGTCATTCCTTTTCGCCCCGCCAAGGTCACCTGTGGGAAAAGGTCCCCAGGCTGCCCTGTCATGCAGCCACGAGATCCTGCAGGACGCTGATTCTCCAGGAGGGAGAGGGTACCAATTTGCAGAGGACAGGGAAAGGGGAAGGAACTTGTATAGCTAAGAAAAGGTTAAAGTATCCTACTTCATAACACAAAATACAGTAGATCCGTAACCAAACATTGCTGGCTAGTGAGGAAATAAAAAATAAGACGAGAAAACATCACATGGTTTTAAAAGACTGGGAAGCATTATCCTGTATGAATGATGTAAGCAGCTAGTTATCTACAAGCCTTTTTTAAAATTTTATTTTTATTTTGTTTATTGAATTTATTGGGGTGACACTGGTTCACAAAACCACATAGGTGGCAAGTGTACAACTCAACAAAACATCATCTGCACACTGCATCGTGGCCCATGGCCCCAAGCAAAGTCTACAAGTCTTAAAAACAGAAAGCTATGCTGAAATATGTGCTAACAAGCCACAGAGGAGAGTAGAAATATTGGGTGTGTTCTGACTATAAGTTGCTGGAAGAACAGTGATAAAAACAGTTACAAATATCGGAAGCTGACTGGGTGCCAGGAAGCATGTTAAGTGCACTTGCATGGTCCTTGCAACACCCTTAGGAAACAGGTCCTATTATTACCCACATTATATAGACAGGGAAACCAAGACCTGGTTAAGTAACTTGCCCACATGGCTAAAGAGTCATGGAGCCAGGATTTTAGTCTACACTGTCTGACGCTAGACTGCCAGCCCTCAAACACTAGGCTCTGCTGCTTCCTGGGGATGAATGCTCCATTTCCAACAAAAGACAGAGGACTTTGTTTAAAACCTGCAAATGAAATTCATCATAAATATTTTGGCTGCTGTCACTGCCAGCAGATTGATTCCCCTTTAAGGACATGCTGGCAAGAAGGTTTTCCTCGTTTTCAGTTTCCTAGTTCCTCTAGAATGGCCTTGTTCTCAGCCAGTTATCTGCTGTTAAGAGTCTTGGGCAAATTCCAGATGACACAAATCACACAACCTGAAGTTAAGGAAAAATCTCTTCTGTTGCTAAACAGATTTTCACAGTCAGTGTGCTCCTCCCCGGATGTCTCTTCCATCCAACTCTTGAGGCTGGGGAGGAGGGTCCAACACCTACCCCTTCCTACCCCAACAGCCTGGTTACAACTATCTGCTTGAGAACTCCAGACCGAATCTCACTATGCCCACTGTCCCTGTTTCTGCCATCACCACAAGACAGCTGCACATTCCTTTGGTCACACCTTAGGCCCTGCACCACCAACAGCTGTACCCCTCCATAAGCCCAAATCCATCCATCCGACTTGCTGACCACCGATTTCTATGTTTGCAGCTCCCTTCTTCTAGTACCTGAACTCCAACAGTCCCGCAACCTACAATCACAAGTTCCTATACCTTTTCAGTGCCACTCCCTTCCCTGATGTCCTCCCTTTCCTCTTCATCTAGCTTAATTCCCATGGCAAACCACAGAATCCTTCCCTTGCATCCATCCTCAACTCTGGTTCTGCTTTTACTTCACTGTACTCAGGAAAACCACATCTATACATGAATATCACATGATCTTGATAACTAGTTTTACAGTAAGTAATGAAATGAAGTAGTGGTATAAGTCCTCAAACATTGATCTTTTTCAAAATTATTTTAGCTATTCTAGGTTCTTTGTATGTCCATATATGTTTTACAATCTGCTTATCAATTTCTACCAAAAAATTAGCTGATGCTATGATTGGGATTGTACGGAATCAAATCAAGTTCAGGAGAACTGACATCTTAATAGCATGTATTCTGACCCACGAGCACAGTACGTCTCTCCAGTTACTAATGCCCTCTTTAATTTCTCTCAGCAATGTCAGTGTCAAGGTTTTATACAGTTTAGTTGTTAAATTTAACCCTTAGTATTTTTTTTAAATAAAACTTTCTATTTTACTTGTGGTACATATAAAACTTACCATTTAACCATTTTAAGTGTACAATGCATTAAGTACATTCAGATTGTTATGCAACCAACACCACTATTTCCACAATTTGTTCATCATTGCAACACAAACTCTGTACCTATTAAACAATAACTCTCTATTCCCCCCAGTCCCTGGTGACCACTATTCTACTTTCTGTATCAGAATTTGTCTCTTCTAGGTACCTCATATAAGTAACGTCATGCCCTATTTATCCTTTTGTGTTTGGCTTCTGTCACTTAGCATACTGTTTTCAAGGTCTGTCCATGTTGTAGCCTGTATCAGAAATTCATTCTTTTTAAAGGAATGAATGTTATTCCATTATAAGCTGATGGATATTTGTGTTGTTTTCAACTATTTCATAATTTTGTTGCATGGTAAATGGTATTTTTAGATGGTTAATTCCAACTGTTCTTTGTTTATATAAAAAATGAACTCCTGATCACTCTCACAAACCTGCTCTACCCATGTTCTTCCCCATCTCACATGATGGCAAATATGTCCTTCCATCTCCTTGGTGCAAACCTCATGAGACTTCCTTGACTCTTACTTTCACAGATCATGTCCAACCAGTGAGCAAATCTAGTTAGTTCTACCTTTAAAATACAGCCCAAATTCAACCACTTCTTTCTTCCTCCACTGCAACCTTCCTGGCCCTGGGCATAAAGATCTCTCATTTGGATTTTGTTCCTAACTAGTCTTTCTGTCCCTGCCTCTGCCCCAAATAGTCTTTTCTGAACAGAGTATCGAGAGTGGTCATGTTAAAACATAAGTCAAATTATTTTACTTCTCTACTCCAAAGCATTCGATTGCTCACCATTTCCTCCCAACTTAAATTAGAAGCTCTTACAGAGGCCTACAAGGCCCTATACTATATGGTCCTGTTACCACTCTGGTCCCATTTTCTGTTTCTCCTCCCTCACGCACTCCACTCCACTCCACTCCACTCCACTCCACTCCACTCCACTCCACTCCACTCCACTCCACATATGGCTTCCTTGCTCTTTCCCCAACACGCCAGACACGCTCCCACCTGGCACTTGCCTGTCCCCTCTGCCTGGAATGTTTTACTCTCATGTATGCATGCGGCTCCCTCTCTTCTTTCCTTCAACTTTTTACCCAAATATCACCTTCTTGATAACTGACTAACCTATTTAAATTTGCAACCCCGGCCCCATTCTGACACACCTGATCTCCCTTACTCTGCTCTATGTTTTTCCTTCTATTTTTTATATAAACTTTTTATTTTGGAACAATTTTAGTAGCATCTCTAGGGTGAATTTGTCAAAACTGAGAAGCCATCATTAGTACACTGCTATTAACTAAACTCCAGATTTCAACAGGATTCACCATTTCCCCACCAATACCCTTTTTTTCTGTTCTAGAATCTAATTCAGGATACCACATTGTGTCTGGTGGTCATGCCTCCTCAATCTCTTCTGGACTATGACAGTTTCTCAGTCTTTCTCTGAGAATGCCCATCAGTTTGGGGTATCTGATGTTATCCTCGTGACTAGCCTGGGGTTATGGGTTTTGGGGAAGAAGACCATAAAGATGAAGTGCTTTTGTCATCATATTGTATTGGGATATGTGCCATCGACCTGACTTATCACTAGAGATATTCACCCTGCTCACCTGGTTAAGGTGGTGGCTGCTGGGTTTGTCCACTATAAAGTTACTAATTCTTCCTCTTCTGTACTCTAATCTTGGGACCTTAGTTACTAAGTTCAGCCCATACTTAAGAGGGGTAAGGGTCTTTATAAGGTGTTAACATACTATTTAATTTTTTAATTTCCAAGATTTGTAAGTAAACTCTAAAAGGACATAAATTTTTGTCTATTTTATTTACCAATGTGGCTCTAGTATCTAGAATAGCGCCTGGCATGGAATAAATATTCAATATTTGTTGGATGACAGAATATAGAAGAGGAGGTTTCCTTGTAATCTGTTCAGGTCACAGTGTCCTGCAGCATCAATTATGCATCTCCCCACCTAGAAAAGTATGTGCTCAGGAGAAAAATCACATTTGTCATTTACTCTGAGATATTCCTGACACATAGTTACCTTTCTCGGTGGTATCTGCAGTCTTATTAGGGGAAACTATCTCAAAGACTGAAATTACAATGCTAAAATCTAAGGCACTAGCAACAGGATTAAACAGAGAATATATATAAACTACTTAGAAGAGTGGCTATAAATAGCAGGAACTTAAGAAATGTTAATTTTCTTTTATTTCCTTACCCTACATTCAGGTAAGAAACTGGGGGGAGGGATACAGAAGGTCTTATCTGGAACCTCAAAAATATACTTATTCTACCTACTAACAATCTTAAATTGTTTTCCAAAACAAGGCACAGTATAAAATTCTAACACTCCATACCCTCAAATCCAGTTAATATTAATTTCCTGATCTCTTACTAAAATCTCTTCATTTCTTTGAGTATGAAGTTTGTCCCAAGGAAGAATGCAGGTTATACTTAGGGGCCTTATTTTTGTGTAAGAAACTATCCTGAAATTTTAAGGGGAAAACGCTTTCCACTTTCACAACTCTAAAAATTTGCTCAGCAGTTTAAGAGTTTTGGAGCTGTTCGTTTACTACATACTAAGTAAACTATGTATTATATTTTAAAACAGCCATCCAAGGATTAAAACTAAAATGTATACATATTTCTTAAAGGTAGACTCTATGACCAAAGTTCCAATAACAGGAATTCAGTTTCCCACTAGAGGAAGCACCGTTCTGCTTGATTTTAAAATTTAGTGAGTTAAGCTGCTTCTGTACATTAATTGCTTAACATAATCTCTCTTCGAAAGCAGAGCAGCCAAG
This sequence comes from Miniopterus natalensis, assembly GCF_054644295.1. Lineage (NCBI taxonomy): Eukaryota > Metazoa > Chordata > Mammalia > Chiroptera > Miniopteridae > Miniopterus > Miniopterus natalensis. Next base: position 40,545,567 of record NC_142088.1, read on the forward strand.
CAGCCCCCTCCTTTTTAAACAGGGCCTGTGTAGACACTTCCCCGATATTCTCACTTATCAGTGCAGCTGCTCCAATGGAGCTAATTTCGCCAATCACTGTTTTCCTGAAGAACAGTATCAGGGATAGTAGTCCTATTTTCAAGTCATTAAAATTCCGGCAGTCTCATTTCATTTAGGACACCTTAATTTCTCTCAGGTCATGAATCAGTGAACATCTGATATTCATGAAGCTAAGAAAAAGCATCTTAAGATTCCTTTTTTTGGAAACACGTTTTAAAAAACCAACCAGATTGAGAAACATGGCCAGGGAAATCCTTCCCGGCTGCTATGGAACAGAACCCTTCATTCAAAGACAAACTAATTTATTAAGAACTCCAAAAAAAATCAGCCAAACATGGAGAAGAAGCGGCCCTGAAGTAGACTAGGAATGGCAAGCTGTTTTCTTCTCCGGAGATTCAGAAGAGCAAAACCTTATGCAAATCTTACAAAAGAAGAGAAAGGTGAGGTGATGGCTGTGTTTATTACTTTGTTTATGTATGTCCTATGCATTTATTGATTGCTTATGGTGGGCCAGGTACCATGCGGAGCTCAGAATATACCAAGATCACTGCCATTCAGATCCTGTGCTCAGGAAGCTGACCGATGCAGAGGGTAAGATATGCTCTGCCTTGGCCCCGAAGGAGACCAGTAGCCGTGGCTGCAAGTTCATCGTGAAGAACTTCCCAAGAATGAAGCTGTTCCGAAACGGAACAGCCCGTATCTCACATGCTATCAACAGCAGTGTTCAACAGAAACTGGGTGTCCTGACCAGGAGTAGTCATCAAGCAGTGAATGAAAAAAAGTTGATAACATAGTCTCTATCTTGGGTAATTTCATGTCACTGACTTCCTGTCTACACCATAAAGTAGAGAAGAAAATTCTTGGCACCTTTTTAATACACAAGTGAGGTAATTCTGTTCTGAGAGCACATCATATCTATTTTGAAACTGTCAGAAGTATTCATGGGTGGCTCTTCCTCCCCTCCAATTTTTCAATTGTCTATTAGGCTTTAAGTTTCTCAGAAATTCAATTCATGCTTCATACTATTTTTCTTTCAGCAGCAAGAGCCTGCCTTTTTATAACACCAGTTAGTCAGGATATAACATTTTTATTGGAATACATTCATTAGTTTGATTTCAACACAGTATTTAGAGCATGGCTGGAGAACAAATATTAAATAACTGAAATGTTTATTGCTTAATAAACTGAGATCAATACTACTTTAACGAAAGCTGAAAAAACAGTTGCAACAAAGTTCCTCATATGACAGGCCAAAAATAACCTCCACGTGCAAGTAAGCAAGTAATCTAACAAAGTTTTGAAAAGATTTTAAAAAATTTTAATGACTAAGAAGCAAAGGATAGGGGCTTTCTCTTGCAAATAAAACATTTTTATGATCATATCAATGATGTGAAAAGCATCTGATGCTTGTCTTAATGTAACTGCACTTCACATAACATGATAAGAACTTTATTTACAATTTAGGTACTTTCCTAAACTTTCCTTGGTCCCAGAAGAAACCATCCTGTAGCTTTTCCTCACTGTAAAGTCACCTCTCCCATAAGGTTGGTGTTACCTTCAGAAGTACCAGGAACACATGCTTACCTGTTTAACTTACATATTTGTTCAACATGTGTCCAATTTTCTATGTCTCTTTACCTTTTTTTACTTTATTATTGTTTTTATATTTTTTTTTCCAATTACAGTTGACATTCAATATTATTTTATATTCCTTTCAAGTATAATGGTTAGACAATTATATAATTTACAGAGTGATCCCCCTGATATTGTTAGTACCCACCTGGCACCATACATAGTTATTCTAGTATCACTGACTAGACTCCCTATGCTGTGCTTTACGTCCCCACGACTGTTTTGTAACTACCAATTTTCTGTATCTCTTTATAGCAGTTCACGTTGAAGTGTCTTAGATCATAAGCTCCCAGTGACAGAAATACCTCATAAAAAAGAGCTGAGTGACAGACAGCTGTTCAGTATAGACTTCAGGATGACGACTACATTAATTAGCAAATAAAATAATTCATTACATTGCTTATTCCTCAGTTCAAGTGATGAGTTATATATGTAAAAGCATGGCACAGGGAAATGTTTAAAATTCCTTAAGCAGAGGTGGCATGCCAGTCTAAGAGGTACGAAAGCAAGGGCCTTTATAAAAATCAAACGCCAGGTAAAGAGCAAAGGTACTAACCAAGAGTTGTGTTACTACGCAGCTGAATGCACGTCACAGCAGAGATACAGAAAGGCCAGACGTGTTCTATTCTCTCCCAGCTCAACAGAGTAAACGAAGACAATGTAGGTACTGAAATACAGGGCAGCCTTCCTGAGTGAGAATGAGAGGACAGTGTCCCGTGACGTGACACCAAGCACCAAGGGACAGACACGTTACTGTGAGCCGGGCAAGGCGGGCAAGGGTTTACAAAGAAGGTAAACAGGGTATTATTCCTCTTATTGTGTTCAGAGACGGGGAAAACACTACAACAGCATTCCTGCAAGTAAATCAAATGCAAATAATTTATTAATAAAAAGCCAGCTATAGAACTACAAAGAGAGGAAAAAACGGTCTCCTATGAACTAGTCAAGGTAACATTAACTAGCCTTCTATGAAGCACTAAATGCTGTCATGTTGATAAAGTTTGTAAAACAAAAGCTTTTATTTTTTGTTCTTTCCTAGTTTTGTGTCAATACCGAGACTGTGTTTTCTATTTCACATGGATCTGTTCCCCTTTATATAAAAAGTTACTGATAGCTCCTGTTCTTATGATCAGTTTTGCCATTTTTTTATCATCTCTCTTTATCTATAAATATTTACAACATGGGACAGTTTTGAAATTTGAATTTATATGGCTTTCAACATTTCCACAACAGTCAAATTTGGAAGGAAAAAGATCTTTTTAAATAAAGGGAGTGAGTGGTGCCTTGCAAAAAGCAAAGCAAATGCAGAAAAAGCCTCGTATTTCACCTCTTGAGGATTCTGCTTCCTTTCAATTCTTTTGGGGAAATGAAAGGCAATCGTGTTTCTTTCACATCTCATACTTAAATCTGGTTTCCTACTATCAGCTGAATATCAACAAATCTCAAGTTAAAGCAAATGCTTGCAGGTTTCCATCTCTCAGATGGAAAAAAAAATACCATGTACAGACAGGTCTGGTTCTACATATCATCAAATGTATTGCAAGGGTAAAATGAGCTGTTCTGATGGGCCCTATCTGAAAGCCCACGTTGTGAGGCTGATGAACACTTGTGTGTGGGGACTGTCCTCTGGGTCAGCAGCAGCTGGGAGAGGACACTGTGATCCACAACGTCCTTCCTTGCCCTCTCCACTCCTTGCTTCAGTTTCTGCCTCAGCAGTTTGGTTTGATCTCAGCTCAACTGAAATTTACAAAAAAGATACAATGATGGTTTCTTCTCTTACCTTTGGTATATATACTTCAGATTATATATATATTTTTCCTGTTGGAAACTTTTTTAAAACAAAAATAAATAGTGTACTACAAGTAAATCTGCAACTAACATAAACAAGCTAAATTACCACTGAAAATCCTATAGCATTGCTATGGAAAACTAAACATTAAACATTTTAAAGGCATGTATTGAGATTGGAAAATTAGTGATTTGTGACATACTACAGAGGTTTATAACACTCAATCCCCTCGAACCACCTTAGAAAGTGCCTCAGCTTGTCAGAGCTACACTGTTTTAATTGAGTTTTTTCTGATTATAAAAGTAAATATATGGGTCACATGGTGTTCACATTTGTCAAAACTTAGTGACACGTGCTTTTCTTTGCATGTAAATTTTACCTCAAAAGAAAACAAAACTGCAAATGCATACTGACCTCTGGAACAATAGGCCTGCTTTAAAGGAATTTAAGGGGAAATGTACTGATGCCTCCAACTTATTTTGAAATACATCAAAGTGGATTGATGAATGGAGGGATACATAGCTGGGTTTATATGTGATAAAGCAAGTATTTACGTTAATGACAGACCCTAGATGGCAGATATACAAATGTTCACTATAAAACCCTTTCACCCCAGCCAGTGTGGCTCAGTGGTTGGGCATCAATGCATGAACCTGGAGGTCATGGCTCTATCCCCAGTAGGGGGTGTGCAAGAGGCAGCCAATCAATGTTTCGCTCTCACATGATGTTTCTCTCTCTCCTTCTTCCTTCCTCTCTCTCAAAAATCAATTTAACAGATCTTAAAAAAAGAAAAAGGGATACAGGAGCCATCGTGAAGAGATTCTTACTTGCTACATCAAGGACAATTTAATCATGAAAGTAAAAAATAATAAAATAGACTGTAACATTTTGAGTTTGAAAAGGAATCCAGAAATCTACAATGAAACAATAAATAAATGAATAAGTGAATGAATAAATAAGTGAAGGAAGGAAGGAAAAAAGAAAGGAAGACTCGTTTATGCTAGAAATTTTTGCTTTCTACAGAGTAACTGTCAAAATAATATTTGATTCAAACAAGTATCATCAATAAATGCTAATAACATGGGGTAATGTTTGTTGAGGGAAGTATTTACATAGCCTTACAGTATGTACCAACAGCTTAATTATTAATTCCTAAGGGACAAGAGGTGTTTTTACTGTGGACAACTTGGATGAGCACCCCTTAATCAAGGGTTCAAAATTAATGTCACCAATAATGGGACACACTGACATAGGTGTTCTCTCACTGAGATACATCAAGGACACATGACCTCTGTAGCATTCCTACCAAGGCGACACAGCCTTAAACCAGGCAAGAGAGAGGGAAAAATCAGGTAAATCCAAAATGAGGAACAGTCTACAAAACTGTCCTGCACTCTGCAAAAAGTTTAAAAGATAAAGAAAGGCAGAGGAACTGTTACAGATTAAAGCAAACTAATAGATATATTAACTAAATGCAGTATGTGATCCTAGGTTGAATCCTGAGTTGGGAAAAAATTGCCATAAAAAGCCGTTATTGGGACAATTGGCAAAATTTGAATACAGATTGTATAATAGGTACTATTATTGAATCAATGTTAAAATTTCTGAATTAGTTGTGTTCTTGGAAGATGTTAGGGATACAGCATCTGCAATTTACTCTCATGATTCAGTAAAAAAATAAAATATGTATGAATACATATAAATAAATAAATAAATAAATAAATAAATAAATAAAGCAAATGTTGCAAAATGTGAATACATGGTGATTTTAGGGGAAGCGTATGCCAGAATTCATGCACTATTCTTATCATTTTTCCCTAGGTATAAAAGTTTCTTAAAAATAAAGTTTTAAAGAACTACTGAGATTTTAAGTAAATGCTATTTTTCTTTTTTCTAAATTAGAAAAGTAATATATATGCACTAAAGCAGAAGAAAGCAATACATACTCACTAAACTAGAGGTCTATAAATAAAGTGAAAATAAATAGTCTTCCTCTATCCTCTCACATAAACCATGTTAAAGAGTTTGGTCTATATTTTCTCCACCTTTTACTAAGTTCATAAAACATATATTTAATCAGATATGAGGTCATTCTTAAAGAATTACATGCGTGATCTATGAACATATTATTGAATATTCCATTGCTTCTAAAACTCATTGGCAAAAGTGACCAAGTGGCATAAAACTGAATCTATAAAATAAAAGAAAATCCAGACTAATTACCTTTATCTCACCACTTAGAAAACATCTAGGCAGCAAGCCAATACTTAGCTCATAAAGTATAACAAATATTTACATAAGAAATGCATATTCCCTTTCCAATAACTGCCAATCCCTCGCAAAAATTTAGTACATCTTAAACTCATGTTGATTCAGTAAGTGTGGGATGCACTATTGCTCCGTAATAATTTACCATGTCTCTTTATCACTGACTGCCACTGACTAAACCAAGCCCCAGAGCTGAAACAGAGTTTCTGTTTTCCCTACTTACAGTTATGAGTTATGCTCCTGCAGTTTACTGTAATCAACTCAACTTCAGAACGATACCCACCCAGGGTAAAAGCCTAAACCAGAGTAGGACCAGGCAGTTTCCAGCTCCTGCTTTCACCCCTGTGCTTTCCTATGTCATTTTCCTGGTTCTGTCAAAGGTAGTAAAAAAGGTATTAAGTATGGGCAGGGGGTGCAGGGAATGGGTTGCAATTATTGTTTTCCTATCAAAGTCTGTTTCATGTCTCATAAAGTCCACATCCAATAATCCTATAAAGACATGTTTATTGGACTGAAGTTGCATGACCTAATGCACACTTACATACTTCCTTGACTAAAATCTGATGGAACTTCTTTTCTATTCTTAATCTGGTCAACTAGAGGCCTCAGAGTTAAAAAAATTAAAAAGAACAGGGGATCTGATCTCCTGGATCTCTCTTGCCCCTTCCTGGGGGAGGCTCAACACATTTCTCAAAGCTCTATTTCTCACTCTATAAAAAAAAGTATAATAATGCTCTCGATAAAGGCTTTAAGAGTTCACTAGATAAAAGAAGCTAGGTTCAGTTCAGAGTAAGCAATGGTTTTATTATTCGGCTACTATTTAAAAAGCTGCTGATCAAGAAGTGAGGAGGAGGAAACTTGTTTTGCACAGTGCCCATCTGTTTTGCGCACACATGGTCTTTAACAGCTTTCGCTTCCTAAGCTTTCCACAGCCTAGAGCTCGCCAAGGCAGAGGTATCTTGTCCTCCGACCTGGCTTCAGCAATCAGAAACACTGCTGGTGATCACACAGTCACAGTCACACAGCACTGCGGGGGAAAGGGCACAAAGTGCTGCCTTTTGGGTTTCCTTCTCTCATCAAAAGCCACAGTTCACTGGCAGCAATTAATGAGAAAAAAAAGAAATCACTCAGGGAGATTAAATGATATTTATGGAAAAGTTCACTTTTACAAGATACTGAAAAGAACAATAATTAGCCAAAACTGGACTAATAGAAATAGATATAGAAAAAGAAAAATAGAAATGACTGAAACAAGCTCCAGAGGGTAGATATTAAAGGTTATCAATGCCACTGAGCCCCTGCAAGTCAGCCCCACAATCAGCTTTACTTTCAAGGTACCACACTGAATTTTGGGGTGATGTATCACATTCCTAAGATGAAGGGCCTATGAGCTTTGAGCTTGACTAGGACCAGCACACATCCCAGACTCTGAAAGCCATTTCTGGTTTTCTAAGTAGGGCAGCTCTGTCTGTTAATTCTTTATTAAACAAAGTCCATCACTTTTGGCTTCAAGCAGAGGTGAAATGCAAAACACTGGTATTGCTTATATTTCAGTAGGAAATGCTTTTTATTTTAAAAGACAACTCCTGATGACTACAAAATCACAGGCAGAAAATAGAAAGGGGTTGAAAACTTGACACATTACTCTTTACTGACCCCTCTTGGCTGATTAGGGAAAAGAAAAGGTCTGAAATCTTACCTCCCCGCCAGGACAGTTCAGAGAACATTTGGTCTTTCATGCCATGGAAAGAAATCCTCTCAGTTCAGATGACCCCTAGTAGAACTCAACTCTAAAGCAACACGCAGCAATAATTTCTATTTATGGGGCTCCCGGAATGGAAGTTGGGAAAGGGCCTCTCGGATCAGCCCCAAAGGCCTTGCTAGGTCCCTGGCAGCCTATGACCTCTGACTCTAGCTTGAAAAACTTACATAAGTGCCATTGTGACCACTTCTGAGAGCAAGAAAAGACCTTACCTCTTTCTCTATTTTGAGTAGCTTCTTCACAGCCACCTCCTTGTCCTGTGATATCCATTTGGCTCGATAAACACTCCCAAAACTTCCTCCGCCGCAGTTTTCAAAAAACTGCAAGTCATCAAATTTAATTTGCACAAAGGAGGGACCGAGAGACGACATCGCATAATGACAAAGTATTATACCTCCACAAACTCTGCAGAGAGAAAGAGAAAGAAAAGTTGGATTACAAATACATTAGAACGAACCCTCTGAATCCCACTTTAGATAATGCATAATAATAAGTCCTGTGAAACTTCCAGAAAGAACCTTGATGACTCAGGAGAAGGAAAACCAGGACTAACAAATCAAAAGGAAAACACTTACCCTGGCAGCCCGTGCAAAATTCAGCAGCAACTTGCCCAGACTCTGCCACACAGCTGTCCACAGAGAAATGGCTCAGATTTCCCCCCTGACAAAACCTGTAGCTGCACTTCCTGCACATCCCCAGGAGCTCTGCCTAAAGGCTACTGTGTCACCAGGTCTCCTATCGTGAAGCCCGGACAGCCGGGAAGCATGCCTTCAGCAGCGAGCTTGCATAGCTCTTCTGGCATGTGAGGCACGCCATCTCCGCACGCTGTGCTCACTTCACGCAAAATACACATAACCTAAGCAACTGAGCATCCCGGCGAGGAGAGCCAAAAGGCTGCACACTGAACACACAGTCAGTGCTTAGAGCCCGAAAGCAAAAAACGTTCAGCGTAGGGATGATAGGAAAGCCGGCCAAGTGTTTTCCAAAGTGGCTCCCTGGACTGTATCCTATAGCAGAAACTTAATTAAAGAGTAGAAAACCTGCCCTGATTACAGTATATTAAGTCATCCAAAGACCTCTGCCAAGAATATTTTAAAAAAATATTATGCTTGTTTCCAGAGGAACAGATGTCCCCTCCCAGACATTATTACAGTGACATTTTCTGCAGTCTCAGGTGTTTTACGATGCACCAGGTAAGTGTTCACCTTTCACACCCCAGGCCAAACCACACATTAGCAGGAAACACAAAACAAACACATACAAACAAGAAAACAGAGCACTACAATTCTGAACCTGCAGCAAAGCAGGTGGATAAGAGAGTTTGTGTATGGTACGCTTGCCAAAATTATAAACCAGAATCTCACAATGAGGGAGCAAAAAGACAACTTCACGTGTATGGGACATTCTACAAAACAACGGGCCTGGGCTCCTCACACCTGTCAATGTCATGAAGGATTGTTTTTTAAGGCAGGGAAGCCTCTAGCATAAGGAGGACTTAGAGAAATATGATGACTAAATGAGGTGTGTGACCACTAGATTTTGGATCCAAAAAAAATCTACAGGAAGAATTACTGGGATTTTAGGGAAATCTGACTATCTACTACAGATTAGGCAATATTAAATTATCGATGGCAAGTAATGGTATTTTGGTTTTGTATGTGGATGGCCTTGTTCTTGGGCGATATGCTGGGAGACATATGAAAGTATGATATCTACAACTTAATTTAAAATGATTCAACTCCCTGACCCCTCAAAAAATGTGTGGGTACAGAGAGGGGAAGCAAATGTGGCAACATGTTAAGAACCAGCAAATCTAGGTGGAAGTTCTTGGGGTTTTGCTACTCTTGTCATTTCTCTGTGGAATTTGATAATTTTCAAAATAAAAAGGTGGAGGAGGCAATTTATATCTATTCAAATTGACAACCTGCTGCTTTGCTGTGATGTGAACAGCTCAGAGACCAGCAACCCCATTTTAGGAACATCAGGTCACTGAAGAATGCTGGTTTCTTGTGTGAAGTCAAGCCCTGCTCCACTCTGGGGAGAAGGCAAGAGAGCAGGCTGTTTATTTATCCTCTGAGGCTGGAAAGACAGCTTAGAGTCCACAGGAAAATACAGGGGGAAAACCACAGTATCCAGGTACAATCCACACATACACACTTGAGTGAGTAATTTACCTTCTAACTTTTGCTTCAATTCATATTTAGTTCATCACAGAAAAGAAAAAAGTATGGATAAAATTTAGGAATGTGCCAAAGGTAGGTACACGGAACATGTAAGCTAAAAAGTTTATTCAACAAGATGCAAAACACCACTTGCAAGATTCCCTCAGTGTTAGATGCTGGTTCTATATTTTTATTAATCATTTTTCTTTTTATCAAAGTATAGAAATAAAATAGAACTATAAAGCTTGTAATAAAATTAGAACTCCCCTGCCCCACCCCTTCCCCCACTCAATTCTCTCTCCATAGGGAACTAATTTCAACTCCTTTAACATTTTCTTCTAGTATTTACCTCCATGGTTCTAAAAAATGTGTTTATATTGCTCTTCCTTGGTTGTTCCATTTTAGATATTATCTATTAATTTCTTTCTGTGGAAGGTAAGGATTTAGTTCTCATATACCACTCCTTGCCTCTCAGCACACAACATGTCACTCTTGCCTAATCCTCCCAGCTTCCAACTACATTGTAACATTTAGTTTAGTCAATATTCAGGGTTTACAGTAGTCTGACAAAGTAAATATTATTTCCAGGAGTGCTATGTGGAATTCAATAACTTTTCCTTTCTTGGATAAGCTTCTATTTCTCCTAGAGTTAGTAGTTGCTCTGTTTTTGTTGTTTGTTAGCTTTTTATACATCTAACACTTATTAACCTCATCAAACTCTCCCAAGAACTGCAAAATTACTCTCAATAAAGACATCAGGTAATTTTTTTAATTTATTTTTTGAGACATTGCTCCTGCACCCTTCGTCTGGACCCAGTCCGGCTGCAGTGTTGCTGTGGGGCCTGACTTGGGCTGGGGCTTCCCTCCCCTGTACCACCCCAAGGGCTTCCTTCACATTCTCCAGTTGGAGCCCGTCCTTGGATCTCCTGGCGTCTCTCTCGGTTTACTTTCTTGTTTCGACAGTGCCCATCTCCCAGTAGCTACCTGAATAGAGTAGCCCAAATGTAATTTTTTTGAGAATCTGTGTGTCACAAAACGTCTTGATTGGTAGCCCGGCCGGGTATGTAATTCTAGGTGGGAAACAACTTCGGAAGTATTACTTCATAGTGTAGTTTCTAATGTGGCCGTAGAGCAGCCTGCTGCTACCCTGGTTACTAATCCTCTTTACGTATCTTCTCCTTTCTGAAAGCTTTTAGGCTCTGTATTCATCCCTGGAACCCTGAAATTAATAGCTTATGCTCAGGGGTGAGTCTTTGGCCTTCATCAGCGGGGACCCAGCGAGCTCTGTCCGTACCCCGTGTCTTCTAACCCTGGGACGTTTTCTTGTGTTCCTCCTTTACCACCGACGGCTACTTTTACTTCATCCCCCCCACTCGGAACCATGGGCAGTTCCCAGGACATATCCCCATACCTTTGCACACGCTTGTCTTTGCTTAGAAAAACTCCTGTTTTCCTAAAACAAGCTCCTGTCCACAACCAGCTTCTTTGAGCCTCATGAGCACAGTTAAATTTTCCTTCTTCTGTGCCTTCTCTCTTTACCCATTCATCTTTCCCACTTAGTTCCCACCAGGCTGCAAGTTCCCCAAAGGCAAAGGTCATTTCTATTTACAGCTGGATCTTCAGCATCTAGTACACAGCTAGGCACATTGCATCTTTGCCATTCAAAAATATTTGTTGAGCATTGACCTAGCATCCAGGAGATCGGGGTTCGATTTCCGGTCAGGGCACATGCCCGGGTTTCGGGCTTGATCCCCAGTGGGGGGCGTGCAGATCAATGACTCTCTCATCATTGATGTTTCTCTCTTTCCCCCTCTCCCTTCCTCTCTCTGAAATCAATAAAGATATATATTTTTTAAAAAGTTTGTTGAACAAATACATAAATAAATAGTTTCTGGCTACTCTTCCATTATACCTTTTGCAACTGAAAACATTCCAACCAGATTAAGTACAGTCTGAGACCGATAGTTTTTACAAGTTCTCCCCCACCCACTCCAGGGGATTCTGAAGCCAATCCTGATTTGGAAAGTGCTGCCTAGACTTCTTGGGAGACTGAAGAGCATGTTTGGGACCTCCAGAATTGGGCATCTCTAACTCAAGAGGAGGAGGGGGAAAAACAGGGAGAGAGGAAGGGAAATCCTTTTTAAAAATAAACATAGAGACCTGAACCAAGGTGAGAGCATTGTGACTAAATCTAAACCCTCTGGTGCAGAGAGGTCCAGGGAAGACGATGCACTAAGGTAGGGTCAGGCCCCTTTGGAACCGGCCTCAGGGTGCCATGAGAAAGCAGGCCTCTGAGCACCATCTCCACATCTTTACTTCTTGAGATGAGGCAACTAGTCATGTTCTTCCCAGAATCACTATTACTCACTTTGTGATACATCCTGCCATCTGGAAACTGGCTATGTATTAATGGAACTATGGAACTATGTGAATGTTTTCTTGAGACCATACAAAATTAAGTCCCATCTGATAAACAAAGAGACTACCAATTCTGGGGTGTATGGGCACAGGTTTTAACTCCAGTGAGCTGGACAAAGCATTATGGATTTAGCTGTAAAGCCTGATTGAGATTTCCACTGCCACCTATATGAGTGTCAGACCATCTATATTAATTTTTCCCCTTGAGCTTTCTCTCCTTTAATTTTAAAATCATTATTCTAAAGGATCAACTTATGACCAGAATCATGAAAAATGTAAGCTGCTGATTAACCATACTTACAAAATCTTGGGAGGACTGCTACCTGATCAAATTATGTTCCTATTTTTCCGATGTGTTCTCCAGTGAATTCACCAAAATTTAGTCTCATCTATGTAAATATAGTTGCACAGTATATATCCAATCCTATGATGTTTTCATCCCACCATGTTAAAATAATCGCTTTTACACACGAAAAATAATTTTTTCTATGCAACAATTCTCAGCCCTAATTTTGTAGCATTCTAACTTTTGTTTCATAAACTCTCAGAGCTGTTTTAAATATCAATAAGTACCTACCACACAACATTGAAGGGTGAGCTAGAGCAGGGATATCACCAAAATCAAAGCCTAAGAGGGTGTCACAACTCTAAAAATGCTGAAAATCACTAACTTGGTGGTTAAATCCAATCATTTGAGTACTGTAGTAAGACAATATTTTTTAATTTTTAAAAATTTCCTTAAAATTAAAAAAATGTAACTATTAACTAAATTGCTGAAAGCATACACACACACACACTCACACACATACAGCACTATTGGCTAATTATCAAAAGTGAAACCATATGAAGGTAGAAAACCTTAAAGGGAATATTATTTCACTTTTTGAAGTTTGCAGCCTTTAGTCCAAAAAAATGGACTTTTGCCCTGAATTAAAAACACAAAAACAAAACAAAAAAAGACCCCACCTAAGTTCTAACATAAAAAACAACAAATTTTAGAATCAGATGTGAGTTTGAACTCTGCCTCTACCTCTCAGTAACCAATCACTTTTTCTCAGATCATGGCATTTCCAGAACCAATAAAAAATTTTAAATCTTTTCCATTCTGTTCTCAAATGTCTCAAATTTGATAGTCCAAAAGTTATCAAGTTTGCACAGTATGATCTGACTTCTTTGATAAATCTTCCAGATGAAGAATCTAAGAAAAAGTCTGCCCTTACCAGCTGTTAGACTTTGGACAAGGCACTGGCCTCTCTGAGCTGTTTTCTCACTGGTAGTAATACCACCCACTCTGCATAGCTGCTGGGAAGTGGGAGATGCTGGGGAAGGGCCCTACATAGTATCTGACACATACTCAATAAATGGAAATTATGACTGTCTAATTATTTTAATAAGTCTTGGTATGACATGTAGCCATCTGCTTCTTTAGCCTTTGTAGTCTGGTACACTTTCCTCAACAGCTTCCCGCTCTCATTTTCAGAAATGCTTTATATTATATCTCCATCAGTTTTGCTGAGCAATTATTGATAGATAAGTATACTACTGATACCTAAATGTTTTTTATCTGTGTTTCTTTGTGTATTTTTTTTCTCTCCTCTGTTTGCTGCTTTTAACTTTTGGGCATTTTTTGCCAGATTTATCTTATTAGTAAGTAATTATAATTTTCTTTTAAACACTCTTTTCATAAGAAGAATATTTAAATTATTAAAAGACAATACTTTTTTTAGATACTAGAGCTTCTAGGACCTATTCACTCAATTATAGTACTGGCTCGGGTAGGGACCTAGAATATACCTACTTTCAGTGGTGGCTACTGTCTTCATTCAGAGATTATCTATTGCATATCAAATGAACTCAGAAAACTGCAACTAGCTTCATTAAGTACCAACAAATCATAATTTTAACAAATTAAATCTACTTTATAAAAGGATTATTAACTTAACTAGAAAATAGGTCTTTGAATTTTTTTTTCTGGATTTTTTCTATCTTTTAGGTTTATATGGACCTGTTTCTGAGTTCAGATCCTTCATCCTTTTCTATCCCTAATTTATATTTTCCTTTTTCCCTTCTTCACAAAAGTTACAAGCTTATTTTTAATGCAATATAGGAAACCTAATTTTATCATGACCTAAATATAACCCCGCCAAAAAGGCTTTAGAAAACAGCCCTTGATAAATATTTTACCTAGCTTGCTGCCCTAATACTTACTTTTGAGACTTTGCCCTAATACTGAGTTTTATTTCAGCCTCTTTAACATAGATTAATGAATGAACTGATAAAAATGTGCTTTATCATCATGTATATTAAAACACCACCACCTGGATTATGGTTCTGAAGTTATTTTTTTTCTCCTGCAAGTCTTATCTTAAAAATAATGGGGAAAGCTTTGGTTTGGTGTTAAAGATGTAAATATTCTATTACTGAACAGGATTGTTGTTCGACTATGTTTCTATTTTTCAATCGCTCAAAAAAGTAAAGATCTATACTAGTAAGAGGAGACTAGGCATGTGACTAGTACTAACTAGTACTGTGTCTACCAGATACTCCTTCCTTCCTCCTAGGCTGCCACGGGAGGAAAGCAGCACATCTTGCATAGAATAGGTCAGGTTCAGGGACTAGGATCTTTAGTCACAGGTATCTAAGGGAATCCAGCTTTAAGAATCTTAAAAATACAACAGCTATTGTTTCTTTTTTCTTTTTCTATGTTTTCCTATATAAGTAACAGAACTCTCTATTTAGAGCAAAGGTTAAAATAAAAATGAGCTTGTTAAAAGAAACAGTCTTATTTGTACTTTGCCATTTCGATTAATGAAAACAGACTTCAGAACACACTTCCTTGCCAGAATGTTGTTACCAGAGGCAGAATATAGGAAGAGAAGGAATGCGAGGGGCAGGTGCACTTGTGCCACAGAAGTGCTGTGTGGAAACGTGTCTGTGCTCAGAGCCCCAACTAGGACACAAGAAACAGGCACAATCCAGGACACCGGGCACTGCAGGAGCTTCCTGTGTTAAACGACAGAAATTTGGCATCTGAATGAAGTACAGGAGCACTAATAGGGCGCATTTCTATGGGTTGGCTAGAAGAGGAATTCTCGGGTGTTTGGGGCTGGGGGGCGGGAGAAAGCAGTTGCTCCTTCAGTCAGCAGGCCCACACTTCCCTAGATTCTGCTGCTACTCAGCTTTTGTTTCTACTCTGGAACCATTTTTCTATCCAACAGAAAGCATGTGACCATCCTGGCTACTGCTAACAAACAGGTACAATTTTTGGACGAATTACCTGGAATGAATGTTCCCTAAGAAAGGTCAATACAAGGGTTAAAACCTGGCAACCCTGATGTAAAATGCAAGGAAATGGGGGTGTTAAAACTAGAGAAGACCAAAGAAAGACTTAATTATGCATCACTGATCAGAGGAAAAGTTATCTGCTGACAAAAGTTACAGAAAGAATTTCTGGTTATTAAGAGTTGCCTAACAAGAAAATATGCCACCTTGTTTAGTAGTGAGTTCCCCATCACTGAGAGTGTTCAATGGGAGGCAGGAATATACAACAGGAGACTCCCACATCAGCTAAGAGAGCAGAATGAATGGCTATTTAAAGACGTACTCCAACCCTCTGAGTAAGCAATGGCTAATAAACCTACTATAAAGTCTGAATGGTCTCCCTTTTCGTAGGGATAGTCATGAACCTGACACGAAGAGCACAGTGATTAACATCAGTGATGGAAACAATGGAGATGACTGGGTTAGCCTCTTAAATTTCTCCTCCCCAACTGGCTAGAAGGTGAAAGCCACAGGCCAGATTTCTATCCCACAACTGCCCTCTCCCCTCCCCTCCACTTCCAAGGCAAAGAGCTCTTTCCACAGTAAAACCACAGAAAATGAAAATCTTTGAATGACGATCTACCCCTATTCTTTTCTCAGCAAAATGGCATTGCATTACCCCATGCACTGGGCTGG
This sequence comes from Miniopterus natalensis, assembly GCF_054644295.1. Classification (NCBI taxonomy): domain Eukaryota; kingdom Metazoa; phylum Chordata; class Mammalia; order Chiroptera; family Miniopteridae; genus Miniopterus; species Miniopterus natalensis. The sequence goes on from NC_142088.1 coordinate 40,561,615, forward strand.
GCTGCGAAGCTCACCGGCACAGCACCAAGGATCAGGCTGGGCCCACACTCTTCAAACGTGGGTATTCCCATAGGTGCCTAGCAGTACCCAGCACTGTGCGGAAGGTGTATGAAAAAGCACACGTCCTACAGCATTGATTTTACTTTAAGATCTGGGGGAATAAACATGCTTAGCATCTGTTTGTATTGGTTTGTATATTAAAGTCAAACAGTACAGAAGAGAATGCAAAATTCACATGATTTTTCAACATTAAATACAAGATTTGTTTGTTTACATTGGGGGTATTTACGGCTATATTTACAAATCCCTGAAGGAATGCATTCTCCTCCAGAGAGGACACTGGTAGAAAAGTTTAATAAGCAAAGATCTACTCCGTGATCTTTAGACAGAGACGCTCGCCTTCTCTCTTTGGTTTTCCTATATGGAAGTCCCGAGATAAGTCCAGAAAGGATGTTGGTCCCTGGAGATAAGCTGTACTCAAAATCAGCTGTAAAACGGTTTTGGTTTTGGTCTTTAGGTCATGACCTTCCCCTATTCATGCAACCCCCAAATTCTTCAAACTTCTCATACAGATATTTAAATGCATTAATTTTCAGATTCTCCCCTGAGGATATTACAAGGCTATATATAAACACAGAGGCACACAAAGCTGCTTTAGAGATCCTTATTCTAAAAGCAGGAGAGGAACTATGAAAATCTCCTAGCCTCGCATATGCAGCACATGTAAGCACGATCTGGGAACAGGGCAGGCCACCAAGGGCAAGCCGTAGCTGGGGAGAGGTGAGACAGGCAGCCTTCTCGGTGCATAACTTGAGAATGTGAAAAAACACCCTTCTCTAAGTATTCAGTTATGGCAGCTGAAGATTCAGCCACTGGTTCAAGCATTTCCATGTGCTGTCTCATATGCTTATAAAGCAGGTACTACTGTCCTCAACTTACATGCAAGGAAAGTGAGTGTCAAGGGTATGAAAGTGGCCCAAGCTGACTACTTAACTCACAAGTGACACAGCTGGGACTCAAACTCAGGTCTAACTCCAAAGTCACACCACTTTCCCCATATGTCTTTTCTCCACTCTATCACTCTTCTTCCTCCTTCCAATTTGCCCCTTTCCCCCCTTTAAACAAGCCCTTTTCTTATTACAGTAATTACTGGATTGCTTACCATCCACCTAAAGTTCAATCTGAGGCTTTCACTACCTATTAGCAATCCTGATGCTGGGGTTAGGATGTCAAATGTGTGGCTGCTCTGTTCTCACAGAATCTCCCACTGTGCTGGAATTATTTAACTGCTATTAGGGCATAATCGATGCTCGAGCTGCCCACAGGAGGGTCTCACACAAAAGACCCACCATCAGTCAAACCAATCTAAGCTCTAGTATTTATAGCTCTCTTTCCTTAACAGGTGCAGTTTTCTGTTCACAGCTGGAACTCTGCTTATTTGTGTGTCGCAGGGCAAGGTTAATAGCCACAAAAGATGTGGCCTAAATCTTCCCTGCAGTAGTACACAACACCCTGCCTATCAGTCTGTCCTGGGAAAAATAAAATGGAAACCAAATGATCCAAAGTGATTTTTTATTTCCAACATCTCTGCATATAAGCATAAGACTTGTTCCAAGAAGTACTATTATCACCACAAGCATCTTATTTAAAAAATAAATTAAAAAATCATTGATTCTTTCCTTTTTTTCTCTAAATCTATCAATTTCTAAAATTAACTGTCCATTTTTTCTTTTCACTCCATGCTAACAGCTTCACTCTACATCAGACCTCTTTTCACGAAACATCATTGTAATTTCCAGTGTTTTCTCTGATGACTAGATTATGCACTCCACACCCCTCATAACTCTGTTTATAATTTTGTGGCCCCATCAAAGTCAGTTTCACTGCTCATTCCAGATAGGCACTCAGCCAATATATTGCCAATAACACTCACTCTTGTGCTAACTTAAAATACACAGTGCAGCTTGCCAAGTTTCCTTATTTGGCAAGAAGGTCCCTTAGTTCCCAAGATCTTTGACCATCCATTTTTAGATCCAAATCCTCGTGCTTAATATTTGGTTATTTCTTTCTCTCTCACTCTCTCCATCTCTCCCTCTCTTCAATGTGTCCTTATATGTTCCCTAAAAAAATTAGGAAAGAAGATCAGCCACCTGTTTGATTTCCTGGACCAAAAAGTCGCATTATGGTCATTTAGTCTGGAATAATTAGCACTAAAACTTTTGATTTAAACAAGAATACTCTCCAGTTTAAAAAAAAACACACCTTCCGAAACAAATCCAAAAAAAGTTATTATAGGAATTAAATCGTTTAAGATTAAAATAAACAGTACACATTGCTCTAAAAGACCATTTTTCTTTACCTTAATTTCTCTTTCCAAACAAATAAATTCATATTCATTTACAATCTCCCAAATCTCTCACTATCGTAGCAGGAATTTAAAACAAAAACTCTACACATGACCAAAACCATAATCAAAATGCAGCCATCACATACTTTTTGAAGATCAAAACCATGAAATTTCACTGTGGAGATGGGCCTACTACAAAGAAGACATTAACTGTCTTGAATCCCTTGTTTATTTTTGTCTTTAAATGTGTTGGTAGGTTTGGATCCACTGAATCCTGGCTGTTCAACTGAGTTCAGAAACGCAAGAAGGCTCTCCTAAAACAGCTTTAGGGTTAACAGTCGCCTTAGCTCAAATATCCTCGAATTAACTCTAAGTTGATTCTAATGCACCATTATCGCTGAGAGAGCTGCTTATCGTAATATTATTTGGAATGTGCCACTAAACTGTGTTGCTTTTCTTATTAAAGAAACTAACAAAAATAGTAATTAAGTTCTCCATAAACAGTGCTTATGCAAGATCTCCAGGCGCATGAGAAACGCACGTTTTCAGCACTCTAACAATGATTGCCCCCCCCCCCTTTTTTTTTGGCAATTCGATGTCCTCTCGCCGGTTGTGTATTCAAGTTTTTCCGCAAGCTGTCAGGAGCAAACGAGGCGTGGCGGCCTCTGCAGTCCCCTCCGGCCCGTGCTGGTATCGGAGCCCACGAGCCCGGGGCGCCACCGGACCCGCGGGGGGGGGGGGGCCCTCAGCTCCCGCGGAAGGAAGAGGGGGCGCTGGGGGCCCTGGGGGCGCAGCTCCCCGCTGCCCAGGGCAGCGCAGGAAGCGGAAGGTCTGGGTGGGAGACACCGAGCCCGCCCGGCCGAAAGGCAGCAGGTCGCGGTCTCCCCGGAGCCGCGGACCCCCGCTGGAGAGCGGCCTGCGCCGGGCCCCGACTGGGGGACTCGGGTTTCGCTTCCCCAGACGTGCCCGGGTCACCCACGGCGAGGCCTGGCGCTCCGGCGCCGCCCGATCGGCGCGGGAAGCTGCGGCCCCGGAGGCGCCCACGCCCGCGCCGCGCGCCGGGGCCGAGGAAGCCGGGGCCGCCCCCGGCTGCGCCCCGCTCTTCTCGGCGCCAACTTCTGCGTGGGACCGGCCCAAACTCCCCAAGCCGCTCGTGGCCGAGCCGCGGCTGAGGGCCGGCGCCGAGTCCGTGGGGGCCCGGGACGCTCGCTGCCGCCGCCGCCCGGGCGGGCTCCGGGTCCGCGAGGGGGGGCCCGCGGGAACCCCGAACCCGGCCAGGCTCCTGGGCCCGACCCCCGCTGGGCCGCGGCCGGGAGACGCTGGGACGACTGGCGAGCGCGCGGGCCTCCGCCGCCCCGTCCCTCCCCGGCCCGGCCTGGTCCTTACCTGGCTCCCGGCTGGGCGCGGGCAGCAGCGGGGGCGCCGAGGCCCCGCGCGCGGCGAGGACACGGGCGGCGACCGCGGACCAAGGGGACACGGCCCGTGCGGCTCCACGCTTCCGCCGCGGTCAGGAGTTGAACATTCCGCCTCTGCGTGCCGCGCCAATGAGGAAGACAGTCGCGGCAACAGCACCACCTACCTACGGGCGCGGGACGGCCGGGCCTCCCCGCCCGCGCCCAGCGCGCCCGCGGCGCCGCCGCCGCTCGGCCCGCCGGCCCGCGGGCCCCGCGCCGCCCCGGGCGCTCAGCCGGGCACCTGCCCTATGGGGGGGGGGGGGGAGGAGAGGGCTGCGCCTCTGTGCCCCTTCCAACACCCCACGAAGCCGGGAGGCCGCTTCGTGCCCTGCATCTGGTCAGGAAGGGGCGCGAAGGACCTGCGAAGGCATCTGAGGAGACAGGGCTGCGGGCTGCCTCAGGGAGCCTTTCGCAGAGACCCCACGAGTTCTGGGGAGGGGTCATGGTCTGCTGCCCAGGTTGGTGACTCCAGCAAAGCTGAGTTCACCTGAGGACGCTAGACTCCATGCCAGGTGTCAGCAAAAGGTGGACATAGATGCTGGGAAGGAAAAGTAATCGCTGATGGGGAAGGACGGTCGGTGAAGGAAGGGAGGCGGTGTGCCAAGGCAGGAATGGCAGCGCTACCCAGGGGGCGCGTCCGCAGCGGATCCTCTGCGGGCACTGGGGGAGCACGGAAAGCTAGAATCAAAGTCCAGGTCGGTCCTAGACTTTTTGTTTTAATGGCGGTTTAGAGAGAGAGCAGTCACACTGTTGTAGGATGGGTTGCCAGGGCAAACTGGAGGCAGCCGGAGTGGTAAATATCCTCGCTGCCTGGGATGGGACTGTAAGGGCTGGAGTGAGAGTGTTCGGAATGGAATTAGAAAAAAGGAATGGAATTGAGCCGTGTTTCAGGAAGAGGCCACAGAAACTGGTGACCTACTGGATGTAAAAGACAAGGAGTCGGATGGTGCCAAGATTTCAGACCTGGGCGACTGGCAGAACGATGGCGTCATTGACAGAAATAGGGGCATGTGGAGGAGAAGCTGGCTTCCTGCTGAGCTGAGGTCATGGGAGGAAAAACAGGTAGAGATGCAGCGGTTGAAATATCAAGCTGAGATTCAGAAAAGAGGTCAGGAGTGAAATATAATTGTCAGGTATGCAAGTGAAGGGATGGGTAAATACAGGTCAAAAAACAGGTTTCTAGTCTGTTACTCAGAGTCATTATTGACTTTTCCTTTGGTAAGAGAAATTTTAGCATGGATGGACTCTACTTCAGTAACTGAGAAATTAGGATTGATGAAAACTGCCATCCTAAAAACAATTCCTAATGTAGCTAATCAAATAATTCTAATAACCATCTAAAGAATAAAGGGAAAACTAAGGCTCTTCAGCATAGACCCAGGCATAAGGCGACACTGGCCATTTTACCTGACCTTCAAAGGCACTAACTACATTGGGGTGGAGAGGACACTAGACTGGGGATCAGAGCACCTGGCTCCTTCATCCTGCCCCTTGTCAGCTGGGTACTTTGCTAGACAGGCCTCAGTTTTCTCCTCTGCAAAATAAGAAGGCCCAATTAGATGTTAGCTACAGGTTCCAGCTTTAAAACTATGAATGTATTGCTGTAAATTTGGAGCACATGCCTCAAGCATCAGTATTTATAGCCACATTCCCCTTCCTTCCCATCTATTTTTGTCTTCATTCTATTTCCCCCTTATAACTGTCTAAGAGAGTAACCAGCAGGAACAGTGAACACTAAAGAGGAGTCTCACAAACATGCGTAAATGAATCTGGTAGGCATTCTCTTGTATTCCCAATTATGTTGCAAGCTTCTTGAGGTCATAACTTACATTCTATTGTGTATGTCTATAGCTGAAATGTGTAGGTAATTGTGTAATAAACCGATCTCCTCAAGAACGAGTCTTCTTTGGTCAAGTTGCCTGTTTCCTTATGACTATACTGATCTCCTTTGGCCCCAGACCTAGTAACTATAGTCTAGTGCTTATTCGTGTGGTTAACTCTGTTTTTTTAAACTTTCAAATCTTTTTGGAAGCACTTTGGTTAATTTTCACCCATATAGGTTTACAAACATAAAGAGCAATAGAGAAACAGACCTAGTCGAAACCTCTCTTATCAAGCCTTCCTATTTCTTTATTTTAGTCTCTATACTAAAAATAGATGTACTCTCAGGAGTGGGGTGGATTGGGAGTCCTTAGCACCCACTCGTACGCAAGAACACCCTCCAAAATAAACATGCAATGACACTAAAAGCAGTGTATTTGCTATGCAAATTTAGCTTTAAAAAAAGTCTCCTAGCCTCCTCTCATTCTATTATATTGTTGCCCCTAAGCTCCTCTTACATAGAAATTCTGGAAGCACCACCAGTTATCAGTGGATCAGAGAAGTGCAGACATAAATTCTATTAAGGATGGAAGGAAAGGCAACTTAAAAGGAAGAAAGCATTCTGTGCATCCTTCCCTCCTCTTATAGTGATAAGAGCTGTGATGAGAGCTGGTACCCAGGCGCATTTTCACTAGCCATCTCAGTTCTCCATCTTAGATTATGAGCAGTCTGTGTCTGGATCCTGGCTAAGAATTAACCACCTTTCATACAACGGTAGGTGCTTTATCTCCTGCAGCAGTCTGAATCTCTGGGAAATTAAGGCACACATCCTTCAAGATATGTAGCCATTACCTTAAAATCACAAATGAAGACCAGGTCCTTGTTTGAGCTTAGTTTTCACATCTAACCTGAGGACTCGAGAATTCACAAGAACGTTTTGGGTACTAAATTTGCTTAGGTGTTCTAGGGCATGAAAGGAGCAGTAGGGCAAGAAGAGAAACTGGGGGCTTTTGCAGAATTTATTCAACAAACATTTGCTGAATGGCAGGCACTGTGCTGAGCTTTGTGATTGTAACAGTAATTCAGGCATGGTCCCTACTGTCAGAGTTTTCAGAATGCAGTGGAAAAGCTAGAGAAGACACAAGCCTTTGTACTGGAGGAAAAGATGGGGGCTCAGACCAAGACACCTAGCCCTTCGGGGAAGTCAACGAAGGCCTCCAAGACAAAGAATTGCTAAGTCCTTGCAAGAAGAAAGAAGAGACTTTGCTGGACAAAAAGGAGGGAAAGGTATTATAGCAAGAACAAGTACAAAGGCCCAAGAGCATTTAACAAGTTCAAGGAATAAATCCCTTCAATATCTGAGTAAAGAGATCTCCAGGAGAGAGTAGTAGTTCCTCATGGTGGTAGTGAAAGTAGTAGCAGTAGCAATAATAATAATGACCATCTTCATAATAATAATTGGGATTGCTAATATTTTCTGAGCCCTCGTGTGCCAGACACTGAGCTAAGAGTGTTACACTCATGGCCCCCTCTTCATTATAAACACTCCAGTAGATAATACCAATTCAAAATCTTGTGCCCTCACTAGCCATTCCTTTCTCTTCAATATGTTTTCATGTTTTGTTTCGCTCTGTGTCTTCTTCATTCTGCTTGCCTCCAAAAAGTCTACAACTAAGCAATATAGTGTTTCTGGGCTGCCTGGAGAGGGGATAGCAGAGTAAAGGAATGACTCCTTCCCAGCGGCTGGCCCAGGCCCTCTCGAGTGCATTAACTAGGCCGTTATAATCAGAAAATCCTGATCGAATTCTAGAGTCACTTTTTCAGCCACACTTCTTTTGTATTATTTTTTGTCAAGTTGAACTTTTTCCAACGAATATTTTTATAAGTTCTTATTTGCTTTTTTTTATTCTTGCCACTATTGGCTTTTCCCTAACTTTTTAAGGCCCGTTTGTATTAAATCCCTGTCTGCGTTGTTGTTTGTAACACCTTCCAATTTAGTATCATCTGCAAATTTCATTAACATGCTATTTACTCCCTCTTCCAGATCATTAATAAATGCTATTTCTTATGTATTAAATTTTGCGGTCGAATAGATTTAATTTGCCGTTGTAATTTCAATGCATGTTCTCTAAAGATACAATGCAGTTAAGAATGGTCTTAATATAGGCTTAAATCCATACCCAGTTTATAGTTATTTTACTATCATGCCATCCATTTGTGTTCTCTAATCAGCACTGTTGTGAGCTTCATTGAAGCAATAATCTATTGATTTTTCTCTTCCCTCTTTTTCAATACAGTCATCATCTTGGCTTTAAATGCACAGCAATAGCAGAGTTAGAACTATTGTTGTATTCTAATCCATAGCTATTTATAAAAGGAAATTAAGTCTTTTTTTTCTCAGTGGATATTCTTCCACTGATATAAGAAATATTCTATAGTAAAATATTATTTTATTATCATAGTATTTTGTTTTCCTATGCATTGTCTCAATGTTTTGAACAGAAATAGATTTTATATCTTTTTTAAAGCAAGTAAATGTAATACATATTACAAATACATTACATATATTATAAATATATATTTATATTACATACATATATATTAGGGGTATGTGTGTATTTTCTTTTCTAATAAATCTGCTCCCTGACTCCTAGAGAATTGGGGTGACTTTGTTTTTTATAATAGACAAATACATGCCACCCTCAAATCAGAGAATGAGATTCATTAAGCCTTTGCCTCATTTGATGTCACACACCATTCAACTTCTTAGGCCTCTATAGAGCCAGTTTTCACTTTCAGTGAGATGAGGCTCCCTACATGCCACTGATTTCAGTGCTTATGTTCCCATACTGCAATTTTAAATCATTACGCATGAGGTTAGTCTTCACATTTCTTCATAATATCTTCAGGAACTATTTTCTTTCCCCTCACCATCAATACCTCTCTCTCCCTTTTCTTCCTAAAATGTTAACTGAGTATAACCCATGGTAATCTTTCCTTTTCCACATTGAAAAATGTATTTAACCTCTAAATATCAGTTTCCCCATCTGTGAGTTGTCCCCTCATAACTATCCATCTCTAGAGGGTGGTTGTCAAATTCAAATGAGATAATTTATGCAAAAGTGTTTTATAAGTGATATAAGAGCAAATAAAAGGTATTGTGTTTATTGAAATGTAGTAAAGGCAAATACAGGATATTGTTTTCATTGAGAAGTAAAACCTGTATTTCTGGGAGGTTTTCTATTCTGAACTTTCAGTAAATGTCCACTTTTATGGCAAAAGACATGCTATCTTTTCATAATTGGCTTCCAGTGCAACTGAGTACTAAATCTAAGATTTGAGGAGAAAATATCTGCATTTTAGAATTTCTCTAAACAACATGCAATTTTATGTTCTAGATTAATAAGTAACTTTCTAGTAGACCTCTAAGTTTAAAAAAGACAACCAAAAAAAAAAAGCAAAATTTGTTTTCTTAGGGGAAACCCCTTTTCATTCTTTTTCCTTACTTTTGAAGTCTTAAAGAGATGAAATTTGGCCAAAAACATCAATTGGGTTATTTATTAATTTAATTTTTCATCCAGGGCAACTGGTCTTATGTAAATTTTTAGAAATTCTCTGAGTTGATTCTTGAGAAGGACACTTCACTAGATCCTTGTCTCACTAATTCATCCCTTTGGCACATTCCATCCCTCTCATTGCCGGTCATGTCTAATGATATATCTCTATATTATTACCCCCACTTTCAACTTTTTCTTTAGAAATGGTCAGAGAGATGCAAATTAAAACCACAGTGAGGTATCACTTCACACCTGTCAGAAGGGCTACCATCAACGAATAAATGAGCAACAAGTGCTGGTGAGGGTGTGGAGAAAAGGGCACCCTGGTACGCTGCTGGTGGGAATGCAGACTGCTGCAGCCACTGTGGAAAGCAGTGTGGAGGCTCCTCAAAAGATTAAATATTGACCTGCCATTTGACCCAGTGATCCCACTTCCAGGAATATATCCTAAGAATCCCGAAACACCAATCACAAAGAACTTATGCACCCCGATGTTCATAGCAGCGCAACTTACAATAGATAAGATCTGGAAACAACCCAAGAGCCCATCAGTAGATGAGTGGATAAAAAAGCTGTGGGACATTTACACATGGAGTACTATGCGGCTGTGAAGAGGAAGGACCTTTTAGCCTTTGGCACAGCATGGAGGGAACCAGACAGTATTATGCTAAGTGAAATGAGCCAGTCAGAGAAAGACAAGTACCACATGATCTCACTTATATGTGGAATATAATAAACAAAATAAAATGATGAACAAAATATAACCAGAGACACAGAAGCGTGGAACAGACTGAGGGATCTCAGAGGGAAGGTGGGGAGGGGGGAGAGATTGATCAAAGGACTTATATGTTTATGGGCATGACCCATGGACACAGACACTGGTCTGGGAAGGGCCTGGGGGTGGGATGGATGCAGGGTGGAGGGGATTAATGGGGTAAAAAAGGGACATCTGTAATATTTTCAAAAATATTTAAACAAATAAACAAATTACAAAAAAATAAAAATAAATGGTCTTAATCTCCAATAATGAAAGAATAGGTTTTTTCCCCCTTTGGGGAGTGAAAAGTCAAACATTTGTAGGTGCATGAGAGGAAGTCTTTCAATGGAAGGGATGTACTATCGAGTGATATACACGTAGTATATGGTAGAAAGTTGCTATGGACTGAATTGTGTCCCCGTAAAATCCATGGACTCTATAAGCCCAATGAGGGCGGGGTCCTTCTCTTGTAACATTGGTGGCCTTTATAGAAGAGGAGGAAAAACTAGCTCTTTGTCTCTCTCTCCCCTCGTGTGCATTGAGGAAAGGCCATGTGAGGACACAGCAAGAAGGCAGCAGCCTGCAGGCCAGGAAGAGAGCCTTCATCAGAGTCCAATCTTAGTGGCACGTTGATCTCAGACTTCTAGCTTGCAGAACTGTGAGAAAATAAGTTCCTGTTGTTTAAACCACCCAGTGTTATTTTGTTATGGCAGCCAGAACTGACTAATATAGAAGTACTTCAAAGGAAGAAGTGCTCTATCAGAGTGAAGTAGAGAACAGAGATAATTATCTAGCACATTTATGTCACTGTAATCCCCTCTGCCCACACATATATGCATACAAACACATTTTGCTCAATTATTTAAATATCTTTATCAAAATTCTCCTTACCACCAGATATCAGGAAAAAGTAAAAGAGTTGAAATAGCTAGATAACGGTCTTAGTGTTTCAATTCATTAATATAAAGTAAACCTTACCAAATTTTTGTGGTAGATATTTCAAAATAATTACAAGTCAGATGTGCAAAATCCTACTGAATAATCTCAGTTGAGTAATCAAAATTCAGCCTCACTTAGCCAACCTTGGCCTATCTAAACAACCAGTTTATCTGGATCATTTTGCCATGCAAGTTAATTGCATAAACCTCTCTAACAAGTTTCAGTGTGTTGATTATACAGTATGGTATCTACGACCGACATCTCCAGAGGAAGTTCCTTTAGATATATCTAGTTATGTGTCTTTCAGATCCTTCAGATCCTTCTGGTCTTGAAGGATCTGGATGCAGTAAGTTTTAGTGTTGGCATCCTGTTATTGGGCAAAGCTTATAGGTATTTTTAAAGTTCTAGGCATGATTTACTAGTATTATCTCCCAATGTGTATGTAGATGGCAACCAAATTCAAGCTCTTATCCTTTCCCAGACTTTTAGGCAAGTCACAATGGAAACCTTCCTGAATATGAGTGGATTCTTTACGATGAATGCAGAACAATGTTATATCCTATAAAAATGAAGACTTCCCATGGCATATATGATATATATTTATGAAGGGACACACACACATACCCCACGCTTGTATTTTAAAAACAAGGCTTTATAGAAAATACCCCCAAATCTCTTAGCTAAATTTCACTTAGAATATTTTGGCAAAACTAATCTAAAGCTTTGATTCCTGAATTTTTTTTCTGTTATTTTTAGTTTGTGGCATCAAAAGCCAGAGTAATCAGTGTTTTGGGGGGAAAAAGAGAGGCAGACAAGTGTAGACTCATAGTTAACAACATATGCTTCGGAACCCAACTCTGCTATAAATTAAGCATATGACCTTGAGTTGGAACCCAACTCTGCTATAAATTAAGCATGTGACCTTGAGCAACATAATTTCTCTAGTTGTTTCCTCATCAGTAAATAGCAAGACTATTCATCTCTTAGGTATTTACAATAAATACTGTGTATATGTGTCTGGCACATAGTAGGTGTTCAATAAATGGCTGGTGAACTGACAGGCAAAATGCATTGATTGAACCAATATATCTCAGAAAATTCTCTTCCTAAGTCAGCATTCAGAAAACTTTGTATTTAAAACACTGTATTCCTTAGTGACCTTGCTTTTCTTCCAATTTTAAATAGAAGTACGTTTCCTCTTTTTCCCCCAAGCAGTCATCCTCTCTTTGTGCTCAAAAGATTTTCATGTCCTATGTTAAGACTTTATTCAGTTGCTCCAAAGACGGTTTTATCTAATGCATAATTAAACTCTGCACATTAAGGCTATAGTACAACTGCATATCTCACTTATTCCCACATCCCCCCACCCGCAACTGTTTCAATATTGACTTAATGTTACTCATTTGCTTGTGTTGTTATTGAAAGAAAATACCTAATTAAAATGGCCCAGCGTCACCTGGCTCACATGGAGTGCCACAGGCAATAATCCCTAATTTAATGTACACTTTGACTCATACCTTCAACTTAATTTCTGAAGCCAGAAGTATAAATGGGTTTTATAATGGCCTGTGAGCATCAGGTGAGAGGAGATTAGAACTAGTAACGAAGAGCTACTTTTTTAGGAGGAATCTCGTAACAGTGCTTAATTGTTTCTAGGCTATAAGGACTGATCGTGCACATGAACACCCAGGTTAAGTGAAAAATCTAACTTCTAGTGTGATCTGTGAATGTATGACTTGTGTTACACTTTCGTTTACTTTCTCATCTACTCTTTCATATATGAACATTTTATTTGTTGGTAAGAAGCATGAGTCTTTCATTCTGTTTTTACCTCTAGAACTGCTCCTCCATCCCAAATCAATTTCAGTGACTCAGAGCCACCTATACATTTCTTTCCTCCATCCTTTCATAATTGGTTCGGCTGGAGACTCTCAGGCATCCTTGAATGTTCTAAAGTACTCCTTACTGTGGCCTCTCGTAGCAGATACTAATATCTGTTGCTTAGCTCATTGAATCCTCACACAGCCTTTGGGAGGGAGGTATTGTGATTCCCATCAGCAGATGTGGAAATGGAAGCTCCGAGGTGAAATACATTGGCCAGTGTTCATGGCTGAGGGCTCCCGCACACCGGGTGCAGGCTGTGTGCCACCTTGTACACACCCGAGGAAGCCTGGTTGGGGGGCAGCTCTCCAGTGGGGCAGTGCCAGCTGGAGAGAAAGGCTGCCTTTTTCCTAATACACATGAAGGTGCTGTGTAGACTGGAGATGGCCCTGATCGAGTCGTGCTCTGTCTGATCATAAGGCTCATGTTCTTTCTGCTATTCCATGCTACTTCTTCAAGAGCTACTAGGTTCGCCCTGGAGAAGCATTTTAAACACCTGGCAACACCAGGCCCCCCCTCAAACTCTCCGCAAACAAGAGCAGTGGACCTTCTAGCCTCTCACATTTTGTATTACTGTCACTCTAGTAGACTATTTGCAAAAGTGGCAGCAATTTTCCTTTTTCTGTATCCACAGTCTTGGCCATGTGACGTTGAAGCTCGGCACGTCAAGAGGCAGAATTATTTCTCCACCTTTGAATCTTGGCGGGCCCCTTGACCCACTTTGGCCAGCAGGCCGCTGCAGGAGTGATGGTGTCCCTGTTCAGAGCCCGGGCCTCAAGAGCTCCTGCTTATCCACTTGCTCCCTGGGAAACCTTCACACCCACAAGTGAGTAAGCCCGAGCCAGCCTGCTGGAGGATGAGAGACAATATGGAGCAGAGACGAACCATCCCACCCTCTACCCGCTGACTTCAGATACATGGCTGAGCCCAGCCCTGAGCCACCAAGCTGGGCCCCGACTGGCAGCACTGCCCACTTGACCTATAGAGTCATTTTTGTTGTTTAAAGGCACTAATTTTGGGGTGATTTGCTGCACAGCATGATGGTTAATTTTCTGAGTTAACTCGAAGGGTGTTTTTGGATGGAGTTAACATTTAAATCGGTGAACTTTGAGTGAGCAGATTGCCCTATGTAATTGGGTGGGCCTCATCAAATCAGCTGAGGACCTGAGTAGAACAAAAATACTGACCTCCTATGCACAGCCACTGATACACTTACTGATATGGTTTATCCAACCATCTTTTTTTGTATCTTTCTCAAGCTGCTGCATCTAGAACCTGTCTACTTCCAGGGCTGCTGTGTCTCCACACTTTGAGCCCTTCTCCTTACTAGAGAGACTGACCATTAGAATCTGTCCCTCTGCCCTTAAATTTTAGGACTCTGCTCTGGCCTGTGTGGGTCAGTTGGTTGAGTGTTGTCCTGGGCACTGACAGGTCGCAGGTTCAATTCCCAGTCAGGGCACATGCCCAGGTTGTGGTTTTGGTCCCTGGCTGGGAGGCAACCATGTTTCTCTCTCACATCAATGTTTCTCTCTCTCTCTCTCTCTCTCTCTCTCTCCCCCTCTCCCTTCTTCCTTCTCTAAAATCAATAAAAAACATACTTTAAAAAATTTTTAGGTCTCCCACTGGAACCATCAATTATCCTCCATTCCTACCAGGTCCCTGAGTTATTACACTAGAGACTCTTCCACCTGCCTTCAGGTAAGTGGATGGAGACCTCAGGAGGGCCTTCCAATCCACTTTTATTCTCAGGTGCTGCAAAAACCTGTTTTGAAGACTTTTATGCCGAGTTTTGCTCCAATTATTCTCTTGTGCTGGCCCTCCTGTCGTAGAATTCCACTCTTCTCCCTGTGTAGGAAGAGTGTGGCCCCTTCCTGCACGTGCTGAGGGAAGGAAACTGTTGCAGAACTGGGCAGCTCTCACGTGTCCTGCCCCCCCGCCTCTCCTTGTTCTCACGTTTGGAGGTGCTCCCATGTCAGCACCCGTGAGCTCACAGTGCCTTGTGCTCACTTACCTTTATAGCACAGCTTGGGCCCTAATCTCTCTGAATTTAAATTGCCAAAGAACAAAGATCCTGGCTTCCTGTTGCATCATCCTTGACCTTCCCTAGCTGCCAGACAAGCACAAGCAAAGGAGCCAAAGCAAGGCAAGGCAAGCACTTTCCCATTCCCACGCCACTATTCTCTTGGGATTAGGAACATTTCCTCCAGTTCTCCCATCCTTAAGTGTCAGGCAACAGGCAACAGTAGCCTGGATACATAAACCAACAGAGCAGCATGGACAGACCAAGTTTCTGGGGCTGTGGCTGCCTTGTGAGCCGTCATGACCTACTGGAGGGCACAGTGGCAAATGAAAACTTTCTGCTTCATCCTTGAACATGCACATACTACTATATACAGCTGGGCCCCCCAGCTACTGCTTTTCCCGGCAGCCATGCCATACATTGGTACCCTGTTTCCAAGGAGATGACATAGGTAAGCATGGGCTATGTCATACGTAGTCCATAAAACGGTGCAGCAACTGTGAAAGACAGAATGGCAGTCCCTCAAAAAATTAGACATAGAATTACCGTAAGATTCAGCAATCCTACTTCTAGGTACATATCCAAAGAATTGAAAGCTGGGACTTGAATAGCTATTTGTACACCCATGTTCATAGCACCATTGTTCACAATGCCAAAGGTGTGAACAAATTAAATAATGGGTGAATGAAGAAACAAAATGTGGCGTATACATGAAAAGCAATATATTTTAAGCCTTAAATAGGAAGAAAGCTCTGACACATGCTACAACGTGGATAAACCTTAAAAACATTACGTAAAGCGAAACAGAGAGACAAATGTTGTATGACTCCACTTACATGAGGTAACCTCTAAATTCTAGAGCTAGAAAGTAGAATTGTGGTTACCAGGGACTGGGGGGAGGCAGAAGTGGGGGTCATTGTGTAACAGGAGGTTCCTTTAGGGAAGATGAAAAGTCGTGCGATGACAGTGGTGATGTCTGCGTTAACAGCATGATCGTACTTGATGCCAGTGAACTATGCACTCAAAAATGGTTTAAAGTGATCAATATTAAGTATATTTTACCACAACAAAAAATTTAAAAATGGCCCAGTGTGGGCCCTGGCCAGTTTTGCTCAGTGGTTAGAGCATCAGCCCGCGGACTGAAGGGTCCCGGGTTCGATTTCGGCCAAGGGCAGGTACCTTGGTTGCAGGCTCAGTCCCGGCCCTGGTCGGGGCTCGTGCGGGAGGCAACCAATCGATGTCTCTCTCTCACACTGATGTTTTTCTCTTTCTCTCTCTCCCTTCTCCTCTCTCTGAAAAGCAATGGAAAAAATATCCTCAGGTGAGGATTTAAAAAAAAAAAGGCCCAGTATTGACTAAGTCAGGAGGAGGAATGGCGTTTGACTGTGTGAGTATCTGGTCCACCACTTTTAATACTTCAATTTAATATGCTTTTTAATATTTGCCATTATCCACAATTTTCTCTGTCTGACCTTAAGCCTGCATAATAAAGTAATTAAGGAATTAGAGATGACACCATGGGTCATCTGCCGTGTGGTGTCATAAAGCAGTGGCCTTCATAGGGATGCAATGTACAGCATAGGAAACAGAGTCAGTAATATCGCGTTAACTATGTGTGGTGACAGATGGCTACTAGACGTACTGTGGTGACCACTTTGTAAGATATATAAAAATGTTGAATCACTATGGTGTACACCTGAAACTAACAAAATATTGTATTTCAACTAGAAATGGCAATAAAACTTTTTTAAATGCACCATTTGAAAAAAACAGAAAAATAAAACAAAAATAAAGCAATGACTTTGCCTTCCGAGGGCCACCGTTAGAAATGCAAACCCCGGCCTCAAGCGCTTCAGTGGCTTCCCATGGCTCTTGGGTAAAAGACGAAGCTCCTTAAAAAGGCCTGCAGGGCCTGGAGGGCTCCGAGCCAGCCTTCGGGTGCCTGTGTCTTGGCGCATGCTCAGTAGCTCTCTCCGCCCCGCACAGTCAAGGTCATTTCCTGCGCAGAACACTTGCTTCTCCGCCCTCTGCGTCAGCATTTCCATCCCTCAGCGCGCAGGTCAAACGGCACTTCCACAGGAAGCCTTTCCGCACCTCAGATCAGGCTGCATGCCCTGGATACATATTCTAGCAACACCATATCCCTCCTTGGAGACCATTTATATTTATGTGTTTGATTATTTGATTGGCCTCCTGTCTCTCCCACTGGGTGATCAGCTCCAGGAGAACAGGGACCCTCTAGTTCTTCTCGGCACTGAATCCTGAGCTCACAGGGGCCCTGGCATTCAATAAGCTCTTCAACCATTACTGGCTAATGAATGAATGAATGAATGAAATGAAAGATAAACAATAATGAAGTTAAAGGCTCTTCTCCAGTTTAAAAGGCAGGGACGCTGGGACCAGCTCATCTAAAGGCACACTCTTCTCCATGTAGGACAAATAGAGAAAACGAAGATCATTCTGAAACAAAAGAGATAATACACTTTAGGTTGACAGTAAGAAATAAAAAGCTATTAGATGGTAGGAGTTCATTTTTACCACACTGCATATTTTATGCTGATTTTTAAAAAAATTATAAGCACAACTTGAAACCAGAATGACATTTCTTTTAATTTTCTCACACTGTTAGTCATTGATCTGCATTCATGTTTCAGAGGAAATGCCACTGAATTCAGGAGAAATCTATTTAACCTGCATGGTATTCAAAACTCGCTGGAAACGCTTAGCTCCAGTGCTCTGTACCCGTGACCTTGCTAAGCGGGTGTGTTAAGCACTTAAATGTATAATTTTCTATGGGCGCTTTTGGTAGAAACATTCTTTTTTCCTCTTCACGTCTTCTGCAAACCTCATTATCCTTCTTGTGACCCTTTAGGCCTCTCATTTTCTTTTCGTTTGTTTGCAAGTTGGAAAATATTCACTGCAGCTCCTGCTTTCAGGAAGGGCTGCATGGCTACGACTCTCCATTTCTAAAGTGTGAATTCTTTTACTTAGCCATCGCCACCTTGAATAATGAAGTTTAATGCATTTTCAAAGAAGTGAGATCTAATTAAAAATCTCTTACCTTTATTAAGTACAGCAATAGTTATTCTCATTTGGAAGACCAAAGGGAATACACGTGTAAGGGTATGTATTAATTTTGAACAATGTAGAAACTGAATTAAATTAAGGTTATAAGGTGTCAGTCACCATGGAATTGGGGGAAAAGGAGCTATCAGACATCAGATACCAGTTTTAAGTAAGGTGGGAGTAAATAAAAGCACAGCAAGAGCAAGGATACCCAAGGGATTGTCTTTTGGAGTTATTTGTCTTTTAAAATGATCTAGAAAAGGAAAGATATATAAGTGAAAATCTTACAGCTGGTATTGAGGCCTATGAGATTGAAATGCTGAACAATAATGACTTCAAGAAAACTTATTCAGTGACTTCTGTGTTTTTTTTCCTCTAGTAAATTACAAGCATTGTGCTCTACTCTGGGTATAAGGCATAACACTGCATGAAACAAAATCCCTGCTCCAGAGGACCTCCCTCGAACTATTATGTGATTGACATAACAGAAAAGCATTTGCCTGGTTTAGCATTTCTCAAAGTAGGCTTGACTGTGGGATGGTAAGAAGGATTACAGCAGGACTTCTCAGTGCCTTTAATATGTTAATGAATAGTAAGAATCATTTCAAAGAATGGGGAATACTATGCATGGGTTCCCAGATTTATTTGAAGATATCATTTGGTTATGTTTTTTGCTTTGAAGTTGTGTGTCTGCTTTTGGAAAAGAGCATGTGAACTTGTGAAATTAGTATAGCTTGGAACGTACTCTGGCAAATGCTGACATAAAAAAATAGAGGTGTCTGGAATTTAAAGAATTTTGGAAATTTCTTCATCAAATATTTACTAAGAGCTTAAATCACTGAGAAATGCTATGAGGCCCTTAACTAGGTAGCTCTAAAACTCAGTGTCCCTTCCATACCAGCAATATTCCTAATAGCCCAGAAGTGGAAATAGCCAAAGTGTCCATTGACCAACGAATGGACAAACAGCATGTGGTATATCCAAACAATGGAATATTATTCAGCCGTAAAAAGTAATGCAATAACATGTGTGAACTTGAAAACATTATGCTAAGCAAAAGAAATCAGACACAAAAGGCTACACGTATGATTTCATTTATATAAAAAAAAAATGTCCAAAACAGGTAAATCCACAGAGACAAAAAGCAGATTAGTGGTTTCCAGGGACCAGAAGGAGAGGAAAATGAGGAGGGACTGCTAATGGGTACAAGGCTTCTTTCAGGAACGACAAGAATATTTTGGAATTATAATGTGATGATGGCTTTACAACCTTGTGAATATACCAAAAACCACTGAATTGTACCCTTTAAAAGGGTGACTTTTATAGTATGTAAATTTTATTTGAGCTTTAAAATTCAGGACCCTACTATACCAAATGGCTATCCCTCCCATATTATAGGAATTGAGAACAGAACCATTTCTTGTCAACAATTGTATTTAATGAAGATACTAGCTGTTATTTACAGAAGATATACATACATACAATTCCTACACATTAAATGTAGCCTAATTGTGAAAACGGGAAAAAAATGTACCCAAAATTACATACTAAATAAAATAAAATAAAATAAATAGAAAGTAATTATTTGGCACAATATCTATTATGTAGCAAATAAATAACTCTATACCATTGATTGAATGAACTATATACAATCTATTTGAAAGTGCAAAATGATTGTTGAAAATTAAGATATTTGTAATAACATTGAAGTCCAGAAAATATGTTTTTTTTTAATCAGTAACAATTAGCCAATAGTAAAGGTTTTTAATGCCCAGGAAAATATTTTAATTTTGAAAAATGTTTTGTGCATATTGTGCTCGTCTGAAATGTTATTATTTTTTTTTATCTAAACGCTGGCAATTTTAAGAACCTTGGAGTTTCTTAGTGGAATTCTTATGTATGTAATCCTGATTTGTAAGTTTAAAAAAGTTACATTGTAAACATAAATATTATTCTATATATCATTCAGAAATTACAGACTGGTCCTCCCTAAATTACATAAATAGCCATAATGTTTTATAGGAGAAATATGATCAGGTTCAATTCCTTCAGAGGTAAGACTATGAAGATGGCAGAATAAAACTTATAATTTGGATTTATACTTATTTCTCAACACCTTCCAAAAACCTCATGCTCCAAATCAAGAAGTTGAGTTAAAAATTATGAAACTATATGACCACTGATGTATCCAGATAAATCCCATTTGTAGCACATCTCACCCTGGAAACCACCTTAAAAAAAATGTCGGGCTTGATATTTCTCTTGACAATGGTATTTTTACCAAACTCTTCATGTGGACCTTATTTTATGTTTCAGCAAAGAAGATGGCACAATTGTAAATGAAACTGGGTGACTACAAACTGGGGATTCCTAAGCTAGAGAGTGCAAGCTGGATGCAAATAACTTCTTGTCCTGTCATGACGCTGGTAAGCGAAGTGCAGCCCTGAGAGGTCTCAGGATGTGTTTTTGCTTGTTTTGTATAATTCTCTAGTGACAATGCAGTCAGTAGTAGCATGAATGCCATTTCTGAAAGATTGTGGACTGGAGGCAAACCACTGTTCCGGGCACTTTAAATGTCTATGGTCGACGAGGCTCTAATCGGTGTGACATCTGTGATAAAGTTCTCTGGTTGTCAATCACGTTTAATTGCCGGACGTAACTCCGGACATCCTGATGGTTCTTATTAGCTTGAGCTGCGTCAAGATCTGTTGGAAAGAGAAGAATTGGCATTGTGTAATATATGCATATAAGATACACTTTATTTTCTCCAGCTACTTATTACATTTATCTCAGATTGCTGGGTTCCATCAAGACCTTTCAGCAATGCCCTGTTCATTGAAATGTTTCCACTTGGATGGTCCATCTCCTCCCTCTCACCCCGTTCCCCCCCAGAATCACCTATTTTCATCATTTTCCTTTGCATTGCATGTTGTAAGAAAAAAAAAAGGTGCTAAAAAAAGAAGTAAAAGCATCACCCGATAATCCCTGGTTATACATTAAAATAGTTTCCCCATCGCATCCCACCTATGTCTCAAACTCTGGCCTCTGCCCCCTCTGATCCAGATGCAGACTAAAGACAAAAGACAGTTTTCATTAGCTCCTAACAAAAGCACTTAAAACCCGGGCTGACCTGAAGTGAGCCAGTGACACTCGTAAGCCCAACTCCCCTTGTTACTTGCATACAAGATACAGAATTCCCGCACAGGTTGTGTGTTCTTAGAAATGCCCATTCTCAGAAAAAAACAAGTCATGGGTTGAAGTCAGGACTTCTGCTAGGCCTTGGATGCTCTGCCGCAGCTTGTCCTGAAATCTCAGTTACCATTCTATTCTCATTCACTTCCCCAAACGTGTGAGCGACAGAGCTTTCTGACTGACTGATTCCCTAACACCAGGCTGGGAGATGAATCAGATGCTCCAAGCCCTCTGCGGGGGACAGACACAAACGAGGAAAGCCCAATCCCATGGTGCTGAGCTAGAAACACGGGCCCCTCCAGACCTCACCTTCTGCATCTGCGCCCTGAGTTGCTAGATCTTCCTGTTTTTCTAGAGAAATGAGAAATCCAAATTTCTTCCCTGGGAATTCCCCCAATTATTAAATGATGATATTGTTTTAAAATAAAAGGTTAAAAAAATGCTTGGTTTAGACCCAACACTTCTGCTGTGGCCCTTGGGCCACCTCAGCCCTGTGGATTCAGGTGTGGGGCTCCTATCTAGTCGTGGGACAACAGGCGTGGCCAAGCCAGAGCCTGGACTCCAGACCAGTGTACTTTCCACCACAGGGCACACCTCGTGCAGTTCCTACGCTCTTCTTAGATGCTCACGCCACTCCCAAAGACAATTAGAATGCCATCTGCCTACGGGGTGAAGGGGAGTGTTGCAGGTCTGAACACAGAAAAGCAGAAAGAAGATACAAAGGCCCCTACTTGCTCTAAGAAGAAACTCATCAGTATAATTATCACATATAAATAATACCACAGTATTTAATTTCCTTGCTTCTCACTGGCAGTGTACTCCACATGTACAATATACTGTAATTACATTGTACATATTCCCATAATGTTTATGAATCTATTCCTATAGCTTTATCTATAGATTGTTGACTTCAGAGCTGAGCAGCTGTTGTTTACCATCAGTTACTGATAACTTCAACAAACGCTGTGGAGATATATATATATATATATATCCCCACCCCCACCCCCCAGAGCTCTAGGAGAAAAAGTAGGCCAATGGGGATTTATTTCCAAAGAGGTTATGGAACAAAATATATTTTATTGTGGTTCTCAGGTTCTTGGACCTCACTGAAAACCTTCTCAAGGCTACGAGCCCTCTCAGGCACACAACATTTTGCATTCAATTTCAGGAATTTCCTGGACCCCCCAAGGGGCCACTGGTTCTAGTTTATAAACCCCTGTTGTAGACTGGCACCACTTACATATCTTCATATTCACTTGTATAACTGCTTTGTGACCATGTATTTATACATATATTAAGCTACAAGATGAAGGGATATGAGACGCTTCAGCTCTGGCAGCATCCACGTAGGAGTGGCCCATGACGTGCAAGACTATTCTCACTTTGGAAGGACAAGAAGGTACAATCATCTGAATCAAAATTTTAAAGATCTACTTGCTCCTCAAGTCAAGATTATTTTTCCTAGATTATTTCTGCTGTACGTTAAAAAAATGAACATTTAGCAATTCTGGCATCCCATGTTGGCAAACCCTTGCTTTGGCCAATCTTGTGCCAAGAAGAGCAAGCATCGCTGTAATTAATAAAACAAGGACTTTTTAGTCTCTTAGAAAAGGTTTATTGGAGGGAACAGTACTGCTAGCCTCACAGTCCTGTTGATGTCAAATTATCACGTTAATGAGTCAAGTGACTTCAAGTGACTCATATGATGAAGCTAGCAAAAACTTTTACAGGGGCCACCTTCTCACTAACAGCCCAAACAGAGGGAGCCAATGCCTCACCCCCTACCCAAAGTCTCAGCCCAGAGGAGACAGTATCACTGGTCTGGCACGCTGAGCTAGCGCTATGATACAACTTAACTCCAGTTTAAAATGGCTATTTATGATAACTAATAGTTTTATATTAAAGCATTGTGTTGTGCCAGTTACTGTGCTATGCATTCAGATTTAAGTAGAGCACCTTAAATTCACCTGGGAATACTAGAAATGTAACATGAATTCCTGCTATGGAACATTTTATAAATGTGCTATCCACATTAATGCATTCTTGCAACACCATAAGGAACAACAAATATTATCTTTCCCAGCTTAGAAATGATAGAACTGAGTCATCAAAAGTTGATGGGAGTTTCTGAACATCAGGCAGGGAGTTGTAGAGTTGGTTTGAGGCAGGATTTCTTGGCAATCGTGCCTTAGTTGTCTCTAGCCACACTGGAAAGAGCAAATTAATTCTCTTTGAGTTCATTCATAAAATAATATTCTTATGGTTATTTCCTGGTTTAACAACGAGAAAATCCTATCCCGTGGATTTCATGGTCCAAAGTGTCTCTGACACAATCAAATATTGTCCAGACTTCTCGAATGTCTCAGTAGCTTCATTAAAAAAAACCCCTCAATCACCATAGATCCATATTGCAGCAGTGAACTTACTGAAAGGTTGGCTTCTGCAGTATCTCACCATTCTGGCAGTATTTGCAATCATGCGCTAAAGAGAACAAAGAAAAAAAGACCGAAATGCAAGTAAGCTTAGTGTATAATCCAAAAAAGGAAAACAAACTATTATTCATTTCTGCAGTACCTGGCCTCATGAGAAGCAGCCTGTTCTGAGGTGTTGACCAGCTGGAGGCAACTGGCTGATGCAGAACCTGTTTAATTACTTGAGAGAGGCGCCCACTCTCACGCGTGCAAAGCGTTTTTCAGGGGAGGCAGAGCAATGGCCTAATTCCATCCTGCTGTTTACCTGCTTCTCGGGACACAGAAAGCAGCCTGTTGGCCCTGAGACTACCCTGCTCCCGAGGACGAGCTCTCACCTCCTGGAGGTCACTGTGAGTTTATAAGAGAAGTTGTTAACTATCCTAGATTTGGAGATGGGTTAGTTTGTCAAGTTCCTCAAAGTGAAGAGGTCTCAGTAACGAGGTGTCAGGTCATATTGACTGAACAGTCAAAACGCTCTACCTGTACATTTTTCTATACCTTATGCATTACCGACCTTTCCAATTTCCAGCAAAGTTGTGTGTTTTAATGTTGATCTCCCTCCCTTCTTCCTGATTATAACACTAACACAAGCACATTTTAAAAAATATAAAAATATAGAAAATGTCAAGAGCAAAGTAAAAACCACTCAGAATATCACTTCACAGGGGAACTTCATCAGTATTTTGGTATATCTGTTTCTAGTACTTTAAAACTAAATATATAACAGCATATTTTTTAAAAAATTGAAGCCATGTGTATTTTTTATTTGAAAATTTTTACATGGCATTGTGACTATTTTCGACACTGTTTGCATTTTAAAACATTTTTTAAATGAGTAGGCACTGAATCATATGGACGGATCATAATTTATTTGACATCTGTTAATTTTGTCATTAAGTAATGATTTCTTTGTAAAATGTTATTGCCATAAAGACTTATTAGGAAACCTTTTGTACTTTACTCGACTTAGTTGAAAACAAAAGAAAAAAGGAGGGGATGGGGAAATGAAGCGACAGAAACATGAGGAAAAATATCAGTGTGACTTAAGCACCATTTCTTAGCCAGGATGTACTTTTCCTGCTCATGGTATTTAAATAGTAGCTGGGACCCCAGGCTCTGTGTACTGTCTCAGGACACCTTTGCTGCACAGACTCCAAAGGAGGTCCTGCAGAGGTGGTGGGTTTATTCTAACACTAGCAGAAAATTGATAAGGCTCCAGCCCAGAAGTGAGGCTTTCTAATCTCTGAGTGGCTATATAATTCCATTTCTTGCTGTCTTCTCTCTTGCACCCTTAGCTTGCCAAAGTATAGAAAACGACTTTGAGAAAGCTTATGCAGTGTTAAAAAAATATATCAACTTATTTGGCAGGACAAAAATTCCTAGAAGAGTCAAAGCTTTAGAAATACGTATATGTGAACATTCATAAAACTTCACTGTACACTCCAGCTTCAAGGACTGGCAAGCATTTCGGGGACATGTATTTGCGCTGGATAATTTCTCATACACAAAGAGGTGATCGGAAAAGTTCGAACTTCACTTTCCTAAACGATCCTAAAATCCAGCACGCCTGCTGATCAGCATGAGAAATATATTACAAATAACTCCAAGAAACTGTAGCATACAATGTGTCATTAGCCTCTGATATATGGAGCCCTGAAATAAACAGCAACTATGATAATTTTCCTGCTAATTTACTTTAAGCTGTTTTTTCACTTCTCTAAAGACTTTGCATCTGAAGGGCACAAGTATATTCCATGTAGAATTATTGTAATTCTTCAGATATTGAATGGAGTGTAATTACTGAAAACCCCGGGAGATGCCCCTCTGGAGAATAAAAAAACAATTAGCAGGGGTCAGAGACCTCTTCCTATACCATTTTGTAGGGAGCAATTGTTCTGCTTTTTAGTTTTGAAAGCTAAAACATTTCATTCTGACTTTAGTTTGTGACGACTCTTTATAGTTATATTCTGAGGCTTCATAATTTTTAGCTCATTATGTAGTTTAAAATGTGAGAACAATTGTTTAAATCAGTAATTTCCAGCTCTGGAGTTCATTCTACCTTTCTAAGTCTTTGATTAATTTTAACAATGGTTTTAATTTTGATGTATCCTTTTTAATTGCATTCAAAAATAACTTCAGTTTAACTTGGAAATCTAAATCTGGTTTGGCAATGAGGGTTAGAACTTGCCCGAGACTAGGGGCTTCCCACCATTTAAATGCAACTGGCAGCGGGGAACTCATTGCCCTCTGAGGAAAATCCCTTTTGTTTTTTACGCTTTTCCACTAGAAGTTTCTTTATTGAGTCAAAGTTTCTCTCCCTTTACTTTTCATCCATTGACCCTGCTTCTGAGTTCTGGAGCCACAACAAACACATTCAGTTCCTTTTTAACAGGATAGTTATTCGAATACTCGAAGGCAACGAAAATGGGCACCTCCCCACCCCCGCCTCTTTTCTGGTCAGCCTAAATGTTAACAACTTCTGCCACGACTTTTCATAAGAAAGTTTCAGGTCTCCTCTGGGCAGTCTCAGGGTGGTGCCGCAGACTAAGCAAACCAGATGCCAAAGAATTATTTCCTTCCTTGATCTAGACGAAGCCACATATTTAAGTGCACAATTTTTAAAAAGTCCCATTACTGACATCTGCTGAACTAACAGTGAATTAAATCTCTCCTCCTATGTCACTGAGCTGCTGTTTGGACTCGGCTCCCTTCTCTGTAGATGTGCAGTTTATTTCTTGGGCCGAAGTAAAGGACCTTGCATTTATCTCCACTAAAAGCCGTCTAGTTAGTCTTCCTGTCTTTCTGCAGACTGAAGCCTCCGTGTCCTACACTGGTGTTCTCAGTTCAGGTTGGCAGAAACGAAGGCTGAAGAGACCTGGGCTTCATTACCCAGGCTCACAGCAGGGAAGGAGCCAAGAATTATACCCCAGGCTCCAGGTCCTGCCGGAGCAGGTCGGCCCGCCCGGAGCAGGCCAGGCCGCTTTCCTGGGAAAATACCTGATCACTCCACGGCAGGCCTGCTCATCTCTTCCTATCTCAGCAAGCCCGAGGTCTATGACGCGTTCCCATTAGCAGCCGGCTTCCTAACAGAGTGATTTGTAATCCAGGGCTGACCGTGAGGAGAGCGTGCTCCTTAAAGGCTCTGAGTCAGCCCCGGCGGACAGCGTGACTCCCCTCCCCACCCCTGAACTGATCCTGATACACCCCACTCCCTGCGGGATCCGACCGCCCCGAGGGGTTCCCAAGAAAACAATCCAGCCTTCTCAAGCTCAGACAGGCAGGCCGTCCAGGCAGTGCCACCTTGCACGGCCACCCTCGGCCTCCTGCTGAGACAGCTGCCAGCACGGCCGCCCTCTTCTTAGCTGCCCAGTCCCTCGGGGAGCTGCCCCAGACGTCAGACCTCTTCTAAATGCCTGCCCCCCACATTTTTGTCTCTCCTGCTGCTGCCCCTCGAGGTCTTTGCCATCCTTGCTCTTAATGCTTGTCGGATTCCCTTTCTTTTCTTCTTTCTTCCCCTACTGATTTGCCTCTATCTATATGCCCATTAAATATAGAATCTCAGCCAACGATTCCACATTTACACCATCTGACTGTTTCACTCAGACCCTAATATATTTGGGACAAAAATTTTTTTCCACAACGAGATCTAGAAATATATGGTCTCTCAGCTACAAAGACTGTACCCACGAAGCCACTAGGTAGGATTAAGTGCACTGTAAGGACCAGAGATAAAAGGTGAAAAGGCCCGGGACTGAGCCAGCCTTCACTGTACACATCTGAGGAAGAGCCCTGCACTCTGCCCCTTGGCTATGGATCTTTAATGTCCAAGAGGTGTGTCACATACAGATACACATGTGTAACATGCAGGATGGTATATTGCTCACACGATGGCCACGGATCACAGCAGTCCAGGCACATGCAGAGTGCTGTGCATGTCTGCACTCAGGGAAGGACACTGAAGGACAGATGCCATTAGTACCACGGGGAGGAGGGGGACAGAATAATGTCCACTTAGGAACAGGCTAAGGGAGTCCTCTTGCTTTAAGTATCAGTAATGCAAGGTGCTTAATCAAATTTCCTAATAAAATAGAAAATACTTTTGGATTAAATCTTTGTTGCATAAATCCTTTAAAAATGTCTTAGTGACTGTCCTATCTCACTAAGTCCAGCCCTGGGATGTAATTGGGTCATTCTTTTATTCAACAAATATTTTTTGCATACTTATGATGGGGGAAAAGACACCTTTTTGGTGTTTGCTGAGAAATATCAGTGAACAAAACAGATGAGATACCTGGTCTAGGACATTAACATTCTAGTGGGGAAGACAAGTAATAAAGAGGTAAGTAAAGAAGATCATCTCAGATTGTGAAACCCGCTATAAAGACAAGGTTATCTGTCTGGAAGTGCAGGGTGTGGAGGGTAGGAGAATGTTTGAAGGGTGGTCAGGGAAGGCCACTCAGAGGAGGGGACACATGAGCTGAGACCTGCAGGATGAGAAGGAGCCAGACAGGTGAAGACTAGGGGAAAGCAATTTCAGACAAAGGTAACAGCTAGTGCAAAGGTCCTGAGGTGGGAAGGAAAAGAAAGAAGGCTGGTTTTGCCAACTTGGACTGAGTACAGTGAAGATGAAGTGTGAGATGAGGCTGGATGCTCAGAAGAACAAGTCTGGATTTGATGATATTATGTTGTTGTATTTAATATGGTTTTATTTTCTTCGGATACAGCTGCATGAAGTTACCTTTCTTTGCATGTTGCTTTTTGACATCTCTTTCATTATCGTTGTGAACTAGTTTTTATATTTTTTGTTGTTTTTTTAATATTTCGTGTCTTTATGTTTTATCATCTCAATTGCACATAATCTCTAGGGATTGAGGACTACTTTTGGGATTTCTTTGTGCTTCCCAGCAAAATTCTTTGACTGGACACTTTCCACATATTATATTGCTTTGAAACATGCCCTCTGGAAAATCTGCACTCAGCCCTGCCTGTGAATTCTATAGGAAGAAGTAGACCTTCAAAGTCGTCTCATAGATTTCTAAGTGTGTTGGGAAGGTCTGGGAATTAGGTGGGTTTGAACATATAGACTTTTACTTGGAGATTCTTTTTGATATTAGCCCAATGCTCTCTCCATGAACTTGTAATAATAATATTATTGGTGGTAGAAAACATATTGTTGCTAACTATGTAACAGCATGAAGGGGAACAGAGTTTGCCACCCCAAAATATGATTCTTTGGGATATTAATTATTTTAAGCTGTGTGTGTGTGGTGGTGTTTTTTTAAGGCCCAGGAGGCTCAAGGAGAACCTTTGACCTTCCCTCTAACTGCATAAAAGAAATTAAGATAGAAAGTCTGTTCCACCAAGGTGCTATCATCATAGCTAACAACAGTTCACCCTTGAACACATGAGGGTTAGGGGTGCTGGCCCCCGTGCAGTTGAAAATATGAGTGTAACTTTTGACTCTCCCAAAACTTAACTACAGTCATCTGGCAGTATCCACATGGGATTGGATCCAGGATCCCTGCTGATAACAAAATCTGAGGATGCTCAAGTCAAGTCCCTCACATAAAATGATGTAGGACGATGCATCCAGTCAGCCCTATACACCCACAGATTCCCAACTGCGGATCAGAAATACTTTTTTAACCCATGGGTGGTTGACTCTACTGATGAAAACTTGGGGATACAAAGGGCAGACTATATGTTTATTGAAAAAAATCCACATATAATTGGATCAGTGCCGATCAAATCCATGTTGTTCAAGCATCAAGTGTACAGTTGAATCTGAACGATCTGTGACATACAGGGAGGAACCTCGCAAGGCCTGCTTGATCAAAGTCTTCTCTGTCCACTGTCTCTAGATGTCCCAGCAAACATGTGTTTATGAAACATTAACTCTCTCCATCTCCCTGTGAATTACTTTACTTCCCTTTGAAGTCCCAGGCCCTCCCCTACCTCTCCTTAGTCCAGGATGATATGTATACACACACACACACACCTCATTTCACTTTACTGTCTCTGGAATTCTTCATGCTTATGTGAATTTCCCATATGTATATATTAAATTTGATTTTCTCTTGTTAATCTGCCTTATATCATTTTAATTATTCCACCAGCCATAAGCATCAAGAGGGGAAGGGATAATTTTCCCCTTCCCCCACAATACAAAAATAAAAGGATTCAAAACATTTCTCTTCCTTCGTGAATTAGCTTCTGTTAATGTTTCCAGAAGTACAGAAGTTTGCCCCATGCCTCTCATTCCAAATTAAATGACTACCTTAAAATAACATTCATAAATAAATACACCTAAATATGGGTACATCTGAAATAGAACCAACCTCCTAATACAGTAGCAACTGCGGCTATCAGCATGCTTTATGCAGCCTGGGTAGTGGCAGCCGGCCAGCACATTACCCTCTAATCCATTGCTAGTCTACCTCCTAAATGCTATAAATATTCATGTATGCCATAGAAAGCTACAAAGGGCTTTATTCAAACATTTTTTTTGAATACTCCTTTATGTTCCCCCCAAATGAAAGAATGTCTGCCTTTTTTTCCCCCTGCATAAGGATCAGAGTGTGAATTCTTTTGTTCATACTCATAAATCCTGAAAATCAATATGCAACAAATTCTCTAATCCTCATTTCATACCCCAAGGGTAAAGAGGTTCAAAATAAAAATACTTGGGGTTGGCACGGCGGTTTGCTGTGACTGCAATGCCGCCATCAAGAAAAGGCATCTGTGTTCCTGGCTACCCCGGTGCCTCCCGCCCCTGGCAGGGGCTCCTTCTGGGGACAGAGCCTACCAGCCCCACGGCGGCTGCCAGCTCCGCTCATCACCTTGGCCTTGCTGGTGATCGCCTGGGAAGCAGCATGCACATCGACCTGAGACGGGAGCTGTACCCTTCCCCAGGCACCCAGGGTCACAGCAGCCACTAGGGGGAGTTGTAGGTGGTAGCGGCGGTGGTGTGGGGGCAGGGGTGGGCCAGTGTACGCACAGAAGGAGTTGGAAAGTTGACAACGAGTGCCAGGTGGGTCAAAGCCAGGTTTGAAAAACATAAACGAGTCTTTTTAAAATTCTATTTTCTTTTCCAGTAACATCTAACTCACGGAAGGGCAACTGTAAAATTAAATACTGTCATGGTATGATTTATCAAATGATGTAAGTTATTGTTGAGGGAGCAGAGAACTAGCAGTATTCCTTCTCTATCATAGTAATAGAACCTCCTATTTTTTAGTGGGGCACATGGATACCCCAAATAAGGGCTACCTTCCCTTTCATGGGACTACATTTCTGGCCAGTAAAACGTGAGCCAAGTGGTGAGTGCACCGTCAGGCCATGCTCATATCCTTGTGTGGAAGAAGCGTGACTCTGCCTTTCCCTTTGCCCTTCCCTCCGGCTAAAATGAGGTCCTGGTGGTCACCACCTTGCACCACCTGGAAGGTGAAATGGTGAGAGAGAAGCCAGAAACCTTGACTGCCTCCTGGAGTAGAGCTACCATACTGGCTTGGACCTTAATGTGAGATAGATACACTTATCTGGCTTAAGCCTTTGCTAATCTGGGTTTCAGTTATTGCGGCTGAACTGCTATCTTAGCCACTCAATAGCTTTTAAGGAAAAGTGGACTCTTTCTGAGAGCAGGGGCTAAAGGACCCCCTTCCTCACTGCTAGGCACATAAGAATCCACTGCTATGGGCATGAAGTGCAGAAATGGGGATGGGGAACTCTTTTAATGCCCATTGAACGCAATCTTGACCTTGCCTTTGCAGGTTATGGGTGCAACACCAAGATCTAAAAACCCAGATTAAATGATTCTCATCCTCCTTGATGGATATTTTTGCTGTTCTTGTTTGTTCTGTTTAGTTAACTTTAATGATGAAAAGTTCTAAAATGTTCAGTCAACTCTTTAGGAAACCCTGACTCCCACCCCTCTGTGCAAATGTATATTTTACAGTTGGATGGGTGGCTCAGCCACCCCTCAGTCTGCACTTCTGCATGATCTTTAGCTATTTGCAAAATCTTTCATTTCTGGGAAACAGGTTTTCTTTTGAGAAATCAAGGAAACATGTTTAATTCTCCATACTAATAAGTGAGCAAAGAATGTTTTCTTCTTAATCAGAGAATTATTAAACTGACACAGTAAGAGAGATGCTCATACCCTGCCCTTGGTGTGAGGGGTAGAGGAGAAGGCTGCTGAGAAAATATTTGCCCTCTAGTGTAGAGTGTCTTTGAGGGGTGTGGACTCATGTGCTATTTCTTAAGAAGCTTAAGACATGGGGACCTAGTGCCCAGTAATTGCTGCGCTTCTTTATCAGATTGGGCTTTGCAATGAGCTCATTCCCAAAGTTGGATGGTGTGAGCCTTACAGGATTACTACAGGGTGTTTCAAATTCTCCTGGAGTCACACAGGCCAGCTGGATTTCAAGAAACAAACAGAAGAGCAGTTTTCTGATTAAGACTTCTATAGCCCTATATGGCTTACAGGATTACTTATGTACTCTGGGCTCACCCACAATCTCCAGGGACAGATGGAGCAGGTACGATCCCCATTTTCTATTGGGGAAACTGACCGGCAGAGAAAGGACAGCTGCAAAGTGATGAAGCTGAGAATTGAACCTCATGTGTCCTAAACTCCAAGCCCTGAGCTTTTCTTGCAAGAACCACCTTCAACACTGCAAAGCATGGCCCCAGGCAGACGCTCACCCACAGATGCAACACTGTCACACCTCATCCATCCCGGCTGCAGCCAAACATTTAGAAGACAATGGAGCATTCCATTCGTATGCACTATGCAGCTAAATAAAGGTTTTGGCATGACCTGTTTTATTGTTTTGAAGAAGATAAGAAAATAAACTTCGAAGTAAACTAATGCCAGAAAACACAGCTCTTTGGGGGGTGGGGAGACTGGAAAATACTGAATATGTGCCAGTTCCACATCTGTTATTTATGAAGATTTTGGTTTTGGATATGAAGATTTTCAAGTTCCCTCTTTGAACTTCGGTACTTTATTGGAATAAACAATACACATTTAGATTAATAGCCCATAATAAAGATCAGCTATAGAGTTGACTTTTACCTACATGCACTAAAGTCAGCTCAGCAGATAAACATTCCAAAGGCATCCCGGGGCAGGCTAGCGCCACAACACGGGAGTCACATGGGAGTCACTCCGGCATATTCCACATTTTAGCACCAGGCGGCCCAGGACGGAGCACGCAGCGTAAAAGCTGCCGCCGCTGTGATCCGCAGCACACATACTATTCAGCCTCACAAAAGAGAACTGACAGACTAAACTAGTAGCCAATTTGAACCAAATATTTCAAAACTCCTTTATGTGTAACTACCTTTTTAACAAGGCAGCATATATGAAAATTATTTCCTTTATTAGTACAAATGCAAATTTTATTTAAAAAAACAACACTGTGGTTAAGGTTACAATACTGCACGTACCATTTTTTCAAAGTTGACTAGATTGTCAATGAAAGTCTTGTTCCCCTCATGAGTAAATGTCATATCTGCAAAGAAATAAAAGTCGAATTCTAATCACTAACAGAAATATGTCACACTACGGAACCACAATAGCGCCATTAGATTATGCAGGAGTATTTGCATAACACTGCAGTTGGCAAAAGCTGACAATAGTTCCCTTTATGTTAGGTGTTTAACTTTCTAAAGCACTTTACCTGAGGTTAGTAAAAATTTCCCCACTAACCTTCTGTTTTACTATCAAGTCTTCCAAATTGTGGATTCTTGCTCCTTCAATAATCTTCCCAACCCTTCCAGAAAAGCCAGGGCTGAGAGGCGATGATGAAGAAAGTGGAAGGATGGGATCATTCTGACCCAAAAGACCAATCTGACTAGGCTCTAGTTCATTTCCTTCCCCACATACTCATCGCAGGGCCTCGCCTGTGCATTTCCTTAGAATTACCTTTGATGAGCAAAGGCATGAAGGGGATGAGAGGAGGCTCCAGCTTAGCTACTGTCAGCCTGTAGGCCCTGTGGTTCCTTGAAGGATCCTTCAGAGAAACGGAGAGGGCGATTAACAATCAATGACACACACTCCACTCCCTTTACCTCCTAACACACCCAGCCTTGTCATCCCACACGATCAGGTAGTTTGGAATCAAGTGTAGCTAGAAAAGAAAGGTAGACTTACTTAAGCAAATTGATTTGTGTTACAGAACAACTTTATGTGACATGAAAGTAATTTGCTTTTTGTTTCCTTTCTCGTTTGAAGGGGAGATGTGCCTTTTGGATCAAGGGGAGAGGTTCCTTTGCTAGCAAATATAAAGCATGTAAAGCAACCCCCAACCACGAGATTCCCTTCTCCCAAAGCGCTGCTCCTTCCTGGGAGCCGGATCACCCTCCTCTCTGCCTTGCACAGCCAGTCCCGACCTGCCCTCTCTGAAACCATCCCATGGCTCCTGCCAAGTCCCACTCGCTCCCTTTCTGTCTGTTAACACCTCCCAGCCAGTGGGGAAAAATAATTCTGGCAAGCCAAGAAAAATGCAGCTTCCAACCCATAGCCAACCTGTGCTAGATGGAAAGGATCTTATTACACTGCTTTTCTTAGTTACACAAATTGACCTTATGTGGGACATAAGTCCTCTTTAAGTTAGTTCCTGAGAGTGCCATTCATTAGTCAGACATGCTTGTTTTAGCAGCACTAAAACGGGATCATAAACTTCTTAAAGTCATACAAGGACAGATAAAATTTCTGAAATGAGAACTTCAATTCAGCTAATCAGAAATTGGATTAATGCAGACAGTGAACAGAATAAAGGAGCCACTGTCACTTACCATTAAACTTTCAAACTCCGCATAGAACTTCTTAAACTTGCTTGGCAGTTTCTGTTAATGAAATGAAAATGCCACACGCGTATGTCAGATTCAACATCCAGATGTGTGTCACGTGTTACCATTTCTAGGGGAAATGTATTTCTTTTGGCTCTTAATTGGTCAGCTCTAGGACAGGCCACACTGCAATCTGTCTCATCCTTTGAGGACAATCTTCTGGAATTCGGAGAACTCTCACCTTTCTCACCTGTTAAATTTTAACCTAGTTGAACCAAAAGTAACTATGGATGCTTTGGTCTTCCTGCTTTTATAATGTTTTCTGAAACATTATTTGCAAAGGGGACTGCATTCCCAGATTACAGATGTTTTGGAGTTAAACCCTCTGATTCCCACAATTAGGAATTTAGATCAGAGAATGTTAGGATTAAAAGTTTTAGAGCCGTGGCCAGGTAGCTCAGTTGGTTAGAGCATTATCCTGATATCCCAAGGTTATGGGTTTGATCTCCAGTCAGAGCACATACCAGAATCAACCAATGCATGCATAAATAAGTGGAACAACAAATCAGTCTCTCTCTCTCTCTCTCCTTTCCTCTAAAATCAATCAATAAAAATAATAATAAAATAAATTATTCTGAAAAAACGTTTTAGAAATTTCCTATTTTAACCTGTCTTCCTTACGATGGGAGCTACATGAGAACAGGGATTTTCATCAGTTTTGTTCAGTGCTCTATCCTCAGTGTCAGGAACACAGTAGGTGTTCAATAAATATTTATCTGGATAGATTAAACCTGTGTTTTATAGATGGGGGAAATGAAATTGCACAGTATAAATGAAACGCCCAGAGCCACGTGGCTGATTATGGCCACAGCCTCTGGAACTCACGTCACCTGCTTCCTCCCCGGTTGCCTCTCTTGATTGCTCCGCGCTTTTCTACACAAGCATTTCCCTCACATGATTGCCTGCCCTGCTCTACAAAACGGGACAGCTCCATCCGTTTAGTAACTTCCTATGTTTATATTTTGGCACGTGATTCAACACCACCAACTGTACCCATGTGTTTACAGCAGCGGGTCAACACAGACGTCTTTCAATCTACGGGTATCGCTCTGCTTAGGTTCTCAGCTTCTAGTAAAACTGAACTTTTCTCTTCTGACTGGGCCACACCAAGAGAGAGCAGCGTGACACATTTCCCATCCTGAGCCTATGGAAACCCTGACCGAGTCCTGGGCACAGAGGGTCCCCGCTCAGCTCTGCTTTGCACAGTGATGTCAATAACCAGTTCACCGGTCAGAAAAACTGCCACCCACAGAAGAGCTCCTCTGTTCTGTTCCCCTCATATCTGAATCGGTTTAAATATTCCCACTTAAACACTGTAAAATATATTATTTTGTTTCTAAGAAGCCAAATTCATTTTCTTAGCACCTATTTTCAAGTTAGGCTTCAGGGAAACTTGATATCCTTGCTTAGAGGGGATGCCCCAAGGGATGGAAACTGGATGGGCATCAGAGACGCAAGGATCTCATCCCACATGAGCACCCACATCCTCATGTGAGGAGGTGACTTTCCATGAACACAGACCATTTTAAAAGTTAGAAATGAATTACATTTTTTGTTAGATCTGTCACACGAGTTCTCTTTCTTGACTTAGCTGCCTTTTGGGTCAAAGGCAGGAGGGCAGACGGTAATAAAAAAATGTAATGGGTCTTAACCCTATTATCTCTCCACATCTCATGCTTCCAGAGCAGTGGTTCTCAACTGGGGGCAGTTTTGTACACCCCTCCTGGTATATAGTAGGCAGAGTCCCGGGAGGCTGCTAAGTATCCTACAATGCACAGGGCCGCCCACTCACAGAATCATCCTGCCCTAGACGTCGGCACTGCTGGGGCCAAGAGCCTGCTCTAGATTATCATTTCCATTTGCGTGATTTCAGACGGCTCTTTCCCTTCTATTTTGATCCATTTCCTATGCCAAGTGGTTTAACTTGATTTTCTCTTTTGCTCATGGACAGTTTCATATGGTTCTGTAGTTCCTGGAGGTCAGGCACCGGTCCCCACATGCTCACGCAGGCATCAGGGTTCTCACTGGAGTTGTATGGGAAGCCCTTGGGGGCTACTTGGCAAGGACAGGTAGATAAACCCAAATCAAAGACCTTTCTGCTGAATGATATAATTATATTCATCTTAAAAAAATAAAGGCTTATAAATGATGATAGGTTCGTCTTCTCTTCTCAGCAACGTGCAAGGATGCAAACAGAAGCTCACAGAATGAGGCTGCTTTCCTCTGCCCGTGAGGCTGAAGGACGGGCCAGACAGCTCTCTGCCTTTGCTGACTGCACCCCCCCCAAGCAGCCTCCATTTTCCTCTTCAGACCAGGAAAGGGGGCTCCGACAGTGTTCCCCACATGCTACAACCTTAATGTCTGCCTGCTGTCAGGCAGTGCCTACACCGTCAGCACTGCTGGGGCCCCAGACCCCTTGGATTATCCCAACCAACTCATTTGGACTCTTGGGGGGGGAAATCAGAAGTTGGAAAGAGGCTGGGGAAAGCAGATTACCTGAGGGGAAACCCTAGGTCTCCTGAGAGTCCAAGAGCTGTAGGCTCAGGACAGGTGAGTGCACTGTGGCTTCATTGCTCAGTGTCACTGGCAGCACTAACTCTGTCCTTTCCCTACGTGGAAGGTGACATAGCTGCGTGGCACGTGGCCTCACCAATGCCCTCATGCCTATATTCAGGGGATGAGCTGCTATGTGCTGCATCTGCCTGGAATTTTAAGAGAAAACCAAGACAGAAGGACTTGTGAGGACCTGCCCTCTAAACAATGTTTCCCTGGAAGAAAATTGTTTCAAGAGGGACATGGGGAAGGAAATGTTTCACGGAAAATATTTAGAGATGCAATCAGCTGCCTTGAAGCGCCACTGCGAATTAAGTCTCTGATATCTCCTTCTTGCCCTCTTTCTGTGTCCCACTTACACAGGCTTCTTTTTTTAGTAAGAGTCTATTTTTGTGTATATGCTCTATTAAAGGGTAGCATTTCTTTGACTATATACCACATATAAGGGGTCAGGCACATTTTGAGTACTTAGCTAATGAAAAATGAAGATGTTCTCTAGTACTGATGACCGACTAGCAACAAACCACTAATCATATGTGCTTCAGAAATTCATGACACACCTGCACAACTTTTGCCCTGAACTGACTACTAGCCGCTGCTGTTCCTCCTTACACAGAGAGGCCTGCCAGGCGGTTAAGAGATACTTAGTTCTCAGCTGGGCCAAACAGTTGGCCTTCTGGCTAATTCTCCCAGAAGCAAAATGACTACTTAGGGGGAAAAAGAAAGGGATCTTATGTTCTCTCTTTTTTTTTTTCCAATCCTTACCAGAGGATATTTTTTCCATTGCTTTTTTTGGAGAGAGTGGAAGGGAGGGGTGGAGGGAGGAGGGGAGAAAGAAAGAGAAACATCGATGTGAGAGAGACAGATTGATTGGTTGCCTCCCTCACGCACCCTGATCAGGGCTGGGGATCGAACCTGCAACCGAGGTTCATGCCCTTCACCAGGAATTGAACCCACAACCTTTCAGTGCGTGGGCTGACACTCTAACCACTGGGCCACACCGGCCAGGGCCTGTCCTCTTAATTATTGATAAGGTTTATTGCAAAAGCAATAAGCAGAGGTTGCAGAGAACAATGGAATCCATCAGCAAAACCTTTGAAGTCATCCAGGCAATGCTGTGGATTCACGTTACACCTGGGAACCAGACTTATTAGTATTTACATTACAGAGACCGAGGTGCCGAGACCCCCTCCATACACAGAGGACAATACCTTTTTCAATTCACACGCTGAGGCAACTAGAAGAAGGAGACAGGTCACCTCCCTCAAAGTGTCCCACCTTTTCCATTGTCACACGAGTGTGAGTGATATTTCTATACAAAAAGCTCACTGGTGAGCCTGTGTTTTTATTCTCAAGGCAAAAGTCACAGCTGGATCTCAGCTGAAGCTTACCTCCCACGTCAGTGCCAAGCGGCTCACGGCAACGTTACTTAGCCCCATGACGATGGCAAAAAAGGAATTCAGATTTTTGTACTCCTTACAGCTGAAACACAAGAGGCACATGTTTGAGTTAAATGCTACTTTTGAACGAGATTAAAAAAACAGAATTCTCTATTTTCTGGTCATCATTAATATTTGTCAGGACTCCTTTATGAGAACCGGCAACGGTGGATTTCACGCGCCGTGTGAGTTCCACCTGGGTGACCATGCTCTGCTGTTTGGTTTCTCAGTGTGATTTTAGAAAGGTGGTGGTTTGAGCCATCTAAGTCCAGGTTTTGAGGAGGAATTTAAAGACACCTACCCTAGGGATTGTTATTATGGCCCCAAAGCTCGCTAAAAGCCTTGTGGGACTTGAGGGAAACAGCTCATGGGACGGGAGAAGAGAAAGTAAATGTCCTTGAGGACATCCAGACTTGAGAGGGAACAAAAGTCACACTGCTTCAGCCACCATGATGTCTACCTGCCATGCAAATGCTTCTAATCTACTGAAAAAGATCAATGTATCTGTCATGATCCCTATGGACTCAAGGAGTTTTAAAGCTGAGGAAAAAAAACTTAAGCAATTGACAAAAAATTAAAATAACCTTATTTTCTCTGTGTATTACTGATGTTAGTGAAGTTGATCATTTTGAATCTGTACTTAGGCCACTATTAGCTTTTATAAATATATATTTGGGAATAAAAATATTGTGGGGCAAGACCAAAGATTCTT
Source organism: Miniopterus natalensis (assembly GCF_054644295.1). Taxonomy (NCBI): domain Eukaryota; kingdom Metazoa; phylum Chordata; class Mammalia; order Chiroptera; family Miniopteridae; genus Miniopterus; species Miniopterus natalensis. The sequence continues at coordinate 40,600,678 of NC_142088.1, forward strand.
ATTAGAACGGCAATATTTAGTCCAGGTACTTGAATTAGTTTTTAAAAAAGAGACTCCTCAACTTCATAACAGCTATTAGAAAAGGGAAATAAGAATTCATTTTGCAGTAAGTGCAAATCCCTTACCCCAAGTCAATATGGTCATCTAAGTTGACTATATCATAATTAAATCCTGTTTATATTAACATTATCATAAAAGGCTAATTTTTTTGCCCCCGTTCTTGCAGAGGTAGCAACGAGTGATTCTTAAATGGTCTGTGTGGAAATGGGAAAACATTTTGGAGACGCTCTAGTGTATCTGATCCCACCAGTGAAAAAGAGGGCCAGGCCTTTGCTGTGTGGCGACAGTGGCTCTCAGGACGGGGCTGAAGGCAGTGAGTGTGATCAGTACACATGTTTGCCTTTGTCCTGTCCATGGGATCTTCAAATAAAGCAGGCAGGACAGCAGGCTTGCCTTTCTGGCCACTGCTTATTACCAGCTGACTTTATCACCCTAAGTGGGTCACATTTCTCTATGCCTCAGTCTCTTCACCTGTAAAAGGGGATGATAATATTTAGACCCCCCCCCACTTCACAAAGTTCTGGACAAGTCAAAGAGCTTAAACAGAAAATGCTGACGTTCTTTAAAAATACCAGCCACTGGGCTTAGATCTCAGCCTTGTAGCTCTTGGTTTATCAGTATCTGCAACCTTCTGCAGGGGCCTGTGTTAACCGGGCCTCTGCAGGACAGCATGGAGTAATAATGGTTAAATAATATAAACTAATTTGCCCGGCAGGGCGTGGCTCAGTGGTTAAGAATCGACCTAAGATCCAGGCGATCAGGGTTCGATTCCCGGTCAGGGCACATGCCCGGGTTGCGGGCTGCAGTGGATCAATGACTCTCTCTCATCATTGATGTTTCTATCTCTCTCTCTCCCCCTCTCCTTTGCTCTCTCTGAAATCAATAAAGATATATTTAAAAAAAAATAATAATAATAATATAAACTAATTAAAAATGAAGGCCATTTCCACCTACTCATTTACATAATCAGAAGGAGGAGAGATAAGAAAGGCAAAAATATTTTTTAAAATTCCTGCGCTCTTGAGAGGCTCTCCCGGGTCACTGCTGTAAAATAAAGCGGGTTGGGCCCACATGGTTCCTGGTCTCCCGCATTTGTGTGCAGACTGCCTCTCTCGTCCCCTTGTGGCTCTTAGTGCTGCCAGGCTAAGGTGAAGAGGGAATGTGCTCCTTGTAATAGGAAGGCACATATTGTCACAGTTTCCATAATCATCTCCTTCCAAATATGTAAAGGCATTTGTCCCTTGCAACAAGGCTATTCAGTCTCTGAGGGAAAGTGGCTACGCTCTGAACCAGAAATTCGTAAGCAACCTTTTACCAAATCTTTCTTTGAAAAAGCAGCTTTTCCAAATTAAGAGACACTAGCATTTGAATCCCAGGGATTTGGATATCCTGTGGAACCTTCACATTTTTGGCAAAAAAATTCAAAGCATTTGGCAAGCAGATATGTATACAATGTCAAGCAGCATTTACTTCTTTGTTTAGCTCTGGAAATCAGCCTCTGTATGGGATCTAAACTGTTTGGCTCAAGAAAATTGCCTGGCTGGGATCACTTGTGCTCCCCACTTTCCTGCGCCCGAGCTCCCTGCATTAAGAAAGGAAAGACGTCTCCCAGCCACAGGCCACATTTAGCATTTTATTTTTAGCATTGTGGTGATACCAAAAACACGGAGGTAAACAGGAGGTTGTCAGGCATATCTAAATAGCAGAAGATTAAATTCGCGTCAGGAAGAAATTTAACTAGCCCCTGCAGTATACAAATTGTGTTCCCATGAAGTGCTGTTAAATAGAATATTTATAAGATGCGTACTTTTTCCGATGTGTATGGAGATGATATTCATGTACCAGGTTAGCTGGCCGGCAGGCATTTTACCAGTTTTATTCTGGCTGCGTTGGGAGTGCTGCTGTACATGCGTGTGCGCACTGCCCTCTACTGGTGAGAATGTGGCATGTTGGGCATCGACTTCAAGAGCCTCCTGAAACAGAACTTTCCACAACAGAACTTTGCTGAAGGGCTCTTTACCCCAAAGGAGGCACAAAGTCCGAGGAGTTCAGGGCAAAAAGAGGCCACAATTTCGGCTCCAACATCAATGCTATAAGATGTTAATTTATATAATGATGTCAAATGTTACAAAAACTAGATGAAATTCATCTTTTACAAGAGTGTGGCTATTCTTAAGCCCCTGTGGTTGGTCCTGGTGCACAAGGAGACCCTACATCTTGCTTTCCTTTTTAAGGTGTCGTCTGAGAGAACAGAGTGAAAATGCAACTCAAACACTATTCTCTTCCCAAGCTAATGATACTTACTGAGCTGCTATCTTAATAAATTTTTTTAAGAGCTGAACACGCTTGCTGGGCTGGGAACAAAGGCAAATCTCAGTGATGACCCAAAACTGAATTTCATTAAATCTTCTCAGGAACAAATCCAAGTTTGCTGTGGTCTTTTTAAAATTATGCCTTCCAAATGTGTGGTAGATTAGCTCCAGCTAGAAGAGAAAGGGAAACAGTTTCACTTCTTTGCTTTCAACCAAAACACTAGCAAGGCCTCTTTTCTCTTTGTCAAGACAAATCGACACTGGTCAGCAAATGTGAATGTCATCACTGACCAGGATTTGACCTGTCCTCTAGGTCCTAAGGTCTTTCAGTGAGGCTTGTTAAACAAATTAACGATAAACTAGGTGCTGTTGACTTAATATACTCAGGGAGACATAGCTTACAGTAAATCATAAAGATTTTTCTTTAACACTCAAAGACTTTATGACAGACTTTATTAATAAACTCAATATTTAAACAATGATCATGTGGTTTCCATATTGCAGCACACACTCACATTTGCAGCTGAGCGATGCCAGCAGCTCCCTCCAGAATTGCTGTGTATCTACTAATGCTCTCAATCAAGCAGCTTACCTCATGCACGCAGTTGAAGAGTTCCCAATCATAAATTGTCATCTGGTATGCTAAATCTTTCGAGCTCATCAGTTCAAAAGTTCCCACTGTTCCGACAGTTGGGCCTTCCTGTTCTGGCAAGGGAGTCTATGAATAATCATGCAAGAATATATCAGAATCTCAAAACAGGCGAGTACTTACTGCTGCCTGCTGTAAGGAGTCACCGAGGGGAAAGGATCCTAGAAACGCTTTCAGGGATATCTTGCAACTTTTATTTTACCCAGAGGGGAAAGATACCTTATTCTCAGGGCTCACTCGCTCTGGTGCCCTCTTTATAGTCATCATCGTCACTATAATCAGTTCCACTGGTTGAAAAACATGGACCGTGACAAGTGAGATTCAGAGCAGAGTGACCTGGGGAGGCTCTCTTCTGCTTGGGCCTGGGAGCTCCCTGGACACAATTCCTTTTCTCTGGTAAAGATGTAAGAAGTTCTTGGCGGCCTTTTCCTTCCGATTTCCCAGGGAAGCTGGTCCAAGCAGGCATGGCAGTTTAGCCACAGGGCTAATTACTACCTACTCTGCTGGGGCTGGTGATTGTGGTGGAGTTGCCACAGCTCCATCTCTTATAACACACTGCCTGGGGTTACAGGTGACGGGCTCTGCGTGCTGTGATTCGTCCACTCCCTGGGGAAGGTTGTGCTTAGAATGATTTTCACATGGTCACGATGTTCTGGACAAGGCATCAGAAAACCAAACTCCTCTACTCTCTGGAAGACCCTCAGCCAGAACTTTCCATCCCAACTTATTTCATTTTATTTTATGAGAAATGCTCTACAGTGCTTTCCTTAGTAAGATGAATGATTCACATACATTAGAAACATGTATAAAATATTAATACCTATTGATCTATAATATAGGTACAAAGTTATAAAAGTCACACAAGCCAAACAAGAATTGCCCTCATATCATGCATACCATATTTGGATATTCAATATTTAGATTGGAAGTACTAATATTGTACAAGTTGCACCCTCATCATTGTTATCATCACCCGTAACCGTTATATTCTATAAATGCCCACTGCGTTCTGGGCACTAAAGAAAGTATACGTTCAGGATGTAGGCAGTCCCTGCATTTGAAAGGTGGCCGTCTAAGAGAGGAGTGAGCCCTGACCGGCAAGTGCCTCACTGCACATCAGCGAAGAGTCAGCTGCTGGCATTCAGGTGCACGTATACAGGGACGGACAGAGGCATCAATACACACCTGACGCCCGGATACACAGATAGCCACGTGGGAGACTGTGAGTGAGCTTTTGCAGAGCTAGTGGGCATTTGGAAAGAAGTGTGGCCCGAAGAGGTTCTCAGAGAAAGAAGCTGGGCTTTGAAAGATGAAGCAGACAAACTTCAGGTGGGTTAGAGCAGAGAGGATTTCCCTGAGCAACCTGTTGTAGGCTGAAAGATGCAAGAGAGGCATGAAGGTGGGGAAGCTGTCATTAGCCTTGCCTGGCAGGAACACGGAGCTCGGGGGAACCAAATGGCCGGCTTCAGAAAGCCTTTGAGTACAGGATGAGGAGCTGGGGTTTTGTAATAGACCAGGTTAGTGCCAGCTTTAGACAGTAACAGAGTCTAAATCTAAGCCCCACTCTCTACAGACCTGGATTGATTCTCTAATCTCCTGAATGTCTGTTGCCAGCTCTGGTAAGTTGAGATCACAGTACCTAGTACCTAGGCCTGTTAGAGGACTGGAGGGGAATAATTTAAGTGTAGGGTAAACACAGCACCTGGCACAGGGTAGGTCCCCCCCCCCCCCATTAGCCCCTTCCTAGAGGTGTGGAGCATTGCAAAGCTGCAGGAATGCGTGATCAGTGCAACACCTGGATGTAGAAGCTAAGTACTGTTGTTCCTGATTTACTCTGAGGGGGACAGAGAGCAGGGAAGGAAAACAATGATGTCCACGCTCTGAAACTTAGGGAGCCAACCTGAAGCTGATGGGCAAGTAGTTTAGGCAAGTAAATACGAAGGGTGGTTTCCAGCAGGGTAGGTCTTAGGTAGAAAAGCTGAGGAAGCTTTTAAATGCTTGGTCTGAGCACGCCCCTCTTCCCTCTAACAGTTGCCTCTGTGACCACAGCCCCTCTGTCCCTCTGTCTACTCCATGGGTCTGCTCTATGCTCAGTCTCCCCAGTTCCCTGGCTCTTTTCCTTGAGGCCTTAAGGCTTTTCATAGAGGGGACAAATTACCCAACAACTGCAAAGAAGGTGCCAATATAAAGAACTATACAAAATTTCTTTTACTTCTAGATACTGGTCTATCATCCCTGCATCCCTTTGAAAGAAAAACAGAAAGCCTTGCTGCATCTTTACCTTTTTTCAGTGGGGAGGGCTCACTGAGCCTCCTCCCTTTTTGGCAAAGGGCAGGCTGACCCCTTTGCTCCATGAACCTCAGAAGCAGCAATGTGAGCAGTCAGGGGTGCTCCTCTGTCTGAAGTGGGAATGGGCTTGCTGACCCTGGCCCCAGAGAGGCATCTCCTTGGGCCGTTTTCACATAGATCCCTGTGGAAATTTCCTACAAGTGAGGCACAGCAGAGCTTGTGTAGGGTCTGCACACAGAGACCTGAAAACTGCCTACCCAGAGGCATGGCACTCCCAGGCTCTCGCTCTGTTCTTTTTTGAGAGCTGATTTCTTTGTTAGGTCTGGATGGTGGTGATTGAGAGGATAGCACTGTTACCCTCCCACTTTCCAAATGAGGAAACTGAGAAATAAAAGGGATGTGCCGATTGTCAGTGACAAAGAGACGGTGAAACTAAGCTGCCACCCCAGCGTCCCTCTCTCCTTGTGCTCCCAATTCTGTGCCTCGCTCTGAGTTCTCACTCCACTTCGGTGTCCTTACTGCACTGTGAGTTCCCTGAGCCACGAAGCCATCCCAGAGCCGGAGCCATCAACAATACCTGGAATGATACAATAGGCACTAAATAAAAGTAGAAGGAACCTGTGAACGGATAAAAGTAGAACCAAATCACAGTACGTTGGGATTTCATTATAATTGACTCTGTGCTAATAGTTATGCTTCAACACAACGTCAACAGCATTTAAAGCTCCGGACCCACGCCCTGAGCCACCTGGGATAAATCGCTGGCACTATACTAATTCTAGACAACAGAATTTAGCGCCACGATTTGTTCTGTCCCAGGCTATTTGTGTTGGCCTCACCTCCTTAACTTGACCGTGACTGTCATGAGGGATGCCAGCCTAGTGTCACACAGAAACTGGGACAGCACTGAGCGCATGCCGAACAGACATTTTGTAAGTATGTGCTGATGGCTCCCAGGCTTTGGCCAACCTTCTGGGCTGCAAAGTCACCCTGTGCGTGACTCTTCTTAGAAAGACTGCCTTTAAAGAAACCTTCAGAAAGCCGGGGAAGGAACTGCATGTCTGCGGTTTTGTGAGGCCGGTAAGGTCTGACCACTCCTTAGTATGACGACATCCCTTGCAGCCCCGTGAACAGCAGGACACCAAGAGGGGAAAAGTTAAACAAGTTCCCAGCCCGGGTACTTGTTGCAAAGTAAATTCCTTTCAATTGCTCAGGCCTTAAAATGGAAGACTAGCACGGACTAAGAACTTGTAAGGCTGCGGGGCAAATAAACAGAGGCTTAAAAGTTAGTATCTATCCCACGGGGAACTGGAGACGGTCCACGCGCTCCCTTTATATACCTCGGCAGTGCACACTGTGGCCCGGGACCAGCTGGCAGGAGAGGCCTGAGAGCACGTGGCCAACACATCCCGCAGCACCCCCATCGCGCACTAGGGGGCTTCTGGCGGCCCTCATTTCCAGGAGAGGGCAGCGTGACTCATTGACAACATCCCCCCCCTCCCCCCGCCTCTCAAGGGGAAATATTTTTTAGAAAGCAATGAATGTAAATGACTAAAAAATATACGGAAAGGATGGCGAGGAGACTCAGATCTTATAGTACTGTGGCTGAGAAAAGGCAAGGCTGCTTGTGGCCGTGATGGAGGGAGCGGTGAGAGAACTGAGGCTGCAAGGCTAAGTTTCTCTCCAGGCGAATTCCAGATACTGCAAAAATCTGCTGAGTTGTGCTAGAGTGCGCAACATGGATCTCCCCAGCCCAGAAAATCAGAATTATGATGAGGGGAAAACAAGCTCTAAAAGTCCAAGGAGGGAAATCTTGATTCACCTACAGTGTCTAACTGGATTGAACTTCAAGGTATTCATGCGGCACTTACATAGTTCAATGCTCCCCCCCGAATGCAGTGCAGTTCGCCGCTAGCCCTGTGTGTTCAAAGATGTAGAAAACTAGTCTTCTGTCCTTTGAATGGTCCCCACAGGCTTTCTAAGGTATAGCTACTCCCCTCCGTGCCTCGTTTTTATAGGATAAACAGAAATGAACCCTGCCACCTGCATAAAAAAGAGTAGGCTATTCAATTAATAGCATGGGCCAGTTAGTCCTGTAGCCACAGAGAGCTCTGTGTGGCTGGGAACGAGTGTTTTGGGAGACTTAGGGAAGCCCCTTGGCCCCTGGTATTTCCCACACAGGACAGAACGCTCTCAGGGAACAGCATTTTTTGGAGACTGGAGAGGGGCTTTGCCAAAGTGTATTTCTACGTGCCCCTACGGAGCATGATGAATCAGAATAGCTTGTCTTAAAATTATTTTTATTCTGGCTTAACTATTCATGTTTTTAATATTAATATTTAAATGGAGTACATTTCAGTGAGTGAATTACTACAAAGAGTTCTGAAAGCTGAATTACGCCCCAATCGTGGTATGATTGGCTTTTTCCACAAAGGAAAACCTAAAGCTCAGAGCTTCTCAAATGGACACCTGAGGCTTACCCAACAGACTGCAGAAAAGGGGGGAAAAAACAAGAAGCACTTGAGATTTTTTAGAACTGGGTTCGACATGACTGCCGAGTGAAGGCCCAGACAAGTTTTCCTGATTGCAGACGCTGCTCCGAGGGGGCCGCCGCACCTACCAGTGAATCGAACTGCTCTCGCGGGCAAGCGAACAGGCGTCCGTTAATGGTGAGCGTCGTAAACACGGAAACATCATTAGGTTTGAGCACCACCTTTTCTGTGAACATAAAAAGCATGAGATTGCCTATTAAGTGCATCTGCGATTTGCTGCACTGCCCTAATCACACCAACAAATTGCCAGCTCGGTGAATTACCGGAACACGCAGAGCAACTGCATAAAACATAGCGCTGAGGGGCCCGCTGAGGAAAAAAAGGGGCCTGCACAGGCAGGACACTCGGATGCCATCAGGAAGGCCCACAGACAGGCCTGCAAACGCCCGAGGGCCCGCTCCCCCGGCCCGGTGCTGCGACTGTAATTGCACACAAGACCGCGCTTGCTATTTATATAACAAGTTATCTTTCCAGGTGGCAATCGCGCCCGGCTCTTTGGAGAAGGAAAGATCACTTTTAGAAAACTCGGGCAGGGGGTTCGGAGAGCCAATTTGACTTTAGGTGCAAAATTTATTATTATGTTTCACTTATTTCTGAAAATTGGAGGGCAACCACATTACCTATATTAAGCCTTCTATATTTTAAAAATTAATTCATTCAACAAATATTTATTTAGACTTTACTACATGCTGGACACTACTCTAGGCAATGATGATGCAGAAGAGAACAATACAGGGAAAAAACCCAGTCCAGAAAGAGCTGGCATTGTAGCGAGGGAGGCGGCGACCAAGACACGTATTAGAAAGCGAGGAGTGACGAGCGACATATAATACATCGGGGGGAGGAGGCTAGACAGTGTATGTAAGGGGGAAAAGTTACAATTCTAGAAAGGGAATCGAGGGAAGGAAGGGGTTGTCAGTGAGACACTGCCATGTGGGTGAAGACCTGAGGGAGTGGGGCAGGGACCCGGGACAATTATGGGAAAAATGCACCAGAGGGTCGGCGAGGGCAGACGTCCTGGGCCTGATGGGACTGGGACAAAGGGGAAGGGAAAATCTTGGGAGAGTCCAGCATGCATTTCAAAGTCCTACATCGGTGGCATCATTTGTTTTTAAACACGGCAGAGATGAGTCACCTGATGCTGAAAGGTTTCCCCCAATGGCTGTCAAATCATTACTGGATAAACGAACATTACTGCTCCTTCCTCCTGGCTCTCACGGCCCCACGTGCTGACCGGCCCTGCACTCTTGCTGGCATGGATGGTAACAGTTTCTTTACTATTTACCTCCTTACTGGCTTGGGAGCAACTTGGGGGCATGGGCTGTGTCCAATCCTCCTCTCCTGTGGCAGCCACACTAAGTGGCCAGCAAATACAAGATGAATGAATAAATGAGATTTCAGGAAAGCACAGAGTAATCAAGAAATCCCATGGGGAAAACACTCCTCATGTCGCTTGATGACCTGCGTTCTGTCTCTCTACTGCGTAAGGAGGGGGCCGTCGTCAGCTGTGAAAAAATAACCTATAACCACTTCCAACTTCAGATTTTAGCTTGTCCTGCTAGATGCTCTCTTAGTGTCCATGCCTTTCAGAGTTCCAAGGCTTTAGCTTTTCTTTTTTTTAGGGTTTGTATGGAAAGACTTTCAGGCTGACATCCACACCAGTGGAGTCCTCGGCTCCAGCTGCCTTAGACAGACTTCCCCTCTTCCTGCTGTAGAGTGGGCACTTACCCAGCTCACTTCTAACCATGTGATTTCTGTTGTTCATGGCAGGACACATAGCACCTACTTGTCCCTTTGGGTGAATGTGGAAGGGCCACACTAACTCCGGGTGGGGTTTCTGGTTGGGTGGGATACCCCATTTTGCAGAAGCTCAAAGGACTAAGTAAGACTGTTACCTCCTCCAGAGCTCATCTTGACTATGATCAGGCCTTCCCCAGAGCCCAGCTTGTCCGCAACTGCACTGATGACTTCCTTCACTGAGGCGGCCACCGGCACCCGAATGGTTGTGTAGGTGTGGTCCATGCAATAGACCTTGAACAGAACTATGGAGGAGGCAGTAGCAATGCACTCAATTAATCTGGGGAGTTCTTAAGAAAACTGTAAGCTATGCAAAATACTTAGACACCCTCCCAAGTTTGCATCATTTTGCCATTCTTACTATTATAATTTATTTGGGCTCATCTATACCTTTTCCTGCCCCCTTCTAACTCTTTACCCTTAGCATTGGTCTAAGAACAGGTGCACACATGACTGTCGTCCCCAATTTAAAAAAAAACCAACAGATTATTTGTGGAAACCCCACAAAAAGATCATGGGGAAAAATGAGAAGAATGGTTTGGTCATTTTTCTGGGTCTGCCCTTGCCTGTGAGTCTTTTTTCCCACAATACAGGGAGCGCTGCGTCATAGGCTGATGACTAGATTACTGCTGCCTGGTGTGGCGTGGGGAGCCAACGTTACCACCTCTGCAAACAGGACTGCCTCTGCCCGGGGCAGTCAACATATGCTGACATTCCTGCTCTCTTGTTCCCGGGTTTGTGTACTTTGGGGCCAGGCCACAGAGCTTGGATGGCATTTAGGTCAGTGGATACATATGTGGCACCCACATGCTCACCTCTGAATACACAGATTCTGGAAGTAATTCTAGCTACTATAATCCTTGGGTTAAGAGGCATTCTTAAATGATAAGGTTCATTGGCGGCTTAAAATAAATTTTTTAAATCATTTTATGAGCTTCATTTTGGTTTTGTTTCTTTGGGAGAAATCTTAAACAACCAAATAATAACGGCCATTTCCTGCACCTCCCTGATGGCTGCTAATGAGGCTGTGCTCGGAGCCAGAGCCCTCGCCCTCGGCTGGAGTCCTGCTCTGCACATGAGCCTGGCCCCCCACTTCCGCTAGGAGTCTACAAAGTGCCGGCTACTTTTCTGCCAGCTCTTCCCAGAGGTGGGCAACCCTGACAATTGGTCCCTGAGATGATCTTTCTTTCCTTCAAGGATCGGAGGTAGTGGGAAAGAGGCAGAGTCAGGGAAGTGTGGATGAGCACCTCAGCTCCGGGCACAGAGTTCAAGAGCGTAAATAATTGGAATGCTAAAGGGCACCTCCAAGCAAACCATTTGGAGTGCAAAGGGGAACCCCAGGAAAAGCTATTCTGTGGGTCCAAAGTGATGCTTCCCAGGGGAAGATTTTACTCAAATAATCTAAACAATCCTGAGTTGGGAGAAAAATCTCACCTTCATCAGAGCCACGGATAGGCTGACGCTTCTGGGCTCTCTCATCACCTGTGTTGAAATGTTGCAAAAGAACTTTGTGCTGTGAAAACAATAACAGTAACTGCTTTAAAGGGACAGTGACTGATACACATTTGCAACTCAAAGCAAACACACCAGAGTAGAGTCAAGAAATGAAGAAAACATATTTTGTACTGATGAAAACATCACTTCTATATGTCGCAATATAACATTTCTAGAGAACTGTCATTTTCAGGGCACAGGCAGTGAGAGAATCCTAATCCATCGCCACTTACCTTCTTTTGTGGATTCTTTGCATCTTCTGAACTACGAGAAACAGAGAGAACACATTATTTAATACCCTTAGTGCTATTATTTGAAATTACTTCATTTGTATACAACTTTATGTTAGAAAATGAAATCACAGCATCCCTTCAGGAAGCACTCTGAGTCTCCTCATCTTAATACTAAGAGACCAAAGCATGGAGCACACGGCAGAGATCAGCTCTTGCCACAGGCAGATCTCTAATGAACTAATGTTAAAAGCCTGGGTTTCTAGCTCTCAAAATCTATCTAGCAGCGTACACTCTCTCCACTATTTAATCTATGGCTCAGGAACAGCATGTGAAAACTTTCTATGTTTTTACCAAGAGGACACAGATATTTGTCATCAATAGCTTTGGCAGCAGAAAGTGAATTTTCCACGTTAATTCCCCCCAAACTTTCTTTCAATGCCACTGACCATTTTATGACTGCATTCACTGCATTGAACCAAAGGGACCCAAGTTTATTGAGTTAGATGCCCCAAAGAAGGATCTTTTCCTTTCCAGGCTTTCTCATAGCAGCTGCCCAGCCTAAGAGGCAGCTAAGCAGAATCTCAGTCCCTTTGTTCCTCTGGCTTTATCACAGTACCTACACCCAAGGCCCAGTCTGCTCAAAATCAGAATATTGCGTGGCTGTTGGAAAACCAGCTTTCACCTTTGGGGGAGAAAAAAGACTTTGTGGAAGATGCTTTGATTGCAAGCAGGCACTTCTGTGATGGAAGCACACCCCAAAGCCAAGCCCTTCCTTACATTTGCTTGACAATCCTCTCCAACTCGGGCAGTTGCTCCTTGAGGGCGGCGATCATCCGGGCATCATCTGACACAGACACATAAAACTCCTGTAATTGGCAAAGGTCACAGGTTTTTAACAAGAGCGGAAAAAGGTACACAATTCTGTAAAGAGCAATAAAGACTTTTCCCTCTGTCACCTGCTTCTCTAGTATCTCCAGACCATGGTTTCACTGACTGAAAACAAAAAGTAAAAATACGCTGGAAGTCAAAATTGCAAGTGAAAAAATATTTTGGAAATAGGGGTGATGGTTGTATAACATTGTGCATGTAATTAATGCTACTGAATTGTACACTGAAAAAATGGTGAAAATGGCAAATTCTATGCTGAGTATATTTTAAGAAAAAAAATTTTTTATTGCTAATGAACTGTACATATGTTTATATGAAAAGGCAATGTAATGTGATGTTTTGGAACTGGTAATTTCATACCCTACCTTTTAAGAGCACTTCGTCTACCTCAATATTTTTTCAGGGAAATGTAACATTGATTTTGATATTATTTTAGTATTTGTTGTTTGTTTAACGTTTACCACTAGTTGTAGTTAATTGTCTGTGGTAAAAATGTCTGTGCTAAATTTACACTGAATCTGTGCCACCAACTCGGGTCTCTTTGCTGAAGTTCTGGGACCTGTCCTGGCCCCAGAGCAGCAGCAGCAGCAGCTGTGCTCTGCTTTGCTCAGGAGCCCCCAGAGCGGAAGATGAGAGTGGTGGCGGGGCCAGTTTAACCACCGCTTGGGCCTTTACTCCATGGGAGGAAGCCATGAGCCAAGTCATGATTCCAAGCTACTATTATTCCTTTACATTTTTAAAATACTTCATTTCCCAACTTTAAAGGACTCTCGTCCTTCCTCCCTTCCTCCCACCTCACCAGTCTCTGACAAACGATATGATTAAAAAGAAGAGGTATGTTTCTTTTGGATAATTCGTTCTCTCACATACAGACTGATAAAGTTTGAAACTGAAGCCGCATTGTGTTTTGCTTACACAGGAGTCCTTATCTAAACTTTGGAGGACAGTGTGAGTCATCAAGGATTAAGTGCCAGGGTCAGGGCTGTAATGTGGGGCTGGGGCCCTGGGAAAGAAAAGGGAAGTTCAGCTGAAAAGTAGTGTTTACAAAATAAATCATTTCTCTTCAGAACCACCTCTTGGTCCCATTAATTCCTTAATAAAATGACCCGCTTCCCTCCACTCGAAAATCTTCCATTTGACCTAGTAATTGCGTGTCTAGGAATGTAACCAAGGACAGACCTACATGCATGAAAACAATCACTATGCTATTATTCTAGGAAGGTGAAAATGGAAATGATGTAAATATGCAACAATATGAGAACAAATAAATATATTTGTGGCAGAGCTGTTCAAAGTTAGAAAGACTGTACTGACATGGAAAAAATCCTTACATGAAGTTAAGTGGGAAAAGCAACTTGCAAAATGATGGATACTGTGTGATTACAACTACAGAAAATATACAAAGAGACTATTGAAAATATATTAAAGTGCTACCAGTTATTGAATTAGAGTGGTGCGATAACGGATGATGTTTTTCTATACTTTTCTTATATTACAGCACCTTTCTGATAAACTACCATGTTAACAAGGCTAGAATTGGCGATTATAGTCTCTCCGGGAGCTGCCCTGCCTGGGGGTAGTGTGTGTATTGCCCTGGGAAGGAGGGCCCGCGTACCTCCAGGAAAGCCATGGCCACGCCATCTTCTTGTAGGAGGTCCCCATAGGCCGAGGCCCACTGCAGAACCAGGCGGACAACTCGCCTCTTGTTGTTGAGGGCATAATCCACTTTCTCCTGCTCCGTACCTTGCGAAGGCTGTGCGTGGTAAGTTCCGAGGGGTCAAGGAAGACGTTAGCCATTTCACACTCATTTGACTGTGGTGCTTGTTAAAGGCAGAGAGTGACAGGCCCCAGCCTCAGACAGCCGGGCTTCTGAACTATTCATTTCTTCCCTTAGGCCCTCAAGAAAATCACCCACACAAAGGTTCTGGACCAAATGAATATAGACCCTTACTGACAACTGCTGACCTTGACCTGATGGTTTGCCCAATAAATTAGACTTGCTCGGCTCCACCTGCACTTGCTTGTGGGCAAGGATTCTTGCGCCCAGCTCCGGCTTTCATCAGGCTACATCATGTCTCCTGCCTGCCCTCCACCTTGGGCTTCATTTCTAGGGCTGGTAATGCTTCCCACTGTCGCTTGTCTCTGGGCCTTGCCATCTCTCGCTGGTTCCCGTAATTCTGCACGTGGCTCCTTACTCCCTTTCATTTTATGCACTGCAGTTAAACCCTTCCAAGTGCCCGTCTAGTAGGGCCGGAACCGTGACTAATACATGGGGGCAGGGGTGGGGAGCCAGGCTGGGGGGCGGTAAGCTCAGACGGGGTGAGGAAGGGGAGAGGTTCCTGCTGTATTGATCTTCTGGTGAGGGACTGAGACACAGTTTTCATGCCATTCCTTCTTCTCTTGTCTAGAACCACAACTAGCTCATATTGGCTCTTTGTGCATATATGGCCAGCCACCTTAATAAGCTCTCTGAGGCTTCAGATGACATACTATTTGTCTTATATTCTATACCATGCCTAGCACAGTGACTTTTATCTAGAAATTCTATTTATTTATTAATACAGCAAACAGTTGAGTGAGTGCCCACTCTATGTGATCGGGAAAGGTCCTTGCTCTCGGTGTTCATTCTTACATGGATGACAGTAAGGAGAATCTAGTATGTGATCAAGAAAGATTTTAGACTAGACATACTGTTCCTTTTTCAGTCATTTATGGTCGTTCATATTACAGACAAGTCATTCACAGAACAATTCCTCATTGTAACTTACGCCATGACTTGCACATGGAGTCCCACAGTTAAGCTGTACTTTATAGTCTTGTGAGGAAAGTATCGTTCCCTTTCTACAAGTGAGCACGCTGACAGCAAAGGAGCACAAATGGCCGGGATCACATAGCGAGGAGGTAGAGTTGGGTTTGATTCCAGGACTCCTAATTCCAACTGTTTTTCTCCCGCATTACACAGCACTCCAAGCCTCAGGGCTGCCTGCAAGACTGGCCCTGCCTTAGCTTTCCACCAGCACTTCAAAGGCACTGCAGAAAACTGGCCCGTGGCTGTGCTGGGCCTGAGAGCTACACCAGTAAAGGGACTTTTCTAAAGGGACTATAAATAATCATGATCAAGGTAAATGACAGAACCTTAAAGCAAAGGTGTACTGCATGTAAATGGGTTGCAAAATGGCTTTCATAAATTGAGCACAGGATTCATAAAAAAGAAATTGCTCAACCTGTATTGCTACAATTCTCTCTGAACTTACAATAAAAAAAAGGGAAGAAAGATCATTTTATGTGAAAATTATTTCTTTTCTGATTAACCCTTTGGTCTCTTGCTTGTCTGCACATATAGCTAGGGTTTCCCACCCCCCAAAGAATTGTCTATTTTTTATGGTAACTAGCAGCATAGTCAAGTACATGGTGGTTGCCAAATGAATAATTCCTGACAGATTATAAAAATATGTACTGGTTCACCCAAGAGTCAGTGAGGAAAAAGAGAGTCTTTCCTACTTATATGGGGCTGAGATGGCTTGAAATTTCAAGTTGATGTCAAGTGGCTATAAGTTTAACCCTCCAGGTTATCTGGATTTGGACTCCAAGAAAACAACACAAATGCCTGTGTGTTGGACACAGAGATATCAGCACACATCTGTGGCTAACCTCTGGGGCCCTGGGATAGAATAACTAAATTAACATCTCTCTGCAGGTCAAGACAGAGATTTTTCTTATTCTCTTTCTTGCTTTGGAAATCATACTATTGTCAACAATGGGATAGAAGACCTGATTGGAAGGATTAGCATGGTAACACCTCAAATGTATAAAGAGCTTGACAGTTTATAATAAATACTCTCAATGTGCTCACATAATCATATCATGCTCTCTACAAACGTGAATGGGAAATATTTTTAGATGAGGAAACTAAGTGTCAGGGAGACAAGATCTGCCCAGCATTGTTCAACGAGTCAATGGCAGGGTTTACAAATCCAGACAAGGCTCTTTCCACTATCACCACTCCCACAGCCCCAAACAGTGGCTATAGTAACAAGACATGAGTGCTTGGGCTAATGAAATAATTAAATAATTGTATCCGAGAAGCAAAAACCCAAGTTTCGTGGAGCTGACTCAGCGTGATCGGTCCCTAAACCAGAGCTGAGTGTCTGCTGGTCGTCATGAGTAACTCCCAGCCTCCTGGGAGCTAGAATCGATCAAATCCGGGGGAAGAAGGCTTTCTCTATTTTCTCATAAAAGTTAAGTATTTTTGCCTCTGGAAAAACAAAAGGAAGCACTGATTTGTTTCACAGACCTTTCTCTTTCCCCTTACAGATAGGTGCTTATTTGCTAAAATAGAGGTGGGGTAACACTACTTTTATAGCTGAATCCAGGCATGTGCTCAAGGATGCTCCCCTCCCCAGGCAGCGCACTGTTCCATTCCTGAGCAGTCGGCTGGGTCAGACTCTTAAGGGGCACCGAGGAGACCTTACATGTCATTGATTATACCTGAAATGGTTGCAGGCGAGTTACTAGGGCTTCTATTTATTCCCATAACAATCTTCTCAGGTTTTTAGGAGTTTTATGTGATTTTTAGATTTTATTAAACTCCTACAAAAAAGGTGGGGAGAGGAAAAAAAACTATGTTCCCCTTAGATAGCAGCCAAAGAATACAGAACATCCCTCCAAGTCCCTTGTCTCAATTTGACATCAAAATGCAACTTAAAAAGAGTCATATTTCACATGTCGTATGTTCATAAATTTGAACACCTCAGACTAAAACTGGAATAATGCAGGGTTCATTCGCTTGAGTAAGTCCTATATGGAATAAAAACCTAATGCTTTTTCAGGAGAAATAACAATTTAGAAAGGATTATCAATACATAATCACACACAAGGTATTTTTAACATCTGAAGAACACTATCAGAAAGATGTAATTGGTTAATGTCTATGTTAAAAGTATATTAGTAAAGAAAAGAAAATATGTAATATTCCAATGATTTTGTCAAATTATCTGGAAATGCCCGTATTGAATAAGACCATGGTTTCTGGTATCATGGCAGTTGGGTTCAGGTAAGGAGCAATATGACTGCTTGAATTCAGAGGGAAAAGGACAGAAAGAAAACACTGTTCTGACATCTCATAAAGTAGCTGGGTAAAGTCTGTAAGAGAATCTAGAATTAGTCACTGAATTGTTATTTTAAACACAATTTTAAAAAGGCTGTAATAGTGGAAGGGACCAAACTCATCACTGACACTCAGTTCACTGCAGACGATTAACAGAATTGTAGAATTTGTGAGCCGCAAAAGCCCCTGGATTGTACCTCCTTCAAAACCACCATTTTAGAGGTAAGGAAACGAAGGTAGAATGAGGTGATTTTTCCAAACTTATCAATGGAATTCTTGGGACTAGAACTCAGTTCTTTTATCTCCCTCCCTAGTACTCTGTTTACCTCTTTGTGTTGTGTTTTATCTGACATTAATAATTTTTATGCTAACATATATTATATAGCAGAATTAAGTTAGATAACAGGGAAATCCATCTGAGATGTAGAAATTGACCCCCCCAAATCCTCAAAGACGACAAAGTGCGTGCGAAAAATCAAGGGTTTAGCCCGGCTGGCGTGGCTCAGCGGCTGAGCATCGACCTAGGATCTAGGAGATCTCGGTTCAATTCCCCGTCAGGGCACAGGCCGGGTTTCGGGCTCGATCCCAGGAGGGATTGTGCAGGAGGCAGCCGATCAATGACTCCTCATTATTGATGTTTCTACCTCTCTCTCTCCCTCTCTTGTCCTCTCTCTGAAATCAATAAAGATATGTTAAAAAAAGAAAAAGAAAAAGAAATCAAGCTCCTATTGTTGCAGCCTTGACAATCTGATGTCAGGGAGCATAGAAATTTTAACTGAACTAGACCCTCTCTGCTATAGTTTTAACCATTTCTCTTGTCCAGTATCTGTTGATTTAGAAAGCAGCAGCTCACCACTACTAACCAAACATTCTTAAATCTACTGACCATTCAAATCCTAACTTGAGGTTTCTCTTATTATGGTAATAAGATTCCTCACCATCTGGCAGCATTAAATTCGAATCTTTAACAGCAGGAACCATGTGTTAAACTCACTGTGTATCTCTACATTTTCTAGTCAAGGACTGGGCACATGAAAACATAAAAAGCCTCAAGTATTTGTTGATTGACTGCTTACCTTAAACAATTCAATCACACGGTTTGGAGTGCTATATATAAGGCAATTTTCTAAAAAATAAGACTGTTTTTATCTTACTCGCCACAGCTCTTTAAACCCCTTTATCTAAATTATCTGAAGTTCCATCTTGTTGAGATGTCAACAAGATCGTAGATACATTCTAAACAAGATCATGCTCAATGTCACCAGGTTGACTAAGTCTACACAAACACCAAAATGTGTGGTACATCCTTTACACAGAATCGCTTAGTTATCGAGTATTTATTATAGGACCACAGACTTGGAGCAACTAAATCTTCATTGAATCGGACCACCTCCTTCAGCGTCATGCAGACGTGGCTGAGGACAGACTGGATCTGCTCTTGGTGAGGTGTTAGGGCTGAAAGTCAGCAGAGCTGAAGGCCACGGTCTTTCTACCTCGCCAACGGCAGGCGTAAGATTCCATTGAGTCATTTTCCTCATGCCGGCTCTGCCGTTCAAACACTATAATTATTTCATATATTTTTACCTAGTTATTATCTTACTCACCACAGGCACCTGTGATGTTTCTGTACTTTTTTTTCACTGCTCATTTACTTATTCTTAATTCAGCTAATAATGGTTCCACATATTAAAATTATCACGGGGAAAGTAAGTGAAAGCCTCCTAGGATGCAAGGCAGCAGACTCATTACAGCCTACAACAGGGAATCCAATATTATGTATACTTTTTCCAGTAAGTATATGCTAATTATGCAGCTATTTATAAAACACTTATCAACATTCAAACTGATACTCTTCAATGTTGTTGTTTTTTAAAGCCCTGCTTTGCATACAAGATCTCTGCTTGCAGCTGAAAACAAACTTTGGGGGTCATATGCCCACTGACTAGACAAAGCCTTGGTTTATTTTTTACACTATGCCACGTACCTCTCATGATGGTATAATAATTTATTTATATGGGGCAATATATTTATATTTATAAGGGGCTTTATGGTTTATAATGTGCTTTCATGCACATGGCCTCATTTGATCTTTACAACAACCTGGGGAGGTGGGGAGGACAGGAATAACTACCCCTGTTACACAGACGGGGTTCAGAGAGGTTAAGGATAACTGCTGAGTAATAAAGCTTGTAAGACGCAGGTCTTCTGACTGCAGAGCCCTTGCTTTTCCCACTGTGCTGTGGGCCTTCTGCCCACCCTGCTTGCCCTGTGAAGCATCCCAACACCCTGATCATGGAGCCCGTTCCTTCCTTGACGCAGTATGTCCTTGGGAATGTAAAGTTCTGAAATTAGACCACTTGAGTTCATATCCCAGCTTCCCCACTTATAAACTGTGGGACTCTTGGTCAGTTCGTGAACTATTTAGAGCCTCAGTCTCTTTATCTGTAAATGTCAGAGGACTACTGTTAAGGAAGAGATGAGACAATATCAGCAAACCATGTAGAACAGTACCTGGGGCATATTAAGTGCTCAGTAAAAGTTAGCCATCACGACGATTATAGATCCACCTCTGGAAATCATTTAAAATCCTTTAAATGGTTGGCTCTGGAATTTTTCATTAGAACTGGCATTTCTGGGTTTAACTCTGTGATGCTATTCCTACCACCACAGCTGCTCCTGTGTCTGTGTTTTCCTACTAACTCTGAGCTCCCAGAAGCAATTTCTGTGCTGTCGTTTTCTTTAGATGCTTTCTTTAGATATTTCTTGCTCAGAATATGTTTTTTCCCCCCACTAGGTTCAAATCTTATTCTAACACCTACCAGTTATATAAGTTGGGGCCAATTACTTAGCTGCTCAGTCTCACTTCATATTATAAAAAGAGTCTATATACATCTCATAGTGTTGATATGAGGCTGAGAAAATGTATATAAAATACTTGGCAGAATATCTGATAATATAGTCATTTTCCCCCCCAAAGAGCACATCACATTCATATCATCAAACCAAGTCTTCTTTCCTCATTGAAAATAAACTCTCAACTTGCATATCTGCAGAAGTAAATTGCTGATAGTGACATATGGACCAAATACTTTCCAGAACTGAGTGGGAACTATAATGGTAACATTAAGCTTCAACAAAATTTAAGATGAAAATTCTCCTTAGAAACCTAAAAAATATTCCTAAAAACCTGGCTTCATCTAGAGAATAAGAACCTGATGTTGTTTTGTAAATATTTCATCAATAAGACAAGCAAATTTTGAAAAATGGTTTAGTTTCTCTTTAGAGAACCCAAGACAGCTTCTAAAAAGAACACCTTCAGGTCAATTTCACAGAGAAATATAAATGATGGAGACCTTTCCTTTTCAGAAAAGAGAGCTCGTGTGTTTACTTTATTTCTGTATAAGGGGTATCATACATATAAAAAAGTTTCAGTTAAAACTTAGTGACAAATCTGTTTTCTATTTTTTTTCTTTTTAATTCAAGAACCTAACCATTTTTTCATGCCAAAATCATAGAATTTGTGTTGACTACTAAGTCAAAATAAATTAGGATAGTAAGAGAAAATATTTGACCAAAATTATTGCTGTACTTAAATTTTTATAAATTTAAATGAGCTATTTGTCACTTAAGATTCTTTCAGCTGCAAGAACAATCAGTCTTAAACAACAGAGACTTGCATTTGTTGACATAACAGAGAATTTATTAGCAAGATTTGCCCAAGTGTTCACAATGTCATCCCAGACTCCATTTTCTTTCCTGTCTTTACTCACTTCAGCTTTGTCATTGGGCTCCTACCCCTAACAGTTGTAGAAGGACTGTCACTGGCATTGGGGCTACAGGCTTCCTGTTCTCTCTCTTAAATGTTGAGAAAGCTTTTTACCCAGAAGCCCCAGGAAGCCTCTCTTTGAATCTCATTGTTCAAGTCTACCTTGGGCCTGCAATTTGAGAACCAGTTATGGTCAAGGGAAGCCAGCTACCATAAGTAGCTAGAAAAACCAGCTGAGATCACATTGATGTTAGGGAGTCAGCTACAGTGTCCACTGCAACTAGAATCTCATTGGCGCCACCTGGAGTTTCTAACAGTATATGTGGAATCTTAGGTAATTATTTCGCTTCCATGTGCCTATGTGTAAAATGAAATAAATATCATACCAGTCCTTCTTTTGCCTCACATGTGGGGGCTGGGTGTTAGAATGATAAATAAATTATATAAAAATGCTCTGAATCAAGGATACAGTTATTAAAATTCAAAATAATATTAACTTAGTTGTGATCATTTACTGCATTGAAGGACGGCCTGTACTTGTACAAATACAGCAGAATTTAGTCATAAAAACAAAAATTAAGACAATCAGAGAGCAATTTGGTAATGAACACCAAACGTGTTAAAATATTACATATTCTTTGCCTACTTTTAGAAATTTAAAGTAAGAAAATTATATCATCAATGTGGGCAAAGATTTAACTGCAAGGACATTGATTCATCCCATTATATTTGTTACAGAAAAAAATGTGGAAATAATCTAAATATCCAATCAGAAGAGGCTAAGAAAATAAATTATGAATACCTGTCATATAATATTCTGAGTCATTAAAAATGATAACATGTTTTTCTCATGTAACTTTGTCACTTTGTTGCCCAGCACTGTATGAAACTTTGCAAGTGCTCAATAAATGTTTGTGGAATTATCTGGGAAAAAATGATGTCGTTTTATTTATATATATTGGTTTGAAAAGATATCCACAACATACCATTAAGAGGGAAAAAACATATTACAAAAAAACCCTACATATAACATGATCTCACTTATATGAAATTATATAAAATTTATGGAAGGGTTTTCATAAAACAGTAGTGAGATATCAGATGAATTTTGCTCTCTTTTTCTGTAAATTGAATTTTTTTACAGGGAGAATGTTTTATTTTTAAGGATGACAAAGCTATCTATATTTAGAAAAATTGTGTGGGAAAGTATTTAATGGCAAAGAAAGATACTCATAAAATGCTATTTAGTGACAAAACATACACAATTATTTATACTATGATCCCATTCTTATATTTATAATTATAAATCTATATGTTTTAAAAAAAGACTAGAAGGATACATACTAACATGTTAACAATAGTAAAACCTGTAAGGTAATAGGTGGTTTTAATTTTCCTTTTAAAGGCTAATGGAAGATTGAACTGAATTTTAAGTGCAGATTTAAAAAATGATTTAAAAAACTGGAGATGAAGAGTACAGAAATTGAACAAATATAATTTTAAAAACTCATTATAAAGCACTTGTATTCATCAGGTCAAATCATGTCCCGAGCATATCTAATGAATAGAGAGTCTCTCTCATTAGCACATAAAAGGCCTGAAATATTAATGTTAAACAGAGTTCTACCACCTTCCTCTGTGCTAAAAGCAAAATTGGAGGAGACACACAATGTGGATTAAGGACAGAAATTAAGTGTCAGTGGCTCAGGAATTAAATCTTTTCTGTACCAGTAATTACCTTTCTCTGAGCAAATCATAATTTTTCATTATCCTAGTTTATTGATTTGGAAAAAGAGGAGTGAAAATACTGACTTCTTCATAGGGCTGCTGTGAAAAGTCACATATTAAGCACTTTGAAAACACTCAGCCACAGTGACTCGCTTTAATGGGGGTGCTTTAATGGAACGTGGGTATTTTAATATCCCTACATTCCATGTTAAGAACATGAGAGTTAACCCACTTGTTTGGTTTTATATTTTATCTCCCTGCCGTTCATACATGTGATGTCACCCGGTTTATGTGTATGTTGTTTTTGCCCACCTGTTCTGCACTTTTGTTTTTCTTTATAGGCAGTCGCCCTACAGTAAAGCGTTTTGCCTTCCTGTGACCAAGATGTCAGCAGTGACCCAAGCTAGGCCAACTAGACCCTCCTTCCCAGCGATATGGGAGGTGAGGGCCCAGGATGCTTGGAGCAGGTTTACCCCACCAGCACTGCCTTTCGTTGCTGCCCGCCGAGGCCCCTTTCTAAGGCCCGGGCTCTTCAAAGATTCCTTCAGTTCTCTGAGTTACCCCACATCCTTCATAAATTCCTTTATTCAAGTCAGTCACAGTTGCTTTCTGTTACTTATAACCAAAAAAAAAGTTGCTTATATAAGGAACCTATATAAAATCTCCCTGGAGGGAAAGGAACTAAAAATTGAGTCCTTAGCATGATATAGAAGCACTTACACATACATGACCTTCAGGGATAGAGCCTCTCCATTGCTTGCATGCAGTGGGATAAGCTCCTGGCCACCCAGGGACGCCCTCCCTGGGCATTACAGAACAGTAGTTGTTGTTTGAGACTCTGATTCCCAGGATCTAAGGACCAGACTTAGACTGTCCAATATGGTAGCCACATGTGGCTATTTAAATTAATGAAAATTAAATAAAATTAAAAATTCATTTCCTCCATTAGAGTAGCCAATTTCAAGGCTAGAGGCTACTGGGCTAGCACAGATATGGGACATTTCCATCACTGCAAAACGTTCTATTGGACACTTCATCTATTTGCTTTCAACAAATTAGGCCTACTTTGGTGTTACCAATTGTGCAATACATTGTCGAGGAACGTTCTTAAATGGTAATTAAAGGATTAAGTTGTAAAGAATAAAGCCACCACACCCCAGGCTTGGAATCCTGAGACCTAGATGAGTCATGGCTCTGTAGCTGCCTTGGGCATGTCACTTTATTTTTTTGAACTTCAAAATCCTCATTTGTGGAATAAAGCTAATACTAACCCAATAGACTCCTGTAATGACAAGTGGTATAAAGCAGGTCAATGCTCTTAGCATGGTGTCTGATGCAGAGAATCGATCCCAAATAGAACAGCGAAGAATCTAAGTTCCTACAGGGCCAGGCATGAAGAAGGTGTTCTGAGGGCACTAGGGGGTGCACATGGTGCCCAACCACCCTGGATTCCCTCCATCTATTGAGTAAAGAACTAGGATTGGATACTCAGGTTTCTCTTGACTCTACCGTTCACTTCCCTGTCTCCCCCTACTCCCCGCAACCTCATTAGAGCCATACCACCCTACCTGGGATGGCAATGACTTTAGGAACTTTAATTCTAAAAACAGAGGTCAGCAATAACAAATTGTTCTCAATCAACTCCAGAGGAGAACAAGCTAATAACTGAACAAAGTAGAATTTGCAAACAAACAAAAAAGCTCAGTGTTTGGGGCTTGAGTTGTAAAGATGATATGACTTAGTCCACTGGACCCTTCTTTTTTTTTTTTTAATCCTCACTAGAGGATACTTTTCCCATTGCTTTTTCAGAGAGTAAAAGGGGGAGAGAGAGACAGAGAAACATCGATGTGAGAGAGACATGTTCATTGGTTGCCTCCTGCACGCGCCCCATCCAGAGCCAGGGATGGAGCCTGCAACCGAGTTAAGTACCCTTGGTCGGAATCGAACCCAGACCCTTCAGTCCGCAGTCTGATGCTCCAACCACTGAGCCAAACTTGCTGGGGCCACCATGCTCTTTACTCCTCTTTTGGTTTTGTTTGCCTTAAGCTTATCACTGTGCTGTTGAAAAAATTAGTGTAAACTCAATGGTGGTTTTTATTTTTCCTTCCAACAAATCTCGAAGATCGAATAATGACTACCACGTATGGAGCTGAAAAAGCAGAGAGATCCTGAGTGTGTTAATTTTACTTGAGAAAAATTGAATATGAGCCAGAAAGAATACATAATATAGGTAAGTCTCATTAAGCTCTTAGAAAGGTAGTTCCCAGACAAATAAACTCCCAAATTTCACTCCTGCAGCTCCCTCTGAACAACATGTTCAACTCGAATCCCCTATCGTCCCGCGTTTCCAATTCCGGAAAAGGAAAGCAGACCCAACATAGACTGGACTGCCCAGGAAAGAGAGCTAGTCTCCTTCAATATGTTTAACTGCTCACAGAAGGCCAAAGCATTTTGAGTTCTAAATTTTTGTTGCTTTAAAAATAGAGCAGAATTGGAAAATACATTTTCACAGGCCCCCCAGATTTGAGGATGTGACTCATTCATAATATTTACTTCTTTTATTCAACTTGCATTTTCTGAAAGTTCCCTGTGTGCCAGATATGGTGTACCAAGTGGCCAATTCAACAGACTATTGAAAAGCTGCCCCAAACAAACTCAGCTTTCAGGCTGCCGAGAACTACCATTAGAATTTCAAGTTTTGTATCTTCTGTTTGAATAAATGTAATGATAATACAATAGCAATGAAGGAATAAATTTCAGTATCTAGAGGAGAGGATGGACTAGGACAAACATAAAAGAAAAGCTACCCCACAATGACAACTCATCTTTATCCCAGTGGGTTAGTTGTCTGATTAATACTACAGCTTAGAGGAGGGACACAAGCAGGCCAACCTGACCTGCCAGGTATCCTAACAGGTACATAGTGTGTCTCCCAGGTTAGGGAACTGTCCCTAATAACACTCCCAGATTCTTCTCCATGACTTTCTCTAGCCGACTTCCCAGGTATGCATATTTCTAACCAGTATCGCCTTCCTGACGTGACTTGGTTCCCATTTTACACAGGTAATGAAGAAATCCTCAAACACGGCACAGCAAACCCACGCCAAGGAGAGCTGGGGTCTATGGGGAAAACCGCTGACGTTTCAGTTAGACGGGAAAGCACAGCTCTGCCCGGGACATGACTTACCTTCAGAGACTAGGATGTACATGTGGGTGTCTTCAAGGGAACAGAGACTTTTCACAGTAAAAGGATATTGGGCCATCAGGGCTGGGCAAAGCTGGGTATTTGGCATAAAAACACAGTGCATCATAACAAAGTCATTTAAAAAGGAGTCTGCAGGGGAAAGAAAATGCAAAGCAAAAAAGGAAATTAGGTTCCTATAGAAATCTTTAGGAAAGCAGGAGTATCTGGTCATTGGTTCTTGACCAATGGTCCTCGTACGCTGGCTTGGAGCGTTGCGGTGTTACTGCCCACAGATGCACCGCATATAAATAACTTCATGCGTGTGTATATTCAAAGGGCACCACGGGCCGTACCACGTATGCAGGAAAACACGGTCATTTCTTTGCCAACTTTATACCGTATGTCTTTTGTCAATATTGCTTTTTTTCTTTATCTTTTTCACATCCTGCTTCCAGAGGGAGCAACGAAGGATGAGAGGATGACAGAAAAAGGAGGTGGGAAGAGCAGAGAATTCATTGGTGAGGGAAACAAAAGCAGGGGGGAAAGAAAAGGTCAAGGCTGTGAGCAGCAACTGAAGCAAAACAAAGGTCTCCGGTAGGTTACAATGGCGACCAGCCTGCATCTGAAGCTGTTCTGCAGGCAGGTGAGCAGGGAGATGACAAGGGAAATAAGGCAAGTCCCAAGGGGAGGCTTCATTTGCTTTGTTCTGATTTCATGCTGGTCCTTTACGGCAGAGACAACACTATCTACCAGCGCTGGCAGGAAGGCGCGTGAAGACAGGCCCAGGAGCCTCTGGGCGGTCCCGGCCGGAACTCAGAATCCACGCCGCAGCGGGGGTTGCAACCAGAAAGTGAACTACACTGGCCGGAATCTGTGAAACTCACATAACTTTCCAAGTAGAAAATGGTGAGAAATATGGAAATTTTAACTATTTAAACGTTAATATCTGTGTTTTAAATTTACTTATATTGGCAAAGTTGGAATCAGTGATTAAAGGTTTAACTACTACAGTCATCTAAAATGTTGAGATATAATGACATACAACATTAAGTTTAAGGTGTATCATGTGTTGATTTAATACATTTATATATTGCAGTATGATTACCCCGTGGAGTTAGCAAATGCCTCTGCCATGTCACGTAACGCCATTATACTCATTTAAACATGAGGGATAAGGGTAATCCCAAGCTGTCGTCCTGTCATCACTCAGTGTGACCATTCATTTCAGTCCCGTTATACTGAACCAGCGAAGATGCAGACAAAAGTTGTATAGCCCTTTTTTAAGTACAAAAGGACTTTGGCTTGTCCGGTTTTCATATCTAGGGTCTCCTTTATATGTTCTGGATACTCTCAGAGGACAGGGGAGGTAATGCTCGATTATGAGGCTCCCAGAAGGCCTGTGCTAGGTTTTTAAGGAAAATGTGCAGTTCACATTTTCCTAAAGCAGAGATTTCAGTAGTCACTTCACACGGCAACTACCCAGCACCCACATTTCACCATAGCTTCCTATTCTCTACTTTTATGCAGTATATATGCAGTAACTCTTCCTGAAGAACCTCAAGAACTGATTTTTAAAAATCATTTTCTACTAGGAAATGATTGCCCAAGCCACTCAGGGACTAATGCTGCTCCTAGAAGTTAAAAGTCTAGGAAACTAATAGGTCTAGGGTTGAACATAAAAGTTTTGGTAAATTAAGAAAATGTACTGTCAAACCCAGAGGTGTTCATTTCTATGATGTAAGCCAGGTTCACTATTAACCCTGATATTTCTCACTGTACTGTAAATTTATAAATGCCAAGGGTTTCCCACTTCACTGCATCCTTTAGTTTTTTATCATGGGCTCAGGGCATTCTCCTTGCTCAGATATCCTCAGCTATTCCCCAATGCTTTGCCTTTAAGATCCTCCAAGATCTGTAGTCAAAAGCTTAGATCTCACCTTCCTTCTGCCACTTACATATACAATAGCCCGGCAAAACCAAGCTGCTTGACCTTCCCTGACCACTTCCATGCCAGTACTGACGTTGCACCTCAGTATGGAAAGCTTGGTCCTTCGTCTCCAGTTACTAGACACCACCCTGCTTTCAGAGTCACTACTAAGGCTACATTCTCCATGACACTCTGCCTGGTCCCCTCAACTAGTCAGTGCTCCTGAACACTGACTGCATCCTGCCTTATGTCCTAGCTATTCGCACATTCCTGTATGGCCTCTAGTAGGTTATACACTTCCTGAGGACAGGAGAGAGGTTTCTTGTTCACAGTTCCTAGTCCAGAGCATCCAGCTTAGTGCCTGCCCAGAAAGATGCTCGAAATATACTGAACCAAAAATACCTGCCCAGGAGCCAGAGATCCTGGCTTTATAACAATTACTCCCCAATTAATTCGCTAGATAAAGAAATATCGCAGATAATCTCTACTTATAAAATGAGAAGCTGGAATGAAGAACTAAAATAAGAAGTAAATCAGTGCTAAAATACTTTTAGGAGGTATATAAAATAATAACTTCACCTTGAGTATACTGCAAAGATGATGGAAATGGACTTTGAACTACCACTAGGTTTTTAGATAAATCTTTGAACTTCTTTTCTTAAAAAATGTTTTTATTGATTTTTAGAGAGAGAGGAAAGGAGAGGGAGAGCGAAACATCAATGTGAGAGCAGAACATCGATCGGCTGCCTCCTGCACACCCCTCACTGGGGACTGAGCCCGCAACTCAGGCATGTGCCCTGACTGGGAATTGAGCCGGCAACCTCTTGGTGCATGGGACGACTGAGCCACACCAGCCAGGGCTCTTTGAATTTTTTTTTTTTAGTGAGAAATCTTCTATGGAGTTCAGTTTGCTTAAAATATTAACCTTTTATTCTGAGTGACAGGCCAGTAGCATAGGATTTTTTTTAAAAGAACTTGAATGTAGTCTGTTCCAAAGTTACATACAAGATGGCTCCCAAAGCGGAGAATGATAGTGAAACTCTGAACACTCAGCTCACGGTGAGATTCATCTCATTCACTCTCCAATCTCTGTCTTAGTTAATAAGGCTGGTTCACTATAAGGCAGTGTTATGGGTTGGAGTTTGTCTTCCCCAAAAGGATATGCTGAAGTCCCAATCCCTAGTACCTCAGAATGTGACCTTATTTGGAAATGGGGTCTTTGTAGGTATTTCAAATTAAGATGTGGTCATTAGTGTGGGCCCTAATCCAACATGACTGGTGTCCTTATAAAAAGAGAAAATTTGGAAATAGGAACAGATGCACAGAAGAAATGCTATGTGGAGAGACAGGGAGAACACATGACCATGAAGGCTGAGTTCAGGGTGATGCATCTATAAGCCAAGGAACACCAAAGATTGCCAGCAAAACACCAGTCGCCAGGAGAGAGGCACAGAGCAGGGTCTCCCTCACAGCCCTCGGAAGGAAGCAACCCTGCCCTCACCTTGATCTTAGACTTCTGGCCTCCAGAACTGTAAGACAATACACTTCTGTTGCTTAAGCCACCCAGTTTGAGGTACTTCATTACATCAGCACTAGCAAGCTAATATAGGCGGTGTTTACTTACACTTTGGGGCAGCCTGCAAATCTACAACCACAGACAGAACCATTTTACCCCATTGGAGCGAGGTTGTGCCTCTTGTGTAGGCAGCAGGAAATTCTTTATGGGAACAGGTAGAATTTAAATGATAACCTAATAGATGCCTGTAAAGGTGAATTTAAATGATAACCGAAGAGCCCTGGCCTGGTGGCTCAGTTGGTTGGAGCATACACTGAGGGTGGTGGGTTTGGTTCCTGGTCAGGGCACATACCTAGGTTGCAGGTTTGATACCTGGTTGGTGGGTGTGCATACAGGAGACAGCCAATCAATGTTCCTCTCTCACATCAATGTTTCTCTCTCTCTGTCTCTCTCTCTCAAATCAATAAACATATCCTTAGGTGAGGTTCAAAAATAAATGATAACCTAAGAGATGCCTATGGAAGGCTGATCCTAAGGTGTATGAACAAGACTGAATCATTCATGAAGGATAGCAGGAATGCAGCGGGCAGAGGAGGGCCAGAAGGATGGCTCCCTGAGTGCGCCACACAGGGATGCTCTTAGGATGTTAATACGCATAACCACCTGCTAAAACTGTTTTGGGTACACATGCTGAGAATGAACTCAGGATTTAAAAATTTTTTTTTACAGTGCTTTACATGGATTTAGTGAACACACAAACTGTTCTAGGTATTTACCTGTTGCTTCATTTAAAGCTGGCTCAAGGCGTATTGTTTCTAGAAAATGCTCTAAAATTTTTTCAGGTGTTCCTGACATCACAGTATACCTGGATAAAAAATAAAAACATTATTAGCTTTTAAAAAGTGGGCAAATCATTAATGAATACCTTTTCAAATATCTAAGATTTTTATTTTTATTTTTTGAGATCCCAGGAAACCATCTGACTTAACCTATGGCCCA
Source organism: Miniopterus natalensis (assembly GCF_054644295.1). Taxonomy (NCBI): domain Eukaryota; kingdom Metazoa; phylum Chordata; class Mammalia; order Chiroptera; family Miniopteridae; genus Miniopterus; species Miniopterus natalensis. Next base: position 40,631,179 of record NC_142088.1, read on the forward strand.
TATTCTCCTGAGAGTAAAAGAGACCAGGTACCTTGCTGAAATCACATAGGAAGACAATGGAAAAATCACAAATGGAAGTAGTTACTAAAACGTGACTCTTTTTCCCTATATGGAACTAAAGTAAGTTTCTTGGAGAGGGGCTCTAGCAGGCTGAGAACGGAACAGCTCCGGCCTCGTTCCGGGAGGAATGAGAAGAAAGCCGTGAATGCAGGGCAGTTCAGGGCAGGAGCGGGGAGGCGACAGTAACTGGGTTACCCATATATGGGTTACTTGTAGCAAAATATCAGCCGCACACTGGAGTCCTCTGCCTATTTCTGGAATGCTCTGTCTTTCCCAACTGTACACTGGCATGTGCTTTGGAAATACAGCTAAGAATAAAACAGGAGGGGAAAAACCAGACCCAAACACCCATGAGCAAACAAGCAAATCCCAATAGCTTCCGAACAAGCAATAAAGCAGCAGCAGAAAACTCAGGTAATTTATTTCAATGTCGAATATATATTATTGCGGGGGGGGGGGGTTAGTCATTATTTCAGAAGATCCATCCAGGCAGCTCTTCAGTCAGCATGAAAGGATTTATTTTTTAAATTGACTGTGGGTTATTTCAAAGTCATATTCAAGACGGTGACACAGCGGTGAATGAAAACTTAGAGGCAAAATACATTAGGATGATATGGGGCTCCTGTTCCCAAACTCAGACTTTGCTGTTCTGCTTGGCATTTCACTTAAAGCAAAACACCAGGGAAGGAAAACAACAATGAAAACAAAACTCCCTTCTGTTCAGAAAGCAGGGGTCGAATTTGGCTCCAGGGCAAGCTAGATTTCTTTGCCTTCTCACCACACTCTGTCTTTGCCTGAGACCTTGGAGGCAGTGCATTGAGATCCCAAGAATATCCCTAAGTAGTAAATCTCAGGGTCTTAACCTCACGCCTGAGGGAGTGAAGGAGAAAGAGTGGGTTGAACATGTGACTCTCTGCCTGTGAAAACAGAGAGGGAGAGAGTGTGACGCAACTCTGGTGCCGACAGAGGTAACAAACGGGGCCTACCTGGGAGGCCACCGTGAGCTACAACTAGTGTGTGTGTGTGTCCGTGTCCACACGTGCGTGTGTGTGTGTGTGCATGTGTGTGCGTGTGTGTGTGTCCACACGTGCGTGCGTGCACACAGGGGCTAAAAGAATTGAAGAGTTAAATCTTTGAGGAAACCTGGCTTTGGAGACTAGAGAGAAGAGAAATAGGGAAAAAAATACTTTCATCTCAAAAGCATGACCCCTTTCTCAAAGTAAATAAGGTAGAAGACAATGGTTTTTCCTCTTGTCGGCAGTGAATATTTGAGGAAGAGAGGACTTTCAACATCTAAATGGAGAAAATTGCTGAGTTCATTCAGTAATTCCTGAGATATATGACTCTTTGATAGTGCTCAGCAGATGAGCTGAAAAGGGAGCAGCAACCGGTCTCATAATCAGGAGCTGGGGTTGGAGAGGGCGCTCAACATCTGTCAAATGTTTACTGTGCCCCAGACAACTAGCCGGGCCCTGGACAATGTCTTCATGCTTACTCCTGCTAGTTAAATATTATCTTTATTCTGCAGGTGGAGAAACTGCTCTGTAAGGGGGGGATCAATTAGAGTGTACATATATTACATTAAAAATCAGTCGCTTGTTGTTTACTACAGCATTGGGCAGCTGCTGCCAGTAAGCTGCATAGCTGGCTACAGGGCAGATATATCACAGTGCAATTGGTCCCCTTGTCAAAAGTTTAACTCTGATAGAAGGCTGGCTTCACATTCCGGTGTTCTTTGTTTGGACATCCCTTAGCTAGGGTATTATGTCTGGTCAAAAAGAATAAAGACCAGGGTGGCAAGCCAAGCATCCTGTCACTTTGCTAAAGAGACGTGGTCTCTCTATACTTGGCCACCTGGCCAACCTGACGCCAGGGGATCTTTCTTCTGCTCCCAAAGCCTCCCTCTAGTGCTACAGCTGTGGTGGCTGCCTTGCATGTCCTCTCTGCCTCTTCTCAGCTCCAGGGAAGGCTGTCCAGGTGTTGACTTCCTTTTAAGGCAGGGAACTCTGAAGGGGGAGGGACAGGGGGCTCCTGGCCAGACACAGCCTTGTATGTAGCCTGGGTTTGACTGAAACATCACGTTATTGCTTTGTTTCAGGCTGGACACTGCCAGGCGCCTCCTGCTTGACCTCTGTCTAAGTGAGGGACTTGAAGAACAGACAGCACGGCTCTGTTGAGTTTACTGCATGAAGGAGCTACTTTAGTCCAAGTCAAAGAGAACCCCAATTGGTTACATTATCCAACTTGTGAGGTTTGAAGCCTGTGACAGAACATCTTTTCCTAATATCAAGTCTGGAAATGATGTTAGGAACATTTCCATCTGTACCTAGAACAAAAAAGAGGTGGTTGCAGGGGAGGCCTGAAAGAGACTATTTTTCTGCGAACAGGATGGAGCTGAACAGGGTGGTTGACAGACTAAGGAAAAGCAGCACAGTAAGTAAAACAGGAGGGGTCATTTGAAATTCATTCTTTCTTACTAAAACCAGTAACTACAGAGCAGATGATAACCAAAACGGTAAATTTTGAGGGCTCCATAAAGTTTATCCAACATGAGAAATAGTGTCTAGCAATTGACATTTTACTATTGCACTCACTCGATGGCCGGGGCAGAGTGGGGCAGCTCTGAAACGCTCCTGGATTCTCGGGGAAAGGGGAATCAGAAAAATAGCACTGTTGTCAGCACCAACAGTGACCCCCTTTGAGCACAAAATGGATGATTTCTGAGGAGAAGCCCTAACGGTTCCTAAATTTTAAGTCCATCCATAGACATGATTGTTGCCATGTTCCTGAAGTTATCCCGAATATCAGCCAAAATTCACCTGCACAGCCTCCCATTTTCAACTCTGGTTTGGCTTGCAGAAGCCCAACGTGGAAAGCAGCCCTTTGAGAGGGTGACTTTTTATTCTTCAGGGAACTGACTTTGCCGGCGTGCTCTTTTGTATTCACTGATATTTCTTAAATGGTGTGCTGAGAACATGCACAGGCTTTGGAATTATATAAGAAATTTAGATTGGTCTAGAGGACACAAATGAGATAAAACAGAAATCAGATCCAGGTCTAAAGTGAGTTTAATACACATGGTCTCTCCTTCTCTGTTCCTTTTAGTTTGATTTCATACCAAAAAAAAAAAAAAAAAAATCTATATTTGGAAGGTGCTCTGAATGGAAGATGTTGTAACAAGCAAACGCTTTTGATCACTCTGCTATGAAGATCAAAACGAAGAGCTGAAGGAAGGGGACCTCCAGGGGACTTCTTGGTCGAATGTTTCAGGGTTAAGAATTTTCAAGGCTTCCCTTTTCAGGTCGCAAAATTTCCCTGAGATATCTGAAGCATTATTAAAGAATGCAGATTATCACCATAAAATGGCCTAGTTATATGTAAGAGCACCAAGGAAAATCGTCGGGGATAGTCCCAACCTTCAAATAAAAAATGTCCTAATTCTCATCTTCTGTGGGCTGGAAGGAAAACTGTTCAAAACACCTGAGCAAGAACATTTAAGAATGGATAGAAGTGAAAAATAAAAAAACAAAATAACAAAGAATTCTGGATGGTCATTTTTATGTTTGTAAGTGAAAGGATACTTTCTATATAGTCCATTTTATGTCAGTCCTTCTGAAATATATTGGTTTGCAAGGTTTACTAGATAGTGTTGAGGATATAGTGTTTATATGACATGTTTTGCTATCGTCATCTGAGAGGTTAAAGGAGAAAAGGCATGGCAACTGATCAAGCTGGACTTGAATCCCAGCTCTATCATTATAAGCTTTGTAATCTTGGGCAAGTAACTTGCATCCCTGAGCCTCAACTTTTCCATCTGTTAAAAGGGGTTGTAATAAGGTATTATATAATATATGCAAAATATACTATGTCTATTCAATAATAAATTTCTTCCCACCTTCCTTGTAAATATGTCGATTCATCCAGATGAAAATATCTGAGCCTTAGGCTTTTAGTCTAAACAATAAAAAGTCAGTTATGGAGACTGGTCTACACCCCATTCACATGGCAAACAAAGAAAACTACTGGGATGCATTCTTTTTCAATGTATTATTTGGTGACATTTCATTAGCTACAGAATTGCTGTTTTTATTATCCTAAGACAGAAAATAAATCTTTCTTTTCAAAACAAGATTCTGTGATTTTCTACAATTTCTTGGAACTACATTTCCTAATTCTCCTGTATTACCACTCAAATGTTGGTGCATTTGATGAAGTCTCAAGTAGGAAGTTGCTGCAAAAGAGGGAACTGAACATACATGTACTGTAAAGATCCAAGTTAAACAGGGACCTGAGAAGCAAGCACCCTTTTGACATTAGCAGGAATGAGTATGGAAGAGGCCAGATGGATGCTTCTGGGTTGCAATGAACAGTCTGTCTTAGATTTGAAATCTGGGTTTCTGTCAAAGATGCTCATTCTGATAACAAGATGAAAACGCTTCTGGAGAAATCCTTCATGTGAAATTAAAATACCAACGGGTCTCATCACCTAAGGCCTCGGTGTGCTCTGAGCTGCCTGGCATTCCCACTTCCATTGCTCTCTCCGATGCCTTCTGCTCCAAAGCTATTACAGTTGATCACTGTACCCAGAGAGCATTTTTAGAGTAGGGGAATATTCTCCCCCCAATTACTCTAGGCAGCACCAAGCTAAACACAGTGCCAGAAATGGATACATTATACTCCACAAAATGTGTGATTAGTCAATAGAGAGAAAAAAGTCACACACACTGCCGTCTTCCACAGAAAAGGAGAACATGCTATTGTAGAGATGATGATACCATGTGAAAAGGTTAATCATAGTCTGGGAATTGCAGTGTTGGATGCAAACCTACTTTTGCTGAGGCTGTGAGTTTCCTTGATTAGAAGCCCTGCTCCCTGCTGGGACCTTCTCCAGCACCAAGACATCTTGGTCATGTTCTTTCAGTCTGACTGTATTCGCCTCAACGTCCTGCAAATACAAATTACACCACGTACAGATGCTGCTATTTTCTCAGACAATGAAAAAAATTTCAAATGCGTCAGAAACTCATTTGGTGCTTGTGATGCTAATTGTTGTGTCTACAAATTAAGTCATTTTCAAAGTCAAGGGCTGGAATGGCCAGAGAGAGGACCAGATGAGGTTCAGGCATGTGGTTTTAAAGCTCTGCTTTTATCCTCGATTCAGAAAATCAGCAGAGTGGAGAGGAGAGGAGTGTGGTTGTGCTCTGAGAAACCTTTGGGAGAGGGTGGTATAGCAGGAAGATAAGGGAGCAGAGCATGTATTCTCTACAAAAATCCGTGGTAAATAGCACTCAGCTTCTACAAAGTTCTTTCATTTTGATTTTCTTCTGAGGGTATTTCGTTTTCTTAGCGGTGGTACTTTTTCTCTCTAATCAAGATGGTTTGTTTTTTAGGAAATCAGTTTGAAATGTGTTAGAAACATTTTTCAGTTATTTTGAATAACTTTATAAATCACATCAGTGATAGTGGTCCTAATGTGATTATTTCAGATAATTTTTTGGCTAAATATAAACTCCATATGTGCAAATGCAAAGTGTTAGTTAAAGTTTACCTCTAGATTTCAATGTTATTTAAAATAATTAATTTTAAAAATTTAATGTGCTTTTTGTCATCATTTGGCCCCCATTTTAAAAGAGATTACATAAGAACCAAGTCAAATTCCACGTGGTATTTTTTCTATATTATTCAATGGTACAGTTTTTAGTTAAACTTTCTTTGCATTAAGAGAATGAATTCCTAAGACAAACTTTGGTGCCTGAAATTGTGCCACCGAAGGCAACTATTAAGGCTGTGTGGTGATAGGTGTCTGCATAAGAAGTGGAGAATGCTGTCATAAGCCACCATTAAATAATGCCAAATGTACCAGAAAGCATAGAATTGTGGACGTTCAGGTAGGATGAACAAAGACACTAAGGGTGGGAGAGGCAAAGAAGAGAGTCTGCTCTGTGAACCGGAAGGGAAGGGAGCAGAGCAAAGTGATTATAGGAGGAACAGTGTCTCTCGGTTAACTCAAGCTAGGGAAGGATGAAGTATAGGCCACTGGAGAGGCCAGGGGTGCCGGGACACTGTCATTATCCCCAGCAATCCATAATCAGGCCTCTACCCGCCAAGGCTGGATTGTTCCTCCCAAGGGACCAGAGGCTGCATGGTGGGGAAAGGCCAGGGACTGTCTCTTCGAAAGATCACCCACTCTCACAAATACCTAAACAAGCTTAGAGTAGGCCCATCTGCAGAGCCAACTTTAAATGTAATTATTCTTCACCTACTTGCCTAAGTCTGAAATTCCTTTAGTATGAATCAATTTGACATTAAGCACTTGAAATAAAAATGCTTGATTAGAGTAACCACGATGAACATAATTCCCACTAAAATGTAATCACTCAATACATCAAGAGTGTGTGATGTTATAGAAAGGTTCACATTTGGGAAGAGATTGGAGGTGGAGACTAGAAAGGTTTAGGATAAAGACAGACATAGTAAGGAAGGTCTCACTTTGACATTTGCCAAAGCAGTCCCTCTGGCTTCTATTCCCATGGACTGGTTCAGGCGTGTGCAGAGTTGTTTGGTCTAACATAGCACGCCCCATTTGCAGCTTTCCTGGACTATCCCCTCTGGACCCCAGAATGTACACCAGCACACTGAACATCCCAGGTCTATGACCAAGGCTCTTTGTCCCTAGAGCATTCATTAATCACAGTACTGCTCAATTTACATGACACTCAAATGTTCTCTTCTCTGGCAAAAGGAAAAGTGGGGTGCCCTTCAGCCACTGTTTGCCTTGGACTTACCCTCAGAATCCGGTTGAAATCCTCCTTGTCTACTCTTAAGAAATGGCAATTATCTTCTCGCAAGACGATAGAAGCAGCTCTCGGAGCATCGTTCACTAGTGCCAACTTGCCAAAATCATCTCCTTCATGCAGGGTACAGACCACACCCTGAAGGAAGCAAGCATTCAGATGAAAGAGACCCCGGAAACAGAGCCAACACCCACCCACCCCACGCCACAGACCCTGCTCCCTAATACACTGCAGATATAAATGGGCTGTACCCAGCGATGCCCAAGAGGAATCACATAATTAAATTACAATGTTTCATTTTCCTTTCATTGAGTAATATGGGTTATGGAATAACTTAAATGTATACCTTATAATCTATAAGGAGATGAGCCCCAGAAAGTTCAATACTACTCTGAGTATAATAATTTAGATAATTTATGATTAGAGATGCTATAATGACTTTTCTACATTGAGTAACAATGTTGTTGCAAGTTCAATTGTAGCACTACATTGTTAATACTTAGAGCAACACTAGTAAATGGAGCATAATACAGATTCAAAAAGAGAAAGAAAAAAATATACATATATACCTTGCCGTAAATGACTACATTCACTGATCCTTTTAGAATAATGTACCAGGAGGTACCTTCTTCCCCCTGGTTAAACACTAGATACAAAGAGAAGAAAAGACTTATGACAAGAATTTAGAAGCACATCAATATAAATTATAGCCTATCAAATCATCATTTTTAAGTTCCCAGAATTACACATTTATTCCACAAGGAAAAAAATTACTGGCAAATACTAACTTATTCAGGTGGAATATTGTTCCCTTTTCTATAGAACATAAAAGGAACAGAAACACTGCTCCACTTGCCAGGCCCTGAAAGATCCATTGGTACTAGATATCAATTCACCAGCAACCCAGTACATCAAGCAGTATGCTTTCACCCACAATTCATCAAAACGTATTATGCTACAGAAAATAGTTTTTAAAGGTAATCTGACCAATAATGTGAATTGAAAACATGCAAATCAGTACTACTTATTGTTTATGGATATAGATCTACATATATATATTTTTAAATGGGTCAGAATGAGAGCCACTACACATAGGGTAGAAGTTACCATGCAGAGGGAAAGAGAAGAATGATATAAAGGAGGAAACAAGGGCCTTCAACTGCATCTATAATTTCATTCTTTAGAAAACATGAAAAAATATTGCATGTTAGTGTTTAATGAAGATTAAAAAGGTGCTTGTAATAATCTCTATTGTTTGTTTGAAATGTTTAAATACTTCACAAATGAAAACAATTAGTAAGTTTGAATAAAAAGAATAAAAGAGAAGTTGTGAATCACCAGTGATCATAAAAAAATAAAATACTAAACTGAACCTTTGAAATTTCTAGAAAGGACATTCTTACAAAAATAATTGTTGATATTAGAAACACCACTTTCGATGACTGAAAACATTTTGAAATAGAACTCTTTTTGCTTTTATGATTCCTGCCCCTGTTTATTTGACTAACACCAATCAGTCTAAAGAAAATGAAGACTTCTCAAGGAATGTCTCTGGAAGCATTAACAGGTGTCCATTAAACAAGCGTTTCATGTTTCTCTAGGTTTAGGAAGCTTGAGTCTAAATGAAGTGAACATTTTCCTTTATTGCAGAACTTCTGAGAGCCTCAGCAAGCTGAGGAGTGCCATTCTCCAAGAGAGATCAGAGAGGGCATTTCCTGACCTGAGGAGACCACGAACCCTACTTTGCAAGGACTCTGCAGATTAGTGGGCAATGTTAGTCTGAATAATTTCGTTCACATTTATTGATATCAAACTGCAATTTCTTGCTTCCAAATATAACCACAGAGCTAAAATGACAACCTGGATTCTGGAGAAATCCTAAATATCAGTACTGTATAAGTATTTGGGTCAAAGAAATTCTTTCAGGCTTGGAGCTGATAGTGGAAGCGAGAAAAGAAAAACAGGCTAGTTTATCATTCTAACGGGCAATCTCAAGAGACGGGTTAGTTCTTCTAAAACCACTAACTAAAGTGAGGTCACTGTGGAAAGATCCTGCCTGAAGAGCAGCACCTTCATCCCACCTTCTTTAAACACTTCTTGAGCCAGTAGGTTGGGCGTGAGCAGTGACTCTGACTGGCAACAGCTCCCACACAGAAAACCACCGTGCTGCAGAATGGACGTGTGCTGGGAATGATCACAGGTCCCAAAAAATGAAAGTGCTGCAGGCTGTCCTGCCAAGTCTGACCCAGGCCCAAGAAAGGAGAGCATTTGCCACCAGGCTCCTGTGGCACATGCTCGCGAGGAGCCCAGGAGGTGCAGTTTCCGATCACAGCTGTACTTACACACGGTGCCTCCTTTGGCATGAGACTCAAAAATGAGAACGCCTGCTAACTCCCGTTTCACCTAGAAGAAAAAGAGAAAAGATGTGGAAAGACCGGATTTTGGGGGGAAAGGGACATGTTCCCTTTCTGAACAGTGTCAATTGTTCCCTTTTTCCCACGCGGCCACCTCCGACTCTGCTTGCCATTACTGTCGTCTAGAACCACTTCCACTAGACTTGCCATTAGATTCTTAAAGTTCGTACAAGAGCTGCTGTATAAGCCAATTCATACAAGACAACCACCCTAGAGATGGTTTAAAACAGGGTTTCGCCCGGCCGGGCGTGGCTGAGCAGTTGAGCATCGACCTAGGATCCAGGAGATCAAGGTTCGATTCCTGGGCAGGGCACATGCCCGGGTTGCAGGCTCAATACCCAGTCGGGGGCGGGCAGGAGGCAGCCAATCAATGACTCTCTCATCATGGATGTTTCTCTCTCTCCCTCTTTCTGAAATCAATAAAGATATGTTAAAAAAAAATAAAAAATTTTAAAAAATAAAATGTTTCACATGTATGCACTAGGTGATTTCACTGCCCGTCTTTTGTGTTGGGTAAGAAGGTGAGAGCATCTACAATATCATGTGACTCCATCGCTGTTAGAGGCTCTTCCCTGCATCCCACATAATGCATTGCTGCAAACCTGTTGGGAAATTCCATGCCTTGAAGTTGAATAATTAAGCTCAAATGTGTAAGCAGATTTATACTCCAAGGTAGCTAAGAAAAAAATTTAAATTCCAAATTATGGCTCTATCTCCCTAAGAACCAAGTAGCCTGAGACTTTTCCACGTGCGTGGGTACCTGTGGTTTGAGGGAGAAGAGGAGACTATCCACAGTCCTCTCCATTCCACCAGGACTGGGGAAGTCAGACCAGGGGCATGCAGGGTAGGGAAAGGGGTGTTCCCTCACTTCCTCTGCAGCATGAGCCCATGGCGCTTACATTTGTGGGGGCTCCCCACGTGAGGCTCCCAGGCACGAGACCTTCTCCCTCACCCCATGGATGAAGTGAGGATGACAGGGCAGTGGTGGGTGGGAGGGCAGGCTGGGCTGGACACACCCCTGGTTCCTCCACCTAGGTGAGCCAGCTTGTGGACCCGGGCAGTGCAGGGGGGAGGAATGTGAAGGCAGCTCTGTTGGGTTCAAGGGGGAGGAGTTTGGAGCCCTTCTGCTTGGGGCTGTGCCAAATGCCTTGCTGCTCTATTCAGAGACCTGAACCCTATGCCCCAGAGCAGGGACCACAGACACTGCCACCAGGTGATAGCATAATATCACCTAGTGAGCTGGGAATGAAAGGCAAATGAGGAATGTAGATGTTGCTAAGGGGCCTTGGTATATAATCTGTGAACATCGAAACAACTTTTTTTATTATTATTATTGAAGTATTAGCCTATCGGAGATGTGTGTTGCCTGGAAATCCTGTTCCTATGCTCCTTCTATGGGAGGAGGTGTGTCTGTCCCTGTTCAGAGGCCACATTTCTGTCCACTGCTTTCCTAAATATCCTAGTCACATAGAAGTTCAGAGTCAGATACAGCCATTGGCCGTTTTTCACTACTGGGTACTGCTACTGTGCCCTAGCATATCTGAAGTAATGCTCTCTCAAACCTTCTGCTTCCTTTTTCAATAGGGCAGCAACCTGGGCAAAGCTGGCCACTTGGGCCAGGACAGACTACCTTGATTCCTCTCCCTCCCTCGGGCTCTGTTTCACGGAAGGGCCTCAGAGCCCCTCTGAAGGCCGGGCTGTCTCTTCTAAGTGTGCAGGCTCCAAGGCTGGACTTGGAGAATGAAGCACACGCTCCATGGATGCGAGTGGGATGCACTCACACCAAACTGCTTTGGGGTTTAGGGCCCGTGGGTGACTACTACTGACATGACGATACTTGATCCCATTACAGGGACTGTTCTTGGGTATCACTTACTTAGCATCTCATGAAAAAGACCAGGATGATTTATGAGGTGGAATTCAGACATTCTGCCCTCCAGCCCTAACAGTGCATTTAACTCAAAGTCCTCCTGACCATGCTCAATAAGAGACAACTTACGGTGGTGGAAAGGTGGGATAAGGCTTTGATGTGAAGGAGCTCATCATAGATAATCTCCAGGTCATCCATATTCCTCTGGCCAGGTCTACAAGGAGAAAAGTGAGAAAATAGTGAGAAAATAGTGAGAAAAAACTCATCACTAAAGCCTGAAACACAGAAGTAGATTCAAGGGTCAGTAATATGTCCACAGACTTCTTAGCAGTAATCTCTATAAGAAGATATTGGCAGAGGGTGAGATTACGCCATAATTATCCCTAAGGGAAGTTCGGGAACGAACGTGTTCGTAAGAGAAGAATGTGCACAGTCCCCTTCCCTCCCGGTCTCGTGGGGAAGGGCCTCTGCTCGCATTGCAGTCGGCTAACCTCTCTCGCTTTGTAGGTGATTGCTCTAAAAAACTGCTTTTCATTACCATCTTAATCAATAACAACAAAACTTGTATTTTAACACAACTACAAACAATTGATTTCATCAACTGGATGACTGATCCAAATTCCTTGGGATCCTGTGTGATATCTTAGCCTAACAATAATGATGCTGTGTCACGAGGTTTCAGGTTATATAACAAGCTTCTACCACAGGACTTGAATAAGGGATGTATAGAGACTCAATACTTTCTTGCCTATCCTGAGGAGGTGAGGACATGAGATGAGCAGAAGGCAAATAGTAGTGTCTGGGACCCGGAAGAAAGGGAAAGAAGAGAGGGATATATTTACACTTCCCAAACTCTGTTTCATGGATGACCACTGTTCCTGCCATGAGGTGTTAATCAGCGTGCTAGTTAATCAGTTAAGTTTTAACTGTAGTGCACACCTTCCTGAGACAGATGTGGGAGCTGAAGGAAATAGTGAATGTGAAGGTACCTGCATATTTATTTGTGTAAGTGGAAAAAAAAAACCCAGAAGAATGATACTCAAAACTCAAACCTTTGCATAAGAGGTTAAACTGATAAAGGACAACATTTGGGCCAGCAAATTACATCTGAAATGTAGTCAATTATAGATAAGTACACTGAGCAATCAAAACTGAACTGTAAATACTCTAAAATAGTTAATTGGATTAAATAGTTTTGCAGCCATTCATAATATGGGGTAGATGGCAGATCAAGTCGGGACTAATCAGAGGAAGAAAAGTTATTGCACACCTTGTGCATAACCTTCTCAAGGACAGCGTGAATATGAACAAAAGAAAATGATTTGCCTCTCTTCAGCGTCAATGGAGGATATATTTCCTAATCTCAACTATACAAAGACAGGTACTAAATCCATGACCCGGGGAGATGCCAGCCAGGCTCACCTCCTGCCAAGGATCACCACTGTGTATCACTCCAGTGCTTAATGGTGGAACTCAGAAAGTACTGGACCCAAACGCACCAAAGGAAAAGCTATGGCCACAGGGCTCTGAAGGAGCCAGGCCTTCTTAGCAAGGGGCCTAACCTACTACTTGACTTACACATGGGATTTTGAAACGAGGATCCTTGGGGATTTAAAAGTCAATTCAGTCACCTTAGTCCATCTACTATGATAGAGGCGGCTAAGGTGAAAGTCTCAAGATAGGTGTAATAGGATTATGGTTCTTCAGCACAAGGAGCTGCCCTGCTGTTCTTGCTACTTGACGTTAGCTGCAAATAGCATGGACCCTCCTAGAAGCCTGGCTAAAGAGAAAACAGTCCCCAAGACTCATTCTCACCTCCATGCGATGGCTGTTATGAAGGGAGAAGAAAAACTCAGCTGGGAAAAGAAAGGGTTAGAATTTAGCTCTAAAATCTTAACAGGTTCAAGTTTGGGATTTTGGGAGCAGATCTCTATGAGCTTAGAAAGAGTGTTTTTACATAATATCAATATGAAACCCATATTGATCAACTCGTTTTTTTCAGGTTTAATTGATTCTTTTTTTCATATTAATCAACTCATACAGGTTTGAAAAAAATGTTGCTTTTGGAATCTACACACAATATTATATTTTAAATGACTACATATTTTCCCAGAGTTAAAACATGTGAAAGAACTCTGCCAGATCTTCAACGCAGCATATTAAAAATCTGTCTTATGCCCTGGCTGGCATGGCTCAGTTGGTTGAGCATAATCCCCTGCACCAAGAGATTGCTGGTCTGATTCTGGGTCAGGGCACATGTCTGGGTTGCAGGCATGGTCCCCAGTGGGGGGCGTGCAGGAGGCAGCTGATCGGTGCTTCTCTCTCAATGTTTCTCTCTCTGTCCCTCTCCCTTCCTCTCTCTAAAATAAATAAAAGTACATATTTTTTAAAAATTTGTCTTTCCTTGTTCAAGGCTGCCCTTTGAGCCCTGAGAGGTAGTCTGACAATCTGCCCCAAAGTGTGGGAGAAGAGAGGCAACAATGGCAACATTTAAGCCATTTCTGAAACCTAGTCAACTTCTCGCTGCTGACACCACTGAGCACTGACCGAAGCGCTCTTCTCCCCACGCTGCCACCCTCCTGGCTCTCCCTTCCTGCTTTCCTAAACATTTCCTCTCAATGTCTTTTTTCGTCTGTTGTCCTTTGGTTTACCTCCTAAATTGTGCTGCGCCTCAATGTTCTGCCTTCAGCTCTGTTCTCATTTTGTTCTGCTTTCTCTTCCTGGAAAAATCACCAACTTTCATCTATATAACGCTGAGACCTAAATCTTTATCTCCAAACAGATGTCTTTCCTGGCCATCTCTTCCCCAAAAAACCACAAGCTCCACAATCTCAATCTGTCCAGGGTGCTCCCTTGTCATCACACAAGGCTCTTTAAAAGCAGGTCTCAATCGACTTTTGCAGACTCATTTATCTTCCTTCCATCTCTTCATGCCTTCCCTCACGGCTCTGTCCTCTGCTCCACCCACACCAGACATCTCTCCGTTCCTCAAACAGGCTATGCTTTTTCATGACTCCAAGACTTTTCACATGCTCCTCTCTTTGCCCAGGATATATTTTTTTTTTTTGGCTTCAAGCCAAGCTCAGATGTCATCTTTTCCAGGTCAAACTGGTTCTCCAACCTTTATTCTTTCACAGCACATGGTCCTACTACTGTGGTAATTACAATGTACCGTGAAGATGTAATTTGCTTAAATACCCAGAACCCTACACTGCTCTTCTCAAGAGAAGCAGCATCAGATAGTGCACAGGGCTCTGGATTAGAAGCAGAAACTGGATTTGAGATCGAAACCAGGAACTTCCTAGGTGCCCGATCGGGCTAATGCCTTATTTCTGCATCTGTAAAACGGGATAATAAACAGGATTGCTGTAAAAGTCAAATGAGTTAATACGCTCGAAGCATTGATACACTGGAAGTATGGCGCAAACGGAGAATGAATTAGGATGGGTGTTCAATAGTTTACCAGATGAAAAACACGCCAGTTCTCACGATTTGTGCTGAATCCGGGGTTTACCCAAGGACATATGGCAGCAATACCACAAACCAGTTGTTTTGTGGCCTGAGAAAAATGGGGGCTTATGCCCTGTTATGTGTCCTATTCAAGGTCAAGTAAGACAAGGTGGCCACGACCCAACTCACTTTTGTCATGGCAAATAACTGAAGGAGGAGATAGGAAGAAAATGTTGGACCTCACCTCTTACTCCAAATCCTGTTAAATGATGGAAAAGATATATTTTCTAAAAGATTACAGATCTTTTTCATCCAGCTGTGAGGAAGAAATGATCATCTTAGACCAGCTGCGGTCACTCAGACTAACTCAGTCAAACCCAGAGGGGGCCTGGACGGGGTGATCTCCAAAGACCATATAGCACCGGTTGAGCTGGGCCCTTTTGTGGCCGGAGTTTTGTCTGTCATGCTAAAGGTCTGATGGGAAAGACACTTGAAAATCCAGAACAGCACCACCACCACCAACCACAAAACTACTATCTGCTGATCAGAGGTTTAGGGATCCTTAGATGAGAGAAAGCTGATAGGAATAAAATGTCCGAGAAATAGCTGGAAGCAGCTATAGCTCAACACTCATAAGAAAACCAGCACAGGAGAAGACGGCATTGCTGATAAGACAAGGACAGGAGAGGGTCACTGTGGTTCATCACAAGGTCAGCGGCCAGTCGGGCCCTCCCCCCCGCCCCACTGAGCAGCAGGGAGTGGCAGAGTTTACTGCCAGGCTAAAACTACGAATGCCCAGCGAGAAGCCTGAGAGAAAAGCGGAGCAGAGCGTGTGAAAGCCCTGGCCCTCCCGCCAGACACAGAGGAGGGAAAGGAGTGGCAGGATTCCCAGGAGGGAAATACCCAGAAGGGCTCCATTCCTGGGAAATCCTCCTTAGTTTCGCAACTCATGGGAGGAAGGCGGCGGGGTGGTTCAGCCTGCCTGTTCCCCCTAGTGCCTCTCATAAAGCAAAGCCTGCCAGGATACAGGGCCCCCACTGCCTTCAGGGCAGGCTCTGTTGGGGATGTGACAGCCACACCTGCCCCAAGACCCATGTGGCAGCTTATCCTACCCCTGGTGCTCAAGTATCAGTCATAACCACTACAGAGAAACAAAGACTTCCCAGGGCTCCCTGGATGCCATGGAGAAAGCTATGGTAGCCATTTGAAACAGAATGGAACAAAGCTTAAAAACAGTTTAGTCTCTGAGTCCTAAGTAACATTCAAAATGAAAGGGAAAAAAACAACCCTGAGGTCTAAAGTAATCGCAGGGCAGGCCATTGTCATTTGGCAATCTGCCCAGGTAGCCATGAACTTTTTGGTCGTGTTTACAGCAAATTTTTAATGAGGTGAGAGAAGTCAGAGCTTCAAGGTGTGAAGAGACTTACTCTAAAATGTGAGTATATTCACGGTTAGCAAAGCAACAAAAGCATTTGGGAGAGGTTTGTTACCAGCAAACTCACTGTTGTCCGGGGCCTCAACATGTCATTAGGATTGAAAGTCGACAGAAATCCCAGGGAAGAGGCCAGGCGGAGCAAAAGCCAGTGTGGCCAATCTGTGCCACCAAGGCAAATCAAAATGTGAGCCCCCCTCCCACAGCAGGTGGATCTTCATGCTTGTGGCCGTAGTGACAGAGAACAGGCCCGGCCTCTCCCGAGGCCACCAGCTCAGAGCTGCTGTGCCATCTAGTGTCTCAGAGAAGACTCGCCTCTCTACTCTCGCATCAGGCAAAGGTTCTCCTCTTGATCCACCCCCACCCTCAAAGAGCCCCGATAAATCTAAAACAGCCTTCCCCACCACAATCACCGAACAAAGTCGAGTTTTCAAAGCAGGTTTCTCCTGGCAAACAGTGGCATTAAGCACTTCTCATGCTTTGGTCTTTACTGGGATGGCAGGGGAAAAAAATGGAGAAGAGATTCTACAAATCAGCCCCCAGCCTGTTCAAACAATAATGAAAGGGTCCCAAGGACTGAAGGCAATTTGGCTTTCAAGAGTCGAGGGAACACTGTGCCCCAAGCAGGAGGAGGGATCTCCCAGGCACCTTCACAGAGTAACCTACGAGGCTCGGGGACTGAATTGACTCTCCGGCTGCTCTGAGTGGCAGCCGGTGAATGTACCTGGTCTTTACTTGTCCTTCTCCAGATGTCACAGGGAGAGATATTAGGCATCCCTGCTTCTTTACAAGTCTGCGTGGTGCCACATTGATGTGGATTTGTCGGATCCTGCTGTGGAAAGGCCTAGTTTCTGCAGGGGATGCGTTCTGGCAGCAACGTCTAGTTACAGACAAGATAATAAACGGGGATGGCTGGAGAAGCAGTTTATACATTAAAGGATGGGAGGGCCCAGGTGATATTGGAAGCTGCTGGTAAATACAGTTTTATCAAGGAATTTATCAAGGTCAGACAGAGAGCCTCAGTTATTGGGACGTGGGTAAAATGAGGGATTCATCCAGCCCCCAAGCAGCACGTTGACATGGCACGTGGTAAAATGTGTGGGTGAAAAAGCAGATAACCCAGTTCTTCTAGACCTGTCACCTTTAGACTTAATCCCTGGTGCATTTTCTGGGGAAAATACCCAGAAAAGTCAACGTTGTAAGTATCTATGTAAGCCACAGTCAAGCTTAAAAATAAAGGAAATGCTTCATTATATTTTTCTGAGGTTGAGAATGCTTTATTGTAATCCAGCACTCCACCTCATCTGGCCTGGTCCTCTTGCTGATAAGTCATTTCTCCAAATTGGATCATTTTCCAACGCTCCTAAGACCTAGAGAGCTCACCTTCTCCCACTTCCCTTACTGGTAAGTTTGGTGTGGTTTCCCACCCACTTGTCTAACAAACCAGCAAATTTTGTTTCTTTTCTCCACCTCCCAAGACCCTTGCTTCTTAAGAGTTAGCTCTTACGGGGTAGAGTCATTCGAGGACCCTGGTGACTTGAGATTTAACATGTCCTGCCCCTCTCTGTCGGCTCACCTCCCTGCCATGCCACCACCCCTTCACTTTATTTTAACCCAGAAAAAACATTTTAAGTTTATCAGATGCAATTAGGCATTTTTTAGTTCTGATAGCAAAGCCTATACACACAGGGATTCTTTCCATCTCTGTGAAGTTAGAAATGAATGTAGTTTATAGCTGCAGTAAAGGGCAAATGGTTCATGAATATTCATGAGAAATAAAGTCACCCCCATCAGGACATGGGGGAAGGGATCCATAATTGAGGGCTTCTGAGTGCTAAGTGTTTTTAGGATAATATGATTTGAGATTTTTCATGTTTAGAAACTAAATATTCTCAACATCCTTCCAGCAAGAGTATTTACTACGAGGACACTAGATGTTTAACATAAGATCATTTAAAAGATGCAACCATAAATATTTCCTTTAAAACACCTAAGGCAGCAAGTTGAAAAAAATAAATTTGGATGGAATCAGATAGTACAGTTACCCGCCTTTTGTATAAGGAATATATATATATATCAGGTGGAAAATGCAAACATTTTTTAGGAGATAAGTGCGTATGAGGATGCATTATTATTTTTCCTTGTAAAAATTAATTCTTAATTAATCAATTGCAGATAGATCATATTTCTTTGGATTTCATTGTTTGTTTAGTAAATCCAGCAAAGAGGGCAAATTGAGGCAACCTAGTAGAGAGGAAAGAATATTAGATATTAAAAAAGAAAAGAAACTGGATTTGGAGTTAGCAGGCTTGGGCTCAGTTCCAGGTTAAGCCACATATACTACTGTGTGATGTTTAGGAAGGTATGTGGTATCTGCTAAGCTCAATTTCTTCATTTGACAACTCTAGATAAGAAGGCCTATTCCAGTCACAGAGTTATTTTGAGGTTCAAAGAGGTGATGTATGTGAGGTCACTATATAAATTATACTGTGAGTCAATTATTATTAATTTTTATTTTAAAATCTGTCTAGTTGGTTGCTGTGAATATTTTTCTACAGCAGATGGTACACTTGTCCTCCACTCAGGCCTATATGGTAGTAATTGAATGAGATAAGATTTGTCTGTAATAATTATTTTTAAATCAGATTTCTATGACATATTTCCTCCCCAGTACTCAAAGAATAAACCCAGGAGGCCATGGTGAACCATTTTGGGTCCAGGTCAGGTGATAGAGCACAGTAAAGGACACAGGCTCCAGAGCCAGACAGGCCTGGACCAAATCCTGAGTCCACCACTTTTGGGATAAACACAGGCAAGTGACTTAACCTAAGCCTGTTTCCTAATCCATAAAATGGGGATAATATTAATGACTACCGAATAGTTCTGTTGAAAGAACTGAATTAGATAATTGTTGATTGAACACAGTGCCTAGCCTGTGGTTAAATACAATACCCTTGTGAAGTTGGGAGAGGGTAAGTAGGTATCATTAAACTTACTTTCTAGCTTCAGAGATTTGTAGTCTGGGGTTGTTGGGTGATTTATTGGTAAACTGGTAAGACTAGCATCCAGGACTCTTGTACTCAGTATTTCTTTCACTCTGTTTAGCAGACTCTTGGGTCAAATGCATGTATCTCATATGCTGTCATTAAGTTCTCAAAATATAATTTTAGCCTCATAAAACTCAATCTCTGGCATTCTGTCTTTAGTCTCGTCCCCTCCAACCCATTCTCCATAGCCAGCAGAAAAACCTACCTACTGCAAAACTGAGCAGGCCACACTTCCCTTTAAAACTCTTCAGTGGTGCCCCAAGTGGCTATAAAATAATATCCAAGGCACACAGAGGGATAGCAGCCCCTTTCAATCTGAGCTCAGCCTACTCTCCAGCCACATTTACTAGCACTCCTGGTCTGAGCCCCCCTCCAGTGTGAAAGAGCTTACTGTTCCTTGCTGGAACTTCTGCGACATCATTCTGCCTCTCCACCACCACCACCCCCGATCCCTGCTCCCCCACCAGGCTAGATCTTTCTTTGTTCAAGGAAGAAGAGCACTAAAATATTGTGTTTTGCTGCTGTAAGGAAGAGAGGGCTTGAGAAAGTAAAGTATAGGGAATGTAGTCAACAATATTGTGATAACTGTGTATGGTGCCAGTTGGGTACTGGAAATAGCAGAGGGAACACTTGTAAAGTATATGATTGTCTAACTGCTATGCTGTACACCTGAAACTAATACAGAATAATGTTGAATGCAAACTTAATTGAAAAATAAAATTTTAAAAATTATAAAAGAAAAGAAGAAAGGGCTTGAGAATTAATCTAAACATCCAACAATGACAAACTGAATGCATTAAGGAACATTCAGAGGGCAGATTACTATGTACCTATAAAAGTTCCATCTTTCAAAAATATTTAAGGTTAAGGGGGAATGCCATGATATATTATTAAGTATAAAAAGTTAGGAATTAAAATATAACCAGAGGGATAAACACCAAAATGTTAATAATAATTATTTCAGGGAGGTGGATTGCAGGTGTCATTTATTCTTCTTTAGCTCTTTCGGTTTCCCAAATTTTTACAATGAATAGATTGACTTGAACACTAAAAAGTCATTAAAATTTTGAGGTAATCTTATAATGAACCCTAAACTGTAAATGGGCAGCAACATCCATCTTCCTCTCTGCCAAATCTGACCCCTCATGGCAGCAATCCAACCATTGGTTTCTTGGGCATGTAAACAGAAGGGAAAGGGTCAATTGCTTTTATAGGAGAGAGGCAAATCCAAACCCAAGAAATGGCCCACTTAACGCCATCATTTCTTCTAATAAATTCTACAAGCTTTCACTAGGGCACAGCAATCTTTCCAAGAAAAACAATGACGAAGTTTGTCATGCTGTGAAGGGAAAGATTCACAGTGAATTTCTTATTTCATTAATATTAGGCTCTTTCAGTCATGCTTCTCTTTTCACCTGATTTGCATTTGAGAGTGGACTTTATGACTCTGAACATACTCTTGGCATATTCCAACAAAAATCAAAACCCTAGGCACCACTGATTTTAGGCTTGCTAATCTGGGTTCCGCTGGGGAAGCAAATTTCCCTATAATTATCAGGATTTCAAATTCTATTCCCTCAAAAACAGCTTGGACAAATAAAGGCCCTATTAAAACAGGCTCTGCTAATTATGAGAAAATACACAGCCTCTCAAGCGCCCTCTAAAGCAGATGTGTGGAACAGCTAATACGTCCCCCACTCACACCTCCGGCCCCTCTCCCAATATTTTTTTTCATTTCATCTTAAATTGCTTCCTTTCAACTTGATGTACAAGCATGTTAAAAAATATTAATTTATCACATGAAATAATTGAACTTAAGTTTCTGAATTTCCAACCCATTTGAAAGACTCCAGAGCCTGCCAACAATTCTCTTGTTATAGATATGTAATAAAGAAACATATTTTAGTGCTGGCCGGTGTGCTCAGTGGGCAGAGTGTCGGCCCATGCACCAAGAGGTCACAGGTTCGATCCCCAGTCAAGGGCACCCACCTGGGTTGCAGGTTCGATCCCCAGCCCTTGTCAGGGCATGTGTGGGAGGCAAACAATCGATGTGTCTCTCACATCAATGTTTCTCTCTCTCTCTCTCTCCCTCTCCCTCCCTCCTTCCCTTCCACTCTCTAAAAAATCAATGGAAAAAATATCCTCAGGTGAAGATTAACAACAACAAAAGAAACATATTTTATATAATATATTTAATATGTAATATTAAATATATTAAATATTCATATTTCTTCTGCTCAGGTCTAACTGACTTAATCTCTTTCTGAACTACTTAAGCGTCTCAGTTTTTAGGGAATTTAAAAATTGTAGACCTACCCAGAATTAGATTTGGGAAATGCCATCTACTTCATTTCTCTCCCACATTTAGGCTGATTCTCAGAGGTCATTCTAAATAGCAGAGCAGTACATCTCACTTTACTTGGAAGAAGAGGTTGAGAACCTCGAATGGCAAGAGCCTTCTTTGTCCCCTTGAAACCTCTTTTTATCCAGCTGACCTCAAGTTTATAACATCCTGCTGACCTGGTCACTCCACATCTTGTTTCCCATGGCCCCCTACCAGAGTATCTGCTCAAAGTCAGCCAGAATGTACATTTCTACTGGTAAGGGTCTCCATCGTACCTATTTGCTGGAGGGTAGCCTCTTGTTTTTAGGCTTGTAAACAAAGCAAAAGCAAAATAGTAAGCTCCGGGAGCTCACTTTAGGTTTGATGGCCCTGTCTGTGAGCTGCAACATCAGCACCGTCAAACTGTCACTGCTCTATGGCGCTTGCCCCCAAATGCCATCCAGGTCTGCACCTGTGAAACCAGGACAGGCATTGTGAGTCATTCTGCCTGCCACCACATACAAAGCTAATTCCACATTCAGAATGTATGTGTTTTTTTCAATACCAATAGCAACAAGAGTGTGCCAAAAAATGTCCCCTGAAGCTCTATTCTGTTTTTTAAACTACAGAACATTCTTTCATACTTTGACAGATAAAATGCTGCAGTTAATGTAATAAACAGAGAATTTTTCTAAGTAGCCTGTCAAAACAAGTGACACTTTTTTTCTTTGCTAGCGAGTCTCAGATTCAGAACAATAGGAAGTACCTTTCAAAGCAACATCTTCATTATACAATCAAATTCTCAAAGTAATCTTCTCATCAAAGAATATTGTGTTATTTCTTTCCCAGTAATTATCAGAGTTCTGCAACCTCTCTGGCAGTGGTGACGGTTAGAAAATGCAGCTGTGCTGAGTTATAAAAAATTGGGGGGTCCTGCTCCGGTCGATATGGAGCCAATGCATCTCACGCCTCCACATTTCTGAACAGCTTGGCAGTTTGGGCAGTAAAAAGTCAACATTTCTAGGAGCTATGGACACACCCTCAAGTTTCCAGGAGCAAAGTGCTCAGCTAGTCTCTTCGAGGATAGCAGTGTTACTGGTAATTCTTGACCAACTAAGCTTATTTTATTCTTGCCACTTAAATAAAATAAGGTAGAAGCTCCAAAGGTTATTACCAGACTAAAAAATGGGGTGTGTGTGTGGCATCTGAAAGTCTGTCTCATTAAATGCGATTCCTTCTTTTTCAGTTTCCCTTCTCTTGGGGACTGCCTTTGCAATAGAAAGGAAAACCTGAGAATACAGACTCGCAAGAGGGGCTGCCAGCCCTGTCTCAATGTTCGCAATTCCATAAAATCTGGGAAGGTGGGAAAACCCCAAGGGCACCCAAAATAATGTATCTTGGAATTCTGCTGAAACCTGCACTTTAACAGCCAGTAATAGGCTGGAAAATTTCAATGTCTGGAATGTAATTTTCTCTGAAGAACGTTTGGGCTGCCAAGAAGCACGAGAACAGAATCCCGTTTCTAAGGGTGACTCGTGAAACTGGCTTGCAGGCTCTTGTGGGAGCGAATCAAACGATTAGCATGATGTTCCCAGCAGGTGCCTCGCACATAGTAGGCACTCAATAAATGTCTGTTGCATCTGAATCTAATATGGGATTATAAACTCCCCAAAGGCAGGAACCATTTTATTATATATTTTTTTAACCTCTTTGGTCCATACTAAAAAATCGCTGTAAATAGAGTGACATCTCTGCCTCCCTTGAAGCAGCTAAGAGCTGAGGGAACATCAGCTGGGGCTGTATGTTCATGGGGCTATGGCCTTTTCTAACTCCCACACCAGGTTAAATCCCCCTCTCTCTATTATATTCTCTTCACACTCACTACACTTTCCTTTGTGGTTCATAATGCAGCTGTGATAAAATGATTGATTGCATAATTAGTTGTCGAAGGTCTGTCTTCTGTACTAGAAGGAAGCTCCAGGAAGGAGGTGCAACCCTCTTGTTCAATGCTGCAGCCTTAGCAACTGACCTAGTTTCTAGAACAAAATAGGCGTTCAATAAATACTGGTTAAATTAATAAATGAACAGATGAAGTAAAATGAGATATGTTTTTGTCTTTAAGAAACTCACAGCTTACAGCAATGTTTCTCACCAGGGCACTGTTTCCAGGACAGCTAATTTTGTAGGGTTCTAGGTATTGAGGCGTGTTGAGCATCCCTTGGTCCCAGCCACGGGCCAACGAATGCCAGCAGCGTGTCCCTCATGCACTGAGACAACCAAACATCCTCCCGTATTTCCAAATGCTCCTGAGGGGGCTGTTCCACCTCTGGTTCACAACCACTGCATGGTGTCGGCTTGAACTTTGAAAGTGACGTCAAAAACAGCAAGAAGGGGCTAGAGGCAGGAAATGAAGAAGGAAGATGGGAAAGGGGGTGTGGAGAAGCAGCCTGACAGGAGAGAAAGCATGGTGGTGTTCATCTGAGCTCTCCAAGCCCTGCGGATTCTCTTGTGTCCCCTCAGCCACCAACCCCTATGAGCCTCAAGACAGACAAAGCACACATTGCCTGGGAAGGTTTCTTGGATGCTACTTATAATTAATTATGTCTGTGCAACTGGCTTTCTGTTTGATGTTTGGGATTTTTCTAGTAAAATTTTTGTTTGAAGAAATAAATGTTTGAGGCAATATAACCATGATTTTTTGTTTGAGGCTAAAGTTGCTGAAAACCATGGTGTCAGGGTTAAGGATGATGGTGCCACCTGGGGTGGGGGAAGACCTTAAACACCTGGCAGAGGAAACTAAGAGCCAAGAGAAAGTTTTGGCAAAGGGGACATGGTGTGATAAGAATGAAGTATGCTGGAAAGCCTCGCGCAGCACTGAGGGCAAGTGAAAAGGGACAGATCCTGGGGAAAGGACAGAAAGGGAGCTGAGAGGCTTTTGTGAGTTGGTATGAGGGTCGGATATTGAGGAAATTGTCTGAGGGACACCTCACTTTTGGAAAGTGCCCAGGGGACACACAAGACACATCAAGTCCAAGCCTCTCGTCGAGACCCACTAATGAATGGAGGTCAGCCAAGCCAGTGACTCAGAGTTGACATTCACAGCTGGCTGGCACTGGTTGTAGGGTGGAGAGCAATTTCACTTCTAGCAGGAAAACATAAGCCTGTGTGTGGCGGTTTCAGAACCTAGTGCCAAGCCATCCCTTATTGAAAGGTTTCCCTGAGCCTGGGACCATGGGGTGCGCCTCTCTGTGTACCCCATGCCAATTAGGAGAGCTCCCTGAGCAGCAGAGGGGCTCAGTTCTTTCCGAATTGACCTGATTAAACAGCTAAAGTCCTCAACTTCAGCTTCTGGGCTGCTACTGGAGTAAGGTGGGTTTCCGCCAAAACGGAAGGATGGGGGCTGAATGGGGGCCTCAAAGCGGTAATGGAGCAGTGAGGGTCTCTTTAGTAGGCGTCCTTCAGCTAAAGAGCAGAGGTTCAGAACAGGGTGAAAGGACGTGCTGAATGAATGGATGGATGAACGTTCGTACAAGCCCAGGCATAGGTCTGTGTCCTCACAGCATCTGCCTTACTGCGGTAGGAGGAGAGGGGCTGTCGTGGTGGGGCACAGAAAGGGAGCAGCTTGTCATTGACCAAAAGTTCGTTAATAAATGGACTCAGTTTTGACATCCTGAGCCAATCACTAAAAATCTCTACAGTTTGAACGCATACAAAAGGGAAATAAAGCTATCTGGCTCAAAAACAAAATAAGAAAGAGACAAACTGCTGCATCCTTCTTCAGACGCCCTCCTTTGGCCCCAGGTGAGACCAGGCCTTTTGAAATCGGCCTCCCTCCCCGCCCACGTGGGCGCCTGCTGGCTGCGTGGCCCCTGCGACTTGCAGCAGGCGGGCGCCAGGCCCTTACTCACGATTTGCGGAGGATCATCCTCATGTGGGCGTCCGGGCCCATCTGTGACAGCAGCAGCATGGTGTCCTGCAGTTCCTCGTCACACTCCTTCTTCTCCTCCTCAGTCGGCAGAGGGGCGTCCTCGTGGTCATCGTCCAGGAAGCGATAAAATAAATATTTGTCTTGGAAATGATGCTCCTGGTCCACTGTGGGAAACATGGAGGCAAGTGTCAGCGGCTGCACCTCTGCCTCCCAGCTTCGGTTACCAGAATCAAATGGATGATATTGGGCTGGAGAGCCCATCAGTAGCAAAGGGGGAGTCTCCTCGACCTTCCCGCTCCGCCTCGCCTCGGGCAATGCAGCTGGGAAGTGTGACCTCAGGCTGCCGTCCGGCACCTCGCCGCTCCCTCTGGCCCACCCATCTCCTGGGCCACCCTAGGACTCTCCTGTGGAACCTGCCAACTTGTCTGAGATGAGCAAAACTTGCCTTGGGGACATTTTCTAGTATGTGGGACATAGGTCTCAACCAGGAAAATAACCAACTGCCAGATCTTGCTCTAGATTAGTTTTTGAAAGTGCAGACTTAAAAAATATATACCCTACTTTGTCGGGATTAGAATTCATGGTTTGGTTGTTTTTTCTGTATGTACTGTTTATAAACATGTCTGTCTGTACTTAAAAAAAATAGAGTAATACTGTTTGAACAAAGCTGGTTAGACCAAGCTTCTAGGTCACATACACCCAGAAGGAGCTTATGGTCATTTCTTTCCAGTTCTGATTTTTAAAAGGTTTTTTCTCTTGTTCCTCTAAACAAAATGATTTAGATCTGGGAAGGACCAAGTCTGGGAACTTGGCTCAGAATCCCTCACCTACGTGTGTCTTAAAGCTTTTAGGCCCCTTGTCAGGTTGGAGCATCAAGATTGTGAAATGATAACGAGAAGTGGCAGATCACTGCTGCTTAAAATATGATCCTGGAACAGCAGCATCTGGGGCCTGTAGGAAATGCAGACTCTCAGGACCCAGCCCAGCCCTGCCACATCAGAATCTGCATTTAACAAGAGTCCCAGGTGGCTTGCGTACACATTAAAATCTGAGCAACACTGGCAAGACCATCAGTAGATTCCCAGGTACTGGTAAATTAAATGAATGATTTCAATAGTTTGTCAGTTTGGAAAAGTGGTCTTCGCACAAGTGGCATGAGCGATTCAGCCACAGTCGCACTCCAGGCCTGAGGAGCTACCTGCTCAGGCTGCCGCTGCAGAGCACACTCCCGACTTTAAACATGCTCCTCCTGTGGGCATACAAATTGGCTCCCCCAGATAAGGCCACGGTTAAAAGGCAGCTTCTGAATTCATTACTTCTTTTCATGTCGTCAGCCCAGCCGCACATTTCACCGCTCTCGATTCTGCCCCTGCACCGGGATTGCTGTGCGGTGTTCAGAGTATAATCACCACCAACGAACCATGAACGCAAACTAATAAACATAATTGGAACTGACGCACTCGGGTTGCAATTTCATTTTCCTTCACACAGTCTCCCGAGTTAGGAAGGTACAATGGTGGAACACAGCAATCAATAGCACCCGCTCACTGCATCTGCGCTGCTAAATGAAGACGCCAGCCTGGCGGGTCCCTGAAGGGATCATAATTCTCTCTTGCTCATTTGGGAGTTCAGCAACAACTCACCCAGGGAAATGCACTCAGCATCTCTTGAGAGGGGACTATGGCTCATCTTACCGTGGTTGAGAACACCATCTTCCACCAGGACCTGCCACATGCCGACAGCTTGAGTTCGGGAGTGAACACACGGAGTCTGCTGCAGCATCCAGTCCACCAGCTCGGTGCCCACACAGCATTGTCTGAGGGGAGGTGGGACACAGAGGACGGGAGATCACCCCCTTGTAGACAAAGATGTCTCTTTTGAGTAGAGACCCTCCAAAGAGCTTAGTGCTCTTGCACCATGAGAGGTCTCACTGCAAACATAGCACCACAAGGTGTGGCCTCAGGGTCTCAAACTCCTGTACCAACCAATAAAGCCACTCCACTTGTGAGAGAAGCTTCTAAGCAAGGCCGTCTAAACAAAAAAGCACTATAAGTTGTGGTACCCAGGAGACCAAAGGGCTGTAGGCAGGGAGCATTTATCTGGCAAGCTAAAGATCACAGGGCCAGAATCTCCCATCTTGTGCCTGTCCCAGAAAATCTCTGTGCAAAATGAAGGCAAAGTAAAACTCTGACTTCCTTCACCTGAGCCTTGTGAGGAATCAGTTAATGTGTGTGAGGCACTCAGAGGTGCTCCGTGAAGGGCGCTGTGTAAGTGCAAAATTATATAGCACTTTATATTTTCAAGTAATACTACTGATCTTCCTCAGAGGGGTGTTGGGAGAAACAAGCAATTAGCAATGCAAATCTCTCGGAAATAAGTTCCATGTAATGAGTATCAGCACTTCTACTGCGCCTGTGGTCTGAAGAGCACCAAATGCTCTCTGTATGGTCACGCATTCATCCCTAAGGTGCCCTCTGCGGTAAGTTGGTCAGGATGGGTGAACTACAATGCATTAGTTAGGAAACATAATCACACACACACATTAGGAAACACTAAAACCTTCAGTGGGGTGATGGTTTAAGGGAGGAAATGGGATCTTTAAATCCTAGCGATGAATCCCGAGGACAAAGGAACAGGCAGGGAGTCACAGAGCAGCTGGGTCTGAGTCACTGGTGGCCTCCCTCCCATACTAAGGATGCCACCAACTCTGGGGCACAAGCTGAGCCTGGGTCAAGCCCAGACAGCTCCTCTTTAGTTTCAACTGGAGGAGATTCCTGGTGCTGCAGCACTTTAGGAAGAGGCTTAGCC
Source organism: Miniopterus natalensis (assembly GCF_054644295.1). Taxonomy (NCBI): domain Eukaryota; kingdom Metazoa; phylum Chordata; class Mammalia; order Chiroptera; family Miniopteridae; genus Miniopterus; species Miniopterus natalensis. Next base: position 40,659,305 of record NC_142088.1, read on the forward strand.
TGGGAGGACCAGGCTCATGTGGCTCACTAGCTACATGGCTTTGACCTTATTTTTTGACTCTCTGGCTCTCAGTTTTCTCATCTGTAAAAGAGGTGTCCTCTAAGGCCATTTCCAGTTCTAATATTCTAGGAACTGAAATTTATCAGAGCCCCTGGGCTGCCCTGATTCAGGTCTGACCCTAAAACAGTTCACAACAAGGAGGTTGTGCTGAGAAGGCCGTTGGATTCCCAGGACTTCTCTGATCACAGGCTAGACCCACACACTGGAGCTGCAATGGGCAAAGAGGCACCTGGTTACTATTCATCCTGAACCAAACCTATGATCTGTCAAAAGATACCTCTTCTAGTGTGAGAATTTATTAATGGACAAAGCCTTGTAAAAGTGTGGAAAAAATCAATCTAATGTGTTTTTTTAATTCAATGGTTACCTTTACTAAAAAGAGCACATGGAATTGAGATGATCCCAGATCACCTGGGCCCTGGCACAGGGCCTAAGAATCCTGCAGTCAGGATACAGAAAGACACCCAGCTGCGGCGCTCGGAGCTGATGGTCACTGGGTTTCCTCTCTGTTCATCATCACCAGCCACTTTAGAACTGACAGCTAGTAGAGTGATCATTAGGGATGATACTACATCTGGGGAGACTTCAACCCCCTAATACTGCAGCAATGATATAGTGGATGTAATGGGGTGAAGGCTGAATTGAGAACAAGATCTGGTACAAGGAACTCAAACTGTGCTGCAGAAAAAAAGAAATCATGCCTTTGGCTTCCAGTTGAGCCCATGGGTCTTTACCAACAGATCATTAATTTGTGTCATAGGGTGTGGAATAGACATAACACCTATATTTCAGGGGTTTAAAATCTTAGTACTATGGGGCAAGAAAGTGATTATGGTGTCTGACTTCTAGTTTCCATTATTTGTCACCAAAGATGACATATTTTAATGGAATTTCCCTAACGCAAGTTAACATTTGGGAAAACATAATCACATCTTAAATTAAGGGAAAAAACTAACAACATTTTAAAAAGAAAAAGGTCCTTTAGCCATATGAAATCTTGAAATCCACTTAATGAGTTAAAGAGGTTAAACTCTGAGTCATATGACTACAATTTCTTTTTAATTTTACTTCCCCTAAAGTTATAGCAGTGTGTCCGGACCACAGACTCCCAAAAGAATGAGCTTCCAGGGTTGGAGGAGAGGACTTCCTTCCAAACGTAATCATCCAAAATGATAAACACCAACATTAAAAGGGTTAGATGAACAATCTGTCTAAAGAGGTGGAATGTGTACTAAGAGGAATGTGCTACTGATAAGACTAAAGTGTTCTTCAAATCCCATCTCGTTTCAAAAATTCTTTCAAGAAGAGGTCAATCTAAGTGTAACAAACAAACTGTCCATTTTGGTCTTGCAAACATATTGGGATCTAAAGAACAATATAAATGAACAAACAAAACAGAAACAGATTCATAGATACGAGAACAGACTGATGGTTGCCTAAGGGGAAGGTGATAAGGGGACTGGGTGAAAAAGGTGACGAGATTGAGAAGTAAAGATTGGTAGTTACAAAAAAGTCACAGGAATATAAAGTACAGCATAGGAAATATAGTCAACAATATCGTAGTAACTATGTATGGTGCCAGGTGGGTACTGGAAATATCAAGGGGAACACTGTAAAATATATGATTATCTAACCACTAACACAAAATAATATTGGATGTAAGCTGTAATTGAAAATATAAATAAGTAAATAAATGATATTCATGGTGACCCAAGAGGAAGAATTTGCAATGATTTTCCATCTCTGTCATTTAGATGAGTTGAATCTCATCTAAATATAGTAATTTTCCTAAAAAGACACTAGTAAACAGAAGTACAAAAGTTTTATTCTGGATCTTGAAGCACATATACTCAAAGGCTTGCTATAGGGTAAACCAGGTATAATTTTATAAATTCTATCAAAGTTGACAGTCACTAGGAAGATATATACCCTTCATGGTGATGTTACAATGTGCATTCTAGCTTTGCACTGTGTCTTATGAATTTGGTTTATGTGAATCAAATGGGTTGTGACCCATACCAAGTCTCATGGGTTCTGAGGTCATGTCTAGGCCAACTGGGAAAGTGAGTCTGGCCACTGCGGGAAGAGAGCCGTGAGTCTGAACGATGGGTGCAGGCAGACAGCATGAAGGCTTGTGTGCCATATACAGGCCATTCGAATTCCTAAACCCTTAGCGAGTTGATAAAATCAAGAGTTAAAGATTAGACATAAATTCTTATTTGACTCACGATGGCTCAGTCATCCCTGACGGTTTAACTACATCATGCAGCTCCAGTCTTTATTATTTTTTTTACCTCCAGTGACAGCTATAATGAGTCCTTAATTCTATATGATTACAGCTGTGACAGTGTTGTATATCTTACTATATGCATAATAGAATAAAATCTATAGTGTTTACTTTCTAAATAAAACCTGTAAAATGCATTGTATATATTTTTTCATTCCGGCATCCTGAGGGCTTGGAACACACAACAGTGTCCAGTGGCCAGTAACTACCTAACAAATTTGTGGAATGAATAAACAATAGATTAAATGAACAGATTACTGAACCAACCTTGGTTTAAACCTTGGCTCTGCCACTCACTAGATTTATGACTTGGACAAAAACTAATCTCTCTGAGCCTCAGTTTTATAATCTGAAAAGTGGTTGTACACCTAGCAGGCTACAGTGAGGATGAAATGAGATAATGTATAGAAAGTGGCCTGGTACGGGCTTCAAGCGTAAATAAATGCTCAGTAAGTGTTAGTTGAATCTCACCTAAATACAGTAATTTTCCTAGAAAAAACTAATAAACAGAAATACAAAAGTTTTATTCTCTTTGTTCATCACAATTAAATCAATGCCCAAGCAAGCTAGTTTAGGTGTAGCCGCTGAGAGTATTAAGGCTAATTAAAGTCATGCAGCATCCACGACAAGCTTAGATCTTCCAGAACTCCTGGGAGGATTATAAAACATGCCGCCCATGCATGAAAAACAGGGAAAGGCAAGTTTGTTTCCATTTCACTAAACATGAACCCGAGGCTCGCAGCCTTTAGAATCACGGCACCTACCTGTATGTCTTTAGGTGATACTTTCTATCTCTTATCATGTGAGGTGCCCGAGAGAGAATGGCATTTCGTAAAATTTTTCCAGCCCTGAGGATCTTCTCTGAAGGAACCTGGTTTTAATCAGGTGGTAGGAGGGGAAGAGAGAGAAGAGTTTACAGAAGCAAAACCAACCAGATGAATCCTTAAATCACTTTCCAATCTGCCTCTGGCTTGCAAAATGCAACTAATTCATACATTTACATTGTTCACGTGTGCGACTGCTTTAAGTAGAGAACCGAGACACACTGAATATTTATCGTCTCTGCAGAGTGTAACTGAGGCGGCTGCTGGGATGCTCTGGCTCTCGGACCGCCTGCGGCGGTTACTGACGGTCATCAACCCACCTACATCCCATTACCTTGGGAATGGTGTTAGCAGGACGAGGAGGGACGTGAGGTTCAATGGGAGGTGTCTGAAAAATAAAACGTTAAAGCAAAAGGAAATTAAACAAAAATTCACTAAAGAAAATTATGGGTTGGGGGATAATAGGAAACATCCATTTTTATAAAACTCAAAATAGAATTAAAACAAAACAAAACACAACAAGAGTTAAAATCTGCCTACAGGACTTGAATGCACAGGCATTCAAAGGGCAAAATTAGACCATTCAATTTGCCAAAATTTAAATGTAAATTATTAAAAATGAAATAAACAAACAGATAGGAATGATTAGATGTCTGTAGGCTTAATGAGAGGGGAACGGATATCTTCTCAAAGCATAAAAACATCAGAGGAGAGGCAAAAGCAAAGCAAGAAAAGCGGGAACAGAGGCTAAAATGACTACCTCGGGGGAAGGGTCAAAGCCCTGCTTTAGGGCGGAAACCAGCAACTGCATCCCCCATGTGGTAAAGCTTCTTTTTCTGTGTTTTTTGGGGGAAACGCCTTAATTTTTAAATAATGCTTCTTGGTGGCTGTGTGCATGCAGGTTCCTGGAAGCCACTGGGGCAGGCCGTGACCTTGTCTCTCACGTGCGAGGCAGTGCTCAGCTTTCAGGACGCTGTGCCTGTCCGAGCAGCTGGGACCTAGGTAAAGCTTCTGTCACTGTCCACATGCTTCCGCTGAAGGTGCTGTATCGGAGTCCCAGGAAAACGACTCACGACACAGCTGCAGGTTGAGTCCCCGAGTCCTACCGAAATCCCTTCTATTTCTCGGAAATACCCGGCCATGGCATGTCCCAAAGGAGACAGATAGATTCAGTCAAAGGTGGTGGTAGAACCATCAATACCACACTGTTTATGCCACTTCCAGAAGGTAAGAAGAGACGGTAGGTTTATTTATGGGTTGCAGTAGGCAAAATAATGGTTCCCCAAAAGATGTCATGTCCACACCCCCAGGGCCTGTGAATGTATTAGATTACATGGCAAAAGAGACTCCATAAGTGTGATTCAGTTAAGGATCAAAGTGGGAGGTTATCCTGGTGTTTCCAGGCGGGTCCAACGTAATCATATGGATCCTTAAAAGGTAGACGATGGAGGCAGATGAGTTAGAACCAGAGAGGTGGCAGAGTGAGTAGGACTCAGCCCCATCGTGCTGGCTTTGATGACGGGAGAGGCCAAGCGCCAAGGAATGAGGGCAACCTCTAGAAGACAATGTACGGATTTCCCCCGGAGCCTCCAGAAGGAGCTGAACTGCTGGCAATGTGATTTTAGCTCTGTGAGAGCATTTCAGACGTCTAAATTACAGCGCTGCAAGGTTATTAATTTGTGTTGTTTTAAGCCAATAAGCTTGCAGCCATTTGTTACAGTAGTCACAGAAAACTAACGCACAGATTATTATACTTCACACTAAAAACCGTACATTTTGCAAATAGAAACCAATACATTGAAAATAAATTGGTAGGTTATCACTCTAACTCTAATTTTATATGAGATTATATAAATATAATTAGCGGAGGAAATAAAAATCAATATTAATTTAAAATACTTTATGTACTAATACAAATAGACATGCATGAACATATACTTATCTTTTTATCAGTGATAAATTCAGTTGTGCTGATGCTTTTAATATTATAATAACATTAAGGAAAAAGTGAAAAGACACTAAGCTTTAAGAGAAGGATAGATGAAACAGATTTATTTAGCATGACTGAAATCTCATTGAACTTAAACATTTTCATCACCTTGCTGATATCTAGTAGGCTTTTTTTTCCTCTTGAAATCACTAGGTTTGAATTAACTAAATTTTTAATTAATCAAATTTAACATGTAACATTGTGGGAGTTTAAGGTGTACAGCAGTGTTACTTTAACACATTTATATATTGTAATAACATTGCTGATATAGCGATACTTATCACCTTGCATAATTGTAGTGCAATATTATTGTCTACATTCACTGTACTGTGCATTAGGTCTCTATGGCTTATTTACCACTCATTACAAGTTTGTGCCCTGAAACACCATTCCTCTCATTCCCCCGCCCCACCCCCTGGTAATTTCCATTTTACTCTGTTTTTTTCAGGCTTAACTTTTTTAGATTCCACATATAAGTGGTATCATACAGTACTTGTCTTTCTCTGTCTGACTGTATGTCTCTTAGCATAATGTGCTCAAGGTTCATGCATGTTGTGGAAAATGGCAGAACAGCCTCCTTTCTCATGGCTGAATAATATTCCATTGTGTAAAGGTACCACATCTTTTTTATTCCCATGTTTATCTCAGCATTATTCACAATAGTTAAGATATGGAAACAACCCAAATACCCATCAATAGATGAATAGCTGATTTAACTTTTTAAAAAGCAACTTTGTGACAATAAAACATTTGGCATTGAGGAAGTGCCTTACCAGGGCTAAAACAAATACACCAGGGATATGGGTAGCAAAGTCTGAGCAAGAAAGTGGCTACCACTCATTATTTCCCACAGAGGGAATTTAATGCCTGAACTAGCTTTGTGGGTGGTGGAAGAACTAAGCCAAACAGGCGACAGGAAGGTAACCCAGATGTTAGCAAAGCAGGAAGCCTTGGGCAGAGGAACAGAAGGAGAAAGAGGCATTACCAGAGTCTGAATCAGGTGTCTTGATGTGAATCTGAACCCCAGAGAGCCCCCAGGCCCAAGAGGTATGGCCACTTTGAGGACACTGCCTACCCTCTCACTGCTGAGAGGGAGGTGACACCCTCCCCACAATTTCCCTCCAGGCAGAAGCCACAGAAACAAGGAAAAGAATTTCACTGTATAAATGATTAGGTTAGAAGTCGCCTGGTAATAGCGAGATGATCAAGCAAAACCAAGGACAGAGAAGTCTGGGAAACACTGCAGAGGTTGGCCTGACCTGAAATGCACTGCAGAGCATGGGGAGGGTGGAGAATTGCTTTGAGGACAAACAGGGCCAGGACTGGCACAGCAGGGTGGCTGCAGTGGCCATGGGGCGCGGGGCGGGGGGGGGCAGGGCTGTGGCATCTGTCCCTCAGCCCTCTCACCCTCTCACAACTCCATATCCCTTAGGCACTGTCCATGTTGGGCTACAGACAGGAAAGGTGGGCGGTGGGTGAGCACAGAGTGAGCCTTCATTAATGCAGTGCTTCCTTAGTTTGTTTCCTGGGCGGCCCTATGTTCAGACCTATAGCCAGAAAACACATATTGCAAATGGGCCCTAAAAAGGAATGGACTCTTCTCGAATTAAATTTCATACATTTCAACACATCAATCACACGCTGAGAATAAAAATTCTTCCTTCTTACCTAGGCATGAATGAATCCAAACTGGGCTACGAAAATATGATCCTAAAAAGCTAGGCAGAGAGAACAGATAAAGGCTGGGGTATTCAGCTCTCTGCTTTTCTTGGCTTTCTCCACTGAAGACTTCCCTCAGGATTGACCATAATTGATTTTTGTTTGTTTCTGGAAAGCAGATGCATTCTACTGCTTTTTATTATGTTTTTATTACTACTGAAAAGGAGAAACAGTAAGGGAAAATATTCCTTTTGGAACCAGAGCCAATTCAGAAATACTAATCAGGTGGCGGAAAATACGAATGTAGCCTCCATTACAAGATGCACAATAACTCCCCAGTAGGTTATAATGAAGTATAAGGCACTGTAATAGGCTTTGTGAAAAACCATATTCAGGCCCTTTTGAAAGCGGGTAATTCTTTTTACTCAAGTACTTGCTCACAGAAGCCTTTTGCAAGGCACAACATTTTAAGCCAAGTGATAAGAATAACAATCTGGATGTTGACACAAAGCTCATGGCAGAACTCCGGCCACCCAGTGCAATAAAAAGTCATAGGAACCCTCATCCAATTTAATTCAAGTACTTAATGAAGGCCTACTGTGTGCAGAGCAACGTGCTAGGCTAAAGCAGAAGACTCTGATAAAGTGCCCCATCTAAACAAGCTCTTGATCTTGATGGGAAAGCAAAACTTCTGTGGGCTAAATAATTAGTGAGACAATCTGAGTCAAATAAAAGCAACAACATTCTGGGTTTCAAATTTTCTCTCTCTCATTTCAGGTGAGGAAAATCTCTAGGAAGTGGGGAAAATAATATTCAGTTTTTGATGAAAAACTAAACTTTTAGGAATTATATTCCCTTGTTTTGGCATTTTGGAATAATGCAACTAAAGTCTCAGAAAAGTATGCCTCATTCTTGTAATAATGATCCTCAATGTCATCACTCTTTGGTTGACCAGATGAAATTAAAGGAACGACTAAGTCAGACTCATAGACAGATTTCACCACTCTGAAATAACTATGTAAGTTTTTCCATTTATTAAATAGTAATGGGAAAATTATCTATAGACCTCTTTGGCTTCTATCTGCAGGCTTTTTATTTTTTAAGTTTTTTCTAGTTCAAAACTGGCTTATAGATTTCCAATTTCAGCTTCCATATGTATAGAGATTAAAAGTTGTTACCCCCATCCTTACAACAAGAAAAAGCTGAACAAAGTGAAAATGACTTCTCTCGGGTCCATCAGAGAACTGAGTTTGCAGAGGAAGCTGCAACCCTGAAATGTGGAGAGACAAGGGAATCCTGAGAGTTAACAGCTGAGATTTGGCTACTTGGAACAGAAGCCACAAACTGGTAGGGACACTTAAATGGTGTTAAATTAATTAAACAAGGAAGCCATTAGGCTGATGTGGCTCGAAGACCAAGGCTGCTAATGTAAGCAAGCCCAAATCTAAGTCTGTAAATGCCTCAGGGTTATGAAACTGAAAGCTAAGGGCAACCAATCAATCACAAACAGCCAACTAGGCTTGAAGCGATAGCCAGTTAATTTCCTTGCTTTGCTTCCACCTTTTGTCTGTCAAAGCATCTCCCTGAGCTCCTATTGGTAGAGTACTCCTAACCTCTTCTGGTTGGGGTCTGCCAGATCCAAATCAACTTCTGCTCAAATGAACTTAAAATGTTTAATACGACTCAGTTTATCTTTTAACAATGGTCATTGTGATGAAATGCTAGAAACTAAAATACTTTATTAGTCTTATCCTACATGAGAGTTGCGCATTTCTTTGACTCTAGTTCCCTCTAGCCTTCCTGTCTCACCTAAGAGAGGAAAAAGGAGCTAAGAAATAATTGTGAAGGTCACAGTGTAGGGACACGTGCCCACTAAATGACTGAGATTTAATCATAAGATTATAGGACACTTCCCTTCCCCTGCGTGCCTCAGGCCAGTATAAAAGTCATGGGTTACAGCTGAAATCGCTGAAAGAGGCAGACTCTAAGTTACAAAATAATCGTGAGGACGTAAGTAAAGCATAGGGAATATAGTCAACAGTATTGTGATAACTGTGTATGGTGCCAGTTGGGGTACTGGAAATCTTAAGGGGAACACTATGTAAAGTATATGACTGTCTCACCAGTAAGCTGTACACCTGAAACCAACACAAAATAAAATTGAAAGAAAAAAATGCAGACTCTATCTAAGGAGGAGTTCTTAGGGAAGCCCAAACAAAACCCAGGAGACAGAAACAAGGACACTAGAAGCCTCTGGCATCTATAACGACAACAAACATTAAAAGCTCAAACCTTAGCCAGATTAACAAAAAGCCTCACACTAAAGGCCTACTTATCTCAGTTCCTCCTGCGAGAAACTTCACATTTGGCATTCCACCAGAAATTACAAGGCATGCTAAAGGCAAGTGAAAACAAAGTCTGAAGAGATCAAGTAAACATCAGAGCCAGACTCAGATATGACACAGATTTCGGAATTGTCAGACAGGAAACGGAAATTGCCATGTTAACCATGGAATCGTATTCCATTAACAATGCTAATTTAAAAAGTAGACACTATGCAAGAATATACTGGGTAATATAAGCAGAGAGATGGGAACTCTGAGAAAGAAATGCCTGCCTTCCCTCTCCTTCCTGCTTGGACCCACAGCAGCAGGAAGAGCCACAGCGGGTGGAGTGGGGGGCAGACGACACCCCTCTGCCAAGTGCTGCGACCGCCAGCCCAGTCTCCAGAGATTCCGCGCCGACAAAAGCCAGAAGTGAAAAGCTGGATCTAGCAAGTTATTTTGTAGATATTAACAAACTGATTCTAAAGTTTTATACAGAGAGGCAAAAGACCCAGACAGTCAGCACCATGTGGAAGGAGAGGCTGGAGGTGGGGGACCGAGCGGCTCCACCGTGGGACCCGCCGTAAAGCCACAGTGAGCGAGACGGTGAGGCCCCGGCAGAGCAGGCAAATGGGAACAGGACACAGAGCCCGGAGACAGGCCCACAGAAATGACCACACAAACTGATCGCTGACAAAGGAGCAAAGGCAAGGCGATAAAGCCAATCTTTTCAACAAATGGTGCTGGAACAACCGGATATATCCACAGGCAAAAAAAAATGAATCTGGACGCAGACCTTACACCCTTCACGAGCAATCACTCAAAATGGATCACACACCTGAATGTTAAATTATGTAACATAACAACACATTTATAACAACATACTGTATATAATGACATGTAATATAATGAGTTACCATGCTGTGTAATTCTAGTTTGAATAAAAACATGCATAAATATCACCTTATTCCATGGACATTTGAGAATGTCCTCTGTGAGGTGCTAAAGTTAATTTATTAGAATTCAAAGGGGATTATTCTGGTAAATGATGCTAAGTTTGGGTTACAATGCTAGGTTTGGGCTACAAAATGTTTAAAATGAGATTGGCCCAATTAGGGACACAACCTCTGACAATCTGAGAAGCTATAGAAACTCCTTTAAAAAAAAAAAAAAATCAGCCCACAACAAATGATTTTTCTCATCCTTGGTGCTTTGAAGATTCATAATTAATGCATTAGATGAAGCAATTGAAGGAACCATTTGGGGAGATTAGTGATTAGGTAAGAGCCGTCCTGAACTTCTTATTTTGAGGGATCTATTGAATGTTTGCTACGAACATCAATTGTGTCCCGAGTTGACCTTCCAGCCTCTGCATGTCCTGAATCTCCATTACTGCAAATATGTCACTGCTTGTGCCACAGCTGTTTACCTGTTTCTCCAAGTACAACAAGAGCTTCTTAAAATCAAAAATTGTGTTCTTGTTAGCTCGGTATGCCGGTGGTGCTTTATGCGTAGAGATTAGTCATTAAATATTTACTTGACTAATATGTGGAGAAATCTCTGAGGAGCTTTTTGCCTGGCAGCGGTATAAAAAGAATGGAAATAATTTTTCCTCTCTTCATTTCTGAAATTCCAGTTTTGCTCTTCACTGTTAGATGGGGAAAGACTGGGTTTATTGGCTGGTGGCAGATAATGTGCGGACGACTACTTTTGTTCCTTCCTTCTCTTCAGTTCATGTCTGGAATGAGGTGTTTTAAGGCTGGAAGGGAGAAGCAGTAACCTAAAGTTGACACTTTTGCATTCCCTTTATTTAGATCAAGGAAGTTATCAAAAACTGATGGCCCCAGGGACATGAAGCCATCCCTCTCCAGCATCTGGACTTTCTCTTATTTTCTCATGATAGACACAAAATAAGTTTTGAGTTTTCACTGTTTTGAAAAGTATTTCTGAAAATTTTTTGGACAGTGTTGAGAATTCATACAAGGGATGGTACCCTCAAGATGCTCATACGTACATATATCCAAAATTCTGCTTATAGTTTCAGGGGTTAACTGAAATTTATTGAAGTCCATACACAGATCTTAAGTATGAACATGTGTATTAACTATAGAAAAAATCCACTATATAAAAGCCCAATAGAAATACGTGAATATATTCACCAAAAGACATGTAATAGGATGTTCAGAGCACAGCTATTCATAATAGCCCACCCACAACAGAATTATATATATTATGATATATTCTCATAATGGAATGGGGAAAGCAACTTACAGCCACATGCAACAATGTAAACCACACAGACTTAATATCCAATGAAAGAAGGTGGGTACAGAAAGTATGTATCAAGTGATTTAATTTATCTGAAATATAAAAACAGATTACCCTTAGGTGGAGGGGTGGCTAGAGGAATATACGAGTTTCCTTGCGGGGTGATGGTGTTGTTCGGTTTCTTAATTTGGGTATGGTTTACATGAGTGTGTTTGTGAAAATCTATTGACCTAAATGACATGTGCACATTTTTATATGTATATACTAAGTTAAAAGAAAAAAACCTATGTTGGAACGAGACATTAACTTAATCTCCTTATCAAAAAAATAAAATATTTACTAACCCTCCATTATACATAAAAATAAAGGAGACCTTGGGATTTTGAAACAACATTTTTAGGGCACCTGGTCATATGTGATCCTGACACACGGCCCAACTGGCACCAATTTGTATATAGTGTTTCTCTGAGGGCGGCTCAAAGGGAAAAAGAGGATGCATATAAGTTTGTACACATGAAAAGCACCAGCAAAAACGTGACCACCACCAACCTCCACAGAGGGTGGCACTGAGGAGTAGGACACTTGGTGAGATGCCACCTAGCATTTTTACACATATTTATTCGTTTAGCAATTCTGGAAAAAAATGTGGAATACTGATTGCAAATGTCAAGTATCTACTGCTTACACACTAATAACGCTGTCAAAGGTATGTAAACACATGAAAAATTAAAACAAAAGGAGTATTCAAGTCGGCATATAATTAAATGTTTTACAGCTATTTCATTTAAATATTTGCTATACCTGGCAAAACATACCCTTTTCCAGCAGATCACAATAACTATTAACAAAATATCGATGTATTTTATTTATTCATATATTCCATCACAAATACAATACAATCACATCCTTCTCAGCTACTGCGCTTAAGAAGCCCAACAATTTGACTCTCGAGAGAGTGAAAAGCATTTTTCTACAGCCAAATATAGGTTTCTGAAGATAGAAGTTGAATCCATCAAAGATCTCAGAAATTCTCACAAATACTTTTAGGTGATGTATTAAATTCAAAATAAGCGACACGCATTTAAGTTATATATTGTGGAAACTACTACTCATTTTTTAAGTTAATGACCAGTAAGAAAATGCATACACTTTTCCAGGCAGTCAGCACTGATTAATCAGCAGGCGGGTTTCACAAGATCAGGGGGATGCCTGCGCTGCCACAGGCTGGCATGAGCAGAGGAAAATCACGTCTAGCCAAACCCGATACACATAAGTATTTCATAGAGGTGCAAGAAGAAGGGGGTAGCAACAGTCATCCATGGCGGCCCAAGGAGGCCTTGCCCGAGGAGGTGGGATTTGGACAGTATCTTTAGGATGAAGAACCTAAAGGCTAGAGTGTAGTGTAGGCCAGAGCCCAAAATCACAGGGGTGGGAGTTGAAAGTATTCTGAGTCTCCTAGTCCAGCTGTAGCACAGAGCTGGCTGGGAAAGGGGAGAAAGTGCAAGAAGATGGTACATGTGAAGATATTACAGATTCAGCTTTGTTAAGAAGACACTGGGAAGTCGGATTATCAATTGTAGTAAAGGCAATTTGGTTACCGGTTTTTTAAATCACAGAATAATGCATGCTCATTGGAAAGTATAAAAACATTTCATCATATAAACCATCACTCAAAGAAAACTATGATTACTATTTTGGAATATTAATATTAATCCCTTTTGTCTAAGTGTGGGTATCCATTAATTTTTAACTGAAGTGTGATAATACTCTAGGTAAAATTTTGTATCTTCCCTTTTCATATAACACTAAGTTATAAACAATTTCACATATCACTACAAATACTTTGTAGCATCATGTGAAAATTCATTAAATGTATATAGCATGATTTAATGGTTCTGTGCCTGCACCTTTAAGTTGTTTGTAATAGTTTGCTAGCATAAATATGCAATGAATTTGGGCAAAAAGTTCCCCTCACCCAACCATGCTTGGAGTTATCTTCTCAGGATCAATTCCCAGAAGTAGAATGCCTAGGTTATGGATTCAGGTTCTTTTTTTTTTTTTAAAGAATGCTTTTCTTTTTTAAAAAAATCTTTACCCAAGGATATGTCTATTAATTTTAGAGAGAGAGGAAGGCAGAGGGAGAGAGAGAGAAACATCCATGTGATAGAGAAACATTGATCAGTTGCCTCTCATATGCACCCCAACCAGGCACTGAACCCGCAACCTAGGTATGTTCCCTGACCTGAAACCGAACCCAAAGCTTTTTTGGTGCATTGGACAACTTTCCAACCAACTGAGCCACCCGGCTGGGGCAGATTCAGATTCTGGACACATATTGACAAATTATGAAGCTTACATTGAAGGCAATTTGGATGGGACATTTCTTCTGGATAATCTCTTGGAAAAATGGTCTATCTTTGGCCTCCTGAATATAGACATTCGTTTCTGTATTAACACTAATAAATATTAATGTGGAAAAATTAATCAATTAAGACAAAAATTTCCAACAGGAAAACACAAATACATTTTCTTAACTTTTAACTGCATGCTTTGCAAAATGCCCTAAGCCATTATTTTAATAGCATAGTAACTCCCAGGTGGGAAAGGTAAAATAATTACCATGAAAGAGAGTCCTCATGCACCTTGCACAGTCCTCTGCATGGAGGAGTATTTGTCTGCATTGACTGAAAATTTTGAAAGATTTTTTTCCCCCCTGCCTCAAACAACCTAGTAGGTGAAAGCTGCAATAAATACAACTTTAGTACCAAGACAGGATAAGAGCATTCAAACAGATGACTTGACAACCTTGAAGGACTCAGGAGCCTGAGAGTAGTTGGATAGTTGATCTCTGTTATGCAAAATTCCTGGAATAGCGAAACCTTATTAATGTTTTCAAGAAATATTTTAAGCCTTTACAAAGCTCATCAAAACAAAAATGATCAAAGTCCTAAAAGGCATATCGTATAAAATACGAAAACAAGGTAGAAAAGTAGCTTACTACAGAAGATAGGTCATTTCACATCTGGCTCAGAAGCCGGGTTTCCTAAACCACTCTTCTTTCTTTATTTTAATCATCAAGTTGCACTGGTTTAGACAGTGGTTTCAGTTCGAAGTACACACTGCCTGGCTTAAAAAGCCAAAGCAGTGTGATACATTACACTTCTAAAATTTGATTACACTCATATTTTCCTTTCTTCCCCTTTCTGTATTTCCTAATTTTCTAGAGCGTGCATAAGAAACCCTCCCAATTTTTAAAGCCTCACTGTTACTGGAGGCTGACGGAAGCTTTAGCACACTTTAGAAACCTGACATTTGTACCTCAGGGTCACAATCTTTTTTATTAACGGTAATTTGAAAGGCTTTAGAACCACTTGAACCATCTGCAGGCACAATGAGAAGGGGTCAGGCGTTATTGTGTTCTTTTATTGACAAGAAACTTAAACTGTGGACATAATTTTTTGGGGAAGTAAGATGAGGATTACAGCGAACCCTTAGGAGAGATTGTCACAGTAGCTCTTGGAGAAAGGGGAAATGTTTGGCGGCATGTAACCAAATGATGACAGTCCTTTGATTCAAGCTATCAGCCAGACTGGGGTAAATCATTACACGATTTGGTGATTAACGGGCTGCTTTTGGAGAAAGCATCGAGGATCGCATTCCCATGTGCTTCACTCACACGAGGCCCAGGTCCTGGGAGGGTTGGGCTGCACAGCCCCGGAGCAGACAGCCCTGCCGGGGGGGGGGGGGGGGGCGCGACCCTGGCAGCGACAGGGCGCCCGCGGATGGGGGGCCGAGGGGCCCGCTGCCCCCTGCTGTCTCTACCCCGCCTGCGCTGGAAACACCGCGAATCTCTGCTCTGTGCAGCCTCCGCCGAAAGAAATGCTGGGCTCGTTTCAAAGTAAATCTCTTTTCGAAATAAAGACGGAGTTTTTCATATGTTACCTACCTTCTTACCACTTAAACCTAAAAGCATTTTTGAGGACTCAAAGTTTCAGTCTTTTACACAATGGGGTCCCCTCCAGAATGCAGAGGAGGGCGGATGACCAGGAACAGGGAGGAGGAAGGGGACAGCCTCAGATGTTCAACATATTTGGGCCATAAGTGAGGGCAACACTGTCCCTGTGATTTAATCTTAGTATTAAAATATTTTATTGCAAAATTTCGCAAATAAAATGCCCTGGGTGAGTCGCTATGCTTGAAAACACCATAAATAACTGGTGTGTTATTGGTTGGAGCTATCATTGCTTTTCTTACCTTAAGTACTCATTTTGAGAACGATTTCCCTCTAATTATCATTAGGAGGTTAAACCTCAGTGATCGTATTGCATTTTTAAAAGAGGAGCACATGGGAATCTATAAATATATAGATCAGAGAAAGCTCTGAGACTATAGAGTTCATGTAAAAACTTTCTCAGGATATAAAAGCAAATGCAAACAAAGGCAAAAAGTGGGATGAAAGGCAAAATAGTGAAAATCTTGTCTGATTTGGGGCTGTGGGCTAAGGAAAGCTGCTCCACTCTTTTCTTGTCTCCTCCTTTGGGCGCTTCGCAATAGGTCCAGGAAAGAAGGGGAAGCAGGAAGGAGAGTCTGTGGGTTCATCCTGCAGGATAATAGTCCAGGCCCAAGGAAGGATCAGAAAAACAGTTATTAAGTGCTCTACACTAAGTGCTTCACATGAAGTGTCTTACTGAATACTCGCAACAGCCCTTTGATGTAGGCACTCTTATTCCCATTTCACAGATGAGAACACTGAGGCCGAGGGAGGTGAAGTCCCTCATGCAGGGTCAGAGAGCAGACAAGTGGCAGCTCCGGCACATGAATCCTGTAGTTTATCTTCTCTCTGAAGTAAGGGTGATTTTTTTGAAGGAGCCAATCTGATCATGCCACTTTTCTATTTAAAACTTTTCAATGGCTCCCCATTCTTCTGGGAACAAATCCAAAAGTCTTAACACTATTTAAAAAGCTCTTCATAATTTCACCCCTGCTTACTTCTCCAGCCTCACTTCCCACCACCC
The DNA here is from genome assembly GCF_054644295.1 of Miniopterus natalensis. NCBI lineage: Eukaryota > Metazoa > Chordata > Mammalia > Chiroptera > Miniopteridae > Miniopterus > Miniopterus natalensis. The sequence continues at coordinate 40,675,732 of NC_142088.1, forward strand.
TCCCTCTTGTACAATTGCTCACAATGTTTTTCCGGTCCCTCAAATATGCCAAACTCGTTTGTTTTGGAGGCTCTGCCCAATCTGTTCCCTCTGCCTGTCACATATGTTCCCCTCCCCCTCCCTGATTTTCTCAGCCTTCGAGTCTCAGCAGCATGTGTCAGGCCCTCTATTTCTGTGCTTCTAGAGCTGCAGTGTCCTGTTGCAGAGCACAAGCTAGACATGAGCACTGTGCACGTGAACTGTGGCCAGCCTGAACTGTGATGTAAGTGAAATACACGCCAGAATTCACAACTAAGTACAAGGGGGAAAAAGTAAAAATGGTGATAATAATGTTTTCTATGGGTTATATGTTGAAACAGAATACACTGGGTTAAATAAAATGTAGTATTAAAATTAATTTGACCTTTTTTTTTTTAAATGGGCTACTAGAAAATTTTAGAGTACGAATGTGACTCATGTTACATCTGTAGAGGACAGTGCACCTTTAGGGCCCCTCCGTTCCCTTAAGTAACACCCAGTGCTATCTGACTAAAGGTCTAAGAGAAGAGGGAGGGTGATACCTGTTTTATTCCCCCTGGTGTCCCAGTGCTGAGGACAGCAGCTGGCATGGCTTAATCTGAATTGTTGAAATAATTGTAAGGCTAGTAGAAGGTGGAAGCCAGTTGGGAAAGGAGAGCAGCAAAAATATTACCTCTTTTAGCACAAAATGCAAATGTGGTCCTTAACACTTGATTTAGAAAGGAAGGAAGGAGTGGTGGTTATGAGTTTGGGCTAAGAGAATTTAAAAATATATTATTAGAGACATAAATGAGGCAAACCAACTTTAACTTGTTTACAGTTAAAAGTCTATAATATTTGTTGCATGCATTCCATGTGCCAGGTACGCTGTGAACTTTATCCGCATATTCTTATTTAATCTTCACAACAAACTTAGGAGGTAAGTTCTATTGTTATCAACCCATTTTTTAGATGATGAACCTGAGTCTTAGAGAGGTTAAGTGACTTGCTCAATGTCATATAACTAAGGAGTGTCAGAGCCAACATCTGAACCCAAGCAGTCTGGCTCCAGCCTCCCTGTTGGTATATTGCCTTAATACAGTTTCCACAGAAGTACAGTGGTCTCCCTTACCCGCAGGGGAGATACTTTCCAAGACCCCCAGTGGATGCTTGAATCTCTGCATAGTACTGAACCCTATATATACTCTGTTTTCTCCTACATATACATACCTATCACAAAGTTTAGTTCATAAACTAGGCACTACAAGAGATTAACAACAGTAACTAATAACAAAATAGAACATTTTAAACACTATACTGTAATAAAAGTTATGTGAGTGTGGTATTATTAAGTAAAATAAGGGTTACTTGAACATAAGCACTGCGATAAGGGAGAGTCGATCTGATAACTAAGACAGCTACTAAGTGACTAAAGGGCAGGGAGGACATGCAGTGTGGATACGCTGGACAAAGGGATGATTCACATCCTGGGAGGAACAGAGTAGAATGGAGCAAGATTTTATCACACTACTCAAAACGGTGCACAATTTAAAACTTAGGAATTGTTTATTTCTAGAATTTTCCATTTACTATTTTTGGGCTACTGTTAACCTCGGGTAACTAAAACAGGGAAACTGAAACCACGGGTCAGGGAAGCTACTGTATAAAGAGATATCTCTGCCCATAAACACAGGCTCTACCCTAATTTCTCTAATCACTTATTTTTCACAAGCCTTAATAATAAAAAAGCATTTTATTTATTGCTTATTTTTTTGTCAGCCATGGCAGTAAGAACTTTCCATAGATTATTTTATTATCTTATAAATAAGTTTATTTAAGATTGAAGGCAAAAACATTGTACCTTCTATTCCAGTTGATAAAGTTTGTCTTTCATGGGGGAACAGGTAATCAACCTAAAACCACCATACATATAAACTGGAATTAGACAAATAAATAGAGGGCAGATGATATGAGTCAGATTTCTCACTATTGGAGTGGAAAAAAGTTATAGGCAAACATGGAGAAAAGACTAGAATAATCCATGTAGTGATGGATTAGAGATAGAAAAATCAGTATGAACTCATATTTAGCTAAATATTGATACAGATAGGTATACATAAACAAATATTTATAGATACATATATATGCTGAAGCTAGTATACCCATATGCATGTCCTTGCTCTCTCAACTGAAAGGGCTTAGAGGCAATAACAGCCCAGTAGAAACAAGCACACGTACCACCTAGATTTTAGTTTCTAATACCATCCTTCAATAAGAGAAACCAAGATCCTTGGCAAAATGGCTGTGGCTGAGATAGGGACAGGGGATATACAAGCATCTGGTTGTGTCAGAAAGTAAGAACATGTCCAAAATACAACATTGGGAGCCGTCAAAGAGACATAGGAGCCAAGTGAAAGAGCTTCCAATGGCCAAAGCTGGAACGATTTGAGCAACAAAATAAATATGGTAGTATGGGACTGTAACCCAAAGTATAAATTAAAAACCCATGAGTCCACGCTGATATAAATAAATGACTGAATACATAAATAAATATGGGGGAAGAGGCAAATCTCTCATGTAGAAGGATTCCCAAATAGTTTATGTAGATGTTCACTATGAAGGAGGTGGAGCATAACACTGACATGTGCGCAGTGCATGGTGACTTCCTTCCAGTGTTCAGTATGGAAAGAGCAGCGGGGGAGAGTGGCTTCACAGTGGAAAAACTGGCAATACTGCCTTAATCAGGTAATCAAGGTCAACATCAACAGTGATAAACCATACTGACCATATGTATTCTTGATATGATGTGATGAAAATGGTACCTCTGTGGTATTTCCACCCTCAAAACCAATAATCTAAGTCTAATGGAAAAAAGCCAGTCATATCACAATTGAGGGACATCTGCCTAAACACCTGATCGGTATCTCTCAAATCTGTCAGTCATCAGCAAGGAAAATCTGAGAAACCTACAAGAGCCTAAGGTGACAGGGCCACAACATGTAAAGTGATATTCTGGATGGGATCCTGGAACAGAAAATGACACCATGTAAAAAGAAAAGAAACCTGAATAAACAATGGACTTTAATGATAACGTATCAATACTGGTTCATAAAAAATGCTGAAAGATTAAAACTGTCAACTCATAATTCTGTATCCAGAGAAAATATCCATTAGGAATGAAGGTTAAAAAAAAAAAAAAAAAAAGACATTCCCAGATAAAGGAAAATTTAGGGAAATTGGTGGCCAGCTGATCTGTTTTACAAGAATTCCTAAAGGTAGTTTTTCACACATAAAGGGAATAATGCCAGAGGAAAATTCAGAATGTCAGAAAGGAAGGAAGAACAGTAATGCAAACAAAATAATTCCAAAAATGGGAAGGGGATGGCGTGAAAACTAGCTTTTACAAGATACATATTGCTGTCTGGAAAAAAATTGTTGCAGAGGAAATTCATTCTCCAAAATGGTCAAGACAATATTAAATAATAAAATAGTCCTTTAAAAAGTTAACTGCAAAATGTAGGCTACGAAACTATATATATATATTGTAAACCAAATTTTGTTTCTATATATTAAATATATAAATACACAGAGCTCTGGGTGGTGGGATTTATGGGAGATGTTTAAAATAGTTTTATGTTTCCAAATAGTCAATTTAAACTCTACTATATTTATGACCAGGAAAAGGTAACCATTGTTTGAAAAATCCACTGTCTTGCTAGACTTCATTTTAGACTCTTGGCACAAACATTTCCTTTTAGGCCCACCATATAAGCTTCAGTGACTCATCTGAATGTAAATTTGGCTCATAGATGTTAAAGACTTAAAATCAAACAGATAAAAAAGAATTCCTATATCTAGGACAAATAGAATTGCTTACATCATCTGCTGGTTCAGAATCCACCTCTAAGTATCTCAAAAGACTTAAGATCAAATCTTGTTCATTTCCACATCACACACGTTAAGAAGACAGGAAAAAGAAATTATAACTCTGGATGGAATGTATGGAATTTCTAAAGCACAATGCTTACTGCAATCAAAGCTGTTGCAAAACATTGTGTCAACATTATCGTCATAAGTGCTTCTGTCCTACTTCTTCATAAACAAGGGAGAAAGACCAGCCCCAGGTGAGACGCTGTTGCACTCTGATGTTATCTGAGGAAGGGACCAAGGGAAGGGACTGGTTTTTCAGTAGCCAGCTGACTGTGTCTCCCTGGGAAAGAGCAGGCAAACAGCCCCTATTTCCTGGTCCCCATTTTTCTGGGCACAGACCTTCTCTCCGTCTTGAGCTCAGCCCAGGCTGACTCAGAGTTGGGGTGAAGGAACCCCATGACCCACACTAGATCAATCAGTGTCTTTCCTCAAGATTTTCTAACTGTAGCTGCCGTGGAAGAACCAGAAACGGTTGGTGGCCAGGCTTCCGGGCCTGGGGCAAAGCAGAAATAAGCAGAGCCCTTGGCTTCTGTCGGCTGAAGGCCAGCTCCACGACCTGTTCGTCCTGTGGATGGGGCTTGTGAGTCCCACCTTACCCTCTTGTTTGCTTTTGAAGTAGCCTAATAGGGGTTTCTGCCGCCTGTAACCGACATAGTCTAAAGTTACAGGGGAACTCTGCATTCCCGTGAAGGGGAGAAAGCTGGGGGCAAGGGTGGAATTGGAAGCAGTCCCGTTTCAGCAGACCTTCGGGTCCAAGTGCTGTGGCTCGTACAATATGCGAGGTATTCTGGCACTTGACTAATTTCTGTCAGGACCACGTGCTGATGTACCTGTCGTTTTACCTCTCTCTCCCCTAGCCTGTAAAGGCTATTAGGCTGTTTGTTCTTTGAAGTCAAGAATTAGTTGTATTGGACTTTGTATCTCTAGAGACAAAGCATGTGCCCGCATGGCACTTAATAAATGTTAGTTGATTTTAACAGGATTAAATAAAATATGATAATTGTCCCTCCTATTATGGAATTACTTTACTCCTTCAAACTTTATTAATTGGAAATTTGTGACTAGGCTATAAAAATTAATTCATTTAAGAAAAAGGGGTCATTATCCCATTTAGTAGCATTAGAAACTATAGAGAATGATTAAACTAATTAAGAAAACAAATTGTTTCAAGCAGGCCATCACCTTTAAAATCACCGATTCAGATAGAAATAATTTGCGGGCTAAGTTACAAATAATAGCCCTCTACCTATTCATTAAATTAGGTCCCTGAGGATGTCTATTAAGCAACACTTCGTTAGCTCGGTCCATTTGCTATTTGTACTTGAGATACACCATACACCAAGCTTCTATTCATTCAAAAGGAGACACTGGCAGTTACACAGAGTTTACTTACAAACACAAATTCTTTTAAAAGCTACAAAATATAGCAGAGTGAGGTGACAAACCTAATAAAATTCTTGCTAATTTTTGTCTCGTTATTTTTATTTCTTTCAGACACATTCTAATTTCATTTATGCCCCAGGTACGTGTTACTCAGTATAAACACCCAACATCCAACCTCATTATCACTCTTGCTAATGTTTATTACCATTAACTATTGACTGGACCGAGGACGTAGAGAACGAAAGTATAATCACACCCCATTCCTGGATGCTGTCCAGTACAGGGACCTTCAGATCAGGCCTCCAAACTCACTTTACCCTGAGCTTTCCCTTTCGGAGCTATCGGCAGCTGCATCTGAGGTCAGGCCCCAAACACCGAAGCCCTCCTTGACTCCCTTCTTTCTCTCTCTCCTCACATTCAGCCCATTAGAAAATCCTATGAACTCCATTTTCCAAACCCATCTAGAATGCACTTCCTCCCACAGTCCCCACTGCGACTATCCCATCTTCCCCTGTCCCCATGAAGTACCGCGCTAGCTGCCCAGGAGTCAGAATTCAGTGACACTGCTATTTCACACTATCTCCACTCCTATCGGCTTCCCTATGTGAACAGGCTTTCCCGGTATTTACTTATCCAAAAACCAAGAAGAGGAATGGAATAGAATGAATGTTAGACCCCTATTGTATATAGATAACAAATTCATTTTTAAAAAGCACCCACCTCACTCAGTCTTGCATTTTCAATAATAATTTACTTGAATATGTAACAATTATTTATTAAAAAATCTATTAAATATTTATTTTTTTTGACAACTGTATACTACTACTAATTCTTATAACTCAATCCAGAAGAAAAAATGTAACATTTATAGTCATGAGAAATTTTTAAATGTTAAGATTTAAATTTATATACTTATGTTTGATAAATGAAAGTGTAAGAATAAGACAATCAAGAAGAGACTTTCAGTCATAAAAGTACCTTGCACCATGGGTGCCATATTAAGCCTGGAAAGCTCACATTTAGACAGTTCACATGAAGGAAAATTTTCCTCTATTTAAGTGACTTTTATGCTTGGGTCTATGTTATTATTGTTGAATCTGTATATTGACTAAAACATTGACACAATTAAAAAGTAATCTGGCCTAGAAAATATTCATTTAATAGGATAAAATTCTCTAGGGAAAACAGAATGGAAATATGATTTGGTTTAAAGAAGAAAAAAGAAATAATATAACATTGCCAACTGTTAAAGAAGAGCATATTCATATATTTTTAAATGGTAAGTAACAAATTGTTTCCCACAGTACCTAACTCTGGTTTAATACATGGGAAGCATTCTATAAAAACTTGCTTGTGTAATAGAATCACTACCTGAGAACATCTGTTTCACTTACAGGATTGGAATTAAATATTTTTCTATGAACTTGCAGACTAAATACGCCTCTATTTTGGAAAGCCAAAGATCAACAACATATTAGATTGGAAGACAAATGAATGAATGAATTGGATATTTCTTCCAATTTGGAAGATCCCAAGTACCGGGTATCTTACAAATAAAAATAACACGTACCGTTAATATTTCCACTTTCATCCAAAACTTTTGTGTCCTGTAACTAAAACTTCAGCGCTAAGGTTAGACATGCAGAAATATTGGAATGGCCACCAGAGGGAGCCCAAGTGTTTTTCTGAATATACGAGACACCGAAGAGAGGAAGAAAACTCCTACAAAATACAAAGCTGTGGAAATGGGAAGCTGGGGGGTTAGTGGGAGGGGGACCATTATCTGCTTTAGTCATTTAAAATAATACCTTGTCAAATGACAGAGCCATTTTTGCATATATGTTACAAATCCCTTTACTAGACATTGCAATGCTTTAACATTTTAAGAGGATTGATTAAACATAATATTGAAAAACCTCACATACCCTAAAACTAGAAGGTCCAGGGTGGGCTGCTGTGATAACATCCATGATTCTCTGCTGGGCCCCAAACAAGCCAGGCGCCTTCTTCAGCTATCTTCATGTTCCTGCTCTGACTCTATCCTGGTTCATCTTTGCAGTGAACTTAGGGTGTGGTTTCCTCACTTTGTCTGCGATCGAGTTATCAAATTACAGCACCAAGTGAGCGCTTGGTGTGACTTGGGAATTTCTCCTTCTCCTGGCTGAGCCAAATTATATGGACATTAAGATGGATGGCTTTCCGTTTGGCATCCTAAGTTCTTCCCAGAACTCAGAACTGGACTGAGTCCTAACAGGATGCAAGAGCAACTTTATAAAGCTTCCCAGACCCAATCTCCATATACACCAGAACCCACTGGCCAACCTCAGTGAGCCTGCAGGCCAGAAAACTGTCCTCGGGCTGAGGTTACAGACAAGGGTATGATCTTATTTAGAATTAAGCTCCAGACAATATGATGTGGTGGTGTTTTTTAGAGGGGTGTCAAGTTTGGGGATTTTCCCCACGTTTTATCTTAATTGATGTCCCCCAAATTCTTTTATTGTGGTAGTTCAGGGATCACCATTTTATCGCTGAGGAAACTGAAGCTCATGGAGGTAAGTGACTTGTACAATGTCACTGGCTATTAAGTGCCAGGGACAAAAACTGATGCATTTCTGGGGACATGGACTCTAAAAATAAATGAGTATTGAACTCATTCATACTAATGCCTCCTGAGATAGAAAATGTCTTCTTCCTTTTCTTTCAAATTACAGGTGAGTGAAAAGCATGACAGAGTGACTTTAATGACTTAGTACTTGTTTTTTATCTAGTATTCCCCTCATAGTATATTTTCCTAAGTAATGTTATTATGTTATCATGTATACAAATAAATTAGTACAAATTAAATTCCACAAGGTTAAGTCATCTGCTGAATGCTGGTAGATTTAACATGCTGATCAATGCCTTTACTATGGAATCAAAAGCATTCTTATTAATTTTGACAATGATACCCATTTGGGTGGGGGTGGCTGGTACTTAGAACTGGAATGAAATTTAAAATGACCTTGACAAATGGAAAAGGTAAAAGAGGGCAAGATTCAATAGAGAGCTTTGCTGAGTGATTCATTCAAGGAAAGGGGGAAAGAACACAGGAGAACATCAGGCCTGAGGGAGCACCGACGGGGCAATCACTGCAGGAAAGGAGCTGGGGATCAGAGCGAACAGCAGGCTTCTGAGGCATCAGCCATCTAGATCTGTCGTTTAAAAAAGAAAACATGATATTGGGAGGTACAAATAGTGGGAAATTCAAGCTCATTCCCCATCTGCATTCAAAACAGATCAAGCTTGAGGGGTTAAAAATATGGTGTTTTGTTGAGACCAGGAAATGCTTGAAGCTTGGAAGCCAGATTTGGATTACTTTGAAAGGGATTCTAGAAAGCAGAGTATCCACAATAATGAACAGTTTTAAATTCAGATCCTATGAAATTAGCCTCAAAAGAGAAGGTTCTGGAACTCTGCTACTTTGTTTATGCAATATTCTCCTTTCCTTTCCACCTGGATAACATCCATTTCCACCAAGAGTGCATGCAAGCATTTCCTCCTCTGTGAGGCCTGCTCTGAGCCCTCCCTTCCCTGAGAATGCAAAGACCCCCCATGTGTCTCCTGAGAGCACACTGTGGCTTGCAGCACTGGCTGAGCGCTTGGCACGCTTCATCTCATTAATCCCCCTGGAAGCCTCCTGGGGTAAGACACTATCATTACTCCTACTCTGTAGATGAGGAAACAGAGGACCAAGGAAGTTAACTAACTTGTCCACCTTCACTTAGGTAGTAAGTGGCAGAGCTAGACGTCAACTCAAGCCCGAGAGCTCCTAAGGCCATGTCCTCATGCCACATTCTGCCCACATGTGCCCGTGACACTTCATTGTACTTTTGTGTTCACACTTCTCCATCTGCTGACTGCAGTTCCCTGAAGGTACCATATTTTATTTTAGTAGCCCCACATGGGCCTGGGATTGATGGATGTACCCATGATAAATGAAAGGTTTTTGAGCAAACAGATGGCATATTCTATGGGTATTTCTGAATTACTCTTTGACTGAAGGAAAATAGAAAATAAAACTAAGTTGAAGTGAAGAGAACTTAAACATTCATAAAAATTGGCAATATGAATGCCAGGTCATATTACTAAAGGTGGCTTGACAACTTCCTTTCCTGAAAATTTAAGAATGGAAATAGTTAAATATATATTTATATAATCAAACATATGTATGTGTCTATATATGCATGTATGTGCATGTGCATATCTACCGTCTATCTCTCTTCAATGCAATCTTACCTAAAGGTAAAGACCATGAGTACAGAATATTTTAATATCTATGGACTCAGGGGAGCCTGTCTGACACAGAATTGTTATTAGAAGAGAATCCAAGTCCTAAATGATATGTAATCACTAGATTAATTTACCCAATCTGAGAACACTACAATTTTCTCTCCTAAACATAAGACATATTTTGCAAATAATTTGGTTTCAATTTCTCAAAACAAGAACAATAAAAATTCAAAGTCATCAAACATAAATGATACTATATATTTTATTCTCACAATCAGTGGAGATAAACGCGCTAGCAGCCCAAAGTTACTGGTGATGAACATAATTGCCTGCAGCACAGGATGAGATATTTCTGAAGACAATTCCCTCTCCCATAACTTGGGGATCAGCAGTAGAGCACATAATTATCAACATGAGATTATGTTGCTCGTCCCCGCTGACAGTGGAACTAATTCTCAGCAGCGAGCTAATACTGAGCAGGCTCACCTCAAGGCCATGCTCTTTTTTTAAAGCGAGAACCGGAAGAAGCTGTTGGCTAAAGAGATTGGGAAATCTCATTTCTTTCATTCTGATGATGTTTAACTATTAAACGCTATCCAGGTTCTCTCTGTGATATCTGGCCAAGTCAAATTCTGATTACAGAAATGATTAAGAGAATATATTCAAAGCAACCCTAGAAAACCATCAGTGACAACCCGAAAAAACTATCAGCCTGGCAGCAACATGAAAAAGTTCTATGTCCCAAAGAAATTTTTTAAATGTAGAGGAACCAAAATCGGAACATTAAAACAATCACCAAATGTAATTCGTAATATTATAAACATAATTCTAAAATATGGTAACAAGGGACCGCCCAAATGCACCCCAATACGTGGCCCTTTGCCAAGCAAACTCCCGGCAAGCAAGTCCCGTGAACCTGGCTGAGAGCAGTTAGAGGCAACAAACACGTGGTCTGATCGACACACCAGGTTAGGCTCCTAGAATGTCATCTGCATTCACTGTTTACTCTTTAGCTGAAGGCCAACCACACATTCCCCTAAAAATTCAATCAATATACCACCGCAGAAGCAAGAGACAGAGACGGTAGGGTCAGCTTTCACAACAGAGAGGAACAGATGGACTGAAAAGCAGAAACAATTCAGCAGGGGCACTGCGCCCCGTAAAACGCGTAACTCACAAACACAAACACAAACACAAACACGTCTTCAGAGAGCTGAAGCTGTCCTTGGCACCTTGGACATTGTCACTGGTGTTCTCCAGGAGGCTGGGCAAAGCAAGTCTTGGCTCGCTGAGCTACGCATTCCAATAGGCCAGCTGAAGAAGTGACTATTTACACACCAGACGTCGCACGGAACGGGGTCAGCCGCCCCTAGGTCTAATCTTCATTTGGGCGGTAAGCAATTTGTCCTTCAACAATCAAAACGAGGAGGCTCAGGGTTTTCCGAGTCTCCAGCCTTTGGGAGGTTTGCTCTCCTGTGCAGGGACCTGCACCCCAGCCACGTGACACCCGTGCTGTTCTGTCCGAGGGTGGTGGCGGCCCCAGGGAAGCCACTCTCGCCCGGAGCGGGCTGGGCAGGCCCGCGGACTCGCCAACACACCCCGATAAGCTCTGCGCGCGCCAGCCCTGTTCAGGCAGGATTTTCAAAACTTCTGTGCTCTGCAGAAAACTGCTCGTTTCACTCAGTCGGTGTTCCAAAGGTGAAGTGGAAAGGTTTTACAGGGTTTTGTGGGATTGTCTAAGTTTTTTACAGGTTAAGTTTGTATCAGGATACACGCCTACAGTTTTCTTTATCTGGCCCAGGATCATAGCTAACGTATAACTGTAAAATAAGATGTTGTTATTTATTTGGTGTAAAACATTCTAATTTGTTTTCTCTCACCTTGAAAAAGAGCAATAGAGATAAATGTTATTATAGTCCCTAAAAATACCTAAAATTCCTAACCTTTGAACCCTAATAGTTGTTTATTATTACTTTATTTATTACCCTCTTCTTAATGAGAATTTTCACAAACTGTGTAGATTACTTCCTTACCATTTGCCATGTAAAACCTTATGTCTTTATAATAATTTCTGAAAATCATTCTTCATATAAATGACCTGTGATTTTTATTTTATTTTTTATTATTATTTTAAATATATTTTTATTGATTTCAGAGAGAGGAAAGGAGAGAGACAGACAGACAGACAGAAACATCAATGATAAGAGTGTCATTGGGGATTGAGCCCGCAACCCGGGCATGTGCCCTGACCGGGAATCGAACCCTGATCGCCTGGATCCTAGGTCGACGCTCAACCGCTGAGCCACGCCCGGCTGGGTGACCTGTGATTTTTAAAAGTTTGACAAACTTAAAGTCATCTTTTTTAAATGAGACCTACAAATAGTTTTATAAGGCCCTCCCCCGAGCTTGCTCATTACTAATAGCCAGCATCAGTTCCTCTAGCGCTGTGGAAACCTTTGACCTCTGCATTGAGAGTGTTTTATACTGGGAAGTACTCTCTCGTATCTAGCAAGAAGCTTGCTGGTGACACAATCAATACTATAACTGCCTAAAAAATAAAGATCTCAGATGATCTTTTTGGGAGCAAGATGTTATAAGTCAGGAAATGGGATTACTTTGTAAAACCTTCCTGAGTTTATTTTCTGGCTTCTTGCACATTTAAGAAGAAAAGCATAAACTTCTAAGACTGCGAAACTCCATAGCAGTTGTCTCCCAAAAGGACACAGCACAGCAAGCAACACAATCTACGTAAGTAGCAAAAATTACAGACAAGCTCATTCTTTCTAAGGGCAACCGTAATGTTCAACCATAAAGCTTTCTTTTACTGTGATTATTTTAGCTTTTGTGTTGAACATGGGCAGTCAGGTATGGCACAGATAGGAAACAGAAAATATACAACTTAAACAGATCAAAGAAAAAAAATTCTTTATAAACCCAACAGCCCCAAACAATCACAACCCTATCAAAATAGTCTACTTGCTTTATTGGCTCAACGGTCGTTTTTCTAATATTTTCATCAATTATTTTATAGGTTCCAGTATCCTGTGGTATCTAAAGTCAAGAATCTCTATCAATTACAATAAGTAATAAACAACATAATCCAGCAAATTAACTGCCAGCCCATTTGTTTCTACAAAAGTACGATTTATCAAAAGAAAGTTCTTTTATGCAAGGTAATCCTGGTCTGGAAATAAAATATAGCTGGCAAGGCAAGTAAAAAACACTACTTACTGACGTCTGCATATTTTATTAAAAGTTGAACATGGTGATTAACAAAATCGAGAGTAAGAGCTGGAAAGGAGAATATATTCTTTCCACAAAGACTCTGTTTGGACACCGAAATAATAGTCTAAGAGCTTTTTTTTCAGTCACAGGCGTATTATTGCTATTTAGAAACATAAAGGGAATATAATATTGCCCAGCATTGTAGTTAAAGAAGGTAAAGTATTAAAAGAAACCATCACAACACAACTTGTCTCTTCTAAAGGAAAAACTTAAATGAACACCACTTTAAGGATCTTAAGCTTCTTTTTATCTTTCTAGAGTTTCAACTCTGCTCACGAACGTCTTTCATCTCATTTGCTGTACTTTGACTGATGGCACTGGAGAGGCTTCCTGAGAGTACAGGGTGGCATTACATCCACTCTATTTGCTGATGGAGAAAACGTGTGTTTTTCCTTTTGCCAGAAGATGTGACACAGAATGGCCCAAACAAATGCAAATAAGCAGACAGCACAACTAATACAGGGGAAACTGCCTGGCCAACCCCTAAATCATTGTACCTAACTTGCTACAAGCTTCAAATTCCTATTTTGTCACAAAGTGAGCTACATGATGACAGCTGGTAGACTTTCTGCTTAGAATGTTGAGCCTGTTGTCCCACTGCAGGGAGGTCCAAACTAAAGGTCACCAGAGGCCTAAGAGAAAAGAGCTTCCTTTTGAAGCTTCGGTTATTTTAGACCCCCTGGGGTTTGGCCATTCTGTGCGCTTTCCACATCACTGATAGTCCCTGGAGGAGGAAGCAGCAGGCCCTTTTATCATCTTCATTTGGCTGATGACCTGTGTACTTTTTGTTACAGTGTATTTTGGGACATACGTGTCCAAACTGGTGGCAGAATCAGTGTGTCACTTTGGGCTCTAAAGGCTATGGCTTTAGACTCTCCATGAACCTGGTTATCTAGAACTTTATCCAACACACACAGTTTTTGTTTTTTTTAATTGAATTTATTGGGGTGAAATTGATTAATAAAATTATATAGGTTTCGGGTATCCAATTCTATAGTATATCATCTGTATACTGTATTGTGTGTTCACCACCCCAAGTCAAGTCTTCTTCCATCACCACCCCCCATACCCTCTTCTACTTCCCCTACCCTCTTTCCCTCTGGTAATCACCATACAGTTTTCTGCGGCTAAAGATATCCTTTTAAATGGCAAATGATCAATGGAAAGTTTCACTGAAGAAAGGTACTTTAAAGAGAGCCATAAAGGCAAAAAAGTCCCTCAAAAACAGTTATTTTATAAAGGACAGGACATTTTCAGGCAAGGAAAGATAGCTAGAAAATGATAGAAGGCTTGAGAAAATAATAATTATAATAATAGTCCTAACATTTACTGAGCTCTACTGTAATGTCTCTATGTTTCCCACAGACTATCTCATTCAATATTCATAATGGCCTTTTAGGATAATCAGGACTAACACCCACATTTTGAAGATAAGGCAAGAATGTTTGGAGAAGCCAAGCAGCTTGCACAGGGCCCACCAGGGAGGAACCAAAATCCTTTGCTGAAACAAGCCAAGTAAAATTTTGGTGTGACATTTGAAGCGACACTGCTGGGTCTTGACCCCAAATTTGTAGTGGGACAGCAATGGTCCAGAGTTCCCACCCAGGCCTTTAAAACCAAGACTATGAGAAGAGGAAGACCCAAAGAAAGCTAGAGTCAGATTTCTGAAAAGGAACACAGAAAGAATCTGAATTTAATTAAGACAATGTCTTAGCCCGCAGACATAGGACTGAAAGCAGGGAAAGAAAAGGGTGACCATTTTGTAACATTGCCACTTGGGTCTAGCAATCAAGGAACACAACTGGCAAGATGACCCATCTGAGAGCCACCAAGCCCCGCTTCAGATGAATCACGAGACGCTTCCATCAGTAACCCTTCCATGTTGTCTAATTTTAGAGTCCAGTTAATATAATTAACATCATTATGATTATTTACATGCAAAGGTGATGTCACTATGGCACTACCATCATTAGAACGCATGCTTGGTACTGTTCCTTAGGAAAGGTTTCTAAACCTTCTACACTCACCTCTTTTCCCTAAACTACTACAGCAACTAATTATTTTCAGCTTCCAAAGGGAAATAATAACTTTAATGTACCTGAATACAATTAGGCAAATTCATCATCTGACCCTGAATTTCATATTTTGTATTCCTACAAAGAAAAAACAACACATTTTCTACAGGCCATTAACCTAGTGATTTGTTCTACTGCTCTGTACGCATCGTGGGAAAAAGAAAACAACACTTGGACTCGTTGCCCCTGGAATAACCTTTTTTTGGGCTACTTAATGTCAAGGGCATGTGACGACCATGCCATGGTAATGACCTTCTCACCTTTATACATCAAAGTGACTGACCAAAGATGCCAGAATAAGATTAGAACAGTATTTACTGCTCTGTTGAGTGTGGATAAAGAGCTCTCTTTGCTGGCGAGGTTACCATGATTATTTTTTACCTTTTGACAGTTTTTAGGAGCTAGGCAGAGAGAGTAGCTACTCACATTCTCCTTGTCAGGAATCCCTAGAAGAGGAAAAGGAGAGAGAAAGCATGACTGTAAGATCAATCCGTAAAATGGAACTGAAATCCTCTGCTGAATCAAACCAAGTAAAATTTTGGTGTTTTTAAAAAACAAACAAACAAACTACATAACGCTGCTTAGAAAAAGAGCAGCAGCTATCACATCTGTAACATAAATAAATCAAGGAATGAGCCGGGGCTGAGAGCCAGACAACAAAATCTTAGGCTGACTTTGCTTTTCTCCCATTTGCTTTACTTTTCCAGAGGTAGAAATGTATCCCTGACTCATTTCCACCATGGGAGCAACTAGGTCCTCTGTCTTGGGCACTAGAACACTTAGAATTTCAAACAGATATATCAAGTATAAGTGGCATGTTTGTATTTTTACATTTCAGACCACCTCACATCACACTGCTCCAGGGATCTGAACCTAGGGACAGCTTGCACATGAAACCCACCAGAAACATCTTCCATCGGGGAAAAACCCACTGGAAGCAAACTCCTGCTGCCTCCAGGTCAGGGCTGAGCAGGGCAATCGCTGTTTCCAGGGCTATCTCAGTTTTCTGAGCAAAAGAGTTAAACATTCATCCATTCACTTCTTTGTTCATTCATTTGCACACATTTCACGAGCATCTACTACAGGCAGGTCCCGGTCCTCTGCACTTTAGTTTCGAACCACTGGGGGCAGTGAGAGGTGGTTTGCCGTGTTAAAGTATAGTACTATAGGTCCAAATTCTGAGTAAACAACATTCTGTGTTTAATATGAGACTATACTGATTTACAATACTGTCATGAAAAGAACTGAGCGTGTCCATCTAATGGGCAGCAGTACAGTTCAGGAGAGAAAAGAATGGAAAAGACTATTTGGAAACATTCCCGAGTCACACGTTGGCTCCCAAACTGGGATAGCACCAGGATATAAACAGAGAATATAATGGGCAGGTTTGTCATCACTGCCCAGATGTGTCAGAAGTAAGGGTGGCTTAATGTCTACACTCTGAAACTCATCCTGAATCCATCCATCCATCCATCCATCCATCCATCCATCCACCCACTCACCCACCCACCCACCCATTCATTCAACAACCACTTGAAAGAACTGGAATTGACTGAATGAGGAGATACAGGAGTGTGGCTTACATCTTGGGAGGTTTAATAAGAGAAATACACGGTTGCACAAATCACCATAAATGAGTGCCTGGAAATTAGGGTCTCTATAGAGAAATTATATTGAAAAGGTGACTTGGGGCCATGCAGGAACTTGAGAGTTGGGCTAAGGCATTAGCAGTCCTAGAATTCACCTTCCATGGCAAGTGACAAACAATTATTCAGTTGTTTTGAGCAACAGGAAAAAGAAGGAAAGGGACTGTTCATAAGTAACAGGCACTTAAGACATAAAAACAAGGTTCAATGGCAGGTCCTTGTTTGAGGTCCAGTTTGAGCAATGAGCTATAAAGATATTCAGTTGGGGAAATGTGAATATGCACTAGGTAGTAGATATTATTAAGGAAAACCATACCAGTTATTATATGTGATAAAAGTGTTAAGATCATGCATGGAAAAGTTTTTATTTTCAAAAATACCTGTTGAAGCATGTGGTGCAAAATGTGTATGATTAAAAGAAAGAATTATAGCAAAATATTAATTTTAAAATACACATTAAGTTAATAAATACATACTATTTAAATATTAAGCTATTAATTAAATTGCAGTGATAAGAACATGGGTGTTAACTGTATCATCCTGTATGTCTGAAATTTTTCACAACAGAAAGTAAATGTCTAAAAAGTTCTGCATAAGTCAGGTAAGCATAGGGTAGACCAGATGCGAGATACTGAAGGCTAGAGCCAGCGAAGTCATTCTTGCCCTCAGGTCAAGAGTGATGAAGCCCTCAGCCAGGTGGTTGTGGAGGGAACAGAAATGAAAGAATGTGAACAGGACAAAAAGGGGAGCAGGGGATGGACACGTGACTAACCTCAGTGAGTGGAGGTAAGAGAAAGGAGGGCTCCAGAACAGCTGGGGTTTAAAGCCTGGTTCATGGAGAAGAGCAATTATGAATGAAAATGCACTTGCAGAAGAAGGATTGGTTTTGTGAGAATCAGGATGTGTTCTGTTACTGACATGTGGAGTTTAATAAGCCAACAGGACATTGGATGGAAAGAGAACCAGCAGTCATTTGGAAAGCTAGGCTGCCCTTTGGAGGAATCACAGGTATTGGTTGGGGAAGTACTGCTATCAATTGCAAGAAAGGATGCAATGGTCATGAGAAAGTATAGAGAAAACAGCAAAGGCTAGACTCTTGAGTAATGCCTAAAACCTTTGAATGAAAGGAAGAACCTATAAAAGAGACAAACATGCAAGTGACCAAGAGAGATACAAGGAAACCAGGATGGTGCAGTGGAGCCTGAAACCTGGATGGAGTCTTGGCGTGGAAAGTCTCACTCAAAGTTGGAGAGGCTGGGAGTGGTAATGACTGAGTCTGGTTATTGGTCAGTGGAAGCTGCAGAGTAATTTGAGTCAAGAAGTATGGGGCAGAAGATAGACTTGAAGGGGTTAAAGAGTGACTGGTGGTGAGGAAATAAGAGCTAACACCCTTTGGGTGCTAATTATATGCTTGGAACTCTTGACAAGTTTTGCTTCATTTAATCCTCACAATAATCCTGTGAGGAAACTGAGGCACAGAGAGACTAAGTGCTTTGCCCAACATCACACAGCTTGAAGACAGCACAGCTGGGACTTCAACTCAGGCACTCCTCATGAGCCAGCCAGCCCTTGATCAGCCAGGAGAGAAAAGTCAAAGCAGGGGAGCAAAGGAAAGAAGGACCTGCCCTTCTCCCCCAGGACAGAAAAGAAACAGGAGGCGCAGAGGCCGCACAGGAATTGCGGAGCAGAGGAGGAAGGTGAGGAAGCTCGCTCAGGTCTCGGTCCAGCTGGAAGGAGAATCACCTGTACAAAGTGACACGTCCGGGATTAAGATGCAGACTCGAGGAGCAAGGAAGAGGACCCGAAGGGTGATGCTCGGGCTCTGAAGGTGCCTGGAGTGGAAGTGCTGCCTGCTCTGTCACTGTGTCAAAAAACCCCAGTACTTGGTACCTTGTCACATGTAAACGTGCAGGAGCCAAATAAGGGGGCTTAGAGATGCAACGAGCGTCTCCCAGGGACAGTAATGAGTGCTAACCAGATGCTTCCAGCACGCACAAACAGATAAACAGATTCAGGACACGAGATTTCTTGGAGTCTAGTGGGAACCTGCTAGAAAAGTGCATCACAGAGAAAAACTGCCTTTCTTTTTTGATCATATAGAGGCTGGTCTCTTATGAAAGGCCTGGAGTTTGGAGAGGCTGTGATTTAAGGAGAACACTGACTCACGCAGCTTCCCTCCTTGATCAATAACATCAACATGAGCAAGAGGCGGGGCTCTCGGGTGTAAAGTGTCCAAGATAAACAACGCTCATAAATCCCATTTTTAAAAGAGCCCAGAAACAACACTAGATTTTGCTCTAAAACGAAGAGATTCTGAGAGAGCACTCTAAGTATGCTGAAGTTTCAACTAGCACCAGAACATCAGCGAAAGCCGCAAACTAATACTGTTAACAATTTAAAAAATAACCCATGTGGGCTGGCAAGTCTGTTTATCCACAAGAGTCTGGAAACTTAATCTGTCAAGCTGGTGTAGGACTTATTTTTTTGTCACATGAAAACACACACCACACACCACATTTTTAGATACAAAATGTTCACGTTTTTCACTTACTGTCATTGTTAGAGCCCGTTTCCATAACACCATAAGGAGGAGCCAGAAGTCCTGCCATGTACTGTCGATATTTCTGAAAGACAAGATTGTAAACTCAATGCACAGATATTTACTCACTTGGCACATTCATTTATTTACACGTTAAAAAGCAGAAACGTTAGTCATCGGGAAGCATCTGAGTCTTGTATTTATAGCGCCTTGAAACATGCTATCTGGGATCAGTGGCCTAAAATAAAGATGCTGCATTCTAAAGAGGTCCTCCTGGGTAGGGCTGAGTGTGCCCCCAGCACGGAGGGGGGCTATCTCAGGCAACTCATTTATGTATTTGTGACTGATTAACTGAATTGTGTAGTCTTTTACCCTCCCTCCACCTCCTGCCCTGCTTCTCACTCCTACAAACACATGCTCAGGTTTTGGCAGAGGGGAAAAACACTTAGTTTTTATAGATGCAGATACAACTAAATAGGTGAATGACACTGAATCAGTTTTCTTTCAAAGCAAAAAGAAATGCATCCTTAGAAAAGGTCTGCTTTGAAAGAAGCTGATTTGCTTTCATTTACCTACTTCCTTTTACAAAGTACACCTGCCCGTTTTGTGACCTCCAAGGAACTGTTGCTATGTTGTCAAATAGAAGAGTCTGGCTTCGTTTAGAACTGTTTGGATTCCCCTGAATTGTATCCCCCTGACTTTCGGTCCAGGTATGCCTTAAAACCTGGGGCTCAGGGATGTCTATTAGCCCTCAAGGTCGGTTCTGTTCTGTTCTGAAGGCGTGGTGAGCGTAAAGCGATCTAGAGCATCCTATGAGAGCGGTGTGGCATTTACTAAGAATGCTAAAGGAATATTAGACATCCTCTCTTGTCAGGTAATAACACAGCCTCCTCCCCTTTCCGAATGAAAGCTGGGCAATTCTATTTATTGCAGGGTGTCATGTATATTTATGGTTTCTAACTATGATGACACAAATGTTAACCTGCATCAAAAGAATCAACACTCTATGATGTGCTGGTGGGTTACGCAGGCGTCAGCAGAAAAGACTTCATCTGTAGCAATGGGCAGCTGGCAATCTGCAATATTCGAGCAACCATCTGGCCCATTTGGTATATTTGAATGGTGTTTGTAATGTAACATTGATGATTTCTCAAAAGAGCCTTCTTCCAGTCAAGATGTGACTAGCTTTTATTTCTTAATCCATTTTTGCTGTCATTCCGAGGCAACTATACCAACACCTGCATGCAAACATTAAAAATCATGAATTTCTCTGCCTCAGAATTACCTCAACACTCAAACATGCCCGCAGGACCAATCTTGCACCCTGAATTCCTGACATTTCCTTTGATGACTTCCCAATTCTGATTCCCTTCTTTCTCATGACACCGTCTACTCTTCCTCCTCACCAGAGAGCATTGATTAAACACATTTCTCGGCATGATATCCTGCTGGACTCAGAACAAAACAGGCCCAAAGAGAGGAGACAGGGATGGGGATTTGTTCTAAGAAGACTTTGTGGCCGCCTCCCCACACACAGCCTTTTGAATTACTGTAAGTTCCTCTTACTGTTAGCAACTCCCTACTGGGCGCCTAAAAGAAAGAATTCATGTAAATTAAAGGAGCAATTGTGCTTTGCTTAGAAATGTTTTGGATGCTGAGGGTGTCCTTTGTCTCAGGCACCTCAATGTCAATTCTCATGAACTCCAGGGAAGCACCTTCTTGACCCCTGAATGAATGGGACTTCGCCTTCCTTCAGCTCCATAGCCTGTGGGCTGTTGCTCGCTCATGGGGCACATCACCACAGAGGCAGCTCCTGGGAACAGAAAAAAAGAGCAGCCCTTTGGGAGCCCGAGTGCGGGCTGGAGCTCAGGACACATTGAGCACCTACTATGTGCAGACAGTGCCCTAGACACTGACAGAAAGGCACGTTCAAACTATAGTGCAGTATCATATTTTACTTGTCAGATTTGGAGAGGTTTCAAAAAGTTAGATAACATTATTAGTGAGAATGTGGAAAACAAGTTCTCTCATATACTGCTTATTGGAGTATAAAATGATACAACCTCAGTGGAAGGCAATTTAGAAGTATCTGTCACATTTTAAAATGAGTAATTCCTTTGACTGAGCAAGGAGCCTCCCTTAGAGGACAGAGGTAGAGCCTCCTAAAATACAAGAATACATATGTAAACACACCTATCTGTTTATAATAGCAAACAAAACAACAACAACAAGCAGGAAATAATCCAAACGTCCACAAAGTAGATAACATCTGGGTTACTTCCTGAGAAGTAGATGAAGATGGGTTATTTCTTGATAAACAGATGATGTTGGAATATTACACAGCCATGAAAAAGAACGAAGCACCACCACATGTGCCGATATGAAGTGATCTCCACAATATATTGTCAAAAATTTTAAAAGCAAACTACAGCACTATGTGTAGAGTATGCTACTATTTTGTAGAAATAAAAGAATAGATGTGTGTTTGTGAACATCCATAAAGATCTGTAAATGTATAGACTCTTTCTGGATGGATATACAAGAAAGTAGCAACAATGAGTGTCTCTGGGAAAGAGATCTGGGTAGCTGAGGGTCACGTGGGAGAGAGACTCAGTTTTCACTGTTCGTTCCTGGCTGAGGCCGGGGGATCACCCACTGTGCCTGTCTGCCCAGAGGCTGGACTGGTAGGTTGGCTGGCCTGCAGTGGTCTTCAGTGGCAGTCATCTGAATGTGCATGGTGCCTGGCAGCAAGGGATAGTGGCAACAGGGGAATGAGAAGACAGCTCTTCTCTCTTAGTTAACAGTGGAGGTGGGAGTAACACCCTTTGACTATAAAATCCTCCAGAGGTGGGGAAATTGGGGAGTTAGGTACTGGGCTTCCTTGTCATAGGGCTTATTGGCACTGAAGTGATGTATTGAAAAATGAGAGGTGACTGTATTAGTAAATCTAGATCGTGGAGTAGTTCGTATCTTCATAGAAGATTAAAAGCCACTTCAAGCTTTCTGAGAACCAGAATAAAACGAATGGGAATTACCAAAGCCATGATTAATAAGGCGCCCACATGACAGTCAGCACAAGGCCAGCTTAAACCTGAGGTCAGTAGTTCTTCAGAGGTGACCCAGCACATTTGTATGGTGGTTACTCAATGTCATTCCTACACACCTCCACCACCCCGGCCGCTGAGGTGTATAGTGGCCTGGCTGAGTCCTTTGATAATGCCTTCTTTGGGCCCCTGGTTGACATTCCCTTGCAGAGCCTTTCCCTGGATCCCAACATACTCTAACACTACAACAGCTTCAATGGCCTGACCCAACCATTCTTAAATCGCCATATGCACTGGGAAAGAGCTATGCCTTTAACTGCCATGGACACTGACCCACACCATGGAAGGCCCCTGGCTGGAGTTCTCCTCAACATTCCCACTCCCCAGCCCTCCAGGACCTCTGAGAGCAGTTAGGATATAGTATTCACAGCACATGAAAACCACAAGGGCCTTCAAGAGTCTTGGAAGAGCTCGGTAGGCTTCATTCTTAGGATCTACTCCTGGCTTTGTTGCTAATCAGCTGAGTCAGCACAAACACATCCTCTGAGCTCTCTGGCCTCAGTCTCCTTATCTGTAAACAAGTGCTCTGAATCTGATCCAGGGGTTCGGAACCTTGTCCTTCAGCAGAGCCCCGAATTCCTGCAGGCAAGGGCCCCATGCAAACAGAGCCTTCAGCCCCCAGGTAAACTAGTGTTTTCACTTTTATGTTTGATAAGGTTCCAAGAGCAATTTCATTTGAAAGATGACTTTTGCTTTTTTTAAAAACAGAAGTTTCCAAACCACAAGATTAAATAATCTCTAAACTTCCAGCCAGATAGAGGTCACTCAAAGATCTCTGAAGAATCAACAGAGACAATTTAGGATTTGTCTAGGAAGTATCAGGACTCTACTCTCTGTGAGGAAGGCTTCTGTGGTTGTGGATTGGCCACGTGAAGGTTGTTCCATACCTGAAAGGTTTATCAGAACTACAGGTATTAAGGATTTCACTGAGATGCACCACAGTGCTGACCTTCTCACACTAAAGTGTGCAGCCCCCCGGGGTGGCAGCCAGCAGGGCAGGCCCGGATGTGACAGGGGCTAACAGGAGCTCTTTCTGGAGCTTAAATTTTATTTTATGTCAAGTAGTTTAGAGGATTATTTTTATACTTTTACATTATAAAGTAGAAAGCTAAATTTGCATAAATTTTAAAGATTAAAGCTTGAGACTTCAAAGAGATTTTGAGCTTGCTGCTGGCTATGTCTAGCTACAAAGGGTCTAGATCCGGGCATAAAATGTTGATTTCATCTGCATTCAGGGACTTCAGTGGGGAAAAACAAGAAGCTCTGATGTTATGGGAAGCATGCACACACTGGACTCACACAAGAACGGGGTCTTAATTCTAATTCCACCACATGAACTTCAGTAAGTTTTTACCTCAGTTTCCTGGCTAAAGGGCCTGGAATAATAACACCCATCTTTAGGGACCATTGGGAGAATGAGAAATAAAATGTATAAAAGTGCTTAGCACATATTAGGCACTTAATAAATGGTTGCTGATAATAATACTAATAGAAATAATATGGCAAGAATTAATCAAGCTAACCATAGCAGAGTCTTTAGCCTTAGGAAAGAATATTCTCTACATGACTTCACACTACTGGGGCTGTTGATATAGACACAATATAAAGACTCACAATACATCTACTGACCTGACAGTTAAATGGGGCTGTGGAGAAATAAGAATTTAAGCAACAGACTTTCTTAAATAGTTTTATAGTATTCTGCTTATTTTTATCTCCACCTAATAAAACAGTCCAAGGGAAAAACAAGAGCACAAGAGAGCAAGGCCAGAAATAGTTCAACAAAAATAAGTAAAGCCTTTGAGCCACCCGAACTGTTTTTGATTAACAGAATCCTTTTTTAAAATTTGATCTGTAAGTACAGTTGGCCAGCTTGTAAAGCAAAGTCAGTACCTGTGGCTCAAAACAGAGGGGAGAGGAAAGGCAAGGGTGGGGGGTGGAGGCAGAACCAGAGTAGAGGGGAGGGGAGATATCCGCAGGCTCGGGAGGCCAAATGCTGGTCCCTAAATCCAGGTAGAAATGTGCTACCAGCTGTACTAATGTTTTCTGAGAAGAAACAAAAGACGACAGTCTTAGAAAGGTTAAAACCTGGTCCATCTCTGGGCCAATTCATTGCCTCCACCAAGGCCCCTGCAGAGGCTGAGGGAAGGCTGGCAGAGCACCCGCCAGTGCGAGGGGTGCTGGGGAGAAACCCAGCTCGCCCCACAGCCTTGAGCCACACAGAGCAGGGAGTACTGCTGTTTACTGTGCACGAAGGCTCCGTATGGCCCAGGAGCCAGAACGCAAAGGTTTGGTGGTGTCCGCTGGGGGTGGAGGCATGCGAGAGATGTGTCGCATTCTGAAAGGCCAGCCTCCATTTCAAAGCAGGACTCAGAGAACAAAGGAAGCCTGGCGACTTGAATCTTAGCTGGACCCTCTATGACAAGAGATGGAGTCCCAGTGGGGCAGGACACCACATCCTGCAGCTCAAGGTTTTCCTGACACACTGAGACCTTTTCTGGATGTTCTCCAAGATGCTGCCCACTGCCAAGGCCTGTCCAGGCTGCCACCAGGAGCCTCTGCGAGGGAGGCCCGCGTGACACACGACTGTCTCCACATTCCTGCCCAGCCAGCAGCAGGCAGGTAGAGGCCCGAGCTTTGGGCACACCCCTTCCCAGCAATCGTCCCTGTGGCACCCACTTCCACCTAGGAGATTATCAGGTTGCAGGGAAAGCATAAACAGTATCCTTGGGCTGGGCTATCAGCACTGGAAAACATTAAAAACAGGAAGGCGTGAGGATAGTTGACAGGCACTGTGTGAACAGCCGTGGGGGGCTGTGCTCAGGACGGGGAACACTATGGCAGCCCATCGTGGCAGTGTCCGGGCCTGGGGAGGAGCAGAAGGGACTGTTCCGGGAATGTGAGGCTGTCTTGTCACAATGTCCCATCCGCTATATCTTTACTAGGTTCTCCCAAAGTATCAAAGATGAGTTTACAAAATGTAACAGCAAACGGTGCGTCTGTGCTTTCTCTGAGAGCATCATGATTATGCGGTAGAATCGCTTAGACTAGGGGTATAAAGTTTAGGTCCCTTTTTTCTGTTTCTTGGCAAGAGCTCTTTTATAGCTTCTGTATGATGTATAATATATGATGTAAAAATGGACACGGCACATTGCTCTAAAATCTCAGAGAGAGCCAGACAATTTTTTAATGTGTAAAGGGCAGAAGAGAGGGGAAAGTGGAGCAGCTGTAAATGGAAACCTTCAAGTGAAGTTTCCTGTTTACCCTTTAAAGCCACGTGCACTGCTTTTCCCACAGCCAGTCGTTGGCTGGACCAGGCTTACCGCTCATGCCAAGTTCCTGTTTCCTGATTCTTGATTTCTATAGCATTGGCATGATGGGGCACAAAGAACTCCCATAGCTATTTCTTCAATGGTGTTTCATGACATCCTATTATAGATATTTCTATTGGAGGCAAAATTCTGCTTGCTGCTTGCCAACTCCTGGCCATTTTAAATTCATGATCGACCTGCAGGAGCTGTAGTTTGGAGTGTGATAATCACACGTATAGCTAATGGAGCAAGTATTCCAAAACCAAATCATCTAAGAATCCTATAAGTAAGCAAATAAAGTCTCTGAAAAAGCCACCTGTTTGAAGTTCTCTCTCCTACTGGCCTGTGAAGGTGCCAAGGTCCTCACGAATTAAGTGTAGGGACTCTACGGAATTATTTGCTATGGGGAGTCATAGTTCTCAGCCAGTTCTCATTCCGCCAGTTATAATGGAGGTGAGTAAGGCTAACCCTGAAGGAAGGGGGGGTAAATACGCATTCACTCAGTCAAGGTGACCAGGGAGGCCCAGCAGGGTTCTTGAGGGCACCTCCCCCCCCCCAAGGCCCACACAAACAATCACCTCAGCACACTGGTGCCAAGGGCTTAAAAGGAAAGTGTGGGGTGCACTGCAAATGTGGCTGGGTGGTGGGGAGTGGGGTGAATTCAGATTTGGGGGTCAGGGTGAGGCTGAGGAGGCTTGGGGGTGAGAGACTGAAGAGGGGAGTGGGATGGGGTGCGGGCAGGTGGAGCGGGAACCCAAGTGTTAAGAGACAAAGAAGGCCACCTAGCAGGAGAGTCAGGACAAGAGGGTGGGGGAGGGAAGGCCCTGCAGGTCACATGAAGATTTTCAACATCATCTGAGTACAATGGGAAGCAGTTTAAGCGGAGAAGTGACCAGAACAGATGGGTGTTTTTAAAAGATCATTCTGGCTGCTGCGTGGAGGGTTTTGACAGGAAACAAGGAAAGCATAAGCCAGAGGGCAGGCCTGACTGGCCCCTCCAAGGGGCCTGAACTGGGGGAGACGAACAGAAAGAGACTAGCATAGGGGGTGGTAGAGACACTCTTCCCTAGAAGCTAAACCATCTCTAACTACCTACAGTTAATGATACCAAAGATTCAGACTTCTTGTTGAAGGGCTCACTGGGATGATTATCATTTAAGTCAGTGCACACTCTGCATATTCAACTAATTAAATTAGCCATGAACTCCTCTTAGAGAAACTCAAATTGAGAACAAGACACACACACAGTAGGTCAATGCTACTTAATTAAGAGTCATAAACTAATGTGCTCCGGAGCTGCGACTGCAGAGCAAATCCGCATGCCTCTCTTCTTGCCGAGCCTGAACCCACTACAGACCATCTCCTGTGTACATGTCACTGTGGACACTGAAGATCAGCTGCTGCCTCCTTGTTCACAGAATAGAACAGATGATTGACATTCTATGTAACCATATGAGTCTTCAAAGGGTGATGGATATTAAGTATAGTTATTCTGAATTAAAATGATCAAGCCCAGCTCTTATAAAACTAACAGGAATATCAGTAATACATACCACTGAAACATGGGGATTCTAAAAAAGTGCTTAAATACTGATAATACAGAATTAGGATGCACTTGTCATTTACAAACCTAAAATAAAGGGTCCACTCTGAGGTTCAAGTTCCTCAATAACAAACCAGAAATATTACCATGTGCAGTCATGGTTGATGGAAGGACTGACTGAGGTAACCCGGGCTCCTCACGACCCAGGCACACAATGACTATCGGTTCCCATTCCCTCTACACCATGATTTCTTCTCATACCGATTCTGCCAAGGGGCACATTTCCATTTAAAAACCAAATGCTTAAAAGAAAAACAGGCCTAATGCATGCAGACCTATAAAAATCATTCTAATGATTTGGCGATCTGATGAAAGAAGTTATTTGAAATCATATGATGTACACGGTTAAATATCTCTGTGATGTTTGTTTGCTCTTTATGAATAAGCTTCTTGCTTTCAGAGAAGGAACAGAAGAAGCATGAAGATCAGTTGATGCTGATAAAAACAAAACCTAAATTTAACACATCAAAGTCTATGAAGACTAATCAACTTTGTAATTTAAAAGGAAGCGCAGAGGGATAGAGCAGCCAGTCTGCTCTACCAGAATTAGCACCAAAATACACTCATTAGCGAAAATTAAGTTTTAAGAGACCCATGTATGAGTCTTGCTGAAAAAAACTGGAAGCCATGTACAAATAGCTGGAAGTAGAAAATGATTCATTTTAGATTTCCAACTTATTCATAATTCCGCCTGCTGATGTTCCTCTCTAAGCCACACCGTTTTTAATGTTTGCCTTTTGGTTTTGTTTTAACTACCATTCTCTCTCTCTTTCTCTATTTTCTCCCTCCCTACTATCACCAGTTTTATTACTACAGAATAAATAAAAGTACATGATAACAAATTTAAACTCAAGGTTATAAAATGAAAAAAATAAAAAGTAATTCTCTCCCTTCACTACCCTCCACCTACTGACCTGCCCAGTCTCACTGCCACGTTAGCCACTGCCGACACGCATTTCTTCCGTGACTTCCACAGTGTTTCTACGCGCACACCAACACGTCACCTCAACTGGCTTTAAACTGATGAGATTATACGGCATATGATGTTTTGTCCTTTCTTCTCCCTCTCTAAGAATACATCGTGGATAGCTTTTTATATCAGAACACATTTCACATTGCTTCCTTGTTAAACACTTTTTTTTTTCTTCTATCTACTCATTTAACCCCATTGGGGTAAATCTGGAAAATATATTGAATTTGCATCATCAAAATATCTTCCCTGAGTTTAAGGCCAAAAGATAAAGATCATGTCCATGGGTCTTAACAAATGGCGATTTCAGTGTTATTCTTAAAATGAGACAGCACTGTAAAAATGTAATTCCAAGGCAAACAAATATGCAAGCACATTACTCAGGAAAGCTCTTTGATCTCTCTGATGGCTTTATCTAAGCGGTGTCATTAGGCTGTAACCCCACTGACTGCCAACTGCGTTTCTGTAAACTTGGCAAAGGCTTCCCATGGAATACACTTGAAGAAAAAATGTTGTGTGTGCTCCCTCCCCAACATTGTCAGAAGGAAAAAGAAATGTAATTAAATTTCAATCTCTGACAGTTAAAAAATAAAAGAACAGAAACTATCAAACATTATGAATGGTATTTGAATATTACTGGTATTAAAAGGAGCCAGATTTCCTAATCTTGGTAACTGCATTGTGGTTATATAAGAAAATGCCCTTGTTCTAAGGAAACATATGCTGAAATATTAATATTTAGGGGTAAAGGAGCACAGTGTCTCAACTTACAAATGATTCAGGAAGAAAATGAGAGAATGATAAAGCAAGTGGGGCAAAATGTAAACAATTGGTAGAATCAGAATAAAGAGTCTAGAGGGGTTATTTATACTATTCTTGCAATTTTTCTGAGTATATTTAAAATGATATCAAACTTAAAAGCTACCAAGAAATGAAAAGGAGTCACAGTTGAAACTTTAAATGATCACTCTTAATGCATTTATTCTGTCAGTATCTGCCTTTCCCAATTTGGCTCAATGACAAGCTCTGTCCCCATTTTGTAGGTCCAACGGCCTCTGTCTCTCCAGCAAGTCCTTATTGGAGTGGGAGCCTTGTCCCCACCATCAGGGAAGGTCCAAAGTTGCCCGTGGGTGCCATGTGTTCAGGTATCTGGCATGTGGGGAGACGGGGTGCAGGGGTGAAAAGAGCTAAAAAGCCACAGCTCTCTCTTAATCACTCATGTGCTCAGCCTTTACCCCCTGTGTGTCCACTCTCTTGCTGGGACTATAGCCCAGCTTCAACACAGTCCACAGCCCTTCTTGCCCTGGCCTGCCCCTGGTTCCCTCTTGTTCCTTGTACCTCTAGTTCTAGTCTGAAATACCACCCAGCCTTTACAGATGACCCAAAACCATGAAACAATCGCCTGGTTTGATTTTTTGTTCTGTCACTGTTAGCAAATCTTTTCTCCAGGCACCACCCAACCAGACCAGAGAATCCCCTTGGTCTCAATGCCATTCTGATCGAGTAGAAATTTTCTGGGCTCTTTTAGCACTGTTGTTTGTATGGTTGGCCACTGACCTCAGGGGTCAGCCTTACTGCTTTTATAACTAGGTTGTCTGGGATGTGCGTTCTGGCAAATGTCCCATCTCCACTGTTAACAGAGCTGAAGAGTCTAACTGTCCTACACGGATTTACCTTTGATCACACATGAAAACAGATTTCTGTGACAATCTAGAAACTCGACTTCAAATGTCAATTTCCTGGTCAGAAAATAGCTGCTTTGGGCTTTTCTATAAATTATCTCTACAGTGCCTGAAGGAGAGAAACAACCTTTCTACCAGTCAACACAAAAATCTAAACAAAATAATACAGTTATGCTATACTTATAAAAATCCAAAGTATAAAACATGAACGTGTGTTTTACAATATTTGTAACATACAAGTATTCTTGATTTTAATGCAGGTTTAAATAAAATTCTTGATGTTTTCAAAATAATATTACCCCAAATAATATATGCCTAAGTCAAATATTACATATATATGTGTATATACATGTATACATATATAGTTTTAATACACACACACAGTTTTGAAATAACATCTATTGAATATAGTAAAGTATATTTAAATTTGGGGGGAAAATTAAAGCACATTGCATCAGAGAGTTAGAACAATCTGAGAAGGAGAAAACTTTAGGGCTTGGAGGAGTGCCTCACTAAAAGTTCCTTAGAAGCCTCACTAGGAGAGGAAATATTTTCAACCACTTTCCAACAAGGCACACAGCTAATCTGGACAAAAAAATTCTCCTTCCTTTTATGAAAGTGTCAAGCTAAAAAGGGCACCTTTAAGAACAGATGTGGGGACAGCCCAGAAGGAGGGCGGCCAGGTGAAGGACTCTGAATCTGGACCCCCAGGACCCAGGGGAAATCTTGTCAGAACCTTCTCTACCCATCCTGTCCCTCTAAATGATGACGTCTGGCTCCTCCTCTACAGAAGCGGGCTGGTCCACGCCATCTGCACCCCAGGGAGCTGAGCCACCTGCCCCGCGCCTCTCCCCTCGCCTGCGGGTGTCAGGGGCTGGCCAGAGGGGGCCTGGAGGCTGGGAGAGAATGTGCCTGCGGGAGCCGGCCCAAATGGGTCCGCAGAGTGAGGTGGGCCTGAGAACAGGCATGGGGTGGGGATGGAGAGTTGGAGAGAGAAAAGCAAGGACCGGGACTACTCAGACAGAGCAAAGAGCGGTGGCCTGGGCAATTCGGAGTGTGAGGTGGGGTCCAGGGTGGGCAGGTGGGGTCCATCCCTAGGGTGCAGGATTCGGCAGCCATGCCGGACCTCTTCCTGGTTCCCCACACCTGCTGCAGCTCCTCCATCCTCGTGTGCAGACGGCATCCCCCCTGGATGTTTTCCACGATCTCCACCTCTCCTTCAGATCTGTCTCCTGTTTGAGAATCCTCCATCTTGATGTCTAATCCCCAACCCCAAGACCTCCTGTAAGGAAATCCTCCTGGTCTCCACATTTTCCTTTTCACCCTGGATCCCCTCTGGCCACTGGCTCTCCTGCTGTCCCCGCTCCAGACCTGACTCTCCCCCCACCCAGTCATGCTCAGGCTGCTCAAATGTCTGGGCTCCAGCCTGAAGGCCCACGCCTCTGATGCTGCCAAATAGTATAGTTCCTCTCCTCCTCCTCCTCCAGGTGCGTATCCTAGGGACCTCTCGCCCCGACCCTGTCATGCCGCCAGCCACACCTCTCAGCTGCAGTTTGACAGGAAATGCTTTGCACACTGTAAAGTACTGTACACACACTATTATGAGGATCGAATGCAGCTGCTATGCCATAAAATGAAGACACAGGGTGAAGAGGCAGTTCCAAAGATGAGAACCCCATTTAAAAGCAGCCTAGAAACCAATCAAATGGGAGAAGATATTTGCAAACAATACCTTCGATAAGGGGCTGATATCCAAAATATATCAAGAACTCATAGAGCTCAACACCAAACAATCCAATTAAACAATGGGCAGAGGACCTGAACACTTTTCCCAAGAAGATATACAGATGGCCAACTAGCTATAAGGGACATGCAAATCAAAATCATGCCTGGCCAGGCGTGGCTCAGCGGTTGAGTGTCAGCCTAGGATCCAGGCAATCAGGGTTCGATTCCCGGTCAGGGCACATGCCTGGGTTGTGGGCTCGATCCCCAGTTGGGGGCATGCAGGAGGCAGCCCATCAATGACTCTCTCATCATTGGTGTTTCTATCTCTCTTTCCCTCTCCTTTCCTCTCTCTGAAAGCAATAAAGATATATTTTTAAAAAACAAACAAAAAAACAAATCAAAATCACAATGAGATACCACCTCACACCAAATAGAATGGTCATCATCAATTAATCAACAAAGGAGTGTTGGCAAGAATGTGGAAAAAGGGAGCCCTGTACACTGCTGGTGGGAATGTAAATTGGTGCAGCCACTATGGAAAACAGTATGGAGGTTCCTCAAAAAATTAAAAATAGAGCTACCATATGACCCAGCAATCCCTCTCCTGAGTATCTACCTGAAAATTTTGAAAACATTTATTTGTAAAAATATATATGTACCCTTATGTTCATTATTCACAGTGGCCACGACATGGGAACAACCTAGGTGTCCTTCAAAGGATGACTGGATAAAGAAGATGTGGTACATAAATACAATGGACTACTACTCAGCCATAAAAAATGATGAAGTACTGCCATTTGCCACCACATGGATTGATCTTGAGAGTATCAAGAACCACATGATTCACTCATATGTGGGAGATAGAACTGAAAACAGAAGTAAATAAACAAAACAAACAATCTCATAGACACAGACAGCAGTGTGGTGGTTACCAGAAAAGAAGGCGGGTAGGAGGCAGGGAAGAGGGGTCAAATATATGGTGGCGGAGGAAGACTGGACTTTGGCTGCTGAGCACACAATGCAATATACAAATGCAGTGTTATAGAACTGTACACCTAAAACTTATATAGTGTTATTAAACCAATGCTACCCCAATACATTTAATTAACAAGTAAATGAAAGTAGCCTAGAGAATGTTCACCTTCCACTCACTGAATTAATTTATCCAAATGTGGGTCTTCAGAAAACATTAATCGGGATGTGGCCTGTCTTTGGGGTAATAAAAATGTTCCAAAACTGACCGTGGTGATAGTTGCACAATATACTAAAAGCTATTGAATTGCACACTTGAAGTAGGCAAATTGTATGTATGTGTAGTATGTCTCAATAAGCCTGCTTTAAAAAAGAGAAAACACTGAAGAGAGTTCAGGATGTCAACCTAACTTACCCAATGTATCCACCTGGCTGCCAAGAGGGAGGTGATCAGAAAAAGATGCAGGAAAAGTCATTTTCCGGAAATTCTGGGTGGGCTCTGCTGAAGCACACACTCTGATTTCACCTGCATGAAGCCCAAGTCTGAGCACCCCTCCCGGCGGCTCTCCCCACCGGAACACTGCACACCGAGAGAACTGGCCTGTGTAGGTTTCTCCGTGCCTATGGCATGCAGAGCTATGCTGACTTTTTTCAGCTTTTGATTTTTCCAAACAAAAGGAAAAGCCAAGCACATAAAACCCAACAGTGAATTGATGAGCAACTTTGCATATATATAGAATTTCCAGGCAATAAAGCATGCTCTCCAACAAGCCTGTCTTTGTTTGGAGGAAAATTACACTTTGCTTTCTCACAATGCCCTCTGCCAAGCCCAGTGTGCCCTCCTAATTTAAATTAGTCTTTCAATTGTGTAATGGTACCAAAAGAAACTAATTTTCACTACGCTCATTTAGGGAACTTAACCAAAACTTGAAATTTTGTTGGAAGGAGGTGGCAAACCCACACAGTAAGGTTCTTCTGCTTTGTCACAATCCTAAGATTAATCATTTTCTGAATATCTATAAATATTATTTCGATTATGTGGATGGCTTTAAATAGCTGTTTATGAAAAACTCACACTACTGTAAGTCTGCAAAGAAACAAGCCTAATATAAAATGTGAGCGGGAGAATTAAACACAAATTGCACAATTATATTCTAATTTGTAGGTTATAATTCAGTATGCCATAATGGTTAATCCTGAAAAATTATGTTATCTCAAAAAAAAAAGATTAAAAACTGATTAAGATAACTTCTCTCACAAATCCTAAAATGTTTCAATTACCGAGTAATTTCATTCTACTATCTCAAAAAAAAACCATTTCAAATCAAAGACCTCAAAAGGAAGGCTAATAAATCTTGATGGCTTCAACAGGTTTTCTTATTATACATTAAATTCTGTGTGAAATTCAGTAGTCCATACAATCTGGAATAAAAATGGAGGGTTAAAAAAAAGTTTAAAACTTTGATTTCTCAGAAAATGTTTTAATGATATATTTCTCTCTCTCATTGCTGGGTTATTTCCCAGAAAAGTCTCCATTTTCACTATAATTTTCCTAAATAAAGCTGTGATAAAAGAGGATATGAGAGCAATGGAAAGTGTGAGAAATCTGATCAAAAGTGGGTTAATTTTCTTAAATTGTCATAAATATATAGCTCATCCTATAAATTCATAATCCGAACAAGCCAATCATTCTGAATGGCTTTGGGCAAATTCTTTTTTCTTTTTTTTTTTTTTAGACAGTGTTATTTTTATCCCTCCCCACCCGAACTCCTTCCTTGCCATATACAAAAATGAAATATTCATCTCTGAATGTCCTTAGTGACCTGAGTATGTATATTTCGGGGACACATTATGTCAGCATAACATTCAGAATCGGCAGTCTCAGAGACCAAGTTAGAAGTAGGTTCACGTATATAAAATTACACCATTTTAGTAATAACTAAGATCACAGAAAGTTGTGAACAATAACTCATAAATTGTGATTATGCCTTTTGGGGCACGTTCATATAAGTTATAAGACAACGTGTGCAGTTTGCCTGAGGTAAAGCATGCACAAAAAGCAGGGAGTTAGTTGGTCAAAAGTTCTTGACCTTGGGGGGGAGGCTGCAAGGGTAAAAGAGGGCCTCAAGCTCCTTGGAAATATCCACTGGTTCTGTTTTCTAGCAGTCGCCAACACCAAGTTCCAAAAAGTCAAACTTTTAATTAAATAGTATGGAAAAGTAGGATGCCACATGCCTTTTAAAAAAAGAAAAAAACCCACCACAATGGCTCACAACAGGACCGGAATCAAGGGTAAGTATTAACAGCAGAATCCAGCTGTTGTCTCGAAAAGATTAAAAACAAAGAACAGAAAACATTAAAGTGAAAGGGTTGCAGGGATGCTGCCATGGGAGCATTTAAAACAGACCCAGAAAGTGACAACAAATTGCTCCTCTCTCCACCACCTTCCCTCACATACCAGAGGCTATCGGGTGCCTTCTAAAGAAAATTCAAAAAACAGTCCTTCTGTTTGGGATTCTATGAAGATCCTCAACGTACAAAGCATCCGCCAGCCAATGGACACGCAGAAAGTTCAAACCAGTTCAAGTCCACTTTTGTGATAATTATTATGCAATGTTCACTGCCCACTTCAAAGGCCAAAATTATAAATATGAGTGTTTTTTAAAAAGGTTGGTCAAACTGGAATTAAAAAACAGATGGCGAGACATCAATACCATTATTTTGGGCTTCTCTGAAATGCCCCCTCAGAGCACAAACAGACTTCAGCACCCACTTCTCACAAAATCAGATGAGTTTTCTCTTCTCATTAAGTCATCATTCCTGCAGTCAGTCTAAAAGCTCATGACAGACTAAATCCCTGTTCAAGATGGAAATGAAAGTGTCACCTTTTCCCTGCATATCCAGAGAGTCACTTATATGTGCTTCCAAAATAAATCTCCATATGTGTATATATACATATATATATATAATTTTTATTTTTTTAAAAATAACTGTTCTACTCTTTCCCACTAAATCCTTTCCACTGGAATAAAAAGAGAAAGATAAGTGTAAGAACTAGAATTGGAGCTTTTATTAAGCTGAGCCTTGATTTTCTACTATAAGCCTTGCAGGAAAGGGAAGTTGAAAATTTCGAAGTCACTACGGGAAAGCATGGTGCAAATAGCCTAGGCTCTCCGGCCGGACGTGAGCTACCGTAAGGCGACTGTTTGTACATGAAAGCACCCATGATGACACTGCAGATGAACTTGAAAAGGCTTCTGCACAGATGTGTGGGGAACCCTTCAGATCCTAATGTTCCCTACACGCCACTCACATCAAACAGGCAGTGAGCCTGTTCTGTGGAACAGTGGAAGACGGAGAAAGAAGGTGGCTCCATGGCTTATGGGGGCAAGGCTATGAGTCGCCCTGGCAATTATGTCGAAGTGACAAGTGTGATAGGTCTTACCCATGATGTGTCCTTTGGGCACACGGAGAAATTTTCTCTGATTCTTTATGTTTTTTTAAAAAATATGTTTTTATTGATTTTAGAGAACGAAAGGAAGGGAAAGGAAGAGAGAAACACCGATGACAGAGAACCATCGATCGGCTGCCTCCTGCACACCCCGCACTGGGGATTGAGCCTGCAACCTGGGCGCGTGCCCTGACTGGGAATCGAACCGGTGACCTCTTGGTGCACAGGGCGACACTCAACCAACTGGGCCACACCAGCCAGGGCAATTCTTTATGTCTTTAAATTGAAAAATGAAGAAAAGGACTTTGCATGTAGTAATGAAGTAAAACAGGAGCTTTCAAGTAGCATCTTTACCTAGGATTTGGGCAGAATTTTTCACTGGTTTAAAAGATCAGTAGCACTGTAATCATCAATGTTCCAAGGAGTGGGGCCGAGATTACAGGTGCATTTGGAAGTGAAAAGCATACTGGTGGTGGCAGGGAGTCTGGCAGTTCCAGTAAAGATGCCTTACCATTACATTTCTTCAAGCCTTTGAGGCATTCCTCGAGCCATTTCTTCTGAGGAAGACACAGAAAGTTATGATGTGCCTGAACAAATGTCATATTGAATATAACAGTGGCTAATGCTCTATGCCCTGGAGACCCTAACTCAATCAAAAAACTTATTTTGAAAAAATAGAAACAAAGTTGTCATAATATTAAACCAACAATAAAAGAGGCTAGAATCCTGAGTCAAAAGCCTTGTGCTCAACTCTCATGGTTCAGGGCAACAGTCCGTCGACCTGGTTTGCAGAATGCAGACTGTCATAGGAGTGCACTTGCTATTCTTTCACACAGGATGTCAGGTAGACTCTTTCATCTCCTGATTCTAAGTAAACCTCAAACAGTGCCCCAGCTGCTTGCAGTTCACCCCCAGGACTGAGCTGCTGGGGCCTCCAGGCTTCCTCCTGCCCTGTCATGCCCTTGTATTCAGCCTGCTCTGCTGGCTTTCACCACTCATCCTTCATAACTCCTAACCACGCGTGCCCAACTGACCACTGCCATCATGCCCTTATTACACTCTGCACAGATTTCTAGCATCATCTCTCTCTGAGAGACCACACACTCCACTGGCAGAAGCCATACCTTATTTCTCTTTCCAGCACCAGCCCGCAGCATGGTGTCTGACAAAGAGTGGGACCTCACAAAGGTGACTGCATAGATGATTATGTAATGAGATGTCATCAATATACGTGAAAATTAGTAACATAAGAATATTTTGAATTTCCCAATTTTCTCCTTTAGTTGTCAGTTGCAAGTTTGTAACCAATGCCAAGATGAACCGCGCCATAAGGAAGGCTGGCATATATGCGTGTCAGCCTAGCCAGCACCGCATCCTACTCATTTTATGGGCATCACTTAATTTGCATTCCTCCGAAGGCAGAGCTTGAAACTGGGTGGGACTTGGATGCAGCTCATTTAGGAAGTGATCTGGGGAAATGGGAGTGAAGGGCAGGAAACTGCCACAAGGAAAGTGGAAAAGACAATAAAGGCCTTATTACTCAGCTGGTTATCCCATTGGGGACAACTGGAGAATCATCTCAGAATTCTGTCTCCAAAGCACAGTAGTCTGGAGCATTTACGACAGACTCCCATCTACCATTATTTGAGGGGTACCTTCAGAGACACTATTCCTCCCCAAATCCCAACCATCTTGAGTTTAAGTTGTGCAAGATCTTGTGGTTTAGGAGGAGGTCCTGAGGCAGAGAAGCTGAGAGGCGGGGAATGGTTGAGGTGGGGCACTGAAGTGCACCTGGACTCTCCCTCACAGCTGCAGCTGAGAGGGAAGGGAAGCCACAGCCACTGAACTACTGCTAGGGAAAGGGCCACAAGTAAATAGTTAAGGTTTCATGTCATATTTTCCTAGATTATGCAGCCAAATATAAAAATTGATTCCAAAATACAATCGATTAATCGATGAAGAGAAAGTGCTTAATGGGGCCATGAGGAAGGACGTCCTAGCTGGACCTGGGGGATGGAGCTCCCAGGGGAAGAGGTGACTTTGCCACCTGGTGCTCAGTAATATCTAAGACTTATACATCTCCCCCTACCCCAACCAGCCCTGGCTCCCCTGCCATTCAAAGGGCAAACAAAAGGTTGAGAATTGGCCATACATCCTTTCTCACTCACTGTAACTTCTTTTCAGCAAGTAAATTGGTATTGATGGTCATTTTATACAAATGAGTGGAGGGAGCAGCAAAGAGGAGAGAGGAAGGGACTTACTGATCTGAGTTAAGTTCAGTTATTTAAAGCTATCTTCCCTTTTCCTCTCTTGGGCTCTGATGAGAAAGAATTCCCATCTACTTTATATGTTGGGGGAACCTACTACAAATGCTAGCAAACTCATACTACTTAGCTTTCTCCAAGTATATTTGATAAAGCTCCTTGTATTCATTGTCACCAGAATTTTCTATGCCCATTGCAAAAGGGACAAACTAACCGCAATGCCTTTGTTATTTTTTACCTGAACCGCTGTACTACGCTGTTTCTTTATTTAGCAAGGATGACTCAGGCACCCGCCACTGATGCCTCCCATCTGCTTCTGTTCCCACCAAGCAGAACGACTGTCAGTGAATCTGGCCCTTTGTTTCTTGCAATCAGCCTCACTTTTCCAACATGAGCCTTTTAGCTTAATACTGGCCCAGAATTTTGAGATAAACAGATGTCATGGCAGTGAGATTAGGAAAAGGAACATAAAAGCAGAAATCAAAGCTGGCTTCTAAAGAAAATGCCTTTTAAGAAGGAAAAGTATGCTCAAGAGAGGATGCTCAGGGCAGTGAAAATGTTCTGTATGATATCATAATGGTGGACCCATGTCATTATCCATTTGTCCAAATTCATGGGTTATACAACACCAAGAGAGAACCCTAACGTAAACCATGGACTTCGAGGTGATAACCATGTGTCAACGTAGATTCATCAGCTGTAACAAATGCACCCCTCTGGTGCCGGATGTTAATAATGGGGGAGGCTGTGCATGAGTGGGAGCAGGGGTGCACAGGAAATCTCTGTGCCTTCTGCTCATTTCTGCTGCGAAAAACTGCTCTAAAAAGAAAGCTTATTTTAAAAAAATAATAATAAAAAAAAAAAGACAAGGAAAACAAATAGAAAGAAAAGGAGACAAAATATGCATCAAAAGACTTACGAAAATCAGAAAACACCAGGGACACATGGCTACAATTCAATACCAGTCAGATGACATAGGGCAATATTTGTCAAGATCAGGTAAGATCTTAAATAAGGAAAATAAATAAAGCCAAGTCTGATTTCATGAATGTGCAACCTGTGTGTCCACACAGGGCCCCATGTTCAGAAGCACCCTGGGCTTGGTTTAATGCTCTGTGGTTGCCATCTTGAAATTATTAGTTATTTATTTTTTAAAAATCCTCCCCCGAGGATATTTTTTCCATTGCCTTTTCAGAGAGAGTGAAGGGAGAAAGAGAAAGAGAAACATCGATGTGAGAGAGACATGTTGATCCATTGCTTCCCACACGCTCCCAGACCAGGGCTGGGGATCGAGCCTACAACCGAGGTACGTGCCCTTAGCTGGAATTGAACCCAGGACCCTTCAGTCCTCAGGAGGATGCTCTATCCACTGAGCCAAACTGACTAGGGCGATTGTTAATAATTTTTAAACAGAAGCTCCAGGTTTTCATTTTGTGCTGGGTCCCTGCAAATTATGCATCCAGTCCTCAGTGAAAGAATAAGAATCCTATTTCCTTCCAACCTAAAGCACAGCAAGGAAGTATCTGCAGGGATATTCTCAAAGCACTCTCTCCTTCTGATTCATGTGAAATGGTCTCTCTTGGTTTAAACACACCAGGAATTCCAGGCTTTCAT
The DNA here is from genome assembly GCF_054644295.1 of Miniopterus natalensis. NCBI lineage: Eukaryota > Metazoa > Chordata > Mammalia > Chiroptera > Miniopteridae > Miniopterus > Miniopterus natalensis. The sequence goes on from NC_142088.1 coordinate 40,715,552, forward strand.
GTCCCTTGTCCTGAGAAGTCTTATGGGTAGAGTTGTAAATAGATGAGATTCTAAGCCCTCTTCACTAGTTTCCTTATTTGCAGAATTGGGGAAATAACAGCTCAAAAAAATAACCAATGATCACTCTTCAAAATAGATTCACTTATATGAAGTCTGACTTCATTGTGAAGGAAATGCTCCAAGAGTCTCCTGTAGTACATACAGCCTGATTAGAAATCTACTTTCCTGAAAAAGAACAGAAGAGGTAACAAAAGGTCTCCTTGCGGTCCCCAAGGACAACTGGGGAAATGGCTGTTGCCAGTCATCCAATTCCTGACTCTGCGTCTTGGCTCTTATCAGTCATCAAACTTCCGCTCCTTAAATAGAGCCACTCCAAACGTCACCACAAGTTTTCCTGGGACAAACTAGAGATTTAGCGTCAGAACCTCAGCTGCCAACATGAAACCCCTCTAAATTATTTTCAGTTCATGTTGGACCTTCCTGACTTACATGTTCTCAATTCACTGTTTATCATGATGATGTCTGAGCAAGTCTTGCTTTCAGTTCTGCAGAAGTTGGCTCTAGTGGCTTTTTAGCTTAAGAGCTGTAAAATATTAAGACGTACACTCTTTTTTCTCCTAGGACTACAAAAAGTACCCAGTGCACCATGGTGCATTCCCAAAAACTGGTGACTATAACCCCAGATAGACAGACCAACCTTAAACAGTTTTGCATGCTCTAGTAAGTTTTCCTTTACAAAATCTGCTAGGAGAATCCATTTATCATCAATACGGAGCTTGATCTTAATTTTTAAAAATGTTTATCCATATTTTAAAAGTTTTCTTTGCTGACTGACATTAAAAAGTAATAAGCCAGATACAATTAGAGATATACTGTTTAGCCTGAATAGGGTGTGTGTGTGTGTGTGTGTGTGAGTGTGTGTGTGTGTGTGTGTGTGTGTGTGTGTACACATATATAGTTGATTAAAGCTCATCCTTGTGTATAGACAAGTTCTCTTATGAAACTCTGTGCTGTCAGTGGAAATTGCAAGTTAAAATGACCTCCATGTGAGAAGGGGCACTTGTTATTTGGACTGGATCCTAATTACAAAGTAGCTGGATGCAGAAACCAAATACTGCCCATGTTTCTAGCAACACGACATAATTTGGTCTCTCAACAACTGAAATCTGTTTGTAAGAAAACAAGACCTTTTTACTGACATTATTACTATACGTAAATATTATTGCCAAAGCTTGAACAATGAAAATCCAGCAAAAATGGATGTCTTTTGTTATAAAACATTACCCAAAAGATGTTAAAAGCCTATTAACCTGCAAGTGGACAGTGTCCTGTGATCTCTTCCAGCTAAGTAGTAGGGGGGGAATAACTGCTACAACTCTTAAAACATAACTTTAAAATATTAAAAGAGAGATTCTAGTTTGTGAGTTCTCATTCAAATAGATCTTTGACATGACAAATATGATTTTCCTGGTATTTAAAATTAAGTCCAAATTGCCTATCAATCTCAGAAATCGCTTGTCAGCACCCACTCTCTCCTTTCCCCTTCTCTTCATTCCCTCAGTGAAAAGGTGTCTAGGAAGTCAATTAAAGCTCATCCTTATTGCCGCAGAAGTGGTTACCAGCCCCAGGAAGATGGACAACTGGGCGCTTCGCCAGACCAAATCCCCCCATTAGACAGCTGGAGAATATGGAGCATCTAGCAGTTACCTGGCTCTAGCAACATGAAATCACCATCACTCAGACAAATACGGGAAACTCTTGAAAAACGCTGCTATCCATTTTGAATTTAATCTTTCACAGAAAAGGAGGAAAATATTAAATTGATGGTAATAAGCCAGGCCATCAAGCTGCTATTGCAAAGACCATTATGGATTTGAAGCAGCATTAAAAACATTTAAAACTTACAGATACTATAAAAGCAGTATCAGGGACTGAGAATTATCTCTCTTTTCCAAAAGGAAAAATTGAGAGAGATAGAAAATGAATTTATTTGTCTGTAAATGAAAGTCAGAGCTAATAATAAAATTCTCCGATCTGCTTTTTGTTACTGAGGGTCAGTACACCAATAAATACACTGCTTCCTTCACCATGGAAATAAGTATTAACAATTTTACTGAGCAATTAACTCTCTAATTAGCACATTATCTCTAGTCAAACCAACTGAAGGGTTTCTGTGAGGTGGTGTCATACAATTAAAAAGAGCAACGGGCTAAGATTTGGGAGAACTCAGTCAGCTTGTCCAAGTTCCTTCTTTTAGCCTCAGCTCCCCCCCCCCCATCTATAAGGACAGGACAGGGGAAATGTAGGACAATAATAATTCCCAAATACTTTAAAGTTAAAAATTCTATAATTCCTCCAACTGTTGTGTCTCTGATTAACCCCGCACTTTCATATGCACTGGTTAATAACATGTAACACTCCAATGTTCAACAGTCACTTCTTGGTATGTACACCAGGGAGATGCACTGAAGATATAAATTAAATAATGATGTAGAACCCCATCCTCTACAGCTCATGCTCTAGTAGGAGATAAACATAAAACCAGAAATTCTGATACAAATAGCGATGATAAATGTTTTAATACACATCTGTGCAAAGTGTCATGGGAGCTCAGAAGAGGAAAAATTACATTTGGGGAACTCAAAAGTTTTATAAAGGAGATGAAAACAAAGCAGGGCCTTGAAAGTTTGAATGAGTTTTCTAAGCAGGAAAGGGAAGAGTGGTCTTCCAGGCAGAAGGAACAGAATGTGCAAAGGCTCAGAGGCATGAAAAAGTTTGTCAGGCAGAGGAAATGATGAGAGCAGTTGGTCATGGTTAATATAAGGGGTTTCCCAGAGCAGGGATCAACAATTTTTTTTCCTGTAAAGGGACAAAGAGTAAATAGCTTTGGCTTTGGCAGGCCATTCAGTTTCATCAGAACTACTTCCCTCTGCCATTATAACAAAAAAGCCGCCATAAGCAATATGTGAATACATGAGTGTGGCTGTGTTACAATAAAACTTTATTTACAAAAACAGGCAGCAGCCTGGATTTCACCTACAGGCTGTAGTTTTATAACCCCTATTCTACAACATTACAGGGAATAAGATTATAAAAGCAAGTTAGAAACCAAATTGGATAAGTTTCTCTGGGCATTACAGAGATATTTAGGGAAATATTACTTTTTTTTAAGTAAAAGAATGAGATGGTAAGTTTGTATGCTAACAAGATAGCAGCATGGAGTATGTACATTTTCACACCCTGTATCATTAAAATAAAAGCTATTCTCTTTCTTTACTTCACTATTCTCTGATATCCTGAAATGAAATCTAGTTAGGGCATCCTTGCCCAAGAAAATATAAAAGTAAGATCCTTTCTAACCATCTGGAAAATACTTTACATAATACATCATGTCCCACTCGGTCTGAATACCTGGCCAAAAAAAAAAAAAGTAAACTCTTTACCTCTTTAGTAAAAGCATTACCTATAAAACCAGTGAACTTTACAATGGAGGTAGGAATCTGAATTCTGTCAGATAAAGAGCTATAAGAAGGTGGTATTACATACTCATCTGTAGATCTGGAAATGTTTTACTTTCTATAAATAGCAGTGCCACACACACAAGCAAAATTCACAAGACAAGGGGCAAATAATAAGAAAGGAAAAAGAGCAACATTTGGAGAAACTTCTTTCCAAGTTAGACAGTAAAAAAAAAAAAAACACATATAGCTGTTTGTTTGTGTTTTTTTTCAGGGACTGTGTTGGGTACCAGGTCCCAAGAGAGAGCAAGAGATGCTGCTCTTCAAGAGTTAGTTCATAGTTTAGAGGAGGGGTCGGCAAACATTTTTGTAAGGGTCTAAATAGTAAGTATTTGAGACTTTGTGAACTGTATGGTCTCCGTTGCAAATACTCAATCGTGGTTGAAGCACAAAAGCAGCCATAGATAATAGGTAAATCAATGACTGTGTTCCATTCAAACTGTAATTGTTTGCAGATCCCTAGTCTAGAGAAAGAAAGACATTAAGTACACATTGAAAATAACTTACATCATTGCAAATACTCAAAGCTTTATGAAGGAAAAGTGCAGTCTAGGAACCACATGTTTGAGTGACTGGCCTAAGCTGGAAAGGTCCAAGAAGGCTCCTGTGAGGCTGAGGGAGTAGAGGGGGTAAACAAGGGAGGGGAAAGAACACCCCAGAGAGAGGAAGAGCAGCGCAGGGAAGCAGAGACGTGGCACGGGGGCAGGCTGAGGAGCCATGAGAAGCCCATGTGGAAGCATCTGGAAAACACTTTACAAAGTACATCTCAGTACCAGTGCAGAAGCAGCCAGGCCCTTCAAGGGCGCTAAACTGAGGCAGGGGCCTTGGATTCTATTCCAAGATAAGAGGAAACCATTTAAGGTTTGGAGTTCAGCAGGACTTGATCAATTTGCATTTCTAACAGATTTAGAGGTGTTGGTGGCAAGAGCCCATGTAAGAGGAACAGTGAACCTAAACTGGTGGGTGAGGGGAAAATCCTATCTTAGTTTGGCTTCCACTGGAAACAGACTTATAGACAAGGTCTTGGGTTCTTGTATTTGAGAGGAACATATGTAAAGAAGTGGGGAAACTGAGGCAGGGAAGAGTGAAAGCCAATTATGGGAGTATCAATGAGTAAATTACTGCTGCGGGCAACTGGGGCTCTGTCCCACTGGGGACCCACTGAGGAAATGAGTAGAATACACCTCGACATTGTCTTGCAGAATGATGGCAGAGGCTAGAGTATTTATCCACCGACCCTTGATGCTCATCTGTTAAATGTTGTCCCAAGAGCATCTTGGGACATTTGTTGGATGAACTGGCTCATTTGTTGGATGAGCACCAAAGAAAACCCTCAGACAGAAGTAGAGAGACACAGGTGCAGGGGGACAGGCCACGACAGAGGAATTCAGAAATGGACTAAGGGTATACAGAATCGGGCATCAACAGGGCTTGCTACAAATAACTTTTCAGTTTCACCAGAAAGTAGAGAAATCAAGAAAAATACAAACGATTTTCAAATTCTGTGTCTAAATTTCCTGAATAAATTTCTCCTTTTTAAAATCAAAGACTGAAGTCTGCTAAGCTAGAGTATGTTTCATATGTATTTATCTGCCAAATTGAATGGCACATCACAGGGACCATGTTCAAAATATTTAACAACTGAAACAGCAAAGGTACTGGCCATTCAGAATAGACCTTGACTTTAAAAACTTTTTCAGAGCACATAAGTATGGACCAGCTGAACACCAACCCTGCCAGGTTTTCTAAAAATGTTTCTGGAGTTTGGTGAGAAGGGAGCGGGCATGGCTCAAATGCAAGCCAGAATTTCCATGCCAGGAGGAATGTTTCTGTATCTGCAGCTGGATAAAGCATGAATGATAAAGTGCTGCCTAACAGGGCATGAGAAAGCCAGGGGTGATCTAGGATGGTTCCTTCAAGGAAGAGTGTATCCTCTGGGCAAACCCAGTGCTGACATTGCAAATATTAATCCAAGACAGGTACGTAGGCTCCAATGTGTGAACTCTACTGACTGCAAACATGGGTTTTCTAACCAATCTACCTCCCTGCTGCAAATGGGCAACAAAAGTGCTGGTTATCCAAATTACAGCCCAAGGTCAACATGCGATTAAGGTCCTGCATCTGAAGGTAAAACATTTCAAACCATTTTCATGGCTTCCAAGTTGGAGACATTGCTGTCGGAGTGGCCTCCCGGCATGGAACGGTTTCATACATTTTAATGGCTCACCGCTGGTTCCCTGGTTATGGGGTGGGGTTACATGGGTAGTAGAATTTAAACACTATGATCACGGATCACTGTTGTCACAAAATTGCTGTGGCGCCAGTTTAGTTACTAGGAGAAGCCTAATCAACGAAGACAGAAATTGATCTGGTTCCACGGCAGCTGTCCCAACTCCATGAGTCCAATTGTTTTGCTGACTACATATATCATTCCTCTTCTCTACTCAAAAATGACTCTTAAATACAGTTTGCTCTTTTCACTAACCTAAATGCAAGTTAAGGAAGGACTTGATACTCTTGCCCCTTCCACACCACAGTTCGCATCTCGTTTTCACACTGCCTGAAGTTAAATTTGGGTTGGGTTTTCCGTAGTCCTGAGAATCATGCCTGAGTGGATTCTGTGATATAAGTCCTCACTCAGACACTGCTAACTAGAGCAGGCTTCTCATAAAACCCACCTTTTCTGGAAACATCTTCTCAAAGAGGAAAACCATCTTCTGGGTAAATACTTCAAGTATTTACCCAGCAGACTTTTTCTTAATGTCAAGCCCTACTATCTTTCTTCTTTCATGTTTGACCAATGAGCTGGTCTTTCCTTTAAGCGTCTGCATCCATCATCTCTGATACAAATATTCTTTATCTCTTGGCAGAGCAGGTATATCCACAAGGTCTTCAAGGTTGGGTTAGCTTCTTTTTTTATCCATATTAAACATGCTGTTCACACATATTAAACACTCTGCTTTTAAACTGGCCTAGTCTTGGTCTCATCATGTGCTTAGCCATCTGCTTCTTTGTCCCCACTCCATTCTTCCCAATCTGTGGTTAATCAGAGTTAACAAGTTTAAAATTTAACGATATAACATGAGCAACAATTTGACTCAAAGCATCTCAAAAGCAGGAAAATGTCCTGATGCTCCTAGTAGCCAGCCCTCAATAATTATGGGATCTACCATATACCTTTCTAACAACTGTTACAATGTTGACGATGACAATGATGATGATGATGATGATGACAATGATGGTGACGATAACATTTGCTAGCACCTTACAATTTGTAAAACACTTTCACATATTACATCATTTGAAGTTTACTCAACCTTACATAACAGATAAAACAGATATCCTTATTTTCCCGATGAAAACACTGAGTCTCAGTGGTGAGGTGACTTGCACAATGTTAAGTGACTCACACAGTTATAAATCGCAGGGCCAAGAAATTAAACAGATCTTGAGATTCTGAGATTCCATATGCTTTGCTCATATCACATGGCCTCCTCTCCCTCCTCTTCCGGAAGCTTCTCAAAGTGCATTTCAAACTTCTTTCTGGTTGAAATTAAGCCTCCTTCTCTCTCAGATGCATAAATTGTAGTCTGGACATCTCCCTAAAGTTCCTGAACTCTATTAAACAGCAGAGTCAAACAGGCCCTGAGTGGGGCTCATTATTTATAATGAAGGCAAAACTGGGTCCAAACTCAAGCATTCACAGGGTTAGCTAGCCCCAAAGGACACAGGACTGCAAAGAGGAATTCATTTCAAGTGGATACCCATAGAGGTTTAAAGAGATTAGGAAGTGACTATGAGGGAGAGGAAAAGTGTTAGCTAACATAAATTCAAAATGGTGAAAAAGAACATTAATAATCTCTTAGCATTTCATAGTGTATACACTAGGACAGAAGGTTAATCCAGAAATAAATTTAATATATTGAATTTGGGAAATTTAATGTAAATCTAGAAGAAAAATACTAGATCTACTTAATTATTATTATTTTATATATTTTTATTGACTTCAGAGAGAGAAGAAGGAAGAGGGAGAGACAGAAGCATCAATGATGAGAGAAAGTCATTGATCCGCTGCCTCTTGCATGCCCCCGGCTGGGGATCGAGCCCACAACCCGGGCATGTGCCCTGACTGGGAATCAAACCAAGATCTCCTGGATCCTAGGTCGATGCTCAACTGCTGAGCCACTTTGGCCACTAAGCCATGTCAGCTATTAATTATTAATAGCCCCTATTAAAATCCATGAACACACCTCAATTGTGTTGAACAGTTTCCCATCTGCATATACAAAAGAGCTTACTGGCAAAATCTGTTAGGAAGAGGGATTTCTCCCCCTCTTAACTCACAGACACCACAAAGTGGCATTTTTCATAACCCATTTCCCCACCTTCTTCCATCATCACTCATCAGATAGCAACTTCTCAACAGTTTAAAAGCCATTAAAACATTTATAAAATGTTTTAAATATAAATTTACATATAAAATATTTATAAAATGTTTTAAATGGAGGTACTTCATTTAAAGGTCACTGATGAATTTCTCTAATAAGGCATGCATAGTATTCTCTCTCAATCCCAATCCAAGGAAGTACAATTTTTTAAAAATTGCAAACGTATTGGAGTAATACTAACACTAATAATAAAATTTTAGCACTTTATAACAACGAAGTACTTTCACTCCTATTAAACTATAGTATCTCACTTAAGCCCCACTGACAATTGAGAGCCAGTCTTATTTTCCTTGGTAGAGAAGAAGAAATGAAGTAGCTGGCCCAGGACTTGAACCCGCTAGCACAGGCTGCTTCTGTGTAGAGGAAGAGCTAAAACTCTAGCCCAGTCCAAGGGTATTATGCTAAATTGTAGTTAAAACTGCAGAATAGAAAATAGAATAAAATTTCTTTGTGTATGGTATACCAGACATCCTTCATCTGTCTTATATACATGGAATATTGATGTCAATGGTAAACGATTCAACCAATATGGAAATTGCAAAAATCATTCACTTTGTTCATTAGAGAGGTCATCAAGAGCCTCATCAAGTCAGTCTTATTCATACACAACTAAAACTTGGTTGGTTGCCTGATTCCCAAGAGGACAGTACACTAGGAAAGAAAATCATGAAGGTAAGAGAAGACACCAAAAGCAGACTATCGAGAGGAATCAGAGTTGACAGTTGACTTCTTGGGAAAGTCAGACAGAAGACACCGAAAAGCAGAGCAGCTGGGGAACATGACCACTGAACCCACCTCCACAAGTTCAGGCAGTATTCCTGTGCTATGCCCAGGACAATAATGACTGGTCATGATAATGTTCCCAAGTTAAAGATTAAGATGCTCATTATACTGTTTTAGGAAATAGAATCAATTTTTAAAAGATATATTTCAAAATTATTTAGATGCATATATACATGACCTATGGACACAGACAATAGTGTGAAGAAGACCTGGGGGAGGGGGTTGCCGGGTGGAGGGGATTAAATGGGAGGGAAAAGGGGGACATCTGTAATACTTTCAACAATAAAAAAATAGTTAAGTGTGAAACTTTGGTGTTTAAAGGGGTATTCAGAAAATTTAAACTAGAATGACTCATATCTTGAAGGTTCTAGATAATTGTTAGTAATAAACAATGAATGAACTTGTCTCTGCCAGATCCTGCTGTGAAAGCTTTGCATTAATTATCTCACTGAATCCTAACACCCGACCTATGAGGTAGCTAATTTTGGTATTTCAATTTTATAGGCGAGGAAATCGAGGCACAGGGAGATTAAGGAACTTGCTCAAGTCGCCAGCTAGTAAGTAAAGGTGTCAGGATTTCAACATAGGCTTTTCACTCCAAAGCCAAAGCCCTGAACCAACTGGCCACCTAGCTAAGACTTAACTGTACCAGTTTTTAACTATTGTGCTTTGGGGTCTTTCTCTTACATCAAACCAGAGGTAACCCTAGTTTTCAATAGTTCCTTTATAAATCAGTTGTTTGGAATTTTGACTTTACATCATTTTTCAACAGTCATTTCTTGAGCATCAACTGTGTGTCAGGCACTGTATTAGTGCTGGGGACACAAGATGAACAAGACATGACTCCTGCCCTGAAGTAGCTAACAGGGTAAAGAAGGCTGACATATGACCAGTCAATTACTACGCAGTTTGCACTTATGGAAGGCAAGTCTGTTGTCAAGGAAGATGCAGTGTTAGCCTAGTGGTTAGGACCTAGAGAAGCACTTCATAGAATATGAGCTCTAATAAAACTAACAGTAGCCCTGACCCCAAGCCTCCCGAAGCTTCCTTGAGTTCTAAGGCCACCAAAGCTCTGGGGGCAGCAGGGAGGGATGTGGACAGCAGGATCTGGGTAATAATTTTTTTACCCATTTTTAATGATGGACTCTGATTCCAGCCACCAAGTGGGTATGACAGTCTTTTGCTCTCTTCAATCTGCTGTTTGTATGTATAATGCCCACCTCATCCGCAGGCTATGCAGGTTATGTTTCCCAAAAAGTATAGAAAAAAACTTCTCTCCTGCTTCATTATATAAATAGACTAACCACTACCAAAATAAAAAGGGAAAACTTCCATTACACCCACCTTTGGTTTCCTGAACAGTCTCTCTGGGAAGCAATTCAGTATGCTTTTCCCAGAAAACTTAGCTGCACCTTTCCTATTTTTATATATGTTTAATGAATTACACAAATAACACATCTACATTACAAAAATCAAAAGATCAGAATTATGCAGAATAAAAAATAATAGTTCTACTTCACCTTCTCCCCCGATTCCTCTCCCCTCTCCACTGTTAAAAGTTTGTTATATGCAATTCCAGAACTTTGTGCATTTACTTGCATATCTAAGTATCTATACAGATCTATGACTTTACATTCTTTTCTTTTTTAATTCTCACCTGGGGATGTTTTTATTGATTTTCAAGAAAGAAGGAGGGAGGGAGGGAAAGAAACATTGATGTGAGAGAGAAACATCAATCAGTTGCCTCCCATACTCGCCCTGACAAGGGATCAGACCTACAACCTAGGTACGTCCCCTGACCGGGAATTCAACCCACAACCTTTTGTGTATGGGGCAATGCTCCAACCAACTGAGCCACCTGGCTAGGGCTTTAGGTTCATTTTTTAAAATAAATGGAATCATATCAGTATGTATCGTCTTACAGCTCCTTATTTTTGAATTAATAATATTGCATGGTGATTTTTCCATATTGCTACATACAGATCTCCCTTAGCTTGTGAAACAGCTCCACAGTGTTTCAAGTTATGGATAAATTATAATTTACTTAACCAGTCCTCTCCTGATGGCCATTTAGGGTTTTCCCAATGATTTCCCATTACAAATAATACTGAAAAGAAAACTCTGATACATATATCTTTGTGAACATGTGCAAGTATTTCAGAGAATAAATATCTAGACCTGGAAATGTTTGTCCCAAATGGTGGGTGTATCTTATATTTTTATAGATACTTCCAAGTCAGCTGCAAAATATGATTCATATTTGCACCCTGCCAACAGTGTATGGAAATATCTATTTCCCACAGCTTCCTCAACACTTGATAGTTATCAATTATTTCCATTTTTGTCAATCAGATGGGTAAAGTCAGCATATCTAATTGTTGTTTTAATTTATATTTTTCTGACTACTAGTGATATTTACATATTTTTTGGCCATTTATATTTCCATTTTGTGAATTACCTGTACATAGAGTCTGCCAATTTTTCCAGCTAGTGACCTTTCCTTGTTTATTGGTAAGAGACTTGATTTCTTTATTTTAGAGGGAATGGAATGTGTAAGACTTCTCCTCTGGGTAATGCAAACTTGGATGTCAACCACAGGAATAATCATACTGCCATCTGAAAGTCGCCATGTGCCCCAGCTGTAGTCTTAGTCCTTCCTAAAAATGAACAGACTAGAAATAGGTCTCCCACAGTAAGCGCACACAGAATTCTTCTGAATACAACCTTATGTGGACATTAAAATGTCTTGAGATAAGAAAAAGGGTGAGTGGGACCCAGAGAAAAGAAAATGATTGGGGGAGAAAACCTTGCTGATAGACAAGGAGGCTGAGTGGGAAGGACCTAGACAAAAATGACAGAGGAAAAATAGCCACGGCATCACTTTCCCATCTCTAGCTCTGTGTTACTGCCTCTAACCTTAGGCTTTGTTTTTCACACAAGGTGGGTGTAGAATTAATTCACTGAAGTGCAAATTCTAATGCAAAGAGCACCAACTTCTGTAATTTGTTCTAACAGATTCAAAGCCTGGCTCCCACAGCAAATTAGTATTGCTCTCTGAGTCACAGAAGGGTCACAGACAAAGTTTCTTAGAGTCTATTTGCCTCTATTTTTAGGAATCATCTTAGAGAGAACAAAAAATAATGAGGATCTATTCATATTGCAGACTCGGTATGGATGAAATCACATGGTACCATCTTTTCAAGAGTTAGGAGATTCACATTCTCTTAAGGCAGAAGGTCCCTCATATCCAATGCTCTTCGGGGGCTTAAAGAGCAGTAATGAAGAAAGGGCTTTAGACCAGCGCCTGGCTGGGTGCTCCCCAGGGTGCAGGCAGCGAGGGCAGAGGGAGATGTCTTTTATCTGAGAGGTCAGTCCAGGATGTGTGAGATGAAAAAAAGAGCCTGGAAGAGCAAGGCTTGGCTGGAGCAGGGAGCAGCTCATTAGCCAGGTCTTGGGCTGGACTTTAAAATCCTTTTTAAAAACTCAATGGCGAAAACGAAGAAATCTTTATCTAAATCACTGCATTTGTAAATATCTTTAGTTTGTGCAGAATGACTACATGTTATTGTTGGATTAGGAAAGAGAGGATAGCAGCTGAAGGGCCAGGGGGGAAGAACTTGGAGCTGTTCCAATATTTTCTACAAAATACAGCCTCAAGACTATGCCAAGGTTGTAACGAATGTGAGAGTTGAGATGTCTCGGCTTCCAAAGTATTTTCTAATAAATTCTCTTCCCTTTTCATTGTAATCTTAAATGCACATGTACCCACATACATAGCAGCATCCCTCTGAATTAAGGTTTCGGTGAGAAACATGAGAGTGTTTCAAGACAAGATGAAAATAGGATAAACCTTGGAAAGGGTTCTTAGGTCTCTCCTAATGCGTCTGCCCTCCAGCCGTCTTCCTTTTGTCTGGCTGTACTGCGCATGCAGTCGTAGAAACACCGTAGTCGCTGTGAGGAAGTACTGCAGAGGTAGTCAATGATTTCCACAGCAGCTCAGAGCCCGGTGTCCCCGCCCGAGCCGGCGGGCATCTCTGCCATCAGCCGCATCTGACTCATGCGGCCAGGGCCGGGCGCCCAGTGACTGTCCCCGCGGGTCTGAGCTGCTCAGGGAGCCTGCGGGGGGTGGGCTTTCAGGGGCTGCAAGGAAACACAAGCGTGGGCCCAGCTTTTCATCCTCCCAGACACGACTTCAAAACCAGGACATGCGACTCGTGGTGAGGGAGGGCCTGTTTGGTGAAACGGCAGCTTTAGGGGCCAGCGCAGGACAGCAGGATTGCGCCAGAACTCCCGTAAGTGTTCAACAGCCACTAGCAGGCTATCCAGTGGCCTGAAAAATCCCATATCCTAAAAGCTGTACATTATAAAAATAGGCGTAACAGTGTTGCTAGGTGATTGACCGGAAGTCACATATTTTAAAAAAGAATAATAAGATTGCACATGGACACCTCTGAAGAGTTTCGTTAACAGACGCTAAAAGTACCAGTAAAAACCATTAACAATGAACACGCGCATTTGATAGAAACAGTAAGGTGGAAACAATATGATAATCTCCACATGAGAGAGAAATAGTTGAATCCAGGGAAAGATGAAGCAAATTTGGAAACTGAGATACAATTTAGAAACTAAATATAGCTACTTTACTTATCCAGTTTTCTTAGCAATTGGATTTATTTTAGATAGAAGAGTTCTGCTGTCTTTTAATACCGTATCAAAGGCAGGCGCTATATATATCATGAGAGGAATGCTGGGCCCGGATCAGAAGAAGACTTGAACCTGAGCCCTGCTTCTCCCCTGCTGCGACTCGAAGCAAGTTGATTCACTTCTCTGTTTCTTTATTCATAAAATCATAAACAGGGCAATAACCAACTGCTACTCCCAGCGCTGTTGGGAGTATTAAACAGCCATGGAAAAGTAAACCGGGAAGTGTCTGTGCCCTGGCTGGTGTGGCTCAGTTGGTAAGAGCATCGTCTCATGCACCAAAAGGTCGAAGGTTTGATTCCCAGTCGGGGCACATACCTGGGTTGCAGGTTCAATCCCCAGCTGGGGCACTGAAAGGAGGCAACAGATCGATGTATCTCTCTCATTTGGATGCTTCTCTCTCTAATCAATAAAAAATATTAATAAAGCTTAAAAAGAAAGTGTCTGGAATATAGTAGCTTCTCAATAAATGTTTTTATTTAATTTGAAGGATTTACCCTATTTTAATATATATTTGCCTTGAATGTTCATTTGCTCATTTAAATAATGTTGTCATCTCAAAATATTGCCGCAACTCCCCTTCAGAACTGCCTTCAGTGCCCAAAACTATTAATTCCCTCTCTTTGTCAAAATGTATACTGTCCCTTTTAGTGAGGTCTAGGAAATGGGGACCTTCCTTCCATTTTACAATAGAAAGCTCAGGCACAGAGGGGTTAAGTGATGTACTCAAGGACATAAAATGGGTCAGAGCTGAGATAAATCACTGAGACTCGGTGCCTTGCCCTGCACTACACTCCACCTCACCCTGGACTCCGTGACGCATTTCTCTGAGTTCTTGAAAAGAAATTTCCTATGATTGCCACATCTCACTTGAGTCAGCTCTCTCATCAGCAGACAGCATGCCAACACCCATCAAAACACTCTGTCGAGAGCCTCTGCACCTCAAAAATCAGGGAAAGTGGAAGGCAAGTGAATTCCCAAAGTTTCTTTTTTCAGCAACATTCTGAATCCATTCTGAAGTCACCAGAAAAAGAAAGTCTTAATATTCATGCCTCTTACTCCTGCCTGATTAGCAGGGTTCAGATATGACTCAGTCTGGTTGAATAATGATGGAGCCCTCCAGGGAGAAGTAACTGTCTCCTTTTTCCCCCTAGAAAATATATGTGACTGTCTGTGAATTAAAAGCAGTGGGCTACTCGAAAAACCACATTTAAGAAAGTCATCAAAATCTTAAGGTAGGCAATCAGGGTTTAGTTTTCTTAATTCTAATAGAAATAAATATACAAGGTTTATGCCAAATTTTAAAATTAAGTTAAAGGTGCTGTTCCTCTTGGCAAAACATTTCAAAACCTATTCTCAAGCTACTGACTCATCCAGCATCAGCCTTAGTCTACATTCAGTTAGATGGCTTTACATAGGATTTTCGATAAACTCAAATCCCAGCTTATAGGCAGGATGAAGTCTTCAAGCCTTTGCAGAAACAAGAAACAGCATAAAGAAGAACAGCCTCACCCGGCCACAGCCATGGTATCGCAGCGCATTGCTGGTGACATTCACAGCCATTCTAAGACATCCCACAGCAGCCAAACTGAGCCGTTACCACCGAGAATAACTGCATGGGTTTCAGGACTTTGTGTTGACGCCATAGCCCCATCTTGGGCCTCGTCCGCGAGGCTGTGGCCTGTCCAAAGCAGAAATAGGGGACAAACCCCAAAGTAAACCCATACAGGCTACAGCTGCTTAAGAGGGATGAAAGCTTAAAGGCTGAGCTGGCGTTTTCCCCTCTCCCATGAAGCACAAAGTCTCCACAGGTTTAATTAGACCCTCATTCCAGAAAAAGACACGATGGACAGCTTCTCAAATCTGGGAATTGGCCTGGAGATATATATATCTATCTATCTATCTATCTATATATATATATATATAGATAGATATATATAAATATCTCTCTCTATATATATATGATAGATGTATATCATATCTTATAGGTGTATAAGATATGCATATATCTTATATGTATATGTATATATCACATGCATGTATGTAACATAGCACAGTGTACAAGGTGATGATTTAAGGCTATAATAAGGGCTTGGAAAGCAGTGCAGCAGGAGTCCCTAACTCCCTCAGCTGAGGAAGCTGCAAGCAAAAGCGGCAGTAACCATACAGTGGTGACACCAGCACAGGAAGTGAGGCTGTGCGAGAGGCAAGTGGGACTAGGAATGAGGAGTGACTTGGGCAACGCAACACGCAGGGTACCAGAGTTGCTAGCACTGCTCCTAGTTTGAGCTGAACACTTCTGGGGTGTCCCCAACTATTAAGTACCTATGATTTCCATTGCACTGTCTCCACGAAGAGTATCAATAATAGTATCTGCAGCTCACATAAAAAGACATTTTACAGCCATGGCCAGGTGGCTCAGTTGGTTGGAGCGTCATCCTGTGCACCAAAAAGGTTGCAGGTTGGATTCCCGGTCAGGGCACATACCTCGGTTGCTGGTTCAATCCCGTTGGGGCACGTATGGGAGGAACTGATTGATGTTTCTCTGTCACATCGATGTTTATCTCCCTTTCTCTAAAAATCAACAAAAGCGTATCCTCAGGTTAGGATTTTTACAAAAATATATTTTACATGTATATTTCATGTATATTTCATACTTTACATTGTCTAAGTTCAGACTTCTGGACTTCAATTTAGGTATCAGATGCAATCCCTATCCTCTAGATGTCTATGTCAGACTAAGCAGATGAACAAATGAATGTCCATTCAATAACAGAAATATAATTATATCAGGCTGAATGGATGAAATTGCCACTTTGTAGGTCAAAAGCGGCAATTTTGCATGGTTCAGCAATTTCACATGGTTCAACTTAATAAAAAAAATGCAGTGAGGAGCCAAAAGGCTTAAAGACTGGGCGACAACCTGGAGGTAGAGTCCAGATGCTGTGCATGCATGCCCTACCCCCACATGCCACACACAGCCACGTGGGTGAAGATATCTAAATATCAGGAACAAATTCTCCATGATTTTCAGTGCACAAAATCTAGCATTAACTCTATTCAAGATGTTGGATTTCCTTTACTTTCTACTATTTTCCTCAAAAAATACTGGTATAAAATTACCCACAGGGAAAGAACTTTTAACAAAAAGATGTTCAATATTTTTATTTGAAAGGTTCAAAGGAACACATGCAGGGGCGGGGAAAAGGTAGGTTTACAGTTGTAATACAAATAAATAATACAATAATTAATAAATAATAATACAAGAATAAACTGTATTTCACATACTCACAACTGTAGACCTACTTTTGTGCCCCCTGTATTTGTTTCTACCCCCGCTTTTTTTTGTCTTTCTTTTTTAAATGGGTGACTATTCAACAAGAACACAATACACAAGAATTTATCAAGGCTTCAGGCTTGGTTTTATTCTTTTCTATGATAAAATTTCTATTTGAACAGAACATAATTGTTTATGAGGAACTTACCCCTGTTATCTTGTTTAGGCCTCCTAATAACCCTACAAGGTGAGGATCAGTATTCGCACTACAGAAAAGAAAATGAATCATTCTAGAGATTCACTCAGAGGGGAAGAAAACCAGCTTTGTTTTTTAACTTAACCTTTGGCCTCTGCTCGGGATTCTGGTTGGCTTCAGATTCTGGACCACGCCACTTACTAAGCACCTACGAGATGCCAGGCCTTGCCTGGGTGCTTGTCCTTGGGTTCCCTTCATCTTTTGGGAAACACTTTAGCAAGAAGCCAAGCGTTTCCTAAAGTATGCAAAAGTTCAGGAGTCATCATAGTCCTTTCCATCAAAAGATACCTCTGCTTTTAGAAAAAATTATTGGAAGAGCTGTTCCTCTTCTCGTAGGCCACTCTCCTGAAGCTCTTCCAAGTGTCATCCACATTAAAGGATGAGTAACAAGGATGAGGTCTAGGTTGTGTCACTTAGATGTCCTTGTGTAATCCCACGTTGAAGAAGCATTTGGGGGATTTTGCAAACAAAGAACCCAAAACCTCCTGTTTCATCTAGAGTACATGACTCAGACCAAAAAAAATTTACTTTTCCACAAAAGCTATGGATGATAAAGTGTGACAATATGGAGCTCTAGGGTTAATGAAAGTCTTTTTGAAGATGCTTTCTTGGGTGTACACTTTACTATCATCAGAAATCTTTCTTGCTCAGTGCTCTACAGGTTGTGCCTACAGCAATGCCTGGCACACGGTAGCAGTTAATAATGAATGAAAACAAGCACAGGAATAAAACTTAAAGAGACGCAGGATAACTGAAGCCAATCCCTCCAAGAATGAGGATCATCTCAGAGAACAAAGATTCTATAACCCCTCTTCACACCTGAAAAAAATTAGTTGGCTAATACTATGAGCTGGGGAACACTGTGTTTCTTATGCCTCAAAAATTACTAAAGAGTCCTGGCCTGTGTGGCTCAGTGGTTGGAGTGTCGGCCTGCACACTGAAGGGTGGTGGGTTAGATTCCCTGTCAAGGGCACTTACGTGGATTGTAGGTTCGCTCCCAAGCCCCAGTCAGGGCACATGCAGGAGGCAACCAGTCAATGTGCTTCTCTCACATCAGTGTTCCTCCCTCCCTCCCTCCCTCTTTAAAAAGCAATGGAAAAATATCCTCTGGTGAGAATTAACACACACACAAATGACAAAATAAATTGAAGACCTTAGTTGTATGCTAATGAACTATGGTTGATTAGGGGCAGGATAGTGTAGCCTCTTAGTCACACCTAGAACCAACTCTCACCTGTTGTATGGATTTGGCAATAAGGTTCTCCAACCATCTGCACTCTAGTTTCTGAACAAACATCAGAAACTCCAGTGGAGGATCACAGCTAGTTCTAAAGGCAAAATGGCATATGTGAATGATCGCAGCATTGTTCAGCTCTCCAGAAGAGTTGCCATCCCAACCAGTGGCCTAGAATGGGCTGAACACTGCCGGACTCATTTTGCAACCTTGCAAAATGTTGTGGTGGAGACAAGTCGCCTCTGTGTAGCGCCACACACACCCCACCGCAGAGGGAGCTGAGGCTGCTGGTGGATTTGCCTTGACACTAGCATTCTGGGAAGACCACGCCAACAGACCTTTCCTTCTGCACTGCTCCAAATGCGACTTCGGAGACACATAATTGTTCCACCACTGAATTTTAGAATTTCAGGGTGTGTTTTTTAAAGTTCAAAGCACTTCCTATGTTCTCTTTTTTAGAAAAACTGTAGAACCTGACTTAGTTGAGAAGAAACTGGAACTCTAACTTAGTCCTCTGAATTAATAAGGAGGGTCAGCTTCAGACACACAGCTGCCTCCTTGTTTGGATCTCTGTGCAAGAGGCACTTTTAAAGAAGACACGAGCACAACCAACAGGAGAGAATTACACATGAGGCTCTTACCCCACTCCAGAGGTTTCTTCCCCTCTGCCTGCCCCTCTACATTTTCTCTTATGAAAACTTGGAATAAAAAAGTAGAGATGGTCACAGAAGAACATGCTATTATGCAGTCCACTCTAACTCTACAAAATGAAATATAAGACTCACATTTTCCAGAAGCACTGTGATGTCAAAATGAATTTCTAGTTCTGTGAGGATTGCAAATGAACCTTGAGCAAAGGTCTTTCTTTCAGTTAGCACTATCATTAGGATAGGGGTTGTGTAAATAATATTGATCAAAAACCATTTAATTCATGCTTCTATAACCCAGACTGATTACTGGGTTGCCGTTTTATTAGGTGGTCCAATAATCTGTTCATTTGATTCCGATCTGTTCAAAATGCAATTGCATGCCTGGGTGATAAAAGCTCAACAACTAAAGCATGTCACACCTCCTCTAGTTTCTGTCATTGATTAATTGTTAAAATTTGGATTAACTTAGGTATGACACGATTTGAATATATGAAACATATTCCACTTTCTTTTTCTCTTGAAATTTCAAATATATTCTATATGCTTCAACAAAAATGGTTTTAGGGATGTTAAGTAAGCAATGTAAACATTTATTTTTCTGACCCAAATCACTATGTGTTCTGAGATTAGTTCCCCTCTTTGTCTTGGAGTCAAGCAAGACACTTTCAGTAAAGGTTTCTGGAGTTAGACTTGACTTTCACTGTGTTGAACTGTCCTCAAGGCAAACGATTATATGCAGTTTATGAGGTTAACAGATTTGGTGGCAGGAAATTTGGTGGGAGAACTGGACAAAGATTTGAGGAAAGTAGAAAAGTCTTCAAATAAATTTGGGGGAGAAAGGCAGAAGTGCATTAGGGAAGCACAGAAGGATCGCTGAGCTATGTTAAGGAGTCCAACTGAGACTAAAGGTCATAAATTTATCACATCATCAACCTGGACAGGGGTATAATTTTCTCTAGCAGTGTTTAGCAGTCTGGTTGGAGGAGGGATTAAGCACAGGGTTGGATTAAGGGTTGGTATCTGGCCTGGTAGCTGCCAAGGGCAGGTATAGGTCTGCTTTGTTCATTTCTAAGTATCCAAAATGACAATGCCTGACAAATAGGAATTGCTCAATAAATCTTTACTAAATGGATGAATGGGAGAACTGGAAGTATTGGTAAGAGAGTGGTTGAAATGATAGGCCATAGTATCCAAACTGTAGAGGGAAGGAAATGAAAATAAGAGGGGGTTGAAAGGGGGAAACAGAAGGGGACCAAATGTTCCTAGATTGCCCAGGTCTACCAGTCACATGAACAGCAGCATCTTTTCAAGAATCAACTTCTCTGAGTCTTAAGCACCCCCTGGTGGCTGATCCAGGGAGCTATTGACCCAATATCCTTTCTTCTTTCTGACTCCTCAAGAGCAACATGCCCCTCCTGTGGAGTCCTCTCTGCAGTGTTCGGAACTCCCTCATTTCCCTTCACATAATATCTTTCTCACTCATTCTTTAAACCTACTCCTTCTCCTCTCTCTTTTGACTTTTGCCCCAGCTACCTTAGGTGTCTCTCTCTCTCCCCCTTTTTCACTCATCTTCATTCCCTTTCTTTTCCAATCTGTGAAAACAATCCTGGTCATGGCAGCTATCAGTAAAAGTAAAATTTACGATACACCTGAAATAAGGACAGGGAAATCCTTACACTTCAAAACTTAAAAATTCAAAGTCTTGTAAAAGTCAGTGAAAGTAGACACAAATTTTTAAATAGTCATAGTGGACACCATCTTGTAATTAACCAGCATTTCCCTAAGCACTAGCATTTAAAACATTCTGTATTCTTGTGGTTATTGCTTATATTTTAATTATTAACATAGAAAGCCCTTTAGCTATTAATTTTTTATTGCAAATGTACATGATTTCTACTATAAGATGAGTTGAATAGACTTTTAAAAAGTAGCCCAAAGATATTTACAACATTGTTCCTATAAAGGATTTATAAATGAGCTTCTGGATCACAACCTATTTGCCACTGGGGGTTTGATTTAGTTTTGATTCCTGCTTGAATTTCCTGAAAAAAAATCCCAGTAAGTTATTTAAGGAATAACAGCCAAACTTTCTGACAAGTCACAATAATAGTCAACCAGTCATCTTCTGGCTCCCATCGCTTCTTGAAAACCAAGCTATTTTGGGAATTTCTATTCCTCATGCTCTTTTTCTTCCCAACCCTGACACTATTTGTATCCCCTCAGTGGCATTTTTTTAACTCAGGAAAACTTAAATAAGCTCCAAGATTGCAGAAGAGACTTATTATTTGATGATTGTGGGTCTTGTCTGGGAAAAACTCCAAACATAGATTTGCCATTTTAAGCAATTTCTTTGAATTCTCACTCTATTGTCAACAAGTTTTATATTATTGGTTTATTATTGATTTTTTTCCTTTCCCCTTACATAAGTTAACTAGGCACTCCAATTTTCCCCCCTCTCTTATGTTTTCTTAGTTCATATGTCCCTGAAGGACTGTACTGTTTTAGCTTTTTGGGTTTTGGAGAACATACACACACACACACCATACCTTGCTATTATCACAAAACCCATAATCTTTTCCCTCAGCACCATGACTATTTCTTCTTCACCCTTCTTTAAAATAATCAGCTACTACATTCTTTCAATTTTCCCTTTAAAACATATCTCAAATTCATCCTCTGTTTTCCCACTGTCACCCTCTTGTCTCAGGTCATACTCTCATCGGAGGTTCTGTTATACCCTCCTAGCCAGCTTTCCTGCCACCCCCCACTCATTCCCACCCCCAACACCCCACCATACTCTCAATCCACATGGTAAATCTTCCTGCTTATCTCCTGGGAGAGCAGGGAAGCACCTCCTCTGCATATAGGTACCTCTCTTTTAATTCTCACAATTCTGCATTAGTGTTAATTCCTTCATGTCACACATGAGGACACAAACTCTCCCACAGGTTACATAGTTTGTTCAAAATCACCTAACTTGTAAGTGTTCGGAGTCACCGCCCCTCGAACATCTGTGTTGGGAAAAGTCATCTGTGTTGTAACAAAACAAACAACAAATAAATAAATAAATAAATAAATAGCACTTGCATAAAGTAGATTTTATATTTATTCTCTTTAAAATCAAGGAATCAGATATATTTGCAATTTTTACCATATCAAGGCCAACGATTTTCAAGAGATGGATTTATACAAGAGAAGTGTAAATCCAAGTGTCTGCTCTCAAAGAATTTATAATCTAGTTGGTTAGAATATGGATCTAGAACATGCTGGATACACAATACGTGCTACATAAATACTTGTTCAAGCCTGCACCCGGAAATGGAAGGAAAGCCCTTGCTACTCTCTCATTTTGGCTTGCCACTAATTGCATTGTTTAGTCATAAGATGCTTCTTAATATAAAATGCTCTCTCTGACACTTCCTCCTGACCCAGTCCCAAAGACTATCAGAACAATACACTGTTAGGAAAAAAGATGTTGAGATTACTGGGCTGCCTTCCAACCCACAGGCCGATTTATTTTTTCCTAACTACAAGATAATTATTGCTAGATATTATTATGGGATTTTTCCATATGTCCTTTAGTTAGGACAGTGATGACCCAATGCAGCCTTTTAATGTACTCTGGTCTCCTGCCAGCTTACCTCACTCTACAACTTTGGTTTTTTATTTTTATGATTATTCAAACTTCCCATTGCCTAATCAATACCTCATTTGGCCACTGCTGCTGTTGACTAAATACCTCAACAAAACTCCTTGGAAAGGGTCTTTTTTTGCTGGCAGTAGGCTCATTTGAAACAAGTTCTTGCTAACGTTCATCATTTTGGCAAACAAGGACAAGTTCAAGGAAATTAGAGGCCAAACTTGACAGAGCACTGGGTGCAGCTGCTGGCCCAGCTGTGCAATGATTCTCAACTGGTCCATTACCTCCAAAACTCAACTATTCAGCACAGCCCTCCCTAGTCCAGCACTCCTGTCGGTCTAACATATTTGGCAACAGCCATTATTTCAGAAACGAATGCTCATGTGTATTTATAGCAAATCGCATGCCTGCTCTATCAACAATTAAAGAGATTAGGATTCAGCAGACATCGTCCTCTAATTAGGACAAGATGGAAGACATAGTGTGTAGAAGGCTGTCGTTTGGTCAAGGTTTATCCTTTCTTATCGAGACTGCCTCGCTGCTTTGCATCAGCCGAACATCCAGCCTCTCTAGGGCCACCCTGCTCCCTGGAGAGCAGTCACTTCCCGTGTCTGTCCCACGGAATTTTCAGGCAGAGGATCCTGTTTGCAGCAGACACTTCAAGTTTCCCCTTTCTCCCTCCCTCCAACCACACTATAGGCTCAATGGACTGTTTTAAGACTTGTTTTGAAATACCATGTGTACGGCACCATGTGGCCTCTAATGTCATCCAGTCACGCCCTTCCCTTGGAGCCTCGGAGCATGCTATATGCTCGCACTTACGTAGCCTCCTCTGAACAAAAGCCCGGGCTCGACGTCTGGGCCATAAATTCCATCTTGCCTCGCTCTCGCCCATGCATTATTTAGCAATCTTCTAGGTGAGCTGGCTGGCACAAGAGTCTCCCTCAGAGTAACAATCAGCAGGCGCTCCGCATGCTGTTCTAACGGGAAATGTAGGATATCTGAGAGTTCCACCCATTCAGGCTCGATAATGAAATATGATAATCTAATTTGGTAAAAATAAACTGTGAAATCAGAGATTTGAGGCAAAAACTTTAAAGATGTAATTCAGACGAGCAATCAATGCTTATTCAGTTTTTGTACCATCTCAGCTTTCTCCCTGTGCAGATGCTTAAGTGATGCTAAATTAAATAATTGACAAATTTTTAAAACTGCTGGAAATTACCATCTGTACTTAATTTTGGAATATAAAAAGGCCCATAGAAAACATCCTTTATGATTATTTTGTCTAATAACAGATATGAAACAATACAAACATCTCAGTCATAAAATATAATGCGTTTCGAGCAGTCTGGCTTACATATTCAAACACAGTTTTTCAAAACAAAAGACCACAGGAGAAGCGAAATTCTGGGTTAGCAACATGCTTTTCTAAATGAATGGCAAAAGAACTGAGTTTTCAGTTTAAAATCTACCCCTCTAACCCTCACCTCCCCACATAACAAAACACAGAAAAACAAAACTCACCCACAGGCAGTCCTACAGACATTAATGATAACCATCACTTTTCCACATTTCTCTCCCGGATAAACACTGGGCTAAACTGTCCTCTGTTAGAGAACTTTTATTAGGTTGGTGTTTCATTTAAACAAAATAAAGTCTACGACTGTAAATAAACATGCCTGAAGCTTCCATTGAAAACACAGAAAGAGAAACAAGCTCCCTGCGTGGGAACACACTGGTAAATACGTGGATAAAACGAGCTGAAACTTACACCAGACACTTGTCCCAGGTCCAACACGGCAGTAGCCCCAAAGGTACATTCTAGTGTTTTTTAATCCATGTTCTGCTCTTCTCACTGATGGGACTGCTCAGGCACATGGTCAAGTTGCAATCAGCTTCTCCCTCGGTGATGTATGAGAGCTGGGCTGATTTATCTGGTCTTCCTGCAGCATATTAGCACTAATGTTTCTGTGTATGCATCCTACCTTTCTTTAGCCGTAGCCCCGGCTTTATCATTGGTAATCTAAATTAAAGAGCCAGTGAACAGAGCAAGGTTGTTGTCCCCCACCCCTCCCTGTTTTCCATGAAACAATTGCCAGGCAGTCATTCCCAGACAAGGATTCCACTGTTTATTCTAGTGAGCCTCCCCTTCAATATCCCATTGAGACTGCAAGTCAGTTGCAAAAGGATAGGTCCAGCGAGACTGTCTCAGTTCAAAGGTCTGTTTATGATTTATTCTCTAAAATGGCACAGATGGCCTCAGGAAATACTAGAGAGAGCTGTCACTTGCCAGTTTTTCAGCCCAGGATACAGAATTGACACTATTTAAAAAACAACAACAGAGCAACCTGATATTCCACTTACTGCCCAGGGTGCAGGGCACCTTTCGGTGGCTTTTTTTCCCTGGGAAATCTCTTCCCTTTTTTTTACCTGTGTTTGTTTTACCTATGCAGGTTTAAATGCTTATTTTAATGAGGAAAATGAGTGCTGTGATTCAGGAAGCTGTATACAAGAAGAATAAAACCCTATTCCTACAAAAATTTGGGAGAATCAATCCAACAAATCATTATGAGCCTTGTAACCTTCTATCATCGAGCAGCAACTGAAGGGGGCGTGAAAGGATGCATTGAACTCAGGAACTGTCAATTCCTTTCCTTAAGATACGTTTAAAATTTTCTCCATCTCCACAAATGTTTGGGAACAGGAAACATATCAGAATATCTTCATATGAAAGTCTGCAATCTCTTGAAAATGTTGCTGTCTTAGCAGCATCTCAGTGCTTTTAACTCTGATTTCCAATGATTACTGGAACAATATTAGGTTTTTTCCTCACTTTAAACAACAGAACTTTTTAACAGCTGTTAAGCAACAGAATTTGGAGGGTAATAAAGTATAACAAGTTTCATCTCTTTTTTTGTGTACTTTTGTTAAGAGAAAATATATTTTTTTCATAATTTTAAATATGTATACTGTATTTTTAATTTTGCTTTTGAAAATTAACAAAGTATGACATACCCATTTCCATACAGGTATAAAATACAGACCTGCCATTTTTAGTAGCTTTATAACATTCAATTTTCTAATTATTTGATATTTGCATTATTTCAAGGTTTCATTATAAAAATAAAATTTCTCTTGTCAGAAATACAAAATACTCACATTCCAGGCCCTTGACCAGATTTTTTAAAAAAATCAATGTCAAACTTTCGGCTTCTCAGCCTTTTTCAAAATTGAACTCAGGAGAAATAATATTCAGGAGGGTGGCTTGAAGACTCCCCATGGTATCAGTGATTCTATATTGTATCCCTAGGCTAAACCTCAAACATTTAGCATGTTAATTTTTATACTATAGAACTTGGTTATACTAAACTACTCCACAAACATCCAGAGTAATTATTTTAAAAATTTAAATCTAGGTTTGTCACTCAGCTGCTTAAAACTCCGCATAGCTTCCCGTTATTCTTAGGATGAAAGCCAAAATCTTTATCATGGCCTTTAAGGACTCAGTTTTATTTCCCTCAGAAGATAAGCCCACCTTCCCAGAACTGACTGGCTGGGATTCAGAACCATCAATCACTCAAGTATTGAACCCCTGCTCCTTACTGGCCACGCAGGGTAAGTATGGGATCCAAGCGCTCGTGTGGGGCGCCCAGAGAATTTCAAAAGCGAACACATAGGCCTTTTCCTTTAGTTTGAAAAATAACATACACAAAGGGATTTCACTACTTTACAAATCAGCTTTTGAACTATGACAAAACCAGTATGAAGCAAGCCAGACTCAAAATACAAAGTGCAGATAAAATCAAAGGATAAGAAGAGTGAGATGGAATTTATCATTTGATGAATGTTAACTGAAACTGGTTTCAGCTAGAGGAGAAAAGGAAAACAAGAGAAAACAAACTCTAAAACGAGTATTGCTCAAGTTTGGTCCTGTTGTTATGCTTCCCAGGTTTACTGTTCACATCAGCTAAATTAATCTCAGACTTACATTTCCGAAAGGCAAATATCTCATAATTATGGCTGTGAGTTTCTTCAATAAATAATTCCTATGCATTCGTTATAGTCCTGTATATGACTCCTTTTCAAAAGTTCTCTTTATTTTAATCACTAAAAGACCACATGGCAAACTCCACCAGTTTCTAAGTAGGATGGCCCAAGGAGCCCAATATCACAGAACCCTGAAAATATGAGTGAGGTTTTTCATAACTAAAGATCTACCTTGCAGTTAACCAAAAGCAACACAGTCCTTTCATGCAACTTGTATATAACGTAATGTAAACACCCCAAGACATATGAAGCATCCATCCACTGAGTAATGAGATCTTGAGACTGGTCCAGTGCATAAGGAATTGACACCTCACGGCCCCATTAGTCCCATGGTATTTCTCATACTTCTTGCCATTGTCCTGAAAATTTCCATTAAATCTTCCTTTTGGAAGAAATCCTAAGGATCTAGAACCAAACTATCTATGTTCAAATCACAGATATGCCCTTGTATGGCCTTGGGTAAGGTGCTCAAACTTACTGGGGTGTGTGTGTGTGTGTGTGTGTGTGTATGTATGTGTTTAATTCATCTGTAAGGTGGGCTAATAGAGTTCTACTTCTGGTCATAAAAGTAACTCATCAGACCAACTTTCTCACAGATATCAATTATAACTCTGGATAAAATATTAAAGGGAAAAAAACCAACTATCTGAAGGAACTAGAGAGTTACCAAGAACAGACAGAAACTAATGGGGGGTTGCTACTTGGAAGACTGGCTCTTGATAACTTACTTATTTTTTACAGCTTCTCATCTAAAGCCAGGCCCATCAGTCAGTTCCACAGCACAGCTAGATCTCAGATAGAAACCTGTTGTTTTACTGGTTGAGGAATCAGAGGATAAGGTTCAGGGAAATGCTAACAACTAAAAAATAAGGGTGGAAACCCCAGAGGGAAAATAGCCACAGAGACAAAGCCCTAAACGCAGTATATAAAACCTGATCAAATCTCTAACTCACTCCAACATTATACATATATGGAATAGATCCCAAGCAGCTCAGGTAAAGCAAAAAATAAAAAATAAAGAGATTTCTGCTGCTGTTTGTCACAGGGAAGACAAAATTGGAATTTGAGTTCTGCCAAGTTAACTGCCTGCTAAAGGAGAAAATCAATACTCTTCAAAGGTGTATGAGAGAATTCAGAATCTCTGTAACATATGACTGACGATGTCTGAGGTTCATTCCAAAATTACTAGACATACAAAGAAACAGAAAAATGTAACCCATCCTCTAAAGAAAAAGTAATTCGTAGAGAAAAACTCTGAGATGACCCCAGATGTTCGAATTAGCAGACAAGGATTTAAAAACAGCTACTATAACTGTGCTAAAGCATATCAAAGAAATCTGAGCAGAGGAAGGGAAACTATAAAAAAGAACCAACTTGAAATTTTAAAACCAAAAAATATAATATATGAAAAAAATTCACTGGATGAACTTAACAGTTTGATGGGGGTGAAATATGAGTGAACTTGAAGATAGAACAATGTAAACTATACAATCTGAAGAAGAGAAAAAACACAACTAAAAATAGACAAGCTGAAATGGCTATATTATTATCACATGAGCTAGATTTCAAGGCAAAAAGTATTACCAGACATAAAGAGAGACATTTTATAATGATAAAAGAGGCAATTTATCTGAAAAATATATAAATATATATGTATCTAATAATAGAACATTTTGAAGCAAAAATTGACAGAATTATTAAATAAATCAACAAACCCACAATCATAGTTGGAGAGTTTTAAGCTTGTTCTCTTAATAATTGAAAGAAGAACAGGACAAATGCAGTGAGGACACAGAAGACCTGAACATCACTATCAACTACGTGGACCTAATTGACATTTATGGAACACTGCCCCCGGTAACTGCAGAATACTCATTCTTTTCAAGTGTACATGGTACATTTACCAAGATAGACAATCTCCTGTGCTATAAACAAGTCTCAAAAAATTTCAAGAGACTGAAATCCTACAAAATATGTTTCTGAACACAATTCAATTAAACTAAAAATAATAACAAGATACTAGACAACCACAAATATTTGGAAATTAAAAACACACTTCTAAAGAGCCCATTGGCCAAAAAAATAAATCACAGGGAAAATATAAAAATATTGTGAAGTAAATAAAATAAAAACACAACATATCAAAATTTGTGTGACACAGTTAAAGCAGCGCTTAGAGGGAAATCTGTAGTTTCCTATGGTTATAGTAGAAAAGAATAAAGGTATAAAAACAATGACCAAAGGTTCCACCTAAGAAGTTAGAAAAAGAGCAATTAAGTCCAAAGTAGGTAGAAGAAAGGAAATATAAATTTTTAAAAAGAGCAGAAATTAGAAAACAGGAAAACAATAACTAAACTTAAGGAAACCAAATGTTGGTTATTTGAAAGATCAACAAAACTGATAAATTCCTAGCGAGACTGATAAAAAAATTCAAAAAGAGGGCATATAAATTACCAGTATCAGGAATGGAAAATAATATATGTCAAGAGATCCTAAGACGCTGAAACAAAAATAACTAACTATAATGGACAAATTTCTTAAAAATGGAATTTACCCAAACTGGCAAAGATAAAATTAAAGATCTTAATAGCTCACTATCTATTAAAGTCATTGAATATATTATCAAAATCCTTCCCATAAAGACATTTCCAGCACAAATGGTTTCATGGTGCATTCTATCAGACATTTAAGGACAAAACAGTATTAATCTACACAAACTTCTTCAGAAAATAGAACAAGACAGAATACTCTCCAACTCATTTTATGAGGCCAACATATACCTGATACTAAAATCTGACAAAGATTCTATAAAAAAAGAAAATTACAGCTCAATATCTATTAATATCAGCACAAAAAACCTCAACAAATATTATAAAATAAAATCCAATATATAAAGTGGAGGATCATCCTTTTAATATCATGACCAAGTAGGGTTTATCTCAGGAATATAATGCTATTTTAACATTTAAAAATCAATCATTATAATTTACAATATTATCAGAATAAAAGAGGAAAACCATGTAGAATTTTAACACATTCAGAAAAATCATCTGACAACATTCAATACCAATTCATGATTTAATAAAAAAACACAGAAATTCTCAGCAAATTAAAAATAGGAGGAGATTTCATCAATCTTCAGTTAAAATCATGTTTAATGATTACCCATTGAATGTTTTTCCCCCTAAGATTGCTAACAAGGAAAGAATGTCCACTCTCACCACTTTTATTCACCCTTGTGCTAATGGTCCTAACCAGTACAATAAGCAGGAAAAAGAAATAAAAGGCATAAAAATTAAACGGAAGGAAGGAAGGAAGGAAGGAAGGGAGGGAGGGAGGGAGGGAGGGAGGGAGGGAGGGAGGGAGGGAGGGAGGGAGGGGACTCCCATTATTTGCAGATGATATGATTGTTTATATAGAAAAATCACAAGGAATCTAAAAGGGAATAATAATAGTGCCTACCTTATATAGTTGTTACAAGGATCAAGTGTCTTTAAATTTGAAATGTATTTAGAACTCTGCTTGATAATCAGTAAGCGCTATATAAGCATTAAGTAAAATTTAAAACAAACATACATCTAAATACAAAATCGGCAAAGGTTATATATTAGCTTCCTGACAGTAAGTACAGATTTATTAGTCAGAAGAGCTAAGAAAGGCTTCCTGGAGGAATAAGACCATCTTCACTCTGGGCCCAAGGTGGGAAAGGGTTCAGGGCGGGCAACCCTGGGATGCCTAGAGAACAGCCCATTCTCACTGACATTCTTCAAACAGAACAATGAATTGTGTGGGTAAAGTATGTTCATGTGGCACCGTACAGAGTTACTGCTTTATATATGATGTAACATGTTTATACAGTTTACACAAACAAATCTAGCTGTGGTTTTTGATGAACACATACCTTGCTATGATCTCATGGCAGAATAGCCATGAAAGACATTTAAGTTTAAAAAAAGAAAGCCACTGGCATAATTGTACTTACAGTATAATACAATTTTAAGGCAAAAAAATATATGTATATATGAGAATTGTATTGATATGTGTATAGAAAAATGTCTGGAAATTTACAGATAAAAGTGTTAATAACAGAGAGCCTTAGATAGTGGTAGTGGAAAGAACTGCCTTTTTTTTTCTTAATATTTTTTGCATATAGTTTGAATTTTTCATAATATTTATTAATGTTTTTGCATTGTCATTTAAAAAATAAAAATAATCCCTTACTAATGAAAAATGTATATCAACATTTAAAAGTCATAATGTTTAGAGACTTTTTCTAAGTCAAGTGAGATTAAATGAATTCTTCCTTTGTGTTCTTTAAACAAAGGTAGAGTTTTATTTTAGTCATCAAGAGCATATTCCAGATGTTTTTGCCTCTAAGCTCATTCACAGCATCCCTACCTCTCCTTCCCCAAGAGAAGGGGAGAATTAAAAACCCAGGTCAGGTCCAGGCCATCGTCAGGTGCAGGCTCATCAGAAGCCAGAGCGCTGACAAGGCAGAGGGCTGGAGGCCCTGCTTCCCTCTAATTCACGCCTTCTGACTGCAGCTTCACCCCAGGTTTCCCCAGCTCCTACCCCTGGATGCATGGAAACCACGGAGAGGAATATGGATCAGAGATAATTCATTGCCACTAGAGGCACAGAATTTTAATTAGAATGACCTTAGGAAATGTCTAATTCATGCAACCACTTTCAGGTAAGGAAATGAAGTACAGAGAAGTAACTCGTCCAAGGTTACAGGGTTACTAAGTGACCACAGCAAGTCTCTTGAACCTCAGGATAGCATCCTTTCCATCACCACAAAGATAGTCTTAAAGGGCATGCCCTGTTGATGCTGGGCCAGGGCTGTGCCTTCATGAACAGAGAGAGTACATTAGGATGCAGGCTCGACCAGGCGTGGAAGGGAGCAATCTTCCTGCCTTTCTCATAGAGCCCCAAATTGAAGTGCAAACATGAAAAACTGACTCTGTTCTTCATTTACTTTCATTACTAGTGTTCCATAAGATGCACATACACTTTCTCTGCAAATAATCCATTAGGATAAAACAGAGAATGTTTCCTATTTGAGATATGCCTGCTGGCTACATCATTCAGAGATGCTTTTAGTATATAACTAATACTAATGAAGAGCTTTTGGTAGAATGTTTTCCACATTTTGGTTATAGGCAATAGGAAATATTTAAATTAATGCAATGTGTTCTATTATGTTCCATCATATTTTTATAGGGAGAATATTAGTCAGTTTATAAAGTTTAGGAAGTAAACCAATGATTAGGCTCTGCAATTATTTAAAATCAATAAATCAGAGACTTATTTAATCAAGTTGTCCTGCAAACTTGTCCAGAACCATAATGAAATCCCTCATTCCTCTCTGCTAAAACAGAAAAGCTCCCAAAGAATAGTCAATATAGCACTCCCAAAGATTATGAGCTAAAATAAAACCCATACACAAGACCTATAATAACCAATATGCAAATAAAAAATCATTCTTACCTATTTATCAATATAAGTTCTCTAAAACCTTCTCCTCTAGGCAGTTATTTATTAACACTGATTAATGATAATAATACACTCAGAATAACAAAATCATTGCCTTTATTCAACATCACATTTTCCCATTAAAAACAGACAAGCCTTCCAGCAAATTATTGTAAGTTCCTCAAATGCATGAGAAATCTGATCCCATTACATACGCCCTCAAGCCGGCAGGAATATACCTTGGGGTTAAGGAGAGGCATGCCTGTATTCACTATAGAAGCTAAAGCGGGACACATAAGGGGCAGACCCTGGCTGGACATGAATGCTACTCATGTCTCCCTCCCAGACACTTCATTACTAATGATTTTCCAACACTGAAGCTTTTAAAAACTTTGATCATGTGTGAAAACTCAGTAGGATGATTAAAACCCTCCAGCTGAACAAACAAAGTAGGGTGGAGAGACCATCTCCTTAGCATTTGCCACAGAAAGCATCAAGTGCCCTGACTCCACCCCAGTGTTTCATTAAAGTGGTGTCATTCAAAATATGCAAATGACAGTAATAATTTAAACAAACATGTGAATTAGGTAAACCTCTATAAGCAATTTACTCAAGGTAATTAAGAATGCTAAGTCAAACAAATTATTATTTAAATAGCAAGTAAGCTTTAATTAAACTTGGCTTTTATACTAAAAATGAAACTAACTCAAGAAAGATTCAGTGTGAATTAAAAGGCAGTGTCAAGAATGAGAGAGAAAATTTATACTCTGACTTTTGATTCACAAGATTAGGACCAGGTATCTCTGCATTTTCAGTGGATGTTGGCTCAGAGAAAAGCACCTCTGTATGTGAACTTAGAATTGATAGAACGTGTTGGGGGTGCTCATTTAACATGAGCACACGTTAAATGGTAAAGATGCTAAGGAAAAATAGAATCAACCAACTCAGACCCAAGGTAATTTCTTTCCAACTAGCATCTCACTCTTCCTCAACCATTGAGAAATGGAACCCAGCAGACTGTAGCCCACCCAGGGATCACGAGTCCTCCTGTAGGGGGTGCTGGGACACGGTGATCCATAGTAGAACCTCCACAGTAGCGTGATGGCCAACCACCCCTGAAACACATGTGTTTCACGGACCAAACCAATAGGTCCCAATGAATAACCATGGGAAAAAAGGTGTCCATAAAGGGATAAAAACCTCTAGAATTGCCTTGAGATGGTCAACGCTAAAACAGGTCCTATTAAAGTAGATCGCACGTACGTACGTAGTCTTACAGAATAATATAACCTTAAAAATAATTACAGTCTATTTTGAATGCTTCAAGTAATCCCTGAGACTAGACATGTCTATGTCCCTTCCCTTTTTAATGTTTTGTCCCAGGCATTTTAATGGGACTCTGATTAGACCCCAGCCACCAGCACTGGCAAACAGCAAAGCCCTCACAGAACCACCTGTTTTCTTCTCCACATGAAGCACCTCGTCTGATTTAGCCTCCTGGGTCTTCCCTCTTCTACCTTCAGCCCAGAGTCCCACAGGAATACACACGATGCGTCCTGTCCCCTCCGCTCTTGGCTTTCTGGTCAGGCAGGACAACCCAGGGCAGGGAGTCAAGGAGGAAGCTAAGAGCAGAGCCAGGTGGTGGCAGGATGGGGCAGGGAGGGGCCTGGAGACGGGCTGGAGAAGCCATTCTAAGTCACTACCTTTGGCATCTGGGCTGGTCACCCTGCCATGCAAGACCATTTTCATATTGTTTCCCTAAATAGTCTGTCCTCAGAGTGACCTTTGGGATACTATTAAAATACTAATGACAGTGGTAAGAAGTTTGTGTCAAGCCTGTGTTCCCAGAGCAGAGAGCTTTAGAGGACTGTATTTTTTCATCTGTCCTTGTGCCTTCCTTCACTCTGGAAAGACAATCATGCCACGGCTGACTGTGTAACTACAGAGGGAAGAACAACTGTGTCTAGAATTCAAGAGACCTGAATTGGCCAGGGTGTCCCTAACTCTTCTATGTTCTCCTGACACTTGCCAAAATAAGATTCATTGATTGATTGATTGATTCATTCATTCATTCATTCATTCATTCACTCATCAATAACCTTTGGGCATTTTCAAGATGCCTCATCCTGTACTATGCTCAGGGGATATAGACAGACACCATTCTGTCCTCAAGTTGCTCACATTCCAGAGACAGGAGAGTCATGCAAACAAGCAATTACAAAAAAAAATGTGTGAGGAAACTCAGAATGGAATGGGAGCACCTGAGGGAAGCACAGAGCATATGAGCAGTAAGAAGATCGGGGGAAGGGACAGAGAAAGCTGCCTGTGATTGAGCATCCGTCCCATTAGAATGGGTCTACTTCTTTGACCCACCAGGAGGGGAGCTATGCACAGTGTGAAAAGACCTTTGTTTCCTTCATTAGAGCAGAAATCCCTAGAGTGCTGGAACCTGTCCCCTGGGTCTAGCACAGAGCTTGGTGTCCCATGAGGGCTCAGCAAATATTGTTGAATAAATGAATGACTTAAGAATTCAGATCTCCCCTTGGACTTTTTTTGGACAGAATCTTAAAGAGGGAGATCTTAGAGGCCATCTGACAATCTAATCCTCTAGAATTTACAGACGAGAAACTTCTAAAATGTTTGCACAGAATACCAGAGTTGTCTGAAGCAACTGCGCTGGGCCCATAAAATATTTGCAGGTGAATGGATAGATAAAATGTGGTGCATCCAAGTCAATGGAATACTATTCAGCAATAAAAAAAGAAATACTGCCCTGGCTGGTTTGGCCCAGTGGTTAGAGCGTCGGCCCGCCGACCAAAGGGGCTTATGATGTCGATTCCTGGTCAAGGGCATGTACCTCAGTTGCAGGCTCTATCCCCGGCCCCAGTTGGGGTGGGAGGCAACCAATCGATGTATCTCTCTCACATCAATGTTTTTCTCTCTGTGTCTCTCCCCACCCTTCCCTTCACTCTCTCTTAAAAAAAAAAAAAACAGTGGAAAAAATATCCTCGGGAGATTAACAAAAAAAGAAATACTGACTGACATTACTACATCCTGCATGAATTTCAAAAAAATTATGCTCAGTGAAAGGAGTCAGACACAGAGACCATGTATCATATGATTACTGTCACTGATACGAAATGTTCAGAAAATGTTCACATCTGGGCTCCTGTCTTTGTTTCACATCTTTATAGAGATACTAAGTAGATCAGTGGTTGCCTGGGGCTGGGGGTGGAATGGGACCAATGTGCCCAGGCCCGAGGGATCTTACTGGGAGGACCAAACTGCTCTCAAACTGGAAGATGGTAATAGTTGCACCACCTTACAAAGATACTCATTGAATTGTGTACTTGAAATGGGTAAATTTTATAATATATAAAATATACCTCAATAAAGGTGTTTTAAAAGTTTTGCAATGGGAGTCATAAGTTATAGGTCTACTTTCATGCTGCTATAAAGTGGGCTGCTATGTTGTTAGGAAAAAAAACAAAGGAGCCCAGATGTGAAACAAAGACAGGAGCCCAGATGTGAAAAGCCCCATCATCTCCTGATTCCCAACCACAGGGCTTTCTGTTCTTCTGCCTAAAAAGTCTGCTTGTAGGCAGAAAGCAGATGAGTGGTTGCCAGGGCTGGAGGGGGCGAGATGGGGAGTGACTACTGAATGGTATGTGGTTTCCTTACAGAGTGACGAAAAAGTTCTAGAACTAGATTGTGGTAATGGTCGCAAATATTATGACTGTACTTAATGCCACTGAATTATACACTTAAAATGGTTAAATGGTAAATTTCATGTTATATGTATTTTACAACAAGCTTTAAGTCTACTTTTTTTAAAAGCCCATGTTTGAGGAATCTTTTCATATTTCCCTTTCCACTGCCAAATCCATTCCCTGGTAGTCACAGAGGGATTGGCTGCTGTCCCCAGCTGTCTCATGTCAGGACATCTCAGTCCAAGTGACAACATAGCTCTAAGCAATTTGTTTGCTGCACTTTATCACCATCTCCCTAGTTGGCAAACATCAGACATTAATTTTAAAAAATTGGGGCTTGGTTTGCATTTTAATTCTGCCCACTTGAAACTGGCTGGCATCATTCAAAACACACACACAGGGATGTTCCCTGAACTGTCAAGGCATCTCATTAAGTGTTGCTACCGTAGTTTCCTGGCTCTGACGGTGTAGGAGGCAATGACTTCTCCTATCATGTATTTAGCCATGGCATATTATGAAACACTTGCTGCTTGGTCAGAAATACTATAGGCTGATAGCTCAGGGACTCCCTGTTTTCATAGAATCCAAAGC
Organism: Miniopterus natalensis; assembly: GCF_054644295.1. Lineage (NCBI taxonomy): Eukaryota > Metazoa > Chordata > Mammalia > Chiroptera > Miniopteridae > Miniopterus > Miniopterus natalensis. The sequence goes on from NC_142088.1 coordinate 40,751,885, forward strand.
AGCTCCAGCCTGGCCTGTAATCACTTCCACAGGATCCCCACTACAAATGCCCCAGGTTGCTATGATCAGTGATAATCCCTGGAGTACTTCTTTCTGCATCTGTATTCCTATCAGACAACCTGCAAGGTTCGGTTAAAATATTCTTTCCTTCTTCCCAATTAGAAGACAAGTTGCTAAAGAATTCAGTAAGTTGCCCAAGGATATCAATTCATTTGGGGCTAGAACCAGCATTTGAACATGTTTAGTGTTCATATATTTGATGGATGTTGTACACAGAAAGTGAGTATTATCAGCTATAAAATATTTTCTGCTTCAAAGATGACATTAAACTGATACTTTCCTTTTGAGACGGCTTAAAATATGCTTGATATTGGATAGATGAAAAAACAACAACTCAGGTTTCCATTTGTGAAATAAAACTTGGAGAGCAAGTACCAAATGGCAAATGTTTAAAAAGAACTCCTCAGAAGAAATATTTCTTTACTGTCAGCCCCAAATCCCAGGGACACACTGTGGCTGAATTTTTTAATTGTATGTTTTAGATGCTGAATAATTTTCTTACCATTAAAGACAATCATAGCCAAGCCTAACAATAAAAGTAATTGAATCTCATGCTTGGGAGCACACAGCTGATTCACGTGGGGTGGAGGTGAGAAAGGAGGCAAATGAGAGGAGGCGAGAAGTCCAGAGTCATTGTCTCTCCATGAAAAGCAGAGCTTGCCTTCACCGTAAAAAAGCCCAGGGTGGAAGTGTGTCCTTAGTTCCTGAGTGCCTCCCTCTCCAGGGCCCATCCTCCTGTGTAGCATCTGAAACCATGAATGGGCAGTAATGGTCTAACCCCAGCCTCTGCCTGAGGTCTCACAGGCCTGGGGTAGGAGGTTTAGGTGAGGTTTCTGAGAGAGGACAGAGTAAGGCCACAGCCATTCTGCCCTTGGGAGATGGAGCTCACTTGAGTTTCCCAGGGTGCTGGGCTCAGAGCACAGAATTACCCAAGGGGGCATACTGACCAACCATAAAATACAGCCTGACTTAGGGTATGTGCAAGAGTTTTTGCCTTACAATATTACATATATGTATATCAATTGCATTCAACCTCAAAGATTAAGCTTCTACATGTAAAGCAAATAACACAAATGCTACACAAACCCTGCCTTAAAGGGATTTACAATTTAATGGCAAAACTACCAGCACCTGTCAGAGATAAGCTGACCAACCACCTTTTGTCAGAGCAAGACCTACTTCTGCAAACACTTCATGTGTATAGCTTTTGAAATTGAGCTGGTGTCACAGAGGTGGCCTTCATAGATTTGACCTTTACAGATAAGAGGTGCTAGTGTAGGAGCCTTGGGTAAAGTAATTTTCTGAGCATCAGTGTTCTCATTTATAAAATGGGGATTCAGGTCCACAATCTTGGTCAAACACGTAAAATTCCTGCAATGAATTACATGAATATTCACACGAAGTGGGATAAACAGAGACTATAAATAGCCTCATGTCCTTAAGAACAGACTCTACATTTTTACTTAGCTCAACAGTGACATCATCCCTCTCATTCCTTTCTTTATTCCTCTTATCTAATTATTTTTAACATCCTATACTTCCTGTTAATGTCTCTCATACCTGTCACCTTTTTCCAGTCTATAGTTACCCACATCATGACATGTCTAGACTCCTGTAATAACTTCCCAGGTAATGTACCACCTCCAACCTCTCCCTCAAACTATCCTTCACTCTACAGCCAAATCATTCTCATTAAAAATCACTGTGCTTATTAACAAAAACTCCAAAGACTCACCAGTGTCAGCAGGATCAAGTCCAGATCCCTGACTTAGATTCCTACTCATTTTCCCACACTCCAAATTCTCTGCTCCACACAACCTTTACCCCCTTTTAACTCTATCACTTCTGCAACCTCTCTCCTATAATTCCATGGCCTGTGTGGCAGACTGTTTTCCAAACTGGCCACAGCAATATCTCCCATCCCACATGTTCTTCCTACAATGTGATTTTAATGTTTTAAAGTTTGAGCCTATGTTCCCTCCTCTTAGATCTGGGTGCATGTGTGACTACGACCAAAATAGCAATGGGTGATTTACAAGGTAGGTCATACAATTGAAGGAGTTTCTGTCTGGTCTCTTGGGACACTAGCTCTTATTACCCAACCTCTGTGCTGGGAGGAAACCAAGCAGCTACATGGCAAGGCCACATGAAGGTGTTCTGGTCACTAATTCTAGCTGGTCTCAACTTAACAGCCAGCATGAACTGCCAGACATGCTAGTAGTAAGTCTTCAGTTGATCCACTCCCTAGCTACCTTCTGAGCTGCCCCCAAATGATCCCAAGTGGAGCAAAGACATGCCATTCTCTCCCCCCAGCCCCATCTCCTGTCATGCTCTATCCAAATTGCTGATTTGTAAACAAAAAAAGAGTTGGTTGTTTCATGTGACTAATTTTAGTGTAGTTTGTTATGTAGTAATAGATAGAATAGACTAAAATACCCCCCACTTGTCGGAGGCCTTTCTCAAATTCTACCTGCCTTTAGAGGCCCAGTATAGACCTCACCTCCTTCATGATGTTAACTTACCTAAAAGTGATTTCTGTTTCTCTCTCTTGTTTGAAACTTGACTAGCACTCAGGAGATAAAACCATGCTTATATCTTCTTGGGAACCCTTTTCCATCATCTTTCAGAATATCTTACATATAACAGAAAGTCTATAAATACTTGCTAGACTAATTTTCTAGCCTCCAGAGTAAAGTGCACACAATAGGTACTGAATAAATGACACACACTATGACAGGGGTTTAATATAAAAGAATATATGATAGAAAGAGAGGGACAATAAAAATGTTTTTTTAACAGAAATTTAGGTACTTGTAGGAAATTAAAAATTTTCAAGTCTTTAAACTGCCTTTAGATTGAATAAAGTAGATGCCTTTTAAATTAACAGTTTATGCTAAGGAGTGTGTGTGTGTGTGTGTGTGTGTGTGTGTGTGTGTGTTGAGCCAACATGTGGATTTGGATGTCTGCTTTGGGAATTGTTCTCTCGTTAATAATTGAATTCTAAGTGGGCATTTAGAGAAGTGGCAGTAACCATTCACATTCTATGGTCTTGTAATTACTCAAGTATAATTAGAATATGGAAGGGTTTAGAAATAGGCAGATTGTTTCCTGCCAAATACCATCTCTATCAGGACTTCCTAAAATGGGGACCATGAACTCTACATGGTTGGCACTGTGTGAGCTTCATGAAGTTCATGGCCAAAATTCCAAACAAAACTTTGTGTATTTGTGAATTTTTCTAAGGAGAGGATCTATGACTTTTATGAGATTCTCAAAACAGTTTTGGAAACACAGTTAATCAAGGGTTTTACCTTATCACATTTGCTTTTAACTCCCGGTCAGAGACTCTGCTGAAGGGGCAGCCCAGGGCCAGCAATGAGGAAATACGGAGGCTGGTCTGGCTCTGCGACTGTCGTGCATGGTGGCCTTGGGGAGATCCTTATAAGCTCTCTGGATCTGTTTCTGGCCCTCTCAACTGTAAAACCAGAGGGTGTGCTAGAGCTACCAAGACATCTCAAGACAGTTTTCCTGAAAAGCACCCTGAAGAGGAAGGAGAAGGCTACCTTCAATTGGATTTTCAATTGGTTTTTCAATTGGATTTTCTTTCCTATAAAAGAACTATAATATTAATTTTGGTTAAAATCTATAAGTGTTTACAACTGTTTATATAATAGATATTGAGGGCCCATAGTGCGACAATGGACTTTCCACTCAGTCCTTTAGGACTCCGCCACTATAGAGTAGTCCACCCCAAAACTGCACATATTTTTAGGAGGTAAAGGACACAGTAAGAATATTAAAAACGAAGAGAATGGCACAGAGACCCAACGAATAAGTGATTTATCATGAAGTGAGTGGAACAGGGGAGTGCAGGCGATCGAATGGAAACAGCACCTGACTGCTAACCAGGCTGAACTGGCTGCCTGTCCTTTAGGCTGTCCACTGCTCCTTCGCCTTCCAGAACTGCATGCTCAGTTAGAACAGCTCCCCTCTCTGGAGGAAATGTTTCCTTAAAGACATGTGAGTAGCTACACTCTGGCTCAGAACCTCTGAACCAGCTCTCACAGGAACAGAGTCATAAACAAACGAAAGCAAACAAACACAGGTACTTAACAGAAAATAAGACATAAAATAAATCATTTGAACCCAAGTTAGTCTGACCATAATTCTCCTCATGCTCAAAGGTTTCAATGATGGAAGTAAGATTTTATGAAGGTTTTGCAATAGAGAGGAAACACAAGACAAAGTACTAAAGCGAAAACAGGTTTTCAGCACTTTAGGGGAGGAAAAATGACACTGATCATTTCATCATTCTTTGGCCTATTAATTTATCCCATAATGTTAGTATTTTTAACATATATGAATACTCGATCTTTCCTATGTATATGACTTACCTCTTGAATTAGAAAGTCGTCTACTTGGGCCCAAACCCATATGTTATATTTTTGGATGTCATTTGAATGATAATGTGCCCCAACTAAATATTCAATAAATATTCTGTGAATGAATAAAGCCTAAAATGGTGGTAAAACCAATGACCTGGCTTTATAAGAAAGCTGAATAATTTCTTCCAATTTACCATAATTAATATCCATAATGTATTTCTTTCATTAAGAGTAAAAGTATAAATGGAGAGCCTCCATTTGTTGCTGATAGTCTGGGGGTGGGGACATGGAGATCTATACAAGGGCTGTTCTCTGCTTGGTATATGGAGACCAAGGGAAGGGTTAGGAGACAACCTTATTTAATACCTGCCTTTGGAAAGTGTGGCTAAATTAATTTGTGCTTTTTAAGAAAAAATGAGTGCACTAAAGAACAACATATGCTACAAGCAAATGGGGTTCAGTTTTCTCCAATATGTGTGTTTCATGCAGTTCTCCTCCCTGACCTCCCCATGACCGTGTGTTCGGTATATTGTGTATGTGCCATATCATTCTGGACTTTAGAAGTTTGCACATGTGTGAACAAAATGCCTGGAGCAGCAAAAGTGCTGGGGTGCACAATATCTTCAAATTGAATTAAAAATGTATATACAAAGTTTCTGGAATCACCTCCAGACCAAGAGAGATCTTACAATAAAAAACTCATCTACGTGATAAAAAGAGCTAAACATAAACTCATCACCAGCATGCTTGGAAAGATCTTAAGTTTAAGATATTCACTTTATACCACACATGAGATATCCTTAGACAAAGCTGCCTCTGGATTCTTTTTTCCTTTTGGTCATAAATACCCAAGAGCTGAGTCATATAATATTATCTTACTTCATTTTCTCTAAGTCAATCACTTTAGAATGAAAACAAATTGCAGGGAAAACAGAGGTGGGAAATGGTAGATTAACTTTCATCCTGATTTCCCAGTGCATTTAGAGGTTGGATTATTTGGTCATCTTGATATGAAGGGCATTACCATGGCTTTGATCTCCCTATGAGGTGTGCTGAGGTCGAAATGGGAAGAAAGACATTTTTTAGGAGGATGTTCTTTCATATCATGATTCATACAGAGAAAAAAATACATCTCATCTCTCAGAAAAACAGAGGAAAGACCCTGCAACAGGCCACTTCTTATAAGAAATGATATATGTAATAGCATGAGGGGCTAAAATAAGAACAGTAGCTTTCTTGTGTAAGAGGATATTCTTAAGTATCTCTCGATTTTCTCCTCAGGGTGTCATAAGAAGCATGACTAACACAGTGAGCACTTCATGTTTGTTGAATTTAACTCAACATTACAGATTCCAATTTCTTCATAAGTGTTGCTGAGAATGGAGCTCTAATCCATATTTAGGCTATCGTTCTCCAAGTGAATATAAAACTTTACTCCCATACTCACATACACTCCATTAAAGGAGGTTGAAACTGGGTTTGTTGTTATTGTCGGTATTGGTTTATTTGCCTGTTGGTTTGGTGATTTGGTTGGCTGGCTGATTTATGCTGATAGTGCTTCATCATAGGACAGTAAGAGAGAGGAGCAGGACGGTACACATCATGAGGTTTCAAGTCAGGCAAGACTAGTTTCTATCCTAACTCCTTTACTTTACTACCCATCCACCCGTGGGCAAGTTCCTTAATCTCTCCAAGTCCTCACTTTTTACTGATAAAATAATAATCCTTACTGGCCAGGGTTGTTAGGCAGATTAAATGAGACAATATATATACAGGGCATACTTAACACAAAAACAAGTCTACAGTAAGCATATAGCTAATGTTATGTTTACTATTACCTCATAGAGGTAATGGTTAAGATTACACAAAATAATACACATAAGTACTTACTATGGTTCTTGACATATAATGAATGCTAACACTCATGTTCCATAAGAACACAGTTTAATACACAATGTGAGCCACCTTCCCTTCCTCGCCAGGAAGGTTTCCCACACAATGGTTTCCCCACCACATGTTTCTAAGTGCCATACCTAGGTCTATCTCAGGCATATATCATGAAGCTCTCACTGAGAATTAACTCTAAAAATGCTTCCCAGTTGCCAGAAATCACAAGAAATAGAAATAAGCACCACAACATTCGGTTTGCAGTGACAATGCTTGTAAACATTGCTACTTTGACGTGACAGTTCTGGATGCTGAAAGCACTAAGTGGCTGCACCAAAGATGCTGCCACATAGCCATGAGCTATTTCTAGTCCTTCTTGCTTTTCCTGGCTTTACCTGGACGGGATATGTGCAGAATGCAGATTTGTCATCCAGGCCATTCAAATAATTATGGCCTGACATGTCCTGTGTCACATCCTCACATCTATTCACATGACTCACCACTCAGCTGGAAAGCAGGAAGGGCTCCATCTGGGGGAGGAAGTCAAAAGGACGCCACACCTCAGGACAATACCCTTCTTACTCAAGCAGTGTTATTATTCTCATCTACCTGGCAACACCCAAACACAGCATGTTTAATCACACCATCAGAAAGGAAGATTGGGGCTGAGTTTACACTGCGTTTCACATCAGACATCATAGGAAAAAGAGCTACAACCAAGAGCTGTTACACCCACCCCACACCCAGCTGACCAAATCTCTCACCTCAAAGCACAGAGACCTAAGTCCCCTCCAGTTTACTCTGGTATATCTCTTGGAAGTGATATTCCCTGACACAGAACTAAATGTAGGTAGGCAGAAGTAGGTGTGTTTTTGCACCTATGAATGCAGGCATGCACGTCCATACATGAGAAGTTTTTGGCACCCAAAGGATACTAGTGTGAAAAATCTTTGTTGCCAGGATTGTCTACTCTTCATCAATCTGCATTTTTTCAAAATACACCTGAATCTAAGCCTAGATGTGGCATCTTTTATCCCATGGAGAGTATCCATTACAATGGATCAGGAGTTACCTCACCTCCCACTTCTATTCAGAAAGTCTGGAGTGGCCAGAAACATCACCCTAACTCAAGGCCAGGGAGAGTTTAGCAAAGTGATGCTCAATCTCATCCTCTCCAGCCTTAAACCCACATTCTAATCTGAAAATGAAAATTTTAGAGGAATGAAAACTGGCTCTTTAATGACCAGTGCCAATGGGAGTTAGTCTTCTGAATTGGAAATGGATAATGAAGAGATTTTATTATATAATTGCATGGGGGTTTTCTTAGCAATTTATAACTATATATTTATTTATATATCAGTATGGGTAAGAGATTAACTTACCATGAATATTGATAATGTATTCTAATGATTTACATTTATAAAACACGTTTAAAGTAATGTCAAGTTACATAAATATAATTATCATTTAATGAACTTCCATTCCTCGGTGTTTACCTATGTGCCAGACACTCAGACACTCTACTACCATACAAGCTATATTTTATCTCATTTTATAGGTGAGAAAACTGGGGTACAAACCTTTGGCCCAATACCACACAGCCAGGAAGCAGTAAAATCTCATTTAATCTCAAGCCTGTCTGACAATCAGGCCAAATGCTTTTCCACCCTAGAAACTGCTCCCTCTATTTATTAATGAACTTGCAAATCATGGAATATGTTTGCAGCTTGACAAACAATTTAGAAGTAATGTTTTAAGAAGATTGAAATCACTGCAGCAATGTACCCCTAATCCAGAGTTCTCTCCTGAAAATCTCCTAATCAATCTGAACACAATTAAGAGCTGCAAATAGGTCACCTAAGCCCCCAAAACAAATGTGACATTTCTCTCACACATCACAGCTGGTGGATGACAAGGCTACAAGTGTGCATACTCACTTCTTCGGGACTCTTACTTCAGATGCTGTGCTGAAAAGGGTGGCTACATTATTTCCCAGCCTTTGACAGAGAAAAAGCACCAGGGGAAGGTGAAAAGGAAGGGTTTGTAGAGATAAGAATATTGACTTCAATGAAAAGTCAGAGCTGGCAGTCTGGAGCAAGGGGAAAACAGAAAAACTATAGATTGTGTGACATATTGGTGCTATTTAGTGTGGGGGCAAAAATTTCCACACAGCCCAGAAGCCTCTGAGGACACCAGCCAACTAAGCCCAGAATAAATTCAGAAAACCCATAAGGATGACATAGTCCTTAGTTAGAGGAAAACAAAATCAATATTCTACCTAAGAAAAAAAAAGGGATAGCAATTTTAAACATTTCTTCCAAAGGAAATTGTTGACTTTTTAAGGAAGGGTAGTTCCCTTTATTAAAAACCAATCTTTTTAAAGAGCTTGTCATTTCTCATAGAGGTTAAAAGCTGTTTGTTTTGTTTTGTTTTGTTTTGTTTTACAAATAAACATCAATTTGCAAGGGGAATGTTGTGTATTTAAAGAGGTTTCTGAGCTTTACTAGAAGAGGATCTCACTGACTGTTTTGCTACTCACCAGCACCTTTCACCACCACTTTAGCAGAAGTTTCCAAATCAAATGTTTAATTAAGAGTCGTCCCCTCCTCCTCTTCCATATATACACCCAGTCTTAGACACTCCTCTCAGTCTCCTTCCCCTGAGGCTTTTAAAGCTGCCTCTGCTATTTTTCACACATGGTTATATCCTGTTTTTCTAGAACCACTGATGGGTAATGCTTGGAGCACCTGGGAATGATCAGATCCAGGCACAAAAGTAGAATTACTTCATCTCTGCATCCAGGGTTTCTTAGCTTCAACCCTGCAAGGCAGTCTCACTAAAAGGATCTGATCTGTAAAGAGAATGACGGGCCAAGTATTGAATGGCGAACCATCGATCTGGCCAAGAAAAACAGCACGTGAAATAATTTTAAAATGCACTCTCCCTTTTAGTTTCCCCCAAATAGATAACAATGAATTATTGCTGGGAGCTATATTTTACAGCAAACAGATCTAGAAAGGAACTAATTTGGAACTAGCCTCCTGAAGTAGCTTCTCCCCAGTAGCAAAGAAATTTCTAGGAGAAGTGGTAGTCGACAAAACTCCTTTTAAAAAGTTTTACTTTAGAGTAATATGTCCTTAGGGATTTGTCACTGGGTCATAGTTCAAGGAAAAGAGATTAGAGGGGAAAAAGTTAGTGAACAAAAGTCTTGAGAAAGAAAACCATAAGGCAAAACAGGAGATGTTTCTCCAGTTCTAAGTGTCTGATCACAAAATATATCTCAAAAAGTAAACTTGGAAAGATATTTTAAAACATATGGCAAAACATGTTTCTTTAATTTATAAAGTGCTCCTATAACTTATAAATTGTAGACACAACCTAGAAGAACTACTCGACAAAGGATATGAACCAGCCATTCACAGACAAAAAAAAAATAAAACTGCCAAGAAATATTTTAAAAGACTCTTAACCTCACTCATGATTGGAGAAACATCATAACAACAAGATGGCTTTTCTTCCTGGCAAAATTTTCAAAATTTGAAATTGCCCACTGTTAAAGACATGTCAAAACCACTTAACTCATACACTGCTGGGGGAGTATAAATTGGTGCAGACTTTCTGGAGTGTAATTAGAAAATATTCATCAAAGTTTAAATTTCACATAATGTCCATATACTTCCATAGGTAAGAACTTGTGCCATAAGAGTACACCCATGTGTATGTACAAGAATGCCCATTGCAGCATTGTTGATAAAAACAAATATCAACACTTGTTTGTCAGTAGGGGAATAGGTTAAATAAATTATAGTAATCTGACCAATGGAAAACACTGTAGCATAATGCAATTAATCTGAATGGACTGAGAGGGGGGATCTCTAAGACACACTAAATGAAAAAAAGCAAGATACTGACCATATGAATAACGTAATTCCATTTGTAAGGGTATTTAAATTAAATATTTTAATATACACAGTTATATAGTTATTGCTCATTACAAACCACCCAAAATTTAGTGGCTTAAAACAATGACTACGTATTATTTCTCACAATTCTGTGGGCCTCTTTGTGAGTTCTTCTATTAGCACCTGGGCTTACTCAGGTGGCTGCTATCAGCTGGGAGGTTGGTTGGGGTGAGATGGAATGACGTCTCTGGGGATTTAGCTGATATGGTTACAATGACTGGAATGGACCACACGCATTTCTATACTCAGGGCTGGCTTCATGAGCGTGAGACTTGTGCCCTGTGCACTCAGTTCCATGCTCTGCTGTCACTATCTTGAAATTCTTAATAATTTTATCTGAACTTGTGTTTTTTAAGTAGAGTCCATATGGACATCAAGGATGTGTGAGCAGAGGAGACAGGGAGGCACACCCACTGTTCCTCGATGCCGCATTTACACATGGCATTCATATTGCTCTGTGAAGACAGAAGTCTGGTGGATGCCTGGTGCATGAGAGCCCAGCATGCCTCGAAGCAAGCACAGGGAAAGCACGTTACAGTTTCCAATGAGTAAATCCAGGTGCTGGCAGCCCCGGGGGCCCCATATTCTGTTCTAATCAGAACTTGCTCGGAACACACAAAGAAAGCCATGGTACTGACAAAGGAATTCCATCATATCCTTTTTTATTCATGTTACTTCCCTGGATTAGCCAACCACTTCCACTGAAAAGCATAACATAAAGAAAAGGAAAGCTAGGGCAACCCAAAGTCCTTTTCCTTTCAGTCCCTCCTTACTCGGCCGTAAGCTGAAGATGGTAGAAAGTGTAGGCAGAAGGTGTGTGCACCAAGAACTGAAATGTACAGTTCTATTAGTTCTGTGCCCAGTTTCCACTGTTCTGTGAGAACGAGATGCATAAGCATGTATGGAGCTAGAAAACACAAATTATGTCATTTTGGTGATTCCACATACATGTTCTTTTATTTGCATTTAAAATCGACATTGCACCGTAGAAAGATAAATAGCGAATTTATGCTAATAATTTAATTTTTTTATTTTTCTTTTTAGAATGGCATTAAATAGCAAATAAGAAACAAGAATTGAGACAGAGAATGCAGAAGAAAGGAAAGAGCTTTATATTTTAGTACCGTTAACAACGCTTTTTCTCTCGGGGGGAACAAGGGACCTTACATTTCTATTTGTCACCGGGCCCCACAAATTATGTAGTCGGCCTTGTCTGTATTGTTTGAATTTGAATATGTATGTTCTACTTTTGTATATTAGAAAAATGAGTTTCTTTTTATCATACCTCTTTCACTCTTATTTCAAGTTTATGAGTTTTATGCTAACTCTTACCTTAAATCATCAAAGATCTGTTTTTAAAAATAGCATCACATAAAAAGGATGATAAGATCCAGGGAACTAACAGCTGAAAGAAGACAGGTACCCAAATGAAGAAACACTTTTAATAAATAAAAGCAATAGTTCATATTATTATTCCAGCTCTTTTTCTTCTGTGGGCAAACATTCTCTCTGATTTATAGCATTAGACCCTAGTCAGCACAATGAAATTAAAAAAGAATAATATGTCAGATTAAAAAACCCAAACTCAATTTTATGAACTCAATTCCTGACAGCTGCACTGTCAACATAAATATTTATATTCTCAAGGGCCATGGATACAAGGTCATCTAAACCACAAGGGATGCTTGCCTTGGCTAGTACATATATAAATCAACTCAGGGAATGTGGAAGGTATCTTAAAGTTATTTGCAGGAATAACTTCTTGGAAAATTAATGCCAAAAGAACTCCCCATGTTTTATTAACTAGCATGGTATCAACATGCTATCCCATGGCTACAATGACTAACATCTCTATTCAAGCAGAAGGAAGTATTATTTTTATATTTACCTCTTATATTTTTAATATTACTAATCATGTATAATATTTTGACTTTTCAACAAACTTATCAGATCTTAATAACTAAAAATTAAAAATAATTATATTACAAAGGTATTACGTGCTTAGTTAAAATTTTTCATTTGAACCATAGTCACATTTTGCAATAATATTTCTCAGATTTAAAACATCAGAAAATTCAAATAGGAGATTCGAGTTGCTGATATTTAATGAAATAGTAAAGCAAAAGGAAAAAGTAAACTAAACCCTGATAGGTCTGCTGGAGCCAATTTGTGTGAAGACTGTGATTCTTTTATAAATTTTTTAACTTTTTTTTCTTTCTCAAAAGGTTGCGAGAAGAGTCAATGTAAGCTCTGGAAGTCTTGCCTAACCACCAAAGAGAATATTGTGCATAAAATATTCTACAGAAGAAGGTGATACCAGTGAATGGAGGGGAGCTGATGGTTGGGGGCTAAGGTGGGAGAAAAGCATGCTTTTCATAACACATACCCTGTGTCACTTTTTGAATTTTTTTTACCGAATGCATACATTACCTAGTCTCAAAAAGTTAAATTTCTTTAAAATAAAAAATGAAGAAAATTCTTGCTCTGCATGAGGAGCCATTCTATAGCTAATTTTCACAAGTACCTCTGTCTGAAGTTGTCCAGTTAGCTTTATGGGCATTATTAAATGTGGACCATTTGGGAGGAGGTCTGGAACTGAGAATACAAACCACACTTCCATGAAAACTTATTAAACTTCAATCATTTTAGAACAGGGTACGGAATATTAAAATGTGCTCTATTTAAAAGGGAAATAGGTCCATAAATTAGAAATATTTATTTTAAATCAGGTTTTGGTAGAATCTCTTACTGAAAAGTATTTCTGTTTTGAGCCCGGAACTTAGCATTTTTTTCTAATGATTTTGTCACTACGAAAAGATGTTCTGGACACCAATATCAAAGCCTTAAAATGATAATGAAAACTATTTTTCTATCTCTATTCTCACCATTATAAATTCTGCAGAGATGCATTAAACTGAGAGAAAATGTTCAGTAGTCTCCCATATAAAGGGGGAACAGGCTATAGAACCTGGTCTGTATTTTTTATTCTATAAAGAAATGGTCCTCAATCTTTTGGGAGGTAACATACCCCTTTCAGCTGAGGATGAAAGCAATGGGCCCTCTTTTCAGAAAAATGCACAGACATAAAAAAAAATATCACAGGTTTGTGATCCATGAACCCCCCAGGGCCCACGGGTCCAGATCAGAAGCACCTGTCATGTACCAATCCTCTTTTCTGACTCCACACATAGAACCTACCTGCCAATGGACTAAGTAAGTTATTCTACTACTACAGGGCACATTATCACTTATATCAAGTTATTTTTCAAATCAGCTACAAAAAAAAGTAAGATAATATCTTTCTACAACAAACTTTAAAAAAAATTTTAAATCACAAAATGGCCAGATGCAGGGTCAAGTTAATGCATTTAGAATTTATGTACATTAAGTATTATAAAAAATGAAAAGTAGACACACCGAGATAAAACATTTTCAGGAATTATAAAAAAGCGGTTAATGTCTTGATCAAATAAAACATTCCAACAGATTAATAAATAAACGCCAATGTATGTATAAGTAACATATCTTAATAGAGGAAATAAAATCAGTAAAGAAATATACAAGAAAATCGCAACCATCCCAGCAGTAATCAGAGAAACACAATGACAATAACAGTGCCAATTACAATGGAAAAACCTATGTAATGACTATGCTGGCCAATGCTGGATATAGTAGACATTCTCCAATACTCTTGATAGCTCAATAAAAGCTATTGAAGATAAATGTGATCATATTTATCAAGAGTCATGAAAGTTTTTGTTCCCTTCAAATCAGCCATTCTTTTTCTGGGACTTTCTCCTAGAGAAGTGATTCTCAAAGTACAGTATAGGGGCAGCTGGGGGCTCTCAAGCCACAGGGCCCATGAGTTCAGAACTCTTTTCATTAGAATCCTAAGCTATTACTCTCCATTCTCCCTCTTATTCTCTCACAGGGTACAGTGGAATTTTCCAGGAGCTGCATGATATGCAACAGCACCTTTGCTCTGACAGCTAAGAGAATGTGTGCTTACAGGATAGTGGAATCTGGGGGTGACTATGCACCTTATCCTCACACTTCCAATAACCAGACCACATAGGCAACCTGTAATCACAAAGCCAAATAAACCCCACTCACTCTGTCTCTAAAGTACCGACTGCCATTATCACCGAAATCTGGCGGAAACCCCAATTTGGAAGTAGAATGTCTATGTGAGAAAAAGAAAAGTTACACTAAGAAATGTAATACAGATGAGTAAGGAACAAACATATGATTCAATCATAGAGCCTTAGCAAAGGCAAAGATGCCAACCAGGTATATGCAGAAGCAGCAAGTGCAAAGGGGCACAGAAGGTTACCAGGGCCCACTGCCAGGAGACAAGAGTTCTCAGACCCGGCTGCCCAGTAGACCATTTGGGGAGCTTGAAGAAGCTACTGAGGCATATCCAAAAGAATATTGCTAAGAGTGATGTCAAAGAGTTTACTGCCTAGGTTTTCTTCTAAGAGTTTTATGATTTTAGTTCTTACATTTTGAGTTTATTCTTGTTCATGGTGTAAGGAAGTGGTCTATGCATTTTTTTGTATGTATCTGTCTAGTTTTCCCAGTACCATTTATTGAAGAGACTGTCTTTACCCCATTGTATACTCTTGCCTCCTCTGTTGAATATTATTTGACCATAAAGGCATGGGTTTATTTCTGGGCTCGCTATTCTGTTACATTATCTACATGTCAGTTCTTATGCCAGTTTCATGCTGTTTTGATTACTATGGTCTTGTAGTACAGTTTGATATCAGGGAGCATGATACCTCCAACTTTGTTCTTCTTTCTCAATATTGCTTTGGCTATTTGGGATCTTTGGTAGTTCCATATAAATTTAAGGGTTATCACTTTCAAGATATATAGATGTCTAATATAATATTGAAATTAATATAATATCGTATGTCAACTGTAATTGAAAAAATAATTTTTTAAATAAAGAAGCTACTGATGCCCAAGCCCCATTCTGATTTCACTGGGAATTTTTAAATAGCTTCCCAGGTAATTCTAATTTGGAACTAGTTTTAAGAACTCTACCTATAAATGATGAAAGAAACCAAAAAGTTCTTCTTCTTGCCTTTCAAATAATATATTTTGATACAGTAGGACTTGTTGCCCTATAAATTTCCTTTCTATTCACATAATCTGTGGCTCTGCCTTCTTGAATTTGCAAACCAAATGGGGGGGAAACTAAATTTTTCAATTCATCAGGCTCCTAAGTAATTGATCAATGTTAGCTTGGACCATTGTTGTCAGAAAAGCAGGATTTAAATAAAGTTATCTTTATTTTACCAATAGATGGCTCAGGAAGCTGGAGAGCTTTCCAAACAGTCATCCAGAAAAGTTGGGTTAAACCAAGAATAGATCAGAATTTCAGGCCAGACCACTGACCACATCAGTAACCTTTAGAAGGTCTGTCTTGCATTTACTGGCTTGGGCCAGACAGCTCAAAACGTTGGGGTCAGAGAGATCAATCACAGCAAGACTGCAGGAATTCAGAACAGCAGCCTTTGTGACAGGATTTCCTGCTGCTCCTTCCTCGGTATCAGATGCCCTGCCCCAGTGACTGTGCCCTAACCTCTCCTCGGTGGCCTGGAGACATCGCAGGAATGGAATTTGGCCTGATGAGAGCAGGAAAGTCCCATGACCACAGAGCTTCCTACGCATAAAGAGCTTAACAATATCCCCAGTCCACACCACGAGTTCCTTCTGAAAGTCTCAAGTTCTTAAAGTTTTCCCAACTAGAACTGCCTTTGCCTGGGGGACCCATTAAACCTTAGAGCGGATTTCTCCAGATGAGGGATGAACAACAAACAAAACACAAGGCCAGGCATTTGGAAATACAACACATGATGCCCTCAGAGGGCAGGGGGACGGACTCTGAACCAAAACCCTCAGGGGCCCCCCAGGAGGCAAAGGCAGAGTGCAGGAGAGAAGCCATGCCTCTCCGTGTGGTCAGTCCCTTGGGATGCGGCTGCTTCCAACGCTGCAATTTGGTTAACTGACCCCAGTCCTTTAGGGAAGCTGAAAAACAGCCTTGTTAGCCACATAAGAATTCAGAACCAGATCTCTCTGGATGAAATGATGCCCTCCCCATGAAAATGAATCTCTCCCTGCCCGCCCAATGTGTCCAGCGCACTGATCACTCTTACAGTGCTTTTCGGTTCCCTCAGATCAGGGGATCTGTGTTGATGTCTGTCGGCCTTCATTAGATGGTGAACCAGAAAGACAGACATGGTGCCTCTCGCACCTCCGCATGGTGGGGACCAAGTGCGTTTGTTGAGTATGACAGAAGCTTCTTAGAGATGAAATGTTCAAAGTGGCATCAATTAACATCGAGTCGAGCGGCTCTTTAGCAGGCAGAGCCCAGAGCGTTAGCTGAGAGAGTGGAGAGGGCCACTGTGAGGTAAAAGCGGGGGGGGGGGGGGGGGGGGGGGGCGTCAGCAGCGTGCTGGCAAATGCTCAGCCATGGGAGGAATTTCAGAAGCTCTGTTAACAGAAACTCCTAAAAGACCTGAGTATCCACTGCATATTCCTGAAGTGAACACCCAAAGGAGAGTCAGCCCAGAAGGAATGACTACTGCTTACAGCACCCCACCAACAGGCCTGCCCGGCAGCATCTGGGCATTCCTGGCACCTGCCAGCCGAGCCCTGATCTGTTCAGACCCCCTGATCATCTTCTGAGAAATAGTGAGATCATAGCTGCAGAGCCGGTAGGACTTCAAGTCATCAATAATGTAACAGAATTCCCATAAACTCTATGGACCTCATATAGTCTGAAAGCTGCAGGCAAGATACCTACTGGGCACCCAGAGGGTGAAATACCATCACTCTCAATCTGTTTCCTTGCGCAAAATTCATTTTTAATATACACCATTCAAATATATCACCAGAGAAGTACATATATTTAATATTAATGTAATAAATGTAACTCTGCCTAGTTACAAGCAACTATCTTTGTTTATCTTCTAGAAACATATTTAAGTTCATCAGGCTAAACAAGCATATCCTTCACAATCAGAAAAAGATGAGCTGCCACTCTGCCCCCCTACACACACACCACAAATAAAAAGGAAATCAAATTATGTCTGTGCTGTGCTACATATTTAGATCTGATGGAACATAATTAGAGAAGCCAGAGATGCTTTAGAGTGTAACTCCTCAGACCAAAATGCAAACTGTGACAGGTACTGTTTCCCCACTAAAGAATAAAAAAAGATCCATTCTGACCTTGTAGGGCATACGTCCTTCTTTTGCTGCCTCTCAAAGTTCTCAGACATCCAGTGAATATCTGACCTTTATTTGGACAGCAAAATGCGTCTTCATCGCCGATAATTCCCTGTCTGTGTCTATTCCTGTTAAGAGGATCTCAGACCACGGAGAGGAAACTGGCGCTGCTGGTCCTCCAGGAAAGCTCAGGCAGTCAAAGGCAATAGGAAGAGACTTCCTATGTACAGACACATACTTTTCAATTTTAGTTCCCTCCTAATAACTTCACTCCCTTCCTTTCTGGATTTGAATCACTTTGTCACTCCGCGGAAAAGCTTGAGGACAGAGGAGTGAGACCCTGGCGCAGACATAAGGTCCAACTCATGGAATCAGGCTTCCGCTTGGTTTAAAAGAATCAGAACTGTGAGGAGAGAGGCAAGAGAAGCAGCCAACAGGATGTGTGTGGCTGGAGTTCCTGGCATGAAGTCTTGGCTTTCATGTTTATTTTTGGATGTATTTTTCTTAGCCTTTTGATGCAAATTTCTGGCCTGGGAAGTAACCCTACAGTACAAGATCCAACGTTGCCGAAAGTAAGCACAGGCTTCTGACTTGGGAGAGTCCCCTTGGCTTTTAGGCTCCAAGGAATCCTCACAGGAGGGGGTGGGTCCCTGTGCATTCACAGGCTGGCGAGAGACTGCCTGTCTGAGGATGGGTCCTGCAGTCCTACCCCAGTGCCCAGGACCACTCAACATGCACCTGAAATGCCAGTCCACCTGGAAAGCCTACCAGCAATGTAAAAGTGCAACAACCTGAAACTGCTTGCATGCCAAATAAAGCGATAAAACCCGCCCAAAAGACTTCTGAGATTTTTATATTCTGTGATATTATGTTTTAAATATTTGGCTTTAATTTTTCTGACAGCCCAAGATAGATAGGAACATCAAGCCTATTCAAGCAGGAGCAGATGCCTCTGAAAGATATATTATTCTAATATGGTTTTTGAAACACATCGGCAAAGACTAAGCTGCTGTCTTTTCAATAATTCCTATTCTCATAGTGGCTTGAAAGATTATTAATGGAAAAGGGCTTTTTCTCCCAATATAGTCCAAAAGAGGCAGTACATAGAAATAACTAAAAAGCTTTTCAGTTCCACCACTGCCAACACATCTGGTAGAATCGAGACAAAAAGCACTCTGAAAATTAGGGACTATAGATGTAAAAATATTTCTTCAAGAATATTTATTGCCCCAGCTGGGTGGCTCTGTTGGTTGGAGTGTTGCCCCGTGCACCAAAAAGGTTGTGGGTTCAATTCCCAGTCAGGGCACATATGGGAGGCAACTGATTGATGTTTCTCACATCGATGTTTCTCTCTCTCTCTCTCTCTCCCTTTCTCTCTCTCTAAAAAAATCAATAAAAACATATCCTCAGGTGAGTATTATATATATATGTGTGTGTGTATATATATATATGTATATATATATGAATATGCATTAATCTTAGAAATATCCCTGCTTACAAATTGCTTTATTTTCCTAAGACAGAAACATGAATTTACTTCTTATTTTTCCCATTCAGCTTTATATCCCATAAAGCATGAAACAGATTTTTGGTCTGTCAACAATATTTACTGAGGCCACAGACACATTTGGGAAACTTGCTTTATCAAGCATTACCTCGGTTATAGAGAGCAGATTGGTGGCTGCCAGAGGCAGAGGGTGGGAGGGTGGACCAAATGGGTGAAGGGAGTCAGAAGGTATAAACTTACAGTTATAAAATGAATCGTGACATATAATGTACAGCATAGTGACTATAGTTAATACTGCACTGTATATTTGAAAGTTGCTAAGAGAGAAAATCTTTTTTTTTTTTTTTTTAAATATATCTTTATTGATCTCAGAGAGAGGAAAGGAGAGGGAGAGAGAGGGATAGAAACATCAATGATGAGAGAGTCATTGATAGGCTACAGCCCACAACCCAGGCATGTGCCCTGACCGGGAATCGAACCCTGATCACCTGGATCCTAGGTCGACGCTTAACCGCTGAGCCACGCCCGGCCGGGCAAGAGGGAAAATCTTAAAAGTTCTCTTCACAAGAAAAAATTGTAACTATATGTGGTGATGGATATTAACTAGACTCACTGTGGTGACCTTGTCTCAGTATATACAAGCATCAAATCATTATGTTGTACAACTGAAACTAACATAATGATATAGTCAATTATAGATTTTAAAAAATTAAAAATCATTCCATCTGAGCAATGGTTTTCTGTGGTGTGGTTTGCGCTGGTTAAAATAAAATCACAATAGTGTGCAAGAAGTTTCTGGGTAACAATTACAGCTTTTATTGTGACATGAGTCAGACTACAAATTTAAAATATGGCTTTTATTTTTAAAGGCTGTAGGTTTATTGCTGTCTTTAAATTTTCAAATAATTTATTCATGAACATATGTAATATATAATTATTTTGAACATTCTCAAATTTATAATATATAAATTACTTTGAACATGTTCAAATATTTTGAAAAAGGCTAATAAAGGAAAGCTTTTGTCCAGAATGATGTTCATGCAATTGAAACACAGGTACACAGGTAAGCAGGTGGTAGACCACTAGTTCAAGGTCCTCTAGTAGTGTATTTTATGGATCTGTTCGAGAGTGCCTCTCTAATCTACTTCTCTGAATGCACTGGACTCATCTCCTCACTGAATGTCCTGTATTTGGAACAGTCCACTTAAAGATGTCAAAGCATGCTGCAAAGCTGAAAGCATCCTTAACAGACACAACATTGGACAAAAATCAGGAAGAAAACTAAAAAATCCCTAGTTTGTTGTTCTAACCATTAGAAACCTTCTTATACTACAGGTGCTGATAAGAAATTCATGGAAGTGGACAACAAATCAGTCCTTTATTTATTCCAAGAGCCACTAACAATCATAAATACACACAATCTTGGATCAAATATTAATAACAGGCTTAAAGCTCCCAAGCCTACACTTAACTATTTTGCCATTTCACCTCCTTACTGAGAGTGTACAATGCCACTAGTGTCAGAGTTTAAGTTATAATTGTCTCAAGAATTAAAAATGATATTCCAAGACATTAAAATTAATTTTCTCCTGAATGATATCCAAAAGCATAACTATCTTCTCCCATCCCATCTCCTCTCTCCCTTCCTCCTTCCCTCCCTTCACCTTCTCCCCCTCCCCCTCGATGCTACTGAAAAATGACGTTTTATACTCTAGTTAATATATTTTATTAAGTACTAATATCAAAAAGGTATGAAAAAATGGAAGCCTTATTGACCAACTCTCAATAAATTTCCCATAATCCACTTAAGCCAAGAAAATATGACCTAACTTCAAGATGGAACAACCCAGCATCTTCAAATCTGACTGCAAACTGGAATCTGAAACATGTAGGAAAAAAGAAAGTAGTTTTTGCCCGGCTGGGCGTGGCTTAGCGGTTGAGCCTTGACCTAGGATACAGGTGATCGGGGTTCGATTCCTGGTCAGGGCACATGCCCGGGTTGCGGGCTCGATCAATGACTCTCTCATCATTGATGTTTCTATCTCTCTCTCCCTCTCCTCTCCTGTCTCTGAAATCAATAAAGATATATTAAGAGGGAGGGAGGGAGGGAGGGAGGGAGGGAGGGAGGGAGGAGAGAGAGAGAGAGAGAGAGAGAGAGAGAGAGAGAGAGAGAGAGAGAGAGAGAGAGAGAGAGAAAGAAAGAAAGAAAGAAAGAAAGAAAGAAAGAAAGAAAGAAAGAAAGAAAGAAAAAGAAAGTTTTCATTAGAAGAGATATAGGGTACAAAGGAAAGCATTAAGCTGCTACCTCAGTTATATTTGGGGGAGTATTTCTTTTACTTGATGCATTTGTAGAGGCTACTGAATAATCCTTCCAGTCATATTTATAATGATACATTTTTTTAATACTCTGGGTGCTACCAATTTGACTCACAGCATAATACACAATATAAAGCAAGAGGTATTTGGGACGAAACTGAGTAGTATTCAAACTCTCGCGTGGAGTTCTCTGAGTGTATCTACCTGGGCAGAGTGGAGGAAATTAGCCTTTGGTCAGGAAAGTAAGCAGGATTCCCTAGTTTTATGTTGCCACTCAAGTCCAAGTGTAAGATTGAAAATAGACCCTTGGCTCAGCCTATTAAAGAGCTATTCTTAGACTGTGTGACCTGTTGGTATTAGGGACCATAATTTTCAGAGTTAGAAGAAGTAACCCAGAATCCTGGTCCTTGTGTTTTACCCTCAAGCCCCTTTACGTGACATCAAGGACAGAGACGATGCAAAGCTAAATATCAGGTTGCTGGCCATACAAGGAAGCCACCATGGCATTCCTCAACAGTAGATAATCAGATGAGGTGAATACGCAAATTTAAGACCCACGATTCAGGTTGTCTCCTGTTTACTGCTCGGAACCTACGGGAAGGAGCCTGACACTGAGCTCCTTCCCTTGCTGCGGGGGCAGCTCATCTTTCTGCTGGCTTCTTCCTGCCGTCTCATGGTTCGGTGGACTTCTACCTGAATTCCGAAGCTACGTAATCCCTCCGTTCATAATCTTTCCCTTTTGGTATTTGGCTGACAGACTTGCTAACACATATTTTTGCCAGTGTAGTGAATAGTTGAATTATAAACTCTATCGCCTGACATAATCAAGGAATAGGTGTTCTGATTATCAAACATTTTCTTAGCAGATCAGTGCTATACACGCCATCAATGGATGGCCCATATTCAAAGAAAAGAATAAATTTATTTAATACTAATGATATACTGTACTCTGAAATAATATTATTGACTTGCTAGTTTGTTTTCTGTCTCTTCCGAGTAGAACAAAAGGTCTGCCCTGAGAGCAGGAGCCCTGTCAATCTTTCTCACTGTTATATCTTTACCTGACACATAGGAGACACTCAGTAAGTATTTGTTGAATAAATGAACAGTCGAATAAACATAATTCAATCTCTTCCATTTAAAAGGTACCGTAGAATTTTACATGCTCTTAGGATCCTCACGGACTGCATATGTACAAGCACGCCCATTAATAAAGTTCTGATTAACACAGATCGCTAGATAATGGAGTTTCCTGCATTTTCATTTTAGCCAGTTAAAAAATTGACTAACCATCTTATTTAAATTCTGTACTTATGTGCACAAACAGGCAAATAAGATGAAGTATCTGACTAATCTCTTACTCCTCTGAGACTCCCGTCCCCCACCGTAAGGAGGAGCTCCCACTAAAGCTCTACCCATCCCTTCAGTTCACTAGAGTCCCTGGCAGGGCAGATCAGAAATCACGCTCTGAGGTCTCAGATGAGGGGTTGGACCCACGGAACTACAAAATCATGTGGCAAGGTTTGGGATACCAAGGACCACCCTCAATACCAATACCCCAATTTCATAGTTTTTTCCTAATGGACATATCCTTGAAAAACAGCCCTGTAGTGTACAATCTGACCAAGGAATCAAGTTTAGCATCACTGACAGTAAGAGAACCAGGCATCATGAACCTCCCTATGTACTAGGTATCGCCTTTGATATTTTCTTGCCAAAATCATTTGGTTTAACTTAATCAAGTCTTTAGCCTTAACTTCCATTTACAGGAAACCCTGGTGGAGGGGTACGAAAAATATACCAGGAGAAAACAATCAGACAAATCTTGAATTTTGGAGAAACTGACCTGTCCTTTTAAATGAGCCAATGCCATGGAGAGAGAAAGAGAAAGAAAAAACAAGGAGTGAAAAGAAAAGGAAAGAAAGGAGGGGCAGGAAGAAAGGGAGGGAGACAGAGAGGCTGACAGAAATAACAGTCAAATGCAATATGTGCCTCCTTAGGTGAGTCTGATTTGGGAGAAAATACAGCTATAAAAGGCGTTTATGGAACAACTGAGGAAATTTGAATTCTAGACTGGATATTAGATGATATTAGGATATTGTTCATTTTATAGGTGAAATAATGGTGTTATAGGTATGTAGCAGAATATTCTAATTTCTCAGATATACATGCTGAATATTTAAAATGAAATGTCATGTCTGTCATTTACATTAAGTGGTTCCAAAAAAACAAAACAGATATGAAGCAAATGTGGCTGTACCTTAACAAGTGCTGCACTAGTGCAGGTACACAGGTGTGTGTCGCGTTACTCTCTTTGATTTTCTGTTAGGCTTGGAAATTATTTAAATAAGTTTTTAATATTCGCATGCAGCAACTTCTCAGAAACTTCCTAATTGGTAATTAGGAGCACTGAGGGCTCCTAATTAAAATAAGTTTTTAGTATTTCTCCAAATCATTATCAGCAGTTTGAATCAGTCATCACAGACAAAAAGCAGTTATAATGACACACATCACAGGTAGGAATCTTTTTTGTTCTTAACCAGTTTTCTGAATTTCCTTTTTGGAACAGACTTTTTTAGTTTACCTTTTAAAATGAAAGATCCAAAAAAATGGCTTATTTGCCTCAAGCTTGGTCCATTTTAATTGACAGAAACCCTCTCCACACACCTCATGCAAACCTTCTTCAGCTTTGCTTTCCTAAAACTAGCTTTTGTCTCTGAACTTTACAGAGCAGTTGGAGCTCTTTAATATTTTCTAAGGGAAACATTTCAAACAAGTAACCCCGCAATTTATTCACTACTGCCAAGAATAAAAGTAACAGGTTTCACCACCAAGGCCCTCCAAGGCTTTGCAGGACTTTTAAGGCAAAGCATCACTCATTCACCGGCAGGCTTGCTCCCTTAATGCATCTGTCATTTGTTTGGCTCTGGAGGAAACTATTTGATTACACAAAATTCTTTTTAGATCAAGTTTAAAATCTTAGCCACCCTGGGACAAGTGGCGAAGCCTGCCAACTCAATGGGTTAACACTTGGACATACTGAGCCCAGGACAAAGATAAGGAACCACCACAGGTTAAAATCAGAAGCTTGAAGAACTGAAAAGGAATGAGCGTGAAAGATGCAAGGCTTAGCTGGGTCTTTCTAAGTGCTCCACTTGCCATTACTGCATATACGATGATTTATTCCCTGTACTTCTTATAAATGAGTGCAGTACCCTAAGGGGCACTGGTAAGCAGCAGTAAATGCAAAAGCCACCAGGACCAGTTGCATCCATCCACTGCTGTGCCACCTAAGCATTTTGAAGTTGGCAAGTAACCAGACATCTTTATGTCCCTCATTTCTCATTCCTTATTATGGGGCACATCATTTTTAAAAGCATTTAAATGAAGCAGATGTTAACCCCATTCATTCCACTTTACCAGGGAACATGTCAATGATGAATTTTAAAATGCAAAAGAAAATGTCAAAGTATTTTGTTCCCTGGTTAAGAATACATCTGTGGAATAGGAGGGAGGAAATACATAAAACACTCTATGGTCATTCAAGAAATAATTATAAGGTATGTCAAACTACAGAAAATTGAGCAAGCACTAAATTAAAAAAAAAGAGATGTCTTGTGTCAAAATGGCTTTTTCACTCACTTATTTCAAAAGCAAGTTTTGAAATTAAATTCCATCCACCAGCTCAGAACAGAACACATTAAGGCCTGGCTGTAATGCCATTATCCATGTGGCAGCTCCTTTTCTTTTCCACAACCACATTAATTGACAAAGAAGCCTTGGGGCTCACCTCCCATAGAGCCTTGAAGTCCTTCTGCTCGATGCGGAGCAGTTCACTGCTCTCCCTGGTAACGATGGTCGCATGTCGGGGTGTGTTGTCCAGAATGGACTCTCCAAAGGCTGTTCCAATTCCTAGAGTACAGATGGTCACCGCATCCTGAGAATCCCAAAAACTGGTCATTAGAAAATTAAACATTTAACGAATGGGTGAGTTGTCTTTTATTTGAATTGCAGTATAATCTGTACACAATAAAACACTTGATTTAATTGCACAGTCCAACAAGTTTTGACCCAAAACAAGACAGAACATTTCTACCACCCCCAAAAGTTCCCTCGTGTTTCTTTCCATCAAAACCCTCCTTTCAGAGGGGATTTATTTTTATCGCCATAAGAGTGTTTTGCTGGTTTTAGAACTTCATGTGAAAGGAATCAGACAATACACCCTCTTTGATGCCTGGCTTCTTTTGCTCAACATAATGGATATAAGATTCATCCAAGTTGTTGCACGGATCGGTAGGTTTTTTCCTTTCATTGACAAGTGGTTTCCCACTGCATGGAAATGCTACAGTTCGCTTATTCGGTGTCCTATTGGTGGACTTTCGAGTTGTTTCTAGTTTGGGGATGTTGCGAATAAAGTAATAATATGCGAGTCTTTTTGTGGGCGGGGTTATCTTTGTATATGACTACGATCTGCTTTAAGAAGAAAGGGGAAAATCTCCTAAAAACAAAGTAAGGTTTATAGTGAGGAGGAGCAGTTATAATATTTAAGTAGGAAACTGGAATAGGGATGCCGTTACGTCAGTCTGTCTTGAAGAGATGGGGAAACTGAGGGCCAGAGTGGTTGATTCACATAGCCTCATAACGAGTAGAGCAGCCAGGGTCTAGCCACTGCTCTCTGACTACAGAGTCTAAGCTTTTGGTGTCATGCTGCCTCCTGCAGCCAGAGCAGAGGAAAAACAGCATCTGATTAAGGGCAGAATGGCTAGTTTATAAAAAGTTGTGAATCAATGATTTAAGTGTCTTAAGATGTACTAAAAGAGTAATTTCCTCTCTGCATGCAACATTAGTGATAATATTGGGATTTAATACTAACTAGGTTCACATAATACAAATAGCCATTCAAAATCACCTAACATTAATTTTGCAAGGCATTACCGACTAAGGGAGATACACAAGGGTAATCCTGAGTTAGAAAGCACAGTTTTCCTTTCATGCATCTAATACACCATAATAGGCAAATGTTATTAGGATCAACTTAGTGACTCTGTAATCACATTACTAAGACAAATGCCCATAAGAATCCAGTTCCTTGAACCATAGCAAATTGCTTCTGCACAGATATTACCATATACAATCGCGTTCAGGAAAATAAAATCAATAACATCTCAGAAAAGAATAAAAGATTAGGGCAGAATTTAAGAAGAGCGTGCTAGTAAATTTTCCAGAAAGTCAGTTGTAAATTAATTCAGTCAGAAACATATCCCCAGAACTGACATATCAATAGTCAGTGATAGTACGGTGCCTCTGAATAATTTTCAAACTCCAGTAAAAACACAGGTGGATTATGATAAAGACTTTTGTGAATTCTGTAGTATATCAGTTTCCCTTGATAATTCCACTAGCTTACTTCATTTTATAATCTGAACCCTGCAGAAAGGATTCTTTTGCCTAATTTGTATTTTCCAGTGTTAAATTTTATTTTAAAACTTGACAGGGCCCTGGCCAGTGTGGCCCAGTTGGTTGGGCATTGTCCCATGCACCAAAAGGTTGCCCGTTTGATTCCTGGTCAGGGCACATCCTGGGTTGTGGTCTCAGTCTCTGATAGGGGGCATGCAGGAGGCAATCAATCAGTGTGTCACTCTCACATCTATGTTTCTCTCCCTCTCCCTTCCTCTCTCTCTGAAAATCAATAAAAACATTTTTTAAAGAAACTTGACAGGGATGGATCATAAATATTACTCCTGCCACTATCCAGTGCCTTAAATATCTAAAGTTATCCACAAAGTATAATGCAAAAGTACAATGAAGATCTGTTATTCATGAGCTGGTTGTAGATTTTTATGAATTAAACAGTCTTCTTTCTCACTTCCTATTGCTAATACATGTAATTTATCACCAAAAAGCATACCAAAAAATACACATGAAAGTCACATGAGCCTGTCTTCTTGCTAGTGAGCAGCCCTTGTAGTAAAGACAGAAGACTGAAATTATTCTTGGATTTTCCCCAGGGAGTGTCACATTACCCAGGCCTTATCATACAGAATAAAATGTAGCCACGTCTGTATTGTCAACTGCACCTCTCAGTGTAGTTCACCGGTCAGGACCTCGGTAAGGAGTGGCGCCAGCCTCGGTCATTTGATCAAGCACCCGGGTCATTTGCAGGAGCCCACAATCTCCTACCAGAACTGAGTGTAGATTCATTTCCTCCTTCATACTTGAGCCACTCAAATTTAAGGACAGGGAATCACAAATACAGGACATGATCTTGAAATTAGGATTGTAAAACCTCACCTGAAAGGAGTATTACTTGCAAATTCAAACTTGAATTTCAGCAGGCTCGATCGTTTTAGGACAAACTTACTTAGAAATCTGAATGGATTTGAGAGGTATGGATTGGGCACTGGGATCACTGGGCCCAAGGAAGTAGAAGGTCCTAAGAAGCACATTTTTCCTCTGAGCACTAATCACTGTCTTTATAGTCATGGGCACTAGGCCTTCCTTGCATTTGAATTCCAGGCAGGGCCTTGCAAGGTGCTTAGAAAGTAATCATCGAACAAGGACACTAACATTCAAATGTTCCCTCGCTTAGCAGAACCAGTATATGTTGATCAGCACGGACGCTGAAGGCAAGAGAAACGTGAGCACGGTGAATGTGAGCCAGTGCGGCAGAAGCACTCCTGCGCTGGCCCACGCTAACATCTAACGGACCCCTGCAGGTCGGCGTCCCAAGCCTGAAACCCTGAAGATGTGCTCAATGCCTGCCTTGGCCTGTGGCTGAATGTGTCCATTTCTACACATAACGTCCTTCCACATACTCTAGAACTCTGCTTATGTCTCAACACTTATTTAATAGGGACCATTCAGACTTTTTTATGTTCTGCCTATTTGTGGATTAATGTCAGGAAGGCCACCTGAAAGAATATATTTACAGTGACACAGAGACTGAAGAAAGCAATCAGCACCTACTCAGAAAATACGATCAAATATTAACAACAGTGAAGGAATGCCCTATTTTGGGATAAGATGGCAATTTATTTTAAGGACTTCGAAATATAAAATAAGATTTAAAAACTTGAATGTCTTCAATATATGAAGGTGAGTTTAGTAGATGCTGCTGGAGTCCTGCCTTGTTCCCCCACCCCTTTATCTGTCCCCTCCCTCCCCCAATCATTTAGCTTTCTGGGTGGTTGCCATACACACCTCTGCATTGCTCCTCCTGAGGACAAAGTGCTGGGCAGTTAATGCCTGTAAGGTATACCCTCCACCAAAAAAGCACGAGAGTAGGAGCATTAAATGCCCTGGATTTCTAACCCTACACAGTTTCTTAGAGGGTCCCCTGGAGGAGTGAGCTCAGTTGCCCACAGTGGAAATCCTCTTATCAACACATTTTTATTGGCTTTCCTTCATTTCTTGTATCACTTCCCCACCCCCTATTCCTAGGGTCATGTCCAAAAAACCCCACTTATGGCCAAATTGTTGTCTCCAGGTCAGCTTCTGGAGGAAATCAAAACAAACATGGCTCTAAGGCCAAGTTACACTGGGACCTCTGGGGAGGTACTGGGTCAAACCAGCATTTCCCAAAGAGGCTACTGTAATAGGGGCAGAGGCCAGCTCATCACTTACTGCTTTGCATCTGACACATCGTAAGTGCAGTATCCTTTTGGTGACACATGGGAAGACTTCATTTTGTTAGTAAAGCATATTGGGTTTCTGAGGCAATTCTACTATGGCACTAGGGGTGATGGGCTCTCAAAAAATATTACCTATGGCATGTCACTGATATGTCACCTGGTTTCTTCTCCCGATCCGATCCAGCTCTCTCTCAGTCCACTTGATCACTCCTTCTACCCTCTAAAACACTGAATTACCCACTTACCCTTCATAGTGCATACCCTACCGTTCATCAGTATGTACGCGGATCTCCACGTCTGTTAGTGCAGCACCGTGTGCCATGTACTTGGCCAGATGTCTTGACTATGATGCCTCATTTATTCCTCACAACAGTTAGATGACTTAAAGTATTTAAGGTGCTTTGCACAGGACCTGACTCAAAAGAATGCTTAATAAATTGCAGATATTTTTATGGATGGTAATATTAAAATAACATCAGTATTATTATTATTATTATTATTGCTGTTTTATAGGTTGAAGAAAATCAGGCTCAAAGATGGTCAGCAGTTTGCCTAAAAGCGTGACTAGTAAGTGGAAGAGTTGAGACTAGAAATTAGTTATTCTAATTACCTCCTATACATTTCTTAAATTGTCATGAAATTTAAGTACCTCTTGCCAAGGCTCAATAGAAAAATCTATTAAACTACTAATTTAATCCTTATAGGTTCTCTTTTCAACCAGCCATTCTATAGATTTATTGAATACCTAATAAGTCCAAATCACCATGAAAATATAAAACATTTGGCACTGCTCCGCCTCTAACCCTTCAATTTCAACATTGGGGTCCACTTGGCCCTTACCTAGAGGGCCACATCCCCTCCAGGCTGGGACACCAATCCTCTAACTCACTAGGAGGAATGTAGGCAATCATAAGCCAGAAACCAAGGATCGCATCAGCATTTCTGCTCTTCCTACTCTGATCCTGTAATAACAGAGTTCCCACCTCAGCTGGAGAAACTGAGTTCCTGTCTGCCTGCATATCTGCCTTGATAACCTGCCTAGTATCCTAATTCTTGTCAACAGGGCTGACCACCCTGTTCTGACTGCCCTCCCTGGCCTCTCTGGCACCTTTTCTTGCCAGGCCTCTTTGTCAGCCCACCTGGCTGCCCATCTCCATCACCTGGGCCTGCCTCCTGACTCTGCCCGTTACTAAGCCATGTCCCACCGTGTTACCACTTGTGAGACCTGCCTCTGCCCTTCACCACACAAACCCCTGGGGCTGTGTCACTCCACGTTCAGCTTCCTGCCCAGGTCCTGCCCAGCACCGCCTGAACATGCAACATGCCTGTGGACAGCTCCGCCTCCACGCAGGTGCCCCCTCATTTCCAGGGTCTCTCTGCCCAGCTCGGCACCAACTCAAAGTCATGAACGATATTTGCCACGGTATATGTTACAGTGGGATAGGCGAGGTCGGGTTATCTCCGTTCATAAAGTTGGTATTGGGTAAGTGAACAAATGTCAACAAAGCTGCCCTGGTGGAGGGCAGGGAACATCAGGCAAGGACACACCTGGAGGCACCCACGTTAGCACCCCCCATGCTTAGTGGGAAGAGCCCAGGAGGCAGCACAGAGAAGCACAGGCCTAGAGACTTGGATTCAAAACTGTTCTCTGTCAGTTACTAACACTGTGGCTTTGGGTAGAAGGCTCCTAGAGCCTCAGACCCTCACTTGTGACATGGAAGCTATCTTTCTTATAAAGTTATTAGCAGGATTCAATAAAAATAAAATAATATATACAGAGTTCTGTATGGTTCCTGGCACATTGTAGGTGGTTCATAAATAATGGAAAATATTATTTCTGACTTAGCCATATTTATATACTTGTATAGGTTATCTACATTTCTAAAAAGCAAATTATATTTTTCTGTTATTTAAATAACAGAGAATTTCTATATTCATTTCCTGTTAATCTTCAATTAACAATGGCCTTTCAACACTTAAATTCCAAGTTTCTCTGATCCCCAGTTTGGATGTCAAGTGGTTTGAATGACCTGCAAAACACTTCAGCTCTCTGGGGAGCTTATATTCAAAGAAACCCTTCTGAAGAATCCTGCTGTAAATCAAAGAATCCTTTCATTCTGCTACTAATCGCCCCTTAATTTATCTGCTTTGTATGTCAGAATTATGGTATACTGGGTGTTCTTAAAGCAGCATTCTCGTATGAAGCATTTTACTTGTTTGTTTCATTATAAATATAGCTACAGTATGAGAATGGGGATGATGCTAAGAAAGCCAGTGATTATATGTCACTGATATCCAAGCTAATAAACATGTGCCTTGCAAATAATGTCGATAAGCAGCCACTAAAATCCAACTGACACAAGTTACACACAGTCTGGATGAAATTTAAAATAACAATAAAATAGACATAAGACTTCTCTGTGATAAGCACATTACAATTTTTTTTAGTTGTCCTGTAACTTCATGGGGTATCTGATCTTTTTATTACGTATTTTTTCAGATTGCACATATAAGTGAGAGCACACAGTATTTGTCTTTCTCTGTCTGACAGTTGTCACTTAGCATAATGCCTTCAAGGTCCATCCATGCTGTTCTGAATGGTAGGAGTTCCTCATTTCTTATGTCTGAGTATTCCATTGTATACATCTCACATCTTCTTTATCCATTCATCTATAGATGACACTTAGGTTGTTTCTATGTCTTGGCTATGGTAAACAATACTACTATGAATGTGGGGTGCAGATATAGTGTTTTCATTACCTTTGGGTATATTCCCAGAAGTCAATTTGCTGGATCACATGGTAGTTCTATGTTTAACTTTCTGAGGCATCCCCATACTGTTTTCCATAGCGGCCGCACCAACTGACAATCCCACCAACAGTGCACACAGGCTCCCTTTTCTCCGCACGTACACCAGCATCTGTTCTCTCGTCTTTCTGATGACGGGCATTCTACCAGGCGTGAGGGGGTATCTCACTGTGGTTTTCATTGGCATTGCCCTTATGACCAGTGACGATGAGCATTTTCTTATGTACCTGTTGGCATTTCACATATCTTCTTTGGAGAAATGTCTACTCATGTCCTTTGCCCATTTTTCAATTGGGTTGTTTTTTGCTACTGAGTTCTATGAGTTCTTTATATATTTTTTATAATAACCCCTTACCAGATATGTGATTTGTAAATATTTTCCCCCATTCCACAGGTTGTCTTTTTGTTTTGCTAGTGGTTTCCTTTGCTGTGCAATTATGAATATTTACTTCACTTCTATATTACTCAAGAAGAGTTCATTGTCTCACAGTATATTTATTGTTTTGGATATATGATTGATTAACATTAAGGAATAAATTGGTCCTTCAAGTGTGTAGACCGTAAAATACAAATTTTTACAAAGCAAATATTCTTACAATTTCTATTTTAGGACTATAGACAATAATTTCCATTAAGTTTGGTAGTGCCTGTGTTTGTTTCATGAGCTTGAATTTAGTACTGAAATTTATTGAATATCCAAGTTCTTTTAAAAAATAATAATTTAATGGAGACTCATCTCTAATTTTGTCAAGACATTAGACAGCATTTGCCGTCTAAAGGATTTATTGCCAAGCACAAAGGCAAAGTAGTTCTAAGTCAAATGTGGTTTTTCTAACCAGTAGCAAAGACAAAATTTATTACTTGGCTCTTCCCTGGAATCAGAGTGTTAGACACAGCTTAACAGGATCAGGGAAGCTGGCTGCAGGAAGGTTCCATCAGAACCGACGAGCATTAGCATTGTGATAACTGAACAAGGGAGGCCAGCTCCATTTCAGCTGAGGGCCAGTCTGTCCTGCACTGTGGCTCAGTCTTGCATCCACCCAAACAAAGAATCACATGGCAACAAACCCAAATATAGTATGTGTATGTATCGTTCAAGGTGTTAAATAAACCTGATCACTTCCTAACAAATAACATGGTCGCAGCATAGACAAATAGTAAGAGATTACAAACTGCCTCTGTGGGCTTGGCACTGTTCAAGTTCTATGGGCTCAATAAATGTGTTCAGAAAATGTTTCCCGATGGTGACAATGTTCTCTGTCTGAAAATAATGGGGTGAAATGAGAGTGAATGGAAGGAACAGGCAGGTAAAGGCAGAAAGACACACACCCACATAAAGGAGAAATCTGCCTGTCCTTTAAATTAGGTAAACAAAACAGTAATGTTTAAAAACATCTTTGACGTAGAGACAAAGAAAGGGTAAATAAAAGCACATTTTACTTTGGGGAGAGTACCAGTAAGAGATCTTTTTCCAAAATTGGGCTAAAAAGGGGCAGAGAATTGCACAGAGACAGGTGTGAGGATGCATAAAATGATGACCAAGGCCAAGTGCCGCCCAGATCCGCTGATCCCACGAAATGGCTGAACAATATTGTTAAACTTCTTGCCATTTCCAATCTGAAAGTACATTTCTTGGTTTTTTTCTATGCTAGCACTGCCCTCTTGTGATAAAATGGCAGCATTG
Source organism: Miniopterus natalensis (assembly GCF_054644295.1). Taxonomy (NCBI): domain Eukaryota; kingdom Metazoa; phylum Chordata; class Mammalia; order Chiroptera; family Miniopteridae; genus Miniopterus; species Miniopterus natalensis. The sequence continues at coordinate 40,785,364 of NC_142088.1, forward strand.
CAGGCTTTGCAACTGACAGCATTCCCCACACTAAGCGATCAGCTTTTCTTTGCCGGGGCAGAGCACCAGAACCCCTGCTCTATGCCAAGTTTTGTACTAAGGGCTTTATATACATTAACTCATTTAAAGTAGGAACTGTTATCTCCATCTTATAGGTAATCTAACTTGCCTAAGATCCCACAGTAATTAGGTGGCAGAGAGAGGACTTCTAAAGTCGGATTTTAACCACTATGCTTTGCATTAGGTATTTATTTACACTTTAAATGAAACCTCTTAAAGAGATGTAGAAGTTTTAGTGAATTAATACACCATCCCATTCTCTATTTTTCAGCATGAACCTCTATTCACCCAGCAGCCATCAGAAATTCTTCTTTGATATGACTGAAAACATATTATATACTCTTTTTGGTGTAAAGATTAACTTAAAACCTTATATATTTCTAGGATTTAAATATTTACCATGCCAAAAAGGTCCCTCACCTGTAAAATCTGCAGAGAAAAGTAGGGCCTTTTCTCTCTGTCTCTTTCTCTCTCTGAAACACACACACAGAGTTAGACACTATTGCTTCATATAGTGAAGTTTATAAGCCTATTTATTGTTTTTAAGTTTATTGTTTATAATTTGTTCCAATCTTCACTTTTCACCCTAAATCTATTCACATATTAATGAGAAAAAAGTGCACCCATAGTATTATTTATTCTCGTGGGAATGTAAAATCTCTGACTTGTAGACCATCAAGTTAAACAGGCGTCAAACAGGCAGGGTTTTGTGCCAGTGTGGGGCCTATTCGGAGCCAGAGGCAGAGCCGCAGGGGGAGGCAGAGTGGGCCTGCCAGGTCATGCTTCCCCACCCCAGCTGGCAGATTTGTGTTTCTAAACTGATCAGGTGGGATGACCCCAAACATAACTAGGAGGAGAACCCTCTGGCTCCCCACAACCCATCAGCTCTTTTTGTCCACCTCCAGGAAAAGGCCTGAGGTTTATCTTAACTCTCACCGGGGGCATTTGTATTTTAATACTTCTCCCAAGTGTGGAATGGGTGGCTTCCTTTGTTAGAATCTTAGGCATCAGTGATTGAAGGGGGCAAAGAACGGTCAACATACCACCACCAGCCCCCTCATGGTACTGGAGGTGCTTGGGAGCAGGCGCCCTTTGTAGACCCCTTACAGATGCCCCAGGCAAATGGCAGAACACGGTGGCCACCGCTAACGGTGGCAGGACAGAACCTGATTGGGTAGGGAAATTATAATAATTTCCAGCTCTATGGGTCACCACTCTGCCATCTTGAGCAGACCATTCATTGACCTGTGACTTGAGGAAAATACAACATAGGTGGGTCCACCTAAAAGGGTGGCTCAAACAAAAGCATGCAAGTGAAATGCTTTGTAAACGATGAATGTCACTACTATACTCAGATGTCATCAATAAGAAATGTGTCACCCTCAACCTAACGTCCAAAGCATTCAAATAGAACATGTTAAACCAACCATACAGAGAGCAAGAAGCTGTGTTTTCTTAACTCAGTGAGCAAAAAGGTATAATGGAAGGGACAAAAAGTACTATTGTATTGAAACAGGCAGGAAAGTAATAGAAATTGATGAGACATATAAAATATTTATGCTCTATGTCTTTTTGAAAGTTATATATAGTTATATTTTCCTATCACTATATAAAAGAAATAGGGTGATTTTGTTCAGAAAATATTCCATCAAATCAATAACACCTAATAAATATATTATTTTAAAAAAATAGAATGTCAGAATCTGTGAAAGGTTTTTCTTCGTCATGTGTTCCTTATTTCAATTAATGGCATCACCATCCACCTCTTCACCCATCAGAATCCTCCCTTTCTCTCAATGCCCCATACATCCCATTAACACCAGTTCTAACAATTTCACCTCTACCTTGTACACACAGTACCCTAATCTCTCTCCCTTATCGCCCATTCTTATCTACCCCACGCTCTAACCCAGAAGCCTTTCGAGGGCATGGAGCATGCTCATTTCACTGTGTATCTCCTAATCTAAAAAGTGATGGCCGAGGGCTCATGTCCCACATGCAGTCCAGCGGAGTATGAGAAGTGGGCCGTCCCCAACAGCACGCCTCAGGTGGAGCAAACACCTGTAAGACAGGCTCGCAGGTGAGAGAGAAGGTGTGGAGCTCTGAGTTGGAATCAAATGCAGGAGGGTGGTGGCAGGAGCTATAAGGGAAAAGCTCCTTCTCCCCACATTCATTATTCCTTCTGGATGGCAACTGTACAACCAAAATGGTCAAGAACTTGAGCCCTAGAATCACAAAGAACTGTCTCTGATACCTAATGGCTGTGTGACCTTGAGCAAGGTATTTAGCATCTTACTTGTAATATGAAACTAATGATAGCACTAAATAGGGGAGGGCAGTGTAGTGAAATAATGCCTGTAAAGTGCTCTGCACAAAGCCGCCTGTGGTGGGCGCTCCATTACCTTTAGCTATTCCTGCTCTTATCTCTCCATTCTGGCTCAGCCAACACCCCGATGAGGGGCTGAAGCTCAGAGATAAGCAGGAGAATTTATCAGCACCATCTCCTCTGAATTCTGACTCTCAGATGAGAACACAGGCACGCAGGCCGGTAAAGACTTGAGGAACGAAAATGAAGGGGTAGGCTAGCAAGAAACTCTGCCCTATCTCTTTCCTCTTTCCTTAATTCTGAGTCTTTTAACTTTTCTTCTCCTTCTATTTTTGTTGTTGTTGCTGTTGTTTTGTTTTGTTTTGTTACTGCCTCCTGCCCACCATTTTTCCTGTGTGCGCAGTAGGGAGAACATGAAATTTGGAGTATGTCAGGCCTGAATTCAAACCTTAATTTGGTCACGTACATTTGTGTGGCCCAGGGAAGCTATACCTTATGTTGCTGAGCCCTATCTTCAAGCTCAATTGTAAAATAGGACATAAATGCCTAAAGATGAAGTCAGTTAATGTTCACAGAACCCCTAGCACAGTGTGACACAATGAAGGAACTTAGCAATGTTGCTGCTGGTCTCTAGGGACAGAAATTCCAGGTCTTTCTTTGCTTCTCCTCCCAAGGTCCATCACTCAACCCTATTTTTCTCTCATTGGGGTATATGATGGTTAATAATATGTCAACTGTGGTAAACAGTTCCTTAGACAATCTAAGTTTGCTGTGATAATATTTTTCAGTAGACTGCAAGTAAAGCAGATTGCCCTCCATAACGTGGGTGGGCCTCATCCAATCAGTCGAAGGCCTTAAGAGCAAACAGATTTCCCTTGAGGTTTCCCAAAGAAGAAGTAATTCCACTTCCAGACTGCAACACAGAAATTCTATCTGAGTTTCCAGTTTTTGGACTCAAGACTGCAGCATCAACTTTTGCATGAATCTCCAGCCTGTCAGTTGACTCTACAAATTTTGAATTTGCTAGCTCCCATAATACAGAAGCCAGTTCCTTAACATAAATCTTTATCTGTCCATTTCCAATTGGTCTATTTCTCTGGAGACGCCTAATATAAGATACTACTCTGATTAGCTAACCCATCACCTTGATTTGGCCACATCCTTAGTGAGCAGAGACCCAGAGCCCATTCCAAGGTCAGCTCAAATAGAAATAGATTTTCTGTTTCTCCTTTCCAAGCAATTTTCCATGGAAGGAGGTATAGCCATCCTGTTCATTCTCCTTGGCTTCTTCCTCCCACGTGGCAGAAACCATGTCCTGCCCATCAGAGCTGACTGGAAGGCTGGGCCCTCTGTCTACCTCAGGTCGCTCTCTGGAGGGCTGGAAGGTGCAGAGGGCACTGTGCTTCATCCTTATGTCTTAGTGACTATACAAATCAGCCCAGAAAACCTTGACTGGACGTTGAGGAGTGAAGTACACCGAGGAGGCAGGACGCCAGCTTTGATACAAACCTAATCATTCCTAAGAGACTGCCAAGCCCAGCTTAGGAAAGTTCTCTGCATTGGGTTTGAGGTCAAAATCACAGCTAAAATCTACAATTAAAAGTTTGTTAAAATTAAAAAATAACAAAACCCACAGCTAATAACAAAGTGTTATTCAGCTATTCTTTGCTAGGACCGCATGGTGAGAGATAATTGGTCCAAGGCAACATTCCAAGAGCCCCTGGACAAATACTATTTTAAAACCATCAAAATCTCACACTAGCTTTTAGCATCTGATGTGTCAGCACATCACTGCTGATGCGATTAATCATCCCTTAGGTACAGCTGCTCTGCCTTCTTAAAATGATCCTTCCCTCCTCTCTCTTCCCTGTTTTCCTTCACTCTCACCCTCCTCCTCTTTAATTCTCATCTCCTTTCCCTTCCCTCTCTTCCCTCGCCTTTCTCGTTTCAGCCTCTCCCCCCTCTCCAGCATCATTCACTCGGGGCCTCCAGGAGAAACAAGGCAAATCGCCCCCTTCTAGGCCCTCTCCCCTCCCCCAGCCCATGGGGAGGCTGGGCTCAGTAGGCATCAGAGCAGCTCTGAGCAAAAGGGCCCTGGGGGTACCCTGGGACAGCAGCCTGCAGGCAGGCGTACAGAGGTAAGGGATGTGGGGTGACCTGAAAGGATGAGAGATGGCAAAGAGAGGGGAACACCGCATGCTTTATCACGCTGCTTCTGAGTCAAACGGTGCAGAGCAGCAGCTAAGAGTATATGTTCTGGCACCAGCCTGCTTAGGTTTTAATCTTAGTTCCCGTAATTTCTAGATACATTACTTGGCGCAGGTTATTTAACTACTAGGGGCCTTAGTGTCCTCATCTGTAACATGAGTGTGGTAATGTGACCTACCTCACAGGGTTATTGTGAGGATTAAAGGAGTAAATAAACACCTGTTAAGTGCTTAGAACACTGCCTAGCAGATGGCAGATATCCAAGAAATGCTAGTTAGCTCTTCTCAGTGCCACTGGGAAACTGAGGCAGCTTACAAGAATCAAAACCTACCTCTCACTTCAGCCCTCTCAGAAATCCAAGAGAAACCTGGCTCTGTGAGAGAGGAGAAGCGGGACAGGTTCCAGGCAGTCTCTAATGGAACTTTCAATGCACTGATGCATAGGAAAAGTACACTATAGTTAGGAGTTTGGCACTGGCCTGAGACTCTAAGCATCTAGAACAATGGGTATAACACAGGCAACTATATTCCAAACTCCAAATGTCCACCTTACCAACAATCTTTTGGGACACGTCTACATTTTTTAGATGGTCACTGCCTACAACTCCAATATGCACATAAGTTCCTACAAAATTTAAATCTCAGATTTAGTGTGTCATGAACATTTCTCACATTTGAAGTGTGCTAAATATGAAAAGGCTCAGAAGCACTGTCTTAAACATGTTACTTAGCTACAGGTTATTTGTCCCTTTAACTGTTCCTTTGATTTTTCATTGATAATTCTTTCTGATTTTACAATTTGCCAATTCTCTTCCCTCTGTTTTTAACTTGAATATGTGGATAGAAAACTTGGACTATTTTCGTACTGAAGCTTGATGGTGGCCCCTAGCGGCCATTCTTTTAAGAGTCAAGGTTCTTGGTTCCAAATGGGAAGGTTTCATACATGTCAGACACATGGGTTAATGATGGAGTGTCACTGCAGATATAAAAGGAAACTCAGGGTCCAATTTTAAATATTCACAAATATTGTGGGGCAGGGGGTGCAGAATAGGAGTTTTATCTTTTGGGATGCCAAGCTCCTCGGAGGTGACTAATGAAGATAAAGGAAGCCAGTGCTGCACCTGAGAGGGGAAATTTTACTATTGGCCCTCCCACATTTGAAAAGATGAGGTAGAGAAATAGTGAGAGATTGTAAGGGGGCTGCACTGACCACATTTCCTCGCATCGCTGGAGCACCTAAAAGGCCACAGGGGATCACTTCTAGGACACAGAAAAGTCAGGACACCAGATGGAAGAAGGATCTAAGGAGAAACCTAGGAAGACCTGTTTCTCCACCCCACTTTGCTCACATTTCACCTTACACAACAACAATTCCTCACATTGCAAATGAATTGTTTGCATCTCCCAATAGACAGCAAGCTCCTGAAGGTAGGCAATGGGTTACTGGATTTCATGTTCCAACCCCTGGCACCAGACTCAAGCCACAGAAAACATTAAATGTATGTACATGTTTCTTGAGTAACTTAGTAAAGGAACTCATCAAACACTTGAACTCCTTACTATGGGAAAGAGGAAATGGATTTGAAAATGTAATTTTCATATAAGACATGGGTATAATGTGTCGTTTATAAATAATAATACATCCCACTTAAAAAAAAAAAAAGAATAAGGTATCTTACCTGGTGACTGCTGGTCTCAGATACTTTAACATCCAAAGACCCTGCCAGGACAGCATACCAGTTTGTTCCAATATCACCTTGACGAAACACTGAGAAAGAAACAGTAATGTAACTATGCTGTTTTACTGTATCACCTGACAGTTTCTCGCTGGTATTATAAGTGTGGCTCTTCCTCAACTTGTTCCCATAAGAACATGACATATTTTTCTTTTCCTCATCTATCAACAAAGCTGTATCCTATTTACTCAATATTCTATGAAGTAAAATTCTATTTCAATATAACTCATATTTATAGAGCAGTAACAAGAGAGAATAACCCTAAATACTATATGATCCTTTGAATTTAAGAAGAATTGAGTGATGTTCTATATAATTTATCTTAAATATACTTCATTATATTATGATTCTTGGAAAATTATTACTCTAGATGGGGTGCATATTAACAAGGTTATTTGACTCAATAAAACCAGACTACTACCCCCAATTTCTTAAGTCTATTTATATTAAAAGCAAGGTGTTTTCTAGGACAGAATGTCTCCTTTTAAGCTAAACAATGAATGATTTAAAAAATTAAAATCTGCTTTAAAAATTGTAATGACTGTATAATCACTGTCCACTTTCTTATTGTTTTTTGTTCATTTTTGTTTGTTTGTTTTTAATAAATTCACTGCTTTAGGCATTAGGAGTTAACTACTCTCTGGAAATGACTCTCATCAGGAATTTCTGACCTGATTTTGCTTTACCTTTGTACTCTCAGAGAGGAAACATTTAGATATTTAGATAGAACCTTAGTTCCCATATCATCCATATCATGTTAAGACCAGTACTTGGGAAAGTCATTCTGAAACACTAGGTCAGAAATCTCATACAAGCCCAACAATCCTTTTACATATCCTACCTAAACAACCAGATGCAATGATCTGATATTTTAAAATTCTTTTCACAGTTAGTCAGAAGTCTAGTGACTCAATGAGAAATCACATGACAACTCAGTGGGACAGCTGGATTCTGGCAAGGCTAGTGCTTGGGGCATAAGAGCAAGCCCCTGGGAGCCATAATTAATGCGACAAGCTGTTCTAAACTCCCTGACTAAGACATGCTGCGGAAAGGCGAGGAATGACAATGGCATCCTACCAAGTGCAATGATAAGCTCAGGATGGGGAATTGATGAGTTTATAGCCGGCCTCTCCAGTAACTGCTGTTTCTAGCCTTTGTAAGTGACTTATTTTACAGTTAAGACTTTGCCTTTCATGAACTTTCTGGCCCCAAAAGACATTATCATTTACCAATCAAATTCACATTATACATCAGAAGAGTGACTGTGTCTGTGTGTACATATGGGGAAACATCTTGAAGGATACACACAAAGTGTTAATAGTTATCTCTGGGTTTGGAAATTGCAGGTGACTTTAATTGTGTTTGTCTTCTAATTTTCTACAATGATGTTGTGACAGACCTGTTGGTTTCCCATCCAGAAGCATGCTCTCCCTTCCTCTTATCTAACTGAACATTATATACACAAGAATTATATACAAGTTTCCACCCTCCTTCAAGGGGCAAGTGCTGAGAGCAAGAGTTTCTTTCCGAGCTCCAATGGGGTAATAACAATTGGTCTTTTCAGTCACGGTGGTCCCATTATGTTTGCAGTGGTTGGTTTAGACATGGGCATGTGATACAATTCTAGCAAATGAAACAAAACAGAAAGCCTGCTGGGGGACTTCTGAAAAAGAAACACAAGAAGAAACAGTCCCTCAGCAGGATGTTTTGTATCAGCATGTAATGCTTCCAACTGCTGTAGCTGTCTTAGAACCATCTGGGCCAAGTCTAAAGGCAAAAGCCAACACCTGAGGATACAGAGCAAAAACCAACAAACAACAAGATGGGAGGGACCTGGGACCTTACTGATGTCATTGAGCCCCCTAATTAACCAACTGTGAAGCCATCCTACCTCAAGACTTCTGGCATATGGGTAATTGATTTTTCCTCTTACATAAGTAATTAATTATTCAAGCCAGTTGGATGGGAGTTTTCTGTTACTGCAGCATAAAGTGTCCCAACAGACAGAAAAGCATTATTTTTTTTAACAAGAAAATACGTTTTTTAAAATGCAGCTAACCCTATTGTTTTACTCTCCCTGCCCCTTACCATACCTGGAATAGATGATATCACTGAGGTTAAGTAAAAACACTGCTGTTAGAATTAGTTAAGTGACCTTTTATCTTTATTTAATATTCTATTGGCTAACAATTTGGGGGTTAGAGAAAATAATTATTTGGATATCTGTGGATACAGCTGAGTTATTTGAATCAGTATATCCTTCCAGCTCCATCTGGAAGTAGGCTGCTCTGGAAGAATGATTTATGTGCTGTAAACAAAGGAGCTAAGAAAATGGGTACATGAGACTGACTGCACAACGCAGAGGGGAGTTGCGATCTAATGCCCTCAGCTGAAGCTCAAATATTAGGCACATAAACAGCCCATGTGCCATCTATCCAAACAGGATAAACAAACGAGCACAAACCACACATAACGGACACTATTCGAGTTGGATTTCTTACACGTTATTCCTTTTTCCAGATTCTCATAATAACCACACAAACAAATCTGATGAAGGAGATTTGGGTGAAATTTCTCAAAGGCTTTCACTTCTTTCAGCCGCGTGAAGATTATATCCACATCTTCACTGGATCGTTCCAAAGGTCTGTAAAGAGGAGACAAGGCACAAAAAGCTGCATCAATAAGGATTTACTTGAGTCCACATGCATTATTTTAGTTATATTCAAGTTTATGCTACTATCCCAGTTACAAGGTTATTGCAAGTGTTCATCTACCTAGTCCCATCACAGGAACCTGCAAGCTTTTGTCAGCTGTTCACCTTAAATTACGTCCATTGCAGATGGTATTGCAATTTATAATAAGAAATAAACATCTGGTCATTGTCCACTGTTTCTGGTACACAGCTCCTAAAACTTGTCATTTCCTATATAAGAGCCATAGGGGCATCTTTTGTTATAATATTTGGTCTTCTGTCCTCAGTTTCTGAAATGCTTCAGAGCCATGAAGGTGAAGTGGGTGCCTCGTTACTCACAGCCAGCCCCTTTCAATTACAACTAAGTTTATGTTAATGAGGTGACTTTTGGAAAGCCCCGAAGTAAGCTAAGGATGGAAGCTGGTTGCCAGGGGAACGACCAAGTGATTAGAGGGCTGGAACTTGCAGTCCTACCCTCTAACCTCCGGGAGGGGGACCAGGCTGAAGACTGAGTTCAATCCGCGAAGGCCAATGATTCAATCAACCATGCCTATAGAATAAAGCCTCACAATAACCCTTGAACTACTGGGTTTGGGAAGCTCCCAGCTTGGTGAACATGTGGAAATTTGGGGAGAGTGCTGCACTCAAAGAGAGCATGGCAGCTCTGAGCCCTTTCTCATGCCTTGTCCTATGCACCTCTTCCATCTGGTTTTTCCTTTTATAAGAAACTGGTACATGGGATGTATTTTTCTTAAATAAAAAACTAAGTAAACTGTTTTCCTGAGCTCTGTCAGCCACTCTAGCAAATTAATCAAACCTGAGGAGGAAGTGATAGAAAACTCTCTGATTTACAGCCTGTTGGTCAGAAGCACAGGTGACAATGTGGACTTGTGACTGGCATTTAAAGTGGTGGTGGGGGTGGAGGCGGGTAGTCTTGTGGTACTGAGCCTTTAACCTGCTGGACCTGATGCTATCTTCAGGCAGACAGAATCAGAATTGAATCTAGTTGAGTTAAATTGTAGGACACTTAGTTGGGGCCTCAGAATGGCTCATAAGTGTTGGGAGTGAGGTAGTGGTGTGAGACTAAAGGGAACAGGAGAGGAGTGAGATACTATAGCAGGAATCGACCTCAGGGTCATGAGTTCAAGCTGATGCTTTTGGGTAGTGTTTAATCCCTTAAGAGCACCAGGATATGATGAGTTACAAGAAAATGCAGATTTTACTTAAAATTGAGGTCACAAACACAAATGCCTGCAGGTGCCAATCAGGTAAATATATAAGTAAAAAGATCCAAATATAAGGAAAAAAATATCGGCTATAAGAAAACAATGATGAAATACAAGGACAATTGAGAGTTGATACTCAGCCTCAGTGTTGGCAACACTATAGAGAATGGTGGGGATCACAGCAAACAGCAGAGATGGGACTGTCTATAGGGAGTAGCCCTTATTCAGTTGTTTTCCTTATTACTGGTTTTCTAGAAATGGGAGCCCAGATGTTGTCAGATCTTCCCACTGTTCAATGGAAGATAGATATTTGTTCACATTTCTTAAACACTGTGCGGGCCACACAGAAAACATCTATGGACTGGATCTAACTGGTTGACCACCATTTTGTATTCTCTGGATTAAGATGAACCAAAGAACCAAGCAAAAATGGGATAGTTTTACAGATTATATAAACTATTTTCTTTCTTTTCTTCAAGCAGTTTTTCAAGTCTATTCCTTCAATATGTTCTGCAGGATCGTATGATGTTCCTTAATATCTATTTCACTTTATAGAAAAACTATCCAGCCTCATGTGTGCCCCAAAGCATTCTGGGATCAGAAGAAATGAGCCACGAAAGGATGTGATGGAGGTAAGTTATTCGCACTGCATACCCATGTGCTCGCTTAAATTTACCAGCTTCCATTGCAATTATGTTGGAACCATACTCTAGTCCAGGGGTGGGGAACATTTTTCCTGCCAAAGCAGATTTGGATATTTATAACATCATTCGTGGGCCAGGCAGAATTATCGACTTAAAAATTAGCTATGAAAAAAGCTCCTAGATTTACTGAATTTTGAGTCCCGTCTATGATTGCCTTAGCACGACCCGGCCAAATTATTTAGCAGGCCTTACACGGCCCGAGGGCTGGACATTCCCCACACCTGCTCTAGTCAGTAGATTGAACAAAACTAGCATGTATCACTTCTGAGGTGTGACTGTTAAGAGCCAGAGGGTGTGTCTTCCATCTCTTCCTTCCTCCCCAAAACTTGGCAGGTATTATGAACTGTGTCCTTCCCAAAAGATAAGTTGAAGTCCTAACATCTGGTGCCTGTGAGTGTGATCTTATTTGGAAATAGTCTTTGCTGATGTAATCAAGTTAACATGAGATCCTAGTGGACTAGGGTGGGCCATAATCCAATGACTGGTGTCCTTATAAGAGAAGGGAAATTTGGACACAGAGACACTGGGAGGATGGCCATGTGATGGTGGAAGCAGAGACTGGAGTGATGCATCTACAAGCCCAGGAATGCCAAGGATTACTAGGAAGAGGCAAAAAAGGGTCTTCCCCTAGAGCCTTCAGGAGAACATGGCCCTACTGACTTAGGATCCCAGCCTCCAGAGCAATAAGAGAATAAACTTCTATTGTTTTAAACCACCTAGTTTGCGGTAACTTGTTTTGGCAGCCCTAGGAAACTAATACAGAAGGCATGTGTTTCCGATGCTATGAACACAAGATGGAGACTATGTGTTAGTGACAAATAAGCCTCCACTGTGTGAAGCTACTGAAATTTTGAGAACAAGGGAGTCACCCCAGCATCACCTAATTCAGAGGTCAGGACAGATGTGCTCGAGTCCCAAGGAACTTGGGACACTGTCAAAGGAAGACAGATCCCACCGGGAGAGATGAACACCTTTGGAAGACATGAACAGACGCCCCGTCAGTTAGGGGAACACCTTTAAGACACAGCTTTCATGAGTTTAGTTGGGGCTCTTTGCCCGCCCCATTGCACTTTCAGGCCCAAGAGCACTAGACTCAAAGAATATGCCCACAGTCTCAGCCAGCCTCCCAATTAGCTGTATGGAAAGGGCTTGGATTATGCTTCCTAGGGAGGAAGAGGGAAATCCTGCTGCACCCACGCCCGGTTTCTGAGATGACGAAGTGCCTGAAGGAGCTGAGAGGCTTGCAGGCTTCACCAGGGAAGGTACAGCACCTCAGTACGCGTGCTTTAATTACCAGCCTCTTTCTACCTACTGGTCCCTTGTTAAGGGGCTTTGAAACAGGGGCTCGAACTTCAGCAGTTAACAAAGGAGTCCAGACGGTGGCGTGGACCGCTTTCAACAGGAGCCTTTGTGTGCCCAGAGGGAAAGCACTTCACAGCAGGGATGGCCACAGCGGCTGGCAGAGGTCCCCCTCGGTGAGGAGCCAAGCCAGGGGCACACTTCAAGCGGCGTTGGCACCAGCAGGGAGTCACACCAGCCACAGCAAGCAGCCACGTGAACTCCGCGGGTCACTGTCAGAGCAACACTGGCACTAACCTGCAGGCCCAAAGCAACGGGAGCATTGAAGCAAACACAGGAGGAATCGCAGGACCGCCTGAGCTGGAAATTGCCTGGACATTGGTACGATGGACACTTAGTTACAAAGGAAAAGAGATAAAGGGAGACTCAAACCCATCTTCCACCGGAACAAAGCAGCATCCCACTTTACTCTCCTTAGAGCACACCCCATATGAGGAAGGCGGACGAGGGCAGCTTAAAAACATTTTTGGCCCAACACTCTCTGGAAGAAACTGGACTCCAGAAAAAAAACAGAAAGCAGCAGAAGAAAAACTTATATACTTCCATATAGTCCAAAACAAGTGCAAAAGAACTTCAGGATTCATAACCGGATGTGTGAAGCCAAGTGATAAAAGACACTTGGAACAACACAGTTAATTTGAGATAACCGGAAAAGTTTGAAACCTCTCTTCCTGATATTTTCTTTGGGCACCCAATTTAGGTTCTAACAATGTCTCCCATTGTCCAAACATTTAAGCCACTGAAACAATGAAAAGCAATGTTATCTGTCATTGCTTTTATTGGGTGCTTCAGGGAGTGGGGAAAATTCCACTCAGCTCTTAATACCTTAACTATCTCACCTCTGTAATCTACCTCTGGGGATAATCCTTCTGTTACCCTTCTTCTGCTGTGAATCCATGGTTTCTGAATGCCACAAAGGTTCTCATCTCCGTAGAGGTTATGGCCGGCACTTCCTTTGCAGATCCCACAGTATCCAGTAGAGGGCCAAGCATGCCCTTGGCTGTGATTTTCTACGGTGACCTCAAACCGAGCTCACCTTCTCTCCCACATCTGCTACCGAATCTGCACTCATTTCTATGCATGAAGCAGGCTCATCCTCCCTTGTCACATCCAGATAATTCTCCCCGCTCAGTGTATCTCCAATCCATCCTGTCCTCTTAACTCCTACTCTCACGGCCTCAGTTGAGTGTCCCTCTCTTAACCCCTCCTGTGACTGCCTCAGTTGAGTGTGAATGAAGGGCACATGAAGCCTGTGCTGGGACACAGCTGAAGATGAATGGCACGGCAGTCCTTTCCCAGAAGGCTAGAGAGCTTGGGTTCCATCTAGTAGTTAGCAGAAGTATTTTTAGCAGGGTAGTAACGTGACTGGATGTACATTTTGGAAAGATCACCTTGACTGCAAGTAGAGGCAGATGGGAGAGAGTACCGGCAGCCACCAAGAGGCCGGTGAGGAAGCTTTGCAACGTATCAAAGTGATGAGGTGGGTTTCTCTAATTATAACTCATTCCTTTCTACTCCCTTCCCACATCTGGTGCCCTAAGTAAAAGTAAGTAAAACTCCAACTTCAGAGAAGTTATTTTCCTTAGCCTGGCATCTGGACATCCAGGGCCCATTTTTTAAATCACTTTTTTAAAAACTTCATTTTTTAAAAAATTTGAGACAACACAAAGAATCATTTACAAAAGAAGATACTCGTAGGCAGGATTTAAAGGTGACCCACAAAGGTCCCCACCCTTGTGTAATCCCCTTGAATGTGGGCCGGAGCTGTAATTTGCTTTTAGCCAGTAGAACATGGGAAAAATGGAGAGCTATCACTCCCATGATTATGTTAGGTATACGACAAACGTAAAGAGATTTTGCAGGTGTAATTAAGATCCCTTGTATAGCATAGGGAATGTGGTCAATAACATTGTAATAACTATGTCTGGTGTCAGGTAGGTACTGGAAATATCAGGGGGAATACCTTGTAAAGTATATATGATTGTCTAACCACTATACTGTATAGATGAAACTAATACAGAATAATATTGAATGTAAACTATAACTGAAAAACATATAAAAAAATTTTTTTTATTGTTTAAGGTTCACAATCAGTTGACTTTAATGGATCAAAAAGGAGATTTTTCCTCCAGGTAGGCCTGGCCTAATGAAGTGAGTCCTTTAAAGGAGGGTGGAAGAAGTGGAGATTCTTCTGCTGGCCTTGAAGAAGGAAGCTCCCGTGTTGCAAGGAGGCCACGTAGCAAGGATGTGTGAGGCCCCTGGCTGGCAGCCAGCAAGAAAACAGGACCTTCCGATCTACAACTTCAAGGAACTGAATTCTACCACCAATCATGTGAGCTTGGAAGAGGTCCCCGAGCTCCAGAATGGAACACAGCCAAGTAAACACCTTAATTTTGGCCTTTAAGACCCTGTGCAAAGCCCTGGTCAGGGTAGCTCAGTTGGTTAGAGTGTCATCCTGATGCACCAAGGTTGCAATTTCGATCCCTCATCAGGGCACATATAAGAATCAACCCATGAATGCATAAATAAGTGGAACAAGTCAACGTTATTTTCTCTCTCTTTCTCTCTCAATCAATCAATAAAAGAATTTAAAAAAAAAAAAAAAAGACCCTGCACTGAGGATTCAGACAAGCTGTGCTCAGGCTCCTGCCCCATTGGGAGGCAGGATGATAAATATGTGCTGTTCTGGGCCACTGAGTTTGTGGTAATTTGTTACACAGCAATAGAAAACTAATACAGGCATGAAGCTATTTTCTCACACTGACTCATTTGCTTATGACCCAGCTCAGGGTTTACTGCCCTCAGGAAGCTTCTCCTTAAAATTTTTCTCTTGTCTCTGAAATCCAACTAATGGCATCTAATTTCATTATTTTATTGTTTCATATTTCATGCATGCAAATATTGTCTTCTTGGAGATACTGTCATTCATCCATTCATTCAGTAAATACTATAGGCTCTTATTTTTTATAAACCACTAAATCATTGTTTTTCGCTTTGTTTTCATTTTTTTTTCTCCTCAGGGTTCTTCAGCTGTTTCATTCAGCCGACTGATGAGGGTGTAGCTCTTCCCACAGCGAAGGGTTCGAAAATATTGATTATCATATACCTAAACAACAGGTTATGTAAGGGGAGCTCTTTCTGTTGACTTATGGTTACTGTATGTTTTTCTCACAAATATTTCTATGTTATCATTTCGTGTTCTGTTATTACTGAGTGCTAATTCCTGCAGAAGCTTTGAGGGCCCTCATGGGACAATGGACTCCAACAGCCAACAGTCAGACCTGCAGCATGAAAAGGAAAGAGAAAAGGGGAGCCAGCACTGCTCTCTGCCCAGCTGCCTTTCTGTGCTCATGAATTCAGCCAAGAAGTGCACAAGAGACTTAACAGCACTGCCTCTTAAGGGAATGTATGTAATGCTTAATTTCCTCAGCTGCTTCCCTTGTAGTTTTTAAAATTTAATTTCAATTATAGTTGACAGATAATATATTAGTTTAGAATGTATTTTTAAAATTTCAAGATGTCTTTCAAAGATCAGTCAATTAATTTCAGAATATTGGATGTCATGTTAACTAAACACATTTGCATTAAAATGATTCCAGTTTGTTCATTGTTTTATTTTTTATTGACTTTAGAGAGGAAGAGAAGAAGAGAGAGAGAGAGAGATTGACTTGTTGTTCCACTTATTTATGTATTCACTGGTTGATTCTTATGTGTGCCCTGACCAGGGATCGAACCCGCAAATTTTTTTGTTTTGTTTAGCAGTAACTTAGTGTTATAAAGAGTTAGTCCCTTCCCCAAATGAACTGTTAAATCTGAGATAATACATGTGAACTCTATAAATTATAAAAGGCTAGAGAAATTATTACTAGTACCATCATCTTCATCATCATCATCAGTATTAGCCACAAGGATCTTTTAAAATAAGTATTTAATGAAAGCAATAATTAAAGTGCTTAAAAACATACTAGAATTCTCATGTGCCTTTTAAAGGTTTTATAGATAGGTGTGCAAGTATGTTTTTCTCTGTCTATTATAACATTAGTAAGATCTCAAATACTATGTACTTGACAATCTTGGCCCTTTTGTAACACTATTAACTTTTTTCAAAGGGCTTTGAAAATTTTGATCAACCTGTTAAATGAAGCAGGTTTTATGAACCTCATTTTACACAAAAAACATTTGATGCAGAGGTTATGTATTAGTATGCTAAAACCATGTGTACTTATAACACCAATGATGGCATGGATCTATCAAAAGTCTTTGTAACTCAAGACACTTACCACTTATCATGTTATTTTAATTATGATTATTAACCACTTCGAATACTGAAATGTTTACTCTTTACTAATTACAAGTTTTCCCAACAATGTCAACAAAATTCAGAAAAAAATGTGTTGAAAATGTATTCATTCAATCTGTAAGTATTTACTGAGTATCTATATGAGAGGGGAATAAAGCCCTCCAGTGATAAAAAGAGCATGGTCCCTGCACCCGAGAGGTTAAAATTGAATTAGGGATATTTGAATACATACAGCAATTATTGAGCTGAAATGTGGCAGAAGCACAATTAAAATAGGAATAAAGGGACTAGGAATTCAGAGGAGGAACAGACATCACTTACAGATGGAAGTTCTACAAACACTTCATGAAAGCATTACTGTAAATTCCCCCTAAAATCAGTCTTCTCATTTCTCTTTTTATAACTACAGTAACACCACTGGTTGGTCATTTAGTCCTAAAAATGGCCACTCTCCCTAGAGACCTGTTCTACTAACTCCACTTCCTGAGTTTCTTACCCACCAACCACCCCCACCACACACACACACACACACACACACACACACACACACCATCAGATATGCATACATAGACACAGACACATACACACAGACACACACACATACATAAATGCAGACACACACAGATACATACATACAAACGCTCATACACACATACATACTGACAAAGATTCCTTGTTCACCAAACTTTAGTCAGGCTCCTGAACCTTCTCTTGGACCCATCTGTGCCCTTTCTTATAAAATCTAATTATAGCAAGAATCCTGCTAAGTCAGTTTAACCAGAACCCCCACCCTCAATACCTGACCACCCCCAATATCTGACCAGGTTGCTCTTCCTCCACCATCCCCCCGATGATGTCTATCACCCTGGCCTGTCTTCAGCGAGAATCCTCTTAGGTCAGTTTAGCAGAAGCCTCCTTACCCTTGAAGTTTCCTTTTAGTAATTTTCCATCCACTGACCCCTCCCACCCCCGCTCCTTGGCTATAAATTCCCACCTGCCTATGCTCCTTCCCCGCTGTAAAGTCCTGTGACAGTGTCCCTACATCTATCGCAGCAGTCCTGAATAAAGTCTGCCTTACTCTGTTTTTGTTGTTGTTGTTAATACTCACCACAGGATATTTTTTCCATTGATTTTTAGAGAGAGTGAAAGGGAGGGAGGGAGAGAGAGGGAAAACATCGATGGATATTTAGGTTGTTTCCTTATCTTGGCTACTGTGAATAATCTAACCACCACTCTTTTCAATGCTATACTTATATACTACTTTCAAATAAAAAATAACTGACTTAGCATTTTTATCCACTTATCCTGTGGTTTCTTCAAGTTGTCCCCAAGCAGGGGCACCAATACCAAGATGCAAGAGGTTTTCCATGAATGGCTAGGTTTAAAATAAATAAGTTAAAGGCCTCATGGAGAGTTCCAGGGGAGTATAAGTTGAATTGAAATTCTAAAAATCACACAGTACATAGCACTCTGACAGCCAGAGTTGACAGACCTCACTGATCACCCTGGACATTCAACTGAGACTCCAAAAAGGCCATGTTAGTACAAGAACTAGATCTATGCTAAAAAGTCTTAAAAATAAGCCTCAGTAAAAAGCAAGCTGACTGGCCAGTAAGTTAACTGCCAATCAACAGAAGCTAACATTCTTTAAAGAAACAAAATCCAGATTCTCAATATCATAGCATTACAATGCCTAGCATATAATCAGAAATTCCTAGATAAGCAAAGAAACAGGAAAATGTGGCTCACAACCAGAAAAAAGTAAATAGAAACAGAACCAGTGGTGACAGATGTTAAAAATACCAAACAATGACTTTAAAAACAGTTATTATAAATATGTTTAAAGATTTTAAAAGGCTAGCATAATAAGAATGGATACTTTAAAAAGGAAGCGCGTGGAAATTCTTAAGCTGAAAATACAAAATATGAAAAGAAAAAAAATTCACTGGATGGGCTTAAGAGTAGACAGGAGACTGCAGAAAAAAAGATCAATGAACCTTAATACAAGCAGTAAAAATCATCTAAAGCATGGACAGAAGAAAAGTTAAAAAATAATAATAAACAGAGACTCGATGACCCATAAGACTATATCAAGAGAGCTTGATCTATATAAAATTGAAGTCCCATATGGAGAAGAGAAAGAAAATGAGGAAGAAAAAATATTTGAAGAAAAAACGTGCTGAGATTTTTCAAACTAAAATGCAGTTAATACCCCAAAGAGTCTAAAATGTTATGAAATAAAACTGCTTTGAGTATAGTAGATTAAAAATGGCCACAATGCTTTATAATGATCTCCATCAAGAAGTGGGACTTATTTTCCTCTTCATAAATCTAGGCTGGCCTCTGACCAACAGAATATGACAGAAGTGATACTATGTGACTTACAAAGCAACTACCACCAACAAGAAGTTGCTTAACCTCCTTGGGAATTGGCTTCCTCACATCTAAAAGGAAGTCATTAGGCCTAAATTATCTTTGAGATTCTGTCCAACTTTAGAAAAGTCTATGTTCTAAGAGGAGTTATATATTGAGCCAAGAAATAAATAATAAATAAAAATAAATTAGGATTCTATGTCAAAG
The DNA here is from genome assembly GCF_054644295.1 of Miniopterus natalensis. Lineage (NCBI taxonomy): Eukaryota > Metazoa > Chordata > Mammalia > Chiroptera > Miniopteridae > Miniopterus > Miniopterus natalensis. The sequence goes on from NC_142088.1 coordinate 40,804,554, forward strand.
TGTTACCCTGTAATTACTTGGCAGTTCAGAACCAAAATGGAACAGGACCTTCCAGATCTATTGCTAAGACAAAATACACTCAGGAATGTGGCTGGAATGATGTTCTCTGTACAGTATAACTGGCTATGTCTATAAATTAAAGATTATACAGTATAGGGTCTTATCAGCTAAAGATTATTGGTAAACTAAAGATTACTTAGGACACAGTAGGACGCATATCTTAAGATATTGTCAAATTCTCTTTTCCTTCTCAGTGCCCGGGCTTGAATAGTGAGTAGACTATTAAATAAAACTACAGTTGGCTAGTAGAGAAGATGATTTTTGATAAGTTTTTGTTACACTAAAACCTTTTGTCATACCCACCCACCAAGACATCTCATTTCCATAGTTCCAACACTACAAATGCCAGGGAAAACAGACACCTTGAATTTCATTCTTAGACCCGTTCAGAGTGTAAAATGGCAAGAGCCGTCCTCACCAACACAAATTTGCAGCACGCCTCACTGCAGAGAATGAAACGCCCCAGGCAGCAACATGATTTGTGCCAAGGACATATGGCAGGGATTATGATTAGTTAGGGATGAAGATTCACTTTGACAGTCTTTCTTTTTACTGTTAGTCATTTTGGTTTTCAAAGTTATCAGAATTAATAGTCCAGGCTAGGTAGGCTGGGGTATAGAATGCTATAAAAAGAAAGCTGGCCTTGTATATAATTTCAGGAAAGGTTTGAATGATTACCTCCAGCAATTACGACTCCGCAAGCAATAAGATGCCTAGAGACGGTTCCCTAAAGGGCCAGTGGCTGGCCAAAGTCAATACCAAAAAGGGACCTTGTTGCAGTCATGTGTGGTCCATTTAGTAAATAGATATTGTGGCTTTCCACCCACACCAAAGACACAGCTCTGGTTGGAGAGAGTGTGACAGACTTCCCAAATGCCAGAAGCTGGTCCACCTCCAGTCCTCCCCTGAGGAGCAGGAAGCCGCTCCTTGGGCCAGCGAGAACCAGATGCTCACACCCACCCTGGTCCCAAGCCTCTGAGCAAACAAACAGGAAATATGCTTGTCCCACACCACTTCCTCACCGAGCAGAGATAAAGGGCATCACAATTCTGAATTCCAGTCTCTAGCCTCTGTCGTTCAACAAATCTGTTGTATGTCTCCCAAGTGCAAAGTACAATTGAAAAGTTCTTTGAGAGGCACGGGAAGAAAAGGACCTTGATTCTGACCTAAAGCAACTTCTGCTCAATAAGGGGATCTAAGGCCTCTATCTAAACAATGATAAGGCAAAGATGAAAGCAGTCATGTGGGCCCATGCAAACATACTCAGAGGTCCATACAAACACTCCTGGGGCTTCAGAGCTAGAGGAGGCAAGGATGAGTAGAAAAGCCTTTACAGAGAAGTTTTTTCTTCCAATTTTCAGCTTCCCACAGCATTTTAGCTGAAATCTGAACTAGGTCATGAAGAGTGGGCAGAAATTGTATAAGCACAAAGGGGAGAAGATTTCCAGGCAAGACGATGATAAAATATAAGCAAAGGCATGGAGGTAGGAAATTATAGGCTAGGAGCAGCCAGTAGTTCCAATGGTCTGAAGTTATAATGTTTTCTCAAAGGAGAAACTGAGAAATGAGATTGAGACCCCGTGGGGACAGGGGTGGAATGAAAGCCAGTGAGGGCACAGACTGCATTCTGCTAACCATGTGGGTCAGCACAGAGCTTAAGAAGACTGGAAAAATCAGAGCCGTTATTTTAGAAAATTAGTCCTCTAGTGAGGAATGAATCAGAGGAGAAAGAGGCAAAAGGTATAGAAACTAATTAGGACAGAGCTTTAGGGCTCCTTATATCATATTTTTTACAATATCATGCAGACTTCATTTCCATAACATAAAAACATCCATATGCCCATCCGTAAGAGTGATAATAACCATCACCCTCTTCTCCTCTGTCCAATGCCCACTTAGAAGTAGTGTCACACTAAGTCCAGTTTTTCCTGGGACAGCCAGTGAAATTATTAATAGTGTCCCCATTCAGGATACTCTCAGAAGTATCCTGGTTTGGACAATAAATTATACATGCACCTTACTTAGATAACCTTTCTCATTCCACTGTTCTGCAGGTGCTCCCCTGGATATCAAGGGTGTGGAGCCAATTTGGACAAGTCACAGCCCACTCCCTCACGCCTGTATGGTGGTTATGTGTCAGTCTCCCTCCCCAGGCTCCAGGTAATCCCCATTCTTCTGGATTTAGAGCTTCTGCTGCCCTGGTCTCCAGCTCCAGGACAGCGGGGCAGAGCAGGATGCAGCTCCCATTAAAAAGGTATTGATGTTGGAAAGCGGGAGTGGGGGTGGCAGGGGAGGCACAGGAAAGAGGACACCGGGACTCTCAAGCCTGGGGCAGGGAGAGAGAGGAGTAAGATTCCGGACCTTTGTCTTTTCTCATCTGCAAGCTTCAGGGGGAGCGTGAGGATGACGAAAGGGTACATGGAATCAGGAAAACTAAAAATGTGGCTTGATGGCAGAACAGTAATACTAATTATAGTCATTTATTTGAACATCATAGGAAACATTTGTCCCTAATTACAATGCTGTCCAAGAACAAATATGGAAATCATGAAAGGTGCCAGATCAGTTTTATTATAGCTTTAATTGGTCATGATAATAAACACTCTATATGTGTTCATAATTATGATTTCTTACTCATGTGCATGATCACTTGTTTACATTACTGATTCCCTCTAATATTAACAAATCACCTTATATAGTAAAAGATCTGGATTTTTCAGGCGCCTGTAAATGTTTATGGGAAAGAAAATGCCAACTCAACAAGAATGATCTTTAAAAATCAATGTAAATGTATAAAAAGGGGCATTACATTTCCAAGTGGACCAAAATTACTAAAAGAAAGGAAAAACTATCCAGCCACTCACATGGAAGTCAACCTAATGAATTCAAGTCCAAGAAAGAGATCCAAGAGTGGTTATGGGCATTTGCTGGAGGCTGTGGATGCTGAGCAGATTCAGAAAGCAGGTGCTTGTGATGAATTAGTAATCCTGGGTTTGTAGCACAACCAGTACAAAAAAGTAAAGAACACGAAACGTTTGGTAAGCAAATAAACTTGACTCTTCCCCCAGGCCATGGGCAATGTTAGCCCAGAGCCTATATCTGACACTTTGGTTGCCTAGCACAGTGCCTGGCACATAGTAGGTACTTGGTTATTTACATATTCATTCAACAAACATATTAAGCATTTAGTGAATCACTGGTTCATTACATTCACTTCATAAATAAACTTTAAAATAACTTTTTGCTCTATTTTAAATGTATTTATTTTTATTCTCTGATACAAAAGTGTTCTTTGTATCAGTGTCCAAATTTCAACAGTTATTACCTCTTGCTGAATGAACAGCTTTTTATTTTACCTTGAGAAATGCCATTTTTTCACAGATTAAGTGTGGACTTTTATTTAACCTTCACTGAAGTCTGCTTTATTGTTCACAATATAACAACTGTATCTACTTTACATCATTGTTAGGAGTTTATTTTATAGGTACACATAAATTAAAATTTTTTAAATAACATCAAAATATTTTTTTAAATACATTTATGAAGATTTATCGTCTCTTAATTATAGAAATGCATTTGGGAAAACATTAGGGCAAAAACTCACCCACAATTACAAAAAGCACCCACAATTACAATCTTTTCAAACACAATTCATGTATATATTTCCAATCTTTAGCTAAATCCTGTTTTGTTTTTCAAAAACAAACTACACCTATTATTTAGTGACAACCAAACATTTTACATATCAGCTTAGAGCAATGCCTCCTACCACTTTTTAAAGTCATGGCATTCATAGAAAATTACTGGGATAAACTGAGGCACGTCCCCAAGCCACCATTGAAGCTCAGGCAACCCTAAAGGCTAAGAGATTCAGTCTCTGAGCTTTAACAACGCTGCACTTCAGTTGGAAAGTTCTGGCCCAGAGAACTGGTTCTGTAAGTGTGACTGCTCAGGACCCAACCAGAGTTTATTTCCTAAATCTATGGAACAAGTGATGTCAACATTCTTCAGTTCAACAAACATTCATCCAGTGCAGTGCCTACTGAATGTCACCATGCCATGTGTTGTGGATAAAACGTGAACAGGAGGTATTACCTCTCTTCAAGCTGTGTGGACATTCAAATAAGAAATACCCTTAGGTAAACAACTATAACACAATCCAGCTAACACTACGTCAGTGGGGGTAGCCCAGAACTGGACACTTACCCACCGTATTTTAAATGAAGGGCCACCTAGAGATCTGTGACTGCCCAGGCAGGCTGCTAATTGAGGGCCACTCTGAACCTCTCTGACTATTGGTTCACTGTTTACTTAGCAAAGAGGCTGAGCACAGCCCAGGGAAAGGCAGAGGAGGACCAGCCAGTGGCAGCCCTCAGCTTCTCCTCTCTGTTCCCTCAAGCAGCTCAGCCATAACCAGATCTGCATGCCCTGCTCACCAAACAGAAGTGGCTGCCCCTACACACACCAGCCACCAAGCACAAGGACAACAAAAACCAAGCTTGCATTTAATTAGTGCCGCCTTCTTTAAGAGAGTTCATCAGTGGTTAGTCGTAAGCACCTTACTAATCTACTCTCAGAGCACCTATTAAAGTGGATCTCCTTAAAGACCATTCTTTGTGTGAAGATTGTGGTAAGCCCGGAGTCGTCCGATTTTGCAAATACACATACAGAACAGCACTTAAATTTGAATTTCAGATGAAAGATGAAGAATTTTTTCATATAGGTATGTCCCATTGCAATAATCAGGACATAATTATATTTAAAAAATATCTGACCCTTATCTGAAATTCAAATTTAATTGGATGTCTTGTATCTTATCTGGAAAACATAGGTAAGGCTAATTTTCTCCATCTCTTTTTGTTATGTTTTAGAAGCTCTTCTAGATTGGATCCCCAAGACAGTTGCTCTGAAGCCTCACAGCGCAGCCCAGCTCCGGTTCTGCCTGCTCCGCGGGACCATGACTTGTTCTATTTACACACAGGACACGGGAAAGGTGACCCAGAGCCGGCGTCCCTCGCCCTCGCGCCCAGGGCGCACGCACCGCCTGGGGGGCCGCAGTCCCGGGCGGGAAGGCGGGGCAGCCGCAGGCTCAGCAGGACGCTTCTGCCCAGAGCAGCAATTTCACAGAAAGGTTTTTGAGAATAAAAGTGCTGAGGTTTTGAATTCTTAAAAGAATTTACCACATGAATATTCTGGTTTTTCCATCTTGGCCCATGTCGAGCTTTTGCAATGCAAACCAGTAGGTCATGAATATTTTTATACGCAGTAAAAATACTGCACACTTGCTGCTTTGGAGCTATATGGGGATCCCCGCCCCAGCGCTGCGGTGTGAAGCTGTGAGCAGCGTCTTCGGGATTACACTAACGTCACCAGCACGTCCAGCTGGCACTCCCGCCCGTGTTCACACCACAAAGTGTGATTTCTTGATGAGTCCATAGAAGCTTTTTCTTTTTTTTGCTTTTGGCTGTAAAAAAATCTACTGGATCCCACAAACTACTTCCTACTGAAATTGCTGGGGGGGGGGGGGAGTGATAAATCAAATTTTTGTTTACAAGCATGAGACTATATAAATAGCTCCATTTTCAGTTTTAGTGAAAATCCCTATAACAAACACCAATCAAATGAAGAGTTTTTAAATGATACATGTATTTTTCCTCTTTACATTTTAAAATAGCAATGCATTTGTTGTATGACTGTCTGCTAGTGCATTCATTCATTCATTCATTCAATGACCTTGAGCTCCCTGACCTTAATAGCTCCCAGGATTTCACCTGGTAGAGATTTGGACCTGTCCGTGCACATGCAGTGCATACATTTTGTCCTGGTCAATAAAAAACTCAAGCATCAAAACACTGAATCACTGAAGACCATAGGACTGAGTGTCAGCCTTTAAGCTGCCCACAATGAACTCAACAGTGAAGATGCTGGTAAACCCAAACCACAGACAGTTGCTTGGTGGTACACGCAAAAGTAGATCTAAAAGCATGGGGTGTATTTCTAGGTTTATTTCAGATACAGGTTTTATCTATTTGGAGATACAAATGAGCCCAAGTCTTTTTATATCTTAAGTGGAAAAATCCTGAACTATAACTATACAAAACTATGACTCTTATAACAACATCCAAAAGCCAATTATGCACATCTTGAAGGAAAGGTGCCAGAGTGGTGTTTTTTTTTTTGTAGCTAAAAACAGTACAATTGGCTCCAAGAAGGGCAATTAAAAAAAAAGAAAGAAAGAAAATGCAGAAATTGCTTGTAGCTTTCGTTGGAGATGGTTTCAGAATATTCTTGGAGGTGAAACTCATAAAAGAAAATGTGGTAAAAACACTGCCCAATAGCTATGTCCAAATCTTTGGGCCAAAAAAGAGGCAGACAAGCTGAAAAGATGCTCCTATCAAATAATTCCATCAAACAACAAATTGTACGGTGCTCAGAAAGCATCACTGAACTGGCTGAAAGACAGAAATTAACATGACTGTTTATCAAGCTGTTGGATAAAAGCAGCAAGAGAAATGACTTCCCTCCATTACTCATAATGGTACACAGTGAACATCCACATGGACAGTAACTGAGGGTTAAAACAAACACACGAACAAATAAAACTTGGTCATGAATTTTCAACAGCATATACCTTTTTTCTGTTACCTTTAAAAAGTTTTTTAATTGAATTTATTGGGCTGATATTGGTTAATAAAATTATACAGGTTTCAGGTGTACAATTCTAAAATACATCATCTGTATATTGTAGTGTGTGTTCACCACCCAAAGTCAAGTCTCTTTCTGTCACCATTTGTCCCCCCTTTACTTTCTTCTTCCTCCCCCAAACCCTCTTTCCCTCTGGGAATCACCACACTGTTGTCTGTGTCTATGAGGTATTTTTAGGGTTTTTTTCTTTACCCCTTCACCTTTTTCACCCAGCCCCCAACCTCCCTCCCCTCTGACAGCTGTCAGTCTGTTCTCTCAACAGCATATATCTTAACAAGAGGTAACAGAACTATCAGGAAGCCTGAAGGTCAGCAGAGCTGGGATGGAGATTCGGACTTGGGAATCATGAGCAGACACCTGCCAGCAGGATCCATAAGGAACATAAGAGAGGGAAAGTTGCCTAATCAGAAAAACAAGCTGAAAATAGAACCCCATGGAATTCTTTTTTTTTTTTGCTTTCTAAGAAAACAAAGACAATAAATGGTCATGTTGCCAACTTTCATTTTGATTTTAAACACCTTAGAAATATACAACCATAGACATGGAAGGTGCAAGAATTTTTAAAATTTTAATTCAAAAGCTATCTATGAATTTCAAACATGACATGAATTTCAAACTGAGAAAAAGAGAAAGAGAAGGCAATAATCAGTGACAAGAAGTCTGAACCACCAAAGAAAGAAATTACTAAAAGAAATAAAAGAAACACACACATATAGGCACCAACACGAAGACAGGGAATGAATTAGTATTAGCTAGAGAATAGACAGAATAAATAAAGAGATGGAAGCTGAGGGTGAAGAGGTCTGCAGGAGTAAATGATTAACAAGTTGAATGCTACAGAGGTCATGCAGCACCATGACCTAAAAATATTACCTGGATTTAGTAATAACCAGCTCACAGGTAACCTTTGCCAGAGCAGCCTCTCTGGAAAAGTGGAAATAGTATGGGTTCTTAGATGTACGTATTTTATTTTTACACCTCTCTATGGTATAGTTATTATACATATATTTTTACATGAATGTTCATAGTAGTTTAATTTGTATCAGCTCAAAACTGGAAATAATCTAATGTACATCAACAGGTGTTTGGATAAACCAATTCTATATATCCATGCAATGGAATACTGCTCAGAAATGAAACGATATGAGCTGTTGATACACACAACATTAATAAATCTGTTATTGGACAGATAAGATCACATCTTTGAACTACATCCTGCCACACCCATCTCACCTGAATTTCCATTGAAAAGCCAAACAAAATAAAGGCAGGGAATTCACCAACCTGTGTAGGGCTGCAGGATTTTTGGATAGTACTCCTGCAGGTCCCATGTTTATTCAACCATCAAATAAAATTTTCCTTGGTACCTACTTTGTGCAGGAAATATGTAAGGAGATAAAGTATATTTACTAGTGAACAAGAAAGACTTGAATCATGAAATGGTAGTTAGCATTATTTTTTATAAGTTGAATAGTATGTCCACAATTCACATACAGTTTCTTTCTTAGCATGACCAAAAACTACCAGAAAAGATAATATGAATATGTATATGTTTAAATTTTTATAGCATATTCCAACATACAAAGGTGTTTGTTTTGGTTAATCCTCACCCAAGGATTTTTTTCCATTAATTTTTAGAGACAGTAGAAGGGAGGAGGGAAGGGGAGAGAGAGAGAGAAACTTCCATTGGTTGCCTCCTGCATGAACCCCAAGAAAGGCTGGGGGTTGAGCCTGCAACCCAGGTACGTGCCCTTGACCAGAAATCGAACCTGCAACCCTTCTGTAGGAGGGCTGATGATCTAACCACTTCGCCACACAGGCCAAGGCTACAAAGGCTTTTTTAAAGGACAGACTAGACAATATTTTCTTTACATAAAAGTGGAAAAGTCAACATTATTTATAACAAATTCCTTCAAAAGATCTGCTTGTATTATCTAATCATAGAAATTTATGGATCACTTTTCTAATCTATATATCACTAAGTCAAAATAATCAATTCACAATTTATGTATTCCTGGACAAGTGGGGGCTTCTCAAGAGCAGGGAGTTCATCATCTGGATGAGGTAATAATCAAATGTATGAATACACGTGACCCTCTGCTGTTCTCCCACCTTCCCCTGCTTCTGTTTACTTCTTTCATGGGGAAATCTGATCTGATCTCTCAAACTCCGAGCCTGACCAGGTCCTTCACAGCGCATAGGAAAATAGATCAAACAGCCTCTGACTCGTTCAGTAGTGTTTTCTGTGGTGTTTAGTTAAGTAGAGCAGTTATTATCTAAAAGTTTTTCCACCTTGCCAGGCTGCCTCTTTGTCTCAAGAGAACAGGCTTTTCTTGAGGCATTTTGTTTGTTTGTGTCTGTTGGCATTTCTGGGTTGCTCTCTACTCCAGCATCCAATCTGGGATAATGAGGCAAAAAGAAAACTGAAGGAACTCACTACCATGTCACTCATTCTTCAGAGACAGAAGTCCCAAGCCAGCCTGCCTTCTTCCTTCCACCTTTCAAAGTCTGTTCCGTTTGTTTTATATAGACTGTCCAGAGTGTATATTTGTATTTAGTGGGAGAATTAAGTCCTTTCGTCCAGAAATATAACTCTATATTTGTATTTTTAGCAGGATTTTTCCTTAGGTAAACTGGGTAGTTACAATTTCACAACTGCCATATGTATGAAAAGCAAATGTGCACCAACCAGAAACTCATTCACAGATGCACACTATTTCCTGAGAGATGTTTCCAGGGACATGGCAACCAATGAGCCATATGTTGTTTATTTGTTAATCACTTGCCAACTCTGGCTTTATTGATAATATCACTTCTGAGTTTCACAGCAGTCCGCATGCCTCAGCTGTGATAGTTTGCTTCCTTGCTGCTCAGTATTTATCACGGTGATAATGACTCCCTGTTCTTCTCTCCATCTGTTACGGAGAAATCACACCCTATGTTTTCATAATTGTATTCATGTTATCCTACCTCTTGTCCTCTGCACCTCTATCCCTTCATTTTTCTTCTTTCTGTACCTGGACTTCCCCATTTACCCACATTTTAGGTGGATGATCTCATTCTAGTTTAAGCCACAGGATATGCATCTGCCCTGTACCTTCTCTGTGAGAAACTTTATTTTTGTGTTCAGTTTTGCCATCTTCCTCACAACAACATTCTAAGCCCTGGCACAGAGTCTGCAACCCACCCAAATGCCAACATGCTGGATATGTAGACCTATTAGCAGTGTCATCTGTAAGATATAAAACTTCAAATGCAAACAGATTGTGGTCTTTCTTCTTCCCGATGTTTTGTCAACATGATACGATCTATCTGAATATTGAGAAACATCTCCACTTGCCTTCCAAGACACATTCCACATTCCCTTTTTTCCTCCTACCTCACTGGTCACTCCTACATGATCTGCCCTCGTTCTCTGTCTGTCTCCTAATTTTTCCCTTGGTCACTTTACTCTAGTGACAATAGCCTCCTCACTGCTCTTTGAATAATCCATATGTGCACTAATCCTATGGCCTTTGCACTGGCTGTTCCCATTGCTAGGATATTCTTATTGCAAATATATGCTTAGTTAACTCCCTCGCCTCACTGCTTAAATCACTTTCCCAGTGAACCATATTCTGACTGACCTATGTTACAATTTTCACAATCCCCACTAGCACTCCTGATCTCTTACTGAGCTCTACCTGTTTAGGTTGGTTTTTCCCCACAACACATACTACTTTCAAATGTAACATGTAATTTTTTTGGTTATTATGTCTATTGTCTTTTATCTATTTCCTCTGTTAAAATGTAAGCTCTAGGAGAGCAGGGATCCTCTGTTTTGTTCATTGAAGAATCCTAAGCACCAGAAGGTGTTCCTAAGCATTCAGTAAATATTTGTTGAGTGAAGGAATTAACCTCCTTACAGTAATGCCTCAGCTATTCTGAGGAAATTTAGCTTGAAATCTCAGTTATTAAGAAAAAAAATCATAGAAGTGAAATCATGTAGCAAGTAAATTTAAAAGGTTTTGTATAACCAAAATGAAGGTATTTAAATACTAAAACTCTGAAATTCATACACTTTACTCAGGAGAGAAATCCTTAGGGGAAAATTCATGCATTCATATTACAAATAAAGCTCCAACCAACTTGGTTAACCTGGTTTTTAAGTCCAAAGCCTTAGAAGCAGATGTCACGTTTGTGCAAAGGAAGGAGACAGGACAGACACCTAGAGGGCTGCAAGCAAGGAGAGACAGCCTCTGGGAAGTAGGGTACAGTCAGGCAAATAAAACAAAAACATGCAGTATATATATAGATATAGATATATATCTATACACACACACACACATATATATATATTACACACATATATATATATATATATATAATTTTAAAAAACAACACTGGGGCATTTGGTGTTGAAACAGATAATTCATATACTTCAAAATTACCATATTATAGTACCATTACCATATTATTATTACCCTTATTAGTATCCTATAAGTTAGGATACTAATTTATGTTCAGTACACTGAGCCTCAATCATCAAATAAAATTTATATTCAGTATGCTTCAGAAAAGCAATCATATTAAATACCACTTCTAAATACCATTACAATACCATTTCTACTAAAATTATTAAATTATGCCAAGTTTGGAACATTAATTGGGATAAATGTGCATAAAATTAACTTCTCTATGATGCTAGATAGCTAAAGACTCACTGTAAATAACAACACTGTTTGGCTCTCAGTCATTTGTTTGTTGTGTATCCAGAAATTAATTTTGTGTTCTAAACCAGCACAGCCTGATCAACTTTAAGATTTCAGCAGTTATTCAGCACCCTGGGTAACTGGAGGTTCTTATAATTTAGAAACCAAGTACAGAAAATCTTTAATTGGCCAAAATGCTTGGGAAATGGTATGTCCTGGGTCGGTGTGGTAGGATGAGAGCTTGGTTAGAAAGCACACATCTACCTGGACTATGTGACTCAAAAAAGCCACCAGGAAGATATTCTTATTGTATGCATTTCATCCAGATTTCCTTTGGGTTAAGGTTTTGTCATCTCTAGGAATCCTTTATTAAAATACAAACATTTCCACAAGGGATAGCACATTCAACTCCTTAACACTTTAGCTCAAATTACTCTATCGATGGTCAGGAGGTTTGTGACTGTACAGCTCTGAAGAAACAGGTGTAAGACAGAGAAGTGCAGAGCAGTGCCCTCCCTACCAGTCTGTGTCCACCGCCACGTGTGGGCCAAGGTGGCTGTCCTGCTTGTCCTATTTAAGAGACTGGCCTCTGAGAGAGGAGGTACAAGGCAGGGCTCAGGGAAGCAACGTCACCCAAAGAGACTGGACAGAGAGGGAGACTAAGCATAATCAAGTAGGGATATCTGGCCATACCAAATGGGTTAACAATGGCTCCTTACATGGCGCCTGGAAGCTCACTCAGAGAGGGAAGAGCAGTGTCAAGGTGAGAGTCAGAGGAGGCTGCCATCCTGGCAACCCCGGGGTGCCCCACTATCCAAAGAGCATGCTGGGCGGTGAGGTAGAGTGCAATGAGAGAGCAGGGGCTGCAAGAGGGGGACTGGAGCACACGGTTCTCCAGGGTTCTGCAGCCACAAATCACCTTTATGGTAATTTCAGGGCTCTAAGCACTTTTGAAAAAATCTTACTTAATTTTAATTTGACATTTCCCAAATTTTTTATCATGAGCCTTTTTTTTGCCTTGCACTATTACTATTCCGAGGAATATTCTTGAAACACTGTTATAGTGAAAAGGAATGGCATTTCACCCACGTTGGTTCCTGGCACTTAACAGCTGCATGACCCTGGACAAATAATGTAACTTTTCCAAACCTTAGTCTCCTTATTGTTTAAAATATAAATAATAGCAGTTATCTTACTGTCTTGAAGAAAAGTCATTTCAAGATATGTGTCAAAATCTTAAATCTTTTCACACACATCAACTAATTTTAGTTCTGTGGATATCTCTATTCTAAGGAAGTAATCCAAAATATAGTAAAAACTTAATGTAAAAGGCTATAGCAGTATTGATAGAGCAACAGTCATTTTTAAATGTCTTAGTTGTCCAACAACAAGGAAAAACTTAAGCCATATGATCCATATTATTTCAACCAATAAAATTATATTTACAAAGAATTTTTAGTAACCTAGGAAGATGATCATCCTATAACATTAGTTTTAAGAGGCATGAAGTCTTAAAGTATGAGCTCAAACAGGAAAAAAATACTCATAGAAAAAATACTATAGAAAAACTCACTAAAATTTTATGACCATTTATGCCCACTATTATAATTAATAATAATAAATTAATAATAAATTCTAAAATAATAATAAATTCTTTGGTTTGGCTCCAATTTAAATCAAATTTAAATCATAATCCATTACCTTTCACAATCTCCTGTCATTTCCTTCTGGGAAGGAGAAAGACATGTCAATACATGTCAACTTGTAACGCTCTCAGAAAGAAGCAGGGGGTGAGTGCATATTGTCAGCTCTCAGCTGCAAGCCAGCAACAGCTCTCACAAACCCAGGGAAGAGGAAGGGATGCAGTGGAAGCAGCCATGTCACGTGTCATGCCAAGGAGTCGTGCTGCTGTTTCTTACAACTGTTTTAGCACCTAAACATCAGTGGGCTTTTCTAAAAATGTTTTTCTGTTCCCCTATAATTGCCTTCGTTACTCATTTTTCATCTTAAAAAATCTTTTTCCATTCTCCAATATAAACTATGAGAGAAAACTCCCATCAATAAAGTTTTCGCTATATAATTATAGAAATATGTAGATTTCAGCACATAAAATCAATTGTATGCCTGGGTCGCTTGTCCAGACTGAAAACAAAAAAATAGATTCAAATGCTATTCTATTTGCAGAGGCATTCTTGTGTGGCAGAATTTGACTGCAAAACTCTTTACAAGCAGATAAAGATCAATAGTAGGTGATAAATTAAAGAAAAATCAATAAATAAAAGAAAATCAATGTTAAGGCAACTAAAATGGAAATGAGAAGCTCCCTTTTAGATAATCTTTCAACCTTTTAAAAATTATTACATCCTGTTGTTTTATTTTATTACGATTCTATTCACTCTCCCTTCTCCCTAATTCCTATACTCTTTCCCTAAAAGTGATGAGTAAAATATACTTATTTTAAAAATTATCTCCATTTTGCAATTTGACTACTTAATGATTCTCTTTCAGATAACCCAATACCAGACTTAAGTAATGTCCACTTTTGACTTCTGTAAGCTCTTCTGAGAAATTTCATTACTCATTTGACAATTTGGATATTTAGAGTTAGGACTTCTAATGATAGAGACAAATATTAATCATCTAACCACAAAACCTTTTTAAAAGTGAGCATTACGTTGATATCCATAATCTGTTGAATTCCAAAATGAACCTCTAAAATTGCTCAGATAAATATACAAGGAAGTGCTGAAAAGGTAGGAAGCAAAGCAACAGAGATAATGTAAAACTCAATTGAAGAAAAGATAAGGTGCAGTCACAAGCTGATAATGTCCAGTGACAGCACAGAGAGATGAAAGAGCACAATAAAACTGCATTCCATCCAATCAGCTGGCATGCGAGTTTGGCCAGGCTTCGGAGATCTGCCTTCCAGCCGAAGCTGCCTTCTTATATGGTCCTGCTGATATATTCTGTATCAATAGAAGGTTCCTCAACCTATGTTCTGATGATCTGGATGATTAAACAGGGTCTCCTGGTCTAAGTATTTAAATGCTTTTCAGTAAGTAAAAAGAAAAGCCTGGTTACTGACTAGAATAGTCAGGTCTTTGATCAAATGTTACTTCTGCGGAAAGACCTGCTCACCCTCTCCAAAATAAGACCACCCCTCAGTTTCTTCGCCTTTTCTCCTATATTGGTCTTATCACTCTCGGGCATTGTAGCGCATACTTGCCTGTCCCCCTACTCCATCACTCCATAACCTCTTACCTTCGGCCTCACGACACTTATCAACACCTAACTTTTCCTGTTTTGTTGACCACCGTATCCCTTACCACCTGGGACAGTATCCAACACCCAATAGTTACTCAACAAATAGCTTTTCGAATGATTGACTGAATAATGTATGTCTTCCCAACTAGTAGTTAAATCCATGAGGGCAGGTGCCCTGACAATTCTCACTAACCTGTTCCCAGCAAGCATGTCCGGCTCATGGAAAACAGAGTGTAAATTCTATGAATGAATGAATCGAAAGAAAGTAGATGATTAGGATCATATGCTTTTCCCACAGCACATGTGGGTTGAGGAAGGAGAAAAAGAACATGAGGCAGGGAGAAGGAAACAGGACAGGACTGACAAAGGAGTGGCAAGGGACACTGAAGATGGAACTTCCTTATATCCCAAATGTTTGTTTAAAGAGTTGATAAAGAAAACGTGTAAAACTCAAGAACTCAACTTTTTCTGCAACATGTTCAATAAGTAGACAATCAATGGCTAGAAGGATAAAACTGTCCAAGCCTGAAAACCAGGCAAAACCTTCAGACCTTCACTTGGAGTTCAAGCAGAACTGAAACTTCACAGGCAATATCAAGAGTCAGATTATTAAGTTCCAAGTCATGCCTGCTTCCCATCCAAGGTCTTTTGTATTTGTTTTTAACATCTCTAACAAGTCCTTTCTAGGAGCCTTTAAAAATTATTCCCCATTTATTTAAATAAAAGAGAGGTTCTTGACCTTTTAACCAATTTTTAAAAATCCTGTAACACAAATACTACTATTTGATATGCTTACATTTTACAATTTTATTCCATGAAAAGATTTTCAGGAAATTATATTACTTAAAGATAGGCATTTAAATGTTGTTTCATTGGAATTAACACAATTTCCTTGGTTTCCATGGTAATGATCATAGGGGCTGTGCTCTGTGGAATAACCTGTGGACTCCCTTTACCACCATTTGTCAGAGTGGCACACCATCATTACTCCTTGAAAATAAATCCTTGCCCCCACATCCTCACAGAGAAGGGCTAGACCACAATTAAGACATACATCTTTCCTTGGCTATCAAGTGAGGACGTAATTTTCCCCCAGTTAGGCTGAGTCCAAAGTCATATTACTCTTCACCCAACCAACACCACAGAATAGCAGCTCTCCCTGTCACATATCTATTGGAAAATAATACCTCAAAGTCCTTGTTGCCCAATTTTAATACTTATTAATAGCTCCGATGCAGGAAATAATATTTATGGAGGATATCTTGAAAGAGAAATAATCCATTCATTTCTAAAATATCCTAAAATATATCCTAGGATTAAATCAGACCATCAGAAAGCTGTCTATTATACTGGCCCCCTAGTTCCTTTAATGTCCCTTTGGCATTAAGCTATCAAGATATATCGAGAGTCCTCTGAAACCCATTGCTGAATTCACTGCTGAGATATTGTACATCACGCTGCACAGTACCTTCTCCATGAGGCTGACGAGGTCAATAGGGCCCAGTACTGACTGGATTAATTGTTCTTTTCTTGCAAAGAATAGTGTTGTTTTTTGTAAACACTGAATACTGAAATAACTGTGCTTCCTTCTTTGTGCCGACCCTGAGAAATCACAGCATTAATGCCCATTTAGAAAAGAGAAAAAAATTAATTAGTTATTTAAATTTCCATTTTAAGAAGCCAAGGAAGTAGAAGAGGAAGAGGGAGAGGAGAAGGAGGAGGGAGAGGAGCCAGATAAACCAGAAGTCAGTAGAATGAATTGGAGAGGAGGAGCAGAAATCCATGAAATCTCAAACAATAAAGAAAATGAATAAAAAAATGGTTCTTTTCCAAGATTAACAAAATTGAGAGGCTCCCAGCAAGACTAATCAAGAAAACAGAAAGCAAATACAAATTACTGATAGGAGATATGAAGGAGAACATCACCACATATCCTGAAGACATAAAAGGAATCATAGGGAAGACTGTGAACAGCTCCATGCCAAAAATTTGAAAACTTAGATGAAATGGACAAACTCCTTATGACAACTTGTCAAAACTGGCACAAGAAGAAATCGAAAAACTCAGTAGTCCTCTATCTATTAGAGATTGAACTTGTAATCAAAAAACTCCCCACAAAGAAAACTTTTAGCCAGATGATAGCTACAAAACATTTTTTAAAAATAACATCAACATTACACAGCTCTTTTAAAAATAAAGGAAAAAGAAAATAGAGGAGGAAAAATGTATCCTGATTCAAGGAAGTCCATTCTCACCCCTTCTGTTTAACTTTGTCCTGGAAATTCAAGGCAATGCAATAAAGCCAGAAAAATAAATAATAAAAGACAAAGATCTGCAAGAATAAATAAAACTGCCAGTATTCACAGACAACAAGATTATCTATATTTAAAAATCCCAAGAAATCTACGAAGCAACTATGAGAACTGAATAACTTACCTAAAGTTACACCATTAATAAAATCAAAACTGGAATATGAACAAATACAGTCTGGCTCTCAAATTCTTAACTCCTACACTATGCTGTCTACTTAGAGAACATGCAGATATACATGAGGCCACAAACACAGCCATCACAGTAAGTCTTTGGAGCCTCATTTGACAATTTGGAAATAGAGGTTCAGAAAAATTAAGAAGTTCACCAAATTCACATGGCTAAAGGTAGAAATGATAGAATTTGAATCCAGGACTGGCTGACCTGAAAACAAAGCTGATTTGAAAACATGATGTTTTCCAGATTGGAAGCAGGAAACAATGATCCAGACCCAGATAATAAGGCCCTCTTTCCCTCTTGCTAAAATCAATAAAAAAAAATTGGGGGGGGGGGGGAGACATATCAAGATGGCAGCATAGGTCACAGCTGCACCCGTGCCTCTTGCAACCACATCAAAATTACAACTAAAATACAGAACCACCATCACTCAGAGCCTCCTGAAATCTGGCTGAACAGAAGCCCCACAACCAGGGAGCTGAAGAAGCACTGAGATCAGTTAGAGGGGGGGCAATGCGGGTGGATCGGGGCTGAATCGCAGAGACGTGGCCGCGGGCCCACACCCAGTGCCGCGGGTTAAACCCAGGAGGGAATCTCAGCAGCGGAGGTTTCCTGGAGGAGCGAGGGGTCCCAGCCCCACATCAGGCCCCCAGCCCAGGGCTCCAGGGCCGGGAAGAGACATCCCCACAACTCTGGGCTGTGAAACCAGCGGGGACTGTCCCTGAGCATCACGGAGGCTGCGGGAGCCCCAGCAGCTCCTCTAAAGGGCCCGAGCACGGACTCACTGAGATGCCCCCCCTCTAAGCCCCAGGGCCGGGCAGCAGCTTGAAGGGAACCTGGGGCACTTGGGGAGGAACTAACCAGCCTGAGATTGGGGAGAGAGCTGGAGGGGCAGCTTTCTCCCAGGCAGAAGGGCTGGCAGAGGCCATTGCTCCTTAGGCGAGCCCTCCCTGCACACAGCCCACAGGCAGGCGCCATATTTGAATGGCCAGCACCTGACTCACACCTTTGGCCCCGCCCCGTGATTCCCAGAAGCCCCGCCCCTCCCCACCTGCAGCTCATCTGGGCCATTTCCGGTGGCTTTCTGTGCAAGTGGCCTCTCCAGCCTCATGCTTAGGACTTTCCTAAAATCTCTCAAACAAGCAGCAGCGGGCCCCATACGGCTTGCTAAGTGGCCCCAGGCCTGGCACTAGCAGCAGCCTGCACTGGCTCATAGCTTGGCCTCTCCTGGACACCTCCAAGCCCAGCACAAGTAGCAGCCAACTACGGTTTGCTGTGTAGCTCATGCTGGGTGGCCCTGGGCAAGGTACTGGCACAGGCTGACTTTGCACCTCCCAGGAGGCCCCAGAGACAGTGCACCTGGTGGTCAGGCTCAACCATGCTGGATTACAACCCTTCCACATCCACGAGTGACACACTCAAGGGGTGCACTTGGTGAACACCAAAGCCCCACTGAAGTAAATCCCGCTCCATAGGGGTGTCTCCAGCATAGCAGCTCTTTAGTTGTAGTTGCAGCTAGTCCTCACAGCTGATTGGCCTAGGGGTCAATTCCTCCCAGTGGTGCCAACAGCAACCAAGGCTCAACTACAACAGGACAGTGCACACAGCCCACTCAGGGGAGCACCTAGAAGGCCCAGCTCAGGTGACTGGGGAGGCTGAGCCACTGGACCCTACAGGACACCTACTACACAAAGACACTCTACAAATGCCAGGAGACATAGCAGCTCTACCTAATACATAGAAACAAACACCTAGAAGCAGCCAAATTGTGGAGGCAAAGAAACATGTCACAAAGGAAAGAACAGAAGAAATCTCTAGAAGAGGAAGTAAATTAAATAGATCCAAGCAAGCTAACAGATACAGAGTTCAGAATTTTGTTTATAAGGATGTTTAAACATACTATTAGGGAAATAACTGAGAAAATCGATAACATAATAAAATACCAATTTGAAATGAAGGCTACAGGAACTGAAATGAAGAATAATTTACAGGGAATCAACAGTAGAGGATGTTGAGAATCAAATCAGCAATTTGGAACATGAGAAACAAAAAACACCCAACCAGAACAGCAAAAAGATAAAAGAATCCAGAAACATGAAGATAGTATAAGGAGCCTCTGGGACAACTTCAAGAGGCCCAACATTTGTATTATTGGGGTTCCAGAAGGGAAAGAGAGCAAGAAATTAAAAACCTATTTGAAAAAATAATTACAGAAAACTTCCCCTACCTGGAGAAAGAAATAGACTTACAAGTCCAGGAAGCACAGAGGGTCCCAAACAAGAGAAACCCAAAGAGGCTCACAGCAAGACACATCATAATTAAAATGCCAAAGATTAAAAACAAAGAGAGAATCTTAAAAGCAGCAAGAGAAAAGCAGTTAGTTACCTACAAGGGAGCACCCATATGACTGTCAGCTGATTTCTCAACAGAAACTTGCAGGCCAGAAGGGAGTGGCAAGAAATATTCAAAGTGATGAAAAACATGGACCTACAACCAAGATTGCTCTACCCAGCAAAGCTATCATTTAGAATTGAAGGTCAGATAAAGAGCTTCACAGATAAGAAAAAGCTAAAGGAGTTTATCACCACCAGACCAGCACTACAGGAAATGCTGAAGGGTCTTCTCTAAGAAGAAGCTAATGAACAAAAGAATCTGATGAACTAAATAGATCCAGAGTCATTGACGCATGCAACAGACGATCATATTTCAGAGGAGAGAGGGAAGGGGTTTGGAGGGTGGGAAGAGATTAACCAAAGAATTTATATGCATATATGCATAACCCATGGACACAGTCAATAACGGGGTGAAGGCCTAGGGAGGGGGTAGGAAAGAAGTGGGGGAGGGGTAAATCGGGGGGGGGGGAAATGGGACACCTATAATACTCTCAACAGTAAAGATAAATTTTTTAAAAATTTAAGAAAAAGTTATGAAAGAAATGGAGAAACTTGAACATTGACTGGATATTTGATTATAAAAGAAAACTAATGTCAAATTTTTAATGTAGAAAAATGATACTGTTTTCTTTATAAAGAGTCTTTGCCTTTTAGAAGTATACACTGAAATATTTAGAGATATATAGTGAAGATGAAATAACACTATGGCTGTGATTACTGTTAAAGTAATCCTGAGAGAAGTGGGAGTAAATGGGACATAAATAAAACACGATTGGCTGTGAGCTGATGATTGTTAGAGGGAGAAGAGGAAGGTACAACAGAATTATACTGTTCTCTCTTATTTTTGTACATTTTGAAATTTTCCATAATAAAAGTATTTTTAATAATAGATTAGAGCTGTGCAATGTCATTTTTTTTAAAAAGTATTCATGTCAACCATGGAAACACTGAAGGAGCAGCAGAGGCAGATGTTGATGGTGCCATCCAAGCTCTTTCCAAGGCAAAGGGGACCAGTGAAAAGACTTGCCTACAAGTCACTGATGCCTCCCTCCTTGAGAAGGATGATGCATTTGGCTGTCACATCCTAATCGATCCCGTAAGCACCTTCTACAGTCAAGGCTCTGCACAAAAGCTGGAGATAAAATGATGAATAAAATACAGAGACTGACATCATATGATGCAAAAAGAAAAGTAAACGAGCCACTACAATGGAGTCTGATATGTTATCACAGTGCTGGGCAAAGTGTGCTATGGGAGTACATGTAATGGCCATCTGATTGGAAGAGGTGACAGCCAAGCTGTCCTGAAGAAGTCCCAGAACTATCTTCTGATTGTAATTCAATTCCCAGGCTCTGTCGCTCTAGGAAGAGAAGGAGCTGGCCAGAAGTTGTAAGTGTCCTGATCTGGCAACTTTGCTTCTCATTGTAAATGCATAACATTGACTTCTTATAATAATTGGGTTTCCCATACAGCTTGCCTAGAGAAGGAATACATTAGCCAAAGAATGTATGTTCATTTCTCTGATGTCATTTTCAAATTCATGAACTGTCCTTCTGGTTTTTACAGTCTCTGAGAGTTTAGTGCCTGTGTGTCTGTATCTGAACAATGTATTAATTCTTGATGTGCTGACAAATCAGGATTTAGAGATTGCAAGACCAGCCCTGAACCCTGAGAATTCACCACGGTACTGTCATCCCTTGGGACCTGCCAGGGTAGACACCAGCCTTCCCCAGCCTTCCTACTGCTCTGCATGCTTCTTTGATCTTCTCTGTTCCTCAAGGGTGGGACTGTGCCTGATGCTTCTTTGATGTCTGAGTCATCCTCTCTCACCGTGTCTGCTATAAAGCATTTTGGGTTTTAACACATTTGTTCCTTGATTTCTCTGACTCTCATTCAATCGCATCAAAATAGCTAACGAGACATCTATTTAGGGATTAAGTCAGATGCAGTGACACTACATTAGAGGCATTTTAAACATAAAATATTAATAAATTTTAAAATGCCTCAGCTGTTTTGAAAAATGTCAGTGTTTTTTACATACCCACACCATGTTAACTTCGTTTTCTGCTCGGGCCTGCAATCACTAGTGCCTCTCAAATAAGTTCATCAACTGAGGGCCTCCCACCAGTCTGTGCTTCTCCTGAAGAACAAGGGCCCAAGCACTGTGAACGCCGTCCCAGACGAAGACAATTTTTTTCATCTCCAATGGTTTCTTTGTTGATCACTTAGCTAGATTTTTTCATCTATAACAGGGGACGGCAAACTTTTTCTTCAAAGATCCACATAAGTAAATACTTTAAACTCTGTGGACCAGTCTCCATTGGTTGCAGCTACTCAGCCCTGCTACTGCAGCATGAAAGTAGCTGTAGACGATATATAACCAAATGAATATGGCTATGTTGCAATTTGAATTTCGTATAAATTTCAGGGATAATGAAATATTAATCTTCTTTGGTTTTATTTCCAACCATTCAGCAATGTAAAAAGCATTCTGAGCTCAGGAGACACACTGCCGGATCTGGCCCACGGGACATGGTTCGACAACTCCAGCTGCATCATCATGAATAAATACCGGCAATGACTCACTATACATATGTGACTATGTGTAGTCCCTTCATAACACTCCCTACCAACCTTGAGAATTACGACTTATTAATGGTTCTTAAATTCACGGGTGGCAAACTTAAACTCTTATGATAATTATTTTCACTGAAATTAAACAATGGTCAGCACAATTTTAAAAAAAGACATTTTACATATTTTAAATCTCAAACAGTGGCTACTATGTACTATGTTATATGCTTCTAGTTACCATCCCTGCTCAGGAAAAAAAAAAAAATTGTAAGATCTATGATAGTGGTAAGTTCATTTTGCTTTAACAATATTTCTGCTGAGATTTTCTCCAATGTCTTTTTATCTTCTAATTTTTCAATGCCTTTCTGAATTTAAGATTAATATTTGTATACTCTCGTCTCCTCAACCCCACCATAGTCCAAGGACTTGGATGCCTAATACACAAGAAGCTTTGGATTTTTTTTTCTTCAACCCCATCTCCACATACAAGTTTATAAGTATTGTCCTGTCTCTGATAACTTTCTAGGCAATCCTAACGAACATTTCTCAGGCTTTATTTTCCTTGTTTTATTTACTTCAACTTTCACTGCATACTTCTTTACTCTTGCAGACTTTCTACTGTAACTCCCCTTTTTATTTCTAACCCCTGAGCCCTCTTTCTCTAGCTGTCTTCAACAGTTGCTACTAACCTACATTTCCCAGCTATGGAAAAGGTTCCAGCATCATATCCCAAGTAGTACAGAGAGATTTGATGGACTACTCCTTCTATTTTTGTGTATGTGCTTGAAAATGTATATAAGCAAAAGTTTGAGAGAGATAAAGCATGTATTCCTATACACTAGATTTGGTCACAAGAGGAACTTGTGGTTGGGAAGAAATTAGCCTATTTATATGCCGTTCCTGAGTGTCTTTGTTCATATTGCTCCCTCTGCCTGGCATGCCCTCCCCCAATTCTCTGCCTGATGAGATTCCCCCCAATCTCCAAGTCCACGCAGGAACCTGTGGGAAGCATCCCTAGCAGAGCTGCCAAATCTCTCCTCTGCATTCCCAAAGCACTTCATATGTCTCAGTTAAAGCACTTATCATTGCATTGTGGTTGTTTATGTAGCTGTCCCACCCTGACACACAGACCCACACACAAGTGAATGAGCAACTTTTTTTCTTTTCTTGCATCCCCAATGCCCAACAGAGTGCTTGGACTAAGGTATCAAGATTGCATTTCTCAGAAATACTGAGGGCAGTGTGCCACTAAAGAGTAACTTCAGAGGACTTCCCCAGCCCACTTCCATCAGCACCCTTAATCTTGCTTCTCCCCTAAAAAATTAACAATCTTAGTAAAAATGCAACTTCAAAATAAGGCCCTCTTACAATGAGATTGCCAACCCTAAACCCTTCTTCAAAGGAATTCCACCATCAATGCTGTGGAAAATGCAATGGTACCTAACAGCTTTCAAAGAACTTTCACCATTTTTTTCCATTTGATCCACTAATCCTTAACAAGACAGATAGTTCTATCCTTGTTTTTCGGATACTCCAGTAAATAAAAGTGACATGTCCAAGATCAGAGCTGGTGATAGCTCTGAGCCTAAAAACCTTAACTTATTGATCTGTCCACTTCCCACACTCCACGAATGCTAGGCTCAGTATTTGGGTTTCTTTTCCCCCTGGTAGACTTTTCCCCCATTCTGAATGGTGGTATTAGATTGTGGCACTATGTTCTAAAAATCCACTCCAAACAAAATCATTTAGGCAGATACACATTATGAAAAGACAGAGTCAAATATGCCCACTTGTGTTAATATCACTCTGTGATTTTGCCATAAGTACTTATTGACTAAAGGATTTCCAGTGAGTTATTGACTATTCAAAAAATGGCCTACCATAAATTTCTGCAAATAGAAATATATATAATCTATTATCTAAAAAATTCACTCATGAAGAAGTACTATTATTTATAAGTTAAGTACAAGAGGCTTGATTTTCTCTTCTTTTATAATTCATCTTTCCTAAACTATTAAATTTAGATTACTCAGCACATTAGCAGGCTCTTCCTTTAAACATGCTCTTAGTTCCTCTACATAATTCTGTATGATTTAACCATCACTTCAGCTCTCTTAATATTTATTGCATGTAACTCTTCTAATATTATTACATATCATTTTAGACATAAATAGGAAACTGCCTGCCAAAAAAAAATCTTGCCACTGTGTGGTAGCTGAAAGTGAAGATTATTTTCAGACATATTAAGTTATTCAAATGAGCCACATTTAGCTTTTCTCAAATTACTTAATTCTCTTTTCAACAAAGGCCTGTAATAGTAAAGTATGCAGAGCATGTCACACTTAAGATTTTCAAGTTTGATCTGGTTACGAATCTGCTAATTGTAAAAATCGCAATATGGCAGAGCAAAAAATATTTCACACAAATGCAAACAGAGATACCATGCAGATAGCTGCAAGACATGAATCATTGCCCTGCTGCACCAAACTCGGAAATGCAGAGGCCACTCACTCCGT
Organism: Miniopterus natalensis; assembly: GCF_054644295.1. Classification (NCBI taxonomy): domain Eukaryota; kingdom Metazoa; phylum Chordata; class Mammalia; order Chiroptera; family Miniopteridae; genus Miniopterus; species Miniopterus natalensis. Next base: position 40,829,244 of record NC_142088.1, read on the forward strand.
AAGATTTCTTACTCAGTTTATAAAAGTTCAGATGCATCCCCTTGTAAGCAGGGTAATAAACTATAATTGCTAATATACTGTATCATGTTTACCGCTAAACCCACAATCTAGACAAACAGAAAATTGTGCTGTCAGAGCCTGGAAACAATTGCAGTCCGCTGTGACACACACCAACTCCTTACATAGAGCTGTCGTCGGGAGCTACGGTGCTCTAGGGTTTTCGTGTTTTTAGAGTAAGGGTCTTTTCCCGGAGGAAAGCAGTCTCCGGCATGACCTTCCTAGCCCAGACCTTGGGCGAGCGGCAGGCACAGGCGAGGAGGCACTGGCCAGCTCCCCCGGGTCCCTCACACTTCGCTTTCAGGAACAACAGGAAAGACGGCTGCGCGGCACCTGCCTCTCCCCCACCCCGCCTTAAAACTTAAATTACATTTACTCCTAGTGGTCTGAACGGCTGGAAGAAGATACGAATCTATTTGTCTGTCCGGGGATGGCCAGAAAAAATACACCCCCCTCACCCAAAAGTGAGCCCGGAGCCTGCGGGGGAGGGGGCGAGGAGGGGAGGGAGGGGCGCAGGACTGGGGAGGCCCGGCTCCCCGCACCCCGCACGGCGCTGCATTCTCTCCACCTCCCGGAAAACCCGCATCTCGGGCAGGCGGCTCGCCGAGGCAGGGGTCGGTGTCCCCGTGCGTCCCGGAGGAGCCCCGCAGCCCCTCCCCCGCTCCGGGACCCTCCCCCCGCGGCCGGGCAGCCTCTGCCCAGGTGCGGGCTGCGGCTCCGCGCCGCCGTCCCCAGAAGGTCTCGGGCCGGGGCAGCCCCGCGGAGCCGCGGCCGGCAGGTGGGGGCCCCTCCCCAGTTACCTTTTATCCAGGCAGGCGATCCACTCGGTGGAGGAGGAAGAATGGGCAGCGTGCGCAGCGACCATGTTGGGCAGCGGCGCGCCCGCCCGGCTGCGGCGACCTCCCGCGCGCTCCCCCGGCCGTGCGGACCGCTCCTCCGGCGCGTCTCCACCTCCCCCCGTGCGGCAGTGACGGCCGCGGCCCGCCGAGGGGCGGGAGGGAGGGGGCCCGAGGGGCGGGCCTGGGGACGGGGAGGGCCCGAGCCGCCCGCCCTGCGCGCTGCACTGCGGTGCCCGGGGGTGGGGAGCGCCGCGGTGCCGCCTGCTGCGCTGCGGGGGGCGCTAGGTGGTGACCCCGGGGCGAGCACCTGCGACAGGTGGCCGCTGCCTCTCGGGGAAGCCTGGGCCCCACCCCTCGCCTCGGGGCCTCCCAAACGGGAAGGGGAGAAAACAAACCTCCAAGAGTATGTGGGGGGCGGGGCGGGGGGTGTCCGCCTCTATATATTTTTCATACAGCAAATGCCACTAAAATGGCTGCTGCCTCTTGGTTTCCTTAGAAACCCATTAGTCTTCCTCAGCAGCTTGTCAAAACTTGCTGGCCGTTTCTTGCTCACCTTTCCCGATTCCCCTTGAGAAAGGCATGGAGAGGAGGGCTGTCGTGTCTTGGCATGGGAACACCCACAGTGGCCCGAGTGTGGCTCGCAGGCGACAGTTTCTCCTGAAGGGCGAGGAAGGGCTGGGGTGCAGTGGGGGGCTGCACGGGCACGGCTGGGAGCTGGGCGGGAGGCTAGGCGCCAGAATGGTGACCCGTGGTGACTGGGGGGGTGACTAGCTGGCCTAGGCCCTTGAACGTTAGACCAGCTTGGGCTCCCAGCCCCTACAGAACCGGAGATCCCGGCACGCGGGTGGCTAACCCGGCTGGGCCCTGCGCGCCCTTCTTCCCACGGCTGCAGTGTTGCGGGCTTGGTTCGTCCACTGCCTGTCTCTGGAAGGAGCACACAGCAAATGCAATGCCTAGAAGTTATTCGGTTACACTCTGCCAAAAATCAAATTATGCTCTGATGGTTGTTTGGGAATTTGGGGACATGTTAAATCTTTTGGACTATTACCAAGCACTGTTTTGATAATTATGGTGTTCATTTGGGGATGGGCAATGGGTGATAGAGACACAGCACGACTTGCCTGACTTGGTTTTGTATGTTTGTCTTTGTTTTGTTTTGTTTCTCTCCTCCCCTCCCCTCACTGTCCTGCTTACAGGAGGTTTAAGGAGATTGGAGAGAATGAAACAGCAGGTGTGTTCTGGCATGTTTTTACCCTAATAAAACTTCTTCAAATAATTTGCCGTTTCTCTCTGCTCCATAGCCAGGATCTGGTTTCAGACCTGCCATCCTTCCCTCAGCAACAGACACCTCCCTGCTCAGTGCTTGTCCCCCAGTTGACCTCGATCTGGTTAATTTCTATCATGTTTAAGGTAAATAAATTTAAAATGTTATACGATATAAAGATTATCAAAGGCATGTATGTCATTCCTTTTCTATGATAGATATGAAGGAGGAAATGAGTCTCCTATATTTATTAAGATTCATTTATAAAGGCATCAAAGAACTCTTAAAATGCACGTTAGACATCTAGGGGGTTCACTCCCAGTCCAAGCAGCTTGTCGGAATCTTTCTTCCAACCCAATCAACACTCTTCCTGAAAGTACTAATAAACATAATTTTCTCTATTTCATTACATTTTCAGAGATATTTGTCCTTTCTTGTGGAGTAATACCCTGCACATCTGTCTTTCTGGCTCTGCTTCATAGACTATGCTGAAGATTAAATGAGATAACGTACATAGAGAACTCCACACGGCGTCTGACAGTCAGAGGATGTCCAATAAATGGCAACTGTTATTAGTATCATGGCCAAGAAACTATGGTAACTCTGAGGCTCTGGTAATGTGCAGTCCTTTCAGAGTGGTTGTAGCATTTTATATTCTTGTCAGCAATGTATGAGGTTCCCAGTTACCCCACATCCTCACCAACACTTGGAATTGTCAATCTTTTTAATTTTAGCTTTTCTGGTGTGTGTGTAGTAGTATTTCATCATGGTTTCAATATACATTTTCCAGATGACTAATGATGAGCTCCTTTTCATATACTCATTGATCACTTCGATATCTTTTTATGAAGTACTTGTTTAAGTCTTTTGTCCACATTTTATGTTTTTGTTTATTGTGTGTGTTTTTTTAATATATTTTTTATTGATTTCAGAGAGAGAAAAGGAGAGGGAGGGAGAGAAAGGTAAACCCATCAATGATGAGAGAGAGTCATTGATCGGCTGCCTCCTGCACGCCCCCTGCTGGGGATCGAGCCCACAACCCAGGCATGTGCCCTGACTGGGAATCGAACCATGATCTCCTAGATCATATAGGCCCATGCTCAACCTCTGAGCCATGCCAGCTGGGCTTTATGTTTTTGTAAAGACCACATCCTGTTTCCAAAATCTGTATTAGTTACCTATTGCAGCATACAAATTACTCTAAAACTTAGCTAAAAGTAATAAATCTTCATTATCTCACTTTATCTCTGAGGGTCAGGAACCTGAGAGTAGCTTAATTGGGTTCTGGCTCAAGGTCTCAGGTTGCAGGATTGTAGTCATGGCCAGGCTCAACTGGGGCCAGGGACTGCACTTCTAAGCCCCCTCACATAAGCTTCATTGATGAAGCTTATTCATGTACGATTTTTGTTAGGCTGGTGAAATATTGAAAAGATTAAAGACCCCCTACTACTCTCATTGACCTCTTGGTACCCAGGATCTCAGTTTGAAAAACTCATCTAAAGGAAGAGATGATGACAAAGAGAGAACCAAGGTCCCACAACTAGTTGGTGGTGATTGGGAGTGGGGGCTGAGATGACAAGGAAGGGCTGTTAGAAATCTAAAATTATTCAGGCTAAAGAAGTGTAACTGTTTGAAATGGCTCCCTTTTATTAAGTTCCCACTACTCCACTAGCAGAGTAAAAGAATAAATCATGGCAGTGTGTTTCTACTCCTCCACAGATGGTCATTCAAGCCAGCATCCTCACACATGGAATCTATACCAAGATCAGAATCCACAATATGGAAAAAGCTACATACAGAGATGCTCATTGAAGATTAATAGCCTAAATTAAGGCATTATTCCAAAAAAATACATATTCTCTCAAATGAATACCAAGAAATTATTAAAAGTGGTCATTATGAGTGCTTAAGATATAATATTGCAGGAAATGCTTAGGGCATAATATTAAGTGGAAAACTAGATAAAAATGTTAACAATGTAGTGTCATCTATGATGCACAGAGGAAACTACTGGAGAGGAAGAGTAAAGTATAATATCTAAATTAAAAATAATAGAGTAGTGGGTAAATTCCCTTCCTACTTCCCAAATTTTCTAATTAAAAACATATAAAATTACCAAATGCCATCCCTACCTTGGACACTGAATTCGATAAAATAGAAAATAGAAATTATCTTAATTTTTTTCTCAATTCATTTTTTTCTCAACTTTTTAATTTGAAATTTTTCAAACCTAAAGAAAAGTTATGAGACTAGAAAAACACCTGTATTTCTTTTACCTAGATTCACTAACTGTTACCACATTTGTTTTATTTCTCTGTGTGTAATACACAGAGATTTTTATTCTGAACCTTCTGAGAGTGAGTGGCAGACATTTTGACACTGTGGTGTTATATATTACAACACATATCTTCTAAGAACAAGGACATTCTTCTACCTTTTCCTACAATTATCAAAAAACTTAACATCGATATAATCCTATTATGTCATATAAAGTTTATGTTCATTTCTCCAATAGACCAAAAAAAAAAATCATCTTTTTTTGTCGTTTGTTTGGTTGGTTTTATCCAAGACTCAGTAGAAGATTGTACATTGCATTTAGTTCTTATGCCTCTTTAGTCTCGATCTAAAACAACCTCTCGACAGTGTTTTGTTTTTTTTAATTCCTTCATGACGTTGACATTTTTAAAAGACTTAAGGCCACTTATTTTTCAGAATATTCTTTAGTTTAGATGTATCTGTTTTTGCAGGCTTAGGAATTACCTGAATTTCTTGGCTCATTTATGAATCTTATTTTATATTGAAAAGTTGTTACTCTTTTCCATGTTTTGTGAAAACAGGAAGTGTTTGATGTGTTTGTTTAAAAGATTAATCTGAGGTTTTGTTTGAGTTCAGTATTAGCTGGACTCAGGTATGTGTATCTGAACTTAATCATTTTGTCATCTAGAAAATAGTAACTAAGAACATGTAGCTTAAGAAATCCAAGCACTTGAGAGCCACCGTAAATAACTAATTCCCACAGCATGAAGTAGGGATCTGTCTGCTTTTTAACCACCTATGGCTTGTCCATGTCAAGGGAATGTTTCCTATTCTTTGTTTCTTTGTATTTGTTAGGCTCGTCTTGCAGCCAAACAAACAAGGAGTCAGTTGGTCATAAATATACCAGGTCACAGTCCTAGAGGATAAAATCATGTTTAGCCCAGCTGGGCGTGGCTCAGTGGTTGAACATTGGTCTGGGATCCAGGAGATCACGGTTTGATCCCGCTCAGGGCACATGCCCAGGTTGTGTGCTCGATTCCCAGTAGGGGGCGTGCAGGAGGCAGCCAATCAATGACTCTCTCATCATTGATGTTTCTATCTCTCTCCCCCCCTCCCTTCCTCTCTCTGTGAAATTAATTAAAAAAAATTTTTTTTCTAATCATCTGCTTAGCCACTGCTCAGGTGGCAGCAGTAAGTATGGCCTTCAAAATTGTTTTACTAGAACTAGAACCTGAGAATCCTGAAAATCCCTGATTTCTGAATTAACAAGCAGAAGGAAATCTAAATTTCATTTATAACTTGGCCCATCCAGGTTGCCAATAAATCACACAATTCATATAAATAAGAGCCATGGTGAGGATGTTGTCTGAATGGTAAGTGTCTCTTTTTTGAGACTTACAAATCTGGGTTATACTTCTAGGAACAATCTACTGGATATATCCAAGGGCATTGGCTTAACCCCAGGGATGACGAAGTTTTTTGAAATCAAGCCATCATTCTTACCTCACTTGCCCATGACAGTTATTGCTAATTAATCAGCATTCTTTTCTATTGGCCTGGACACTGCCTCAGAAAATTTCCCAACACAGCACTACATGCAGCCACTAATCATAATTTGGAATCAATGCATCAGATAAAATTTTTATAACACTTACCTAGTAAAAATAATATTTTTCTAAATCTCATCTAGTTTTTAGCTCCTTGACTTTACCGGCACATCAGTGGCAAGAGCCTAGAACAGTATTTCTTATGAATGACCTACAGATAACTAGTAAACCTTGTAAAAAAAAAAATCTCATAATCAGAGAATTTTGAAAAGGTAATAGGACAAGGGAAGGAAAGGAGAATGTGTTTGTTAGGGTCGGGCATTTGCTGTGGCAAATTGACCTCAATTTATATAATAGCTAAAAGGAGATATAATTTTATTACTTGTTCATGAAATAATCCAATTGGTTCCAGGTTGGTGGGATGGGAGTATATGAGTTCCATTCTACACAGCCATTAGGAATTTAGGCTGATGGAGGCGCTGCCATCTTAAACACCTTACTTCCCAGATCACTGTGGGCATTTGCATCCAGCTGGTGTAGGAGAAAGAGCATGAAGGAGTGCCATGTGACAGGCTTTTATTGGTTAAGACTGAAAGTGGCTCTTAACAATACTGCAATATTCTTGCCTAGAACACAGTTGCATGGCTGTATCTAACTGTTAATTGGGTTGGAAAGTGTAGCTTGTGGCAGGGAAAACTCTCCCCAGTGGCACTGTACCATAGAAGGAAGCATAAATGGTGATCAGACGGCCATTTCTGCCCACAAAGAGGGCCTTTTTCTTCAAATTCATGGCTTCTTGTAGGACAGGCGAATGATATCACTAGAGTGCACCCAGCAGTATGCCAGATATAATAGTTGTCTGAGCCTTGTCATATTCCCAGTTGGTTGATTTCTCAGACAAATGTGAAGATAAAATTGATGATAGTGAAAATTATTAACCCTGCAATTGGTTACTGAAAAATTTGTGGAATTTTAGTCTCTAGAATATCCTTAAGATACAGTAAAGAGTTCTACTACTACCTAGGATGTAGAAAACAAACATGAATATTATTCTTACCCTAGAAATTAGAAAAAGTACAGATAAAATACAAAATCATCAATTTTCTTAAACCCAGATAGCTGAGGCAACAGGGCAACCAGGTAGCCTGGAATCCAAAGGCCCTCTAAGAATGTAAGATGTGAGCTCTGGCTCACCTTTGGCAGAAGGAGAGATGCTGATTCCCATATAAACAAGTAAGAAGAATTCAGCTAAAATTTCTAACAAATTGCAGAATCTGACTTTGAGATAATATGACAGTCGAGAACTTCTGGGAGCCACAGACACAGGAGAGTTCACAGTTACAAGCTCTTCTCCACAGACCTCCACTGCATGCTCATGAGAAAGATTAGGGTCAGGGTGAGGGACAAGAGGGAGTCTGCCTCAATGATCCAGGCCTGGAGGGGAGGAGTAAAGTTGCTCTGTTAAACTCATAAAGCTCAACTTAGATACTTCCCTATGGAACAAATGCCTCAAGCCACTGGGGAGAGGGCCGAACGTTGTACCCTCAGGGCAAGATCAAGACCCTCTGCAGCAGAGGGGTAAAAGAAAGCAACCCTATCATTGTTGGAGATGCAGGGAACAGCTCTAGGTTCACAATCCTATTCCAATACCCTTATAAGTCTCCTACCACTAGGCAAAGTTCCATACAAGACTCACCAAAGATATAAGGCAGTTTGGCTGTGATGGGAAGGAGAGGCAGGATCATTTAGCAACCTTACCCCTGAGACTCGGGAATACAAGAAGACTAAGGTTGGGGCAGGACAACACCCAGCACACAAGTAACAAGCAATAGCAGTCTAATCCTTGGGGATAGGCAAGAGCATGGAGAGAGACCACCCTCTCTGTGGTGTAGGTACATAAGAAAGGCTGAAAGCTGAGGATAGAGCAACAACATTGAGAAAAACTCTCTGGTACCCAAGCCCAACCTAAGTACAAGTTAATAATATTGAACTTTGAAGCCAGTGGTCTACTAAAGCTAACAATAGCAACAACAAAACCCATTCAACTGATAACTAGATTAAGGCAACCCCACACACAAAGCCTAGCAGAAAAAGAGGCATACATAAATCCCAGCATAAATGCCGTTTATCTCAGTCCCTAGTATTCTGCACACCATGTCTGGTATTCAATCAAAAACAATAAGACAAATAAGAAGGTAAGAAAAACAATCTACTGTCATGAGGTAAAGCAATCAAAACGACTAGACCCAGAGATGACTCAGACGCTAGAACTATCAGACAGGTAATTTAAAAAAACTATTACTAATCATCAAAAAGCTTTAGTGGAAAAGGTAAACACTATGCATGAACCAATAGGAAATTTCAGAGAGATGTAAACTATAAGAAAACATCTAATGGGAACTCTGGAAGGAAAGCAAGATGAAACAGAGAGAAACAAAGATTTCTTATATACAATACCAAATAAAAACCCACTGAGATACTACTACATACCCATCAGAATGTCTAAACTTAAAAAGACTGACTATAACACATGCTGGTCAGAATTTTGAGCAATTGTTGATGAGAATATAAAATAATACAGCCACTTTAGAGTATAGTTAGCAGTTTTTTGTAAAGTTAAATATGCACTTGCAATATGATCTAGCCATCCTTTTCTAGGTATTCGTCCAAGAGAAGTAAAAATCAATGTTCACCCAAAAGCCTGTATGTGAATATTTATAGAGACTTCATTCATTATCACCAAAAGCTGGAAACAACCAATTGTCAATGCATTTGTCAGTGAGTGGATAAACAAAGTGTGGTATATCCATTCAGTGGAATACTACTCAGCACTATAAGACAAAGCACTGATATGTCCAGCAACTTGGATAAATCTCACTTGCATTATGCTAAGTAAAAGGAGAAAAACTAGAACAGTTACAGACTGCAGGTTATTGGGTACCAGCTTGCAGGCTAGCTATACCAGCAAGGATCTCTACATTTGTAAATAAATACAAGTACTCCAACCCATATTCAGGTTGTAATTTCACTGAATTGTAAAGGAGTATTTCATGGAACTGAGAGGAACAGAAAACACTGATGAAGTTTTATTCCAACTAAATAGAAGCTGTTTCTTAGCAACATGAAAATATCATTTTAGTTATCTGTACTTGGAATCACAGTTTATCCAATGTCTATTTTTACCTCTATTTTAGATTTATTCAACCGACAAATGTGAATAAAAGGCCATTTAACATTATCACAAGTAATAAGTAAATCTGAAAAGCACATTGTTTGAACATATACATATATGTTAACTCCAGCGATATGAAAATAAATAGTTTATTCAATCAGACAATTCAGCCAACCTAATCAGATATTTTAGTAATAAGTGCATATTTTAGCCAAGCATACAGAAATGAGGTAGAATGAGAAAAATGAAGGTGAATGTGTAGGCCAAGTAAACACTTAAAAATCAAAGCCCTGTTTCTAACATAGTTCCACTTTCTTATTAATGAGTGTGTCAGTTATACACCCATCTTTCTACATTTCCTAAATCTCAAGGGCAGGTTGTCAATTTTGTTCATTTTGCTATTGAATTTAATTTTTGTCAAAAAAAATGTGTAAATACTTTATAAATCTGTGGCAATTTTAAAATAGGGGCTAAAAATCATTATAATTAAATGATCTTTAATGCCTTCTAAATTATTAATCACAATTATGACACTCCATATTGTAATATACACATTTATTAAACATCGTAGAAAAACAGCATGATCGTGTTATTAATTTCATCTCTAGATCACTAAAAAGAATGCAAATTTAACAAACAACTGAGGTCCAGCCCTTCAGTGGATCTTAAAACAAATACAATTTTAAGGAGGTTATGACTTTGTCTGAATTTTCTCATTACATTTTGGCTTTTTTTATACTTCTTGTTGGGCAGCCAGTTCATGAATAACAACTTTTTTCTTTCCTTATGCAAATAAACTTTCACTCAAAGATGGAAAAGTATCTAAAGACTGTGTAATCTTCCATCATTTTTCTTACCCTGTGTCCCACCCTACTGGTTCAGTGTCCAGTCAGAAAGGTTGCAGTTCCATGAGGAAGGCAATCATCACACATGCTTCAAGTTTACATGTAGGTCTCACACGGAACAGCCTGGTGAACTTCCTAGCCAGATTTTGTGCTCCTAGGCTTCCTGAAATTTTTGGATAAATTTAAAATACATTGTGGATCCCAGAGTTCTCTATAGTGGTCTTCAAACTTGGCTTGGTGTAGGTGTTGTGGGAGTTGAATATGTTATATAGTTTAAAGGGGATTAATTTCCAGGTCCTCACATTCGTGCCTATCACTCATGCCTAAATCTGATCTGCCTGAAAACATGCGCCTTATCAAGGCATTGAGCCGGCCTCTTTCCCAGTTCCTCATTCCCAGTCACCTTTCCTGTCCGTCATAAAATAAAGGCAGACCTCTGCTCCTCTGGAATCCTGCCCTGGGGCCTGGCCCCAGGGAGAAAGTGCCTGCAGGGAAGCTGCCCTGATCACAGCGCTGGTTCCTGTCTCAACCATCCGATTTCAAGAAAGAAGAGACTTAAAATTCCCACAATTAGCAACCCTGTGCGATAGTAAGCCACACTGTATGTTAAGTTACATGAAAATTACTGATGGATTGGAAATAAACATACACTTACCTTGTTCTTTTTGTATTTGTTAGAATTTATTTCAGAGGAATTTAAGAATAAATGATAGCCACTGTCCAAGGGTTCTAACAAAAAGAGGTAGTTCATAATCTCAGAGCTTTGAGAAAAAGCTTCTAACTTTATCTTTTAAACCTATTCTCTTTGCTGTCCTAATATGTTTATATTTTACATAAATACATATATATTCTTTCAACAAAAATAGAAGTTAGGCTGTGAAGAATTTTTTAAGTTTTCTTTTTCCTAAGCTTCTATAATCTCTGTCCCTCCTTTTGAGCAAAGGCATAGCTGCCTTTTTATAAGTTTATAGACTGCTAATATGCCTGAACCTCAATTCTTATTCCATTACTCAGTGACACTAACTTTGGTTTCTTAGTTAAGAGAATTAGTTTAGTCACACATTTAACAAAAAATTCATTCGGCATTTCCTGTGGACCCCGCTGTGCCAAACCTTTGCCTTATGGTTTGTATTGCCTTACGTGGGAATGTCAGCTGTGGAGGTGGCATGTAGGGGTGGGAGTGAAAGAGGAGGGCAATGCAGTATCTTGGAACTAAATAGTCTGGAAGCAGATCTGGAAGTTCTGGAAAGAAACTAAAAGACTATAGAATTCTTTATATCAGTCACAAGAGACATCATGAGGTTGCTATTCATACTAAACCTTTCTGGGAGTAATTGTCCGGTCAGTGAAGACAGTTGCAGAAACTGAACAAGAAAAGATCAAATGAAATTTGGCAGTAAAAAAAATCCAATCTTCCCTAGCCAGTTTGGCTCAGGGTTAGAGCGTTGCCTGTGCACCGGAGGGTTGTGGGTTTGATTTCTGGTGAAGGGGACATGCCTGGGTTGCAGGTCTGACCCCCGTCCCGGTGGGGGTGCATGCTGGGGGCAACTAGTTGATGTGTCTCACATCAATGTTTCTCTCTCTCTCTCTCTCTCTCCCTCCCTCCCTCCCTTCCTCTCTCTCCAAAAATCAATGGAAAAAATATCCTCAGGTGGGGATTAACAACAACAACAAAATCCAGTCTAGGCTTAAAGCTGATGATCTCTGAGCTCACTTTTATAACATGGGAAAAATTTTTAGTTATGCAGTAAAAGTAAAAATTTTAGTTATGCTGGCTTTAGCCAACACTTGGACTAAATAACTTCCAATATCTCTTCCAACAACAGGCTTGTATCAGAAGGCTGCACTCCAAGCACAGAATTAAATTAAGAGAATTTAGTTACTTGTTGATAATTGCTTAATGTCTCCAGAGCCTCCTCCACAATGTGGCTATAACAACTAAACCGACTGAGAATTAGAACATTTCCTGCTCCTGATAGGAACGCTTTTCATCCCTCCAGGGTGGCAGTGGAGGACAGGGCAGGGCAGAATAAAGGTTGAGAGCCACTTACGTGTAGTGTGACAGTCTTTGGACAGTTTCACTGTCTTTGGCACCTCCAGCAGAGGGCGGGCAGGTATGGGGACAGAGGAAACGAGCCTTTCTCAATTTCGTTTACAGGCAGTCCTCGCTTGGCAGCCTGGAGGGACAGTAACAATGGTCGTGCAAGTTGAAACTGCAAACCTATCTTAATAATTGATGGAAAAACCATGATTATTCTGTGACCTTCAGAATATTTTGTCAAAATGTATATGGGGAAATGAAATAACAGTAAAATTAGAATTGATTTAGTACATTATAATTTAAAACATTAGGAAATTTGAGAGTTAAAGTGTGTTTTATTTCTTCGTGGAAAAATAATTATCAAGAGTACTTCAAACAGTGCTTGCCTTCTCCTGGTAGAACTTATAATAGGAAACAAGCACCTTTTCTATGCCTTGGCTAATTTCTAAATTTAGATCTGCTTCCAACATGTTATCCTTTGAACTTTCAGTGTCAACATATCCAAGAGTTCCTTTAACAGAAGCTCTTTTGGGCTTGTGCTCTGCAAGGATACACCACACGCTAGCCTCTCTTCAGGTACCGAAGCAGTTACCCCAGATATTCATGGGTGTACAAATCGGCACCAACCCTGCCCACACTCCCCCTCTTAGCTCCTCCCTAAACTACCCATGACGAACTCCTCCCCGGCAACCTTATATAGTAAGTCCTCACTTAATGTCTTGGACAGGTTCTCGGAAACTGTGATTTTAAGCGAAAGGATGTATAACAAACCACATTTACCACAGGTTAGTTGATAGAAACAAGAGTTAAGTTCCCATGGCATGTTTCTGGTCACCAAAACATCACCAAACTTCTAAATAAAGTCCCAAAACACTTCTAATATTAAACATTGAAATAAATGTAAGCTGTGTATACATTTAAGAACTATTAATAAAAAATAAGTAAGACCCAACCCACTTATTTCAGTTCAGGGTCACTGGCAGCCAGAGCTTCTCCCAGCAGCTCTGGGCACCAGGCTGGACCCCGCCCTGGACGGGACACCCTTCTGTCACAGAGTGCCTCTCTCACACACACACTCACACTCACACACACTCACTCACTCACTCAGACTGGGACAATATAGACAATATAGATTCACTCATGCGCATCTTTGGGATGTGGGAGGAAACCGGAGTCCCTGGAGAAAACCACGCAGCCATGGGGAGACCGCGTAAACGCGGCCTCGGCTGGAATTGATTTTTTCCATCAGCGTTATAACCAAACAAGATTGTTTGAAGTGAGGTTATTTGAGGACCTACTGCACAACCTCAAACACTCACTCAACTGAATTCATTTGGACACTTGCCACCTTCCTCACAAGTTTCTACTCAATTCAGCTCTTTTATTTTTTTAAATCAAAATAGATCGTAAGTTTTCTGCCTGACAGCCTTTGTAGGGACTTTGACACACAGACGCAGACTGTTTGCAGGAACTGATGGATGTTTCCAAGCCCAAATCCATTATAACTCGGCACCACCGAGAGGCTGTCTCAGCTGCCGCTCCTGACCCGCACCCTCCTCACCGCTAAGTTTCATGCCCTTTAATCGGTTCTGACTGGGCTCGTGTCCTGCTACTTATTCTCTCATAGAAAAAGGGCCCATTTTTCTTGCCACAAAGTTGCACATTTAAATGTCCAGCCATCGAATTGCAGCAACAAGAAGTGAAATGCTTCTGTTATTATAACCACTATAATTCTTTAATATTTGAATGCCAGCAAATTCCAGGGGCGTGAAGCATATCCTAAGGTGTAACAGCCTTTGAAATATTTTAAATGTTCCTAAAATGTTAAAATATGCATTACTCACATAAAAGACGAACTCTCTAGAGGAGGTTTGGAGTCAAGGCCTTCTCTTAAAATCTCACTCCAACTCGCATCTCTGCTTAGAGCCAGCTTCTCTTACTGCGTTGGTTAAAACCCTGGTCGCACATTGGAATCACCTGGGAGCTTCTTTAAAAGCAAACAAACAAAAAATAGTACCTGGGACCCACCCCTAAGAGGGCTCTGATTTACTAGGTCACATGTGTCGTTTAAAATGTCCACAGGTAGTTCTAACTTGCAGGCAGAGTTAAGAGCCATTGCCTAAAACAGTGGTTCTCAAAGTGCGGCCCCTGGACCGGCGGCATCAGCATCTCCTGGGAATTTGTTAGCAGCGCAAACCCTCAGGCCCCAATGCACCCGACACTCTGTGGGGAAAGCCCAAAGCTCTGCATTTCAACAAGCCCTCCAGGTGACTCAGATACACGCTCAAGTTCAAACGAGTAGGCTTAAAGGAATATAAAAACAGGATTGTGAGGAGAATAGAGTTAAGGAGTGAGGAAGAATAAAGCCAGAAGGTGAGAGATTCTCAGGAGACAGAAAAAATGATCAGAAGACCAGTGAGCGTGAAACTTAGGAACCTAAATGTGTGTTAGAACAAAGTGGGGCGCATACATCCACACCTGCATGTAGCTACACAAAAACAGAATGCAAAATTAAATTGGCTGGGTTTAGGCAATAGTTCATGTAGCTGTGTAGGGGAGACCCAAATGGCTTCTTTTCTCTACAATAAAAATCACACAGTAAACTGGAGTCCCTTGAGGCAGAGATGGGTTATTTATCTCATGGGTAGACTGTACTTCAGAATGAACAAACGCTGAAATTCTGATCATTCTATAGAGTTTCCAGCTTTCCAATGAGGCACTCAGATAGTTGCCAAGTTGGTAAGTCCCTTTGGACAGTATTTTAAATTCTCCTCATTGTCAAGCAGCACATGGTGAGGTCCTACTATGCAGATATGCTAAAATAATAACTGTGGATAGTTCTTATAAACTGTGATCTTAAGCAAAAGGATGTATACAATATGAATGAGGTAAAGGCAGTTTGATTCCTGTTGAATGGAGCCAGTATCTTGGAAATAGGGACACTTCTTCCATCATCTGGCCTCAAGACAAGGATTACACATATTTATTGGAAAGTTGAGCTCACACTACTTGTTTTAAGTGGATTCCCTAATCTTGGGGAGAACATAATTTACTTGTCAGAGTTAACATCTCTCTCTCAGGAAACTATTTTAATTAGCAGAGACATTTGGAGTTGAGTATGGACTAGAGCATTAGTGCTCAGCATATTCTAAAGATCAGGAGGACAGTTGCTTGATCCATCATGAGTATTACGGTGAGTGCTGTACCTGGTATAATCAAAGTCCACAGAAGAAATATTCTTGAAATCACAGAGGCTCATTAAAACTGGATATGTGTGGGAGAAAATAATGGCAGGGAACTACCTGGATAGTTTGCCAGCAAATTCAAAACTAAATGCAGTATTTAATCCCATGTGTTTCTCTGGGACCAGACAAATAGGACCAATCATGGACCTTGGGGAGTTGAACACTGAATTATTTGTTGGCTTAATGATTTTGGCCCGTTGGGTTTTCCTTGCTGAAGTATGCAAATGAGAGAAACAGATTTCCTTAAGGCAGAAAAAATGAGTAGCATTAACGCAAAGAAGCTCTTCCTATTCAGGGTTGTGTCATTGCCAGGATACACTAAGCAACAGGCTCTTAAACATCTTTGGTAACATGCACAGGATAAGTGGATTTATATTAATAAATAAGTGCTTTTAAAGAAAGAAACTTGGAAATATAATAATTGTGGTAGATGTAGAGGAATAAATTAGAATATATTATATAATTTGTGAATTTTTTGTTGATTGGTAAAAATGTCACCACTCTCTCTCTCCTTTGCGTATTTTTTATATTTGAAGGTGCTCCAATGTAGAATTCTTGCCAAAGCTTGGTGTGTGTATGCGTGTGCGCGCGTGCGCTTTGAGGTGAGAAATCTAGTTATCTATTTAAGAATAATCCAAGGCGTAACTTCACCAATGTCTTTTGATCTAAATTTATCTATCTACCTGTCTTTCTATCATGATCCAAATAAACTTGCAATTGTAAAACAGCTACAATCGACATATTCACATAACATCTGCCTTAGATCTCCTCTTTAAAATCAGAGACTTATCTTTGAAAATTCAGCAGTTTTTAAATCACAGCTAACTTTTCAGAATGAGAATGATGTATGCACTGCTGTCCTATAGCAACATGTGGAAGCACATTTGCCATTCCAACAGCAAAAACAATCACAATTAAATAACATACATGCTTGCTACTGGTGACCAGAAGTGTCACCTTCATCAGCATTGGGCCACAGTATGTAATAAATAAGGACATTGTTCCTGGTTCAGAGCATCACTTAACCCTTCTTTTGACTCCTTTCCTCTGTGGCCAATAAATTAAATGCAGCAGCTACCCTGAATGATTGCTGCCGAACCGTTTCCAAGAGAATGACAACCTTTCAGGACCATTACGGTCTGAAACAGCAGAGATCACAGTATCCAGGCAGCACAAACCAGACTCACTAAGCCTGTTGCCAGGTGAAGGATATGGTACAGTTTCTTGCTGTAATTTATATATTTCCCGAGTTGCTTCACAGCGTAAGCAATGAGCTAACAGTCACTGAAAAGAAAGAGAAGTGTCAACGCCTAGAGGTAATCCTAGGTTTTCCCTTTGTCTAGTTGGCACTGGGCCCTCTGTAGTTGCTCCTGAGACCTGCCAGGAGAAATGCCTGCAAGTTGTTAAAATACTCGCTGTCCTGTGTCCTCTGGCTGAAGAGTTTTGATGGTTGCCAAATTCACAATTTATTGTTAGTCAAGTCTACAGGAGCCTTCCTTGTTTCCACAGACAGTGGCTCCTGCAGATACAAAGTAAAAAGGAATAGCATGATTCATTTACTTACTTATTCAGCAAACACTGATTGAGTCTCCACTGCATGCAAGCAGTGGTGTAATGCATTGGATGGACAAAATAGGACGGCCCTTTCCCAAAGCATGCAACTTAGTGAAAGAGACTGACAAATAAGTAGACAATTACATACCATTGACACAGGCTGTGACCGAGGGAGAAGCCCTTGGCCCCCAGCCTCCACCCCTAACACACCAAGTGACTCTGCTGGTAGAATGGACCTGATATAAATGTTTGCTTCACCATGGAGAACTAACGGCTTCAGATTAATGCGAGTGTTTTTGGTATTTGTTGTGTTTGTTTTCAGCAGAGAGTTTTCCTTTTAAAATAATTAATCAGATTAGATTAGATATACTGAGTTCAGCCTGGTTTCCAAGGACACATCTGTGCTACTGTCTTCTTTTTTTTTTTTCTGGTTTCTGTTTTGCCTCCAGTCTCAATTTTCTTCCTCGCCCATTTTTTTTCTTCCTAATTTTTCAGTTTAGAAGACAAATATATTGAGCAACAACAAGCAGCAAATTTGGGACCATTGGCCCTAAATCTACTGTAAATACTCTGAAATGGTTACTTCTCCCTTTCTCCAAGATTTCATCTTGCTCAAATGACAAGAAAGACGAGATTCTTTGGGTATGAAAATTTGGGGAAAGTTACAGACTAACAGGCATCAACTTGGTAGAAAAACAACAATAAAAAACCCTTAATCCATAAATGTGCACCTTACAGGCAATGATTTCTGAAAGTTTAATTATTTCATTTCAG
This sequence comes from Miniopterus natalensis, assembly GCF_054644295.1. Taxonomy (NCBI): domain Eukaryota; kingdom Metazoa; phylum Chordata; class Mammalia; order Chiroptera; family Miniopteridae; genus Miniopterus; species Miniopterus natalensis. Next base: position 40,846,838 of record NC_142088.1, read on the forward strand.
GATAATTATCTTAAAAAGATCTGTGAAAGAGTGTCAGAATTTTACATTCTAGGCTCTAGAACTAAATTTTATAAAAGCCCTCCTCCAGCTTGCCTACAGGACCCCCTTCTGGTGAACCACACACTCGGGATAAGCCTGACTAGCGGCTCCACCTGTACCTGGAAATACCATCTGACAAACCTGGTTTCTAGAAGTTTCTTCTTCCTTTGAAAATATTACCAAATCTTGCTTTTATTCACTAACAAATATTTAATAAGCACCTACTTTGTGCCAAGGCCTCATTTCAGAGATAAACAGAACCTAGTACTTACTCTCTAATTGCACATTTCTTAAAGGGAGAAAGCTTCCGATTAGTAGTACAGATCATAAGTATTACAGGAGACCTCAAGTATGGCCTCCTACTGATAGTAGGGAACATTTTGGTTCATATCAAAAAGCATTAGGCAAGACTAATCTAATCTGTTCTAAAATTTAATTTTTATCAATATAAGGGGTAGTCATTGTTTTAAATTAAATATTACTAAAAGATTGCCCTAGTCGGTTTGGCTCAGTGGTTAGAGAGTCAGCCCTGAGACGAAAGGGTCCCAGATTCCATTCCATCCAAAAACAGGGACCTCAGTTGCAGGCTGGATCCTGGGCCCTGGTCAGGGTGCGTGCGAGGGGCAACAATCAGTGTGTCTCTCTTTCTCTCTCCCTTCCACTCTCTCTGAAAAGCAATGGAAAAGATACCCTCGAGTGAGCATTAAAAGATTAAAAATTGAAAATCAACATTCTCCTGTCATATTCTCTCCCCACCACCAATCCCACTCCCTAGAGGCAGCCACTTTCAACTTGGTTGGCTGTCTTATCTGGCCTTTATTTCTACGTTTGAAACAATATGCCTATAATTGGGTGACCATATACCCAATCTCCTCATAGGTTCCAGTTAGCACCCATCGTCTGGCATAATTATTACCAGTGGTCTCCTTCACTCTCAGAAGTGTCTCTGTGATAATCATATAGACTTCCATACTTAAAATGAATCATCATGATCTAAAGACTTCCTTCCCAAGTCATGGAAGTTGAGCACTTTTACACCCTCCACTTTCCCTTTCACCCATCCTCCCAACTTGCTACATAATTTTGGGTTAAATCTGTAACCAATATTTCCCTGTTTTGACAATCCAAGTATTAGTCATTACTAAGCCAAGACTTCACTGCGATGTTGCTTCCTTTCCCGTATAACTTTTTATTTCTTCTGGAGTTAATAACTGCCTTTTTAAAAATTTTCCTTAATTTTTTTGTACTTTCCCCCTCAAAATGCTTTAACAGAGCTGTGAAAAGCATAAACAACAAGTTTTCCAAATGCTCAGTAAGATCATGCTTTGACCAGAGCACAAGTCTATGCAGCTGCTCTTGTAAAAATCTAAATAATAAATTTTAGGTAAAAATCATCTCATTACTAGTCAGAAATCAGGAGCCTATTCAAAAAGACAGACTTTGGGGAATCTGAGGGAAGCCCCAGGAAAGTTTTCTCCACTTCTGCTTTCTGTACTTGCAGTATCCTATTGAAAGCCTTCCCAAAGATGAATCATGGCCAGCCTGATTGAAATCTAGACACTTAGTAGTCTCCTCCTCTGCAAGCCAGCTGCTGCTAGAGCAATTAGGAAAATCCCAACACCCTGAGCTGATGATCTCTCTACTTTTTAGCAATACAACAAAGTTGGAGAGACCCAAATAAATCTTCAAGGTCATATCCTTATTAGTTCCCAGAGGTGCCACTATCTCTCTACTTTCTAGAACAACAACAAAACAGTCATTATCTGTGAGTCATAAACCTTGTGATTCAGTTCTGTGATTATTATTTTTCTCAAACTAAATAAACCGTATACACCCTTCATGATTTAATTTTGAATTCAAGTGGTCTACTCTTGCTGCTTAGCTACACATAGAAGCTTGGATAGTAATGTGTCTAAAATGTTGGTTTAATAATTATTTTAGTCTCTCATCTTACTCTCACTTCATAGGAAATTATGGCCTCATTGGATAGTTGCTCTGCAGGCTGTAACCAGATGTCGACCAACCTTGGTGAAGATTGTTTCATTGGCTGGCAACTATCCAGGCTAATGTCAGAAAGCAAAATTATTTTAAATCACTACTATTGTAGTAGCATAACTCCTGGTTTATCATCTTCTCAATACAGATAGCTTCTTGCCCATTACTAAAATCACAGAACACTATTCCAGTTATAAACATTTAAGTGTATATAACTAGCATTATCAAATATATTAATTTAACCCTATAAATATAAAAACAAACAAAAACGAGCATAAAATGAGTGTTAAGTGGTATATATTGCATGGGTATCATTTTTGTTTTTGTTTTGCTGTTAAAGGAAAAAGACTCATGTTAGAAATAGACACGGAATTTATCAAAGTCTATAAAATTGTGAGGCTTTATGGCATTCTACAGGGCACTTTCATATCAATTATTTCATTTTGATCTACAGAAACCTTTTGAAGGAAGTGGGGCAGGCATTACCATTTCTATCTTACAGTTGAGGAAGGTTTATGTAAAAGTAAAGCAACTTGCCTGCCCTTAGAAACATGACAAAGAAACAGCAGAGCTGCGGGCAAACCTAGACCTTATAAGCCCTTCAAGACTGTGCTTTTTATTGATAGGAGGTTTTTTTCCTTCTTCTTAATTAAACTATACTCTGACATAAGGAATTAATTTTCCACTCAGATAAAATGGTATAACTGTTCTCTTCCTGTACTAACCTCCAATCTTACCAACCCATTATCAGCACCTTTCTTTAAATATCTATTAGTCTAGTCTCCAAAGACATCCATCCATTTTGGCTCTAGCTTAGCCCCCACCTACATGGCAATCAACCCAACTGTTATGAGATCAATTGTACCCCCCCCCAATTTTATATACTGAAGTCCTAACCCCCAGCACTTCATCATGTGATTGTCTCTGGAGACAGGGCCTTTAAATAGATAATTAAATTTAAATGATGTCATTGGGGTGGGGGGGTTCTACTTCAATCCCACTGATGCCCTTGTCAGAAGAGGAGATTTGGACACAGACAGAGGGATGAAGAAGACAGCGACCTCCAAGCCAAGGAGAGAAGCCTCTGAAGAAACCAACCCTGCTGAAACTTTCATCTCGAAGTTCTTGGGCCCCTCTCAGACTTAAGGAAGCAGAATCTCTGGGGGCGGGGCCCAGGCATCAGCATTTAACGAGCTCTTCAGGAGTTCTTATGCATGGTGCATCCTGAAGTGTGAGAAGCACTGCAAATATACTATATTGTAGTTGGTGAAAATCACAGGCAGGCAAACACAATTCAACCCTCTGGTCTAAACTCTCCCTAAAGCAACTGCTCCAAGTTGACTGTACACACACACACACACACACACACACACACACACACACACACACAGAGCGGGGGGTGTTTACCTAAAACTTCCCAGAATCCAATGCTCTTTTTCTTGGGTAGCATCCAAGCTGTTCCAGACATATGACTCGGTGCCTCTATAAAGCTGTCAAGTTAGAGGGGGAAGTGGATTCTTGTTTGCAAAGAGTGATGCAGAGATTCCAACACAGCAGCACTTCCTTTTTCTTTCCTTTTGATTTTCAGTGTCCTCGCAGAAGAAACAATGCCAAAACACAACAGCATAGTGTATGTGGGAAGTAGGTTGTCATTTAAACTCTTTTTGTACAATAGGAGTGACTCTCCAACAGGTATATATAAGAAGCCTTCTTTCCTGTTGCCTTAAATTATCAATTGTGTACATTATTATCCATCTACAGCAAACCTTGTAGTAAATTATAATAATCCAGTCAAGGCAGTACCACTGTGCAATTATGCAATTTTATTTAGTATTTTATAATTAGGTGTTATTTGCTTTATTGTTAAAGGTATCCGCTTAGAGAGAAAGGAAAGGATCATAATGAGTATTTTGCCAAATTTACCCACAATAGCCTGACTCAACCAGTCAAAGACTTTAAAAATCACTTTTTATGTGATATAGAACCAATCATACACATTGTTGCATTACTGCATGATCAAACTGATTTGTTCAATCATTTAGCCAACAAACATCCATTCTGCCAGGAATTGTGCAAAATCTGGGGGAAATGAAGATGAGTAAGAAGCCTGGTGGAGATGGCGACGGCCGCAGGAAGCACTGCTCCGGTTCCCACGCCCGCGGTGGCGCGGCTCTCGCCCTGCCTTCCAGACATAGATGCGTAGTAAGAGCTCAGCAAACAATTACAAATATTTAACTTAATTTTCGTCCTTATTTTGTGCTGTGCACAGTGCAAAGCCTTTTAAATGTTGATTGGATGTGACCAGTGCTGTGCTGGTATGTGCCTCTCCAGGGGGAAAAGAGCCTGATTTCTAGTGTTCGCTGACCTTGGGCAGAAATACTCCCACCAAGGCCCATTTCAAGCTACCTAGCGGCTTAACCACTGGCTTGCAAACGTCCTGAAAATTTCCTTAACAAGTGGCTTGATCAAGATGGTCTGAGCCGACTCCAGTACACTGCTACACGTAATCTTCACAAGACTATGTAGTAGTATTAGAATTGTCATTTATAACATTATTATCTCCATTTTGCAGATAAGAAAAAAAGTCAAGGGCATAGGAAGTTAAGTAACTTGTTCAGGGTCAGGCAGCGAAGGGTAAAGCTGGGATGCAAACCTGGGGCTCTGGAGACTACGGGGAGTACTACATTAAACTGACGAAAGCTAGCACTACACTAAAATTTGAATTATGTATGTAAATTTGATTGGCATTATATCCCATTAACAAATGTGGAGTAAGATGAAGAGCTGTTAAAATTCCCATTTGAATCCTTGCAGACAAACCAAACACATTCCAGGTTTGACTTTCTTCACGTTGGAACGTGAGGCTGTTACTCCCTTGTCGGAGACCCAAAGCCTTTTCCTTCCTGGGTTCAGGCTGTGTTTATCCTTCGGCTTAGAGCTGAATCCATTCATTGAAGAGTTTGCTTTCTACTTAATACTTTGCCTTTTATCCCAATAGGCAAATACTTCTGTAAGGACTAGTAGTAATAATAATAATAATGATAATAATAATGGCAGTTATCATTTATTGAATACGTGCAATGTGCCAGGCACTCCACATTCTATATGTTTCATTTCATGTTATCCTCACAACCGCTCTATAAGATAGGCGCCATTATTATTCCCATTTTACATGTGGGAAAACTAAGGCACAGAGAAGGTTAAGAAAAATTTTCCTCCAAGATCACACAGCTAGTAACTATCAGATCCGAGGTTCAAGCCACAGGCATGTGTTTTTTGAGCCTGAACTCTTAACCACTATGTTGTCCTATTTAGTCTCTAAAGGCTCCATGCCAAGGTGCTGGGCTGATTTTATATCCTAGAAGCCCAACTCTGAGTTATATTCCTTGTAGTTCTTTCCCAGTACATTTTTCAAGTCTCTCTTCCTGCCTATCCACGGTTAGCTCCCTTTGTCTTACCTAAGACAGGTGCTCACTGTGAACAGAAGAGCTGGGTGCCTCATTTTACCAGGGCTGCTCTCCAAGTTCACCTTGCAATAAACCTGTCATGCTACTTGATAGTAACCATTCTTCATAGATGGCACTCACAGAACTCAATAATGGGAACCCTGAAGGTTCGCTTCATATAAGGGGGTGGGACATATGTCACTGTGGGTGGCTAGCCCACCCCTAACATTTGTGAGGCCTTGAGCAAGAATGCTAATGGAGGCCACATACCATTTGTCTAAATATTTAAAATTATAAATCAAGCTAGTAAGTTGATAAAGAAAGCATACTCTGTTCCTCATAGTGCCTTGGGAGGGCAGGTTTTAATTTAGAATTATTGAACTCCTCCAAGTTTCTCATGATGGGCAATGAGGAGTTGGTCCCTAACTCAGGGCTGCCCATGTTTTCCCACTCCTGGCCCTGTCCTTGCATACATGACTGGACCACCTTCCAGCTCACACATTCAAGCTAGATTTCCCTCCCCAACAAGGAAAGGGCCCTTGGCTCTAGCTGTACACACACTGGAGCTGTGGTCTACCCAAAGGAGGGGGCCTGCCTAGGCCCTGGATGGAAAGCTCAGGGACTTGGCCAGGAAATTCTAGGGCCCAGGGGCTAGAAAGGAGGCCTTGAGGCTGGAGGAGGGCCTGAGTACAGCCCTCCACAGCACAGGGCACAGGGGCAAGGCCCTCTAACACAGATCTAGGGTTGGTACTTATGGTAGGAGCCTTGAATATGCTCTTCCTGGGGCACAACTTTGACCCTTTGGACATTAATTTCGAATGATTCCAGTATTTTCCAAAGGGATGCAGGAAGGTACGGTAGCAATCTAATATTTATAAAATTGCCATCATTATGAGCTTCATGCCAATGGCTAAAAGTCACCTTTTCAGCCCCTGATGTCAACAAGATCAATGTGAAAGTTAATGCAGCTTACTGCAATTTGACTAGTTACTTGTAATAAACATTATGGCATTCCCAAAAGAACTTTATTTCAGATAACTGGAAGGCATCTCACCACTTTCTTACATAAAACCCAACTTACTTAGTGCTGCCTCCTTCCAAAGTTCCTCTCTTGAATATGTAAATTTGAATATAATTTTTTAAAAATTTTAGTTCACTTGAGTGTAAAAGCAGACGATCTCCTAAGGTTAAAGGTTTGACACTTAAATTTTTCTGAATCTGAACAGCGAAACAACTGAGTAAAGCCAGTACCCTGACACAGATGCGAGTGCCTGTGGCTGGGATCAGATGCTGGGTTGCGGGGGTCTCCGTGGAGCCCACCAGGCCCAGCTGTCACTGCTCTCTGGCCCGGAAGCCCTTGAACTTTCCTGTGTATCGGACTCCCCTGGAAGGCTTGTCAAAATGCAGCAGAGTGCTAGGCCCCACCCTGAGAGCTTCCGATTCAGTAGGTCTGGGGTGGGGCCTGAAAGTCTGCATTTCTAACAACTTCCCAGGGGCGTACTAATGCTGGTGTGGGAACCCCTCTTTGAGAACCACTGCTCTAGGCCCTACACAGGTACTATGGCCCTGTCGCCACAGCATGGCTCCAGCCTGTAACTGTCCCCCCTCCCAGCTGCTCACTCGCGCGGTGCTAGACCAGCTTCACACCAGGGAACCGGACAGGAGATTCAAGCCGACCGCGTAAGCAACTTGCACACCAAAGGCGCAGCTGCCAGCCACACGTAGTTCTCCAAGGTAACGGTCAGTTCTAAGGGCCATACGACAGCAACACGCCGCTTCCCATCCTTTTCGGCTCCCGAGAGGGCCATGGCGCTCCACGCAGCCCTGTTTTCTTGCCCAACAGCAGTGGCACCTGGGGACGTTTCATGGGACTTAATCTCCAAATATACTGACTTTCATCATTAGTCTAAATAACCAGAACACCTCTTTCTTCTGAATTTGTTACTTGTGATGTTACCTAAACCCTTCCTGGTTCTATTTTCAGCATATTATCACCTCTAACAAAATAAGTCCCCTCTCCGTGTAAAAGACTAGCGCCTGTGTCACTGGCCCTGAGCAGAAGGCCACGTGCTACAAGCACAGGCCCAGGGCAGGTGGGGAAAGTGCTCTAAACAAGCCGAGCGGAGCAGACCTGCCACCCGCGAAATTTCTAAAGGGTCGCTAAGCTCGGGAACCACGCTTTCTATGAGTCTAACCATATTTTCTTCTGCCTCTCAGTCTGTCTCTAGCTCCTTTGTAGCCATTGGCCTTTTTGACCACATCTGCCAGTGGGCAGCCCGAGTTTCTCAGCCAGTTTCGGTTGGAGTGTCTCCCTGCAGGACCGTGAGCCAAGGCCCAAAGTGAGACATAGTGTTTTGTTTTGTTTTTGTTTGTTTTTTAATTTTGTTTTTGTTTAAAATATTACAGATGTCCCTTTTCTCCCCAATGACCCTTTCCGCCCCATCCCATCCCCCTCCCCAGTCCCTCTCCCCACCATTGTCCGTGTCCTTGGGTTGTGCATATATGTGTATAAATTCTTTGGTTACTCTCTTCCCCTCCACCCACCCGCCCTCCTCCATCCCTCTGACATTCGTCAGTCTGATCTATGCTCCCATGTCATTGAATCTATTCTGTTCATCAGTTTATTAAGTTCTTTAGATTCCATATATAAGCGAGATCATGTAAGACATAGTGTTTTGACCCACATCAGCCGTAAATACACATTTACAAATAAATCAAAGGCATCTTTTCCAGTTACTCTCAATTTCTGTACACTGTGCACTAGATAGAGACGGCTCATCACTTACTAAAATGTTTAAATTCTCCAGTACCTTTCTATCCCTCTTAAGGGAAAAGAAAAACATCTAAAAAATAAATTTTAAAAATAAAACAAATCTGTGACAGTTCATGGCCTCTGTCACATTGTACACTTGTGACATTTCTCAAGCTTCAGGGGTGCCCACTGATTTCCACAATCTGCTCCTGGCTCATATCCTGCACATTTGTCTCTCCTTCTACGTAAAGGTTGTTGCTAAAGCGGATGTCATCACTGACTCGCCCTGCGTTGCTGGCCATGGCCTGTTTCCCGGGGCCAAAGCCTAGTGACAGTGAAACGCCGGATGTTTCCCTAGCAATACACGTAAGGGTTGGAGTCCCTCAGGGCAAAAGTCTGATGAAAGGACCAGATTCTGCATTCACTTTGCTGAGTTTTAGAGGATTTTAGTCCACAAATATTTTACTCGCACAGTTTTTCAAGCTAAATCATTTTTATTTTAAATAAAAATCTATTTCTTTACCAATACAGCCTAAGTTACCACCACTTATTTTGTGAGTGAAAATGATTATACACAATTTATTCAATAAAAATCATGGCATACTTTGTGCTTTTTTGAATTTGATGCTTTTAATGTAAAGAATAGAGAACTCTGGTTGTTCAGATCAGGGAAGTCTATTGTAAAGTTTCTTGACCCAGTAAGAAAACAGGGATCTCAGGCACACAACTAGGACACAAGGGGACGCAGAAAAATCAAATTATGAAGCCTCAGGAAGAACAGGACTTGATCAGCCAGGGCTTGCAGGGCCTGGACAAGTGTGTCGTCCAGGATACAGGCGCGCAGTTACACCTGTAACTGTGCAGCCGGCTTCATAACTCGCAGGGCCCAGTGCAAACTGAATGTGGGGCCTTTTGTTAAAAAAAAAAGCTAAAAGGCGCCATTACCGGTTCTAAAATACAAACCTTTTTTTCTTCCATAGTCTCCCTCTCAACTTGTCATGATTTTTTATTTGCTATTTAATGTTATTCTAAGTAAAGGGGAAAGAAAAGTAAAGATTCAAGTGGGTGGTTGCCTCAGGAGAGGGTGACAAATGAGAATGGAAAGAGAAAAACAGAGAACTTTAACATTGTAATAATAATTCTGTTGTCAAATAAAATAAGTTAAATTCGTAAAATAAAATTTTATTATGAAGAGAAGTTGGCAGAATAAATGAACTGAGTGGATGTTCAGGGGTGAAACCATGTATGTTCCAACACAGTGGTGATTAATAGCATGCTCCAAAAAGGATGCTAATGACCATAATTTAAACAAACATTGTCTAAGTCAGAGCCATTATTTAATTCCTGTTATTGAATGTCATAAGCTGTTATGTAAAGGGCTTACATATTATAAACTGAGCCATAGGTTCTGGGAGATGTACGGTCTGGAGCAGGGAGGATACTTACTTTTCACTGTTTACCCTTTGACACAACTTGATTTTTTTTCTATATGCATTTTTATTTCTAAATTTAAAAATGGAAAGAAGATGATTGAGGGGATACTGCAGTACGCCTTCTGTAGATGATAGAAATGTAACTTTTATTTATATTTTAACATTACTACGAAATATATGTACAGTTTTGTAAACCTACCCTGTTGCTATAGAAATGGGTGTAATATAAATGCTCAGATATATATGTTTATATATGCTAGATTTACATATCGAACAATGCAGTCATATTGTAGACTTAAGCCCATATAACAAGAATTTCAATACTTCTGATGAAACAGTTGCATGTCTATATTTGCCAAAGAAAGTGTATGAAAAAAATGACTAGGCTGTACTTGCTCTTTCAGAAATAAAACAGGAAGTTTTTTTAAAAGTAATTTCCAATGAAATAAAGTTGACATTGTGATAAGAGCTCTTTCATGGAATGTAATTACAAAGAGACCATCTTTTCATTCCATTACGATACAAAAACATACTGCAATTATTTCATACAAAGAGAGGGAAAGTCATCCTTAGAGCTTTTATCAATTTATTTTCTTTTTGAAAAGAATAAAATAACTTATCTATGTTTTTCTTTTAAAAGTTAATTTTTTAAAAGATTGAATTTATTGAGGAAATAGAAGTTGTGGTGAAGGAATTTCTTGCACCTGAACATGAACAAGAAAATAGGTTTAAAGTTCATTGCAGCAGTAATTGTAATAATGAATTAATGGAAGCAACCCAAATGTCTCTCAACAAAGGAATTTATAAAATACTATCCAGAACTTAAACTAAATAAATTAAGTCTTTATGTATTAACACAGCAGGAACTCAAAAACAATGTTGAATGAAAATGACAGAAATAGCATGTACCACAGATGTCATACAGGTAAAATTTTTAAATCTACAAAGCAATACCATATATTACCTATGAATCCAGTTGTATGTAATAGAAGTACACAAAATATGGATGCACTGTACTCCAAATTCAAGAGAGTGGTTGCCTCAGGGGAGGGTGAAAAATGAGCATGGAAAGGGAAAAAAAGAGTTTTATTGTTACTAAATAACATAAGTTAAATTGATAAATAAAATAAAATTTTATTATTAAAAAGAAAAGAAGAAGAATTGAAGCAACTGTAAAATGTCAGCATTTGTTCATTTGGGAGGCTGGTTTATGGAAGCTTGTTATATTATCTATTATACTTCTCAAAATATTTTAAAAATTCTACAAGTAAAACAAGAACATAGATTGGCTCTAGATGCAAAAAAATGTAAAAATGCCCTTAGTATTATAAATTATTAGAATAAATAGTGCATGTAATAATTTGGAAAGTTAACGAGTATTTCTAAACAGTGCTCGGTTTTGATTTTGATCAATTGGAATTTCCAAGGGAGTGAACAAATGAAACCAAAGGGGGGGAAAAGCAACAAATGAAAAATATTAAGTAAAAATATATATAATATTTTTTGAATGAGAAACCAACTATAATTCGGTATTCCGTTATTTTATATACCAATAAGAAGGCTAGGTGGAGGGGAATATTGCTAATTATAGCTGTTAGATGTCATCAATCTCAAAATGAATCTAGATTGCAATTATGTAAATGTAAAGCAAATATAAAATGTAAAGCAAACTTTCAAATGTAAAGCAAAACAAAACAAAGTGCTTCTTAGAACTGGCAAAATGCAATAAGCTAATAGTCTGGATTTCCTATCCCAAACTAACCCAATAAAGCATGCACAAGACCGTTACTGGGAAAATTTATTAAAACTAGTTAAAACTCTTTCATGAAGAAGATCTAAATAAATGGTGATTGGGATGACTCAATATGGTAAAAATCCCATTTCTCCCCATATTAATATATAAGTTTAATACAGTTCCAATCAAAATTCCAGGGAAGGTTTTTACGAAACTTTAAAACTTATTCTAGCCCGGCTGGCGTGGCTCAGCGGTTGAGCATCGACCTAGGATCCAGGAGATCGAGGTTCGATTCCCGGTCAGGGCACATGCCCGGGTTGCGGGCTCGATCCCCAGTAGGGGGCGTGCAGGAGGCAGCCGATCAATGACTCTCTCATCATTGATGTTTCTGTCTCTCTCCCTCTCCCTTCCTCTCTCTGAAATCAATAAAGATATATTTTAAAAATAAAATAATAGAACTTATTCTAAAGTTTATATGAAATAAATAAAAGTATAAGTAAAGCAAATTTGGAAAAGAAGAGGAAAGGAAGGCTGTATCAGTAAGAAGAGTATCTGTAAGTACAATGTCAGGAGGCCCTACTAGAGGGGCCCACCCTGCGGGGATGATTGGGTTCCTGCATTAAGCCCGGAGGCAGTCTAGGATCGATACTGACAACTACACAATGCTATCAGTGGCCCATGCTCTAAACTAAGTTTTCCTGTCCTGCCATTCTTAATATATAGACCTTTGACCCCATGCTTGTCACCTCAGAGTACTGTAGGCCTCCTATCTCCATTCTAGGCCAGAAAAAGGAGAGAAAAGATGAATGGCTTTCTTATGGTAACCTTTTTAACTTGGGGGAAATTGTCCTTTGTGACTTTTGCTTCCGCCTCATTATCCATCACTGTAGCACACGCCAGCTCTCGCTGCACGAGAGGCTGAGAAAATGAGTATCCGTGACTGGGCATATTGCTGTCCCAACAAAACTGCAGGTCTCCTTGTAAAGAAAAAAGGGAGAATGGATGTCGAATACATCATTAGGAGAGTCTGTTTTAAGAGAGGACTTATATTTCTAGTAATAAACAACCAACCAAATAAACCATCAGTGTACTTCTGACACAAGTCAAACAAATGGGAGTGGTTAGGATGGAATGGAATAGAATGGGATGGAGTGGAGTGGAGTGGAGTGGAGTGGAGTGGAGTGGAGTGGAGTGGAGTGGAGTGGAGTGGAGTGGAGTGGAGTGGAGTAGAGTACGATGGGATGGGATGGGATGGGATGGGATGGGATGGGATGGGATGGGATGGGATGGGATGGGGTGGGGTGGGGTGGGGTGGGATGGGATGGGATGGGATGGGATGGAATGGAATGGAATGGAATGGAATGGAATGGAATGGAATGGAATGGAATGGAATGGAATGGAATGGAATGGAATGGATGGAGTGGAGTACGATGGGATGGGATGGGATAGAATAGAATGAAGTACTCAAATGACTTGTTATTTGATAGAGGTGGCCCCACAAATCAGCAGGAAAGGGATGGATTGTTTAATAGATAGTATTTGGAAAACTGGTCCATTGTATAGAGATAAAGTTGAAACTGTATGTATCATATATATATATATATATATATATATATATATATACACCACCCCACATGTAAAGGTGACTTCCAAATAAATAAGATCTACATGTGCAAGGTAAAGCTATAAAGTGAATAGCAGACTATGTCAGGGTGAGGAAGGATTTCTAAAGATCCCATAAGTGTAAAACTAAATGTGACTACAGCATATTAAGGATTTTTATTCAATAAAGGACACAATAAATAAGATTTATAGTCAGTTAACCATTTGGGAAAATATATTTGTCTTTCTAAAACTTGACAAGGGTTAATATTTAACAGTGCTGTCCAATAGAACTTTCTGTGATGATGGAAATCGTCTGTACCTGTACTCTCCAGTGCAGTAGCCACTACTACCTATATCAGTCTATTGAACACTTGAAATGGGGCTAGTGTAACTGAGAACTAGGTTTTTAATTTTAATTAATTTAAGTAGCCACATGTGGCTAGTGGTCACCTTATTGGACAGTGCAGAACTAGAGTATGTAAAGACTTTTAGCAAATCAACAAGAATAATACAAGATTGCCTGATAGAAAAATATAAATAGATTGACAAAACAGGAAGCCCTAACAGCTAGCAAGTATGTGAAAAGTTCTAAAATCACAAGTAATTAGAGAAATGCAAATTAAAATCATAAGATGTATTGCTAAAAGTTAGAAAGTCATGTAACACCAAATATTGGTGAGGCTGTGGGGAAGTCACCCTCACTTACCATTGAAGGTTAGGAGTACGTTCATGTGGTCATTTTGGATAGAATGAGATATTAAGTATGCGTATATCAGATAACCCATCAATTCACCTCACTTTTCCTAAAACAACTCACACACAGTCATCAAGAAGGGTGGGGCAGGAGATGGGAGGAAAGGGGCAGAAGATGGGGGACATCTGTAATCCTCTTAACAAAATAAATTTTTTTACAAAGAAGTTGCATGCTCAAAGATGTGCGCCATGACATTGTTTATGCTGGCTGAGATTTAGAGACAATATAAATTCATCCTGGTGGAAATGGAGAATTAACATGCAGTGAAGGCGTGCTACGGAACACTCTGCTGCAGTCAGAAATCATGAACCAGAACTACATACAGCAATCAGACAGCTTAAAAACAGAGTGTTTGGTTTAAGGGGGGGGGGGAGAGATTAAAATGTATTGTGAAATCCTATTAAAGAATGTTTTCAACATCAACTCACACAACTATTGTCTTTTTAAAAGATGCTCATGTATCCAAGGACAAATGCCAAGCATATTATTCTTGGCAGCTACGAGGGGAGAATGGAAGGAGACCGAGGAGCAGGGGTGAAGGGGGAGAGAGAGGCCCACTGCAAAGGAGAGTGAGGATGATATGCCGCCAGTGAACGGGTGTGATTATCTGACCCGCTGTGCCTGATGTCCAAAGGCAAAGGGTTGAAACCGCGGCCTAGTGCCTGGATTTCCCAGATCTCCTCATCACTATCTATGGTGTTCTTGATACTGTGCATATTTTATAAGCTAAATAGAAGCACATGTTGTGTTCTGTTGTCCCTTTTATGTCAGTACTTGCTTTAAACACGAGCATGCTTATAATTCATTATACTGGGCTCTGCTGGTTTCTGTGAGGCCCACCAGCTGCAACTGCTTTTGCTCAACAGAGTGTTTTATGTTCCACTCCAGTACGTCCCTAAAGAACATAAGGCTTTGTGAAACCTGTATTGCAGAAATTACCTGAATATTAAATTGAAACTGTGAGAACTGAAGAGGGTAAGGGCCAAGAACAGCCTGTGACAATTCCCAGGTGCTCTCGGTGGCTGCTGCGCGTGGAGATTTAGATACTATTCTGTCAGACAAGGTTCTCAGCCGAGCGCATCAGTTAATCCTTCCCTGCACCTGAAATGATTTGAATAATCATGTGGCTGAGCCTGGGATTTGATTCCTATTGCAAATTTGAAGCTCTTTCAGATTCTCGCTCTCTCTTCCTTTCTTTTCCTCTCTCTTCTAGAACTTTGAAGAAATGGATTAGTGGGTCTTTGTTTTTCTTTATGTAGAAGCTGATCTTGTGAATCTTTTACAAACTGAAAGGAAAGGAAATGGCCTGGCTGGTGTTGCTCAGTGGTTGAGCATTGACCCATGAACCCGGAGGTCACAGTTCGATTCCCTCTCAGGGCACATGACCAGGCTGAGGGCTCCATCCCCAGTAGGGGGCGTGCAGCAGGGAGCCGATAAATGACTCATCATTGATGTTTCTATCTCTCTCCCTCTCCCTTCCTCTCTCTGAAATCAATAAAAAACATATTTTTTTTAAAAAGAAAGTAAATGAACACACTTGTATGTTACTGACCTTCCCTAAGGTACCTATAGGGATCTCTTTGTAAGTTAGTTTACCTCTGGGGTTTTTTTAATTGACTTCTCAAATAAATGAATGACCTCCCAGAAAGTAATGTGTGACACTTCAATATCAAAACTGAATCTTTAAAATAACAAAAATTAATGTCTAGATGGATTTCCAAACTACAGCCAGAAGTTACTTCATTTCATCCCTTATAAAGCTTTCCTCTTCGGCAAAATAAGCATGCCTCTCGAAAACTAGCAATAATGTTAGCAGAAATTTAAGTACACAAATTAATTTTCATTCATCATCCCATTATCAATTATCACCCTACTTCCAAAATCAAAACAAAACAAAAACCCTGAAATTTAGCATGTATCTGACTTAGGCTATTGGAACTTTTAAAAATTTACATTACATATGCACAGACATACAACTACATGCATACACACACGTATGTATGACATAAATCTATATATTTACTACTATGTGCTAGGCGTTTCTCTAGGCCAGGGTCGAGGAACATCTGACTCACAGGTCGAAATTATTTGGTCTGGCCCTGCCAAGGCAACCACAGGCAGGACTCAAAATTCAATAAATCTAGGAGTTTTTTTCATAGCTAATTTTTAAGTTGATAATTTTGTATAGCCCGTGAATGATGTTATAAATATCCAAATGGCCCTTGGCAGAAAAAAGGTTCCCCACCCCTGCTCTAGGCCCTGGGAATACAATACCCACAAGCCCTTACAGAGTTTATAATCCAGAAAGGGAAAACAGACAATTAAGCAATTTAAATAAGATGTCATAAGTGCTTTTCCAAGATAAATAAAGAGCACTGCGGGAGCTCATTGCAGGGGCGCCTGAGTAGACCAGACGAGAGATTCAAGTCAGGCTTATAGAAGAAAGGAGCGAGTAAGCAGAGCCCCGAAAGGTGCACCAGACGGTCCCATGGAAACAAGGGGAATGTGTTCCAGGCCCAGGGAGGTGTGGCAGGGACTAGCAGGAGAGGGGGCTGGAGGGACAGTTACATGCAGAAGCACGATGCTGTCAGATGAACATTCAGGAACATCGCTCTTCCTGCAGAGTGAGCATGGAGGTGGATGGAGAACTTTGGCCAGCCTGAACCACACCCCAGCGGCAGGGGAGCCAAATCTCACGATTGGCAGCTCCGTCGGTTACGGGAGGAGCCCCTCAGTGGAACACAGCTGCTCTGATACCAGAGGCAGGGGTAAGTAGCTGAGCTGCGAAAACAACAGCTGTCACCAAAGCTACCAGAAGTTATTTCCTCATCAGACTTTAGTTTAGAATCCTGGTAAAGCTGAAAGGGAGAAAGTCAATCTATTGAATCTTAAATTAGGAGTGCCCAGTGAGCAACCTCCTGTGGTCTATTAAGTGGGGTGACTAAACCATTTCCACCTTGTAAGTCTAGAATCTCACTTTTTTCATATCTGTATGTTCATTGGTATTTTGCCTTTGAAACAGCAGAGTTTAACCTCAATCTTTAGCCTACGCTGAGGTTTATAGGTCTCCTGTGGAAAGCTAAGGTTAGTGTAAAATCTACTCTGTATTAAATCACGAAGGAAAAACGGCCTGCCTTATCCTGTTGAAATGTGATTTACGAGCCCATGCTTCGATGTTTTATTACTACATATCATAACTTTTATTAGTGCTTTCATTAATATTGCCAGTCATGAGCCATAAATTCGACTCTGAGTGTATCCATGGGCTTTGATAAAGCTCTTTCTGAATCACTAGCTTTTCTGTAAATCATATAAGACATTTTTTGTAAAAAAAATGGCAATTCACCTGGTTTTGGTTTAGCACTCACCTTTTTTAAAGTGTAGAATCACAGCTGCAGGAGCTCTTAGAAGTCATCTAGTCTCACTCTGTTTCTCTGTGAGTGGAGGGTGGGCGGTCTGTACACTTAGTGAATGAATGAATCTTCCCCATGACATCATGCTGCTGGTCAACTTACTACCTCACAACATACAGGTTTTTGTGGGGTTTTTGCTGTTGTTTTCGTTTGCTCTTGAGGCAAATTCTAATGATCAGAAACTTGCCCTAGGTTTTGTTGTTGTTTTCCCTTTAAGCCTCACAGAATTAGCCACCACATCACAGGAGCTGACCTTCTCACTTTCAGATTATCATGGGTTCCTGGGCTTTCTCTTCTTCAGGCTTCATGCCCTCAGTTCTGTCCACTTTCTTCATGTGTCCCAATCTCCACAGCCACCCATATGACCACTTGACTTTGGCCACGTTCCTTATCTCACCGCGGGTAGTGGCGCATTGTGCTACAAATCTACCAACCCCTCTATCTTCTGGTCCCTGTTTTGCATCCTACTTATAGGGACACCTCAGGAGACTGTCCAAGTATTTGCTGGAATCCACATACGGTACCTTATCTCAAGACCTTTGACCAAGACAAACTAAGAAAAAGGGAAAGGAGATGCGTCTTGTCTGGAATTTTCCCTTCGTGGAACATTAAGGTGACCAGTCTATATGGTCTCTTCCTACTTTAAAAAATGAATGGAGGCTTTTTCCTGACTTTGATCACCTGCTTTTCACCCCTTCTCTCTGAACCATCAGAGACGATTACAACTTTCATTGATCTCCTCCACAGGTCCTGTTAGGGTCCCTGGATATAAATGTGGCAAGATAAGATTTTGAGATGTTACCTAAGATTTTCTTTTCTGAATTTCTTTTACTCTTTGCCCTTCACCCATTTAGTCAATGCATTCATTGCCCCTGAAAAAGGTAGTTATAGCAGAAAAGCAAAGAATAGGCTTTGAACTTCTGAAGCTTATGCCTTTGGCGGGTGGGGGCGGCGAAAGACTTTAGACCCAGAGGGAACTCAGGTGATAAAAATTAGATGGGGAACAATTGTTATCCGCAGTCAGAATCAGCTTTTCCCGATCCTTTCGCAGCCCCTGCTTTCCTCATCTCCACCAGTGGTCTATTGAGCTACCTAAGTCTCTTCAGACTGGACAAAGAGAGAGGAACAACACTCAGTATGTTTGAATATCAATGAACACAAGTGAATGTGGACATTCTGCTCCTTCCAGACATGAGAGAACCCTTAAACCCTTAAGCCCTGGGAAGGAGGCAGGGCATAAGAGCTTTCTCACGTCTGGAAAGAGCAGAAGGGATGGAAGTGTCTACATGATGTACTAGGCAACCTAAGACAACCGCACAAATCCCTGCTTTCCTCAGTGCATCTCGGGGGATGGCAGAACGGTTTCCCGGGAGCCTGAGTAGCGCAGGTGGTGACAGACATGCCGGACTGGAGCCTTACAACAGGGATTAGTGCTAGGGCGGGTGCCGGGTAGAAGGGGTCAACAGGGGAAAAGGGGGGAGGTCTGTAATACTCTCAACAATTCAGATAAAATTTGAAAAACAGAAATTAATGGGTACTAGAAAGGAAAAAACCCTACATTACTTATTGTAGTGGATACTGTGGTGCTTCACCCAGATTCCCTCGTTACAGTCCTTAACTTCTTCCCCTAAGGTTATTGTCCTCCCAGAAGGATGACCCGTGTCCATCACCTGACTGATGCAAGAACAGAGTGGCCCAACCCTCTCTTCTCAAGTTGGGACAACTCTGAAGGGCCATCCCAGCTCCAGAGCTGCCAGGATGGGCTGAGGCCTCGGTGACAGCCAGCCACGTTGCAGGAAACCTTCGGCTCTGCCGTCCGGCTGCCTCGCTCCCTCCCTCCCAGGTTTACCTGCCAAGAGCTCTCCCCAGTTCATTTTCTCAGTTCTCGCCATTCTGTTTCCAGGGAATCCAGTCGACGACATCTGCACACCTGAGGCCACACCGAGAGCTCATCGTCCTGTTTCAAGCACACCTTTCCCAGGTTTGCAGATCCAGTGGTGCCTCGGTTCCGAGTGTGATCCGTTCCGCAGCCCGGCCGCGCTCGGAACCGCTGGACACCGAGGGATCCACAGCCCGCAGCCGGGCCTCAGGGCCTTGGCTCAGCGGGAGCCGCGGGGCAGGTTCGACTTCCGAGGCGAGTTCGAAAACCGAAGCGTTTCCTTCCCGGTTCACAGCATGTATAAACCAAAATGTTTGTCAATGGAGACGTTAAAAAAAACCCAGGTAGCACAGTAAATTATTTTAGAGGTTCTTGGTGCACTATTATACTTTTTTCCTTCACTCCCCTTTGGCTTCAGTTCTCTCACGCCAATTTTACTTTTACTTTCACCTAGTAATGGTTATAAAAGTGAAGCACTGTAAGAATGGGGTGTCTAACCCTTTACTGTATTGCTTGTTACCATCGTTGGCCAAACATTGGACCAGTGTCCCCTGGGCCACCCGTTTTTAAGGTCTACTCTCTTAGCACTTTCAAATATGCGACACAGTATTAACTAGTCACCAGGCTGTGCATTACATTCCCGTGACCTCTTTATTCTGTCATTGGAAGTTTGTACCTTTTGGTCATCTTCTTTTGAGTAAACTAAAAGAACTCCCTGTTTTGTCTTAGCATTTTTTAAAATCTTATTTTAATATTTTAGCTTTTCTTTTTCAAACTTGTAAACTTCAATAATTTTATATCTCATGATGGATGGCAAGCCAGTGTACAGAGACTCCCTTTGCAAGTCCCACCTCAGTGGTCTAGCATCTCCCTTTAGAATGTGGGGAAGTTGGCACCTTTTGTTTTATTTACAGACTTGAAAGCCTCAGCTAAAACTGACAGAGAAAGAGTCCCATTTAATGTTGTATTACACTGGCAGTGACCTAAATACCTGTCATTAAGTGAGTGTTTAAATTTGATTCTGGCCTACCCATTGCAATGGAAAACAATCTAACCCCTAAAAATATTCAGGGTGACTTATGGGTAAAATCACGACATGAAAAATGTTATTCTTAATAGAATAAGTTGCTGAAAATATTTATAGGCAAATGGGTTTTGTGTGTTTTTTAAAAGGAAATGTGTTTGGTGTGTTTATATAAACATACATATAATCATATATGCATAGAAAACGTCAGGAATAATGGCCAGCTGTAGTAACAGTAATCCTGTCTGGGGAGCGGGGTTGTGGAAGTTGAGAAGCGCAGAGAGGCAACATTTATTTTTATTTAAAGTCTTGAGTATTGTTTGAAATTTTTTATAATAAACAATCATTATTTTTATAAATTAAAAAGAGAAAGAACATTTTAGTGGGAAAGTATAGCGTATGCTGTTGTGTTCTGTTTTTCTATTTATTTTAAAGTAGATTTTCCAAGACCACTAGCGTGGGAGACAGAAGATATGGGTTCCACTGTTAGTCTGCCATTATGCAAGAATATGCTATCCAAGACAGAGCATTATTTTATTGCTTTTTAAATTATCCAAAGAATTTAAAAATATTTATAAATTACAAAAGAACATATATATCATATAGGTCAATTATGTATCAGAATATAATAAATCTCATGAACCTGCTATCCGACACAAAACCTTCATCTTCAACAATAACCTGTGTGCTCCTCTAGTCCCATCCCTCTGGAGTTCAGCATGTATCATCCTCTCACTTTTTTAGAAA
This sequence comes from Miniopterus natalensis, assembly GCF_054644295.1. Classification (NCBI taxonomy): domain Eukaryota; kingdom Metazoa; phylum Chordata; class Mammalia; order Chiroptera; family Miniopteridae; genus Miniopterus; species Miniopterus natalensis. The sequence goes on from NC_142088.1 coordinate 40,867,660, forward strand.
TATAGTTTTATATATGCCTAAGCAACACAGTGTTTTGTTCTGTTTGTTTTTTAGCTTTTAGAGATGGTATCATAGAGCATGAGTCTTCTGGGAATTGCTTTTCACTTAAAATTATGTTCTTAAGATTCAGCCACGTGTGCAGGTGTAGTTCATTGATCTTCACTGCTGTGTATTACTTCAGTGGATAAATAGAATACATAAAAATGTATTTATTTCCTGTCACTGGATTTTGGGGATATTTCCAGTTGTTTGTATTATTGCTAAAAGCATTCCAATACATGAGTTTCTCCAGGATACGTATCTAGGAGTGGCATTTAGGTCCCAGGGTATGTCAATGCGTGACTTTGTAAGAAACTGCCAAACTGGTTTTGAAAGTAAGTTATAAATTTGCACAACCTCATAATATATACTGAGTTCACAGTGACCCACATTCTCACCCTTGGCTTTGTTAGATTTTTAATCTAAGGGATATAAATAGTATCTCAATGTAGTCTTAACTTGCATTCCTGTGATTACTGAGGCGGTTGAGCTCTTATTTCTATACAGTTTGGCCACATGTGTTTTTCTTCTGTAATGCACCTGTTCAATAGCTACATACCCACAGTGCCTCTTACATTGTGGACACTCCATAAGGTTTGTTGAATAAATGAATGAATCCTCATATAGCAAAATAAGACTTAGGAGATGGGCCTGTTAATTTAAGAAAGATGTTTAACCACCACCACAGGTCCTAGTTCCCTTATGTTGTAGTTTGATAACTTCTATTGTGTAGCCAGTTCAGTGTAACTGATTGATAACTGATTCTTGTGCATAATTGATTTTTTATTTTAAAAAGTATTAATATAATTATCTTTCAGATGACTTTGCAGATTAATTATCTTTGGGGAAACAGTACCCTGTTTCTACTTTTTAGTTTTAATGGCAGTAGTTCTCAATTTTGTTCTAGTGTCTAAACAATGCAAGTAGTGCTGCTGTTTTCAGAATATTAAGCATTTTTCAGAAAATCATGAGATATTGGGTGTCTAATTCCAACAAATTAGCAGGATTTTTTTCTAACAGGAACTGGCTACTGTAAATAAATAGTATGAAATCACATTCACAAAACTATATTCAAGAAAAAGTATAAACAGCTATTCCTGTCACTGTTGTGTACTAATACTTATAAATAGGCATGTCATATGAGGCACCAAATTCATGAAAATAGAAGAAAACTTAATATTGAGAAGATTCTGTCTATTCATTACCTTAATTTTTATGAAAATTTTTCCTAAATGTTTCCAAATTAGAAATAAGTTATTACATAGTTTTAGCCGACAGGTGTCCCACAGAAGAATGATTTTAAATCACCTTTCTCCAAGGAGTCAGGATAGGTAAAGAAGTCTTCGGCAGCAGAAAAGCTGAAATAGGAATTTTACTTTTCTAACTCTTCTCCAGCATTTCTTCTGAGGAAGTCATGGAGGTGTCCTGCTCAGATCTCCCTCCAAAAAAGAATTTGCCAATCTGTACTTCTCAATCCCTTCAGCTTTTCACCTGGTCCCCCAGATTGTTACAAAACAGTCATGGGGATGTAAAGTACAGCATAGAAAATAGTTAACAATATTGGAGTAGCTATGTATGGTTCCGGTAGTTACTAGGAACATCAGGGGGACCACTTTGTAAAGTATATGATTGTCGAACCACTGCGCTGTACACCTGAAACTAATACAAAATAATATTGAATGGAAATTTTAATTGCAAAAAATAAAATAAAATAAAAAATTCCCAGTTAGCTATCGAGAGTGTTAGCTGCAGGCCCCTCTGTTGGTGCCCTCAGGCTCTGTTCCAGCTCTCCAGCCATGCTCTTCCAGAGCAGCCCCAGCAGTGACTGAGCACGGCGAGCAAGGGTACAGGCCATGTCCGTCTGTCCCGAATGGGGGTTCTCATGGGCAGTCCTTGCTGCTGAGCCCCTCATTATGTTAGGCAAGGCTGTCAGACCTGCATCATGGTCTGAGGTTCTCCCTGCTCAATCCTGCTCCCACCCCAGTTCACGTCTAAATTGTGTTCCAGGTACCTCTCAATAAATCTTTTGCCCTACAGCACTAACTCTGCCACAGCAGCTGCTTCCCAGAGTACCCAACTGACACAACTCTTCTGTAGCAAGGGCTTTAAGGAAAACATTAGCTGTGCCATTTGTTTTTACTGACATGCACACACAGCGTGTAGATGGCTGACGTCCACTACAGGGGAAAAGTATTGGTAAATCTTTTCACCGAACCTTGGATTGATAGAGTAGTGGTTGGACTTAGGAGAGCATAAATGTGTTTCCATCATACAGGACCTTGAATATCAAAAACTTATCAATAGCTTGAAAATGTTTTACAGTAAAAAGTAAAATTTACCCACAGCAGTAATGCTAAAAAACCTTACGGTGTCATCAGTTTATAATACTAGTACTAATGGCTATCATTTATTGAGTACTTACTATATGCCAGGAAATGTGCTAAGCATTTTGCATACATTATTCTTTTTAGTTCTAGAAGCCGATGTCTAAACGATATTAATTGATGAGTTAGTTAATTGCTCTTAAGAGTTTCAGCTTTAGCCCGGCCGGGCGTGGCTCAGCGGTTGAGCATCGACCTAGGATCCAGGGGATCGGGGTTCGATTCCCGGTCAGGGCACATGCCCGGGTTGCGGGCTAGATCAGTGACTCATCATTGATGTTTCTCTCTCTCTCTCTCCCTCTCCTTTCCTCTCTCTGAAATCAATAAAGATATATTTTTTTTAAAAAAAGAGTTTCAGCTTTAGCCAGGAAGTACTGGATCTGGAAATTGATATCCTGACTACATAATGTATTCATTCAAATGTTAAGGTATAGTGGTGGATCTTAGGAACAGAAATGTTGTGATGCTTATTAGCTTAGTCCCATCAAGTGTATTAATTATGAATTTTCCAACTACATTATTTAGAAAAATACTATTTTCTCTATGTGAAAAAAAGTCACATTTTAAAACATAGGTTGGAAAATTATGATACAATAAATCTGTTTGATATACAATTTTCATCCATGCATTTCTGTTAAAATCTGGCTCCTTCACAAAATTAGATATGAAAAGCATTGTTGTTATATAGGGGAGGGTCAAGGATGGGAAAAGTTACCTGAGACTGGAGTCAACACTATCAGATCCCAAAGTAGGGACAGACCCCTGGCTATTTTAAATGGGGCTGGATTTTGTCAAATGTTTTTCCTGTGCCAACTGACACTGTCGTAGGATTTTTCATTAGCCTGTTTATATGGTGGATTATATTGATTGATATCTGAATGTTCAACCAGCCTTGCTTAAATTCCACTTGATCATGGTATACACTTCTTTTTATACATTGTCAGATTAAGTTTCTTAATATTTTTTTGAGATTTTGCATCTAAATTCTTGAGAGATATAGGTCTTTTGTTTTGTTTTTGTACTATTTTTGTCTGGTTTTGATATCAGAGTAACACTGGTCTTATAAACTGAACTGGGAAGTGCTTCCTTTACTCATATTCTGGAAGAGATTATGTAAAACTGACATTAATTTCCCAGACATTCCAGGGAAATCCTCTGGGCCTGGATATTCTTTTTTTTTTTTTTTTGGAAAGTTTTAAACTACAAATTTGATTTCTTTGAAGGGCTTATCAGATTATCTAGTTCATTCTGGTTGAGTTTGGCTGTTTTATGGTTTTCTTCCTGTTTTGAAGGAAAAGAGGAAAACATTCAATGAGAGGGTCACATGTAATATGAATATCTTATTAGTAATTTGAGAAGTTTATAGAGTATAAAGTATTTTATACTCAGGATTTAACTATGGACTTGTTCATCAGGAATCTAAACCTTTGCTAAATGCAGTGTTGAGGGGTTTGTTTTTTCCTTTTTTCACCCCAAATCTCTGATTTTGTTGGTTCAATATTCAGATTAAAAGTAAATGATTCACTTTTTATGGTACCAAAACGTCAAGAGCCTAACAAGTGTTTTACTTGAAATCATACGTGGAGTTAAGAAAGTAAAAACCTTCCTCAAAAAAGTACTGAAATAATACTTCAGATATGTGTTTTTTATGTTTATAGCTGTATTGCTCAGGGTTAACACGGAAGACACAAATTAAGTATTTCAAATAGGAGATTTAGTGCAGGGAATTGATTATACAAATAGTAGAAAACTAAATGAGCAAAAATGCAATTGTAAAGTAACCTAAAGGTTAATAATTGCAAGAAAATAATTTCTCAGTTCCATCCAGGGCTGCAGAACAAAAGGGAAACATGTTACAAAAACCTAGGTGTGACAAGGAGCATGTGTGGCTGGCTGGTGTTCAGGGTTTTGAGGCGCATCTGGGGCTGGGGCTGGGAAGCCCAAACACACAGGACACCAATCTGTCAAATGACAACTACAGAACAAGAGGGACAACTAACCAGTGACATAGTAACCCATCTCAGAGAAGACATCAAGAGCCACTTTTGAATAGACATAAACCTGAAATAATATATTACAGAATTTACAACAAAGATATAGATGGACAAGAGGCAATTCAGCTGGAAAGTTACAGATTGAAAGTAAAGCCCATGGCCACTCTCACTCATCATCAGGAGTCTAGGATCCAGCACAGGGCCTAGTCCACTTGTGGGACGGGAAATTTAGGTTACTTTTGGAACAATATTGCAAATAGAAACAGCAGGATAAATCATGCCTTCTGATGATGAGTGTTTAAAAAAATGTGTATACCCATTTGACATACCTAGTATCCAGGAATGTTTCCTTTTATGTCTTTGGGTTGTTGGGAAGAATTTTTGTGTGTGGTCTTTATTTTATAGAGTCCAGTGGATAGCATAGTGCCTGCAGCAATAACACTACAAATTGCACCGAATCAAATTCACTTCACTTAGAATGCTTCTGAGAAAAGTTAGAGAAAAACATAAAATCTTATTTCCTTTATAATAAAATTTCAGATTGTGTTTAATATGATACTTACCAGGAGAAAGGCCAGTTGTTCACACTGAGAAGTAGAATCTTGTTCTTGACCAAAGTACTACAATGTTCCCCCTTCTAAGAAAAACCAGAGACTCTTCCTTTTGACTGTGTTCAGTTTTCACTTGAGAATCATTTTCTGGAAGCTCTGGGTGTACTTGTCATAGCATTACACAGAACACTTCTGTAACCTGCTCTTTGATTTGAAATCAAGCACTGCTCTCTGCTTATTGGAATTAAAAGTGCATTTAGTGTGCTCTCTCAAAAACACCCATTACTAACTTTAGCCCTTTAGAAAACACAGGTCTGAAGCAAAAATTTTTTTAGTTTTGCCTATTGTAATTAAGTCACAATAAACTTCCTTTATTTGGGACTGATGTGTTTTTCATTATAGAAATTCAAAATGTTATCGTTCAATGTGGTTTATGAAAATGTCAACTATCTATGCACTTCCAAATTTTCTAACTAAAAATGGAATCCAATCAACTGAGTGACTCGTAAATGATACGGGGAAAGAAATTTAATTCTATGACCTAGAAAAGCCATCTGAGTATGCTGTTTATCTTTTTGTTTTTTGTCCTGTGGCAAAAATACTGTGGCTTTTAATATTTGAGCTAAACTTAAAAATGCCCTGGCCTCATAAACTGTTTCCTAAAGGAATTTTTCACCATTTTTAATTTATTATAAATAGATACCAACATTTCAACTCAAACTACAAAATTTCTGACAATAATTAATGTAACGACTATGGGAATTATACTTCTAAACTTTAAGAAAGTAACTCCTGAATGAAGACAACACTCATATGGAAGTTTCCCTGGTTTATCTTACTAGAATAAAAATTGTATATTTTTGCTCAAAAATCTCTAACTTAACCATGTAAAAAATAGCTGTCCTATTATGCAACATAAATAACTTTTCTAAGACAAGAAAAAAAAGACTGAAGTCTTGCAGCAAAAACTGGCAATCTTGTCTTTTGCTGTTAAAAGCCCATGGTTAGTGATGGCTAAAGAAATGTGAAGACACTAGACACAGGGGGCAGTATCATGTGTAATTTTTTCCAAACATGTAAGTGGAACAAAAGGTGCAGTTTAAAAATGCCAGAAATAAGCAAACCAGTGGTGTGTTCTTTGTTGACACACATAAAATCCTTCACATCGTATTAAAGTAATTTTTCAAGTGCACTGGGCTACAAGGTAAGAAAGCTAATTATTACGGCCAGAAGTTAATCATCTATGATAAAAAGTTCCTCCAACAAAAGCCATGTTTGCAAATGAGCTATCTCAATCCTGATTACTCATCTGTTAAAACGTCACATTCATGTCACAGTAATTGAAGACATAAACTGAAATTGGGTGACTGATTTCTGGCTTCCTCTCTGATTAGCTTGTCACAAGGCCACAGAGGGGCCATAACACTAAGAGTTTGTGTCACCAGTTCTTTATCTGTAATGTTCTGTTAAGGAACTTGTTGGCTTTAACAAGGAAGGGATGTTGTGGTCTCCTACCCTATCAATCAGAAATAGGATAGGAATCTATTTTTGACTAGAGGAGCTGAGATCTCACTTTCAAATGATACAAGCAGAGGGGGCAATGCTCATTAAATTAAAAACTTTTCTATATTACTTGTATCATGAAAAGTTATTCAAAAAGCACTTAAATATAACCTTTCGAAAATCACACAACAGATCTTCATTCATGCAATAAATCAGACATCTGTGGATGTTGGATAATGAAAATCTAGGATAACTCAGGTCACACCAACTCTCCCTCTGGCTTGCTCCATTAGGATAATACACATTGGAAATCTAGTTCCAAATACTTCCTCTACTGAAGATAGTGAGATTTAGCGCGACCCACCTAGCTACAACTTTTTGAATGTCTACAGAATGTTGATGCTTGATGATGCAAAACTTTTATTTAAAAGACATATTTTCAAAACCTAAATTGTCCCAATTTAATTTTCAAAATGAGAGTTAATCCATGTTTTCAGTTTATTGCCATTCACAAAACATTTTATAAAATAACATGGTAGACTTCCACTTCAACATCTTCACAGTGCAAGAAAATGAATGTTACTGAGTATGAAGACATCCAAAGCTAGCCCATATTTTAAGTATAGGGCAGAATACTTTTGCGATTCTTCCTAAAAAATGTTGGCACATTCGTCAAACGCCCAGGTTATAAAAATCACTTAGTATCAAGTCTTATCCTTCAGTGTATTTTTATATCTACATAGCATCACATTAAATGTTGGTGGGCAAAGGAGTGTAGAAAAATCTAAAAACATTTCAGGTTTTAATGATTTAAAACCAACTAGCAAAAATCTTCCCTCCAAATATTTTGTATGTGATTTTCTGTCCATTACAATAACAAAGTGAACAGCTATTATACTTTACAAAGAAGCTAAAGGAGAAGATTTCACTTTTCCTTTCAAACACGATTTCTTAGATAAAGAAGCAAAACTTTACATTTGGGTTTAAATTGGGGGTTGGGGGTAGAAGCGTCCTAAGTAAGAACATCAAGTTTATGTCAGTTGTACAAATGTCTCATTTAGGAAAGAAAGTAGATCCTTTGATTCAAAGATTCTAAAATAGTTTATCACCACAAGAAAAGAATCATCTTTCTCCTGGGGCCCTGGGGGCGACGCTGGGTCGGTGGCTGGGGCTGCCGAACTACTCTCTCGCGCCCCCAAACAAGGCTCTGGTGGAGGCAGCCGCGGGAGGGCGCCGCCTGGCGGAGGGATCCCGGGGCAGGAGCCAAAAAAGTGGGGGTGGGGGGAGGGGGGCAGCGCGCCGCCGCTGGACGCGGTTCCCACGGCACGGAACCGCGCGCGCCCTGCGATTGCCGCCCCCCCCCCCCCCCCCCCCCGCTAGAGCCCCCAGCGCCCTGCCACAGCCAAGGCCACCTCCCGCGTTAAAGCTAAAAAACTGTAACGTTTTGAACCAGTAAAATCATCTATTAGCATGTCCTATTGTTCTGCACAAAACCCATAATAAAGGAACAATAGGCGAGGCAAAAGAGCTCTTTCCAGCAAAGGGGCCCCAGGCACCCCCCCCACCCCCAGGATCCTCCTCTCTCCAACCAGGGTTCTAGACTAATACCCTTCAACACCCCCCCCCCCCCCGCCAGTTTACAGATTTATACAGAATTGTTAAGCTTATGTAATGCTCTTGAGAATGAGGCGTTTCAACTCCACGTATTTTCCAGATAAGGTGCCCCCACTTAAGTAGTAAAGCTGTTCTTTAAACATTTAAAATCCTACTTTAAAATTTATTTTCAGTGTATTTCCCTGCCACCTTAAAAGAAGATGAGGTACAACGGACTAAACACAGTCTCCCAACTTGCCGGGCGTGCAGACACAGCCGGGCCCTGGCCCCAACTCGGTGCCACTCAGCCTCGCTGTCTCCACTCCCGGTGACACCCGGCTCTGAGTCTGTTTGAAAGCCCAACAGCTACCACCATACACCGAAGTATCCTGTAGAGTACACATTCCCATATAAATGCAAAGGACTGCTGCGGTCAGCCCAAACTGCCTTTTTTCTGATAACAAAGTCTAGGTATTTCTTATAAAATATATGTTCTTTGTCAAGACGTGCATTCATGGTTCTGATCCTTCTGCTACCTACTATTCTGCAGTAGTCATTTTGTCTCCTGCTTCAAATCATGCTTCTAACTGGGAGGTTCAGTTTGTCTGGCCTAGAGATGAAAAATCTGACCTTTGGGTAGGGGAAAACGAAAACCTAAAGATCTGTCACTTCAGTACATGTGGTATCCTCATTACTCACTTTAAAAGAACAGCTGCGCCCTGGCCAGTGGCTCAGTGGTTAGAGCCTCGGCCGGCGCACCAGAGGGTTGCGGGTTCAATCCCGACTGCATCAGGTGCATACCGATCGACCTCTCTCACATCCATGTCACTCTCTCTCCCTCCACTCACCCCATCCCTTCCACTCTCTCTTAAAAAAAAAAGGTAAAAATATCCTCAGGTGAGGATTAACAACAAAAAAGCACGGTTTCCTAAGCAGGTGAAGCATCACTCAGCATTTTAAGGGAGCCTGATCCAGCATGTCTGGAGCAGGACCCAGAGCTCTTTCTCAGAAGCTCCCCCATGTCATCTCAACAATCCATAGTTCAGGTTTTGGGACTCACTGCTTTGCCCACAATTTATTCTCCAGAACGTTAGCAGCTGCTCGTTTGTTTCTGGTATAATCACAAGCACATTCAAAGTAGACTACCAATGATCTAGGCTTACACCCACACAGAACTAATCATTATAATCCTTTGTAATAAAAATTTTAAATGGTAAGTTAACTTCAGAGCTAAGACAATGCGTGTAGAAGCTTTAAGGTAGCTGGTTCTATACTAACAGGACAACTGTTTCTGCTTTAGTTGTAGTTAATCACTGGTAAACATGAAGACCATCGTACTACAGTTTCCACCAAGTAAAGGATGGCAGAACTCCTCCAAATAACAGAAAAATGGTTAACTAGCTAATCAGTATTATTAAGAAAATGTTTCCCACAGACACAAATGAAAAATGAAAAGTATTTGACAAAACCACTCAGCTTCCTGTAGAAACCCAAAGATTTATACTCTTCTGAAGTCTACCATAAAGGGGAAAGTTGATCAAAACTATGATTGTTTAAAAATACGTTCAATTAACTGTGAAAATATAAGTGTCAAACAGGTACAACTTCATCCTTTTAGCAGGTTTAACAGGCATAAACGGAATTTGGTTTCCATTTATTCTACCCAAATAGTTGTGAAAAGGACGTGAAGTATTTGGTATAATGTAGTTCTGCACACCATCCCTTCCAAATTTAATACAAAAGCCACATTTGGATGTTCTAGGGGTCCCAAGTGTATCTAGGCACTGCGGAACGTTGTCATGTCTTTTGGTTCTCTGCTGGGGACACACCAGTCATCAGCCTCATGGTTGCCTTTGTAATGCTTCCAGGCAGCTTTGTTATACACTGGGAGTCTTTCTATTGATTCTGTTGACAGAGCCTGAAAGAAAAGCAGGACCTAAGTTGGGCATGTTTTAGAATCCATATTTAAGAAAACATACAGTGGCAAAAAGGTTACTACAAATTAAACAATACTTTATTGGCTTTGTATTCTATTAATCATAACACTGTCCCCATACATTTTTACATAGTATATGTAATTGAAACGTTCTACTGACTAAGTCTATGGCACTGCCTGGTGTACATGTTGACTGAATTTGTTGTTTAGAGTAACTCCACCAGCCTGAAAGCCACTGGATTGAAATTTGACACAAGTGTAATAGATGCCTCTTATAAAACATGACCCATTAAAGAACAGAAGTTCCTTAATGAAAAAAGTCATATAAGTATAAAAGCACAAAAGTTGACATATGTATCTTAATATATATAATGTTATAATCATTTAATGAACTCTATTTTAATTATTAGAATACTATATTTTTCAGTATAGTCACTGTACTTTTAAAAATTCAACATAATATTCTTATCAGTCAATATAAAACTATGTCTAAGGCATCCTGGCCTTTGCATGAACCATTCTTGGCCCTCAGTTTGATCCTGTCTTTTCCTCCTGCCATTAGAGCCACCAATTTCAGTTACAGCACATGTGTTTCTGCATCATGCATAATTTCATGTTTCCAATATCATTACCGTTAATTCACTATTCTATTGAACTTGAAATAAACTATGTTCCTCATCATCTTCAAGTTGGGATATTTTAGTAGAACTTAAGCCACAGGCATTTCCCAAGATGCAGAAAATATTGAACTATAAATTTCACTCTGATAATGCTAAGGAAGGTACTTGACGTTGATGATTTTAATGATTCTATAAGACTTCCTGTCATCTATTTTTTCCAAAATGGAACTAAAAATCTTTTACCTATATATTCTCTTTAAATATGCCAGAACTGCCCTAGCCAGCTTAGCTCAGTGGTTAGAGCATTGTCCCATGGACTGAAGGGTCCCCGGTTCGATTCTGGCCAAGAGTACATACATGGGTTGGGTCAGGGGGCATATGGGAGGCAACCGACCAATGAGTCTCTCTCACATCAGTGTTTCTCTCTCTCTTTCTCTTCCACTCTCTCTGAAAAGCAATGGGAAAAATATCCTTGGATGAGGGTAAAAATAAATAAGCCAGATAAATTTATTTTTTCCAATACAAAGTTTTCAGCATTTCCTGTAAAATAGGTGCCATCTAGTGGCCAGAACAAGAAACTAGCGTCACTAAATAACTAGGTACCAACAGCTTAACCAATCCAGTGGGTTGCTGGGGTTCAGTGCTCTCCACCCCTGTAAAATATACTGATCTCCGCCTAAACACATGGAACATCCAATGCGAGGAGGCTCAGTGCTTCTGCCCACACCAGGTGAGCTATAGGCTTACCAAGGAGTCACCTATATTTGTTCCCAAATCTGTTTATGCAATTACATCTGTCACTGTAAATATATAATTTAATCAAATGTTACTTAAACAAAGTGCGAAAAAAGATGGGAGGGTTCTTTGAAAACTAAGATGAATACTTTGGGAAAACTCATGAAGGAAAGTCACATAAAAATTGCTGTCAAATCAGAGTCAGAGACATTTGTAAAGGACTGCATACAAGTAAAAAAGGATTGTGTATTTGGTTGTTTCTTTGTTTAAAGAATTCCCCCTCTCCCCCCAAGAAATGTAAGTACAGCTTCTGCAGAGAAGATAACTGAAACTTCAATCTGTAGAACCAAAGAAAAGGCCTGAGCAGAACATCAAAAGATTGGTGGATCAATGTCCATTCATGTGCTTTGTGTTAAAATCAAATTTGTAAGACATAAAACTTTTTATGATTCCCTACTTTAACCCAACTTTTTTTCCATTAACAACCACAGTCCTGATCATTACAGATAAGAGTACTTCTTTCCCAGAGTCAAAAAGGTCAGCTGTCAAAAAAGACAAGGTCCTATGTGAAAAACCATAATACTTCTATTTTACTAGCATGAGGCAGAGGAAAATTTCATTACAGTTAAATATTGGCATCTTTTCTTCTTATCAAGAGACATCTCATTCACTCAAGAAAACTATAATTACTACCTTAATGTAGATCACTGCATCTGTCCCATAGCCCTCGAGGGAATACAGCTTCAGGTCTCCTTGGAAGTACTGTGCATAAAGACGGGAGATGGGCAATCCATAGCCAAAACCAGCCTGTTGTGTGAGGAAAATGGAATTTTATTCAGAAAGCCACACACTGAAATACTTATCTAATAAAAACAAACACTACTGAGTACCCCAGGGCCATGAGAGCCTGTATCTAAGAGACCAACTAATACCTAAGAATTTCTAATGATCAAGCTGTAGCCTAGCTGAGTACTATATTAGATGACTCCCCTCTGGTCATTTAGAAGTCTTCATTCCTTCTACTATAAAACGACTTGGGGGTTCTGAAAAAGCATGTTGCTTTTCTTCATTGGCCTGCTCTAGAGTATCCCAATACTGCTTTGGGCAATATCATACAAAACATGTTCGTTCATTCATTCATTCATTCATTCATTCATTCATTCATTCATTTATTTATTTATAATCTTCACCCAAGGATATTTTTTCCATTGCTTTTCAGAGAGAATGGAGGTGAGGGGAGAGAGAGAAACATCGATGTGAGAGAGATACACTGGTTGCCTCCCACATGAGCCCTGATCGGGCCTGCAACCAAGGTACTTGCCCTTGGCCGAAATCGAACCTGGGACTCTTCAGTCCTAGTGCCAAAGTTCTAACCAGTTAGCCAAACCGGCTAGGACACATGTTCTCTCTTTTAGGAGCAAGAAAAGAAAAAGCCTTTTTGCAACCTAACAGATACAGCTCATGACTTCATACCATGAACTTCTAGCCTGTGTTCTGAACCTGGAGGGATCCATAAAAGCTCTGCTTTCTTAATTCTCACTTACAGGTCACTTCCCTGCTTAAAAATCTTCAAAGCACATCCCCTCACCCACTGGCTTGAAATAAAAATCCAAACTTCTAAAAGAGCTTTCAAGACCCCATAAGATCAAGTCTCTGCCTCCCACTTTCCAGTCCAGCTGAACGAAATCTTCTGCTCTCAAGTTCTTCAAACATATGCAATTTTTTTCTTCTGTGTCTTTGTTCATCCTGTTCCCAATATCTGGAATGACCTTCTTTACCTGAATAAATCTACCAATTATTTAATACAAAGCAAAACATTTAGATAAATGTAAAATCGGTTTTTATCACCAAAAGAGACGTTCAATGACATTTCATACAACACTTTAGTTAAGAGCTTATGTGGATTCAGGAATGAGAGTGCTATTAACAAATCCAGGCTCCAGGTTTATCTATCTCCACCACTTATTACTTGATTTTTCTAGGCAGAGTGTGTGTTCACCCCTCCAAGTCAACTACCTATTCTTCATGTCTCCTCACCCCGGGAGTCTGACCTGAATGGATGATGTCAGTGGATTCCTATGCCCTCTGCCTCCAGTGGGTCCGGCCAATGAGGAACCCAGTAGGAGTTCAGAGGTAGTCAAGTCAGGGTATTCACTCCGTGCTTCCTTCTGCCTGAGCTTGCTTTCCTTGGGCAGATTGGGCCCTTTGTTACTAAGCAGCTACTATGCAACCTTCCCCTTTTCTAGGTTCTGCTAACTTCTCTGCCCTCTTCCTTTGATTCTGGGTGGTGACAGCCCTGGATGTCTACACTATCCCTACTCATAGCTCTGTAATTAGTCTCTTTGTAAATAAGCCTTCCTTAATTATCATTTGAATGAGCTCTCTTTTCTGTTGGGACCATGACTGATACATTAATTAGTTCCAGAAATGGCCCCAAGGAAATTTCACAGGTGGCTCAGGATGCCATGACCTGATCTGCTTCATCACTGCCTCTCCCTCAACCACACCCATGAACTCCTGGGGCTTCCCCTAGAGAAGAAAACCAGCATAGGCCTGGCCCACTGATGGATCTCCACCAGATGCCAGCACCAGCCAGGAGTGGACTGCGCTTGCACTACAACCTCTCCGGGCAGGGGCAAATCCTGCCCGTGGGCAGAACTTGAGGTGCAGCACCTACATGGACTCACGGGTGGCAAACAGGTTGGCTGACTGGCTGGTCAGGGGCTTGGGGAAAATGAAACTGCATAGATGATGAGAAGGAGGTCTGGAAGAGGAAACGCAGATGGTCCTGTCTAAGCAGGCTTCCAGTGTGAGGATATTCTGCCCATGTAGACGTCCGCCAGAAGGCACCCACATGGAGGAAGCTCTCAGTAGTCAAGAACACAGGATGACCACTCCTGAGGCTGGTAGGCAGTCTTCCTCCAGCTGCCCCAGTGCTTGCTTACTGGGTCCGCTTACAAAGTGGTCATAACATTAGGAGGGAGGCTCCAAAAATAGTTTAACAGGCTTCCCCTTGGTAAGGCTGCGTAGACACACTGGGGAGCCTGTGCTATGTCAAACCTCCTGTTTTCTTAAAAATTTGCATAAATTCTGCATCCTGAACAACAAACACTTACATGGCACTGACTTTGTGCCAAGCACTATAAAAGGTATTTTTACATATATAAATGTCAGCCTTTACAATAACTTGATTTTTAAAGATGGAGAAACTGGGATATTAAGGGGTCCACAGTTTTCCCAAAGCTACACAGCTAAAATGTAGTGATGTCAGGAGCAGAATATCAGACAGTGCTGATCCAAAGTCTGGACCAGTATGCTATGCTGCTCTCCACAAAAATTCTACAATATTTGTTTACTACAAAAGCAGCCTATCCCTTCTCTCCTCTTACTTCTAGAGTAAAATCAGACTTTAAGAAGATGCTTGTGTTTATTATTTGACCTCACCTGCCCCTTGGCACATGATTGCCTACCCCGGGCACCATATATCTCCATTTGAGAAGCTCATTACTGTATTAATCATTGTAAAATTTTGTAAGACATGAACCATATCACAGTTGTAGCTACAGAATTTGTGCTGTGTGAAAGGTAAAAATATTATAATGAAGTCCTTCTGGTAACTTCCTAGTGTTACCAGATCCACTTATACTGTGTTTCATCACGTCACAGCATAACTCCAGTGTATATGCCAAAGAAGATTCCAAGCCTAGAACAACAGTTCTTCCAGAATTACAGGTTAGAGAACTGGCAAAGGGCTTTTCTGGGGGTTGGAGAACAATGATGGAGTCAATTCAAAAGCTAATCTTGCCCAACCAGTGTGGCTAAGGGTTGAGTGTTGACCTATGAACCAAGAGGTCCCTGGTTTGATTCCCGGTCAGGGCACATGCCCGGATTGCAGGCTCGATCCCCAGTATGGGGCGTGCAAGTGGCAGCTGATCAGTGACTCCCTCTCATCATTGATGTTTCTATCTCTATATCCCTCTCCCTTCCTCTCCCTCTAAAATCAATAAAAACATTTTTTTTAAAAGCTAATCTTATTAAACCTGAAAACAGATGACTATTAAGATGAATAAAAAATACCAGCAAAACAATTATAATTTGAGCCATTTCCAGGTTGGTGATTAAACTGATCAGATCTCTAGTCTTATTTCTGAGTCTAGAATATGAGATCTTTCTACTGTAAGTACTTGAGGAAAAAAATCAACAATGAAGATCAAATCAGTATTGACCAAATACCAGTAAAACTGCTAATTTAGTCTTCCCATTAGAAACAGTATGTCAAAATGCGGTTTACCACATGAAAACAACTAACATATCACTATCAAGCTTGGCAATGAGACCTCTAAAACAATACTCTGTCTTGTGCTGTCAATCAAAAGAAAAAAATAACCCAAATTTAACGCTGTTTAAATTTAGAGAAAAGTGGGGGTTTTTCCTAATAGCTTCCCTTCCTCCTTGGGATGTACCCTACAGAATGGCTCAGCTGATTTATTTGGTAACCAATTTGTTTGGGTTTCTTTTTGGCAATTCACAGAAACACACTTCATTATTTCTTGATCACATACCAGAGGCACTGCTCGGGACGTCTCGACACGAGGCCGGGGTGCAGTTGAGTACATGTAGTTGAAGAGTCTGTCAATTTTCCTCAAAGGAACACCACCTCCTCGGTCACTCATCTAAGATGAGAAAGGATCATGCACTATGACCAAGTCCCATACACAGCAAAATACAGACACATACTCAGCGTCATAGTTTAACTGCTGGCTGCACAGTACAGCTTTTCAAAATGAGTATCATGCGATCCAAACTGCAAATGTAAACAATTTCCTTACTGCTGGACTTAACACAACTCACCCAACACAAGAAATTCTAATACATAATAAACTCCATCATGATACAAGTTCAATGAGGCGGCTTTGTGTATTACTAAAGTCTCACTAACACTTCAGTATAGCACAAAATGCTGCATAAACTAGGCCTATCTCGGATGTAAACATAAATGTATTATTCCTTTATGGTGGGCAGTCTGACAACCAGATGAAAAATGCATAAACCCTCTGACCCAACAAGGCTTATCCTAAAAAAAAAAATCAGAAAAGTATGCAAAGAACGTGTAAGACTATCCATTACAGCACTATGGAGAAAAGCTAGAACTGGATTACATCCTAAATAGGGGACTATTTGAATAAACTAATGTACATTCTAAAACAGAATATTTAAATGTACAGAATGGTATGTATTGGCATAAGAGATATTCACAAAACCTTGTTAAATAGCAAAAAGTTATGAAGATGCATTTATAATATTCTAATTTTGTAAAAATTAAATTATAAAAAAGGTCTGTAATGATATACTTTTGTCTATGGAATAATGAGTGATCTCCTTTTGGGTTTTTAGTTTCTGAATTTTTTTCACAATTATTTCTATTATGGAAAGCAACAGTATAATTTTCATTTTCAGGAAGGAAAAAGCAGATTCACTTCAATGTGCTGCAGAATCTCATCTACCAACCATTTCACAGCATACACTCTCAGACAACTTTCTGGTGAGTTTATAAGGTGCATAGGTTTTTATATTGTACTTATGTCATTTTCCAACTCAAATCATATGGTAGACTGGGTTTAATAATTTATTACAAATTGTCAGTTTCTTTTCCTTCACAGCTAACATGGACTTACTTCTCTAGTTGTTGTACACCTTCCATTCTAATCTACTAGAACAGCCATTTTCCTTTGTTACAAAATCTAAATTGAGTCTACTATCTATAGTATAACATAGCTGTCACAAACAAATCTGCTTTTAACAGAGGCATATAGATATGCATAGATATAAAAATAGTTCTGAATGCTATGTATGAAGTCAATAAGGTCAGATGGCTTCTAGTTAAGTTTTTCTATAGTCTTTTAAAATTTTTACAGTATGTTTATACATTAAGTCCTCACTTCACATCATCAATAGGTTCTCGAAACTCTGGTGGAATGATATACAAGGAAAACAATTTTACTGCAGGTTAATTGATATAAAAAAGAGATACGTTCCTATGACATCTTATCGATGTTATAACTAAACAATGTTAAATAAATGATGTTATTCGAGGACCTGCTATATATTTCTTTCCCAAAGAAAATCACATAGCTATTTTAATTTTTAAAATAAAAATTCACTTTGAAATACCATTTGAAGACTTGCCTCTGATATATCTACAATTAGATAATTGCAGTATAAAAATATACAAGGACTTTATTAAGAACTTGTCTGTGGCATTATGCTTGAAATTGTTCTTGGCCATGAATTCAAAGCCCTGTGAAAAGATTTATTTTAGTAATATGAATAAAGATGTCTGGGTATTTTCTGAGATCCATCAATTCATTAATTACTCAGTCTTTAATGCTCTCCTGCACATATGCTGGTAACAGAAGTGTGAGGGTTCTATAAATATTAATTTAAGGGAACAACATATTAGAATAGATATTAAGATAAAAAGATAGAATTCCATAAATATTTTCTTGTTTTCCTTAACCTTCTGGCATCCAGCAAGCATAAAACATGAAGTGACTTCTAGCCACTGGCGAGTATGAGAAAAGCAGAAAGCAGAGCAGAAAGGACAGAAGTGACTGAGAAGTATCTTCTTATTAGAGGTGAAGGGGGTAAGCTAAGTCATAGGAATATAGTTAAAAACTGATAAAGGTAAATAAAGGTAACCTCCTGGGAAGTGTCCGGCTATCTAGGTCGGTAGAGCACGAGACTCTTAAAAGTAACCTCCTTTGCTTTGTAGCCAAAAACACAATAAACTGGAACCAATAGATCTTTATTTTTTTATTTCATTTATTTATTTTTTTAAATGTATCTTTACTGATTTCAGAAAGAGGAAAGGAGAGGAGGAGAGAGAGATAGAAACGTCAATGATGAGAGAGTCACTGATCGGCTGCCTCCTGCATGCCCCCAACTGGGGATCGAGTCCGCAACCTGGGCACGTGCCCTGACCAGCAATCGAACCCCAATTGCCTGGATCCTAGGTCAATGCTCAACCACTGAGCCACGCCCGGCTGGGCAGGAACCAGTAGATTTTTAAAGTGGTCAAAAGAGTTTCCAAGAGAGTTGTAAGAGATGATATTATACCAGAAGGTCTGAGTTCTTTGGGAAAAAGGAGGGAGGAAATAATGGGAGAGAGACAGATGTTTGGTCTGTATATATTTAAGACAAGAAGAATGGCACTCTGATAACAAATATACTGAGAAAGAGATGTGAAAATTAAACCAAAAAAAATCTCTGATTAAGATAATTTGGAAAAAAAATCTACACTCACAGATACATAAGCCTATGCTAAGGGAAAGAAAAGAGATTATGAAAGAAATAGGTGGTGGGGAGTAATGTCAACAGGAAGCTGAGGAAGAGGAGTTTGCCAATTATTTGTCAAGCTTTCTCTTCAGTGCATGAAATCATCACTTTTCAATGTTCTCCAACCAAAGAGGTGTCATCCCTAACTTCCTGTTGCCCATAACACTTGGCTCTCTGGGCTAGTTCATGTGAATTTCTGGTCCTAGGGAAATGAACCACAGCTAACTTGATGACAGCTTTGAAGGCAGGAAATTTACTAACCCTGAACTCTCACCCAGAGCTCCTGAAGTCTCTTACTCAACATCTTTTTCAATGTCAAGTTTATAAAGTCACCAACAGTGAATGAACCCAGACATTTACTTTTTTTTTTCTTTTTTTTCTTCAGACATTTACATTTTAATTGAAAAGATATGTGGCTGCAACACTTGCATTACTTAATGAATAGAGATCAAACACAAAATCTGAAGGAGCAGCAAGTGATCTAAAAGAGAAAAACAACTCACAGGATTTTCAGCAGAGGTGAAGAATGTCAAGAATTTGAACAAACTAAAAGAATGGGGGGAAGCCCAGACCTTGATCCTAAAAGCCTAGGGTAAGTGATGGGGATGAATCACTACTGAAGCAAATTAAAATACGCATTTAACAAAAAGATATACCAAGAGTAGATGCAGTCATGTGACCCTGGATGTGAGGAGGCAGAGCCCAATATACAGGTAGGGCTTTTATAAGGGGCTTCTAGAACAGTCTGTTCAAGACCCTTACGAACATTTTTTAACAGCTTTATTGAAATATAATTCACAGACTATATAATTCAACCATTTAAAGTACACAACTCAATGATTTTAAATATAGTCACAGAACTGTGCAACCATCAACAGTCAATTTTAAAATATTTTCATTACCTCAAAAAGAAACCCTGGACACTTTACTGATTACATTCCTAAACGACCACTAGTCCACTTCTTGCCCTTTTATATTTGTCTATTCTGAATATTTCATATGAATAGAATCATATGATACGTGACCTTCTGTGATTGGTTTCTTTCACTTAGCATGTTTTCAGTGTTCCAGGAGCCATGTTGCAGTATGTATCAATGCTTCATTCTTTTTATGGCCAAATAATATTCCATTAGATGGATATATATTACATTTTGTTGATCCATTTACCAGCTGATGGACATTTGGGCTGCTTCTATTTTTCGGCTATTGTGAATAATGCTGCTATAAACATCCATGTGTAAGTTTTTGCTTGAACATCTGTATTTAAACCTTCAGAGTATAGACATACTTAGAAGTCGAAATGCTAGGTCATTGTGAACTTTTCTTTATACCAAACAGACAGGTTCCCTAAGCATGGTCTGTCTGTCCACCAACACAGAATCAGTCTCTGGCTGAGTGCCTAGGAGCTCAGTGAACCTTGATCCGTGTGGTGATAGATAACCACAATAATGGAAAGCATCTGCAGACCAATAGGCTAAAGCACAAAAACAGAAGCAGAGAAAGCTACAAGAATCATGCTGTAGCATAACTGAAGCCCCAAAGCAGAAGTCATATAGGACTTATTTTGAATCAAGTAAACCTTAGTGGGCAAGTAGCTGACACATAACTAACCAAAAAACAGATACACATTAGCATCTGGGCTGGAGAAAACGTGATACATTACTTTTTCAGCAAACAGATGGTACAGCTATGTATTTATTTGTGTCTCACTCTTAAATGAATAGCCCAGAAAGATAAACAGAAAAAAGAAATTCAGAGATAACAGTGCAGACAGCAGAGACAAATTAATTTTTGAAAAAACAGCTATCATTAATATCCTCAGAGTGATAAAAGAAGGTAAAATTAAAAAGTGTATAATAATACAGTGAAACTAAAAAATCAATAGAAGGGCTGGGAATTTAAAGTCAAGGAAATCTCACAGAGTAGAACAAAAAGTTAAACAGATTAAAAAAGAGGAGAAAAAAGATACGAAAAAAGGGGATCATTTCTCGAAGCCCAACATCCTCCAAATATGACTATCAGAAAGCACAACAGTAGGAAAGAAAGTATCAAGGAACCAGGAGAAGTTCTAAATTCTAAAGGGCCCAGCCCAATGAGTAAGGGAAAGGGCCACGCCAACTCACATCATTATGAAATTTTAGAACAGAGATGAAAAATTTTTAAAGCTTCAGTTAAACAAATAATCTTAAAAGCTCAGTGAAACAAAACCTCAAACTAAAACTGGTCACGTACAAAGGAATGGGAATTGGAATAAGCATAAGTCTTCTCAAAAGGAATAGCAAGGATGATGTCAGCAAAAATAGTGGAGAAAGGAGCTCCACTATTTTCTATGACAATAGAAAAGAACTCTTATAACTCAACAATAAAAAGACAAACCGCTTAAAAACTGAGCAAAGGATCTTAATTGATATTTCTTTATAGAAGATAAACAAATGGCCATGAAAAGACGCATCATCAATCGTTAGGGAAATGCAAATGAAAACCACAATGAGATACCACTCACACCCATTAGAATGGCTATCATCAAAAAGAATGACAATAGCGAGTGTCATCAAGGATGTGGAAAATGGGAACCTTCATACATTGTTGGTGGGAATGTAAAATGAGTTACTTTGGAAAACAGTTTGCCAGTTCCTCAAAAGTTAAACACAGAGTTACCTAAAAGCAATTCAATTCCTAGGTTTAAAAAAAGAGAATTGAAAACCCATGTTCACATCAAAATTTCTATATGAATGGCAGCATTATTCATAATAACCAAAAAATGAAAACAACCCAGATATCAATCAACTTGATGATTAGACAAATAAAATGTGTTATACCCACACAGCAGAGTATTATTCATCCATAAAAAGAAATAAAGTACAATACATGCTGTAACATTATCGTAAGCGGAAGAAGTCAGTCACAAACGACCACATACTGTATGACTGCATTTTTATTAAATGTCCTGAATAGGGAAATACATACATGAAAGTCAATTAGTGATTTTCAAGGACTGAGAAGAGGGGAAAACAGGGAGTGACTGCATTGGGTTTTTCTTGGAAGTGATGAAAAAAAGTTCTGAAATTAGACAGTATATGGTTGCACAACCTTGTGAATATACTAAAAACCACTGAATTATATACTTAAAAAAAAAGAGAAACTAGATGCCTTCAAAAGTCTTCAAGATTATTATTTTCAATCCATAATTCCACGTATGACCTTAAATACTGAGAAAATTGCAACTGAAGCTGGGTAAGGGAGAGGAGGTACTAATTCCTCAGCTACCATAACAGAAAGCTAGTATTTGCCATTTAAAATTTTTTAATTTCAGAAACAGCAAAATTGAAATACTACTTAAAAACGTAGCAATAATTCCCAGAAGAAATAACTGAAAGACTGTCTCTGAGTAGTAACTCACAAATGACCAGGAACTGACATATTTGAGTTTTATACTCTCTGTATTTATTACTTTAAGAGATATTTTTAAATGTTTATTTAAAAAAAGAGAAACATCACCATACTCTAAGAAACTGGGCTATCTCAACAATGTAGTGGAAAAAGCCTGGCACTGTGTCATTTTTTCACTGTGTAGGCACAACCTAATCACTGTCATAGTCTGTTATCTGTAAAACTAAGAATAAAATTGCCTGTGCTCCTAACTTAAGAGTCACTATGAGATTCAAATGGAATAATTAAAATGAAAGTAGAATGAAAAGCATTGTTTAAAAATGAAAAATTATGTACTATCTACATAACACTGCAAATACCCAAATATTTTATATTTTATTTATCAAAGTGGGTATCAAAGTATATATTCATGATCACTGCTAAACTCTCTGTCTCAGGATTTACTTTAACTTGAATAACCTGATTTAGGGATCAGAATAGAAATAGACTCAAGGGATAATTCCATAATCTGCCAGATAAATGAAGCAATGAGCTTATTAGCTATTAGGGACAGGATTTCTTTCTCCTAAGAAAAATTATGCCTTCTAGAAATTATGTGCATGCCTGTACATCAATTTTTTTTAAAAAAAACAACAAAAAGCATTTACCCTCACAGTCAAATCCTCATTACCCAGTGTGACGTGGACTTGAATAGGTGGATAAACACCTTTGACAGCATGGTGTTCCATGGTTGCTCTCATTGCATTCTGAAACACATTAGGTTTACATTAAAAATACAACTTTAAAAAAAGAAACTAATTATAATTTTCAACTACATAGGCATCGCTTTAAATTTTAAGTTTTAATTTGATAGAATTAAATATGCCAAAGAATCATAATTCTTATAATCATATTTAAAGAATTACTTTCTTAAAAATATTACTAAGTCAGTTTTGGAGGACTTGTGAGATACTTTGATTTAAAAATTTCAACCAAATTCTGCATATTTTGCAAAACCAGCTGTCTCAACACTTTTAATTAGTTTACATTAAAGCAGACAATTCTATCCAAATGCTTTTATAATTTAATAGATAAGAAACAAATCTTATTTTTGAAAACAGTTTCATTTCTTTTTTTAAGAACCATTTTGTCATACATTGCTTTAAAAAAAATTTTTTTTTCATATACTATTAACAGCAATGGTCTTATTATGATGTAGAAATTAATCCAATTTACCACTTGTTGGAAACTAAGGATATCTACATTGTAAAACTGTTTTGATTCATTTCTAAAGGATACAGGGTACACATGGCCAACATGTCATAAGCACTAAATGATAACATGGCATGTCACATTGGAATAGAAATTGGTAAGACCAGATAAGGTAAAAAGGGCAAAAGATGGACTGAATTTGGAAAAAAGTGTGACCCTGGCACTCCAATCAGGACTGAGTCTATCATCTCTACCAAAGGCCACTTGAGATTAGGTTCCAGATGGAAGCCATTATTACTGACATTACATAAAATCCCTTACATGATAGTATTTCTTTTATTAAGCATCATGGGGAACAAGATCTTTATGTGACTGAAATTTCAAGGAAAAAATTAGTTTTAATCCTTTAAGTGCCAATCAGTTATTTAATCACTCTGATTGAACGATCTGGGGAAGGATTAGGTATTTTCTTGCTGTCTTAGAACAAAAGAGCATTCTTGAACCCTTGCTGTTCTAAGACATTATCGTCAGTTTTTCTCTGTTTAGTATATTTTTCTTTTGCATTATCAGGCTGAAAGCCACTTCTCTCTTCTAGTTTGCTGCTGGCTGAAGACAAGGTAACTAAACTAAGAGAGACTACAGGCTTGGCTTAGAGTGTCATTTTCAGCCACAGGGACCTGCACTACTTATCACCCACTTTCCTGTTTACCAGCAAATGTTATTGTGGGCAAAAATGTATTCTCAACACTACTAGCATAATTTTATTTAGTTTTCAAAATTTGTTGTAAAAAGCAAATATAACAGCAGAAACCCTATTAGTCAATATAAATGACTTTCACACAAAAAAACACAAAAACCACACATCAGGACTCTGGTCATTTCAGGGTAACAGTTAAGAATCATTCTTCTAAATATTTTGTTTTGTAAAATATAACTTTATTGAGCACATATAATGTGCTGACATTGTATTGCATATTTGATACGCTCTCTCCAGTCTTCATCGTAATATGGATAGTATTACCCTTGTTTTCCAGAACGGGAAACTGAGTCTCAGGAAGCTTGAGCAACGTGGCTGACATCACACACATAATTAAGTGGCAGAACTGGAACTCAAGCCCAGGTCTTTCTCACTCCCCAGTCGGAGCTTACCACCACACTGAGAGGCCCGTCAGTGCTGACAAAAGGCTGATCTCCAGGAATGTGACACAACGCTGAACGTGAAATGACACCTTTTAATGAAACTGGGGAAAACCGGGCATTTAACTTTCCGCGCAGACGCCTCGCCCCAGGGAACGGCTGGGAGAGGTATGTAAACTAGTTTACAAACCTTGAAAAGCTCAAACACCATGTGATAGAGGTGGGACGGCACATACACCACTTGTATTGGCTGTCCTGACGACTTTGCTACAGAGCAGAAGAGAGAGATATCAAGTACAGGGAGATGTGCTGAAAGCAGTTTAAAGAATATATTGTGTAGTGATGAAAAGGAAACATTTACTGCGGAGGACAGTATCATCTAGGGGAGGAGTGCCACACCAGTTCTTCACCATATCAGTGTTTGAACCCCACGCTCACCTAGATTTACCTGTCAGTGACGAGTCCTGCATAATTTAACCAACCCACCTTCCTACTCTTCTCTATGATGATGAGTCTTTGTAAAGGACTCTCAACCTTAAAGTCAACCATTTAATAGGCACCCAGGTGGGCCTGGTGGGCAGAAAGTGTGTAAAACAGAACCTTGGAACAAAACATATCCTAGGATTCTAATACAGACAACAAATTGGATTCCCCTCTGAATAAAATACCCCTGGGAAACACGGGTGGGACATCTGGAAACTGCCCACAGTAGTTCAGGTTCCCAGGCTATCGCTTGTGTATTGTGATTCTTATTTACTGAATGTACCGTTATGGACCAAAAGCATTAATATGGCTTTAGAAAAACACCCAGCAATTCTATTTTCAATTGGATAACTTCTACTGCTGTCCAGAATACAACCTAGTAAAAGCCTGTTTAATTTTATTCTCCTTAAAGGAACATGTTAACTTAGGAAATGTTTTTCCCCTTTCTAACTACTCTCCCTCTAGAAAAAACAGCAAGACTCACAAATCCCCTTCCAAGGCACCTAAACCTTTTTTTGTCCCAAAGACACTAAGTCAAGGTGAAAAACAGACCATCAGAGTTAAAAGATTCTCAAACAAATGAGCATCTTTCTTTCCTTTTACACCTCCAGTGTTTTTACTTCCTCAACAGTAAAAATGATTTACAACTCAGGAAGTAAAAATCTTCAAGGGTAAACCTTACATTATTGAAGTGCATATAAAAGTCAAACAGAATTTTCTTGGTTTCATTTTTTTTCTAACCAGAAGACCAAAGATAAGCAAAGAATCAACATTATCAATTTAAAAAAATTTTTTAAATGGGAAAAAGACCAAAATGTCTTTCAGAAAGAATCCAACTACATTAACTATACACACACACATTTTTTCTTAACATGATTGCTCTCTCGAAGCTTTCACAGCCAATGAATAAGTTGATGAAAAGTCCTTTTATATTAAAACAAATCTAAATTATTCTTATCATTCATTTTCAGGTAATCGTAACACTGATCACTGAGGAAAAGACAACGTCAGGCTTACCATTTAGTTCTTCAAGCTGTAGTTCAGGTGAGTTAATATAATACAAATCACATAGACGCCTAGCATTTTCATAGCCATCTAGTGTGAATCAAAACAAACAAAAAAAGCATTAAATAAATTTACATCTGTTTCATGCATTAAGGAGGCAACAATACTGACAAATGAAATTTTAAAAATTTTTATAGAAGAAAACATACATTAATAATCTTACTTTGGGGAAGGTCTTTTTAAATATGACATGACAAAGCCTAATAGCCATAAAGGAAAAATGACAGATACAATGCCAAAACAAAACAAAACACACATCTGTATAGAAAAAGACACCATAAACAAAGTAAAGGAAAACAGCAGGCTGAGGAAATTATTTACAATACATATAACAAACATTTAGAGCTGGTGAGGGTTTAGGAAAGACACTCTCATTCATTGTTTGTTACCTTGGGGGGGGGGGGGGGAGTATCAAAATTTTAAATGCACTTTAAATGTTTTTAATTCTAGGAATCTTCCTTTCTAAAATACTAGCAAAACTCAGCATATATCTAAAGATGTTCACTGCAGTATTGTGGTAATAGAAAAAATGAGAACAAACTGTGCATCAAAAGGAGGATGTCCTAATCTATTCTGCTACATCCATACAGTCATTCAAAAACCTGGGGTGTATCATATGTACTGAACATGGTACAATGTCTGTAAACTTGTAGAAAAATATACATAGACTACCCCATTTTCTAAAAACAACGTAAGACTAGCAATCATGTATGTGTATGAGCATATGCGGTATAAACAGAAAAAAGTATGGGAAGATGTAAACCAAACTATTATAAATTATGGCTCCTAGTACAGGGAGTTAGAAAGGGGGGAAAGGGGCTTAAATTTTCTGAAGTGAAACTGATGCCCTCATAGTATCACCATACTTTGCCTAACAAAGCAATGTATCAGCGAATATTCATCTGTTACATGAGGCACAATTAACATTATAAAGTTATTTGCAAACCCATATATTCATTCCTAACATTTTAATCTCATGATATAAATAGTTGTTTTAATAGCAAGAACTAACACTCAACAATGTTGACTTCTGCATCCTTTCTGAAGTGAGAAATTATTAGTATTTACCTTGAATAACGTCAACTACATTGCAGTTTGGGTTTATGCTTCCGATGTGTTTCCGATGAGATGGGCTTCCTTTGTCTTTCCCACCAAACAATAAAGCTATTAAGAAATAAAATATCAAAGACAAACAAAATAAGCTAAAATATCCAATGCCCTTTCCAGATTTGAAAACTGTTTCTCTAAATGGTGCCAAACAATAGAACAAATATTTTTCTTAAACATAAACACAGTATTTTACATTCATAAAAACACCTCCTTTGTATAGCAGTCTATTTACTTTTAATACACACACACACACACAAAAGTAAAATTAAACATTCTCCTTAAAGGGAAGTTTTCTAAATAAATTTAAAATATACCAACACACTTTACTTAGCTTCTTTTCTTGACTTCCAGACACTTACAGTGCTGATTGAGTAACATTCTAATTGAAATTCGACTCATGAAGAAGCGATCCAAAAAGTACTGAACATTCTGGCTGGTGACAGGGTCCACCCCAAAGCTCTCCTTGTATTCAATCACACCCTGAGCCATGGTAGGAATAACATCATTGTGTCGGTTCCTGATCCGTATCACGGTATCTGTAAAGCTAAACAAACCTGTCTTTCAAAACAGCCAAGTATTTTGACAAGTGAATTTAATGCTAAAATCTAAGTTTAACCAACTACACTAGGCAAGGGATCCCCAATTCAGCAAAAGGAGCCTTGGTGCATGTTTTCCTACACTTGTGTAAATATATTTCAGATCATAAAATATACTGAGTCTGAAGGTGTAAGAACCTCCAAAATAAAACTTCTGAAATTTAATTATTCTCTTGGAAGTCTTAAAAGTAAGGCTGCCACAAAATATGATCCTAAATATGCTGTGGTCTTCTTTAACCACTGTCAACTACGATCATCTCAGCACTCACTATGAGGACGGTTTTCCAGGGACATTCAGCGTAAGACAGAGCACTTGCTTCTAGGGAACACATGCTCTGGAAGGAATGAAGACGAATAAGCCAATAAAGCCTGTCTGCTCTGAAACTATTCCCTGCGGTTCAAAGAAAGAAAGAACCACTTAGAACAGAAAAGTAGGAAAGAATTCTAATTTCACTCATCCTATAAGTTTAAAAATGGGAGAGGAAACGTCAACTGTTGTGTGAAAAGAAAAATTTTCAAATCATCTGGCCTTCCCATTTCTGTCATTTAGAAGACATTCTTGCATGGGTAATTTAAAGAACTAAATAAAACAGAAAAGAGGTCTTAATTATGGAGTAACAAAATCCATTTTGTAACATACCCATCAGAATTTACACTTTCAAAAGAGTGCTTTCCTATTCAAAGTCATCATCTTGAGTACTATTAACTTATTCCAATGATGCTCTCATAGCTCAAATCATTTCTGAAATGTCTAGTTTGTAATTAGCTTCAAAACCAAACTATTAATCCAAAATACAAACAATAAAACTCCTCAAAATAACGAACATCTCATGATTTCTAGTCACCCCTTTATTAGTTTATTTCACCTTTCTTCTTTTAAAACACTAAACAGTATTATTCTGCTTAACTGCTCTGAATGATTGTTTCCAGAAGGTTCAGATAACATAACCCACGTAACATAAAAGTAACATAATGTTTACTTTTAAGATTACTTGTGTCTAAATTCTGGTCCTACCATTTGCTAGCTCTATGACCTTTAAGCTACCTTAAATTACTTAACCCCTTTGTGCACATGTATTCTCTCAACTGAATTGTTCTAAAGATTAAATGACATCATTCATGTACAATGTGCTCCATAAGTAGGCATAGAATAAATCTTGATGTTATTTTCAGACCAAAATCGTGTTTAAAAAATGAAGTGCTATCATCTTTACAGTCAAAAAATGTATAAACGATTGAGGACAACAAAAGAGGTGGTCTCCAACTTTTCAGCAACAGTCATTGGAATAAGTAGGTAACTGCCTGAGGGGACTACTTGGGTTTATCATTTCTGACATGTTAGTTATTAAAGTAGTCATATTACTTACATTATCTTACAGACCACAGATCATACACTAGAGACTCATAGACATGTTTTTGTAGACCTTTAGTATTTTTTTAAATTTTTAATTACTTGCCTATCATTTAGAATTGGGAGATTCTTGTATTAAAAATCTAGACTTGTGGCTTTTTTCTAAACACACCAAAAACTTAGACAATCTGGGCAGCATTTCGGTATGGCCATGATCGGCTGGAGCTGAGGCTGGCTGTCCTTTAGACGCAGGCACTCTCCAGGTTAAAAGTCTTCACTTTCCATCAAGTGGCACTGAGGCCACATCTAGATATCTGTTGTTCATCACATCTGAACTGTGTCTTTTCTTATACTGGAGTTCAGAGGAACATGAAGCATTTCTTGTTCCCAGCACAATTACTAATTTATGTTACTTGCCTTGCCTGTATGGGCTACTTTAGACAAATGCACTGCCACATGTTCTAGAGTAGTGGGAAACTAAAAGTTCATCAATTTCCCTAGTAACCCAACAGCAGATTTAAACACAATACATTTATATGTTTATATGATGTTTAAAGGGTACAAAAATTATGTTCAAAATAAGGTCAAAATAGTGTACTTACTCATAAATAGTTTTAGCATCTTCAGCACTTTTGTCCTTAAAATCAAGAAGCTCCTGAAGACTCTGGATATACCTAAAATACAGTCAACAGGGTAAATTTGTTCTCTCACATTCTGGGAGTTCAATATTGTGAAAATGCTCAAAAGGTATTTTAACATTTCTTAATTTTTAATTTAGAATAGTGCTATAAAATTCTGGTTGAAGTAGGATTTTTATACCCAATCACATGTGAGCAAAGTTCCTGGCACAAACTAGTAGAAAGTGCACATTTTCTCCTAAAAGCATACGTTAATCTTGACTGAAGAACTGCAAGATTTCCTACCTCCTTAATTTTTTTAAACTTTTATACTCTAAAATAGCTTTTAAATTTCCTAAATTTACCACTGTAAATTACAGTATAAATAATGACTGTCATGAGAACTGGATCTATAACCAAAAACTATGTGACCATGGGCAAACTTGTCTTAGTCTCAGGAAAATGGAGAGCCCAGCCTACCTTGGCCCAAGAGTCTAACTTAAAGGTCTATGCTTTAAGCTTTAATTTCAGATGTTTATGTCCAACCAACAAATATTTGTTGAAAGCCTATGATCTACACCAAACTAGTTCTTTTAAACAGAACTGAACAAAAACACAAAAGTCATGAGAATGTAGGTTTTAATTTATCTAACAATTCAAGATAGCAAATCACCTGTTAAGGAAGCAGCCAAATAAAGCAAGCCAAATTACTTTCTCAAGGTCATGGCACCAAGCACAGTGGCAGTGCAAGGCCAGAGCTAAAAACACCTTGCTATCATTCAAGGACCTTCAAGAGTGTAAGGTCTGCTTAACTGCCCTAACTCAGCAGACGTCTGGGGGGCAATAAAAGTGTTTAGAAAATCTGCAAATCCATATGTTGGTTTGGAAAGCTGTTGCTGACAAGCAATTTGCCTCTCTACATTCCAAAGTTAAGTGATTCTGATATATACAGTTTCCCTTTAACCATTAACTTTCTCTTCATTGGCAAGAAAAACTGTGCTCTTTATTCAAGAGAGAGCTGAATACCTACAACATGTTAGCCACAGATCGGATTTTAAAATGCAGCATATGCCATTTTTTAATGAAGAATTAAAAAGAAACAGGAATAAGCTTCCAGAGAAAATTATCTGTTCTTTCGCTTATTATTTAAAATTGATGTTAGATCAGCTTCTTGCACAAACTATAATGCCTACAAAAGGAAAGTGAGGGTCTCAATGAATCATTACTGAGCAATGTCTTGCAGCTAATTTTTTTTCATTTACGACTAAACTCTTAAAGACTCTTTTGTTTGAAATGTTTAGTGATTAAGAGAATAACACTATTAACAACATTAATAAGAAAGGATGTATACAGGTGGCCACATATGATGCACACCCTTCATAACTCTACTGTGATTTTTTGGAAGAGAGATCACAGTTTCTACATGATTCCAATAACTTCTAATTGTTTTAAAATGGTAACAATTTTAACTTATGTGACTTATAAATATATACTTCAATAAAATAAATTCATTTTATATAAAAATATGCACCCTTTAATACACTTCATCTTTCTGACTGCATCATAACATAGTAGAAACAAAAAAATCTGGGTTTGAATCCCAGCTCCAGTACTAGGCAAAAGACTAAGCCTGTTGGAGCCTGTTTCCACATCTGTAAAATGGAGATAATAATGCCTACTGAGCAGAATTAAAGGTACTGTATATAAATCCCTCACTTCAACAAAAGGTAGAAATTATTATAACATAACATCCCTGCACATTTAATAACACAAATCTTAAGTTTAGTGTCTGCATTTCTGTGTAGTTCTGATTGTTCTTCTTAAGACCAAGGAGTGACAGAATCCAGGATTCAGGGGATAAGCCCAGATGCACCCCAAAAAAGGAGGACTGGAATGCTGCTGCTACCTTAAGATTCCACTAAAAAGTAAAAAAAGATTTATTTGCTTTAACTTGAGTTTAGTCCACAACTCCAACGAAATTACAAACACAGGAATCTTACCAGCTTTGTACCAATTGAACTGACGGCGTCCTGAGAAGATTATCTGGAAGAAGACTTATTTCTTTCATTATATTTGCCAATCTAACAGGCAACTCTTGCCGCAGAAACATAAAGGAGGTCTTTTCACAAGCATTCACAGATCCTGAAACCAGACACGGTGGGAACAGTAGTAAGTGAAAGCCAGAGGCAGCAGAAGCCAAGAGGCAGGGAGAAAAACAAAGGGGTAGCATCACCATAATGACAGGGTAAGGAAGGAAGAGAAGGCCGGGATGAGATAACCCAGTCTCTAGGGCATCCTGAATAACCTTCCAATTTCAGACATTCCGATTGCTGTGCAATGAAGCAACTTTCCTGCCTCCATTACTTGCATCCTTACTGGGATCCCCTGTCTCAGATCTAAGGCAACCTGAGCAAGTCTGAGCAAGGTGAGGAGTCTAATTAACAGGACCTGCACAGCCTACCCTATATAAACTGTTGCTGCCATCATTAGAACACGTTTCCTAAGTCTTGGTTTATAAGAAGTGAATACCTGTCTAACAAACAGAGAAATTTTGTCACGTGCATGGGAACCACTATACTAATTACCATAACCAAAGAGTAAACGTAGAGAAGGGCTTTCAGGCAATAAAAAGCACAAAATAACAAAGCCTGTTGAGCAACCATCATGCAGCGTCTCCCCCAGCAGGTCCTATCCAATTGCCTAAGTCCTGGAAAGCAGCCTGCTCATTCCTCCACTTCTATACAGGATGCTAAGCAGAACAGTTATAGAACGTCCTCTGGCAAGTGGTTCTGTGTAAAGTTAAGCTAAAAAGTTAGAGATCATTTCGGCAATGCGTTTTAAAGTCGCTAATTTAATCTCGCTATTTCAGCAAGAGACCACCTTAGCAAAAATTAGACTGTCAACAGCAGGAACTATGGTATTAAAGGAAAACATTTTCTTGTGAAAGTTGAAAGACATACTTGTAAACAAGGCTAAATTCACCCTTTAATCACACCAGAGTCATTTTAAAGTAAAAACAAAAGCCGAGGGCTTGAGCCAAAAAAAAAAATTGCCACTGTAAACCACAATTTTAAGATAAAGTTACCAGCCATGCTGGTATCTTTCAAGCCCACTAGGGATCCGTTCGTGACCTAACAACACTAACAATGCAGAAGATAACTGTTTCTATTTAAGTTTTATGACTTCATTAGAGTGTATTAGAGTTTTCCCTTTTCCTCTCAACACCTCCTATGAGAAGTCAGAGCCTAACTCTGTGATTCCTCTGTTAATTTGTTGCATACTTCCTAGAAAAAAACAACACAGCAGCCATCAGAGGAAGAGGAAAATGGGCAGTCGCTTTTAGGGGGTGAAATGTGGTAAACCTCAGCATCTTGTACTCATGCACTTTACACGTGCTCAACACTTACTTGCTGCTGACGAAATGAATGTGCTATTGGCGGAAACACTCAAGCCCGTGGCAAGAAAAACATTCTATGAAACACTGGGCCGGTTATAACCTGCTTCCCCCACCGTCACGCCAGTTCTACGCAGTCATCACATAGAGCCGGCACCTACCAGCACTTTCCGGGATCCGCGCGCGACCCCCGAGGCCCCGGGCAGCCTCTCCCGCAGCGCGGCCCTCGGGAACGGCCCGCACGCGTGCGCTGCGGGGCGGCCGGAGGTTCCGCCGCGGCCCCTCTGGGATCTCAGCTACACGCAGAGAAAGGCACACGCCCCGCTACGGATCCGACCCGCGGGCGGCGGCCCCGCGCGGACGGCGGCACCTAAGGCGCTGGGGCGGGGCGGCGGGGCGAGGGGGCTCCGAGGCGACCGGGCCGCGCACAAAGGCCGAGGCCCGCGCGGCACTCACCGAAGTCCAGGAACTGCTTCATGGAGAGCGGCGACGGCGAGAAGCGCGCGTAGAAGTCCACTTGGCCCGGAACGCCGCGTTCGGGCGCCGGGCCGGAGGCCGAGGCCGACGTGAGGCTGCGGCCGGCGCTGGAGCGGCGGGCGCGCGGCCCGGGGCCCGGGCGGCCCGAGGCGGCGCCGCGCAGCAGCCGCGCCAGCCTCATGCCGAGCGCCGCCGGAGCAGCCGCAGCCCCGCGCGCCAGGTGCCGCCGCGCTCCGCGCCCGAGCCGTACGTGAGGGACGTGGCGAGCCGCGGGGGCGGGGAATCTGTCAGCAACTGTCACCGCCGCGGCCGCCCGCCCCGCGGGGCTGGGTCAGGGCGAGGGGGGGAGGGAGGGAGGGAGAAGGGGAGGCGAGGAGGGGGAAGGAGGCGGGAGCGCGCGGGGCCGCCCGGGAGCGGAGGTCGGGGCCCGCGCCGCGGGGCGGGACCGGCGAGCGCAGGTCGGGCGGCGGGAGGCCGCGGGGCGAGGGTGGAGGCCAGGCCGCGGGGGCGCCTCCCCGGCTCGGGCGGTCCCGGCCTCCTCCCGGAAAGCCTGCCAGGGCCCGGGCGGCTGAGTCGCGCTGCCGGGGTGGTGCACCCCCTTCCCGCCCCCTTTTGGGACAAAGCCCACCTTCCTGCTGCCTCGGCCAGAAGCCTCGAAACGCCGCGGTGCTGCTGCGAGCGCGGTAGAAACTCTCCTCCGTGATGCCAGCCCCATCTACAGGTGAAGAAACTGAGGCCCCGAGAGCTTCAGGAGCCGCCCCTTGCCCGGCGTGGTACATGAGTAGGAATGGTGAGCGCCGGGAGTGTGGCCCTAGACGATATCGGTGACAGCCGTCCCGAGGGAAGGTCGCTGGCGGGCAACGCGAAGCATTGCCTGCAGGCGCGCTTGGCATAGTCAGCAAATGTGTTTAAGGGGCCCTGCACTCCCGCTGCCTGTCTCTGTACCTGTCGTCTTAGGGTCACAGTTCGGCTGCCCCACCCTTTCCAGATTTCTAAATAGTGAATAGAAGGCTAGACAATTTCTAACATTGGTTTAATCGCATAGACAGAGCGGCAAAGGATACAGTCTACAGTGAAAAAAACTGCTGTTCCTTCTCCCCACTGCTGCTTCCCGGCGTATCCACCCCCAGTGCTTTATAGTATGTCTTAGATGCAACAAATTACTTTTCCGTGGGTATGAAGTTTATCAATTTATATGTCCTTTTTTTTTTTTAACCTTGAAATAAGCCACAGTGAGAGGCAACAAGCGTTTATTTGAGATCACACAAAAAATAAACACTGATTTTATTCCGGAAGCACTGATTCTGACAGCAGCCCAATCAGTGTTTTGATTATGGGGTGAAAGCAAGAGGTTTTTATGAGAAAAAGAAGGGGAAATACATAAATAGAAGGAATTTCTGTTGGTACTAATAAGCTAAGTCATTCTTCAGCATACCCGGCTGTTTACTGATTCTAAAGAGTGTCTTTAATTATCAGTCCTCATAGTCAGGACGCCTGCTTTCCTGTTAGCTTTACAATCAGTTGTTTGGAAAACAGTGCTGCTCTGGCCTAGTTTAAAAGTTGTTTTGCCAGTTCAAACATTCCAAAAATTCGCGGAGTAAGACAAACAATGCAGTTGCTCTGGAATGGCTGCTGTGACATATATATAGTATATATTTATGGTGTAGAATGACAACTCATCTCCATGGTGGTCAGATCTTCGGTTCTATAAAAATGTATGTCTAAAGAATGAGATGAGTCTCTTTTTAGGGTGTATTAGTCCCCCAAGTTTAGCTGAAAGAACATTGACCACCTGGAAACAAGGGTAGGTGGTTGGGGGATGGGAAAGAAGCAGAACTTAACATATTTTCTGAAAGTGGTGCCTCTAACTAGTTTTTCAGGTATCTGTTAACATGGTGGTTAAGACTTTGATAAAAATATCTTAGAGGAAGCAATATGAACATAAGACCATGATATGTAGAGAAAGTAATGGGGGAAGGGGTATCTCATTTATGTTTGCTGCCCCACCAACCATACTCTACCGCCCCAGTCTGGCTGGCTTTCATCCATTCTATGAATATTTGTTGAATGCCTGCTAATGTACTAAGCAATTTCAAAGTAATGTTCTATAGAGTTGAGAATAAAGCTGCATGCAATTCAGATAAGATCCCTTTTGGATATGCCTGCTCTTACAAAGCATATACTGTAGGGTCCAACATGATAGAATTTTATACCATATCTTCCAATATTAGAGAGCCTGCTCTGTGAAAGAGTGGTTAGGCTTGTTCTTAGTGGCTCACAGACAGCAGATGGAGGACTTGTGGGTGGAAACTATGGAGACAGATCTGACTCAGGCGTGAAAAAACTTTCAATGATTATAGCCTTTGGACTGTGAAATGGGTAGGCTTAGAGGAGGGGGCTGTTCTTGTCAATGACCATTAGAGTCTAGACAACAGCTTTCTAAGGACAGTGCGGAGAGGATTATGGGGAAGCAGTAAAAGTATAATGAAGAGAGCTTGGGTTCTGATTTCAAATTTTGGCTCTGCCATGTATCGACTATGTGGCGTTGAGTGAGTTACTTAACCCCTTTGAGCCTCAGTCTCCTTACCTAAAAAGGGAGGATAATTCTGTCTCACTGGGTGACTGTGACCTAGGTGGTGTAGTATCTGTGTTAGCACAATGCCCAGGACAAACTAGAGCTACTCAATAAATGGCATCTATTTTTTATCATTATTGCTATTCATTTTAAATGTGTTTTTATTGATTTTTAGGGAGAGGAAGGGAGATGGAGAAACATCGATCAACTGCCTCCTGTACTCCTCCTACTGGGGATTGAGCCCACATCCCAGGCATATCCCTGACTGGGAATTGAACTGGTGACCTCTTGGTGCATGGGATGAAGCTCAGCCAACTGAGCCACAATGGTCAGGCCACTGTGGTTTTTATGTTTGTTTTAATTATTTCCTTGCTAGGATTTTATCAGAACCACTCACACATGTTTGGCCTAAACCCAACTTTACCAAAGGTCTGGGAGAAAACAACTTGAAATTGAATATTAGACATCCTGAAATTCGTCCGTCAACCATTTCCACAACTCTGTTCCAGCCTTCCTTCTTGTTGCCTTCCTGCTTTTCTTCTCTCCTCCCTTCCAGACCACTCCCTGAGCTCCAAATTCTTCTCACACCATGATGCATAGTATTTATTATTCAGCTCCCTCAACCTCTGTTTACAACTCTGAGCTACCCTATTTGCTTTCAACCTGAGCATGTCAAGGTGCTCAGCTAAACATTAACTTGTGTGGAAGCACAAAGGCCCAGCAGAAACCTGGAGATTTATTTTGGCAAGGTTATTCTCCTAGAAACCAGTCCAACTGTTTTACAACAATGAATTTCCTTTTTGCCAAAGTATATTCACAAACTCCCACCTAATATACAGAGAGTGAGTATATGAGAACACATATAAAATGGCATCAACTTTTTGCTTCTTGATCAAAGCCTTAGGGGCCCAGAAGCTGGAGAAAACAGTAGACTGTTTTCAAATATCTGTTAACATGGAGGTTAAAACTCCTGTAAAAATACTTTAGGAGAAATATGGACATAAGACCATAAGATATGTAAAGAAAGTAATCAAAGGGTGTTATTTCCTTTCTTGAGGTGGTATCTCTTTAGTAAAGCCCTTACATCTATATTCAACTATGTAGATATAAC
Organism: Miniopterus natalensis; assembly: GCF_054644295.1. NCBI lineage: Eukaryota > Metazoa > Chordata > Mammalia > Chiroptera > Miniopteridae > Miniopterus > Miniopterus natalensis. The sequence goes on from NC_142088.1 coordinate 40,904,844, forward strand.
GTATAATGATAAGACAATAAAAATCTTTATATGTAGCATACTTGGGTCAAATCCTCCAAATTCGCTGAGAATTTATGATCCATGTTGGGCTGATTTGACTGAAGAGTGGAAAAAGCAATAGAAAACAAGCTAGACTGTGTCACCCTGACTCCATTACCTCTGGCTTCATGGGTCTCAGAGTAAAACCGAGGGTCCTTATGACTTTGATTAAATTTAGTTTTAAATCATAGCTCTAGAAATTATATATATATATATCTCTCTCCCTCTCTCTCCATATATATCTACCCCTCAGAGACCTAGCCTTTACCTAGGATAATCAGCAACCCCAGAGGCAGCAGAAAACAGTAGCATGGACCTGACTAATGGTCCCCTGTTCCACACCTTTGGCAGGCTAAATATAACATCCTGACCTAAGTTATGTTTCAGTTTCTGAGCCCTAATTGGAATGACCCCCTGGCTATTTTCCCATGAAACCAGAGGGATTCTGGAAAAGACCTTAGAGCTGTCTTCAAGACCTGAAGAAATGATTCATTATCCTTACCTCACCTCTGACAAATCAGCTCCCAGCACAACCCTGAACCCCTAACCCACTGTGTCTTGTGATTTTGCCATATATAATCTGTAACCTACACACCATCAGGGAATTCAGGCTTTTGAGCGTTAGCTTCCCCTTCTCCTGGATAGCACCATTCATAATAAAATGGCCAATATTTCTCCACTGCAATTCTACATTTAGTGTGTGGCTCTGCTAGCGCCAGGTGGTCAGACTCTTTCTGTTCTGTAACTAGAGGACAAGAGGAGAAAAAAGTCATGATATCTATTCCCCCTCCCCTTTTTTGCCAGGCTATGATTTGGGTCCATCTTAAGTGTGCCACAGCTCCCTCCCTCTGACCAGTGAGCCTTAGAGGTGATACCAGTTTCCCTCTGTTGTTTATTGGGCTGCTTACCTCTGCCCACACCTCTGTAAATAGTCCCTTTGATACCACTGTAATTAGTTAGTTACTAATAACAAGAAAGGAGCAAAAGGGAGGCCAGACGTTATAGGTATTGCCATTTGGGCAACTTGACCAGGAAATTGCAATTTCACACTCCCCAGGGAACCACCAGCCCATTCCCGGCAGATTATTGGGGGAAGGAGTCCAACAAAGGGGAGATAGATGCATGTGCAGTAAAGTTGGAATAGCATAGGGAAGATGCCTGTCAATCTAGTCTGGGGAACCATGGATTGGCTAGAGGGGGTAGAGCCACTAGAAGCCCATGAAAATTTGGGGATACATAATCCCCCAAACAAAGGAGTTTACTCTTGGCTCTTGGCATTCTTGTGACTCTCTTGCAGTTGCCCATGTTCTCTCCATAGCCATGTGGCTCTGCAGACCCTACATGCAATGGACTGATCTACTGCAACTGGGAACACAAACTAAGCTAGCTTGATGCTAGACTGGACTGTGCAGACATGAAACAGAAACTCTGGGCAATAGCTTTAATTCTAGCTCTGTTGAAGCCACAGCTACACTTCTTCCATGGTGGGAGAGAGGGAAATGGGACCTTGGAAACTCAGGTGTGTAATTCCACAGAAACAAAGCTTCCTACGATATCTCCTCCTCCCATGGGGGCCTCGGGAAATTTCTTATTCCAGCAGCACCCCTACATGCAATGGACTGATATACTGCAACTGGGAACACAAACTAAGCTAGCTTGATGCTAGACTGGACTGTGCAGACATGAAACAGAAACTCTGGGCAGAACTTCACTCCCACCAGCAACCATTGGGGTCAAGGAACTCTCCCCAGACCAATAACACCTTCACCCTTCAGTTTCCCCCTTGAGTGTGTTATCATTTCCTGTCCCAGAACCCTGGCAGATACATTAGAAATACAGTTTTCAAAAAAGGTAAAATCATGAACTCTCATGGAGCTATAAAATGAACACGTCATCAACATGTTGTAAGCTTAAATATCTTATAATTTTGTCCATTGTATCTCAATACTAAAAAAATAAAATGAACACGCCAAAAATTCATTTAACAAGTTAATTAAATAGGGGGAAACAGAACTGATGTTACAACCTGTTCAAAGAGAAGTAAAAAAAAAACTGGATTACAGAAATGACTTGGCAAAGGGCTGTGTAAAACTGGCATTTTCCCCTTAGGAATCAGGAACCCTTCACCTGACAGTATTTGCATGGATATAGGAGAATTATTTGCATTATCAATTACCTACAGTTTACAGTTATAAATATCTCAGACAATGAATCAGGATCAGATACCCTGGAAAGTTGTGCTCTAAACAATGAATTGTTATTGAACGTCAATGGTAACTGAAAAAGAAAAACAAACACATGAACAAAAACAAGGAGTGCACTGTATCCCACTGAAGCAAGATTTTCCCTGCATGGATTTGCCTTCTTTCTTTAAGGAGCACTGCCATCTGAGTTATTAATTGTGCAAGATGTGGAGGCCATCCTATTCACCAAATTCGTTGTAGGGAAAGCACCGTATTTATCTAGAGTAAATACAGTGCTTCTGATATGGTGCTGGGTTGAGACTGGATCCCCTGGGAAAGTTTAAGGAACAGCTCTGCAGGAAGCCAGGGGAGGAATTCACTTAGCAGAGCAAAAGGGAAGGGGAGGTGGCGGAAGATTGCAAAGGCTGTTTCACAATGAGAGCACTCTCTGTAACCTTCAGTAAAGTTTACTAAGAAAAAGGAAAAGACTAAGACCAGTCTTTTATGCCTTTGTGCAAGTTGGTGAAAAGAATTAATTTTGCATTCTTTTTAGAGAATTGGAGCCCGTGGGGACAGCAATTGCAGCAGAGGGCCTAAGTAGTGAGAGTGCTGAGGTACAGACCCCTCAGAATATGTAGACTGGGACTGGGAGAACACTGACTGAGACAAACGAATCAGAAGGTCGAGAAGTCTCCTGCTGATGTCCGGATTATACATTCCAGCAGCAGAGTTCAAGTTCCCTTTTTAAATGTTTGTTGGGCGGGGAGGTGTAAATGTCTACTTTCACCACAAATTTCCCTTTATTTCTTTCATGTCATTTCTTCTTGGCTTCTTATCTACCACCTCTGGGATTCATTCATTCCTTAAGTGTCTCTTCAGAAATGCTATGTGCTGGACAGACACCATTTTAGGCTTTGGAGATACAGCAAGATTTCCAGGCCCCTGCTCTTGTGGTGCTTCTAAGAGGGAAGAAACAACATAAATAAATATATAGATTATGTCAGAGTGCTAGGGCTTTAAAGTTAATAAAGCAGAGCAATAGCTTGTGTGTGTGTGCGCGCACGCACGCGCTTACCGAGGAGGTCAGCAAAGGCCCCTCAGCTTAGCACCTTCAGAGGCCCTAAGAGAAAAGGTGTTAATGTGACCCTTCCCACCATGATCCTCAAAAAACCAACCTTCCCTCTTCCAAAGAACAAAACAAAAAAATCCCTAAACTTGGTCTTCAACCACTCATAATTCAGCATGTTAAAGAACAAACTTCAACTGAGTAAATTTGAAGATCTAATTAGTTTAGTTAAGTGATTCATGAATGAGGCAACATTCCCACCTAGCAACTACAAGGGTGCTCCAAGGGATTACAAATGAAGGTTTTCATAGGCAGAAGAGTGTGTGATGGGAGTTAGGAAAAGAAAGGATTACAGTCTTGCACTGCATAAGGCTGTTTCAGTCAACAGCCAGTATTATATGGAGCTGAAAAAGTCCTAGTACCTAGTACCTAGTAATGTCATAGAACACACTCCTCACGTGCTTCTGTGACACTGGTGTAAACAAACCTGTGCTTCCATCATATGAAAGTATAACACATACAATTATGGACAGTACCTAATACTCAATAATAATAAACGACTATGTAACTGGTTTATGAATTTATTGTACTACACTTTTTATCATTAGAGTGCACTCTTCCACTTATGAAAAGAAGTTTGCTGTAAAACAGTATGCCATGTTATACCTGCAGCAACCTCATATATCTCATGTTTATTGCATCTCTTGATGGCATCATTTTCTCTTGTGCTTGATTTAATATCATGTTGTTTTGTACAGTAACGTGCTGTGCAGGTTCTTAGCCTAAAAGCAATAGGCTATACCATTTCGGTTTGTGTCAGTACATTCTATGATGTTTGCACAGTGATGAAATCACCGAATGACCCATTTCTCAGAATTATCTCCTTAAGCTGACTACTTTTAGACCAGACATCTTCTATTAGGGGAAGGGAATAACAAAGGTTTTTATCGTGCAGATTGACTCTTTTTTCTAAAGGGAATAGAGATGGTTCACATGACAGATTATCTCATTGGTGTTGACCAGAAAATCCCAGACTGGTTGATTAAGATTACATTTCTGATTAAGGTTGAAACTGCAGTTAAGTCAAGTATTAAATCTAGATTTGGTATCATGAGCTCTAGCACAAAGTAGTTCCACTTTGGGATTGTTTTTCTTTAACAAGAGTAATCAATATGCCATTGTGGGATGTTTTGGAGGGACTCTCTTGGGCCCCAACAATAAGCACAAGGAATAGTATGATTAAAATCTGTCTATATCTATGAGCTCTCAATAAAATAAAATTCTAAGGAATAAGAAAGTATTGACATTGGACATCCTTATTTCTTACTAGTTCATAAAAAATAGTGCATCTTAGAACTGATACTGTGTTAGATGTAATGAAATATGGCTTCACTGTTTCTGTTTGGACTAGAGAGGCTCCATGGCTTTTTTAGCTCTATAAGATCCACATTAGGTTGCTGGGTTAAGATTTTAGGCAGCTGGGTTAAGATTTTCAGAGCTGTATTCCCTTCCATCCTTGCCTCAGAATGGACTCCTCCTGCCTGAGAGCATCACTTTCACAGGACTATGCTAAAAGCAGTAAGAAGCAGTCAACATACATCAACACTGAGTCTTTTTTCTACCCTTTCTCCTTGGCTGGGGTAAAACCTGCCTTCCACAGTATCACAGATGATGTTATTAAATGTTTTGCGTAGCATAACAAGGAACACAGCATTCCAGCCTGTGACATCTGACTTCTCTTTGTCTGTATCCAACTATTTCCATGGAACTAATGCCACATGGGCATGCCTAGGTGAAACAAAAGTAGAAAGACAGGTTTTATTCTGAGTAGTGTATCTGTCCAGCTAATATCTGTACTATCATGATAAAAAGAGAATGGACATTGGGAGGCAGCTCACTGTCTCTAATGCAAATCATAATTGGAGCTGAGAACATCTGTGGAGGGTATGAAGCTAGAGACAAAACCCCATAGCAACAATATTTAATGAATGACCAATAATAGAAGCCAAGGGAAGAATGCTTTAAAAAATGAGGGGGTATTTGATGCTGTTAAATATTCTCCAGCAGTCAAATAAAATGAATCCCAAAAAGAAAGCTTTAGACTTAATAACCAGAAGGTTGTTGGTAGCTTTGGAATAAGTGATTTCATGAGTACAGTGATGAGGAAGTAGAGATGGTAACTGTAAATAATCATTGGGAAGGACCACGGAGTTGAATGGGTTTATTTATGGATTTTACAATGAAGTCTTGAGTGGTCTAAATGCTCAAGTGAGGGAAGTGAGGGATCCATGAAGCAAACTGGATGTAAAGAAAAGGGAGAGGTTAAATGCCTGAGGAGAGTCTTGAAGGACTGGAAGGGTTGCCTTAGATGGGAGGAGGGACATGTGTCTGATTAGGAGACAGTATCAGTGTGTCTAAGAAATGAGTGGAACTGATGTGGGCAGAGTTGGGCTGGAATCAAGGCTACTCCACTTTCTAACTATGTAATCTTCACTAAGTCGCTCGCTCTCTCCAGTGATTAGGACTGTTTCTCTTATTGAGCACCTTCTGTGGGACAGGCACTAACCAGTGGAATCGTTTTTTTTGTAGAGGAGAATGCTGAGGCTGTGTACCTCGTGGAGAGAACATGCATGTTAAAGTAAATTCAACCAGGGCCCAAATCTAGGCAGGAAATTGGGAAAATCCTTACATAATTTGCATTTTTTGTTTAGCAGGAAGCAGCATACAGCTGAAGCTAAGGGGGAAAGGTGGGAGAAACCCATTAGGTAAACCATCTAAGAAAAGGAAATTCATAACAACAAAATACGTATCTTCTTTTGGTAATCTTTTCAGATATGTGATGGGGTTGATAGATTTTATTTTATATTAGGCAGGACTCTTGCAGACTCAAGTACAAAAAAACCATTTCAAATTTTTTTTTTTTAAATATATCTTTATTGATTTCAGAGAGAGGAAAGGAGAGGGAGAGAGAGAGACAGAAACATCAATGATGAGTCATTGATCTGCTGCAGCCCACAACCCGGGCATATGCCCTGACCGGGAATCGAACCCTGATCTCCTGGATCCTAGGTTGACACTTAACCTCTGAGTCACGCCCGGCCGGGCTCAAATTTCCTTAAATAAAAAGAGACTATTTTGTCTCGTGTCCCTGAAAATTTTTTCAGGTACAGTGTGAATACAAAGCATCAGAGTGTGTCCAGGCCACCTCCTCCTCTCTCTTCCTTCCTACATTTCAGCTCTGCTGTTCGTGGTGTTGGCTTCACAAGGGTGACTCTCTCTCCTCAAAATGACAGAGATAGGCAGACAAGCAGCAGACTTCAGTAGTCCTAGATGGACAAAATCTCAAGAATGAGGACCTTTCTCCCTAATCATTCTAGAAAAGCACCAAGATTGACTCTAATTGGCCAGACTTGAGTCATATTTATACTCCTGGAAACTGCCAGTATGTAAGGAGACACAAACACACACACTCATGGACTGAGTTAGGAAGGGATCCCCAAAGTATACAGCAGATCCCTTCACCCAAAGAAGGGATGCTGGGCAGGGAAAAACAACACACATTCATTACCTATTTCTATGTTCTGCAGACTGTTAATATGTTTTCTTATTTTGTATTTATAGTTACAAATTTCTAATGGATTATTTTTTTCATTTTTGCTAGACTTTATTACTGGGATTTAATGAACATATTCAGTCCATGAAATAAGACATTTTCTCAAACTTAAAGAATGATGATTTTTCACATTTTTCTCTATTTTTATTTACTAATTGTTTCTTTTCTTTTAATGTATCTTTATTGATTTCAGAGAGAGGGAGAGGGAAAGACAGAGATAGAAACATCAATGATGGGAGAGTCACTGATCAGATGCCTCCTGCATGCCCCACACTGGGGATCGAGCCCGAAACCCAGGCATGTGTCCTGACTGGGAATCGAACCCCTGAGCCATGCCAGCCAGGCTAATTGTTTTGTTTCTTTTTTTAAGTCAGGTAATGCACTTACACATTTTCACCCTCTCTTGGAGATTTAGGGGAAAAAAAGAAACAAGGTTCACCTTTATGTGAATTTTTTGGACATATATCTTAGAGAATCAAGTTGGTCTTAAAAGCAGTAGAAGTGTTCTGAATCCAGTAGTAGCTGGAAGAAGGCAGCTACCTCCTCTCTACCTGTTTTCTCTTTTAATTTCCTAGATCTTTTAGCATTTTCTTTGGGTAAGTGGCTGTATGGTCAGGATTCAATGCTTAAAATAGAAACCACTCTAGATATTATTGCCATGAAGGGATTTAATTCAGGGGATTACATGTATACAAAATAGACTAAAGTGTGTTCTAATTCCTAGAATAATGACCCACCCAGGGAACTCTGGGGCAGTCACTGGAAACTGAGGTGAAACTAAAGTGTCAGCTTCAATCCAAAGGAATCAAGAGGCCACCACCAGTTAACTCTTCTCTGATAATCAGAAGACACGCTACACATAAAAGAAGTAAAAAATAATGACAAGAACATGAATGTGGAGGGGGTGAGTTAAAATGGTAGTGATTTTAGAATGTATTCAAACTTAAGCAAGCATCAACTTAAAATAGAATGCTATAAACATAGCTTGGTATATATGAAGCACATGGTAACCACAAACCAAAAACCTACAAGAGATGTATAAGAAATAGAGAAAGAAATCCAAACATACAGAAAGTCAACAACATAGAAGAGAGCAAGAGAATAAGCAAGAGAGTAGAACTACAAAAACAATCATAAAATAATTAATGGCAATAACTACATACCTATCAATTATTTTTAATGTAAATGGATTAAATATTCCAATCAAAAGATTAATGGATAAAGATGTAGTACATATATACAATGGAATATTACTCAGCCATAAAAAAGAATGAAATCTTACCATTTGTGACAATATGAATGGACCTAAAGAGTATTATGCTAAGTGAAATAAACCAGACAGAGACACATACCATATGACTTCACTTATATGTAGAATGTAAAAAACAAAATAATGAACAAACAAAACAAAAACAAACAGATAGAGAACAAACTGATGCTTGCCAAATGGGAGCAGGGTTGGATGAAAAAGGTGAAGGGATTAAGAAGTACAAATTGGCAGTGACAAAATAGTCATGGGGATGTAAGGTACAGGTTAGGTAAAATAGTCAATAATATTGTAATAACCATGTATGGTGTCAAGTGGATGCAAGACTTATGAGGGGAATCACTTCATAAGTTATATAAATGTCTAACCACTATACTGTACACTTGAAACTAATATAATATTGAATGTCAACTGTAATTGAAAAGAAAAAGACACTCAACACTGAACCTTAAGTCTACACAGCCATACTTACTAAAGAAACACCCACCATGAGTCCACCTTTCAGATCTCAAATGAAGGTATGTATTTCATGGAATCTAATTCACATGCAAAACCCTAGCTGCATGGGAGTCTGGAAAAGTAATTTTAGCTTTTCAGTCCTTCCGACTAGAAGGGTGGAACAGAAGTTGAGCAAACCAATGGCTTAGGAGTTTTATTCATTTATTTTTGTTTTTCTGGGAGGAGTAGTTGGGTTGTTTGTGGTGGGAACAGGCAAAGAAAAACTGAAGAATAGTTGATGCCTGAGAAATGTCAGATTGCCAACACTTAACTCTTAGAGTAAGCCTGAACCTTTTCTCAATCTTTTTGCTTTGTTACTTATTTAGAGAAGTGACTATGACCAGACCAAAATATCACTGCTTCTGTGAGTCGATTACTAGAATTGGCATATTGTTCCCCATTCAGTTGTAATAGTGTTTGCTGTAATGGACTTTTGTTTCTAGTAGGGCTGTATCTTGAAGGTATGGCCCACAACAGTAGCCTGCAACTAAGGTCACCTATCCTGTCAAGATAGTGAAAACTATATACTCAGATATTAAAAAAGACTAAGATGTGCCCTAATAGCTCTTTATTATGTTTGGGGCTGCTGGGGGGTTGGAAATTGTATAGAAGCGACAGGATGGTGTCTATTCACTAGAAACCTTGGTTATAATCCTAGTGATTCCCTATACCACTTCACAGAGGAGGAAGTTCAACCATTAGGGGTTAGTAAACTTGCCTAAGGTCACACAAGTTGAAAGGCGGCAGTGACTTGAATGAAGACTAACTCAAGACATCCTTGCTGCCCAGGGTGGTTTGCTCAGTGGTTAGAGCGCTGGCTTGAGGACTGAAGGGTCACAGGTTAGATTCTGGACAAGGGCATGACCTCCATTGCAGGCTCGATCCCAGGCCCTGGCCCGGGCTCATGCAGGAAGCAACCAGTTGATGTGTTTCTCTCACATCAATGTTTCTGTCTGTCTCCCCCCCCCCGCCCCCCCGCCGACTCTCTCTTAAAAGCAATGGAAAAAATGTCCCGAGATGAGAATTTGAAAAAGTGAGATCCTTGCTACCTGAAATGTAATCCATGGACCAGCAACACTGCAGCACCTGAATTTGTTGGAAATGTACTCTCTGGCTGTATCCCAGACTATTTGAATCAGAAACTGCATCTTAACAAGATCCCCAGTGATCCTTAGGCATGTTAAAGTGTTGGGAGGACTGCTCTCAACCACTCTGATTATGACTTCCTATCCAGAGGTGGCTTCCTCAGTTAGGTAAATGCCTTAGAACTTCAGCTCCATCTGCTTTTTGATGACTCCTGGAATCACACAGCTCTCCAGTCTTCTGGAGAATTTTTTTTTTTTAATATATCTTTATTGATTTCAGAGAGAGGAAGGGAGAGAGAAGCATGAATGATGAGAGAGCCATCATTGATGGGCTGCCTCCTGCACGTCGCCAACGGGTTCAAGCCCACAACCAGGACATGTGCCCTGACCAGGAATCAAACTGTGATCTCCTGGATCCTAGGTTGATGCTCAGTGGCTGAGCCACATCCAGCCAGGCTTTCTTTCTTTTTTTTTTTTTTTTTGCCTTTAACAGACATGGGAAAAAGAAATGGGAGTTTTTTAACTGTTATTCCAGTGACAAACTTTGGTCTCACATACATGTTGTAATTCAACCACAAGATGGGCTCTGTTTCCTCTTCTGAATAACAATAAAGGTAATAAGCAACAAAACTGCAGGCTGCCTTCCCACTAAAGGAAACCAAAGACTTAAGATTGTGTGTGTAACTGAGAAAGGGTTCAAAAAAAGATCTGCTTTTTAAAGATGTTACATTTCATAAATAAAAATTTTTTTAAATCAAGAAAGCAACCTCAAGATGCCCACACACTAACTTTGTGTGTGCCTGACCCCATCCCAAACCTGCAGATGGTCCCTGTAGTAAGGGCTGAGTTTAACATAGAAAAAAAAATCAATCTTGTACAAAGTGACCTATATTGATAAGAAGTTTAAATTTAAGAGTTAGGTTCCTTTTTTTTTTTTTAGTTAAGGGTACTTAGTCTTGCAGATTGTAGCTCTTATACCCACTGGTAAATCATGATGGACTCTAAAGAGTGAGGAGACACAGGTTCCAGTGACAGCTTAAACTGTGTTTCCCCATCTGTGAAATGAGGAAGTAAAACTAGACTTCCATGCGTTCTTCCTATTTTAACATTTAAATAATAAACAGTGTAATCATAAAAATAGCTAACATTTAGTAAACATTTCCAGATCTCATTTATTCCTATGATATGGGTACTGTTATCAATCCTATTTTACAGATGAAGAAATTGGGGTACGATGCGTCAGTCACTCACTGGGATTATATTCTAAGAGGTGAAGCTAAATCACATCCGGGGAGTCTGACTCAAGCCTCCCACTTACAGCAAATACCTCTAGCTTCTCAGTTCATTGCTGGTGCAGAGGCACCGAAGCAGAAATGGGGCATTCCCAGTGTGCGGAGCCCTTTCGAAAAATATTCAGGCCATCTGACGACCTCTAAAGCAGTTCTCAATCTTGGCCGTACTTTAAGAGTCACTTGGGGAACCTTAAACAGCACTGATGCCTGGGTCCCACTCTCAGAGATCCTGACAGTCTGGCATGTAGTCTGGAAACCGAGATTTTTAAAATGTTCTTTAGGTATTCAAAGGTGCAGCCCAGGTTCAGAATTGACTACTTCCATTTTTCTGGGAATGGTGTAGGTTCCAAAGACAACTTCCACCCACATAAGATCAGGTCCTGACCTTGTACGTCACCAATTGACATCATAGTGCAAGATTTTGAATTCTCTACTTACATAAACTGAATTCACCTGCGGGTCAGTTTCAATTGTTGTTTTAAATATAAGCTTCCTCTAGAAGGTCAGAGCCAGTGTCTTATTTGCATGTGTATCCCCAGAGTCTTAGAACATTCTTGGGACATATGCGTGGGGGGGAGGGGTGTGTGACTAAGCCCATGTCTATCTCCTCACAGTGACACAATCTTAACAGAAAACTCGTAGCTACTGGTTGTTCAGTGAATTAAATATTTATCTGCTGGGCCGCGAGAAAATGAAAGCCGCACACTCTGTCCCTGTAATTTGAGGTTTTCTGTGGGTGTACTAGAGTCTAGAAGAAGAAACTGTGTATGAGGAACGTTAGCCGACCCCTAGCAGGCCTGCCTGCCCATTTCAGTGACCCGGCACAGCAGCCTGACTGCGGAATGGCTCCAGGGCAATGGCAAAGAGGAGGCTGAGGCATCTGAACTGTGCTGACTGCTGCAAAAATTGCACTCGCCGCCTTCACTCCAGTGTGATCAACCATTACCTGGTTAGCTCTGCCCTTTGTGGGCGCCTGTCCAGCCCTGCACTGTGATGGCCCAGTTTTCTTACCCGGGTTTGTGTTTTACAGTTCACTTATCCTTAGTCAGAGGATTTAACCATGAATTCCCTTTATAACTTTCCTCCTAAATGGGTCTGTTGGCAACACCTCTGCAGACCTGGCTCCGGCCACTAGTACACAGCACTCCCACATCCTATCACTCGGACAGGATGCCTTTCTGCTTCAGCAAAACCTGTTTTTTGAGGTGCAGGAAAGAAGATACTTGCCATTTGACCATAATCAGTAACTCCTAGAACAGACGCCCACTAGCTTCTTTGCAGTAGCCTCCTTTGAGATCTTTCTCAAGTTCACTTTCTTCATTTTGAACCTTGTCTTCTCCTCAGTGGTTGGACTAGAGTGGTGGACCCCTATCCTTTGGTCTCAAGGAGCTGCCTTTAATCATTTACTTTATGTTGCCCAAGTTAATCAAATAAGTTCCACATTCAGTTTTCTCAGCCCTGAGGATGTACTTATGTGGAACCCAGCCACCTACCGCATTCTACCCTTTTCCTCCTTTCAAACAAAACACCCTATCAACCCATCTGTCTTCCCACATTGTCTTTTTGTGGGTTAGCGTACTAGAGATCAGTTTCTCATTAAGATGTTTCCATTTAGGGTAGAATGCTCAGTTTATGCTACTTCCCAGGTCTGGACAATTTAAAACATTCCCCACCTACAGCTACCCTACATTCTAGAATATTCTCAACCACAAGGACACAACATAAGCCATGACTGTGCACAACTCACATGAGATTGTAGCAAGTGCTCTGCAACCAACAAAGTGTTGATGTTTGGAAATGGATCCAAGGATAGCCCCATACTAATAACACCATTATCACTGCTGGGCATTCCTGTGTAATTTTAGAGAGGGAGAGAAAGAGGTGGAATCACAGGAGTCATATAAAGCACTGCCATGACCTCCAGCCCAGGTCATTTATGCCACAGCCCTAGCCAAACCGCAGCTACTGACATCCTAATGGTTATGGTGATTATATTACATTACCACAGAGATTTAATCTGGGCCTATCCATGGGACTGTGGCTAAAAATGGTTCACAGCCTTCATTAAAAAGTACAAATCATACATTTCTTTAGGCAGTAACACCTGTCTGATCTTCAAAGAATTAAAAAGGCTAAAACTTAATATATAATACCAAGTATAGTGGAAATCTATTACCTAGTTATACTGGACATAATACATTTCAGATTGGAAATGTATTCAGGATAAGTAGGGCATGCTATATTATCTGGGTACTATGTACATGCTTTATTTTTATTTATTAAATTGTGATAACCCAGCTAGAGAAGTCTCACAAAATCACTTCAATCTAAATAAAATCATTTCGTAAAAGAAAAAAAAAATTCTGGCCAGTCAACTCTGTTAAATCAGTCCTTGTGGTCAATATACTGACACATGTCATAGCTGGACTGCTCTCACATCCAAAATGTGTTCTAAGAAGAAAGCAACTTAGTCATAAGAACTTTTGTTTTTCATGCCATGGTCTCACTGCTAAATAATAACCTATCCTTCACAGGCAGAAGCCTTTGAAGCAGATGAATCCATGCAAACAGGCATCTCCCAACTTGTAGATATTTTGAATAAACCATGTTTAAGATCATTTTCTTTTGACCATCAACTGAACAGTAGTCAAAGGGGACAACCTTCAGTCTTTTTTATATTGCACTGGCTGGGACGTGGGGGGCAGACACTAATACCTTTTGCTGATCTGAGAGTATATGGGACACTAAGGATAAATAAAAACATCAAAAACTTTAGTTTGGCTTAATGAAATAAAAAGAAAAGCAATTCAGGTTACTTATAATTTTAGAGTTTGTTTCACATATACAATGCTGTGTTACTAAGTAATGAACACTTTCATAAAAAAATTTATTTCACACTTTTATACAAATATCCACAGGTATTTTCTAATCATGAAATAAATTTTACAATGCTAGTTAGTATAAAAATGTATCAAATGCAAACAGACCAGTGACTAGACTCAGATGACACTTTTCACAACTTTAAACACCACTACATTCTTGTTTCTTTGTTGTTGAACCGTCCTTTCACCCACCTCCCCACCCTTTTTCAAGGACATTCGTCTTTATAACAGAGGTCTATAAACATGTTCGAAATATCAGCTTCTTAGCAACCTACAAAGCCAGTGCATTAGGTCCCATATTACCTAAGCAAGAAACTGAGATTTTAAACACTGTTATAACCACCTGTTCTCAAGAAATTTTTGTAAACAAAATATCATTTCTAAAACAATTTTTGTGAATGAAAATTCCAAAGTACAACTAGAATAATGTTCTTAGTATCTTAAGGGTATAAGATTTCCAAAAAGAAAAAAAAATTAAAACACCAAAGCAACAATGGCACATAGCTGTATTTTGTTTTTAAAAGAATGAGACGTGGCTTACATTACATCCAAACAAATTAGCACCTGTTTGCTGTTGCTCCCCATATAACTTAACATTTTAAAGCACAGTAATTTTTAAAAATCTGGCTTTCATATCTATTCAATCTCTATTGAATGTATAGAATAATGTCTTCCTCCCCTCCTCCATTTTTACAATTGAAAAACAATTTAAAGTTCTTTTTAGAATAGTCCTAAAGTAATTTGGGAATGTAGATGGGGAGGAAACACAGCAAAATATAGAACACTGACTCACATTAAGCAAGTCCAATAATATTTAAAGCTTGAAAGCCATGATGTTCTCATATGACTTCTGGTATCAGGTATTCAGTAGTCTTCCACTGGATCGGATTGGATCCACCATAGGCACTCACCATTTCTTTCAAGTCCTATATATACAGCAGTGACGAAAGGTCAAGAAACAAACCCATTATTTCCAAGAGTTCCTGAAAGTCATAGCACGAAATTCAGAATTATCACACAGGGCTCTAAAGTCCAAAATAAAATATCTGGTGTCTGTTAAAAATTAAACATCTAACAGTTAATCCTATTTCTTAAACAACCCTTTTGGGTTTGGAGGGAGAGGGTAAGGGATAAGGGTTATCACAAAGGAAGATGTTTTAATAACTTAGATTTATCTGTAAATTATAACAACTCTCTGGAACATTTATAAAGAATTACTTTCTTTTTTGCAGTAAATACTTTAGGTCAAACCGATGACCTCCCATGTTTGAATTCTGATTGCTCAATCCAACCTGGATAAACTGGAGAATCTTTGGCCTGTTAGTCAATGACAGAATGGTCTGTAAAAAAGAAAAAATAAATACCATATACAAATAAGGGTAACTAGCATTCAAGTCAGCTGCACCTCTGTGTGTTTTAGTGAAAAACGGAGAATGAAACCTCGACGCCTCTGGTGTGAACAAGCGTTCACGCATCTAGGACATGGAAAAAGATGGCAGGATGGCAACATCACCTTCTATTGCACATTTAATTTAAGACAGCACTTTAAATATTGAAACACAACTGCCCCACGGCATCGTCTTGTGATGGGGACAGTCAGCTTGCAGGTTCTCCAGTCCTAGGGGAAGAATGCTCGGGGGCAGTGCCGACGGTGGCCCGCCGCACGGTGCCTGCGGGGCCGCACGGTGCCTGCGGGCGCCTCCGTCCAGGCGCAGCGGGCCCGCCGGGGGAGCGCAGCCGGCAGGCCCTTCGCCAGCCGCCGAGCCAGCCGCGCCGGACAGAGGCAACCCAGAAAGTTAAATAAGGCAGTGAAAGAAAACTCCATTCCAACGGTCTTACATTAGGCCGTGCAAAACGGGAGCCTTAGGCTACCTAACAACGTCCACAGCCGTTGAAACTGTAGGTTCGTCCTATGGTGGGGTCTGTCTGAACCGAATATTCAGGAGTCAGGCTCCGAAACCACTGGGGTTTCTGAGCCGGGGCATGAAAAAGCAGGTTGGGCCCGGGGCCGCTCCTGGGCCCCTAGGAGTAGCTTTCATTTTCGTTCCACCTCGTGACCCACTGCTTTTTCTCCGGGTTGTCGCTGTGTTTTTCGTCGTTGATCTCCCGCTCTTCCTTGGGGATCTTTACGGCCTGGTATCGGGGGATGCTATCGTCGTACCTAGAGCGTCTGAAGAATCCACACTGGAGAAGGGGGACACAAACAGGAGCAAATGAAGCGATCGCAAGGAAAGCACGTGCACCACCCGGGGATACTTAGGCTTTCTGCTAGGACGCCTACCTGGGGACTAAAGAAAAAGACATGGCTTTCCTTGAAGGAGCTAATGGTTGAAAAGAAATGTTAACAGCCAGTGGGGATAAATGGAAGAGAAAAACAGCTGTAAAACTGGAAAAGTCTGTTTTCCCATCTTGTCTTTACATTTGGAAACAATGTAAGTTATCTCCTTACTAAAATTTAAGTTTATGAAACAGTGCTCCCATTTTTTTTAATCATCACAATACTATATGTAAAAGAGCTAATTTTCAGATTACTAGAACATCATTTTGAAGAATAATTTTTAAGGCCATAAACCAAAGGTTATTCATGCCCCTCTCCCACTAACAGAATGAAACTCAGGTCACAGATATTTTACAAATTACAGTTTGAACATGCCAGCGTTCAAATGGGTCAATTTAGGAATCTTCTCCCTTCCGAGGCTCCAGGACACAGCTCTAGCTAGAAGGCAATTTACAACACCTGGACTTGCTGTTGTGCTTCCAAATTAAGCTCTTTCGTTAATAAATCATGTAGTAACTCTGTCCTGTAAAAAAAATCAATCCTGTACAACAAAGAACTTGAGGAAAGTATCATCAGACTGAATTTCAGAGCACTGCCTAATTTCTCTTTTTTTAAATGAATATTTTATTCATTTTTTAAAAAATATTCAATATGATTCAAAGTAGATTTTTACTGATAACATATCTGGGTATTTAAATATCAGATTGAATATTTTAAATGAATAAAATATATATGCCTTTTAAAAGAAAAAATGTTTCCAATTCAAAAATGCAGATAGAGGCATGAGGAGGATACTTAGAATGGCTGATTAATGTGTTTATTCCGTGAACTCAACAGGAACAACATTAATATTGAATGAATTTATGTTATAAGAATGTCAGGGGCAAAATAAAATCACATATATAGTTATCACTGAATCAAAAGGAATAATGGGCCAAGAAATTTTGTTCTAAGGCCATTTCAACATGGACTCCTTTATTATTCTGTGCAAAAAAAGCCAAAATACCTATCTACTACAAAATGTGGCTCTCGCCCCACTGAAATAAAGAAGGAAATCAAGGGTGATATGCAACAATTAAATGGAGATGTTGGGATTCACCGTGACAGTGCCATGGAAAGGGACTGGAAAGGGAGGGTAGGAGCAATTCTACCCACTTGTGCCCACAGAAATGGAAAAAGGAATCATGGTCAATTCCTGTTTCCATAGATTTACAAACGAGAGAAGCAAACATGAACTTAAATCAACTGAGACCCAAGGTGGAATCAAATCTCAAGGAATATGAAACAAGGTCAAAGTCCATCACAACACGCTGAAATAGGAACTGTCCAGAGCATTTTTGTGCTAGAATTTTTTGTACTGAAGATCACAATTTGGTAAAGAGCTATCTTTTGCAATTGGCCGTAATGTCCATCATGCCAATAGTCATAGGTGGTTGTAATGGTCTCTGACCTGAAGTAGATATGCAGAAAAGGAAGATGCATGCTTAGCTTGCATAAAACCACTTCTGAGCAACAATAAAAGCATTCCTAGCCTTCCCCCATCACTTTATAGCAAGGAGATCAAACGATGGCAGTGAGAAAGCCTTCTCATCAAGAGGATCACCGTGTTCCCAACATGCACAGGTTAATTAGGCGGTCAACACAAGCGTCTATCTGTAGGAAATTCCAAAATGGACAAGAAATCGGGAGTGATTTCTCATGCATCTTTGAAATTCCAAGTGGGATGCCGCATACTAAATTAACAACATGTGGCAAACTGGGCTACTAAGCCTCCTTTTGTGTGTATATAGATTGCAGTTTTCTTCATTGCTGTGGGTGATGTTTAACAATAATAACAACACAAAATAACTCACCTGTAACGAATGATTCTTTGTGCATTAAAAAAAACTAAGCTTTCAAGTGAAATAAAAATAATTCCAAGCAAGGCAAGCCAGTGTGGACATTTGGAAACATCTGTTAATGGGACACACACAGCAAGCTGTTGCTCTTAAAGTTAGCCACCACAACCATAGCAGGTCCCACAGCTAGCAATTAAAAAACATTGATCAATTACCAATTACAGAAGTAGATCACTACTATGCATCAGAAGTAAGCCTTTCTTTATCAGACGGCTGAGCATGGATCTCAGCCTTGTGATATGTGGCATCATAATGATCTTTCTTATTTCTCTTGAAGAAACCACACTACAAGGAAGCAAGGTATTTAGTCAGTTTTACAGTTTTGTGAAGAGCTAAACAAAAGAAAATCTCAGATTTTAATCTGTTTTCTAGTCATAGCTTGTTTACAAAGAAACCACTATGGATCAACCAAAAGTGAACAGCCACTGCACTGTTACTTTTGGACAGCAATCAGCCCAACTCTATTACCACAGGTCTCTGATCAAATGTTTGCATGGGTGACATTAGTCAGTTAATTGATTTTTCTATTTGTAACAGAAATCACGAGGACAAAAATCATCCTAAATGGGAAAATATATACACATCTTATTATAGCTTTGGGTGGTTTCTTCTTACAGAAAAATATGGACCCTAAAATAGGTCTAATGTTGCCTTCTGCAGTTTACTGAGACAAAAGTTAAAGAATAAATACTCTAAGATTTAGCACAAATCCAAATAAAACAGAGATACTGTATTTTTCTGCTTTTCACAATAAATTTTAGGGAACAAATGCCATCTACTTGAGGCCTTTGAATCTGTGGGGTGAGTCACAATATAAATCAAATATACCATCATGAAAGAATGATTACAGTCATTTTCTCACATTCTGAGCCACTTTGTAACTCTGAAGTGGTAGGAACCTACGCTCCTCAGGTTAGGTACTCTAAATGGGTATCAAAATATAATTCCGCTTTCTACTATAATTTCTTTCATTCGACAATGGAGAACTTTCTCTATTTACTTTTATCTAGTTCCTAAGACCATGGAATTGCCCTTTGAAATATAACCTGGTTGAATAAATCTCTGTCCTCTGGAAAAATTCTGCTTCCAAGTCTGGCAACTCATGAAGGTAAAAATCCAAATCTGCTTTGTACAATATGGTAGCTACCGACTACATGTGGCTGTTCAAATTTACATTTAAAATTTACATTTAAAATTTCATTTAATTCAATACCTCAGTTGCACTAGCCATATTCCAAGAGCTCAAAGGCATTATGTGACTAGTGACTACCATATTGGATAGTACAGCCTCAGAACGTTACATTATTACAGAAAGTTTTATTGGGCAGTGTTGATCTAGACAATTTTCTTGATATTTACTTGTGACTCTCAATTTTTAAATATATTTTACTGATTTTGGCTAAGATCAAGTGACTCTCAATTTAATTTACAGTGAAAACTCCCATCCAACTTTCAATAACACGTGCTAGTAAATAGGGTGGGAAAAGAAATAAACCAGGAATCAAGAGCCCTCGTCCTGCCTCCAACTTGGCAACCTTCTTAATATCCATGGGCATGAGCATTTATTTCTGTTTGCGAAATGCAGGTGATTGGACCAGCCTGGAGTACTTTTCTCTCTTACTGCCAAACAAAATCCTATGCAGAATCCCAATATTAAAGCAGATAAAATCAGACTGGTCTGGTTGAAATGGGGATGTTGGCCTTAGCCTCACCTGCTTAGTCTTGACACCTTATGTGGATGTGCAAAATCCAATTAAAAGGACACTGAACTAGAGTCCTTTCTGGCCCTAGTGGCCCTAAAATTCTATGATGTTTAGAATTCACTTGTGAGTTGGAATACCTTAGAACTTACAAAAAAAGAACCAATGAGATCATCTAGTCCAACCCACTTATTAAACAGCTAAGGCAAACCAGTATCCTAGGGAGGTGAAATGATTTGCCCAAGATTATACAGCTTGGATTTCTTAACCCTCAATGCACTGCTATGTCTCACCCTCATTAAGAACTGCTAGTAAGACATGCTCCCCAAGAAGACTATCCTGTTGACCTCTTCCAGAGAGCATAAGGAGGCCATCCTCAAATATCAAATCTCAAATTCAGTTTTGATATCAAAATAATTTCCTATACTGGTTGGCTGTACTTAACCAGAGAAACCTAGTGCCTGAAAAACATGAGGGGTAGGACTGGACATGCAAGAACTAATCTTGGCACAAGCAGATACCAACCTTCAATCATACATTTGGAGGACACAAGTAAATTATCTCAGATTGGCAAAAGGAAGTTACTTGGAGAAATAAAGCAAAAAAGAAATGACCAATATCTGCAAGTAAGAATATCCTGAACCCTCGGTCCATTATACTCTTGTACCCAACCAAGGAAAGGATAGTTTGATCCTAGAGATTGTTGGTTGAGGTTAATAATTCTGTATCCAAAACCCTCTGGACCAGTAATGTTTGGAAATCTAGAGATTTTGGCATTTTAGAAAAGCAATATGCTGCATACATAATGCCACTGTAACCTAAACATCAATATATCTGCAGTAAAATTAATGAATAAATGATAAAGACTATAAATAGCCTCTCTTCACATTATGTCGAGTTTTGCTGCCAAATAAGTCATTACAAACTTTCAGTTTTTAGAGGTTTTTTTGCAATTTGTAATTGTTGATAAGAGACTATGGACCTCCATTTTTGAGACTAAATCCAAAATCTACAGGTCATAATCTCTGGCAACAAAATTTGCATCCATTGCACACACACTTTTTGGTAATGTAAACTACTTACTAGTAGGAAGCAGGGGGAAGATACAATGTTTTATTTGCAGGACCAATACAAATGAAGAATATCATAATGGACCCAAGTCTTCCTCATGTTTGATATAGGCTATGATGACCCCTTTGAGATGGAGTTATTCATTAATTTCATAATTTTATACTCCTAATCTAGCTGCAACAATAACAAACCCCTACTGCTGCCATGAACATTTCTTTAAAGAAGCTGAAGTTAACAGGGATGGATTCAGATTAATGTGATGCCCAACAATTTAGCTTGGATTTAGAAAATGATTTGAACTTAGATGAAGACAATGAGAAAGTATAAAATTTTTAAAAATTCTTACTTGCCAAACATGCTAAATTATATGTGAAAAACACCAAAATTTATACATTTAAGAAACTTCTTATACTGTATAAATAAAATACCTTTAAACACAGCTTATTAGGTAGATATGCAGGTGTTTATTGTAAAATTCTCAAGTTTGTTGTATGTTGGAAAAGTTTCATAATAAAATGTTGGGAAGAAGTAATCAATGAAAGAAATGTATATATATTATTAGTGTTAATTCACTTAAAAAACATGAAATAAAGTTCATAATCATGAAAGTCAAGTGCCAGATATAACTTACCTTCCATAATAAAAGAACTAATAGAGCAAGCATCAAAATTCCAGCAAGAATAGCCACTAAGATGATCCACCAAGGTACTCCTGAATGTAGAGCTGCAGTCTTCGAGGGAAACACAGTCACACGAACCTATGAGCCACACAAGAGAGCAGCATGATTATAAAATAGAAAGATAGTCAATACCAGGAATTTATATTTCTAATTGTGCTTCCAGACACATTTTGGACAATGCAGCCTGTGGAAGGATGAGATGCCTTTCTGATGCAAGATTCTCTCCCTTAATTACGCAATATTGCTTCAACAGGCATTCCTTGGAGATCTTTTCCTAGAACTTGAAAAATACTGGATTATGTTTCAACAAAGTGATTATTTCTTTGCCAACTTAGTTCTTAAAATTTTGTTATGAACAAAAGTAGATAAAATTGTATAATAAATCATCATTCAACATCAAGTTACAACAGTTATCAGTACTTAGCCAAATTTGTTTCATTTATATAACCTGGTATGTTTTTGGGAATGATCACACTTTTTTCAAATTAGTTTTCAGCAATGAAAATAACAGGGCCAGTTTATGCACAATTAGCCTACATTCCTCACTCAGATTTTAAAGATGTTGTGAAATATAAAAACAGGGGTAGTGTAAGGACAGGAAAAAGGCCTCCCTTTTTAAAGTTTGAGGGTTAAATTTTCCTAATTACTCAAGAGGCAAATCCTGTGATTTTCTATTTGAAAGAGAATAGAGGAGATTACAGGAGAGACTGGTGCCATAGTTAAGAGAGGGAGCTGCTCTCCTGGGCCAGACCTCCTGGTTATTTGATTACTGTGGCCAAGCTGTAATACAAACACTTGGGTTTGAGATCAGTAAGTCCCAAAGCCTTCTGGTTTGGAAGCACTGCTTAGGGACAATAGCATGCCGAGGGATAGGGCTGAAAAGCAGTGAAAGACTGGGAAAAGCACCCTAACCCAGATGATCTAGATCTGGGGCTAGTTCTGGGTGTCCCCCGAGTCTTGGGCCACAATGAACCAAGATCTGAACTCAAATCAAGCGTCCTTGAATCGGAGAGTGGACCAAACCAGATCCAATTCAGATATAAGCATCCTTACTGGAGATCTGATCGAAATGGAAATAGCTGAATGCGTCCTTTGCAGCCGAATGCCTAAGTGACAGATCTGGTAGTGGAGTTTCTGTCCCACCGAGGACCACGACTTGCAGGGGGAAATGACTGCCATTTCGAACCTCGAGGCTGCTAACATCTCCAGAATCAGCGTGACTTACCAATTGCTGACCAAGGAGGAGGGGCGCCAGGAGAGCATCTATGAAGTTAAGGAGGACAGAGAGGGGGACTGAACTTCTGGAGACAGCGAAGTTAGAGGAGAAAGAACTATAGCCTGTCCCAGTACAGGTCACCAAAATGTTAGGGATTTGGCCCGTGACTCGAGCTGTGAAAGAATTCACAACTGAGAGAAGAGACAGATGCAGAGAGGGTGTTTATTTTACTTTCCTCGAAGGGAAAGGGCAGGTGTGTGTAGCTAATCAATACAGGGCAAGAAATAAAGGGCAGCCTGCTCTTTTAAGCAGGTACTGTTGCTGGGCGACAAGGAAGGGAGAGGTTTGTGTTGTTTGCTAAAGTTGAGCAAATAACAGGGCGGTCTTGAAAAGTTACACTTTGCTTTCCAGGAGACAGTCTGGCAGATGTCCTAGGGAGGTGTCTTATCAGTATTTTCCCCCAAGCCTGTAAAACATGCTTAGAGCAAAAGTTATGAAGAGTTCCAAAGAGGCTTGTTTTAAGGGGAGGGGGAAGGGAGCTTTTTGCTAACTAGAGACTCCTAGGTGCAAATTAATCTCTGAGTTGTAAAAACAGCAGGGGGGGCGGATGCAGGAATGTAGCCTTGAGAGTAGGTTATCTTGTCCACAGTTTGAACAGAGAAGCCAACAGTCTTGGGATTTAATTACCAGGTGCTTCTCATAAATCGTGGAAGGACACAGCAAAGAAAGAGGCCTTTTCCTGTCCTTACAGATGGAGCTGTATGATTGATACCATTTTAACTTTTCCTTAGGAGAGCAAACTAAGGACCCTGTTGAACAATAAACTCTCCTGAAACAGCTTGGTGTTGTCTTCTACAGCAATGTGGATGGACAGTTTAGACCGTGGATTCACTCAGAGGCAGCTCAGAGTAGCCAATGGGAAGCTCAATGCCTAAACATGTGATAGTTGGTAAATACCAAGTAAATTGAAATAGTGTTCATTCAGAAATCTAAAATCTAATGTAGGTTTAGAATTCAAGTGAATTTTTATGATGCCGGGAGATTTTTCAAAGCGCATGAATGACCTGGAGATTGCTACGGATATGATTTTGTAAACTATACTGACTGGAAATCGATCACTTTTGTAGTTCCTGCTATTTCTGAGTTAACAGAATAAAGAGCAAATAAAACTTAGTGGGAGCATTTAACTTCCGAGAAGTATTTCAGTCAAGTATTCTATGAGTACTGAACACTGGGTGCCACTTAAAAATGTGTCTGTCTACGCTATGCTTCTATACTTCTTTCAATACTTCTAAATTATAATTATTTTTTAAAATCTCTTCATTTAAAGTACTTCCCTTTCTACTTATGCTAGAAAACATGTATCAACCCCATCTGACTCAGAAAATACTTAAAAAGAGAACTGCTTTTATTTGAACATTTAGTAGGAAGGACTTCACATTCAGAGTTTTCATTATGGACCGTAACAGGCAGGTATAAACACCTTATCAGCTACCCAGTTTCCTGTTTTGCTCTCAATGAGGTTTCACTCTGGCTCCCAGCCCCAGAGGGGCCCTCGGAGCTCACTTCCCCCCACCTCCCTTCCCCCAACAGGTGTCCCAGCTGTAAGGAAAAAACACCTTAAGATTATTGGTTCTAACACAGAGGTCTCCGTAAAGTAGGGAAGAAAGAATGATGAGAGACCAGTGAAGAAATATATAGGATGTCCCCCAAAAATGTATACACTTTGGCTGCATTAATTCCAGTGGGTTAAATCTAAAAAGAAACATCAACTGAGCTGTTAAAGTGTGTATACACTTTTTGGGGACACCCTGTAGTTGATGTGACTGGTAAACTGACTAGTCTAAAAGAAAACAAAAAGTTAATTTCAACTATCCTGTATTGAATTTCATTGAACCTTGCTTCCCTAGTATCTAGCATAGTGAAGGTACACAGTGTGTCCTTGGGGGCAAGGTAACAACTTGGAAGGGCCACTCTCATTTGTAAGAATAAATTCTGATAAAAGTGGGTGTGGAGAGTGGAGACTGGTCCATGCCAAGGGGAATCAACCTTATTATAATCACCCCGTATACCAAGGCCTTTTAAATAGCTGCTAACAGAGGAAAATCACTCCCACAAAAGGCAACAGCATCCTGGCAGAACAAGGTAACTTTTGATTTTGCAGCCTATGGTGGCAGGGTGGGTAGGTGGGAATCCAGCTGAGAGCTCTAAGCCCCGGGTCTGGCTACCATTCTAACCAGAACTTGGAGCCTTATAGAAACTGCAAAACAACTCACTGGACAAAGACTGAGAGGACCAAAGGCAGGGGCTGGGCCACCCGTTTAAAGAGCAGGTGTGCTCTGCAAATCGAGTCTGCAAGGCCGCACCGGGGACCAGGGAGGTGTGAGGCCAGTGAGCAAGACTTTGTTTACTTCAACTGTCAACTGAAGGGTTTTTGATTTTTGCATGAGGACAGTCATTCTCCAGCTGGGATTAGGAAGAAGGAAGAGCCGGCCTTAGAATCGGGTAAGACAGCAACTTGGAGCAGCAATTCCCAGAACTCTGGGAAGCCTTTTCTCATCTTGCCACAGCAGCTGTTACTGCTAGACGGTAACAGTGGAAGGTAAGCAGAAGTTACTCCAACTCCAAAAGCAGTATTTTTTTCAGTTTCATTAAAATCGAGGCATTTCTGGAGGGATGACCTCATCCATCATGTGCCTGTAAGGGGAAAAGGGCTCCAGCTCTGCTGATGCATTAAATTACATCACCAGTGAGCAGTGCCCAGGCAACAGCAGCTTGCCCACTGCTGAAATGCCTCCCTAAATCATCTGTAATGGAATGCCCTCCACTCCTGCTGAGGATTAGTATAAATCACCCGATGAAGGGATTTTCTATCTTTTCTAAAGCTCTCTATTAAAGACACGTTCCCCTTAGTGAATGTTCCTCATATCAGAAATCCATCTTACAAAAGGATCCACCTCAAGTTTTTCTCTGAATTTAGAGCAGAAAAAAAACCCAAAAAACTCAGTTCCCCTGAAAAATGTGCCTACTTCTTCACCTTTCACATTTCTTTTATTGCTGGCAGCTCAGATACTCTCTACCTACTTCCTTTGGAATGAAGTGGGGGACATAAGTACAACCAGTAAACAACCTCCTCCCCTTTCAACAATGCCTGCCTGCCGCACCTCCCAGACCACAGAATTCTCAACAGTTGGCCCTGTATCCTACTCAATAACGTTGCTTCTCTAGCATTTGTGTAGCAAAGGCACATAGTTCTTAATAGGTGCTTGTTTACTGGATGGGTTTCATTTAGTTAATGCTAAAATATAACCACCTAATCTGGTTCAATTAGGTGACCAACAGCTTTCTCTGACTTTGTTATAACAATGTCTTAAAAGGGTTTCATTGACAAGGGAACATAAAACTCTTAAAATTGGTTTGGTCATAAGGAAACAAGTAGGGTTTTTCTTTTTCTTTCTTTTTAAAGCCAGGATTAGAGTAAAAGCAATGGGAAGAGTTTCCAATATTAAGACTAAAAAACAAGACTCAATAACTCAATGTCCTTCTCTTCTATCTCCAAAAAAAAAATAACCTTCAGACTGGAAAAAGATAGATGAAGCAAGATAAAGATGAAATTAAAACCCATGATAGGTGAGGGAATAAAAAGGGAAAGCATCCTGTCACTTGAAATAAGTTAAAAGTTTTAGGCCCCAGAAAACTCCTTAAAATACTAAAGAAAGGTATAGATGTGATATATGAGCTATTATATCTCAGAAATCACAATTAATAGAAGTATCATAAAACCAGAGATAAGACAATGTTTTGGTTTTCAAAAGAATGGAGTTCTAGATATGAGACCAGTAATCCATACACAAATCTACCAATTATTAAATAAAATAGGATCACAGCAAAGTTTCCAATTCCCATTAGCAAGCATGAGTTGTCTAAGTCCTAAGAACATAAAATGCCCAAAAGAACCTCCTCTTCATTTGTGACCGAGTCCAGTAGCTGCTAGAAATGCAAACACAACACTCAGCAAACTTTTTTCTCTTTAAATCCTTACTGAGGATATTTTTTCCATTGCTTTTCATTCAGAGACTGGAAGGGAAAGAAAGAAAAACATCGATGTAAAAGAGACACATCGATTGGTTGTCCTTGACTGGAATTGAACCTGAGACTCTTCAGTCTATGGGCTGACGCTCTAACCACTAAGGAAACCAGTTAGGGCCTCAGCAAACATTTGAAACCAAGTTTTAGGCTGAGATGCTGGGAGGTAATGGCCCTAAGTAAGCTGAACCAGGCTGACCACATGTCAGCTACTCTGCCCATCCCTGGCCACGTGGGAGTCACACTGCCCGACTAGGGCCGACATGGGAGAGGAAAGACCTGGAACCTGTTCACCCGCGCCAAGCATGAGGGGCAACTGAGGAACTGGATGCTTAGCTCTGAAGAGAGTGACATGTGCAAGGAATCGTGACAATTTCTTTCAATGATTTCAAAGGCTCTCTTGGCTACATGGCCAAGAGAGAAAACTTATTTTGGACTTATTCCAAGGGGGATCAGCAGTTCTGAGTTTACAATATTCAATTCTGGATTCATCCATATAGAGATCTTTTCTAACAACTGCAGCTGGCCACACACAGCACAAGCTGTACCGCAAAGCAGTGAAGTTACCCTCACTGGGGGTCCTCACTGATGGCCACAGCATTAGGGACGGCCTAAGACATGGGTTTCTATAGAGCTGGGAGGTGCACCGGTTCTTCCGTTGAGTCAACAGCTCTTGAGTCTACCACGTGCACTGCAGAACCAGGGGACCCAGAGTCGCTTCTCTTTTCAATAATTCTATTAAAATACAGAGTGTGGTGGCAGCCCCTTAAGACAGTACCAGATTTCTCCTGAATAAGGGTAACAGTGCCGGGAAATGAGGGCGAAAGCAGCTCGGCCTCCGGCCGCGGCGCTCAAGGAAAGGGGGTTGCTCTGAATGAGGACTGGGGAGCGTCTCACCTGAGTGCCTGCGTTTGACAACTTGATATTCTCCGTGGCAGCAGTTACGTCAATGGAAGCCCGCACGAGAATGTCCAAGTAGTTCATTTTAGAATATTCCTGTGTGGAGACAGCGAATGCATTAGGGAGGTGAGAAATGTCCCGGGAGGTGGCAGATGACTTTGGGGGACAGCCTCTCCGCGGGCCACACCTCTAGAAATGTGCTGTTCCACAACCTCGAGCGCAAAATAACAGAGGCCTTGCTGTCCAGGCCGCGCAGCGGGCACCTGAGGTTCACGCAGTTCACGTTGACGCTGCAGTTCTGGGCGGGAGAGGAAGGCAGGGGTTAAAACGCGAGGGGCTGGGGAAGGCCCTCCCCCATCCTCCCTGGGAGTTGCAGCTCTTAAAAAATACTTACAAGGGTCTGGTATTTTCTTTCAGCAAACAAAGTAAATTTTCTTCTATCCTCAATCTGTTTCTCGGCAATTTCCCGTTTCCTTCTTGAGTTGTGTGACTCCTGAAAAGAATTATATCCCAAATCATTCCACCTCACGTAACTGTGTGTCACAACTGTACAAACCTCTCGAGCACACCCTCCCAAATGATGCCCAACTCACAGAATCCACAATATGTGCCCTTCTCCTGGCACCAAAGGCGCAGAAATAATTTAAGTGTAAAATCTGCAAGTGTTATTACCTCATTTGAAGTTTACTGATGAAGGGAATTTAGTCTCTGACCTTATAACCCAGGGACAGAAAGAGGCTTTCTTTGTCCTGTCTCCCCACCAAGCTGCGAGCACCCTAAGACAGGGATCGAATCTCATTCCTGCGTCCCGAGCACCAGCTCGGTACCTAACACAGCACATGGCAAAGTCAGCACATCTTGAATGAGTAAGCGATGCTGAAGAACAGGGAAGGAAGCAAAGAGAACTAGCATATGACTTATTCAAAGTGGAGTACTGAAAACTAACCCTTGTAAGAAGTTTTAAAATTGCGTTTTCCTTAAAATAAGGATTCAGAATAATAGGCCATCTTGTTTTTCAGTCTATGAATAGAAGGTCATTCTATAAGCCACCAGCTATGAACAGTGACCATACTCAGTCACCTTAGAATTTAAGATAGAAGAAAAAGACATTCGATAACAAAAGCAAATCTGCATCGAACTGGAGTGTAAATGATCAGCCAGTTACAGAAGCGTGGGGCAGGAGTGAGGTGGGCTGCGAGTGAAGGCTCTGAAGGCAAGCAGGGCTGAGCCTGAATGTTAAATCTGACTCCCAACTGCTGAGTGACTGAGAAAGTTATTGCCTCTGAATTTCAATTTCCTCGTCTATGAAATGGTGAAGAAAAATACCTCATAGGACTATCAAGACAACGAAACTAGCAAATGCAAACAAAATGCTTAGCACAATGCCCAAGACACAATAAGTACTCAATAAATATTTACTGTTTTAAAAAATGAGAATGAAAGGCTTTGGAGGTCACTTGCTAAGGTGCCAATATACAGGGTGTCCCAAAAGCATGTATACACACTTTAACAGCTGATAACTAACTTAACTTTCACTTCTTTTCAGGTTTAATTGATTTGAAATAATGAGTGAAGCCAGACTAAGCTTTGAACAAAGAAAATTTATCCACTAGACTTTTTTATGGGGATACATAAAAGATAAAGGTTATGGTACAAAACCGGCAACAGTTGGAGAATTGAGGGCACACAAATACTGAACAAAATGATTCTTGATGTTTGTGATTCCATTGCTTCACATTATCAGCATTGCCTGGACCAGAATGGTCATAAGTTTGAAAACAGGTACTGACAAAAACATTTATTCATTTCTGTAGATCCTTTTAAATTTTAAAATGAACAATATGTTAATAAATACTGACTTTATAATCATTCAAAGTGTGTATACATTTTTGGGGGACACCCTATATTTTGGAATGAGTTTGGCTCTATTGGGAATTAACACTGGCTGGCCTGCTCTCCCCCACCCCCAGAGGCCTGTCCCAGTTCCATTATACATCATACTGGCTCATAAAACTTCAGAAAATGTAATTTGATTCAACAAGCAATGAATGACCCTTCCTTAGGAGTCATAACCACCTCTAATCCACAGAAACCCTCAGCCTGGCTATAGAAGAGAAACTGTGATACTAAAGAAAAAGTGGACATGCTGGCAGATCAGTTTCCCAAGGAAAGTAATGGGTTTCCCCTCAAAGTCAGCTTCTCCCATTTATATCTATGGAATCATGAGATAAATCCACCAACATACCTTTAGGTTCAGAAAGTTTATTTCATTTTGCGGCTCACAAGCTATCTTTTCCAATCCTTTGGATTCTACTTTCACCAAATAAAGCAACCATTTGCCGTTGCTAATTTCTTTTGGCCACTGGATATTCAAGGTTGCTGTGCCAAGGTTTTTAAGAGGCTTGCCCAAGTTAATAACCTTTTAGAAAACAATACGACATGTTATCTCAGTATAATTTGTCGTTGACGTAGAATTAAGTAGCAACTCCTATTACCAAGAGAAAAAAGCCAAAATACCTGGCATAATCGTAATCAAAAGCAAAGGCTCCAAAACTGGACTATAGATAGGTATTCAAAATAGAGATTTGTATTTAAAGATTCTTGTCAATAAAAATAGAAAGAAAATTGCCCCGGCTGGGTGGCTCAGTTGATTGAAGCGTCATCCCGTACACCAAAAGGTTGTGGGTTCGAGTCCCAGTCAAGGCACATAACTAGGTTGCTGGTTTGATCCCCGGTTGGGGCAAGTATGGGAGGCAACTGATGGATGTTTCTCTCTCACAGCGATGCTTCTCCTTCCCTCCCTCTCTCTTTCTCTCTCTCCCCTGCTCTCTCTAAAATCAATAAAAAAAATATCCTCAGGCTAGAATGAAAATAAAAATTAAAAAATAGAAAGAAAAAACGGTCAAAGAGAAAAGATGGTACATTCAATCCAGGAACAACAGCGTTGTGCGACAGATTATGTGCTACACATACGCCCAGCTCTCAGCGTGCCAGGGGCAAGTCAAGCAAGTTTGTGAACAGCTCTGTGACCACCCTGCTTGGCAGGTGACAAGGCCCGTGCTGTGGCAGAGCGCCAACAACCTGCTTCTAGGAAGCCCCACCTACAGCGACAAGGACAAGGACGCTGCCTCTGTCCTGGACTACCCTGGGGGGGCTTGGGGTAACAACTGAGAGACTGAGCAAAGCCATCATGGCAGCCGCAAGCCTATGAGGCCCGGCTGGGGGCAGAGCAACTTCCTGCCGCAGAAGCGAGCAGAGGTCGGAGCCTCTGTGTCTGCGTGGGGGGCTGCTCCAGGACCCCCAGGCTCGCTCCCACCACCTGTCACCGTTGTGTCTGTCAGGTTAAGGGCCACACAGAGGAGGGGTCAGCCTCTTCTTCACCCTGCTGGAGACGGGTGGGCTCACTCTTGCCTTTTCATACGTTCGCCTCAGCAATGGTCACTACGCTTTCAGGAACGTGATTTTCAGCCACCCCCCGACCCCACGAGCTATGAGCCAACTCTGTACCATGCACGTACGCTCCTTCAGCTGGGCCGAGAGTCACTGCGCTTGCCCACTTTGCGATGGTTCAGAGCAATCATTAGTTTTCCCTGCTGGCATATGCCAAGTCCACATCCCCCAGCACAAAGCGGCTTGGGAAAGGTGGGTGGACATTAACCAGAAGCTCTGAGAGAGATGGCCTTAAAACAGAGGAGTAAATCATAACATATTCTAAAGCCAAATATAAATCACTGTGAGCTTTTCCTGTGTTTTACACACAGACTCGGGGGTAAGAGGGGAATCAAGAGTCCCTTTGTCTCTATATCACAGACGCGTTAAAACTCTCTAATCAGAAAACCAAACTGAACTGGATTCTGAACAAAGTCCCATGTTGAAGGAGAGCTGCTGTTCTCTGTTCTGAAGGACAAAACTTTTACTGTAAGCCAGTGCATTGATTAAAAACCGGCAAACTCACTCTTATCTGAGCATTTATCAGGCTTCTTTATTAACCTTATTTATTAAAATTACATATTTGAGACCATATTTAGTATGAGTTAGCTTCCAGTATCTATAATAAGAGGACCAACTGCTATGACTTACCCTGAACTCATACTCTATCAAACTTCCCACTTCATCTTCAGATTTCATAGCCTGCTCACCAAGGACTGTCCCTCCAAAATACACCTGGGAAGGTTTAGCAACTCTGTTAAATTAAAAAACACCAGTTTTAGTGAGGATTGTAAGTGGTTCTTTCAAACACTGATTTGTTATACTAAACACAAACACTTACCCAGAGACCGATAAAAGCAGTTCAATAACCACTTTTGCAGAAGCTGTAATTGAAGCCAAATTATCCTGATTGCTTGTTCTGAAAATGAAAAGGAAACAATAGGGTTTTATTTTAGCAGTCAGTTTTCTTATTACAATTACACTTCTTTTATGAGTTAGATCAGGGCCAATTCACTGACTGGCTGTGTTTTCATGAAATAATTCTAAAAGGGAAGGTTGAAGTGACTTACGTTTCCAACTTCAGATTAATATCCAGATCTGTGGTGTCAAAGGTGACCTCGGTTGTACTTAAAATCAAATAAAAAGTAACCTAAAAAAGTAAAAATAGCCATTAACACGGACCAACCATATCGACATTGTAATGGTGTTTAAAACAGTAAAATTCAATACGTGAACGTGTCACCTACACTGGAATTTCTTTTAAAAGGATTTCCGAGCTCACAGTCTGCTTGTGAGCCATTCTGGTTGGCAACACAACTCAACTGCTTCTCCTACAACAGAAAAACACACTAGATCACAACAGGTTCACTTGCCAGAGTGTTGGTGTTTTCCCCCAGCTGCTCTCTAACTATACTCACAGGGAAAGCCTTCAGCTCTCTGTATGCAGAGTAAGTCAGAGTGTCTGGAAAAGTTGCAATGAGTTTAGCTTCGTGTGCATCATCCCCATCTTTGGTGGGATTCTTTGGGTCAGAAGGGCCGTTTGTCACTGTTATTTCTAAAGCAATGTCCTTCTGGTCCTTCAGGACTAGTTCTGGAAGCCCTTTTTGACTATTAAAGAAAAGAAAAATGACAAAGTCCTCAGTATTTTTTCAGTAAGCCCATTTTTAACAAAAGCCACAGCAAAGCCAGAGCCATCCTGGCTAGTGCTACAAAGCAAGTCTTACATTGGTAAGTAAGAAAACTTGTCCTGACTTCCTTCTCGGGAGCAAAATTTGTATTCTAGTTTAAGGTTGCTGTTACATACGTTGTCGTCTCCACATCCCTCTTTTAAGAAGTGCACCTGGAGGAAAACAGAACCATGGTCATTTCTGCCATTTAGGACTCACAGAGGCATCTAAATACGTAAATAGCTGCGTCCACACAGTTCGTTTCCCCATGTGACAATTACCAGAGCAGAAGTCAACCTTCAAACATACTTTGGCATGCAGGTAATGCCCACTTAGTCTAACAAAACTGTGTCTTAAGACACTTTGACCAGGGAAATGAGGTCGTGTGGTGCAGTAGGGTGTGAGTCCCACAGCCACCAGGTCTATGTTTCAACTTCGCTGTGTGGCTTCGTCACAGGTAATATGGGGACACCACCACCCGACTTTATAGGGCTACTGTAATAATGACCATGATGCTAACAGACCTATGAGGAAGATACCATTATGAGCTCCATTCTACAGATGAGGAAACAGAGTTTAAGGTCAGGGAAATAAACGGCACAGAGTATCTAGCACAGTGCTAATGGTGCTCAATAATCACATTGATAAATGATAATCCTGCATCTCGACCAGCTTAAACCCTAACAAACACACTCTACCTCATAGGTATATAGCAAGCCATATAACATAAATTTTTCTAAGATTTCAGGCTACGCTTAGCACTGAAATGACTATTTCACTGCTACTACTTTTTGACTTGCTGAATTTTTATATCCCTTGATTTTAATGTTCAGACTAACAACAGTTTGTTTTCTACACCTTAGTGTTCTCAGTGGTATTTTTATGTGAGAGTAAGAAGTTCTGGCAATTATGGTCTCCGTAAGTTGCAGTGGCCAAAAAAAATCAAGGAAAATACTTTCTGGCTCCAAATTGTATTCTGTATGCTTCTATATTCATTGCTAATTGGATAAACAGATCTTCAAAGTTTGCATTATTTTTAAAAGCTTATTTAATACAAAGGAATGACCTTTAAAGCAAATCTCTAGTTCTAGTGCCTTTAAAGACCTTTGATTTAGCAAAATAATATGGCAAAAACTTTGGCAAAACAGAAGTCAGAAAGACTTACGTCTTTATGAGCTGTCTTAGGCTCATTTGAATTCAGAATTGGAAAAATCTCTGGAAGTGAATTCACTCGCCTCCGAGTGGTTGGCTCTTGGATCTCTACTGAAGCAGTTATGGGGATGGGACGCAGTTTATCTCTGATATTTTCCTGAAAAGCACACACAGATAAAGGTAAGCATGGGATAAATGCTATTGGCGAGCTCCAAAACAATGCTTTATTTTGTGCTGAATAATGGATTGCTAGTATAAATTTCAAAATCCTATATATGCCACCATAAAACCCATCCTCTGTCCCCTTTTAAAAACTGTTTTGACTGCCTGCAGGCCTCACCTGTAGCCAGAGGGTTTCCTCCATGCACACCTTCTGCTTCTGCTTGTTCAGAGTTATCTCTTTAGTATACTTGGGCTCAGAACCTTGGTTTCGAAACTGAACTCTTGATGACAGCCCAGATTTTCTTCTCTCTTTTTCAGCCTCAAGTGTGCCTATAACGGCTGGATAAAATGAACACAAATCCTATGATCTTAGAGAGCATGCATATACATTCAGCTATAAGTATAGCTCCTTTTAAAAATTTTTATTCCTTTTAGAAGAACACTTTTCCCACTGCCATTGTTTCTATTTATATTTCTCGATAATGTACATTTTGACTTATTTATGGTGTTTAAAACTGAGCTGTCCTTTTCCTGCCTATTGCTGTTGTTTTAAAGTTAGATTTTCATGGGCCACCAGGGGGTGCTCAAGAATAAGTCAAAACCTCTGCACAGGGTCTAAGAATCCGTTTCCGACGGAATCTCAGCCACAAAGAGCCCTCAAGATAACCGGAGAGGACCCAACCCTCCCTAAGGGCCCAAGCTGACTCTCCCTTCAACAGGCCAGGGCTTAAGTGACCTAGCACTTTGGTATTCAAAACGGGATTAAGAAGTACAAACTGCCAGCTGTAATACAATCACGGGAATGTAAAGTACCACATAGGAAACGGGGTAAATAATACTGCAATAACTATGTATGGTGGCAGATGGGTACTTGACTTATTGGGGTGATCACTTCACAAGGTATATAAATGTCTAATCACTATGTTGTACACCTGAAACTAATATATCAACTGTGATTGGAAAATAAATTGATTAAAAATAAGTAAATAAGTAAATAAAATTTCCCCAGAAAGGGTCTCTAGACCAGCAGCAGCATCTCCTGAGATCTGCTAGGGATGCAGACCACAGACCCCAGCCAGACCTACTGAGCCAGAATCTGCATTGCAACAGGGTCACCAGGCGGTTCTTTACACACCGAAGTTTAATAAGTACTGGTAAAGGACAGTTGTCTGGAGACAGAAAAGTCTTTTGACAATAAGATAAGACTTTTCAAGTTAAAAAAAAAAAGGGGTAAAACATATTCCTTTAAGTGGCTAGAAGGCCTGTTTGTCAGCCAATAGAGCTTCAACAAGCCAAGTTTCCAACCTGCAGAGCTAGATCTAGAAGGCACACCCTGCCCTGACTCCCTGGTCTAATGGAGCTTAGAGGCCAGCAAGGATCAGGATGATCAAAATCTCGATCCTTGACTTCAGAATGCATTCTCTGCCAATTCTCTGGATACAACTGCAGTTTCTTTATGGGAGAATACCGAAATTACTTCCATTGGTTAATCACTCACTAGCCATCAGAAGAGAAGAAACCAAAGGGTATACTGTGCCAGAGAAGGCAGCCTCAAGGAAAAAAACCTGCTCCAGAAAATGCAGAAAATGGAATCAATGACCCATGTTCTATCATTCATGGTAGAGTTTGGAAGAGGCATTTTGAAAGCATCTATTTTAATACCCTCTTCCTGCAGATGAAGGAATGGAGGCCCACAGAGGTAGGACTGGTCCAAAGCCATACAATGAAGGACAGAGGCAGTGCCAGCTTCTAAGTCTCTGTCACAAACCCCAAAGATAGTGGCTTGATTTTAAAGCTTCTTAGATGCCCGGGTTCCCACTTGCCTGTAGACCTCTGCATGAGTCACTCTCCCTCTGCCAGCCTAACCCTCTCCTTCCCTCCACCTTCCCGACTGCCCAGCTAACCCTACTCCTTCAGATCTCAGCACGCACATCCCTTCCTCCAGGAAGCCTCCCGGGGTACCTGACAGTATTCTACACTCAGCCTGCTGCGCTATAACTGCCTGACCATCTTCCCTGGGGCAGAACTGTGGACAGGGACCATCTCTGTCTGTTCTGCCCAGCAGCAGCACAACACCTGATACAAATACCATTTGTAGAACAGATGAACGGAAGTAGGAGTAACTGGCCCCACATCAGCATACACACCAGTGCACGTCTGCACACACACAAAATGGGACGTTTTTCTTATGCTAAAATGATGCACTTCAGATGTGTAGGGCCAAAATTTAGAAACACGATAAATGACAGTTTCAACAGTAATTTCTGTGTCCATCTAAAGAATTTTTAAATGTCACGACTGCCAAATGGAACGCGCCTCCGTTTTAGGCCCTCGGCAGCCTTGACATCATCCATCTATTAGTGACCCGCTAACTTCACAATGAACCAGAGGAGGGCTCAGTGCCGAGTGCCCCTCGCAGCAAAAGGAGGGGAGGGCGTGGGTGCATTAAAACCGCTTATCGACCAAACCACTCTAACCTTCCCTAACCCTCCAGACAGTTCACATCATCTTCAAAATCCCTGCAGGCCACCTTCGCCGACCTTTTGAGGGGCAAGCCAAGTAGAATACTCATTAAGGCGCAATTATAAATATCTGTATGTACAGAACGCCGCCGCCGCTGAGCACTGCTGAGTGAAAACAGCCTGGCCGAACAGTGAGCGCGTGTCCTCAGACGCTGGGAACACACTGCGGGTCTACTAACTCACGCAGCTAAGTGCCAGTTCTGTTTTATTTGATTCAGAATTGCCCAATACTGTGGAAATACAGGCAATGAAAAGAGGTTTTCTCTAAGTGTCCTCAGAGAAAAAAGTTCTATCCATAATAGGCCATCAATAAACACTTGGTTAATGGAGCAGTTATATAATATAAAATTAATATTGATTCGGAGGGAGACGAGGAATGTGCCCTGATAAGATTTCACATCTATCGTCAAACTGAGAGTGGCTTGAGAAAATGACAGCCTGATAGAAATGTTTCCAGTGGCCTCTCCTTGCCTACTCAAAGAACCCCCCTCCTCCTTGCCCAACACGAGGGTAACGGGCGGTGATGGGAGCAGGGAGGTGTAAGGTACTTCATTTGGGTAAAAATAACACAAATGATTCCGAAAGGACGACAGAGAGTGAGAAGTCATAGAAGACGCTTTGTCATTAGAAGCCACACAGAGGTTTTTCTCTCCACTCAATGAAATGCCAGCTGCATCAAAAGCGAAGCGAAAGGTCACGTTCCGCCTGCGCACAAAGCCATAATCCACGGGCGCCAGCGTGCTCCAGGCCCCGGTCACAGAGCCCAGGGAGACACACGGCAGGACCCGCCCGGCACATCAGGGCGCGAGGAAACCACCTGAGGCTCAAATCCAGGCAGATGAAGGCTTAGCGGCTTACGACAGTGCGGGCTGGGCCAAAGCCGGCGCGCTGCCAAATGCTGCGATAGTCAATGGGACATCCTTTTAATAAAGAGAACTCATTAGGAGAACTCATTATCTCAAGGTGGAGAAAAAACAGAAAAACATGAAAAGAACAGAACTACCTGTCCTCCTAGAAGCTTCCCTTGGTGGCCTGCTACACCACAAAACACAGCAGCTGGGAGCCTGGCCGGACCCAGGAGGGAGGTCACCCTCACTCTTTGTACTTCTTCTTTGGGGAAAAGATTTTCTTTCTTTATTACTATCATTATTATTATTTTTGTTAATCCTCACACGAGGATATTTTTCCATTGATTTTAGACAGAGTAGAAGTGAGGGAGGGAGAGGGGGAGAGAGAGAGTAAAACATCAATGTGAGAGAGACACATCGATTGGGGCTGGGGTGGAACCTGCAACCCAGGTACGTGCCCTTGACCAGGAAACAAAACCAAAACCCTTCGGTGCACGGCTGAT
The DNA here is from genome assembly GCF_054644295.1 of Miniopterus natalensis. Lineage (NCBI taxonomy): Eukaryota > Metazoa > Chordata > Mammalia > Chiroptera > Miniopteridae > Miniopterus > Miniopterus natalensis. The sequence continues at coordinate 40,942,880 of NC_142088.1, forward strand.
GCTCTAACCACTGAACGACACTGGCCAGGGCAGAAAAGGTTTTCTTTAAATCTCCACACTCCCATCTTCACTCTGGAGCTGGAGCAGGTGGCTTGCACCTGAAGAGGTATGGCTGCTACTAAAACATACCAGAGAAGGCTCAGTGATTGATAATCACTCTTGTTGAGTATGGCTAGCCCTGTCAAAATTCGGGGGAAAATCCTGTTTGGATTATCAAGAAAGGAGCAAAATGAGACCTCAGAAATGACAAATTGCTTTCACCACATTATCTCATTTGATCTCCACACAATATTACATAGTAATTCCTATTAGATGCATTTTTTCTAACTAATGGGAAAATGGAAACTAAAATGTTAAGAGACTTGCTCTGAGTTGTAGGGTCTGTCAGCATCAAAGCTAGAACCCAGAGCAGAGCCCAAGTCTCTGAATTGCCGAAGCCAGCCTTGGGGACACAGCTTGGGTGTTTTGGGCCCTGTGGGAAGGGGTCAGGAGCAAAAAGTATAGACTGGCAGTTACTATGCAGTACCCGGTCCTGCATTCACTCTTCCACAACCACCACCCACCACCTCACAACCACAAAACCAATTTTCCACACTGCTGTTCAAAGACAGAGATGGAGGAAACAGTTGTGGTAGCAAATGAATACTTTTCCAAGACATTCTGCCCCAAACCATCTGCTCTGGAAAATTCAAATGGGGACCAAATGGAGAGTGTTTCCCTCCTGTGCTGCACCCTCCTGATTAAAGGGAAGACAACAGATAGACTTGATTCTGTAAACAAGAATTTATGGGCCCATTTTGGCCACCGCAGTTTTATTTTTCTGTTCTTTATGCAGAATTTTCAACCTGACAGACAGAAAATATACAATTTTTAAATGTACTAGGTACTTACATATTGAAGGATTGTAACCAGTGGGTTTGGCCGTATATTCAAAGCAGGCCTTAACCTTGAGGCTGTATAAAATTAAACACATATTTCTTATAAGATGCATTATTGCAGCAGGAAAAAAAACAACATGTTCCCCAGCTCTCAAGTGTCCCCCCTCCCCCTGCTCACTGATGAGTAAATTGTTATATATTCGCTTGGCAGATTCCTCTTCCCTCTGCCTATTTCTCAATCTTCCCCGTAGCTCCTCAAGGAAGTAGGGTCATCATGGAGCAGACATGTGAAACCAAGGGGACTAGTGGACACAGTGGAAACTCTCACCAGATCCCGCTGGGGGCCCCACAGGCCGTTTTCTGGCGGAGGTCAATCGTGCTGGGTGTTACTGTGATGGTTTTCTGGATATTAATCACAGGGCGGGACCTGAAGACAGACGAGTGAGAAACAAGCTCAGCCTCTTGCTACCCTGAAGGGAAGGTGAATCCATCACCTCCACTGCCTGACACACCTTAAAAACCACAGGGAAAAATGTTCCCCCGTGTAAGTTATTTCCTGTGTCACTGAAGGAAGTAACTGTTAAAATAGAATTTAAAACCTGACTATACAATATTCATGTAAGAACTTTAACATTTAAAGTTATAAAATGTTCTTGTTTAAAAATTTTAAAACTACCAATCTTGAGTCTCTGTCCTCCTGCTGCCAGAACTGGCTTCAACTTTTCTACCCCACGAGCTCTGTAGGCAAAGGCCCGAGTCCCTTAACACTTCCCATCCCTGCTCTACCTAAGCCCAGCCTCACACACACTCAACAAGCGGGAATCCCACACCTTTAGTTCCTCTCACCCTATAAAAACATCTTCTCTCTCCCTTACATATCCGCCTCTACTCCACACAGCCAAAGGGGTCACCGCTGGCCTAGGACCTGACCTCTGCCACAGGCAGTCATGCGAGCGTATGGTGGCTGCGGGTGCGAGAGGGCTGGGGAGATCCCTCCCACCTCCATCACTCCAGCAAGAACTCAGAACGGGTTCCACGGCTTCACTACCACACAGATTCTGTTAGGCTGACTTTAGTGGGCTTGTGTAAATCCAACCATACTGGAGAAGTGTTTTGATAGGAAAACGCATTCCAATTCCAAATAACTAGACTGAACTTCTGGCATTGATCAGTAGGCGAGCGAGGGAATGAGTACATTCATGGGGAAGGCGGGAGCCCTAAGAGGCAAATGCTGCCCAATGTCTACATCTTCCTTTCCCTTTATCGTAAATGTTTAACTTTTTGTTGTTATTTTACATTCAGGAAGCTGTTGAGTTCCTAAGATACTAATTAGGCACACTCAAAGTTTTGAGAGCATATTTAAAAGGCAAAAATTCACAGCTCTTTTAAAACCAGTTGCTACAGATGCTAAAGTATTTTGAATATCATAGTATTAAAGCTTCGGTGTGGCATAAATTTCAAAAGGAAATATTTTAACACAGATTTTGGCCAAATCCTATTTGTAGCTGTTTTTTAAACACACAACATCCACACACAATTCCGAGTGTACATTATATACGAATCATGAAAATTTTGTCTTTTAACACATAAAGCTAATCTTATTGCCCCAGCTGCCTTGTGTTTAACTGGCATCTATGTATTAACTACCCTGAAGCTCTAGAATGATTTAGTGGGAAAATGCCCGGGGAGAGAGGTTGGGAAGATCTAAGTGCTGTGCCCTGTTCCTGCAGAGTCCAGCCTTAAAGGCTCAAGCAAGTCCTGGGCCTCCATTGCCTTGTGTGTAAAATAAGGGAGTTGGTTTTCCTTTCGTTATCAAAGGATTTTGAAATTTACTTTCATACTATCTATGAGGAAAAAAGGAGTAAGTTTACAGGGTTCACAGTCAACCAAGTTATGAGGACAGGAAAGTAAGAATACTAAAATATCAATGACAGACAGGAGCAAGTATTGAATTATCTGCTAGGAAAGACTTGTTACCAAATTTTGGTGCAGGAAGTCAAGTCTTCTTGATACCTGAGGGCTAGAATCCAAACTAGAACTAGAAGTTCAAATCGCTTTTTGATGGAAACTTTGCTGAAATGGTTGAATGTTATATACTCTTCTACCTTTAAAAGACATTGACTGTTTTAAGGTTAGTCCTCATATGAACAGAGAAAGCCAGGTATAAAGGTAGTGTCAGAGAGCACCAGGCAAAACACAGGGTGGATGCTTTAACCTAAGAGGGTGAGAGGGGGCACAGTACCACCCCACTCCCCACTGTGCCAGCTCGGAAGGTCAAGGTGTGGCAGGGCTGATGTACATCACCATGAACACAAACCACTACTGACAGGACTTTTCCCCCCAAATTCTCTCTCTTCCCAATCACATAACACACATTCATTTAGTCACCAACTCTGACCGTTTTTTTCTCAGTTCAAAATTAGCAAGATTTTACAAGATAGGTTTTTATTACATTGTCACATGACTCGCAAAAGAAACATTTTCAAAATTCATACCAGCTTTTGTCTTCCGAGGTATAGGCACTATAAATTTCAATTCAAAAAGTCAAAATTTTACTGTAACCCAACTATTGAACATGCTTAATATGCTTAACACACCTGAAAACAGTTACTGAGTCTGACAGGGAGCCAACAGCAACATCAGGGTAGGAATTTCTATCAAGGTCCATATTTCCAGCAATTGAATATCCAAAAAAGCGTGAATTACCTTCAAGAACCTGAAAAGAACAGGTCATCAGAATGGACACTGGGCCACCAAAATGAGTCTCTTACCCATACTTTGAAAAAGACACCATTTTCTTTTGAACTGAAGTTTAAGAGCTCACTTATAAATAATGTTCAATTATAAATAAATCAGAAATAAGTATACATATGATACAATACTTCACACATTTCATAAGTCACCTGATTTACACTGTATCTCAAAGAATTAAAGGGCCCATTTTTTATTAACTTGTTTACCGTATTATATTAAGTCAATCAGGGTATTTCAAACCAAACCTCTCTAACTGCCCTCCAAATGTCTTATTTTTCTCAAAAGCAATTTTTAATTTTTGGTTTCTGAATTCTTCACGCAATTACAATCACCTCTTTCATTTGTCTGGTTTCATCTCTATGTAGTATATATAGTATGCTACTAAAGGAAACACATCACATTTCCACCTACTTATGCTGCCAGTGGAGAGGAGTCTTTTCCTTTGGATTGTTTTGATTTCTAACTTATCAAAGACATTTTACATTAAAACAAGCAAGTCACTGCATTTATATCAATTTCCAATCTATCTTCAAATAATACATTTTAAAAAACATAAAATTCATACTATTATAGATTCGTAAGATAAAACATGAATAGTGGAAAATTCATTTAAACCTAAATATTCTAACATTAGGCAAAAAGCTAAGACCATCTACTGTAGAAATCCAGGTTATCTGGTTACCTGTGTTGGTTTGGTATTTATTCCGTTCGCAGACCCGTGATAGATAAAAACCTTTCCATTATCATCATAGGGAGCTCCAACTGCAATATCTATTGACAACATCACATTTTAACAAACATTACATTTTTAAAACATTTCAATACAATGTTTTAAAGTAAGATGCCATAAGTACTCATCCATCAAATATTCTATCTACAAATCATAACCATTTCACAATCTATTATTCTACCTGGGTAACCATCTTGATTAATGTCACCAATATTTTTGACGGCAATGCCAAACATGGAGTCTTTGGTTCCATTAAGACGAATTGGCTTCACATTTTTCCACCGGCCCTGCTGGTTCATGTAGACATACACTGCGCCTCCAATTTCTCCATCTCTATCAAAATACTGTGGGGCTCCAATAACTATATCTTGCCACCTAAAAACATAAAGAGGGGAAGAACTGTGAACCGTCCGCTACAATAGTGAGCTTGAGGAGAATACCACCAGCCCAGGTACTACGCACACGAAAAAGATATGATAAAAAGGGCCTCAAATCTGGAATTTGTATCTCTATTTTTTTAAACTGAAGAAAATTTATGGAGGGTAAGAACTTGAAGCCAGTTCCCCAAGTTAGATCTAAGTGCAGAGAGGCTCCCAGTAAAGATTTCACTCCCCCCACCTTCCGCTCCAGACCCAAACTGGCACCACCAGCCATATACCTGTGTACTGAGTTTGTCACCAATCCCTACTTCCAACAGGACATTCTCAATGTCCCAACAGCCCCTTCAGAAACCACAGAACAGAACCATGTAGGGGTCATTTTTCGAGTTAATTTGCCCCCAAATTCTAATTCTCACGTACCCATTCCCAAGACATGAGTAAAAACCAAAAAACTGAAGAAGCTGTCATCCTACATCCCAGGGAGGGTAATGATTGCCTACAGCCAAAATGTAGTGGTGAAGACATGAAAGGATGGTAAAAAAACTGGCAGCAAAAATATTCTTTGAATCAACTAACCTGAAAGGTTGGCTCTTCTCAAGACCTGCAGAAGCCAAAGAAGCAACGATTTTTTTTGTAAATGTAAAATAACCTAAGCCACTCTCACCCGTCTTTGTTAAGGTCCACCACCGCCACATCATAGCCAAATGAAGACGCCAGACCTTCTCCTTCAAATATGTGCTCGGGGAGAAGGTGTGCGGACTTCATGTCTCTTTTCAGCAAAACCACAGCTCCACTGTGATTGGCTCTCGGAGCACCAGATACAAAAGTGATGTCATCTTTAGAAACAATCCCTTTTCCTGAGTCCAAAGAAAAGCCTAGAAAAACAAAATACAGTTCACATCAACTCTGTTTTTCAGGAGGTATCAAACTCTGGCGACTCCCTCGCTGCTTTGGCGTACCGCTTCCCACCTGGCTCCTTCCGACCCTCCCCACCAGCTATCACATTGATGATATGAAAGAGTCACAGGGCTAAGTACAGGTATGTCACATGTGCAAAGCAGCAGGCTATTTCACTTTCTATGGAATATATTCAGACTTGAAAAGAACCTATGCCGTTGAGCATCTGTGTAACTTGAATCATGAAGCATGCATTCATTGTAAGAATCAGTTCGAGCCTTATTTTAATACTAGAACTGCTATAAAAGGAGATCAAGCTAGATACTGAATTATCATAGGAAACTGACATCATATACACTGAGATACAATCTGACGTAGCATAATTGGGTGCATGTTGTGGGGTTCTGCTATAATAAATGATTTAAATAACCTCCAAGCTCACCAATCTCCTTGGTAATCAGGCAAGCACAAATGCTAACGTCATCGATAGGCCACACACAGCATTTCATTATTTTGAACCCACTTAGTTCTCAGACACAAACATGCAAACGAAACTATGACTGATGAGGTATAATATTTGAGAACCTAAGTAAACAATAGAGGTGAGCAGGCTGTCATCTGTATCAATTTGTTAGGAGGGGGCGAAACACATTAGAACACCTAATAGTAAGGTGTCAGGGAGGATGTCAGGTTAGAAATACAAGATTTAATCGGGAGCAAATATAAATGCCCACATCAAGACCATTCAAATTAAGGAAGTATTTCTGGAGAAAGGCAAGGCAGATGCAGAATAGTGTAAGCCCACTCTTTTTATTGGGTTTTATTTATGAAAATTTTCACCACTACTGTTGCAGTTCTCAAACTGTGAAGTGAGTCAAAAAATAGGATGAGCCACAAGTTTAGAATAGGGCGATATAATCGAACCCAGCTCTGAAAACCATCTGGCGGCAGAGTCTCCACCACGGCATGCTTTTCATGCGTGCTTCACTTGAAATGAAATGGAAAATAAAAAGATTTATGCTCTGTATGGATCAAAAAAATTTTTAAACGACCATGACCAAGACAATTGATTTGTCATCTCAGAGGTCACAAACCTAGGTAGCTATTCATCATCACGTTAGGGGACGTGTCGGGCTGCTCCCTGGGAGGCTGTGTTTTATAAACAAACTGATCGGGATCTGTATAGGAAACGCTGGTCAAAAACAGCAGGCCTGTGCACCGGCGAGGGACGGAAAACAAGGGAGGAAGAGCAATTATGCTGGGGAAGAGGCTCTGCGGCGGCCACCGTTCTTGCGGGATGCCGAGGCCACCGCTGCATCTGCCAGCTTCCGAAAACTCAGGCAGATCATTTCACTCCTAAATCCCGCTGATTTTTTGAACTGACAGATGTAACAATACAAACTTGATTTTTTCCCCCCAGGCATCCACTTTTGAGGAAAGCAACAAATGCATTTCAAATCCAACTGTTCCAATAGCAGCTAAGTTTATAAAATCCATGGGCCTCTATCCTAAAGACCAAAGTGTAAGTTTCTTGCCTGAAGCCACTAAAATTAAATGTTTCTCACCGTAAGCTTATCCCTAAATAATGCATTTGAAGATATTGGTTTGTTGTTAATATTTAGCTTGAAAAACATTTAATAATTGAGACTGAAAACTGCTTGGCCCTGTGTCCCCTTCATGTCTGCAAAGTCATTCACAAACCCAGCAAGAGGGACAATACTTATTTTATAATATTGTTGGGAAGATCAAATGAGACCTGTAAAGCATTAAGTAGGTGTTTGACAAGTGGTAAGTATAACTTTTCTCCTCCCTTGTCTATGCCTTCACACCAAGTTTTTACTTGTGGGGGGGGGGGGGGGAGTATCTGAAAGTTTTTTTTAAGTTAAGAGTACCTGTTCATACGTATGTATATGATTAGAACAATTTATTTTTCTAATTTTATTTTTCAGTTACAGCTGACATTTAGGACAATTTTTAAAGAATATGTTTAACATATTATTTAGAATTATTCTTATATCTATACCTATTTTTTCCTTTTCATTGTTCCAGTAATATCTTTAGCACATGGGTACTTTTCTTTTTTTAAAAAAAAAATAGGTTACTATTTGAGTTTAGGAGATTTTTTACATTTTTTTCCAAGAAATGCACAGTAATTATTCTTTATGTCACCTCATACCAAGAATTAAAGCTTTTAAAAGCCTTTGTGTAATTACCATAATGCACATGAATAATTTAGGACACACATTAGTAATGCAAACAAGTCTTAGGAGTTAAGGAGTGGGCACTTAGGACATAATCTGGGTGTCCTCAAGCTGCTTCAGTAGCCCCGCTCAGCTTCAGCTGGAAAGCCCTGTGCCAACCCGCCGGGGGCCCTGTGACATGAGGCCCCAAACTGGAAGCAGGGCCAACCCCTGGAGAAAGGCAATCACAGCGGAAGAGTCTGGGGGTCCTGACCTGCCACTTAAGAGTAACTTCATAAATGTAGCTCTTAGGAGTAGCTCTAGAGAGAGGCAGTGAAGGGAGAGGGGAGGCAGCTCGGATTATACATCTACGCGTTTTTTTCACAGCTGCATGAACAGTCTGTTTGTAGTTCCAGAGGCCAACATTCGCTCAGGGAACAGACTTCCATGCAGAGACAGACAATTTTAGGAGACAGTAGGTTTCCTTCCCACTCGAGGGAGCCCAGGTCAGAAGGGAAGGATTCCGAGCATCAGTCAGATTACCTCAGAATCACCAAGGCCTAAATCAAATTCCAGTAAGTGCAGCCACAGGCCCCTGGCTCCACCTGACCTGCCCTCAGCCCAGAAGATGAGGTCCTGAGAGGGCAGTGCCCCCACAGGCGGCTGCAAAGGCAGGCATGCGGCTAGGCTCGCTCCTACCTAAGTAACTGTTAGCAGGAACAGGAACTAGACTTTCATCATGGTCAGTCTCTCCACCAACTTCGTAAGGCCCATCTTCAAAGATGTTCATGTCAAAAAAAGTGTTATTCTTTTGTTCTACGCGAACAATCCCTAAAGGAATGAAATGGCAAAAACAAAACAAAACAATGAAGATGAAATAAAACAAAACAGGTGGTTCCTAATAAAACATTCCTCATGTTATCATTAAGTTCAGCAAGGAAAATTTTGAGGAAGAAAAGGCAGAAAAAAAAAGATGAGTTTTGAGATTATTAAAGTTAAAAAATCATGTTCATGTAAATTTGTATGTCAAAGAAAGTTGTTCTGGTAATAAAAAAAAAAAAATGCCCCATGCATTTTCATGAATTACCTTTATCATGCCATGAAACTAGATGGAAATGGAAAGTTACCTAAATCTACAGAAAACAATTTTTAAAAAAATCATATAAACCTGATGATACTTTACTTTTTCTATCATCCAAAATCAATTTACCTTCTTTACTTCACTGTAAAAATGAAATTAACATTTTGACCTGTTCTTCACTTTAACCAAGATTTCATCTTTTAAGTTTTTTCATTACAGAGATTTTATACACTAAGCCCACTATGTGACTTTTTAAAAATGGTAGCCTTTTAAGTCAGGGTTTATAAAGCAGATAAGACATGTTCCCATAAATTAAAACATACATAATTGGTGGGTATTTTTACTGTTTTGTTTTACTACGTATGACATCTATTCTTGATAAAATAAAACTATTTCTAAATTCATTGTGTTATTTTGATTAGGTCGAAATAACCTGACAAATACTGTTACATGAAAGATTTGACTGGGGAGGAGGGGCAAAGGATACTGCCACCAAAGGTCACTATGGATCACATACAGAGAAAAGTGTTCTCAAGGATTGTATCTAATAGGAATTTTAAAAACTTGGAAATTTTTTTAATGGAAAAGGAAAATTTTACCTAAGTTTTTCTTGACTAGTGAAAATGTCCTAACAGGATTTATTTTCATAAATTTCTCAAAAAAAAAAAAAAAAGTCTTATTTCCAAATCAGATATATTTCTCTTCATCATGGATTAGTGTTAGGTTAACTGTTCTTTATAACACAGTGTTTTTCTACAGAGAAGTTCATCCAGTCAAAAAATGTGGGCCATTCTCCCCCTTCCCTCCCTCCCAATGTCTCATTTTACTACATCACAATGATAATAAAACACCTTTTCTGCAAGTTATCTGAAATTATCATCTCAAAATTCCCTACTCTGTCATCTACCCTTCTAACCTATTAGCAAAACACAGCATTTTAAGATAAGTATATATAATGAAAGAAATGTCTGTATTAAGAAACTGTTATTTGTACATGACAGCACTCAATTCTTATCAGTTTTCAGATCACTACCTTAAAATTGAAAATTTCAGCTTCATGAAACAGGCAAATAGAAAACAGCAAAACTGCCAGTGTTAATTATTATACTCTTACAGAAAAAAGTTCATTTGTATTAATGAAAATTACTGGTGGGGGGAAAAAACCTTTTAAAACATACGCTCCCACCATTATTTGTTTTTAAAAATCATATAATTTAGCGATTTTAATATCCTACTCTTCTATAACGTACAAGTACCTTATAACACATTATGTTTTAATTTAAAATATACCGAATCACGGTGCATATAATAGAAATTCTGTAGTCATTCTAATCTCCATTTCTATAAATACATACATCATACCTTTCCAGTTATAAGTGCCCGGGGCTCCAAATACAATGTAATGGAAGTCTTTAGTAAAAGTAGCTGCTACACCTTGCTGGCAAGAACCAAACTTTTCATGGCCTCTCAATCGGCCATCACAAAAACTCCAGTCTCCTCCATCCATCTCATCTTCAATCCTGAGGTTCTGACTCAGGACGTAACACCTTCCAAAGATGTCCCGGGATTCCTGCTTTGTATTAACGTGTTGCCTTTTTTCATATCGATGAGCACATGTCTGCAAACAGATGGAATAAAGTAGCCCATGCCTGCCTACAAACCCTATGTTTTTTTTATTACAAATTGATACAACTGTCAATAATAAAAAGGACGTTAAATGTGTCCCCATCCTGGGATTGGATCCGAAGCCGGCAAATCTTCCCCAAAGTGTCATTAAGAAGACCGTTACCCAGCCTATAGAAACTATAGGACTTCTGTCTTATTTTCACCCAGAGAATAATGCTCCGATCTGAATATTGAATGCCAATCTGTAACACACAGGCAATTTACCTGCCACATAAACAATGGAAATACCTTATTTCATTTTCTTAATTTAACCAGCTTAGTGGCTGTACAAACCTTCACATCACTATGTTTGTGAAAATAACATGGCCCAGAAGAGAGAAATCATGGGCATATTTTCATAGGAATCAGGCAAACACAGCAAAAACAGACATTTTCCTTTTACCCACTGTTATTTCCTTATAATCCTAAATTCTAATTTATACTCTAAGCTCTCAGATCAAATTTATAACAAGGCAGAGAGAATTACACTGCTGGGAGAGATGAAATAATCTCTATAGTTTTACAGGGTATTAAAGGTTGCACTCCATGTAACACAGGCTGAAAATACTTGACAATATCCAAGTCAATTTCCCATAATATAGCCCCTTAAATATCAAAATTCAACATTCAATAAAATTCTCATTTTCCTCCAAATTCTATACACACTTGTTACAGCGACCAGATTTCAAAGGAGGCATGGAAAGAGCATCTAGCATAATCCACCTAACAGACCCTCTCCTTTTCGCTATCGCTTCTATTTGCAGAAGCTCAGAATCAATCATGAGAGTTTAAAATGATCGGATCTTACTTTCCATGACCATTCCCATTTTTTTGTATCTCATCTATAAAAGCTACTTAGTTCCTGGGATGCTTTTTTTGTTTTAAGACCATCTAGGGTTTAGGATGTTCAAAAGAGGTTTTTTAGGAAGTTCTTTGAATTGAATGTTCTAAAGAAAATGCTGTTGTGTTCACTGCGATAAGCCCGGTGCTCGGACATCATGGAATGAACACGCTTCTCTACACTCACCACAACTTTGCCGCCGGGACCCTGGCTCTGGACGGTGACCCCCATCCACTGATCTTCCTTGCTTTCCGATGAAGGATCAGCTGTGGAAAGCAGCACAGGTTACATATGCTTAGTTAGGACTGAAACAGGCAATGAACCAACAGATGAACAAAAATGCAAGAAATGGTCTCTAACCAGCTCGATTCCAAGTGTAACTACTCAATAAATTCAGTTCCTCAATCCAGAAAAATTACTTCCTAAGAAAACAGATGGGTGATGGTGGGTAAGAATCTTTCATAAAATTTTTTACATAAAATACTTAGCTTTACCAAGTGGCCCTTCACCCTCTCTGACACCCAGAGTCCTGAGTACAGAGAGGTATTTGAAAATTTAAGACTAAGGGGGGGAGAGGCTCCAACATATGTCCCTTAAAGCAACAATGTCAAAACTGAACTTCCAAAGTCCAAGTGACATCCAAACTAAGAAAAAGTGGGCACTTCTCTACATACTCCCAAAATGATTACATTACAGCATGAATTGTTCTTCTCTTTGCTGGAGATAGGAAGATAAGACCTCAGATTCATTTGATAGCTTTCTACCAATGCCAAACAAGAAAGGGAGGTATTTCTTCTCATCCTTTCTCCCCAAACAAAAGAGAAACCACAAATACCACCACGTGTTCATTTCAGTATCAATTTGAACCTACTGTATTACCTTAAACCCAAATTTTTGCCCTTCCTCAATGAGAAGCATGGCAAGCACAGTTTTCAATCTTAAATCATTATGAAACTATGGAAACTAAACTTCAAGTAGACAGAAGGGAAATGCCAAAATGTTAAATAAAGAGCGGTTATGTCTAGATTACCAGTGGGTTTTTCTTAATAGGTCACTGCCATTTACAAGTTTCCCACAAATGACGTGTATTATTTTCTAATCATTTAAAAAAATCATTTCTATAACATGATAAAGCAAGAGAACATAAAAATAAAACATGAATCTGCAAATCTACTTAGTCCAAGTATGTCAAATTAGGTTTGGTTGGAGCTTCCCAGTACCCTAATTGCTCTGCCCAACATACAGCCCTCACCAAACAAGCCTCTATCTGAGACAGTAGGGCAAAGTTTATCCATGTTGGTCAGCTCTCATTTTAGAGGGATCTGAAATTTAAAATGGGCTTTCTCCCAAATATTTTAATAGCAAGTGAGATCTTTTGGCTGTGTACAAGGTATGCATTCAGTTTTCTTCTCTCCTCTGAATTCAGTGACTTCAACACGTCACTAGGTGGCAGCATCGATACACCCTACCAGTTTATGAACCAGGTTAGGAGGGGCAGCGGCAGGGTGAGTGCATCTGAACATGATTTACAAAGTAGTAAATGCTTTCGGGGCAAACAAGAAACAGTTAAGGTTGATGCAATTAAAAGAGGCTCTGTCTCTAAGAATGAATGCTTGTACGCCCTTTCCTTTCTCATGGAAAAGGCAAGTGGTACAGAAGAGCTGGCCAAGTGAACACGGAGTGAGTGCAGAAGAACCCACCGTCGTTATCAAATTCAATCCGTGTGCAAGGGTTCCGAGAGGTGATGTCGCAGCTGTACAAGCCTCCTGTTCTGTTGGCCCTCTGCAGCGGAAGGGCCACTGCCCGAGGGGCCCCCACGAGCAACCTGTGGACGAAACAGAGAATTTGGAGATGTGAGTTTAATACGTATTTAACATTTCAATTAGTCAGTACCAAGAGATACCGGGATCATTCTTTGTCAAGGAGTCCACTAATTCTCTGCCAGCTTAGGCAGTGAGAGGGAGCAAAGGCAGAGTCCTGTGACTTCAACACACACACACACACACATACAACTACTATGTAAGTCAAGCACAAGGAGAGGGGTGGTTAAAACCAGGAGAAAAATATGCTCATCTCTCATAGTATCAGCAGCTCTCTCCCAAGTATGATTCTGATGTTTAAAAAGACACATTTCATAGAACATGACCCCTACACCCAAGCCAAGGACATCACATGGAACTGAACAGACAAAACCAAGAGTCCCACACTGGAAGGGGGAAAATGGTCACGTTAAACTTAACAAGTGATACTTTGCCAATTTCTAATATGTACTGTGCCGTCCTGAGGTATTTTTCAAAGATAATTTTGACTATACCCTAGATTTCAGTTTCTATATTGTTAAGTTAAACAAGGAGGCTATTATACTGACATGGCTCTAATGTCATGGTGGCCTACGTGAGAAAAAAAAAAAATGTAAGCTTATAAATATCTCAAGGTTACAAAATCAAACCCTAAGGACAACCAATCACAAGCAGCCAATGAGGCTTTAACCGATAGCTGATCAAATAATTTCCTTTCTTTGCTTCCCTGCTTTGTCTATGTAAGTCTTTCAGAAACTCCTGTTGGTGGAGCACTCCCAACCACTTCTAGTTTGGCAATTTGAATCAATTTTTGTTGAAATAAACTTGTAAAAATTTTAATATGCATCAGTTTATCTTCTAACAATACTGAATACTGATTTAGAACCTAACCTTTGCCCAAGATAAAACTCAAGAAATTACTCTCTTTTGTAGTCTTGGCCACTTTCCCCATCAATTCTTACTTCTTGGTACTCTTGCAATAGCCGACAAACTCCTCCACTGTCACCCCATCAGTCCTGCACAAAGGATTCAGGGAGGGTCTGGGTAGTGCCATTTATGTACTAGGCATGATATTCCTTCTTTCTCCCACCCCAGTGCTCTTGTTATCTCCTATACGAGGGGTCCCTAACCCAAACATACAATCCTCAAAATCTCACTGTTCCACAGCCAGGATGGATCTTTGGAGACCCACTACCCTTCTTTTTGCTAATGCTCTTTACCCACCATCAGTTTTACAATCTTTGGGATCTGGCTGACTGGTGGAACAAATGCAAAAAGAAACAAAGAAAGAACACACACCTGACTGGACAGAGAGAAATGAGGCTGGAGCTGGGGAAAAGAGCTGAGAAAACAACTATGAGCAAACAAACAAACTCCCTCAAACAGAAAACAAGCCACGCCTGGCCTTTAGGAAATCCACAAATCTCAGATGCAGAAGAAAAAACAAACAAACAAAAAAACAAACCAAAAAAAACCCCCCAAAAACCAAACAGTCCCTACCACATCTGTCCCTGCTGTGATCCCAAGAAAGGATTTACTGTATTTTTCTTAACCAATGCAATGCAGTTGGTGCAACAGGAGGAAAATGCACTCAGAACACAGAGGGGGGACCAGGCTCTATCCAGGGAGAGCCTGTGAAGCAAGGTCTTGCAGACTTAGTAAGGCTTGGCTCAGGGGGAACACGTTCCCCTACGGCTCCATCCTTCCTCCCAGACTCCTGGATGGTGGCACGGGGGTCTCCACTGAGCCGCCCCATACCTATCCCATTAATGTCCATGACCCCACAAGCTCCGACAAATAGCTGAGAGGTGAACTGGCCTAGGCCGGAAAGAATAAGCTCAATCACCCAGCAGATGTGGGGATGGAACCCTGTCCCAGGTCCCGGGAGGGCTAAGCAAGTGCGGGAGTGAGAATCAGTCACAGGGTGTGAGCACCCGCAGCACCAGCGAGCACGTCCGGCCCTCCAACTTACAGACGGGAGCGCAGAGGGCGATGGAAGGAGGGTAGTGGCTCTGCCCCAAGATCTCACAGCTAGCTGGCAACCAGGACAAAAATTACTTTGGAGCAATGTTTTCTCCATTCTTTTAAAATGCTTCCTAGGAAATAAAACTCAAGAGTGTAAGGCATTTTCAACCTAGCTGAAAGGGCAACTCCTACACGGATGAAGCGCTGACGTAAAAGCTGCACTGTAAGACTGGAAAAGGTGGCGCGAAGGCAGTCAAGGCCGGATTGCCGGTGGTGGGCTGAAGACCCGCGAAGAGGTTTCCCGCAAAGGTAACAGCCTCCAACGCGAAGGCTACAAGGAGCAGCCGGAGTCCAAGGTTATTCCTCTGTCTTCTCTGACCACCTCCTCGCCCCCTCGGCCATGCCCAAGGAGGCTGGCAAGCTACCCGAGGCAGGTAACGGGCTGCTTGTTTCCTGTTGACTGCAGTTGCTCATTCCTTCACTTATTCATTCCACAAACACTCAAGAGCCTCCCGGGGTGCATGGGGACTCCTCCTCTCCCTCTCTCTCCCTCTCCCTCTCCCTCTCCCGGCCAAGCTGTTCCTCGTGAAGCCACATCCTTAAGCTGCTCGTTAAACCCCAGGGAGGTAGAGGGAGGTAGAGGAAAGGCGAGGGCGCACCGGAGCGCTGCGCGCGGTCCAGAGGGGGCGCCAAACCCTGCGGGCTGCGGGGGGCCAGGGGAGGGCTGGGGGGGGCCCAGGGGAGGGCGCCAAGGCCTGCGGGCTGCGGGGGGCCAGGGGAGGGCTGGGGGGGGCCCAGGGGAGGGCGCCAAACCCTGCGGGCTGCGGGGGGCCAGGGGAGGGGTGGGGGGGGCCAGGGGAGGGCGCCAAGGCCTGCGGGCTGCGGGGGGCCAGGGGAGGGCTGGGGGGGGCCCAGGGGAGGGCTGGGGGGGGCCCAGGGGAGGGCGCCAAGGCCTGCGGGCTGTGGCGGGGCCGGGGGAGGGCTGCGGGGGGGGGGGGCGCGCCAGGGGAGGGCGCCAAGGCCTGCGGGCTGCAGCGGGGCGCAGCCAAGTGCGGGGGACCAGAGGAATCGGAGGCGTGGGAATGGGTGCTGGGTGCCCAGCGGGAGACAGGTGCTGCCGCGAACCGTGCTGTTGAAAAAGCTGCCGAGACTGTTCCATTTCCAGAGCAGCGCTTCCTCCAGCCCCTTTTCTCCTCGCTGCGCCCTAGAGTTTCTCCTTCCACTCGGCCCCCTTCCTCTCGGGCCTTTAACACGCGTGACAAAGACCAGGCATTGAAATCCACTTTGCTGGCGCAGTGGGTGCCCTGCCTCGGAATCCGTCCCACCCGGGGTGGAGGAAGACAGGGGTGCTCTGTGGCCTCAGGCCCCAGGCGGCCAGAGGAGGAAAAGCAGGCACTGGTGGGGGAAGGGGCTGTCCCTGGGACCCCATATACGGGGAAATCAGGAAAACCGTGATGGGAGGTGACGGAATTAAGTCAGATAAAATGGGAGTCACGGGAAATGTAAGGAAGCACCCGATGGGAGAACAGTCACCCCAACCAAACTCAACCACGGGCAGCAGTCTTAATCCTCAAGGGAAAGCTGCCCTCTGCTTTAGGAAATAAGCAAACTCTTAATTCTGCTTAGAACCAGCCTAATCACAGGAGGGCACGGCCCATTAGCTGAGGCTGGGTCTGGCAAGGACAAATCAAAAATAGAGCCCTGTCCAGTCAATGACACCGTCCCTGGTGCAGCCCATCTACTTCCTAATCTAAGTCCTTCAGGACCTTGGTGTAAGCCGTGGGAACACAGCCAGCTCCTGAGCTAGCAGGGAGGGCCGGGTGCAGCTCCAGGAGGGACCCGCTGCAGGGGATCCCTCAGGCCATGAAAAAACCCAGTTTCTGCTCCAATCCCAGCTTTCTTCCCTTTGCCTGCAATGTCCTTTGATGGCTTTGGTGTGAGCAGCAGGCACTCTCTGGGCACCACCAGGATACCCACAGCAGCTCCTAGGACCCTGGCAGCAGCTGCCAGTCTGTTCAGTTCATTTTCTCTTAAGGAGCAGCAACAGCAGCTGCTCTCAGTAGTGACCCACCCAGTATGTACGGAGGAATTCAGAACTACAGGAACACTCACTTTCAGAGTGACAGAGACTAAGGGATATAAATTATGGCCTCCAAAGGGAAGTGGTGGGAATTAACAGAACAGTGGCTAAGAAGCCTGTTTCCACATCAGGTCCAAAGGAAAACTGCATCAAGGAAGGTTAAGAATTGGGGTTTGAACTGAGATCGTTTTAGAACCAAAAGGAACAAGAAAAATTACTTCCCAAATTGCTTTCCACGCAGCCAGTGGACAATGGCCTCCACTGTTTCAACGCCATACAGACATAAAAACTGCCTGGGGATGCCAACATATTGAAAACCCACATTTAGAATGCAAGACAAAGCCGATGAGTAAAATCTGAAACAGTAAAATGCAATGTGAAAGGCTAACTACAAACTACACAAGTGAGACAGTAACTGAGAATATGATATAAATTCGAGTCTTTGAGTCTAGATCAGAATTCTTGGCACAAAGATTCAGGACCCACTATCATGCTGTTCACCACAAGGTTATTTCTTCAAATAAGCCACACTCCTGTTTCACATAGTCAAGTTCTCGCCCAATTAGCATGCTTTTACATAATGACTTCAACCAAAAGTCTTAAATACTGGGGCACTTTCCAAACTCTGGGGACAATAGCAGCTTTGCTTCATTGTCTTTGGCAATAATTCATTTCCTCAAGGATTAAAGATTCTGCCTCCAGCCATGCAACTTTGTCTCAGGAAATGTGAAATATTGCTTCATCGGAACAAGGACACTATTATTGCTTAATTTAAAACACAGCCTTCTTGGTTTGTCCAAATTAGGCCTTAAAAAGTTAGGAGATGGCAATTACCATTTCAACTGTTACCTCTACATTTAACCCATCTTCAAACTCAGTTTTTAATTTTTGTTAAAGTAATAAGTACAAATCAAAAAGAAAGAACTTAAAGTGGGAAGCAATAGATGCCAAACACATCCCCAGTCCCACTCTCTGGGCAAAGCTTTTTTAAAATCTCTCGAGTTACTTCTCTATAACTCTAGATATTATGTTTATACATTCATTTATTGATGTATCAGCTTTGAGCAATAATGGTTGAGCCCAAGATATGAAAAGAACTTAAACTACTTGCTACTTTGCCTATGCTTAATAACTATATTACTTTAGTTCTTCTATTTGCTACCCTTTAAGTTTTAAATAATGCACTTTAACCTCTATTTTCCCTTCATCAACTTCTAATATAATCTCTCCATTCCCCAGTTGGTGAGATGGCGCTGTGAGCATTCTGACCCTTTCTCTCAAAACTTTCATCTTGGCTTCTCCAAGACCAACCGTCCGTTAGCTATATTTTTACATTATCAGAGCCATCACCACTTATATTTTGTCTTGTAACCACAATTCGATCATCTGTTCTCCTATGCAACCAAGTAAATATTATTCAGTGCTGAACCAAACTGCACTGAAATTACCCTCTTTCTATCTGAGACCAGTATCAGAAGCCCTTGACCTCAAAGGAAACTGTTCTTAGTATCAAGGTCGGACTTATCTTACATTCTATCAATTGCCTGGTGTGCTTCGCATTTGGACCATGACTTTTGCTTTTCTTGGCATTTCTCATTGCCCTTCCTTCTCCTTACATTGTTTACTCTAGCCTCAATCTTTTCTACGCTCCCAATCATACCTGCATAGAATCAGGATCTCTTCTTTGTCCAGGTTTCCTTCTCTGAGGCTTTGGACCTTCCGCTACCGTAGCCTGATTGCTCCTCTAGGCCTTCTGTACACGGTCCCCCTGGGACTTCTCTCCTGTCCTCCTGGATTGATCTACTTTGACCTGGGATCCCACATTCTCCTCTTATTTGAATTATTTTCTTAAATATCACGCTAAGGAACACTACCTGAAAGGTAAACTGAGTCCCTGCATAGACAAAAATGTTATTCCACTCTCACTAGCCTGATAGTTTGGGTGTAAGACACTAGGTTGAAAAACACTTTCTTTGATGTTAATGCTCTGATTTATTCTATCATCCAGTGTTGCCAATAAAAATTCTGATGTAAGTCCAATTTTCATTTCTTTGAGGGCAGGCAGCTTTGAGGCTCTCCACTTTACCCTGGGTGCTGTGAACAGCAATAGAGCGTCTGTGTGAGCCTTTATCCACTCACTGAGCACCATGGGGCTCTCTCAATCTATAGACTCAGTACATTAACTTCCAGGAAATGCGTACCCTGCATTGATCACTTCCCTCATTCCATTTTCACTCGACCTCCTGGATGAATCTACCTTCTCTCTCATTTTCCTTCCCTCTATGAGGTTCTGAGGTTTTTCAACTTTATTTTCCAATACTTCTATTCTAAATTTCAATTAAACTTAAATTCAATGAAATTTTAAAATTTAGCACTTATAACCTCCAGAAGCTTTTCGTTCTGATCGTGCCTTTTGCATAATACATCCTATTCTCATTCTGTGAATTTAGTATGTTCTCAATATTCTGAGTGTTTTACCTAGGAGTCCCCCCGCCCCCAACCTTAGCTCTCTTTCTGTCCCTGGATTGTCTGTTTCTTCCAGTTTTTCTGTTGGTTTGGTTACTTTAGTCGTCCCCTTTTATGCTGCTAACTCTCATTACACACCTGATAATCCTTGGTTCTTCTGTTCGGCTGCTGTATGAAAAGGCCCATTTCTGGCTGGGTCTCCCTCTGAGCATGAATTCTGAAAGGGAGTCCTGGGTGGGGCCCGCTGACGGCAGTTTTCACTTTAGGCTCAGTGGGTAGGGAGCTGCTGTCAGACTGCAAACTGCTCCTCAAATGCTGGAGGAGGAAGGCTTCGTTCTTGGGGTGCCAGTCTAGAATCCCTAGAATTCACACTAGAATCCCTAGCCTTTTTTTCCCTAAACTATGTCACTGCCTTCCTTGCCTATTTCTACAAGAATCCATTCTTCTTTTATTTTTAATTGAGTTATAATCAACTTAAGCTTCATAAAACATACACATGTCAACATTTCCATCCCTCTCTCTGCCAAAAAGTGTTATGGGGTTTTGTTTTGTTTTTGGCCAGAGTATTAAATGCTAGCAGCCTATACTCTGTAGCAAGTTGGTGGGTGATGGTGTCACGTGGTGTCTATGGTCCTGCATACAGACCTAAGTTCCAGAGCCACGCCTCATTCCCAGTCCCAGCCTTCCTTACTGGCCATCCCTAACTAGTCAGACGCCCCCTTCCTTTCTCAGTCCCCACCCAATTGTGGCTCCTTCCCTATTAAGGTCACAAACCAGATCCCATCTGCTCTCTGCATTTTGGTAATCTCTCAGTCACTATGGGGCAGAGGAGCCTGGAGGGAAGTACACCTAGAGAACCATCTGGAACCAGGAGTCAAAATCCAATCACTTCTTGGAGAAATCGATTTTCATCGCATCCTAGCTCCCCTACAGTTGAAGGTAAATTGTCTTTCTCCCAGCTGTTCCCACATCTCTTCAGCATTACTACCACCCCACATACACCAGGTGCAGTCCTACACACAAGGCTCCTTGCATGGAAAAAAATCCAAAAAAAGGTATTTTGTTTTGCCAGTTTGTATATTTAGACTTTTATGATGTAAATGAAATCACTGATTGACAACATTTGATCATTTCTATAAAAATTTAAAATAACATTATATTAAACATTCATTTAAAATAGTTTTATTTGTATTTCATGATGTAATTTTATTCAAACTTTATATGTTTCTTGGACATTACTTTCTAAAATCAACATCTACGCCAGCTTTCCAAAGTACTTCTAGGGCATTTTAAAGTTTATAACAGTATCCAAGACTTGCAATTAGGATGTCAAATCCTGAAGGAGCATTACTAAATGGAGGCAAAGAAATTTAACTCACTTCTTTAAATCAATTTATTTTATTTAAAATATTTTAAAACCAAATTTAACCTCTATCTGCATCCACAATTACAACTGATTAAGGCCCTTTTAGGCTAATGTGTTTATAACAAACAGAACTTTGTGGTTCAAAATAATCAAGAGGGCAGCTGTCACAGGAGAATGATTTTATAAAGGCTCAGATATAAGGTAGAATAATTTGGGGGTGAAAAGAAATCTTGCTTTATACTCAAGGGTGTACAGAGAACAGCTTTTCAAACCCCCAAGTCAGAGAATTTAGTGCTTTGGACAGACGTCTTAGGAAAAGCCCCTGGACCACACCTTCTCTCCTGGAAGGTCTAGGCCCTTCTACACAAAGGCCACGTTGTACTGAGTCATTTTTGGTCATAGGACTATCCACAAAGCACAAAGTAGTTATAGCTTCCAGTCCTTAGCCAGGCTGACCATACATGCAGACTTTCCCCCAGGTCAGTCAGGTTCACATCTGTTGTCCTGGGCCCCCTTCCATTCTCAAAAAATGCCCTAGTTTGGAAGACAAATTATACCATCAGCCCAGCCTCAGACATAAAGCTAGCAATGGAACTTGCCGAGGCAGCAGCTGGCATTTAATAATGCCCTGCTTAAAATTCCAACTGGGTGGTGGGCCTTGGCCGTGGTTTTATAGGCACTGGTGAGTTGTTTTGGCCTCGGAGGCCCTGTGATCACTGTCCACGTGAGCAGGCTACCTGAGGGTGTCTGGTCACCAAGCTCCACGGGCTTTGAGAGCCCCTTCTCCCCCAACCAGGCGGCTCTCCAGTTGTCCACCGACAGAAGCAATGTCCCTCCCGCTTTCCAAGGGACAGTGGTCAACAGACAATGCCCATCCCCTGGCCACCAGCAGCAAACCTGGTGGCCTGGCTAGATTGCTGAGGAGTTTTGTCTTTTCCTTCCCTCCCTGCTCCACCTGATGAAGAGAAAGCAAGGAGGCATTAAAGCTTGTTTGTGCTTTTATCCAAACTGCACCTCTGCCTGTGTCAAGTTCCTCTCAGGGGAGAGAGGGCCTGCTTCTCTTTCCTCTGGAGCTAAAAAATCAGTCAACCATCAGATTAACACCCATGCTAGGCTTTACACTCCCCCCTTACACACACACACATATATATATATATATACACACACACACACACACACTTCAAAACTTTAAACACACATATATATGTATATGTATTTATGTATATGTAAACACATGTTTATATATGTAAAAACACACACATGTATGTGTGTGTGTGTGTGTGTTTAAAGTTTTGAAGTGACTGTTTCCCTTATTTTGGTGATTGGTTATTGGAGACTGAAACATACATCTGAGAACTCTGCACTCACCAATATTTATACCTAGCAGTACTGAGCTGAGCAAATATTATCGTACCCTGGTATCCCTTTGGACAGATCTGCTGCCCATTGACCCCCACTTGTCCCTGGTGTCTTGGAGGAGCTCAAGGAGCCCAGCTTGATCTCATCTGAGCCACTGATTTTAGGGAAACAAGGATGAAGGTTTATAAAGGATCTGCCCAGGTCATAGTGAATCACACAGCCTGCATATATGACCTTAAACAATTAACTACCTGCAAAGAAGAGCTAGAAGGTGGAGGGAAGATGGACAAGGAAACTGACTATATTCCACCTCTTTCTGAATCAAACTCTAAAATCATATTTTATTGTATCATTTGAGAGGACTCCCCAGAATGTCAAATTCTTTCAGTCTTAGCTGTAAGATTAAGCACCAGGACTCCTCATTATAACCCTAGGTAGATACTCACTCCTCAGGCAGCTCAATATTCTTTTTCACAAGAAAGGCAGCAAACCTGAGTAGTGTGCAAACGACGACACTCTGTAATTACAAAGCCGTTCACATATACTTTTATTCAGATATGCCTCAGCAATTTAGAGATGAAGGAACCAAGACATAGACATTACCTGGCACGAGTAGGACTTCAAGCCCAATACCCTCTCACACAACATACCCTCTCTACAACTGGAGCCATCCCTCCGCCACCTGGCCACGTCCTAGCCGTCTACCATGAGTTGCCCCAACTCCCCCCACTCCCAAGCACACAAAGGCCTTGCTTGGTGCCTTTGCTCACTGTGTTTCCTGCCATCCTGCCCCCACCTCACAAGAGCTCTCTTCACCAATAATTTCCAAACTCCAGCACCAGGCTTTACATATGCATTTGCCTTCAAGAGCCCGAGCTCAGCTTTCACTTTTTCCAAAGTGAACTTGTCGGGACAAGGATTTCTCCCAACTCCACTTTATTGGGCTTTTAAACTCCTTGAGGGCAGGAAACTGGTCCTATATTTTTGTAACCTCAGGGGTGTTTGGCCAAGAGAATGCAAAGCCCTATTTAACTATAGGAACTGGCTGATCCAGTTGGGCAAGTCAGAGTTACAATTCACAGTGGGACGAATCTGTTTGCCTCCTAGGCTTTTTTCACATATACACAGAAATCAGGTTAGAAAGAAGGCTGAGGCTCCCTTTTCTCTATGAACTATAAATCTCACTTTCAAAAGCTACATTTCTGATAACCTTCCAAGAAATCACATAATAAAAAATATATACCCTACCTGCAAACAACCTATTATTGTGGGCAATATACTGGCAGCTATCATCTCCCACACTCTGCTATACTTTTATTAGGAAGTAGATACTATTACCACCACCCATTTCACCAATGTGGATACAGGTTCAGAGAGGACAGGCAACGTTGTTGCCCAAGGCCACAAAGATGGTAAAGTGACAAAACAGGAGCTGTGCCCTGCACTCTCTGATCTTGCTCTAAACCACAAAACCCACAATCTCTTTTCTGCTTGATTGGATAAAAACATCACATAAGCGCTTTGATCTACCCACCTTTTTTTAAAAAAGAGTATTTTTATGCCCTGGCCAGTGTGGCTCAGTTGGTTGGAGCACTGTCCCATGCATGGAAGGGTCACCAGTTTGATTCCCGGACAGGGCACATACGCCGGTTGTGGGTTTGATCTCAGGTCGGGGCGTGTCGGGGAGGCAACCGACTGATGTCTCTCTCTCACATTGATGTTTCTCTCTCTCTGCCCTTTCTCTCTCTCTCTGAAATCAGAGAAAACATCCGGGGTGAGATTAAAAAAGGAAGAAGAGTGTGGCTGGCTATAATAAAGGTCTATGAAGTAGTTTGAGATGCATGCCACAAGCCCAAAAAATACCTGTTGCCTTTATCTGTATCAAAAACAAGTAAATTTTGTCCTGGCCTTTCCAGAATTTCACAAAAAAACTTTTTTCCTGTCTCCGTGGAGAAACATGCTAGAACTGAATCCAGTTTCCAGTGACTTTGAAACTCCTCTATGACGCTGGAACCTGAGGGTTCCAGTTCTTACCTGACTCGGTACATTTTACGATAGGTGTGTCTCTGACCACGAACAAGGGAACTCGTGCAATAAAGGAACGCCCAAAGTAGATCATGTTTAATTATCTACAACATTCAACTCCTCCTCCAGTTCAGAAATCTCTATCATCAACCAGAAAAGAAAAAAAACAGATGTGAAATCAAGGCATCCAACTCAACCATTCAAATGGAACACCAACAAGGGTGGTCAGATCAGCCAAACAGAGAAGGCAGTAGAGAAGAAATTCTGGTTCTTTCTGCTCCTGGCATCACTTTTTGGAGTGACCTCACCCCAGTTCAACACTTGCTTCTAATTTCCCAACAATAAGAACTTCAATAATCTCAAGGAATGAATACCATTAGCATCCAACAAGGTAAAATTACAACAGACCCTGGCTTACGCTTAAAAGGCCAAGAAATGCACTTCAATTCCACACAAATTTATAAAGTATAGGTATAAATCTATAACAAGCTCATTTTAAGAATAAAGTTATTAGCTGAAAAGGGCTGACCAAGCAACTCATACCAGTAAGACATCACTCAGCTATAATAAAAATGCTGTTATCTACGGCAGTAAGTAAAGGAAAAACGAAAGTCTCTAAGCAATCCTGGTCTTTCAGTTTCACAAAGCAGCTGCCAGACCTTGTTAAATGTGGCATGTAGTCACTTCCTGTGCTTTGAATGATTGGATACCTGACTTTTCAGGTGCTGAATTACATTTGTCCTTCTAGTGAACTATCCTTTCAAGGAATCAAGTCTAAGAATCTACGTGATCTGGACCATGAGCCCATACTCCCATCCCTGACCTTCACATAGTGCCTGACACAGCAGATGCTTAGTAAATTTCTGTTAAATAAAGTTTATTTTATAATCTATTGCCACATTTAACAATTTTAAATTCAAGTATGTTGTTCTTAAGCAGGCTTCTACAGGCCAAGTGTACCAAGCATTAATATTACCAATGCTAACTCTTTTTTAGAAAGAATTATTTCTTAAAAGCCACTATTAAATAGCTCATTTATAAAAGTGACTTTTGAATTTCCATCACTTTTCAGTAAAATATTTTAACAAAAATCAGGAAGAAAAATGGTATCGTTAAAAGTCACCATATCCATTTTACTACTCCAGTAACTTAAGAAATCCAAAATTTTCAATGTTTTCAACAGGAAATTAATATGATCACATGGTTTATTTTTTAAACAAGATAACTGAAGCAACAGGCTTAGTAGCTGTGCCAGCGACTGCTGGCTGCTGCCCAGTATCAGTTCTCCCCTTTTGCCATAAGGAAAGAATTTTTTGCTGGGCATAAGGCCCCGTGAATAAAGATCCCAGCCTCCCTTTCCAGCTGGACCTGCCACAGAACTCAATCCTGATGAATGGGACACCTGACAAAGTGTCACTATGCTGCATCCAGGAACCTTCTGTGAAAGATGGTGCTCATGAGCCTTTGACTCTATTCCTCTTTGTCCCTTTGGTCATCCTGCCCAGAATGTAGATGCTGCCACCGCAGATTACAAGGCTGAGGCTACGCATGGTACAGCGACAAGGAGGACGAGTTCTGGCTCCTGACACCTCAGACCAGCCGCCCAGGCTCTCATGTAACAGAAAAGCAAAAACAGTAAGATCTTTCATGGTTTACAAAAAGAAAGATTTAGAAATAGGATACTGTGAACAAAAAAAGAAAACAGTTTAAAAAGTGTACCTATATATTTACAGAAGTCAAGTTACATTGCTAAACATTTACATTGTTTACTACTCCACTCCTACATTTAAAGATGATATTTAAAAACAATTAGCAACCAGTATGGCCTGGAAAGCAATTAATTGACACAGATGGTGATGTAGCATTGGCACTGTGCCCCAGAGGCCTCTGTTGTATTAGGACATTTCCCCCTTAACAGCTGGATTATGGGAGGAAGGATGGGGAGAGGGGAATATCCTACGGGAAGAGCGGCCAGGGTAGTGTTGAGGGACAATCAGGGAGGTTGGGGAAAAGCTATTTAAATACCATCCAGAAGTATTTAAACAGCTTAACAACTAGCGCGACTTCACTGGTATATATGTGCTGAACATCAGTCCTACTTGGGCCTGTCATTATCTGGATAATAGGGTGCGTGCTTATAGCAGGTACTGTCTCCAGATAGCACACACCTTCTTACCTGCCCCGTAACAGACTGGCAAGCCAAAACCATAATCAAATACTGAGGGAGCTACAAGACCCGGTGGGTTCCAGTACCAGCTGTACTGCTGATCAGCTGGGTGTCACCTGTATGGTTTACCTGTGAAACGGTTCTATCTAAATTTTCTCATAGGGTGTTACCAGGATCGGATGAAACACTATCAAGTAACCTTGTAAATGGTAACTCGGTGATCAGCATTCCACATGCTGTTATTAGTATTCAGATAGCACATATTCCAACAGGCCATTCTAATTTTAACAAGAACTCTTTAACAAGTGCAAGTGCAGGTGAGGCGCAAACACCTAGGCCATCACCTTGGGCCTAACGCTGTCCACTCCAGTTGTTGAAAAGATTCCAGCAATCCCACTGGTAGAATATCCTGTGACATCAGATGGTAGGATGAGTTTGTGACAGAAAGTCATGAGGAGCAGCCAGCCCCTCCTCCAGAATCAGCCATGATTGAAACAGCGCTGGGCTGGCCGCTGCACTGGGAACCAACGGCCCTCTCCCTAAAGGGAGGGGAGGAAGGTAGAAGGTTCTTCACTGCAGCACTACTTTCAACAGCAAAGGATTAGAAATTACCTGGATATCCACGCTCGTTAAATAAATCGTAATTCATCCTTAAAACCGAACACTACGCAGACATTAAAAATACTAAGGAAGCTCTGAATTTACAACATCAAACAAGCACCAAAACATGCCAAGAGAAAAAGAGCAAGGTGCAGAACAACACATACGGCATGCGACCACACATGTAAAAAATGTGGATGTATGTGTTTGCTCACAAATGGGTAGGTACCTGTGAGAAGTCAGAGCAAACTGGTAAAACAGTGGTTGCCTCCAAAAGAACAGGGTGACTAGAAAACCAGGGGGTAAGAGGGGCACCTTCATTCCACATCTTTTTGTACTGTTTATATTTGTACCGTGTGATTATTACTGAATCAAAAAGGTATAATTTTTAAAATGATGTCAGTCGGTGGACAATGGGTCATTGAAAGTCTCGCAGGGAAAATGACAGACATCGTCACGGAGGTTAAAAGCCGTGCCCAGAAGTCATGAAGAAAGTAAACCTCGTAACTGCATAAGACAAGCTCACGCATGCTACCTTTGTGGGCCGCTGCAGGCAGGCGAAAGTCAGAGACTTATTTTTACAGCCGCTCGAGAGGTATGACACACGTCAATAGCGAGGCGGGTAAGCCCATCCCTTCCGCGCACCAGGCACTGTGCTGGCCGTCTGGGCACGACAATAAAGTGCAAACGCAGGACAGAGGCTGGAAAATACTGAGGAAAGGAAATCCAGACTGAAAAGGCAGACAAGCCTTTGCACTGTGGTCAAGCGAGGTTCAGAATGAAATGGAACGGCATCAGAGAGAACTGTCATTTCCACTGTGAACGTTCAAGGCACTGACAGCATTCGGGGACAGCTCAGCTAGGGAGAACCAGCCACATAAAACGCTCGCCCTCCTACCCACCTTTAGGAGGGAGTGAACCTGTCCAGTTCAGAGGCATCTCAGTGTGCAGAGCTAAAGCATGGGAAGTACTGTTTATAAATAGTTGCGGAGTTCAAATGCCTTAGTCTTAGATGCTGTGGGCACTGCCCAGACCCTCTGCAGCAGCCACTTGCTAAGGGAGGAGCTGCAGTGAGTCATGGCCTGAGTCAGGCACCTGACCTCACCTTTCGTCTACTCTAAAACATGAATGAGTGGTGTGGAGGGAACCAGGAACACAGCAGGGTGCGGATCCTTATGGGAATGCACAACTGCTCCTGGACATGCGGTCAAAGGCAAATCCAGGCCCGTTCCTCACTGACAAATGCTTATCTCAGGAACTCAGATGGCCAACTCTATGATAAGAAAAGATTTTCAGACAAGTTTGGTGGGGCTTAAATGGATCTGCTTAAGCTTCTGGTGACGTTTATAAAAACAGACGCATTGGCCAGATAGACCCCTGGGGGTGAGCAGTAAGGGTGGAGGCCAGGGGCTCAGGTGGGAAACCAGAAAGACGTCTAGACATGGGGGGGGGGGGTAGGTGCAGCTCTGTCAGAAGTCGGCTGTGTGACCCAAAACAAGTCCTAGGCCACCGATTCATGTCCTATTATATGAGGAATACAGATGGTCTACCTTTCTAGATCAGTTCCTCAGTTCTTTCCTAACATCTGCAGGTGGTTTAAAAGAAATCCACAAAAGCATCATCAGGTAATACTAGACTACTCCCACCTTTGTACAGATGAAAACACCTCTAGCTGGGCGTGGGGCTTAGATTTCTTTTACAGCCCATTTTTGTTTTACTTTGAGGAAATCATGCATGTTCAAGCTCTGGGCGAAATAGATACTCAGACCCAACTCCTGCCTTCAGAAGGCCCACAATTCAGAACCGTCAGGAAGCTTTTTATTCGGACAGCTCCCAAATGGCTTATTAGGAATTTCATAATGAAAACATAAGAAAGAATAAAGAGAGTGTTAAACTAAGACTCAACAGGACCTGACAATACAGTCATTAGAAAAATCAAAGAGGCAAGGAACAGAGGAAGAAAATAAAGCTGCTCGTAGGTAATAGATTAACTGGGCTCTAAAGGAAGCTGGGGTGAGCTGGAAGAGGTGGTATAGTGTGAAAGAGGAAAGTATTTGCAAGACAAGCTAAAGATGGCCTGACTACCAGGGGCAGCTGTTAGTCTGATCTGGCGTTCCCTGAACACACACTTCCTTTCGAACTTCAACCCATAAATATCATATCAAACCTGTCTCAACCTGAACACACTGTGCCACTGAAATCCCTCTGTTTCATTTTAAAGCTACTGAGAGAGGTAGGTAGGAGGAGTAGCAAGGTGTAAGAAATAAATGAATATGCCAGGCCTTTTATCTGTTGCAATTTTCTTTTTAACTCCGTTAAAAGTTTAAGGCAAATTACAGCATGTCATTTTGTTATAATGCCATGGGAACTTAACTCTTGTTTGTATCCATTAGCCTATGGTAAAATCTGGTTTCACTGTATGTTGTTTCACTGCAGTTCCAGGAACCTACACTGACAACGTTAAGTGAGGACTTACAGTTGCTCTGGTTTCTCAAAAAGATGTGCATGAGGAACCCTGGAGGCCCACAGACAGAGCCAGGCACACAGGAAGTCCTTTACCAACTGGAAAACACATACTAAGCTATGAGATGGAATTTTAAATTTCTGCCATAAAATTTCTACTTTTAATTACACTGCCAGTAATCTACTTTAGACTATCACATCAGATGATATTGGCACAATTCCATATTCCGTTATTTTACATTTAGTTTATCAATAATTTTATGGCCTCATAATATGGGGCCATATTAAGTGTCTGATATCTGCGCACTTTAGAACAAGTTTAAGAAGTACCAGGGCATTCACAACCATGTGACTATATTTAATACTACTGAACTGTACACTCAGAAATGGGTAAGACAATAAATTTTATGCTATGTGTATTTTACCAAAATGGGAGGAGGCGGAGGAAGACCACCACCACCATGGCACAGAGGCTCATTCTGAAGAAGCTGTCACACCACTTCCTGTTCTCTGGCGGGCTTGACTGCATCGGGGAAGTTGAATCAACTCAAAGAGCTCGACAAATACTAGGTACCCATTTCTGTCTATTAGATTTGAACCGGAAATGGACAAATCAGCCTTGCTCTTAAGAAACTCACAAACTAGCAGGGAAAATATCCATCAGGCAGACATTTCTAGAGCGCCTTCCACATGCAGGGGTTGGCCAGGCCAAGAGGGCCAACAGGTGTCATCTTATGTGCCAACAGCCACATATCAGCAGGGGCTAACTAATGCTGACCTGCGGAATCCTGAGACAGCTGAAGAAAGCGTTATGGTCATCTGAAGTGCCCCCAATTAGCAGGATTTCAAAGAGCAGCCGTGGCTGTGTATTTGCTATCACTATTTCAGGCCATTATATGGGCAGACGTTAAAAAATATAACATACTGTTCTATTAAGGGCAAGATTATACAGCACAGGTTTAATTCCAAGAATAGGCTACTTCACGTGTATGGCACAACATTAGGTGAACCAGGCAATCAGGCAGCTGGGTCTCAGGGCCCACACTGCCATGACCTAGCTGTCACTGGGCTTCTCTGGGTTTCAGTTATCCCCCCACAGAGAAAAGGTTGGGCTGGTCAGTGCTTCTCAACTATTTTCACAGAAGCATGGAGGAAGGTGAGTGAGTATGGATCATAGCCCAAATAAAAGCTTGAAATGTCTTTAAAGCCTCCTGTTTTATATTAAAAATTTACGCATTCCAATCTGCACTACAATGAGAGAACTTTAAAAAACAACTCACCACCATGCTATCTCCGGGAGACATTGAATATTTAAATTTGTGGCACACCCCAGGGAAATAGATGCTAAAGTCCTGATTATTCACACTATTGCATAATTTCAGAGGTACTCGGTTTCCTTTCAGATTCTGATTTACCGCAGGCTACCTCTTCAGCCTGCACTTATTGTGAAAGAAGAGATTAAAAACCAGAAGTGCGTTAGAACCCACAGTGCCCTTAGGTACATTCCTGACAACTCAACAAGGCCTTGAGTCATTTCTTTTCAATGCAAGAAGTAAGACGTTGGACATGTTGACCAGGATCACAAAGATGATACTCGCTGAGGCCAGCAGGAGCAGGAGGCAAGCTGCTGGGGCCCTGCCCTGTTGCCAGCTCACTTCCACCCTGCACAGCACATGCCCACCTGTCGACACCCTCGTGTCTACATGGCCTGCAGGACACATGGACACCATGCCATCCAAGGCAGTACCAGATGCTGGAACTGAAGATATTCCCACATGGGAAATGTTCACTCATTACCCAAAGTGAGCCTAAGAATTTATCAAAATAAAAGGTAGGGGTTCTCTGTAGCTCACTTATCGCATAAGGAAACAGATTCTTAGAGGGTTTTGATGTGTTGCCATTTTCTCTTCCTTCTTCCAAGTCCCACATTTCCCCTTCCTCTCTTCAAGGCAATGTTACAGTTCCCACAGGCTGTGAACTGCTCCAACTCTGGTTGTAGCCCCACCCATGGAGCAACCTCACCTCTGGCCTGACCCCCAAAGACCTTCTGTCCCCCAGACTGTAAAGATTACTACAAAAGTTCCCCTATGTGAGGGAACTATATTCCTGTTTTACATTAAGGCACCCACCACAGTAAAGGCTGATGTTCACTGGACGTGCCAGGCACTGTGCTGAGTGCTTTATACTCCCACACTTAATCTGCACAACCCTGTGGGGTTGGTACTGTTAGTATCTCCATTTTACTGATGAGGACAAGTAATTCGCCCAAGGTCAAATCCATAGAATGTGAAGAAGCTGGGATTCAATCCCCACGTCCCTCTAATTCTAGAATGGAGTTCTTGCTCCTACAAGGCAACCTTCTACACTAGTTTTAAGTAGCTTAATGATCTGTTGTTATTCACTGAGAAATTAGAAGCAACCAGGAAAAAAACCCTCACAATCTCCCACCTACCTGCATCGGTGCCCCTCTGTGATGTGGTAACCAGGCCCACCCCTCCGCTGGTGTATCCCTCTCACCTACTTGCAGACATCACACCAGCTCCCTACTCTTCTGCATTCACTTTTCCTTTCCTACTGAGTCAGAATCAACCAACCAGCTCACTATAATTTTCTCCCATCTTAAAAAAAAAAGACGAGCCCTGGTTGGTGTGGCTCAGTTGGTTAGAGCGTCATCCTGTACACAAAAGGTTGCCAGTTCGATTCCTGGTCAGGGCACATACCAAAGGTTGCGGGTTCAATCTCCAGTCAGGATACATACGGGAGGCAACTGATCAATGTTTCTCTCTCACATCGACATTTCTCTCTCTCTTTGAAAAATCAACAACATAGCCTGGGGTCAGGATTGGGGGAAAAAGACGAAATTCCCTCTCAACCCCAACTCCCCCTTAGCACTTGTTGTCCTCTCTGCAGCAAAACTCTGAGTTTCTATTCTTTGTCTCCAATCCCTCTTCTGTTCTCTCACCAACCTACTCCATCCAGGCATTGCTCCCAGTCCTTCTCCGCCAGCACTCTGGCAGGGTCACTGGTGGGTGGCCTCCACACTGCCATGGCAGGGATCAGCTCTCAGTGTCATATGACACAACGATGGATCCCTCCTAAAACACTCCCAGGACAGCACACCTCCAAGCTCTCCTGCCTCACCGGCTACTCCCCTCAGTCTCCGAGGCTGGCTCCCCTCATCTCCCTCACCTCTCTACCTCCAATTCAAACCTTTCCACCTGAACTTCAGACTCTTCTTCAACCGCGTACTCGACAACTCCGCCTGGATGCCTAGACATCTCAAACCCGATCCATCTCAAATCAAACCGCTGACCTTTCCCCAGTATCGATTCCTCTCATTGGTCCTCCCTAAATCTGTAACTCACACCTTCACATCCTTCCAGCTGCTCAAGTAAAACACCTTGCATACTTTTTTCCCTACTCTCTTTCACTTAATATCTAGTCCACAGGAAGTCCTCTTGACCCTACCTTCAAAACAGGTCCAGAATCCAGCCGCTTCTATCTCCACTGCTACCATGTTGGCCCCACCCACCATCATCTCTTATCTACCATCATAGGAGCCTCCTAATTAATATCACTACGTCTACCCTTGTCCTCATACAGTCTATTCTCAATCTAGTAGCTAGAGTAATCCATTTAAAACCTAAGTCAAATCATGTCGTACCCTTCTCAAAACACTCCAATGGCTTCCCATCTCATTCATGAGTAAAAGACAGTCTTTCAATCACCATAAGGCCCTACACAATTTGCCTCCCAGGAGACTCTTGGTCTCCTTGTTGTTCCCGAACATGTCACGCATGCTTCTGTCTCAGGGCCTTTGCACTTGCTGTTTTCTTTGTCAGGAATGCTCTTTCCCCCAATATTGACATAACCATCACCTTCACCTTCCCAGTGAAGTCTTCCCTGACTGACCTATTGCCAATCACTTCTCACCCCCGCCCCACTCCCTATTCCATTTCTCCACTTTATTTTCCTCTGCATCACTTATTACGATTTAATATAATATAATATAATGTCCTATTTATTTTGTCTGTTTCCCTCACCAGAACCTAAGCAGGGATTTTTATCTGTTTTGTTTGCTGCTGTATCTCCAGCACTAGAACAGTGCCTAATACATAGTAAATGATCAACAAATATCTATTGAACTAACAACTTCTATAAGAAACCCCAAAAAAGCTGGTTATGGTTTCTCTAGCAGGTCCAGAGCACACCCCCTCCAAGCTTGTACTTGTTCCTCATGTTCAAATAAGGATAAAAATCCCTATTTCTTTTAGGTTGAAATATAAAATATATATTTATACATATACACACACAGAAATAAATGAGTTGACAGAAGACCAATTTCTTATCTGCTGATAATGAAAAACCTCCGATGGCTTCTGGCTGGTAGTGCTGCTAAGCTGGGGGATCATTGTCTCTCAGCTTTCACCTCCTCCGATCATGATGAGTGAGGGTCCCCAGGATGCCTCTTCCACACTCCCATACCTTTCTCAGCTAATCTCTATAGCAGACTTGGGCACTTTCTAAATATAGTACAAGGCTTAAAAAGCATTTTTCTAACTGGTTGATCGGATACGGTATCTGAAATGGCTTTACCGTGTTCTGAGCCTTCAAACACTTCTCCAGCTGGCCCCAAAAGTCCTCCCTTGAGCTTTTGACCATTCTATTTGGCAGGCCCCTCCCTCAGTCTTCGAGCCTCTAGAAGGCCCATCAGTGTCCAGATCCACCTCTTTTTGCACTTGTGAGTTCATAAGAGACCTTTCCATCACCCAGAACTTAAAACCAGCTCAATTTTTCCTGAGTATTGTCCTAAGTTAGCATGTATGCCAGTCTCACTAGCAGCCCTGGCAAACACCGTGGCAAATGCCATTTCTCTAGAATCATGTCTCTGCACATCCACCTGATCACATCTGTGCCTCTTTAAGCCTTTCCTTATTTGTGTCACAGCAAAGCTGGATTCCTGGAACCATAATCAATACATTCACACCAGCTATTTCAAACACCTTTTCCTATATATCTCCAGTCTCTCCAGAGCCTTACAGATTTCTAAACATTGCCATTTCACAACTTTAAAACACCTTTTGCTCTCAAAGGATAAAGACAACTACCCTGGGGGCGGAGGGGGGGTTCAGGCCATCATCTGACCCAGGCAGGACTTCTCACTCTCCTCAGCAAGAAAAACAAAACTCTAAACTCCCAGTGCTGCCAAAGGGGCCGCCCACACTAGGACAACCATTCCACACCTCTGGCTGTGACACACCTTGATGAGGACCCTCTAGTTAACTTTATGCCATGTTGCTTTGTTGGGTCCACAGAAGACTGACCACTTGAGCAATGGCCAAATGTCCTGAAGAGAAGGACTCTGATTCTGCCAGGAGAAAACGGTCCACTGGCTCTGAAGACTTATGCTTCGGTGACGTCCTACCCTCTGGGCCTGAAATGTTTATTTTCATTTGTATCACACACACACAATTAAAATAACCTCAGTACAAATGAATGTCCTTTGCAAAGTGAAGAAACTGTGGTGACATTGATATCGCCATGCAAAGCCAAGCATGGACCCCGGGTAAACAGGCATGACCCTGTGCTTCGCTTACTCTTCCTATCGCCAACCAACGTGCCTCTTTCAAATTATTCCAAAGTTTATTTTCATTTCTACACACCCAGGCTTAGAAAGCCTATTTCTCTAAAAGGTTTTTCTGATACTATATCTGAAATGGGGTTCCAAAAAAAGTAATCTTTGGATTGTATGACATGCAAAATACATCTAGCCAGTTGGCAAATAAACATGCGAGCAGACATCCATGGCTCCATGTCACATGTCTTTGTCTCCTACAGTTGCTTTGGTGGCACCTTCCCCATTCCCCCTAATTCAGAACAGTCTTCTTTACCACTTAATTGGTTTTAGAGACTTAAAAGTTTTCTGAAGTCTTTTTGCCAATTTGGGAATAGATGAAATGATTAGCAGCATCCAACATTGCAGTCCAGGATGTGTGTGTGCATGTGTGTACGTAGTAGGGAAGGTCTGCTGCTATACTGTGGCCTGTGAGAAGTGTCATTCTGCAAACATGCTAATCTTGGAAGAGCTAAACTGAGTTAGAATTGTCTTGCCTTGTTTATCTAAACAGAAAAAACAGAGTAGTAGATCAAATGACCATCAAGCTAACAGGGACCAACACAGGAAAAGAGCTGATTTACCTGAACCAGTTCAGGCCTCATTAACAATTAGCCTCTTAATTTAGTTCCTAGAGATCATGGTTTGTTATTCTAGGTGCCAATTTAACAAACAAAAATCTGCACACTGCACAGGACAGGAAGCATGGAATATGTGGATTTACAGCCTTGCTTTCCACATTTATTTAACAAACACAAAATGCTTACTCTGGGCCAGGACTAGTCTAAGGTACAATTATCCTCACTTTACAGCTGAGGAAAGAGAAGCCTAGAGAGGTTAGGTATTGACTTATAAACATATACAGATATTATGATTTATAATAAATATATATTTGGTCTTTATCCCTGTTTATGTCACAGGACTCCTAAAACCCTTGGAATTTCTTAAGTGATAAAAATTGTCTTTTGTTATGTCAATGAGATGACTTTAGGAAAGCACCTAACTAAGAATGGGGGCTGGTTGCCAGGAGAACCAAACACTTCATTAGAGGGTTGGAACTTTCAGTCCCACACCCCTGACCTCCTGGGAGGGGAGAGGGGCTAGAGGTTGAGTTCAAACACCACTAGCCAATGATTTAATCAATTGTGCCTATGCAAAGAAGCCTCCATAAAAATGAAGTGTGGAGTGTGGAGAACTTCCAGGTTGGTGAGCACATGGAGGTCTGGAGAGAGCAGTGTGCTCAGAGATAACATGGAAGTTCTGTGCCCTTTCCCCATACTCTGCCCTATGCATCTCCTCCATCTGGCCGTTCCTGAGTTAATATCTTTTAATGATAAACCAGTAATCTAATAAGTAAGATGTTTTTCTGAGTTCTGTGAGCCACTCTAGCAAGTTAATTAAACCCAAGGAGGGGGTCGTAGTAACCTCCAATCTGTGGCTGGTCCATTAGACATCCCTGACTTATGATTGGTGGCTGTAGTTGGGGGAAAAGGCGGTCTTGTAGGACAGAGCCTTTAACCTGTGGGATCTGATGCGATCTCCAGGTATAGTGTCGGAATTGAGTTAAATTGTAGGATACCCAGCTGGTGTCTGAGAATTGTTTGGTGGTGTGTGGGAAAAGTCCCCCACACTGGAACTGGGTGAAGAGCTGTAGGAATCCTGCACCAAGTCACAGCTAGTAAATGCCGAGGAGGATTTGATCCCAGCTAGCTTTACAGCTGGGATCTTGACTCTAGCTCTATAGTCCACTCATATCCACTAAGTTATGCTGCCTCCTGTACATAAAAAGGAAAGCTAATTTAGCTCAAACCTAGAAAACTGTAAGAATAGATTCTTGGAGATTACAGCTATGGAAACTGATCACATCTAGTGCAACAGATCTGGGCTGAGCCTAGAATTTTATTTTTTGCAGAAAGTCCCTAAGTCGCCCTGATGATCAGCCAGCTTTGATTCTAAAATTTTACCCAAACACAGAAGAGTAAGACAAGCAGCAGGGGCTGGCCTTGTCCCGGGTGCCCATTACTGCAGAGCTCAATCTTGACCACCCTCCAAAGAGGCTGTAGGAACTCTGGTTCCAACACATGGTCCACCCAGGTCACCATTCTATAGCTCTCACTGGAGGAGGTCAGCAGCTTCCCCACCATTCTACCTAAAGACTTACTTATATGTATCCAAGATTCCCTTACTGTCCTTAACTGAAGCTTTAGTCGTCAATTCACAAGTGCCCTCACACACTTACCCCCACCTGATCCCCAAACCCTTGTCAAATTGTTTTCAGGATCTATTCTACAGACATCATTTTCTATCTAGTCTCATTGTAACAACCTGCAAATCCTGAGAACCCTCTACACTGCAGGTCAGCCTGTATTTCTGGGGTTAAGTTCCTAAGCCAGCCTTTAAGGCAGAGGGCAAGTGTAATTAAAAATCACTCATGAAAATCCCTTAGCTGGGACCTGGGCCGTTGAAAATTCAAAAACCAAGAATTACCATCTAGCATGTCTCTCTGCATTATGGCTATAGCTTCCCTTCCCCTGGGCTAGCAGAAAGCAAAGGGTTAAATAAAAGGATTTCTTCCTCTCTTTAACCTGAGCTAGAAGAGTTGACTTCACAAGTTAAATTGAGTGTATGATATGACCCATTGTATTTGCAAGGCATATGCAGGGTGCTACTAGGCAAAGAAATAAACCTAAGACCCCTGCCCTCACATAACCTATAATCTGGTTGGGAGAGATTGGATCATCCTCTGAAAATGGTAGGTAACAGTTAAACAGAAAACCATCAGAACTGTCAGATACTAAGCGCCACAGACATTCAAAGGAAGAAGAAACTGCTGGAGTGTAAGTTGGGCTAAAAAAGACTTTCAATGAGAAATTTAAACTGCTTCTTCAGATACGATGATGTTCTTTAAGATGGGCTGACTTGGAGTCAATCAGTGTTCAAGGTAAAACTGACCCTGCCATCTAAGCATACAACAGTATTTTCTATTATGTCTCCACTGTCCCTCTTGAAAGTACCACATAATTCACTGCCAGCTATGCCCACTGAAATATGTTGAGCCAAGGTCCTAAGGGTGCCATGTGCCATAGTTCCGGTACTATTTGGTTACAAAAGCTTAAATTAAATCAATATTGTTATGCTCAAACAGAGACTTATGTAGCTAAAAACAGAGTAATAGCTTCTTTACAAGAGTAGAGAATACTATATGAGCATGTAACCTGACTTTCCCAACAAATTATTCATACCATATGAATACACTAACCCTTTTCTCAACCCTAAGTCATTAGGTGGATAAATTTAAATTACTTGGGTAAAAATTAAATTTCTGCTTTCTTGCAAAGTCCTACGATCTCTAAGTGTCCCTGCCCATGTCAGCTTTCTCCACTCTTGAGACTCAAGGTGACTGAGAACAGTCCCTAGATGATGGCCACAGGCCACATGGCTCTCTGAATGAATTCAAGGAAGCAAGTGCTTAGGTGCACATCCTGAAAACAGCTCTGATCCCTAGCTGGCAAGTCACTTACTCACCGGGCTTTTTCAGAAGGAAGGGGGGTGACAGGCAAAGAAGGAGGGACACAGAAGCTGATCAAGGCCAGTTGGAATGAGGGCCAAGAGGAAGACAGTCCAAGCAGATATTTAAATAGATAGCCCTGACCCATGTGGGAAATAGTTTAATAAATCAACCAAACACAGTGCATTTCCAAACCTCAGATGCTAGCCAATTCCTCTAGGTCTGAAGGGCATTTCTGAATTTTCCTTTTAAAGATGGCATGAGCACAAGTTCAAATCCAGGTCCTGTTAAGATTCTGCTTAAGCAGTTGTGAGACTTTAGATATTTCTTAACTTTTAGTTTCTTCATTGACAAAGAGAGCCAGTAGGACTAGATGATCCCTAGTTCAGTAAACATGATTTTTAAACTGGAGCCTGACAACTCCAAGAAACATCAAGAACAAACCCCACAGAGTCAGCACAGAATGACAGTGGGCCTGGAGAGCCTCTGGGAGATAGTGGTCATCAGAAAGTTCCCAAAAAGAAAATTGAGATAAATCCAGAATTATTGCTCAAGAATATTACTTATAGCTCTCCCCCTTCTGGGTTCTGCCCTACAGTCGTACACAGATCCATGTCTTCCCAGAAGAGCTAAGAGTGATGATTCACCACAGCATGGCATACCCACAGATACCATCCCATGCTTTCTACATGGAGGTAGAAAGATGGGAGTGGTGCTGTGTGACTCAACTTTTAACTACCTAAGATAAATGAAAGATTCCAAGAAGTTCAGACCCTGACCTCAGTAACTCGGCCAACTATCTAAATATTCTGGAGTCTGAAACTTCTTTAATACACAGCCGAAAAACCTGAGTGAAGTTTTAAAGTCTTTTACAGTCTCTGGTTCAGTTTTAGAGTCCTGAAAGTTTTAGCAACACACAGTACGTTTTAAGGCTCTCGGATACAATATTATTCTATTATAAAATTATAACTGGAGCTTAAGATGTAATTAAATAGTTAAATAGCATTATAGAAAATTTAACCCAGAAAAATCTATGGTG
Organism: Miniopterus natalensis; assembly: GCF_054644295.1. NCBI lineage: Eukaryota > Metazoa > Chordata > Mammalia > Chiroptera > Miniopteridae > Miniopterus > Miniopterus natalensis. Next base: position 40,982,737 of record NC_142088.1, read on the forward strand.
GTTTCTAGAACAGTGCATTCATCTGATATTCCCACACATCTTGATATTTTACTTCTCCTAACTCAAAGTTCCTTGTTCACTAAATTTTCTTTTGTTATAAATCTAATTAAAGACAGATTAAAGTTAAATTGCTTTGAAAATGGTTTTCATAAATGTGACTGAGAATTTAAAATATCAATTACCCAAACTACAATAACTTTTGGTTTTACTCTTTGGTAGTTTTAGAATCACAGAATGTTTAACATCTGTACAGTAGCTGGCACACAGTAGGAATTCAATTACTGCTTCTAAATTTATTACCATTAACAGCCACCATTTAATCAGCAAGTACCCAGGCCAAACTGGAATTAAGCACTTTGCATGGTATCTCTTAATCCTCACATCCCTATTAAGCAGTAATACCTCCATTTTACAGATAAAGAAACTAAGGCTCAAAATAAAACAACAGTTACTAAATGGCTAAGTATGACTTTGAGCTCAGGTCTCTCACCAGAAATACTCCCAACTGAGCTTGTCCAAAGAGTGCAAAGTTTAGGAAGCCGGACCAGTGGGGTCTAGACCTCACTGGCTGTTATTTACACCCACATCCTTTACTGACAAAGATGACAATGGATGTGGGTATGGCGTGTGTGCGGGTTACCCTGAGAGGACAATGCTGCTCCTGAAGCTGGAATACTTGACCAAAAGCAGTAGGATAGGGGGTGGCATTTGACATAAACCACAGCCCCCTAGAGTGCGGTTACTGCCATACTCTAAGCTCCAGGGAAAGATCCAGTCCCCTTAAAGTGGGCCTGCCCCTATCTGAGGGTCTGATCAGTCCCTGTCAACCCCTAAGAAGAGCGTTTCTAGAAGACATCACAACCCAAACACTGGCTTATTCTTACCCTTGGGAGGACTTGAAGCAGCTCTAATAGCAGAGAAGCCCACCAGCGGTAACAAGTTGTAGCAAGCATGCTGCTAACCTCGGTGACAAGAGGGATTCCTGGCTAAAATCGTATTTTGCACATCTCCATCCCAAGGATGTGTTCTTGCCCCAGTACTTCCCCTTCACAATGTTTGCTTGAATAAGTATTTCAAGGAAGCCACCAGCTCCAGCATCTAGTGCGGAAAGAAAACGCCAAGGAGAGTGTATTCCCTCTGCTAGCCCAGTGATTTCTGCACTGACAAGTTCAAATTCTCCATATGGGTAGACGCACATCGAGGCACTCCTAAGTATTCAGAGACACTAACCGTCCTCCATTAACTGCGTTAGCAGAAACCACCTTTCATTTCTGATTTACAGCTTAACAATTCTTTCCAAAGCAGGGTATAAGCAGCTGGCCTGGCCGTCAGACCACCCGCCAGCCAGCGGCCTCCCCACCCCCAACTAATTCCTTTGCTTAAATAGCAGGTGTTATTAAAAAAACACAACACTAAGATCCTGGGGCCCACAATATTCACCTATTCTAAAGTTCCTAATTGCTGAAACCAAGCTCTGAAATCCCATTCGCCTCTCATAAACACAAAGTCCTCTCTTAACTGTGGCTGCACTTTGCTTTCTCAGCTCTGTTGGTCCTGGAAGAACCTCAATTCAAAGAGAGACCATGGGGTGGGGGTGGGGGATTTGGTGAGTTTATTTTTCGGTAGCACAGAACAAGAATGCAGCCCCACTGTGATCAAGTCGACTAAGCTCCCAAATACCCCTCTCCAACCTAAATAGTTTGATCATGTGGGAACCTAACACAATCTAAGAAAGAAAATGGGAGGCTAAGAGTGCCGGTCTCCACTTTCTCCCGGGAGGAGCCCCACTATGCTATGGTGGAAGGGGGTGTCACTTCCAAACCAGGCTTGCAAAGCGCCAGCCCAGATCGGACATGTTGCTTTCACCCCCTCGGCTGGGCCTGCCCACTGCAGGCTCCCAGAGGGTCGCGGGTGTCGCCGGCCGCTTTGCGGCCTCGGTGGGGGGCGGGGGGCGCACACCATTCACAGCTTGTTTTCTCTGCGGATCTAGTCCCTCGAGCAGGTGCTTGGTTAGTGCCATCTTTTTTTTTTTTTTTTTCTTTAAGGGAGGGAGTGTGAAAGTATCTCGTACAAGGGCGCCGGCCCTGCGGGGGAAGCCACGCAGGACACGATGAAAAGTGACTTTCCAACTTCTGCGGGGCGCGCGGGTCTGCGGGGTGAAGGGGTGTTGCGTGCATTTCGAAAAGGCCTGGATCTTCCTGGAGCAACACTCCCAGTAACCCCACCGCAGCAATACAGCGACCCTACAGCACATGTCACCCCCGCCCCAAACACACGCGTGAAGCTCAGCGAAGCATGCCACCTGCTGGGTTCCCAGCAAACATGCCCCGAGGGAAGGACCGCCCGAAAGTACTTTGTTTAAAATTTTTTACAAAAGTAAACTCTCTCGGGGCGAAGGACAGACCCGCCTGACCCCGCGGCCGTGGTCCGGGGGTCGGCGCGCTGACTCTCCTCCGGCCGGGGCTGAACGCGGGGAGGCTCCGCACAAGGCGGAGCCGGGGCCGAGCGCGCGGCCCGCGGAGTCCCGGGCGGGGCGGCGGAGGGGCAGGGCGGCCGGCGGGAACGGGAGGGCCGGCGCCCGGGTGGGGGCGGGAAGAGCCGGGGAACTCACAGCCGCTTGTCCTCGGGCTGCAGCTGCCGGTGCATGGCCAGCGAGAAGCCGAAGAGGCTCCCGGGGTCCCCAGTTTTCCGGATCACATTGTCCTCTCGGGTGTCCAAGTTGAAGGCAGCGCCGAGCCGGGGCAGGAGCCCCGCCGACAGGTAGAGCAGCCACAGCTGCCCGGCAGCCGCCATGGGAGGGTCTGCGCGCCGGGCAGGGAGCCGGGCGCTGCGAGCTGCTGCGGGCCGGGCTCGAGGCTGCGGCGCGGCTGCTCCCGCGGCTCCCTCCGTCGGCCTCGCCGCCGCGTCCGGCCCCACCCCCGGGCGAGTCGCGCTCTCCGCCTGGCCGCTCCCCCTCGCGGGCAGCTCCCCACTGCTCAATGAGCCCGTTGTTCTCTGGAGACTCGCAAGCGTTTTATCAAGTGACTAGGGCGCCGGCCCCGCCCCTGGCCCCTCCTCGCGCGCCAGCCGCGGCCTGCCGCCCGCACCTTCCCCGCGGGCCCGGCTGCGGTACCCTCCCGGCCCGCCCTCCCCCGCCCACCCCCGGCCGCTCCGAACCTGGCCCGGGAGCAGCGGCGCGAGGTACGAGCCGACGAGCTCCCGGCCCAGCAGCCCCGCCCCGGGGGTCCTCCTGGAAATAAGCACGTGAATTGTGGTTGCCATTGGGCGCAGAGCCTGAAAGGCGTTTACTATCTGTTAGTTAGCAAAGGGAAGTGTCGGTGAGGCGCCCGCCCTAGTCGCCTTGAGCTGCGTGTTTTTGCGCACCGAGGCCCACGTGCAAATCCAGACTTCATTCATTCATTCATTCCACAAGTGTTTGTTTATGCACAAATGTTCATGGAGCGCTTAACGCATGTCCCCAGATACTTGGGAAATAGAGCTGCACAGATTGTTCCCGGCCCTCAAAAATGATAATGGCATAAACTTTGATAGTGCTGTACAACTTACAGCTCACAGCTATTATCTCGTTTACTCCTAATAATCCTTTGAGATGGGTATTTTCTTTTTGCAGATGAGAAAGCGAAAGCTCAACCATGGCCCAGAGCACCCAGGGATCTGTGCAGAGAGCTTGTGGGAGAAGTCACACTGGTGTTGGCAATTTAACACTTAGTCTCCAGATGTGCTGAGGCTGAGAAGCCCCTTAACAGTAAAGGATGGGTTGTTTAAATTGTACCCACGAAGCTCAGGAATCCTTCTTCCCAGCCCCCAAATTCCCAGGACTAGCTGGAAGAACTTCCCGCCAAGAGGCAGTTCTGAGGTCTGTGTGGGTGGCCTAAAGGCTCTTGCCTCCAGGACAGGGGGTGAGGCCTCCATTGAGGTCTTGACTCCTTGGGTGACTTTATCCTGTAGTGGTTCTTAACCAGGGGAGAGAAAATTCAAGGTTACTGTGAATTTGGATGACAAAAAAATTTACATTTTTATTTTCATTAACCTCTGACATTTAGCATTTCCTTTCATTATGAATGAAGAATATCCCACAGTGACAGTGGGATAAGTATCTATGACTTAGTCTCCAGCAGAACCCAGGGGTTCTTTACATCACATCATAGTTGTTGCAAATAGCTTAAATTACAGCAGTTACTAGGTAGACCCTGAGCTAGGTCTTATGTCATATGTCAATTAAAAACTATGTGGATTGCCCTAGCTGGTTTTGCTCAATGGTTAGAGTGCAGGCCTATAGACTGTAAGGATCCCTGGTTTGATTCCAGCCAGGGCACGTGCAATGTTTCTATCCCTCTCTCCCTTCCACTCTCTCTGAAAAGCAATGGAAAAAATATCCTTGGACCTGGAAAAAAAAGTATACTATAGTACAAATTTTTAAACATTGTGTTAACTGTATTTCTATAAATTGGTTTTCATATCTCTTAGGCATTTAAAAACATTGTTCTGAAAAAGTGTCTGTGGTCTTCAGCAGCCTGTCAAAGGGGGCCCATGAAATAAAGTTAAATACTAGGCTGAAGGCTCCCAGTAACCCTGCATTGGAAATAGAAGCAGAGAGCAGTTCCAGGGAAGAGCTGGAGCTCTGTGTGTGCACGTGGGGGTACCCTCACCGGGTATTTGTACCAAGGGAACAGCTGGTGCTACAGAGAAAAGCCACTCAAACATCATCAATGGTCCATAGGTGGTAAAAGCTGCCATAGTCCCTTCAGCATAGTCGGGGCAACTTATCTGCCAATCAATAACTCCAGTCAAATGTAACCAAAAGTGGGGTGCAGCGGGTTCAAATTCACTAGACAGTCTTGGAGGTCACACTGTTTTAACAAATGTGTGATAACCTTGATAAGGTTGAGAAACTGTTGAAGACTATAAACTAGTAAACTAGGAAATATCTGCAATAAGATTTTTCATGCAAGTTGGTTGCAAGTTACCCTTTCCTCTTAATGTTAAAAACAATATTCAAGAGAGACAGGTCCAAGCTATTACAGAGCACAACGAACCTCACTGCAGGATAGTACTCAGCAGGGGGAACAGATATAACTGTAATGGCTGATGAAGTACTTCTGAGCTGGTTAATAAAAGCCTTGCCCTGAGCTCCCTAAGTTCAACTATACCTCCCTACCCCCTCCACTTCCCTAGAACACACCAACTTCCTCACAATCCAGCAACTAAAGGGCTAAGCCCTTAAGCCCTGGAACTGCAAGGGCTTCTTCTGATTAGGTGTCTTCCTGTCATACCAGCTGTTAACTGTACTGAATATCACCCCTTGCTTCCAACAGTAACTCTGCACCATTCATCACTTTCTGCCCCAGATGTTTAGTAGATGATGTTTGGGTAGCCCAGAGTTACCTACTTGATCCCAAAGATTGATTGTGCTCAAGTTGAAATCTTTAATAATGTTAAATTTAATATAGCAATAAAATATAGAGTGCTACTAAATAAAATGCCATGTAGGAGAAGGAAGGAATGAAGAAATCAAGGGTGAAAGGCTTGTTCTAGAGAGTGCCGAGTGCCCATCACAGATGAAAAACCTAACCACACTGCTACCTTCTGCCCAGTTCCTGACTAGGGTGCCAAACATGAAGTTGAACGTAACTCAAGAGCTCAACAATAATCTCATTGAAGATTGTCAGCTCTTCCTGACTGATTAACTGTAACAATCAAGTTTTTGTGAATCAGTTGTCACTTCCATGGTATAGTTAGGTTGACATAAGGGAGAAGTCTTACAAAAGGGAGATCTTTCAGAATTACTAGGGCAATGTCAGTCTCTGGGGCCAAAGGAATGAAACGAATCAGAACACCTAAAAAATATGAATTAAACTAAAGACCTGGGAAGGGAAGTATATAGTTTAAATGAAAAAAAAAAAAATCTGGGACAAGAAGACACTTGTCTGGAACCAAAGGAAGAGAGAGAGTTTGATAATAAAGATGTGCTGACTATATAGGGCATGGTGTGTGTGTGTGTGTGTGTGTGCAGGAGTGCACCATGGGCGCATGCACACATATGCATAAAAAAACAACTGTGTCATGTTTCCAGGAACGCCGATTAGAAAACAAACTAAACAAACTACTTAAAAACATGATTATCACATCATAGAAGAGACTTTTACAAACTGGACATTTTAAATAAAAATGCAGTGAAAGCTATGAGGAGAGGTATTTGCTCAGGTGAGAGCTTTCAAATTTTTATATCTTATCAATGCACTTTTCAAAAGGAAACTATTTCTATCCCCCACCTTTGGTAGGGGAGCTTTCAAATGATTTTAAACTATCGGTCACCTGTGGAGAAGTCTGAGGAGCTCCTGTCATGCCTGATGTCTTTTCCATTTCCCAGGACCTGCTTTAGTCATGCTGCTGTGGGGTTCACTGTTACGCTGACTTCATCATCACCAACAGTAGCGAATGTCATATTTACTGCTTTTAGGCAACACAGAAATGATCTATTGGAAACATCTCTTTAGCATCTTTCTGCAGTTGCTCTTACCACCCGTTTTACACGTTCCCTGGAGCCTTTTAAGAAAGATCAAGTATCAGAATGGTGAGGAACCCTGCTTCAGACCCTGCCTCTGAGGCAGCGTCCACCCCACACAGCCAACTTGCCCTAGGATTAATAAAGTGAATGTGCTCTGAAGCATGCTGAATGTTGTGTTAAAACCAAAACCCGCACCTGTGTGCAGGCTTTCAAAAACTGGCTTTTATGAGTGAGGCACTGACCCTGATAGACCCATATATCCTGTGAACTGGATATATAAACTGTTTCAGATAAGAATCCTACTATTCAATGGCAGGTTTTTTGTTTTTGTCTCTTTATATAACTATTCAGGGGTTTTCCTTCCACACTGAACCTTAATGCTTTTGTTTTGACATTTCGTTTGCTCTAAGTTACAGCATATCTTTTAGGGCAAATTTGCCTTTGGTTGGGATCAGGAGAATCCAAATTGCCAGCTATACCTTATTTTCACACCCAGATCTATTTTATTTCTTTAATTTCCAGTGTTATTAAAACAATCAATATATAGCATTGTAGAAGTTTAAGGTATACAATAAAATGATTTGATATTTGTATATATAGCACAATGATCACTGCAATATGTTTAGTTAACATCCATCACCTCACATAGTATAATTTTTTTCTTGTGATAAGAACTTTACAGATATACTCTTTTAGCAGATTTCAAATGTACGATATAGTATAGTTAACAGTAGTCACCATGCTGTACATTACATCCCAGGACTTATTCATCTTACTAACTGGAAGTTTGAACCTTTTTACCACCTTCATCCCATTTCCCACCCCCACCTCCAGTAATCACCAATCCGTTTTCTGTTACTATGAGCGATTTTTTCTAGATTCCACATATAAGTGAGATCATATTTTTCTTTCTCTGTCTTATTTTATGTAGCTTAATACCCTCAAGGTTTATCCAGGGTGTCACCAATGACAGGATTTCCTTCTTTTTTACGGCTGATAATTTTCCATTGTAGATATATCACATTACCTTTATCCATTCATCCATCAGTGGACACTTAGGTTGTTCACCCATATCTATTTTAAAGTAAATTCACGTAACTGTTTCTAATTCACTGACAATGAGCTCATTAAAATGCTGTAGAATTTACAGAACACCTAAGCAACTAGGATACAACAAAATTACATTTTATAATTTTTACAACTTTTTGTTTTTTAAACCTTTTTATTTTAATAAAGATGAAAACAAATTCTTGTTTGTAATTACTTTTATAAATAAATAAAATAAAATGCTGTAGAGTATTTCACATTGCTATCTTAGGTGGGATTCTTTTTTTCGAGTTTGTTTACTATGAGCGAATTTTTCTAAGGGAATTTTTCTAAGCCAGGAAGCCACATTTTGCCAGCAAGTCAGAAATAAACTCAAACTTTAAATGAATCAAGTTAAATTTAAAATTGAGCTCCCAAGGCTGAGGTGAAACCCTGACTTAGAACATTTGGCTTTCTGTCCCCACCGTCATCAGAAACAAACATGAGGCTATCTATATCTCATGCCACACACAGTGCAGTCTTGGAAGGCCAAACGTGGAGATGTTTTAAAAATTAATTTCTTTAATTTAAAGAAACATTTTACTTGCTTTCTATAAAAATGTTGTCGGGGGGGGGGATGACAAGCTGATTCTGAGTTAGAACTTAAACCAGTGGTCTCTGGAGTTTATCAGTTCAGGTCAAGGCAAGCACTCGAGGAAGGCTGCTGAGCTTCACCTACTTCCCATCTCACTGACGCAAGTTCCTCTACTTTTCTAGGACTCAGTTTTCTAATCTGTAAAACGACCAGAATTCTTACCTTATCAGGTTGTTATAAGTAAGGATTAAGTGAGATCATATATTGGATGTATATAGCACAAGATCTACTGTTAAATGTGTGCTGAATAAAGTGATAGCTGTAAAAACAAAGTAGAAGAAAAAATACTAGAAAATGAAATAAGAGAGGACTTCAGGTAATGGGCATTAAACACAGGGAGACAGAATATGCAGATGAAGTTACCTGAACCCCACATTTGCTTCGTGTAAAATAGTCAGGGTAAACCATTCCTTCCCATGATAGCTTGGCAGAAAATCCCTGGTATATCATAGTTTCTCAGTGCCTGAGGTTTGGGTAGAAGCAAGCTTGTGCTTCACACTGGCTCTGGACCACTTCCATCTCTTACCAGTGTTTGGAGAAGCAACAATTATGCCCCAAACTCGGCACCACAAGTTCAGAAGAGAGAAACAGTTCAGAGGACTAGACAGCTAGGAGGCCTGGTGGGAGACAGAGGCGAAAGGCGGAGGACATTCCCAGACACATCCTTCTCATCATCATCTCACAATCTGCTCAGCCAAGGGGACAGTTAGTGCTAAGGGTTATCCAAAATTATGGCCAACTTAAAAATCATCGTTATTTTGTTTGAAGCTTTATCTTATTGAATACATCTTACAGCATATTTTAAAGCAGCTTATATTACTTTAAATAAATTGGCACAGTAGTTAGGAGAACATACTCTTGTTGTTGTTAATCCTCGCCTGAAGATATTTTTTCCATTGATTTTTTTTTTTTTTTAGAGAGTGTAAGGTGGGGGAGAGACAGAAGCATAGATGTGGGAGAGACACATCAATTGGGCCTCTCCCACTCACCCAGACCAGAGCAGGGATCAAACCTGCAGCCCAGGAATGTGCCCTGGACCGAAATCAAACCCGAGACCCTTCCCTGCTCAGATCGACTCTCCAACCACTGAGCCACACCGGCCAGGATGAGAACATATTTGATAGGGTGATTAGACCTTTAACTTCAAAAATCTCTTCAAAAGTTTTGAACCTAGAAAGCAAAGCATTTGCACATGAATAATGAAATACTCACTGATTTAGCAAGTTGCTGCTACTGGCATATTAACCAGACATTTGAAGGCAATGGAATAAATTCTGCCCTGTGCAGATACCACTATATAGAACAAGCAAGAAAGAAAGGGAAACAAGAACACAGAGCTCTGGACCACCTAAGAGCTAAGAATGCTCCTGAAACAATGGCTTTGCTGTCCCACGTCACATGATCAGAAAAGTGAGGGGCCCAATGGTTCTGCATTATGTAATGTATTTGTGGACATTCCCTGGTGGAAAAAGAGAAAAATGGGCTTACTGATACTTATACCACATTTCCCTTCCAAAACCTTTAGAAAGTCAGTGCAACCCCACCAGACAAAAGCCATTGTCGTAACTTAGTATCTGGAGACATGAAGCAGGAACTTTTTGTAAGAGAAGATGTCAGTGTGCCTCTGACCAAATGAAGAATCAGGATTTCCCCGCTTCTGATTTCATAAAGGAGGCCACACCTTCATACCTCTCTTCAGCCTTGGCCGACGAACAGTCCACCGAGACCAGATTTCCTGCCTCCCAAACAAGGAAATGTAGCAGTTCACAAAGTGTGATCCTGATGGAAAAGTGTTCTCTGGCAGAAAAGAACATAGTAACGTTTTATCACTTAGGTTGAGGTGTTCCTGCATCCACAGGCTGCTGGGTCTGCTGACCCGAGGATGGAAAGCGCGGAAAGGCTGCCGGGGGATCCCTGCCCTACCCAACCAACTGGCCAGGATGAGTCTTTTCAGCCTTGGACCCACTAGAAAAGAGTCTCCACCCCATTGCTCCAGAAGAAGTTTACTTTCCCCAAGGAGCCAACCCACCCCCGGTTGCTGTTGGTTACAAGTAACAGTTGGGTAAATGCCACATTGGTTGAAAAGGAGGCAAGAGAGTATTAGAGACAGTCAGCTCTTTGATTTTGAAGGGCTATTAGAATTTCCTAATTTACACTCTGTAAATAACCAAAATACATCTATTTCTCTGAGACTTTCTTTATGTACTGACTAGTCAGCAGGCGATGTCTTTAGTGGTTATAAACAGTTTCAATTTGTATTTTTGAAAAGAATTCAAATTCGGAAAAAATAATTATGTGTATTTTTAAAATATATTCCAAAGTTGAAATATTTTCAAATGTTAATTAAAAGGGTGTGTGTGTGTGTGTGTGTGTGTGTGTGTGTGTGTGTGTAGTATATATATATAGCATATGTATTATAGCCATCAGCCACTTAGGATAAATACAGGGTGTCCTAAAAAATGTATACACACTGTGAATGATTATAAAGCCAGTGTTTATTAACATACAGTTTGTTTTCAAAAGTTAAAAGAATCTACAGAAATGAATAATTTTGTTAGAGTGTGTATACTTTTTGGGGACACCCTATATTCAGAGGAGAGTAGCATTAAGTAGACTTTCTATCCCTCTGCCCAGGCGCTCCCTTCTCAGACTCTGTCAACACTCTGCAAACAACTCTCTCCTACTTCCTATTGAGCGATACTGTGATTTATCTGCTTACATGACTGTCTGCTGCTAAACTGTTAGTTCTTTCAAAGTAGGGACCATGCTTAATTCATCTCTGTATCCCTCATATCAATAACTAGACTGGGAACTTGGAAGCTACTAAACAGTGGCTGACTTTGGTACCTAAGGGTGTTCACCAGTCATCACCTTTAAGCCAGTAGCCTTCTTTGAAGTTGGAGTTTTTTAAAGAAAATGTGTCACCCTATATTACGTGCTTAAAATGGAGCATACCCAAAACCCCTGCATCCAGTCAGCCAGTGAACAAGGAACCATTTTGAACTCAAGGTCTTTGAAGCTAGAATCCTGCCAACAATTCAAAGACAGCTAGGAATAAGTGAAGTAAATTGTCTAATCTGGAGCGGAAATTCCTAGCACAGGATTTTTGGGGAGGTTGAAGGGAGAGTGCAGAGGAGAAAGATGGGTTGGGGGGGGCATGATCGTTGCAAATCCAGAAGTCTTTTGAACAAAGAAAGCAGCAGCCTTCTAGGAGGGCTAAATTCCCTAAATTGGAAAATATATTTGTTTCACTCTGGTCTAATGTCCCCATGTGCTCACAATGCTACCACCTTCAATGTGTCTCATCCTTTAGTCACCAAACAAAGAGAAGACTTGGTAACATGACGCAGGAAGGGTCAGGTGATAGACTTTCCTTATATTCTACCCCGGTCCACCCAACAGTAAATAACCGGGTCAGTCTGCCCTCTCCCCATCCCAACTGCTCATGTCTACATGGGAGGGAGCTCGATGCCTGCTAGGCCTTCTCAGGAAAAGATTTCTGGGGGAAAGTATGCATTGACTACCACAGCAAACATGGCTGAAACTTGTGAGCTTAAAGCTCACTGCATCTGCAGTACTACAGGTGTGAATTTTTATTGCAATAAAAATTTAAAAGCTGAAGGAAATAGGGTTCTTCTGTTTGCATCTGCAAGCATGATATGATGTGGTTCAAAGCCACAACTATAGTTTACTGAAAATTCTGGAGACATGGGTAATATGTGAAAGGATATGGTTATAGCAGTAAGATGACAGGCCATGAGGTAAACAACGGGAAAAGGCATCCAATGTGTGAGTCTCAGAGTTTAATGCTTATAGACTACATTGTTTTATATACACATCAATTTCCTCAGTGATTTATTCAAAGTTGATAATAAAATTGTCATCCAAGAGATATCCATTTGAAATCTGTGCAATTACTCTCAATCATGTATTCCATTTAATAGATCTCCCAATTGTTACCAAATATTAAGCACTCAGTGCACACACAGGGTTTCTTTAGCGTTTTCTTCTCCCTTTTTTTTTTTTTTTTTTGCATTATTGGGTAAGGGATTTGAGAAATGTCTTGACATAATACTTTTTTGACCAATAAAAATGAGCACATGTGACATTCTGAGGCTTTTCAGGCTAAAGCATAAGGAACCTTACAGCTCACCCTGGGACTCTTGGAACACTCATTCTTGGCCCCTGTGCCTCCATATAAGAAGTTCACCTTCCATGGTGGAGCAACCATGAGAGCACATGGAGAGGGAGAGGTCTACTGATCCCAGCCTTCCAGCTGTTCATGCCCAAGTGCTAGGTATAGAACTGAAGCCATCTGAGACCTACAAACCTACCCAGCCACCAGCTGAATACCACCAAGTAATCCCTGCTCACACTATGTGGAACAAAAGAATCACCCAGCCAAGCCCTGCCTGGATTTCAGACCCACAGAGTTGTGAAATATTAATACACTAAGTATTATTACACTTAGTGTTTCAGCCACTAAGGGTTAGGGTGGCTTGCGATGAAGCAACTGACAAGCAAAACATGTGACATAACGTTTCCATGTGGGACCCTCTGATGGTGGGCATCAGCTTCTGCTCAGCTGGCCTGTCCTCTACATATTTCTCAGTGGGAGCAAGTCTCCAGTGCCAGGCCGTGGTTGGCCAAGCTACTGAGTCATGGTTTTGCAGAAATGAGATCAGTTTTAGTTGCTTAAAGATGACTAGAAAGAGTTTAATGGATGATGATTTCATGGCTCTGTGACGAATTCCCAATCATTCAATAATAGGTCTAAAACATGTGCAAATAAGATAGGTTCTGTAGCTTCTCCCAGAGTCTGGCATGGGGGGGAGGGGAAGAACAAAAAGCAGTTTGTCTGGCATTGTGTGGCTGGTGATAGTGTCCATGGATCCACATGGGGCTCCCTGACCCACTTCATCTTTAAGAGTCTTTTATGGCCTCTAGTTGCCATTAGCGTTACACATACCCATTTCACAACAAATTTTAAAAATGGCACCGCAGAGTGTCTGGGAAGCAGGAGGGCAAATCCCAAAGTATCATTCTGACACAGAGCATAAGAATCCCAGCCTCGGGGAGGCTTTCTAAACACTTAAAGACTCCCCTACTGAAGTTTCTCAGCCACCCTCTTCATTAAAGGCTTTGGTTGGTTTTTTTTCCTCTCTAGCTCTAGTTTCATTTTGTGAAAAGGTTCACTGCCTTATGTGCCATGAGCAGACAAGCTTATCGAATGAACTGTAAATCTAATCAGTTTGGCACTGGGGTTTCATGGGAGCCACGTAAACAATAGCTGGAGTTGTGTTAAGCTTCAGTGACTCCAACTGATTCTCAGTTTGGTTCATTTGTGCAGAACAGTTGGAAATACAAAGCCAGGCCCATTAATTTCCAGAGAGCGATTCTAACAGAAGAAGGAGCTGTCGATCCCCAGGAGATTTTCCATCTAAGCTCTAATGACAGAGTTTTATTTATGACGTAAGGTTGTGTTATGTAACTGTCAAAGGAGTTACTCAGTCTCCATTTCTTCAATACTCTGGATTTCTAAGGAGATCCTGGCAATTCCTGTTGAAACTGGAATCCAGTGGGGAAAGGAGCAGAGAACATCTATCTCCAAGTTCTTCTGGCCCCTCATAATAATGATCCAAGTGTGGTGCTGAATCCCCACCCATGAAGTGTTTGTGGGTGTGTTTTTTTAATGTAGTTGTGCCACAGTTTACCTCTAGAAAAAAATGGACTTAATTAATTTCAGCAACTAATTTAGTTCTATTTCTCATTTATATACTTTTACAGCAAGACATCCACTTTCTTTTTTTAAAATATATTTTTATTGACTTTTAGAGAGAGAGAGGAAGAGGGAGACAGAGAAACATCTATGTGAGAGCAAAACATCGATCCTTTGCCGCCTGCACGCTCACCCCGGGGAATCCAGGCCGCAACCCTGGCACGTGCCGGGACTGGGACTCTAACCCGCAATCCTTTGGTGCACCGGAGGGTACCCACCCAACTCAGCCACACCAGCCGGGGTGCAACACACCCATTTGCAATGTGAATTACTCTTGAAAGATGGTGAGGTTCATGTAGATACGGTGCTGAAGCCATTCCGGTGTTCAGTCTCCTTAGCTGCACGTGCCTGGTTTCCAGATGGAAATGTGCGGATTCACCGCAGCTCCATTAGCAACGCCAGTTCCCATCGCTCCCAGCATTGGCCAGCGCAGCTATAATGCTGCGTTCATTTAAGGCATTTTCTGGTCCTCCAGGCCTTGTGTTTACGTACTAGCGGAAACTGCAAGTGGAAATGAATGGGGATGATGAAATTTGCCTTACTCCAGTTTTTCTGTGAAAAGGAGAAAAGCACTTATGCTTGAAATAAGCAGATGTGAAAATACTTGTCACTAATCAAAATGTTTCCCGCTAGGTGAGGAGAGGCTGCCTCTTTACAGGCAGTGGATCCGATATGTGCACTTAGCAAGACAAGGGCATCGAGTGTGTCAGGACCTTGGAGCAGAACTTTTGCAGCTTAGTTCAAGATAACCGCTAGCAACTCCACATTTCTTTGTCTGTTAGGCTTTTCACAGTCATAAACTTGGCTTCAAGAGAACCTCTTGTGTCTATTTTAAGTACAGATTCTCACACTAATATACTCACAGCTTCAAGTCACTATACCCGGAGATAATACCAGGGAAAAGGCAAAGAACAATGTGACTATAGGATTTAAACATTAAGGTTTATAAAATAGTTCATATTAAGTTAAGGAAACTTTCACTGGAATAAATTAAATTTCTAATATTCTGAAAATCATGCAATTCCTCTCTATTTGATTCCAGGCACTTGAAAATATTTATAACAAGAAATTCATGAAATAATGTACATGAAGATGATAGAAAATTACCAGTGTGATCCTGTAAATGTAATGCCCATCCATGAGTGCCATAGAAGCCATGAGTCAGGTGAGAAGAAAGAAATAGAAAAAGTATAGAAGAAAAAGCGAAGAAACAAAATATGGAAGTATGTTAGAAGAAGTGGTCAAGTTAGGATTCACCTTTCAGATGATCTTCAAAGGTCACTCTGAGCTCTCTTATTTTGTACAATATAGCATGTAACAGGGCGGTCAACATCAAATACATACTGGTTTAGAAGAGATCCAAACTGAGCATGACAAATAGTGGCCAAGAGTTTAGGCACTTCACGCAGTCTCCCTTCCCCACTCTCCACAAGACCTCCTTGGGGATAGCTTAAAACACCCAAAGGAGTCAGGCCAAGCTGATTTCTCTGCTCATTTCAGGAACCCACCCAAAAGTGGCCCCTGCCAGAGTGGGAAGACCTTGGCCAGAAGAATATCAGGTGCAGTGCCACCCTGCACTGCCCAGGCTATGCACAGCTCTGCCTCTGGGCTAAGGTGTAATTGGGAGGAAAATGGGTGATGTGATCCTTATTTCTAAGGTATTGTGCAGGTGAAGAGACTTGACACCATGTTGGAGCATGGACACTAAATCCTGTTCCCAAATCCATACTTATTTCATGAGAAAACTTGAGCATACCACTTTTCTCAGTTCTACCACTTCCATCCCTATAAAGCAGGTTAGGCTGACTTTGCTCTGACTGATAAATACAATCACATATGACATACCACACAGACATATCTGCCCAAGTTGCTGTGTTTAATTAAAGTTGGGATTTTTAAAAAGGAATGAAAGAGCAACTGTATGGTACTTACTACACAGGATTCTTGGTTTAGGGGCCACTTTAGAGGTTGTAAAGTTTTTGTGATAAAAGAGACCTTAGAGATCACATAGAACTCAGTCTTTTCATGTATATAGATGTGAGGAAACTGAGACCCATAAAGGATTAGGAGCAGAATAGGGTCAGATTCTGAGTCTCCCTCAGCTCACCAAGTATTCTCCCCAGGGGATCAGATCAGCAGAGAAATAACATGTTCTTTTTCTCAATCTCCACCGACACAGTAGAATTCCCAGGCCCTGTGGTAGAACACAACGTGGAAGTTATATTGGTCCAGAAATCCTAAGGTTGTAGAGCAAACACTGAACAGAGGCTGAGGTGGTTCCGTGACTGTGTCCTGGCATCACACCCCACCGAGGCTGGATCCTGTCTGCTTTAATAGGACAGGATGGTCACCAGTCACAGCCACCCAGGCTCCACTCCAGGACTTGCAGTCTTCCTGGTTTCATGCTACTTCTAATCTGGGAGTTTGGATGAGAAGAAACAGAAAGTATATACCTCCTGCTGGAAGGGAGAAGCTCTACCCTGGAGCTCTGTCTCCATGAGCTCCTCCCACAGTCAATCAGTTTAAATCAACTTATTCTAATGTCTTGCATCACACTTGCTCCTGGTGTGAGTGTGAACCCAGTTCCATTTTTCATAAGTAAACTAAATGATTCTAAATAAAAACAATGTTTTTAAATAGTTAAAATATGAGTCACACGATCCTTATTGAACAAAGAAACTTAGACAATAGAAGTCTACAAAACAGAAAGTGACATTTTCCACCCGTCCAGTACCACTTCCCTGAGATAATCATTGTTAACAGTTTGGTTTACACCCTCCCTTTTACGCATGTAGGGACATGTTATAAATATTTGGCTTTTGAACCTTGACTAATGTTAAGAAGCTCCTTATTGAAGATCATAGTTCAAACTCCCTCTGAATAATCTATTAAGCCTTACTTTGGGGATCCTAAAACCAACCAAACAAAATAATGTAAGTACAGAAGAGGCCAGCCTGGCTTGCTGTGACTAGTCTTGGTAGGTGACCCCAAATATGCAAATAAGTCAAATCTGGTCATTTTAAAACAGGACTCCAGCTCTCACTAGAGTTAATAATAAGAACCATGAGACTGAAATCATTTTCCATTGCTATTCTGCTGAGTTGCAGAAAGGTTGCAAGCACAGGAAAGCTCTATTTAATACTAAATGGTATCTAATTAGGACTCTACTTGGCATAATCTCTTTGGTGTTCTACATTCTCTGGTGATTTCTTCCAGTTACAACAGTAACTATGGCTAGGATGATGTTCCCCTGATATTTGGGGAGGTGGTTATAACTTGGTCTGATTTGAAGACATTCTCTCCAGTTTCGTTATGACTAAGTCAAGTTGACGCCCAAATACCTGAGGGTTGTGCCTACACTTGCCACAGTTGAGGCAATGCAGCCTCAGGTGCTTATTTATCTGAAGGGCTCCCAAGCTGCTGAGCACCTGGCAGCTGCTCAAGAAGAAGGGACACCTGTACTCGGGGAAGAATAGTAGCTCCCCATGGAAAGCACTCACCTTTCCTGGGTCTATAATTAGAAGCGGATAACTCCTTGCAAGCTGACTGCTGGCTCTCTTGGTCTCAGACAAGTTATTAGCTTTCATCTAGTTCCTTGTAGCTGAACAGGACCCCTGGAGGGAGGTACAGGGACTGTGTATTTATTTGTACAAGTGCTCAGCGAGGCTCTGCGCATGTGGTCTGAGATACCAATGAGTCCAGTTTAGCCAGAAGAACAAAAAAGGGAAAGCCTAAATGATTGTCAGAGCAAACCAAAGGCTGAGAAACTCGTGTGATTACCTCTCACTTTTCCTCTCAATTTGGCATAACTTTGACCTCTGACCTAAACTTTACCACAACTTTCCCTGTGCCCCTGGAGTGCTGTTCACTGTCTCAGTTTCTTCATCTTCAGAATAGGGTCAGCAGTGCCTATCTCCCAAGGAGGATCAGTTGGCTCTTGCCTGAGATGGGTGTTGAAAATATAGATCAATGATCACAAAATCTCACAACAATGGCAAAAGATTGCCCAATTTCTTCTGTTATCCTGAATTCAAAAAGAAACAAAAAACCAAAACACCCACCACATTTACTACTTGAAATTAGCTAGGGCAATGTTTCTCAAACTGAGCTTGATAAGTTCTGAAAGAATTTTTAAATTTGTGGTTTTCTTTTGGATTCTGAGCTAAGAAAAGTAATATGAGAGTGTTCTGGGCCATTGGATGACAACCTTGCAAGCCCTGTCTTAAGTTCAGCATCTGCATTTGTGTTTCCAAGAGACCACTGCTAAACCTTCAGTGTTGTATATAGCACTCTAGACACACTGCATACAAGGCAATGTATAAATTGATTGGACGACCAATATAATGGATCCATGGATAAAAACCCAACATAAAAACTAACAATAACTGCGGTGACAACAAATAATGGTCCATCATATTCGAGACTGAAAGAATCAAGTCAACTAGTGAAATATAAACAACTAAACACATCTTCCTGTTATTAAACCCAACACCAGCAATTTAGTTTACGTAAATATCACCTGTTGCTCATTTGAATTTTACTGATTTTATAATTACGGATGTTTAACTGATAAATATATTTTGGTGTTATGCTTTTTTAAGGGTCATAAACCTAAGAAGTACGTACTTAGTTTTGTGTGTGTGTATAGTTAAATAATCTTACTTTAAAAAGTAATAATTTGAGTCATCGCTTGGTCTAACAAGAATTTTTTTCCAAGAAAAACAGTCTATTAATTAATATAATTTGAAAATCACTCAAGGCATTAGCTGGGGTTTGGTTTATTAAATAGAAAATCTCATTCTAATGTTAGCTATTATAAAGGGATTTTGTCAGTAACTTTCAAGCAGAGATTTAAAGTTGGTGGATCTTCTTGATATTATTCAAAGTTTTCTTTTTCCATGAAGGGTATAATAGTAGTTTTACTATCGAAGTTCACAGCATAGTTGATCAACTAAAGAAATGCCCAGTAGAAATATATTTACCTGAGAGGTAAGAAGCCTCTTTGGGGAGAAAAACCCAAACTACACGTGTTCACCTCTGAGCATGTCTGCCCAATTGGTGGGGTGACCAATACTGTATGTTATTTATTCCTGTCTTATTTATCTGCCCTTGTGATAGTGCCATACTCTTTTAATCAAAGAGCTTTATAGTACATTTTTAAACCTGGGCAAGTCCTACATCATTATTCTACTTTTTCAGAATTTTCCTAGACACTCTTACATGGATTTTTTTTTCTTCAAACAAGCATTAGAACATTTCTGTCAAGTTTTCCTTAAAATTCCATTGGCATTTGCATTATGGAATGTGTTGAAACATTAGAGATTAATTTGAGGGGATTGACTTATTACTAATATTGTGTCTTTACTAGTAGAAATATAGAACTCCTTTTTCCATGTACTCAAACCTCTTTTTTAAATCCTCACCTGAGGATATGTTTTTATTGATTTCAGAGAGAGAGAAAGGGAAAGAGAGAGAATCATCGATGTGAGAGAAACTTGATTGATTGCCTCCTGTATGCACCCCAACCAGAGATTGAACCCCCAACCTAGGTATGTGCCCTGACTGGGAATCAAACCTGCAACCTTTTGGTGTATGGGACAATGCTCCAACCAACTGAGCCACTCAGCCAGGACTCAAATCCTCTCTTATATGTGTAAAAAAAAAAAGGTTTTTTTTCTACACATAGGTGTAGCATATTTCTATTCCTGTGTATTTTATGCTTTGTGTGTGTTTATGTCTTATTGTGAATGAGATCTGTATTTTTAGTATATTTTCCATTTATTATTTCCATGTAGGGACAGTATTAATCTGCATAATTATTTTGTAAATAATCCCCCTAAATGAGTACTTCTAATGATTGAGTACTTCCAAGCCTTTTCACCTGATTGCCCCGAATGACAGATGCCATTTTAACTGATGTTAACTCCCAATTTCTTTAAATCTCTTAATTTGCCAATATTTGCATTTGCTTCCTAAATATGGTATTTGTTGTAATGTAAGTAAATTCAGAGATACAATTTTGTTAAGAAAATTGATTCTCTAGAATGATGTGTAATACATATTTCCCAGTATGTTCATTCCAATTGGACAAACAGTTTTTCAGTTGCTTCCTTTGGTGTAGGCAATCTTCTAATAGTCTTGTAATTTTAAAATGAAAATTATTTTATTCCCTTTTAAATATGTATCTCATAAAATATTTTTTTATAAAACAGCAATGTAACAGGTTTATAACCTTTACACTACATTTTATTCAGTCAGATGCCTTATATTAACTTTTAATTTAGTGATAACACTGAATAATAACACACTGTTTTATATTTCCAAACAGTGACAGGTCAGAAGCAAAAATCTGGTCACTAATCTGTTGTGCTTGTGCCATGTCAAACTCTAGCTTGTGAGCAGAATTTTGGCATTTTTGTTCTGCTTGCTCACTGCTTTGGCCCAAGGAAATGAGCTGGATGAGTGCCCTTCTTTTTTATTCAGAGATGCCATAGATTAATTTTAAAGACTTCCTTTCATCTACATAACAGAATGGGTTCAGATAGCCTTTTAAGCTATTATCTGCTGCTTGGAACTTTGCACTGGAAAGTCACAACGCTTACACAAAAGGGGTCTGTTAGGAACACTGAACAATGAGAGTTTGACATTTTTCTCCTTCTGCCTCCAGAAAAGAACCAAAGCAACTATTTTATTGCATTTATGTATTTCATAAAAGAATGTGGGGTTATATTTATAGGCCAGCAAGCTTCATGGAAATGACAAAACTGTGCAGCTTGTTTAAGGGGACACTCA
The DNA here is from genome assembly GCF_054644295.1 of Miniopterus natalensis. Lineage (NCBI taxonomy): Eukaryota > Metazoa > Chordata > Mammalia > Chiroptera > Miniopteridae > Miniopterus > Miniopterus natalensis. The sequence goes on from NC_142088.1 coordinate 41,003,497, forward strand.
TGAATGCCTCATTCCCATCAGGTTGGAGGAAAGTGGCAGCAAACTATTGTGTGTTCTGCGAGGCACTCAAACTGTGCACTTGTTTAAATGTAAGAAAAATAAGAAGCAATGCCTTATCAAGGACGAAATGCAGCCTTATTTTGTAGGGGGAGGGCAGCAAGGAAGGGAGAGAAGAGTAAATAGTTGCAACACATTCTGAATTTTGGCTAAAATGAGGCTATGTATACGAGCATTTTAAACAGAAATGATATGCAAAAAATTTCTTTTTGCCCTTCAATGTAAGCGCTTCTTGGTTACATTAGGTTTTTTCCCTGTTTCCTCTCTTGACTTCATTGATTTTGTGTGAGCCTGCATGTGCGCACATTCTTTGAATATAAATTGCTTTAATGAAGAGCCACCTGAGCCGGAGAGCTCACCCGGGCTCAGGAATTCAGTTCCCAGCTTAACAAGGTGAAGGTCTGGCACAAAGGATTTCATGCCCCTGCTGCTCTTCCAAAGGAGCTCTGATTTTCCAGGACAATCTCTTCTTTGAATCCAACATGAAAACACATTAGAGCTCTTTTTGGAACAAAGAAACATGCATAGGATATAAAGACATTGTTTTATCAAACCCTCACCGTCTACTCTGACGTAAACTGGCTAGGAAAGAAAGAGTCTCCTTCCGAGAGGAAAGTGAGACCAGTCTGTTTTCTTCATACTTAATCCTGCTAAACTTGGTTGGTATTATTTTTTAAAAAGTAGAAGCAAGTTTTCCCGTTTTCTCTTCCCAGGAGTTTGGTCCCAGTTTTCCCCCACTTACCCTGCACAGGTTGCGAGCCCCCTGCCATTCAGCGGGTGCGAGTCACTGACTGGGTACCAGGGCCCAGCCTGATCTCTTTTATTTCACTGCTTCTGATACAAGAATCATATTTATTTAAAGCTGATTCTGCCTCCTTCTGGGATGAGGAGGAGCTTTTGCTGTCTGAACCTGGGCCTCTCAGTCCACAGGAGAGGGTGACACCCCTGTCTTGCAGCCTGTTTTTCCATGTGTGACTTCCACCACATTGGGCCCCAAAGGCGGCCTGACTGAGACAGCTCAGGGTATGCTTGTTTAGAGAGTTCCGTCTACACCATGTCCTCTGACACACCTGGGGTGTTTGTGGTGACCTTCAAGCCACTGCACATGACCAAGAGGCCAGCTTCCTCCTTCCTCTCTCAGAGGTCACCCGTTGCCCCAAACAGTCCCTCTCTACCCACAGCCCCCCTCACAAGTCTGCAGTGACCAGGCCCATGCTGCCTCCCGGTGCCTCTGGAAGTCTTTCCAGGACCTCCTTTCAGTGTTTCTCTAGCTTCTTCTTCCTTCTGGATTCTCCACTTGAAATCCAGTTCTTGCTCTCCACCTGCCAGTGTGGACTTACTGCCAGCCCTCCGCCTACTCTTGTTTTTGGACAAAAACTCCAGCTCCATTCCCTTCCATGACCAGTCTGAGGTTTTAGAATCCCAGCCCGGTGAAAGGTTTGGGCCCCCTCTGCAAGGTGCCCAATAAAGACACACTCCAGGACATAATAATACCGTGGAGTGCCCAGAATGCCCAGATTATGCGCATTGACTCTCAGGGCTTATTCCCATCCTGATATCAAAAGTAGCAGAAGTCTAGTCATGGCCAGTGTGGCTCAGTTGGTTGAGCATTGTCCCACGCATTGAAAGGTCGGCGGTTCGATTCCCAGTCAGGGCACATGCCTGGGTTGGGGGCTTGATCCCCGGTGGAGGGGTGGGGGGGTCGTGTAGGAGTCAGCCTGATGGTTCTCTCTCATCTTTGTTTCTCTCTCTTTCTCCCTTCCCCTCTTTCTCTAAAATAATTTTTGAAAATTATTTAAAACATTATTAAAACATTTTTAAACATTTTTTAAAAAAGTAACAGAAGTCTAGTCATGCTACTTAACAGTCTGGTATCTAAGGACACTTAAGAACATACAAACCAAGTGTTGGCAAAAGTCACATGGCTTAGTTCATATTAAACTTGCCAAGCACTTCCGCAGATACAAACAAAAGGGTATATAATAATCTGCCACTTGGAAACTATTTAATTAAAGAGATATAAGCTTAAAATATTTTCCTATACTTATTTAGCACCTACCATATATGGCAGGCGTGGACCAGGCATCGGATAAACAGAAATGAGTAAAGACAATTGGTTACCACAGGGACTTTGCAGTGTAATAGGGGGAAGTGAGAAACATAAGCAGCAATGGGGCTCTAACAGATACGAGCATTGGGAACAGCAGGGACCTGCAGCACAGTTTAAGAGACTCTGAGTGGAGGGGATGGGTCGTTCTCCAAACATTGATCAAAGGCCTACAGTGTTCCTGACAATAGTTAAAAGACAGTCCTTGTTTTCATGGAGCTCACCACCTACTAGGAGATGAATATGAAACAGTGTGACACAGGGCACACTAGGGACATATATGGGATGCAGTGGAACTCAGAGAAGGGGCTCTCCCCATAGGTACTCAAGATATGTGACCGACCAATCAGATGTGACTCCAGCCTTGAACAACTGGCTCCATAAATGGCTATCCCAGCTGATTATGAAAGAATCCTGTTCCTAGCCCAGTCTGGATGGTCAGGGAGCTTCCTGGAGGAAGTGATGCCTGATTAGACACTTGGAGAACAAGAAGAAATTGGCCGGGGAAGGGCATTTCAGACCGAGATAACAGCACACGCACATACTCGGCGGAGTGAGAGCATAGTGCATACCCGGGAGAACTGGGGCGCCTTCCCCAACACCCCCAGGGAGCACCCAGGCCACATGCTCTGGTGGGCTTATCAGAAACAGGCCCTGTGAAATGAGGCAGCCTGCTTGTTGAAAGCATCTAGAAGCCATCAGAAGTGACACTTGAAGATAGTTAGGACTGGAAATAACACACACACATACACACGCCATTGCTGTTAGTAACCAGAAGTTAAGATACACCCTAGATGCTGAAGACCAACTCCTGAACCGAGGACAAAAAGGGAGAGGCTGGTAAAAAAAAGAAAGCTGACTAACCATACGAAATGGGAAACGAGAACAGGCTGCCTGGAAAAAAAAAAGTAAAGATGAAACCATAAAATTCTTCCAATAATAATCTAATTTGTGACTTAAGCAAAGATAAGTTAGCAAGACTGAATGAAAAAATGAAAATTGAATGGGAAATGAGGAAATCTACTGTAACAAGTGCAGTGGGTATCTATTGTTTCTGCCTGCTCAGACCCACCCCATTCCTGTGTACCGAAGCCCCCTTTCCTGTAAGGGCCCCAGGCCTGTGGTTCAGGTGACCCTCCTGGCCCCTCCTCCGCCATAGGTCCTATCCTCCTGGGAATAAGACCCAGGTGTCTCCCAGGTAGCTCTTTCCCTCTGGCCCAGTGAAGGGCTGGTTCACAGGCAAGTTTGTGGTCTTTGCCAGGCCCCTCCTGGTGGAGTTCAGCAAGGAAGCTCTTCCCCACTGGGACTTGGAAGCAGGTTTCACATGAGCCTTGGGATCCTGGAAACCGTCTGCACCAGTGGCGAGAGACGAGGTCTTGGTTACATCCTTTCAGTCCCCGGAGCTGACATTTGTTCTTGGGCTTCTCTGTTATTTGAGCTAATTCCCATATTTGCTTGAGTAATTTAAGTTAGAGTCTATTGCTTATAACCAAAGAGGTCCCTGGAGGAAGCGACCCTATACTTGTTGAATCTCCATCCTGCACTTGCGTGACTCATCTTCATTTGCCCACCTACTTCCCGCCTTGCTCCTTAGTGGCTCTTTGAACCTTGTAAGATGTGTCACTTCCCGCCTGTGTTCCTGCCCTAAGTAGCAAAACAATTAAAATGGGTGTGACTCCAGTGTTCATCTCTAGGGACAACCGGATAAAGTGAAGCCAGAAACTACCTAAAAACTGTGCCTCCTCCCTGTAGAGGGAGGGAGGGAGGAAGGGAGATGCACCCTGCACCCAGTCTAGGATAGGAGGGGGGAGGACAGCTAGAGTGGGTGAGGGAACTCTGTCTTCACTACCAGATAGCGAGAGGGGTTGCGTAGAGGGCGAGGGGACTGTCTGCCGGAAGGCCTTCCTCACCAGTGTCATTAAAAGCATCACACCCTGTCTAATGGCCCTCTCTAGTTCCCTGATGGAATTAGCCAAATCCCCTAAGGAGTCTTGAAGAAACTAGTGAGTAATGAAATGCACACTGTTTTCCCTATTTCTTCTCTCTTCTCAGTTCTTTCATCCAGCCGCTTTTTTCTAGGAGCCTGTGGGGCTATATCCCAGTTATAGAACTGTCCACATCAGGCTCTGTGCAAAGCACAGGGAATGAGGCAGAAGTAAAAAGAACGAATGGGCTACCACCTCAGAATGAGATCACTGAAGAGAGATTTGGGACCTGAGATCTAGCCAAATTCTGTTACTAAACCATCAATTTTTTCCATCTGTAAATTGAAGATAATATTAAGTGCCTCTCTATATCAAGGTGTTCCTAAAAAATAAAGACTACAAAATAAGAAGGGCTTCAGATAAAAAAAATTATTCTGTATATTTAGCTAGAAAACTTTTCAAGTGTTATTTTTTATTGGCTTTCAATTTAACAAAAGGGTGGGGGAGTTCTTGGCATTATCTATAACTTGCACTGAATGAGAAAGCATGCCAACTTCATTATTTCCATAAAAATAATCAAAATGGCTAACACTTATGTGCCACACACCATAGTAGGCTTGTATATATTATCTCATTTAAAGGTAGAGTGTTTTTAAAATAATAAAATTCAAAGAAAGTTAAAGGCGATTTATGTCTTCTGTTTATTAAGAGACTCATTTTCATTCATTTACTCATCTGACAAATACTTTACATATGAATAAATAAGCATACAGACTTTTTATTTCTACATGTTTAAGGCCTCATAGGATTACTTCATGTTATCTTAGAAGACTTTGGAGTTTGTTTATAAGAAAGAAAGCCAGTTTAACCATAATTTGATTATACTAACACCAAAAGTTAACTCAGGCTCTGAACTCACAGGCAAATGTATCCCCCCTACTAAAACCACACAATTTTCTATATTTTGATTTGTGGTGGTCTCACTTTTCCTGGAAAACCACCAAAATGCCCTGATGTAGTTCACGCAAAGCAGTCATTCAAATAACATTCAGTTAACACCTACTATGTGCTAAGAACTGTGCTGCCAGTTGCTGATTCTATAGAAATAAATAAGGGACAGCTCTCACCCTTGCAATCACTGTTAAGTGATAAAAAAAAAAAATACACAAGTAATTACAGTACATGATTTGTGGCAACAGAGAGAAATGCAGAAAGTACTGTGGGCACATGAAGGATAAAAACCATGGCTTCTGGATCCTTCCTGTTCCAGGAACAAAAAAGTACAAAACTCACATCACAACACTGAGGGGTATTATCAGACTCAAGAGAAAGATCTGCAACCAGGTGAGAAAAACAAACAAACAACAACAACAACAAAAACACTAGGAAGAGTGGTGTTTGGAAACCTTCTCAGGAACGTGGATTATCACACTCTTGAGAGATGTCCTTTTTACCCCAGGGCGCAAGTCCTCCGGAGTCAGATCTCAGTTTTCTGAGCCAGCTGAGAACTGGCTGGACTCCGCCTGTAGGGAACGGCCAGGGAGGGGCAGGTCCCTGGTGGCACCTTTAGGCCCGTGCTGTGAGCAGCAGCCGCCTGTACTAGGACACCCTCTATCCCCGTGCCTTTCCCGGGTGTTCTGGTAAAAACTGCCCCTGGAAGTCACTGAGTCCGGGGAAAGGAGAAGGGAGAGACTAACAAAGCACAACCGAAATTCTCAAATGAGTTAGAAAAATGAATTCTCTTTTCCACTAAGCCAAAGAGGATCCATTTACTGTACCAAGAAGGCTCTTTTATTTTGGCCACATCTCGACAAAATAATTGACACCGTGTGGATTCAAGTTACTTGGAAACAGCCCCCTACCATTCCTGCCAACCACTGTAATTATTTCCCCACATGTTATTTGAAGGCTATTGATGGTTGACACCTTATCTAACGAATAATTTGCCGAATTGTAAAAATGTTTTTGCTAGAACAGGTAACTATCCAGCCAAGAGAAATCTGGGGCCCAGACAAATGAAGTGGAGTCAGTGGTAGAATCAAGTCTGGAAGACACAGCTGAGCTCTTGACCACCAAGGGCTTTGGTCAGAGGGGTCCTGCACACGCTATGGCTCTCACTCACACAAAAACACCAAAGGAGAGAGAAAGATAGTGTCTACATTTGTGAGAGATTTTTTTATGTATGAACAAATTTTAATGCACTTTTTTTTTTTTCTTCTTGGCAAGGCTGGTGTCTCTTCCTAGCTATCAGCTCAGTCCCTTATCATGCTTCAGATTCTCAGATTCAGAGAGAACAGCCGTAAGGCTCAGCCTGAGAGCTGAACACACACAGCTCCCTGGTCTCTTCGAATTCACTGTGGAAGGTCCAACTGGAAGCTTCCCAGAGCAAGTCCTCCTGAGGGGCGGGGGGAGGATACCACCCAAAGAGCTCTGTGAGCTCGCCACCTCCAGTGTGCATGTGTTCCCAGCCCTAGCAGAGGCCATCCCTGGAATTTAGCAAGAAGCCTGCAGAATAATTACTATTGCTGTGGGGCTGACAGCTGTTAAGGACTCGTTAGGGAGTGTCAGTTTTCCACAAGCAACTGCATTTCTCAGAAAAGGGCCTGACCTTGGAGGAACCCCCTACCCTCCCAAAGAACTAGCAGCTATTTCTATTTCAAGAGAACAAGTTCTTGAACCTGAAATGGCAAGAGAGTTCACAGCCTCCTTGATCTCCCAGTTCGGGCACGTTCCATCCACTCTGGACTAAGACATGGATCTGGACTATAAAATAAGCCCTTGATGAATCCTCCGCTCCCCTCCTCCCAAACACATGCTGAGAATACAGTGAACAGCCTTAGGGTTTGAAAAATGAGGCCAACCAGTTATGGCGCATACTTGGATATTCATTAATCACCTCATATTTGGGAGTGCCAGCAAGCTCATGTACAGTGGCTGGGGCTTTAAAAGAAATGAAAGAGGTATAGATACCATCCCTACCCTGAAGGAGCATATGACCCGAAATGAGAGCTAACCCCTGGGAACAATTAAAGACCAAAACAAGACTGAGCACTACTCATAATTCAGAGATGGGAGCAGAGAGGTCACTGAAGGCTGGAGCGGGGTCCTCGGCCTCCGTTCCTCAGGCCCTCTGTTAGATGCTGTCCTCTCAGGAGTCTGTCCAGCCTTCTTGCTCAGTCTGACTCTTCCAGTTTGGTGGTTCCCAAGAACCCGCTTTAGGACTCTCAGTTACACCCAGCTTGAATGAGTGTAACTCGGCGGTCTCCACTCTGGAGCCCATTAGAATTCCCTGGGAAGCTTTGTAACTACCTATGCCCAAGCCTATCTCAGGCCGATGGAATCTGAGTCCCCAGGTGAGGGGCCCCAGCATCCGACTGTAATGGGCAGCCAGGTTGGGAACCACTGGATTAAGCAATAGAGGGTAGTTTGCGGACTCACAGAGGAAAGCCGTAGGGAGGGCGGTAGAGCTGCCCTTAGGGACGACTGAACCAGGATCCTCTCTGCTCCCTGCTCACTTCTCTCATGTACCTGCTGCGTCTTCTCAGACCAATTCCTCCGTGACGTGGAAATCATTGCTGGTAGCAGCTCTGGCTAACACTTAGCAACTAGAGAGGAGAGGGTTTCCTTCTCTTGGTTTCATACTAAATTCCTCAAACCCCCAATTTTAAAAAGGGAAAAAACTCTGATTGGCCAAACAGGGGTCATGTGCCACCCCCCAACCTGTGTTCCGATATTATCATTGGTCCAGCTTGATTTGTGTTCATGTTCCTACCCTCGAGGAGGGTGCTGGGGGCACTGAGACAAAGCCCGGCAGTGTAGGCATCATTGTAGGTGCTTGTTAGAAATGAAAATTCTCAGACCCCATCTCAGACCCGCTGACTCAGAACCTGCATCCTAACAAGGTCCCCAGATGATCTGTGCGCACCTGAAAGCTTGAGAAGGACTATTCTACACTCTGGTATCATTTTCTCAGGTTGGCAAGCGAATAGGTATCCCTTTCTCTTGGTTTCATGTCAAAACCTCAGGATAGTGATGCCACCGCCCAACCTCTGTTGTTTCTAACAGCAGCAGCACCAACAGCAGGTCTTTCCTAGTTGGCAAGAAAGCCAGGCAAGCTCCCTGCACTTTCCTTTTCTCTTTCTTCAGAGCTGGCTCTGATCAGGCTCCTGGGACAGAGGCTGTGGTCTTGCTGCAGAGGCCGATGCGGAAGAGGGCGTGGAGCTCTGGGCCAAGTAGGGTCCCCCAGCTGCTGTCTGTCAGCCGCACCCTGCGACACACACAAATGTGCCCATGCTGACCTTCCTGTGAGGACACGTGGGAACTCAGAGCTTCCCATGGGAATGAACGACAGGGCAAGGGACTGAAAAGGCTGATGTAGGTGTGATGGCCTCCTGCCAAGTGCCCCAGTGACTCTGCTAGTCGGCGAGGTGGATTGGCCTCTGAAACCTGGAAGCCTAAACATAGAGTCTAGGCGTCTGGTCACCCTGTTTGCTTAGTGACGCTCTAGGTCCTCCCTGCAGGATACCATCTGAATGTTCAGTGGACTGCCTAGGCCCCAAGCCCACCTTCTGTGTCCAGACAGCCAACCAGTTTTTTCCCCTTACCTTTTCCTTCCTGTGTCTGTTTCCTTTCCCACTCCAAGAGGAAAGGGTGAAAATTAGTGGGCACTCAATAAATATTAGTTGAAGAAATAAATAGATGAATAAATAAATAAATGAAATTTTTCATATTTTTGGAAGAGAGTGGAGCTTGGCTTTCATCTACTGTAGGATAAATACCTTCACTTCTGGGAAATTAAGTTGAATGACCACATAAAAATCATCACTTCATTTTTGTTTATTTCTTTCCTGCCTCTCCACCCTCCACAAACAAGAAGTCCTCTATATATTTGTATTCCAGAGCCTCAATTATTTATTCTCTCTAATATGAGCTAGAGGAAAAGCCTGCCTTAGGTCTCAATGAACTCTTACCAGCAGTGCCCCTAAAACATGAAAATAATTCCCCCTCCCTACAATTACTGGAGTACTTTAATCCCAAAGAGAGAGATTCCTATTCCCTTATTCCAGAGCAGAACTAGAACTGAGAGCTGGCCTAGCTGCTTCATTCTCTTAGAGGAGGCAACTGAACTCCAGGGAAGGGACTAGATCTGCCAACTTACAACTCGTAAGAAGAGGCAGGTGAAAAGTTTCCTGAGTTCTGATCCAGTCCTTTCTCATTTCATACAACAGTGAGCCCATTGACTGCCCTGCTATTAGCCCTCAACTTAGGGCCATGGCACTATCACTTTCCTATGACTAGAAGGCGGCCTATAAAAGGTCCCCCATGTGTTCAGTGCAGCAGCCCCACCTCTAACTGGAGGGCTGTGGAGAATGGACCAAGTAGGATTCCAGTGGCCAGCTCAACACCAACTCCAAAGTTACAGACCTGATTTTCCAAAAGCCCATTTTCTTCTCTCTCCCTTACTCAGCCCAAGAAGCAATGGAGAAGATTTTGCTCAAACTTTCCAAAATAACTTCCCTTTGGGTTGAGACCAAGCATGTGTAGCTTCAGGCCAAAGGAATATTGAGAAGTTTATGAGCCACTAAAAATAGACAGTAACAACAGAAACTCCCTCCTAATTCTGCCATTTTCCCCCTATTGGCTACACAAATATGAAGGCGGCCTCCAACCAAGAAGGGTGGAAAAAAGCAGCACATGCTCCAGCTATGGTGCATTTAGATGGGAAATAAGAAAGAACAGTGCTGTTTCAGCAATAGGTCTGACCCAAATATCGTACCTGGAAAACAGAGGGCCCACTGGCACATCCCCAGGCCTTGATTTCTTCCGTAGCCAAGGAGAGGCAGAGGCAGGAGTAACGACCGGACTAAGCCACAGATAGAGTGGCAAACTCGCTGCAGGCCTCTGCTCATTTGCAGGCTCCCATCTCCTTTGGGAAGGGAAGTCAGATTTAATCATGGTACAGGTTCAAGAACATTCCAGAACAATTCCAACAGGGCAAAGGGCTCCTCTGAAGTATGTTTGGGCTGGTTGTGCAGACTGTCCCTTGCCTTCTGCCTGCACTAGGTCTGTACCTGGCTGCTTTAAAGATTTCATTTCACTTTATTCACCTTACGGAGCCTGGGAGATAACCAAGTTAACTATGGTTTAGGTCCCAGTGTACCTGGTTTCCTGCTAGCCACATACCAGGAATCCCTGAAATACATTCCACTGGGGCGAGGGCTTAACTTAGAGAGACCTGAGTTAGTCCAGCGTCTGCAGGGCCTGGATGACACTGTACATAGCACTGGGGTGAAATGACAGAATCCCACTGAGAATCAGGAGCAACCCAAGTACGTAAGAGAAAGCAGCCGTGTGCTTGGCTGGTCCTGAAGCAAATGGCTTTTATGGCCCTCAGGCTGTTGTAGGTATGTCATGAAATCTATGAAGTTATACAAAGTAAGAAAAAGAGTAACAGGTCTGCAGAAGAGAAGCCTTATCTTTTCTGTCTACTTTGCCCGGAGGGTGAGTGGGGCTCCAGATTCCGGTTCTCCCCCCAGGCAATAATCTCCAGTTGTGCTTATTCCAAGCGCCACCTGAGCACTTCTTGTACTTGAACTCTGGTCGTATACCCTGCCCTGAACAGTGACCCACTGTCGTTAAGATGACTCTATTGTATTTGTATTTTTTATTTATCTTTATTTTTCTTATTCTTTCTTTAGGTGAAGTCTACTTTGATTAAGTGACTGGTCTGTGTAATTGCCAAGGCCACTATGTACACAGGTGAGAGAGGCGAAGCTTTATTTCTTGGCCTGTCCCCCCTTGGACAGTCCGATGACTCCCTCCCTGGCCTGGAGCGCTCTTCCTGGGCTCCGGGGCCTCCTTGGTCTTAGGCCTGCGGCCTCGGCCTGGTCAGCCAGAAGCTTCTGGAGAGCCTCGTCTGCCTTCAGCTGTGGGTGTGTTCCGTGAGCATCCGCTTGTTCCTAACCACGTTACCCTTACTTTGGGTACAGCTGTGGAACATGGGGCGGTCAGTCTTCTGAGTGGCGGGCGAGGAATTCTCATGCCCCTCGCCCAGGTTACTTTCTCAGGCGCGGGGCACTGGCGGCGCCCTTGCGCTCACCTCTCCCACCCGCCTGCCCTTCCTGCGGGCCACCGAGCCCGGGAACAGAGTCACAGGCTTCCGGATGATCAGCCCATCTTGGATCGGCTTCCGAATCTGCTGATGGGAGCTGGCGTTGGCCATTTCAGGGGTCTCCTTGGGGCGCCACCAGACCCTCTTTCCACCTCAGCGGGGAACCCTGGAGCCAAGCCTCTTTGGAAGCCTGAGCACACCCCTGGCTGCCGCCGCAGCGGCCAAAGGAAAGACCTCACTTCTATTCTATTTCTAAAGACTCCCAAAAGAAAGGAACCAGAGCCTTCCTTAACTAGCCATTTTAGTGTTTTAACAGCTCTTTAGAGAAAGTCAAATCATCCTATTCCTTTAATGGGCTTTAAATCCATTTCTTCTGTTTGGCCTTGGTAAAGACAGGAGACACCTGGAGCCCCACCTGTGCTTATTGCATGTTACCTCAGGTTTCCCTTTTTTTCTTTTTTCTTTTTTTACCTTCTTACCCATCTTTGAGCCCTCTTCAAATTCTTCACCTCCCTTTCTTATTATGAAGTCCAGAAGTAGTCACAATACCTGAAACTGGACACCAGTGCTCATAATGTGATATATGTATATAAACCTCGTTTTTTTGCCAGTTTCTCCCACCTCCTGCACTCCCCACTTCTGGCAAACACCAATCTGTTCTCTGTGTTTATGAGCTTGGTTTTATTTTGTTTTTGTTTTAGATTCCACATATAAGACACTGTATAGTATTTGTTTTTCTGTAACTCACTTCACTTAGCATAATGCCTCCATAGTGTTACAAATGGCAGGATTTCGTTCCTTTTTATGACTGAATAATATTCCTGTGCACACGCATGCACACGTGTGTGTGTGTTTAATAATTTCTTTATCCATTCATTTATCTATGGACATGTAGTTTGTTTCCATATCTTGGCTATTGTAAATAATGATGCAATGAACATTGGGGGCATATATCTTTTCAGTTACAGAAGTGGAATTGCTCAATCACATGGTAGTTCTATTTTTAATTTTTTTGAGGAACTTCCATACTGTTATCCATAGGAGTTACACCAATTTACATTCCCACCAACAGTATGCAAGGTTCCCTTTCTTCCACATCCTCACCAATTGTTATTTCTTGTCTTGTTGATAATAGATATTCTAACAGGTGTGAGATGACATCTCATTGTGGTTTGGATTTAGTTTTCTGTGATAATTAATGAGGTTGATTAAATTTACATGTACCTGTTGACCACATGTCCATCTTCTTTGGAAAAACATTTATTCACATCTCCTGTGCATTTTTTGAATAGGATTGTTTGATTTTTTGCTGTTGATTTGTATGAGCTCTCTCTATATTTTGGATATTAGCCCCTTATCAGACATATGGCTTGCAAATATTTTCTCCCATTCAGTAGGTTAACTTTTCATTTTGTCGATGGTCTCCTTTGTTTGCTATGCAAAAAACTTTTAGTTTGATGCAGTCTCACTTGTTTATTTGTTGTTGTTGTTGTTGCTTTTGCTTTTGGTATCAGATTTAAAAAATCATTGCCATGACCTATGTCGAGACACTTACTGCCTATGCTTTCTTCTTTTATAGTTTCGGGTCTTATGTTCAAGTCTTTAACCTTTTGAGATAAATATTGTGTATGGTATAAGATAGTGGTTGAGTTTCGTGCTTTTGTATGTGCCTGTCCAGTTTTTCCAACAGCATTTATTGAGAAGACTTCTCTTTTCCCATCGAATGCTCTTGGCTCCTTTGTCATAAATTAATTGACCACATATGTGTGGGTTTATTTCTGGGCTCTCTATTTTGGCCCATTGATCTATGTTTGTTTTAGTGCCAATGCCATACTACTTTAATTATTATAGCTTTGTAATATAGTTTTAAGTCAGGGAGTGTGATACCTCCTGCTTTGTGTTTCTTTCTCAAGCTTGCTTTGGCTATTTGGGAATCTTTTGTGGTTCCATACAAACTTTAGAATTATTTGTTTTATTTCTGTGAAAACATGCCTTTGGAATTTTTATAGGGATAGGGATTGCATTGAATCTGTAGATTGCTTTAAGTAGTATGGACATTTTAACAATATTGATTCTTCCAATCCATGAGCACAGAATATCTTTCTATTTATATGTATCTTCTTCAATGTCTTTATTAATGTTTGTAGTTTTCAATATACAGTTCCTTCACCTCCTTGGTTAAATTTATTCCTAGGTATTTTATTCTTTTGAAGCATTGTAAATGGGATTGTTTTCTTAATTTCTCTTTCTGATAGTTTGTTATTAGTATATAGAAATGCAACAGATTTTTGTGTATTGGTTTTGTATCCTACAACTTTACTAAATTTATTAGTTCTAAGAATTTATATAATCTTTAAAAAAGATTTTTATGCCCTGGCCAGTGTGCTCAGTAGTTAGAGCATCGGCCTGGGCACCGAAGGGTCATGGGTTTGATTTCCAGTCAAAGGCACATACATGGGCTGCAGGTTTGATTCCCGGCCCCTGTTGAGGCACATGTGGGAAGCAACCAATTGATATGTCTCTCTCACACTGATGTTTCCTCCTCCCTCCCTCCCTCCCTTCCATTCTCTCTAAAAATCAATGAAAAAAATTATATCCTTGGGTGAGGATTAACAACAGCCTGGCCAGGCGTGGCTCGGCAGTTGAGAGTCAGCCTAGGGTCCAGAAGATAATGGTTCGATTCCCGGTCAGGGCACATGCTGGGTTGTGGGCTCGATCCCCAGCCGGGGGCATGCAGGAGGCAGCCGATCAATGACTCTCTCATCACTGATGTTTCTATCTCTCTCTCTCCCTCTTCCTTCCTCTCTCTGAAATCAATAAAGATATTTTTAAAAAAAACAAACACAAAACAGCAACAAAAAGACTTTCATTTGCACTAGCTCATTTGAGCCTCAAAACCACCATTCTGTGAGAAGAGTGAGCAGCTATCATTGTTTCTGTTTTGTAGATGAGGAAACTCAGGGAGTTGAAGTTAATTGCCTAGAGGCACAAACCTAGCAAGTAGTTGGACAAGGAGCCAAACCCAAGCCTTCTAATTCCCAACTCAGGGCCCTTTCATGACTCCTCCCCATTTTTAATGGATAAATCCTGCTTTGTAGAAGGACTGTGTAGACCTAGCCCCTGTCCATCAGGACCTGGCCCTCCCTCCACTCTTGTCACACTTTGTCAGGGCATGTCAAATACTCCCTTCCACTTGATTTTTACTCCTGGAGGCAAAGACTTGATCATCAAATCCCACCTTACGGAGTGGGTTGGCCCCTGCATGCGCTTAATAGGCGCAAATAGAATGAATGAATAATGGATGATTAAAGTACCGTGAATGAATGAATGATAAAAGCATCATAGGGAGGCACTGAGAAGGGTATTTCCTCAATCAGTTCTACTACTATGAGGCAAATAGGTTTAATAGAATAAAAGGGACAATTACACAACTAGAGCATTAAATGAAGCTTTCACCCCAATAACTTCCAGGAAGCTTTACTAGTCACAGTGTATTAGCCAGCATTATAACATTCAAATTATAAGCAGGTGTTCCTGTGGTTATAATACATTAAAAATGTATATAATACTAATGTTAAATATTAAATGAACTATTTTGAGTCACTTCAAATCTACAAAATTCTTTTCTCTTGTTAATGGACAGTCATATTCTCCATGGTAAAATGTCTCATTATTTTTTTCCAGAACATTTTCAAACAATAAATGTCTAATCTATCACTAAGTACATGGCAAATATCTATTGCTCACATTGATGGGTCACATTTTTATTCCCAACTTCCCACAGAAAGCTAAACAGGATAAGCCAGCTTAACATTTATGGAGCACTGCCATTGCTTTTCGTCCCATAAAAGGTAACAATATATCAGAAAGCCCAACCTATGTTTAGAGAGTGACCTAGCTTTTAACTTCTTTATGGCTTTGGAGAAGTAATAGTTTAGATAGTTAAAACTAAATATTGGAGCTATAGTTCACATCTAAATTCAGTTTTAATCTAAGCATGGCGTATAGCTGGGAAAGTATGTCCTCAATGACATACTGTAAAAATAGTCTTATTCTCTGCCTGGGGAAAACGAAAACTTGCATTTGGTTGCCTAGTCATGTGTGGTTAGCAAATTAACAAATTAGGAGCTAGCAATGCATCTTCTCACAGCTAATGCAAGTCTTAAAAACCAAGAAGGGTCTGGGGTGGGGTGGGAACCAGGTGTGTGGGGGACACAAGGGGAAAAAAAGGGAGGACATCTGTAGTGCTCTCAACAATAAAAATATATATTTTTTAAATACCAAGTACTTATAATGTTTACATTTTCGCCCTATTTTTATTCGCTGTGAAACTAGGGGGGAAAAAAGCAGTGTTTGATGTTCTTGCTAAAGTACCATTATAGGATTAAAAGAAAAAAGGAAAGGCTGAGTAATTGTTTATGTAATTATTTATGGCTTCTTATCTAAGATCAATTTTTTAAAGGTCCTCCAAAGGGAGAAGGGAAGTGGTTATTTCCTATACACAAAACTTGCTCTGTCACAATCAGCAATTTGGAGACCATAATAAGCAGTGTAGAACTTGATGGTTTCTCTACCAGAGAGGACGCTCCCTAAAGACTTTGAACAGAGCTCTTTGATTTTGACCAGCTCAGAGCTCTGGCAGACATCATCATGGCACTCAGCACTGCACAAGGAGAGGACATTCTGGCATTTTCAGTTCTCACAACTTGGAGATCCCCTTTGACTGAGAGAAGTTCAAAGTAAAGGAAAGAGCATGGAACATTTCCCTCACATGTAAAACTTAATTGTAAGCGAAAATGTGGACTGCAATTTGGTACATGAGGTATCTTAGCAACATAGAGGGAGAGCACAGTAATTGTTGAGGGTTAGCCACATGGAAACTGTACATAACCAAAGGCCGGCTTCCTAAAGGTGCTACATTTGCTTGCTGTAGGGTGTTGGGCATTTGGGATGTCGCTCTACTGTTCCATTGCAAGATTTTTGTCCAAAGACTTGACTAAGAAAACAAATGAGAACCAGAAAGCTAGGTCACGGCCAGTGGAAGTTCAGCACTCCGTTTAGACAAATCGGACCTCGGGGCTGACAGGGCTCAGGAATCCGGGAAGTTGACAGGTATGTGTAGATGGCGAAAAAGCAAATGTACGGGTGAGATGAGTGGGCTCACTGTCCAGTGGCTCAAGCTGAGTCATGTAGGAAGCATGTTCTGGGAATGTGCCTGGGGTCAGAGTTCAGCAGTACCAAAAGGACCAGGAGGAACAGGCCGTATCCTCACTAGGTTGGAAGCTCAAGCGTCTGGGAGGCGCCGCCGGGACACAGCATCGGTCAAAGGGTGTGAAACTGGCAGTGGAAGAGCCAAGCCCGGGGGTTTGACCTCAGCTCTCATCTGTGGTCTCATCTGAAGCAGAACACCCAAGCCGTATTGAACACTTTGAAGCTTTCTGAAGAAGCTAAATTTTCTTTTCCTTGCTTCTGGGACTTTCCACAGGCTGCTACCTCCACTTGGAAGGTACACAATCGCCCCACTCACCCTACACACACTCAGGAATCACTTTTTGTGGAAAGCCTTCCCTGATCCATGCCTCATCCCCAAGATTGGATTAGGTGCTCTTTCCCATGTACCTCGTGGCCCCCATAGAAATACCACCAGTATTGGAATTATGTATCTTACAGGATTTCGACTTTAATTCTAACTAACAGAGAGCACTTTCCTCAAAAGAAATCTTACTCAGAGCCCAACACAAAAAAGCAGGTGCTCTGAGGAAGTGCAGGAAGGAGAAGGAGGGAGACCCAAGGCCTTGCCTGCTTGGCCCCATCACTTACGCAAGGAAGCTCCCCTGAGAAATTTCCAAGGAAAGGTTAAAGGGGATCAAAAATGCTTTTAAAATCCCAGGCCTAATATAAATTATTGATTATACATAAAATATAGGCATTCTTCATTTAAAACTGTCCCATGGGGTACTTGTTTATATTAATACTATTAATCACTGAAATAGTTCCACTCTGAATGGCATGACCCAAACAGTCAGCTATTGACAACCGGCGTAGCTGCCCCAGTGCATACGATATGAAGCAAGCACTGAGCAGACGCTCAGCTGCCCACCAGAAATCCTCTCCTGGTGTGTATGTTCTCCATGCTATGAGCCACCATCACTCTGCTCACACTCCCCTCAGTTAAACAACCACATTTTTTTTAAAACCCTCACCCAAGGATATTTTTTCCCATTGCTTTTCAGAGAGAGTGAAGGGGGAGACAGAGAGAGGGAGAGATAGAGAGGGGGAGAGGGAGAGAGAAACTTCGATGTGAGAGAGACACGTCAATTGGTTGCCTCCTGCGTACTCTCCAACCGGGGCCAGAGATTGAGCCTGCAACCAAGGTACGTGCCCTTGGCTGGAATAGAATTGCATTAGAACTGGGTTCTTTTATCAAAAAAAGCAGCGGGCACTAAGGAAATACCATATAGGACCCTTCAGTCCATGAGCCGACGCTCTAACCACTGAGCCAAACCGGCCAGGGCAACAACCACATTTTTAACAATGTGTACTTCCTTCCTGCCCATTACTTCACATTATGATGAACGCTCATCATGGCCAATAAAGTGTGAAATGATGGAGCTGGGCCTCTCAAGAAGCAATGGAAGCCGGGCCAGTGTGGCTCAATGGTTGAGCATCAACCTAGGATCCAGGAGATCAAGGTTCCATTCCCAGTCAGGGCACATGCTCGGGTTGTGGACTTGGTCCCCAGTGTGGGGATGTAGGATGCAGCTGATCAATGACTCTCTCTCATCACTGATGTTTTTATATCTCTCTCTCCCTCTCTCTCTGAAATCAATAAAGATTTTTTTTTTTTTTAAAAAAGAAGCAATGGAAGTGACTCATGTAGGATTTAGAATGCAAGTTTTAGGGCACCTCATGTCACTTCCAAAGAAGTGGTTGAGGAAATTGTTAAGTACAAAGATCAGGAGCCAATTAGGGATTAGTATTCATCAAAGATATCAGTACCCTGGGAGGATTAACCCACAGTTATACAAATGAGAGTTGAAAAGAAATGGACGTATGTTTGCCAGTGTATTGGAACTGGGACATAGCTGACAGGGACCCTGCTAGAGTGACTCTGTACACTAAGGGCCTGGGAGGAGAGATCTCCACAGAACCAAACAAGTGGGGCTTGGACTCTTACTGCAGAGTGACCGGGCGGCAGGTGCAGAGGATATGGTGGCAAGACTGATCCCTGCTAAAGAAGGTCTCCCTGCCCAGAGCGCAAGCCAGGTGCAGTCTGGGGCCCAGGCTCCTCCCAGAGGCTTTGCGTAAATGCAACTCCTTTGTGCACAGTAAGAGTGCCAGGAAAGTCAAAAGAGGGACATTTGAAGCCTGATGCTCAGAGCTTGTAAGATACTTATCTGTCTCTGACTTGAGTGGCTTTCTCAGTCCCAGAAAGAAAATGAGCATTATGAAAGGGCCTTAATTGGCCTGGACAGTGCCAATAGTAACCTAAGTTACCATGGTAGCTAATGCACACACTTCCTTCTCAATAAATAATACTGCCTTATCTGCTTTCTACACAGAACATATGAAAGAAGAAAAGAAAGCCGAGCTACACCTCCTGCAAAAGATGCCATTTCCTTCTGCTTTTACTTTTCTGGATCCTAGCTGTTGCCCCAGAAGCTGCCCTGTGATTATCTAGATCTCAAAGAGCAAACAACCCTTACTTCATCGCAGATGGTAAAACCAGGCAAGGGAACAGTTGACTCTATTTGACTGCGTAAGGAGGAGGGCACTTTGAGGCACCAGGGGAAATTGGGAGAATTATTCAGAGTCCACTCATGATGACATTTGCAGTAATTATGGAAGAAGAAATGGAAACACGAAAGGCTTTTTGAAATGGTGATCTTACCGCATTTTAGGATGACATTATGTGTGCATGCTTTTAAAACTTGTTTGGTGCAGACAATATGGAATCAGAACCCAACTAAAGATGAAAGGGCTTGGGGGTAGAAGGGGGTATGAACTTACTTCTTTGTTTCATTGCTTCAGCTCCAGTCTTTCTCCTTCATAGAAACCAGACACAGGGAAAAAAACCCAACTCTGAGGTCATCTTATCGATGCCCTGCAGGGTCAGCGCCAGTCTATTCTCCTCAGTCTGGGTGAAGTGCTCTATTCAGGCCATTTTGAAAGGACTTAAGTAATGCAGTTCCCACCACTTCCTTTGGCAAATTTTAGTATTCACAGCCTTGAGCAAAGGTTTGGTGGGTTTCTTGTTCTTTATAAAATGGCAGGCAGATAATGACTGGCTGATGCTTTCAGGACAACAGTCTGCAGACTCTGCTATTGCTAGAAATGCCATATAGGTAACAGAGACCCTGCTAAGATCAGGGACCCAGCTAAGAGCAGGCTCCCATGATGCCTCGGCATTGAGGGTGCTTTCACGCTGCTGTGGAACTGTAGAAAATTCTGATTTCTTCCTTTTCACGTTTTATCTTACATTCCAGAGGGAGGGAGCCATTAGGTGCTATAAGCCCATAGTCACCAGCCAGGGAAAACCCTCCAAGCCCCCTGCTAGGGGACAAGACCAGGCAGGTAGTCCCCAGACTGGTACAGGGCCCAGCAGGAAAGCCTCTGCTCAGAGGACTGTTGGTGACTAACCTGGGCCAGTCAGATTCTGTGTCTTGTAGAATCCTGAATATAAGATACAAGACACTGATTGGCAGTGAGCAATGGGAGCTCACAAATAAACCGAAGTTAGGAGTAAATGGAGTATCCCTGAGCTGTGGGCTAGCAGAAATCCCTCATGTACAAAAAAGATACAGGATGAAATGTGACTCAGGTGGCGGGTGGACGCTGGGAAAATCCAAGCACCGACAAGAAGAGCTGTGCCACTGTCCTGATGGAGATTCAAATGTCACCCTGAGGGAGAGACAATATAGGCCCTAGAGAAATCTTCGTTCTTCCCAGTTCTTGAACTCTATTTCCTCTTCCATGAGGGCCTTCTATCCTCTAGTCTGGGCCTTTGAGATCCCCAGCTCCTGCATTGCTGTGTCTGTCCATAAAATGTCTCCCATGACCTGAGAGAATCTCCAGTCCCTCAGAGCCTGACGAACCAACCCCTCCTCCAGCCCCAAGGTGTGGTTACACCTTGGACATAGGCCTGGGCCAAATAGGGAAGCAACGAGAGTAGAAAAAGACATGAAGCACAATCGGAAAGCCAAGTTCTAAAAACTCATTCATCAACCTTCTTTTGGTTTTTGGCCTCTATTGGGGGAATAGAATAATTTGTTAGATATTTAATATGTGACAAAACCAGGAAGAGACTCTCTTACACGTGGGACCCTCTGGCACACAGTCTGCTGCACGACTCTAAATGGAAGCTTGCTGGGATAGGCAGGTGGAGTAGGGGCAGAGTCATAGGTCTGCCCAGTCCTTGTCACCTCTTCCCCTCAGGCAGCAAGGCTGGGAAGCCACAGACCCATGAGCCAGCTTTAAACAACTCCAGGGTAAAGGAGGACCTGGAGATGCACACGTCAGCACTGTCTGGTAGCCCTTAAGGAAGCCCAGTGGCAGCAAAGCATGTTCCCTTAGAAGCTGCAGACCCTGAGCCTGTGCCCTCCACACACCCCTTATCTCCAACCTGTGCCATCTCACTGTGCTTCCAAGAGATAGCCCCACCCTGATGACTATTCAAACACCAAAATCATCCTGCTCAGCCCCTTCCCCCCCACACACTACTGCCCCTTTTGCTGTGACACAACAGCAATCAGATCAACAACATGAGCTACCACTTTTAGCCACTAACAAATGGCAACTCTTCCTCCTCTGAGTAAGAAGCATGTGATGCAGGACTCCTAGGGAGGGACCAGGGGCAGCTGGACCTGAGTGTTCAGTTTGCTCTTTTTTAAAAAATTAATTTTAGAGAGGCACAGAGAAAGAGAGGGGAAAAAAACACACACATCGCTTTGTTGTTCTACTTATATTTGCATTGGTTGCTTCATATTTGTGCCCTGATTGGAGACTGAACCTGCAACCTTGGCATATTGGGATGATGCTCTAACCAACTGAGCTACCCAGCAAGGGCCCAGTTTGCTCTTTTATCAAAAGAAGCAGTGGGCACTAAGGAGGGAAGATCAGTACAGAGGAAGCACGCTTATCATTAAATTTCTTTACAGCAATTACCAAAATAAATTGTAAAGAGAAAGAAATAGGGTAACTTCAAAAGCAAAATGCATCTTACTAGTGTGGTTGATAATATGCAGTCACAAAGTAGGGAAATGTAATTGCTTTGTTGTTTTTTTTAAGTTTCAAATCTAGTGCTTGTAAAGTGCACTCTTTTATGAGAAAGTGGCTGACACAGGTTACTACTACTGGGGAAATGTTTTAGGCTCCCCCCCCCCCAACTGAGACTTTTCGAATAAGCAATTCCAGAAGTTTTCTGGAATGTGTGGCCAAAATAGAAGGTGGGGCCAAAAGCAGCCCCTCTGTCACAGCGTTGTCTTTCTTTTATCCAAATGCTGAATTCCTTAAACCTCTATGCACAGTTTTTGTTCCCAAAATACAGTTATGAGTTCAAGATGGCCCTGCATGCTGGAGCTGTCTCTTGGCTGTGGGTACGCCAGGGTCCTGGGTCCTGGCCGGCACGACCTCACGGCCGGGGCAAGCCCGCTAGGGCTGCCACTCACAGGCAGGGCACTTCCACGGAAAGAACTGGAATGGCTGTGGGCACACGCAGGCTCCCTTGCTCAAGGAACGCACCCTCTGGGAGTCGGTGTTAACCGACACGCCCGCTTCCACCCTCAAAGCCAGGGTGGGTCCATCAAAAACTATGGAAATAGCTGCAAGTTGCAGGATCCTCTGTTCTGAAAGCAGGACTGGGGAATATGTGAGTGTGGGTAGCTAGATATAAATAAAGGAAGGGAGCAAAGGGAATCAGACATTATGAAAAATGAACTCGGGAGCCCAATTGAACAATAAGCCTGATTAAGTCTGGAAGTTACAGCGTCAGACACCCCAGCGGATCACAGCGTTGCCGGGCCAATGAACACCTCTCAGTGCCCGCGCGGGGAGGCAGGACCAGCTTTCCAGTCTCCCCGGGTAGGAGGGTCCACTCACCCAGAATGAGGGGGGAAGGAACAAACAATAAGGGGGAAGCTCCTCTGCTGGGCACAGGCCCAGGAGAAACCAAACCCGCGCAGGCGGAGGGGCTTCTATTCGGAGGCATGCGCAGTGGGAGCCAAGCCGGCCCCCGTGAGGGGCGGAGCCTAGCTGGGGAAAGATGGGATTGGGTAAGGGACGCAGAGCCCCAGAAGGTCTAGGAAACGGATTGGTTAGGGCAAGGACCCGGAAGGACTGGGAAATTGATTGGTGAGTTTGAGAAACTGCCCCGGCCCTAGACGCTTTGCTTAGCGGTTAGAGCGCTGGCCTGCGGACTGAAGGGCCCTGGGTTCGAGTGTGGCCAAGGGCACGTACCTCGGTGGCAGGCTCCATCCCCATCTCTCACATGGATGTTCCCCCCTCCCTCCCTCCCACTCTCTCTGAAAAGCAATGCAAAAAATATCCTTGGGTGAGGATTCCAGGGGGAAAAAAGCGTCTTGTCTTTCCCAAGTCCAAGAAAATATAATCCACACTTAACGCTCTGCTGCTCTCCCCTGGTGAGGCGCGCTTGCCCGGCCGGGGCCCTCTCGCCACAGCAGCCGCGTGGCCCCAGCAGCCCGGGCGCTCACCCGGGCTCCCCGCCGAGCCTGGAACCGCCCGCAGCGCCGCGGGAGCGGAGCGGGAAGCGGACCGCGAGCCGCGTGGGGACAGCCGGGGACTGGACCAAAGGCGCAGAATTCCTGGATACTGACTGGTCTTTGTTCTGTGCCTGATGAAGACAAGGTTAGACTCTTTTTCACAACGGGAAGGATGGACAGGACACACTGAGGTCCCTGGGGGCAGCCATTTATTTCAACCCCAATAAATCTTACCACTGAACGTGGTCCTCCCATTGGTGGGTCCCTGAAAATGCTTTTCTGGGGACTCCAAGAAAGGACCCCATTTCCACTGGCAACAAAAGGGCATTGTGTTCTAAGAGAATTAGGTAGCAGGAACCACTGATGAGGAGAAAAGGAATTTTTGCCTTTATTCAAAATTTATTTTTCTTTTAAATATATCTTTATTGACTTCAGAGAGAGGACAGGAGAGAGAGAGAGAGAAACATCAATGATGAGAGAGTCATTGATTGAGCCAGCAACCTGGGCATGTGCCCTGACTGGGAATTGAACCCCCATCGCCTGGATCCTAGGTCGATGCTCAGCCGCTGAGCCAGGCTGGAAGCTAGGCAGCTTGTTGGCCACGCATGCTTTAATTTTAGTGAAGACCGCTCCCCAGAGCTGGGCTTGTTTGTAGTAGGGCTTTGCAATGCATGGCTGTCTGTCCTGATGGCTCCATTCCCATGCTTTCGACTCTCCGAAAGACAGAGCCTCAAATCCCTCGCTCGCGGGTCTATCAAGATTCCATATGAGGATTTAGAACAAGGCTCAGCATTCACCGGAATCGCCCAGCCTTCTTTTCTCTCCTTGGATCGCTATGTTAATGAATCCGCTGGACGTCGCAGTGACCTACAAGCTCCCACGCAGAGGGAGGGCCCTGCATCTGAACTCCATCCCGTCCCACTTAGAAAGGAAGAGAGGCCCTGACCAGGCAGAGGGGGTCAGGGAGTTTAGGAAGCCTTCCAAGACTCAGATCATTGTGTGGGGATGTAAAAGATCACAGCTCTCCTGGTTATTAACAGTGATAAATGGCTGGGCGGGCAATTCTGCACCACAAGAATTGCTGAAATTGAGGAAGCCTCCTGGAATGAACAGCAATTGAGGAGGAAGCGAGAGGCTTATGACAGAGTGACCTTAGTGGCAGAAAAGCCATGTGTCACATTGCTGTAATAATTTACAGCAAATATTTCTCTGTCTGCGATCTGCCTTTAAATAGAAATTGCAGACGATGCAAGCTCAGGAGCATTACCGCCAAGCACAAAGTCCTGCCTGTGGGGAAACCACAGAAAGGGTTTCACTGGTTTGGGAGACTATGCATGGAAGAGCCCAGCTATTTGAGTTTCATCTGCTAGTTTTTAAAGAACAGTGGATTTGTGAAAGCTATAGCTGGAAATGAGCAGCCTTTATCTCAGAGGTTATTAACCAACTCAAGATTCTCAGCTTCGCCCCGTGTCTAAGTTCTCCTAAGCAGCTCAGATCCTGAGCCCATCTCTTAGGGGTCCCACCTGAGAAGACTTCACAGGTCTCCCAGGCCTCCGGGAGGAGCAGCAGTATCCACTAGTCTGGACAAAGGCACTCATAGCCCTGGAGCCTCTCTGGCACCACGCCAGCCACAAGCATCTCCAAGTTTTTCTCCATTACGTCAGAGACAATGCTGAAATTTATGAGACATGACTGGGTTGGGTTACCTCTTCAACACATGTAAGGAAATGCACAAGATATTCCAGAAGGAGGATCTCCAAGGATTCAAAGGCGGTGCCATCCCAGGCAGCTGTCCACTTGATGGAAGAATGGGCATAAAGTACAGTCATTAGGCTCCCCAGCTGGTGAAAAAACAGTTGCATCCTTTGGCCCTCGCCCAGGAAGTCCTTCAAATTATAGTTCTGTCTGGCCCTTCCCAGCATTTGTCAGTCATGAACTTGTCTCCTTTCTTTGGATCTAATGGAAAATTTCTGTCCGTGCATTTCCTCAGGGAGAATTTTCTCTTGCGTGGTTTGAGTTGAGGGAAGGGCTTCACTTGGCCATCACAGCTTACATGCCATATTCTTCTTGCATCCACTCCCCATCCCCCTAGACAACTGTAGTGACCCTGATGGTTATCAGGTGTCTTGTGAGGGCAAGGCATTCCACACTCTCTAGGGCTTGCAGTGAGTCAACAAGGAAACAAAATCTACTCAATTGTTAAGCAAACACTCTCTTTATGGGTATTTGGCCTAAACAAGTTCCTTTACGTGGAGCACAGTGATAGAATTTAAAATGTGGAATATTCAAAACTTAGTGCCAAAGATCAGTGGCTCAAAATAAACATAGAGGTGAAAGATCACAGAACATAGGTCGTAATTCCAAAGTACAAGAAATGCAGTGTTCTTAAAAATATCTGCTAAAATGCAAAATGTCAGAAACAAGCTCTGATATTAGGGCTTATACACATATACACACAAGTGTAGGTTTGTGTGTGCATGTGCATTTGTATGCATGTGTTTGTGTAAAGAGAGAGAGGTGGAGGTGGGGAAGATCTCTTGGCCACCACTCTCTGTTCCACACCCTGATTCTAAGAAGCAAAGAAATGACCCTCAAGATTAAACTGTTAGGTTAGAGGGGACCTCTGGGACATTGGAGACAAGGGCCTCAGTGCAGCTAATGGGAATTCATTTTACTTTCACATGACACCATGTAAAATTTGTCTTTACACAGAACCCTGGTTACCCAGCCCCATTCCTCTCCTTTTCCTTCACTCACTCCCTGTCTCTGGCCTCTATGTCACTACCCATAGCAGTGTAGATCTCTCTGAAGACGTAGTATGGACTTATCTTAGGGAATCACCTGAAAGGAATCCTGTCTACCTGGTTTGTTTTATCTGACAACGGTTAGGTGACTTTTTCTCTTGTCAACAGGTAGGAGAGAACAGCGTTGAGCCTGGATGCAAAACTATGTTGGCACAGGCAGGGAAAGTAGCAAAGAGGAATGACTGATGTCAGCTGTCACCAACACTGAGAAATCCATGTTGAAATGGAACCAGAATTTCAGAGCAGTGGTTCTAGATAGGATCTGAGACAGCAGGATGTCATGCTTGTGAGCACCTCTGTGGGTGGAATTCTGCTTCATCGACCATGGGGATACCGTTGTTTCAAGAGCTGAGCACTTTCCTCTTCCAGGAACAGATAATCTCAAAGCAGAATCTTTGCCCATCTTCAGTGCTGCCTTGCAGCTATCAGATGGAGGGAAATCTTCAGTGTCTCAAGTTAGAGTGTTTGATCTTTGCTGTTTCAAGACATTTGCTGCTTCAGAGCCTCCAGAAATTTCATACAACAACACAGAAATCAAAATAACAAAACCAAAATCCTGGGGCTTAGACAAGACTGAGATGAGGGAATTCATCTTTCTACCCACTGTCTTTGTGAGTGCCATTACCGCGAATATGCTAAACTCAATACATCTTTTTCAGGCATTAGGCAGAAGTGCCAAGCCTTTTTAAGTTTAATGAGAAGGAAAGTTATTTCTTCAAAATTGCTACCTTGATAAATGGTTTTATTTTATCCTCTGGATGGATTTAATTCAAAGTCATACACTGAGAGAGTCAAGCTCAAAGATATTTAATTATGCCTAACCTTTATCCCATTAAGTAGATTAAAAGTCTAAAGCATTTGCTGGCCTCCTGTATGGCTGGTCTATTAGATATGTATGTTCAATCGCAGCTTGCAAAAAGTAAGAAATTACATCAGCCTTAAAACAGTATTTATTCAGGAATTGATTCTATTTTGAGATTACACTTGGCTTAATTGTACAAAGCAAGGAAATAATATGACAGTGAAGCCACTGAATTCATAAATACATTTCTGTTAGCGAGAAAGGCCAAAAGAGTCATCCAATGTAAATTTATCCTTGGCTACTGAGTAATTACTCTTTCAAGGACTTAGGGAATTGGCAAGACTTCTGATTCTGTGCCAGCAGTGTTCGTAAATGCGGTCTTATAATAGGAGAAAAAATACCACACCTAAGAAAGTAGATTTGGGTATCTTATTTGGGTGAGGCCCCTCACAGTGTGAAATCCTTTAAAAGGATTCCAGGAGAAATCTAAGCACTGAGTGTCTAGTAATGTTTATCTACTTGTCCCAATACGCAGGTAGGTAAATATCTTGGTAAGCAATCCTAATTGTGAATGATGTATATACCACAATATTTTGATGCATGACAAGGTTTTCCTTGACATGTTGTTTTGAGAGAAAAAGGTGGTGATACCTGTGTTAGAAAGAATTTGGAAGAAGTCTGCATTGGGGGAGGGTGTGTGTGTGTGTGTGCGCGCGTGCAAGTGCGCAAGTGCACAACAGTATGCTGGTAAATGTTTAACATACAACCCTCTGAAATAAAAAGCTCTGGTTTGTAGCATTTGCAAATTTCCATGATGTACATATTCTCACCGTGGCTGATTTCAAGCCACCAACATGACTCACTAAACACAATTGGGAGGAGATGCACAATAGCACACTATTGTATTCCCAGCATGCAAATATAATAGGTGTAAGTAATTAGGAAGTGGCAAATTTTGAGTATTTATCTTTGCTTTTAAAATAATTTATTTAATTATTGTTTATATAAACTTTATTAACGGCTGTGTTTAGATGTTGGCTGCAAAGTTCCTGAAAATTTAACAATTGGCTGTAAGGAGCTGGCTCCAGCACACTCTGTGTGTGTGTGTGTGTGTGTGTGTGCGCGCGCGCGCGCACATGCTCACATGAAATATAATTGAAGTATGAACAAATTATAATCCTATCTATGAGCCAAGGAGTTTGCCAATACTGGAGCCCTTCCTTTTGAGTTTGAAAAGAATTTCAGAGTCAAACAAAATGCATACTGGATAGAAAAAAAATTGGCCACAGTCAGGAATCCAGAGCAATTCCAAAAGCCAGTGTATAAACTTGACTTCCTGAGTCTTTGGGTGACAGTAATGTCAGGCTGCAAATGAAAAGATGCTTCCACCTTGGCTGACCCCTCCCCATAGCACAAGATTTTATTATAACCCTTTCAGCTAATTACTCAGAGAATACTATGTTTTTCTTTGCAGTATCTAGATTTTTAGCTCTCTCTCTCTCTATATATATATATGTGCAATAAATATAGATATATTTCTGTAGCCTGAAAATAACCTCGATTGTGGATCAAAGAGCATAAAAGAAGGAGCTTCTATAATTATCAGTGACCAATTCTTTCCTGTAGTGGACTGTAGTCACATACTTTTCTTTGGGTATAAAAACATCATGCACACCCTTCTTTCTGTAAATAATCCAGTCTTCCTGACCACAGAAATGTGTTTATAAACCAGGTCTGCCAAATTAGAGCATTCCATCCCTCTGGGAACAATAATTGGTTCATGGCATCTGTGACTCCTACATCTACCTGAGACTAGATAAACTCCTGAACTTCTCATTTCCCAGTTACATAAGCTAATCAACTTCTTCCACCACCACTACTACTACTGCTACTACTACTACTGCTCTTCCTCCTAATTATGCTAGTTGGTTTCTGTCACTTGCAACCAAGAGCCCTAACTAATAAAGAGATTGGAGTAGGCCAAAAAAATCCTTCTAGTTAAAAATCACTGGAAAGGGCCCGGCCGGCGTGGTTCAGCAGTTGAGCATCGACCTTATGATCAGATCGTGGTTCATTCAGGGTCAGGGCACATGCCTGGGTTTTGGGCTCAAATCCCAGTTGGGAGGGGTACAGGAGGCAGCCGATCAGTGACTCTCTCATCATTGATGTTTCCATCTCTCTCTCCCTCTCCCTTCCTCTCTCTGAAATCAATAAAGATATATATTTTTAAAAAATCACTGGAAAAGAAGGAAAGAAGGAAAAGAGGGAGGGAGGATATGTAAGGAAGGATCAAATTTAAATGATAAATTCATGTGTGGGGGGTAGCTGGGAGATCTGCCAAACAGATTCTTGGTTATTGGGGATAAATATTTAAGAATCATTACCAGGAAAAATCATTACAAATACTCTTCTGAAAAACACAATACTTCCCAGATATTTTTTTTACAAACCCTTTCTTAACACAAGTGTTAGATATAAGGAACCAGAAGCAGTAGAAAAATGAGTAGCTCATAGTGTTAGTGTGAGGAGCCTGAACAAGAGCGTTCCATCTAAATACCCCTGCCCTCCTCCCCTCCTGAGCTGGGCCTTCTTTCTCTCTTGCCTGGACTGTGGCCATACCCTTTTGTCTGTGTTTCTTGTTTCTAATCTCTTCTTTATTCAACCAATTTTTATATTACTGTATGAATTATCTTCATAAATGGAAACCTGATCATGCAAAATAAAGTCTAAATGCCTTCATGTGGCCCATGCATCCTTGACACTGACATCATTGCCCACCATGCCCACCTGACACTCTGGCATTCCAGACAAATTGTCTGTTGTTTCCAACACATTGGGCTTTTCCTCATTTTGTGCTCCTGTTCATGATGTTCCTTCTTTCTGGGATAACCTTGCCTCTTTTCTCTTCTTCAAGAAGTCCTGCACTTCCTTAAATATTCAGTGTAAATGTCACCATGAAGCCCTCCTGAAAATTCTCCATAGAAAGAGCTCCCTTTCTGCACATTAACACTTTGTTTCATACTTTTATTATTGCAATTATTACAACATAGAAGAAAAATATATACAGTTGTTTCTCCACTAGGCTATGAACTTCAGGAAAGGAACAGTTTCCTCTATTACCATTACCTTACATGTTATTTCGTACATTTTGGACGCCTGGCTTATTATTTGAATGAATAATTATGTGAATAGTCAAATTAATGGGAGTAGATATTCTTTAAGCACTTACTACATACTAAGCATTTTATTGGATTATTTTGCTTAATTCTCTCCAGAACCCATGAGGTAGACACTGTTACAGCAACTTCCCCAGGAGGAAACTAAAGCTTAGAGAGTTGAGTCACCCAAAGTTCACACAGGAAACAGTGTTAGAGCCAGGCTTGGACCCAGGACATCTGACTCCTGCTCTCACTCCTATACTAAGCTGTTTCCCAGATTAAAAATCTCCTTTTTGCTCCAGATATTTGGCTATTCCTTTTTTTCCATCTGGGATTGGAGATCTACACAGCCAGCTCTTATTCTGGAAGACATTAAATATCCCAGGAAAATTCAATCCACAACCCCAGTTTCAGTCTTACTTGAGCTTAGAAGATCTGCTTAACCCCATCTCTAAGACATCTGGGTGCAGGGCAGCAAAGGATTACTCACCCCCCAAGATTACTCTTCCCCTTGGGGGGGCTCTTTTCTGTCCTTCCTGGGTGGGGCTTTAAGATTTAAAGAGCTATTCTTAATTAGAGCATTTCCTGGCTGAGTAAATATTAACCTTGAATTCAGCTACACCTTTGGTTATCAAGTCACAGCTGGTGGCTTCGCCTTCCATGTTTTCTCCCAGGGTCTTCGTGAAGGTGAGAAAGCAAGGCTAGGGGACAGGGAGACCCCAGGAGTGCTGATGAGGCAGAGATAGAGTCGACCTGTTCTGGACATTTGCTACTAAACCCCATGCTCTCATTACTCCTTCCAACTGGTTAACTATTAATCTGTGGCATTATTCCTGCCATTGGGCATTAATTAGACTTTGTTTAAATAAGTAATTCCAAGAGTCACCTACCAGGAAGGCTACATTAAGCAAAGTAAGAGTTTTTTCACATTCTAAGAGGCCAGATTCTATAGTTTTATGGGGTGAAAGAAATGTCATTGGACTTAATCCCGGTTTCCCATTTTAACTAGAACAGTGACTGGAGGACCAAAATTAAGAGTGATGCAGTTGGAAACCAACCTCACCCATCCCACTGAGCTCACGGGAACGTGGTGGACATTCTAATGACTACAAACTGAGGGCAGGACAGGCTGACCAGGCACTTTATTAGAGCTGCTATTATTGTGGGAGCTGTTGTTTGAACTGATTTGGGATCTTTTAGGAAGCCATGGATTCTAAAATAAGACAGGATAGAAGCTGTGAAAAGTAGAGATTAGGGGGCTAAACCCAGAAACACTCTCAGGCATCGCTGATCAAGGAAGTTGGCACCTAATTTTACCCTAGTACAACCTTCTTTCCTTGGTTGGGACCATCAGTCAAGGCACTTCCCAACCCCCAGCCAACAAAGGAGGGGTGTCTGACTCAAATGAGACTATTCAGATGCTTTCTCTCAGGAATCTGAATGTCGAACAAAATCACAAGTGACTGTCGGAGTCGATTCCTCCTAGTAAGATAGCATCCGTCAATTCTGCTGCTTAGGACCACACCCTCTGCTCCCACTCCCACTGCACAATTCCTGCCCGTCCTAAGCCTTCTTTAACTAGCATCCTGATAAAGCAGCTTGAGAGCTCTGCTGCCCAGAAGGGGGCTTCAAGATGGGAAAGACATGAATAAGGAAAGGTCTACAGCAAATGCCTTCTCTCTCCTCCCTCTTCTTGATCCCTGGGTCCCAACTGCCAGAACTCAGGTTGGCTTCATTATCAGCTACACCGGTGTTTGTGGGAAGGCCTGGGTCTCAGATGGTCTCTCTAATATTGTTTTTATAGCATCATGTTTTTCTAGTATCAAGGAATTGACACATTTTCTGGACCCACCATTTTCTAAATGCTCCACGGTCCTGTACCTCCTCCGTTGCTTCTGGTGTCACTGGTCTACCTGAGAGGCTTGATACTATTACTGCCATTTGTTGTCTCCTTAAACATTAATATGAACCATTTACAAATCGATATCCCTAGGATGCATGGATTACCCATGCCCTAGCCAAACTTGATTTTGGATCAAGTTGGGTAAATCCCAAATCATTCTAGTTAATAGATATGTCAATGTACAGAAATACACTCTACTACACAATGATGCCCAGGAGGTAAAAGAAGTTATAAGATCAGTTGTCATAAGTGAACAAAAAATATTTTTAAATATTGGCCACAAAGAAATTTCTGGACACTTTTACATTCGAATTAACATAGAGCCATGCCTATGTATCACTGGAGTCTGTAGCTGTGGGTTTTATTTAGTCCTGGAACACTGATAATAATCATAGGTCAATTTATGAGCTTTTCAAAGAAATTATTCCCCAGACCAGGCACCACAGATTCCTCTGTCATATCCCTTACTCATCAGTCATCCATATGACGATTAAAAAAAAAAAAGTCAGAACCAGACTTGTCCAGTTAATTAAATTTCCTGAATTGTCTTACAGGGTAACCTTCTTAGGCAATGTTACCTGGGGACAAAGAGAACAGAAATTCCATCTTCCACTGAGTCACTCATGGCAACGTCCTGGGTAAATGAATCACCTGGGGTGAAGATAAGAAACTAAGAATGCCAAGTACACAACATAACATACGATTAGTGACAATATCTTCAGAGAATTGCAAGAAGCCACAGATAACCTCTCTTCAGCAGGAATATTCACAATGAGAAATGTAAACATGGCCTGGCCAGTGTGCTGAGTAGTTAGAGAGCGTGGGCCTGCACACCGAAGGGTCGGGGGTCCAATTCCTGGTCAAGGGCACATACCTGGTCAAGGGCAGGCTCCATCCCCCGGCCCAGCTGGGGCGCATGTGGGAGGCAACAGATCAATGTGTCTTTCTCACATCAATGTTTCTCTCTCTCTCTTCCTCCCTCCCTCCCTCCCTTTCACTCTCTAAAAACAATGGAAAAAATATCCTCAGGTGAGGATTAACAGAACAAAACTAACAGAAATGTAAATATGTTTCCCTGTGTGTAT
Organism: Miniopterus natalensis; assembly: GCF_054644295.1. NCBI lineage: Eukaryota > Metazoa > Chordata > Mammalia > Chiroptera > Miniopteridae > Miniopterus > Miniopterus natalensis. The sequence continues at coordinate 41,036,166 of NC_142088.1, forward strand.
TCTTCCTTTCTACAAAACCTTCTCTCCATAGAGACAATCAAGACAGAGATTTTAACACCACATTTCATCAGTTCAGAAACACATATTTCCACATTGTACCATTTCTGAAACCTGGAGGTGTCTTACAGTTCTTATTCGTACGTCACCGAACTGGGAATGCAGCTTACAGTTCGTGGCATCTTAAATCAATGGCATGCGGCATTTCTGTTTTCACTTATACAGGTAGGTTTACACAGAACTACCTCCCTAACCGGCTGGCTTGCTGAAGGGATTGTGGTGGCTCTAGTGGCGTTGGAGCCCTGAACTTTTGCACAGGGCTGACACATTCAGAGGCAGCTGGCAGCACCCTGAACCCAGTAGGAGAGATTCATTTAAAAGACAGCTTGATTAATGAATGCTCTGGAAGGACACACAACTCTGTGAGACCAGCCAGCCAGCTAGATGTGCGTTGGAGGTCGACTGTCAAGAAGGCTTCCTGAAAGGAGTGATGTTTTAGTGGAGACAGAAAGAAAGAATCAAAGCTACCTAGAACACTACGACCCAAAGTGTCCACTAAGTCTGTTTGTTAACAGCTTTTCCTGGGTAAGTACAGAAATGGAGAGTAAGCATTTAGAAACTTCTATAACAGCTGGACAAAGTAATTTTATGTCTGTTAAATCTAACAATAAAAACTGGGGAATGTACTGTATGGATCTGTTTTAAAATTTTTAGTTTCCCTGGTAATTAACTTCTGTATTTTATAAAAATATTAGGACAGATTTTAAACTAAAAAGCAACAACAAAGGAAAAAAACAGATCTTTGGGGAAACACTGAGCTAGAGGCAGTGATGAGGCAAGAGATCAGCAGCATTTGTGAGGTCCTTACCCTTACAGAGAAAGGAAGAGAGGGGGGTGGGCACAAGTGATGACCATTTTTCAAAAAAACGTTTGCACTTTCTTTTTTTAAATAAGTTTTTATTGATTTTAGAGAGAGAAAAAGGAACATCCATGAGAGAATCATCAATCGGCTGCCTTCTGCACACCCCTTACTGGGGATTGAGCCCGAAACCCGGGCATGTGCCCTGACTGGAAATCAAACTCACAACCTCTAGGTGCATGGGACAGCGCTCCAGTCAACGAGCCACACCGGCCAGGGCCAAATGATAACCATTTTTATAAAATTTCTCATGGGAGTTAACAGACTAGAAAAATACACACCAAAATGTTACAAGTTGATTTTCTCTGGATGGTGGTACTTCAAGGAATCTGCATGTCCTTAATTTTAAGCTTCTACATTATAATGAATCCTGTAGTAGACATGTTTTGATTTTGCCAGTCAGCATCTATTCCCTTTCCAGGGGAAAGACTCCCCAGGTTCCTTCTGGGAAATCTCTGCTCTCCCAAGTCAAAAAGTGGCAATGGGACTCGGGCTAGACCAGTGGGTCTCTCCCTGGGATTTACAAGAATGAAAGAGTGCTGGGGCTCCTTTAGCCCATGGCGGTGTCTATTTGGTCCTGACTCCAGGAGCCCTGAGCTCTCTGACTTCCGAGTGGTGCAAGCCTGTTTCCTTACGTTCTATGAGCTACCTCATTCCCTTCGGACATTCCCTTCGGTTCAAGTTAGTAGAATCAGTTTCTTTGTTTACAAGCAAAGAGCGTTGTCTATTAAACATGTATGCATTATTTTGTAATTAAAAAAATTGTTTGTGAAACTGAAGCCTCTATGGATTAGCACTGCGGAAAGGCGAAAAGCATGGGTTCCAGAGTTAGAAGGCAGGCCTCAAATCCTCCGCCAGTAATTTACCAACCGTATGGGCTTAGGAAATTTCTAATCCTATTCTGTCTCACTTTCCTTCTTGTAAAGAGAATGATAATGATAAAAGCACCTACGTCAGGATTATGGTGGGGATTAAATGAGGTAATACATACACAGTGCTTAGAACAGTGCGGGGCACACAAAAGCAGCACAAGCAGTCGCTATTGTTTTGTGGATGGAGCCCTGGGCCTGAACCCACTGCAGCTCTGGGCACCTACATTCTTTCTTGGGGTGCGGCCTCCTAGTCCAATCAGCTCTTACTTGCTGCAAAGTTGTCAGTATTGAGCAGGGAACCGCCTTGGGCTGCCTCCCTTGCCACCTGCCCCACTGGTGGGCAATTAGGACACTTCCAGGACATCGAAGGCCTAGCTTCCCCATGGCAGCAACGTAAGCCCCCAAGAAGCCCACCTGCTTTGTTCTGGTTCCTCGGGTGCTGCCCAGAATTGTCAGAGGGAGCGGACCGGTGGTGCTGGGTGAAAAGCAGCTTCCAAGAGCTTCTTCCACATGCTTACGGAATGCACAAGGGCAGGGATGTTTCTCTACCTTGTCTTCCCGATGGAGTTGCAGGCATATTATGTCACGGGGGAACTTTGTAAAAAACTCAGGAAGAATGAGCTATCATGTAGAAAATAATGTGCTTATGAGGAATTTAAGCTTTCCCTGTTCACTAAATGTGGCTGGCCAAGAGCACTGAAGACTGGGTAGCTTTATGAGACGGCTGAGATGCTGAGTTCGGGAATCCTGAGTGAAGACTGTATCTGCACTTTGTTCTGACGGTTGCAGATGTTAAGACATCTGTGATTTATCAGACCCTGAGTAAAGCCAACACATGGCAGCACCTGCCTGGTAGAATTCTTTCGGCGTTGGAGCATCTGGGGCTGGATGCTGCTGACACCACATACGTTCCACCTCTCTAAAATGTGGCTCCTGCTCCTGTCATCCAGGCCTGGGAGAGGCGGCAAGCTGAAACAGAGTCCAAAACAGGGGAAGCCCATTATAATGGACTTCCGAGGAGACAGGACTAATATCTGGCTGATGGACTAAAGCATTAGTCCGCCCAGCTGTTGGGGACATGACTCCCATATAACGAATCCCAGGTAATGGTTCTGCATTATAACATGTTTTTACTGTTCAAGAATTAAGATGTTGAAATTGTAAGCCCTGTTTTTTGGTTTAAAGGTAATCTTACAGCTTTATTTAGTTTCTGCATGAAGTCAGGAGCTACAGAGGTTGGGAGAAAAATCTATGTACTTCCCAGACAGCATCAGGAGAAGGAGTGATGCAAAGTTTGACCTGGGAATACAGAGGTTTGGAAAAGGTGCGTAGTGGTTCCCTGGAGCCACAGGGGGTGAGGCTCATGTTAAAGTCATGGGGGTGCCCAGGTGGGAGCACAAGCCCACCTCCTATTCCTAGGAAGAAGAAATGAGAATGGAAAAAGTGCACACTGTTGTAAAAAGTATGCCTCAGTTCTAATTTTCCTGTAACAATGTAAGAATCATAGAGAGCTATCATAAAGACAGAAAGTAAAATCAAACAAAGCATGTGCTCTCTCAGCTACCCGAATGTCATGGTCATGCTATGCCTACCCTTACCTCCACTCTCCTTCCAGCAGCGCCTGCGAGACTCCAACCATGACCATCTCTCTGTGGCCCCATGACCAAGCCAAGGTTTTTCCATACATTTTCTTCTTCTGTCTATACTGTTCCTTCTGCAGGGAATACTTTTCCCTGCATTTTCCATCTGGCAAACTCTTACTCATCTCCTCAAACCTCAGCTCAATATTTTGTTTTCCTGGGGAATTTCTTCTTTGTTCTCTAGGGTAAGATATTTCTTTCATTGTCTGCATGTGGCAGACACTGCTTCCTGTCCCCTAAAATCCATTCTCCCTTCCTTTGATACACAGAGAGTGGTAAGTACACATATGGCACATGGCGGCCCAGCCAGAGACTAGCTTCGCAGCCCCGCTCCCAGCTTGCAGCTGTGTGTGACCACGTGGAAAATATGAGCTGATGTGATTTGTGCCACTTCCAGGCCTTAATGCATTTTCCTCTATGCTCTACCCCCGTCATGTGAGCTGGAACATGAATGCGCAGTGACCCAGCTCTGACCATTGTATCAGTGAGCTGTCTCTATTGTAACAAACCACCCCACACCCAGCCTTAAAACAACCACCATTGTACTCCCCTTAAGATTGGCTAGGTGGCTTTATTTCAAGCTGTGAGTCTGGCAGGGCCTGGGGTTGAACTCTGATCTGCTCCACAGTGTTCATTCTGGGGCCCAGTCTGGAGGGGCAGCAGCTACCTAGGGGAGACTCTTGTGATCATGGCACAGGCGCAAGAGAGTCAGCCTAACCGTGAGCACATTTCAAGCTTCTGCTTGAACCACACCCACTAACATTCTAACCTTGGCCAAAGCGAGTCACATGATGGAGTCCAAAGAGGTTTGAGGGCAGTAATAATCTCCTATACCTCGACCAGGCAGACAAAGATAAAAATTCTAGGATAGAAGGGAAGTAATACAAAAGAAACCTGGATTCCTCAATAACCACAGAGAGCAGAGCATCTTGTCTACCTACTCCTACTGTTATATGAAATAAATACACTCATTTTTCTTTAAGCTACAGAATTGTTGAGTGTTTGTTACAGCTGCTTAGCCTTTGATCCTGATTAATATAGCACACTCTCCGCTATAACATTTATTCAGTATTTGATTTTTTTCTTTTGTTTGTTTTTATTTCCCCATTAAACGTTTCTTGAAATCAACAATTATGTCTTAAATAATTTTGAATTTCTAGCACATAGCACAGGATCTATAGTAAAGTGAGTATTCAATAAAGGACTGCTAAATGATTAAATGAATTTCCTATGTTTCTGTTCCTTTCATCCAGGAAATAAATATATTTAAAAAGCCTTGCCTGGAGCGGTTATGGAAAATAATAAAAGCACATTACAGGCCCTAGATGATAACCTCCTTAAAATGTGCTGATGATATGAGGAAATGTCATTCCTCTCAAGGAAAGTGGCTCCAGGGGAACATTCATTCATCTAGTCACGTACAAATATTATTCAGTGTGTACTGTATATTGGGTACCAGTGAGATGATGAGAATATGACAGTGAGGAAAATGACAAAACTCCTTGGCCTCAGGAAGCTTACATTCTTTTTGTTGTTGTTGTTGTTGATCTTCACCCTAGGATACTTTTTCTATTGTTTTTTAGAGAGAGTGGAAAGGAGGGAGGAAGGGGAAGGAGGAGAGGGAGAGAGAGAGATACATTGATGCGAGAGAGACGCATCGATTGGTTGCCTCCCGCATGTGCCCTGACCAAGGCTGGGAATCGAACTTGCAACCTGGGTATGTGCCCTTGACAGGGAATCGAACTTGGGACCCTGTGGTGCACGGACCAACACTCTAACCACTGAGTCACAACAGCCAGGGTTGGGGAGCTTACATTCTATGGGATAAAGGGAGAGACAATAAACATATAAGTAAGTAAGAGATAAAGCAGAGTAATAGAGGTGCTGGAGAGCTGGGAGGGGTGGAACTCTCTGTGAGAGTAACATTTGAACAGACCTAAGGGCATGATGGAGCAAATAGATAGCTATCTAGGAGAGAGTTTCTGCATAGAGGAAAGGCCAAGTGTAAAGGCCCAGGGTTGGGAGCCTCCCTGGTATGTTCAAGGAACGCCAAGGATGCCAGTGTGTCTGTGGCAGGGCACACAAGGGGGAGAGTAGTGGAAACTATTCTAAGATGTTGGATTTACCAAAGAAGACAGCAAAAGCTTAAACTGGTTCGACCATCTGGGTGTCCTTACAGCCTTTTTAGTCAATAAATGTTCAAAGAACAGGTTTCCGTGGCTGTCCAAGGCTGTGAAACCCATGCTGCTGAAGTAGCACATGGTGCCTTTGCCCAGGTATCTTGGTGAATGATGAGAGCAGTTTTCAGCAGCCAGTTACTCAGAGCTCAAACCCATTTATATGCTTGTCTACGCGCCTTCTCCAAAGAGTGATTCTGGAAAATCAACATTAAGCCCAAGACAGCCCTCTAGGTATATGGTTCTCGGGAGCTTTATGACTCATTCATGTCTCTTCTCATTGCTCAGAGGCAGATGGGACTGAAAGGGATCCATCCTGTCAGGCAGATCCCACCCAGCCTCTCGGAAGTCATATGGGCCACATGTGGCTTCACTTAAGTTCCAAGCCCATGTGCCTTTCTCTGCCTCTCCCTTGCCCCACCTCATTCCTCTTTCTTTTTAAAGAAAAGCCATAGCTGCATTTTAACTGTTACTTTTCTGGCAGAAAGGTGATATTGTAGATCAGGAAAGAAAAAGTTGCAAACAGAATGAACAAAACTGACAGCTTCTGAACATACTGACTTTAAGCAACCCCTTGGGACCTATTAACTGACTAGAAAGGAAGGAAATTAGGGTTGGGACTGTGGGGTTGAATACAGCTTCCCCTGCCTATTTACATATTCTAGATGGAATAGTCTGGATAGTAAAAGTCAAATGCTGTAAGGTTATTGCCTTTCAAGTCAGTCCTATAAAAACATTGTCAGAACCGGTGTGTTTCACACGTGGCCAACACGGAAGCAGAGGAGGAATTTGGGAAAGGGTGTGCTCTGTTCTTTGGATTCTGGCTTGTTTGTAATCTGTTGTTACAGGTTCTTCAGAATTTCAGTAAATCTCTAGATTCAGTGCTTCCAATCACAGGTCTCTGGGTTCCCCAAAGGAAAGAAGCTTTGTTTCTTGTGATGTATTTGCCTAGTGAATTATAATTTTATTTGTTCTATTAAGCAGCTGAAGTTCAGCACATTTTTATCCATTTTATATAATAGGCACTAAATGATTCTGAATGCCAGGCATCTAATCAGATTAAGAAAGCCTTCACAGTGGCCAAAGGTTTATGCTTTTGTGTTGCAATGAGTTTCTCCATATCTAGTCTGAATAAGAAAGTCAGCTTTCTTCTCTCTCCCATCCCAAGGAAGGAAGTGAAACAACCCAAGGCTTTCAGAGAAGATCCTTCCTCACATAGGCCTTATCAGATGCCCGCTCCCACCACATTGGTCATTTATATTAGGGCTGAGGGTGGAGAGGATGGGCCCAGTTACACAGCATTAAAATGAAAATTCAATTTAGAGATTAGTAAACTCATTTCGTGGTCATTTTTTTTTTTTTAGCAGCCAAATTGTATCTTTTTAAAAAATACTTTTTTATTGATTTCAGAGAGAGAAAGGGAGAGGGAAAGAGAGAGAGAAATATCAGTGATGAGAGAGTCACTGATCGGCAGCCTCCTGCATGCAAGCCCTACCAGCGATTAAGCCTGAAACCCAGGCATGTGCCCTGACAGGGAATCAAACCGCAATCTCCTGGATTATAGGTTGACACTCAAGCGCTGAGCTACGCTGGCCAGGCCAAATTTTATCCTGATATGCCAAAACTGGGCTTAGCATTCAAGCAGGCTAGATGAAGGCTGTGACAGAATCATCATTACGCCCATTCACTGAGAAGCTAAACCTTTAGTCACCTTCCAGAAGAAAGTCAGTGCTAGCCCAAAGCTGATGAACCCAGATAACCCGGTGACCTGGGACTGGCATCAGTAAACTCAATTCCTGCCCAATTATACCTTAAGGTTGCACTTAGCAATTTGTCATATCTGAAAGGCCAATCGATCTAAGGTCACAAAACATTAACAACGTCAATTTCAAGGCAAATTTCACAAGCAGAGAAAAAAAGATATTCATCTTACACCACAAACTGAAACCTTCATAAAAGATTTTCTGAACATCTATAATTTTTCTCAAAAATTTTCTCTATGGGTCACCATTTCACTTTTTCTTTTTGCCCACATAGCTCCTAACACTCCAAAGAAAGTCAGTTCTGCATGTCCCACTTAGCAAAATGAAATTATGGTGGTATAACCATGCAATGAAATATTACTCAGCCAAAAAAAGAATGAAATATTAATACATGTTACAGTTATACATAGCATAATCTTGAAAACATTATCCTAAGCGGAAAAAAAACAGACACAAAGGTCACGTGTTGCATGGTTTGATTTATATGAAGTGTCCAGAATTGGTGGATCCACAGAGACAGAAAGAAGACTGGAGGTTGCCAGAGGCTGGGGGGGGAGGCAGTGAGAGTTGCTGCTTAGTAAGTACAGGATTTCCTTTAGGGGTGATGAAAACATTTTCAAATTAAACAGAGGTGGTGGCTGTACATCATTGTTGAATGCACTAAGCACCACTGAATTGTCAATTTAAAATGGTTAATTTTATGTTATATAAACTTCATCTCAATAAAAATAAAAAAATAAATAAATACATGGCAGTAAATTCCCCCAACACTTTCATCAGCAAACAGTCCAACAAACATCTATTAGTACTGTCAACTGATGGTCACTGAGGCCAATTCAAAGCCAACAGGAATCCCTAATTTGGGCTGAAAGAAGGAAACTTTATTCAGTGCAAAACAGCTCAACTGTGATAATGCACAGCTGTGAGGCAGCCCTGGGAACGGGTAGCCCTGGGGCCAGTCCACTCTCCTGCAGGACAGCTCTGCTCTGATGAGACATCTTTGGTGTTTCAGGTCAGCCAAGGACATGCAGCCCACTGCCTTTGGTGGAAAGGGAAAGTGTGCTCCCAGAGCTGGAGGGGAGCTGCTGATATAGACAGTTCCCACCCCTGGCCCCTGACTGGTCCATCCTCATGCAAATGAGGACTCCAGATCCTTGCAGTTTGAAATCCTAAGATCTTGGTTCTCTGCCTGGTTTTGAGGAGCACATGGGGAAAGGAGGCCAGGAAGCAAGTCCAGTGGTGATGTCACTGAGGGACTGTCAAGGACAGAGTGAGGAGACCTTTTTATTATATGTCTGAATACCTATTCTGCAACCACAATTGCTCTCCCCACCACACACACTTACACAAACCCTTTCTTCAAGCCTTGAGCAAAATCTGCCACACTCCTAAATGTTTTTCCTTGAAAGAGACCAAAGAAAGGGCCTGGTTGGCATAAACCTGAGAGGACAGAGCAACCACAGAGGTGGGATATACATGAGCCCAAGACCAGCAGAAGGAATTTGGAAACGCAAATGATGATGAAAGCCTCAGGAATTTACAAAGGTCTTAGGGAGGGTGTCTGACTTCCCACAGGATGTGTGATAGGGAGCTTGAGCTAATTTTATTTAGATCTCACAAGACAGGGTGACGTCAACTGACATCTGGGTTACACTTGTTATCAAGGAGTTGAAATGAAGACACAGGAGGCATGCTTATCAAATTTGTAGAGGACAGGAAGCTGAAAGTAACAGCAAATACATAATTAGAATCCACAAAAGTCACAACAAGCTAGAATGCCAGCCTGAATTTAATAAGAGGAGACATAATGAGAATGAAGGGAACGTCCTGAACTTGAGAGTAAAAATAATAATAATAAAACAGTCCGTACAAAGCACATGGAAAAGGGTCAGGAGTTTTACTCAAATGAGGACCCCCAAAAGCAATGGGATGCAAAGGAGGCAATAAGGTTCATTTTTCCAATCAGACCCCTGGCGTGTCAACTTCAGGGCTGCCCACTGAATATCCAAAGGATGTAAACGAGTGCATGCAGAGAATGGATGACCAGTGTGATCAGGGAACCCCAAACTACATGAGGCAGGAACACTGATGTTTAGCTGGAGAAAAGCATAAGGGAGAAGTGAAATTCTCTACAAGTATCTAAAATTTGGCCCCGTGAAAGAGGAACTGGACTTGGAATGTATGGCTCTGAATAGTGAAATCAGTACAGTGGGAGGCTGCCTCAGGCAGAAACTACAATAATGTATAAGGAAGAAAACAAATGTACCCATTAAGATTTGTTTAACTGGAAGTAACAAAAAACCTGATTAATAATGGCTTAAAAAAAAACATTTTTTCCATCATTTAAAAAAATGCCTAGAAGTAGCCAGTGGTTAAGGCCTAAGGCTTTTCCCAGTCTTCTTCTCTGCTATCCTCAGGGTGTTGGTTTCAATCTCCTATCTGCTGCCTCATGGTCACAAAATGGCTGCTGAAGTTCCAAAAAAACACAAATCAGCATTCAAAGCAAGGGAGGAGGGTGATGGTGAGGGGGCAGCCAATGTAGCAAAGAGGGCATTTTCCTTACTGGTGCTATCCTTTTACCAGAAAAGGAAATAATTTCTCTGATGTCCTCATATATCTCATTTGTCATACTAGATTACATGGCCAATTCTACCCATAAGAGAGACTGGAAAAGGAGTATCTAGCTTTTACAGCCTATACAGTGGAAGGAGGCAAGGAAAAAAGGAAAGGCTTTTCAGTAGCCCTCAGCATTGTCTGCCACAACAAAATCACCTGTAAATCAACCACCAACAGATTGTGTTAGTCTTTTTAATGCAAATATACATACATTTATACAAACATAGGCTCACATATAAGTTTCGCATATGTGTATTGTAGATAGTTTGATTTCCTGTTTTTCTTCCTTAATATTTTAATTATCTTTCATAAGTTTTTGAAAATATAACTTTCAGCAGCTGCATAATCTTCTCTGCTCTTCTGCATTGAACCATGCCCCTACTCTTGGACACGTAGGTTATTTCCAGTTTAATACAATTTTCTAGCCACCATCTTCAGACACAGAATGGTGTGCCTTGGAAGGTAATGGGGTGCCCATCCTTGGAATTATTCTGTCACAGAGATAAAATAGATAAGACAGCTTGGGGGGGGGGGTGCCGGTGGACTCTGTGACATTTCTAGCCCTTCCCCACTTCCTCGAGTTGCTTACGATAGGGTGTAAAAGGGATGGAGAGGTTGTCAGGGAGGATTGCTGTAGCCTGTTTCATCTTCCTATTTCGCTGTCTGATCACATAGGCCGTGTGACATTCTTACTCTGGATACCCCCAAGGTCAGCAGCCCACACACTTGTTACACTATCTTTCCCACTATCTCCTGTCAACAAGAAGAACCTGAATCACTCTTAACATGCTTTAAAATTGCCCAGATGAAGACAGCAACAACTCTGGCTCTTATCAATGGGCCAAACATGGGAATTGGTGTGAAGGACCCATGCCTGGACCAGAAGGGCCAAGGATGGAGAGAGTGCAGGACACGAAGAGCTGATGACAACATTCCGGTGACGCTCCTCTGCTGCCTCTTGCTGTTTTAAAGCTTATTTGTGGCTTTCCAGCATGCAGGAAAGGCTTTCCAGACAGGCAGGTTTCTGTGACTGCTGGCAAACACCACTAGGGTCAGGCAGGTGAGCTGGGTAACAGAAGGAATGAGAGGTGTCCTTTCCCAAGGTTAGTGTGCTAGGGGGTCACGCACTGCGGTGGTGTTGGGGACAGGATAGACACCTGCCTTATCAGTGAAGGGTTTGATGTCAGCCTTTGCTATATATAGTTATGTTTCAAGGGATGTGATCTGACCTAAGTTTAAATGAATCTAAATTTGCTTTCCATGGAACTAAAACACAACAACTGTCAAGATGACCACTCCATGACAAATGAATAGCCATTAGCAACTTTGCCAGTTCATTCTCAGATATGTCGAGCTTAGTCAGCTTACTCCTCCAATTCCCCTTGCAACCATGTTTACACACCATTGCCCACGCCTACCTCAGACACCACTAATTAGATTCTTTTAGGTGCTTTTAGGGAACAAATATTCAAAGGACAGATAATTTCTGTAAACTTTAGTGATATAATGTTGCTAGCACCAAGCACAAAACACACTAAGAAAAGTTGCAATGATTTGGTCTCTTTTCTAAAAATGGAGCTCTGATTGCTTGCTGGTAATATGGAATTGGAAAGGTCACACAATTTGCAAGGGTCAGCAGCCCCAGAGGTCACTTTCTTGCCTGTGAGGACATTGTGTCTACTAGGAGCATCACACATACAATCACATCTGTACCGCCAGCTCATTAGAAGCAGACCAAAGGCTGGAACAGGGATCTGAGCAGAACTCACTGGTGTCTCATCTTTGCCAACAACCGCCCCCAAAACATGCCTCTTAATTTCTCCATGACTCAATTTCTCTATGTGGGGTCCATGAATCTGGCCACCAGAAGGAATCTTGAAAGGTTTTTGCTACTAATAACAAAGGAGGATCTTGGCCACCCTTCCCCTAGGTTAGCACCAAAGAAACCCTCCTTAATTTTATTAAATTAATAAAATAGCACTCTTTATAGTATTTTAACCTTTGGATTAGGGACAGTAAGTCTCATTCAGTTAAGCACAAGGCTCTTAAAATTCTACTGGGTCTAAGTCTTAGAATTTACAAAGTGTGTCTAATCTTGGTGAAGCAATAGTTTGAGAAGATATTAAACATCCCACTTATACACTCTACTGAAACCTTCATAAGATGTAGGACATTGTATGAGGCAACCTGCTGGTTTACAGAACTGGGCAGGCCATGTCCCTGGTCTTCAGGAACTTTCAACATGGAGGAGAAACCAGCTGGACAAATGATTAGTATAGAAATTAAGGAAGAAAGGAAAAGAGATGCACAGGGCACATATAAGATATGAACAGCTGTGGCAGACCCATCTGGGAAGTGCCTCCTCCCTCAGGTATTGCCCCCTGCAGCCAAGCTCACACACTATTGCCCACCCCTACCTCAGCCACGACTAATTAGACCAGGACTAGATACCTGCCCAAGCTGAGCCCAGATTCTCCTGGGAATCTGGAGCTTCAATTCAGGGCACCTGTAAACTCGACAATGAGGGTGGCTTTACCTCTGGAGAAGGGGGACAAAAGAGAACAGGAGCAGCCCCCACCCCAGGAGACTGAGCCGACGGCTGCCTTCGTCGCGAATGGCTCTGCCCTTTCTGGTTCCAGACCCCCTTAAGGCCTCGGTGCCATTCCTATCTTCCTGAAACAGCCTTGTTTCCCATGAGAATTTCCCCCTTTGTCCTTGAGCTGGTCAGGTTGCTGTTACTTACATTCAAAACAGCCTTGGATAGGGACTTGAGCACGAACATGCCCCTCATATGAAAAAGATATAAATAAGCAAAAATAGCAAGTAACCCAAAAGCCACTTTTGGCTCTGCAGGACACTGTGACATGAATACGTTTAAATTGCTGGAATTCGGAACACACCTCAGTTGAAAGTACAAGCCCACAACAAAATAAACTTGATTGGCAGAGAGCAGGGAAGCCTGTCCATTTCCTGTCCTGGTCACGGGTGGCAGGGGCCTCTCCCCTTCCCCCACCTCATCGCCCCAGCTACCTCCATTATGTCCAGCTTAGCACCTCATGTTGTTACCGAATTCAAGGGGTTCCCAGCTTGGGGTGCTCTATTCAGAAACCGGATGTGGCTAAGGCAGGTAGCTGGATTCACCAGCCAAGGTCAGCTTCCTGGAAGGGAGGCTTAGCCATTGCTTAGATACACTGTTTGGTCAATTACACGTTGATTTCTTCTTTGCAGTTGGCTAGTCTCATCCTGTTTACCGCTGCATCTGCAGAATACTGTGGTATATTTTAACATTTAGCAAGAAATAACATTTAGAACTGCCCAGACCTATCTAACAACTTTTGGGGGAGGTAATTTTTTAAACGCCCTTCCTGTTAAGCACACAAAACAGACAGCAGAGAAAACAGCCAATAGAGGAGGCAAGAAGACCCCTGGATTCCTTATGTTGCACCATTACCAGTACATAAAACAAGTAATGCCTAAAAGAGAAGTGAGGAAAGGCACCTGAGTGGCTGGCTTCCTGGCCAGTGATGGTTTCCAGTGTGGTCCAGAGCTCTGGATGGAAGGGCCATGTAGAAAGAAGCTTGCCTGAGGATCTATGGGCATAAAGATGGTGAGGGGACACAAGGAAAGAGGACTGTTTTTGAGCTGTCTGAATGTTTGTCTGGGTAAGGAGAGTATGCAGAGCAGGGGTAGGGGTGGGGTGGGGGTGGGGTAGGGGTGGGGTGGGGGTGGGGCCGGGGTGGGTGGGAACATTGGAGCAGGAGTTACAAAGGCTGGGTGGGGCCCCGTATTCCTGGAAGCAGGATCCACCAATTGCATTCGAAGAGATATCTTTGTATAAGCTTTCGTTACTGCAAAATAACCTTTCTTCTTCCTCTTGGCAGCTTCCCCACGAGTAGAATTAGATTAGAAACACACACATACTCACACGCTCTCACACACACTCTTTCACACTCACTCTCACAGACACACTTACACACATAGTACCACATATTCCGCTGTGTGTTTCCCTAGTTCCCCTCATCACCACCTAACCCCTACATCTTAAGTAGTCTATGGACCTATTAAACATGTTAGTGACCAGGGATCCTGTCTGGTACCACATGAGGAACAGTTTCCACTTTATAAATGACTTTGTCACGTAGATGACTTCATTCAGTCACAAAACAGAAAGGCTGGAGGGAGCTTAGGGAACCCCCTTCCAGGACAACTCCCTCAATTTCCCAATGAAACCAAAGCTTATTGTGGTTATAAAAAAAAAAAAGTGGTTACAAAAAAAAAAAAAAATCCTAGTCCGAAGCCCCCTTTGCTTTGGCCACATTATTCTTTGCCTCCCAGTTTAATAGGACAGGCCAGCCCCGCCTGGCTCCCAGCCTTCCCATGGGAGGTGTTGCCAACAGGCCTCACAAATGCCCAGCAGGGAGACTGCCAAGCTCAGGCCCCACCCTGGCTCCTTATCTTTGGGTAGGGTTCTCCCATGACTTTCTGGCTGGCCCTACTGCCACCTCTCTTTGTGGGACAGCTGTACCAGCTTGGCTATTGGTGTGTTCAGTCACAGGTCCTGCCTTTGTTTGTTTGATAAGCAAGGTCAAGTTCCAACTCCTACTGCTATACCACAGGCATTCTTGCCCTGATTCTCTGAAAAGCCTGCACTACCTTGACACTTTACCACCTAGGGCCTAGGGCGACCCAGACCTGAGGCTTGGGTGCAAGGCAGAAAAGAAAGCCACAGTCTCCAGGAGTCACAGCGCCAGGTTTCTCTTTCCAGAATCACCCTCCCGCATTTCCCTGTAGCTGGCTCTTTTTAATTATTCCTTTGTGCCTCAATTATTGCAGTTCTCTCATGCCCTGAAAAGCTTCTTTCCTGGGAAACACTTGAACCATCCAGTAAAATCACTGACTAGCTTCAAAGATCTAGGTCAGTGTTTCTAAATGTGAGGTCTGCATCAGACACACTGGGAGCTTGTTAAAAAGCAAAGGCTAGGGCCCTGGCTGATGTGGCTCAGTGGTTAGAGTGTCAGACTGCACATCAAAGGGTCCCAGGTTTGATTCCTGGTCCAGGGCACGTACCTGGGTTGCAGGTTCGATCCCCAGCCCTGGTCAGGGCACATGCCAGAGGTGACCAATCAATGTGTCTCACATTGGTGTTTCTCTCTCTCTCTCTCTCTGTCTCTCACTCTACTCCCCCTTCCTCCCTCCCTTCCTTCTCTCTACTCTCTTAAAAAAAAAATCTGTGGAAAACTATCCTTTGGTGAGGATTAACAACCACAACAAAAAGGCTAGGAGTCCCATCCCAGGCTTTCTGGATTAGAATCTCTTGCAGTAGGGCCTGGAAACCTAATTTTTAAACAGCCCCCCAGGTGAATGTGATGTGCATTAAAGTTATAAGACCCAGTGTGGGTCTGACTCAGCTACATCTGGCAATATGGTGCCGTTTTGTTCCTTAGTCCCCCATGTCTTTTCTTCTGAGATCTCTGTGAAAAAAAAGTACTTTGAAAATGTGAACTTAATAACTAATAATATTATCTTTTGGGAGTAGGAGTCCATTTCTTTCTCCCTGACTTCACTTCATCGAGTCCAGTAGTAGACAGGATCATTGCCCATGGAGGACACGTAAAACCAGGGGCTCATGGACCGCCTTCCATGCCCACTCCATACAGAATGTTTAGCACCCCCAACCCCACCCTCTGATATCCATTTCAAAGTTTAGCGACCACTTTGGGAGCACAGATCTGTGGTGTTTCTTTTTGTGTAGCAGAGGTCTCTGGAGCTATCGACCTCCATTTTACCTTAAAAAACAAAATAACACGAAGTTTCTGAGAACTTGTTTCAGCTTTATTTTTAGAAAGAAGCCCACAGGAATGCAAAAGACACCACTCCTTTCAAAAACCAAATGCTGGCCAAAATACCAAGGTAGCTAAATGAGGTCTTATTCTTGTGCCCAAGATGACTTTTTATCCATTGATAGAGGGATGACAATCGATTTTAGGTCTGCAGCCTTGTTCCAACCATAAGCAAAAAGCTGACAATAAATCCTACACATATTTGTGTCTGCACCTTGCCTCTAAAGAATCCACAGCACTTCCTCCTCTCTCTCTTAGTCCTCTCATGGAGGAAGGCAGTTATTTCATAAATAACCCTTCAGAGGGATTTGCGATTTGTCCAAGGTAGAGTAACAGCAGAATTCTAGAAATGATCCTTAGGTCAGAGAACCGAGTTACTTTCTTTTTGCATGAAGCTGTCTTATTGAGTATTCAAGACCTTTTAACCTTGTTGGCATCCAGTCCGCAAATCAAGCTGACCCACAGGTAACTCCATTCCTTTCCCCCACCTTTTATACCTGCTTTCTGACATCAGAGATCTCACCTGATCCTATTATTCATAAAAAATATATATATAACAAATTAATTAACATTAGGAGTTTAGGGATTTAACATATTATTCTCCCTATAGGTATCTGGATTATGAAAGAGAAACTTAGAAGAAGGTTGCTTTAGCCAAAGAAATGGCCGGCTGATGGTGAAATTTGGGCCATCAGTGCGATAGGGAACTTCCTGGCATTTCTTTAAAGGCATATTTATTCGGCCCTAGCCAGTGTTGCTCAGTGGTTAGAGTGTCGGCCTGTGGACTGACAGGTTCAATTCCCGATCAAGGGCACGTACCTGGGTTGCAGGTTGAATCCCCTGCCCCATTTGGGGTGTGTGCAGGAGGCAACCAATTGATATGTCTCTCTCACATCAATGTTTCTGTCTCTTTCTCTCTCTCTCTCCCCCCTCCCTTCTGCGCTCTCTAAAAATCAATGGAAAAAATATCGTAAGGTGAGGATTAACAAAAATAAGATTTTTTGACAAAGTATATTTATTCCATTTAAAGTAATTATTGATAGATATGTAGTTATTGCCATTTTATTATTCATTTTTATCTTTTCTTCTTAAATAAGCTGCATTAACATTTTTTTGTAATACTGGTTTGGTGGTGATAAACTCCTTTAACATTTTGTTATCTGGGAAGCTCTTTATCTCTCCTTTTATTCTAAATTAGCTCTGCTGTGTAATCTTGGTTATAGGTCCCTATTTTTCATCATTTTGAATATTTTATGCCACTCCCTTCTAGCTAGCAAAGTTTCTGTTGAGAAATCATCTGACAGTCTTATGGGAGCTCCCTTGTAGGTCACTAACTGCTTTTCTCTTGCTGATTTTAAGATTCTCTCCTTGTCTTTAAGGTTTGGCATTTTAATTATGATGTCTTGGTGTGGGCCTCTTTGGGTTAAAAGGAGGAAGGGATTAAGAAATACAAATTGTTAGTTACAAATAGTCATGGAGATATAAAGTATAGCATAGGGAATATAGTCAATAATATTGTAATAACTATGTCAGATGGGTACTAGATTTATCAGGGTGATCACTTCATAAATTACATAAAGCTCTAATCTCTATGTTGCACACCTGAAACTAATATAATATTGTATGTCAACTGTAACTGAAAAATAAAAAGTATTTTTTAAAAAGTGTTTAGCAGTAGTTTGCATAGGATAAAATTTTTTAAGAAAGTGTATTTATCTACCCAAGCAGAGTGCTAAAACCTGTCCATAAGATACCAAACTCTATTCCAAATCACCTAAAAAGGTGATGCTGGAGATCTGGAATCACAATGTTAAATAAACCTGAAAAAATTATCTAGCCCAAAGACTCCACTATGGACCAAGATGGAGGGACAAAAACTAGATTTATTTTCCTAAAACAATAAAACACCAGACAAAATATATGAAGCAGTAGTTCTCAACACAATGGACATCAGGCAATGAAGGGCAGTGATCCCTGAAAGATGGGAAACTGACTTAAAAATCACAAGTCTAAGAATCAAGATGCACAGGCACCTGGTAACCTACATTGTATCAGTTCTCTAGTTATGTTTAAGAAACACTGTCATATAAACTGAATGGAAATGTACTTCTCTTGTTCTTGGTTTTCTTGCATGAAGTAGAGAACAATGAAATGGTTGCATCCTGTGGGCAATACTGTAGGAATGCAACATCAAACTGTCTAAGATTTCTTTTAAATACCACATCATTTTACTCAAACTGCAAACTGAAAGTTCCTTTTCCCCTTAGGTAAGAAAGTGATACATATCACCTTATCTTTTATCTTAAGGAAGAAAACTTCCTGTATGGGAGGTGCCAGTAAAGTACCCTCCTTGACATCATAAGCTGAGGCTGCCACTGAGAGACCTGAAAGCCCCAGAGACAAAAGGTGGTCCATAATTTAGGGTAGACATGTTGAAACTTACTCCAAAACCCCCTCTGGCTGGGCAGCTGCTGAACGCATAGGCCTTGTGTTTGTGGTAAACACTGCAAAAACACCAGTACCTTCTAGAATCTACTAGAGAGTTAGTCGTACAAGAGATGACAGTAATTTATTTCATTGGCAGGTGTAAAAATAGAGCCGTGAGAAGAATCTCCTGAAAGACAAAATCAGGGCCTGGACAAGCTTCTTGCAATCAGACAAGTAGAAGCAGAGCAGAGGCATGGATTTGCTTTTCAAATGTTAATGAGCGTTCGTAATCTGGTAAATGTGACTTTTACCAGGAGTTCTGCTTCCACACACCCTAGTTTGAGGCTGAGCTGGACTGGCATGCAGGTGATTAAACTCTGTAAGGCTCTTATTCTAAGGCAGGCCTGGTGTTTTTCTCTTTTAAGTCAACCAAGAGGATTGTAAATAAGACATTTAGAAAATATAAATTCCCCACCTGTCCCAGTCCCAAACAAATTCATAGGAGCACACATTCATTTATTTTGCCCAAAGGATTCGGCATTTAGCTAAAATGTTTATCAGATCCTAAAAGAAAAGGAGAGAGGGAGAGGGGGAGTGGTGGGGGAGGGAGAGAGAATGGAAATGGAAGCCCTTAGAGTAGAGAGACTGGCCATTTCTGGGCTATACAGTCTGGGGCATTCACTTGTGTGGGCTCCTTCGCCTGGTGAGGTGAAAATGGACCTCAAGCCCTGAAGGAAGAAGGAAGCCCCTTGGGTAAGGAAGTACTGTGTCTTGGCTGCGGGCCCCTCCCCCTGACCTTGCCAGGAGGCCTGCAGACTCATTGCTGGCTCCTGAGAGTCACTGATCTTTGGCAGCAACTGCTGGCAGCATCCTCTTCTCCCACAGTGGTGAGTGCGCACACTGCTGCCTACAGCCCTCTCCACCAAGGAAAAGGGCCAGGGAGTGCCTCTTTGTAAAGCGCTCCAGGAATTTGTGATTTATGGAGGGAGACACCCCTAGGTGTGAGACACAAGCCCCAAAGAGATAAGGATCTGCAGCACATATTTTAATTCTTTTTTCCCTGAGCTGTAGCACTTCTTAGGGGTCTATTAAAATCTTAAGTCCTGGGGCTCGCAGAGCTTAAAATAAACTTTTAATAAAAGTGTGGAGAACTTTAATAGTTTGTGACTAATGTAGCTTCCTCCTCTCACCCCAACTTTTGCAAGGATTTATTTCTATTGCATTTGACTTTGAAGCTGTGGTTCTTCGTGACATAATTCTCCTGCGTTGATTTTTGCAAACCCAAATTCATGTCAGTTCCAAGAAAGAAACTTCTTGCAGGTTGTAGGATATCAAAGGCAAGGCTGGCTTTACCCCAATGGACAGTAGATGTGCTCACCAAGTCACTGCTGGGCTTCAGGCTCAGGGTGGGGTCACCAGGAGGGGGAACAATGGGACTCAGCCATTACTCACCACCTGAGTCCATTCTGTCCTTACAACTCCCGGCCAAAAGATAAACACCCAGAGGGGAAAGAACTTTGCATAAATATCGCCATGAAAACAAAGAACACTGTGCTTGTGTGTGTTATCTGCCCGTGTGAACTCAGGCACAAAGCCACATTGGAGACTTCTTTCTCTCCCACATTACGTAACTGCACTGCTACAGGAGACAAGCCCCTGCACCCTAAGCAAGGGGAACCCAGGTACCCTAACATCGAAGGGGTTATGAGATAGCCAAGGTCAGACTTCCTCCTCTGAGAAGGCAAAGTAACCAGATCAGGGAATGGAGTAAAGGAAACAAGATCTTTTTCAAGGTCCTCCCATGGATTTTATCATCTAGAGCATATGCAAGTAGATTAAGTCCAATAATACAAGTCCTATAAGGAAAAAGATAGCTTCCTGCCCACCACCTCCCCCACACCTGTCTCCTTTAGCGCTTCTGTTCTTCCAGATTCCTAAATAATAAGCTTACACTGCTATAGGTACACTCAATTGGGAGATCACTTCTTGGCTTCCTGTTCTGTAAGAAGGCTCTTACATCATTGTCCCTATTTTGCCTCCCCTACTCCCCCAATATAGATAAATTATAATTTTTGGTTAAATCAACAGTCCATGCTTACATTATCAGATGTTACCACTGAGGACAGAAGTGAACTATAATTTGATTTCCTTTGTCTCTGGCATTGGGTGCTGTTATTGAAAAGTCTTGTGCCATTCCACCCTCGGTTCCTTTGGACAGAGCCTGTTTTACTCCTCTAGGGAAACGTTTAGGGTCTTCTTAGTCACAGTTTCTAAAATTTCAGAGTGGTGTGGATCTTTTCAAATGCAGAAGGAAATTTTCTGATATTATTTCTTTGCGAATTCTTTCACCTTTATTTTCTTTATTCT
Organism: Miniopterus natalensis; assembly: GCF_054644295.1. NCBI lineage: Eukaryota > Metazoa > Chordata > Mammalia > Chiroptera > Miniopteridae > Miniopterus > Miniopterus natalensis. The sequence continues at coordinate 41,056,784 of NC_142088.1, forward strand.
CTCTTTCTGGGATTCCTATTAGGTGAACATTGGCCCTTTTGGGAAAATTCTTTAATTTTCTTATCATTTCTTCTGTATTGGCAATCTCTGTCTTTTTGTTCATCTTTCTGGAAGGTTTTCCCTTTATCTTTTTTAGCTCTTCCATTTTGAATTTCTAAAAACTGTTATTTCTCGTTCTTTAATTGTTCCTGCACTAAAGCATCTAATTAATGGGTACAGCACTACCTCTTATCTCCCTAAGAATATTAAGTATTTTTTGTGTATGTTTGCAAAGTTTTCTTCTAGTTCCCTGCATTATCTATTTTCTCCTAAGTCTTTTTCCCTGCTTGTATAATTTTGGTCTCTTTCACCTTAGAGGCTTTCCGCCAGAATCAGGTGACTTCTGGATATCCATTCATATTGAACACAAATCCAAAATTCTGATTTGCCCATTTCCTTTCAGGAGTGTGGATGGGACTTGTCAGCTGGTGAGTTTCACTGACAGAGACTAGGTAGTGAGCCAGCCTTTTCAGGGTGGAACTTCAAATGGCATTGTCTGCAGGGTTTTTTCCTGCAACCACTCAGTCCCCCTGGGGAAGAACCCCAGGACTCCTGCTGGATGGGTTGATGCCTGGCTGCCAGCAGAGGCAGGGGCTGGGTGGTAGAATGACCACAATTCATTGATCTCAGCATTGACTCTCGCTTGCCCCTTGGTATCAGCCCGAAACCTCACTCCTGCCCTCCACTGTGCACAATGTGCCTACATTCAGAGCCTTTTTGGTTCATCACCTCTGGAGGAAAACTTTCAACCTTATGCAAGCAGGCAGTAGAGGAAGGGGAGAAAGAAGAATAGTCTAGTTGCATGGGTAGGGATGATACTTGGGGATCTAATCCCAGACTTCCAAGTAATTCCCTGTATACAGTTTCTCAACTCCTTCCTGCCTCCTGCAACACCTGGCGCCCCAACACCTCAACCTTGCTGCTGGGTGGGGAGGGGGACAGCTCACAAATCACTACTCCTTAGAATTTCCCCCTATACGCTAAACCAGTCACCGCCCCTCCATCTGCTTTCCATCTGCCAAACCGCGTAGTCATTTATAGTCTGCAGTTCCCCTTCCAGGACATCTGCTTTTGTGGATTTATACCTTTTTTATTCTTCTACTGGAATTTTTAGTTGGCGTTTTGGAAGAGAAAGTTTTCAGTCTGCTGTGTTTAACCAAAAGCCCTTTCCCACTCTTTAGATTTCAGATTTGCTCTGCAGAAATCTGCTTGCCCATAGTAGATAGAGCCCATTGGGATAGAAAATTCTAACCTTAGATCTTTCAGGTATTGGATATGTGGTCTCATTTTCTCATTTCCTCATGTAAAAATTGGGGGTAGGGGAGGGCTTCTGTTTAGTAAAAAGTTTTTGTTAAATTGTTAAATTATCTTTAGCAAAATTGAATTGAATTGTCTACTCTGTTAAAGATAATATTCATAATAATAACCAAGTGAGGTAGTCACACAGTAAACCGATTTTTCCAATGAGTTCTACAAAAAGGTGGCCTTGACCCTCTGGGGTGAGGGGAGGGTGTCCTTGTCTGATGCCCTGTGACCTAATTCTTCTCTTACTATGTTTCATCTCCTACATGAGGTCTAGATTTCCCATTAAATGGTTAATTCTTCAGTTTAAAAAGTTAAATGTGGTTAAATTTAAATTTGGGGGGAAGCAAACAAACAAAAGAGGTCTACTTGGTTATTTTGAGGAATATAGAAGGAAAGAAAACTAAGGTCTATAACTGTGAGGGTGTCTTAGTTTATCTAGGCTGCTCTATAACCAAGTACCACAGACTGGGTGGCTCATAAACAACAGAAATTTATTTTTCACATTTCTGGATCCTGGAAGTCTGAGCTCAGGGTGTCAGCATGGTCGGGTTCTGGTGAGGGAGAGTCCTGTTCCAAGAATGCAGACTTCTTGCTCTGTCTTCACATGGAATGGAGAGTGAGAGAGTTCTCTGGAGTCTCTTTTATAAAGGCACTAATCCCATTCATGAGGACTACACCCTCATGACTTAATCACCTCCCAAAGGCCCCATTTCCAAATACCATCACATTGAGCATTTGAATTTATACGTATGAATTGGGTGGGAGAGATAAACACTCAGTCCATCACAGGAGGGATATTTCAGTTCCCTTTGTGCCCTTACCTTATCTTTTCTTTAGATCTTTATTTATTTAGATGATCAACTTCTCAGTTTCCTACTTACAATAGCCTCACACTTCCTGATGCATTTTTAAATCAATAGTCATTCAAGAAGGAGAAATTTTTCCTATAGTATTTTGCCTCTTTGTAAACTAAGATTTGATGCATATTTCACCTGTCAAACATTGACCCCCATGAGGGCTAAGGACTATCTCCGTTATCTGTTGTCTAAAATATACTGCACAAGGCCCAGCACATTCCACATCACAGCCCTCAAGGGCTTACTAGAGACCTTAATGTTTTTTGGTCCAATCCCTTTATTTTACAGATAATCTAAGCAAGCCCAAAAGAGATGAAATTATTTACCCAAGGACTCCAAGGATGAGCCAAAACTTGACCTGACTTCCCAGCTCAGAATTAGCACCCTCCAGTCTGCCACACTGTCCAGAACAGGTGTTTAGTATCTCATGTCACATCACAACCTAATCTTCCATGTTCTCTTCATTGTGGCCCAACTTTCTCTTTTCTTTTTAAGCTGTTCTTTTAACAACAATAATGATTAACATAAACCTAGTAGCTAATTACAAGAGGAAAGAAAGCTGGGACCTTAAATATTAGATGATTAAGCACATATCTTAATATACTATATAATAAAAAATACTCTCCATCAATATTTCCATCAATTTATTCTCCCACAAAGCATGTCACTGGGATGCATATTTTCTGCCCATGGATGCTAACTGTGTTTGTGCACCTGCAGAGCCTTTACTTTGTTTAACTTGGCAAAACTAGCCTCAATTAACACTGTGCTCTCTGATCTTAGTGCTGCCTTTGTTAGGGTCACGTGAGTAAGTTTAGATCTGAACACTCACTGCAGGTAGATTCCGACTGTTTGTCTTTGTGTCTCACTCCAGGAACTTTCCCCACATCACCATTCACTCATGCACTTGGCAACCAGTCTTTGTGGGCCTGCTGTATGCTGGGTACTGTTCCAGGCTCCTGGTATACAGCACAAGCAAAACAAAGACCCCTGTACTGAGGGAGCTTGCATGCTAGCAATAAGCATTTAAGAAAATATAGGTAAATTATGCAACATGTTTGAAGGTGGGGAGTGCTATGGGAAAAATGCAAGGTAAGGGTGTTCAGGAGTGCTGAGGCCAGGTGGGCAGGAGAAGGCAGTGTTGGCCCAAAGACTTGAAGGTGGTGAGGGAATGAGCCATGGAGATATGTGGGCAAGAGCTTTCCCAGTAGATGGAACAGTTGGGTCCCAAGGTGAGTGTGTGTTTGTTCTGCTTGAGATAACACCACTTCCTGAGGAGGTGACATTTGGGAAAAGAATCCTGTGTAAGAGAGAGTTATCATTTCCTAATTCCAGACAGACCAAAAGTAAAGTAAAATAAAGCTTCTAGAAAGAAAGAGTGAAAGAGCAAGAACCTGGAGGTACAGAACCTGTAACAGTAGTGTGAAAGTGGCATGGGACATGTAGGAAACTGGACAATACAACTGAGAGATGAAGCTAGCACTGTAGATTCAAGAAATCGCCACAGAAATGATTGACTCAGCGACTGACTATCACTCACATTTGAATTCACCGCATCTGGTGCAGAGCAGAGCACACGGCAGGCTCGAGAAATGCCTTTGGAATAAAGGAATGAATAAATGAATGAACCGTCCTTAACATGTGACTCCTTTTCTTGAGCTTGGTGGGGTAAAGGACGAGAATCAGCAATATTTTTTTCTATTCATTGATTTATTTAGTCTGCCTGAAACCAAGTCCATGGATTATGGTGTCTGAGAAATAAATGTGCTGCTAAGACACCTAGGCATGTGGGAAGCTGTATCTGGTAGCTGAACTGAGCATCTGAGTGTAGTGTGTGTGTGTGTGATCAAGATGTATGTTAATGGGGTGGGGAAGAATGGGTATTAATAGAGTCTACAGATATACAAACCTTTTATGAAGGTATTTATATATATCCCAGTGCGATACTGAATTACATCAAGGTTCTTTCAATTAAAGTAACAGAAAGCACTTCAAATTCACTTAAGCAATAATGAGGAATAATTTATTATAAAGATACAGAGGTTATATCCTGGAACCTCCAGGCAGGATTAGCCAGACATTCCCAAGGAACTGAAACCAGAACTAGCAAGCCAGTGGGACCAAGGAAGCTTCCTACAGTCTTGCTGTCTCCCGTCCTCACTGTGGGGCCACGTGGTCTCTGATCCCTGCCTCCCTGCATGTTTGCCCCCCTCCTTTTCTCCTGGCAGAGCCCCTTTCTTCCCTGTCCAGCCACCCCCCAACCCCCATGCCTGGTGTATATTCCCTCAGCTTTAGCAGTAAGTGGAGCCCAAGACCAATACTTTTCAGTCTCAATTCCAAAGTCACAGGAGAAAGGATATGATTGGCACTGGTTGGGTCAGTATCTCCATCCGTTCCAAGTAACCACAACCCATAAGACATTCACTCCTTCGAACACGGAGGCCAAGGTGTTGACAACTGACCTAAGTCTATTAGGCCATTCACTTTCAGTAGACGATGGCAATCCCTACTGGTAGACGATGGCAATCTCCACTGGTTGGAGGCATGTAAGAGCCATATTTCGCCTCCCCAGCTACCTCCCTGTGAGGAGGTGTGTGAAAACGAAGGCAGATCTCATTCATAATTCTGCCACACATACAAACATCTACAAATAAACAGGCCGAAATGTCATACCACCTGATTATATAAACTCAGAGAGGTAGCAACTCACAACACCTTGCATGGTAAGTTCACTTGAGGACGGAACAAGTGACTGCACTCCAACAACAGGATCAGTTCAGCTCCCACTTGGGTTAGTGGCTGAATCCCCCAGTACCTGTCAACGAAGCCCTGGTCCTAGTGCCTCTTCAAGGGGGGTTAAGCTGGTGGGCTCACTGTAATAGGCACCACATTGACTCAAGAGTGCAGGTCCCTTTACAACATTTCTAGCCAATCCACACTTCATCCATGAAAATCCTCATGCTAATTAACAGACTAATAATCTAGCCAAGATGCAGGCATTGTCTTCTGCCATCTTTGGAGAGTGGACTCCTGACCAGGACCCTCCAAATGTACCTACCATGCTCTGGGGTGTGGATTCCTGATTAGGGACTGCAGATGGTAACCAACCAGCCCTAAGTTTAGATGAACACACACACACACACACACACACACACACACGCACGCACACTGGGTTGATTGCAAAAGGGCCCCTGCCAGATGAACGGACCTCCTTTAAAGGGTTGTCCTCTGTCCCCAACTACTGCTTACACGTCACTGGCGAGCCCTGTTAGGAAAAGAGTCTGGGAATGTTCTTTTTCAGTTGGACGTACCATTATCGGAACAATACAGGAGTCTTGTTACCAAGGCAGAGGAGAGAACCCGAGTTGAGTGGGCAGCCAGCTGCCTCTGCTGCACCCGCTGATCTAAAGCAAATCTCCTGATCCTTGCCTCAGTTGCTTCATCTATAACATGGATTATCAATACCTACCCTGCCGGTTTCTCGGGGTTTACTTGAGAATCCAATGAAAACACTTTGAAAACTGAAGAAGCTTTGTTCAAATATATTATTCTGACAGTTTATACAAGAAACCACAGTGTTGTATAATCATCAAAAGGGTCATTTCTTTCAAAGCAAAATATAAGCAAGCCCTTGTTCTTGATCCCCAAAGCTTACTTATATTTTCCAGACCAAACTAAACGTGTCATTTTTTTATTGTAAGGATCCACTTGCTAGTTAATGGGAGGCTGACTGGACGTACAGGAAGGTGATATGAGGTCACGTAACATTTATTGAGGCTTGCTCTGTCCCAGATAATCACACAGATTATCTCACTTAAAGCTCACACAGACTCCTGGGTGGACACTGCTTTAATCCTGTCACCCTGCTCTGCTGATAAGGAAACAGACCAAGTACCGTCAGCACCAAACACAGGCAGAGTGTAGAGCCTGGACTTGACTTTGGGCCATGTCTAGAATCCTTAAGCATCATTCTTCAATTCTAAAATGCTGTGGCTTCTAGTTACCTTGTGTACTGGGTAGAACTGTGTCCCCCAGGAAGATAAATTAAGTCCTAACCCTGGCATCTGTGAATGTGACCTTATTTGGAAATAGAGTCTTTGTAGATGTAATTGAGTTAAGATGAGGTCACACTGGATTCGGGTGGGTCCTAATCCTATGATTGCTCTCTTTATAAGAAGAGGGAATTTTGGACAGACACAGGGGAGAATGTCAAGTGAAGGTGGAGGCAGAGATTAGAGAGATGTATCTATAAGCCAAGAAATGCAAGGATGGCTGGCCAACAACAAAAGCTCAGAGAGAGGCATGGGGTGGCTTCTCCCTTAGAGCTCCCACATGGAACCAGCCCTGCCAACACCTGGATTTCAGAATTCTGGCCTCCAAATTGTGAGAGAATAAATATCTGCTGTTTTGAAGCCACTAAGTCTGTGGTAAATTATAACAGCATCCCTGGGGAACTAATACACCATGTGAATATGTAATGGTCTTGTAAGAGCGTGCTGTGGCTGCTGTTCTCTCCACCCAAAGTACACATGAGGTCCAGCTTGTTGGGGGGGATAGCCTCAGCTTCTTCACAGACCCAGTGAGTCCTTCCCCAGGCCCCCTCCTGAGGGCTGTGCTGAGCAGAGGGAAGGTGGGTCTCCAAACGCACCTGCGGGATACTGAGTTCAGCCAGAGTAGCTCAGTCACAACCAAGGGGACTGACGCACGTGTTCAGGCCACAGGATCCATTAGGGCAGGGCAAAAGGAAAGTCCGCCATTCTTCTTTCTGTTCTACTGTTATTTGGATTGCACTGAAATCTTTGTAGGGAACTGGATCTATTTGCCTAGTGAGGAATCATTTGCATTTTCAAAGACCCAGATTTCTTTGGTTATCCCACCTTGAAAATATTTGTGAAATCTACACATCGCCTGTGCTTTTCTAAAAGCAATTTTAGAACACTCCCCCAAACGGAAAGCCAGAACCGCCTGCCATGAATAAAAAGTAAAAACATGAAAATAAATAAATATGCACCTGTTTACTATCTCTCAGGGAACATCCTAGCCAAGAAAAAAGTGTTTGGTACATTGGGGCAGGATCAATGCTACTCTTAAGGCCAGAGAATTTTTATGAATAGAACTACTTTGAGAACTACTAGAAAAGATTCAGTAACAATATGAAACAACGTTTATTATTGTAAACTTTATTAATTGCACTGCTATCAAGATTCTCAGACCACCACAGTTCCACCTGTTTGGCACAACATTCTGTGGAAATAAAGTTCTAGGATGGGCTCAATCTAGGATGGGCTTTTAAATACATGAGTGCCTCTCACATTTAAAAGAACAGATGCTGGTATTTTAAGCCTGAGAAAATTAACAGTATGAACATCTGTCATGTGCATGACCTTGCTTAAGTGTCACTTTATCACCCCCGATAATAACTGCTGATGTGTCCTGTCTTGGCTGGAGAAGATAAATAAGACTACTGGGCTAAGAAGAGATCTTTTCTTTGTGCTGGTAAGAGGAGAAATCTGGAAACCCAGCCAAAGAACACAGGCTAACCTTTGTTCAGAGATCGCATGAAGAGGAGAGGAGAGGGCTGTTGGGATAAAGAGAGATTTGTGTTTCCAACTTGCAGGGGCAGACAGGATGCAGCACTTCACAGCGCACAACGAGCCCATCTGCTGCACTAAGACCTGACACAGACTAATGTGTCTATTCCAGTCTAATGTTGTCTTTCCTGGAGTTCAAGGTGAAGACCCTTGCATGGATGTGAGCCCAGTGTGGAGATGGAAACATGAGGAATGCCAAGCAAGTCCCAGATTGTGGGCATGAACATTGAAGAGTCTGACCGCCACGTAAAACACCAGCAAAGTTGCGCGTGTCCCCTGCTTCCACCGTCCCTGTGGTACGCTGCCGTTCACAGAAGGAGCCAGCTAAGAAAATGCGAACTGCTCTCCACGGTAACACCCCCAAGCTTCCCATAAACAACAATTCCAATACAGAACAACTCGGAAATGCATATAAAGACCAGGAATGTAACATTTCTCATGAGGGACGGCAAAGGGGGAGTAACACCCGTGCACAGGTGAGAATCTATCCGTGATGGTCCTGCCTGGAAAGAGATGAGACGCTCCACTGGGGGTCTGAAGAGACTTTTTAATGAAGAGACCATTTTTTGGAGGCATGAGCAGGGTTAAGGAACCAGAAACAGCAGAAAGCCATTACCACCCGGTATTTGTTTGCCAGGGCTGCCATAACAAGGTACCGCACCCCGGGTAGCTGAAACAACAGCCGTTTATTCTCTCCCGGTTCTGGAGTCTAGGAGTCTGAAATCAAGGTGTCATTAGGGCCATGCTGCCTTGAAGGCTCTAGCAAAGGGTCTGCTGTGGCCTCCCTCCTAGCTTTGGCAGTTCCTTGGCTGTGGCAGCAGACAGCCAGCCTTCTCGTGGCGTTCTCCCTGTGTACGTGTTTGTGCTCCAACTTTCCCCTTTTTATGAGGGCACCAGCCGGATTCACTAGGGCCCGCCCCACTCCAGGATGACATTCTCTCAACCTAACTAAATGGATCTGGTACTACCCTATTCCTAGCAAGGGCACATTCTGAAGTCCTGGGGTTTAGGACTTCAAAGTAGGAATTTGGGGGGGAGGGGTGCACAGTTCAACCCAGAACATACTCCTGGGCCTGGAGAGGCAAAAGGGTGAGAAGGTATTAGAGGACCTGGCTGAGAGCTGGAGCCCAGGAATGGCTGCTGTCCTGGAAGGAGACAGCGGTGCCAGAACTGCACCAAAGCAGGAGAAAGAAATATTCCAGCCTCTTCATTGTCCCACGCTCCAGGTGCCAAACCCAACACGAAGGAAGGGGCGACGGGAGCCAGGCCGGTACCGAGCTCAAGGGGTTCGCTGCTTAGGGTGCGCTATTCAAGGATGAGTCATGGTTGTTGCGAAGTAGTTTTATTTACTTGTAGCAAGTAAAAGAGGCAGGGGATTCATATCCACAGCTCTGCCTCCCTGAAGGAAGGCTTAGCCATGGCTTATATACACTCTTTGATCAACTGCAGGTTGATTTCTTCTTTGCAGTTAGCTACCCTTACCAGGTTGGGTTGGGTTCCTGTCAAACTCACCCTGTTTACAGCTAATCTGCAGAATCCTGTGCTCCATTGTAACATCGAGCAACAACAGCATTTAGTAAGAACTGCCCAGACCTTGAGACCCTTGTTCTATCTAACAAGGTGATACAATTCAGAGAAGTTGGCTTTCCCCTGGGGCAGGGCTAGAAGGGAGGAGAATGGATGGAGGTTAGGATGGTACAGGACAGGGCAGTGAGAGAGAAATCAGCAACACAAACGGCTATTTCCATGACAGAATCAAGGGATCTTAATGGATTATGAGGGAAGATATAGTTTCCTAAACTATATCTTGGGAATCAGAGTATTGAGAAAATCCAGAGAGAAAAATCAAGATGTGCATTCTCTCCCAAGAAAACTCTGTATGAAATTTTCTTCTCTTCAACTGAGAAGTTAGGTCAAAGTCAAAGGTTCACACTTCCAACTGAAGCAGTGAAGGCCTCCCAAGAAAACATCACCCTTGGGTGTTCATACAGAAGAGCTCTTCCCTTGAAGCCTCTTCAGATTATTTATTCCCGTCCCCCTGTCCTCCTGAAACCTCGGTTACCCCTAGATGTCCCTTCATTTCGTATCCAGTTTAATCCCATGCCTCCGTCTCTTCTCACCGCCGTAGTTCGGGACCTCCCCCCTTCTTCCCGGTCCAGGCTTCCAGGCTCAGTCTCTCTCAGCCCGTTGCCGACACTGTGGCTGTTGAGTAAAATTCGGACTCCACAGCATGGTCCAGGCTCTTCAGGACTCAGTCCCTGCCTACACTTCAGGTCTCACCTGCTTCTCGTCCATTCCCCACCCTTCCTTCTGGTCCCCAGTAAAGCTAACCCACTCTGTGGGGGAAAATGGTGACATTTTTTGAAATGGGCAGAAAAAAAAAAATTAATGGGTGTTCTGTCCAATGCACCCTACTGGGTTATCTCCACCTTTCCTTGTGTTTTAGCTCTTTGATTTCTACAAGCTGTGGACTATTTTCTATTTTACTTTTATCACTAGTGAAAGTGATGCAAGTGATTCTTGGCCATAGAGGGCAAATTGTGTCCCTGGAGACATGGGTTATTGCCCAGTGGATACAGACCAATTGTACATCGATTTGTAAATTCTTATCTGCATTTCTGATCACTTATGTATGAGTATTCTTTGAATTTTCCCTTGAATCATTTGTAACATCTTACTGGTTCCCCCATTAATCAATGAGTTCAATAAAGCCTTTAACAGATGCTCAGTCTATAATTCTAAGAGAGTCACCATTATATCCTTTTAAAAAATTTATCTTTTAATAACTCCTACAGATCTTCAAATGGACCATGCTCTTTCCTCACTCCCTTTGCTGGCACTGTCCAAAATGTTCTTCCCTTTCTTTGTCTACCTGGTGAACTCCTAGTCATCCTTCAATTCTTTGTTAAAGGTTGCCTCCGCTGTGATGTTTTCCCTGATTACCCAAAGACTACTCCTGAGTCTTCATGTACTTTTTACACACCTGTATTCCCATGCTTAGCATATGTGTCAGTATCTCCTTCCCCTAGTAGACTTGGAACTCCTCTAGATATTCTACTCATCTATGTCTGGCACAGAGTAGGTACTTAATAATATTAATGAATATTTATTCAGTTTCCTTTTAATCCTCACAATGGCTTATGAAATAGGTAATATTTATGTGTCCCTTTTACAGATGAAAGAACTGAACTTAAAGAAGATAGAATAGCCCAGCCGGGCATGGCTCAGCGGTTGAGCATCGACCTAGGATCCAGGCGATCAGGGTTCAATTCCTGGTCAGGGCACATGCCCGGGTTGCTGGCTGCAGCCAATCAATGACTCTCTCATCATTGATGTTTCTATCTCTCTCTCTCCCTCTCCCTTCCTCTCTCTGAAATCAATAAAGATATATTTAAAAAAAGAAAAGAAAAAAAGAAGATAGAATAGCGTGCCCAGGGTCACACAGCCTTGCCCGTGTCTGACCTAGTGGCTGTGTCTTCAGACCAAGTGTTCTTATTTGCAGTATTATACTGTTTGTTGATTCAGGAAATACATGGCCATCAAACCCTCTCCGAGTTATGCTTAAACAGAACAACCATGACTTAGAAAACTAAGGGTAGACTTTTGGATTTTTTTTGTGGTTTTTTTTTTTTTATCACAGGATAATATATCTTACCAAGTTGGGACAAAGGAGAGCAAAATGATTTTCAGTACCTTAATTTCTCCCTTCTAAAAATTAGCCAAAATGTGTCAACCAAAGAGAACTGGCTATCCAAACAAAATTCCTGGTTGTTACTGTACAGTGCAGCTTAAATGAAAACCACAGTTTCTTGCTCACACAAGAAACCCAGTGCTTGGCCTATGCAGGTGCCCAGCAGGTATCTGTCTGCCCGTGTGCTACACGGTGCAGGGGCCACCTGCCAGAGGAGCCCCGCCTCGCTTCTCCTAGCCAGCCTCCTCCTGCCAAGGGCAGTCCTACTATCAAGGCTGCACCTGGGGCTTGGAGTTCACGAAAGCCTTTGGAGCATTTAAAAAATGCACCGGATTGCTCAACTTTGCTAAAAGGTAAAGAGTGAAATAAATACTGCTTCAACACCTGGGTAAGTGCCCATCCTCCATCCTTGGTGCACCTCAGAGTGATCTGACCTTGCCACTCACAGGTTTGAGATAAACACAGCATATTGCCATAATAAGGGAAATAGGGGGACTGGGCCAGGGCTAGGCTTTGATTACCTGGAGCGGTGTGATTAGGGTACCTTTGATGTCGGTAAGTTCTCTGAGGGCCCTTCATCGCAGTGCCTTGTCCTTGGAGGTTTGGCCTAAAACAGTCAGTGTAATCATTACCCAGGGCTCCAGATTGTGCCGGAGAGCAGGCTGTGTGCAGGCCTGGGAGCAGAGAGGCCTGGCAGCTGCAGATGCAGTTCCCCCCAGTGCCAGGAAAGGTTCTAATTCAAAAACAAATGTATTTATCACTTCCAACCGCTCTGCTCCACAGGGCAGGGCATCCTGCCTCAGGGTGGAGTGTCAGCTTGCAGTGGGAACAGTGGCAGGCGGCCAACGGAAATTTCACATTTCACCAAGGTTCCTGCCACTCTGCAGTGGTCCCGCAGGCCCACATCACATAGTGGGGAGTTCAGCCTCCCTGCCAGCCTTAGAGACACAGGCTCCAGGAAAGAGCAAGACCCTTAAGTCACTGGCCTGCCAACCCATGCGCCGCCCCCCCACCCCCTCCACGCACACAGCGGGCCTGACGCTGACACTCTCTGAGCCGACCTCGCTTGGCCACTGAAGTGGACTGGATCTTGTCTTTCTAAATCAAGAGTGTGGGCCAAGGGGGAAATCCATCGTGAGTAGGCAAGTGGCATTTTGTCTGAATCCCATGACACATGCCCCGGGGCTCCCCACGGAAGGAGCCAGAGCTGCTTCTGCTCTAAGACAATGCCATCTTTGCCTGGTGGTCCAGGGGCTGGCTGGACATTTTCCAGAGAGAAAAAAAAGAATTACAGACAGTTGTAATTTTCCAACTCACCAGACTCCAGGCTGCTGAGCAGTCCTTCCTCCCCCAACCTGAGCTTCACCACTGCTGGGCTTCTTTTCTAAAGTGGACTAGATCTTGTCACTTTCCAACAGAAAATTTCCCTGGAAGAAGTCCACACCCCTATGGATGGCATTCCAGGTTCCCCCTGTATCTCCCTGTCCTATCTCAACACCTTCTCCTCCATGGGCCTTACTCACCAGCCCACAGCTCCCCAAGCAAGTCACGAGCCTCCACACGCACAGAGTATTCTCTTACACTTTCCTACCTCCTACTCGTGCTTCAAGGCCCAGCTTCAATATCACCTCCTAGGTGAAGGCTCTCCTGCTCTTCTACCCTCATCCAGACAGAAGAATGCCTTCCTCCCTTCAGAGCCCTTCAGAGCCTCGTGCAGCTAACTTTACTGTAACATTAAACCACAATATAGCTGACTTATTTGACTATATGTGTGTCTCTCTGACCTGATCGTTAGTTCAATCCAAGTAAGGGCTCCATTTTTACTCATCTATTCTCAGTAACTAGTATAGTCTCTGACACATAGTAGGCGCTCAATAAATGGAAAGGATGAATGAACAAATGTCCCAACTCATCCCCTTTCCTTGGAGAACTTTTCTTAGAAGGAAGTAATCTAATTCTGAACCTTTGAAGAGTCCAAACACATTTATCTGTGGGAAACTATTTGCTCTGGACAGATTCTGCCTTTCCCCCCATCCCTGGAGAATGCCCGAGGCAAAGAAGGCAATGTGCAAACTAATCGCTTCCAGATAAGTGTACTCTCAGATGCTAATAATCTTAATGTGTGGAAAGAGCAAAGCCAAACCACACACAGAAGTGAGACTTCCTGAACAACCCACACCAAGCATTCAGTTCACTGCTCTGTTAGAATTTTGATGACAACAGCCATCTGAGAAAAGATGCACTGTGCAAGACAGGGAGATTCTGATGATTCTTTTATGTATAAATCTTTGGCCTCTGACTTCTGGAATCATTGCACCCCATGAGAAGGGAAAAATGATGAAATATCCTTGGTTTACAAAGTGGGCTGCACCATTCTTATAAAATTCTAAACCTTCGGTGTCAGAACTGTTACTCATTTTGGATTTTTTTTGCTTTAAAAATGATTATTATTATCATTATCCTGAAGATTGATGTTATTAAAAATCACTTCCTCTAAAAAATAAAATAGGCTAAAAGCTGAAGCAAATATTCCAAATTTCCCAAAGATAGAATTTATAATTTCATTATTCTTAGAGCAAAATCAGTATTCAATTAAGCATCATAAATAAACTAATCTTTATACAGGGGCATTATATTTACAAAGCACTTTCATATATATAATTTTATTGGTAACACTTGCTCTACTCTCACTTCCACACTTGGCAAAAGGGGCAAAAATTTAAACACTTTTCTCCTATCCCCAATATTGTTGAGCATCTAGTCCCCACTCTGCTGCTCAGTCAGGTGGGAAGAAAACCAAATATCCATTCATCTCTAACACCTCCAATTCCATTTCCAAAAAAGGTCATAGCTGTCCCTCCCAGAAGGAAACAGAGTCCCTCTCCCCACATCCCGACCCCTCCCCCCTTCCCTCTTCAGTCTATTTCTCCCCACGGCCTCCCCCATTCACCTACAGCCTCACTGAACTGCTTACAGCTCTCCAGTGCACCACGCCCTGTCACCACCAGCACCCCTCATCGTCTCACCCTGCACCTTGCTCCTACTCAGCTTCCGGTCTCAATTAAATACCAGCTCCTTCCAGAAGCCTTCCCCTAGCTCCCAAGACTGAGTTAGAGTTTTTTCAAACTGCTCCTGGCTCACTCTCTTCTTCCAACAGTCATCACATTGCCTGATGAGCATCAATTACTTGCCTATCCCACCTTACAGGGTAGCGCTGCCCAATAGTAATATAGTACAAGCCTTATGTGTAATTTTTAATTTCCTAGCAGCTTCATTTAAAAAGGTAAAAACAAACAGGTGAAATTAATTTTAACATATTTAATTTAACCTGATATATCTAAAATATTATGATTTCAACATGAAGTCAATATAAACAATTGTTATATCCCCCCCTACACAGTCTTTGAAATCTGGTGTGTAGTTCACACTTATCTCCACTCGGACATTTCATGTGCTCCATAGCCTCATGGGGCTGGTGACTACCAGGCTGGACCTTGGGGTCTAGATTAAACTCCTTGAAGGCAGGGCATGGGTTCAACCTCTCACTAGTGCATCTTGCACTGTGCTTAGCACAAGGGCAACGCTGTGGATGTGTTAGTCTGTTTGGGCTGCCATAACAAAAATACCATAGACCAGGTGGCTTGAACAACAAATAGCTATTTCTCACAGTCCTGGAGGCTGGGAAGTCCAAGATCAAAACACCGGTAGATTTGGTGTCTGCAGATGGCCTGCTTCCTCCTTTTAAATGGCCATCTTCTCACTGTGTCCTCACTTGGGGGAGGGGGGGAGGGAGCGCTGAGTCTCTTATAAGGCACTAATTCCATTCATGAGGCGCTCTACTTTCATGCCCTAACCACCTCCAGAAAGCCCCATTTCCAAATACCATCACATTGGGGATTAGGATTTAACCTATACATTCTGAGGGGACCCAAACATTCTGCCTACAGTAGTAAACCGTGTCTATCAATGACTTCATCCCCCAAGAAAGGGAAGCTGGTGTGTGAGCACTGCCCTGTAGCCCAGAGCAGTGGGTGCCTGTCATAATAATATAAGTAAGCACATGTGGGCTCAGCTGAAATTCTGTTTTGATGAGATTCTCTAAATAAAAGAAGGGTGGCCAGGAATGGGCTGATCACATTCGTATGTCAAGCATTAATCAGAATGACAGAAATATCAGTTCAACAAAGGAAACTGATCATCCTCAGGGAATTTAAAATAAAGTAACTTAACCTTTGTGTAAGGTAGAAACCCAAACGGAAACACAGTGTTTCCAGGAGACTTCCTCGAGAGGGATGAGCCTGAACCATTTCCCACCGCGGGAGCAGGTGGCAGGAGAGACGCCTGAGGCTCAGGGGGAAAGACAGTGCGGAATCCTGGGAGTCTTACCCACCCTTTGTTTCAAGATTCCTCGAGTTTTTATCCTAGAAGCTGATACTTTCAAATGTGCTTTTTAGAAACAGTGAAGCAGTGGTGCCAGGAAAAACAATGACATCAGCCCCAAACTCAGACAAGCAGCCTCAGGAAGACCTCAAGGACCCACGAGGAGATGACACTGCAGAGCTCAGAGAATGCACAGTCTATTTTTACTCTGTCCAGTCAGATAGTTCTAGATCCCTAAATATGCAGACCCCAAGACCTGCTGACAGAACAGTTGCTAAGCCTTTAGCAACTGGCTTTAGTGGGTATTAAGATCATTTGGGGGGGGGGGGGGGCTGGTTTAAAATCCAGATTGCTGGGCCCCACCCTTCAGAGAGTTTAATTTTGTTACACCGAGCTGGGTCCCAGGAATACACATTCTCAAGCACTCTAGGTGATCCTGATAAGAAGTTCCATGCTTTGAGAAAAACAACCCTACATAAGTTGTCAATTCACTTTTCCCTTACCTCTCCTTTCCCAATGCCCCCAAAGCTATGCCTTCTGGGCCACAAGTATGACTGCACAATTCACGGTTAACATAATAGCTCCCAGCTGAGGAGGCAAGTGGGCATGGATCTAGGTGCCTGGCGTGGAGCTGAACCACCCAGAATGATGAACGCTCTTTCTTTGCACAGAGGCAGCTCCAACTTGCAAGCCTGGTGTGGGACTGTGTCAGCCCAGGGGAGGCACTTTTTTCTGATTCGTATAAAGATTCTATATAGGCTTGCAACAGCCCTGGAACTGTTGTCTAACTCCTTGACCCCAACAGCTAGCACCCTAAACCAATCAATGCTCTGAAGGCGGAAACCAGAAATGGCTTTGATGGCTCACCATTTGTCTTATGCATCATTAGTGGCTCAACAGCCCCCAGGTCTCTCCTGAGCACCTCCGATGCCCCAGCAGGGCGGGCCGGGCGGGCGGTCAGCTCTCCCCTGAGCAAGCCCAGCAGGCCTCTCTGTGTGAATGAAGAGTGTACCGCTCGCTGCCTCACTGTGCCTCTTTCCTGGAAACACTCTGCCAGGTGGATTTTATGTGCAGATGGCAGAGTTCTCCAGGGCTTGATAATTATTTAACAGGAATGGTGGCTCCCCGGGAATAGCTCCTATACAAGTCTCCAGGTTCAGGGGCTTACCAAAGGGGCGGACTATTGGATGGGACGGACATCCAAGTGACTGATTATATTTTTACAAGCTCTCTTCTCTCTCTTCTATTCTCCCAGCCCCTTCAGTTTTAAGAACTAGATCAACACTTTATGACAGACTGTGTGTGTTCAGAGCAGACAAAGAGCAGGTCATTGGACCTGCCATGACTCTCAGATGCATCCTTGGTGAAGTGAAAGAGGACTCCCCTGAGCTGCTAAGAGTGGGGAAACGCAATCTGGTCTGGGCTGGAAACTCTAGCTCTGCTACAACCTGGCTAATTGCTACTGGGCAGAGAGACAAAGAATAGATAAGAACTTAAAGCCACGGAGAAAAATCTCAAAGGGACTGAACAGTTTAGTAAAAGGACAGCTGGGATCTGAACCTACCTCCATTTGTTTGCTGAACAGCTATGAGGTATCTCTTCCCAGGATGTCACAGCATTGACTGTCCTAGGTCCACGGGGACAGAGGTCTCTCAAAGAGCTCACTCACAGACTAGCAGGTAGCATAGGTTAAAACAAGTAATTACAATAAAATGTGGTGGCAGCAAGCAAGAGAAAGGCACCAAGGACTGTGGCCGCACCCTGGAAGGAAAGTCCCAGAGAATGACAGTAGTCCCCTGGGCGGATCAGAGGGAAGAGCCGAGAGAAGAACATGTGCAAAGGCAGAGAGGCCAATGAGCGTGCTCTAAGATGAAACACAAGCAACGCTGCCTCTCTGAAGCCCAGAGTGGAGGGAGTGGCCAGAGATAGGGCAGGAGGACAGCCCGAGGCCAGCTGTAACCTATGCGTGATTGCTAACTTTATCCTCGTGGCAGCAGTTGTTCCATGTTGCAGATTCATTCTGATTTATTCTGATTGGACAGGGTTTCATTTTACATGGAACAGTTCTGAGGCCTTGGAAATATGATGGACCGATCGGGTCCACTCCTAGAGATGGGAGAGGGGCCAACACCAACTAACCATTGGGAGAGGCAAAGGGAGTGAATTCTAGGGTAGCATACAGCGAACAGCCTTTGCAGATTCCATCACCCAGTTACCATCATTCATTTCAATAGTTCCTACCAATGGGCCTTCAGCTTATTTCCAGTATTTTGTCATTACAGACGGTGTCATAACGGAGACCCTCACACATACATATTTGCATATACAGGAGATCTGTAGGATAAATTCCTAGAAGTGGAACTGAATCAAAGAGTGTCTGTTCTGGCAACTCTGATACACATGAGCATATTGCTTCAAAAGAACTGCACCACTCACACCTCCAGCATCTCTGCGATTGCTCACTTCCACACATCCTGGCCTGGGTATTGTCAGCTTTCTTAGACCTGTACTTTCAGAGTTCAGTGTGACAACATTGTGGTTAATGGATAGGAGAGGCAATAAAGGTAGAGGTAAGAAAAGTAGTGATGCAATTATAATAATAAAAGAGAGAGATGATAATGACCTGAACTATGCAGCTACCATGCCTTTGAAAAATAGAGAGTCAAGGCGTGCATGAACTCAGCACAGGGTGGCACTGGAAAACAGAATTATTCCGTTGAAAAATTTACACTGAGAAGGCTTTGTTTTAACAAAAAAAATAAAAGAGAAAAAGATTCTGTAATTAGGACTTTTCCCAACCAAAGTGTCCTTCGACAGAGGATTGGATGAAGACAATGTAGTGCATATACACAGTGGAATACTACTCAGCCACAAAAAGTGATGAAATATTGCCATTTGCAACAGTGTCTATGGAGCCTGAGAGTGTCATACTAAGTGAAATGAGTCAGGCAGAAAAGAATAAGAACCATATGATTTCACTCATATGTGGGATATAAAACAGAAAGCAAAAACAAGCAAACCAACTCATAGATACAACAGTATGGCGGCTACCAGAGGAAAAGGGGGTAAAAGGTGGATGAAGAGGGTAAAGGGGCTCAAATATATGGTGACGGGAGGAGACTAGACTCTGGGTCATGAGCATACAGATGATGTGTTACAAAATTGTACACCTGAAACTTACATATTTTTATTAGCCAGTGTTACCACAATAAATATAATTTTTAAAAATATTTTTTCAATTGGAAATTTAAAATAAACATGCTAAGTATCAAAAGCCTTAATACAGAGAATTTTAGTTATACAAGCTCAGATCTCTCAAACAAACCAACTTAGATATGGAATAGCATTATCAGAGCACACATTAACTGAATTTCTGAAAGTACATTTTACACAGTCTGGAGTGTGAGAGAATATGACAATAATGGCCTTATTAAAGCAGAATACAGCACTGAATCCTAAGGATTCAACTCATGAAAACTCTTTCATCCCCTGATCCATCCCCTTGGATCCTACAGACCTGAGTATTCTCAGCTCTAACATCAAGAAACCTTGGGCACCATAGGCATGGTAGCGAATGCTAGCTGAAGTAAACCAAGATCAATCTCTGACAAACTCTCCCTTGTTTCAAAATGATATTCTTGATTATGTATAAAATCTTCTTGGGACTGTAAGTTACTGTATATGATGCACTTGACTACCAGGGTGTGCATAAATCCCTCGGCATTGTTCACATTTCTCCAAATAGCTGAAACTATTTCTCTACCGGGCCCAATAATGGCAGAAAAGAAGATTTCTTCTTCCAAATCCCCTTACCCTGTAACTACCCATCCAGTCCTGCTCTTCTCATTATCCGCACCAACCATTTCAAAATCTTTTTTCTTACAAAATTCTTGAAGGACAAAGCAAAAAGGAGAACATTTTTGAAATAGTTTCAAAGGAAAAAAACAAAAAAGCAAACACATTTCTAAGAGGTTTAATGTGCCCCTGTGTTGGAAGGCCAGATAAACAGGTGGGGTGGGGTAGGGGATTGGTTGGCCCTGGATAGAACCGTCCAGGCCGTATGATGCTATATCTGGTGAAGTCCCTGGAGGAGGGATCAAGAGGTTTGCAAACTGAACATCAGAGCCAGAGAGGTTTACCAGGCGTCTGGAGCCACCTGGGCACCAGCGGAACCTCTCAGAGCAGGGCCATGTGCTTGTGCCTCCTGCTCCCTGCTCAGCTGTAACTTTCTCCAGCAAAGGGTCTGGGTAGAGGCTTTGTGCTCGCAGTGGGTGCCACATTTACTTCTCCAGCCAGCAAAAACCTTCCCGAGCTTCTACCAGTGTCTCCCTCAGTTTCCCTTCTTTCCCAGTATATATGTATAATGGGTGCTTCTTTGCCAGGATGCCAAGAGGCCAGAGGCCAGAGAGTTCCCTGAGCCCTCAAACCAGATTTCCCGGTCCCTTCAGGGTAGCCTTCGGTCCTGGGTCCAGTCTGTGCACTGAATGGTTAGAAGCCAGTAATCCCTGGCCAGAGGCAGGGTCATTGCATGGCAGCAAAGGTTTTCTCTCAAAGACCTCACTGCAGACAGGCTTCAAGCCAGCTCCACAATGCTGTATTGCTGGCCTGAGCCCGTCCCATTGCCTGCTTCCATCCTGCCACCCCTCAAGGCCAGGGGAAGGTGTTCGTCCTCCAGGAGGGCTCCCTTGACCACCACCCACAGGAGACTCTTGCTTGCCCTTGGATCACTGCTGTCTGTGATCACTGCTGCAGGAGTGGTGTCCTCAGCAAGAGCCCCAGCCCTTCAGCACCCACAGGCCTCTCCTCAGCAGGAGGCGTGGTGCTGGCATGCAGGAGACGCTCAGGCCATTGAATTAAGGTGGTTACCTTAATGCTGCTTTACCTTCCCCTGAAACCCACAGCCCCATTCCAGAAAGAAGCTGATGTGTCTTGGAGCTGAGTCCAGGGGGTGATAAAATCTTATATTGACTTCCACTCGAGGCACCTCGCCATCCCTATGGAGTCAAGCTCTGAATGTGACTAAGTACCTGCTCCGTTGGTATCTGTCCCTGCTCCCTTTCACCTTGTGCCTGCACCCACCCCATTGCCAGCATCACCAAGGCCTCAGAGCCATGAGGTCTCTGAGTTTGCCCTTCATTCTGAAAGAGCTGCATGAATTCACCTTCTAGTAGAGCTTTCATTAGACAACCAAACCTCTCTCTTGCTAATATTATAACCTTTCCCAGGATAATTTTAGTGTCTTACTGTGTTTAAAAAAACACACAAAACAAAACCCTTCTCATCAAGGATAAGGCGGAGTAAAGTGAGTGTCTGTCACGAAAGCATTTCTTCCTCTCAGAAATTCCTTCAGGGGCTTTCTGGAAGGCTTGGAAGAATTCAGGGCCTTCCCTAAAAGGTACCAGGTGCTCCCGGGAGGTGGTGGCCATCAGGCCTGCCCCTCGGAAGGGCCTGGAGTCACACAGCTGGCGTGGAGCCCACACAGGGCAGGAACCGACTGTACTCCGTGCCCCGTTGGCACTGAAAAGGAGGCAATTTGTAGGCAGCCACTTGGGCTCCATCAGGCCCACCGAGTACCTCACCTAACCCATATGTTTTCCCTTTCCTTACAAAGCTGTTTCCTCGCGGGTTCAGTGAGGAAACCCCTGAGTAAACAGAGACTGTGCTGCTGGCCCTGAGGTCTCTCTGAGGTGTGCCCCAGGGACACGACCCTGGGCTAGGCCCACTTCCAGTCCTCTTGCCAGCCTTCCAGACGGTCACAACTGTTGTTTCCATGAAACAGTTTCTTTCAGCTACAGTCACTTCTGCTTCTGAAGGAAAAGCTTCGGTCTCCAAACGGCAAGGCAAAGGAAGTCTCTGAGGCAGATG
This sequence comes from Miniopterus natalensis, assembly GCF_054644295.1. NCBI lineage: Eukaryota > Metazoa > Chordata > Mammalia > Chiroptera > Miniopteridae > Miniopterus > Miniopterus natalensis. The sequence continues at coordinate 41,078,512 of NC_142088.1, forward strand.
TCTACTGAAGGCCCTGAAGCTCTCTGCCCCTCCGGACAAGAGCCTTCATCCACAGAACAATGGCTGCAATCAGGCAGGGGAACTCCCTGGGTGCCTGCCAGGTTGGCTTGTTTTCAGCGTCTGTGTGGTTCAGGACCCCATCTTGTGTGTGGGGTGTGTGTGTGCAAGAAGTAGCTGACATGTGAGTCCACAGAGGCATAGATAGAGCTATTATCCCATTTTATAGCTGGGGAACCTAATACTCAGGGGTCAATACTAAGAATTGACAGGATCTGACTTGAAATCCCATTTCTATCTGTGGTGGGCCACTGGGTACATGGGCCAAGGCCACAAATCAGGCTTACCATCTGGACAAGGCCCTCGCTGCACTGCCTAGCTCAAGGTCAGGCTCAAGAACTAAGTGCGCTACAACTCAGGAGGGGGACTGGGGAAAGTGGGGTTTGGCAAGAGCAGAAGACCAGTTCTTTGCCAGTCTTCCTGTTGCTGTTTCTGGTCCAGAAACCCAAGAAACAGTAGATAATCTCCACTGCTTACTGTTACAATCTTGGGCAATTTGCTTAATCTCTGCATGACTCAATTTTCTCCTTTGTAAAACAGAAATAGTAAGATCCCCATGTCATATGGTAGTTGAGAATTGAGTGAGTTAATATGTGCAAAGCACGCAGAACAGTGTCTGGCATGTAGCAAGCCCCTTATATTGCTGATGATTTCATTATCAGCCATCCCATCCTCTGCAGCACCAGCACCAGCACCAGCACCTCCATCTGACCCCTCTGTCCTACTCTTGTGCAGGCAGAATCAAGCACTCCTGCCCATTGCTCCCATAGCCTCCCATGACGCCTTTATTATAGTCCTTTCCACTTTGTATCCATGCTCCTAATCTGAGCAGGAAGTGTGACTTTTCATCTCTGTATCTTCAGTGCCTTATACAGTGCCTGGCACATAACAGGTATGCAATAATTATGTGTTGAATGGAAGAAAAATTGTGTTTAATTCTAAAAATAAGGCTTTCCAATAAATTACAAAGAGTCTTTTATTTTTATAAGATTTTAAAATATGCCCCCCCCCTTCAACTCATGCCATAGAGATTAGAACATAATAATAGGTGATAAGAAAATTGAAAGTGCGCCCTGGCCTGTATGGCTCACTTGGTTGGGCTTTGTCCAGTGCACTGAAAAGTTGCCAGTTCGATTCCAGTAAGGGCACATGCCTGAGTTGCAGGCTTAATTCCCAGTACAGGGCGTGCAGGAGGCAGCCGATCGATGTTCCCCCTCACATCAATGTTTCTCTCTCTCTCTCCCCCTCTCCCCTTCTCTCTAAGTGTCAATTTTAAAAATCTTAAAAAAAAAAAAAGAAAAGAAAATTGGAAGGGCTTTAAATTGTGAAGTGTTAGACACATGTAAGAGACTTCCATTGTGACAATCATTGTATCAAATAATAGTAGCAAACCCGGTCAGAGGCACTGAGCTTCTCGGATGCTGATATGACTCCTTCTTGAGCATTTGAAGACTCAGAAGTAGGCAATTTCCAGAAGTATTCCCATGAATCTTGCTCTAAATAAAAAATTTCCAAGGAATCACCATCATTCGGAATGTTTGAAAACAAGCTTTCAAAGATAGACTCCAAAAACAGGTTCATGAAATACTGATTGAGCACCTCCTGTGTACCAGACAGTGGACCTACAAACATGAGTTAAGACATGGTGTCTAGGGGGGGAACAGACACTTGAACACATAACCCATAGGTGGTGAGTCATATGCAGAGGCATGCCCAGCATGTTCAGAAAGTGCAGAGGAGAAGCCCAACCTGGGAGTTTGGAATTTTTAAATGGCAGTAGAGGCAGACCTAGGACAGTGGATGCATTCTGAGGTTGTTTCCTGGGCAGCTATGGTTCAGGAATACCAGGGCAGCTAAGCACAACACTGCACATTCTAAGACTGAAGAGGCCGGCGAGAGGGTGCCCTCCCCCGGGCAGGCCGCACTCCCTCCCACCCCCCAGCAGAGTCATCCTTGTTCAAACAAAACCAGCGCTGTCCCTGACTGCCACAGCCTGCAGGCCCTCCCTACTGAGTCTACAAATAATAATTGAATGTCGTCCACCTGACCTTGTAAACGCTGACCGCCCACTGGTGCCCCGAGGAGGAGCTTGACCCTGTCATGTTTGATGACATCCTTCCTTCAGGCCCAGGCCCGTGCACCCACTGGTTACTGTGGATGTGCGTCTGGTTGTCAAGAGATGGCTACCTTTTGCACTTGGATAATTAATTTTAAATAAATGAGGTGCTGTGAAAAGTGAAACAACGGTGTCTGTTCGTGAGTGATAACCTTTCATTCACCTCTTGCTGCTAGATACTCAAGGCTGGAAGGGAGCATAAGAGTACAGGCAAGGGAGACTGAGATTGGGGGCCCGAGAATCTTACAGCTCGGTGGGGGGGGCCTTTCCTTCAGTGTAGCTGCTGGGACATGGCTTCCTCAAAGGGCCGGCTGCCCAGCGCTGTGCAGGGGGACTCCGGGGATAGGCTCTACAGTGGAGTCTCTCACGGGGGTTAACACCAGTTGTGCCACTGTCACCTTGCCTAATTACCCTGAGTGACCTTCCCTGCCCTTTAGAGGCCTGAGGTCTGTGAAAGGCTCTCCCTCCTGCCTCTAGGCACCTGGCAATGCAGGAGCCAGGAAGGAATAAGAGGAAGAGGCTGGGCTGGAACAGAGAGGAGGAGGGGGGGAGGGGCAGGGGAGGGAGAGGAGGGGGAGGGGGAGGGAGGAAGAAGGCTTGATAATTCCTAAGCTGGAACCGGGCCAAGGACATTGGTCATGGAGAGTAATAAGCTGCTTTTGTAAACTGAGAAGTTCCCCCAAAGAAATTTTACACCATGGATTTGCCTGCTAAAGTGAGGAAGGCAGAGGAAGGAAACACCAGGAGGCAGTGGCTGATAAAACAGAGCCCCGTAGAAGAGTCACCAGATTTGTAAAATGGAAAAAATGAGAACTAAAAAAATAGAACTGTTTACACTTTGGAACATTTGGCCAGCGCAGGTATCTTTGCAAATCGTGCATTGTTGTCCATATGGTCAAAGCTGGATTGCCTGTAGGCCAATGTTGCAAACAGTGCGAAGTCTGAAGAAAGTGTTGCGGGGGCACCCACAGGCTTCAGGTCTAGGTCTGGGAATGACACACAGTGCTCAGGTTCCAGTGGAAAGAACTTGATCGCACTGCCACATCTACATGCAAAGCGGTGGGAAAATACAGTCTAGTCGTGTACTTAGGAAGAAGGGAAGGACAGATTTGGTGGACAACTACCAACACTCTCTTCCCAGGGAATCTCCCCACAAGATTCAAATCTCCAGCCTAAGGAGTCCAGTGGCTAGCTAAAGCCATATGCTCAATCTTAGGGGTGGGAGACAGAGAAATGTCAGACATTTCCTGTGGTTGACAGCCCCTCCAGAATGCAGTGATTGGCAAAAAGTCAGTTTCTCAAAGAAAGGGATTGTGGGCTGGCAATACAAGAGGTGTCCTATTCACTATCTAGCCTTATATGCTTGTCATAAGGCTTAAATAAGGTCATGCACCTACGAGAGTTTCTTTTTAAGTCCCTGTAAATGTACAGTTCTTATTCTCCTTCTCTTTCTTGAATTTAGAAGTAAACAAGAGCCTTTCCTCTGACACCCTGCTCCTCAGGGGCCTAGAGGGAGCTTGCAGCAACCTGGGGGGCACAAGATCCTTTCTGCAGGTCCTGGCCTCTGAGACCCATGGCCGCAGCTGTCGTCAGGAAGGGAAACAGCAAATTGTTTCCAGAGCATTGTCTGTACCAATAATCTGAGGCTTGGAAGAAATACAATTGCTTAGCCTTTATGGGAGAAGTGTCTCCGAAGTGACCATTTGTATCTCCCTTATTGTCTTTCAGACGCCCCCGTATGGAGCACCCATGAGGTAATGCAGATGATACAGTTCCCAGTCTGTGTTTCCAAGTCAAGTAAAATTAATCCACTGCCAAAGGAATTACAAACAAATCATAGCAAACCTATTATTGGGTCACATAGTGCAGACTGCTCTTTTCCTTTCCTTTTACCCTAAATGCTGTTTCCAGAGCTTTGGCAGGCTGACTTCTCTCTCTCTCCCACCCCGCCTACCTTCTCCCTGCTCTGAGGTCCTCCGTTTGTAATGTTTTCTTTCAGGTTCTCTCCTCCCAGTAGCATTTTGCTATTGGCTCCATTTCATCTCAATCACAAATAGATCTTTGGTAGAGGTGACAAGGAACACGCTTTCTGGAGACAAGTGGGAGAGTAGAAATAAGCGGTTCCTTAGGAAGCCAAACATAGGCTTGAATACCCCCAGGACCATCTCTTGTTCTTTATCGCAGGCGCGATCCCTGGGAAATTTGGACAAGGTGAAGACAGACAAGCAAGCCCACTGAAGTCAGGGCCCCACCTGGAAGTTCCCGTGGGGACGCCAGGAATGCAGGTGCACCCCGGTGCTGATCTTGCATAGACGTGCCTGTTCGTCGACCCCCATCTCTTCCTGTGTCCTGCTGGGAGTTTTCTTTATTCCTAGTTCTTGAAATGGTAATGATTTTCCTTGTCATCTCTGAAACTTGCAATGTTGTCATGGGAGACAAATGCACCAGTGTTCATAATCCTTAGATAAAAGGTGCTCTACGCGTGTGAAAGAATTATTTTTGATTTCGTCTCGTGGGCATAAGGTGAGGATTAATTAGTTAATCTCAGCAAAGTGCTCTAATTGGCAGGAGGAATTATCAAGACCCTGGGGAAGTTATCACTTTGAATTGAGTCACTTATAACTGTTCTGCTGTTAATAGCAGCTGAGGTAGCAGTTCTAGTTTCTCAGATGTCACAGACCGGCTTGGCTGCCAGCAGCATCCTGCACCAGACATGCCTGGCCAGGGGTGAAAAGGTGAAGTGAACTTTGAGTGTGGGTGAGGGGAGATCAATGTTCAAAGAAAACTCAGGATCTGAATCAATCTCAGATTCTGTTCTTGCCATTGACCCTCACCTGGGTCCCTGAGGGCATTTTTGTGAAATGGAGTGGGAGGAAAAGAATTCCCACACAGCTGCTGGGTGGGTGCTGACCCAGAACAGAGCGGCCCCCAGGAGAGCAGCAGGGCGAGGAAGGCTTTCCAGCCTGGACCATACAGCAGGCAGACCCTGAACCTTCCTAAGTCTCCATGTCCTCATTTGTAAGATAAGAATGGTGAGCCAGCCCTGGCTGGTGTGGCTCATTGGTTGGGCATTGTCCCGTGCACCCAAAGGTTCCCGGTTCTATTCCTGGTCAGGGCACATACCTGGGTTGCGGGCATGCAGGAGACAACCAATCGATGTTTTGTTCTCACATCGATGTTTTTTGCCTCTCTCTCTCTCCCTTCCTCTCTCTTTAAAAATCAATTTTAAAAAATCTTTTAAAGGGTAAGGGGAGTGTGAGCCACATATTTAGGTTTTATAGGAAGACATAGAACAGCAAATGCTTACACAGCACTTACTACAGGCCAGCCACTCTTCTGAGCCTTTACTTGTATTAACTCAGGCATCATGGCAGCCCTGCAACAGTGTTAGGTTATTTCCCCACCTTACAGAGCTGGGGAAGGTTAGTTCTGAACCAGGTGGTCAGGTCCTAGAGCCCACACTTGTAATCACTAGCTCATGCTCCCTACTTAAGAAAAACTCTCTTCATGAATCTCTCTGTTCATGAAGGACCCAGAGGAAGGGAAGCATTTTAAAAATGCCAAATGTGAAATTATTTGAGGGTCTACGCAGTTTAAGCTTGGGGTCATAGAAATAAGTAGCTTTATTATTCTTCTAGGTGTCCGAACTATAGGATATAAAAATAAAGAGATTGAGAGTACAACAGCTCTCTCCTCTGAGCTTTTAACCATCTTAAAGTAAGCCACATGCTGGCTTTTAAACATGGATTGTATCCTTAAACTAAAATAGTTAAGTTTAGACAATGGTGCTTTTGGCAGTCTCTTAGCAGAACTGGTCAATTATGAGAACCCAAACCACCAAGCTTATCTGGTTTGCAAAAGCCATTTGCAGATTTAAGTGCACTGATTTGGGTAAATTTTCAAGGGAATCTTAAGAAGAGATCTAAGCATGAGAATTCTTTTCTGCTCCTGTCTGGTTCTCCCTTCTAACCCACCAATCAGTCAGTGAACTGTTGACATTTGCATGATACATTGAATAGATGGGAGGTCCACAGCTGCCTTCCAATGGGGAATCAGCCCCTGGGCCTTCTTAAATCCAATTCTGATTCAGTAGGTCTGGGGTGGAGCCTGAAGGCCTGCATTTCTCACAATTCTTAGGCTATTCTGATGCTCCTGGTCTCTTAACACACTCTGTATCTCTAGCTTTTAGACCACACTGAATGGACAAGAAGAGACAAGAAGGAGATAGCATCTCCTAGCAGTGGCTCTGGTAACAAACCACCCTGACTAGGATCAATAGAGGCTGTGCCTTTGCAGCATGGTTTTCAGGACTTTGCTTGGGAAGGACCTCCCAGTCCAAAAAGGACAAAACCCAAACACACAAAAAACCATATTTGATATCTGAAAATTTTATAGTAAGAAAGGTACTCTTTCATCTTAAATATGAACACTCCAAGAAGTGAAATACCAATTTATTCTAGGGTTTGGCAAAGACAGGAATTGAGGGTACTGTTATTTTGGGAACTCCATAGTGGGAGCTAAGAGATGCAAAAATGAGGAAGGACCAAGGATGCTTGGAGTGAGAGCTGGGCCTGGGGACCAGAGGAGACCCCGCAGGTGTCCTGTGCCTTCCAGTGGTGATGGGAAGGCCCCGATGAAGGACAGCCTGGCCTTGGCTTGCAGACCTGCCCAACGTTCCTGCATTTTGGAGGTGGTTAGACATGAGGCCTCAAAAAGCGGCTTTCCTGGTACAGAAAGAGAATTACAGCTTAGAGCCGGAGCCTGCATGCAGCTTCTGATAAGAAAGAGAAAAGCAGCAAGGAAGCTCTAGGGAGGACGTAAGAGCTCAGCACATCAGAGCACAGGTTCTGGATGCAGATAGGCTGGATCCAAATCCTGCTTCAATCACCAACTAACTACATTTCTTAGGGTTTAACTACTCTGTGACCTGCTTCCTCACTAGTTAAGCATGATGTAAAGAAACTTAGCATTTATTCCAATATCCACTCTCATCTTCTTCTTCATAACAGAACTCAACTATCTACATTGCTGACTGGGAAACAGTAAAACCGTATTTCCCAGCCTCCCTTGCAAGTAGGTATAAACATGTAGCTAAGTTCTGACCAATGAAATGTAAGCAAAAGTACTGTTGGGATTTCTAGGAATAAAAAAAGGTTACTCTTTTACCCTCTCTTCCTGCTGCCTGCTGCCTGAAACACAGATGTGATGACTGGAGCTATTGCAGCTATTTTGGACCTCAAAGCGACCTTGAAGACATATGCTGAGGATGGTGGGACAGACAGATAGACATCTTGATGATGCCATGGAGCCACCATATCAACAGGAGCCTGGCCTACTTCCAGATGAGAACAAAATTAATCTACATTTGACTATGTACTTAACTATCAGGAAACAGGGGGCAGGAGGGAATGAATGGAGATCAGGTTCAGAACCAACTATGCAGTGTTTGTGTCTAAAGTCTGCCAGGTCCGGCAACCACTGCACCGCTGCGGGTGGAGGCCTGAGACACCGGGGTGAAGGAGGCAGCCTCCTCTGTTGGCTTTTCCTCTGCTGACCCCTGCCAAGACCCAGAAAAAAATGCTTTCTGGACACTCTGAAGAGTCCCTTTAGGGCCTATCTGACTCCAGGGGCTTGTGACTGCTCATTCACTCACCTTCCCAACTGCAATGTGACCCAACAGAAATAAGAAGCAGCCTTTGCTTGAGGTTTCTTAGAGGAGAGAGCTTAGACTGGTTTCTTGGGGTTTGTAACAAGCCCACAGATAGCAGTTACCTTGAGGCAGGTCGATCCTGGCCCCCAGCGAGGCGTGTGCGAGAGGCAACCAGTCGATGTGTCTCTCTCACATCGATTTTTCTCTCTCTCCCCCCACCCCTCCCTTCCACTCTCACTAAAAAAATCAATGGAAAAAATATCCTTGGGTGAAGATTGACAAACCAAACCAAACCAAAACAAAACAAAACAAAACAAAAAAACAGCTCACCCTCAAGCACGACTAGGAGCCTTTGGAGCCCAGGGGCCTCTGAGAGGTCCCTTTCCATCCCCTTAGTGTCTGGCTTTTGCCTGAGCCTGAGCTTCTCCCTGAAACCACCAGGCATCCTTTTAACCACCCTGGAGCCTTCTCCCACGCATTGGACCAAATGGAAACAAAGCTTTTTCAGCAAAAACAAACAAAAGTGATAGTTCATGGTGAGTTTTCAATAATAAAATAAAATTGAGTTCACCACAAAAAAAAAAAAAAAAAAAAGAGAGAGAGAGAGAGAGAGAGGAAAAAAAAAGCTTAGGTATATTATAATAATCTCACCTTAAATTTAGGTGTTGAGTTACTGGTTGACTCACAATTCCATGGATTTTCCCTTGGGGACAGGTACCATGGAATACATCTTGTCCAGTGTCCATAGAACTTTGATCAAGATACTTATGTGGTTTTTAAAAAGAATCTATAAGTAAGTGATAACATGAAAAAGGCAGAAAATTTACATAGTTACTCAAAAAAGGGGGGTAGGAGGAACAAGCAACTTTGTAAGAATAAAATTTACCCTGAAAGTAATTTTCACTTAGAACCTTGTTTAGGCACTGTTATGAGTTGAATTATGTCCCTCAAAAATTTATGTTGAATTCCGAACCCCTAGAACCTTAGAAGGTGACTTTATTTGGAGATAGGGTTTTTAAAGAGACAATCAAGTTAAAACAGGGTAATTAGAGTGGGTTTAAATCCAATATGGCCAAAGTCTTTATAAGAAGAACTTTGGACACAGACACACACACAGAAGAGAGACCCTACGAAAACATGGAGAGAAGATGGTCATCTACAAACCAAAGAGAGAGGTCTGGAACAGAATCTTCCCTCATGACCTTCAGAAGAAACCCAGCCTTGATCTTGGACTTCTAGCCTCCAGAACTGTGAGAAAATATATTTGTATTATTTAAGCCAACCTATCTGTGGTACTTTGTTATGACAGCCCTAGCAAACCAAAACAGGCAATACAGCAAATACTTGTAAAGGCACTGCTTTGAATGCTATATATAGTAACTCATTTAATCTTCACAAGTTCTGTGGGAGGTGAGCATCATATTTATCATCCCAATTTCATAGGTGAGGAAACTGAGACATCAAGAGGTTAAGAAACTTTCCTAATATGACACAAAATATAAATAGGACAGTTTGGATGATAAACCTCAGTCTGAATTCAAAATCTGGACCCAAAATTTGTGCTTGTAACCACACTACCCTACTTCTTCTTGGGTGCAGAACTTTTCTACAGAGGAAGTTTCCTTCTCCTACCCCAACTCCTAAGCTATTACCGGACAGACAAAAGGGAAAGTCAGGTCATATGGGTGTATCCACACTCAAGTAGTCAAGCCCCTTTGATGAATTTGATAACCTCAAGAGACATTGAAACCAGATTGTTAAGGATTAAATAAATGTTTGTGCCCCTGCCCCCAGTTCATATGTTGAAATCCTAACCACCAATATGCTGGTATTAGGAGGAGGGGCCTAGATAGGTAATTAGGTCATGAGAATAGAGCCCTCATGAATGGGCTTATATCATTATAAGAAGAAACACAAAGCGATGATTTTTCTCTCGGCCATGTGAGGATGCAACGAGAAGATGGTTGTCTTTAAACCAAGAAGAGTGTCCTCATCAGAAGATGCTGGATCTGCCAGCACCATATTCTTGGACTTCCCAGCCTCTAGAACTGTGAGAAATAAATATTGTTTAAGCCACCAGTCTATTCTGTTATAACAGAATAGTATTCTGTTATAGTAGCCCAAGCATAAGGTACAGGTTTTAAAAAATCATGGGGTAATTCTAAGACATCGGTGATTGAACCAAACTTATTCCGGAACCTAACCGTGCAGATATTTTTTTCTTTTTCTTTTTTAAATTTTTTTCTTTATTTAATATTTTTCCCTTCACCATTTATACCCCCAATACTCTCTTCCACCTTAAGCACTCAGTTCAGATCAACATAACTTGATGGGGTCATGCGGTGTGTTTACCCAAGAGCTTATGGAAAATTGTGCTGGTAACCTAGGCCATCAAAATCCTGTCGTTTATACCCACTTATCCAGCGATGACTCCCAGGGCAATAAAGTGGCATACAGCTCAGACATTACTTTTGTAACCCCTTTTCCTTTTTGTTTTAAAAAATGTTTTTATTGATTTCAGACAGAGGAAGGGAGAGGGAGAGAGAGAGAAACATCAATGATGAGAGAGAGTCATTGATCCACTGCCTCCTGCACGCCCCCCACTGGGGATCGGGCCGAAACCGGGGCATGTGCCCTGACCGGGAATCTCACCGTGACCTCCTGGTTCATAGGTTGACGCTCAACCACTGAGCCACGCCGGCCGGGCAAAACCCCTTTTCTGTTGCTTGCTAACATCAGCACCCACCAGCACCACCACCTGGCACAACTCCCAAGGGGGTGGAGGTGAAGCAAAACCAGCACCTGCTTCATGGGGCTGCTGTGAGAATTTAGTGAGCCTGGCACAAAGTGGACTCTCAGTAGCATCAGTCTTTTTTCCCTTTGAAACCAGGAGGAAAAACCTTGCTCAATGAAAATGAAACCGTTGGTTGTAAACCTGTGTTCTGTTTACATTTTAATTCACGTTTTAAACTCCCTCTCCTGACTTCTGCAGGTTACTGACAAATCAGCCTTGTGTAAATGCAGATTGAAAAGACGCAGGCTTTGCCCTAACTATGCAGTCGGCATGCAAATATAAGTAGGACGCTTGTTGCAGGAACACCTTCATTTCAGCAGCTGCCTGCAAGGGAAGGGAACTCATGACGTATAAAAACAGAGAAGAGGCATTCTCCCCGACAAAATTAGCATTCTAACAAAATGACCCTATCCCAACCCAGTCCTGTTTTGGTCAGACTCTCTTGTCCGTTGAAAGTGCTCGTGCCCAGCTGCTCTGCTGTGATTTATTTTGCAGTGTACTGTGCCAGGCCAGCCCACAGCCTGCTTCAGAATCCTGGTTTTCCTCTTTGCACAAAAGAGTTTGGACAAAACAAAGCTGGGATGTGCAGGGTCACGGGCTTCTGTACCCTGCTGGCCAATGAATAGGAGACAAGGCGAAATAGAGAAAGGCTGTCCAGGGCTCTGTGGCCCGTGGGAAGTGGCGTTGCCAAGGCAGTGATTTAAAGCCAGACTAGAGAAGGTGGTGTTAACAAGGACAGGAGACCGGAGCCACATTTCCTGAAGGGCAAGGGAGCAACTCGGAGTAAATTCACTACCAATTGGTAGGATTTCCATGCTTTGTCTAAAATATGTATTTCTAGCCTTATGTTGAAAAATTGTGTTCAGAACTCTGAACTCTGAACACAGTAGCTTTATCACATCCTGGCTGTCAGAGATCATTTAAAATCAGATAAGAGGGAAGGAAGGGAAGTTGAGAGTCAGGATTGTTGTCCAATCCAAGCCCGATAGAAAGCATTCACTAATGGCCTATTTATAGAGACATATGGGATGGTCATTAGGAGCAGAGCCCAGGCTGGGTCCTGGCTCTAATGACGGAGTTCATGAGAGACACTCACCAGCTAGGGAAATCATTTACTCTCTTGGTACTTCAGATTAGGTCACCGACAAGAATGGGTAAGACCTGTAGGATTTCATGGGATCCGGGGGAGCAGGAAGGGCCTCACTCCACTCATTTAGTTTGGAATATTAATTATTAGCCTCTTATTTTAAAACCAGACCACACTGTCAGGGGACAACAAACAACATATTTGTTTATATATATCTAACTCATTGCCCTGCCTACAGACGATCACTAGGTGTTCTGATTTCTGAGCTAATACTGTATTTGAATGAAAATTGGGTTTTTCTAAAAGAAAGTCAATTATAGACAGGTCTATACTCAACCCAAAACTCACCTCTGCACCCCTCAAGTTATTTGCTCAGTTCCCTTGTTATAGAAACTATGGTAGTTACCTATTAGCAAGTGAAAAAGTCTCAGAATAAAATCAGTGGATTTGCCCACTATTTAGCCATAAACGGTTCTTTAGAAATTAGGAGTGTGTGGAGGAAAGGGAGAGCAAGAGGCTCATGACTAAGGAACATGGTTATTTCTCCAGCATAAAATTGGAATCTAAATAGTTTGTGAGAGCTTATTAGAAACACAGCACAAAATTTCACAAGCTAAATGCACACTTATGGTTTACATCACCAAGACAGCAAAATCTTTCGTAATGGCTAACCAAGTGCGTTAATCTATATTACATCATTTGATTCTATATCATCTAGAAAAGTCAACACATAAGGTACTATTATCTCCATTTTATGGAAGGGGAAACATGATCATAGAGAATATAGTGTCCAAGGCAGCTTTATACACAGAAAATGATGTAGTCTATATGAAGTATTCATGGCCACCAAATAGGGCCAGGATCTAAATCTAGATCTGATTGCTAGTTATATCCTATCAAATCTCAGGATATGACCACCACGGGCCCCCCCCCCCCCAACTTCCAAAATAAAACTTTCTAGTCAAATATAAAGGCCCCACTAATAGTCATAAGAGCCGCTTAAAGGCAAACTCCTTTCTCCGTGGAATTTCACTCAGACACTACCTTATAACATCACAGAATCTTAGATATGAAAATCATTTCTAGTCTAATTGTCTTGTTTTACAGACAGATGAAAAAATTGAAAGCAGGGAAATTCATTCACAAGAGCCCCACTGAAGATGTCCCTTCTTGTCTCATTGGCTAGAATTGTGTTACCTGTGTATCTCTAGACCAATAATCAAAGGTAAAGGGGGTGGAATTCAGGACTGACTTAGAGTAATCAAGATCCAGGCACACTGCTGCCCCCTCTGAATGATCACCTCCCAACACGAGGGCTCATGCCAGCCCTGGTTATTGGGAAGGTCAGAGCCGGTATTTTTCAAACTGAAGATTGAGATCTATAAGCAGGTGTCAAATCAGTTTAGTAAGTCACCATCAGCTTTTTAAATGAAAAAAAAAAAAAATAGTATAAACTATATCAGAGTGCTTTGCATGCAAGGAACACTTCAAGCAAGAAACACTTGTTCCAGCCCTGGCGAATGTGGCTCAGTTGGTTGGAGCATCGTCTTGTGTACCCAAGGATCGAGGGTTCAATTCCTGGTCCGGGCACATGCCCAGGCTGTGGGTTCAATCCCCGGTCGGGGTTCGTACTGGGAGTAACCGATCAATGTTTCTCTCTCTCCCCCTCTTCTTTCCTCTCTCTAAAAAAAAAAAAAAAAAAATCAATAAAAACATATCCTCGAGTGAGAATTGAAAAAAAAATTTTAAAGAAACGTTTGTTCCAATTTTATATAAATGCTGTGTGAGTGTACTGTGTTGCATTGTGGTATTTCCTACCATGGGTCATAGTCAAAGGCTTGAAACCCACTGTACCAGAAGGTGCTTTTACTAAGGGCAGAACTTTGCCTTATTCATTTCTGGGTCTTCAGTGCCTGGCATATGGGACACTTTAAATCTATGTAAGATTAACTGAATCGATGAAAAATTCAATATTGATACTCTGCTCCCCAGTTTCCTCTAACAAAGACTAATGTATCAAGGTGTTTCCTGGAAAACTTCAGCCAACCAAACAGGGAATCTTCCCCTGTGGCCAAAGAATCAAGTGCTTACTTTGGGCCAGGTCTGAGATGAACATATGGTGCACTTTCCTTCATTTCATCTTCCCAACAATTCTACAAAGTCAATATTATTACTCCCATTTTCCAGTTGAATAAATGATAGTTTTTAAAATGTTAAATAATTTGCTGAGGTCACAGAATAAGTGGAGGGGCGGCGGGATTATAGAGTAAATTGATCTGACTCCAATTCCTGGACCTAACTCACCACCAACAGTGAGCTGTGTCAGAACCCTTCATGGCCCTCTGCAAAAGCAGCAGAGAGGCCCAGCCCGGGTTCCACTCATTTGGGTGGGAACTTCTTGCCTACACATGAACACCTTGTACTTGACCATCCAGAGATCTCTTAGCCTCACCTAATCCAAAAATGCTGTACATCAAGTCCCAAAGGATTCATTCTGCCTCGCCAGCAGTCCCAGCACAGGGAGACATCACCAAACAGTTCACATGACATCCACCCCGCAGGTAGCTGGGAGTCCAGAGGTCCCCACACTCCTAGGCCTGCGAGAACATTAGTGGGGGGACTGTTGAAGAGGTTAGCACAGCCTGTGGCTCCCAGCCCTGCCCGCCACATCCTTAGTAACCAAGGTGGTTCGGGCTTTCTGGCCGAGTCATCAGCCATTGAAACCGGAGTTAATTCAGAAAACTGGTTTCAAGTTACGCGCTCTCACAGGACCCGGGGAAATGAACCCTGCTGGCCTGTTGTCTGTGCGGTAAACAACCCCTTCTTTCTTGGTGAAATTTCTGCCAGCTCTTGTGTCCTGCTACTGAGGGGGGTGGGGAGTAGCTAAAGCTTTGCTTTTACTGAATGCGGTTTAAAATATTTCCCCTCTCTGGGTGTCTTGTTCCTGTTGCTCGACAGTCTTGTGAGCTGAATCTTTTTGCAGGATCCCAGCAGGGACTTTCTTCTGGGTATTTCTTCTGTGTATCGGGAGGACAGGAGACACTGAAAAGTGTCTCCTGTCTTCGGTTTCTCTCGTGGCCATTAGCTTTCCAATGGTCAACTGCCAACGTGCCACTAAATTTGATTTCAGAAGGGAAAAAGGAGAAACAGCTTAATTTGGCCCAAAGTAGGTTTGCCGTCTTTTCCTCTCCTTTTCTCGATTTCTACGTGTGCCCGATGGCCAGCACTGACCTGGGAAGAGTGGATCTTCTCCGTGCTAAATGCCTCGGGTCCCAAGGAGCCCTGCAGAGCTGGAGGTCGCTTCCAGGTCCAGGTCACTGAAGAGGTAAAAACCCGTCTCGTGGAATTTCGTCAGTCCTCTCACAGCCAGTGTGTGTACAGGGAGAGGGCACCCCCCCGAGGGACAGTCCGGGAGTGCGCTGCTCCCCTGGCAGAGTGCGGAGGGTGCTCAGAGGGGACTGAAGACCCCTGTCATTTTCCCATGAACTCCTGCCACCGCTGCTGCACGGGGCATGGTGTCACTGGGGGAGATGGCAGCAACAGGACAATCTGGAGTCAAGGAACTGGGGCTCAAGTCCCATCTCCACTCTTTTACTCTGTAAGCAACATTATATACATGCCTGAACCTTTCTGTGCCTCAGTTTAAACATCTGTAAAATGGGAATAATGATATTGGCTGTGCAATACAGAAAGGGCTTTGTAAATAAGGCATCATAGCTCATAATAGTAGTAACATTTAAAAGACTATAAGGACACTTCTGAGATTTGTCTCAGTGTTACTGCATCTACATTTAAGGGGATATTTTTTGAAGATAAATTCCTTCATTGTTGTCATCACTGTCGCCTTCATTAGTCAAACACCTGAAGTAAATTTGGCTCCAGACGAAATATAGTCATCAATATCATCCCTAAAAGGCCAGTTGGTCAAGACATTTCAGATATCAAATCATGAGGTCCTCCCCACCCCTCAGCTGTGTCACATTCCTTCACTTAGACTAGCCTTCGGTCCACACAGCACCTTAGCGTAATTTAAACTCTTTCTCCCCACTGCCTTGTGCTATCTGGGCTGCACACTTGGACAGCCTGGTTCCTGTCTGGTGAACCACATTAAAACCAAAGGAATAAGAGCTAATGTAATTGGTTGAAGTCATTTCCAGAAATACACTATTGGGGACATATCAAGAAGGTATCTGGGTTCTAAACAGAAAATCATAATTAGAACTAATATAGCATCTAAATTACTTTAAGGAAAACAATTGTTACAAAATCAGATTACAGGGCACACCAAACTCCGTGTTAGAAATTGAAAGAGGCTTACTTTTTAAATATATCCCTGTATTCTGATAATTCCAAGCTCATTCTAGAACGAATCTTAACTCTTCACGATTTCTATAGATGTTCATAAAATAACACTGTCATAATTACACCTACTCTGGTGTGGGACCAATGGGGTTACTGTATTTAAGAGCAGCATTAACATACAGTCTCACATAAAACACGTAGGCAGCCTCAGAATTATGGCAAATTTAAGTTGGTGCCAGAGGAAGAAAATACATGTGCCTTTTAACTGACTCAGAAACAGGCTTCCCAGACCCTGGCGCTTCAGCTCCCCACGCCCAGGCCTCTGTATGTATCTGACTTCGAGGGGTGGGAAGTCAGAGAGTATACTCAAGAGCATTAACACACAAGGGAAAGTGGAATCTTTTTTCTTTTTTCAGGAAGTGACGAGTAAGCCATTTTTAAAATGTGGGGAAAACGGAGGGAAAGAAAGAGCGAAAGAGAAGACGAAGAAGGAAGTGGGAAGGAAAGTAAAACGCAGCGTCATCCGTGTGTCCTGACGGCTTGAGCTCAGGCTGTCCTGCGCATATGCTCCAGGAAGGGAGGGGAGCTTCAGGGCTGAGTCCAGGGAAAAGCCTCCTTTACTCTTCTGCAAAGGTCAGGTGTCTTCAGTACATTGCAGCCCATTTTTCCCCTTTTCTTAGCGAGAGGCTTGCCTTATAGTGATTAGATGGAAGTGGGTACAGCACCATTGACCACTGATGAACAGAACATCTTCTGTCCCTGGGCACCTGCAGGGTACCCATCAATCACTTTTTATTGACTTTGAACTAAGGTCCGTGAATTCAAAAACTGCAATTTAAAATTTTTATAGGCAAACTAATGGTATATCAACTTATACAAAGCTGATTCTTCAATAATGCAGTTGAAGGGCATAGCGTCCTGACACTGCTGGAGCCTCTGTTTTATAGTTTTTCATTCAGGGGAAGAAGGAAGGAACACTGACTGAGCCCTGGTATGCGCCAGACACTGTGTGGGGTGCTTTGCATGGATCATATGGAATCTAAGTCCCCACCAACTGTAACACACCCATTATTTCATGTACTGCCAGGAAAGCAAAAACACTGCCAGTTAACTGAAGGGTACTATCCAGGGTGTATTTGCTGTGAAGATAAACTTAATAAGCCTCAAGGGTCTGCACTTGCATGGGCCCTTCCAAGGTTCCCAGAGGGGCCCCAGCAATGTATTCACGTGGCCATATGTTTTTGTAAAATTTGCAAAAGATATTTTAACTGCAATCAGCCCACTGTCTCTTTTCACTCTGACTTTCTCTCTGTCACACTTCCCCTTGTGTTCAGTGGCACTAGCGTGGCCATAGACAATTTGGGGATCTTCTTAAAGGGGAAGTTGAGTTGGGGAATACATTTAGTCTGGGTCCAGTCAGATATATTCATGTGGTCACAGTCACATTCATACAATTAAGTTACTGCTAGTCACCCTGGTGTAGCAATGGCCTCCACCATTTCTACCCTCCACTGTGCCAGCTCTCCTGGCAGTGAGACCCTCAGGTGCAGGGCTCAAGGTTGTATCCAACATAAACATGTCCTACCAAGCTCACTAGATATACATAGCGTGGGTAGTGGAAAAAAAACAAGGCTTGAAGTTTATGAAGCCAAAAATTAGTCTGTGGAAAATTCTTCCAAATATTACAGCGCACTTATGAAAGAAACTTTATAGAAGTGTTTCCAAATCTAACAACAACCCTAAAATTTTATCTCCCACTACCTAAAACAAGTGATGAAGCTGGAAAATGCTTTTCTAAATGATACATAGTAAAAAAAAAAAAAAAATCTGCATCAACAATAGAGAAGGAAAACTGAATTGCCTACCTAGTCTCTCTATAGAAAATGACATAACAAAATCACTGTCATACAGCCAAAAAAAAAAAAAAGAATAAAGAGGTATTACATAAGTGTGTCAGGAAGTTAATTAATAGATATGGTTTTTATTGCTTTTATGGTGTTTGTGAGTTATGTCAGCTTTTAAAATGTATAATTTGCTGTGATTTCTTTTCTCATCTAAACAAATATTCACATTCTTTCCTAATTTCGCATTCATCATTTTGCATTTTCTTTTTTGAAAAGTTTCCAAATAATATAAGATTCAAGCCCTCTAAAACCTGGGTCCACTCCCAGATGCCATCTTAATTTTAGAGAACTTTTTAATGTTGGAGCAGGAGGGTGGGGAGTAATATGTGTCTTAGAATTGATGAAATACATAGTATATAGTATTTAATTTAATGACATCTAACAACACTGTAGAGTGGGCATTATCAAACACATATTACAGATGAGGAAACTGCGCTCAGGAAGTTGAGAAATTTGCCCAAAATTAAGCCTGCAGGGTTAAGACTGTTGTCATGGTTCCATCGGCAATGTTCAAAACTGGAAGCCACAAAATGAGGCCTGTGTGTGCACTTGGGTGGAATCACTTTGTAAGGAGTCTCAGCTCTCCCCTACCCATCCTGAGTTGGTTCGATGCAGAGGCAGAATTAGAACCAGACTTTTTACTCTAAATCCTGAAGTCTTTCCACTACACTGTACTGCAGCCTCTTTGGGAAAGAAATGCTATTAGCTGCTATGAACATCGGGGTGCATAAATCCTTTCTCATTAGTGTTTCAGGATTCTTAGGATATATCCTAGAAGTGGGATCACTGGGTCAAAAGGCAGTTCCATTTTTAATTTTTTGAGGAACCTCCATACTGTTTTCCATAGTGGCTGCACCTGGAGAATATTATGCTAAGTGAAATAAGCCAGGCAGAGAAAGACAAATATCACATGATCTCACTTATATGTGGAATCTAAAGGACATAATAAACTGATGAACAAAATAGATTCAGTGACATAGAAGCATGGAACAGAATGATGACTCTCAGAGGGAAGGTGGGGGTGGGTGGGTGGGGAGAGATTAACCAAAGAACTTACATGCATATATGCATAACCCATGCACACAGACAAAAGTGTGGTGAAGACCTGGGGAGGAGAGTGGGTATGGGGTGGAAGGGGTCAATGGGGTTAAAAGTGGACATCTGTAATATTTTCAACAATAAAGATAAATTTTTTAAAAATGAAGGAAAAAAATAAAGTATATCAACAATAAAAAAAAAGCTATTAGCTACTTCCTCCTTATAGAAATTTATATTTCCTGTTAATTGTCCAAAAAGATATTTCATATTCATCCTATGTGTAATTTTTCAATTAAAAGACTTTGTCTTCTGTTCAGGAGCTTTATGAATTCGACAAAGGGACCATCTCCAAACACTGCTCTCAGCCCCAGTGCCTTCCCAACCAGACCTGCCAGAAAAGACACCCTTTGGGTAAAAACATTAAAGTTCCCCCCCTTTCAAAATGTACATGCCTACCTGGAAGTAAAAACTCAGTAAGGAAGCTATTTTTGTTATTAAGAATTAACAAGAACATATTATTCAAAAGTGCTAACACCACAGGAATCCTGGGAGGAAGGCATAGTGTTGGTCCTGGCAAGGTCCGTTTTGTTTATGAAGGTGGGGTCCTGAGAAGCCAGAGGGAAGCAGTGCAGTTGACATTTTCATTTCCATTCTACCAGCCAGTTGCAGTTCATACAAGCTAATTGATTAGTTCCTGGTGCAAAACTCCTCTTGGCCATTAAGCCAAAACATCACCAAAAACAGTCTTTCAAGGTACTACATACAAAGAGACCCCGTGCATGCCATTGCCACATTTGGGACTGTCCATCACCGAGAACATCAACACCGACCACCAGCCTGAGCTTCCTAGTTTCTTCCCCATGATTTATGCGAAGAAAGCAGGACTTAAAGCAGGAGTTCAACTTGGGGTTCTTGAACCTCCTTGAAATTACATACCAACTTGTTGCAGGAGTAAGGTGAGATTGTATTTTTTTAGGGAAAGAATTCATAACTTTCATCAGATACTAAAAGGTTCTATGAGTCCCCAAAAGATTAAGAACTGCATTATTAGGAGAAACCACTGAAACAAAAGTTAGTACAAGTCTCAGGGAGATGCTGATGCCAAAAACACAGTAAAAAAATTTTTTTCTTGACTACAAGAACATTCTTTTTTTAAAAAGAAGATGTGTGTGCATGTGATTAAGAAAAGATTCATTACATTTAACTGGTTTATAATGTTTTAATGTATTAAATAATCAGTTAATAATTAAAATGGTTTAAAATGATTTGTATTATAATACTAGAGAGTTTATCAACCTTCCATTTTTAAAGTACTGGACCACTTTATTTTGAATAACGTAATTGAATGAGAAACCTATTTTTGGCCTTAAATCAGACTACTAAACAGAAAATATTGAGCTGCATAGAAATCATTCTACCACAGTTTCATTTTGACCTTTTCTTCTGCAGCTATTTTTTTATATATATTTGATCTGTGTTTAGAAATGCATTATTTATTACTTGAGCTAAGGCAGTAATTTGTTTCTGGTAATATAAAAAAAACAGCCCTGTCAACTCAACTAGCTTCCTGAATCAACAAAAATCATGATATCATTAAGGTTTTGTGTGTTTTTTAAGGCATCTTTTCTAAACAAAGTAGCTTCTCTTGTTCGACCTTCATCTTGCTTCCTTGGTCCATCTTCCTCCCACGTACAAAACACTTTCATCTCATATTTCTGGTCCTTCAGGTCCTTCTAGTCCTTGACCAGTCACCCCACAGAAAAAACAAATTTTGGCATCTGAGTTGGGCCTTTCCAGGTTGTAACTTTGAGAGGAAAGACCTACAATTGCCTTGAGAGAAACTGGAAAGGCATACACTTCAAAAGAGATGTGTGTTCAGCATTGGTCGCACATACATTCAAACTCATGCATTAACTCCCTTCAACACTATGCCTTAAAAGAGGTTTAAAATTGCAAATAAAGGGATGAAATTTTCAGGAGGTATAAATTTTTTTCATTTCTTAAATGGTTGGCCTTGGGTTTTGATTGTTTGGGACTTGTTTTATTCTCTTTCATTTCTGCAAAACAGAATGTTGAATCTCCCTTCCCCTCTCCAACCCTGGAGATCAGAGCAAAGCAAACATCTGATCATGTGAGCAGGCAGGTCCAAAATCCTTGACATCATTCCTATATCCGGAAAATTTCCCATCTTGGAGGTAATCACTTCCCCACAGTAGAAGCTAAAAAAACTCACTTTTCCTGCTTCCCTTGCAGCTAGGCCTCACCCATGTTATCCAAGCTCTGCCTGTTAGATGTTCTTACACAAGGCTTTAAGGCTTCAGTCTAAGTGAGCCGCATGAGGAAGCCCACCATACAGAATCCATTTTCTAGGAAAGGTGGTATGGTGGTGTCCAGCTGTCAGGACAACAGCAGCGTGAGCTATGCTGTGGAGTTTAAACTAGAGATAGCAGCAGGAGCCCTTTGCTGATTCACTCTGGTGGTGTGGTTGGTCTGAGCATTGTTCTGGCTTCCTGACCTCCAAGCCTGACTCTCTGGCCCTCCAGAAAATTTTGAGAGTGTCTTAATATCCTTTAATAAAGTCTTTTTCTGTTTAAACTACTGTGGGTTTTGTTTTTTGTGACTAAGATCCTTGACAGATGCAATGCTTACAGCACTCTCCGATTGCATCTGGTTGCATTTTCTCCTTCTCATGGGGCCTTTGTGACCCTCCTCCAATGAGTTAGATTCTTCCCTGACTTAGGCCTTCACCTGAGCTGCTCCCTCAGCTGAGAACGCTCTCTCCCTGCTCTAACCCTCCCTCCTTTCTAAACTCAAAACACAGCTCAAAACTGACTAGGTTAAGTCCCCCTCATACACATCCTCCTATACTCACCCTTTGTTGTACTTATCAAAATTAAAATTAAGCACTTAGTTGGTTAATTAATGTTTTTCTCCCAAAAGAGACTGTAATAATTATAATAATAGTAGTGTCCCTCCTATAGTGACAACACCCAGGACTGAGAGAAAGAAAGCTCTAATATACCATATACAAATTCAGGTTCCTGGTATTTTTGCATCTGTGAAGACTTCCTTGCTTGCTCCTTCTCAGGACCTGAATCTGAACCCAGCTGTTTTCATCCATGCTTGTAGATTGTCCGCTCCCAGCAGAGGATAATTTTCAGTTGAGCAAAGGACAGCAGCAGTCCCCGGGGCAGCCTGTGGTTTCTCAGATGATTTTGCACTGACCTGCCATCATTGATAGTGAAGCCTGGGTGGGGAACTGGTGATGCATTCACAGTCACTTGTGGAAAGTCTTCACACCCCAGTTTTCTATCGTTCTTTATCTGCTGACCTCCCACTCAAACTAATTTGAACTCCTCCTTTCCTGGCAGTTACAAAGGAAGAAATAGAACAGATGGGACAACAGAGCTTTTATTAAAGAGAAAAACCAACAACTTGAGAACATGGTCCTTCTTCCTTCACTCAGAAAGGGATGGTGAAAATAGAACATCATTGAACAAATTCTTGCTAAATTAAAAACAAATTCAAATCACCATCTAATGTGGGTGAAAAGATGCAACTAGCCAACCACAGGGGCAGGGATTTCCCACAGGGCCCTTGAAAGCACCTCTTTGTGCACAGGCTCATACCTCATAAAGGTTATTCTTCAGTCATTTTTAGAATTCCTCATCAGTGTAACCATTTTTAGATGGGTCTGTGTGTTGTTTCTTCTTTAAAAATCTAAGAAATAGTAGGCTGAGGTGTAGGGGCAAGAACAAAGGGGCCTGAGAAAACCTTAGGCCTAACCGCCAAGGACATCCAGGGTTGGAGGTCTTCAGGTCAGGGGAAGGTGGGCCGGGTGACAAGGCCAACAGCTGTATCTGCAGTCACAGGTGCTACTCTGCACAGAGTGGCTCCAAGGGGTCAGCTGGCCTGTGAAAATCATTAACCCACAGACCAAGCTCCCCCAGGCAGACTTATTGTTGGTTTTCTGTCTTGGATCACCACCACCTTAAACACAGCCCGTGGTGGGTGCAAACAGGAGACAGCCTTGGTCCCTGTACTGCTTTCTTTAAACAGGAAGCAGCAAATAACTGCCGCAGAGTAGAGCTGGGTATCAACAAAAGCCACACCTGCAGCTGCACCCTCCTGTGTGTTCAAAAACAAACAAGCCACTCCTTCCAAGTCTGTGCAGAGACAGCTCTGAAGTTGGCCTTCTCCACGGGGCCACCTGCCAGACTCTTTTGAAGCCTATTTCTCATTTATTTGAAACACATAGCGTTTGATAGAAACTTGCAATACCTTTTAAAAGATATTTTAAAGACATCTTGAAAAAATATTTCATGAAATACATTTTAAAGATATTTTCTTTGGGGGGGAGGGGGCAAGTGAAAAAGGTAAAGGGATTAAGAAAAAAACAAAAAACACCCCAAAACCTCAAAGACACAGACAATGGTATGGTGATTACCAGAGGGGAAGGGGGTGGGGGCAGGTAGAAGGAGGTAAAGGGGGAATAAATGGTGAGGGAAGGAGACTGACTTTGGGTGGTGAACACACAATACAATATACAGACGATGTATTATAGAACAGTATACTTGAAACCTATGTAATTTTATTAACCAATGTGACCCCAATAAATTCAATAAAAATTTTTAAATGGATTTTCTCTACAAATATGTATTCAATATGCATAGTCATCAGCTCAGCAATTATATTAGTTAGAGCCTGCTATGTGCCAGGCATTGTGCTAATAATTGCTGGAAATGCACAAAGTAGAAAGTACATATATACACACAAACATTTTATATATAGAAGTCTGCAAATAGGTACCCTGTGAAGTTTGAACTAAAATATTAGCAATCTAATCTGGACATCAAATAAGTTAAATGTTTAACACCCAAAGTGATAGTAGGAAATATCTGTTTCCATTCTTATCTGGCTAGTGATTTTTTTGAACGTATAGATCTTTATTGATTTCAGAGAGAGGAAGGGAGAGGGGGAGAGAGAGATAGAAACATCAATGATGAAAGAGTCATTGATCTGCTGCCTCCTGCACGCCCCCTGCTGGGGATCGAGCCCACAACTTGGACTATGTGCCCTGACTAGGAATCGAACCTTGATCTCCTGGATCATAGGTCGATGCTCAACTGCTGAGCCATGCTGGCTGGGTTAGCTAGTGATTCTTAGTCAAGTGTATTCACTTGGATCACTTTGGGAGCTTTTTAAAAGTACAAATGCCAAGGCCCCACCTCAAACCCACAAAGTCAGAATTTCTGAGAGTGGGTCAGTTTGAAGCTTTCTTCTTTTTCCGAGTTGCTGATCTTGATGATCTTAAAAGCAGCTGAACAGCTGAGATCCACATTTCTCAGTTACTAGCAACTAGCTCAAAACCCAATTTCTTTAACATTTTAAGTAATTACCATTAAAGACGACCACATTTAACAAGCAGGGGCTATGTGGTAGGGTGGCCGGGCACTTTCAGCTAAAGGCAGGTCTAAGGCGTGACAGATATCATGACCAAGGTGTTCAGAGCAAGAAAGGATAAAGAACCGGGAGAGCACAAGGGAAGTAAGGCAGGGAAACTACATCTAGTGCTTAAGTAGATATCCCAGAAATACAAGCCATTCCAGACACCCGGACACCCAGACACCCAGACAGTGACATGGTGTACCACAGATCACATCCAAACCTTACTAGAAAGAGCGTCTAAGTTCCATCACTGGTTCAAGTACCACTTGGGGCAGGCTCAATCCATGGCAGCCCCTAACAGTTGGTAGATAGGCAAAGCAGGGTCACCACTCGCCCAAACGAAAAACTTGGGGCAAAAAAACACACAAAGGAATGTTATTACTGTCAGGGAAAACCATTTATTTAAAGAGGTCTACTGTCACACAAGAAAAGGGTGAATAAATAGCAAATGTTTATAAAGCATTTACTATGGGGCGATGTTCCGAGTGCCTAAAACAAATGAATACACAAGACTAGCATTAGATACCTACTATAATTAGAAGCCTTCAGGTCAGGGAAATGGGCCTCAATTAAAGCAGCTCCAGAAAAACAGGTTTAAAAATTTTTTTCATCAATAAGCATCTGTGTTTCTGCTCTGGCGGCGTGCCCCTGACCTTCAGTACACTGACTTTTGGACATTCCAGCCACTCCACAAGTCAGCACCTTCCATGTTTGGGCCATGTTACCATTAACCCCTTAAGCAAGATCACGCAGTGATGATTAGCAAAGGACTCTAATGTAATATTTTCCAATAAAAACCAAAATGTGAGCCACAAAGATAAGCCACATACATAATTTTTATGTTTTCTAGTAACCACATTAAAATAAGTAAGAGATTAAATTAATCTCAATATATTTTATTTAGCCCAATATATTTAAACTATTATCACTTAAACATACTCATATTAAAAAAAGTATTGATGAGATATTTTACATTCTTTTTTTATGCTAAATCTTTGAAATCCAGTATGTATTTTATACTTACAGCACATCTCAACTCAAACTACCCACATTTATTTTTAACTTTATTGAGAAATAATTAGGAATAACTATAATTATATTAAATGTACAACTAGCTGTATTTCAGATGTTCAATAGCCACATGTGGCCAGTGCGTCCACACTGGAGAGCACAACTCCAGAGGAAAGTGAAGATTAGCTACAGGTAGGGGGTCAGTACCCCAAATCATCTCCCAGTCCTCACTTAGAAGGATGTAAGCTTTTTGTTTTGTTTTTTAATAATAAGAGCCACTTTTCCTCATGCTCTTGTCCTTAAACAATAGGAATCTATCATCCATGACTTGAATGTCTTCATTTTTCAACCTGCCTGATTTTGGAGATAACCCTTTTACATTTTAGTAGTCTATGCAGAAACTCTTTTTTAATGAACTAAAAGCTAGTCCTATCAGGATGTCCTTATTTGAGTCTTCTGGAATTTGGTGACTAAGATCCTGCCAACCCTTCCTGGGCCCTTGGGATATCTCTGACTTGCTCCACAGTCCTCTGATAAGGTTTTGCAGATGTAGTATTAAGAGGCTCAAGAACCCAGGATTGTAATAACACAGTTGTTTTTCTACATCTCCAACCCCCTTTGTCTGGAGTTTTGCCTTTCTCTGCAATTTTCCCTCTTGACGTACAGGGATCCAGGTAGCACTCAGCAGTCCAACTGTAGATGGTGCAGAGATTACATTCGGGCTTTATACCTATTTCAGTCATGCCTGCCTTTTCCATGCTCCCCACCCCCTTCCTCTGTTACACCTCAATAAAGAAATTACATTCCAAAAGGTACCCAGGACTGGCATTTTTCCACTGGCCTTTTTTGAGAAATTAAATCAGAATTCCAAAACCACAACAAGCTTCAACAAGGAGTGGCCAGTCTGACAATCACAACCATGTACAAACTTGTCTAATTTTTTTTTAATCTTGAAACATAATTTGGGTGACTAATATCCCCTGGGATAGGCCAGATACTTGGTTTCTTCCAACCCCACCCAAATTCTCAAGTGGGCCTCAAAAACATGTTGTTGGAAAGTCTGTTTCATGTACAAGCACCTTCAAAGCTAAAGCTATACAACCAGCAAAACACTTCCCTCCTACTGAAGTAGCTGACTTGACACAGAGGCCCTGGAAGGACAACGGATATGGGGCTGATGCTTTAGTCATGGGCACCAATGGTCCACGAAGAAAGCAAGCCCAACCTTCTGCAGCGTTATAGCCGGGGAGGGCTGTGACTGTCAGGATTCTGAGAGGCACTTGGAAAGAAAAGAAAAGGAGCGTAAATGAAAAGAGAGGAAACTGGGAGTGGGAGAGGAAGGCTCAGGTGGCTGGGAAAGGAGAAACAATCTCTGTGGAGCAGCAAGATTTGCACTGTAGAAAACATGGAAGGTGGGCCTTGGAACATTCCTTCAGGATGCGGTTGGCTCCCTGCAGGATACCCTTTCTTGTTGAAGTCTTTAAAATGCTAAGTATGAAAAAGACTGAGAGGAGTAGGGGGGGACAGAGGGGAAACCATCAGATTGTCTCTTAAACGATGTTTAAGGCTGCCAGGATATCAGCAATTTGACATGATCTTCCTGCTCTCAGGGCCTGTACTTCCTTCTCTCCCCACCCCACTGCAGGGCTCAAGACTTTAATGATAGGGAAGGTGAAGATTTTACAACTGTCTGGAAAGAAAGTTGGATATTTTTTTCCTGCTTCTTTTAAATCCTGGGATTTTCCATCATTAGCCATCAAATGAATTCTTGAGGAGTTTCCTGCTAATCCATGTCTAGGCGACTCTATACAAACACGCACACACACAGTGTGGATTCAGGTTGGAATAAACAGCAAGCAGTACTTTTTGACAGCAGAAATTCTGAAATCTTTTGTTCAAAGAGGAGGACTTTTCCTGGAGTTTTTCGAGTGCTTAGCGGACAAGCAAGAGAAGCCATTCTTGTCAGTGACTGGGAGCTGGCATCAACTGTGGGGCTGGCGGCTGCCCCATCCCTAAGCTTCCCTGCCAGGAATGACTGTTCTGCTCCATCGGACTCATGATTCAGGTGATTACTTGAGTAGCTTGGTGGTCCAGGGGGCTGTCACCCAAGAGGGGCTACAATAGAAGGGTCCGTGGAGTAAGAAGGCAGATAACTATTGTCACAAACCTTAGAGGCTCTGCTTTCTAGTCAAGAAGTCATTCTATCTTTTACTTTTCAGAGACTATCTGCTGTTAGTCAGCAGGGACCTGATGATTTTAAAATAACTTATTTGGCATATTAAACTCTTGACCTAAGAAAATCACTGACATAGTTCATGATTTTTGCAATTTTAATAAGTCCCACGCAGGAAGGCCCCTTCATCCAAGGGAATGAAGTACTGATACATGCAACTACATGGATGAAGCCTCATAAGATCATGCTAAGTGAAAGAAGCCAAAAAAGACTACCTATTACATGATTCCATCTATAGGAAATATCCAAAATAGGCAAACTCATAGAGACAGAAAGCAGACTAGCGGCTACCATGGGCTGGGAAGAGAAGGAAATGAGGAATGCCTGCTAATGAATATGCGATTTCCCTTTGGGTGATGAAAATATTTTGGAACTAGATGGTAGTGATGGTTGTACCACATTGGGAATGTCCCTAAATGTCCTTAATGGTAAATTTTATGTTATGTGAATTTTACCACATTTTTAAAAAAAGAGTCCAGCAGCTGCTGCCATTCTAACCATCACCTTGAGCAGAGGCCTTCATTCCTGAGTTCAGCCTTGTGAAAAGCTCCCCTGAGTTAATCAACCACAGGTATTTCCCAATCAGCCCCGTAAGAGCTAAAGCCAGACAACTACTGTACACACTGACCTTGGTCTGTGTGAGTCATCAAAATGCTGCCGTCTCAATGGAAACCCACGAAGGCTTCTTACAAAGGCAATGGAGAGTTCTTCAAACAAGGCAACAACGTAAGATTGGGAATGAAAAGTGGTTCGAGGGTCTGAGCCTTTGACTGTGCAACTCTTTTTGTGTAAACAAAACAGCACATATAACCATGGACATGTATATGCAGTGTACGCATACATGTTTTTCAGGAAAGAAACAGAAACTTGTCAATAGTGTCACCTTAGGGGAAGGCACTGACTGGGACAGGGGGACTTTGTTTGTATTCTGTTTTTGTTTTTTAAATATATCTTTATTGATTTTAGAGAGAGGAAGGAAGAGGTAGAGAGATAGAAACATCGATGATGAGAGAGTCATTGATCAGCTGCCTCCTGCACGCTTCCTACAGGGGATCGAGCCCACAACCTGGGCATGTACCCTGGTCAGGAATCGAACCGTGATCTCCTGGATCCTAGGTCGCTGCTCAACTGCTGAGCCACGCCTGGCAGGGATGTATTTTGTATTTTTTAAAACTATTTATGTTTTCTAATCAAGTAGTTATTTGACTTTTATAATATATATTTCTATATTTATATTTGTATGCAAATACAGAAAATACATAAATATAGTATAAAAATACCAGCTGGATCATTTGACTCTATCAACTGAATCTCATGAATTTAATCATTGGAAAAGAGTCTGTTGAATTCAAATTGAGAAAATTCTGCAAAACAACTCACTTGAACATTTTTAAAAAGTCAATGACAGAAAAGACAGAAAAACAATGCTAAGGCACTGTTCCAGATTAAAGGAAGCTAAAGAAACCAGACAATAAATGCAATGCAGGAGTGCTGACTGGATCCTGGATCAGACATTTTAAAATAAATTCTGTAAAGTATATTATTGAAACAATTGGGAAATATATATTTGGACAATATATTGGATAATGGTTCTCTACCAATGGCCAGTGTTAAAATTCCTGACTGTGATCATTGTAAGAAGTGACAGAAGAATGACTTTGCTTTTAGGAGATATCTGCTGAAGGGGTGAAGTTTTAGTATATCTACAACTTTCATGAGTGTGTGTGTGTGGAGGGGAAGAGACAGAGAGAGAGAGCAAATGCAGACTTCTTTGAATTTTAAACTAGCAACTATCCTTAAAAAGAAAACAAATGGAAATTCTGATTTTTATTATACAAGTACTGTATGTTGCAGCAACAATCAAAGATCAAGAAGCAGCGGCGTGAAGCTCAAGTTCTGAGCCACCAAACAGAATCTTCAGTCCAGTTTCCCTGGCCTTAATATAATTATGTAACTGACATTCCCAGCAGACGGGGGTATTCTTCCCAGGGTCCTCCCGTGGCCGCCCCTCGGGCCTTCAGAGGGAAGCTCCAGCTCCCTCCACCCTCTGCCAGTCAGTCTGCACCCAGGCAGAAGCAAGCCACTGTGAGAGGGCTTCTCCCAAAAGAGCTATATTTTATTTATAAGTTTACCAGATCCCCATTCTTCCCACCTCACTTATCCTTAATTTTCTCACACACACACACACACACACACACACACACACACACACACACACACACACTTTTTACTACATATTCCTCTGAAGTTTCAAAAGGTTGGTTTGACCTGTAGTAAATCCAGATCTCTGCAGTAATTAGCCTCATTATAACAGACATCTCTGGCTCCTGGAACACCTACTTAGGTACTTTGGTTCCCAAGTAGCCAGGTCTGGTTTTGAATCTCAGACCTGCCTTTTACATGTTGTATTCATTTCACCAATTACTTAACCTCTCTAAAGCCTCAGTTTCATCATCTCTAAAATGGGGTGATTATAATCATTATCACTCCACAGGGCTGTTTGCAGAGTTCATAAGCTTGTGCATGCATAGTGCCCAGCACATGGAAACTACTCCATAAATAAAGATATAACTACTTAAAAAAAATTTTGTTGTTTTGAAGGGTCTGACTTTAATGTATGAAAATCAAAGATCATTATAAGAACTCACCTAAATCATAGACAAAGGATTATTTAGTGAGGGATTTAATTTTTCCTGAACAATTCACCATGAGTAAAATTGTTTAAAATGATACTTCTAAAGGGCAAACTTATTACACAATGACACTTCCAAGGTTTATTATTCATAGTATTTAACTACTTATCTCTTCAATTTTAACACAAAGCTAATCATTAATAGTATCCTATTCTAGAAGTAATTATTTTAAAAGCTTTTGCTGTAATAGCTGAAGCCAACCTGGCTATTCCCGGTACTGGAGAAGGTAAAAAGTGTTTATTTTTTAGGCCTGACATGCAAGAGATTGATTTTTGATGCCAAGAAATCACTTAGCATTCATGTGACTTCAATTTCACAGAATCCTGAAATATGTTTATGCTTAATCAAAATTCTTCCTAGAGGCAAAATGCCAACAACTTCCCCTTGTACCTCCTCTAACAGAATTCAGAGAAGCTGGAGACAAGGTCATGACCTACTGCCCATCAGCCCTGCAAGCAAACACTTTGGGATGTCCTAAGTACCCACCCAGGAGCTCCCCATTTTTGTTGTTGTTGTTAGGCCTCACCTGAGGATATTTTTTCCATTGATTTTTAGAGAGAGAGGAAGGGAGAGGGGAGGGGGAAGAGAGAGAGAGAAAGAGAAACATCAATGTGAGAGAGACAACAGGGCGGGGACCCTGCAACCCAAATGCCTGCCCTTGTCCAGGAATCAAGCCCTCGACCCCTTGGTCTGGGGGCCAACGCTGTACCCACTGAGTCAGGCTGGCCAGGGCAGCCCTCACCACTTTGAGTCTATTTCCTCTCAGCACCTCTTGCCTGATAGATAATATTGTACCTAGCTTTCCAGTAGAGAAGCTGAGGCCCAGAAGTGGAATGAAAAGGCTGAGATCAGAATACCCCTTAAGATAAAATCATTGCTGTCTCCAAGCTTGGGCTCTAGGGCCCACCGTTCACTGTGTGAAATCTGAAGGGTTGGTAAAAGATCTGCATATTCAAAACAGCCTCTTAACCGAATTTCAACTTGCAGGAGAGGGGGGTGTATTTTTTTACAGTCAGCCCAAATGAAGAAAAATAATTTTTTACTTTTAAACTGCTATCTAATAAACATTTATTTAGTGATAAATATTTCTGTAAGATTTACTGTGAGCTTCACCAAAGAAAAGTACTAGGCACTGTTCTCAGTGCTTTACAGATGTTAACTAATTCAGTCCTTATGTTTTAGCCCCATTTACAGGTGAGGAAACTAAGGCACGAAGAGATTCAATAACTTGCCAGAAGTCGTGGAATGATCCCTAGAACACACTGTTATGGAAATTGCAGAATACTGTGTGTACCCTATTTCTGTTAGAAAAAAAAAAGTGTGTGTTGTAGGTGTGTGACGGAAATGCATAGAAAGAAGCCTAGACGGACATCCTTCCGTCACTGTTGGTGACCCTCTGGGGAGGGGAATAGTGAGCTGGGGAGACAAGGAGGACTTTCATAGTTGGCTCTTTTTACTTTTCTATCATTTGCATATTTTATAATGATGATATTTCAGGCATTAACATTTATAATTTTTTACCTTAGAAAAATCAAGTAAAGGACCAGTTCTAACTAAGTAACCACAGAAATGAGCTTATCCTTCCTTGAAGTCACATAAAACTCTGCTGGTGATTAATTAGTGCAATGAGCTTCATCAAAACGTTCAGCGAAGCGTTTTGTTGCACAGCCCCCCGCACCGTGCTGGGGCCACTGTGTATGCTACCTCACTGGGGCGTCACGAAATCCCCACGAGGGATAGAGCCACGCTTCTATTTTGAAATTTTTTAAAAAGTATTTGGGAACACTTGGGTGATAAAAAATGGAGTAATATGTGTAGCTCTTTTCTCATATTTCTTTTACCATTTCGTAGAAAGTCAAAGTTCACGAGATTGTTATTCCTAATTAATACATTTGGAAGTTAAAGCTCAAAAAGGGTAACTCACCCAAGATCACAAGTGAGTTAAGTGTGAAATCGAGAAATAGGAAAGAGGGATCCTAATTCTCCACCTTAATGTCCTTGCCTCTAGTGTGGCCCAACTGACTCAATCATGGCCATCGTAACGCCTGCACTGGTTCACAGACAGATCGGGTATTAGCTCTGAAAGGCCTTAGTGATGACCATCTAGCCCAGTGGCCCTCAACATGGCTACACATTAGAATCACCTGGAAAGCTTTTAAAATCTATTGGTGCCTGGGTCTCATCCCGGATTAAATCAGAATCCATACTGGTGGGGTTCTGACATCTGTATTTTGTAAACACTCTTCAGTGAGTCTCATGTGTAGTCAGAATTTAGAACCAGCAATTTAGCCTTGAAAATGACAAATAGGAGTCATTTGAAATGCTAACTCCAATTCATTGAAAGATTATGGAGAGTGCTGTTCGAGGAGCACATGAGTTCCAAGTGGAGCTCAGGGGGAGACAGTGCTGTTAGCCGAGGGCAGTGTCTGCTGGGAGCAAAGGAAGGGTGGTCGACACATGAGCTATGTGCCAGCCAATTCTGATCTAGGAGGACACTGAGGCCAGAGAGCTTACATGATTTACTATGGTAGTAAAACTAGTTAGTGGCAGAGCCAACTCTAAACTCCGGTCTCCTGACATCTAGGTCAGTCCTTCATTTGTTAATATAACTGAGTAGCTCCCAAACCTTCATGACCTGCCAGGAAGAAATACGACCAGCCCCATGATTAACCTGACTGTGCCACCCACCACACACCAGCCATATCATATGCCTACATCCAGTGTCACTCACGTCAGAGTGTGATGAGGCTCTTGAAACAGGTGCAGCTGCAGTGGCCAGGTGGCCACCAGGTGCTTTCAGTAACCAACTGCTTTCCACTGCTGCTACAATTCAAGTTGGCCTTAAAGAGAGACAGAGAAAGGTAATGCTGGGCCTGGGTTTGGGAGCCGGGGCCACAGCTTCAGCCTATTACTAAGCCAGGGGAGAGGCTGCTTGGGAACGTGCCTGGCAATGGGCACCAGGCGGCCTCCTGCCATGCCCAGGCACATTTCCCAGGCATCGAAATTACTGCATGTCTTAGAATCCTGTTTGAGAGGGCCAGAAGGGAAGGATGTGTGTGTGTGTGTGTGTGTGTGTGTGTGTGTGTGTGTGACTCAGGGATCTGTCATAAAGACCCTATGAGTCACCTACTTCCTGACCAACACACTGTGGAGCCAGCTTCAGGATGCACAAATGCACAGGAAAAGAACCTCTTGGCCAGGAGTGGGCTATGTTTTCAGGAAACTGGTTACTTTTAATATAAATACACACATATAGCATCCGAATTAAAAGTTTAGTGTCTTTTCATTAAGACAATGCTCTGTTCAAAATGGCTTATTATTTTTTTTTATTGTGGCAAAGTATACAAAGCATAAAACTTACCATTTTAACCATTTTAAATGTACAGTTCGGTGGCATTAAGTACATTCACATTGTTGTGCACCCATCTACCTCCAGAAATGTTTCCTCCCCCCAAACTGAAATTCCGTACCCATTCTCCCCTCCCGCCCAGTCCTGGCACTTACCATTCTACTTTCTTGTCTCTATGAATTTGATGACACTATCTGTCCATAATGGTTTATTTCATTAATCATTTATGACTTCATTGTTATCTTTTTTTTAATCTTTATTGTTGAAAGCATTACAATGGAAAAAATGGGTAATACTTTGGTTTCTCAGGCCTCTATTTCAGAACCCCTTATATATAAACAGGAATAATTCTCTGGAGTTTCTATCCCCATTGGGTAGCTATAGATGGAGAATCAGAGATGACCAGGAGGTGCCCGAATTGAGCAAAGAAGTAAGTTTCAGAGCACCAAGCCTAACACACCAGGACACTCATACAGAGAGAAACCAGTTCACCTCAATTCAAACCTTTCTATGGGTGAGTAACAGTGAAGTTGAAAGGTAGCCAGCATGTGAGCGAAATCACATCTATAGGGTCCCCTACCTTAGCAATTTTTCTGGGAAACCAATGAAAGGAAAGCAGGGTAAGCAATGGGCATCGATGTCTTTGGCCCACACATTAAATGGGTGTTGCTACTCTGCCTCAAAATGCACCTGCAGACCAGCTCTGACTCTGCACACCTCTCCAGGAAGGGGAGGCCGTACCCACAAGGACTGCAGCTGCTTCCACTCACTGTTCCAGATGTAACCTCCCAAAGCACACTTCCTGCACTTGGCCACTGGTATCAGGCCACTATGGCCAATACTCCAGTCTGTAGGCTCAAGAGACTCAGAAAGAGGTTCACTGCTGAGAAGCTCTGTTGAGGCTTTAGTCTAAGCAAAGGCTCTTAAAGAGTGGTCCATGGACACCCCATCCCATGGCCATCATGAGCCCAAGAAAAGTAAAAAGTCTCAGGATTCATGAATATTTGAGCTCAGATCATGAATTGACCAAGATGGGTCTTGTGAGGAATACAAAGATATATAAAAGACATGATCCCTTCCTTCAAGGAACTCACAACCTGATTAAGAAATTAGGACTCAGATCCAGGGTGTCCAGTGAGGGGAGACTGCCTGCTGGACGTCGCATTCATACTTGCTGGAGGAAGGTGCTAGCAGACTTGTGTTCTTCTAGGAAGAAAGGTTTCCTGAAGAAGTTGAGTCCTGGACTCTCGGGGACCAGTTTTTTAAAAACGTCTGGTCTTTTTAGAATACAGTCACACCTGAATACAGTCACAATTTTTAAATTTATGATCTTTGATCTCTTTTGAACAGCCCTCAGCCACAAGCCCCCAGTTCCTGGTGACTGAGAGAAGACCAATCCTCCACCAAGTTATCACTGATGGGGCCCACAGCCCAGCAGCAGCCAATTTCTAGAGAAGCAGAGGCACAATCAGAGGCCTTGCCTGCTGATTCATTTCCACACCTTTCTGAGCTCCACCCACAGAACAATGTGCTGAAGGATATCAAACAGCTCACACTGAATGCCCTCCCTAACATCCTAGAGCAGCTACGAAGGAAATCAATGGTTTCCCCCAGAGGCTTTTATTTATACAAATGTAAAAATCCCTATAAAAACCTTCCCAAATTTGTAGACCTCCTCTTGCTGTTATTTTTCTCTCCTTGCTTGGAATGAAAAAATGCAAATGATTCAAAAATAAAACCCCTTTAGTAATACATGACAATGGTATTTTGGTGGAAGACTGTGGACCATAGTAAGCAAATACAGGCATGGGGTCAGAACATACACAAGCCAGTGACCTTTTCAAAATTAAGTATGATCCTAGCCCCCCACACACCTTCCTGAACCATTCCCTCCATAAAATGCTTTAGTGGCTTTTCATTGCTCTTAGGATGAAGGCCAAATTCCTAATGGGGCCCTCCAGGCTTGCCTAGCTGTCCCTGGTGCCTCTCTAGCCTTTCACATTCTTCTCTCACTGCCCCACAAGTACATCTTCTCTTTCTTCCAGTTCTTCAGTTGTATCACACTCCCTCCAGTCTTGGAACCTTTATATATGCCATTCTGCCTGGAATACTGTTCCCACTCAACCCTTCATATCAACACAAACTACACTTGCTTAGGACAACAGTCCCTGACCTCTCCATTTCCCCATTATTGCCTCTCTAACCACATCATCATGCGTCTTTTCCTCATGTGCTAAATGAAGCTACTACTTCTCCTGTCACTTTCCAGATTTCCTGGGACTATCACGTGAGATATAATATGGGATGGCAGATACAGAATAAATATTTATTCCATTTTCCTAGTGTGCCTTCCTGTACTACAGATGCTGGAAAGCTAAAACTTAGTTTCTAGACTCCCTTGCAGCTACGTTTTTGGGTAATTTGGGTCCCACTAATCAGACGTCCTTGCACAGAGCTTGAATTTAGAAAGTTAAGAAGGGAGAGGGGTGAGCATAAAGTCAGCATTCTGCTAGTGCAGATCAAAACTGGAGTCATATGGCATTAAAGGCAGCAGTTCTGATCCGCAAATTATAATGAAGGTAGTATATTCTTGGAGCCAACATTTCTGGCTGTGGCAGAAGTAAACACTCTCTGGTCAAGCTAGTTATGGGATAGTTCTGAAAGTCATTCCTGGAGGCCCAGTCTGAAGCCTGCTCCTTGTAAGCTCCTAATTCTCTATATTCAATCTCTTTCTGCTTAAACTACTAAAGTGATTTCTGTTACCTGTGCGGAACCCCATCTGATATATATGGGAAAGTGCATTGAGGACTATAAACTGCTATGGAAATGTGAGCTATGGTTACTCACCAAGGTCCCAGAGTCATCTGGAAAGGGGGCCCAGGAATAGCTCTCAGTCATTAAATGTGCAGTTTCAGGAAGAGCAGACAAGTCGCCATACTCTTGAAACTGCCTCTCCAGGGCAAATAGCCATTTTAAACCAAAATCCACACCTGAAACATGGAAATGTCTTTAAGTGTCATTTTGAAATCCAGCTTCCCTTCTACAGTTTTGTTTTCTTCTACCTGAAAACAGGAACAGTCTGAAGTTTACAGTGTGTGGCATTTGGGGAGAATTTTCTAGAGCTGAGTATGTCCAGGAAGGGCCGACCTTCCTTTATCAGTGGAAATCTCATGAGTCATTCTAAATGGCTCGTATGTGCTACTCTCACTTTGGCGTGTCTGTCCTGTATCACTGATGCTTACTCATGTACAGTCATTCCCAGCCCAGGGAGGCTTTAGGTGCTGTTTTAGGTGCTGTTCACTTCCCTCACATTTTTCCGCTACACAGGGAAGACCATCTCAGCACCTGGTCATGCTAAGCCTGGCGCGAGCTATTGGGGTGAGTCCCAACAGGATGACGGCATAGAGGCCTTGCTTCTTCAGCACATTTTTTTCTCTAGCTGTCTACAACCTCTGGCTCAGCTACAAAGAACTCAGCTGGAATGCCCCGGGTGTGGCATTCATGAGCCTGAACGGAAAACCTGAAGCCCAGTGGGAGAGTGGGTGAGACAGTACAAACATCACCTAAAGCAACTTTGAGGCCTCTGATTATTGCTCCATCTCATTTTACCACTCCTTAAAGGCTTGTGGTGATCACCTGCCAGGATGAAAGTGGTTCAGCCAAGGGGGCTAGCAGAGAAGATGGGATGAGTGACAGATTAAACACACAGAGCCTTAGAGATGTGACTCAAGAGAAGTGGCAGGGGAAGAAAGAGAAAAATAAATCACCACTAGATAAAATTGTGTTTCTTGCTGGCTGTATAAAAATGAGCTTGCATCCTTCTGGGTGGGAAATGTCCCTTTTTGATGGGACAGGGAGCTCATCTGCATTCTGGATGAGACTGGGTGCTCTGGGAGCAGTGTTTTGGGAGTCGCTCCTCAAGCAGAGCTTTGGGGAAGGTGTGACTGAGCTATAGGAACCCCCACATTCACCCTGTTTTCATTTAGAGCAGCTCCAGCCATATTTGTTTTACATGTTGGGTTTCTTGAATGATTTTACTTGAAGAAAGGGACCAATTTGGTTTAAAAAAAGAGAAGTCACTGGTCTGAGGAAAAAGCACTAGGCTGGGAATCAGGAAACCTGGTTCTACCACTAATTTTCTAGGCAATTTTAGCCAGTTATTCCACCTCTCTGGGCTTTAGCTTCTTTATCTGGATTAAGGAGAAGTACCACGTTCATAAGTTCATCACAAGGGTTCTGTGGGGGAAGATGTCAAAGCCTGTAGCATATTATTACTGAGATATCCCCTGGAAAGAACCCACTGTAAGACAGAAAGTTAAGCAAATGTAACTTGGACCACTGATGGTACCTCAGAATCTAAGGATACATTCCCAACGCACTCCCAGCTGAATTCTAAGAGAAGGGGACAGCAAATATGATAAGGAGAGCTATGGAGCTAAAAATCTATAAACCATTGGGAGCAAAGTCCTACTGGTCTAGACCCACGAAACAACACAAAGGTGAAAATCAGAGGCTTCCCCCAACTCAGCTAAGAGGCCAACTTGGGTAGCCCCACTGAAGGACTCCCACAGTGTGCGCGGAAAAGGCAGGGCAGTCTCAGCTCAGGGTGGCCCTGGGCTCTGGCGGGCGGTGGCAGCCGCAAGTTCCCAGAGCTCTGTGAGCATCGAGCACCGAGAGTCAAAAAACCCTCCCCCCTGGACCTCACCAGGAGCCCTCACCACTGGCCAGTGTCAGTGCAGGACAGAGGGGACAGTGTTCAGGGCCACACAGGGGCCACCCTGGGGACTCTCGGAACTGGCGAGGGTGAACTCAAGGGAGGCAGAAGACCTGCTTCAGCAGGCGAGGACAAAGCCTGAGGAATACCGTTACTGATGGTCACCTTTTTGTGAAAGCCCCAGAGGTCTGTGGCCTGGCAAACGCAGGTAACAGACACAGGAGCGGGTAACTGCCCAAGAGAAGAACACAAAAATGATCCAAGGCAGCATGTGATTAACGCCGTGCCTTCCCCAGGCTCGCAGACTTAAGTACTGTCCCGCCATACGGTAAAGAAGAGCCCCTGCCCTGGGGTAGACAGGAAGCTGCACAGAGGAGGTCAGCCCGGGCTGGGCCCCGCGGGGTGAGGAGGATCGAAAAGCTCCCGGGCAAAGCCATGGCATGAGCGAGAGCGCGCAGGCAAACGCCGGAGGCACATTTTGAGGAAGCGGCACAGGCCTAGCCGGCCAACCAGCCAATACAATGGGTGCATTACCTAGTTTCAAAACTAAATGAAATATTAAACAATTTAAAATTCTGGAAAAATTTAGGCCTAGGGGGTACATAAGCCACATTTAAGTTTGTTCTACGAAGCTCAAGCATATTAAAGGGTTTTGCTGTCTCCTCATGTATCTCCCCCCCGGGCTGTTTCTACATAAATGCCGCTTCGCGAATTCTGTCTCCACGGCCGCTGGCCAGTGCTGCCCATTCTCTGCAGCTCCCATTCCCTCTCTCTCTCTCTCAACACAGTCGAAGCGGTGGAACTTTCCAGAATTCTGGAGAGCTCTGAGTGACGGTGCCTTGAGAGCGTTCCTGAGTGCGCCCTGTCAGGTATTCCCCGCTGCCAAGACGAAGGGAACGGGGAGGCACTGGGACAGAAACCATCACTCCAAATAAATGGAAATGGAAGCACTGCAAAGTAAATAGCTGCAAATTTCAGGTGTCACTCCCCATCCACAAAGGCTGTTTTTAGACAACATAATAATCCACTACAACATTTATTCTGTCTTCAGGATTATTACAGCACAATTTTACCTTTCCATCTTCCATGGCACAGTGTGATTTCTTTAATAGTCATTCTTTGCCTTTCCCAAGTTTGGGGGTCAGACTAATCCAAATGATGACTTTGGGATATTGGAGGGGGAGGGCTGGCAGCCTGAAAATTCATGAGAGACTCTCACGCCTTCAGCGTTCTCGCACCATTTCAAATGAATGCTCTCTAACCAGCCTTTTCCTTGGCATGACCCAGGATTATTACTGTGCTCTGTCTCAGGCCTGGAATGTCTTCCCTCTAGCCACCTCCCAAGAAAGTTCGAATTCTTCCAGGAAGCTTTGCTTGACCACAGCAGCTTACATCACTCTTTCTCTTTTTTAAATCCCTATGGTGTCATTCAATGAGAGCTAATTGGGCCTCTACTGTGGGCCATGTTGTTGAGATGGAAGGACAGAGATCTGCTTGATTTGACTATTGCAGGGCGGGGAGTTGGGGTTAGGGGGTGGTTACTGCAAGAATAAATCAGAGGTAAGGAGGAGACAGGAATGTCACAGGATCTATTGATACTGAGCATGATACAGCAGGCCTCAGGGGATGGGAGCTAAAACCTCAGGGTGTCTGGGTTTGAAGGTCTTTAGAGATCAGCAGGAGAAGGTCTCAAGCTCCCCACTGCTGCCCTCCCATTGACGGAGCTGTTACTCCCCATGTGTCTGATTCTTTTTTCATCTCCCAAGCTGGTCTCCCCTACTCACTCATAGTTTTGCTGGCTTCTAACTTCAGTGATTTATCCATGATTTGGTTGGCCAGGGTCCTGAAACTACCATCTAGCATCTTTTGACATTTTTCTTCTGCTACCAACTGGCAACATGTTTCAGTGTTTTGACCTTCAAATTCCAAGTAAGAGCACCTAATTTACCCAGGTAAACTTTTTGGGCCAGGCCATATAGGTCATATGCATCCAATGACTTAGTTGATCTTAGGTCAAATGGCCCATCACTAGCTTGGAGATGCTGAGAGATTCACCATATAGACACCCACGAGGGATTTGAAGAGTATGTTTGACCTGCAAATTCTAAGGATGGTTATTTTCTTTTCTCTCTCTCTCTCTGTCTTTTTAAAAAAAATTTTGTTAACCCTCACCCAAGGGTATTTTTTCCATTGGTTTTTAGAGAGAGTGGAAAGGAGGGGGGCAGAGGGAGAGAGAGAAACATTGACATGAGAGAGACACACCGATTGGTTGCCTCCCACATGCACACTGTCTGGGGCCAGGAATCAAACCTGCAACCCAGGTACGTGCTCTTGACTGGGAATCGAACCTATGACCCTTCAGTGGGCAAGCCAATGCTCTAACCACTGAGAACACCAGCCAAGGCGTAAGGACGGTTATCCTGATAGTAGTTGTAGGCTAGTATCTGCATGGTCTTCTTCACCCCAAAACCAGAGTGAGGATAAGACTGGAGCAGTCTCCTAAAAGCCCCTAAAAAGGTAGCCAAAGGGCCATTTGAAAGAATGGCCATTTCCGGTAAGTAGACTGGAGAGAACTTGTTCTATTTCTATTTGAGTATAAAATAGGACATATACTAGATGACTTTTTGGAGTTGGCACAGGCTGAGGAGTCCAGAAACTTACAGGCATGGGTTACCTATAGATGACCAAGACTTCACCCTTGGTGTCATGGAGCTGCTATTAGCAGGCTTCTTCAGGGAAACAGAACCAATAAGATATATAAATAGACAGATACATATAAGATGATATTTATTATAGGAATTGGCTCATGCAATTATAGAGGCCAAGAAGTCCCACAATCTGCCATCTGCAAGCTGGAGACCCAGGAAATCCTCTGGTATAATTCAATCCTAGTCCAAAGATCTGAGAACTAGGGCAGCCAATGCTGTGAGTCCCAGTCTGAGGCCCAAGGCCCAAGAACCAGGAGTGCCGATGTCCAAGGGCTAGAGAAGATCAATGTCCCCGTTCAAGCAGAAAACAAATTCCTCCTTCCTCCACCTTTTGTTCTATTCGAGCCCTCAATAGTTTGAATGATGCCTACGCACATTGGTGAGGGCATCTTCTTTACCACTTCAAACACTGATGCTAATCTCCTCTGGAAACATCTCTGCAAACACACCCCAAAATGATGTTTTATCAGCATCCTTTAGGCCAGTTAAGATGACACATAAAATTAACCACCACAGAGTCCCATCTAGGAGGGAATATTGACATCTTCAGAAATATGTTTCAAAACAGTGCAAGGCATTGAGGTAGCACAAGAGAAAGAGCAAGTAATCCTCTAAGGGAAAGCTTCCTTGGGGAATCAAAGTTGTGAATAAAACGTAGTAGACAGGGAGAGCAAGACATCCCAGGCAGGGGTACCAGCAAGGAGGAAGGCACAGAGAGCTGAAGTGTAGCACGCTCCGGGTCAGAGTTATTGTAGAACATGGAGGGGCTAGAAGTAGAAATTGAGGCTGGAGAGAGGTACACAGGGGCCAGATCATAAAAATGTTTTCCTCAAAAAGGAGCCAGTAGAGTTTTAAAGAGAGAGGTTGAAAATAATTTTTTTCTTTTTAGGATAACTACTGGGACAGAAATGTGGAGGGCATATTAAAGTGAGGAGAGATTGGAGGCAGGAAATAAGGGAACATATTAAGTGGAGGAGAGATTTGTTATGATGCTATTAGACTCGCACCCAGCATTGGCAGGGGAAAGAGAGAAGGGAATCAGGCTTTGGAAGATCAAGAATGTAGAACAAGTTTGGGGTGAGGGGAGATAATGAATATAGTTTGGAACATAGTGGGTTTAAGATATATCAAAGCCACCCAGGTAGATATTTTCAATATAAGGTTTTGGACAAGTGGTCTTGGAGTTAAGGAGAGAAGTCAGAGGTGGAGATAGAAATTTGCAAGGCCTGTGCATCTAAGTGGAGGTGAAAGCCACGGGCTTGAAGGAATCACTGAGGATGGAGGGGAGGAGCAGAAGAGAAGAAGCGGGAGAATGGCATGCTGGCAGAAATGCCCCAGTGGATTATACAGGATCTTGTAACGTTTTCTGAATGTTTCTCTTCCAAACTCAGTTAAATTCTCCATGTTATCTTCCTCCTCTATTTTCACTCCTTTCTTTTCAGCCTTCCCTCTCTCATGCCACTATGGGCTTACTCAGTGTCTTTGTGCAAATTAAACAAGGTCACCTCCTCTGGGCACTTGGTTTGGCCATCTAGCTTTGTGTAAATTAGAAAACAGTGCCCTTGCTTTGGGCTGAGGCAGCTTCATCAGTGCAGAGCCAAGTAAGTAGATCCGGGCTTGATTCACCCCCTGGCGCTGGGCTTTGGGGCAGTGCACAAAGTGCTCCACCTCAGCTGGCACTTCCCGCCCCATCCAACAAGGTGTACACAAGAAGATTCCAGACAAGGCCCATAAGAAATACTTGTGAATATAACTCGTCAATTCTTGTAATTTAATTTTTTGAAGGCAGCATTTTATTTCCTCTCTTTGCACCAGATCATGATCTGTCAATTTTGTTAATGATGGCTCTTCAAAACTGTCCCCCAGCTCTTACAGAGTTGAGAAATAAAAACATCACACCAATCTCTCTGTCACACATACATGCAGCTCCGGGTCCTTGTCCCTGATTCTAGTGAAGAAAGGCCACAGAATCCCCTCTTTCAAAGGATGGCAGCTCGGTGATACCAGCGTCTTCATACCCCATGGCTTTAGCTTGGCCTGCTCCCAGCCACAAGCCACGCATACCCATGTCTCTTTCAAGCCTTTCTTCAAAGCAGCCTCTTTCTTGCCTTTGTTCTCTGTCCTTTGGGGATGGTCTCTTTTTAAAGAATTGATTTATATTATTATTGAACATAACTGAAGAATTCTCTGTCTTTGAGATCCAACAGACATCTTATCTAAAGGGATTTATTCATGCTGCATATCGACGTGGAGTAGGCAGGTTCTAATCCTTCAGGCAAGGTCCATGCTTCTGCAGATGCTCCACCATGTTTAAAATTATGGTGTAAATAATTACAGGTTTCATTTCACTGATATTATTAATAATAAATTTCTGATGTGAATTAGACTCTCAATTGCCTGGGGTGGTTTTGAATGGAAAGGAGAAGATTAGAGGGAACTTCAAAGAAGATAGAACATTGGGATCAGTAAACTTTGAAATTAGAAAAAAAAAGAAATTAAAAAAAAAAAAGGCTGTCAGTTGCATTGAAGATATCTGGACCCCAGTTAATTTTATTGGATTGTCATCCTCACATCTGGCCCAAATGAAAGAAACTCACCCATAGTTCTGCCAGCCACCAAGTTAAATTACTTTCATATTTCTGTATTCCTTTCTAACGTGTGTGTGTGTATGTGTGTGTGTGTGTGTGTGTGTGTGTACTGGGTTCAATCTTAGTCACAGATCCTGGCTAATTTCACTAGATTTTAAACCCTATGACATAAAATTGAATTCAAGTCAATAGGTGTAAATTGAGCATTTGCTATCATTTAAATCTCATCCATAGCGAGGGCTACCAGGCAAGTGTTGCTCTATAGAGTTTATCATCTCCTAAATAGGTGTACCAGAGACCAAAGCAAGACAAATATAAAGGACGTAGCTGCTAGAAAAAAAGGCCAGCATTAGGAAGAGGAGCTGTGGGTTCTAATTATTTCTCTGGTACTAACCAGCTGTGATCTTAGGCAAGGCTGCCTCTCAGGGTGCCTCAGTTTCCTCATTTGTAAAATAAATGGATTGTACTTGATTGGTGAACTGCAAGAAGATGCTGGGGCAGGAGATGTGGTGCTACAGGACTGATCTTTACTCATCTCACTGCAAACAGAGCAACTCCATCTTTGTCTATTTTTCATGTCGAGCATCGGAGTCCAATGTCTGACAACAGGACAGATTATGTGCTTTCAGAGCTATTTCAGAGAAGCAAGAACATAAGGTCACCCTGCTTATCAACAATATAGGCAACCAGAGTTTAGAGAAGGAGGTCAGGGAGGCAAGAGCCGAAAGGGAAAGCCTCATGTTGGAGGCAGGGCTTGGGTAGACCTTGAGGGAAGATGGTATTTGGAAAGACAGAGGAAAGAGGGAAACAAGGAGAGCATTTAAGGAAAGTCACAGTGATATGTGCAGGCACCCAGAAGACAGGGCCTACTTAGGCTGGAGCTGGGCCTGTGGGGCAGAGGATAAGATTGTAGAGTAGGATAGAAATAAGGGCCTGAGTGCTTGAAGACAAGTAGATAAATACCAGGTTGACAGGGCAAGATCCGGTGAAGATTTCTGAGCAAGGGATTGACACGCTGAAATTGGTGCATAAGAAAGATTAGTCTGTCAGGCTTTCACAAAGCAAACATTTCTTGATGCTTCTGAGGTGCCTGTA
Organism: Miniopterus natalensis; assembly: GCF_054644295.1. Lineage (NCBI taxonomy): Eukaryota > Metazoa > Chordata > Mammalia > Chiroptera > Miniopteridae > Miniopterus > Miniopterus natalensis. The sequence continues at coordinate 41,123,299 of NC_142088.1, forward strand.
GGCACTGAGAATACAAAGCTGGAGAAGGCAGCGGCTGACCTTGAGGAGCCGGACAGAGGGGAATGCAGAAGGGGTTGAACAGAGGACAGCAAGAGCGGGACTGTGCTGAGAAAGTGGCAGGGAGAGGAAAGGAGAAGGAGACATGAGAGCCATCGCAGAATAAAAACTAACAGGACTTGGTGGCTGGCAGGAGGCAACTCAAAGAGAGAAACAAGTAACAACACATAAAATGATGACACATTTTAATCCTGCAACTCGAGTGCAGCTTCCTCTTCGTGTTGGGGCCACAGCTGAACACCTTCTCCAGCCTCCCTTGCAGCGGGCGCACCATGTAACTGAGCTCTGAGCAAAGACTGGGAACAGAAACGTGCGCCCCATCCAGGCCTGGTCCATGGAAACCTCCCTCCTGCGCTTCTCCACCCTCCTTCCCGCCTCCTGATGAATGAAGAGGGCTCTGAGCCTGAAAGTGGAGGTCAGATCCACGAGACTGAAGAAGACCTGGGTCCCGGAGTGACTCCATGAAGGCCGCCCGCCAGACGGGAGCACCGCTTACTGCGGTGAGCTGCTGACACTCCGGAGTCGCTGGGTACGGCGGTTCGCCTGTCCTGAGGCTGAAACAAGGGTCATGCCATTTTAACAACAAATAAGGAAGCTGGGATGGGTTTAAAGGGCGAGCGAATCGATTCAGTGCTTCCTTTGGGGTTGTTTTGCTTTGAGGTAATATAAAACCTGACCTAGACTAATTTAAAGGGGATAAAGAGTGGTTGACAACACTTCTGACTTCGGGCATAGCCTGGAAGGCAGCCTTTTCCACAGTCATGAGTTTCACTCTGATTGGTCCAACTTAGGTCGTGTGCCCCACCTAGGAACCGATCAGAAAAGCCTAGAAGTGCCAAGCGCTGGCTGACTTGGGTGGAGTGGCATGCTCTTCCCTCCTACTGGGAGAGCAATAAGCCACCCAGAGCAAGGGCAAGGGTAATTCCCCGGGGGGAAATCAGAGTGCCGCAACTGAAGAAGGGGACATGAACGTGGGACATGTAAAAGCAGTGAAAGTGCTTTACTTTCTGTTATGAACATGCCTAATTATTTGGAATATCCAAATGGGGAGAACTTTGCAAATGGTTTGAAATATAAAATTCAAACCTAGGTAGAATAGAACTAGACATGTAGTTTAATCCTGATTGTGTAAAGAAGAGATTTCCTTCCGTTTCCTGACTCCCCAAATTGCAGAAGATAGAAGGGAAAAAGGAATGCCTTTTGGGAGTCCCATTTGATAATGTGACTTCCTTATGTCCTTTGCCTCTCCTTTCTAATGGGTCTTTATCTGAGAAGTTTGGGGATTAAAGAATATATTTTAGGGACACAGTTGAGGAATACAAAAGAGATAATATATAATTTTGGAGATTATACTGAAAACTTCACACTCCCATAGGCTTTTTTAAAATGTGGTTTTCAGACTCAATTGATGAGGGTTGCAAGTTGAGTCACACAACTCCACAACTCCAGGAGAATTCAGAGAAATATGCCACTGGACGTGTACAATATACTGGATTCAGGAATTCTTCACGTAAGAAAAGTCTTTACCTGGACATAGACAATCTGACTATGGTCTGAACCTTCCATAGCTTGGAACATTCTAAAGCCTTCCCCATCATTTTGTAAAATGTTTGCTCTTACTTCAGACATTCTATATTCTATGTACTTTCTTCTGGATCTTACTGTGTCCTCCTGATATTTCATGCCCCCCAACTCCTCTCCTTTATTCGAGTCTGCCATGTTGGTTCTACCTTCTGTGGCTTTCTATGAAAATTATGCTTAAACCAAACAACCTCTGAGCTTAACAACTTTACTGAAGATTTAGGGTTGTCGCTGCAGAAGAATTACATCAAAAACCAGACAGCTACCAAATTAATAAAAATCTCAATTAGATTTTTCTGCTCTCCCCACAAATCCCTCTTTATAAGCTCAAAGCCACTATTTGGACCCTCTTCTTTAAAGCTTTTCAAAAATTTTTTCCTGCTCTAGTCTTTCCAGTATCTTCTATCTAGACTCTTTATACCAGAATCATGCCATCCTGATTATTGTAACTTTAAATAAGTCTTGAATTTAAGCCATATAAATCTTTCAACTTTGTTCTTCTTTTCAATATTGTTTGATTACTCTAAATATTTTGTACTTCCATTTTCAGTTTGTCAGCTTCTGCTCCCCCAGAAAAATCTGAGGAGAAATGACACCTTAACAAGATCAAGTTTCCAATCCATGTGCACACTATATATTTCTCCATTTATGTAGGTCTTTTAAAATTTCTCTCAGCAGTATTTTGTAGTTTTTAATATTCAGAATATGTACATACTTTGCTAAATTTAACCCTAAATACTTCATATTTTATGCTGTTACAATTTGTGCTTTTTAGATGTCTAGTTCTGATTGTTTATAGCTATCATATAGAAATAAAATTTATTTTTATCCTGTAACCTTGCTAAACAGGATGCAAAATGTAATAGTATACCTTGGAAACAATTTGGCAGTTTTTTCAGAGAGTCAAGCATACACTTACCATATAACCTACAGGTTTTCACTTTCAGGAAGTGGAAGCATGTCCTCACAAAGGTGGCTATGCAAATGTTCATAATAGCCGAAACTGAAAACAACCCAAATGTGTATCAACAGGTGAGTAGATAAACAGATGGTGATATATCCCTCTAAAAGAACACTACCCAGCAACAAAAAGGCACTAACTAGTGATACATGCAACAATATGGATGAGTCTCATGGATGCATTTCATGCTGAGTGAAAGAAGCCAGACAAAAGAGTGAATATTATTTGATTCCATTTATAAAAAACTCTAGAAACTACAAATTTAATATATAATGGCAGAAATCAGTGCTTGTCTAGAACAAGGGCTGAAGGGAGGAATAACTGGGAAGGGGCACGAGGGAACACTTTGGAAAGATGTAAAAGTTCTGTGTCTTGATAATGGTGGTGACTACACTGTTGTTTACATTAGTCAAAACTACTAAATTGTGCATCAAAATGACTGTATCAATTGTTTGTACGTTTTACCTCTTTATTAAGAAACTGAAACTGCTCAGGCTATCTTTTAGAAAACAAGGAGCATGTATGCACCAAGAAACAACTGAACTTTAAAAACATAGCAAATAGGGCAGAAAAGAAGGGAAATTTTCTTAAACATCCCTAGATTGGTAGCCTCTACACACAGTGCCAGCCAACAGAAATTTCTGATCTGTCCAACACAGTTGCCACCAGGCATATATGGCTATTGAGCACTTTAAATGTAAGTCTGGTGCAACTGAGGGACTGAATTTTACATTTGATTTAATTTTAATTAGTTAAAATTTAAACAGCCACATTTGGCTAGTGGCAACGTGATGGACAGAGCCGTGAGCATAGGGAATGTGTCTCCATGTGGCTATTACCTCATCTCAGAAGTAGCCGTTCAATAAAGGTCAAAAAAGGAAAAAAATAAAACAAGATCCAAATAACCCAATGTACACATTAGTTGTGTCAAGTAGTATAGCGAACAGAACACCAGACTTGGTCGTTTGATTTCTCTTCTGTTAAAATGGGACTTCACTCTGCAAACTGTCATTGCGAAGCCAAAGTGAGAAAACGCGTTAGAAGACGAACTTTAGCCGCAAAGCATTGCGCAAATAAAAGCACTGCGCGCACTAGCGGTGGGTGGCCACACCTGGCACCGCCCTATGGTTTTAAACATACGAAGGATCAAGAGGGGCCAGCGCCGGCCCTCGCGGGGCCACAGGAAGAAAAGGCATCTATGCCTAGCTCCACTTCTGCTTTGACATGCTAATTCTGCCCTCTCTGTGGAGTGTGAACCCCCCGCGCCCCACAAACCTTCTGATTTGCGTACACCCGCGCGACCTCTCCTCTCCCGGGGCCGCTCTTCGGGTACTGATCGCTGATTTGCGAGGGGGCGCGCTCGCAGCCGCACAGGAAACGCCCGCAGGGGGCGGCCCCCTGGGATGAAACGAGAGCCCGCGGCGAGCCCAGGAGCGGAGCCTGGGGCCCCGTTGGCACGCTCCCCGGTTCAAAAGTTCCGCTCCCCGGGCCGCCGCCCGCCCCCCTCCGCGCTGTCCTTTGTCTTTGAACGCGGCGGACCGACAGTGGATCGTTATCTGCGCGCAGGTGCTGTTGAAGGGACCAATTTGTGAACAACGGCCCTTCCCACGTTGTCCAAACAGAAAGATTGCTCCGCAGCTGTTATTTGCAGAACCTGTCACCGTGAGCGGTTCCGCCGCTGCGCCGCCAGCTGTCCCCGAGCCGCCCCTCCTGCACCGCCCACCGCTGGCAGCGTCGCCTGCCCCCCGCCCTCGGGCGCGGCTGCCCGAGTGGCCCGCGAGCCCCTCGCCGCCTGCCCCGCGCCCAGGCGGCGGCCTTGGCCTCCCCCGCAGCGGGCCGGCCTCGGGAGCCTCCCTTCCCATTCCGTGCTCTTGGGGGGTGAAAACAGAATCAACGGCCGGAGTTGCTTGCAAGCCTGATAGGACAGGAGCTTAAAGAACAAATACCCATTTAGACATTCTTTTAAAGATGCAGTTCAGATGTCAGGTGCAGATCTCTGCTCTGTAAGATCGGGATGAAGTGGTCTTGAACTCACCAGTTCTCCAGTCCAGGAAGGTCCAAAGACCTCCCCCAAGAATCCTGCTGATTCCCAGGGGGTCTGATGTGCTCCTGCCACCTGAATCTGCATGCCATTCTTGTTTAGTTCCCCGGCCAACATAATGCAAAATGCAGCCCTTTCACTGCTTCCCAAAATAAACCTGCTGGCATGGAGCAGTTCCTGAGAGGTCTCCCTGAAAACAAGGAGAGGGTTTCCACCAGCAAAAGGGACACATCCTGATGGCCACTCTCGGCCACTCTCCCCACCCCCTTCCCATCCCTGCATCCCTCATGTCTCAGCCTGGAGAGCTCCAAATTCCAACTCAACAATCCCCCAAGCTTCACTACCCAGTTCCTACCAAGGGCCTTCCAGCACCAGGACTCCTTCTCCTTCCAGGAGGAAGCACTGCTTTCTTCCTGGTACAAAGACCTTCAGCTCCAGCTGGTTTCTTGCTGGTGTCAGCATGTCTGCTGGGCCGCCAGTTTCTCAAAAAGTTCACTGGCCTCCTGCACTCCATTTGTTTCACATTGTGAGAATTCACATGGCGTGGATGGGGAGCTACCCAAGTAGCAGGATTTCATAATAGCTTTCAACCCTGAACTTTCAACAGTGGTCTTAAAAACATCCATTGCCGAATCCTGCAGGATGCAGCAGCCATGCTTGCTGGGCAATATATACTTAGACAGACGTATTTATACAGGCTGCATCCAATCTGCCTTAGCCTTCTCCAAGTCCCTGACAGGTGACTTCGGTCTTCCTCAAGCCTGCCCGAGCATTTGTGTGCTCATTTCAAGACTACGGACATGAGCATGTAGTATTGCTTAGGTTACAGTAGTGTCAATACCTTACAATAAAGAATATTTTGAGTCTGAGGTGAAAAATATTACCTAAACTTGTTCACACACCAATTTCTAAGACATCTGCCATCCTCAAGTATGGAGCTATATAAGATAAATTAAATAGTCCCAGACCTTTTCTTAACCCCATTTTATACTAATGATAGTGTTACCTAAAATGAGTAGTTATGGAGTAACCTTAGGCCTACTTTCCTAATTTGTAGTTAGATAAATAAAATGTATATTAAAAGCACAAAATACTCTATAATTCCTTCTTCCTTCACTTTTCACCAAGAAAGGAGACGTGGACCAATAAAAAACATTTTTTAAAAAAAATCCTGGTCTTAATAACATCTCTTGGCTTGTTATGGAATATTAGTAAGGGTCTGAAGAAAAAAATATATATTTATTTAAAAGCTCATATCAGCTCCCTAGAAAGAACACTGAGAATTGAAGAGATTTCTCAGGATTCTCGGGAATTATGTCCACTGCACCTGAATTCTATAACACCTGGGCAACAATGCAGATTCATGCAGGAGAAGAGATGGGGCCTCCTGCACACGAGGCAAAACTCATTTGGTTCGAGTTGGACCACTCCTCAGCAGCATGTGTTTGCTTGGAATAGCTGGCACCTGCACTAAAGTTCTGAGCTGGGTAAATGGCTGCTGCCCAAGCACTTGTCTCTGAGGCAGGTTGGACCAGCACTGCTGCCTGGAGAGGAGAGCAGTTCTGTGCATGTTAACAAGCTCAGTAGGAGAAGGCAAACCACTCACCTCAGCACCACACTAGGCTGGGGAAATATAAACTGGACACCATGCAAATATTTATTTGGGGGGACCTCTGACAGACCTCTGGGGGAAAGAAAAGAAATCTCTACACCTGTTTACTCATAATGATTTCCTACAGTCCAGCATTGCATTAAACAGACCTCTTCAATGGCCACAGAGCTGTGAAAATACATTATAAATAAAGGTGCAGATCCTCTTTGCAGGGTGTAATGCTTGAATATATGATCCCTGTCTCCCAAGTTGATCCCTTCTCTGTGGGCCCAGGAAGCAAGGAGTTTGCTGAAGGATTTTCTTTTCTTTTTCAATAGAGTTGTTTGTGGAGGGACTTTCATTTTGAAGGAGTATATGCTCAGTTTTACAGTTTCAGGGGGAAAAACCACACAGAGATCTGAAGAAGGGAAAAGACGTGTGTGAAAGATTTAGTGTACTTCATGCTCACCCTTGACCTACCCAAGGAAGGAGCTGGGGTTAGGAAGCTGAAACCATTCATTGGACATGGTTTGAAAAATGACTTCCACAGGGTCTGTTTCCTTCTCTGGCAGGAACAACAAAGCTGATGCTGGCCTCTGAGCTGACTCCAAGGAGGAAAAGAGCATGACCTCAGAGTACCCACCCACAGCAAGGGTCCCAGGTGATGCTGAGAAAGCACTTGCTTTTGGACAAGACTCCAGAACACGCACGCGTGCACACACTCCTTCCACGCAATGACTTGGTATTAAAAAAGCCGGGAAATGGCTCTCCAGGCTACAGGCTCTCCCTTCCCACCACCCTTCCCTCCTCCTCCCAACTCTTACTGGCAACTGGGTTGGGCAATGACTCAGGAAGGCCGGCAGTGGGGAGAAGCTAGTTCACCAACGCGGCTTAAAAAAACACTGAGGCCCTTACAAGTATAATTAACTCATAAGCTTACTAGTCATCTGGGAAGACAAAGGGGCCAATGAAGGGTTGCAGGTGTGTTTTTGGAGCAAGACTGGAGAGGAGAGGCATTAGGACAATAGTAGAAAAATGGTAGCTCCTATCTTTATGAGGGTGGCTCCGGTAAACCAGGGAGTAGCATTCTGATAACCCCTGCAACACTTCTCCATGAGCTGTTCTGCTGTGGGGAGCTCTTCAGTGCTCAACAGAGCCCCCCATCACTGATGAAACCAAGTCCTATTAGCGCCGTACATCCCCCCCGTAAGAGGATGTCAGCAGTGTCATGGAGTACAATGAGGCCTTGAGAAGAAAAGGACAGTCGGCAGCACTAGCATGAAAGTCTGACCCAAGCCAACAGCGAGAGCTGAGTGCCAGGGCATACCAAGGTCAGGGGGGAAACACCCCCAAACCCCAGCCTCTCCAGGACTAAAAGGATTCTTCCTGACCATGGTGGGTCCTTTTGCTGAGTATGTCTAATGTGAACTTCTTGAGGGATGACACAGGTCCAGAGGAAACCCCACCTAGCTGCATCTGATTGTGTTTGGGGGGTGGCACTTGTAACTGTTCTCTCTTTTGTTTTTGTGCATAAGGCAAAATGTCTTTGCCCTCCACTTTCATTGCTTATCAGGGTAACAGCTTGTTCCCTGATAACCCCAAAATAATTACATCACAGAAAGACCTCTATAAATGTCTGCCACCCTGATCGTTGCCTGTCCCTCCCTGTCACAGCTGGCCTCTCACACCAGCCGTGATGAAGAGATTGCACCACAACAGCTCCAGAAGTGAACCTCAGAGGATAACACCCTAAGATTCTCAGGACTCAATCACTCGCTCCCCAGTCCTGATGTTCCAGACTGTTAGCACTCCCATTAGCATGATTTCTAACTGAATTCTTAATCAAACCCCACTGCTTCTGGCTCTTGGTCAGGCCCAAATACAAAGGAATGAATAAAAGCTGTTTTCTCCACAGCAGTGTCTCGAGAGGGTGGAGAGGGTGATGTGTGGAGTAGCTGGCAACTCCTCCCCCTCCCTGGAAAGGAATTCAGCATACAACACCTTTGCCAGCCAACCCACCAGCCAGCTGACCCTCGGGAGGCAGTGGGGGCTGAGCAGCAAGGCTGGCCCCAGCTGCCAGCCAAGGGGAGTGAGAGATGAGGCCGAGGGCTGCTGCGTTGGCTCTGCCCTCTCCTGGAGTCCAAATCTGTGGCCCATGGTCTATGCTCCAGCCCCCAAAACAAGCCTCCCCCATCCTTATGTGTAATCAATTACATTAAAATGTCACTGGGACTTTCTCTTAATGCCTTTTCTAAAAGCCTATCAGTTCCATTAAAGCTGCCCTTTACCCATATTTCCTCTATTGCAATACATACATTAGCACATTCCGATAGGCACATAGCTAGCTACATAATATTAACAGAGACTTTTTCTTCCAAATCCTGGAACTTGAGAATGTCTTCTGTTTGTTTGATGTGTGTCCTCATGGAGTAGGTGCTCTAAAACTTGGTGGCCTCTGGGCAGGGAGAGGCTGCTTACCCGGTGTCTCAGGCATTTTTCATCCTCTGGCTCCATAGGGACTCCCAAGGTTGTAACCCAGGGGCCTGGGCTTCAGCCTGGCTGGGGAGCAGGGGCTTGTGTGGAGCTGGTTCTGCAGAGCAGGCACACTGTGTTTCCTTAGATTTAACGTTGATGTGAAGAAGTTTAGAGTAGAAGCTCAGGAAATCACGAGAAGCCCCCAAACCCCGCCTCCACCCTGCAGCTGCAGCTGATCAGCCCATGTGTAGCCATTGATTATGGTAACAGGAAACCCTGGAGTCTAAAAGGAGCCTCGAGGCTGGCCTGCTGGCTTTCTGCTTTCAAAAGGAGGCATGTAAGCCGTCCCATTTCTATGGCATAGGAAAGTTCAAAGGAGATAGTTCTGACAAACGGGTGATACAGGGTGGACTGAACTACTATGTGGATGTGGCAATAAGCTCTGTCATTAACTTAACCGTTACTAAATAACACACTATCTAAATGCCTTGACTGTACCATCTACCTCATTTAAACCTCACCACAACCCTGTGAGGTAAAAAGCACTATCAACTGTCAGTAGAGATGAGGAAACTGAATCCCAGTCCCAAGGTTCAACAACTAGCAGAGATAGTCCAGGCTTTGAACCCAGGTCTGTCTGACTACCAAGTTTCCCTTGTCACTACAGCCTGTCATATCTCCCAACGGCATCATCTTCACACTGGATTTCTGATTTCACTCCCTGTTATCAGCCCTCAGCGGGAAGCATGAGGTTCATTTCCCAGGTTAGGAATGTACAATAAACAGCTCAGTGTACCAATAAAGGACATTAAGCCAGGCCATCAGGCAACTGGTCAGAACTAATAGCATTGGTCCTCTGAGAAGAAAAAGCCCATTTGAGAAGCGAATGCAACGGCACTCTTAATCAGGTGATAGCTCCTTTCTGCTTCCGAACAGACTTCTTGGGGAGGGAGCTCCTTGGTGTCACTTCATCTTCACAAACCACTACAAAAAAAAACACCAAAAAAACACCAGAAAATGAACGCTGCTGTCTTCCTGGAATTTGCTTCCTCACTCCAGCTCAGGTCAGCAGGCCCCTTGAACCAGAGTTGCCAGATTTAGCAAAAAACAGACAAACAAAACCCCACTTAAATTCAGATTTCAAATGAACAATTTTTAGTGTATATCCTATGCACTATTTGTGAATACTTATTTTAAAAAATTAAATGCGCTTATCTTAAATTCAGATTTAACCCGGGTCCTGTATTTTACCTGGCAACCTTACAAGGACTCCCAATATAGCCTGGCACTCTTCAAAAATAAGTGTGTTTATAAAGGTCAGAAACCACCTCACAGATGATAACTGATTTTACCAAATCATCTAGGCCCTGAATAAGCCCAGAGAATCCTTACTGCACCCACACCAGGAGCCCTCCCTTGAGGCTTGGTGAGAGTATCTTCCCACCAAGAAGGGCCTAAGCTAAGTAGTCAGGGTCCCTAAATACCCCAGGAGAAGTAAAGGAGTCAATGGTACACTGATTTCTTTGGTTGCAAATGCACAGTTCCTTCCTCCTCGGTTCCTGTTCATGGGTAAGTGTCCACGTAACATTCTCCTCTGCTGGAGACAGAAAAACCCCTTCCATCTCCCACCCAAAGCCCATTTTTAACAAAACAGCTAAGATCTCCCAGCTGGAACTCCTCTTTCACAAAGATTTGCTTGGGGGAACAGATGGGAAGAATGGTGGTTATGCAGCCAAAAAAAATTACGCTGGATGCCAGAGCAAGTTCACACTCGAAAACACCAGCTCTGTCCAATGTTTTCATTTTTCAAGTGCAAGCATGTTGCTGAAATCTAGATGGCACTTCAAAACAAGATTCTGAAAGAGCAGCAAGTGAGTTTCACTGGCACCAACTTCTTTTCCTTCTTCCCTGCTCTATAGTGAAACAAACCTCAATGTTTCCACATCACCATCTCTGGGAAGCCTGTTCCACCCTCCCTGAGAAATCCAGGGCCCAACCTACTGGGAGAGCAGGCTCCCCAGTGTAGCTCTGAAACCAAACTTCTCTATGGCCTCTCCTACCTGGCTCTTATCTCTAAGTCATCTGGACCACACACTCACAGAAAGCAACACCTGGTTTTGCAAGAACTTAGGACCAATAGCTTGGACTCAGCTTCTTCTGGACAAGCCACCCCCCCCACCCCACCCCTCACCCCCGTCCAGGGATACCCCTATCTGTAAAAGGCAGTCCTCACCAGTTTCCCAACAGCTTGGCTCAGTGTGTCGGAGCTCCATTCCTGGGGGGAGATCAGGGTGACCTGTGACCTTGAAGCAGTTACAGTTACTCTTATCTGGGTCCAGGACCAATGGTTATCAGTGGCGGGGGCAGGGGAAAGGTAGAGGGGGGAGCCTGCCCCCTAGAGGAGGAGCTTAATGAGACTATCCAGGAGGATTCTTTATTCAAAAAAGTGTAATTAGTAGTATGCCATTTTATATTGAAAAACTATTATTTTTGCAATATAAACTAAAGCGTCTGGGGGAAATTTTGCCTAATGAATAGCTTAAGGGAATAGCTATCAAAAGAGAATAAATTACCTACTTTCGGTCAATAATGATGTCCAGTTTCCATTTCTGTAAGAAGAACATACATCCCTAACACAACCTTGGCCTTGAATCTTCAGTTCTGCCTGACAGTCTAGATCTTATTGCTTGGGAATGAGCTTTGGTTCTCACATTTTTTATACATCAAAGACACTCTGCTTTAACTGATTTGGGTCATGTGTTCCATTATTCAGTGAGAACTTATGGGTAAAGATGACATTTGTGCAAATAAATGGGTAAATTTTTGATGCACCAAGTTTAAGAGTTGTATATGTGCAATGGTGTTACACTGCAAGTGTTTTGAGTAACAAATAGGGTTTGATATACTGTGTGCAATTTAAGTAAGGTTTGTTGTATCAGTCAAACCATGTAAAAATAGTGATGTGTAATTTGAAACAGGTGCCACAGTTTAGCAGAGTATGACAAAATCAAACAGCAATTTAGAAAGAGAGAGTGATAGGGAGAAATAGATTGTTTTGATGGATACTATTTCTAAAGTTATCTACTCAAAATCCAAGCCAGCTTTTTACAAAACCCTACCTAAGGTAAGTCACAGTGAAGGACTGGCCAGCAGGCTTCTAACATACCCTAGAGAAATGTATTATGATTCAGGAATATTAAATAAATGTACTACTCAGCAAGAATGCCTTAGCTCTCCTATAGATTAGAAAATTGAGTATGTTCAAGGCCATTAAGGACAGTCCAGAGCAATTAGAAAGAAAGTAAATTCTGAGCTTCTAAGCTCAACAGTACAAATGAAAAAAGGAAAAAATAGTTTTCATTTGAACTTTAGCCCTGGAGCAAACGCTGATGGTGTGCTTCATCTCTCTCCCACGCTGGCCTAGGGGGTTAGGAAGAGCGGAGCTGCCCTGAGGGGCGCAGGGCTGCAGCTCAGGGGGACCGAGCGGGCAGCCAGGGATCGCAGGGCCCAGCAGAGCGGGAATGGAGTGACCGGCCATCCTGTTTATCCGAGACTGAGGGGTTTCCCGAGGCTCAAGACTTCCAAGGCTGAAACCAGGGAGGTCCGGGGGAACTGGAGTGACTGGTCACCCTCGCAGGCTGGAGGATCCTGCAGGAGTGGCTTTTGGAGGGAACTAAGCAGGTCAGGTGAACCACCCCAAGCTGTCTGGAGAAACAGGACCGTGGTACTTGGCTTGGTCCCCCAGGCACCTATGACAGAGTTTGGCTCCCCAGGGGATTCTACTCAACTCTTCTTCCTACTTCCCTAGCAGTCACCCCGGGAGAACACAACTTCACACCAACACACAGACAGAGAGAGAGACACACACATGAGCAGACACACACAGTACACGTCTTAGCTGTAAATATGTTTATGTGCTAGAAAATAAAAGAACAAGTTAGAGGATATATACATGTAAGGGAAAGACAAAGGAACAAGCATTTCATTTCCTAACCACTGAATCAAATTTATTTTGATTAAAAATAATTTTTAAAATATGTTTCTATTGATTTTTAGAGAGAGAGGAAGGGACAGGGATAGAGGGATAGAAACATCGATGAGAGAGAAACATCAATCAGCTGCCTCCTGCACGCGTCCTACTGGGGATCTAGCCCGCAAGCTGGGCGTGGGCCCTGACCGGGAATCGAACTGGTAGCTTCTTGTTTCGTGGGTTGACGCTCAATCACTGAGCCACACAGGACGGGCAATTAAAAATAACTTTAATTACAAAAGTGATAGCCTCATTATAGGGAGAAAAATTACAGAAAGGAAAAAAAGAGCAGACTCCCATTCTACTCAGAGATAACCATCCAATACCTGGGTGAGCTTCCTGCTCTGCTTGTGGGCCACATTCTTGGCAGCACATTAGAATAACCTGGGGAGCTTTTTAAAAGTAGTGAAGCCTGGACACCCCCAAGAGATTCTGATTTCATTGGTCTGGTCTGATTTCTTTGTTCTTCCATCAGTATTTTTTAAAGGTTCCTCCAGGGATTTTAAGATTCAGGGACAGTTGGGAACCACTGCCCTACGCCCTTGTCAGTGGGTGAATCCTCTCCCTGAGCACAGATACATACACACAAACACAGGCACGCAGGCACACAGGCACACGCGTTCAATATCCTATCTGGCGTTTTATTTTATTTCCTGCTTTTCTTACTCAACAATATATTGTGAATAGCTTCCCATGTTAATAAATCAGTTTTGCAACACTTTAAATGGTGGCATGGTGTTCCAATGTGTGATTTAATTCATTTAACAAATTCCTATTATTGAACACTTTTGTTGTTTCCAAATTTTGCTCTCACATCATAATGATTAAAATTCAGGACTTGGGAGCTGGACTGCTTTGGTATGAGTCCCAGACCCTTGTTCATTGCAAGTGACATCAAACAAAGTCTCTTAACCTCAGGTTTCTCATCTGTTAAATGGGGTAATAGCTTTAAAATGAGGTAATACATATAAAGCACTAACCATGAACTTTAAAAGCATTAATTGTTTTATTACTATTAATCTTTGCCCACTTCCCAAATTATTTTCTTAGGATAAATAACTAGAATTTCAATTTTGAGTCTATATGTCTTTTTATTGTTGAACTGTAAGAGTTCTTTATATATTCTGGATACTAGACCCTTATCAAATACATGATTTGAAAACATTTCTTCCCATTCTGTGAGTTGTCTTACCACCTTCTTGACAGCATCCTAAGAAGCACCAAAGTTTTTAAAATGAAGTCCAATTTATCTTTTTTTCCTCTGGTTGCCTGTGATTTAGGTGTCATGTCTAAGAGTCTGTTGTTGAGCAGCCTAAAGACCACAGCAGTATGTAAGTGTTGTGGCAAAATGTGCCCTGGCATTTAAAGCTCCCACCTGGAAGTTCCATTGCTACCGATGCTCATGTTTCATTGGCCATGAATGTCACGTGGTTTCACCCAATTTAAGGAGGCAGTGAACTGCAGTCATACCATGTGTCTGAAAAAATGTGGAAAATCAGAAATATGTGGTAAACAGCACTAATGACCACTATGATGTAATTTACACTTGAGAAAAACTAAATTTGGGATTACCAAAAATACAACCAGATTTTATGTCCTTGCCTTTTCTCATATATGAGAAATGGTCACATGAAAAAGTTTTAACATCTTCAGCAAGTTTGGGCCAAACTATATTGTTGATTATGTTACTTGGTGGCTTTTACATAAGGAAATGAATGTAATTCCTCTTAGACTTTAGTTAACAGGAAGACCTTTATTTCTAGATAAACTTATGTGCTTCCCTTTTATTTCGGAATGAGAAATGTTTCTATTTTTACTTTTGTTGCTAGGAAGCTTGGAGCTGGAATTAATGACCACCTATTTTCCTCCCAGTATAGCTAACATTCTTTTTCAAATAAGATTTTCCCCCCAAATGTTTATTTTAGCTCTCTTGTGTCATGTCTTTTTTTTCTGAACTACCTCATTTTTTTTCCAGGCAGTTAGGAGAAAAATTCTAAATTACGATATTTTTCAAATATAGTACTTAAGGGAATGTTATGCTTAATTTTCTAATTTTACAGATCTTTCTGCCTCATGTGTGCTTCAAAACTACAATATCTAATATCATAATGAACTGATTATATTAAATTGGTGCAACATGAGTAAGGGTTTGAGAAAATGGATGAAGGTAACTTTTTATCCTTAGACGCTTTTGTGTGAGGGTAGTGTGGAAATTATATCACAAGCTTCAAGAAAACCCAACTTAAAAATATGCAGGCCTTGGCCAGTCTGGCTCAGTGGTTAGAGCATCGGCCCACAGACTGAAGGGTCCCTGGTTCGATTCTGGTCAAGGGCATATGCTTCGGTTGCATGTTTGATCCCTGGCCTAGTCGGGGCACGTGCGGGGAGCAACCAGTTGATGTGTCTCTCTCACATCGATGTTTCTCTCTCTCTCTCTTTCTCTCTCCCTCTTCCTCCCTTGTACTCTCTAAAAATCAATGGAAAAAATATCCTTGGGTGAGGATTAAAAATATATAAATGCAAAAGATTTTGGTCATCCCGATACACCAAAGTTGTAGGTTCAATCCCTGTTTAGGGCACATACAGGAGTCAACCACTAAATGCATAAATAGGTGGAACAACAAATCAATGTTCCTCTCTCTCAAAAACAAACAAACAAACAAACAAAAAAACACTTCACATCCACTAGGATGGCTCTAATAAAAAAGAGAGACAATAACAAGTATTGAGGAGAGTGTGGAGAAATTGGAATCTTTGTGCACGTTGGTAGGAACGTAACATGGTGTAGCCACTGTGCCAAACAGTTTGGCTGTTCCTCAAGAAGTTAAACATAAAGTTATCTTACGACCCAGCAATTTTATTTCTTAGGTATGCACCCAAGAAAATGAAAAAACGTATGTTCGCACAAAACTTATACAAGAATGTTCATAGCAGCACTACACGCAATAGGCAAAAGGTGGAAACAACCCAAATGTCCATCAGCTGATAAATGGATAAACAAAATGTGGTGTATCCAAACAGCCAAAGGAATATTATTCAGCAACAAAAAGGAGTGAAGTTCTGATACATGCTACAACATGAATGAACCTTGAAACCAATATGTGAGTTGAAAGAAGCCAGACACAAAAGGCCACATATTGTATGATTCCATTCATATGAAATTTCCAGACTAGGTAAATCCATACAGACAGAAATCCATACAACCAGAAAGTGGTGGCCAGGAGCTGAGGGGGCAGGGAAATAGGGAGTGACTGCCAATTGGTACAGGGTTTGGGGTGATGAAAATGTTCTGGAATTAGGTAGTAGTAATGGTTGCACCATTGTGTGAATATATGAAAAACTACCGAATTGTATACTTTTTAAAAATATGTTTTTATTGATTTTAGAGAGAAAGGAAGGGAGAGGGAGAGGGAGAGGGAGAGGGAGAGGGAGAGGGAGAGGGAGAGGGAGAGGGAGAGGGAGAGGGAGAGGGAGAGGGAGAGGGAGAGGGAGAGGGAGAGGGAGAGGGAGAGGGAGAGGGAGAGGGAGAGGGAGAGGGAGAGGGAGAGGGAGAGGGAGAGGGAGAGGGAGAGGGAGAGAGAAAAACATCGATTGGCTGCCTCCTGCATGCCCCCAACTGGTGATCGAGCTGAAAACCCAGGCATGTGCCCTAAGCGGGAATCCAACCAGTGAATTTTTGGTGCACGGGAGGACGCTCAACCAACTGAGACACACCAGCCAGGGCTGAGTTGTATACTTTTAAATGGCATACACATACATACTGTAATGTATGTGAATTATATCTCAATAAAAAATGAAGCCTCGGTGAGCTTGGGTCACTGAGTGGCCTAAAGTAGCAAAACCCCCTCAACTACTGTTGAGTTAAATAACTGAGATTTTAAAAATATCGCTGTATAAGTTCACCTCTACTTACTGATATAAAAACAACTTACTTTTAAAAGGAATAAGTTTGTATAGACTCCAAAGTTAACTTAAATTTTCATTTCATTATTATGTTACTTAGATATATGCAAATATAAATTTTAGTTTAAGGCCCTTGGGTTTATATATACAAATAACAATAAAGCTAAAACAAGCTCACAGGTTAAACACATACAAAATTCAAATTACCAACAATAAATCAATGTGGGAGATGAAACTGCATCACACTCAAACAGACATTGACAGCTAGGGCACAGGTCTCTTATGTCTGACATGCCTATAGTGTCATACCATGTAACACCTCAATTCTCCATCACTTTTCTAGATTTCTACAACAATTCACCCAGTCTTCACTTAGCACAAATGCATCTCATTAACCAGTGACAAAGTAATTCTACATTATATCAAGATAAAAACAAAAAATGCACAAATTATGGACAAAGACATATTGTGGTAGTATTTACTTATAAACTGATAGTGTAGGTTATCTAAAATATATTTCTATTGGCTTTTTTTTTTCATCAAAATAAAACATTTCACTTTTTATTCTCTTAGCAAAATCTCACATCCCCAAGAATATATTTGCTGACCCACAGAGGCTCTCAGTTTGAGAAACACTGCTATAACCTAGACCACTGGTTTTCACATTTGAGCAGGCATCAGAATCACCTGGGAAGGTCTGTTAAAAGCAGGTTGCTGGGCCCCACCTTCAGAGTTTCTGATTCAGTAGGTCTGGACTGGGGCCCAAGAATCTGCATTTCTAACAGTTCCCTAAGTATAACTGATGCTGGTGCTCCAAGGACCACTCTTTTTTTTTTTTTTTTTTTTTTAATACATCTTTATTGATTTCAGAGAAAGGAAAGAAGAGGGAGAGAGAGAGATAGAAACATCAATGATGAGAGAGTCATTGATCAGCTGCAGCCCACAACCTGGGCATGTGTCCTGACCGGGAATCGAACCCCGATCGCCTGGATTCTAAGTCAACGCTCAACCACTGAGCCACGCCCGGCCGGGCAAGGACCACTCTTTGAAGTTCACTGCCCTGTATATTTCAAATATTAGGTGGCTCTCTAATAACCATTAGTTCAAGACAGATTTCTGTGGAAGGAATGAGACAGCAATCAATTCAGGGATACACTCTCCTCTGAGACCTGAAAATCATATTCTGTGATAGCTAATTTTATATGTCAACTTGACTGGGCCACAGGGTTCCCAGACATTTGGTCAAGCAGAGTGTGTCTGTGAGGGTGACTTTGGATGAGATTAACATTCAAATCAGTAGACTGATTAAAGCAGGCCACCCTCCCTAATATGGGTGGGCCTCATTTAGTCAGTTGAAGGTCTGACTAGACCAAAAATCCCTCCCCTTTGTAAGGAGGCACTCTTGCCTGACTGCCTTGAGCTGGGACATCATTTTTTTCCTACCTCTGGGCTCAAACTGAAACTTTCACTCTTGAGCCTGCTGGCATTTGGGCTGGAAACTACACCATCACTCTCCTAAGTCCCCAGATTGCTGACCCATCAACCTCCACAGTCATGTGAACCAATTTCTTAAAATAAATCTCTATCTATATGCATTCTATTGGTTCTGTTTCTCTGGAGAACCCTGACTAATACAAAAACTAATGACCCTTTCTTGAATTTTCACGCAGACTGAGCCCAGACGTAGAATGGGGAAATTCTCATTAATAAACCTTCGTGATCCATTCACCTCCAGTCAAAGGTTTCTATAGCAACCTGAGTTCCCAAGCGAGGCTCAGACCACATTTTCACAAAATGCAGCTAGATGAGTGGAAATAAGTAATCCCTTGTGATCAACCATGAAAATGAGAACTAATAAAAGACTAGCCACCGGTGCCTGAGTTGACTTAATTCACCAAGATTTAGGACTGCAGAACACAGGTCACACACACCTACTTTACCACGTGATTACCTAATTTCTTGAGGTCAAAACCATGATTTTAACACCATTATCACTGTTGTATACATAAAAAAATATTTCTCTTCTTCCTTTTTCTTAATTTCTCCAAACATTCTAAGAGGCCACATAGCATCATTTTGAATATCAGTTTCATCATTTGCTAGTTATGATGACCTTGAACAGGTTCCTTAACCTACGTAAGCCTTGGTTTACTCACCTGGTCACTAAGAATAAGAATTCTAACCTATATCAGTCAGGATCTAACAACAACAAAACCAGAAACCACTTCTAAGTATCTACAATAGAAAGAGCTTAATGCAGGGAATTATTTCCACAGATGAAGCGGGAGCTGACAGGAAGGAAGCCACCAGCAACCCTGGGCTGGAAGACCAAGAGAGGAGATGAAATGATGGAAGTTCGGGGTCACCTCCAGGAAGCTGGGTCTCCAGGGCTTGCCTGGCAGCTGTCGCCAGAGCAGCCACCTGAGGCAGAGGCGGAAGCCAGGGCCTCTCTGGCTTCTCCCTTCCTCCTACCTTTCAGTCCCCCCAAGGCCTTCCACTGGGCACACCATCCAGACGCAGCCTGTGACACAGAGCGGTGGCTACATCCGAGGGCCAGCAGGCCCGGGGCCAGCAAAGACTGCAAGGATTAAGTGACAACACATGGGAAGTCCCTGGTCTGCTGTAGACGGCAGGGTCCTTTAAGTTGTGTATGTTTAATTGGGGCTCTCGTGTGTCGCTAGCTTTTTCTTCACCCCCTTCACCATATTTTCCACTCCTCACTGCTCCTCTTTGTCCTGCTCGCTCCCTCCCACTCCCTCGCCACACTCAGCAGCAGGCAGCAAGCTGGCTGGCCTCCCACTGAGACTAGAGACTCGGTGAAATCCCAGGCATGGTGATCTCTTGGTTTAGCTGCCGGATCCAGTGATGTCCTGCTCTTCTCAGAGCCTGAATCCCCTGCCTCCGCACAAGGCCGCAGAGGCATGACCCCCACAAGTAAGGCAATGGGACGCGTTGGCCCTTTATCCCGAAGTTCTCCCTCCACCCGGATCCATCACCAGTTGCCACC
This sequence comes from Miniopterus natalensis, assembly GCF_054644295.1. Taxonomy (NCBI): domain Eukaryota; kingdom Metazoa; phylum Chordata; class Mammalia; order Chiroptera; family Miniopteridae; genus Miniopterus; species Miniopterus natalensis. The sequence continues at coordinate 41,142,945 of NC_142088.1, forward strand.
CCAGACTGTGCAGTCTGCCGCAGAGTCGCCTCCTTCGGACACTCTGGCGCGGTCTAATGACCTGAAGGAGGGGCAGATTGAAAGAGATGACCTCTGAGTCCCCCTTGACCCCTATCGTCCTATGATACTACTGATAAAATTAAAAGGGAACCACAAAATAGAGGCCACCCCGGTGGCCCTGCCCATGTCCCAAATCCAGTAAGTTTGCCTGTACTTACTGGAAACACCTCAAAGAAATCTAACACCAACCACAGTCCCCCAAGTCAGCTTTAGCTAGTTGACCTTACCCTAGAAAACAGGACCTGCTGGCCTGAGGAGGAAATCCCCGCCCTCCTTGCCTCTTCTAATTCACTATACAGCGGCTCTTGCCCCAGATCCCTCTGGAAGAGCGCCCACTGCTTGGGAGGCACTGCGCTCCCCCAGGCCATGGAATGATTTCCCTTGAGTAAAGGACATCAAACTCCTTCCTAAATTGTTTTGGTTTCATCATTTGACACTATTACGTTTTGCATTTCTGTAAGGCTCTGCTGTGGCATATTCCCTGCCTGCCTATGTTACACTGAGCCAGAGGGAAAAGCCCCCAAATTCTCGCGACCTGATGCAGAGTGATTTTCTGTTAACCGAAGAGGCATTTAAGAACAAAAGACCACTAGGTTTATCCTAGGAGCAGCATAGAGCATGATATTCTCAAACCCAACCCTCCTTATGAATAAGTTATTTGTAGATTCAAATAGTTCAAAATTATGAAGGGAAAATTAGGGCAAGAAAAGTTATTCCATTGCACCAGACTTATAGTAAAACTTTGGTGCCAATTTCTACCTTTGTCATTTTCAAAACCTTTGTACATTTTTCCTTCATCTCTCTTCCCTGAGGTGTGTAAAAGAATCATTCCTCTGTTGTTATCTTTAACATTTGGAACCCAGATGTGAACTCATCAGCTTGACCAACAAATACCAGTCTTCCCTTAAGCCCAATTAGAAAACGGCTGGGCAACACTCAGCTTTTTGCTTTGTACCAGATATGATACAAGTCAGGGCAGAGTTTTAAACACAGGAACCGGCCCTGCTCTATCTGTGGTTCTCACAGTGTGGTCCCCAAACCAGCGGCATCAGCAGCACCATCACCTGAGAACCTGTTAGAAATGCAAATTCTCAGGCCCCATCCAGCCCTACTAAAATAGAAACTGTGGAGGGTGGGGCTCTGCATCTGTGATTTAACGAGCCCTCTAGGTGATTCTGACGTATGCAAGGTCTGAGAAACATTGTTCCAGAAGAAAAAAAAATTACTGGTCTTTTTCTAATGACCTGAATTTAAATCCCAGGTCTCAACACAATCTGAAATCTACAGTCTTTCTAATGCCTATTTTATTCAGAACTCATTGTACTGGGAAGGCTTTTATTATTAAGGGAGGGTAATTTCAAGTAAGAATACAATGGGAATTAGAGCACTGCCACCATTGTCCTGTCAAAAGGAACAAATCCCCCTCTACCAAACTGCCATTTTATGTTTGGGAGGAAAGGAAGGTTGCTTGCCTTTTCCGAGCGAGCCTCACTTTTGCTGGTAAATGCTTCTTTCCTATAATTGGCTAAGTGCATGCAAGCGCCTTCCATACCCACCAAGAAATAGCAGGTCCCGACATGGGACCAGAGTTATATTTTCTTGCTTTTTATTTTTATTTTTTTCTTGTAAAAGCTCTTCATCCTTTCCAAGCAGAGGGGAGTTTTGGCAAAGAATTCTCCAGGGTGACAAAAACCACTTTTTCTTCGCTCTTTTGTTGTGCTGTTAGATTTGAAACCCTTTTGACCTGAGGACAATACAGAGCCGAGTTCCTTGGTGGCCGCTTTCACTGTGCTCCCCCCTCGGAGCAGAGCCGCAGTGTTAACGTGACAGGAGCCGCAGCTCCGGAGGCTCGGAGTTTGTGGGTCGCAGTGGGTCCCGCTCCGGCCTGGCCAGCGGCTCTGGGGGGTTAAGCTTTAAAAAGGCTAGAAGGCGGGTCTCAGGAACGGACCCCAATCAACAGAATGCCAACCTCCCTGCTGGGCACACAACCCAGAAGGTAATTTGGGAAATTTGGGAAGTCAGAGTAGAGGGTTAACTAAGAAAAAAACCAAACAGCTAATTTCCTTTTTATGAAGACTACGATTGTAGACTGTAATCTCCTCCTCATCATTAATGAAATGGAAAAAGGGGAAGTTTAAAATATGTGGTACTGTTAAATAGCCCATAACTAAATGCATGTGGAACATCAAAAATATACATCTCGAATGGAAATACAATGGGGGCCTAGAAATTTAATGTAGGATTTTTTTCTAAATACAACTCCCTAAAGAAAACTCGAAACAAACAAAAAACAAACATAAAAAACCTCCTCTAGCACTAAACCAGAAATATATTATACATTCCTAAGCATTTGCTCCCAGTGATAGAAAACCAGCTATAACTCACTATAGCCTCAAGTGAAATAAAGATTTGCTGGTTAGCTTGATAATTAAATTATTCTAGACAGTCAATCTGGGCAAATCATGTCCCAAAGCTAATGTTTCTCCTTGTAATTATCTATGTCTGTCTACAACCATCAAATTAACCAGATAATTGCGGAGTCTCGAACATGATGTGCAGACAAGCTGCAGAACCTCCTTTGGGGCTTTCCTTCTTTTGTTCCTCTCCTTCCTCCATATATTACTATTTACTCTTCCATTCTTTTCCCTTCAAAAGTTACTTGGGCTAAATGAAGAAAATCGGTCACCTGGGCCTATGATCTATAGAAGGATTTATTTACAATGTTCCAAACCTGATCTTTTGTTGTTTGGGGGGTTTTTTGTTGTTTTTGTTTGTTTTTTTACTGAAAGCTCTATCTGGAGTTCAGCTTGTAGTTTGCTAACATCTAATTATTTTTACCTTGAGAACGTTTGTATCCCTTAACCTTCGTGACATAGTCTGGGCAGTGAGAGCAGTGGGTTAAATGAACTCTCACATTTCCAAGACTCTACCCCCTACTAATGCTTAAAGGGTCTACTTGAAGGGCCTTTGTGTGATCATCTGAACCTGGCTTTTGTTTTAACTAGTATTCACCTCTAGCGGCTCAAGCATTGCACAGAAAATGCTCACCTACGAAAGGGTACAGGGAACACAGGTTGAGATGCATAAACTAGTGCTTCACAGTTTCCAAAGTGCTGTTTCACAGCCTGATTTGTCTCATCCCACAGCCCTGTGAGGTGGCAATCATTTTATATGCATGAAAATGGTCTCTTCAAGTGGCTTTCCCATGGTCAAAGGGCTAATAAAGGCAAACATAGAACTTAGGTCTCCTTCTTTGGAATGCTCTGAGACAGGGCTGGGATGTATTTATAGGAGTCAAATACCAAGGAAGGTGTAGTTCTGATTGCCTCAGCATGAAGGTAGAATATAGAACCACCCCAGCAGCAGGACGGAAATGGACAGATGTGTCTGAGCTTGGCATCTGTATCTTGTGAGTTTTATGTCTCTAAACTAGAACTTCCTAACCATGTCATTCACACACACACACGCACACACACACACGTCCGCCCATGCCTTCACAATGCCAGTAAGGACGAGACAATGAAGGATTTTGGTCCTCTGGGTCTGGCTATAACCGATGGCGACTGAAGAATTTCTCAGAGCCCTGAGACAATATTTATAATAGGCTAGTAATTACAACCTTTTTGGACATGAGATCTGTTTTATTTCAAAATACCTAGATCTATACATATTTTGAATTATGATGTTTCAGGATTGAGAAAATTTCCAGATTCTCCCTTCATAACGCCTGGAGACAAGGAGTCCAATAACTTAAAAAGAAGCTTAGCCTAAATGAGACTAAATGAGGTCTCATTGGGTACCATACTGGCCAGTTTTTGCAGATTTGAGGATTGTTCAGAACTACAAGTTCAGAACCTCAGAAGCCAGTTAGCTTAACCATAGTAATTAAGCCCAAGGGCAATTGTTCATTCTATCTGAACTGCATCAACACTGTTTTTTATCTAAGAGCTAATTTATTGAATTAAACTGAGTAAAACCTTTCCTATGACTATATACAATTCCATGTTCCAACCAGGACACCCTTCCTATATACAGAAGTTTTTTTAGTGCAGGTCGCATTATTGAGAAAAGGTAGACATTTGAAAATGTTAGGACAAATGTTATATGGGAGATTAAGGGTGAGATGGCTTTAATGCATACAGCGAACACAAAGGAAGCTCTTCTAAAATGTAAAAGTAGTTGATAATTCAAGGAGAGAAATTTCTCAGTATGCATGGGAAAAGGTCCAGGGGAGAGAAATACTTTTATCTGGAGCCAAAGAAACGGGATACTTTAGAGTAACCTGAAGACCAGCCACATAAAGCATCCTTTAACCATATAAAAATTAGGAAGCCAGTCAAGAGGTATTGTCCCTGACCACATAGTTAAGAGGTGAACAACTGGAACTAGTACTTACCCAGTGTCCCTTTGTATCATTTAGAATGTATTTTGTTGTAAGAAACAATAAACTCAAATTGGCTAAAAACAAAACTGACTTATTAGTTCCTAGAACTGGAAGTCAGAGCTGGATTTGATTCAGTCACTTAACTACATTAGCAATGATCCAGGGTCTGTAGAGTTTTCTGCTCTGGTATTGTGGGGGAGCTCAGTGAGGGCTGTCAGCCGGAGCACAGACACGCCTCTCCGTGTGCCTTGGACTTCTCACGTGGTAGCTGGGTTCCAAGAGGTCATATTCCAAGATTGAGTACTCAAAGGGACCCTACCCTTAGAAGTACCAGAATGTCATTTCTATAACATTCTGTTGTCAGGCAAGTCACTAAGGTCGGCCCAGATGTACAGGGGAGGGGAGTAGACTCCACGTCTTCTTGAAAATATGTTTTTATTCATTTTGGAGAGAAGAAGGGAGAGGGAGAGAGAGACAGAGACATCTGTGAGAGAGAAACATGGATCGGCTGCCTCCCGCATGCCCCCTCCTGGGGATCGAGCCTGCAACCCGGGCATGTGCCCCGGCCAGGAATCGAACTGACGACCTCCTGGTACATGGTACGATGCTCACCCAACTGAGCCACACCTGCCAGGCTAGACCCCGCTTCTTGGGAGAAAGAGCAACAGGTGTGTGCAGGGAGAGAAGGAAACTTGGAGGCTGTGCCACAACATAAAATGACTGAGCACCATAGAGGCAGTCTCCTATTCAGAAACCTTTAATTAGCTGTCACTGCCTGTGTGCTGAGACCAAACTCATGGCCTTTGAGACCCTCTGCCTGGCCCTCTTAGCTTTTCCAGGCTCATTTTCGACTGTTCTCAACCACTCATTATTGCCTAAATCAACCCTGTGTTTTTCCACCTCTGTGCTTTTGCTTACGACGTTCCCTTTTCTGCAAAGGCCGTCCCCATTCACCTTTGAACCAAATCTTAATCCCTTCTGCCCCCGACCTGACTACCTCAGGCTTAGATTTCAAACCTTTCTGAACCCCTCCCACGCCACCAACTAGACCTCCCCTGAAGCAGGTCATTGGGTAATATACCATTGGCTAGCATGGCCAGAAAAGGGAATAGTTTGCTAATTATTTTCTTGGTTTAATTTTTCACAACAAGCATTTAGCTTTATGATACAAAAACAAACTTAAAATGTTAAGCAAGGGATAATAGTAATTCATTATAACAATTGATAAGAGCTAGAACTATCTCCAAAGTTTCATAAGGAAAAATATTTTAGTCTGGGAATAAAAAAAAACAAACCCAAAATTAAATGAAATTAGCTCATGGCTCTATCCACTATTAATGTTCCCCTACTCCTAATGTGCTCTCCTCTGGTTTATCATTTTCATACTCCAGTATTTTCTTTGAGACTGTTTAGCAAGAGTGGGGAATTGGGAGGGTCAGGAAATGTTGAGAGCCACACCAGGCACTCCCTGCAACCTGCACAAAATATTTGACAATTGAGCCATCGAGTCAAAAAGTCATTGTTAGCCCTGACCCTGGGCTCACCATCTTTTTCAAACGTGGAAAGAGGGGTCAGATATGAATCAGACCAAGACGACTTCCCTCTTTAAGTTATTTCACAATGTATAGCCTTGAAAACTGCCATTCCAGAAGAGAAAATCTGCTCTTCCCCTGACTGTTTTTCACAACATAAGCTCTATAAATAGATTCTTCTGCCACCTCAGCCTTTGCTCAATGTTGGTTTCTTTAAGCTGAAAAAAAAGGGGAAAAAAGAGCCAAAGACACAGGGGAGCAGCCTCCACAAGGTCCTGCAAGCCTTCTACCAGCGTTCAGACAGGAGGACACATTCCTAACCAACAATAAGATCTTACGTTTGTCAAGGCCTAGAGAAAAAGAAGTTCTCGGCCTCCTCAGCATTAACAACCCTACACGCATCCCTCCTTCTAAGTGAAAGCCCTCCGGGTGGGCCTGGGAGAGGCCTGCCAACCCCATCACGAGCTGCAGCGCAGGGAAAGTGCTGGGGTAACCCTGCCGCTCCTCCCATGCATCTGGTGGAGAGACAGACGGCGGATGAGCCTTCCCTGCTTTGTAAGGTAGCAGGAAAGATAATAGCAAACCGGGATGCCCTGGATACCTACAAATGATGAAGGCGGGTGTTGCCCCTGGAAAAAAATTAGGCAAAGAAGTAAGGACAAAATGGGGTCCCTGAAAATTTCCACGTGGCTACATCTTAAGGAGGCATTCCTGCAGGGAGCACTGGGAAAGACACGATTTCTCCCTCTAATGCCAACCCATCCCCAGACAAGATGTCACCTGGTAGGTGAAACTCCCAGGACAAACCCCGTGAAGTTCCCAGTGAGGAAACAGGGAGAGGGACAGGGGTGGGTAAGCACAGCTGGCTGTAGGTCAGGGTCTCAACCTGTCTTCAACAATCCAAATCCTCCCAGCTGTCGTGGAAAGGGAGATGGCAGAAAGCGACAGGACTTTCTGAAATAGAAATACTTCGCTGTCAAAGGTCAGAGCTTACTCTCAGAGTTTACAAGGTCACCCTGCCCTCCCCATTAACCTCCATGGCCCAACCCTCTCGAGTGTTTTTTGAGCGGAGAAGCTCAGGGAGAGGGGTGTTATGATGACCCACACAGCTGCCAGCTGAGTGCACGGCCATTACATGGTTGTCTAGACTTTTACCCTCTTGAGTTATGATGAAACAGATGGATAAAACTCACAGACTTCTCTCACCAAGAAGTTCCTCTCAGAGAACTTTATTTGCAAAACACTTCATATGCTGAAAAGGTCTGTTAATTGGAGCTAGAAGAGCTAAGAGATTTGTAAGCTGCTGTATAAACAAAGTCAGGCTCCGGACAGGTGCATGGCTTTCTAACACCATTTACCCAGGTGTCTTTCAAAACGTGACTTTTGAGAGAAACCTTGAAGTGAAGGAGTGAGCTACCGGGGCATCAGGCTGAGGAACTTTCCAGCCAAAGGGAATGGCCAGGCTAAAGGATCACAAGTAGATCTCCCTTTGCCACATTCTGGACCTTCAGTCCTATGAGCAATGTCAAAGGCCAGGTTGGAACAGAGGCAGGGAGAGCAGAGCAGGCAAACATTAGTGAGGGAGGCCTGGGGTTACCTCTTTAGGCCCTTGGGGTGATGGAGAGGGGGACTTGGTAGTCCCAGAGGCTTGGACTCCTCCCCTTCCCATCCCCACTTCCCTCCTGAGTCAGCCCATCTACTCCTCCAGCCCAGACCTTCCCCATGGTCCCTCCTCACAGATCCCACTTCCTGCTGGGCATCTCCAGATGCATAGCCTAGAAGCATTTCAAGGCCACATATCCCCAGTGGACCTCGGCATCTTTCCCCAAAAGGCCTTCTTTCTCGTTCTAGTTCGAGAAGTTCACCCTGCTACTCAAGCCAGAAACCTGCTTGCTTCTCTCTCCCTCATGGCCTATGTCCAACAGGATACATTGTCCTATTAATTCTTTTTTTTATTGTCTTATTAATTCTATCTTCACAATATCTCCAGAATTCCTCCTCTTCTCAGTTTCCTCTGCTATTATCTTACTTCAGACATTTATCATATACTAACCAGTCTCTAACCTGACCAAAATGATCTTTCTAAAACTGGATTGACCATGTCACTCCCCTAAAATTCTTCAAAGGCTCTCCATAGCATAAAGCCCTGACTTCCCAGAATGACACATAAGGCCCCCAGGACATGGCCTGGGCCTCATCTCGGACCATTCTCTTCTTGAACCCTGTGCCAGCCATCCCAGCTCCACCACTAGGGGGTCCCCCAAACCTGGCTTGCTTTCCATCATCTGCTTTTGCACGTGCTAGTCCTTTTATCTGGAATACCTTCCCCATTCTTCTTTGTCTGGATTATTCTCATTTATTCTCCAACACTCATCTGGGATGTCACCTCCTGCGGGATATGGAGACCAGAGAGCTTTAGCTTAGAGTATGAGACCTGGATTCAATGTATGAGAGTGAGTGAGATGGTTTTCATGAAAAGGTAGTGTGTCAGAGATCAAATAGAGAGTAGGAATGGTACAAGTCCTAAGTGAACAGAGTGAGAAAAGCACATCTAAAATGTTGGTTAGCTATTAAAAATATCTCTATTTACAGGAAGTGCTGTCTTCAGTGGAACACAAAATCATTTTTTATCATTGAACATGTAGCAGATTAATTGTGTTATAAATTTAATTTAATTTAATTTAATTACAGCCCAGCCAGGCGTGGCTCAGCGGTTGAGCGTCGACCTGGGATCCAGGCGATCAGGGTTCAATTCCCGGTCAGGGCACATGCCCAGGTTGCGGGCTTGATCAATGACTCTCTCATCATTGATGTTTCTATCTCTCTCTCTCCCTCTCCTTTCCTCTCTCTGAAATCAATAAAGATATATATTTTTAAAAAATTTAATTACAGCAACAAACTCTATATGCAGGTAGATCATCACTGTTTATTGCACATGCTGAAAAGTTTTCTACTCAAAACCTTCAAAAATGTAAAATGTAAGAGGTAAGATGTAATGCTCAGAGGTAAGATGTAAATGTAAGATGTAAGAGGTAAGATGTAATGCTCAAAAGCAAAGGAAAGCTGACCACTTGATTACACAGGGACAGGACCATGACTGTCCTCCTTAATCATAAACCAATCCCGACTGAATTGCATGCCTTTCCTTACATCTTAAGTTACCTCCTTTCCTTACATCCTTACATGACCCAACCCACCTCCAGTCCCATCTCCCAATTACTACTTATAAGTTAAACCAAACCAAACTGTAACCTGAATCAAGATTCTGTAGCATTTTAGATAAACAAAGCAGAGAACCAGGTAGGGATGTTATAACACTTAAAGTTACATTTCTTTTTCAAAAGAAAAAAATTAAGACAAACCTTTCCCTTTGTGAACTAAGTTTCTGAAACTCAAATACTGTGGCAGAAAGGCAAATACAATTTCACATGCTAAGCTATTTGAATCAATATTTCTTTTGGAAACACATCCTAATAAGTCACCTTCAGGTGAAAAAACAAAAATTTCTTTTGGAGAACTGTAGGGGATGGATGGAAGTGTTTTTTCATAGAAATTTAATCTTAATCAATTTAATCTTAATCTTAATAAATTTTCTAAAGGGCCTTCCTTGCATAGCTATGGTTAATTTTCTAGCTTCAAAATAAAGAATGTCTTCTGGACAGATGTCCAATCGGATGCAACCCTGATGGGTATGGGGACATGCACACTGTCCTTTGACACTCACCTGCCACAGGATACAGCATCCCTCGCTTTCCCTGGTCGTGAAGATAGATCTGCAGGGAGCCATTGCCACATTTCCGCTGCCATTCTTGGGATCAGGTGGGTTTTGAGGTTCAATTTATGACCTTGAAACAGAGGTTTTTCCTAAGTGTGTAATCAGGTGATATGGGAATTAAACCCATGAGTTTCAATTTCTGGATACTAGTAAATCAATACTATATTTAGCAATATGTTATGAATTACACCAGCCTAGATAGTATAGGTAACCCTAAACCAATGAACTAACCCATAATTATTTATTAATGATCATTTACCATGTTTCAGGTTCTTCACTTCACAGTGATGTCTAGAATTTCAACCCTGTAAGATCAATTAGTGCACATTAATTGATCTGTGTACAAGTTGAACACTTTGAAGAACTTTAAAGTTCCATTTAGACTTCTATCCTGCAGGAGACCATCCCTGACCCTCCCAAGTTGGGGGAGATAGCCTCCTTCTGAATTGTCCTATGTGCACATTTCTATCATGTTTTACAGTTCTGACCTCATGTTTTATAGTCCCCAAACTCAAATATGACATCCATGAGGGCAAGAGACTCTGCTGGCAAAACCTCACAGATGCACCTAGCACAGTGCTGCTATATGATAAGTAATCAGTGTATTTTCGTTGAAGATATGAAAAAAAAAAAGCAAATGAATAAATGAACAGAGAGAAGCCATGCCCGTAACCTGGGACCTAACTCAAACTCCAAAGTTAAGGACTTTTCAAACTATGGTAGTGATTTTCACACTGGCCCAGGTAGTATGACCCCTACAATCTGCGATGTTCGGTTCTTTCCTTCTTCCATTTATGTAAGAACTACCTATATCAAGAAGTGTGCTAAGTATGCCTGGATAAATAAAAGATGGAGCACCTGGCCCTGGGGAACCTATGGTCTAGCATTGCTCTTGGAACAACACCAATCCACACCCAGTCTTTGGGGAATGCCATGTTTTATTGACCACATGTTTAATTCTATTATGTTCTAGGAAAATCATTCTACTAGAAAATAACGGTATTTTAGATAGAGGTAACATAATATTACAATCTTGAAAGCACGTCGTGAAAAAAAATTAGTAAACTAAGCTTTATATGCTGGTTCTGTGGTTTTCCATTAAGTTTAATTTACTAGATGTTCATATTTATTGTTAGATAAAAAACTGATACCAAAGAATTAACAAACTTAAGGATAGCAAGCTTTCACCTGAGAGAACTGAATCCATTTTCTGTGACCTGAGAATTGACCATTACAGTTTGATTTTAGTGGAAAAATACCATAGTGTTCCATACATAGCAGATTACTGTTAAATGGCCGAAGTTAGAGATTAAGCTGCATACTCAAATGTTAAAGGGTGCCACCTACTGGAGGACACCACACTGCAACTCAGTTCTACTAAACATTAAAGACTACACCAAAAGAATCACAACAGAAACCATAGGCTAGTTTGGGACTTTTCTGTTCCTCAACATGCAAACCTTCTTCCTGTCTGGGTGGAATGCTTCGTAGTAAGAGGTCCCAACTTCTACTACAGAATCTAACTGGAGAGACCCTCTTCTCCCTAATCTTGGCCTCAGACAGGATCACAAGTGATTTTGAAACTTAAGTAAGAGACCTCAGGAAGAAGAGATGGGTGGATTGGGGTTGCAGCAGTGGGAGAATCCAGCAGTGGAATCAGGAACAGGCAACAGGAAGAGAATGTTTTCTGATCAGATTATTTCTGCTGCCTGGCTTTCCTTAGTTGCTGCCTATTTTCAGCATCTGCTTTCCCAAACTTCCTATCAATTCAGTGAACTATCCAACATCTTACCAATAAATTATTTTTCCACTTAAAGTAGCCAGAATAAGTTTCTGTTGCTTAGAACCAAGAATCCAGGCTGATATACTATCTAATGGTTATTGAATGCCTTCTCTACGTCAGACATCGTGCTAAGCCTCACACAGGCATTATCTCATTTAGTCCTGCCCCAACAAAACCCTATGAGGTAAGAACTGAGGAGGAAATGGGCAAAAAGACTAATTAACTTGCCCAAGTCATACAATTGGCAGATCCAGAATACAAAATCAGCCAGTTTGGTGCTAGAATTAATTCTCTTAATCATTTCACTACCTCATAGAAAAAAATATTCTGCGGCTTTTGAAAGTATGAAATTGGAAGATAAGACTTAAGACTTACTCGTAAGGTCTATGGGTATTGTGAGTTAATAAACTGCAGAGAGAAATCCTGAAAAGGTATAAGGAAATTGAAATATTAAGGTAAGATTGGAGACAGTTTTACTATGAAGCAAATGAAGCCTATGTGCCCTTTGCTTGCCAGGGGGCCCTTCCAAAGCTCTAAATTTAATGTTGCATGTATAAATGTGTACTCTTCCTCTTAAGGGAGGCTCCTCAAAATGGTCTACACTTCAGACGCCACAATACATAGATCCATTCCTGGATGAGACCGTGAATTTATCAAATTAGAGACTCATTTTCTAGCCCCAGATTTGGAGGTTAAGCAGAGGATTTTTACAAAGAGACACAGACCTACAGAATATGGATGAAAGCACAGGCAAACTTTGGGGCCACCCCCACTCTCCTGTGCCCCAGAGAGGAAAAGGGAGAGTTAGGAGTTATTTCTCACAACTCCAGATAGGCTTCAGGGCACACTCAGGAACCCAGCTTTCCCCATAAAGTTGGCTCCCCTCTTGTCCAACAAGAGGAAAGACAAGATCTGTACACCCAGCAGGTTCAACAGCAGCTGCCAAGACTGGGTGAGTTCTCCTGTCTCAGGCTCAAACAGCATCAGGCCCTCCTTCTCATGGAACCATCTGACTCTCAGGAAAAGAGGACAGACAGACAGGCTTTATTGGGGAGACTAGAAGATACTGTCTTTATTTAAAATGACACTTTGGAGGCTTGTAACTAAGGATATACAGAAAAAAGAAGTCACAAAGAAACTGGGGGGAGGGGGTGTGAAGACTTGGAATGAGCTGAACCCACACCCACATGTGGCAGTTAAAAATTGTGTGGGATATCTTGGCTGTGAAAGCCCCTCTTGAGGAGTGAGGGACACTACCCCCACACCAGGCCCCCCAACCCAGGGTTCAAGTGCCAGGAAGTGGAATTCCCATAACTTCTGGCTGTGAAAACTAGCCTATTGGGGCTGACTGAGACGAAAGGCTGCTGGAATCCCAAGCATTCCTCTTAAAGGGCTGGAGCATGAATTTACTCACTGACTGACTCACGAGTTCTGAACTCCAGCGCCGAGACAGCAGCTCAGAAGGCACCAGGGACATACAGGGAGGAACTGAATTGCCTAGCTTTGGGGCAAGGTCTGGAAGGGCAGCTTTCGCCCAGACAGAAGTACAGGTAGAAGCCATTATTCCCTTGTTGAGCTCTTCTCCTGCAGGTGCAGGAAGGTGCCATATCCAACCTGGCTAACACTGTTCACCCTGCCCTGGTAATTCCCTGAGTGAGACTCTGCCCCACCCAACCTTTGGGACCACCCAAGTTGCTTTCAGTGGCTTTTCCATACAAACGGCTTGCCTTGGCTCATGTGCAGACTTTCCTAAAATCTCTCAAGGGTTCACAAACCCCAAACAAGCAGCATCTGGCCTTGGCGTGCCCCATACCTCTTGCTAAGCAACCCCAAGCCTGTCACTAGTGCCAGCTGACCTCAGTTCATAGTTTAACCTCTCCCAGACACCTCCAAGCCCAGCACAAGTAGCAACCATCTGCAGATCATTTTGTGTAGTTCATACCAAGTGGCCCTGGGCAGGGCATGGGCAGGGCACAGGAAGTGGCTGACTCTGGCTTGACTTCCCAGAACCAACACACCTGGTGGCAAGCTTCAAACTACACCAGAGCACCACCCAACCACCTCCACAAATGACACACTCAAAGGTCAGACTCAGCAGGCACTAGAGCCCTGCTAAAGTGAATCCTGTTCCATGGGGTCAGCCCCTGTGCAACAGTTTCTCCATTGTAGTCAAAGCCAGTCCTCACAACCAATCAGCCTGAGGGTCAATCCCCCCCATTGACATACCAACAGTCATCAAGTTTCAATTAACAACAGGAGGGCATTGACCCACACACAACTAGAGACACCACCCACACAAAGGATACACCTGGAGCACCCTGTTGAGGTGACTAGGGAGGCATTGCCACTGGACCCCACAGGACACCTACTACATAAGACCACTCTATCAAGACCACAAGATAGCTCTATCTAATACATAGAACAAACACAGGGAGCCAGCCAAAATGAAGAGACAGAGAAACATGTCCCAAATGAAAGAACAGAACAAAACTCCAGAAAAAAGAGCTAAACAATGGAGACAAGCAATCTACCAGATGCAGAGTTCAAACACTGGTCATAAAGATGCTCAATGAATTTAGGGAAAGAATAGATTATCTCAATAAGGACATCAATAAAGAGATAGGAAACACAAAAAAGAACTAGTCAGAAATGAAGATTACAATAACTGAAATGAAGAATACATTAGAGGGAATAGACAATAGATTAGATGAAGCAGAGGACCAAATCAACAATTTGGAAGACAAGGTAGCAGAAAACACTTAACCAGAACAGCAAAAAGAACCCCAAAAAATGAGGATAGTTTAAGGGGCCTCAAGCATACCAACATTTTCGTCATAGTGGTACCAGAAGGAGAAGAGAGAGAGCAAGGAATTGAAAATGTATTTAAAGAAATAATTACTGACAACTTCCCTAACCTGGCAAAGGAAATAGACATACAAGCCCAGAAGTACAGAGAGTCCCAAACAAGATGAACCCAAAGAGGTCCACACCAAGACACATCATAATTAAAATCTGAAAGCTTAAAGACAAAGAGAGAATCTTAAAAGTAGCAAGAGAAAAGCATTTAGTTCTTACAAGGGATCTCCCATAGACTGTCAGCTGATTTCTCAACAGAAACTTTGCAGGTCAGAAGGGATTGGTACAAAAAATATTCAAAGTGATGAAAAGCAAGGAACTACAGCCAAGACTGCTCCACCCAGCAAAGCTATCATTTAAAATCAAAGGACATTCTCCAAAGTAGACATACAGATGGCCAAGAGACATATGAAAAAATGCCCAACGTCACTAATCATTAGAAAGATGCAAATTAAAACAACAATGAGGTATCACCTCACACCCGTCTTAATGGCACCCTCTACAAATCAATAAATGACAAGTGCTGGAGAGGATATGGAGAAAAGGGAGCCTTAGTACACTGCTGGTGGGAATGCAGACTGGTGCAGCCACTATAGAAAACAGTATGGAGTTTCCTCAAAAAATTAAATGTGAAACTGTCATTTAACCCAGTGATTCCACTTCTAGGAATACATCCTAAGAAACCCAAAACACCAATCAGAAAGAATTTATGTACCCTTGTGTTTGCAACAACACAACTTAAAATAGCTAAGATGTGGAAACAGCCCAAGTGCCCATCAGTAGATGAGTGGATAAAAAAGCTGTGGTACATTTATACAATGGAATACTACCTGGCTATAAAAAAAATTCGAAAAAAGGAGCCCTGGCTCGTGTGACTCAGTTGGTTAGAGTCCTGCACTGAAAGGTCGCTGGTTCAATTCCCATTCAGGGCACATGCTCAGGTTGTGGATTCAATCCCTGGTCGGGGTGAGTGCAGGAGGCAACCGATTGACTTTTCTCTCTCATATCGATGTTTCTCTCTCTCTCCCTTTCTCTTTCTCTAAAATCAATAGAAACATATTTTTTTTAAAAAAACAGAAAATCTTACCTTTTGCAACAGCATGGATGGACCTGGAAATTATTATGCTAAGTGAAATAAGCCAGAGAAAGACAAATACCATATGATCTCACTTATATGTGGAATCTAATAAACAAAATAAGCTGACAAACAAAATAAAAATAAAGGCATGGATATATGGAACAGACTGACAGCTGTCAAAGGAAAGGGGCGTTGGGGGATTGGATGAACTAAAATGAAAGGATTAAGCAAAATATATATATATATATAATATAGACACAGACAACAGTGCGTTGATAGCTAGAGGGAAGAGGGGTAGGTGGAGGTGGGCAAAGGGGGAATAAATGGGTATTGAAAGAGACTTTTCTTTAGGCTATGGGCTCAGGATGCAGTGTGCAGATGATGTTTTGTTGAGTTGTACCCTTGAAACCTCTGTGGTTTTGTGAACCAATGTCACCCCAATAAATTTAATTTAAAAAAAAGGAAATACAGATTGGTAGTTACCATATAGTCATGGGAATATAAAGTCAGCATAGGGAATATAGTCATAATATTGTAATAACTATGTATAGTGCCAAGTGGGTACTGGAAGTGTCGGGGTGGGGGGATCACTTTGTAAAGTATATGATTGTCTAATCACTATGCTGTAACACCTGAAACTGAAAAACAAAATAATATTGAATGTAAACTGTAATTGAAAATAAAATTTAAAAAAATGATACTTCATTCATCGATTTTTTGCATTGATTTTTATTTTTAATTGCATTAAAATAGTATCTATCTGGGTTAGTTTTTTCACAAACTTTAAATTTTGCACCCCAGATGAATGTCTTGCTCTCCTTACCCTCGACCCACCCCTTAACTAGGCATGTAGAGACTCACCAGACATGCAAAGGCTGGGGTTTCCCCCCCAAAACAGCAATAACTCATTTAGTCACTCATCTATATCCCCAACACAGCAATGCTACCTAAATTCAAAGTGCTGTGCTATAATCTGGATGCATCATCCATCTTTATATCTAAGTCTTATGAGCCTTTGTTACTTTAAGGGATGGCCAAATAAACCAAATCTCATTACTAAATAATATTGTTTGAAAGGTTCTTGGCCCCAGGGCAGGATTGTCCTACCAAGACACACAAGGTTTAGGCCAGTGGTTCTTTTCCCTGGCCGCACGTTAAAATCAGTTGAGGAGCTTCTCAAAAATTCTAGTGCCAGAGTCCTACTATCAGAGATTCTGATTTAATTGGTCTGAAGTGACACCTAGGCAGGCTTTTTAAAAAGAGCTTTACTGAGGTATAATTTACGTACCGTAAAATTCATCCACTGTAAGTTCAATGGTTTTTTTTAGTAAATATATGTGATGGCGCAACTACAACTACAATCCAGTGTAGAAGGTTTCTTTTACCCCCAAAGCCCCCCAGTGCCAGCTTATGGCCAGTCCCTGTTCGACCCTAACCCCAGGCACCACTGAAGTTTCAAACGCTGGTATTTTTTAAAGGCTTCCCAAGTGATTCTAGTGTGCAGACGTGGTGAAGAACTCCCATTGTAGACATCAGAATGATAAACTCTCTCCTTAGTCCTGCCTCACAAAATTTGGACATTTTCTATTAGAATTTTCCACTATGGAGAAAGAAATCTCTGATTCCATATCAAAAAGTCTTGAGGAATTAGTCCTGGCCAGTGTGGCTCAGTTGGTTGAGGGTTTGATTCCTGGTCAGGGCACATATCCAGGCTGCAGGTCGATTCCCAGTTGGGACACGTGCGGGAAGCAAATGATCCATGTTTTTCTCTCACATCAATGTCTCTCTCTCTCCTTCCCTTCCTCTCTCTAAGATCAATTAAAAAATAAAATAAAGATTTTAAAAAGTCTTGGGGAACTATAACAAGTTTTATGACAAATAGTCTAGTCAACTTTACTGAAATACCAGTAAGTGACAGATGCCTGTATGTACCTCTTCACCCCCAATGAATATAAAATGCCACATTTGTACTCCTGCCTAGAATACAAAGTTCTTCTGTTTTGTGGTAAAATCAAAAGCCTGCTGTGCTATCTTCAAAGTCATATTCATTGCCTTAAAAATTAACAAAGAAACATTTACCTCAGAGGAAAAATTATGAAGATTACAAAACTATTGTCTTTAGATGTTCAAAAATTCCTCAGGAGAAATGCCCTAGAGAAGTACAGAGTATCTTTATTACTATGCTTCACAAACATGGAAATGATATCACACTAACGCAGGAAAATCCTAGAGAAAAGTCACTGAGAAGTTACCATGGGGGCTGATGTCCTCCTGTCGCACAGGCACGCAGGGCAAGCAGGCACTTGCAAAAGGGCGAGCCCGGCCAACAGGAATGAACTGGAAGGGATTCACAGAAACCCAGCCCCGAGGCCTACAGATGAGTCTGCGGCGTGAGTCAGTGCTTTTCAGCGCAAGCAGCTCTGCCTTCATGGGCCAGAGCAGCGAACCGCAGACGGCAGCAGCTATCAACACGGCCGAACATGGGAAACGTTACGGGGTGCAGCAGGAACGTGGCCCCACCCAGACCGCTCCCTAAAGTTGGAAAGCTTTAAAACGGTGCCCTCAGCCAAAAAGGTGCTGTCCCTGGGTAGCCACCAAAGCTCTCCAACAACGAGGTTGCCAGGAGTCAACAGAACAGCTTCTGAGGGCAAGTGGCCCTTCACTGTGGATAAAGGAAGTTCAGATTTTAGTCAAGTAGGTGGTCCAAAACCATGCTTTCTCTGTATTTAGGTTTTAAGTTCCCAACAGCTATTAAGATATTGGGAAGCAAATATTAAGCTATTTCCTCCTCTGGTTATCAATTCTAAATTCTTAGTCCATGAGAAAACCTTAAAGTATCTTTGAAAAAATCTTGAGAAGACTGGGTAAAGACAGCTGATGTGCTCCAGCCCACCTTCCCCACTCCAAGTCATTAGAAATGGCAGAAAATAGTTTTAAATGAACAAATCGAAACAATGGGAGTAAGCGAAGAAAGAGCCTCTGTGGCCAGTAATAATGTCACCTCCACTTCCGAAAGACACATGAAATCAAATTAATGAACTGAAAACATACACAGGAGAGGACAGTGGTAGGATGGGTCCAAGGGGCCCTAAATTAAAGGGAGAAGACCCCGAGAGCCTGTGCGGATGAGGGAGTTCAGGGTCGCTCTCAGGACTGGTTGGGTCATCTCAGTAGGAGCAGCCATGCAGGTGGTCCCCCACATTTACACCCAAAGCTTGTAGGAGCAGCAAGCCCGAGACATATTTTGGGCCAGCATTTGGGCCAGAGAATCCAGGTAAAGCTTCCAGTAGCTGGCCTCACCCAGGAGGAGTGGAAGAGTCTTGGCCAGAAGACTTACTGACTCACCCTGCCCAGCCCCACATCCTGCTCCTGCCCTACCCCCAGAGAATAGCACATTCTCAGGCATACCATCTGGGCCTCTCCTATCAGAAATGAACACACGATCACAAGCCACCAGACATTTGAAGAAAGCCCCTACTGTGACAGAAAGATACCAATTACTACTAAGAGAAGACCTAGCTCTCAAAAAAAAAGAGATGGTCTTTAAAACCCCAGTTATTAGGCCGAATAGCACAATGGGCCCAGCAGAAGACAGATTTAGAAAGCTGACAGGTGGAGTAAAGAAATTCTCCCAGAAACAATAACAGGATGAAGAAATGAAAAATATGATAGAGGCATGAAGGGTACTTCCAGGAAAGAGAATCTAAGAGAGGAACCTCTCAAAGAAATGATAGAAGAAAATTTGCCAGAGTTGCAAGATTATCTTGAAGGTAAAATTAGGACTGCTTTTATTTTTCTTTAAACTTTTTGTGTTTTTCTAATTTTCTTCGTACACATTTTTATTGAGAGAAAAAAATTTTAATTATAAGAGTAAATAAAAGGAAAATCCCTAAACCACATGATGGACTTCCTAAGGAAAACAGAGAAGTTGATTAGAACTTCACTAAGGGGAGAGCTATCATAAACAAAACTTAGTCACCAAACAGAAGTGACAGAAATTTTGCTAGACATCTTTGAAAACAGAAATGCTGATCTTTTCCACTTAGGAATAGGAAATGGATTCTCCTGTAGCTTCTAGACTTACCATCTTAACCAGATAGTAGAGCCAGAATCAGGGCTGGCCTTGAAAATCCATATTACGAAGTTGGACTGTCGTCAGGAGATGACAAAAAGTCAAAGACAGATTGTGCGACACGTTTTAGGCAGAACTGCCATTATCCAGGGAGGAGGAGAAGGTGATATCCCAGGACAGAAAATCAAAGGAGTAAATGTCGGCTTAACAAAGGCCTCAAAGGCTGCTATTTACATCTGTGTCAAGAAATAAACCAAACAGAACCTCCTTTCAGAGCACATTCCTGTGCTCAAACCAATCCCGCGTGAGCCTCTCTGGGTTCTTTGTGCTCCAGCCACCCTAGGGAGGTAAAACAGTCCCATTGTACTTGTAATTGCAGGTTCTTATGTTGGAGAGATGCTCAGGAGAGTTTCCAGGGTCCAAAAATATATCGTGGCAAGATGGAGTGTGCCCAGCCCCTTGCATGACAAGATGCTATTTTCTGGGGGTTTTGTACGTTTATTTTTTTTTTCTTTTTCCTCTGGAGTTAGAATTTACAAAACAATTTAGACTTACATAAACCCGTCCCTACGCAGTTACTTCCCCTAGGATCTGACAGTTTTAAGGTCTACAAGGAGATCAAAGAGGGGAGGGGTTTCCTTTTAAAAATATAAATATATATATTTTTAACGTTAAAGCATCACCAAAACTCAAATACCAACAAAGGGAACAAATACTGTGACCTCTTCCAAAAGATACTAGTGATTTCATTGTAAAACTAGGTCCAAGTCCTTGCAGCACATCGTGACCTAGACAGATTCATCTTTTCAACAAGCATATTAAGCACCTACTATGGACCAGGTACCGTGATAGTTGCTAAGAATACAGTGTCTTTTGAGCCTTGAGTGGGGAAGGAGGATGGTCTGGTATGGAAAAGACAAAGCTTAGCTAGCCCAGCACCTCCAAGAAAAGGCCTTCGAGAATGTCCAGGTCCAGGAAGGGTGGTGACGGGCAGCTGGCACGTGCAGCCGAGGTGAGGGACCCCTTCCCACTGGGATTACTAGAGACCCCCTCATGGTGGCCTTAGAGCTGGGTCTAAGGATAAAAACTGCAATAAGCAAAGCCATACGGGAGGCCAAAGAAAGGCAGAGAGAGAGGTCTGAGAAAAACAAGAGGGAAGATGCTTTCTGGTCTTAAACTGCAGTTCCCAGGCCATCCCCACTCAGTAGCCATTCATCGGCAGAAGGCCCCAGGAGCTGGGGCGGCTGCAAAGCACTTAGAGCGTCCTCTCCTTTGACGTGGCGGCTGGAGGGCGTGAAGTAGGAAGGAGCGTGGGAGAGAAATGCCAGAGAGGAGGCTGGACGCGAGGAGAAACAAACGCTTTTTCTCAGACAAGTCAGGATGGCTCCTTTGCTCCTTTGCCTTTAAGCTGTCCCCTCAACCTATGCTGCTCACTGTCCCCCAACCCAGCCCGCCTTTCAGGGCAGCCGAGGTAACTCGGCAGCAAGAACACACGGACACTGGAGGGAACTGCATCTGATATGGGCATTTCCAAAACAGATGTAAGCGAATTAGCTGTGATCGACCATAACCCAGGGATATGTGCTGATGTCTGCAAACCAATAAAGGACACCAAGGAGCCTATTCAGAGGGGTGGAGAACAGAAGCTACCCAGGAATCCTGTGAAAATAGTGTCAGTCCCCTTGTGTGTGGCTATAAGCTAAAGAGGAAGTCATTACATCTTTGCAATATTTCAGGCTTCTGCCAAACCACTCAACAATGGGCCTCCCTCCTGGTTAACCGCAGGGAAGGGTGTGGGAGGGGGCAGTAATAGGACCAGATTCTGGCTCTAACTTAGCCCTGCAGGAATCTTACTCCCTCTGGGAAATCCCTGATGGCATCACTGCTTCTGCTGCATCCACATTAGTGGGCAAGGCCTGGCCCAACTCCGAGCCACAGGTCCTCCAGACACATCAGGTTTCCTGCAGGCAGGAGAGGCTAAAGAGTGATGCTTTGTAAAGTACCTTAAAATCCTCTGATGATGGGGTTACACATCAACAGATGCTGTGGGAAACTGTGTGGTTGTTAAGAAAGGAGTTCTATCTGTACTGACAAAGGTCTCCAAGATACAGCACTGGTTGAAGAAAGCAAGCTGCAGAACAGACATATAGAATCATCCTGTATGTTTATATAAAATATACATATATTCTTGCAAACACTTGGGAAGGTTCTGGAATGAAATAAAAGAAACTATTTTTTCACTTTTATAGCTTTTTGTGCTACTTTTATAATTTAAAAAATACTTTGAAAACCTTTCTACATTATATGATGAAAGAGGCCAAGGAAAACTATTATAAATATAATGTCTCTATGCTAACTAAAACTAAAAAAAAAAAAAAAAAAAAGTTAACTTATCACTTTGATCTCTCTAACCTAATATATATTTCTGTATTAATACCTCATCTTTGCTAGGCTTACAGTAGTGCTACTTCATTCAGTTCAATGGAGCTTAAACTTTATAGTGAAACCAAATTAAATGTGACCATATGTAGAAGTTATATGTATGGAGAGAGACAAACATGTCTGAACCCTGAACAGATCTATAGCTAATGCACTCATACTCCATCCAAAGGCCTTTGTAGTGTTGGTTTGGCCTGTTTTGCATCCCTTTGCTCTTTGTCTGGAACACAGCCACCCTTACCTGACTTCGTGGGATCCTGGTAGGGTTGCTTATCACGGTGTCCCAATATTCCCCTATCAAAGAGATGTGCTCATAAGCCTAGCAGCCCCATCAGAGCACCCCATGCTCCTAGCCACAATTATTTATTCAGGGATAGATAAGTGTCCCAAGCGGACCAATCAGAATCTCCCTAAGATTTGACATGTGAGCACTAAAAGAGAAATGCTGTCTCTCTTACTCTAGGATCATTAGCTGTAAAGACCATGAAGGCTTGAATAAAGCTAGGGAGAGGTAAACAGAGCTGAAAAAAACGGACAGTGAGACAGCTGAGGGAATCACTTCAATTTCTGGATTCAGCCACGTTTGAAGTCACAATTACCCCCATCCCCTTTGGGCTTCCCATATGTATGAATCAATAAATTCCCCCTTGTGGCTTAAGCTAGATTTTGTTGATTTTCTCCCTTGAAACCTAAAGGGTCCTAGATAATTAATATAGCCATTTTCTCTCTGGAGGTTTAACAACCCACTCCATGATTGTGACAATCAGCCACATTCAAGATCCAAAATTAAAGTTGATATTCTAATATTCTGAATGTCATTGTTAAGTAGGATATCCTATTTACTTTTCAGGAAAAAAAGCCACAAAGAACTTTCTACATAAAATTTCCCCCAAGGTCATACAATTAATCAGAAGCCAAATCCAGAGCAAAAATAACTTCTCAGACCTTTTTTTAAAAAATAACAACAAACAACTTTATTCTTTGTCAAAAGCAAGGAGAGAGCTCTCTGCCAAATCTATTAGGGAAAGGAAAAGAGAGATAGATTCTATCCTTAGTCCAAGGAACAGCAAGGACCAAAGCAAACCAACCTCCAATTCCTCCAGTTCCCAGCCAGCGGAGCGTTATCAGACGAACCTTGCTGACTTCTTGTCCAAAAAGATTCTCGAGAACTGATGTCTGTAGAAAGTGTGCAGAATCCAAGTAAGTGTTTTTAACTAGACTTACCTTCAAGCCAATTAGGTAATAGACTCCAAAGCTTTCATAATGTTTGTCTAAAGCATTGTTTCCTGTGTAAATGAAAGCCCTTATGAAGAAAATTCACAGTTAAGTTCTGCTTTCTCAATGAGAAATAAAATAAAGCCTGATGTGTACCCAAGGCAAAAACCTGGCATAAAATAGGTTAAACTCTTTGTAGCAGGAAAATGGTAGACAAGAAAGGAAATTCATAAAGGAATCTTTTCAGTGTAGATGTAAACGAGAAGGAGACAATGAGAACCTGTATGTGGAGGTGAGATTTCCTGCTCAGCCAGGCATTTGGCACAGTCAGGGTTCCATGCAAGTGTGCCCCATTCAGAAATTCTGCAGTTACAGCCAGTAAAGGCCAATTCACCTAAAAACTGGCATTAAAAAATGATGTACAATTCAGATAATGGGCGACAAAAAAACCTAATATGAATCCTATGCCACCTTATGCAGCTGAGCTGTGAGTCTTGGGCAGGGCACATAAGATCTCTGAGCCTCAACTTCCCCACCTGGGACAGGAAGGGACTGCATTAGATGGCCTCTGACCTCCTTTCTAGAAACACAAATAATACCACTTATAGTTTCCCACTCTGATCCTCAGAGATTTCATACATATATTTTAAAAAGGGAAATTGTGATTCTTAGTCTGTCAGGTAAGTAATGCAATATGCAAACTGTAAGGAACTGGATCGTTGACTTGCTTCTTTCTCTATGTGCAAAAAAGCATGAATACTTCCCAAAAAGATATTAAAGGAAGGCACAGACTCCATGGGGTCCTGGCACATTATAACAAGCAGGCTCCAACCCTGAAGCTAAATCCATATTCTCCTTTCTTTGTAGTGTGTTGTACACTTACAGAATTGGCTAAATTAAAAGACAAAAAGAGAGACATGCATATTAACACTATTTAATTACAACAGCAAAAATTTAGACACTACCTAAGCCTCCTGTAACTAGTGTTGGTTAAACACTTTGTTACTTTTATAATAAAAAATTATTCAATGATTAAAATCATGTTTAGAAAAATATTTGATACCCCAAGAAAATTCCCATAGAATATTGCTATATTTTCAAAAGTAGGTTGCAAAATATAAACAGTATAAATATATGTAACACATATATATCAGTTTATCTCTAAGTAGTAGAAGTATAGATGACTCTTATTACCTTCTTTATAGCATTATACATTTCCAAATTTCCTACAATAAAAATATATAATCTTTGGCCCCGCCAGCGTGGCTCAGTGGTTGAGTGTCAACCTATGAACCAGGAGGTCAGGGTTCGTTTCCTGATCAGGGCACATGCCCGGGGTTTCCGGCTGGATCCCCAGCAGGGGGCGTACAGGAGGCAGCCAATCAATGACTCACTCTCTTCATTGATGTTTCTCTCTCTCTGAAATCAATAAAAACACTTTATGTATATATATATAATATTTGTAAACAGAGAGGAAATGTTAATTTTAAAAAAGACAAACTACTTGCTGAACTTCAAATCATATATTTTCTCTCTTATTCAGGCATACAGTAAGCTCTTCCTATTACCTGGGTCACTTTGGAGAGATTGCTAGACTAAAACCTGGGGGATCTGAATACAGTATTTGGGTAAGTTCTCTCTAAACAAACAGAAAACCCAACAGCTATAAAGTAAAAGACTGATACATTTTACTCTATAAATATTAAAAACTTACAAATGGTAAATACTGCCAAAAAGAAGTCAAAAGACTGATTAGATATGATAGCCAAAGATCTAATTTCTTTACTATATCAAAAGTATTTGCAATCCCTAAGAAAAAGCCTAAAATTCCAACAGAAGTGGGCAAAGGACATGATCAGCTGCCCATAGAATTCAAATAACTTTATTCATGTGAAAAAGAACAAACCTCAATCAAAATTTAAATGCAAATTAAAACAGTGACATGCTGCTTTTAATCTTTCCCACTGGCACCCTGGCTGGTGTGGCTGGGTTGGAGAGTTGCCTTGTGCACACCAAGGTGGGGACTGAAGATTCAGTTCCCGATGGGGCTGCAAGAGAGCCGACCAATCAATGTTTCTCTCCCACATCAATGTGTTTCTCCATCGCTGTGTGTCTCTTTCTCTCCCTCTCCTCTCCTCTCTCTCGAGAATCAATGAAAAACATGTCCTTTGGCGAGGATTAAAAAGAAAGAAATAAAATAAATCTTTCACACTGGCACAGATTTAAAAGCTCAACCATCCTACTGTTAACAAGGTGGGGGATGGGGAACAGTCATTGAGAATATGATTTGGTCGTACCTTTAATTGGCAAGAACTATAAAATTAAAAATGCAAATATTCTCCATTGAGACAATTCCACTTCTAGGAATTTATCCTATAGACACAGTTGCATGTATAGCCCGAGTCACATATACACACAGATGTTCACTGCAGAATTGTTTGTAATAATAGCAAAAGACTAGAAACAACCTCAATGTCCTTTCAGCAGAGGGCCCACGGAGTAATTCTGGAGGGCTGCGCAATGGAACACCACAGAAGGCCGGGATCCACAGGTTCTGACGTGAGGCCACCTCCAGGATGTGTTGTAAGGGGAGGGAGGCACAGATGACCTAATTTTTTTATGTAGGCAGGGTATTCCAAAGGAACGATCTGTATGCTGTGTTCTGAAAGGAACCAAAAGAAAGTATTAGCAGTGGCCACCATGCTAATGGTAGGAGGAGGCTTGGTGCCATGTAAAAGGGCTTCTGTACTGCTTAAACTTCCTACCATAGGCATTTATTATTTTTCCATTTTAAAAACTAGCTAATCACTTTACATAAACTTAAACGAATATTTAAGCAGGGCAGGGGGAATCCATGGTGTTCTGAGCTCTGTTGTCAGGAGGAAGGAGACTGCACATCCCACCCAAGCAATGGGCACCCATGAAAAGTCAAATGCTGATGGAAGAGCAAGGCAGACAATTTTTTAATAAAATAAAAAGATTAAAACACCGTGTAGATATAAAGAAAACTGAAACAGTGCAACGAAGGCATTGGAGTAATTTCCACCAGCATACGAGTCAGAAAGAGCGGGGCCTTGCCCGAGGACCAATCGTTTCCCTGACGGCAACTGGAACCCCCCTGGCCCTCTCTCCTCGGGGACCGCTCTTTAGCGACACCCAACCGGGCAACAGCAAACGGAGGCAGCAAATTCCCCGGAGGCTGGGGACACCCGGGACGCCCTTCTCCGAGGGTGGCCAAGGTAGCCCCGCAGGCTGGCGAGGTCCAACCTCTGGGACATGCCGTCAAGGGCACACTGCGCAGGAGGTTAGGAAAGCCGTGGGTTCGGCACCGCCCGCAGAGGCCCGCGGCCGCGCAGCGCGCCCGCCCCGGCCCCGCGCCGCCTCCTCCGCGCAGCGCGCCCGCCCCGGCCCCGCGCCGCCGCCGCCTCCGCGCAGCGCGCGCGCCCCGGCCCCGCGCCTCCTCCTCCGCGCAGCGCGCGCGCCCCGGCCCCGCGCCTCCTCCTCCGCGCAGCGCGCCCGCCCCGGCCCCGCGCCGCCGCCTCCTCCGCGCAGCGCGCCCGCCCCGGCCCCGCGCCGCCGCCTCCTCCGCGCAGCGCGCTCCGGCCCCGCTCCGCCCGCGAGCGCCCCGCCCGGCCCCGGCGCGCATTCGTGGGGCCACAGTGCGACCCAGCGGGCCGCGGGGAAACTGCGCCCGGCGGCCGCCCGGCCAGCAGCGGGGCGGAGACCCAGCGTCGCCGCCCCCCACCTGCCGGTCTTCCAGGGCCGGGCGCGGACGCAGGCGCCCGCCTATGTGCAGGGCGGCAGCCGACCTGTTTGCTAGGCCGCCTTGGTCTGTCTTACTGGGCATTTCCCTCCCAGTGCAGGTGAAAATCGACTGGCTGGGAAGTTCCGCGTTCAGAGACTTGGGGTTTTTATTCAGAATTCCAGACAGCTGGTGATTTGTGAAGTCCAAGGAAGTAACTGTTCCTTCCTATCTGAAGGACGACTCTAAGGTTCTAGTGAAATCTATGGCTAGCAGGGCTGACGATGAACAGGCTCATCCGAAATGCCACCTCCTTCCGGAAATCGGCCTCTGCCTAAGCAGGTGTCCCCTGCTCCCTGTCGGCCGGTGGACTGCCTCCGGCTGTGCATTCGGATCTGCACATCCTCTTGCTGAGCCCTAACAAGCTTCCCGAGGCAGAGACCGGGGTCACTCATGTGTTGGGAGTAGGGGGAAAGACAGAATAGGAACAGGAATGAAAACAGAAGAAAAGCTGTGTCACACAGCAACGATGACTATTTTATTTGTCATTTAAATAGCTTACTGAGCACCAAATTGCTCGCGATTATGCTGATCCTTGATCCAGCAGGTCAGCGTTTCTCAATGTTCACCTTTTGCACATTAGTTTCAGGCCATATTAATACCACATAGTTTGAAAATCAGGGAACCCTGAATATGTGGTGCTGTCACTGGACATTTTTAACACCAAGCCATAATTATATAAATTCAAGGGTATGTTTTTTTCAAATTTGTGCTATAGGTTTAGATCTGTGATCTCTTTAACTATATTGCTTTTTAATCATTGCTTATTTACATACAAACCCAGTACTTGCACAGGGAGGTCATAGGGTCTAGCTGCAGAGAACCTGTTCCGGATAGTTTAAGCAAGAGGCGATCTGTTGCAGGGTATCATATAGTTTCCAGGATCACTAAAGTGGGGGGTATGGAGAAGGTTTGACAAGAAACAGACTCTTAGGCTAAGCTCCCAGGAATAATTCCAAAAGCACAGAAGAGGACGGGCTAGAGAACAAGGCACAAGGCAAATCGGGTTCTGCCACTGCTCGGCGCAACGCTGTGCCACCCCTGCTGTAATCAGGAAGCTGAGGCGCTGCCGCAGATCACCTCTGCGCCCATCCACAAACCATGCTGCTACTCAGATCTGGAGCTACTTGAGCAGCAAACAGAAGAGTCAAGTCATGGTGAAAATGGATTCTAATATAATGAATTGTTTTTAAGAAATAACCCATGGTCCTTAGGGATACTCAAAAGAGAGGGAGAGAGAGATTTCCCTTACAGAAGAGTGTCAACTAATAAATATAGAAGGAGTAATAGAATT
The DNA here is from genome assembly GCF_054644295.1 of Miniopterus natalensis. Taxonomy (NCBI): domain Eukaryota; kingdom Metazoa; phylum Chordata; class Mammalia; order Chiroptera; family Miniopteridae; genus Miniopterus; species Miniopterus natalensis. The sequence goes on from NC_142088.1 coordinate 41,171,235, forward strand.
AGAATTCTTTTTTTTTTGCAAACTGTGATGCAATTATCAATTCAGGCAATGGATACTAAAACTTTAGGGGGAGCCTGCCTGGTGTGGCTCAGTGGTTGAGCGTCGTCAACCTATGATCCAGGAGATCAAGGTTCGATTACCTGTCAGGGCACATGCCTGGGTTGCAGGCTGAATCCCCGGGGGGCGGGGGCATGCAGGAGGCAGCCGATCAATGACTCCCTCTCATCACTGATGTTTCTCTCTCTCCCTTTCCCTTCCTCTCTCTCTGAAATCAATAAAAATATTTTTTTAAATAAATAAAATAAATAAAAAAATAAAACTACAAGGGGAATAGTATATTCACATGGACTCAAAATACCACTACAAAGAAGACTTACTAATTATAAGAGGGTAAATGGAGGGATAGAGGGACATCTCCTAACTGGTGATCACTAACTGAGTGACCACAATGGGCAATACATTATATGCCTCGTGTTGTGATGTAAAAAGAGACACACAATCTCACCTCTGTAGTATTTTTGCCCAAAATGTTTCCCCAAACGAAAACAATCAGACAAATGGGCATATGATACATTTTACAAGCCAACTGGCCTGGTCTCTTCAAAAATCTATCATGAAGGGGAAAAAGGGAGAGGACAACTAACTATTCTATACAAATGATACTAAAGACATAACTCAATATAATGCATGCCTTTTGTTTGGATCCCAGACTGAAAAAATAGTTATAAAAAGACATTTGGGGGAAACTGAATACAAATTCTATCTCAGAATTATTCCTAATTTTTTAAAGTGTGATCACGGTATTGCGGTTATGTAGGGAAATGTCATTATTCTCAAGAGATGAGTGCTAAAGTGTCACGAATTTTACACTTAGTAAACCTAAGTGTAGGATGTATAAGTGTCAATGGCATTATCCTTTCAACTTTCCTATAGAAATTTCTCAACTAAAATGTAGGGGGTAGAGACTTGAATATGGTCTCTGTATTTTGGGTTTTTTCCCTTCATGATTCAGGATGGCAAAGCATTCCCTGTGTCTTTGTAGATTATCTTTGGCTTCAAATGCCTTCTACCCTGACCTTGAAACACTCAAACCTGAACACACGCCTGTTCCAAGCAAGCACTGTTTCCACTGTGAGAAAGCGAGCAGGGTTTTCTGCATCAGCAGCTCACGGTTGTCGTTTTCTCATGAAGGTGTGTGTGACTTTAGGAATCTGTCAGTCTCTGTGACTTATCATTCTCCCGATCTCTAGACAAAAAGATACCATATGACTCCCTTGTTGCTCTACAGCCAGAGTCCTCAGCTCAGATCACTAGTGGCTCCCAGTAGCGGCTTCTGAAGTTTGTAACAGATGCCAAGGTGTGTTGGGAACACTACTGGACTAAAAATTAGGATTCTCCTCAGAAGAGTCATTTCACCTCTCGGGGCTTCAGTTTCTTCCTTATTTAAAGAAAGTGATTAGAACGGATGTTTTTAAAGTTCCCTTCAAGCTCTAGCAGTTTACTCTTCCAGTCTTTGCCTCCTGGGACATGTCTGTCCCCAGGCCCAGCAGGCAAAGCTGGCGGTCGTCCTCCTGGGGAATAGGCCTCAGTTCCTGGCGTTCCCGTGGAGAAGCTGCACCCTCAGCTCTTCTCGCAGCAAAACGGAAACATTGTTTTAAGGCCTAACCCATCTCCACACCTGGCCTATACTTACCTTCCTTCTGGAAACAAATGTGCCAGTTGGCAAGTTGTAAAGCCTCAGAAGGAAAATTAATTTCACATGTTCTTAGCCCACTCTATAAAGCAGCATCAAAGGAGGGAGCCTGTGAAATACGGTTCCTCACTTCCTCTCTTCTCTAAAGCTGAACACTGTCTGTTGGGAAACTCTGACAGGGCAAAAAGAAAGAAAATGGTAGAAGATTTGGGCAGAAATTGTAAAGGAAATCAGTAAAGCTTCATCCAGGGCATAACCAGGGTGAGTAAAGAGTTAAAAGTATAAGAGGTGGGTAATAAATGGAGAAGAAAACACTTGCTAGAAAATAACACATGGAGATGGACTCATTTCCACATTCAGTGCAACATCCTTATGCTTCCATGGCACTTTCTATCCTGTACACTTTTCTGATAAATAATGAGGCAAAAATACAGGGTGGGGCGAAAGTAAGCTTACAGTTGTTCGTATGGGAAGTAATGCAATAATTAATAAGTAATAATACTAGAATAAACTCTGTGTTTCTCGAACTCACTACTGTGTTTCTCGAACTGTAAACCTACTATTGCCCCACCTTGTATTTAAACTACATTCAAGCCAAGCTGAGGTCCACGAAACTGTGATCGTCAGTCTCTAGAGTCAAGAATTAACTGCATTCCTGTGATTAGCTAGTCGAGTTCAGACTTGGCGAGCATGAAACCCAGAAGGGGCCTCCCACCTCTAGGGGACACAGGCCAAATCAAACCATTTCGTCTTTGGGTGACATATGCAAGAATACATTTAAACAAAGTAAAAAGAAAAGAAAGGTTTCCTTTTAAATGAAAGAACCCAATACTCAGGGAATTTTGATCTCCATAACTGACAGCTAAGGTGATTTATGATGCCCCTGTTTGCATATTTTCCTAGTTAATTTAGATTGATTATGGCTTATTCGACAAATTTGCTATGCATTTTTAGTAAAAAAAAAAGTTTGGGTGCTTCAGAGAGCTAAATAGGGGTCTGTTAGGGAGCTCTCTCACAGAAGTCAAAAGGAAAGGCCATTTCTCTTAGATATGTGTGAGCTGTATTTATGTAAATAATTGTTTATTCTTTTATCATCCATCTCTTCCATTCACATGTAAATTCCATAAAGGTGGGGACCAAGTCTGTGTTTTTCAGCATTGAATCCCCAGCCCACAGCCCACAGTAAAGATGCAGTAAATAGTACTAAATGAAGATATAAAAACATTTGCAATCTGAGAAAAAAAGCATGGTATGGTTATCCCATTAATTCCCATCTTTATAAATCTCAGCAGATTTTTTGGTTTTCTTTACATAGATCCCACAGCACATTTCTCATTAAGGTTATTCCTGGGTATTTTGTGTTTTGTTTTTAAAAATGAAATCTCTCTCCCCCTCTCTTATATTTTAAAGCCCATCGATGCTGGCATATCGGAAAGCTTTTGATTTGAGTATATCTATCCTTCTTGCAGCCAACACACTAAACTCTCTTGTTAAACCCAATAGTTGGGGGTTCAATTTGCTTGATTCTCTTAGTAAGCTAGGTAAAAAATCCTATCATCTGCAAATAATAAAGTTTTGTCTTTTCCCTTCCAATGATCTAAATCTTATTTCTGTTTCATCTTTAATTGCACTAGCTACAAACTGGGAAAGACATCAAATGATAATGGTAATAGTGGGTGTTCTGTAATCCATTCATGGTTCTAATGAGAAGGCCTCTGGTGTTTCCTCATTTTGATTTTCACAACTGGAGCCCAGCAACCTCTTATGGGCTCACTTCCTTTCACTTTATTCTTATTACAGACCACTTAAATTAATCCTAATGTAATAATGTAAGTCCTAATAACACCAGGGTGGTTACCTCTCAAAGAAGTTTCTTTTCTGTCCTTAAACCACAATGTGAGAGCATTCCTTTCCTTCTGTTAAACACACACACACACACACACACACACACACACACACTTACACACACTCACACACACCAGATGTACAATGTCCAAGCCATTACCCCTGGGATTTGGGGGCTGTGGAGCGCGGTGGAGCAATGCGGGTGCCCCAAGGGCTCCAGCACATCTGAGGTACTTGTGGCCAGGGCAGTGCCCACAGCTCTGAGAACATCAAGAGCTGTATCCTTGGCATAAACATCCTTGGCACATTCCCATGGGTGAGTCCACTTACTTATATAAATAAATAGTAACTATGTGTTAGTCCTAACCAGAATTAGAAGTGAACAGGGTGTTGAAATGATATAAGAATTATTCTGCTCCTGCTCCAGGCAATGACTCTGGTGGATTCTGCCTCTTTCCCTTGGTCCACCCACCTATCTGTGCTTAAGCAAATCCTTTTTCTGTCCCCTCCACTTGATTCAAAGCAGGCTGAGACTGGAAACCATTTTGGAGCTCATGGGGATACACTGCCCTTCTAAGGTCTCACTCCTTCTCCACCTCCTGCGCACCTCTCCTCCTTTTCAGAACCAAAGATCTCCACTGGCTGCCTCCAGGTGGTAAAGACTATGGCCACAAATACAGGGCACACATGGTCAGGTGCGAAAGCACCAGGACCTAAGTACATGGACCTGACGCACCACCAGGGCAAGGAGGTCTTCTGTAGAGAATTGTACCCTCCAGCCCACTGTCCAAGCCTTGCGCTGTCAGAAAAGCCGTAAGAGATTGGTGTCATCTCCCAAGACTACTCCCAAGATTTCTCGTTGGTTTTTCCAGCTATGGCAGCAAGAGAACCATTGTGAGGAGCAGACCTGGGAGGCAGATGACAACAGCAGTTACACTTCCCCTTCAACCAGCTTTTGGCACTGGCTCCACTGCCACCCCCCACCGACCCAAGTTTGAGTAACTCAGAACCTTCCTTCCCCCTTCTTAGCCCCCTCCGTGTCTCCAGGCACCCTGGTCTACTGAGGGGAGGCAGGCATGCAGGCATGTGTCCATATCAGTGCGTATGGAGTGGGGCAGAAAGGAGGCTGCCTTTGTTTCCCACCCCCAGGCTTCGTCCCTGTTTCTCTCACTCTTCATTGAGAGTCTGCAGCAAATGGTCTGGACCAAGCTATATTCCAGAGCCAAACCCAACCCCAAGTTTTCTAATGTTTGTCTCCAATTCCAGGTTCATTCCCTGGTTAGCTTCATGCCAGTTCCTGATCAGTGCCTATGCCTAATGCTCAGCCCAGAAATCTGAGCCCTGGTATTACTATACTAATAATTAATAATTGTAGTTAATACTTACAAGCTAACACATACACACACACATTTAATCTTCACAGCATTCCTCTGAGGCAGATACTGTTATTATCCTCATTTTACAGATAAGAAAACTGTAAATAGCAGAGCTGAGATTTGAATCCTGGACCTGCAATCCTAAACTCTGAGCTTGTACCAACACTGAAAATTTTAGCCCCCTGTCCCCAAATCCAGCCTCAACCTCACCCCCAAATTCTCCAGATCTGATGGCAGCCTGAACCCTTTGATAATGCAGCTGGGCTCCACGGCCTGCCACCCAGAGTCAGAAAGCAGAGTCTGCCCCCCCTGCCCCCATCAGAGGCTCTCCTGACATATCCTTTCCTGTCCCACAGCAACAGCAGAGCCCAAGTCAATGAGAAGCCAGTACCAAGGAGGTCCACTCATGGAAGCCCTAGGGAGAGCATTCCAGCTGCAAATTAAAATGGGTTCCAGATACTCAGGACACAGCCATGGTACCCCAGTCCTGCCTTTCAGGGCTCCAAAGGATGTTACCCCAAAAAGGCATTCTTGTGTCTGGAAATGCCTGTGAAATCCAAGGAGTGGTAGTGGAAGAAGCCAGCCGTGGGAAGCACAGAAGCTCTGAGGGTAAGAGAGTCCACAGGAAGGAGGCCTGGGCAGAGGCTCTCACTTCCCCTGCAAGAATCAACAATAGGAACCACACATTCTCATCCTAGTGGAACTCTGGGCATTGACTTCCCTGAGCTGTGTGCCAGCAATTCCAGACTGCTGCTCCACAACCTTCTGGACCAGACTCTGCTCTCCCACTTTATGTGGCTTTCCCAGCAAACAGACATGATTTTATTCTCAAATTGACTTAGTATCTCTCAGCTCCATCCTGTCCCTATGCCCCATCCTCATGCTTCTAGCAGTTCCTAAGACATTCATCACTGTCAATTATTAATAATCGGATGTACGATTTGTTTAGAATTTACAGGAATCAAACAAATTCATTTAGTTCTTTGAGGTAGGTATTACATTCATTGTACAGATAGAGAAACTAAATCCTAAATCACATTGTCTCAGGGCAAGCCATTGACATAACTGCTTTAAGGGGGTCAGTATAAAGCAAGTTGTTGCACACAAAGCTTTTATTGAGATGAAGATAACAACTTTATTGAGATCAAGATAACTTTGCTTTTGGAAATGCAGATCAGCTACCTATGGGGGCCCATGTTCTTAGCACCTAGGCTAGTCCACTTCTCTATTATTTCCTTTGTTCTTTGTTAATCCACCAGACCTCAATTGAGTTGTACAGGAAAGGAGGCAAAGAGCCAGTACTGAAGAAGCCCCAATATCACTCAGAGCAAAATTCCCACCAACCTCCACAACAATCCAAACAACTCAAATACAAACCAGAACCTTGCAGTCCCAAATTTATGCATGGTGTGGGGGGAAGAACCCTACCTAATTCTTTAAATTCCAATATGGAACATTTCCAAAGAGCAACACAATTTCCTTTAAAAATAAGAAAAGTCAAAGATGCCATCAGAGTCATTTTGTGCCTATCTCATTAAGGCAGTGCTTTCCAGCCACAGTCAGTGGACAGGGAGAGGGGAAACAACAACAACAAAAGAACAAACTGAAGCATGATCTAGGGAAGTGGGCTCTAACCTGGGGCCACAGACTCTTTCATCAGTTTCAAGGGGCCCATGAACATCTTGGAAGCACATTCAAAATTTTATGTGTATGTAAATTTTTCTGGAAAAAAGGTTTCTGACTATCATCAAGAGCATCCCCCTCAAAAAAAGAACACTAAGTTATAGTAGAAATAAATATCTTCTATAATCCAACAGTATTTTCTCAAACCCAACTGTTCCTCTCTCCTGAAAATAGTCACCTCTCCACCACTGGCACCATGGAGGCGCTGTGGACCTCAGAAACTTGGTGACAACAGGCCTGGCAACCCACCTATAGTTCCTATCATTTCTGCGCCTGCCTAGTGATGCTGGAGCCCTCTGCAATGGAAGGCCAAATATAAACCCATAGCACCCTAATTAAGCCAAACTGAGAAAATTCAAAAGAGCTGAAAGAGATAGAGCATGGAAAACAAACATCACAGCTTGAGCAGCTTTTGGAATCACTCAGGGAAGACTGGAAGGGCTGGAAAGGCTGGAATCACTCAGGGAAGCAGATGCGATTTCTAAAGTTTAGGGAGGAAGAGCATATTACATGGGTTGGGTTTGCAGGTGTAACAAGCACAGATCAGAGGCAGGAACAGATTAAAGCGACAGAGATGCTGGGAAGGAACAGATGGACTGGTCCAGGGCCAGGGAGGAAATGAAAGGCAAGATGAAGGCCATATCATCAAGCATCATTGCAAGATGAGGTTTGAACTTTTGTATGGAAAATGTCAGAGATTAGGCAGATTTCAATGGGAAAAGAGACCACATGACTAGGCTCTAAAGGAAAAGAAGACTCACGAGTGGGGTTTAAATGAATAGAAAATAAAAGGTATGATTACTGAGAAGAGGAATTGGTTAGCACAAGGCGTGTCAGGTATTAATTTTGAAGGCACATGGTAGATGAATGGACCAGTCAGCAAGGGGCATATAAGACCAGATGCAGGTGCGGATAAATGGGTCAAAGAAGAGGGAGGGATCCTCCCCACATGCCTGTCCCCTGCCTGTGCAGAGGTCTGTCCTCAGCTCTAGTGACTATTAATGTAGAATTATCCTAAGTACAGATGATGGTCCGAACATCCATTTCTTCCCATACCTCTTCTAAGCAACTTTATTCTGAGTAGCCAGGATTAAAGAAAAATATAAATTCCAGTACAAGAAAGTCAGAAAATGACCAATAGTCTCCTAGTCAGTTCTGGAACAAGTTCTACTCCCTGAACCTGCTGTGAATTCTGTCCCTTGATTTGTTGTTGTTATTGGAGGAAATTGTAAAATTCTCAACATCCCGATGGCCATCAGTAAATGACTGGTTAGATGTAGGTTTATTTACACTCTGGAATACTGTGCTGCTGCTTAAAAGAATGAATTGCCTCCAGATGTGCTAACATGAAAAAATATCCAAGATGCCTCTCTGGGGAAAAACAAAAAACAAGTGGGAGATCATGTATGATATGATCCCACTTGTTAAAATCTACAAATAAATATGTACTGTATAATTGTGCTTGATATTCATCCATTCGTTCACGAAATATTTATTGAACACCTTCTGTGATCAGGCACTACACAAAAATCCCTGCCTACACAAAACTCAACTAATTCCAGTAGGGGGACAGATAATAAACAGGAGAAATAAGCAAAAGGAACATGCACAATGTCAAAAAGAAATCAGGGAAGGGAAACAGAAGTGTGGGACAGGTGCAGTTTTCCATACCACCTCTTAGAGGTGTATTTGAGTAAAGAAGAGAGGGAAGTGCTGGGATAGTCAGGCTGCTCTCAGGAGGGAGAGCCTGGGAAACAGAAGCAAAGGCTCTGAGGCAGGAGCACGCCCGGAGGGTTCCAGCTGGTGGGGAGAAGGGATGGAGCAAGCGGGAGTTAATAGGGCCTGCTGACCATGTGAGAACACTGCCTTTACTCCAAGTGAGACGGATCCACATGCAGAGCTTCTAGGAAGATGTTAACAGTGATTAATTAAGCCCTGGCTGGGTGTGGCTCAGTTGGCTGGGCGCATCCCACGCACTGAAAGGCTGCCAGTTCTAACAGGGTTCCATCTGGGGGGGGGAGGCAGGGGGGGCAGAAAGCAGATGTTTCTCTCTCCCTTCCTCTCTCTCTCTTTAAAAAATAAACAAATCAATTAAAAACTACTGTTTTAAAACTATTGGTTAATTAAGAAATGGGATTAAGGGCCTTGGCTGGATACTCAGTTGGTTAGAGCAGGGTCCTGAAACGCCAAGGTTGTGGGTTCTATCCCTGGTCAGGATACATGCAAGAAGCGACCAATGAATGCATAAATAAGTGGAACATTGGATCAGTGTTTCTCTCTCTCTTCCTCTCTTTCTAAATCAATCAACAAATAAAAATTTAAAACAAAGAAATGGGATTAAGAACAGGAGTGAAAAATCTTTTTGATTTTCACATAAACTTTTATAGAGGTTTTAAGTTTTATCTTGAGTATCTATGCCTTTTATTATTAATTTTTAAACTCATTTCCCGCCCAGCTGGGTGTGGCTCAGCGGTTGCATGTTGACCTAGGGTCCAGGTGATCAGGGTTCGATTCCTGGTCAGGGCACATGCCCGGGTTGCGGGCTCGATCCCCAGCAAGGGGGGAGTGCAGGAGGCAGCCGATCAATGACTTTCTCATCATTGATGTTTCTCTCTCTCTCTCTCTCCCTCTCCCTTCCTCTCTCTGAAATCAATAAAGATATATTTTTTAAAAACTCATTTCCAAATTTTTATTTTTAATGTTAAAAATCATCATTCCAATAAATATATAAATGTGTTTTCTTAGATTCTCTGTTTGTCTATTTGGCACCCATTCATTATAAGGTCAATTATATTAATTATATTTCCTTATTTTCTGTATTCTTTCCTTTTTTAAAAGAGTAGTTTATTGATTTTTAGAGAGAGAGGGAGGGAGAAGAGAGAAACATCGATGTGTGAGCCCAACGTCTATTGGCTGCCTCCCCACGCTCTGTATTCTTGATACTCTGGCATTTCAGGCCCTTAAAGTCCCAGGGAGAGACTTCCCCTCCCAAGCTTGCTAATTCCTAAAGTTAATACCTACTTGCCTAAGAGCATGGCTTTCATATGCAAACCAACCTACACCCCCAATTAGCTTCTTATCTAATTCTCACACAACCAAGCCAGTATATCCCCTGCCCTAAATCAAACCCAGGACCAGGTACCTGACAACTAGGGACAGCCCCTATGCCCACAAGGCCCAACAGAATTCTTCAAACTAGCCAGTTCTGAACTGTTTACCCTGCCCTGCCTTCGGTCCCCCCCCCCCCCCCCCCCCCCGTCCCGAAACCCCAGTAAAGGCTCTGGTCTAATGATTTCCCCTCCCTTCTGTCTTCAGACTCCTAACTATCCGAATGTTTCCCCAGGGACCCTGAGTGACTAGGGTAAATCCTCAGTCAGTGGCATTGGCCTCTCCATGTCCTCACTTACTCACACCTCTATAAATTAAATCCTGTGTAAAATAAGTAGCTATGCTCATGTAGCTAGTCTTTTAGAATTCCAGGGCTTTCTACGTAGAGAGGAAGAGCCACCATTTGTTTGTTTGTTTTTCTTTTTTACTCTTGAATTAACCCATTCTCTAGCTCATTCAGACCTCATCCTTGAAGAGTCCAAATGAAGACCACTGACAACCACAAAGTGCCAAAACCGCAAATTTAAAGTTGTTCTAGTGACTTAGCTGAGCAGACTATGCCCTAGTTAAAAAATAAGGGGAGAAAATCGCATCTTCCTCCTGCCACTCTCAACAATTGGTGCAGGAGAAAGGCCCTGGAAATAGAAAGCCCAGGAGTGCAGGCAGTTTGAATCTGAGGAAGCCTATAGGAGAAGTCAGGATGGGGCTTTCAGCTAGATGTGAAGAGAGCTGGGTGGATCACAGAAGAGCACCTGTTACAGCCCTCAGACTTTCACAGAAGAGGGACGGAGATGCCTAATTAAAGGTGTCAGAGTAGAGAGCTACTTTTGATACAAAAGAAAGATTTGAAGCAGAAGTCATTAGAACCTAAAAAGAACCTAAAAGTTGAACCAAATGTGAGTCAGAGAAGGTATATAAATGGGTGATTTAAAATTGTTTGTCGACTGCCTTTGAAAGCGCAGCCATAAAATGCAAATTACAGGTTTGTATTAGGGCAGAGGTATGCAAACCTCTATAAAGGGCCAGATAGTAAGTATTTGCAAGCCATACTGTGTCTGTCATGTAAACTTAATTCTGCCATGTAGCATAAAAGCACCCATGGACACTACATAAATGAATATGTCTGTGTTCCAATTAAACTTTACTGATGGGCACAGAAATTTGAATTTCACATAATTTTCATGTGCCACAAAATGTTATTCATCTTTTGTTTTGCGTTCTCCCCCCAACCATTTGAAAATGTAAAAACTGCCCAGCCAGGCGTGGCTCAGCGGTTGAGCATCGACCTAGGATGCAGGAGATCGAGGTTTGATTCCCGGTCAGAGCATATGCCTGGGTTGCGGGCTCGATCCTCAGTGGAGGGCCATGCAGGAGGCAGCCGATCAATGACGACTCTCTCATCATTGATGTTTCTATCTCTCTCTCCCTTTCTATCTCTGAAATCAATAAAGATTTTTTTTTTTTTTAATGTAAAAACCATTCTTAGTTCCTGGGCTACAGCTTGCCAACCCTACCTTAGGGAATGGAGTTTAGAAGGTTATAAAGATCTTAGCAGAGAAAAAAAATGGTCTTTGGTTCTTGTTCTGAACATACCTATTAGTGTAGAAAATCTTTGCAAAACCTCTTGACAAGGGGCTCTGACACACACTTCATTACTCTTCAATCCTGAGTCTGCTGTGGTGTATCCAATCCTAACTCTCCCTCTGACTAACCAAAAAGGGTCCTAACATTTTCTTGGTTATGGTGGGTTCCTACTATGAGCTAGGCCAATGTAACATCCCCGAGTTAAAGGAAACATCAAGAGGAGCTTATTTATGAGCCATAAGAGCATTTCTTAGATTGAAGATCTAGAAAAGGCCTTAAAATAATCTGGTCCAGCCATGGCTGGTGTGGCTCAGTGGTGAGAGTGTTGGCCCACAGACAGAAGGGTCCCCAGTTCGATTCCAGCCAAGGGCACGTACCTCGGTTGCAAGTCCCATGCCCGACCCTAGTCAGGGCACGTACAGGAGGTAACCAATCGATGTGTCTCTCTTGCATCGATGTTTCTTCTCTCTTTCTCTCTCTCTTCCCCTCCCTCCCTCCCTTCCACTCTAAAAAAAGCAAAGGAAAACATATCCTCCAGCGAGGATTACCAAAATAATAATAATAATAATAATAATAATAATAATAATAATAATAATAATAAATAACCTGGTCCAACTTCTCTGTGTTATAGCTAAAGAAAGAGAGGTTCAGAGTGGGTAAATGACTTGCCCAACCATCCTCACGTCCCCCGGGGGTGGGCGAGTGGGGAAGTGTTTCCCTCATTTCCTTTTTATTAAAGACGGCTACAAAAAAATAAAAAGTAAAAATAAATAACTAAGGAAGGGGAGTGAGAGTGGTATAAACAAGATTAGCCATAAATTGATATTTGTTGAAGCTCAGAGATGGATCCATGAAATACCATTCTTTCTACTTTTGTGTATGTTTAGAAAAGTCCATAGTTAAAAAAAAAAGTTTTTAGTTGGTTGTCCTGCTAAAAAAAAATGAGAGACTACTTCCCTAACTCATTCTTGACTTAGCCATTTGCAAATCAACAAGCCATATAATTTGGGGGCAGAAAATTTAAATAAGGCCCTCCCTGTAACCAGAACATCAAATGGGAAAAGAAAAACATACTCTGAGCAAAACTCACACCCCAGAAGTGATTACGTCTTTGAAGAAAGCACGTACAAACAAACAAAAAAGTAAAAAAGAAAACAACCCTCGAAGAACCTTCAAATCTTGCCCAGCCTACTCCAAGACACCCACCTGGGAACCCACCAGTCTCATCAATCTGTGAGCACACTAATCTCCGTTGGAGAGCCACCATGTTAAGCCAGAAGCACCTGGAATGGAAACAACGATGAAGGTGGACCACTGCACCTGAGCCTGAGCCCGCTTACACTGATCTCATAGAGCAGATAGCTTTTAATAACAAAAATTAACAGAAGTACACTGAAGAATGACTTATTTTACCTTTTATTTCTCTACATTGGGCACATTTTTTAAAAAAAGTTTGTTGCACAAATGTATACCACAGCAACTTTGGAAAACAGTTTGGAATTATTTACTAAAGTATAAGATATACATGTCCTAGGATCTGGGAATTCCATTCCTAAGTATGTATCCAACAGAAATGCATGTATATGTACCAGGAGACATGTATAAAAATATTCTCAACAGCAATTAAAACAATCTAATGTCTATCAATAATAGAATGGATAAATTATGATACACATTTACATTTTGGAATGTTACATAGCAACAAACATGAGCAAACTACAGCTACACATACAACATGGATGAATCCTTTTTATTTTTTAATGTTTTTTATTTATTTCAGAGAGGAAGGGAGAGGGAGAGAGAGAGATAGAAACATCATTGATGAGAGATTCACTGATTGGCTGCCTCCTGCACGCCCCCTATTGGGAATCGAGCCCGCAACAGGGACATGTGCCCTGACCGGGAACCAACTGTAATCTCCTGGTTCATCGGTCAACGTTCAACCACTGAGCCATGCCGGCCGGGCAACATGGATGAATCTTATAAACATAAAGTTGAGCAGAAAAAGACATATAAAAAAATGCACTCTGTAATGTTAAAGAAAAATAATAATTTAATCCCTTGGTATTTTAAGACCAAAGATTGAGTGCTGAGTGGGAAAAAATTACTGCCAAGCTAAGGAACCTAATCTAGCAGAGTATAAACTCTGGGAGATGGAACTTGGGAGACAAGAAATGGGTTGGGTCATTTAAAGCCAAAAAGACCAAGACCTTTCTCAGATTGCTATTAGGAAAACAAACCTATAGTGCTGTTGACTGGCTTCAGATATGCAGGATGGTCAACTAAGTAAAAGGCCTGGGCTGCCTGGGGGAGGTCATTGCACACGGAGGATTATAACTCCAGCTTCAGGTGCCTCTGTTGCATACACGATGTGCCCCGGTGGGGACTGTGCTACACAACCAGGTTTGCACTCGTGTCAGCAGGCTCCATAGCCAAGTCAGTATTTGTTAGTATTATTCCATCTGTGTGTGTAAAGTTCAAAAACTGGCAAAACTTTAAAAAGCAAGGAAGCAATTACCATAAAAGTCAGGATAATAATTACCTAGGTGGAAGGAGAAGGTTGAAAAGGAGGTAACTAGGATGGGACACATGCGAAGGGGTTCTGGGGGTAATGATAATCTTCTATTTCTTGATCTGGGTGGTGTTTTCATGGTTTTCTATAATTGTATTTCTAGCCCGGCCGGGCATGGCTCAGTGGTTGAGCATCGACCTAGGATCCAGGCGATCAGGGTTCAATTCCCAGTCAGGGCACATGCCCAGGTTGCAGGCTGCAGCCGATCAATGACTCTCTCATCATTGATGTTTCTATCTCTCTCTTTCCCTCTCCTTTCCTCTCTCTGAAATCAATAAAGATATATTAAAATAATAATAATAATATATAATTGTATTTCTTTCATAATTATTCATCATACTTTACTTTGTGTTTTATGAACTTTTCTCCATGTGTTATCTTTCACAACTAATAAAGGTTTAAAATAAATAAATCAACTTTATTTTATGTAATTATAAAAGTCCCTCTGAAATTTTTAGACCTGTAATAAGTGCATAATACAGCTTGATTTTTGTGTGAAGGTATCAATAGAAAATGGAACCATCTCCTTCTGGCTTGGCAAATTCTCATATGTTAAGTTCTGCCTATTTATTTAAATACAGATGAGCTGCAGAATAAATATGTTTAGCACACTATTCCAAAATGGTGACATTTGGGCTCTAAAACATCCCATTCTACAAATAACTTGAAAAAAAGTATTATTAATTTGTGTCCTCTCCATTTTTCTAAGCCTTATGTCAATTGAGCTAAGGTTTCTAGGCCATGAAAAACAATTTAAAAGAACTGTTACATTCTCAGAACACTAGAAAACCAGTGCTCTGTAGATCATACTCTAAAAATTGGCTCACACAAACTTCACTATGCAAATGTATGCTTTAAAATTAAGCTTCATTAAAATGCACTTATCAGTTTAAGTAAAGGCTGATTTTGTAACCACATTTGGAATTTAGATTCTTACTACTTTCAAAACAAATGCTATGTAAACATTAAAATTAAGTAAGCAAATGATTCTTTGCCCTCCTACAACACTTTTCACTTGAAATGATTGAGGTACTTCAAAACACAAATCTTCAAAATATTCTAGCGAGGAAATGGAGTCCCCTGGCTTTGGATATACACTGTAACCAAGTTGAAAGCAGGCTGCCCTGATCGCATGATGAATGCAGGGTAACCTTAAAAAGGGCCTCCAGCAGCTCATCCCAGAAGCCCTTCCCAGGCCCAAACAGGCCCTCTGCGTTCTCCTGTCCTTGCCTGCTCCCCCTAGGAGATTGGCCTTTATTCTCAGAGCTGGCCTCCTCTACTCCTAGCCCTTGAGGTCCTCTCTCCCCAAATTTGGCTGCAAAAGGGCCTATGGTCTCCTCAACAGCCCCTTCATTACTACCCTATTTGAAAAAAGGGCAGAGTGTAATAAAAGGACAGAACAAAAAGACCAATAGCACTCACCCAACATGTAACACAGGCCACACTCCTCCAGACACCCTCATTTTACAGAGAACAAAATCAAAGCCCAGAGAGCCTGTGAAATCTGCCTGAGGTCACACAGGTAACAGAGTGGAGCCCAGCCATGCCATTGCTTGCTGTAATCTACTTTCCTGCCTCTCTGAAGACTTGGTATCTTAGACCCTGCTCCACTCAGTGGTTCAGAGTTAGGGCTTAGTTTAGTGCCAGATAGTCCTAGTTAAAGTCTTTAAAAGTGTCATGAAGCCCGGCCGGGAGTGGCTCAGCGGTTGAGCATCAACCTATGATCCAGGAGATCTCGGTTCAATTCCTGGTCAGGGCACAAGCCCAGTAGGGGGCATGCAGGAGGCAGCTGATCAATGACTTTCTCACTGATGTTTCTATCACTCTCTCTCCCTCTCCCTTCTGCTCTCTGAAGTCAATAAAGGTATATATATATTTTAAATTGTCATGAAAATATAGATGTGCACATGAGCCTGAACTGGATCCTTTGGCCAAAAGGACATGATTGGAGCAACTGGCAACACTTGAATGGGGCCTGAGGATTAGATGGCAGTGATGTAACTAGGTAAGTTTCCTGTCTCTTCCAATCCATGTGACCTCAGATGGATTACTTACCTCTCTGGCTTTAGTTATTCAAGTCAAAGGTCAATGAATGGTAGTCATTATTATTATTCTAATCTCTAGGCCAATGTTCTCAAACTTTCTTTTGCCAAAGGATCACCTGAGGGAACTTGTTAAAAGCAGATTTTTCCTGCTCTGCCCTGGGGTTCTCTGAACCAGGTCCAAAAAGCACCATTTTAATGTTTTAACTAGAGTCTAGAGATTCTGATGCAGAGAGCGTAGGTAAATAGCAATCAAGTGCTTTTCTCCCCTCTTTTTACAACTATGGGGAAAAAGAACTCGCCAAATTTGTAGATACCTTTGTTTCTCTCAGGGAAACTCTGGTTCTAAGAATTTGAAGTCTTCTGGAACAGATCCCACTCCATATCTGTCTTTTAGCTGGTGGCTTTCAAACATTTTTTACCATAAGAAATACATTTTATATAGCAACTACAAACACGTATGTGTTTAAATATTTTCCCTTTGCCACTGGGCACAACGTTAAGCTTTATCAGTGGTGAGCACTGTGGAAACATTTCAGGAAGAAAGAATTTTCTTTCCCGGTTTAGAATGCTCTTTCAGGAGACACATATAACACTGTCAGCTTCCCCAGTGCCCAGTCCTTGCAGTGCACAGTGGTCAGTGGCACTCAGCAGTCAGCAGCTCCTCAGCACCCTCTGGGAAGTTTCATAGCAAAAACCACCACTGGTGAAACTTCCTCTGCATGAATAACTTTCCTCAACTCCCTAAATGGCAAGTTTGTGGCCAGTTCCAGAGGGTGATTTCCAACAAGTTCTTTCAGTGCAGCACCACGTTGACTTCTGCCATTCTATATGCCATGGATTTACCCACTCCAACAAGGTCTAGCTCTCAGCTTTGGTAAGAAGGGGGTTGAGAGCATTAGGAGTTGGGAGAAACACCTCCTTCAGTACCTTATCTCAGCCTTAGGGATAGTGGCTGCTACTTACTATATCTGCTATTCTTATAGTCTTTAGAATTTCCTTTACTTCTTACTAGCCAATTCCTCGTTATTCCAATCCTCAATTTTACTTAATAATTCTTTATGTTAAACTTTCCTGGTTGAAATGATTGTGTACTTTTTATCTTCTGGTTAGACTCTCATGGATATAGCACTTGGCACTTTAACTATAAAGACAGAGAGGTTAAAAGGAAAAAATATAAAGAAATACATACCTGCAAACAATAAATGTAAAAAGAGTTGAACTGGACATTTTATTATCATATAACGTAGTCTTCAAGACTGAGTATTACCAGAGATATATTGGAACATTTCACAATGATAAAAGATTTAATTAATCAGGAAGACATAAGTCATAAATGTTTGTGCCTAGTAACAAAACTTCAAGATATATAAAGAAAAAATTGATGAAATTAAAGGGAAAAACAACATAATCATTATTAAAGAGTTTAACACCCTTCTCTCATTAATTGTTAGAATGAGTTCCCCCCCAAAAAAGTAAAAACATAGACATTCTCAACAATATTATTAACCACCTTGACTTAATTGACTCTATAGAAGAATATACCCAACTACAGAATGCACACTCTTTTCAGGCACACGTATTACTTTACATTTACAGAAACAGACCCTATATGGGCCATAAAAAGAGTATCGATAAATTTCAACAGATTAGGATCCTACACAGTATGTCCTTTGACCACATTGGAATTGTTAGAAATGCATTCTGAACATGTTTCAACTTTATCAAAGTTACTCAAGGCTCATTCTGAACGTTAACAATTTACCGCATCCATCGGAACCTAATCAAGGTGTATCAGGATACTTGCTCTGATTTAATTAGCCTACGATTGCTGTGCTTGGGGGCCATATATTAGCTTTTGGTAGTTTTTCTGTCTCTATCCCTGGCCATCAGTTCCCTTTTATTTTGCTTACCTTTTATCTCAAAAGCCAACACTGCCCTGGCTGGTGTGGCTCCGTCGGGGTGGTGAATCGGAGCAGCGTCCGCACATCAGAAGCCCTCAGGTTTCATTCCCAGGCAGGGCAGGGCACACCCCAGGCTGCGGGTTTCTCCCCAGGCCTTGGTTGGGCACATGCAAATGACTGATGTTTCTCTCTCACGTCGATGTTCCTCTCTCTCTCTCTACCATCCCCTCTCTCTAAGGACCAATGAACATGTCCTCGGATGATGATGAGGATTAAAAAATTTTAAGTAAAAAAAAAGAAACACTGCTTTGAACTCCTACTTCCATTTGTAACATGGGAATAAATATATATTTTCCTAGTAATTTGTGAGGATTAAAATTAAGTAATTATTATATTAGTACCTGTCATTCAATTGTTCAATAAATGTTCATCATACACACACACACACACATGCATTACGCGCCACATCTATCCCCACACCAGACCTCTCTTCTAAGAGCCAAATGATACCTGATGCCACTTCTTGTCTATCTCACAGACTCTGTGGCAGCCTGATTGCAAAATGTTCCAATTCTTTGTCTCACCTACAACCAGGCTCTTTGTAATGTGACTTTGCAGTTCTCCCCACCAAGAAATAGAGTCTACTTAGGGTGACCAGCCATCCCAATTTGCCCAGGACTGAGGGGTTTCCTGGGACAGGAGACTCGGAGTACTAAAACCAGGAAAGCCACAGCCAAAACCAAGATGAGTGGGTCATCCTGAGGCTACTTCCCCTTTTGGATCCGGGCTGGCCTTGTGACTTGCTTTGGCCGATAGAATGCAGTGGAAGTGACAGTGTGCAAATTCCAAGCTTAAATCTCAAAGGCATATGCATTTCACCCCTTTCTCAGAACGCGGCCACTGCCATGTGAACAAGCACAGGTCAGCCTGCTAGGTGATGAGAGGCACGTGGCCCAATCACCCTGGTTACCCCAGCTGCCAGCCAGCCAACTAACTACCAGCCTTGTGACTGAGACCATTCCTGACAAGACAGCTTTCAACTGACCACTCAGCCCACCACAGTCACATGAGCAAGCCTAGGCAGGATCAGCTGAGCCTGGCCCTGATCAGCTGATCCATAGACTTATAAACAATAATAAATGCTTACTGTTTGAAGCTACTGAGTTTTGGGGTAGTTTTTGACATAGCAACAGCTAAATGATAAAGACACCTCAAACTCAGTATGTTCAAAATTAAACTCGGCGTTGATAATCATGTGACAAAGGTGCTATCACTACAGTGGCAATTTTATTAGACTATATATCGAATCAACATGTTATACACCATAAATTTACACAATTTATATCAAATATATTTCAATTAAAAATGAGCATGACTATATTCTAATAAAAGTTTATTTAAAAAACTAAACTCATAGTGTCCTCCCCAATTTCGGAGCTCCAATATCCTCCGTCTTGAGACATAGCACCACCGTCCCTCTAGTTCTTCGTGCAAAGACCTAGGAGTCAGCCTTGATGCCTCCCTCTCACCAAATTCTATTCATTCTACTCCCTAAGTATTTCTGGAACTCATTCAGGTCTCAACGTTTTCCCTCTCTCAACCTAGTGTAAGCCACCATCACACAGCATCTAAAGTACAGGGAAAACCACTTAATTGATCTTCCAACATCCATTCTTGTCCTTTCTATAGTTCACTCTCCAGACAACAAAGTGTTCTTTTAAAAAAAGAGAAGAACTCTGTGAAAGATCCTGTTAGGGGGATGAAAAAATGAGCTACAGAATGGAGAGAATGTCTGCAAACAACATATTTAATAAAGACTGAAATACACACAAAAAAACCCCACTCAGAACGTAATAGTAAAAATGCAAACAATCCAATTAGAATATGGGCAAAAGATATAAAGGCACATTTCACCAAAATAAATATACATCTGGCAAATAAACACATCATTAGCTGTTAGGAAACTGTTAATTAAAATGACGAGATACACTACACATCTATCAGAATGGCTAAAATAAAAAATAATGGCAACACCAAATGCTGGCAAGGATGTGGAGAAACTGGATTCATATATTGCTGGTGAAAATATGAAAGGGTACAGCTACTCTGGCTGTTAGGCAGTATATTAGTGTGCTAAGACTACCATCACAAAGTACCATAGACTGGGTGGCTTAAACAACAGAAATGTGTTTACTTACAACTTCAGAGGCTAGGAGTCCAAGATTAAGGTGTTGGTAGGATTGATTTCTTTTTCCCCCCAGCTTTGTTGAGATATAATTGACATAACATTCTGTAAGTTTAAGGTATACAAAGTGTTGATATTATACATGTATATATTGCAAAGTCATTATCATCACAGTGTTAGCTAACATCTCCATCACAGGGTTGATTTCTTTGGAGAGCTCGCTCCTTAGCTTATAGATGGCTGTCTTCTTCCTATGTCTTCACATGGTCTTCCCTCTCTGAGTGTGCCTGTGTCCTAATCTCCTCTTTTTATAAGAACACAGTCATACTGAATTAGGGCCCACCTTGATGACCTTATTTTAACTTGATTGCTATTTTAAATACCCTATCTCAAATACATTCACATTTTGGCCCTGGCCTGGTAGCTCAGTTGGTTATAGCATCATCCCAATATGCCAAGGTTGTGGGTTTGGTCCCTGGTCAGGACACATACAAGAAGCAACCAATGAATACATGAATAAATGGAACAATGAATTTATGTTTTTCTCTCCCTCTGTAAAATCAATAAATAAAATAAAATTTATAAATACATTCCCATTTTGTGGTGCTAGGGGTTAGGACTTCAACATATGAATTAGGGTGGGGAAAGAATCTCATAATAGTTACTTTAAAAACTAAACATACAGCTACCATATGACCCATTAATTGTACTCTTGAGCATATATCACAGAGAAGACATGTGTTGACGTAAAAACATATACACAAATGTTCATAGCAGCTTCATTCATAATAACCAAAATCTGAAAGCAACCTGGGTGTCCTTCAGTGAATGAGTAATTAGACAAACTGTGATACACACATACAATGGAATATTGCTCAGCAACACAAAGGGATAAGGTATTGATACACACAATCTCGATGAATCTCCAGAGAATTATGCTGAGGGGGGGAAAAGCCAGTCCCAAATGGTTCCAAGTCATATGATCCCACTTATATAACACTACTGAAAGACAAAATTATAGGAATGGAGAACACATTAGTCATTGCCCCCTAGGGGTGAAGGAGGTGAGGCGGGCGGAAGGTAGATGTGACATTAGAGGGGCAAGAGAGGAATCCTTATGGTGATAGAAACATTCTGTTACCTTGACTATATCAGTGTCAGTCTCCTGACTGTGATTTGTACTATTAATTTTGTAAGACATTGCCATTGGGGGAAACGGAATATAGCGTACAAAAGATGCCTCTTTATTATTTCTTACAATTGCATGTGAGTTTATAACTACCTCAAAATAAGAAGTTTAATTTTTTAGTGTTTTAAACATTTAGATTTTTCAATTTTCTTAGGCCAAAACCCTATTAGGTCCTGTGAGATCTAGTTTCTGCCCACCTGGCCAGCCCCGTCCTGCACCCTCTTCTCACTCACTGTGATCCCACCCAATTGGCCTTCTTTTGGATCTTCAAACGTCCTTTTTAGCCTCTGAACTCTGCATATACAATTCCTTCTTCCTATAATGTTCTCTGTTGTTTACTCAGTTAACTCTAATTTATCCTTCAAGTCTCTTATATGTCACTTTTTTTCATTCAGTCGCTCACTATGTGGTAGGGATTCAGCATACAAGATACAAATGGTCTATTCCAATGAAGAGTTTATAACATTTCATCATCTATGTCCAAGTTACTTTTGATAGTTCCCTTTTGTTATCCCAAGACTTCAGAAAAATCTTGTTTAAACATCTCAGGATTTGCTCAGCTGTTCTTTGGATTATGGTAACTAAGAAGGCTAGAAGGTCCAGTATCAAAGGTGTAATGAGGAGAGGGGGAGAGGGAGGGAGAGTGTAATGGAACCCTCCACTGAGCTCAGCTGGGGCAGGTAATTACATAGTTAGAAATGTCCAGGGTGAAACTATTAGTGTACAAGAGACCAGGCTGTGTAGTTCAGCTGCCACTTTCTTCACAGGATGTCTCTCTGTGGAGGGTGTGAGGGTTCAGTTATTATGTTACGATGACGTTTTTTAAAAAGTAAACAGCACTTCCCTTATACTAACAGGTGCAATGTGTTGGCTCTACTATGAATTGGGCTGTTGTAGATGAAGACCCTAAATGACCACTGGGTGTCATCTAAGACTTATACTAGGCACCAGTTATCGCGGCTCATTAGCAGTCCACCTTTTCTAGAGAATGGAGATAAATTGAACTCAGTTCTAAATGGAACCAATAATATCATCAATCTAGAACTTAGCTATGTGGTGACAAGGGCAAGAAGAACACAGCTGAGCACTGGGAAATAAGCATAAATAATGTCTTGAAATGGTCCAAAATGATATCTCAAAGTCCTTTTACTTAAGCTTGTATACTCTCCTCAAAGGAAAGCCATTGGTGCCCTTTTAGTGGGAAGTTTCCTATTTTGTTCTGTTTTCCTGATTTAAGTCATTTCATTAATAGCACTTCTTGCCTTTGTATTGCCTTTAACTTGGCTCATCCCGTTAGCTTCAGTACTGTGCATCCAAAAAAGACTGTAGTAGAAAGTGGGCTTACCACCTCATGACAACTCCTAAGCATAAGTATGTGCTCAAGGCAAGAGTGACACTGACATGGAGGGGAGGGCCCCACATGGCAGGGTGACAAAATCTCTGCAGCCCAGAACCTTTAAAAGGAAACACATGATTTGGGCTTAGACCTGCCAGAACCTCACTAATGATCATTTTAAAACTTAAGTTCCTAATGACAACAACCAGCTGTGTTAACCTATTTTTATTCGTGGATTGAATTCACCTAGAAATCAAATGGTTTGAAATCTATGCTCAGCTCCCAGTTCAATCTCTGGTTTTCACAGATAAAAGATGTTCTGATTTTTTCCTGCAATTTGCTGACAAAGTCATCATACCCTGACTCCAAGGTCATATTAGTTACACAAGATAAGCTGCTGTATTTAAAAAAAATAGATCCCAGCCACCCAATGTGATGATGCAAGGCCACTAAAGAGCTTGCTAGAGGTTGCCCTGGCCAGTGTGGCTCAGTTGGGTGAGCGCTGTCCCAGGCATCAAAAGGTCACCAGTTTGATTCCTGGTCAGGGAACATGCCCAGGTTGTGAGTTTGATCTCAGGCCAAACACCGATGTTTCTCTTTCTCTCTCTCTCTCCCCCTCCCTTCTTCTCTCTCTAAAAAATCAATAGAAACATATTTTTAGTCGAGCCAGGGTGGCTTCCAGGTCAGGGCATATGCCTGGGTTGTGAGTTGGATCCTCAGTAGGGGGCATGCAAGAGGCAGCGGATCAATGACTCTCATCATTGATGTTTCTGTCTCTCTCTCCTTCTCCCTTCCTCTTTCTGAAATCAATAAAAACATATTTCTTTAAAACAAAACATATTTTTTAAAATTTTTTTTTAAAAAAGAATGTGCTGGAGTCCAAAAGTTAAGCACTCTATTTTTGTGACTCCAAAGTGAATATATTTTTAAAAATAGATTCCATAAGTCAGTAACTTAAAATATGAGTTTATTTCTTGGTCGGTAAACCTCCAAGGCAAGGGTTGAAGGGTCCCCTAGGTGATTCTTCTAGGGCCATGTCATCTGCATAGTTGAAGCTGATTCCAGCTAGTGGAAGAGAAAAAGAGCGAGAAGGAGTCTCAACTCTATCTTAAAGGTCTCATCCCACGAGTGAACACATGACATCCACTCCTATTCCATTCATTACCTAGAATTCAGTCACACCATCACACCTAACTGTAAGGGAGGCTAGGAGATGGTGTTCCCCCAAAGATCATATTTTGGGAGACAGCACTTGGTCTATCCCACAAGTATCCAACACTAGTCCAAATGATGAAGTTTTACTCTGATTGAACACTAAGTTGATGCACAGAGAAGTTAAATAACTTTCCCAAGGTCACACAGCTAGCAAATGGCCAAGTCAGAATTTGAGCCCATTAGAATTTGGGTCTATAATTTTAACCACTCTGATATATTTCTAATACTGTTTGATTCTCTGACAATCACTCTGTGCTCCTTTGTAATTTTAAAACAATATTTCATTTTATTCAAAAAGGATGCAAAGTGCAGAGCATAGCTACCCAGAGGAACAGTCAGTCCCCTGTGAATAACTTTTAGGGCCTCTCCAGACCTCTCTTTCCATTTTCAAGTAGATGAGCAGAAGGGGGGGTGGGGTGGTAATGTCACACAGGGAAACTACCTAAAGCTGGGCACCGTGGGACTCTGCCCAGCAGACTGAATGAGGGTGGTGCAAGGCCACAGGGAGTAGGAGCAGTGTTAGAACATTTCCTCAGCTCAGTGCAGGAGGCAGCCCTGTGCTCCCTGCATCCCCAGAGCCTGGCCTGTTCCCAGCACACCTGGACCATCCACTGCCACCTGGGAGGCCCAGGCCACAATGCCCAGCCTGCTCTGCTCTACGGCAGCATCTGCCCTTAGCTCCACGTCCTGGGGGAGGCTTCCTTATGGCAGGCAGGGGGCAAGGAAGTGGGGCAACACTCTTACCTTAGCCTCTTAAAACCTGTGGAGTCTAAGCCAGAATAATGGACAGCAGATGAAAAAAACACATGACGTATTCCCAGGCAGTGATCCCAAAAGGAAGGTACTGTTATCATTACCTGCATTCTATAGAAGCTAAGGATAAAGCACAAAAAAATTTAAGCCCTTTCCCCAAGGCCACACAGTAACAAAAGTGGTTCAACACAGCAAAGTCTTGTTCCCAAGCCCAGGGTTCAGCACAGACCCCGCGTCCTTTTGGGGTGGCAGAGGAGGAAGGAGAGGGAGTGAAAGGAAAGGCTGGGCGGGAGAGAAAGGAGTCTGTGTAGCCAAAAGGGTACTCCAAGTTTCAAACGTTTCCTTCCTACCTCCTCCCCATTTGGCCCTGGGCGGGGGGATGTGCGCGCTTGCGGGCTGCGCTTTAACCACTGAACAGACAATAAAGGGAAATGGGTCTGACTAGGGACCTAGGAGCAGAAGGTGAAATTGGCCCTGCAAGTTCCAGAAGCATGCTGTAGCTGACCGCCCAGCGCCCGCGCTGCGCCCCTCAGGCGGTGAGCGTCAGTCTCAGCACAGGGGTTCACCTCCAGCTCCAACGGGAGGAGTCGCCCTGTCACCCTGGCAGCGGGAGCCCACGCGGCACACGTGGTTCCAGCACCCAGTACGGGCGGGTCCAGGACCCAGGCAACTCTCCCCTCCTGGCTCCTGCTCGCAGCCCCGGAGAGTGTCGCACCTCGGCTCGCAGGGGCCCAGACGTTCCCAAGCGCGCGCCAGGAGCTGGAGAGCAGGAGCGTAGGCGCGGGAACCATCAGATATCGTTTCTTTCAGGTTGGAGAACAAACCTCGTGAGAACCATTTGTTTGCACTGTGGGTGCTGCTGACAGCGATCTGAGGGTTGTTTCCTTGGTGGTGGTGGATGGGGCGGGTGACTTCCTCCATCAGCGCGCGCATCCCTCCCGAGGCCAGGACCTGGCGGCTTTAGCCGTCGGGGCGGAGCCCTTTCTCGCTCCCGCCCGCCGATGCCTGGCCCCTGGGCTCTGAGCGCCCCGCCGGCCTCTGAGCTCAGACCCCGCAGTGAGGCCACCGCCTCAGCGCCTCCGAGGCTCGGGGACCTGCTGGGCGCCCTTGCGGGCCAGGAACCCTAACTTTCTCTCTTTGCTTTAGCCACTGAATAGGCAATAAAGTTAAAGAGGCGCCGCTAGGGCAGGAAGACCTAGAAGGCCGGCGGCGAAAGTGAATCAGGACGTCGGACGAGTATGTGAAACTGACAACGCAACGCCCCGCCGCGGCCACGAAGGGCCCTGGCCGTGGCTGCGCAGGCTCTGCCCACTCTCCTAGGCCCTCGGGTTTGCTCGCACTCCAGCCCACAGCAAGGGGATCCTCGCCGGAGCCTCGCCCGCACAAAACAGCCGTCGCAAACTCGCGTTCGCCTGTCAGGCCAGAGGGGCGCCAGCCGCCGGGTGACCCTCGGGTCCCGGATCTGCCGGGGGTCGGTCTGGGGATCCCTCCGCGCACCGCCCGCGAATCTGCTAGTCTCCGCGAGGAGAAATCGCTCCTTCCAGTTCGGTTTTGGGGCTGGAGGGTCGCGCTCGGCTTCAGACCTGTCGGTGCCCCTTCGCACTGGGCCTGCGCGCACAGCACCTAGCCCGGAGAGGTGGGTGTGGGGTGGCCTTCTCCAGGGATCCCCGGGGCAGAAACCCAGGCAGGAGCCGCAGCAGCCTTGCCTCTGCGGCCCAGACTCGAGTTCCAGTCCTGCCTCTGTCCTTAAAGCAAGTGATTTGGTCTCTCTAAGCCTCGGTTTCCTCAATGTGGGTAATTCTGCACCCATTACATAGTACCGTTCCCAGGGGTCAGTGAGATAAGGAAGGTGAAGGGTTTGACAGAACTCTTGGTGCTCAGTAAACTCTCAATAAATGCTAGCTATTACTATTAGTTGTGGCAATATATCCGCATTTTCCACTTCACTGTAAGCCGCTGGAGGACCGGATTCCCCAGCACCTGGCACAGTGCCTGGCATGGTAGGTGGGAAGGGAGTGGCTGACTGAAACCCTCAAGCCCACGGGGGAGATGATGGAGAGAGAGGTAGAGGGAGGGGCCGATAAAGGTGGGAAAATCCCAGAGGGTCTCTGAGCTGAAGGGGAGGCAAGGGGATGCGGCTGGGGGATGCCAGGGCAGCAGAAGGCAGAGGATTGAGGGCCGTCCACTCTCTGCACTGTCATTTCCTACTGTCCCAGAACCCTGGGTCCAACTCATGGTCCCAGAAGAGTTTTCTTGAGCCCCCCATGGGTGTGTTTCCTTTATGTCGTCTCACCCAGCGTGTGCAAGAAAAAAAAAAAAAAAAAAAAGTGAAATCCAAAGATGCAGACAGGAAAGTCAGGGATCCAGGCTGCCTAAGGACCAAAGGGGGTGGAAGGAGCCAACGGCACCCCCAGTCCTTGGAGGTCCCTCTAGGTGCAAGCGGAGAAAACCAGATTGAGGACACTAGCAATGAGAAAGGATTGGGTGAGAGCTGTCCCCAAGAAGATACAGTGACCATTGAGGAAGGGGTGAGAACATGACCAGTCTGGTTCTGGAAAGGTGGAAATAGGAGGCCCCTATAAACTGAACCCCCACCCTTTCCTAGTATCTTTGAGTTTCAGAAGGAACCCCAAAGAGATTCGGAGCACGCAGGTCCCTAGAGCTACTATTTCAGGGCAGGAAAGAAGAATGCCTCTCAGGCCAACGGCCCCAGCAACCCATGTTTCTGGGACCCTCGATGCGAGAGTGCAGAGTGGGGACATGGGGTGGTCCACGAAGGAGACTGTAAGAATGCGTGGCCAGGTAAAGTGCCCCAGCGACCACCTGGTGGGCACAGGATCCAAAGCAAGACTGTCTCCGAGGTGAGACTGAAAACATAACAAGGCCAGAGCAGAGACACTGAGCGTCCCTCCTTCCCCCATCCTTCCCTAGGTCCCTGAGGGTTAAAAGAATGCCTTGGAGGAGAAAGAAAACCAAAAGCAGAAAAGAGGGAGAAAGTTGCCCTGAAGCAGAGGAGGAAGTCTGGCGGAAAAGAGACACCTGCATTCCCCCACACTCACTCTGAGTTCCCCCTCACCTCCTCTCAGCGCCGTGCAGAAGGCCAGCAGTCTGCTCTGAACTGTGGGTGGAATGTCAGTTTCTACAGCACTGTCTCCCTGACCTGAGACCAAAGTGAGGCAGTGATCAGGCAATTTGGGCACACCCCAAATTGTGTCTGGACTATCAGAATTAATATCCCAAGTCCTTACTTGGTTCTCCAAATGCAGTTGTAACGTCTGTCTGCCTCTCTTTCTCTCTCTCTCCTTTTCTCCTACATACACACACAGTCCCTTGTTTTCCAGTTAAAAGGGAAAAAGAGAACTGGAATCATATTTGCTTCCAGGAAGATGCCATTGTCTAGGTCTCAGTGGACCCCGACTTTAGGCTATTGATGGAGGTTCTCATAGATAATAAAACACAACAAATTTACCACCATGAAAAGGTCTGGAGGACACACTCGGGGTGGGAACAAAGGAGCACAGAGAAGGCGAGAGGATTGCAAAGGGATCTTTCATATTTCATTTTCAGTAGGAACAGTTTCTATATAAGGTCAAAACAGCTACCATGTGGTAACAGCAAGACTTGGAATGTGGAGCCAAAACACCAAAAGACAATCTGATTAAACATCTAGAGCTTAATTTTGTAACTGGGAGCACAAAGCAGCAGGCTGAGTGCAGCGAGGAGGCGGTGTGGTCCGTGGTGGTAACGAAGCCCCACCTCCCAACGCGTTTCTAAATAGCTCACCCTTCCCCATTAACCAGAAGGAAGGCCGGGGACTAAATCCAGGCAGATTTGAAGGCGGATTACCTCCCTCATTATTCTGCAGAGGCTGAGCTGTGTGGCTGCTGTAGTTTTAATTACACATTTGCTTTTTCTGGGGAAGAAGACCAAAGATCATATTTTTCAAAGTATCAACTTGTTTTCCATTAGGCAGTTGTTGTAACAAGTTCTTTCGGCTACACGTGATGTCTTTAGGAAGGGGGTACTTCAGATGGCGCGCACTAGCACAATTTTGTGGCTTTTAATTACTATTTTGTTCTTTTGCGGGGTTTCAGAGGCTGGCGCCTAGGCGTGATTAGACCGTCTCCTGGGCCCGTCTCAACCGCGCGCACCCCAGAAGGTGGCGCCACAAGGCAGGTAGTGCCGCAGAAACTGCGGACTTGGGAGTCCAGTAAGGGCGAGTGTCCCCCAACTGCGGACCACCGGTCCCAGCCACCAGGAAACACATGCAGAGGAAGTCACCACTTCCGACTTAAAAGGAGAAATTGCAACGATAGAGGGGAACAGGGTCCTGAAGAGAAAAACTGTAAAACAGGGTTACATGCCTCATATAAAAACTTTTCTATTTGTTTCTGTAAGTTTACCAAAACTTGTAGTATGGAGACGACTCTCTCACCTAAGTATTATTCCATTTCCTCTTCTGGAAAAGCATAGAAGTTAGAGTTAAAATGAGCTTTGAAGACCATGTGGTCGGTCTGGTCTTGCTTTCTAACTTAGAGAGGAAATCGATCCCCGTGCTGGCTTTTCGGGTGTCAGAGAGCCATCTAAGGCACAGTCTGCGCGGGTCGGGAAAGTACGAGGGGAAATGACGTCAAATAGTGTATCACTAGCCGCAATGCCTTTGGATTTATATAGCTTTTCTCTCAAGCAACAAGGAATATCGCTTAAATACTATCTAATTAATTGTCCTAATATCCCTGCGGGCTGGTTAGGAAGCAGGTATTATTATACCGTACGTGGTTTATGGATAATTTAAATCAACGGACTGTGTCAAGTGCCGAGTGGCTGACAAGGAAAGTAAGTGCCAGGCGCTTCAAGGGAAAACGGGGCCAGCGCTGGCGCGGCTCTCGGCGCCGCTTTATTTTGACCAATGTGTGAAAGCTGACCTCGGACCTGAAGGCACGTGTCACTGCAACTGGTTGGCACTTGTACCCTGAATGGGAAATGCCATTCTCCGATTTCACGCCCTGTCCCGCGGCCCGCCACGCTCACTCCCACCCCGCCCCGCCCCGCCCCCACCCCCTCGCCTCTCGGCTCACACTCAGCAGCCGCCCGTCTGCACCCGAGACCGCGGCCGCCGCAGAGCCAGCGCCGCGACACCCGCCCCCCGCCCGCCGGGCGTTCCGGGGTGCCTGCCGCCCCGCGGCCCGCCGCTTCCGATTGGCTGTTGCTAGGTGACGTTGTCTGCGCTCACGTGACAAGTGTTAAATGCCCACCCTGCAGGAGCCCGCCCCGCAGACAATCGTAAAGCCGCAGCGGGCTGCTCACCTGCTCCCGCCTCCGGGAGCCCCGGCCCAGCCCCGCCACCCCTGGCCCCCCTCCGCGGCCGGCCCCCGCCCGAGCCTACGTTGGGCAAGCTGCCGAGGGGCCGAGAGGCGGAGAGAGGATGCGGCCGGCCGCCGCGGTCCCGAGCAGTGCGCGGTGATCGCCTCCCCCGGAGGAGGAGTTGCCTAGACCGTTGCCACAGTTCTCGTTTTCCTGCCCACCTACCCACCCCGTAATTACATTGGCTGCTGGAGGGGCCCGGGAGAGACGGAGGAGGCGCCTCGCTTCCCCGCTCGGCCCGCCACCCCTGCTCTTCCCCGTCCCGGGCCAGGATGACTGGAGTCTTTGACAGTCTGGTGGCTGATATGCACTCGACCCAGATCACGGCCTCCAGCACGTACCACCAGCACCAGCAGCCCCCGAGCGGCGGCGGCGCGGGCTCCGGCAGCAGCAACGGCAGCAGCCTCCACAAGCCCCAGGAGTCGCCGACCCTCCCGGTGTCCACGGCTACAGACAGCAGCTACTACACCAACCAGCAGCACCCGGTGGGCGGAGGCGGCGGGGGGGGCTCGCCCTACCCGCACATGGGTTCCTACCAGTACCACGCCAGCGGCCTCAACAACGTCCCTTATTCCGCCAAGAGTGGCTATGACCTGGGATACACCGCCGCCTACACCTCTTATGCGCCCTACGGGACCAGCTCGTCTCCTGCCAACAACGAACCTGGTAAGCGTAACGCTGGCGTCAAGGGCGCCAAGTTGGTTTAGCTACTGCGATGGGTGGGATAAAAATGTTTGGGGCGGGGATCTTTCTGGAGCCCTGGCCTTTCACACTACCTGCTCCGCGCCCGTCCGTCGCCTTCACCATTCTCAACCTCCGGTGGCCGAGGGTCATTGGGTACGTCCCTCGTCCCTTGGTGCTCACCCGCCGGACCGGTGCATGCCTCCTAGTAACCTCATTACCTTGCCGCCTGCTCCTTCTTTCTCTCCAGTATGCGCCTATCTTCCCCTTCGCTGGCGGGCCCAGCTCGCGGGTCCCGTGGCTGCGCCGGTGCGCGCCTCGCGAAGTTGCGCCTGAGAATCCGCCTCCCGGCTCCCGCCAAGTCCCACCGCGGGCCGCTCTGCGGGTGGGGAATCTCGGGCGCCCCGGTTGCGCGATTCTCACGATTCCGTATCGTTGCAGAGAAAGAGGACCTCGAGCCTGAAATTCGGATAGTGAACGGGAAGCCAAAGAAAGTCCGGAAACCCCGCACCATCTACTCCAGTTTCCAACTGGCGGCTCTTCAGCGGCGTTTCCAAAAGACTCAATACCTGGCGCTGCCCGAGCGAGCCGAGCTGGCCGCGTCTCTGGGCCTCACCCAGACTCAGGTGAGGGCTCGCGGCTGGGGGGCGGGGGGCGGAAGATGGACCAGGAGAGCGCAGGTCTGGGATGGCTGGGCGGAAGGCCGGTTAAGGACAATGTTTTAAAATATATATATGCATTAAAAATAATATTAAGGATTTTTGAGGCCCGCTCCTTGAGAGGCCTGAACTTCTACACTCGCAGCTGAAATCTCTCAGAGTAAGGACAGGGTGGGCAGAAATCTGGAACCACGTCCTTTCTCTGTGCTACCGATTAAGCGGGTAAAATAATTGGCCCTTCTGACCTCCTCCCGCTGTGAACACCAACACAGCGCACACGCCGCCTGTCCCCGGCTTTTTGAGATGCTGTCCCACGGCGCAGGGAATCGTCGCAGCCTCCCTGGCCGTCTCGCGCGACCCCCCTACGTGCCCAGGGTGCCCGGTCTCCACCTATTGCTGTTGGTCTTTCTTCGCTTCCTCCCCTTCCCTGCCCGGTGCCCAGTGTCTTCCACTAACGCTCGGGTCCCTTTTCCACAAAGGTCAAAATCTGGTTCCAGAACCGCCGATCCAAATTCAAGAAGATGTGGAAAAGCGGTGAGATCCCCTCGGAGCAGCACCCTGGGGCCAGCGCCTCGCCCCCGTGCGCGTCGCCGCCGGTCTCGGCGCCCGCCTCCTGGGACTTCGGCGCCCCGCAGCGGGTGGGCGGCGGCCCGGGCAGCGGCGGCAGCGGCGCGGGCAGCTCCGGCTCCAGCCCGAGCAGCGCGGCCTCGGCTTTCCTGGGCAACTACCCGTGGTACCACCAGGCCTCGGGCTCCGCCTCGCATCTGCAGGCCGCGGCGCCGCTGCTGCACCCGACGCAGACCCAGCAGCCACACCACCACCACCACCACCACCACCACCACGGCGGCGGGGGCGCCCCGGTGAGCGCCGGGACGATTTTCTAACCCCGGGGAGACTGCGTCAGAGACAGAGAGCGGAGACCCGTTATACTCAGTGCTCGCGCCCAAGCCCGAGCGTCTCTCCAGCTGGCCCGCCGATGCCACCCCTCCCGGAGGTTGTGGCCCTGGGTGGCCTGGCCCAGGCCCCGCGCCGAGGAGCCGCCACCGAGCGCCCAGGAGCTGGAAGGCTCCTCTCGGGGGTCCCCGGCGGCTGCGTGGTGAGGGCCGCGGGCCACGGCCGCCCTTCCGACCTGAGCCCCGCCTCAGACTTGCCTCTCGTCTCCTCCCGTCTCCTCTCCTCCCCTCCCGGCGAGGCTGTCCGGCGCCGTCCTGGCCCCGGGCCGAGAACTGAGTCCGGGAAAGGGGCTCCTCCCCCGCCCGCGAGGCTCGCGGGCGCTCTGAAGCTCCTTTCTCCGCGCCGGCCTCCAGGCTCCGCGCAGTCCGCCGGGGTTACTGACCTCCGGGGTGCAGCCCGCGGGCCCGCCGCCCCCACCCGCCCTCCTGACCCCGGCCGCCCGCCGCTTTCCCCCCGGCTCTGCCATTTGCAGCCCCCGGAGGCTCACCCTCGCCCCGCCTTAGCTCTCTCCCAGCCGGGAACTCTCCCTTAGCTCTCTCATCCATCACCAGTGGAGTTTTTTTTTTTCATTTTTTATTTTTAAAAGTTTAGGTGCCTTTGCGGATGACCTCATTTTGATGTTGGGGGAAAAAAATGATTTTTTAATATGTGGACACTGCAAAAAAAAAAAAAAAGTGTGTTTAAATTATCTTTTTAAAAACCTATTCAGGATTATTAGCCTGGACTTCGACATAGAGTTTGTAAATAAATGTGTCTGTGCAGATTTTCCCACTGATTTATTTGTATAAAAATACTCATCTTTTCAGACTTTTTTGTAAACCCTCACTTGTGAAAACTCCGGTTTAGCAGCGACCTCAGCAACCCCTCCGGTTTATTTTTCCCTTAAAATTTTTCTCAGTTAAGCTAAGCTACTGATTTGGATTTGTTATATCTTATCCTAAAGTCTTTGTTCTTAAAATGAAAGGTATTTTGGGGTTATTTATTATGAAAACAACATGCTCTTAATGTTGATTTTACAATATGAAGAGATTATTTAAATAAATTATTGTTTTCATTGGATGGGTGCGTTTTTACCTCGGTGTCATGACCTGGAAGCTCGGCCGCTGCGCAGCCGAGAGTGACATTTGCGTCTTTAGAAAGCTGCGAGCGCCCGACGCGCGGCGAGGCAAGGACAGGCTCCCCCTGTCACGGCCCCGGCGGAATGTTCCCGCGCTGCCTCCACCCGCGTCGGGACGCGGGGTTCTCCCGCTCCGAGCGCCGTGAGTCACTCGGCGCCTGGCGGCTCAGTCTCCGCCCTCTCGGTCCCTCCGGCGCCGGGGCCTCCGCCCGGCTCCTGGGCGGTCTCTGCGGCCTCCGGGGCCGCGGCGCTGGGCACGCAGTGCTTCGGTGCCACAGCTGCTGGCCACGCAGTGGTTGGGAGCGGCAGCGGGGAACCTGCAGCCGGAGCAGAGCCTGATCTCTACACTGGACCCTCCCCTCGGTTTGTCCCGCAGCCCTCTGGGGCTGGCTGAGCCTAGAATTCAGTGAGTCACCCGGGTCCTCGGGCGACTCGGTTGGCTGCTCTGGAATGCAGGGCGACCTCAGTGCCCAAGGCTTCGCTAGCGCAGATGCAATCCCACACTGTGACTCTCCCAGACACATCAGTACTATCACATACTCTCATACACACTCATACTGAACGACACACACGGGACACAAATTCACACACACTGATACACAAACTCACATATGCACACTCACATGGAGACTGATGCCCATTGCTTCGGAAGGGGCATCATTCCACCTCACATTCTCTGAGGGGACAGGTCCACACATCATTCAGCTCTGCTTGCCACCTTCCCACCGAAATAGTTTCCCACTTGGGAAGTGACCCTACTTTCTGGCAAGCTCTGCAAAGACCAGGGGTAGGCGAGTAATGCAGGCCTGAACTTAGAGTTCCTTTTCTTGAAAGTACTGGGGCATACAGTTGGAAACTCCCTGGTTTCAGTCACTCACTGTGTGACTTTGGGCTACCTACTTCACCTCTCTGTGTTGCGGTGCACCGGAGAAATGAAAACAGCTATCTCAGTGTTGTGAGCATTTAATGAGGCAACGATGTAACAGTGCCTGGCACATAGTAAGCACTCAATACATTTTTGCTATTAGTAGTACGTATATTGTTTGAGCCTGGTGCCCCCAAACAAGGAGGCTTTTTACTTCTGTTTGCAATTATGAGGCCCAGAGTTAGCCAGAGGCCTTTCCAACCTCATCTTGTGTGGAAGAGCAGCACCTTAGGGCTGGGAGACCTCTGGCCCTTTCCCACATGGAAGACTTAACCTTGGGCATCCCTTCCGAAGGGGCCAGGCTCTACTGGAGAGGAGTTTGGCAAGCCAGACAACCATGCCTGCCAGACCCAGTCCTCCTCTCCTCTAGGACGGCTTTTCAGGCAGTCCTTGTTGTATGTCTTCAACTCACCTCTGCCAAAAGACAGACATCAGATGGGAGTGACTTTCTAGGCTCAGTGAGGTTATCCTGAGAGGAATTCCAACTTTTCTGGCCAGATTGTTTTGGGGCCTGCACTGAGCCTGCCTTACAACAGAGTGTGGTCCAGGGAGTTGGGGCTCATCAGAAAGCAGGGAGGTTACACAACCCTGTGTCCCTTTGCATTCCTGCGTGTTTTCCCAGGCTAGGGAGGCCTGGGCTGAATCCCATTGACACCGAGGTTCTGGCTTCCCTAAGCAGCCGCTGCCTAGCAGATCCCCATTGCAGTCCTCCCTCCCCCCAGCTCCAAATTCCGTGGTTTTCTTTGAGTGCCAATGTCTGCCCTCCCTTCCTTTGCGCGCATTCCCCTCCCCCTCCTGAAACCAGCACGGAGAAACCGGGCAGTAAATTGGCTGGTGCAGAGGATCTGCAGCAGACAAGATGATTAAGAGGCCTACGCCGGAGCGCCCGGGGCAGAGAATGTCAGCCCAAGTTGGAATCACGCAACAGGCCTTGGCATGAGCGAGCCTGGGAGCCGGGAGGGCGGGCGGCCCCAGCTCTGGGGTGGGCCGAGGCCCCACAGACTCGAGGGAGTCACCGAACCTGGCACCCGGCGGCGGCGGCGGGGTCGGGCCGGGCCACGGCGCGCCTTTCCCTGGGAAGCTCGCGAAACAGAGGGCAGAAGGGTGCAGGGGCCAGAGGAAGGGGGCGTTTCCGTAGACTAGGAGAAGGGCAAAGAGAGGGGAAAGCGAGGATGCGCCTGGGTCCCAGAGTGAGGAGGAGGGAGGAGTGGGGGAGGGGTGAGCGAGGGGAGAAACAAAGCCGGGCTTGGGGAGGCGGGGGCCCGCACCAGCCCTGCCGGGGGCGAAGCGCTGGCAAGCCTTTCTCACAGTCTCGCTGCCCGCTGGGGGACCCGGAGCCCTGTGATCAGCCCGCCGCCAGCAGACTAGCTCCCCCCGCGCCCGACGGCGCTCCCCAAAGCGCGAGTGAAAAATGGAAATGGGAAGCGGCGATCTCGTCTCCCTACACTGGGAAACCAGCCGCGCTAGGAACACACATAAATCTTCATTGCAACCCCCTTCCATTCGCTTGCGTGAAATATCAGGCCAGAGACAGGGTATGACAAGCGCTGGGAAGCCAGGGGAGGGAAGCCGTAGAGTGAGGGGTTCCCGACCCTCTCCGCTCCACCTCTCGGCAGGATAGCTCCAAACTCCTGCAGAGCGCTGGCACTGAGTTCCAATTCCTGAGGCTGGCAGCAGAGACGCACCCGCACCCCCTTTCCTCCTATTCCCGCCGCCCACCCCCACCCCCAGCGTGCGCCCCGCCGTGCGCCACCCGGCCCCGAGGGGTCGGAGGAGCGCAGTCACACCCCCCTCCCGCTGCCTCCAGTTCCAGTCGCCCTCCCCGCCGCCCCCGAGCTGGGGAGGGCAGAGAAGAAAGGGATCGGATCCCGGGCCTAATCAGTGCGGCTGCAATGTGGGACCGTTTAGGAAGTTTCCCCTCAGGCTTTTTTCAGTATTACTTGTGAAAATTGTGAATATCCGTCCTGTGTAAGGATTTCCGAGACTGGTGGGGCGAGTTTGGGAGAAGTAACAAGTTTGATGGGGGCGGAGAGAGCGCGAGAAGACCACAGCTTTGTTTACAAACAGTTTCGTAGGGCAAAGGGAGGGAGGGAAGAGGGATGAAAGGGGCAGTGTTGGAAGTTGTCAAACAGTTCCCTCCACTGCTAGACCCCCCCCCCCAGGAAAACGACGACCGGGACCAGTAAGCCCCCTTGCCTTTAAAAAAAGTCATCCGCACGGACTGAAAACCCCAGGGGCAACTCCCGCGTCCTTCCACCGAGTCAGGGTCCCAGGCACTCGCTCAAAAGTCACGAGCGCGCTCCTTTCCCGCCAAGGGACAGCAACCACCAGTGCTGTAAACCTGTTGTAGCATCAGAGACCTCCTTGAGAATGAAGCTACAGATTCTCTCTTCCTTCTAAAATACAAATCCCTTTGCATTCGACTTTGGGGTCCCAGGTCCGGGAAGCGGGGGGGGGGGGGCGCGCCCCTGGCCCTGTCAGACTGGGCTCTCGGGAGACCCGCGGGCTCAGGCAGGGTCGAGTCACCCAAAACAGCCCCAGGAAAACCTCCCCGGATTCGGATCCTCCCTCCCCACCTGGGATCTGACCCGCCAGCTTTACCCGCTGCCCCGCCCCTAAACACACCCGCGCGGGCGGACGCGGAAGCCCGGGGTCCCTGCGAGGCCTCACTGCGGGGAGTTCCCCTCCCGGGGACTGCTTTGTCAGTGATTGCCACATTACAAGATGTTACATTCCGCCCCGGGGCCAGGGGCCGGGCGGGGCGAGGGAGACACTGTTTCAAGAAAAGAAAGAGCAGGCAGGTCTCCAAGGAGCAGTCCCTCGGCGCCTCCACGTGGGAGCGCAGGCACAGTCTCCAGGGAGACTTCCCTCCCGGACCGCCTCGGGCTCCCGCTCCGGCTCCTCGCGGGTCCTCCGAGTCGGGCCAGACCGCAAACACTGCGGTGTCTTAGCAGTTGGCGAGCCGCGCGGAAGCGCTCCTGGGGTACTCCGTTTTGGGGATCCTCAGGGGTCCCGGTGCCACTGGCTGTGCCCCGGGTCGGGTCGGGCCAGCGCTAGGAGCTGGGGGGCCAGGGGGTTTGGCGCAGTTTGGGCGGGGAGCCGGGGAAGGTGGAGGATGGCTCCGAGAGGCGGGCTGGGGCTGCGGGACAGAGGATTAGAACTTCGGGGAGGGAAGGATGAACGTGGAACCCGCGAGGGTAATCCCGGAGCGCGGAGCGGCGCCGGCACCTAGCAAACATGGCGGGCCCTCCGCTCTAACACTCCTCCCTCCTTTTTGTGCTCCTGGAGTCTCAGACACCCTCGAGGTGAAATCGTCGCTTTCGGAACAATGGGGACTTCTGGCTCTGGCACCTGACCGAATCCAGCTGCTCAGAGCCGCGGCCGCACTCGGGGAGCCTTCTCCCGCCCGGAGCGCGCGGCCGCCCCCTCCTCCGGGCGGCCTCCGCCCCGCCCCGCCCCGCCCCATCCCTCCGCGCCCCGGCCTCCGCGTCTTAAAGTCGCAGGGTGTCTCTGCGCCCGAGAGAAGCGCCGCCCGGGGGGGGAGTGTTTCTGGGGCGCGCCATCAGGGGCGATGGGGGGCTGGCTCCAACGACCTCGTCGAGCTGCTTCTCTCCTGGTCCCAAAGCCTCCACACAGGAGGCTCATATTCGCCGGCACTGTGGGACAGCTACCCCTCTGTCTTGGGGTGCTAAGTCGCCTCACAGAGCTCCTCAGTCAACCAGCTGCCCCCTCACCCTGCTCCCCGCCTCCCGCCCTCGGCTCCCGGCCTGCGGATTCTAGAGACCTACCTGGCTGGGCTGTGGAGGGGATTTCAAGAATCCGGGAAAGGGGCCTAAGGAAGGAGGAGGGGAGAACTGTAAAGAAAAAGAAAGGGAGAGGGTGGGGGTGGGGTGGGGGGGTGGGGATCCGGCTCAGTCACTTTCACGCTCTGTTGCCGAATTTAGGGTGGGAGCCCAGGGCCTCGGGGGCATCCAAGCCTGAGAAAGCAGACACGCGGGGAAAGGGATTCTCTTGCCGACATGTTCACGGGACAACAGTGAAAATTTATTTGCCTTGGGTGGCCAATTTTCTCATTTGCCCCTATTAAGAGAAAAAGCCCAAGAAATTCAATTAAAGCCACCCTGGCCA
This sequence comes from Miniopterus natalensis, assembly GCF_054644295.1. NCBI lineage: Eukaryota > Metazoa > Chordata > Mammalia > Chiroptera > Miniopteridae > Miniopterus > Miniopterus natalensis. Next base: position 41,209,548 of record NC_142088.1, read on the forward strand.
AGGCGCTATTTGAGGCATGAATGTCTCCCCTAAAGCTGCAGCAATCATGTGGCATTAGACACTTCCGGAATCCTATAGCCAACCTGAAAAATCCCAGACCCCCTTTTCCCCTAATTTTTGCTCTGATCTGTAATTTTATCCACATTTGCACTAGTTTGAGCATTCTGGCTCTCCCATCTGAAAGCCTGCAATTACTATATAATTCTTCGCAATTTCAGATGTCCTAATATGGACTGTAATTTTTGCGCAAGACAATTTCCTGCTATTTCAAGCATCAACATTGTCAAAGTTGTATGTACATAATAAATGGGAATATCAATGCATAGTTTTTAGCATAACATCTTGACTCCTCGATAATTATATCCGTTCGGAGCCTACGCAGAATTAGCCTGAATTGCATGGTAACTGCTGCTGCTTTAAAATTTTTAAAAATTACTCATAATTTTCCCAAAGATTACCAAGATCTCGAGTGCACAATGTCATCAGCGTAATGAAGAGTAAACATTTATGCTAATAATCTGCAATTTTTTTCATCAGCTATAAAGACAGAGGCTATATAGCCGAAAATTTCAGTCCTATTCTGCAGGCGCCGAGCTGCAAAAAGCCTGCGCGCTCGGAGGCGCCTCGTCCTGGGGACCTCTTTCCACTCTACGCTCGGGATAGGAGGATGGGGCTGGGGGATTCTTTTTGGTTTTCTGGTTTTGTTTTGCTCTGGTTTGGTCGGTTTTGTATTTCCTATTTTTCCTTTTTCTTTTTTTTTTTCTTCTCCCTTTTTCTTTCCTGTCATTCTCCCAGCCAAAAGCCGCCTTCGACCCTTTTGATTTGATGTAGCAAAGATTGTGTCCAGATTATCTGAAATTGACACTGAAGAAGGTAAGGGTGGAAACCGGTTTCATTTTTCAGAGGGTTGGAGGCTGAGCTGCGCCCGCCGCGGCGGCTCCCGCTCCGGGAGCAGGAGGGTGGGGGAGTGATTATGTATGCACCAGCTAATTCTTCCATCAAAACTTCTTGTCAACGGTGTCAGGATTATTTTTTTCCTTTTTATAAAAACGCTTGATGTTTCAGGAAGTGTTAATCCCTGAAGGTTGGGGGATGAGGGCGGGAAATAGGAAAGGAGTGGGTGGGGGGGTGACATGTTTCTTTAGCCTGGGGAGGGCACCTTTAGGACGTTTGCCTGTCCACACTGGAGTCTGGGTGTGTTGTGGAGCCGGGGACCTAAAGAGGATTTCTTTGAGTCGTGGGAGGGAAAGACCCTTACCCTCTGTACTGCAGTTGATGGACGTTCTTATGGTCCTGAGGGATCAGGAGCAGAAAAGTTCGCTTGAGCCTTTGATTTCAGGATGATTAACCCAGGCGGTGGGATGACAAAACCTAGAGAATCCTGAAATTGGTTTTTTTAAAGATACAGAATGAAAGATGGACAGCAGGATAAAAATACAAAACCAGAGGCCTGGGTGGCTTCTTTCTGCTCCAGTTTTTCTTGGGATCAAGCATCTCAGGTTCTGTCTTCAGCACCCAGATCTAGTTTTCTTTAGGTGACAGAAATTGATGATGTCTTCAAGGGGAGAGATTTCTACACCAAATGACTCCCAGAATAAATTCGTACTTCTGTTCATATGGGGGGGGGGGGGATTTTAAAACTTTTTTGTGGCTCTTAAAACTAATGCAGAATAGGAAAGTCTGAAGAGCCATCTGTCCAAAGAAAACATAGGTGCAGATCCCCCAAAAGAAAACATAAAACATGGTAGCCAATAAAGGAAAGCTGTGAACTATATAAACATGTTTCCCATTTCATATTTTTAAAATGTTGCCTAGATTTAGGAGCTGGGTTCTTCCACAATTAAACTACTAGTGAGACCACTCAGTTTCAGGCTTATGAAACCCAAGACCAGTGAGGAGGGGACTTGGGGTTGTTGCTTTTGCCCCTCCGCTTCTACCCCTACCCCTTTTTGAGCGAGTGCATCTGAAAGAAGATATTAAAGAGGTATCTGTTGTTTGGCAATTTTGCTAAGTCTGTCTTCATTACTTCGACGCTGTGCATTTGCTAATTTGGAGGCCTGGCCATTGACAAGCTTGCTCCATACACCTGCAAGCAATTTGCCGGCTCCGGTACCGGAGAATTGCAGAGATGGCAGCTCGCACCTATTTGATTTTTTTTCCCCTTTTCTCAATGCACAGCAAATTTGGCTTTCAGTGCGTTATCTCTTTTGTTAATGCAAAAAGATTCCCTGGGCGAAAAAATTGCTCATAATTACCAGAGAGATGGGGAAACTGCATTAGAATAAATAAACCTGAAATTACTGTAATTATGTTGTGTTTGATGGGCCCGGCTTGTAATCAAGAAGAGAATACAGTGAAATGATGCTGACCCTCTTGGGTTTGCAGCTGTACACGCACTTTGGGGTCTTTTTTTGCAGAAAAGAGTCATTTTTATAATCATTAAGCTGTGTGTAACCTATTTCAGAAGTGTTTTAAAATGAGGTTCACATTTTTTGAACAAGGGGAAAAAATCCCAAAATTGCATTTTGCCATTACAGACTCATACATAAGGAAAGGTTGTGTTTTCTAAGTGACAATTGTTAAGACATAATATTCAGAATCAGTATTTAATCATTATAATGAGGTATTGTTTAAATATAACCACCTTTAGATTATTCATAGTTTAATTAATATACTCATTATGAAAATCTTTGAATCAGATATTTGATGAACTACTTGTCAGTAACAAGGCAGCATTAATTAGGCCTATATTGAGATTAACATTTTAAAAAGTACAACCGCTTATAATTATAATAGAGCCTAACTAAAGACCGCCTTCGTTGAGCTAAAACTAATAATTTCTCTATTTGAACTGTTAGCAAGAGATTATTAAATTAGTATAAGCTAATATCTCAAAGTATTAAAACCCGCTTGACCAAATAGATCTTGCCCGTGGCTTCAGGCATTGGGCCCTGGCTGCCGTCTGAGGAAACCAAGTTGGATGCGTGAGAGAAATCTGCCAAAATCCCCCTCTAGCAAAGGCACATCTTGCAGGGAAGCCAAATCCAGGAAGGTCCTGCCCCGGCGGGCGCCGGCGCGCAGTCGGGGCAATCGGTTGCCTTCCAGCTTCCAGGCGGGTCCGCGCGCGCACCTTGGTCTCAGCGGTCTCAGTTCCCCCATTAGCGCTCCAGGTTCTGGGGACCTGCGGAAGAAGAAAAGCCCAATGCCAGGCCCAGAAGGGGCCTCGAGGTCCCGGGCTCCATCCCCCACTACCTCCCTTCTTCCTCCATCACCCCCTCCTCCGCCGCTTCCCCTCCCCTTCCCAAAGGGCGTCGGAAGAGCCAGGCGCGTCTGATCTTTCACCAGCACCAATTGAAAAATGGGTGCTTGTCACAACACAGATCACTGCCTTCCTCGCTCTGCTCCCCGCCGCGCTGCAAAGGGTCCCCCAAAGGCGGAGGGCCAGTGTCGGAAGGCGGCTGTGGGAGAAGCGGGAATCGCTGGACGCAGCCCTTTGGGGCCCGCAGCTTCCCCATACTTCCTCCGCTCGGCTGCAGGGTTTGGGGTTGAGGGTGGTCAGAGGCGCCCCGCCAACCAGCCGAGGAGGAAGCCAGGTTGTTTATACCTGCTCCCAGCTCACGTTTATCTGGAGAGAACTGATTGAGTGGTTGATTGGAGGTGCCCCCTTAACGACCCGGCTTGGAACTGGGGTAGGGGACTCCACTGGGCCAGCTCTCTGGTTCCAACAAGTCAGCGGCGCCCACCAGGCTCTCCCGTGGCCCCTCCATTTCTCCCAGGAGCAGAAAAAAAAGCCCGGGATCCTTAGGCGGGAATAGGTCTCTCCTTGTGCAAGGGGCCTGTGGATGGGAGTGTCTGTGGAGAGCCCTGGTGGCGCCTTGAGACTGTCCCCGGAAGCGCACTGATTGATTGGGGGGCAGCCTGACAGACGTGTCCTTCCGGTCCCTTTCCGGCGTCTGGCCGCGTCTTTTCCGCGTCGAGATCCAGCGCCCTCCGGACAAGCCAAAGCCCGGAGGCCAGATCCCCACGGAGGCGAGGGGGAAAGCCGGGTGTCTTGGTCTCCATGCTTCTAGGTGTCCCGCAAGGTGACTGGACGTGTGTTGCGGGGATGGGGGTGGAGGCCGCTCACATCTCGCTGGCCCGCTGTCTCTGAGTTCTGCTTTGATCTCTGCTCAGCCGGCCTTCACAGCCCCTTTGGTTCCCGAGCCCCGGCTCCGCCAAGCGGCACCTGTTCCTCAACCTCCTTCCCAGAGACCCTCCTAACACAGGTGGGATCAGACCCCTGCGCAGCCGGGAGCTAGGCGCGAGGCCAGAGGAGCCGCCCCAGGGGCCCTGGCCCCTTCTCCTGGCTTCTGGAGTCAGAGTCGCTGCCCCTGCACGTGTCCCAGAGGTGGAAGCCTGGCCGGGCCCCAGCGCTCCTCACACAGCACACCATACGGCAGCTCTTTCTCGAAACCATAATTTTACTGTGTCAAAGAAACTTTATAACTTATTTACAAAGTTCTTTTTTTCCAAGATACAAAGCAATAAGTTAACATTCTCAATATAAAACTAAACTTTGACATAGAGAACACAAAACATGGTTGATTTCAACTGATCACATTTTCCAAATTTCACAAGTAAAATGTCAAGATTCTCATTTCACAAAGCATCAGGTTTTACGGCCACACACAACGGAACGGAAAAAAGCTAAGCTTGTGCAACATGTTTACAGAACAATAATAATAACAATAACAATAATAATTAATAACAACAATATGTACAGCGATTAGATCCTGCACGGGAGACTGCGGTCAGGGTGGTGACTGGCATCATTCTGGTCGAGCCTCTGGGGGTTGTTGTAAAGCTGCTTTTGTCTTCTTTTAAAGCCCACTGGCAGGAGGGCCCTCGCTCACACCCGCCTCTTTTCTCACCGCCGCCCACGGCGCTCGCTCCCTTTCTCCCTAAGGAGAGGATTCAGGCTTTCCCTCCGGTCCAGGCAGGGAGACTCAGCATTCTTCTCGAGATGAGAAATTGTGTTGGCTTCGTTTCTTTCTTTTTGAAATAATACGGGACACGTAAAATACGCAAATCATTCAGCTCCAACCTCTTTATACCAGCGAAATACAAAAGTTACTGTATAAATTAAAAATCACCAGGTCCCCCTCATTGTTCTTCCCGGGTGCGTTAAATTACTCGGTCTGTGTGGACAGCGCGCTCCGCCGGCCCCACCGAGCCGCGCACTGGCCGGCCTTCAGCCTCAGGCCAAGTCCATTGCTCAATAAATACCCCCCCTCCAGTTCCCCCAGTTCCCGAACGAGCTAACAGGTGTTTAGGCAGGCCCAGGACAAGGTCTGAAAGGACGACACACCAGGTATCCGGGCTGGACCTCGCCTCCCGGGACCTGGTGACTTTTTTCAGAGGCCGCAGCGTGAGGACAGCGGACAGACGAGGACCCCGACTTGTCAGCGCACAGATACAGAGCGAAAGGAGACAAGAGACGACAGGACAGAGAATAGCTTTTGCTTTTCCTACATTGCTTTCGTGTTTGTTTGTTTGTTTGTTTCCTGATAGTCCCACACAACTGAGGGTGGCGGGTGGGGTCCAGCGGGCTATCTTGCCGCTCGGGCTGTCTCCCCGCGGCTCTGACTGCGCCCCGAGGCCTCTCTCTGCTGCGCGTGGCCCAGGCCGGGGTTCGCCGAGGGTGTGGGCGCCAGGGAAGCAGTCAGCCCGGACAGCGAGGGGCTCTGCTCAGGCGGCGGTCGCCCCCCTTCACTGTTCCTTCTTCTTTCCCTCTGGGCCCTTCTCCGGGTCCAGGGCACGCGAGTGGGGTGGACGGACCGGGAGGCGGGAGGGCCGGACCGGGGAAGCGGGAAGGAGGTGGGCGGGAACGGCTGGGCAGCCTCACATAAGTTGGGGTTGCTGCATAGCTTCTTGGTGCGCCGAGGGGTACCACGACGTGTAGCTGGGGATGTAGGAGCCCGCGCTGCCGCCCGAGCCCTTCCCCGATGAGGAGTTGGGGTTCCAGCCGGGCGGCACCGGCGGGGAGCCGGCAGACAGCGCCCTGCCGTTGGCCAGCGCGCTGCCCTCCAGGGCGGCCCCGCCCTGCTTCATCAGCTTCTTGAACTTGGAGCGCTTGTTCTGGAACCAGATCTTGACCTGCAAGAGCGGACAGCAACGTGACTGGGCTAGGTCCATTGTGCCTATGGGGTCGCGGGCAGTGGGACGGCGAGAGAGGATGCCCTTTACTGGCCTGGGCGAAGGGACGGCTCCCAGCCGGGGGAGCCGGGCACTACGGCCGCCGCCGCCTAGGAGGGCCGGCGGGGGCAGCTCTGAGAGCCAGGGGGCGTGGCGGGCACGGGTGCGCGGATCTAGGCCGTCTCCTGCCAGGGACTGAGCCCAGCCCTGGCTGGCAGTTGTCTGGGGAAGACGCAGCGCCTACACAACATAGGCCCTTAATTCCAATGTGAACATCAATAAAAGAATCGAGTAGAGGAAAGGAGTGGAGGAAATTTATTTGCAATTCTACCCGCCTTCTCTTTGCTAACCTTTCTGGCCTTGAGTGAGTTGGGGACTGACCAAGGAGGCCACAAGGTTTTGTTAAACTTTTCATTTGGACTCAAGTCAACTTTTCCTTAGGGTGTTTGTCTCCCCAGCTCTGCTCCAAATCCCGGCCTCAACGTTGGAAACCCGCGCCTTTCGTCGTCAAAATGCCCATGGGCTCCCCGAAGTCTGACAGAAATCCGGGAAGGAAGGGCCCTTTCTCCTCCAGGGTCTGGGACCTGGGAGGTGAGAGAGGGCAAAGGAAAGGCTCCCCCCTCCCCCCGCGGGGGGGAAAGAGGAGGAGGGGGGAGACGCAGGCTCGGGCCCAGGCCCGGAGGGATTAGCTACACACTTTAAAAGGCGAAGAAGGGATTAAGGCCCGCGTCTATTGTTCCAGAGGTTCGGGCACGTGTGCCTTCAGAATCCCCACAGAAAACGTCTGGGGAAATCCTCCCTGCGCCCTAATCAGATTGTCCAGGGTTAGAGGGCCGGAGTACGGAGTGCGGGGAGAGCCAGGACAGACAGAAAGAGGGAGGAAGGAGAGACGCTGGGAGAGCCTGCGGTGGCGGGGACACGCGCGCGCGCGCGCACACACACGCACACACTCGCACCGACCCCGAGGGCCAAAGAGCAAAAATTAAAGCTCCAGGCGCAGGCGGGTCGCAGGAAGCCTGCTCGGCGGTGGGGCAGCAGCGAGGTACCTGCGTTTGCGTGAGTCCCAAGGAGGCCGCGAGCTCCGCCCTCTCGGGCAGAGCTAGGTACTGAGTTTGCTGGAACCTCCGGTTCAAAGCCTGCAACTGCAAACTGGAGTAAATCGTCCTTGGCTTGCGGATCTTCTTCCCCTTGCCGTTGAAGCGCACTTCACCGCCTTCCACAACCGTGCTCTTCTCGGAGTCAGCCCCTGGAGGCACAGCAGAAGCGGGGGCCGTTGTTAATGCGAGGGACAGCCTTCAGTTTGGGGAGCTTGGGGGGGGGGGCGAGTGGCTAAGGAGTGCGGTGACGGAAGCAGGACCGGGAGAGGGAAAGCTCAAGAAGCTCCAGAAACCAGGAAAAGGTCGCGTAAAATCCGAGGGCCGGACCCGGGCCGCTGCAGGCAGACTGGGGCAGTTCCCAGGCGCGCGGCTCCTGCCTTTGCAGGGAAAGTTTGCTGTTTTTGCAGGCAGTAGTTGAGGTTTAATTACCCTTAATTGCATACATTGTTTATAGCGCTACGCAATAAATAATTACCGAGACTAATACGTGCACATGTGGGTTTCTGTTTTCCAGCGGGGCATTGTGTGCTCGGTGCACGGAGCCACCCAGAAGCCCAGCTAGTGCCAGGAGACGCTCTCGGATTTATTTATCCTTTGCTGGGTAGTTGTTAGCTGGGTGGATTTTTAAAAATTTTTTCTTTGCTATGACATGGATCCATAGATTGATACCCGAAACCTCCACTGCTCCGGCGCCCTCCCCACCCCCACCCACCTCTCTCTCTCTCTCTCTCTCTCTCTCTCTCTCTCTCTCCCTCCCTCCCTCCCTCCCTCCCCTCCTCTCCCCTCCCATCTCCCCTCCCTCTCTCCCTTCGTACCTCTCCGTCTCCCTCTCCCGGGCAGGCGCACGTACCTGGATCGTCCAGGCGGCTCTGGGCGAGGCTGGCGCTGCCTGGGTAGGACTGCACGGAACTGATGTAGGGGCTGGACGCGTGGCTGCTGACCGAGTTGACGTAGGGGTAGCCCAGCGGTCGGGAGAAAGACGAGGCCGAGCTGTAGGCGCCGTCGGGCTGCGAATGGCCCGCCGAGTGTAAACAGTGCATGGAGTAGTGCCCGTGGGACATGGGAGAAGGAGACATTTGCTGGTTGGGCGGCCCAAACTCCATGAACACCGCCTTGCCCGACACGGGGCTGTTGAGACTTTCTGGCATGGTGGTCATGGTCATCTCTTCTCGCGGGGTCTGAGTGTGGGTCTCTCTCTCTCCTCTGCTTTCCTTTTGGGGGTCTCTGTGTTTCTCAGGACAGGAAGGAACCCAATTTAAGCGGAACAGGGGTTTTCACTTTCCATTCATAAGAAAATGGAGTTTGTCTCTTTGAAAAGTCTAAGCATGATGCTGCTGAGCTCCCCAAACTCGCTTCAAAGCTTTGACTCAGCCAAGGTCATAAATATTCATGAGCTGGCGGAGCTGATTGGTCCGCTGTCTTGCATAATCACCGGGGATTGGTCCGAGGTGCTCCGGCTCCGCTGGACTAGCGCGCTCGAGGCGGCCGGGCCTCCGGAGAGACGCGTCCACACTTCCCAGCCAGGGCTGGCTCCTCTGCAACAGAGCGCGCGGTGTGGGGCGCGCGACGGGCTGCGGCGCCCTCTCCAGGACTACCGCGGCCCGCGGCTCCTCGGCCTCCCGCCTCCCGGTGCACCTCACTTCCCAGAAAACAGCCTGCGACTCGGCGGCCGCCCTCCCCTACCCCTACTCTCCCCATCCCCCTCCCACCCCCAACGTCGGGGCCCCGGGCACACCTCCTCCTAGCCGCGGCCACCAGGTCTGGGGCTGAGCTGGGGCAGCTCTGGAGCCTGGCAGCGGCCTCCCGAGCGTGAAGTCCCGCACTGGGGGGCGCTGAAGGCGGCCTACAGAGCACTATCCTCCTCAGCTTCTGGTGCCGAGCGCAGCTCGCTCCGGGAGGCCCCGCCCGAGCCTGGGTCCGCTCTGCCACATCCCTGGGGCGAGATTTGGGGCCCTCGGGGCGAACTCACTCACTCGGCCGCCGCGCCGCCACCGCCGCTCCCCGAGGCCGGCTCGCATTGCTCCAGGCCCAGCTGGCCGCTCTAGCTCAAGGCTGCACCGGTCTGATTACAGCAGTGCGCGCGGAGAGCCAGGAACCCGCGCTTCTCCTCCCAGGAAAGGCGGCCGCACCGCCCCCCACCCCCTCCCACCCCACTTCCCCTCCCAACCTCCCTTCCCCACCCCTCCCCTCCCCACTCCTTTTGAGCGGAGCGCCCAGGGCTCACTCGCCCCTAGGGCGCGGCGCCCAGTGGAGCCCCGGCACTGGCTGGCTCAGTTCTTGAGCCGCGCAAGTCAGGTGGTCATTTTCCGTTCTCCTGGGGTCTGGCGAGAGTACTGGGGGTTTAGGAATCCGGGGGACACTGAAGCCCGCGGCAAACCAGCGAATAGTAGACTCACATATCTGTGTGTGGACATGTCTCTCATTGTCGCCCAGGGGCCTCCTCATCTTCAGGGGTCAAAGCGGGCGCCACTGGAACTGGGGCCAGGGCTGGTGGAGGCAAAAGCTGCCAAAGCACCTTCTATTTTCTGGGGCGCTAGGTACAGAAAAGTGCACAAAAGCCCCCCTCCCCCCACACAGCCACCCCTCTCTAGGCGCAGTGCGAACCACGCTGCCTTCGAGGGGCTGTTGGGTCCCCATCTCTCCAGCCTCACGGTGAATCCCAAATTACTTTGTTAGGTAATTAGAAAGTGTTGATAATTATTTCTTTCATAATTTAGCAGTGTGGCGGGAACGGGGAAATGATCTTGTGAAAGTTCACACGTGCAGATGTATTAGTTACTGATTCATTTGATTAAATGCTAGTCTCAAGTGCTCGGATCCGCAGCTGAAGGCGCCCCATTAGCATAACACTGATGTTTAATTTTCATACGCATAATTAGCCATATATTTAACACTAATAGCAACATGCAGCCTTTCAGCGTTAAACAGCCCGGGATTTGATCTGGCCTGAGCTGAACCTTCGCCGATGCACCTTCCCCTGTCTGGAGTGCGCAATGATCACAGGACAAACCTCTGTAATCAAGTACGTTTTGGCAGAAGGAACACCAATAAAAATGAACATTCAAAACAAATTACATCGGTGCTGTCGTTTCAGATATTAGTGGAAGGGGCTTTTCTCTTTTTTGACTTCAGTAGCAGCAGCTGCTGCCCGCGGAATTCCTCTCCTTTGGTTTAAGGGCATGATGTTGGGGGTAGAAATATTTCAGGCAGTGTGGTTGGAGCAAAAAGAAAAACAAAAGCAGAAAAAAAAAACACCAAAAAAAACCCAACAACACCCAACACCCACCCCACAACCGATCCTCCAAACCAATAACGGCTTTGCCAACGTTTAAAAAGATTTTTTTTCTTAATCACCCAACCTCTCCGCGATACTTTGTAGCAACAACCAGCTCATGACTCTGCTGCCAGACAACTCCCGGAGCTGCTGGACTCCTCTCGATTTCCGTGCTGCACTTGTGGTTTCAGTGGCTCCTTCCTAGCGCCTGTTTTTGGGTGTAGGGCAGGGTGTGGAGCCCGGTGCGGTGCCCCCAGCACAGCAGCGCGTTTGCCGCCCGGACCCCTGGTCTCCCGCGCGCCTCGTGGGCCCTGACCACGTAAGTGATCGCGGTGGCTGGCGCGGGGTTGGGGTTGGGACCGAGGGAAGCGGGCTGGCCGCTCCAGGTGCTCAGGGCAACGCCTGAGGAAACCCGACAGCTGGGCCACCCAGGGCCAGTGTATTCCAGATAACGGCAGGGTGCGGGGAAAGGGAAAGAGGCTGCCACAGATCGCGACGGTCTCAGGGCTCTCTGTTCGTCCACATCTGGAGCGAGAGCCCAAGCCATTCGCAGCGCAGTGGACAGGGCTGGCTCCGGGGAACAAAAGATCCCCATGCGCCCCCTCCGGAAACGGTTTCAGAGACTTGCTTATTTTAGAAATAAATTATTGTGGGTGAGCGAGTGTCTACAATTGGGAATTATTTCATGTGCCCAGAGAAGCAGTGACAGGGAGGAGTAGCTGAGCCGGGCCCTGGGGCCCGGAGCCGAGGGTCTTGGTTAGCTTCTCAACCTGAGATCTTATCTCTACCCTGTGGGCCCTTCCACCCCACACCGCTAAGGCGACACCTGTTCTGAAACGCCGGTTTGCTTAGATCTCTGCCTGTCCCAACTCTGAGAGAAAATACAACTCTCCCATTTATCTCGAAAGTCCTGGGTTGCTAGTAGAACCTTTTGGAGACACCGCAGGACTGGCGCCTGGTGGTGTTAGCTGTAGCCACTCCTGAGCTGGAATTCGGGGGCCACCCTCCGTGAAGTGTGGAGCCAGCTGAGCTGGCGAGGGTGAGGGGTTGAGAGTGGACAAGGTATTTTAAAATCTGCTTCCTAACTTCAGCCTTCAAAGCATGTTAAACTGAGTTCATTCTAAATGAAGTTTGTTTCCTATGGGGCCGCAGAGTACTGCCTGGTGCTGGTATATACACACATACATATATGTACAATGTTTAACTTTAGGTTACTTACTTTAATAAATGGTATTATAAACCTGTCCCATAAATACATCCACCTTGGAATAAGTGCTGCACAAGCAGTGTGTTATCCCAGTGCCTGGGAAAATCCCGGGCCCGAATGAAATTATTCTTGGGGACCTGATCGATAGATAAGAAATGGGTGACGTTGCAGTCCCACTGCTCTGGGAGAGAAGTGAAGTCAGCCTGAGGCAAGCCTCTCCCAAGGACGTATGGGCCTTGCTCCCCTCTAGAGACTCCAGATTTTTCAGGGGCAGCAGTCTCAGTCTCTAGGCCTTTGCTTGGCTAACTCTCAGGATCCCAAAAGTTTTTCTATGACCATTTTTGTAAATCTTCAACCCCTTCTTTGTCTTTTCCACCTCTGAGATCCACTAGAATCAGAATCATTTCTGTCTTAAATTCTCCATTCCTGGACACCAAGAAAGAGAGCCAGAGGGGCTGGAGGATGCCCAGGAGAATCCTGAGTGCAGGGAAAAGATTGGACTGAACGCTTTCCCAGCATGCTCACTGGCCTCAGTCTCCTACCTCTGTCCCCACCACCCCACCACTGTGAGTGTCACAGAGAGGAGCTAGCTATTGGGACCCAATCACAGATGCCACCTGTCATGACAACTTCAGGAGCCCTGCATTTCCTTGGTGCTCTCCAGCCCAAGCTATATCTAGTCGATGGCAACTTTACAAAACCCGCTTCAGTAGAAACAAGAGTTAGCACAACCACTAACTGTGAGGACACCCTAACTGGGCTTGTTCCTAAAACCATGACCAGAGGGCCACTAGTTTCCATGGGGGGGGGCCCCTCTCCACCCCTGACCCAGGTGTAAACAGGTCCTGGGGAGCTAGCACAAGGAAAGGGAAGGTATTCGAGGCAGGAGTGGGTCTTGGGACAGGAATGTGGATCCCTGGGTTTCGGGCTCCTGAAGCAGGTGGAGCTGTGGACGGGCTGAACTGGAGTGAAACTCACCAGCTCCAATCCTGCTGACCATATCCTTGCCCTAAAAAATTCTCATATCTCTTCTTGCTGGAACCCTCTGGGTCTCCAGTGCCAGAGCGAGGTCTGATAAGGGCCATTATGGGGAGAGGTCAGTTTAGGGGCCACACCAGCCTGGGGTTCATGCTTCAATTCCTAGTGCAACAAATGGTCGTGTGTGTGGGGGGGAGGGGTGTCTTGCAAAAGTAACCTCTGGGATGGCACTGCGGGGCTGGATGGGGGCTGGGATGGAGAGCCACAGGGGACCAGAAAGTCATGTTTTTAGTTTGGTAAAGCCCTGCAGACGGGCTAGGCCCCAGGGTCCACAGGCAAAGAAGTGTTTGTGACCAGCCCCTCCATTCGGGCTGATCTTTTCATGCCAAAGCCGCTATGAAGGGGAAAGAACCGGAAGGGCTGGGGAGCAGCTGGCCTCAGCGAGTCCTCGGGCCAGACAACGTAGGATCCAGACCCGAGGGGCGGGGAAGACTTAAAAAAAAATTGCAGCTAACAGCTAGACTCCGGTTTTTCTCTATGCGCGGGTATGTGAAAAGTTCAGAAACTCAAAAATTAACCAACTACCCTCTTCTCCCGCTAGTAACTGTCAGAGACAAGGAGTTCAGACACAATGGGTTTAAGAGGTGAAAGCGTTTTACTTGGGCAAAGTCAAGGCGAGGGAAAGAGAAAACCATGCACCTCTAGGAATCCCTTGTCTTCCAAACATTCCCCCTCCAGAAACGTTTCCCGAGCCAGGAGCAGAGCCGGCGCCAGGGTCGTCTCTCCGCAGCCGCGCGGCGCGCGGGGCGCGCTGCCTCCCACCTGCCCCCCGCGCGCCGGGCTTCCCGGGCGCCGCCAGGTCCCAGGGCGCGACCAGCCTCCCGCTCGTTTCTTCTAAAAGTTCTCCAACAATTTAGGACAACTTGAGTTTCAGCAACTTCGGAGAAAAGGCGCCCAGCCTCTGCGACCTTGGGGCGGCTCCTCAGGCCTCGTGGGGCAGTTTGGTCAGGATCTGAGCGCCCCCCGACGTGATGACAACCGTGTGCTCGAACTGGGCGGACCTGAAACACGCGAGGCTGCGGTCAGGACGCGCCCAGCGCCAGCCGAGCGGAGAGCGCAGCTGGCCCGCGCCGCCGGACGACCCTGCCCTTCCCCAACTATTTAAAAGCAGCGGGGCAGAAAGCAAACACCTTTGATTGTCCAGGGAGACCACCGTCCACGCATCCTCCAGGACCTTAAATTCAGGGGATCCCTCGGTTATGATTGGCTCTGTAAGAGGGAAAATAGTTACAGCAGTGATCTAATCAGATTCTTGCCAAACACTGTTTCCACTGATGATCAAAAAAGAGAGCAAGGAGGTTCTCTCCCTCCCCCCCCTCCTGCCAAGTACTTCCCCCACCGGTTCATGTTGCCATATCGCAGGGCTGATAATTGATGTTGCTTACATAGTATACTACAAACTAAACAGTAGGAAGAGGAAACGTTACTGCATTCAAAATGTATGAAGTTGCCTAGTTCGTAATTTTTTAGAGGAAAAAGGGCATTTTAATCAAGCCTTAATTAGGACCCCGTGGATAATAACCACCCAAACACCAGTCCCTCTCATAAATACCAGTGAGTTTTAAAAAATATTTGAATTTTTAAAACATGCTCAAAATGTTCATTAATCAGCAAATAACAATTTTCTTATTTCACTCTAATTGCTTCTCCATTAAGTCCCACAGTCAGAAACATGATGCCTTCCTAGTCTTAGGTGACTGGAATTTGGTGGGGACACCAATCACATGATCAGCCAGGAATGGGCCGCCAGGGCGTACATGCCACTTGCTAACAGGGAGCAAGGGACATGATTGCCTCATTACTGGGTGTTAATGAGCGCACACACACACACACACACACACACACACACACCAAAAACCCAAACACCACATTATGTTGGTAACAGAATTAGAGGTTGTTGGAGGGCTGCTCTCCTAAATGTGTCGGTAAGTATCTGATTTAGGAAGATGAGCTCGAGGATATTATTTAATCAGATTTACTATGCATCTGAATTATTTCATTATGCTGATTGGCTTTATTAGTTCTTCATGGGACTGCCTGGCCTAGGCTGGGGATGCTGCTCCTACTGGGGGGGGGGGGGCCTCTCTGAAGAGGATCTCCCGCACTGACCTATGGTGAAGGCCATTCCCTCCTCCATGAGTAGATCGCTGTCATTTGCTGCAAAAAATAAAACATGGGGTAGGGGCAGTGGGAAAGGGAAATGGAGAGGATAGAAACAGAATTAGAGGGGTCGGGCTGCTCAAAAAACTTGGTAACTTAATTTTTTTCTTTTGGGATAGAAGAGAGGGTGGAGGTTTCTAGAATCCTGGGTGCTGGCTAACAACCAGGGGTTAAACACAGGGCTCCTGGCCTCAGCCTTTGCACTTTCTGCATTTGGGGTCAAGGCCTAGCAGGGGTGGCCTGGGTGTATCAGACACTTGTCAGGACTCCCCACTCCCTTCTGCCCTGGCCACTTGCTATGTGGTCTCCTGGCTTTGCTGGGTCCTGGGCCTTGGGATCCACCCGACCCCAAAGAGAAAGACATCTTGGGGAACAGATGCAAGGGAAGGCAGACACGTGGGGTGTGGGTTGCAGTAGGTGGCAAGGTCAGGGGTGACTTCAAATAACTCTAAGTGTTGGCTCTGAGTGAGGCACATGTCTAAGAGGCCCTTTCTGCACTCCCTCCTGGACCTCAGGTGGGGCTCTTTGGCCCAAAGGGAGTTCTGGCCTGTTGTGTTTCTAGGGGTCTTTGAGGAGATGGGTTCCAGGCAGTAGTTCCAGACTGTTCCACCCCAAGCACCCAAGAGGGGTGCACACCTGCCTAGGGTCCTTTGGTCTCTGGGGCGCTTTAAAGAACTGCCTCCTACCCTAACCCCAATCTCCCCCCCACCACCACCTTGTGGCCCACCCCTGCTTTCCCACTGTAGGGTGCAAACCCAGGCCATGAAAAGCAGGAGATTCTGGGGAAGGAACACAGGGTGGGTATAATCTAGAAATCACTAAAGAGTACATGCTGCTAAATACATCAGCTGTCATCGCTGTGTAGGATGTAATAAAGTTTAACCACAACAGTCAGCAGTTAGAGAGGGGGGTAGAAAAAGGAAAACAGAAAACAGTCATATGTGCATGCTGCTGGGACACTATGCAGTGGCGTTTTGTTTTCAGTAACTTTTCCTAGACAAGAATTCCTTGTGCCTTCCAGCCATCACTCTTCAAGAGAAGACAAAAAGCAAAATAAAGCTTATTTTGGGATTGAAACTACTGGGCTCTAATCCAGTAACATAGTAATGTGCTGGTTATGATTAAGTACCCTTTGAATTCTAATTCTGAATCCACACACACAAAAGGATAATCATGTGGATTCAAAGTTAGAGCTACCGGAGCAAAACTGTCTTATCCCGATTCCACTCAACAAACAGCTCCCAAATTAACGTTCTTACCGTGATGCCAAATCTCTGGATGTCCATGAAAGTAAGATCCTATCCCATGTCCCACAAAATGTGGACAGACTTGTAAACCATTCTGATGAGTTATGTGGCTTTAAAAGTGACCAAACAAAATATTTAATTAAATTAGATAATTTTTAATGCATACATAGATAAAACAAAGTCACTTTAAAATATTCTATGAAAAACAATCAAGTTATATTTAGAGCCAAATAATAACTATGTATTCATTATTCTGGAATAAATTAAGTTTTTTGCCATTGCTTATAAAGCTCCCTTTGGATAAATGAAGAAAAAGGGTATGTATCTAACACAGTAGTTTGCTTCATTGACCTTCATACAGCATTCAAACAAGACCACTTTTAGACAAGTGAGTGTGCATGCACACACACAGAGATCGATACAGCCAAGATACAGGTGCGTACAATGCAGGTCCTAACATGCCTGGTGTGTATGGGGCTTCACAAAAAGACTGGGCAAGTTACTACTGATTTGAGAACCAAACAGAGAAAGAAATTTATAATCTAGAAATGGGGCTTCTTACTTCTATAGTTCCCTTATGCTGGTCTATTTCAAAACATTACCCATTTTGCAAACACACTCACACAGAAGGTCAAATCTGCTTTGTCCATCTTCTTCAAATACTCTGAAACTTTGTGATTACTTAGGATTTCCTCTCAACACCCACACCATTAACAGGAATCAAAAAGGATGCTTTTTAATCACTGTGGTGCTTAAGAAAAACTAGTATTATGATTCCTAATTCTTAAGGCTTCGTTAGTTATTTCTACATGCATATCATTTGGGTTCCATCTCTTCCATGTAAGTAAAATATGGCACATATACTCCAACCCTAACATCTTCACCTATGAAGTTAAGAAGTTGTTTTTGAAATTAGGTGCATATGTTTTATTTCTGGGAGTGCCAGAAAGACAAGGACATATATACCATTAACAATTTATATTTTCATGTGGAGGAAGAGCACAGTGCCTGAACCCTAACCATAACCATGGATTGAGATTTACAGGACTGCTATTTAAATTGTTAACAAGACCAAAGTTCTGAGATCCCAAACTGCAGTTTCCAAAAGACCCTCCATTTAGTTTACCACGAACTCAAAGGCATGTAGCCAGAATCTTTATGAGCACGCATGTTGATATACTTTTCTCTCAACATTCTGAACCTTCATCTCCAGACCTGCAAAATATCGGATGTCACTAGACACAGCAGATGCGCAGACTCTCATTCAGATTTAATTTCCTGGTAACTGATAACACAGAAATAAGTGAGCGATGCATGTGCTGAGGACAGGAACGATACGTCAATGTTTTTTATCAAGTTGTACTTTATGGTTATTTTTGTGTGTCTTTGCACTTTGGACAGGAGGTTAAACAAGTTTCTCAAGGTTTTTCTATTTGTACCACACAATTTCTGAATAGAAACTGGGATGGAGAGTGGATAGGGGGTGGGAGAGATATTATTAAATAAGATGTAATGACTTAGATTTTTTTTTTTTTTTTTACAAAAATAGGCTCTACCTAAATCTGTAACTGATGTTACTTCAGTTTCAACAAATCTCAGTGATTCTAAGAGCATTCAATATAAACTGTTCTCCTATTTTCTTTTCTTAAAAAACACACACAACACTAGGTTTTTTCGTAAAAAAGGCTCTAACTGATTGGCAGGCATCACAGCTACATCTTAAATGTGTGCTACAATGGCAATCTTCATTTTAATTTCCAATGAGAGGACAGGAAGAAAGCCCACTCTGAAAAACACTTGGGGTCCTTCCCCCCGTCATGCCTCTCATTCCTCTTCATAAAAGGAGCTGTGCAATTACTAGGTGGTTAAAGGTAGCTGAGTGCATCCTCCGACAACAATTTACTGCCTGGATCCTGCTGGAACTTCTGGCAATAGCAGTATCATGGAATGTACATGTCATGGATGCAAAGGTCAGAGGGGTTCCCAGCCATGTGGAAAGAACAGGACCAATTTCCTTCGGTTCCTTGGTTGAGCACCCATCTCGATGTTTGATTCCCAGGGGCTAACTATACCCTTCTGTCTGCTTTCCAGAGTATTTTCCTTTCGGATTGGTAGTTAGCTTCTTAACACATACCTACAGGGACTAAATAGGATAAAAATCTCATCAATGCTCCAAATTGCTATTTAAAAGCCCCCCCCCCCCCCCCCATTATTTGGAATACATGGGAAGCACAAGATTATTTACCTAATTCTAGGGTTTAAATCTAACTTCATAGAGACAAGTCAAGTCACTTGTAGTAGTAAATTCCACTCCAGCGTGAGAGGACTGGTCACCCTAGTCGTGGGAGTGTAGAGCATGTGTGTGTCTCTTGACTGATGTGTTGGGGAACATGGAAACAGCTGGGTGGGCAGGGGTGTCCAGGAAATGCCACAGGTGCTCCCCAACACCAGCCATCATAGGGCCATGACCCATTTCTGAGCACAAGGGTCTTCTTGTTGGACATGTCACTTTCTTATTTTTTTCCAACTAAAAATCCTCTGAGACAGTAGGGCACTTCTGCTGAGCCTGAGCACACCTGTAATTTGAAGGCCTCCATATGGGATATTTGGGGAAAGGGAGGAGGGGAGAGAAGAAGACCTATAAAAGCAGTTTGTGAACTTACTTTTAAATTATACTGTATTATTACAGTTCATGTTTCAGTTATAGTTTGTAGTTGGAAGAAAAATCTCTCTTAAGGAATTTCATCTTGTGACCATTTTCTTCAGTTTAATTCCCTTTCATGAGGCAGTTTCCCTCAACTGAAGTATTGTCTGGATAAATTAAAATTCTTAATATATTTCAACTACATTTTTATGACTAGGAATACATTCCCTAAGAGGTCAGAGAAGTACAATATTTAAGTACATTCTCTTCTAACAAAATAAAAATGCACACGGAAATAGTTTTATTAACATTTTTACATGAATCCTATAAACAGCACTACTCTCTAAATGGTCACATCTCTAATTAAAGGATCTTAAATGGCACCTGACATTCTAAGTTATGAAATTTTAGCTTCATGTTTCCAGATTTTCATTTTAAGAAGTAGTCTTTTAATGAAGGAATACACAAGTCCAAGGATTCCCTCTAATGATGAGGAATGTTTAAGTATAATTAGTAATATTTTTGAAAGCCAGTAACTGTTTTCTAAAAGAGTGGTACATTTTTTTTTTTTGTTTCAAACTGGATCACAAATTACTGTATTTTTCTTACAATAGTCCTGAACTTTTATTTGAGGTTTTCTGTTTCTGAAAAGCAGACATGATGGATTGAAATAAAAGATAATTTATTGCAATGCTTACTTTCATGTGCAAAGAGAAGCAGTATAATTGTAATTTACAGTAGCTGTCAAGGAAAATCCATCACAGATGACATTAAAATGACTTATTTTGCCTGAGCCACTTATTGTTTAAATGTGCATAATCTAATAGAAAGAGATTATTTTTCAAAATCTGCTTTATATTCTTCTAAATTAATATCAAAACATATACTTATGAATTAAACATTAAAAACCATTTATTGATACTTTCATCATGACATTTACAAGCATAAGTTTAAATTATTTTTTATTGAACTGTCACATATTTGTGATGCATGAATTTACACATTCACAATATTCTCATATGTACAGATCGTACCATCTAGAGATAATTACAAAAATACAGATTTAGAAATATTTTGAAGCAAATGGAGCTACAGTGAGGATAACACACTGTAACCTAAAGATCACCAGCCCTCATGAGACAAAAGGACACATAGAGAAAGACTCTATTAATTAAACTATTTTGGCCAATACTTTTTCAGAGATATCATCCTATCCTTCAGGCTCCAGAGAATTTAAAAATTTCCTATAAAGGTCACTAGCTTTTTTGGTAATAGGATACTAATAAAAGATGTTTGAATGTTCTTCCCATGCTGTATCAGTAGAGGGAGGCCATGCAAAACATGGTGAATATCTTAAAATAAGCGAGACTGAGTTGAAAGATGTTTGTAAACCTTAGGTCTGTAATGATTCCAAGTACTTTTGGCATAAAGGTGGAGACTGCTTGTTTATTTACTCCCTTGAGAGTCTGCCCAAATAAGAAAAGGTGAAATAATAGATGTCCAGAAACATTGCCTTAACCCAGTAGAACAAACATTTGTTAGAATCCGGGCCAGTTTCCTGTCCAGTGGCAGACGTAAACCATCTAAATAATGAAATGCATTAGGGTAAAAGTAAAAAGTTCATTGTCTGTTATTTTTTACATAGTTTTGTAAGTGCTCTTGTTGGGACTGATCTGGTTTTCAAAGGAGGTGGTACATGCAAATTCGTACTCTGCAAAAACTGACCTTTGCATCTAAAGAGCTAAAATCCAATGTCACTTTCAATTCTACTCTTTTTTTTTTTTTATGTATCTAGAATTAATGTAGTGAATACGTAATGAAATGCATTATCCTACATGGAGATTTATCAGATTTTCCGACTGAATGCTAGGCTTTGCTAGCACTGGTTGGAATTCACCTGCATGTTGGTGTGGCGTGTGGCTCTTTTTTGTAAACAGTTAAGTCGTACACAAAAAAAGGGAACAAAGGTCAGCACCCAGCCGCCACTTGAATGTGAGATTTTTCTTTTTATTCCCCTTGATGTATACTAGGCTCTGTGTTATTAGTCTTAATGATGGAAAATTGTAGTGTTGATACAAATCTTTTTTTCAAAGTAGTAGGCGGGAGCTCCATTTGTTAGTAAGTTTTTTTGTGACTAAAAGCCACGGACAGTACATTTATGTAGCAGTAAAAGGCCTAGATGCTCTTTCCATAGCAGAGCTAATTATTCCTACTGTGACCTTACTGATCCAGCCTGTTCCTAGTACATCTCATCTGCACGCCTGTTCCTCTGTGTAGATGGTGTCAGAGAATATGAAAAACCCTATAATGAAACCATTTTCATGATGGAGAAAGGCTACTGGAGTTGCACTTGCTACAAAGAGGCTCAATTATATGAGTAATTGTGATAATTTTCTACATTCATAGCCTTCAATGGGGAAAAAAGAATGAGAGCCACAAAGGAAAATTACTTTAACAAGAAAGTACAGAGAGTAAAAATGGAAGAAGAGACAAAAAAGGGGAAAAAATAACCAGAAAAAAAGTTTAAAAAATAGATGTGGAGGGAGGAATAGCGAGGCAGGGAGAACAACAGAAATGCTCAGAAGCCCATGTGCAGCTGTGTCGCACAATTAAATTGAATTTTTTTCCTGCAGTTGATGAATGTGACTACTGCAAATGTGCCTCTGTAGTTAGCTATCATTTGTTGTTCCGTGACAGGAAAAGGATAATTACCTCTCAGAGAGAATCAAAGGCTGACATGCCCTTTAGACACAGCCATGAATGCAGACTCGAGAGAATGCTTGAATAAGAACCTAGTGTTCTCTGCCCCCTTCCACTGAAGAATAAATTTTGTTAAAATGCAAGAGCACCACCAGTAAATTTGTTGAACCCTAGGTGTTCAAAAATATGAGGTACATCTATCGACTCATCCCATTTGCAAAAATAAAACTGCATTTTGAATTCGTTTCTATTATATTCATGGACAGGAAGATAGTGAGATATGCATTAAATTTCTTTTCCCAGTAGGGGTCTGATTCAACATTTCCTATGAAAGAACAGAGAGACACTATCCCTTTTTCCCAGGCTAGTTAGCCTATAATTTAAAACTGTCAAAAACACAATTTTGTGCAAAGTCTTCAATAAAAGCTTCTCAGATATAACCCAAAGAGATTTTACTAAAGTTTGATCCAGACACTGTTACAATATTTTTAAAGCCATAAATACATTTAACTGATATTTTACTGCCTTTTTTTCTTAAAGCATTTGAAGGCTTATGAAGAAAAAAGGCAGCATCTTTTCAAGGTGACTAAGTTGTCCATTCTTCAGACAAATGGGAAGCACTCAGTGGTTCATATTAATAAGAACAGTACTTTAAAAGGTACTGATGTGGTCATCTTTAACAAAATGCATTACTTTTAAATAAAAAACCCCATATATTCTGCATGTCTACTTCAAAACAGTTATGGGGTAAAAAAAAAAATCTAAAAGTAAGTGACAGATTACAGAGCAAAATCCTGAATTCAGAAAATGCACATACACTCAAAAAGCAAGCACAAATGCAGTGTGGAAAGTAAACAATGGTTTACAAGGAAAAAGGAACCAGACCAAAAAGGACAGAAGATCACCCTTTCAGGCTGTTTGCTAATCCACTAATCTGTTGGGCTGACGCTTTTACCCCTGTATCACAGGAATGCGTTCACTTCATTCCTTTATAAAATTTAGCTTTCTCCCGTCCCATTATCCAAGTGCTAGGCTGCTTAGCCCTTTCTTGGGTGCTTTCTGCCATGTTTGGTGTGATTTTGAGCGAAGGAACACTACAGACCAACATGTCAAGATAAAACAAAAGCAGTCCAACAAATATTGCTTGCTGCTTCTATAAATTTCTTTGCCGACCCTGCTATAATTCACTTTTTAAAAAATCTTTTTTTTCTTCTTCTAACCCAGGGAACAGCATTGCAGCCTGGCAGTTCACATACTGATATCAGACTGAAATGATGGTTCTGAATCATAAAACATGTCATCAACTTTATACCAAGCCCCCAATAACCTTTGCACCATTTGCCAACCCTCCTTTTACTTGTCAGTGTAAGGCTTACCTGATTGTGTTTCCAATTACTGAGAAGGGAGCCCCTGCTCTGCAAGCTGCAATTGCTTCATCTCTACACCTCCTGGCAACTGCCACTAACTTTTTACCACATTCATCCACATCGCCCACCAAAAATGTTTCAGAGGTGTCTCCATGGTAGCCATTGTAATAGACCTAAACACAGGCAGAAATTTAAAAATATGACCTTGTTTAAAAATCTACTCTTCTAAAGTATACATTGGACTCATTTATGTATTTAGTGCATTCATATGTTTCACCCTTCCAGAATTACTCTTAAGTTTACCTACTAAAAAAGAAATAGATATGCTGAGCCTTACAGAAATTTAAAAGATGAAGCCCATGCAATAATAGTGCACAATTTTAAAATAAATGACTAGTGTGGCTATTTCAGCATTATAATTAGCAATGCTGTAGTAACATTTTAATTCCTCACTTTATTTTTGAGAAGACAAAACTACATATGCAAATTTTAGTGACCAAGGACACTGACCCGCCATTATTACAATAGGTTTAGAGAACCTGGAAATATTTAACACAGTGAAAAGTTACTTCGATGTCACAAACTCATTCTCCTATTTACCAGTTCTATACTTGGAAGTCACAGATAATGACAAGAGGAAATAAGATGGACATATCAATATTATTCCAGACAGCAGGAGAATTTAGCCTGAACTGAAGTGGCTCAATATAGAAATGAAAAATCTTGCCTGGAAGTGAAATCTTCATTGAATGCTCCAGACAGCAGAACATTAACAGAAAAGACTACATATCAATATTTAAAACTTAGAATATAAGAAAACGGTGTTAAGAATAAAATTATAAAAAATATAAGTTTATCAGTCTTCAGTGATTCAGCAGTCCCTGGAGGATCTTGAAAGATACCAGATTCATTATAAAAATCAATAATTACCAAACACTACAATAGGTATAAAAGGCTGAGAAGACTAGTTGAATATTGATCCATTGATGTAGCATGAAACTTGCCATTTTGCATAAATCTGCCCTGTGCAATTATTTTTCACATTTCTTTCTCATGAAGTAGAATGCAGAAACTATTATAAAAATACTTATCTGAGCTTTCTGTCTGTTTTAATAGTGAATTAATGTCTTAAATATTTCTACAATTCTGCATTTAATAAAAATACTCTCCCACACACTGTGAGGGAAGCAGGAAAAGTCTTTATTATGTTTTCATTTTAAAAGTCAGGAAACTGAGGTAGACAAGTAACTTGTCTAAGGTTAGTGGCAGAATATAGAGGTAGATCCAGATTAATATGATGGATTATTGGCTTCTGATCCAGTGTTTTTTCCTACTGTATCAAAGTACCTTAATTACCTTACAATAGAACAGTGTTTTACTCATTTATTAATTCCCTCTTGCAATCCAAGAAAGTACAATTTTTAATTTTATATACAAGTATATAACATTTACTAATAAAAGAGTAATTATTTAAAAATTTTGTAACTCTGAATGTTTGTATAACTGCTATTTAAGTAAAAATGCATTTTAAAAAATCTTTGCCTTTTCATATTATTTTTGCTAGCTTTCAAAATGACTACTTGAAAGAGTCAATATATATGGCAATAACAATAGTTCTGAAAGTCTGTGACAGTTATCTATAATTACTGTTTGTACCTACAAACTATTCTTGTTTTGTACTTCGTTTATTTAACAGATATTTATTGAGCAACTACTATGGACATTGCATAGTCTATTTTTTAACATTCAACTTTCAAGGAAAAAAGAAGTTTATTTTCTTATGATATATACTAGACATAAACAATTATAAAATGCAATGAGTATTTTCTAATAAAATATAGAATCTAATAATGGGGTCTTTCACTTAATAAAATATTTCACAAGAAATACAATTTGTTAAGATGTTAACCTATATGTTTCCTTGACACCATCACATTGCTAGGCACTTGAAAATATTTCACTTTGTTTTATGAATTTTGCAATTATGAAGTTATTTGAATGTTAAAAATGAAAGTGTGTTTTAAAAGTCTTCAGGAAATTTAGAAAAGGCATGGAATATTCTCTTTGAACATACTGAAAGCAGTAGGGAAGAGTATGCTTGATTTCATTCAAAGCAGCAATGTTTTATTATGGGGTATTTAGATGAGATAACAAATGTAAAACCCCCAAATCAGGTACAATCCAAAAGAAAAGCGTATCATGAAAAATACTTCATAAAATACCTCCTTCTACATGATTCTGAGTTGGAAAGATATGAACAGAATATGTGTAGAGTAAATGTTCAAGTATTCTAAATAGGACAAAATAATATAGAAAAGAGTATTAGCAATAAAAGAATCTTTGGCTATATCTTCACACAAACTGATATGAAGAAGAAAGGTTGAATTAATTTGAACAACTAGAAATCTGACTGAACTCAACTATTGGATGCCAATTTCCACCTCATTCATTTCCACTCCTACCTAGGTTTCATTATCTGGACATAGAATAACTATTATTAAAAATATTTCCTCTGCACCCCTATGTTCATTGCAGCACTATTTACAAGAGCCAAGATCTGGAAGCAGCCCAAGTGCCCATCAGTAGATGAGTGGCTAAAAACTGTGGTACATTTACACAGTGGAAGACTACCAGGCTGTAAAAAAGAAGGAAGCCTTCTCTTTTGCGACAGCGTGGATGGACCAGGAGGGTATTATGCCAACTGAAACGAGCCAGTCAGAGAAAGACAGATACCATATGATCTCACCTACATGTGGAATCTAAAGAACAAAATAGAAACAGACTGATAGGTACAGAGAACTGACAGCTATCAGAGGGGAAGGGGACTTTGGGGACTGGGTGAAATAGGTGAAGGAATTAACAACAACAACAAAAAACCCAAAACTCATAGACACAGACAACAGCATGGTGATTACAAGATGGAAGGGGGGTGGGGCAGGTAGAAGAGAGTGAAGGGGGAATAAATGGTGACGGAAGGAGACTTGATTTTGGGTGATGAACACACAATACAATATACAGATGATGCATTATAGAGTTGTACACCTGAAACCTATATAATTTTATTAACCAATGTCAGCCCAATAAATTCAATAAAAAATTCAAGCAAAAAAGATTTCTTTATTAATAGAAACTGTATTTCTTGAATACTGTCTATATCAACTAGTTCTCATCAGATGTTTAAATTATATTTAAAATTTATTTATTAATCATCAGATGTATAGAATTTATTTATAATCTACATAATCCAAAGGTATCATTACTGAACGTTTTAGCAAAATGAATTGCCAAAGCACAAATAAGCCAAGTCTGAGAATAGTCAAGGGCTAAGACTATTAGAAAACGTTTAGAGCTTGTACAATTGGAAGTTCCTATGTTAAATTATTTTGGGTTGTTATTTAAAAGAAAGGCTATTAACCATTTGGTGAAAACTTAAGTTCAGAGAGAAATCCATTCTGCCGGTATGCTTTGAGTTCAAGGCTCTCTGTACCAGAAATGGAACACGGCGCTACCTTCAGGGATTTTCATAAATCTAAGAACACTGCTAGCAAAAGAGTTGCTGTCCAAATAGACTGACACACACAGGCCAACGTAGCCTCTAATGACAGAGTAAGATAATGACAGGCCACACTCAAAATCAGCAGGAAGAGGAAGATCAATCTTGGCAGAGTGAAGGAAAAATGCTGGCTTTCTTTGCGTTAGCTCATCTCATACATATCTAGCTTCAGCAGCTGCCCAGTGCGGTGGTGCTCTGCATTAACTACACAGTGGATCAATAACAATTACACCTTCTCAAAAACATGACACATAGCAGGATTGGGTTGACATTTCACTTAGGCCAACATTGATCTCAGTGCATCTGATTCCAGCCCTAAATTCAAGTCAGGCCTGGGTTTACTTGGAATAAACACAGAGTTAAAGACAAAAAAGGAAACCAGCTGCTTGCGTCTGGGTCTAGGAGTAAACAGCACTTCCATCGGTGCAGTTCACATTTTCAGTCCACTCTTCTTCCTGTTGCTACCAGCAATTCTGAAGTTGATCAAAGACTATTTTTTATACGATTTACTCACCGTGACATCAATGTTGATAATATCTCCATCCTGAAGAGGTCGACTGAAACATAAACAGGAAAAAATGGTGATAGATCTCAATAAAAGAAATATAAAAATAAATACCTAATGACTACTATTGCAAACCCCATGAGTTGCAATGAAAATTCAGAGTAGAGGAGGAATAAGTGGAATAATTATATCTAATCTTTAGCTTTGTTAGTCACATCAGATTTTACAAGAAATATATAATATTAACATACTGCCATTTATAAAAGTCTACTATTCTTTTAAAAGTGTAATTATTAATTACCTTAATTTTGCAAAGAGTCAAAAAATAGTTGATAACCAATATTTATCTATAGTTGGATTTTTACCATTTATATGGTTAAAATCTAAGGAGATAAAAGAAATATTTAATGCACAACTATTTTTTTGGATTAAATACTGCTTTAACAAACATTAAATGGGGGTATCACATCCACTTAGAGGCAAAATACTTCAAATTTTTTATTTTACTATAATCAGCTTCAAAAGTTTGCAGGTGGGTTTCAATTAAACAATAGTGTCTTTCACCATATGGTAGAGATCTTAGTTTCATGTTTTAGTTTCCAAAGGAACAATATGTTATTAAGCAATGAATACCTGTCAGGAATACCATGACATAGCACGTTGTTTACAGAGGTACAAACAGATTTTGGAAAACCTCCATAGCCTAGAGGTGAGGGATAGGCATCATGACTGATGATTTCCTGATGAACAAGAGCATCTATCTCTTCAGTTGTCATGTCAACCTAAAATATTAAATAAAGAAATTGTGCAGTGACAGTTGAAGACATTTCCTGTAATCTACTGACTATGCTTTTAGCTACAGCACTTCCAGGTGAGACTGTATAAATCTATTGTGATAAACTTGTAGTACAAAATGTTAATTAATTATGATTAACATTAAAATCCTAGATAGTGCCTTTTGGAGACAATCATTTAAGTATATGATGGTGTTATGGACTATTAGGAAATGGAAATTTAAACTCTTAAGATCCTTCAGATAATTTGTGAGTCATTAAATGACATGACTCCTTTTTAGCCTGAAAATTTCAAGAATGTGTTCTTAGGCAATTCCTTCCTCTCCCTCAATGGTTAGTGACCTGGGCTAACAGAAGCATATAAATAAATACTCAAAAGGCTCATCAGTTTAGATGACAAAGCTTGAAAAGTAGGTCAATCCACACCTTTATATCTCAGAGGAACGTTATAATGGCATGGAGATTATGGATCATCATTTAAAAAACTGAGTCTGATACATTTTTTTACAGATATCATTTTCACTGATCTTGATTTCTTTTATATTTAAATAGGTCAGTGCTTTTTAAAAATATTTTTCTCTTACTAAAAGCTATCCAATTGCTGCCAAACTAAAAGAAAACTATAATCGAGGTTGGTGAGCACACGAAGTCTATCTTCAAAACTCATAAATCATGAATAAAATTCTAAAACAAAATATTTTATTAAAAATTAACTGTTTCTTCAATAATTTTCTTTGTATTATTTTATATTCACATTATGCTTAGTTATGTTGCTATAACAAGATTATGACACAGCTGACACCCTAAGTGATTTCACTGTTGAGTCTCACTTCTAAAATTCTGCCCACCTTCTGGAAACTACAGGCCCACATTTTCTTTTATGATCCTTATATAGCAGAGTGTTCCAGATTATTCTGAAAGAACTAAATCTTGTAGTAAGACAGTTGCACATAATTACATTGCTCTATTACCCATATCTTTGTGTATCTGGTGATCTTTCTTTGCAGAGCTACTGAAAGAAAATAGGAGACAAAGGCGGAGGCAAGCAACTCTTCAAGCACACGGAAATAATGTGGGGAATAAAAGCATAAACTACAGGCAGGAGGAAGGGGGCAGAAGTCAAAGCTGGCTGCCATTGATTAACTCGCATAGGCTGACTGAGCCCAAAGCATCTCGAGAATTCTGCTATTTAAAATTGAGCTTGGATTTTAAATGATCTCTTGAGTAAATACATAAAATACTGCAATCCCTTTCCCCCATCCCAACACTTTACTTAATTATTAACAAATTAGATGTGTACAAAAGATGTAAAGGGAAAGAGGAAAACAAGGGGGTTCGCTGCGCCCCACGTGCGCCCTGTGGTTTGGGGAGACGCCACCTTTAAACTCTTCCCAGCCAGGAGGAGGACATGACGGGCCAGCTGACAGGCCTGACGAAGCCCTTGAATCTGATCTTCATTCTTAACTTCTATGCTGTCTCCCCAGTCGGGCACAATGCCTGTCGTCACATAGTCTGGCTTCTTTATGTGCTTGAGGAAAAAGGATTGAAAATGAAGATCAGAACCCAGCGCACGACAATGGGATCATTTTTTCGGACACAGCCTCCTGCTTCATGGGGCTCTGCCCTTCCTGCCGAGCGCCGACCTCCGCAGCCAGCACGACAGGCCTCCAGGCGGCCCCAGCTCCTTCCCCTGCCCTTTTGAACTTAACATTGCTGCCAGTGCTGCCTCTGCCGGTCTGCTAACCTTGTGGGCTTTGAGTCAAACTGGGCCGAAGTAGGCTTCTGGGCAAAACAAACAGTAGTTTTCTTTTCTTCCTTCTCCCAACCCCTTTGGAAGCGAACTGTCATTGATGAAATACAGAACGGAGCTTCCAAATTGTCAAATGGCTAATTAAGAGCACTTTCATCTTCTTAACACGGAGATAAAATTTATGCAAAGGATAGCTCACAACGCCCGCTCTTAATGAATATATGTAAAAGGCTGACTGCCAAGGCCACCAAAGCCTATTACATACACACTTTTCTTACACTTCGCAACTGTACCCAAAATAATAAGGGGCTAGAGAATAAAAAAAAAACAAGTTTCTTTTCTTTCTCTTTCTTTTTAAGTACATAAAAATACCTAGAACATTTCTATCATTTGTCAAAAACTAACAAAGTATCCCCCCAAACTCAAAACATTCAACTCTGCTTACCCTTGTAGAACATTCCCCATCACTTACTTAAATCCATGGGCAGTATTCAGAAAATAAACACTATTTACACACACAGCTTCTCTTAGTCCTGAAGTTTTGCACAGCTCTCTACAAACTACTTACAGAAACTGCTATGTAAAGCATTGTTGATAGTACCCAGTAAGGCTACACAGGAGTTGGGGACAAGAAGCTGAGAGAGAAATCACTATTCAATTGACATCACAGCAGCTCTGGAAGGGCATCAGGCAGGATTTAAGGACCTTCACCTTTCTCGTGTTAGACAGGCCTTTGTGATATAGGTAATGCCACTGCTCGGGCTGCCACAGCTGAGCTCTGGATGAGCATCTCTCACCTACAGCTTTCCCCCAGTGTCCACAAAAGCTCCCAGTCTCCCCCATAGACTCTGTGCTCCTGTCTGCTTCGTGATCTGGCCAGGTTACAACTACAGGCAGAAGAGCCATTGGGCTGTCACTGAAATTCTAAAACAATACATTCCCCTCTCCAGAGACTTCTTTTTCTTTTCTAACTAAGTAAATACGAGGAACATACTTTAGGCTCTGGTGGCCTGTCTTGTCAGCCCTTGCCACAAAAATGAGTCACTCACCTTCAGGAAGAACAGTACCCTTAGTATGGGTTCAGTGTAAAAAACGTATAAAGGAGAAAGCAGATGATTTTTGTGACAAATCTGTATTTCTTTCAGCTATTCTCATTCTTCCTAAATAACCCGCACACTTCCTGTATATTGCATTTTTAAAAAGGATGGACTCTCTTTCCACAGAATTGTAATCTCTAGAAAAAAGTCAAGAATGCTGAGACAAGAGGTTTTCTTTAGTTTACTCTAAAGGAGATTCAAAGACAGCAGCATTAATAACATGAAAAATACAAGAGCAGGCTTTAGGAAGAAACACCTAGTGTATTAGTTTCAAGTAATCTCTCCTGAATGATCCCAGTTTTATAGTCCAATTTTTCTCTAAAACTCTACAAAAACTACATACATGTAGTTTTATCTTTATGTTAAAAATTTAATATAAAAAATTGCATGGTGGAAATTTTAATTCTAAGTAAGCTAAGCAGTTGTAAGCTCAGCTCTTTATTTAAAAAAATTAACATTATAGAACTGCAGCATGTTAAAACTTCTCAAATTATAATTTACAATCACAAACCAAATTTAAAAATTGTGATTCAAATAGCTTAGAAATCAAAGGTGCAAAAACATTTGATTGCTTCTGCAGCTAACCTTTATCTTGGCTGGAAAAAGCAGCAGATAATAGGCGATACAGTACCTTAGGGACTGGATGAGCTGAAGAAACTGCAGCCGGCAAAACTATACTGTGTGAAATATCTCTTTGTCTCCGGAAAAAGAAATTTCTTCTTTGTTGACTGCTTGACTGCTTGTGTAAGTAGATATGATTGAGTGATGAAGAGAAGATTCTATGACAACCTAGGAGCAGAAAGAGACATATTTTAAGTAAAAAACAAAAAAACAAAAAACAAAGCTAACATAATGCTACATTTTAAGATGTTGCATTGTTGACTATTAAATCATTATTCTAATCCTTTACTGGCTCAAAAAGGAAAAACCCCAAACAGAAAGAAAAGCAGTGGTATTCTCAGTTCTAATACAATAGTAGCACAGCATATTTATTAGCTAATACTATGTTTACATAAATGTTTGACAATGGAAAACTCTACTCTAATGGGAAACAAACATATAGAAACATCTGCTGAGCACCAGGTCTATAAAAAGAACGATTTCTGCTGTGGTACTTTCCGCAGCAATGTCCTGGATGACCCGAGATTTAGGGCACTGTTTGGGTGGCTTTTCATTCTTTAAAGCCGTGAAGAATCATGGACAAATTGCCAGCTGCACTTTTTGCCCTCGATCGGATTACTACTCTGTGTTAAGTTCATGTGCAGCGAGGCATCATACTGAAATTCACTGTGATGAACGCTCAAGCCAAATAAAGGCTAGATAGCAAAAATGTAGGGTGTAACCCTGAAAGAAAATGAATATAGGGTCCTAAATTACGCACAACAGGAATTTTGAAATATCTATCAACATTTTGAATGCACATATCCTTTGACTCAGCAATTCATTCTCCTAAGACTTTCCCTTGCAGACATTATACAATGATGGATCTATGAAGATGAATCCTACTGCAGCACTGTTTGTGGCAGAAAAAAATGGGGAATAACCCAAATGTCCATCAGTAGGGGACTGGCTAAATATATTCAACCAGTTAAATAGAAATAAATGTATATCTACACAACAGAAAACTATGGACCTATTAAAGGGAATAAGCGAAATCATCTCTAAGTATTGATATGGAAAGAAGTCACAGTACACTGTTAGGAAAGTAGCAAATGCTGAACAATATGTATAAGATGCCCATTAATGTAAAAAGAGCTTATATATTTATATAAGCTTGAATATGCCTATAATATTTCTGAAAACTGATGTTCATCAATACTGGTTACTTCTGGGACATGTGATTGGGGCTGGGGACGAAGGCTTCTTGAGTCATTTTATTTTCTTCTATACTGTTAGATTTTTAAAAAACACTTGCATAACTTTTATAATGAAAAGAGTGGTTTTAAAAATCCCCAACACATCATAATTGCATGTCAGGGGTCGACAAACTACAGTCCGAAGGCCAAACCTGGCCTGCTGCCTGTTTTTTATACAGTCCAGCCACCTAAAAGTGATTTTTATGTTTATAAATTGTTGAAAAAATCAAAAGAAAAACAATGTTTTGTAATATATGAAATTATGTGAAATACAAATTTCAGTGCTCCTAAATAAAGACTATTGGAACAAAGCTACCCTCATTTGCTTCCAATTGTCTATGCTGCTTTTGAGCGACAGGGGCAGAGTTGAGTTGCTGTGACAGATCTGGCCCTTTACAGAAGTTTGCCAACTCCTGATCTAGGGCACTGGTTCTTAAAATGTGGTACCTAGACCAGAAGTATTAGCATCGCATGGAAAAAGATGCAAATTCTTGGGCCCCTCCTCAGCCTACTGATTCAGAAGCTCTGGGATAAGGCCAGCAGTCTGTGCTTTAACAAGTTTGAGAAGTACTGGCTTAGAGCAACCTTTCAGCTATGAAACATAATGGTACCATGAATTGCAGATGAGTGCTAGCCTCAAAACCCAAGATCTCTAAGTGATTTGGAAAAAGACCAGGATGCAAACAAACTCCAGTGGTCAGTGATTGAGTGCCAGAAGTTTTACTCAATTACGTTCTTCCATAAAGTTCAGTTTAATATTGTTGAATTAAACTTACAGAGGTGTTTTAGATATTATTTTAAATAATTCCAAGTGCCAGGCAAAATGTCAGTAATATTAGTTTTAAAAAAGTAGCCTGAGGTATGTACATATTCTCTAAAGCTTGTAAAGTACAATATTTCCCTAAAGACATCACTATTCCAAGATTGTCAAGTGGTACATGAGTATCAGTGTAGCACCCTAGGAAAAGCGGACGGTTAGAAAACAAAAGTCTGGAGTTTCATCTCAGCTCTACCACTTGCTGGCTGGGTGGTCCTGAGCAAGTTTCTTCTTTTGGGTCTCAGGTAAGAATTAATTAGAATACAATATGTGAAAGAGCCTTGCATTTAGTAGATACCCAATATATGATAGTTTCGTCCAGAACACGTAAAAAGTAAAATAAGAAAGAAAACACGGGCTCTGCTACAGCTTCTAATACTGAGCACTTATGTGTCAATTACTGCTCTAGGCACTTTACATATGTTAGCTCATTAATCTTCTGAGAACCCGATGAGTTGTAAACTGTTATTACTCCATTTCACAGCTGAAGACAGTGAGCCACACAAAGGTAACATCCCCGGGGATGTGCAAAAGCTGAGGGAAAGCAAGTCGAGTTGCTCCCACAAAGTATATTACTTGTCTTATACGCATGAGGAAAAATGAGCTAACACACATGGAAACACCCAGAAAATGTGAAAGGCACTATAACACTATTATGAGTTACTACCATTATCAAGTTATTTTTCCAAAAGTGGTTATGGATTGACCTAATCCATCCACTCTCTCAAGACAAGCTCCTTGTGTTGACCAAACATGTGGTTCAGTGAGAAGCTGGTTGGGCAGTCTGTGAATATGGAATGGAAAATCTGGGTCCCAGCTAAAGCAACACACTCAGGTGGAACCAATCTATGAGCATGGGCCCCCTAACTGCATCGGTAGGTCGGACCAAAGACATCCTTTACTGAGAAAAGTATGTATGTATTATGATTACTAGTAATAATGACGACACTGATAGAAATAGCAACAATAAATAGTGGTTAAGGGCCAGGTGCTCTACATACATTATCTCTTACCCACTGTCAGGTGAGCAGGAGCTGTTGACATGACCATTTTATGGATGAGGCAGTAAGGCTCAGCCTCTATGATGGGTCAATGGCTGGCCCTGCCTCAGGTCCTCTAAGTCCAAGTCCAAGGCTATGTCTGCCACTCCAAGCTGTCTTTCAGCAACGTACAGGGGCTCTAGCCGCCAGCATGCTTTTCTTTAGAATGTTTTTTTAATCATGAAAAAATAAATATCATGGGATCAGCCAACATTTAGAATAAAGGTACTTTTCATGAAAATTCTTAGAACTGACCTAATTGAGAAGCATTGTGCTAGTGAAAATAGCGTGAGCTGTT
This sequence comes from Miniopterus natalensis, assembly GCF_054644295.1. Taxonomy (NCBI): domain Eukaryota; kingdom Metazoa; phylum Chordata; class Mammalia; order Chiroptera; family Miniopteridae; genus Miniopterus; species Miniopterus natalensis. The sequence goes on from NC_142088.1 coordinate 41,244,166, forward strand.
GAAGTCAGACAGGTCTGAGTTACCAAATCTTCTGAGCCTCTTTTTTCACCATTATACGGAAAGAGCAGTGCTTTCTAACCACTGGGCTGTAGTGAGCATGAGCTGAGATAACATATATATGAAGCATCTTTAAAAAGTAGGTGCTCCAGGAATGCTAATTTCTTTTCCTTTCCGTTCTCAACTACTTAACATTTTTATCTGTGGCCCTCTAAATTTATTCTTTTATTCAACAGCTACTCACTGAATGCCTCCAATACGCCACGCTGTGGACACAGGCAGGACAACATGACAGAGTCCTTGCTCTTGTGGAGCTTATTCTGTGGTGGGACGCAGAAAAAAGCAAACCAACAGATACGCTAGATTATATCAGATGGTGACATATACGATGAAAAACAGGCCAGAGTAACACAGCACTGGAGGATGCATTGGAGCTAACTTCTACTCCTGGTCCTGTTGAGAGTTAACTCTGTGACCTTGAGCAGTGACATTAACAGTGAGCACTGACTGAGGGCTTACTGGTGCCACAGATGCTACGCACTGACATAGGATGCTTAGTAAAATGGGAGAGGTGGACTTCTTAGCCTTTGAGGTCCCTTTTGGCTCTGACATTGATGCCTTCATTCAGCAGCATTTGATTGTCATGCTGCATCCCAGGGAATAGGATGATATAGGCCCTGATCAGTTTTAGGAACTCCTGAAGATTTTTTTCAATGTGGCTGATAACACAAAAGAGAGATAATCTTTATCAGTATTATCAAGTTCAAGTACACAGTCATTATAGGGGGAATTTTTTTCTATGTACTTAACCATGAAGTCTTCAGGCCTCTACCAAAATATCCAGATGAGGCTTTTGAGACGTTCACTTCTAGGATGAACAGTGCTGCCCATGAACCGGCTCTGCCAAATGATGGGCTCACTGCCGAAGAGATGCAGGGACAGTCACACATGACAAACATCAGGAACAAAGCCTGGATGTATCCAATTTGTTGACAATTATGGTTTGGCAGTGTACTTTGCAATTCCACTTTCACAAGAGAGTTTTTTATTTGAAGTAAAATCTTTTCTTTTAGTCTGATAAAAGACATCCTATAAATGTTGTTACAAGGTAACAGGATAACAAGGTACCATACCGTGTTTATCCCACTAACTATTCATTACAAACCAGGAAAACAAAGCTAGTGTTTTCAAAGGTGAAATGAAGACACGGGCTTAGGTCAATATGTGCCTTTTGAAGATAATGGTCCTTCAATTAACGTGGCCAAAAAAAAAGGGAGAAGGAAAGATCCTCAACTTTATCATATTATAATTAATAAACAGTAATTAACAAATTTTCTAAATGCAGAGTGAGCAAAATTAAAATCCTCAGTCCCAATGATATTCAGGGTCACAGGTTAACCAAACTACAGTATCTGCTACAGGTCATTCTAGAAAAGGTTTTTGAGTTTCCTATATATTTCCTTTCTTTATAAAAGCACTGCTTTGTACACCTAAAACAAATACAATGTTATATGTCAATTATGTATCAATTTTGAAAATAAATAAATAAAAAGCATTGCTGATATCTTCTTATAAACTACACCTAACTTCCAACTGGCTACCTTCAATGTTACAGCTAATTTGATTCACGATGTCGATCATCAGCGGCAGGGATACCAGCTGGGTTTACCAGCCACAGCGATGGTCTCTCTGTTTCTGGGCACCATTATTTTCTCAGGGCCTACAGCATACCACTCTTTTGTTAAAGCTATTTTAGGGAAACAAGGTTCGGGTGTGACTAGCTATTGCAAGGGGCAAGCTGGCTAATCTGAAGTTTAGGAGATGCCAGGAGAAAACCATCAGAAACCTCAGGAGAGTAGGAGAGCCCCAGATCTGCAAGGAGCTGCTTTGGATTAATTTGATCTTAAAAGACATGATTGTAGTGAGTGCTGTTGTTGATTAGGTAATAGAAACCTCTATGTAGGATTTTCTTAGGCAGTAAATCTATATGCTATTTGTTATGAACACTAGAATATTTACTGTTATCAAAGGTAATAATAAGAATTATTTTCTTTGTCACAAAAATTCTATCAGCGCCTAGTTTGAGCTAAACATGGAAAATTATAGCCAACTGCTTCTTTCACGTCACGGAGGAGCACACACGTCTCCTGAAATTGCTATATGTCCTCTGGATCCTGCAGCATACTTTTCATATTTTAAATTTGTATTTGCAATAAAATCTAGGTTGTGGTTTTAAATATTTTTATATTTGGTAATAGCATCAATTTCTAAAAGCTGCATTTTATTTCCCTTTACAGATTAGGTCTGAAAGGTGGGATTACAGAATTCAATATGACGGAGGGTGGAATGCATTTTAAATAACTTATGTTGCTGCACAAACATGCCCTATACTTACTGGCCTCTTACTCAGGGTCCAGTTTAATTGTTATCTGCTCATGCATTCTATACCACATAATGAAACGCTTCCATTTCACCCCCTGAGCCCTGGGTTTTTATGTGCACCTCTACCAATGACCCTTAATTAAACCGATTTTACCCTTGAAAATGCGAGTTTTCTTTTGGTCAACAAGTATTTTTAAGGGAGAGGTCTGAATTAACTTTCAAAGAGACATTTAACATGTTTATTATTTTAAACAGTTGTAAAACTGAACAAAGTACATTTGTATTCAAGCGTGGGCTACCAATATCTATATTTTTCATTGTACGTTTCTAGGGAAGCACTTTCACCCTGAGGCGTGCCATCAATTCCCAGTTATGTTACACTTCAGAGGTATCAAATATCTGAGTAGAAAACAACACGATAAAGTAGCCTGTACTACTTTACATTAGCCAACAATGTCAACCAGAGATAATGTGCAATTTAAAAGACACCTGTAAAATGTCTTACTGAATATGTTTTTTCATAATGATCAGCAAATGCCAAAGTCTAGTAACAGACCTATTATTTATAGCATATCAACATCTAATTGATTTTACAAATGGAGGCAATTATTTTGGATGAATGGAGGAATGCTTGCCAGATTTAAATGATTTATGATTATTGAGAGAAAACAACAATGTTTTGCTAATTCATTTTCAAATACAGCTCTTACACTCATTGATAACTTAAACTTTAAGCCAAATGATTTGTTTAAATAATACATTAACTTTAAAAAAAAGCAAACAGATATTTTTAACTGTTTAGAAATACTGCTTCCTACAGTAGGCTCAGAGGGGACTGCACCATAGAAATACATTTTCAAGGCAGATTTAGGACCACAGAAAGATCACACTTAGTGAACGTCAACCAATTACCTAGAGTAGGAGCTCAGGCTGTTACGGCACTGTGTGCTTCAAGTCCAAAAGAGAACAGTGCACATGCATCCAGGCCTTATATTTCTTGACTAAAACACTGTCTGCTTGATATATTTGATAACTTGCACAAATGTTGTAAAAGGAAAATTAAATAGTCTGTATCACTCGATATAACTCTCATTGATTTTTATAATCTAGTACTAAGATATATGTTTCAAAAGCAAATGAGAAGATTGAAGGTTCCTTCCCATTTCAAGGAGACTATAAAGCAGAAGAGAAGCTCACATTTCACAAGAAATAACCTGTGCATTTGTTGTTGAAGAAGAAGAAAAAAACCCAGCTAGGGGAATGCCCCAGGCTGAAGCAGATACTGATTGGGCAAAGCTAAAGGACAAGGGCCCTTGAAACTAGACAAAAGCAAATTCATTCTGTTGACAGATGCTGATTACATCAAAGCAACAAGGAACTCCCACAACTCCAATTTTTTAAAAACCAATTAATAGCTCTCTACAATCTACACAATAAGGACAAAGTAAGTTTTAAAACCAATCACAATAAACATTATTAAGCTTGTTTTTAAAAAAGTTTCAGTTCAGTTGAAGACTATTCTGGTGTGTTTTTTAGCTGTGGGCTTCTCCAAACAGTGGTTTATTCATTCCCATGGACATGTCTGGGGAGCCAAGCTGGCCATGCCATCAGCCCCTTCCTTCCAGGGGTTAACTGCTCTGGCTGCCAAATAAAATACAGAGCGAGCCATGTAATTATGGAGACAGTCAAAGGGCAGGCTCTATTTTGAAATCTATTTGCACAGACAAGGTCTTCCAATTGAGCTTACAGGAAACAAGCTGGTAAAGAGCCTCCGTCTCCCCAGATGCTTTCCACACTTTTCCTCCAGTTCAGGAAATCATGGACATGGACACCATACACCATTGCTTCCTGGATTTCAAACTAAGATGCCATTACAAGGAGAAGAGTGGATCTGTTTCACAAACCCGTAAAAAACATTTTCCCCCCTAATTAACAGCATTTGGCAATAGCCTTTGCATGATAAAACTACAGCATTTATTAAACAACATTTATAAGGAGGATGCAGGCCCAGTTGTTACGCAGGTATTAGAAAACAGATCATTTTTCTTTAATGCTCAAAATAAAGCACACAGTTGAGTCTAAAGTATACTGGCATAAATACTTATCTGAAATATTCTATTTGACATCCAACAGTGGTGTCCTTGAAGTAATTTATAGCTAAAACAGTAACAAAGATTCCACAGAAAAAAGAAATGTGTGAAATATTTTAAGTGACAAAAAAAAAAAAAAAATCACAAGTCACTTTTATGCTGAAACATAAAAATTTGTTGTAGTGGCTTAAAGCTCTAAATTGCAGTATCTATGAAACCTCACCATTCTCATATTAAAAAAGATTGGGCCACTACTACTAATAAAAGTAAGTAGTCAAATGAAGGTGAGATAGTTGTCTTCACCACAGATGCCAGCCCGTGGATGTCAGAACTCATCACCAGGCCATAGAGCAGAGCCTGGGAGTCTTGGTTCTAGAGGAGATGCTGGAAAGTCAGTCAGTTAGAGTACTTCTGGGGAGAGGAAGGGCGGTGGCCTGAGGGCACTCTCTTCCAATAATAACAACATTCAAGAATGATGCCCAGGTCATGGCAAAACATGACCTTCCCCAAGGCTCCATCAGGAAGTTGGCTCCATGTTACATCCCTCCTCCTTTTTAAAATTCATCAATAGCAACTCATATAACATAGCATAGCATAGCATCAGTGACAAGTTCAGAAAGGGTTTAGGAAAATACTTCATTTTGCTTCTTTACAAAAGCTAATTAGATGATATGTTATAATTCATTAATGGACAACACCAGCACCCAGGGATCTATGACTTAAATGAAAAGCAGGCCCCCTTTTCTGGGAGACAAAAACACCCCACCTATTCTAGAAACAGAGATCAATGAACATACCTACTTAATAAAGCAGACTCATGTTTGTGGGCCTAGAAAAAAATTTCTTTAGGCTGGGAGGGGTGTCAATGATTACAGTAAGAACTCAAAATCTAAAACTAAAAGCAGATCACTTGGTACATAAGTGGAAATTACATAGACATGATTAATTTGTAAAAGAAAACAGGGCTATTGTGTGAAATTTATCCATTTAAGATAAAAACTTTTACTTCAAAATCTTAATCTAAATTCATCTTTATAATCATAAAACCTTGAGTCACACTGAAATAGTATATGCTTAGAAAACCCCATTGTCTCTCAGCTAAAGTTTAGAGAAAAGCAGCTTTTTAGCAATTCAACAATACATATACTCAAGCACTTTGTGGACAAAGAAATATTGTATTCTCTTAGGGGAAATAAAGGAGCTGTTTATTAAGGCTATGGTTAAAATGTAATAATTCATTCTAGTTGAGCCCTGTGAAAATGTCATCAAAATATCATTTTCTTTGCCAGATTTTCTGGATGCCGTAGTATCATTTAAATACAGAATAAAAGACAAGCTCTGATCAGAGCAGAAGTACAACACCAAAATGAACCAAAAGCAAATGCCATTCCATCAAAGTAACAAAAAGAATTTCACAATCATGAGACCCAGAGAATGCACACTTCTAAGTTAGCACAGAACATCTGGCAAACTTCAACTTCCCAAAGTCTCTGAAGAAAAAAAACATTCCTATTACCTCACACACTTTAGTTAAAGAAGAGGAAAACAGACAAATTTTATATTCAAGCATATAATTGAGAATCAGAAAAAGCAATTTCACAGAAATTACACATGGAGTTCAATTTTAGAGAAAGTCCATATAAAAATAAGTTTAAAATAATTTATATAGTAAGGAAGTTCTTTAATTATTTTTTTCAAAAGCCTATTCATGAACACTACTTTCATGTAAAACACTATTCAAAATATTAATTTGGATAAAAATATGCAAGATAGAAAACATTGGGACTTTTAGTTTATGATTAAAGTAACAGATTTAATATAAATATTTTTCAATTGTATTTAAAGCATTTGAAAAGAGTATAACCTTAGTCTTTGTCTCACAATAGTGTCAACTGAATTCTATATGCAACATGCTCTAGTTATATTGTTAGATGTATTTTTTCTCTTTTCATGAGCCATTTAAAGTTATTTATGCAAACAACTGGTATAAAATAGCTCAGAGCTCTGACCAAACTGCAGTATCCATACACACACACAAAAATCTACCATTTTAATATTTTCCTGAGAATGTTTTCACTTTACAACTCCAAGTGAAAGGCATGAAATAGAAAGAAAACATTTGAATACAAATCCTATAGTGGTTATTATGACAATTGTGCGAGTTTGTCTCTGCCCTGTAACCAGGCAATAGGAGTAGTGGATTGGTAGGTAGGTAGGTAGGTCAATAATCACAGCCTAGAATGAGAAAGCCAAAGCACTAGGAAAACAATATATTTGCAAGCTTCTGCAGTTCTGACTACACAGATTAAAGACAAAAGAAGCTGAGATCATTCATCAGGGCAATATTTTCACAAGAAAAATAAAGAGAAAATATATAGTAACTTCTTTAGTAAAAGACAAAGTTCCAAATGACCTGAAGGCAGCTTTTTTCTCCTACTATTTTTTTCCTTTTATTGAATTTATTGGAGTGATATTGGTCAACAAAATCATACAGGTTTCAGGTGCACAATTCCACAACACATCACCTGGACACTACTGTATATTCACCATGCCAAGTTAAGTCTCCTTCCATTACCACTTATACCCCCTTCCCTTCTCCACCTCCCCAAACTCCCCTCTACTTTCCCTGGGGCAATCCCCACACTTTGAAGGCAGCTTTTTGGACTGATGTAGTCATGTTGCCACAAATAATTTTATATTCAATTCAACTGTGTAGACTTAGTTGACCACATGAGCAAATAACCACTTCATCGCGTTAGGCATGAATGCAAAAAGTGCAATGCATTAAAATGGTGCAGGCTTAAAAAAAAAGAGTCCCACAGAAGCCTGTTTACAAACTAGCCCTTGTATTTTTTTCCAAATATGGATGCTCAACTATAAAAACATTATTTTTTGTACTAAAGATTAAAAATGAAAACCACCACCATAGCTAACAAAACACATACTCTTTAACGGTACAACTGAAAACACAATTTTACTTGAAAACCTTAATTGACCAAGATTATTCACACTTGGTGAAATGACAAATTCATCATCTCATTTTTAGATTAAAGTCCTCAACATAAGCATGACACTGAAATCTTTTATGTGTGCAATATTTAAAACATGCTTATCATCTAATGTGAGGTGTATGGAACATTTTTTGAACTATACTTCTACCAGAGTGTTACAAAAAGAAAACCAATCCTAAAATACCTAGATAAAACATAGTCAATTTGGAGATAAAAAGAAGGAAATATTGTGGAATTTAAAACACTTTATATTTTGCTAGTGAATGAGATTTTCTTCCAAAAATGTGCCTTCCTAATTATATTTACTTGAGTTCTTGTTTAAATTGGCTTTCTTCTTAGGTACTAGTTGGTTTACTTGGACAAGTTAGTTAAGCTCTCTAAGCCTTAGTTTCCTTATCTGTTAACAGGAAGGCCTTCTTCGCAGAACTCAATAAATGATAAATATGATCACTGGTTGCCTGACTGTGGGAGAAGGTCACTCCAAAATGGACTAATTGGTAGGTAGAAACCAGTCTGAATTTCGAACTGTGCTTTGGCTAATTCACAAAGTACTTCACAAAGCTGCTACTTCAAAACCACGTCATCCAAAGCACCGGGCCATTCCTACCTTCATCACAGGACCACTCTGATGATCAAATGAGACTACAGATGTATAAATACAAACTACACAGCATCTCATGATTGTAGTGTACAGAGAGAATGCTTAAACTCAGTAGCACAAATTATGCACAGCCTACTTTTGGGAATTTTCTGAGAGTTCTTGGTGGGGCCTTCCTAAAATGATGATAGCTAATTGTGAGGCCTAAGGAAAATCTTCCATTCAGAGTCATAAAAGACCCCAGCTTTCCTGAAGAATCATATCCTTCCAAACACATTAGTATACAGAATAACTTTTATATTTGTGCAAAGGGTAGGATGGGAGAAATCATGTTATAGAAAGATTGCACTTGGCAGTGAAGACATTCCCTATAAAGTTTACTATCACAATTTTAAGGGTTAGATCAGAATGCTGCAATTTTTATGTTACTAAATAGTGTTTAGTCAATGTTGTGTTACCCATAAACTGTTTTGTTGTCCTTGGTAACCTCAGTAACTTAAAGTTTGTAAGAATTTAAACATATTGGTCTCAGTGTGCAACTATTTAATAGAAATATTCTAGTGCTTACCAAACCTCATTGTTTAAATGAACTAAGAAGTCTTCTTTGCATAAAAATTACTGTTTATTAAACAGTGATACAGGAAGAACTTATTTACATTTCAAGCACTACCAACATACATCACTTAAGACAAAAAAAAGGCAAGCACTCCATAAGAAATGCTCAATCACTGTCAATCACGAACACTAAAATATACATAAACCAAAGCCAGCCATGTGAACTGCATTAGATTCAGCTAAACACAGAATTGCCAGCAGAACAAACAAAAAAACAAATAATTATCAGTGACTCACGACCTATTTACACAATATACAAAATAACTGGAAAAGGTGTAACCATGGAAACTTGATAACCCAAATTCAGTGCCTTCAAATTTTGCATTTATTTAAACACTGTGTAAACCATGTCTTTACAAAATTTAACTATTTCACAAGTAGTCAAAGCTTATCATTGCTATCTGATCATTATCAAAATAGTTTCAACTATAAATTAGCTGTCTTTAAAATTATTCAAGGACCAGTTTAATGAAACCATGATAAAAACGTCAAACCATTTTTTCAGCAAACTGTTATTTTCACAACTACTGATTAACAATTCAACAACTCAACTATATACAATAAGCCCCATAGTAGTCAAATAATATTAACCACACTTTGACATAAAGACTTTTTAAAACTCACACTTGCATGCAACCACCCCCACTTCCTCTAATTAACAACTAAAGCTATTAGCTATTTCAGTTTATAGGTGATTTTCACTGACAATTACCATTTGAATAGTTTAATATTTAATGCTATAGTCAGTCCTAATGTCTTATATTTTATTTCATAAGCTACATAAGTAAAACATTATTTTGTAGTTCACTGACTCCCACATTTAAGATGTGATGATGTTCAGTGTGTATTTCATTATGTAGATGAGCAATGGATGTTGTTTGACATGATTTAAATGGGTCAACAGTATTTTCCCAGTCACATTAATCATTCAGACAGCTAGAATGAAAAAAAAAGCCTTGAAAACTAAAACTAGAGAATCTATTCACACAAATGACACTCACCACTGGCGGGTTATCTAGGATGTGGTTAAGGAGAAGGAAGAGCTGCAGACTTTGAACACATGTTTCATTATTTATTCAGAAACCACTTCAAGACCCTAGCTCCATTTTCAGAATCCAAGTGAACACCCACAGGGACAGATATCTGAGATATGAAAGTGTAACTTTTAAAAAAGCATTAGATGGAAATCTATAAAAGCTTTTCCATTCCAGAAGAAAGAATAAAATTTGGGGAGTCTAACTCCAAATGAGACTGGGTCCCAAGTGTAGGATCAGACGTATGGTATCTATAAAAATATACAGCGGTACAGATGAGGACCCAGCCCTCACTCTGGACAACAATCCTGTCTTACCTGCTGATGGCTCCTAGAAAGTGAGGAAGACAAGGGGAACAAGAAAAAGCAGAACCAGCCTTTAGAAAGAGCAGCAGATCACCTGGATCCAGCCCTGAGTCAGTAAGAATCTGATGAGGAACATGGAAAGCAACAACATGAACTCACAAACAGCAATTCCATAGTTTCCTTTTCCTTGCATCATCATGACTGACTTTACATTCGGTCTGATTGAGGGATGAGCTGGTCTACATGGCCAGTCAACGTGCCAGAACACTATTCTGGACAACCACCCTACCACTTTGTTCCATATGATTTAGGTGCTTTCTAAAAACAAGTATGGAAGCGACATACAGTCTTGTCCCTCCCAATCAAGTTCTTTAGTGGGTCTTCAGGAGCTGTGAGGGGGACAGTGTCTAGCATTAACTTTTTCATTCTGAGTCCACTTCTGAAAGGTCATCTTCTCCTGAAACCACACGGAATGAGCCAAAGTCCATGAGAAGCCCATGTTTTGTTTTCCTGATTATGAAAATAGATGGTATTAGATATTTTAATAACAATACTGAAAAAGCAGAAATAGTAAATAGTAAAAAAAACCAGCAAAAATCTTCCTCAATTGATTACTGTTGACTTTCAGCAAATACACTTTAGAACATTTTTGTGTATCCACTAATATTATTATAGAATATTAATTTATCATATTTTATACATATTCTATTTATACATGTAGTTTCATTAAACTGCTATTTTGAAAGCAATTAATTTCTCTCTGCAATATATGGAAGACATCTGTCTATAACAAAAAAATGTAGATCTACATGATCCTTTTTAGGCCTCTTGGGTTGTTTTAGTGATTTCACAGCGTTCCTTTATATGGATGGGCCACATAAGTACTTTATTTAACCAATGATGAGCCTTTAGGCAGGTTATTTTTTAGGTTTTTTTCCTTGTATAATATACTTTTTACAAATACAACTGCACATATGACCAATTATTCTTTTTTGTTGAAATTTCTAGAAGTAGAATTCTTTGGGTTAAGAAATATGCAAAATTTTGACATATTTGCAAAACTGCTCTCTCTAAAACAGCAATTTTATTCCCAATGGTGCCTATTTCCTACACCCTCATCAATATTAATGCAGTCTTATAAAAGAAAAATGGTATCTCACTTTTACTTATTTTTCTTCAGATATTGCTGAGGTTGAGGATCTTTCCCTTTATTTATGTATTTGTACTCTTTTGTGAAATCTCCATTTAGGCCTCTTGGGTTGTTTTTTGCTTGGCATACTCTTAAGAGTGCTCTGTGAATTTATGTACTATATTGTTTCAAATATATATATTTTCAGTTTGCCATTTGTATTTCAACTGTATTTAAAGTGTTTTTGGCCATACAATTGGGCTTAAATTGAATTTATGGATTAATCTAGGGAGAATATTCTTCTTTGAAATATTTAGTTGTTTTATTTAAGACAAGATATCTTCACATTTACTGCAGTATTCTTAATATCCCTCTGTAGAGATCTAATATTTTCCTTATATAGGTCCTGTATTTTTCTTATTTGTTTATTCTTAGGTATTTTATATTCTTGGTTGCTTTATTAATGGAATGTTTTCCATTATATTTTCTGCCTAAATATAGGGCAGTAATCTTAAATGCACTTTTCTTTAAAAAACAAGTTTTAAAAATTGAAGTATAATACTCTAGTGTCATATTTTTATGCTCCTAAATATACCAAAAAAAATCAAACATACAGACTCACACTTACTCTATTAAAAAGAAGTGAACTGAGACTGGCTGGGGTTAACTAGACTTTCCTTTTCATCATTGCCAACTCACCCCTCTCTTACTTTGTCTCTCCTCAAACATTACCCTCCCTCTTCCCAAGAAGTGCTGAACTGGGTGAGCTAACAGGTGCTAAAGTGCCAATAAATTAAAGGCACCCAAAATAGAAAAATAGAGTTTGAGGGGTGATATTTAAAATATTTCAAAAAATCAATGACTTAATCATCGGGGGAGGGGAGAGAATCAGAACATTTTTAGACTTATTATTCCACACTTATGTAAGTTTACAACTTCGTCTTTGCCAGGACAAGAACTCTGTATAGCACTAGTTCCTAGGATCCTCTTGCACTCAGTTTGACTCACCCCTAGAAGGAGAAATAAGTCCTAAAGTTGTAGAAGGGCAGCGGGAATCCTCTCTCTGTTGCTCCCTTTAAGCAAATTCTCTCCTGATGTATTTTTCTCCATGACTTTCAGAACACTACCTCTAGCTCCACCTACAAGTCTGGAAGATCACTCTACTGTACCATATAGTTGACAGAAAAAAAAAATGACTTTTTTTTTTTGCATTAAAAATATCTGATATACAGCCCTGGCCAGTTTGGCTAAGTGGTTAGAGCGTTGGCCCGCAGACCGAAGGGTCCCGGGTTTGGTTCCATCCAAGGGCAAGTACCTCGGTTACAGGCTCGATCCCCGGCCCTGGTTGGGATCTCTCTCACCTTGATGTTTCTCTTCCTCTTTCTCTCTCTCCCCCTTCCACTCTCTCTGAAAAGCAATGGAAAAAATATCCTCAGGTGGGGATTAAAAAAAATGAAGTTGATGTACAGACAGCAGCATGGAAGAGCTGGTTACATCCTTTGCTCTACTTTTACCTGCACTTGAAATTTTCAATAATAAAGTTTTGAAAGTATTCGATTCAGCACTAAAATTATCTTTCCTAAAGAATTCTAAGAAGTGTAGGAAATAGAAGGGTTATTTTAAATCTGGGAAAAACAAAGCATTTAAAATGAGCGTTGACCTGCAGTTGCTCCTGGGCTGTAAGCCAGGAAGAGCCCAGGACTAGTGCTTCTTGATGGTGGGACTATAAAGTTATTCGCATATTTCTAATTTGCATTTCACAGCCACAGGAGAAATCCTGGGGCCCAGAGTTTTAGCCACTCATATACTATGCAAGTCAAACTCTTGAAAGTACCCTGGAGCACAAGAGAGCCCAAGGCTGGATACTTAATTGTTTCTGAGTGCAGTGTGGTGTAAGGTGCCGGCTGGGATCTAAAAGGTGTTTGGGGCTTGTCCTTCGCTACGATGTACAGAAAGGCAGAAAATCTTCAAGGGACTTCAACCCTAGAAGTGTTGAAGAAACACTGCAGAGAGGTCTATTCTACCTTTGTTTTATAAAACATGAGGCAACAAGTAGATACTTGCACAATGATATAGGGCCACCCAGGTAGGTATTTCAGGATAATATATAAAATAGGAAGGCTATAAATCCATAAAGGATGTTGCAGTGGAGTGACATGGACAGAATTCATACTTAAAACTAATGTTTCATCATTACCAAGTCCACCCTGCTCTCAACTCTACTGCCATGACTAGATGATGCTGGCCCTATGAAAAGACTGGCAATATTTGGTTTTGGTGATTGCTAACTTTAGACCTCATAAATATTATGTAACTCTAGTTTTTTCACCTCTAGCCAACCAGCCTGACTGCAATTTTCAGCCCTAAGTGGCAAACTGACATTGAGAATTTATGAGCTTTGCCTTTTAGTAATGCCCATTTCCTTTTGAATTATTGTAGCCTGCAGCCTGAAGCAGATTATAATTATCATTCCTTTGGCCACATGAGTCTGAAGATCTACAAGTGGTTCAGATAGCTACATTAATATGTTTCAATTTTAGGTAGGCTGGTAAATAAAAGTTCTATATAACAAATGAGAAGCAGATGACTTTTTTTGTATTGCTAGAATTTTTAAACTATCTTAGCTAAATAAATTTGGTCCCAGTCACAGTGTCCATGATTCCCTGTCTCATTAGAGATGTTTTTCACTTTACCATCAAAACAACAAATACATATTGTACAGTGTGCTTGAAGCAGAATATTCAGGTAGGTGATCTCTACTACAGATAAAGTTAGCTCTACCTCAAGATAAATATGTGGTCTTAGCTGTTTGGAAAGCATTTTCTTACATTAAAAAAATGTGGCTAAGTTCTCTGGCTAGCCTATTTGCCCATAATTTAACTGAAATACTACACATTTGCAATGAAAACTAAAGGTTTGGAAACATTCAGCTGCGAGCACCTAGTATTTTAGCTACTATGGGTTAACTGAGCTAGCCTGGGAATGCTGCTGCCATTTACAATGTGGTTTCTAAAGGAAAAGGTGCTCCACATTGTTGACAATTAGGAAAAGTCAGAAGTCCACTCTACTGCCTCCCGTCTCCCATTCTCAGTCTCCTTCACTCAACTGGAAAGTAGACGGAGGCTGAGAAGCCCTGAAAGACTAGAGAGGAGAAGATAAGGCCCAGTCTCATGCTTTCCTATAAAACCTCTACCAGTTTCAGAGCCAGGATCTTCATGTTCAACTTTTTCCAACTTCTAGAGCAAATGAAAGGAATCAAGTCTGTTCTAAAGTTCAAGTAACCCTTCTTACCTAATCCTTAACACCAGAGTGAACACCTGAAGCCCCAATACAACCACTCTGATAGGAGCATGGTGGCTCTGGAGGACTATTATCATCTATCCAGAGTTTACCAACATGGGCAGAAGGTCTACTTAATAATTGTTCATAACTTGGATGGAGCCAGTGGAACTGACTGTCTAGTTTCAGTTCTGGCTCTAAGATTTACTAGCTGTCAACCTTAGGCAAGTTACTTAACTATTCTGTGCCCTAGTTTCTTCATCTGTTAAAAAAGGGAAAAGAGCCCTGGCTGGTTTTCTCAGTGGTTAGAGCATCGGCCCGAGGACCGAAGGGTCTCGGGTTCGACTGCTGGTCCAGGGCATGTACCTCAGTTGCAGGTTTGATCCCTGGCCCCAGTTGGCGCAAGTGAGGGAGGTAACCAATTGATGTGTCTCTCTCACATCGATGTTTCTCTTTCTCTCTCTCTCTTCTCCCTTCCACTCTCTCTAAAAAAATCAATGGAGAAAATATCCTCAGGTGAAGATTAACAACAAAAAAAAGGAAAATAAAAAATTGTTGTAAGGATTAAGTTCATATGTATTAAGCACTTATTTAGCATGGCCCCTGGTACACAGCGATCAATAAGTTAAGCTATCACTCAATACAGGTTTAATATATCACTATGAATAAAAAAGGTACAAAAATGCTCTCTCCTTCTTTAAAGCTATACTATTTTGTTTTGGTATCCAGAGTAGTAGTTAGGTAGGAAGACACAATGTAGTAAGTAGACATTAATACCTAGAAAGAGTTTATGTGCCACTGAAATACTCCTACAGACACACACACACACACAGACACAGACTTCTAAAATATGCTGCATATAGGTAATAGAAAACAGTTAACTTATTTTATCTATGTTCTTTTTACTAATATTTTAAAGAAAGCATTTTAAAAGGTAGTACTAGTACAGGTGAGGATGTGGGGGCAACAAAAACACTCATATACTACTACTGGAGAGAGTGATGATTGGTACAACCACTTTGGAAAACTGTTATTATAAAGTCACTAGTTCACTCCTAGGTATATACACAATAGAAATGTATACAGAAGTGTACCAAGAGACACACACAAGAATGTTTGTGATAGAAAACAAGTTGAAATAACCCAAATGACTATCAATAATAGAATGGATAAATTCATAAATGGAAGACTATACAGCAACCAAAATGAAGTACAACTATAAACAACAATATGGAGAGATCTTTAAAATATAAAATCATGTCAAAGCAGCCAGACACACACAAAAATGAGTACTTATTGTATGATTCTATTTACATAAAGTTCAAAACAGACAAAACTGAACCACACTGTTTAGAAATCTATACATGGGGTAAAACTATAAACAAAAGCAAGGAAGTGAATATTACTGAATTCAAGACTGTGATCACCTAAGAGATGGAAAATATTTGGATTGGGAAAGGAATGTGGAGTTCCTCTGAGGTGCAGGCAATGTTCTGGTTTTTAAAAAAACTGGCACAGTAGTTATATAGGTGTTCGCTTTATAATCACTCATTAAATGGTTTGTTTTACATATGTTTCTCTCTATATATTTCACAATAAAGTGCTTAGAAGGGACAGAATAAAAAAGGCAGAAAAAGAAGAAAGAAAGAAATGAAGGAAAGAAGGGAGAGATAAAATCAGAACTAGGAGAGAGCGAGAAAGAGAGGGAGGGAGGAAGCATTATAACAATCAAGTTTCTGTGTATCATGATGCAAGTAATTTAAAATATTTATTAATATGTTAAATTCAAGCATTTTTTAAATCAAGTAAAATTTTAAAAACCAGAAATAATTCACAGTTTCTACTATACAGTAAAAAACATTAGTAGCATAGTTGTTTATATTACATTTAATTGACTATGAGAAATTTGTATTTGAAAAAATTTAAATGAATTCTTGTAATTATTCTATTACTAAAAACTGGTTAATAAATACCCTTGATGATCATGCAACTACTTTCTTATTCCAGAGCTTTCTTTTGAGATAACTTTAGACTTATGGAAGAATTGCGGAAATAGTTGAGAGAATTCCCATATACCTTTCACCAGCTTCATTCATCCTGTTAACATCTTACATAACTATAGAGGATTTATAAACCCTAAGAGCTTGGATACAATCCCATTAACTAAAGTACAGAACAGAACTTAATCAGGTTCCTCCAGTTTTTCCAGGAATGTCTTTTTTCTGTTCCAGGATCCAATTCAAGATCCCATACTTCATTTAGTTGTCATGACTCCTTAGTCATCTAAAGTCTGTAACAGTTCCTCAACTTTCCTTGTCTTTCATGACCTTGAGAACTTTGAAGAGTATTGATCAGTTATTTTGTAGATTGTTCTTCAATTTTGCCTTGCCTGATGTTTTCTCATAATAAAAATGAGACAGAGTATCTGGAATACCACAAATGTATCCTTCTCAGTGCACCATATCAGAGCGTTCATTATGATGTTAATCTTGGCTAAAATGGTGGCTACCAAGATTATTTAATGTAAAGATCCAATTTCCATTGTAATTATTAAATATTTTACAGGAGATACTTTGAGACTATGCAAATCTTCTGTTTTTGCTTAAACTTTTGCCCACTAATTTTAGCACCTGCAGCAATTTTTACTGTGATATTCTCTAAAAGTGATTTTTCTATTCATAATTTTGTATTTTTAAATTAACTTCATTGGTGTGACACTGGTTAATAAGATTATATGTTTCAAGTATACAATATTATAATACATCATCTGTATATCACATTGCATACTCATTACCCGAAGTTTAGGCTCCTTCTGTCACGATATATGTGATCCCCTTTATTCTTTTTTATTTACCTTCATATATCAATATGGACTTGTGTATATTTATTCTTTTCTTTGGGTTATAATCCAATTCTATCATTATTTTGTTGCTCACAATCTTTCAGGCTGGTTCCTGCGCCCCCTTCAATACGCTTCATTTCCTGCCCCTTTGTTTTTAGCATCCTTCACTTTCTGGAATCACAAGATGCTCTATACTCACCTTGTGTTTTCCTGCCCAATCTTGAAATCAATCCAAGGACCCCTAGTTCTTTTTACTGAAGAATGGTAGTTAGAAACAAAGATATGGGCACTAAGTGTGCTGATTGCCACTGGGAAAAATCACTGATTCTAGTTACTTCAGTGAAGTGAGCTAGGAAATACATGCATACACGGGCATCTCTAATTTTTTCCTTGCTGGATTTGGAAATTGTTTATTTATTTACTTTTTTTTTTTTACATTCAATATTATTTTGTATTAGTTTCAAGTGTATGGCATAGTGGTTAATCATATATTTTACAAAGTGTTTCCCCCAATATTTCCAATACGCACCCGGCACCATGTATAGTTATTACAATATTATTGACTATATTCCCTATGCTGTACTTCACATCCCCAGGGCAATTTTGTAACTACCAATTTGTAGTTCTTACTCCCTTCACCATTAACCCAGTTACCCACCCCTCCACCCCTCTGGCAACCATCAGTCTGTTCTCTGTATCGTGGGCTTTTTCCTATTTTATTTGCTCATTTATTTTGTTCTTTAGATTCCATATATAAGTGAAATTACATGGTATTTGTTTTTCTCTGACTGGCTTATATCACTTAGTATAATACCAACTAGGCCCATCTATGCTGTTGTAATTGGTAAGATCTCATTATTTTTTATGCTCGAGTAATATTCCATTGTATGTATGTACCACCACTTTTTTATCCACTCGTCTACTGACGGGCACTTGTGTTGCTTCCATATCTTGGCTATTAGAAATAATGCTGCAATGAATAGAGGGGTACATATATTTTTTTCAAATTAGTGTTTTGGGTTTCTTCAGATATATACTCTGGGTCATAAGGCAGTTCCATTAAAAAAAAATTTTTAGGAACCTCCATGCTGTTTTCCACAGTGGCTGCATCAGTCTGCATTCCCACCAACAGTGCATGAGGGTTCCCCTTTCTCCACAACCTCGCCAACACTTATTGTTTGTTGATTTATTGATGATATCCACTTTGATAAATGTGAGGTGATATCTCATTGTGGTTTCAATTTTTATTTCTCTGATGATTAATGATGTTGAGCATCTTTTCATATGTCTCTTGACCATCTGTACGTCCTCTTTGGAGAAATGTATTCAGGTCCTCTACATGTTTTAAAATTATATTGTTTGCTTTTTTGCTGTTGAGTTGTATGAGTTCTTTACAAATTTTGGACATTAACTCCTTATCGAATGTGCATTGGAAAATATCTTTCCTCATTCAGTAGGTTGTATTTTCATTTTGTTGATGGTTTCCTTTGCTGCAAAAACTGTTTAGTTTGATGTAGTCCCATTTATTTATTTTTTCTTTTGATTCCCTTGCCTGAGGACACATATCAGAAAAAATATTGCTAAGAGAAATGTCAGAGATTTTACTGCTTATGTTTTCTTTTAGGAGTTTTATGGTTTAAATCTTACCTTTAAGTCTTTAATTTATTTTGAGTTTATTCCTGTATATAGTGTAAGAAGGTGGTCTAGTTTCACTTTTTGCATGTATATGTCCAATTCCAGAGTTTTTAAAATTGATATAATGTACATGGGACAACAATATTACTTGCTGAAGCGTAAAAAGCTACCAAATTTTCTTAGCAGGAAAACTATATCCTTTCAGAAGCTTAATAATAATAATAATAATAATAATAATAATAAAAATAATACAACTGACATGTTTGTAGCAAATTACAAAATAATTTCATACATATTATTTAATTTTGTCCAACAACCTGGGTAAGGTAATTTGGGAAGATATTCTTATACTTATTTCACAGGCAAAACCCCCTGAGACTCAAGGAGGGTAAGGGGTTTGCCCAAGATCACAAAAGTTACAAGTGGCAAATCTGGATTTCAAACCTAAGCCTATCTTTTAAAACCTTTTTATTTATAGAAAATTTCAAATATACACAAAATAGACAGATTACTACAACAAACTGCCATGTACCCACAATCCAGTTTTAACAATTATCCACTCATGCTGATTCTGTTTCATCTATAACCATCCTCCTTTTCCATTGAATTATCTGGAAGCCAATTCCAGACATATCATTTCATCCATAAATATTTCAGTATATATATCTAAAAGATGAGAACTTCTTTAAATGATTTAACAATATGGCCTTGTCACACCTAAAAAATTAACAGTAATTCCTTAATATCATCAAATATTTGGACAGTCTTCTGATACTCGCCTTTTGTTATATGTGTATTTACTTTTTTTCATTAAACAGTTTGTTAAAATAGGATCCAAATAAGGTATATATATATTGCATTTGATTGATATGTCTCTTATGCCCGTTTTAATCAATTCCTCTCTCCTCCTGAAATGCCTTTTTGTTCCCAGCATTTCCCACATTCTGGAATTTACCAGCTGTACCTCAGTGGTGACATTTAACACATTTCTCTTATATTTCCTATAGACTGATATTAAACCCAGGGAGTTGTTGTGATCGAATTTCAGTCTTTTTGGTAAGAATATTTAAGAGATGGTGGTGTGCTCTGACAGCTGTCTCTCCTTTTGTGGTGTTAGTAACCAATGATGGCCAGTGCCTGGATCCATTAACTCATTAGGGGTTTGCCAAATGGTCGTATTTTATCAGATCCCTTTCATTCATTGGCAGGAATACTTCTATAAAGAAAAGCTTTCTTTTATCAAACTATTTGGTCAACCTGAGGTTCAGTTCATACAGTAAACCAAGGGAAAGGCTTGATTATATCTGTTTATTTAACCAGTTTTCAGAATAGCTAGTGAAAAACCTAGAGCTTTGAGCAGTAAATTCAGTGTTCTTAATCAGAGATTAAATTTCTATCTGAAAGATTTGATCTAAAAAATTACCTATTTCTGTGTAAAAAATAATTTCTACGTAAAAGACTGTGTCAGTACAACTTAATTTCACTTTGAAGTAAAAATACTGGTCAGAGTCCACTAAAACAGAAACACTTCACTAATTTTTATCATAAAGGAAAACATTAATCACCCTGATTTAATAAATCACATTTCTCCATCCCTTTCTTCTCACACTTTCATTTCTGGGGTGGAATGGGACTACAGCAGTGATAACAAGACTGCAATTTAAAGGGGGCAAAAACCCAACTCCAAATGGGTTTTTCTTTAAGAAAGAAACTCAAAACCAAAAGAAAACAGGTAAAATTAGCTATTGGAAATTATGGCCATGCGAATCAACCCTTGCTCCCCACATCTGGCAGCACTTAGCTCCCTGAGGGCATGCCTGGTGCCCTAGGGCGCCGTTACACATGTTTGACCAGCAGGGCAACAACAAAGGACACAGAGGCTATAAAAAGAGGCAGCAGGTAACCATCAGGCGGGCCAAATGGCTGAGGCACTTTGACAGAACACACAGCGAAGCAACTGGTTACTCCCAGGGCTGAAAAGTCAACGAGGGAGGGCTTTATTTTGGGATTCAAATCCCACAACCCGCCTCGTTAAGTCACTGGGTTACTTCCTTGTTTTAATCAGGTCCACAAATCCTCCCTTTTTTTTCAGACATTCTGTGAGTAACATCAGAGACAAGCTGTATAAAGCCACCTTGTCTTCTTGCCAAAAACCCATCTGAGAATTCAACTAGACTGTATTGTGGACTCTACCCCCAGACCGTGGAGGAAGTGAAGGTGCCAAGTTATTCTGCAAACACTTTGGCATTATACTAAAAAAAAGGCAGAAGTGTTCATGAATGAGATGGTCTATCTTATTATATTCATTCTGCAACTTAGATGAGTATATAGTACTATCAGTTTTAAATATGGCTCCTACCTAAGCAGACATTTCATAATTATGAAGTAAGGGCTTTGCCTTTCCCACAGCCTAAAAGCCCCTTTTGGAGGTGTTGGTAGGGGAGTGTCACCCTTCTCTCCCACCACGAATCCTTACCTTCCTCTTTGCAAAGACTGTTAAAACATATCAACTCATCCTTCTAATACAACTTAGCAAAACACAGGAATGATAACTCCTATTAAACTAAGGCTTTATGGGGATATTCCCTTAACCCAAAGGAATGATTCTAGTAGTTGGAAATTTTATGTTCCAAACAGGTTGTAGGGGAGATATTTTGGGGCAATGGAATCTTTCCAACGATTTCAGTTACACCACTGTTAATAGTCTGTTTTATAAAAATAAAGCTCTATGAGGTAAGGACTATAAATGTCTTTAGTCCAACCTTCCAGTGAAATATTTCTGAATTATAAATTTTTGAAAATGATAAGCACTTAATAAAATATTTCTAAACTGTCACTCATATTTATTCTTCAAAACAATTTATTTATTTTAGAGAAAGAGAGACAGAGAGAGAAATATCAATTTTTGTTGTTCCACTTATTTACGCATTCACTGGTTGATTCCTGCATGTGCCCTGACTGGGGATGGAACCCACCACCTTGGCGCATTGGGCTGATGCTATAACCAACTGAGCTACCTGAACAGGGCAAAACAATTTCTTAAAACTAAGCAACAGGAAGATTTTTTGATGTGTGACATATACATACATGCATACACGCGGGCATATGTTTAATTGTGGAATTAAGACATCTTTTAACAAATGGATCACATATAATTAAATATTTGGAGAAGCTAAGTATAGTTTCATTTTTAAGTACAGAAGAAAGTTAAGTGAAATATTTTAATAAGAAACAGAATATTTCTTGCTAATTGATGTTCCTCCAGTGACTTTAAGATAAAAGGCAGAAAAGTCACTGATGACTACGTTACTATTGCTCTTGACTTTATTACAAAACCAGAAGCATATAAAACATTTGAATTCAGAAAGGTAATTTCAAATGCTGAAAGCTGGGGCCAGGGTTCATGGGTTAAGAATGCAGACAGGGGTTTTGTCCAGAGTATCCCTCCTGTAACGTGATAGCGATGTTGTGTTATACATCTTTGGGCCCTTCTTGCCTGCTTTAGTTTCTACCTCTGCAATGTTTTGTTTTGTTTTTTTAAATATATCTGTATTGATTTCAGAGAGAAGAAGGGAGAGGGAAAGAGACAGAAACATCAATGATGAGAAAGTCATTGATCAGCTGCCTCCTGATTGCCCCCGACTGGGGATTGAGCCCACAACCCGGGCATGTGCCCTGAGTGGGAATCGAACCGCGATCGCCTGGATCCTAGGTCGATGCTCAACTGCTGAGCCACGCCCGGTTGGGCTGCAGTGTTTGTTTGTTTGTTTGTTTTTTAATGTAGACTTAAAAATGAGCTAAATTCCACTTCATGAGTTTGAGGTGGTTATTTTTGTGGATTATAGTATTTTCATTCACCAGGTATTTTGGAAAATGTTTGCCATAGATGCCCATACAATAGGGGACTCTAAGGCCAGAAAATATTTTCTCTGCTTTATTGTAATATAGACTGTTTTTTCTATTCATGCTTTTGCTTAAATTTAATAAATGGACAAGAACTAAAAGATGATAGAGTTTTTATAGTTCAAGGGTTTTTAGGTGAATTTTCATAAGAATAAAACATTTAAAAAGCAAATAAGTACATTTATAATTACTGACAACAGTAAACTGTACCTTTAAAGGGAATACATTCTCTGTGGAGTTCACGGGACCTCTCCTGGCATGTCGTGGTGGGACCATGCACTTCCTGTTGGATTCTTACTCTTCTATTTTCCTTCTTTTTCAGGCTGTGCTGTATCTATCTAAAAATGGCCTATAAAGTTGCTTTAACAGTAAATACATGGTTAAAGTAACATACTAATCATGATAAGTTTAAGAGAAAAATCAAGAATCAAGTTAGAATATGGTTTTAATGTTCTTAAATTACTGAAGTAAATTCATATCTGTAACTGACACTAAAAACAAGCACTGTCTTTCCTTTTTCAATCCCCAAGAAACTGATTTTCCACCATAGTTTCAAATTCTTACATGTCTAAATCTATTTGCCATGTAGTTCACAGCAAACCAAGCTTATTATTTTTATTTTTTTACAAATCTTTCTTTTGGAGATGTCAATGATGTTACTGGTAAATGAAAAAAGCAAGTTGCAGATCGTGTATAGTACGATATCATTAAAAACACACATACATAGACATTTTGCACATGTATAGAAAAAAAAAAGTCTAGGTGAGATAATTACTAAGTTTTCCTGCTTAAAATTCTTCAATGTTTGTCAACCACTTTTAGAACATAATTCTAACTGCTCAGAGTCTACGAGGCTCTGTGTGGTCTCGCCTCTGTCTACTTCTCTGGCCTCTTCACACTCCACTCTCCCTGTCACTCAGTGCTCCCCAACCACAGGGTCCCTTTCTGTTCCTCAGGCATGTTAAGTTCTTTCTTGTCTCAGCATTTGCTCTTTCACCAGCTCCTCACATCACTGGCTCATTCACATCTTTCGGGCATCAGCTCAAATGTCACTTCATTGGAGGCCTTTTGGGAGCACTCTCTCTAAAGTGGTCTTCCCTGCTTCTCACTCCCTCTTGACTTTATTTCCTCCAAAGCATTTTTCCCATATTGGAGTCACCATGTCTGTCTAATTGTGTCTTTTTGCCTCCCCTCTCAGAATACCAACTCCACAATGTCTGAACTTCAGCACCTAAACCATTGTGGGGGTTTGTTCTTGTCTTTCTTTAGGCCTCTTCAGCCTGGTAAAATCTTTATACTTTGGACCTCAATTTTCTTCTTTCAGAGTCTAATTTTTACAATTTGGATTTCACTTTCTTGCAAAAAGGACTATCCACATGAGCAAACACCAGCGGGAATAAAGTATGGTTAATTAACTTGCCGTCTGAAAAGCCAGGGATGAGAAAACTTCATGCAAACTTTAGGACAAATGACATTTGTAGATAAATTTAAAATAATGTATGTGCCTACATACAGTCAGTTCTCCCTATTCATGGGTTCTGCATCCTCGGCTTCAACAAACTGCAGACGGAAAATAGAACAACATGCATTTGAACTGCGCAGGTCCATCTATATGTGGATTTTTTTCAATAAATACAAAAAATGTATTTTCTCTTCCTTATGATTTTCTTAATAACATTTTCTTTTCTCCAGCTTAATTTATTGTAAGAATACAGTATATAAAACATATAACATACAAAAGATGTGTTAATTGACTGTTTATGTTAATGGCAAGGCTTCAAGGGTCAACAGTGTTGCAGGGCGGGGGGAAGTCACGTTGTTGCTGACATGTACTATGTAGTTACACCTACCAATGGTTGCATCTGTACTGAACGTGTACAGCACTTTTTCCTCGTCATTATTCCCTAAACAACACAGTCTAACAACTATGTACATAGCATTTACATTGTACTAGTTATTATAAGTAATCCAGAGATGATCCAAAGCTTATGTGAGGATATGAGTACGTTATATGCAAATACTATGCCATTTTATATAAGGGACTTGAGCACCCAAGGATTTGGGTATCCATGGGTGTTCTGGAAGAAATTCCTGGAGGATACCAAGGAATGACTATATGTAATATATATAGATGTATGTATATTTGATTACCTATAAATATGACACCTGATGGCTAACTCTAGACAGAAGTCTATGGTTGTATGTGTTGGGTCTGGGCATTCTCTAGTGTTTATTATCTACCCCAGTGCTGGCTCAGTGTCTGGCATATAGTCACCAATCAGTAAGGGTTTGTTGAATGAAGGAAGAAACCCATTCATTCCCAGTTCCTGAAGTGATATCGGCATACCCCACCTCATTCTTCTAGATCCCTTCATACTGCTCGGAAAGGGAAAATGGGTATAAGGAACCAATGTGGTTATTACTGTAAGTAATAAATGTCTGCCCTGATCCAGAAACCTCATGTTTGCTTTCAGGACAAAATTCAATAAATATAGGTATTACAAACCCATTGCCTTCCCCTCAGGATGGAAAGGTGGTACAGAATTGGTGGCTCTCACTCACTTGTACTTGTACCAGGTCAACTAACTTGAAACTATGGTTTCATTATTGAGCCCCAAACTTTCTCTTCAATTGTGTGGTCATCATAGATATTCATCTCAATATGTTTTAGAAACTGAAATGAATGTTGAAGACACTAAGACAAATTTTAAAGATTACTATATTGTGAAAATGAGACCAAGATGTGAAAGCAAGAAAGCCTTTCTGCTTTCTGTAGCAAGCACAATGTCTAAGTAGGCAGCTATGGGTTCACTGAGAAAGCTTTAAAAGCCGCACTTAGAAAATGAAAAATCCACAATGAGAGTGAGAAGATTCTTCCATGAGCTACTTACTAAGCTAAAATGTGGGGTTCTCCCCTAGAAAATAATGGATCTCAGCAATGATCACAAATGGCTGCTAACATGACAAAAGAGAGAACTACCAGACACATGCCTCCTGATGGAAGTATATGACACTACCTATGATGTATTCTTGCCAAAAAAATTGAACTTTAATCTGATCAAACTTCAGGATGGAAGTGATGGAGTTTACAGAAAATACAGGGGAAAGAAAAATGGTAAATGACATCATAAGGACCCAATCAGAAAATCTAGCCTGAGAAAGCCTACAGAATAAATGACCTGGTTTCTTCAACAAATAAATCACAAGAGGAAAAAAAGAGGGAAGGGGAAACCTATAGATTAAAAGATTAAAGAGACACATCAATCAAATGCAATGTGTGGACTATGTCTGGTTCCTGATTCCAACTAATCAACGGTGAAAAAAAATTCAGGAAATCTAGACATTAACATATTTGATGCTAAGGAATTATTCTCAAATTATGTAAGGTTTAATAATGGTGTATTTTTAAAAGTACTTATATCTTAATATTTTAGAGTTGCCTACTAAAATATTTATGGATAAAATGGTATATCTAAGATCTGTTTGCACAGATAATCTGTGGAGGAGGAATACAGGGAGTAGATGAGTAGATGAGTGAAGTAAACCAAGATTGTTGAAGTTGGGTGATGGATCCATGGAAGTTCATTATAGTATTCTCTCTAGTGTATATTTAAAATTTTCCCTAAGAAAAAGCTAAATTAAAAAAAGCTTTTATCAGTTATCATAGTACCCATCAAAACACATCTACACCAGTTCTCACATGGTCCAATAATTGCATCAGTATCACAAACAGTGTTTATGAAAATGCAGATTTCTGAGCTCTGCCCCAGCTCTACTGATTTAGAAAATTCAAGTATGGCGGTTAGAGTGTGTATTTTAATAAAATAAATTATTTTTACACACACTAAAATTTCTTACATAAATGATACTTATAAACACTACAGTTTGAGAAACACTGACCGGGCATTTTGTGTCAGTTTCATTCCTCACTTTCCAAGTGAGAAAGTAAAAGGATGAAGATAAATTAACTGGTCAGAGTTCACTTTGAGGCCTTAAAAGAATTGAGATCTTTAAGCCTCTTAGATCTTCACTTTCCAGTTTACTGTTCAAGCACCAACTAAGCAACATTGTTTAAAAATATATTATCATTAGCTTTTAAAAGTTTGGCTCAAATTCCACCAGAACCAATTTACCCTTTTGATCCTTCAAGACTAAAACACACACACACACACACACACCCCCATAAGTATCGCAGGGGTCCCATATAAGATATCTTTAAAAAAGAGGGCTCTATCAAGATGTAAGAGATAGCCTGGCATTCTGATAAAAGTGGAGGTGTTCATGGCCAAATCCCTGGGATCTGGCTGAAAACTGAACACTCATTTTCATTTGATAGGGCCTTAGTATAAGGTATATAGCAGGGGGGGTCACCTGCTTGCCGTTGACAAAGATTATGTGTCAGGAGGCCATGTCCTTTTCCCTGGTGAGGGTTCTGGAGGCCAATTTTCATCTGCCCAGACAGGTCATTGGTTGGACTACATGGTTTGGATTTCTCAGAGTTCTTCTTGTTTATAAAGACACCCTTGGCTTCCATGCTTGGTAATGGCTTTTCAAAAGGTAATTAGAGAAAGTATGAGGTGGGCACATTTTTCTATTTATCTAGATGGCTACATTCACACCCCTCCCCCCTTTTGGTATTCATCCAAGTGGTTTAATTTTGAATTAAAGGGGTGGGTTAGAATTAAAAATGGAGGTACACAGATCCTTCATTGAGCAAAAACCAGCATCTTCATTCCCCCTCAACATTTTAGGAAAATTTTCAAACATACAAAAATGTTCAAAGAATTTTATAGTAAACATGTATACTACCTAGATTCTACAATTAACATTTTACTATGTTTGTTCTTTATCACATTTCTAAACATTCCACTATTCATTTTGGGGGGATGCATTTCAAAGTAAGTTTCAAAAGATCAGTAACCCATTTCCCCTTAATTCAACATGCACACCATTAACCAAACTTCAATATGTGTTTAGAGCTCCTTTTTTAGGTATTTTTTCTGTTAATCCTCAACTGAGGATATTTGAGGGAGGGAGGGAGGGAGGGAGGGAGGGAGGATGAGAATGAGAATGAGGAGCATCCATGCAGGAGAGACACATCGACTGGTTGCCCCCCAAGCATGGAGATTGAACCAGAGATGCTTCAGTGCCTGGGCAGATGCTCTAACCACTGAGCAAAACCACCCAGGGTTTTTGTGGTTTTGTTTTGTATTTTGAGGTAAAATTTATATGCTATGATATGCACAATCTTAAGCATATCATTTGGTGAATTCTGACAAATGCATACACCTGTATAACCAAATACCTATCAAGATACAGATTATTACCAATACCCCAGGAAGTTTCCTCTTCTCCCTTCCCAACAATCCCACCTTTACCCAGTATATACAGAAGGATATGGTCTGATGCTTCCACATCATCTGGTGAGGTGGGACTGAAATTTTTGTAACACTTCCCAAATAGGATAACTTAGGCCACAGACAGACTATTTTTCTTAGATGATTTGAACATGATATAAAACAAAAAGTCAGATCCCGAACATTTTCATGCTTTTCCCACTTGACTATATCTCAAAATTTCATTTCAAAACTTCTGACTTAAATTAAAACTTCCAAATTAAACTTCTGACTGTTTCCAAGCAAATAGGCAACTTTTTTCATAAGCTTTTGTCAAGACAAACCTACAGGAATAGCTACTATAGAGGAAAAGAATCATAAATGCATTTTTAAAAATACTTCACATGGGAAATGCAATTAAGTTTAATTACACTGAATGCTAATATTCCCCCTATAATAATAAAAACAAATGTTTGAAATCTACTCTAATGAAAGGAAAAGCCCTAGTATGTTACACAGCTAAAAATACACTTGGGGTGGAGGGAGGCAAAGGTGGGCAAAATGGGGGACATCTGTAATAGAGTCAACAATAAAAAAATAGTTATACATGAATTTTTGTTATTACTTTAAATCTAATGCAGCCCAGATTTCAAAAATTAATGATTCTATTAATTCTACTATTTTCTACTCAGGCAAACAAAGGCAGTAATGTTACAAGGATATTCGTAGGATATCTGAAAACTACCAATAAACAGCATCTTTTTTCTTATTTGTTTAATAACTGCTGTCACTCTCTTTGTAAGCAGCAATCACAAGATGTCAAACAAATTCTGCCTTGACTGTGGGTACTGATAGATGTCTCTGCTTGTTTTTATTAAAAACAAAAAAATTTCCCTGCATTAATTACCAACACAGGAGAAGCGGCGGCACTGCTGGGATGTTCACCAGCCTCTGGGCAAGCAGAGATGCAGCACAGAAAACCACGGAGCAAACTGGAATACTGAATACCGGAACACATTTTTCTTTAACCCCCTTGGGGGCCCAGGGACTCAAAGTCTTAGATTCCCTTAAAGGGAAAAGCAGGAGCATGCATGGGGGCAGGGTGGGATCATGTTTATCAGTCACAACAGTTCATCTGGGCCTGGATCCAGGTAGTCTGCATGTCTAAATTTGATGAAATATAGGCGCCACCAGGTAACAGTAGTGGTCAGGGAGCTTGCCAGAAACCTGTAACTCAAAACTGAAAAATGAAATTAAAAGACTACTTTGGTCAGGCAATTTCTTTCTTCAGGATGCAATAACTGCAAACTACAAAGTTGAAAGAACAGACAATTCTTTGTATGTTTTAAAACTTCTTCCTAATGTGACACGATATCTGGGCCAGAAAAATATACACAAATAGTTTCAAACTTGAATTTCCATATGAACTGTAAAGTTTTGGTAGAACTTCCCCTCCTCTTTCTTCTTTCTTCTTTCACTTCTCCACATTCTGCACGGGGGTTTGCCTATGGCAGGGAGTGGAGGCCGGCTGAGGTCTTGGGTGTATCCGGAGGGCAGGTACCAGGGCCAGCGGTGGAGGAGCAGACGCCTGACCCTGTCCTGTCAATAAACCTTAACCCCGACCTGCCAGGCCCCTGAGCTGGCTATTCTCTGTCTAGCCTCTTCTCTAATTGCCCTAAAAATGACTCTTCATTTATAAGTACCTTTGTGTAAACACCCCACAGGAACTGACAGTCATCAGAATTACCACACAGTTCTAGTTTTTAAGGAGAGCAAGAAAAGTCTTTCATTGTGGTAGGACTCTGAAAACAATTTCAACTGCTGTGCACAACAATACT
Source organism: Miniopterus natalensis (assembly GCF_054644295.1). Lineage (NCBI taxonomy): Eukaryota > Metazoa > Chordata > Mammalia > Chiroptera > Miniopteridae > Miniopterus > Miniopterus natalensis. The sequence goes on from NC_142088.1 coordinate 41,274,160, forward strand.
TATCACTCTTCTTAGCTTACTCTGCAGGTGACATTAATTTGACTTTTAAGACTGTTTCCAGTGAAATGTTAGATCTTTTGATTTGGTTGCTTGAAAGTAAAGGTGGAGAAGTGATTTTCCCCACAGAAGCAGCCTGTTTCTCTTACTTCTGAGCGACCCAGAGGTAAAGCTAAAGTCCTGTGCTTCCTCATCTATAGCACGAGGCTTCCCTATAAACTCTAAAAGGCCGAACACTTTTTACCTAACTATGAAAATCCAAACAAACAAAAAATTAAAATGGGAAGTAAGGAGACAAGAAAAGTTTTGGAATAAAGTTCTTTTTTAAAAAAAATTAAATCAGCCTTGTAGAAAACACAAACTTCTTTTTACTGGTTTGTGACTTAATTTTTTTCCTTTTTCTTTATAGTAGTAAAAAATTTATAACACATAATTTACTTAGGACTTCTTGGAAGCAATTCCCTAAACTATTATTTCTCTTTTACTGACAAGATGGGAAAGCCAGTTATTGCCAATTTTATAAAAGAAAACCAATTTTGAATTTTGCAAATCACAAGCTCTCTTCTGATTGGGTGCAGATGAAAGTCTGCTATTTAAAATATGGCTTATTTAAATAGCTCAAATTAAATAAACGATTACCTGTAGTGATTCACTACTAAGTCCTCACAAAATAAAAGAAAGCCCCCTCTTCCATTTTCCATAGAACTTATCACCTTCCAAAGTAGTCTGTGATTAACTCATTACATTTGTTTATTCCTTAGCAATGCAGGCTTTTGGAGAGCAGGGAATTTTGTCTGTTTCGGTCATTGATGTACTCCAAAAGGCTGGAACAGTGTCTGGCACATAGCAAACTCTCAATAAATAGCCTTAGAATTAATGAATAAAAAGTTGAAAAAATTAAGGAAACACTCTTAAATCAAGTAAGGGTATTTGTTTTGTTTCTACTTATCGACTGTGCCCTATATTTCGGTATAATAAGCTATCTTATTGTGGGCAGGAAAGAATATTACAGAATACTTTTTAAAAATTTAATCAACTACCCAAGAGCTTTTTTCCTCCTCCACATCACCAGTTAAAATGCAAGAAGGAAGAGCTTTGATATTTCAGAGTTGAAGGAGATCTTAGAAACCATTTAAACTGAGGTCTGTGCCTTCAGAAATCTTCAAGGACCTTGTTGAACATGCAGACCCCCAGGCCCCGCTCCACACCTACTGATTCACAATACCTATGTTGTCCAGAAGGGAAAAAGGATACAGTGTTTAACCCAAGGTTATAATACAGCACTAGAGGTGTGATCAGGATGCTGCTGGAACAGGACGTGGTGCATATAAATCAAAGTGTACTTGAGCTGAATTCTAAAGTTTGAGCAGAAATGCACTTAGATGAATATCAGTGGAGGTATATGCATTTCACACATAGTCTCTGTATGATGTACAGGTGCTATGGCTTGAGGGATGAGTGCTGATTACAAGATTAGAGATGCAGTCTCCAGGTCAAAATATGAAAAGCTTTGTGTTTAAAATAAGCTTAAATCTTTATCTTAAAGACAGGAGGAAGACATTGAAGATTTGGGCAAAGAAAAGTCATGATCATATTTACATTTTAGAAATTTAATTTTAAGTTGAATTTCTAAAGAATGGGGTGGATTAGAGGCAGGAAGGTAAAGGAAAAGGCTATTGTAGTATAGAAGGGGACAAGAGAGTGGGTCAGATTGGGAAGTCATCCAGAAGGCAGTATCTAGAGCATCTACAGTGGCTGTGTGTGAGATCAGTAAGATGGAGAAGTCTACGAATTACTTACCTCTTTCTCTCCTTCCTCCAGATCTCTGGCCTACGACCCTGGGTGAATGCTGGAGTTATTAACCCAAACAGGGAAAAGAGAAGGAGAGGCAGACTTTTCTGGCAAAGATGATGAACTCTATTTTGGACATGATGACATTGCAGTGGTTCTCAAAGTGTGATTCTTCAGACTAGCATCATTTGGGAACTTATTAGAAATACAAATTTGGCCTCAGCCAGGTAGCTCAGTTGGTTGGAGTGTTGTCCTGTATACCAAAAAAAAAAAAAAATTGGGGGTTCGATTCCCGGTGGGGAACATACCTAGCTTGCGTGTTCGATCCCCGGTCGGGGCGTGAGTGGGAGACAGATGGTGACCACACACATTTCCTGCCCTAGCAGCCTGGATAATACACTAGTGTGAAAACTATTACAAATATAACAGCTTGTGTCTCATAGTAAGTAACTAAAGAGGAAATGATGAACTCAGCATTTAATTCCAATCTTTACCTAATTATCGTCCACACTACACAGACTGGATAGCTAAGAACTACGTTTCCCAGACTCTCTTAGGTAGGAGTTCTACATCTGAATTTCACTCTACCAATTAGATGCATTCATGGGAGATTTGAATGGGGAAGTGTGGTGGAGTCCTCATTACTGTTGCTTCTACTCTTTTTTTTCTGCTGATGAGCACAGTTGTGGAAATGTTAGATTTTTTCTGAGCAGCATTCTAGTGTCCCATAGCTTTACGAGTATTAAGTAGGAGCTGGAGGTGGTAGCAGCTTAGCTCCCCTGGTGGGCTAGTTCAGAGGAGCTATTCTGGAAATTGTTCCTGTAGGCTCAGGCTACAGGCTTTTTCTTTAACCTCCCAACAACTAAAAACACCCAATTCCTATAGTAAAGGCACTTCCACTTGAAATAGCTTGAATGACTTTAGTTTCCTGCAACTTAACCCCAACTGGTGGGGTTCCAATAATTGGTGTAAAAAAGGAAGGGAGGCAGAGAGACAAGATCAAAATTATTAGGGAAGACCGAGAGAGGATCTGTAGAGAAGGTGGTGCTTGACATAGTCCTTGATATGTAGATAGGATCTGGGGGGAAATTAAGGGCAAGGGAAGAGCATACTAGGCTGAGGATAAGGTATAAACAAAAATGTAGTTATGACAAAGTGGGTATCTCCCTATTTATTCAGTTAAACATCAACAGACGATTACCCAATTTAAAAAGATAAAAAACTTCTATTTGTGTGCAAAAATTATCCCATTTATTTGTATTTTATTTTTTTTAAATATCTTTATTGATTTCAGAGACAGGAAGGAGAGGGAGAGAGAGACAGAAACATCAATGATGAGAGCGTCATTGATCGGCTGCAGCCCGCAACCCAGGCATGTGCCCTGACCAGGAATCGAACCCTGATCGCCTGGATCCCAGGTCGACGCTCAACCGCTGAGCCACGCCCGGCTGGGTGCATTTATTTGTATTTTAAAAATGGTAAGCACTTAAGTCATCAAAGTCCATCCTGTCCAGCTTCTTGGTTGGGATAAGCCACATTTAAAACAATCAAAACAACAGCAAATAGGCTGCGCTTCTGAATCAAATGACTACCCATTTGTGACGTTCTGTAATAACCTCAATGTAATCTTCTATTGGTATACTTATTTGTGGTTTAACTTTTGTTAAAAATATATGCTTTTATTGATTTTAGAGAGAGGGGAAGGGAGGGGGAGAGATAGAAATATCGATGATAGAAAAAAAATCAATGTTTTTCTCCTGCACACCCCGTAATGGGGACCAAGCCTGCAACCTGGGCATGTGCCCTGGCTGGAGTCAAACCAGAGATCTCTTGGTTCATGGATCAATGGTCAACCACTGAGCCACCCCCACTGGGCTGTGGTTTAAGTTTTTTATAACAATACTTTTATTTTTATAAATATATTCACAAATCTGAAAAGAAAAAAAAAATGCTTTGTCAGACTATGTTTCCCAATGTGGCACTTGTGTGTGGTCATGGTCTGCCAAACAGCTATTGTTTTGCTCTCTCCATTCTCCTCATCTCTCACATGTGGCCTCTTTCACATGCAAATTTTGTCTCTTTTGTTTCTCCTCTCGTTGATGGTCATCACCATACTCAAACTCCTTCACCTCCTACCTACTTCCTACTCACATCTGTCTCTATGTATACATACCCTCTCACATTCAAGGTCTTGTCTACTTACTTTCTCTTCAAATGATGTGGTCCTTTCCCCCTCTCTCTTCCACACTCCTTCGTTCTCACCTGCATTTTCCCTCAGACTCCTTGGCCCCCTCATCTCTCCTATCACATGCTCCAACAACTGCTGCCTGGATCTTTGTTCTGAAAAGGGCTGTTTGTTGGTCAGGAAATCTGCCAGCGTGGTGGAGGCGATAACTAGGGCAAGAGTGGGGGTGCAGATGCATGGATTTGGGGCATAAGGAGACCAGGTGGCCAGCCAGAGTTTCCCAGGCCTCTGTGGCAGAAGGGGGTGGGCCTGAACTAAAGAATGGGGTTGCCAAAGCAGGGGACAGAGGCCGAGTCCTGCTGCTCAACAGCAGGAGTACACGCAGAAACACTCTGTGGCCTGGATGGGGTCTGAGAGTTGCCAGTTGGACATACTGACCTAGACAACCAATTAAGACATGTTCAAGGTCTGCTGAACAGAACTGTCTTTAAACTAGGCTAAATCCCCTGCTAAGAGTTGCTGATTTTTCTCCCCCTAAATTTTCCAGATTTATAGTCCTAGTAAGAACTGTAAGACAAATCAGACAAGGGTACTGAAAAATCTGACGCACCTTGAATATTAGAGTTAATGTACTTTTGGAAACAAACCAGCTATCTGGTAAACACTGAGGGATCTAGTAGGTATGCTTGATGAGCATTTGTACCAGGAAGGAATTTAAGATCAAGGTCAGGAATGATTAATATGCATGCAGGAAGTCATCAACATTTAAGCATAAGCAATATGAGTCTCATTAAATCTTCAATCACTTCCTATTGCCTGAAGGAACTGGTGGTAGTCAAATGATTAAAGCAATAACATTAAAGTAGAAAAGAGTATTAGAAAATTAATCTGACCCTTATAAAAAAAGCTAGCACAAGTACTAATACACCTAAGCTGACTTTACAAGACTATCCTGGGCAGCTGTGATTTTTCTTTAACGTACTGTCTCCTTGTCCTCTAAGTTAGAAAGCTTTGCTGAAAAGTGGCTGGTGAAAGAGATGGTCAAGGGCTTTCGTTTTTTAAATCTAGGTAATTGATAATCTTCCAATGCTTCCTAACAGGCCATCACATTTCTATCTAGCTGTTTGTCATGTCTCCCACTTACTGTATCACCAGAGAACAGCCTCTCTATGCCTCAGACTTCTCCTGCTGTGTTGCTCACTCACTTTTCTGATTACAGCGCCCCTGCGCTCAGCAATGCCCTGAACAGCAGCTATTCACAGAGTATAAAGTAGGGAAGAAATGACAGAAGACAACAGAGGGGAGCTGTCTTTTGAAATAGCAATTCCTAGAGGGGTTGGTTTTCAGCAGCATCAGCCAGTTGGCAGAGAGTATGACAAGGGTGTTCTTTTCATCCCTGACCTATTTCTGTTTGATCTTATAGGAAAATCATAATCTCACTGATCAGAGACAAAGTATGTGATGGCCCAAATTCAGAATTATCACAATGCTGAATAAAAGGATAAATAAGAGTGTGTTATGTAGGCTCCAAATGTGAGCGATATGAGGATCTCAAAGTTAATTTTTCTAAGTTAGTATTTTAGTAATTAATGAACTTTCTCTTATGGATGTGGTAGAAATTTTTTAAAATCATGATCATATTACTAGTAGCCCTCCATAGGAGGAAAAATCATTTTTAAAATGCCTACTCTTTCTATCTATGTTGAGACCATGGGTAACTTTTACTTTCTTCTTTATACATTTCTATAATATCTTAATACTACCACTATGAATAGTTATTAAGAGCTTATTATGTGTAATGCACTGTGCTAAGAGCTGCTGTGGTCCTTAGCACAAGCCGAGGGAAGGACGGAAACTGGTGAGGAACAAGGGCCACTGGAAATCTTGGAGATAGGGGGCTTTCAGGAGAGAGAGCAGATCAGTGACCCAGCCTTCTGGTATTCACACCTGGCCTGCCACTCTGTGTTGGTCTGTGTGATCAAAGGCATATGGCAGGAGTGATGGGAAGTCACTTCTGAGATTTGATTTAAAAAGACTGACTTCTGTCATAGTCACTCTGGTTCTCTCTCTTATCACCAATTGTGGAAGAAGCAGGCTGCCATGTTGTGGGCAGTCCTATGAAGAGGAACAGGTGGCAAGAAAGTGAAGCCTCCGGAAGAAACGGAGACCTGCCAAGAGCCACGGGAGTGAGCTTGGAAGCAGGTCCTCCAGCCCCAGTCAAGTCCTGGGATGACTGCAGCTCCACTGCAACCTGATGGTATCCTAAACCAGAGGCACCCAGCTAAGCTACACCAGGATTCCTGGCCCTCAGAAACTGTGACATAGTAAGTGTTTGCTGTTGGGGGTAATTTGTTATGCAGCAATAGATAACTAATACAGCTAGCTGCACAGGCATTATTTCTTTAATCCTCATAACAGCCCAGTATTTGTCCTATCCCAATTATAAAAGTGAAGAAATTAAAGCTTCACATAGGTTAACTAACATGTCCAATGTTCTATAACTAGTAAGCAGCAGCCTCAAAATTCAAACCTAAAATAGTCTGACTTGAAAACCCACAATCTTAGCTACTGTTATTCAGCCTTCCTCATACTACTTTTATAATCAGAAAAATATATATATTTTTAATCTTCACCAGAGATATTTCCCCCCCATTGATTTTTAGAGAGAGTAGGAGGGAGGGAGGGAGGGAGGGAGGGAGGGAGGGAGGGAGGGAGGGAGGGAGGGAAGGAGAGAGAGAAATAGAGAGACAGATAGAGATAGAGAAAAACATCAATGTGAGAGAAATACTTCAACTGGTTTGCCTCCTGCTGCCCCCCCAGCCCTCCGCCTCTCTGCAGCCCGTCTTACTTGTCCTTCAAGGCCCAATTCAACTTTCATTTCTTCTGTGAAGTGATCACCCCAGCCCCAAATTATTTTTCCTTCCTCTTATTCCCAGAGCACGATTACAATGCTTGCATTGTTATATGTATTAGGCTAGGCTTCCTTCTCCAATTAAACTAAAAACTATATAACCCAGTTCAGAAGTCACCTCCATATGAAACTGCAGACTACTACCCCCAAACCTTCCGGTTCTCTCTCTTCATTACCATTATCCCTGTTCTTTGACCTTGCTGGGACTTCTTATCTTAGAACAACTCCTTTTCTCCCCTACACTACCAGCCTCTTATTTTTTTTTACTTCTATACTCTAGATTATTCATTGTAATAATGGACCCAGAAACAAACAATACAGAGAAGGTCATGTCCTTAGGAAACTTCCAGCCCCTAGAATTCATTAATTTAATCCCCCTCTTGCCGGCCCCTCCCGTTCTCTTACTCCCTGGTCTTTCCAGTGCATCCATCTGGAAAATTCCAATCAATCCAACTACCCTCACTCTTTTACACACAAGATGATGTGCATTTGGAGAAAATCACACAGTAGCAATGAATGGGGCCACTACAAATACACTGTCTTTAATTTCACTTGGATTTCAAAAGTGGAGGGCAGTACTTCCAGTTTCCCTTATCAGTTTTTTCTCCTCTTTACCAATCTCTTACCTCCTTTCATCTCTAATCTCTGCAAAAATGTATAGAAAGAAATAGAAGTCTTTGGGGGATGAGGAACTTCTTCAATTTTCTGTCCTTTCTCCCACATGAAAAACTATCTGCATGCACATTTATCATTTCCTCCAATCCTAAGGGAGCAGGAGTCTGGTATCTCCACCCCTTCTCACACACATGCCTCAGCTGTCACATTCCGGTGGTCCCCAAGTCCTGTATATTCTACTGTGAAAAGTAGCTATCTTCGACTTCTTATCTCCCATGGCTACACTGCTTAAACTTCAAGCACTTCTTTTTTTAGATTTCTTCCCTTCCCCCACTCCAACCTCTTTCCCCTCCTAATAATCTCTAATAAATATGACTCACAATTTAATTCAAATTACCTGGAATTAAATTCTTGCAGATGCCAAAAAGAGTATGAAGAAGTAAAGCTGCCTTAAATTATTCTTGGAGGTAGATAGATGAGAGAGAGAGAGTGAGAGAGAGAGAGAAAGAAAGGGAGTAAGAAGGAAAGGAATAAAGTTACTATCTTGGCCTATCATGTGAAGACAATTGACATTCTGAGATAGTTCATCTTTAGGCTTGCCATATGACTTCTGTGCACAAATATTTCTATAGGAGGTCCCACTCTAAAAGGTCTTTCATTCACATTATATGCAGATACTGTGCTCCCTAAAAGGCTCTTGTTACCTTATCTCTTGCTTCCAAGAGACTGATCTGTCCCTTCCAATGTCACTACTCATAGTTTCTACCCATAGAGAAACAAGCTGTAACAGCCTCTTAACTCAGTATGTTTTTAATGAGTTTAACTTCAGGCCAGGTACTGTGCTTGTTAAGACACAGCTCAACAATAATTAACAATTTAGTTAGGAGTGCTACAGTGAGAAAACATTGGTAACTACTATATATAGGGCATATGTTACTAAAGCTACAGCGAGCTAGAGAGTCACAAGGAAAACTTCATGCCCTTCTTAAGAGGTTAAAAAATGTCTTCTTCCTATTTTCCAGGAGGAAAAGATGCACATAGATGTTCATGATAAATCTGAGCACATAAAGACTGATAGTAGATTGAGGTACGTCACCCTAAATGGGTGAAAAGGAGGAAGAGAAAGCAAAGAGGAATCTTCATAAATTTACTCTTCATTTTCAAATTGGGGGGGGGAGCAGGCAGGTGGTGCAGGAAACCTGTCTGTAGTTTAAAACTATGAATATTCCATAAAAGAAAACTTTCCCCATCACTAAAAACCTCTTCCTGATGACACATTTTTCCTTCCTCTTCCAATGAGAAGATCCCTCTCTTAGTTGTTGCAGCACTGTGGGGTACAGTGGGATGGGTTATAGGAACCAATAACCAGGCCTCGCTTCCCTAGAGTAGCTTTCCCAAGATCGTCTGAACCACCAGTTTGTCAAAATCATAAGTGACATAAAAGATTAATATGTTATTTCTGTAATCTGCAACGAGATTATATATATATACGTATATATAGAGAGGTACCTAAGTGTGTATATAATATGTGTGCATGTTTTGCTTCCTCCTCTATCTTGACTGTCTCCCCAGATCCTCTTCACCATTCCCTGCAGTGCACAAAAAAGAAGTCTAACTGCCATTATTTCTTGTCAAAAGAGGAAACAGAAAAAGTAACTTGATTAGTAAATAGAGTTTGGAATGGAGCCCAGACCTTAAGAGATGTAAATTGGTGTTCTTTTCACAGGGCTGCACTCTCATGTTGACCTCCAGTCTTCCATTCAACCAGTTCAAAATACTGCCTACATCACCTTCCCTTACACTACTCTCACCTCATATCTTCCTCTGGCTCCCTACTCACCTCCACTAACTGAAATACTGAGGTTTATCTGCCTACCAACCTCCTTCCTCTCTAAAAACATTCTCCTCTTTGCTTGTCACACACGCACATGCATCATACTCATCCTATCTGCACACTGACTTTTATGGAGAGACCATGCCATTGCAGTGCACAGGAATGAGGCTTAAAAAAAAAAATCAGTCATGTTCAAATGCCCATTTTCTCTCTTACAATCTGTGTGACTAGTTTTATTAACCTCTCTGTCTCACTTCTCTCATCTGCAAACAGGGAATAATGCCTAATTCATTGGGTTTTATAAGGTAGCTAGCATATGTAATGTGCTTAACACAGTGTCATGTGCTATAAGATACATTATAAACATAGCTATTTACTATAAAGATAATATTTACCTCACAGGAGTTATTCCTACATGCCTGACACCTAGGGTAGTCTCTCAAAATATGTTAGTAACCCCTCTTTCCCCACCCTTGGAAGAACTTCCTAGTTCTTTCCAACAAAGATTCAAAAAGTAGTTCAAATCCAACAAGGGTTTCCCTAATTCGGCTGCAGAAGTATTTGCACATTTACTAAAATTTCACCTCTCACACAAGGATAACACTTACTGACAGCTACCCAGACATAATTTCTCCTCTTCTTAACCTTAAGTCACTGTAAGAACATAACCACATTTTCCAGGTTCCCCCCAAGGACGTGCTGTATCGCGCCAATGGCTGCAACAGATACAGGTGTGCCCTGTCTGTGGCAACTCGGCGTCCCGGCGCATTTGTCACCTCCGGCTCATCGCCCGCAGCCGGAATAAGTTTGCTCCGCTAGTCAGACAACTGAGGCGGGCGAAGCAAACTTCAGACAACGTCCCATAAATCTCAAGGAGTGACTGCCAATAGATGCCACGCAGTGACGCGGTCTAGGCGAGCGACAAGTGAACAAACGTGTAGTCTGTTCCTGCGGCACGTCCATGTGTCACCGCGTGTGCCTGCGCGTTTCCGAGAACTGAAAGTACATTCGTGTGCGCCGCGATGTCTTAGCGCGAGCGTGTATCCCTTTGAACCCGAGTTCACAGCGAGTGAGCGACGGCGCGAAGCCCCCGAGGCTGTCCTCCAGGCGCTTACCTCTGCGGACGAGCAGGTGGACGCCGCTGGGCGCCGCCATGTTGGCGCCGGTCACGTGGCGTGAGCGCTCGCTCGCGGCCCCGCCCCGCCCCGCCCCGCCCAGCCCCGCCCCGCCCGCGGGAGCGGTCCAGTCGCAGCCCTGCGGAAAACTGGAGGCGCCGAGACCGCCCGAGGGGAGCGCGCGTGCGCGCGGGGGCCTGACTGCGGGAGCCCCGGCGGCGGAGCGGCTCCGGCACCGGGGCCAGCGAGGGAACCCGCGGCTACCCGAGCCCGCTCCCGCCGCGAGAGGCGGGCTCCAGCCGCGGTTCGCGCGCTCGCTCTGAGCCCCGGCGCCCAGGTGGGATGGAAGAAGCCTATCAGGTAAGCGTGGCATCCAATATTTGTAGCATCAACATTTTGGTGCATGGAGACGTGAAGTTGGGAGGAAAAAATAAAGCACAATCGGCGTACAACATAGCACTTTGCATTGCTTGTCCCTTGGTTGCAGATTATTTCCTCGGATTCAATTGGACGGTAAAATTTGGTTCAAAGTCATCAACTGCCCCTTGGCGGTCCCATAATCTACATTACTCAGCAGAGACCAGACAAGACAGGATTTATGTGCAGCTGCAGAATCTATTCTGGGTACTCCAGTGGGTATGTTCTGGGGACTTCTCATTTGCCAAGGACAACTCCCCCTCACCTCCCGCCCCCCGCCCCCCGCTTGGCTGTATTAACTGGAATCTTAATCCTAAATTTGACTTTTAAGAATGAGAGGATGACGTCTTCTGATTTCGCTGCCAAAAGATGCAGCCTACAGAAGGCCAATTGTGAGTCAAGGGAGGGAGCTGATGTATCCCTCGCGATGACAGTGCCCATTTGTACCAAATTCACTTTTCCTCTATCTGCGTTCTGGAGCAGATTCCATCCTGCCATGGGCCAGGTATTATTCATCTTGGTAGCCTGGTTTCCAGCAAAGAACTGGCATACGAGGAATGTCTAATGAAGGAATTGAACTCTCCATGGAACCTGTCAAACCAAGAATGTAACAGTTTCCCAGACTTTTAATGCAAGGCTTCTTGGTAAATGTGTTTCCTAATTAATTTTTAATAATTTAATTTAATTGTACCCTCAGTGAAAAATCCAGACAATTCAGGAAGGATTCAAGGAAAAAGTGCAAGTCCCCATCCTCACCCTGTGTACACTACACAGTTCCACTCTCCAGATGCAACCCCTGTGTGCATCATTCCATGCCTTTTACAGGCAAATATGTGCAAATATTTTAAATGGAATCGCAGACTTATTGTTATGACTTGTTTTTTCCATTCATCATAAACATCAAATCTCAGAACACTTAGCTTGAGCTCATTCTTTTTAATAACTACATAGTCCTGATATTTTTACTTTTAAAGAGAGTGAGTTTTGGCAGTTCATTAGAGGACTCATGCTGTACTTCTTGGAGACCCAGTTTCGGATGCTTTTGGGTCACCTTGAAAGATAAAGAGAAATAATGTTTTCTGCTGAGGTAGATAAGCTGTGCAAGGATGAGAATGAAAAGTACCCCTACAGGTTACTTCAAGCCCCACCTTTTTCAAACTCAGATCAGTTCCAGGGAGAGGGTTTTTGAATATGGTAAATCTGCTCTCTATAACTGAAGCCAACAATCTGAGTGCAACAGAGGAGCCTGAGAGTTAGCAGGGCACAGCGTCTCAGGAAGTGTGCAGAGAAAAGAAACCTAGAAGCCCCCAGTGAAAGTCCAAAAGGCATTTAGCCCAATTTCAAACACATCTTAAACAGAACACGCGTTCACATGATTTAGGTCAGCCAACGTAGGGGAAACAATTGCACAGTTTATTCCCCTGCAACTAGAAGGGAAGGGAAAAGGAAACACTGTGACGACTCAGGGGGCACCAGCATAGTGGAATCCCCGGTTAATTCAGCATAAAGTGTGGTTATCTAAGACCAGGGAGAAATAAAGCAGCAGTACATTGCACAGGTGATAGCTCATCCCCTGATCCTTGATTTGGCTTCTGTCATAGCACATCCTTCTGCTATTAGGATGAAAAGCTGCCAGCATATGTCTTCCTAAATCATCCGTTTATGAGATATATGCATACTGACCAATAGGATCAAGGGCTAGACCATTGATAATCTGAGACCCCTTACAATTCTAACATTCTGTGATCCTGGGCATGCAGGACATTAGGCTCTCATCTAGACAAGTAAAAACTGTGACTCACTACTCCATTTCTGCCCATCTTCCTACCTGTGAAATTAAAGTTAATTATATTGCGGCACCTCACTCACTTGAACTCCCTCCATTATTCAGATTTTGTACTTGGGTTTCCTGAATAAAAGTTGAATAACTTTTCAAAACCAGGGTTCAAGAAATAAAGGATGATTTCTTAATACCTTCAGTTTCTGTGTCCAAAAATTCATTCTTTGATAGTAGAACATTTTTATTAATCATGATTATTGTTATATACGTCTTTTACCTTGGTTTTTAAAAGATCATGTCTTATTAGAATCTTTTAAAATCTGTATATCATTTTTTATAATAGAAATATATCAGAAATAAATTCTAATATTTATATTTTTGAAGTCAGTTTTACCTTTCTCCTACTTAATGATATTTTATTATAGACTTATACCATATAACTTTTTCGTAAGTTGTATATAGTTTGTGATAATATTTAAATTATATCAGTTTCTGTAATGTATGTATTGAATTTATAATTCACATTTATGTTTTTTAAAATGCTCTAGGGGATTAAGTGACATAAAATCCGTTAAAAATAAATGTTGCTTTGTAATACTCATTTTGTAACTTGTTTCACAAGTTTAAATTTTAAATACTCATTAGGATTACCTACAATGCAAGATACTTAAAAACATAGACCATAAAATGAAGACTAAGGTGTTTACATTATCTATGAAAGAAAACTGTTATATATGAACATGTAAAACTAACTGAAAAAATGTGGCATTGTTTACTGGGCACAGAGCAGGTTCTATGGCCTATTAGGTAAACTGGTGCCCTGGGACCTGCATAGCTTCCGTGGGACTGTCATCTAGCCTTCATTCACCATTCCTGACCTTGCTTATCAGTTTGCCATCTGAATCAGAAAAATTAGCCTTTTGATTTGATTTCAGGATCATTTCTTAGCATTTTACTCTATAGCTTGAAAAGAGTATTTCCAATCCTGCTCAATAATTTGTCCAATTTTAGTATGAGGAAATATTTTTATTTATTTACATTTTTAAAGTCAAATGTTCTTTCCAGGAACTAGGAGTCCTGCGTAAGTATAATATGCACATACAATAGGGACCTCTCTCTGTAGCTGATTGGATGCCTCTAAAGTTAGGATCCAGCTTCAATGATTATATGTTCAAGCAGAAAGTTTCAATGGCGCTCTTTTAGCCAACTTGCTGGCCGAATGTCATTTCCTATACCAATCACTTGAGACAATAATGGATATGTTACAATTATGGATATGAGATAATAATGGGTAATCTAGGGGTAAACTTAGAGAAAATGTAAATGCTCCATTTTTTTAAGAAAAGTAATGTCATATACAAGGCAGTTGTTAAATCATGTGGGTTTCTCCTCATGCTTGTGCCCTTTGCTTGATTTATAGTTCCCAAGAGGGAGCCTGGATGAGAGGAGAGGGGATTTAGTTGTATGTGACCTTCATGCCTCTCCCATTTTTTTTGTCTAATGACATTTTCTCAGTCATATATCCCTATACAAATGAACTTTAAGTCCCACTCCCTTCTAACAAGATTGCTCTACCTGAGCCCCTCTTACATTGAAATTCTGAAGATTTCAGGAATCTGTAGTCATGTATAGACCTAGTCCAAATTGGCAGTTTTTCAGGGTAAGCAGAGTAGAATGGGACCAGACAGGGCTAACTTCGTTGCAGGTTAAGACCAATACATTGTCCCAAGGGAGTTGTTCTCAGGCCCAGTCTGGCCCATATTTTTTCAAGCTGGTTCAGCCCACTGGCTTGAAAGATATTTTGGGAGATTGTAAGCAGAAATCATGCTGCAGCAACAGCCTATCCCGTTGGAGCAGTTGCCCACCTGGAATGGTTGGCAGGGGTCAAGGGAGGCAAGGCATGGGACCGCTATAGGGAGGATGGGGTAGGTGGACCCAGACCTCTCTCACTGATGCCTCCGAATTTTCTGATAATACTTCTTGCCTTGGTCAAAGACGGCTTCGGACCTGTGCTGGCTCAAGTGGCAAGGCTTCCCTGACCTCATCTCTTGGAACTGGCTCTGCAGGAAGCTGGATTAAAGCAGAAGTGTGCATTTGCCCCATGAAATTTAAATAGAAGTGTGTACCATAATCGACTGCCATCTATTCTCAGTTAGTAATCCCTGGGAAAGTAGCACCTGCTTAAACACTTCTGGAGAATGAAGCATCCATCCACAGTAAGGAAGAAAGGCAGAAAGTTTCCAAGAGAATTCAGTGATCCATCAGCCAATCAATAAATACTTAAGTGCCTACACTAGGCTCCAAGGAGATATATTATTTTTGTTCTTAGAAACTAATTGGAAAGCTGAGACTAATATGCTCACATGGTTGCCCATAGAGAAAAACCAAACACCTCTGAGACTCTAAGCCCTATGGGAGCAACGCCAGGAATGAGGGGTCACAGATTCTGACTATCTCTGGCTGCTGAGAACTGAGAAAAATGATGAACTCTAATTATATACGTTCCCAGGAAATCGCACCTATTTAATCTCCTCACTCCCTGCAAAGATGAAGGTGAGAGGAAGGGAAATATGTTTCCTTTAGCACCTCCAATCCACACTTGTAAGAGAAGAGAAAGGAAAATGCTCTTGCGCGCTTCTTGGAATTATTTTTAAAGTGTTTTGGTTTTACTTTTCTGTTTACATGTGTATGTAATATGTGCTCTTTAAAAACCTTTTGCCCTGGCCGGGTGGCTCAGTAGATCGGAGCATCATCCCCTACACCAACAGGCCATGGATGTGATTGCTGGTCAGGGCACATACCTAGGTTGCAGGCTCCGTCCCCGATCAGATCACGTACAGGAGGCAACCGATGGACCTTTCTCTCTCACATTGATGTTTCTCTCTCCCTCCTCCTCTCTTGAGAATCAATAAAGACATATCAAGTGAGGATTTAAAAAAAAATTTTAATACTGAAATGTATAATATAGAAAGTAGTAGTCCCCCCAAAAAGCTTTCTCCAGGTAATCACTGTTCACAAGTTGATACATATTCATCCAAATTTTTTTCTTCACATAAACCATTTGCTGGACTTCCTAAAGGAAGGTGCCTATTTTTACCATTACCAGCCCCACATCTATATAGAATAAAAGCCAGCAGACTACGCGAGCCACATGCAAAGGGGCAGGAACGCACAGTGTGACCTGTCTTTCTTGCAGTCTGTTGTGCCCTCTCTTCCCCTTGCCTTCACTCGGGCTCCTCCTCTGTGATTGCTCTCACCCTGCTTTAATATTCCTCACTGTACTATGTGTGTTTTTCTTTCCCTCCTCAAGTGATGGTACATTCCTGGTTACCTTTTCATGTTTTTCCATCTCTGCTTATTTTTTGGCTGATTTATGGTTCTGCATTTGCTCTTTAATTCTTAGTGTCTTTGAGGAAAAATATATGGTCCTGTAAGATTGTGTGAGGCCAGTTCATAGAAAAATGTTTGACCATTAATGTCAGAGGTTGAAAATATTTGTGATTTTGCCCGGCTGGGCGTGGCTTAGCGGTTGAGCGTCGACCTAGGATCCAGGAGATCGAGGTTCGATTCCCGGTCAGAGCACATGCCGGGGTTGCAGGCTCGATCCCCAGTCGGGGGCCTGCAGGAGGCAGCCGATCAATGACAACTCTCATCATTGATGTTTCAACTCTCTCTCCCCCTCTCCCTCTCTCTGAAATCAATAAAGATCTATTAAAAAAAAAAAAACACATCCCTTCACCCTTTAAAAAACACGTATGTATATATTTGTGATTTTGATATATTTCCTGCCTATCAGCATGAAACGATACTCCTTGGTCAGTAACAGTTATGCAAAACACACTGCAGTAAGAATCTCCAGAGTGGAGATTATGAAATAACAAGGGATTTTAATAATAGAAAAGAAAACTAGCTGCATGTCCCTTTCTCCCCTCCCACTCTCCGCCCCCACTCTCCCCAAACTGGCTGACAAACTAAGCAGTAGTGCATTTCTTAACTTCTGCTTGCCTCTCACTCAGCACACTCTATATTCAAGACTGAAACTGTTGGAACAATCAACAGGGCAGATGCTGCCTCGACCTCTCTTCCCATTGAGCTGAGCTCCTCTGTGCTCACCCATCCACTTTAGCCCAGAGAATAACCTGTCTGGAGAGCATTCTCCTCATCTGAAGCGCACACAAACATCTTTGCATTTTCTTTTGCTTGATAAAGGATAAAAGAAGAAAAGCGGCAGCTGCTCTAATAGCAGACAGCAAACAAGCCTCACTGTGGTGGTCCCACAGCCTTCACAAAGGGGATTCAGAGAACTAGGCAAACAAACTGTACAGCCCAAGACCGCCACACAGATTCACCTGCCAAAATTATTAATTAAAAATCTAAAGAACTGTCCAGGTGAACTGAGGGTCTAACCAAAGCACGTTTTCCAACTGGCCTTTTACTACGATGGAAGAGAGGGAATAGTTGAAGAACTAGAAAGAGCTTCAAAGATCACCTAATCCAACTCTTAACTCTACCTCTTCCAATTTTAAGATACAGGTAGGCCCAGAAAGGTTAGAAGAGAGAAGATTTACCCCTGTTCCAGCCTGTGTACACTATAGCACTGCAGGTCTTATTTTTTTTACAAGACATTTATAAGGCGCTTGCATCTTATGCACAATAACTCTTCAGATCCTCATAAGAGATGGCATTACATTTTTATTGTATTATATTTCTCCACAGGGTTAATAGAAAGCCCCCAAATTATGACATAAAAATCTTTAAAGCTTTGGTTTTACACTTGGTGTCAATTGATTCATAGAATCAAAGATGGGGACAGTTTGTTTTTGGTAGCCAAATGAAGTGGAGTAAACTATGATTCCTTTGAGAATCAGTTTCCAAAGAAAAGGATTGAGTATTGCTTTTATTTATTTTATTTTTTAAGAAAGCTCTTCACTATCTTTTCTCTTGGTGAGTTCTGCTTCTGAAAGTCAGGCTGAGCAGTCTCACTGTATAAAGATGCCACTTGTTTTCTTCAGATAAACTTATTTTACAATTTCCCTTGGTTTACAGTTGTATATTATTTTACAATTATGTGGAGCTTCAGTTGCTGAACAATATATTACTTAAACATAATTTTATTTCAAAGTAACACATAGTTTTTAAAAACATGCAATTGTAACAAGGTTTGCAATGAAAAGCAAGTCTCCCATCCCACCTTTCTGCAGTCTGACTCCACTCAACCACTTTGAACTGTTTTTGTTTCTGGTTCTGCTCAAAGTCATGCCAACTGTACTTTATTATATTTGGACTCTGGCTTTCTTGTACACTTTTTTTTCTTCTGGAGTTAATAATTTTCTATTCTAATTTGGACCAATTACTTCCTTGGACACGCAATTCAGTTGCCATGCTCACATTTCTTTTTATTGGAATCAGATTAATTTTACTATTTCTTGGACTCCACATCTTACATGCTCTTTGATTTCACCTTCATGCTGCTAAAATAGATCTACAGGTAACTTAACCAGAAAATGTGTGAAGTAAGTTTTCTGGTTTCTTAGGTTTCCAAAACTACCGTTGTTTTGCTCTCAAACTTGATAGTTTGGATATAGGATTCTAGATTCAAAATAATTTTCCATCAGAGCTTTGAAGACATTGTTCCATTGTCTTTTAGCATGAAGTATGGCTGAGAAGTCTAATGCTATTTTAATTCCCTCTGCTCTCCCAGGGTTTCCCCTCTGAAACCACTTAGAATCTTTATTTTATGCTCAGTGTTTTGAAATTTAATAATTTAGTCTATCTGAGGATCTTTTTAGGTTAAGTGGTACAGTGGTTAAGAATGCAAGTGAATTGTATTGCCTGGGCTAAAATCCTAGTTCTGCCACTTACTATGTGACCTTGGGCAAAATAACCTCACTTAATATTACCGTGTGCGTCAGAGGGTTGTTGTGAAAACTGAGATAACTGATCCAAGTGCTTAGCAGATAATAAGCACTCAGTGGATGTTAGTGATGATTTTTTTAATATATATTTTTATTGACTTCAGAGAGAGGGAGGGTGAGAGATAGAAACACCAATGATGAGAGTAGGGCTGCCTCCTGCACGCCCCAACTGGGGATCAAGCGTCCAACCCAGGCATGTGCCTTGACCCGGAATCGAACCGTGATCCTAGGTCGATGGTCAGCTCCTGAGCCACGCCGGCCGGGCAATGGTGATTTAAGCTTGCTCAGCCTCCAGTGAGCACTTCTAATTTGAAGATTCATTTCTTTACTCCTAAGGCATTATCCTCTCATTCTTTGATAATGTCCTTCTGTTTGCTTTTCCTCTCTGAAATGAAAATAAGCTGGCTATCAGATTTCCCATATTGATTTATTTCTTCTATTTTCTCTCTTTTTGATGTCCTGGGAAATTTCTTCAACGTTATACCCCAAGTTTCTGCTGCTTGAATTAGAAAAGCCGTTTTAAATCTCTTAAGAGCTCTTTCTTATTCATTGATTGTTCCTCTTTCATAGTCTGCTTCGTATATGCAGTATCTTTTCTTTCCAATTATTTTGAAAACTTAAAACATGTAGAAAGTTTGAATCATACAGTGAACACCTATATATACTTTCCACCTAGATTCAACAATTTAAAAAAATTTGTCACATTTGCTTTCTCTGTATCTATAGATATGCCTATGCATATATATATATCCCACCTACACAAATATGCTTTTTTTCCTGGACCATTTGAATGTAATTTGTAGATGTCATGACTCTGATCCTAAGTACTTAAAACGTGACTCCTAGGAATAAAGACATTCTCCTACACAATTACAATGATATTATTACAACTATGAAAATTAACAAAATTCCGTATCATCTAATAGAGTCCACAGATTTATCTGTTGTCTCAAATGAGTGCAAAATCTAAAATGTAAAGCGTCATACCCTTTCACTCAGTGATTCCATCTCTGTCTTGCATACACACTCCCACATGGGGTCTATACAAGAATATTCAGCACTACTTGTAAGAGCAGAAGACAGGAAACAACCTGCATGTCCATTAATAAAGGATTGGTTTGAACACAGTGAAATCAAACTGGAATATCACACTATGGAATATTAGAATGAAGGTGTTTAGGACTGAAGTGTTCTAATATGTAGTAATAACAATATGAGTGCCCAGCTGGTGTGGCTCAGTGGTTGAGCATCGTCCCATGAACCAGGAGGTCACAGTTTGATCCTGTCAGGGCACATGCCCAGGTTGCAGGCTCGATCCCCAGCAGGGGTGTGCAGGAGGCAGCCGATCAATGACTCTCATCATTGATGTTTCTATCTCTCCCTCTCTCTTTCTCTCTCTGAAATCAATAATAATAAAAAATAATATGAGTAAAATTTAACTGGAAGATTCTGAGTACTGAATATAGTATATCATCATTTGGATGTTTGCAGACTGATAACTCTGAGGGGGAAAAAAGAAACTGGTAAAAGAATTGCGTCTGGAGAAGTGAATTGGGTGACTGGAAGGAAAGGCAGTTTACTTCTCATCAAAAGCTCCTACTCATTTTGAATTTTGTACTATGTCCATGTTATATAATAAAAAGTGCTTAAAGTGGAAGAATATTCAATCCCATGTAGCAGTGGCTCTCAGGGGTGATTTTGCCTGCCAGAGGACAGATGGCAACGCAAGAGAGATGTTTGGTTGTTACAACTGGAGCTGGGGGTAGTGCTACTGGCATGTAGTGGGTAGAAGCCAGGGATGCTGTTAACCAGCTCACAGTACACAGGTCAGCCCCACACAACAAAGAATGATCTGACCCAAAATGTCAGTATTGCTGAGGTTAAAAAACCCTGCTGTAGAGCAATTCTGGATGAAAACGTTTGAGAAGAGCTAAGCAAGACTAAAGAAATAAAGCCATGTGCACAGGCCTAAGCATTCAACTCATTGTGCCTTTGAGATAATTCACATTTCTAGCTGTGGAAGATGGTTGGAGAAGTCCAGTATGCTCCTGTCTGCATAGAGTTTATTTCAAATTGGTATAATATCAAGCTTCCATAACCTTGGTTCATGTTAATAATTTAAACTGTTGTAAACATAGTATCTTGACTGTAAGAATGAGGTCAGACTAAAGTTTGTGATTCTACGGCTTTAATCTATAGGTATACTGTTGACCTTTGAACACAGGATTGAACTGCGTAGGTCCACTTATACATAGATTTAAAATTTCTGCATCTAAGTGGACATGCACAGTTCAAAGGCCAACTGTATTTTTAATCCACAGTTGGGAATTTGCATATACAGAGGACTGACTTAGGTTACATGTGGATTTTATTATGTGTGGGTGGTTGGCACCCCTAACCCCTGCATCGTTCAAGGGTCTACTGTATTTGCACATCTGTGCATAGCACATATACAAGAACATGCACTGCAGCATTGTTTGTAATGGAAAATATTGGAACAACCTAAATAATAAGGGACTGGTAGAGTAACTTATGGTATATCCATACAGTGGAATACCATGCAGCCATTAAACAAGATAGCTCCGATGATCTTCAAAAGTTTAAAAAGAGAATAATATATGTGGGAGGTTACCATATGTATATTATATATAAAAAATATATACATATATGCTCACTTATGCATATATCTCTGAAAGATATGCAAGATATAAGAAACAGCAGTTGTATGCCCTTTTGCCTTTTTGTACTATGTGCATACTAATTATATAGACAGTTTTCCCCAAGTGAGTAAAATACACTGTATAATTCCACTGCAACACATAATACAAGAATGAAATGTATATTACAGTAAAGATGTAAACCAATATGGTTTCTACATAAAAGTATGTTGAAAGGTTATTTAGATTGTACTGATTATTTTTTAAACCTCAGAGCTCATCTTTAGGTGTCAATTGTGAATTTTCAATAATAAGTTCAAAATTTAGCTAATTTAGATGGAAAACAATTTGCTTTCATATAGTTTCGGGAAGGATTTTACCCGAACGAGTTTATTCCATCTGTAACAAATTAAGTGTATGTACCTCTCTCTGTCAGAAATCGACAACTTCTATCTATATAGAAGCTTCTGAGAACTACAACACTTTATTCTGAGGGGATGGCTTAGTGCCCTTGCTGAGCTGCTAGCCACAGCTATTGTGTGTCCAAAGAGTACCAGTTACTTTGCTTATCCTATGTTTGAGAGGTATTAATGATGGAAAGCTGATCTAAGGACAAGACAAGTACCTATCTGAGTTGGGATTTTGCCTTAAGCATTGAACAAATTGGATTTTAAAAGTTCAAGTTACATTCCATTTTTGAGGTTATATATATATAATAAAACCTTACTTACTGGCACACATAAACACCAAGCTCTTTTATGATTCTGTGTGAAGCAGTTTATACTCTACTTCAATGAAAATAAAGTAACACTATACTAATCAATTTATCATTACTTTTTTTCTTGTTGGACTTCTAACATCTTGGTAAACTTATAGCAAATCACAACAGGTACACACCTCATTTTACACAAGATTTCAATAATGGTGTAAATTGGGTTTTGTTTGTTGTTAATCTTCACCCCAGGATCTTTTTACCATTGAGTTTTAGAGAGGGAAGGGAGGGAGGGAAGGGTAGAAGTAGTTAGGGGGAGAGGGGAGAGAGGGAGGAAGAGAGGGAGAGAGAGAGGGAGGGAGGGAGAGAGGGAGGGAGGGGGGAGAGGGACACACCAATTGGTTGCCTCCTGCACCTGCCCCGACGGGGTCCGGGGATCGAACCTGCAACCTTTCAGTCCAAGGCTCTAACTACTGCACCACAGCCAGGTGTAAATTGGATTTTTAGAAACGGATTTTTATCTTATTATCTTACATTACTATTATTTATAAAATGTTTATGCTAGAACTTCTAAATTATCTTCAAATATTTGATGCCAAATTTAGATTTTAGGCTGTATCTAGTCTCTTCTCTTTTTTACCCACCCTACCCCCAACAAGTGGTTAACAGGAGTTTGCTTAAAACAAAACAAATCTATACCAGGAACATTTCTACTTAGAAAAAGATTATTAGGAAGACCTCAAAGAAATGTGTTTTAAAGGTGCTAGATGTAAAATTTTGGAAGCAAAGTGTAGAAAGAATAATAAAAGCTTAAAACCTAAAATTTTTAACAAGACTGAAAAGTTTAACCATAAATGTTTAAGAATCATATCACACTTTAACAATCACAACTAAGCATTTATTATACTGTTTAAGAAGGGAAGCAATCGCAGTAGTATTTCAGAAGCTGTATCTTTTTTTAAAATGTAATATATGCTCATAGACTCTAAATAGTATTTTAAAATATACAATCTCTCCAAAAGAAAATATTCAACTAAAGATAGATAACTTTTAATGTAAGTAAAATGTTACAAGATTTTAAAATTAACTATCATATATTTCACAACACAATGTACAGAAATTTGCAAACTTCCTGTGCAGAGCAGTATAATCTTTACTCTTGAGCAAGGCGTTCAATAACACGTCGGTAATCTTCCACAAGTTCCTGAAAGCTTTCTTCCAGCTGTTCATGTTGCATGCTTATTTCTATTTGGTTCATCTGGTTTGTCAGTTCTTCTGGTCTGAGACACTTTCTCATTTTAGCAAGATCTCTCTGCTTTTTCTGAGCAACAAACACAATTATTGGTTAGACTAAGAAAGCTGATATGTTCTTTTATATTCTTAGAATTTTAAGTCTCCAATATTAAAAATAAGAGTGGTAGGAATATGCCCAAATTTGTCCTATACAGTTTTCTTTTTAATGAAGCCTAAACATAAAGTTAACCACACATTACAATCCCTCTAAAAGGAGTTAACCAGAAGACCTGGAATTTGTGTTAATTGATGGTAAATACAGGTATGTGACTAACAGCCCTCTTGCCAAAGCATAAAAAATAACTGTGTAGACATCCAAATATTTCTTTAATAAATAAAATACATTAACCTAAGACAACTGAAATTAAGCACTATTATTCTTAATTTCACTATTCAATCATTAATTAATTAATTTTAATTCCAAGATGGTTTCTTCCTGACACTATGCTCATTTCTAAATTCCCTTACCCAGTGATATAGTTATGGACCACATATCAATTTTTAACATAAATTGTTGGAAGAGTTTCAGAAAGATAAACCAAAACCTGTGACACTTTAAGCACTTATTGAGTCTGTACTATTCAGACATACATTATCTTATCAAACCCTCCCTGTTTTACTGAGAAGGAAACCACCACGCTGAGGAGTTTGCAGTAGGGATTTGGTAATGACTTCTAAGCAGGAAGCCATGTCAGAACAATGCTGTATCAATAATGCTGAGGATGGGACTAGAGGACCAAGTTGGCAGCTACTGAAAGAATTCAAGCGACAGATGTTAAAATCCTAGACCAAGTCAGTATAACAGCAGAGATGGAGGGGACAGGGCAGATTTAGGGAAGAAAACATTGGGTGATGTTGGGGGGGGGGGGGGCGGGGAATGAATGACTCCAAGATTCCTGGATGGGTGGAAACTGCAGTAGAGGAAACTTTCTTGCATTTTGGATCAACTGTTCTGGTTTACTATATCAATACTCTCTTACTAGAATATATTATAAAGAGCTCACTTTACATAGAATCCTAACAACCCTATGAGATTAGGTACAATTTTCTTCACTTGGTAGATGAAGAAAAAAAGTGATATAGGGGTTAAATAACTTGTCATAGAGGTAGTAAGCTGAAGAGCCAGTATTCAAACCCTAATGATCTAGTTGGAAGTCTGTATTTTTAGTTCCTATATTTAACTGCCTTTCAAATGATAATAAACCATGACTGCCCCCCCCCAAACCCAGTATCTTAAATCCATCCTAAAAACAAATAAATGTCCCTTAAAGGAAACCCTAATAATTTTGGAATAGTAGGCACATGTGTCATGATCACTACTTAAAAAGCTCAATATTAAGCTAAATTTATAATCACACACTTTTAAAACAAGGTAATAACAATAAAGTTTGAAGATAAGCCTAGACTGAAATACGCTGATACTATAAAAAAATTAGGTTGATACTTGGTCTAAACTGGTGGAGCTAATTAAATGAGGTTGCTACTACTACAATCACAAAGAAAAAAATTAACTTTATTAATACAAGATGCCCTTCTAAAGCAGTGCTTCTCAAATGTGAATGTACACACAGCTTGCTGGGGACCATGTTAAAATGCAGATTCTAATTCAGTAGGTCTGGGGTGGGTGAGAGTTTGCAATTCTAACAAGATCCCAGGTTATGTTAATGTTGCTGATTCACTAACTACATTTTCAATATTAGTTCTAGAGAACTGATGAGAATTCAAATTTATTTCCTAAAGCCAGAAAAGACCGTGTATTCCTTACTCTTCAATAACGTGGATGACAAATGCTTTGTTTCTGCTGTAACAGTGATATTTTTCTGCTGAGAGGCAAGACTGCATCATATAAAGGAACATCTAATTTTAGGAAACAGTTCAGGAACTCAACAGTACTGCATCAAAAATGTATTGTGGCCCGGCCAGGAGTGGCTCAGCGGTTGAGCATCGACCTAGGATCCAGGAGATCGGGGTTCGATTCCTGGTCAGGGCACATGTCCAGGTTGCGGGCTGCAGCCGATCAATGACTCTCTCATCATTGATGTTTCTATCTCTCTCTCTCCCTCTCCTTTCCTCTCTCTGAGATCAATAAAAATATATTTAAAAAAAAAAATGTATTGTGGTATGTGATGGGAATATGAGCTATTTTTCTAAATTGCTAACCAGTTGTAATACTTATTAAGTAATCTAACTCCACTGCTTGAAGATGCTTCCAATCATATTAAATTCTTATATATAGTAGAACCATCATATTAAATTCTTAAATATTTCTAGACTATCAATTCTGTTCCAGATAATGAACAGAATGAATTATGTGTCTATAACTTGTTTTAAATCATGCTATTTTTAACTCTCTGAGAGCTTACTTCTCCAATATATCTCCCCCTTCCTTACCACCTTCAGTTTCTTCACTGTCAATTTTTTTCAGATGCATGTTAGAATATCTATTGTAATTTTAATTGGTATGGCAGTAAATCTATGAATTAAATTCAAGAGCTCTAAGTACCTAGGAATAAAAGATAATTGTAAAACTTCATGGAAAAAATATAAAACTATATATATATAAATTACTCACAAACATGTAAAGGCATGGTTCAATTTTAAAAATAACTATTTTGAGGTATTTTTATTAATCTTTAATATTCCTTAAACTATGTATTCCACTTTGTATATGTATATTTCAAATTAATCTCTTTTTTTTATCCTTACTTGAAGATATGTTTATTGATTTTAGAGAGAGAGGAAGGGAGAGAGAGAGAAATATCGGTTGGTTGTCTCCCAAGCCACCCTGACCAGGGATCAAAGTGAAACCTAGGTATGTGCCCTGACCGGGCATTGAACCTGCCACCTTTTGGTGTAGGGGATAACGTTCCAATGAACTGAGCCACCCAGTCAAGGCACAAATTAATCTTTTAAAAATGTGTAAAAACAGAACTTAAGCCCTGGCCCGTGTGGCTCAGTTGTTTGGAGCGTCATCCTATACACCAGAAGGTGGCAGGTTTGATGCCCGGTCAGGGCATATACCTAGGTTGTAGGCTCAATCTCCGGTTGGAGCACCAGTGAAAGGCGACTGATGTTTCTCTCTCACATAGATGTTTCTCTCTTGCTCCCTCCCTTCCCCTCTCCAAGACCA
Organism: Miniopterus natalensis; assembly: GCF_054644295.1. Classification (NCBI taxonomy): domain Eukaryota; kingdom Metazoa; phylum Chordata; class Mammalia; order Chiroptera; family Miniopteridae; genus Miniopterus; species Miniopterus natalensis. The sequence goes on from NC_142088.1 coordinate 41,300,512, forward strand.
ATTAAAAAAAAAAAACCAACAAAATTTTTTAAAAAAATCTGATTTGGGGAACACCTCTATCTAGCAAAGTAACTACATTAGGAGCACAAAATGAAATACTGAAAGGTAGAACTTAAGATTGGAATAAACAATTCTATGGGCTTCACAATAATTTTCTCCCCAAACAAAAACTTAATTCCTTCATGGTTTATAGCAGTTGATAATTTTTAATTAAGCAAATTAATTAAATATGGTATTAATGTCAATTTATGTTAACATTTGGCTTGTATATGAATCCCCTTCCAGAAAATAATCCTTTCTTCTTGCCTTGTTTTCATGATTTCCAAGAGGGCTTACAAATATTATCTCAAAAATGCCAACACCTCTAAGGGTTCCTTAACTTCCATCTGCTGAACTAGTCTTTTTTGTGAAGTATAGAGATAAGGTTCTTTTGCAAGAATTTTAAAATAATAATGGTGCAGAAGCATTTAAATTCCAAAGACTTCTCAAAAAAATATTTAAAACCCTGGCTGGTGTTGCTCAGTTAGTTGGAGTGTTGTCCCATATACCAAAAGGTCACCGGTTCAATTCCCGGTGAGGGCACATGCCCAGGTTGCAGGTTTGATCCCTGGTCAGGGTGGATACAGGAGGCAATGATTGATGGTTCTCTCACACTGATGTTTCCCTCCCTCTCTTCCTTTTCCTTCCTCTCTCTCTAAAAAAATCAATAAAAAACATTTTAAAAAAAGTACTAAACCTTAGGGAAATTTTTAAAAATATCTTTAAAAACATGCACACTGTATTGTATTTCTTTCTGTTTAGTTCCTCACTATGGAGCTCTGCATTTCCATTGTATAGAACAGAAGCCTTATATACAGCTGTCATCAACAGTCACACAATTTGTAAAATGTAGAACTAGACCTTAAAACCGAGTTTCCTGATTCCAAACCCAATAATATTTTAACACTCATTCTACATTTTATATTAGTAAACCACTTAGGAATTAACATATGCCTGTGAAACAATATAAAGGGTTTAATGCTGAAACCAAGCAGCTGCACCAATTTTCCTTTTTTTGGCCAAATTGTTCAAATTTATCTTTTCTTGAACACCTGAAAATTACTTCTGTTCTAGAAATGGAGTTTCTTTTTGTGCTTTTAAAAAATGATTCTAGTTAATACAAGTTATTTTTATCTCTTCTTGGCACTGATATAAATGAATTATCATCAATGTTTAAAGAACTTTTTAAGTAAGGTACAAGTACTTCTAATGTCTATCCAAGTAATTTCTTAGTGGGAGAATGTGTTTAAGTTGATATGTAAACTTGATCCCTCAAATAAAGGCAGCACAGAATTGGTACACTTTGCTATCAATCAATAAATTATTTCATACTTCAGTAATTAGTGACAATCAAAATTATAATTTTTCATAAAATGTATTATCCCCATTAGGCAGGCATACATTTTAGAGACGTAAAAAAATTCTAAACCACATTCAATATTTGGCAGTTTTATTTCTTAAATAAAATTTTGTATTTGAGAATGCTGTGATAACAAAACAAAGTACACGAATATCAACCAACTTCTTCCATGCCTATAGGACATTTAACTAATTTCTAGTTTTTCCCAAAGTTTGTGGTAGGTTTACTATCCTAAGCATTGTGGCCTTCAAACCAAAGTGGGGGAAGGGGACCCTCAATCTTTCTTGGTTTTCTCAACTGGATAAAATATTGGATAACTAAGTTTATTAAAAAGCACACTGCTGTAAGTAGGGTTAGAACAAGTATCTGAAGAATTTGTAATTTGCCTATGAGCTTTAGTGCAAGAATGATGATAACCATGTTGGATGTTAAGAACCTGAAGAATTTAATAACCAGTTTTTGGTAGGTGAAGTTGTTGGACAGGTAAGGATACTTAATAATATAAAAATCATTATCATTCTTTAGAAATAGAAAATACTTGTTTTTATGAACTACAGAAATTCCCATTATTTGGCATTATTCTGTGAATAGTATTTACACTCAGAATTGTAAGTCCGCTAGTCTGCCTATGTAAAATGTCACATAAATATCTAAGGTGTATAATTCAACAAATTATTTTACTGTACTAAAAACAGTTTTAATATTCTTAAATGGGGGGGGTCACTGGGGAAAAAGGGGACATCTATAATACTTCCAACAATAAAGATAAATTTTAAAAATCGTGATAACATCTAATTATACTGTTCTATATGCCCATATTTTATCATAAAGAAATTTCTAGCCCAAAAATTATTACTTAAAGATCAAAACCTTTGCAAAAAAACCTCTCTACCAATTTTCTGATGTTTCTGAATTGATAAACATCAAAGAATAAAATGCTCCTTTAGGCAATTTCTGGGAAGAGAGATCATTATAATTTATCATGACCTATTATATGCAGATCATAAGATAGAAAATTAATCCACTGAACTGCTTAATGAAATGACTCTATGAAGAAATATATATATACATATATATACACACACACATATATATGAATTCAAGATACAATGATCATTATTACAAATTAGTTTTATACTTTTATATTCAGAATGTGATATGTTTGAACAGAATTACAATGACAAATTAGGAAATACAGTTACACTGCCAAGTAATAAGATGCTATAAAGAAGAACAGTTGGGATTCAACAAGGGATAGTGTGACCCAATATACCATCAACCTTCAAAATATTAGCTCCATAAAGCAGACTCAAATAACCTGAATTAATGTAGGAAAATCAAAACTATGTGTACTTAATCTATTAATTATTTAAAATTTACTTTCTCAAATATTAAGACATTCAGATTTGTCATTTATGTTCCAGCTATTATGCTATATAAGCTTACAGGTATAGTATACATAAAAGCAGCAACCACATGTCAGGTGCTCAATATTTATTTGTTGAATAAATTAACAAATATTCCCCCTCATCAGCTTTTTGCCCAGCTGCAACTATCGTAAGAAATCCCCATTCACACAAGTTGGCGTGGATAATATCTACCTTAATAATGGCCAAATGATGATGAGGCCAAAGCTGACCTAGGAGGGGAAATATTTGAGTTAGAAGAAAATATTGGAAATGACAAAAAGAAAAGGAGGGCAAGAAGAAAGAATGCTGAAAAAAAAAAAGGTAAATAATACTAAGTCGCAAGTTCAGCTATGGTAAAGTATAGAGGTTATATATGGCAACAGAGGTGGTATTTAAGAAGAAGGGAGCAAAGGCAAATAATATATGTGGCAAATGGCAAGACAAGAGACTCAGAAAAAAACTCAAGGTAATTTGTTAGGGAAGAGTCTAGACACTCAGATTTTTAAAAGATGCATACAAATGAAAGAAAAAAATAACCATGAGTAGACCATCCCTGGGGTTAGTTTTTAAATGCATGAAAGAGATCTGTAGCTTACATTGGAAAACTGAGAATTCTTATAACAAAGACAATTTTCCACTTTTGTAAAAGTTAATTTAGCAAAATGACTTGGACTTTCCCATACACTGGCATTTGCTAGACTTTTTTCTCTATTTTAAACAGAGATAAAAATATAATGTTTAAGATTCTTGAAAGTCCTACCTTATATGGGCTAATTAGTCTTCTTTTAATATCCAATCTATAGCTTCTGTATTGTTCAGCATCACTCATGTCAGTTACCAGTAGTCGAAGAATTTCATAAACCCGTCTAGCATGTTGCTAATAAATGGAACAAAAAAATATATATAAACTTCTCAAGTTACAAATAGTGACACCTCCCCAAAAGAACAGGATATACTGAATACCTGCCATGGTCCAGAATTGTGCTAGGTACCAGATCAAAAGCAATAAAAGATAGTCTCTGCCCTCAAGGAGCTGGCAGTCTAGTGGGTACACAAATGATTGAGATATAGTTAATTTAATGATAGAAATACGCATAAGGTATTATGATAGCATAACCCGGGAATGGGAGAAATGTTAGAAGAGGATTCCTGAGGGAATCATGAGCTGATTTTAAAGGGAACAGAGTATGCCATTCCAGAAAGGGAGGGTATCGTGTGTGTGCATGTGCACCTATGCACACATGCACACACACATAACAGAAGGAGCTTGACACTGCTGGAGCACAAAATAAAAAGCAAGGTGCAGAAGAAGAGTGAGGTTGGAGCACACAGAGCCTTATATAGTGGGGTGAAGAACTGGGCTTTTATCTAGTAGGTGTCAGAAATGGGAAAGTGAGCAAAGTATGCAAATTTGAGTTTTAAGTAAAGCATTCTCTCAGCTACACAGAAGTGGTAGCAAAAAAGAAGGGCAGGCAGACCAATTAGGAAGTTGAGCTATTAAATCAGGTAAAAAAATGATGGGGGCATGAACTGAGATAGCACAAATAAGGATACTAAGGAAACAAGGAGTCTAGAAATAAAGAAGAGGAAAGATTGGCTGTGGAGGAGGGTATGGAATGACAGTCAGTTTTCACAGTCTAGAGAGGTTTAGGAGGCAGAACAACATATAAATCTGCAGAAAATTCTAGTCTAAGGGTGAGGATTTAAGCAATACCAGTATATAGGCAAGAGTTAAAACTGCAAACCTGGTTAAGATCACTAGGGAGAGCATACACAATGAAAAGAGGAGATGTCAGAACCCTAGAGTACAGTGACAGTTAAAGAGCAGGCAGAGGACAGAGAAAAACTGTCAAAGAAATACTAGAATTAGGAAGTTTTGGTATCACTGAAGCCAAAGGAGTAGCCATAGTTTTTGTTTGTGTTGTTTTACTTATATATTTATTGGGGGTAGGTGAGCAGTCAGGAAGATGATATTTGAACTTTCTTGGAAGGGACACCTGAGCTGAGCATGAAAAATGAGTACTATCTGGCCAGGCAAAGATGGAGAAACAGAAGAAGGGGTTATCAAAGGCAAAGAGAATAGTACGCATATGTAAAGGAAAATAAAAGGAAGATGTAGCATAGCTCGGGAATGAATAGCAAGTGGTTCAATAAAGCCAGAGCACGTAGGCAAAAGGGTAAGAAGCTGAGGCTAGCAAGGTAGGCAGAGTCATGATTATGATGGGCTCTGTGTGCCATACTAAAGAGCTTTAATTTCTTCAAGAAAAACAAAACAAAACATGATTTTTAAAAATGTGTTCATATTCCCTTTCTTTTAAAAGCTAAGCTACTAAATAAATTCTCATTACTAAATAAAGGTTTAATACAGTCAAGAGACATCAGTTATTTCTAAAACATACTTTATCTTAAAGCCATTATAGCGATTTAATGCAGGAGAAGATGGAAAGTTTCAGTTCAAATTAAGTTGTTTAGGTCAGTGATCAGGAAATTTGTGGTATAGTTTTGGAGCTCAGAAGGGAAATATGGACTGAGGATTTAGATGAGATCTCCCAGGCAGAATAAATAGAATGAAAAGAAATGAGAACTAACTAAAGAACTTTGGGAATGAATTGTATTTAGGGAGGATACAGAAGAGTAGAAGCCAGTGAAAGTATCTCAAAAAAGATGAGCCCTGTCCAGTGTTGCTCAGTGGTTAGAGTGTTGGCCCTCGCACTGGACGGTCATGGGTTCAATTCTCGGTCAAGGGCACGTACCTGGGTTGCGGGTTCACTCCCCACCGCTGGTTGGGGCGCATGCAGGAAGCAACTAGTCGATGTGTTTCTCCCACATCGATGTTTCTCTCTCTCCCCCTCTCTCTCCCTCCCTACCACTCTCTCTGAAAAGCAATGGAAAAAATATCCTCAGGTGAGGATTAAAAAAAAAAAAAAAAAAAAAAAAATCAACCAATGAATGCAGACATAGCTGGAAAACAAATCGATGTCTCTCTCTAAAATCAATTGGGGAAAAAAGGGGGGAGATAGCAGCATCGTGAATGAAACTGATCTGGTAGGATCCATGGTTTTTTACCTTGCCTTTGGAACCACAGTTACTGGCTAGCAAAATCTAGTTTGGCTTTGTATATGGGATCGGTGCAACTGGATGTCTAGAATGTTTTATTAAACTTAATGAGCACGAAAGCTGTTTCATATGGCTGTGTGGCAAATGTCCTTGGATACTGTCTTCTTCCCATCATACTACTTTCCAGCTTTGCAGTGGTATTTTCTTTGCAAAGAACGGAGGAATCATTCTCACCATTGGAATTATTGGATGGTGTAGTTTTTCTGCTTCCAAAACTTTTATTTCTGCATTACCCATGGAAGGACAGCAACTTCTAGTAGCATATCTTTGTGCTTTGTTATATGGAGTCTTTGCCCTAATTTCCATTTTTTGAACTGAATTTATCTGGGATGTGGACATCATTAGGACAAATAAACAAAAAGGACTTTGAACTCTTATATTGAAACAGCAAACTGCTCCCATGCAACTCTCATGCAGATCTAATGTTTGACTACTGGCACAATGAAAGTAAATATGTATCTTTTGTTCATTTTTATAGATCTGTCTAATGCTATATTGGATTTACCTGCAGTACGATTAGCTTTACGTGTTTGTGCTTATACAAATAGGAAGTGCTCTTTCTTTCTTCTTCCTGCAGCCTTTGAAAAACAACTTTTTCCCTTATGATGTTTTTGGATAGATTTTTATCAACTGTGCAAAACTAACCACAAAGCTAATAATCTTTCCTAAAAACAATCCAGTCATAGTAAAGAAGACATAAGACATTGCAGAAATATTTTCCCAAGGAATTAGGAAAGAAAAATCACCTGTATTCTCAAGTCAGATGCACCTCAAGCAAAAAAGTGATCCTAATGTAGTTTATGAGTTTGCACTTCAAAAATTTGACATTCCTTTGAATTATCTCATGAAATTTGTGCTAAAATTCAATGATGCAGAAGTTCACAGTCTGCCTTATTGTGGACATGAAATATGAACACCTATTTAGATATTAGTATTAACTAAACCATAGTGGCCTAGACTGGCCAAATTAATGCTTATAGTTGGATCTCCATGTTTCCCAGGAAAAAGAAAATCACTTACCTTTTTTGAAAAAGATATTTATAATATCACAGTTACAGTATTAAAAGTTATCAATGTAAAGTGCATTTGATGCTTAATTAAAATTAAACACACACAAAAAAGATGATCACAGTGGTAAGTGGAAAACCAGGAACTATAGTGCATTAGAAGCCAAGGGAGGGGAGGTCAGTAGTATCAAATGCTAGTCCTTATTATTGGAATACCCTTCATTCCACATACTTTCATAATCCCAAATCCTACCCATTCTTCAAGGCTTAGATCAAATACAAATCCAAAATATTCTGATTCCCTTGCTTAGATAAGGTTAAGAAATTCCTTCCTTTCAACTCCCATGCTATTTTTATTACTTTAAAATTCAAATAAACATAAAGTGAAAGTTAAGTGTTTTACTTCAACCCTTCTCCCTGCCAATACTGTCTCCAGGGGTATTAACTACTTTACCAGTTTAGATAAACATTTTCTTAAAAAGGAAAAGTAAGACCCTACTATCCACTTTTCTTCTGCTTATTACACTTAATATAGCCATTAAATAAATTATCTTCCCATTCTATTAATGAGGATATTGAGGCACAGGAGATAAACTAAATTGCCCCAAGTCACAGAGCAAGTGGTGGAGCCAGATTTGAACCCAGGCAATCTAACTTCAGAGCCTGTACTCACTTTTTTTTTTAAATCCTCACCCAAGGATATTTTTTCCATTGTTTTTTAGAGAGTAGAAGGGAAGGAAGGAGGGAAACATCGATGTGAAGGAAACATCAATTGGTTGCCTGCTGCACAAGCCCCAACAGAGGCCAGGAATTGAACCTGAAACTCTGAGGTGCTCAAGTTGATGCTCTTAGCCACTGAGCAACACTGGCCAGTGCCAGAGCCTGTACTCTTAACAACTGTTACCTTCCACACATGTATTCTTAATGTATTTGCAATATTTAAGTTATATTCTTAAATACCTTATTTATTTTGAACTTTTGTTGTGCCTCTATTGCCATATCTTCATTGAATCCTTGCATTAACTTTTCCCGGGAAAAACAGGGCAAATCTTGACAAAGCTTCACAAGCACAAAGTCTCTTAATTTCACATAGCTTTTAGATGGATCTTCCGCTAAAGAAATAAAGCAGAATAACATTTCCTTTACCCAACATAATGTCTTCATCATTTACAATCTCACTATATGTGCTAGTCTAGAAAGGCAAATTTTCTTAAAACAATTATACATATACAAAAGTTACAATGTGAAAGAATTATTCCTTATAAATACAATAATAATACTAGAGCTACTCCTTTCAAATGTAAACTTTTTGATTGGTGTGTTACTATACACATCTTAGTTTTATTTTCAATTAAAGTAGCTGTATAAGCAAGAGATTCAATTCCAAACGCAAGTATTTTCTGACATCTAAGGGTTCCAAAACTCAGTTTATTTAACTTGCTTACTTTAATCTAATAACCTTTATAGTCTGCTATACTTCTTTCATTTAATTTAAAAAAATTCTTCCTTTTACAAAAGCAAATCTTTGTTAGAGAGTAAAATGAGAATATGATATTGATCCTTTCTTCACTGCATCTGAATAGCATAAATCTTCCTTTGTTTGTCTATGTTACCTAAATTAGACTAAGTAGTGGACAAGGAAAACTCAAAACATGATGGGTACAAAGAATACTGCACAATCAGAGAACATGAGTTTGAGTACCATTTCTGTCATTCACAGATGTAGGACCTTGGGCAAGTCACCTCACTTCTCTAAGCCTTCATTTTCTGATCAGTAGAGGTCTTGAAACAAAGAATGTTAAAATGTGGGCTAGTTCTTGGATCACAAGAGTTAATATTGTTACAATATCAATAATATTTTACAAATTATTCAATGCAATCCCTATCAAAATCCCAGGCTTTTTTTGTTTCAGAAATTAACAAGCTCATCCTAAAATTCATATGGATATGCAAAGAACCCAGAATAGCCAATACAAACTCGAAAAAAACCAGAAGTTAGAGGACTCACATTTCTTAATTTCAAAACTTACTACAAAGCCACAGTAATCAAAATGGTACTAGCATAAGGATTGACATGTAGATCAAGGACTTGAACTGAAAGTTAAAAATAAACAATTTTTGATACGGGCACACAATTCAATGAGGGAAAGAATAGTCTTTTAACAAATGATACTCAAAAGGACTGCCACAAACCAAAGAATGAAGTTGGACCCCCTTTCCTCACACCATACACAAAAATGAACTCAAAATGGATTATAGACCTAAATGTAAAAGATAAATTTATAAAACTCTTAGAAGAAAACAGTAGTAAATCTTCATGGCTTTTGGTTAGGCAATGGTTTCTTAGATAACAGAACCAAAAGACAAGCAATGAAAGAAAAAATAGATAAATTGGGCTACATAAAATTTTGAAACTCTTGTGCTTCAAATGATACATTAAGAAAATGAAAAGACATTCCACACAATAGGAAAAAATATTTACAAATCATATATATGATAAAAGACTTGTATTCAGACTTAAAAAATGTTTATAATTCAGTAAAAAGACAATTTTTAAAATGGGCAAAGGATCTATACACGCATTTCTCAAGAGGATATACAAATGGAGAGTAAGCACATGAAAAAATGCTTAACATCACTAGCCACAGGGAAATGAAAATCAAATGAAATGCCATTTCATGCCCCCTAGAATGACTAATAAAAAAAGACAATAACAAGTACTGACGATGTGGAGAAATTGAAACCCTCATACACTCCTTGTGGAAATGCAAAATGGTAGTCATTTTGGAAAATAGTGTGGTGGTTGTCAAAAGGTGAAACACAGTAACCACACTTTCCATAATTTCTGCTCCTAGGTATGTACCCAGGGAATAAGAAAATATTTCTATTGTCAAATGCAACTCTCTTCATAATTCTGGAAGAAACAAATCACTGATTCTACTCATAAAGTCCTAAGATACTGACATCCTCAAAAGGAAGATGGTACATGATATAAAGAATCGTCTTCTAGTATTTTACTTTAAAATTAAGTGCTAAAAAAAGAAGGAAAGGGTGCCAATTACACCACAAACACCTAAGTATCCTGTAATACAGGCCATCGATGGTAAGTTTTAATTATCACTATATCTGGCTCTATGTCAAGTAAGGAAAAGGCCATCTCAATATAAAGAATATCCTGAATTTCAAAGGGAGATCCAAAGCCTACTAAAGATCCACAAAGTTAAGAAAAATATAAAAAATAATGGAGAAACAGGCAACTAAAATGACTAAAGAGTAGAAAGTTCCACTTTTTAAAAGGACTGGGTATGGAATCTAGGAGAACTATCTTAATGAGAACAGATGGTACAGCATTTTTAGTATTTTATAATGCTGAGAAATGTTAATGCTGAAAATAAAGGCGGATACCCCAGTTTTCAAAATCAGAAGTCCTTTAGCATGTTTAGCCTTTTCTCTTTAGAGACTTCAGTTTGAAATGAGTAAAGGCTACCATTATTGATGACTCTTCACTGAGATTTAAGAAATACAATTCTTTATCTGCTAATTGGTGCTAAGTATCAAGGACTTTATTGGTTGGAGCAGACAGAAGAAAGTGGTTAAGAGGCTTCACAGAAAAAAACCCCTGCTGACACATTACCCACTACAGAAGACAAAGACTACTTATGTGAACTCGAAGTCTCCATAATAAATTCACCAAAAAAAAGTTCCTTCATGTAGCACCAAGTCCAAGCTCTAAAAGTAAACAGAAGCTAAACAATTTTCAGCTTAGCTAAAAAGAAGTGTTACCGTTTGTACTATGTTTCTGTAATCTTACAAGTCACTAAGCTAGTGAAGGTGTCACAAAACTTTTGATACAGACTAACTTTAGTAACGACGGCTTTATCTCCCAAGCTTCCAAACCATTTCACAGTAACAGGAAAGTCAGATGAAAATATAATTCAACTCTATAAACATGGAACTCCCTTTTAAAAAACAACATGCTTTCCTTCCAATTTATTAATTTACAGGATCAATTCAAAATCTATTTTGGGGTAACTTTTAATTTTATTTAGACTGGACAAGCAAAACCACTACATTACATGAAAAAGGAAGACACTAATAATCTGCCTACTAGCCTATTTATATTCTTTAGTCGCACATCCAGTGTATTTTTTTATTTTTAAACAAATCAGTAAAATTCCAAAATAGCATTTTTAAAAGGTTAACATTTTTTGTGCATGCTAAGTGTTGCAGTTTTAAAAACAAAGGTGTATTCAAACTCCTATAGAATTAATAACATTTAATACCTAATTTGGATGTGAATGTCTGGTATAGTAAGTTTTCTTGGGGGGTGTGGGGGGAGGTAACTCTCAGTTCAATCAGCAACTTCATGAGTAACAAATTTGAAACAATGTTAATAAAGAAGAAAAAAATGACAACATAAATGTTTCTTGGGCCACTTTGGTTCTGTGGTAGTTCACGTTTACATAGCATGTATCATCTGTAATTCCATCTAATGATGACCTCTCCATTTAGAGTAGCGTCTCTTTCCTCCTTCTCAGCATCCTATTCATCCTATGGCTAATTCATACTGAAAGATGTATTCAAAACAAATAGACCTACATTTCACCTTATAAATACTGTTGAGAAGGCATGCAATTTAGGACTATAAAGCACACGCTTTAAGAAATGTGTAATCTATTCAGGAACTACTTACTTGGCTTTTTTTCCTCAGTAAAGTTTAGAACATTCTGCCCCTACATGAAAATTAGAGCATGGTCTCTGAGCAGTGCAACCATTTGCTAAATAAAATTAACAAATAAGTCACACCAAACTTGCAACATATTCATTCCTGGCCAAGATTTCCCAATATATATTCAGTTCATGATCTCCAATTTGCTCAATTAATAAGCGCTTCATATGTAGAGATGTAATCCAATCCCACAAAAGCTTATGATTTAAAATGGAACCTTAAGCCATCTTTAGACAGTTCCCAAAAGACCCAAGGACAATGCTATTTAAAATAGAATGGTTATCTCTGACCCCCAAAAAATCAATCAGTTAAGTTGTTTTTTAGAAAGGCTCTTTTAGTAACAAGTCAAATTTTACATACCTGTAATATCAAGAACAGAAGGAGATGCAATGTAATATCTATGAACTGTTTCAAGAAGTTGAGCACCATGGCCTTGACCTTGAAATGGAGTCAGTATCAGCATCTGACTACAGTAAAGAAATGATTTTAAAATTAAAATATCACAACATGACCAGTTTAAAAATTGCAAATCACTAGAGTATTGTGAACATTTTAAAGTCTGTGTGATTTTTTTTCAATCAACTGTCAAGAAATCCAAAAATTATCAAGACACTCCAAATTGGCTTTAATCTTCCTCACTGTTTCCAAGGGAACAATTAAATAAATCAGTATAAAACCAATGAATAACTGATTTTTTTTAAACAAATCAACACTATTATAACAAGTATTGGAAACTTCAGCAGTTCCTTCTGAAATAAAAGACAAGGCACGTGTTATACTGCCAATTACCTTACACGTGGCCGGGTTTTGTCTGGGTACACATAGTAATTATAGACTGTCATGTAGCCTACGGTCGCAAAGAGCGTAGCTCCATCCTTATTATACTTCTCAAATCTGCAGATAAAACAGAAAGCCAAGCAGGTCAATTACAGTCACGCTCCCATGCAGTGTCCATTTTCTTTTCCATTCTCTGACTGAATTTTCAGTGTCAGCAAGCTACTCTGTGAGGGCCCAATGGGTACACCTGCTATGTTCTGAATGTACAATTCACTTAATTGGTGTGCAGCAACTTGGATAAATCAGACCTCTTTACATCACTTCAGTGCACTTGCCTATTATAAAGATGAATAGGTGGCAAGTAAAAGAAAACACAGGCAAAGCTCATTTTACTGTTTAAGCCTACATTCAGGGCTCTAACCGACAACAGCATTTAATTCAGCTCTATTCTCAAGGTCTCCCAAAGCATAATGAAGGAAAACTCAAGCCTCATAAACAATAGTTTTTCTTTCCTGGGAAAAATATCATTATACTGTCCCAATAATTGGGCGGCCACAATTAAAATGCTGGCTTTGTGGAGGTAATAAGGTCTACTATTGCTTTAGAACTGTACTTACACTAGAAAGTAGTGCCATCTTTCATCATCCACGTCAATAAAGCTAGCAGTTTCAATAAACCACATCAAAAAGGTCTGAAGCCTTTCATGATATTCTCGAAAGCCTCTACATGTCATGTCAGCCTAGGGAAAAAGCCAGGAAAAGTCAGGTGAAACTCATCACAGAGGTAAGTGAAAGTGCGCAGAACATAAAACAATCCTGTGGGAAAATGTTTAGAAGTCTCAGATTAAGATGTGTACACAGACACACATACAAAATAGACCTTTGTTTTTACTGACAAAAATTTGTTTCCTGAAGTTAAAATAAATCACTGAAAATAACAAAATAGCACATAGGTTTCGGGTATATGGAGTCCTTTTACCCAAGAAATATTTAATTTATTTTTACCTTGTATATCTGAAAGGTAAAGTTTTCTCCTGTTGGACTTAGAACAGAGTATGTATGGAGTAAGGTTCCGTATGGCTTGAAATCAACTTCTTTTTCCAGCAAAGAAAGAAAATCATTTGTGTTTGTACAAAATCCAGGTGGAATGATTTGTCTAATTTTGCCCTCAACATCATCTGCCTAAGGAATGGAGGTTAAAGAACATAGGAAAAAAATTAATAACAAACTTGACTTTTAGTTAAATATGCTTAATTTCTTTGAAATAGACAAAACCCATAAAAAAAAAATCACAAAACTTCAGTTCACAGTTAAACTAAAGTAAACGTGTAGTTAACTGGGAAAGGACGAGTTTCATATACATTAGATACTGCCACATATATCTGAGATTAAAGCATAACAAAGAAATAAAAAAAGAGGAGGCAGGTAGCCTGAAATCAAGTGCAAGAATGAGAGCTACTGAAATTTCTAATATCATGTAGAAAATGCTGATTATTTCCCTTCAGGACAATCTGAACTGGCTAAAACAAAAGGATGCTTATTATTTAATGTGTGTCAAGAAGACCATATTATCCAAAACATGAAAATATCACCAGCAGTAGTGAGGTGAGTATGACCAAAGGAATAGCAACCTCATAGTGAATGAGTAGACAGGTCATAAGTCCCTCATACACTGAACTCAAAATTAAGATAATTTTTAAAATACATCCTCTTAGGATATACAGAAATTATATGAATAGATATATTATCCACTCATCCTTATAATGGGACACAATTCTTATGGACTTGGACTTGTGACAGTAAAAAGAGACAAGCCTGGACAACAAAATTAAACTCAGAGATTAAAATTTCCCTTGTTAAACAACCTCAATGAATGTTAAAACTATCAGCTGAGCAGACTTCATAATCCTTTTCAAAACCCCAAAAGACCACTTGATTGAATACATTTACTACTTTTCTTTAACCATGAATATTTGATGAAGTCTTACAATAAAGTATTACTGCTTCTCACCAGGCAATAAAACTTAATGAATTGGTCTCAACTTAACAAAACCTTATCCCTCAATACAGTCTCTAAAAGCCTGACATTACATTCAACAAAATGAGCTTGCATTCTATTCAAACTTTTTCCTGAACAATGAGGCCAGGTTTTTACTTAATGGAGTTTGCCGTGAGTTCAGCTGTAATGTTTGTATTGTATCTATTTCCACAAGGACTGACACAAGAACACTTTGTGTTAACTTACTAAGCAGTTCTTTCATACCGTTTACATGCATGATGGGTATTAGTTCTAAACCAAGACCCTTGCTACTTAGCATTCAAAACAGGGAAATTAAGATGCTTAGGACAAAATACACTACAAAAGGCTAATACAACATGCTACTAATTCCTGTCCTTTCAACCATCTTTTAACTAAGTAGAAGCAATGCACCTGCAGATGAATAGCACTTTATTATCATTCAGTTACATTTTAGGATACAGAACCATGGATGGAGTTTATCACAAGTTTTATTTTCAGTGCTTTGGTACCACCAACATTTATATATAACTTACTTATAGGTATAAAAAAGAGCTATTATTTAAAATATAGCTCCTCAACATTTTGCCCAGCAGTTTATTTCTAATATGTACACCAGTCCTTGAAATCCATTCACATTCAAGATCAAATAAACTGCATTTGATAGGATTTTTATTTTAAAAGTACTATTTAATATTTCTCCTTGAAACTGCAATCTAATGTGAAGAGACCATTTTAAGCATACTTTATAGAATCTGTACAATTTCAATAATTACAAGAGGAAACTAATAAAAACGGATACTTTTAATAAGTCTGTTGTTCGGCAATTAAAATCCAGAGTAGTGATGGGTAAAGTAATATAATTTTAGTTCAAAATTAAAAAAAGAAACACTACCTAAATAAAGAGAAGCTTATAATCTACCAGTTTAAAAGAAAACATGTCAAGACATTTATAATGCATATTTTAATTTTTAAAAAACTTTCCCCATGTCCCATCTTCTCAACAAGGCACTGCAAAGCATGATCAAATAACTTCACATATCTTCCATCAAATATGTTTCAAAGATTTCTCAGACACTCCTAAGTTTCAAGTAACAGTTCTGGTAGAAGACAGAGCAACACAAAGGTCTGAGCTAAATAAAGTTGAAAGAGTTAATGTTTAACTTTCAGCCTTCAAAAGATACCTATTTATTGTAATAAATATCTTTAAGTAAGTATTTTGTTCTGGGCAAGTTTACACGTTACTTTAAGAACTTTCACAGGGGAATAAAAGGATAAGTTTAAAAACAAGAAATTTGTTATTTATAATAGGTTAGAGAAAATGTACAAGGTGGGACAAAAGTAGGTTTACAGTTGTATAGAAAATAAATAAATAATAATACAAGAATAAACTCAAGTGTTTCACAACTGTAAACCCACTTTTGCCCCACCCTGTATATGTGACATATTACCTGAAATACATAACATAAAACCAAATAGCTTTTCAAACCTAGAATAAAGAACTTTGTTTCACTAAAGAAAAAATGTTTATATTTCTCTATTAAGTGGACTGTGCCTTAGGAAAAACATTATATAACCACCATGTCTCTGAGATCTGTTCTCCTCTTTCTCCAAAAAAATAAATATATTTTAGTTGAGTTAAATATTCATTTCTTATAATGGATTACTGGCCAGATAATAACATCATCACTGGAGAAAAACCCCATCTAACCATTTTTAATTGAATATACAATTAAGGAGTTACTGAAACCTTTAGTCCCAGTGATTGTGGCTAAAAGTTTAGATTCCATTTCTGAAGATCACTAAAAAATTCCCTATCTGAAGAATTTTATTCTAAACTTCAATTAAAATTATGCAAAAACACAGTTATAGAAAGGATGTGAAATTAAGCCGAATAGATCAAGAATTCAGAATAAAACCGGATACATTTAATTAACAGACATTCCTTACAAATGTTTTCCTAACATTTGGCAATATTTTTTTAAAAAGGAAAGTATGAAAGCAACTATTCTATTTAGGTCATATGTTAGGTGAATCATGATGAAATGTTTTAGATTGTATACTCTCTCACTATGGTCATTTCAATTTCTGACTTCTATACTTTGTTACATATGAGATGTTCATATGAAGCAATTTTTGTTTTTCCTCATCACTCCATAAAACAATGTGCCTGAGAATAATTGGTAGTCTGCTATAATAAAAATGTTTACACTTACATTTGAATTTATACACATTTGAAAAACAAATTACAGCAAGTCCTCACTTAATGTCATTGGTAGGTTCTGTAACTTCAAGTGAAACGATGTATAATGAAACCAATTTTACCACAGGCTAATTGAGATAAATAAGAGTTAAGTTCCTATAGTGTATCATCAATGTTATAATGCCTCCGAACAGAAGATTATTTAAGAACCTACAATACCTCTTTAGTGTCTTAACCTAAACAGCACCATTTGTTTAAATTTGTCTATGGTGAGTTATTTTTGAAATAGCAATTTTAAAGGCATGTTAAGTAGGTGGTACTGTCCTTTATTTGGCTAAAGCGGCAGAGGCTTAACATTAACTATAATTCTGAGATATGCTATAAAGGCAAGTGAAGAAAATTTCATACCTACTTAATTTGCTCAATTTTAAATTCTCTGACAATATTTAAGTTGTAGAAATTTGAGTACTGTTAGAGAAATTAACACTGTAAACTTTTTCACCACTGGAAAAACAATGGTTGTATTATGTTTGTTTATATTGCATTAATGTTTTGCTATATGAACTCACAAAATTCCAAAATAAAAACCTCAATATATAATTTTAAATCTCAATATATAATTTAAAAAATTTCTATAATCAATAAAATATAAAAAGCTTTAAAATATATTGAGATTTTATATTCCATAAAAAGCATTACTCATAATGAACAGTCACAATTATTATTATTTTTTAAAGATATCTTTATTGATTTCAGAGAGAGGAAGGGAGAGGGAGAGAGATAGAAACATCAATGATGAGGGAGCTATCACTGATCAGCTGCCTCCTGCACACCCCCGACTGGGGATGGAGCCCGCACCCAGGCACGTGCCCTGACCTGGAATTGAGCAGTGATCTCCTGGATCCTAGGTAGATGCTCAACTGCTCAGCCACACCCGGCAGGGATGTCACAATTATGTTTTTAAAAAAGAGTATAGTGAAATATTATTAGTCTAACAAAGGTTATTTTTTCATTTCCTCAAGATTAGATTTTTGTAAATGCATAGGATTTTTCTATAAGAGGCTAAGGAATCCAGAAAAAAATTTAAATCTGCTTTTATCTACTCAAAATCAGTCCATATAATGGGAGACAAGACAGATTACTGAAATTCACGGATAATACCATAATACCTTATCCATGAATTTCAACCTCCTCTACCAAACCTTTCCCAGAAATGCTAGCAATTAGCAAGGCTGAACAATCCTAGTTATACATCCTTCCACTTAAAAGCAATGAGATTACCTCAAGAGAGAGCAGGAGGTATTAATAAAAGCAAAGGCCAGGGAAAACCATAAGATGAACAAACTATCAGTATCTGAATAATCAAGTTTATTGTATTGTAAAATTCAGAATAATTATGTTGCCTTTAAAGATGAAGGCTAGTGGAGATGTTTTGTAGGCATCTTAATTGTGACTAAAAAATTTTTAGTGCAATTGGAGAACTCTGTTTGGAAAAGAAAAAGGAGGAATAATGAGATTAATGTAATATCAAAATTCTAGTAAGCAAACGTCTAAGCAGGTTTGCTCTGGTTTCTGACCATCTAAAAGGATGTATTTTTCATACGCAAAAATGCTACATAGTATAGTCTGCAAAATCTCAAATATATTATATAATACACTCAAACTAACACCTACAACAAAAATTTTGACCCCCCAATCTACTTTTCCAATCTTCCCTATTTCAGTTAATAGTACCACTATTGTTAAGCAATGGGGTCTTCCTTATTCCTCTTTCCAAAATATATCCTCAATAAAACAACTAAATGTAGTAACACTGCAATATTCTGGTCTCCTTTCTTTCACCCTTCCCCCCTACAGTGTGTTCTTTGCATAGCAGTCAGAATCATCTTAAAAGTATAAACCATATCATGACCTCTACCTACTTAAAACATCTAAAGGCTATCAACTAATCTTATCCACATGATATAGTTTTGCCTAGCTTTTCAATCATTTACTACTCTCCTCTCCATCACCACTATGACTTAATGATGGTGATCTTCCTGGACTACAAAAATGCCAAGAGTGTTCTCATTTCAGGGCCTTTGCATATGCTGGTCCCTTTGCTGACTAAGGTCTTCCTCCCTCAGATTATTACATGGCTGGTTCCTCTTCATTCAGAAACCAGCAAAATGTTTCTTCATAATACTATCTGAATTTAATTTGTTTATTTACTATTTGTTTACTGACTATTCCTCCTGGCTAGAATATAAGCTCTATGACAGCAGTGACTTTGTTTTATTTGCCACTATATCTCTGGCATCAAGAAAACAGAAGGCACTATGGAATGAACATTCTCACTGCAAATTGAGATAGAAGAGGCAAGACCACTTCCCCAATACCCACTACCTGGTTCTTTTTTTATAAGGTGAAAAAAGTGTTTGCTTGAACATATAATTTAAATAAATCATCTTCTACCATGAAGCAAATAATCCTACAAAAAGACATTATAAAAGATTGATTCTTTACTCCCAACACAGTACTTCTAAATGGGAAAACCTGGTTTTCAAGAATGGAACAATTAGAAGTCAATGCAAATACATAGCTATTTTCACTGCACACAGTATTTGAAAGATTTGTCAATAATTAAGTCAATAGTTCCTTCGGAAGAAATCAATTCAACACTATCAGCTGGAACCTAAAAACCACCAAAACTCTCAAACAATAGTGAATTTTGTACAACACAAGAAAAAAATACCACCTGCATTTTTTAATAAGAGTATCTAGCTGGGCTTGAGAATTTAACAATCTAGAAAGAAATATTTGATTATGGAAAAACTCCATTTTAATAAGTCTGTGTTAAGTGCTAGTTTAGCTAAGATTAAATCTTTTTAAACATCAAATCACCACAACTGCAGTTTTACTCAGAAACACTTTTAAATCTGCAAAATTGCAAAAATTTTCAAGGGACACAAACCACTGAATAAAACAAATACTGCATTAAGTAAATCTGACAGGCTTAGTCATCTTGAACAGGGCTGGGAAGTGGAAACAAACAAAAAAATGGTAAGTGCTCAAACTATTTCTGACACTGAAATAGAATAATGGATATAAGAGACTATTTTAGACCTCTTTCATTCCATAGCCAATTCATGTTACAGTTCCATTAAGCTTACCAATATGGTGTTTTCACCCACAAGGGGACTGTCTGCAAGAGAGAAGCACCTCACAACAGCAGTAAATTGAGAACTTACAGAGTAAAAGTATGGGAGTGGGAAAAAAGTATACATTGTAAAAACAGAAGTACTACTAATAAGCACAAGAGCCTGGGTCCATTTAGAACTGGTCATAAATAGTCCTAATGTTATTAGATAGGATATTATTATATATTATCCACTAAGTATTATCTCCTAGTACAATCTTGATTATTTACTAGTTTAACTGTGTAAAGTCCTTTACAATAAAACAAAACAAAAAATAAAATTATTTTTAAAAAGGGCCATATCAACCAATCCAAATAATGATAGGAGGTTTTAACAAAAAAAGAACAGGGTATGAGCTTGGCAAAAGATGTAAGTCAGAAGTTTAAAGTCAGTTTAAAGCCTTGGAAAAGTTGGCTTCATTGTTAATGCTTTAGGAACTGCTACTTCTAAAGAAGAAAGTTGTGACATTCAGTATGTACTAATACATAAGATCTTCATTTTCCACATTATAATTCTCCCTAGTTGTATGTAGCAGTATTATCAACAATATGACAGATTTTATCTGATAAAACTTGCTGGCTTCATAGGTCCAAATGATAAGAGCTTTTACTACAAGAGTGAAATTTCCAATTTTCCATTTTATAAAGGTGATTCAGAAACAAAAATGTCATTTAATTAAAAAAAAATCAACTCCATGAAGCAATTCTTCAAGTTTTAATGCCCTTAATCAGGAATGCGCAGAAACAGAACAAGTCTAAAACATAATATTCTTAAGTTCCCTCAAAGGTTCATGTCCATCCCAAATATGCAAAATACACCTGCCCCCCATGCCAATTTCCCCAGAAGTTTCAACCATTCCAGCATCAACTTAAGTCCAAAATATCACCGTCTAAGTTATCTAAATCAGGTATGGGTGGGACTCTGGGTATGACACATCATGGAACAAAATTCCTTTCCACCTGTGAAACTAGAAAACAAATTATCACTTCTAAAATACAATAGTAGGACAGGCATAGGATAAAAGTTATAGATTTTCCCATTCCAAAAGGGAGAAAATGGTAGGAAGACAGGAGTCACAAGTGCCAAGCAATCTCAAAATCCAGCAGGTCAAATTCCATTACATTTCAAGGCCCGGGAATACTGTGGCTATGGCTCTACCCTCTGGGCCTGAAACTCCACCCTCAGAGTCATTCTTCCTTTTCTTTTTTTTCTTTTTTTCAAAATATGTTTTAATCGATTTTTTAGAGAGAGAAACATCAATCAGCTGCCTCCCACACGCACCCCGACCAGGGAACGAGCCTGCAACCTGGGCATGGGCATCAAACTGGTGACCTTTTGGTGCACAGGACAAGGCTCAACCAACTGAGCCTCACCAGCCAGGGCCATTCTTTCTTTCCTTGAAGGGTGTTTGCAGCTGAATACTGTTATCAGCCTGTTTCCTGCCTATACAATTTTGAAAGTTCATCAGCCTTCTCTCATCTCTTCAGTCCAAACTGGCAGTGTTTTTGCTGATAAAATTAATTCTCAAAACTCATGAGTCACCTGTGTATGCTATGAGGATTCTCACCATTAGGGACGGCCCTCCATAGATCTTTCCTCACCTCTCTATTCAATCTCTATTCCTGGCTTTTGCTGAGACTACTGAAGAGATCTATGAGCCACATGCCTAATCTCTTCAGCAAGAACAAAAGGTTATCAAGCCACAATCTTGGCTTTCTTCAGAGCACACTTTCCTGACAATGAATCTCCTAATTTTAGTGTCTTCTGCAAACTGGATAGACTGAGAATATCCCAAGTCAAGTCCTGGAT
The DNA here is from genome assembly GCF_054644295.1 of Miniopterus natalensis. Classification (NCBI taxonomy): domain Eukaryota; kingdom Metazoa; phylum Chordata; class Mammalia; order Chiroptera; family Miniopteridae; genus Miniopterus; species Miniopterus natalensis. Next base: position 41,322,157 of record NC_142088.1, read on the forward strand.
CTTTTCTGCTCTAACAAGTTACCACAAACTTAGAGGCTTAAAACAACAAAAACTTATTCTTTCACAGTCTTGCAGAAAAGTTTAAAATCAGTATCACTGAGCTGAAATCAAGGTGTGAACAGGACCACACTCCCTCCATAGGCTCTAGAGAAGAAATTTTCCTTGCCTGTTACAACTTCTGGTGGCTACCAGTATTCTTGGCTTGAAGCTGTTATCACTCTGACTCTGTGGTCATACTACCTTTGGGGGGGCCATAATTAAGCCTGCCACAGATGCATACTCTTCAGTGCCTCTCTTTGCCTTCACCCTCTTTTGGTCCATTTCTTTCAAATAGTTTTTAATAATGTAATCAGCTTAATTATCCATGTTCACAAAAGATTATATTAGCAAAGTTTGTGGGATTAGAAATGCAGCAAGAGAAACTTAAGTAGGCATTTTTTATATAAAGTAGAAGTAGAAAATTTAGCAATTTCCCTCCATCTCTGGGAAAAGAAGAAATTTTCATATGCGTAATAAAAAACAAAAGTTGGTAAATAAACTACTACTCTGATCATAAAATTGAAGGTTTTTATGGAGAAGGCCCACTCAGGAAAAAGATTAGGCTAAGGATCAAAATTGCAAGGTTAATGAAATGACAGGCAATCACCTCCATAAATAAAAATTGAATATGTGGTTTTAGAGCTACTATATAACGGATTTTCTCTTCCCTCAAACCTTTAAATTTTAAAAACTGTTTTATATTCAGTTGAGAAATAGAGTCTAAAATAAATTTATTTCTCTTCTTACCTCTACACAGTCAAAGTTCTCATCAACTTTTGATGCATATTCAACACGGAACATTGTTGACAGGCTACCAGCAATATAATATAACAGGATTTTCAGACCCTTGTAACCAAAAGCAGTTTCACTGAAAGGGGGAAAAACAGCAGTTATCTAAGGCCCCAAAATGAATCTTTGCAAAGTCATTATAAAGTATTAAGCCTATATACCAACAAGTTTAGCTCTATTGGTAGTTTCAAGATTTTAAACTTTTCTTACATACATACATACATTTACTTATTTATTTATTTATTTATTTATTTATTTATTTATTTTCCAATATATTTTTATTGATTTCAGAGAGAGGAAGGGAGAGAGAGAGAAACATCAATGATGAGAGAGTCATTGATCGGCTGCCTCATGCACGTCCCCTACTGGGGATCAAGCCAGCAACCCGGGCATGTGCCCTGACCAGGAATCGAACCGCAATCTCCTGAATCATAGGTTGATGCTCAACTGCTGAGCCATGCCTGGCTGGGTAAAAAAAAAAGAAATATTTGTAATGAAACTGTACCTTGGCTTTCCTCATTTATGAAATAAAAGAATAATAGCTCCAACTTCAGGGATACTATTTATTAAATAAACCATTAATACATGTAAACTGCTTATAACATTGGCACATTGTACAAGTACTCAATAAATGTCTACCACTACTGTGACTGTTGCTGTTTCTACTATTACTAGTACTTGGAGGTATTTAAAATCAGAGACAAGTAATGTTAAACTGGTACCCAGCTAGGCAAGCAGCTAAGGTATAGCCTTGACCCAGTCCTCACAACTTACCACTTGCTTGCACCACCAACATCCAGAGTTGCTAAAAGTGGTGAAAGCACCTGTCTAATTACACCTTTCTATGAACTCAGAAAGCAGATCTGCAGCTGCTGCTACTTTTCCAACCCTGCCTAGCTATTCCCTTTTTCCAACTTAAAAAGTCTTTAAAAAAAGTGAATTTTGCCCGGCCGGTGTGGCTCAGTGATTAAGCAACAACCCATGAACCAAGAGGTCACTGACTCCATTCCTGGTTGGGGCACATGCCTGGGTTGCAGGCTCAATCTCCAGTAGGGGACATGCAGGAGGAAGTCAATCGATCATCAGTGTTTCTCTCTCTCTATTCCTCTCCCTTCCTCTCTCTTTAAAATCAATAAAACCTATTTTTTAAAAAAAGCGAATTCTAAACTATCCAGAATAGGTAAATTGACAGAGACAGAAAGTAAATTAGTGATTGTCCAGGGCTAGGGAGGGTGGGAGAAAAGGGAGTGATTGCTAATTGGTTAGAAGTATTTTGGTGGGAATGATGAAAATGTTCTAAAACTGCTTGTGGTGATGACTGTACAACTCTAAATGAACTAAAACCCAACTAATTGTAAACTTTAAAGTAGGTCAAGTATATGATAAATTATCTCAATAAAGCTTTTTTTTTTTTTTAAAAGAAGTGAATTCTAAAAGAAGAGTACCTGAAAGCAGCAGTGTCACTTCCAGATTTCTGTCTAGCCTAACAAAATAAAATATGAGCAGTGTCCATTCCAGGACTCTGTAAATTAGGTGCAATAGAAAGGAGTGACAATAATACTAGGATCAAGACTCACATCATTGTTGGATCATAAAACACAGGGTTATCACTATTATGTGATTGTTATCTGTCTACCTTAGACGAGGGGTATGACAGTAAACCACTTTTAAAAAAATTTATTGGGGTGACATGGATTCACAAAACCATAAAGGTTTCAAGTGTACAACTCAAAACATCATTTGTGCATCGTGTGCCCATCACCCAAAGCAAAGTATCTTTCTGTCCCCATTTATCCCTCCTTTGAGCACCTCCACCTACCCTCACCCCTTTTCCCTCTGGCTATCACCACAGTGTTATCTGTGTCTATTACCAGTACACCACTTTTAATGGCATGCAAACCAGACAATCAAAGGTGCAAAATGCCATTAAAAGCAGTATCTATAAAATTATATCCTACCCACTAAGATATTACCACAGAAAGATTTTTTTTTTTTAAATCCTCACCTGAGGACATTTTTTCCACTGCTTTTTAGAGGGTGGAAGGGAGAGAGTGACAGAGAGAGAAAAACACTGATTGGCTGCACTTCCACATGCGCCCCAACTGGGGCTGGGGATCGAGCCTGCAAACCAGGTACATACCCTTGGCTGGAATTGAACCTGGGACCCTTCAGTCTACAGGCTGATGCTCTGACCACTGAGCCAAACTGGCTAGGGCTATAATAAAACTTTCTGTTTAAAATATGAAAGGCTCATATTCTGGTATGAATCAATATAATAAAATATAATTATTAATATTTAAAAGCATATTAAATGCCTAATCTGACATATTAACAATGAGACATTCTCAGGAAATTTGTTTCATGAAAAGACATTTTCCAATTTAAAAACACATTAAATATGTCAAAGGTGTTGAAACAATGCATAGGGAAAACAGCCATGAAGGGAAATACCTTAAATGCCAACTGTCTAAACACCCTTCCCTAATACAACAAACCACAGTTCCTTGGGAAAATAGCTGACTCTAGGACTAGTAGGAAATGTACAAAATGGATATGGAACATCTTACTGTATCAAAAAGTAAGTGGGGGTGGAGGTGGGAAGAGAATAACCAAAGAATTTATATACATAAATACATAACTCATGGACACAGACAACAGTGTGATGAAGGCCTGGGGCAGGGGGGTGGGGGGGAAGAAGGGAGTGTGAGGTGGAGGGGTTTAATGGGAGGAAAAAAGGGGACATCTGTAATACTTTAAACAATAAAGATAAATTAAAAAAAAAAAAAGTTAGCAGGTCCTTGAAATGATGATGATACATCAAAAGGACTCAAAAGCTGGTCTGACAGGGTAGCCACTTGCTTAATCTGGGATTATCAAAATTAGTAACAGTAACAGATTACATAACCCACTGAATTTAAAAAAGAATCCTTGAATCAATTCTGTTATAAACAAAGAAATACATAATGGGAAGAAGAGAAGCTTTTCCTTATAGTAGAATGCCAACTAATGAATGTAGATGGTATGACAGAGTTAAAAAAACCACCATTTTATAATAACAATAAAATACTGATTAAGGCAAGAATCAGTAGTGGATTTAAAACTACCGGGTACAAGTTTGACGGGAAATAGGGTATTTTCAGTTTCAGAGTATTTCCCCACAAAGGGGAAAACATTATCCTTACAATGGAGAGACCTGGCAGACACCTCTAAACTAAGTGGCCCAAGTTAACTTCACCAACAATGGGACAAACTGATATCATGGACTTTGTGTTATGACACACTGAGGACAGATAAAATTTGTCACAGTACTACAAAAATATGCATTATATGAATTTAATCATGAAGAAATAATCAAACTAATCCAAAATGAAGATTTATAAAACTAGCCTATGTTCTACAAAAATGTCAATGTCATAAAAAAACAAAGAAAGCTTGAGGAACTGTTTCAGATTAACAGAGACTAAATATATATGACAACTAAATGTGATTCTAGATTGGGTCCAGGATGGAGAAAAAAAAAGTTATAAAAGAATTGTTGAAAGTCAACTGGCAAAATTTGAAATGTGGTCTCCATATTAGAAAATAGTACTGCATGTATCAATGGTAAATTTCCCGAGTCTTGGTAAGTTTACTATAGCTAGTGTCCTTGTTTTAGGAACTATATACTAAAGAATTTAGGAGTAAAGGATCAAGATATTATCTGTAACCTACTCTCAAATGGTTCAACAACAACGTAGAGATATAGAGAGTGAAGCAAAAGTAGGTTTACAGTTGTTCGTATGGAAAAATAATAAAATAGTTAATAAATAATACAAGAATAAGCTGTTTCCTGTACTCACAACTGTAAACCTACTTTTGCCTCACCCTGTATTTATATAAGGAGAGAATGATTAAAGCAAATACAGCTAAATGTTGACTGGTGAATCAAGATAAAGGATATATAGCCCAGCCAGCGTAGCTCAGTGGTTGAGCGCTGACCTAGGATCCAGGAGATTGAGGTTCGATTCTGGGTCAGGGCACATGTCCAGGTTTCGGGCTTGATCCCCAGCAGGGGGTGTGTAGGAGACAGCCAGTCAATGACTCTCTCTCATCATTCATGTTTCTCTCTCTCTCCCCCTCTTCCTTCCTCTCTCTGAAATCAATAAAAATATATTTAAAAAATAGAAAATAAAGGATATACAGAGCACTATTCTTGCAACTTTCTGCAAACTTGAAATTTTTTTCAGAATCAAAAATTTCCTAAAAACTATTCTAATAATGTAATGAAGGTACAGGAAATTAAAGAATGCGCTGAATATCCCAGGACATGCCTTTAAAGTCCCTTTTAAAAATAAATTTCTCTTAACTGCTTATTTACTTGTCATAGAATAACAATTTAAGCTTTCTTGCTTTAGGGGGGGATGTATTCTGCACTAGAAGCAGTATAGCAAAGTAGTAGTTTTGAATATGGGCTCTGCATCAGATTGCCTGACTTCAGTCATTCATATGTGCTTAGGCAACTATCCAGTTAAACCAATGTACACTATTAACAAATAATAATACTATCACTAAGACTATTATGAAGATTAAATGAGATAATGCATCTATAGCACTAAATGATAGTAAACTGGTGTCTCAGTGTGAAAAATGCCATTCTAATATACATTTTAAAGTAAATTACATGAAAAGAAAGTCTAAATTCTAAATCTTAAAAAAAGAAAAAGGAATTGATTTTTTTTCTATACTAATTTGGCAAACATCTTTCTAAGTTACTTACTCATCCCCAAAGAGTTGATGGGTATATTCAGGAAAGAAAGTTCTAATGTCATTCTCAAGATCTTCAGGAAAACGAACTGTTTAAAAGAATAAAAATACAGAGATATTAAAGATATTGAAGATTTTAAGGTGACGGGTTATTTCCAAATCAAGAATTTCACTATACCTAGATACAGTCAACATTTTTCTTACTTAAATTGTCACTTTTCCATTATATGATTTATACTGGGTTCTCAACAGACAAATGAACAATGAAAATTAGAAAATCAGTTTGAGTACTTTAGCACCAAAAATCTATTGATTCTAAGACTTAGAACACTAGGTATGACAGAGGTATCTGATTTAGTTTTTGTTTTTCTGTATGTTCATATACAATGCAAAAATAAAATGAAACCAAAAGACCCTTTGAGATAAGGAAACAAAAAACAGAATCTATAGGAAACATTGAGAACAAAATCTGTTTGATGAAGCCCATATCATCACATTGTTCTTTATGACTGAAAGATAATGTTTATGTTGTTTCTAGATTTTTTTTTTTTTTGCTATTAAAAATAACTTTGTGCCTCGGTTGGGTGGCTCAGTTGGTTGCAGCAACAACCCATACCTCACCCAAATGCCGGTTCGATTCTCAGTCAGGGCACATACCTAGTTGTGGATTTGCTCGATGGTTAGAGTGCATATGGGAGGCAATCGATTGATATTTCTCTCTTTTTTTTTAAAAAAAAATCTTCATTGATTTCAGAGAGAGAAGGGAGAGGGAGACAGAAACATCAATGATGAGAGAGTCATCATTGATTGGCTGCCTCCTGCATGCCCCTGACTGGGGATCAAGCCCACAACCCAGGCATATGCCCTGACCAGGAATCCAACCGTGATCTCCAGGATCCTAGGTCGATGCCCAACTGCTGAGCCTCGCCTGGCTGGGCTGTTTCTCTTTCACATCAATGTTTCTCTTTTCTCTCTCTCCCTCGAAAATATCAATGAAAACATAGCCTTGGGAGAGGATTAAAAATAAGTAAATAAATAATGCCATCATGACATCCTTATATATACCTTGCTGTACTTTTACAAGTACACATATAAGGGAAAATTCCTGGCAGTAGAAATGGTTACTAAAAGTACTAAAATATTTATACGTAATGCTTAAATGCCCTCTAAAAATATTGTAACAGTTTATATACCCACCAACAGCTCTTAAACGCCTTTGTTTCCCACATCCTTGACAATACTCTGCACCCTCAACTTTAATTTCTACCAGTACAAAATGGAAATGAGTATCCTGTTATTTTTATTTGCATGTATTGTGAGTACTGATATTACTGAACAGTTTCCCAATATAATTTACCTTATGAAGAAAAATCTTACAAAAATAATCCTCAAGCAATTGAAGAATGAAAAAAGATAAGATGTAGATGAAAAATTTCTAATACTGTCCTCACAGAGCAAGTCACTCACAGGGTACCAAAGTATCATCTAGCAGATTACTGATTTACAGAAGAAAAGATTTGTAGAGATCTGACACTTACCACCTTTCCAAGAGATCTTAGAATTATTCATTATTGGATAGACTAATATTATATGCCTCCTGATTTAATGCAATATAATGTATATAGCATCACCTATAAAGTTTTCTTACCAAAAATATTTATCTTAGATTTAAACCAGCTTTATTGTCTTCCACTTTACAAGAAATATAGAGGGTAGGGGAACAAGTTACATACTACCAAAGGGAAACAGAAAAACCCAGAAAGTACACACACTGAAGAAAGAAACTGAAGATACAAATAAATGGAAGTATATACCATGCTCATGGACAGGAAAAAGGAACATCATTAAAATGTCTATACTACCCTAAGCAATCTATAGATTCAACAAAATTCCTATCAAAATACCAATGGTATTTCTCAAGAACTAGAACAATTAAAAAATGTATATGGAACCACAAAAGACACTGAATAGCCACAGCAATCTCGAAAAATAACAAAGTCAGAGGTATACTTCCTGACATCAAACTATATTATAAGGCTATAGTAATCAAAACAGCATGGTACTGGCATATAAAAACAGACACATAGATCAATGGAACAGAAAAGAGAGCCCAGAAATAAACCCACACCTTTATGGTCAATTAATATATGACAAAGGAGACAAGGACATACAATGGGGTAAAGACAATTTATTCAACAAATGGTCTTGGGAAAATTGGACAGATACATGCAAAAAAATGAAACTAGGATCTTCTTACACTATATACTAGAATAAACTCAAAATTGATTAAAGACTTAAATGTAAGACTTGAAACCATAAAACTCCTAGAAGAAAACATAGGCAGTAAAATCTCTGAAATTTCTCTTAGGAATATTTTTCTGATACATCTCCTTGGGCAAGGGAAACAAAAGAAAAAAAAAAAATAAACAAATGGGACTACATCAAGCTAAAAAGTTTTTGTACAGCAAAGGAAACCATCAGCAAAATGAAAAGACAAACCATTGAATGAGAGAACATATTTGTCAATGATACATCTGGTAAAGGGTTAATATCTAAAATACATAAAGAACTCATACAACTTAACACCAAAAAACAAGCAATCCAATTAAAATGGACAGCAGACCCAAATAGATACTTCTCCAAACAGGACATACAGATAGCCAATGAACATATGAAAAGATGCTCAGGGTGACTTATCATCAGATAAATGCAAATTAAAACCACAATGACATATCACTTTACACCAGTTAGAATGGCTATCACCAATAAATCAACAAACAAGTGCTGGTGAAGGTGTAAAGAAAAGGGAACCCTCGTGTACTGTTGCTAGGAATGCAGAATGGTATAGCCACTATGAAAACAGTATGGAGGTTCCCCCTAAAATTAAAAATGGAACTGCCTTATGACCCAGTGATTCCACTTCTGGATATACATCCAAAGAATCCCAAAACACTAACTTGAAAAATATATGCAGCATTATGTTCACTGCAACGTTAATTACAACAGCCAAGATATGGAAGCAACCCAAGTGCCCATCAATAGACAAGTGGACAAGAAAGTGGTGGTACATATATGCAATGAGATATTACTTGGCCATAAAAAGAATGAAATCTTACCATTTGAGACAGCATGGATGGAACTAAACAGTATTATGCTAAATGAAATCAGTCAGACAGAAAAATACAAGTATCATGATTACACTTATATGTGGAATCTAAAAAGCAAAATAAACAAAATAGAAAAAGATTCATAGATACAGAGAACAGACTGATAGTTGCCAAAGGGGAGGGATGTCTGTTGGGGGCTTGCAAAAGATAAACAGAGTAAGAACTACAAGTTGGTAGTCACAAAATAGTCCTGGGATGTAAAGTAGACATAGGAAATATAGTTGATAATATTGTAGTAACTATGTAGGGTGCCAGTTGGGTACTGGAAATATCAGGGGGACACTCTGTAAAGTATATAATGGTCTAACCACTATGGTGTACACCTGAACTGAGTACAAAATATTGAATGTAAACTATAATTGAAAAAGAAAAGAATGTAGATTGGTCTAATAATTCTACACAATGACTTCATCCAAATAAATCAATGGCATTTGGGGGGGGTTCCATGTGAGGGGAGGGTCTGTTCTGGATTAAAAGAGATTAAAGAAACATTACAACCAAACATAATGCATGATCCCTGACTGGATTCTGATTTAAGTAATGTTTTTAAAAGCTACTGAAGACTTAAGGACAACTAGGAAAACCAGAAAACTACATGATATCAAAGAATTATTAATTTTCTTAGGTGTGATAACAGGATTAAGGTTATATATGTCAATATTCATATATTAGGACATGTACTGTGAGGAAACTATCATGATGTTCACAAACCTACTTTCAAATAATTCAGCAAGAACAAAAACATATTAAAGCAAATATGGCAAGCCCTGGCCGGTTTGGCTCAGTGGTTCGAGTGCTGGCTCTCAGACTGAAGGGTCCCAGGTTTGATTCTGGCCAAGGGGATGAACCTCGGTTGCAGGCTCAATGCCCGACCCCAGTTGGGATGTGTGTGGGAGGCAACCAATCGATGTGTCTCTCTCACATCGATGTTTCACTCTCTTTCTCTCTCTCTCTCCCCCTTTCACTCTCTCTGAAAAGCAATGGAAAAAATATCCTCGGGTGAGGGTTAAATAATAAATAAATAAAATCAAGCAAGTATGGCAAAATGCTAATTGTCGAATCTAGGTGTCAAGTATATAGGTAAGTATTGTTCTATTCTTTCAACTTTCTATATGTTTGCAAATTTTCATAAAGAAAATTTAAAGAAAAATTTTGGAAGTCTCTAGAAATTATTAAAAATTAATTTTGAACTACTGTTTCTAATATAATATATAGAGTTTTGGTAGTGATGGGTAAAGACACAAGGCTACAAAAAAAAAGCAAGTAATGAATAAGAGAAGTATCATAAGTCTAGCTACAATCACTATTTCTGTAATTTCAATTGGCCTTCTTCTAATGCCCTGTCATTCATATTAGTGAGGTTTTACTATTTTAGCATGGAATTTAGTCCACAGAAAATAGGAACTAAAAAAGAAGCCCAGCATGGCTCAGTGGTTGAGCATCAACCCATGTACCAGGAGGTCACCATTCTATTCCTGGTCAGGGCACATGTCCAGGTTTTGGGCTCAATCCCCAGTAGGGAGCTTGCAGGAGGCACCCAATCAATGACTCTCATCATTGATGTTTCTCTCTCCCCCTTTCTCCCTTCCTCTCTCTGAAATCAATTAAAAACCATATTTTTTAAAAAAATCACACCTTTAAAAAATAAATAAAAGAAAAAGAAAGCAAAGTGATGAGTCTTCTGGTTAAAATGAAGTAAAACTCAAATAGCTTAAGGCAAATATATAATTAAATATTTATTGTTTGGATTTGATTAGATTTTAAATATAAGAATCCAAGAGAAACTCTTTAAAACCAATGTATACACTTTATAAAGGATTCTTTTAATATCCAGTAAGTGGAATTTTTATATCAGTCATTTTATTACATAAAAACTTGTTTACTGCATAACCTTCAACCACAATGCTTATTTCTAAAATGTTGCCCAAACACTCCTGGGATTATACATTGAGAAGATACCAAGAGATTAAAATAAAAGTTATCTTCTCAAAAGAGGGTCTTTAAGGTAAAAAGTCCTAGGCCGAGACAAAAGGAACAATTGGTGCTAGGGGTACAAAGAATAGAAGTTAGTCCTTTTAATAAGTAAGGGATAAATGTGAGTATTCTATTCTCATAAAAAAACCCAAAAAAACAAAAACCCCTCAATACTTACACAATTATAGCAATTACTATGAGAAAAAGATCTCCAAATATGGCTATTCTGGACATTTTGCATAAATGGAATCATATGATATTGGCTTTTGTGTCTGGCTTCTTTCACTTAGTATGTTCTCAAGGTTCACTGGTATTGTAGCAAGTTCCAGTACTTCATTCCTTTTTGTGGCTGAATAATATTTTACTGGATGACTATACCATACTAGTTTATCCATTCACCAGTTAACGGACATTTAAGATGTTTCCACTTTGGGGCTATTTTAAAAAAAAATACGTTTTTATTGATTTCAGAGAGAGGAAGGGAGAAGGAGAGACAGAAATACTGATCAGCTGCCTCCTGCATGCCCCCTAATGGGGACCCAGCCTGCAACCCAGGCATGTGCCCTGACAGGGAATCAAATCTTCAACTTCTTGGTGCATGGGATAACACTCAATCCACTAAGCAACACTGGCTGGGAAGGGACAGTCTTTTTATAAGACATGATGAAAACTCATAAAAAAAAAATTTTCCTAGATAAAAATTTTAACTTCTACATAAACTCACAAACGTGAAAACTGGGGGGAGGGGGGGATAATTTGCCACACATGACCAAAAAAAGGGCTGATTCTCTCAGAATATAAAAAATATACTTCTTTTGGAATTAAAAAATCAATTTTAATTACCAAATAAAAAATGGTCAAAAACACAGTTTAAAAAAAAAAAAGCCCAGAAAAGAACAATGTTGGCAATGTCAGAAGACATTTTTGCAACTAGAGAATAATGTTACTGTCACTGTCGTATACTGAGACCAGGGATGCTGCTGAACATCCTACAATGCATAGAATAACAAAGAACTATCTGACTCAAAATGTCAATAGTGCTGTAGTTGAGAAACTGTGATGTAGCATTTCAAGATATTTTTAAAAAATTTATCTTTATTGTTGAAAGTATTACAGATGTCCCTGTTTTCCCCCCATTGATCCTCTCCACCCCACACCTAACCCCCCTCCCATAGGCCTTCACCACACTATTGTCTGTGTCCATGGGTTATGCTTAAATTCTTTGGTTAATCTCTTCCCACCTGCTCCCCACCCCCCTTTCCTCTAAGATTCATCAGTTTGTTCCATGTTTCTATGTCTCTGGATCTATTTTGTCATCAGTTAATTTTGTTCATCAGATTCCACATTTGAGTGCAATCATGTGATACTTGTCTTTCTCTGACTGGCTTATTTCACATTTCAATTTCTAGCCACACATTCCACTGAACACTCACACAAGTGGGTACAGATAAAACAAGGATAATTACTGAAGAATTATTTTTAATAGCGAGGAGAAACAATTTCCCAATAGGGAATACTTAAATAAATTATGATATAGTCATAGTGTACTACATAATTTAAAAGAATAAGGTAGCCCTGGCCAATGTGACTCAGTGGGTAGAGTGTCAGCCTATGCACTGAAAGGTCACAGGATTGATTCTGGTCAAGGGCACCTCAGTTGCAGGTTCCCTTCCCGCTTCCAGTTGTGGCACGTGTGGGAGGCAACCAGTTGATGTGTCTCGCTACATCAATGTTTCTCTCTCCCTCCCCCTCCCTGCTTCTCTCTCTAAAAAGCAATGGAAAAAAGATATCCTCAGGTGAGGATTAAATAAATAAGGTAGATGTATATGTAGTTACAGAGAACGATATTTAAGACATTGCTAAGCTAAATAATAAAACAGCCTTACCACAGGCTCCTGGTTTTAGAAAAATAATGTCTGCACAATTAAAAAATCTAGACCAGCATTATCTTCGTAGTGGGAGGTCAGGGGACCATTATCTTATTTATCATTTTTCTTTGTATTTGTTATGTTTATATTGTTTAAATAATAGCAGCTGACATTTACTGAGAATTTCTAAAAGTTAAGATATTCAAGCCCTTTGCCTGTGTTTAACCTTTCATTTAATCTTTATAACCACTATAGAGTACTATTAACTACATTTTAAAGATGAGAAAACTGAGGCATAAAAGTGATTCATGAGTATATAATTAAACAGCTTTACTGAAGTGTAATTTATACACCATAAAACTCACTTGTTTTACATGTATAATTCAATGATTTTTAGTAAATTTAAAATTGTGTAACCATTGCCACAATCTAATTTTAAAACACTGCAATGACTTCCAAAAGAAATCTCATGCTCATTTTCAGTCATTCTGTTCCCACCCTCAGCCCAGGCTTTCTGTCTATGGATTTGACTTTTCCAAACATTTCGTACAAATGGAATCATACAGCATATGGGTTTTTTTTTTGGTCTGGATTCTTTCACTTAGAATGTTTTTGAGGTTCATCCATGTTGTAGCATTATCAGACCTTCATTCCTTTATACTGTCAGATAGTATTACATCATACACATATACATACCATACTTTATCTGTTTACTAGTTAATAGATATCTGGGTTGTTTCCATATTTTGGCTATTATGAATAATGTTGCTATGAACATTCAGATACAAATTTTTATATGGACATATGTTTTTATTTCTCTTGGGTAGATACCTAGGAGTAGAATTTCTGGGTCATTTAATAAATTCATGTTTCTAACTTTTTAAACACCTGCCAAACAGTTTTCCAAAGTAGTTGCATTATTTTACATTCCCATCAGCATTACATGAGTGTGTTTTCATATCCTCACCAACACTTATTGTCTATTCTTTTTATAAGAAAAAATCAAAGGTAAAATTTTTAAGAGGTTGAGACCACTTATTCCTGTCACTTTTTGCCACACTGTACTTCCTATATGTAAATTCTGCCACATCTCAAACATGTACCTACTTCATGATATAAATTGAGACTGAATAAAATCTGAATATGTTCAATAAATGCAGAAAATGATATTAACATAAACAACTGCTCTTACATGAAAACCTACTTCAAATTTTAAATTGTATATACACATACAGTACATACATAATACCACTTAGAAATAATATACATACCTAATTTTAGTTCAATTGCTGTGTTGGTGTTACATTTGTACTCTGCCAGTTTCTTCTCCACTGCACTTTTGTACTCAACCAAAAATTTCTCCATAGCACCAAATCCTAAAAGAAAAGGTTTTTAAAAGGTCTGGTTGAAAGTGGTTTAAATAGCTAAATCTAAAAATAGGGTTGTTATTAGAAGTGGAACAAAATTAAGATTTAAAGCATTTTAATAGATCATAAAAGTACGGGTCATTCTCCATATACTTCTAAATAAATGTATGAAGTATGAATGCCTCATTATAAAACAGATAAAACATCATTTCTGAGATAAAGGTTTATGAAGACATAAATGAGTAAACCTGAAAATTAACATGACAGATTACTGACATTGCTGAATATTTAATACTAATAGAAATTACCTGCTAGGATTTATAGCTACATAGCCTTTTTAAAAGAAATATAAAAAGGATGCCACTGCTCCACTAAGAAATAAAGTGAGAATATCCTTTAATAATTACAACAGCATTTCATTTCTAATACTGGAAAAATTCTACCCAGAGTACTTCCAGACTAACTATGAAAAAAGCCATCCACTGATAATGCATAGATTATCTCAGGAAAGATACACAAGAAACTGGTAACCATGGTTACCTGTAGGATAAGAGAAGGAATGGGTATAGGGTTACAAAAGAAAATTCTCACTGTATTAAAATTTTTTTTTCCACCTGTGCATAGTCATAAACTATTCCAGGCTACTGGAATAACCAAATGGTTTTACAACATGGCTAGCCATCAACATATATAACAAATAATAATTAACAATGAAAGAAATCACTATCAAGAGGAACTTTCAAGCAAAGATGACAATAAATCTCCTGACGAAAGAAACATAAAAATTAGTAAAAATTCAGGGGGGAAAAATTATGAGCAGAAACAAAAGGGGTACAATGACATGCCATAAACTTCAATAAGTGGTTAAAACACATACACAGAAAATGGGGACACACCTGAGGCAATACACATTAGTGATTTGGAGTCAGAATTCCTGCACTCAAACCCAGTGTTTACCATTTATTTACTACATCTGTGACTACCTGACTTCTCTGACCCTAATCTATAAATGTGAGATAACAGAACCCACCTTAAGGAATCTAGGCAACAAAATTTAACTTGTGAAATCATACATTACTTAATCCCCACAATTTTATAACACAAGTAGATACTATATCAGTCCCATTTCATATTCAAAAACTCAAGCTTAGCCCTAGCCGGTGTGGCTCAGTGGCTAGAGTGTGAGCCCCTGGACTGAAGGGTCCTGGGTTTGATTTTGGCCAAGGGCACATACCTTGGTTGCAGGCTCTATCCCCGGCCCCAGTTGGGGCATGTGCAAGAGGCAATCAATCGATGTCTCTCTCTCACATCAATGTTTCTCTCTCTCTCTCTCTCTCCCCCTTCCACTCTTTCTGAAAAGCAATGGAAAAAATACTCTCAAGTGAGGATTAAAAAACAAAATAAAACAAAACAAAAAACCTCAGGCTTAGAAAGGTTTTATTCGCTTAAGGACTCAACTACTAAGTGCTAAAGCTGAGATTCCAACTTAGGTGTAATTCTTAAACATGTACACCCTATGCAATACATATGTTCCCCCTCTTTTATAGTACCAGGGTACTCCATGATCCTACAGCTCTTCCTTAAACATCTGTAGAGCGCAAGCTATAGCCAGTCTATCCAGCACATCCATAACAGGGTAGTGAGACTACTATGAAGGCACTGGGAAAAGAGATAATAGAACTGTTCATCACGTCAAAAGATATGTAATTGGGGGGAAAAAGTATGTAGTCACATGAAAACAGTCTTAATACACGTACAAAATAATAGCATTATTAGGTAATATTAAGTGTTGTAAATGAGACTCAATAAAGAGAGACTAGAATGACCACGAGAATTACATTGTTGACACACTCTACAGAGAGTTTAGGTGAAGGAATAATGTGAGATCCTCTTTCTCAAAGAAAATCTAAACACATCCTAGAATTACTTTGGCGTGAGAGCTTAAGAAGACTGCGAAGTGAGAGCCCCAGTGCGGGGCAAGGCAGCAATGCGCAAGCTCTTAAGTTGACGGTCGTGGAAGGCGGAGGGCGATGTGAAAGAGGAGGATCGGGGTATTAAAACCAGCTGGCGGGAACAGAACCAGACTAGTGTAGCTGAGGCAGCAGTGGGCCAAAGAAACGAGAAAGAAACAGGCCTCAAAGCACCTGGCACCTTACAACCCAAATCGCGGCGCTTTCCCCCGGCCTCTTCGTCCCTCCGCAGCGGCCAAGTTCACAGAAGGCGCAGAAGCACGAGCAGCTGGGGGCGGAGGCGCGAACCTCCGCCGACAAGAAGCTGCGCTGAGAGTTCCGCGCTTTTGGGCTGCAGCAGGCCTTCTGGAACCCAGGCTAGAGCCCGAAAGTTCCAGGCAGGCACTGTCACCACGGTCTCGGCGTTCTTTCTCAAACCTGCTTGCCCCCTCCCCTTGGTAAACTTTTCCCGGGAACTTACCCGCCATTTCCGAGCTGCGAGCACCCGCGGCCGAGGAAGGACGAATCAACCCGCGCGCTCCCTGGCCGGAAGTGAGCGCACTGGGTGACGCATTTCCCCCGCCCACCAATGAGAGGAGGAGGTCCGAGGCGCCGAGTGGCGGAAGCAGCTCAAAAGGCGGGGCTAACACCGCCCGCAGTGCTCCGACCGTTGCTTAGCCACCGCGAGTGCCGTCAGCCGTTTTGTAGGCCTGAAGTAGAGGAGGAAGCCTACCTTCTATGTTAGCCTTGGGAGCGTTTCTTTGGGGTTCATTTGAATAATATAGGTACCTTATGGCAGCTTTCTGTCCCCCACTGGCGATGTTTTGGAAACAGGAAAACTCTCCCCTTGGCCTGGACGATAGATCCAAACACCTGAATCCTAGTTTAAAATGTAGAAATTGAATTGCGGTTGCGGGAGAAAATTTCACTTGCTTTGTTTCTATTTTTGCTATCAATATTTGCTTAACATCGTTTTACTTTTCTCACGTTTTTTAACAGTATACGATGGGACGTCAATTTAGGTACTCTGCTTTCACTCTTAAGGTTGCTAGGCAACCATTTAGTGTACTGAAATTGTTACTTAATACCTCAAGTGGCCTGATCTGGTCCTGCAGGTTTCAAGTCCTAGCGGCCTGAACCACATCACAATACGCTACCTGTTTTGAGCCATTGGGCTTGTTAGTATTTAGTAACTGCTGAAACTTTGTCCCAGAGGATAAGCCACTTTTTTTTTTAATATATCCCAAATATTCCCACAGTATTGTCTATACAATAGAATGCCTTGTGTCAGCCAATGTTGCTTATTAGGTTTTACAATGATGCTAGAGCTAAAATGGACCCTTGGAATGATAGTCTAGAACTAATGCACCCCTTCATTTTAGAGATGAGGAAACTAAAGCCCAGAAAAGAGATTGCCCAAGTCTATTCAGTATACAGCCTATGCAAGAGTCCAGTTCTTCAGATACCCCAGTATTTGTTGGACTACATGGAGATGGGCCTCCTGAAGATAAAGATCAAAAACAGGTACCGAGAATGCTCAGATCCTTTTCCTTTAAGCCTTAATGAAACACCAGAAATTTTGATTATACAGTGTTAAGCAGAAAACTGAAATCAATACTAATGGAAATCAATGACATCATGGATCAAAAAAGGAAAGCAATTTTTTATAATCTCTTCAAAATGTCAACACTCACTATTTCTTTCCAAAACCACCTTATCTGTAGATAAGTCAATTGCTGACTAGCAATTATGATCCATGAAATAAGAAATCAAGAGAATTTTTCGTAACTGCAGCAAATCTGAAACAGATTAGTCCTGCGACTTTGTGGTTAGTTGTAGTAAAGAAATATGATGAAATCTATACATGATAAATGTGAAAAAGAAATAAGATGAATATGAGTAAGAAATATGTGAAACGTATCATGTGACTGGTATGATCAGCTTGCAAAATGGAGAGATTTTACAGTTTTAAATTGTCCTTGCCTTAGCGCTGTTCTCACATTTATTAAAATGCCACAGAATTCATGTTTAGGTACAGTTTGCCTAAAAGATAAAAGAATGATGTCTTTCAGATTAGTAATAGTAAAATTACCAAAAAAGAAAAGCATTTCCTCTTTTGGACTACATGGAGATAGGGTTTTATCCTCTTTTTGAATGTATATTTTACCTTATTCTAAATGAATTTAGGAAATGTATGTTACCACCATAGAATAAAATACCTATGAAAAAAAATATGCTGTCCTGATATGTATGGTGTGCAAAGTTCAAGCCCTACTAGTCTAAGTTCTACTTCTTCATGATTGTAACCTTGTTTCATCTATTAAGTGGAGACAATATAATCCTTCCCAGTCACCACACTGGTTGAAAATCAAATGGAACAATGTTTATCATAAATTCTATGTTAAGCCCTGGCTAGTGTGCTCAGTGGTTAGAGTGTCAGCCCAAGAACCGAAAGGTTGTGGGTTTGAATCCTGGTCAAGGGCACGTACCTGGGTTGCAGATTCATTCTTCTGCCCAGTTGGGGGCTTGTGGGGGAAGCAACCAATTGATGTGTCTCTCTCACTTCGATGTTCCTCCCTCCCTCACTCCCTCCCACTCTAAAAGCAATGGAAAAATGTCCTTGGGTGAGGATTAAAACAAAATTCTATGTTAATATGAGGTGGTATTTGTATAATAATATTTATTCTATAATAAGAGGTCTGGAAAAGGCCATATTACACTCTTAGGAATGAACTAGCAACTGTGTGTTTGCTACAGGTTCAAGAGAATATAGACTAGTAAATTTTGCCATCAGGTTTTGAAACCTCCAGAAGGGATATTTTTTTAAAGACATGGCATTAAACATATGGTCATCAGAAAGTGGAGGTAGGAAATCTGAGGTCTAAAACATAAATGTAGGTCTTAATGTGTCTTTATTTAAAAATATATACAGATTAATAACAATAACTAGTTAACGCATTTGTTTAGCTCATAGTGCTAATGGTATGGGGGTGGGGTATGAGTTTCAGTTCCCAGACAGTTATCCAGAATCCCCTACCAAGCTAGATGACTTTCATATGGGATAAAAGAAAGAAAATAAAAATAGACCAGCTAATATTGAAAACTACTGTTAGAGGAATAACTTAAAGATACACATTGCCAACAGACTGCACTTTCCTTTTTTGTTTCCACTTCACCTTTATTTCCTAATTGTTATTGGAAATGTTCTGTTTTTCCTTGGAAGGCAGCCATCCTCCCCCATATTTGTCCATTTTCCAGAACAGTCTTGTATTCTAAATAGCTCATCTCCTCTGGAAGAAATTAATTCACACCAAATGCCAGCCTTGCTTAAAGGTCTTCTATAGTTGCTCAAGGAAATATTGTCATCGGAAAGAGACCTGGTCAGAGCCTCGGGCCAGCCTGTAGTGTGTGGGTTCTTGACTTAGTGTAGGAAAGACTTCACAAAACGAGTCCAGGTGGTTTTGAGAATACGTTTATTAAAGCTGGGGATTGTGAAATAAGGGCCTAGGATAGGAGAAGCAACAGGAGAGAGCCTAGGTGGGGCTGCTTTGGCTCTTTAGAAATGTTATAGGAAAGAAGGGAGCCAAGGCGTGGCAGCTGGTAGCTTACTGAAAAGTCAGAGGAAAAGAGGCCTTGAAGACAGTTTCAGGGGATAAGTACAGGATGAGCTACCACTGCTCGCTGCTCGCTGGTTGCAAGTCTCCTGGGGACCCTTAGAGTTTAGGAGGAAGTTCACACTGGAACTTGGGAGTGCTCCAGAAAGAGCCCAGCACACATTACATTTTTTTAACTTATACACTATCCATAGATGTAGAAACTAGTAGTTTTTGAGAAGCAATTTAGCAATTTTAACAACTTTAACACAACTTTCAATTTGTATATCTTTTGAGGCAACAGTTCCCCTTACAAGCATTTGTCCTACAAAACTATTTGTACAAGAATGCAAAGATATATCAACAAAGATGTTCAATGCATCATTAATTTTATTGGCAAATTGGAAATAACCTAAACATTCATCAAAAGCAGCTGAGTTTTGTTTTTTGTTATTTTACATGATTATAAGAACGAAAACTATTGCAGTAGGCTGATTGTAACAGTGCTCTGTAGTCCTCTTTGAAACATCCCTGTGTTTGTTGAATATGCCTTATAGTACTGAACCACACTTTCCCACCTTTCCAGAAAAGAGGGCCCAAATTAAAATTTGAATAATCTCTAAGAATCTAAGCATGAAAAAAGTAGCCATTCCTTTCTTTTATTTTTTTTAATTCTTACCTGAGGATATTTTTTCCATTGCTTTTCAGAGAGAGAAGAAAAGAGAGAGAGATATCAAATGGGGGCCGGGGATTGAACCTAGAACCAAGGTACCTTGGCTGGAATCAAACCCGGGACCCTTCAGTCTGAGGGCCAATGCTCTAACCACTGAGCAAAACCAACTAGGGCTAGCCATTTCTTTTTAAAAAGAAAATATGTCTTATAATTATAGATTTTTAGACAAATTTCTTGTATCAGGAAGAAATATAAATTTTGTCATGTTTCTCTAGCAGTTTTTTTGAGTCTTAGACTAAGAACAAATTATGAGTAAACCCAATATCTGAATATGTTTTAATTCACTCCCATTTTCAATCAATTGGCATAGTAAATGTGTCATTGCTAAGCTGATAGTAGATGCCAAGGTACATTTAATCAGTAATTCTGTCCTCACGTAGTGTGTTGTGATGCCTCTATATGAAAGGGGAAAAATGGCTTGAACCTGTATATCATACATGACTTTGAAATTAGCACCTCGAGTAGCACTAATTTTTTTTTTTTTTAATATGTCTTTATTGATTTCAGAGAGAGGAAAGGAGAGGGAGAGAGAGAAACATCAATGATGAGAGAGTCATTGATCAAGCCCTCAACCCGGGCATGTGCCCTGACCGGGAACTGAACCCTGATCGCCTGGATCCTAGGTCGACGCTCAACCACTGAGCCACACCCGCCCGGGCAGTAGCACTAATTTTTATTTTAATATTTTTCTATAACAAAACCAGAAGCACTAGAAAAAGAGGTTTTATTTTGTAAACAATCATTCATGACTTTAGACATTCTCTATTAATATTCTAGTAAGCTCACAGCAGATATTTCCACGATCATGCATGAGGGGTGGTATGTGTTGAGATTTCAAGTGACATAAAGCTGCATGCTTGTCTAGCTCTTTTTGATTTAGTTTTTAAATACAGTGTGCCAGTTTTGTGAATATCATCATGCAAAAGTCCTCTTGAAATGAAAAATTATGTCTGATCCCCAGATTAAATAATTTATGTGTAAAATTAAGTGTGAATAAATCTCATATCAAATTTCAAACTTTTACAAGTGAATGGTTTTCACCAAGAACATATAAAAGTCAATAAAATTCTCTTGACTTTTCACACACACAAAAAAGCACTGGCTAATGTATACTGACTTGGGAAAATATCTACGATATAATTGGTTAAAAAATAAATTACACTGCATTGTAATATTTTATTTGTATTAAAAATTGTATTATGATATAAACATTGAAAGCATACCTAACAAGTTTAACTGTGGCTGCCTCTAGGAGAGGGAATTTTGAGATGGGGATTAATGAGGGATTTAAAAAGAAAAATACTGTTAGCTAGTTTTAATGAAGATGTATTGCTTGCTTTCATAATTAGAAACTTATCAATCTTTTTGGAGTTTTTAGACATGGTTGCTAACTCCTTACCCTCTTCTTTACATTCTATAAATTATGATACACAGAATCAAAGAGAAGCAACTTAATTAAAAAAGGAACAGTTGAAAATTAATATTTCTAGTTTTGCATTCTGTCATTATTTATAAGTAAAGATTGGTCACATGAGGGAAGAGCACTATAATTTCTTATACTTGTTTACAAAATGACCATCCAGTAGTCCCTGCTTTACTTTTTGAAACTATAACTCATAAGAATGGTATTAATTATGTATGTCTACTTAGGGTGGGTAACACAATAATGCCTATGATATTTCAAATTCCATAGTTAAAATGCTATTTCAAATGTTAATTCTTTTTTCCAGTTTTAGTCAACAAAAAAATGACCATTATTCCTCTGTTTTAACTTTGTTATTTTGCTATTGTTTTCATTGTTTCTTTTTTTTTAATTAAATATACCTTTATTGATTTCAGAGAGAGGAAAGGAGAGGGTGAGAGAGATAGAAACATCAATGATGAGAGAGTCATTGATCGAGCCCGCAAGCTGGGCATGTGCCCTGATGGGGAATCAAACCCTGATCACCTGGATCCCAGGTCGATGCTCAACTGCTGAGCCACGCCTGGCCAGGCTGTTTTCATTGTTTCTTAATGTGAAAGTGTTTCCAGGTAAGGGGAAGGTGAAGAAAACTTCATTAAAGTTACTTAGATATTAAAGAAATAAGACTAAAAAGCGTGAAAATTATGACTAGAAATATTCATTCTATTTATTTATTTTTAATTTACCTTTATTGTTGAAAGTATTACAGATGTCCCCTTTTTAGAAATCTTCATTTTAAACTGATACATTGTTTCAGTCATTTTGCCTTTTTTAGTTTTGATTGTGGTGAAAAACACATCACATAAAATTGACCATGTTAATCATTTTTAAGCATCAGTTCAGTAGTGTTAAGTATATTCACAGTGTTGTGAAAACTGTCATTTTAATGGATTGCTTTTTATTTAACTCCTTTGTAACCCATTTACTCATATCACTGTGCACAGCAAGATTCTTAACTTCCTATGATCTGGACACACAAAGTGAAGAGCTTTTATACCAGCTATCTAATGCTGTCAGTTAAGTGTCTAGTTCAAGAATTATAAAAGAATTATAGAACTATAAGATATAATTCTTATAAGATATTATAATTCTACTTGACTTCTAAAATCACTGTAAGATATAGAATTATAAGATATAAGAAAAAAGAACTATAAACTAAAATTTTATTGTAGTGTTTCTTATACTTTTTTTTGCAAATCAGAATTTTAAGGGAATATATATATAGTTCCAACAAGCAAAACCAACCGGTTACTGTGTAAATTTGTAAAATTAAAAGAATTCTTTCTGAAAAATTTGCTAGAGGGTTTCCAGACTTTAAGTTTGTCATTAATCTCATCAACACAGGCTGTCAGAGAATCCCTTTGCCAGTCTCTTAAATGAGCTAAGAGGAAAAAAGGGTCCTGCCACTGGCACCATATAATACAAAGGGAACCTGTTTTATCAGATAAGAAGGATGTATTGGTAGGGTTAGGATGCATTTAAAGAATAGAAGGTTTACTTTTTTATATGTTTGTAAAATTAAATTTTATTGTATGTGAGGAAGTTTTTTTTACTACAGATATGGTGTTATTTATTTTTTATATAGTTTTAAGAGAAACTAAGGTACTTTGAATAATATAGAATCAGGAATTTTAAAGCAAAGTGATTTTAGAAGTCAAGTAATCTAGTCCTTGTCATACTTTTTTACTTGGTATACAGAAATGCATAAAGCTTTTGTTTGCATCTCTTATAAATATGTATCTAATATATTTTTAATATGGTTAATTCCTATGTCAAATACTACTATTGTTAACTTTTTATTTTTAGACAAAAAGAATATGAGTACTAAATTTTAATATTTTCTACCCCAGTTGATCACCTGTGCACCCCTGAAGATCCCTGACTTAATCCCACACTCTTGCTTGAGGTTTCTCAGCAAGTAACTGATAGAACCAATACTGTGGCCCAAGTCTCTCAATTTGGACCTATTTTTTTTCCACCTTTTCCTTCCCTTTCTTTCTGTAGAAAGGGCTAATTTCCTTTATGAAATACTTAACTTTGGATAGAAAGTAACTGTATCTGGCACATGGTTGAAACCTATTCAATGTTTGTTAAATTACTTTGTAGTAATATCCTCAAGAACACAAATCCCCCTTACCCCACCAAACAACTAAACTTACACTTTTGTTCAAGCACTTTGTGGTTCTTGGGATTGGAAACTGCTAAGTTTCTTCTTTAAAACATCCTTGAGCATGTGATTAGAATCAAAGAACCTATAAACTGCCTCATTCACATTTAACCCATTACTATCAACATGTGTGTAACATAGGCCTTATTAAATTGTTTGTTCTTTGGATGTCACCAGGAAGTAGCTTTAGCCCAGAGTGAGTCATCAATATAATTGTCTGGAGATGTTCTTTTGCCAGAGTAAATTTATCGCTGGTACAATGACTCCAAAGATAAGATTCTCTGGGACACAGGGGTATTCTTGTAGACAGGCTCAGACATCAGTTAGGCCTGTCTTTCCCCAGAGAATTTTAACTCAGATTTAAGTTCTAGTTTTCTTACGGAGTTCTAAGAAAGCCTAGCTAGTTCTCTTAAGGAGCTTACCCTCCTCCTCTATACTTCCTTCTCTATACTTGAGTAAAACACCTGAATATGAGCTGAATGTAAGCTGATCTCTCTCCAAACCCAGGTTCTATTAGGAATATACTTACAGAGTTCAACACAGGTATTGGGTAAATGGTACAGTGGATATAAAACATCTTTCTTCCTTTTCTCCCTGGATTTCCACAACAAACAAAACAAGCCCATGCTGTAGCCTCCAGCAGCCACACATTTCATGCTGAGTGAGGCTTTTATACTCTTCTCTCACTTCTCTCCAGTGGGTTTCATTGAGGCCTGCTGTATCTGGGGCCTGCTGTGTTCACTCCCCAAGGTAGCCTGCTTATCACAGAAGGATTGCCTTACTTCCTGATCTGTCCTGCTGGAGGATAATCATGAATCATCACTTTCTCCACCCTCAAGCTTCTTGGTAACTCCTCCAGGGCTGAACTACGTTATCTTCATCCTTGAGTTCTTACTTGGAAGTGAGAACAAATTCTTTTACTAACATTTATTAAAGAGTTTTATTCATATTAGCTTTTGTATTAAATACATTTATATTTAAGCTTGCCCCTATCCTCCCTTCTTAGGCTCACTCTCAGGTTTATTTCCCTTCCCTCTATGCCTGGCCCTTAAGAACAATCCTATAAATGGAATTATCTATTTACTACAATACTGGGTTATTTTCTCATTTTATAAAATCTTATCTAAAAATCTGAATGTTAATGTTAAGAATACATGTACACTTCTCCAAAGAGGACATACAGATGGCCAAGAGACATGAGAAAATGCTCAATGTCACTAATCATCAGAGAGATGCAAATTAAAACCACAATGAGGTATCACTTCACACTTGTAAGAATGGCTACCATCCTGCTGGCGAGGGTGTGGAGAAAGGGGACCCTAGTGCGCTGCTGGTGGGAATGCAGACTGGTGCAACCACTATGGAAAACAGTATGGAGGTTCCTCAAAAAATTAAAAATGGAGCTGCCTTTTGACCCAGTGATCCCACTTCTAGGAATATATCCTAAGAATCCTGAAATACTAATCAGAAAGAATATATGCATCCCTATGTTCATAGCATCGCAATTTACAATAGCTAAGATCTGGAAACAGCCCAAGTGCCCATCAGTAGATGAGTGGATAAAAAAGCTGTGGGACATTTACACCATGGAATACTACGTAGCTGTAAAGAGGAAGGATCTCGTACCCTTTGGGACAGTATGGATGGACCTGGAGAATATTATGCTAAGGGAGATAAGCCAGGCAGAGAAAGACAAACATCACATGATCTCGCTTATATGTGGAATCTAAAGAACTTAATAAACTGATGAACAGAATAGATTCAATGACATGGAAGCATGGATCAGACTGACGAATGTCAGAGGAATGGAGGAGGGCAGGTGGGTGGAGGGGGAGAGATTAACCAAAGAATTTATATGCATCTATGCACAACCCAAGGACATGGACAATGGCGGGCAGAGGGACTGGGGAGGGGGATGGGACGGGGTGGAATGGGTCATTGGGGAGAAAAAGGGACATCTGTAATATTTTAAACAAAAATTTAAAAAAAGAGTGCATGTAATAGTATCATTTAAGAACAAATACTTAGAAACGAAAACTTCCACTTAAAGTTGTAAAAATAATTTTGAGGGGTTTCTAAAATATTTAAAAATATTAGCAAATAATTATAGCATTTTGTTTTACGTAAGTCTTGTTAAGCTAGAATCATAAGAAAGACCAGAAAGAAATTTGATTTTTCAAAAATTGTGTTTGCACATCTGCATTGTCCTTGGATATGTAGAAGCCCTGCTGAGCTAAATTGTATGTTATTTCCATTTGGTAAAGATTTTTGCTATTTTTTTCCTTTTCAAATGGACTTTCAAGTTCTTTTATTCTCAGATTTTGAACTTTATATTGTTCTTTTGAGTAAAATGCACAGAAGGACTGCTTCAGGGAGATGACAAATGTCCAGTTCATTCAAATAGTACCTGTATGATTTAATCATCTTAGGTTTTCTTTGCTTTCTGTTAAACAAAAGAAATCAGATAGTACATTTAAATGCCAAATGACAATTTTACTTACTATTAGGAGATTTAATTGTATATGAGCCCATAGGTATGCACAAATGAAAATAGTGTACTTATATGTTTAGTACATTATGACACCTTATTAATTTAGTAAAGGTAGACAAATGCTTATCTAAATCATTATTGGGACAGATAAGAACAATAGCTGTAGTATGAAATGTCATTCTTTAGTGAACCTTTATTTTTATGCTATGTAGTTCATGTATCTTTTTCAATGGGGTCATATAGAGTAGAGATTTAAAAAACAAGAAGAGTAGCCATGAAATTTTTATCTCTTACCAAATTTGGGTTAAGAAAGGGGTTAGGGGATTCCTAAGTATGAGATTAATATGCTACAAATAATTGCAGGAGATTCTTACCCTGCTCCAGTGTCCTAAAATATTCCAATATGGGAGGAATACTTTTAAAATTAGAGTCCTTGTACAAATATTACCAATGATACTATGGAAATTTGAGTTTGAGATAGATTAGAGTAGATGATTTCACATCAGGTGGGCCTAAAGGGAATCTTCACTAGCAGTTTCAAAGACGTGTGCTCTGAAATATCTGCACTATTAACAATGATATGTATGGACTCCCTGCAAACTGGGATGATTGCAGATAATGGAAAAAGTCAAGCATATCCTCAATTTTTAATGGAAAAGGGAGGAACTGAGGGATCGCATTCTCTATAGTCTTATCTTTCAAATACTATGGTATTAATATTTGAAAAACAACAACTACTCCCCCCAATCAAAAAACAACAACATAATTTACAAATCCACAGAGGGTGGCCACGTATTTATCATGCAACATGGATTTATGACAAGCAATCTTACTAAATAAACTTCTTTTATTTCTTAAAACAAATAAATGGCAAAAAGAAGTGTAATAGTAGGTTTAGTTAGATATACCATGTTGCTGACCCTATACAAATTGTGATTTAGAGAAAATTCAGTTATCTACTCCAGGCTTGTTTAATATATTCAGATTACTCATACATTTATACTTGCCACATATGTACAATGTCAAGTTCTGATTCATTCACTTAACATTATATCAAAAACTACACAATAATTCTTTATCTCGCATAGTGCTAGACATTCATTCCCAAATGACCTGAGTCCACTATTGACTTATCCAACAACCCAACTTACTGGGTTGGCTACCTTTATTGAGTTGCCTCAGTTGGGTTTCAGACATAATCATCTTTGTCTTACTGTAGAGCAGCAACCTAATTTCCCCTTGATGATTGGGATTTATCACCACATGGCTACCTATGGTGACCCTTTTCTGCCTTTAATTCTACAGCTTAAGGAGTCCCAAATGGCCAGGGGGCAGTCTCAGTTTCTAATACATCTGAACCTTGATGGTGTTTCTTTATGGAATCATTCCTCCCTTGGATACAGGACCTCAAAATCATGAGCCCAAGGTTGTGAGGAAGGAAGGCAAAAATTTCTTCAGTGACTCCTGGAGAGGGGCCATTTTCTTTCTTTCTTTTTTGTTAATCCACACCCAAGGATAGTTTTCCATTGATTTTTAGAGAGAATGGAAGGGAAGGAGGGAGGGAGAGACAGAAAGACAGAGAGACAGATACATCGACGTGGTTGCTTCCTACAAGGGGCCCGACCAGGGCAGGGGATCGAACATGCAACCCATGTACATGCCCTTGACTGTGCCCTTGACCAGGAATCAAACCCTTTGGTGCACGGGCTGATGCTCTAACCACTGAGCAACGCCATCCAGGCAAGAGAGAGGCCATTTTCACCTCCTCCTCTTGGCCTGTGGATGTATGTTTTCTGGCTACAGGATAGTCTTTTTTATTTCCAATGTTCTGATATTTCATAATGTGCCTTCATATTGAATCTTTTTCATTCATTGTTCTGAATATATAAACACTTCGAAACTCAAAATTCATCATTTGGATCTGGAATATTCTCTTATTTATTTCTTTGTTAATTTCTTCCCCATCATTTTAAATGTCTATTTCCTCTGAACTCCTAATAGTCAATTATCAGCACCCCTGGATGAGTTCTCTATATTTAAATAATTTTTCTTCCCTTCTTTGTGTATTTTTCTATTTTCTGAGAGATTTTTCACAACAGTTTTATTAATAGTCTTTTACTAACCTTTTAATTACCACTTACTAGCTGTATTACTTTGGGAAAATTGCTTAATATCTCAGTCTCATTTTTCTCATCTTTGAAATGGATGTAACATGAAATAACCCTATTTTGCAGGGTTGTTTTGAGGACAGATTCATATACAGTGCTTAGAATACTGTCTGATACATTGTAATTAATCAATAATAAATATTAGTTAATATTAAATATTCATCAGTATCTTGTGAATTTGGTTAGCTTAAGTGATCTTTGGACAATTTACAAGATGATTTCTGACCTATAGAACTGATAACCAGATCCTAGACCTTGGTGACTTTACCACATTAGGCTTTTTGGGAAGACCTAACAGTTGGCCTTTAGCAATCATATATCTCTATGTCATTATGCCCTTTAAACTCAACAATTTTTAAAGTCCCATCTCCAGTTTTGCCTGTCTCTGAAAACATGGGTATGTTTTGATCTTAATGTTTTGTAAGAAACTCTTGCTCTTAAAAAGGGAAGTGATGGCAGGAGGTGATTCATGAAAATGGTCTGCCCTAAAAGTGTGTATTTATTCTTTCTCAATCATTTTTATTTTCCACTGTTACATGCCTAGTCTTGTGCTAATTGCTAGGGATACAGAGATATTTGTTTCATCTTTTCCTTAATTACTTATATTGAGCATCCACCATGCTTGAGAATCTATGTGAGTTCACAGTCTATTGCAGTGTTTTTAAACTATGGTTCATGAAACCAATTCAGTATGTTTAAACCAGAATTAGAAAAAAAATAGAATAATACAGAATAATAAATACTGGATTACATTATATGTAGTAAAGTTCAATATTGCTCAATGAAATTTTCATTTCAATATGTATGTGGTTGTGATAAAAATGTACTTTTTACTATATAGGTCTGGGTCAGTAAAGCTTGAAAGCCACCAGTGGAAGAGACAATAAGCAAAGAGATAATTACAATACAGTGTGATAAATCCTATGCATGGGAGGGGTACCCCAGGTGGGGAAAGGGGGTTAAGGGTTATTTTCTAGAGGAGGAGATTCTTGAGCTATAGCTTAAAGGATAGGCAAGTTGATATAAATGTGGAGTAAAATATTCCCAGCAAAGGAAATAGTGTAAAGGTTCAAAAATCCTTGTGACTAAAGTGATAGTAGTAGTAGTAAGATATAAGTAAGAGGAAGGGGCCAGATCTGGAAGCTTCCACTCGTCACCATACTGAGGAGTTTGGATTTTATATTGAAGTCAACAGAGAACCATTGAAGGATGGGGAAGTAACAAAATTTAATTTCTATTTTAGAATACTTCACCAGCACTATGACGAATAGATTTGAGGATAGTGACAGGAGGCAGAAAGTGGAGAACTAGAGGTTTGGAGCGCAATTAAGAGGCATAATGAAGGCTATTATAATCAAGAGAAGGTATTTAAAAAGCTCTGAAGGGGATGGAAAACACAAGACTGGGGGGCTATTTGGATGTGAGGGGTAAGGAAGAGTCTGATACCCAGCTTTCTGCCTTTTGCAACAAAGGTGATGACTGGCCTTCACTTAGAAAATATAAGAGGACTAATGGCTAGTGGTAGAGTGACCAGCTAGGAATAATCATTAAAATTTTAATTAGTACGTACATAGCTAATGTCAGACATTGAGATAAACATTAGGACTGAGAGTGTGGATGAAGGAGAAAGGATAGGGTAATAAGACATACTCTGGAAGAAACACAGGGAAGTGGTGAATTCAAGAAGTGGTGAATTATGGTTTCTGTAAAATCTGCTGTATATCATCCAGCTTGAATTGATATTTTCTCTTTTTAAACCTATATTGCATAAATTTACCACACAGTTGAGCATATGCACTGTTAGTTAATGGTTTTGCTTATGTTTTGTCTTTCCAATATATTGTAATACATTTATAGAGAGGGACAATTATGTTCCCTTCATATTTCCTGCTTGCAGATATCAATGTAAGACAACATACTATGTCAAAGAGATGGATTAGAACTTTATAATCATATAGAATTCTATATGATGAAATGTCCTACCAATCCCCTCAAGGTTCTCTTGTGTTTTAAGCAAAGGGGAATTTTCTCATCTGCTACTGAGTTGTTATTTCTCTGTGATTTATGCCCCTCATTACCACTTAGTTATACTTTGGGTTACACTCAGCTGTTGTTGCCATCTAGAACTCTGAGCTTACTGTCTTTGATGAAATAATGTTGCTGCTACTGCCAATTGGATCTCAGAGAAAAGGTGATATAAGGAAGGCTATACTTCCATTACTGAACTTTAGTTTTCTTCCACACCATCAATATAAAACTTATTCACATATAATGCTTTATTGAAGGGTTGGGGGCAATTAAAGGAAGTATAGTTGCTGACTCCCTATTTTATTTCCCACCTCCATCCTGAACCGTCCAGGCAAACCCATCCTTCTATGGTGATAGAAGAGCAGGGTGAACAAACAATGACTGTTTCTGGGCTTCTTTCCCAGAAGTGATAGTGAGGGACAATATAGGCAAGACCATGTATATCTGTTACTCCATGATTTTTTCCCCATTCTGGCTTGACCAGAGTCAGGGAAGATACAGCAGGTCAGCATTACTCAGAAGCTTCCTTAAAAGTACAGACTATATGCCCGGCCAGGCATGGCTCAGCAGTTGAGAATCGACCTAGGATCCAGGAGATCGGGGTTCAATTCCTAGGCAGGGCACATGCCCGGGTTGTGGGCTCGATCCCCAGTCAGGAGCATGCAGGAGGCAGCCAATCAATGATGACTGACTCATCATTGATGTTTCAACTCTCTCCCTCTCCCTTTCTCTCTCTGAAACTAATAAAGATATTTTTAAAAAAAATACAGACTACAGCCCTTGCCGGTTTGGCCCAGTGGTTAGAGCATCAGCCCTCGGACTGAAAGGTCCCGGGTTTGATTTTGGCCAAGGGCATGTACCTTGCTTGCAGGCTTGATCCCTGCCCCAGTTGGGGCAACCAACTGATGTGTCTCTCTCACACTGATGTTTCTCTCTCTCTCTCTCTCTCTCTCCCCCTTCCACTCTCTTTGAAATAAAAAAAAAAAAATTTTTTTTTTAAAGTACAGACTACAGTTAACTTTTTTTTATACAAACTTTTATTCTTACCCTTTGTGGCATCTTTTGCAGTACAAAGTCCTTATGCCATGGTGACGACTTCTTATGACTCAACTCTTGATGTCTGTATATTTCATTTTCATCTAGTTTCTCTTTAAGGTAGTATCCTATTCTTAGGCTACTGGGAATGGAATATGCAGAGTCCAACATTGACTGAGACCTTCAGGTGTTCTTGGTCAAGTTCCTTCTGTGTTCTCAGCTTCTGTCCTGTTCCAAAGAAAAGAATACTGATTGTCCCACAGTTCTGCCCACCTTTTCTCCTTCTTCTGCCCACTGGACCTCTTAGAGGTCCATCTCTCCTCAAGGTCTAGCTGTTTCGTACTATTTCTTTAGAACTTTCTAACTTAAACTTCCTGATTATTCTCTTGATGGGTACGTTTGATAAGGATCAATAGTACATTATTCCTTTACAGTAATTTTTCAGTTTCTTCATGGGCACACCCAGTTCCTAATTTCCTTGTCTTGACGTTTGTGGCCCTCTCTCCTTAATGAGTCCTTTCTTTAGGCCTCCCACTGCAAACCTGCCCTCCCCTTTTTAGAAATTTCCTGCTCACTGGGATTGATTTTATCCTACAATCAGTTCTCCTTCTTCCAAGAGGGCAATCCAAGGACACAATGACCCATTGCATGATATTTCCCATTGAAGTCTTGAGTTTCTCAGTCTAGATTTAGAGTTTCAGGGTAGGCTACAGATTCCAAGCCTGTTACCTTCCAAGGTTTCTGTCAGTGTGTTATGCATATAGACTTTCACATACTTCCTCTTGTTTTCCTGTGGGTAATTATTAGACCAAACATACACATACACACAAACACACACAACTTCCAAGGACATATAATTACTGTCTGAATCCATGTTAAGGAAAACATTTTTCCCTCAATGAAATATAGTTTTCAGATTCCCCTGCTCATAATAGAGATATATTATTATTAGTCAAGCAGTTTCAGTTTCTTTTTCTTACTTTCCAACAATGCACACAAGCTTATCAGTGCTTAAGAAACAAGTTCCATTACAATTTCCACTCAAACAATGGAATTATATACCTGGATAACAATCATAAGTAACACAAACACCTGGCACAATTCCCCCCAATGTTTTATTATGAAAAATTTCAAACATATAGAAAAGTAGAAACAGTTTTTACAATGACTTCCCAAATATCCCCCAGTTAAGTATCACATTATCTACCTTTCCATCCATCTCTCTATTCATCCATCAACCTTTCTTTTTTCTCTTATGCATTGTAGAGTAAATTTAATATACCATTACTTTTCCCCCTAAATACTTTCTGCCATTAGGTAGAGTTCAATATTTATTCACAGATTTTTTTCTTTTGAGGAAAAATTTACAAGAATGAAATGCATAAACCTTAAGTGTACATTCCCTAAGTTTTGGGGAATGTACACCTGTATATTTAGGTTACACCTGTAACCTAAACCATTAGTAAGACATAGACTGTTACCATCACTCCCTCATGGATAATTCCCTCAGGCTTCTTTCTAGTCAGTTCCTCTTTTCCAGCATCCATGGTTCTGTTTTTTTTTTTTTTTTCATCATAGATTAGTTTTTTTTGTGTGTTTTTCCCCCTAGAACTTTACATAAATGAAATCATACAATATATGCTCTTTTGTACTATATGATTCCATGTAAGGCTTCTTTCGCTTAGCATGATATTTTTAAGACTCATCCATGTTGTGTTTATCAGTAGTTTGTTCTTTTCTATTGCTGGATAGTATTCCATTGGTGAATATGCCATGGTTGATTTATCCATTCTGCTGATGGACAGCTGGGCTATTTCCAGTTTTTGACTTTTATGAATAAAGTGGCCATGAACATTCTTGTACAAGTCATCTTATCAACATATAGTTTTATTTTTTGGGTAAATAATAAAGGTAGAATTTCTGGGTAGAATTTCATAGTGTAGGTATGAAATTCATAGTGTAGGAACCTGCTAAATATTTTCCCAAAACAATCGTACCATTTTACACTCCTACTACAGTGCATGAGAGCTCTGGTTGCTCTACATCCTTGCCAGCAGCTGATGTCTTTAGTCTTTTTAGTTTTAGCCATTCCAGTGGGTGTGTAGTGCTATCTTTTTACTGTGATTTAATTTGCACTTCCCTGATGACTAATCATGTGCAGTTTTTCATGTGCTTATTCATCGTTTGTATACCTTCTTTTGTTAAGTTTGTGTTCAAGTCTTTTGCCCATTTTTAAACTAGGTTATCATTGAGTTTTATGAATTCTTTGTGTTATGCATATCAGTCCTTTGTTGTATATATGTTTTACTAATTTTTCTTCTAGATTGTGGCTTGCCTATTCCTTTTCTTAATGTTGTCTTTTGATGGGTAGAAATTTTTTATTTTAATTAAATCTAATTTATTGATTTTTAAGTTTTTGATTATTGTTTTTTATGTCCTAACCAAAAAAACCCCAAAAACTTTACCTCTGAATAAAAGAGATACTCTTTTATGTGTTCTACTAAAAGCTTTATGATTTTAGCTTTGTATTTAAGTCTATGATTCATCTCATTAATTTTAGTGTATGTTTTGGGGTAGAGGTTGAAGTTTATTTGGGGTAGAGGTTGAAGTTTATTTGTTTTCCCACATGGATATCTACTTATTCCAGTGTCATTTGTTGAAAAGACTCCTTGTCCCGTTGAACTGATTTGGCACCTTTGTTAGAAATCAAATGATTTTATAATTTTGTATCTATTTCTCAGCTCTCCATTCTGTTCTATCGATCTACTTATCAATCCTTATGCCAGCCAGCACTACATTGTATGTAACTTCACTTAACATCACTGATAGTTTCTTAGAAACTATAACTTTAAGTGAAATGATGTATATATAACCAAACCAGTTTTACCACAATATGAATAAGAGTTAAATTCCTGCAGCATATTTCTGATCACAAAAACATCACCAAATTTCTAAATAAAGATCCAAAACACTTCTCTTCTTAAACATTGAGATATATATGAGCCATACATACACTTAAGAAAGATGAATAAAAACAAGTAAGATCATTATTTTCCAACCTGCTTATTCCAATTTATGGTTGCCAGGGGCCAGAGCCTATCCTGGCAGCTCAGGCCACAAGGCAGGGGCCCACCCTGGGCTGGATGCCCTTCCATCACAGGGTGGACTCACCTACACCACACTCACTCGGACTGGGACAATTCAGACACACCAGTTTACCTGTCGTGCACATCTTTGGGATGTGGGAGGAAACAGGAGTCCTTAGAGAAAACCCACACAGACATGGGGAGAACATGTGGCCCTGGCTGGGAATTGATTTGTTTTTCTCATTAATGTTATAACAAATGATGTTGAGCAAAATAATGTTATTTGAGGACCTGCTGTATTGATTTCTTTAGCTTTATAGTAAGTCTTGAAGCCAGGTAGTGTAAATCATCCAACTTTATTCTGTTTCAGAAAAGTAAAAGTTTTTTCTTACTTTGGATCAGATTCAAAGTGTCATTCCTTATTGACCTTAAGTGGAAGAGAGGCAAAACCCAGATCCAAGTAAATGCTCAGGGTTAGGGTATTTATGGGCAGCTGAGGAACTCAGCAGGGTGTTTGTTCTTCTAGTTATATACTTTCGGTTGGAATGGGAATATGTGACAAACCACAAAGTTATTTTTATCCCATTATTACCTAACACTGCCTTGGCCTTTGGCACACGCAAAGGGTTTTGGTATCATCCTTTGAGCTTTATTCATTAAAACAAACAAATTGTAGCAGTAGCCACAGTAAAATATTCTCCATACTCTAGGACTCATGCTACTTATTTTTCTTTTATTTCCTATAGCTGCAACAGTGAGTTTAGTACACATACAAGGGACTCAATAAATGTTAATTAAATAAAATTTGGCTCACTCCAAATCATGATACTAAAGTGTTAAAAGAAGCATTAAAGCTCATATAAGCCAATCCCCCATTTGATCATAAGGTTTCCCACTAAATACTGGCTTTTTACATGACTAGTGCAGTGATAGGGCACTTACAGCCTTAAACATCTAGAGCAGCTCATTCCATGAATTTCTTCCAAAACCCACTGAAAAGAAAACTGGCTCTTATTGGCTCCACAGGGAATAAAGAAGACTGTGGTCCAAAAATAAGATCATCGTCATCCTCATTGTGTAATATATAAGACTTAGGTCTGACTGTGAGGAAGAGCAGTTTAGGATGATGTAATTGTAGGAGTACAACTATTTCACCAGATTTTTGATACCCCATTCTCTCTCTCCCTCAAAATGAGAATTTATTTCAATTAGAGCAAGTGTCATACAGGGAGTATAATACTTTTACAGTACAGACATGCTGTAAATGTATCATTTTTCTAGTGTCTATAAGTGTTTTGGGTTGAAATAATAACTTCTGATTTATTGATTTCCAGGTCAGTCTACTAACTAGAACATAATTTGCTCAAACTTGGACACTTAACCCTTCATATTTCTCTCAGCCTACTAGCCTTCCATTTCCTCATATAGACTCTTAGCAAAGGAGGAGTTAAAAGCACAACTTATAAAATTTGTAAGTTTTGCAGTATTTCAGTAAAATATAGAGAACCATTTTATAATTCTAGGTATAGGCCCAAACCAATATACACTTAAAAGTTACAGATATTAAAATATCCTTTGTGTGTGTGAGTGTGTGTGTGCACACTAAAGTCAGATCATGCTCTTTATTTCAAATATTTTAAGTGAGCTTCATCTTGATGGGGGCATAAAAGCTGGCTTCTCATCATAGTGATGACATGTATACCTTTAACCTAGGAAGAGCTCCACTCATAGTTTAATTAGTCAGTGATAACCTAATGTTCTATGAAGTGTTGGTACACTACCTTGATTTACTTCTTGCAAGATGACATCCATGCAGGCTGTGCAGGAATAAATGGAAACAGGAATAAAAATGTACTTGTGTCAGTAAATACTCAAAGGAGGGTAGAAGATAAACAGAAATGGTAGGAGGTCCAGGAATTGTGGCAGAACAGGCTCATTGAAATTGCTTCTTGTTTTAATAATTACATTTTAGTTTATTAGGGCTCTAGGCATTAGTATAATTCTAACGTTCACCTACAAAGTGCCTGGCTGGTTTCAAATTAATATAATGTAAGCTGCCTGGGAGTTGGAGACATGTTTCTGTGGGTTTGTCTAGTAAGCTCACATTTCAGTTTTGCATCTGAGGGTAATATATTATTTTCATGGGCAGCAATTTCATGAGTAGATTTAAATCCCCAGTTCAGTGAAGTTACATATTGGTCAAGTCGTTTATGAAACCAGTTCTAAAAAGTGACTATTTGTGACAATACATTTGCAATTAGTCTCTTAACCTTTAACTTCCAATTTTGTTTTCTGAAATGTCATTCTTCATAGATTGTATTAACAAGTTTTCAACTTGTTCCAAAGTTTTAAAATTATTTCTTGTTTACAAACATCATCTGAAACTTAGTTATAAGATACTATATTGGCATGTAACTTTAAAGAACACAAATAACAATGTGTTCTAATAGAAAATAATACATTCATTATAAATAAATGCCTTTTTTTTTTTTTTTACCTACATACCTTTTTTTCCCTTTTACAGAGAGAGGAAGGGAGAGGGAGGGAGAGAAACAAACATGGATCAATCGGGGTTGCTTCCCACATGCACCCTGGCTGGTGACCAAACCACAGCCAGGCACAAGCCCTGACATGCACAGGACAATGCTCAACCAACTGAGCCACACCGGCCAGGGCTCACTTAAGTACTTTTATTCAAACTAAAGGACTCTGGGCTACTAAACAGACATCCTTCCCTTGTAAAGTAACAAAATAAACACCTTGAGATTTCTACTTAGAGAAACTTAATAAAATAAGAGAGAGCAGAGTATCAGAGTCATAAGGTGCTAGTAGAACAATATGTGAATTTGTATATCCTATGTCCAATTACATTGTTAAAGAACTTTGAACAGACTGAAGAAAGATGTGATGGTTTAGATAGTCAAATCAACTGCAGCGGAAAAGCTCATTTTAGGACTACTAGTAATACAGTATTCCTTATCAACATTTGCCATTTGCCACTCCTCTTTCCTCATTTCTATTAACGTGGATACTTAACACAAATATGATTAGTGAGACTGGAGAAAAAAAGAGAAGCCTCTGAGATTTAATATTGAAAATGTAAAGGACAGTGGAGAGAGATTACAGAGCTAAGTGAGGTTAAGATAAATCTTGGAGTTAAGACTTTTTTTTAAAACAGGGAGAATGCTTGGTTTAATGACACAAACAAAAAAATACACTTAGGGTTAGGATTCGGTGGAAGCATTGACCATCTGTAAACTCCTAGAGGGTAGGGACTATATGTTGTCCTTACAAGCAAAACTGTGTCTAGCATGTAGTAGCTGTCCAGTAAATGTTGAATGAATCAATATGTGACTCAATATAGTCATAATGGCAAGACTTAGTTTTAGAGACATTATTTTGGTTCAAGGGCTACTACTTATAGGTAGGGCTGGAAATGTTTATGTAGGGGCAAATTGGGCCAGGTTTCAGTGCCAGCTTAGTCCAAGACAAGTGGATTCCCCCCCCCCCCCCATTTGCGTTTGATTTGCACCGCATTGTACAAAGGATTTGGGTGATTGGGAATGTGGAGTGAGTCTAATAAGGCTTATAATATTGTACCCAAAGCATATTAAGCATATTCATCCCATGCCAACTTAGGGGCATATTTCTCAAGTTATGTTTATTTAGGTTCCCAGTCTTTTTTATTGTTAGTATTTGCCATTAGTTGTCATTCATTCATTTATTATTATTATTATTATTATTGGAACATGTTCTTCGATCCTTCAAAATCTTGCTCAATCTAGGCCCCAAATGTTCCTTTAAGTCTCTGGGTAAAACGACTTTCGCTGAAGTCAGTGCCCAAAGCCTCACCCACTGAGAGGCCTTAGGAAACCTGGGACTTTCCTGGCGGCGACTCAGCTGTCAGCAACCACGGGGCGCACGGGAATCCCACGGCGGGCACTCCGGTCTTCCCCAGGGGAGGCGCGGCCCCCTCCTCCCCTGGCGTTGGGCCGCCTCTCCCCAGCGCCCAGGCCAGCTCCCTTTTCTCTAACTAGCTCGGGGCCCTCGCCCCGCCCCCGGCTCATTTGCATAGGGACGCGCGCGGCGCCGGCGAGCCGGAGGGCGGCGCGGCTGGGGAGGCGGCGCGCGCGCCCTGACAGCTGGGCCCTGCTCGCTCCCTCGCTCGTCCCCGGCTTCCGAGCACAGCATGGCGGTCAAGGTGACTCCAACTCTACTGCTGCCTTTATTGCATAAGAGACATTCTGGGGACCCTGCCTGCAGCCTTTACATCTTTCCATTTCCTTCTTTGCCTGGTTCTTAGATAGTGTGTCCTGGGCCTCCAGCCTGCGGGTGGTAGAGCTGTGCGTGGCTTGGACTGGAGGGAGAGGATGCGTGGTTGGGGGAGGGGAAGGAGGAGGGATTGTGAGTTGGAGGGGCTTGTGAGGACCACGGGACGGTGAAGGAAGAGTAGTGTCCTGCTCTAAGTGCATGGGTTTGTGAATCCGGAGTTGGAGGCCGTCGGAAAGGGAATGGGAGGAAGTGGCATGTAAAGTCGGGGTACCTAAGGCATCTGTGCATTGCGGTGGGGGAGGGCATAATTGAGTAATTTGGGGCTTCACTGTGGCTGGAAGCATTGGTTGGCATTTGCGCTGCAGGTGGCAGGATGTCGAAAGTGTTTGGAAACGTAGCAGCTTTCATATTTTAAGAGTGGAGAGAGAGAGGGGCCCGGAGATAATTATATTCTGGATTGCTTTCCTTGGGTAAGAAAAGCTGCTAGGCCATGCTATTAATTTGGATGTTTCAACTTTCCTGTTGATCTACACTTGCTGGCCTCTTGATTTGAAGGTGGGTGGTTGCTAACTGTGTTGCTAGTGGTTGTGGAGTAAAGTAATAGATTGATTCTCACTGCTTTCCCTTTCCAATCCAGATGAAATCTATCTGGTAGATTTTCTTTATTTTAGGCTCTTCACATTTGACTTTCCACACTGTAGTGACAGGTCTCCAATTGACAGTTCTTATCAGTATTAGTTCTTTTGGTTTGTTTTAAAATTAAATGCCCTTATAAAAGATAAGAGCATTGATTGTTAGCGTGTTAACTCTAATCTGAAGAGATTATGTGGCTTCTAGTGAAGCATTAACTGGCTTTTTTTTTTTTTTTTTTTCCCTTTACAGGTGCAGACAACCAAGCGAGGTGATGCTCATGAGTTAAGAAACATATTCCTCCAGGTAAATTGGCTTATGTATTGTGCTTTTTCACTGGAGGGAAAAGGTGTAAGTCTTGTACTTTTCAGGCTTTAACTTTTAGGAATGGTCTATTTTCATATATTCTTAAGAACATGGCTAGATAATGTAGCTTATAATTCTTATTTTGTTAAGGTCTGGATAAAAGTGTTTGTTTTTATTAAAGTTTGACAAAAGATTTTCCTCAAATTGTGTTTTTTTTTTTTAACATGACTTAAGACATGTAAAAGAAGACTAAAAAGAAGAGTTTCCAGCTTCC
Source organism: Miniopterus natalensis (assembly GCF_054644295.1). NCBI lineage: Eukaryota > Metazoa > Chordata > Mammalia > Chiroptera > Miniopteridae > Miniopterus > Miniopterus natalensis. The sequence goes on from NC_142088.1 coordinate 41,362,298, forward strand.
CTTAAGGACTGACCAAAATAAAATTTCAGAATGTATTGACATTAAGATTCTTTCTTTCTTGAAAGTTGCATGTTTTTAAAGTTTGCCTACTTATAAGCAATTCTCTGTGTAATGTAGATAAAAATATTATAGCTAGTCAATTTGTGTATTTTCTCCCTTTACTTTAAAAATATTATATCTGTACACCTTTGGGGTTTTATTACAAAATGTTACTGTCTGAGATTCTTGCCAGGATCCATTTTATCTTGAGATAAGTTTTAAGATCAGCGACTTGGCTATAAACTTAAAAAAAAAGTTGGCTTAGTTTTTTGTTTTGCTTTCTTAAATTCCAAAGTTCCCTGTGCAGGAAGTTGTATTAAGAAGTAGATGTAAAGGGAGATAAACTAAGGTGTTCCACTAAATATTGTGCTTTTCTCTGAAATTTTCTTTTGAGAACTTTCTATTCAGGACCTGGGTTCTTGTACAGAAAATTTGACCTTGGGCAGGTCCCTGTTGGGTATTAGTTTTCTCTGTAAAATGAGAGGTGATCGTCAAGGTTCCTTCCAACTCCAAAAGTTTATGATTCTATATTAGGAACAGATTCTAACATATGCTGATGAGCCTGGAATAGATGACATTTTTATCTGAGATGTGGATTACTTAACCTATTTTTGGGGATGAGGCTGCATAGATGACTTTAGGGGAAGCATAATTTCCAGAATAAATGTAATTGTAATAGGAATGCTCTAGGTATGCTTTGAAACCCTTATTCCTTACACAAGTTCTTGAAAATAGCCAAAAATATATTAGTATTCATACCATATGGTTATATTCAATTGTTTTTTGAGGAGTTCATGTGATATAGTTAATTTTGTTTTTCAGATTAAGTAGGCATGAAAGAAGTCAGTTGAAATGATGCGTGATGTAGTGAAAAGAGTATTGACCTAAGTGTTAGGAACACTGGGTTCAATTCCCAGTCCTGACTATCTGATTGTTGTATCTGTAGGCTAATTATCTGGCTTTCCTGGGCTTTTCATGAGGGACTCAATGTGACTTAAGGGAATGGGTGTTGTAGGCGGTGGGAATGTGTTAGACTGTTGGGGTCAGACCAGACCTGGGTTCAGCAACCTCAGTACTTGAGTTCTGGCAAGGAAAGAATTCAGAGCCCAAGACTTAAACTATAAGAGAACATTTATTTGGAAAGTCAGAGGTAGAAGTAATTTGTAGAAGAAATGGGCTTAGGAAGCAAGTTATAGAGGTAAAGGAAGGGCCCTTGGAGCTTGGGAGTTAGAAAGCTAATGATAATGTGTTTGAGGAAATGGGGAGGGGGAAGGGAAAAGTGCCCCTGGAAGGGAGAGCACCTGGGTCCTCTGTCCTAAGGGTTTTAAGGCTGGAGATTTTAGGGGAGGTCCCAAGGGAAGATTTCAATAGAATATTCAGCAGCCTTCCAGGTGTGCCCTTTCAGGGTCAGGGTTTCCACTGATTGATTGTTTGACACCAGGGAAAGGGGTCATTATTCAATGCAGCTGGTCCTGAGGTCAGCCATGGCATTGCTGGTCTGGTTTTCCTGCTTTTTGGGCCTGGAGCTGAAATACAACTGAGGCCTACATGTTATCTCTAGGGAGGAAAGGCCAGGGGGTCCGAACCGAATGGCCCAGGATATGGTAGGAGAGGAAAGGTCACCTTGGGGATGAGGTCCCACCCTACAATTGTCATTTGCTAGGCACCCTTGGGCTTTCTGCCCTGGTGACCTTCTGTACCTGGCCCATTATCCTTACTCTACTCATATCCGTCTAATTGCCTACCATATTGAAACTGAGGTCTTCCCAGTTTTAAAAATCCCATGGGGAAAAAAAATCTGTTGTTCTATATGGATGTCTTTTGGGGGAGGAGAGATGGAAGTACAAGGAGAGAGTTAGGGATATGCCTAGCTTTTAGACAACTTTTAAATCTTCTATTTTTACACATTATTTTGATGGTGCTCTTATTATTTTTATTTTGAAAATTTGTGGAATTCATAACTTCACATTTAGCACTAACTTTTAAGCATTGACCCAAGAATTACTAATAGATAAGAGAGAACATAGGTACATACCTTCATGAAGGCTTAAAGCAGCTAGAAAGATACAATATAGTTAGCTGAATCAATCTGAGGACAGTTAACATACTAGATTTTTTTTTTGATTTAAAAAAAAAAAAATATCTTTATTGATTTCAGAGAGAGGAAAGGAGAGGGAGAGGGAGGGGGGAGGGGGAGGGAGAGACATCAATGATGAGAGAGTCATTGATTGAGCCCGCAACCCGGGCTTGTGCCCTGACCGGGAATCGAAACAACCACGACCTCCTGGATCCCAGGTCGACACTCAACCGCTGAGCCACGCCCGCCGGGCAACATACTAGATTTTAAAAAAAATTTCTGTCTTGAGTACTTCAAACTATACTTACTTGAAGCTATAGGGCATTGTGTAGAAACAGTTTTATTTTAGATGTATATGATTTGTTAATATTTTAGAGTTAATAGGAGACAAAAAGATATACTAACTACACATTTCTTTAGCATTTAACATATTTACCCAACACTAAGGACTATTTTCCGTGTGCCATGTGTATACTTGTTTTAGTTTAGTATTAGACACCAAGTTGAATAATCAAAGGGGAGGATTGAGCCAAAGCTTGAATCCTCTTTGAGACCCATTACATTTCTAACTGTTCGTGGTTGAGGGACTCAAGAATAGTGAAGGCAAATGCATAGCTCTGGTAGAGCAATCAAATTGGCTTGCCCAGCTATGTTTGTTAAGAAGTTAAAGAAAAAAAATCTGTTTACTTAGGTGATTTTAAAAAAGTGCCTCTACACTGTAACTACGTAGGCCATTTGGCCAAGGAGTTTGGATTTGAAACAGTGGGGAGGCACTGTGGGTTTCTGAGTGGGCAAATTGAAGTGGTGACTTCTGGCAGCTCTTTGTGTTTGTTGGATAAAGTGTGGAGAGGTTAGGACGATCAGCTAAGAGGCTATTGACATAATACATGTGGGTGATAATGACCTGGAGAGGCTGGTGGCTGGGGAAATGGAAAGAAAGGACAATACTAGGGACTTTGTAAAGGAAAGAGTAGTGAATCTGGCATTTTTAGGATAGATGCTAATTGATGAAGCATCTATTTTGAGAATTTTTTTTGGGTGGGGGGGAGGAGTTTAAATATGATTGCTAAATAAATGTGCCCCAATAAGTTAAAGTCAGATTTGGACAGATACAAATTCATGTGGGTGATACATGAATCCTTGTGATTAGGGGAGTTAAATATAAAATAAGACAGAAAAAGAGACTGATTTATAAGTGGTGTCCACAACTGCAGTGGGAAGGAGGAGGAGGAGAGCTAGGAAGAATGGTCCCATGGGAGTTTAAGGTAGTGTTGTATAAAAAGGGTGTAATCAAAAACTAAAATGCAGGTTATGCTGTTATTTGTGTACTTTGGTGCTGGCAGGATTTTGGGGTCATTTGAGTTCAGGGTCATTTGAACATTTAAAGAGAAGATTAAATTTTTTTTTTTTTTTTACAGGATTTTATTATTAAAAATTTTTTTAAAAATTTCCTTTATTGTTTAAAGTGTTACAGATGTCTCCCTTTTCCCCCCATTGATCCCCTCCCCCCCTGGCTTTCACCACACTATTGTCTGTGTCCGTGGGTTATGCATATATGCATATAAATTTTTAGGTTTATCTCTCCGCACCCACCCCTGCCTTCCCTCTGAGATCCCTCAGTCTGTTCCATGCTTCTATGTCTCTGGATCTGTTTTATTCATCGGTTTATTTTGTTCATTAGATTCCACATATGAGTAAGATCTTGTGATACTTGTCTTTCTCTAACTGGCTTCTTTCACTTAGCGTAATACTCTCCAGGTCCTACCAGCCTGTCTCATAGGGTACGGGATCCTTCGTTTTTACAGCTGCATAATATTCCATGGTGTAAATGTCTGAGAAGATGCTTGATATAATTTCAAGAGAAAATTTAATTTTGAATTTTAGAGTACAGTTGAAAACTTAAAAAAAAAAAATTTAGATTTGTGGCATTAACTGTCTAAATTCACAAATTGTATGGCTCAAAAGTCTTTGTTTTGTAAACAGCAAAATATTACTATTCAAAAGTGCTGGTATATTTATGTTTAGTAGAATTATGTGTGCAAGTTCATGAGAAGGGCTTTATAAGACTAAAGCATTATTATTTTGAGTATAGGGAAATAGGTTTATTTCTTTTTGTAGTCATTGCTTCTCAAATTTTTGATGAGCTGTATTTTCTATTAATTAAAAAAGAATGAATCATACTCACTAGGAATCTTTTTTCCTGCCCCTCAAGTTCATAAAATTGGGAGTACAAAAAATGAATTCTTATGTATTAGTCTGTGCTATAACTTTATAACCAGTTGTCAAGCTAAGATTTTACTACCCTTTCAAATGTCATTTCTTGATTTATCTTTCTTCTTTTCCCTCTCTCACCCACTTGCTATCATTGACCCAATTTTGCTATATAAGAAGTATATAGTAGCAAAAAAGGACACAATAGAAGCAATGAAGACGGAGGTGAGGTGAGGACAACAGGAATGTCACAGGCTGTTTGTTACCAGCCTGACAAATTTCAAAATAAAAACTTTATCTGGTTTGTGCTTTGTGGCAAAGTTAGTTTATCAAAAACTGTTCTAAGTGAATGGTTTTTCAAGAATTCTTTTTTTTTTTTTTTTAAGTTGATAGACCATCTATTCATTTATCAAAGTATTGTATGGTAAAAGCAACATGTGTTGAGACTGCACCATTCATTATATATGCTAGACCAAAAATTATTTTGAGCCTATTCTTTTTCTCATTATCACCAGTGTAACAATGAAGATCATGTCCCATATAAAATCATGAAAATGCTTTTTTTCTATCTTGTTTATTTAGTATTAGAGAATAAGTGGACAAAGATGCTGCTAATGTAAAGCAAAGAGTGATTCTTCTTTAGGGTTTTTATGATAACATATTAATTTTTATTTGAAAGAAATTTCCTTTAATAAAATTTGTTTACATATTATGTATTTGTTTACTCTTGGCAGTAACCTGGGGCTGAGGAGGAAATTAAGCAGGGCTTTTAGCAGGAGACCCTCCCACTTTGTTGGAATATACATTAGGGCTATGTTTTAAAAAGTGTGGGATGTTTACCATAATGTTACAGTTATAATATAAGTGGTACTAAAAAAAGTTAGCATCTACTAAGGCCAAATGTGGAGCGGAAAAATTGCTCTCTTACAGTATTTGTGGAAACAAAGTCTTTGGAAAGCAACATGGCAGTGGCTTAAAATAAAGATACCATTTGAGCAAACAATTCTACTTTTGGGATATTTATCCCAGAGAAATAAAAATACTCATAAGAATTATATATATGTACAAGGTTGTTAATTGCAGCACTCAATTCTTCCTCTAAAAGGGGGGAGAGAGAGCAAAATAAATGCTATCAAAGGGGAGTGGTAGAAAAATTAAACTATGCAGATACTAAAAAGAATGTATTAGACCTATTTCTGCTAATTTTGAGGGATTTCCAATGTACTATTAAGTGAGAAAAAAATGTAAAGTGTATATAGCACTATTTTAATTTTCTAAAAGTCACTTCATATATGTGGTGTATATATTTACACATATGTTTGTATGATTTAATGGGCATTGAGAAAAATATGGAAGGATAGAAACTAAGTTGTTAACTTGGTTGAGGGAAGAATTAGGGGAAAACAAAAAGTATCAATGTGTATGTATCAAATTTTGAGAAAGTGAATAATTTAAAAAGTAAGAATTTAGCAGTTCAGAACCTGAAGTTAAAAGAGGACTTCCCAACATAAATTGGGTTGAATAAACCCAGTATGAGATGTGCAGAAGGGGATCTGTAGTTTCTTAACCATACTGAGTATTTCCCTCAGTTCTTCAAAATATGGGAACTGAAGATAATAAATAACCTTTATCTTTAGTTTATAAAGTATTTGCCAGAACTATATAGAGTTCTCATTTGTTTAAAAAGTGTTAGGTATTAAGGGCAAACTGGCACCATAGTGAGATTTTATCCTTGGATGAACTAAAATGATTGAAAAATTACTGAAAAGATGCGAAAATTAGTGTTAAGTGCCATGTTATATTCTACCAATCAATACACTTTTCATTGCCTACTAAGTGCCTAGGTTTTACCCTTATAGAGCTAAGATAGAGGAGTTCAGTAAAGGTAGGACTTCACATTCTGGGTAGGGGTGAGACAGACAGTAACAAGTCCGTCCCCCCCCCCCCCCCCCCCGAACTACAGATTGTGACAGCTCCAATAAGGAAATAAACAGAATGATGGAAAAGGCTATCATTTTTCAAGAGGGTGGTCAATGAAAGTCCCTGAGGAGGTGATACTAGAGCTGAGAACTAAAAAGTGGGTTGAGAGAATTCTGAACAGAGGGCTCACATGTACAAAGGCCTAGATATGGATTAAAGTTTGGTATGTTCAACAGAAAGGAGGCCAGTGTGTCTGAAGCATCAATGAGTGAGGGCCAGTAAGAGATGAGACTGAAGGAGTCACATGAAACGGTGTTTATAGGCCACAGAGAGGAGTTCAGGTTTTTTTTTTAAGGGCATCATGGAAACCACTGAAGGTCTAGCACTTTGGAAGTAGAATGATTCAATTTGTATTTCAATAGATCATGTTTAAAAAGGTAAAGCTGAAATGCAAATTTTCTTATACATTTCTGTGCTTTTTCGTGGATGACTGCTTTGAGTAGACTGATTCTTCCAGTTTAATTCCCTCCTGTCCATAGGGTTCTTTTTTGAACTGGGCCTCAGGTAACTTTCTTCCAGGAGGGCAACAGTGTGTAGCTGGAACCTCCATGGGCTTTGCAGTCTGGCTTGGGTTTGAATCCTTACTCGATCCCTTTTTGCTGTGCTGCCTTAGGTGTGCACATCACCTTTGGAGCCTGTTTTGTCTGGAAGGGTAACTCCATCTAGACCCCGGCGTGAGGTAGTGAGGAATGGTGCCTGGTGCGTGGAGAACGAAGAAGCACTGCTCATTGTCCCCTTCCGTTTCTCCGAGGAGAGGAGCACTTTCTTTCCTGATGAGGATTCGAGTCCCTTGTTTTCCTCGGGTAGCTGCCGGGCCTATTGAGTGACATAAGATATTAATATGTGTTTATGTCATACGTGTAGGCAGTTAATGACCCATATTTTTGAGACGTACATCTGGAGATATTTACAAATCCCCATATTCAGAAAGACAGCTGTAGGAGGTAATGGCTCCTCTCAAGTCTAGGCTCTCGGGGTGTAGCCATGGTCTAAGACCAAGAGACCTGAGAGGCTGTGGAAGATACGTGCCGTTTTCTCTGAACTTTCAGTTGCTCGGTCTGGATCAGTCTAACCATAGACTCTGAAATACCAAAACACAGACCTGAAAGACTTGTAGTTCACTTTTTATGTGCAACTTAAAAAAAAATCATCATCTCCCTGTTCTGTCCAGCTCTTTTTTACTTTGTAGAGCAGGTTCTCGAATAACATTATTGTGCTCAACTGTTTCATTATAACGTTGATGAGATGCTGTAGATCGTAAGTCTTTTTATATCAGTTAGGCCATGGTAAAATTGGTTTCTTTCTGCATCATTTTGCTGCAGTTCCCAGAACCTATTGGTGTTTTAAGCGAGGACTTACGATACTGCTGAAATTTCTGAACCATTGTTCCCTGAAGCCAGTGTGACGGCCATTTTTGGATTTCTAAAATTGTGTAATTGGTTACTGACCGAGTCACTGTTTTTTCTCAGATACTTTTTTTTTTAAAAATATATCTTTATTGATTTCAGAGAGAGGAGAGGAGAGGGAGAGAGAGATAGGAACATCAGTGACGAGAGAGTCATTGATCAAGCCCACAACCCAGGCATGTGCCCTGACCAGGAATCGAACCCCGATCCCCTGGATCCTAGGCTGACTCTCAACCACTGAGCCACGCCCGGCTGGGCAGGTACTATTCTTAATGTTTTATACAAATCATATTTAATCCTCAGAACAAATCTATAAGGTAGGTATCATTAGTATTCCCATTTTATAGATGAAGAAACTGACACCCAGAAAGGAAGGAAACTTGGCTTATGTATTTTAATGCAATTTTTTTTTCATAATATTGTTATAATATATATAGAATCATCTCATTATTGTTCTGCAGCCTTTTTAAAACTTTACTATTGAAAATTTTAAACATATACAAATTTAGAGAAAATAACATAATAAATTACCATATATCCATTACTCGGCTTCACGATCTATCATGGCTGATCTTGCTTCATCTATGTTGCAGCGGCATTGGATTATTTTGAAGCAGTTCCCAAACAACATATAACTGCATCCATAAATACTTCCATATGTATCTGTAAAAGGTGGTGACTGAACAACCAACCAAACAAACAAACCTCAGTGTGATGATCACACCTAAAAATATTCCTCAGTAACATGGATTTCCATTCAGTGTTAAAATTTTCCTGATTGTTTCTTTCTTTTTCTTAAGTTGCTTTATTAAAATTAGGGTCTAAGCCAGGTTCATACATTGTATTTGGTTGATTTGTCTCTCAAATCTCTTAATATTTTCTGCTCTCTACAAGGATAAAGGTCCTTCTTTTCTCAATGGTAAAAATCTTGGTGTTTAATCAAGACTTACCAACATTAAAGCATTCTGTCTCCCTAGGAGTGGTACCTTGATTGTCAAAGACATGATTTGCCCAGACTTATAAATATATATGCTCCTTGTATGTTTCCATGGTTACTTCCACCAAGAGATTGAAATACTTTAAGAACAATGCAAATTAATTAATCAACTTAATCTGCCCTGAGAAGCATTCTAGTTCCAGTTATTGAGTTCTCTGGGTCATTATTTTATTTCCAAGGCTTTTGGCTATCTTAAAGGGAAAACTATTTTGGTAGACCTAGTTTACTATTGTAGCTTCAGTTGGTTTTGGCGATTAACAGAGGTCTTGTACTTCCTTTCTGTGTTAGGAATTGCATTGTTTAGTAGCTGACAGTAGGACTTGCTGTAATGGATGGTAAAAGTACATATATTAAAGCAAAAAGAAAAATAAGCCCATAGTATTTCATGGAAGCAATCTGAGTTAAAAAGGCAGACATCTGAGGAATTTTTTTTCCAAAATCAAGTAGAAGGTCTTGTTTCTAGTGTGTATGAAATATGCAATGGAAAGTTTTAAATAAAATTAGATGTATAAAACTGCCTTTCCTGAAAGCACGAGTGGTTGATTTTGATAAATATCAGATAAATTTTGCATCACTAATTAAAATGTTTTTAAAAAATTAATATGGCCAAATCTGTTGTGGTCTTTGTTCATTATGCAGAGTGCTTTTGTAGCAAAAGGTCGTGCATTCTTGACTAAATTTGGCTTCTGTTAGGAGTAAGAGCAGTAATAGGGAAGAACAGCAAACGGGTTATCTTCATATGCTCAGTTCTTGCCTCGGTACATGTCTTTTTCTTCCATTGTTCATGTAATTCATTTTTCTATATGGGAAATGCTCAGTTTAATATTTGAAATTACTGAACTTTGTGACATTGTCATTTGATTTACTGAAACTGAAAGTATGTTAGGACCTGAAAATGTCATTTCATCTCCGCTGGAACAAAGTCATAGAGGAACAGTTTGTTTTGACTCATATTACAGCCACATGTTGGATAAGCAGAGATGAAGCTGTCTAGACTAGTCAGGACCGGTCTCTTGGTAAACCCAAGAACCGTGGAAGGAAACCTTGGTTTGGAGAAAAATGAAGACTTAGAACAATAACTCCTTCATGTTTGAGCAAAAGCAGAAAAATTCAGTAAAGCAAGGAGGGAAACCGGGGTTCTATGCTTTTCTGTGTTTCTAAGCATTTTAGAATAATTTCAATATGCATAAATGCTTTATAATAACAAGTACTTTGATGTTCAAGATATCATCCCCCCCCCCCCCAAGACAGCTTTCTGTTAAAGAGGCTCAGAGTGTTTTGCTCAAGAAATCTCAATTAGTTAACAGCATATGGGATTAGAACCTGTTTTCTGAGCCTGATTTAGGTGTCCATCATGCCATTGTCTCTGAGCTATTTGAGGACAGGAACAGTGTTTTATTGATCTCTGCATCCCTAGTATCAGGCATAGTGCCTGGCACATAGTTGGCGCTTCATAAATGCTTTGAACTGAATGCAAAATAACCCAAAAGATTTGATTTTAGCAGATTTTTTAGCTTGAAAACGAGTACTTTTAGATACATTACCTTGGTTTTGGTGTACATAAAAAGGAAATCCTTGATCTTGATACACTGTATACTTTTTAATAAGTAACCAGCTTTCTAGTCACAGCAGATCAGAATTTTCCTTTATAATCTCTGAAAAATCTTTTAGACAGAAAACATCAAAGGATCTGTTTTTTAATTTAAACAATTTAAGCAGATAATTTGTATCATTTAGACTATTTGGGTTTTTTACTCAATGTCATTGAATTTTAAGTTAATTGTTTTTCCCCCTTGTTCAATGGAAATTTAGGGTAGTGTGTAAATTCTTTGAAAAGTTTGTTTTATTGTTAACCTGTGATGTAAGTAGCATACATTCTAAAGGTCATTTAGGGTTAAATTTGGTAAATGACAAAGGAGTTACTACTCTCCTATTTCCTTCAGGCAAGTGACACCTTGACATGCTGATCTGTTGGCTTGAGAGGCAAAACATTTCTAGATAACATGATCTTTTCATTTGTAACTAGAGGTAGCTCAGTGTAAGTATGAAACCCTGCCATCTCCTATAGGCAATAATTTGGATTAAATGTGTAAAGATTCTAACCTGTAAGTTCCATTTTATTTTTCAAGTGTCAGAATATGTAGGGTTTTTCAAGCACATGTGAACTATACTCAGTGTAAATTTAAATATTTCTGGAAATGTCAAAGTATATGCACTTTCACATTCAAATACTTGAGTTGGATTTGGATAAAGTTTAATTAAGAAAATAGATCACCTCTGTGTTCTTTCAGATACTGTCAGCCACTTCTTGTCTGTCTTTCATGTGCCCTTGATTTCTTGCCTGAGGGATTTACCAGTGCTTAAGAGACATCTTTGAAATGGAAAATGATTAACTGTAAAGTTATTTGGAGTATGGATATAATTTTTGGTTAATTTAAAGTCATTTTAATTCACCCTCTGAAATAATAGGAACAAAATGAAAATGATATTATGAAACTAGTAAATTGATATATTAAAATTTTAGCATTGGGAGACTGAAAACTTTATGTTGCTTTTTATTGTTTTTAGTATAACACTCAGGTCATTTTGATTAGCAGAAAGAGAAGGTCTCAGTAAGGCCACTTAATGTTTTCTTATTTCTAACCTTATGTGTTACTCTAGGCCATGTTAACTTTTTAAAAATTTGTTTAAAACATTATTACCCAGTCAATTAAAATAAGCATTAAAAGTAATGAAGTTGTTTAAAATAAATGGGTCATTTTTATTTTAAAAGTATTAAAAAATACTTTTGGTTTAAATATATTGCCCATTTTACAGTACCTGCTTTTTTTTGTTAATACCTGAAATGTTTTCACATCTTGACTGTGAGTGGATCCTAGTTTCAGTTATAAACTCCCTCTTCTGTTCTGTCTGTTCAGGCAACAGGCTTACTGACATTGCGAAGTAATTGTCTCTAATGTAATGAGTTAATTAGTTAACTGTCTCCTGCAGAAGTCAAGTAGTGAGTGACTCCTTGTGGATAAGAAGACTTGTTTTTTTCTCTGAGCTATACACTCTATCTTTTAGTCAAAATCAAGTTAAAATAGACTAGGAGAGTTGGGGAAAACACTAGCGAAATACCTCAGGGTAAGTGATTCTCTGGCATCATTTATAACCTCAGATACTGGCAGAGCCTGTTCCAGTACATGTCAACAAAAGCATTTGTTTTCCTGTTGGCTGCTGTTTCCTTGGTAGTTTGTGCTAAAGCTGCACTCTTTCCTGGTAGTTTTAAAGTAGAATATTGTGAAATCCTGGTGATTTAGTAAGTATAGTTCACTTTCAATGTATGTGAGTGCGTGTGTATGTATGTATATGTTCTGAGTGTGTAGTGGTGGTAGTCCTGGCAATCAAACTCAGGAATTAGATATAAGACATCTCTGTGCCCCTGCCCCCAAAAGGACAATTAGATGCCAAATTTTGTTAATACTAACTCAGATATTTTCATATATCCTCTCTTTTGAAAATTTACATCTGCTAATTAAAGAAAGTAACACTCAAATAATTGTGAAGAGAGAACAGAGAACAAAGATCACCATAACCCATCTCTTTTTTTTTTTCTTATTTTGTATTTTGAGTTTAGTTCTTTCTTTAAAAATTTTTTTTCATAAGAGGCATGCCCAGGATTCCTTGTCAAAGGATGTGAGCATTTTTATGGCTCTTTATATATGATGTGTATGTATATTTTGTGTATGTACATATATTGCCAAATCACGTTTTAAAAGGACTGAATTTGAAAAAAGCAAGATATACAGAACAGTGTAAATAATATATTATTCATTGTGTAAAAAAGAGAAATGGATAAGAATATTCATACACATATTTGCATGTATATATACTAGCATGTATATATAATATATATATCTCATGTATATATAATTTACTTGTTCATGTGTAAGACATCTTGGAAGAATATACAGGAATTGACTGCCTCTGTAGTGAGTAAATGAGTGACTGGGGACAGAGGTAGGAGGAAAACGTTTCACTGTATAATATATCCTTTTGTACCTTTTGAATTTTGAATGGTGTGAATGTAACACTATTAAAATCATATAAAATTATATCCATTAGCAATGGGTGAATGTACCCATTGTTCCCCCCCCCCCATTATTTTTTAATTTGCACTTCCCACTGCCTTGGTTCAGCCTCAGCTTCTTTCACCTGGATCTTTGTGCTAGCCACTACTTGGTCTTTCTGCCCCTAATCAGTTTCTTTCTTCTCAAATCTTTCACATTGCTACCTGGGAAAGCAAAGGTCAGATAATCTCTCCTCTCCAAAAATTTTTAGTGGCATCCCATGGCCCACAGAATAAAGCTCAGAGTTATTCAGTTTAGTATTCAGTCTTCCACCATCTGGTCTGAAACTGTCCTTTTAGCTTCACCTTCTATATATCTTTGTATATATACCCTCTCTTTGTTACCATTTCTCTCTCCAACTAACTTCTCTCCCTCCTCCCCAAGAAAGAAAAATTTATTTCTATATTCATTCACATTGATTTTTATATTTTAGTCTGAAATATCCTTTCTCTCCATTTGCAGTTGTAATTGAATTTTCTTTTAAGGCCTATTCTGAATGTTACTTTCTCCTTCCTCCTCCCAACCCCATCCTACCAATCCTTAGAATGAACCACTCCTTTTTGGTTCCCATAGTTTATTTTTCATACTGTGGTTTGACACTCATATTCTAGTTAGTGGTTGACTTGTCAGTCTCTCTCAATTCTACTTTTAGACTTCCTTGTGTTGCTCCCCCTTTTCATTTGCAGTAGTCTCCCTGACATTATGCCTTTCCCCACTCCTGCCAGTCCTAAATTCTGGTGGTTTTGTGATCTTAGTAAACATATCAGATTATGTCATGCATTAAGAAGGAGAGGAAGAAGCAATTGACAGGAATTGGTAGAATCCATTCACTAGTAGTAGCAATATCATGCAGTCTATTTTTTTAATCTTATGTTTACATGCCTATTGTTTTGAAACATCAAAGAATATTTAGTCTTCATTTTTAAAAAAATGTTTTTATTGATTTTAGAGAGAGAGGAAGGGAGAGGGAGAGAGAGAAACATCCATGAGAGAGAAACATCAATCAGTTGCCTCCCGCACGCCCCCTACCAGGGATTGAGCCTGCAACCCCAGGTATGTGCCATGACTGGGAATTGAACCAGTAACCTCTTGGTGCATGGGACAGCACTCAACCAACTGAACCACACCAGCTGGGCTAGTCTTCATTTATAGATATGTGATATATCTTGGGGCGTGGGAGGAGAATGGAATTGCTGAAGATTTACAGTGAGTTAGTGGTAGGGCCAGGATTTAAACCTAGAACCCTTCCAGAAATGACTTTTATAGCATGTAGAGAGAACATGACTTTATTTTGGGGTGATATTTGTCAGGTACTATTAAAAATGTTCACTTTGGGCTGCTTCTTATGTAGGCTGATATAAAATTTGCTGTGATAGCCTCTCTGGTGTGTTTCAGAATACAACAACGGAAACATTTTTTATTTAATGCTGTCCTTGTTGAAAGTTTGGTCAGATTACAAATAAGAGCATTTGAAATGCTTAACCAAAAACTCTGATCCTTCTCATCCCTGTCTTTTTTGTCAGAAGTAACCACTTGTAATTCTTTTAGCTATTTATTTTGGTACTTTTCTTTATATTTCTATAGTGCTATTTCTAGACATTATTAAGTTCCTATTATATTAATTGAGGACTTCCTTATACTACACCTCCCACCCTTCTTTTTCCTCCATTCCCCTCAGTATATTTGTAATCATTAAGTTAATATTTGGTATCTACATTATTACTACTGATGTTTTAGTTAAGTCATGTGTTTTGATATTTCTTATTTCTGTACAACAAAAATACTTTTTCATGATTTACTTTTTCATAAAGTAAAAAATTACCTAACTTTTCACTTAGTAATTTGCATACCTATTGACAGTTCATTATTTTAACAAATATTTACCCTGTGCCTACTATGTGTTAGGCATTATTTTTGGTGCTTGGGATACATCAGTGAACAAACTAGACAAAGATTTTCCTTCCTTTGTGAATTGATAATTCTAATTGGGAGATAGACAGTAAACATAATAAAAAGTACAATATATTGTATGTTAGAAGGTGATAGGTGCCAAGTGGAAAACAGAGCAACATAAGGGGGATTTGAAATACAGATACAGGCATGGGTTGTAAAACTAAATAGGGTGATAAGAGTGGGTCTCATTGAGAAGGTGACATATAAGCAAAGATTTAAATTTCTCCCAATGTTATTTTCCACATTGCCAAACAAATGCCTGGATAACATGACATTTCATTTTCCCTAGTGGCTTTCCTTTTTGGAGCCCTGTCTGCCTTGGCCAGGATTAGTTACTCTTGAGGCCTGCAAGCACAATTGTTGTCCTGGGATTTCCCCTGGCCATTTTCCTGAGTTGGATTAT
Organism: Miniopterus natalensis; assembly: GCF_054644295.1. Taxonomy (NCBI): domain Eukaryota; kingdom Metazoa; phylum Chordata; class Mammalia; order Chiroptera; family Miniopteridae; genus Miniopterus; species Miniopterus natalensis. Next base: position 41,377,476 of record NC_142088.1, read on the forward strand.
CTGTTTCCTAATTCCCACATGTTCCTCTTAGTTGGTTCATGTTCTCTCTTTGATGGAGCAGATTCTCCTATAGCTTCTTGAGGAAGAGTACATGAAGGGAGAAAAAAGTGTTGAGAATGTGGGTATCTTAAAGTGCTTTCAACCTATCTTTACAATTGATTGAAAATTTGTCTCAATTTAGAATTCTAGGTTGGAATTATTTCTCTCAGAATTTTCAAGGCCTTACTGCATTGTCTTCAAGCTTCCAGTGTTTCTGTTGAGGGGAGCATGATGCCCATGATTCATAATTTTTCATATGTGACCTGTTTATTTTCCTCTGAAAACTTTTAAGATTTTCTTTTAATTCCAATGTTCTGTAATTTTATGATGATGGGCCAAGTCCTGGTGTGGTGGTCTTTTGTTTTGTTTTTGTTTTTTAATTTAATGTACTTGACACTTAGTGGGCCCTTGTATTTTTCAATTCTGGGAAATTTTCTGGTATTACTACTTTGATAGTTGAGTGAAGTAGCTAAATTTATCAGTTGCAACTTCATTTTTCTAGATCAGTGATTTTTAACTGGTATGCCATAAGAATTTTTAAAACATGCAATACCTGACTATTTACTCAAGGGCTCTGACCTCTTTCTCCTTAGATTGTCAAAAAAAAAAAAAAAAAAAAGCAGCCAACACAACAATAGCCGATTGGTGTTAATGAATCAAAATTATACCTATCTTTTTTTGTCAGATTGGCAAAAAAATATATTTTTTGGTGTGCAGCAGAATTTTAGCAATTAGTTTATGTGTGCCATGAGATGAAAAAGGTTGAAAATCACTGTTATAGCATATCAGTACTTTACCAAGGTTCTTAAATCATGCTCTTGGTGTTTGTTTTTTCACTATCCAGAGATAAATTTTGCATTTATTATCTATATTTTGATTTTGATACTGGCCTTTAATTTATATTTTCACAAAACATTTCTTTGGGTATAAAATGATATTGAATAATTTTAATTTTTAAGTATACATTATTTATTTTTTAGTATGCTAGTACTGAGGTCGATGGAGAACATTACATGACCCCGGAAGACTTTGTCCAGCGCTATCTTGGACTGTATAATGATCCAAATAGCAATCCGAAGATTGTCCAGCTCTTGGCAGGAGTAGCTGATCAAACCAAGGATGGGTAAGATCTTTATGCATTTTTTTGAAAACTAATTTTCTGCATCATCTAATTAAAAAATGGAAAAACCACAAGTTTATGACAATCTGGAATTTTAATATTAATAAATCATATTGTTTTTAGATGATCATAAAAACTGTTATTTAGTGCCGTTATCAAGGATACTAGCATTTCTTTTTCTTTTGAAAAAACTTACATGTTGAAAGTCATATTTTATATATAATCTGAGCAGAATGGTTTTCAGATAACTAAGTGTATTCCTTTCATTCATTCATTCATTTGTTCATTCAATAAATATTGAATACCTACTATCTACTATGTTTTGGGCACTGTTCTAAGTGCTAGAATTACATCAGTGAATAAGCTATGCAAAAATGAACAAAATTTAAAAGTCAATTATAACATGTTAGGAGGTTATAAGTGCTATAAAGAAAAACCAGGGAAGCCCGGCTGGGTGTGGCTGAGCTGGGCTGAGCCGTTGAGCATCGACCTAGGGTCCAGGAGATCATGGTTCGATTCCTGGTCAGGGCACATGCCTGGGTTGGGGGCTTGATCCCCAGTGGGGGGCATGCAGGAGGCAGCCGATCAATGATGACTCTCATCATTGGTGTTTCTCTCTCTCTCCCTCTCCCTCCCTCTCTCTGAAACCAATAAAAACATATTTAAAAAAAAAAAGAAAGAAAGAAAAATCAGGGAAGAATTTAAAGTAGTATTTATTCATTTCTGTCTACTCATTTATTTGACAAACATTTATTGAACAACCACCATTTTCTCAACAGTGTTGGGCCTTAGAAATACAAACATAAATAAAATGGGGTTCCTGGTCTTAAGAAGAAGCTCATGGTCTAGTGAGATAGAGAATAGGTAAACAACAAGAAAAGCAATACTTTGGGGATAAAGTGCTACAGTAGAAGTATATAAAAGGTACAAAGGACACCCAAGAAAGCACAGTTAAGTCTGTTTGGGGTGGTCAGGATGGCATCACAGAAGAAATGATGCTTGGGTGAAATCTGGCAAGATGAAAGGAGCTTGCTGGTGATTGGGCAATTAGAATGGAGAGTTCCAGGAAAAGGAGCAGCAGTGACTTGAAGCACCAAGGGGCACATGTATGTTTATGTGTGTGTGTGTGTGTATTTTGGGGAGTGAGAGTGGGGAGGTTGTGTTACAAATACTTTGGTGTGGTTGAGGTGTTGCTTTGTCACTGTCAGAGTTGTGCTTGGTTTTGTGTGCTAGACTTTGACTGTATACTATAGGCTCGTGACTCTCAGTCATGGAGATATTTTTAGCCTGGCAGTATATTGTGCAGCCACAGAAATAGCAAGGTGCATCTTACTAGAGTTTCAGTTTACTCAATTCACAGGAAAAAAGCACATCATTTTAATATTAAAATCACATATGACTGCATTATGGAGCAAATGGAATATTTGTATGAATTATAAAGAAAATTTGCCTTGCTTTGTGAATTCCAAGCTACATCCCCAGGCCTCCAAGGACCCAGGTTTCTTTTTCTCTCATACCTGTAGAGGTGCTTGTGTGAAAAACTGAAAAACTAGGCGATAAGGGATCTTTAAACATTATTTCCATCACCACAAATGGTAAGATTTTAGAAAAATGGTAGGTTGGAGTAGGATAAGACTTGAACGCAGTGAAGTCTGTTTAGGAGACTGTTGTAATAGTTCAAGTAGAAATATTGGTATCTATTTTCTTTGAGTCCAGGGTTAATATTGTATTCATTTGTATTTTCCTGTAAAATCTAGCACAGTGCATGAAATTTACTATGCATATTTTATATCTTGGAAAGATTTTATATAATTTATCGATGGCAGATATTGGGGAACTTGTATATATTTTGTGTCTAGTCTCTAAAAAAGTAAAATCAGCTGGTAAGTTACTGTGGGCCATTTAGTCATGGGGCCTGTCATAGTGCTTAAACAGTAAGACATATGTAAATTAATTATATTTAAGCAGAATTCCGTCTTCAAAATTAAAAGGTAGCACATACATTTAGTTCTTTTAAAATGATCGGAGTATTTATTATTAGTAATTTGGTCTGAGACCCATTTTCAGAGTATCGATATCTTCTCAGATGGTTTCTTTTGTGACCATCTAGTCCATCTCAGTGTCTTTTATGAAGTGTATCTTTTATGAAGCTTCATTCATGTGGTTCTCCCAGAGTCAGTTGAGTTGTTAAAAGTGTGATCAGGTGGAATCAAGGGTGTAAATTGCCAGAGTAGAATAGATCAAAAATGGGTTTTGGCCAGTAGAGAATCTAGTGATGTTGAATAGTGTTTACTTAAAAAAAACCCACATCGATTGCCTCCTGTAAACCCTAATCAAACCTGCAACCTTTTGGTGTATGGGATGATGTTCCAATCAATTGAGTCACCCAACCAGGGCTATATTTTATTTTTTAACTAATTAAATTTATTGGGATGACATTTGTTATTAAGATTGTATAGGTTTCAAGTATACATTTCCATGATAGTGATCTGTATATTGCATTGTGTGCTCACCACCCAAAGTTGAATTATCTTCTGTCACCATATATCTGGCCTCCTTTACCCATTACTACCCCCCACCCCCTTTTCCTATGGTAACCATCATACTGTTGTCTGTGTCTATGAGTTTCAGTTTTATATTCCACATGAGTGAAATCATATGGTACTTAGCTTTTTCGACTGACTTATTTCACTTAGCATAATATTCTCAAGGTCCACCCACGTTGTTATGAATGGCAGTAATGTATTTCATCTTTTCTTGTGGCTGAGTAGTATTCCACTGTACCACAGTGTTTTTTACCTATCATCTATCAAAGAACACTTAGGTTGTTTCTATGTCTTGGACACTGTGAATAATGCTGCAGAGAACATAGGGGTGCATATATCTTTGCAAACAAATGTTTCCCAAATCTTCAGGTAGATAGCCAGGATGGGGATTGCTGGGTCATATGGTAACTCTATTCTTAATTTTTTGAGGTGCCTCCCTACTGTTTTCCATAGTGACTGTACCAGTTAACATTTCCACCAACAGTGAATGATGTTTCTTGTTATTACTTTTCTTGTTGATAATAGCCATTTTAATAGGTGTGAGGTAGTATCTCATTGTAGTTTGTTTTTTCTTAAGCCCTCACACAAGGATTTTTTTTTCTCATTGCTTTTCAGAGAGAGTGAAAGGGGGAGAGAGAGAGAGAGAGAGAGAGAGAGGAAACATCATGTGAGAGAGACATATTGACTGGTTGTCTCGCTCTAGCGCCCCTCAGGGATCGAGCCTGCAACCGAGATACTTGCCCTTGGCCGGAATCCAGCCCAGGACCCTTCGGTCCATGATCTGACACTCTAACCACTGAGCCAAACCAGCTAGGGCATCTCATAGTAGTTTTGATTTATATTTCCCTAATTGCTAGTGAAGCTGAGCATCTTCTCATTTCTCTGTTTGTCATTTGTATGTATGTTTTCTTGGGAGAAGTGTATATTTAGGTCCTCTGCACAGTTTTTAATTGGGTTGTTTCTTTGCTTGGTGTTGAGTTGTATGAGCTCTTTTTATATTTTGGATATTAACCCCTGGTTGGAGCTCTTGTTTGCAAATATCTTCTGCCATTCGGTTGGTTGCCTTTTTGTTTTGTTGGCAGTTTCTTTCGCTGTGCAGAAGCTTTTTAGTTTGATATAGTCCCATTCATTTAATTCTACCTTTACTTCCCTTCCCTTTGGGATCAGATTCATAAAATCTTCTCTAAGACCAAGGTAATAAGCTTAGTACTTGTGTTTTCGTCTATGTAAATTACTGTTTCAGATCTCATATTTAGGTCTTTGATTCATTTTGAGTTAATTTTTGTACATGGGGACAAATTGTAGTCTAGTTTTATTCTTCTGCATGTGGCTTTCCAATTTTCCCAGCACCATCTGTTGAAGAGGCTTTCTTTCCTTCATTGAATGTTTTTGGCTCCTTTGTCAAAAATTATTTGCCCATATACATGTGGTTTTATTTCTGAGCTCTTAATACTGTTCCATTGGTCTGTCTTTTTTTTCTGCTAATACCATGCTGTTTTGATTATTGTTGCTCTTTAGTATAATTCGAAGTCGGGTAGTGTGATACCTCTAGCTTCATTCTTTTTCTGAGGATTGCTTTGGCTATTCAGAATCTTTTGTGGTTCCATACAAATCTAATGATTTTTTTGGTCTATTTCTTTAAAAAATATCATTGGGATTTAAAAAATATATGTATATCTTTATTGATTTCAGACGGAGGAAGGGAGAGGGAGAGACAGTTGAAACATCAATGATGAGAGAGTGGTCATTAATCAACTGCCTCCTGCACACCTCTGACTTGGGATCAAGCCTGCAACTCCGGCTTGTGCCCTGACTGGGAATGGAACCTTAATCTCCTGGATCTTAGGTCGACGCTCAACCTCTGAGCCACACCTGGGCAGGCTGTCATTGGGATTTTGATGGGGATTGCATTAAATCTGTTTATTGCTTTCGGTAATAGGGACATTTTAACTATGTTGATTTTTCCAATCCATGAACATGGAATATCTTTCCATTTCAGTGTGTGCTTTTCAGTCTCTTTTAATAATGCTTTGTAGTTTAACAGAATATATGTTCTTCACATCCTTTGTTAAGTTTATTCCTAGGTATTTTACTCTTTTTGTTGCAATTGTAAAATAAATTACTTTTTCATTTCTTTTTCTGAAATTTTATTGTTAGTGTATAGGATTGCAGTGGATTTTGTACATTGACTTTATATTCTGGAACTTTACTATATTTGTTTATTGTTTCTAATAATGTTTTGGTGGAGTCTGTAGGGTTTTCTATATGAAAAATCATGTCACCTGCAAAAAGTGACACTTTTACTTCTTCATTCCCGATTTGGATACTTTTTATTTCTTTCTTTTGCCTCATTGCTCTGTCTAGGACTTCCAGTATCTTTAATACTTTTAATTCAAGAGAATCAGAGGCTTTGGTAATGTTTAAGGAAAATTAGGCCCAGGGAGGTTGATTGATTTGCTCAATAACACAAAATTAGTTCTCTTAATTTTCAGTTCATTTTTCTTTTTGCAATCATTAAATACCTATATCTATACCTATATCTCTCTCTATCTATCTATCATCTATCTATCTATCTATCTATCTATCTATCTATCTATCTATCTATCTATCTATCTATCTATCTATCATCTATCTATCATCTATCTATCTATCATCTATCTATCTATCTATCTATCTATCTATCTATCTATCTATCTATCTATCTATCTATCTATCTATCTATCATCATCTATCATCATCTATCATCTATCTATCTATCTATCTATCTATCTATCTATCTATCTATCTATCTATCTATCTATCATCATCATCATCATCTATCTATCATCTATCTGTCATCTTTCCCCTTGTTCAATTTCCCAGCCCTTTACCTAGGACAGTGATGAAAGGTTAGACTACTTCAGTTAGTACTTTTTTTTTTCAGCCCTAAGAGGTATTTTTCTTGGTACTAGTGTAGTTTTTCGATGATGAATCCTATAGGTATGTAACTTGATATAGCACTACATAATATTGTTTATAACCATCCAAGATAAAATCTAAATTAATAGAAATAGTATTGACAGGTTTAAGTGATTTCGTTAAGTGCATGGGAAAAGCAGGTTTAGGAGTGGTCAAAACCATGCCCTTTTGTGCTCTGGCCCTCCTGCCCCCAACCCCAACTTTTCTTAGCATGTAAACTGCCCCCTTTCCTCCTTTTTCCCACTCCCTTTCCTCCAGTAGATAGTAAAATAAGCAGGAGTGTTTTGATGTAGGTACTTGCTTTGGAGAGCCATGTAGAAGAGCATTGTATGGTATAAATAGTACGATGAGTTGTCTAAAAGTAAAGCCATTAGCCAAGTAGTGTTTGTGAGATTGTGGCTTAAACTTTGAAGTTCTGATTGTATAATGAAAAGCAAAGTGATTTTATGGACTAAATGAAGGTCTCAGGGACTATTACTGTTTGATCTAATCTAAAATATTTAGACAGTTGCTTGTTTGAAACTAAGTTCTAGAACCATAGTTTCTATATTTAGCTTTAGTCAGGATTTCATCTGGAGTTTCTGTGCTCTTATGATGTGGAAAACTGTAGTTTTTCTCTCTTTTACTTTTTCACAAGTGTTTTCCTTTAATATTTTACATGCATATAGAAGAACCTTTTATGCAGAAGTCTTGGTTGTTTTAGAAATTACAAATTAATATATTAATATTTTGAAATTTTATAATTTCCATTCAGTAAATGATAAGGGAAAACTCTGTAGAAAAAATTAGAAAAAAATCAGATTTGTAAAATATTTCAAAGTTATAAAAGATATATGTTCTTTGTAAAATATCAAACAGCAAGTGTGGTATCCTCATTAAAAGAAAACAAACTATTACAGTATGAAATCAGTAATGCTTTTTTTCAACTCCACAGATAGTGGCTTGTGCTTTTTTCTGCCAACATCTTGATTAGGTCCTTCTAGCAATAGGGGAATCCATGACAGGATAAAGGAAAAAGAGCTTTAAAAATTATTCTGAAACATGTTCGCTTTATGTTAGTGGTTAAGCAGATTATTTCTTGCTTTTTTAGAAGTATTGTTACATTATTATGTATTTTTAGCTAAAAATAGATAAGGAGCATATCAGAGAGACTAAGTGGCCTGTGATCTCATTTCTTCCCAAGATTTTATTATGAAAATTTTCAAACGTTCTAGAAAGTTGAAAGGATTTTACAGTGAATACGCACATACCCACCACATACATTCTACCATTAACATCTTTCTATACATCTTTTTTCATGTATCTCTCTCTCCATCTTTCCATCAACCCATCTTATTTTTTTACACATTTCAAAATAAATTGTAGACATTAATGTACTTCTTCTTAAATACTTCAGCATGAATATTATTGACTGGATTTCAATATTTGTTTTGAGTCTTTTTCTTTAGATGTAAAATTTGCACACAATGAAAAATATAAGTCTTTTTAAAAATTGAATTTATTGGGGTGACATTGGTTAATAAAACCATACAGGCGTCAAGTGTACAACTCTGTAACACATCATCTGCCTACTGCATCGTGCGCTCACCACCCAAAGTTCAGTCTCTTTCCACCACCACTTATCCCCCCTTTGCCCTCTTTCATCTCCCTGACCCTGTTTCTCTCTGACAATCATCATACTGTTGTCTGTGTCTGTTTTTTTCCTTAATCCCTTCACCTTTTTTTTTACCCAACCCCCCCAAACCCCTCTCTTCTGACAGCTATCAGTCTGTTTTCTGTATCAATGAGTCTGTTTCTATTTCATTTGTTAGTTAAAGATACATTTGCTGAGTTTTGACAAATGCACACACCTGGATAACTTCAGGTAAATTATTTTTTATTGTGTTAAAAAATATATAACATAATAAAATTCTTATCTGAGGATATTTTATCCATTGATTTTTAGGGAGAGTGGAAGGGAGGGAGGGGGGAGAGAGAGAGAAAGAGAGAGAAAAACATTGATGTGAGAAAGACACATTGATTGGTTGCCTCCCGCACACGCTCAGTATCTAAGCTGCAACCCAGGTATGTGCACTTGACTGGAAATTGAACCCCCAACCTTTGGTGCATGGGCTGATGCTCTAACCACTGAGCAACATCTGCCACTGTTCTACTGTCTCATTAATTTCACTATTCTAGGTATGTCATATAAGAGGAATAATACAATATTTGTCCTTTTGTGTATGGCTCATTTCATTATAGCATAATGTTTTGAAGATTTATTTATGTTTCAGCATGCATCCGAATTTCATTTCTTTTTAAGGCTGAACAATATGAAGTGACTTACTTTTATAAATTGCTGATGCTTTTGTGTTACTTAATTGACTTTTCTTTCTTCAAATAAATCACTCTATATAACAAAGGTAACTCTGAGTATTGAGTGTTGGCTAGGTATTTCCCCAATACCTTCTTGTAATGGTCTACTTACTATGGATACCAGATACCCTTTCTGTTTCTCAACTCTAACCGTAAATTGGGGGAGAGAGGCAGGGAGGTGTATACTGAATTGAAGGCAGGAGTTGAGAGTCTGGGCCCACTGAGTTGCTGAATGTTTTAGAGCAGATTATTTGACTTCTTTAGACTTTCTAAGGGTCCCTCTGGCTCTAAAGTTGCATGAATATATGATTTGCTTTTATGAATATACTGACAGACAAAATGTAGATAGTTAATGAAGTTCATAACTTTATATTTTAAACAAAGGGCTACTTATTTGGAAACCTACCCAACAAGAGTCTCCAATCTCCAGGGATGGGATGTAGATAACTGATGAGGCCTGGTCTCTCTGAAGGAGACAGTTTCTGCTCGACTCCAGGGGCTGGTGCTGTTTGGCACCAGAGACCTGTTGCCCAAGCTTGCAGTTTGTCAAGAGGAACCAGAAAACTGGATATTTACGTGAAATCTTATGATTTCCAAATGTTGGCAACTAATGCAACTAAAAAAAAAAATACTTTGCATGCCAAAGAAAATACACGTGTGAGCCAAATTCACTGCCATCTGACCGTTTATGACCTTTGCTAGTTAAATAGAAATTCTTTGCTCTCATCTCATAAATACAGGAAGTTTTACTACTGAGCATGAAATGTGTTTTAAAGCTACATATTCTGCATTTCATGGTAATTGTATTTTTGGTGTTCAATTCCTAAAGACTTGTTTTGGAAAAACCAAGGTGAAATATATATTTTTTAATTTTATAATCAGTGTAGCTACTTTTTTATTTTTATTTTTAAAATTACTCCTATAATAAGAAGTAATTCTAATTCTTCATTATAAAAATGTGAAACATTTCAGAAATATATAAAATAGAAAAATAGAAAGTGAAGGTCTTCTGTCTTCTCTAGGTCCTCCCCTAGACCACCACTGGGAAGTAGTGTTAGACATTCTTGTAGTTTCAGACCATACCATACCATTGCTCTTTAGTTTTGTTCAGAGCTTAAAACCACATATTACTCATTGCTTTTTAGGGGTGTGTAGATGGTCTTGATGTTACCTGATATGTTATAACTTCATTTGTTTTTGCTACCCTAAAATTTGTGTAATGATAACACTTTTGAGTTTTACTATATGTTTTTTAGTATACCAGTGCATAAGGTGTTTTATGACATGTTGCCTCATAAACAGTTTTGATTATTAGATCATTCCGCCCAGGATTTATTAGGCACTCAGACTCCTAATGTCACCAAGTATTCTTTAGCATGGACACAGTGAGGGCATAGTCTTCAGTGCCCTGAATAACATCACCACTAAGGCTTTCCCACCATAAAGCTTTTCCCTCCACAAAGGGCAAAGGCATAGTATACATCATTGTTTTGGGTGTACTGTAACTTACATAATTTAAACATATTTTAAAGTGTTTTAAGTAATACAGAATGTAACATTTAATGTAAAATGTGTCTTAGATGACTGGGGGCATAAAATGAAATGTAAAATGTAGTCATTTTTTCTTAATGGGGAAAATGGGAAGCATGTCTCTAAAAAATCATGTTCACTCTGTAGTTTCCTACAGTTTGCATTTTTGCTGATTTTGTTTCCATAATAATGTTCAACATGTTCCTTTTTCTTTTGTAGTTTTCATAAAATTTTTATTACACTAGAGCAGTGATTCTTAACATGGGGGCTGCTATTGGCATCTAGTGAGTAGAAGCCAGGTATGCTGCCAAACTGATACAGTGCACAGGAGGCCTCCACAACGAAGTATTATCCAGCTTAGAATGGCACTTTGAGTGCCAAGGTTGAGAAACTGATCTACAGACTTGTTCAGATTCAAGTTTAATTATTTTTGGTCTAGTTTGCTCTCTTTGTGTGATATTAGGGATTATTGATTATTGCCCAGGTCCATTAATTTGTTAGAGCTTTTCAAATGGGGGATATTCTAAGTTTATTCATTCCTTCTTTCTTTATTATCTGGAATACCTCTATAAAGACAAACTCTCTTCATCAATTATTTGGTTACCCTGAGCTATAGTTCATGTAATAAAGGCAGGTTAAATGCCTGACATTCCCCCTTTCTTTACCAGCCAGTAATATTTTATATTTTATTCTAGGTTGATCTCCTATCAAGAGTTTTTGGCATTTGAATCTGTTTTATGTGCTCCAGATTCCATGTTCATAGTGGCTTTCCAGTTGTTTGACAAGAGTGGAAATGGAGAGGTGACATTTGGTAAGGAAAAGAAAAGATTGTAAGTGATAAGTGAGGTTAGTGAGGCTGGTCCAGTCTTTAATTCCTAAATCTAGTAACTGCATATAGATTGTTGTTTATTTAGGAGTTAGTCAATAAGTGAAGTATTACTTTCCTAAAAGGATTTACACAGGTCAAATTAAAATGGTTTTATTTTCTTGTAAACATTAGACTTGCAAAAAATTAAGGTTTCTAGGAAATGTCATTACTTTAACTCATAGAGTCACTGACACTTTCACATTCCTAAAATAAGTGGTGTAAAAATTTCTTGTTCTGAGCTAGCCTGGGCAAAAGTTGTTATGAAACAGACTGTGAACAGCAGCATTCTTTAAGGGGTTTCTGGGTAGAGCATTCAGAGCTTCTCTGTACCATCTTTGGAAAATTGCTGTTGTTATTTTAACACCGAGAATGGAACTGAAGGAGGAGGTTAAGGCAAGAATAGTTAGCATTCTCTGAACCCCCTTTTTAGATTTTTGGTTTTAGGAAACTAGGCTAGGATATTAAAATTACCATCTGAGTTGGGTGTAGAAATTGATTTAAATCCTTTGACAGGCACATAAACTAGCGCATTGTTGATGTCTCACAAGCTATAAACTTGGATTTCTATTTGTTGCCATGTATTAGTTTTTAAAGACACTTATTTGTAGAAATTAGTTTTTGTTTAGGAAAAGTATCAGCTAGTTTTTCCTACAACAGGCTTTTTTAATAAAAACAATGTGTTTTCAAGGACCTTGAGCGCTCCACCCTTTTCTTTCTTTAATATTTGGAATTTTTGTATTGTGGTAATACAACACAGCGCTTGCCATCTTAACCATTTTTAAGTGTATATAGTTCAGTAATATTGAGTATATTCACACTGTTGGGAAATAGATCTCCAGAACTTTTTCATCTTGTAAAACTGAACTAGAGCCCCATTTATGGTGTGAATTGGCATTAGTATGTGGTAGAGAAACTCTTGAAAGGTGGACTTTTCCTGAGACACAGCACTAAATCTTTGTTCACTGTAGAATTTGTTCTAAAACAAATACTTTTTGTTAAACCCAAAAGAAGAAGTATCACTGCATGTAAGATTGGTGAGAACATACAGATGTTCAGAAGGACCAGGGTGCCTTTGCTGTGATCTTAGTGGTCACGTTTTCTAGCTTAGCATTGATCATTTCCTTCCTTCTGCCCATTTATCCAGTTATCTACTGTTTGAGAAGATTTTCCCAAATAAATACCTATGCAGAACGCTTTAGGTTCTTGTGCATATTTGGCATTCTCCCTGCTTTGGAGCAATCTCTGGCCATTCCGCCGCCTCAAAAATACCTAGCATAAAATCTTTGTGTCTCATCTTTCAGCATTAACCCTGTACTACTGACAATGCTACATTTTCAATTTTCAATAGGTATCACACATGCTCACTTCCAAATGTGCAGAAATGCTTGGGAAATAACTTGATACAAATATCTGCATTAGTGACAGTACCTGTGCTTCTATCATGTGCCCATTGTGTAAGAGTTAGATTTCCCAAAAACAAATTGTAATTTATTTTGTATCTCTTATCTTGATACCATGGTCCTTTGTGTCTCCTCCATTTGACTGGTTTCCCCAATTTCTATTTTTAAAAATAAGTCACTCAAGTTAGTTCATCTAACAGACTAACAATAGAGACTCATGCCATTGTTGATTAGTATATTAAAATGAGTGTAGGAAGTAGCCGAGTGGTTTACACCACCTTAATATTTCATGTAAATTAAAGTTCGTAGTTATCAGATCCCATCTATAGCATTTTATAGATCTTTTGTTTTTCCCTCAGACTATGGTTTATGAGTTAGGACTTTAAGAAAATATAATTAGATGAAAACAAAACAAATCAGTTTTAGTTTTTATAGCACCTGGTATGAACTGAAGAACATATGAACCCTCCAGAATCCTGCTTTCATTCTACTCCATAATCTATAGATGGGAAGATTCTTACGGAATAAGATAAAACTGAGCCCCCTTTCAACATTGTTCCTGGGGGCCTGGGTAGCTGGATGGTTCTCTCGATGGTGCTCACCTATTTCCTGGGGAAGTCGACTGTTTCCCCTTCCTGCCCTGCTTCCCTAGTTTTGAGGATCCATTTTTAAACACTATTCTTGACTAAAATGAAAAGAATCATAATGAAAAAGAGAAAGTTTAATTTGATATTCTTAAGAGGAAAAACATTGAAATTGTTAGAAATGCCATTTAACAAGATTTCTAAGGCTGTATTTCAAGACTATAGAGTTTTAGCATAAGAAAATAATTAACTTGGAGTTAATTTTTATAGGATTTTTGGATCTGTAATAAAGGTCAGTTTTCATGTTTGTACCCACTTAATAAAATGAATTATGCTTGTGTATTTATAGACATATGTTTAAGTAAAGGGAAATTTTAGATCCATTCTAACTTGAAATTCTTTTCACCAAATGGCCTTATGTCTTCTAGTTTGAAGCATATTTAAAGAATAGTTTTCTGTCGTGCACATCAGGAGAGAAAGGTGGGAGAGAATACTGGATGCAAGGTGTAATGGAGTGGGGAAAGACTGTTATGCCATTGGTATCTCTCATGGACTCCGGTGATGATGTTATCTGTGTACTTGTATATACTGTTCTCATCTATGCTTTTGTTTTTTTAGATATGCTTTTTATACATATCAAATTATATACTTGTGTGCATCTTTCAAGTATTTATATGCATAGCAATATTGAGTAACATTTTCTTGAGTTCTAGACAAGTTTTTTTTTTAATTTTATTGTTAGAGATACTTTTACTCTGGGGGAGAGGACTTATATTGAGACCTTGGCAATCTATTGCAGAGTGTGCAGGCTCAGGAGAGGGTTCTGGAGTTTTTAAAAGAGTGACTAAAACCATTAGTTTATTGTTTCCTCTGTGATGTCCCTTTAATAAAACTTCTAATGCATGCTGTGGGTTACTTAATGGCTTGTATATCTGTTACTGCCTGGTGGCATGAACCTTGTAGAGGCCATTGCATGACTGGTGTGTGTTAGATACAGTACAAGCTTGCCTTGGTCTTACTAGTGCACTGGATATTCTGCTTGATAGAATTAGCTTGAGGTCACCGGGATAACCAGTTATACTACATTGTATTGTCAATAGCTGATATGCTTTTGTCATAAATTTAAAAAATAAAAGCCTTTTGCTTTAACAAAGAGGTGATCATTTAAAATAAACAACCACCCAAACTCTTCATCTATTAACTAATAAATGGATATAAAACATGTTATACATTCTAAGTTTTCTATTAAAATCTTATCAACATTGTGTTTCAAAATATTTGCCTAGGAGTAAGAACTCTCCAAAGTGTACTTTTCCAAGGGCACATCTTCACCCCCTGACTGTAGGATCCTCAAAAAGCAGGGATTCCTTTTGATTTCATACTGTCTTTGACCACCAATATGTACAGCTAATAAAAATGCATTTCAATTATGCCTCTAAAATAGTCTCTTTCCCTCTCAAGGGAAGAATAAATTAGGCATAACCACTGCTGTTATCAAAAGGTTCAGGAGATGGAAGTCTCCATATGAAAAATGTTGTACCTTCTCTCAGTGGAAACAAAACTGTAGACATAGAATGATATGAATACTAATGCTAGTAAGGACCCAGTTTAACCTGGAAATAATTAGAACTTCACCTGGGCATTCACATTAAATCTGAGAAGGTCATATTAACACTCAAAGCTATTAGAATGGCTATTAGAGTGGCTATTAGAGTTTGAGGTTAAAGAAAAAAAGGACATGCTGTTATTAGTTTTTATACCACTTGGTGACAGACTGTTAAAGTATCTAGCTTCTATAGTAATAGATGCTCTTTAAATTCATCTTTCCTGAGAAATGGACCTTTACATAAATTTGGCAGCATGACTACTCTGTTGACTGACTGTACAGTAGTCCCTTCTGGAGGTAGGTAAAGGATTAAAAGAAATACTTCCCCTCAGAAAAACAGTAGAGGTCACCCAGGAAACTAATGGTCACCTGGGAGTAGCACCTAGAAGTCTGGGACTGAGTCTACATGCTATGTTGAGTGGACTTCCTCTACAAGTTCCTGTTGTTGATCTTTATTTTGTTGTTGTTTGTTTTCCTTTGTTTTCTTTTTTGGTCTCTTAGTTGTTCCCCTTCTTTTCCCTCAAGTTTTCCTTCACTGAAAAACTCTTTACTTCCACAAGTCTTGCCATTGTTTTTGTTCAGTGACACACAAGGGTATTCATTGTTCATGGTGGGAGTCCTAAAAGCCTCTCTGACTTCACTTTAAGAACTGTGCAAGTGAAACTCAGCTGTTGAGGACTTTTTTCCCCCTGACACTAAAAATGTTTGGTCTCAAGCCTGTCAGTTGGAAGCAGTGGCTCCTGCTGGGCTGAAATCCTTGGAATCAGGATGTCGTTGGGCTGATGGTAGGTGGGCTGTGTCACAGGGCTGATGGCTTGTATACCTACAGGAGGAGTTCTCTGGCCACACCGTTGGTACAGCAGCTCCTTCCAGGCTCATTCATGGAACAGGCATGGCGGCAGTCTTGGAGAAGAGTGCCAGCCCCGGTCAGAGGTAATTTTGTACTGCAGAAAGGTGAACAAGACCAGTAGGAAGCTCCCATAAGGACCAGGGGAGGGATGAGGGTGGATGAGATGGGGAGACACAGTGGGGGAAATTAAAACCTCTGTTAAGACATATTTACATAATATATATGCTTCAATGTATATTTCATCTAGTCCAATCATCATAAGTGACTGATACCGCTAAACTTACTAATGTTATACGTCTGTGAACATTTTTAATCACAGTTATCACCATTACCTGCCCTCCTGACAAATTATTGTGCTCCTCTCCTCTGAGGACAGAGAACATAGTGACCAGCTACTTTTGTATCTGGCCCCAATGACCTTTTCTAGGAATTAGAAACCATCTCTTTCCATAAGCCCATGCTCTGCAGGAAGTGAAAAAGAGGTCTATTGTTTTCTATACATCAGAAAACGAATGGATTCCTATTTCCCTTAGCAGTGCCAACCTAGTATAAAACACCAGATCATGATCTTGCTGCCAATAAGATGTGACTGTCATATCCCTCTCGTCCGGGCCAGAACTACTGAAATAGCACTCCAAGAAGTGCTATTTAGAGCTAAAGACCCTTGTTTGCCACTGGAAAGACGGGATTCTCTCTGGGGGGACAACTTGTTATGCAGTGTCAGTTAGATGTATGGGGTATGTTTGAGATTATTGGTGTTCCCTTTCATGTCATGCAGAGCCTGACAAAAAGCTGGTAAGATAAGAACATCAGCATTTGAGCTATTGCCTCATACAAGTTTAAGTTCTTCAGTTCTAGAGCTTTGTCTAACCTTTTTTTGATAAGCACATCTTGGTAAAAGTGAAATGGTAATTAAGAATTGGACTTCAAAACAATAGTGGTACTAGTTATTTCTGTAAGCTTCCTGAATTAGCCGTAGGCAGTTGATAGTGTAAATAATAACAGAAGGAAAGTGAGATACATCAAGAAGTGCCAAAGTAGGTTTGAAATTTTGTTAGTAACTACAGTTGTAGCCTGTGACATGGCTAAAATAATTAAAAGCGTCTAAGGGTAGTTAATAAACCACAGCACATTATAATGGTCATGATGCGAAACCATATACAAAGCTATCAAGTGCCCACTTTGGGAGAAATAGGAAAAGTTCAAGCAAATACTTATGGAAAACGACACTTCAGTATTTGAGGAAATTACTATGAGTACTTTAGGCCATCATTTAATTGTTTCAAAGATGTTCTGAGATCTTATTTAGAGGTGGCTAGGAAGTTTATATAATAGGATTTCAGTTAAAGTTTTTATAGAGTTATTTTCCTAAATATAAATTATACATTGTAATTTTGGTTTATAAATTTTCTTCTTGTGATAGTAAAAAATTTTCATAGTTAATTTTTTGTAGTTTGAAAGCTTCTGAATTTTTTACTTTATTTGATATAGTTTCACACTTGAGATTCTGCTATCTTCTGATCACATAAAGGGAATTCAGTTTTATTCCACCACTATATAAAAACTAGGTAGTAATATGTACATTTTTTATCAAATAGTTGAGCTTTGGGACTTGTGACCTGTAAAATAAAGATTATAATAAAATAACTTATTCCCTTTAATAAATAATATTAATACTATTTAAATATATGTAGTTATTTAATTTATCCTGTTCTGCTTTCCATTTATCTCTTCATGTTTCCTTAGTTTCACACTTTGTTAGACCTTAAAAATAAGAAATCTAATCAATGTGGGAATAGAAGCAGCCAATTAAATTGGAGAATCCTAATTTTTTTTCTGATCTGCCATAATATTTTTACCTCTAAAATATTTTAATTATTTTGTAAACTTTAACATATCTTATAATGTGAGGTTTCATGTAGATTTAAGGGTAATCCTTTGTGTGGGTTAGAAGGCAGAATCCCATGAATTGCTGTTGAGTTAATGATTTGCTTTTAGAAACAAAAACCCATATATTTAATTTGTGTTTTTGGAAGATGAAAATGATATGATTTGAAAATTCTGCAATACTGTTGCTAATTAGGCAAGAACTACATTCCTGTGAAAGTAAAGATGAGAATCCCATCTCCCCAGTGACATCCAATGCCTTCTTCCAAGTTACTGATTGTTGTGATCTATTCAGAGCTCTTATATATATTGAGTAAAGACTGGCAGGAATTCTTGTTCAGGATTCTTACACCACATGTCCTCCCCACCCCCAACATAGCAATGCTTTTATCAAGAAAAAAAGGTATATAAAGCTAAAGGGAATCCATTAAATCATTTACAGTATGAGATCTGTATCTTATTTAAAGAATTTGAAGAAATTAGAGAAAATAGCATAGTTGAAGATTTTAAAGTATTAAACTTCTATTTACTAATTCTCTAGTATAATTGATAGCTATTCATAATAAAACCCTTTCACTAATATAATTGGCTTAAATTTGAAAATAATTTTGTTCTTAAGACTCAGTAAAACAGGCTTCCTGCTTTCTTAACTTTTTAATGATTTTTTTTTTTTTTTTTGGCATGAGCTTCTAAATTAGTCTCTCCAGCCTATGCTTGTTAAAGTACCAGTCATTTGTGAACTGACTTTTACAGCAAGTGTAGCACTGTGTAAGAAAGTGAATGACCTGATTAGTGCATGAAGACAAGCTGTCAGGGGTTCTGGCTGTATATTCCGCAATGTGACTGGTTCTTACCTAAAGTTAGTGTACTGTGCTTAGTCCTTCTTTATTTAAAAGTGAATCACTAATTTCACTTACCTTAAAATATTTTAATGGTTGAGACTAATAATCATGGTTTTTATGAGGATTTCGAAGCTTTGTGTCAAGACCATATTTTTGACAATATCAGAAGCTTTTAATAAGGTGCTTGCTGCTGAGCTAATGATATGCTTTTGGTAGTATTTCTTATACCTATCTTCAATAGACATATTCAGGATAGTGTGAATGTAATAATCAAGCCTCAATCAAACCATACTTAGTATGACAAATATTGCATTATACTGTAATTTAGGTATTCATGCTTCTGATAAAGGGCTTAATTCGACTCCTCGAGGAACCGGGAAAACACTATTGATTTTATACCAGAATGCAGAGTAGCAGCCATTTATAGTGCAAGATATAAATCACTTCCTAATTAAAATTATATCAAGAGAAATTAAGAATCTCATGGCCTTATATGTAATGGTACACAATATTAAGTGTAAAATTATATTTTGTATCAATTCTGTTTCTGTGCATGGGTTTCTGGGCACAAAAATCTTTGCAGCTAATCTTAATAGAATCAGATAATATTGACTTTTAAAATTTTTCTTAATTTCTTTCTGTAGGAACATTGCAGTGGACTAAACTATTTATTCCAGATATAATTTATTTATTTTTGTTTTCCCTTTTAAGAAAATGTCAAAGAAATTTTTGGACAGACTATTATTCATCATCATATCCCTTTTAACTGGGACTGTGAATTTATCCGACTGCATTTTGGGCATAATCGGAAGAAGCATCTTAACTACACAGAATTCACACAGTTTCTCCAGGTGAGCTGGGTTTTCATAACTGGTGTAAATATATACCATTCCTCCTCCACCTCCTTTCCTTTAAGTTTTACTAAGTTCATTATAAAAACTAGCAGTCCCCTGTGGCGTTTTATCTCCGTTTTTCATTTACTACTCCCAGAAGCATCTTCTTTAAAACTTTTATAATTTTTTCAATGTTTACTTCCATGACTTTAAATAATAAACTTGTGTTGGCACTTCTACTTTTTAATTTTTCACTTTTAGGTATTTTTGATTGCATTTGAACTATGGAAGATTAGTAGCTACTTCTTTCACCTCTCCCTCTCTACCACGGACTTGGATTTTCTGCCCCCAACCCTTACATCTCATGATTCTACTTAGATCCATATCATATTTGAATTACTATAATTTTATAAATACTATGCATAACTAAAATGATTACTTTTCTTAGAGTTTCTAGTTTTTCTTATTTGTTTAGTTTTCTATGTATTAATGTAATTCATTCTCAAACTCTGCCTCAGTTATTAGAATCTCATTTTAATATGTTTAAAACACATTAGGTATTCTATCAATTTCATCTTCTTAGAGCTCTCCAGGAGCTTTCTTTCTTTTTAAAAAAATTGAGGTAAAATTCACTTAACATAAAATTAACCATGTAAAATTGCACAGTTTAGTGGCATTTAGTACATTCAGTGTTGTACAACCACTACCTCTAATTCTAAAACCTTTTCATCACCTCAGAAGAAAACCCTGTACCCATTAAGCTGTCACTCCCCATTCCTGTGTCTCCCCAACCCCTAGCAACCATCAATTTACTTTCTACCTCTATGGATTTACCTATTCTGAATATTTCATATACAGTTGACCCTTGAACAACATGGGCTTGAACTGCACAGGTCCACTTATATATGAATTTTTTCTCAGTAAATATGTACTACTATAAATGTATATCTTCTTCCTTATGATTTTCTTAATGACATATTCTTTTCTCTACCTTACTTTATTGTAAGAATACAGTATATAACACATATAACATAAAAAATATGTATTAATCTATTGTTTTTTATTGGTAAGGCTTCTTGTCAACAGTAGATTATTAATAGTTAAATTTTGGAGATTTTTGACTGTGGGCAGGTTGGTGCCCCTAACCCCCATGTTATTCAGGGGTTAACTATAAGTAGAATTAATTATACAGTATGATTTTTTGTGTCTGGCTTTTTTTCACTTAGCATAATGTTTTCAAGGATTATCTATGTTGTAGCATGTATTAATACTTCATTTCTTTTTATGGCTGAATATTATTCCATTATATGGATATACCATACTTTTTAATCCATTCATTAGTTAATGAACCCAGTGTTGTTCTCACCTTTTCACTACTGTGAATAGTGCTGCTATGAACATTGATATACAGGTTTTTGTTTGAATACCTATTTTCACGTCTTTTGAGTATATCCCTAGGAGTGTAATTGCTGGGTCATATGGTAACTTTTTTGCTTAACTTTTTTACTTCATGATTGGAGGCTGGACTTTGTTCTTGATGCATAGCTGTTAGCCTGTGATCTCCTTTCACTTCACCTTCATACTGGGGAATCCATTTGCCTTTCTCTTATGCTGAATCTCCATGTGCTGGATTTCATCTCTCCTTTTATTATGGTTTATTTCTTCTTTTTGGTGGAATACTTCCTGCAGGGGCTTCCTGAGGAAAGTAAGTAGTTTTTTGTGAGACTTTTTGTATGAAAACCTCTGCTTAATTATTACACTTAGTTTGCTAGGTATAGAGCTCAAGTAGGAATTTACTTTCCTCCTAATTTTGAAAACACCCCTCTCGTTATCTGGCTTCCAGTGTTGCCACTGAGAAGTCCAGTGCCATTCTTACTCTTGATTCTGTTTTGAAACTTTTTTTCGAGTTTTAACATTTTTTTCCCCTTCCTAAAGTGTTTTGAAATTTCACAATGATATTACTTGGTGTGAGTTTCTTTTTGTTCATTTTGCTGGGCATTCAATGAGCTCTTTTAATTTGAAAACTTATGTCTTTCAGTTATTGAAAATATTCTTATTACTTTTCTTATTTACTCTCCTATTCCTTTCTAGAACTAGTAAATATATTAAATGTATGATCATTTAGTTTTCTTCTGTATTTTCCTTCTGAGCCTTCTATTCAGTTTTTAATTTTTATTGTATTTCTAATTTTCAGGAACTCTATTGGGTTTTCTGAACATTTCTTTTTTTAAAAACAGCATACTATTATTCTTTGGTAGATATACTATGTTTTTACTACTCCAAAGATATTAGAGATAGGGGGTTCTGTTTTTGTTTTTTAAATTTCCTTCTCCCTGCAGGTGCATTTCCTCCGAATTTCTTCCTCTCTGTCGGGGCCTGTTCCATTTGGTGGCTTTTCTCACATGCCTGATGGCCCTTGATCCTCATCTCGTGTTTAAGATTAAGGCCTCCTGGGAGCTTTGGCCACGGGGGCTTATTAACCCTGGGCCTTGCCGTAAAGCTCTCTGGCTCTTCCTGTATGTTCAGGTCTTTTCTTTTGAATTGGGGAATCAGAGAATAATCATCCGGCCTCCCATCTGGATTATTAGGTCTGGATTTTGACATTCTGCCTGCTGAGTACAAGACAACGTTCAGTATGAAGATGGACTTTCATTTACTCATCTCTTTTCAACCATGCCTGGTCTTCCCTGTTCTAGAGATCCTCTGGTAAACTTTCCAGGCAATGAACCTCTAGTCTTTTGCCAAGGTTAGGAAAGGGCAGAGGTCTAGCTATGGTGCAGTAAGGCAGCTAATTAACTGCTTTTTAAACAGACTTCCATCTAAGCCTCCTGTTTTCAACTCCACCTTCACTGTCACATCTAGGGGTACTAAGTCAGCCAATTTCTGAGTCTTTTGGGGGTCTGTCCTGTACATTGGATTGCTTTTTTGGCTTTCTCTACTTCTAGTTTTCGTGGTTCTGCTAAGTCAGTTGTCAGTTGCCCTTCTCTCTAATCTTAAAAATGTGGTTGCTGTCTTTTCTTTTTCCATTCTCATCGTTCTTGAGTTTTTGCTTTGTTTGTTTTTTATTCCTTTATTGTGATTTTGTGAACAGTGAAGTTTTGGAAGACAGCAGATTTAAATGTGTTAGTTCAGTCTTATCCAAAGCCATGCTGTTTCTGAAGCTCTGCTACTTCCATCTCATAGTATATGAAATGCATTTCCTAGTGCATAATTTCCTTTATCTTTTCTTCAGTTCTCCTATTCGCCCTTTCAATCCAGAAGCAGACTTATTTTTATTTTATCGTTTATTTAATGGAATATCTATCTTTTTAGATAAAGTATCTTTTTAGAGTATCCTTATTGTTTTTTTAGTGTTGTTAATACTCACCTGAGGATATTTTTTCCATTGGTTTTTTTTTAGAGAGAGTGGAAAGGAAGGAGGGAGGAAGGGAGGAAGAGAGAGACAGACAGAGAGACAGAGAGAGAGAAAGAGAAAGAAAGAGAAAGAGAAACATTGATGTGAGAGAGACACATTCACCTGTTGCCTCCCACACCGGCCAGGGCTAGAGTGTCCTTATTTTATCTCTTATAAGCTCAGGGTATTATTTTTCTTCATTAGGGTGATCACAGTTTGAAAATTAATATCTTTTAGGTGTGGGTATTTGTAGAACCCAGTGCTTGTTCTAATACTTTCAATGTTAGTGCCTACCTGACTGACCTTGTAAAATGCTAAACTTGAAAAGTTGAAAATATTATACATCTGAGAGATGAAACTAATGTTTTTAATGATTTTTCCAAAGATGGCTTGCTCTCATTGCTGGTTCCCTTGCATTTACCAAAGACATTTTATAATATCTATTTTACCCTGATGTTTTAATTATAATAAATAAACTGAGAGCTTTATATAAGGGACTTCTTCTTTCTTTGTGTTGCTTCCTATTTTGAAGTTCTCAATTTCAATTTTTAAAACTTTTTATTTTGAAAGACTTCAAATATATAAAAATAGAATAGGCTAATCAACCCCATGTACTCATTAACCAGCTTCAACAATTATTAACTGGCCAATCTTGTTTTATTTGTACTCTCCACTCTGCTCCTCTACTGGATCACTTGGAGGCCTGTCCCATACACTCCATAGTTTTATCTGTGATACTTCAAGGATATATCATTAAAAGATACATAAAATTTAACTGCTGACTAATAAAAAATGGAAAATCTATTACAATGAAGATTCTGCTTTGTCTTTACTATAAAGATCCACATTTTCTTTGGTACTGAGTATTATTAATAAGGCTTAATCATGCCTGTGGTTGGCACTGGATATTTCTGAGAGTCTAAGACATATACATAGAGAAGACAGAAACATTAAAAAGAGATGTAAAGAAGGAGACCAAAAAGGATGAATGATGAAGGGAAAAATGTATATAAAATAGAGAGTGGACCTATGTTTGCCTCTGATGATGCTTAGGAATATCCTTTCCATGGGGAACACTTTCTTTCAACCATACTTTAAGGATGAAATACTGAAAATTCCTGCTTTGTTTGAAGGGTGATGTGTAGTAGGAGCTAAGGTGTGAGTTAGGAAGAATGACTCAAGTAGAGAGTTGAAAATTCACACATATGTGGAGATTAAACAACATGCTCCTGAACAATCAATGGGTCATAGAGGAAATTAAAAGGAAAATAAAAAAGATCTTGAGACTAATGAAAACGGAAAAACAACATACCAAAACTTATGAGATATAGCAAAAGCAGTTCTAAGAGGAGTTTATAGTGATAAACACACATATTAAGAAAAAAGAAAGATTTCAAATGATCAACCTACCTTTGCACCTCAGGGAACTAGAAAAAGAAGAATATAAACTAAGTCCAAAATCAGAGAAGGAAGGATGTAACAAAGATCAAAGCAGAAATAAGTTAAATAGAGACAGAAAGACGGTAGAAAAGATCAGTAAAGCTATAAACTGGTTTTTCGAAAAGATAAACAAGCCTGACTGGTATGGCTCACTTGGTTGGGTGTTGTCCTGTGCACCAAAAGGTTGCTGGTTTGATTTCTAGTCAGGGCACATGCCTGGGTTTTGGTAGGGGGCTCACAGGAAGCGGCTGATCGATGTTCCCCTCTCACTTTGATGTTTCTCTCCCCCTCCCCCTCCCTCTCTATCTAAAAATCAATAAAAAAATCTTTAAAAAAAAAGATAAAACTGACAGACCTTGAGCTAAGACTAAGTAAAAATGATTCAAATAAAATTAGAAATAAAAAAGGAGACATTACAACTGATAACAGAAATACTAAGGATCATAAGAAACTACTATGAACAATTACATATCAATAAATGAGATAACACAGAAAAAATGGATAAATTCCTAGAAATGTACAATCTACCAACACAATGATAAAGAAATGGAAAATCTAAACAGACCAGTTACTAATAAAGCAATTGCATAGTAATCATAAACCTCCCAACAAAATGTTTAGGACTAGTCTTGGCCAGTGTGGCTCAGTTGGTTGGAGTGTCATCCTGTCACTGAAGGGTTGCGGTTTTGATTCCCAGCCAGGGCACATACCCAGGTTTGGGTTTGATCCCAGGTCAGAGTGTGTACAGGAAGCAACTGATTGATGTTTCTCTCCCTTCCTCTCTCTCAAATCCATAGAAAGCATATCCTTGGGTGAGGATTAAAGAAAAATTTTTTCTTAAAAAGTTCAGAACCAGATGGCGTCACTGGTGAATACTACCAAACATTTAAAGAAGAATTAGTACCACTTCTCAAACTCTTCCAAAAAACAGAAGAGGAGGGTATGCTTCTTCCAAATTCATTTTGCAAAACCAGTATTACCCTGATAGCAAAGCCAGACAAGGACACTACAAGAAAAGAAAATTATAGGCCTGTATCCCTGATGAAGATAGATGTAGATATCCTCAACAAAATACTAGTAGTAAATTTAATAGTAGTAAAAGGATCATACACCATGATTAAATGGTATTTATTTCTGGGTTGCAAAAATGGTTCAACATATGCAAATCATTAAATGTGATATACCACGTTAACAAAATGAAGGATAAAAATCATATCATTTTAATAGATATAGATGCAGAAAAAGCATTTAACAAAATTCCATATCCATTATGATAAATATTCTCAGCAGAATGGGTCTAGAGGGAACATACTACAACATAATCAAGGCCATATATGACAAGCCCACATCTGTTATCATATGTGAAAAGCTAAAAGCTTTTCCTCTAAGATCAGGGACAAGACAAGGATGCCCATGTTTGCCACTTTTTTTGAAAAAGTACTGGAAGTCCTAGCCAGAGTAATTAGGCAAGAAAAAGAAATAAAAGGCATCCA
This sequence comes from Miniopterus natalensis, assembly GCF_054644295.1. Classification (NCBI taxonomy): domain Eukaryota; kingdom Metazoa; phylum Chordata; class Mammalia; order Chiroptera; family Miniopteridae; genus Miniopterus; species Miniopterus natalensis. The sequence continues at coordinate 41,403,221 of NC_142088.1, forward strand.
AATTGGAAAGGAAGAAGTAAAATTGTTTCTTTTTGCAGATGACATTATATATTTAGAAAATCCTAAAGACTTTGCAAGACACACACTTGTTAGAACTAATAAGTGACTTTAGGAAAGTTGCAGGATACAAAATCAATATACAAAAATCAGTTTTATATCTATACACTAACAACAAACTATTGGAAAGAGGAATTAAGAAAATCCCATTTACAATAACAAAAAAGGATGATATTTAGGAATATATTTTACCAAGGAAGTGAAAGATCTGTACACTGAAAACTATAAGGCATTGATGAAAGAAAGTGAAGAAGACACAAATAAATGGAAAGATATTCTGTGTTCATGGATTGAAAGAATATTGTTAAAATGTTCATACTACCTAAAACAATCTATAGATTCAGTGCAGTCCCTATCAAAGTTCCAATGGCATTTCTTGCAGAAATAGAAAAAACAAAAACACAGTCCTAAAACAACTATGGAGCTACAGAAGACCCCAAATAGCCAAAACAATCTTGAGAGAGAACAAAGCTGGAGGCATCACACTTCCTGAATTCAAACTATGTCACAAAGTGATAGTATTCAAAACAACATGGTATTGTCATAAAAACACAAAGATCAATGGAACAGAATAGAGAGCCCAGAAATAAGCCCATGTATATATGGCCAATTTTTTTATTTTTAATTTTTTTTTTGGTCCTCACCTGAGGATATTTTTTCCCATTGCTTTTCAGAGAGTGAAAAGGGGAGAGGGAGAGAGAGAAAGAGAAAGAAACATTGATGTGAGAGAGACACATCAATTGACTGCCTCCCATTCGCACCCTGACCAGGGCAGGGGATTAAGCCTGCAACCGAGTAATGTGCCCTTGGCCAGAATTGAACCTGGGACCCTTAAGTCTGCAGGCTGACCACTGAGCCAAACCAGCTAGGGCTGGCCAATTAATTTTTGACGAAGGAGCTAAGAATATACAGTGGGAAATGGGTAGTCTCTTCAATAAGTGATGTTAGGGAAACTGGATAACAACATGCAAAAGAATGGAACTGGACTCCTATCTTACACCGTGTGCAAAAATCAGCTCAAAATGGATTAAAAGCTTGAACCTAAGTCCTGAAACTTGAGACTCCTAAAAGAAAACATAGTGGGTAAGCTCCTTGACATCATTCTTGGTATTGATTTTTTTTTTTTAAATATTTTTTTATTGATTTCAGAGAGAAAGGAAAAGGGAAAGAGAGAAACATCAGTGATGAGAGAGTTGTTGATCGGCTGCCTCCTGCACACCCCCTGCTGGGGATCGAGCCCACAATTGGGGCATGTGCCCTGACCAGGAATCAAACCATGATCTGGATCTTAGGTCGATGCTCAACTGCTTAGCCATGCCGGCTGGGCTGGCATTGATTTTTTGAGTTTGAAACCAAAAGCAAAGGCAACAAAATCAAAATAAACATCGAACTGAAAAGCTTCACAGAAAAGGAAACCATTAGCAAAACAAAAAAGCAACCTACATAATGGGAGAAAATATTTGCAAACCACACATCTGATAAGGGGTTAATATCTAAAATATATAAGAAGCTCATGTAACAGCAAAACAAACAACCGCCCCCTTCCCCAGATAACCCAGTTAAAAAATGGGCAAGGGACCTGAATCAACATTTTTCCAAAGATATACAAATAGCTGACAGGTACATGAAAAGTTGCTCAACATCACTAATCATCAGAGAAATGCAAAACAAAACCATGAGATACTACCTCACACTCATTAGGATGACTACTCAAAAAAACAAGTGTTGGGAGGATGTGGAGAAAAGGGGATACGTGTACACTGTTGGCAGGAATGTAAACTGGGAGAGCCATTATGGAAAACAATATGGAGTTTCCCCAAGAAATTAAAAATAGCGACACCATATGATCCAGCAATTCCACTTCTGTGTAAATATCCAAAGGAAACAAATTCCTGTCTCAAAGAGGTATTTGCACTCTGATGTTTATTGCAGCATTATCATCATAGCCAAGCTACAGACACCTAAGTGTTGCATCAACATATGAACAGATAAGGAAAATTTATACACACAAGAATGTTATTCACCCTAGAAAAAGAAAATTCTATTTGCAACAACATGGATAAACTTGGAGGGCATTATATTAACAAATAAGCTAGGCAGACAGACAAATAGTGCATGGTATCACTTATATGTAGAATCTTTTTTAAAAAAGTTGAATACAGAAACAGTAGAAAAGTGGTTGCCAGGAACTTGGGGTGGGGCATAGGGAGAGGCTGGAAAAGGGCACAAACTTTCAGATATAAAGTATGAATAGGCCTGAGGACCTAGTGTATAACATGGTGACCCTGGTCAACAATGTACTATATTGTATAATTAAAATTTGCTAAGAGTAGAACTTGGATTCTCATAAAAAAGATAAATATATGAGGTGATGGATGTATTAACTTGGGAATGCTTTCACATTGTGTATGTATATGAAATCACATTGTACACTTCAAATATAATTTTGTCCTTTATACCTTCATGAAGTTGAAATTTTTAAAAAAGTAGAGGGGAGAGAAAACTGTCAAATCATGCTGGTTGTTTATTATCTTGCACTCTTTCATATCTATTTACCAGTTGAATTTTAATTTCTCCACTTCTATTGCTATTTTCAGGAAACTAAAATGATTGATTATAGATGTTAAAATATTTTGATGTTTTTCTCAATGTTATTTAATTTTTTAAAGTTAAGACTATTGAAAGACTTAGTCGGTTTTATAGACTTGTCACTAGCCTACCAACCTAAGAAAAACTATTTTTAAAACTTGTTTTATTGTTAAATATCATACACATAAAGGAAGATGTCTAAAACAAATGTATAGATTAATGAATTATTATAAAACAAACACCTAATAAGGTAATTTATTGAGATATCACAAGTCCATATGAAAATTAATGAAATAAATCAGTAAAATGGTGAGATGTCAACCAAAAACTTTTAAATGTCAGAAAAAGGTAAAGCAACATTTATTTGTAGACTTTCATAAATGTAATGAAAATGGAAATATTTAAGTTTATCTAAAAATAATATGTTAAGATTTAGACATAAATATTATTTTGTAGTGCAAGTAGTGTGAAAATGACATTAAACAGCACCATTATTATGTTATGATAACAGATTTATTTGGATTATGTAGCAGGTCCTTTGGGCAGAAGTGTTGAAATTTTGACTTTTGTATAGTACTTAGGGTATTGTTGGCACAATTTACTGTTTCTGTGGATATCACTTATTACAAAATGTGGCTGTCTAATAGTTCAAAAATTCAGAGATCTTCTGGATTGTTTTATAGTTTATGAGTAACTGCCCAAAGCTGGATGGATAGCTGAACACAGGTCATGCACTTCGTTATTCATAACTTTCATGTTAGAGCTGCAGTCGGCCCTTGGACAGTGTGGGTTTAAGATTGCCAATCCCCACACAGCTGAAAATCCACATGTAGCTTTTGACTTCCCCAAAACTTTTGTTCCCTAAAGTTTTGCTCAAGTCCCTTATATAAAATGGCGTAGAACAGTGTGTACAGTTGGCCCTCCACACCATGGATTCCCAGCCACAGATACGTGGTTGGTTGAATTTGCCAATGCAAAACCTGGGGATACAAAGGACTGACAGTATGTTTATTGAAAAAATTTGCATATAAGTGGACCCATGCTGTTTAAACCCACATTGTTCAACTGTCAGCTGTCTTTACCAGAGTTTCTCACTAAATTTATTTTTAAATTGTTTGAAAAATGGTCTCTAATTTATTGAGATTGGGGGTAGGGGCTGACTTTGATTGCAACATTTAAAAATCGAAAAACTTAAAATGAATCTAAACTTTTAATTCAAAAAGTACTCTTGGAGGATAGGAATGCCTTCAAGCAGGAGAGAATAAATTACTACTTATTTTAAAGGCTGAAATAAAGCACTGGAAACGCACTCAACTTTTTAGTGATGAAAACTTTTCAAGTAAATGAAGCTTTTTTCCTCCTGTTTCCTTTATTGCCATGCTGTGAGTCATTCTTCTTCCTGAGAACTAATATGGAGTACATTTTCAGGAAAATTTGCTTTTTAAAAGAAAATAAAAGTGTTGTAAATTCAGAGCTGTACATTGTTCATTTCTGTAGTGAGCGCATGTAACGAAAGGATGTCTGCCCTTCCTTTCCAAAGCATACACTCAGGCTGTACTTGAGCCAGTCTAATGCCCTATTTATAATTTTCCCCTCCAGGAGCTACAATTGGAACATGCAAGACAAGCCTTCGCGCTCAAAGACAAAAGCAAAAGCGGCATGATTTCTGGTCTGGATTTCAGTGACATCATGGTCACCATTCGGTCTCACATGCTCACTCCTTTTGTGGAGGAGAACCTAGTTTCAGTAAGTGCGAGCCAGTACTTCAGCAGTCTGTTTCCTTGGACCTTTCGAATCACAGGGTCCTGGATTGCCTCCCTGGGCCCACCTGACTCTCAACTATTCTAACTTTATGTTTGGTTGGTAGAAGGTAAACGGATGTGTGTAAGGAAGGTAGGAGTGATGGTGAATAGTCTTTCCCGATCACAGCAGAGCCACCATCTTGCTCTCAGATATTTCCAAATTGTTTATTTCTGTTTACACGGTCCAACTACAGAATACAAGGGAGTTTGTAGACAAGGGCGTGCAATTACTTTTTCCAGTGGGCAGTACCTCTCCTTTTTCCATCTGCCGGGCTCGCAAAGCCTTGCTATAAGGATGGCTCCCTCCTTTGTTGCCTGCAGGGTGCTGTTTGCTAGAGGAATCCTCATTGGCCTCTACTCTGTGTTAATACCCATGGCCGTGGCAGAAGGTATGGGGGAAATGTGTGGGTATCAGCCTCGGTGGCTCACTCTTCTCTCTGCCCCTTCACCAGTGCATCAGTCTGCATGGACCAGATAGTTTTTTGTTCTGTAAAAACTGCTAATTTCTATAAAGTAATCATCTGGACCAATAGCACACTGATGTCATCCACTTCCTCACAAAGAGAGGTGAAACTTTCCTCACTTCCCAGTTGTCTTGTTCATGCATTGTACTTATGTATAGGTTTTTGATTGCCGCTTGTTTTTAGTGGAGGGAAGCCAATGAGTGCTTTTGTTGTTTCAGCTGAAGATCATTATCCCTGATTTAGACTGGGGTAGAAAGATCAACTTCTGTTCTTTCTCTTCACTGAATTTGAACATGGAGCATGTCACTTTCTCCTATACATTTCACCTCCTTGACACCCATCTCCCACTCCCTTACCCTCACCTCATACCCCAGTCTAAAAATGAAAGGAAGGATGGAAGGAAAGAAAGGGATAGAGGGAGGGAAGAAGGAGGCAAAGAAAGAAAATCGTAGGGAGAAGGTCTCATTGAGTGCCTTACAGTGAAAGAACCCACTTAATCTTTTCCATTTATGTTAGATAGACCTATTATAGCCTTAGTTTACTAAACACCATTTAAGTCCCTGGAGGAATATATTAAATAATTTGCTTTTGGGTCACTGGTATCCAAATTCAGGCTAATACTAATATCACCTATATTTGGGTTAAGGCATATGTGTGAGGGGTGGTGGGAGTGGTTACAGACCTTCATTATTAAGACTGTCACACTGATGTTTCCTTAAGTATTTCTTTGAGTTTTTAATAGAGAATGTTTTCAATCATATGGGTTCCTCTGACTCCTAACTTAGAAATTAGGATTTTGCATACTTTAAAAAACACTCGTTTTTGAGTTTATGGTCAAGTGGTGGACAGAGGGAGAAATTACCTCCTCACACTGCAGAGGTAATGAAGGTCGCCTTGCCTCCATCCATCCCAGCATGAGAGCCTCTTTATGGTGAATAAATCCTCCCTAGTTTTCTCTACATTTTTTTGGAGTTTTGGGTAGTTGTCTTTCATGGTACAGATTCAGAGCCCAGCACAAACTGTTAAATATCTTAATGATAACAATGGCCTTAATAAAATAAAGACTAGGAAGTTTTATATAGTTTTAAAATTTAAAGTTACCACTGTTTTTTGTACATGTGTTTGAACAAAAAGCAGGTTTTTAAAATGTTCCTTACAGTGTAATATTGATGTTTGGATTATCCAGAACTAGCAGGAGTTCCATAGTAGAGGAACAGGTCTTGAAAATCCTGTTTAAATAACTATTGTTTTTGATCTATGATAATTATATTTGTTGTTTCTGACCTTATAGGTAGATGAACCATGAAGTCCAACTTCCAGATGTTGCTTTCTTCCTTAAAACCTAAATTACATAGACCTCCCTGAGGGCATGAAAGGCACTGAGTGTTTCAGTACCAAACGTTTCTTGTATTTATGAACTGGTTGTTAATCATTTTAATAATGAAGAGCCCTTTGGATATTCTTTGAGACAAGTGCAGTGTCCATAAACATGTTTTTTTGTTTTTGTTTTTTGACTTTTTGTATTGTGATTTCCTAGGCAGCTGGAGGAAGTATCTCACATCAGGTTAGCTTCTCCTACTTCAATGCATTTAACTCCTTGCTGAACAATATGGAGCTTGTTCGTAAGATATACAGCACTCTAGCTGGCACAAGAAAAGATGTGGAAGTCACAAAAGGTAAGACTTTAAATATATATATTGATTTGAACCTCAGCATTTTCACTTTTCTTTATCTGGGACATGAGGTTGATCTAAGTTTACCATTCTGAAGTCAGATCTAGAAAGTATGTTGCCATGTGTATATGCTTCACTTGGGCCATAATGGTCTCCAAAAATCCAGGTGGATTTAATGGGATGCTGAGGTCAGGAATGGAAAAGTGGCTTTGACAGTTTTGAAAAGAACCTTGGCCCAATCTGTCAAACAGGTCAGTGGCACTGTGGCAGCAGCTTGTTTGTACTAGGAAGGAGTTGCCACAGAGAGAAGGGCAAGTTCACGCCTTTTGCTGAATTGTAGTAGGATGTCTTAGGTGACTGGAGAACAGCCAGTTCTTTTATTTTGTAACTCTGAAGATCAAGCGAATAAACACAGTTAAGAGGATTCTAAATTGATTGTTTTATCTTTGAAGTTAATTTATCTGTTTTTGCTGTTTCATCATCGTATCATTTTCTGTTGCTAGCTTTCAGAATTTTGTAATTATTCTTATATAGTTTAACTTGGGTATTTAAATTGTTTTAGATTTTAAAAATAATACGAAAATGCTTTGAGCTTGTGGATTATAGTTGGTTAAGGTAGAAGTTTGTTGTATATTAAGAATCTTTCAAGATTTGAAAATATTTTTTTTCTTCCAGAGGAATTTTCCCAGAATGCAATACGCTATGGACAAGTTACTCCACTAGAAATTGATATCCTATACCAGCTTGCAGACTTATATAATGCTACAGGGTAACTATTCCCATAGTTATTCATGATATTTATTAACAGAACAGTTCTTTTAACATGTGAAGCAGTGGTGTGCTTTAAGTTTATTCTTTTTCTTTTCCATCCTCACCTGAGGATATTTTTTCCATTGCTTTTCAGAGAGAGTGGAAGGGAGACCGAGAGAGAGCTATGAGAGAGACACATTGATTGGTTGCCTTCTGCATGCCCTCCGAAAAGGCCCAGGATCGAGCCTGCAACCGAGGTACATGACCTCGGCCGGAATCGAACCTGGGACCCTTCAATCCTTGGGCTGATGCTCTCACCACTGAGCCAAACCAGCCAGGGTTCAGTTTATTTTAATAGTTTATTTAGTTTATAAATTTCAAGAAAGAGAGCCAGTCAGATATGAGAAATGGCATGAGGGAGAGACAGAGGAAGATAGGCTAAAGGTAGGGGGAGATGGAGGAAGGGGAAGAGAGAGAGAACAAGAGGTTAAAAGAGAGAGGAGAGGAAGCAAAAGGGAGGGCAGGGATGGAAAGAGTGAGGTAAGAAAAGGGAGTAAATAGTTGTTGAGGGCCGTGACAGAGAAATGGGGAAAGGAAGAAAAAAGAGAGAGAGAAGGGGATAGAAGTTATAAGTAAGAGAGGCATGGAAAAAACTGGTTTAATCTGGACTCTCTGGAGGGTGTTAGGAATTTTAAGAGATTTATGGAAATGTGCCTAAATTTATAAAGTAAACAGGGGTACATGTTCAGGAAAATTATGATCTTTTGATTCATTGTGAACGGTCATTTGGTAAACAGTATGTACCATCTTGTGTTGGAGAGTATCGTTTTCTTAGAACATGCCTGTGGCATTATGATCATACTTACCATCACATACAAGTTCAAATGTTCTATGCCTCTATTTTACAGACTAAAAAAACCCCAAAGCACATAGAGAATATTTAATTTGTAGTCTTTTGCAAATCCAAAAGAAAAACTCTTATCTGTGGGCACCCAGCAGGACCTGTTTGATAGGGGACTTATTATCTATTAAGTGACCAGATTTTTTTTTAGTTGCCTCCAGTAGTTAAGTGTAGGAATATCTGAAAAATGGGTTTTAACCCTAGAACCAAGGACTAATAGAAGTTGAGTGTACTTGGTTAATTCATTGCCTTCATGCTGCATAATGAATTGCTGAGCAACAGATGATACTAAATATACCAGCCAGTCTTTGGTGATTGACATAAATACCAGCCAGTCTTTGGTGATTGACATGTCTCATTCATTTAGAATTCACATTTTATCTATCATTGAAGTCTTACTAAATTTGTATACTCCACATGACTTCTCTGCAATCTTTTGCCTTTTGTTGTGGCAAGCAGGGTCTGAAGTTCTTTCTATGATCTCTGTGAATAGAGAAATGCTATTTTTAAGCCATAGTTTTCCCACTCCCCTTTCTCTTTTCTGAAGAAAGAGGAACTTAGTTTGAGGAGTTTGTTGGTATCTAACAGTTCTTCCTTTTCCATATTTTTGCCTGAAGGCGCTTGACTTTGGCAGATATTGAGAGAATAGCCCCGTTGGCTGAGGGGGCCTTACCTTACAACCTGGCGGAACTTCAGAGACAGGTAGGTGTCTCGTAAATAGAATTTCCTTTAAAAATGCTGGAATAGTATGTATGTTACAGCCTAGAGCTTCTGAATGATGGAATTTAAAAACTGCTTTCCAGAAAGAGACTTTACTTAGTTCAAAGATTATCTTTATAGAACTGCTACCCCCACCCTCATAGGGTATTTTTATGGAATAACTAGATTTATGTTTGTGGCTTGTCTTCTAACTTATTAATGTAAGGAAAATAAGAGTGCAAACATATATGGGCTTGCCTTCTCCCTAGAGCAGTCTTAATTTGTCTAGTCACATTTAAAGTTTAGTGTTCACTTTTTATCATTAAACTGATATTTATAGGGTTTTCAAAATACAAAACATTCCCCTAATAAATCTTTCACTGAGATTATATCTTATAGATTACAGCAGTAGCACAGGAAAACTATCTACTAATGAATTAGAGAGAAAACCTTGATTGTTACATTTTTGATAAAATATTAGTGTTTTTTTAAATGTTAAGGATGATTAAATCAATAGCTTTTGAGTCCTTTAAAGTTAATACAGCCCCATTTCTGATTTCAAAAATACTATCTTAGGAAAATAAACCCCATGATGTTACTTACCTTGGCAAGTGAAATGGAACATTTTTTTTTTTTTTAAATCTTGTTTTAAACTGAAACCCCTCCTTCCGTAGCACTTGGAGGAAGCCTCAGTTGTTGCAGTGGTCACATGGCTTTGTGTGGGGAGTGAGGGTTAGGAGGGCTATTGGCTTGTCCTCTTGGTATTTCCCTGCTCTAACAGACACGAGACCTGTGTCCCTCATGATTCTTTAGGGATACCCTATGAGGCTAGGAGACATGGGGAGAAGGGAGAAAATACCAAAGACAAGGAATGAACAAGAGAGTAAAAAAGCTGAATGGGCATGCTACAGAAAGAGCCTGAGTCTACCTTCTCTTTATTGCTGCCACTCTGGTGGAATAGCCAGATGTGCTAGTGAAAGGTCAAGGCATATAAATGGGTGGTCCTTTGGAAGTTTGGCAGGAAATCTTACTTCTACTTGAGCTCCATGAAATGATGATTCTGCCTCTGAAATGAATTAGAATATCCAGATCTACTTTACGTAATAAACAAGAACTTTTATATTCTGCTAAGAAAATTGAAGATAAAAAATATTTCTTTTATATCTACATTTTATGCTAATACTTTGTTTGCTTGGTGTGTAATAGAGCCTCCTGCAGATTAAAATATATCCATAACCCATTGCAATTTAGCTTTTTTAGTAGCAAAAAAACTCTTATCTGCTGCTGTCGAAATTTATTTCTAAGTTCTCAGATCCTTTAAAAATAGATGGGTTTATTCCAGTTTATTGATTTATAATAAAATTATTAAAATTTAAAGCATATTGAAGTATTTAAGTAAAAGAGCTCTTATTGAATTTAATTTTATATTTTGTAGTGTACATTTATAAAACTTTGCTCTTGAAATTTGAAAAATTGCATTTCAAAAGGAGCTATTTTTCAGTGCTACATGTCTATTAATATAGCCTTCTCTGGGGGCATCCTTATATTTATAATTGTGGAATATTTCATTTAGCTTATTAAAGACAATGTAATGAATTTAAAAGTCCCAACTCATTTTCTCCTTTCTCTTACTTTTCATTTTACCTGACTCTTTTGCCCCTAGCAATTGTCCTACAAGTAGTATCTGAAAGTAGTTTTTGTAATCTTTGGTGCCCTAATTCTACCTTCCTCATATTTCTTAGTCCTTAGGAAGGTGATGTAATTCAGCTTTTGGTGTAAATTTTCTTGTAGACAGATTCGAAGATGATTTCCCTGCCTTCTGTGGGCAGCGCTGATGCTCTTAATGCTGGTACGATGTCAGATACTTACTTAGCAAGTGGGTAGTGATAAAAATCACCGCTTTCTCCTCTTTCCCTGGGTTTCCGATTGGCACCCAGAGTGGTGCTGGAGTGCCTGCTCTCCCTTTTCTTTCACCAGTCGGGTGGCACTGGGATCTGCAGTCTCCTGAGAGCAGGCTGAGCTCCTGGGTATTCTCGCGTGGCCCCCAAAGGAAGACCCCAGCGCCTGCATTGGTTGTTTTTCCTCTCACAGATCAGCCAGGTTGGGTAGCCTTATTGCTGAGGGTTGGGAATAGAAAAATAGAAATGAGGATTTCAAATCTGTTATTTCAAATCTGTTATTTTCCCTGTAAATTATTGTAAAAACACCTCCTAAAGAGTAAAACAGTAGAAGTAATAATTTTTAGAATTTTATAAACATAGATTTATGAAGATTGTTTAAGAGGGATTCAAATTAATGTCCCTACTTACATACATTGTGAAATCTGGCCTTGACTTTTCTTGGGATCTGGTACATGTTTCTGTGGGCCTCAGTTTCTCCTTTAGTAAAATGAGTACTCCAAGTATTTACACAATTTCTTCAAACCCCTGCATTCTGCAAAAATAGTGTGAATCAATAGATTTTAATTTAATTTTCAAAATTCTAAATGACAGTATCCTCCTTTTTTCTTGTAGCATGAAAAACTTTTTAAGGAATAAAGGCTGGGATCCAAATAGAATGATAGAAAACTATGCCTAAGTTCTTACAGCAACCAAAGTAACAAGCCTACAATTTTCAGTATAGAAAAAACGTTTTTCAGTTAACATCTTTTAGATTTTTGAAGCATTCTAAGGCCACCATGTAGACTACAAATGCAATGACTTAGGTTTTTCAATTCTCGAGACCACAGAATTACAGTAATGCTAACCGTAGCTATTTCCATGTCACTTCCCGAAGACATTTTTGATTCTTTTATAATTTTTCCTGTATTGCCAAACTAGAAATACATAAATTGTTTACATTTCATATATAGAATGTTCCCCTATAGGAATGTACTTGAAACTTAGATATTAAATAGGAGGGATGGCATGTTTTGTTGTCATCTCAACTTATGGAAGTGGTTGTTAGAACACATGTGCGTGACAGAGAACCTGTGAGCTCAGAAACAGAAGGGAAGTTAACGGGTTAAGAACTTGGGCACTGATTATGTATCAAATGTCCTTTCTCAGTGTCCTCATTTATTAAATAAAGAGAGTAGTATCCATCTGATAGGGTCGTTGTGAGAATTACATGAAACAATGCACTTAAATTAGGCCTGGCACCTACTATGCAAGCAATGCATGTTAACTGCCATTATTGCTGTGGTTGTTACTGTTGTTGACTATAAAAAGCCTATCTGAGCACACTCCAAGTTGGGCTCAAATATACATGACACAACTTTTTTATCCACCCTCTTTCATTTTCTTTCCTTAGGTGGAGTGGGATGGGGAAGTGAAGAATTGTGTCTTTATATTTTCTTCTTTATTGCTTGGATTGTTTTACTTAATTTTTTTGTGTGTGCTGGCTGAAATTCTATGTTACATTTAAAAAAATTTTAATTGATGGGGGAAAAAAGACTTCAGCTTTTCCTTCCTTTTCTTCTATCCATTAATAGCATGCCATTTGGAAGAGGCAGTTCTCTTTATTGGACTGGCATACTACATGAAGCAGCTTGGTTTGGGCAGGTTGCTTGACTTGTTAACTGACGTGATCTTGTCTTATCCAATTCTCATTTATAGGACGAGAATACATTTAACAACAGAAGCAAAAGAACTTTCTCTTCTCCAAATGAGATCTCAAGTCATTTCCTATTATATGCATATGCTTAGGGTACAGGTTAAAAATCATTTCAGATGCTCTCTTTTTTATTTCAAGATGTTCCACTCTGATTTTGCTTTGAAAAACAATTAATCTTGTTAAAATATCACCTTCATGATCATAATCATAACCTTAAGGGAAAGAGTGCCTTTTCCTTTGGCCCATTTGCTCACGGTAGGCAATCTTCTTAGTGCTAAGTATTTTCTTTTAGCCTGAATGCTAAAAATTCCATACACAGTCATTAATAGGGATGACAGCTACAGTAGCATTCTAATTATGAATATTCATGATGTGAAATCCATAGCATTAATTACATTAATTTACATACCCGAATACAAGTGAACCGTAAGTTATAGTGATAGCTGAGCCTAAAAAAGGATCCTTAGTAACCATATAGTGTTGTTGTGTGTTTTTTAAAAAAATAAGGGCTATTTAATAAGGGCGGAGGCAACGTTTCTTTCAAAAGGCATTTGGGCATTTATAGTTAGAGATGTTTTTAGCTAAGAGTTAAAGCACAGCATAATCCTTCAGTTTTTATAGGATTTTGTAGGGCTTATAAACGTTCTTTAAAGGAAGAGAGTATAAAGAAAACATGTGGTTGAATACAGGAGAAACCGTTTATATGAATAAGGGAATTAGTGGTTACTTGACTCTTATTTGAGATTACAGCCCTTTTATTCTATGAGTTTTAATTCAACATATTCTTTTGAGAGGAGACATGATTGAAAATAATTCATAGTATATTAGAAGGAGGTTTATGCTCACCCAGTTTTGTGATTGAGAAATTCTAATTTTGGAAAAAAGTTTTATGTGCATGTTTTTAGAAGTTAAAAACATATGCTATATGTTTAATAAGTAGCATAACAACCACATTGATTTTAAAATATTTTAAAATATGTCAAAATGTTATAAATTGAGTTTCTTCAAACTATGTGATATTAAACATCTTTACCTTGAAGATACAGACTGCCTTTGTTTTCAACTATTTTGTCTTTGAAACAGAGTGTTAGAATTAACTGGTTAGCTTCACTGTGTTTAATCAACACTTAAAAAACTAACTGAAGCACATGCAGTCAATATAATACTTTAAAGTACCAAAAGGTTTTTAAATTAATAAATGAAAAATAAAATTTTAAAAATCATTTTATTTCACCTCATTCTTTTAGAATTTCTATTTTGTATGTTTGAAATATATACAGTATATCATATGTAATTTTATAATAATATATATATATATATAATTAGTACAGTGGAACATGCATATAATTTATAAATGAAACCATAATTGGGGTTAGGTATTTAAAATCTTTTCCTGGCAGGAGTGTTCAATAAAAACCAGTTGTTGGAGACTGTTGACTTAAAGAATGATGGAGAATGCAGTGGAGTGACCAGGGCCATCGCTCTACTTATTCCCCATCTCACAGTGAGCCTTTTGCCAAGTCACCTGTCCTGTCCATAGTATGGCCTTTTTACCTTTGAATGTACAATGAACTGATTGACAAAATAGTATAGTGTGGTCTCACAAGGGAGTTTACTTGCAGGAGATTGAGAATCATTGGACCCTGAGGGCTGCATTAGGCACAGGTCCCGAGTGCTTTGTAATGTACTTTATAATAGCAAATCTCTAAACAGTCTAAAATTAGTATTATTATTATAGTAATAAACAGAACAAAGAGTAATCTATTTGGATGGCACATTTTTTGCTGTTCTTTGAATGAATCAAAATTAGGCTTATATTCAAGGTTTTGTTAAAATAGTCTACTCTTTTCCATATTAGATTCCAAATGAAAATATCAATCTCATTGTTAATTGCTCACATTTGTTACAGCATATAAGTCAAACATAATGGCTCTACAGTTGCTTGGGTTAACTTGATAGGAAAAAATGTATTTCCTACAAGATCATGATTATGTCCTACCATGTGTAATTTTCCACCTTTTTAATGATGGCTTCTTCCATTAATTAAATTCAGCTTTGGATGTGACAGATATATGCTTTCACTTAATTGGATATGAGGCTGATATATTGTGATAGTTGAGATTTATAAAATATGTAGGGATATTATTTGAAGTAATGATATTTTACTACTTGCCAGATTTTCTAAGGGCTTCATCTTTTTCATCAAACATTACTAATTTTCTTTTTTACTATAGAATTTATTGAACCACAATACCATGGCCAACATAATGAGCTTTTTAAAAGATCTATGCCTACAGAGATCACAAACGTTAAATATTTAGGTATCAGATTCTTTGATTAAAACAGAAATGATTCTTATTGTAGTGTAAAGTTTACAAAACAGGAAGGCAGATAAAACCTTTCTATAGGCTATTTCCCAATTTTTTTGCAAGTATCTGGTTTTGCTATATTTAGCTTGATTAACTGAGTGTTGAAGAGATTGTACAGATGAAAGCAAATCAGAGTAGACTAGCTTACTTTTTCCTTCTTCTAGATTTTAGGCATGGATTCCTTCTCCACTAAATTATTCTAATGAGAGTATCTATACTTTTTATTGTGCTGTTTTTAAAAGCTCATTTCAAGTTTATGTTTTTCAAGTTTTCTTTATGATAAAGTGAGTATTTTATTTCTTCACTTCAGACTGTTCAATAACTGCTATTTCAGAATGAAAATATTAAAGAACAAGACTGATGCACTAATACAGACAAATTATTTTAGATTCTTTATGCTATAGGATACCTATGAAATAACATTCTGAATCACAATAGGATTTTTCCCTTTGCATTACTATCATTGTAGATTTTATGTTAGAACTGTAAATGTGGTTAGGACAGTGGTTCTCAACCTGGCTACATAGCAGAATAATTTGAAACCTTTAAAAAATATATAAGCTTCAGACCCCAGGGAGTTATTTTTTTAAAGCCCCTTAGGTGTTTTCTTTGTATAGGTAGAGTTGAGGAATACATAGGTCTAGGAGAGCAAATGCTTGAAAGCCAAGGTCAGAAATACCGCACTTAACTAATGATAGCCTCAGTGGTGGTTGAGCGGCAAAGCCAGAAATAAGACTCTGACCCAAGAAATAGTAGTTATTAAAAGGTTTTTACTTTATCCCGAAAGAGAAGCCCTTGACAGTGCTTTACATGTAACCCTAACAATCCTAGTTATGTGGTTTCTCCAGCCCTAATAGATGAGAGGTGGCAAAATCAAAGTAGGAAGCTGTTGGGAGAGGAGGTAATAGCCGTCAGGCATGGGAAGGTAGCACAGACGGCTGCATCAGGTCTTGACGCAGTAACTACTGGACATGTGAATGTGATGACCTCCGGGCATTAGAGGTGGTAGATTATGATTGATATTCCCTGATCTACGGATCAAGATAGTTTTTTTACATTTTAGAAAGATTTTTAATTTTTAATTAGGTTAATGTAAAGAAGGGGGGAAAGATGTTATACCTGAAATGTTTATTCACTTCAGTAAAATGATAGTGTATTCCTTAATAGCAGCAGATAAATGAGGCATTAAAATTAGGTTTTTAAAAAAATGGGAAAGATGCCACTGTGTCTGTCTGGCTCTGCTTTTTCAATGCCAGTAATAGAGGTATACATTTTAAAATTTTAAAATAGTCATTGTAGCTTTTTGGTTTGCTGTATGCTTTTCCATTTTTTTTTTTTTTTTTACATGTTTTCTTCTACCCCACAGCAATCTCATGGTTTAGGCAGGTCTGTCTGGCTCCAGATTGCCGAGTCTGCTTACAGATTCACTCTGGGCTCAGTTGCTGGAGGTGAGTGATGTGTCTGTGTGCTGTTTCAAGCTTGTGATCATGTAATATTATCTCACTAGACCAGGACAGATCAGCAAAAGTGCAGTTCATTGTTCCCGCGGGTCACGGCTGCAGGGCTTTCTGAAACACTTTTTATTTTTTTACCTCTGATCAGAGGACTTGTCATAGCATGGCCACGGCCCCTTTGGCTCCAGTCTGTCTTTAGGACAAAAACTCTGTCATGATGTGAAAGTCTTGGATGCAGTGCTGCACTCACCTTAATTATACTGGTTAAAGCCGGTACAAAGCAATGGAGAATGACTGTGTTTATAGTGCTTGGGGTGAGGAGAGGTAGGAAATCAAGTTTTGGGGTACAAATCTCAGAACCTTACAAAATAAAAAAACCTCTCAAAGTGACTCACTGCTGTTTCCCTGCTTGTGTTTTCTCTCTTCCCTTTCACTGGCTGAGGAGTATCTGGAATTGTAGGCTATTGGCTAAAATGAACCTACCCCACCCCTGCTTCTGGGCAAAATTTAAGATTTTTTTCCCCCTGCTTAAATCTCTGCGTAGAAAAAGTGTAGAATCTGAAATTGCTTTGATGAGAAGAACCTAGCAAGTGTGATTAAAATACTTATGATTTTTCAAAACAAGCCTGAACTGATGAAACTATTATATTTTCTTTTCAGTCTCAGTTTTAGAAGTTGCAAAACATGTTTTGGTTTTCAACAGTTGAAAAATATAATAATCTAGTTCATGTTATAAGTTTTTTAGTCCCTGAGAAATCCGAAGCCTGGCCTTTTTTTTTTTTAAACTGAATTCTGTACATAGGGTTAGGATTGTATTGAGATTTGGTTTCAATATTATGGTTGTAACTAAGGTTAATAAACCAAAATGCTTTAGTAAACTAAAATTTTAAATTACAGTCACCTATGTGCACAAATATAGTCATTTTAAGTAACTGGTATACTTTTTAGGCATTTAATGGAAAATTTGAAGACATGTTATTTTAAAAAATATGTTTAATAGTTTAATGTTGTAGAAAATGGAGTGTTGATTATCTGATGTTGGTGATGACTTGGACACCCACTGCCATTGTTCTTTGAAGCAGCTGGATTTATGGATCCAGTGGTTGCCGGCCTGTCATGGTTCAGCTGTGTATGGGAGAAGGAAAAATAACAATGTCTCTTTTGTGAGAAAAGATACCGTTTTATTTTCTAGTCTTTTTAGATGAGATTTGTTGTCCTTATAGATTCTCCATTTAATTGTGCTCTCTTTTAAGCCTCAAAATTATTTTATTTGTAGCTGTGGGAGCCACTGCAGTATATCCTATAGATCTGGTGAAGACCCGCATGCAAAACCAGCGTGGCACTGGCTCTGTGGTGGGAGAGCTGATGTACAAAAACAGCTTTGACTGTTTTAAGAAAGTCTTGCGTTATGAGGGCTTCTTTGGACTCTACCGGGGTGAGTAAGCAGATCTCAGCTGCTGAAGTTAGCGATTTTTATCTCACCAGCAGCAGATTTTAACTCGCTCATTATGAAAACCAATGTGTAGCCTGCGCAGTCAGACTAGGGCTGTTTCTTTCTTTTTCTATTCTCATTGCTTGTTTCCCTTTTTATATTCTTGCTGGTAACTAGCAATATTAGTCTGCAAACAAGGTCTTTATTTCTTCTTCCTGCTATTCATATTTCTTGGAATCCAAATCCTGTGTTTGTCCTACCGTGGGTCTGTGGTCACTGTGCTTTACAAACTAAGGCATATGTCTGCAGGTGGAATTTAGTGGCGACAGCTAAGAAATAGAGAGCGTTTTTTTCTCAAAGAATTAGAGAGGAGAAATACACCTCTTCTCTGTGAAATACTATAGAAGCCAGGCTGCCACTTGAAGGTAAGTTTACCCTCTACCCACTTGTTTCAACTGAAAGAAATATCAGATGTTTTGGTCTCTTCCATGGAGACCATTCATAAGTCTTTTCCACTGAGTCATCTGAAGTTTAACAGAAAAGAAAAGAAAACCTTTTGGCTCCAATTCTTATTCTTGCTCCTTTCCTCCCCTTAGTTCAGAGGCACTGAGTGAAAGTAGAGAGAGTTTCTTTTGCAGGAAATGTTACCACCACCTCTAGGCTAAGCACGGTGCTGTTGGCCTAGAGGCAGCAGCCCCATGCAGAATTCTCTCCACCCCCATTGGCTTTGTAGGGACTTGTTCTCTTTGGAGAGGGAAGGACTTTCATGTACATGTTTTCACATTAGAATTTAGAGTTTCCTTTGGGAAGGAGATTAATTTTTTAATCCCTTTGGGCGCCACTTGGAATTCTTTGAAAATACTCTCTACATGTTTAAGTCCAGGGCATTTATGTAATTTACTGTACTTGTTTGTTTGCACACACAGTCTCATTAATCCCTAGCTCATTCTGAGCTCTGTTGAACTGTTTGGCTTAGAACCTCTTCCTTGGAAAGAGAGATCGGGCCTGAACAAAGCTTTATGCTCATGGCCAGGAGAAAAAAACACCTCTGGTTAACATCATGTACAGACTTTCAGTGAAAAGTCTACCTCTGATATACTTACGTGTGAAACAGAGGGTCATGAGGATGTTCATTTCTGGCACTATACATAGAATGAGAGAAGAGAGTGGTCTGAAATCAAACTAGGTTCAAACACCCTGCTCCTTAGAATGAATTAATTAATACATCTCTCTCAAATGAAATCAAATATTCAAACCTCTAGCCTCTTTAAATTCTCAATGTACAGCACGTGTTCAGTGGAAGACTTGTGCATTATCTGGAATCCAGATCAGTGCATGCAAATGCTTGTTTTAAATGGTCTTAAACCCTGCACACGTAGATTTTATTTAATACGGAATCTGAGGGTTGAATGGTACTTAAGTTGTTTTCTTCTTTGACATTTCCAATCTTTTTTTTGTTGAATAATGATCTTTTTTCCTCCTTGGTATACTTATAAAGAGAATGTTCTGTATTAGAAGGAACCTAGATATATATTAACAGTTTAGCTTTCTCAATGGATGGATGCTTACAGAAGATTTCATTTGAGAGAGATGTTGTATTAATTAAATGGGTCAGATATAGCAAGTTGTATGGGGGAGGAGGCAGAGGGAATGTTAGTTTTATTCAAGATTTGAGCTGATAAAATCGGTCCTTTAAATGAGAGACTCTTGTATGTGGGAGAAGATTGTAGGAATCCTGTATGTGAACACTATGATTATTGAGATTGTCATATATTGCTTAGAACTGGTCCATTATTCTGTCAGATGATTGACAAAATTGTTGACAGATTAGCCTAAATTTCTTGGCAGGCAACAATGATAAAATGACATAAATCAGTACTTTATTAAAATTCCATGGGCCTTATTGAGGCTAGTTGTAAAACAAATACACATGCTGACATAGCTGTATGGGAGTTAGACGAAAAATAGTAGGGCCTGGTAATCATGAGGGTTAGAAAGTTAAGACTGCCATCTGCTGATTTATTCTTTTAAATCAGTCTGCGATCCATTAAAGGTGTGTTCAGATTTGTATTTGTCATAGATAATTCAGTTTGACTGACAGTAGCCTGTATATGTGATTACTTGCTGGCTCTCAACTCATAGAAAATCACTCAGCAGTGTCCTCAAAGTAGGCTTAAGATCAGCAGTGAGCATGCAAACATACATAACTACCCCTTGGCTGGGTGATTTAAAGGATATAAAATGTTTATTGTTAGCATCTTTAAAAATTTATGCAAAAAATGTATGCTAACAATTTGGGTAATCTGTGTGCTTTAGAAAGCTGAGCCCTATGAATATCTACAGATGTTGAATTGTTTATGTATTTTTTTTTCTTTTCTAGTTTGCAGCCAGCCTGGGAAATTTAACTTTCTAAGAATAATAATTTCCTTTGTTTTAAGAGGATTCTTTTGAAATGTCTTAAGTTTGACATATATTAGTAAATAAGAATACAGTAGGCATGTGTTTTTGCTTGTAGAAGATACCATTAAATGATACATAAGACTGTGTGTGTTTTTTCTGTGCAGTTTTGGCTTCCTTATAAATAAATGAGGACTGAATTCTGGGTTTCTCTAAAGAGAAAATTATGGGAGTTGGTATTCTATAATGACCAAGCCACTGCATGCTATTCCATAGGTAGCATGGTTTGTGGCAAAATCTGGGTCTACGTAACAGCTTTGCAGAGTTTTTCCAAACATACAACACTGGCTTCTCTAAAGTGTCTGCGTGTATTTGTATGCCGTTGGTTGTAAAGGGAAGGAATTCAGTTACATTGTTGTTGGCAGTGTTCCAGGCATAGAGAAGATCCCGGGGCTCCATTCCTTCCTCACACACTTTTTGGGAGGTGTTAGATAACTAGGCTTTAAAGGAAGCATGCTTAAGAGAAGGATTTACAGCCTCAAGAAAGCATAACATTATATTTGCCATAAATAATTATTATATACGTATATAGAGTTTTTAGGATAACCCATTTTTTCCCGTTTAATAAAAACCCTGACATGTTCTGTGGGTAAATACCATGGGGAAAGCCATTTCTTGTTGGGCTTGTTTATTCATGCCTAGCACGTCCGTATTGCTAACAGTTCTCTTCTTTTACCTAGGTCTGATACCACAGCTTATAGGGGTTGCTCCAGAAAAGGCCATTAAACTGACTGTAAGTTCTTCTTGTTAAATTTATGCTGTCTGTCTAGATTATCATTAAGCCAAAGTGAAAACTGATGCTGCTGAGACGGGCACACTATCAAGGCACTTGTAAAATTTTAAATTTGTATGTAGACATTTGATAATTTTCCATTTTATCATGAGACAAATATTTTGCTGATTTAGAAAACCAATAACATGTTAGTAGAGGAAATTCTGGTTAACATGTTAATTCTGGTTAATTGATGTTCTCTTTCTAATTAGGTTAATGATTTTGTTCGGGACAAATTCACCAGAAGAGATGGCTCCATTCCACTTTTTGCAGAAGTCCTTGCTGGAGGTTGTGTACGTATTATTACTGGGCATTTCTTGTGGCAAATATGTTCCTTTAACTTTCTTGCACATTGGATATAATATCTGAGTGACATTCCCTTTAAACTCAAGGGATTCTAAGCAGATTTTCTCAGCAATCATATGGGATGACTTTTACATTTCATTGCATAATCTAACTGGTTTTGAGTGCAGAAAACAGGCAGTGTTTTGTCAGCTCAGTCTCTTAGAAGCTCCTGAAACATTTCTTTCCACACCTTTTAAAGTTCTAATTCTGATTCTTCTTCAATATCACAGTAAATGGTAGTAGTGGGTAGAGTTACCATACATTTATATTGACTGTTACTTTAAAATAAGTGTGAGATGATGGATTAATTGGGCCATTATATTTTAGGTGTAGGACTGAGTAAGCCACTGTGGTATAATTATAATTTTCCTTCTTTAGAGACCAGGGGATATAGCAAACAACCATACTATGTTGAGGCTGTTAACAGTTCTGAATGCAGAGGCCCAGATTATATTTACTTAGAGCACAAGAGTTTCTATCTGAAGTGTGAGCATGACATTGGATTTAGACCAATTCTCAAATCTAAGTTTGCAGTTAAACTAATTTTATTTGTGGTGTTCATTTCACATTTAGTAATACAGTATGTGATTTAAGATGTATTTAGTCCATTTTGTCCCTGAAACCCGTAATAACTTCCAGTTGAATTAGCTGGAAGTCTTGGCTAAACCCTCCTCAGTTGCTTGTGGAACTTGAGGTGATGAGGTCGCTGACCTTTGTAGCTTTTAATTCAGTGAAGATGCCCTGAGGGTCAGAGATAGGCCGCTCTGGATTCTCCTTGATGAGATTTGTCAGCCAGGCACATACCTGGGTCCTCACCTTTCTGCAACCAAAGTTCTTGTGGAAGGGGTGGCCTCTGTGTGTGTGTGTGTGTGTGTGTGTCTGTCTGCCTCTACATGCCCAAGTGCATTCTTAGGAATAAAGCTCACTTCTTTCACTGACTTTTTTCATGAAGGACAAGTGACAGACATAGAATAAGACCTTTGCTTAGGCAGATTGCCAAAAATGAAGTTTCTCTCTTCCTTTACTTCATTTAAATGCTGTAATTGTTTCTCTCCTAATGATGGAAGATTTGCAAGTCATAAATATTCCTTTTCTCAGTGGTTTTAGTTTCAATTTGGTGAAGTTTCCTAAATCAGTTTTGCCACAGCACATGCATATATTTGCCAGAAATCTCCTAAATCATCCTCTCTTCCATGTAGCTAATTATTTCTGTTTTCATTTGTAATATCCAGAGGTTTTTTTTGCCTATGAAACTGACCAGTTCCCATGTCTGACATGTGACCTCAGTGGTTAAACTATAATCAGATATTTGGTTCTTTAGTTCATCTTAGGTATGGACCCGTTTCTAGGTTTGAATTTAGGGAGTTTCTGTTGAAGTCTGGGGTGCTTTGAGGGTTGTACTGACACTCTAAATCTCATCCTCAGTCATGACTCATTTCTAGCAGCATTGATGGATTGTCCAGCTGGAAATGGGCAGCATGGAAAATAGGTTGCGCTGTGGGCAGAAGGATTAGGCCGCCTGCACTTCTTCACTGTGAATGTTTCCTGCTTCCCTCTTCCCCTCCCCTCTAAATCTCTTCATTCAGGGAGGAAAGCAAATGTGCTATTACTGAATTTCTACTGATGAATTCAATCACACTATAAGTGATTGTTAAAGCATAATCATCTATTTCTCCCAAAAGTTTATGTAATTCAACAGAAAATAAAGCCTTAAACAAAAAGGATGAATCTCTCTCTATAGAATATCAGGCACTGTGAAATAGAGGAATATTCTCTTTCCTGAATGAAACCTGGTAAGTGGTCACCAGATGAACACTGGGAACATGAGCCTGAGCGTGAGACCCTCACTATCCTGGGTGGTGCGGTGTCCCTGTGGGTGTTTGAATGCTGTCAGATGAGAAGAGTGCTTTTTCACAAATCACTCAGTTTTAAAGATGTGCTTAATGTGAACCTAATGCAGGTTAATTTGGAAGCAGTCGCTCAAACTGAGCAATATGTATTGTCTTTATAGGTTTTTTCCCCAGCAGGAGGACCAGCTAGGACCTGGGCTTTGAGTACCCTATGTATAGGAGGGAAATTGTGCTGGGAAAATGCCTGTGCTGCCCCTTAGGAAAAATGGTATGCATTGACTAGATCACAAAGTGACCAAGAAATACAACTATCCAGTCCTTAGGCATTATATGTTTTCTGTTGTTTTGTGATCTGTTTTCTAATGTAGGTGTTATTTGATACATGTAAAAGAGTACATAGTATATAGATATAAAGAGTAATAATAAAATGAGAATCTATGAACCTGCCACTCAACTAAAATATTACTGCTATCATTGACACTGGTTTTTGCTTTTAATGTAGCGCTAATCTGCTAGATTGCTAATGAGCAGTAGGGATTTTTCCTACTGGACGGAACATTTTGTAGGCATCATTTCATTGTTATTCCCAGCTAGAGGTGAAAAAAAATAAAACCTCAGTTGAGATCCAGGCAAGCTGAGATTCAAAACACTTTTTTCTCCAAATCCATATCCATATTTGGTATGTTTCCATTCATTCTTTCATTTATTCACTCTCATTCAACAAGCTTTCAAGGCTGAGGAAGATTTAGAGTTTCTTCCTATGCAGGGAACCTGTCTTAGGGTGTGTTTATATCTCATGGAAAAAGAGTAGTTCCTGACCATTCTCACCAGATAAAAGTTAATCTTAAAGCTAATCATGTGGCAATTTGAAAGTAGAATTCCTTATAGTGATTTGCTTATTTCTGCATATCACCAGAGAAAATACATGCTTATGATTATAATTCATCATAGTCGCTACCATTTCTTGAGTATCTTGCACTGGACTGAACACTTCATAGGCATCATCTCATTATTCGTCCCAGCTAGAGCTGAGGAAATGGAACTCTCAGTGAAGTCCAGCACTCAGTAAATGGAAAAGCTGAGATGTGATCCGCTTCTGTCTCCAAATCCATATTCTTTTACTTGATATGTTTCCATTCATTCATTCGTTTATTTATTCATTCTTTCAATCAGTGAATGCCTTCTATATTTCAGGAAGAATTTTAAAATAACAGCTTTATTGAGGTATTATTCACATACCCTACAAATCCCCCCATTTAAAGTGTACAATTTAGCAGTTTTTAGTACATTCACAGAGTTATACAACTATCACCACAATCAATTTTACAACATTTTTATCACCCCCCAAAGAAATCTGGTACCCTTTAGCTACAGCCCCCCATCTTCCCTTCTAGACTTCCAGCCAAGCCTTAGGCAACTACTAATAAACTCACCAATTCTGGACATTTCATATAAATGCAATCATACAACATGTGGCATTTTGTGTCTGGCTTCTTTCACTCAGCATAATGTTTTCAAGGTTCATCCATGTTTTAGTACATCTGAGTACTTCAGGCCTTTTTATTGCTGAGTAATACTCCATTATATGGATATACCATAATTTGTTTATTTATTCATCACTTGTTGAACGTTTGGGTTGTTTCCACTTTTGGGACATTAGGAATAATGTTCCTGGGAGCATTTATGTAAAACATTTTGTATGGACATGTTTTATTTTTCTTGGGTATATACCTAGGAGTAGAATTAGTGGGTCATATGGTAACTCTAATTAGTATTTTGAGGAACTGCCAGACTGTTTTTCAAAGTGGATACACCATTTTACATTCCTACCAGCAACACCTGAGGATTCTGATTTCTCCGCACCCTTGCCAATACTTGTTATTACCTGTCTTTTCATTATAGTCACCGTAGTGGGTGTGAAGTGGTATCTTACTGTGATCTAGTGATTAGACAGTGTTGGACATCTTTTCATGCATATGGCATTTATCTGTCTGCATCTATTTTCTTTGGAGAAATGTATGCAGAATCTTTGCCTATTTTTTAAAAATTTTACCTTTATTATTGAAAGTATTACAGATATCCTCTTTTTTTCCCCATCAACCCCTTCTACCCTGCACCTGCCCCCTCGCCCCAGATCTTTGCCCATTGTTAATTGAGTTGTTTGTCTTTTAATATGGAGTTATAAGATTTCTTTATATATCTAGAGTCCCATATCAGATGTGTTTTTTGCAAATATTTTGCACTTTCTTGATTCCCCTTTGACGAATTGGACTTTGATTTTAATGAAGTCTAATTTATCTATATTTTCTTTTGTTATTTGAGCTTTTGGTGTTACAGCTAAGAAATCATTGCTTAACCTAAGGTCATGAAGATTTATACCTATGCTTCCTTTAAGAGTTATAGTTTTAGCTCTTACATTTAGGTCTTTGATCTTTCACACCATTTTTTAATCTTAATTTTTTAGGGTCTTTTGTCTTGACCAGAGATATTACCAAGTGACAGTTTTATTTTTTATTGTCAACATTTTGGTATATTTCCTTCTAATGTTTTTATATACATGCTTGTGTACACACACATACACTCTCACTTTTTTTTTTAAACTAGATGGGATTTTTGTTCACTCTGTTCTCCTGATTGCAAATGAAAGCAGCTCTCAGTTTCTAAGGGCAGCAGGGAAGCACAGTGGAACTTCTCACTTTAGAAATACAATATAACCTTTGGGAATAGAAGTATAAACAGAGTGCGCATTTTCAAGTTTTGAATCTTCATTGTGAACATTAATCAAACTCTGGTTTTATGTCTATATCAAAACCTTCCCAAGAAAGATTTACTAGTTCAGAATTAAATATAATTTAGATGTGCTGACAAAAGTTTTTTTGTTGTTGTAGAGTCTATAAATTGCACCTTGACCTTTCTTTAGGTGGGAATGGTGTGTGTGTGTGTGTGTGTGTGTGTGTGTGTGTGTGTGTGCAGTTACTCAGTAAATATCTATTATGGGTGCTGTATGTAATAATAGGTTTCAAATAATTTTTTCTCATTGGTAAACCATTCTTATCAGGCTGTTTTTATTTTTCTATGGAAAGTCTATATATGTATAAGTACATATATATTCACACATATTACATGTCCATATCCCACATAAATATAATTGAGTGTTTATTATATCTATTGTGGGCTAGAATAATACTTTAATGTCAACTTAGAATTTTTAAAGTACTTTAAAATGCATTATTGTCACTACTATGAAAGAGGTAGATGAAGAACAGAAGCTCAGAAAGGCTAATTCTCTCACCTCCATCACACAGTTAATATATGCTGCAGGTTTCATGTGAGGCCAAATATTTTTATTTTAAGACCAACTCTTTTTATTCTAGAATGCTCTTTTAGGGAATTAAATAAGGGCCTTCTCCATGTATCAAAATAAACCTAGATGAGCCCATTCAACTTTGTAGCAGCTTTTCTTTTTTTCCTATTTATTATATGGGTACATATATAATAACACTTCAACATATCTGAATATATATACATGTGTTAATTTATTTAGGTATACTTAATATACCAGAAATGAACAGATCTTAGATGTTAGTCAGTTCAGTGAGTTTTAACAATTATATACACCCATGAAATCACCACCCAGGATAAGATCAAGAACATTTCATCCCAGAAGATTCATTCATGCCTTTTTCCAGTCAATCACTCCTCTCCTTTCCCAGATATCACTGTTCTGATTTCTGTCACCAGTTTTGTTTCTTCTCAGATTTTATATAAATGGAATCATACAAAATGCATTCTTTCTTTGTTGACATACTTTTCCTTAACATAATGTTTTCAAAAGTCATATGCTTTCATTTTTCATGGGTGAATATCTGAGTAGAATAGGGTGGATTATTTTCCATTTGAAAGAAACTGCCAGTTGGTTTTTTGAAGTGGGTGGACCATTTTATAGTCTCATCAGTAGCGTGTGAGTATTCAGTTACTCTACATCCTCACCAACGTTTCGTGTTCTTAGTCTTTTTTTTATTTTAGTTATTCTAATTGGTGTTAAATGATATCTTATTGTGGTTTTAATTTGCACTTCCCTGAAGCCTAAAGATATTGAGCATCCTGTCATGTGCTTATTGGCTATCCATATATCTTTTTTTGTCAAGAATCTGCTCAAGTGTTATGCCTCCTTTCATTGTTATTCGTATTTT
This sequence comes from Miniopterus natalensis, assembly GCF_054644295.1. Classification (NCBI taxonomy): domain Eukaryota; kingdom Metazoa; phylum Chordata; class Mammalia; order Chiroptera; family Miniopteridae; genus Miniopterus; species Miniopterus natalensis. Next base: position 41,430,622 of record NC_142088.1, read on the forward strand.
TATTATTGACTTGTAGGAGTTCTTTAATATGTCATGGAGACAGTACTTTGTCAAATATATGTGTTATGAATATTCTTCAAAGCCTATGACTTGTCTCTTAATTATCTTGATGTCTATAGTGGTTAGACATATCCATAAACTTAAGTGGGAAAAATGCAATATCTTTTCAAGTCAACAGAGCAGAAAGTTTAAAAGTCTAAATGGACTGACCTATATGTATTTTCTAAACATCTCTCTGGTATCTGTTCTTATGTTGTTAATTCTAAATAGAGCACTTAACTGACTGGTCACATTACTTCTTTTAGAGAATGTATACTTCTGAATGGATAGAAGTCATAAAACTCAAAATGTATCTATTGCTCAACAAAGGGCTATGGTAAATCTATCACATTGCAGGTATTTCCTTAACCCCATGTGAACTTAGCCTCTCAAAGAACTCACCCCTTCCCTTGGTGTCTTGCTTTCAATCTGCATGGTGCTCTGACATTACTTAGTGTACAAGGACTCTGTAAGATAGGTAGGGCAGTTGTTGAGACCTCTGTTGTCTGTTGTCATATTAGGAAACCAAGGGATGGAAACGTTAGGTCCTATCCAAGGTTACCAAGTTAATGACAATATAGGTCAACAGCTTTGCAAACCTAGATTCTTTCCACTCTCTCCTACTTTCTCCCTTCAGCCCCTGTTGGGTGCAGCAAGAAGTCCACTTGTTGGAGCTTTTATTAATCATGGGAGCCAAGATCTGTAGCTTGCCAGCCCCCTATGCTGAGTGTTCTTTAGCAAGCTGAGCTTTCACATCTCTGAAGGGTTGTTTGGAAGTAATTTCTCCCGCTCCCATCTTTAGGAATCAGTGTGGTCTCAACTGTATGCTTGAATACTTAATGTGAACACACATACATATGCACACAAGTTGAAAGTCCATATATATGTCAAAGTGGCTTATGATAGATATACATAGGAATTTTGGCTCTTCCTTTACCCTAGTTAGGGGTATGTGTAGTTTTATCTGTTCATATCCTAACACCCTGGCATATATCGTCACTCAGCAATGAGCAAATTGCAGTTTATTCCCTTTAAACTATCACTATCCTAGACTCTTTTAGAAAGAACCATAGTATTTCCCACTGCTTTAAAAAAGTCTAAGAATGTTTATGGTTGATGGTGTGTGATACAGAGTCCCTGCTGGTTCCTGTTCCTCTTGAGGGCAGTCCTAGAGATAACTGATTCTGGGACTTTTATTAGTTTTCTGGTTATTTTAAATTCATGTATTTTGTCCATCTGCTCAAGGAGCTGATGTGGCTTAAAATTGAAGTTAGATTTTCATCAGTCTCTGTAAGGGAAGACTTTGTTATGAATTGTTTAGACTGGACATTTTGTGGTTGGAGGGAAATAGTTGCAAACTATGGAAGACAACAGATCAAAGATGGAAGTAAACAGGGCAGGGTCAGGTCCCCAGCCTCTCTGTGGACTCTGCCCCCCGGGGTGGGATTGTGAGGGCAGGAGGTTGAACAGGCCTAATCCTGTGTGCAGCCCTTGGCCTCAGGCACATCAGAAGTGTGGTGACATCTCAGTATTACATTTTTCCCCCCCTTACTTTTGCTGTCAGCTTTAGTTGGTTTATTTTCTCATTAAAAAAAAAATGACACAAGATTAAATGGAAGTTTTTACATTCTTTCCATTTCTGTTGTATAGAGGTAACCCTCATTCAAAATGAGATTTATTCCCTTTACTGTGCCATTTGTATTTCAGTTCTAAACCAAGAAACGTCAACTTACTACTGAAAAATAACAGCAACTAAGCCAGTTTTAATATTAATGCTTGCCTCTCCTTAAAAATATCAGCAGCAATTTGAAGAGGGAAATTTAGCAGTTGGAGAGTTAAAAGCTAATTTGGTGATTTGGTGAGTGAAAGAATTCACCGAAGATATTGTGCAGAATGGTCTGTTATCTAACATTCTCATCAGCACTAGAAGCCGCAAGATGTCAAATTAGACAGTGTGCATTTAAGACAATGTAGCTGTGTTATCATCATGGTTTAATTTGAAATTTTATATATCTTGGTGTTATTATTTCAGATCACTGCTATATTTGATTAGATTATTTTTGATATTCATATATACATAGGTAGATAAGCTTCTTTTTTAAAAAAATTTATTGGGATCCTCATTCACTGCTGGTGTGAATGTGAACTGGTGCAGCCACTATGGAAAACAGCATGGAGGTTCCTCAAAAAATTAAGAACAGAGTTACCCACTTCTGGGTATCTACCTAAAGTAGAGCAATCCCACTTATGGGCATCTACCTAAAAAATTTAAAACATTTATTTGCAAAGATATATGCACCCCCTATGTTCATTACAGCATTATTCACAGTGGCCAAGACACAGATAGCTGGTGTTAACTAGTTTTTGAAAATGCATTTAAAATACATAAATTACCAAGTTTACCACAGGGAAGAATGTGTGAGAGAGGACCTAGTCTATAAAAGAAGCCATTGTTTCTAAGACCAGTTCTGTTTCTTACTTTTTTTGGGGGGGGTTTGTTTTTGAATAGTTAACACATTCATTTAATTCAGAATTTAAAAGGTACAATGGAGTATGGTTTGAAAATTCTTTCTCCCAGCTACTTATTTCTCTTTTCAGGAGGCAACCAATGTTTTCATCTCTAAGCCATTCTGATTTTGATAAAATTTTGGTAAATTTTGACATATTTGTGATCAATGGGTATCTAATATTTTATGTTCTGTTTATGTCATTGGCATACTTTTATTACCCAATCTTTTTGTCTGATTAAGAGCATATAATCCCTTCTACTTAACTATTTTCTCACTGGGCATTTAAATTTTTTTCTGTTCAATTTTGTTGCTTTTAAAAATAACAAACAGTAGCATATTTATAAAAATACAGGTACTTTTTTTTTCACTGAAAAGTTACCATATTTTTTATTTCACAATTCTGAAATTTATTTATTTATGTTTAAATATATCTTTATTGATTTCAGAGGGGGGAAGGGAGAGGGAGAGAGAGAGATAGAAACATCAATGATGAGAGAGTCATTGATCGGCTGCCTCCTGCACGCCCCCAACTGGGGATCGAGCCCGCAACCCGGGCATGTGCCTTGACCAGGAATCAAACCGTGATCTGGATCCTAGGTTGATGCTCAATTGCTGGGCCATGCCCGGTTGGGCCACAATTCTGAAATTTTTATATTTAATGATTATATTTTGTATAAGCAGTGTCTTTTTCCTGTGAAAAGCTGTTATTAAATTAACGATATCACTTATAATGAATAGAGTCTTAAACAGAGGAGAAATATTTTCTTGTATTTGTTTTTCAGAGGGGACACACTCAGTTAAGGGTGTGATAACATTATAATCCTTGTTCTGTGTTACTAGATTTCCTGGCAGAGTGATTGAATTAATTGAGGTTTTATTCCCTCTCCCTCATAATGAATTTAATATGCATGAAATAGTGGTAAACTTCAGAGTTTAAAAAAGGAGAGTGCATATTTGCCATATGTATCCCTTTAAGTGTTATAAAATATTTGAAGTTTAAGACAAATAGCAATCTTAATTTTTTTCTAAAATTACTCAGTATTTCTGAATAGTATTTGCTGTATATTCCTGGGCCTATTACATAATGTTTTAAAAATGTATATTGACATTTAAAACATATACAGACCATGCATTGCTAGAAGCTTTCCTCCTTCAAATGTAGTAGAGCACATAGGTGTGAAACTCTCATGGATGTGGGCCTTGCTACCTGTTATCAGTTTAGTTTTGTGGTTATGCCCAATTCTTGTTGGGTCTTATTATGTGTTCTGGGTAATGAATCTTCAAAGCATATGATAGTTAATGTGTTTGTTTAAAACTGCAGTCATTTCCTTCTCTTAATTGTACTGTTCTTATAGAAAGCCTCTTACATGTACACTCAGAAAGAAATTTGAAGAGTTGTTAAAGGAGTACAAATCTCAGTAAAGTAGCAATTATTTCCAAAAGGGTCTGTGAGAGAAGAAGGGGAGGAGGAAACTTGGGGGTGGGGAGGATGCTGGTTGGGGTACTTACTACTGCTCTGTGGGATGTTTTAATTTACTAATGACTAAAAACAGGAAAGAACTCTATATTTATTTAAACATAATGTCCACATTTAACAAATGGCAACCAGGGGTTGACATTGTCTGGTGGTGGCAGATTTGGGGGATTATAATCAAAATTTGTGGTTCTATTATTATTTTTTTAATCTGCTTTAGTTTAGAACATAAAGCCCATTTTCCCAAAGATAGTTTTTGCAACCATTATTTAGACAAGAGATTTCAAGGAAGTAGCAAACTTTTCCAGTTGGTTTGGTTTTTAATACTAGCTACAGGAGCAATTATTTGGATTATCATTTTAACGTAATTTTTCACTCAGCAATCCTTTTGAAACTATTGTTTGCTTATATTGAAACATTGAAATGTTTCTTCCTGCCTGTAGTGCAACAGATTAAAAGAGAGAGAGTAACACAGGCAAATCAACATGTAAAATTGGGTCGGTCAGTCACCCGGGGACCTGTGTGCCAGTAGTCTGGATTGTGTGGGTTGGGAGTTGCACAAAGCCCGGAGAGAGACAGCGAATTGCTGTACCCCTATGCTTGGTGGACAAAAAGGGGATTAGGGCCCTGGGGGATCCAGGACAATAAGCTTCCCACGAAGAGAAAAGAAACCTAGTGTCGGTGTTGGCAGTTGTGGATGTTGATAGGGTCAGGATGAGAAAAGGGTCAGGAACAGGAGCAGTTGGGGGTTTTATAGCCCCAGGCCAGTTAGGAGAATGGGCTGGGACTTGTCCCTGTCCCTTGCAAGGAGGTCTGGGAGGGCAGTAGGATTTAGAAAAGTGAGTGGGAATGTGGGTGAAGGTAGAGTGGAGTTGCACGCATTCTGTTCCACACATGACATGCTATTGCAGTGAAGGTGTGACTATATAATTATGATAATATAAGTGCAGTTATGATTATATAGTGTAAATAGCCACAGGTGAGATGAAGATGTGCAAAGGAAGCTTTTTCACTCATGAATGGAGATATATGTATTTACATTTTAAAAAACGTATTCATTTTTATATATCCATATACATACACACATGCACATTCTGTCTTTCTTACAGAAACAAAAAAAGTTTGGTAGCAGTTTTGTTAAACATTCCTTTCCCCCCCTCACCAGTTGATGGATTTCAGATGCAGATACACTCTCATTATCCAAGTTCAAACATCTGCCAGTCACTAGAAATGCAGATGTGCTTTGATTTGCCCATGTTGTGCTCATGGGAACTAGATGGTCCATTTCCCAGTTCAGCCTTGAGTTTTTCTGGGTTTGTGTTGAAATGATACTTAAATTGTCTTTCTAAATTCTCTCCTCTTGTGTGGGCATTACTATGGAGAGATTTGCTCAGGATAATACATTTTAGAATTTGAGCCAGAGGAGACATTCTCCTCTGACTTAAGGCACCTTCATGGGGCAAAGTTGTGTTAATTGTTCTACAACCCAAGGAAGTGGAAGCAGGTAGCTGAGCTAAGTAACGCGAATGTTTGCTAAGAAGAGGAAGGAAACCATAGTAGATCTGAATTTTAGCTCCAGCTCATAAAAGACACCAAGCAGATATCTCTTCCCCTTTCATTGGGAGCTCCCCACTGCCATATCCGGCTTCACTTTTGTTTTCCAAATGAGTTTATTAGTTTTGCCATTTTGGATATGGCTGGGCTGACCCTGGAAACACTGGTCTGAGAAACACTCTTGACATTTCAAGTAGAAACAAACCCAGACATAGATTGGCTTGAGCAGAGTTGGGACCATCCCTGTGAACTGGCCAAAGCGTCATCTTCTGATTTCCCGCTGAAGAGGGAGATGTAAAGTGGTACAACTTGGCGGGTTTTCTGGATTTTTCTTCATTACTCTGCCAGTTGGGCTCTGATTTGGAAATCTGCTTCTCTCTCTCCCCACCCTGTTGCCTGCAGGCTGGTGGCTCTCAGGTCATCTTTACCAACCCACTGGAGATAGTCAAGATTCGGCTGCAGGTAGCCGGGGAGATCACTACAGGCCCCAGGGTCAGCGCCCTGAATGTGCTCCAGGACCTGGGACTTTTTGGTTTGTATAAGGTGGGCAGATTCCCTCCACTTATCTCAACAGAAAGGTTGTGATGCACTCAATAGAAATGTGAAAGAATGTGGAAACCAGACATCTTCCCCTCAAATGGAAACGCAATCTTGTCCAGTAGGGTAGTTCCTGGAGTGGAAAATCAAACAAAAAGGAAAAATCCGGACACATGTATCAGAAGCGCAGTGGGCTACACAAATGCACTCTCCTGGTGTCATCTCAGGCCTTTATGAAGCTGCCATCTCAGGCCTCTGCAGACCCGCTGGCTTCAGGCTCACAGCCTTTTGATGACGGGTTTGGGAAAAGTTTCTTTGGTGTTCTCTTTGGGCTGGTTTAGGACTTCAAGACAGTCTTATGTTTATCTTTGAGTCTGTTATCTCTATTGTTATCTTCCCAGTAGGAGCTTCTCTTTGTCTTAATAATTTGACCACAGTGAAACAGTAGTAGAGTTTGGTAAGATTCAGGTATTTAAGAAGTTAAGTGGTGGGATTTGTCAATAATGAATTCCATTTAAAAAAAAAAGAGTGTATTGTACTTTAGCAAAATGCCAGTCAACAGATTCCTTCCCTGCAGGTATACTTACTCCCATTATTATAGATCAGATGTAATGGAGCAGAAGCTGTTATTTTTCTTAAACAAGGAAGAGTATTTCTTTCCATTCTTTCACCTGGTATAGGGGGGGATACGTAAATTTAGCTGCTATAGACAACTGAGTTTCCACAGCATCTGATTTATTTATAGACCCATCACTGTAGAAGTGTGTAAACTGGCTTTTGTAGCAGCAAATTAGAAATTCTGTAGATTAGACTCACACAGCTACAGGGCTCTTAAGAGACCAGTAAACCAACAATGCCTGTCTTGAGTTTTGTTCACATTCCTTCCCTTCCACCCCCAATTCCTATTCTTTTTGGAATTCCCTTTGAGACTGAGTTTATTAATGTTGTTTTTCTTTGTATCATCCTTCAGAGGGTCCCTGGAATTTAAAAAAATGTTTTTAGATGTTCCCTGTGTCTTTTAAAAATAGCCATTAGGGAAATAAGTGCCAAAGCTGGAACATTCACCTGGCTCGGTAAAGCCCTGGGCAGTGGAACCTGTGTGCTACTGACCAAGCTGAGGAAGATGTTCACTGTGACCTCAGCCACTGAGACAGACTGTCCCTGGTAGCTTTCTGCTCCATGGAAACCTCCTGGCAAAATATTCTGTCTGGGTCCCCCCAGTCCTCTGCTATTTTTAGGACATGGGGAACATTGGTGGTCCCCCCCCCCCACCCCAGCCTATAGCTTCTTACCTGGCCTTCAGGGGCTCTAGGTGATGTGGACTGAATTGGTAATGTGTTAGTTTTTGGGCTGCCTTTGGTAGTTGCTTTGAAATCAAGCTATTACTACCAGGTTTCCAAGTCTATTTCTCCCTTCTCCCCCAGTTCCATCAAAGCCAAAGAGAACAAGCCTGGAGGTTTGAGAATTGAATATTTATTAACCTTAAAAACTATCTGCACTGGAAATGCCAGAAAATTCGCTGTCAGAATAACATCATTGTCCAGTTAACTAACTCTAGGACTCCAAGATCCACCAGACTTTTTCAAGCTTTGAACCATATATATTTCCCTATGTCCCACTAGTTCTCCCCACTTCCTTCCACATCAGTCCCAGTGCTGTCTGCAGGACACCTCAGACTTGTCACCGGGTGAGCATTCACACCTTGTTTATACAACTGTTTTGCTCTATTTCCTCACTGTGTGACAGGGTGCCAAAGCGTGTTTCCTCCGAGACATTCCCTTCTCTGCCATCTATTTTCCTGTTTATGCTCATTGCAAACTACTTCTGGCTGATGAAAACGGACGTGTGGGAGGTTTAAATCTCCTTGCAGCTGGAGCCATAGCAGGTAACTACAATTTTTAAAATATATATATCATTATTGATTTCAGAGAGAGGAAGGGAGAGAGAGAGAAAAGTCAATGATGAGAGAGTCATTGATCAGCTGCCTCCTGCACGCCCCCCACTGGGGATCGATCCCGCAACCTGGGCATGCGCCCTGACCCAGAATTGAACCTCGACCTCCTGGATCATAGGTCGATGTTCAACCGCTGAGCCACGCCAGCAGGGCTACAATTTTAAGCCAAAAAACTCTCCCCCTTTTCCCTTTAAGTAGTATAGCATCTCTCTGTACTTCCCCCTTTATTTCTGGAAAGGTTATTGTTTTTATCTGACTTAGTTTAAATGTGATCGCTTTTTCTTCTTTGTGGGATGTGCTGTAATTCTGATGAGAGTTAATTACATTTGCATAATGTGGATAAACAGCTTAATGCAGCTTAGCAACTTGGAGCCAAATTAGATCTGCCCATCTAAATTGGGCTTTCATCATTACCGTGTTTCTTAGCCTCCTGTGCCCCTTAAACTTTGAGTGCAGCCAAGCCAAGCATTAAGGTGGAAAAGTTCTTTATCAAATCATTGTTTTGCTGTACTTCATGCTGATGCACAGGTCGGGCATGCCCTTTCTAGCATGTTGGAATCTAAGATTTGGCTCAAAACTGAGCTTTTATCATGAAGCTGTTCCTGTTCCTTCTATCATCCTCCTTAGACCAAAGCAAGCAATGCTTCCTGGCAAACCACCTTGTCCTCAATTGGCATGTCTTCTCTGTCTCTTAACGTTTTCTGTCTTTTATTGATGGTTGTTTGTATAAGTGTTGTCCTCTCCACTGGGCTGGGAGCTCCCTGAGGGCAGAGGTTTCATTCTGTTCATCGTTGCCTTCCCTCTGTGGTCAGCACAGTAATAATAGGAAAAATGTCAATCAGTGTCAGTGGAAAAAGTGAAAACCTTCATCTAGTCTAAGATACCAAATTGGACACAGAAAGGATTCATTCAGCTGGAGGAAGAGCCTTAAAAATGCACGAAGGTACTAAGATGCTTCCTTCTGACCTCAAGGGTCTGGCCTTCCTCCTGTTGTGAAGGGGAAGACCTGGCTCATCAGTGCTCAGCAGTGACAGAGGAAGGAAAGGGCAGTGCTTTTCTTCATCACAGCAGGTCAAGGATAGAAGCTTGAAGGGTGAGCACAGACTCAAACACTGTCCCCAAATGACCAGTGGAGCTCTGGCTGCTGAACTCATGGCCTGTGGATCTCACTGTGTTCATTCTCTTCTGGTGCCCGAGCTGAACATGCCAGGACATCCTGAGCACATCCCAGAGTGTGGTGTGTGGCAGAAGCCCTTGGTTCTGAGGGCTTTGGGGTGGATCATGTTTTCTTTCTCAACCTTGATGACAGGGAATGACAAGTGATGATTAAGAAACTCTCCCAGGGAGCTTTGAACCTTTATTTGGGGTCCAGCAAATCCCTGTCTCCTGGCACTTGGAACTTCGGTCAGTTGCATGCACATTTGAAAGGTAGTAAAGCTACCTGTTCAGCTTGGGCACTGAGTGCTCACCCACCCCCTTTCTGGTGCTCACCAAAGCCTCCCAGCTTTAAATGGGGCCAGAAGATTTTCCCTCAAGTCTTCTCTGTGCTTTCCCAGCAGCAGCAGCAAACAGCCAGAGGGCAGTAAATCATGGGCTGGCCTGTTGCCAGTGCTTGATGGGGCTGAGTAAACATTTCCACGGAGCTGTGAGCACTAACTTCTTGCCCACAGACATTCGATGCCAGTTTTCAGAATGAGATATGAATTTGTCTAATTTTTACCCATAAAGCTTTGCTGGCAGGCACTGAGAATATCCAGAATTCAGAACATTGCAGAGGCAGGCATTTGACCCAGCCTCATCTGAATTAGGTGTCGAGCCCTGTGGAGGGAGCTATTTGCCTTGTTCTCTAACAGCCCCCACAAGTCCAGCAGCTCCACCTGCCTACTGATGATTCCGTGACATTCAGTCCATATTGAATTCCTCTCCCCCTGTGGAAGGTTATCTGGCTCCTTTGTTCCCTGTTTTGCTTTGTAAATTAAAGGTGTGGTTGTGAAATCCATCTTGTGTGTCCTGCTGCTGCTCAATCTCAGCACGACCCCAGGGAGCTCGGGCACAGGAGACAGATGATAAGGCCTTTCCATGATCAGGGCCCCTATTGTCCCTTAACCGGTGCCTGGCCTCCCCTGCTCCCGTTGTAACGGCTTCTCTCATCTGAGCTTGTCTGAAAGGAGTCGCAGCCACCTCTCAAGTTAGCCCCTCAACAGGTGACTACATAGGAGTATTGATATTCACCTCTAGCATTAAGGTAACAAGAATCAGCCACAAATACACACACGCACACCCACCCCCTACAGTTTGATGTCAGATACATTTAGGAGCTCATTAAATTGACATTAACCTCATTTCTTATTATGCATGAACACATTTGTATCTTATTTAGGAAAAAAAGTGTGGAAAATAATTGAAATCTAAAGGGGAACACTTGGAAACTGTCCTAGTGATATGGCTGCCTCTTTTCCTTCTCACAATTCTTTGCGGTCATGCAGTACAGAGTGATTTCCCTAATTCAGAAAGAAGAGAGAATCTTACGCTGACCACACCGACACAATAGGCGTTTATATGCTTTTTCCGTTGGTGCCCAGGCATCTGTTTAAGAAGCTCAGTTGGAGCAGTTGAAGTCGCTAATTGCACTGCTCCATGTTAGCAGTATGTCTGTCCTTCCTGGGGTGCTTTGGGTGAATTAAACGTGCCTTTCTCCTGAAAGGTGTGCCTGCCGCTTCTCTGGTAACCCCTGCTGATGTCATCAAGACAAGACTGCAAGTGGCGGCCCGCGCTGGCCAGACGACATACAGTGGTGTCATCGACTGTTTCCGGAAGATACTCCGGGAAGAGGGGCCTGCAGCGTTTTGGAAGGGGACTGCAGGTAGGGGCTGGGCGAATGCAATGGCCGGCGGGTGCCAGGGCCCCCTCCCCTCACCACTGGTCGTCTTCGCCAGTCAGCCTGGTGGAAAGTGCCCCCTCCCGTCTCTCTTTCAGCCCGAGTGTTTCGATCCTCTCCCCAGTTTGGTGTTACCTTGGTCACCTATGAACTTCTCCAGCGGTGGTTTTACATTGACTTCGGAGGCCTGTAAGTGCAGCTGTTCAACACCTTTATCAAGAAAGCACCCGAACCCGTCTTTGTTCAGCCTTCAGAGAGTCCTATAGGACCAATGCATTTAAATCAAACAGTAGGCTCGAGAAGCTTCAGCGTCAGGGAAATGAGGTCTTGACAGGGCAACATCACACACTATTAATCGGCTGCTTGGGGAAACTTTAGGGAGGCAGCAATCCACTAGTTATGTGACTAGTTATGTTTTTTTAGTGCAAGCAATACCGAGCTGCATGGATTTATGTTATTAGATTTTATTATATGGTCTCTTCACCAGAAATGTAAGTTTGTATTAGTAACACTTCTGTGAGCTTCCTTTCAAAGACTCAGTCGAGCCCTTCACACCTCTGAGATTTCATTCTTCGCTGTAACTTATTATTAGAATAGGTATAAATGTTCTTAGAGCTAACTTATTGCAAACCAAACAGAAAAGGTTCAAAGAGAGGTTATGCCCGTGGACATAATCACCGGTGAGATCTAGGCCCGAATTTGGGCCTCTTGAAGCTTGCACTGGAGAGAAGAGCAGTCACTTGTGGAGTTTGCTGGGTGGGGAAGGTTATACCCAGAGCAAGCAGCCATCAGCTTTCAGCATAAGACCAAATCCCGCATTGCGTCTTCACCTCATAAACCAAGTAGAGGGACTTGTACAGAGAAAGAACAGCATTCTTACAATTCCAGGCTTTTCTAGGCTTTCACATTCTTTGAAACTAAGAATTATATTTATTTTTCTTTAAAACTTTTTCCTACCAACAGCAAGCCCTCTGGCTCAGAACCAACACCTAAGTCACGCATCGCAGACCTTCCTCCCGCCAATCCTGACCACATCGGTGGATACAGACTCGCCACAGCCACTTTTGCGGGCATTGAAAACAAGTTTGGCCTTTATCTCCCCAAATTTAAATCTCCTAGTGTTCCTGCGGCTCAGTCAAAGGCAGTGGCAGCAGCTCAGTGACGAGACGGCCGCTGAGCGTGGCAAAGTAGCACCGCGAAGAGGGGCCTAGCGAGCGGCCCTGGCGCACCGCCGGCCGCACGGTGCCGACTGAGTGAGGAGTCTGTGTCGTATCCGTGTATTTGTTTATAGTCCAGGAAAAACAACAACAATGCAGTTTCGAGCTTTAGTCTTATGTGTTGAAATGTTTCCTAAGCTTTGGCATGAGTTAGTGTCCTAGACCGCTTTGCACAGCTTGCACTTAGAGTGAGTGACTGTACATATTGTACATCTTTGTACAGAGACATCTTGGCACCTCATCCCAACAAATCACATTTATAGAATGTAATGCAGTTCTTAGTGGCTTGAAATGTACAGAATGTTTTGAAGGTGTTTTATTAAGAATCACACAAAATAAATGTATTACAATTAAATTCATTCTCTTATTGTTAACTGATGGAAATGAAGCATCAGTATTGGATATATTTAATTTCTAGTTAGTTTTCCATTCTGGAATAAAAAGTATTTGCTGCTAAAGAGGTACAACAAGACCAAGGGCTGACGCCATTGAAATAAGAGATGCATGCCAGTGGATGCCAGAGGACCAGGCTAATGACTCACGTGTGCTGATGTGTTCCCATTGTATTTCACGTGTGTGTAGATTCTCTGTTCATCAGTCAGAAGGCATTTCCTAGACAGCTCCTCTCCTGTCATGCATATGGAGAGAGGGACATCTTCAGCACCACTGGCTTAGTTTTGCTTTCCTCTGACACAGCAAGGGCCTAGCTTTCAAAACAGTAAAGGATACTTTGGCAATTTTCCTTCATGTGGATATGATTCCAATCAAAAATAAAATACACACCAAAATGTATGCATGTAGTTGAATTTTCCTTCATAAATATACTGATAGTGCCTTTTATTTTGATTCACTACTGATTCCAAATAACTCATAATCGGTTTCACTCTCTTACACTTTTATAGGAAATAGTTTGATATCCAAGGGTCTGTGGTGGAATGAGGGGAGGGAAGAAGAGAAAAGCTCTATCTTGTGACTCAGTGGGGTCTAGATTCCTCCTTATGAATCCAAATACAAATTTCTTGTTGCAAAAGTCACTCACCAAGGGTGTGATTACTAATTTAGATCTCCACGTGCATCCTGACAGCCACATCTACACTTCGGTGCGGTTGTGATTTGATGTGTAGCATCAGAATTTACTTACTTTAGCCAAGTGCTTTGTGAAAACATTATTGCTATTGCCAATGAGCCAGGATATTAGAACATATGCAACATTTTCAAAGGGCAAGTCTGGAGATGGCCAGTCACTTAGTATCCTACACGACGCTCATCATTTAATGGCTGACAGCCCCGTAACACAACCAGAGGCTTTCAAGGCCCTGCAGGAGCAAAAGAATTAGCTTTGAAAGCAGAGTTTTCAGGGTTCTCGGAATGGAATGAATAACAATACCATTGTTTTGCTATTACCACCTATTAAAAATGTGCAGGTGTCTGTGGGTATGTTCTTACAAAGATTCCTACAAAACTACATATGTATGTAGAGTAAGATGTGAAAGTGCCCTCAACCCTGCTTCCCCCTTCACCACACCCTGCCCCAGAGGTTGTCCCCACTAACAGGTTAGAGGAGCCTGTTTTTCATCTGTATAAATATTTATATATACATATTTATACTTTCAAACAGGATTGTTTTTAAATCTATGTATGTGCTGTTCTATGACTCGTCTTTGTTTACCTCATGTCTTTGAGATCTTTCCATGTCAGTTCACAAAGGTTTATCTTAATTTTTAATAGCTGCATAGTATTGCATTGTATTGGTTACGATACTTTTCATAAATTATTCCTTGTTGACAGTTACTCATTTTTTTTTCATGGTTGCATGCAATGCTGGTGTGAACAGCAAACATCTTCATACACACGGTTTGAGTACATGTGCTAGTATTTCATTAGGTTCGATATTTAAAATTGGAATTGAGTATATTAAACATGTATGTACATGTACAATATGCACATATATATATTTTAAACAAGTAGTCATAAAGTGAACACCAATGTAACCACCCAGGTCAAGATACAGAATATTGTAAACAAGTTCCCCCATGTGATCCTCTCCATCATAATCCCCTCTCCCCTCTTCAACCCCATGTCTACCCTTCATTTCTTTGCTTTTCACTATAGTTTTACCGCCCATATATATACCCCTAAATACAATATTTAGTTCTTGGTTTTGAAATTTATACAAATCAAATTATAATGTATACTTTTAAGACTTGTTTCTTTTGCTAAACATTGTGTTTATAAGATTCATTCATATAACTGTATGTAGCTATAGTTTGCTTATTCCATTGTATGAATATATTACAATTTATTTTTCCACTTAACTCTGGATATCTGGGTTGTTTCCAATTTGGGGGTGTTACAAACAGCGTTGCTCCAGATATTTGGCATGTGTGTTCTGGAGCATTCATTTTTAAAAGGATCTAAAAGGAGCAGAACCACAGAGGCACAGGGTTTGTTAGATTCAACTTGGCGAGATCGTGTCAAACTACTTCCCAGAGATTCTTGCACCAATTTACATTCCCCAAGGATGTATTTTTCTTCTTAATTTTTACCAATCTGTTGTATAATGTTATCTCATGTGGCTTTAAAGCATTTCATCAAATGAGGCTGAACATCTTTCATATGTTAATATACACATTGTTCTCCAAAAAGACTTTCTACTTTACTTTCATACTGGCAGCCTGTGAGAAGGCCCGTGTGTTTATTGGCTACTTGGATTTCACCTTTGGTGAGCAAAGTATTTGTTAAAGTCTTTTGTCCATTTTTCTCAGTAATTTGCAGGGGGTTCCTTATATATTCTGAATACTACTCCTTTATGAGTTGTGTTGCAAAATCTTTTCCCAGTTTGTGGCTTGTCTTTTCACATTGTTCTTGGTATATTAACATTTTAGTATGTTCAAATATATCAATTTTTCCCATATGGTTAGCATGTTTTATATTTCTTTTTCTTTTCTTTTTACTCTAGGTATGAATATGGTTGATATTTTCTTCTTAAATGCTTTATAACTTTGCCTCTCACATTGAGGTTTCATCCTACGTAGAACATGTCATATGTTCTTTTTAAAATTGTTCTGGCTGGATCTTTTGCACTTCCACATAAATTTTATATTAGTTTGCCAATTTCTTAAAAAAAATACACAATAGTTGGTATTTTGATGGGTATTTTGTTGAATCTATACATCAATTTGGGTAAATTGCCATCTTAATCTTCCAACCCATGAACTTGGAATCTACTTATTTAGACCATTTAAAATTTCAGCCATGTTTTATAGAGGTTTAGTACTTTTGTTAAATTTATTCATAAGTATTTTATTATTTATGATGTTTTTATGAATGGAATTCTTTTAATTTTATTTTGATTGTTCAGTTAGTATATAGAAATACGACTGATTTTTCTGTATTGATCTTGTATCCTACGACCTTGCTGAACTGACTTATGAGTTTTGAGAGTTGGGTTTTGTTTTCTATATGTCTCATTTCTTTTTTGTGTTCTTCTCTTCCTGTTACTTTCTTTTGTGTAAAATAGATGTGTTGTAGTATACTATTTCATTCCTTTGTTTTTATTATTTTAAAAAATACTTAATTTTTTTCAAGAGCAGTTTTAGATTCACAGCAAAAAGAGGGGGTGTAGAGATTTCCCATATATCGCCTGTCCCCACAGGTGCGTAGCCTCCCCCTTTATCAACATCACCCAGACAGCTACATTTGTTACACTCGACAAGCGTACAATTGACACATGAGAATCACCTGAAGTCCACAGTTTACATTAAGGTTCACTCTTGGTGTTATAATTCTATAAATTTGACCAAATGTATCCATCATTATGGTATCATGTAGAATATTTTTACTGCCCTAAAAATCCTCTGTGCTCGACCTATTCGTCCATCTGCTCCCCTTAACACCTGGCAACTACTGTTTTTCTCTCCGTAGTTCTGCCTTTTCCAGAATGTCATATATAGTTGGAATCATATAGTATGTAGCCTTTTCAGATTGGCTTTGTTCACTTAGTAATATGCAATTAAGATTCCTCCATGTCTTTTCATGGCTTGAGAGCTCATTTCTTTTGAGCATTGAATAATATTCCATTGTCTGGATGTACTACAGCTTATTTATCCAATTCACCTACTGAAGGACATTTTGGTTGCTTCCAAGTTTTGGCAATTATGAATAAAGCTGCTATAAACATCCATGTGCAGGTTTTTATATGGACATGTTTTCAGCTCCTTTGAGTATCAATAGATGCAGATAACTCATTTGAAATGCCAAGGAGTATCATTGCTGGATCATATGGTATGTTTGTTTAATTTTATAAGAAACCACCAAACTTTAAAAAAAAAAGAAACCACCAAACTGTCTTCCGAAGTGGTTGTATCATTTTGCATCCCCACAGGCAAAGAGTGAGAGTTCCTGTTGCCCCACATCCTCAGCAGCACTTGGTGGTGTCAGTTGTTCCAGTTTGGCCATTCTAATAGGTAAGTAGTGGTATCTCATTGTTGTTTTACTTTGTGTTTTCCTGGTGACATATGATTTGGAGCATCTTTTCATATGCTTATTTGCCATTGGTATATCTTCTTTGGTGGTGGTTATTAAGGTCTTTGGCTCATTTTTTACTTGACTGTTTTCTTATTGGTGAGTTTTTTAAAATCTTTAACCAAGGATACTGTTCCCATTGATTTGTAGAGAGTGAAAGGGAGGACAGAGGGGAAGAGAGAGAGAGAGAGAGAGAAACATCGACATAAGAGTGACATATCTATTGGTTACCTCCTGCACATGCTATGACTGGGTCGGGAAACTGGCAACCAAGGTACGTGCCCTTGACTGGGAATCAAACCCGAGACCCTTTGGTCTGCAGGCCGACACTAACCACTGTGCCAAACCAGCCAGGGTGAGTTCTTTGTATATTTTGATAATGGTCCTTTGTCAGATGTGGCTTTTGCAAATCTCCTCCTCCTCCCCTCGTTCTGCCGCTTGTCTTCTCATTCTCTTGATACTGTCTTTCAGCATCGTTTTTTAACTTTAATGAAGTCCAGCTTATCAATTATTTTTCATAGGTATGCCTTGGTTTTGTATCTTAAGTCACCACCATACCCACAGTCACCTAGGTAGTCTCCTTTGTTATCTTCTAAGAGTTTTATAGTTGTATGCTTTACATTTAGTTCTGTGGTCTATTTTGAGTTAATTTTTGTGAAGGGTGTTAGGTCTGTGTCTAGATTCCTGTTTTTGCATATGGATGTTCAGTTTGTTCCAGAACTATTTGTTGAAAAGATGCTCAGTTGGTCCGAAGGTTGTGGGTTATTGGTAAGCTGCAAAGATGCTCTTTACTCCATGATATTGCCTTTGTTCCTTTGTCAGTGATCAGCTGACTGTACACAGGAGCGTCTACATCGAGACTCTGTTCTGTTCCGTGGCTCTGTTTCTGTTCTGCGGCCTGTGCCACACTGTCTTCATTAGTGTAGCTTAATAGTAAGTCCTGAAGTTGGGTGGTCAGTCCTCTTTGCTGTTCTTCAGTATTGTGTTAGCTGTTTGTCCTTGGCCTCTCCATATAAACTTTAGGATCAGTTTGACAATGTCCACAGAATAACATACTGGGATTTTTGGGGGGATTGGCATTAAATCATTAGATCAAGGTGGGAAGAATTGACCTCTTGTAATATTGTCTTCCAACTCATCAGCATGGAATATCCATTTATTTAGTTTCTTTGATTTCATTTATCAGAGAGTTTTGTAGTTTCCCTCATATAGATCTTGCACATATTTTGTTAAAGTTATAACTAAATGTTTCTTCTGGGAGTGCTAATGTAAATGGTATTGTTTTAATTTCAAATTTCACTTGTTCATTGCTGGAATATGGGAAAGACATTGATTTTTGTACATTAATCTTGTATCCTTCAACCTTTCTATAATCACTTATTAGATCTAGGAGTTGTTACTTCTTTCAGATTTTCTACATAGACAATCATGTCATCTATAAACAAACCCAGTTTTATTTCTTCCGCCTCAATCTGTATTTCTTTTATTTCCTTTTCTTGCCTTATTTTTTTAGCTAGTACTTCCAGTAAAATGTTAAAAAGTAGTAGTGAGAGGGGACATCCTTGCCTTCTTCCTTTTGGTGGGAAAGCTCTTTCTCTTCCATCTTAGTAGCAGAGCTTCATGTTTTCTACCATTAAGTATGATATTAGCTGTAGGGTTGTGTTTTGAGTGTTGTTTTTTGTAGATATTATTGGGTTAGTTCCCTTTATTCCTAGTTTACTGAGTTTTTATTATGAATGTTAGATTTTCAAATGCCTTTTCTGCATCTCTTGATAAGATCATGTGATTTTTCTTTTAGCCTGTTGATATATTACATTGATTTTCAAAAGTTGAACCAGTCTTGCATGCCTGAGATAAAGGCATGCAAGATATATACCGGGCAGGGCAAAAGTAGGTTTATAGTTCTGTCTGCCTGCCTATCTATCTTATCTATCTATATTTATCTGTCTATCTATCTATCTATCTATCATCATCTATCTATCATCTTCTTCTTTCCTAAAAATAGACTGTAGGATCCACTAGTAAACCCTTCTGGGCCTGGTGCTTTGTTTTAGAGGGTTATTAATTATTGATTCAATTTATTTGATATAACCTATTCAGAACTATATACTTTTATGAGTTCTGACAAATGTATCTTTCAAGGAATTCGTCCATTTCATCTAGTTTATCAAATATGTAGCCATAGAGTTGGTCACATATGTCCTAGGGATCTGTAGTGATGTTCCCTCTTTCATTTCTGATATTAGTAATTACTAACTTCTTTTTTTCTTAGCCTGGCTAGAGCTTTATCAATTATATTGGTTTTTTTTTTAAAAAACAGCTTTTTGTTTTGTTGATTTTCTCTGTTGATACCGTTTTCAATTTCATTGATTTTGCTCCAACTTTTACTCTTTCTTTTCTAATGCTGTTTGGATTTAATTTGCTTTTTCTAGTTTCCTAAGGTGGAAATTTAGATGACTTATTTCAGATCTTTTTAATATATGCATTCAATGCTATAAATTTCTCTCTGCACTGCTTTTGCTGTATCTCACAAATTCAGTAAGTTGTATTTTCATTTAATTCAAAATACAGGGTGGGGCAAAAGTAGGTTGACAGTTGTATGTGAAAGAGTGTTTATTTTTGTATTTTTATTGTATTTTCTGTAAAACAACTATCAACCTACTTTTGCCACACCCTGTATTTTAAAATTTCTCTTGCAGTATCATCTTTGACCATGAGTATTTTGAAGTGTGTTGTTTAGTCTCCACATATTTTGGGATTTTTCAGTTGCCTTTCTGATTGATTTCTAGTTTAATTACATTGTGGTCTGAGGGCAGACATTGTATGATCTCTATTCTTTAAGATTTGTTAACATGTTTTATGGCCCAGGGTATGGTCTACCTTGGTGAATGTTCCATGTGAGCTTGAGAAAAACATGTATTTGGTTGTTCTTGGGTGAAGTAGTCAATGATGTTGATTATATCCAATTGATTGATGATGATGCTGAGTTCAATTGGGTCCTTAGTGACTTTCTCCCTGTTGGATCTGCCAGCTTCTGAGAGAGGGGTACTGAAGTATACAACTTGATAACGAATCACGTATTTCTCCTTGCAGTTCTATCAGTTTTTGCCTGATAACCAGGTAAAAGGAATTGCTGTAAATGGGCCTTTAGTAATGTCATGGTGAGGTGTGGGGGAAGGAGAAGCATTTTATACTGCTGTGATTAGATCTCAGGCTTTTAGTGAGCCTATGCCCTGGACTACAAATTACACATGTACTTCTCAGTCCCCCCTTTTGACTCTCTTTAGGTGGGACGGGATGGCTAGAGTGGGCTGGAGTTCGGTATTTCCCTTCCCCCAGGTTAGTTAGGCTCCGGTTAAACAGTTTCTCCCGAGGGAAGCCTTTATTAAGTAAAACAGAATGGTCTGGCATATTTTAAAATGGTTCCTTTGCCCCTCCTCCTGTCAGAACCAGTAGGGGATTATTCTCAGATATACACTGAGAGACCCAAGAGGTAAACTCACAGAGTCTCCCCTCTGCTCCCACCTTCCCATATGACTCGGTCCCTCTGGAGTTTTCAGTTGTCCACACTGAAGCTCCGGCAATTTGTCAATTATAGTTCAGGTTTCCCCATGCTGGCACTGGTGTCCATGGAAGTAACTGTTCCAGTAAGCTGGGATTCTCTCTATTTGCCTGTCAGTCTCTCCAATTTGGGGGACAGCAGTTTTCCCTGTGACTTAATTTCCCTTGTGGATCTAGGAAGAATTATTGATCTTCAGTATGTTAAGCTTTTTACTATTAGGACAGAGTGGCAAGCTTCTTACATGCAAGACTGGAAATGTCTAGAATTCTTGGTTCAAAGTAATCTGCTTTGTCTTCCCACATTATCGTCAAAGAAAGGACTGATGCCAATAGTGTTAACTTCCACACAACCTGTTTTTTGGCCTCTGGTTGCTTTTAGAATTTGTCCTTTAATATTGGTACTTTGAAATTTTGCTTTTTAAAAATGTATTTGGTTCTGTGCTAAATGGGGATGAACCTTTTTAATCTTAAGACTTTTCAGGACCAAAGAAATCTATTCTCAATTTCTCTCTATACATTCCCTCTTTTATCTCCTATCTGTTTAGATATTGGAATTGTGAATTTATCCCTGTATCTCTTAGCTTTCCTTGACATTTTCTCCATGTGCACTTCTAGGCTGAGTAATGGGAGACCTGCCTCATGACCATCTTGCTCATAGCTTTGCTTTTCAGTTGTATTCCTCTACTGTGCAGCCTTTTGTTTTTTTAAATAGTTGTGATGTTCTTGTCTATGCTCTTGGGATATTAAATATACTTGTTTTTTGAAATCTATTGTTTGGGCCTTTCATATTATTGGTTTTCTTGAAATAGTTTGGTAATTCATACTTGTAATGTTTAGTTGTTTATTTAGTTGCTCATTTTTTGCACTTGAGAGCTTCTTTTGGTGGATGTTCTGTTTATTAAAGCCTGTGATGGGAGGGGTGGGTTTTGCTGCCAGGTGAGGATATGCCAATATTTTGAATTTAGTTACAGGCTTCACTGCTGCTCTTGAGGGCAAACAAGTTCCTGTGGGTCACTGCCCTGCCTTTTCAGTGTCAGTGGCTTCCCCCACTGTTAAGTTATAGGTCTAAGGCCTGCCACTTGGCCCATGGTTGGGGGATGGGCTTGCTTAGCTATCCTGAATCAGCTCCATAATAAAGGACCCTGCCCATCACCTATGGGCACCCTTCTGCTCTTGCACTGTTGATCCTGGGTTCCAATCCATTCCTCTGTTTTGTGTCCTAAGTTCCTCATTTGCCTACAGCTTTGATCCCATCTGCTTTCTATCTTTCTGGTATTCCTCAAAATTTCTATTCCGTTGCTAGACCTCTCATTTTTCAGTGTTGTAGCAGATTTCCCCCTCCCACCCCGCTTTAGCACATTATGGGATTTAGGGTTGAGAGGGATAGTAGATGCTTCTGTTCTGTTTGTCATCTTGATCCAACTTCACTAGTACCACTATGCAAACAGAAAAAAACCCACACTTCTGTAGCCTTTCTTTTGTTCCAGTTAATTTCCTTGAAAAGAACAAATGTTGCAGTGGCCCCAGGGATGTTCCTATAGCTACAAAATGGGCTGTACTACTAGCCATTCACAGAAAGTATTTACAAAGAATTACTGAAATATCAGCTTTTTTCTCTGCTTCCTAATGTGCAGTTTTATGATACACGTATCAATAGTATAAAGCAATTCCTAGCAGTAAATACTCACAGGGGTAATAAAATAGTATTGAGTGATAACCTGTCTTATTTGTATTGAAAGATTAGGGACAATAAAACCATCTTAAAAAGTACTCAGTTGGTCAGCATGTGGGGTAAGACATTCCTCCTTTTTACCCCCCATTTAACAAATTAGACATCATTCTACAAACAAAAGTACTGTCGTGGGAATGGGACCTGGGAGGAGTCTCACCCACCTGTGCACCCACTAATAGGCTGACAGACCTTGGTATGGGCTGCAGAGCCAGTGAAACCACCCCAAATTCTCGCCACAATCGGGGGGAAAACCTGGAGAGTGCTGACCTGAGCGGATACACACAGATGAGAGAATCTGCAGAAATCCACACTTCCCAAGGGTGACTCCAGCACACCATCAGAGTAAAAAAAAGAAGAGTTTGATAACAGTGGAGAGGGGAAGAGGAACTTTCCCAGTGCTGTCCCCCTACCTCCAGGGCAGCACTGCACAGGGTTGAACCACCTAGCGGTGGGGTGGCAACCCATCCCACGCGGAGAAAGAATGGTTAGTGCCCAGCTACTCCAGTGGTGTGAGATGCAGCTGGAGAAACTAGTTTCTCTCCAGCAACACTCAGAGTACTGAGGCCAGACTTTCATGACTGACGGGAGACCAGGAAAGAGGCAAATAATATCAAAGGGCATTAAATAAATTAGGTTCCTGACTTCTGGTCAAGATAGCAGAGTAGGTAAACTCTGTGCTCATCTCATTCCATATAATCACATCAAAATTACAACTGAATTATAGAACCACCACCACTGAGAACCACCTGAAGAGTAGCTGAGCAGAAGTCCTGTAACTGAGGATATAAAGAAACCTCATCGAGATGGTAGGATAGCTGAAGACATGGAATGGGGAGGCCCCACACCCAGTGTGGCAATTAAGAATTGGGAGGGATATGTCAGCTTTGGAGGTGCCCCCTGAGAAGGAGGGGCCCCAGCCCCAAACCGGGCTCCCCAGCTCGGGGCACCAGGAAGGAGTCCCCATAACATCTGGCTGTGAAAAGCAGCAGGGATTGTATCTGAGTAAGATGGAGGGCTGCTGGGGAGGTAGGTGCTTCTCTGGAGGGACCATGCCCAGACTGCAGCAGCTCATACAGCACCAGGGACAAATGAAAATCTAAATTCCTACCTTCAGTGTGAGGGCTGGAGGGGCAGAGGTCAGGGCAGCTCTCTCCTGGGGAGGAAGTGCTGGCAGGCACCACAGTTCCTTTGTTGAACTCTCCCACCCAGCCGGCCTGACACAGGCAGGTGCTAAACCTGTGCCCTCCATTAACCTGGATAACACCAGGTCCCCTGAGGCCGAGCCCCACCCACTTCCAGTGGCTTTTCCACAGGAGTGGCCTGCAGCTCACACTAAACAAGCAGGGGCTGCCCTCGGAGTGCCCTGTACCTCTTGCTAAGCAGCCCCAAGCCCATCACAAGTGGTGACTGGTCTCAATTTGCACTGTAACTCCCATCAGGTGGCCCAAGCCTGGCATAAGCAGTGGCCAGGAGTGGACTGGAACTTCAACTAAGTAGCTTCAGCTAAGCAGCCACAAGCCAGGCACAAGCAGTAGCCAGCTTTGGTTCACAGTGTAGCCTCTCTCAAGTGCTTTTACACCCAGAACAAGTGGCAACTAACTGCAGATCACTCCGTAGCTCCTGCCAGCCGGGCACATATGACAGCTAACTTAGGCCTGCACCAGAGCCCCTCCCAGGAGGCTGCAGACCTAACACACCAGGTGGCATTAATAAGTCCTTACATATCAATAAAAACTTAAATATAAATGGATTGGATTCACCAATCAAAAGAGACAGAGTAGCTGGATGGATTAAAAAAAAAAAAAGACCCAACTATGCTGCCTACAAGAGACTCACCTCAGCTTTAAGGACACACAGCCTCAACGCTGCAGGATATTCAGTCAACATACAGAATCAGTTGTGTTTTTACACTAATAATGAAACATCTGAAAAAGAAAAAAAGTATCCCAAAACAGCATCAAAACAATACAACACTTAGGTATAAATTTAACCAAGAAAGTAAAAGATCTGTATAATGAAAGCTTGATGAAAGAAATTAAAGAAGTCACAAATGGAAAAATTATCCCGTGTTCATGGATTGGAAGAATATTGTTAAAATGTCCATACTACCCAAAGTGATCTACAGATTCAACACAATCCCTATC
This sequence comes from Miniopterus natalensis, assembly GCF_054644295.1. Lineage (NCBI taxonomy): Eukaryota > Metazoa > Chordata > Mammalia > Chiroptera > Miniopteridae > Miniopterus > Miniopterus natalensis. Next base: position 41,454,746 of record NC_142088.1, read on the forward strand.
AAAATTCCAACTGCATTTTTCACAGAAATAGAACAAAACAATCCTAAAATTTGTATGGAACCACAAAAGACCCTGAATAGCCAAAGAAGTCCAGGGGGAGGAGGGGGAACCAGCATAGGTATCACACTTCCTGATTTCAAACTATACGACAAAGCTGTAGAATTAAAACAGTATGGTATGGCATAAAAACAGACACACAGATCAGTGGAACAGAATAGAGCCCAGAAATGAACCCCTGCAGATATGGTCAGCTAATGTTTGACAAGGGAGCTAAAAACCCTCAATAGGGAAAGAACAGTCTCTTCAACAAATGGTGGTGGGAAAGCTAGGTAACCACATGCAGAGAAATGAAATTGGACCCCTATCTTACACCACTCACAAAAATTAACTCAAAATGGATTAAAGGCTTAAATATAAGACCTGGTACTATAAAACTCCTAGAAAAAACCCCACATAGGCATTAAGCTCCTTTATATTAGCCTTAGCAATGATTTTTTAAATTTGATTCCAAAAGCAAAGGCAACAAAAGCAAAAATAAACCAGTGGGACTACATCAAATTTAAAAGGTGCACAGCAAAGGAAACCATTAAAAAAAAAGAAAGAAAAGGCAACCTATGGAATGGGAGAAAATATTAGCAAACCATACAATGGATAAGGGGTTAATATATAAAATACATAAAGAACTCATATAACAAAACCCCAAATAACCCAATTTAAAAATGGCATAGGATGCCCTGGCCAGGTAGCTCAGTTGGTTAGAGTGTTGTCATGATACACCAACATTGTGGGTTTGATCCCCAGTCAGGGCACATAATGAATTAACCAATAAATGCATAAATAAGTAGAACAACAAGTTGATGTTTCTGTCTCTCTTGCTCCTTTCCTCTCTCTAAAACCAATAAAAAAATGGCATAGGAACTGAATAGAAATATTTCCAAAGAAGATATCCAGATGCCCAATAGGTACACGAAAAGGTGCTCAGTATTATTAATCACCAGGGAAATGCAGATCAAAACCACAGTTAGAATGGCTATCATCAAAACGACAAGAGATAAATGTTGACAAGGATAAGAAAATCCTTGTACACTGTTGGTGCAGCCACTGTAAAAAACAGTATGGAAGTTCCTTGATGAACTACCATATGGTCCAGCAATTCCACCTCTGGGTATATGGACAAAGGAAATGAAAACAATATATCGAAGAGATATGCACTCCTATGTTTACTGTAGCATTATTCACAACAAACAAGACAGGGAAACAACCCATCAACAGGTAAGTGAATAAAGAAGTTGTGGTATATATGTACAAATGGACTATTATTCAACCATGAGAAAGAAGGAAACCGTGCCATTTGTGACAACATGGATGGACCTTGAGGGCATATATGCTAAGTGAGATAAGTCAGACAGAGAAAGACAAATACTGTATGGTATCATGTGGAACTCAAAAAAGCCAAACTCTTAAGTACATTAGTGTTTACCAGAGGCTGGGGTGTGTGTGTGTTGGGGATATGTCATTTAAGGGTACTAACTTGAATAAATAAATCCTAGAGGTCTAATGCACAGCATAGTGATTATAGACAATACTGTTGCTAATACACTACATCTTACTTCAAAGTTGCTAATATACTACATCTTAATTGTTTCTACCACAAAAAAGGAAATGATAAATACGTGACATGATAGAGGTACCTCTATCATGTTATACATATGTATATACTGCAATATATAAATGTATCAAATCAACAGGTTGTACAGTTTAAACTTACACAATGTTATATGGTCAGTTTTACCTCAACAAAATTTTAAAAAATTAACTTTAGGAGAAAAGGCCCAGCACTGCTTTTAGCTGCCACATTTTAGAGAGCCCCTTAAGTCAAGAATTCTATGCCTAGGCCCTCCTGTAGCTGTGCCCCTTTCCAAGAGGTACCGAGTCTATAGGACCAACAGGATATGCCCACCTGGAGCCCATTTTGTTCCGTCCTAGATCATAGTCAAGGTACCTGGACTCAAATTTCCAGCCTAAACAGCTCAGCTTCCAGGGCCTTCATAAGCCTCCTTCAACCAGATCCATCTTCCCCCAAACACATCCCTAAATCTAAAGGGAGGCCAAAAGGTGGTTATTTGCAGGGGCATAAAACCTAGGCATGTAGGCTCAAGAATCCATAATTGTTCCTTTGAGGCCTATCACAGAGCAGATGGAGGTGGTGGAACAGAAGGTGAGGAATGGGCTGTGAGCTGGTTCTCCCCTGCCTGCCACCTTCTGACATGGAATTCTGAGAAGTCTTAAAGTTCTCAAATCTAAGCTATACATACATGGATGTTGTAAACATAATGTAATAGCTTGTTAGTTTGATTTTTTTAACATTGAAATATTTTGACCTGTTGCCTCAAGGCCTAGGAGGGAGAAAGGTAGTGAATGCTAATTGGGTTTCAGGGAGAGTCCTTGCTAACAGAGATGCCACAAGGGAGCCCTGCTCAGTTGTAGGTCCTGTAATCCTACTCACTTAGAGCTACTGCCATCTTCTTCAGCCAGCAGTCTGAGTCAACCAGATAAATAGAAAGTTCTAGAATCACTTTGTAGGTTCCTAGAAGCCAGAAGACAAGTCCTAATTCCTCTTTCTTACATAATTGCTCTTTTAAGCACGTGACACTATGTAGGCTTATCTGAATAAAATCTGACTTGTAGGTAGACTAAGATCATAAAGGCAGTGTGTGTAGTGGTTAAGATCACAACTCTAAAATCACGCTGCCTGGGTTTAGTTCCTAAATTGTAAGTCATGTTGCTAAGCCCAGTGATATGCTGGACCCGGCTTGCACCAGCTCAATGAGAGCCAATTATATGTGGATCTCCCCAACTCCATGTTCAGTGACATCACAAGGCCAAGGTGGGAGCATTTACACCATGGAAATTGACTGCAAATCAGTCTCACAGAAAGCCTTTCAAATTAGTTTGTTTCTGTAAATTATATTTTCCATATTATAGGGATAAATGAGAATGTGTGTTTATGCATATGTATCACTTAGCAAATGCTCAATAAATGCTACCAGTTATTAATACTACATGATTAGAATGTACAAAACCCAGTTCTTTATAAGGAGAGGAAATGATAACATTGGAAACAAGAGACAAACATTTCCACTAAGTGTAAAGTGTTGGTGTAAGATCTTCAAATATATCTTCGAATATTTCTTTGAAACTTAGTTCACACTAGTTTTGTGGTCTCTCCAAATAAAGGAAGGAAAAAAAAAAAGAAGGTAAAATGAAAGGGAATCCTAACTGGCCAAGCCACAAAGCCTTGTGTGGTAAAACAGAAATCTCTGAATTTGTAAGAGCTTGTCTTCAACCTTTAACAGCTGAGAGACAGAGCCTATAAACTTGTAGGAGGCGCTGAAGAGAAGTTACTGAACCTGTTGCAGGTTTTTACTCCTCACCTCCCGTAACAGCAATGGCTCATATTTGTATAGTGCTTCATTTTTATATATGTTCTGGATTAACTCTGTAACAACCCTGTGAGGTGGTATATGAGAAATTAAGCTTACAGGGGTGAAGCCATTTGCTCAAAGGTATGGTTAAGCTTCAACACAAGTTGCCTCTAAGTCCAAGACTTTCTGAACTAGAAATACAATCTCAGGACCACCACATTTTGAAGGGGTTTATCTACCAACAAAACACAAGGCTTTAGTAGTCAACTGTTTCCTCTCAGTTGTTATAATTCCAACTAAAGTACAAAACCTTGATATTCAAACATTCAATTAGCCTTTTAGGGCTACTGATCTACGTGGATGTATTACTCCCGTTACTCCCCTGTAACACTGATATTACTGCAGCATTTATTTTACAAGAGAGAGGGTGAGGGTCTAGAAAGATGAAGGATTCACCAAAGATGGGGAGCAGAAACACCCAGAGGAAGGCTCCTATGAATTACATTGTACTCCTTACCTGATTTTCAACACAACATACAAAAGTCTTATTTCTCAATTGATACAAATCCTACTTAAGTAGCTCCTGAGTTTCAGGAAGGCCTCTGGAAGATGAAGCATCCTCCAAATCTATGTAACGGCCCTCACTGTACTGACAGATTCAGGACTGTTTCAAACATTATTGGAAATGAGGCCCATAGGGAGGGCCGAGTCATTTTACCAAGTTTCTTGCTCAATTGGTATTCATTAACAAGTCTGGACTTGTTTCTGGAAATCATATTTTAGATACAATGAGACAGCAGAGACCTGCCAATCCAAATGTGAGTCAGATAAAAGTTATTCCCGCAGGACTAAATTTAGGGCTTCCCCTAAGCCCGACAGCCACACACAGGTCCCTAAGGATCGAAGCTCCTCCTTCTAGTGATCATCTTCCTACAGTAAACATGTTATTTCCAAGGGGACTGGCCCCAAGGAAGGAGGAAGGGTATGAAGTTGTAGCAGTTGAATAGCTGCTGTTCCCCAGATTTTTGTAGAAGTGACTGATTCCAGTTGTGCTACTATGTAGCTGGGTTAGTCTGGAATCAAAATTGTTTTCTCATTGTTTTGAAAAAGGGGTTCCACCTTCTCTTTTCTAAGACTCCAGATATCACAACCCATGTTCTATATGTAACTAACACAAGAGCAGTTGCTTAATGTAGGCTGGAAATTCAGAGTGGGTCATTTTTTTTCTACTAGCATAATTTGTATTTAGACCACAGAATAAGAGAAAACATTCCTAGGAAAATATTCTGGGCTAAGGGCAATTAATATTTCCCCCTCAGTTTATTGCTACTCCTAAATATCTGAGGGTTCAAATTGTGATTTCTTAGAATTAAAAATTTTTTTTTTCCTTGAATACCAAGCCTTAGATGAGATCTTGTTACACTGTACATATGGCTACACAAAATAGTCTCCATTCTAGTATTTTAAAAATTATGAAGAAGTAAAAGCCCTTATTTATGTGGTACTTCATAATTTACAAACATCTTCACATACATAATATCCCATGTAATCTTCACAGAAAGTAAATATTTTCCTCACTTAACAGATGACAATACTAATCCGTGTCCTCGGTGACTTTACTGGTAATGAGGGTATCAGGAAAATACAACTTGGGTCTTTTGAGCCCAGTGTTCTTTTCCTCATATACCAGGCTGCCCTAAGTTATAAGGGATTCTGTTCCAAAGCACTTCCATTACTTTGTTCAGAAAAAAAGTTTTAAAAGAAAATCTAGTACAAAAGTTCACAAAAGATAAAATTACTTGCCATCAAAGCCTTACCGGTGGTATACTGATTTCCGGAGTCACAGAGCCAGGTCTCTGCATGTTCAGCAACACGTAGGCGTGTTCTACACCCCACACAATCACTGCCCCACAGCTTTCTGACCAAATCAAGTACATTAAAAGAGAAGCAGGATAATACATTGCCAGAGACCTGAATAAATGACCTCAAAGTGAAACAGACCTTTCTAAAAGCTCACCTGAGTGCAAGCTGTTCCATCCTCTGACTGGAGCTGGTAATGGAATATTAAGAAGCCGAAACTGAGGTTCCTGCTATGAAACTAACAACACAAAATACTGTAATTTTAGAAAAGTTTGTAAAAGATTGCTGATTGGCTCTGCTGAAACTATCAGTGTCTAAGAAGCTACATACTGAAAACTTAAATACCTGAAATTCATTTGAACTTTAGGAAGTTGGGGAATTGTGACTAGGAAATTGTGGCAGGCAGAAAGAATCTATAAACCTAAAGTCCAACAAAAGGCCTGAGAGCATTGGCCTATTGAGAAAAGCATTACAATTATATGACGGGTACCCAAAGTTTTCCCGTTGGCATTCTGGTTAAGATTGTTGTATCTTTTTTCTAAAATGTATTTCTTATATATGAAAAGGATTTAAAAAACATAATAAACTAAGTATGAACAAATAAAAAGAAAATACACTAGGTACAAGCAAATTATTACCTTTTGGGGGCAGTACCATTAAAGAAATTGGTTAAAAGAAATGTTCTTAATTGTAACCCTCTACTGCAAAAGAAATAATGAATGTGGGTGTTCTTTTCTTCTTGCCTTTGGGCAACTTCCTCTGGTAGTACTAGAAGCCCCCAGAATCTGTAAACCAGATCTGTAAGTAAATAATTTTCCAGCACTTTTTAGTAAGTCAAAAGTGATTTCCAGGTACTTCTTCCAAATCTGTAAGGTCCCTAGTTGCCTAGCAATCAGCAAGATGATAGCAGAAAAGCAAATTCTGTTCCTGCCTCTATGTAGCTTGGGGAAAAATCTCAACGGGAATCTCATCACTAACTCAAACAAGGCAAAGCCCATGGCTTTGCCCTAGACTGATGCCCAAGATTCAGGCATGGCTCCACCACTTCGGATGCCATGTCATGTTTTAAACAACTGAAGCTCCATTCTCTCTGATGGAGAGCTGTACCTAACTGTACAGCTTTTTTTTATTTAGAAAATTTCACAATGACAGTGTTGAAATACAGGGATTATGGAAAAGACATTTAAAAATGCACTGCCCAATAGAATGGAAATGAAAAATCATAGGTTTCACACCAGATTTTCATTAATTCAAGCCTTCCTTTCCATGCTTCAAGCGGTAGAGCTTACAGTCTATCAGAACTAGTACAAAACAGAATGAATAAACATTCTTACAATATTAAAAGAGTAGGGTCATCTCTAACACTACTTTCTTGTAGTTTCTCCTAAATTTTAAGCCACCCATTCTTTCAAGATGCAGTATTTCAGCATTATTCCAACAAGATTTTATATCTGGATTTTCTAAACTTTGTAAGGAACTGGATTTATAAAAAGGAAGGAAGCTTCTACCAATACATTTTTTTGTGTGTGTTTAAATAACAAAAAATGATTGTTTCTGAGATGTACTGCAAGTTTACTACTATCTGCAAAACTGAGTATTCTTCTTCAACACAAACAAGGGTAACCAATAATCTTTTTCTCATTCAAAAAGAGAAACAATAAAAACAAAAACAAAAATTAGCTAGAAAGCTATGGCTTGTTTCCCACTCAGAAAAAAAATAAAAAATAAGGTATATTCCCATAACTGAATATTCTTTAAAATTAAAAAGGTTTTCATTTTTTAAAGTGTAAAGGAGATGTGCTACACTTTTCTAGTCAGCTTAATGTGTCAGAAGATTTTATATCAATATTGACAGTCTCAGTGTTTTCTATTTTGCTATTATGTAGTCAACCTTAAAAAGCAATTCCTCACATTAAATTAATATGATCCTAAAAATGTAGACTTAAGTTAAATGGGTAAAGGTCCACAGTGGACTTTTGGGAGGGAAGAAGAACTTATCCTCAAAAGCAAAAACTCTTTGGTGGTAAGTATTTACCAATTTTACTCTTTGACAAATTGAACACATCAACTTGAGTCCAGTGTGCATCTGATTTGCTGTATCTCTTGATTTCCAACCTCAGTCATAATTGTTTTCCCCTTTTCTACTTACTTTATAAACCAAGGGCAAAAATACAGTAACTATTATAGTGATTATATGAATTTCCTTATACAAAGACTGTGTGACCCTGCTGAAATCAAACTTCTGACTCAGGCATTGCTGACCTGAGATGTTTGCCTGCAGATACAAAAAACTTATCTTTGGTATATAATAGGCAATTCAAGGTATAAACTGATAAAAACTAGATATAAAAAAATGGAGAATTGCCTGAAGTAATTATAATTAATAATTTTAGAGCTGGAAAGCAATTTAGAAAGCACCTAATCCAAACTTAATTCCCAGATAAAAATAATGAGACACAGACGGCTGGAAAGACTTGGCTAAAATCACACTTCTCATAAGTGCCAGAGCGAGAACCAGAGTCAGGTTTAATATTCCTGGTCAGTTATTTCCTTACATTATACAATATTCATAGTTTGAAAGTTTTATTATTTGGAAATTTATCTCCCAAAAGAGCTTTGTTAGAATTATTTTTTAAAAAAAATCAAACCATAGAAATATTCTATATCTTGGTGGCAGTGTATGCAACTGTATACATTGGTCAAAACTCATAGAACTATGCACCTAAAAAGTGTGAATATTACTGTTTGTAAATTATACCTCAACAAACCTGCCTTTAAAAAAGAATAAAATAGCAAATATCCTACTTGCTATACAGTTTATGAATAAAATATTCCTTTGCCTTTGGGGGAAAAAAAATCAAACCACAGAAATGTTCCAAGTCTGATGGCTGTCCCTCCTCTTTCATCTTGTTGAATAAATGAGTGTTAAGCTTTAGGAGAACAAGAGGTCAAGATCAAGGAAATGGGACATTTAACATGGACAAAGTCAAGATCTGATCGTAATCCTTTCTTCTAGTCCTGAAACAGGTTGATTTCAACACTAATTCTTAGGTATTTGTCACTTACCTTTCAGACCTGTAGACGGTTATGGTGACAGGCCTCAAGGTGTAAAGTTGATTCAATGACAAAGTTCACTTGAACATGTGTCCTCATGGCTACTGCAACCATGACATCAATTTCTCCCAAAGGAGGTTTTAGTCTTAGAGAGCTCAATACACAGCTCTCTCAGTCAGTGAAAGTAACAGGCAGCTTTCTGTTTATTCTTGGAACTAAACATATCTTAAATGGAAGAAAACAGTGAGTAAAGCAAACGCTGAGGTAAGGAGAAAGGTTTTTCACTGACATTATCTACATATCAGTTCCTAATGAACTGGGAGATCTATAGTATACTGTATGGTATATTTAAGGCAAAAAGCTTTATGACATTTGAAGTGGCTGCTTACAACAGGAATTTAAAGAAAGATGTGAAAAAAAACCTTTATAACAGAGAAGGAAAAATTAAAACTGTGAGAAGTAAATCAAAATGAAAATTTGAAAAGTTAAACCATATTTGTTTTTATTTATAGCTATCACATGAATTATAAAGAAGAAAAATACTAGAATGTAACTTGGGTAGATGTACGCATGCTATGGCTAAGACACACCAGTGCTTCTACATATTATGGTTAGTAGAACATTGTCAGTATAACAGGGAATTATGATTATTTAAAAATATGCAGAACTTATTTAATCTGTGCTTTAGAAATAACTGTATACAGTGTTTTAAGTTGAAAAGAACTCAAACAATAACTAATACCAAATATACACCTGTGTATAAGAATTAAAAAAGGCTGCATTCAGTAAAGTCAATCAGCTGTATTAAAAATGACACAAATCCAAAACAAGATGCATGTTATATAAAAAGGGACATTGTAAGATTTGCTTACTGCATTAATAATATCCATGGTTTAACCCACGAAATTTCCTTTTAATTATCATTCTGACAGAAGCATGCAAATAGTCTTAGGATCTACTTAGAGTCTTCTCCAAATCCACTAAGGCTACCTATCCTCTTTTCTGGAGCTAAGCAGGTATTCGGGTAGCGGCTTCCTCTTCTGCATCAGCCCGGTTTGCATTAATTTCTGCAAGTGTTCGCCCGAACCGTGCCCATTCATCATTTCGGGGGACAGCAACCTGCTGTTAAAAGAAAGACAATATTCATGTATAGTGGAAAAAAAGATCAATTTACTCACTATTATTCAGTTTGTTTTCAAATAATTTTTCCATTAAAAAGTAATAATTGACCTGAATGGCCTTTCCATAATTACAGGGACTATAACAATGATTTACAACATTTTGGAACAAAAGACAGTGTTTGTGAAGTGTGTTGTGACAGCCTCAGAAAGGATTTTGCTATTATCACCAACAGCATGAAAGAAAGTAAAAATGACTCTGGAACTGTAACTCCTATGCACTATCTCATGAATTTTGCTGGTGGGGAGGAAAATCTTAAAAAGTTTTACCTTTTGCACCATTCCTAGTATGAAAAAGTTTTTGAAGCATGGTTCAAAAGAGCTGGTTTCTTCATTCATCAGAAAGAATATATGTACCCTGATGTTCACAGCAGCACAGTTTACAATAGCTAAGATCTGGAAACAGCCCAAGTGCCCATCAGTAGATGAGTGGATAAAAAAGCTGTGGGACATTTTCACCATGGAATACTACGTAGCTGTAAAGAGGAAGGATCTCGTACCCTTTGGGACAGTATGGATGGACCTGGAGAATATTATGCTAAGGGAAATAAGCCAGGCAGCGAAAGACAAATATCACATGATCTCGTTTATACGTGGAAGCTAAAGAACTTAATAAACTGATGAACAGAATAGATTCAATGACTTGGAAGCATAGATGAGACTGTCAAATGTCAGGGGGACGGAGGAGGGTGGGTGGGTGGAGGGGGAGAGAGTAACCAAAGAATTTATATGCATATATGCACAACCCAAGGACACGGACAATGGTGGGGAGAGGGACTGGGGAGGGGGAAGGGATGGGGAGGAACAGGTCATTGGGGAGAAAAAGGGACATCTGTAATATTTTAAACAAAAATTTTTAAAAAACCCAAAAAAAAAAACCTAGTTTCTTATAAGTACTTATTTTTGTTTAGAGCATAAGATCACCTTTATTGACACCTTAATCTTCCCACTTTAGTGGTGTACCAAGAGCAAAACGGGAACAGAGGTTTGTGAATCTTCTTCCTCACCAGAGCAGTCCAATGACCACACATTTTTGATAATTGTTATTATAATATTGGAGGAATGTGATAACAATTAGGACACAAACCATTCATTGTGGCAAATGGATGTGCCTGCTTGTAAAACTAGATTAGGTTGGACAGTGAAATCCAATCCAGTATGGTAGTACCAGCCACTGACTACTACTAAGTAGCCATCTGACTACTTACGTTTAATTTACTTAAAATTAAATAAAATCTAAAATTCAGTTCAGTTGTACTAGCCACATATTAAGTGTTTGATAGCCATATGTGTCTAGTGGCTACCACACTGGACAGTGCAGAAACAGAGCAATTCCATCTGTGTAGATAGTTTAATTGACTGTTCTAAATGATTCAATTTACCTCTTTCCAATTGCTAGAGGCCTTGGGGTGTCCAGAGAGGATGGGAATCATAAGGCATAGTAAAAAAGAAGGGACTAAGGCACTTGCCAGGACTGAAAAAAAGGAAATCACTCCTGGGCATTGTATACAGCCAACCCAAGCTCTAACTATGAGAGAGCTGCAACTTATCCTGTTGGATTCAATAACAACATTGTTGCAATAAGCTCAAGAGCCAAGATTCACATTTCACAGTGTCATCAGATAACTCTCAAAAAATATTACTTCTGATTTCTACTGCCTGGTCTAAACAAATCTATGAATACAGAAAAATAAAATTCTGTAAAGTTCAAAAGTCCAACTATAACTCTAAATTTCTTACTTTGCATAAAGAATTTCTAGCTTCCAGCAATGCATGCTTCAAGAAGCAAGGTACTGCCTGGCCGGCGTGGCTCGGCGGTTGAGAGTCGACCTAGGGTCCAGGCGATCGGGGTTCGATACCTGGTCAGGGCACATGCCCGGGTTGTGGGCTCGATGCCCAGTCGGGGGCGTGCAGAAGGCAGCCAATTAATAACTCTCTCATCATTGATGTTTTTCTCTCTCTCCCTCTCCTTTCCTCTCTCTGAAATCAATAAAGATATATTTAAAAAAAAAAAAGCAAGGTACTTCTAACATATGATATTGCCCTCAAAATCTGTTGTATGGGGACACTGGACATCCAGTTTAGAAAGAAAATTAATCTCAAGCATCGTTCTTATGGTGGAAAGTAATTATTATCTTTACAACCATATAGTTTATATAATTCATGAACCTCCAAGACTAGTTTTAGCCACGAAGATAGCGTTCCTACTATGTTGTGAAAGCCAAATAGATGTGTCAAAATTATAGGCAGTGAGCCCCATACCTCTCCCACATCATATATAACAATCTGTCCTTCAGAATCACCCACGGCAATCTCTCTTCCAGAATGGGTCCATCTTACACGATTAAGAGCAGGATTACCCTCCACGGAAATACTGGCAGTTGGCACCTAAAGTCATTTAAAATACAGTGCAGTGTTAAAAGTTTCATCAAGATTTCTATAAATATGGAAAATAGTAATTCTTCTTTCTTCCAACCTGGCTACATTTTTAAAGACAAAGATGAAAACAGGTAAAGAATTTTCCAACTTTCTTCCTGTTCAGTGATACATTCTGAATGACATTATAGTCAATCCTTGAAAATGGTTTGGGAAAATAATGTAAATCTTTAGATAAGAAATTCTCACATGATGGATGCATCATTCTGAGGGATCTTCTCTTTAATAAAACATTCTTTGTTGTTTTAACTTCTTTAAGAAGTCAAGCTGTCTGACATCAGATGGCCAAAACCCCATTTTAAAGCAACATTTCAAAAGCCCTCATAAACAGATTATGGTTCAACTTTAGAGGAGAGGAATGACTTCTGTAGCTTGCATCTGTCAGCTGAAACTTGCGATTTGATCCACAGTCCCTGGGAACAGTTCATACTGAAGATATAGTATGAGTTCTTTGACAGCCCCCACTGCATGAGCTGTCGGGAGCAGGGAGACTGATGGACCAAAACAGTGGCACCAGACCCCCCAATCTGTCTCTCTCCTGTGCTGAAGAAAAGAGATTTACTTGTCACACACAGAACAACCATTCAATGTGGCTCAGGCCAGAGCACAATACAAATTTTTTAAAATTTGAAATCTGACTAAAAATAATCCTTCTAATTTACACCAGTTATCCCCAAATTATAAATTTAACCCCATAGCATTTTAAAACTGTTACAGAGAAAAATTATAATTAAGATGTATTATTTGAGTTTATGATTATAGCAGAGATCAAAATTTAATTGTAACCACGTATCTCTAATACCAAAACTGAAACTAAGAAAGTAAAATTGGTACCATTCTAGTAACCAGTGATATATAATCAAGTCCAATCACCTAGCTAGGGCTTAATATCTTTTCCTAGCAGTATCTGAATGTTCTTCCTCAAAGTACTAAACAAGTAGTTAGCATAGTGTTAAAATCTTTATATTTCCAATATATAACTTCTTTGTCCTGTATAACCAACTATTTTACTTCAAAGGATTTGGACAGATACCACTTGAAATATAAAGAGATGTGGGAATGAGTAGGATGTGGGGAAGCAACCAAGAGACTTTCTCCTCAACTGTCACTGAGAGGACTGCTAACATTACTTCTTACCACCATATAGCAATACAGAATTCTAAGAACATCTTTAAGCTTCTCTAAGCTGGTAAAAATACACATGGCTAAAAATAAACAATAGCTGCAGAGAAATGTCACTGCCAACAAGTGATTTTAGTACAGCAATTAGAAAATTTGATGGTTTCTATATTCATTTTATATCAACAGTAACAATATTTTCACTTTCATGGAACAAGTTATCAAAATACATTTTTCCTTCATTCAAATACGTCAGGCTAAGACTAATGTTTTATGGATGATATACAATTCTATGAAGGCTAAGAAAGAACTTAGAAAGTCAGAATTAAGATTTACATACTTTAAAGAGTCTGAAACTCTCTGCTTTCTAGCCTATAAATGAAAAATATTCCTGTTGCCTTATGAATGAGATTTTGGCAGGACACGAGAAACACCATAGTGCCTTTCAGAAGTAAAAGGAAATGCCCAGTGCTCCTCACAACATTACTTCTCGCTTCAGCTCTGCACAGCATGCTGTTTATTATTTAGGGTACAGAGCTTATTTGGTTTCTTTGTGATGATGCTACACTCACAGAGCCCTTTTACATTCCTTGGGATAAAAAGAATTTCATAAATTATTCAATAACTCTCCAATTTTCTATTTTTCAGTGAAATTTTTTTTATTTTTCCCACTTACCTCTGTGTCATTATTGAGATTCCACAAATCAAGCCTCCCCATGCCATCCACACAGGCAAACAGGGCTGGGTGAGTGGGTGACCACATAACATCATAAACATAGTCTGAATTATCTTCGAATGAGTATAAAGGCTTGTTATTCTGAAAGGGAAAAGTTGATTCTTAGCTCAGTCAAAATATGACATACATTCAACAGATATAACATTTTATGATATTTAACTTAGGCTAGAAAAGTTCTTATAATTTGTTCACTATAGAATTATCTGGAGTTGTGGAACTAAGAATCAACTACTGGATTACATTTTCTTTTTAACTTACAGATACCATACTGTTTTAAAAAAGGAATACAAGGTGCTTTATAAATATTTGTTAATGAGAGGATTTTAGGAAGATGATAGCAATGGCACTGTATTTTTTAAATCTCCCCATAAACCCAAATAAAGAATGGCAAAATCAAAGATTCACAGACAACATCTACAACAAAATCAGGAGACAAAGCTCCAAATGTAAGCAGGGGAGAACAAACCTCTGACAAGTACAGTCTATGAGGGAAGACATGTAGGAAGGCATGAGGGCTCTGACAGCCAGAGAACAGAACAGGAGAGCCTCATAGTCAGTGGCAGATGCTCAGTGGACAGCATGGGGGCCAGTCTGAGAAAAGCAGCAGAAACTGTGAGGGAGTTTGACATTCCGTTTATAAATAAATGCAAGCAGACTCCATATGATATAAGTAAGGTCTAATGGTGCAGTCTGAGCCCTATAAACTCTCAAAATTAACAAGCCAAAGTGTCCTTTCAAGATAAAGTCTCACCAAAGAGAAACTGCTGGGAGAAGTATCCAAGTTGAGGAATACAGCACAATAGGGACAAAGGAAAGAGAAAGTTCAGATACAAGTGGTGAAGAGGAACAGAAAAGGCATATGTCAGAGATGATAGATGATTGATAGATAGATGATAGATAGATAGATAGATAGATAGATAGATAGATAGATAGATAGATAGATAGATAGATAGATAGATAGATCTAGACAGATGATAGATGGATAGATGATAGATAAGATAGCCAGCCAGATAGATAGATAGATAGATGATAGACAGATAGATAAAGATATAGAGAAAAAACATATTTCAGATAAAGAGACAGGCAGAAAAAGATATATCAGCTTTGCAAAAAACACAGGAGAGCTTTCACCTAGACAATGCAACTAGAAAAGCTATCTTTTCCTATTCCCTCCCTCCTAAACGTAAAGAAAAACTCATTTCACTAGTAGAAAATAAGCAACAAAAAAGTACCTTAGTCAAATCCCATACAAAGTGATCCTGACAGACCTTCAATAAGGGTGTCACGACAATTAAATGGGAACAGTCTTTTCAACAGATGATGTTGGGACAAGTGAACATGCACATGCAGAAAAATGAAGTTGGGCACCTCCTTCCTCACACAGAAATTAACTTAAAATGTACCACAGATCTAAGTATAAGAGGTAAAACTATAAAACTCTTAAGAGAAAGCATAGGAGTAAATCATTGTGACCTTGGATTCTGCAATAGTTTCTCAGATAGGAAGCCAAAAGCACAAGCAACAAAAGTACTAAGTTCGGCTACATCAAAACTAAATACTATAGTGCTTCAAACAATACCCTCAAGAAAGTGAAAAGAGAATTTATACAATGGGAGAAAACATTTGACAATCATATACCTGATAATGACTTGTATCTAGAACTCTTACAATTCATTAACAAAGGCAAATAACCCAATTAAAAATTGGGCAAAGGATCTGAATACATTTCTCCAAAGAACTACAAATAGCAACTAAGCACTTGAAAAAATGCTCAACATCATTATCCATCAGGGGAATGCCAGTCAAAACCACAATGAGATCTCATTTCAGGATAGACAAAAACAAGTGTTGGTGATGAGGCTGTGAGAAACTGGAGCCCTCAGACACTGCTGGTGGGAATGTAAATTGGTGTAGCTGCTTTGAAAAACAGTTTGGGAGTTCCTCGAAATGCTACTTAGAGTTGACATATGACCCAACAATTTTCCTAGGTATATACCCAAGAGAAATGAAAACATATGTACACACAAAACCTTGTAAATGTTCATAACACCATTCTTCCTAAATGTGGGAACAACCCAAACGTTCATCAACTAATGAATAAACAAAGTGGTATATCCATTCAATGGGATACTATTCAGCCATAAAAGGAATAAAATATGGACACGTGCTCAACATGGATGAACCTTAAAAATATTATGCAAAATGAAAGAAGACAGTCACATATTGTATGATTCCATGAAATGTCCATGAACTGTCATAATAGGAAGTTCTAAAGAAACTGAAAGTACATTAGTAGTCTCAAGAGCTAGGGGAGGGGGAACAAGGAATGAGTGCCAATGGATACAGGGTTTCCTTCTGAAATTTGAAAATGTTCTAAAGTTACATAGTATATACACACCTCTGTGAATATATTAAGAACCACTGAATTTTACACTTTAGCAAGTTAAATTTTATGGCATATGAATTATATCTCAATAACACTGTTATTTTCAAAAGAACACACAAAAAGATAAAGAAATGACAAAGATTAATGAAGATATACCTATAATGCCAGCCACTGAAGAAGAAAGTCAAAGCAATACAATACATTACAAAAATTTATAATTCAAGAGAATTGCCCTAAAATAAAAGACAGTTTGAAATTACTTATCAAAGAGTATCCTATGTATCTAGGACAATCAACCCTTTAAAGAAAAAGAAAAAATCATTTGATCATCCAGGTTTTTTAAGAAGACCAAGTCACAAGGAAAGGAAAATCAGATTTTCATCAGACTTTTTGACAACAATGCTTTCGTCAGAAGCACTGAATACAGTAACATATTCAGGTAATAAAAAAAAAAAAATGTAAATCATAGATTTTATATACAGCCAAACTGAACTTCATAACCAGACAGACCATTGTGAATATAGGAAAAATGCATCATGAGCACCCCCTGAAAAATCTACCACAGAATAAGCTTCAGATGAACAAAGAGCGAAGAGACATCAACAGGAGTGGGAGACAGATACCAAGTGCTTCTTGTGGTTAAGCTTCTGTCTTTGGAAGTACAAATAATCTACAACTATACACAACAGCATGAACAATAACATAAGAATGCAAACTCCAGGCTGTGAGAAACTCTAATAGCACAACCAACCTGGTTTCTTCTTCAACAACAAAGCAAGAAGAGAAGAAAGGAAACCCTATTTTAAGAGAGGACCTCAAAAGATATGCCAATTGCAAATATATGAACCTTATTTGGATCCTGCTTCAAACAAATAATAGCAAGTTACACTATTCTCTCTGCTTTTCTATCTATTTGGGATTTTCCACAATAAAAAGTTTAAAAATATAAATTTAAAAATTTCAGATATCACAGTAAGTGTTAACAGCATGATTATCTTAATATCCAAAAATGTTTGTAATTAAGAAAACAAATTTTTAGCAAAATTTATAAGTAACTGTAAGCTAAAAACAGAAACTAAGAGTTTTCTCCCCTCTTAAAATCATTATTTTCCTATCATTCTCTTTGGCAACAATCCAGAGGAAGTCTCACTCTGAAGTAGTGGTTTTTAATTTAGGATGGGTATCACAATCATCTGCAGAGCTTTTTAAAAATTCAGATACAGCGCCTCACCCTCAATGCATTTCATCAATGTTATTACTTCACTAGTGATTCTGACGAACATCAGTGATTAAGAACCACCATGCTGCCCTGCCAGGTGTGGCTCAGCGGCTGAGCATTGACCTAGGATCCTGGAGATCGGGGTTCGATTCCCGGTCAGGGCACATGCCTGGGTTGCGGGCTAGGCAGCCGATCAATGACTCTCTCATCATTGATGTTTCTATCTCTCTCTCTCCCCCTCCTTTCCTCTCTCTGAAATCAATAAAGATACGTTTAAAAAAAAAAAAAAGAAAAAAGAACCACCATGCTAAAATCTATCACTCCTGAGGTGACTGTATCTTCAAAAATATCCCATTTTCAGGCAATTTTATGGTCTCGAGACATCAAAGACTTAAAACAGAAGTTATACACAATCATGTTCACATGCTCGATTGTAAAAATATGTACTGGTCTACATAATCTTCTAAAGAAGGGGTTATCAATAGAAAAATGGACAAAAGACTTGAACAGGCACTTCACAAAATGGCCAATAAACATATGCAAAGGTGCTTAACCTCATTAGTCTCAAGGTATTGCAAATTAAAACCACAACATAATGTAACCACATTCATGAGAATGACTAAAATGAAAGAAAGGCAGAGAATACTAAGTGTTAGCAATGATGCAGAGTAAAGGAAATTTTCATATGCTACTGGTAAATTATAAACTGGTAGAATCATTTTGGAAAATTGCTTGGCAGTATCTACTAAAGCAGAATTATACATATCTTATGGCAAAGAATTTCACTACTACATAGATGCTCAACAGAAACGAGTGCTTATGCCCATCAAAAGACATCTACAACTATGCTCCTAGCAGCACTACTTATAACAGCTCCCTGTAATCAACTCAAATACCATCAGCAGTAGAATGGACAAATTATGGTATATATACATATGGAATAGTATACAGCTGAGAGAATTAACACTCTACAACTACACTCAATAACATGAATCTCATAAACAATGTTGAGCAAAAAAGCCAGATACAAATTCATATGTATTGTATAATTCTTTTTTATAAAATATGAAAAAAATTATATACAAATTAGATTAAAACTTACTTATATTTATAATGAAAAAGGAGGTTGCTAAATATCCCAGGAAAGGATTAGATTAAAATGTTCATCTACTTAGTGGATTATGATGCAGCCAGAGAAAAAAGCAGGATATAACTGGGTGAAAAATTATATTAAAAATAAAAATACAATAAATGGTAACATGTTCCCAACTTTTAAAAACGTTATTGCAGATCTTTTATAATTTTTTTCAAGTTTAATTTTAAAAACATGGTCACCTAAGGATTAATAATTTCCCCCAAAGAGAAAGAAAGCACAAACTTGACACCAATTATTGTTTCATAATATATTAATTTTATATATGACACTGCAAATTAAAACCCCAAACAGATCATTTAAAGTCCTTTTTTTTTTTTAAAAAAAAAATATATCTTTATTGATTTCAGAGAGAGGAAAGGAAAGGGAGAGAGAGATAGAAACATCAGTCATTGATCAAGCCCGCAACCGGGCATGTGCCTTGACCGGGAATCGAACCCCGATCGCCTGGATCCTAGGTCAATGCTCAACCGCTGAGCCACGCCAGGCCGGGCTAAAGTCCTTTTTAATCGTAGTATTTTTTCCTAACTTGAAGAGAACTTCTACCTAAGTGGAAGAGTAGCAGCAGGGAAGAGTTGAAGAGGGGCACATAGACTCTTATCTCAGGGCTGCCAATACCCAGCTTTAAGGCTTTGGCAAGTCACTATCATTCTGGTTACCTATTTCCTAATTTATAAAACAAAGGTTTTATGTTGAAATTCCCTAATCCCTAGAAAGTTAAAAAATATGCTATTGCCTTAGTGTCCCCCTTACATACAGTATTCCGATTTTCTTAGCCTGGGGTTGCGAGGTAAGCACTGAAAGTTTTAAAATTGCCCGGGTGATTCTCATTCAATCCAAATTGAGAACCACTGAACTAGATAATGTCCCAAGGTCACTGCAGCTCTAAAATGCTTACAAAGAAAAGGTATGCAGACATATTTGTCAAAAGAATGAATCAAAACAAAGGGCTCCTTTGAATGATTGATAGTATTTGAATGCGAAAAGGTAGCTAATTCTGGTACAGTGGCGACAGTTAACACTATATGGTCAAGGGACAAACCGTATTTTTTTCTGAGTTCTTTACAGTTATGTATTGGGTTGAATAGTGTCCCCCGCCCAAATTCATATCCACCTGGAACCTATAAATGTGATGACATTTGGAATCAGGATCTTTGCAAACATAATCAAGTTAAGCTATGGTTATACTGCATTACGGCAGGCCCTAAATCTAGCATGACTGTTGATCTTAAAAGAAGAAAAGAATTTGGACAGAGACAAACAGGGAGGATACCAGGTGATGACAGAGGCAGAAACTGGGGTGATGCAGCTGCAAGCCAAGTAGCACTAAGACTGCTGGCAACCACCAGAAGCTAGGAAAAGAAGCGTGGAACAGAGGAACAGATTCTCCCTCAGAGCCTCCAAAAGTAACCAACCTTGCCAACACCTTGACTTTGGACTTCTGGCCTCTGGTACTGTGAGAGAATAAATTTCTGTTGTGTTAAAGACACCTAGTTTGTGGTTATTTGTTCCAGTATCCCTAGGGAACAAATATAGTAATTCTGCATTTTTCTGGGGTAACTGGATAGATCTAGATTAACAACCAGAGAGTCCCTATAGTAAATACATGGACATAATAGTGAGGTCCTCTCAAGAGAACTGGGAAATACATCTTCACTTGGATCAGAAGAGAAATAAACAGATCCTCTTTTAAAAGAAATGATTCCAAGGTCAGAAATACCTTCTTTATAACCTGACTGACAATACTACCTTTTTGAGAAGAAATGTGTCTATTAAAAACAGTGGAAATACAAAGAAGCAGAGTCTTACAACAAAAATACAGACAGTATCCAATGCAAGCACTGTCCAGGAGAGACAGAGTCTCAGTCAACCATCTCTGAGAATTACCACCCATGGCAA
This sequence comes from Miniopterus natalensis, assembly GCF_054644295.1. Lineage (NCBI taxonomy): Eukaryota > Metazoa > Chordata > Mammalia > Chiroptera > Miniopteridae > Miniopterus > Miniopterus natalensis. The sequence goes on from NC_142088.1 coordinate 41,475,211, forward strand.
GACTATCTCTATGTGAAGTTGAATGAATCATGATATCTTTGCTTGATGCCATTAAACATTCAAATTAGAAAACGTCTTTTGTTCCAATTCCTTGCTCACTAAGCAATCCTCTGATTATAATTTGGCTTCCCATGTGGGTTGTCTACAGGGAAACAATGAGCTGGTCAGGCCAGCATGAGTATCTGGGCCTCTTGGCAGTTATTTCTCACTGTAAATTAATAAATTGACTTTCTCCAATGTATCAGTGTGTTAGAAGCCTGTTAGTTCCAGTCAGCACTTCCTAGCTAATCAACTCTAGTAGACTGAGAAAATTTTCTAAATAAGTGAAGGACAGACTGGACACTGGTCAGCAGCAAGTTACTATGGTAAATGCTGCCACTAAGTCCCAATGGTTAGTAAGCTTCCCCCCAAAACACCCCAACCTCATATGTCTAATATGTGCACAGTCGCTATTCCAAAAATTAGTAAAATCTCTTTGACCCTGCTTTAATGCTTGTATTTTTAGAGTTAAATAGGTAAGTTGTTAAAGTGAGGAAGGGTGTAAGAATCAGATATTGTAAAAATATTTTAGGGTGTGTACAGATTACAAAAGTCTGCAAACTACCAATTCTAAGAAATTACCATATTAATCTTAATTTTGTCACTTTATGGTAAATATGGTTCTGATAGGCATTGTTCTGAGACTAGAACTTTAAAGACTGTGTACTTTAAAAACATTTTGTTTTCCAAATAATTCATTCTTATATTTTAAGAGTAATCTGTAACATGTATAGTTAAATGTAATGGAACATTAAGCTAATTTACCAGGTCTACCTCTTAATTTACCAGGACTTACTGTACATCAGTTTTTATCTGTCTTTTCTCCATTTTGTATAAAGCTCTCCAAAGAGAAAATGTATGACTTTTGTGCTGGGCTGTATGACAACTATTGGAGGTGCTATATGAGATATTCAGGGGCTTTCCCTCCAACTCAGTTCAGGGTAGACAGTTCTGTGCTTGAAAAACCTGAAATGGTTGGAAGACTGGTCGTTGGTTGTATGTGGGGTTATCATACTTGTCAACACATTTTTTATGAAAACTTCAGCTTCTAGTAGCTCACTCACGTTACATCTAACTTATCAGATTTGATCTATCAGTTAATCATGCTATTAGAAAGCTTTTCACCTTTCCTATGTAGTATTAGAGCACCACCTTGTGTTAGGAACCTAAGCAAATGAGCAGACATCTGTTTTTAGATACCTTAGTTGTCCATAGTTTTACTGTCCAGTCAAATGATGAAGTGACAAAAAGATGTGAGAAGTCTACTGCTCCAACAGCTGCATGACAATGGATGCCAGTGATTGGTCCTTGATGTCCTTCGAACATCTCACTGATTCCAGCTTTGCTATTTCATAAAAGTGAAAATGAAAATGTTAGAGAAATCTCTGTAAGATGACCACTTACAAATACATTATTTTACAGTTTATATATCAGACTTTGACATAATTTCAACAAACTTAACTCTGTGCTCATAACATATCAGAATAACTGAAATTGAATGTTACTCTATTTGATAACAGTACTAAAGCAATAAGTACATTTTTGAACCATAAACATCATGCTGTTGAAGACAGAACTCAGAAGTTCAATATCTGAGGTGGTGGAATAGAGACAAAGGGATGCTACATGTAAGAGAAAATCTGGGCTACTTTTAAATCAAAAGCTTTGAAGTGAAGGCGATCTGTATTTGAGATGAAAACTGGGCATTCAATTTTTTTTTTAAAGGAAGCAATTGATAAGGTACAGCTAGACAATTTCAAAACAGACTGAACAGCAGGAGAAATACTAGTCAATTTAAAATGTATACGTGACATTACTGTACAATTATCAGGAGGATTGAACTAAAGCTTAAAGTCCAAATACAATGGGAAAACAACTGAAAAACTGAAAAATCTTGTTTACAATTCTAAAGGTCAGTATGTGGCATGTGAATACAGTATTTGCAATTGCTGACTGCTATTTCCCACCAACTTCCATGAGCACGTGTACACATACAAAACCACAACACATCACAACCCTCAAAATTCAGAATACATCCTGATCCAAAATAACCTTTTATTTTTTAAAAAGTATTTGTTTTAATTTTATATACCTGACCTCAAATAATTTGTCACAAATAATGAGTGGCTCTGGGATAGATTGCTACTTAAATAAGAGGCAATTTGTTTTAATGAGATTATTCAAAGAATAATTTTAAATAATTGCAAATTCCAGTTTACAGGTACCTGCCATGGCGGCATGCTGTGTACACAGAGCCTTCTTCACTCCCAACAACAAAGTTGTTGACATCTCCAACAGGGAAAGACATAGATGTCACAGCTACTGCCTTTGACTGTTTATGAACCAATTCCATGCTATCCTGCATATCAAAAATTAAGGAAATTACTTTATAAATTTGCAACTTTTAATTTTTTAAGAAAAATTTCTAGTTTTAATTGGTTTGTAAACCATTCTTTTATTATACTACTTATAAAAATTGTCTTTGATTAAATGAAGCAGGTTTGAAAATAAAGTATTTATACAACAAACTACATTTAACACATGTTTAGGTTTATAAACTGTTGCCGTAATACCACTATAAAACATTTATGAAAAACATAAGCTGGGGTTTAAACAGACTTGAAAAGTAACATTTGCCTCAAAATTTCAGCATTTTCCAAGATGAACCTACCTGTGGATGGGAAAGCATGTCCAGACTCCACGAACAAATCTTTCCATCAGTAGAGATGCTAATTAGATTGTGAGCATTTTGTGTTCCAACGACATTTACACAATATACAGGATGCTGAAGAAAGAGATATTAAGATTTTCTGGAATTATTTCACCAAAAAGTGAAATAATTTTTACTGCTAATCACAGATATTGTTTCATATCAAAACAGTCTCATATCTTCAGGGCATTTTTAATGTGAAGTTTGATGCTACTCTGTTAACAAAAGGTTGTCTCAGAAGAGAAATGGGTTTCTAATAAAACAAATTTTCAAAAATACAGGAAAAAAGGCCTTTGCTCTTGGTTACTAAATGATGAGGAATTCACACATCAAAGGAAACACATCCTGACACTACTCTGATGGACACTACTAAGTATTTAATGGTGAAGGAGCACACAAGTCTAATGGAAATAACCCCGTTACTTACTGTGTGTGCAGCAGCTGACAGTGGAGTTCTTTGCACTGGAGTTCTTTTATTGCTACGGTTATCCCATAGCACAATTTGGCCTGAATACGTACCACCAACAACCAGATTTGGATGAAATTTTGCAAATGTAGCAGACATCACAGCTGACTGCAAATAAGTAAGATTTTTATACTTAAGGTTCAAATGTCCGAAGCCTGACAAGTTATAAAAATAAATCTATATCCAAAGAATTTTTCCCTTTATTGTAAAGCATTAGAGGTTATAAAAACAAGTAAATAAATTCATTAAAAATTTTTGTTTGTTCTAGAATATAAAACTTTATCTTTAGAATAGTTTTTGCTTAAAAGTCAAATGCAATGATTATTTACATAAATGTTTAAGTAATTTATAAAGAAAGTAAAAAATTATTTCATTTGATTACAGTATTAAATCAAAAGATAACTGGCTCTGCATTAGCCTCTAACAATAATCTGACAACAGAGAACATGTTAGTTTTGATTCAATTAAGTGTTTTTTCAGAATTATATTATTATTAAAAGATTATAACTTATGCAACCAAAAAAGGCTTGTAAATTCTAACCTTCCAGTAAATCCACTTTAAAACTCTGCATCTGTTTCCTACTTCAAACATATGTTTCTACTTAAAACTATCTAGTTCCAACTCCTCAGGCCATGTATAAGTAATTCAGTGGGCCAACAGTCTAATTGTATGTTCAGCAAATAAGTTCCTAAGAAACTTCCTGTAGAAAAGACATTTTATAAAAGATTTCTTTTATAGAATCAATCACAATAATAGAAAATCACAACTGCAAAGAACTTTAGGTGTGATTAAACATTATAAGAGGTGTCAGAAACGCTACAAAAGGCAGATCATGTTGAACTGAGAAGTCTTCAGTTTTCTGTTAACATCTGTTTGCAAATATGGGGTGGTTTAGTAAATGCCAACCCAATGAAATCATTATGTTGACAAGAAAAGAAAGAGGCACTCGCCTAATTCATTAATGAATTCTTAAACTTGCGGAAGGCTGTTAAAAGACCATCTTACCTGGCAGTGAAATACATACTCTGGGGTAGTTTTTTTGTATTTCATATTCCATACAAGGGCCACACCATCAGGTTCATGAGGAGCATCTTCATTGTTATTATAGGAAGCCACGAGTAACTCTGGATACTGCTCACAAAAATCAAGTAGAAAAAATGCTATGACAATAAGAACTGTTTTTATATTCCTAGTTACTCAATTGTTTTTATGAAATTATTCTGAAAGTACAAATACCTAACACTTCATCAAAAAAGATATCTCGAGTTACGTTCACTGGGATATTAGTACAACCTTAGATTAGTACAGTTAGTTATTTAAAATGTTTTAATGTAGTTATATAAAATTTTTTAATTAAAATGTTTTCATTAACTTCATTCATATATGTGTTGCAATTTTATCCAAAGGATTTGGTGAGCAATTGAAATTAGTAATTAGTATTATCATAAATAAAACCTTGAGTTTTAAATATAAATAATGTTTCCAATCCTTTCTTCCACAGCATATAAAACAAAATGAGTAAGAAAACATTAGAGCCATAATCCATTATTATTTTAAATGATATATATTGATTTAACCACACAATGTTTCCACAATTAAAAGGTGAACAGATTAAACAAAAAACAAAACACCCCCCTCCCCAAAAAACCCCAACAACTCATACACACAGACAACACTATGGTGATTACCAGAGGGAAACGGGGGTGGGGAGAGGTAGAAAGGGTAAAGGGAAGATAAATGGTGATGGAAGGAGACTTGACTTTGGGTGGTGAACACATAATACAATATATACAGATGATGTGTTATAGAACTGTACATTTAAACCTATACAATTTTATTAACCAATGTCACCCCAATAAATTCAATAAAAGTAAAATAAAATAAAAGTAAAGGAAGAAAAAAGAAGAAAAAAAATGAGTTAACAGTAACCAGTTTTGTTATAATTTACCTGAGATGACCAATCCAAACAACTAACAACCCGGTGCTTCGACCAACGTTCGTCAAAAAATTGTCGATTTAGTGACAGTTTTGCACCTGCTTGAATCTCTCTACAGAAAAGACCAAAACCAAAAAAAAAACATGATGTTAGAACTTCTCACTCTTAATCTTAAAGTAATTTAATATTGCTGAAGCCACAATTTTAGCAATTAAACATTACCCTTCTTTGTCTTCCAAATCTCTTCCACTGTAGTCAAAGAAGATGTTAATCTGCTCAGAAAGAGCTCTTTCTACAATTCTTGTGGAATGGTCAAAGAAACTTAAAAATTCTTCTGTATGCAAGATTTGTTGCTTTTCTTCTTCAGTCAGCTCATGAGGGGGAGCTGGAAAACAAATGTTTCCTGTAGTCTGATTTATGTGAGCCAAATCAGGTCAGTTCACTATTACAGTTTGGATCAATGAATGGCACACATTCTTTTTCAACCAGATTCAGCTCTTAGATTTAGAGCATTTTATTCTACTTTCATACATAAACAATAAAGGAAATCTTAATAGGAATCAACAAAATTTTTTAAAGTTAAATTTTTTAAGATACCTTTACTATCATTTTCCTCATCTTTCTTTAAAGTTTTCTCTTCTTCGGGTTCAATAGGTGGTTTAGGAGTCACTACATCATCATCTTCTTCTTCATCTGAAAAACAGAACAAAAATTATTTTTATGAAAATCACTGATAATTTTTGAGGTAATGTGCAGAAGGTATCACAACTCTTTACATAAAAGCAAAATCAAACCACCAATAAGACAGAACGAGTACAAATAATACAAATTTTATCAACACAACTGTGAAGAAAGCATTAAGTAGAATCTCCTGGTTTTATACATACCTATGTGGTACCTTATCAACAGTCATACCGAATTCTGTAGCTACAGAAACTGAAATGAGATATGTAAGCAACTAGGATGAATTCCTCATGGAAATCTCTAAAAGCTTGCAAGCATTTATCATTCCAGACAGAACAACATGCAACTCCTGCATAGTTTTATGTAGCATGCTGACACATTAATGCTGCAGAATGAAGAAAATCAAATGTCTAAAATAGCCTACAGAGCTGGCTGCTTACTTGTGATCTGAAACCATCAGTGTCTAATGGGTCTTCATATGGCATAAAGACGGCTTACATTAACTCTCAGGTTGCTATTTCAGAGGCAGATTTTAAAGATAATAGCTATGAGACTACATTTTCTATTCTGTCATTTTAAATGCAAGTCTCATTATCTGCGGTTACAAAATGTGGCAATAAGCACTTAATGTTTTCTTGAATAAAAATATATATTGAGACTATATACAACATTTATAAGGCTTTTTTTTTTTTATTACCAAACATCCTCCTATATTCCCAAACCAGGAAATAATTTAAAATCACTTATTTTAAAATGTTATAGAACATACAACTCTGCCTATCTTCTCTTTCACTACCTACTGAGATGGATTTTTATGGAGAAAACATTTATTTTTTTTTGCCTAAACAGATGTGTCATTTGTCTATAAGGGGAGAGCAGCAGGCATCTACAGCAGAGTGCATCTCAAGTAATGAGAGCCTATTCAACAAGGGAACTTTACTTGTTAGTTATAGTCATTTCTCTGACCCATGTTCAAAATTATCTAAAACACACATACATACGACGTACACAAAAGAATAGTCAAGGATGGGAACCAGCTGCCAAGTCACGGTCCCAGCAGCCAGGCCAGCTGACTAGATAGCAACAACCAGATGGCACTGCTGGGATTGTGTCTTTCTGCTACAAGGTGGCAATGGGATGGCATAACATTCTTCCGCTCGACTGCTTCCAATCCTGTCTCTCCCCAATGGCAAGCCCGTGCAATTACCCGCACTCCAGGAGGCCTACAGATAAGCCTTTGCCCTGCAAACAAAATGCAGCTTGTAGGCCACACCAGCTGCCAAACCACACACATAGTGTTAGGTTTGGAGAGCTATGAAAATCTTTCTAACTCTATAGTATAAGCAATAAAAATATAACTGTAGCTGTAGGAAAGAAAGCTTTAAATGACACTGTATAATGCACACAATGATACAACCTCCAACTTAATCAAAATGATAATGACGTATGCCAATCCTACATTACTTGAAATAGAGCGATTTTTACGTTCTGACAAGTTTACAGAACTAGGATAAATGGCACGAGTGATTTCAATATATGCTCATACTTTTGAACCAAATGGTGAAGGTTAAAATTTTTCCTTTCAAGGGCCTCAATCAGCCACAAAGGAAAACAGTAATCACTGTCTTTTCAGCCAGCCCAACCGCATTTGTCAGCCCTTTCTCCGTCAATGCAGCCAGAGCAATCAACCTGCCAAACATTCAGAATGGAAAAACAATCTGAAAATACAGGGTATAATGCACCTGCCAGTGAAAATGGCCATTTCAAGAAAAGCTAGTGATCTCAGTGACCCCGCTGGGGAGGCAGTGGTGCAAAGGGGAAAGAACACGTAAAAGAATTCTTAGTGATCGCCACTCTCTTGCACATTGACACTTCCTTACAAAGCATGCCAATTACAGCTTTTGTGCTACTTAAAAAATGAAAGCTTTTTTGGAACAATATAATCACACAGAGAAACAGAAAGACAGTGCTCCTTTTTAGATGAATTCTCATATACTATAGATTATTAATCTGAAAACAGTATAACTGGTAATTCTATATGTTACTGCTCAAACATTAGAATGAAATTCTACTATAATGTCACCTGCAAGTGTAATGTAATAAAATAATTTAATTACATTTAACTTAAAAGTTAACTTTTAGAATAATGGGATATTTACTTCAATTAAAAATTAAGTCTGGGAATATAAATACCCATTTTCTGCTAATACTATCAATTATCCTAATCAATTTTGTTTACTAGTAGGGTTCACTGTATGTAATTCCTAAAGTCAGAGACAGGGATTTTGCATCACTCTGGACAGGTCATTCCTCAGCCCTATGCATTATAAATTATAGCCTCCTACCTACACCTCATATTCTCCTCCCTCAACTTTGTTGTATTATCCAACTTCTCAGTACCATTTCCAATGACAGGTGTCAAATTCCTGTCATAATGCATATGGTCAGTACTTTAGTGCTAAGTGACCTCATAATCTACATATTTATCAGAAAAGATCTTGTTTATAGACACTTTTCCTTTTAAAATTTAAAATGTAGATGAGGTATGTTAGACAGTGATCTGTATCTGCCTACCATATGGCATCTGCCATGCCTATTTGTCTATATAGATTATTTTAGTTATAGATGAATGATAAGTATTAACTATTTAAATACACGTTTTCAGGATTTCATTTTAGAATGAACACTCATACCTCCCTTTCCATATGGAATAAAAAGTGATTTAAAAATTATGATAGGTACTGAAACCCAAGCTTCATAAAATTGATTAAGCTAAATAAAATATCAAGGAACATAAAAACAAATGATCTGCTATTCTTATAAATTGCAAAATATAATATTTTCATTATAAAGCTGGTCTTAAACAATTACCTATATATACCAAATATTTGGCAAAAATGCCTAACATCAATAACATCAGATTAGAGAATGTTTCTCTGAAACAAATATACTTCTTTTATTTAAAAAAAAATACCATAGCTACTAAAGAACTACTAACAAAACCAAAATACTACAATTCTAAAGATCTAAGCTAGTCCCTATTACATGATAAACTACAATATATTTAAAACTGAAAAAGACTGCAACAGAACAAGAACACTGAAAAATGGGACTGCCATGTCACATCAATTTATTGATGAATATTCATTGCAATATGCTAAGTGGTTAACTCCATGCTTTCTCTGACAGGGAATCTAAGGTTATAAACTGAGCAGTAAAGAATGCATAAAAGTAGCAGTTACTTTTAAAATGACAAACCTCTTGTCAATGAATGCTAAGACTAGGTTTAATGAACCACTGAATTTTACTTTAAGTTAACATCAAAATTGTGATGTATTTTGGTGAGATGGGAAGAAAAGCTGTTCTGTAAATTAAGCTGCACCTAGAAATAACACCAAAGAATGAAATTTCAGTTGTCGGAATAATCTGTTACAATGGAATAGGTTAATCAAAGTTAAATCATCTGTGAAATGGGTGGCTTTTGTTAAACTGAAGGGAGTCTTCAGAGCAAGTTTTCTCATCTGTATGTCATATTACATTTAAGAGACATCTAAGAAAAGAACAAGCCACAAAGTACACTTTGAATTATTTTAAAATATTACAACTCACTTAACAGGTAATATGCAAGATCCTAGAAAATCCTCACTAAACACTGATACTTTTTAATCTGTCACTTATCAGGATTAGCTCAATATGAAGTGAAAACAAATCCTATCATTAGTACATTAATGTTGTTTAGGAAATAAATTTTTCGTTTTCATTATACTGATGTACCCTATTTTAAGATAGTTTAATAGCCAATGAAGAATGCCTAATTTAAAAAGCAGTCTGATTATTCATGGTACAAAGGAAGTTGCCACTGAGTTCTAAAAAATAAGAGAATTTGTTGCATATAAAAATATACTTTAATTTACAAACACTCAACATGAATAACTTTATGAACATCTTTCAGAAAATGAAAATAGTAGAGGTTTTTTAAATGCTGCAATCATTAATTTACAAATATAGGTTAGATATGATTTTCCTTTAATATTTTGAAAATAACCCTTTCTTTTATGGGTCAACATAATTTTGAATCAAGTCATTTCAATCCATTTGTCCATAATTTCATCTTCTTATACCTTATTCTTTAAAATCATTATTAAGAGAATTTATATTGGGACAAATCTTCATGACTGTATCAAGGGAATCCATTCCTTTTATTTTTTTGAACATTTAGAGTAAGATGCAAGGTCACTTGAATTTCCGTAATAATTTAGATGTTCAACAAAGAAAAATACATAGCAGACTTTTCAATCAGAAAATATTCTGAATACAGATCTAATGCTAATTTGGGGGGCATAAAAAAAGGAGTAATACTTTAACTATACTATTTACTTTAACAAAGAATTTGTCTCTCTAGACTCTTTTTTTTAAAATCTTCACCAGAGGATATGTTTTTACTGACTTTAGAGAGAGGAGAAGGGAGAGGGGGAGGGAGTAAGAGAGAGTGAGAGGGAGAGAGAGAAACACTGATGTGAGAGAGAAACATCCATTGGTTGCCTCCCATACACACTCTGACCAGGAATCAAACCTACAACCTAGGTATGTACCCTGACTAGGAGTCGAACCCGAAACCTTTTGGTGTACGGGATGATGCTCCAACCAACTAAGCCACCTAGCCAGGGTTCTACATGGTCTTTTTTATATAAAAAATTCAGAGTTTATTTAGGCAGTACTGGCATAATTTACATAGATTCTGTGATCTGTGCTCTCATAAATACTACATTTTTCTGAGGCTATAATTTCAGATATGCTGATTAAAGTCTTTCAATCAAGATTAAGAACAAATGCTTCAATTTTCAATTATATTTATATTCTCACAGATTTTCTGAGGGTTAAAGCTAATTCATGAAATGTGTTGTTTATTCCAGAATTTTTTAAAAATCCACTTTTGACAAGAGTAATATTAACCAGAGGCCCACAAATTTAGTCTACTTAGGAAGTGTGGATTCCAGACGTTAAGATCATGCAATAAAAATTTAAAAGTTAGCCCGGCCGGGCGTGGCTCAGCAGTTGAGCGTCGACCTAGGATCCAGGAGATCGGGGTTCGATTCCAGGTCAGGGCACATGCCCGGGTTGTGGGCTGCAGCCGATCAATGACTCTCTCATCATTGATGTTTCTATCTCTCTCTCCCCCTCTCCTTTCCTTTCTCTGAAATCAATAAAGATATATTTTAAAAAATAAATAAATAAAATAAATAAAAATTTTAAAGTTATTTACATATAATACTTTCCTACACATTATAAATGTTAATCATCATGTACCTGAATGAAATATCTGGCTCCTAAACCAATACCAAAAATAACAGCAAAATCCACACAGATAAGAAAGTGGAATGGTATAAGAAAAATAACACTTCATTGGAAATCAAAAGGTAGGTTCTGGTTATAGCCTTGATATTCTCTCACAATGAGACCACAGGTTCATCAATTAACTTCCCTAGGCCTCAGTTTCCTCAGATGTAAACAAGATGATTAGATTAGATAACCTTTAGGATTCCTTCCTCTTTAAAAATCTGTTTTGAAAATAACAACAAAAAACCCATATTGAGAAGTGGATAAGAAAAAGTACTGTCATTTTCAAGAGTTAAAAACTTTTAAAAGGTAAAGGAGAAAGTAACTTTTCCAGAAGTATATCTGTGGGCACCACGCTCCTGCCATGAGAAGCTTTTTACCTGCCGGGAACAAAATTGACTAAGGTTGCAGGTTCCTAGTCAATTTCATTCACAGTAGGTGCTGTGAGACAGCAAAGAACCTCAGTTCAGAAACAGTACTACCAACTTACAGGGCAAACCTGAAAGCAAGAGGATGGCCAGAATGGGAGAAAAGAAAAACAAGGAAGAATAAAAACTACTGCTTTTTAAAAGAATAGATTCAGCTATTTTAAAAATGGGAGAAAGATAAGAGTTAAATCTAAGACCAATTTTTATCTTCAATTTGGTAACTCACATTACTTCTGCACTGATTACACTGCCTACCCAAGTTTAATTTACTGTCTGTTACACTCAAATTGTGATTTCTGCAATTTTAGGTCTCATGGTGAGTTTTGGAATTTGTTACATAATTCTTCAATGGGAACCAGCTAGGCTAAGTTTGAGAACCACTGCATTAAAGCAATGGATAAGTACAAGTACAGTTAAGCATAAAGTGTTTTCATTATAAAACCTTAATTTCAGGGTTTTTTCTTTCCCCTCTTTCTAAAAACTTTCACAAATTGGGAAAAGAAACTTAATGTAAGAGCCCTTGACATGAAAAAAACTAATGATACAGAAAGAAAATGATCTCATTTTTATAAATAGTTCCAAAGGCTAAGGATAGCCTCATGTTATTTGGATACATTTCTCACTTTCCTTCATTTATATACCTCAACCTGAAACTTAAAAAAACAAAAACAAAGAATAATCTAGTGCCTTCATATACAGCATATACTCAATAAACCTGTAGAATCAATGAATAGTTAGTAGGTCGCAAATGATTAAATATGGACCTTTGTAAAATTAATATCTAAGTCTAGTCCTCACAGCAAAACTTTAAAGGTATGTCTGCATCAGTGGTGCTGATTAAAAAGTGGGCTCAGTTCACCCACCTTGTCACTTTCACCTTATATCAGTGAAGAAAAATTCTATTGAACACAATGGAAGATCAAAGCTGTTCATTCATTATTCTTAGGTAACCACTATAAAACAATATTATCCTGATGCATACACCAATAAATTAACTAAACCGTGTTATCCTTTAATGAAGTATTTTTCAAACTACAGGTCTAAATCAATAAATTTAGTACATAATGGTCAACATTTAAGACAATGAAATGTAGTAAGAGAAGGGAAGGTGCTAGTTCATAAAATCTTAGTTTCAGTTAATCATCTCTACCTATGTTTGTACTGGATTGTAATACTGAATGAATTTCTTACCATAGGTTAACTATCATAAAAGCATGAATGTGCTGCTACAGTGGCAGCATGAGAGAGAAAGCACATCTTGGAATCAGTCAGACTTGATTTAGAATCTTAGCTACTAGCTATGTGACCCTTGATAAATGATCTCTTTCAGCTTCAGCTTCTTCATAAGCAAGCAGAACCAATTCTTAACTCTAAGGGTTTTGGTGAGAAAATCAGAGGTAATGTAAAGTGCCTCACACTATACCTGATATGTAGTCGGCACTCTTGGCTGTTACAACTTTCAGTAATCAATTTAAACATGAAGTTTGAAGAACTGTTACAAACTAATAGCTAAAATAATATATTTGAAAGATGCTAATGGAGTCTATTTTGTTCAAGGCATTCAGAGGGATACAGAGAACATGAAGTAACAGCACATGTTTGTATCTACAGAGTATGTCATCATGAAATTCAAGAAGACTATAAAGGAAAATCTGTCATGGTTTCGTTTATGGATCTAAGAGCAAATAAGATTATAATACAAGATAGTCATTAAAACCGAAAACTGACACTAATCATAGTTTTTCACCCATTTTTATCAATGATTATATTGCAACATTACCACTTGAAAATAACCTATTTTCCCAGTAGTTACTTCCAGAGTAAACACATGAAAATAAACATCCGAAGTAAGCAAAATCACTCTCCTAAAAGTAATTAATTCCTTCACCAAATATTTATTGAGTACTTACTACAGGCCAGGCACTATTCAGACCAGGCATTACTGCACTGAAGAAGAAAGAGTCCCTGTTCTCATGGAAAATTTGGCAAAGAAGGTAAAGTATGATGATGCTAAAGCCTTTCCCCAAATAATTTCAAACTGAAAAGAATACAGTTTATCACATACTTCTCGTCATCTGCTTATCTAACAAATCATGATCACTCTATAATTTTTTAATTACATGCAAAATAAAAATGGAAAAAAAGTTTTTTGAAATATGTCAGACTTAAATATGCACTATACATCAAATTAGTTCAAAGGCAATGTTACATGTTTATATTTTAAAATTTATATGCATCTCAAAAGTAAGCAATTAAAAATGAAAATTTCAAGAAGGATATAAAACCATACATGTATGTATATACAGGGGTGGGCAAAAGTAGGTTTAAGTAGGAAAATAATACAATAATAAATAGTAATACAAGAATAAACTGTGTTTAATGTACTCACAACTGTAAACCTCATTTTACCTACCCCTGTATATGTGTGTGTACACACATATATAGAATTTCTGGAAAAACATATCATAGATAACTGACTGAAAACAAAATACAAACAATGGCTATTACACAGTGGTATCACAGACATTTACTTCCTCTTTATATCCTCTCTGTATTTTCTAAATTCTCTATCATATACTATTATCATGATTAGAAAAAATAATTTTAAAAAATGAAAGTCTTCACTTAAACTGAATTATAGATATATTACAACAGGCATTACCCAAAATAGTTTCAGAACACTTTACATTTCAAATAATCTAAAATGTATTTCGTAAGTATAGTGGTATAACTAAAAATAAATCTCCAAATTATCAGATGGAGGAAAAAAAGCCTGACTGGTTGAGTGACTGTTAATCCTCACCCAAGGGTATTTTTTTCCATTGACTTTTTTTTTAGGGACAGTGGAAGGGAGGGGGAGAGACACAAAGAGAGAAACATCAATGTGAGAGAGACACATCTATTGGTTGCCTCCCGCATGTGCCCCGACCAGGGCCAGGGTCAAGCCTGCAACTGAGGTGCATGCCTTTGACTGAAATTGAACCCTTGACCCTTCAGTCCAAGGGCTGATGCTCCAACCACTGAGACAAACCGGCTACGACCTGATTTATTTTTTAAATGTTATTGGTTCCTCATTTGGTGATTTTGCTCACTTTCTGAGTTAACATATCTAATAATGTGGCTCCAGAAGGACAGACATTATAATACTTGACTTAATATACTAGTTAATAAAATAACATTTCCTGGAAATTATGGAATCCTGCAGTATTAGTATTCTCCATACTGATAGTTCAACACTATCTTTTCTTTTTTAAGTTGCTTATATCTCAAACAAATTTACCATCAGTGTGTGTTTTCCTGATAAGATGAGGATTTTGCACCTTTTAAAGCTATCTTACCAACCAATGGAGCAGCAGTAATAAAAAAAAATGTATCCATAGAAATGAACATTTACATGATCAAGTAAAAGAAATACTTAAATAAAATGTTACCCTGATTTCCTCAAGTTTTTCAAAGTGTAATTGTATGTATGATAATGTCAACTCCTTTGGGAACAAGATGAAAGGGAAAAGAAAAATTTAAGGTATTAATTTCATTTCTCTCAGTGGGCAGAAAAAGGAGAATTGTTAAAAGTGTATGTGATGATCTACTACCAAATTATAAAATAGTTAGATTAACTTTTTGAGTTATATATATAAACATGACAGTTTAAAGACTTTCTTTGGTAATAGTTACGGATTTTAAGGATCCCTCCTCCCCCTAACTTTTGTTTACCTGTATTTTCTGGGATTTCTGTAATGAATATTACTTTTGTTTCTCCTTAAGGCAGAAACATAGTAATTTAACTGAAATTTAAAAAATAAATTACACTTTGATAGTTTTTATGTTTAATATTCTATAATTAAATAGGAATAAATTTTCCTGGCTAAGGAGAAAAAAATGTTCCTTATGCACAGACTGCTAAAAGGATATTTTATTAGGGGGTCCACAATTTCAAAGTATGAACAACTCTAAAATCCATATAACTTGTTTGGTGGTAAACCCAGACATGACCAGTGGTAAAGCTATTTATAATATTATTTATCTTACTTAATTTGAATGTTCATATATTCTGCTGCCCAAATATTAATGCCCAAGAAGTTGCTGCAGTGTTTATATATGGTATATACACATTACACTTTTCTGAAATCTGAAGAATTCTGATTTCAAATACATACACGACTCCAAAGTTCCAGATAAAAAACTATACATCTGTATCAGGGATCTTATGTAGACCTCCTATATGTACGACAAAAATTAGCCTCACTGGGAAAAACAAGAACTATCGTATTTATTAGCTTTATGCTTGAATCATCAGCTAGTTGATGGGATTAAAAAATTAGTCCCCAATGTGAAAATGGTAACTCCTTCAGGTTTAAGAATTAAAGGACTCCACATTCAATATAATGTGTGTATGTATTTCCCTCCATTACACTCAGATTAAAGGCTTCTATATAATCAACATAGTACAGCCCTTTGATCACAAAAGAGGAAGTTTAAGAATTAGATCTAGAATTGTTCATTAATATGGATAATAATTATAGCATTACAATGTATCAGAATACAGCAGGCTCTATGGAAAATAATTTACATGATTTCATTCACTGTGCGATGCATGCTCTTTTTGGGAAGAATTTTACGCTCAACAACAGAGAAATAAAACATTCCTAAGCAAATCTGCTTCTAAAACTGTACATATTAATGACAAAATGAAGACTGACTTAAACTTATGTCAACAAAATTAAAACATACATACAGCTTATACTTTAACTTTTTTTAAAAGAGAAAGTGTTAAAACTCTAAAAAACAAATACATAAATATAGAAACCCTAAAGCATTATGTTTTTCCCCCTAAATATGCATGCCAAAGAATAAAAACAAAAAAGCATGGGGGGAAAAGGGAAACAATCCACTTATTAAAAAATAAGGGGGAGCAGGAAGATTAATGACAATCATATTAAGGATATTCACCTTCTTTGGGTTGAGCCATAACTGGGGTCTGAGTTTCCTTTGTATATGTCACGATTTCTCGAGGAGGAAAGTCAACTTGTGTAATTTTAGCCATTCCAAGTTTAATAGGTCCTCGTCTAAATAAAGTGAACACAAATGTTTTAAAATACAACAAATGATACACTACATCAAACCATGTTATTTTGGAAAAGTGAGAATTAAACATTGTGTACCCAACATTGTAATTTAAATCCCCGTTTTACTCAAGAAATTTTAGATGAACAATGAATTGGTTTTATCTTAACAAAAGAGTTAGAAGGTAGAAAGAACAAAAGATATTTATGAATCATTCAAGGTATTTACTTTTCACTTTAAGAAAGCAAATAATTTAGTTTCTTAGAGCAAATGTGTGGGCAATAATAGAGTAAGAAGATAGGAATTTCAGAGCAGTCTGCTGAATATGGTTGGTTATGAGAATTTTTTTTTTCTAGCAGGGATATGATTCTGGACTGTTTTTAAGAGTCAGATAATATGGATCTCACTCAGATCACTTTCAGTTCCCTCCACATTAGGAGACTTCACTTGTAAGACAGAAAAGTAACTTTCTGTTGAAAACCTTTTTCTCCGCTTGTATTTTGTAGAAATTGAAAATCATACAGTCAACTTAGATTTTAAAATAAAAATTTAAACTTAAATTGCTAATATCTGCATGGTACATGTTGTCCTCAATTCATATATGGACAAACTATAGTGCAGATACTTTATACCTAAACTAAAGCAACAGATTTTTTTAATACTATAATACTACTAGTTACTTCTATTTTAAATAGCGGGAAAGCATTCCTTTTTGTTAAACAGAAGAAAGTTGTGGCTGAGTAAAAGGGACCTACTGAAAAATATCTTTTATTAGATATCTGGGGGATCTTTTCTTGGTTATTATTTTTAAATTCTAAACCAAATAAAGTATGCATCCAAACTCCCAAAGAAGTTCTCAGTTATGAGGCTGTCTTAAAAGGATATTTAATAAAGACATTGCTGTAACCTCTAGAATATCAAGCAGGATATCTGGAATATACATATAGATCACTGGTAATACAACAACTTTTTTCTTATATAAACATCCTTTTCAAAATACTGTACAAAAATGTATAATAAAACTAGTACATTTAAGAAGTTAATTTTCTCTAAGGTCCTAAATGTGGGCCATAAGAAATTTAGGAATATGTTAGCCTTAAAGAAAGAAAAAGAGCATAATTGAAGAGTTAAATGAGAAATTTTAAGTACATTTAAGTAATCTAGTATTCTAATAATAAAATTTAAAATAAGAAACATTATATTCTGATTTTTATGATGTGAATCATATCTGGGAAAAATGGTCAGGCTAACATTAGGACAAGTTACTAACTTGAGTACAAATAGGATCTAATAGATAAAAATCACAATATTAGAACAAACAAAATATTCTAAGATTTAAAGGTAGAAGGGTAGGGAGTAATACCTCACTTATCCAAAAGCCAATTTATTGAGAATAAGGAAGCAACTGGGGGTGGGAGAGCCTTGGGGCAGCCGATAGAGAGGCCATTCCAGCTAATGTACAAGAAGCTCATATACTTCTCTTATCTGCAATTCAAGGCTTATTTATTCTTACTTTAAACGTAATTCCAAAGGTATTGGTCCTATGTTTTAAAGCTGCAAATTATCAAGGGAAAAGAGCTATCTTAGTAGGGCACAGTGGCAGCAGCAAACATTTATATTTTGCATTGGGGGCTAGAATAAATAAATGAACTAATAAATGAATAAGCCAATAGTAATCTGGGGCCATAGTATAGAGACCAACAGCTCTGTTCCTCTCAAAACATTAGAAATCATTGCTGAATTTTAATATAGGAAAATAAATTAATATTCATAGTGAAAAACCCAGAAAAGGTTCAATTACATGTAGAATATGTGTTAAAAGTCTGGGAACTTTGTAATACATCTTTTAAAAACTTACACCAAAAATATAGAAATAATAAAAGGAATCTAGACACTTAAATGGGCAGATTTAGGATACCTAGAAAATCAGATACATAAAATATTTCTTTCACAAAATGATAGAGGATAAATGAGGTGTCACAGTAAAATATAACTCTTTTCCTAACTATATACTGCATATCACAAATTTAAGCAAAATGAAATTAGGACAGTTTCACAAAGAATCAATTTAATTATAAAAAAGGGAAGGTAATAAATCTATTCAATACCCCAAATCGGAATCTGAGTGAAGCTGAAGAACTGATGGATCTGTATCCCAATGCAGCGTCCTAAATGGTTGTAGGACAACCATGAAGCGTTAGCAGAAAAGGCCATAAGTTAGTCAAGCAAATACACTCTACGAATAGCTAAAGTACTGTTCATAATTAAAAACCACATATTCTGGTTAGTATGAAAAAAACACCAAGTATCACTCAACGCTCTAGTGCATGCAATAAGCATAATACAGTTAAAGATGCAAACATATAACCTGGAATAGCTAAAAGACAGTATTTTCAGATTAAGGGAAACTAATATTGCACAGTAATGGATAAGAACAGCCAAGCATTCAACAACACAAATAATATATTATTTTTGGATAACAAGGCAGGCTATAAAAATAGTTTAAAATTAAGTTTTCTAATTTAAAAAACACTAGTAAAAACATTTTAGCTAACATATTATAACCTTGCCCAAAGCATTAAATGTGTGCAGGAAACTGTCATATTGGTAAAGGAAATGAGTCAACACGTAAGCCTTTCGGTAAAAAAGCCAAAGACTATTCCACTGGGAAATAAAATAGCTAAAGTTTCCAAAATGTGACCCTTATGTAATTTATGGGTTAAGCACTGCCTTGGGCTTACATGTCATCTGCTTTAGAAAGCAGCTAAAGATTTCTGTCTCTAGGAAAAAATAGACTTTTCCCAGGAAAAATATTTTATGTTCAAAAGGCTTACTTAAACTAAATTTTGGAGAATATTGACCCTAAATAAACATTCAGTTGTTCTTTAGCCTTGCCTACTACTGAGATCTTTTCCACTTAAGTGAGATCTAGTCATTACTAAAGCAAAAGGTACTTTGTCACATTGGCATTCTTATAGGTTAGCGATATATAAAATAATTAATTACATACAGTACTGTATGATGCTCACAGTCCCTATTAAAAAGTTAAGCACAATATATTCAGTGCTATCATTTTGTCAAAATATTAGTTTCTCAATAAGTTATAATGTACAACTAAAACTTATAATATTTAAATACAACAAATTATTTCTGTACTTTACTTGCTTATACAATTTATCAATAAAAACAATCAGCTGACTTTAACTAGAGGAATTCTTCATTTTGGAAATATGAAGAAAGATCTTGAGATTTAAACAGTATTGTGTGTATGCAAAGAAAAAGGAGGCCACAGTGAAAATTTACTTTGTACAAAGCAACGAATAGCAGCAAACTAAGGCTTTGTTAAACCAGAAACGGTTCTATGAGATGCTCTCCAACAAATGTTCTGTCCACAGCCTTTACATTATATGAGAGCTCTAGCTGTTATCAGTGACATAGAACTCCTTGTTGAGGATGTCATTTTAGTCTAACATCAAGTAAAACTTTGCTGCAAAATACAGCCAGTTCAGAAAACATACTGAACAACATATGGGATTATATTTATTAAAGGCATGTGCAGACATATAAAGTAAAATTCCAATATAATCCAAACGCCTGAGAGAGAAACTAATCAAGAAAGGAAAAAGGAGTAAGAGGCATGGATTTCCCAACAGGATAACTGATTCCACCTAAATTTTAGAGTTAATTCTGTGACTGAGAAAGTGAACTAGAAACCTAATGAAATGTAATTTCCTAATCTGCAAAGTTAGAGAAATATCATTTTTCATGGCCTTTTATATTTATTCATAAATTACCACCAGGCCCAATAGAAATTTTTGGCATTTAGAAATAGTGATTTTGACATGTTTCGATATATTTGATAATGTCTAATACAGCTTTTCCCTCTCCTCGAGCATACTAATCTTACACTGTTTTGGCCATCTCACACATCTTCATGCATTTTCCTGTGGCATTTCTTCTTTTTCTCTTTATTCTTTCATTATTATCATGCCTGCTCAATTTGAGTTCATTCCCAGACCCTATTCTTTTTCAAAGCCATATATTTAGAAGTGCTATTATTTTATTGCCAATAGCACCAATTAATCAACAATATTAATTATCTTTCTACTATGGAATCTGGAGATAATTTAGTGGAAATCATAGTTTTCTACTCTTGTGTGTGTGTATATGTATGTATATTTATATTTATATATACATATATGAAATGAACATACTCAGCCCTCTTGAAAATTGTTTAAAATGAGTTTAAAGGAGACAATGTATGTACTAAAATTAAAAAGGTATGTCACCTCATTCAAAAAGAGGAAATTTTCCCTCCACTGTTAAACTTAGAAGAAACTAATTTTGTATTCACTCTCCAATAAGAACAAATACCCCTAAAGATATTTAAATACCTATTTTCTTGCTTTACAACTTATTATTAAAAATCTACACTTTAAACACAAGTTAGTATACTATCACTAGAACTTTTTAATACAGTGAATAACATCCTCAAAAGAAATAAAGCATAGTTGATATAATAGTATATGCGTTTCAGGTGTACAACAGTTTTTCAACATTTATATACCTTACGAAGTGATCACAGTGGTAAGTCTAGTAACAATCTGTCACAGTACAAAGCTGTTACAATACTACTAACACTATTCCCCAGCTGTGCATTACATTTCCAAGCCTTATTTCATAACTGGAAGTGTGTGTCTCTTATGCCCCTTCACCTTTTTGCCCACCCCATCCCCTTCCCTGTGGCCACCATCATTTGTCTCTGTGTTACGAGTCTGTTTCTGTTTTGCGTGCTCAGTTGTTTTGTTCTTCCGGTTCTGCATGCAAGTGAAACCATTTTGTCTTTTCTTTGCCTGACTTATTTTATTTAGCCTAAGACACTCTAAGTCCACCCATGTTGGCACAAGTGGTAAGACCTCATTCTTTATGTATGTATACCATGTCTCCTTTACCCATCTATCCATGAACAATTATGCTGATTCCATATCTTGGCTATTGTGAACAATGCTGCAATGATAATAAGGGTGCATATTCAAATTAATGTTTTCACTGTCTTCAGAGAGATACGTAGGAGTGAAGTTCCTGGATCACATAGTAATTCTATTTTTAGTTTTCTGAGGAACCTACATACTGTTTTCCATAGTGGCTGCAACAATTTGCAATCCTACCAACAGTGCACAAGCGCTCCCTTTTCTACACATCCTCACCAGTACTTATTATTTATTGTCTTTCTGTGAGGTGACACCTCACTGTGGTTTTGATTTGCATTTCCATGATGATTAGTGATGTTGATTGAGCATGTTTTCATGTGTCAGTTGGCCATCTGCATCTGTGTCTATTCAGGTCCTCTGCCCATTTTTTAGCTAGATTGTTTTTTGATGTTGAGTTTATGAGTTCTTTATATATTTTAGGTATTAAACCCTTATCAATATATCATTTGTGAATATCTTCTCCCATAAATTAATGATGTAATCACTAGAATGTAGGTTCCATGATGGAAAGAGTCAGGAACACTTTCTTTTCTGTGGTAATCTATAGTACTTAACATTAAATTGGCAATTCAGTGGTTATGTATTCTACAGAGTGCGGCAAAAGTAGGCTTACAGTTGTTCATATGGAAAAACAATAATAAATAAATAATACAAGAATAAATCCTTTGCATATTCACAACTGTAAACCTACTTTTGCCCCATCCTGTATATACAAATAAATATTTTTTTTAATAATATTTACTCCTTGTACCAATTTACAATATTCAAATAGGTCTCTAATAATCTCTAGGTTTCCCAATGAAACTGATGGGGATATGTTTTAATTCACATTAATTTTAAAAACCAAACAGATGTTACATACTACTTTTGAAAGCAAACTTGCTGATGTTGCATTAAAATAACCTTTCTACTCCTATTCAAAATCAAGAAAACTGAATTTGTAATGAATATATTATATTATATACATTAAAGTAATGTATAATATCAAATAAAGAAATTTAATAAATATAATTATTTTTTATTTTGGGAAATATTTTTACTATGGTAATGTTGCAAAAGGAAGAAAAAAAAAAAACCCTTCACCTGAAAATAGCACTTGCTTATTGGCCAAAAAAAAAATACTAACATATTTGTATAAAAACACAGAAGTATGAATATTAAAAAAATTAATTTAGCCTTAAAGCTAAACTTAGACTAAATAATCTATAATACATACTATTGTATAACGAAATAGTATTTCTAAAAAGAAAACTTTGATTTGTCTTAAATGATAAGAGTTATGTCATTTACCTCCAATGACAGTATTGCTTAGATTTGAAATTTTGGTTCTACATACAGAACTGTTTTGGAAAGCCATCTCAAATTCAAACTGAACCTTTTGTGCCTTCTAATTATTAATGATAACCTGATTATTCAGGAATAGTAAGTACTACACTTATGGATTATCTAGCTCTCTTCCTCACTCTTTTCTTGCCTGTTTTTAGATACTCATTACATCTCTGTAACTTCAATCAGAGGGGCTCAGGCACAAAGAAGAGAAAAACTTCTCAGTTTGTTTCTTATTTAAAAAAAAAAAAAAAAAAAAAAAAGGTGTATTAAGAGATTTTTCTGAGACGGACATTTAACTTACTGGCCCAAAAGAAGGATTCTAAATAAAGATTTTAACTACCTATGTTTAATCTCATTTCAGCTGTCACAGGAAGTCAAAAAGTGCAATGGAAGACTTGCTATTATTGTGTGTGTGTGTGTGTGTGTGTGTGTGTGTGAGAGAGAGAGAGAGAGAGAGAGAGGGAGAGAGAGAGAAAGAGAGAGAGAAGTAATAATACTTTTCTCAACACAATTTTTGGAAAGAAGCTGAAATCTTACTGAACTTTTGAAAAGCAAGACCCAACAAGTTGCAGGATCCTAAAACAAACAAATACAGTTTCACAGGAAGATGCAAATTCAGGAAAACTTGGAAGTAAACATTCTTTTCTTTTTTCATTGAGGTATAATTGACATATAACATTTTGTTAGTTTCAGGTATACAACATAATGATTCCATATTTGTATATATAGTGAAATGATCACCACAATACATCTAGTTAACATCATCACCATACATAGTTAAATTTATTTTTCTTGTGATAAGACCTTTAAAGGTCTATTCTCTTAGCAACTTTCAAATACACAATACAGCATTATTAACTATAGTCACCACACTGCACATCACATCCCCAGGACTTACTTTATTGGAAGTTTGTGCCTTTTGACTCCCCTTCACCCATTTTGCCCATCTCCTGCCCCCCATCTCTGGCAACCACCAATCTGTTCTATGAGCAAATTTATTTTTTAAGATTCCACATATAAGTGAGATTATACAATATTTGTCTTTCTTTGAATTATTTTACTTAGCATGATGCCCTCAAGGCAGTGAAAAACTTAATGTTTCCTTAGCAGTCACTCCTTATTCTTGGTATTTTATGCATTACTATTCTCTATCTTAATCAGAACTAGTGAATTAATAGAACAGAATTAGGCTTTTTAACTGTATTATTGAGATTTTCAATTACTAAATGGGGAATTAAGCACAACAGGGAGGTTTTACACTATTTATACCCCAAACAGTCACATATTAACCAATATCAAGTGTGCTTAAACAGAAAACATTCATATAAATTAACAACTCTATTTTAATATAAAATAATTAGCGTAAAATCAGTTAACTATTCAATACTAAATTAATCAAATGTGACAGTTAAAATTGTAAAGAAAAAAATTTCCCCAATTTGCAACAAACAATTTCTGTGCCATTTAGATTTCAAAATATTAAGACTAACTCAACGTAACTATTTAGAGACCCCCTAAAACACTGACAGTATCTGGGCACTAAATGCACCCTATCCTTAAAATATTAAAAGAAAATTACTGTACCTAGATCCCACTGCGCCATCTCCAGAGTCTTGGCTTCCAGCTTCACTCGGTGTGCTCACAGACTTGGAAGATGGAGACATAGGAGGAGGGACTAAATAGTGAAACAGACAGGTATCCGCTGTTACTACACGGAGAGGCTGCTCAGCTTATGACGTTTCAAAAGTAATTTAACATGAAGTAATTAACAAAAAAGAAAAAATAATGGCAAACCAAAAAACAAAAACACATGAATGAAAATGACAGCAGAAAGAAGAGGAGAAAGACAAAGTTAACGATGCATGCTGACGAGTCAGGCAGCTTCTCGGGCAAATGCATTTGGGCTTTATATTTAAAAAGAGCAAGGTTATAAAAGGATGCATCTTCGTCTCAGTCAACACCAAATGCAGGCACTAATTTTCAAAGGAGAGCATTCCTTCTCCCCTTTCTAATTTCTCACTTTTAAGATCACCAGGTAACAAATAATATTTATAATTTCTGTCAAAACCAAAACTCTAAAATATGCTTCAAAAGTCATGAGCTCTCTGGTTTTCTGAGATTTATTTTTAAATGTTAATTTTTGCCTAACATTTTTTTCTTTAAAAAATGTCTTAAATTTAATTTTCTTCCCATCAAAAAATAAAGGCCAATTTATAGAAATGATTAAAGGAACGGCTCCTTTAAAATGTCCATTAGTTTCCAGCAATTTGGGTGGAAAGTGCAAACAGGCCATAAAACAGCATGCCCTCTATACATGATGCATAACATAAAGTGATGCATGCAACTTAGACAAGGCAAGACTTATGGTAACTTCCTTACCCCAGTATTCAGAAAAAACTGAAGTGTACAGACAAAGATACAGACACCCAAAATATTCTTAATCCCTTCTTATAGAAAAATACACATTTTTCATAGTATATACAACAAACAGCAAATGCTTTCCCCTAAACTGTCACTTATAACACTATATACCAACAGTTGAGCGTGCACATTTCATGCTATTACATTTGTAAAACTTTTTGATTACCATTGCAGGGAGTATAGGAGGATCATCACTGCCATCTTCTGGTTAAATTTTACCATAATTGTCCCCAATCCCAAGTATCTTTTTAAAATAATTTTTCAATGCACAATATTAAGTGACTAATACATTTTATGTTGAGCTGCAAGTCCTTCTTTTACTAGTCTACTGAAAAGCAGGGAAGTTCCCAGTTATATAGGAACTAAAGAAATGTATTTAATTAAAAGCTTGTGTTTGGAATAGTCCCATTCACTGAACTCTTAAAAATATGTTTAAATGTTTATACATGCTGCAGTAGAAACAGTGTTGCTAACCTAACGAAAGGTACAAGTTTAGTACGATGAATTACATCTTAAACATAAGTGCACAACTGATCATCCTATTTCTTTAGTGGCAAATTCTATCAGTAAACCAGTAAGATTAGAAGAAGAAAAATCATAGCTAGAATTTTTTCTGAGATAGTGATTATTACTTAAATTCCAAAGGATTATGAAAACATAATAAAATGTTTCTAATTTTGTGATTAAATCTCTCAGAAACAATGATAAAACTAAATTGCCTTCATATACTGGGTGTCTCCAAAAAAATGTATGCATACTTTAACAGCTGATAGCTCCATTTTGAAAATGAAATGTATTTTAATAAATACTGCCTTTATAATTATTACAAGTGTATGTATACATTTTGGGGGGACACCCTATAGTTCACATGCAGATGGCACTGTGCTAGGTGTTGTATGTATAACTCAAAGTAGCCAAAAATAACTTGTATCTGAAATAAAACGTTAATATCCTTTAACTTCTCTTATGTTACATTTCCTCATCTTTTTGTCCACCTCTCACTATAAGGCTTCCTTTAGATTAAGATCCAAAGGGACAGGAATAAAGAGCAATATCTAACAGTGGTTTATCACTATAAGCACAAATACATGTTTATTAAATCATAATGGGGCAACAAAATGTTTTCATAGTAAAGGTTTTCAAAGGAGAAATTTTGTATTCTTTAAATTACATACTTAACTTCATGCTTAGAAAAATAATTTTTCTAAGTAACCTATTAGAAAGGTTGGAGAAAAATAGCAATATTCCTCTCCATTTAATTATTTGTGATGAACTATAAAATTTTTTTCCAGTGTAATATGATTTTTCCCCGTTTCTAGTGACTTCAAATATCAATGACTCCATTCAACAGTTCAACATTACCTTTCTTGGTTAAGACTATGTTAAAATACACACACACACACACACACACACACATATATAACCTCAAATTCTTTATGGAAATATATTAAATAGTAATTATACATACATACATAAATACACTAATAGCCAATTCTGAAATGAAAGTTTCAGAAATAAAAAATACATCATAGGGGTGATGCTACCAAATTATTAGTTTCTCAGCCAGAAGCAAAATAAATCACAACTTCAAATTTGTAATTAGATAAAAATCTCCACCCCAAAACTATATTCTTTCTGGGGGGGAAAAAAAAGTTTCCAAGCCGGATGATGAAAAGGACTTATTAAGGACTCAGAGTTATTTTCTGATCTACCAACTTCATCCTCAATAATAAATAATGTATACTACAAGAAGGAACAAACCTAAAAAAGGGAAGTTACTATTATTGAAAAAGGAAGATGGTTAATAGGTAAAAAAAGGGAACGGTAGCTTTATTTGATGACTACCATATTTTAACCCAATTAGTCTAGAAAAATCAAAGAATACAGTAATTGCAGAATAAGTCAATGCCACCACACTCCCAAACTCCAACAAATGATCCCTAAGAACAAACAAAAGCATGCCTTTATGGAGATTTAAAAAAACACCACACTGAACAATTAATTACCTGCCAAATCTCCGAAAAGACTCAATTCTAGAATTCATTTTTAAAGCTGGGTTAAGAGTCCAATCAGCTTTGAAAATAATGTTATTAATAATACATGATTTGCTTAATAACAACAGTGATTCAATCAGATCACCTTACTACACTGTTCTGTATATAAAACAGTGTAAATGAATTTAAACTTCTTAGAAGCTTAGAGCAAAGAGACCTATTTCCTTCTTTGAGAAACGATGGAGAAATATGAAGTAAACTGAAAAACAAATCTACACCATAGCATTCACTGATCATGTAATACTGAAAAGCTGTGACTCATTCTCTAGGACAAAAAGCCAATCAAGAAGGCCTTTCCCACCAGCTTAGATTTTGGCCTTCTAGGGATATAAAATTAACATTGCTGCCTTTTGGCCTGTGAAGTAACAACTAGAATATTCTTAAAGCACAAAGACCCGGGAATGTACCTAGATTCAGAATTAGAATGAAATTTGGGTCAACCACTGAGAACCACACAGAAGTCTCAGAGATAAAGGATGCTGCACAGCCCAATTATTTTTCAAGTGGAAGAAAGCTTCTGGCAAGAAGGGGCTTTTCCAGAAAGAAGGACCTAGAAAGGTGGACAGTCAAGGAAAATAAATGCAGGGAATGGAAGTGTTGGTAGAAGACAGTGATATGGAAGGAGTGAGCTTTTGAGATAACCTGAAATTGTGAGGTCTCTTCTAGGATACTTAGTATTCAAACACAGCCTTTGTTACAATTATGCCCCCTTGTGGACACAAATGATCCTAGCCTGGAATATTAATAACTAACTTCTTCATACCTTACTCTTTTTGTCTTGAAAGCTGTTGCTTTTAACCTTAAATCTCTGAAAACTATTAATTTCTCCCTTTTCTGTGGCCCCTTCTCCTGATAATAAAGTTTATCCTCCATTATTCTCCCCTAAATGTTTCCTTTCCTTCTTTCTCTTCTATATAATTCAGAGCATCAGATAAATTTTTAAAAAGAAATTAAAAATAAAATTTTATAGAATTAAAATTCTGTAAGAAACTATTAAAATTAGACTAAAATCACTTGAAAAAATGACTTGGCACATGGAAAGCATTCTATCTAAAAATCATATTTAAAATATTCAAAAATTACAAAAGGGGAAAAAATGAAGCAATACTTATCTTGACTAGCAAATTTCTTTTGTTTCTTCTTAAAGAAAATCTAGATAATAAACTATCACATTAATCAATTTACCCTATCCAATTGATACAGACTCAGGCTACAGAGTAATTCACAATGTTTTCATCTCTTTACAAGATGGTTAAAACAGTAGTTACGTACACAAAAAGGGATTCACTTTAATTTTTCGACCATCAATGTTTAAGAACTCCATATTTGATACAATATGTCTGGAATGCTGTGTCTAAAATTAACTTTCTTAAGACTTATCACTTAAATTTAGGTTTTTTAAAAAGAGCCATAGTGGAAATTTCCACTATGCATTTTCCTAAAATTTAAACAGTAAGATTTTGCTGTTGCTTTTAAAGCAGAATGGCTATTATTTGGCCTTACCAGTTATAAAGACATATGACCTAATAACAAATGAACAAGCATTTAAGTGTCTAGCCTGTGCTGGGCACCAGGCATAAAATGTTATCCTTACCCTCAAGGACCTCTGACAAAAAGCAGTCAAATGACCAAATAAATAATCTATCAATGAAGAGAAGCTAAGAGGTTTATTAGCTCTATCATTTTTTTAAAAAAAACAAAAACAAATTCTCTTTAGCAAAGTAAAAAAAAAAAGAAAAGTCCATTTTAAGAAAGTAATAGGTTTATATTTAAAATAAATCTTCTTGAGTATCCTAGCAGTGTTCTTATATTTTACAATAAAATATACTTAATAAATTTATTCTGTATTGAAAAGAAAAATAAGTATTCACCCTGGGTCATGACACAAAATGTATTTTTTATTGTGGGTTACTGTCAAAAAAGTTTGACAGCCACTGCCTACATCTGTATCCCGTAGTCTTCTGGCCTGATTTTAAGTAAATACTAGAAAGATTTTTAGGCATTCATCAGAGAACAAAAGGTGGAAAACCACACAACTCATTTAATGAGGCTAGTATAACCATTATAATAAAACCAGACAAGATATAGTAAAAGGAAAAAAAAAGTATGAGTCTTACGAGCATAGATGAAGAATTACTAAATAAAATACTAGCAAACAATCTAGCAATGTATAAGAAAAATAGTGTCTCATAACTAGGCTGGGTTTATTCCAGAATGTAAATATGCTTTTATATTAGAAAACATACTGATATAAATCATCATATTAATATATTTAAAGGAAAACAAAGCATATTTTCATCTCAAAATATGAAGAGACCTATGAGTTTATGTAAATATTTTGGTGGTTTTAAAGAATATCCACAAATTCTATGTGAATGTGGGCTAGACTTAGTGACTCTCTTCCAATGGGCAGAATGTGGAGGCAATGACGCTGTGGGACTTCCGAGGGTAAGTCAAAAAAAGGACAGCTTCCTCCTGGCTCTCTTTCTCTCTTAGATTGCTCAGTGTGGGAGAACCCAGCTGACATGATGCAAGGATACTCAAGTAGTTCTGTGGAGTGGCCCACATGGAGAGGAACTCAGCCCCCTGTCCCCCCCTCCCCGCAACAGCCAATACCAACCTGCCAGACATGGCAGTGAGCCATCATGGAAGCAAATCCTCTGGCCCCAGTCAAGACTTCAGATGACTACAACTCTGACTAACATCTTGAGTTCAACCCCATAAGAGACCCTGAGCCAGAATCACTCGGCTAAGCAACTATTAAATTCCTGACTGGCAGAAACTGTACAAGATAATAAACGTTTATTACTGTGTTTTTTAAAAAAACTGATACAAGAAGAAATAAAAAACTTAAATAGACTATAACCATAAAAAAACTTGAAACAGTAAAAAACAAAACAAAAAAACCTGTTGTCTATTACCCCTTGGGGAAAAAGTAATAATCCCAGGCAGCTTTGCAGTTCTATTTAATCAAGTTTTTAAGCAACAGATAATATCTCTCTTTTACAAGTTGTTCCACAAAACAGCAAAAGGGAAAGCTGTCCAATTTATTTTAAATGATAACCAGAATGGAGACTGAACATAGACAGTACAAGAATATTACAGGTCAATTTCACTTATGAGTATATACACAAAAATCCTAAATAAAATATTAGCTAATCTATTTTTAAAATACACACACACACACACACACACACACACACACACACACACACACACACCCACAACCCCCTTCTTTGCCACTCCTTGGAGGTGACTATTAGTAATTAAAGTGAAAATGCAGTCAGAGTAACCAAACAGACCTATTTATGAAGGAAAAGCTCCCCTTTATAAAAGAATGAGACATACAGTACAATGCCATGTATGTATATAAAACACATACACACATAAATATGTGAAAACTTGAAAAATGTAAACACATGTAGGACAGACAAAAGTATGTATGTTAAAAATGCAAAAGTACTTAATGCAAGACTGGGAAGAGGAATGAAACTAAAGATGGGGTATAGGGAGAAATACACACAAACACACATATGCACACAACTAAAGAATGATCTTTCAAGAATTGATGATGGAGGTGGGCCATAAATTAAGAAGTACGAGCAGGTGAATTCAGTGAAACTGATGTCTTAAAAAGAATAGAAAAGGAAAAAAAATCCTACAGGAGACAGAGAAAAGCCAAAGGCTCAGAAAAAATGATTATTCAAAAACTATACAACTAACAAGGAACTTGGTATTTTTTAAACAAGAAAACAGTGTTCTGATTCATTTATTTTTAAAACTGCAATATGCAACACAAGCTTATTAAATAAAGATATAAACACTGATGTATTTCAATCTTAATACTCTACCAATAAGGAAAAGGGAAATGAGCTGAAAGAAATAACAATGAAGCAGACCAGGAGAGGAACCAGCTTCTTCATCTTTAAACCTTTTAGAAATATCAGCTCTCAGGACAATTTTGTTGTAGTTTTGCAACATATACAGCAGTTACTATCTCTGGTATTCGTTCCCTGGACTAGATGAAATTAGTCCACAAGCTAACCCTGAAATTTTAGGTCCCTAAAGGACAACGGCCATGTCAAACTAAAATACTATGTAAAAGCACCCAGCTCAAAATTATTTTAATGCTTCCTGATATATAATTAGATTGTCCTCAGTACCTCTATTATTTCAGCTTTTTGGTCTAGCACTGCTAACAAAATGAGTAACAGAGAAAAAGAATGAGACTAAGTCAGATCACTGCCAAAATAATGTATTAATATTATTTCCCTTATTAGCACTGAGAGCAGAAGGCTATAAGCTTTTCTTTCCACTCTTATACTTTTGAATACTAATATACCTTTAGAAGTTTGATTGACCTACAGAAAGGTATATAGAGTTAAAATCAGGAATCACAGTCATCTTTAAGCTTTATACAGTATGGCACAGAAAATGTGTTCAACAAATGTTTGTTGAAATTAATTACTGATTTAACAAGAAAAGTAAATTGGTGGTTCATATATGTTAATAAACATAATTAACCTGAAGCTCTCTCGAACAAATAAAATAACTATGTATTAGCACATCTGAAAAAAGACAATTCCAAATAAATGATAAGATCAGTAATTTTTAAGATACATGAATAAAAAAAATATGCAAAACATATTGTCAACTCACTCATCTCAGATACATCTGAGCTGAATAGAATATATGTCTCTTATAAATGGATATATTCTTATCCTTACCAATGGGGGATTCTGGAGTTAGCCCCATGCTTTGAAGCAATGCTTCAGCTTCTCTCCTTTTTTTCTCAAGATCTGATTCTTCTTGCACAGGAGCAACTGCTTCCTTCTTCTGATCAGTCTAAATTTTTT
Source organism: Miniopterus natalensis (assembly GCF_054644295.1). NCBI lineage: Eukaryota > Metazoa > Chordata > Mammalia > Chiroptera > Miniopteridae > Miniopterus > Miniopterus natalensis. The sequence continues at coordinate 41,507,527 of NC_142088.1, forward strand.
AAGTTAAAAACTTAAGTTTACATATGGTACACAGCATTTCTCTTTTCAAAAAATGTATTTTGAATACACATTGTACTCATTAAATGAGAATTATTCTGAGTAGAGTTCTAGTAAGTAATCTCCAAATCATATGTACTAAATTGATTCATTTTTATATGCAATCAAAGAGCTCCCACAAAAGTTTTCCTAACAGATAAATTCTAAAAGTACAGTCAACTTCTAATTATCTACAGTATTACATTTCTATCCACAGTTAGGAATTGCGAAAATCTCCCCCAGTGGCACAAAAGCTTAGATATAAATATCACAACACTATGAAAAAAAAATACGATGAAGTTATTTAAAAGGAAACAAGCCCGCTGGGCATGGCTCAGTGGTGGTTCAGTGTCGACGTAGGATCCAGGAGATCATGATGGTTCAATTCCCGGTCAGGGCACCTGCCTGGGTTGCGGGCTCAATCCCCGGTTGGGGGAGTGAACGAGGCAGCCAACCCATGATGACTCTCATCATTGACGTTTCTATCTCTCCCTCTCCTTCCTCTCTCTGAAATCAATAAAGATATATTTTTAAAAAGTAAAAAAAATAAAACAAATTTTAACTAAATGGATAATTTGATTTTTTGAAAAAAGTATGAGTACCTCAAATTTCTGTTATGAAGCTTTCATTGTATTCATGCAACTTTATGTAAAGATGTTTGTAAAAACTGCATCTGGAGAAAGCTTTTTAAAATTTTTTTAAATTATATGTGTTAGCCCTGGCTAGTTTTGCTCAGTAGTTCGAGCGGCAGCCCACAGACTGAAGGGTCCCGGGTTCAATTTGGGCCAAGGGCACATACCTTAGTTGCAGGCTCAATCCCTGGCCCTGGTCATGGTGCATGTCGGAGGCAACCGATTGATGTGTCTCTCTCACATCAATGTTTCTCTCTCTCCCACTCTGAAAAGCAATGGAAAAAATATCCTCGGGTGAAGATTAAAAAAAAAAAAATTATAGGTGTTATTTTACGATAAAACATGTGGTTAGGTTTGGAAAAATTCACTTTTGCATAGTTCAAAACATTTCTTTAATTAAACTTTTGCCAACTTTTATTTTAGACATTTGTAGTTTTAATAAAATCTTTCAGTTAAACTAGATAAGCCTCAATACTCTCAGATCATCCAAAACATTTCAAGTGAAATTTAAGCCTTCAAGGGAAAAGTTCTATATATGCAGTTCTGTCCATTTATCCATGGTTTCACTTTCTGTGGTTTCAGTTACCTGCGGTTAACCTTGTTCTGAAAATATTAAGTGGAAAATTCTAGAAATGAATAATTCATAAGTTTTAAATTGCATGCCATTCTGATTAGCACGATAAAATATCACACTCCATCCAGCCTGGGATGTGAATCATCCCTTTGTCCTGTGTGCGTGCGTGTGTGTGTGTATACATGCTAATTGCCTATAAGTCAATTAGTTACCGTCTCAGTTATCAAATGGACTGTCATGGTGTTGAAGTGTTTGTGTTCAAGAAACCCTTTTTTTATTTAATAATGTCTCAAAGCACAAAAGTAGTGATGCTGGCAATTCGGATATGCCAAAGAATAGCCATAAAGTATATCCTTTAAGTGAAAGGGTGGAAGTTCTCAACTTAATAAAGAAAAACAATTGTATGCTGAGGTTGCTAAGATCTGTGGTAAGAACGAATATTCTATCCATAAAGAAGGAAAAAGAAATCTGTGCTAGTCTGCTGAGATAACACATTCACATAACTTTTATTGCAATATATTATTATAATTGTTCTATTTTATCATAGTCATGTGCTGCATGTTTCTGTCATCAATGAACCAGATACACAACATTGGTCCCACAAGATTATCATGGAGCTGAAAAATTCCTACCTCCTAGTGATGTTATACTGTAATGCATTAAGCATGTGTTTGTGGTGATGCTGATGTAAACAAAACTACTGTGTTATCAGTCATATAAAAGTACAGTGTATATAATTATGTATAGTACATAATACTTGATAATAATAAATGACTTACTGGTTTATATACTTTTTATCATTATTTTAGAGTGTACTATTTCTACTTATAAAAAACAAGTTTACTATAAAACAGCATGAATGTTACACTGGCAGCAGCCTTCATATATCTCTTGTTTACCACGTATTTATAAGTATGTACTGTGCTAATTTGATGTCGTTTTGTTTTGTACAGTAACATGCTCTATAGGCTTGTGGCCAGGAGCAATAGGCTATACCATATTGCTGAGGTGGGCAGTAGGCTATACCATCTAGGTTTGTGTAAGTATTATACCTATGATATTTACACAAGGATGAAATTGCCTAATGACAAATTTCTCAGAATATAGTAACATCAGTAAGTGGTGCCTGAGTGTATCAATTATTGTTGTTAATCTCGTCTATGCCTAATTTAGAAACTGAATTTTATCATAGGTATGTATGTATAGGAAAAAACATAGAATTTATAGGGTTTGGTACTGTCTGCGATTTCAGGCACACACTAGGAGTCTTGGACCCTATCCCTCGCAGATAAGAAAAGCCTACTGTATACCTCAAATGCCTATTTCGACTAGACAACTATTACTCATACAATAGTCTGCAGTGAATTTTGTTAGTCATAATAGTCTATGATACCATTTTAACTTAAAAAATTCATCAAAAATTTCATCAAAATAGCCAAACAGGCTGTATTATCAATTGACACTTTACTTATATAACACAATATATTAGTAGACTCATGGTTTAATACTATTATCTCTTGTAATGTTTTACAAACTTTAAATTATATACATAAATCATGTAATAGATATTCCTTAGAGGCCACTTATGACCATCCTTAGAAAAAAAACAAATTTGCTCCCAGGACTGAAGGGCTTAAAGCTATAGATACTACTTTGTAATGGCTTTGCCAGTATGACTCATGCTTCTACCACGTAGCTTTTAATGAAACAGCTAACAGAAAGCTCCGACCTTCTTATAATAATGTATCACAGAAAGGTTCAGAACACACTAGAAAATTCTTCAATTACAGGCCTTCACAGCATCATTGCAATGCCACAAAGAAACCATATCTTTTATTTTTCTACTTCTATTTTAATTTTTTCCCCTAAGAGGTTCCTGTAAGTTTTGGCTATTGTTTAGGCCAGGGGTGGGGAACCTTTTTTCTGCCATCAGGATATTCATAACATCATTCCCGGGCCATACAAAATTATCAACTTAAAAATTAGTCTGCTATATTTTGTCAAACATTTAATTAACTCTTCCCTAATGTGATGGTTGGAACTGCTTCTCTTTGGTGAGGGCCTGGCAGGGCCAGACCAAATGACCGAGGTCCGTATACGGCCCCAGCGATAGACATTCCCCACCCCTGGTTTAGGCTATCACATAGAAAACCTTGGTATGAATGTCACACTTAGGACAAATTTTCTTACACTGGCCATTTAAAACATATCTGTGGTGAAAGTATATAAATTTATCCAAAGAGCTCCCATAGACATAAATGTACATTTCAATACAGGAGCATGTAAAATATCTCCAGCTCAGGGTCAATGTATATTTGCCATACATGGTTAAACAGAGATGTCAAAAATCAGAAGACAAGTTCCTGGTCCACCTTTATCAAACCCATAACTCGGTAAAAATATTTCAATGACTAACTCATGATAAAGGAGATAAAAACAAATCCCCTGATCAATTAAGTACTCTGATTTCTCTTTGCCATTAATACTATCTTGACAAATTACTAGCAGTTTAGACTAATAAATTTTCAGATAAATTCAAAATCCAAACTAAGTTATGATATACTGTATATGCCATGTTTTATGAGCACATGCCCCTTACTTTATATAATAAACATATTCCTAGAAAACTAAATATGTAAGTTGAACTTTTATAAATCAAATACTAAAAATGCATCAATCTACATGAAATATTTTTATTTAGTAAAAAGAAAATCATATTTTAGCTGGTCAATTTTGTCATTTTTGGTACTATCTGTGGTTCCCGGCATCCACTGGGGGGTCTTGGACTCTATCCCTTGCAGATAAGAAGAGACTACTGTACACCTCAAATGCCTATATCAACTAGACAACTATTACTCATGCAATTGTATGCAGTGAATTTTGTTGGTCATACTTGGTTTCTTTAAAGTAATATTCACCTATAGTGCTATACTTTGCAGTCACAACTGCTGGATTTTTTTTTTTTTTTTTTAATGATTCTGAAGCTTTACATAAAGGTATAAGCACTTGAAATAAAATCCAATTATTTTATATTAAGTTTATTTTTTAAAATCATACATACTTCCTTTTTTTTCCTTTCTTCTTCTTTTCTCTTCTTTTCCTCTCTGATTTGGGCCAACCGCTGCTTCTTACGTTCCAACTCTGCCTTTAGTTCACTTTTGTCCGACATGTTTGTGACCTTAAGAAGCATATAATCATATACAATAATCGTTACATTGGTAAAAGCAGCATTCTTTTAAGAAATTTGTCTTCAAGGAGAGAAATGTCTCAAGAGGCAATGTAGTTCAATGCTATCTAAAAAGAACATATAACTCTAATTTTAAAATAATGGAAGCATATCAATTTCTTAGACTTGAAAAACATTATAAACTAATGTATATATGGAATATTATTCAGAGTTAAGCATAGTAACTAGCATATATCTCTTTAATGTTCACATGTCCAAATTTAACACAGTATCTCTGGCTTTTTAAAAAAATTTATCTTTATTGTTGAAAGTATTACAGATGTCCCCCTTCCCTCCCCAATGATCCCCTCCACCCCGCATCTGCCTGCCCCGCCCCCCCCAGGCCTTCCCCATACTATTGTCTGTGTCCCTGGGTTATATATATATATATATATATATATATATATATATGCCTATATATTCTTTGATTAATCTCTCCCCACCCACTCCCCAACCCCCTGCCTTCCCTCTGAGATTCCTCAGTCTTCCATGCTTCTATGTCTCTGGATCTATTTTGTTCATCAGTTTATTTTGCTCATTATAGTCCACATATGAGTGAGATCATGGGATACTTGTCTTTCTCTGACTGGCTTATTTCGTTTAGCATAATACTCTGCAGTTCCATCCATACTGCCGCAAGGGGTAAGAGGTCCTTCTTTTTTACAGCTGCGTAGTATTCCATGGTGTAAATGTACCACAGCTTTTTTATCCACTCATCTGCTGATGGGCACTTGGGCTGTTTCCAGATCTTAGCTACTGTAAACTGCACTGCGTGTGCATAAGTTCTTTCTGATCGGTGTTTCGGCTTTCTTAGAATGTATTCCTCGAACTGGGATCACTGGGTCAAAAGGCAGTTCCATGTTTAATTTTTTGAGGAAACTCCATACTGTTTTCCATAGTGGCTGCACCAGTCTGCATTTCCACCAGCAGTGCACTACTTTTCTCCACATCCTCGCCAATATCTCTGGCTCTTCAAACAGAGGACATGGCTTGACATTATGAAGCTTAACTTAGATTAAATGATACAGATCAAATGTATTACCAGAGTTTTGCATTCATTCCTAGAAATTTGATAAAAACAATGCGCAAACACAACATTCCTGTAAATTCTAAAAGGGCAATGTAATAGTAGTATTTTGGACAAGCAAAATGGAAAAATAACCATCACTTACTATCAAATATACTTAGCTACAGTAAATATATGTTTTCAGCCAAAGTCAAACCGGCTTAACTACATGCAGCTGACGGGCCAACTCACCGTCACAGAAGCCTGAGCCTCAGTGACTAAACACCGTCACTTTCTTAAAACTCGCAGGAGGCGAATGTCTCTGGAGTTCTGTGCTAGCCTCTACGTTTGGGTACTTTCCAACACACAAACGGTGAGGGAAACCGCTGTCAACTAAAGCAATAATGACTTTTACTTATAAAACGGAGCAAGGTGAAAAGGAGTCATTTCTCCCCTGGGGTCACGGCCAAGAGGGCGCGGTCCAGGACAGTGCCCCGGAGGAGGGGGCCAGTGGGCGCTGGACGAGCCTCGAGGCTCTTGGAGCCACGTCGGGAGGGTCAGAGTCTAAGGAAGTGGACTCGCCCGCCCAGCCGTCCTGAGTCACCGCAGCGGGCCCTCCCCGCCGCTCCGCCCCGGCGCCGGCCCAGGCGGCGATGTCTGCAGGAACCCCCAAGCCGCCCTTTGAGTGCCGGCGTGAGCACAGCAGACGTGAGGGCCTTGCGGGAAGGACAGTCAACCCACCTGTCAGGTGGCGGGATGGGGAAGAATCCGCCCGCCTGCAACTTCCCGAAAACGTCCCTCTGCTTCACCCACACCAATTGTCGCCGCCACTGGCTCCGCGACTACTCGAAGCACACAAAGAGGGATGGGCGGCGGCTGCTACGGCGAGGGCTTAGGGACAAATGGCTTCATCGGAACGAGTTCGCTCCCAGAAAGAGGCAGCGGAGACCTGCAGTGGGGAATGGTAGCCTCTCCACGATTTACCTGTGTAAAGCGGAAGCCAAGAGATGAGACCAAGAAGCCAGTCGGTCCAGAAGCCCAAAGTGTTTCCGCTTTGCCAAAAACTGGAAGATACGGCTAATAGCCTCGGACTGGACAGGCAACCACCGCCCTGGCCTTACAAGACAAGACCGCGGAAAACTACAAGCCCCAGCTCCAAAGGAAACTTGCCTGCGACGAGCAATGCATTGTGGGAGTTGTGGTCGATGGTAGTCGAAAAGTATGCTGGGACATGTAGTGTTTCCTACTCTTGCGGTTTCCGCACTTCGAGGCCTTCTTCCTTCAAAACTCCCATGAGGAGCTTCCAGCCCTTCTACTTAACGTATTCTGTCCGTTGATCGGTGCTCACAATATTATACATTATAGCTTAAGATCTTTGACTCAACATTGGGTGACTTTTAAGAAGGGTTTCCAGTGGTGAATCTATATATTGTACTGCACATTTTGGTGTAGAACACTTTTTAGGGTATATATACCAGTTTTAGGGGAAAAAAGTGCCTTATACAGGTTTCATGTGGAGTCTTAGGCAACATTTAAAGTACAAAATCTAAATTTTGAAAATGTACTGTAACCCCATTCTGTCAAAAACTGGGAGAACTGTCTTTAATTAGGAAGATACCTGAAGCGCAGCCAGTGTGGCTCAGTAGGTCGGGCATGGTCCCAGACCCCAGGAGGTCCCTGGTTCGATTCCCTGTCAGGGCGCGTGCCGCCGTTTCAGGCTCTACCCCAGCAGTGAGTGTGCAGAAGGCAGCCGACCACGCTTCTCTCGTATTGATGTTTCTCTCTCTCTTGTGGCCCGTATTCTCTCTGAAATCAATAAAATCATATTTTAAAAAACACTTTTAAATCTTACTCAGTTTTTACTAGTATTTATGGTATAAACTTGCTTAGTTTCAGTGTTACAGTTTTGAAAATTAACAATAAAAATTTCTAATTCCTCTATTTCCTCTTAAATTTCATCATACACACATGGACTGACTATTCATTTGGGGCTACAAATAAAATTATTACTATTGCAAAAAACAATAATTATAAAATAAGTAAGAATATATTAATCAGCATAGCATATAATTCTCCTTTACTTTGCTGCAGCATAATAGATAGCATTTTGGCTTTCTTTCAACAAATTTTTTAAAAGAAAGCATTTTATGCTATTGAAATCTAAACCAAGCAAAAATGGTTTCCATAGTTGGTAGGTTTTTTTAATATACAAAGGAAGCAAAAATTATTGGAATATGAATTTGCCAGAAATTTATGGGTTGATACACAGTACTTAAAATTTTATTTAAATAATTTACAGCATTATTTGGCAAGAATTAAAGCTAATATCAAAGCAATGTTTTTCTTATATTCTAGAAGGACAAGTCTGGGATTAACCTTTAGGATTCAAATTGTAAGTCCTTGGGCCTGGGTCTAATATATAAGATAAATATCTCAGAAATTAATTTGAGAAAGAAAAACTTTCAAATTTCAAGACTTTTCCCCATAACCTAAAATTTCAAAAAGCTATTTTATAACTACACAAGTATATCATAGAAATATTGCAGGTTCAGTTCCAGACCATCACAATACAGTGACTATCACAATAAAGCAAGTCCTAATCTTTTTTACTGGTGGAGAGTCTTGTCTTCAATTTATAAAAATTGCAACATCTGTGAAGTGCAATAAAAGAAAGTGCAATAAACAAGGTACCTTTCTGTTTTCTTCTTTCCTAACATTTAGTTTTCATTTATTACTTTGAAAAAATGATTGTTGATTATGTGCCAGGAATGGTGGTGCGTGCTATATGTAAGAGCCAAAATGTGTACCTCTGGATGGTTTATAAAAACATGGACTGGAAATTTGATTTAAAGTTGCCCCAGGCTTGTTTTATACTCAGGTGCCTAGGAGAAGCAGTATTTTTTGTAGGAACTCATCCTTATTCCAGGCTTTGAGGAATTTCACATAGATAAATTTCAAGAAATATTAGCTCAAAAATCACAAAACAGAGAGAGAAAGAAGGCACTGAAAGCAAGAGCCAACCAACCAGAACAACAGATCGCAGAATAAGATTCACAGAGACTTCAGATATTGGGATAATCAGACACAGAATATAAAATAAATATGGTTAACATATTTATTTTGTTAAAAAAAATTAAAAAGGAATAGAAAATATGACTAAAATGGTAGATTGTTAAAAGAATCAACTAGAACATCCACACATTAATAATATAGTACATAAAAAAAAAACAAAACTCAACGGATAGGTTTAACGTAGCTAAAGAGAACAGCATAATATTGCCCTTGGACCCAGCCTTAGGCCCTGTACGTTGGAGTCTGCTCTGGCCTTCATCCAGCCACAAGGAATCTGCATGGCTAAGAATATGACCAGTTGCATGGAGTCTCTATACCCCCTTCTAGATCATACTCCTGCCACCACAGACCCTGAAATTCCCAGCTCAAATGGTCCCAAGCCTGCTTCCAGCTCCTTAAGCAGACCTCTTCCCCAGGTCTCTCCTCCTGAGGGTAGACTGTGCCTTCAGGAGCGGCTCTCATGGGACTGATTATGGATGGAATTTGGATGTGTAGGTTGGCTGTCTAAACGTGCCTCGCGGTGTGATGGGGAGCCAAGGATAGAAAGAGAGGGGTTTGGGGCTTGCAGCTGGGAGTAAGCTCTCTCTGTGCCAATGTATTATGCGCCATAGCTCTAGATATCCAAGAATTTTAAATTCAAACCTGGTCTTCATCAAGATAGGAGGGTGGAATACATTTTATTTACTTCTTTGCTAGCTTGGTTTCTAACTTTTAAATATATCTATATATAGTATGCGGCCTTCCACTTGTGCTCTTTCCAGAGTCCTAGAAATATTAGGGGCAGGTTGAAAAGAGAAAATTTGTTTTTGTAGAAGGTAGTACTAAAGAAATTATTTAAAAGGAGGTACAGAGACAAAAATATAATATGTAAGAAAGATTTAGAAACATAGAAGATGGGAGGAGAAGGTCTAAAGAGCATCTAACCAAGTTCTAGAAGGGAAGGGGCGGGAGAATAGGGCGGAGGCAGTATCTGAAAAGACAGTTTTCCACAACGGGCGAAAATCGCCACTCCACAGATTCAAGAATTCCAGAGAGTTGCAAATGGGATAAATGAAATCCAGAACTTGACACGGCAGAATGAAACTAAAATTTAAAAACAATAAAACCACAATGACAAAGATAAACACCTTAAATAAGCCAAATGCCTACCAATTGGTGAATAAATAGATTGTAATGTACCCATACAATGGAATACTCAGCAACAGAGGGGCATGGACTCCTCAAACATATGACAGCATGACTGAATCTTGAAAACATCACACTAAGTGAAAGAAGCCAGACATAAATGACTACATATTGCACAATGGCACCTCTATGAAGTCCTAGACACGGCAGAACTACAAGGCCAAAAGGCAAACCAGTGGCTCCCTGGGGCTGGGATGGAGAGAGTGACCGCCACGGGGGCGTAAGTGAACGTTTTGGAGTGACGGAGTGTTAGGATTACCTTTGCTTTGCAGTAAGTTTTGAAATCAGAAAGTGTGAGACCTCTAACTTTGTTCTTCTTTTTCAAAATTGGTTTGTCTATTTGGAGTCCCTTGAAATTCCATATAAATTTTAGGATGGATATTTCTATTTCTGCAAAAAAAAGGCCATTGGAGTTTTTGTTGGGATTGTATTGAATCAGTAGATCACTCGAGGGAGTATTGCATCTTAACACTATTAAGTCTTTCGATCTATGATCATGGAATATCTTTCCATTTATTTAGTTCTTTAATTTCTTTCAGTAGAACTTCTTTCATATCGATATATATGAAAGAAGGAAACCAAATGTATATATCTCATTGGTTTTCAGTGTACAAGTCGTGCTCTCCTTGGCTCAATTTTACGTAATATTTTATTATTTTTGATGCTACTGTCAATGTGATTGGTTTCTCAATATCCTTTTAGGGTTGTTCTTTGCTAGTGCATAAAAAACCCAGAATTTTGTGTGCTCATCTTGTATCCTGAAACTTTGCTGGATTCATTTATTTGTTCTAACAGCTTTTAGGGGAGATTCTTTAGGATTTTCTGTATATAAGATAATGTCACCTGTGAATAGAGATAGTTTTACTTCTTTTTGTCTAATCGTAATGCCTGTTCTATTCTTTTCTTGCCTAAATTCTCTGGCTAGAATTTCCAGTACAATGCTTAACAAAAGTGAGGACAGAAAGCACCCTTGCCTTGTTCCTGATCTTAAGGAGGAAACGTCCATCTTGTACCTACTGCTTTTTAGAAAGGTTGGGATACCTCTTCCCTTCATTGGCAACTCCTCTCAGGTTATAGGCAACCCCTCTTCTATTATTTGACTCTGCTCACACAGGAACTATGTCAGCTCTGGGCTCCAGGGACTGGGGACTCATGCTTTCAGGCAAGGAGCTGAAAGGGGTGTGGGAAAGATATATTGTTTGGAATTTCCATCTGCTTAATAGGGAATAAAGTATATATGAGACCCTTTAACTAGTTTCTATCTCTTAGTATCCTAAAATTTCTCCTGTGGTTAAAGAATTGCTGGCTAAATAGGATGCATACCTATTTTTCAAATCCTAAAATCTGATTAAGTAAATAAAGTTACAGCCATCGGATGCAGTACTATAAAGCCATTAAAATCAGCATGGTAGTTCTCCATATGCTGATGGCAAATGACCTTCAATATAATTTAAAACTGAAAAAATTAAGGTACAGAATAATTTCCATAGAATGATTTCATTTGTGCAAAAAAAGGAGAAACATATACATGTGTATACTATTTTTTCAAGGATACCCAAGAAGTGAGTAATAATGAATGTCTCTAGAGAGGAGGGTTAGATGTCTTAGGATCTACGGTAAAAGGAAGACTTTCTCCTGTGGCTTGCCTGAATTTTTAAAAAATATATATAAATGTGTAACTAGAAAAAGCAGGCTTTTGTTTTGTTTCATTTTTAACATTAAAAAACACACATTATAAGCACTGATTAGAAAGACTAATGATTGAGGTAAGGTCAATGCTGCAGATAGTACTTAACTCAAACCACTATGTCAATCCTACTGCTTAAATTGGAAGGATTGAGGAGCTATAGTGAGCATTAGTGCTGAAGGTTTTTTTTGTTTTGTTTTATCTGGTATGGTTGGGGGAATTTGCATTTAAATCTTCTCAGAGTGGTTTGTAAGAGAGGATAGAAATAGATAAAATCTGCATTTGCTGAACAAACTTATATCTAGAATTACACTTGAACTGAAATATTTAAAATATTTGGAGTAATATATTAAACATATTGCAGGATTTTATTTATATGAAATCTTAAAGCAGGCAAATCTAATCTAATGATAAAAGACAGAAGAGTTGCTATTGAGGTACAAGGATATTGACTGGAAAGGGACATGGGAAAGTGTCTGGGGTGCTGGCAATGTTCCATATCTTGATCTGGGTCTGGTTTACGCAAGTTTAGATAGTCTGCAAAAATTTCATTGTACAACTGTACATGGTAAAATTGTGTAAATTTACAGATTTATATAATTTGTTTAAAATTCTACCCTTAAGAAAGGTCCCCTTTACTGTATATATGTTATATTCAATTAAGAAGTTAAGAAAAAGTAACATATTAAATTGTGGCACTTAAAAATAAGCAAACATACAAACCACCAGAAAGATCTATCACACACCCAAACAGGAAAAGGAAGGAATGTGAAAGGGTTAGAAATGTGTTGTTACCCAGTAATCCAGGCATCTCAAAATACTGAAGGGACTCCAGTAAGTCTTTCCGAAGGAGTCAACTCTAACACTTATAACAGTCTGTTGAAAACCTTGTGATATACTTCCTCACCCTACAAAGTTCATGGTGAAATTATGCTGTGAGAAAGAAAGTTGTAGGTGCGTTTGTGATGAAGTTTTCTGGTAACTATACTTTTAGTATTCTGCTGTAAATGTCACTCCTTTGATTATAACTTTGTAAATGAAATGTAATAAAATTTAAGATACATGTTCCTGTGAACTTTTTACCAGGGAAAGAATATATTTCCTAGCATCTTTTCTTAAATATTATAGCTCTATTATTTTTTCCCCCATGTTAATCAGAGGTCCTCTAAGATTTCACTTTGGTTGCCTAAGTTCATGAGGTTTCCACCACCTTGCCTCTGTGACCTTGAGATTGCTCATCTTTTGCACATTAACAACTCTTTCCAAGTCACTGGTATTTTTAATTTTTTCTAAATTCTTCGACTTCACCTTCAGGAAATGTGCTTGATCTTGTCTTTTAGAAACATTGGCACAACGAACTATTTTCTTCCAACTTTGGGAGCTATCCTTAACTTCCCCATTTCTTCTCATGCCTAAGGGGAGCTCTTTAAGAAACTACCTCACTCAGGAGAATGTTCATAGGCTGACCAGCAAATCTGTCCTCATAATTTAACAGCATTACTTTTCTATTATCCTTACTATTGTTCTAGTCTGTAGTTTTCCCTTTGGAGTGTTTGCTGCATTGTTAACTTAATATAGCTTTTTCTCCCATTATTTTCTCTACTTGTCTTGATGCACATATTTTCTCTCTTAGTGTCAAAATAAGACGATGGTAAATTATGAGTCTCATCTGAGCTAAGGATACTTTTGTAATCTGGTAACCTTTGGCAGGAAGCACATATCCTAGTGAATGATGGAGCACTTAAGAGTGATTCACCACTGAGCATTACAGAAAATAGGCTGAGGGTTCAAAAATTCAAGGCAAGTTCCTTCTCCTCAGCATGGTGTATACACTGTGCTCTCACTTTTCTATCCCCTATTATGTGGTTAAGAGAGAGGAGATAATGACGGCTTCTTAAAGTTACCTATAATGCACTCACAACTCTGTTAGGTGTAATGGTTTTAAAAGGTAGAATGAAAACACAGCTAGGAGATCAACACAAAAGGAATTCTTTTCTGATAGAGACAGTGAGGATTGTGCACCTCATGATACACATATGCAACTCCCATTAACTGTAATGAGAATTATGAGTGCCCCATTAAAGGAGTATGTACCCCCCCAAATGTGGTAGGGAGATAGTCGTCTTCCCCCAGAATTTCTTTATTGATTTAGTTTCTTGTGGTGGAATCAAATCTTGTGTCATTTTTCAAAAGTTATTCTTGGGTATTCAACATGTTGTTTTCCAAATGTAGGGGTAGAAAACAACAATTACTAGATACAATCACAAACCCTATGCAGGCCCCAATCTGACCCAGATTGATTCATTTTTCAGGTTAGAAGCATTGACCTGGAATATTCCCCTTTGAATAAATATTTATTCAACATTCGACCTTACTGACTTTAGGCAAATTTCAGGGTGGTTGAAACTTTCTACATTAACATGGAAATGAGCTTCTAATTATACAGAACTGTTGATTAACAACATATGCAGATTTGCTCACTGACTTGCTTTAAATAACTTAATCTAATTGAATAAATTGTGAGTCTTTCAGAATCCCTTTCTTTCCTTTTTGACCCCTGATCCTTTTACATACATTTCTTGATCTCCATCTTTCTCTGATTCCTTTTTTCTGTTTCCTTAGATTTTAGTAGTTTTTCTTTTCATGTCTGGAGCTGAGTAGAGGAAAAAAGATGGCATTGTAAATGCATAATGTTTCCCTTCAAATGACAAATGAGACAAAGTGGCCTCTAACTACTTTCTGCAAACCACAAGAACAAACTACCGGTGAGACACTAGACAAAGAATGTCTTGATTTACATTAGTGGGTTGTTCAATGCCATTAAAACAAACAAACAAAAAAACCCTACACTCCTTTTTCATTTTTAAATTAATTAATTAATTCTTTGACTTTAAATAATTTTTTATTTTTCAATTACAGTTAACATACAATATTATATTAGTTTCAGGTGTACAACCCAGTGATCAGACATTATATAACTTGCTAAGTGATCATTCCAAGAAATCTTATACCCATCTGATACCATATATAGTTATTACAGTATTATTGACTATATTGGCTATGTACTTTACATCCCCATGCCTATTCTGTAACTATCAATTTGTACTTCTTAAGTCCTTCACCTGTTTCACTCATTCTCCCAAACCCCCTCCTATCTGTCAGCCATCAAAATGTTCTCTATATTTATCAATCCATTTCTGTTCTGCTTGTTCATTTATTTGTTTTGGGGGAGGTTTTTTTTAGATTCAATTGATGATAGATATGTATTTATTGTCATATTATTATTCATATTTTTAATCTTTTTTTCTTCTTAAAGAAGACCTTATAACATTTCATATAATACTAGTTTGGTGGTGATGAACTCCTTTAGCTTTTTCTTGTCTGGGAAGTTCTTTATATGCTCTTCCATTCTAAATTATAGCTTCGCTGGGTGACCTTGGTTGAAAGTCCTTAGTTTCATAACTTTGAATATTTCTTGCCAATACCTTCTGGCATACAAAGTTTCCGTTGAGAAACAAGCTTACTGTCTTATGGGAGCTTCCTTGTAGGTAACTAACTGCGTTTCTCTTGTTGCTTTTAAAGATTCTCTCTTTGTCTTTAACCTTTGGCAATTTAATTATGATGTGTCTTGGAGTGGGCCTCTTCAGTTCATCTTGTTTGAGACTCTCCACACTTCCTGGATTTGTATGTCTATCTCTTTCACCAGGTTATGGAAGTTTTCCATCATTATTTTTTCAAAAAGGTTTTTAATTTCTTGCTCTCTCTCTAATCCTTCTGGCACCCCCATGATGCAAATGTTGGTACACCTGAAGTTGTCCCAGAGGCTTCTTACACTATCCTCATTTTTCTGGATTGTTTTTCTTTTTCTCTTCTGATTGGGTGTTTTCTGCTTGCTTATCTTCCAAACCTCTGATTTGATCCTCTGCTTCATCTACTCCACTGTTGATTTTTTATAATGTATTCTTCATTTCAGTTAATGTATTCTTCATTTCTGACTGGTTCTTTTTTATGTTATCTCATTCATTTTTTATGTTTCCTATCTCTTTGTTGAAGCTCTCACTAAGTTCATATACTATTCCTTAAAGTCCAATGAGCATCCTTATAACCAGTGTTTTGAACTCTGCATCTGGTAGGTTGCTTGTCTTCCTTATGTTTAGTTCTTTTTCTGGAGTTTTGTTCTGGTCTTTCATTTGGGACACATTTCTTTGTCTCCTTATTTTGGCAGCCTCCTTGTGTTTGTTTCTATGTATTAGGTAGAGCTGCTACATCTCCTGGCTTGGTAGAGTGGCCTTATATAGTAGGCGTCTTGTAGGGTCTAGTGGCACAACCTCTCCATTCACCTGAGTTGGGCACTCCAAGTGTGCCCCCCCCACCACCAACCACCACTGTGTGGGCTCTGTATACCCTCCTGTTGTAATTGAGCCTTGATTGCTGTTGGCACATCAGTAGGAGGGATTTACCCCTAGGCCGATTGGCTGCAAGACTGGCTGTGACCACCGTGGAGGGTCAGCTGTGCAGGACCCCACCCCACAGAGTAGGACTTACTTCAGTGGTGCTCTGGTGCCTGCTAGTCTACCCCTTTCAGTGTGTTGCTTGTGAAGGTGGTTGGGTGGTGCTTTGACTGGTCTGAAACTGTCCACCAGGTGCACTGGTTCTGGGACCTTCAGCCACTGCCTGTGTTCTGCCTAGGACCACTGGCATGAGCTACCAAGTGACTTGCAGATGGCTGCTACTTGTGCTGGACTTGGAGGTGCCCAGGAGAGGTTAAGCTGTGAACCAAAGCCAGCTAGCACTAGTGCTGCGCCTGGGATCACAAGCAAGAGATATGGGAAAACCAAGGCCAGATGTTAGTTGTTTGAGAAATTTTAGGCAAATCTGAAGCATGAGCCAAGACAGGCCATTTGTATGGAAAAGCCACTGGAAAAAGCTTGGATGGGCTGGCAAGTTGGGTGTAGCAGTGTCTCAGGGAATCACCAGGGTGGGTGAACAGTGATAGCCAGGTTGATGAAGACTCATATATGTTGCCCACCTGCAGGCTCTGGGTGGGGGATGGGGTCATCAAAGGAACAATGGCCTCTGCCAGCACTTCTGTCTGGGAGAAAGCTACCCCTCTCCCCCCCCCCCCCCAGCTCTCGCCCTGATGCTGGAAAATTCAGTTTCTTCCTGTATGTTCTCTGGTGCCTTTCAAGCTGTTGCCCCAGTGCTACAGCTCCAAGCAAGTGAGTCCAAATAAGTCCGTGTGTGGGGGCCCTTTAAGAAGAACTGCCTGGGACTCCAGGAGCATCCCCATCTCGCTCAGCCACAGTTCCCTTGGGTTTTTACTGACAGAAGTTATGAGGACTTCTTGTCCTGGCACTGGAACCCTGGGTTGAGGGGTCTGGTGTGGGGTTGGGGCCCTTTTCTCCTCACGGGGAACCTCTGCAGCCCAGATGTCCCTCCAGGTTTTTATCCTGCACACACAGGTGTGGGACCAGCCTGTTCTG
The DNA here is from genome assembly GCF_054644295.1 of Miniopterus natalensis. Taxonomy (NCBI): domain Eukaryota; kingdom Metazoa; phylum Chordata; class Mammalia; order Chiroptera; family Miniopteridae; genus Miniopterus; species Miniopterus natalensis. Next base: position 41,524,428 of record NC_142088.1, read on the forward strand.
CATCTCCACCTCTCCTATCGTCCTGATGTGGCTTCTTCTGTGTCATTAGTTGTAGGACTTGTTCAGCTAGATTTCAGGCAGTTCTGAATGATGGTTGTTCTTTAGTTTAGTTGCAGTTTTGATGTGGTTGTGGAAGGATGCAATTTTGCCTGGAAGCCCTACACTTCTCTTTTTAAAAGTTCCCATATTCTTGGCACTGTAGCAGTGCCGCTCAGCACTGGGAATACCTAACCCAGTCCTGGTTTTTGGAACTTCAAGTGAAAACATCACAACTTCCCACTGAGGGAAGGGAAGAAGCTTTTGTTGCTGCTAAGCACAAATGTGTCAAATAATTAGCAATTGAAGAATATTTAATTGCTAATTATTTGACACAAGGATAATCAGGCCCTTGTTGTCCTTTCTTGGCATGTTTGCCTTAGAATTCTAATCACTAATGACCATTCAGATTTTCAGAGAGAAGATTATTTGCCTGTGAAATACCACAGCCAAGACAACTGGAAATGCTTATTGCAAAGAAAAGCAAAAATACAGCCAGATCTATTTGTAGCCTGTCAAAGGAATGCGTAAATGAACATTGGAACGTTCTTTTTGTGTTGGTCCTGAGGTGTAATTGTTTTAGGAGGACTTGACCAAGTCAACTTTGAAAGCATCTTATCTTCAGTGAAGGGTTCATTTTACTCAATAGGGAGGAGTCAATGCTCAATTCTTCTTTCTGTTACAAGTTGTGTGGCCAGGTAAGTAACTGATTTCCATATCTCCAAGACCAAACTCTAGTTAACGAAAGGAAATGAAACCACTGACTTAACAGACAGACTAATTTAGGGGACTAGAACAGTTATTCTGTCCCTGTTTAACCATGGGTGTTAGATGGCATGCGCCAACGGCTCACAGAGAATGTGCCAGCCTCAACAGATTTCAACGAGTTTGTTCATACTTAAAACTCAACCAGGTTAGTGTGCACTGTGCCAGATTCTCTCAGCACACAAACTTCTTCTGAGCCCTTCAGTAGGCTGGCTAGCTCCACGCAGACTTGTGTACCTATGTGTTTAATGGTTAATGGGAATGAATGGAGTGAAATCATTTGCTTCCAGTCCAAAAGTTTGAGGTCCATGGCTTAAGAAAGAATGCCTAGACCGTACTTTTAGAAGTAATTTCTGTTTTCAATGAAACATTCTGCAAAACAATTGAAACACAGAATGTAACAACACAAATTGCATTTAAATTCATGCCTGATGAGTATGTAGGCCTCTTATGAAGAGGCAAACATCTTTCTCTATTTTTCATCTTCCCTATTCAGTTACCAAATCATTCAAATGAACCCAATGAGACGTCGAATTTGAGGCACCTAGTATATGCCTGGCATCTTGTGCATGTCCTCAGATGGTGCCTCTACCAAGTGATCAAGAACTGCACAAGGAGTGGCAGTGTATTTCAGGGAGAATTGCTAACATAGATGGAGAGAGTGTTGATAAAGAAGCAAGTTTGTTTACGTTTCAGTCAAACTGAACTATTCCTTCCCAGTGACCTAAGTGTGCCACGTTTCCTTTCCAGTTGGTTCTTTATATGCACTTATGAACTGACCATAACCAGTCTCACCACTACTGATATTACCTTGGATATCAGAAGTTGCCGAGCTGCCTAAGCTTGCATTATTAATCCTTTTGCCTTATTTGTAGGAGGTTTGGTGACGTTTTTAATAATTCTGAGAATGACATATCCAGAGGAGATAATTTAGTTCAGTTAAGCTTTGGCAAAACCTCTTCTCTCTTTCCTTCTATCTTATTATTTTCCTCTTCCTACCTTCCAGTCTAATTATAATGAGCACATGGTATGGTTAGGCAATGATTTCAAAGGCAGTGAGGCGAGATTTAAAAAATTAAAACTGTCCCAGGAATTCCAGTAAATATGGCTATCCCAGTTTCTCAATTGTGTAGATTTTTTTTTTAAATACCAAGGTTGTTGAGCAAAATTATAGATTTAGCCTGGCCAGGTGTGGCTCAGTGGTTGAGCATCGACCTAAGATCCAGGAGATCGCAGTTCGATTCCCGGTCAGGGCACATGCCCGGGTTGAGGGCTTGATCCCCAGTCAGGGGCGTGCAAGAGGCAGCCGATCAATGACTCTCCCATCACTGATGTTTCTCCCTCTCCCTTCGTCTCTCTGAAATCAATAAAGATATATTTTAAAAAAGGGATTATAGATTTATAGGTTAGCTTTCTTCTATTTGTTTTATGGCCCTAATCTTTATTACACATTTTTCCATTAAAGTGTGCAGTTTGATTAGTTGGTTCCAGGAAAAAGTGTTTGGAAGGAGGAGCTGAGACAACCAGCCCAAAAAAAAAAAGCCAGTCAAAGAATGACAGGATGTTCATACAAACTGAGGCACAGCAACAGTGTCTCTTCCTGACCAAACAATGACTATGGCTCTGTGCTATGTGTTATTCAACCAATATTTACTGAACACTCCAGTGCCTGGTACTGTTCTAGATGCTGGGATACAGTGTCATAATTCTGCCTGATTGTATCTTCTACAGATGCAGCCATGCAAATTAAGAAGAATACAGTTGAATTTTCCACCCCCTGATCCAAATCTGATCCAGAGTTCTTACCTGGATACATTTGACCAAAAGTTTCATAGAAAAAAGACTTTCCCACGAAATTTGCAGTGTTCCCAGCTTCTGATCCTTCAGGGAGAACAAGCCTATTTCTGCAGTAGTTTGTCTCAACGTGTTCTCCCACCCCAACACCTCTTGGATAAAGAACTAAATTCCATGAAAAGCCACAGCTACCCCATAGTAGAAATTAGTCCGAAATGATATTACACTTGCACAAATTGAAATAGGGTTAAAAGCTCAGATTGTGGATTCTTAGATGTTCTTGCTAAACTGGAAGCTTTTATGGGGTCACTTTAAATTGAGAGGCAGAGTTTAGACCCTTTTGTTACTTTAAGAGTCTGAGCAAATTAGCAAGTCCGAGGCAAATCTTTTTTGATTACTGAACTATTACAAACGCCTCCTGGCCAAAGAATAACCTCTTTCCAGAGGGAAATGTTCAGCAGGACCTTTTGCTTAAATTCATAAAATCTGTTAAAGCAAATCTCTCACATTTCCATTAAGTCGGCAAATTACTTCTAGGCAAAGAGAATAAAATGCCGGTGACAAAATGGCTGGACTATATTAATGACGGGAGGTGGGGCTGCAAAGGGGGAAGAATTGATGCTACATTTACGATGCAGAAAATTTCAGGCCTTTTCACGTGTGGGGCTAAATGCAAATGATGTCACCTTCTCCTCCAGTGAGATGCAAAGGCTTCTCTGAACGCTTTGTGAGGCTGACATTAAAATGATTACAAGGCTATTTCTTTCCATATCTGTCCCCTTGGAAATCATCCTCCCCCCCAAGACTTTATTGCAGATGGGGAAAATGCATAATGCTACGGGAAACAAAGCCCTAGGTACATTCTCGCTAATGGATTATTGCCATTCTATCTCAGTGCTGATTGAAATCCAAGACTTGGTATCGAAGCCTTAATGAGATCCTGGCAAATATCTTTCTGCCCCACTGGAAATGCAATCTTTCTATTGAACATTTTGTCCCAATGAATTTCATCTGCAACAGCATTTTGCATTTGAGTCAGAGAGGCCAGTGCTTGATAGCAGACCATGTGGTGCTGCTCTGCTCACTTTTGGGTGAAATTGATCCCCAAAGGTGTTGAAAGTACAGTAGTGAGTCATTTTACATAATTAATTCATTGTTTCATCCAGATGATTACCCACTTTGTTGTGTGTCTAAAATCAAATTTTCATATAAAGATGACCTGTCAGTTCCCATGTCCACAATGCTTCCCAAATATATGGAATTAGTATGTTGTCTCAATGAACCTTGTATACTCACATTACATTTACTTAGGGAAGCTAATTCATGTCAGAACCGTTTTCCCTAAAAGAGTCACATTTTCTACATTTTTCTCCTTTTTGTGTGAATGAAGTACTTGGTGTTGCACACTTAAGCTAAAACTTAAAGTTAAAATACTCTATCCTTTGTCTAACCATCAGCATTTTCTGAGACTTTGAACAGAGTTAATTATCAAGTGCTAAATTATAGCAGTCCCCCCTTATCTGCAGGGGGCACATTCTAAGACCCCAGTGGATGCCTGAAACCGTGGCTAATACCATACCCCACATACACTATGTTATTTCCTATACATACACAAATGCCTATGTTAAAGTTCAATTTATAAATTAGGCACAGTAAGAGATGAACAACAACTAATAATAAAATAGAACAATTGTAACAGTATACTGTAATAAAAGCTATGTGATTAATGTCTCCCTTTTTCAAAATGTCTCACTGTACTGTATTCATCCTTCTGATTGTGATGATGTGAGATGAAGTGAGGTGAATGACATAGGCGCTGTGACATACGCTCCGGCTACTGTTGACCTGCTGGTTTGTCAGAAGGAGGATCTCCTGCTTCAGGTGGTCCTGGATCATCAAGCCACGACAATGCGGGTGGTTGAATGTCAGGAGCAGATGATGTCGATGCTTGGGGAAATTTAATATTTTTGGGCCTTGATTGACTGCAAGGGACTGAAACCACAGAAAGTGAAACCATAGATAGTGGGGACTACTGTATACTCTTGCTTGTTAAGGTTGACACAGCAGAAAAGGGAGCAGCTAGCTAGTGGCTTTTTATTCAGATTAGAAACAATAACCAAATACATTTGCAAATACTTGGCTTAGTAGTTAAATAATTTATTCCATATCTGTAAGCTATAAATCATAGCATATTCCTAGAATACATGTATGTTTATATATACATACATGTGCATAGTTTAAAAATAAATGTATACCACCAAATAAAAACTGTTGCTTTTCATGCTGTGCTAATATCAAAAGACTGAGCATTTAACTGCTATGTAGATATGGCTTTTACAGGCTAATTTGCAAATAAAAAAGGCTTATCATATCCTACATGAAATTCACTTAATTTAAATAGTGACCGCTTACCATTTTATGCAAAATGATCAATTTGATAAAAAATGAATAGAGCTACTAGAGAGATTTGCCTATATTAATAGACCTAAAGACTGGCCTACAAACTCAATTATTGAGATTCCAAGTGTGGAAGGAATTCGAGAAAGTAAGCAGCTAGTAAATAAAAAAAATTTAATTTGGAATAAAAATAAGACCTATGACAATATCAGAATAGTAAATTTATTAGCATCATAATGGAATCTTGTTATGAATCTGTTAAGTATAGAGAAAGTAAGTGAAATTTTTGGCATGATGATTTAATAGGCCTATAGAATGTTCTCTAAGTAGAGAATGTAATTCATAAAAATATTTAAATACCCTACTGAATTTTGGCAATATATATTTTAAAACTTAACATTGTACAAATTCTTTGAACCAGAAATAACACTTTTTAGAAATTAGACTAAGGAAATTAAGAGTTTAATAAGGAAACTTAAAGGAATTTAGTTATGATTATAGTGCTATTAATTGTAACAACAAACCTCACTAAGGGTTTGGTTGTGCACATTATTTATTTATAGAACATATAGACTCTATATAATAGAATACTATGTAGCTATTAAAATTATGTTACTGAAATGTATTTATTGATGTGAAAATATATGTGCAATGTTATGCTGTGTAAAAAAACACACCTATTTATACAGTGCTATATAAATGTGATTCCACATATACGAATATATGTATGGGTGTGTGTGTTTGTTTTCAGGAAAAGCAGAAACCAAAATATTAAGAATGGTGATCTCTGAGTGATGGTGTGTGTGTGATTTTTATTTTCATGTTGTTTCTCTATCTTTGCATACTTTTAAAAATTACAAATGCAACAGGAATGAATTGTTCCATAGTGCAATATTATTCTAGCTAGAATTAAATCTGGCTTTGCCATTATTCTCTTAAAATTGAGAAACTCCAATCTCAGTAATTTTCTAAGCTCCTCTCTTTTCTCGAGATCAGAGAAGGGCCTTTGCACTTCAGCTCATGGTGGTGGGCACTCCTGACCCTCCTCACTAAGGTAACACCCTCCACCCAAAGGTGTGTGGCTCTGCTGGGAGCCATGCACTTTCCGCTCATTGTGGCACAGGGACCTTCACTGAGCTTTAACTCTCAGTTCCCGGGGAACCCACTCGGCCTTTTAACTCCTTGGTGGTGCTGGTGGGGGCTTGGAAAAAGACATGCTTTCTTTTATCCCCCTTAAATTAACAGTATTAAACAAAGAGCAATAAAAACAAAAAGGACTTTTTAAAAAAAATTAATTACCCTGTTATACCCTTTAGTTCAAAAAACATGTGCTTAATGGCTTTATTTTGAAGATATTGACATTTAAGCTTTATTTTAAAATTTATAAGAGCAATAGCTAACTACTCTTAATACTTTCAAGCAATGAATGGTACCAGTGAAGGCACAATCCTTGTCCTTAAGACGCATAATTAAATTAGCCTTTATTTACTGCTTCCCAGAGAGCGGTAAAAAGAGACTTGTTCGGGGTAGTCAGCCACCAGCCACATTTGCCCCTCAGCTCCCACCTCTTCCCAGGTCCGCCCTCCCCAAACCTTGGTGTTAATGCAGTGCTGATTGTTGTGATGGTCAGCCGGATCACACAGCATTAGACTGAGGTCGCCTCCAGCTCAATGGGCAGGACCTAATGCTCACAGAAAACTGGGCTGGCTGGAGATGGTCTAGTGACTGACCATGCACAGCCCCTTAAAAAAACAAAATAATATTGCCGTAGTTTCTTGGGAGCTGCCTCTAAAGGATTTGGTTCTGCAAAGCCTGAAGGAGGAAGGAGCCTTTATACCAAAGGTGGATGGCACCGGTAGTATCTACCAGGTTTGAAAAGAGCTCATCTGCAGAGACAAGAGACTAAAGCTAAGAAAGGCTGACACAATAAAGACCATCCTGGTGCCTTGTCACACAGTTGTGTCCTTCCGGTAACAGCACAAGGTAATTAGTTTATAATTTGGGTTCTAGACGTTTAGTTGAGATAAACAATGCGATCTCTAGCAACGACCTTCAGCACGTAATGAATTGCTTTACAAGCAAGAAGTGGTCAGTTGTCGTCCATCCTCACGAAAGGCTGAGAGTCTGAACGGCAGCCTGCGAAAGTCCGGTTGCCATTTCAAAGGCCGGTCCCTTGGGCACGGATTACCTGTTTCTCCTCAGTGTCAAAGCCTGGCCTTTATTCAGCACGTACAGGGCGTCAGGTTCTATGCTGACATTCCGCACGCTTTATCTCTCCCCTAAATGCACAGCTTTGTGTGGTAGGTCTGCAGGCCCCAGTATACAGCGGGAACACTGATGCTTAAAGATTGTAGTCCTTTTTCAAGTTTACGTAGAACACGTTAAATGGTAAAACCAGGTTAGTCTGAGTCAAAGCCTTACCCTTAACTGCTGATTTTAAGCCATTTATGATGCTATTTGCTGCAAGTAACAGAAAAATCCCAACTGAAGTGGCCTTAAGCAAAGAAAATGTCATAACTGACATAAGCAGAGGTCCAACTCCTGGGCAGTGTGTCGAGGTCCCTGTCCCCTTCACAGGGATGCCCTTGGCTTTGCCCCCGACCCCAGTCTCTTTTAGCTTCATTCTCAGGCTGACACTAAGACGGCTCATCAGTTGCAGGCATCATATTCAGACACAACAGCATCCACAGGAAGAAAGAGGATTATACATTTCTTTTCTCTCTTTTGAGAATAAGAATGGGGAGACCTTCCCTGGAAAACTACTGCACCCCTGGAAGACTAACTCCAGGTCTGTATGGCCAGAAATAAGCCACATCCACATTCTGAAACCACTTCCTAACAAGAGGACCGGGATTACCATGATTGGCTTAGATTAATCATCTGGGGGGAAACAGAGTCTGAGGACTTGGGACCTTGGACCAGTCTATTGCAACTGTTGTTAATTAATTGGAATGCTCAGAGCCAAATGTTAGGCCTACCACTAGCAATGTCATGGACTTTGGATATTAACATTACCTGGAGCTTTATCTTATTTTCTATCCTCAGTTTTCTCACATTCTTTTTTTAAAAAAATATGTTTTTATTGATTTCAGAGAGAAGAAGGGAGAGGGAGAGAGAGAGAGAGAAACATCAATGATGAGCCATTGATCAGCTGCCTCCTGCACGCCCCCTACTGGGGATGGAGCCCAAAACCTGGGCATGTGCCCTGAACTGGAATCAAACTGTGACGCTCAACCGCTGAGCTGTCACATTCCTATTTTTTAATATATTGAAATATGTGTTTTATTGCAAGTGATCTTAAATCCTTTTTAGAATGAGGTAATGTATAAATAATGATTAATAGCTATTTAAGCACTTACATTTAAAAGTAGATGGACCCAGTATTGCAGTACCTCTGGGAACTGTGCACCCCCTCGGGGACAAAAACAAAACAAACAACTAACTACCCACATGACTAAAGCAGTTTTGCTGGATGAGGTCTCCATCAGTCAATTATTTATTCACAACCCACATCTGAATTTTCTAGACACTGAGCAGGGTTGAAAAGTATGAGATCAGGTTCTTCCCAAAAGGAGTTTATAAACTAGATGGAGGGACAATTGCCCCTACATTAAAAAAAAAAAAAGTCACATACATTGCATGATTCAAGCAACCGTAAGGTGAACTCTCAGTTTTCCCATCTGTAGTAAGAGGAGGTTGGGCTGGCCACGTAATTTCTTGGTTCTGGCCGTGCTTTAACCTTCTGTAATCCCATGATGCTTCTAACGTTGTGTCTCTGTCATTATTTCCCCTTTCCTTATCTCCATACTGAGATGGGCCTGGAACAACACAGAGAGTCTAGAATCGAGGCCAACTCTAATAGAACAGGACACTCAACTGATGGATTTTTGTGGGTGACTTTATTAGGGGGAAAGTAAAAATCACAACCAAAAAAAAAAAAAAGCTTATGTCTTTTTTTTGGGACTTATTCAAAACAGAAGGGAGCTTCCACGACGAATTGTGAGGTTTTCTCCTAAGCCCTTGATATCTACAACTAACAAATGAGGCCCCTGGGCTCTGAGAGATCCTGATTTACCAAAGAAAGAGTCGAATATGTTCCCTGTGCCATACTTATATGAAAGATAGCACCTGGCACAAGGTAGGCGATCGATAAATATTTAATAACATAATTAAATGAATTGAGTGAACCAATAAATGAATGCATAATTTTCATCGACGTCTTTTAGGCTGGGTTCCTGTTAGGCAGCCTCAGGAGGCAGTGCAGTGCGGAGAAGCAGGAGGAGGCGGAGAGGAGGGGGTCAGGCAGAGAAGCTGGGCTCTCGCGCAGTCTGAATAAAGGCCTCCCCACCCACGGCTGAGGGATGCTGAAACTGCAGTGGCCCTGTGGTGGCCTTCCAAGTTGGGCCTAGGAGGGCTGGCCTTCGTATCCATTTGGATCAGTTTTGGACATGGGCTGCCCATAGAAGGAGGCCTTGGACAGGCAATTTCCCCAAAGAAGTGATCCCCAAGGAGAGCTGGCAGCAGACTGCCTTCTGGTAGCCCCACCAGCTGTTGGGGGAAAGAGCCTGCAGCAGATTGAATAGTGGCCCCCCAAAAAGATATGCTCACATTCTAACCCCCAGAACCTGCAAACATGACCTCATCTGCAAAAAAAAAATCATCTTTGTAAATGGAATTAAGTTAAAGATCTAAAGATGAGATCATCCTGGATTGCTTGGATGGCCCCTAAATCCATTGACAGTGTTCGTAGAAGAGACAGAAGAGAAGACACAGGGAAGATGCAGGCAGAGACTCGAGCTGTGCAACCATAAGCCAAGGAACGCCCGGGACCACCAGAAGCTGGGAGAAACAGGGAAGGATTCCACCCTAGAGCTTTTGGAGGGAGCGAAGTCCTGCCAGCAGCTTGGTTTTGACTTCTGGCCTCTGAAACTGGGAGGAAATAAGTGTCTGTTGCATTAAGCTACCCAGTTTGTGGAATTTTTTTTTTTTTTTTTAGCAGCATCCCTAGGAAACTAATAGGAAGTCCTTCTATCTGGGTAACTCATCACAGTGTCTCCAACACAAGGGGTTGAAAAAAATGGGGCTAATGGTTAAACCTATGAAAACTCAGAAACCTGTTTTGGAATGTCCCAGTTCAGTTCAGGTTTTTTGGGAGGAACTACTGACATGGAATGATACAAATGGACAATTAGTGTACATGACCGTAGAATTACTCCAGATTGCAAGGCTGGTGGGGTACATGTTCTCAGTATAAAATGTTTATGCTTGTCCTCAGGATTAAATAACCTAAGTTAACAGGTCTCGGTCAGAGGTGGGCTTAATTGCTATTCTTTCAGGGAGGCCTACTCTATTTACTTTACATTCTTACCTAGAAATGCTATTTTTGCTACAGTATATCTTACTTCCAAAAAGGAACTATAATATTTCTTGTTCAAATGTGGTAGTTCTGCATTTATAGGTTTTTACCAAAGAATTGAAATGATACATATTATATGACTATAAATTGCTTATAAGCTGTGTATGCTGTAATTTAATTATTTTTTGAATAAGAGATTTGCATTTTGTAAGAGCATTTGGTATTTAGACACTAAGTCACTAGAAGAAAAGAAATCAAATTGATATGGAGGGTTTTAAAATATTTACATTTCAACTAAAAGAAAAATAAAAAGTCCCAGGTTTTTCTTACAGATAATTAAAGTAATCTTTACTATTCAGAAATAATGCTCCATCAAGAAAATTGCATTTGTGCTATTTTGAAAAGAGAGGAGATGACATGTATCCATAAAATATAAAACATACAACTGAAGGTTTACATATTTTAAAAAGCCCCAGAAAATCATCATAGCTTATTTGTGAAAAGACTCTTGCCCCCATGAAATTTTGATGTGTTCTCTATGTAGCAGAATTGTTTTCCTTCATTGTTGAGTGTCGGAAAGCAGAGAGGTCTAGAATTACCACGTTATAAATGTGACTGATTGGTTTAAAAAATATTTCAAAATAGGTAGTTATCAGCAGAGTATTGAAATCCTCATTTAACAGTCAGTATTATTTTAAATGACTGCAAGGTGTTTTGTTTTGTTTTCTTCTTCACATCTAGTCAGTACTAATTGGTCACACTGAGCACAAAGAAATGTTTTATTTGGAAATGTTAAAAACATCAGTTAAAATATCGTGATCCTTGGGCTTCAGCCCAATTTCCTTGATGCTTTTAAATCAACAAAGCTCTTTAAGGAAAAGGGAAATTAATAGAACAGGAGGGAACACATAAAGAGAAGAAGGAAGAGACATTGCAAAGGAAGGTTGGGGAGGTGAGATGAGAGGAATCGTGAAAAAGCACAGAGAGAAATGGGACAAGCATTTCAGAAAGAAATTTTTAGTCTTAAACTCTTACAGAGAATGGAAAATCAGGGAACACTGCCTAACTCATTTTATGATGCTAGTATAGCCATGGTGTCAAAACCAGGCAAGGGCAGTGTAAGAAAGAAAATTTACAGGGCAATTTTCCTCATGAACATAGATGTACAAATGACAGATGAAATATTGGCAACCTGAATCCAGCAATGATGTATATAAAAAAAGATAATAAACCATGATGAGGTTAGGTCTATTTCAGGGAAGCAGAGCTACTTTAACATTAGAAAATGTATTTACCATTACCGTATCAAGAAGAAAAAGCACAGAAATATTTCAATCAATGTAGAAAAAGGGCTTGATACACAGCAAGAAGAATTCATGATTTTAAATAATGCTTAGCAAACAAGGAACCATAGGCACTTTCAACCCTGATAAATAGTATCTACCAATCACGTAGAGCAAACATTCAATGTAAAATGTTAAAATCCTTCTCTTTGATATAATGAAGAAGACGGGGTGCCCACTATTATAACACCATAATAAGTAGTATTATTACTGCTTTCAGTTTAATATTGTACTGGAGGTCCAATGTGGGAAGTGAGGGAAGAAAAGAAATAAAACTGTCAATATTTTTGGGGGGGTAGAAAATCTAAAAGAAAGTACAGATAAATTATTAGAAATCTGGACCCCTGAAGTCAACACATTTCTATAATCTAGGGACAAACAGGAAATATGATTCTAAAAATATTAACCATTTAAAATATTGGTTTAAAAAAGGTAGCTAGAAATAAAGCAAACAAAAAGTATGTAAGTATTGTATAGAGAAAATCATAAAAGTCCATTAAAAGGTACTAAAGATTATGTAAATAGATAGAGAAATACATTATGTGATAGGTAAGAAGATCCAAATTTGTAAAATGTTTGCAAAATTTCGATTAATAGATTAAAGGAGAAAAACCACATTATCATATTGATGGATGGAAAAATATTCAATAAAATTCAGCAGCCCTTAGTAAGTTAAATAAAAAAAACCCTTTAGCACACTAGAAATAGAAGGAAACTTCACTAATACATAGCAAACCCTATTTTCAATAATGAAATAACAGTGTTCCCCGTAAACTAAGAGCAAGTCAATGATGTCACCATTTCTGGTCTGCACTGTCTTGGAGGATCTAGGTTGTACAATAAGATAAGAAAAGGTAGTAAGTTATAGACATGTTATTAGCATGAATAAGAGAGTTATCAAGGTTTTATACAAGATAAATATAAAAATTGAATTTCTACTTCTATATACCTATATTATAGAGTAAGAAAATGTAGCTTAAAAAGAACAAAGAGAATAAACCTGAGAATGAACCTAACATAGCTCTTCTCCTTTGTTAGCTTCTAGGTTTTATAGTTTTACATTTTACATTTGAGTCTGTGACACATTCTGAGTTAATTTTTGCAAAGGGTGTAAGGTCTGTGTCCAAATGCTCTTTTTGCGTGACAATGTCCAGCTGTTCCATCACTCTTGTGTCTTGCTCCTTTGTCAAAGATCGGATGGCTGTATTTATGTGGGTCTATTTCTGGGCTCTCTATCCTGGTGCACTGACACATTTGTCCAGTCAGCCGCCAATGCCACGTTATCTTGATTACAGTAGCTTTATAGCAAGTCTTGAAGTGCGGTAATACTAGTGATATCGAGCCCAGGTTTGGCTGTGGGCCACTGGAAAGCCAATAATTGAGAGGCAAGAGTTGATGAAATGAAAGTAGGTTTAGTCAAGAGCTGGCAGCCCGAAACCCTGGCCAGGTAGCTGTTTGTTAGAGCATCATCCAGCTATGCCAAGGATTCGGGGTCCATCCACAGTCAGGGCTCTTCAAATATCAACCAATGAATGCATAAAATAAATGGAACAACAAATTGACCTCCTGCCCCCTCTCTCTCCCCCTCCTCCTCTCTCTTTCAAATCAATCAATAAAAAAAACTTTTTTAAAGAGCTGGGAGCCTGAGGTGATGGCAGACTAATGTTGCAAAAAACCCCTTAACAAATAGGCTCGGGAAGGGTTTTTATAAGGTGGGAGGAGGAAAGAAATAAAAAAAATTTTAAAAACCGAACAAAGGAATCCAAAGGAGGGGTTTGAGAGTTCTCCACTGAGGAGACTACATACAGGTCGGCACAGTGTGTTCAGATAACTGGTTGAAGCTCAGCAAATCTCCTGAAGCTGAAATGTCTGGAGATCAGAGTCTGCTTCTTCTTCTTCTTTTTTTTTTTTTTAATGTATCTTTATTGATTTCAGAGAGAGGAGAAGAGAGAGAGAGAGAGAAATATCAATGATGAGAGAGTCATTGATCTGCTGCCTCCTGCACGCCCTCGACTGGGAATCAAGTCCACAACTGGGGCATGTGCCCTGACCGGGAATCGAACCCCGATCGCTTGGATCCTAGGTCGATGCTCAACCACTGAGCCACCTGGCCAGGCCCGAGTCTGCTTCTTCTGAAGTTAGTTCCTACAATTCTTAAGTAAACAGGTGGTTTACCTGCAGTTACATATTAGTTAACAAGTCATCATTTACAGAAACAATGCTAAAAGAATGGTGACATGGGTGACATCAGTCCTCCAACTTTGTTCTCTTTCAATATTGTGTTGGCTGTTAGGTCCTTTGCTTCTCTATATAAACTTTAGAATCAATTTGTTGATATCTACAAAATAACTTCCTGAGATTTGGGAGGGGGGGGATTGCATTGAATCTATAGATCAAGTTGTGCAGAACTGGCATCTTGAATCAGTCAATATTGAATCTTTCTATCCATGAACATGGAATATCAGCCTATTTATTTAATTCTTTAATTTCATTAATTAGAATTTTGTAATTTTTGCCAGATCTTGTACATATTTAGTTAGCTTTATATCTAATATTTTATGTCCGGGGTGTTAACGTAAGTGGTATTGTGTTTTTAATTTCAAATTCCACTTATTCATTGCTGGTATATAAGAGAGTGATTGACTTTTGAATATTAATGTGTATCTTTTTAATTTGGCTATAAATGGCTTATTCATTTCAGGAGTTTTTATTGATTTTTTTGGATTTTCTACATAGATGATCAGGTCATCTGTGATTTGACAGGACATCTTGCCTTGTGCCTTATTTTAGTGGGAAAGCTTCAAGTTTCTCAGAATGATGTTAGCTATAGGTTCTTGGTAGATATTCTTTATCAGGTTGAAAGTTCCCCTCTATTCTTAGTTTACCGAGAATTTTCCCATGAGTAGGTATTAAATTTTGTCAAATGCTTTTTCTGCATTTATTGATGTAATCATGTGATTCTTCTTTTTTAGCCTGTTGATGTGATAGATTACATTAATTAATTTTCTAATATTGAGCCAACCTTGCATACCTGGACCACTGTCCCATTTTAACAGCGATTGGTTAATTACATTGGTTAGTTGAGGCCTTGGACCTGAAAAAGATGAAGTTAGTCAGCTAAACGTAGAAAATGATGTGGAAGGGAAGGAAAGGAGCCCAGGAGGGTGAGCACACAAACTCCAGGCTAAGAAGGAACAGGGAAGGTGGCAGACCAAGGTGAGGGTGACAGGAAATCTAGCCCTAAGGAAGGAAGGGGTGGTCTTGCCCAAGGTCAGACCTAGGCCTAAAAAAAGAAAGTGAAGAAAAACAGAGCATCATTATGTCACTGCCTGCTCTGTTGATATGTGTGTTCTTCCATTATGGATTTTATTATAAGATAGTGATAGAAAATGAAAGAAATCTAATGTCTGCCGACTATTGGATTATATGATACCCTTATGGGACGCTGAGAAGGGAATAATTTTGGAAGGATGGCCCCAAATTTTGGCTAAAAGTATCCCTATAATCCCCCTGCTAGATGTCTGAAATTCTTTTAGCAGAGGTCTCCACAACTTGTCTTCTTCCCTCTGTCACAGACAATGCTGGCGATGCTTTCCAGGAGCTCTTTTTCTTCCTGGGTGACCTGCTGAATTTAGCCTAGTAATGAAGCCAGACCTAAAATTTGAAGGGACAAGTCATAATGCCATCAAGCTTGGTGAGAGGAACACAGTGACAATTTTTTTTTTTTTACTCTCTCCTTGCCTGTTTTACTTTATTTTATTATTTTTATTTATTTATTTTTAAAAAATATATCTTTATGAATTTCAGGGAGAAGAAGGGAGAGAGAGAGAGAAACATCCATGATGAGAGAGTCATTGACTGGGTGCCTCCTGCACACCCCCTACTGGGAATCGAGCCAGCAACCAGGGCATGTGCCTTGACCGGGAATCAAACTGCGATCTCCTGGATCCTAGGTCGATGCTCAACCCCTGAGCCACACCTGGCCGGGCCACCGTGAAAATTTTTCAACATACAAACCCTCTCTTACGGGGAGAAGCCAACATAAATGGGACCAAACCCACAGGTGGAAACCAGCTAGTTCCTTGCCACCACTGCTGTCCCTGATATGTCCTGCCCCAGGTCCCCTGGCAGACAAAACCCACTAGGTATTTAGTTTGCTGAATTAAGACTTTGCCCTCTCCACTAAACATCTCTTTAGAGATATCTGCTGAAAGATTAACACTGTTAAGAGAAAATCTATTATTGACATCTTGGTGAGGATGAGTTGATTAGATTCTTTCTTAAAAACCAGCTAAGAGCAGAGCACAGAGAAAATAGGATTGTGGTTGGGGGGCATGGAAAAGAAAGGAGTCAATTTTGAAGTACAGGGTAAGGTCACAGAGTAAGGGCCCTTATGTGATGTCAGGATGCAGAGTTTTGGCATCAGGGAGGCAGATCATGTCAAAGAAAGCCTGGGAGAGGGCCACCCAAAGGACTTGTTGAGAGGATCTGAGGACAGATCCATATTTCAAAATGCATTACTACATTAGTCCCACGGACATAAGGCCTCCTACTCAATATTTGGTGTGCTCTCTTGAATCTTGCTAAATAACTTTAAAGATGTTTGTCATATATATATATATATATCAAAGAAATACAGAGAAATATACACAAAGGGTTAACATTTGTATACATTGATTATATCTGGGGGAATTTCAGGTTCTCCATTGTTTATTCTGTCATGGTTGAATTTCTACAGCGGGTATATTCATCACTTCTTAGGGAGCTTCTTGACTCTCCCAAATTCTTCCTTTTCTAAGAATAGCCCTAATATGTAGATAGAGATATGCCCCAAGGGATTTTGCCTGCACTGTGTGACCCTATCAGTTCTTCCTTCCTTCCTTCCTTCCTTCCTTCCTTCCTTCCTTCCTTCCTTCCTTCCTTCCTTCCTGCCTGCCTGCCTGCCTGCCTGCCTTCTTTTTAAATATATCTTTATTGATTTCAGAGAGAGGAAGGGAGGGGGAGAGAGAGATAGAAAAATCAATGATGAGAGAATCATCAATCAGCTGCCTCCTGCATGTCCCTGACTGGGGATCAAGCCCACAACCCAGACATATGCCCTGACCAGGAATCGAACCTCGATTGCCTGGATCCTAGGTCGATGCTCATCCACTGAGCCACGCCAGCCAGGCCCTATCAGTCCTTTCTACTGCTGATGGATGCAGGGGTAAAACTTAAGTCAAGCCAGGTTAATGAAATTCTGTCAGGATGCTGTGGACTAAAAATAACAGAAAACTCCAAGTCTGCTACTTTGAACACTACGGGTGATTATCTCACATAACAAAATATTCAGAGACAGGGTAGCCTCATAATGACATCAAGGAGGAACCAGGACCCAGGTTCCTTCCCAGTTTCAGTTTGGACACAGTTATGTTAACTTTTATCTTAGCTGCAAAATAGCCACTACAGCCCCAGGCATCACATGCAGACATGACAATACCCAGTCCAGTGGAATAAAACAAGTGATTATGTCTTCTGTTTCTTCTTTCCAAAGTAGATCTTCTCTCACATATCACTGGCCAGAATTGTGCCACATGGGCCCATTCGTAAAACAATCTAGTGAACGGGGCATGGGCAGGGCAGGGCAGGCATCCACTAGAGGTCTTGGAATGCATTCCTTGCAGACAAGGGGGGACTACTGTAATCTGCACTCAAACACTACAGTCTATCATCCAGGTGAACACAACACGAAGGTCCTACACACCCTGGTGAAAAGGCCACTATGGGCAATTACAATCCAACAAAACCACCAAGAGCCAGAGACCACTTGGGCCAGTGCTCTACTTTTTGTTTCCACCCTCATCAGTTTTTCCAGCACCAACTCAGACACCTCACAGAACTCAACTTTCAGATGAGAGGGAGGTTTCTTATTGGGACCTGCAGTTTCTTCTTGGTATGTCTAATAATATTACTCATTTTTGGTTCTAGGTCAACATTGTTTAAATTGACCTATAGATGCACTCTGTGATTTATACTGAGTTGCTGATCATTCAGAATCACTGCTATATGATTTGTACTATAAACAGTCATCATTTCTTCTCTCCCTTTTCCAAAGAATGTGGCTATCCTTAAGAGAGCAAATGTCATTAAAACAATATTATATATATATATAAATATAAAATAGACATATATATATAATATATACAATAAATATAAATATATATAGTCTTGGCTGAGGTTAGAAGTCAGA
Organism: Miniopterus natalensis; assembly: GCF_054644295.1. Taxonomy (NCBI): domain Eukaryota; kingdom Metazoa; phylum Chordata; class Mammalia; order Chiroptera; family Miniopteridae; genus Miniopterus; species Miniopterus natalensis. The sequence goes on from NC_142088.1 coordinate 41,542,348, forward strand.
ATTTATCAATGTCATCGATAAAGGCCCACCCCACTCATTCATTCTCCCTTCTGCCCAGCTTATACCACCATCCTCACAAAGGTTGTTATAGAAACACCTCTCAGATTGCTGGGGCTGGTTGCAGTGCCCTCATTTGTCTCTGCCTTGCAATGTCATTTTAAGCCTTTCAAAGGATGTACTGTATTATTTTCATTCAAGGTGTCATATAATTAAACATCAGCATTTTTACACAGTAGAAGCGAGTCTAAATTTTTCAAATTACACATACAAGGTTATATAAGCTTTGAAGAGCCAGACTGGTGACCCCTGGGATCATGTAGTTGAATTCTAAATTTAACAACAGAAAATCAACAAAGATTTGACACCAGGGGGAAAAATATATCTAAGGGGCAGCTGATGAAAAGATCGCCTTCCCCTTAAAAATCGATCTAAAACCACCTTAAGCCTTGAATTTTTAGGGTTTTGAAACCTGGTTGCCTTTATTTTCTCTGTTCTGATTTTGAAGAATTGTAATTGCACATTTTGTGAGAAAATGCATGTCTGACAGTAGCTAACTCTTCCATTCCCCAGCAGAAAGTAAGAACTATTTATTTCAGAAAGGTTAATTTGAAGTCAAGCTTCAATTTATATTTTAAAATAAGTCCTAAGAGAGAATGTTTAAGCATAGCCTCAATTTTAATTGGTTTAGCACCCTGGAAACTCATGTTAAAAATAAGGACGTTTGTAACAAAGAGAAACTGCCATGGCAGAGAAATTATTACATTCTCTGCTCCCTTTGGATTTTTAATTCGTTGTGCTACAAGCCCACCTCAACTTAATTGCTTTTAATTTTTTTTTCTTCTTTTCTCTCCCATAAGCTTATAGAGTAGTCTCAGCCCAGAACCTGCTGGAACTGGCAAATAGGTCACCCTAGTCAGTGACAGCAACCAAGAGTAGGTATCAAAAAGTGCAATTTCATAAGCATAGCTTTTAAAAGAACACACATCATGTTTTTCTTCTTGCTGAGAGAGCCAATAAGTGTTATAAACAACTTTTAAGTTGAAATTCTTTGCGGACATCATCTCCATTCTTTATCCCACAGTTTTTGGAAAAGAGAGTTAAGTCCCAGGTCATCTGAGCAGGATCAACCTTGGGGGGGGGGGTGGAAAAAGATTTATCTCAGACCTTCCTTTTTAAGTGACAAGTTCTGAATGACAATATTGCCTTTGTAAGAAATTGTCCTTCCGGTTCTTGGTTTAAGATTTTATTTCAATCCCCATGTCACTCCCCATAAGACATAGGGATGGACAAAGACCAACGTGCCAGATGACTAAGACCTGAGTCACTCAGTCTGGACAAAGATTTAACCTGTGATCCCAGGAGCAGGGACATGAAGAGGGGGCAAAGAGCAGCTTCAAAAGTTCGTGAAGAGACTTTAAAAGCTTAGCAAGAGGGTAATGAAAGCCACAGTCCAAGAAAAGACTGAAAGAACCCAGTCAGATATTCAGCAACAAAAGGCTTTTCCAACCCTCGTGGGAAGCTTACAAAAATCTACTGAATGGCATTGGACTTGTGAGAACTGCAGAAACGACTCCATCCAAAACCCAGCCCTGGGAGACTTGACCAAACTCTACCATGGCTTCTAGCAGCCTAACGCCTAAGGAGACAAAGTGGCACTTCAGAGCCCAAACATAGACAAACCATAAACCAAAACAAACAAATGAACCTACAGTGTTTACTTTAAATACCATAGGAACTCACACCTCATGGGTGCTGGGGATATCGTGATGAAAACAGATATGTTTCCTGCTCTCATGGGGCTCTCAAACTCTCTAGTGGGGAGAGTGGCAATAATTATATAACCACCAAGGTGAATGTATAATTGCTAGCTGAACAAAGTGTGTTGAAGGAAAAGAGAGCACATTACAAAGGACTAGGGGTCAGAAGAAGGTTCCCTAAGGAAGTGGTGCTTGAAATGAGAGCTGAAGGCTGAGCTGGAATTAACCGGCTGGGGAAAGAGTACTCAACACGGGCAACTAGCCAATACTTCTTGTCTATGTTGAGACTAATGACTGTAGAGTTGGATTGAAAGATTGGCTGGAATCTTCTTCAACAGAGTTGGAGACAAACATGAGTAGTGACACCCTTTCACCTCCTCAGTCATGCTGGCTCTTGTTACACACCCAGCCTTACCTTGTGACCCTAATAGGACACTTGCCATGAGCAGTACCACAGTTACTACAGGTGTGAACACTTTTTCAGATGTCAATATAAGATATATGGGTATTAGAAGATATAACTTATGATACCAGTTCTGAAAACACATTATTACTCCTATTTTATTTCAATTATCCAAGATTAAACCTCTGCTATAAACCACAAATAACACTTGGAATTGCTTTCCAGGTCAGGAGTCCTGGATCCTGGTATTAATTCTGCTTCAGCTACCCAGTTGAATGTGGGCATGGCATTCAACCTCCTTGTGCCCCAATTTTCTCATCTATGCATTAGGATTCACATTGTAAATTCAGCCGACATCATTGGATTTTTGTAAAGATTAAAATAACATGGAACCTTATATTTTAAATGCAAGTTTTATTGTTTCTATATTATTAGTCATACCAAAATAGTTACTATTCGTGTTTTGGGTGCAAAATAACTTCTATTCAATATTCAACAAAATATTCCCCCTGAAGTTATATTAGGTATGTTGAAACTTGGATACATATAAATGTGACATGAATAAATGCCTTTACAGGTTTTTCATCTGTTTAATGAGAAGTATGGTATAGTATTCGCTAGTATTCCACCAATGTGGGGTTGAGAAAGTTAATGTGAGTAGAGCTTCTTGAGAATAGGTTGCTACCTAAATACAACTATAAATCCCAGTTATTATTACTATCATTACAGCTGATGTTTCTTTTTTACCACATTAACGTCCCTCCACTGAGCAAACTGCTGAATTGTTGGAAGGACTCATGTCGTCATTGCTCTCTTCTCAATGTGTCTTGCTGCTCTTGAGCTAAACAATTCTTTAGCTCCCAGGGTGCTTATTTAATAAATGATGCTGTAAACTTCCCAAAGAAAGGCTTTCAATTTTCTTCTTGTATGATGGCAGTGATCAAGCTTCAACACCCTGTGGTCTGGTTCAAAGAGAATGTATACTTGAAAGTCATTCACTAGCTTGTTTGTTGTATTTAATCTGTTAAATTTTATAAACTGTAGGAGTATCTGGTACTTTTCTTCTTCTCTTGACAATTTTCTTCTCTACTTTTTTTCCAGACTTGGAAAAAAAGGTTAATTGTTACACATTTTTGAGCTAATTTTCTCTGACTTTTATAAAATTCTGTGAAGTAAGAAGGTTATCAGGATTTTATATAGCTCTGAAAACACACACACACACACACACACACACACACACACACACTACAAACTGGCTAGAAGTTGAGTAGAAATAATAGCTGATGAACTGAAATTGTAGAATCGTGGAGTTACTAGAGAATTTTCAGATCAAGTCCAATTTCTTCATTTCACAAATGAAGAAACTGAGGCTCAGAGAGTTACACAATATAGCGAGGATCACACCACCAAGGCAGCACTAAAACTTGGACTTCCTGAGGGCCAAAGGTAAGATAGGGTATTTGGTGAAATGACTGTAACCAATAAAGGCTACAAGGACTATCAAGGAGATAGTAGGGCCAAACCCCAAAGGATTTATGGCTTAGAACAAGCGGAAGACCAGCTCAATCCACCATGGTGACTAATTTTACCTTTCGGTAACCCCTAGCCTCATTATACATTAATTGTAATACATTAGCATACTAAATGACACACCCCACACCACCATGGTAAAGTCTTTGGGGAGTACTTGAGCCTAAATCAGCCATGAGAGAGGTTGCACATTTCCTAGAAATGAGCCTGCCTTAGTAGCTATGCCTTATTTGGTCATTGACTGGAGCCAGATTTGGGCATTGTGGTCTCAGTGCAACAGCTGTGATGAACAAAAAAGAGAAAGACAACCCACAGGATGGGAGAAAATATTTGCAAATCATATGTCTGACAAGGGACTTGTACCCAGAATATATAAAGAACATAATTCAATAATAAAAGATGAGTAGCCCAATTTAAAAATAGCAAAGGCTCTGAATAGAAATTTCTCCAGTGGTGCTTTACAAATAGTCAATAAGCATGAAAAGATGCTCAGTATTACTAGTCATTAGGAAAGTGCAAATCAAACCACAAGGAGATATACTTCACACCCACTAGGACGTCTGTAACAAAAGAAGTGAACAATAGTGAGCAAATGAGGAGAATTTGGAATCTTTATACATTGATGGTAGGAATGTAAAATGGTGAGACCCTTTTGGAAAATTAGTCCGGCAGTTTCTCAAAAAAGTTAAACTTCAACCTAGCAACTCTACCCCTAAGTATATAACAAAGGGAATTGAAAAGTGTCCACTTAAAAACTTCTACACAGATGTTCACAGCAGCGTTACTCATATTAGCCAAAAAGTGTTCCTCAACTGAAGAATGGATAAACAAAATGTGGTATATTCATACAATGGAATATTATTTGGTCATGAAGGAATGAAATACACACCGCACACGAGTGTGCACACACACACGCACACGGGAACATCACTCAGCCTTATGAGGAACCTGGAAGACATTATGCGAGGTAAATGCCAGTCACAAAAAGAAAACTGATGTATGATCCCACTTACATGAGGTACCTACACGTAGTCAAAGTCAGAGAAACGGAGAGTAGAATGGCGGCTGCCAGGAGCCAGGAGGAGAGGGGACGGGAGTTGCTGTTTAATGGGTGCAGAGTTTCAGTTTTGCAAGATGGAAAGAGTTCTGGAGACGGGTTGCGCAACAACATGAATGTGCTTAACATAACTGAACTGGACATTTGAAAATGGTTGAAATGGTATATTTTATTTGCCAAAGTTTAAAAAAAGTAAAAGGGGAATGAAGTACTTATATATGTCATGACATAGATAAACCATGAAAACATTATGGGAAGCAAAAGAAATCAGACACAAAAGGCCACATGTTGTGTGATCCCCTTTATAAGAAATGTAAAGAATTAGGCAAATCCATGGAGACGGAAAATAGATTAGTGGTGCCGTAGCTGGAGGGAGTGGGGAATGAGGAGCGTCTGCTGACGGGTCCAGAGCTTTCTTTTGGAGTGATTAAAATGATAAGAAAGTAGATAATGGTGCGTCCTGGTGCTGGTTGCACAACTTCGCGTAGAGACTGAAAAAACCACTGAATTGTATACTTTTAAAGGGCTTTATGGTATATGAATTATATCAACAAAGATGTTAGTTTTAAAAATGCAGCAGTGGGTGTGAGAGCACATCAGTTGCTGGGGCCCCAGTCAACTCCACTCCTTGTAGCTGCAGGTCTGTGAGGTGCATTCTCTTTGCTACCACACACGATGCTCTATTACAAGTATATTTTTGGTGTTGACCATCATAATAGCTACCTAAAATACATTAAGCACAGACCTGAACAAGGTAATGGATTAAATTATTTCCCCCGTGATTTCTTTTTCCAAGCTCCAGTAAATGCATGGCCCTGAATTTCTCACCGAGATAGATGAGTTTCTATGCTGCTCTTTCGCTACTGCATCCATTTCGATTCTAAGAGAGCAAAGGATATATCAGCAGAAAATATGAAATGGTTTCAGATCTACTTTGTGACCCTAACAAACACAAAAAGTACTATGAAACAACTTGTATCTTCAACTGCTGACCAGAACCACACTTATGCAAACTGCCACTGGGGTAGTTACTGTCATCATCCTCACTCTGGGCAAATCAAATGGTAGGAAGGAAGGATGGGACATGCCCTGCTGAAATAAGATGGGAATGCTTGTGGCTCAAGGTACATGCTAATTTTTTAAAGTTCCAGATTTACTAGTCTTAGTGGAAGATAAACAATAATTTTTTAAAAATTTCCCAGAGAGGTGGAAGAGACAAAAGGAGGAAATAGTGATAAAAGTTAGGCATTTCTGAAATTACTTAGACATTTGACTTTGGAATCATGTAAATGTTTTAGATGATTATAAAATAACTACAAAATAAGAAATGAAACTAAGGAACCCCATTGTGTATGGAGTGTGTATCTTAATCACACAGATAACTATTTCGAGGTACTTTAAAATATAATAATTTGACTGTTATGTATCCCATAAAAAAAAAAATCCTGCAAAAATGAACAAACAAACTTAAAAACTTTTCCAGTAGTCATATTGTTAGTTATAATATTGGTATAAGTATTTTAAACTATTGTGTCTGTAATAAGAAAATACAAAGTAATTATGTTATAATTCATTAGGAGCCAAGATTTTCAACATAAAAAGATTACAAATATAAAATCAGGGAAACTAAGTAAAATCCACATAATCCTAAATTTGAATTGGAAATATAAATGAATAATGCATTTTCTATTAAAAATTATTCTCTAATTCTCTCTACCAGAAAGGCCTAGGAACCATGGTGAACCTGATCTCGTTGAACTACCCTAACACCCAGACTATTGTCTCTAGATATAACTTCCCACCGAAAAAAATTAGGGGAACTTTCAGGCAAGTCGGCCGAGTAAGTAAATGCAGTACTAGCATTCTCCCACACCCACATCAAAATTACAACTAAACTACAGGACATTCATCATGCAGACACATCTGAAATCTAGCTAAACAGAAGCCTTACAACTAAGGATTTAAGGACGAAACCACATGGAGACTGGCAGGAGGGTAAAGACCTGGAACGAGCTGGTCCCACACCCACGTGTGGCAGGTAAAAATGGGAAGGGATACCTTGGCTGTGGAAGTTCCCCTTCAGGAGCAAGGAATCCTAGCCCCACTCCGTGCTCCCCAGGTCAGGGAGTGCCAGGAAGAGAAGTTCTCATAATTTCTGTCTATAAAAACCAGTGGGGATTGTGGATAAGTGAGAAAAAGGGCTGCTGGAGTCCCAGGGGTTCCTCTTAAAGGGCCCACACATGGACTTACTCCCTCTAGGCTCAGGTGCTGAGGCAGCAGCTTGAAAGGCACCAGGGACATACTGGGAGGAGCTGAATTACCTGCACTGAGGTGAGAACTAAAGGGGCAGCTTTCTCCTAGACAGAAGTGCTGGCAGAGGCCACTCTTCCTTTGCTGAATCCTGTCCCCAAAGAACGGGCAGATGGGTGATATATCTGAGTCTCCATTAACCTGGATCACACAGTTTGCCCCACCTTGGTGATTTCCTGAGGCTCTGCCCTACCCAACTTGTGGCCCCACCCAAGCTGTTTCCAGTGGCTTTTCCATACAAATCTCATATCTTGGCTCAGGCTTCAGACTTTTCTAAAATCTCTCAAACAAACAGCATCTGGCCTCAGTGTGCCCTGTTCCTCTTGCTAAGTGGTCCCAGCCCTGGCACTAGTGGTGGCCCACCTTGGTTTAAGACTTGGCCTCTCCTGGGCTCCTCCAAACCCAGCACAAGTAGCAACCATCTGCAGATTGCACTGTAGCTCATGCCAGGTAGTCCTGAGCAGAGTATTAGTGGTGACTGACCTTGGCCTGCACCTTATGGTAGGCCCCAGAGCCAGTACAGCAGGTGAATAGCTTCAGACCACATCAAGGCACCCCCCAACCACCTCCACAAGCAACACACTCAAGTGGTAGACTAAGCAGGCACCAGAGCCCCCCTGAAGTAAGTCCTGCTCTGTGAGGTGGGGCCCTGCACAGCTGATCCTCCATGGTGGTCACAGCCAGTCCTTGCAGCCAATAGGCCAGGGAGTAAATCTCTCCCATTGATGTGCAACAGCAACCAAGACTCAGCTACAACAGGAGGGTGTACACAGCCCACATGGGAGTGGGGTGGGCACACCTGGAGTGCCCAGGTTGGGTGATTGGGAAGGCTGTTCCACTGGTTCCTACAGGACACCTACTACATAAGGTCATTCTACCAAGCCCAGGAGATGTAGCAGCTCTACCTAATACATAGAAACAAACACAAGGAGGCTGCCAAAATGAGGAGACAAAGAAGCTCCACCCAAATGAAAGACTAGAACAAAACTCCAGAAAAAGAGCTAAACAAAATGGAGACAAGCAATCTACCAGATGCAGAGTTCAAAGCACTGGTTATAAGGATGCTCACTGGGCTTAAGGGAAGAGTATATGAACTTAGTAAAAACTTCAACAAAGAGATATGAAACATTAAAATGGAACTAGAAAACATAAAAAAGAACCAGTCAGAAATGAAGAATACATTATAGGGAATCAACAGGGGAGTAGATGAAACAAAGAATCAAGTCGGAGCTTTGGAAGATAAGGAAGCAGAAAACACATAATCAGAACAGCAAAAAGAAAAAAGAATCCAAAAAGGTGAGGACAGTGTAAAGAGCCTCTGGGACAGATGACTTCAGGCTTACCAACATTCACATCATTGGGGTGCCAGAAGGATTAGAGAGAGAGCAAGAGATTGAAAACCTATGTGAAAAAATGACAGAAAACTTCTATAACCTGGTGAAGGAAATAGACATACAAATCCAGAAAGCACAGAGAGTCCCAAACAAGATAGAACCAAAGAGGCCCACACCAAGGCATATCATAATTAAAGTACCAAAGGTTAAAGACAAAGAGAGAATCTTAAGTGCAGCAAGAGAAAAACAGTTAGTTAGCTACAAGGAGCTCCCATAAGACTATCAAATGATTTCTCAACAGAAACTTTGCAGGCCAAAGAGGAGTAGCAAGAAATATTCAAAGTGATGAAAAGCTAGGACATACAACCAATGATTCTACCCAGCAAAGCTATCATTTAGAATCAAAGGACAGATAAAGAGCTTCCCAGACAAGAAAAAGCTAAAGGAGTTCATCACCACCAAACCAGTATTAAATGAAATGCCAAAGGGTCTGCATTAAGAAGAAGAAAAAAAAGATAAAAATATGAATAATAAAATGGCAACAAATACAAATGTATCAACAATTGAATCTCAAAAACAAAGTGAACGAACAAGCAGAACAGAAACAGACTCATAGATACAGAGAACGTTTTCACAGTTGCCAGATAGGAGGGCATTTCGGGGATGGGTGAAACAAGTGAAGAGAATAAGAATTACAAATTGGTAGTTATAGAATAGTCACAAGGATGCAAAGTCCAGCATAGGGAACACGGTCACTAATATTGTAATAACTATGTATGGTGTCAGATGGGTATGAGATTTATCAGATGATCATTTAGCAAGTTATATAATGTCTAATCCCTGGGTCATACACCTGAAACTAACATAATATTGTGTGTCAATATTTTATTTTTCAATTGTAATTGAAAACAAAATAATATTTAAAGTAAAAAAAAAAAGAGAGAACTAGGGCTTCTTGGGGAAATAGTTAATTAACTAGGGAAGACTTGATTATGGCAAATCTAGACTATCTTGCCATATTAGTGATTCAAGCATCGAGATGAATAATAACTGCAAAGGAATGAAATACATCTAAACCAATGAATTTATAATGATGCCAAACAAACAAAAGTTATCGATCATCTTTGGAGAACGTTAGGGAATCAAGACATTTTTCTGAAAACTGAAAAGAATCAAGCATTTCTTCTGCCTTTCCTGCATAAACTCTACCTCAGGACAATCAAATTGTTGATGAAAGGAAGTTTCTTGATAAATATAAGGTAATAAATGAAGAAGGAGTGATAGAAATAGAATATGATCATTTTGCAACCCTCTAGTGAATTTAATGGGTACACACAATGACCATCAGTGGGCTGCTAACATTGCAGAGACAACCAGATGTTTTGTGCCCCTTAGTGGAAGTTCCCCATTTATAAAGTACAAGTATTCTTGATAAACAAGTAAACCTGACTTCAATATGGTAGCCATAGCAACGCGTGTCTATTTCAATTTCAATTTCAATTAACCACTATGTGCTTTCCAGTATGGTAGGCACTAGCCATTTGTGGCTATGTAAATTTAAATTAATTAAAACAAAAGAATTCAGTTCCTCAGTTACAATAGTGCAACATCCCCATCATCACAGAAAGTCTTACTGGACATGGCTGAAAATCCAATTACTGGTTTACAGGAAGTACCAGAAACTAAAGAACATGATTTACACAATATGAGGACTCAATCACCAAACCCAGGATGTGGGAAACTCTGTAGGACAAATGACCCAGTTCATTCAGCCAATAAATTACAAGGGGGAAAAACAGAGACTTAAATAGTTAAAAGAGACTTAAGAAAAACACCAACCAAATGTAAAGTATGGACCTCATTTTGACCCTGATGACAAAACTCTAAAAAAACATTAATGAGGCAGTTGAGGAAATTTGAATACTGACTGGATATTTGATGATACAAAAAGAAAGTATCATTATTTTTAGTGATACTGATATTATGGTTATGTCTAATAGGAGATCCCTTATCTTTTAGAGATATATCCTGAAGTTTTTACAGAAGAAATGTAAACAAATGTCTAGATTCAACTTTAAAGTAATCCAGTAGGGAGAGAAAGTGGATAAGAGCATAAATGGCATAAGATTTGCCAAATGCTGATAACTCTTGAAGCTGGAGATGCCATTAAACTAGTCTCTACTTTCTGTATATGTCTGAAGTTTTCCATAAGAAAAGGTTTTTTAATGACTAGCTCATCTTTTAGATTCATATATAGGTCTGAAACCATTTGATATTTTCTTCTGATATATCTTTTTTATTCTGCAGGTCAGAATGTTTGGAGTATAGAAATGGTGGCATCACATTGTGGTGCTTTGTTCTTTGAGTAGCTCTCTCACCCTTTGACAAGTTACCTAAACTTTCTTTCCCATCACATTAGCTGTGAGATCACTTAGGTAGGTATCCAATAGCCACTTGACATTCAATGCACACTATGAAGAGATCTTGGCAGCCACGAAAGATGGTTGTACACAGATGAATAAATTACAGTTCTTAACTTCAGGGAGCTTACGCTCTCTTGGGGAGATGATCATAGAATTTGTAATAAATACATTATTATAATAATGTAGGAACAAAGGTTAGAGAGGCCTGAAGAAAGGATTGGTACATTGTATCTTGTGATGCAATTGAAGAAAGCCTTCACGAAGAAGGTGGACTTCGCATTTTGAAAGAATGAAAAAGTGCTTTCCAAGTTGACAACTCAAGGGAAGGCAGACAGGCCTGGTCTCACTGCTCTAGAGGTGCTTGTTAGTAAAATTCCTGTGTATTTCAAATAATTACTGTCTTACTAATGGGGAATTTCCATTCATTACAATAAACTTTCAGTTCCATTAAATGAATACCTAGCAAAGCAAATACATACCTGAAAACATTCTATCATTTAAGCACTTTCTCTCCTTTTAATACTCTGCCAGAGTCTGTGGAGGGTCCAAAGGATTTTCTGGCCTTGTTAGACAGGCAGGATTTACATGTGTGGAATAATTACAGAGAATGATTAGAGAATTCCTGAGGAAGGAAGATGAGTTTCAAAGAGACTTAGGGGAGAAAAATAGACCAGGGTTTTGTTCTAAGCTTATTTTGTTGGTAATGACAGCTAAAATCGAGGGCTCCGGTACATGTCAGGCCACGTGTGATGCACTTACACATACTACCTCATTTCAGTGCATATTTGTAAGCAGAACATTCTAGATCCCAGGACTTATACAATGAATATTTTTCCTTCCACATTTTAACTATAGATACTTCGAACATCATTCCCTAAGTTTGCCTCCCTCGACCTTAGTTGGTCTTTGGGTTTACATGTATTCCTGCATGGGGGGGGGGGGGGGGTGTGTGTGTGCATGGGGAGACTGGAAGGGTCTATCAGGGGGTGAGACTGACCCAAGAAGTCTTTGACCTGCCTAATTATGGTAAGTCTTGGTGTGAACAGATGAGCTGAGCCAATGTGATTCCTTCACTAGGCAAACGGATATGCAAACACAGAAAGAATTTGCTGGTTGGAGGAGAAGGGGGCGAATACATGAAGAGCGAGAAGCTGAATCACATTAATGGCTGAACACCTGTGAGCAGCCCCCATGGCCCAACCCAACTACCCATTCTGCTTTTATTAAGGTCTAATTATTTGTATTTTTCCATGATCTCTTTGCACATTTCTACCTTTATAGCTGGTATAAATTTTAGCGTCTTGGGATGCAGACGTGCAAAGATGTTTTTCTAGCTTAACTGTTACCTTTGGTTTCAACTCTGTATCTTCTGAGTACACGCATCAAATATGGAATTCTCCCCTCTCTCTTCTCCTTGCTTTCTCCCTGAAGGGATATAAATCCTCACGTGGAGAGAAGTGGGCATAGGCATGGAGTCTTGGCATCAAGAGGGAGCCCTGGTGTGTGCAGTGGTCACCCTCCCCCAGGGGTCCAGGTGGGCCTGGTGATCTCCTTTCTCTCTACTTAGTCCCTGGATGGTGGCTCTAACCCCAACAGCTCTGAGACTGGCCTGGCACTATACCTTTTCTTCCATCAGTGGCCCAAGTAGTCATCTCCACTTTCTCTCAGAGGGTCAGAGACTCTTGGTTGTGTTCCACAAACCCTGTAGGGATTCACTGGATGTGAGAGAATGCCCTAATCTAGTCACACAAAATCTAGAATCTGCCTGGATGCCTCCGCAGCCATCAGAGTCTGCTCAGGAACAGCATTGGATGCAACACTTCTCTATGAGACTTGTACCATGGGGTCAGGCACAGCCCTTCTGTCCGTGGAGCCCCCCAAATATCAGCTTTCACTTAACAATCTGCACTCTTCCACACATGATTTAGTCAGTGCTGAATGAAACCCAAGTCCTGGATGAGTTCTCCTAGAATCTTCTTTCCCAATGCCTGCTCAAAATTCACTTTCGAGAGACAGGTAGCCTGCTCTGGTGTGTTCATGCTGGTGCTTCCCCTCGCTGGGGGTGACTGCATCATGCTCTCAGGTAATGAGCCCTTCCAGGGAACACGGCCAGACTGTCGCTCTCAACCAGTCCGACTCCTGCATTGAACAATTTCCTTCCAAGACAATTTTTGTTTCTCTTCTTAGTTTTAAGAATCTAAATTGCAATGCAAATTAGATTTCTTTGTTCTTGCCTTCAGACACTCTCAAAGACAGTGAGCGTGGAAAGTTACCTGCTGTCCACAAGCAAGAGGGAGTGTAATGGTTGCAAGAAAGCTTGAGGAAAAAAACTAATAGAGATTGCAAAGCGTTATCTGCTATATTACAATACTTGAATATCTTGATGAAGTTTCTTGCAACCTGTGCAACACAGCACAGAAATCCTCTATAAAATGCTGATAGTTGGCTCCAGGATAATTTAGGGTATAGATTTCCTGAGTTACACTCAGAAACTTGCATGACATCATTCTGTCCACAGGAAACAATCTGGCCCACAATACCAGTCTTGAATTAGCTCATTAGTAGATTTTTCTACATAATCAATTTTTTCCATTTTACTTGTAAGATAAGCGAAATTCACTGATAACCTACTCACCTCATGTTTTCCAGTATCTTTGACACCTATCTTAACATACCCTTTTTATGGGCATGAGAAATTACATCTAGTAAAATAATTAAAACACTAGTTTGGAATTTTTCCTTCATTGCCAGTCCTTGAGGAAAATACTAAGGAAGGAGGGCACAGGAAAAAAGCGAGAACATGATAAAATGTTAGGGTTGTTTCTTTTTTAGTATCTTTTTACTGATTTCAGAGAGAGGGAGAGGAAGAGAGAAACATCAATGAGAGTCATTGATCGGCTGCCTCCTGCACACCCCCTGCTGGGGATCGAGCCCACAACCTGGGCATGTGCTCTGACTGGGAATCGAATAGTTATCTCCTGGATCCTAGGTTGATGCGCAACTGCTGAGCCATGTCAGCCGGGCTGTTAGGGATTTTTTTTTTTTTAATCCAATCTATGCTGAGATTACAACTATGTAAAATAAATGCATGTAAATTCAGGGCAGAAAGGAAGCCTGGAAAATAGAAACCAGTCGACTTTCTAGTGGGGTGGAATTGTGATTTTTTAACTTTTAAAAAATGTTAGCAAATTATATTATTGTGTTAATAAGCAGAAGAAACATTCTAAAGAATACAATAATTTAGATTTATAACAGAAAGATTGTTTTTAAAGATCGAGAGGAAACAGGGGAGAGAGTAGAAGTATTATTAGGTCTGAATAATCTTTAAATTTTGGCGAATCCTAACTAATCAATTCTAGACTGGGAAGACATGACAAGAAATCAATGATATTTAGAAATCACATTAAAACAAAGCTATGACATCTCTCAAGTGTCAGCTTTGAGTCATTCATTTTGTTAAGTAGGTGTGCAGAAAGGAGACAGTTTCCCTCCAACTGGACAATTTAGATGTCAAATTTGAGGCCAGATGCCTTTTGGCAGAAGCCCTTTTTTTTTGGCCTGGTGACCGCAGCAAAGGCCCCCTCCTGCTTGTCCTCTCTGAGAAATGAAAGGACCGCATGGTTTGTGAACCAGGACTTGTTATTCTTTGCCTGCGTATCATGTTAGCTTTTCTGTAAGAAAAATCACAAGAGTATATAAAAGTTGTTGATGAATAGAACCCTTTATTTTTAGGAGCAAATGGATGGAACAATTTGGGGCTTTGGGGCCGCCTGTTGCTCTGGTGCGAGCACCTCCCACCGCCCTGACTTTTTATTCGGGCTCCTCGGTGCCAAGGTTTGCATGGCCGCCCTGGGGAACAGCTGGGTTTAGCATAAGTAAGAATTACTGCTCTCCCCCGGGGACAGACAAAAAGGGTAAGTGCCCGAGGGACGGAGACAATGTCATCGGGAGCTGCGTCCCTGTTGGGCTCTTTTATTTTCCCTGAATGCCGGATTGGGCTGCAAATAATAAAGCAGGGAGCCGGTTGGCTTGCAGCCAAGGTCTGGGATTAGCAGAAGAAACTTTTATTTTGGGCTAAAAATATGTTTGTCAGTGATGGTTCTCTATACATTACAAATATGGCCATTTGGGTTAAAAATTGTGAGGGTTTTTTTTTTGTTTTTTTTTTTTGTAATTTGTGCCAGAAGAGCACAAACTAGTAAGTGGAATTAGGCAGAGAAAGACGAGTTTCCATCGGAGCACCTGGGAGCCCAGAAGGTGTTGTGTGCACACCTGTCACTGCTTGTCACACTCTCCCAGTTCACACCGGGTCTCTGAGTTTGGGCTGGGTTTTTATTATTCCCTTCATAAACTGCGTCTTTTTCTCTTCCTTGGTTCAAATTGTGGGGTACTCTTTATTGCAACACCCCGGAACCAGGTGATGCCTGTCATATTTGCCTTTGACTCATCTCAAATACCCACTCCTCTTCTTTGGCCCCTTTGAAACACATGGAATTGGTTGCAAGACAAGCACAGGATGCAAACAGCTTCCCCGCAGGCTACCTGGCCTTGCGAGTCTCGGGAAGCTCCCTAACTTTCCTTCACTTCGCTTTCCCAGTTGCAGGAGGGTGAGAGACAGTAGTGGGGAGCATTTGGCATTGCTCCCACGAAACAGGGGTCTGCACAGTCATGGCAAGTACTCAACAAGGGTTCATCTTGGTCATTATTGGGCGGCAAAGTGCTATTCAGAGGGAAATTTATAGCTTAAAATAATAAAAAAAAATAAAAAAGCCTTAGAAGTGAAATAAGCATTCAACTTAAAAAGTTAGAAAAATACAAAGAAAATGTTTATGTTATAAATATGATGACTTCCATTTCTAGTGATGAGGAAGACACAGAGAATGTCTTCCAGAATGGAACTAAAAATTATGGATGAAACACACTGGAAAAAAAAAATCTTTTAAAGTAGTTGGCTAACCTCTTGGGAACAGGAGGAATACCTTTGCAATAGGTAATAAGAAAGTAAAAATTTAGAGAGGCAAACCCATCTGATGCTGGTGTTTGCCATGGAGCTTGCGGCTCTCTTAGGAGGCCAGCTGCTGAGGAGATGGACAAAAACGTGAGATTTGTAAAAGCTGAGAAGATGGACTGGAAAGTGTTCACATGAAGCCAGAATTCCTTAAAAGGTTGTATTAGGTTCATTCAGAGGGTTGAACTGGGGTGTGGTGGTGAGGGTGAGGTCACCTCAGAGAGAGAAAGATGGTGGGGGAAATTCACCTATCACCATTAGATCTAAATAAAAAGTAAAAATGAGGAAAATACTTGGAGAATATATAACTTCATGTGTTTGGGGCCAGAACTGATACCATCTGTTACCCACCCCCCAATAAATCTAAGCCAAATACTTGGTTAATATGAACAGAACATCAGAATAAATCTAAAGAAGGTAGAAGAATGGAAATAATAAGAGAAAGAATCAATGAAATAGAAAATGAAGGAACAATAAAGTACATCTTTCAAAAAGACTAATAGTACTGACAAACCTTCAGAGAGCTTGACCAAGAGGGAAAAGAAAATACAAGCATTCGCAAGGAAAAGAGAACATGACTTAGATGCTAAAAGGATCTAAGACAACAGTCGGAACCCCGTTGTCAATAAATCTGAAAACAGGTTAATTGCACGAATTCCTAGAACAGTTTCTCAAACTTGAGTGTGAACCTGGATCACCTGGAAGGCTTTCACACATGGCTGGGGCTTGCCCCTGGAGTGCCTGGTTTAGCAGATCTGAGATGGGGTCTGAAAATTTGCATTTTTAACAAGTTTCCAGTGGATGAAACATTGAAAACCCAGTCCTAGAAAATATAAATTACCAAACACATTCCGGGCTCTTTCCTGCCCTTTTCACGTCATGGTACACAAAAGACACCCCGATAGTATTTTGTAGGGCACAGTGGGGTAGACAGACGAGGCTGCTCTCAAGACGTATGCGGGTGCTGCTGCTGTCACCTGGGGAAGAGTCTGCTTCCAAGGTCACCCGCTTGGTTGTTGACAGGGGTCAGCTCCTCCTAGGCTACTGGCTGCAGCCCTCAGTTCCTGGCCACATGGGTCTCTCTATAGCTACAACTTGCTTCTTGCAAGTAAGTAAGAAGAGACAGAAAATGGGAGCTTGAAACTCCATCTCAGAGGTGGCAGCCGATCACTTGCTGTGTTCTCTTGGCTAAAAGCAAGCCGCTGGATACAGCCCACCCCTAAGAGGAGGGGACTGCACGTAGGCATGAAAACTAGGAGGTGAGGAGCACTGGGGGCCTGCTTACCACACTGGAAGGTAGATCGCTGGGCGGCAGGGTTAATGCACATACTCAGCTTTACCGGATAGCTCCAGATTACTCTCCAACAGCGCACGACAGTGACCGACCGTTACTACAAATTCTCACCAACGCTTGCTGTTGTCAGACTTTTTAATCTTTGTCAGTCTGGTGGGTATAAAACAGAAACTTGTATTTCTCTGGTAATTAATGACGTTGAGAATATTTTGGTATATTTATTTACCATCTAGATGTGTTCTGGGCAAGGCTGCTCATACTTTTGTACATTTTATATCACACTTCTACCCTTTTCTTACTGATTTAAAGATACTCACGTGGCTGGATACTAACCCTGAGCCCACCAGATGTGTAGTGAGTATCTTCCTCCAGTTTTTGGCTTCAGTTTTCACCCTCCCGATTTCTTTTGGGGAACAGCAGTTTTATTATTTTAACATAGTTGGGTTTATGCTTCCAGTTTTGTGCTAAGAAATCCTTTGTTACCTCCAAGCTAGAAAAATAAGTTCTACCTACTCTTTCAAAGTTTTAGAGTTTTGTCTGTGAGTCCTTTATCATCTAAAATTGATTTTTGTGTACAATGTGAATTCATTCCATTTCCCCCTCATGTGGCTAATCAATTAATATTTTTTAAATAGTCTGTCCCTCTCCTCCTAATCTGCAGTGCCATACTTGGCTTCTTTATATATCCATCAATTCATGGCCCTTATTCTGGACTCTTGTTTTGGTTCACTGATCTATCTCTGAACTTAATTATTAATAACTTTATTAAACATCTTAATATCATTGCTTTGACTTGTCTCCTCTTGGCTCTTTGTTCTCTTATATTTTAGGATCAGCTTGTCAAATTCCATGAATAGAATACCATTAAATGTATAGGCTGTTTTAGGAAAATATTGTTTATATCTTCCTAATGTTCTTTCCTGAAGTTTTATGATTTTTTTTCCATAGACAGCTTGCGCAACTTCTGTTAGATCTGTTCCAAGGTGCCTTATATTTTTTGCTGCCATTTTAATTAGCATCTTTCTTTTAATTAGGCCTTCTATATATTTGTTGAAGTATAGATTTGCAATCATATTTTGTCTATTAATCCTACATTGGCCTGAAAGTTTATTTTCCTAGTTCTAATCTAGTTTTAATATCAAGGTTGCACCAGCATCAGATGATGAGTTGGGCACCATGCCCTCTTTTTCTATTTTGCAAGATTTCATGTATGATTGGAATAATCTCTTGAATGTTTGTCTGTGCCTGCCTTTAGAAAGAGCTAGGCCCCGTGTTTTCTTTGTAGGAAGACATAACTACTAATTAAATTTTCTTAATAGTAATAACAGGGTTTTCTCTCTGGTGTGCCATGTAAGCAAACTGATATATTCTGAATGGGCTTCAGAGATTCTAAGCCCCCAGCCCTCCAAGGCAGATCGCTGAGAAGGGGCTTGGGGCTGCAGGAGCCCTGGCCAAGTGGTCTGTGGTCATACGCATTCTCATCTCTTTATCCCACTGTGCCTTTGATGTTTATTACTAAAGTTGTGGAGTTTTTTTACTTCTTCATAAAGCTCTTGTGCATGTTTTATTGGAATTATTCCAAGGGGCCTTATAACTTGGTGACATTGTAATTGGCATCTTTTTTTTCATTGCCTTTTCTAAATATTTGTTGCTAAAGTCTAGATTTGCAATTGCAGTTTTTCTATTGATCTTATTTGCGGCAATCTTAGTACACTCTCATATTAGTTCTAATACTGTCTCTCTACAACAGCCATTGTGTGTGTTCCATGATGGGAAGGAAGTTGGGAAGCTTGCCTTGGGGAAAGCCTAGCCTGCGTTTCCTCATCTGTAACATGGGATTAAAAAGGCATCTGCTTCAAAGGATTGTTATGAAGATTAAATGAGTTAATCCAGATTAGGCAACAGAACAGCACCTGGGACACAGCAAGTGTTTTTCTTTACTTAAGACCTTATGTTTCCTTCCTTCAGGCTCAACCTGATGCCCTAGGCCATCAGCAGTGGTTTGTTTGTTTTTTTACCTTTGTGGGGTCTTATATCCACTTTTAGATCCTAAGAGAAGCTTTGGGTCCTTACCTCAGGACAATGCAAAACACAAAGTTTTCATATAATTTGAGGAAGGTCAAGATCCCCTAATCTATGTGCAAGAATCTCTCCCTGCCTCCAAAAGATTTATGGGACCAGGTTAAGAACCCTGCTGTAGAACCATCTCCCGGTTTCCCAGAGGGCCTGCAGCTGTTCTAGCGGGATGCCCTGGGGATTTGGGATTGATTTACTTCGCTCCTAGTCTGGCTATGACACTGCGCTGTACTTCTGATAAACGGAATTCAGCTCTGCTCCTCCGACCTGCTTCCCAGCCCAGCTTTGGGCATCAGGTCTTCCTTGCTTGTTCGAGAGCCTGTGCCTTGGCAGACTGCTCAGGACCCCGGACATCCCTGAGAAAGAGGCCCTGCCCTGTTTATGTAAACCTCTAGGGCAGGTTTTCTCAACACTGGCACTATTGATATTTTGTACTAGACAATTTTTTATTGTGTGTCCGTGGGTATGGCTCCTCTATGCATTATAAAATGTTTAACAGCATTCCCCAGCCTCTACTCATTAGATGCCATTGGCATCCTCCAATTATTACAACTGAACATCCCTCCAGACATTGCCACGTGTCCCTGGGAAGGACAAGATCCCCTCCAGTGGAGAATCACTACTCCAGGGCCTGAAGTCCTGTCCTTAAACTCCTGTTTGATGCTGGAGTCCTACTGTCTGCTGACAGGCTTCCTTAAAGCCAACTATAAGCCCCATTCTCCAAGTAAAGCTTGCTCCTGGGTTTCCCAATGCCAGGCCTGCCTTCCTAGGAAGAGGTCACCGTAATTCTTGCAGCATCTTTCTGGTGCCAACAGCTTGCCTGGACTACCAGTTGCTGTGTTTCAGAATACTATGTTCTCTGGCTTGAGCGAATGACTCTCCCCTACCTGCCCCCCCCCCCCCCGACACACATCCTGCAGGGGTGAGATGGGGCTGAATTCAGTCTTTGGATCCAGTTGGGATCCAATGAGCTCTTCCCCGAGTGGCTGCGTCATGAGACAGGACAGTGAGGATTTGTTTGTTTTCCTTGGGAGCGTAATTTCCGCGGTGGTTTTAGTGAGGGAGCCTGTCCTTTGCCCTCGGACGTGGAGGGAGAGTTTTCTGAAGGCAGTAGCTGCCCCGCTCGACCGTGCGGCTAGTCGGTCGGGAGTGGGCAGCAGAAGCACAGAACTGCGGCCTAGTAGACGCCGGCGGAACAAAGGCGCTGAGCCTGAGGACAGAGCCTGGGAGCGAGAGGCCGAGGGGCTGAAAGCCAAGAGCGGAGGGCAGAGTGGGGGAAAGAGCCCCGCGCGGTGCTTTCCACAGGGAGCACGTCCGAGAGCCACGGGGGAGAGCGAGGGAGCGAGCAAGTGCAGAACAGACTGTCCCGCGCGCGTCCTGAGCCTGGCCCAGCTACTGGGGGGCGGGGGCAGAGCCTGAAGCAACTCCAGGGGCTGGCACAGACGCCCACGGGGGGACACCCGCTCGAGCAAGTCAGGAGTGGCCTTAACAAGTTGGGAGAGGATTTCTCTCTCCTTTGTAAACAGCCCGGGGCTCAGCTTCCCCCCCTCGCTGTTCTGTCATCTCCTGAGTGTCGTCTTCATCTTCAGCACCAGGCAGGTTCCTTCCCACCCAATTCCTGACGCAGAAAGGGAAGGAAGGGAAGACAGGCCCCTTCCTCTTAGAGGCCTAACCCAGATGCCCGCATGAGCTTAGGTCCGATCCCACCGGCCAGAGCCGAGTCACAGAGTGGTGACTGGCTTCGAAGGGAGCTAGAGACTTGGAAGGCCGCCCGCCGGGGGAAGATCCGGGATTCTGGCCGGGAAAGTTCCCTGTCGGGACCAGCCTGGCTGCTTCTTGGCCTCAGTCTTTCCTCCAAGTTCAGTTTCCCAAGCGCCCCCAAGAACCTGTCTGGCAGATCTGTCCTTGGAAGACAGAAGATAGGAAGGGAAATAGTGAGCGACGGTGGGGTCCTCTTTAACAAAAGCAAATGGCTCATCACTTACATCTTGTTAGTTATAAAAGGAAGGCAACTCTGAGTATAATGCCATCGGCAGGCCTGGTGACAGGATCTTGCTCTGGGGCCCCATTTCTACAGGAAGAGTTGCCAGCTAATGGTTGCTGTGAAATTCCAGAGAAGACCGAGGCCATGGGCTCTTGGACTGTGAGGGGGCACACGCTTGTTGAATGGGGACCTGAAGTTCACCCAGTGTTCTAAGGCAGCAATTTTCAACCTTTTTCATCTCATGGCACACACAAACTAATTACTAAAATTCCTCGGCACACCGAAAATATATTTTTTGCCGATCTGACCAAAAAAAAGGTATAATTTTGATTCATTCACACTGGGTGGCTATTGTTGTGTTGGCTGTTGTCACTTTTAAATTTGACAATCTCAGGGGAAAGGGATCAGTGCCCCTGACTAAGTAGTCAGGTATGGCATGTTTTAAACATTTTTGAGGCATACCGGTTGAAAATTGCTGTTCTAAGGCAATCATCCCCAGGAATGCTTCTCTTCTAGAGGGGAAAATTTAATTTATGGATGCCAGCACCTGCCTGGGGCTAAAACCTAGAGGGGAAATGCATCTTTGGCCACACTGGAAAAAATACTTCATTATACTGGAAGACTTTGAATGATACAGGATGTGGCCTCCTGGCTGGAAGGCCTCAGCATTCTGGTCTTGCCTATCAGGAGGCCCGGAGGTGTGTGGTTGTGGGACATCATGGGTTATAAAGCAGTAAAGACAGAAATGGGAATTTTGAAAGACCCGTTTATATAAAAGGTATTTTGACTCAATGTATGTAATTTTGTAAAATTTCCTTTTGTACATTTAAGTAAATGTTTTTAGAACAGTTTTAGATTTACAGAAAAACTAAAAAGATAGCACAGAGTTCCATATATATCTTTTTTATTTTATTTTCTTTTCAGAAATAAATGAGTTTAGTTCAAGAAGCACGAACGTCTGCATATCTGTATCTCATATTTTTAAATGAAGGGTTTCTTTTTTATTCTGAACATTTTAATAAGAAAATGAAGAACAGAAATTGGTCAGTCATAGAAAATACAAAAGGTACCGTTGCCTGGCCGGAGTGGCTCAGTCGGTTGGACGCTGTCCGATGCACCGAAAGGTTGCCGGTTTGATTGCTGGTCAGGGCCCGCGCCCGGCTGCAGGTTCAGTCCCCAGTCGGAGGGCACACGGAAGGCAACCAATCAATCTTTGTTTCTCTCTCACATCCATGTTTCTCTCTCCCTCCCTTCCTCTCTCTAAGCATGGTCTAGGGTGAGGATTTTTTAAAAAGACACCATTTTCCCTGTTCTGCCACTCCATGAAAGTGAAATTTTCCAGCATATCACTTAACATCTTTGAACCTCAGTTTTGTCATTTGCAAAAAAGACAAAACTAATGTTTCACGGAGTTGCTATGGTAACAGCATAATCAAGTACATTTGAAATGTCTGTACCCGGACCTATCCTACGGCCTGAAGCACCGGCCGAGTGGAGGGCCCGGTGACCGCTGTGCGGTGCCCTCGGGCATTTTAACGGCTGGAGCGCAGCCTGCGAGCCGGCCTGCGGGGCTGATGTGTTTGATTCGCTCGTCCAGAGCCGCTGCCAGCTTACTAAGGAAGGGCTGCTGGAGCGATGCTGGCGAAAAACCAGAAATCATTAAACAGTCAGATTTCCACTTGTGAAAACAAGTGGGGTGATTTCACTGAAAATAAATATCATAAAATTTTAGATGATTTAATAATAATTTTCCCCAAATAAAACATACTTGATATGACTGATGCAGGCTGTGAGGGAGAAATAGTTCTTAAGAACGCCTCAGATTTACTCTGCCTGCTTCTTAGGACAAGGGACATAAAAATTGGGAGATTTCTGTCTGGAAGTAGATTTATGAACCAGAGAGGAAACGAGGATTTTCCTAACTTACTAAGGTGCTTGAGGATGCTTGTTATAGATTATTAACAACAGTTATCTCTGGATGAAGGGATTTAGGGATAATTTTTTTGATACTTTTAACTTGCCCAAATTTTCTGCAATGAACATGCATTGGTCTTTCGTAATAAAGATGTTTAAATGCTATGTATTGTCAATATTTCAAACTAGATGGTAGGTTACCTTGTTAAAACAAAAACTGCGATGTATTTGTTTACTTAGCTTTTTCTGGTAAAAATAATAATAATAGTAATGTCATGTTTCCTGGAAAGCCCCACCAATTACTAAGCATGTTCTTTACACCTCAGATTTACAAGAAAGTGGAAAGATTCCCATAGTGAGTACATGAAAGAGTATCTGCTTTATTCACTTTTGGGATTCGGGATATATCATCAGCCTCAGCTATAAAACCTTGAATTTTCTCTTTCATATAATTACAAATTTTGAAGCATAAGCTGCTATGGTCACCTGGAAATAAGGAGAAACTTTTTTTTCTTTCTTTCAAAAGCAAGGTCCAAATGAACTGGCTTGAATAAATACATTATTGAAAGTACATATTCATTTCAACCCTGCCCCTTTATTTGTGGAAGTCCCTGTGCTTGGGGAAGCCCGAAGACGGACACAGGTACACCCAGTCCAAGGGGATGTGGTCTTGGTCCTCGCTTTTAAGTGTGGTCCACCGGCCAGCAGCATCAGCATCACCGGTTAGACATGTCCAACCTCAGGCCCCGCTCCAGATCTGCATTTTGACAAGCTCTGCATTTGACAGGTGATTTCTTTGAGAACCACCGATCCAGTGAATATTAGGCTAATTTTGAGCTTCCTTACCTAATAGCATTGGCTAAGAGATCCAACTGTTCTGGAGGCCCTCTGGCATGCATTGGTGTCAGCACTTTGAGAAGCCCATCTTTCTGTGTGTTGAGTCATTTAAAACTCTGCCCAGACTGATCAGGAGTAAATATGAAAGATTTAAGTCCATTATTCAAAGAAATTCTCAGAATTTTTTGGACAAAAAAAAAAGTATTTCAAGAATTCAGCTTAATATTTTTATAATAAATTATACAATCTAATGTTAAACAATAGGGGATGAAAGAAATTGTGGTGCATCTAATAGCTGCAAAGTAGCCTTTAAAAACCACATCACAGAAGTTCATTGTCACGGGAAGGTGTCCACATTGTTTTCCTGAGTGAACAAAGCTGCTCCCAAACGTGGCCTGCTTCCATTTTCAAAACATACATATATACACGGGGTGGGGGGGGGGATCTGCCCAATGTGTTAACAGTGGCTATGGATTTAGAGTGCTTTTGTTTGTTTGTTTTATTTTCATGGTGACTTTCACATTTTGCCTATCAAGCAATATTTCTTTCGTACACAGAGAAGAAAAGGGGCAAGTGTCATAACAAAGAAGAGTGATTGAGGTACACCCAGGATTTCTGGCCATAAATAGTAGAATTTTTGTCAACTAGAAACTCATTTCTACTCTGATTCATTTATAGACAATATTCATTAATGACACTAACTTACTTTTGCGCTACAACAGTGGTTCTCAATCCTGGCAGTTATTATCTCCCAGAGAGCTTAAAGCAACCAACCAGCAACACAAAAACTAGGGCTGGTTTCCACCTCCAACACTCTGGGAAGCGGGAATTTTTAAAAGCTTCTCAGAGTTCAGAACCACTGCCCAGTATGTATGGAAGGATATTCATAGTTAGTTCATTTCTGAAAATCATGACCACATCATCTGTTTTGGTTATGGAGCCCTACACTTACATATTTGGGGTTGTTGACTACAGCCCTCTCACCATCATTTTATTTAACAATATTCAGCAAACCTTTATTGAGCATCCAGATGATTTGTCCCATTTGAGTGTCACAGTGACCCAGGTCAGGAGCAGAGGTATTATTAAGTCCATTTCACAGAGGAGAAACCCCAGGTCCCACAGGTCCTTAGGAAAGGGCTCACGTCTGTGTTCTCAGTGCCGAAGCCAGCGTCCTTTCTAGTACTCCACATTTATGTTCAGCTTAGAGAAGGCATTTTTCTAACTCATGGTCCTTTTTCTTTATACATCTCAAACATGCTGAGGTCTACATCCTAAGGATGTGAGACAGTTTCCCTATACATTGAAAATTAGGTGGTGTCAGCTCAGAAACTTCTGAGGACCACTGTGCAAGCATCCTGTAGGGGGCTTAGGTGCTCAACGGTTCATAGCTTCCAGACCTGGGCCCTGGAAGACAGAATAAGCAAAAGAGAGACTTGATGTGACACCCCAGTGGAATCTGGATTTTAGCAATCATGCCCACAAGAAGAGGTCATCGGACCAGCTGCGATTCATCTGCTGTCAAATGATTCTTCCTGTTATAAAATGCAAATTGTTGGAAAATGTTTCTCTGAATATTGTAGATGTTGACTTCCACTGTACCTTCACAATATAAATGCATGTCTTATTATTTAAAGTCATTCACATGCCTATTGCACTTTGGGAAATAGGCATGGTTTAAAATAAAACTATTTCACCAACTGTACTGGAAAAAGGGAAAAAAGGGAACAAAAGAATGAGGCTGCTTATACCAGATATCCTATTATTGTTTATGTTAGTTGTGATTAAATCCAAATAATATTTCACTGAAAATGGGCACAATGTTTCCACCAGCTGGTGTGTCTCAGTGGTCGAGCGCCGCCCCATGAGCCAAGAGCTGGCTGGTTCGATCCCGGTCGGGGCGCAGGCCCAGGTGGCGGCTCCGTCCCCAGCAGGGGGCGTGCAGGAGGCCGCTGATGGATGATGTTTCTCCTCAATGTTTCTATTCCCTCTCCCTTCCTCTCTCTGTAAAAATCAGCAGAAACATATCTTTTTAAAAGGGGCACCGTGTTTTCTAAATCCCGGCACCAAAAGAAACAAGCAAATGCGGTTCGAAACCACAGCCGCCCTGTCTGCGGGTAACGAGGGAGCCAAAGGCCCCCGCGGCCCTCGGAGGCCGCTGGTCGGTAGCCATGGGGTTGCTGCCACCTCGTGGACATTCCGGGGAGCGCAGCCAGGGAGGCCTCCGCCCCCGGAGCGTGTGCCCGCGGCCGGCCCGCCAGTCACCCTCAGCGACGCTTCAGCGGAGCTGGCTCCTTGCCTTGGAAGACCAAGGGCCCGGGCGGGGTGTCGCGGGTTTGCGATGTTTATTAATCCACAGCAGTATTGTTTTTGATGGACAACCTAAGATTAAGGCTAATACAGGACTCTGGGAAGGTGGGCTGAATAATTTCGTTGGCTTGAGAACAAAGAAGAAAGTCGGTAAATAGTACCTGGATCCTCCAGTAATTACTCCGTCTTATAAATTACTGTTTTCTCTTATTCCAGCCCACAGTCTGTCAGTCTAGAAAGTACGATATATTAATTTTTAGCTAAGCAATGTCCGCGGGGAGTAATCGGAGTCAGCACTGCACAGGTGTTTTTCCAGTGAAAAAGGTTACTATTGGAATTATTTATCACCAGCATCAGAACACTGAATATTAACAAAGCGACTCTCGCCTGCTCATTAGGGATCAGGAGATACGTATGCACCAGATCATGTTGTGTTGGCTGACATCTGAAAGGTCATGCCTACCCAAGGAAGCCGCTCCCCTCTTCAAAATCCTATCAGCGTTCCTTCCTGTCCGTTTCCTTTTTCTTTTAAATGTTATTGTAAATTTAATTATTGTGAAACAGGTCATACACAATGGTAGAAAAATGATATTGATCATGCCTGACCCTATCACTCAGCTCTAAGAAATACAGTGTTATCAACACAGGGGAAGCCCTCGGGGTGCCCCATTGTGTTCCCTCCCTTCCCGTTACTTCATGGTTCCCATTCCCCTAAATCTGGTGTTTATCATACCCATTTATTTCTTTATACTTTTAATAAATATGGATTCATATAACCGATAAAACAATATAAAATATCAGTTTTTGTATTTTTAAACTTCATTCCAATGGCGTGTGCTTCTGTAAGTTGCGTTTTTTCAGTGAGCGTTATGGTTGCGAGACTCGTCCGTTGCGTTAGCCTCCTGGGGCTGCCACGACAAACTGCCGCACACCCGGTGGCTTAAACAGCAGAAGCGCATTGCCTCCCAGTTCCCAGGTCTGGAACCTGAAATGAAGGCGTCCTCAGGGCAGTCCTCCCCCTGGGGCCCTCGGGGAGGAGCTGTTCCTCCCCTCTTCCAGCTTCTGGTAGCCCCAGACATCCTCGGTTTGTGCCTCTGTAACTCCAATCTCCGTCTCTGTCTTCACTTAGCCTTCTGCTCTCTGTTTGTGTCTTCTTCTCTTGTAAGGACACTTGTCATTGGATTTAGGGCCCACCCACGTAATCCAGGATGGTCCCCTCTCAAGATCCTTACTCACATCTGCAAAGGCCCCAGATAATGTGTTTCCAACCCACGCCTTCTGACCGACTCCCCTGGCCATTGCATTACATGACCCCTGAGCTCAGACAGCTGGGCTTCTGGTTATTTCGTGGGCCTGTAATGTGACATTGTTTTTCATGCTTAGCCCGTACAGGAGGAAGCAAACTGGTGTCGAGAGGCTACCGTGTGAGGGAACCGTATGCTGGCTGGGGAGGCAGGGCATCTGAGCTCTGGGGTCAATCCTCAGCTGACCCCCGGCTCCAAGCCAGGGTGCTGCTTTGTCTCTGTTCCTCTTCCAAGCCACTCCCTGGTCTAACCACAGGGAGGTCAGCGATTTTTTAATAGGATTTTTAAACACTTTTATTTACTTATTACTAAAGTAAATAATCTTACAGAAATTTGGAAAATGGAAGAAAAAATTACTTTTAACTCATGAATCTAATCCATCTATCCTTATCTTTGAATTTTCACACCTGTAATCATTGGAATCTAGTTTTCTAACCTTCCCTGTGTCATCATTTCCTTGTTGCTGTACGATCTTCATAAATGATTTATATTAAAGATAAGCATTTTCATCTCTATCTTACAGCTGCAGAAACTGAAGCTCAGGGGACTGACTTTGCTGAAGGTCCCAGAGTTAGTAAGTGATAAAGCTGGGGCCATAAAGTAATTGTAATTTATAATGTATAAAATGTTGTAACTATTACAAGGTTTTATTTAGATATGTGGATATTTCTAGTATTCATTTGCATATCAGCATCCAGTTATCTATGGCTGCAAAACAAACCACTTTAAAATGTAGTATATTGAAACAATAGCCACATAGCCCTGGCCAGCATGGCTCTCGAGAGTTTGATTCCCAGCCAAGTTTATATACCTGGGCTGCGGGTTCGATCCCCACCCCAGTCAGGCCACATGCAGGAGGCAACCAATCGATGTGTCTCTCTCACACCGATGTTTCAGTCTCTCTCACTCTCCCCCTCCCTCCTTTCCACTCTTCCTAAAAATCAATGGAAAAAATTAAAAAAAAAAAATCAATGGGGATTAACACACAAAAAAACCACCAAAAAATGTAATGGCTTAAAACACTAACAACATCTATTGGCTCATCAATCTACAGTTTTGGAAGAACTTGAAGAAGGCATTTTCTCTCCACTCAGCGTCAGCTGACATGGCTCAAAGGTTTGGGGCTATAATGATCTGAAAACTCACTTCACATGGCTGGTGGCTGATGGCCGTCGGCTGGAGCTCATCTGGAACTGTTGTTGGAAGACCTTACACGTGGCCTTACCACGGGCGGCTTGGCTTTTTCACCAAATGGCCAAGTGGCTGGGTTCCAAGAGGAAGTGTCCCCAGAGGGAGAGCCAGGGGAGCCAGTGTCTGAGGTCATATGGCATTATTTCTGCCACATTCCATTCTTTGGACATGAGCCACTAAGCCTGGCCCCTGCTCAAGGGGAGGGGAACTGGAGTTCATATTTCGATGGGAGGAGTGCCAAAGAATTGAGGTCCTGTTCTAAAATCACCATAGAAAGGTACCCTTAGCTCCACTTTATGGATGTAGAAGCTGTAATTCAGAGACAGACTTGCTGAGGGTCTTACAGTTAGTAAGTGATAAGGCTTGGGACCCTAAGGTATACTTTCCCTATTTAACTACATAATGTGCGACGTGAATCTGTCAAGCATTAGAGTGATACCACATTCCACACAGGAAAGCAGAGATACAGGTGTGTGAAGCACAGAGAGGCAGGGGCACACATTTTCCAGAAGGCTTCATGCATACGAAACACTCCAATAATGTGAGAAAATATACAGAACACTTGTCCATGTATGTACTGCCTACAAAAACCCTCAAATGGCACATTTCTGGATTCCAACAAGTAAACATTAATGTGACCTCAGCTGAGCTTTCCTCACTTCTTAATGGAAAAGTAAGAGAACTCATTAGCCGCATGGGTAAGGAATCAAGAAACTTTATTATTTTTGTGTGTGTGATGAAACGATTTTATTTTGCTGTTAGTGTTTATTTAACGAATCAAACTGCCCTAATGGCCAGAAACATCTCAGTCCTGACTTCAGAGCATTTAACTAGGTACTTTATTCCTGTCAACCACCCTCTAGGTTGAGGTACAATGCGCCTGTACATTCCTAGCCCCATATTTGGTTAAGATAACTGAGCCCAGAGCAACTCTAAAATAGCATGACATTGGTCCCCTTGAATTCTCATCAAGAGGCAACATGCCTACCAACTTTTAATCAAAGGCATTCTTGATCTCAAAGTAAAATTTCTGATTAATGGTCAGTTTTCCGCATTGCCCATCTCATATTTCTTTTTCTTCTATGGCATTTATTCGTGTCCGTGTGTGTTTGCATTTGCATGGGCGTGCATGTCCTTATGTGAGCATGTTCAATTGTGTGTTTTTTTAATCCCCACTCAAAGATATTTTTTCCATTGCTTTTCAGAGAGAGTGGAAGAGAGAGAAACATCAATGTGAGAGAGACACATCGATCGGTTGCCTCCCGCACGCAACCTGGCCGGGGCTGGGGATCCAGCCTGCAACCGAGGTACATGCCCTTGGGTGGAATCGAACCCGGGACCCTTCAGTCAGCAAGCTGATGCTGTAACCGCTGAGCAAGACCATCCAGGGCCAAGTGTTTCTTACCATAGCCCTATGAATTTTCTTGGTAAGTGCATTGTTGTACAAAGAGGAAAAATAATAAAATTATGATATATAAAAATCGAAACAAAATGCTGTCCCAAGCAATGTATCTAAATACCTTCTGAGAAGTATAAGGATAACTTTTCCTGACGCTATGTCCTGTGTGGTCATGGTTAGTCCATGCAGTTTTTCTGGAACAAAACACCGGTCTCCATTAATTTTGGTTCATGTTCCCCATGTTTATCAAAACCTATGATCTTAACCTTTAGGTACAGTATTAAATCTTCAAGGACAAAAGTTCAGCTTAATCTCTCCCTCTCTTACAGTAAAAGCAAACACACCAGCATTGTTCCATCCAGACTGTTGTTGCCTCAAAAGAATAACGAATCCTACATGGGCAAGAAT
This sequence comes from Miniopterus natalensis, assembly GCF_054644295.1. Taxonomy (NCBI): domain Eukaryota; kingdom Metazoa; phylum Chordata; class Mammalia; order Chiroptera; family Miniopteridae; genus Miniopterus; species Miniopterus natalensis. Next base: position 41,572,887 of record NC_142088.1, read on the forward strand.
AAGGCATTTGGCCCCTCACGCTTGGGGATTTACCAGCGTGGCCTTTATTTTCCTCTCTGCGTTGGCTCAGGGTTTCTCGCCTCTGCCCCCTTCCTCCAAGCTGTTCTGAGCCAGACTGAATCATTTTGGCCCATCTATAACTCTTCACTTGGTTTATCCCTTACCCCAGTCTTGTTTCTTTGGTCACCTTTACAAAGCCCACTAATGTTCTCTCATTTCTGGAGCCCTCAATACCTGGATTTCAAAAGGTTTACTCCACTTAAAGCCTGGAGAATTCTGGATAATTCTCTGCTGAAGGATGGAAATGGTGGTGTAAATTAAATTGGGTGAAAGTCCGTAAAATAACACAGACTCAGCATTCTAGCAAGTGCCCAGGGCAGTGCCCGTGTACACAGGAGAGCCTGGGGAAATAACCGGTGAGTGAATAAAAAGCGGCCTGTTTTTGTAGAGGTTGGAGAGAGCAAGCGACTTGTCCAAGGTCACACTCCTGGACCACGACAGAGCTCTTATAAGAATCTGGATCTTCTTGTTTTATCCAGTTCTCACGATTTTTCAGGGCCCAGCTTTCAGGAATTTGCATTCCTTCCAAAGACTTGTGACTGTTTATGCCTCTGGGGACTGGGGATCTCCAGTGCTGCAGAGCATGTGGCTCCTCCAGCCAGTCTGATGTATGATCGAGTTGGGCTCTTGGCAAATGCTTTGATTCCTCTTTCCTGGTGTTGAAAAGGCACTTATTTTGGTTTTAAAAATATTGTCTTTAATTTTTGTAAAATTAGACTAAACAAAGATTTGGATGATATCAACCAGGCAGATGGATTTCTGATAATACATATTTAAGTACTTGCAGTGTTTTTCTTAGTACAAAAGTAATACATGTTAATTATAGAAAATATGAAACAACAAAAAGAGGGAAATTTAAAATGCCTATTATCCTACTCTGCCCCAAAGAGAATCGTTATTAAACTAATTAACTATATGGTATATTATGCTATCTCATATATATATGTGCAGTTTTGTATACTGTTTATTTTACTTAATATTTTATGAACATCTTTCCATATTGTTCAATACTCACCTACACCATAATTTTTGATGACATAATTCTCTTAGAGTATAACATTGTTTTTATTTATTCTCTTTCTATTAGACATTGTTCCCAAAGACAAGAAATGGTTAAAGATGATTTGCCACACAGATGGTCCCTGTAGTGATTCCCAGTCCCCGTGGCACCTCACAAGCCAGTGCTCTGGGAATACGGGGGAGAGTGGGGCACTCGGCTGTCTCTGGGAGCAGGCGCCCACCACAGTCCCGGAGGAAATGGAGCTCGACCACCCTCCCTAAAGGGGAAACAAAGACTTTCACAACTTGCAGATCTCATGGGTTTCCTTCTCCAAATCAGTCACGCATTTGTACTTAGGAAGGTCAGGAACCCTGGGAAACGAACAGGGCCAGGGAGGGATGAGACCAACTTTATAGGTTAATCCAGTTTAGAAAGGCGGAAACAGAATTTTTAAAAAGTCTTTAATGAAGCAAAGAGACATATATCCAGCTTTGTATGCTGATTTAAATTGCATTTTAAAGGAAGGGACGTGTGTGTGTGTGTGTGTGTGTGTGTGTGTGGAGGGGATGGGATGGGAGTGGAAGGCCAGATAAGGAAGGGATGACTTTCCCTCGAGGCCACTCCACACTCTTGCACATGCTTGAGTTATATTTGTACTTTTGCTGCCTCTGGGATGAAAAAGGTCACACTTAAAAGTTGTCATTACTCCCCTTGTCTCAGCCCTTTTTTACTTTCCTTCCTCTGCCTGAGTGTTCCAGGTGAGGTCACTGGGCCCAGAATCTTCCAAAGTCTGTTTGAAGACCCCTCAGCTAGAGCCTGAGGGGAACGTGAACTCCGACAGAGGAAGGGCAAGGATGCTTCCAGCCCCCTCGGCCTTCACCCCGCTGGGCGCGGTGGCCCCGCCTGCCTGTGCGTGTGCCAGTCCAACCTCGGGGTCCCTCCAGCCCCGGAGCCCCAGAATAGAGGAGATTGCCTCAGAATCCTAACTTCAGAGGAATCTCAGACATTATCCAGTGCAACATTCATCTGGTGTGTATATTTCTCCTTTCACCTTCATTCTACAAGAAGGAAATTGGTGACAAGCCTCAGTTCGGCCTCGATGTGATAGATTCATATAAATAAATATAACTACATACAAAACATTTATTTGGACCAACTTCAGGCCAAATTTCTACCCTGACATTAACCAAATGGAGGAATTGCTTATGCAAGACCCTGACCCTGAGGCTGAAGACCAGATAGTCTCTCAGCTGAAACAGCAAAACTCATATGACCCCACTGAGTCTGGAAAGCTCCCAGTTTACGCACCAGTGGCTGTTGAGCCAATCAAAGACGGCCAGATGTACTTGAAAGTCAATCAGAAAGCCTTCTGCCCACTCACTAACCAAATACTGTCATAAGACTTCCTCTGTTTACTGAGCCTCACTGTCCTTTCAAAACATCTTCGAGTCCCTGCCAGAAGGAAAGTTGTGGTAGCTGACTCCCTTATTACAGTAAGATCTGAATACACAGGCTTTAGGTAGCTTTATAGGTGTTTGTCTTTTTGACAAAACACAAATATACTCTTGTCCAGATCTGCAGTATAAATGTGCACAGTGGGCTACCTCCAACACGAGCAGAGGCTGCCAGACTGTGGGATCCAATACACCTCACTCCCAGCAGCCTCTCCACCCAACTGTGCCCATCCTTAAAACAGGTGGTCTCATGGGTTGTGCTTCTGGGGTGAGTGAGGGGAGCCCTTTTCAGCTTGTGATCTCTTCTCCTTTTTTTCTGACTGCCTAAAGCTTAACATTCTATAGTTAAAGATTTATTATCTGGGCTCCAAGGGTGTTCTTCATGCAACTGATTGTCATGGAAGGAGGTCCATGGAGAGAAGTCATCTTAGATCTTGTCTAAGAGGGCTACCTAAAAAGGTGAAAGAGCCTCTTAAAGGAGAAATGCCAGATTTCTGGGTTCTGCCTGAGGACAGAGTGAGCGCCCAGTGGACCGACAGGAAGGACACTTTTTGCCCACCAGCCCTTGGAGCTGCAGGCCTAGCCCAGAGCAGCAGCGACCTCTCCAATGCTCTTGTCCTTTGAGTAGTTAGCTAGCCTGTCTCTCCACCATTTATTTCCTATTTTCAGGCAGAGGCAGACATGAGTCCACTGTGTTCCCCAAATACCAAGGGCACACATCAAGCTCTCCAACTGGTCTCAAGAAACTTCCTTTGGATTGAAGGGCCCTGCCCAGTCCCCATCTTGTCATGCTCATGAATGTGAATAGCTTTTGATGAGAGAAAGATAGTAGAGTTAGGGAACTGAGAAACTAGGAAGGGAAGAGACTAAGAAAAACTGCCAATAGGCCAAAGAGGGACATTTAATTCGGCCTGGGGCCGAATCCCACAATCCCTGCTCTCCAGCCACAGAGGAGCAGCAGCCCTCAGCAGTTCCCCTGCCCCCACTAGTTTCTCTCTTGTTGTTTTAGTCTGTTTATCTTGTTGATTAACCTTTCATAAACACTCAACAAAATCTTTCTGGCCTACCAAAAGCCCGGGTGTGCAAATCCCAACTCCCTAATACAGAAATCGTGGAGGGAGAGCCAGTGAGCAGAGCCTGCAGTTGGTAAGATGGGCGAGTGCAGGAACCTGGTTCTTTCAATGCGCTGAGGAGACAGGCTCCACCCAGCCCAAGAGGTGGGGGGAGGGGGGCGAAGGAGAAGCAGGAGCCAGAGAGGGTTTTTCCCAGGTGACGCCTGACCTGAGTTTTAGAGGAGATTCTGAGTTTTCCAGGGCAGAGAAGACGGGGTGATGTTTGGATATGTTTACCAGATCCTGACCATCTTGGAAGCTATTTCAGGGGGAGGTTGGTTGTAGGCTTTGCAGCTAATTTGCTATAGCAATATAGTAGACTATATTAGTATAATATAACATAGTATGGAATTGTATATCGTGCAATTGTACATTAGGTACTATGTATACTTTATGAACTAATAAGCAACGTTAGCGTCACAAGGTCTTTTCCTTCTTTTTCCCCTCTGCTCCCCTCTTCTATTTCAACATCTTTTTTTTTCTGAAAGAGGGTATGGTTTCTGTACCAAATAGGAAAATTAACTCATCCCAAAGACACCATCTGGGACAAGATCTATATGCTTTTCTCAAATGGATATTAGATGATATTATGCAATTAATACCATACTGAAGCATCTATGGGTGAAAGTCTTGTCTGCAACTTACCTTAAAAATGGGGGAGGGCTTTGGGAGAGAAAGCAGATGTGACAAATGCAAAAATGTAAATAATTATTGAACTGTTAGAGGGTATATGTGTTTATTATAGTATTTTTCAATTATTCTACAGTTTAAAATTCAAAAAGTTAGGACGATATAAATGGGTTGCTCACTTGAAACAAAGGATTGAATTGGTCAGCAGCAGATTCCTTTCAGAGTCTCGCCTTCACATGATGCTTTTTGCCTCATGTATTTATCTTTGTTCAGATGTGCTTTGTCTGTATTTCCATCTCAGAGGGTCAAGATGCCAGAATACGATCTCATGTTCAGAAATTTCCTCCTTTGCATTGACTCAAACCGAGATGATCAGACAGTTCCAGGTGAAGATCCCAACCTTCCCTTACAATTCTGACCGTATAACAAGGGTCAGACTCTCATCTTTAATTGCAGCTATTTAGAGCCAGTGTGTTTTGAACAGCATTTAATTAGCTGAGCAGTAAGTCTAAGCAGATAATAAGCACTCTGCACTTGGCGGGAAGTTGTAAGGACACCTTGAGAAAGATTGTCCTTTGATCAGCCTTTCCAAAGCAAAGCAGTCATTCTGCAGCTGTTCCATTAAAAAAAACAACCCAAAAACCAAAAAAAACCCCACTCTGGTCAAAATAAGTGAGTAAAATATTATATTCTGTATCTTGAAGATACACATTACATATTTTTTTTGCTGAGGGAAGGCCCTGGTTTCTCTAAAGCCATTTATTTGAAACAAACAAAGTCCTTGGAAAATATAATTTACCAAGAAGAAAAGATAATCTAAATAACCATATATCTTTTAAAGAAATTAGATTCATTATCAAAAACTTCCCTAGAAAGAAAACTCCAGGTCCAGATGATTTACTGGAAAATTCTATCAAACATTTAAAGAAGAATACTAGCAGTATTAAATTCTTTCAGAAAATTGAGGAGAGAGCCCTTCCCAACGTTTTGTGAAGCTAGCTTTACCCTGATTGTAAAACCTGACAAAACTATTAGAGAAAAGGAAAATTCCAAACCAATATCTCTTATGGGCATAGAAACAGAAATCCTTAACCAAATTAGCAGATCTAATCCAGCAATATATGAAAAGGACAATGCATCACGGCCCAGGGAGTGTATCCCAGGAGTGCAAAGTTGCTTCAATGCTCATAAATCAATCAATGTATTCACCATGTTAACAGAGTTAAGGAGAAAACCCAATACAATTATATCGGTAGGTGCAGAAAAATCATTTGACACAATTTAACTATTTCATTCATGATTTTTTAAAAACTCAGCAAATTAAATTTCCTCAACCTGATGAAGACCATATATGACATATTTAATGATAACACATTGAATACTTTTTCTCTAGAATAGTGAACAAACTAAAAATGCTCACCCACACTAACTTACTGGTTTGCAACATTTTGAAATGTATCAAAAATTTAAGGCATATTTGATGAATAAAGGAATGGATAGATAGAAATGTGATAAAGCAAATATAACAAATAGTTCATTATTGACTCTAGGTGGTAGGCGTGTGTTTGTTCACTCTGTACTTTCTCCAGCTTTTCTGTATGTTTGAAAATGGCCATGATAAGATCTTAGGGAAAAGGCAGGCAAAGTCCTGCATTAGAGAGAACCGCTTAACTTTAACTCTGTGTTTTCCAAACTTGGGAAAATGTAAGAAACCCTGCAGAAATACTCTGGAAAACACTTCCTATTTAGATTTAGTCTACCCCCATTTTAATGTTTTAAATAAGAATGGCATGCCATGTCTATTGCTGCCTAACAAACCCCCTCAAAACACACTGGCTTAAAAGAATGGCCATTGTTTATTTCTCAAGGCCTCTCTTCAGGTGGCCTTTAGGTGGTTTTGTCAATGCAGCGGCCTAATGGCCAGGCTCCAGGAGAAGGAACCAGAAGCTGTAAGTCCTCTTGAGGCCTGGGAAGCTTCTCAGAACGTCACATCTGCATTCCTCTGGTTAAAGGAAACCAAAAGGCCAGCTCAGATTCAAGGAAGGAGGAAACAGACTTCACTCCTGGTATGAGGAGCAGCCCGGGCTTGCAGGAAGAGGGAAAGCTGATGACAGTCATCTTTGGAGATTATCACAGAGGAGATTTGGTACCAACATTTCCATTTAAAGCACAGGTTGTTTGCCTTATTCAAGATGTTTAAAATTGACAAATGAATAGATGGGTTTTTTTTATCTTACAAAAGCAAGCTTTGGTTTTTAGATTACAGGGCTTTGTTTGTTAGGCAGCAAATTTCAAACCACACTGAAGTGTTGATTTGAGGTGGAAAGACTCCTGAACTTAAGAGCCAGAAGGTCTAGGTGTCTATTTTGACAGCTACTTACCAGCTGGGGAACTTGGGCAAACACTTAACCTCTCTGAACCTAAATCCCCTTATTTGTCAGGTGGTGTTAATGGTATTTAACTCACTGAATTTTATTTAGGGCCAAAAAGGAGACAGAGATCTTCATGATTCCCGGAAGAGCAGTTCCAAGGGAACTGGAACCTGAACCGATTGAGCTCTGAGGAGTCCTCAGGGGGTTTTGTGGGCCTTCACTCTAGGACCCGCCATGAACTGGAGTTGGCCCCCTTCCAGGGACTGCTGCACTGTCCACGCGTGTTTCCTATCACCAACGACTCGTTGTTCCTCTCTGCCCTCAGTATTTTCTCTTTACCACACAGTTCTTGATTTTTTCATTTCAGCCTGCCACGGAGCATCACAGCCAAGCCTCACAGACGGCCGGGCGCTGGCTAACCGGCCTGTGAGCCAGCAGCGGCTTGCCTCTGCTTTCATAAACGCAGCTTTATTGGAGCACGGTCAGTCATTCACTGTAGTCTGGGGCCTCTTTCAGCTACAAAGGCTGTGTTGAGTAGTTGCAACAGAAACCATGTGGTTCACAAAACCTATTTGGCCTTTTGGAGACAGTTGCCTGGTCCCTGTTCCAGATGCTTCCTCGCTGCTCCTGTCTCTAGGCATTCACATATCCTCTGTTCTCACTACCTCATTCTGGAAGTATTTCCCAATTCAAGTTCCTGGAAGTGAGAAAACCAAATTCTTCTGAAATCCTTGTTCCTCAATCTGAAATGAGATTGAAGGACACCTTCTTTCCATGCCAGGCCACCTCACCAGCTATGGGGGGGTGACATGCCCTCTCCCACCCTGTTCAATCCACTGTGGCTGAGCTATGGGTGCTATGTAGTCAATACAACAGAGCCGCCTCAGGGGGGCTTGGGCCGAGTGGGCACAGGTACAACTGCAAATAAAATGAAACGAAATGAGCTAATACATGTAAAATTACATGGTAATGTACTTGAGCCACATATTTATGAAGTGTCAAAAGTATCTGCCAATTAAGATCAACCTGAAATGGGATACAGTACCCCTGAGATTAACTATATAAATCAGTGACAAAATAGGGTGTAACATAAAAATTCAGTTCACACACAATATTACAGCTCTATGGAATAATAGGGCATATATTACATTATTATTACATGAAATACCATTAACATTTCCCAGGAGACAAAAAGTAGGTGGGGGGAGGGGGGGAGACTAAATGAGAGGTTAAATTAAGATTGGCTGAGTATCGGCCCTACCTAGATGCTAATGATTTTCCTTATTTGGGAAATAAAACCCCCAGCCATTTGTCCATTATTAATTATGCACTTTCTCGCCCAGCCGGGCGTGGCTCAGCAGTTGAGTGTCGACCTAGGATCCAGGTGATCAGGGTTCGATTCCTGGTCGGTGCACATCCCGGTCGGGGGCGTGCAGGAGGCGGCCCATCAATGACTCTCTCATCATTGATGTTTCCATCTCTCTCTCCCTCTCTTTTCCTCTCTCTGAAATCAATAAAGACATATTAAAAAAAAAAAAAAGATTTAAAAGAAAAAAAAAGTATGCACTTTCTCAAGGACGAGTAATGAGCAACACCGAGCTTGGTGCTAACCAGCCCTTCCACCAGGTTCCTACTGGCGCCGGGGCCGCGCCCGCCTAGGGCGCGGCCCCGGCTCAGGTCCTGTACGAGGACACCACCGGCACTTGTGAAACAGTCTTCTAATGCTTCTAGCAATGCAGAAGGCATGGTATGCAGAGTGCACTTTAAACAGAAATCTGGCAGCATTTTCAATAAAGAAACTTTAAAAAAATTTCCACGGGAAAGAAACTTTTAGAACAATGACTACACCCACTTAGCCTCCAAAAAATGATAACGCAGACAAGTAGATTCCAAAATAACTTTTATTGCTATATAAAAAGGAGTCCAGAAAAAATAGATGCGTATTTTTTTCTACAAAATTTTAACATATTCAGGCTATTTAATATTTCCCCACAAAGGTGCTGAGCTAAAAAGACAAGTACAAATGCAGAAATCTTTTCCAGGGACCTTATAGAGATAAAGAATAACAGTTTTCTTTCTTCTGGGCTTTCCTCTGCGTAGCTCTAAGACGTAGCAGTTACAGTTTTCTGTGGTAAATCTGAAAAAGGTCATGCCAAGGTAAAACGCGATCGTGGTGCAATGAAACCAGCCGAAAGCTCCGCTGCTTCCTTGAGCGTTTCGACTGGTCAACCGGTATCACGCTGGAACTTCCAGCTCACAAGACATCCTCTTGATTTTGTCCGTTAGAAAACAGAAACCGCTCGTCAGTGTCCCTTAGAAGGTGCGACTGCCTTCCTCGGCATTTGGTTGTGAGGCCTGACACGCTGTTTCTGCAGCGCCGCAGCTTGACTGAAACCACACGAGGGAAAAGCAAGTCGGCTGGAGGGTGGACGCGGTGTGGCCCACGGAGCAGGGGAGGCTGTGCGCTTCTGATCACATTAAATCAAAACGTATATCCATTTGGGTTTCTCAATAAACCCTTTGAGGGAAAACGCTTTAGTCTTGATTTACGTGAGTGTGCAAATAAAACGTTCGCCCCCCCCGAAATTAGATTATGGGGTAAGCCCAGCCAGGTGACCTCTGCGCATGATATAAGGTCAAATTCTTCGTGGAGATTTCAGGCACTGTTTTGGAATGGATACCTAAGGCTTTCTTCTCCCCTATTCTTTTTGCGGACTTTTTAAAGAGATATTTTGGGGGCAGAAGCTTTAGGTGGGAAATATTAGCTTTTGAAAGATAAAGGTACAATTATCCTTAGAATAGAAAGCTCATTAAAAGACGTCTCGAACAGAAAGTTTTTCTAGGTATATTTGGCTACGCCTTGTTTTCATAAAGGCGGAGAAAGAAAGAAAGAAAGAAAGATCCTATAATACCTGTAAGATTAACCTTACATTAGCCCACAAGAAAGATAAAATAGAGGGCTGAGATGAGGGGTGCTCAGATACGTTCAACAGAGCAGAATATTCTAGCACTAAACCCATAATTAATGTTTCACTAATAACCTCCTTCTTGGCCTATATAAAATGAAATGGCAGTTTTAATTTTTGAGGCTGTCACTGACCACCACCCCCCCCCCAAACTCCTGGAATTCTGTGCCTCTCCATGTAATGAAATATCCATTTATCAAATCTTTGTATGTGCCAGGCACTGAGGTAGGCTCTAGCAGTCCTCCTGACACCATTACCAATTTTGGAAATAGAATTACGTAAGGAAACAGTGTTTCAGAGAAGGGATTTTGAATGGGTATCCATGAAGCTTAAGGGATGTGATGGAGTGTATTCAATATTCAATCTATGGAAGTAATCACCAGTTGTCCTAAAAGGAAATCCACTAGGCACTGAAAAAAGTCAAGTGTATTTGGTGTTAAACTATAAGCTTCTTATCCACATTCAAATGCTCCAGTTTAACACTGCAGGGAAACCAAAAATCAACTCCAATATGAAAACTATCATTTCAGCCATAGGCACTGCTCTAGGTTTTAATCTGTGTCAGTCCAGAGAGGTTACCATGAACAAAAGCTGTCACCTCTGAGTCTCAAATCACTACTGATTACACAAAGCTCAAGATATCCCCTAAAATTCCACCCAAATCTGGAAGGACCTGAGCCATTGCCCCCAGGAAGGGCAGACCATGAGATATCTCCTGTCTTCAAACCCAAAACTGTTCAGCAGCTAAGATTGTAAAAAACAAAAATCTTAATTGATCATCTTGAAAGCTACAGAAATTCTTGTCCAAACCCTTCTTTGTCATCAGGACACAATTTTAAGAACAGAGAGGCATCAAGGTTGGCCAGGGCTTGTTGGCAGTGGAAGGGTAGCCTGATCTCTTTGCAGGCAGGGGGGCCCTTCTCTTTGGTTATCAGAAGAATCTGCCTTGGAAAACAAGAGCCAGAAGGTAAACATCAACCATTCCACTATACTCCAGTAATTGAAATTTGTTCAGGGGAGGGTCAAAGTAGGTACAAATTAGTATAAAACAGAAAAAATTGCATAGTGAAGTGGTTAGACTCATGGACTGAGGAGCCAGACTGGCAGGTTTTGAATCCGTTCCACCACTTAGGACGTTGGGGGCAAATAGCTAACTGTTCCAAGCTTCAGATCTCTCATCTGGAAAATGTAGATAATAATAGTCCCTACCTCACAAGGTTTGTCTGGGGATCGAATGAGCTAGTATCTCTAAAGTGCTTAGAATAGTGCTTGGCACACAGTAAGTGCCATGCAACTCCTTTTAAAAAATAAAAACAGAAACTTGAGAAAAAGTGCTCTTTGGGGTTTTTGGAGCAGTTTATACTGCTTAAGAATTCAGGCATAGTTTCATTCTAATTAGGTTTGGAATCCGGATCATAAAATATACCAAACCCCAGGGAAGCCTTGGGACTAAGTTGAGTTTTAGAAAAACTTCCAGGGCTGCCAGTTTATCAGATTTCCCAAGCAACAAACACATTTTGAGCATCCGTGTTCTGCAAGGCACAGGATGCTTTGGTCCTCAACAAGAGGTAACAGAACCACAGTTTATAGCCACTATCATTTACATTGATCATCTCCTTTCCAATTCAGATAAGTTCATAGGCCTCGAGCAGTACAAGCTCTTTCAAGAAATCCTACTTGATGATTAAAACAAATATAAACTCTATGGAGCTCAATCATCTCATGGCTAAATAGGAGAAGCGAAACCGCAGAGCTGGGTTTTAAAAGCGAAGTTACATGGCTACACCTCTACAGCGTCTACATGGTGGACCTCTGACTGGCCTCGTCAAGCGCAACGTTTCTTTTCCTGGCTGCTGCTTCGCTGTTTAGCTCTGAATCTGATTTGTCCGTGTTGCCAAAGTTTACTGCCATGGAGCCTTCCACTCCTTCTGGAGCACCTCCGTTTGGCTGAAGAAGAATAGAATTTGGTTCTTTAGGACGTTTCCATTGTGGTCTGGTGACTATCCAAAAAATGAGGGCCCCAAACACCAGAATCAGAAGGCCAAGGGTATTTGTAAAAACACCTTCTGGTGGGAATGAACTGTAGGCAGGGTTTTTCCTACAAAAAGAGAGAGAGAGTCCAATTACAAACAGCGTGAGACAGCAACGTGCCAAACAGTTTTTAATTTCTCTGCTCAAAATGCACGCCGGTACAGCTTCAATGCTAGTTCCCTTAAAGCTTAATACTAAGGAGAAATGCATGCTATAATTCACTCAATGCGATAGTCGGATATTGTTAAAAAAATCATTAGTATAAAAATAGCATCTGGAGCACCTGTATCACTTAAAAGATGAAAAAAAGGGTGATACAAAAATGTACCTATACCAGAATTGCAATTAATAAAAACATGCACATCAAAAAGATTGTAAGGGCATGCATCATTTCAATAGTTGTTTTAAGAGTAGTACAATTTGTTCGACTTTGGGGTCCTTCTTCAAGCATTTAGTAATGTCATATTGTATAATATATATGCAATGTTATATTGTATTTATATACAATGTTATATTGTATAATAAATGTTTTTAAGACTAGATATTTTAAAAATTTTGTTACACTTTATTATGTTTTTCCAATGAATAGTATTTGACATTTTATAGTTTAAGTATACAATTAGGAAAAGTATATAACTTACAGGGAAAATAGCAGTTTCTCAGTCACTCCCATAAGGGCTGTTGCAATCACTGTTCCAAAGATGAGAAGTCCAGAATAAACATGTATGGGCATGAGAAATCCTCGGAGAGAAAGCGGAGCCAAAGGAAGCAGAAAGACGAGAAAACCTAGGAGAAGCTAAACATCAAAAAGTACAAAGGTTATCATTTAATTTTAAGTTTTAACTACGGTAATTTAAAAATTGTTATTTTAAAAGCAATATGTGCAAAATGAGAAAACATTTCTTATAGAACCTAGGGCATAAAATGAAAAGTAAGTTTCCCCGACCCAGTTCCACTGCTCAAAAGTAACACCTATTATTACCTTCCAAAGCATCCTTCCAAAAATTTCTGTGCCTATAGAAACGAATGTGTGTGTGTCTATACATATTTGTTCTGCATCTTGTGTTTTTGGATATCTTTTCATATCAACACACAATTATCTAATTTATCCTTTGTAACGGCTAATATTCTGTTTTAAGGACGTAACATAATTGATTCAGTTCTTTATTTATGGATGTTCCAGTTTCCAGTTTTTTGCTATCATTACATTAACAAGGCTACAGTGAACATTCTGGTACTTAGTGTTTTTTTTAAAATCAATTTTTTTAAGGTTACCAAGTAGGAAGGCAAAAAATTTTAAGCCACTAAAACTAAGTACAATAGGACACATTTCGTCAGGTCAATCTAAAAAACTATGTGGAAAGAAGTCAACAATTTTGTTTTATGAGGAAGAAATGAGTTCTGCAGAAGAGTCGTCTTCATTTCCTTGCTGACTAAATCCCTAGTGGAATACTCCTCTGCAGAGAAGCCAGGAAGATTCCTACGTAAGCTGGAATCTTAGCACCTTCCGCTTTATTTTGTTGACTCATGCCCCTTGCTGTGAAGTATTCTCTTCTCAAGAAAATAGGGATAACTTTAGACGCGTTTAAAGAGACATTTTTTCCCTACCTATTTAGGATCCTACCTATTTAGGATCTACCACCCCAACAAAAAACGTGTGAGAAGAGAGGAGAATGGGGAGAAATAGCAACATCACTGCTCATCTTTCCGGATTGAGAGCAAAGGACTAATGGGGGGGGGGGGCAGAAGAATGGAGACAGAAGGGGTCTGAGGCCCCAAAACACATTTATAATCAGTGTAGAAGCAGTGATCATGAATGGAGAGCAGTCAAAAAAATGTATCGGATGAGCTGGTTTGCATATTGTATTGTCCACTTACTGCCGAAAACGCCTGAATATATTAGAAATGTTTCAGGAGGTCCCCGTGGTGGTTCAGAATGTTGCTAATTCTCCTTCGGAGTCATCATTGACTTTCAGGTCACTAAATCCAGGTCACAGTTTCCAGACCTTATTTTCCGTGACTTCTCAGTAGCATCTGACACTCCTCAAACCTCTCCTCCCCCTTTAATGTTTCCTTTCTCACCCACCCATCTGCTCAAGCCTGCAAGTGATTCTCTCTCTGACCCCTTATATCACTGATTTTCCAAATCCCATTAATTCTACTCCCTAAATATCTTTAGAAACTACCCACTTTTCTCACTGCTGCTCTTACTCCTCCAAGACACTATCATTTCTCATCCAAACCTCTATAAACGCTGTCAAGTTAGTCTTCCTGCATTTACTCCTGTCCAGCCTCCAACTCCTCTTCTATGTCTACCCCAGGCAGCCTGACCCTCCTCTTCCTCAAATAAAGTGAGCTTTTACCCACACACTATTCCACCCACCTAGAATACTCTTTCCCCTTTCACCACCAAGCTCATGACTTCAAGTCTTGGTCTGACTTCCTTCGTCCCCTCTGCCACATGAGAGCTCCCCCAGAACACTCCGTATACTCAGCGTCTACCAAATACTCAGTGACCTGCCGTCCCCTGTAAGCTTCGTGATGGCAGAGAGCATGGCTCTTTGGGCCCACGCTTGTCTTCTAAAACAATGTATCACCCAAAGCCTAACAAGGTATCCACACATAGTAGGTAATTAACTGTTCAATACATGATTGGATTCATGAATAAAATTTCACTGACATGAAAGGCATGTTCTCAACCATGAAGGTGCCTATGGTCTAGAGTGGAAATGAAAAATGTCATCTTCAGGTCATGAAGGAGCCTCCCAAAGAATTACTTTTCTAATAACCACAGTTGACCTGCATCATTCCAGTACCTTAAGCCCAAGTCTGGGCCTTTCCACGTATTAGTTGGCTTTGATTCTTATGATGCTGTGAAGCATGTATCAGAACCCTTAATTTATAGGTGAGCAAACTAAGTCCAGAGAAGTTTAGTTACGTGCACAATGTCACCAGCTACAAACAGAGGAACCCAATTCAAACAGGTGACCCTGATTCCAAGTCCTGCATCATTAAACACCACCTGCCCTCTGGATCTGAGCAAGGAAGAAGCCAGGGACCAGATTTCCACCTGCTAAATGACAGTCATGAAGTTGTGAAGTGACATTTCTGAGAAGCCTTATTCACACACAAAACAGCAGAAGATAAGAATCTGAATATTTCAGAGAGCAGAAGAAAACATTAAGACAATTAAAAATGTATTTAATTCACCCAAGTTTAATATTGGAAAGTCTATGGATGCAATTAACTACATTAATAGATTAAAGAAAAACACATATTCATCTCAACTGGCACAGAAAAGCATTCAATAAAATTCTACATCCATTCATGATTCAAAAGAAAAACAAAGCCTTTCACAAACTGCCTGAGGAAGAAAGGAGAAGCCTCTCTAGTCAGTGGTAAACTACTGAAATTTTCTCTTCAAAATAAGAACAAATCAAGGTTCTTATCTCTTTTTAGTGTGCACTTCTTGAATACTTCTATATAGTTCTATCTACTTCAATTCTTCTACACTCTTCAATCCTATACTGCTCAGAGGAAAAGATGTATGATAGAGCTGGCATTGCAGGTAAGTGGCAAGGACAGGGACAATTCAATAAACGGTGCTGGGGAAACAGCTCGCCCATGTGGAAAAAAACGAAGTTGGATCACAACATCGCATCATACACTAAGTTAATTCCAGATGAATTAAGTACTTAATTATCAAAGACAAAACTTTAATACGCTTCATAGAAAAACATAAGAGAAATTAAGATTTTCATTAATATTATTGTGATGTAACCTTTTGGCCATCTGGGGATTTTTTTCTTAAGCCGATGGTTCTCAAACATTACTGTGCATCCGAATCACCAGGAGGGCCAGTGACAACATTTTTCTGGGCCCCACCCCATAGTTTGTGACCCAGCTGGTCTGGACCGGTGCCTGAGAATCTGTTTTGACTTTGGGGTAGAGAAGGTTTTTCATAAACAAGTCACCAAAACAAGACACACTAACATTAAAAGAAAACATGATGGATTTGTCTTATTAAAATTAGGAACTTATACAAAATACTAACAGAAGCGAAAAGTACAAGCTTCAAACTGGAAGATATATGTAATGCCTACAAATGAAAAGGAATTTGACACAGAACTCCTACAAATCTTTAAGGAAAAAGAAGAGAAACTCATTTTTTTAAATGAACAAAAGACATGAACAGGTGTTTCTTAGAAGAGAAAAATAAGTAATCAGTGAAATAAACATTAAAACCACAAGAAGACATCATTTTATACCCAGTAGCTTGGCAGTAATGAAACTTTAGAAGAGGGTGCCTGTTGGTAAGGACGTGCCATGTGGGACTCTTACACACTGTGGCAGGAACATAATTGGGGTCAACCGCTTTGGAAAATAATTTAGTATTATTTTTTTTAGGCTGAGTCTATAATTCCACGCCTAAGCATACTTCCAGAGAAACCTCTGCATAAGAGAACTGGGAAATGTGTATCTGAATGTCCAATGCAGCATTGTTTGTAACTGAAAATAGCCCAAATGTCTAATAGCAGGAGTAAGGAAATCTGTGGTGTTTATACAATGGAACACAAAAGCAACAATGAATGCGCCAGAGGAAACAATGTAGTTGAATGAGTACAACCAAAAGAAAGGTTGCAGAAGGATTAAAACATAGTTGAGTTCAAGCATATATATTATGACACTTTTAAAAGTTAAAGCAAAACCAAACAATATGTTGTTTAGGGATTCACAGTATGTGATAAAATTATAAAGAAAAACAGAGAATGCGAACAAAAAACAAAACACAACACAACACTGCAGGAAAATGGTTACCTCCAGGAGCTGGGATAGGTGGAGAGATGTGTGATTGAGGTGGGTAGGGATTCTATGTTTCCTAAATTAGGTGGATGGTGGAATCACGGGAGTTAATTTTATTATGATACATAACTTCAATATACATACAATAGTTTGTTATTTTAAAAAAGTGCCCCAGAGCCCTAGCTGGTTTGCAGGCTTGATCCCCGGCCCTGGTGGGTCGAGTGCAGGAGGCAACCAAGAGATGTTTCTGTTTCTCTCTTTCTCTCTCTCTCTCCCCCCTTCTATTCTCTCTGAAAAAGCAATGGAAAAAAATACCCTCGGGTGATGATTAAAAATATTTATATATTTTTAAAACGTGACCCAGAAGCTAGATCTTACAAGTAGAAAAGAATTCTGCACTTGAAATGCGTTCTAATCCATAGGCATGCATGAGGCAGCGTGCAGACCTGTCCGCTCTTTTTGGCTGTGCTGT
This sequence comes from Miniopterus natalensis, assembly GCF_054644295.1. Classification (NCBI taxonomy): domain Eukaryota; kingdom Metazoa; phylum Chordata; class Mammalia; order Chiroptera; family Miniopteridae; genus Miniopterus; species Miniopterus natalensis. The sequence continues at coordinate 41,589,787 of NC_142088.1, forward strand.
TTTCTGCTTGCCTCGCCCTGCCCTCCTTCCTTCATTTACTCAATCAACCTAGACACTGGCTTCATTTGGCGGGTGAAATTCGGATTTTACACATAGCGGCTAAACCAAAGCCAGCAGCACTAAGGGGAGAGGGTCTGATCTCGGCAATCTCTCCCATGCTCTTCACACTCTGTGACAGGTTTGTTTCTTGGGTGGCACTGAGAGGGGGTGCCAACTGAGCTCAGGAACTTGCACGAGTGATCTGCACACAGTTAGGCTTTGCGGTGGAAATGCACAGCCGCCGAGGCTGCGAGTGAGCTGCAAGCAGGCCGCGGCCCTTGCTGGGGTGCAGCGGGGAGAACTTCCCTTAGAAGGAGAAACCACTTCCCTTTTTTACCCTGAACCTAAGAAATCTGATAGAAACACATCTCTGTCAAAAACATATTTTTATGGCTCGTGTGTTTTTGCGACTGAGAATATGAAGGCAGGAGTCTTTGTAAATCATAATAAGGACAGAGCTTAGCTCCCATCAAAAGTGAAGAGAGCAAGCTTAGAACTGGTTTCTTCCCACTGGGAAAGGAAATGGTTTTCTCACTTAATTTCTTCCTGAGCACACCTGGGTGATCTGTTCTCTCACTTCTAGGGACGAGCAATGCAAATAGTTAAAAACAGCTTTTATGCAACAAAAAAATAAAGCTGGAATGTAGTCATTTTTTTCCAGTATAGGAAGGAACAGGAAACCATTCACCTGGCTCCTGAAAGGACAACCAGAAGCCACCGAGCCCTCCACGAGTGTTCACAACATGGTGAGCGGATGCCGTCTGCTTCATTTAGTTTAAAATTTTTTATGTGATTTTTATGTAAGTTATGTGATTTACTTTTCTTTCAAACAAAAGGGCTACATGTTTAAATCAAACAAGATATAGTTTAAAAATTAATGATCCTGCCCAGCCGGGCGTGGCTCAGCGGTTGAGCGTTGACCTAGGATCCAGGCGATCGGGGTTCGATTCCTGGTCAGGGCACATGCCTGGGTTGCGGGCTGCAGCCGATCAATGACTCTCTCATCACTGATGTTTCTATCTCTCTCTCCCTCTCCTTTCCTCTCTCTGAAATCAATAAAGATATACTAAAAAAAGAAAAAGAAAAGAAATACTTAAAAAAAACCCAAAAATTAATGACCCCCCAACCAATCCTACCCACCCCCACAATCATAGCAGTTTGGTGTGTGCTCCCACACGTTTCTGTGCGCATCCACACATACGCACTTTTTTCCGTTTTTCGGTCCTTTTTTCCCCAAAAAATGACATTTTCTATACACATTACTCTTCAGTATTTTTTTATGTGGAAGTATATGTCATGATTTCACTGTTGATCAGTAGATATAGCGCCATTCTTTGAAATAGCTGTATAATAACAGACAACATGGATTTACCACAAATTGCTTAACCACTCATTCCCTTATGTGCACATTTAGGTTGCTTCCCCTTTCCTATCTATACAAATAGCTACACTAAATACCTCCTTAGGGTTCTTTATGTGACAGTATTTTATTTCTGCTCCCCCCCAATGTGCAATTGCTAGGTCAAAGAGTAAGCATATTTTTTAAAAAATATCAATAGATATCAACAAGCTATTGCCCTAAAATTTTGTAGCAATTCAGTTTCCCACCATCAAGTGTAAGACAGCACCTCAGTCTCACATCCGTGCCAGCAATGAACATTACTGTTTCCTGTTCTGTCAGTCTGCGGGAAAATAATTTTTTATTTCCATTTCCTTAACTTTTTTAGTGAGGTTGGGCATTTTATCATATACTTCTTGGTGATTTAAATTTATCTTCTTTAAACTGACTGCTCAAATCTTTTGTTTATTTTTCTATTAGGTTGCCTTTTTATTTTAATTTTTAGGAGTTTTGTCCATTAAATACACCAGCCCTTAACACATGATATGATTATTTCCATATCTCTTTGTGCAGTTTCTGTTGACTTTGATAACTTTTGTCATGCATAATTTTTTTAAACAATTTTATGTAGTCGAATTTTATGTCTTTCTTTTCCTTTATAGCTTCTGGATTTTTGGTCAAACTTATGGCCTCCCCCTACCTCATTTATATAGATTATATGATTTTCTTAATTTTCTTTTTCTGTTTTCATTGGCTTTGGTTGTTTTATATTTAGACCTTTACCTGGAAATGTTTTGTCTAATGTCTGATGTACAGTCTTTAGTTTGTTTAATTTCGTCTAAATTGATAGTCAATTGTGACAGTAACATTTACTAAATAAGCATTCTTTCCCCGTTAAATTGAAATATCATTGTGTCACAGAAAAAGTTCGTATACACACTTGAACTCTTTCTCTTCTCTCTGTTCTTTCCATTAATGCATTTTGTTTTTTCCTGTGTTAATAACTTGTTTTCAATAAGGCAGGTCTTCCTTCACTTCTTTTTCAAAATTTTCATGGTTTTCCTTGGATATTTGTCTTTCTGCATAAAGCTTAAGACTTCCGTTTGGGTTAAAAATTAAAGTAGTATTAAACATAAATATTAGTTGAAGAGGGAAAGATGTGTGGCAGAGCCTGAGAGCACTGAGGGAAAAGCAACCTTGAGGACGGGAGACCCGAGCTGGGCTCAGCCTCCACTTGGAGACGTTTCCCTTGTTCCTTCTTGACCAGGAAGATCATGGCTGATGCAGGGGCCTCTCTGTGCTTCCCTCCTGTCTGGCACCTTCCCACTCCCCAGTCCCTACCTCCAGGCACAGCAATGCAAACATAAAAAATTAATAGTGTCATATAGATATCAACTTTAATTAACATTCAAAAAACCTTGAGCAGAAAAGTGACAAATAAATATCTGGTAAGAGGTCCTTTATTTTTGAGAGGTCATACATTCACATATTTTAAGATATGCCTTCTGATTTTATAACTTCATTCCAGTGAACTTCTATATCTACAGAAAACTGAAGTTCACAATGATGTCCCAAATAAGGGAGTTGGATATATACTGCACTAACTAAAGAAGGGAAATACATCAACATAGTTTACAAAAATTATTCAACAAAGTGGTTAACACCATAAAGACTTCTAAAACTTACCTTTACTTTAGGGACCTAAAATAGCCAAATCCCTATCACACTCTATTAACTTATGTTTAAATTCATTGCTATCAAAAGTATGTGTTTTTAGTAAGTGAAAACAGAGGAAAAATAAAATAAACACTGAGTCTTCAAAATCTAACAGAGAAACAAAGAGATATAACTTCCATCATTTCACTCATAAAGTTAAACCCAGAAAACAGCAGTGACAGGATGTGGAAAAGAAATCTATGGCCCTTGTCTATGCCAGTTTATTCAGACCGTGAAACTTGAAGTCCCAACAGTAGCAGATGTTATCAGATGGCTATCTCCCTACATACATATGTGTGCCCGTATTTAGAATTTCACATTCAAGCTCACAGGCTGTGAATTCTGCAGTTCCTGAGCCCCCTCAGGAGAAAATACTTATACGGAAAACAAGTGGAACAAGGACTGGTGGGAATGAGAAGGCGATTTCCAACAAAATATTTATGTATAGAAAACATCCACAGGATCTGAATTGTTTTACTTTTTATATCTTCTTTATAAATATGCTGAGACACTAACCTGTAAAATGTAGAATATGACGACGCTCAGCCCAATCCAGCTGTGCAGACTGTACATGTTGGGGATGTTCAGGGTATTGTGGAAATCAAAAACAGCCACCAGAGAAATAATTGCAAGAATGGCTGCAACGGCATTTAAGCCGGCGTGGATGGATTTCATCAGGAGCTTGCTGCATTTCCAGGTCCACGGCAGTCTGTACACAATGATGGCTACAGAGGGACAAAAGGGGACAGAATGTGGTTTGGGTTTTGTTTGATTTTTAATCGACACAAGATAAACAGTTGGACACATTGAACACCCCCTTCCACGAAACCCCTTTCTCTTGGCTTCTGCTTCCCCGCTCTTGCCGCCTCTCGATGGTTCTTTCTTGGGCTCTTTTGCTGGCTGGCATCTTCTTTACTCCCAACTTGTGAACAAACTCTGGTGCTCCCCAGGCTCAGTCCCAGGACCTTCCTCCCGCTACACTCTCTGTGGGTGATCTCATTCACTCACTAAAATGCTACCTGCATGGCAGGGTCTCCAGAATTTTCATCTCCAGCCCAGAACTTTCTCCCGAACTCCAGAACTACATCCTCCAATGGCTTCGTGACACCCATATAGATGCCTCCCACACATCCACATGTGGATGCCTCACACATCCACAACTGAAGTCTCAGCCTTATGGCCTGGTTTCTCTATAGAGATGTTTTGGTTTGATAAGAAAAAGGCAGACTAAGGATTAGAACAATATGCAAAAAGATTTAAATAGACAAAAGAGTATAACCAAGTGGCTAATGAACATAAGAAAGATATAAACTTCATTATTCAACAGAGAAATGCAAATTAAAATCAATTTAGAATACCTCTGCCACATATCTGAACAGCTAAACACGAAACATACTGAGTATTACAGAAAATGTGAGGCAATCAAAACTTGCATGTTGTGCGATGGGCATTTAAATGAGAACACACACTGGAAAATCAGCAGTATCTACTTCAGCTAAATGTATGCATACCTTAGAATCCAGCAAGTCCACTCCTGCTAGACACCCCAAAGAAATATGGTCACCAAGAGACACGTACTAGAATATTATCGGCAGCACTATTTGTAATGATCCAAACCTGGAAACTCTCCAAATGTCCATCATCAATAGAATGAATAAATAAATTGTGATACATTTATTCACACCATGGAATAATATAATACAGCAAAGAGAATAAATGATTTATAACTAGAACTTCACCCAGCCATAAGGATCAACCTATAATATCAATCCCAAGAAATAACACTTGAAAAAGTATATATCCTATGATTCAATTCATATGAAGTATAAAAACAGGAAAAACTCATCTCTGCAATAGTGGCTGCCCTTGTGAGGAATTGGTATAGCAAATGGAAGGGAATGCAGAAGGGATCGGCTAATATTCTCTCTTTCAGTCTGGGTGCTGGTTACATACCTAGATTCATCGAGCCACACATTTATATGCATGTGGATTAAACTTCAACAAAAACTATTTTTAAAACGAGTTGTGTTTTTTTAAGTGCCCTGGTTTAAGCAATGGATTACATGGCCACCTGAACCAGTTTGCGACTACTTTTTGTGCTGAAGACAATATCCTGACTCTACCCACCCTCACCCCACCCCTCCAATGTTAGAGAAAATTTAGATATCTAGAAATGTATGGCAGATCGAAAAAAGTTTAAAGACTGCTTCCTTGGAAGATGGATTCCACTATATCAGCAGTGTATCATATATATCCCTTAATTCCAGCAAAAAATAAATAAATAAAAGCCTCTTCCCACCAAAGACATTTATAATTTAAATACATGAAACTTCATAAGATCATAAAAATGTAAGGGATTATCCAGACCATTTTCAGGCAGAAACGTGTCTAAACCCACAAAGACAGAAGTGAAATCAACCTCTTTAACGTTTTCAGCACAAGATGTCAATCTTCCTAGTTGTTGGTTCCAATCCAGCACTTGACAGCCCTCGCTGTTAGGACAGTATTCCTTTGATCTCATCTGAACGCTGAAGGATTGCTACTTGCTAATTTTAGTGCATAGGTGGGTATCTTATAAATGTTGATCGAGTATATTTCCTTGATGGCATGGAGACTTTTGGATAATCATTTCTATGTTCAGTGAATCTTTCCCAACCACTTAATGAAACAGCTTAAAGAGTATACTTTTAAAAGCTAGTTCAAGGCCCCTTCTCATCCCTAATTCATCCTTTCTGAGGGCAGGAAACTACGTTTTGCTGTTTCTCATATCCCCAGAGCCTAGGACAGCTCTGGGCTCGAAGTATGTAATTCTGTAAGTATCTTTTTACCCTTATTTTGAGATAATTTTAGATTCCAATGAAGTTGTAAGAAATAATACAAAGATCCCATGCACTCTACACCTAGTTTCTCCCAGTGGTAACATTTTACATAACTATGGCACAGTGTCACCACCAGGAAACTGATAACAATATAATCCACTGAACTCATTCCATTTCACTAGTTTTATTTATGTGTGTGTGTGTGTAACCCTGACTATTTTTTTAAATGAATAAATGTAAAGCGCTTTCTGAAGACTGATCAAAATCTATACATAGAAGTGATGGTTACTCAAACACTGTGCTTTCCCTTCCTCATGCTTTTTCTCCCCGGATGACTCAGTGGCACATGCAATACGATTCTCTAGATTTCAGGGAAAGTAAATGCCTCTCTATCCAATGACTGAGTGACCTTTTATTCACACAGTGGAGCCTTTTGCAATCTGTGTGATCAGGCAAAAAATGTGCAATATACGAAGATCTAATAACACGTCTCCCCGCTTTCTGGTTTTACCTCTTTTACTACACACACACACACGCACACACACACGCCTGCACACAGCTGAACCCTAGCTAGGTAGCAGGCACCGTGCTAAGTGCTTCACATGTTTACATTTTAATTCTCACTTCGACTCTGTGAGGAAGGTATGATTATGCAAAGGAGGAAGGTGAGGTACAGAAAGGTTCAGAAGCCTGCTCTATCTCAATTAGTGTTTTAAAATTAATATCGTCGTCATCATCTTCATTTCATTTAAGCTCCATCCCCAGGGGAAGGAATCTTAGATGAGGGAGCTTGAAAATCTGGTAGATAATACTCAGGATGTGTTTGCTTGGAAAGCAAGTTATGAAGAGTAAATTGCAATAGCTTTCTCCCCGATCTGAATCATATTAGATCGAAAATTTCCAAAATCAAAACTAATCTCTGATGTTAGAGTCAGGAGTGATCATCATGACTGAGAGGCGTTACAAGGGTTACTGGGGGGATTCTGGTGCGCCTGAAATGTTTTACGATCTGGGTTCATGAGTGTGCTCATGTTGTAAAAAGACATCGCTTATGATTTAAGCACTTTTCTGCATGTATGTAGTTCTTCAATAAAAAGTTTATCTAAAGAAAAAGTTATCAAAAACTTCCAAGACAACCGTGTTCCCAGGGAACACTTTTTAACTCTTCTTGATCCTACGGGCATCAGAGAGAAATGTGTCAAATATTCCATAAAACTGAGATTTACCCCCATTGAGTATCAGAAACTGATTTTTAAACCTTTTGTTTACTCAAGTGTTTTCAAATTCATTGCACACTAGCTTTCCCTCCCCAGCAGCAGCACGAATGGAGCATAAGTTCACCTTTTATTTGTGATTCAGAGTGATCAATAAGACATACTGTCCTATTACTGTAAGAGTCAGCTCTTGGGGGCTTCTGCAGGAGGAGAGGTGCCTGCCTCTGATCCAAATGGGCCCAGCCCATTATGGGTTTATAGCCCCTGGATCTAGTTTAGAGTTTTTCTCTTTCTTCTTTTAGTTTCTGGCTCAGGCTACGGTGCATGCCTCCAAACTCTTCCTTCCATCCTTTTATCTTTTATTCCTACCAGCTCTAAGTTCTTGCTTATAAATTTTTATGTTGGCAAAAATCTTCATACATTTATTCAGTTTGGGTAGTGAGCACCTAGCGATCTGTTTATTATTTTCTGAATGACTGAAAGAATTCATAATAGTTCTAAAGTTAAAAACACTTTTGTAAGCTTGCAAACCCATAGCAAACTAGTCTCAACGACTACATAAGGCAGCTTGTGGGAATCTGAGGGGCTCTCAGAATTCTCAGCCTCTATCCTGGCTGCAGGGAAGCTCTGCTGGATAGTGGAACTTGCTTTAAAATGTTCTCTGAATAAATGAAGGATAATTGCAAAATATTGCATTTGGATGAGGTGTTTGCATGCTTTAAAAATGTATAAATAACCAAAATGTGGTGGACTTCAGGAGAAAAGGGCAACTGTAACAAATCAGACCACATTCTCCAACAAGAAGCTCTTCTCAACACTTAGACTACCTGCCTGGAGAGCAGAACTTAAATATTTCTTGCTCCTTTGGCTTGGCACTTACCTAGACACCATTCCTGAGGTTCAGTGGGAAGGAAGAAAAAGGTCTCATAAGCCCATGAGTAGGCAAAAGCTATCAAACAGCTACTTGTGACTGAAACAAGAGTTTTCTGTTAGAGATCTTACTTGGAAAGACCACTTGTTCCCCCAAAATGAAGGGAAACAGGAATGCACTCATCCAGATGCTCGACTTACTTTGGGCTCCATCTCAGCAACGCCATCGTCACATTGAAAATATCGTAATGCATTTAATCCATCTAACCTACCAAATATCATAGCTTAGCCTAGCCTACCTTAAACGTGCTCAGGACACTTACATTAGCCTTCAGCTGGGCAAAATCATCTAACACAAAGCTTGTTTTACGATAAAGTGTTGACTATCTCATGTAATTTATTATGCAAATCACCTTCACGTCATCATAAAGTGAAGTGATCCTAAGTCAGATCACCACAAGCCGGGGACCATCTGTATATGTGAGAAACACATTTACAACCTTTTTACAAGAACAATTACTGGTAGTGGGGCATTCTATTGTGATAAATTTTGAAAAAAAAATGAAGAAAATAAAAAGGAAATCAATACTTGCGTATAATTAGTCTTTGGACCATGAAGAGGAAAATACAGCAACTTGAATTCGAATTTAATTATTAAAACATTTCTCAGCCCCTAGCTGCGTAATTAACTCAGGAATCTGTGAAAATATATATTCTCCAAGATGCAGTCCCTGGTTTGACATCAGCTTTCAACCCACATGCCATCCCGAAACCATCTATATGTACAAGTTTGTCTTACAGCAGGCAATGCCGACTTAGTGTTTGTCCAAGTGAATGTGGGGAGAGGGCTGCTTGGAGGGAGATACGTATCCCAAAGCATAGATAACAATTTAACTCTAGTTTTTTTATGTTTAAGTCTTGTGATTCATGAAGGCAGGAGCAGATCTATCTTGTTCACCATCGTATTCCAGCATTTAGCACTGAGCCTGGCACATAGTAGGAATTCAGTGTGTGCTGAATAAAGAAATCTAAATAAAACACACTAATTCATTCAGGATTCTCCAGCAAATCAGTAGAGTCTCTTTTACAATGCAACAGTAAAAAATCTCAAGACTATTTGTACTTCTGACCCAAGTGTGAGCTCATATAAGACCAAATGGCCCTTTCAAATAAGTAATAAGTATTCTGTGCTTATACCCACCTAACAGCTTTAGGTAAGCACTACGTGAACCCAAAAATAAAATAAGAGCACATTGTTGAGTTTTGAGTACACTGGAATTTTTAAACATGTATAAATACTGCTTAAATATGGGATGCCCATTACTTTCCTTAGCTCTTTGAATAAAGTATTATTTTGCTTTCCTTGGTAGAATGGTCAGAGCAGGATTTTCAAGCTTTATAACTCATTTCCCTGTGCACCCAAGAGTCTACCAGACTTTATCCAAAGGACCTCAAGTTTAAATGTAAAGCAGAGAACCGTCTTTAAATAAACTTCTTGTAAAGATTCCTGCAGTGCCTATCAAAGAGAACCTGAGCTTTGAAACATGCTCATGCGCTCAAACTGCCTCACAGCATGAATGTCATGAAAACGAAAACCTTTGGAGAATCAAAGTGAAGGAAGTGATTTGGAAGATTTATTTTAGCATCTTAGCACTAGAAGCATCTCTTTGAAGGGACTGAACTCCTCACAAAGTTGACTGGTTGGTACCGAATAGTGTATAAAAAAGAGAAACATTCAATTAATTAGCGGGACATTTACAAATATCCACAAATTTTGTGTTTTCAGAAACATCAGCTATATTTTGTGTATTATATCAAAATATTATGATAGATCAGAAATAGCACTGGCTCTGATATCACCTGGTGTCTGACCCTGGCCAGGCATTTGATCTCTAACATTAGGAGTTGCACCTAAAGCCCCAGTCAGCTCTAAACATGGAAGGCTCAGGGTTTCAAAAGAAAACAAAAACTTGGATCTAACAAACTCAAATGGGAACAGCTTATAGACGGAGTTCCAGTGTCTAGCACACAGGAAGGTGCTACACGCCCAAGTCACTTCATCTGTTCACTTTATATGCTGCCCTTGTAGGTATGACCTTCGGTTTAAAGGACTGGCCAAGCTTTCATTAACTTAGTAAATATTTATTGAATGCATATTAGTGTTATGTAATGTTCTGCACACCATAAATACAGCAGACAAAGGGCTCCCCCTCAGGGATCTTATATTCTAGTAGGAGATAGACAGTAAGTGAATAAATAATCTAACAAGTCAGTGGTGAGAATTTGGAGAGTACTATATTTTGAATTTGGAGTCTATATGATTTTCTGATGTGTTAGGTGAGAATTATGGAAGAGGGAGAAGAATCGAAGGTGACTGCATAGCTTTGTCATGAACATCTAGATTCTAGAGTTTCAACCATTTTCATCTCATAGCTCACTTAAGCTAATTACTAAAATTCCGTGGCATACCCAAAAACTATGTTGTATTTTTTTGTCAATCTGACAAAAAATGGGTATAATTTTGATTGATTTACAAAAAGGTACTAATAATCGTAATTACCCACCCTTCTCGCTCCCAAGTCACTTCTTAAAAACTCGGGTGCCTATACTTGTATATAAGGAGTTCTAGCACCAAGAATTAACCCGCCAGACACAACCTTATTATACAACATGACCAATAAGATGCAACTCTATTATATGACCTATATATTTATGGTTCAAGACAGGGCATTCACACGGATGGCTATTGTTGTGTTAGCTGTGTCATTTCTTTATTTGACAATCTAAAGGAAGAGAGGTTAGTGCCCCTGACTAAACAGTAAGGTATTGCATGTTTTAAAAATTCTTGTGGCACACATGTTGAAAATCGCTGCTCTAGAAGAATGAAGTCGCCCTTTACTGAGGTGAGGAAGCTGCAGGGGTGGTTTTGGGGATATGCGGAAGATTGAGAGTTCAGGTTTGGGCATGTCTATTTGTCATCCAAGTGGAGAGTTTGAATAAACAGATGAATATTTGGGCCTAGAGTTCAGGGGAGAAGTCCAGGCTGAAGATAAACATATCTGTAGGTTCAGTGAATAGATGGTGTTTAATTAAAGCCACAAGACTGGATGAGATCACCACGAGAATGGGTGTGTCAAGAAGTGGTCAGAAGACTGAGCCTTGGACACTCCAACCTTGAGTGATCAGGAAGATGGGGAGGAACCACCCAAAGACACTGAAAGGAGTGGCCAGTGGGGAGAGAGTGGTGTCCTGGAAGTCAAGTGAAGGAAATGTCCCAAGGAGGAGTAAGGGGTCAGTTATGCCAAATGCTGCCTTCTGGTCAAGCAAGACTAGGACTGAGACCTGACCACTGGAATTAGCAATATGGAGGCCATTGGTTACTATGCTAAAAGCAATTTGGGGGGAGCAGTAGAGTGAACCCCTGACTAGAGTGGGTGTGAGGGAGAACAGGAGGAGAGGAATTGGAGACCGCAGATACTGACAAAAAATTCTGTGGTGAGGCAAGCAGAGCACTGAGTAGCTGAAGGGGAATATGTGGTCACGAGTGTGGTCGTTTTTAAAATGATAGAAATTATAACACGTTGGAAATAATCCACTGCAGGAGAAACTTGATGCAGAAGGAAAAGGGGGAGAATTGATGAAGTAATGTCTTTCGGTAGACAGAGGAGGCACAGATTGTAATTCGGCAATAACATTATAAACTTGAGGCCTTTAAAATAAAGATGCACATGTGATGTAATACGAAGCCCATTCTTTTGTGAGGTTGGCGAACCCAGTGCTTCCAAACTGGCTCACCAGGAGAATCACTGAGGAGAAGAGAGGGCACTTTTACTCTAGATGCTACTATTATCATCACACATGAGTGGCTGTAAAGTCTCATTTTGTTACTAACAATTTAATGACGGTACAGAAATCATCACTCATGCCTTCAACAACTAATTATTGGCCTACTAAGTACCAGTTCTAGGCGTCATTCCAGGTGCTGGGGATACAACAGTGAACAAAATAATCATGTCTGAAATATTTTTATTAGTTATGCTATAAAGAGATCTGCATACATTTATTTATAACAAAAACCTGTGTTTTGGGTTGCCTTGAATTGTCTCTTTCTACTTTGTGAAAACCCTTGTTTCCCTAATATCGAAAGGTTTTATCATCAGCTGTGTCCCCAAAGCTAGTTTTGAAGTATTTGGGGTACTTTCTCCATTACCTTCTTTGCCAGGTTTTACCCAAGAGCCCTTTCAAATATATTTAACTGGTCTTGAAACTTGGTCACTTTTTGATGCATTAAAAGAATATCCCAACTGCCTTTTAAGTACTACTGTTAATTTCTTTTTGTTAGCCTCTTAAATGCTACTTAACTGCAGCTCCATTCTCTCACAAAATCAACTTGATCCCATTACACTATTCAATTTCCCCTCCTTCAGTTTACACAGTAAAAGGAGTTCTACAAGTGGAAAAGTAAGGCGTATAGAATTGCTGAGCCTTCTTTTTGCTAAACTTATAAACTCAAGTTTTCTTCGTTTTAATGAAGAACACATTCCACCTGTTGAACCTTTTAAAAGGTCAGCTGGCACCCTGAGAGCGTTTGTTTGTTTCGGTCCTCTGCGGCCTTTCCAAGGCCCGTTTCTCTGATTTCCTGGCAGCGTACCTATTTCATGGGAAACATTCCGCTCAGAGAAGCACAAAGCCTCTTCTAAAGTTCCCTTTGGAGCCCTTCCTCATTCATGTTCCCTAGTTTCCTACTAGTTTAAATTTTTATTTTTATTTTAGATACTCTATAGCCTGTTGTACTGTATTTTAGAATACAAATATTTTCCAAAATGTACAGAGAGAGAGAGGGGGGAGACATTTATTTTGTAACTCTAGGTAAGCCTTACTTCTTAAAGGTGTTTCAAAGGACTCGCACTTGTCCTCACATAGTTTCGAATACTGTTTACTATTTGTATACTGCATTTGTAAAGCATTCTATGCTTAGAGTAATAACTGTATGTACGTCAGCCCTCCCTTCCTCATCTCTAAATATCTGTGTATCACAGAGCTCCTTTACATCAGGTCCATTATTAGAGAGCTAAAGTATTTTTATATTTTTTTAAATTGATTTTTAGAGAGAAGAAGGGAAATAAGGGTTTTCACAAAGTATAAATTGTGAGTAACAAAATGAAACTTTACAGCCACTTACCTGTGATGATAACAGTAGCATCTAAGGTAAAAGTGCCCTCTCTTCCCCTCAGGGATTCCCTGTTGAGCCAGTTTGGAAGCACCGGTTTAGCCAGCCTCACAAAAGAATGGGCATCATATTACATCACATATGCAGAGCCTAAAAATTTTCTCCCTGAAGCAATGCCACATAGGAAGAAAGTCTGTTATAACGCGGCTAGTCTGTAACATGGGTTTCCGTCCTGGCATATAAAGTCAGCTCTTGATTCCCAGCCCCGCCGTGGGAGCCGTCCTACTGTTGGATGTGAGGAGGTGAAGGTAAGCCAAGATTTCTGAGAGCACATACATGTGCCTCTCTGTATGAAAAAGTTTATGTTCACGTCCATTAAGTGTATTATGTGGTTAAATGCTTTGCAAATCTGGAATCTAAATAGTAAACAGGCTGGGTAATGTCGATGGGACAAACATTGCAAAACCAATCCAAATACAGGAACTAGGCTTCAAGAAAACAAGTTTTGCACAAAAGCAGCAGATGAAAATTTCCAAAACACCCACTTACACATTTTTGCCCCAAAGTGAGTATAAACAGATTAAGAAATTCCATATTTTAGGGAACTAGAAATCCTTTTAGGGAAATTGTAATGAACTCTAATATGAATGAAGAGTTCCAAAGTGTATTTTATTTTTATTTATTTATTTTAATCCTCACCTGAGAATATTTTTTCCATTGCTTTTCAGAGAGAGTGGAAGAGAGAGAGAGAGAGAGGGAGAGAGAAACATTGATGTGAGAGACACATCGATTGGTTGCCTCCCGCACATGCCCTGACCAGGGCGGTGGATCGAGCCTACAACCGAGGTGCGTGCCCTTGACTGGAATCAAACCCGGGACCCTTCAGTCCACGGGCTGATGCTCTAACCACTAAGGAAAACCAGCCAGGGCTCAAAGTGTATCTTAGATGAATCCTTTTGATTCTCTAAAAAAATACATTTTGCAGAAAATAAGCATATTCCCATAAAAGCAGAGAAATCAACCTTGAAAATAAAAACACAGAGAACACACTACTTCCACGGGTAAGTTACTTAACTGCTCTGTGCCTCAGTCTACTCATATCTATATATGAAATAATGCACTTAGCAGGCACACAGAAAGCACTCGATAAATGGAAACTTGTTTTTGACTTTGTCTCTTCTTTGGTAATTCAGGATACAATTAATACCAATTATGAGGAGAGGATATCCCACAAACTCTGGGAAGTTTCTTGGTATTAGGAGCTGCTCTGAAGATTTGCCTGGAAGAGATGCAGAAACTGTTCCTACTACTTGGAGCAAACAGAGGTGTTGACAGCTCTGGTCAAACTTAAGGGCTCCACCGTGAAGGAAAGACTGCTTCTGATGACAGCGACTTTGGAACTTGAGTACGTGTTTCTCATTTTAGTCTAATGAGAAATAACTGGGATGTATGCAATGAAATAGCTCACACCCCAGTGCCAATCTCACACCAGGGAAGCGTGCCGACCACGGCTAGGTCATTAGTAATGATGGTGCTTCATCTCAGGGTGCAGGAATGCCCGCCACACCTGCCCAAGGCTGCAGCATGAGCTTTAAACAAAAATCTTTTCTGTAGGAATGAGGTGGGCTCTTTTTTGTTTGCTTGTTGGTGGAAAGTTAAATGTTGATGAAGAACACGCAGCCTGCTTCCAAGAAAAGGGCACCTGGCTCCAAACCCTTTCCACTGCTCCTCGCCCCAGCCCACCACATTCTATGTTTTTCTAAATACTTTCTCTGCCAAGGCCTTGCCTTGGTGTTTGGAAAGTGGTTTCGAATAAATGGCACTTGCACCACTAGCTAGAGGTTCCTCCTGCCAAACAAGGCAGAAGGAAACTGTCAGGACTTCTGAGAGTGCCACACTATAAACTGCCATCTGTTGTTGGTTGCCGGGAGAGGGTGGGTAGGGGTAGGGGGTAGATAGGAGAAATGGGTGAAGGGGGTAAAAAAATACAAACTTCCGGCTATAAAATAAACAAGTCCTGGGGTGTAACGTACAGCATGGTGACTACAGTTAATGATAATGTATCTGTATTTGGAAGTTGCTAAAAGCAGATCTTAAAAGTTCTCACCACAAGAAAAAAAAATTATAACTATGTGTGATAATGGATAACTAACTAGACTTACTGAGGTGATCGTTTAGCTATATGTCCGTATATCGAATCATTATGCTTTGCGCCTAAAACTAATACAATGTTACAGGCCAGTTATCCGTCCAGAAAGTAAAGAAACGGCCTTAGACTGCGCCCTCCCTCCCTCGGCTCCAGCAGCGTCCAGGAGCGCGCGGCCCCGAGCTGCTCGGCGCGGGCCGGGCTCCAGCGCCGCAGGCCTCGGGGGCATCCTGGGCAGAAGCCGAGCCGCCCCGGCCCCCGCGGGCATCTCCCGCGGCGTTACTGGTCCGCGCCCAACAGGAAGCCCCGAAGGGGAACTTTGCCATCTGCAGCCTCTTAAAAAAGTTGGACTCAAGACTGAGCAGTGCCCGCAGGGCCCGAAAGCACCCGTTGGAGTCCTGGCGGCTTCCAGCGCTCCCCCGAGTTTAACACTCGAAGAGCGGACGCTGCACTCGCCCCGGCTCCAGCGGACCAGCGCCCTCCCTCAGGGCTCAGCCTGGTACCAGAGGCTGATTCTCGCGCCTCCACTCCCCCTATTGCCTCGCTCTCCTAATCTGCAGCCCGGAGGCAAGTTCAGCACAGTCCTCGCCTAAAGAGCCACCTCGCGCCCCTGACAGCGCAGGTTCGGTCCACAGGGAGCGAGTTTCCCCGGGTGTGGCCTGCCCGGGCCAGAGCCCACGGCGTCCAGGCGCCTCTCCTCCGCTCCCGTTTCTGGTGTCGCTGGGGCGTCTCAAGTGCATCCCAGCCACTCCTTGCAAAGAGTTAACCAAGCGCGGCCGGCGCGCCAGGGCCAGGGCCAGGGCCAGGGCCAGGGCCAGGGCAGCTCCAGCTCCAGCTCCGCCAGGCGCCGCTGCGCCCAGCCCTCCCCCGAAACGCGCCTCGCAGGGAATCCTCCGCCCCGCGCGCCCCGCGCCGGCGCCGCCCCTCCCGTGATCGCCCACCTCGGCCGCCGTCCCGGCTCTGCGCGTCCGGGTCCCCCACCGAGGCCCCCGGGCGGGGCCGATGCCCACTCACCTCCCCCCCCTCGCAGCTCCGGGGAGCGCCCCGCAGCCCCCTCTCCACCCCTGCGCTCCCTGCCGCCTCCCTCGCCTCCCAGCTCGCTCACGTCGGCCCCGCTCGGGTGGGACTCGGTCGGGGGTCCCCGGCCCGCCCCCCTTCCCGCTGCCTCCCAGGAGGTGCCCAGTACCGATGCCCTGGATGAAGATGAAGCCAGTGACCACCAGCACCGGATGCCAGTTAAACTCGGACGCCTTCCCGTCCCAGCTGAGCCCCTCGCGGTAGTGCAGGACCCAGACGAGGGTGAAGATCACGGACAGGAAGCCGACCAGCAGCGCCGACACCAGCAGCGCCAGGAAGCCCGGGTAGCCGTCCATGGCCCTCAGTGTCCCATGCCCCGCGCCGCGGCAGCTGCCCCTGGGTTCTGGCCCCGGGGCGCGCCGCGGGCGCACTTCTAGGCGCAGTCTCCGCCCGGGAGGAGGGGCTTTCTCGACGGCCTGCGGAGGTTGTGGGGCCTCCGGCGGGTGGGTAGCAGGCCCGGCTCCGAAACCAGCCCTTCCTCGGGGATCCCCTGGCGGCCGAGAGCTCGCGCGAGTCCATACCCACCGCTTTCTTTTAACTCTTCCCGCGTCTCTTCCTAATTTGGGGGAGGCTGAATAAGGCAGTGGTGCCCACTCCTGGTTAACAGACAAGGAGGATCCGTTGGGCGGGGTTGGGTATGTGATCTTGGTGAATGAAGCCTTCTGAGCTGAGCCCAGGTCTTAGAGGGCTGGCCGGCTTGATGCCAAGAATGCGCCAAGGAGGAACCTGTGGGAGGGCAGGGGCTTGGCCCTACCTAGCAAGGACACTACTTGTAGTTTGTGCTTTAAAGGGGGCAGACAGACACCTCCCGAACCTCGGACTTCCATAGACAGTGTGATGAAAATGGATCTGAAAAGTGTCTACCTGCCCAAAACAATCTGGACCGAAGCCCCTACCTTAACGAAGTGAACCTCGCTCCCTGCCCTCTCTCCCAACATTATTATCACCCATTCCCCACTGGACAAGAAAAGTGCCCGTGTTATCTACGGCTATTAAAGAAAACGGGGCTCTAGCTGTTAGGACTCCTAACATTTGGAAACGTCTGGGTCTAGCCCTCTCCTGCAGCTCATCTCCCCAGGCCAGTCTTAGTGCCATTTTGACAGTCCTTAAAATGCCTACAAAGTGTGTGGGCTGGTTTTCAAGGGGAGAGGCAGCTTTTAGGCCAGGAAAGTAGGAGTGCAAAGCCCTGGTAGTGGGCAGGGTTAAGGGCTAAGAATAAGAGGCTGTGGACTCCCCCTCCCCACCCCTGCTCCGTGTCATTACTTTTCCCTTGGTGAGGAGAGAGGGAGAATGGAGCAGAAGGACCCTTCCCCGCAGTACAGGGCTTTCTGTGGCCTGGGCCAGCCTAGCTCTCCACTCCAATCCTTTATCACCACCTGACTGGCCCTGATGTTCACGGCTGTAAACTTCTCTTCCAGCTCCTGACCACTCCCTACCACCTTCCTGTTCCTAAGTTTGTCTGACCCCCTCTCCACCCAGAAACCTTACCTCGAGTCTGCCAATGCCCCCATTTTACACCCCCACCTCTCCATCCAATGCATGTCTACATACTTATCAAAATGTGACATAACCATCTGTTCCTGTGGCTCTCTCCACCTCCCAGACTGCCCCTCAAGAGTATTAAATGTCTAATTTATCATTATATTCTCCTCAGCATATAGTAGTTACTCAGTAAATGTTTGCTGGGAGATGAATGGGACTGAGTGTGTGCCTTGGGGTCCTGGCAGGAAACGGATGGTGCATTTCAACTGGGCAATTTAATAATGAACAGGACCTAGTATTTACAACATTGTGAGCAGGATGTGGGAAACCACAAGGATTTTGCAGTGCCCAGGCCTGAAGGGGAGAGAGCTACTAAAATCCAGAAAGACAGAACTTTGTAGAGAGGGCAGTGTGCCTGGGGCTATGGCCTTGAGTTGAGGAATGCAGCTAGCCTGCAGGGACCCCACAGAGAGGAAGAATGGAAGGTGGGGATAGTCCAGCCTTACTCTCCTCCCCTCCAATCTCCTGCCCAGTCCAAATGGCTTAATTTAATCAGGAGCCAGAGGGCAGTTGATGTCGTCCAATAGGTCAGCCCCCTGGGGTACACAGCAGAGCGGAGAAAGGTTAAGAGTAGATCCTATAGGAATCAAACGAAATTCACTGAATCTTCTAGTTTGATTTTTTTGCGGACATTTTTGGTTCCTGTGTGCTGCAAATATTTTGTTTAATTTTATGCTGTTTCTCTTCTTTTGGAACACTTAGCTAGCAATTTTTAATTTTTTTTTTAAAGAATAGTTTATCGGTTTTTAGAGAGAGGAGGGGAGAGGAAGAGAGAGAGGGAAACATCGACTGGATGGAGCCTGCAACCCAGGCATGTGCCCTGACCAGGAACTGAACTGGTGACCTCCTGGTGCATAGGGCAACGCCCAACCAACTGAGCAACCCCGCCCGGGCCTTAGCTAGTCGTTTTTAACAGCAATGTCGTTGCACCCCACTCTATCCTCTACCGGTATCTAGCCCTTGGTTAATTTCTTCATTCCCTTGACCCAGCACCTTCACTCCACTCGTGAATTGGTTTTGCCCTGCAGCAGCAGCCAGTGACACTCTCTGGGCTTCCAGGCCTCATTCAATGAAAGCAGGGCCAGACGGCACGGACGGTGTTCAGTCACCTTGAAATGACAAGCTAACCTGTAACTTCAACTTTTAAGTTGTCCTTTTAGGACCCAACTTTGGCGAAACTTGTCACTTGGAACAGGAAAAATTTCACTCAATGTTACTGTAATGCTAACAACTTTTTAAAAGAGTTGTTTGACTAAAAAGTTTCCCTCAGGAGATGGTTAAACAGTCGGTTTCCAAAGTACTTAGATAGACCAGGCAAGCTGTCAGCAAGGCTATCTGAGGGAGCCCCGTGACGGGCGTGTAGGCAGGATGGGGGACGGGTGGGGCACTGGGCACACAGCCTTCCCAAAAACCTGATTCTGGAAACACGGACCTGTCGACACAGAGTTTTGTGGTCCCCGATACAGACATTGAATGCAGAGTGAGGAGCTAAGGCGTGGAGCGGTGGGAAAACAAGCCCATATCCCACCTGTCATGAGATTTGGAACCAGGTGCCCTATATGCCACCTACCTATTAAACTTCCGCGCAACAATGTTGCATTTCTTTAGGAAGCTGTACATAGTGGCTTGCTCTGTGGGATAAATGGGCCATTTTTTAAAACTTTCAGGTGTTGACTGTGTCGGTTGCCCCTCCGTTCTCCACCTTTTTTGCCTTCCGTTGTGCCCTGGTTCCTTGCCCGCTGGCTTCCAGTTGGCTTTGGCCAATGGGTGATGCTGGAAGGAGATCAGGGAGCAGGAAGGAAGAGAGGTGACTTCTGCCTCCCACTGGGCCTCTTTGCCAGGACAAGGTTTTTGCACTGGTTGTGTCCCTTTTGCTACAACTTTTGAGTGTCCCTTCTTTCACAGCTACAGCGCTCCCTGGGCCTGGTAACACCATGCGCCCTTGCCCATGGCCTAGGTGAGGTATTGGCCGCCTGCTCTTGCCTGTCCCGGGTCTTCACCCTTCCTTGTTGGGTTCTCTTAAGTCTGTTTGCAACTCTGTAAACAGTCCCTTTATTAAATTCTCTTCAGTTACATCCTTTGTGCAGACCAGGTGTTTCCTGTAGGACCCTGACAGAGACAAGTGGAAAAGTAGTCTTGCCTAATGCTGTTTGCATGGCCCCACCTAACTGTCTGTGCCTTCTGAGGACATGTTAGGAAAGGAGGAGTATATGAAGCGAGGAAATCACAAGCAGGAGGAATAATTTCACACATCTTCCTGTCCTCCCTTCCACTAGACAGATCTGGGAATCAGAAAGCTGTCCCGGATGACTAAAATAAAAGGATTCACAGCTGACGCTGTGACTCATGACATAAGCCAAGCCCAGGCAGTGGCCCAAGGCTCCTTAGCAAAGTAAAGCGAGGGTTCCAGTTATGAAATGAGCACAGTCAAACCGATGTTAATGGGAGGAATATACATTCCTCATGTGAGGCTAGACTGCGTTGTCTTCAGGGACAAAACCCAACGCCTGCTTTGCTGAGGCGTTTCTGCTCTGAGGGAACCGGTGAGGAGAGGAGCCCCAGCCCTGGCTTGTGGAGACCGGCCGAGGAAGCAGCCTGCACCACCTCCCGAACTCGGGGGGCTCTCAGGGTCCATCCGCCCCAAGAGGGCAAGGCTGAAGCAAGGCAAGATGGCATTTGTACCTGGCCGCGGCCCCGGGATGTCCAGTTTGGAAGGAGGCAGAAGGAACTCTTTTCCTGAGGGAGCAAAAGAGCACACAGACTGGAAAGCAGACATAAGGAGAAAGGGATTCTGGGGAGGACATGGGGCGTGAGAAGGGCACCCCTCTGGAGAGGTGGCCGAGCAAGACGCCTAACTCAATGGAGCCTCTTTCCCATGCTACACACAGGGGTGAGAATAGGTCAGACCAAGGCATCACTCCTGTTCCTTCCATACCATGGTGCTTTGTACGATCTGCCTGACCCTTCATTTAATTTTTAAATTGCTGCCTGGCTGGGCGTGGCTCAGCGGTTGAGCATCGACCTAGGATCCAGGCGATCGGGGTTCGATTTCCGGTCAGGGCACATGCCCGGGTTGTGGGCTCGATCAGTGACTCTCTCGTCACTGATGTTTCTATCTCTCTCTCTCCCTCTCCTTTCCTCTCTCTGAAATCAATAAAGACATATTTAAAAAATAATAATAATAATCGCCCAGTCGGGCGTGGCTCAGCGGTTGAGCATCGACCTAGGATCCAGGCGATCGGGGTTCGATTCCTGGTCAAGGCACATGCCCGCGTTGCGGGCTCGATCAATGACTCTCTCATCATTGATGTTTCTGTCTTTCTCCATTCCTCTCTCTGAAATCAATAAAGATATATATTTAATATAATAATAATAATAATAATTTTTAAATTGCTTCCCTCATCATCTTGCTTGAGTTGGGTTTGGGGGTAACTGGTGAGGCAGGAAGCACTCAGGAAAGGAATTGGCAACCCTTCCTAATCATCTTGTATCTCTCCAATCATCTGGCAAGACAGAATGACAATGACCCCATGCCTCTCCTACCTCCTCAGCCCACACTAGGTGTAGTCCAGTCCAGGCAAAGGGCCTGGTCTTTATCCAGGTGATAGAGAAACAGGATTAAGTTCTGTGACTCCCCAGTTCTCACCTACCACTCTTAACCCGCAGGCTAGCAGGAAATGCCAGGTGAGGAGAAAAAGAATGGGCTTTGGTCACACCTACGTACCTTTTATCTTAGAGCCCTGTAGGCCCCATGCAAACGTATACACCTTTGTGAAAAGCTGACATTAGTGGAGCCATTTTTAAAAAGAGCTGGAGCAGCCAAACCAGAGCTGCTTGCAGGTCTTGCTCCTTGAACCTTTGGAATGCTTGTGCTGGGCAAAATAACCTTTGGGCTGTGCCAAACCAATGCTGTCTTCCAAACAAGTTTGTAAAACTAACAGGAAAGCAGACATTGTGGACACAGGACTGATAACTCTGCACACTCTTTCTGAAGATAAAGTCCATTGTCAGCCAAGTACAGCTAAAGAGTAACTCAGCTTGTTAACACCAATAGAAATTCCTTTCTCCTGTTTGTGTAATTATTTCCCCCCCTTTCCTTCACACTGTAATTGGGACACAATTTGGGTTGCTGCCTCCTGAATCTGTGCCCCTGAACTGCAATTCTGTGATCTCAAGTAAACGTTTGTTGCCTCCCACTTTGGCTTTTTATTGTTAGGTTAACATCCTAGATTAAAATACAAGCTCCTTCAAGGTGAGGATTTGGTCTGTCTTATTTGCTGCTGTTCTCCCAGGGTCTATGTTCTTAAAATGCGCTGGAATTTGCTTTGAGCAGGTGTAGGATGACACACAGACACAAAAATGCTTGCCATGAAGGAAGAAGTTATTTTTCAGTGTTCACAGTCCCTTAGAAAGAGGAGGCATGTCTCACCACGCACTGCCTCGCGGGGAAGGTCCGAAGCCAGATGATCGGGGAGGGAGGGGGGAACTGCAGGCAGGAGCCTTTACTGTAGTTTTTGAGGGAAGAAATGGGAGATGCAGGGTAAACAGGCAGAACAAGCTTATAATTGGATATTTTGAATAATTCCAGTAGGCTCTGGGTTATAGGGGTGGTCCCCATTGCCTGGTACCTGGTCCTGTAGTGACTGGGGCAGGAGATGGCGTCCCAGACTGTAGAGGTCTCATAAAAGGAGACAGGGGGGGAAATGGACTTGGAATTGCTTGGTCTGCCTATCAAAGGCGTTCTGGCAGGCAAATTGTTATCTCTAGGAATTAGTTGACTCTAAACGGGGCGGTTTCCCCAGTCCACAGGTGCCAAAATACCAGGGCATCAAGAATATGGAGATAAAAGAAAATATAGTTACTACAGCCTCGAACAATTATTGACAGAGGGAAGACCTTTAAAAATATATTTGTGGACTGACTAACAGACTGACTAGAAGTTAAACTGGAGAGCCTAAGATAAAGTTAGAGAATTAGCAAGGGAAAGAATGCTCTGGAACACTTTTTCATAACCAAGTTTTCTTCTACACAAACCAGATTTTATACATAGTCTGGACTATTTGGACGGGACATTATCGTATGTGAAGAACTGGGCTATACTGTAATTAATGAGCAGTCAAAAGCATCATTTATCTTTGGAGAAATTTTATTGGATGCTTCTTTGGCTTTTTAATAACAGGAATAAGTGCTCTAATTACAGTCCTCCCTGTCACTGATGCATCTTTTTAAAGGACGTTCACAGGCAGAGTGTCTCAGAAATATATTTCCAAAATTTGGGTTCATGGATCTCAAGATTTTATTGAAATATGAAGGAATCATGCATGTCCATAAAAAGAACTCCAAAAGTAGCCCAGAGAGGCTCTCTTAATTTGCCAAATATTAAATTTTACTGCAAACAGCTTATAGAGACCTCACTGGATCTCAGGAAGTATTGGTTGTAATTTCTATTAGCAGGTAAAAGCTCTTTTTAAAGAAAACACCAAACGGTATAAGTCCAAATTTCTCCTTTTCCAAGAACTGCCTATCATCATGGAAAGATTAACAATCTTGTTCCCAAAACAATGGGGGTCCCCAAAGCAACCACCCTTTGTGACCCCCAGCTGCATTGCCTGTAACCTGCACCCATTATACCTTGCCTGCTTACCCAGCCTGTATCCCTACTTTCCCAAGTAATCTTTGTCCTTCTGCCCAATATAAGCAACTGGCTTATGGGGGGGGGGGGGAGCAGATTTTATGTGGACAGATCCTGCTGTTTTCCCATACTGTCCGCATTATTAGAATAAACACTCATGTACGATTCAACCCTGCCTCTTCTTAATTGGCTCAAGTAGTGACAGGCAGCCTGGACCCATTCGTTGTCCTATTTCAATTTCAGTCAACAGGCACCGGTTTGGAGTAAGGGAATGCACATTGTCCTAGGCCTTCAACCTGCTACTAGCTTGCTATGTAATTGGACAATATATTGGGGCCAAAAGGTTGGCTACAGTTTGGTGATCTGTGACAGGATGGCTTCACACTAGATCAGGGTTCTTAACCTGGTGTCTATGGATAGAATCTGAAATGGAAGAAAATTGCACCTTTATTTTTATTAGCTTAGAACTGAAATTTAGCTGTTTCTTTCATTATAAATGCAAGCTCCACTAGTATGGCAGTGGCTATGACTTCGTCACCAGTACAAATCACTGATATTTTCAGTTGTTGTGGATATCTCAACTTACTGTTTATGCTCAGAGCTCCTTCAGAGTAGCAGCGGTTATCAGGCCTGCAGCTAGATCTTAATGCATCAATAATGAAGCATGTATACTATTATATCTCAAATTTGTTTTGTTTTTAATTTTGGTAACTCCTTTTCAATGGAATTGGTTTCCTTTGTAATCCTTTTTTTTTTTTTCTTTTCATTTTATGCATTTAAAAACAAAAGAGCACACAGACTGGGAAGCAGACACAAGGAGAAGAGGATTCTGGGGAGGACATGGGGAGTGAGGAGAGCACCTTAACAGCCTTATTAGTCTATGTGTGTCCCCCCCTTATTGAAATATTAGTCTGTTAAAGGAGCCAATACACACCAAGGCTGATAATCCCTGAGCTAAATTATCTCTAAGGCTTTTCCCCTGCCTTTAAATCTATACTTTGTACAATTGAACCCAGAAACTCAAGGGAAGGCATCAACTAAGTCAAACTCACATCTTACAAAGTCACCATCCTACCATGATAGGAAGGTAAAAAACAACACTTGAAGAATTTGATATGTCTTTTGAAAAATCAACTTTGGGAAAACTTAAGTCTTCTTAATCCAAAGCTATTGTTAAATACTGAGTTGTTCTGAGCATCGCACTTCCTTGAGACTAAAAAGCCTGCCTCCTGATTGCTTAATCTTCATTTACTGATGGTCTGGTAGAGGTGATCTAAAGCACAGCCAGGCCAGGCAAGAGTGTCAAACAGATCCTGTTTGTCATGAGTTTCCCATTGCCCCCTCTTTTTATACCTTCCTCTATTACCTTGGCTCTTCTCCTTCCCAGCACCCATATTTTGTACAAGAACCCCAACACTCAGACTACCACCTACCACCATCAAGGTCCTAGATAGAGACTTAACCTTCCTTCCCTTCTAACAATAAGTATTGATGGCCAATGGTCATACTAACCATGAAAATTATTAATACTTATGGGTCAC
This sequence comes from Miniopterus natalensis, assembly GCF_054644295.1. Taxonomy (NCBI): domain Eukaryota; kingdom Metazoa; phylum Chordata; class Mammalia; order Chiroptera; family Miniopteridae; genus Miniopterus; species Miniopterus natalensis. Next base: position 41,614,892 of record NC_142088.1, read on the forward strand.
TGAGGATGCGCCAGGAATATTCCTATGAACTCTCCACGCATTTATTAATCTAACAACTACCCCATTTTATAGACGGGGAGGAAACTGAGCCACACAGAAGGTAGACAGGTCAACTAAGGAAGGAATGAGATTGGGATTCAAAATCAAGTAGCCTGGCTCCAGAGTCCTTACTCATGATTTATTTAACAAATTCCCCATTTGTTGACATTGACATTTATGTTGTTTAGAGTTTCTCTCTACTAGAAAATTGTCTTTGTGACTGTCTTTATATGAAGACTGTAGCAAGTTGACCAGATCTGTATGACCATGGCCTTCACACTATTGCCAATAAAGGGTATTACTCTTCTATATTTTAAAAACGTCTGCCAATCTGATGGACATCACATGATATCTCTTTATAATTTTCACTTTAGGATGCAACATTTTTCATGTATTATTAGTCACTTGTATTTTTTCTTTTGTGGTTGCTTATTTTTCTTTCCTCGACCCTTTCCTTATTTTGTGTAATATTTCTTTCCTAATAAATTCTTAACATGGTGCTTTGGAAAGATTTAACTAAAAATAATAAATGTTAGTTCTTCACTGAGCATGAGAAGACTGAGATTTCACAGCGTCTGGCAATGTTTTAGTGTCAGGAGATCTAAGGGATTTTTGGGTTATTTTAAGCCATCAACAACATTCTCAGCACTTTTTTGAGTACATCTTGGTTTGAGCAGGGGAACTCTTTCTTTTCCTGTATTTTGTGTCTGGGATTATCAAGCTGCTCTTCTTATGATTGCAGTCCCACTGCAATCAGAAACCAGGAAAAATAATTCCCTACTAAGCACATTTCTCCTCTAAACTTTTCTTTTGGTGTTACCTTTTAGCACACATTCTGATTACCATCGCCCATTTTACCTTAAGTTACTCTTTTCCACAGAACACCAAATTTGTACACCAGGAGGGTCTATTTTCCACATTTTCCAGAGATCACTGAGGAGAGGGATACCTACTTGTTTTTTGAGGTTCTCCCCTCTTGTTAGCCCCTACATCCAGTTAATGGGTCTATTCCACCCCTTTAGAAATCCATTCATTTCTCTCTATCTTTAGCCCTGCTACTTTGGTTCCAGCAACCCTCATATCAAGCCTAGATTAGCAAACAACCATCTAATTGGCTTTCTTGCTTCCATCTCCTCCAGGCGATGCATTTCCTGTACTATATCAAAAGATAATCCTAGACTTTTTGCGGTGATCATGTTATAAATTATATAAATGTCAAATCACTATGTTGTATACCTGAAACTAATATAATACTGTATGTCAACTCTAACTTAAAAAAAAATTAAGATAACGCAAAAATACGAAGCCGGGCACATTCCCCTGATTAAGTCTTTCAGTGGCACCAGCTTTAAAGAAAACTTCCTCGGCATGGCATGCAAGGCTGTTCTGACCAAGTCCTTGCTTATCCCCCCAGCCTCATCTCTGTCCCCTCTCCTCCATCAACCTCTGCTGCCACTATCCGGAATTAATTATTGTGTTCCCCAAATGCCCTGTTCTCTCCTATCTAATTTTTAATGGGCATACAGTTTTCACATTTTATTGTACTTATTTAAATTTCAAGCATAAGTGTATGTTGACCTTATGTCCAGATTTTTGAAATGTAAAGATAAATGGATGGATGGCTTTAAGGATGTGATATGTTAGACACTGTAGGATATATTAAACAATTAGAGAATCTAGGGTGTGGCAAAATTCTGTCTCTACACATTTACACATTTAGTGGCACGAGTAAACTTTATAGGGACAGGAAAACAAATGTAAAACTTTGGGTTGTAATTGGAAGAAACACCTGTTCAGGACTGAACTGAAAGGTCCTTGGTTGCTGACAGAATAATCTCCCTTTGACTTCAGACTTTAGACAACTGAGCCTTTGTCAGTATACAAAACCCACTTCATTGTACAAAATCTCTATTATTCAGGAGAAGCAGTAGCAACAGGGTAGGTGAAGGAATTGGCTCTTGCCAATTTGGATTGTGCGGGTTGTCCAGTGTGAAGTGAGCAGGGCGGGCTGGAGGCTGGAAATCCAGCTGGATATTGCTGTTCAAGTCTAGAGGCAGAGTGGTTAGTGCATTCCTCAAAATTCCTTGTTTTGCAAACAAGTTCCTAGGATGCTTTCCTGAAACAGGGGCTCTTATCTTCTGACCTTTCCTTTGCACACACTGTGGCTGCAGATGACAATTTGGTGGCCATATGAACCCCCTTCTGCTTGATGACTTATGCCAGCCTGATTAAATAGTTATAACCCAGAAAAGGCAACTGAAATTGACTCATGAGTCTTTTGCAGGTATAATCATGTTTATCGCCACTCTGAACAGACACAGTTCTCAGTCTATAGTAAAATAATTAAGAAAATGACTGTGAAATGAATGATTAAATTGAGGGGTGTTTTTTTGTTTTGTTTTATTTTTGTCAACTAACAGTTAATCTGATACAGCAAAAAAATTATAAGAATAATGAAATAATGTTGGGGGGAAAAGAAGATGGAACAAATAGTGCAGAGAGAGGAAGAAGTCTTAACCTCAGATCATACTCCTTGCTGTAAATATGCAGCGGCCCAACCCTGCTACGTTGGAAACAAAGACGTGACATTCCAGCTTCTTGAGGGTTTGGATGCCACTATGTTTACACTAATGGGAATGTGGGATACTTAAGTGGATTAAGATTTCAAAATCAAGCCTCTGTAGAAGAGACAGATTCTTTTCTTTTAAATCACTCTATTCCAGGTGGTTGCTTAATATATATTGAGGTGAGCATTTCTGAGTTAGATTTGTGGGTCACATTTTGGTCATTCAAGTGTATAAGTGTGAAAAAGGTCACTTCATTGCAATATAGTGATTATTTTCATTAAAACCCTTTCTGTGTGTATGCGGTGTATAATAAAAGGTAAGTAAGCTCTGTCTCCCCAGGGCACTTAGCGGCCACTGGGTAGCTCAGCACTGCTCTGCGGGTACTGAGACTGGTGCGGTGACAGCTCCGGGCGGCAGCAGCCCAGTGGGAGGCTGCAGTGCCCAAGACCGCGGCCTCCGAGCGTCTGGCGGGAGAGATTTGTGTCCAAGTACCTGCGAGACACTGCCTGCGACCCCCCAGAATGTGGGAGAGCAGATAATGCCAGAGGGCCTAAGCCCGCATGAAATGGGCATGAGCCGATGAAAATGAGCTGTTACTCAAAGGGCCCATTGAGAAAGCCAGTGGATATAGATGCTATAAGAAAGAACCCTCAAATTATTGAGTACAGAGCTAATTCTTTTCATTTTTCGGTTTCCCTCATTCTTTCAAACATGTAGAACTCAAACTCATAAAGATAAAAAAAGGTGCAAATGACTTTTGAATCCTATTTTTAACTTTTCAGTTTTATTTACTTTTTTATATTGCGATATAACTGACATACGTTACTTTTAGGTGTACAACATAATGATTTGATACATGTATATATTGGGAAATAATTACCACAATAAGTTTAGTTAACATCCATCACCACACATAGTTACAAATTTCTTTTTTTTTAAATATATCTTTATTGATTTCAGAGAGAGGAAAGGAGAGAGAGAGAGAGATAGAAACGTCAATGATGAGAGAGTCACTGATCGGCTGCCTCCTGTAGGCCCCCAACTGGGGAGGGAGCCCGAAACCTGGGCATGTGCCCTGACCAGGAATTGAACCCTGAACCCCTGGATCCCAGGTCAATGCTCAACCACTGAGCCACACCCAGCCGGGCACAAATTTCTATGTTGTTTTCAGATGTCTTTTGTATAAAGGCATGTAACTGGATTTTTAAAAGTCAATCTATGGAGAGACAGGTGAAGCAAATATTAATTGTAGAACCTGGGTGGTAGGTACATGGGTGTTTATTGCACAATTCTTTCAACTTTGCTGCATGTTTGAAATTTTTCATAATAAAATGTTAGAAAAAAGTCAATCTGATAGTCATTGTCTCTTAAAAGGTGAGCTAATCTATATTGTGTTGATATTTTGGGTTTGTTGCCACCATTTTATTTTGTGATTTCTGTTTACCATGTAGGGTTGAGAGAGGTCCCTTATGTAGATAAGCTCTTGAGACATTTAGAAGGTTCATTTCCTCCTGAATAAAACTTTACCTGTAATATTATTTTTATCAAAAAGTGATTAAACAGGTGCATAGAATGTTTAAGTCTCTTGCCACTTTCAGAAACGACTTTTGCGCTGCCAGCATGGGGCAAAAGCGACTCCTGAGTGTGGAAAGAAGAGGGCGTCAGGTGTTCTAGGCCCCTGCTATTCAGTGTGGCCCGTGGACCAGCGTGTTAGAAATCCACACTTCAGCCTCCACGGCAGTGCACACTGAATCAGAATCTGCATTTTAACAATCTCTTAGGGGATTAGGAGAACATTAAACATTGAGAAGCTTTATTCTAGGAGAAAATCACCTCCTCAAGGAGCCTCACACCTGAAATCACTTTCTAAAGACTACAGCCAGGTCACATTGACCCTTTCCGATGCTTAGCTAGTTCTGGGTACAGGGATCTGTGTTTTTCCAAGACTCTGTATCTCAAACCAGTGGCATTTCCTCAAGAACTCACCTTTAACTGAGTTTTAAATTCTGAATTTTTGTGAAAGATAGAAATATTTCCTTTATGGTCCATCTCCTTAGGCTAGAATCCTGCCTCTGAATTCCTAACCACTGGGAAACGTTCTCTGTCCCAGCTGTTTCCCTATACCTATTGGACAAACATTTATTTTTCCCACATTCTCAGTCTATGTTTGGTCCGCCTGGTGGGACACACCATCTGTGTAAATGGTATCATCTAAGGTTGTGCAGTGAATCTGAACAACTGTATATGGTAGCCCAGAGCAGTTTTAAGTTACTCTAGGATGCATCTTCCTGTTGCTGACTTGGTCTTTTTAACTGCCTTTGTGGCCATAGCTTTTGGATATCATGTCCTGTCTGCTGGCTGGACATCTACCCATGGCCATCATTGGTTAGGTCAGTTCCCTCAGTGTCTTCCCCCACCGGTAGGCAAATTAACTCTAGTAATCAGCAACTATAGGAATCAGTGCATCTCAGATCATTGCAATTAACCTGCCAAGTCCAGGTACAGCTGTGTTCCAAGCTACAACAGAACAGAAACTCCTCCAAGCCCTTATTCCCATCTCTAGGTAATAAATGTGGATTTAAGGTGTGTTAAAATGATTACTTAAGTCTAAAGTGCTAAAATGAGGTTCTAGTAACCTCCTGGTTCCCCTCATGTGACATCATGAAAGCTTTCTTTGTACGGTCATAAAAGCCACTGAACTGAGGACTTGACCATATCTGTCTGTGTGGGAATAGTCTTTATTTGGGATAATTAAGAACTAATGACTTTTTTCTTTTAGTTTGCATGACTCATCCAGGTTAAACTCATAAGAAAGTCTTTTATGGAAAAGTATAATGATCTGAAAGTCCAGCCTTAGCTTTCTGGTTTGGCATAGACATTGACAATGAAAATACACCTATGTACTCTGCCCTTAAGTAGTTTTCCAAGATTAACCTTAGAACACTTTACATTGACTCTAGGGTGGTATGGTTTTGGGGGCAAGGAGATTTGCCATCATCCTTAAATGTTTGGTGGGGGCCTTTCAAGTGGTGGCTCTCCATAGGCATTATTAGAATGACTATTTTAGTTGTCCAGAATTTCTTCTTTATTAGTAAAATCCAGGTCCAAAGAATGAAAAGTTATTTTCCTTGGATGGTCTCTTCTGCTGACATCTTTTGTACATAAACAGTGAATCCTAGGACAGACTGATAATTCTATTAAAATGCTAGAAGCAGACTTACTCAGAAAGTCTTGTATATTTGAGGGGCTTTTATCTGTTGGACAAGCCACAATATCTCTTTACAATTCCTCTGATCCCAAAATAATTTAATCTTTTAAAAATGGTATTTACCTGTGGCCCAAATGTTTAAAATGTCTGTTAGGTTTTCCAAGGGCAAGTGATAAAGATAAGTTGTAAATTTAATAACTTGAGATTAACCGTCAGATTCTCTAATCATGGTGCTAAGGCTATAGACATAGTCTGGACGTATTCAAAAGGAAAACTGTCAAATCCTTGTGCAGTTTAATCAAATATAATTCAATCAGTGGCTCAGGCATAGAAAGTATAAGACTATATTCTGCTGGTGAAATACATGTAAGTTATCTAATCCCCAGGGACATAAAAAGTCTTTAAAGTAATGAGTCTGAAGTAGCTTTCCTTGAAGATAGTCTGCAGTAGATACTCTAGTGTCCTAAACTGGAAAACCTGGATGATATGAACATTCTTTTCCCTTGTTTGCTTGCAAAGGAATCGATACTATAATTTATTTATTCATTTATTTATTTTTAAGAATAGTTTATTAATTTTTAGAGAGAGAGGAAGGAAGAGGGAGAGAAAGGAACATCACTATGAGTGGGAAACACTGGTCGGCTGCCTCCTGCACGCGCCCTACCAGGGGTGGGGATCAAGCTGCAGCCTGGGCATGTGCCCTTGGCCAGGAATTGGACCAGCAACCTCCTGGTGCATGGGATGACACCTAACCAACTGAGCCACACTGCCTATAATTTAAAAACAAGAAATAGTTTATTTCAGTTAATAATGTAGTAAGTTAATAATTAGTATTTATATTCATGAGGTTTAACTACATTGAAGTTTATGAGTGCTAGGAAGCTAATTTTCTCCCATAAAAATACCATTGGAAAGCGTTATTAATTTTAGGTGAAGAATATGTAGAATGTGTTGCCCATTTTAGCTGTGTACCTTTCATTCCATGATATCTAATCTCTTAAAGGACTTCAGACTCGCATCTTATTTAAATTAATTTCAAATCAATGACTCACAAACTCATTGACTAGATTAAAAGTTTGGCAGTAACAGATCTTTGTAAAGTTTGATTCTTGAAAGGGAAAGAAACGCAAGATATTCTCTCATGTGTAAGGAATAATATTTGGGACACTTGAGACTTGCTTTATGGTTCAACATTTTATAAGTTTTCCTTAATATTCCATTTGTATTTTGAATGTTCCACTTTTCCTCCAAATTCCATAAAAATCTCCTTTGAAATGAGTTTAATGAAATATCTAAGTTGTAACACTGCATCTATATTTTATTAAAAGGCACTGTGATCTATTTCTTTAATATTGCATAAAGCAAATATTCTGTGTATATTTCAGTATTTGTAAGCAACATTCTTTGGAATAGAAATATGGCAGTAAAGCAACAAGGCCTTGCAGGCTTTAGGATTCTTAAAAATTACCGAGAAAACCCAAAAATACCAAGAACGGCAAAGGGTAGAATCAACTGCAGCGTGGATAAATAAACTTGATACAATTGAATATTATACTTACAATAATAAAAATCAACGAAAATGCAACAAAAGGAACAAGTTGGAGATGCATACAAAAACACAAATGAATCTTACATAACTGACGCTGAGTAAAAAAAGACACAAAACAATATATGCAATATAATTATAGACTTAAAGTTCAAAATGAGGTAAAAATACCCCTCCCCCCCTTTTTTAGAGATGCATGCAGAGACAGCGCATTTATAAAGAAAAGCAAGGAAGTGGCTACAAGTCAGGATAATGGTTACATCATGAGGAAGGGATAGAATTGTGATCAGAAAGGCATGGACATGTGGCTTCTAGGATGCTGATAATATTTCTAGTTCTTGAATTGGAGGATGGGTTATGTGGTTATTTGTTTTGGAGCTATTTTTTGAATTATGCTTTTTTTCTAAGATGCATGTTATATTTCACAATGTCATTAACCTAGGTCTAATCCTAACCCTAACCATATCCCTAACCTTAACCCTAAACCTAACCCTAACCCTAGGTCTAATCCTAACCCTAAACATATCCCTAACCCTAACCCTAAACATAACCTTAACCCTATGTCTAATCCTAACACTAACCATATCCCTAACCCTAACCATAACCATAAACCTAGGTCTAATTCTAACTATAACCATATCCCTAACCCTAACCCTCAACCAAACCCTAACCCTAGGTCTAATCCTAACAGTAACCAAATCCCTAACACTAACCCTCAAACTAACCCTAACCCTAGGTCTAATCCTAACATTAACCATCTCCTAACCCTGACCCTAAACCTAACCCCAACTCTTGGTCCAATACTAACCATAAGCATCTCCCTAACCCTAACCCTAAACTTAACCCTAACACTAGGTCTAAACCTAACCCTAACCATATCCCTAACCCTAACCCTAAAACTAACCCTAACCCTAGGCCTAACCCTAACAGTAACAATCTCCCTAACCCTAACCCGAAACCTAACCATAACCCTAGGTCTAATCCTAACCCTAACCATATCCCTATCCCTAACCCTCAACCTAACCCAAACCCTAGGTCTAGTCCTTATATTAACCATCTCCCTAACCCTAGCCCTGAACCTAACCCTAACCCTAACCCTAGGTCTAATCCTAACACGAACCTTCTCCCTAACCCTAACACTAAACCTAACCCTAACCCTAGCTCTAATCCTAACCCTAACCATATCCCTAAACCTAACCCTCAAACAAACCCTAACCCTAGGTCTAATCCTAACCCTAACCATCTCCATAACCCTAACCCTCAACATAACCCTAACCCTAGGTCTAATCCTAATCCTCACCATATCCCTAACCCTAATCCTCAACCTAACCCTAACCCTAGGTCTAATCCTAACCCTAACCATATCCCTAACCCTAACCCTCAACGTAACCCTAACGCTAGGCCTAATCCTAAAACTAACCATATCCCTAACCCTAACCCTCAACCTAACCCTAACCCTAGGTCTAATCCTAACAGTATCCTTCTCCCTAACCCTAACCCTAACCCTAACCCTAACCCTAACCCTAACCCTAACCCTAACCCTAACCCTAGGTGTAATCCTAACAGTAACCATCTCCCTAACCCTAACCTTAAACCTAACCCTAACCCTAGGTCTAATCCTTACCCTAACCATATCCCTAACCCTAATCCTAAACCTAGGTCTAATCCCCCCCTTTTTTAGAGTTGCATGCAGAGACAGCGCATTTATAAAGAAAAGCAAGGAAGTGGCTACAAGTCAGGATAATGGTTACATTGTGAGGAAGCGATAGAATTGTGGTCAGAATGGCATGGACATGTGGCTTCTAGGATGCTGATAATATTTCTAATTCTTGACCTGGAGGATGGATTATGTGATTATTTGTTTTGGAGCTATTTTTTGAATTATGCTTTTTTTCTAAAATGCATGCTATATTTCACAGCGTCGTTAAAAAGAAAAGAATAAGAAAAGAAAAGAAACCATTGCTAAGATAACAAACCATAAGAGAGCACCAGGAATGAACAGGCAAATTTGGGAGCAAAGTAGAACTTTTCAAGTACAAATGGAAAATTAAGCTAAATTGACCAAATGCTGGACTATACAGCACGTCTCAACAACTTTCAAAGAATCCTTTAGATATTAAAAGATCACAAAAGGATATTAAAAACAACTTTATTATTATAACTTTGAAAAATTAGTTGAATGGAAAGTTTTCTAGCAAGACCCAACTCTCCAAAATTGACACAAATAGATAATTCAATAACTTTTAAATAAATTGAATCTATAATTTAAAACCTCCTCAATGAAAGGAAGGCTTTACTTCTATTATTAGTATTTTCTCTTGGTCATTGGTCATTTTTTTTCTTCTTCTTTGCATGTCTAATAATCTTTTATTATATGACAGACCTTAAATGAAAAAGCAGAAGGCTCCGGCTGATATTTCCCATGAATGATGGGCCCCCCTTTCCTCAGTTAAGCTGATTGATTGAAGGGCAGATCACCTCAAACCAATCAGTAGTTGAGTTGGGTCAGGGTTTTTAATTGAGTTTGTAAAGTCTTCAGTTCCTCAGACTAAAAACCTGTAGTTCTTTCAGAGGTTTGAACTTAGCTCTTTAGCCTCCAGCCCACTGTTATGAGCTAACTTGTACACCCCCAAAATACATGTGTTGAAGTCCTTGTTAAACTAACCTAATAATTCTAGTATTGATCTGTAGATTTTATTTTCTAAGAATTCAAATAATTCAATTTTATCACTTCTTCTACTTTTAATCCCGTTATTAATTTTTCTTGCCTTAGTGTATTGGCTAGGACTTCCAATATGTTCCTGATTTCAGAGTAAACAATTTTAACATTTCACCATTAAGTACTATGTTTCCTGTAGTTATTTTTCATAGATACCCTTTAACAAATTAGTTTGCTAAGAGTTTTTTTAGGACTTCATGTAGAATTTTATCAATGTTTACGTATTAAATTCTGATATAAATTCTAAGCTGAAAAAAGTCAGTAACTGTTCAAAAAGTCATATAAGCTTATAACACAGTCACTATTTTGCTGTCCCCTATTATAGTCAATATATAAAATAACAGGTATTAATTTCATTGGATCACAGAGTGTGTATTCGCTCACTGTAGGAGCACGTGAAAATCACATCCATCTGAACTTTGGGGAAACATACTTAGGAATTATGAAAGAGATAAGCCCTGGGCTGGTATGTTGGCAGTACCTTAGTGTTTCCCTCACATTTCCTCTTACGAGTAGTTGAAATCTTACTCCTCGAGCTCTAAGGGAGGCCAGTGGCTGGGCCTGTTTCTTTTACCAACTCCTACTGGGAATGGGATCCCTGCAACATCCCTCATAGCTCTCATGCTCACCCCTCCCAGGGCAGTTCCCAGCCTCACATTTGTGAATAAATTCGGAATCAAACTGTCATTTGTTTTCCTGAATATTAGGAGGAGGAATAGGAGTAAGAAAGTAAGTAGTGTTAACATTAAATTCCAGCCTGGCCGGGCGTGGCTCAGCGGTTGAGCATCGACCTAGGATCCAGGAGATCGGGGTTCGATTCCCAGTCAGCCGGGTTGCGGGCTAGGCAGTCGATCAATGACTCTCTCATCATTGATGTTTCTATCTCTCTCCCCCTCCTTTCCTCTCTCTGAAATCAATAAAGACATGTTTAAAACAAAAAAAAATTCCATCCATTCCAAGATAGGTTAAAATAATCAACATAGACGTAAAAGTTAGCAAAAAACTCTTAGAGGAAAACATAGGAGGAAATCTTCATGACCTTAGGTCAGGCAATTGTTTATGATATAGCAACAAGAACACAAGCAACAAAAGAAAAATAGATAAATTGGACTTCATCAAAATTTAAAACTTTGTGCTTCAGAGAACACCATCAATAAAGAGGACAGACAACCTACAGAATGAGAAAATATTTGCAAATTACATATCTGATAAGGGATTTGTAACCAAAATATATAAAAAACTTTTTTCTAAAAAAACAATCCCATTAAAAATGGGTAAAAAATTTAAATAGATATCCCTCCAAGGAAGACATACAAATGGCCAATAAGCATATGAAAAGATTCTCATCATTAGTCATTAGGGAAATAAAAATCAAAACAGTATCGAAATGCTACTTCACACCCACTAGGATTGCTATGACAAAAAATGGAAAATAGCAAGTGCTGATAAGGATGTAGAGGAATTAGACTTCGCATACATTGCTGTTGGGAATGTAAAATGGTGCAGCTACTATGGAAAATTTTGGCAGTTGCTCAAAAAGTTAAACATAGAGCTACCATATGACCCAGTAATTCCATTCCTAGGTATTTATCAGGAGAATTGAAAGCATGTATCTATATAAAAAACATGCATGCAAATACTTACAGCAGCATTATTGATTATAGCTAAAAACTGGAGTCAACCTGATATCTGATATCAAAAGATGAAAGGATAAACAAAATGCCTTACATTTAAACAATGAAGTATTACTTGACAATAAAAAGGAATGAAGTACTGGTAGATGCTACAGCATAGATGAAATTTGTAAACATTATGCTGAGTGAAAGAAGCCAGACATAAAAGGCCACATTTTGCATGATTCCATTTGTAAGAAACATCCAGAACAGGCAAATCCATAGAGACAGAAAGTAGATTAGTGGGGAAGGGAGAAGGAGAATGACTACTAACGTGTACAGGCTTTCTCTCTGGGGTGATGAACACGTTCTAGAATTGGTGGTGATGGTTGCACAACTTTGTGGATATACTAAAAACACTAAATTGTACATTTTGAATGGGTGAATTTTATGGTAGGTAAGTTATAGTCCAATAAAGTTATTAAAAAATCAATATCCTCCCACTATTAAAGTCAAAGAACTATAAAAAAATTGATAAAGCTTAATCTTTTAGAAAGATTAAAGGAGCTCTATTAACTGACATTATTAAGATCAATCAGTTAATTTATAAAGTTGATTAAAAACGAAATCATTGCATAAAGATGTACATAAGCTGTAAACATCCTATTCCAACTTAAAACACAAGAGGATACGTTAATTAACTGTCTTTGATATAAGGCCAAGGCCTTTGCTTTTTTTTTTTTTTAAGTAGATCTTTATTGATATCAGGGAGAGGAAGGGAGAGGGAGAGACGGAAACATCAATGATGAGACAGTCATCACTGATCGGCTGCCTCCTGCACGGCCCCTGCTGGGGATCGAGCCTTCCACCCGGGCATGTGCCCTGACCGGGAACTGAACCGTGATCTCCTGGATCCTAAGTCGATGCTCAACCGCTGAGCCACACCTGGCCGGGCGGCCTTTACTTTCACCTTGAACTTGCTGATTGGCGTTCTCTGCCATCTTTCTGGTATTAACCCATTCACCCGATATAATGTTCAGAATTGGTATTTTTAAAGTAGACCAGAAGTCAAAGACATGTATGAAGAAATCTGAGTCCAGGATACTTTCCGTTTCTTTCCCAGTTCCTCCTTTTATCAAACACTTGCTCAGTTCAGATTCTTCTGGCCGCCGCTCTCCTGTTCCAGGCTACCCTGCCTAACGGGCCCTCATTCGCAGGCCGCTCTGAGCCCCCCTTGCTTCCTGCCCATTGATGTCAAGGTGAATTCTGCCTTATGCAGCCTGGACAGCCAAGGGAGTTAGGTTCTGGGGGTGAGCCTTTGAAGAGTGGTAGATAAGAACAGGGAGATAAATTCTTCTTGCTTTCTCCCCAACCTGTACCTCACATACTGCCCAGAGGCACAGTTTACGCCGCTTCTCAGAGGTTGGTCCATGAGATTAAGCATTTCGTTGCACTTAGTGGTGGCCAGCCTGGTACTGTGTCCTCATATTGAGTTTCCTTCTAGATCTGCTTCATTCCTCCTGCCCCTCATTCCTGCTGAGATTTCACTCCTTCTCAAAGAAGGAGCATAGAAGCTTTGCTTCAGGCTGTTTAGGGGCTAAGATATCTCTCAGTCTTTCACAGCTATTTTGTCCACTTCTTATCGGGCAGCAATTTTTAGTGAACTAATTGTAGCGAGTCTTTCCAAAGCATTTAATCTTTTTAATAGAAAAAAACAAGCTTTTCTCTTTTTAAATGCTCATATTTCGTGGACTAATGTAATAAAAAAAATCATATGATGACAGTTAACACACATAACTGGCAAAAAGAGGTGCAAACACAAACACAATGTCTCTTGAAGGTATCACCCATGTGTATGTAGGAGAGCAGTCACGAGTCTGCAGATTAATTTTGTTCGGCTTATGCAGTGTTTTGATATCAGAATTAAGGGCTATCATTTAAAAATTGGAATTATTCTTAAAATAAAAATAAAAGGTGAAATATCTAACACAAATTGAGAGTTCTACCATTAAAAAAAAAAAATCTTAAGACCTGGCAACACTGAACTTATTTAGAAATGGACCCCAGACAGGTATGAAATCTTGTCCTGCTGGGGGGAGTGAAACTTAGGAAACTGACATTTACCTTACCTTGTCTCGCAGTAAAATTGGAAGAATGTACTGGGGTTGCTTTGTACTGGTTGTGCCTGTTAACAAGAAGCACAGAGTCAGAATCTATAGAACAGGAAAGTATAAAATTCCCCTTGACAAGGCAAAATTGAGCAGCTCACACCTAGAAGAGCCTCACCCTGTGTATATGGCATCATCATTATCAGCTGTACATCTGTGTGACAGTTTGTAAAGCCTGTCCTCTGGCATGCTTTGCAATTCCCTGCATTTTGGGGATCATTAGTACTTTTCTGTTACAGAAACTTTCCTGTCCTCTAACTCTGCCTGTTACTACTGTCCTTCCATCATTTTTGTTTGATAATACAGATTGATGCTGGAAATGAACCTAACACAAAAACCCCAGACCTTAAACTGACTAGGTTAATTAGAGGGAGATATAGGTACACTGCTGGAGAAAATACCCTGGAATATCAAGGTAGCAGTAGGCTCACTCTTGGCAGTGGGAATATAAATTTGTGGATGAAAATGAGAAATTGTTTCAATGGCTTGTGTCCATTGCCTCCTTAAGTATGAGAATTGGCATACTAATTGAAAAGAAATTATAATATGTAAGTGGATAGACTTACAATTTCCTGGCCACTTCTATTAGCTCTGGGTAGGGTGATCATGCTCAGAAAAGCTTGGTTTATGCCTGTTGTCCAGGCAAGATTAGGAGATGTTTTTCACTCTCCAAAGTGTCTGAGTTCAAACAATAAATTATTTGATCCCTCCAACTCTAGCCAAAGTGGCAGAGGCACCCAAGATTTTCCAGCAGAAATTCAAATGGAAACCAATGGGTCAGAAGTCCAACTGGTAAGAGAGCCGAAGTAACTCTGGGAATGGGGCATTTTTGATGTTCTATTAGATGAGGTGGTGGGCCAAGGACTTCTTCAAGTTCACACTAGATTGTCAGCCAGCACACCTTCAAGATACTGTGTAATGAAGTTTTAGAAGTGGGAAAGGTTGGGGCTGGGAAATGCTTTAAGTCTCACTGGTTTTGCTCTCCAAAGAGTGAAACACAGGTTACAGACAAGAAAATGAAGTGTTAGAATGGCTTTTAAACTGAAATTCTTTAAGTGTGCTTTAGCTAGTCTTGTTTCTCTTGCAGAGCATGAAAAGCTATGACCTTGAAGCTTGTGATTTTCAAAGAAAAAATTGGTGTTTAAAATAGGATTAGCTATACAATAAATAAATAAACAAAAAAGATTCAGAAATGATTGTCTCCTTGAGCAAATGCCCTTCTAAGAGAAAATCAAAAATACTTAATTGAACAATAAAACTTTTATTGGTAAAAAGAATTGGTAAAGAACTATTGGTAAGTTTTTTCTGAAAATTTCATTTGAGAGATCAATTTATAGATGTTTATTATCTGAGCAGGTAAAGTGGTCTAAATATGAATCCTCTCACTGGTTGTATCTTTATAAATTTAGTTAACTGTGTCATCACTTCCGTGGTGGTTCAAGGTTTTCAAGAATATTGAACTAAAATGGATTCAAAGATGTAACTGGGGCCATGCAGATTAACTTCCTTTTCTGCTTCAGGTATAATTTTATTTAGTACATGAACTCTGTGGACTGAGATAAGAGAGGGAGAGGCAACATGCCCAGAGTTCCTCCAAGGTTATAAATCCTAACTTGCTCAATTCTGTTTATGAGGATGAAACCTCTGGCAACGGGCCTAAAAATATCTGGAAATTATTTGTAAAGGCAGAAAATCATTTAAATGTAATGAACTTGAAACTATTAATGTGTACCACAGTACAAATGTGATGATAAATTTTATGAATTCATTACTTTTCCATACAATGTGAAAAGTAGAACTGCAGAAATTGTCCGACTTAAAATATGGTTGGAAATTTGGAGGTCTTAGGCGGGTTTATCTCAAGAATTCAAGGTTGGTTTAACATTAAAAAACCAATCAATGTAACTTTAAACATTAAGTCTGAAATAGAAAAACCATATGATCATCTCGATACATGCAGAAAAAGGATGAGACAGACTCTAACATTTACATTCAATAAAAACTCAGAAAACTAGGACTAGAAGGGAACTTCCTCAAATTGATAAAGGGCATCTATGAACAACCTACAGCTAATATCATACTTAATGGTGAAAGAATGCATGCTATTCCCTATGCATTGGATACCCACATGCAAAAAAACCCAAAAAACCAACCCAACCAAAACAAACTCTGATCCATGCCTTGCACCATACACAAAAAATTAACAAAAACTGATTAGAAATCTAAATGTAAAACCTAAACTAAATATCTAAAATTTAAAAGACTGATGATACCAAATGCTGGCAAGGATTTGGGGCAACTGAAACTTTCATATACTGATGATGGAAATATAAAATGGTACAGCCATTTTGGAAAAACAATTTGAAAGCTTTTTAAAAAGTTAAGTATAATACCTAATGTATGACCCAGCCATTTCCCCCTTGGTTTTTACCAAACAGAAATAAAGCACATGTCTATACAAATTTATCTGCAAATGTTCAAGTGGCTTTATTTGTAATAGACAAAAAATAGAAACAACCCAAATGTGCATTAACAGGTAAATGTATTAAATTGTGGTTATGTATAAACAATGGATTACTACTAAGAAATTAAAAGAAATGAACTATTGCTACATGTAACACAGATGGATAACTATGAGCGAAAGCAGCCAAAAAAAAGTACTTACTGTGTGATTCCATTTATATAAAATTCTACAAAACTCAAAACTAACCTAAAGTGACAGAAACAGATTAGTGGTTGCCTTAGAAAGTGGAGAGAGGCAGGAGGGAGGGATTATGAAGGAGCAAGGGAAAACTCTTTGGGTTAATGGATATGTTTATTATTTTGATTTTGGTGATGGTTTCATGGACGTACATGAGGCAAAACTTATCAAACTGTACACTTCAAATATGTCCATTTTGTTGTATGTCCATTATACCTCAATACATTTTTAAATAAAATGTAAAATTCACACATGGAAAATAAACACATGAGAATGTGCTTACCATCATTAGTTAATAAAGAAATACAAATTCAAACCACACTGGGATCCAGTATAGTTATGGGGAAAGGACACATACAGCTTGTTTAATATGCTGTCATACTAGAGCAGAAATTCTCCTGATTTAGAAATAACATAAACACATAGCCTTTAAAGAAAATGGCCATATTCTTTTATTACAATGTTTTATGGAGCCTCTTCTCTGGTGCCATTTTGACCAGCTCCACCAGTTATGTGGAACAGTCTAAACGTGTACCCTTAGGAACCCAGGTCTGTTCTCTAGTGTTGGTCTTCATTAAAGGACGCAGGGCTCCCCGATGAGCAATGTATCCCACATTTGGAAAAGAGTAATTCAAGCTGGTTTTGAGTTCTCTTAACTATTAGCACACAAAAAAGAATGTTTTTAGCAGTTTCTGATTGGGGGGGGCTGTTAGGAAAGAGTAAAGAGGTTGACCTGAAGGGAGGGCTGCCAGGAACAAGTAGAAACAATCTAAGTATCAACTAGAAAAGATTATACACCCACCAGAAACACTAAGATAAAAAAAATAAACCACCACAAATATTGGAGGAAATATGGAGGAACTGGAAGTCTCAGACATAGTTGGGCAAACGGTCTGGCAGTCTGTCACTAATCTCAACATACACCTACTCTAGCACCCAACAATTTCATCCTCAGATGTTTACCTAAGAGGAATAAAGACATTGCACACGAATATTCACAGCAGTTTTATTCACAACAGTTTTTCAAAAAACAGAAACAGCCCAGGTGTCCATCAACAGGAAAATGGAAAAAACAAACTGTGACATATTCATACAAAAGACTAGGCAATTAAAAGAAATGTACCACTGAATCTCAAAAACACAGAGTGAAAGAAGCATTATGCTTTGTATGATATCACTTATATAATGCTTTAGAATAGGCAAATTTAATCCGTGAGGCAAAATAATCAGAACAGTAGTTACATCTGATGGTGGAGTGGGATTGACTAGAAAGGGGCATGAGCTTCCTGGGATGACTGCAATGTTCTGAACTTTGTAAAGGGTTTGGGGTACACAGGTGTGTGCATTTGCAAAAACTCAGCAAATTTATACTTAACATGTGTTCATTTCATTGCATATAAGTGTACATCAAAAAATTTAAAAACTAAACAAAATTAAACTCTATTTAAAGCTATGCATGTTGAAGTATTAGGAAAAGGATGCCAATGTAACTTATTTTGAAATGAATCATAAAAGTAGCATGGATAGATACATAATAAAACAATGTAGAGTGAAATGTAGAATCCATGTGGTTGGTATTTGGGTATTTACCATAAAATTCTGTCAACTTTGCTGTATATTTGAAATTTTTCATAATAAAATGATGGGGAAACACCTTCAGTTGGTCTTATCTTTCTACAATATATCCCCTGCTCCAAATAAGTTATTTTTTCTATAAACTAGAGACTCTACAGCAACACAGGGACCAAAAATTAGCCCCTGAAATTTCCCTGAAATTCTAAAAGGTAGATGATACATATAAATATGCTAAGAAAGGTAAAATATAAAGATTATTAAAAAGCCAAATTACATTAAGAGTAATTACTTATACTAGTGTTTATTAGCACCACAAACAGGATAACAGTACCATTTTTCGTACCTTTTTAAAAAATGACTTTTAACCATGGAATGAAGAATCATCTATGTTGTTAGATGTGTGAACAGGCCGACTGTATCGCCGCCAAACTTTGTCCAAAATCTGGATATCCATCCAATCATCATTAAAAAAAAAACCCGCTTACTAAACATTTTCCTATGTATCCAACATTATAATGGTCAGTATGCTATATAAGGAATAAAATAACATCCTTTGCCTTTTGAGAGCTCTCAAGGAAACTTGGCGTAAGTTTCTGTCAACCAAATCTGGGTAAATCCCATTTCTGCACTTATTTGTTGTCAGCAAGTTGACTTCCGTAATCCTCACTTTCCTCATTTGTAAAATGTAGCTCATACCTCATGTGGTTATTCTGAATGTTGAGACGATTCATTTTAGATATATCACAATGACTGGCAGATAGAAAGCACTCAATAAATATAACTTACCATTTTTTAAAAAGTATGTACAAGACACAAAACATTCCATTGGTGGAAGAATGTGGAGTACCTTAATTTGTTTAACTAGAACAATATCTATCTCCTCACTAGGTAGTTCAAATAGAAACTATGGTAAGATTTCTTTTGTTTCTCTCAGTGTTGCCAGAAATGTTTTAGAAAGCCAAAGAACAATAACCTTGCTGCATTGATACTATGAGAATACAGAACCTTAAATCAAGGAGTGAAATGCGGAAATACACCTCTTACCAGCTTACTGTCTGGACCTACAGAAAGAAGCTACCCTGCTTCATCCAGTCTTGCACGAAACACTCAGAAATGCCACCCCCTTATGTTTTATGCCTGGTGCCAGCACCTGTTAGGTAGGTGGGCACACAGCGCAAGTCTCTAACACAGGCAGGTAGCGGAGGGTTAAGGGGGGCAGGAGGCTATTAACCACAGCTTCCCTCCACCCCAAGAGAAGGACAGACGCAGGCCTGGCGGGCGGCAGGAGGAGGAGCGGTAGGCCACCGCAGGGACTGGGAAGCCCTGCTTTTCTGGGAAGCATGCTATATTACCTCCCGGAGTGCGTGTTATCTGTAAATTTCCCATATTCTTCACTATGTTCTGTATCTTTTGCCATCTTTTTATCAATCGTCCCGTTAAGCATCATGCAGCCCCCACTCCCACATAATGCTGCAACTGCCTGAAGCTCGGTAGTCGCAGTCCTTGTCCTTTCCACTGGGGCACAGCCCTCCCGTTTCTTGCATGGCCCGCAGCGCCCTACTGTCTTGCACACTAGGTCCATTTCCTGCCTGGCCTGTGTGGCATTCGATCCTGGTCTAGTCTGATTTGGGCAGCGGCGAGACATCAGGAGTCTCTTCGTGGTGAACTCAGATCTAGCCTAGAAGCACACGCCCGCACGCACCCCAGGGGACGGCAGGCGGGAGCCTTGCTCTCAGGTGCCGTCCTGAGCAGGCGAGCTCCCCTCTAGCATTTCATCAAAAGATGGCAATCACTCAAAGGAGGGGAAACTCAGTAGACCTCTTTTTGAAAAATGTGACAGGATTCAAGTCTTAGGATACCCTTTTCTGACACTCCTGGAAATGAAGCGTAGGTTTTGTAGCTACATTTTCTTTGAAACCCACACAGCACTGCTTGCTTGCTTTTCTCTGGTATTTTTAATCTATTCCCTCTTTTTCAAGATTTAAATTAACTGGGCAGGGCCATTTACCTAGTGTCTAATTGGAAGTTTGGGGCCATATCTAGTACATTGCAACTATTCAAATGCTTTGTAATCACATGATGCCTCTAAAATGATCTGAAAGCTTCAAATATCAAATTGAATAGTACTATTAAATATGCATAAAATGAGAGTGAATTTTTCAATTAGTGGATAAAAAAATATTCGAATTTAATCTATGATGATAGTTTTATCATCTTGCTCATGAGGTAATCACTTCCACTTTCCCAAATGGTTATAATACCTAGGATCAGATTCAGAAAGACTGCAATTTTAGCCCACATATAAATGTTTTCCCTTATTCTAAAATGTCACCAATCTTTTCTGTGGCACAAAAGATGATTTTATGTTTGTTCCCTTTATTGCTTTTAAATTTATGGACTCTGCTACCAACTTTTTGACTTTTAGAATAGCTAATACTTCTCCTTCCCAGCACTGTTGATTATAATAAGCTTGAAATTTATCTGCAAACTTCAAGGGCAGAATTTACATAATTCTTAACATGGGATCAAACCAAACTGAAGGAAAAACTGAAGGGTTTCTATGTAAATCATCCAAGCTAAAAATCCCTTATTTTAACCTTAAACTGGAATCAGCAATGATTTTTGCTGCTGTTTTCCCCCCTTCAATTTTTACTAGTTATTTTTTGAAGGCTGAATCAGAGGAATTGTTGAACATGTGCACTGCAAGCAACTGGATTTCTCAAACAGGAAGCACAAAGAAATATGCTCTCCTTTTACTTAGGTTGCTTTTATTTAACATTCTGAAGAGTAATTATCTGAGTTCAAGGATCATATTTAGAGCAATTCTAACAAAGAAGAAAAAACACTCATTTCACAACTAAGATAAAGCCCAAAGTTTTTTCTAGCTAAGTAAGTTAGTTCCCACGCTAGTCCTGGAACTACCTACTCTTCTCCAGGGAGCAGAACTGGTGCAGTCCAGAATACCTTCACCTTACTGTACAGGTATGAAAACATCGCGTAAGCAAAACTGTAGGACGCACCAAAGAAACTGAATGGTGAAATGAGTACATTCTTTATAATCAAGAGCTAAACAGGCAACATATTAGAAAAAATTTCACTTAAAGTTTGTTTGGAATCTTTTACATTAGTCTACAATAGAAACCCAAATAATCAATGAGAATATCAAGACAAGAGAACAAAACCATGAAAGACAAAATAATTTGTACAAATACAAAATACAGATACATATATAAGATTTTTTTAAAAATTGTGATGACACATTTTTGGCTCAAATGTATGCTTTCGCATTACAGATCTCATTTCTCACCCTTAAGCAAAGTTTGGTTTAGAGGACACAGGATTTCTTTCTTTATCTTCTGTATCTTTCTTTTTCTCTTTCCCTCCTAATCTTACCAATCAAAATTCCATACTATCCTTTAAGAGCCATGTTAAGCACCTCCCCATCAGTGACCTTCTCCCCAATAATTAACTAAGCTGTTCTCAACATTTTCTGTTTACATCACCACCTATCTAAAACCTCTAACATGCTAGGCTTCTTGGGAGAGCATTCTAAAAATCCCTTACGTAAAATGAAGCTCTCACCACCTTGTATGGCAAGGGTTTAAAAAAAGAAGTCACAGTCATCTGGAGTCTACACAAGATCTGTTCTGGAAAATACTGGAGAACTTGCTATGCAGATAATAAAGAGGAGGACTGGACACAGTTGCTGAGGTGTCTGGCTAAAAGTCTTATGAGTTACACCTCAAAATTTAAAATTCTCTCACACTTTGTTTCAGCTTCTGTCTGAGGCTGCTTCTTCCCCAGGGTCACATACCATCTGGTAAACATAGCAGCTGAAGACCCTGCTGGGTTTCTGTTCTATGTGCAGGACCAAGTCTCTGTCAAAGTAGACTTCATGGCTGTATGTCTGCAATGAAAACACAGTCAAATGGAATCTCCTCTTCATAGAACTGTATTTACTACTTGTCACTAAAATGCCTCAGCACCTAAGCTGCGGATCTTCAAATACACACTTGGAGGCAAAATAGTTGCCAGAAATAGTTTATTTTTAATTTTTTGTGGATATGCAGATTACTTATAAGAAAAGCATGACACCGAATCCTGAGGATGAAAAGAGTCCTGGACTTAGCAGTCTGAACACCCAGATTCTATTGCCAACACTGCAACTATTCTGTTGTGTGATGGTGGGCAAGTTGCTTAACCTCTCAAGATCTCTGCTGATAAAACAAGAATTGGATAAAATAATGTCCACTATTCCTTATAACTTTTATATTCTATAATAGAAGAGTAGACAAATGTGGGCAGGAGTGGGGTGAAGGGGGGTCAATGGGGAAAACTGAGGGGACATCTGTAATACTTTCAACAAAAAAGATAAATTAAAAAAAAAAAAGGTAGACAGATGCTTTCAAGAGTGCCTGGAAACCCTACATGCTTAGATATGGTCTCTATTAAATAACTGTGGGGATTCAATACAGTATAGTTTTATTTTCTTTAATATTACCAAACTTTTAAAATGAGAGAAAATCGAAGACTATGGTAAGGAAATAGACAGCATGTCTTTAAGGCCACACTGGTAAGGCAACATCCTCTACTCCCTAGGGGATGAAGTCTTAAGAAGTACTCATTTTGTCCTGCACGTAGTCCAATAACCTCTTTCATGTGGTCATTGGTCTAGGTGAGCTTGGACTAACACAAACATAGTAACATCTGTTTCAATACATGTCACCTATAAAGAGAACTCCTATAATTTGCATTCCATGAACTCTACTCACCACATCCCATGACTCCTCTAGTGGAATGCTTTTAAGTAAAGTTCCATATTCATTACAGTGGAAATCGAGGTGAGCTTTTCCTTCGGCATCTATTTGAGTAACAGCTACCACAGAAAGCAAATCCAATTCATCTTCATAGTCCACGATTTTGAAAGTCTTGGGGAATAGATGGGTAAAGCAGAGAAAAGACAGGCAAATCCAGTTATTCAGTTAGGATTATCTCTACATTTGTAGTTCAACTATTCTATTACTTATGAAAATATGTAGGAAAAAGAATGAATGGGTGGGAACATAGGGAGAAATGTGTCTCTACTATATGCTTAGTAAAACATTAGTCTCAAGATTTTCAAGACTTAAGAAGTATCCTACAGATTCTGACTAATAGAACCACGTCTACGTACATCTCAGCCAAACTATAACTGAAGTTCTCTATTATGACAGCAAACCAGAGACTCTCCAAATTCAAGAGGCATTCAACTGCTGTCTCTGATGTGTGTTCACTGGTTCCCAGATACAACTGAATATATAGAGCCCATTTCTGAACCTGAAAACTGCCCACTGTGCTCGGGAGGCTCTCACGACAGAAAGAACAAGTCATTTCAAGAAGAACTGATGGCCCATCGAACACTACTCATGACTATTTTCATCATGTTTTTTAAACCCTTCTTGGTTCTCTAAAGAAAGCAAAAGACTGCTGCTTATACTTGAGGGAGAATATTAAGGTCTGAAATCCAGCCCACAAAACAGGAGTGAGAAAAGAGATGTTGGTTAGACTAATGATGGTAAAGACTTAAGGGAGGAAAACCTAGCTCCCGAACTCCATCTCAGGGAAGAAAACCTGGGACTCCACAGCCTCGCAGCGGAAGCAGATCTGTGCCCAGCCATCAGGGACAGACCAGAGAGACACGTCTGGCAGGCACAGCCAATTTCTCTTAATCACCACATACAAACCCTCCACTTACATTTGGTCAAACTGCTTGCTAACCCATTTATATTTTTTGCCTTTACCGCCTAAATAAATTTACATAGGTTTTTATTACCCGTGGCTCCTTTTCATTTACTTTGTTGCCTTAATCTAAACTTGGTCAAATTTCAAAGGTGACTTGTGTGGGTGTCAGTGATTTTATAGATTTTAATCACGACCCCTTTCAACTTTTCCTTTCCAGGCTCAAAGTCTTTGTTTTCTCATCTCACGATGTAGAGTATCTCTCTTTGCTACTACTTCTTTCCCCTTAATTATTCTTGACGCCTTTTGGTAGTGTTAGTATGTCTTTCTTGACTATAGTTTTATATACAGGGTAGGGGGCTTTCTGCTTCGTTCTCAACAGATTTCTGTGGTTCAAAAGAATAAATGTATTTTTTTTCTTTTTTGACAGTAGCCACATACTAGGCAACCTCCAACCGTTTTTAAAAATTTCCAACAACTATCCTTAGAAGGCTGCTCTAATATTTCTACCCAGAAATAGTCACACAAACAATATAGTTTTATGGTCTAAATGGATTTAGTATTCACACGCTGGTTATTTATTTGAAGCACGGTAACTGTCAGTTGATTTCAAAAGTCCTTCCAAAGCCTCTTTAAAAGAAAGGGGTGAATGTGCAAGAGCTCAGTGACTGGCTATCAAGCTGGGGCCGGAGGCTAGACAGATTTACTGCAGCTTCATACCCTCCTCCCCCGGCCCATGAACATTAACAATCATATCCATCCATGTCCAGTAGGAAACAAAATAAGGCAAGAGCCATAAAGTCATCAGGAGGCAACTCAGGAATTTTCTATTAAGAGATGTCCCTGGAAAGTATGCACATTAACAAAACAACAGGCTAACGATATTTTCAAATTATTTCAGTCCTATGAACCTTTCTGCAAATAAAATCATATGAATAACTCCAATCTGAAAAGAGAGGATAATGGGATGCACTGGCTGAAATGGTATGCCCAGTCCTACCGACTCAGCCTGCATGGTGCCCACCCCCAAACGCTACCAGGGTCTGGGAAGCATAATTAAAAACCGTAAGGCAAGTACACAGTAATTTGGTTTGCTATCTCTGGCTAAAGTAATACCTCTTGTTCTGGGTCGTCATCCAGAAGGTTAAATTTTTTTTTTACCACCCGTCCAGAAGCAGTAACAGTGGGTACATTTTCATTCTATGATATGGAGAGAAATAAAAAGATATAACAAATCCTAGTACATGCAGTTAATAACAAAATTATATTAGCAAATTTGGTAAAATTAACCAATCCTTCTCCAACAGCCACAGTTCTGTCCTCAATTGATAAAATTCGGAATCAGATTTCTGATCCTCCAATTAGTAAAAATACTTGTTACAGTAAAGTTTTTAATGGGTATTAAAATAGGCAAAAATAAACACAATGGTTACAGATTTCTACTTCACTCGCCCTTCTGATTCTGCTTTATTACACAGGCAGCAAATGCAGTGGATCTGCCTGTGGAAATTTTCCTCTGCATGATTTTCTTCATAGTCTCAGTTTGTACACCAAAGGAAAAGAACCAGCTGGAGTTAAAGTATGGTATGTGATTTTTAAAGATTTATATCTACCCCAACTTACTCTAAGGTTGTACGATTAATTAAACCCAAAGGTAGATAATTCATCAACCCAGAAAGGAAGTAGAAGCAAAAAATAAACTCAATATAATCAACTTTCTTCAAATGTCATATGTACACGAGGCTAAGACCAGCCGCCCACACAGACAAAATGAACAGGCCTTTATAGGGCCGTTCTGTTGTTTTCAGCCACACTAAAAGGCAAACACATTAGCGCTCTCACGCTCTTATACAGAAAGACAGTGGTATACAAAGGACTTTAAAGCGCTCCTGACTTACTCCATTCTCCCTCTTGGCCAAAATGACAAAATCTTCAGAGATCTGATGCTGGGCACTATTATTTTCTACTTCATTCAGCTTTAAAACTCTGAAAAGAGAAAAAGGACTCTAAGAACCTAAGACTTGAACGCACCATCAACATGCCAAAGTTGAACTACTGAAATGAAGCTCAACAAATGGAAGTTACAGTAGCAACACTGAGTTAGTTTTCCTCTCCTGATTAGTCTGAAATACTAATGTCCAACCACTTGGGTTGCCATAAAGTCTTTCAAATTCAGGGATTTTGTTCAACAGAAAAGTGGGAACGGGGACAACAGGTGCTACTGAGGTAGGTAATGAAGTAGCATGCTCAGGCTTAAGCCATCTTCCAAACTGGCTTAATGAAAGGTACTCTTTAAAAAACCTCAGCTCTGCCACCCTGCAGCAGGTCTTCAGCGTTTCAGCTCTAATGGTGGCTTTATAGGACAGGCACACCTCGTTGTATTGCTCTTCACTTTGTTGCGCTTCACAGATGTTGCTTTTTTTTTTTTTTTTTTTTTACAAACTGAAGGCAAGACCCTCCACCAGCAAAAAGATTAAGGCTCACTTTATTGCAATACTATTTTATTGCAGTGGTCTGCAACCGAACATGCAACATCTCTGAGGTGTGCCCGCAGATATCTGCATTGTTATTTCTGAAGGTATCAATGAATAACACTTTAGTTAACAGTCTGGGTTAGCAACTAAGCCTAAACTACGAGTTTTCATGATAGAGTAATATTTAAAAACTGCCACTGACTTCATACTTTTCCTTTTTCTTAGGATTATATTTAATGATTTGGGTTTTCTAGTGCAAATGTTCTCCCTGGATCAGGAGAAAATAAAATAATTTGCTCGCCATCCACACAAATCTGTTCACAGCACTAACAAGCTTCAAAAGCACAATGTTCTCAAAGCTTAAAATCTCAAACGCAAGCAAAATGAGCAGCAGGGAGAAGCAGCAACTGAGGCCAGGAAGAGCCAGAGGACTTAGAGTTTGCCACAGACAAAGAAATCAGATTAATTTTAAATTACTCAATTGGTTATCTTAATTAGTGCCAATATTTTATGGTGTCTATCTTTTAAAACCTGGAAAAAGGGCACACACTTTTTGTGGACTTTATTTTCTTAAACGCAAGCTAGTATTAAAAGATGGGTGGTAACAAACATTAAAAGTAAGGTTTACGAAAGTTGAGTCACAGTTGTTAAGACTTTTTGTAAACGTTCATAACCTTATTTCATGAAGTCCAGTCATCCTCCTTATACTCAATCCAGACAAGCAGACTAATGCACATGGAGCATAATGAATAAAGAAGGCAGACACCGCCCTTCTTCAGCAAACACTTACTAAGCACCTTAATCTGTGCGCTCAGTGCTGAGATTATAGGCATCAGAAAAACAGACTCTTTCCCTGTATTTATGAAGCTCATGATTCCAAAGCTAGATATTTAAACAGATATTCACACAAATGATTAATTAATATTGCTGTAAGTGCTACAGAGGAAGATTATATAACAATGAAAATACGATGAGGTGCTAATTTAACAGGGTGTCAGGAAAGGACTGTGAAAAGGAACATTTAAGATGGGGCATTAAATATGAATAGAAATTAGGTAGGATGATAGCTAAGGGAAACAGACTCCAAACAAAGGAACCAGGTCCTTGGTTTTCTGAAAAGAGAGCATAGCTGAAGTAAACTGAGTTGGACGAGGGTCTTTCAGACCATGCCAAGAGCAATAAGGGGCCATAAAAAGGGTAAAGCAGAATTTAAGTGGTTAGGGTTTTGTGTTTGTCAATGTTTCTAAAAATCACTTTTAGCTGCTGAGAAGAAAACAGCCTTAAAGAGTGCAAAAGTGTATATTTGGAGTCCTGTAAGTATGCTATTAAATTACTTATGGCCCAAGCTAGTGATGACAATGGTCTGGCCAAGATGGTGCCAGTAGCCAAGGGCATAAAGAGGCAGATTTAAGATATATTTAGTAGCAAAATAAACTGCAGTGACAGCATACATGGTATACGAGTGTGTGCGAGCTTGAGAAAGAGGGAGGGAGAGAGAGAGAGAGAGAGAGAAAAGAAGGTAAGAAAGTTCTCACGCCCAGCCGGGCGTGGCTCAGTGGTTGAGCATCGACCTAGGATCCAGGCGATCGGGGTTCGATTCCCGGTCAGGGCACATGCCCGGTTGCGGGCTGCAGCCGATCAAGACTCTCTCATCATTGATGTTTCTATCTCTCTCTCTCCCTCTCCTTTCCTCTCCCTGAAGTCAATAAAGATATATTTAAAAAAAAAAAAGAAAGTTCTCAGAATGATTCCAGACTTCTAACATGATCTTAGATGAGAGGTGCGGGCTAGGAAGCCAAGGGAATATAGAATCCTGAGGGGGGGCGGGTCCAAATCCTGAGGACATCTAACAAGTAAAGTCTGAGTAGAAGAGCATGAAAGTAAACTAAGAAGGGCAGGTCACACAGAGAGGAACACAGTAGGAGAACTGTGGTGTCAGAGAAGCCAAATGAAGAATGTTTCAGGAAGGAGAGGGCAACTCTTGGAAGATGTGGGTACGCAGAGCAAAACAAGGTTTACTTTAAACAATCTGCTGCCTCTCCCATGGTCAGGCTGTCATTTAGAACAAAGACAAATCATCTTCGTTCTCATTAATCCCGGAGAACTAAGACCTGACGAGGAAGAGCCAATCTGCCACCTTTCACTCACATTCCATCCATTAAGAGTTTATCAAAATGCAGTATTTACAAACAGTCATGATGAGGCCGAAAGGAGTAAAGTCAGGCTTTCTAGATGTCAGTTTCTGAGAAAGCACCCTACAGGCAGCTAATCATTACCATAATTGGCTCACTAGTTAGCTGGCAAAAAAATAAAGATGCCAATGAATGCTACCAAAGGCTACTTTTAATTTTAAAGTAACTGATGGAAACACTCACTTGATCTGCTTTGGGCCAACATGTATTATTCTCCCAGAAGCGTCAGGATGAAAGTAGATCCAGTCAGATTCTAGAGAACAGCACTCCATTTCTTGGATCCCATTTTTAGCCTGAAGTTGGGGGGGAAAATATTGAAAATAAAGATTAAAATAAAATAACTTTTCAAATCTAACAGCTGTGACAGATGAGTAAATTAAAAGTCAGGAAAGATGCCTGGCCACGAGTGGTTCAGCAGTTGAGCATCGACCTAGGGTTCAGGAGATCGCGGTTCAATTCCCGGTCAGGGCACCTGCCCGAGTTGTGGGCTTGATCCCACGTCGGAGGCATGCAGGAGGCAGTCGATCAAAGACGACTCCCTCATTATAGATGTTTCTATCTCCCTCTCTCTCTCCCTTCCTCTCTCTGAAATCAATAAAGATATATATAAAAAAAGAAAGTCAGGAAAGAGAAAATATTAACTAGTTGCATGGGGATATGGCAAAGGGCTGAATTAGGACACTCAAACTTGAGAAATCCAGAACATTTAAATTCAGAAATTTCATATATTTACCCTATACCATACATTACACTTTGCAAATAATAACTTAGTCACCATATCTCAGGCACACCTAATTTATGTCAGGCACTGCATTAGATGTTTTACAGTCGTTATTTCATTTGATCTTAACATCATCAAAGCATATATTGTTATCTCCACTTTATGGGGGATAAAACAAAGAGTCTAAATCAGTCACTCAATGTTTTGCATCTACTAAACAGCGGATCCAACTCCAAAGTCCATGACTTTCCATTATATGAGTATGCCCCACAGTTCCCTATGTGAGTATGCTCACGCAGTTCCCTACAACTTCTTCCTCACTTTCCCACTCCTAACAAACTGTCACACAGAAGAGTGGGTAGCATGAAAATAAACATGCAACCAAACCTAAAGCCTCAGACACAGGTCATATGATCTCCCTGGATGAATAAGATATTAAACTCAAATGCTGAGGAAATAGTCTACTACTGCTTAGCCTTTAAGGCATGTAGATACATTTATTTCACAGTAATATATTTAGATACTAAAATGAAGATAAAGATACCTTTATGATATGTGACCACATATATACATAAATGCTTTACCTTATACACAGGAGCACTGGGAACTCATACCAGCATGAATACATTAACTTCACTAGTTTTATGAAAGTCATTTAAATTCTTTAATTTCTCCTATTTAAAAATGAAGTTATACCATTTTTCCTATTTGATACTCATGAAAGTTTCTGAAATATCAGTTAGTATATTTATTCCATTAGCATATATTAAGAGCACGCTATGTTTTAGGTGTCATGCTAGGAATTTGTACCTGCCATGAATTTAACATAATCCTGCCATCAAGAAGCCCACAATCAAGAGGGGAGGCAAAAATAAACAGAGAATAATAAGGCAGCAGAAAACAAAGTGACCAAGCCATGCACAGGATACTACCAAACATCCAATCCAGGTGAGCGGAATTTCAGGAAGGAAAAAAGCTTAAACCAGGCCTTAAAGGATGAGCAGAAAATGGCTAGAAAGAGACAGCAAAATCAAAGCACAGAAGTGTTCGTCCACATGCATATATGTGCATGAACACGAGCAGCAGCCAAAATTAAGCTGAAGAGTATAGTGTCCAGCCATGAGTCAGGAGGAGGCTGGGGCCACATCACAAGGGCTTTATACGCCATGCTTTTCTAAAAATCTGAATTTAACACATTTTATGTATCAAATTAGAGGATGAGTTTTAATTTTTCAGAATTTAATAAACATCCTAATAGGAATGATGGTATTACTACATTTTACAAAAAAATCAATGCAATTAAACATGTTGGCTACAACCACTGAAATTAATGTGTCCATGAAGGATTAGCTCCAGATGCTCCTGCAATATAAAACATGTACATACTATACATATCTTTCTTCAGGAAACTATTCTCTTTAATATCAATAACACACAAAAGAAACATTATCCCTCTGTATTAAACTTTGGGCAGCATTATTACCAACTTGTAGTGTTTATTATTTGTTCAAATGCTAGATTGTAAAGCTCAGTTTAATAGAAGGCTGTGAAACATTTTCTGAACTGTTCAGTTTGGGTGCATATGTGTTTTGGGTCATCTACTCTTCTGACTGACAGGTAGGGAGGTAATGGGCATATGCATCTGTATGTCACTGCATCTGGCAAAAGGACTGAAACTTCCCCTGGATTTGGTGATTTATGAATGTTAAAATACGGATTTGACTAAATGTTTATCATATAATCAATTATTATAGAAGGAGGGTATGTGACAGGCATGCTTGATATGGATGTTGAAGGCCATTTTATACACACACACACACACACACACACACACACAAGAATATGTACTATTAGTTCTTATATAAGAAGAATATGTACCAAATGTCCAGAATGAGAACTGTGTAAAGTTTGACTAGAAGGAAAAATTGAGTACAAAAGAGATATGAGAGGTCCTATTGGCTGGAGGATGTCCTCTGTCTAGGAGGTGAACGACCAAACCAGACTTGTTGTGGTAGGGCACTGACCCTTGAGAGTGCATCGTAAAAGAGGATGTCACTGGGCTGAGCCATACGGGAGCTCCCATACGAGGTATGTAAATGAAAAAACAGAGAGAAAACCAGAAGACACTACACAGAGTGTTCCCTGGTGGCCATGACATCAAGGGAAATATATAACGAACCCAAGACTGTGCCGATCTTCAGCAAGGTAAAAGGTGACCTTGACTCTAAAAGCCACTAGGTCCAACAGCAACAATGAGCAAAATCCTGGAAGAGATGGATGTGGACTAAGCTGAGTATGCCTCAGAAAAGTAAGTTCATTTGATACATCAAGAGGTTCCAGAAATAAATACAACTAAATAGTTTCGTATTCAGCAACACGGAACAAGGGTGGACCCCCCCTCCTCGGTGCACTCATTCTTTTGCATTTACTTCAATCAGGTTTCCTTCTTCTTCTTCTTAGGGGGAGTTTATTTCCCGGTCAGAAGAGAAGCAGGGACAGGTTCCCATGCATTCCAGCCTGGGCCTGACCTAGGAGTAGGGGGAGGCACAGGGACAGCTCCGACTGTGCACACTTGGTCCCTCACTTGTCCTGGCTGAGTCTGGGGAGGGCCTGCTGGGGGATGGTAGCATGGAGCCTGGGGGCAGAGGGGGCAGGCCTGGGGGCCAAGAGGACAGCACATAGGGAGACAATAAATACTGACAGGCCAGGCATGTCACCCCAGGCAGGCAGGGCCAGGTGGGACAAGTAAGGCTCAGCCACTGGCTTTGTCCAAGGGCTCTCTGTTGGGGCTGTGGGCTCTGGGTCTGGATGCTGCTATGCGACAGCCTCTAAATTTATCTACATATTTGCTTTCTTTTGAGAGTGTAAGAAACTTGAGGAAAAGGAAATGTATCCTGGCCATGTCTGGCACACAGTAGGCCCTAAATAACATTTAATAAATAATAAACCAATGACTAAATCACTTTTTAAATGAAGAAAAATGGATTTAATGGGTAGAAATTTCTATTGTCTTACCATGTACCATTTCTTCCTATTTTGCCATAAATAACTTAAGAATAGCCTTAAAAGTTCAAAGTGTCTCATGGCTTACATTGTGAACATCAGAGTTCTACCCAGTTCTGTTCTGGAAAGCAAATAGCAACAAACCATGAAAAAGCAGAACCAACAACACATTCCACCAGCAATTTCACAGGCAGCCTGGACATAACTCAGCAACGATTCCCACCAGGAGGCTTCAAAGATTTTTCATGGGATCCCCTGCTGGGAGACCAGTAAGAAAAATAACCTAAGTAATCTCCAGTGCCCTAAGAATTTTCAAATGCTAATGTTTTTCAATTCTAGGCAGTACACACAAGCCTTTGCTATATTCTCTGTACTCTTCTATCCCATACGTTATTCACAAATTAACACAAACAAAATAGTGAGTCAGGAGCATTAACCTATTAGAAAAGCAGAGAATAAAGAATTTCAGATATGAATTTACTACTAAAAGGTCTGATCACTCATGATTTACCAAGGAATTGTCTTTAAGGGCACAAATATGGAAAACTCCTTTCTGTTTCTTCTTATTAGGTGTGATGATGTAGTGCCAAGGGTGGCCTCCAATCTGAAAGGCATTCTCCAGGGAGGCTACCTCAAAGAGCGGTGGTGGCGCATCTGTAGAGATGGGCAAAAGGAATTTATTAGCTTTCTCTGTTCTGGTAGCCTTGGAACACTCATTAACTGAGTTCAACCTTTCTTTGCATGCATCATCTATGAGTTTCCATCAACGAAAAATTACTGTGTTCAAGAAAATAAAATCCAATCGGGAAAGAGGCTTATTGCTAAGAAAAGAGGAAGCAGGCCTGGCCGGGGGTGGCTCGGGTTGAGCATCGACCTAGGATCCAGGCGATCGGGGTTCGATTCCCGGTCAGGGCACATGCCCGGGTTGCGGGCGTAGCCGATCAATGACTCTCTCATCATTGATGTTTCTCTTTCTCTCTCTCTCCCCTTCCTTTCCTCTCTCTGAAATCAATAAAGATATGTTTTAAAAAAAAAAAAGAGGAAGCTGGCAGGAAACAAATGTTAGGCTATGAGTCAACTTTCTAGACATCTGTTTTCAGGGTATGTACAACCTGTAGCTGAGTGGAGATAAAAAGTGGGCTGCAGGTGCTTATGATGGCAAAAATGGCAAAGTATGCCCAATGAAGGCGGCTGCCATTTAGTAGGCATCTGCCCTGTACGAGACTGGGTTATGTACTATTTCCAGCTCTCATAAGAATACTGCAAGGTAATTAGGTCTAATAATTCCTTCAAATGGAGGAAGACATCTCCCATGATCTAGACTAACAGGTTGAACGCAAACTTTACAAGAGCAGTCTTGCTTACGATTTCCAGTATAGAAGTGATATTAGTCACAGTGAATATAACCAGCTAAGACGGGCCCTGTCATTGGAAGTTTAATTAAAGGGTACTGAGTACTAACATATTATCATTAGACAAGTTAACTTTAAGGTAGTTTAGATACATCCAGTCAGTCATTGTCTTCTGGACATTGACACCATATAATACAGGCACACCTTATTTTATTGCATGTTGCTTTACTGTGCCTCACAGGTGCTACATTTTTTTACAAACTGAAGGCAAGACCCTCCACCAGCAAAGACTCTGACTCGCTTTATTGTGATGCTTGCTTTGATATGGTGGTCTGCAACCGAACTTGCAGTATGTCTGAGGTATATCTGTACTTGCTTTGTGGTGATGGTCTAGAACCAAACCCACAATATCTCCGAGGTATGCCCATATCTGTTGGTGTTTCTTAGTTTTCTTCTTCAATGACAATTAATTTTAGGTAGACTGTAACAGATTTACTCTTATAGAAGAAACACATGAGCGGAAGGCACAATAGCTTTAGGAGATCAGAATTCCTTTTGGGCAGCCTTGTGAACCACCACATGGTCTGTCTGGGCAGGTGAGTCATCTATGACTCCTTTGTTTACCCCTTTACTTGAGAGTTTAATCTTTGGTTTATGAGGCCACCACTGCCAGCAAAGGGGCTTATCTTAGGGAGAGCATTTACTCGAGTCATGTTATTATAGAAATGTGTGCTTTATTAGGCCTCTTCATATGTATGACTTACTACTATACGTAGGAAAACACAAATAATAAAAAGTTCACAAACTGACAATCTTGAGGAGAAAGAAGAGACAGGTATAAACATATCAAATATATTTAAAATGTTTTTTAATCTTTCAAGAAAAGGGTAATATTCTTAATATATAAAGAGGTCTTTTTAAGTAATAAGAAAAATATGAGCACCCCAATAGAAAAATGGAAAACGGACGTCAGTGAGTAAATTATGAGAGAAATATAAACATCATATGCAATAATATGGTGGCTATCAAATAATTGTGGATGGGGAAAAGAGAAATTATAAAAAGAAAAATATAATTAAGAGTTTAAATTTGGGATTAAAATTTAAGTAGATATGTTGTAGATAATATAAAAGAGGTTTTTGAAATTTTTAAAAGATCAATGCAAAAAGATGTATTTAAAAAGAAATATTTTTCCCAGCAGTTGCTAAAAATGGCCCAAAAGTAGCAGCAGGACTCTGCTTACCACAACTCAAAAAGTATAGTTAAAATGAGTGCATTTAAGTGCATGTAAATTATACCTCAACAAAGAGCCCAAATTTTGATCTAATACTAGTCTCAATTATTTAAAAATGTCCTAGAAGTTCTCAGACAGTAGCTGATTCCATGTCTTGTGGTAAGGAAATTTTAGGATAGGTGTAGCCATCCAGTTGTCACAATAAAGGGTATGTACAAGGATGTCTGGGTGGTGTTAAAAGAGTAAGAGAGCCAACAAAAGGGGCTCCTACTGGTTAAACTGTAAAAAGAGAGGCATTAAAAAGAAAATAATAATAATTATTAATTATAATGCCTTGAGTCTGTGAAAGGTCAAACAATGATACTTCAAAGGGGAGTTTTAACATAAAGTGTTATTGTATTGTTTATAAACGAAGAATGGCTAAAATAAGAGATAATTTTTCTGTAATTTTTTTAAACATAAGGGATAGTTACATTTGTCACTTTGTACACATGAATATATCTGAGATAAATTCTTAGAAATGGAATTGTTCAAGTATATATATTTAAATTTTTGATACACACTGACAAAATTGTCTTCCATAAAGGGCCCCAGCAATAAGTGAAAGTGACTCTTCTACACTTTCACCAACCCTGTTATCTAACTTTTTGATATTTCAGAATTTGAAAAGATGTATCTTATGATAATTTTAATTATACATTTCTCTTATCAGTGACATTGGGCTTTGTCCCCCCACCAATGACAAGTCATTTATACTTCCTTTTCTTTTGAACAATATCCTTTGCTCATGTTGTTATCACTTTTTCTTATTTATCTGTGGAACTCGTTACATATTGAGAAAATTAGCCCTTTATAGTATGTTTTGCAAATATGTCCTGTTCATTGTTTGATTTTTGAGTTGGTTTATGTTGTCTGTTTTTGTTTGTTTTGCAATGTAGAACTTTATTTTTATGTAACCAAACTTATCAATCCATTATTTTATGACTCTGGGTTTTGTGTCATACTTAGAAAGGTCATCTCCACTCTGAAATAAAAATCTTCTCCCAAGTTTTCTTATAGAAACTTTGAATCTTGATCCATCTATTATTTATTTTGGTGTAAAGAGTGAGATAAAACTACAACTTTGTTTTCACAAGACCATCTATTAAATAATATAATAGAATAAGTGAATCTTAATATTTGTAATATATTAACATTTAAAAGCGAGTTAGTCTACAGATACATGCAACAATATAAAATGAATCTCAAAAGTAATACGCTGCATGAAAGAAGCCAGACAAAAAAAGTAATATCATATGATCCCATTTATATGGGACTCTAGAAAATAGAAATGTAATCTATAGTGAAAGAAAGCAGATCATTGGTTGCCTAAGGCTGGGGCTGCGGAGGACACTGACCAGGAAGCGCACAGAGGGACATTCTGGATGTGATAAAGTATTCTAAATCTTGGTAGTAGTGGTGGTTTCATGGTTATATACACTTGGTAGAACTCAAATATAGTTAAAATGAGTGCATTTAAGTGCATGTAAATTATACCTCAACAAAGTTGATTTTTTAAAAAGCAAGTTATGAAAGAGTATTCACAGTATGATTTTTAGTTTTAGATATATAGAAATATATACATTATAAGAAAAAACACACTAAGGTGATAACAGTTAACCCCATACAGGAGGACTATGAGTATTTAAATTTTCTCTATTTCATTTATTTTCATTTTCTATTTTTTCTGTAGGAAAAATGAACTGCTTTGCATTAAGAAAAAAAAAGTTATTTAAAGTTAAAACAAGTATTACTTTGTACAGACCTTAATGATCCTAGGAAAATAAATTTGGAGAAATGAATGGGATTTCAGTCTCTACAGATTGAAAAAAACCCCACACAAACTTTCCAATAAAACATGCTACTTTTCTTAGCCAAATGTCTGAAAATAACCGATTTATGTTTTATCACTGACAATTGATTTCACAGATCATGTTTTCAAACATTATTGTTTTAAAGTTGAGAAAAGTGAGGCCCAGAGAAGTTAGGTAATTTGCCCACTTTCACACCACCAGCTGATAGCCAGGTGTCACTGTTACTAGTGGCAGGCCAAGGTTCTGATCCCAAATCCAGATCTGTTACTACAAACAGGGACCTACCTAGCCCACAGCACAAGCCTTCAGACTCGGTGTGCTTTTTGTCTTTATCACCTATTCTTTGTTTTATGAACTCATCTGCATTTCAAAAAGAATAGTGCTACCATTTTGGGAAATTCTTTTCAAAATAACATTTTAGTTACCATTAGAGTCTATAGTTTAAAATGCTTAATAGATTCCTGCAGGACTGTTTGTACTGAATATAAGAAGTATTGCTGGGCTGAGTTTTCACAAACCTGCCTAATTCAGCTGGTCCAACCCATTTAAAATCTTGGAGCACTTAATTGGTTATATTGAACTCTCAGTAGTTTTTTTTCTTCTTTATTATTTTTTCCCCATCACCATTTATCCCCGCAACCCTCTTCCACCTCCACTCACACCCATCCCCTGCAATCACCACACTGTTGTACATGTCCATGAGCTCAGTAGTTTTTAGAGTTTGTCATTTATTACTAAAAAGAACATCTTTCAAACAATTAAATCTATTTCTATTTCCTGATCTGTTGATGATATGATGTTAAATAATGACAGGGAAAAAATTATTGTCTTATTCTGACTATATTAGAAAACCCTTTGTCGTTTTACCTAAAAATGTGAAGTTCATTAGTTGGAAATAAAAGGAAACATTCTCAATATAATAAGGAATGGCTCATAATGAACTAAGAATAAAATAAACAGATATCAGGATAATAAATATATTTTATTTTAAAATTTACTCATGGGATTTTAATATCTCTTTCCAAACATTAATCATCCTTATATTTCTAAGATGAACTCTGGTCAGTCATGGTTTATTTCTTTTAACATAAACTGCTGAATTTGAGTAATATTTCATTTCTTTTTTATTAAACTGCTGAATTTGATAAGCTAGTTAAATACAGAACATTTGCATTATATTTATAGAGTTGTGTATAATTTTCTTTTTTGTGCTTTGTCAACCATTAAGTATACTGCGGGTTCTCTCTATGTCTAAGCTCTACAGAATGGTAATTATATTTTCCTTGGAAAATACCTTTCTTAGAAGTGGGTAAATTGTATAGAATTGCAAAACAGTAAGTGATAAGGAGGCAAAGAGAGTAACAGTTGCTGCAACTCATCAT
Organism: Miniopterus natalensis; assembly: GCF_054644295.1. Taxonomy (NCBI): domain Eukaryota; kingdom Metazoa; phylum Chordata; class Mammalia; order Chiroptera; family Miniopteridae; genus Miniopterus; species Miniopterus natalensis. The sequence goes on from NC_142088.1 coordinate 41,652,957, forward strand.
TTTTTCAGATAAGGAAATCCAGACTAGAGAGGTTAAGCAACTTGCCAAAGAGCACTGATATTTGGCCAAGCAAGGCTCAGCATCTCCAAGCCTCCAGTTCAATGAATGAATGATATAGATTTTTTTGACACCTATTCAATAGCAGGGAGTATGCTGTATAAGAGTAAAATGAATTGAGTTTGTAATTAAATTATAAGAAAAACATTTGGAAGATTACAATTAATTATTACATGACCACTTATTTTTAAAGGTGAAATAAATACTATATAGTAGCCATACCTGTGATTTTAATATTACAAGGAATGCCAAAAGGAGCCTCTCCTACAGTTCCAGTAGTCCCACCCCATCTGCATGCACACCCTAAGTCAAGTTTCTGTTGCATGAACTAAAAACAAAACAAAACAAAAATAGTTTCTTTAGCACCTACTTTTTTGCTGTCTGAAGAGAGAAAAAAATCAAATTCACATGTATATGACAAAAAATGTTTTTACTTATCCAAGGGCCTTTATGTTTATCTTCCCACCCCTCTCTTAAAGGTTACTTTGTTTTTCTGCATTTCCCGTATAGTTTTGTAGAGGAGAAATTTACACAAGTGTCTTATTCTAAAAGCATCTCATTAAAAACATCATACTTCAGTCCAAACCTCAAGATAATTATGACATGGCAAATGCCAGTTTTCTCTACCTGTTCAGTGATGGCTTGGAAGCTATAGAGTCTGACCAGTCCTGAGCTGTACATCACAATCAGTATTCCATGAGATAAGGTAGCATCTGTAACGTTCCCGAAGATCTGAGGGGAAAGGTAGATATCACCTGAGAAAAGACCAGGCGGCCCGTCCTCTGAGTGTTCATGGTGGTCTGTGCACTGGCTTAATATTCCAGCTACCACTACGACACCGCTGCCCAGAATCATAGGCAAGTATGACACAGAAGCTGGAAGCTAAGGCATTATCAGGATGAGCGGTGAGCCACGGGGTCTCACACCGGCCACCGATGGGAGGCACAGCAGCACTCACCCGCTTCAGCCATCTGCTGCACGGTTTCGTCAAGATCTCATGGCAAACTGTATTCCTCATGGACACCGAGTCCACCTAATTCTAAATGAATATTTACTCTACCATGCATATCCTGTCAGGGACCTATTCTTTTGCTGAAATGTTATTTATAAAGAGACTTAACTTTTAGCTAATTAAAGGAGAAACGATTGGATCTAAGAAAATAATTCTAATAAGAAACAGCCAGCTCCAGATTTTTATCATTACCTTGTTCTTTAAATCTTTAATAGTGTTTAATTTTTTAATCATATAAAAACCAAACAAGGTAAAGACCAAACACCTACTGAGTCATTAATCTAGCTAATTCGAGTAAGGCTTTGTCACTGTTCCCTTCCTGTTTCTATGCACTGGGACCTGTCATGATTTTTCACAGAATTCTGATGAAGAACTTGATCCTATGCCTATTTTAATATTCCACAAATGCCAAAATAGACAAATAATCACAGCAATGAAAGAACAGCTAGAAATTAAGTGAAAATGAGTTTCTATTTCTACTCAAGGAAAATTACTTAGTAAAGATTTACTACCCCAATAAATAGCTTAAGGTACATTCTAAGCCTGGACCCTGGTAGCCTTATCGTGCATGGTAAGTGAAAGATACACTTCAATCCTAAGTAACCATACTGAAACCATATTCCACAAATGATAATCTTGGACATGTGGGAATAAATAGAAACAGTTTATGACTTTGTTACGTGTCATTCCTGTGGTAGCCTGTAATTAGCATACACAATTACTTAATCCACAAGCACAAAGAGAACAATTACATTGATGAGTTGTGCGTTTCACTTATCTCTTAGAAGGTAAATCATACTTTGCTTTGATCTTGACTAGCTCATGACTTTTTATTCACTGATCCTCCGACCCCACTTTGAAGGAAGGACTTGTGTAATACATAGTTTCAAATAATGAGTGCTATAATAAAGAATCCACTCTATCTTAAAATTTGATTTGTACTTTGGAGTCAAATCTAGGTTAAAATTCCAGTTCCTCCATTTACTACCCGCTTAACTTCTTCGTTGAACACATTATGCTATAATGTTATGTTGTAATGTTTTACAACACGTTATGTTGTAAAATGCTCAAACTGCCTGGTACAAAACAAACAATAAATAACTAACATTATTCTTTGGGCTTTATGCAGTTTAGTATATTATGCTTATGTAATATAAATTCTTTAAAAATACATTCATCTTGTTTGCTAATGAACACTTGTGGGCTCTCAAGATCTGTCCTCTATAAATAATACTTTAGGTGCTTAATTAAGGACTAGTGGAACAGACCAGCAAATAACTATTCACTTAGAATAAGCAACAATTTTCTTAAAACAAAGTAGGAAATTACTGATTCTTTCACTCAAAGGAAATCTGTCCTTTTTTCCTCCCATGTAACAACCCACAAATCAAGAATGGCAAAAACAATAAATTTTAAAACTTGATGATTTGGAAATTTACATATTTAATTACAAGGCTTATTTATATATCATAAGCTTTAGATCTATACCTTGCAATTAAAATGAGGCATTTTGTTGCAGCTTTTCATCTTTATTTAATGATCATTTCAACAAACTTGGGAATAGTCCTTTGGAAAAATACCTTACTCGTTTCATAATTTTATAAAATAGTGGTTTGTTAATGACCACAAGCATTCAACACTATCCACATGAGAGGGATAAAAGCATGCAGAAAGATGAAGGGGTGATTAGGCTCTCTTCCCGTGTCAAATGTTCTCATATATTTTGAAATGAAATAAACTAGGTCAGCAAGCTTTTTACAGTCAGGGGAACATTTCCAATCAAAACATCTAATAAACAAACAATTAAATGATGACATTTCATCTGACTGTCGAAAAATTAATGTTGCAATTAAATCAGAAATGAGTTCTTACCTTTTTGTTGATCTCTAGAATCCCTATGAGTGAAAAAGGTAGGACATGGAACACTGCAAGGTACAGCAAGACAGACTGCTGAATGCCTGCCTAAAAGGAAAGACTAAAATTACAGGCAGCTCTCAAGAGTATTTCAGAAACACTCTGTTTTCATAAGTTGAAACCATCCACCTGTCCTAGCATGCAGTTACAGATGTTTTCATGAACTGAAAAACATCCAGCTACACTGCAGTTATTCAAACAGGGAGCTGTACATGCTCAAAATATGTCCATTAAGCCATTAGCACATATGAACAAAACTTTAAACATAACACTAACCATTTCTTAGCAACAAAATATATTTTATATACTGTACAACAAAAACATTTTATATACTGTATAACAAAATATATGTTATATATTGTATAATACATCACTATGTTACAAGTTAACATATATACTTATATTAATATAACATAAATTAATATATGTAACGATAAAATGCCTAATTGAAAGACACATAGTTATCACAGTCATATCATTTGAAAGTAGTGTTACACTGACATATCTATAAGAAATGAGAAAAAAATATCGACAATGAATGCTTGAGTGACTTCCCTGATCGAAGAGGGTTGCTTCCGTTCTTTGAAGAACAAGATCTAGTCAATTTCTTTCTACTATGGAAAGTAAAATAACCTGTACTATCCCAGAGTGGCTTAAAGGGAATTTCTCAAATGTGTGGTAAACAACTTTTATAGCATGCTTTGGAAAACAAAGATCATTATTTCTTTCATGACAAATCTGCAGACAAATTCCTATGGAAAAAAGAAATTCTTCACTGTATTGAATGTTTAAAGATGTCTACCTGCCGGGCCAATGCTGAGACTTTATTCTGAGCTGACTTGACTGTGATGACTTCTTGAGGCGTATCCCAGCTCAAGTATCTTTTAAAAGAATGAAGTAAAATTTATTCATTTGGAGGACAGGGGTCCTTATACTTAAAATAAAAATATAATAAATATTTTATAAGCAAAGTTTTCTAGTTACTTAAATTATAAAAGCAAAGTAATTTATTTTAAAAACAAATAAATAGCTAAAAGAATCCCCTCCCAACCCTTATATGAATATATTCTTATAAAAATATATAATTTTAATCCTTCCAGAGTTTTGAGGAATAAAAATTGTTTGATCCAACAGTATTCAAAACCTAGAAAACAAAACAACCATTCCTGCTTTAAAATGGGAGTTATAAAAAGCATAGAAAAAGTTACTTTCACATTCTGAATGCACTTACTCCAAAAATTTGCATCTAGTTTCTAAAACTAGTAGTTAAAATAATAGTTCTTAGACTGTACTAGGCAGACTAGCCTTCAGGAAAATCTACCATAAAGTGCATCCTACATATAGAATATTATTTGTAGATGGAAAACACAAAATTTTTTTTTAAGTTTATCTGTCAACCACTATAGGTTACTTATGAGGATACAAAGAAAATTATAAAGGGTCTCTATCCTCAGATCTTCAAATGTAGTCATGAGGAGAGAAAAAGAGAATAGGTTTATAAATCGAGATCTAGGTATACAATGGAAAACTTAAAAAAAAAAATTTAAATTAAAATGAAAAAGCTTTGAATTTCCTGGGCCACGAGTCTCAAATTTTTATAAAATCTTGAGTAATAAAATCATAAATAATACCTGAATTTGCAATATGAAGCAAGATATATTTTCTCAAGGACTTTCCCCGTAGTTGCTGATATACGAAGTAGCCAGTTATGAGCAGTTAGTGCTATGAGTGAGGATTTATAATCTGATGGATTGGGCAGCATTTCCCCCTAAAAAAATGAGATGTAAAAATGAAACTACTTGGCCATGAACAATCTGCAGTACTCAATGTCCAAAGAAAATAGCTAAACACTTAAAGAAACAGTCAAATAAGTAAACCAAAGGAGAAACAGTAAATGCTCAAATACACAAATAGAGAGTTAAGGCAAGGAAAGATAAGATTGTGGTTAATTACTTTCTTTTTCTTTTTGTGATTATTATTATTTTTAATTGCATTTATTGGGGTGACACTGGTTAATAAAATGATAAAGGTTTCGAGGATATAATTTTTGGGTAATTATTTTCATCATTAACTTATTGAGTTTATTCATATAAAGTACTTAAACAGTACCTGAAATAACTTATTACCTATTAATTATTATCTACCATTAAGTATTCAACAAATGTTAACAAATGATCATAACAACAGTAGGAGTATTAATGATGCTACTGTGATAAAGAGTTCAGCAACAGGAACAAGCTCTTAAGACCACGTAGAACAGCACAGCGGTTAACAGTCATCACTAGAATCAACGTTTCTTTATTCTAAGACTTGTTTTCCTTTTGGTAGAAGTCAAAATGGCAAAAGAGTGAATTACCCCATTAGTCACTGTGGCTCAACTCTAACTCCAAATGAAAAGATATAATCCAGAATCAAGGCAGCCAGACAGGAACAGGAAGGGCCTGGTTTTAAAGAAAACCTCTGTCACCAAGGAATTACAGCCCTAAAAGAGGGTTTCTGCTGAGGTGTACCTGCCGCTGGAGAGCTGCCACAAGGTGGGAGTCTAAGGCAGGGCGAGGGACAAAGCAAAGGGCTCGGCTTTGATTTGTGGAATAGACAGGGAGTTCTAAGGGCAAAGTTAAAAACAGGGAAGTTAAAGTTAATCTAGCATTTGCTTAGGCTGTAAGTGAAGAGAAAAAAAAAAAATGAAGGCATAGGTATTTTATACATGCTCCCAAAGATTTGTCTTCCCTTTCAAATGCTAGGAAAGGAAATAAGGGGGGGGGGTTGTTTTGTTTTTTGTTTTTTATCAATTTTTATTCTATGGTGTATTATATAAGTATCATCTCATGGAGATTTTTAGGTTTTTAAAAAATATACTATTTATACTTTGTCTGTTAAAAAAAAAAAAAAAGAATATGAAGGAGCATATATAATAGGCTTCAGATCTTTTCTTAAACCAAAGTTATATTCCACACATTGTCTCAGAATAGAACGGTGCTAATTTAAACAGTTTCACATCAGTATGTTAAAAACAATGCAGTATGCTTCTTAGTTTTTCTTAATGGAAAATCTTGCTTCACTTCAAATGAGAATAAAATGTTTAACAAGAAGTGAGACTAGGAACTAGGTTACCTGAAACTCTACTTTTACAGGACTGCTCCAAATTTTTTGGTGCTTTGTACTAGTGTCTTCAAAACTTTTCTCAATTAAGAAATTTGTCACCCTCCTCCCTGCACCAGTGAAAATGGATACAAAGGCTTTCTCTATTGGGGCACAGCAGTTATTTTTAGCTTTCAATAAGGAGCTGGGGAAGGAAACAGATTTAAAGCTTTCTACTTTTTAAAATGGAGCCTTCTGTGAACAGAGAGTAAGTGTCCAGGGAAAAAGAAAGCAGTAGCTACAGAAAGCTACAATTTTATGTAAAAACAGTGTGGTTTGTGTTTGTTTTTAAAATTTAATAGTAAATTCAAAGTATAGCATTCTTATCCTTGTGAGTTCTATTTTTCGTAAACAACAACCAACCGGATTCAAAGACCTGATTAACCTGTTGTAGTGCTTCCTAAGTGCATTTCTTATTACACTGATCCCATGGAAAACTAAAATTGAGAAATATACCTAAAAAAAGGAGGTTTATGATCAAGAGTTTGGAAAAATGGTTTGGCAATCACCACGCACATTAGTATTATAATAAGTATTATCACTATTAAAGGCTCTGAGAAGTAATTCTATAAATTTAACCTTTTAAACTCAGAATATCCCAAACTTATTTGTCTACAACCTAATTCCTCTGAATTCCTTTAGCAACTCTAAGATATTAACATCTGCCCTAGTCAGACTGGCTCAGTGGTTAGAGCGCCGGTATGCAGACTAAAGGGTCCCGGGTTCAATTCCAGCCAAGGGCATGTACCTCGGTTGCAGACTCAATCCCTGGCACCAGTCAGGGTGTGTGTGGGAGGCAACCAATCGATGTGTCTCTCTCACATCAATGTTTCTCTCTCTCCCCCTTGCACTCTCTGTGAAAAGCAATGGAAAAAATATATCCTCAGGTGAGGATTAAAAAAAAGATATTAACATCTAATGAAAAGTGTCTTGAAAAATACATACTAGGGCAATGCTGGTCTAATGGAATGAGCTTATATTATTAACATTATTGATTTTATTTTAGATAGAGAGAGAGGAAGTGAGGGAGAGAAACATCAAATTGTTATTCCACTTATTTATGCATTCATTGGTTGATTCTTATATGTTACCTGACTGGGGATCGAACCTGCAACCTTGATGTATCAGGATGAATGTCTAACCAACTGAGCTACCTGGCCAGGGCCTCATTCTTTTTTCATTTTTATCTTATGATTTTCCTAACAAGATTCCTGGAAGAAACTCATAAGAATCCCATTTCAAACAGTCATATAACATAACTGTCGCCCATAACATGCAACAAAATTATTTTGTTTCAGTATAGTAAGTAGAATGATTTCTCTTTTTAAAAATATATCTTTATTGATTTCAGAGAGAGGAAAGGAGAGGGAGAGAGAGAGAGAAATATCAATGATGAGAGAGTCACTGATCGGCTGCCTCCTGCACACCCCAGACGGGGGATCGAGCCTGCAACCCGGGTATGTGCCCTGACAGGGAATCAAACCCCAATTGCCTGGATCCTAGGTCAACACTCAACTGCTGAGCCATGCCTGGCTGGGCAGAATGATTTCTTAAACACTAAGAATAACTATAAACTAGTTTTTATTTCTTATGGAACTTTTAATCGGCTCATAACTTTCTAATTTACAAGATTTACAATTGGTATTGAATTTAAAAATATATTCATAATATTATTTCATGAGGAAAAATAATAAACAATAGATACACTCTCTTGATTCCTTTCAAGATTCAGGAATCACTATTATATTTAAGTTTTATTCCCTTATACAATATATTAACGATACTCAGTTCTAGGCTAAAAATGCTTTAGAAACAAATGCCTGAAAACAAATCTTACCACTGGGCATTCCCATAATAAAGCATCCTCTATTTTTTCTGATTTAGAACATTTGGGCATTTCATAAAGTTTTCTTGGCTCTGATGCAACACTGGAAAAAAAGGAAAACAAATGATTAATGATTATTCATCTTGATATCTGAGACAGTGTTTGCCCAGGTTTGAGTGATTTTTTCTATTCAGAAATTTAGACTACCAAAATACAATTACTAGTTTGTTTTTCTCTTCTTAATTAAATGTTAACATCTTTCCTGATTATAAAATTTATAATATATATTCATAGAAAAAATCTTAAAAATATAAAATTTAAATAGATTCATACTGTAAAAATACCAAAAACCACCACTAGTTCATTTCCCTCCAGTTTTTCTTTATATACATTTACCTACCTGCAGGTTATTTTCCAAAACAGAATCATGAACATTTAATATGAATATCTTGGTCGAATTACATGGTGTTAATATTTGTTACTCCAATATTTTTAAATGAAAATTAATTAAAGAGTCCCACTATTTTAGAATGTAGTGGATAAAAAGGTAAACACCCTTTATGGTTTGTTTACTCCCAAAATGCCTTTCGAAAAGGCTGAACAAGTTTATACTTCTGCCGATATATATATATTTTAAATATATCTTTATTGATTTCAGAGAGGAAAGGAGAGGGAGACAGAGAGACAGAAACATCAATGATGAGAGAGTCATTGGGGATCGAGCCCGCAACCTGGGCATGTGCCCTGACCGGGAATCGAACCTCGATCTCCTGGATCCCAGGTGGATGCTGAGACACGCCCGGCCGGGCTCTGCCAATATTAAATGCTACATTTTTGATGTGAAAGTCTCTTACCTTTCATTTATACTTCTCTGATTACTACTGAAATGTACTCACAGATGTTTTCATTTTTTAACTGATGAACTTTAAAACTAAACTACTATTTAGACACAATTTTGAGGGTAACAATTTTATTCACCTTTGATGTTTTCTCAAATCAAAGAGAATTTCACAGGAATGAAAGCAACCTCGTATGTAATTCTAACCTACAAGTAAAACACCCCTGAATGGCATATTAAAGAATTCTGATACTACTTACCAATGCCACTTCCACTGATTTAAAAAAAAAAAAAAATTAAAACAGATACCTCTAAATTGGAAAAGCTATTAATTGGGCATTAAATGATACCAAAGAATTACTGCTCATTTTGCTAGGTATGATGACATTATGATGTCCAGATTGTCACTTTCAGCATGATAACATGAGGAGATCTGTGGGTGTGCATCCCAGGAAAACTGGTATAGATTATAAAAGGATAACTATCTGAAAGTCTCTGGAAATGGTCCTGGGGGCATACGTGAGATGAAGAAATATGTAGTCAGGAAAAGCTACTAGAAGTCAGTAAGAAGAGTGAGTCTGTGGTAATTGAATTAGGATGTGTTCCCTCCCCACTATTCTCAGTTCAGCAAGACAAAAACTCCACTCCAGGCAGATGTAGCCAAGAGCACAGGGCTCCCTCTACCCCAGCTCCCAGAGGGCTACCCTCCTGGGGCAGCATTTATTATCCATCCCCCAGCTGCTTGTGGCTGGGGCTGAGTCCTGAATGAGTAAAGTCAAGAGGTGGGGTTCCCTTCTTCTGCCTAGCCCCTACTCATGGGACAGAGGTTCTACCTTAGGCATGGCATGCCTAAGAAGACTGGAGCCTAGATTTGTCTTATCCCATCTCATAAAGCAGTGTTCCACACTGAGAAAGCAAGAAGACCTGAGGCTAATGCCTGTCCCAACCCCAAGTGGTCAGCTTTTAGAGTAATCACTCAGAGAGAAGCATGCCATTGACTCCCAGACTCCCCACAGCTCCAGAGCCTTGACTCAAAGACTTTGCCATGGGGGAGAAGCAGAGCATGAAGCGGATAGCCCCTAGTCCCTTCCCAGAGGAACTGACTTCATCTGCAACAGAGTGGAGAAGTTCTAGCCTAAGTGCTCTCTCAAAACCATTGATGATTGTGATGAAAGGCAAATGGGAAAAGATTGGTAGATTCACTGTCCATAGAGGCTAAACTGTAAGCGGCTAACTTGTCAGAGAGAATCAGAAAAAAACTGCTAGGAGAAGCCCTCCTGAGTCAGAACAAATTTAAAACACTACCTAAAACACTATCCTAACTTCTAGTTTCTGGTCCAACATGTAAAGAGCTTAGAAGTCATGCCACCTGTCCTTGCTACAAGAAAAGAAAAATGAACAAAATGAAAATCAACAACTCTTATATCTATCAAACAATTGAGCTCACAGGGCAAACTGCAGCTCCCAACAATGGAGAGAGAGGTAGACACAAAGAATCACATCTTACCAGGAGCAAAACTCAGGAGCAAGCTGCGGGAGTCAGTACTGGGGAGACAAAAACAGAATTACTAGAGGACACCTACAGAGGTGTTAGCCTCTGACACCTACAGCTACAGCAAACATCAAGCACAGTCTAACTCCTAGCCAGATAAACATAAAACTTTACTCTAAAGACCCATTTGCCACAATTTCTTTTATCTGATACATCACATACAACTTTCTTTTTTTTTAAAATATGTTTTAATTGATTTTAGAGAGAGGGAGAGGGAGAGGGAGAGAGAGAAACATCAATCAGCTGCCTCCTGCATGCCCCCTACTGGGGATTGAGCCACAACCCAGGCAGGTGCCCTGACCCGGAATCAAACCGTTGGCCTCTTGGTGCATGGGAGGACACTCAACTGAGTCACACCAGCCAGGGCATCACATACAACTTTCAACAAAAATTACAAGGCATGCTAAAATGCAAAATACAAAGTTCGAAAATAAAGTATCAGAACCAGACTCAGATATGGTGAAGATATTGGAACCTAGATGGGAATTTATTGGTGATTTAGAATTTGGAATCACATTGGGAACTTAAAATAACTATGATTAATATGCTAAAGGCTCTAATGGCAAAAGCGGACAATATGCAAGAACAGATGAGTCATTAAGCAGAGATTTTTTTTTACAAAGCCTACGGAAAAATCAAAAGGAAATGCTACAAATCAAAAGTACTCTAACAGAAATGAAGAATGTCTTGGATGGGCTCATCAGTAGACTAGACACAGCCAAGAAAAGAATCAGTGAGCTTGAAGATATATGAACAGAAACTTCTGAAACTAGAAAGTAAAAAAAAAAAAAAATGAGAAAAACAGAACTTCCCAAACTAGAAAAAATAAAAATAAAGCAGAACAGAATATCCAAGAACTATGGGACAACTAGAAAAAAAAATGTAATGTACACATAATGGGAATACCAGAAGGAGAAAAAAGAGAAAGCAAAACAGAAGTAGCACTTGAAATAATAATGGTTGAGAATTTTCCAAAATTAATGTTAGATACCAAATCACAAATTCTGGAAGCTTACAGAACACCAAGAATAAGAAATACCAAAAAAAATCATACCTAGGCATACCATATTCTAACAGTAGAAAATAAAAAAGAAGCCAGAGGGTGGGAAAAGTGCATTACCTATGATGGACTAGGATAGGAATTACATTGGACTTCTTCTTAGAAACCATGCAAGCAAGTAGAGAATGGAGTAAAATACTGAAAGTGATAAAATAACCCCACCAACCAAAACTTCTGTATCACAAGAAATTATCCTTCAGAAGTTGAGGAAAAATAAGACTTTCTCAGACAAGCAAAAATTTAGGAAACGTGCTGTCAGTAGACCTGCCTTATAAGAAATTTTCAAAGTAGTTCTTCAGAGAGAAGAAAAATGATATGGGTCAGCAACTCAGATCTACATTGAGAAAGGAAGAGTGTTAGAGAAGAAATAAATGAAGGTAAAACAAAATTCTTTATTCTTCTTATTCTTAATAAAAGATAAAAACCTGTTAATAATAATAGCAACAAGGTATTCAGTGATTATAACTTATGGATAAGTAAAATGAATGACAGCAATATTATAAAAGGCAGTAGGGGGGAATTAGAAATACTCTATTACAAGTTAACTGCACTACCTATGAAAAATGTTACTTGAGCCTGCCGGGCGTGGCTCAGCAGTTGAGCATGGACCTAGGATCCAGGAGATTGAGGTTTGATTCCCAGTCAGGGCACATGCCTGGGTTGCAGGCTCAATCCCCAGCAGGGGGCGAGCAGAAGGCAGCCAATCAATAATGACTCTCTCTCATCATTGATGTTTCTATCTCTCTCTCCCTTCCTCTCTCTGAAATCAATAAAGATATATTTTTTAAAAAAGAGTGTTACTTGAAAGAAATTTAGATTAGTTGTAATGTATATTGCAACTTATAAGGCAACCACTAAAAATTTTTAAAAAGAGGTATAATTGATAGGCTAAGTGGAGGGAAAATGAATCACATAAAATGCTCAATTAAAACCAGGGGAAGCATAAAAAGAATAAAAGACAAAAAGGGAGTAAAGAACAAAGGCAATGAACAGAAAATAGTTACTAATATGGTAATTATTAAATCAACTGTATCAATAAACACTGTAAATGTAAATGGTCTAAATACAGTCATTGAAAGACAGAGGCTGTCAGAGTGGATTAAAAAAAAAGACCCAAATATATGTTGTCTACAAAATAAACCATTTTAAATATAAAGACACAGAGAGGGTAAAAATAAAGGGATAGAGAAAGATACACCATGCAAACATTAATCAAAAGAAAGATGGAGTAGCTATATTAATTTCAGACAAAGCAGGTTTCAACAAGGGAAATTATTAGGGATAAAGAGTGGCATTACGTAACGGTAAAGGGGTCACTTCTCCAAGCCATAAAAATCCTTAACATGTATCCATCTAACAACAGAGTAACAAAATGTGTGAGACAAAAACTGATAGGACATAATGAGAAACAGATGAATCCACTATTATAGTTGCACATTTCAGTACAACCTCTGTCAGTAACTAACAAATCCAGCAAGCAGAAAGTCAGTAATAATATACTTGAACTGAACAGTATCATCCATCAACTGTGTCTAATTGACATCTACAGAATATTTTATGCAACAACAGCAGAATACAGATTCTTCTCAAGCTCACATGAAAAAATTCACCAAGATAGACACAATCTGGGCCATAAAATATACCTTAACAAATTTAAAAGGCTAGAAAATAATACAAAGTATGCTCTCACACCACAGTGGAATTAAATTAGAAATCAGTAACAGAAAGATGGCTGAAAAAATCCCCAAATATGTGAATATTAAACAATACACTACTAATTAACAGGAGTAAAAGAAGAAATCTCAAGGGAAATTTTAAAATATTTTGAACAAAATGAAAACAAATATATAACATATCGACATTTGTGGGATGCAGCAAAAACAATGCTTAGAGGGAAATGTATTGCGCTAAATGTGCAGAGAGGGGTGGGCAAAAGTAAGTTTATAGTTGCTCATATGGAAAATAACACAATAATTAATCATACAGATAAACTCTGTGCTTTGCATACTCACAACTGCAACCTACTTTTGCCCTCCCCTCTATGTACAAGAAAAGGAGATGAGCTTCTCAGTTGGTGAACATGTGAAGATTCAGGGAACATGGAAGCTCTGTGCTCCTTCCCACATACCTCGCCTTATGTACCTCTTCCATCTGGCTGTTCCTTTTATAATAAACTGGTCATCTAAGATGCCAGTAACAAAAGAACACATGTTATGTGACTCAATTTATCTGAAACAGGTGAATCTATAAAGACAGAAAGTAGACTAGCAGGTGCTTAGGGCTGAGGAATTTAATTTTGCGATAGCTAAAAAATATAGGGTTTCTTTTGGAGGTAATGAAAATGTTCTAAAGTGATGGTTGCCTATATGAATCACCAACAGTTCATCAAAATCATATTCATTAAATATGAATTCCAATGAGCCAAAAATCACTGAAATGTATATTTTAAGTGCGTAAATTGTATATGTGAATCATATCTTAATAAAGCCATTTGAAAAAACACCCATATTTTTTAGAAAAGCAAACTTAATATAGCATGATGTTTAGAATATGCTTTAAAATTCTTAGCAAAGAGGTAAAGGAAAAAGAGAGAGGATGGGATAAAGCAAACGTGGCCAAATCTTGATAGCTTTGGAATCTAGGTAATGAGTATACGGGGCTTCACTATATTATTTTCTAGTTGAGCAAATTTGAAAATTTCCTCTTAAAACGGCACATATTTCCACAAAACATAGACATTCTCCTCTAAAGCAGCATCTAATTATTAGGTACCGGACTCTCTTGACTCTGATACCTTTAAAGCAGAATAAACTACGACACAGGCCTCTGAGAGCAGTGTGTCATTTTGCCTGCACTACAAAGTAATCTCACTTTAAGTGGTATTTACAAAGATGAAACCTGCCACTTTAGATTTAACAAGATTTTCAAACTACACGAATTTTACCAGCTGTTTTGGACACATTTTTCCACTCTCTTGTTTCACGAAGCTCTAATGTAGGCATGAGATTCTATAAAAATTAGAGTTAAGATCAACCGTGAGGCGGATTACAGCAAAAAATTTCCCCCCAAAAAGGTACCTGCTGACACAGCACCGATAATTATCAAAATATATTCTTCCTCTCTCATAGGCTATAGGTGACTTGGAATGAGTAGTCCAAACATTCTTAAATTTAGTACTTTCCTGAAAGACACAAAGAAGTTCGGTTTAGGAAATAACCCGTCAGCCTCTGCCGTGCACCCACTTTACGATGGCCAGTTAAATTGAGGGCTTTCAAAGAAATTTCACGTACGGAATTTAAAAACCTGTCCAATTCTTCCTCCCTCTCACGTTTTGGTTTAAGCAGGGTGACCAACTTTTGGGAAGACTGTTTGAGGGAAGACATAAGGAGCTTAAAAACCTAAAAGCGCCTGGCGGCCCCATTAACACCTATTTACTAATCCCCCAGGCTCAGGGCACCGACGCCCCTCTCAAGCACAAATAACCTCCTTTAAAGGGGCACGGCCGCGGCCCCGCCCCGGCGGCGGTCACCTGGCAGACCAGCGCCCGCAGCAGGCCCAGGTTCGTCCTCTGCACCACGCCCGCGTCGCTCGAGAAGAAGCCCAGCGCCCGGCGGCTCAGCCGGCGGCACACGTTGGGCTTCCGGGTGGGGCCCATGGACGCGGGCCCCGCCGCGGGGCTGGCGCGGCCGAGAGGGGCGCGAGCCTAATGCCCGTGCGGGGCAGCGGCCGCCACCTCGGGACCGCGAGGCCCCAACTCCCCGCGGGGACGTGGAGAAACTAGCGCGGGGGCCGACGGAAGACGGCGCTGGCACCGCGTGGGCACCAACAGGAGGGGAGGAGAAGACCCCCCTTTACGGCCTGTCCCCCGAGCCCCCCGGGCTCTGGCCCCGGCTACGGACTGCGTCGCCCCCGTAACGCGCGGCCTGCGGGAGCCGTTCCCTCCTCGGGAAATGTAGTTCCCGGGAGCGGGGCTTGTTTCCAGAACTACAGTTCCCATCAGGCTGCGGGGAGCGGGGAGCCCGGGCTCCCGCCGCTGGCCCCGCCCCCGAGGCCCCGCCCCGCCCCGCGGCCCCGCCCCCTCTGACGGGCGGAGGCTGCGCCGTGGGGCTCCGGCGCCTTTCCGGTCTGCAGGCGGCGCGGGCGACAACGCTGGGGGCCCCGGGGAGGACCTGGGAGCGCTTAGCTGCAGCCTCCGTGTCCCCCGCGCCTCTCAGCCCCTGCCTTTCGCTGTGGGAGACGCTGACTGGGCGCCGAGAGAGGCGCGGTGTCGAGGGCGACACCCCCAAAGCAGCGCCCTGTGCTGAAGGTACGCCCCGCGGCTTTCCCGTCAGTACCACGCTGGACGATGTGGATGTTCACGTTTAAGCATTCGGGGGCCGTAAACCCTGTGCTCGTGAGTTGTGAGTTAGCGGTGGAAGATGCTGGGCATTGCCACCAGACTGGGGTGCATTGGTTTCCCAGAGGCCCGCCCTTCTGCGGTCTGCGAGGACACAGGCTGGTGGTTTTGCGATAATTGCTGCGTTTCCCTTCCTCTCGCCTCCTCTTTTCCCCTCCGTAATGGGAATAAAATGTGAAATGTTTACATTCTTATTCGACTGCCTAAGAAATTCCGCGTTGATTCCTCTAAATAAAAGTAAAGTAAAATGTCCAGCCCTGCCTGCGGAGTGAAAGTTCCCACTGCACTGCATTGCCAGTCCTCACGCCCCAGCTGTGCCCCGTTGCTCTGCTCGTCCCTTGAGTCTGTCTTTGCCTCTCCCACGTGGGCTTGGCCTTGCTGCTTCCAGTTCAGCACATAGGCAAGGGAGAGATGGCATCTGACTGACAAAGCAAAAAGTACAGTACTGTGTGGGTGCATTGGGTCGCAAAGTGTTTAGTAAAAATTTGCCACATCTCTTTTTAACGCTGCTGAATTTCCTTTAGGGACTGGGCTTTTGCTGATTTTTCATAACTTATTTACAGCATACTGTGGAGTGCTTTGTGTATTTTTAGACAGTGCTATAATAGTTAATTTGGTAATTCATGAATGCAGCTGTCACTGAGAAAACTGGGACTCGGAAAAGATAACTGGATTTTCTTTGGCTGAAATGAAATTCAAATCATTGCCGAACTGAATCCATCATCTCTCTTTTCTCTCTCCTTCCCCTTCACTGCCACTTGTTTGTCATCTTGTGGTATTTACCTCACCACCAAGTCACCCAAGGGACAGTCATCCTAGATGCCATCTTCTTCTTCACCCACAACCAAGTCCGTTTGATTCTAACTCTTGCTCATCTCCTCATACCCCCTGAGTAATTTAGAATCTCACCATTTTATCACATTATATTATGAACAGCCTCCCTTCTGCCTTAAATACTTTCAGTTCCACCCCTCTTCACTGCTGCCAGAGTGAGTTTTCTAAAGCACAAACCTGCCATTTCTCTATTAAAATCTTTAAGTGGCTCCTAATCACCCGGAGCAGAATTCCTCAAACCCAAGTAAATACCCAGGATTCTCTGTTGTTAAATGAAAATATTTTCAGTATGTTAAATCTATGCAAGTGTAAAACTATATATAAATTCCTTATGTTGCATCTTTTGTGCAACTATAACTTATGAATAAATAGTTATAAGTTAAATGAAGCAAAACTATAAAACAAATTCAAATGAATACTTATACATTGTTACCGATGAGACTGTTGCCAGGCCTACCATACTCTAAAAGCGAATGTTCTCGGTCCTCCGTGTTGTAACTTCCTTATAGAAAGGCCTGTCCATACTGTCTTTGTGTTGAGAGCTCACTCACTGCCCTCACCTGTTTTCTTTATTTAAACCACTGTAAAGCCTTCCTTTTTTCAGTGTGTCGTGATTTCATTTGACCTTCGCTTGACAAACATCATTTACATAAAATAGTCCCCATTGCTTCTCATTAGCCTGTGCCGATGACAAATGGTACCACATGTTTACCAGTGCACTCCT
This sequence comes from Miniopterus natalensis, assembly GCF_054644295.1. Taxonomy (NCBI): domain Eukaryota; kingdom Metazoa; phylum Chordata; class Mammalia; order Chiroptera; family Miniopteridae; genus Miniopterus; species Miniopterus natalensis. The sequence continues at coordinate 41,670,310 of NC_142088.1, forward strand.
AAACACAAACGGAAACTGAAAATTGTGACAGTAATGGATTAAAAGGTGGTCATCCAGGTGTCCCAGAGTGTCCTTTTTGTTAAGAATTTTTTGTTGTTTAGATTTTTACGTAGGGGTCTGTATGGGTATATTATAGGACAAAATCTGAATCTTTTAGTGCAGTATACAGAGTACTCTGTTATCTGCATCTTGCCCACATTTTCAGCCTCATCTCTTTTTCCATCTTCACATTTGCTCTTGTGGTTCTGACATGGTGCTTACTTGCTCAAGCCAGTGTGCCTTTACATTTCAGATTTTCTTTGTCTGGAGCTCCCTTCCTCTCCTCCTCTTATCTGTTTATTTCAAGACTCATCCCAGGTATCTCAGCTCCACTCGGACACTTTTCCTGACCCCCTCCACTTTAGTTGTAACCTTGCCCTCTTCTAACATGTCACTCTGCATACGTTGGTTGTGGCATTATATTAGAATTGTCGTTTGACTTCCCTCCATTGTTTTTAGGGTATTCCATTCATTTAGTAAGCATACATAAGCATTACTTGTATTTTAGGTAGTGTACTATATAAGCTGAATGAATGGACTACTCTAAAGACAATGTCTGTATAGAATCCTTTATCAGCAACTAAGTGCTTTTAACATAGATGTAGATTTAGCCTCCCTTTAATCTTTATATCATAGGAAACCACAATATTAATAAGAAGAAATTACTTTTTAAAACTTAATTCCCAACAGTTCTACCTATAAAGTAGGTATTTTCCACTTCTTGAAGGTCAAGTGGCATGAACAGATATCCCTAGCTTAGGATTTAGAAATGACTTCTCTTAATTTGGGGCATAGAACAAACAGTTCCTTTTCTTTTACCCCCAGTTTGTATCTATATGATGTTTACAGAATACTTAACCATCTTTGCCATAATATTTTAAAGCGAGGAAGAGGAGATATGAACTTAGAAGTTAATAAAATGCTTTTTGATCATATGTGTTGTTTAGGAAGCATGGTATAACCAAACAAATATATAAAACACTCGGGTTATTAAACTTGAGCATTTGTTCAGAGACCAGAAAATTTGAGCCAAGGCCATGAGAAGTCATTCATTGAACATGTAATTATTTTCATGTACAATGTTCTGGGAACTGTTTTGGCATAGAGTGTAACAGTGAACAGGATGGACAAGGTCCTCCATGTTGGGGGAGATTAAACAAGACAGTAAATAAATACATTTAAAAAATAAGATTTCAGGTAGTGATAAGTGTTGTGAAGAAGATAGAACAGGGTGATGTGCTTGATAGAGTGGTTGGGAGCCCTGCTTTGGCCAGCATAGTCAGGGAAGGCCTCTCTGAATTGTGGGCTTTGCGTTGAACCCTGAATGTTGAGAAATAATCAATCTGCAAAGAACTAAGGTTACAGTAGTCCAGAGAAAGAGATGCCTGCTTGAATGCAGGGTCCCCAAGGCAGTAACAACTTTGGCTTATTCTAAAACTGTCAGAATGTGGCTCTTTATTGTGCACAAGAGAGATGAACTTGAAGAGGTAAGCTAGAAACAAGTTATTTCAGATATAAGGAATTTCTGATTTTAGCCCTAGCCGGTTTGGCTCAGTGGTTAGAGTGCCAGCCTGAGGACTGAAGGGTCCTGGGTTTGATTATATATAGCCAAGGGCATGTACATATCTCGGTTGCAGGCCCCCCCAAGTCGGGGCATGTGGGAGGCAGCCAGTCAGTGTGTCTGTCTCACATTGATGTTTCTCTCTCTCCCTTCCACTCTCTCTGAAAAGCAATGGAAAAAATGTCCTCAGGTAAAGTAAAAAAAAATTTTTTTAAAAAGAATTTCAGATTTTATTCTGTTATAATGGGAAGCCATTTGAAGGAGAGTGACATAATCTAATTTGTGTTATAATAAGTTTTCTATGGCTGTAGGGTGCAGAATGTACTGGGGTGGAGCAAGAATGGAAGCAAGGAAGCAGGTGGCTCTCCATCTTCCATTGCTCCAGATAAAAGATGATGGTGTTTGGACTGGAGTGCTAGCAGGAGGGATGGAAAGAAGTGAATAGATTCAGGATATATTTTGGAGGTAGAGGTGACAGGACTTCTAATGTAGTAGATATTAATGATGAAGAAAAAATATTCAAGTAAGATCATGATAAAGCAGAACCACAAATAAACATCACCAAATTCCCCAGAACAAATGAAAAACAGAACTCATGATGCGGTGCCAATGAAACAATGCTTAGATTTTATTAAATGTATATATTAGTATTTAAAATTTATTTTTTAATGTGTCTTTATTGATTTCAAAGAGAGGAAGGGAGAGGGAGAGAGAGAGTTGAAACATCAATGATGAGAGAGTCGTCATTGATCGGCTGCCTCCTGCACGCCCCCGACTGGGGATTGAGCCCACAACCCTGGGCATGTGCCCTGACCAGGAATCAAACCACTATCCCCTGGATCCTAGGTTAATGCTCAACCACTGAGCCACACCTGTCCAGGCTACATTAGTATTTTAGACATTAATGTTAGGATCTATTCTGTGGCTGGGGCATGTCGGAAGAAGGGAATAAAATCAGGTCCCAAAAGTAGGCAGGAGTCAGATCATGTGGGATCATGATAATGTGATGCAAAAATCACCAGTGATACAACATTCCCTTTAAGAGATAGTTGGGAACAGCATCAGGAACAAGAGTGGAATAAAGAGACCAGTTAGCAGGTAACTGTAGTAGCCCAGGTGAGTGTCACTTTTGGAAATTTATTTCATAATTATTGAGGCTTTTGATCACAAATTTGATTCTTGTGGGGGTTTTTTCTATATATATTTTAATTATATTTGTCAGAACATAATAATACATTTATACATATATAAAATCCAGAAAGATTTAGGTTTAAAGTTTTTTAAAAGCATTTTATTTATTCAAGGAATATGTATAGATAACATTGCATATTATATAAGTAATAATTTAAAATGAATACCCATATATCTATCATCAACTTAAAAATCAACAACAACAAAAAAGCAGAACATTACCTAAAACTTTGACATATCCTATGTGCCCTCCTGGTTCCCACATCTCTCTTTCCTCTTTATATAAATAAGATATTGTTAAGTTTTTAATGTTTTTGAACATTAAATAAATTTAATTGTACTGTATATATGTACTCTTCTACAAATTGCCTATTTTTTCCAACATTACACTTGACAAGTTACCTTAGTTCATTTAATTTAATTTAATTTCATTGTATGAATTTACCACAAGTTATCCATTTGCTACTGGCTGAGCTTTAGTGTCTTTCAGGTTTCTTATTCCTAGAAAAGTGCTGCTGTAGACATTCTGTTACACTTGTTAAAATGTATATTTGTTTTCTATTGCTGTGTAACAAGTTACCAAAAATGTAGCAGCTTAAACCAATACCATTTACTATCCCTAATTTTTTTCCCACTTGCCCCAGAACCACTTATTGAAGGGTTTCATGTATCTCCACAGATCTGCAGTGCTAACTCACGTTGTATATCAAATTTACATTCATAGTTAGGTCTGTTTCTAGGCTCTGTCTTCTCTCTCATTGCTGTTCTTTATCCCTGGCCTAATACCTAAACAATTTAATAATAAGGGTTGAGAGCTGGTAGGGCAAGTCTTCTACCTTATTCCTTTTCTTCAGGAGTATCTTTTCTTTTTTGCAATTTGCACTTTCATGTATTTTTTTTTAACCAGCTTAAGTGCCACAAAAAAAACCTTAATGGAATTTTGGTTGGTGCAGCATCAAGTCTGTATATCAATTTGAAGAGAACTGACATCTTTACCATATCCAGTTATACTGTCTTTGAAGACACTCTGTCTCTCCATTTATTTAGATCTTCAGCATCTTTCAATGAAGTTTTATAATTTTTTTCTTAAAGGATTTCATATCTTGCAACTTCCTCAGTACCTTGTTACATTTTTGGCCGGTGTGATAAGTGGCATATTTTTAAATTAGTTTTTCTAACTATATTTTTTGCTAGTATATAAAAATGTAGTTGTCTTTTCGTATATTGATCTTCTATTTAGCAACCTTGCTAAACTTTATTTTTAATAGTAATAATGGTCATATATAGGATTTGGGGGATTTTTCTATGTAGATAATCATGTCCTCAGAAAACTGCGGATGTTTTGTTACTTCCTTCTCAAGTCTTACCTTTTATTTCTCTTTTTCCTCCAGTGCTGGCCAGGACCTCTAGGGCAGCTGAGTAGATCCAGTGACAGAGGACATCCTTGTCTTTTTCGTGTTTATAAACTTCTGATGTTTCACCATTAAGGATGACGTTGTAGATTTTTTAGCCACCCTTTATCAGGTTAATGAAATTCTCTTCCATCCCATATTTGCTAAAAGTCTTGTTTATTTGATTTTTAATCATAAATGGGTGTTGAATTTAATGAACTGCTCTCTCTATTTGCTGAGGTGGTCGTATAATTGTTTTTTCTTTAATCTGATAACTTGGTGAATTACACAAATATATTTTCTAATGTTAAACCAAACAAGTTTATTTAGAGAAATTGTTGTGTTTATTTTTTTAGGCATTGTGGAATTTGGGCAGCCGCTAGCTTCAGCTCTCACTCAGCTTTCTGGGCCTTTGCTAGCTTTTGGTCCCCGAAGATTTCTCGTTCCTTCTTGCTGACTCAGTGGTATAGTTAACAAGATACATTTTTAGATGTATTTAACCCAGCCTCTTGGGAGTATTTACAGCAGAAAGGTTTTTGGAGTGTGAGGTTCACCAAATTATCAGAACTAGAATTCTACTTTCTTATATTTTTAGTGTAAAAGTTTTCATCAGTGTAAGATATGATCGCTTACCATCCATCATTTCTGTCTTCTCTTCTTGTGTCCGTGCACAGCCATTTCCCTCCCTGCTGAAAACAAGGAAGCAGAAAGAGCCTCACAGCAGGAGTTAAAAGGCACAAGTTCCAGTGCCAGCACCACCACTTAGCGAGATCTTGACCGAGCCACTTATTCCGAGTTTCATTCAATCATCTGCTAAGTGGAAACACTCAGGATTGAAGTGAGAACCACGCGAGTTTATAAATGTGAACACGCTGTTGTAAGGGGAAAGCCTGAAAAGTAATGATGTCAAGTGCATTGTCTGTTAGGAAAAAGGAACAGGATCAGGGAGTCTGGGGAAGGGAGAAGGTTGATTAGTAGAATGGAGGAATTCTTTGTAGGGTGGTGAAACTATTCAGTATGATCCTGTAATGATAGCTACATGACACTATGCATGTGTTAACCACAAAGAATAAACCTTTGTTTTATGTATGCAATTTTTTTAAAAAAACATATCTTTATTGATTTCAGAGAGAGGAAAGGAGAGGGAGAGAGAGATAGAAGCACCAATGATGAGAGAGTCATTGACCAGCTGCCTCCTGCACACCCCCAACTGGGGATCGAGCCCGCAACCCGGGCATGTGCCCTGACCCGGAATCGAACTCCGATCTCCTGGGTCCTAGGTCGATGCTCAACCGCTGAGCCACGCCCAGCCAGGCAAATTTTTAAAAAATAATTAAGGGGAAGTGAGGAATTCCAGGATGGAATGCAGCTGTAACGAATGTAACTGTATTACAAATGTATGCAATAACCTCACTGAAAGGGGCCAGGGAAAAGGTGCTGACCTAAGTAACTGAAAATAAAACTATAAGACTAAAGACAGTAAGAACCGCGTATGCACTGTACTCTGGTTGATAGTTTCCCACAGAGGTGTGGGTTAACAATTCTGAAACCACTGTACCTGTGTTCTGGAATTGAATAGTGAATACCTGGTTGGTGGATGATGGGAACCAGGTTTTTCACTTTTGGAGGGAGAGGTGATAGACAAGCAAGAGGTAATGGCTAGAACATTAGTATGAACTATAGTTTAGCTTAGTTTAGATACAGATGATACATAGAGAAACATTTATAGATAAAGGTATGTGTATATACTTGATTTAGTATACACATATACTCCCTTGCTTTGTCAGTTGAGAGGACCTACGAACAACCTGGTAGCAGGGAGCACACCCAGTACCCAGAGCAGTCTTCGATAAAAGGAACAAATGCTCCTTGGAGAAACAGTTCATTCTAAGACTGGGTCAAGGCACATATGAGGCTGCAATGTCTTGTAGTGCCAGAAAGTAAAGAAGTGCTAAAAAACAAAAAACACAGTGATGGGAGTGTGTCAGAAGGATACAGAAGCCAACAGAAATAAATAAAGTAGGATTAAGAAACAAAATAAATAAAGTAGTATTGGGTTATAATCCAAAGTTTAAAATAATTACCTATGAGTCCACACTGATATAAACAAATGACTGAATAAATAAATAAATGGGAGAGAAGAGAGAAATCTCCCATGGAAAAGAATTCCAAATAATTTATGTAGCTACTCTCGCCTTAAAGAGGTAGAGCATAACTCACCACTCCTGAGGCGTGGACTGCGCATAGCCATTTCCTTCCAAGGAACATGGTGTGGAAAGGTGGGGAAACGACTTCACAGTGGAGAAACCTGTCAGTCACCGCCTCAGCCAGCTGATCACGGTTAACATCCACGGTAATAAATTATGTTCATATCAGGTACCCTTGATATGATGTGATAAGAATGGCAGTTTACCTCTGTGGTTTTCTTCCCTAAAACCCATAACCCCAGTCTAATCGTGAGAAAAACACCTGATGAATACTTATGGAGGAGCATTCTACCAGATACCGGATCAGTACTCCTCCAAACTCACTGTCAAGGTCGTGGAAAACAAAGGCAGTCTGAGAAACTGTTAGCGCCAGAGGAGCCTAAGGAAGCCTGGTGTCTAACGTGCCCGGGTGGAGCCCTGGAGTAGGAAAAGCACATCAGGTGAAAATGAAGGAAGTGTGAATAAAGTATGGACTTAAGTTTATAATAATGTATTAATAGTGGCTTAATTAATTATAAGTACACTAATGTGAGATTTTAATAGGGGAATTCTGTACAATGCAACTTTTCTATGAACCTAAAACTTCTAAAATTGAAAGCGTACTTTAAAAATACAACACAGCCCGACCGGCGTGGCTCAGTGGTTGAGTGTCAGCCTATGAACCAGGGGGTCACGATTCAATTCCTGGTCAGGGCACATGCCTGGGTCTCAGGCTCGGTCCCAGCAGGGGGTGTGCAGGAGGCAGCCAGTCGATTCTCTCTCATCATTGACGTTTCTCTCTCTCTCCCTCGCTTCCTTCCTCTCCCTGAAGTCAATAAAAACAAAACAATAAATAAATAAAATAAAAAACATAAATATGGAAGACACAGCAGTATAGAGACAGCATAGCTTTAATGATTAAGAAAATGAACTCAGCAGCGTATTGGGTCCAGATCTCAGCCTCACTGTATTTACTAGCTGTGTGAACCTGGTTATCCTAAGTAACTACAATTACTTAATCTCTCTGTGCCTCAGTGTACTTGTCCGTTAAATGGGTTCATGGTAGGATTAAATGAGTCACTGTATGTAAAGCACCCAGAGTGTGCCTGGCACCCAGCACGATATAATTCTTTGATTCTATTTATCATCACTACTCTGCGTTGTTCTTTAGTTTTGAGGATCTCATGATATTAGCTGAATTTCACTGAATCTCTCTTCTTCGGCGTACTAGTTTTTTAGCTTGGCACTCCAACAAAACACTATCCATAGGACTTTGCTCATAAGGGGGAAGTCATTAAGATGATCAAGATCCAAGGGAAAGCAGGACCAGACCTGGAGGATTCCCAGTGCTAGTTTCATGCTGCGGGACTAAGTAAATGCAGAAGCCAGAAAGCCTGACAGGATCTACTTTTTATGGGCATAGGCGTGCCAGTTGACTTTATTTGGTTTTCAGGGGATTCCTTACTGAAACATCTGCTTCCCTTGTTAAACCGATGTTCCTTTAGGCCAGAGCACTGCCTCCGCTGCAAACCCCTCAGATTTAGGATTCAGCTTCTAAAACTTTGGTGATACTTGAAATAAAATGAAATGTATTACAGAAACGTATTTTAGGCCTTCTACCTCTCTACCTAAAATACAGACCACCTCCTTAGAAAACTCTTGATAGATCAGCAGCACAGGTAGAAGGGTACCCTGAGTAGGATGTAGGGTTTGGAGTAGGGAAGCCTGCTTGGCGTGTGGCTCTTGTATGAGTGTGATCGAGGCAACTCACGTAACCTCTTTGAGTCTCATCTCTTTCACCTCTAAAATGGTGATAATAAAAATGCCTGTCTTGCCTTCCTCCCTCGATTATAGGATTGTGGTAAGGTTTAGATAATCAGCTTTTTGTAAGTTGTAAAATCTATACAAATATTATTGTTACAGTAATTCTCAGGTTTTCAATCAGAATAAAACTGTAATGGGACTTTATAGTCATAGTAAGTGTTGTGGCTATCTGCATACCTTTATTGGTTATGTAATAAGGTGAAATAATTTTGAATTTAAAATGCTTTTTTTTTTTAAATCTTCACCTGAGGATGTTTTTTTCATTGCTTTTCAGAGAGAGTGGAAGGGAGGGAGAGAGAGGAACATCGATGTGAGAGAGACACATCGATTGGTTGCCTCCCGCACACGCCCCAACCAGGGCTGGGGATCGAGCCTGCAACCCAGGGTAGGTGCCCTTGGCAGGAATCGAACCCAGGACCCTTCAATCTGCAGGCCGACGCTCTAACCACTGAGCAAAACTGTCTAGGGCTAAAATGCTTTTGTTGCTATATTTTTTCATAGAACTTTAGTTTTTATGATTTTTTCTTTGGTGTAACAAAGGAAGGCATTGTTTTAATCCAGAATTGTCTCTTGGGGGGGGGGGAGTTGCAATTTGAGGAAATGGTTTCCAAACTCTTCACTGAAATTAGCTATATAGAGAGCACAAAAGTATATCCCTGTGATTTGGCCAGTTGTCTCCTTCAGACACAGACCCTGCTGTTCTGGTATGGGGCTGACCAGCAGAGGGTGCAAGAGCTTTCCCAGGAGTTAGGCTGGGCAGACCTGACCGGTGCCATCTGTGTTTACTGCCTGATGATTATCAAGTGCTATAAATGAAAAGGTTCTGGCACATCAGAAACAGTTACCAAATGGAAAGAGAGAGCAGTCAAAATGTCACGCAGCAATGTAACAAGTAGCAAGTACCTGCCATAGTTGGTGAATAGGAAGTGTCTGGCTAACTGGAATTTTACATTCTAGTAGGGATTATTCGTCTGTTTTCTACCTCCTCCTGCTACTCTTTGCCGTTTCTAATAATTTCTTTCTCTTTCAGGGCTCTTTGCCATACCTGCTCAGCATCTGCAATTGTCTTCCTTACCTGGTCTGACAAATTGGGGTCTTTTAAAAGTAGCCTTTCTCTGGACTTCTTTGGCCCTACGATATTTGAGTCTTGAATCCAGCCATCCACAGCACCCTGTCTGGGTCCCATTAACCAGGCTCTTACAGATTCCATGCCCCCTTCCTTCCATGTAAATGGGTGACCACCAGTAAAATTTGGAAACCTTTCTAGTGTTAGTGTTACTGTTACTACTGCCTGTATCATCTTTTTTCTTTCTTCCCAAGCATGAATATTATATAGAATTGTATACTTAGTGATTTAAAAAATATTTATATATTTTATGATTACCAAGGTAGTTTGAGTTTACTTAAAAAGAAAAAGTACATTTCAAGATATATTAAGAAGAAAATATAAGGCTCTCCTTGAGCCTTTCAATGAAAGAAAACTATTATAAATTCTTCTAGATTTTTTATATGCATATGTATACTTGTTGTTATATGTTATTTTTTAAAGTTAGTTTCTATTTGCTTGTTTTTCTTTTCTTTATTTTTTCTATATGTTAATTTTAAAAAATAAGATCATACTAGAGGTATTCTTTTGAACCTGACTTTTTTGCCCACCTAGTAAATAATGGACTTCTTTACATATCAACAAATTTAGGTTTGAGCAACATTTTAAGCAGCTACGTAATCTTCTTTATACAATAATTTAGCCAATCCTCTAAAGATAAGTATTTAGATTGTTTGGAGTTTTCATTATAATGTACAAAAAATGCCATGATAAATCCTTAAAATCTTTCTGAATATATTCTTAGGATATATTTGTATAAATGGAATTTTCCATAAAACTCTTTAAAAATTTCTGTATGTATTGCCCCAGTTTCCTCAGGAAAGGCCTTTCAGTGCTGTCTCCCGGACAGTGTGTGGGGATGCTTGTTCCTGCACACCACTGACCATGACATTTCACCGTTACCAAAATGATAGTAAGCCATTGCAGCCATTTTTTAAAAAGGTGGACTTTCCACTCTCTACGTCACTCCAGAAAATTAATCTAAAGCAGCGGTTCTCAAGCTTTTTGTTCTCAGGACCCCTAGACACTCTGACAAATTATAGAGGCTCGCCCAACAGTTTTGTTTGTGTAGATCATAGTTACGCAGGAGAAAGGATTTTAACATTTATTTATTTATTGTTATTTAAAAATAATAATAAACCCATGGCATGTTAGCATCAATAACATTTTTATTTAAAAAAATATTTTCCAAAAAAAAAATTAGTCAAAGAGTGGCATAGTTTTACATTTTTGCAAACCTCTTAATGTCTGGCCTAAGAGAAGATGACTGGATTCTTATATTTGCTTCTGCTAAGTCTGTTATGATATGTTGTTCTGATTGATGTGTTTGAAGAAAATGTAATCTCACACAGATGTCTAAGTAGTTAGAAAGGGGAGGAATAATTTAATAGTCTTTTCAGATGAGTGTGAATGTTCTCCTTTGTCACTACACCAAATCCAGTAAGGGGCAGTTTCTTAAAGGTCAACTGCAATATACTATTTGAAATGATGTGGGCGAACTTTTCATACTCTGTTGCATTAAAATCCATTGGTCTGTTTTGCACTTTGAACGGATCTTTAACCCATGCATAATTTTGTGATACCATGTGTTGGTCATCTGGAAAATACTGGTGCCCTGAATTGTACAGGTCTTCCTAATGTTGACGCATTTCATTATACAATATTACAAATACCTGGCCCTGGCTGGTGTGGATTAGTTGGTCGGGCATCATCCTCTGCACAGAAAGGTTGTTGATTTGATTCCTGTCTGGATTGCAGGCTCGATCCTGGCTAGAGAGCATGCAGGAGGCAGCCAATGGATGTTAACTAAGACCCCATGCTTCTCAGGGGGAACCCCCACAGGTGAGTTATCCCTCTGGAACTTCAGCGGCCATGGGAAGGAGGCCAGCCCTTTTTGCATCTCCTCCCTTCTTATTGGTCTCAATGTGGCTTCTGTAAATCCTTGGTTATGAGTTCTCTTCAGCTGCCTTCAGTTGGTTATACAGGATGATTGTTCTACAGTTTAGTTGTAATTCCAGTTTGGTCCTGGGAGAAGGTGACTGTACCTTCCACCCACTCCCCTGCCGTCTTGGATCCCTCGTAGTATATTGTGATGTCTGGAAGGGCAGACACTCCCCCACCCCCCTTAACCCCATCTCGCCACAACCAACATCACTCATTTCCCTTCAGTATTTTCCTGGCGCTTCCTTCATGTTTATTCTTCCAGAAGAACTTTTAAATTATTTGTTCAAGTTCTCCAAAAACATTTTTTTTGAATTTTGATTGGAACTAGTTTCATTTTATAGATGATTTTGGCAAGAATTTTACATTTTTACAATATTGAATCTTCAACTCCTGAAACCCATGTACTGTCTTCCTATTTATTAAAATGATCTTCCATGCCCCTCTGTAGAGTTGTGTAGCTTTCTTTATATCAGTCCTGTACATTTCTACCTATGTTTATTCCTAGATAGTTTACATTATTTTTTGTTGCAGTCATAAGAGGGATCTTTCCCCCTATATATTTTCTATTTTTGCTATCCATATATATTTTTTAAAACTTTAAATAAATAAATAAAACACATCTAGTTCATATTTCCAGATAGTTTTGGCTCCTTAAGAAAGAATAAGCGAAAAGGGAACTATCATTTGTGGTAGCACAGTTTGTACTGTGTGAACTTGATTTATGAGATTTGACTGTTTAAGGAAACAGAACATACCAGAGCTATATCTCCATGAATATGATATGTCCAAGCTGGTTATGTTGGGAGTCTATACATTTACGGCAACAAGAACAACAACCTACTCTAAAAACAACAAAGGGTCTATATCTTAAAGTTTGCCACCACTGAGGATATTAAAAAGAATCAATAAGCTTGCTATGAGGACATTATCTGAAAATGGAATTTCAAAGATGTTTTACTATTATTAGAGTAAGTAGTAATCTCTGAAGGTGACTTATTTGAAAGGACTACACTTATTTTGATGTACAGATCTAGTTTTTTAGTTAAACAGCATTGTTTTATAGACATACCTTATGTTATCAGGTGGCAAAGAGATGGCTGATAGGTATTATGGGGAGAGGGAGGGGTTAAAAGAATCATTTAATCAGATTGTTTTTGTGTTAAATAAGATTCACGTTGCCCCAGGCAGTGTTTCAGCTATTTGGGAAAATGGAATTTGCCAGTTTTCTAAGGCCGTTTAAAATAAACAAATTTCTTTTTATTCACATTATGGATTTTTTAAAAATGTGTGGACTAGCCTGGTATTTTAATCACCATTGGAAATGTTCCTCTAGAAATGTGGTTCTAAGCGCTTCACAACTGACTTACAAATGATTTTAGAAATAAGATTTTTTATAGATTGAAGATTACTAAGGTTTCTCTGCATGATATAGTCCTTGGAGATTAAGAACATAACTAATATTCTCAATTATTCTTAAGCAACTTGCTGCAGCATTATTATACATGAGCTTTGTAAGAAAACATTCTTAATGTTGTCGTAAGAAACATCCAGACCTACAGAGAATTCTTATAGGTTTATTTGAGCCCAAACTGATGACAACTGCTGGGAAGCAAGATCTTGAAAAAGGGAATTCTATGGAAAATACCCTCACAGGGCGACCTGATAATAAATTCCTAACTGGGCAGCCATAGTGTGTAGTCATGCCCCGGGCCTGTAACTTCTTTAGTGAAAGGTCTTAAGCCAGCAGTGCCCATTGTTCTTGTGCATCTAGGTTAATACACCTTTGAAATACCAGAAGTAATTCTCCTCCATGGAGGTATTAACCCTCAAGAGAGCACAGAATCTTGTTAAGTATCCTGTAATCCAATCCAGCCTTGATGCCCCCACCCCCACCCCACCATCACCCCCACCCCTGGATATATGTCATCAGTTTTGCTCAAATAAACTCATAAAAATTCTCTACAGTTTGGACTTTCTTATGTCAACGCCCCTAATCCACAGACTTTCACCTCTTTGGGAAGCTGGGACTGCTTAGGGCTGTTTAACTGAGAAGCATATGGAAGGTTTGATCGTGTGGTACTCGTGAAGCCCCCTGGAAGTTGTAAGAAAGCCAGACTAATGATAACAGTAATATGAACTATAATTTATTGAGCACTTACCGTGCACCCAGCACTATGCTACAAATATGCTACATAGATCACCTCCTGTAACCTTCCTATATTTTGAAATAATCTTATTAGCCACATTTTTATTGAGGAAATTGAGGTTAACAAAGTTAAGTATCATATCAGAGGTTATGTGGTAACAAGAAGCAAAGCCTGGATTCAACTTAGTCCAAACCCTTCACCTCTTCACCTGAAATTGCTTTTGAAGGAGAATTGAGGCAATTCTCCCCTTTTTGGGGTGTTTCTGCTACTAAGAGGAGTAAGAGTAGAATGTTCTGGAACAGAATCTTCTAATATTGTATTTCTCAATGTTGAAAAATGTGTAAACATGCATTTAAAGGGGAAAAGAAAATTCTCAGACCCCTGGGGCGACTTAAAATATTTTAGTACATTGTTACATAAATTGAGGTATAAGCTTCTTGTGCACAGAGCTCTTACTCAACTACAAAATGAAAATAAGTAGAGAGATACAACCACAAAGCCAATAAAATTCAAATTAACAGTATTACAGTGTGACCACTGATGTTTTACCAAAACTCAATTGCAGCGCTCATTATAAACAAGGTACTGTTTATAATGACCAGCACCACACTGGTTCTTTGGACTTCAGCCCATCCGTACTGCACTGTGTTCTGTGTGTCTTCTCAATTCCCACACCACTTTTCTCTATTCAGAACGCTGCAGAATCTTTTACAGAGTGCCGTATACTCAGATGCATCTTTTCCATATTATCCTGTGCTGTTATACCCTTTGCATAACTAAATCCCACATTCTTTTTAAATTACGAAAATTTCACTTTTGTTTGGAAATGAAATTTGGACACTCTTTTCCCCTAATGTTATATTTCAAAGTTTTACATCTAATGTCCATTATGACTTGAATTTTTAGTAATATTCCATTTTGTGCTAGGGCAGCCTTATTGATACCTTAGTGCAAACATGACTGGGTAGATCCTAAAAAAAGTACAAATATCTCCTTTCACCTAGTGTACTAAGGGTCCTTTGCAATGAATCAGAAAGCAGAAGTTCCACTAAGGACAGAAGCCCATTAATCTCATCAATGTGAATTTTTCCTGGAATTTGTAAGGACTGATTACACACAAAGTATGAATGCAACTTAACATCCTTCGTCAGCCCACCAAATCTGATTAGTGCCTTCAGAAGTTTCTATAGGACACACATGTGAAATGCCAGGTTGATGAGCTAAAATAGATTTCATTCTAATCCAGCATAATGTTTTTGGAGACAACTTCCAGAGTAATTAGAATAGTATACCCTTCAGATATTTTGGATTAAGGCAAGTTTGAGATGGGTTTACGTGAAATCCCTCAAAGACATAACTTGTGAGCCTGGCCGGCATGGCTCAGCGGTTGAGAATTGACCTATGATCCAGGAGGTCGCGGTTGGACTCCCAGTCAGGGCACATGCCCGGGTTTTGGACTCGATCCCCAGTAGGGGGCGTGCAGGAGGCAGCCCATCTCCCTTTCTCTCTCTGAAATCAATAAAGACATATTTTTTTTAAAAAAGACATAACTTGTGAGTCCCAGTAGCACTCTTTTTGTGTGCCTGAGTACAGGGGATGGCTGCCTTTAAGGGTGGTCACGGAGTGCAAACAGTGGACATGAGATTCCCATTTTGAAGCTACAGAGTGACTGACGTCATAGTGCGATCAAAGTGCTCTGTAAATACTTAACTGTAATTGTTGTTGTTCTGTTGTTGCTAATAACCTTATTTATACCAACAAATTATAATCATCCAAAGAAAGATTAAAACAAGATGTTCGAGTTGCCTGAACTGTTTGCCTCACTGACATTTCCAGGGTTAATTGAAGCTTCAGTTTTCACCGCAGTGCATTTGATACCTGAGTGTTTCTTACCTGTTGGTTTTCGCTATCCACACAATAGCACTTTAATTTGCTCTCATTAATGCTAGCCTCTCAGGTTAGTGCAGCTTTATCAAGATGATGCTTGTTGCTCTGAATGAAAACTTTGTACCAGCTTCCCCGCTGAGAAGCCAAGCTAAGCAGTTACAAAGGTAAAAACATAAATGTCTCACTAATTTGTTTAGCTAAAAGATGCTCAGAACCCAGGAAATATCGAAGAGGAGTTAACTTTTAAATAGAGGGCAGGCATTTAGTGTATGTTTTACGGCAGTTTCTTCCCCTGAGATTTCAGTGAGCAGGACAACTGGGAATCCTTGTGGAGCCTTACAGATAGTTTTCGCTCAGCTAAGTGCTCCAAGGATAATTGTTATAGGTTCACACAACCAGCAGTACTATTTGCTCTAGTTCTTTGGTGCTCTGCTAATAGTATGGAGAGGTGAAAATGCAGTCTTAGCATCAAGCTTTAGTAGCAAGGGAAATAAGTCTTTCTTTGCCTCTGCTCTTCAGCTGTGTAAAAGTAGACCGTTGAAAAGAACTGGGTGTTAAAATGGTACATTGTTTATGTGAGGCAAGAGTGCTTTGCTCGTATATTGAGATTTGAGTACCGGAAAAAATAACTGCTCTTCTGCATCTGGGTAGGGACTGGTGTCTCGCAGTGGCGTTACTTGCTATTTGTTTAAGGCCCAAGAGAGGAAACAGAATTGAGAGAGATGAAGGGAGAGAAGGGATTCTGGCCTCGTTAAGTCAGTTACAACAAATTAGCACCCCCAGTACAGACTGGGGAGTCAGTACTGTGATCCTTCTTGTGTGTGTAGGATACAAAAGTGGAAGGCAAATGGGTGAATGTATGTATGTGAATAACAAAAATGTTTTTAAAAAAACAAAGTAGAGTGTGGGCTCTCCAGTTAAACTGCTTGGATTCAAATTGAAGCCCCATCAGTTACTGGATGGGTGACTTTACCATGTTACTTCATCCCATATGGGGTTTTTCTCTGTAATATAGGTATAAAAATAGTACCCCTTGATCGGGAAATAGAAGTTAAATAAGATAATACATGTAAAGTGCTTAGAACAGGCCTTACATGGTAAACAGTTAATTTTTTTTAATTCTGATTTCCATGAAAAATAAATTGGAATTGGTGCTTTATATCCTCAAAGAAATTTTTCAATTTGCAAAATATAGTATGGAGTATTTTCTTTAACTAAAATCATGCTTTTTATTTAAAAAGTACTTAAAACTGTTACTCTACAAAAATAAAATTTGCAATTATTTAAGAAATGCTTTCATGTTTATAACATGAAATATCCATATATATATATATATATATATTTTTTCCCCCTATAGTGGTAGAATATGTTGTAGTTTGTTGGTATAGTAAGGCAGATGTGTACATCATTGTGGAAAAGGCTCCATTTTAGTGGAAAGCAAAGCATCTAGCCCAAATTTGGAGCTAGGGCAGAGATCTCTTCCCCACAAGTCATCCTTCTATATACCAAGGCTGTTCTTTTGCTACCAGCACAATGTGGTGGTAGTGGTGGGCCCAGAAAACTGCTAAGTACTCAAGCCATCTTCTCCTTGGTGTGTCATACTATATGCAAACCCCAAGTCATTTTATACATTTGTTCTTTTCCTTGCATTACTAAAATAGGCACACATACTTACCTATACCTAGAGCTGGCAGAAAGCCTATCAGCTCTTCATGGCATACCTCTGTATACTTGATAGCGTAATAAATGCTATTTATAATGAAATTCTGTCACTTCCGTACTCCTGAGAGCTTCAGTTCTTTTCTGGATCTGTTCCTTAGTGATTGCTTTAGCCAACTGATTATTCATGACTGAGTCTTGGCATTGAGATCTCAGAGGTCCATGGCCCTAAAGCCCCTGAAGAGAAAGGTGGGAACCAATAGGCAAAGTAAGTAAAAGCAATACCACTTGATTATATGGACTAGAATCTGATACGGCAGAATTAGCTTGAGCTAAGTTAAGTGAAGAATCAGGAACGCAGAGCTTTTCAGTGGCTTTCAACATTAAATAAAAACCAACACACCTAATAAGAATTTGTGAAGATTCTTCAAATTAAATATCAGCCTTAGCAACGAAAGCGCACCAAGACATACTAGAAAACAGTAATCCATGTTTCCCCCGTTTAGATAACCTCAAGTTTTATTCCTGACACACTTGATAACCTGAAAGTGTAATGAGAAGCACTAAGTTTGTGGGAAAAACGCATTGTAACAGTGTGGCCAATATTCAAACATTCATTTCATGCAAATGGACTACTTGTCTGGGTTATGCTGGCCTCATAAAACAAATTGAGAAGTGTCTCTACTTCCTAAAAGAGTCTGTGTAAGATTGGTATTATTTCTTCCTTAAATGTTTGATATTCACTAGTGACGCTATCAGGCCTATGGTTTTTCTTTGTAGGAAGGCTTTGTTGTTGTTGTTTTGTTTCGTTTTTTATTGTGGTAAAATATACACAAAATTTACCATCTTAATCTTTTTTAAGTGTACGGTTCAATGACATTCACGTTGTTCAGCAAACATCACAATCATTCATCTCCAGAACTTCATCTTCACCAACTAAAGCTCTATGCCTGTTAAACCCAACTCCCACTCTCCTCTCCCTGCCAGCCCCTGACAGCCACCATCCACTTTCTGTCTCTGCATTTTTTACTTCTCTAGAAACTTCATATAAGAGGAATGATACAGCATTTGTCCTTTTGTGGTGGACTTCTTTCACTTAGCATAATGTCCTCAAGCCTCATCCATGTTGTACCAGGTCAAAATTCCCTCTTTAAAGGCTGAATAATATCCATTCTATGTATATATCATGTTTTGTTTATCTATTCATCTTTCTATGGATACTCGGGTTGTTTTTACCTTTTGTCTATGCGAATAGTATGCAAATATGTTTTTGATTCCTTGTTTTCACTTTTTGGGGTATATATCCAGAAGTAGAATTACTGGATCATATGGTAGCTACATGTTTAATATTTTGAAGAATTGCCATACTGTTTTCCATAGCAGCTGCACCATTTTTATTCCCACTAGTAATGCACAAAGGATCTAATTTCTCCACATCCTTTCTAACACTTATTTTCTGTTTGTTTTTTAATAATAGCCATCCTAATGGATGTGATGTTTGTTTTTCTTTAAATTACAAATTTAATTTATTTAATAAATGTAGGGCTATTTAGATTTTTTTCTTGTACTGTTTTGGTATGTTATAGGTAAATTGTGTTTTTCAAGACATTTGTCCCATATAGTAAATGGAATAAAATTATTCATAATATCTCGTAATTAGCTTTTCAACATCTATAGTGTTTGTGGTGATGTCCCCTTTTATTCCTGTTATTAGAAACTTGTGTTTTCTGAAACAAAGGTGTTTGAAATCAGTCTTGCCAAGGGTTTATCAGTTTTATTAATCTTTTCAAAGAACTAGCTTTTGACTTGGATTTTCCCTGTTTCACCTATTTTTTATTTCATTGATTTCTGCTTTTTATTATTTCCTTTTTTCTACTTACTTTGTATCTAATTTACTATTTTTCTGCCTTCTTAAGATTTAAACAGGTCATTGATTTGATATCTTTCTTCCTTTCTAATAGAAGCATTTAAAACTATAAGTTTTCCTCTAAATATTGCTTTGGTCACATCCCATAAATTTTGATATTTTAAGACTTCATTATTATTCAGTTAACATATTTTCTAATTTGCCTTAACATTTACTAACTCATGTAAATCTTTGACCCCTAGGTTGTTTAGAACTGTGTTGCTTAATTTCTAAATATTTAGGAATTTTTCTAGATATTATTAAGTTTAGATAGAAAAACAAAAATCAACAGTAAGAGAAGCACTTTAAATGTAAACATACAAATACATTTTTAAAAATATATATGCCATACACAACACTGCATAAGACAGTTGGTGGAGTTATATTAATATTAGACAAAGTACAGTTCAAGAAAATTACTATTGACAGAGAAAAGGAAAGATATTTATTAATGAGTCAATTCATCAAAAATATTAACATTTAATATTATTATGGTCAGAAAGCATACTCTGTATGATTTTAACATTTTGGAATTTATTGAGACTTGTTTTATAGCCTAGGATATATGGTCTGCCTTGGCAAATGTTCCATGTTCACGTGAGGAAAATGTGTATTCTGATGTTATAAGATATTAAGTTGATAATGTTCATCTTACATCTTTATTGATTTTTTGATAGTTTATTTCTGAATGTTCTATTTATTGCTAAGAGGGAGATATAAAATCTCTAAATATTACTGTGAATTTGTTAATTTCGCCTTTTAAAAAATTCTGTCCATTTTTGCTTCATGTATTTTAAAGCTTTGTTATTATATACATATATACTTAGGATTGTTATGTCTTGATGAATTGGCTCATCATTATTTAATGTCCCATTTTAGCTCTTTAATAGTCTTTTTTTAAAAGTCTACTTTGTCTATTAATACAGCTCCACCAGTATTTTTCATGCAGTATTTGCATGATATCTCTTTTTAATATATTTGTATTTTTATATTTAAAGTGTTTCTCTTATAGACAGTATATAGTTGGGTCTTGCTTTTTCATACAAATTGACAATCTATGTCATTTTTCTTTTTTAAATAAATATGCCTTTATTGATTTCAGAGAGAGAAAGGGAGAGGGAGAGAGAGAGAAACATCAATGATGAGAGAGTTATTGATCGGCTGCCTCCTACATGCCCCCTACTGAGGATCGAGCCCACAACCCAAGCATGTACCCTGACCAGGAATCAAACCTCGATCTCCTAGATCATAGGTCGATGCGCAACCACTGAGCCACACTGGCCAAGTAACAATCTATGTCTTTTAATTAGAGTCCATTTACATTGAATGTAATTATTGATATGGTTGGGTTTAAATATGCCTTCTTGGTATTTGGTTACTAATTGTCCCATCTGTTTTTACTTCCTCTGTTCTTCCTTTCCTGCCTTCTTTCCAGTGAATGGAATGTTTTTATTTCAAATAAAAATACTTCTTACCCATACAGCTTCATTTTGCAAATAATATCTTAGTTAAATCTGTATCCAAATTAGGGTATGTTGAAAGAGAGTTTAGAGAGGGTACATAAAGAGAGTGGGACACTCTAGTAGCAGAAACCAACTTTCTCCACCAGAATTCTAGCTAACCCTGCTCTTCTCTTCTTTTCCCATCACAAAATGAAACCATGGCCTAGTAAACATTAAGCTGTTACGATAGTTATAACATGAAGCACATATATCTTCATCACTGTAGTCAGTATAACTGGATAGCTGCCTGTATGCTGTCACATTCTTCCCTCATTTCTTTCTTCCACACTGTAAGGATCTTAGGAGCCACCTTGGAAAATATGAAGTAACTTTCTTCCAATTAAATTTATATAAGACAAGTATCATTTCTGTGTAATCAGTCAAACAATTCACAAGCAGCTTGGTGCTCCCCTTAGAAGCTTGCAATTTACTTGAGAAGGCATTTATGTAATTTTATTATATATTTATATTTATTATATACATTTGTATATTTATGTAATACAAAAGACAAAGAGGGATGCAAGGCTGTGATTGTTACAGATAGTAAGTAAAATAGATAAAGATGCTTATGTGGTTAATTAGAAAAACAACTGCCTAAGCAGGACAAATTGCCACATATTTAGGTCCTGACCACGCTATAGTCTCTCTACAGGCTGGCAGCCTGCAAGGGACACACATCTCGGACATTTTCCTGAATTGCCTAATATCCAATCTGCTTATGACTTGTCTCCAACTGTCTGTAGAGGTTTTTGGTAATTTATAATGAGAGAAACCGATCTATTATTTTTTTCTCTCTTCCTCTTCTATATATAGATAGATATAGATAAGTATCACATGATTATTTGAAGGATTGAAATTTCATTTTGATTTGGCTTTTCTGGGTGGAATACGTTTACATCATTTTACACTTTCGAGCATGAATTTCCTCTCTTTCTGGGTGTAATCAGTTTCTACTTTTCAGCATGGAGATTTTATGAGTAGCATTCAGTGCAGAAAGAGAGCTCTAAAAATAATTGTGCAAGTAGGGTTTTCTTAGCCTTACACGGCGCACTGGCAGGAGAAAAGAACAAAGGCACATCAGAGGAAAGGTAGTGGTCTGTGGAGCATTTAACTTCATTTGCTTCCACCAAGAAGGAAAAACAAACAAGAAAAAAGAGATCCACACTAGCTATTGAATGTTTCATTTTCTCATCACTGTTAGTCACATTTGAATAGAACCATTACAGTCTTTTTGGTGTATATAACTAAGCCTTTTTTTTTCTCCAAAAGGAAAACCATGAATTTTATGTTCAAAAACACAATGAGATGTTTTTGACATTCTGCAGTTCATTTTGGAATTCATGGTCTTAAAACCCATTGACTTTCAATAAGGTGGTAAAGGGTGTGCAATACATGCCATTTTTATGCCTAATAGCACCTCAGATAGTCTCTTAATGCGTAGTATGTACACACGCCTTATAGCATCTGTTTCCACCTGACAGCTTACGGCGTTAGGCTGAATGTCGTGATGAACAACTGAATGGGAGTGAAACGCCGAGCAGTATTACAATGGCTTCTTACTGGGAAAAGTAAGCTCTCTAGAGCTTCTTTTTGATACTTTTCCATAAACATTCTAAACTGACATATTTGCCAATACATAATTAGGATGACATACTATTTAAATGTTTAAATTATTTCAGAAATAGGGATGGATGTGGCTAGTCAACTGATGAGCTAGTGCTTTGTACAGGGAAACCTACTTAGCAACGTGTTACTAAATATTCTTAAAAGTATGTGTATGCAGGTTGTTAGAATTAAGAATTGCTGGGATTATATCTTAATACAGTATCTCCTTATTTATTTGACTGATTTTCATTTTATTTAGCTCAGCCCAGGCGATGAGACAATAGGTTTATTTTCTTATTTGGCTACTATACTTAGGGGTTTGGTCTAGTGGTCACAAAATATCCCCTAGAAATATGTTTTCCTAGAATTCTAAAACATAAATAATAAAATCACTTAAGAAAGCTTTTTAATACACAAAATTCAGATTCTGGGCTTATGTGCTTTGGCCATGTGCTAAAAATTATATAAGCAAATATCAAACAAGGCAAAGTTGGTCAAAGCTGTGCCTTATAAAGAATGCTAGCCAATGTCGCGCACTCTAAATATTCTTTTCCCTTCTCTTAGCCTGAAAATACTTGAGGAGAGAAGCTGTCATGCCCATCTTTCATTTAAAATTATTTAGTCTGCATGTCCTTTCGCGGGTTATAAACCTTTTGGACCAGTTTTTGGCTATTAGATAAACAATATACTGTTTAATCCATATTGACTAATTAATTGTTTGTAATTTTTTAGGTACTGATTAAGATGAATGGGATTTGGAGAAATTCTATTTCCTGTCTACGGATAAGAAAGGTGCCGCACAGATGCCAAAGTGGTGGTCACCCAGTGGCCCCTCTGGGATCAAGGATTTTAACTGACCCAGACAAGGTTTTTGAGCACAACATGTGGTGAGTTATCTTCTTAGTTTTGATATTATGTATGTATATTAAAAATCACCAGTGGTATTATTTTCACTTAGCACCAAGAAAGGATTTTCAGTGCTGAGCAGTTAACTTATGTGGTTGAGGCCAACTGATCCTAATTTAAGAGTTGACAATTCTAATTTCTTTGCAAATGGAGTTGGAAAACTGAAACTTCCCAAGTGCTTTCCTCAGCTTTGAGGTTCCTGCAGGGCCTCCCTGCTCACCCCTGATCCTGATTTGCTTGTGTATCACTCCCATCCTCAATTCTAGGTAGAATCCTCCTGCTGCCCCACAAGCCCTTCTTCTTTATAATTACTGGTCAGTCAGCAAATGTGTATTCAGTACTTGCTGCTCACTAAACACCCAGGAGAACACACTGGTATACATCTTGTAAGAACAACTCAGCAACACAAAATCACTTCTATTTTGGAATAGTCAGAAATATTTCTTTTTTAATTTCAGCTCCATGAAAGTATAATTGACATATAAGGGAAGATTTCTATAAGTGGGGAAACAGAGATTAGGATTATTTATTCCATCTTCAGTACCTAAATATTCTACAATATTTGTGGAATAATGACCTAGATAGGTAAAGCTGGAGTAAGCTCATTCTAGGTGGGTAGAAAGTCATAAAAAACAGAAATAAAGAAGTAAAAGGCATAATCTGGAGACAGTAAACAGGATAGTTTGCCAAAAATAAAGGCTCTTCTAGGAGATTGGTGATTGATAAGGTTGAAATGATATAGGCTAGGCATAGGTGTAGGAGCAAGATTATGCATGATACTGAATTCAGAGCTGAGATGTAAGGCATTATAGAGCCACTGAAGAGAAATGACTTTTTACCTAGTTTAAGAAGTATGTATATTTAGTAACAGCATCCTGGACAGATCAGCAGGTAGAACTACAAGGAGGCAAGGGACCAGTAAGAGAAAAATTTCAAAGAAAGAATAAATAGAACTCGTTGCTTTTGTAGAGTAAAGGAAAAGGAAGCATTTGACTGAAGTTTTGATCCTAGATGACTAACAGAAATAGGAAAATCAAGAAGTAAATTGATTTTTTATTTTGGAAGAAAATGGTGAATTTAGTTTTAGATATTTTGAATAGGCTTTGGGAGCAGAAGAATCTGGTAGAAATGTTCAGAACACAGACTCTGCTGCTGGGAAGAGGGTCAGAGGCCAGGGCTGAAGATGTAAAGTTGAGTATGACATCTGCAGACAAAATTGTTTTCTGAGTACCTTTGGGAGGAGGGTCTCTAGGGCTGGGAAGGTGATCCGGGGGCTTTTTATGTAGTTATTGCAACAGAATATCAATTTTTAAAGGAATAGATTGACCATTTATTAATTAGTCCTGTACTATACAATATGGTAGCCACTTGCCGCATGAGGTTATTCAGCACTTAAAACCTGATTAGTCTGAACTGAGATGTGCTGTAACATTTTGAAGACAACACAATAAAGGTAAAATATATCATTTATTAATTTTTATGCTGAATTATATGTTAAAATAGTATTAATTAAATACTATTAAAATTAATTTTAAAATTAATTTTACTGTTTTTCGCTTTTTTTAATGTGGCTACTAGAAAATTTTAAATTACTTTTGTGGCTCACATTATACTCTTTTGGACAGTTGCTGAATTAAAACCATTTTGACTACCAGTACCCACATGGACAGTTATAGTAGGCGAGGAGATCATTGCTAGGCAATTAAACCCCTAGAGGATCTTCTTCTGAGCCAGTTTTTTTTCTTCATTAGACTCTAGTGATTTACCTGTCTGTGTTCTCCTTTTCCATTTGCTACCACCAGCTCTTTTGTGCAAGATCCCTGCCTACCCACTTGAGTTCTATTTTGTCGTAGGCTTCGGGAAAGCAAGGGTCGCCTGGTTCAGTGGACTAGCTTTGGGCTGCTGCACAAGAATCCCTTGGAGAGTTATTGTTTCACTAGGTGTGGCCCAGAAATTTGTAATTTGAAAAAGGTCTTTTAGTAATTCTTTTGAGCAGCTAAGTTTAGGAATCCTTGATCCAGTCTAATGATTTTCAAACTTTTCTCTAGCAGCAGAATTTTTTTCCCTAGTGAAATCATAACATAGAATCCCAATATTTAAAAGGTCATGGCTCAGCAGTTGATCATCGACCTAGGATCCAGGAGATCGAGGTTCGATTCCCTGTCAGGGCACATGCCCGGGTTTCGGGCTCGATCTCCAGTTGGGAGACATGCTGGAGGCAGCCGATCAATGACTCTCTCATCACTGATGTTTCTCTCTCTCTCTCTCTCTCCCTCTCCCTTCCTCTCTCTGAAGTCAATAAAAATATATTTATAAATAAATTAAAAAAATAAAAGGTGAAAACAAACGTGCTCTGAATGGAGTGGGCGTGAAGGCCTAGGGCATCAACAGCTCCACCTCCCTTTTCCTCCCCCAAGCCTCATCTCTCACGTTAGCAGCCAGGAGGACCTTCAGGGTTCTGTTGATCAAAGTTTGAGAAACCTTGATCTAGTCTTGTCAGACATGTCTCCACAGCATACCCCACAAGGGGTTTTCTAACCTGTGCCAGGACACCTCCAGTGACCTCTCTCCAAAGGCAGAGATACACTGTAACAGCGACGTAGGAGGAAAGTAGTTGTTTCACACCAACTGAAAACCAGAAGACTGGTTTACTTTCCCCTTCCTTCAAGTACAAAGTTCTGTCCAAAAGTGCTCCCTTCCTTCCTTATGTTCTCCTTTATATTTAAGAGTAATGTTTCCTCTCTTGCTGAATTTTGATTTTTTAAAGT
Source organism: Miniopterus natalensis (assembly GCF_054644295.1). Lineage (NCBI taxonomy): Eukaryota > Metazoa > Chordata > Mammalia > Chiroptera > Miniopteridae > Miniopterus > Miniopterus natalensis. The sequence continues at coordinate 41,695,931 of NC_142088.1, forward strand.
TTCTAGAAAAGTCTATATCAATTTTCTGTCAGAGATGTTAGTCAGGATTATCTACAGTTTATGTTTCTCTTCAGTCTCTAGCTTAGTTAATAAGGACTAGTTATTCTATATATGACCCTCTTTAAAAATTTTTTTTGAGAAAAAATAGACCCCTTTTTATTGAGTTCCTAACCTCCTGAGGAAGGTTTGCCCTCCCGATTCTGGATGTTTGTATTACTAATATTTACAGCTGCCTATAGGCTTTAATTTTTTAATAGCTTGGTGAAGTGAATTTCACATAATGTAAAATTAATCATTTTAAAGTGAACAGTTTAGCAGCATCAATTACATTCACAGTTTTGTGCAACTAGCACCTGTATCCACTTCCAAAACATTCCCATCGCTCCGCAGTGAACTCTCATGAGGCAACTTAGCCCCACCCTGCCGTCCCCCAGTTCCGGGCAGCCAGCAGTCTGTGTCCCGTCTCTGTGGATTTGCCTCTTCTAGAGATTTCACGTAGACCGAGTCCTATGATATGTGACCTTTTGTGTGTGGCTTCTTTCACTTAGCATAATGTCTTGGAGGGTCATCCACCTTCTAGCATGTATCAGTACTTCATTCCTTTTTATGACTAAATAATGTTCTGTGGTATGCATATGGCACAGCTGGTTTACCCATTCATCCACTGGTGGAAATTTGGGCTGTTTCCACCTTTTGACTCTTGTGAATACAGCCGCTATGAACATGTCTATACACTTACTTGTTTTCAATTCTTTGAAGTATTTACCTAGGAATGGGGTTGCTGGGTCACCTAGTAACTCCATGTTTAACTTTTTGAGGATGCACCAAACTATTTTACAGAGTGACTAAGTCATTTTATAGTTTTCTGATTATCTTTTAATTATACTTAGTGCATTTATTAATTTGGGGTGGGGGGACACTGACATAAAACTATATTTAGAATGCTTTTGAGAAATGGCCCAGAGATCTTTCTATATTTAGCAACTTAAACACTTACTTGGCGAAATCATTCCTCATTCCATGCTGTTCCAAGTGTAAGTGTGTAGCAACTTTTCGAGAGAACCCTGAAAATTATAAGAAAGCAGTAAGTACTTGTATTATCATATGACTAAATCAGCTAGGCCAATGGCTTTTAAGCTCTTTGGCATGATCCACAGTAAAAAGTACAGCTTACATCATGGGCCAGTACATGTACACATAACTATGCACATATATGAAATAGGAACAAAAGTTTTCTGTCCCATTTTTACCATGTGAGACATGTACAGATAGTTTCCATTTATTCTGTTCTACTCCATTTCTGTTTCTTTCTCTTTTTAATTGTCAGTATAAGACTACCTAAATTGATTTCTTGACTCACTAACAGTTGTGACCATTAGTTTAAAAAATTCTGAGCTAAGCTATTCTCTGTAGATCTAAGGCAGGACATGTATGTTGTGAAATGTCTTTCTATTATATAGCCCATTTAAATGATAGACTGTTTCCAGAATTCCAAGTGAGTTCAGATATCAAGATTTTTTTCTTATTTTATAGTATCAATTTTTCTTTAATCATTGTATTTATCTCTGATTCCTCTCACCGTGTTTAATACACAGTTCATTAATACAGATAAATATTTTCTTTGTCAACCTTCATTATGACATTTGTCATTAGAGACAGTCTAGTTTAGATGTTGAGAGCACATATTGACTAGTTGTCTAAACTTGGGAACTTACTTTATCTGTGCCTCAGTTTCTTCATCTTTAAAATGAGATAATAATAGTAATATCTGCTCTCATAGGGTTGTTGTGAGGATTAAGTTAGTATATATAATATAAAATGTATACATATAGTAAATAAGCAATACATAAGAATCAGCTATCTTATTGTTACCATTTTCTTTTCTTTTTTTTCCTTTTTTTAAAAATATATCTTTATTGATTTCAGAGAGAGGAAAAGAGAGGGAGAGAGAGAGACAGAAACATCAATGATGAGAGAGTCATTGATCGGCTGCAACCCGCAACCCGGGCATGTGCCCTGACCGGGAATCGAACCCTGATCGCCTGGGTCCTAGGTCGACGCTTAACCACTGAGCCACGCCCGGCCGGGCACCATTTTCTAACATACTTTAGTTACTTACATATCTATTTTATCTTCATTATTTGATTATATGTTTCTTCAGAGAAGACTTTAGCTTATGTCTGTTTCATAACTATATTCTGTATATAATAAGCGCCTAATAAGTCTATTTGAATAAGTGAATCAATATAGAGAAATATGATATCCAGTTCATGTCTATTAGAAGTTTATAGCTACACTCAGAGTTAATATAGTAGCTAAACATGGGATTCAGAATCTGAATTTAAATCTGGACTCTACCCCATTCCAGCTATGTGAACTTGAGCAAGTTCCTTCAGGGGGATGTTGTATTAAAGGACATAAATATGTAAAACTCTTAGTGATAAGTACTCTCTAAAAGCCATCATTCTTGTTATCAGTATTAGATGGAGAATTGACATATATACCAATGAACAAATAAACAATAAAGAGGGGTGTATGCAAGGTCATATGATGAAAACAGTGAAGACCATAGTAATGGTCTGAAGAATAAAAAAGACTCCTTGTCTCTAAAGATACTTCTCTCTAAAGAACTTCTCTGTTCTTTTCAGTTACTTTCTTACAATAAATTCCCAGAAGTATAATTCATAGGTCAAACAGTATGTGTCATTTTTTCCCCTTGGATAGTGGTGATGGCAGTGGTTCTTAAATACCTGATTATTTTCAGTCAGTTTGTTAGTTATTTGTTTCTATGCTTAAATCCTATTGCAATTGTATTTATTACTTATAAACTTGAATGATTCTTATTGCTGTCTGTTGGGTTTGGGTACACGTGAATCAAACGTTTCTAATATAAAGAACTACCGTAGAGCTGCAGGTCTGGAGGAAGTCCCATAAATACAGTGGGAACATTTTATAGGTTTCAGTGGGGATTCTGTAACTGTACAGTGGAAAATCTTTTCTGCAGTGGTTTAGGCTGTAATATTACCCTCACTTTGCAGTTAAGAAAATGAAGCAACATAAAGAACAGTGTAAGGAAGTTAGAGCAATTTAAGAAATAACTAAACCTATTAAGTGCTCAGGAAGAAGCATGTTGAACTAACAGTTTAAAACATGCTTAAAGCTAAAGACCACATATACTCTCGTTGTCTCAGAGCTTGATTTTTTACAGAGAAGTGAATTGTTCTATTTCCTTTCTCATATGTTATAGAAATTTACATGTGAGAGGCTTGTCCCAGCCTTGATAGTGCTTTTTCTCATCTTCACCCGAGGATATGTTTTTATTGATTTTAAAGAGAGAGAGAAACATCGATAGGAAAGAGAAACGCCAATCGGTTGCCTCCCGTATGCTACCCTGGGATCGAACCCACAACCTAGGTATGTGCCCTGACCAGAAATCATACCCACCACCTTTTGGTGTATGGGGACGACATTCCAACCGACTGAGCCAACCCAGCCAGGGCAATACTAGTGTTTAAATAAATGATTTGTTGCCTTTAATAATATTTTATATACAGGGTGGGGCAAAAGTAGGTTTACAGTTGTATGTGAAACACAGTTTATTCTTGTATTATTTATTATTATATTATTTTCTATCCGAACCTACTTTTGCCCCACCCTGTATATTGATATGTATCAAATACAAAGTATATTTGCCAGCTCAAAGTTACATATGTGATTGCTCACGTATATTAAACTAAGTCAAATCAAAAATCTATTCTAATCTTATTAAAGCAAGTGATCAAGCTGCTTAATGACTATTTGGGTTGTAAATAATTGGGTTTTATTTGAAATAATGGTGGTTAAAGTTTCATCTGTGAAATTCTGAGTTGTACATCATCGTTTGTTTTTCCTGGGGACTTCAGTGTACCAGGTCTAATCCTTCTTGGAAGAAAGCAGCCTCTCACCTTTCGGTGGTGTGTTTATAGGCAGGTCGCTGGAGTGCACCCTTTCATATCTGATGGCACGCACATTACCTAACATAGTACCAAGCTTATCCTCATTCTACCCAAACCACCTCCTTATTCTCTCATTGGTACGCCCAGTGTTCTTGATACTCGGTTCTAAGACCTTGAAATCATTCCTGACCCTTCTTCCACTCCCTGCAACATCTAGTTAGTCTCCAGGACACAACAGGCTTTCTTCACAGTGTTTCTCCTCCCGCTCTTTGTTTCTGTTTTTCATTGCCACCACCTGAGTCCCAGGACTCATTACTCCTAGGTCACTGTAACAGTCTTCTAATTGGTCTCCCCTCCTCCCGCCCCCCCAAGTCACTGTCTTGCACTCTACTGAACTGCTCACATTTGAGATCCTCCGATTCTGAGCACACCAGCTCCTAGCTTCAGCTGCAGTTACCCAAGAGAACCAATCAAAATGGATTTTTTTGTCTCCTCTATAAACTATCCATAGTCCCAACTTACACACATATCAGTTAATGTTTATCAGCCACCATAATGATGCACCTCAGGAATTTTATAATTTACTCCTTTCTCCTCAGGGAGATAGCTATAAGTATCATGTGATACTACTGTTAGTAATGGGTGGTTTTTTTTTTTTACAATTTTCAATAAGATATATAGAACTTGAATTTTTGTGCATGTGATTTCATTATTGTTTAGAAAAATGGTTTATTCCAGGAAATCACATCACTCGCTATAGTTTTACCAGTTGCAAAAAGGAAATGCATACTTTGTAAAAACAAAACCAAACAAAAAAATCACCTTATTGTATAAAGATGCTGCTTTTATTCCAAGAAAGACATTTTTGTGGCAGAAAAAAGTATCTTCTCATATAATGAAAGCAAATTCTGAAACTAAAAAATACTTAAAGAAAGTGCCAGACCTTAGAAAGGTGGCCCTTTTATATGTTATATCAGGTAGTCTATAATTTAAATACAAATGAACCCATTTATAGAAATTAAGGCAGATAATAAGGAAAGTCTAGAGTTCCTTTAAAACTGAGGGTAAGTACAAAGTATTTTACAAGTATTTTAAAAAGAGCATTCAAAACCATTAAAGACTACCCTGGTCATAAGCTAACAAAAAGGCAAGTGCATTTAGTGTTAGAGTAAAATACAGGAAACCGTACCAGCAGCCAAATAATCATGCACCACAGTAGTGCTTCTGGGACCTCAGCAATCATTTCCAAAAGGTGGCTGGGGCCTGCAACACAACCAGATTTAAAGAAAGAAACCGTGGGAGTTCCAGGGTGGGTTGTGCCAGCACTTATCAGAAGGAACATCTGACACAAAATATATTCAGTCGACATGGAATTAGTTTGTATCATTCGTCTTTGAGTAATCTAGAATGACAGGTGTCTCCCCTGCCACCCTTTTCCTGCTTTCTTCCGTTATAAAGCATGTTTTACAATCATTTTGTTTTTCGATAGGGATCATATGCAATGGTCAAAAGAGGAAGAAGCAGAAGCCAGAAAAAAAGTGGAGGAAAACTCAGCTGTGCGAGTCCTTCTGGAAGAGCAAGGTAGGCAACTAAGTGTCATACCTCCTGGAGCCTGGTTTTTCTCTTTGACCATCCACTGATTCAGTTCACACCTCGGGCTCTTTTCCTCCTAATTGTGTCATTACTTTGGGGAGTTCTTTGCGTCCACCTATGCCATCTACTTATTCCATTTGGGAGAATGCCCAGTTTTTCCAGTTTAGTGGGACCAAGCTAATGAAATAAATAATGTATTCACCTTGTACTTGCTCTCTTTTTAGCCATATTGTTGCTTTTTCTGGGAGATATACCCACATGGGTGGCATTTCAGACAAGATAGGAAAACATAACTTTAAATTTTTCCTCTTGCTGTGAGTCCTTTAGTATCTGCTGTGCGCTTCACTTGTTAGGAATATTCAACAAATTCAAACACTTTGAGCAAAGAAGGTAAAGTTGTATCAAAATGTTGCTGGTCTTTTAGGATAAATATAAAGTTTCAATAAGGATTTAAGATAACTTTTCTTGAAGGCTATGCCAGCCTTAAAAAATAGCTTTGGAAAAATTGATCTGTGCTACTATCACAAAAACAGAAAATGTGTTGCTGAGGATGTAAAGAAATGGGAGCCCTTACGCATTGTTGGTGGACTTGTAAAATGGTGCAACTTTTATGGAAAGCAGTATGGAAGCTCCTTGAAAATTAAAGATGAAACTACCACATATGATCTAGCAACCTCACCCATGGACATAAAGCAAAAAATAAAAAATAAAAAATAAATGAAAGCGGTGTCTCGAGAGATATTTACACATACATGTTCACAGCAACACTGTTCACAGGATGCAAAAGGTGGATGCACCCAAATGTCCACTGACGAATAAACGGATGAACGAAATGTGGTAGGTACGTACACGGGATTATTATTCAGCCTTAAAAAGGAGGAAAACCCTCTCACGTGCTATAACCTGGAGGAGCCTGGCGGACATTAATGATGTGGAGTAAGCCAGTCACAGAAAGGCGAATACTATATAATTCCACTTATATGTGGTATCAAAAGTAGTCACATTCATAGAAACAAAGTAAAATGGCTGTTACCAAAGCCTGGGGAACCGGGAAACACAGAGTTGTTGTTTAATGGCTGTAAAGTTTCAGGTTGGCAAGATGAAAAAATTCTAGACATCTGTTTCACAGCAACGTGAATATACTTAACACTATCAGACCGAACACTTAAAAATGGTAAGTTTTACATTATGTGTTTTTACCACAGTTTTTTTAAAAGCACTCCAGAAAACGGCCTGTGCCCTCACTCCATTGCTGGGAGCCCATGGACACTTAGCTGAACACCTACACTCTCCACATACGAGTTTTTACCTGACTTTTTTTTTTTTTTAAATATATCTTTATTGATTTCAGAGAGAGGAAAGGAGAGGGAGAGAGAGAGATAGAAACATCAATGATGAGAGAGTCTTTGATTGGCTGCAGCCCGCAACCCGGGCATGTTCCCTGACCCGGAATCGAACCCTGATCGCCTGGATCCTAGGTCAACGCTTAACCACTGAGCCATGCCTGGCTGGGCTACCTGACTTTTCTTAAAATCATTTTTTCTTTAACACAGCTTGGTTTTTTTTTTCCTTTTTATAAAAAATCATTTATTGAAGTACCAAATACAGAAATTAATTCTCACAAAACTCAATGAATTTTCCAAACACCCACATCAAGAAACAGAATATTGCCCGGCCGGGCGTGGCTCAGCAGTTGAGCATCGACCTAGGATCCAGGCGATCGGAGTTCGATTCCCGGTCAGGGCACATGCCCGGGTTGCGGGCTCGATTCCCAGTCGGGGGCATGCAGGAGGCAGCCGATCAGTGACTCTCTCATCATTGATGTTTCTCTCTCTCTCTCCCTCTCCCTTTGTCTCTCTGAAATCAATAAAGAGATATATTATTAAAAAAAAAAAGAAACAGAATATTACCAGCAACCCAGAAACTTCCTCATGTTCCTTCCCAATGACAGTACTTCCCCCAGCCCCTCAGGCCCCACAGTGGGCAACCACCATTCTTCTGGCTTCTAACACCATGGGTTAGTTTTGCCAAAACAATTTGATTCTGGTCTTGACCACTTCTCAGTCCCTCTTGTAACAATATCAGTGTAGCCATTAGATACAGCACGTGTCAGGAAACTATGGCCACAGGTCAAATCCAGCCCACTGCCTGTTTTTATAAATAAAGTTTTATTGGGACACAGACATACTCATTTGTTTATATATTTTTTATGGCTTCTTTTAAGCTATGTCTGCAGAGCTAAATAGTGGCAACAGAGGCCATATGTAGCCCACAATGACTACTTACTGACTCTTGAAAGAAAAGGTGTGCCAACACCTGAGATACAGTTTGCAGGGCAGGCCGATCAGCTGTTCTGAGACTCTCTAGGGAAAGATGTTTACATTCCTCTGCATTCCAAGCATAGTGAAAATCACTAATCCCACTGGTAGTTTATTGTTCTAGTGACTTTAGTCAACAATTGAAGCTAAAGTTTGAAGCAAAAGTAGCTGTGGAAACTGAGCTAAGGAGACAGCCCTCGTTAGCTGCCCTTACCAGTGAAGGGGACAGCTCTAGCATCATTTGCTCTTCCCGAGAGCTTGTTCTCTTTTCTTACCCTAAGCTTGAACGTGTCCTGGAGAGTGGACAAGAAAGATGAGTACCTGACCCACAATGGAACAGTTCTATTTTTATGAGGTTCCAGCCGTCCAGTCCAGTGTGGGATATGACCAGGGAGAGCTGGGGTTGGATTTGAGGGTGCATGCCAGTGGCAGTTCTGCTTACAGATCAGCCAACATTGCATTCCTTTCAGGAACTCTGTCACACTGTTTCTGAGGAAGTATAATTTTGCTTCTTTGCCAGCAGCTGCACAGACATATTTTCCACATTACTCAAGCTTCTGCTAGTGGCCACCTGGATATGACAGAAAGAGTCAAGCCTAAAGTAGTGAATTAAAAGTTATCAGTCATCTTAATTCCTTTCCAGGAAGTTAAAAATTATGCACAGTGTATTTCCTGATAATTTGAAAAACTGACGATTTTTTTTTTCACAGTCTTTTGAATATTTCTGTTTAGAACATAAATAGATGAGCAGTGCTGATAATGTTCCCTTGCAGTGCTCTGCACGCGGCTGCCTATTTTGGCCTATTTATGTTAACAGTGAACTTGAGTGAAGCTAATGAGAAGGTTATTTTAGGGCCTTGGAAACTGCAGTAAAGTAAAATGACAGTTCCCACAGAACCATAGTGTGACTGAAATAGAAAGGTGGTGACTGGGCTCTCTGTAGAAGCAGGAAAAGCGGGCTGGAGGGGACTGATGATACTGCTTTGAAGCGTTTGGTTTGCTTATTAGCATGTCCAGTCTCTTTCTGAGCCAGTTTGCTGGCTGCCATGGAGACACAGAACGTTTTAAAATGACTCAAAGTGATTGAGGTTTCTGCTGGGTCCCATTGGCATCCCCCCGTAACGTTACTCAGTGCATGGGCTTCATACATGTCAGGGAACCAGGAGAGGGACACACAGTGAGGGTGACTGGTCCGTCGCGCTTAAGCAAGGTTGCACAGAGCGGCAACTGAGGCTGCTGTGAGAGCGGCAAAGAAAGAACACTTTTGTATGGAGAAACTGTTGAGTGACATGACATTGCAGTGAGAGTAAATGCCTACTCAGCCGCCCAGCCCAGTCTCTGCCAGGGATCATAGAGCCTCTAGTCTGCAGAAGACCTCAGTAAGGCTTCTAATTTGATATTTTATGTCTCTGATGAAAATGGGTCAAGGTGAGTAGATCTGTTTAAAAGCTCTACTGACCCAAACTTTGTGAAAACCCAAAGGAAGCTCTGACCCAGTTCTCCCAGTCTTACCTAGGAGAGTTCTAGGTCTTTTAAAAGAGCCATTTTTCTCCCATCACAAAGTATCCCATTTGCACTTGTTATACAGCATGAGCACTGTTTATTGATTTTATCTCACTTACTTTAATGCCATTGGGAGGAAATACTAGTTGTTCCATGCTGACCAATTTGCCAGCACATTTCTTCTGGTCTCGGTGTGTGTCAGTCTGTCCTGTCATTCCCATGTCCCATTTCTCAATGTTGTCTTAGCTGTTGGTGAGAATTGAATTCAGGAAACACCCTCACAGTGCTGAAAATAAGAACTTATCCATCACAAATGACACAGCCTTTTTTGCTGTGAGACAGTTGACATTCATTTTTGTGATTAAAATGCATAGCATCCTGGCTCTCATTAGCAATATTTATTTCAATTAGATGCCCAGATTAATGATTTTTAATTCCACATATCCTTTGGTAATTTCTTTTAAATTTTATTATAGCTCATATTTCCTTTAAAAGCAGGCTAATTAGAGAAATGAGAGAGATTCATTTGGCAGTTTTTGAGTTAACATGATTATGTTTTATAATTTTCTAAAAACATCTCCAGTGTGTTATATCTCAGCTGGTTATTTAGCAATGTAATGGGTTTTTAAAACTTAATAACAAAAGCAGCTGCAATTTTTACTCTAAAATATCCTTGTAAATAACCACGTAGCTAGGATGAATTATCTGTGTCAAGCAAAATAGTAAAAGAATCCCACTGTACCTTGCCTTGTGAATACCTTACCACTTGAGAGTATCCTATGTGGAAAAACAAAAAGTAGCTAAAAGTTTTTTGTGCTGATAAATTTAGGGTATTGTTTATAAGTCAGCTTTGGGTGTTTAAAATTTCATGCAGTGCTATTAGAAATGTACTTTTCATTTCATAATTTTAAGAGATTTTCTTATTAGATGGTGAAGTTTATCAATGACATGTGGAAATTTCCAACTTTGAGAGATCAGACATTTGTGTAATTGATGTGCAAAAATGACTTTAAATTGCTTTTTGTTACACTGCAACTTAAAATAAATTTTCCTAATTTATATTAATCATATCATATATGTCAGATACATAAATGGTTTAATTCCTTTTCTGAGTTGTGATATTCAGTGTGATTCAAGGTAATTCTGAATATTTAAGTATGGGTAGTGTGTCAAATTCTTTCTTCCCCTCAGTAGTACTGAATTTAATAAGTGAATAATTGAGAAGTTGCTTCATCTGGCTGTGGTTAAACACACTATTACATCCCTTTTATTGCCGTTGGCATAGAGCAGTTAACTCTGAATTGGCAACCTAGGAACGTGAAAGGAAAAAATACTCCTCCAAGAAAAACTGATCATTAATATACCTGTTTAGAAGGTCAGTTGGACAAGATGAAGACGGCACATTTCGCCACCCTATATTCTTTTATCGTTATTGGCCTGAACTTGAGATAAGTTAACCGCAGGTTGAAACTAAACGTTTCACTCATGGTCAAGAAAGTAGCTCCTCCAGGTCCCCTGTTATCACAGATTCCCTTGCAGTTCAGGAAATTAAATCATACACTGAAGGAGTTTATGTTGCCTCACAACCATAATTATGAGTTTGATTGAGCTCCCATGGGGCCTCAGAAGCTCACACATTACTGGTAACTATGGAATTTCCAGGATTGATTGGAGATACTGCTGAAAACACAACTTTAAAAAACAAACAACCAAAAAAGTTCCAGCCCGTTAACCTTCCCCCATCCCATCCTGGGTGCTGTTCCTGTTTTGTTCCTATGCCACAAACCCATCTATTCTCATAGAGCGTTTTATGTTGCCATTGCTCACCATAATTTCATCATGTAAGTTTGCATAATTTATATTTTCTATAATTTAAATGAGGTTTAATTAATTCTGTATTTCTGACCTTTCTTTATGAAGGTTTACACTGATCAGCATTATTTTTACAATTTATTTGTAAGTCATGCTGAGGTTTTAATTTTAACTTGATGTTTTATAATGAGAGGAAAGTATAGAATCAGAAAAACAGAGATTAATTTGCAACAGCATGGATGGACCTAGAGGGTATTATGCTAAGTGAAATAAGCCATACAAAGACAAATCCTATATGATATCACTTATATGTGGAACTAAAGAATGAAGTAAATGAATAAACAAAGCTGAAACAGATTTACAGATACAGAGAACCGATGGAGGCCAGAGGGGAGGGGTATTATGGGGTGGGGTAAAATAAGGTGATGGGGTTAAAAAGTACAAATTGGTGGTTACAGAATAGTCACAGGGATGTAAAGTACAGCCTAGGGAACAGAGTTAACAATATTGTAATAACTACGTATAGTACCAGGTGCAGACTTGAATTATCAGAGGGAACACTTTGTAACCTACACGAAGGTCTATCCTCTCTGCTGTACGCCTGAAACTAATACAAAATAGTGTTGAATGCAGAAATAAAGTATCAGCAGAAACTTGAAAATTAAAAAAAAGAAAAACAGATTATTTTCAGAGATATTTTGGAGGGAGTTACTACTGACTTTTTGTTAGGAGGGCAGCGTGGTGTAATGGTGTCAAGAGCGTGATCTTTAAAGTTTGATAGGCTTGGTCCAGGCCCCCACTCTGCTGGACCTTGGGAAAATTTTTTAGCCCCTCTGACCTTGAATTTCTTTGTAAATTGGAATAATATGTCTCTTTAAGGGGTGTTATTAGGATTAAATGGGAAGAAAAATCCAAGTAAAGCATTTGACATAGTGCCTGGCACATAATCAATACTCAATATGTGTAACTCTTGTTATTTTTAATGATGTTGTTATTGGTATAATGATTTATGTAATTGTTTGGGGGATTTTCCTCCTAATTCAAGAGAGGAAATGCTTGAAAAAGGCTTGAAAGTATATATATTAGCATACCCTGACGATCATCTTGTAACTGTATTCAGGTCCTTTTGAAAGATTTCATAGGCCAGAGCTGAATTTAGATGCTTGTTATATTTGGTATCTCTACCAGATTCCAGTCACCTACCGCAAATTCATTTTCTTTATAAATTGTAGAAATTAAAATAGTAATATAGGCTCATATTTATTACAGCAATCTTATCCAAAATTTTGTAGTTTGTAGACTGATAACGTTTAATGCTCTCGGTAGGTTTCTGGGGTTTAATGGGGAAGTATATAGACTTTTTAGAGCTTGAGCATTGAGGTAGATTCAACCCCTCATTAAATGAGGGAATTGTGTAGACAAGCTGAACGAAGAGTCAACTAAGATTATTTATCTTTGTGTAAGATTTAGATAAAACTTTGCAAAAGAAAAAACTATGTAATAACCTTTAAATTGTTACCATCATTCCAGATTTTCACGTGATTGTAATAAATGAGTGTGAAATAAAGTTTTGAGTTGCAATCAGTGCATAAACTATTCTGTGTGAATGTCTTCTCTTATTTTCCTTTTCATTTTAATTGCTGAGCAAGGTTATTCTGTTTTGACCTGCACGGTTTGCTTGGTCATGGTTTGTTGGATATTTGAGTTATCTCCCATGTTTCCTCTTATAAATAACACTGCTATGAATATCTTTTCTTTCAAGTTACTCCCCTGCTGTCTACCTCCCTACACCCCAAATAATTCTCAGGGGAATATTCTGCAAATTAATCAAGGTATAGTATTACATTCTATTTACTGAAAGGTTCAAAATCACTTCACAAGTAGCTTGGTATTGGAAACGCAGATACTAGAGATTTGACTAAATGTAGGTCTTGTTAGGTGGTTGCTTTTCATTAAGCAGAAAAACCTTCTACCAGCATAGAGTGAGTTGTAAAGAGAGTTTTTAAGGTAAAAGAAGGCAGGTGCAAGAAGACACTGGGGAAATTAGACAGTTTCTTAATTCCTCCTGAGTATGATTTTCAGTGTAATTTTTTTTCTTTGTATACCAAGTATACTTCAATTTTTAAAAGTAGAGATAGGACTATTGTAAAAATAAAGATGTAGCATTTTTAGATTAATCATAAATAGGCTTCCTTCCATCAGTTCAGATGTGAGCATGTCTTGGACTTCAGCATCGCATAATTCTTTTGTTACAGAGATCTGCTTTTGTTTCTCAGGCCTTAAATACAGATGGGAGTTTCTGTCTTTCTAGCAGTCCTGCTGCCAGATACAGTTCAGCCTTGATGGGAAGGAAGTCTTGTGGCCAAATGGGTGGAGATCCATGGTACAAGGCCATAAAGATAAAAATGGAAAGGAAAGGAAAACTACAAGGGCTTCAGAACAGGGCTCTGTAACGGAGGAACCTGACTATAGGCACTGCTTGTTCTGAGGGAGGGGCTTCTTTAAAGTTATGAAAAAAATGAGTTTGTTATTTTCATTTTTAGTTTAATTTCTTTTTGGTACATAGTAATTTCACACAGATCAAAACTCAAGTGAAAACTTTCTACTAAGCTCCCCTCTTTTGAGGCAACCAGTATTACTAAGTCTGTAATTACTAATCCTTGCAGAACTATGCTGTACGTATACAAGTAAATATGTATATGCATGTATGCTTTTGTGTATGCACACACATGTGTTCTTTTTCTTTTTCCCCCCTAACCAATGGTTGCATCATAACATGCTGTTCTACACTTTGCTTTTAGGTGTAACATTGAATCTTGGAAATTATTCTATATCAATAGGTTTTTTATTCTTTTTTTAAAAAAATTAAAAAAATATATCATATGTCTACATTGGGTGAAAGTAATTCTTAACCCATGGATTAGGCCTGGGGAGTAGGCCTGGTACATAATAGTATCCAAGAAATGTTTGTTGAATGAATGAGGGAGGGAGGAAGTGAATTAGTTTGTTAATTTAAGGTACAGATAGAGTCAGAGAGCTGAGAATTCCTAAAATTATGAGCCTCTTGACTGAACTCTGACCCTAGAATCCAGTGAAACCTAAGGCATAACATCACAAAATGCATATCTCTTTTAAAAAGGCATCAGAAATTCTCTTTAAGGTTTCATATTAGGAGATGTCAAGAGGAAGAGATGCCTCTGGAGGTGGGGAAGGAATGGAGTTATGGGGTGACCCCTAAACTCCAGGAGTCAGGATACAGACATGGTCCTGGTTCTGCTGTGATGGGACTCTGGGCTCTGGAACAACTGGGTTCATCTACTCTGTGCTGTCTTTCTTCCAGGGCAAAACAAAGGTCTCAGAATAGATTGTTTCAATGGACCATTCTAGCTCCAAGATTATGTCATTTATAATACTACAACTTCCTGTCTGATTGCCAATTTCCATAGACATTGTGTTGAAACTGCATTCAGACAGACAAAAAAGGTGTCCTTTCTTTAGGATAATGAAGAGCCTTACAGGTTATTGGTAAAAATGTGATTATTAAGATTCCAAGGATAGACTGTAGAAAGTAGTTTGCAATGATTATATTCCTCACAAAAAACTGAGACAGAAGCAGATGAACTAAATACCCCGCACACTGACACATCTCCAGAGAATTGATACTGTGTAGTTTTAACCTGTAAGAGTTTTTTAGAAAATCATTATATAATTATAATTATTAATAATTATAATATTAAAGTTATTCCATAGTAAAATACTTGTTGTAAATGATAAATAATATATATAATATATTTAACAGGTTTAACTATTAAATAGATTTAGCTATTAGGATAATGACTAATGGTAAATGTAATTCATAGTAAAATAAATCTTTTTTTTTCTTTTCATTTTAGTTAAGTATGAGAGTGAAGCTAATAAATATTGGGACACATTTTACAAGGCTCATAAGAATAAGTTTTTCAAGAATCGTAATTGGCTGTTGAGGGAATTTCCTGAAATTCTTCCAATTGATCAAAAAACTGAAGAGAAGACAAAAGAATTATCATGGGATCGTGTACAAACTAATGCTGCAAATTGTTTCTCAAGAAAGCACTGCCCTACTATGCCTGAAGAAACAAATTATGATAAGAAAAGTTCTGGCTTGTCGGATGGTCAGAGCAAAGCAGAATCTGGTTTATCCAGCCTGGACTCTGAAGAACGCAGAAAAGGACCTCCGAAGACCGAGCTCTTTCCTGGTAGCAAAGCCACTTTCAGAATCCTGGAGGTATGTACTGCAGGGCCGAAGATGGGAGGTGGGAAATCATTTTAAAATGTACATTCCATGTTACTTTATTAATGATACAGGCTTTTTTAGGGGGAAAATAACCAAATCTAAATAAATTTTCAGGATACTTTTGAGCATAAGAAAATTTAAGGGACTCATATCTTTAATCATTCAAGTTTTAAGTTTGTGGTTTTAATTTTTTTTTTTCATTTGTCTGTTTTAATTTTTAACTTGAAGGCAGTTTTAAATAACAATGAAGTTTTGGCCTTAATTTCTATCTCTCTCTGTTATTCTTTTTAGATGAAATAAGTGAGATATATAATATACTACAGTCTAGTGTAGACCTTGATTTTCTATTTTTAAAAACACACTTTTTCCTTTTGAGTATAAAGGTAGAATATATTAGTAACAGAGAATTTCCTAAAGAGTAAATAAGAGAAATAAAATTATCTATAATCCCACTGTTAACATTCTACCTACATTTTCTCCTTTTGTTTGTAGTGTTTTATGTAGTGGAGCTATACAAAGCCTGTATTTTGAGGTCTTGCTTTGTTTCTATTTAACATTATATTGTAAGCTGTTTTCCCTATTTTTAAAATTTTTTCTATAAACATTTTCATGGCTACAAAATATTTTATTATGTGGAGTACTATAATTCTACTTATCTTTTTTCACACTACTAAACATTTAAATTGTTTTCAGGTTTTTACAGCAGACACCTTTGGCATTAGACTTTTCTGCATTTTCTTTTATTATCTTGGGTTAGATTTACTAGTTCATAATTTATAAAAATGTTTAATACTCTTAAGATAGATTGCCAAATTGCTTTTTAAGAAGTTGTACTAATACCAGTTCACAGTTCATTGCATTATGTGTCTGTTTCAGCACGTCCTCATGAATTGAAATATTCGTATTTTAGTGCTATTCACCTTTATAAGACAAAAATTTTACCTTGTTTTAATTTCCATTTGATTATTAAATAGGTCATATAGTTCTTCAAATGTTTAGAAGCCATTTGTGCTTCTTTTGTGTTCTCTGTATTTTCTTTGTTTATTTACCTGTAGTTTTTTTTGTTTTGTTTTTTAATGAGCTCTGCCCTTTATCATATTTATTGCAAATGTGTGTGTTTTTGTTGTTTTTTGCTTTTTTTGTTAATTCTCACCCATGGATTTTTTTTTTTTTCCATTGACTTTTTCGAGAGAGTGGAAGGGGAGGAAAGAGAGAGGAAGGGAGAGAGAGAGCGATGGATTGGTTGCTTCCCGAACATCCCCAGTGGGCAGGGATCGAGCCTACAACCCAGGTACATGCCCTTGACCAGGAATCAAACCCTTGACCCTGTGGTGCAAGGGCCGATTCTAACCACTGAGCCACACTGGCCAGTGCTCAAGTGTTTTTTTCACAATGTTTTGGTGATCTTTTAATTCAGTTTATTTTGGTTTTTGGTGTATAAAATTTTTCAATGTTTCCATAGTCAAATTTCTCAGTATTATTCCATTGCTTTTGAGTTTAGAAAACTCTCCTATACCAGAGGTCCAGTACATTTCTTCTAGTGTGTTTTTTGGTTTTTTTTAATAAAAAATTTCACATTGGTGAGGAAAATTTAACCTTGTTTTCATGGTATTTGTTTGTTCTTTTAACTTTAGGTTGGCTGTGGTGCTGGAAATAGTGTTTTTCCAATTCTGAACACTTTGCAGTGAGTTTCAGAGTTTTCTCCTACAAAATTCTATATACATGTGGGATGTTGAGAAAGTCTGGGAAAATGTCGTCACGTATGTGCCAATGGTATTCTTGTTCCCATATAAACAATGACTAAGGCAAATTTTAAAAGCAGCGTCTTAGTCTTAGAGCCTGACTTCAGGTTTACTCTGAAAACAGTGTCTCACAGCCATGGGTTGTCCACCATGGGTTGAAGTATTTTTTAAGCTCCTGTTTGTGTGGATGAGTGAATAAGAGAGAAGAGGGTTGCTCCTTCCACTAAGCTGTGAATGGCTAAGCTTAAGTGGATGGAAGGGGCAGAGATGTCTTCCTGGCCTGCCCACCCCTTCTCGCCACCTCGCCTGATGTGTCAGGATTTCTGAGACAACAAGGCACCTTACAAAACTTTTCTAACACCTTTTACCTATGGCTGGTCTGTCAAGTTTTTGTGTTTTTTTGTAAAGTTTACACATAGCTTTTACATTCTTTTTCCATTTATAAAATCAACATAAGCGCATTCTAGAACATTTCCATTACAGGAAATGGGGGGGGGGGTTACCCATCATCCCCACTATCCTAACATAGCTGCTGACAGAATTTGTGTTGTAATTCTTTTCAGTCTTTTCTCTATGCATATTTTTAATTTACCAATGCTATTTTTTAACTTTCATTATGAAAATATAAAAGCATTCGGAAAAGTAGAGTATTACACAGTGAATCCCCATGTACCCACCACCTCCATTAATGCAAATATTATGATACTTTATCTTTAAATATGACATGTCTTACGATGTATCTCCAAAAAATCAGGACAGTCTCCAATACTGTTATAAACCTAACATAATTATAGTAAGTAATTGCCTAGTAGCATCAACCAACCAGTTGAAGTGGCCAGGCAGAAGTGATGCTGGCAGATTTGCAGTTCTGAATGGCTTTCCTCTTTTTGTGCTTATTTCCTTTGTCTTCCCTTTTCCAATTTTTGGACTGAAATTTCTTGTTCTTTATAGCACATAGCCAGGTTCCCCTCACTCCAGTGATCTCCAAGCTTATAATACACAACATAAATCTAGTACATTGGCAGTCGATTATGTGCTACTTTATGACTCATCTCAAGGCATTATTTAGCATGTCATTGCTTTATGTCTTATCTCTCCAACCACTGTTTATATTCCTTGAGGGAGCAAGCATATTTTACCCTAATCTGATTTTCTAGATACCCTAACAGTACAGTATAGATAGTTTGAGCTCAGTACATACTGACTCGTTAATATCTCTGATTCCCCACTTGTTAGTTGTATTTTCTCCCTCTGCTTCTCCCTTCAACTAATAATTGCAAGCTCTTGCCTTCTCACTCCCCAGCTCTTCTTGCCTGTGTCTTTATTTTGCCTCGAATCTACATTTTAGAAGTCACTGTAGCTCAGTAATCTGAGCTAATTAATTCATCTGTAAAAGGCAACCAGTGATTAACCTTCCAAAAGGAAGATTTTTCCCTCCCACCTAAGAAATTATGTTTTATTACTTTTGGAGAGTACAGGGTTAATGTTTTACATTTTCAGAATATTTTACCATAATTAGACCTTCAGGATTGAGAAGTCATATTGTTCTCCAAGGATCATTTAATTCTTAAACCCCTTGCCAAGAGAGTGCTTGCTGGTGTGGTGGTGGTAGTGATATTTACACCTGCTTGCTGGGAGAAGGGCCAAGGCAGTCAGCTGATTTTACAGAAAAGCTCTGGAAAGTCGTTGAGTGGTCACAAGACCTCAACCTGGGCTGCTGATGCAGTGGGAGTTCAGTCTCAGAGGTCAGGCTGCCATCCTGGCAGGCACATGGCGAATGGCCGGTGCTTTCCTTTAGCAACTAGATTGTTCCGTATTGTGTGGGTGTTTAGTAACTGCTGCCCAAAAAGAGACTGTGTATCTTTCACAATGAGCTAGACGTGCCAGGGTCCAGAGAAGCATTTTGAATTAAATGAAAGTTTTTACAAAACCATGTTAAGTCCTTAAGTTTTTAAGTTCCTGGGAGGCAGAGAGAGATCTTCCTCTAATGATACGGTAATGATAGTAGCAACAGCAGCAGCAACCTAATAACGACTAACATTTATTAGGTGCGCAGTCTGAATTGGACACCTTTCTAGAAACTACTTATATGAATCTATCTATCCTCACAAGCACCTTATTTATCTCTGTTTTAAAGATGAGGAAACAGAGTTACAGAGAGAGGATTCAGTACTGGTGAACTTTTCAGAGCCAAATTCTGTTCCTCACACTTGAATTTATTTGGACAGATCTTAAATCAAGTGTCCATGCCTAGGGCCACAGAACAAGTGAGTTGTACGTGAACATACTACTCATCAATGAGTGGCATTTAAGAGTATAGTCTGAGCCTGGGTGAGATTTTGCTAAATGCATATTTGTGCTTATCGGCCATATTTATTTAAAAGCCCTCCTTGCTTGAAATACTTCCTGAATCAAATCAGAAGTTCTGATTATGGGCTTCAAAGGCCCACCTGTGTGTCCCGCCTCACACCAGTTTGGGCTCTTGGGATCGGCTCCATTTCTCATCCCTGGTGTGTGGCCCCCACCTCTAAACCCTTATACCATTTCCTCTTCTCCCCACTTAGCAATGCCGTCTCCTCCTTCAGAATTCTTCAGAAGCCTACCCTGTCCACACCCCTGTAGTAGTTGAATAAAACCAGTTATGCCCCCACATAGGCTATAAAATCCACAGCAGCCAGGACCATACTGATAATTCACATTTAGTGACATACTGATCTCTTTCTGTGATTCAGACACTTCCTGAGCAACATAATGCAGGATTTGATACCAGCATATGAGGGATGATCAAGAAGGACACTGGCCCACAGAATTCAAAAGGTCCAGCTTCCCATTAACAACCATGGTCCAGCCATTGTTACTGAGTTTCAGATAAAGGTCAAACAGAACTTGCTGAAGTTCAGTGGAGGCCAATTAAAACTAGTCAAGATTTTCACATGGGTAAACCTCTCCACCACACGCCACCCTGGGAGAAAAAAGCTAAGTTTACTTGCTTTATTTACATTTTGTAAGTAAACCAACTAAGCCTTGAAGAATAAGTTAGATTCACGGAGTTAGTAAGTGGCAAATCTAAGATTAAACTCAGGTCTATTTGATTCTAAAATTTATCCACTTATTACACAGTTTCATTCACTACTTTGTATCCTAATGCTTGGTATATATATGAGTCTCAATAAATGTTTGACAGTAACTTGAAAAGATAACTATATTAGAATTAATATATTAGTGTTTTATTCATTAGAAGTCATATTTACATGCTGCATGTGTGTGCATGTGTGTGTGCGTGTGTGTGTGTGTGTTCCTGCCTCATGAGGGCATCAGAGGCCCAGGAGCCAAATGAGTTGTACACACGGGAAGAGGAATGAAGCCCCAAGGGACACGGGTCTGAGGATCCTTGGGGAGGGGTAGAGGTTGCCTAAGCTAAGAGTAGCTAGAGACCATGCTGCAGGAGCAGAGAAGAAAGAGTGCCTGTGAGGGCAGGAGGAGAATGGGGCAGTGCTGATGGGTGGCTCGGGAGTTTCCCATGCAAGAGTGTGATCTGAGGGCAAGTAGGCCTTAGCAATAGAGAGCCTTAAAACTGGGACAGGAATTTTAAGTTAATCCTGTAATTAATAAGTGTTTGAGACAGTGTTGGGTCAGAAGCAACATGAAGGCTACCCATAAACCGCTACAGAGAACAATATCTACCAAGAAGAAATGACAAGCCAAGTGTTGTCCAAAATTCTGTTAAGAAAATACTAACTAGTTCAAACCTAGTGCTCTTTCTTCTGCAGTCTGAGCATATCTGGATTCTAGATTTAGATATGTCTTTTGTTTTCACAGGAATGCTCCAGAGTCCTTTCTTTATTGTTGTGATTTTGCCTCTGGAGCTGTGGAGCTAGTAAAGGTATGCCTTGTATTTTCTTTAAAGAGAGCCATATAAGAATCTGATTTATTTGCTGTTGAAGTTATTTTGGCGGGGGTAGGGGGATGTTTCTGTATCAGATGTTTTCTGTGACCATTTTTAACTGAGCTTTTACTATTTCTGGGAATCATACAATCAACTGATGCCTAAGGTATGACCCTAAAAAATAAAAGTTGTTTTGAATTTAACATGGAGTTCAAGGGACTGGTACACCTAGAAAGGTCAACGGCCCTTACAAGGTGATCTTGTTCATATTTATGCCTGTAAAGCCTTACACACAGTCTGGCACATAGTAGGCATGCATTAAATTAAAATTTTCCTGGGAGGGGGGGGAGTCTGAAAAGGCATATATTGCAAATCTAAAATGTCATAGAAGGTAAGGAAAACGGTGGGAAACCTGGACTTATTTAACCAGTCCCCAAATGCTAGTGAGCATGACCTTAGCAAGAAGAGGTAATGATGGGAAATGGAAAAGAAAAGGAAATTATGTGAACAAAAATGTATAGTAAGCACATAGAACGTTATTTCTGATAATAAGAGTCATAGTTATTCATTGTAGACATTTTCTAAAATACTGAAAAGCCTTAAGGGAGTGATAAAATTTACTTACAATTACACTTTCTAGAGTCCTAGGGTGAATCAGTGTTAATATTTTGGTATATATCCTTGTAGTGTTGTTTTTATAGGTGAATTGTGTGTGTGTGTGTGTGTGTGTGTACTCTAATGCAATCTTTTAAAATATAGTTTATGGAGGCATGGCGCAAGCAGTGGGAGAGAGAGCTGAGGAGCAGCTCTTTGCCTCACAAATAACACAGGGTAGTCTTCCAACAACGCTGACCACTGACTCATAAGACTGCCCTACTCCACTTTTAAAATTAAAGAGGGATTGCAAAGAATATTTGTTATCATGTACAATTGTTAAACTTAATTTTTTATGGCAGCTTTTGAAATAAGCTAACAATACTGAATCAGAAATATAGTGCATTCAAATTTATAGAGGAAAGGCATTTGGGAGAAGTAAAAAAAAAATTTGACTTTCTTTTTTTAAGAACAATACAAGTCTACTAACTACCTTTTTTTCCTTTTTATTTCTTTCCATGACAGTCGCACTCATCCTACAGAGCAGCCCAGTGTTTTGCCTTTGTTCATGACGTTTGTGACGACAGCCTGCCCTACCCTTTTCCAGATGGGATCCTGGACGGCGTTCTCCTTGTCTTTGTGCTCTCGTCCATCCATCCAGACAGGTGAATGAAGCGGAAAGGGCAGAGCAAACGTGTGAAGCAGCTTTATCAGTAGTAGTTTTTAGAACTATCAAAGCAAAAGTGACAATTCTTGAATTTATTGTTTAGTGATCCACGTTATGTATAATACGCAGCCTTTTAAATGCAGTTTCTCCTTCAGACTTTTAGAAAGAAACTGGTCAGACTGCTTCATTAGTGAGCTTTCTGTCACTGTCAGAATGAAGTGAGCACATTCTCGCAAGACACATACCTATTAAAAGTGACAGTGCTTCAAGGAAATTACAAATTCAGAACAGCCTAATAGACTCCCAAGAGGGAAATTGTACTTGGTGATCAGAAACAAACATCTTTGATTTAGCAGCATACTGAACGTTTGCAAAGAGGTGGGCTGTGAATCTATTTGGCTTCACAGGTCTATCCAGGGACTTTAAAAAAAATTATTTTTAAGAAGCCCACTAGGGAATTCGGGGTTATCAAGATCTGCCAGGTTAAACTTCGACCTTTATAATCTAAGGTTGGCCTAGTGGCATTTTTAAATATTTCTGACTTAAATTTTTTTGTACACACACAATGTTTCGAAAAAGTAAACACAGCTTTTCTCCAGAGAGGCATAAAGAGCTATTACCAGCAATTAAAATGATCACTTTTCTTGAAATCCTACCACCTCATATGTATTAAGGCTCATGTGTGGTGTCAGTGGTTGTGCCTTCATAAGGTTTCTTAAATGTGGGTTTTCTACTATGGTAGTAGATTCAGCTCCAGGAAGGAGCCTCTGGCAGTAGATACAGACTTGGCATCAACCACTCTTTGTTTGATGAGTGTGACCCTTTCCCAAAGAGGCTGAGTTACCATGTGCTTCTTTCTTTGCAATTACAAGGTCACTAGGACCCTTTACAGCCTGTTACTTCTCATTCAGAGATGAGCACTTTGACTACTTGTGGAAAAACAAAGTAGATTTCCATATAAATCTGAAAGATATATTTGCACTTAGTGAGATATCTCAGGTTCCATGAAGCTACTTTTTCCTCCCAGTTTCTATAACCTATTTCCTTCTAATGTGTATAAGCTATTTCTGCTAATGTGTTTAGACTATTGGCATTATTCAAGTACTAGTAGAAAGATGTCATCTATGTGTTTTGTTTCATAGTTAAAAGGATGAATAGTCAAAAGGATGGAGTAGGTGGATAGAGAACAAGATTTTCTATTCAACACTCATAACAGGAAATGTTTAAATTCCAAATAAGACCACAAAAAGACTATTTGAAATTAGTTTAGATGATGTATTTTCTTGTGATTTGAGATGAATGTTAAAGAGAAGGCAAAGCAGGTACCTTGGGAAGATTGCTTTTATAGTACAGTGTATTCATTGTATTTATTTATTACAGAATAAATTCAGATGCATCATGTCAGTAGCCACTTTCTTACCTACACGGAAATGATCTAAAAATAAGGTGAAGGAGTAGAAGGAGGGCAATAGTAACTGAAAGGCAAGGCAGTATCTTTAGGGTCATTTAGGACTGTGGTAGTAGATTCTGCCCCATGAAAGTTCTAGAAAAGTAGCTTCTTGTCAACTTGGAAAATCCATGCACAAATGAACAGCAAGCAGCTCAGCTAGACCTTGAGTCTGGGGGTCCCAGCTTAAAAAGGAATAAACTACAGGAGGCTACAAAAGAAGAGCTAACTGTCTTTCTTGTCATTAAAATGAAAGAAAGTATGTTTACCACAGATCCAAGCATACAGTAGGCAGGCAGTACTCATTTAAAGAATGTTTTCTTTCTACTCTTCCTTCATCCAGAGGTAGGCGAGGAGAGTAGAGCTGGCCCAGGTCAGGTAAGAAAGACAAGGGGCCGGGTGCCATTCTCGACTAGTCCGTCTCACTGCCGGCCACCCCGCCCGCAGTCCTCCCTGCCCTGGAACTGCATGGTCAGCCAAGAGGGGATGGTCAAGAAAAGCAGCTCCCACGACCCCTGACATGAAAGGACAGCTGGGAAGAAAGGATTTGCAGAAGGAGGTGGCTGCATTTTGAAGTACAGTTGACCCTTGAACAAGGCGGGGGTTGGGGGTGCTGACCCCCTGCGCAGTTGAAAAATCCACGTACAACTTTTGACTCCCCAAAAACTCAACTACCAATAGCCTACTGTTGACTAGAAACCTTACCAATAACATAAACAGGCAATTAACATATATTTTGGATGTTATATGCATTATATACTGTATTCTTACAATAAAGTAAGCTAGTGAAAAGAAAATATTGTTAACAAAATCATAAGGAAAATACATTCACAGGATGTGCTGTATTTATTGATATCATAAGTTTACATCATCTCTTTATAAGCTAGATTGTCTGTCAGTACCTCCATCAGTATTATCTTACATGATGCAAAACACTGTAGATGTTATACATATTTCTAACACTAGACATCAAAAATGAAAATATATTGTGAAAAAGAAATTCATATTTATTTAAAGGTGTACTGATTCATGCATTGATAATGGAGAAGCAGCAATATGATCACCTTTTGGTAGCATAGTGTAGCCAATATGATTACTTCACGGTAGTAAGGAAATCTCCAAAAAAGTTTCCAATATATTTATTGAAAGAAGTCTGTGTAGGAATGGACCTGTGCTGTTCAAACCCACGCTGTTCAGGGGTCAACTGTCTTTGGCTCTTTGTTTTTTTTGCATTTTTGTTTCATGCTTGTTTTAGTAATAATTGTAGAAAAGAGACTTTTCTCTGTACATAAAACATTTCTCCTGAAAGTGAGTTATTTTAAGGTTTAGATATAGTTTTATTTAATTGCCAAAGCCCAAGGATATAAGCATAGTGTGAAAAAAAACTATAATAAAATAAACAAGGAAAAATACTTTTCTTTTTCCCTTTTATGTACTTATGTTCCAGTTTTTTAAAAGAGCTTTTCATCTAACCATGCCACCTCTTTCTGCTCTCTCTGGTTTTCATAGTTATTTTCATTTTCTCACCATCTACTTCCTCCATAACCTGCCAACCTGGCTTTTCACCCCATTATTCCACTGAACAGTGTTTTAATCGGAAGGAATGTACAGATTATCTGATCCCAAGCCCTCATCTTTAAAATGAAAACATCTCAGAAGCTTTAAGTAGCGTGGATAAAGCAGAGATGACAAGGAATTTGTACACCGGCTGCCATTCACCACTCTCTGCCCAGGGCCGACATTGATCACTGTTTTTATACTCTAATCATCATTCCCAATAAGCCCTAAGAGTTCTTCTCAGTAGAGCTCTGCAGTCAGCCAGTGTCAAGCCCTGGGCATTGATATAAGATCGGAAGTCTTTGCCATCTCTTGCCCATAATCACACATAAGTCCATGAATACTTAACCAAAAACATTAAGTCAAGAACAGTCACAAGGGGTCATACTTGATGGGTAACGAGATGAGTAGAATAAATAATAAAAGAAAGAAAGTAAAGGCTTCCCAGTTTTGAGCTGGGGCTTGCAGCGTGAATAGAATTTAAATAGACAGAGTGAGGAGAGAATTCTTTGAGAGGAAACCATCTGAACAAAGGCATGGACTGCTCAGAGCCAAGCATGTAACACTGTGGCTAGATTTGGTGCTTCAGATTAGGAAGTAGCGGGAAAGAGGTTGGAAAATTAATTGAGCAAAGGAATGATTTGCTAAAACCATCGTTTTAAGCAGAATGATTCATCAGTAATATGTAGGAAGAATTGACAGGGAGAATAATACAGCATGTCAGAAAGTTGTTCTGTTTCCAGGCCTAAGAAGGTAGCAGTGTGTACTAAGGGAGTACCAGTGGGAAACAAAAGAGAGAAAAAATATCAAAGATGTCATTAAAAAGAAAAAGAAGACAGAATTTGATGACCAAATGGTTTTGGAGAGGATAGTGGAAGAAGAGAAAACTGGAAGGGGCTAATGATATCCCTGAGGTGTTACACTTTGGTGAGTAGTAGTACCTTTGAGCGTAATCAGGAAATCAGGAGAAAAGGAGCTGCTTTGGAGGAAAGGTGATTTCTGTTTAGATATGTACAATTTGAGATAGCTCTGACATATTTTTTATCTTGCAAAGAAAGTGGAGTGACGTCTGTTTTTATCTGCCTTGGAACTACTTTAATTTGCTGTAATTATCCGATGTCTATGTGGTTTTGTAGTTGAGCTTTGACTTCATATCAAGCCCTGATCACTTTGGTGACTTCTTGATTCTCTAGGACTTTTGAATCTGATCATTTTTTCTTTTTGTTTTGATTGCCCTTATTTTTTGTTGTTCAGATTTCTTTAGCCTTATTGAGCTTTTTTTATTTTATCTTTAAGAAAGTTAAATGTGGCATGTAGAAAGGATTTGTGCAAACAGTATCTTTCTTTGTTTTCAAAGGATGCAGGGTGTTGTAAACCGATTGTCCAAGTTACTGAAACCTGGGGGAATGCTGCTATTTCGGGACTATGGAAGATATGATAAGACTCAGCTTCGTTTTAAAAGGGGTAATAGTACATTCAGTTTCAGATTATTTTCATGTGTTTGAAAGAATGCCTCATTTATATTTCATGTCAAGGTTTTGTTTTTGTTTTTTTAAGGAATACTAAATTGCTCTTCTCACAATTTTTTTTTTCAGGGCATTGTTTATCTGAAAATTTTTATGTCCGAGGAGATGGTACCAGAGCATATTTCTTTACAAAAGGTGTGCTTATCTATTAGGGGAAATAATTAGCTGTAAAAAAATGTTTTGGTTATTGTTTGCAGAGAGAAAACTCGAAAGCTCTAAAAATGAGGCTTCAATGGTTGATAAAATATTGGATGTCTTCACAAGTTGGTGACTGCACTATTCTACACGAAAGCCTGGAAATGGCCTTCTTGCCCTCTAATCTTTCTCCAGTCGAAACTGCTTTAAGTCATCACTTGTTCCATCCTTATACCCAGATGAAGGGATAGTCTGTTCCATTTTGGAGGTACTGTTAGTCCAGATATGAAAAAAATTGATAATATGCCACAGCCAACGGAAGAAATATGATTTTAAGAGTCCTTAGAAAATTACTTAGCTCTTGTCAATTTCTCATTTAAAAAAGTATTTAAAATGAATTCTGCATTCAAGGACTTTCCCCAAACTTCTGTGACTACTATTATAAAGTGTCATTTGGGGTCTCTGCAAACCAACAAAAACTCAAACAGGTGGCACCTTTCAAAATATTGAAAGCTGTAACCAATAGTGTTGTGTATCTATGCTGTGCTGTGCTAACCTGTTTATACTTGGTGTATTTGTGTGAATAGAAGAAATCCACTTGGTTTCACGTTTCCTTTACCAATTTGTAATAGAGTATTTGCTAGTATAAATGAAAGTTAGATGGTAAGTCATTCCGTTTAATGTTCCATGTTCCTGACTGCCCCCTGCCCAGTCATATGTCACACATTTGATTGCTGTTTTTGTCCCACAGGGGAAGTCCACAGTATGTTCTGCAAGGCTGGGTTAGAGGAGAAGCAAAATCTGGTTGATCGTCGCTTACAAGTTAATAGGAAAAAACAAGTGAAAATGCACCGAGTATGGGTTCAAGGCAAATTCCAGAAACCATACACTTGACACAAAAAAGCTCCAAATTGACATTTTCGTAGCTGAACTCTGTACCATATTGAGGGACAAACCAGAGGACCACACTATTCAAAGACTTTTATACACTTTTCATTTTTGAAAAGACAATCAGAAGGTAATTTATATATTTTGCTGTTTGTCCCGGGTGAGCTCTTTTGTGTATTTTAAGCACATGTAAGTGGTTTGGAAGAGTGCACCATAGCCTGTGTTTTCAAAACTTAATATGAGTAAGCTTGTTTGGGTTTATGATGTCTGATCATTATTTGTTGTCTGATTTTGTAAGCTTTCAATTAAATTACTGTCATAAGTTAGATGATTCTGAGAAGCCATAACCTTCCATTTTTCGGGAAGTGGAGAAAATCACCTACTCTATTTATATATTAGTCAAACACACTTTACCTCCTCTCCAGTGTTACCTGGTAGCAGAAAGGCAGCTCACCTTGTTTCCAGGGAAAATCACAAACCCAAGACAAAGGTGTATTTTTTTGTTTATTTTGTCGTCTGTTTTCCCAAAAACTTTTTTTATTTTTAATTCAGAGACTAACGTCTGAAATAGAATTTTAGTTTCTCTTTCCTTTTCTAAAATCGGGAAGTATGACTCATGGTAACATTATTTTCAGATTATTAGGTAGACAAATCATTGTAAGGTTCTCTTTAAGACATCTGTTATACCTAAGAAAACTCTTAAATTGTAGCAATTAAAAATTTTTTTATTGGGCCCTGGCCAGGTAGCTCTGTTGGTTAGAGTGTTGTCCCAATATGCTAAGGTTGAAGGTTCCATCCCCAGTCAGTGCACATACAAGAATCAACCAATGAATATATAAATAAGTGAAACAACAAATTTATGTTCTCTTTCCCTCCCTCCCTCCCTCTCTCTAAAATCAATAAATAATTTTTAAAAAATTTTTATTTACCACTTTGCCTCAAAAAGGATATAAGTTGACTTGCATATTGCACATTAAAAGAATGGGGTATCTAAGATTGGTTTTTCATTTGTTACTAAGTACTTACATTGTGCTGGATTATGTGGAATAATACAATTAACCCTGTCTTCAGAAAGCATAAATAGTATCTAGCTGCCAAAGCAAAACGTACACATCCCAAGCCTATAAATCAAGATTAAAGTAGGGAGCTTAACAGCTAGTGGACTTTGATTATGAGTCACAAAAATCTCGAGGAAATGGACACTCTCTTGAAAGGACCACCATGAGAATAATTCTATTCCCACTGTTTTTCCTTTTTGAATTTACTTAAAATTCAACTTCCTGGAAGAACACGATTGGTGCAACTTAGGTCATGGATTATCTCTTACTAGGCTGGGGCAGAGCAGCTTAATTGATAGTACCACCAGAATGTATAGAATGGAGGAAAGTTCCTCGAAGGAAAAACCAAGACACACTGTATCACATGGTGGTGGTCACAGTAGTAATAGTAGTTCCGAAAAGAAAAAGATTGTTGTGGGAAGGAAAGAGGGAGAATTGGGATTATGGGAGGGGGCGGGTGTCGGACTAGCCCTTGAATGAATGCTCTCAGAAGATGGTGAGAAAATAGATGTATCTGGTGTAGGACATTCATGATGAGGAATAGTGGAGAAAAGATAGGGAGGGGCCAGCTTATAGACAGACTAGAATAGAGGGCACATTGGCTTCTAGTCTCTGGGCTGGAGCTATCCGAGGTTTGTTTGTTTCTGTTTAATCCTAGTCATGGCCTGTTATAAAGGTATTTGGAGAGATTGGTTGAGGGCTCATCTATAGAATGGAATGCAGTGAGGTCAGAGATCAGGAGCAAGGAAGACCACAGAAAGGTGTTTGCACATACCTGCCTTGGTAGCAAGTCCTTAGAAGTACAGTATCAGGGTTTGTTTAAACATGCATCAGTCAGTAAATGTAAATGTTAAAATTTGCCTGAGACTCTTAACTTAGTTGTATTTCATAATTAAAGTGTACATTTAAAAGCCAAACTAGTAATGAAAGTATTACATACATCAAGGGCAGTTAGAAAAGTCAATGTTGCTATGGGAACCCCAGCAGATCTTCTTGTTTCTCAATTTCAAACTCATGGCCCAAGGTGGTTTTAAAAACAACAGAAGGTAAAATTATTCTCACATTCTCACACATGTAAATTGTACTTGTCTCTCTTAGTCCTAAATAGCAGATTCAAGCCCGCCTCTTGACTGGCACAGTAAAATTCAGCTTCGTGTCTTTCTATAGTGTATTACAGCATGTAGTTAACCTTTAGAAACTTCAAAAATACATCAACCAAATTTGGACTATGAGACACAAACTGTCCTCTTTTGGGCTCTGTTCTAGCATAGACCTCCTATTCCACGTAGCTGCTCAGTAGGACCATTTCTACCAGTGTCTTTAAGCTTGGTGGTCATCAGTCTTTCTGACCTGAATCACCCCCCCATTTGAGTTTGCTGCTAGACAAAATGTAGATTTTTGGCAGAGGAAGAAAAAAAAGAGAAAGACTTGATTTGGAATATTGCCTATAGGTATGAAGAAATCATAAAGTATTGCAAATGTATCTGCTAGGGTATTAATTTAAACTATTTGAAAATTTCATGAAATTTTAATTTTCCCCTTATAACCTTAAAGCTAGGACCAGTTAGTTAGGCAGAGTTTGATATTTAAAAATTCATCTTCTGAGGGAGCTAGATTTTAAAAGGACCATTTTCTTCTTAACAGAAAAAGAGATGTTCCTTCATCTTCTTAGCATACAGAAACAATGAAATATGCTATATTGAACATGCACCTTGCATTTTTTTTCCATTTCTAAAAATTCACTTTTGAGCATTTTCCATATGTAAAAATTCTCACACACATGAAGAACTGTTTGAGAAGGTTGTGAGAAAAGCCAAGGTAACAGTTTCTATTTTTAAAAGTTTTGCATGCAGTATGACACATTTGTCGGATTGAAACACCCAGTTAATGTTGACTTCTGAGAGCTAATTTGCTGTTTGTCTCAGTTCCATATGCTTTGTCTCTAATTATGAATGCATTGAGGGTTCTACCATTATGTGATCTAAACCGTTGGTATACCCTAGTTTTTATGTGGAAATTCATATGTATGTAAAGAGCTGCCCTCCTGGTTATCTGAACCAGTTAGACTGTTAAACTTCAAGTAACTTAAATTCTTGCCCCAAAATGCCTGTGCTATATTCCTATGGTTTTCAGACTCATCAAAGCCAAGTTCTGGAGCCTGAATTTATCTCACATTGTAACTTCTAATGGGTTTTCATGTTTATTAAGCCCCTCACAGGTGCTGGTTACTTCACATTTGCATTGTGGTAGACCTTTCAGAACCTCTGCTCCTCTATTTCCTGCCTGTATTAGTCATCAGTGGACTTGTTGGCTGGGGTATTTTTCCCCACTTGTGAAAGTGCATTGTAAATTCTAAAGCACTGAATATACGTGAGGTATTGTTATTAATAAAAGCATTTACAATCTACAAGGCAGCACACTGAGTACTCCAGCAACAGACACTTTTTCAATGGTTTTATGAGACCTTGTGAGAAGGACAGTAAGATGCTGTGGAAAAGTATGGCCTCTAGTCGGGAAGCATGGGTCCTAGTTCCTATTGAACTGCTGAGCTACTCTTAATTTAGCTCTGAGTGCTAAGTTATTTATATACTACACTGTTATTCATTTAATCCTCAAGTCCCTACAAATTAGTTTTTATAATTCTTTAACAGATGAGACGAGGGCGCTGAGAGGCCTGTGACAGCCACAATTTGTACCTAGAACTGTCTTGTTTCCAAAACTTCTACTCTCATCAGTGCCCTTCTCATCAAAGGCTCAAATGCTGCCCAGAAAGCTACCGGAGGAGAGAGTTTCCGAATGAAATGGGGAATTGTAACAATGGATGGGAGATTGGATCAGATGATCTTCAAGGTTACTGCGGCTCTTTCTAGACCCAGTGATTCTATGAAATAAGTAGGTTGCACTTGTCCACAGTAACAAACTGGGAAGGAAGAGAAGGAAAATTGCTGAGGGGAATGGCGAGGCGAAGGCGGCGCGAGCTCTCTGCGGCCTGGCCTGCGTGTGTTTAATTCTGCTCCTGCCCCCCCACTTAGCCTCCCTCGGAGCAAGCGGAGCCCCAGCACTGGCATGCTCCTCACTTAGGGAAAACGCGAGTCTGTGCAGCCAGGGGGGACAGCCTTCAAAGGGATTCAGCTCTAGCACAGTCTAATACATGTGAATCCAGGGAGTGTCAGTAATAAAATACAAGTGAAAGCATCTTTATTTAAAACATTGTATGTACATTAATGCCAATTCACCCATAAAATATTGAGCATTTCTTGGAATATGGCTTGGGATTCGAGAGGCACAAAGGTACCAGCAGGATAGCTTTGGTGTAGTTATAAATACAAATAGAAGTAAAATAACAGTTGCGTCTTCATTTATAATGAATCGATACTGCGGCCTCGGAGCTACAGGGGAGAATGGATGCCAAAATCTGTCTTTCGTTAACATATGCCTTCAGTGACAGGGAAGAGTGTGGAAGACAAAATTTCTTTCCCCTCTGAGAATGAATCAGCAACGCGCAGTAACAAGCAAGTAATAATAGTTCTGCCGTGAGTGCCTATAGAGGGAAAGAAAAACAGCATGAAACCGAAAAAGCAAGTGCACCTGCAGGAGGGGCCCAGGAGGCTGCGGAGCACCGCACTCTTGAGCACCATCCTGAAATGTCGCAGAGCACAGTGGCCCAGCTCTGGCAAGCCAGGCTGGCGTGAGATCGATGGAGCACATCAAAACCTCCAGATGGCCAAAGTCAGCCCACCCTCAGCTGCCTCTGCAGCTCGTCAGAGGCAAGCGGCAAGGCACCACTACCTGTCCAAGAGTTTAAACGGCTGCTTGGATTCCACAGTGCATGTGGTTTCACAACCACTTGACCTTTAGTAAGGAGCAGCTAGGAGCAGGTGAGTGAACAAATACACATTAACACTTGAGGGGGAGGAAAAGCACTTTTCCCTCTACCCGTCTGAGTTCTTGGCTAAGACTTACCTCTGTAATAAAGAGAGAGATTAACAGCAGGAAAACCAACAAAAGCTGAATAATGTGTGTACCTCCTGCATATGTGGGAAAGACCCCAGAAGAACTGGGTAACTCCCCCAAATGGCCAAAGCCATCACCTTAGATGTCATCTTCGGCTAAAGACAAAAGATGTTTGGGGTGGGGAGCCAGTGAACGGAGGTGACCAGGGAAAGCACAGTAAAGAAGGTTGAGGTTGTTACGCAGAATTAAGTTCTTGCCTCCTCCATGGATAGAGTTTCTGGAGATTTAGAGTCATCTTTCTCTTCTAGATATAGAGAGTGAGGCACCCTTACAAATGGAGACTTCCCTTATATAAATGTCTCTGTTAAAAAAAGGTGACTTCTACTCTGTTTTCAGAGCTTTTCCTCTTGCTTAAAAATAATCAGCCTAAAATAATCCTTATGCCAAAGAGGCGTATTTTGGGGTGACAAATTCTGCTCCCCTTTACCTTACATAAGAAAAAAAAAATGATCAATATTTTAAGAGCACATAGACTTCATATAGTTACAAATAGTGTCCAGTTAGCTGTGTCCTTGGCCTCCCAGTGATTTGTGTCTATCTTTGATTTTCTCCAGCACACAGACACTAAGTAGAGCCTGGGCTCCCGAAAACATGCATTTCTATCAACGGTTACCTACCGAATTAGGTGAGCCGTCAATTGCCTCCTAAAAAGCCCCAACCATCATCCCTCCTACTTGAGCCGATAGGGTTTGGTCCAGGAAAAAACTATGAGTTTTGTGATTGTTATACAAATTCTTTGGCAGTCTTCAACCCATTCCGCTTTCATGCTACGCTTCCTAGCTCATTGCAGAAAAAGCAGAAATTAATTTTTTTCTCAGTTCACCTATATGTATTATTGGTTGTTTCAAAAAATATGGGGAACAGCAATGACCCTGTGTGTCTTAAAGCCCTTTTCATTGGGAAAAAGTGCTAAAACTGAGTGACTTTCTAAAATTAATGATGAGGTACTATTGAGTCAATTGCATTCAGTTTTGTGGTTTTGGGGGGTTTTTAATGTTGTGTACTTAAAATAAGCAACACTATGCAATTGCTGCCTCGCTTCTCTCACCTCGTGCCTCCTGAGAGTACCTTGTCTTTCTCCTGAGGCTGTCCTGCTGAACAGAATTTTGGCACAGAGAATGTGATAGCTCTTCATGCATCTTGAGTTCCGCCCCACGCCCTCAGGTGAGCTGGGACAGTGTCCCCTCAAGCGGCATTTGGAACTAGCACCGAAAATCACCTGCAAGAATGGCTGAAATTGCCAGCATCACATGCTGCATTGAAGCAAGGAAATTTCTGCCTCCAAGGAGAATTGATTTTCTCATTGCTCATACTTCTTCCTTCATGGCCCTCATTTATTTTAATGTATATATTCCACTTTGACCCTCTAGAAGATGTTTTTAAAGGTGTATGTGTTTTTAAAAAAAAAAAAAAAAAAAAATCCAAATGAAAGATGAAGTTCAGGATCCAGAAAAGTATTTATTCTATGAATATATCCTTTCTATGTGTATTCTTATCTTAATCAACCAGTTTTTCTGAGGTGTCTTCATTTGCAGCTTTGTTTCCTAATAGAACAATCGGGCTCTGGCGATGAGTGAAACAAAGTTTCATTATAACCATTGTCCACGTAAGAAACGGCCAAACCTGTAGACAATTTTTATGAGTTTATTTGAGCCAAGCTGACAATGGCCGGGAAGTAAAATCTCAACAGATCGAGAACAGGCTCCAGAGAATGGCAGTTTTGCACCTTACTTTATATATCACAATCGAAGGGAGAGATGTAAAGGGGTTACATGAAATCCATTGGTGATCAATTAGGGAGGCAGGAGAAAGCAAAGTGGAGAAATCTCTGAGACTGGATAAAAAGTAAAACAGATAGACACACTCTTTTACATGGGTGGATATAGGGTAGCTAACAATTAACATTTACAGCACATAGAGACAGTATACAGGGAACAAGGTAACCATGAGGGGTTCCATGGTCTCTTGCTCTGGTGGGAGATTGTGCCCGGAGGGGTCTGGAAAAATGGGGTCACTCTGACATTCCAAAGGTATGTTATCTTAGATGCTAAAAGACAATAGACAGGCTCAGTTAAAGATTGACCTTTGTTAGGGAAGACACCGCCTAAGACATGACTACCCACCATGAGTCACATTTAGTTAGAAAGTTTTATGTGGTTACTTTCGGTCTCTGGGTTTGTAGGGCTGCCGTGCAGGCCTCCCCTGAGCTTGTGAGATTTAGCGTGTGGCCCCCTTTCATCCCCACCATCCTTGTTTTACTCCCATTTCTTAAATGCTTGCTCTTCCTAACTCACTCTCCAGGTGCTTCTTTCTCTTGCCAAATAGTGCAAGGAAATACTTTTGCAGATCTTTTGTTTACTTTAGAAAAAGATCACGGATCCAGGCTTTCTCATTTAGGAGTGCTGTTCATTTCCTGACTGGCCTTTAGAGTTTGGCTCAGTAGCAATTTGGAGATTTGTTTTTTTACCCAGAGTGAAAGGAGCTGGGTGCCCAGGAACCCATGCTGGAATGAGAATTAAGTTCTGCTCATTCCCTGGATAAGCAAGCTGATGTTTTCCTCGTAGATCTTTTTTCCCCATTCCTCAAATTTTAAAGTTTAGTCATTTAGCTTTCACTTTTTAAAAGAGATTTCAATAGGGTTGTTTCTCCTCCAAGTGAATACAGAACCTGATCATGTGCACAGGGAGACGCTCAAGAATAATGCAGCCCCTGTTTGCTGTTTTTCACCTGCACTACGACATGCTGCACCACACATGCAGGGCTTACTCCGACTCCAATCCCACTGCCTGCCGCCTGCCCTGGTATAGGAGGAGCTGGCATGCCAAAGAAATTAGGCTCGGGCTGCCTCATTTTCTAGGTCACAAGACTGCCGAGTTAATGAAATTTTGGCTATTATTCAGTTGAGCATTGTCTTATTTCATGTAAGTTTTGTAAATCTTTGGTGCTTTCTTCTCTTTGGTGCATTTACATTCAATTTTATTCTAGGTATGCAACTGTATCTATACTATAATTATGTTTATATAGGAATGTAAGCTACTCTTGGTTCATCCTACCTTAGGGAATTTATTCCTAGTTTGCTATGAGATGACTAACTTTCCGAAGACACAGGCTTTCTAAACCTAGAGCCTATAATTTTATATATGAATGCATGTTTACATTAAAAGATGTTTGGACTAGAAAAGTTGAATGTTAAAAATAGAAAACAGACTGACAAAGAACTGGGGTAGGTACTGTCTTTCTTTAAGGCCTGAATCTGTAATATAAACTAATACGGTCAATAAAATACCATATTTGGGGGGGGGGAGTACAAAGACAAAGCTATTGGCATAGACAAGATCCAATTGAGGACATGTACCATGTCAATATGGTGACAAGGAATTGGGCCAGTCATTCCTCTAAAGCTTAGATAGGCACAGGAGGCGCCACTAGGAAAGGCTACCAGCAGAAGCAAGCCACACTCTGGCTTAGAGAAAGTAGGCGGTGTTCACAGGCAGATTAGCCAAATATCACTCCAGTGACCCAAAGAAAAATACAAGGTCAGGTGAGATTGTGACAAGAGTGACCTGTAACTGAATCTCAGAGAACTGGAATGTAAGCTTAAGTGCCCCCCGGCCTAGCTTAGGAAGAGCCAAAGAAAGAGCCCTCGCTGAGGCGTGGGAACAGGAAGACTGCAGAGGCTTTGTTCTGCTTACCCGAATCATACCACAGACGCGGCTGGTAAGACATTTTGTTCTTGACACTTCACAGAAGAGCAAAGACTCGCCTTTATCTGATACTTCCTTTTGATTCCAGAGCTCTCGTGTTTGTTTTCTACCGTGACATGTCACAAAGTATGAATTTACTGATCTTCAAACGCCTGGCAAGATGGGCACAGCTTTAGGAGAAACACACTCAGAGAGGTGTGGGAGGGAAGGGGACATTGACCAAGCCAGAAGACTGCCCTCATTCCCCAGGGTGGCAGAGGAAGGTATCAGTATAATGTAGTCACCAAGTGAGTCAAGATCCGCTGACCTTCCGTGAGGAAGTTAAAGGAGGGCAAGTAGAGAATGCAGGCCAGAATAACCTATGAGATAAGACCACCATGCGCATTCACTGCCAGCTGGAGAGGTTTGAGAGAGGCCCAGTAAATAATATCCCTAGGTTTCCTCACCAAATTTTAAACCAACTGAGACTGAGATGTCAACCAAAGAAGATTAAAATGTGAGTTTAGCCCTGGCCGGTGTGGGTGAGCATAGTCCCATGCACCAAAAGGTCACATGCCCGGGTTGTGGGTTCAGTCTCCATTCAGGGTGTGTACAGGAGGCAACCGGTCAATGTTTCTCCCTCCCACCAATGTTTCTCTCTCCCTCTCCCTTTCTCTCTTTCTAAAAACAATAAAAAACATTTTTAAAAAGTGAGTTTAATTACTGATGAAGCTGATATTGGAGAAAATGATCCAGATGCGTGGAAACAACTGCTTTCCTAGTATCGATCCCAAGCATCAACTCACAGCTGGACAGCCGCAGGACTCTACTCATGGAGGTCTGCCCTTGTAAAGCCTTTCACAGAGCAGCTGGCTTCCACAGGAGAGTGAAGGAAGACCAGGTTAAACATGCCTCCTTCGTCTCTCTATTGACTTGTTGGATAATTCCCTCCATCTCTCCCAAGAATGGGGAGGGTGGGACTAAAAACACGGTGCTGTGCTTCTACAAGGCAGGAAACAGGAGTGGGAACTACCTAAATCTTTTCTAAGTGCTGGGTAAAACATACTCCACATATACCAGAGCTAGAGCAATGAGGAAAGAGACAAAATACTTTGTCCCTTTGTCCCCTGCTGAGTTGTCTGCTCAGAGGGATACACAGTGAGAGGTTCTTCAGCATTTGCCATAAGCCTGTGGCAGCTTACCTGATCCGTGAGCACCGCCTCAGCGGCGGATACAGCCTGCAGGGTATGCGCAGACGCCTGTACGTGGTTGGATTACTGGGAGTGGCAAACAAAATTAATTTCCAGTTATAACCAGTGACTTATTCTGGGAGCCCTACTGTACTTAAGTTTTTACTAGATTCCTAAATAAATGGCCAGGAAGTCTAGCAACTCTGCTGAGCACCGTTCCTACGTTGACTCGCAAAACCAATAGCTATGGCTCTAGACCAGTGCTTCTCAGTCTGAAGTAAAGGAACAGTTGTTGCTTTTTGTTTTGTCTTGCCCGTTTCCAGCCTGTCACAGACAGATACTTTTGTAAAACACAATAAAGGTGAATTACTAGGGGGGTGGGAAAGATATACTCCAGCGCCTGGCGTTGTGTTTCCTGGTCTCTGCCCTCTCCCCGCAATCCTCCTTGTTACCTCCCAGTCAGCACATTTCAGGCACTGTGCCAGGTTTGGGAAATGAAGGAATGGATAGGAAAAAGTAAAGATAGACAATATACAAGCCCAAGATTTTTATTCGAGTCAATAAATATAAATGTATTCTGTTTCTCTACTTGTCACAGACAGAATGAAACAGTTCGCAGGCCAGCACCTGCCCACTGCCCACACCTTGAGCTGCTCTGCTCTCTAGACCACAGGGAGACTGAAAATCCACATCATAGTATTTGTCCTGCTTTGCCTCCTGAACCCAGCAGTCTCTCTTCACCTTGGGGTGCACAGTGCCAGGACCTGGGCTATCACACCTAGAAAATATTTGGTCCACATGCTCAGTGCTTTTCCCTTTTCATGCAGTTGACTGTGTTAAGCGCAGGAAACACCTGACCACCCAGCTCTCACCAGGGCTCCTGGTGGCTAATGTTCCTTCTATTCACTTTAGATTTGACTTTTGAGCTGGTCAGATGGCTCAGTTGGTCAGAGTGTCATCCCATATGCCAAAAAGGTCATGGGTTCAATTCCTGGTCAGGGCACATACCTAGGTTGCAGGTTCGATCCCCAGTTGGGGCACGTACAAGAGGCTACCAATCAATATTTCTCTCACATCGATGTTTCTCTCGCTCTTATGCTCTCCTTTCCTCTCTGTCAAATCAATGGAAGTGTCCTTGGGTGAGGATTTAAAAATTTAAATAAAATGTAAATAAATATTTGACTTTCTGTGAATATTTAAATAGGTGCAAAATGTTTTCTATGTGGACTTAAAATGGAAATGGAGATCATTCTATACTTTCATTAAAGTCAAAACTTACGATTACCCCTCTCCAATGGTATTTTAAAGGCTGGGTAGATGCCAGACTTAAAGAACATGAAGAACTTAGGGAAAGGCCAGAGACAGATAAAAGATTATTAATAGTTTGTTATAAGGGTCATGATTAGAGGCTGAAAGAGAGGAGGTGTGTTTATTTTTCCAGAATAAGAGCACTCTAGAGGATGAGAATGATAGCTCCCAGGCAGAAAGAGGTAAAAGAGTATTCTCAGAGAAGAGATGTAGGACCCATGTGGATATAAACCCTAGCTTCGATACTGCTGGCTGTGTAACCTTAAACAAGACACTTAATACCTCTAAGCCTTAGTGTCCTCAACTATAAATTGGAGGTGATATTGCTTACCTGAGAATTGTTGCAGGGGCTAAATATAATGCACATCTTCTGCAAGGCATGATGCCCGGATATGATTGGGGCACCATTCACCTGTGCTGGTCATCCAAGGAAAGAACTTGATCTGGCTCACCTCTTGCCACAATCATCACCTGATCCTCACATAAACTCAAAAACTAGCCCCTCAAAATGGATCAAAAACCTAAATTTAAGACCCATAGACTGGGAGAAAATATTTGCAAATTATTTGATAAGGGGTTAGTATCCAGAATATGTAAAGAACACCTACAACTCAGCAACAACAAAGAACCCAATTAAAAAAATTAGCAAAGGACTTAGACATTTCTCCATATGCAAATGGCCAATAAGCATATGAAAAGATGTTCAACATCACTAATCCAAGCCACAGTGAGATAGCAGCTCCCACCCATAAGGATGGCTACTATCAAAAAGAAAAAAGAACAGAAGTGCTGGCGAGGGTGTGGAGAAATGGGAATCATTGCCCACTGTTAGTGGGAATGAAAAATGGTGCAACACCTATGGAAAGCAGTATAATGATGTGGGGTCCAGAACAAGCCACCCCAAGACGTGTCTCAGTGGTATGCCCATTACTATGAGCTAAAGGCAACTTTAGTGTCAGGCTTAAGAAAAACTTCTGCTCCCCCACCCCCTTTACCCTGAAGAATTTGAATTAGGAGCCTTTCGAATAGGGATTAGCAGAGATAACTTCTTTTGATCTATCTATAGGGCAGGGCAAACTACTAATTACTGAATGTCTGCTCTTCCTATCCTGCAATGACTCTTTGAAACCCCTAAGGCACCTTACCTCACCCCTAGCTCAGGATGTCTTATATTCCTCAATCCCCCTTTCTATCTGACTCTGTCATGCACTTGGGGTTCCTATATGAATGAGATTAAATTTGATTTTCTCTTGTCAATCTGCCTCCTCTTTTTTTTTTTTTAATATATCTTTATTGATTTCAGAGAGAGGAAAGGAGAGGGAGAGAGAGAGATAGAAACATCAATGATGAGAGAGTCATTGATCAGCTGCCTCCTGCATGCCCCCAACTGGGGATCAAGCCCGCAACCCGGGCATGTCTCCTGACCGGGAATCGAACCCCGATCGCCTGGATCCTAGGTCGATGCTCAACCTCTGAGCCACGCCCAGCCGGGCAATCTGCTTCTTTATTTAATTATTCAGACAGACAAAAGGAACCAGAGAAGGAAAAGGAAAATTTTTTTCCTTCCTCACAGTGGTGTCTCAGAAATTAAAAAAAAAATACCATATGACCCAGAAATCCCACTTCTGGATATATATCCAAAAGAACTGAAAGCAGGGACCAAAGACATTTGCACACCCATGTTCAGAGCAGCATTATTTGCAATAGCCAAAAGGTGGAAGCAGCCCAAGTGTCCACCAACAGATGACTGGGCAAGCGAAACGTGGTATGGACACGCAAAGGAACATTAGCCTTAGAAAGAAATTCTGACACGTGCTACAACATGCATGAACCTTGAGGACATTACGCTAAATGAAATCAGCCAATCACAGAAGAACAAATGTGATACTATTCTACTTATTTGAGGTACCTGGAATAGTCAGATTCACAGAAACAGAAAGCAGAATGGGGGCGCCAGGGGCTGGGGGCAGGAGGAATGGAGAGTTACTGTTTAATTCTGCAAGCTGACGGGGAGTTCTGTGCCTGGGCGGTCGTGATGGTAGCGCAACAATGTTAATGAATGTGCTTAATGCCACTTGGCTGTACACTAAAAATGGTTAAGATGGTAAATTCTATGTTAGGTGTATTTTGCCACAATTAAAAAAAAAAAAAATACCTGACCCTCCAAATTCATGACCTTGCTGCCTTCTGTCTCTAGCTCTCTGTGCTTCCCACCCACTTTCCACACACTTCACCCTGTTGCGCACCATTCCTCACTCGGCCCAAGCTGCTGGCACCCAGCCGAGCACTCACACACCCTCACTGCCCAGTCCCGGGAGAGAGGCCTTAAGTCCAAGGGCTCCTGGGCTCCCATCCCCACAGCACCTCTCTAACTCCCCACCCCTAAGTATGGATCATTAAGCAAACCTGGAAGAGGCCCAGCCCCCCACCAGCCCCGTGGTTGGGAGTGACGGGTAAGTGAAGGGGCCTTAGGTGTCACATTTGACTCTCCCCGCACAATGTGCTGGCAAGACATAAAAGAAGAACCCCAGCATTTGTTGAAGGCCTTAGTTTGAAATTTTAGGCATTACTTTTTTTTTTTTTCCAGCTCTCCGGCCTCCTGCCTTCCGGCCAAAGTATTCACTTCCCTTTTTCTGATCATGCATCTCCCTTCAGAGTTCATATTAATCTTCTTACCTATTACCTCAGCTCCCCTGCTATTTCAATCCAAATGTCCCCTCCAACTTTGATGCCTAAAGCTTGGTCCTAGGGGTTGTCACCCCAGCAGGAGAACCTTCTGGACAAATACAACACAACTAGAAGTCACATATGGCAAACCTATGAGGTAGGGGGCAATACAGAAAGG
Source organism: Miniopterus natalensis (assembly GCF_054644295.1). Taxonomy (NCBI): domain Eukaryota; kingdom Metazoa; phylum Chordata; class Mammalia; order Chiroptera; family Miniopteridae; genus Miniopterus; species Miniopterus natalensis. The sequence goes on from NC_142088.1 coordinate 41,737,905, forward strand.
TTCCTGCTACCAATTTCAGTATTTCCTGGGCTTTAAAGAATATTTAGATTAAGTGACCAAGTTAAAAGTTTTGGTCGTATAAAAAGAGGCCACGTAGCCCTGGCCGGTGTGGCTCAGTTGGTTGGGTATCTTCCCGTGCAATGAGGGGTTGACAGTTCAATTCCTGGTCAGGGCATATCCAGAGTGTGGGTTCAATCCCCGGCAATCGATGTTTCTCTCTCACATGGATGTTTTTCTCTCTCCTCCTCCCTCCCTCTCTAAAATCAATAAAAATATATTAAAAATTAAATAAATAAAAACCAATAAAAAACATTGTTTTAAAAGAAACCATATATACTTTCTGTCTTGCCCTTTTTTTCAGGAAAAGTTCATTATTTTGTTAGTTGCTTCTCCCTGCCCAGTCTTTTCTGGAATTACGCACCTATATTAATTTCCAGCATCAGCATCAGCATCAGCATCAGCATCACCTGGGGGAGGTTGTTAGAGGTTGTTTGAAATTCAGAATCTCAGGCCCCACCCCAGACCTATCAAATCAGCATCTGCATTTTAACAAGATCCCCGGTGATTCACATACAAATTAAAAGTTTCTAGAAAGTTTCTAACTGCTCCCATTGCTGCAGTGGATCTCTACTGGGTTGTTCATTAGAAGCACCTGGGAAGCTTTTACACCGTCCTGGTGCCTGGGTCCTAGCACCAGGTTCTGAGTTCCTCCGTGGGGGCCGGGCATTGGTGTGTGTTTGTTTTTTCTTCTCTTGGATATTTTGGCATTTAGCCAGGGTTGAGAACCACTGAGTTAGAGTGTGACTTTAAGGAAACTATCACAGAGAAGACCATGAATTTTGAACTGGTTTCCAGTTGCAGAAAGCAGAGTCAGGACGTTAAATCCAAATAGGTTTCTTAACCTAAATATATGAGTATCAACTCAAAACTATAGATGGTACGTAATAAGTGATTTCTGCTTAAAAGTCATCTTCTCTTCTTCCTTCTTTGTCTCTTTTCTGTTTCCTCAGGCCTTAGAGGGTCTCAGCAGCTGTCTTCTATTGCATGGCATCCGGGGCTGCCCCCCAAGCCGGGTGAGAGCTCTGCTGCCGCCCCAGAGCCCAAAGCTGGCGCTGGTCCTGCCGCTGCTGAGGCTCAGGTACAGGGTACGGGGGGAGCAGCTATCGCTCGCTTGGGCTGCTGTTGCTGTTTGGTTTGTGGGGGCTAAAAAATATAATACTTTTCCTCCCACCTTCTACATTCTAGCTGGGCTAATAAATTAACAGAGACAGGGTAACAGGAGGAAATCAAATTTTAATACATGCACAAGGGGAATTCACATAAACATGAAAATTCCAAAGACAGTGAGATAAAATTGGGTATATATGTCATTTTTGATAAAGGAGAGAAGCAGGGTGGGCAGTGATGGGATTGCAATTTACAGGTAGTTGAGGAAGAGTGGAGCATACATGGCCGGCAAATTCCTGCTTCCACGGTACAGGGGGTGATCTAGCTACCAGGCCCCTGCCTGGAGCCCTCCCACCCGCCACACTCAACTCAAATAGGCTAAGGCAGACACCCTCAGATTTCCATCCTGAAGAAGGCCAAAGGTTCTTTCTGAATCTTTTCATTCTTAATAACCAACTTGAAATCAATATCCCAAAGTCAGTTCAGGGTGGCAGAACTTTGGTCCCCTTCAGGCTGATGCCCCCAGAGACTCACTGTGCTAAAGCCAGTCCGCCCGGGTGTGTCTGAGCCCAGTAGTGAGCACATCGTGGCTTGAAGTGGTCCTTTTAACACACTCCTTGCAAACCAGCTTTGTGAGGTTTACATAATGCTGCCCACACCCCAAAAGGGGGAAAAAGTAAAAACTGGCACACCTTTGGTGTCCTCACACCAATCCACAAATTCCAAGATTTCTTAGGCTCTTCTCACGTGTCCTTGTTTTCCGTCTGTCCTTTCAGAGGGCCCAGCCAGAACCTACCGTAATGGCAACGGGTGTGAGATGCAGACCTTCACCTGCCAGGTGGGCCTCACTTTTCCTGAAGACACGCTTTTCTTTTGAGGTCACAGGTGAGTAGATGAGGGCCTCTCTACCAGGCTTCTGTAAACATATATAGATTCACTCGTATTCTTCATTTCTATCCCAGAAACTAATTTTTTAGAGAGTTAAATAGATTTTTTTAAAAGGCAGACAGTGTTAGAAAGCAATGTTTTCAAATACTTCAAAATGAGATTCAACTTAATTGATTTATTAAATCTTAATTGAGTTCCTGCTGTTACCATCGCAGGAAAATGACTAGCAGTTTTCCCATTGTTATTGAAATACACATCTTCTTTATATAAATATTTTGACATTTTTTGAAATGCCAAACATAAGCATAATGTGTAGTATACAGTCAAGAATTAGGGCTCTTGCTTCGGCATAAAGCTTGTTTCAGGTGGTGAAAGGAGGCAGTTGACAGTGCAGATAAGAACATAGAATTGGGTTAAAATAGTCATCTTCATTGATGTGATACATTTCAAGATAGGGTCCTAACAACTCAATTTCTCTGCAACAAATGTGCCCTAATGATTGTGAGTCATTTTGTGAGTGGCTCCTAATTACAATTAATTTCTGGCTCCTAATTAAATATGTGTCATCAAGCAAGTCAATCATTGAATCTTTTTCTGCCTCAGAGTATTTACTTGTAAAATTAGGAAGTTGTATCAAGAGTCAAATAAGGTCCCTTCCAGCTCTGAAAGTTAATGATTCTATGAATTCTCAATTAAATTATGTATCTATCAAAAGGCAAAACAGCACCTTCTATTTTCCCCCAACTCCTGGTTTTGACATCATAGGGAAAACAACAGAAATAAAGACAATTAAAAATAGAAGAAAAAAATGGACTTAAAATTGTGCCATCTTCACATCTCAAGTGTGTTTATTTTATGTGCCATTCTTGTCCTTGAATCATGAACAAATTTAGATCTCTTCCAATAGTTGATAACAAAGAATGCTGCAGCAAACTTTATTCATATGACTCTTCTTTTGAATAACTTTCTAAAAATAAATTTTAGGGTTGTGATTACTGAGTTCAAGGGAGCCTCCCATTGATTGTTGATAAGTATTGACAAATGGCTTTCCTAAAAGTTTACATTGATTTATGTTGTTGCACCAATACTTGAGAGTAACAGTTTAACTGAAGCCTCACCAAAGGTGTGGCACGAAATGATGCTTAATGTCTTAATATACATTTCTTTGATTACTGGCAATCCTGAACATTTCTCCATTTGTGATTGCATTTCATCTTCTGTCAATTGTCTCACTGTGCCCTTTTCCATCTATCTGGCTGTGCAACCATGGATAAGTCACTTAACCTCTCTGTGGCTCTGTTTTCTCATCTGCAAACAGGATAATAATAGTGCCTATCTATAGAGCTGTTGTAAGGATTAAATGGATTTCTAAATGTAAAGCACGTAGAATAGTACCTGACACATGGAAAACCTGCCCCCAAAATGTTAAAATTAGAGTTAGTAGTAGCACTGGTGTTAGTTATCTAATAGGATATTAGTGATTTTCTTTATAATTTATATTATTTCTTTTAGTCCTTGTATAAATGTATATATATCTTTGATTAACTTATAAGAGAGCTCTTTATATGATGTAGTCTGCTGGGTTTGGTAAAGTATTTTCTCCAGTTTGCTGTTTTAATTTCTGTATTAGTTTGGCACATGTGTGAGTATATTCATGCACACCCAAGCGTATGAGGGCGTACTTTCTCACAAGTCCAGAAACACAATGTCTTGCGAAAGGGGCAGCTCATAAAAATGTTGATTGCAGACAGTGCTCAGAATGGCGCGCCCAGCTCTGTTGCAGAACTGCTCGGCCAAGTCATTTAGAAAAATAACAAATAAACAAAACCAAAATCAAACTACATACATACACTCGCAAAACCAAACCATGTACACACACATTACAAACAAACAAAACTACCGATGTTTTGAGCCAAGAGATGAAAGAAAACCAGACGTGTCCCAGCCGGGCGTGGCTCAGCGGTTGAGCGTCGACCTAGGATCCAGGCGATCCGGGTTCGATTCCCGGTCAGGGCACAGGCCCGGGTTGCGGGCTCAATCCCCAATGACACTGTCATCATTGATGTTTCTGTCTGTCTGTCTGTCTCCATTCCTCTCTCTGAAATCAATAAAGATATATTTTAAAAAAAGAAAAAAAGAAAACCAGACGTGTGCCATGGAAATTTCTCTTGGAGGGCAGCTGCTTCTTCGTGGGCAGTCGTTGCCTGATTCCTGGCACACCGAGATCTACTTTGACCACTCAGTGGCGGGACAGAAAGGTGGCATCTAGAGGCTGCCTGTGGGAGTAAAAGAACTCATAGGGTCCACGACATCGTGGGGGGAAGAAGTCCTTAGGCAGGGACTGATGCACAGCTCAGAAGGGCGAGCCTCGCAGTGCTCAAGACCGAAGTTTTTCATCACACAGCGAGCGAACTGAGAGGAAAAAAGTGAGGAGTAATGGGAGGACCTGAAGGAGCCCACTGCCCAGATGAGGATCGGAAACTATTTAAACTGAATGATACAGTATATGTTTCGGCTCCGAGAAAAACAGAAGTTGAACTTTTGAGTAGTAATCAAGGCCTCGGGCTCAAAGTATTTGCAAATAGAGCTGGTATGGAGAACAGATGCTGACATAATTGCCAACGGGAATCGCAATGCGATAGTCGGAGGGAGAGACCGAAAGAAACCACAGGGAATTTTTGTGGAAAGCTCGGCATTGAAAATGATTTATGGTGGATTTAAGAAGGAGACAAAGAAAATAAGGCTACAGTGTGTACCATCTGACTGCTGTAGACAAAGGGTGTAAACAGCCACAGCTTCCCAGCCTCCTGGAAATCAGAGCCCTGCTCACACAGAAAGGCGCCAGAATGTTTGCCTGAGTTAAGTGCACACTTCTTTTTCAGTATCTAAGAATAGTCACCCTCCTTTCCTTTCCAATTACTGTTTGGGTATCCTTAAAAGCCCTCAGCAGCCAGCGAACACTGTGGAGTCACCGAAAGAGATCTGCAGGGTACTTTATTACTTCTAAGGAGGATCAGAGGGACCTCGCACAAGGCCCTCAGCTTGAAAGGTGGCAGCTCTATTTTATTACTGTTGAATATGTCAGGTATTTTTATTCTAGAAGACAGAAGTTGGGGGATTCAAGAGAGTCAAGTGAGTCTTCTGAAAATACCTAACAAAGTGTGCTGAGAAGGTTGGTCGAGGTAGGAAAGACCATTTCTTAATGTCACTTGCTATCTCTTTCCTTCAAATGGCAAAGAACCGTGCCTCTGAGACAGGAAACAGCTTTTTTTTACTGAATTTATTGGGATGACATTGGTTAACAGAATTATGTAGGTTTCATGGGTACAAATATATAATGCATCATCTAAGAACTTCTCGAGCTGTCCTATAGGGAGTCTGCATTTTGAAATGGGAAAAGACAGACATACTTGGCTAAAGGCAGTGGGATTTTCATGTGAGAGACAGGCTTGGGGATGTTGATGTTGGGCCTTAAGCCCTCAGAACCACGAGAGAACTGAGGCTCATGAGGACAAACGATGAAAAACAACAGGAGAAGCATCTCCAACGGGTAAGAACAATGAGTTTTAATATCTGTCCAGCGACAACACTTATTGAATAGCAATGGAAATAGATGAGATGACGAAAGTAAAACTGGGCTTTGTGCCCAGGAACCTGTGCCAACTAAGCCAACCAGTGGCCAGACTTACGTTAACGTAGGAAAATGGACCCAGGTTCTCTCAACATGCCTGTTTATAGGCATTTCCCTCACACGCATATCTCACCAGCACCCTCCCTTTATTTTCCAGTTGAAAACTTCTCATCCAGGGTCTTTGTTAAGGCTGCAGAGATCTATCCAAACCTAGACCAGAATAACCAGGGAGATCCAAGGCCACTGTAGGTGGTCAGGATGTCCCTCCTGGGTGTAGAGTTGGAGAAGAGCCGATGTCGGCAGGGCAGATGGAAAGGTGAGGATTCTCTAAGTGCTGGCATCCCCTCTCCACTTGTGTTTCCTTGGCAGAATCCTAATCGACATTCAGGATCCACTCAAATGTTACCTGTTATCTCCTCTCTAAATTCTGCTGGTAGAAAGAGCTCTACTTCCGTAGCATCTTTTTTTTTTTTTTTTTTTTAAATATATCTTTATTGATTTCAGAGAGGAAGGGAGAGAGAGAGAGAGAGAGAGAGAGAGAGAGAAACATCAATGATGAGAGAGTCATTGATCAGCTGCCTCCTGCAGGCCTCCAACTGGGGATCGAGCCCGCAACCCGGGCATGTGCCCTGACTGGGAATCGAACCCCGATTGCCTGGATCCTGGGCCGACGCTCAACCGCTGAGCCACGCCCGGCCGGGCCGTAGCATCTTGTGTATAGCACTAATTATGCATTTACCATGTATATTGTTTTGTAATGTTTTCCTTGTCCAACTTTATTACCGGGCTGTCAACTCCATAATGGTAGGCGCAGCATCGTTCCCCTGCCTCTCCAGCCCTAACACAGCATCTAGAGCTGCACTGTCCAGCAGGGGAGCCACCAGCTACACGGGCATTTGCTATGGGGCCAGCTCAAATTGAGACATGCTGCAAGTGGGAAATACATGTCATATTTTGATGTATGAATAAAAGGATGTAAAATAGCTCATTAATAATGTTTATGTTGATTACAGATTTAAATGATAGTATTTTGGATAAGTTAAAATATAGTATTAAAATTAAGTTTATCTGTTTCTTATTACTACTGGAAAGTTTAAAATTATATATATGACTCCCATTATATTTTTATTAGACAGAAATGGTCTATAACATAGCAAAGGCTTGTTCAAGTCAGGGTCTTAGCAGGAAGAAAAAAAAAAAAAACAGATATACTCAGTTTGAAGAGATGTTAACAAAGGGACAATTTACAGGAGTATGAGCAGGTCAAGAAATCACAGAGGAGGCTGAAGCAAGAGACTAGCAACAGAGGGGAGCAGCTAACACTCAGCATAAAGAAGGAGAGGAAATGTTGTTACTAGAATTGGTGAGCCCTGGGGGTGCCTTCAGAGGATCACCTAGCAGAAGCTCTAATTATAAAGGAACCCAGTCACGCTCGGAACCATGGAACCAAGGCGGGAGAGAGCTCATCTCTGATCTGCTGCTCTTCCACTGGCTGCAGGAAACCAAAAGCCTGAGGGCAAGGGACGCTGAGTGACCTGAGTGACGCAGCCCCAGGAGTCACCTCCCACTGCCCAGGGCACTAAGCGGTGCAGAGGAGGGGAGGATAGGTCAGAGCAGGAAGGGAGCAGGGGATGCAGAATAACCAGCTCAGGGCTCCATAGATGTGTTAAATGAATGGATGAAATATAAGTAGCCAATGGGGAGAGAGTGGAGGACAGTGACAAATTAATTTTTCCACCTAGGTCCTTCTGCAGTGGTGCTTTTCAAATGTTCTGTGACACTAAGGGTTTAGTGCAATGACATGAAGGGCTCCGCAGACACTTCTCCGTGTGCTTTATATTTCCAGCTACTTAAACTACTCTGCTAAAGTACAACATGCGCACCAAATGTGTTGCATATCAAAATTTTGAACATGTTGAAAACAAGTCATTATCCACTTGCACTGCCAGGTAAATTTGGTTTTGTGCAAGCCTAAATATAAGAGTCCTTCTGCCTCTCCTGCACTTTTACTTGAATGTCTTAAATGTATCGTTCATTAGGAAAGTTTAAGTCTGCGTTAGTCTTTGATAAAAATTCAGGTCCACACATGTCCCCTTGTATAAACTTGTCCACATTAGTATACACTGCAGCACATGTGCAGAGCTCAGTGAAATGCCAGGCAAGGTTCAGACACGTGTGTTGGGCACATGTTCTCGTGTTATATCATTTCATTTCAACCTGTGTTTCTGTAAACGTGATAAACTCATATTAAGGAAATGTTTCAATTGCAGATATTGTTTAGGAGTTCACGTTGAAATGCACTTCTGGCCATCGCATCTCCGGTTGCCTATGCCTGGGAGCTTTTCCTTCGGTCCTTGGCAAGGCTGAGGTTAGGATGCGCGTCCGTCCTTTTCATCCTTTTCTCCTTTTGCTCTCAGCTCAAATGTATATTCCACAGGAGAGCCTTCCCTGACCACCTAATATCCTAATTAGGTTTCCTTCCCATCCCCTATTGTACCACCTTCACAGCATTTACCATAATTTGTAACTGTTTTATTTAATTGTCTCTTTACTGTGTGTGTGTGTTTTGGGGGGGTTTTTTGGTCTATTTCCTTAACAAAATTGCAGGATCCCCACTTAGCATGTGTAGGGAGGGCATCAGTGTGAGAGCTGTACCTATATTAGTTTACCTGCTCACAATACGTTTGGGAGGGTCCGTCTACCCTCAGCCCCTTCCAGAGATGAGAACCCTGAGACACAGAGAAGTTGAGTAATCTGATAAAGGTGGCATTGCTGTTACATGGGAAAGCCAGGATTCAAACCCAAGAGGTCTGGCTCCAGTTCTTTTGCTCAGTGTGGGCCCAGGAATAGCAGCTTGTTTGCTATTAAAGGCTTCAGACTCCAGGCCCCAAAGTGCTAACAGTAGTACCAGCTACCGTTTATTGAAAGCTTCCTATGGTTCTGTGTTTTATGTGAATTATTATCATTATTACAATAACCTTATGGGATAGGTACTACTGTTATCTCCATTTTACAAATGACAAAATTAAAATTTAGAGAAATTAAGTACCTCTCCAAAGATCATACAGCCAAAAAAAAAAAAATGGCAGAATAGGAATTTGACCTAAATTCCTAACCATAATGCTCTATGGTCCGCCTGGAATCACGACTCTGCTATGTGCCACACCTTCCCATGTGTGGATTGGACATCTATTTTTCATCTACAATTTGGAACATGCACTTGCTGAACACATCTGTGATCTCTGGGCGGACAGCGGGAGAGCAGGTTTATATAGCTGAGTTCATCCTGAGCCGAGGTCACCAGGAGACCTTGTGCTTATTCTAATGAGTCCTCCTGTCCTCTCTACATGCTGCTCTTGTTGGCCCCCCAAACTGAGGCACTTTAACATTATTATTATTTCCCTATGGAAAATCTGGGAAACTCACAAATATACGGACGTTAAACACCACATGCCTGAATAACCAATGGGTCAAAGAAGAAATCAGAAACTACTTTGAGATGGATGAAAATGAAGACGCAAATACTAAAACTTAGGGGAGGCAGCTAAAGCCCTTGTGCATGGAATACATGTGCATGTTTACTTCTATCCTCTTGTTCACCTGATCCGCTTTCTCAGCTATTGAACCAACACTGACTGAAGGCCCCCTTTGGGCGAGGCACTGCGCTGAGGTTTGGAGATTCAGGTGACCAGGACACAATTGCAGCCCCCTAGGGATTAGCTAGGAAGATGGGCCCACGAACTGATGACACCAGCTGGTTACAAGCTTAAACCCCAGGATTCTGGGTGGCAAGGTCAGAAGAAGAGTGTTGCTATTTTGGTCTGTTACTATCTGATTTTGTCTTTTCTTTGACTCTCGCCAGCTTTCCTTTCTCCCCTAGGACGTCTTTTCTGGCTATCTCACGTCGCCTTTCTGTCTCTACTTTTTATTATTCATACAGTCAATTCCAGATGATCCCTTTTTTGGACTTTATACGATTAATGTTGGAGTCCCAAGTACTGGAATCTAGATATTTAATCCTTCCTATCAGGCCCCCACCTCCAGCTGATGAATGCTCAGGGAACGGGGATTAGTTGTAACATTAGCCTAAGGAAAGTCAAATTAGACAGTCATTAGCTCCTCACTGCTCCCTGTTCCCCAGCTCTCCACAGAATTTAGGATCTCTTCCAAAGCTACATAGGAATGATTCTTTTCTGTATTTTCTGAATTCTCTGCTCCACCTCCATTGGCATAGATACTACAAATAGATGTCTTCTGAGTTCTTTCCTGCTGTCCCTAGAATTGTGGAATGTTGTTTTGAAATTCTTCTTTGGATTTTTATATCCAAATTTATACCCCCAATTCCTAGCATACTGTCTGGCACATAAGAGATGTCCAATAAAGATATGTGAAAATAAATCCAAAGTGAAAAGGGGGGGAGGGGGGAGGAACAGTACTGCATGAACAGTGTTGCTATATTTAAATTTAGGGATTGATATGTCAGTTTCACCCCTAATTTATGTGGTGCTTGTAAATATCTGTGATTAATGTGGATGAAGATTTATGTCAGTAATGTTAAAAAATATTTTTTGGTATAGGTATAAGTAATTTAAGTAAATAAACTGTAAGTAGTATTAGGAGAATGTCTATGGAGAAGAGATGGTATTGGTGTAACTCCTGCTCTGGGAACCCTTTTTTAGGGTGGGTGTGCCTACCTCTGTTTTATTCCCCTCGAGAGAAATTTGAGCTGAATCTTGGAGACGGCTTTGCCCATAAAATGGGAGTACAAGAGTGTGAACATGTGGCTGTGGGATTTTTGTTAATGTAGGCATTTCCTTCCAAATACTTGAAAAATATTTTTCTTTTATATTTTCCATTCCATTGCCATTGCCTCTGTGCTCTCTTCTCATTTCACATTTAAATTCTATAAACCGCCCAGTTCATGTGGATGTGAATAATAAGTGGGCCCAGATCTTATTCTAAATGGAAGCCAGAGCGGGCGTCCAGACACTAGGAAAGCATAATTACCCCGAGAACAGAGTCATGTTTTCTGCAAGGGCTTTTATCAGTGTTGGTGGAGCCCCAGATGTATGTTTCAGCATTAGACAAGCAAAAAGATTTATGAAACACCTATCTCCTCTTTCCTGGGGGTGGGGGGGGGGAGGATCTTCTCTTTTGCAAAACGACTTAGTTTGTGAGTACATCTCAACCCCTAAGGGAAATGAAGAAAATTCTATCAGAAACCTATGCGTGCTAAAATAATGTTCACTCAAAATAGGGAATGATTGATTTTTTCCATATGTTCTTATCCTATTTCAATTTAAATTAATTTTGCAGGAGTCGTTAACCATCTCCACAAAATTTGCTGGGTTTCTTCCTAATGCTGGCTTTGGCACACCTGCAGCCAGCGCACGTCTTTATGGTTAATCTGTAGGAACCAAAATTAATTTCAGTGTCGCAGCCAAATGGTCCTCAGGAGTCCTTCCTCACGTGTCTGGTTAGCATTCACCAGGGGCAGAAAACACAGCCTGACAAGAGAGATAGAAATGTTACAAAGGATCTTTTCTAAGTCCTCTCACTATCTTTTTTTTTTTTTGAAATTTGCAGGTGCAAAAATTCCATTTGTAATTCTTTAATTCCAAGGGCAATGGGTGTCTTGGGGTCTCAGAATTCAGGACAAGTGGCCAGCTGGGACACGATATTAGGCTTGCAAGTCATGGCAGGTGCGGAAGGAGGGCAAGCAGTTAAAAGTTTGGCCCGCTCTCCTTTTCTGCCTTTTCGTGCTTCCTTTTGCTCTTCCAGACGGGTGTACAATTACACGAGCTGAATTCATTATCTCCCAAAGCTGTGCTGTTGTACACCCAGGAAAAGGACTTGATTACTCAACCCATGTTTCCAGGAGCCTTATTTGGGTTCCTTTGTGCAGCAGAAGCAGAAGTGCTGAGCTACCCTCTATTTGTTTTATAATTTGCCTACTGGGCACATTGCTCTTGCTATCACTCCCATTTCAGTAGATGGTCTTTCCACTGAGGTTTTAGCATGTCTATATTTAGAAAACAATAAAAGATGTATAAGATGGGAAAATTGGTAGAGAGCAAGAGTGCACTGAGGAGAAGAGAGAAGGGCAAGAGACAATGACAGATCCCTTCCCTTGACAGGGGCCACCCCTGGCATCTAGACTTGATGTCTTTCTTACCTGGCCAAGTATTTCACTGTACAACGTGGGGTCATTAAGTGTGGCGATGAGGAGAGGAACAGTAGCCAAGGAAGACATAGCTCAGTGCTCCATGGCGTCCTGGTGAGCTTTGCCAGGGCACGCACCAGACACAGTGCGAGAACTCAGGAACCAGCGCGTCAGCTGAGAAGGCGCATGTATCTGTCTGGCTGTTACGGCCACATACACGCTCCTTTGTTGGGGTTTTGTCAGCACATGAGCTGCTGCTGAGTTTGATAACCTCTTTCCCCCCAGGAGTGGTTCGTATAGCTTTTCTGCAAGCTGCTGCCAGAAGCTTAGGGGTGGGGATTCCTGAGGTGGATGTAACCAGAATAGACTCTGGCTTATTTCTACTCAAATATTAATGATTTGAAAAGAGTAACAGGAAAAATGGGAGGAGAGAGGAGGGTGGGGAGGAGAAAAAGGGGAAGGAAGGAAGGAAGGAAGGAAGGAAGGAAGGAAGGAAGGAAGGAAGGAAGGAAGGAAGGAAGGAAGGAAGGAAGGAAGGGACGAAGGACATTGAGATGGGCCAGTCCCTTGACTTAAATAGTTACAAATATTTCATCATCCATTATGTAAGCTGATAGGTTTATTTGATTTTCTGTGGGCTTGGTATATATTTACCTACTCTACATGCTCGTTAATGCTGTATAGAATATGTGAACTTTTACTAATTTATTTATGTATATATTTACTTACTCACTTTACACCTAGCATAGGGATAAACCCAGTTGGGCACTTAAATAGATACAGGAGTTGCCATAGTTACTAACTTATATTAACAGTAGGATATGCATAGGAATGAATAAAGAGAAGAAAAATCTATTTGGCCATATATATATATATAATGTCTGTATAACCTCAAGTTTAGTTGAACACATATCTCTTCATTGAAAAGTTCAGGGCCCATGACCATCTGAGGTGAAATGATTTTTAAAAAGATCGTTGTGTGCTGAAGTAGCTCCTGTCAAGTTGCAGCTGCCTTGTTAGACTTCGCCGCAAGACTCACCCTATCTCAAAAATTCAGATTCTGGTGTAATAAAAAGGTAGCCCCCAAATGTCCACCCATCTAGTGCAAGAACATTGCTTTTTTCCAACACCTGATTGCCTTTTGTTTCCAGGCAGAAAATTTTGGATGCAACTCTTCTTTAACTGTTTCTCTCCAGGCCAGGCTCCCGGACTTTCCTGGGGAAAGGAAATGGGCAACAATTTGTCTTAGCCTCACAGCCTCCATGCAGACTAGCCAAAATAAGATACTGCTAGGAATGAAAACCCTGAGTTCTAGTCCTGGCCCAGCCACTCTTACTAGCTGTAGGCAAATTAATTTCATTTTCCTGGACCTCATTTCCTCATGGTGTAGAGAACTGTAGTGTTTTCTCTGGATGCTTCAAAAGATCATTTTACAGAGTAGCAGGTGACATTATGGAAAGAGTCAGCCGACCTCATTAATTCTTCAACAAATATTTATTTGGCATCTGCTATATGCAAGGCACTGTTCTAGGTGCCAGAGATGCTTCCCCTGTGAAGCTCACATTTTAATGGGTAGCAGGGGCAGGGAGGAATTAATCTTAGTCTGTGACCTTTCAAAAGTCATTGAGCCCTTCTAAGCTTGTTTTGTTTCAACTGTTAAATCAGCACTATCATAACATTTCAAGATTCGTTGTCAGGATTGAACACAATGGTATTTCAATCACCTATTATACAGTAGGGGCTCAATTAATGCTATGAAGATAATACTATATAACAAGTGGGAAAATGATTTTATAATTGTATAATGCTGTCTCAATATATGAATTGTTATTTTCTCCTCTCTCCTCTGTACTTTGGCTTTAAAGTCACAGGCTATTATAAAATTACACTGTAGAGTTCATCACTTTCCTCCTCTTTATTTCCTTAATAGGGACTTAATTTATTAAAGAAGTGCTTTTGGAGTAGCTCAAATGCATTAAATACTAGGCTGGCACAGATATGAAAATAAATGAGACTTTCCAGGCCTTACTCAAGATCATAACAGTAAATACTTGGATTTCATCAGCATTCTCATTTTGGGAGTGCTGTTCTTCTGGAGTTTATATTGGTTGTTAACTGTTTAGAAAGAAAGAAAGGAAAACAGCCCTCTTTTTGACAAGTGGGTTAAGCTAAAGTTTAACTAGAGAGACCAAAAGCTCTACGTATAAGACCCCTGGCAATCTCACTCTATTTGAGATGAAACAGATAATAGAAGGCATGTTTCCTGTAACTGCCCCAGAGGTAAATGTTCACTCTATCAGTATCCTTTGCAACAGGAGAAAATCAATCAGGTTATTGTCTGTATTCAGTCATGTGACAAGCGTTGTTACAGCTATTTCTGTATACAAGATAGATATTTCTGTATAGAGGATATAAATTAAAAAAAAGAAGATATTTCAGGAGATGTAGATCAGTATAAGATGTGATGCCTGCCCTTGGGGCAGGAGGTGGAATGCATTTGTTAATTTACTCATCCATTTATTCAAGAAGAATCTGTTTAGTAACCATGGCCTTGAAGGAATTGCACCAAGTGCTGGGTTTACAAGTGGCAGAGCCAACAAAGTGAGAGAATATTTATTGAGCACCTATTATGTACCAGACACTGTCTATTACTTTATTTATGTCATCTCAGTTTATTCTCCTATGAACCCTAAAAAAAAGTAGTACCCTTTGACCTCAAAGGGTTAATTGGGATAAGATGGAGAACAACAATATTCAGTGTGGAAAGCAATGCCAGGAAGGACTAGGCCCAGAGCCGGTAGCTCAGTAGGGGAAGGAATGGTTAGTCGTTCCCAGAGGGCAGGAGCAGACTTCACAGAGGTGGTGGCATTCTAGTTTTTGAGCAGGAACAAAACATGTGAAAGAGATCACTACTAGGTTAGGCAAGGGTCCAGATGACAGATAGACAGCTAGGGACTGATAGCAGACTCCAAGTGCTGCAGGAGCTAGGGAAACTCCAGGCTCTCAGAGCACCAAGTCACCCCTCCTTTCCCAGACATTCACCTATAGTTGTTGCCTCAGCTGACAAGATTAATTTCAATGAGATAATGACACTGGAACACAGATATCTAGCCCAATTCATGGTGCACAGGGGGCCTCTTTTAGAACTCATTCTCAGTTTTATGAAGAAAGTAGGTTCCTTTGCACCATGCTCTGTTTTAGAGTCAGAAACTAGTCTTCGTAATGATATAATGCTGGGTCTTGATTTGTTCTATGTTGATGACAGTTAGGAATGAGAAGTGGGAAACAAACTGATCCTTTCTATGTCCCACTATCAAATTTTGATGGTTAAAATAGCCTTCTTGAAGCTTTCTTTCTTTCAGTTGGAAGGTATTATAAGATACAAGTTAAACCCTAAGTGTGGAGCCAGATAGATATAATTTCAAATCCCAGATCTGCCTCTCATTAGCTGGGTAATCTTGGGAGTGGAATCTCTTCACCCAAATTTGGATCACAGGATTGAGCCGAACTCTGAGCAGTCTAAATTTGGAGCCCACCAAAGAAAAATTTAGAGGATTCCTTTACCCTTCTATTCTTTCAATAAACAAGAATAAGTCAGTAATCAAACCTGAAGCATTAAAGCCTTAGAGAAAAGAAAAGCACTCACAGGCTGGTCTCTAACTCGTTTGTGCTGCGTTGCTTAATTCAGCGAGCTGAACAACTGAGGAAATTCTTAGGGTTGTTGTTAACAATAAATACTGTATGCAGGCCCTACTGAGTTTTGGAAGTTAGTGATTATATTCAAATAATAGTTTTATTGAACTAGCTCAACTTGTAAATAGGTGGGAGGTTGAAACTTTCAACCTACAATATTAATAATAGTAATAGTAGATTACTTTTGGGGGTGCTTACGATATGCCAGGCACTGTTAAGTACTTTATTTATAAATTAATACATTTAATCTTACAACCACCCTATGAGGTGGGCAGTAACATTATCTGTTTTAAGATAAGGAAATTGAGGTACAGGAGGGATAGTGGCTTGCCTGGCTGGGAGAAATAGGGTTTACCCCCAGGCTGTCTGCTTCAGAATATGTGCCTTAAACCACTCTCCAGTTCTATAAGCCAATTTTTTAAAAAATAATTTTAAAAATTTTCCAATTACAGTTGACACACAATATTATATTAGTTTCAGGTGTACACCCCAGTGATTACACATTATATAACTTACTAAGTGATCATACCAATAAATCTCATTCCCATCTGACACCATACATAGTTATTAGAATATTATTATTTTAATCCTAATCTAAGGATATTTTTTCCATTGCTTTTCAGAGAGAGTGGAAGGAAGGGACAGAGAGACATCAATATGAGAGAGACACCTCGATTGGTTGCCTCCTGCACATGCCCCAATCAGGGCCGGAGAAGGAGCCTGCAACCAATGTACGTGCCCTGGACTGGAATTGAACCTGAGACCCTTCAGTCTATGGGCTGACACTTTAACCACTGAGCCAAACCAGCTAGGGTTGAATATTATTGACTGTATTCCCTATGCTATACTTTATATCCCCATGACTATTCTGTAACAATCAACCTGTACTTCTTAATTCCTTCACTTTTTTCACCCCCCCACCAACCATCAAAATATTCTCTTTATCAATGAATCTGTTTCTGTTCTGCTTGTTCATTTATTTTGATTTTTAGATACAATTGTTGATAGATATGTATTTATTGCTATTTTATTGTTCATATTTTTTATCTTCTTAAAGAAGACCCTTTAACATTTCCTGTAATACTGGTTTGATGGCAATGAACACCTTTAGCTTTTTTTTTGCCTGGGAAGCTGTTTATCTGACCTTCAATTCTAAATGATAGCTTTGCTGGACAGAGTAATCTTGGTTGTAGGTCCTCGCTTTTCATCCATTGAATATTTCTTGTTAATCCCATCTAGTCTGCAAAGTTTCTGTTGAGAAATCAGCTGACAGTTTTATGGGAGCTCCCTTGTAAGTAACTAATTGCTTTTCTCTTGCTACTTTTAAGATTCTCTCTTTGCCTTTAACCTTTGGCATTTTAATTACGATGTGTCTTGGTGTGGGCCTCTTTGAGTTCATCTTGTTTGGGATGCTCTGCACTTCCTAGACTGGTATGTCTATTTCCTTCACCAGGTTAGGGAAGTTTTCTGTCATTATTTTCTGAAATAGGTTTTAAACTCCTTGCTCTCTCTCTTCTCCTTCTGGTACCCCCATGATGTGCATGTTGATATGCTTGATTCTGTACCAGCGGCTTCTTACACTGTCTTCTTTTTTTTATTATTATTATCTTTATTGATTTCAGAGAGAGGAAGGGAGAGGGAGAGATAGAAACGTCAATGATGAGAGAGTCATTGATTGGCTGCCTTCTGCATGCCCCTGATGGGATCGAGCCCGCAACCCAGCCATGTGCCCTGACCAGGAATCGAACCGAGATCTCCTGGATCCTAGGTGGATGCTTAACAGCTGAGCCACACCTGGCCGGGCTATCTTCTTTTTCCTTAATTCTTTTTTTCTTTTTACTGTTCTAATTAGGTATTTTTGTTTCCTTATATTCCAAATCACTGATTTGATTCTATGCATTATCTACGCTACTGTTGATTCCCTGTAAATTATTCTTTTTTTTTTTTAATATATCTTCATTGATTTCAGAGAAAGGAAGGGAGAGGGAGAGAGATAGATAGAAACATCAATGATGAGAGAGTCATCATTGATCGGCTGCCTCCTGCATGCCCCCAACTGGGGATTGAGCCCACAACCCAAGTATGTGCCCTGATCGGGAATCAAACTGATTTCCTTGATCCTAGGTCGATGCTCAACCGCTGAGCTAAGCTAGCCGGGCATTTTTTTTTTAATTCTGTAAATTATTCTTCATTTCAGTTAGACTTCATTTTTGACTGGTTCTTTTTTATGATTTCTATGTTCTTTTTCATGCTGTGAAGTTCTCACTAAGTTCCTTGAGCATCCTTATAACCACTGTTTTGAGCTCTGTATCTGGTAGTTTGCTTGCCTCCATTTCATTTAGTTCTTTTTCTGGAGATTTCTTCTGTTCTTTCATTTGTGACCTGTTTCTTTGTCTCCACATTTTGGCTGCTTTTCTATGTTTGTTTCTGTGTATTAGGTAGAGCTGCCACCTCTCCCAGACTTGGTAGAGTGGCATTATGTAGTAGGTGTCCTGTAGCATCCAGTGGCCTGAGTCACTTGAGCTGGATACTCCAGGTGTGCCCCTGTTTGGGCTGTGTGCACTGTCCTGTTGTGGTTGAGCCTTGACTGCTGTTGGCATCACTGGAAGGGATTGACCCTCTCCCCAGTCCAATCAGCTTTGAGGACTGGTTGCAACTACAACGGAAGAGCTGCTGTGCAGGAGTCAACCCTATGGGGCAGGGCTTGCTTCAGTGCAGCTTTGGTGTTCACTAAGTTTGCCCCTTGAATGTGCTGCTTCTCGTGGAGATGATATGGTTGTAATCTGGTGTGGTCTGAAGCTGTCCACAAGGTTCGCTGATTCTGCTACCTCTTGGAAGGTGCAAGGTTAGCCACTGCCTGTGCCCAACCTGGGGTCACCAGGCATGAGCTACAGAGCAATCTGCAGATGACTGCTACTTGTGCTGGCTTACAGGTGCCCAGAAGAGGCCAAGCTGTGAACCAAGGCCAGTGGCTGCTAGTGCCAGGCCTGGGGCCACTTGGCAAGGGTACACAGAGAGAACAGGTTCTGCTTGTTTGAGAGAATTTAGGAAAGTCCAAAGCATGAGGCAAGAGAGGCCAGTTGTATGGAAAAACCACTGGCAACAGGTTGGGTTGGCCCCAAAGTTGGGTGGGCCAGGGTCTCAGGGAATCACCAGGGTGAGGCAAACAGTGTGAGCCAGGTTGATGGAGACTGAGATATGGCACCTGCCTGTCGGCTCTGAATTGGGGGAGGGTCTCAGAAAAGAAACAATGGCCTCTGCCAGCACTTTGTCTGGCAGAAAACCCCCCAGCTCTTGCCCTAATGCCAGAGAATTCAGTTCCTCTCCATATGTCCCTGGTTCCTTTCAAGCTGCTATCCCACCTCTGGAGTTCAAGCCCTGAGGGAGTGAATCTGAGCAAGTTTGTGCTTGATCCCTTTAAGAGCAACTGCCTAGGACTCCAGCAGCACTCCTTCCCATTCACCCACAATCCCCACTGGTTTTTACAGCCAGAAGTTATGAGACTTCTCTTCCTGGCTCTGGAACCCTGGGTTCGGAGGCCTGGTGTGGAGCTAGGTAGGACCCCTCCCTCCTCAGGTGTGACCTCTGCAGCCAAGATATCCCTCCCAGTTTTAAACCACCACGTGTGGATATGAGACTGTTCTGCATCTCCACCCCTCCTACCCATCTCAATGTGACTTCTCCTTTAAATCTCTAGTTGTAGGACTTCCATTCAGCTAAATTTCAGGCAGTTCTGAACAATGGTTGTTTAGTAGTTTAGTTGTAAATTTTGATGCCTCAATGTGGCTTCTTCTCCACATTCTGTTGTAGGATTTCCATTCAGCTAGATTTCAGGCGATTCTGAATGATGGTTGTTCTGTAGTTTAGTTGTAATTTTGATGTGGTTGTGGGAGAATGCAGGGACCACATTGACCTATGCTGCCATCTTGACTGGAAACCAAGGCAACTTCTTTAAAAATAATTATAATAACATTGTGTGTGTTCTAATTGTAAAAGTAAGTCATGGTAGGAATTTTGTGAAACTAGAGGAAGTGGTAAAGAAGCCAAAATTATTCATATTTTTATCACCCAGGAATAATGTTTAGTAATATTTGGGTTTAGCTTCTTTTGGAAATTAAATTACATATATAATTCTCTTTTCAAATAGCATAATACTGCATATAATGTTTTAAATTTAATATTAAAATTTGAGCATTTTCCTATGTTAGTAAATGCTCTTAAAAACTGTAGATTTTAATGGCTGCAAATATTCCAGTTACCCGGAGGTACCATAATTTATTTTTAAAATCCCATAATGTTGGACCATTAGGTTGTTTCTAATATTCCTGAGGCTTCTCTGTTGGTTTCTTGAGGATTCCTTAGACTTGTTTTTTTCAAGAGCTGCCTGGGATGTTTGAAGAACAGCTCTTCTATTAAATAGAATTTGTCTACATCCCTCTTACCAGGTAAGAACACCCCTGAGCCACTGAAGACATAAAAATTTTGAAAATTCTCTTGAGTGTCCAAATGTTCAATGAGAATCCAGACTTTCACTCAATTAAAAAAACACTTTGATTTTTTCTAGTTTTATAAATAAAATATATTATTTTGTAAAGAAAGAACATGGAAATGAGCAAACAAGAAAATAAAATCTAAAATAAAATAAAATAATGCTACTCAGCTTCCTGAATATCTTTCCACACTATACACTATCTTGTTACCTGCCCATTTTACTCAACAACATATAACATCCTTTCACAATGTATCTATATATCAGGTTATCATGATGCATACTTTAAATATTTTATAGTTTTATTTGTCAATTATACTTTAATACAGCTGGAAAAACAAAAAAAAAACAAAAACAGGTTCCAAATAGCATCCAAATGGTAAGTGATTTCTTTCCAGCCCCTCTCCAACCCACAGTCCTGGTCCTTACAATCACTTTTAACTCATATATATAGCACTTTTCCTCCTTATTCATTTTGCTACACCTACCATGGATTAGTTGCTGTACTTTCAGAGATGCATAGGATTCCCCTATCATCAAGGATTCTGCCTTCTATTTGAAGAAATAAGAGCCATATTCTTGGGAAAAAGACAAATAAGATAAGGCTGTTAAAAAAAAAAAAAAAAGTCACCCAAGGTGGTGCTTCCAATAAGGGCATATGTGGGAATAAGGAAATATCCAGACCATTTACAAACCCAAGCTCTATATTCCATCTTTAACCCAGCCTATTGTGTTCATTTTCCCTTCTGTCCTTCTAGCAAAATTTTTAGCTATTATATATTCAAAATTTTTTGTCCTTCCATCTCTTTCTTCTCTGTTATGAACTGAATTGACACACACACACCCCACCCCAGTTTATATATTGAAGCTCTAACCCATAACTTGGCTATATTTGGAGATAGGGCCTTTAGGATGGTAATTACGTTTAAATGAGGTTATAAGGGTTGGGCCCTAATCCAATAGTATGGTGTCCTTATAAAAAGAGGAAGAGACACCAAAAATTAATCTCTGTCCACACACATGCACAGAGGAAAGATCAAGTGAGGATACAATGAGAAGGCAGGTGTCTACAAGCCAGGAAGAGAGATCTCATCAAAAACCAACCCTGAAGGCACTTTGATCTTGGACTTCTCACCTCTAGAACTGTGAGAAAATAAATGTCTGTGGCTTAAGCCATCAGTCTGTGGTATTTTGTTATGACAGTACTAGAAGTCTAATTAATACAATAGTACAGAGATTTCACATATTATCCACTTCACTCACTCCCTACCTCACATCTAGTCTCCCCTATTATAAGTACCTTACATTAGTACCATGTATTTGTTAGAGTTAGTGGACCAATACGGATCCATTATTATTAGCTAAAGTCCATAGTTTATTCAGATTCATTTAGTCTTCCCTAATATCCTTTTTCTGTTTCAGGATCCTATTCACAACACCAAATTACATTTAGTTGTTAGAGTTTCTTAGACTTTCTTTGGTTTTAAAGACCCTGAAAGTTTTCAGGAGTATAGTCGTCCCCCTTTATCCATAGGGGATATGTTCCAAGACTCCCAGTGGATGTCTGAAACCACGGATAGTACCAAATCCTATAAATACTATGTTTTTTCCTATACATACATACCTATGAAAAAGTTTAATTTATAACTTAGACACAGTAAGAGATTACCAACAATAACTAATAATAAAATGAACAATTATGACCATAGTTGATCTGATAACTGAAACAGCTACTAAGTACCAACAGGCAGGTAGCATACATCTTGAGGATATGCTGGACGAAGGGATGATTCACATCCTGGGCAGGATAGAGCAGGAGAACTTAAGATTTCATCACACTATTCAGAACAGCACACAATTTACAACTTATAAATTTTTTTTCTAGAACTTTACATTTAATATTTTTGGACTGTAGCTGACCACAGGTAACTGATACCATGGAAATTGAAAACATGGATAAGGGGGAGTGGGGTGGGACTACTGTTCTGGCTAGGTATGTTGTATCATGCTTTCTATTGGGTCTTATCTGATTACATTTTCATGATTAAACTAGGGTTATGAGTTTGGCCATACCAAAACAATACCCATCTGAGCTTTGGTCTTAATAACCAGTATGGCACAAGGTTTTTCCACTGTGCCTGCTGGGAACATAAATTATTCCTGGCCCTGTATAAAGCCTAAGGATTATGTGTCTACTCCATTCTAGTGGGTCTTTTCCCTTACTTGGGTAAGTTCCTCAGTCACCTGTCTGGTTAATACTTCTATGAGGACTGAAAAGGAACCCTAATTTATTGGATTCCTCCCTCTCTCAGTGTGCAGCCCTCTCCTCTCTGGAACTCTGCCCTGTGAATGCTGTCTATCTTGGCCCCTCGAAATTCTCAGCTCTGGTTACTCAACTCAAGAAGATTGCTGGGCTCTGTTTGGGGTTTTTCTTCCCTGTGCTATAGTCTGGACACTCTCTAAGCACTAAACTAGGGTAATCATAGGGCTCAACTCATTTATTTTTTTTCTCTAAGGAATTTACTGTCTGGGGTTTCACATGTCCAATGTCTGAAAACCATTACTTCCTATTTTGTCTTGTTTCTCAACTTAAAGTGGGAGAGTAAATTATCATTTCTCAGCATCATGGCCACATACTAAAGTCAAAGTTACTTTTTTTGTTTTATTGTGATAAAATATATGTAACATAAAACTTACATTTAACCATTTTTTATGAAAATGTTCATAGATTTATTCAAAATAGATAATCCATCGACAAACTGGTATAACCACACACCAAGTACTGTAACCATTTTTAAAAAATATATCTTTATTGATTTCAGAGAGAGGAAGAGAGTGGGAGAGAGAGATAGAAACATCAATGATGAGAGAGTCATTGATTGTCAGCCTCCTGCACGCCCCCCCACCCCACTGGGGATCGAGCCCGCAGCCCAGGCATGTGCCCTCACCTGGACTCGAACCTCAGTCTCCTGGATCATAGGTCAATGCTCAACCGTTGAGCCACACCGGCCGGGCAGACTGTAACCATTTTAATTGTACAGTTCAGTGGTATGAAGTACATTCCAGTTGTTGTACAACCTTCACCACCATCTATCTCCACAACCTTTTTTAAATCACCCCAAACTGAAACCCTACACCCATTAAACAATAACTCCCCATGCAGAGTTATTGTCCCCTTCTCCCCAGCCCCTGAATACCACCACTCAGCTCTCTGTCCCCATGCGTTTGATTACTGTAGGTACCTCATATAAGCAGCATCCTACAGTATCTGTCCTTTTATGTCCGGGTGATTTCCCTTGGTACACTGCCCTCGAGGCTCCTGCGGTGGTAGCATGTGTCCGATTTTCATCCTCTATGAGGCAGAATAGTTCTGCTGCAGGTGTGTGCTCCGCTTTCATTGTCCCTCTGCCTGCCGGTGGACATTCTAAGTTGTTTCCACCTTTTGGCTATTGTGACCAATGCTGCTGTGAACATCGGTATGTTATGGACTGGACTGTATCTCCACAAAACTTATATGGTAAAGCCCTGGCCCTCAGTGTGACTATATTGGGAGACAGAGCCTTTAGGAAAGCAACTAAGGTTAAATGAGGTCATAAGGATGAGGCCCTAATTTGACAGTACCGATGCCCCTAAAAGAAGAGAAAGAGACACCAGAGATTGACGTCTGTGCTCACAGAGAAGAGGCCTTGTTGAGGGCACATCAAGAAGGCAGCTGTCTGCAGACCAGGGAGAGGGAGCTCACCAGAAACCAGCCGTGATGCCAACTTGACCTTGGACTTCTCACCTCTAGAACTGTGAGATAATAAATTTCTGTTTAAGCCGACCAGTCTGCAATATTTTGTTACGGCAGCCCGAGCTGACTAGTACAGTGTATAGATATCTGTTCGAGTCCCCACTTTTCAATTACAGAAGTGGAATTGATGGTAGGTCTGTGTTCAATTTTTTGAGGAATGACTATACTGTTTTCTACTGTGCATAATTATTTTTTAATCATCTATTTCTGTGCTAGAAAGTAAGCACTCAGAGGGAAGATTAAGTCTCTTGTATACCTAGTGCACAACACATCATAAACTGCTCAATAAGTATATAACTAAATAATTAGTAGTAGTAATAAAAATTTGAGGCAGCAGTGTATTGTAGAAAAAAATGAAACTAGAATTTAGTCCTGCTTTTGCTACCAACTCACTGTGTGACGTTGGATAAAATATTAAATCTCTTTGGGCCTCAGTGTCCTGACTTGAAAGAGTTACACTGAAGGATCTCACGGTCCTTTCAGCACTAATATGTCGAGGTTCTCTGGTTCTAGCGATACCTGGTATCACTAGCTGTGCAGACTTGAAAGTGCTCCTGCTTGTCCACTTGCCTGCTGTTAGGGCTGAGGCGAAACAAGGTACCAGGTTGACATTCCTAATGGGCTGAATCGGGTAGAGTCTTTCCCAGAAGGACCAATAGTAGATGACACATCAACGATCAGGATAAAAAGAGCAATACAGAGTAATCATTATCAAAACAAGAGCCAAGTGCAAGGGCTTTAAGTAGGAGCCACAGATCCCAGGAAGAGGCCAGGAAATGCACCGCAAAGCTCGACTACAAAGGTGAAGGCCGATTGCTTTCATTATGGTGGCCACAGCTAGTGCAGGATCGCCAGAGCTCTGCGACAGGGTTCTCTGTCTCTCGGTCTCCCAGGCTGTAAAACGGGAGTGTTAATGGCTCCCACTGAAGCTAGAGATAAATGAAATAAAAACTTCAAAAAGAACCAGGCCTTAATTTTTTTTCTGAAATAAAAAAATCCAATGTAAAATTCAAGTTGGGGCATGGTGTAAAAATTGGTGAATTTTGGTAAAGAGAATATGGGTGTTTCTTGTGTTATTCTGGTAACTTTTCTGTAAGTTTGAAATTATATCAAAATACAAAGTTTCTAAGAGTGAAAACTTATTTTAAGGAGAGTAAGACAGAGAGAGCACACAGCAGCTTGCCTACCTAAGTGTCCTTTATTCACTCCTCTTCCTAGAGTAATACTACTTCTCTAAGCATTAGAGTTGCCAAAATTTAAATCCATCCCTATGTGGGAAGGGGGACATTTACTTCACTCTGAAAAGAGTTAATGTGGGAAATTTATCCATGGTTCTTAGCATTGATTTTGTAGGCATAGATGAACTGCTTCTAGGGCAAAGCCTCCAAATCATCTTATTATCAAGGTCTTTTGACATTGTCCTTGAGGGTACATGAAAGTATCAATGTATTTGAATCTAGAACTCTAATTTGACATTAGCCATTCAAGTCCCACACTTTTGGATTTATCAGCTTATCAGAAATCCTTTGATTTTTAGCTAAATTTGACTTTTTTTTTTTTTTTTTACTTAACTTTGAAAATACTTTCTTGTACCCAGAATAAAAAACTCTTATACCTCAGTGATAAGAAGATAACCAGATTTTTAAAAAATAGGCAAAAGATGCAGCCACTATGGAAAACAGTATGGAGTTTCCTCAAAAAATTAAATATGGAACTGCCATTTGACCCAGTGATCCCACTTCTGGGAATATATCCTAAGAAACCCAAAACAGCGATCAGAGAGAACTTATGCACCCCTATGTTCATAGCATCGCAATTTACAATAGCTAAGATCTGGAAACAGCCCAAGTGCCCATCAGTAGATGAGTGGATAAAAAGCTGTGGCACATTTATACATGGAGTACTACGCAGCTGTAAAGAAGAAGGATCTCGTACCCTTTGGGACAGTATGGATGGACCTGGAGAGGATTATGCTAAGTGAAATAAGTCAGGCAGAGAAAGATAAGTATCACATGATCTCACTCATATGTGAAATATAATGAACAAAATAAACTGATGAAGAAAATAGATTCAGAGACATAGAAGCATGGAACAGACTGAGGGATCTCAGAGGGAAGGCGGGGGTCAGGGAGTAGGTGGGGAGAGATTAATCAAAGAACTTATATGCAGATATGCATAACCCAGGGACTCAGACAGTAATGTGGAGAAGGCCTGGGGTGGGGGGAGCAGGCAGACTCAGGATGGAGGGGATCAATGGGGGGGAAAGGGGGACATCTGTAATACTTTCAGCAATCAAGATAAAACAAATAATTAAATAAAATTAAGTCATTCTTTTTTAATTGCCCCAATATTTTTATCCCCGAGGATATTGGTCTTAGGAGTATGGTAACTGCTATTAGAAGTTAGTAATAAATAACATGAGTTGATAAATGTTTAACATGGGACACTTAAAATGACCTAAATTGCCAGCTTCACTTTTTTCAGGATAAATTAAAAATAAGAGAGTGGAGGTGGTTAACATGATGGAGTTTGCTTCGACAGAAGGCTGCTATAGTGCTTTATTTGATCTGAAATGGAAAGGTGGCAAATATGGGAATCATTTTAGCTCAGATGTATCAAATCTCCTCATTATTCTAGAGCAAATATTAGTGGGTTGAATTAATCTCAAGCTGTAGACATTTCTCCAGTCTATTTTTAAACTCAAACTGGCTCTTTCCCAGAAAGAAGAGAAACAGAAATTTACTGGCAATAAAGCCTTTTACCTTTTTTCACTGAATTTTCTGAGACTTTTAAAAAACTGAAAAATCAGAGCAGATGGAACATTATGAAGAGCATTGCAAAACAGAATACTTTTCAGAGTACTTAGGAGAAGATAAAGTGTTCAAAAAGACCTTATCGTTTTAAAAACTCAGCTGAGTAGAGACCAAGTATCAGATGTAGTAAATATTTGCTTTTCTTTGAAGGAACTGAAAACAGTAAAAGCCCAGTCACATTAAATAGTCCTCACGTTGGTCTGAAAGGCACCAATCCAAAGGATTTCCATCTGAAAATAGTTTGTAGAATTCTACTTAGCAATAAGGTAGTTGTGTGGTTTGGGTAAAGCTCGAGAAAATCTATTAAAATGTTGCTTATTAACATTCACACCCTCTTTTCCCTAACCAGATAACTGGCTTTTAGATATCAGAAAAGTTAAATTTTAAACAGTGTAAAATTTTAAACCACCTCCAAGGGGGGAGGGGTAGCAGAGAAAATTTTAGATATTGCAGCCATGTTTTGCGCTAACCCCTTGTAGACAGATAAATAAGTATTAGAGTGAGTTAGCTGTCTCTCTGCAACAAGTAAAGGACATAAGGTGGCCTCTACAAGGGTCAAGGGAGAGCGCGGAGGGCTCTAAGTGTTAACTCTAGTTTCCAGTTCTCCATGATTCATTCATCATAGTCTTGCCACCAAACCATTGGGAGTGAGACCGTGCAAGGAACATGGTAGAGAAGCCAGTGACATAGACCAAAAGCTGCCAGTCCCAGGAAAAGTACTGGAGAGGAGATTCGCAAATGCAGCCGTGAGGCTTTGCCAAAATGACACAGTTGGCTTGTTGGGTTTTTTTGGTTTGTTTTTTTTTAATGTCACACTTGACAAATCTTTCCTGAGTTTCAAAGGTAAGAGGCAAGTAAGTTTCCATTTTGTTATCAATAAAGGTAGCAGGTTGTAAAGGGCTTAAATACCATTTGAAGGGCTTAAATACCAGAATAAAATACAGAGAGAACATGGCAAGCTCTCATAAGGTAAGAAAAAAATAAATAAAAAGAAGTGCAGTGAAAACAATAAAAGCAAAATCTTCCTTGAAGGGAAGCTGAGAGCACACTTCCTTGGCTGAAGACGCAATGTGAACCAAAGAGGGGGGAAAATAGCACTTGATAAGGCCAACTGAAATGGTGGCCAACCTTCAGCACTAATGAGACTGTCAAGAGGCCTTTCCGTGAGTGATTTGGAGTGCTGTTCTTTTGACACCTGAGGCTGTTTACCAAGCTTAAAGAAATTGGCAAAAGTCTCAAAAATGCTTTCAAATCACTTCATTATGATTCTCTTCATTTCAGGAAAATCAAATAGATGCCTATAGCTCTTAGATGAGGGGAGGACTAAAAGGCATAAATGTAGTGTTGTAACAAATCCAAAGTGTTTGGAAACCATTGTGTCTGTGCCAGGATGTTTGGAATAGCAAGATTTTGCAGAAATAATGATCTAAAAGTGGATGGTCAGTCCTGACTGCAAATGGCTGCCTGAATGAAAATGAGGACCCTAGGAAACCCACCATAAGCCTCCCTGAGCTCCAGGAACCAGCAAGGTTTAGTGATGGCACTTCCTCTAAGAGAACGCAGTGATATATTGCTTTAACCATTTGACAAGCTTGCCTCCTGCAGGGACAGAGTGAGACCCATTCCAGATCTATTCCAGGACCTTGAGATCAAGAATCTCAAGAAGACTGGGAATTGGACCTGGGCCCTCGTCAGGGAGAACTTCTTAAGGGAATTATTTTTTCTTCTTGGCTAAAGAGCCACTTAAGAGGAAATGTCTCTTCTTTTTCTGCACTGAATGAATAGATCATCTATCTTCTATCATATTCAACAAATATTTCCTCAGCATCTGTGTTCCAGGCACTGTGGTGGGTGCTAGGGATAAAATAGTTAATGAGACCCTCATGAAGTTTACATTTTAATGGAGGAATCCTAAGATAAAGAAGCACACAAATAAGTATTTTACTTATAGATTGTAAGTGAACTCTGAAGAAACTAAACAGGGTGATGAGAGAATAAATGAAAACATCTCTAAAGTGAACAAAGGTCACTTCAGTTAGAATGATCAGGTTACATGGAGCCAGGTCTTTATGGGCAAGAAAGAGCTAGCCATGTGGAAACAACAACAGGGAATGAAAGGATGTTTCAGGCAGAGGGAACAGCAAGTGCAAGGGCCATGAAGTAGCAAAGGGGTATGCATCTAGTGTGGTCTGATGAGTCAAGGAAGAGTGCTAGAAGGTGAGGTTGGAGAGGTAAGAAATTGGGATTTTATTCTGAGAGCTCTAGGAAATCATCGATGGCTTTCAAGCAAGAGAAAACAATGTGACATATTTTAGAAAGATCACTTTGACTATTATATGGAAGCTGTACTAGAAGGGAGCAAAAATGGGAGCAGGGAGACCAGCAGGAGTGGGATCCACATCCCATCCCCATGAGTCTGGGGACTACTTCTACTAATAGAGTAACCATGGAAATGCCTCTGGAACTTCTGAATTGAGACCATAAAAGGCTGTGAAGCTTCTACCTTGTCTGCTGGGACATTGTTGGATCTACCTACCCTGAGGCTGCCCTGCTATGAAGGGGCCTAGGCCACATGAAGGGGCCTAGGCCACATGAAGGGGCCATGTGTAAATGTTCCAGTCAACAGCCCAGCTGAGGTCCCAGCTGACAGCCAGTATCAACCGCCAGATGTGTGAATGAAGATGTCTCCAGATAATTCCAGCCTCCCATTGTTAAGTCACCTCAGTCTTTGAGTCTGCCTGGGGCTCCAAGCTATCTAGGAGTGGAGAGAAGCCATTCCTGCTGTGCCCTGTCTGAATTCCTGACCTATTAAGATTCGAAGGGGTTTGTCACACAGCAATAGTAACTTGAACACTGGGAGAGGAACATCATTGAGAGGAGAAACTAAAAGATGCCAATGGAAACCGAGGGCATGCCAGTGAAACAATCAAGTAGAGATATCAAGTAGGTAGCTGGACATGTAAGTGTAAACAGCAAACTGGGCTGGAGATGTGCAATTGGCACACGGCATATGGACTCTATTAACTTTCCCAGGCCTGGGTGCATTCACCCAGGATAGGAGGTAGGCAGAGAACAGGAGCTAGTTCAAGGCCTTTCTGAGGAAGTCCAGCAGTTAGCAGTAGGACACAGGAGGAAGAGCCAGAAAAGAAAATTGAAATAGAGTGCCCAGAGAGACAAGAGAAAAAAAAGGGAAAAAAAAAGAAAGAGAATGGCAGAATGGTTTCTCACAGAAGCTGAGAGAGAAAATTCTATCTAGAACAAAGGGAGCGGTAAACTTAGTGGAAAACTACTGAGAGTCAAAAAAGATAAGAGGAAAAATGGTCATTAGGCTCGGCAGCAAAAAGATCACTTGTGACCTTGAATAGGAGCAATTTCAGAGGGAGTGGATGGGGCAGAAACATAATGGGGTTTTGATCTCCGAGAGAATGAAGATCAGTATATTATTTCAGAAAAGGCTGGATCAGCATGTCCTACGCAGCCACCTTAAGTGCTACTGAAACTGCACAATTTACCTGCAAGGAGAAACAGCATAATGTAGTAAACAGCATTCATTTTTGGCATCAGAACCGGGTTGAAATAGCTATGGGCAAATTATTTAAATTCATTGAGCTTCAGAAGTTTCTTCACCTGTGAAATGAGGAGGATGATCCTTCTTCTTAGGGTTGTTATAACACGAGATAACGTATTAGCACAATACTAGGCATAAAGAAGAAGTTTGCTCGATGCTCATTCATTGAAAACACACTTGTGGAGTGCCTACTGTGTGCCAGACCCTGGGCTGGGCGCCCGGAATAGAAGGCTGAGAAGTCTCAGTCTGTGATCTCCAGAGAGCTACAGGCTAGTGAGGAGGGCGGGAGAGTGAGATCATTGTGTCAGTAGGACTGTGACAGAGGAAACCTGAAATGTGTCTGAGGGAGTCAAGGAAGCTTGGCAGAGGGAGTAGCATTTCATCTGCGACTTGCAGGCACGGGGTGGGTTTGCCGGGTGGACGGGCTGGGGAGAGTATTCAGGGCAGAGAGAACATCATGTGCAAAGGCTCGGGGTGGGGCTCGGCGCGGCCTGTCCGGGAACTGCAGCTAGCAGAGTGTCACCGAAGCATCGCCCGCCAGAACAGGCGGAGGTGGCGGGTCGAGGTGCTGAGGGAGGAGGCCAGGCTGGGAGGAAGCAGAGGAAGGGCCTCGCTCATCACTTGGGGGAGTTTAGGTTTTGTCCTGAAGGGGAAGGGAGCCACTGCGCTCCTTGGCCTACGGCGGTGACCAAGGCATTCTTATGTGTGGAAGATGGGCTGAGCTTCCCTCACCTTGTAAAATGCCCTGACCTTTGCACTCTAGAAAATGGTGCCTCTGACGAATGCTTGGACATGCGCCATAATTTGTTTTTCCACTTGTGACAGTGGACTATTCTCATTCCCTTGTATGGAGCAACTCATGGACCAATGAGACAGAATAGAGAATCCAGAAAGGGGCTATACTAGAGGAAAGACAATGAGCTTTCTATTCGTTCTGTAAGGACGATGTCAATGCCATAAGAAGCAGAGAGCAAAGAGCACGGAGGAAAGAAAAAAAAAGTAAGGAAAAAAGTATTAAAGCAATGTAATAAATTTAATAGTGATATAATGACATCTAAATTTTGTGATATTTGTGGTATTTGTAGTTTTATAAATTTGTGATTTGATATGCTTTCTTTCTCATTCTAAATTCATTTTTTTTTACCTACTTTTGTATCACTGATTTTACATTCTTTTTCTTAAAGAAGGTTTTAAAAATTGAATATACATTAGACTCCACAAAACTTAGATAAACCACTGAGAGCTGCATTATGCTTTATTGGTTTCCCTGAGCCTGCCTGCAACTTTGTAAATAGTCATTTTATTAAACTCTCCTCTAGTGTTCAGTTTAAGCATGCCATCTGTTTCTAGGACCGTGACTGATACACTGTTCATGTTAGTTCTAATCTTTGTCCATCACCTATACATTATATTCTTTTGTATGTATGAAGAAATTCGCAATAATAAAAAGGATATATGAGAAATCCTTATATCTATATATATTTATCTATCTGCTATATGATATATATACACACACACATATATATACATATCTAGAATGTTTGTGTCAATACCATGTATAGATTATTTATAGATTAAATAATTGCTAACAATGCTCCATGAAGGGGAACAGGAGAACAAGGGACAGAGATTAGATGAGTAATTACTGTCATTTTACTCCCCTTTTTATTGTTGAATACTTTTCATGTTATGCATTTATTTCTCAAATTAAATTTTCGGTTCATTTTTGCTCAGTCTAATTTAGTAGGTACTTTTTGAGGGGGGGGACAAAGTGTAGGGTTGTGTTTCACTCAAGATTAATCTATGTGTGTGTTTTTCTCCAATGTTCTATATCCACCCGAAGTTTTCCTCTACTCAGAAAATTTCTGGGACCGATGACCAGGCCCTAAAGAATAGAATAGCCTAATGTTGCCCATCAAGTAATGGGGATCAAAGTGACACTCTTCACTTTATTCAGATCTACCTTTGTTATAAAATATTCTCTGAGGTATTTCCTATGAGGAAAGATTACATTATTAGAGATCCATTTTTATTTTTGTTCCTTTTTGAGGCCCTCCCTAGAGTCCCGCAGTAACTTTCAGGCCTAATTTGAAATGCCCACCTTGTTTTTCACACATCTGTCCAGCCATACAGCTGACCCTCTTATGAAGCAGGAACCCGTACCCTGGGAACCTGGACATGCAAAATCTATCCCACCCTCATCCACCAGATTGAGGCCAAACCCCAGTTCCCAGGCAGGAAAATTTGCCAGGAGCAGGGTCTGCAGTCCTGAGTGACTCCCTAGTGTCTCCCTCACATGTTCCGTGCGTCTAGATGAGTAGAATCATCCTGAAGGAAGGGAAATCTGTTGAGTGGGAGCCCGTCAGACACCGACGCCTCTCATTGTAGAGTGGTCTGCCTCTTGGCCTGCTAGGATAGAGGCCCTGGAACCAGGGAGGCCGCTGAGGTTTGGGTTGTTCTGCTAAGGAAGGGAGGAAAGGGGCACCCCTTGCTATGCAAACATATCCCCACAAACCCAGAAAAAAAAGAATGGAGAAACATGGCCTTCAAGTTTGAACCCTTTTTTTGTTGTTTTGGTTTGGTTTTTAGTCCTTACTATCTTCTGCCAGAATTTATCTGCTCTAGTCACCCAATGCCTCAGGGGAGGTAAGGATTTCTTGAATGTGGTAGCTGACAGTACTTTACTTTGAATGTTTCTTCCCTCCACAAATGATTTCATCATGGCCAGAGAAGTTTTTACCCTCCACCAATCAAAATACTTTCCATTCTCCACCTGCCTCAAATTCTTTTACTAAGACAGTCTTTTATTCCACAATTAGAGATAAGGTGGCCTTCCTAGGAAGTGGAGCATATAAGCTTAAATACACAGGACGGTTGTTATGGGATCCCCTTGGGAAAGGGGCCCGAAGACCCTCTGATACCTCATTGTAAAAAGTCTTTCTTTTCATAGGAAGCAGATGGAATTAACAGGCTGCTACATTTGTCTATTGTTCTTAGGCAAAGCACATATGAATCTCTGTCCTTTCTCAGAAGATAGGCTTTAAATCTTGTCAAGGGACAAGAACATCTGCAGATACCCTGCTTATTTAGGAATCATGCTGGCTTTTATGTTTCTATAAAATAAAACAAAGAAACCTGCCTGCAGTGACTCAAATGAGATAAGAGAATTGTAATTGGAAGACCCCAAGGGTCTTTAAGATCCGCTTTGAAGAAAGAAATACAGAAGCTCACCACTATGGCCCCCACCCCTCCCTATCACCTCGGAGGGCTGGCAAAGACTCCTCTATAAGAGAACAGACCAAACTCCACAAAAGAACTACCAATTTCTGGGCCAGAACCATTATGACGACAAGACTCTCAGCTTCAAAAAGTCAGGAGGCTGGACACAGTATGGGTAATGCCGAACACTGATTTTCTTGTTTTAATAACTGACATTTTTTTTAGCCTTAACTTTTATTGAGGTATATTTGACTTACAATATATAACAGGTGGTTGAAGTATACAATTTTGATAAGTTTTGACATATGCATGAAATCATTAACAATCAAGATCGTTTAAATATTCATCACCCCCAAAGTTTCTTCTTGCCTTTCTGTAATTCCTTCCTCTCGTATCTCCCCATCTTCTTATCCACCAGAAGACCACCAATCTGGTTTTTATCACTAGTTTGAATTTTCTAGGGTGTTATATAAATAAACTCACACAGTACACACTCTATTTTGTCTGGCTTTTCTTGCTCACTATAATTATTTGGGAATTCATCCATGATGTTGAACATATCAATAGTTCCTTCCTTTTTATTGCTGGAGAGTTTTCCATTGGGTACATATACCACAATTTGTTTGCTCACTCACCTATAGATGGGCATTTGGGTTGTTTACAGCTTGGGGCAATTACAAATGAAGATGCTGTGAACATTCGTGTACAAGTCTATATAGATGTATGCTTTATTTCCTCTTAGACAAATACCTAAGAGTGAATGTCTGGATCATATGGTAGATGTACGTTTACCCTTTTAAGAAACTGACAAATTATTTTGCAAAGTGGTAATACCATTTTATATTCCCACCAGGAGTACATAAGAGTTCAAATTCCTCTGCCTCCTTGTCAGCACTTGGTATGGTCAGTCAGTTTAATTTTAGCCATTCAATAGATGTATAGTGGTATTTAATTGTGGTTTTAATTTTTTACTTTCCTAATGACTAATGATGGTGATCATCTTTTCGTATTCTTCATATGCTTATTTGCCATTCATGACTGTTCAAATCTCTTGCCCAGTTTCCTTGTTGGGTTGCTTGTTTTCTTATTATTGATGCAAGTCTTTATCAGATAGGAGCTGTGCAAAGCCCACTTGCAAAAGATTCTATTTCCAAACAAGTATAACATACCAACTTTTGGTTTCATTGATTTCCTCTATTGGTTTTCTGTGTCTTATATCATTGATTTCTACTCTGATCTTTATTATTTTTTTCTTTTCTGCCTACTTTGAGTTTCATTTGCACTTTTTTTCCCTAGGTTTTTTAAGGTGGAAAATGAAGTAATTAATTTGGGTCCTTCCAGCACTTACAGCCAAAAATTATCCTTTAAGTACTTCTTTAGCAGCATTGTGCAAATTTTGATGTGTTGCACTTTCATCCAAGTCAAAATGCTTCCTAATTTCTCTTTTGATTCTTCTTTTTTAATTTTTATGACCCATGTGTTATTTAGAATGATGTTATTTAATTTCCAAATATTTGGGAACTTTTTGATTTTCTAATATAATTACCTTGTGGTCAGAGAAAATATACTTAAATTATTAAATTTAATGAGACTTGTTATATAGACCTTTATAACAAGGTCTATCTTGGTAAATATTTTGTATGCAATTCAAAAGAATGTTATTTTGATGATGCTCATTGATGCCAGTTAGATCTTGATTGCTAGTATTATTCAAGTCACTTCTATTCGTTGTCAATTATTCTATCAATTATTGAAAGAGTAGTATTGAAATCTTTGGATAGAATTGTCAATTTCTTCTTGCAGCTCATAATTTTGTTCTAATGATGAATTTATCATTATGAAATGACCTTTTTATCTTTGGTAATATTCTTTGTTTTGAAATCTGTTTTTTCTTTTATTGATAGAGCTTTCTTTGACTAGTACTAACATGGTATATATTTTTCCATCCTTTTCTTTTAACCTATTTGTGTGCATTTTATGTAAAGTCAGTTTCTTTTAGGCAGCATCATATATGGTCTTGCTTTTTTATCCAAACTGATAATCTCTGCCTTTTAATTGGGGTGTTTAGTCCATTTACACTGAATGTGATTGTCATGGTTAGGTTTAAATCTATCATCTATTTGTTTTCTATTTGACCCATATATTCTTTTTTTCTCTTAATACATCTTTATTGATTTCAGAGAGAGGAAGGGAGAGGGGGAGAGAGATAGAAACATCAATGATGAGAGTCATTGGTTGGCTCCCTCCTGCAGGGCCCCTGCTTTGGATCATTCCCACAACCTGGGCATGTACCTTGACTGGGAATCGAATCTCGATCTCCTAGATCATAGGTCAATGCTCAACCACTGAGCCACTCCTGGCCGGGCAACCCATATATTCTTTTCTTTTTTTTTTTAATATATCTTTATTGATTTCAGAGAGAGGAAAGGAGAGGGAGAGGGAGAGAGAGAGATAGAAACATCAATGATGAGAGAGTCATTGATCGAGCCCGCAACCCGGGCATGTGCCCTGACCGGGAATCGAACCCTGATCGCCTGGATCCTAGGTCGACAACCACTGAGCCACGCCCGGCCGGGCAACCCATATATTCTTGATACCCCTTATCTTTTTTTGTCTTCTTTTGAATTAAGTGAGATAAAATTTTAGAATCCTATTTTATCTTCTTTGCTGACTTATCTATAACTCTGTTTTGTTATTTTAGTGGCTTTTAAAGGTTTGTTAGTATATATCTTATCACAGTTTACTTTCAAGAGATATTATACCACTTCATACATATACTATAAGAACTTTGTAATAGTATACTTCCAGTTTTTCCTCCCAACACTTCTGCTATTTTCCCCTTTGTTTTACTTATGTGCATTATAACCCCCACAATACACTGTTATTATTTTTGTTTAAACCACCAATTATCTTTTAAAGATATTCAAATTATAAGAAAAACAAACCTTATATGTTTTTCCATGTAGTTACCATTTTCATGGCTCTTTATTCTTGTGTATATCCATATTTCCAGCTGGAATTATTTTCTTCTACCTTAAAGATTTCCTTTAACATTTCTTATAGCACAGGTGTGTTAGGGATGGATTCTTTCAGCTTTTGTATATCTGAAAAAGTCTTTGTCCCACCCTCTTCTTTGAAAGATATTTTTGCTGAGTATAAATTTCTAGGAAAAACTTTGTCTGTCAGTAATTTCAAGATGTTGCTCCACTGTCTTATCCTTGCATTGTTTCCTATGAGGAATTTTCTGTCATTCTTACCTTTGCTTTTATGTACATGATGTGTCTTTTTTTACTTGCCTGCTTTTAAGATTTTCTCTTCATTACTGATTTTGGGTAATTTGGTTCTGATGTGCCTTAGTGTGGATTTTTTATGTTTCTTGTGCTTAGAATTCATTGAGCTTCTTAGATCTTTGGTTTTATAGTTTTCATCAAAATTGGAATATTTTCAGCTACCATTTCTTCAAATAGTTTTCTGTTCTCCCTTCCTTGGGGACACCAATTACATGTATATTAGGATGTTTGACATCCCACAGCTCACTGGTGTTCTATCCATTTATTTTTAAGTCCTCTTTTTACTGTTTCATTTTTAAAATTATTTATATTGCTCTGTATTAAAGTCTACTAATCTTCTGCCATATTAGTCTTTGTCTCTAGAAATTTGATTTTTCCCCCACATGTCTCTGCTTAACTTTTTGAACATCTGGAATATAATAACAACTGTTTTAGTGCCCTCATCACTAGTTCCTATATCTATGTCAGTTTTGTATCAGTTTCAGTTGGTTGATTTTTCTTTTCATTCTAGGTTGTATTTTCCTGCTTCTTTATATGCCTGATAAGTTTTTACTGGATGCAAATATTGTGCATTTTAGTCGATTGGGTGCTAGATATTTCTGCATTCTTATAAATATTTTTTATCTTTGTTCTGGGATGCAGCTAAATTACTTGGAAACAGATTGAACATTTTGTATCTTGCTTTGAAGATTTGTTAGGTGAGACCAATTTCCCACTAAGATCTTACTTAGTACTCTCCTAAATGCCATGTGAATTTTGAGGTTTACCAGTCTCGCTGGTGGGAACAGTCAATATTCTGGTCTCGTGTTACCCCGGGCACTGTCCTTTCAGATCTTAAGATTACTTTTTCTCCAGCCTGGGACAGTTTCCTTGCTCATGTGGGCTGATGAATACTCTGCTCAGTGCTCAAGTGGGACTTTCTGCAGGTTTCCCGCGTTCTCTCTGTGTGGAGCTCTAACCTCCCTGGAACTCTAGCCTTCTTGATGGCTCTGGATTCTCAGCTTGCTCTCCTCAACACAGACAGTCTGCCATACTCCTCCCAGGTTCACCCCCCTGCACTCTCGCCTAGAAACTCTCACAAGGTAATACGCTAGGTTAGCCATGGGCTCATCTTGTATTTTTCAATGCCTGATGTACAGGTTTTTTTGAAACCCATTGTTTTCTATATTCTGTGTGGGTTTTTGTGGGTTTGGGGGTTTTAGTTTGGTTTTTTTGGGGGGGAAGGGGTAAGATTTGGTTGTTTTGGCAGGAAAGCAAATTTGTCTCTTGTTACCCCATCTTGGCTAAAAGTAGAAGTTCCCTCTCACATGGAATTTTAAAGAGAATAAAGGGATTGTGAAACCCTTTGACTTTTTTCTCTCTAGTAGTCCCCAAATTTCCCCATTGTTGTGCTCAAAGGAATCAAAGTAAATTCTGGCCTGGAGAGAAAAGGCAAATCCTGAATCCAAATTGGGAAAGACTGATAGCAGCTCACCTTCGGTGCAGAGAATGTAGCAAGGGAAAGAGGGAGAAACTGAGCATGTCATGCCACTGTAGGAAGGTTCCTAATCACTGAGCCCCATTTTTTTCCCATTTCCCTTTTTGTCAAAATCAATACCTGGATCCCGCAAGGCACGTCAAATAGTGGAATGCCACCCGGGATGCTTCCCATAGAGAAAAGTAGTTTATTCAAGAGGTAACAATTCTCAGGGGAAATGATAGAGGAGAAACAATGCAGGAGTGAATAATTTTAACACTATGCCTGGCTATTAGATAGTACATTAGATATTTAGGGAATTCCCCACATTACGGGTTTTACATCCCCATGACTGCAGAAGCCAGACGCCTGTCTCAGACTCCCTTATAGCTGTAGGTAACACGGACGTGTGACCCACCAATCATATCTACCTATACCAGACTTCGAATCAAAAACTTGTGTGCAAGCAGCAAGTAATAGCTGAGTCCATCCTGACCATATGCAAAGTGCAACATTTTACAGAGGCAGCCAGGCCAATGCTCCTAGCAGCCCATCCAGTGCCTGGTGTCGGGAATATTAGTAACTCGTTGGGGTGGAAGAAGAGTCTCCCTGAACCAGTTGACAATGCGATTCGGTGAATTTCCTGGCCATGTTGCCTCCAACACAATGTGTTGCATGGTCGTCTAGCCCTCTTGGAAACTCTGTGTGTGTTCTAATATCCTTTAATACAGGGATTAGCAAACCTTTTCTGTAAAGGCATAGTTAATTACTGTGGACTGAACTGTGTTCCTTCAAAGTTCATATGCTGAAGCCCTAACCCCAGGGTGATGCTATTTGGAGATGGGGCTTTGGGAGATAATTAGGTTTAGATGAGGTCATGAGGGTGGAGACTAAACTAAGGCCCTTGTAAGAAGAGATACAAGAGAGCTCCCTATTCCTCTTTTTCTGCCATGTGAGGTCACAGCAAGAAGGCCGCTGTCTGCAACCCAAGGAGAGAGCGCTTAGCAGAAACTGGCGATGCTGGCAACCTTGATCTAGGACTCTTAGTCTCCAGAAGTGTAAAAAAACAAATTTCTGTTGCTTAAGCCACTCAGTCAATGGAATTTTGTTATGCCAGCCCAAGCTGACTAAGACATTAGTAAATATTTTAGGCTGTGTGGGCTATATAGTCTTTGTCACAGCTATTCAGTTCTGCCACTGTACCATGAAAGCAGCTAAACAAGTGAGCGTTTTATTTATGGACACTGAAATTTGAATTTCATATAATTCTCATGGGTCAGGAAATATCATGTCATTCTTTTTTATCTTTTTTGTCCAACTATCTTAAAATGTAACAATTATTCTTAGCTTGCATGCCATGCAAAACTAAGTGGCAGGTCACATTTGCTGACCTCTGCAAAAGCATTCCTCTGTGCTCAGACGACCTACTGTTGGTTTCTGATTTGCAACTAAAAATCCTGACTAATACATTTAGTCTATGCCTGCTTCAAGAGACACTGGTTCTTAAGCTTCTAAGATAGACAAACATCCATTCTGCTTTTCTTCAACTGCCAGAAAGGAATTTTCTACATAAACCTCCATGGGTCACCTGCTGCAATTTTTAGCAACTCCTTGCACTGTGTATTATATCCCCGGAGTCTCCTCATGAGGAAGGATTTTAAATAGTGTTTTTTTTATTTTCTTCTCCTATAGATTACCCTGCTCTGGAGAGCTCTTGCTCACCTGAGTGAGCTATTTGTTTTGTCACCTGAACCACATGACTGTGGATAGACACAGCTCAGCAGCCATAGCCGTAGCTCAGCCTTCCTCTAGCTGACAGGAAAGATATGTGAAATGAGACACACAGAGATGGCCGTAAAATAAAGTAGGCCACAAGATGAAAGCAGGTCATTCCCTGGACTCATTTGTGAGGTAGATTTAGGAAACTATCACACCATTCTGGAAGCTCGAACTGACCAGCCTCATTGACATTTACAGCCTGTCCCTTTTTCCCAGGTACTTCCCTACAAGACCCAGACTCTGTCTGCATTTTCAGATAGAGTACATTGCCTAATAAAAATATGACGCTTAGTGACATAAATGGATTACAACTAGATTTAGCCAAACCAAAGCTGTATGAAAATGTACTGGACAATATGATTGACACAAGAGGCAACTCCTCTTGTCCTTTACTGACGGTATCACCTGGCTTATATTCTGCCATGAGAGGAGTCTCATCAGTCCGAGGTGATTTGGTTTGTCAGGGGAACAGTGAGAAAGCAGAGGCTTAGGAAAGAGGGCCTCTCTCTGCCTTCTCCTCGGTCACAAGTCTGGAATGTATAGAATCCCTGCCTGCACTAGGGACTCCGTCTACCTTTGAATATTAGACCTTCAGCTTTACTTTTGAAGTTATAATAATTAAGTCATAAGAAGAAAAAGCAATTCCGTGTTTTGGAAGAAGGTCTAAGAGTGAGAGAAAAAGTGGACTTTCCAAACACGGATGGTGGTAAGTCGTGTTGGTGGTGTGTACCCTTGAGGTGAGGGAAGAGAATGGCTCTTTCCCTCTGTGGTCTTCCTCCCCAAGCCCATACCCCCTGTCTGCTCATGAGAAAACATCAGGTAAAGCTCATTTGAGGAACAGCCTACAAAATACCTGACCAGTACTTCCCAAAAGGTCATCAGAAACAAGGAAAGGCTGAGGAACTATCAGAGCCAAGAAAAGCCTAAGGAGACATGACAATTCAATATAATGTGGTGTCCTGGATGGGACCCTCAAACAGAAAGGACATTGGGGGTAAACTGAGGAAATATGAATAAGTTATGGACTTTGGTTTTTAAGACTATACCAATATTAGTTCATTAATTGTAACAAATGTACTAATGTAAGATGTTAGATAGGGGAAACTGGTATGGGTGTATGGGAACTCTCTATACTACACAATAATTCTGCAAATCTAAAACTGTTTTGAAGTAAAAAGCTTATTAAAAAGAAAAAACTAGGCCTTTCGCTAGACTTATTCCCCAGCCTCCCCCACCACACCCCCGTCACCCCCAGACAGACAGCCATCGCCGTCTGCACCGAGCCCAATCTGCACTTCATTGTCTGAGGCTGGGTAATAGAGGATGCAAATGATCCGCCAAACATTTTTTAACTGGATCTAGACAAAAACCGGAATTAAAGCCGTGCGCACAAAAGAATAACTTCCCAAAGCATTTTGTTATTTGTCAGTGTGAACAGACTATAATCTGTGATACACTCCAAGATGGAATCTGACCTTTATTTTTAACACAACAGATGAACTCTCAGTGGTTGCCTGCAATAACCACAATCACTGCCTATAGACGGCACCTCTTCCAAATTAAGGATCGTTCCTTGAAGTTCTCATTAAACGCACATTACTGTTTGGGGGCTGATACCCTGGGAGCTATGATTGTTCATGTTACTCTTTACAGAGTAGAGTTCTTATATGAAGCAGAAGCATTATGCGGCAACCGAAATGGATTCTGCAGAGTAGGTTTGCTAGTCAGTACAAACGTCTCCTTCGGGAATCGTACTAGAGAAAGTCGCTCTGATCACTGCTCCATGGCTGAGTTTTTAGCAGTAATCACTCCCCTTAAGATAACCTTACAGAGGTCATTCTTAAACTCAGAGAACTGATGATTGATTGTCTTGTCGATGCCTTCACAGTCAGTCACCCTCTAAGCCGGCCATAGAAAAGGGAGGAATCTCTTCATTTGCTTTTTTTAGCTGTAAAACAAGTGAGGCTCTTGAAAGCCCCTTTCTGCCACCTTCAGGTCCTGTTTGCAGGGTCTGGGGCTGCCTTGACAGAAGCAGCTGCCTCACATCATTTTAATGCTGGTCTTGACCTTTCTGCTCTTTATATGATTTGACTTATGATTCTGCACCTTTGTCTCTGCTTTGCTTTCATGATATAGATTTATTAAAAAAAGAAAAAGACCTAGGACTGGATTCCAGCATTCTCAACTTTGCCATTACGTCGCTTTGTTACTTGGGCAGAGTGCTTTGGCTCTCTGTGCCTCAGTTTCCTAAGCTATAAAATTGGATTTATATTATGGACCCCAATTATTTCAGTGGTACTATGAGGGTCAATGATCATAACAGATGTCACCATTTTTTTAAGTTTAAAATGCTAGACAAAATTATGTTTAAATACTAAAAAGAACTACTTAAAATTTCAAAGTGCCTGTCAAGCCCCCTAAAATAGCAATTTACTTGTGGCCAAGGTGTCAGAGCTACAATTTGGTCACAAGTTTCACACAGCAGAAACTAATTCTGGCTAATTAAAGGGAGGAAAAAAGTATATACCTATATCTATATGTTAAAGGGAGCATGAGAGAATTACTAGGCTTGAAAATGGGTAAGAATGCCCGGCCGGGTGTGGCTCAGCGGTTGAGCGTCGACCTAGGATCCAGGTGATCAGGGTTCGATTCCCGGTCAGGGCACATGCCCGGGTTGCGGGCTCGATCAATGACTCTCTCATCATTGATGTTTCTATCTCTCTCCCCCTCCTTTCTTCTCTCTGAAATCAATAAAGATATGTGTAAAAAAAAAAAAAGAAAAGAAAATGGGTAAGAATAAGGAGAGCTGGAAGCACCTAGG
Organism: Miniopterus natalensis; assembly: GCF_054644295.1. Taxonomy (NCBI): domain Eukaryota; kingdom Metazoa; phylum Chordata; class Mammalia; order Chiroptera; family Miniopteridae; genus Miniopterus; species Miniopterus natalensis. Next base: position 41,780,675 of record NC_142088.1, read on the forward strand.
ACCATGACCAAAACCATGTCATCACCAACACTGATAGTGCTGCTGACGCCACCTACCCCATCCCTGCCCCTGCAACAACAAAAAAAGTGTTCTCTGTAATATACAGTTGACCATTAAACGATGTGGGGTATAGGGTCACCTTCCCACCCCATGCAGTCAAAGATCCATGCATAACTTTTCATTCCCCAAACACTTAAATAGCCTACTTTTGGCCAGAAGCCTTACCAGTAACATATACAGTCGATTAGCACATACTTTATATATTATATACATTATATACTGTATTCTTACAATAAAGTAAGCTAGAGAAAAGAAAGTATTATTAAGAACATCATAAGCAAGAGAAAATACATCTACAGTGTTTATTGAAAAAATTCATATATAAGTGAATCCATACATTTCCAACCTGTATTGTTCAAGAGTCAACTGTAGATTTCTTTGAGTCACTGATTCAATGGCTAAAACAGGTATTTCTCATTGGCTTTGCCCACATTGTGACCCAACTTTCCATTAAGGAACCTGGGAAAGAAGACTCTAACATTTTCAGCTTTGAAAGTGAGAAGTAGACACTACCTCCCACTAAGGCTTATAAAGTAGCATTCATTTCTCAAAAATGGGAGAGAGGCTCAGGAGCTGAGTAGCACCTCAATATGTTCTTGGAAAGCTCATGGTAATTTCAGATTTATCTAAGGGAAGTTAAGTTAGGAATACATTTTGTTTGGGTTGAGTAGTATAAATTTATGTGGTCAGTAGTCATTTCTGTGAATAGTTAAGTTATTGCTGGCCATTCCATCCTTCAATGGGCCAGTTTACCTGATGCTGTGCTGATAGTGCAGGACCACTGATGATACACCGGTTAAGATGAGCATGGTCAATTAAAAAAATATTTAAGATTAGTCACTGTACAATATAACTTGAAATGCCCTGAAATGTTGCAGACACATATGACATAAGATAATATGCCTAGAAATTTATATGGCTTATCAATGAGTTGGGAAACTGAAAGAAGCAGTTTTTTGAAATTATCAATAATATAAAACATTTTGCTCAACCATGCTAGAGAAAAAAGGATCTTTCTAATCAGTACAGAAAATGATCTTAGAAATTGTCAGAAGAAAGAGATAATAAAAGAGTATGAGTCAAAAAAATAGAAAAAAAAATATACAGGGTGGGGCAAAAGTGGATTTACAGTTATTTGTATGGAAAATAATACAATAATAATAAATAATAGTATAAGAATAAATTCTGTTTCACATACTCACAACTGTAAACCTACTTTTGCCCCACCTGTGTTATGAAGATATATCAGGCAGTTAATAAATAAAAATATTTCATTTTTATAGATTTTGTGGTACTTATTAGCTTTTTATATTTGTAATATGTTGTAATTTCTTCATACCTAATTTTGTATTTTTTTAAAGAATCTTGCCCTCCCCAAATTGTGTAAGCTTCAGGCCCATATAACCTAAAGTTGCAACCTTTGGAATACAGATGCATTGAAGCCCATCTCAACCTTCCAAGTGCTTACAGTCTAGTAGGTCAGACAGACTTGGAAACAAGCTGTTCCACGTAGTGTTAACAAATGCAACAATATGGAATCAACTGACCAATTAGGGGAAAATGGATCTTAATCAGTTCTATATCAAAGTAATATAGACTGGGTGGTTTATAAACAACAGAAATTTATTTCTCGCAGTTCTGGAGGCTGAAGTATGAGATCAGGGTGCTAGCATGGTTGGGTTTTGATGGGGACCCTCTTCAGAGTTGCAGACTGTTGACTTCTTGTAGTATCCTCACATGTTAAAAACAGAAAGCTCTGGTCCCTTCATTCTCTTTAAGGCACTAATCCCATTCATGAAGGCTGCACCCTCATGACCTAATTACCTCCCAAAGGCCCTGCCTCCTAATAGCATCACATTACAGGTTCTGATTTCAACATATGAATTTTGGGGGAGACAAAAACATTTAGTCCATGTGGTAATTTTTTTCTAACACCAAATGTGTAGTTTCTTTCCAACAACAAGTATATTGTCCCAAAACCAATTCTCCATACCAGCTGAGTGTCTTACAATTCCATTCAACTTTGATACTAACTACCCAGAGTTTGTACAAACCCCATAGCTTAAGAACTCAGTCCAGCAAGAGTATCCCCACTTCAGGTGCCATTTGCAAGTCCCAGGTCCCCAGGCTACCTGCACTTCTGCCTTACTTGGTTATAATATTGAGCAAACTCAAAAAGTGTTTGGAGGCTTTGCAAAAAATAAATGATAAAGGTCTTAAGTTTTGCAAATAGGAAACACAGTTAGGCAATACCCAGAGTGTTTTTAAACAGAAAGAAAAACTGAGGGTTCTTATAGTAAAAAGCGAATTCTTGAGAAGAATAATCAGTCCTGCTTTCTTAACCTCTGGATTGGTCCGAGATGGTAATTCCCTAGATGACCAGTGGTCTGCGCATTGGATGTCAGGTGGTTTCAATAATGGATGTCGGGTGGCTGGATAGATGAATATTCTTTTCTTAGTCCTTCAAAAGTAACCAAAGGGTTTATCCGGAGGTTTGATGTATATCCAAGCATTGACACAGGACTGGAAAGTTAAGAAGTTTAAGTTCCCAGGCTAGTTAAAACAAGAATAGAATTGTTTCCTCATGTATCAACATACTTGATTTTAGTAATTTAGCAGCTTGACTATAGTGACTTCATTTTATTTCTTCAATCTATTCCTCAATTACAAATTCAGGGGTTCCCATGACCTTCCTCAGGTGTGATGATTTGCTAGCACAATTCACAGAACTTAGAAAAGTGCTTTACTTATGATGACCAGTTTATTGTTGTTGAAAAAATTTGTAGGCCCAAGATGGCCCCACTCCTCTCTAGGGTGCCACGTCAGCAAACCAAAACTTAGATAACTTACTTGCTCCTGTAGGTGCTCCACTTGACCTGAAATGCATTATATTCAGTCAGCCAATCCCCAAATGCCAAGCTAACTCTAAACGCTACACTTCCTTCCTTAATCTTTATTCATTTTCTATTTTTCTCTTCCGGGTTCCTGTTCTTTATCCTGTAATAGCTTCCTGCCTCCCCTCCCCCATTTTGTAGTTCTCTGGACCCACGGAGACAGACTGCCCACTTCACAAAGTGTTAAATGAAGTTTGTTTGCATCACCTACATGGTCTTCTTTAATCATCTTCTTTAGTCCCAAACAAGTCACCCCACGATGTGCCTCTGTGGTATGCAGGTTGTTTTGAGCTAAAGGCAACTTTAGCCACAGGCTTGAGAGAAACTCTGCCCTGCCCCACAAATTTGAATTAGAAGCCTTGCCCATAAGAGATTATTGAAGATAATTTCTGCTAATTTGTCAACATAAGAAACATCCAAACCTGTAGAGAATTTCTATGAGTTTATTCAAGCCAAAGTGATTACGATTGGCTGGACAGCAAAATCTCAACAGATTGAGAAAATGCTCCAGAGGATGGAAGTTTTACTGTTTTTTTTTATACATTCAAATCAAAGGAGGAGACATGGGGTGGGGTTACATAAAATCCATTAGTGATAGATTAGGGAGGTGGGGGAAAGCAAAATGGGATCTCTGGGATTGGATAAAAAGTAAACCAGATAGATACATACTTTTTTTGCATTGGTGGGTATAGGACAGTTAACATTTACAGCACATAGAGATGGTATTTGGACAAGAAAACACCTGGGGTTCTGTGGTCTCCTGGTGGGAAATTGTGCCCTGAGGGGTCTGGAAAAAAGAGAATTCCTCTGATATTCCAAACGTATGTTGTCATAGATGCAAAAGGACAATAGCCAGGCTCAGTTAAGGTAAAGATTGACCGTTGTCAAGGAAGATACCAGCCTAGGACGTGACTACCCGCCATGACTCACTTTCAGTTAGGAAGTTTTATGTTGAGACCATTGTATGTGGTTATTTTAGGTGAGTTTGTAAGGCCCACCACACAGGCCTCCCCAAGCTATGTGGCCCCTTTTCTGTCCACAGTCTTATCTATAGGGCAGTGCAAACTTCTACTTACTAAGAGTCTCTCCTCTCATCATCCTGAAATGACCTTGAGAGGCCCACAAGCCTCCTTACCTCATCCCTAGCTCATGAGTCTTATACACCCATATTTCCTATCTCTGAAGCTCATGCATGTGGGGCCTATGACTCTCTCATGTATGTGGGGTTCCCATACATATGTATGTATTATATTTGGTTATTTTCTCTTGCTAATCTGTCTCATGTCTATTTGATTATTAGACCAACTAGAAAGAACCCTGAGGGTAGAGGAATGTTTGTCCCTCCTCCACAATCATGTTTAGCATTATAGAGGATGCAACTCAGGAACAACCAAATATAAGATACATAGGAAAAGATTTTGGAGGTGGAGGTGAGGGTTGGTGTAGAGCTTCCATGCCCTTGTCAAAGTTAATTTGAACCAAAATGACAATATTTTCCAGGAAGCAAAATCTCAACGAATTGAGATTATACTCCGGAAAATGGCAGTTTTGTACCCTGCTTTATACATTACAATCAAAGGAGAAGATGTTAAGTGGGTTGCATAAAATCCATCGGTGATAGATTAGGGAGGTGGGAGAAAACAAAGTGGGAGGGGGAGGAACCTCTGGGATTTGATAAAAAGTAAAATGACAGGTTTCTTTTACATAGGTAGGTTCAGGATAGCTAACAGTCAACAATTAACATGATAACAATAACAATGAGGGGGTTTGCGGTCTCTGCTGTGATGATGCCTGTGCTTTGAGGGATCTGGAAAAAGGAAAATTACTTTGTTACTGCAAAGGCATGTTTATCAGGTATGTTATCCTAGATGCAAAAAGACAACAGACTTATTTATGTGAAGATTGACCTTTGCTAGGGAAAATTACTGCCTTAGGACATTACTAACTGCCATGAACTGACATTAAAGTTTTCATTTCAGACCATCCTAAGTGGTTGCTTTAGGTATCTAAGTTTGTAAGGCCACCATGCAGGCCTCCCCTGAGCTTTTCAGGTTTATTGTGTGGCCCTTTTCATCCTCACCACCTTCCCAGCACACCAATGTCACCAACCCAGAAGCTTCCTGGATTTCATTGTTTAAGAATTTTTATTGAATTTTCATTACATGAATAATTAAATCATTGGCCACTGGTGATGGAATTCATTCTCCAGTCCCCCTTACTACCTTGGGGGAGGGTGCTAAAAGTCCCAACCTTCTAAACACTTGAAACTATCTAGGGGTCCCATTCTGAGTCACTCCATTAGCATAAATTCTAATCGGTTTGAAAGTGGCTCCTTAGGAATAACTACAGACACTCCTATCACTCAGGAAATCCATAAGGTTTTTAGGAGCTCTGTGCCAGGAATGGAGGGGGGACGACAAATATATATTTTTATTATATCACAATCCAATACCATTAATTGGAAGTTAGACAATGAAACAAACTTTTCTGAGCCATGTGCCCAAAACTCTCCCCAAAATATCCCCCAGAGTTACTTTCCCAAATTTCCTTTAGAAATTATTTTCAGTTCCTTGGCCCAAGATGTAAAGACCCTTCAATTTTTTGCTTTCTACAGTAAATAGTATAAGGAACAAATTATGAAGAATATTAAAAAGACTTTTTATAGTGTGTTTATATGTCATTATCAAGAAAATGGAAGTTGTGTGTGATGAATTGCTATTTGGATTATACATATTTTTAAAAACTATACACTATTCAGCATTAAATATATAATTTATTGACTGTGGAGTGTGAAGTTGCTATTCCATATTTGTAAAACAGAACAGTCTCTGGATGATTGTTAAGGTTCCTTCCAGTTTGTCACTTCTTTCGTTTTAATGAATTCCTAGTATTCATCAAATCATTGGCTTCAGGCCCTCAGTGGATGCTTCATCTCCTTTCTATGGCTTCTGTTATCAGAGAAATTGGGGTGTCCTCTTCCACACTGGGTGCTGAGGGCGGGGTCCTTACGATATCTCGAGAACAAGAATTTTCTGAGACTCGCACAGGAGGATGAGTGATTTTTACTTGTGTGGAATTACATCCCTGGGTTCCAGAGTCCCAACCCCGTCATGGAAGTGTGGCTGGGGTTCCAGTAGAGCCAGAAGCAAAGCCGGCGCCAGAGCTTCCGTCCCACGTTGCAGCCGGTCCGCTCAGCATCGGGGGGCTGTGGTCCGTCAGCCCACTGAGTGTGGGGCCCACATGGCCCTGGGCCGGGCGGGCGAATGCAGGACACGGCCCCTGAGCAATGACAGTCCCGAGAGCGCAAGAGGAACCAAGAGCACGAGAGCACAAGAGAGCAAACTTCTTTGTTTAGGGGATTAAATATTCCAAAACTTGGAGCCCTCGCCGTGGCCACTCCCATTCCGGCCAATGACCTGTTCCCAGGTGTGACTGACAGACAAGTACCTTCCCCGGGCACCCAGCTTACTGCACACGCACCCAGCTTACTGCACACGCACCCAGCTTACTGCACACGCACCCACCCTCCACTCCTCCAGCCCCTCCCCCGGGATCTGTGGGGAATAAACCCGCGGCTCCCTGGGGAGTGTAAAGCTTTAGCTTCCTGGTAAAGCTGCCCAAGTGACATGCCTGTCACATTTGGCCTTCCCGTTGCTCCTTTCCTGGCATTAATAACTAGTTTAATTACAATGGTATCACTTCCAAGGGAAATCAGTTTCAACTGATATCAGTGTTACTAATGGCACCAAGTTTGAAAATATACACCAAATGAGGGGTAGAGACTACCTATACCTATCATTTTATCTTGCTATAACTTCTTTTTAAATGGTTCTGCCCTGGTAAGAAGTGTTTAAAGTGTTTTGATTAAACAGAAAGTTTCCTTGAAGGCATAGGTGGGCCAGAGCCAATTGTAAAACGGCAGGGTTTAGCAATGAAGCCACTTAAGTTAATTGAGAAGCGATGAAGGTGGAAGTTAACTGAGTGAATTGGTAACTTGGTTGCTAGAGTAAATTTTTTCTGGTTGAAAGAAAACAAAGTAATGAGTCACAGACTTTGGATAGATAGTGGATAGACTTTGGATAGGAAAAAAGAAGCGGAGAATGAAGGGGTTTGGAACACTCCACCCCAAAATGTGTGGCACTGTGGCATGCGGATTATTTTGAGCTGAAGGCCATCAAGGCCCGGCAGACTCAGGAAAAGCCCTTTACTACCCCCTTAACTGCCTAAAAGAAAGTACAAGTTTCCCCAGCTGTAGGGGAAATCTACATTTATAAAGGAAATTCCCATTCTTGGATTAGGAAGAGAGTTACCACTGGAGATGACTTTTTTTAACCTGAGAGACATATCTGCATAACAAGGTGTCCTTTATTTACCGTGCATTTCCCCCTCTCACCTTCCCATAACTTACTTTCCCACCACCACCACCTCCTAGAAACCCCAACCCCTTATCGCTTTCCTTAGCTCAGGACGGTATAAATCTCGATAGTCTGGCTGCCTTTTGAGTTTCATTATCTTTATGTGGCTCCCATGTAGGTGTGGATGTAATTAAAATTAGGTCTCCCCCCTCCTGTTAATCTATTTTATATCAATTTCATTCTTAGACCAGCCACAGAACCTAGAAGGGTAGAAGAGACAATTTTTCCTTACCTAGAAGAACATGATTTTTTTTTTTCTGAACAGGAAGAAGGAAAAGCAAGGAAAGGAGATATTAGAGAAAGACTGATGCCATTAAATACATGGAAGTCATACTATTCAAAATTCTGAATGAACATACCCAAAAGGAGAAGCCCTATAATATCTACTATGACTTTTAAAGAGTGGTTTATTCATAGCATGCCATAGGTCTGACAGCTTTAAAACTTCTGAGAGTAGAAGAGAGAGAAAAAATCAAGATATTGTTAAGGACTGGCTGTTAACTACCTCTAAAGCTTGTGTGACTTTATATATAGATTTTGTTTACACATTTGTTTTTTTTGTTGTTGTTTTGTGTGTGTGTTTTTAAAAATATATATATCTTTATTAATTTCAGAGAGAGGAAGGGAGAGGGGGAGAGAGAGATAGAAATATCAATGATGAGTCATTGATCGGCTGCCTCCTGGATGCCCCCGACTGGGGACCGAGCCCGCAACCCAGGCATGTGTCCCGACCTGGAATCGAACCGTGATCTCCTAGATCCTAAGTTGATGCTCAACTGCTGAACAATGCCCAGTCGGACTGTTTACACATTTGTAATCAATGTTGCAGCTTAGTAAAATGGTTAAGAACATAGTCTTTAAAGACAGATAAGACTGGATTCTAACTAAGACTGGCGAGTTAAATTCTCTGAACCTCAGTTTCTTCCTTTGCAAAAGCAGAATAATAATTGGCAGTGGCTTGCTAAGATTCAATAATGGAAAGCCTTGACAATGTCTGGTGAGTCATGATACCCAAAGAAGAATAGGTTTATGCCTGAGCCTTTGAACAAGTAACCATTATCAAGCAGCTCTCTATAACATTGTCTGAGTATAGCTGTCCCTTTGTCCCTCAAGTGCCATGGAATCATAGAAAGCCTAGGGGTCACCTCATCCATTCTCTCCATCAATGGAGACATCAACTCTACAATATCCATTACCTGCCCCTGAACATGTCTTCTTTGGAGAAATCACTACTTAGCATAGTCCCTAGCTTATTTTAGAATGGTTCTATTAGGAAATTTTACCTTATATTCAGCCAAAATCTTCCTTTCACTTCTACTCTTGGGTCTTTGTTCTACCACCTGGAACTCAGTCTCTTCCTTATTTCAAGTCTGTGAATGGGCCCTGTCCCCACTGCCACAGGCCTTCCTTTTCCCAGGCTCTTTCCCCCAGTCCCTTTTCTGCATTTTGGGGTCCATGAATAGAAGGAAAAGCCTCATGGGGCGGGTCCTTCTACGCACAGCAATTTGAAGAGAGGATCTTTTGCAAATTTTTGTTCAGGGTCAGGATAGACACAATGACTGTTCACATTATCAATCATTCGCTACATAATAAAATCAGAACAGAGCTGTTCTCTCCTCTGAGAAAATGTCGGCGGAAGACGATGGAGACTCCTCTTGCCGCAGGCCCGGCCTTCACTATAGAAATCAAAGAATGTTGGGCCTTCAGCTAAGTGGAGCCTGATCAGGAGCATGGGAAAATAGAGCAGAAATCGGCCACTCGGTTCCCTCTCTTTCTCTCTCCCCTCTCTCCCCTACTCTCTCTCTCTTTTTTTTTTACATCTGCAGAAGAGGTCTTTCGGAAAAGAAAAGTACATGAGGGTTTGTGGGTTTCCAAATAATTTAACCTTGTCTCCCTTTATAGCCCTCTGGTGGTCGTACTTTCCAGGGTCTGATTTTAATAATAATAGCTACCATTTATCAACCACTTACTATGAAAAATGGAATTGTTCCAAGCAATTGAGCATATTAACTCACTCAATTCTCAAAGCAACCTTGGGGAAGAGACTATTATTATCATGAGTTTATAGATGAAATAAATAGGGAAGGGAATGGTTAAGTATCCTGCACAAACACACATAGCTAACAAGGAGGCAACTGAAGCTTCAAACTGAGGCAGTCCAACTCCAAAACCTGCGCTCTGTCTGTTACACAGAATTCTCTTCCTTGTAAAATAGAATGTATTTTTTCCAGGCTCTAGCCTAACAGAGTTACCAAATGGCTGTTACCAATGACAAGCTGTACAACTTTTCATGGCAAGGGAAAGGATAGCCAACATGAGCTTCACTATGGCAAAATCTTCTATCCGAGTTCAGTTCGTTTATACAACAACCATAAAGTGAGCTGAATAATCCTGGGTCAAGTTTTTTAATTGCTATAAAGAAATTGCTTGGGGAGCAGTTATCTTGAAACACTACTAAGGTTGCATGTTTCTTCAAGGTCAAGTAAGGCAATCTTTTTCTTTTCCTTCCTTTCTTCCTTTCTTCCTTTCTTCCTTTCTTCCTTTCTTCCTTTCTTCCTTCCTTCCTTCCTTCCTTCCTTCCTTCCTTCCTTCCTTCCTTCCTTCCTTCCTTCCTTCCTTCCTTCCTTTCTTTTTCTCTTTCTTTCTTTCTTTCTTTCTTTCTTTCTTTCTTTCTTTCTTTCTTTCTTTCTTTCTTTCTTTCTTCCTTTCTTCCTTTCTTCCTTTCTTCCTTTCTTCCTTTCTTCCTTTCTTCCTTTCTCCCTTTCTTCCCTTTCTTCCCTTTCTTCCCTTTCTTTTCCTTTCTTTTCCTTTCTTTCCTTTCTTTTCCTTCCTTCCTTCCTTCCTCCTTCCCTCCCTCCCTCCCTCCCTCCTTCCCTCCCTCCCTCCCTCCCTCCCTCCCTCCCTTCTTTCTTTCTTTCTTTCTTTCTTTCTTTCTTTCTTTCTTTCTTTCTTTCTTTCTTTCTTTCTTTCTTTCTTTCTTCTTTCTTTCTTCTTCTTCTTTTTTGACTAATGAATCCCTGTAACTTTTGCATAGAAGGTTATTTCTTTTTTTCATCCATGCCCCACCTCCCTTCCCTTTAACAACCATCATTTTTTTATCTATGGGCCTGTCTCTGTTTGGTTTATTCATTTTTTTAAGATTTGACATATAAGTGAAAACATACAGTATTTGTCCTGTGAAGTCTGATTTATTTCACTTAGCATAATGCATTATGGGTCCATCCATGTTGTCACAAATGGCAAGATTTTATTTTATTTTTTTATAGCTGAGTAATATGCCATTGAATGTACATTCCACAGTTTCTTTATCCATTCATCTTTAGATGTGATGGACACCTAGGTTGCTTCTGTATCTTGGCTATTGTAAGTAATGATATAATTAATGGTGCAATAAACATAGGGTGCATATATATTTTCAAATTAGTTTTTTTGTTTTCTTTGGATAAATATCCAGAAGTGAAATTGCTGGGTCATATGACAGCTCTGTTTTTAATTTCTTGGGGAATCTCCATACTGTTTTCCATACTGGCGGAACCAATTTACAATCTCACCTACAGTGTATAAGTGCTCCCTTTTCTCCACATCCTCATCAGCGCTTGTTATTTGCTGATTTTTTGATGATGCCATTCTGACAGGTATGAAATAATACCTCATTGTGGTTTTGATTTGTACTTCCCTGACTAGAGATGTTGAGCAGCTTTTCATGCCTATTGGCCATCTGTATATCCTCTTTGGAGAAATGTCTGTTCCTGTCCTCTGCCAATTTTTTAATTGGATTTTTGTTTTGTTTTGTTTTGATGTTAAGTTGTATGAGTTCCTTATATTTTTTTGGATATGAAACCCTTATCAGATGTGTCATTTGTGAATATCTTCTTCCATTCAATATGTTGTCTTTTTGGTTTGTTGATGATTTCCTTCACTGTACAAACCTTTTTAGTTTGATGTAATCCCATTTGTTTATTTTTGTTGTTGCTGCCCTTGCCCAAGGAGACATACCCAAAAAGGCATTACTAAGAGTGATGTCAAAGAGTTTACTGCTTTTGTTTTCTTCCAGGAGTTTTATGGTTTCAGGTCTTACATTTAAGTCTTTAATCCATTTTGAATTTATTTTTATATATAGTATAAGAAAGTGATACAATTTCTTTTTCTTTCTTTCTTTCTTTTTTTTTTTTTTTTTTTGCATGTATCTGTCCAGTTTTCCCAGCACCATTTATTGAAGAGACTGTCTTTACTCCATTGCATATCTTTACCAACTTTGTCATAAATTAACTAACCATATAAGCAAGGATTTCTTTCTGGGCTCTCTATTCTATCCCATTTATCTATATATCTCTTTTATTCCAGTACCATACTGTTTTCATTATTGTAGGTTGGTAGTATAGCTTGAAATCCAGGCACATGATACCTCCCACTTTCTTCTTTCTCAAGATTGCTGTGGCTATTTAAAATTAGTTGTTCTAGTTCTGGGAATGACATTGGTATTTTAATAGGAATGGCACTGAATCTGTATATTGCTTTAGGTAGTGAGGACATTTAAACAATATTAACCTTCCCAATTCATGATCATGGTATAGCCTTCCATTTATTTGTATTCTCTTCAATTTCTTTCTTAAATGTCTTATAGTTTTCAGAGTATGTCTTTGGCCTCATTGGTTAAATTTATTCCTAGATATTTTATGCTTTTTGATGCATCTGTAAATGGGATTATTTTCTTAATTTCTCTTTCTGATACTTTATTATTGGTATCTAAAAGTGCAACCACTTTCTGAATATTAATTTTGTAACCTGCTACTTTACTGAATTCATTTATTAGTTCTAATAGCTTTTTTATGACATCGTTAGGGTTATCTATATATAATATCATGTCATCTGCAAATAATGAGAGTTTTACTTCTTCCTGTCCCATTTAGATGCCTTTTATTTATTTTTCTTGTCTAATTGCTGTGACTAGGACTTCCAATACTATGCTGAATAGAAGTGGTGAGAATGGGCATCCTTGTCTTTTTCCTGGTCTTAGAGGAAAAGCTTTTAGCTTTTCACTATTGAGTATGATATTAGCTATGGGTCTGTCATATACAGCCTTTATTATGTTGAACTATGTCCTTTCTATACCTACTTTGTTGAAAATTTTTATCATAAAAGGATGTTGAATTTTCTCAAATGGTTTTTTGCATCTATTGAAATAATAATATGATTTTTATTTCTCATTTTGTTAATGTCATATGTCACACTGGTTGATCTACAGAGGTTGAACTACCCTTGCATCCCTGGGATAAACCCCACTTGGTTATGTTACATAATCTTTTTAATGCATTGCTAAATTCAGTTTGTTAATATTTTGTTGAGAATTTTTGCACCTATATTCATCAAGCATATCATCAAGTAAGCCATGTTTATTCTTGGACCCCTGACTCAACACATTATGAGGTATCCAGATATTCCAGTATCTCAACTTATTGTCAGTTATCAACTTATTGCCTCTCAGCTCCAAATTCACTGTTCATTGTCTGTACTGCAAAAATGAATGTGGTTGCTCATTTTGGCAGCACATATACTAAAATTGGAACAATACAGAGAAGATAAGCATGGACCCTGTGCAAGGATGACACACAAATTTGTGAAGCATTCCATATTTTAAAAAAAGAAGATGGGCCCTTTAAGTGTTTTTCCTTTGTCAATTGACAAAATGTTAAGCCTTTTTAGTAGGGTTTGCTGGAGAGACGTTGAAGGAAGAAGTTGTTTCCCTTCCTGGTTCCTTTGTGTCTTGCAGCAGGCTCCTGTAGTACAGGTAGCTTCTCTGGCCACCAGAAAGTCATGAGTTTTCTCCAAAACTGTGCTACTACAGCACATGGTGGTCAGCAGTACTCAGTAGCCAGCAGCTCCCCTTGCCACCCCACTTAGGTGGATTTGTAGTGGAATGCTTCCAGGAAGACACCTCCCCCCTGTTTCTTAAGCAAGGCAAATTTCCAGTAAGTTCCCCTAACATAGCACCAGAGACTTCTCTGCCATTCAGTGACTCACATCTCATACCCACTTCAACAAGGTCAGGTTCAGCCTACAGGGACTTGGGGACTCTTCTGTGATTACCTTATCTCAGCATAAGGGTAGTGGCTGTTCCTTACAGCTGTTAGTCCTACGTTACTTAGAGTTCTCTTTATTTCTTACTACACTTTCCCTCATTACTCCAATCCTCTGTTATAGTTAATAATTTTTTTAAAAAATATATCTTTATTGATTTCAGAGAGAAGAAAGGAGAGGGGAAAGAGAGATAGAAACATCAATGATAAGAGAGTCACTGATCGGCTGCCTCCTGCACGCCCCCAACTGGGGATCAAGCCCACAACCTGGGCACATGCCCTGATCAGGAATCAAACCCCAATCGCCTGGATCCCAGGTCGATGCTCAACCGCTGAGCCACACTCAGCCGGGCGTTAATAATTCTTTATATTAAACTTCCTCTGTTCAGATTACTGTATAGTTTCTGCCTCCTGATTGGACCCTAACTGATATGGTGCCTCCATTGTATAATTTGAATGTTAATCCTCCTCAACTACATAGTTTAGACTCTCTTTAGTCAGGACTCTTATTGTGGCAATTAAGAGAAATCTAATTCAAATTAGCTTAAACAACAACAACAAAATTATTGGTTCAAAATATCAAGCCTCAAAGAGGGCAGAAATGAGGGGTTTAGGGAATCGAACCCTACCAAGTTTCTGTCTCTGTCCTTTCTTTCTCTCCCTCCACCCCATATCTTGCTTGTGTTTTTTTCTGCACACGGCCTCATTGTTTCAGGCCAGCTATAAGTATGCATCAAGAATCATGGCTACATTTGTGTACAGGCTTTATATGCCTATGTTTGAATCCCATCCTAATACTCAAATTATTTTTTCATGTCCAATTAGAAAAATCTTGAGAAAGTCTCTTGAATTAGCTTGGGCCATGGGCCCATCTTGAACAATCACTATGGCCACAGAGGTAGAATATGTTTGGCCCCTCCTGAGTCATGTGCTCAACTCTGTGGCCAGGAGAATGGGTATTGTGATTAGCAGTGCCCAAAAGAATCACTTGTTTGGAATGGTGAAAAGTTTTATTTTCAAAGAAAAAGGGATGCTGTTCTAAGCAGATAAAACTATAGTGTTTTAAGATACAGGCTCAAGCCCTGGCCAGGTGGCTCAGTTGGTTGGAGCCTCAACCTGTGCACCAAAAGGTTGTGTGTTTGATTCCTGGTCAGGCACATACCTAGGTTGCAGGCCCACTCCCTCGTCAAGGTGCATATGTGAGAACCAATCTCCCTCTCTCTTTCCCCCTCTTTTACTAAGAATCAATTTAAAAAGCATATTCTCAAGTAAGGATTTTAAAAAAAAGATATAGGCTCAAACTTCATGAACTAATAAAGTATTTCTGGTCCCAAATGGAGGCTAAATAACAATAGTCCTTATTCAACTAATTGACCGAGGTAATAATTGTTAGCAGATTTCCCAAGTCCAACAGGACTTAAGTGTGGCACATATTGTTGGTTTCCTTTCAACAGACACAGTCCCTCTCATATTGCTTACCAATGAAACCCTGATTTTGTTCACCTTATCATGGCCATGTGCCCAGCCCCAGCCCCAAAGAGTAAGTCTCTGTTAGCAAAATCCATTGTGGAAATTCCATTTTTCTTGCCATTGATTGTTTAGAAATGGATATCTAAGGAAATTCTGGCAAATGAGACTTGAAAGAAACTTTTCTGGGGTGAGTGGTAGCTTCGAGAAGTTTTCCTCCAATTGGGAGGAAAAAACTGTACTTTTTTGAAGTCTCAACATTGCTGCCTGAGGGGAAGATGCCTGGAGATGGAACAGCCATATTGAAACCATGATGAGACAAGTGAGGGGACAAAAACCAAAGCTTTAGGGATAGGAACAAGAAAACATGGGAAGAGCCAGAGTCTTTGATGACACTGCTGAACTCTTAAGTTAACCAATCTGGAAATCACTCTATTTCAGAATTCCTATGAGGAAAAAGAAATTCCTTCCTGTTTAAGCCACTTTCAGTTGGATTTTCTGTTATATACAGACAGCCAAGAGCATTAGAATTAAAACCCACAACCTTGCTTCTCATCAGCTTTCCATCAGGAAATAGCATATTCCCTTGGAAAATCAGGTCTTTTTATCTTGTGAAGAAATAAGTGGGAATATTAGGGGTAATAAAATCAACTAGAGTATCACTAACCTGAGAATTACCCAATATCATTGGGTTAACTATGACACACAATCTGATGTCCACACAGATTTTGATCCAATCCATGGAAGGCAGATATGTCTCACTTTATAAGTGAATACAGCTCAGATAAAAAAAAAAAAAAAAAAATCCACTTTGTCACAGCAATGTCATTTGCCAGAGAGATAGACATAGGCGTTTGAAATCCATTATAGCCTTCACAGCTCATGTGGGCATCTCTAATTTGGAAGCCATCTGCTGAGCTCTTCCAAAACTGTGCTCGACAGGTAATTCTTTCTGTGAGGAGTGCATTCAGCTGATGCACAGCTGTTTGGTTTCTCTCAACAGGAATGAAGGGAGATACATTACCCGGCATTGATATCTTCCCTTTACAGCTTTTTCTGTACTACACAACTTAGCCCTTACATATATCTATTCTGATTCTTTAACTTTTATCTTTTGAAATATCTCTTCTTGTTATAAAGATTACAATTTCCTAAGAGGCAACACAGTAGGGAGAGTTTGTTCTCTGGTCTCAGAGCCTTAGCTTAAAGCCTTGGTTCTCCCACTTACTGTCATCATAACTTTGGGCAAGTTATTGAACTTCTGAGCCTCAGTTCCATCTCTATAAAAGTAAACAATTGCATGTCCTTTCACAATGGCATCGTTCACTCTTATAAAACATTTTTTATCTATAAGTTGTCACATTTTAGTTACACTGATCTTAAGTCACTGAGTTTAGCTGGAAGAGAATATTACTCTTTGGTTCTCAATGCTAGGTTCTCAGCAGAAAGCAGTTAACTCTTCATTCCTTCTTCACAATCTCACAGAAGAGTAAAGAGGATTCTGGACCCTTCCAGTTCATCAATGTTGACAATAGAGTGACAGAGAACCTCTTCCCACTATAAACACATGGAAATGATGGATAAAATATTACTAAATCACATTTTTAATAGAAGAAACGAATAAAGAAAAAAGTAAGATAAATAAAACAATCAATTCTGGAAAGGAAGCCAAAACTCAAAGTCAGAGTAATAAGATCAAGTTGCCAATAGCTCAGGGTAAGACCAAACCAGGATATTGGCCCTGGGGTATGGGTGCCGAGTGGTACCCGTTTGTTCTTAGAATTGAAGTCCAATAGCTTATCAGGGTCAACTGAAGTGGCCCTACCCTCTGGCAGAACAGAGCACTGCAGTTTCCAAAAGGGATGGCACCAAAAGGGAAGGGTGAGTTCAACGTGGAGACCAGGAGACTAAACACAAAATTCTGACAGCTGGATTCTCTGTGAAACCCACATCTCCTGCCATTGTGTTGAATAAGTGAACGAAAGTCAAGAAAGCTCTGATCTCAGAGGCTGAGCATGAGACTCTGGGCTAATGGAGACAGATAAGTATCCATCAGCCTGCACAAAACCAGCATTGAGGTGTGATGCTGTGTGGCAGGGATCACACTAATACTGCAAGTGAAGTTAATCAGATTTCCAGCTCTTTCTTTTGCAGTTTGACAGGATGGATTCTTTTGCACCAAGAAAGCCCCCAAGAGTCTTGGACAATTCTGTGGAAAGACTTCACAGGGAGATCCTGGAAAAGAACATGTGAGAACTTCAGTAAATAAGTGGAAAAAATGAAAGATATAAGACCATATGGTTCTTTAAGCTGGAAAAGTGTGCCTTACAGATAACATATATGCCTTGTCAGCTTAAGAATCTACTATTGAACCCTCCTCTTCTTGGGAGGGGTCTGGTGTGAGGTCTGGTCTCAGTAATGTACGAAGGCAGATGGAAAGGGCTCCTGCCCCCTCAGCATCATGTCTTCAGTGCTGACAGTTTCCAGTCCACTGGTTCTATCGTCAAGCGCCGGGACACAGGGAAAATAAATAAATAAATAAATGAATAAATAAATAAATAAATAAATATCTGCCACGGAGTGAAACTTCCTTCCATGTTTCATACTTAAATTCCCAAGTGGATCTAATGCCCAGATCAGGTGTCCATTTCTGGTCTATGCAGCTAGGACCCCAGGAGGAGGGAGACCAAACAGTTGGGGTGAGTAAGCAGGCATTGACAGAAAGGTCAATGTTGACACAATTTGACGTAAGAAAAAAGACAGGCAATGTTGCTTAGAAGAGCACGGATTTTGAGCCAGAAAGACAGGAGTTTAACGGCTGGAGCAATCACCTATGACCTGAATCACCTCAGGAAAATTAATGTATCTGAGCCTCAACTCCCCCATTGGTAAATTGGGCATAATAATACCAACCAAATAAATAAGTTGTGAATATTAAATAAGATAAAGCTATAAAATGCCTTGTACAGTCCTTGGCACACAGCCTATTCTCAAGAAAAGGTCAATGATATTTTTAACTCTATTAACAAGAGTTAGGTGTTCTTCCAAGGTGCCTCATAGCCTAGACGTTCTCTGAGGTTTGTAAATGCTTTGCAGTTCTTTGGGAAAATGTACTAGTATACTGGGAAGAAATTTTATTTGTGTTGCATTTCTGGCTCAATGACTAAGTCATAGAGATAAGACCAGGGAGGACTGTAATATTTTTCTGGCTGTTTGTCCTATCAGAATGAGTGCATTAGTCAGAACTCTTATGGTTGCAAATAAAAGAAATCCAACAGCTAAAAAAAAAAAAAGGAAATTTGCTGATTCATGTAAATGAAAAAGCCTACTATATGGTGGCTTATTTGGACTAGGTACACAAAAGGTGAGGTCAGGAATCTCTTGGTTTTGCTTTCTTCTGGATTGTCAGCCAGGTTCTCCTAAAATGGTAGCAAAGATTCCAAAAGCGACTCCAGGCTTACATTCCATCCATTGGCAGGAGACTATCTCTTTCTTAATAGTTCTAGTGCAAAACTGGAGGAAAACTCTCATTGGCCCAAGTTGGGCCACATGCCCATCTCTGAACCAGTCATGAGGGCAGGAGAGTCAGTATTCTGCTTGCCCAGGTTTGGGCCATGTCCTCATCACTAGAGCTTGGGGATGGATGTGGGTACAGCCACATGGCACATTATCCTGAAGCACATGGATAATGGCAGGGAGGCTCAAAATGTTATTGGGACATTTTTACTAAAAGAAAAAGGTTGGGGATAGGATACTGGAAAGAAAAACAGATAAAAAGTTGTGAGAGGGAAGTTAAAATAAAATGACTACCCTTTTTTTTTGCTGCTCCAAAATAATTATATATCTACCTCATGGTGGCCACTGAAATATATTTGGCAATCTTATTTGAAAGAAATTATGTAAATCTGACTGATAATGTATTCTTGGGTGACAAAAATGAGGTCAACCACGCGAAGATTAATTTATCAGAAGCTGCAAATAAATTACTTTCCATAAGAGCAGTTTCACTCTTATCTGGATGAGTTTTGTGTGCCTGACCACTACCCTGACCAGCTCATCCTATAACAAAGGAAACTGCCATCTGTCACTTTGCTTGTATGAAATATTTCTGGAGGTGGCTTGCCAACTTCAGCCAGAATTACAGAACTAATGAGTTTTTAGCTACCATATGCACAGAGTATAATAATAGCAGGTTCTAGGCAAATGTTGTCTACTTGCTTCTGGGGGTGCTTTCCCTCCATGATAGGAGCAGATGCCCGAGGCTCTGTTAAGAATTCTGTTTTCTCCATAAATCTGTACAGTGACATGGAGTCCTCAGATTCTAGTGAAGTGATTTTTATATGGAAAACATGACCCTTGTTAATCCGTTTCTCTTGAGTTTTCAACCTCTGTTATATAGAAACTGGCCCTTATTATGTCAGACATGAGTACCAGGTGCCTTTTAGGAAATTTGGCCAGGTTGAAATTTCTGATAGGTCTTTTGCTCTTTTGATGCCTTACTGATTTATGAGAAAACAAACAAGATTTTAATTTCCTAATACTTCTTGCTATTTTATATTAAAGTGACTATTTGTACATAGGCCAGTGGTTTGTGCCTAATTACTCTAACAGTCAGAATAGGTTAGATTATGTAGTTATAACAAATGACCCCAAATTTCAATGGCCTATAACAAAAGCTTATTTCTCATTCTTACTACATGTTCCCCCGTTTTCTATATATTACCACGCAATTTGTTTCTCTGAAGTTCTAGCATGTGGGATTCCACCATTGGAAATTTATAAATATTCACCGGAGACTATAGAGGGTGAATGGGTATCTTAAAAGTTTACAAGTTAGGATGCTTTTTAAAAAAAAAAAAACTAGTACTGGAAAACCTAGCCCTGTCCACTGACAGTGCCTAGAAGCAACTAAAGCCCAGTAGCAACAAACACACCAGGTGCCCAGATTTTGGTTTCTAAATTCCATTCCTCAATGATGAAAGAAGTCAGGACTCCTTGGAGAAATGGCTGATTCTAGATTTGGGTCAGAGAAAGATCTTTTCAGAAAATAAGGAAGCATTTAGAACATGTGTATCCACTGAGCAATTGAGGGACATTTGGATTGTTTCCACTCTCTGGCTATTGTAAATAAGAATGTACGAGAGTAGCTGCCACAGCGTCACGGAGGAGCCAGACACAAGGAGGGGGGCTGTTTGCAGGTTGGGGAGTTTCCTGTCGAATGAGGATTCGAGGACCAGCACCAGCTCTTCCTCATCTTTTTCCTCCAGCCAGCAAACTGAGAAAGAAAGAAACACCCCCCAAGAAGAAGGAGAGTAAAGTCAGCAAGAGGATTCAGAAGGCACTGGCCGATACCGCTTTCGACCCTGCACCTAACTGCAGCGCTGGTCCCAAAGGCAGCAACGTCTGTGGGTGGAGATCAGCCATTCCAGGCCGCCAGGGTCGTGTCTGAGGGTGGCGTAGTCTTCCACGATACTACTTTTACACCGCAATACCCCGGCAAGCCTCCAAAGGTTACATTTCAGACAAGAATCTATCAGTGCAATATTAATAGTCAAGGCGCTACTTGCTTGCACATATTGAAAGATAACTGGAGTCCAGCACTACCATTTCTAAAGCCTGTCTTTCTACCGGCTCACTTCCTACAGACTGGAATTCTGCTGACCCTTTGGCTGGAAGTATTGCCGCTCAGTAAAGGACCAACAGAACAGAACATGACAGAATGGCCAGACAGCAGGCCAAGAGAGCCGCTACATAAATTGGGTGTTCACAATTCTTACATTATTTATCACAGAGAGTGCTACCTTGAAGAGATATTTTGAAGGGGTGGGGGAGGGTGGGAGTTAGTAAAGAGGAGGGTACTTCTATAACATATATTATCCAGTCTTATTTCCTAAGATTTGTTGTAACTTAAGGTATCTTGCTACAGTGGGCAGAATTGGTAATAGCAACATTTAAGATTGTCATTAGTTCCGCAATATGAGCTGAAATGTAGTACAGAGAATAGACATTTGAATTCAGTTGCTTGTAGTCTATAAATTTAAAACAGCTTAATTTTGTGCAGGTTACACACATGGCCTTTTATGTGAAGTCCTTCCAAGACTACATACTTTTTTGTTTGAAAAAATTGAAACCTGTTTTCTCTTCTTAGAAGGGAACATTGATCCTTAACAGTTTTTAGAGACTGTCATCTCATATATATTAAGTGGACACATGGCTATAAGATACCATATAGGAAATTAGTAGTTACATATTTTGTTTTATATGCCAATATACGTTGTTGTGAAAAGATTACAGGTTTGAATCAGGATTCATGAAAACCTGTAGTAAAATACCTTAAGCTGTTAACAGTAAGGCTTGGAATAGGAGTTACTCAGTGCATTGGTTACATGCTGTGGGCTACTTAAGTCTGCATTTGTTACTGTGCTAATAAACAATATTAAAACAAACAAAAAAGAATGTATGAATATCCATGTACAAGTTTCTTTGTGGCTATTTGTTTTCAGTTCTCTTGGGAATATAACTAAGAGTGGAAAGTCTGGGTCATAGTAACTAACTTTTTAAGGAACTGCCAGGTTGTTTTCCAAACCAGCTGCATCATTTTCCATTTCCAGTAGCAATGTACAAAGGTTCCAATTTCTCTACATCCTCTCCAACACTTGTTATTTTTCTCTCTTTTTTTCTTTTAGCCATCCTAGTGTTATCTCATTATGGCTTTGATTGGCATTTCCCTAATGATTAGTGATGCTAAGTTAAGCATCTTTAATGTGCTTTCCGGCCTTTTGTATGTCTTCTTTGGAGAAATGTCTGTTCAGATCCTTTGCCCATTTTTACGTTGGACTAGTATTCTTTTCATTGTTGAGTTGTAAGAGTTTTTTTGGTATATTCTGCATACAAGACCCTTATTAGGTATATGGTTTGCAAATATTTTTTCCCAATCTGTGGGTTGTTGCTCACTTCCTTAATGGTGTCCTTTGAAGCATGAATGTTTTGAATTTTGAGGAAGTCTAATTTACCTTTTAATTTTTTCTTTTGTCACTTGTGCTTTTGGTGTCATGTTCAGCTCTTGCACTTAGGCCTTTGATTCATTTTGAGCTGACTTTTGTACACAGTGTGAATCAGGAATTCAACTTCATTCTTTTGCATGTGCATACTCAGTTAACCCAGAACCACCTGTTGAAAAGACCAAACTTTGCTGAAAATCAATTGACTGTAAATGTTTATTTCTGGAATCTCAATTCTATTCCCTTGATATATACATCTATATTTACGCCAGTACCACACTGTCTTTACTGTAGCTTTGTACTAAGTTTTGAAATTGAGAAATGTGAATCTTCAGATTTTGTTCTTCTTTCAAGGTTGTTTTGGCTATTCTGGATCCCTTGCATTTCCATATAAACTTTAGGATTGTCTTATCACATTTGGAAAAAAAAAAAGTGGAATTTTAATAGGGCTTGTATTACATTCATAAATCTATTTGGGGAAGGCTTCAAATTCATGAACATGGGATATCTTTCCATTTACTTAGTAGTTCACTATGGTTGAAGAATAAGATTTAACAATTAGTCAGGAACTGCAAAGTTTTGCTTAATTACACTTGATATCACAAAGATTTATTTCTAATTTGTGATACATGTCCAGCAAGTTGACTGGAGGTAAGGCTCCAACATAGTCATTCAAGGACCAAGGCTACATCATTTAGAATATGTGGCTTCTAGGTCATGGAAAGAAGAGTAGAGAGACATGAAGGACCATGCGCAAGCTTTTAAAAGCTTTCACCAGAAGTGATGCATGTATCTTTTGCTAACAACAATTGGCCAGACTAGCCACCTGACCCTGACTGACTACAGACCTGGGAAAGTCAGGGAGCACATGGATATTTAGTGAGTGCTAAATGTCTGTTATGAACTGACTCATCTCCCCTCCAAATTCATATGTTGAGGCTATAAGTCCCCAATGTGATTGTATTTAGAGATACTGCCTTTAAGGAGATAATTAAGGCAGTAAAAACGGCGGGGCCCTAAACAGATTGGGCTGATGTCCTTATAAGAAGAAGAGGAGATACCAGATCTCCCTCCCTCTCTCTCTCTCTCTCTCTCTCTCTCTCTCTGTGTGTGTGTGTGTGTGTGTGTGTGTGTGTGTGTGTGTGTTTACAGAGGAAAGTCCATGTGAAGACACGGTGAGAAGGTTACAAGCCAGGAAAAGAGGCCTCACCAGACACTAACCATGTTGAGACCTTGATCTTGGACTTCCAGCCTCCGAAACTATTAGAAAATAATTTCTATTGTTTAAGCTGCTCTGTCTAAGGCATCTTGTTATAGCAGCCTGAGCTGACTAATGTCTCAGCTATGTAGAAGGAGAAAAGAATAGAAAAATAGATTGGGCCATATTGCAGAATGTTTTACATTAATCTATACTTAATTGTTAAGTAATAGAAATCTTTGGATGTTTTTAACAGCTTATACAGCAATACATAGTCTTTCCTCTAAGGGGTTTGTAAGGTTTAGGAGACGAGTGGATTGTCATAACACACACATAACTAGGTACTTTAATGTTTGATTTACACAGATTATAGAAGTCATAAGCAGAACACCCAGAGGCATTTTTTCTTTTTCAGCCAGTTCTGCCTTCAAATCTGGCTCTTTTTTCATTCTCTTATTCCTTTATGTCCTTCTAGGGTAGTTTCCTAGAGGAAAAGTGGGACACTATTACTAGAGGAAAGGACGATGACTACTGGGCAAGCAATAACAACAGACATTAATTATATTCCTTAGTATGAAAAGATGCAAGGTAACTATAGCAAAACTACACCTATTTCCTCTCTGCTCCCAGGAATGTAGAAAGCTGTGTGCCATTCAAATCCATTTCCTATTCCCAGAGATGAACATCGCATAAGCCCCAGATAGTCTCTGTAAAATTGTAAAATATATATATAAAATTTTACTTAAATGCATGGGTAGAAAGAGAGGGTTTTTTTTTTTAAGTGTAGTGTTTTTTGGGGGGGTTTGATTTCTCCTCCCATAACCCCTATGTTACAAATTGCCCCACAATTGAATGACTTAAAACAATAATAAACATTTATTATCTTTCATAATTTTTGTGGGCCAGGAGAAGCTTGGCTGGGTACCTGGGCAGTTCTGAGAATGCAGTCGTTATTCAAGACTTCTCTGGGGCTCAAGGATCTGCTTCCAGGGTGGCACACTTACCTGGTTGGCAAGTTGGTGCTGGTTGTTGGTGGGAGACCTGTTTGTCTGCATGCGGGCCTCTCCACGGGGCTGCGTGAATGTCCTCACATGATGGCGGGTTTCCCTCAGAGCAATCTGTCCAAGAGAACAGAGCAGAAGCTACAATGCCCTTTATGACTTAGCCTGGAAATCACGCACTCTAACTTCTGCCACATGACGTTGGTTACACAGACAGCCCTCAATCAGTGTAGGAAAAGGTGTGATTATCAGAGGCAAGGCTCACTGGGGCCCGTCTGGAAGGCTGGCTGCCATGCTGTCCCTCTCCACGGTGACGATGTAGCATATATGTGTGTAGGCTGAATTATGGATCCCTCAAAATAGCAGGTCCTAATTCTTGGGACCTATAAGTATCATCTTATATAGAAAAGGGGTCTTTACAGATGTGACTAAATTAAGGAGATTGAAATGGGAAGATTATCCTGTATTATCCAGGGTTGCCCTAAGTGCAATCACATCGTCCTTATAAGAGAGAAGCGGAGGGAGGGCTGATACTCACAGAAGGGAAGAAGGCCATGTGACCACAGGGACAGAGATTGGAGTGTGAGCCACAAACCGAGGAATGCCAGAATCTGGAATAGGTGAGGAACAGATTCTCCCTAGAGACTCCAGGGAGTGCAGCCCTGCCAGCGCCTTGATTTTAGCTCAGGGAAGCCAATGTCAGACTTCTGCCCTTCAGAACCAGACCAGAATAACTTTATTTGGGGTATCTTTTTTCTCTGTTTGTTTTTTAAAAAAATAATTAGAGGCTATTAATTTTACCTTTTATATGTCCTAGCGATTAGGAGGAAGGCCTTTAGAGTCAAGTTGTTCTGCATTTGAATCCCAGCTCTTTCATCTACCGTCATCGTGCTCTTGGGCAAGGCACAGTGTCTCATTTTCCTCCAAAGTAAGGCTAATGATAACACCTACCTCAAGAGTTTAGCTTTAAAAAAATTGTGGTAAGATACACATAACATAAAATTTACCACCTTAAGCATTTTTGTGTGCATTTAGTGTTAAGTACATTTACATTGCTGTGCAATCAATCTCCAGAATGCTTCATCTTGCTGAACTGAAATTCTGTATATACCGATTCACTAACAACCTCCCATTCCCCTTTCTTCAGCTCCTGGAAACCACCATTCTACTTTCTATCTCTATGAATTTAACTGCTCTCTGTTGTTTGTGGCAATTTGTTATAGTAACCATAGGAAACTGACAGTATCCTTCAGTATCCATCTTCATACAATCTTGAAGTTACATAAATGTACATAACATAAACAGTTTTATACACACATAGATACACAGGATTTTGCCACCGTTTTATAAAAATGAGAGCATATTGCATTTAATTTTCTTTGCTCTTTTCACCCAACATGTTTAATAAATTTATTTTCAGATAATCATTTCATTCTTTGAATTTGGGCAAACCTTTTTCTAAAGTACTATTATAAGCTTCATTAGATACTAATGTCTCAAACATGTTCAGAGTGCTTTTTCTACAGTTTGACATAGGGCCCCTCAGTGATCCAAGCCCTCACGATCAGGTTTGGAGTTTGTATTTCTCCATCCTGACAACTGTTTTTCATACCTTCCTCCATTCATTAGCACCTCCACCAGACAGGGACAAGAAAATGAAAAAGAGGTGAAGCATTACTCAAAAATAGATCAATGGAATAGGAGGGCCCAGAAACCAGTTCTTAACACAGTCATTTACTTGTGTTAGGGATGCTGAAAGAAAGCCTGGTGGCTAATATTTATCAAGTCATCTGTAGATTTACAACAGGGAATGTTACCCTCTACACTTGATTTTTAAGACTTTTTGTCCCATTTTTAGATAATCCTGGCAAAGAGTAGTCCTTAATAAATACTGGAAGAATTTATTCAATCAACAAACATTTTTTTTAAGCACCTACAATGTGCTGGGAGTCAGGTAGGCTCTGATTGAATGAACAACTCAGATTTTTGCTTCTTGCCCTACCAAGTAGGGCTGCTATTCTATAGCACTGCCATTGAACGTTAGGAGGGAGAGAAAATGAGGAATAAATGTATCAGTTCCATGCTGGTTTCCTAGGGCTGCCATACCAAAGTGCCACAAACAGGGTGGCTTAAAATAACAGAAGTTTATGGTCTCATAGTTCCGATGGCTAGGAGTCTGAAACCTAGGTGTTGGCAAGGCCCCCTTCCCTCTGAGCCCTGGAAGGGAACCCTTCCTTGCCGTTTCCTAGCTTCGGATGCTCTGCGGACAATCTTTGACATTCCTTGGCTTGCAGATGCATATCTATACACGGCCTTATCTCTGTGTCTGTCTCCACGTGGCCGTCTTCTCATAAGGACACCAGTCATACTGGATCAAGGGCCCACCCGACCCCAGTATGACCTCACCTTAACTAAGTACATCTGCAACAACCCTGTTTCTTAAAAAGGTCACATTCTGGAGCACTGGGGATTATCTTTTGGGGCGGGGGGACACTCAATCCATAACAGGGTTCTGATTGTCAAGTGGTTTAATAAGACGTCTGAATTATGTATTTAATTAATCTAGAAGGCTGTTATCCATTAAAAAAAGAAAGAAAGAAAAAGTAGCATAGAACGCACTCTGGAACCAGAGATGGTCTGAATCCTATCTTTCTTTACTTCTTAATAATTAGTGCGACCCTGGGCAAGTTAATTCTTTGTGCCTCAGTCTGTCCGTCTATAAAATGGAGCTCATCATAGCATTTCCGGGGCTGTTGTAAGAATGAAATGCATTAATACAGGAAAGTCCTCATCACAATGCCTGACACACGGAGAACTCCGATGTGTGAACAGCTCCTTCTATTGAACAGCGAGCAGCGGGTTCCAGGTCCCCCGCGCGCGGCCCGGCTCCGCTGCGGGCGGCCTGGGGCGCGGACGCGGGATCTGCGGCACCGCGGAGCCGAGACGGGCGCGCCCCGACCGCGCGTGGACGGCGGGGCCGCGGGGAGACGTGGGCCTCGGGGCACACACGCCGCGGTCCCCGCACCTGCCGGCTCCGTCTCGGGCCTCGGCTCCCCCTCCCCCTTCCCCTCCCCCCTTCCCCTCCCCCCCTTCCCCCCCCCCTCCAGCAGAACCGGCCGGGGGCGCCGAGCGCAGCACCCGCAGAGCGAGACCGCCGGGCCCGTCCCCTCCCGGCCGTCGGGGTTCGCCGGGCGAAGGGAGGGTAGCCGTGGTCTCCGGTCCTCGCTTACCCTCATCGTTCACACCGATCGTTTCTGGGTCAGGAAGAGATAAAGAGCTGGTGTTCTTTGTTTAAAAAAATTAAATAAAAGAAATAAATAGTAGATTAAAAGTGAGTAGCCATGAGCGGATGATTCCTGTGAATCAGTTCCCGTTCGCGAGGCGGGTGGTGGGGGTGCTGTGAAAGAGCGGGGGGCGGCGGGGGGGCGGGATACGGGGCTCCCGGTGCGAGCGCCCCAGTGAGAGGCTCGTGCAGGGGACGCGGGGCCGAGGGGGGCGCTGCCCGGGGCCTCCCCGCTGCTGCCCTGACGATGCCTCTCCTGGCACCTGGGACCCTAAAGCCAACAGACTTCCAGAGCCCCAGAGGACGATTTCTTCTGTCTTTCGGACAAACAGCCTCCGAAAACAATCGGTTGACATGTTTTCACGGAAAACACATCACTATTAGGAAAGTCTATGTTATGTAATCTCAATTTTGGGGGGGGTTCTTTTTGAATTTCACCTTAAAATGACCGGTAAGCTCTATCAGAGAAAAGCCAGTACACCAGCGTGGTGCCTGTCTTGGACAATTTTAAAAGCAAATTTCAGCATTTGCTGGGCCTGGAAGGCTCTCCCTCCAGCCTCGGCGGAGCCCGAATGTGATTTCCTTAGAGAGATCTCCAAGGCAAAGAGAAGATTCTCATCCGTGTGTCAAGACGTGGAGGAGCGCACCGCCTTCTGTACTCACGCAGGAAATGAAAACACCCTACGCCATCCTTGGTTCCTGATACTGAGTGTTAGCATCATTGTCTTGCCTCACTCAAACACAGAATTTTTTAGCTGAATGGCCCTTGAAGGGTTGCTAATTCAGTAGCTAAACCAAAGTGCAGAAAGTAATTTACTACAAATAATAGAAGTGCAGTTTGTGAATGATTGATTGATTGGTTGGTTGATTACGAAATTCTAGTGGATTCAAAGTTCTTATCCTACAAGGGTTGTCAAAGTGTGGCTCCAGGACCACCACCAGCAGCAGCAACATCATTTGAGAACTTACCAGAAATGCAAATGTTCAAGTCCTACCCCAGGGTGGGGCCTGGTAACCTGTGATTAATAACCACTGGCAGTTCTTCTGATGCCCACCCCAGGTTGAGAACCACTAAATAGCATTAATGTAACCTACCTGGCATTCAGGTGTGCTTGATCGGGGAGGGTGGAAAGGGTGAAGCGGTGTGCAACTAGCGCCCAGGGAACAGGGAGCAGAGAGCTGTGCGTGTGTACATGTCATTCTCCGTGTTCCATGTTTAAAAAAAAAATAAATCATGACACTTGTTCCAAGAAGACTTAATTCACTGAGTCTATTAGAATGGGATTTTAAATAGGGGAGAGAGGTCCAGGCGTACAAGGACCAGAGGAGATTTATAGCCAAAGAGCAGGGTGGGGATCAGTGTAAGGCAAGTTACCAAGATAAAACATCAAGGCTAAAGAGATTCTTGCTAGACTGACTCAACCGCATTCTTGCAGAAGGCAAACCAGGGTGATAAGATATTGAGGGCAGGGAATGAGGAATTTGATCAGATATCATGGGTTGGCGATTTTCTGCTAAACCAACCTAGCAGGGTTATTGCTAAAACTGAACTAATGGCTTAAGGACAGAGCCCAAGGTTAGGGCGTTTCCGGTTTTAGAGGAACAGGATTAGAGGTATGTCAAGGAGAAAGTCTTTGTCACCTTTTAGGATAAGAGGTGAAGGAGTGATCTCTCTTAACACCATTTTACGGAGCAGGAACCTGAGGTATGGAGGGGTTATACGACTTACCCACCTGCCATGGACACTAAAAGGCAGCATGGACGCTAGGTCCCAGCTTGCCCAGAGATCATCAGCTCAGCATGTTCTAACACTAGACACCAGAGTCCAGAAGAGGAGGATGGCTGCTAGAGGTGGGATCCAAGCTTCTTCTCAAGAGAGATATGGCCTAGTGTAGAACTCTGTAGTCTTGTAGAGCACAGACTTGGAATTCACCTGTTAGCAAAACCTTTTAAAGATTAAAATTTTTTAAAAAGCAAAATTAAAAAAAAAAAAAAAGTGGTAAGGACAAGTTTAGAAAGTAACATCTACTAGGGCCATAATTTCATAAAAGAAATGACATTTTTTACACCAAAAAGAAAAATCTTAAGTTAAAGGACCGATTTTTACTGGGTATTTTCTTATTTCCCCACAGAGTAGTAAAACTTTGCGAACAAATGCTCATATGAGGTTTATATGAACAAAGCCTCATAAGAGGCTCAAATGCTCTGCTTTAGACCTCTGACCGACTAACAGGGGTCCTGATTGCCTCCCTCACCCTGCAATGGGCCATCACCGAGTAGGCATTTGATGAATTCTTTTTGATGAAAAAAAATGATGAGAATAGAATGGATTTATAATATTTATTACAGTTAGAAAACGACATGCTAGAGGTACTGAGGACCTAAATTGCTTTTCCAAGGTCACATAACCAGTTATGAAAGGAGCTGGTGCTGGAATTTAAATCTTCTATCTCCTTGCACAGAATCCTTCCCCCTTAGGCCAAACTGACGTTGATAAAGGAAGTCTAATAAGATGTCTCCTATTTGCTTGGGGGGAATTTATTAACCAGGCAAGAAAGATGATGAAATCAAACGTCAGGTACTTATTATTAGATATAAAGATAGTATCAACCCAAGAGATCTCAGGAAATTCAAGAATGTTAGGTTCAAGTGGCAAAAAGACAGCGTAAGGAGGAATGGAGTTTGGGAGGAGGGAAGCAGGAATGTTTCTCTGTGATAAGCCATAACTGCTGGAGCGGCCGGGCTGCACTTATGCAGATGCTAATCAATTTCTTGAGTTCCAAACTGGCAAGGCTTGTTAGACTGGCTTTAACCCGGGAGAACAGATAGAAGGAGCAGCCACTTAATTCAGATATCCCCTGATCTATGTATTTATGATGTAGAATGCTGGACTGAGAGGGGCCAGTGGAAAAGAGCATTACAAAACTAAACTTTGGTGTGTCCATCAGTGAAGTACCTTTGTATATTATATTTCTGGTGTATTAAAATATGGGGTAACCATACTATGGCATCTTAGATGAGTTTAATTATACAAGAAAAGGAAGAGGAAGTTAGTTTACTATGACAAATGGTTTGAAATTACTTGTGGTAAAAATCGAAAGGCTTCCTACAACCAAAATCTATTATAGAAAGTGAGCCAGGTAAGTAATAAAAGTATAGTTGTTGAAAATTTTTGTTGCATGAAAGTACAGCACTATGTCTCTGTTGCGAACACTGACAACTGAGTAGGATTCAAGTTCTCTGAACTGTTGAGCATCTGTCTTCAGAGCACTTTTTGGTTTCTAAAAGGCAACATGGGCAGGAAGTAGAGAAATGAGGCATAAGTAAAAGTTTTCATGTGCCCAAAGGAGGCCACCGCAAAGATCAGATGAGATTAAGTAGCCATGTCTTTAGAAGTGCCTTCTGGGCCGGCTGCTCAGCACTGGTCTCCCTGGTACACCCAGCTGTGTATCCCTGCTGGGTAAAGTCACTCAGCTTCTGGGATGTATTCAGATTCAAATGCAGCTTTCTTGTTTGTGCTGGTGACAGTCAAGTAAGCCTATTTCCTCTTAGTTCCTAGCTTCCTTCTTCACGTTTCTTGGCATTCTTAATAAATTAGCTTTGCCCTAATTTAATGAGCCAACAAGTTCTCCCTTGTAAAGCATCCTACTTTATAGTCATTAGATGGTTCAGATATAAGGATGTTGCAATACAATGCGAAAACAGTCAGAGTTCAAAGTGTTCCTGAACTTTAAGACTAGGTGCTTGTTTCTGTGTTCATTTGTTTTCGTTTGTTTTGCACAGAGAAATTGTTTTCATTTACTGTGGTGCTCAGCTCCTCAGATGTGCTTCTTATGGAGATTTTTCTGATCGTTTCTGGAATTGAAATACTTGCCCGTCCCACATACTTGCCTAGGTGTGGTCTCTGGGAGAACTGGTGTTCAAGCTGGGAAAAGAGCAGCAAAGGTGAGGCCTGAGAGGTGGCAAGAGAAGGACTGTGGGGAGTAGCCCGGCCAGGGTGCAATACTGGCCATGAGGGTGTGGGTGGCCTTATAACCTTATTCCTCCTTCAGGGGGCGCTGTAAATACACACTGTAGTCACCGCCCTCCAGCTCGGCTTCATTCATCTAAGAATAATCAGTCACTGGTCATGGCAGTGTAATGACACTCAAATTCAGAACAACAATACAACTTTTAACATAGGGAAAGTATAAAGAAATGCAGATCAGGTTATGGTAATCTTTTCATTTTTACTTACCTAATTAGCTAGTAGGTATGAAACAGGCATTCTCATACATCACTGGCGGGTAAGCTACTAAAATCTTTCAGAATGTAGGTCTGTAGGTGTTAGTTTGTTAGGGTTGTCATAACAAAGTACCACAGACCGGGTGGCTTAGAAAACAGACATTTATTTCTCACAATTCTGGAGGCCTCTCTCCATGGCTTGTCGGTGACCATCCTCTTTCTATCTTCACGTGGTCTTCCCTCTGTACAAATCTGTTCAAATTTTCTCATCTTATATGGACACCAGTCATAGAGGATTAGAGCTCGCTCTAATGGCCTTGTTTTAACTTAATTACATTTTTAAAGACCCTCTCTCCAAATACAGTAATATTTTGTGGCATGGGGGATTAGGGCTAAAAAAATATAGTTAAAAACGAAGACTTTATTGAGCTATTTTACTTTTAGGAAGCTATGCTAAAGAAGTAAATACAATTCCTCAAATTATAGGATCATACATTACTTTCTTATATAATGCTTTTCTTATTCATTATATATTTTGAACACTTATCTATGTATTTAAACACCTACAACACCAATTTTATTTACTATCTAGTATTCTGTCATGCAGACACATCATAATTTAAGAATGCTCCTATTTTAAATTTAATTTTTGAATAAGAAATATATTCATACAGTTCAAAAATCAAAAGTTTATAAAGGTAAACACAGAAGTCTTGCTTCCATCCTCCCCCTTTCCTTTTATTAGTATGCTTTTAGTGCTTCCTTATGCAAATACAAGCAAATGCAAATATACATTCTTATTTCCCCTGCTTTCTTAAACAAAAGGGGACACACTATTTACACTACTCTGTATCTTACTTTTTTTTCTTAGTGTGTTTCTGGAGCTCCTCCATTATCAACCACAAGAGTGCCCTCATTCCTCCCAGTCACAAAATATACCATTGTGTGGATGAAGCATAGTTTATTTAACCAATGTCCTCTATATAAGGTTGTTTCTCATCTTTTTCTACTACAAACAGAGGGGCAAAGAATAAACTTATACATAAGTCATTTCCTATGAGTACAGGTGCATTGCTAAGATAAACTCCTAGGATTGGGATTGCTGAGTCAAAATGCATTTGTAATTTTGATAGACGCTGCCAAGCTGGCCTGCGTAGGGGCTGAGCTGTTTTGTAGTCCACCCAGCAATGGACGGTGACTCACTCCTTACAGCTTCCCCCGTAGGATGAGTTGCAAAGTTTTAGATGTTTATCAATATCAAGTGCCTCATTTTTGAACATTTAAGTTGTTCCTGCTTTTGCTACGCTTAGCAACACTAAGATTAATATCCTCATAGCTACACCTTCGCTCATGTTTTAATTATTTTCTTAAAATGAATTTCTCAAAGTTGATTATGCTATTCTAGCAGTACTTGCATTTCTAGGGCTTTTGACCTGTTCTCTCTATTTGGGGCTTCTAGGCACGGAGAGGAGGACTCTCCACTCCAGTCTTGTAATTAATGCTCTAAGCTTGTATGGCTAATTCACAAAACTGAGAAAAGCAGTTTTCCTTAAGCATTTAAACATTCATTCTAAACTTATTAATTAAAATCCTTTCGGTGATTTAAAATTCAATTACAAATTTAATATAACGTGAAGGATTATTTAGAATATTTAATGTCAAATAGCACAATAGGAACTTACATTTACTATTTTAAAATAGGAACTTTATGAGTTCAATTCATTGAAAAAATTATCTAGAGCGACGACACACAAACAGAGGGGCAAAGAATAAACTTATACATAAGTCATTTTCTACAGGTACAAGTTTGAGCCCAACACACGAGAACCTCACCTACATGCAGCTGATCCAGAAGGTACTGTTGGCCTGAAACCGCCCTCTTAATTCTTTCTCTCTCTTGAAAGTGAATGGGCTTTTTTAAATGGTATTATGTCAACTCACAAAAATATCTTACTCCATTCTTCAACATTTTAAAATTTTCTTTAAAATGAGATTTCATTTACTTGTTTTGTGCATCTGGTAGTATTGTTTCTTTTCCATTCTCCTTCCAATTGCCTGTTTTCCTTTTGCACTAAAATAAGGCCATGCGCCTTCTGAATGTTCATACTGACTTATCCTGGTGCTCTCCCTGGTGAGTTTTCAATTTGTTTTTATTTCACGGAAAATTGGCAGGTGACCATCCCTGATAAACTCTGCTGCACTTAGAACAAAGAACCCTTTTTCTTGGCCCCTCAGCCTATCATACTGAAGTACATACATAGCTTTGTGTGTTCCGATTTGTATTACCTTTCAAAAAAATTATCTGTATACTTTTTCTTATACCTTCCTGTGGTTGCAATAATATTAATTTGTGTACTTTCCCAGGATTACACTTTTTGGTAATTTTATGAGAGCCAAAAGTTAAAATAAGAAAAGAAAAAGAAAGAAGACTGCCTCAGACCAGGTTAGAGAGCCTGGGCTGTCAATTTAGTTGACCTGTAGTGCCATCTTTCCAAGGGATCCAAAACTAAATCTTCGGTCATCAGAATACTTCTTTCTCTACCAGGCCCCCTTTTTAAAAATAGACTTTTTTAAGAGCAGTTTTAGGTTCATGGCAAAATTGAGAAGAAAGTACAGAGAATTCCCATCTACCCTCTGTCCCCCGCATTTGCATAGCTTCCCCCGCTACCAACATCCCCTCCACCAGAGTGGCACATTTGTTACAACTGATGAATCTACATTGACACATCTCTGTCACCCAAACCCTTAGCTTACATCAGGGTTCACTCTTGCTGTTGTACATTCTGTGGGTGTGGACAAATTTCAAATGACATGTATCCACCATTTTAGTGTCATACAGAGCAGTTTCACTGCCCTAAAAATCCTGTGTTCTATCCATTTCTCCCTCCCACCTAACAGCTGGCAACCACTGCTCTTTTTAGTCTCCACAGTTTCTTTTCCAGAATGTCATGAGTTGGAATCATACAATATGTAGCCTTTCAGACTGACTTTTTTCACATAGTAACATGCATTTAAGGCTCCTCCATGTCTTTTAATGGCTTGAGGGCTCATTTCTTTTTAGCACCGAATAATTTTCTATTGTCTGGGTGTACCACAGTTTACTTATTCAGTCACCTACTGAAGGACTTCTTGGTTGCTTCCAAGTTTTGGAAATTATAAATAAAGCTGGTTTAACATCTGTGTGCTGATTTTTGTGTGGACATATATTTTTAATTTATCTGGACAACTACCAAGGAGCATAATTGCTGGATCATATGGTAAGAGTATGTTTAATTTTGTAAGGAACTGCCAAACTGTGTTTAAAGTGGCTGTGCATTTTGTATTTTCATCAGCAATAAATGACAGTCCTTGTTGCTCTGCATCTCTGTCAGTACTTGGAGTTGTCAGTGTTCCGGATTTGACCATTTTAATGGATGTGCGGTGATATTAGGGATTTCTTACTTGATTGTTGTATATGTGGCCCAGTTGTCCTCTCAAATGCTCCAGAGTGAGGCCAGGCAGGGTTAGTGTAAATAATGTGGCGCTTACCAAATAGTGGCTCTCTAGTAGTGATTTCAAAGAATGTTCAATAATGATTGATGGCGAAATATTGTGTGTGTATATCAGTAAACAATGAGATGGCAATTAAATCATAATTAATTAACAAGCGTTGATAAAGTGAATTTAAAATTAACCACAAGCCCTGGCTGGTGTGGCTCAGTTGGTTGAGCGTCATCCCATGCATCGAAGAGTCACAGGTTCGATTCCCAGTCAGGACACATACCCAGGCTGTGGATTGGATCCCTGGTTGGGGTGTGTACAGGAGGCAACTGATCGATGTTTCTTGCTCACATCAATGTTTCTCTCTCTCTCCCCCTTCCTCTCTCTCTAAAACTAAAAAAAATAAAATAAAATAAAAATACATATTTAAAATTAACCACAAACTTACACTGTGAATGTAAAGGCCTTTGTGATGGAATTAGGGTGAGGAAGACAGATAGTGTGAATGGGGCTGAGTGACCCTGGCATGATTTTGTGGGCTAGCCTAGAAAACTTATATAAAAGACACACATGCATGTTCCTAATATAATACTACTTCTAAGAGAAATTCTTCCAAATAGCAAATAGCTTAGTTATAGATGACCTTTTGGAAAACAATCTTTTCATTATTTTGAAAAATGAATTTTGAGTACATGGCCCTTTCATTAAAAACCTACTGGATGGGTTGCTGGTTCTCTCCCCACCCCTGGTCAGGGTGGGTATGTGTGTCTCTCACATCAATGTTTCTCTCTCTTCCCCCTCTCTCCCTCCCACTCTCTCTCTGAAAAGCAATGGAAAAAATATCCTCTGATGAGGATTTAAAACAAAACAACAAAAAGCTACTGGACTTGAATTTTAAAAATAATTTATATTACATATTACCAAAAAAAGTTGATTCTGGTTATGTCAGAGCCATGTTTTGTTCATTTTAATCTGTTAATTAAAGTACTTAAATGCAGAAACATACTATAAATTTAAAGTTGATCAATAGGTAAATAAACAGGAGAGACCTTAAGTTATAATCAGTAAAGAACTGAAAGAAGCAAACATTTTCTTTTGCAGATTGAAAGATAAGTTGATTAGAGTAAGATTTTTCTGGTCATGCAGGGTTTTGAAGGCCATTTGCAATCATTCCTCATTTTCACTCTTTAGTCAGTCAGCCCTGTTTTCTAGTGCATCTTGGGACACTGGTCTAACTTCCCATTCTCAACACTGCCAACCCACCAACCAGCTCTACCCAGCCCAGCTGCTCTCGCAGCCTGCTGTTTGAATAGTTACAAGGACCCATTTATACATCCTATCCAAACTCACTCCAGTCCTCTACTTTGGCATATTCATTCTAGAATTTTTCCATTGTAGTTTTAAAAGTGCTATTTTTTATACTGAAAATTATTCCACTCATCCATAAGATGCAAATATTTTACATAATTTTTGCAGTTGAGATATTGGAGCTATATTGATCCATTGCTATTTCTTAAATGGTGCCTCTGAGCAGAAAATTTCATGTTTTAATTAATTGAGCTGACACATTTATAGCACATTAATTGAGCTTATGCATTTATATCACACATTAAATATACACATCAAATACATTTATAATGTATTTTCAGTTGGCCAGTCCATGTCCTTTATTTTTCCCTTTTTTCTCTGTGCTTATTTTCCCTGGAAACTATAGAACATAGGTGAATGCTTTTCTTTCTTTTTTTAAAAAAAATATGTTTTTATTTATTTTTTTAGGGAAAGAGGAAAGGAGAGGGAGAAAGAAACATTGATGTGAGAGAGAAACATCAGTCGGCTGCCTCCCACATGCACCCTCCCACCTGGGATTGAGCCCCCAACCTGGGCTTGTGCCCTGACCGGGAATCAAACTGGTGACCTTTGGTGGATAAGATGACGCTCAACCAATTGAGCCACATCGGCCAGGGCATGAATACTTTTCTTAAGTAAATGCTTGGATTTAAGCTGTAGTTAAGAGGAGAAAGACCATCTCCTCTACTTACAAGTCTTACATAAACATTTATTGAACATCTGCTCTGGGTCAGGCAGCATGCTAGTACTGAGGATACAAAAATGAGCACATCATGTCTAGTCTATCCGCAAGGAGCTTTGGTACAGTGCTTCTCAGATCTTCGTGTTCGTGGGAGTCATGTAGGGTATTAACTGAAATGGGGATTCTGGAGTTTTCAGCTACCCCAATTTAAAAAGTTTGGGGTGGGGCCCAGGAATCTGCACTTGAGCAAGTCCTCCCAGTGGTTCTGATGCTGGTAGTCCATTGATAACTTTCAAAACACTACATTAAATTCTATTCAGTGTTTTATATTTGTGCCTGTTGTTCTGTACTATTATTATGAAGTGGGTTTTTTGGGGGGGTTTTTGTTTTTTTATTTAAAATATTATAAATGTCCCTTTGTCTCCCCAATGACCCATTCCACCCAATCATAAAGTTTTTAAAAAGTGCTATTTAAAGAAAAATGTTATTGCCCGGCCAGCATGATTGAGCATCGACCTATAATCCAGGAGATTGCAGCTCAATTCTGGTCAGGGCACATGCCCGGGTTGCGGGCTCGATCTCCAGCTGGGGACATGCAGGAGGCAGCCGATCAATGACTCTCTCGTCATTGTTGTTTCTATCTCTCTCTCTCTCTCTCTCCCTTCCTCTCTCTGAAATCAATAAAGGGATATATTTTTAAAAATAAATAAATAAAATAAAGACATTTTTAAAAAGGAAAGAAAAGAGAAAAGAAAAAAATGTTATTTAACCAGTCCCCTTTTCTACAATTTTTTTTTCTCACTCTACCGTTTTAAAATAAACACAGTGGTACCTCGATTTTCGAATGTCATCCATTCTGGAAACCCGTTCGAGTTCTGAAATGTTGGAAAACCGAGGGATCAGCAGCCGACAGCTGGGCCTCAGGACCCTGCGCTCGGCGGAAGCCGGGTGACAGGTTCGACTTCCGAGGCGAGTCTGAAAACTGAGGCGTTTCCTTCCCAGTTTATGGCGTTCGTAACCCAAAATGTTCATCAACAGAGACGTTCGAAAACCGAGGTACCACTGTAATCTTCGCTATTCACAAATTGCTAGTTAAGTATAAGAAGAGTTAGAGCATGAGTACTTTGTTAAAAAGCTAGAAATTTATCATATACCTTCCTTAATTTTTTTCTACCATTAAACCATAAATTCAAACACCTTATAACACTGTTACAACAATGTTACCACTTTGTAAAAGTTCAGATTTTAAAGTTTACTGCTCTGAGTCCATTTTTTCTTCATAGATACTTTTCCTGCAAGTAGAGTTTCCTGCTTCCAAGAGAAAAGGAACATTTAGTTTTTCTAGTCCAACTAAAGGCCCAAATTATGATTTACTTGAGATGCAGAGTTTAGTCATATGCCCACTTCTTTGAAAAAGACTATGAAAATAGGTTTTAACAAAGCAAAACATTAAATAACCTCACCAAGTAAGTTTTTAGAGCCCTAATCATACAGGTAACATTTGGTATTTTTCTCACTGATACTTATGTTTGATCCGGCAGCGTCCCCCACCCAGTCCCAGTCTCCAACTTTCCTTTCTGACTCACAGTGAAGTCCCTCTTAGGGCCAGGCTGAGAATGGCCTCCTGACCCCTTCCTCCATTGCTTACCTTTCTTATGCATTTCAACTGCAAGCTTGCTGAGCCTTTTTAAAGAGATGCCCTAGCTCACCCTACAGAGAGGAAATCCATTCCCCATTTTCTCTACAGCCTCTGTCAACGCAGCGGAGGGGAGGGACACACACAGTCATCACACTCATGCTCGCGTGTGCATGCACACACACACACACACACACACAGAGTGACAGGTACTTGGCTGCCATATATGATATATGATCATATCTACCCATTTATCTATGGCATATGTATATCAATATTTTGAGAGCATTTTAAAAATTCCCTGTGGATTTGCTGTTTTCTAAAAAGCAGGAGACAAAAAGGAAAAAAAGAAAATAAAGAGCAGAGACAATTATCTACATTACAGTTAAATAAAATGAAACAGCCCCATCACATCTCTCTTAAAGCAGCTATGATGCCTGTGAGCTCACTGAGATCTCGGCAGAAAATCTTACAATCGCAATCATTTTTAGGTGTTTATCCAACCAGAAAGAGATCTAAGAAGACAGTATCTTACAAAATGAGCAGTGTTCATCATCCAGGGACAATATACATAATTTCAGGAGCAAAGATGAGGATATTTGTAATTATTGTCCCCTGGAAAATAGTATATATTTAACTATAGATCATGCCCAGGTACTGTTTTCTTCTTAGTGTCTGACATCTTGGGAAAAGGGCATTTGGGGTTGTGAAGAATATTTCATGTCTTTAACGCTGAGAGCTAGAAGAATTTTACTGGTGCAGTCTCTACTGACAGCAAATACATGAAAATGCATCTCAGGGAAATTTTGCTGCTGACTCCTACTTGCCAGATGCAGACAGTCTGCATTTTGAACGGATTGAGGAAAGAGATGTGTTAGGAAAGGCGCCGAGAATGAGCAGGCTAATGATTCATGTAGTGGTTGCCAAGCACCTTGAGTTTCAATACCCCGTTTTATTTTCTAACATTTAAAGGAAGGTGTTTTTTCTCTTAATGGAAAGTAAGCACGATGGCTTTTACTTCTAATTTTATTTCACTTTATTCTATAATAAACAACATGGAACTTAAAGTTACATAATAAATTGTCAATTTTGCTCCATATGTGGGGAAAAAAATCACAGGACTTCTTCAGAATCCTTTACACACCCCTCTTCTCCAGTCAACTTACTTCTGCAAGTATGATTGGAGCCCAGTGCCCCAATGAAGACTGCAGCACAGGCCTGTTGTGTATAGTTGTGCAGGTTGGCTGTACAAACTGCACAACCATACATGGTGTTCCTAATGGCAGAGGCTTACTTTCCAGGGCCTCCTGAGCGTTGTGTTTGCAGGTTAACATGAACAGAGACTAAAGAAATACATTTAGAGAGCTCCAACATAACCTCCATGCACTGGCATGTAAGTCATTTGCTTTTAGCACAAGAGGGAAAAATGATCCAGATATGCCAAGACCAGGGCAGTTGCTTTAGTAGAGCAATAAATAAACAATAAACCTAAACAAAAAATTAAATGTCACCATGGAGGTATTTCATGCCATTTAAGACGCAAGGGTTTTGGAAAGGTTTATAAAGTCCTGGTGGTTGTGGTTCCACTCTTCCTAAAGTGGGCCTTTCATTCACCCCTAGCATTGATATGTCTAAGCATGGCTACTGATCTCATGCACTTGATTTATCTTAGCATATGGTTGAGCTCACAGATTTTTTTTTTGAACCAAATGTGTGGTTACCAATACTATACAAGTTTATACCTGAGCAGAATGTTTTAAAGAGCACATTTAAACAAGATTTCTTATAGCAATCTAAACCGGATTTATTGTTAACCACAGAAAATTAGCAGGCTTTACACCTTAATCATTTCACAGATTCTGTAACTAAAAACTACACAGTGCATGTGCTAAAGTATTATTGATCTATTAGGCAACTGATTCCAAATCAGAATAATATCATTGAAACATAATCAAGTAACAAATAATCTTCCATTATAATCCTCTCTTTAATAAAAAGGCTCAAAATCCACCTTATGCATGGCTAGAATAAATCATCAAGATGTTGGAATTTGAAGAGTGTACAGGTGGTCCCCTAACATTGTCTTAAACTATCTTTGACCTTTTGGCCATGACCTTAAATTCCAGTGTTACAGATTGGTTGCTTTTGTTTCCAAGAGCTCTTTAAAATCCAAATGCCCTTGAAGGTTTGCACTTGTTTATAATAATAATAATAATAATAATAATAATAATAATAAATGTTTGTACATCTGTTTAAAACAAATATTCTCAAGATGTATTGTGGGGGAAAATGATTCTATGGTCAAATTAGAGTGGGAAATGCACGATCAAAGTCAACAAACTGGTGCATTTCTCGAAGCTTTGAAGATGCTAGTGTGCATTGGGAATCTCTGGAGGAGATTCCAGCGGGCAGCATTCCCCCAATGTATTATACCAAAGGAGCAGAGATTTGTGAGACTGATGTTTCACAGGACACCCTTAGGGAAGGGTGCTGGCCATGCTGGGTAAACCTCTTCCCATGTCCAGGTAAAAAGACTGCTAATGTGGGTCAATGACAAGATGGAGTTGTTAAAGATTCAGCCGATCAGTGACTCTCATCATTGATATTTCACGGGGTTTTCTTCAGTGGGAAAACTAAGAGAGTTTGAAGCTCAATCTGTTTTTCTTCTTCCTGTGGCCCTCTCCTGGCTGGTGTGGGATGGCTATTACCCTCTTCTAGGATGGCTGAATGACTTCAGGGTGTGACTCACTGGAAAAGACACTTCAAATGGGCATCTCTGGTCCACTCTAATTCTGGCTTGAAAGGAGAGCAGCACTCTCCTTACACTTTCTTCTCCTAATAGATATAGAGGTAAATCTGGAAGGCCTTAGAGATTGCTTCTTGTTAGGAAACTCACTGGGTTTCCAAAGCCTAAGGGCAGATCCAGGGGGTGTGGGTGGGGCTTGAAAGTCGCCCAATTTGGAAGTAGGGGGAAACTTGTTAATAGAACTTGCTAAGAGGAACAAAAGTGACTATTGAAAATGAGAAAAAGAATAACAAAAGATTAGATTTTAAAAATGGACATGTGCCACAAACATCACAAAAAACAACTTAAGTTTGAGCACCTGTCTGACACACCTCTATATTTTGAAAATATTTTTTGCTGCAATCTTGTCTGCTTCTTTCTACGAAGGTTTCAGATTTTGAAATAACATTTCCTCTAACAAGTTTGAATTTTTCTATTGACAGTTTAGAAAAGTACTTCCAGCATGTTAACTTACTGGAAATGTCATGTAAATTTTTAAGATTATTGTCAAATTTGAGGACATTTTTACCTATTTTATTTCATATGCGAGATTTCAGAGTATTTCAAGTTTCTTTGTCTGTAACTAACATAAAGTAACTATTCTGAGTTGAAGACACACATTGAACAATTGGTCACCAATGTTGCTATTATAGCTTATGAACGAATGAAGTTTATTTTGACCCTGTGCCTTCACATCATGGTGCCAGATGAGTTATGACAGTTGGCAGCAGGAATATTTTGATGGCTTACAATAATTCCACTGCGAACCTCTGTAATGTATTCCACTAAATCTGAACTGAATGTATCCTCAAAACTCAGCTTCCACTTAGCTTGAGCTCCCAAAACTCATGGCCACACCAACAATGTTCACCTTGTGTCATGAAGGTGGGAAAGTCAGAATGGAAAAGAACAGTGGCATTATTAATTGCAATTAAAATCTTTAAAAAAATAAAATATATATATATATATCTTTATTGATTTCAGAGAGAGGAAGGGAGAGGGAGAGAGATAGAAACATCAATGATGAGAGAGTCATTGATCGGCTGCCTCCTGCACGCCCCCGATTGGGGATCGAGCCGCAACCCCGGGCATGTGCCCTGACCAGGAATTGAACCTCGATCTCCTGGATCCTAGGTCGATGCTCAACCATTGAGCCACGCCCGGCTGGACAACAATTAAAATATCTTAAGTGTGCAAGTTTTACAAAAATATATGACCTTGTGAACATATTTCCAGGACCTCTCCCAGGGCCTTGGAGGGGGTCCATATAAGTCAGGGAAGCTGAAGTTTAAGCTTGTTTAGCAACAGGATAAATTTGCCTCAAGGCTCACACCCATTTATATGCAGCTCTTCCAAGTTGGTTGTTTAATACTGCATCAACATGGAACAGTCTACTATGCATATATCCTACAGAAACCCAAAGGGTGGTAAAGTGCTGGAATAAAGAGTATCTTTCACAGCTCACCTTGCAGCTTAGGGTAGCCATGTGAGACAAGTTCTAGTCAATGAGACCTGAGAGAAAAGTCAATGAATGAAGGCTTCTGATAAAGCTCTTACCAAGTTTTCGCTGGCACATGCCTTTTGCCCTTTATTTGCCATTTTCTTCCTGCTTGGAACTCATGTGCAATGCTGGAGGTAGAGCAGCCATATTGTGACACAAATGAGAACATGAGGTTCAGAAAGATAGAAGGATCCTGGCTTGATGTCACTACCTTCAGATTTCTTGGTATATGAAAAAAAGAAAGGTTATTTTTTTGTTTTTTGCTGCTGAATGCAATCACAAATTGAAACATTTCCCATGATAGTAATTTTGAATTAAGGACCCAGGAGACAGAATTTCTTTTGCAACCCCCTGTGGGACTTTGCAATAAAGAATGCAAGTTGTTTTCACGAGTCTTTCCCATATTTCTCACTGACATTTTAAAATCAGGAAATATGTCATATCTTAAAATCATACTATCAATGTTTGAGTTGATTTTTCAGTTTTATTTAAATTCCCTCAGTAATGTGGTTGCATGGAAATTTCATTTAGAATGTGGTCTTGATTTAAGATGAGTTTCCCAATTGACTTATTGTCTTTTGAAAAATGGAGATAATTACTGGTTCCTATTAAACACAAGTGATGTAAATGAGTTTGTTTTAAGTTCTTTGTGTGTCATTAGTATGTCATTACTCCTATAAGATACTTTGCTTGGGCCTTAATTGCATGTTAGGATTCTGTAAAATAAGATTTTAAGTGTGTCTAGGTTTATTGCTTAAGTTAATGAACTTTGGACTTTTCAGGGTAATACTTCAGAATTGATCTTATTTTTCCTGAGAGCCTATCCTATATTCTTCACCTAGACCAGACATAAGGGATAAATGAGTTTCTCTTGACCTTTGCACCATGCTTAAGTGCTCCTAATAATTCAGTGATATGTTTTTATATTTCATGTTATGCATATGTTTTCCTGCTCCTTACTCTTCCATCACTTTGCAGTTCAGTCCAGAGTCCAGGCAATATGTCATACAATCTCCCCTTGACATGAAGTTTCTTTTTGTTGTAGAATATATCACTGTATTCTTTTATTGGTAAATGATTAGATCTCTACTTATAGTAAGTTACGTATTATTCATTTATTCAACAAATATTTAATGAGTGCCTGTGTAGAACAGATATAGTTATATACACTGGGGATGCAGTACAAATAAAGCTGACAAGGTTCTTGCTCTTAGAAAATTGACATTCTAGCGGACGCAGATAACACACAATGTTGTTTTAAAACTAGAAATGGACCTAGGGAATGGTGGAGAGCTAGTTTCCTAAAAATCATGATTAGAGGAATCCAAAATTCAGCAGCTCAAAAATTATCTCCTATTTGAATGAAATGGTCTTGTGCTCTCTTCTTAAAATTCTCTCTTGCTCTTCAACTCATGGCACTGGCACGAACGGTAAATGCTCATTAATAGCTTAGAGTCATGAGTACGTTTAGGAAGGACTTGTGCAAATATTCTAGACTTTTAA
This sequence comes from Miniopterus natalensis, assembly GCF_054644295.1. Classification (NCBI taxonomy): domain Eukaryota; kingdom Metazoa; phylum Chordata; class Mammalia; order Chiroptera; family Miniopteridae; genus Miniopterus; species Miniopterus natalensis. Next base: position 41,825,229 of record NC_142088.1, read on the forward strand.
TGACTTTGAATTACAGAATGTTAAAACTGGAAGGGAAATTAGAGATAAGGTAGAAACCATATTATCCGGGAACCACCTGGATTATCAGTTTGAACAATTAAGAACTTGGACCCTGAAAGAAGTGTACATATTCCGGGCCAGAATGTCTATTTCCTAGGGGGTGCCAAATTGGAGAGGTTCCTGGGAGTAGATCCAAAATATGAAGGAGACTCCTGGAGATTGGTGGATGGATGGAAGAAAGAGTTGAAGGGAAACCTTTTTGTTGTTGTTGTTATTTTTATTAGGATTAGCCTTACCTGGAACAACCAAAAAAAGAGAAAGAAAAATCTTAATTCAATGACTTTATTCTCTTATTATTCATGTTTCATCAATTATATCAAAATAAATATAGACATAACTATGAAACATGGTTACAAAGAAATGGCCTGATCATTGAAGCCCACTTAATCTGCCAACTATGACTAGGTGTTCCTGCCCCCATTCCTGCCCCCATTCCTTTGCAGTTTCAGTTAGAGTGACTTTTAGTGCTGAGATTCTCCTAGCCAACTGAAAATTAAAGATAAATAAAGTCAGCCTCTTAATGGCGTCATTATGGGCATTTGGGGCAAGATCATTCTTCGCTGTATAGAACTTACCTGCTCATTGTAGGATATTTAGCATCTCTACCTCCTAACCACTAAATGACAGGGGCACCTCCCCATTCATCATATGACAACCAAAAATTTCCTAAACACCCCTTCAAGGGAGGGGGGCCCATGTTATCCCCCTGTTGAAAACCACTGATAATGAAAAGAGATACTTACATATCTCCATATGACATAATATGTTTGGGTTCATTGCTGTGGGAACACAGAGGAAGGGCACCTAAGCAAGCCTAGTGGTTCTCACAGATATTTAAGTAAGGATTATGCCTATCAAAATAATCAAACAATATCATTCCTACTCAAAATATTTTAGAAATTCTCTCTGGATTACTTTTAGAGCCTGAGTCATGTTCTTTTGAAAACTTTCTTCCTTTGGAAACATCCCAAAGTTGCTTGTAGCCAAGCCCTGTGAATACGATGAGTGAACAAGCTGGGCAATATTATTTTTAGTTAAAAGCAGTTTCACAGAACACAAAGTGATGAGCTGACACTTAGTAGTTACCGAATTATGAAAAGCACTTCGCCCAGGCTTTAGTAAGAGGTGCCACTGATTTTATTGTTTTTTGTATTTTTTTTTATTATTACAAGGTTGTTAGCACTCTGTTAAGTATTGTGAATACAGAAATGAAAGACTATTCCTGCCTTTAAGGAGTTCACGCTCTAGTGAGAGAGGGAGGCAAGTAAACCAACAATTGCAATGAAAACGTCTCAGTGCATGCAGGAAGAGGTGCATCTGTGCTGCTGTGGGAGTGGGAAGGAAGGGCACTAGCTCAGGCTAAAGGTGAGGAATGTGTGGTGTTTGCCAAGGTAAGCTGATACTGCAAAGGACTTTTGAATGTACAGTGCTAATTGGCTTGGAGAAAGAATGGAAGGCATCCTAGACAGACAAGCAACATATCCAAAGGTGCAAAAGAGCCTGGCCGGCGTGGCTCATGGGTTGAGCATCGACCTATGAACCAGGAGGTCACGGTTCTATTCCCGGTTGGTGCACAAGCCCAGGTTTCGGGCTTGATCCCCAATAGGGGGTGTGCAGGAGGCAACCAATCAATGACTCTCATCATTGATGCTTCTTTCTCTTTCCCTCTCCCTTCTTCTCTCTGAAATCAATAAAAACATATTTTAAAAATTAAAAAAAATAATACAAAAGATTGGAAGTGTGGTGCTCTCCATGAGCTTCAAGGTCTACGGTGTCTGGGGCAGACAGTAGCAGGAGGAGCAGGAGATGATACCAGTGAGATAAGCAGTGTCATCTGTCAAACTACTTTCAGGTACCATACCAAGGAATCTGGACTTTGTATTGAAGATGAAGGATGGCCATGAAGGACTTATGGCATAAATCTGAGTATACTTGCATTTTATTTTATTTTTTATTTTCATGTTTTAAAAAATATATCTTTATTGATTTCAGAGAGAGAGAGGGAGAGGGAGAGAGATAGAAACATCAATGATGAGAGAGTCATTGATCGGCTGCCTCTTGCATGCCCCCAACTGGGGATCAAGCCCGCAACCTGAGCATGTGCCCCAACTGGGAAACGAAACTTGATCTCCTGGATCCGAGGTGGATGCTCAATCACTGAGCAACACCTGGCCAGGCTATACTTGAATTTTAAATCATTCTAGCAGTAGAGTAGAAAATGAACTGAGGGAGTATGCTCTGGAGACAGAGTGCTTAAGATGCTAGGCAAGAGGAGATAAATAATGAAGTCGTAAATAAAGAGGCAGGAGTGGGGATTCAAAGGATAAGAAGAATGCAAGACATTTAAAAAAATTATAAAGTAACAGTAATTAAAACAAAATAGTTATAGATCAGGAAAAGAATTCCATGCTGATCAACACATGGATCAGAATAGAGAGTTCAGAAACTAGTATGTGCATGGGAATTACATCTACAGTAAAGATGGCACTTTAATTTAGTAGGAACAGGATGGAGTATTTATTTATTTATTTTTTATATATCTTTATTGATTTCAGAGAGAGGAAAGGAGAGGGAGAGAGAGAGAGAAACATCAATGATGCGAGAGTCATTGATCAAGCCTGCAGCCCAGGCATGTGCCCTGACCGGGAATTGAACCCCAATCGCCTGGATCCCAGGTCGATGATCAACTGCTGAGCCACACCCGGCCGGGCAGGATGGAGTATTTATTAAAAGTGCTTATTATGGGGGTATATTAGTTTTCTAATGGACAAATTACCCAAAGCCTGGTGACTTAATACAAATTTGTTATCTTACAATCCTGCAGTCAGAAGTCTGATGTGGATCTCAGTGAGCTAAAATCAAGGTGTCAGCAGGACTGCATTTCTTCCTGGAGCCTGGAGGCAAGAATCTATTTCCTTACCTTTTCCAGTTTTAGAAGCCACCCTCATACCTTGTTTCTTGGCCCCCTCTTCCATCCCTGAAGCCAGCAACATTGCATTTCTCTAACCATTCTTTTATAGTCACATTTCCCTCTGACCACAGCCAGGAACAGTTCTCCACTTTTAAGGACTCATGTGATTACACTGAGCCCACTCAGATAATCCAGGATAATCTCCTCATTTCAAATTCATAATCTTATATGTGCAAAGTCTCTTTTGCCATGTAAGGTAATATATATGTAATATATGTAGGTCCTGGGGGTTTAGGGTAGAACACCTCTGCCGGGCCGTTATTAAAATTATCACAGATGAAAAATGTTGGTTTAGATTCTTACCTCACACCATAAACAATAAATCAACTACTTATGGATTTAAGATCTGTGGATGAAAGAGGGGTTCTGTGGACAGTAACGTCATGGGGTGATTTGATCATAAATTCCTGATTGCGCAGATGGGTAGGCATGCCGCAGGCCTATAACTTCTTTAGGGAAAGGTTTTCCAGCCAGCCCCGCCCATTGTTCTGCCCATCTTGGTTAACCTGCCTTTGAAATGCCAGAAGTAATCCTCTTTGTCAGACCCCTCGGAGGCCTCCGAACCACCCTTAAAGAGCACCTAATCTTGTTAACCCTCCTGCAGCCCAATCCAGTCACCACTTTGCTTTCTCCCACCCTCCGGTAATCTTCCTTATACTCCCTCCTCAATTCCAAATGCATAAAAGAAACTGCAAATGGTCATTCTCTGGGGCGTTTGAGATCTTGCTTCCTGGCAATTGTCATCAGTTTGGCTCAAATAAACTCATAAACATCCTCTATAGTTTGGATGTTTCTTACATCAACAGATGGTATCTGCCAGGTTCTTGACTAAAAAATTACTCTCCCATTCTCTTGTCATGGATTAGTATCTGAAGGAAGTGCTCTGAAGACTATGTACATCCTGTTCCTCATTCCATTTTGACCCTTTAGGACTCAGCATCCATCCCTGCCTCTTTCCTGAATTATTACTTCGCTCATTGCCAAAGCGATTTTCTAATTCCATCATTTCTTCTACCTTTATCAGAACAGAGAGTGAAATTTCCCCGTAGCTTTACCCCTTGAGATATCTATTACTAAGATTAATTTTTGATAGTCTGATGATTTTTTTTCTCTCCAGGTGTTCGTGTATAAGAGAAGCCAGTGGCTGGATTGATCAGAGCGAGTTTAGTTACTGATCTTTCAATTAAGGGAATTAATTGTCTTGGCGACAGTGGGATTGGAGGGATGAATGGTGGAGTCTGGCTGAATAAATTAAGAAGTAAAGCCAGAGGCAGCTGACAGATTCCAAGGAGATGGAGAGGGTGAGGCTTTAGAACCTTGAGGATGTTAACACTGTGGAGGGGCAGCTCCGGAGATGCACAAAGACACGAGAGCACTTGGGGTTAGGTGTTGGCTCAGTTCTTCACCTCGGATTTCTCAGACGCGCACTAATGTATCAGAGTCTTTATATGTACACCTCGTTTCTTACACCAACAGATGTAAGCACATGGAATGGTTCATTCTAATTGAAGATGGGAATCAAAATCAACCTTGCCTTCAGCTGTGAGTCTGACAACTTTGGGGTCTTGGTGATGTGAGAGTTGTACACCACCAACTTTGATGTTTTATTTCCAGTTTATAAAAGAGACACCATGTTTGGTTTGAGCTACTATTTTCTTTAATGAGACATTAATTCTTCCAGCTTCTGTTGAAAGATCAGAACAAATGCAGACCTTTATTGTCTTTGTTCATTATCCAAATAGAAACTTTCTTGTGCTCAAGGTATCCCACAGCATGAATCTGTTCCTTTATCTAAATATAACTCCTCAATCATCATTTTCAGTTATCTCTGAATTTGTCAACATTTTCGTTAGGCTTATAGTTTTCTGTCTCATGAGGGGCATCTTCTCTCACTTTGGAACTTTATGTTAAAGTAAAAAATACTTCCTCTTACCATTGTTTTTATGCTCACGTACTCCTAACATGTCAAGTGACTCGTTTGCAGAATTTACATGACTGGAAATTTGGTTTCAAATCTTTGTCTAAATAACAGTCATACATTTTAAGCCAATGTAGAAAAACCCTGTGTGACACTGAAGCAACAAGTTAAAACATGTTGCAATCTTCTCAGCACAGACAGTTCCTCCTCTGTTTCCAGGAATCCTGGGAGAAAAGCCTTCCTCTCCCTAGTCTGCAGCACCACTGTGTTGCTAACTTGTGATTTCAAGTATCCGTACCCTAGAAGAAAGATACTAACATGCATAAGACAACTAATAAGACGCTGAGGCTTTCTTTCTCATTAGCTAAGCGCCTGGATTTCTATGACGAACGCTGCCCATGGCCGCTGGGGCTGGAGAGGAGCATGTGTCCTGCCTTCTCAGGTGACTGTGCTCTAACGGCTCCTTTGAAAACCCCTCACTGGTGAATAATGAAATTGATGTACAGAGCAAATACAATCTGCTTGATTGCTGAACCAAAAAATACTTCCTCTTCTCCTCTTCTCCCTCCTTTTTTTCATAAAAGGATGAAAGAAACGAGCTGCTTAAATATTAGACTCACGGCAACAAAGAGCCTGGCCATGTTTCAAAGCCTCTGAAAGACGTCTAGAGGACAAGCTGAGGGCAGTGGGGGGACCCACGCCTTCTCTAATGTTTTCTTCCTCTCAGCCAGGATTCCAACTCACATCTGTCTGATTCTTTTAACTATTGGATTATAAAAAAGCAGGCCTTTGAAATGAGAATGAGAAAGAAAAAGATGTGAACATGTATATTCATTTGGTTGGGGGAATAAAAGGTGCCCTATAATTTAGAGTAAGAAACAGGGATGACTCATTATGACTACCAGGGCCATTAAAGAAATGAGTAAGTCGGTCACACCGTTACAACTGTGCTTGCCGTCACAGTAGCGGTGCCCATTTCCCTACGCAGTTGGCGATGGCTATTCCATATCTTCTTACATGGACCATAAGACCCATTCTGGCGTAACAATAAATATTAGAATAGTCTTCAAATCCATCATTAGATGCGGCTGTAAAAAGCTGTAACTGGAGCAGGTGCAAGCTGCCTCAGAACCTTGGAAAGAGTCATTCAAAATTACAGCACTGGAAATGCACTGAATTATCCAATACAATAAAAAGTATGTATAAAATTTAATAGTCATTGGCATAAAAGGCCATAATACTTGAAATTTAAGACTGTTTTGATAGTGTTGAGTTAAATTGATACCCCTCCAACCAGGAGAGTGGTACAAAACCTGAACTCGCACTTCCATTTCTTCAGTTTAATAAGCCTATAAAATATTTAACAAAAAGGATTAAAGCAACATACATTACAGCAGCTTTGTTTGACTCTGTTTGGACAAGTAAAATCTTAAGCTTCCCTGCAGTTTTCCTTGTAAAGCTGACTGATTCTCAATCCACTTCAGCTACTGCTTTGCTGACATGTGTCTGGGTTGCTTTGACGGTCAGTCTTGGAGTAACCTTTCCACTGCTGTTCTGTGGCTTCTGTTACCACTGTTGTCACAGGTATGTCCGAACTAAGCCTGTTTCTTTCACATTGACCGTCGAAGAAGAGGAGCGACGGTCAGGAAGTAGGAAAGGGTGAGAAGCTGAGGAGCACACTCCCCTTCTGCTCTGGCCTGTAACCTAAAGCTCCATGGCATTCCATCCAGAAATCAGAAAGCATAGTGTGTGGAGACAGAAATATCGTGACCCCTCGGCATCTGCCAGGAATTGGCTCCGGGACCCCCGCAGACACCAAAATCCACAGATGTGCAAGTCCCTTATATAAAATGGTGCAGTGTTAGCATATAGCCTACACGCATCGGCATACTTTAAATCATCTGTACATTACTTATAGTACCTAATACAATGTGAATGTTATGTCAACAGCTGTTACCCTGTATTTAGGGAATAATGGAATAATGACAGGGAAAAAGTCTGTACATGTTCAACACAGACACAGCCATCATAGGGTTAACTACACAGCACATGTCAGCAACAACGTGGCCTTTTTCTTTCTATTTTTTTTTTTTATATTGTCCATCCGAGTTTGGTTGAATCTGCAGATGCAGAACCCACATAATACGAAGGACTGGCTGTAAATAAAAGGCATCATGCAGAGCAGTTGAAGGACTTTGGCCTCAAGCAGACCTGGATTCCAATTCTGGTTTCTTTCCTTAAGATCTACATGGCTTTGGACAAGCTGTCTGATCCTTCTACGCCTCAGCTTTCTCGTTTGTGAAATAAGGGTAACAGTAGTGCCTAGCTCATAGAGTTCACTGTTAGGATCAAGTTAGATAATGCATGTGAACACTGAAAGTGATGCCTGGCACATATATGGTAAACACTACAGAATGCTTGCTGATAAAACATCCGTGCTATTAGTATAAAAATGTTTTTGTTGGAAACATTCACTATACCCTTGGTAGGAGATGCTCCCATATCCTTTCGGGGGCCTTATTCGGCAATGACTGAGCCTAAAAATTGCTGTATTTGCATCGCTTTGTTAGTTGAGAAGAGGCAGGTTCTAGATAAATCTTTGTCCAATATCTTTGATACCTGTTTTTCTTTGATGACCAGTCATGTTTCAAATTTTGTTTCTTATTCCAGTGACTCCCTCTCTACCTTCATGACATGTAGGGCTCTGTATGCCAGGGACCCCATAGCAGGATGTGAGGTATGGCTCAGGGCTTTCTGCACCCATCACACCAATGAAATCTCCTGTTTCTATAGTGTACCTCCTCTACATACGTGGTACCCAGGATATGATTTCTTATTTATTTTTTGGCTCAGCTTTAATAACATTTATTCTAATTACTTACATGTTTGTCCAATGCCTCCGGCCCATTATATTATTTACAGAGTGCTTACTACCATATTTTATACAGTCTAAAATACATTGATTATTGGTGGGGGTTAGGGGGTAGGGAAATTGGATGAAGAATGTCAAAAGGTACATACTTCGAGTTATGAAGTAAATAAGTACTGGGGATTAATGTACAACATGATGACTATAGTTCACGCTGCTGTATGATATATATGAAAGTTGCTAAGAGAGTAGATCATAAAAGTTCTCGTCATAAGGAAAACACTTTTTTTCTTCCTTTCTTTTTCTTTTTTTTTTTTTTTTGGTAACTATATGAGGTGATAGATGTTACCTCAGCTTATTGTGGTACTCTGCATGGAGATGTGGCCCATGACACTGGTCCCACACTGGAATCATTTAGGGTGCTTTAAAACCTATGAAACCCTGGCTCCACACCCAGAGGCTCTGATTTGCACCAATCCACTGGCCTGGATTTGGTACTTCATTTTTAAAGCTTCTCAGGTGATTCTAATGTGTATCCAGTCTTGCGAACCAGGGTGAAATGGGACTGGGCAGCTGGTTGTAGGAAGACAAGAGAAGGGAATCAAGAACTGAACCTTGGGGGGCTCCAATATTTAGGGGATCAGAAGAGGAGCCAGAGGGTCCAGCAATAGGACTCATCAGTAAAAGCCATAAAGGTAGGAGGGGAAACCAGGATAGTGTCCCAGAGGTCAAATAAAGACAGGGGCTCAAGGAAGAGGGAGCAATCAGCTGAGTCAAGACTGTTAGAAGAGCCATTAAGATGAGCACTGAGCATGAACTGTTAATCAGGTGTGATGAAGCGCGTTACACACAGAACAGGAGATGACGAACGCTCTTTCTGTCTTCCTCATTGTACGTGTACATATTAAGCAAAATTGGGAGTCATAAGACATTTGATAAATAAAAAAATAATTCAAAATATAAAGGTAATATTACTGAAAATTGTATTCTTTTTTAAAAATTAAAAAAAAAAGTCTTTATTGATTTCAGAGAGAGGAAGGGTGAGGGAGACAGAGATGGAAACATTAATGATGAGAGAGTCATTGATCGGCTGCCTCCTGCACAGCCCCACATTGGGGATCGAGCCCACACCCTGGGCCTCTGCCCTGATCAGAAATCTGAGATTGATGCTCAACCGCTGAGCCACGCCGGCCAGGCTGTGTTGTAAATCCCTCCCTTTATTTGTTTCTTTGTTTTGTTAAGATAATGAATCTAAATGCATAAATAAGTAGCCACAGAAAGTTTGGACAATTGAGAAAAGCAAAAAAAAAATTACCCATATTCTCCTGAGCTAACACAACCACCATTATCGTAGTCATTCATTCACTTTCATTTAGTGGATTCCTATTTTGTAGCAGACTTTGTGCTAGGGATATAGAAATAAATACAACAAAAATCTCTGCCCTCTAGTAATCCAGGGTCTAATTGGGGAGATGAACACTTAACAAACATTAAAACAAGTGATAAGTGATGTAATAAAGTTATATGCAGCATACTGTGGGATCAGAGAAGATAGAGAACTTAATATTGCATGTTAAGTGATAATTATGAAGAACACCTTAGCTAACTAGAAAATTACTCATGTTTTTAATGTCAGTGATAAAAACAAGACAGAAAATTGGGTGTTCCTCATGATCATCATGATGTAAAAACACGATCCCCGAAGGTTTCTCAATCAAGGAAAGGCTTGAGCTGAGCCTCGGAGGATGGGCCAGGGGAAAGAAGGCAGTTCTGAGCTGGAAGAAGGCAGGGGTAGTGAAACAGAATGTATAACCTGTTTGGCCACTGTGATAACTTTGGTGTGGCTTCAGTGTGGGATTCCCATGAGGGAGTAACCAGGCATAAAACCGGAAAGACGGGAGGGCGATAAGATAAAGAAGATGGAAAGAGAATCACATAGGCTGTGCTAGAGAATTTGAAAATGCTCCAGTCACCTATGAGTAGCCACAGGTGCCTACTAAAGCGGAAGGGGCTGAAACCGAACGCAGGAAGACTAGTTAGTAAGCTTTTTCAATATTCTAGGCAGGAAATGATAAAGGCAAGGACGGAAGGAAGGAAGGAAGGAAGGAAGGAAGGAAGGAAGGAAGGAAGGAAGGAAGGAAGGAAGGAAGGAAGGAAGGAAGGAAGGAAGGAAGGAAGGAAGGAAGGAAGGAAGGAAGGAAGGAATTAAGGAAGGGTAGCTGGATGGAGATGAATTCAAAAAGCTCTTTAGGAGACAGTGTGGATTTAGGGAATGGTGGGTGGTGAGGGTTGGAGAATGAGGAATGGGGGAAAGTAAGAGTGACTCTCAGATCCCTGGTTTGGATAACTGAATTCCTATTCCTGTTCTTACCCCTGGCCACCTTTCTACCCAATAAAAGAAGAAATTGAGGGACTCATGGAACATCCAAGTTTGAATATCCTGGAGCTCAGGAGAGATGTGTAGACTGGAGATACAGATTTCAGAGTCATCATTACATGTGAGATTCTTGGAGTCACGCAAATGGAAGAGTCTGGGCAGAACATTACCAGCATCTCAGAAGCCTCCCTCATATACCCCCAAGGGTAACCACTTTCCTGATTTTTAACACCATAGATACCATAGAATGGTTTTTTTTATGAACTTTACATAAAAGGAATTACATACTACATTATCTTTTGTGTCTATCTTCTTTTGTTCAACGTTACGTTTGCATAATTCATCCATGTTACTATGTGTAGTTGTGATTCATTAATTCTCATTTCTGTGTAGTATTCCATTGTGTGAATGTTCCACAGTGCATTTATTCTGGTGGGCATTTGGGTAGGTCCTGGTCTGGGATATTGTGAACAGTGCTGCTTTATGGGCATTATGGTACATGTCCTTTGATAAGTATAAGTATACATTTCTGTTGGGAATATACCTAAAAATGGAATTGATGGATCGTAAGATATGTGTATGTTCAGCTTTGGTAGTTGCTGCCCTCAGTTTTTCAAAAGTATCCCTTATACAGGTGGGAGTGAAACCCTAGTCACTTACCCATGCACTGGAGTTCCAGATGCTCCACGTGATTACTGACATGTTGTCTTTTTCATTTTAGCCTTTCTGATCAGTGGTATCTCGTTTGGCTTCAGCTTACATCTTGTTAACTAAAGATGTTTAACATCTTTTCACATGTTTTTTTGGTCATTTGGATATTTTCCTTTGTGAAGTAACTTCACTTTTTTGTCCACTTTTCTACTGTAGTGTCATTTCATTATTGAGTTGTAGGAGGTTTTTATTGTTGTTGTTTTACATATTCTGAATAGAAATCTCTTATCAGCTATACATATTGCAAAAACCACTCTGTTTGCTTTCACAATCTTAAATCAAGTCTTTTGGGGATCAGAAATTTTTAATCTTAATACAGTTCAATCTGTCAAATGTGTTCCTTATAGTCAGTGTCTTATTTAAGAAAACTTTATCTACCTGTACATCATGAAGATATTTCTTGTTTCCTTTTAAGAGCTTTATTTTTTATATTTAAGATTTCTTGCTTTACTCTACTTTACGTTTATAATGCTATCTTAATTTATTGCAAGCTTGCTTATTACATTTTGGCCTATTTTTTTCTTTCTAGCCTTTTTGCGTTATTTTATTTAGATGTATTTCTAATAAGCAGCAAAGTACTGGATTTTAATTTTTAACACAATCTGAGAGACATTTTCTATGAATAGGAAATCTAAATTTAATAACTAAACTTACCATGCTTAGTCTCACTACTGCCATATTCTTGTCTCTTTGTTTTCATGGGTGCATGCTATTTCTTTTCAGTTTTGTCATTTGCTCTGCAGACTTGGTTTTGTTTGCTTTTATTTTCTACTGTGGTTTTTGAAGGTGGACATTCCTCTAACTCTACTAGTGAGTTTCTGAGAGTGTTCCACAAAGAGTCTTAAAATCTACATTTGTTTAATTTTACCAACAAAAAGCCAAACAAGCCCTGGCTGGGTAGCTCAGTTGGTTGGGGCATCGTCCTGTACACTAAAAGGTTGTGGGTTCAATTACCAGTCAGGGCACATGCCTAGGTTGTGGGTTCAATCCCCAGTCAGGAGGCAACCAATCCATGTTTCTCACATCCATGTTTCTCTTTCTCTCTCCTTCCCTCTCTCTCTAAAATCAATAAAAACATATCATGGGCGGGAATTAAAAAAAAAAGTCAAACAATAACCTATGTAAAATCTATGAAAAAGGAGCCACCAAACATTCTTTCTCTTCCTATCTCCTGTAATTCCTTCCTTTTATTGGTCTTCATTAATCTAATCTGAGATTTAAAAACCCAAACATTTGAAAAACTAGATTTTTCTTTCTCATAAAGTAATTACTATTCTTGTAGAACATTTGAATAATACCACAAATTATAAAGGCCAGAAAGAAAAATCTGACATATTACCACACTGTTAATATTTTAGTATATTTCATTTTAATCTTTTTACTATACACATTTTATATAATTCAGATTATACTGTATATATAATTTTTATATGCTGCTTGATTCACTGAAATGCTCTTATGAGCAAACCAGTTGTTTTTGGTTACAATAAAATCTTCACAATCACTTAATGACCTTATATTCTATAAAGCAGATGAGCCATAAAATGTTACCATATCCTTATTATTTTACAGTCAGGTTATTTTTGTTTTTTTATCATAAATAATGTTGAATAGAATTATCTTTGTGTAAAGGAACCCCCCCTTTTTTTTTTCTAATTTAGGATTACTTCCTTAGGATAGATTCCCAGGATGAAATTAGTGGGTCAAAAGGAACACAGTTTTTTAAAGGATTCTTGATCCATATTGCTAAATTGCTTTTAAAAAGAAATCACATCATTATAAATAAAATCTCAAAATAACTTTATTGTTATGATAGTTCTATTAGCGTTTTAGACTTAGTATCATTTCATCTCTCATTATTAGTGTTTATTTTAACTTGTATCTATAGCTAAAGTCTGTTTTAGACATCTCCACCAGCTCTTTCCAACTCTTGTCCTCCAAATCACAAGTTTTGGGGCTTTTTTGATTCAGTGATTTATGATTTTATGATTCATCAAACTGTATCAAATCCATGGGAGAGTGTTTCTGAGATAATTTTTTTGCTGGTTATCAATAACATTAATATGTTCTTTGACTTAATTAGAAAGTTTCTTTTCTGCATGGTGAGTAGTAGGTGACTGAGTTTTACTGAGAAAAACTATTTTTTGTTGCTAGTGTCCTTGTCTTCTTCCAACCCATAGAGCAAGAAGAAGAAGCCTGTGGTAAATTAAAAGATGCTGTTTTAGCCTGGCTGGTATGGCTCAGTGGTTGAGTGTCATCCCATGCACCAAGAGGTTGCAGGTTCAATTCCTGGTCAGGCACATGCCAAGGGTTTTGGGCTTGATACCCAGTAGGGGGCGTACAGGAGGCAACCAATCAATGTTCTCTCTCATTGATGTTTCTCTGTCTCTCTCCATCTCCCTTCCTTTCTCTGAAATCAATAAAGATAAATATATATTTTAAACTTAAAAAAAATGTTGTTTTAGGAGCGTTAGAAAGTGAGTTGAGGCTTCCAAAAAAAGGGAAAAAGGGGGGGGAAAGTAAAGATTGATTTAGACTACATGAAACTGAAGATATAAAAAAAATAGGAGTCTTAAGTTGATACATGGAATAGATCCAGACTCCAATGAATAAGTTTTGAATCTTGAAAAGGTAATAATAATTTAGATGACTTTTTTCCTTTTCTTTCTTTTTTCAAAAATTTATTTTAGAGATAGAGGAAGGGAGAAGGTGAGAGAGAGAGAAACATTAGTTCTTTGCTCCCCACACACGCCCCAACCGGGGATCAAACCCAAAACCTGGGTATGTGTCCTGACCAGGAATAGATCCTGCGAGACTTCTGTGCACAGGACAGTGCTCCAATGAATGAACCACATCAGCCAGGGCTGGATCACTTTTTGATGCATTTCAAGGCCCAGCTAAAATTACTCCTCATTTAGGAAGCCTCAAATGTGATCTCTCTTGCTTTTATATTCTCCCATTTATCTACTTCACTTCTAGCATGGATCATTTTCTGCTTTGGACGGCAGTCACTTTCCTTACTGCTCTTTGCTCACCCCCTCTAAGCTCCACGCCTGACTCACCTCTGCACTCCCACAGCTCCTAGTAAATTGCTGTACCCCAGGTAGGTGCTCACCAAGGATTTCCTGAAACAAACATTTATCAGTTCATAACTGTTTCCAAACTGATGGATCTATTGATTACAAACCACCCTTAAACAACTTTCTCCTCTAAGTTCCCCAGATGAACAACAGTTAAGTAGGTAACTATTTACTTGACTTTCTCATAGTGGCAGTTTTAGAAATTTCATTGTAAGTCTTAAGACATTGCTTTCTTCCCTTAAGAAATCACCATTGATTTCCCCTTATATTAACAGCATTTTCCTTAAAAAAGAAAAATACTCTTTCTCATTTTCTTATAAAATAACAAATTTATTTCCCCTTAAGTGTGTGTATATAAATACTTAGAATCACAAAGGGCAGTTTCTTTTTTCTAAAAAATTTTTTTTAACTTTTTATTGTTAAGTGTACAGTTTGATGAATTTTCACAAACTAAACACACACTTCTAACCAGCATCTGCATTAAGAAACACATTATTATTTGCATCTCAGAAACTCCCCTCTGGCTTTATAGTGGCATTTTGATTTCTCTTTGGGAAGAAAGGAGAAGAAATGCTCATCAATATCTGACATTTTTGTATTGTTTTAAACTTTCTAAATATGTATGAGGTTATATATGTCTCTACTTATTTTTACCATGTATCTACTTAAGACATTTTAGCACTTATGTTATATTTGCTGGGAAGGCATTAAGTAATTTTGTAAGTCTTTAAGCTATGCAGTTGGAAAGATATTGTCAAAAACCAAGGATGTTTGATATTAATTTTTGTGAAAAGGAACTTCAATTTCTTTGTCTACCAAAAAAAAAAATCCTATTACAAAAACAAAGTCCAGCCTAAGGTTTTGGGAATCTTTGTTCTTCCCTGTAATGTGACTGAATTTATATTTTTGGTTTGATTTCATCAGTAAAATTTAGGATGAGTGAAGTAGAACACTAGATTACAATTGTTTTTTGTGTTTTCTTAGTCACTTTTCTAAGTAGATTGCTTTGTTAAGAGATACATTGTTGATTTTTAAGTCTACTATATGAGCACTATTTCCTTGCTGTACTTTGTTTTTGTAAACATTTCGTAATATGCATGTCTTTGGAGGACAGCTTCTAGTGGACTTTGGGGGAGGTAATATTGTTCTAAAGTTAATTATAATTTTTTTAACCTCAGGCAAAATGAATCAGTTTTGAGAATCTAGTAATTCCAGTTTTTGTTATATATAGACCAAGTCTTCCCCCATCCCCAAATGAGTTGATAAACCTGAAGGAAACCATTTCCATTGAAAGAGAGCAGTCGAAGTGTCATCTAGCCTAATATACACAAAACTCTGGAACTATCTCTGCAGGGATTTGGAAACCTAAATCTTTAAGCAGTGGTTTGTGAATTGGGCAGGGCAGGTAGAGCGAACTAAGTGAGATGAGAATTCTTCACAATCCAATACAATGAAGTCAGTTGTCTAAGCATTTATCAAAAAAACTGTTGAGGTACCCTAGCCCCTGTAGCTCAGTTGGCTGAGCATTGTCCTATGCACCTATAGATCACAGGTTTGATTCCCGGTCAGGCCACATGCCTGAGTTTTGGACTCAATCCCCAGTAGGGGGCATGCAGGAGGCAGCTGACTGATGGTTCTCTCTCATCAATGTTTCTCTCTCTCCCTCTCACTTCCTTTCTCTCTTTCTCTCTCACCAATAAAAATATATTTAAAAAACAACTATTGAGGTGACATGTTATATTGGCAGGGTAGGCATCTCGAGAGCCCCTATCTCTGTGAATACATTTGGGCAAAGAAGGAAATCAAACCTGGGGGTGAATCCAGGCAGAGGCACCAGGGTGGGCATCTTAGTTGACTCTGATAAAAAGGCCCAGAACTCCTCATTTCCTAAATATTTGTAATGTAATATTACGTACATATAAGAATAGATTTAATATACTCATATAGTTTAAAGAAAAATAATAAGACAAACATACTCGACCCCACTTAACAAGTAGCGAGCATGTTTGTTGATGCTTTGGAAGCCCCTGTGGGTTCTCCATGATCACATCCCCCCTTTCCCTGATGGAAGTAACTAACCACTCTGATTTCCGCTTCTCATTCCCTCGCCTTTTTTCTTTCCAGCTTTGCCACATACATATTCCCAATATATTATTTAGTTTTGAATGTTTCTGAATGTGTATAAATGGAACCAAACTGATTTCACCCTTTTTTAACTTGTTCTTTTAAATTAGCATTATGCTTGTGAGCATTTTAATCGTTGCGTAGCATCCTATCGTGTGAATATACCTAACTGTATCCATTCTCTTGTGGATGGACATTTGGGGGTTTCGTTTGGGGCTGCTACAAACAGGGGCGCTATGGCTTTTCTTGTTCTTACCTCCTGGCGCACATGAGAATTCCTCCAGGATACAGTCTTTGGAAGGAATTGCCAGGTTATAATATCTTCAACTTTACTAGGTAATACCTCATTAATTATTTTTTGCTTAGTTCAAAAGGGCTGGGGTTGCCAGATTTAGCAAATAAAATCATAGGATGCTCAGTCAAATTTGAATTTCACATAACAACAGATAATTTTTTTAGTACAAGTATAATCCATACAAAATTTATATTTCATCTGACAACTCTAACAAGGTCGATAAACTTTGCCAAATCACAAACACTAGGCAGTGAAGGGTAAGCGTGGGGGTGGGGTGGAGTATTTGGCCCTTTCTTCCTCTGCTAGAGTGGCCCACCCAGTTGTTTGCCAGCAGGTTAGCTCAGGGGGCTCCAGTGCTTGCTAACTAGCTGCATGGTTAATTGACTGGCTCATAACACTTGGGTTCGGCACTGACTGTATCCAGGGAGGTGCTAGATGTTGGGAATACAACTGAAAACATGACGGACAACGTCCTTGCCCTCCTTAGGTTTTAGCCAAGGCGGAGAAATGGAGGACAGTAAGGCAATGATCTGTGTACCACGGGAACAATGGTGTGCTGGTGAGGAGGCCTGGATTTGTAGCTTTTGCTGACTCTGGAGTCATAAATACTTTTACTATGGCCAATTTCAAGCTACCAATGTGACATCATTGAACTGAGTTGGGCTAGATGTACACAGTCTGCTCTCTGGGCAGTAGGAACTGGCTCTGGCATTCCACTGTATAGAGAGTCCTTAGAAGGGCCACTTCATCCAGTCTCTGCCCTCGTTTCTGATTGGTCTGGGGAGAAGGGGCCTAGACATTATTTCCTTAAATGTAGAAGGAATAAAATGTTAAATGGTTTAAAATATATTTATTATATTTATAATATTGGATGCTTTGTAAATATTTTTCCTATGGTATATAAATAGAAGTCTAATAAACATAGCTGTAAATTATGATGATTTGTCTACAGATCACAGTTCATAGCTCCCCTTCTGTATATGACCTTCTAGCTGGAGACCCTTGAAGACCTCTCCTGCATTACTCCCTTACCTGTATCCCAGCTCATTAATCCTCACCATTCATTCATTCCACAAATACTGACAGAGTGAGCCCTTGGTCTGTTCCACACACTGTCCTGGGGGCTTGAGTTCCTGTCATCATAGAGCACTCAATTCACAGAAAGAACATTTTCCTGTCTCTTCCAAATTCTTCCTAGGCAGATTTACTGCACTCTCCTTCCACTTGCACAGTTCACATCTGTGTTTTTATGCTGACTTTCTTTCTGGGAATATTTCCGCAAGAAAGCTTGCCACAACCCTTTCCAATCATCTTTTCTTTCCTTTCCTGAGATTTCTGTTTCATCGCAGAGTCACAGTTGTTCCTTTCTATCTGAATCAGGACTCTCCTGACTTTTCTGTATCTTTTCCTTTTGTGCAAGCTATCACTCTAGCAAACATTTTTTTGAATGCCTATATACTAACCAATGTGTGGGGGAACCTCTACTTACCACTTACTAGTTTTCATTAATCATAATCATTTTATAGAATTACGTATTTGCACAGTTTATGTTCAGGCCCTTTGAAAAGTTAAATTACTTAAGAAATACATGAGCCGCCCTGGCTGGTGTGGTTCAGTTGGTTGGGCATCACCCCTTGCACCGAAAGGTTGCTGGCCAGTCAGTGCACATACACAGGTTTCAGATCCCTGGTAGGGGGTATGCAGGAGGCACCTGATTGATGTTTCTCTTTCTCCCTCTCTTCCCTCCTCTCTCTCTAAAAAATCAATTAAAAAAATTTTTAAAGCCTGGTCGGGCGTGGCTCAGCAGTTGAACATCCACCTGGGATCCAGGAGATCACGGTTTGATTTCAGTTCAGGGCACATGCCTGGGTTGTGGGCTTGATCCCCAGTCGGGGTCGTGCAGGAAGAAGCCAATCAATGACTCTCTCATCATTGCTGTTTCTCTCTCTCTCTCTCTCCCTCTCCCTTCCTCTCTCTGAAATCAATAAAGATGTTTAAAAAAAACTTTAAAAAGGACTCATTGTACAAAATTTTAAAAAGAAGAGGAAATAATGATGTCATTTCACAACCTACAGCTAGGCATTATTAACTTTTTGGGGGGCATCCATGCAGTTATTTGTTAAGTATACTTACAAACTGGCATCATACCCACTTTTTCATTTACTGTACTGTGAAAATTTTATCTTTTTCAGTGTTCTTTAAAGACATGATTTTAAATGATGGCATGACATTTCATTTTCAGGCTAAGCCACGCATGGTTTATTTAATTAGTTCCCTGTTGCTGGCAGTAGCCTCTTTATAAGTACGTTAGTGTGGACTATCTTTAAGAAAGCAAGAATCAATCATTTAATTGTCCTTCCTCAGCAGCATTCATAACAAACGTGTAGCTAAAGTAATTGGATTAAGTATGTGCTGTGACTCCCCTAGTTACCGTTTAAAATGAAAGGAGTCAGTCTGCAAGCAATAAAACCCAGATTGGTATAAAGGTAACCAGAAGCTCTGGAGAGAGTTGGAAGATAACCTCTCACCTCTTTGGTGAGAGGAGCTGAGCTCTGTATTAAGTCTTGGAATTGTTAGGAGCTCTAGAGGTCACCTCGTGACTAACTTCTTTTTTGTAGATGAGGAAATTGAATCACGGATTGTTACCTGCTGGGACTAATACCCAGATCTCTAGACTTCCTTCCTGTCCTGTGCTCTTTTCACCACAACCAGCTGACTAAGCTAACTCTTAAAATACAGAGAGCATATTTACATACATTTACTTACATGTTGTCATAGAAACTGTTTCCCCGTCTAGTACATGTACTTTGGTTAAAAAAAAAAAAAGTAATGGTAAGGTCTTAGGTATGTATGTATTCAAGAAAAGAAAACCACTTAATAGCAAAAAACAAAAAATTGTAAACAATGCAAAAGTTCATCAGCAGGTGAATGGGTAAGTCAAGTGTGGGATATTCACACAATGGAATACTCCGCAATAAAAAGAAATGAACTATTGATAAATATAGCAATGTAGGATAATCTCAAAATAATTCTGTTGAGTAAAAGAAGCCAGACAAAAGAGTACAAGCTGTATGATTCCATTTATCTGAATTTCTGGAAAATGCAAACTAACCTAAGTGACAGAAAGCAGTCTGTGGTTCCTTGGGGATGGGGGTGGGGTGGAAGAGGGACCTCAAAAGGGTAGAGGAAACTTTGGAGGCTGGTGGATACACTCATTATCTGGACTGCAGAAGTAGTTTCAGGAGTGTAGGCACGTCAAAACTCATCAAACTGCCCATTTTAAATATGTGCAGTTTATTGCATGTCAGTTATCTCTCACTAAAGTTGTTTAATTTGTGAGATCTACCTACTAAGCTTGAAAAACAGCATAAGACTGGAAACTCACTGAGGAGTCTGAAGCATAAGAAAACTAAAATTACTTCTGCAGATAACTGACAACCACGGTTCTATCAGAGTAAGATAGTTTATCTGAACAGAAAATTACTGTAAGAAATGCAAAGTCATAAAAATAAAAGCGACACTTTGTCCCCCTGGCAATCATGCCATTTCCTCACGCCTCTACAGTTGCTCTGTATCATAATCTCCTGTGTTCTATTCAATTTGGGGCTTTTAAAGAGAGCAATAACCTTGTTGTATTTTTCCTAAAGGATTAGACTGCTCTATTATGTACAAGATGCCCAGTCCCTGGTATCTTGTACATATGTGGGTGTGTAAAAAGCTACACTGTATCTATAAATGTAAGCAAATGCTGTTATTTCGCTTTGAGGTTTTGTAGTCGGGACTCAGCAGCAGCACTGGAAACAAATTGGAACTTTCTAGAAACCATACTTTCTTCTACAAGATGAACATTGGACAGCTTCCCTAAATATGTGAATTCAGTAATCAAACTTGTCTTTTTAGATTTTTCATTTATCGTTTTAAAATAGAGAAGTGCTATACAACACATGCGGTGCACAACATCGGTAAAGATTCAGTTTTAGAAAACATTCATAAAGTTTCATTTCCACACTCTACCCCCAACTTATTTTCTTAGCTTTTATTCGGTAATCACTCCCATTCTGCGGACGGGGAGACGCACAGTAGTGCTCGTGGGTTTTCTGTGTGGTTTTTTTGCACAGCAGAGATGGGTAAGAGGAGCAACGCTCAACTTTTCAGTTCCATTTTGAGAAACGATCACAGCGAACTCCTGACGAACGACAGCCCGGCGCGAGCAGAAGCAATTCTCCCCAGGCAGGGTGTGGGTCGGGATCCGGGCGCGCTTCCGCGGCGGCGGGGAGTCAGGTGGCAGCCGAGCGGGAGCCGGAGCCAGAGCAGCGCGGCGGGGGCGCGTGCGGGGCGCGCCTCCCTCCGGCCGGCGCGGGGAGGTGGCTCCGGCGCACGGGAGTCCGCCGGCCCGGGGCTCCCGCGCCCGGCCGCGATCCGCGGGTGCGCCAGGGGCGCCCGCATCTCCTCCCTCGCGCGCTCCCTCCCTCCCCACCCCCCCGCCCCCAACCCCTGGCAGGTCCCTCCCCCAAGCCTGCTCCCGCGGCCGCCGCCGCCGCCACCGGAGGCTCAGGAGCCTCGCGATAGTGTTTGCACAGGCGGCGCGTGACGCCGCCGCCGCCGCCGCCTGTAACTGATGCAGAGGTTACCCTGCCGCCTCAGCCGCCACCCACCGCCCGCCGCTGCCGCCACCCGGGCGACGCCGGGGGCCGACGCACTGCAGAGGTGCCGGCAGGTTCCGCCCGCGGAAGTCTCCTCGTCCGGCGCAGCCCGCGCTCCGCCCGCGCTCGGACGCCGGCACCGGCGGACGCCCCCTCGACGCCTCCGCCGCCGCGCTCTTTCCCTCCGCCTCTTCTCCGGCGCGCCCGCCTGCTCCCTGGCGTCTCCCCCCTCTCCTCCTCCCCGTCCCCTCTCCTCCCCTCACCTCTTCCCTCTCCACCTCCCCCCTTCTCGGCTTCCTTCCCCCATCCCCTTGGCTCTCCCCTCCCTGCCCTCGCTCTCTAGCTCGCCCTCAGCGCGGCCCCCGCCATGACGGAGGCGGGTGCCGGTGCCGTTGCCGCCGCTGCCGTCGCAGGGGGGGAGTCGGGTTCCCAGAAAGTAGCTTGATGAGTGTCCAAAGTAGCAGTGGAAGTTTGGAGGGGCCGCCATCTTGGTCCCAGCTCTCCACGTCTCCAACCCCGGGCTCGGCGGCGGCGGCCAGGTCCCTGCTGAATCACACGCCGCCATCCGGGAGGCCCAGGGAAGGTAAGCACCGTCGCGCCCGCGCCCGCTCGAGGGCCTCCCCTCCCGTGCCGGGGTCCCCGCGCCCCCTCTGTCTCCTCCCCTCGACCTCGGGGTGGGGGATGGTGGCGAGGTGGACGCGAGGCCGCCCGGCTCCGGGGAGGTAGTGCGCTGGCTGTGGGTGGTGGTTCGCGGGTGGCGGAGGAGACCGGCGAGGGGCTGCGCGGTGGCTGGAGGGGACGGGGCGAGGCGCGGCGCACACACTCGTCTGGGGTTCTTAGGAGTCGGTCCTCCTAGGGTGGGAAGCCTCCCCCCGGACGCGAGCCCCTTTCTGCTCCATTTGCTAGTACACTCAGTACTCTTAACCTCCTGGCCTCCGGTCTCTGGTGGGTTTTCCCTCCCGTTGAAGCATTCATCCTCGAGCCCCCTCCCCTTCCCTCGCGCACTCCTCCCATAGAGGCGGTCCTCGCTCCGCGAGCTTTGCTGCTCAGGACCTGGAGGATGTCCCTCGTTTGCAGGGTCTCTGCCCTTTCGGGAGAGCCGCTGAAATTATCAAAGCCGACTTTGATCCCTTGCCTGGCTCCCTAGAGCAATTTAGAGGATAGACTGACTGTCTGGTGGGCAGGCTTTGAAAACCACCGCTTCAGATGGTTGCAACTTTCCTTCGCTATCACCTCCTGTGTGTTTAGTACGTTATCTCGTTACAGCAAGTCGGCTACTGTTCTTCTCTGACAGGGTCGTGGGTTTTGTGGGAAATATCTGCGTAAAGGTTACTGCAACACGCACCAGATCGGTTACAATTGTTTTCTAAGTTTTTGGCTTCTTGCATGTAAGTGTGCTGCCACCAGATGTAGCAGTTACACAGCTAGTAAGACACCGGAGTGCTTTTGACTAAAATTTCAACTTGCTGTATTTAACTTTAAGTGTACCACATAAAATGAAATTTGGGAGAACACGCATTTATGGGGAAAGAATAAATGTGCATGGAATCGCGTTTAACGCTCTTTTGTCTGGAAAACATTGAGCGGTATTCATCAGCAATTGGGAAATGGGTTGTTCATTCCCAGTTGTGTCACACAAGGAGATTGTAGCCACCTTTTCAAAAAAAAAAAAAGCTGTCTGGCAGTCCAGTAGTCCAGCGAATCATTTAAAGAAACCAGAAGCTTTGATTTGTGTAGAATCGGTGGGATTAATTTATTTAGAAAATATTTGTCAGTTTTTACTAAGAGCCTTGACGATTGTTAATCAAGTGTTTTGTGCCCTGAATTCACTGGTTCCGGCATAGCATTCTTTGTCATTTTGTTCCTGTGAGCATGTGTGAAAGTGACAATAGGCTCAAAGATTGGCATGAATTTGCTCTAGAAAATTCATGGGAAGGTTTGATTTATGGCATCCATTAAACATGCTGAATACATTGACAGACATTTTCCCCTTTCCATCTCACCCCCGACACTGAGTTGTGATTATTAGAAGATAAAAGTTTATTTGGTGATTTTTTTTTTTTTTTTGCGTTTGAAGATTTGTAAACGAATGTTTTAAAATCTAATTTGTAAATAGAGCAGTTGGCACTTTCAGCTTTTACGTTTGTCTGTAGTTTCATTAATAATGCTTAATGAAAGTGTTATGAATGATAGTATAATGAGTGAGAGTAAATGATGGTTTTGGGAAAGACTCCTTTTTTCAAGGCTATCCCTTTTTTCATGCGTTCATTCATTTCTTAAATATTGAGCCATTTTTGTAAGCTTGGTGCTGTACTGGATACTGAGGATATAGTGTTGAATTGTTCATCTGTAACACCTGTTACTAGTATTAGTAATGTGGGGGCTGCAAAATATAGATTGTGAGTTTCTGAGGTTCAACTTTAGTTTAAAAAACTTCTCTACTGTTCTGCACTTTTCCTGATGTTTGAAACATTTGAGGGATTGGAATAATTTAGCTTGAACTTCCAAATAACCAGAATTTTCCCAGCAGTTTAAATTATCATAGATTTTTATGTTATTTAAACCAGTGAGCCTTTGTTAATTAATGAAATATCAGGACATGCTTTTACGAAAGTTATACTTCACCCCAATTTACCTGTATGACCACAGTGGTATATTTCTTTTTGACCAACTGACATGTAAGTTAAAATTGTGTTATCCCTTCTAGGGTTATATATTAATCTTGAAGCTATAGTCTCAGCTTTCACTAATGCTAACAGGAATTGCATATATTAAGCCGCAGGTATCAAGGTGGAGACATTTTTTATTGCGTGGAATTTCAGTTTTTACTTTAACGAGTGTTTAGCATCTTTTCCAGGTATATATTTAGTATGTTGTATACATTGATGTTAATTGAGAGAACTTTTGACTTCTGGTGACTGCTAGTAAGAATTGTTACTGTAAATGAACTTGAATGTATCTATCAAGGAGAGAACAAACCCTGTTTCTTGAAAAACTGAGCCAATTTAATGTAATATAAATAGGAAATTTTAAACTTAAAAGAGATACACATGAATAGTCACACATATGAAGGTTATATATGTGTTGAACTTTTAAGCAAACTTAACTTTGAAAATGGGTTATTTTTAAAGATGTGACATAAGTAGCTGTAAAAATTATTTTGAAATTTTGATATATTTGAAACCCAGATATTCTAAGCTGATTATTTTTAATGCTTCATATTTTGGCTTTCTTCCTCCCTTTCTCACCCAACTCTCATTATCATATTAATGCAGTTTTACTTAATTACAAGTAAAATACACTCTTAAATATTCTAAGATTTAGGAATTGATTAGAATTTAGGGATTTGTATAATATAGTATAGACTACTTTTTTTCTTGGGAGTCCCAAACTTTTCCTTTATTAATCTTGGAAGTTCTCTGAGAGATTCTCAGGACGTAGTTACTAATTTCATGTTGGATCTTTTAAACCTATGATCTCTATCCTATTTTGTCTTTTAATAATCCTTTTAAGGAGGTGGGAAGTTAGGAAATTGAGTACATTTTCAAATAAAGGTCACTTTTGCTTTGTTGAGGCCTCAAAACTTATAGCTTCTTACTGGCTAGATGAGCAGTTGGGGTTTTATTTTTGTTTTAGCGTATCAGTACGTGGGTACTTTTGAATGGGTTATTGCTAAGAGTCAAATTAATGATTATACAAAAGACTTGTATTTTTGTTTGTTTGTTTCATATTACCAGATATGAATAATATGCTTTACTTTTATGTAAATAGTGAAAGTAGTTTGGTTAAAAAGATAATATCACAGCATAATTAAACTGTTGCTTTCTGTTTCCATATTTACAGACTGCATCCCTTAAATAGAAGAATTAAAATATTTGACTCGAGATGACTGAGTAATAATACTTGTAGGGAGATGTTAAAAATAAAGGTGTACCAGATGGCCCTTTAATTTCTTGAAGTCACTAACTGAAAGATGATAGGGATTTAAGGATTCTAGCTCATGAATAGATATGCTGTAGGGTAGGTATATTTCTTTTTGACCAACTAGCATTTAAGTTAAAATGATGTTAGTCCTCTCTAAGGCTTTATATGCATCCTGAAGTTGTAGTCTCACATTTCACTCATGCTAACAGGAATTGCATATGTGAATTCCCAGCTATCAATATGGAGATGGTTCAGAGGCACATTTACATGTTAGAGGAGGGAAAGAGAAAAGAGAGAAACCCAGGATAGTTAGAGGTCTGGGAATCTGCCCCTGAGAAATAGGCTTGCTTTAGCCTATTTGGTGTCAGGACCTCTTGACTCTCAAAAAAATTATTGAGGATTCCAAAGAGATTTTGTTTATGTGGGTTATGTCTATTAATATTTACTATATTAGAAATGAAATCATTTAAAAGTATTTATTAATTTATCTAAAAATAACATATTAACAAATTTTTTAACTTATGATAAATATTCTAAAACAAAAACTTTAGTGAAATTAGTGGCATTGTTTTATATTTTTACAAATCAATTTAATTTCTGACTTAGTAGAAGACAGCTGGATTTTGCTTCTGCTTTCAAAAGTCTGTTGTGATTGTTTTGATTGAAGTATGTGAAGAGAATCCAGCTTCACATAGGTATGTAGTTGGAAAAAGTAAGCTTTTAATAGTTTTTTGAGAAGTTGTATATATTAATTTTTAATATTACACCCAAATTCGACAAGTGCCGGTTTATTTAAAGGATTACTTGCACTGTGGAGATACATTGTATTCCAGAAGTGTCTACAGGGCCCAGAAGATATCTATGGACCATACATTTAGCCTAAAGAAGAGACTACTTAAAAGATGGGAAACGTGATGGCTGTTTTCATTCAGGTATTTCAAACACAAATAGAAGAGAGAATAAATTTATTCTGTTATTTTAAAAGGCAGACCAGCAGATGGAAGTAAGGAAGGCATAGATGGAATTCACTATAATTTTTTGACAAGAATGTAAGAACTGTATAGCAGCTAGACTTACCCAACAACGTTAAAGAACTGCCTCTTGAAGCATTTCGCTGTAAGAATTTAAAAGCAGACTACAGGGACATTTTAGGGGGAGACAGAGATAAATTCTGTAGATTCTTATTTTGGGTACTATTGGATTAAGTTACTTAAGGTCCCATCCAATTTAAAAATGTAAGCATTCTCTGATTCTTTGAAAATCCCTAAATATAGTTAAACTGTACTTATATATCCATGAATGTTTTTGAATATTCTCCTAAGTCAGTAGTATGAAGCTATTGTTGACTTTATTACTATTTTGCATTTTTATTATGCTTTCCTCTGAGGTTTTTCCTGTATTTTTTGGAATCAATCCTATCAGTCTTCCTGAAATCTCTCTAAGTTCCCTGTGAAATATAATAAGCTTTGAAGACATTTTAGGGAATCAGATGCTGCTAATGATACAGTATAGTAGAGTTGTAATATATTTGGGCACAGAACTTTAGAATACTGCTGGGGGGCTAATTTTCAATTTTGATATAAACTATCAACAGTCTGTATAGTCTTTTACTTGTAATTGTTTATGTGATTGCAGAAGTAATATGCTTAATCTGTTCTAATGGTTTTAAAGCTAGAGACTCTGAAAAGAGGACATATGAAGGAAAAGTATTTAAATTGATCTCTCTTGAATTTAAAATGTATGTTAAAGACATAAATAAAATAATTCTAATTTTCATCTTATTCAGAGCATTATTCATGTAATATTTATCATTACCTATAACAATTCACATTTTTTTGTTTTTAATCCTCACGTGAGGATATGTTTATTGATTTTAGAGAGAGAGGAAGGGAGAGAGAGAAAAAGAAACATCGGTTGCCTCCTGTATGCACCCCTACCAGGGATTGAACCTGAAACCTAGGTATGTGTCCTGACGGAGAATCCAACTGCAACCTTCTTGGTGTACCGGATGACGCTCCAGCCAATTGAGCCACCCAGCTGAGGCAACAATTCACATTTTAATTTTATATGGAACATAATCTCTTCTGTGAGTTGTATTGAAAGGTTAGATTTTAGGTGGTGGGAAGTTGGGCATAAATTCTATAGCTTTCTTGAGGTCAACTTAATAAATGTAAGTGACATACAGCTGGAGACTTTTTGTACTTGTTCCATTTCGATTTAAAGCTCATTTTCTGTAGAAGAGACATAGGAATAAGTCACTTAATTTTATGAAATCCTTTATGCATGTTAATAATTTCCAAAAATCTTAGAATAATTTAGAGGAGCAGTGTTCTAACAGAGAAGCAGCAGTATGGTACAGATGAGAAAGTGCATCATTGATTGTAGTTGGAATCCAAGTGTATGGTACAGATGAGAAAGTGCATCATTGATTGTAGTTGGAATCCAAGTGTAATCTCTGCTTTGCCATTAACTGGCTGTGTAACCTTGGGCAAGTTGCTTCTCTTTGCTTCAGTTTCATAAAATGAAAATTATAGAACAGAATGGGGCCTTGGAAGCAAGCAAGTCTAAACCTCTCATTTTATTGATGAGGAAACTTAGATAATTTTTCCAGGCTTTTACTATGAGAGAGTTGGGAGCAAAATTCAGGTGTCTGACCCTCTCAACTTAGTGCTTTTTCCATTATATTTTGTAGCTTCTTTTCATTTGTAAAGTGAAGGGATTGGATTTGAGACTCTCAAACCTCTACCAGCTGAAAAGTGTTATTCTTTTAACATTAGTCCCAATATAATTAACTAGAGGGAAGTTTGTGTAGTGGGGAAACATTTTTGAACAAGCAGTGTGACCTTTTCAGGGTTATGATTTGGTTTGTTAGGAGAAGATAGTCATCTTTGTTATTACCAAAAGGTTTTTACGTTTAGGAGCATGATAAATAGCATGGTGGGCCCAGCCCAGCGTGGCTCAGCGGTTGAGCATCTATCTACCTAGGATCCAGGAGATCGCCGTGCGATTCCCAGTCAGGGGACATTCCCGGGTTGCGGGCTCAATCCCCAGTCAGGAGGCAGCCGATCAATGACGACTCTCTCACCATTGATGTTTCTATCTATCTCTCTTTCTCTCTCTGAAAATCAATAAAGATATATTTAAAAAAAAAATAGTGTGGTGGGTGATCTTGTTTTTTTAATGTTCTATATTCTAAAACACTGTTTTGAATATATCAATAACTATGTAAATTACATAAACAACAGTGTGGTGCTCTGAAGTTAATTTTGGTGATTGCTCCTCAGAAATTATTTCTGGACTATTTGCCCCCCTGAGTTAGGTGCCTCTGTTTCTTAGTGTCTTATAGGATTGTTTATTTCATAGCACCTCCATCATGCTCCTTTTGATTATAGTTTTATTTATGTTGCCTACTAGACAGAAAGGTCTTGAATTCAGAGACTGTTTTGTTCATTTCTACGTTCTCAGTATGTAGTAGGTAGGATGTCCTCTATAGACTTGGCATCCAACAGAAAATTTTGTTGAAGACCGTTAAGTTTTCTTTAAAATGGAGTGATTTCTGTATTTTAATATGTACATATTTGACATTCAGGAAGATGCTTATTTTAGTAATTCTCAGGTAAATTAGGTTTTAGAGAGGAATATAGCAGTAACAGTAATAGCTGAAATTTGTTGTTTGCACATGTTAATTCATTTAATTCTCATAACTCTGAGATATATTCAGTTATTCTCATTTTACAGGTGAGGAAGCTGAAGCACAGAGATGTGAAGAAGTTTGCCCAGTGTGACACAATATAGTAAATGTTAGTGCTGAGATTTGAACCAAGTGTGCATTTTAATTACTAGAATATATTGCCTAAAGTACAGAAATTTGGTTTTGGTTAATTTCTTGTTTTTCCTTAGCAAATTTAATTTACTAACCAGTCTCTTAGGCTCATTCAGTTTACCTTTAAACTTTCATTATTTTTTTTTACATGAGTTTTACACATGTGTGAAGATAAGATTAAAAAGCACACACATTAAAAATCTAAAACCAAACAACCCAATTTAGAAAGTTATACCAGCTGTGCAAACCTTACTTACATTTCATATTTTCAGATATGGTTAGTGGGAAATGTTAGAGGTACACTAATGAAAAATCTTATTTTCATGTTCAATCTGAATTGGAATGTCATTTTACCTTAATATTTTGGCCTCATAAGCCCACCACAGCCATAACAAACATCAGGAGTAGTCCAGTTACTGTGGAGGCTTTCTAACCTGGTACAGAAGGCTCAAATGCGTTAGTTGGGATCTTTGACTTAGTGTTCAATATGGGCAGGGAAAGGAGGCTTGAAGCTCAATTTACAAGCTCATCTATAAGCAATATTTTTTAAACACTTAGTTTTAGTTACTTCATTGCATACAAAACAAATCCCTTGGTAACATTTATTATTTAGTAAATATAACGAGAATCAGAATTTGAATGGGTTGATAGAAATTCAAAGCATAGTGTGGAAAGATGTGTAGAGCTGACCCAGGTGGTTAGGATGTGAAACATCTTCTCAGTGTCTTCATTATTAGGTTTGAAACTGTGAATTTCAAAAAGACATTATACCTATATTTAAGTAAAAATGCTTATATTCTACAAAACTGCATTAAAAAACCAATTGTGAGTGGTTTGAGGAGGTAGCTTATAATACTGGTTCTTCACTTACGTGGACTATTAAGAATTGGTTGTACTCATAAATTTGTGCCTTATCTGGAGAGAATGACAAACGTCTAGATTTATATTTTTAAGCTTTAACCTCGTACATGCTGATATTGTTAAATGTGGTATATTGTGTGATTTCATGATTTTTTAACACTATGTATGTGCTTTCTATCTGAGATGAATATAGTGCCACTGGGGAAGGTCGGTCATAGCTGTTTTCATGAAGCCAGTTCATTTTGTTTTTTGGTAAACTCTGTGTGCTTGCTTCTTTAAAAAATATAGTTTTTCCTTTTTCTGTTCATGGGTCTTTAAAAACATCACAGTAATTATATGGTTTAGTCAACTTTGTTACTTTTAAAATTTATTTATTTATCTCATTTATTTTAAAAATGCACATTTGGCCCGGCCAGGATTGCTTAGTGGTTGAGCATCGACCTAGGATCCAGGAGATTGAGGTTCGATTCCCAGTCAGGGCACATGCCCAGGTTGTGGGCTTAATCCCCAGTATGGAGTATGCAAGAGGCAACCAATCAGTGACTCTCATCATTGATGTCTCTCTCTCTCTTTCCTTCTCCCTTCCACTCTGAAATCAGTAAAGACATATTAAAAAAACAAAACAGAACAAAAAATATGTGTCTGGTTCGAGGCACTTTGTAAATCGTAACTCATTTACTCGTAACAATCATATGAAATAAGTACTACTATATCCCTATTTTACAGATAAGGAAATTGAGGCACATGGAGATTGACATACCCAAGGACATATAGAGAATATGTAGCAGAGCTAGGATTCAGACTAGGTACCTGAGAACATTTTAAGTAACAGTTACTATTGATTCTGTCAGCATTATAACATTGAATGGATGTACTGTAATTTACTTAGTTAACCATTTTTCTTTAGGTAGAGTTTTAGTCATGATTCTTTTGCTTACCTGTGATAAAAACTTAACACAGCTTTGGTAAATTAAAAAAGTAATTTATTGGTTCACATAACGGAGTTGTCTGTATGGAAGAACATGAAATGGCTTTGAAACAGCTTAGATCCAAAATTTCAAATAATGTCATTGAGCCTGTTTGTCTCCATTTTTGGGTTCTTCTAGCCTCTTGCTTGTGTAGTCTCAGACACATACCATTGTAGCTTAGCAATTACATTTGAAAGACAACTTCTCTTTTCTGGTGTCCACATGTCAGTTCTGGGTTGATGCTAATGTATTCTAATTGTCAGTTCCTTAACCAGTCATTGGGACCTGGGTGATGAAGTATGTGTATGGCAAGGTAGCCATTATGGCTGTCAGTAGGGTGAGTGAGGGAACCCACAAAAGCCATGGTTGACAGTCCCCTTAAAATCACAGAGACTAGGTGAGTGGTAGTTTTCCTGAGAAAGGGGATCTTGTTGAACAAAAACAACTACTTCTATAGGTAGTTAGGTTATCTCTTTCTTAAAATTTCTTTTTAATTTTAATATTATATTTTGTCTATTATAGGTGATGATATAATGAATATCTTTGAGTAAAAGTGTGGGGTTTTTTTAAGGCAATTTCCACTGATAGAATTTACAGGGCAAAAAGTATAAATCAATTTTAGGACTTCTGATAAATGTTGCCAGGTTATTATTGAAGGATTGTACTCATTTCATCAGTGCATGAAATGGGCATGTGTTTTTTTGACCTAGGTAGAGTTCAACTCATCCTAGGAATTACTGGGCTTGAATATTAACACAGTGCCTTGCATTTAACCAAAGGGTTGCAAACCTGATACTGAATATGTATCCGATCTAAATTACCAAATGCTTTATTATAATTTCTCTGGGCATTTCTCACTCTCGCTATTTAAATTTTTTTATTTTATTGTTTTAAACAACAACAGAACCAAAAGGCTAATAAGTTGCAGCACCCTGCAAGACCATGGCCCCTACCCCTCTTGCCTTCCAGTGTCTCCCTACTCTGACCTAGTTGACAGCATTATACTTAGTTTTTGGATATTGATACCGTATTTTAAAAGCATTAGAAGGTTTGTGTAACGTATCAATGTAAGTAATAGTTACAAGCACATATTTGTTAGACCTGGGTTCCAGTTTGGGTTTTTGACACTTACTATGTAGTAACTTAACCTCAATGCCTCATCCATAGGTTTTCTTGATTGTAGGATAGGATAGTAATAGTAACTACTTCACAAGGTTGGGAGAACTAGATAGGAAATTGGTGGCGTATTAACCAGTGAGTATGTGTTAACTATAACTATTATACGTAGATATAATGGTGCTTTACAGTGTAAATTTTTTCTTGTTTGTTTAAATTACAAGACTAGGGAACAAGTACTATGTGGATAAAGATCCCAGTGACCAGAGCAAACTTGACTTACGTGGATTGTCTCCCTGACCTGTTGAAGAATTCTAACACAGTTGTGTCTGACAGATTTCAAATGGTGTTCTGAATGGATGCTGTCATCATTTTAGTTTTTGTAATTTTTTTATGGCTTAAGAATTGATCAAATTTATGAGACACACTTATAACATTTAAGCAAGCGCCAGGCACTTAGATTTGGATTAGCAGTGTTTGTGCTTTATCTGTGATATGCAGAAGTAGGCTTTAAAGTGCTACATTGAAAATTATAAAAGGGTCCTGCATTGTGTCTGTTTGTGTTCTTATTTGTACCAAGGAGAATGCTTTTTATTTTTTTAAATTGATTTGAGAGAGAGAGAGGTTGATGTGAGAGAGAAACATCTATCAGTTGTCTTTATGCCAACTGGGGATAAAGACCAGGGATCAAACCTATGACCTTTCAATGTAGGGGATGATGCTCCAACCAACTGAGCCACACTGGCCAGGGCCTTATTTCTTTTCACTGTATAATAT
The DNA here is from genome assembly GCF_054644295.1 of Miniopterus natalensis. Taxonomy (NCBI): domain Eukaryota; kingdom Metazoa; phylum Chordata; class Mammalia; order Chiroptera; family Miniopteridae; genus Miniopterus; species Miniopterus natalensis. The sequence goes on from NC_142088.1 coordinate 41,857,746, forward strand.
TGTGGCATTTATTTTATGCATATAATAATTTTTCTTCCTTTGAATTACTTCAGTGTAGATTATAATGACTTGGTTAACTGGGCAAAAAGAGATGAATATATATATTTTTAAAATATATTTTTATTGATTTCAGAGAGAGGAAGGGAGATGGAGAAACAGAAACATCAGTGATGAGAGAGAGTCATTGATTGGCTGCCTCCTGCATGTCCCCTGCTGGGGATCAAGCCCTGCAATCGGGCATGTGCCCTGACCGGGAATTGAACCGAGATCTGGATCACAGGTCAATGCTCAACTGCTGAGCCACACTGGCTGGGCAGGAGATGAATATTTTGATGTTATTTAATGTGTATTGTCATTACTGTTTTTCCAGTAGGTAAACTAGGATTTTAAAGTCTATTATTGACTCTCAGAGATGAATCAGTTCTCAGAGTGTTAAGAGTTTTGTAGAAACTTTATTGGCATAGTTGATTCATTCAGCAAGTATTTCTGGACCTGGAGCCTAGCACTGGGAAACAAACATGTATAAGATATATTCCCTGCCTTCTGGGAGCTTGTTCAGAGTCTAGTGAGGAAGATTGTAATTTGTAATATGTAATTTATACTTTTAAAAAATACCTTGTGGATCAGATACAACAATATGAATTGCCAGCTTTCAACTTCTGGTATAAACAGAAGCACTGCAATATAGTTGCAGCATATACTAGATCAAGATGCTGCTTATTGGTCATTTGGTTGCTGGAAACAAACTTAAGAAAAACAAATTTATGATTAGAAGGATATAGGGCTGGGTATTCCTTAGAATCCAGTTAGACCTCAAGGGCACTGAACTAGAAACTGGAAATTCAGGAACCTTGGTAGCACTGTTCCCTTGTGGATCATAGAGCAACCCTTTCCAGTGCTGTGAAGTAAAGTTCTCTAAAAATGAAAAGGGGGAAGGGAGGAAATTGTATTTCTATCATAGAGGTGTGAACAAAGCACTCCCTAGAGAAGGGAATTAGGCAGTTTTCCTCCAGTTTATTAAATGGCATCGTCTTGTTTCAGTTGGTATGTCTTGATTGCAAGTGAGCTTCAACTTAATATTTGTATTAAAAATTTATTGCCAGATTTTCTTGAAGTCTGTATCTTAGGGATTAGAATATGTGATTGTGATAGCAATCCTTGCTATAGTTAATGGAACCATTTTCTCCATTATGGTTCTTCTTTTTTAAATACTGTATATTTTCCATTGCAGAAAGTTTTATACTTTGATTAAATTTAATACCAATTTTTCCTTGTGATATTTTAAAGTACATGTCTTTAAAAGTCATTACCCTCTAAAGTTTTAAATACTCTAATTTTAGTGTGATTCAGTTTATTTTATTTTTAAAATTTTACATGGTACTGTACCTTTCATTATTGAAGCATAACACATACAGTAAAACCACACAAATAAATTAACACTCAGTGAATTACTATGAACCACAAGCTGGATAACTGTTGCTAAGTAGAGAACATTGCCATCACTTGAGAAGCCCCCTTTCTGCCCCATCAGCCACTCATTACCTTCTCTCCAAAGCAGTCACTATGCTGACTTAATGGTGCCTGTTTTTAAACTTTATATAAATGGACTCACACAGTGTATGTTTTGTTTCTAGCTGCTCCACATAATGTTTTTGAGATTCATCCGTGTTAATTCCTGTAACTGTAGTTCATTTTTATTGTTTTAGAATATTACTTTGCATATACCGCAGTTTATTTATAAAATCTCTTGGTGGATGTTTGGATTGTTCCCACTTCTTAACTATTAATAATAATGCTCTGTGAACATATTTATACCTGCCTTTTTAGTACTGTTTGTTGAGCGTATACCTAACGGTAAATTTACTGGATTATAGGGCATGGGTGTATTTGCCTTTAGTAGATACTGCTAGTTTCCCAAAGTGGTTGTAATACTTTACTTTCCCATGGACAGTGTGAGAGTTTCCATTGCTCCATATCCTCAACAACAATTGGAATTGTTAGTATTTATTTTTACTGTTTTAATGGATGTGAAGTGGTGTTAGTGGTTTTAATTTTTATTTCCCCGATGAGTTAAGATGTTTACCATTTTTTTATGTTTATTGGCTTTTGGATATCTGTTGTGAAGTGCCTTTTGAAATCTTTTGGTGAGTTTTTGTGTTGTTTGTCTTTACAAAAGAAAATTACTTGAAGGAATTCTTTTTGTATTTTGCATAATAAGCACTCTTTATTTCTTATTATAAACATTTCCCCCCTATTCTGTGGTTTGCTTTTTCCTTCTTTTTTTGGCAGTTGAGAAGTACCTCAGGTGATTGCTCTAGGGCAGCATTTTTCAACTGGTGTACTGTAAGAATTTTTTAAACATGCAATACCTAACTATTTAGACTGGGGCACTGACCTCTGTTTCCCTTAGATTGTCAAATAAAAAGATGACAACAGCCAACACAACAACAGCCGCTCCATGTGAATGAATCAATATCATCCCCCCCCCCCTTTTAGTCAGATCGGCAAAAAATATATTTTTTGGTGTGGCACAGAATTTTAGTAATTAGCTTATGTGTGTCATAAGATGAAAAAGGTTGAAAATTGCTACTCTAGGGTTTACATTATGCTTCTTCTTACCAGACTCTATGTAGAAACTGCTCTTGTGTAGCTCTACCCCGTCCTCTTCTTTGTTGCATAGGTTGCCACTATAGGTTACAAACACCAAATATATTGTTATAATTATTTATATAGTGTTACGTCTTTTAAAGAAATTGAGATAAGAAAGGAAAACATGTATTTATAATTTTTGTACTGACCTTATCATTGCTGGTTCTCATTTAATCCTGTAGATTTGATTTACCATTTGATATCATTTCCTTACTCCAATTAAGTTTGGCAGGTTTGTCCCCACCTGCCTCCTTTGTGCTATTATTGTCAGATATATTACATTTAATTCAATTATATGCAGTTGTGTGTGTTTTTTTAATCAGTTAAGAGAAGAAAGGAGGAGAAATACACAATTATGCTGTCTTGATCGGCACTGATGTTTTCTCATGTAGATTGGAATTACTTTCTGGTGTAGACAGAAGGACTAATTCTGAGTCTTCTGCCAGCTCCAGTCTACTGTTTTGCTCCTTTGGTAAATTTTCTTTTCAGTTATTGTACATATCAACTTGAAAATTTTCATTTGACGATTTTGTACAATTTCTGTCTTTTCATTGCCATCCTCTCTTTCAAGAGACATTGTCATAGTACCTTCCTTTAATTCTTTAAACATGGTTTCCTTCTGTTCTTTGAGCATATTTATAATAGCTGTTTTGAACTCTGCTGAATTCAACATCTGATGCTCAGTTGCCCTGACCATCAGAGATGACTTTGGTCTTGTCCCCTTCTCTTTGTGTCTTTCCCTTATCTCCCCATTAAACTTTTGGTCATCTCTATTGCTGTCACACACAGCTGTCACCTTTCACTAATTGCTAGCTGATTGCTCTGTTGTTTTCATCACTCCTGGGGCATAAATTGCTCCACAATTCTGATTGCATTGAGTTAGGTCTCTGCAGAAGCCAGGTGTTTCCAGTCTTTGAGACTTGTGCTTTCCCTCTAGTTCTCTCTGTTAAACTTCTAGCTGGTCTTTGCCTTAGCTTGTTGCTACTACTATCATGGAACTACCAGCCTTATTTTAGTTGTTCACCCCCAGGATCTCCCTAGTTTTGGACAATGCCCTTAGGAATGAGCTTCCTGTTCCAAATAAAGTCAGTTCCTTAGTTGGAGAACAGAGCTTCCTGTTCTAACAGCCTACATTTTTCCCTGGGAAGAACCTCTGCCTTCTTCAGTGGAGTTAGGGGCAGAGGCAGGAGATCACTTGTCTTGCAGTGATACCCCATTCTTAGGAGTAGGGTACTGGGTAAGGATGGTAACCCCTCTGGTCAGGAACCTATGCTTTATGGATGGACAGTTGGGACTTAGTATTTTTAGTGTACAAGTACCTGAAATAGAGCTTCCTTATATGTGGGGGCTGGTTGGAGGGGAGGGACTCCTGGTTTCTCATTCATGCCTTCCTGGCTTAGAGTTTCTGCAAAATGGAGCAGAGGCTGGGGCAGGAGGTAAGAGATGCCAGCAGCCTTGTGTTCCTATACAGGGTAGTGTAGCTCCTGTGGTGCCCGTCTGGCATAGGACTTCTGTCACCCTGAGTTGTCCGGTGAGAATGGGAGTGGCTTGTGGCTCCTATGTTACAGATGCTTGCTGTTCTCACCTCCACTTAGTATATTTTCTTGAAAAAATGTTTTTCCATTTGCTGTATGCCCTTAGGACAATTTCAAAAGACATTAAATGGTTTCTTGTTTAAAAAAAATTTTTTCACAGTTAAATGGTTGTTTCATTGGAGAGATGGTCTGCTGAGCTTCTCAATGCCACTGTTCCTGAAGTCCCACTCTCCCATATTGACTCTCAGAAACTTTCTTATTATGATTATGCCTTTTATATTTAGATCTATAATCCTCTTGAAGTGATTTTGTCTGTGTGGTGTGAGGTAGGAGTAAGTCTCAAGAATCGTTCTTTCCTGCTGTTTTTCAGTGCCGCCTTTTCTTTGTGGGTCAAATATTTGTGCCCAGAAACAGGTCTGTTTCTCGGCACTCTATTCCGTATTGTCTGTGTGTCTGTTCTCGTGCCATACCATACTATCGTGATTACTTTGCTTTAAAATTAGCTTGGTACCCAGTAAAGCAAGATTTCCTGCGTTTTGATGGGTGGCCTTGTAGAGATGCTCTCGAGAGATTTCTGTCACCTGGTTATGCAGTTGAGCACTGAACTGGGTCGTGCTATGAAGGGATTTTACAGATGTAACCAATGATACTGATGGACAGGCCTTAAAATAGTGAGATTATCTTGGGTTGTTTGGATGGGCCCAGTGTAATCACAGAAGCCCTTAAAAACAGAATTGGCAGAAAAGAAGGCAGAAGAAGGAATTAGGAGAGAGATGGGGGCACAGGGAGAGGTCAGAGGGGCTTGACTCAACAAGCATGGAAAAGACGAGGCCTGTTGCTGCCTTTGAAAAGGGCCGTGAACCAGGGTGTAAGTGACCTCTAGAAGCTGAGGCCAACCCCCGTTTGACAGACATTAAGGAAATGGGGACCTCTGCCCTGCAATTGCTTGGAACTGAATTTCGCCAACATCCGAAATGAACCTAGAAACAGATTGTCTCCTAGAGCGTCTAGACAGGAACACAACCCGGCCGACACCTTTATTTCAGCGTTGTGAGACTCTAAGCAGAGAGCCAGCCGAGCCATGCTGCGCTAAGGTGTCTGACCCACAGAAGCGGAATAATGGGTTCTTTAAGCTGCCAAGTGTTTGGTAACTTGTTAGGACAGCAGTGGAAGAAGAATACACATTCTATTGATTTTCTTCAAATTCTTCAAACAAACAAACAAAACCCCCCCTAAAACCAACAAATCAGTCTTTTAGGGGTTTGATTGAGATTGCGTTGAATCTATTGGTCCTATCTTTACAATAATGAGTGTATATAGTGTATTCCCCTCATCATTTCAGTAATATTTATAGTTTTGTAATAATCTTGCAAAATTATTACTACACTTCTAGATGTTTTATTTTCGATGTTATAAATGGTATGTCTTTTAAACTTTTTTTGTATTTTTTTCTGATATGTAGAAATTCAGTTAATTTTTGCATATTGACTTGGTAACTAGAAGACTTGCTTGTAATTCTGATAATTCATCTCAACTAGATTTTCTATAAACAAGGCCTATGAGTGATAGTTTTATTTATCTTTCTCAGTCCTTATATTTTTGTTTTTCTAGCCTTATTGCAGTGACTATGACCTCCAGTACAGTTTTGAATAGATTGGTTATACACATAGTTCCAACCCTGGTGTTGTTACTAATTTTAGAAGTTGGGGAGAATTTTTCAGTATTTCACAGTTCAGTACAAAGTGGCGAATTAGTTTATTGCTCTTTAAGTATTAAGCCAATCTATGTTCCTGGACAAAACCCAATTTGTGAGCTATTGTTTTTGTACAAACTACTTGCTGACCTTTCCTTTAGTATTTTTGTACCTTTAGTACTTTTTGTGACCTTTCCATTAGTATTTGTGAATGAGATAGGTCTCTAACTTTCGTTTTTGTCAGGTTTTTTTATCAAGGTAACACTGGCTTCATGAAAAGAGTTGGGAAGTGCTTTTTCTTTTACCATTATCTCAAAGAATCTATGTAAGAAGGGTGTTTGAATATTTGGTGGAATTCACTGAGGAAGCTTTTTAGGCCTGGAGTTTTCTCTGCAGAGAAGTTTTAAGTAATGGCTTCAATTTCTGTATCATAGTGTTCTTTAGAGTTTCAATTTTCATACCAGTTTTGGTAAATTGTGTTTTCTGGGAATTCCTCCATTTTGTCTTAAAATTTCAAATGTGTCTGCATAAAATTGTAAATAATATTCCCTTAAAATCGTTCTATGTCTAGGACCTGTAGTGATGTCCTCTTTTTCATTCCAGATAGTTACTATCTGTGTCTTGTCTCTTTTTTTGCCTTGATCAATCTTACCAGTTTGTAGTCTTTTCATGGACTTTTAGCTGTGTTCATTCTTTCTGCTTGATTAATTTTTGTGCAGATTTTTATTGTTTCCCTTTTTGACTGTTCCGGGCTTTAATTTGCTATTCTTTGTCTAGATTTTTGTGACAAATACTTTGGATTTTCAGCCCCCTCCACACCCCCACATGTATTTGAGGTTATAAAGTTGCCTAAGCATGGGCTTGCTTTCCTTTTTCAATTTTTTTTTTTTTTTTGCTTTTTTGAAAAAAAAAAGTATAACATAAAATTAACCATTTTTAAAGTGTATGTAATTCAACCCCCCCCCCGAGGTTTTGATATGTGCATGTCCATGTATATATGTGTATGTTTGCATATTTCATTCAGTTTAAAACATTCTGTAATTTCCATGATTTCTCTTTGATCCATGGATTATTCGGAAGTATATTGTTTACTTTTTAAACATAAGGATTTTCTAAATGACTTTTTGTTACTGATTTCTAACTTAGTAATAAGAACTGTAATAAGAACTAAATCTATAAGATTTCGTTCTTTAAAATATGAGACTTGTTTTATGACCCAACTATGGTCTTTCTTGGTAAATATTCCTTGTATAGGATAAAAAAATTTATAGGCACAGTTGTTAGATATGGTATATATGTGTATCAGTTGTGTCGTTTGTTTCTTTTTAAAGTTATTACTGTTTTTGTTTTTTCTCTTTAGAGAAAAGTTTGTTAAAATGTTCTGAAGTGATTCTAGATTTATCTGTTTCTTTATAGTTTCTATCATTTTGTGTTTTATATATTTCGAATATGTTATAGGTGTTTTAAAGTTAAGAATTTTTGTTTCTACTTGGTAAATCAAACTTTTTATCACTTGGTAAATCAAACTTTTTATCACCATGAAATGTCCTTCTTCATCTTTAGTAATGCATTTTGCCTTACAGCGTACATTCATGTTAAGAGAGACAACACTAGCTTTCATTTGTAAGCGTTTGCATGGTATATCTTTCTCCATTCTTTTACTTTTTTAAAATAAAATTTATTTGGGTGACATTGGTTAATGCGATTATATAGGTTTCACCTGGCCAGTGTGGCTCAATTAGTTGAGCATTGTCCTGTGCACCAAAGGGGGTCGCCAGTTCAATTCCTGGTCAGGGCATGTGCCCAGGTTGCAGATTCAGTCCCCTGTTGGGGTGCGTGCTGGAGGCAACTGATCGATGTTTCTCTCTCACATCAGTGTTTCTTTCCCTCTCTCCCCCTCTTCTCTCTCTAAAAAAAAATAATAAAAAAAAATCAATAAAAATATATCTTCTCGTGAGGATTAAAAAAAACCTCAACTATTATTAGTTCATGGGTAGTACAAAAACACAGGCAGTGCTACCCATCCCTGGTATAGAGTCACCTTCCCTGAGGAAGTTGAGCCTTTCTAATAAACAGTCACCCAAGTGGTCTGGTAAGTTTTAAGTTAAAGAGCAGATGTTTCTCTTCTTTTAATAGATGGAGAAAAGTCGTTACCTCTGTATGTTATTGAAAAAATTTTTACATATGTATATAGTTTTTTTGTTTTGTTTTATTGTTTCATCCTCAGCTGAGGATATTTTTTTCATTGCTTTTTAGAGAGAGTGGAAGGGAGAGAGAGAAGGGTGGAGAGAGAGGGAGAGACTGAGAAACATCGATATGAGAGAGACACATCGATTGGTTGCCTCCCACACAGGCCCTGGCCAGGGTTCAGACCTGCAACCCAGGTATGTGCCCTTGACTGGGAATCAGACCTGCGACCCTTTGGTGCATGGGCTTATGCTCTAACTGCTGAGCTACACCGGCCAGGGCTGTATATAGTCTTAATTGTGGTAAAAGACACATAAAAATTACCATCTTAACCATTTCTAAGTGTCCAGTAGTGTTAAATATACTCACATTATTATACAACTGACCTCCAGAACTGTTTCACCTTATAAAACTGAAACTCGTTTTAAAAAACAGCTTCCCATTCCCCAGTGTCTCCAGACCCTGAAAACCACCATTTTATTTTGTCTCTATTAATTTGACTATTCTAGATACATCATAGGAGTGTAGGCTACATGTTTGTCTTTTTTGACTGGCTTATTCCACTTAGCATGCTCAAGGTTCATCCATATTGTAATGTATGTCAGAACTTCCTATTTAACTTCCATTTTATATATATATAATATACCACATTTTGTGTATCCATTCATCCATTGGTACTCACTTGATTTGCTTCCAGGTCTTGGCTATTGTGAATAATGTTGCTATAAACATGGGTGTGCAGATATCTCTTTGAGATCCTGCTTTCAGTTCTTTTGAATGTATACCCAGAAGTGGGATTGCTGGATCATATGGTAATTTTATTTTTAATTTTTTGAGGAACTGCCATCCTGTTTTCTATAGCAGTTGTACCCTTTTATAGTCCCACCAACTGTGCACAGGCATTCCAATTTCTCCACATCCTTGCCAACACACACACGTTTTTAAATATATATATATATATATTTTATTGATTTCAGAGAGAGGAAGGGAGAGGGAGAGAGAGAGAGAAACACCAGTGAGAGAGAGTCATTGATCGGCTCTCTCCTGCCCGCCCCCTACTGGGGATCGAGCCTGCAGCTCGAGCATGTGCCCTGACTGGGAATTGAATCTAGATCTCCTGGATCATAGGTCGATGCTCAACCGCTGAACCATGCTGGCCGTGTGCGCACACACATTTTTTATGGTAGCCCTTCTAATGGGTATGAAGCAATATCTCATTGTGGCTTTTATTTGCATTTCCTTAATTAGTGATGTTGCGCATCTTTTTATATGCATGTTGATCATTTGTGTATCGTTTCTGGAGAAAGGTTTATTGAAGTCCTTTGCCTGTTTTAAATTCAGGCTATTTGTTAGCCAACCATATTACTTTGAATACTACTATTTCTTTCCTCTTTTTCCAGTGTGTCTAAAAGTACAAATAAGTACATTAATATAATTTGCCCTTATTTATAAAGATTGTAAGAATGAGGAGCACAGTAAGTAGAAGTTCTGATTTGCTGAAAGCCAGTCTAGTAGAGAAGTTAAACATTCCATAATTGTTTTCAAAGTACATGAGCAGCAACCTGGGAACATGAAGTATATATAATATAACTAAAAAAGAAATAAGATTGGTTTTTATGTGTCATATAGAATTATTCAATCACACCTTGCCCCCGTATGTTGTAATCAAGTAGTATGTTAAAGCAGATAAGTTTAGAGAGTTGTAATGGTGTGTATATTTAGGTATACATGGTGACTAGTTAAATTTTGTGTGTTACCAAGTCCTATTGTGTGTGTGTATGTGTCTTCTAGATACCTTTCTGATCTGCTAGTGCTCTAGTTCAAGCTACTATCTTCTCTTACCTAGATCACTGTAGTGGCTTCCTCACTGGTGTCCATGAATCCACTCTTGAATTTATAATTAGGCAGAAATGCAGAAGCTATAATTTTTCCCAGGTAACTAAAGTAGCTCAGCTTGTATCTTTTAAAAATGTTTTATTATGTAGGTTTACATATTGAGCGATAGGTAATTATAGTTCCTTGGTTTTCCAAATAAGGTTTATCATGTTATTACTGAGTGTCTATCAGGAGGTTACCCATACATATAGTATTGTATTCATCTTCATGCCAGTAAATTAGATGGTTATTTTTATTTTATGAATGAGGAAACTGAGATTGACAATTACTAAGTAGTGGAGCTGAGATACCAGTTTAGTTACATTTTTTAGACTGAGCTTTCCAATTTGAGAATTTGTGGATGCCTGAGAATAACCATTTATTCATTCAGCAAATACTTGAGAGTCTTCTATGTGTTGGGTGAACAAATAACCACACCCCCTAAACCCCCAATTCCTGTTATTTTGGAACTTGTAGTGAGAGGAGATGTACTGTTTCATTTACACAGCTGTAGATTCAGAATGACTGCATCTGCCAGGGAGTTTCAGAATTAGGAAGCATTCTCCTGAGTTGGCAGGGGAATGAGATATGTGAAATGAACTTATGGGGTCCTCCATAACCTGGAATAGCAAGGTAAACGCTAGTTCTTGCCTAGGCTATATAACATGGTGCCTCACTAGTGACCAGGTGTTCTGTCAGCCTTTCTTACAGTAGTCTAGCATGTCAGGTGTCCCCAAGGCAACCCCCACATTCAGAGATTTGCTAGAAAGACTAGTGGGCTCAGCATATAGTTGTGTTCATGGTTGAGATATATTACAGTGACATAGTCAAGATACACAGCCACATCGGATAGGAAAAAGGCATAGCCATAGTCTGGAGGAATCCCTCTGTAGGCTTCCTTATGTTCTCTCCCTCATGAGACGGGGCACATGGAGCACATACTCTTCCCTCAGCTGTGAAAATGCAGCAACAAGTACGCAGTATGTTTGTCCAGGGAAGTCCACTAGAGACTCTGCACTCAAGGTTTTTATTGAGGTATCTTTTTCCTAGCCATGGGCTTCTATAAAGTGTAACCTTAATTGTTGAATAAAAAGTATACAGAAAACAGCCCAGCTGGCATGGCTCAGTGGTTGAGCATCGACCTGTGATCCAGGAGATGGAGGTTTGAGTCCCGATCAGGGCACATGCTCTGGTTGCAGGCTCGATCCACAGCTGGGAGTGTGCAGAAGGCAGTTGATCAATGACTCTTATCATTGATGTTTCTATCTCTCTCTCTCCCTTCCTCTCTCTGCAATCAATAAAAACATACTTTTAAAAAAATATATACAGCCCTGTAGGGCGTGGCTCAGCGGTTGAGCGTCGACCTAGGATCCAGGCGATCAGGGTTCAATTCCCGGTCAGGGCACATGCCCGGGTTGCGGGCTCGATCCCTAGTCGGGGGCATGCAGGAGGCAGCCGATCAGTGACTCTCTCATCATTGATGTTTCTCTCTCTCTCTCTCCCTCTCCTTTCCTCTCTCTGAAATCAATAAAGACATATATCTAAAAAAATAATAATAAAAAATATATATATACAGAAAACAAGCTGGAAGAAAATAAACTTGAATTTTTTAAAATCTTTTTTTAATATATCTTTATTGATTTCAGAGAGAGGAAAGGAGAGGGAGAGACAGAGATAGAAACAGCAATGATGAGAGACTCATTGATCGAGCCAGCAACCCAGGCATGTGCCCTGACCAGGAATCAAACTGCGATCTCCTGGATCTTAGGTCGATGCTCAACTGCTGAGCCACGCCCGCCCGGGCTAAACTTGAATTTTTGACATTGGTTATCTTTGGATAGTAGGACTATGTATGAGTGGGACATTTTAGGCTCTAATGTTTTGCATTTTTGCATTTTTCTTTACTTTTGGCAATTTTGGATTTATAACCAAGGGTAAAAAGGGAAAGAAACAAAATTGCTTTTTTCTTGTCACTGTTTTATAAAAAATACATGTTCCTTTTTCTTTCTTTTTTTTTTACATAAGATAAATAAATTGGCATTGGGAAAGAAATAAGTCAGGAAATAACTATAATTGAAAGAAAATTTGGAATAAATCAGACTTCTCAAATCATTGTATAGATTTGCTGGAATACTAGGGTGTAAATTTGAGGGCCAGCCTTATAAGTTATAAACTTAATAAGACTTTGCATCTGTCACTCTGTTTTGGCAGCTTTGAGATTAATATACAAGTAAAAAATGTATGAGACCGATGTGACCCACAATTTCTTTAAGTAACTGAATACTGTAAAAAATGTCAATCATAACCATTTGTAAAGATACTAGGGGATTGATGATTATACCATAGGCCATTCTGGTCATTGAATATTAGGTTAAACCATATGAACTTATTTAGCAGATTAAAAATAGTTGAATATCTGTAACTTCATATGGTCCAACCTGGTAAAAATAATAGCTTCTTGTCCTATGTTCAAATTGATTTACTTAGCTTATGTTATATATTTATCTAAAGGTAAAGATTGGCGTTTCTGTTATGGTTGCAGGTAATAGTATTACTAAAATTTAAAAATTTTTTTTGGGTGGCTTGGTAATTGGAAATGTGTCTTTCTAAAGCTGTGGTGGGGAACATCCACCAAATGGGAACGTGCAAATGGGAAATCATTTGGTCTGGCCCTGCCAAGGCAACCGCAGGTGGGACTCAAAATTCAGTAAACCTAGGAGCTTTTTTCATAGCTAATTTTTAAGTTGATAATTTTGTGTGGCCTTCGAATGATGTTTTAAATATCTAAATGTCCCTTGGCAGAAAAAGGTTCCCCACCCCTGTTCTAAAGGAACATTATCTTAATGGGTATATGTGTTAGTTCATGTATCAAGAACCTAAACTTTCTGCGCCTGGAGTTTTAAAGCAATTTAGAATTGGGAGTGATGGGTCAAGATTGTTTTTATTTTTATCAAGCAGGATAATTTGTGTTAAACATGTGGGTATTTAGAGTAGACTGGGACCCTAAGCAGAGTAGTCTGTTTTGTTGGAAATCTTGTGGATTTATTAATTTAAAAACTATTTTTTCTTCCTCATTTGAAGGCTTAGGCTAGAGAAATTGAAAGTGGGTACAGTGGAATGCTCTGCTGTCTGCTAATAACCTCTTCTTGCTTTCTCTTCTCCTATTACTTACTTGGCATGTGATTTGGGGCAAGTGCTTTTTTGGGGGGGGGGGGGGGGCTCAATAGCAGTAAGTAATGATAAAGGCTTTATATTCCAGGAACCTGCCATGGCTTTACAAGTATTAATCTCATTTAATTCATATAACAGTCCTTTTAGGCTGTGTTACTACCAGGATTTTATGGATGAGGAGGTCATTAAGTGGCAGGTCTGGGATTTGAACTCAGTCTAGCATCAGAGCTCATGTTCTTAACCCTAAAGTGCTATTGCTACAGTAAAGGTCCACAGAAATCCACTTTAGGATTCTCATTGAAGATATGATAGAGATGATGTTGGTGAAATAATACTTATGTTGATGTCACTATAAATATTTAGAATATTTTACCCTTTTTTATTATAATGTGTTGTTTTAGGTGGTATTTTAATAGGTACATAATACCTAACTTGGACTTCTTACATACAGTACATGCAGCTCTCTTTCTGGCCAGAGACTTACTTCCCTGCTGCCAATGGACTATAACAAATAAAGACTGTTCTGTAGCCCCTCTTTCACACTGCACTATTAATACAGAAGAATAGACCATGAAGGAATACTGTGGGGCAGTAAATCATCACTGTTCTTTTTAAGGTCTATCAAATGGTACTCTGAGGAGTGGGATTTTGGGAGACAGGAGAGTATTGGGACTTTGCACTTGTGTTTCTGTATTGCCTATTTCAGCAAGCATGCATTACATTAATAATGAGGAAAGGCATGAAACTAAAAGATTCTTAAGTAATTAGTACTTTTGTTAGGGATAGGGATATCAGTGACTTTCTGTTTAGTGAGGAGAAGATAATTACCAGGTCAGGTTTTACCCAAATTCCTATTTTGGAGCTTTCCTGGAGAACATTTCTTCTTATATGTTAAAGCACACGTACCCTCAGGTGCTTTCTCACCCGCCCCCCTCCCCCTCTTCTTTAGGACTGTTCTTTTGGGACTGGGATGTTTAGTTGAGTGACTATTAAGTTATAACAAAAAACAATATAACTTAACCTCTTAGTGTCTTAATTTCTTATCTTTAAAATGAGAATTATATGCTAAATAGAAAAACAACTTAGTATAAAAATACATATATATGTGTGCATCTGAATATACACATGCGTATACACATGTACATATGTATATGTGTATATATACAGAGAGAGGTTGATTTTAAAAATAGCAAATTATTCTATGCCTGTAGCTAGAGGAAGTCGAGTTATGTTACTACTACATTAACATAAAGAAATTAGGCATTAAAGTATATGCTATTCTACCTACCAGGAACTTCTTTTTAACCTCAGGGAGAAAGCAGGAAGGAAGCTTATATTATGTATATTAATTTGCCCGTGTTTGATGAGCACTTGAAGTTTAGCATACACACAGTATATGCTCACATTTGTTGTGACCGGTTTAGTTCAGAACTTTTTATATAAACTTACTCTTAACAACTATAAGGTTTGTACTTTTATCTCATATATAAGGAAGCTGAAACATGAGGAGATTAAGAAACTTGGCAATGCTTATACAACTTACCTGTGTATATATTTATTTTTGATGAAAGCAAAATTAGCTGCCGAGCATTATTTTTTATTCATAAGAGTAAAATTGAAATTAAGTTACTCTCATCTCTATGGTGATGACAGTATAGAGAAGCAAAAACCAGACTCTCTATGCTTTACCTCTGATGCAAGCTCTATTTACTTATATGAATACTTTGGTCTTAGTATGTCTGAATCTTTTGCTATAAGGGTTATAACAGAGGTGTTTAAAATGACCATCTTAAAGATAAGGTCAGGTAATTAATCTGATGTGGAGTGATTATAGATCAGACCTGTCATAGGCTTATGTAAAGGAATTGTATAGACTAGATTGAGGAACTTAGCTTTCTATACTTATTATTCTTTTCAGTCATTGTAGGTGAAATATTTGATGTGTATGTGTGTGTGAGTATATTTATGTGTATATTACAATACATATATATTTGTATGTGTACAAAGATAGGTGGATAGAGATATATGGCTCCATCATAGTTTAGCAAAACAGTTTACATAGGAATGTAATAGATGACCAGAGAGAAAGGTTGAATTTATGAGAAATTGTATGACATTTTCCTTTGGAAAAAATTCTAGATGTATATAGTTAAATTCTATATGGATTAAATTTCCAGATGTTAATATTTAAATCATTAGGGAAAAAATGTTGGAAATGTTTTTATTTGATTCGTGGGGGGGGAAAAGGTTATTAGAAAATAGAGATCTTGAGCTGCTTTTGTGATAGCTTATTTAACATGTTCATTTATGCAAAAAATTAGAATACGTGGTTTTAAATAGGATATCAAACTGTGTCATAAAGGATGGAATGTAATGTAGTCAACATAAATGATACGTTCACTAAATACATGATACAAAATACTGTACATGAAAATAGATTATGTTCTACTTATTAACCATGTTAACATGGATGTTTAAAGGCAAGAGTCAGAAGTAATTTTGGAATGTTAAACAATGTAGACTTCTTGAATTCTTCTTGTTTCGTATACTTTCAAATGCACTAAACTAATGAAAAGGAATGATTTAAATGGAATTTATTTTTGTTGAAATAATTTTTTTTTTTTTAATATATCTTTATTGATTTCAGAGAGAGGAAAGGAGAGGGAGAGAGAGAGCTAGAAACATCAATGATGAGAGAGTCATTGATTGGCTGCAGCCCGCAACCCGGGCATGTGCCCTGACCAGGAATCGAACCCTGATCGCCTGGATCCTAGGTCGACGCTTAACCCCTGAGCCACGCCCGGCCGGGCCTGTTGAAATAATTTCTAACTTTACCATAGTATTTGCTTTTAATCAGAGTTTGCTGCCTTTTCAGGCATAAAGTGAAAAGTATTAATAGAAGGAAGACCCTAACCAGTTTGGATAAGTCAGCTTATCAGATTTAATATGAAAAGTACAATTAAAAACGAATGAATTAAAATATTTTCAGACTTCAGGAAGTTTTAAATTTAAAAATAGGTGATAGCCTAACAGTAGTTGAATCTACTGTTAGGCCTTAGTGAACAAACTCATTTCTGTTACTTTTTGGTAACTGGTGTAATCCATTCAAACACATGCTTTCTAGATATTTTGATTTTGTTTTCACTCTCTGCCAAAGATGAAGAGTTGCCCAGCTGGGCATGGCTCAGCAGTTGAGCATCGACCTAGGGTCCAGGAGATCGCTGGTCAGTTTGATTCCTGGTCGGGCACAGGCCCGGGTTGCGGGCTTGATCCCCAGTCCGGGGCATGCAGGAGGCAGTTGATCAATGATGACTCTCTCATCATTGATGTTTCTACCTCTCTCTTTCTCCCTCTCCCTTCTTCTCTTTGAAATCACTAAAGATATATTTTAAAAAAACACACACACAAAGATGAAGAGTTAAGGTAATTTATGAGATAATGAAAATGGATTTCTTGTCATAAAGAAGGTGATATAGTTATGTAGTAATGTTGACTAATCAGAACTAGTAATATCCAAGTACTTGCATTTTTTAAACTCACCACTTTAGGAGGCCATACTTTTATAATTAATATTTATTGAGTTACTTTTTGAGTCTGTGTATAAGAGAGGGAGAGAGAAAGTGTTTATTAAAAGGGGCCATGATATACTGCTGTCATGTTTCAAATCGGGGCCTTCATTTATGTTGTTTCCCTGAAATTTTTCTTCATAGAATAGGATGTGATTGATCTCTAATTTGAGTAGTGACATCTCTTGTTTTACATATTTATGAAGTTTTGGATTTACTGTAAATTTTAGGAAGCACTTCCGGAAGAATAGTAGCATAATTAGGAGGCAGGTGGTTTTATTTTGAGATGGAGTATCCTTTAAGGGTGGTATGTATAGTCTTCATATTGCCTTTATAATTTATCAGAAGTATAAACATTTATTGTATAATAACTTAATGGATTATGGTGAAATTGCATATCCTTCAGGAAATCTCACCTCTAGTAATTGAGGACCAAATTTTTGGTGTCAGAAATGACCGTTTATTTCCATAAAAGATTAAAATCTTTGAGGTGTATTTACTACAGAAGGAGTCAGGAAACTACCTATTTTTGCATGGTTAAAAAATTTGAAAGAAGAATAATACTTTGTGACATGTGAAATTCAAATTGTAGTGCCCATAAATAAAGTTTTATTGGAACACAGCTGCTTTTGCATTGTAATGGCAGAGCTGAGTAGTTGTGGCAAAGACCCTATATGGCATCCTTATCACTTTGTACTGCCTTTGGTTCACTACAAATTTTATTGCTGCTGTTATAACTCGGTAGTGTTTTGAGTGATATGTATATTGCCAGTCTGCAGTATTTACTTTATTTTTTTTATACCAGTGCATGTCCATTATGTCAAAACAAGAAAAGAAAAAAAATGGACTCTGAGCGACATGGTTTTAAGGCATAGCAGAGTATTATTTTGTTGTTGAATTACATAAGCAAAACATTAGCCTTATTATGCAATGATACTGTAGCTGTGATGGAATACTTTATAAGCTGACATTACTGTAAGACTAAGCATACACTACAGTACTACTCTCAGCTCTCAATTTGCATAAAATAACAGTCAATTTAAAAAGACATATCTCATCAAAGCATAAGTTCATGAAAGTAAACATAGAAAATGAGGCTGCCACCAAAATAAGTTTCTGAGTGGCTCATTTATTAGCTAAGCAAGAAAAGCCATTTACTGATGGTGAATTAATTAAATTCTGGTTGATTGCAACAACAAAAAAAGTGTCCAGAGAAAATAAACTTGTTTTAGACTATTAACTTTTTAATCAAGAACAGTTGATTTAAGAGTCGAGGATATTTGAAATCAATTAAAAAACAAAATGATATAGTGTGGTTTTCCTTGTCTCTTGGTAAGTTGAAAGATGTTATTAATACTACTCAGTTATTGCTTATGCAAGGTGTCAATGCCAAGTTTGAATTGGCAGGCAAAATTAACCTCTGTCAATAATTTGTATAGAACAACTACAGGTGAGAATATTTTCAAAGTTGAGAAAACACTAAGTACAATCTGAAGTGGAATCTGCTAAGATGTGCTACAGCTGATGGTGGTAAAAATATATGTGGAACAAAAAAAGGCCTATTTGGACAAATTTACAAAGCTTGTAAAAATGGGAGGCGTTCAAAGCCTATAGGTTATTCATTGTAATATTCATCAGCACATACTTTGCAGAAAATATTTTAATTGATCATGTTATTTAATAAGTATTGTGAATGGTGAATTTCGTTTGCTCTCATGGACTTAACCAGTATCAGCTCCACGAATTTTTGGTAGACACTGAATATCCTGTCTGGCTTAGCAGTGGTAAAATATTACTGCAATTTTTTGAGCTCAGGGCTGAGATTGGAATTTTCCTGAGCAAAGAGGATGGTTCTCACCATTATTACCAAATACTAATTGGCTTTGGAACTTAGTTTTTTCTGCAGACTTGGAAATGTTTTTAAATGAATTTAACCTAAAATTACATGGCAGAATAGTGCTTCATGTAAAATTTAGCTGCAGTAAAGTCATTTTAGTGGCAACTGATGCTTGAATCACAAATAACATTAAGCTGCTTTATACATTTCTCATGCTGTCAAAGTGAGATCTTCATTCCCACATGAATTTGCATGAATATATTTTTCCAACCTCAAACTACAGTTCCAGCAGCATTTTTCCAGACATTGATGCAAATGCAAAAAGTTTCCATATTTCAAATTCCATTTAATTGTGCACTTGAGGAACTTCTACCTAACCTTCAATTGAAAGTGATTAATCTGCAATGTAATGATATACTGAAGGGCATGAATATGCTTAATTAAAATCATGTGCTTGTGGATTGATACCAGTGTTTGACAGGACCTGCCTGTCAGAAAAGACATTTTCAAAGATAAATACATAAAATCTGATCAGCCTTAACAGATGAGTATTTGCAATAGATTTTGATGATAGGAAGCTTGAATTAAGTGAAATACTAATCCCCCCCAATTTTATTCTTTTAATTAGCAGACTTACATGTTGTAAAATATTATACTCAGTTATTATGTCTTGAATTTATTCAATATAAAATGTTTTTCTCTTGTTATGTACACATCTACATGATTTTGCCTATTGCTTGCAAAGACAAAGACTAAAATACTTAGGATCTGTCCACTTATAGAAAAAGTTTATGGACTCCTATAGCAGTGCTTCTCAAACATGAATGCACATGATAATTACATGAGGATGTGATTAAAATGCAGATTCTGATTTGGTACGGCTGGGGTGCGACCCAGGATTTTATATTTCTTATAAGCATCCAAGATGATAACAGATGCTACTGGTCAATGGACTGTGTTTAGAGAAGCAAGGCTTTAGTATATTCAATGTTAGATTTTTTAGACAGATACACTAATACTTGTTAAGCATCTGTTATGTGCCAGGAGTAATGCTACGGGCTCTTGGCATAAATTGCCTCTTCAGAATGTCATAAAAGTTTGTTGGAAGGTATTATTAAGAACTACAGTGAGATTGGAACTCCTAATAAGAATTTTCAGTTAGAAACGTTGTGGTGGTGGTATTTTTTGCCTTGAGTATCTAGCTTCCTCTAGGACCTCATGGGAAAGGGGGAAGTCCTAGAGGAAGCTATACATCTAAGAAACAAACAATGGGAAGCAAAATACCACATTATGAGTTGGTCCAGGGCAAAGTAGAGACTCATGTTCTCATCTTCTGTACTAAATTTCATTGGACCATCACTGGGTTACCGAGCCAAAGAGTAGACATGGTATATAGCACAAAATGTTTTGCAAACATTTTCCCCCCGTCTCTTGTATTTTCATTTTTATAACCGTGTCTTTTGAAAACTCACAAAGTTAAAATTTTGATGAAGTCCAATTTATTTTTTTTCTTTTTTAGAAATTATTTTTAAGAATTGTGGCAGCCCAGCCGGTGTTGCTCAGTGGTTGAGCATAACCTATGCACCAAGAGGTTATGGGTTTCATCAGGGCACATGCCGGGGTTGCAGGCTCGATCCCCAGTAGGGGGTGTGCAGGAGGCAGCCGATTGATATTGATGTTTTTCTCTCATCGATGCTTCTCTTCTTCTTCTTCTCTCTCTAAAATCAATAAAAACATTTTAAAAAGAATTGTGGTAAAATATACATAATATAAAGTCTACCATTTTAACCATTTTTAAATGTACTGTGCAGTTGTACTACCATCACCAACATCCATCTCCAGAACTTTTGTCTTCCCCAACTGAAACTCTATATCCATTCAGTACTAACTGTCCATTCTACCGTGCTCCTCAACCTCTAGCAGCCACCATTGTATTTTCAGTCTCAATTTGAGTACTCTAGGAACCTCACATAAGTGGAATTAAACAGTACTTATTTATGTTTTTTTGTGTCTGGCTTATCTCGCTTATCTCACGTAGTATAGTATCTTCACAGTTTATCTATGTTGCAGCCTCTGTCAGAATTTCCTTCATTTTAAACATTGTTTAATATTCCACTTTATGTATATATCACATTTTATTTATTTATTCATTGGTGGACACTTAAGTTGCTTTCACCTTTTGGCTGTTGTAAGGCTGCTATCAGCATGGATGTACAAATGTCTCTTCTAGTCCTTGCTTTCACTTCTATTGGATTTATATTCAGAAGTGGATTTTCTGGATCATATGGTAATTCTAACGTTTAATTTTTTGAGGAACTGCCATACTGTTTTCCACAGTGGCTGCACCAGTTTACATTCCAGCAGTGGACAAGGGTTCAAATTTCTCCACATCCTAGCTAACACTCATTTTTTGTTTTGTTTTGGTTTTTGATAGTAGCCATCCTGATGGGTATGAAGTGGTATTTCATTGTAGTTTTGATTTGCCTTTCCCTAATGATTAATGATGTTGAGCCTCTTTTTATGTGCTTATTGGTCAGTTGTATATCTTTTTTGGAGAAATGTCTACTCAAGTCCTTTGCCCATTTTTAAATTGGGATTTCGTGGGGGTTTTTGTTGTTGAGTTGTAGGATTTCATTATATATTCTGGATATCAATCCCTTGTGAGATAAATGATTTGCCGATATTTTTACCCATCCTTTGGGCTGTTTTTTCATTCTCATGATGATGTTCTTTGATGCACAGGAGTTTTTCATTTTGATGAAGTCCAGCTTGTCTGTTTTTTCTTTTATTGCTTGTGCTTTTGGTTTCAAAACCAAGAAATCATTGCCAATTCCTGTGACATAAAGCTTTTCCCCTATGTTTTCTTACAAAAGTTTTATAGTTTTGGGTCTTATGATTAGATATTTGATCCATTTTGAATTAATTTTTATATATGGTGTTAAAGTAAGGGTCCAGCTTAATATTTTTGCATGTGGATATCCAGTTTTCCCAACAATATTTGTTGAAAAGACTTTCCTTCCCCCATTGAATGGTCTTGGCCACTCGTTAAAAAATCATTTGATCATATATGCGGAAGTTTGTTTCTGGGCTCTCTGTTTTATTCCATTGGTTTATATGTCTGTCTTTATACCAGTAGCATATACTTATTATTATTTTTGACTTGACAGAGTCACCAAGACTATTTAGTGGTGTAGTAGACTTTTCCTTTTTTTGTTTTGTAATGAATGATGGTAGTAAAGTAGGGAAAATATATGGGGGGAAAATCCTTGACCTCATACCATACACAAATATTAATTTAGGATGAATCATGGACCTCAATAGAAAAATAAAACTTATAAAGACATTTTTTTCCCTTTGGGGCATGCAAAATTATCTTAGGATAGAAAAATAATAATCAATAGAAAAATTAGATCATTTTTATTTCACCAAAATTAAACACTTCTTGTCAAAACAGAATAAAGAAAATGGAAAAATATTAGAGACTTAGAGAAATTGTATTGTCTATTTGTCCTCCATTATCTGACAGTGACTTATGTCTAGAATACATAAATAATTCCTACATATTAATAACAGCCTAATAAAAAATTGAGCAGTGGACTTGAAAATATTCTTGACATCAATAATAAAGATTTATGCAAATTGCCACTTAGCTCATGAAAAGGCAAATGCAAATCAAAATCAAAGCTGAGTAGCACTTCACTGCTATAATAAAGATTTTAAAAAGTCAACATCAAATGTTGGTAAGCACGTAGGAGTGTAAAGTAGTACAACCACTTTGGAGACTTTTAGCAGTTTTTTAAATAGTTCATATGCAACATTCTCACAACCCATCCCACTCAGGTATCAAGAAAAATAAAACATTTTTGTTTACAGAAGTAATTGTGCAGGAATATTTATAGTGACTATATACATATTTTAAAAATGTGATTTAATGTTTTCAAAATAATCCTGTGGCAAGGTAGAATTGATAGTTTTTTAAAATACAGCAAAATCTCAATGAGTTGTGAGCCCTTTGAGGCCAGTCTGTCTTATTGCTGCTTTATTTCCAATGCCAACCTTAAGACTTGACTGACTTGGCATTTACTCATTTGAGAATCATCAGTTTGAAGTGAGAGGGAGTATGAAAGGAGAGCAGAGGGCCATGCATTTACCCTTGGGAGTATTCATAGGTAACAAGAAGCAGAAAAGACATGGTTGAATTCTGAAAACTACAACTGTGTATTTTAAAAACCAAGGATTGAGAGGTGTTTTGTGTTTTTGTTTGTTTGTTTTAATCCTCACCCCAGGATGTTTTCCCCATTGCTTTCGAGAGAGTGTGGAAGGGAGATGGGGTGGGGGGAGGATGTGAGAGAGACACATCAATTGGTTGCCTCGAGCACTCCCTGACTGGGGCCCAGAATTGAGCTTGCAACTGAGGTATGTGCCCTAGTCTGGAATGGAGCCGGGGCCCTTCCGTCCACAGGCCCACAGGCCAATGCTCTAACCTCTGAGCCAAATCGGCTAGGGCATGGTTTTTCGTTTGCTTATTTTTATCGTTCCCCCACCCCCACCCCAAGACAGGAATAGTACACAATTTCTGATATAATAGCAGGATGAGAAAAAAGTGGAAGCATTGGTGGTACATGAAAGTACATTGTCAGGAGTATACTTATAATAGAGACCAGATTCTAGGCATCAAGTGGATATGGTTATAAATCACCAGCTTAAGGAAAGACTTATATGATAATATTAATAGCATGGAATTCAGGAGAAAGTTGTTTTATAAAAATGAAGGCAGGAGGAGGCAAGGAGGGAAAAGATGAATGAGAGAGATGGGATCAGGCAAATGCAAGATCCCTTGGATATCAAGAACAAATGGGATCAGAAGCAAAAATGGAAGGCTTTAGCTTTTTAAAGGCAGTTATCTCTTTGAGATGGAAAAAGGAGGAGAGCACAAGGAAGACATACTCAGACACAGGAATGCAAATAAACATGGAAGCGTGGTCATTATCCATCTAGTCCTCTGTCCAGATGAAGATGAAAGGAATGAAGGGAACTTTAATTTAAATAAGGTTTATAGGAATAGTTTTTAACTTTGCGGAGAGGATTGTCAGGGTGTGTGGAAGGGCCCTAGTGTCATTTGAAAATGTTCCACATATGATTCAGGATTCTGATAGTACTCTTCTTGTTCCCTTGAGAATCACTCGTTTATGTCAGCAGGGAATTAGTAGACATGGATAAAAGAATTTTTAAGAGTTTAATTGAAATTTAGCTAGAATTTGTGGTGCTTTAGTCTGTATAGTAGCAATTTTATGAGGGTGCTAATTTTCTCCCCTTAATCCTCAGGTGATTGTTTAATAACAGATGTTACCTTATTAATCTGTTTGATATATGTGTGTGTTTCATCTACCTGATAGAAATTAAAAACAGTCAAAACTATCAACTGCACAAAAATCTTTGGGATGTGATAGTAATAAAACAATCCTCAATTTAAAGTATAGTCAGTCAGTTAAGGTGTATATATAAGCAAAAATAATTAAATAGTAATCTCACTTAGTGCCAGAATTCTGTATAAGCTTAGAATAGGGAAAGTATGCTATTAAAGAGGTATTTTTAAAACTGTGGACCTGTGATCCATTAATGTTTCATGAAATCAATTTAATAGCTCACAACTAGCATTTTTCTTTGGGGGGGGGGATGTATACATATTTATTAATTATATGTATAAATAAAAATATTTAATATAAGGAATTGGCTCAGGCAACTATGAAGGCTGAGAAGTCTCAAGATTTGCATTTGGCAAGCTGGAGACCAGGAAAGCTGATGTATAGTTTTAGTCTGAGTCTGAAGGCTTCAGAACCCAAATTGTTAATATTTTGTTGTTATGGTTGTTTTTCTTTTTTAATAGACTAAAAAATACTGGCGTGCACTGCATGCAGTAAGAAGTATTTGTGGAACTTTTTAATATATGTATGTATGTATCTGTGTACTGAGTTAGGTGGAAAATATATTTCTTAATGTGGATTGCAGTCATAAGTGTTGGAAATCCACTGTAGGTTGTTTTGATACAAGAGCGTGGACGTTATAAATATCTTAAAGTCTCTTTCACCTCTTTGTAGAATTCATTCATTAAGTTTATTGACATCTCAACTAAACACATGTATGTATTTTGTGTTTGTATTTAAAGATATATTGTGTGTGTATTTTTTTTCTTCTTCTTATTAGGTGCAATGGATGAGCTTCATAGTCTGGATCCAAGAAGGCAAGAATTATTGGAAGCTAGATTTACAGGAGTTGCAACTGGAAGCACTGGGAGCACCGGCAGTTGCAGTGTTGGGGCTAAAGTAAGTAAAATTATAATCTTTATTTGACATTCTTTACTTGTATTAAATGACCTAAAATATATTTTGTGCTTAACAACAAAATATTACTGTAATTTTCATAATGTACAGAAAGAAATTCAATGTTATGAACTTGATTTCTAATATAGCATAACATATTCCAGGGGCATTAAGATATAATACAGCATATTAGGTTTCAGGGGTAAAGAGGAGTGTCTTTCTCCCATTACATAATTTTTAACTTTCTTGTCCTCTGCCTCTTTCTTGCCCCGTCATGCATGTTCCTATCTGTACGTTAATCTGCTCCTTCTAACTGCTGCATAAAGCTTAATAGTGTATCTGTTATCCTTTCCACTGATAGACATCAGGTTGTCTTCAACTTCCCACTGCCTCATAGTGCACTGCATATCTTGTGCTTGTTCTCTTATGGACCTTTGTGAGTAATTATTTAGGATATATTACCAAAAGCAGAATTGCTAGGACATAGGGTATGTGTAGACTTAAGTGGAATAAATAGTAAAAGATTGCTGTTCAAAACAGTTGTACAAAACCAATCTGCACTTTCAGCCGCGTGCATGAGTATTTTTATATAACCACATCCCAGAAACACCTAGCATCATCCAGATTCATCATTCTTGGTAGTCTTATAGGTATAAAATATCTCATTATTTTACTTATACCACCAGTTATTTTGAGAATGCATTTTATTCTATTTAAAATAAATTTTATTTTTATTCTTTGGATGATCTCTAAGAAAGAATAAAAGTCCTGAAATATCAATCTTCACAAATAGTTCGAACCACTTGACAAAGAAGCTCGAAAACTAAAATTGGGTCCAGTGGATCCTGATGGCATTCTAAAAGTTAAAATGTCTTCCCCAGCCCTGGTCCACAAAGATATTCTACAGTTTCTTCTATTAACTTTATAGTTTTATTGTCGTATTTGCTCTTTAGTTCATCTAGGTCACACCTTTTATATAGTATTGATAGGGATCCAGTTTTATTTCTCTCCATCTAGGAAACCAGTTTTCTCAATAATGCTTCTTGAATCATTTGTTTTTCCACTGATTATATTAAGTTGCCATGTATATATATGGACATGTCTCTGAAATTTCTCTTATGTTCCAGTGATCTGTCTGTATTCACATTTAAAAGAAAAGCAAAAAACATTTTGGATTCTTTTTACGTGTTAGAACAAGTCTCTTCAAACTTCTTTTGTAAAGTTGATTTAGTTACTGTTTCTTCTATGGAGTTCTTAGGAACTTTTGTCTAGTTTTTGTGAATTTGGGGGCAAATTCCTGGATACTTTAAAGTTTTTGTGGCTGAAGTATTATTATATTTTCTAGTTAGTTATTGCTGACCTAGGAGACTTTTGATTTTTATAGGTTGGTCTTGTTTTGTATGTAACAGTCTTGCTGTTGGTCTCTTTTATTGGTTGTAATAGTTTGTTGATTCTCCCTCTAGGTTTCTCTAAAAAAATAGTAATTATCTTCCAAAAATGAGTTTCATTTCTTGCACTTCAGTATATTTATTTATCCCTTAGAGTGGTCATCAACTTCAGTACTTTGTCTTGTTCAAGAAGAATTCATCTAATGTTTCTCCATTAAGTGTAATGTGTGCTATAGATTTAGTGGATGTAACCATGCCTAAATTAAAGGAGAGCTTTTCTATTCCTGGTTAGTAAAGAAGTCTGTTTGTTTTTGTTTGTTTAAAAATCATAAATATTGTTGAGCTATATGAAATTCTTTTTCAGTTCTTGGTTGAAACACTCAAAAAATTTTTCTCCTTTGAACTATTAATGTGAATTATATTAATATATATATTTTTAAATGTTGAACCTGTTTGCATTTCTGGTATAAACCCTACTAGGCTATGATACACTATTTTTTTAAATATGTTTTATTGATTTTAGAGAGACAAAGGGGGAGGGAGAGATAGATAGAAGCATCAATGATGAGATTGATTGATGGGCTGCCTCCTGCACGCCCCCTACTGGGGATTGAGAGCCTACAGTCCCTGCATGCACCCTGACCAGAAATTGAACCGGTGACCTCCTGGTTCATAGGTTGATACTCAGCCACTGAGCCACGCCAGCTGGGCTGATACACTATTTTTAAATATATATTTATTGGATTTAAAAATATATTTATTGGATTTAATGCATGATTAACTATTTTATTTTGGATTTTTGCATTATGTGGTTACAGAAGAAATAGATGTATAGACCTGAAGAGTTCAGTGAATTTTCACAAATGTGTATGCTCGGAGTAATCCACACCCCTCTCAAGATACAGAACATTTTCATTATCCTACCTTACCTGTTTTATAAATCATTATCACACTAGCCTCATAAAATGAACTGCTTCCCCTTCACTATTTTCAGTTTTTTTTAAAACATTCTGTATATGATAGGAAATGTACAGTGGAAGATGAGGAGGCGTTTACCTGTAAAACTGTCTTGGCCTGGGGTTTATTGGGAGTAGAGGTCTTTTACTATCATTTTAAGTTTTTAATATTATTTAGTTTTTATTAAGGTATAATTTTACATGTAGTAAAGTTAACCCTTTTTATTATATAATTCTGCTATCAGTTTTGACAAATGTATACAAATGTATACAATTGTGTAACCCCACCACAAGTTAAGATACAATTCCCAAAGTAGCCCCCATGGCCTTTTGTTGTCAGCCACTCTAGATTGCCCTGGCAAACACTGATCTCTTTTCTGTTCCTGTAGTTTTGCTTTTGCAAGAATGTTATATAAGTGTAGTAAGTATTGTAATATGCAGCCTTCTGAGTCTGACTTTTAACTTTGCATAATGCATTCATTTGAGATTCGTCCTTGTTGTATGTTATCAATAGTTTATTGCTTTTTATTGCCGAATAGTATTTCATTGTACCACACTTCTTTTTACACTTGATCTTAGCCAAAAGGCCGAGAAGCGATCACACTTCTTTTTAATAATTAGGAACCACGTTAGGTTATGCTTGTTATGTGGTTGTCTTTTAGAATGTCAGTCAGCTAATGTAGAAGGAATGTAGAATCAGAAAATTAACATTTAATACTCTCCATTATAATTATTAATTAAGGCAGAAGTCATCAGTGAATGCTAAAAACAGCAAAATGTTATGAAGAACAAGGTCTCAAAGTTTTACCTTATAGATTAGTAATGAATTATAGAAGAGAAAATGTGCTTTTAAAATGGAGAGATTTTGTTGGTCACCATTTCTCCTAGATGAGGAACATTTGGGTGGTTTCCAGTATTTTGAGAATTGTAAATAAAACTATAAACTTTGCATATTCCCCTCTCTTTGGATTTGGCAGTTGTTTATGTGACGTAAATATCTCACAAGACAAAATATAGAACATTTCCATTCCTCCGAAAAGTTTTCTTCTGCCCCTTTCCCACTTGCCAAACTCTTTCCCCAAACCCCTTGTCTGACTTCTATCACTAATAGATTAGTTTTGCCTGTATTTTAACTCCATGTAAATGGAATCTTGCAGTATACTCTTTTATAGCTAGCTTCTTCCATTTAACATATTTTTGAGGTTTATTCATGTTGTTGCTGTTCAGTAGTTCATTCTTTTTGTTGTTATGTGGATATGCCACAGTTCTCTGTTTGTAGAGTGATATTTGGATGTTTTCAGTATTTGCCTGTTATGAATAAGGTTGCTCTAAATAATCTTGTACAAATCTTTTTGTGGACGTATATTTTCATTTCTCTTGAAAAAATACTTAGGCGTTGGAATAGGGTAGGAGTATGTTTTAACTTTGATAATTAACTTACACAGTTTTCCAAGGTGCTTATACCATTTTCTACTCTAATCAGCAATATATATACACGAATTTTAATTGTTCCACATCCTTACCAACATTCAGTGTTACGATTCTTCCTCGTTTCAGCCATTCTAGTGGGTGTGAAGTGGTATCAGCTCAGTTATTTATTTTTTTTAATATATCTTTATTGATTTCAGAGAGAGGAAAGGAGAGGCAGAGAGAGAGAGATAGAAACATCAAAGATGAGAGAGTCATTGATCGAGCCCACAACCCGGGCATGTGCCCTGACTGGGAATCGAACCCTGATCACCTGGATCCTAGGTCAATCAAGGCTCAACTGCTGAGCCACACCCAGCCAAGCAGCTCAGTTATTTTTAGTTTTTCTTATTTCTTGGTTAATGCTCTCTCCCTAAAAACTGCTTTATCTGTGTTTCACAAATTTTGATAGGTGCCGTTTTTCTTATTTAGACATATATTTCATAATTTACTTCCTTTTTAACACAAGAGTTGTCATTGTGGGATATTTTGAGCTGTTTTTTTATGGATTTTAATTTGCATTACATTTTGATATGGGGTCATTTCAGTATGACCCCAATACTGAAATATACCCTGTTTTATAAACATTTCATATCTAATATCTGTTAATTGTATTTGTTCAGATCTTAGATATCTCCTTGTAGTTTCAGTTTGGTCTTTTTTTCTGAGAGAGGTATATTAAAATCTTTAGCTGTGGTTATTAACTTACATAGTTTAGCTTGAAGTTTATCAGTTTTTGCTTTGTATATTTTAAGGCTATTTTTTTTTTTTTTACATGCATATATCTTCTTATTTTGTTGCTTTTATGACTATAGTTATTTTCCCTTAAATATTTGGTTTTCAGATTTTAAGATTACTATTCTAAGCTTTCTTTTGGTTTATTTTTGTCTTAGGTATGTATTTTTCTATTATATTTTTACTTTTTGTTTTAAGTGTGTTTCTTATAGACTGTGTCTTTTTGATGGAATGTGAGCTTTTTACCTCTTAAATGGTGGACTTGTCCATTACATTTATTATTACTGTTATTTTTTTACGTAGTTCTGCCATTGTCAGATGTCTTTTATTTGTACTATTATTCCCCTTCACTCCTTGCTTTCCATTGGACAAATGGAGTTTTTCCTGATGTTTTAAAGTTACATATTCTATTTTTAGTATATGATAATACACTATACTCATTTATGTATTCCTGTCTTCTCAAATTGATATTTATGTATTTCTACAGGTTTTTTTCTCCTCCTCTCCCCCTTCTTTACAACTTTTTACTTTGAAAAAAAATATTATACTTTCAAAAAGTATATGTTATCACAATAAATGAGAATCTATCTATAGGCTATTGACAAGAAACATTCACCCCAAATGACAAAGATTGGAAAGAAAATATTTCAGGTAATCATAAAGAAAAAGAAAGTGGAATTAAATATAAATTTGAGATTAGTTTCTCCTCAACTCAGAACCTTCCAAAGACTTTCCATGACATTTAAAGTAAAATTCAATGTCTTCACCGTGTCCTAACAAGACATTCTGATCTAGCTCTAGATTAACTTCCGTATTTAACTAATAACTATCTCACTATTGCACCCACACTGGTTTATTTGCCTGTTGCCTCCAACACACTTCTCCCTCACT
This sequence comes from Miniopterus natalensis, assembly GCF_054644295.1. Classification (NCBI taxonomy): domain Eukaryota; kingdom Metazoa; phylum Chordata; class Mammalia; order Chiroptera; family Miniopteridae; genus Miniopterus; species Miniopterus natalensis. The sequence goes on from NC_142088.1 coordinate 41,888,016, forward strand.
TAATTAAAATTTCTATTCAAATGTCACCTCTTCAGAGAGGTTTTGATACCTGTATCATACTGTCCTTTGCCCCACTTGATTTTTTAAAAAGTATTGTTGATTCCTTACATAATGCTAAATATTTATATGTTTGTTTATTGTCCGTTTCCCTTCTTGTAAAGTAAATCCCATGAACACTTGGGCATAAGCCTTCTTTTTTTACTGCTATACTCCAGCATCAACAATAGTACTAAAGCCCTCAGTAAATATTTTTGAATGCATGAATGAATATCAAAACATTTCTCAAAACTGAAAGCCTGAATGGTACATAGATATTTTTTAAGGACTAAGAATTCATGGAAAAGATATGACAGTTATAAACTTTTATATGTCAAACAGTCCTAAAAATACATTGTGAATTGATTAAAGTACAGTTATAGTGAGGGTTTTACTATACTTCTTTTCGATTTTGACTGTTCAAATATGTATAAAAGGCTATAAAGACAGAATTTGCACAACATATTTTATAAGCTTGATTTGATTAGATACACATACATAATAGTCAATCCTCTTTATTCAAGGATTCTGTAATTGCAAATTTGCCTACTCACTAAAATTTATTTGTAACCTTAATATCGGTTCTTGCATTGGTTTTGCTGGTCATTCAAGGGCCTATGCATGTGGGGAGAGGTGAAAGTTTTGAGTTGCCTGAGGCTGAACAAAGTGACATTCTGCCTATCTGTTTCAGTTCTCATATGGTAAACAAGTGTTATTTTCTGTTTACTTAGTGCCATGTTTTTCACATTTTTGTACCTTTTATTGGTAGTTTCACTGTTCAAAATGGCCCCCATGGGTGGTAGTGCTGTAGTGCTGTCTAGTGTTCTAAACACAAACTGAAGTGCCTGAGGGAGAAAATTCTAGGTGATAAACTTCATTCAGGCATGAGTTATAGTGTTGCTGGTCATGAATTCACTGTGAATGAATTGAGATTATATATTAAAAAGGTGTCTTTAAACAGAAACCCACCTTTATATAAAACAAGATTATGTATTGTTTGGTTGCGTAAAATGTTGAAGCAGCTTGCAGGAACTTAACCGTGTATTTCCCTTAGTGGCAATGATTTAGCATTGGCTAATTCATTGTTCACAGCTAATAACAAAAATTGACTGGAGAGACAGAGAACTTTTATTCCATCATATGCCACTTCTTTAATCTTACGCCAGGTCTGCTTCACCTGTTAACTTGCCTCAGATCCTTATGGCCTGAGTTTGTGGCTCTGTGTTAGGATTACTGGTAGAAGGTAAAGGTAAATGTTATAAATTGTACTGATGTAAAGTTATTGTGTAGCTGTAATGTTTAGAGAAGGAGCTAAATGTAAAGACTTACTTTCTTATTTTACATAATGAGTAGTTACACACAATTTAAACTGAAAGAATAAAAAATATACAAAAGCATATTTTTAAGTTAAGGTAACATTTGAAGAATTAAAAATAAAAATATAAATGCATTTATCAGGAAGAAGGGGAAGCTGATACCAGTGAAACTCAATTCTTCATCTTTCTTGGCAGGGTCAATGAAGGACTTACTGAACTTTATTACATAGAGTGGAATACTCTACACTGGTTTGAAACAAAGGAAGTAGCAAAGGGGAAAAAAGAATGGAGAAGCTATCTATGTGTAGATTTGGAAGTTTCTCCAAGGTATATTAAGAGAAAAGAAAGTAGTCTAGGACAGTCTACATAATGTTATCTTTTGAGTAAGAAGGGTGGAAACAAAGAATGTATATTTAATTTCCTAGTGTAGACATAAAGCCTTCTGTTCTAGAAAGGGAAGAAACAAACGGAAAATAGTAGCCTGTTTGCATTACCTATTCAAAAATTTAATTAAAAACAATTTTTTTAAATGGTTGCCTTTGAATAGTGGAACTGGTGTGGGAGGGAGAAATTTGTATTTCTGTAATGAAATTTTTTCCATTTGTCTGTGTGTTGCTTTTATATTTTAAAAACTGTCCTTTGAATGTACAAAAAATCTGAATGCTTCAGATGTCTGTCAGTGTGTGCTTACATGTGCGTGTACTATATTTCAGAGTGTTTAAGTGATTATGTCCTGGACTTTGTCAAGCCTCTCCCTTCTGTCATCCTTTCTTCTCAATAATTTGAAACTTTTATAATTTTTTATGTTGAGATATAGTTTAAATACCCTAAAATTGCCCCCTTTATAGTGTACATTTTGGTGGTTTTTAGTATATCACAGAATTGTGCAGCCATCACCACTAATTCAGAATATTTTTATCACCCCATGAAGAAACTCCATGCACATTAGCAGCAACTCACCATTTCCCTCCTGCCCTACCCCATGCACCAGCCCCTGGCAACCACTATTCTACTTTTTGTCCGTATGGATTTGCCTCTTCTGAACGTTTCATATAAGTAGAATCATACAATATGTGACATTTTGTGTCTGGCATTTTTCACCTAGCATAATGTTTTCACAGCTTATGAATGTCGGATATTTTAGTGCTTTATTCCTTTTTATGACCGAATATTCTATTGTATTGTTGTGTCACATTTTGTTTATTCATTCATCAGTTGGTGGACATTTGTGTTGTTTCCATTTCTTTTAATGTGAATAATGCTGCTACGAACACTCTGGAACAGGTTTTTGTGTGGACATATGATTTTAGTTCTCTTAGGGAGTAGAATTAAGTCACTGATATTGACACAGCAAAGAAAAATAGACCAATGGAACAGAAGAGAGTCTAGCAGTAGATACATCCACGTATAGTAACTGGATATATGACAAAGGTGACACTGCAGTGCAGTGGAGAAAGGATGGCCTTTTATAATAGATGATGTTGGATCAATCGCATACCCATATGGGAGAAAAGATGACTCTTGATTCTCAACTCTTGCCATCATACAAAAATCAGTTCCAGGTGACACTTATAGATCTAAATACAAAACCTAAAAACAATAAAGCTTTCATCAGTATAATGATAGCAAGTTCATAAATGGGTCACAAAAGGCACTAACTATAAAGGAAAATATTTGGTAAATGTAACTATGTTGAAATGACACCAAAATATGAATGAAAAGTTAAGTCATAGAGGATTCACACCCAGAATATGTAAAGAATTCCTACAAATCAAGAAGTAAAAGACACACAGTCCGTGGTCAGAGTTTCAAAGGTCACATTGTTCTACCAGGCTTATAATGAAAACTAGTAGAACCCTGTTCCATTCTTCCAACCCTGCATTCATTCTTCACAGAGGCACTCCTCACCTTAACAGCTTTTTCTTATATTATATATATTACATATCTTTGTTTTATCTATGTGTGTATTTCTAAATAAGATTATTATAGGTCTTTGTCTTTTTCAGTTTTAGATACTTATTGACTTCCTGTTACAGATGATGAGTTAACTGTTAAATGATCCAACCTTCCACCCCTATAGAAATACTCATACTTCCCTGACCTCATCTTAATTTATATATACTTCAGTTTTTAGTTTGATCATTATTTCATTATTTATATTATGACCCTGTAAATTTTATTTACAGCCATGAGATTCCATAATTACATTTCTTCTTTTATACAACTGGTTGTTTTCCCTAGAGTTATAGTTGATTTATTTCTTTCGTTTTTTTAGTATTCAATATAAGCATTCACAAAGTCTCCAGCAGACGTGTGAATCTCTCATTATTTTCAGATACAAATTATTCTTATTTTTCTTTAGATATTCCCTCCCCCCTGACACTTTCATTGTTTTGCTCTTATCCAGGCTAGTTGCTCTCTGTTTCTCCTGAATGCCTGCCTGGAGTTCCTTCCATCCTGTAATCTTTTTTCTTGATCAGCATGGGAATTCCTATTGTATCTGCCCTGTGTTTGAGCTCTTTCCTTTCCCCCATATCTTCCTCTTTCTCAGTTTATTCTTTTGTTTTGGCAGAGCAGATTCCCTAGTAATTTCCAGAGAATAGGTACATTGGTAGTCAAATTTTTGAGACCTTGCATACTGTTTTTCATAGTGGCTGTCCTAATTTATAATCCCTCCAAAAACAATGCACAAAGGTTTTCTTTTCTCTAATCCTTATCAGTACATGTTATTTCTTGTCTTTTTTATAATAACCATTTTGAGAGGTACAAGGTGATATTTCATTTTTTTCTTTATCTTAAGATTATTTTTCTTTATCTTTGGTTTTCAATAGTTTGGCTATGATGTTACCTAGGTATGGAACTTTCTTTTATATAAACCCTAATGGTAATCCCACAAAAAATCTAGAACTGAGACACACAACAAAAAAAAGAGGAAACAGGAAAAAAATCATAGAATACTACCAAACTAAAATAACAGATGGAAACACAAGGGAAAAGAAACAGTGGCAACACAGAGCTACCAGAAAACAAAAGGTAAAATGGCCGTAGGAAATCCTCATATGTCACTAGTTACTTTACATGTAAATGGACTGAACTCACCAATAAAAAGACACAGAGGAGTGATTGGATCAAAAGAACAAAACCCAACCATAAGGTGCCTTCAAGAGACACATCTCAGCTGCAAGGACATACATATATAGACTCAATGAAAGGGTGGAAAATGATACTCCAATATAGACTCAATGAAAGGGTGGAAAATGATACTCCAATCAAATGGTATCTGGACAAAAGTGGGTGTAGTATACTTATTATATCAGACAAAATAGATTTAAAGATAAAAAAGGTAATGAGACAGAGATGGACATTTTATTATAATAAAAGGGATAATACATCAAGAAGATGGAACACTTATCAGCATTAAAGTATATAAAGCTACTACTAACAGAACTAAAGAGGAAAGGGAGAAACTGACAAAAGCAATTCTAGTAGGGAACCTAGATACCCCATTGACAGCTATGGATAAATCTTCCAAACAGAAAATCAATAAGGCATTAAATGATACATTAGACCAAATAGATATAATTGACACTTAGAGAGCCTTTCATCTCACAACATCAGATTATATATTCTTCTCTGGTGCACATGGAACCTTCTCAAGGATAGACCATATGTTGGGACACAAAGCTAGCCTCAACAAATTTAAGAGTGAAATCGTCCTAAGCATATTTTCTAGCCACAACGCTTTGAAATTGGAAATCATCTGCAAAAAGAAAACACACAGGATATTAAACAATGACTGGGTCAAAGAAGAACTAAGAAAACATCAGGAGATACATAGAGGCAAATGAGAATGACAGTATGACATATCAGAACTTCTGGGATGCAGCAAAAGTAGTAATAAGACAGAAGTTTATATCATTACAGGTCTATCTCAAGAAAACAAGAAAAATCTCAAATAAAAAAACCTGATGTTTCACCTTTAAAAACTAGAAAAAGAAGAACAAATGAACACCAGAGTCAGTAGAAGGAAGGAGATAATAAAAACTAGAGCAGAATTAAACACAATAGAAAACAAATATAATAGAAAATTTAATGAAACAAAGTTGGTTCTTTGAGAGGATTAATGTGTACGGTTTTCTTTGTACTTACTCTGCTTGGAGTAATACGTAAGCTGCTTGAATTTGTAAATTTACACCTTCCACCAAATTTTGGGACTTTCTAGCTATTCAATTACTTTCTCTGCTCCTTTTTCTCTCCTCCTGTGACTCCAAATCCATGTATAGTGTCCAACTACTATTTTTCAATAATTTTTCTCTCTAGTTTGAATAATATCTTCTGATCTTCAGTACCTTTTTCCATTCTGATGTCAAGCCCATCCAGTGAATTTTTTTATTTTAGACTAAACTTTTTAGTTTTGGAATTTGCACTTGGTTCTTTTTTTATATTTTAATTTCTTCTGCTGAAATTTCTAATTTGTTCAACTCTTACAAGTATGTTTTCCTTTGTCATCTGAGCATACTTACAGCAGCTGCTTTTAGATCTTTGCTAATTCTGATACCCGAGTTACCTTGTGGTTGTCTCTGCTGGTTGTCTTTTCTCTTGCGTATGGGTCATATTTTCTTGTTTCTTCATAAGTTTAGAAATTTTATTTATATCCTGCACACTGTAAATGATACACTATATGACTTTGGGATTTGGTATAGTATTCTTCTGTTGAGTGTTGACTTTTTGGTGGTTATTTGTATTAGGAAAGAATCAACTTCGCTGGGCTGAAATCTAAAGCATGTCTCCCTACAGGGGATGGCAGCTAACGTCTCTGTTTAGTTGTAGCCTTACCTGGACTGCTTAGAGTCTGTTCCACACTTGCATAGATCAGTGACCAGCCAGAGACATGGATAGAGGTAATTTGCAGAATTTGCAACTCTGTCTTTGCTTTTTTTTCCTAGCATATGCCTGTCTTTCCAGCTGCTGTGGTAGTTCCAATCTGGTTTTTCAAGGCATTAAGACTGCACGTGATGATCCAAGTTTCAGCTGCTCTGTGCAGCTCACACTAGTGGCCTTCCCTCTGGCTAAAGCTGTAAAAACAGGAAACCCACCTAGTTCTGTTCCCTTCTTCCGTATGTTGCCTCTTATCCAGACTCTGCTTGCTTTTGGTTGTTCAAGTGCTTTCAGGTAGTTGTCTTTTATATATTTTTCCAGAATTTATAGTTGTCTGCAGGAACATTGGTCTCATAAGAGATATTCTGTTACTGTTTGTGGCAGAATCTGTATTTTTGAATTATTTGTTTTAAAAGGTAAAAATATGTCATGAATTTATATTGATACTTCCAATTCAAATCAGAAAGACAAGGGTTTTATTTATATCTGCATATTTTTTCTTCTGTATCAAGAATTGTTCTCAAGGACATAAAAAAATGATAGAATTAGAATATCATGTAATTGTTTACTTTTTTCCCTACATACACAGCAGTCTCAAAACAACTATATTTGTGCTATTACAATGACCAAAGTGATTACTGAAAACAGTTAAAGAATATTTCACTCGTGCTTTCCATAAAATTCCATCCCCCAATTTTTAAAATATTGTGTTATTAACTTTGTATGTATGCATTTAGCCATTAAATTTCATAGTTTCTTCCTTGTATTTCTTATTTAACCTTTATCAGTAAGTAATATTATTGATTGCATCAGTTCTTAGGATGAAATTTCATTTTGGTTATCTGAAGCTTGTTCTCTGGAATCTTTTGGAAGGCTCATGGGAGCAGTATTTCCCGATTTCTGGAATTTTGATAAGTTTATCTATGCCTTTTATATGTTAAAAATAAATTTTACTGGATATAAAACACTTTATTCATATTGTCTTGATTATCTTGATATGTTACTTCATTCTCTTTTGGCATAAAGTGTTGCCTTTGAAAAATTTAATATTCTTAGGTGCATATTGTGTTCTTTCAGGCAGTAGTTTCAGTTTTTAAAAAAATTTCAAGGAGGATTTCTTGAACTATAGTTTCTGCTATTTGTTTTCTTCTGGTAGTGCTCTTTAAAGACTCCTGTTATCTGAATGTTGGATCTCTGTTGCTTCAATAATTGTTGCTTTCTTATTCTTTTTATCTTTTCATTTCTTTTGATTTCAAAAGTGTTCTTCCTTTTTGCCTTCTGTTTCTCTTAAAACATCATCTGTTGTATGTATTTTCTCTTGGTTTCATTCAGGCTTAATCTTCATTATTAAACCTATTTTCCCCCCCAAATTTTTGATGCTTTCCTGAGCTCTGTTACCTTATTTCTGAGTTTTTTTGAAATCTGATTTATGTTCTTTCATGTCTTGAGTCATTTTAGTAATGTCTTTTAGCTCATTTTGAAATACTAGGTTACAGTTTCACCTATTTTGTGAAATGTGTATGTGTGTCTGGTAGGCTTTTACTATCAGGGTATTATTCTGTATCTTACTCGCTTTTTTCTTATAATAACTTCGTGGGATGACTTGGATGACCTGCATCAGTTTCTGTTACTTACCTTTTGTTGTTTTTTGGTGTGTTTTTTCCTGTTTAGAATGGCCTTTCTCAGAGAGCTCCCTCTGCTGTTGTTTTTGGGCACTCTTCAAAAGTATGGCATTTGCTTTCTGAGATTTCCAGGCTTTGCTCCCTTCTCCACTTTTATTTTGATATTCTTGTTTCTTTATCTTCATTGTACCTGTTGTGCTCAATTTTGTTTCTGTACCCAGTAGTTTATCCTTATTGTGACACCCTTAGTGAAGGATTCGTTTCAAGAGCTCATAGGGCCTAGCGAGATTGCTCTAACTTCTTCAGCCTTCACTATGGACACCGTGCACTTAGTCACTATTGGAAAGGGCAGAGACCCTTCCTTCAGGTATAGCTTCTGTCCTCAAGTTGACTTATTGGTCAGTTGCATTTGCCTTTTTGGGAGTCTCTGTCATCAAATCTTTCAGACACCCTATTTCCTTCTGCTTCCTCTCGTACCATGCAGGCTCTGCAGCTGTTGGTGATCTGTTCCCATCTGCTATTTTGGGGAGATTCCTAGTCACCCAGTTTTGTTGTAAATGTTTTGTGTGGGTTTGGGGTTTATATTTTTATGTGGAGATTTAGAGATGATGAAAAACGCTGCCACTGCCTCCATTGTCCCTGAATCTTTATAGTTTATCACTTCTTAATTGCTATTTATGGTGTTCTTTGTTTCAAGTTTGATCATTTTACTCTAATTAGATTATAACTTCCTCTAAATAGTGCTTGAATCTTAATTAGTTTGAATGCTGTTTGTATTGAAAACAGCCTTTACAGTGTCCCACGTAGTACTGGACATATGGGCAATAGCTTGGAGTCATCAGTTTGGAAATTAGCCTAAAGGTAATTATAGCCCAACTTTTGTAACCTTTTAATAGGATTAACAGCTACACTTACAAATTGAAGGGCAGTAGGGATATCAGCTGGTCTGCCTGCACATAAAGTTTATTCGTGCATTGTCTTTGACATATATGCCATAGCTTGTCATCACTTATTCTAAACATTCCTGGAAGACATTAATCTGATGTACTGTTGGTTCAAACAAGTCCACAAAATAGTAAGCATCATAGGAACATATTGGAAACATAGCAAACATCATCCTGCAAAATAATAACTCATTTCTATTTGTCACAATTTAAAAATATTGTAAAGGAAATGTAGGAATTCTTGAGTGAAGCAATTAAAATGGTCAGGATGATAAATTTTCTTAAAACCCTAAGCCAAGACAAACCAAAGATTGTCCAGTTTGTTAATATGAAGAGAGGCAAATGGGTGTGGATGGGATGTCATGGAATTTGATAAGGTTGTGAAGAGAATTAAGGAACACAAACAATACTTTTAGTTAAAGGAAGCATTAGATTTTATATGTTGAATAGTAGTTTTAGGGTTCTTGATTTCCTAACGATAGCCCACTTCCTTTGCTCCGGAATTTGGTATTCTAAAAACTCCACTAGTAAGCTTGTTCCTAAAATACAGAAGAACTTTATTGACTTGATAAAACTTTCTAAAATGTTTATAGTGTTAAGAGGTTGGTAATTCTTATATTTACTTCATTTGTCTTCCTTCCTTTAAAGGAATCATACTTTAATTTTTGAAGATAGATTATTTATGTAATATATTTTGTTTAAAATTACTCCTAAATTTTACCTTTTTAAAAATCTTTTAACAGGCCTCAACAAATAATGAAAGCTCTAATCACAGTTTTGGAAGCTTGGGATCTTTAAGTGACAAAGAATCAGAGGTAAGTAACTTCATCTTAAATATGGTGCTATTAAAGTAAAAGCTGGAATCACCTTTTAAAAAAATTGAATAGATTATTTTTTTCATCAGTTCTTATGCTAAATGTTAATGCTTTTTAAGTTTTTATAGGAGCATTTTATTCTGCCTTATGAAACACAGCATTCAGACTGAAGACTATATTTGGCATTAGAAAGAAAATATAGTTTCTTTGGTTATGGAGCTGAACCTGTGGTATAGGTGTTCTTAATGGAATACACTTACTAGCCATTCATAATTGTAGGAGATGAAGGTGGTTTTTGAAATATATTGTTTCACGGTTTTCCTTTATTTCTCGTTATATTTCCTCTTATTTTGGCTTTGAAGTAAGGGTTTGTTTACTTTCTGAAATACAAGATATAAGGATTTTTTCTCTCATTTTGAAATTTCTTATGGAATCTCATACTGTTGGTTTTCACTTTTCTTACTTAAAAATATCTGAAAACTCTCCTCCCCTCCCACCCACTTATTGACCCCACTGAGAAAATACATTGGATTTTGTAAGTAGTCATTTGTATCCATGGTATAGTTCACTCTGAGCATGATATACTTGATGGCATGCTTTTTAAATGTGTAGACCGGAATTTTTTGAGTTGTAGCATTTACTGGTTGATCTGCAACTTCACTTTTTGTGGACATAGCCTGTAATATTGTCTCTTCTCAGATTATAGAGTTCTGTCACTTACTTTTCAGTGTATGTGTGTGTATGTGTCTGTGTGTGTTGTTTTCCCTGTCAGTGTTAATTTATTTCTACTTGAACCATTTTAGTCTTTTTTCCTATTTGGTATATCACTTTGATAATACCAAAAGGTTGTTAACACTCAGTAACTCTTAGCCATTCCGTGGAAAGGGAATATCAAAGGTGGCATCTTTTTAAGTCCTCTGTTATAGAAAGCATCTAGGGATCTCTAGGTAGACAGTTTTGTGCAGTTCTGTGCAGGCACCCTGACACTCCAAAGGAGTGTGGCATAGGGCTCTCACTCATCAGGCTTTCCCTTCCACAGAGACAACTGGCAGGCAGCTGAAAGGACTGTGCAAGTGACGGGACTTTATCTGCAGTAGGTTCCCTTGAGGTAAGCGTTAGTAGCCCCTATGTAGCACCAGATTGTCACAGTTTAGTGTTTTTTTTTCCTCTTTAATTAACACACTTATAATGAGTCTTTAAAAATTGTAGGTTTAGAGCGAGACAAAGTACAGTTTTTCAAAAACTATATCAAGAATGTTTTCACTTTATATTTCCTAGACTTTGAAATGTTTCTTGACATTTCCAGATTTGGGTCTTAGTAATTTCACATGCCTCCTCTTTTATAGGCTTTTAAGTTATAAAGAGCAATAAAATAATTTTAGATATTTCCCTTTCTATTCACCAAATCTGGTGTTTTTGATTTTTTTAAATAGCAAAACATAGTAAAAAGTTAGGTCACCTATAACATATATTTCCATGTTCTTAATAGATGTAGTGTTTGATTCCTTCTAAAGAATCAGTCTATAAGAAAATACCACGTCTCTTTAAGAATTCCAAGGGTCACTTTTGTCTATATTTTTAATTTAAAATGTTGGGTTTTTGTTTTGTTTTGTGTTTTGTTTTTTTAAGACCATAGTGGTATTTGCAGTGAAACAGAATTTGATTCACCATTGGATATACTTAGCTTTATTTGTATAGAAATTTTGACATTAGGGGCAGCAATAGAAAATCTTAAAATCTTTTGACTTTTGCTGTTCTGTGTTCTATATCTGGAAGTTTTAGAACTTAATAGTTAAGTCAGGTGGCACAGTATTTTGGAAATAACTACAGATTACACATTTTCCTTAAGATTTGAAAAAGCAAAACAAATTTTTTTTGTCTTGACATTCTAAGAAGATACATATCTGGAAAGTGATTCCCAGGTTTTATTATACTACATACCTTAATTAATGAATTCCCTTGGGGTAAAATTTCATACAAATCAAGGTGCAGATATTCATAGGCCATTAAGTTAATTTGTTGGGAGTAAACAATGAATTGCAGACATACCTCCCCCCTGCAGTACACCTATTAATAGAGTTTATGTAGTATTCCATTGTCTTATGATGTCATTTCATTCTTTTGGTAATCCATTCCCTGATCATTACTTTTTTAAAAATAATAGTTTTTGTTTTTATGAACAAGTAGTACTAAAAGATTTATTTATTTTTAAAAACTGTTTTCTACCACCCACCCTTTTCACATCCCTCTTTTTGATTTTTAGCTTTTCTTCCTGGTATTCATTTTCATGTTTTATAATGTAAATAATGTGCATATCTTGCTATTTTCTTTCATCAATTAGACATTATCTGTTGAGTCCCTGTTAGTATTTATGAAGATTTTAGCTTCCCCTACTCTCTGTCCTGCCCAGGACTCTTCAGATACCCAGAACCCTCCTGTTTTCTTCTGTCCTTTTACTGTTAAAGCTGAAAAGCTTCTGATATTTACTGTTAGGTTCATTGAATCTACTTCAATTGAAATTTCTCATTTCAGTTAATATATGAATTACTTCATATATGAATTTGCCTTTTATTTCTAAATATAGAATTTTACACCAGAAACAGTTTTTCCTTTTGTTAGTGCAATCGCCTGGTAGGTAGGAAGGTGTTGATCTTGCTTTGCTTTATTTTACATCAGTTTAGGTTTATTCAACAGGCTCCAAAAATTTACTGTATTTTCATTGAGCAATCATTACTTACCTATTACCTCCTGACCTCTGTGCCAAGATGAATAGGGTATTATCTGTGCCTTCACAAGAGGTCAGTGTCAGGTAGGACAGACTACTGTATAAACTGTGTGGGCTGTTGTAATAGATGTAAGCACAAGGTGCTATGGGATCAAAGAGCAGGAAACCTGTAATTCCACCTGCCTGCAAGGGAGAGGAGGGAGAGAAGGATCGGTAAGAAGAGAGGTCTTCCTTCAGAGAAGAAGTGATAGTTATTAAGAAAGGCTGTGAATTTATTCCAGAGGTCAAGGGCAAAGTATGAGAAGACTGACAGAGAGACTAGGATATGCTTTTGCTTTTGCATGGAAGCTTGGCAAGTAATTTTGTTCAAGACATAGGGCGGTGATTCTCGACCCTAGCTGGACTTTAGATCCCCTGAGGAGCCTGGAGAAAATACCACGCTGCTGAGGTGGCTCAGCTGTTTTGCAAACTTCTGGTATAGGGAGGATATGTAAGAAGGGTGAAAGACAGGCAGGGGTCAGGGTTTGAATGCCCTTTTATTTCATAGTAAGGAATTTGGGCTTTTATCTGGGTGATGGAGAGTCAGCGTCATTGAAGTGGGGGAGGCAAAGTAGAGATGGAGAACAGCTTCCCAGATGGCAATGGGGACAAGATTGGAGGGAAGCAGAACCTTAGTTGGAAGATCATTTACTTCAGGAATACCATTCCTTTACAAAACTTCAAACCTCCAAGGTGTAATATTAGGAGGAAAAGCTTCCAGTGGAAGGGGTTCTAATTTAGTGTTCTCAAGTTTGCATTTTGGATATGCATTCTCCTTCATTCTCTAACTTTGGTTATTGGTGCTATCACCTCCCAGGCCTATGTTTCTCACAGTTTAATGTGTGAGTGAATTAATTATCAATCACCTAGTAGGTAGGATGGTATTAATTACCAAGAGTTTTTATGTCTATAGGTCTGGGGTGGGGGTTTTCATTTCTCTAACAAGCTGTCAAATTCCAGCTAGGTTTTAAAAGTAGAATCTGTAGGGTTTGATGACTGAGTGAGTGTAAAGAAGGAAAGGGAAGAGCCGAGGATTATTTAAAGGTACATAACTTTAGGTGATAACTCAGGAAAGAAAGATGTCAGGCTAGGAGGAAGACTTCGGAGTTTCTACATAGGTGCAAAACGACTGGGTGGTCTGAGGATTCCTGGGGGTCCCTGAGACACTTTCAGGGGGTCTACAAGGTCACTTTTTATAACAGTACTAAGACAGTATTTGCCTTTTAAAAAATAACGCTAAGACATTTAGCTTTTTAAAACTTTCATTTTCTCCTGAGTTTACAGTGAAAGTTTCTAGAGGCTGTGTAACATGTGATGATATCATCACTGACAATTTATGGATCGTGTACTTGTGTATTCTGGTGTTTAAAAGCTTTTTAGTTTTAAATTCTAATATGGTAAATATTGATAGTTATAAACCACATAAATAAAAGCTCTTTGGGGTTCTCAACAGGTTTTTAAGAGTTTGTAGAGGAGTGCTGAGATCCAAAAGTTTAAAAACTGCTTTTGTAAATGAACTCATCCTTATAGTTTGTTTAACTCTAGGAAATGTGACCAGGCAAGATGGGTGTGCTGGAGAAAGTGAAGAAGAATTAGTAGAATTAAATGTCACAGAAGTCACATAAGATAATGACAGTAAAAAGTGACTAAGAATTTGTCACTTAGGCTGAGTTTTAGTAGATTAATGGGAGCAAGATGCCAGAAGAGAGTTGGTTAAGGAAGCATAGGAAAGTGGGGAAATAGAGCAAATATTGACAGCTCTTGTCAGACTCTTGACTGTGAAGGAAAGGAGACAGTATCGAGAGCCTTAACAGGCTTGACATATTATGTGCTAAGGAAGGGGTCATAGCAGAGCTGTGATAGGACAAGGAAAGGAAAGAGAGAAGAGAAAGTAGAACCAAAACGCAACACCTTTCCTCCAGGCAGTATGAATGGTGAGATCCAGACCTAATGGGCAGGGTTAGTTGTAGGCAGAAATGACAAGGAACAGCCTTTCTTCTAATGGATGAACTTCCAAACCTAATAACCTTTCTCTTCACAGTGAAAATAGAGGATATCAGCTGAAGGAAAGAATCATGAATGGGTTGTGGGTGTGAGGAGAAAGATACAAATTTTATAGGAGGGACAGGGAAGGGAGTTTGAGAGAGAGGAGTCACTCATCCTGTTTAAAAAATTTTTTAGAATGTCTCAGGAGTTAGAAACATGGTCTGTGTGGATTTATCTGCTAGCTAAACACTAATGTGGTGAAGACTTGGGGGTGGGGGCGGGATGGAGGGGGTCAGTGGGGAAAAAAGGGAGACATCTGTAATACTTTGAACAATAAAGATAAATAAAAAATAAAAGTCCAGATTATTTTATGAGGCAAGAGATGCCCAGTGTTATCAGTGTTTTCCAAGTTTTAGAACCTGTCTTGATCCACCTGTTTGCAGTTCTTGCAGGACCCTTCCCTCTCTAAACACAAAGACCTCTACTTTCTCTAAGTTCTGCACAATTGCTGTTCTCTCTCTACCTTACCCCAAGATGCTGAGATAAATTATGTATTTTACAGCTCATTTGGAATTCATAATGAGTATTTATACCATAGCCATTCCTCCTCCCTACCTCTCTTTTGGGGAGTTCTAGAATATAGCAGTTCTCTGCTTTATTATATTCCTTACTGAGGTGGGATATTTGTGACTGAATATAAATATCATTGAATTACATCATGTTTAATAAGGCTGGAGAAGCACATTTAAGTGTATTTGTGCATGTGTGCTTGCGTGCAGTATACTACATAATAATGTTTGTGAAGCAGACACACATGCCAAATTATTTTATTTTTGCTTCAATTTAATCTTTAATATTTATCTCCTGTAATACTTCTATATAACTTGAGTCAGAGTAGAACAATTTAAAATATACCCTATCTCTGTTTCCCCTTCCTCCTGGATAATTATCAGTTCTTTAACTCCTTAGCACCATTGGAATTGAATTAGTTTATTTTTTATTCAGGTACATCTGAGGATTTTTTGAGTTACTTAGGATTAAGAATATTTTAAATTATAGATACAAAGAAACTGGGACAGTTGTTGCATCTAGACATTTAAACTTAGATCCACTTTCAGAATTGTAATAATTGTAATGAAAGAATATATAGCTATGATGCCTTGATTGTCTTAATTTACCTCTAACAATGATTAATGAAGGTCATTTTATGAAAGAAGATCCGATTGGCTTTATCATTTGAATTAGAAGATCGAATTAGTTTGTATCATATGAATTAAGTTTTTGGAAGTAATCTTAGAACTTATATTTTTTCCTCATTTGAGTTAAAGTTCTGGTATTGAAGACATTTTGAAGCATTAATGCTTTTGTTTTGTTCTTTTTTTAAGACTTTAAAGGGCCACATTATGTGTGATTTTTTTATTTTATTTTTTTTGCATATTTTAGAGGAAGTAGAAATTTAGAATACTAGGGAATTAGACCTAAAACTAACTTGGACCTGGCTTCAGGAGGGCATTATTTCCATTTCTAGAACTAGTGATAGTGTTTATAGAGTTATTTAATAGGTTTTAAAATGTAAATTCTCCTTTTTTGAAGAAGGTATTTTAAAATTACACATAAATGTGTAAATTGATTAAATGGGTTGTCTTGGTTCTTAATAAATTAGCTAGATTAGGAGAGCGATAAGAGCATTTTCTGTTTTTAACAGAACTCATCTCTTGTTTTTATATACACAACCCATCTCTACTTTTTCCTTTTTGCCCTTTTAATAGTATTTAGCTTGAATGTTTTCTTAGTGAACACTTAGGTACCCAGGATTGATTGGAAGTTATGATTATATTTGAAAATAGAGGTAATACTGGCCTTAAATTTTAGGTTTTAGATTGATTTTTTAAAATTTTGTTAAAGTTTTATATATATTTGTTATACTCTGGACAAATCTTTTCTTTAATGTCTAGTTTGAGCACCCAGTAAGAAAAAGGAAAACTTGTAAAATGAATTTAATGATCTATAGTCTAAGTATCACTGAAAGTTACATTTTTATGCCTGTTCCCCTGAATGAATTACCTTGTTTTTGACTTTATTCTGTTTAAATCTGTTCAGCTTCTCAAGATTGTTAGACATCTAGTCATTTTTAAGAAATATTCTTTGTATTCTGCTGCCTGCATTATTTTCTAAAGTGTTTTAGCCTGAGAAATGATCTTTGTGGTGTTCTGTTTGGTGGGTTCTGCTGTTTTCTCTTTTACTTATCTTCCTGCTGGTAGTATTTTCTCACTTCTTACTGTGTTAGGTGGGCCAAACCATAAATCTTACTAAGTATTACTATGTCATTTGTTTATTAAGACATTGTATATAACAGTGTTGCTATATACAATGTATAATATCAATGTTGTCTTGAAGGAGAGTGCTCTGTGTGTGCATCCAAAATTGTCTATTTTGTAACACTAATAAATGCATTATCTCAGTGGAGGAATAAACTTGTTTTTTCTCTCCCTTATTAAAACTAATAATCAGTTTTATAAATTATAAAATTTAAAAATTCCTGTGAAAATCCTGGAATTACTTTGTAAATTTTTCTTTTATTTAAAAAGAGAAAACTGTACTTACTTCTACCACTGTACGTGAAAGGACATGCCCTTACAGGAACTATATTCAGCTGTAAGAGTGTCTTACCCTAAAATACGCTATATGATAGGGTTCACAGCAAAGGAAGTGGGTCTATCCTGGTTGAATATACATGTCCTTAGTCTACTGGAAGGAAAAGTGAGCTGGAAACCAAATATGGGTCCAATACCTGGCTCTGTGGCTTTGTGGCTCTGTTTTTATAAAGGTGGAGGGCTGGAAGCTTTTTCGAAGTAAAAGTACCCAGGCTCCCTGCTTGGTTATTCTGATATACTCTGTCTAGATAATCTTGCAGTTTCTTATAAATCATGAAATCTTGAAATAATAATTTAGTAAGTCATTTATTTATCAAGCAGATACATAGCTGTTAAATGTTTACTTTTATAAAAGTGCATTTAGTGTGGGTGGGTGGTTGTTTTTAGAGCAAGAAAGTTCTAAGCTGATTGATGAAAACAAGATTAGAAGGAAGGAAGGAAAAAAAAAAGGCCAGGTCATTTTAAGAATGAAGACATACTGCCCTGGCCAGTGTGGCTCAGTTGATTGGAGGGTCGTTCTGTGCACCAAAAGGTTGCAGGTTTGATTCCCAATCAGGGCACATACCTAGGTTGCTGGTTTGGTCCCTGGTTGGGGCATGTACAAGAGGCAACCAGTCATTGTTTTTTTCTCTCTCTCCCTCTTTCCCCCCTCCTCTCTCTAAAATCTGTAAACATATGCTCAGGTGAGGAATTTAAACAATAAATTTTAAAAATAAATTTTAAAAATGAATGGCGATATACTTTAAAGTGGAACTTATATAGTGCTCAATTATAGTAGGTGGTCAGTAAATATTTGTTGAACAAATGTATTTTAACATCACTTTAGTTGTAGCATGGTAGTTTTGCATCAACGACAAATGATTCTTACGTATTTATCAAAACAAGGTTTTTAAACCTTAAAGTTATTGACATTTGGGGCCAGATCATTCTTGGGGTGGGTTGGGGGTGGGATTGTCTTGAGCAGTATAGGATGTTTAGCAGCATCTCTGACTAACACATTCATTATTTGTAGCCTGCAGTTTTGGCAACCAAAAATGTCTCTAGATATTCCCAAATATCCTCTGTGGGTCTGGGCATATCTCCTCTGGGAGAACCATTAGTGAAGGAGACAAAATAAATTTTTAACACATTACCTGTGGAGATATAAGTTAAATTCTGTAAGTTCAATATCTCTAAGTATGGAAACAGTAGCCCAAAGGATTTATATTAATTTACCCACAGATTCTAAGTCAGCAGAGTCAAAATTCTAATTCCAAAGTGTCTCTTATTTCAGAGTGACACTGTCGGCCAATATGCTGCAACCCTCTGTGTATCTTAGTGTGTGATTTGTAAGCAAGATAAATGACCCTAGTTGTAGTTAGTCTTTTGAAAAAATGGTATTCTTTTTGGAAATATTTAGATTTAAGATGATTCATAGTAGTCATCAAATTTGCCAATCCAAGATATGCCTGGACTGACAGCACTTCACAGATGTTTTATCTGGAAAATATTGCTTTTGGACTGAATTTTAAGGGCATTCAGCACAAGTTGACATTACATGACAATTTGGTTTCAATATCTTATAATGTAGTAGAGTTTTAAAAATATTAGATGTATTTTTATGTAGTATTTTTATGCAGAACGTAGTAATTATTTTACTAATTTTTTTAAAGATTCTCATTTTCTAAAATAACTGAGTAACCATGAATGACAACCAGTTGGACTTCTCATATCCTAATGAGTTTTCTGGTATATGTCACAATTTTCGTCTTTTTTTTTTTTCTTTTTTGAATCCTCACTCGAGGACAGTTTTTCCATTGCCTTTCGGAGAGAGTAGAAGGGGGGCAGAGAGAGACAGACAGAGAGAGAGAGAAACATTGATGTGAGAGAGGCACAGTGATTGGCTGCCCCCTGCACGTGCCGCAGTTGGGGATCAAGCCTGCAGCCTAGGTACGTACCCTTGGCCGGAATAGAATCTGGGACCCTTCAGTCTGAGGGCTGATGCTGCTCTAACCACCATGCCAAACCGGCTAGGGCTGGTCTTTAATTCTTTTTTTTTCCCCCCCAAATTTTTTTATATCTCTTTATTGATTTCAGAGAGAGGGCAGCAGAGGGAGAGAGAGATAGAAACACCAATGATGGAGAGTCATTGGGGATGGAGCCCGCAACCCGGGCATGTGCCCTGACCGGGAATCGAACCTCGATCTCCTGGATCCTACGTCGATGCTCAACCGCTGAGCCACGCCCTGCCGGGCAAGGTCTTTAATTCTTAATGGAAGATTATATAAAGAATAACTTCCAAATTTTAGAGATTCTCTAAAATGGAATATGCAGAAAATATATACGTTAGATGGACTTGCTAATCCTGATTATACATCAGCATCACTTTTGGAGGTTTTTAAAAATAAGGATTTCTTTGGTCTCTTTCCAGAAATGGTTGAATTTGGAATGGCTACTTAGCATGAACTTTAAAGAAAAGTTTTGTAAGTGATTTTGATGTATACTGAACATTGAGAATCAGTGCTAGTAGGTAAATGATAGAACAGTTTCTTTTCAAAAGTAAAGCAAATTTCTCTTTTCTGATTATAAATGTAGTATTGCCATAGAGAAAACAACAATGGAATATCTCCCCCCCCCCCAAAAAAAAAAAAAAAACACACATCTGGTAGACAGGGCTTAGATTGGTAGGTAATCTTACATAGTGTTAGTGTAAGTATAGGCTGATAATGCCTTTGAAAGTGCAATTTGACAATATCTTTAAAATTTTAAACATGTATATTCTGTGACACAGCCTTTACACTTAAGAGTGCCTTTCCCAAAGAAATAATTGATATGGATCTTTAGGGACTCATGTTCAAGGAAAATGCCTATAGGGATATTATATAGGAGCATGCTACTCCATCATGAGTGTCACAGTGAACAAAAAGTTACGAAATCACTGTCCTGAATGTTACTATTATAAGTATTCTCAAAATGCCAACATTTCTAGAATAAGTTATCTTGAAATTTTCTTTTCCCCCACAGTGGTTGCTCTGTATGATCGTTTTATTTGATTATATGATTTGAAAACAACTTACAAGATTATTATGAATAGAGGAGAAAGTCCTTTATTTTAACTTTATAGTTTATACTATTTGACAAAGCCTTAAAGGGAATGTCAGAGAAGGGAAAACATCAAGAAATAGTTATGCTACGTAAATGAAAAGAAAATGGCAAACAGTACTACATTTCATCAGTGTTGAAGATTTGCTACACATGCTCCTTTTAAATAAATGTGGATGCAAATTAAAATGGGTCCAGGTGATAGGAGCTTACGAAGTCAGACTGTGAGGATGGAAAGTTAGGTAGTTTTTTTTAAATTGAGAGTAAGATTGTTTTGGTATTATATTTCCCTTATGAACTCATATGGTTGTGGATGCTGTATATTTGTGAAGGGAGTAGAAATCTTCCAGGCTTTTAAAAATATCAACTAGGCCCTAGTTGATGTGTCTCGGTTGGAGCCACTGTACACTGAATGGTTGCGGGTTTGATCTACAGTCAGGTCATGTACAGGAGGCAATCAATTAATGTTTCTCACATCGATATTTCTCCTTTTCCCTTCTACTTTCTCTAAAATTAAAAAAAAAAAAAAAAAAAAAAAAGAACTAGCACACTTGAAGTTATATCTAATACAGTACACATTTTAGTTGGGTGGCTACCCAGTTTTGTCTTATTAGCTCTCTACCATCTTGGATGTTACATATTATTAAATAATAAAGGCAATACAGCAGGAAATAGGCCACACTCAAGATTACTGATACATTAATTGAATTTACTTTAAATAGCACAAGGAAATGCTCTTATTTAGTGATAGGATCCCAAAAGGTTGCATACATACACTTTTTATACTAAATATTGAAATCAGCAATATAGCAGTGATCTTCTTTTAGGTGTTAAAGATTGAAGCAAACATTTCCAGATAATAGTACTCGCTATTCAAGTTTTGACTCTTAGGCAGAGACAGGCTCTGTGAATTTCAGGTCATGCCAGCTTAAAGTCATCCTTGATTTAGAATGTGTATGTATTTCATGATAGTTTTTATCTAAATTTAAATTGGATACAAAACAGCAAGGAAATGTTTACAACAGAATTTCAGTGTTCTTATAATGCATTATTCTAACCTAGTATTTATAGCAAAAGGTTGGAAGAAACAGTATCTTGTACATTTGATATTCTTGACTAGAACATCTATTTTACATTGACTATTTTTATAAGGCTCCAGATTTTCCTTTCTTGTTCACTGCTGTTTTGATATGTGTTATTAAAATAACAAAGATTTCGCTAGCATTTTCCTGTCTTACATCTAGTTTAATAAATTTTGCCTAGAAATATAGATAAAAATTGAATATTATTATTACCAGGTGCAGGCAAAAAGACTTGTCATGCCATTTGTTCAAAGTATAGTGACCTTGAATTTGATACCTGAGTAAACTATATGAATTATTGAAATGGCCAATGAGAGGTATTTTTGAAACCAATCTTTAGCTAAGTGAATTGATCAGAAAAATTCATTCTGATAAGTTTGAAGATTGAATTTTTTTTAGGGATATTATTTAATTTTAAATTAACTTCCTAATTTAAAGTATTTTCTCACTTAAAGAAATTAACTGTGTATCTATTAACTATAGCCACTGTATTAGAGATGATATCATCTGACTTTTCTTTTTTTCTGCTCAGTCAGGGCTAACGTAAGGTAGAGGTGAAGAATAAATTTTAATATTCACTCCATTCTCTTTTCATGATGTTGTAATATCTTTTCTCATACTGTTATAATTTTCTATAATGCATTTATGCCGGTAATTTTAAATATCTCTGTAGTTGGAGGCTTATAGAGGTAATAACCTGTTTTCATGGAACAATCCATGTTGATTTATCTCCCTCATTCTGTAACAAGCTTAAGGTTTTTGTTTTGTTTCTTTTCTTATATTTGGTCTTATTTGCATTGAAGAAAGACATTGATTTTTAAGATAAACCAAGAAGCCACATGATTAGAAATGAAAACCTTGTTTTTAATAAGCACTGACTTAAATTCCAAATGAAATTGGAGCATTTAATTGTATAACTGTTATCTCTTAAGACTTGTCTTTGTTTTTTGAGCATACCTTCAGCTGCTAAAAAATATTGTGTAAATTCACACTCTAATATCTTGGAACACTTAAGTACCAAAAATAATCGTTCAGGTTTGGGTATGATTACAAATAAGCATTTACAGAGCTAAATTGATTTGAGTACCAGTCTCATGATTTTTCTCCTAACCACGGTTCTACTTGTATGTAGGAATTCTTTTGACTTTTTATAATTATTGTAGTCTTTCCATCTTTACTTTAAAGCCAGCATATTATTTTGCCTTCCATATTAATCCTTCCTTCCTTATTGTGGTCGGTTATAGTGCAATAGTTGAGAAAAAAAATAGAGACGAAAAGAAAGAAATGACAGTATTAACAACAGCAATAATAAGCTCAAAAGCATTCTATATAAAATGCTAAACATGTTCAAATTTTATACTTTATGCTGATACAAAGGTGACCTGATTGGTATCACTTGGATTTTGTAGGTAATCATTAGTCAAGATCAGGGGGTTTTCAGACTTTTTAAAGCCATTGAACTCTTTTTTTCAAAGTTAAGTCTGTAATATAGATTCTCTGTATTAAAACGAGACATCCTGTGTTTGCAGGGACAGGGGTGGAAGTGTAGGACCAGATGTGTCTCTGATAGACTAGAGCCTTAGCTCAGTCACCTGTTCCTTCCCTCCTTCCTCCCCTTTAATAACTTTTGAGGCACAGCCTTCTCTTCACCACGTATCTCTATAGTTTGAAAATCACAGATATCTGAGCTTTTCCTTAGTGATGAGCCATTTTAGAGATTAAATGTTTAGTAAGATTCTGCATATCCTAAAATCCCCAAGGTCCTAAATCCCCCAAATAAGTACATAGATAGATGAGTGACAAGAGAATTGGCAGCAGTAGGCTTCATTGAGAGTTTTTGTATTGTTTAATATAGGTGTTGCTCAGATTATTTAAATTCACAATAAAAATACTAATGCACATTTGCCTGAGGGCTAGTATTGTAATAATACTTAGGGCCTTAGACCACAGGTTCTGTGGCTTATAGTTGAGAAAAGAGTTGAATGAGACCTTAAAGAGGAAATGTGCTTATTTTGCAAGCCCTTCAAGTTATTTTATTTGTAAGTTATTAGTGTAAAAGCTCCCGATCATTTATAGGTGACACATGATTGAAGTTTTGAAAAACATGAAAGTACATGGATATTTATAGTAACAGAAGGATAGCCAGTCAGATAAGAATTTGAGTGCTCACTAGCATTTATAGAGTATACTCTGTTACATATGCTGTACTAGGTATGTTTGTGGTATGTTTCTCATTTCATATCTATAGTCCTCCTGTGCCCGTATTACCACATTTAAAATTGATGAGAGCCCGGCCAGGCGTGGCTCAGCGGTTGAGCATCGACCTGGGATCCAGGCGATTGGGGTTCGATTCCCAGTCAGGGCACATGCCCTGGTTGCGGGCTCAATCAATAACTCTCTCATCATTGATGTTTCTGTCTCTCTCTCCCCCTCTCCTTTCCTCTCTCTGAAATCAATAAAGATATATTTTTAAAAATTTTAAAAAAATAAAATTGATGAGAAAATCAAGTCTTGAGTTAAAATAAATGACATGCTGAGATGTACAGTGAATAAGGGACCTAGAGTTTGATTTCTTAGTCTGTGTTTCTTCAGAGGCCCATGGTACTTGCTCTTTAGGAAGTTATGGTCCATATGGGCTGACAGAACAATCCTAAAATAATCTGTGAGGTAAGTGAGGTTAAAGGTCAATACCAGGTAGTCATGCTAAGACATAGGTGAAAAAGATAAAGGTTCACAGGAAGAGACAAAATGCTGTGTTTGTAAAGGAGACATACTTTATCAGCTAATTTAAGTATATCTAAGCTTCCCTTTCTTATCTTTTACTTTATTAAGCTTTTCAGTGTCTTATTACCTTATTTCCAACTTCTTCCCACATTATTCATACATTACAGTCTTAAAATTAATTTTAGTCCTGTCATATTCTCCTCTGGTTTAAAGAAGGTAAACCTGTTGCCTTTTTTTTCTTTACTGTAGTCATTATGCATTGGGTGGTTTTTTTTTTTTATGTTTTCATTTTTGTTTTTAAGCTAACCGGCATTTCCCCCAAACCACTGTCCCACTTCTCTATTCCAGAAGATTTTAAATTTAGGGGAAATTTTGCCTTTGAGAAAAAGTTTTTACCAAGAAATCTATGTCTTTTTTTATTATTTATTTTAAAATTAAGTTGATATACTAGTCCAGTAATCATCTGTCACTATATGTAGTTATTACAGTATTATTGACTGTATTCCCTGTGCTGTACATTGCATTCCCATGACTTAAAATATATGGAATGCTTCACAAATTTGCATGTCATTCTTGTACAGGGGCCATGTCATACTAATCTCTGTATCGTTCCAATTTTAGTATATGTGCTGCCAAAGTGAGCACTATACATCTTTTAAAAAAAGACCTTAAGTATCAGTGAAGTATATAGTGAATGTTATCCCAAATAAGTTTGAGAATTTCTACATATATTGTATCTTTCCATCTCATCCCCCTTTTGGAAATAGCCAGTAAATGTTAGCATTTTAATGGTTCTTAGAAGCCTGGCAGTAAATAAATCTGACTGTTCATGCCAGTGGAGCCACCTCATTACCCCCTTCTTTTAAAATGAGCCTCTCAATCTACCACCCATCCAGTTTTCCTTGTAATACGCTTTAGAAAATAATGTATAGCCATTAAGGACATTATATATATTTTCTTTAGTTTTCTAGATAGGAATTGTTTCCAGTGTAACTTCCAGAATTGTGTTATTTTGTGTGGTTTCTTTGTTTATTTATTCAGAAGTAGTCAAGATTTAAGATACAGAGTTCAAGGAGGATCCTGCCATGTTTAAAAATTAGTATAAATCTGTTCTGAAAAACCATACCTTCTTAACCTTAAATTTTATGTGTGTGTGTGTGTATGTATGTGTATATATATACGTATATATATACATATATATATAATTAAAGGTGAAGATGTATTTATATTTTATTCAATTTATTTATATTTTAAATTAATTATATCTACCTATATATATATATTGATGTTTCATGTTATTATTTGGGAATCTTTTTGTTTTAAGATAGACTTTAGGGTTCTTTATAAAACTGTTAAAATTTTAAATTTGGTGATATTTTTATTCTGAGGAAAATAGAACATTGGTAATTGTTTAAGTTTGAGTTTTAATTTTAACAGTGAAACCAAACTAATGAACTATTTACCCTAAATTTCTGGTACATCAGTCTACCTCCTGAGTAGATTGCAAGTTACTGTGGATTTAAGTTCTCTGGTTTGTCATGTGAAAACGTATAGGCAAATCACAGACATAATGAATTTTACTTACAAACTTAATAAAAATTTGAAATATTTTTGTATAGTTGATTGATTCGGTTCTTGTTGTAGGGCATAATACATGTCACGTAGAGAAAAAAATGCATTTAGGCCTTGGAAATATACAGAATTGGATTTGACTCCTGATTCCCTTGACACCTGAATAAGTGATTTAATATTCATGCTTTTATAAAGTAATAATTATGTGCTAGGCATGTGGGTGGGAGCTGTGACGTGGGGAGAAGATATGACTCCTGTCTTTAAAGAATTGAAAGACTGGTACCATTGACTTCAGCCTCTCTGAATCTGTTATTGTGTTGGCAAAATGGAGGAGAACTTAAAATCCCCAAAATAATACTTAGAGGAATCCTAGATGTTCAGTATGAGTTAGGTTATGTATTGTCATTCATAGAACTACTCAGAGAGGTATGGATTAGGTCCCTTCCCTGTTTTGGTACCGCATTGCCTTTAGAGATTCATTTAAGCCGTTTTGATGTTTCATTCATTCACATATTTGTTCTGGCACTACACATACTTGCCAAGCTTCTAGAATTTGAAGGCCCTGTGCCATTGCCTTGGTTTTCATTCTATCTAAGCACAACAGTCTGTCATACTCCACAAAAATTACTTGTTATTTTGGCCTGATGAAAATACTTGCTGTCAGTTAAAAGAACAAATCTGTCATTTGAAAACAAGCCATTATATAGGGCAGGGGTCTGCTAACTTTTTCTGTAAAGGGCCAGCTATTTTAGGCTTTGTGGGCCACGTAGTCTCTGTTGGAACTACTAAACACTAATGTTGTAATATGAAAGCAACCATATAAAATATATAAATGAATGAGAGTGGCTGTGTTCCAATAAAACTTTATTTATGGACACTGAAATTTAAATTTCTTATAATTTTCATATCACAAAATATTCTTGTTTTGACTTTAAAAAGACTTTTTTAAAAATATATCTTTATTGCTCTCAGAGAGAAGAAAGGAGAGGGGGAGAGAGAGATAGAAACATCATTGATGAGAGAGTCATTGATCGGCTGCCTCCTGCACGCCCCCGACTGGGGATAGAGCTCGCAACACGGGAATGCGCCCTGACCAGGAATCGAACCCCGACCGCCTGGATCCTAGGTTGATGCTGGCCAGGCTGACTTTTAAAATTAAAAAATAAATAAATAAAATAAAATTTTTAGTCATTTAAGAATGTGTAAGTCATGCTTAGATAATGGACTCTACAAAAACAGATATCCAGCCAGATTTGGTCAGTAGGCTGTAGTTTGCTGACCCTTGTTCTAGAGTATAATCTTCAATTTACTCTAATAGTTACTGGATAATAATTGTTGGCATTTAGGTGAATGCTCCTTTTAGTAGAGATTGTATATATCAGGATTTGAGTTATGCTTTTTTTTTCCCCCTTATCCAAATTTACTTTTATAAACAAACTTATGTATGAATAGTAGAAAATAAATAGGAAAAACTTAAGGTTTTATTGTTGTTTTTGTTGTTATTTTGCCCTATCCAGTTAAGAATTTAAAGGGCATCTTTTAATGGCTAATTATGCTCAGATCTTTCATTTGTCTCAAGTCAAATTCTGTAATTGTGACTTTCAAGTAATGTGTACAAGGTCTTCTATACTGCAAATTTTAGAAATTTGCACAGCAAGAATATTTTTTTAAAAAATTCTGTGTACGTACACATTTTGTTGTGTGAGCACTATTGAGCAAAACAATACTATTTTACTTTAAAAATAAAAATCTTTTTATACTATAATAATTTTACATGTTAAAACTGTGATTTAAAATTCTGTTAACTTTGCTTTCTGTAGACACCAGAGAAGAAACAATCGGAATCCTCCAGAGGACGAAAGAGAAAAGCAGAAAACCAGAATGAAAGTAGTCAGGGTAAGTGAAGCAAAAATCTTCCATCAGAGCCAAATAGGCATTTATAGTTATTCTGATTTTTAATCAGTTAATAGTTTAATTGTAAAATAAGTAATTTCATGTTTTTGTGATTTTTATAGCTATTATGTAATTTCTGCATTTAATAATAGTTTAGTAATGTACTTTGCAGAAGAAATAATATGAAATTGGAATCTTTTTGTAGCATAGATAGTGTGTGGTTACTGTTTCGGCTTTTTGACATTTCCCCGGTTTTTTGGCTCACTTACCTAACTTATTTTACACCTCTTGCACTTTAAACCCTAATGGCCTTGGGCCAAATGAAGATCTGCTAATACTAAGTGTCAAGCATCTGGCTAGCATTACCTTGACACCTTTCATTTTTCTCTTTTTACATGAATTATGGATTGAATAAGAACTTTAGATCTCACTTTAAAACGAGTACCCAAACATACTAAATCCTTTTATTTTATTTTATTTTTTTAAAAAGACTATATAAAAATAATTGGGAGACTTTTATTAAAGCACCATCTTTTTTTCATATCTGTTATCACTTTTTGCATACCTACATTTTGTGATGTGAGCTAAGAAAATTATTTTCATTAGACTTCAAAATTTCTTGTAATGGACAACAAAATAGTATTGTCATTTAATTTGGCCACTCACTATTAAATATAATAAAGTGGGCTGTTAAAACCTATATAATGACGATTTTATACATATGTTACATGATTACTCTTTAAGGTCT
This sequence comes from Miniopterus natalensis, assembly GCF_054644295.1. NCBI lineage: Eukaryota > Metazoa > Chordata > Mammalia > Chiroptera > Miniopteridae > Miniopterus > Miniopterus natalensis. The sequence continues at coordinate 41,916,131 of NC_142088.1, forward strand.
AGGGCCATTAACCTGTGACTTACTATTATTTTTACGTGTGGCATGGGCATCAAGGAATGTGCTTGTAGCAACTGTCTTTGCAGAAGGAAGGAGTGAAGTCATTATAGCACCTTTCTCTAGGTGTGTGGTATTTTTTATCTCAGTCTGTCCTGAGCTCCTTTTTGGTCTTAGTGTAGTTCCCCACATTTTGGTTAACTTGGAACTTAATAATGTAAAGATAAATTAATTATGTTAGTTTCAACTTTAGATTTAAAAACTCAATTAAAAACAGGTCCCAAAATAGGGTAGGACTTCTGTGTTGGTTAATCCAACCTACGTCTTTTAAGAACCCACTTTTTTTTTTTTTTTTTTTTAATGGCCTGCCATATGTAGAACTGTCTGATTTTCTTATGGTTGCCAGTTTTAATTGGATTTACTCATATAGGTTTCCCCACTCGAATTTACTTTAAGAAAAGGACTGGATTAAGGGGCCTCTGGGACAATAGCAAGTGTACGAACATGTGTATAGAGGGGTATCAGAAGAGAATAACAGAGCAAGGATTGAAAACCTATTCAAAGACATAATGACAGAAAACTTTCCTAACCTGGTGCAGGAAATAGGCACACAAGTCCAGGAAGCACAGAGCGACCCAAACAAGATGAACCCAAAGAGGCCTACACTCAGACAAAAAAGTAAAGGGCTGGTTTTCTGTTTGTTTTTTTCCCCTTTTTCTTTGAAGTGACTTCTTCCAGTCTAGAGCAACCTCTCCAGTCTTTCTATTGACCAGAGTTGGGTCATGTGTCCATTCCAAAACCAGTTATGTCCAACAAAGGTATTATTGCCCTTAAAAATATCAGGCCCATCTCTGAAACTAAAAGTGGGTTAAAGTTCCCCTTAGAAATACAGGCTTTATGGAAAAGGGATGATACCTGAACAAAATTGGATTTCTAACCAGAAGAGGAACTAGGAATCGAGGCTGGAAAAGAGTCAACTTCCCCCAAAGTTGCATGTGCTGTATAGGGGAAGGAATGATAACAGAACAATTGGGGTTCAATTGGGCAAACAGCTTGTGGGATAGGTAACCAAAAACGTCTGTGTTCATTTAAAAATAGCACTTCTTCAGAATCCAGGAAAGTTGTTAGAAGCAAAGGGGAATTCCTTTCATATAAAACATTTACAGTCTTTTCCGACCTCTAAATAAACCGTACAAAATTATTCTTCAAATTTTCTAGGTAGCATTTATAGTCCTGAGTTCATTCTTAGTTTTTGTGTTTTTTTAAATTTTCCTACCTTGTTCCAAGTATGAATTTAAGGTTGTTGAACTTCTAAATATATTGTTTGTTCACCTCAGTAATGCCTGGCACATAGTAACCACTCAAGAAATACTTGTTGAATAAAATAGATGAATAGATGAATATGTCAGTATTGAATTGATAAATCTATTTTATACAAAACTTTTGTTTCTGTGGTGTCATTATTATTTCTTTTGTAACTTGAAGAAATCATGTATTCTATATAGTTCCAGAGAAGGGTGGATAACTCCCATCCAAAAAAGTATCTCTAAACTCCATATTTCTTAGCAACTTCCTAATTCAATTTTTATAAAACTGAGTCCATTGTAGAGCAAAACTTTTAATTAAAGAGCTGTGACCTGTAATGATTTGAATCATTGTATCAATATATGGTCATGTAAGTACAATATTTAAAATCTAGTTATTAAAAAACAGCCTATAAATTTGGAAATAACTTTTTAGAGAATGAAAACATTTTTAGAAATAGCATTCATATTAAAGAAAGTTATTGTCAATTTGTTATAGTTTGTGTTAACCAAAGCTTTCTGATTATTATTTACAGGTATGAATCAGTTTGTCAATTATGCAGCTGCCTCTTAGCTTTTTAAAAAAATTCATGTGATTTGCTTTAATGAGATTAGGAGACATTAAGTAATATTAATGACTGACTTTAATACTATAAAACTTTTCACTTTTATATTTTAGGAAAAAGTATTGGGGGACGTGGCCACAAAATTAGCGACTATTTTGAAGTAAGTTCATTGAGGAACATCTCTAGTTCTTAATATAATTCTGTTATGGGCTGAGATAATTTCTTTGGAATACAAAGTCAACTTTTGATTATCTATTTGATTAGAGCAAAACTTCAGTCTGTGTGATGTCCTGTCTTCCTAGGAACATTAAAATTCCACATTGGGATGGCATAATTTTCAAAGTACTTTCTCACATATTTGCTTATAACAACTTGGGAGATCTGCAAAATAGGTATTTACAGGTGAGGAAACTAAAGACCAGAAATGTAAAGTAGCCTACTAAATGGCACATTGTAAATGGAAGAGCAAAGAGTAGAACTTAAAGTCTAATATCCTCCAGTTCAGAATTCTTTCTACTGTCAACATAGGATTTACTACACCACAGCAACATTTGAGCCCTATGGATGGAGATTAAATAATGTCAATCTAAGAGTCCCTGAAAATAATAAACATTGGTAAATTTAGATTCCTAGCCAATTTGTAATGTTTCTTTGCTCCTACACAGAAACACTTTTATAAAGCATTAATATGATTATTAAAACAACAATGATCTACTCAGTTGAAAATATTTATATTTACTTGAGAATGAGAACAGGATTTGCTAATTAGGGGAAGGGCTGCATTAAAAAATTGTTTTCTACCCTCCATTGTTTTTTGGGTTTACAGAATCTAAGGTAAAACTGATGCTAAGCACAAGATACCTAATGCTCTTCAGTGGAGGTCAGTCCCTCGCTGTTAATATCATTAAGACTCTTTGCCAAAGGTGGGATCAGTTGAAATAAAATCTCAAGTCTCTTGAATGCCTACTATGTTCTGGGTGTTATGCTGGGCACTATAGATTAAAAAATTTACACAAAGTCCCTAGGTTGCAGAAAGTTGTTTAAGGAACACACTAGGAATCTGCTGCTCATGCTGAATACCCTGAGAGGAAGCCAGTAACAGCAGGTTTTCTCCTCCCTCTTGTACAGAAACATGAGAAATGAGTAAGGTAGCTATGGAACAGATAAGGTGCCTTCCCTTCCTGTATAACTAAGTCATGCACTGTTACACATCATACATGTAAGAAAGAATGGATTTTTGTTACATTGTGTGCTGTTCAAGGGAAAGGATGTGGTCTGTAGAATTCTTTTATATAGTGCTACAAACATTCAGATATTTAACAGATCTTGAAAATGACAATTCTGTTTTAAGATGGTTGATTATGTTCACTAACATCTGCATGTAAACATGTTAAAGTTTTTTGGGATTAGGGGTTATAATGATTCAACAAACATTTATAATGTAATAACATCATGTCATAGCTATCACTACAACGCTTAAAGTTATTGTTGAGTCTTAGACTTTAGTTTTGTGCTAAAATTTTAAAGAAAAATGAGTTATGTTCATTGCTTTGGGGGAATTAATTTGTCTTTGAGTCTGCCACAGTAACAAGTTACATATAGTCAGAATGTTCAAGAAATAGGGTCTGTACCAGATGTAGTCTCGTCATGTTCTTATGATCAGTATTCTCTCTCGTCTTTTAGGACTAAGCTGTGACTAACATTAGTTTTGCTTTTTCTTGATCTATTTAAATGACTCCTGGATTTAATTTAAAATAAGATATATTTAAATTAATTCTTAATGCTATGTCTAAAATAACATTTATCTAAGCCTGTTTTAATAGTGTTTCCTTTTTCCCTCAGTACCAAGGTGGAAATGGCTCAAGTCCAGTAAGAGGCATACCTCCCGCAATCCGTTCTCCTCAGAATTCACACTCACATTCCACCCCTTCCTCATCTGTAAGCTTCTGCGTGCATAGTCTTATGTCTAGGGAGTTATGTATACTGAACCACTTTTATAATTTGCTGTCTTAATTGAGAACTTCTATATATATTAATGTTTATTTTTTTTTAATCCTCCTGTGAGCTGAATTGAGTCCTTTTTAGTAATCCAGTGTTATTAGAACTTTATTTCCGAAAGTGAAATTCTTAAGTTAAAGTTTTCCTGAATTAATTATACCCAAGAAGAAATGTTGGTGTAAAAGAATGTTGCTGAGCCTGTGGGACTAATATGAATACTCTTGTATCAGTTCATATTCAGTAACTCTAATTTTTAACTTTCTTATGAATTAAATTTCTTGACCACTAAAATGATAGCATAATTCCTTTCTGGGTATCTTTAAGAAAAAGATTGCTAGCCATCAGCCTCAGATTATTTGATTCAGTATAGGAGGAGGATTTTGGACCTGAAAATTATAACTTTTTGGTTTGTTGCTAATGTTTTAAGACATAGTATTTCTTTTATCTGCATTGTTTTACATGTTGGATTTCATTTTTTTCTTTACTTTCATCATGTGAAAGTTCAGTGGCTAACCAGAAAAACAATATTGGCTTTCAGTAACTTAAAGATGAATTAAAGATTTTTGAAAATCAGAGTATCTCTTATTTAAGTACCCTGATTGTACGTCCAGTGTACCACCTACTGGTCCTTGTCTGTAGACATATACTTAGGTGTTTCTTAATCATTTTGTGCCTAAGGCACATCATATTGCCATATACAAAGTAAAGCATAATATTCAACAATAAATGTTAAGAATTTTAGTGTTAGTATTGATACAGTAATGTAGTCTTCTGTTTTCAATGAATGTGTTTAAAACTAGTACTAATACTAGATAAACCATAAGTTGATATTATACTATATATGAGCATGCATTATTGTCCCTAGTACCAAGAGTTCTGTATTAAGTTCTTCAGTTTTATTTTTTGAACTGTAATAATCTGTTTTTAACATTTTTGTTTTAACATGATATATTGGCCTTGTTTTATTTAACTGATTGAAAGCATTACAGTTTCTTTTATGGCACTAGAATATAAGCTTGAGGGCAGGGAATATATAGTTATCGCTCACTGCACCTTATGTGATGGAGGTACTCAATAAATGTTTACTGAATAAATGGTAATTAAAAGTTTTATAGTCAGTTATGTTTTAATTAAGTTTATTATCCTGACAAAAACTTAAGAAATGTTGCCCTGGCCAGGTTACTCAGTTAGTTGAAGCATTGTCCTGTATACCAAAAGGTGGTGGGATGATTTCCAGTCAACTGATGGATGTTTCTCTCTCACATCTGTGGTGCCGTCCATCCCCCCCACTCCCTGCCCATCATCCCCGCCCCCCCCCAAATCAATAGACATATCCTTGGGTGAGGATTTAAAAAAAAAAATTAAGTAGTTGTTGCTAAATAGAAGCCTATTTTTTTTTTCCTTGCTAATGTAAAAATTTAAATTTTTTTTTTTTTTTTTTTTTTTTTAAGGTTCGACCTAATAGCCCTTCTCCTACTGCAATAGCTTTTGTGGACCACCCTATTGTACAACCAAAGCAGTTATCCTTTAAAATTACTCAGGTAAATAGTTATTGGAATTTATTCCAACTTGGTACAAACAACTCATGTTTTCTCTTTGTTTCGGACATAGTCATTATTATTAAACAAAACAAAACAATTTGTAAGGGGCAGGAAATTGAAATACCCAATTGACTCTCATCTTGTCTTTTATTACACACTGTTTAAATATATAGGTGTTTAAAACAAATTAAACAGAATAACCATAACATGTCAGTTCTGTTTTCTGATTCTTTTTGAACTTAACATCCAAATACATACAATCAGTGTCTTCATGAAGCTGTTACATTTATTATAAGTGGACCTCAAAGCCTTTCATTTTGGGTGTCTATATTTATATATATTCATATATGCTACACACTTAGAAAAATCATTTAGAAATTTAATCAGATACCTTTTACACTTACTTAGTTTTATTAATTTTGAGAACTAAGTTTTTTATTTCAACTTTTTACATATGACAGTTTTAGGGTGGCACTGTCTCAGACCAAGGATTGGGAGAGTTGAGGTTTTTGCTTGGCCACCTCAGTTGCCCGATTTATTGCCATGAGACTTTTTCTGTTAGGTCATGTCTAAACTGTTGTACATGCATCAAAACTACTTTTTTTGGATGATCTTTAGGCTAAGATAATAAGTACATTACTTTAAGTCAGTGAACAGCTCATGAAAGTTTTTGCCATTTAAAAAAACCAGAGTTGATAGCGTAAAGCATTGGTTATATTGAATTGTAATGATGAATTACATCAATATTCTAAATTTTTAAATACTTAATCTTTAAATGTTCCTTTGTAAGTTTGTAGCACTTCTGATTAAAACTTAAAACTTCACTCAGGCTTTTTGGGATACTTCCTGCATACACACACAAAATCAAATATTTGCTTAGCTTTTTAGAATCAGAGTAAAATCTAATTTTATGTTTACATGCAATGATAAAAAAAGGCACATCAAAAGTGTACTTATAATGTGAGTTAATTATATATATGTAATGGAGATAATAAAATAGCTTTCTTTCATTTAGACTGATCTCACAATGCTGAAATTAGCAGCATTAGAAAGTAATAAAAACCAGGACCTGGAAAAGAAGGAAGGTCGTATAGATGACTTGCTCAGGGTAAGTAGTAAGTCATGGAGAGGGAGAGAAAAGACTATTTGGCAATAGTAAAACTGTTGAGAAAATACTTAGCATTGTAAAAAATTGTATACCTGGAAAAAAAATAAGCCTTTTCTGGTTGTATAAGTACCTGATGAAAATATCAACTTTAAAGTGAAAATTATTTTATTAGCTCTTTAAAATGTGAATTGAGAAACAGTTGGAGAAATAGAAGGAAGTTAATAAAATTTATTTGATCAACTACCATAAGACAAAGATATCCATTTCATGTTAGTTTTAAAGTTAATTGATTTTGTTATAAACGTGACATTTGCTGTTACACAAGATGAAGTAACTGCTGCAATCCTGAGATTTTTAGTGGAAACTTTATAAAAAGACACATCAGAAAGTGAACTTATAATGTGAGTAAATTATAAAGCAGTGATTCTTACGGCTCTTGGAATCACTGGAGGATGGGAGGCACTATATAAAAGTACTATCAGAGCTCCACCCTGAGGGGTTCTGATTAAATTGATGTGATATAGGGCTTATACACTGGTAGTTTTAAAAGCTCCTCAGGTAATTCTAATTTCAGCCAGCTTTGAGAACCACCGGTATAGAAACTCAGTAAAACCAACATCCATGAACCTACCATAGTGATCACTACTTTGAGGCATCCAGTGGGCCTTTCCCGATCCCATCACATTTAGTGCCTCCCATCCCTTTACCGTTCACGACCATTCTGAGTTTTGTGTTCACTGTGCCTTTGCGTTTCTTTGTGGTTTATTACATGTATCTGTACATTCTTAGTAGATAAGAGGAAGGTAATAGCAACAGACAGCTCTGTGTATTCCATTCCTTAGCTGTGGGGAAGCTGGGAGTGTGTCTTCTAGCTACCCGTCCAGAGTAAAATACTGGTTTTTCATTATTGAGGAAGGAGAAAATACATTCAGCTCATCATAACTGCTATAGCTTCCTCTTTTTTAAATCTATCTTTATTGTTGAAAGTATTACAAATGTCCCCTTATGTGGCCCTCTGTTTAAATCTTGCTATGTGTTTGAACAAATGTCATCCTCTTTTTGGCGATATTTGGCCCTTCGCAGCTTAGAGAAATGTGAGAATCAGTTTTTCAAGTTATACACGAACACACAGTTGTTGGGGTTTTGTTTGAATTGCTTCTGATGTAATGATGAGGAACTGTTGGTGCCAAATTCCATTTATGTTCTTCATAAAGTATCTTTATTTTACCCTTTTTCTTGGGGGAAAAAATATTATTAGGTATATAATTTTAGGTTGGTAGCTGTTATCTCCCAGCATTTTTGATTTATTATGCCACTGTCTTTTGGCTTCCACCATGATTGACCTAGACCTGTGGTTCTCAAAGTATGATTCCCCAGGTCAGAAGCATCAGCATTACTGGGGAACTTAATAGAAATAAATTTTCAGACCCTACCTCTCATGTACTGATTCAGAAACTCTGGGGATGGGCACCAGCAATCTGTGTTCCAATGAGCCCTCCAAGTTATTCTCTTGTCACTATACTAGACTAATCACACTCATCTCCTGAGTTTAGAGAGAGGTCCCTTCCCTGAGCATGTGGCTGCCTACAAAGTCGACAAAATTGGTATATTTTTGCCAAGAAAGGTGGGGTGGTGGGAATGTTTAGCTATTGGATAGGCATCTACAGTGTCATCCACAAGTTGAATGGAGAAAGTTTTTTAGTAATTACAAAAGATGGAAAAGAACTACATTCATTTTTAAGTGTTAGACACTTTATATACTATATTTCAGTCATTTTTAACTAACTTAAGTAGATGTCATTGCCTCAATTTTAAAAATAAGACAACTAAGATTCAAATAACTTAGAGTGGATTTGAACCCATGTAGTATGGATACAAATTCCATGAACTTTCCACTACATAAGCAGCATTTAACAGTATTACCCCATGGTAAGCAGATGTTTTTTAAAAAATTTTTAGTATCATTCTGAAATATTTAATATTATTAATCCTTTTTTCTTTATGTAACTTATTATTTGTAAGTGTCTCACATGTACAACTTATAGGACTTTTCCGTTTTCTACTTACGTTGTAGGCTAACTGTGATCTCAGACGGCAAATAGATGAACAACAAAAATTACTTGAAAAATACAAAGAACGATTAAATAAGTGCATATCAATGAGCAAGAAACTGCTTATTGAAAAGGTATGTTAAAAGTTCGATGCAGTTTTCCTTTCCTTTTACTAGCCCCTTTTGCCTTGTATGCTTTTAAAATTTAAATGAACATAATTGAGTGATGATTTTTCCTCCTTTTTTCAGAGTAATCAAGAAAAACTGTCAAGCCGGGAGAAGAGTATGCAGGACAGATTACGCCTTGGACACTTCACAACAGTTAGACATGGTGCTTCATTCACTGAACAATGGACGGATGGTTTTGCATTTCAGAATCTTGTGAAGTTAGTCATTCTTACTACATTTTTAAAAATTTAGTATTCCCTTGGATTTTCATTACTTTCAGTGATTATAGATTTGGAATTATGTTCTACATCTATTCCTCCTACTCTTTGAGATCACAGAATTTAGTACATTTGAAAGGAACCTAAAACAAAGGTAACATTTTAGCAGACTTCTTGCCTAGTTAGCAGTCATCTGTATGGTATGATGTATTATTCTAAACACGACTTTCCAAAATGCAAACTGACCTTCTAGCTTTATAGATGATTTAAGAGTAAAATTGTTGAACATTTAATTTTCATTGGGAGATTTATATTCATGTGTATATATATCTTGGGATTTTTCTGCTTAGGTTTTTTTCTTATTCTCCAATTCTTAAGTGTTGATATTTAGTACTTGCCTACTCTCTATTTCTACAAAAAAGACAGTAACAGCTTTTTTTCTGCCTCAGATACAGTAACTCATAAATCAGTTGAACATGTGGCTTTAGTGTTTTTGAGGTAAACTTTAAAACAAAAAAATCATTGTTACTATGTTTCCTTGAGTTCAGATGGTGGAAAGGATAAGTTAGAACTGGTTATATGCTGAGGAACCAGGATCTATATTGCTCCTCCTTTGCTGGGAAATTTTTTTTAAACCGTGAAAAGCAGGAGTAGTGTCAGCATCTAAATCAGAGTCAATCCCGTTAAATGGAAAATGGAGGCAAAGCGTTATTTCACAAAGCATTGCTCATCATGTAAAAATGGCTGTTTCAGACACGTGCCCACGACTCATCACAGCATGGCCTTCTCTGCATCACAGTGGACTTAGGCAGCCTCTGTTCAGCCCTGCTGTGCTGGACGTTAGGTGTACCAGGGGAGTGAAAGACAGTGTCTTGTGATGCTGGGGAGTTAAGGTTTTAATTCTGTGGGTAGTGGGCTGTTCTGGAAAGAGGGTAAAATGTGAGGTCAGATGGAGAGGTGGCCTGTGCATTTCTTCTTGAGGCTATTCCTGCATTATATCCTTTTATAATAAACTGGCAATCTAGAGTTTTAAAAAATTGTCACATTTCTTATCACTAATAAGTATTATTGAGGGTCTACGGTGTGTTGTTACATACACATCTTTTTTAACTTTTTTTTTTTTTTTTAGTCAGGTCTTTATTTAAAAATCTCACCTGCCAACTTGGCGTTTTCCGCCAGCACGGGGAGCAGCAACCTTTACAGGCTTCAGATTTTTGCTTAGGTGGTGCCTTTGTGGGAGCCTTAGCAGCAGCCACTGCTGTCTTTTTAGATGCTTGTTTAGCTTTTTTTGCTTCCTTGGCAGCCCCGATAGCTTGTTCCCTTTGAGCTTTCCTAACTTCAGGTTTCTGGTTCCTCTTCGTTGTTACCTAAGCAAGAGATGCACCAGTGATGGCCCTCTGGAATTTGACTGTGCGGCGGGTTCTTTTCTTTTGAATTTCTTCTGACTGTCCCTTTTTGTGCTTCTGTAGAGGACAGTCCAGTTTTTCTGTCAAAGATTCCTCTTGAAAAGTAATGCTGACTCACATTTTGCATTAAGAAATTGGAAAACCTTCCATCGGTCCTGGCGTAGCACCTACCTTGTCTAGGGTAGATCTTGTAGCCACTGAAACTGCACAGCTCGACCTTCATGGCTGCAGCTTCCGGAAAGGATGAAAGATGGTGAAGAGGGCTTTTTTTAACTATTTAAAATTTAATTTACTGATGAGAGAAAGAGCAATTTGTTTCACTTATTTATGCACTCATTGGTCGATTCTTGTATGTGCCCTGACCTGGCTGGGGTTCAAACCTGCATCCTTGGCATATCAGGACAACGCTCTGACCAACTGAATCAAGCTGTTTCTCATTGTGTATCAGTGATATAACCCAAAGTAGTTGGAGAATGAGAAGTAAATAAAAATTAGAAATATTAAATCAGTAGGCTCTAAATTGTATGGCCATTCCTAAATAATCAGGTATTAGCTATCCATTCCAGTTGTTTTTTTACTTTCCATTAGAATTTTAATCATTAGGGTTATTGAAGTTCAGTTTCATTTATAACATCTTGTTTATTCTCCAAACTGTCTTTAAAAATTAACTTTTTAAATAAGTTGAAATGATTTATTTCCACTTTCACTTGAACACTGGATTAGAGTCTTGTTCAGGCTTTGCTGTTCTTGAGATTTTCCTCAACTCTTTTACTCTTCTGCCTAGGTGATTATTGATTCTTTTACTCCTACCATGTTTTACTGCTACCTGGCTAGAACCACAGGAAAAGGAAATGTTTGTAAAGCCAACTCAGCATCACCAGAGTAGAAGTTCTGTAGTTCTGATTTGAATGTGGGTGGGGGAGCAAGGAATTGAAATACTTGTTCTAAAACTAAGTTGCATTATCATGTATAGTTGTAAAATTTTTTGTTAGCATGGTGAGGTGACCCAAAAGGCAACATGGTTAACCATTAGAATAAGCTTAATGTGTTGTATGATGGGATGTTTTAAAAAAGCCTCACTGTTACCTGCTTAATACTCTGGTCAAATTGCTAAAATCTCCAACCTGTATTTTTATAAACCTGATATTAGTTTCTAGAATTAGTAAGCTTTAGATTCCTGAATGGGTAGCAGTAATGTTTTTACTTTTATTAATTGCCCATTTTTGAAAGCCATACTAATTTATTTTTTTCTGTTTCCTTTAAATTGTGAGAATGTCGTCTTTCTAAATTTCTTATATTGAGGTCAATTTTTGTTTCATTTCAAAATATCACTTGCCCGTAATACTTAAGTTCATATTTGTCTTCTATAAGTTTTCTACAAACACTGAGTGATGAAACGCATGTATAAAATCTACCCCATACTTTGTTAGGTTTGTGTGTGTGTGTGTGTGTGTGTGTGTGTGTGTGTATGTGTTTAATATGTTTTTATTGATTTGAGAGAGGAAGGGAAGGGAATAGAGAGATAGAAACATCGTTGAGAAACAGCTGTGGGCTGCCTCCTGCACACCCCCTACTGGGGATCAAGCTGGAAACCCTGGTGTGTGCCCTGACTGGGAATCGAACCAATAACCTCTTGGTTCATGGTTTGACACTCAACCACTAAGCCACACCAGCTAGGCTAGTTCTTTTTTAATAGCAGGTATAGTTCATTCAACAAATTCACACGTGGGCAAAAGGAGGTTTACAGTTGTGAGTATGTGAAACACAGAGTTAATAAAGCTGTTGTAATAACCATAACCTGCATATCTTTATCCATACAAACAACTGAAAACATACTTTTGCCAATCCCTGTATTTTTTTAATACCTAGTATGTATCAGTTTCTGTGTTGGACACTAGGAATGCAATAGGATATAAAATAGATGTGTAGGGTCTGTTCTCATGGAGTGATGTAGTCCAGTCAGACCATTCTGATAGAGTATCTACAGGAAAGGTATTAGAAAGGAGACGATGTGGGGAGCTACAAGGCACCATGAGAATATATATGGCAACACATCTTTCCCTAGACTAGGGAGTTTAAGGGCTACCTCATTTAGAAAGGAGGTCTCGTTCAGATGAGACCTAGAATGTGAGTACCAGCTGGCTCACAAGGGAGGGACGAAAAAGGTACAAATCTGTATTATGACTTCTCACGTTTATTAATGTGTTTTCGTGTTTTCACTATGAAAGTAATGGAATGTTAATATGCTTTTTCAAATTCATTTTTATACAGGCAACAAGAATGGGTGAATCAACAAAGGGAAGATATTGAAAGGCAAAGGAAACTTCTAGCCAAACGAAAACCTCCCACAGCAAATAATTCTCAGGCACCCTCTACCAATTCTGAACCAAAACAGAGGAAAAACAAAGCAGTCAACGGGGCAGAAAATGATCCCTTTGTTAGACCAAATTTACCACAACTGTAAGCCTCCATTTTAATTTTCCTTTTTGTAAACTGTAACCAGTGAGCATGAATGTTAGTAATGGATGTTATTTATAATTAAACTAATACTTAAGTAGTAATAATAGTTATAACCAGGAGGGAAGGCAGTATTGAAAATTTCTCTTTAAATTAATAAGCCACAAATACCTGATTTTTACTTTTGTAAGTGGAGATACATTAATCCTCTTTTACAAACAGATTTAGGTAGCTAAGAGGAGACTGGAGCCCCCTCTTTCATGTCTGAGTGTTTCAGTTATTAATGTTCCTTTTTCTTTTTTCTAAATTTATTGTTGAAAGAATTACAGATGTCCCCTTTTTTCCCCATTGACTCCCCTCCACCTGGCACCCACTCCCCACTCCCCCCTCCCCTCCCCAGGCCTTCACCACACTATTTTCTGTGTCCATGGGTTATGCACATAAGCATATAAGTTCTTTGGTTAATCTCTTCCCACCCACCCCACTGCTCCCCTCTGAGATTCGTCAGCCTGATCCATGCTTCTGTGTCACTCAGCCGGCTTTGTTCATCAGTTTATTGTGTTCTTTAGATCCCACATATAAGTGAGATCATGTGGTTTGTGTTTCTCTGCCTGGCTTATTTCGCTTAGCATAATATTCTCTAATGTTCTTTTTTCTAAGAGAATGCTAGCTTAAGTAATATAGCTGCCATATATTTTTCTCAACCTATGGAAGCAATACATTGATAGATTATAGATATTGTTTTTCTCCTTTCTGCTTTCCTTTGTTTTCTAAATTTTTAGCTTTAATGCTGAATTACTCTTTATAATTCAAGGGACAAAGATATTTTTAAAAGATAGTTACACACTTATAGAAAATTTGGAAAATATGGAAGAACATATTAAAACAACATAAAATAAAACAATATAGATCATGATTCAATCCCATTGATAAAATTTTGATACACAGTATCCTTCCTTATTCATGTTTTGCTTTTCACAGTTTAAGTTACTCATGGTCAACCATGGTCCAAATTACTAAAGGGAAAATTCCAGAAATAAACAGTTTATAAGTTTGAAGTTGCATATTATTCTGAGTAGTAGTGTGATGAAACCTCATATCACCCACTTTGTCCCACTGGGGACGTGCATCTTCCCTTTGTCCAGTGAGGGCAGCCATGCTCTGTACACCGCCTGCTCATTAGTCATTTACTGGCCATCTTGGTTATTAGGTCGACTGTCGTGGTACCGCAGTGCTTGTGTTCAAGTAACTCTTATTTTACTTAATAATGGCCCCAAACCGTAAGAGTAGTGATGTTGGCAATTCAGATATGCCAAAGAGAAGCCTAAAGTGTTTCTTTTAAGTGAAAAGGTGAGTACAGTACAAAAGGTATTTTGAGAGAGAGGGAGAGGGAGCACGGGCACACATTCACATAACCTTTCTTACAGTGTATTGTTAATAAATTTTTTTTTTTTTTTCAAAATATATCTTTATTGATTTCAGAGAGAGGAAAGGAGGGGGAGAGAGAGAGAGAGAAACATCAGTGATGAGAGAGTCATTGATCGGCTGCCTCCTGCACGCCCCGACTGGGGATCGAGCCCGCAACCCGGGCATGTGCCCTGACTGGGAATCGAACCCCGATCTCCTGGATCCTAGGTCGACGCTCAACTGCTGAGCCACACCCTGCTGCGCAATAATTGTCTTATTTTATTGTTGTTACTCTCCTGCTGTGCCTAATTTATAAATTAAACTTTATCATAGGTGTGTATGTATAGGAAAAGCATAGTATGCATAGGGTTCGTTATTTATCCATGGTTTTGGGCGTGCACCGGGGGTCTTGGAATGTATTCCTTCTGGATAAGGGGAGATACTATACAGATGTGCCTGAACTTTTCTATTCTACAAGAACTTACATAAGTTCGTGAGAGTAGAAAACACACACACACACACACCCTGTTTGATGTTTTATATGGATATGTTCTTTTTCTCCTTTCTTGAAAGATGTTTTACCTCTGCTTTGAACCCCACTCCCTGCTGTCAGGGACCTCTTCTGTTGGTTTCTTCATCTTTGTATTACGTTGTAGACAGAGTCATTTTCCCCCAAATAAAATTATGATCCTTTTGTTCTGTCCTTAGAACCCTAACTTGCTTAAATGATAGCATCAAAGTCTTAAGATAGTTTATAAAGTACTTTTGATCTGGCACCTTCTGACCTCTAGCCTCGATTAGTTTTCTTATGTGTCTCATCATGTAACTTTTATGTTCCCTTCACTAGCCATCTGGATAAAATTCACTCTCTCGAAGACCCTTTACAGGCCTCCTTATTTCTCTCTATCCTTATGCCCTATGTATCCGATATTAAACTCTTTCAGTTTTCTAAATGGACTGACTAGCTTTCTGTGCCTTTGTACATCTTGTTCCTTGCCTTTCTTCCCCTCATTTCCTATTCATCCTTGAAAATTTGGCTCAGATACCAATTTCAATAGAAAGTCCTCTAACCTTTTTTCTTCCTAGGTTCACCCCCCCTCAAGTGAGGTGCCCATAGCCTTTTGTACATTCCTGCCTATGTTGGCAACAATACAGCCAATTATCTCACTATTTTATCTTTATATGTATTCTTACTATCTAGCACAGCTCCTGGCATATGAAAAATGGTAGGTAAATACTAAATTACAATACATAGGCATTTGATTTTCATTTTCTCTTACTCAACAGACCATTTTTCTAGTTACAGGTGTTTAGCTTCCTGCTTGCTTCCAAGACGCTAACAGCTGTAACTATAGTTTAATAATCATAGACCTGTCTCATTTCCATCCCATTTTATTGTGTATGTTGACTAAGGACTAACCCTGAAGTTATGCTGCTTTGTGTTCTTGGAGTGGCAAATGAGGTGATACTACACGGCAGTTTGATTACATCCTTATGCAGATGCAGATTTAAATAGGGGGAAAGCCACAAAAGCACTTTGATTCATGTTTATTATAGTTTGATTTTAGCAGCCATACTCTGCAACTGTCTTCTAAAAACTCCTTTTGAATCATTGTTTGGTGGGAGGTAGGCTTTGCCGTGTGTGCAGAATATCTAGTATAATTAGAGTAGAGATCATGAATCTTTAATTATTTTTCTATGAAGAAATTAACATAGAAAATGAAGTTACTGCTATGTAGTGGCTAGAACTTCACGCCCTGTGCTCAGACAGATGTGGAGTCCAACCTTGCCTTTGTCAGGGTATTTTGGTAAGCTGTTTGACCTCTCAGAGCCTGTTTCCGCATGTACATCATGGAGCTGAAGGATGTATGTGGTGACGCATGGAAAGCGCTTGCGCATCGTTACTGTTCTTAACAAATTTTTAGCTCTCAGCAACATTCAGTCAAGTTTTTAAGGTAGTTGTTTCTAATTTTAGTCACAAACACTTTTATTATATAGTTCACATAGCTAATATTACCTACAGATAATGTCTAAGTGATCCTTGCATTAATTGTACATTATGAATATATTTTAATTGTGGTTTGGACTTTAGCCCTGGCCGGGTGGCTCTGTTGGTTGGAATGTCCTCCCACACACCGGAAGGGCTACAGGTGCTATCCCTGCTGGATGCATACAGGAGGCAACCCAGTGTTTCTCTTTCATATCAGTGTTCCTCTGTCTCTCTCCCCCTTCCTCTCTCTCAAATCAGTTTTGTTTTTGTTTTTTAATTTCGTTTTTTTTAAATCCTCACCTGAGGATATTTCTCCATTGCTTTTCAGAGAGAGTAGAATGGAGAGAGAGAAAAAGAGAAACATCGACGTGAGAGAGACACATCAATTGG
This sequence comes from Miniopterus natalensis, assembly GCF_054644295.1. Lineage (NCBI taxonomy): Eukaryota > Metazoa > Chordata > Mammalia > Chiroptera > Miniopteridae > Miniopterus > Miniopterus natalensis. Next base: position 41,932,728 of record NC_142088.1, read on the forward strand.
TTGCCTTCCATACACACCCCAACTGGGGCCAGGGATCAAGCCTGCAACCGAGGTCGGTGCCCTTGGCTGGAGTCGAACCCGGGACCCTTCAGTCCGCAGGCTGACACTCTAACCACTGAGCCAAACTGGCTAGGGCTAAAATCAGTATTTTTTTTAATATTTTTTTATTTCTTTCTTTTTTAAAATATGTCTTTATTGATTTCAGAGAGGGGAAGGGAGAGGGAGGGAAGAAACATCAATGACGAGAGAGGCAGTGATTGGCTGCCTCCTGCACTTCCTACACTGGGGATCGAGCCTGCAACCTGGGCATGTGCCCTGACCTGAAATCAAGCTGCAGTCACCTGGATCATAGGTCATTCATTGCTCACCTGCTGAGCCTTGCCGGCTAGGACTAAAATCAATTTTTAAAAAAATCCTGTTGAGGATTTAAGAGGAAAAAAAAAAATTTTGACTTCATGTTAAATATATTTTAAGTTGTTTTCATTTTATCTATATGTTCATGAGAAATAAAGTGGTTATTTCATAGCTATGAAAGGTTCAAATCACCAGGAACATGTAATAATTCTAAATTTGTATGCACATAATATCATGGCTTTAAGATAAATTAAAAATTGATAGTGCTTTAAGGAGATATTGACAGATCCACAAATTGTAATGGGAGATTTCAACACATATATTTCTTAGTAGTAGAACATGTAGATCTGATACAAACAACAAACAATATGGGTCTAGAAAATTTCACAGGGATTGGTAAACTTAACCTAATCGACACATCCCCTAACATCTGCGGAATATATATATTTTTAAAATATATATGTATTTTATATTTTAAAAATATATATGTATTTTTATAAAAATCGACCATGTCAGGTCACAAATTTCAAAGGATTCCAAGAGTTTGTGTAAGATGGATTATTTTGTCCTTAAATATTTGGTAGACTCATGGGTGAAACTTAAAGGATTAGAATCATATAGAATATGTTCTGTGACTACAGTGGAATTAGACTAGAAGTCAGTAACAAAAAGAATTGTGGAAAAGTCTAGATGGAAATAAGAAAATATTTTTAGATGAATGATAGAGTGCTGCATAGCAAAATTTGTGAGATAAATCTGAAACAGTATCTAAAGAGATATTTATAGCCTTGTATACACTTATAGGAAAAGAAGAAAAACTAAAACTTTATACACTAAACACCTATTTCATTAAGTTAGGAGGTGAGCAGCAGAATTAGCCAAAGAAGGAAGAGGGAAAACATAAGAACAGTAATTCATGATACAGTAAGCAAACATTCAATACAGAGAAACAATCAATCTCAAAAAAGGAATGTGTGTTTAAAAAAACCCCAACACTAATGAAACTGAAAAAAAGAAGACAACCATAATCAGAAACGAAAAAAGGAATATTACTACAGAGTCTACAGATATTTAAATGAAAAAATACAGGGTGGGCAAAAGTAGGTTTACAATTCTTCATATGGAAAACAATACAATAATTAATAATATAAGAATAAATTGCGTTTTATGTACTCACAACTATAAACCGACTTTTGCCAACCCTGAATTATAAATGGCTTAAATTTGAAATTTTTGTGAAATGAATAAATTTCTAGAAAAATCAAACTTAACAAAGTTGACATTAGAAAAAATAAAATCCAAATAGTTCTGTAACTATTAAAGAAATTGAATCTCTCATTAAAATCTTTGATCAAAGACAACAGATACAGATGACTTCATCTATGTAGCCTACCAACCATTTAAGGAAGAAATAGTGTCAGTCTTTTAAAAACTTTTTTGAAGAACATCTAAGGCAGAAATATTTCCAGTTTATTTTATGAAGCCAACAAAATCTTGGTATCAAAATCAACAAAGTCTGTACAAGGAAGGAACATTAGTAGTTAATCTCACAAAAATGCAAAAGCCTTAAATAATTAGCAACCTAAAATATATATTGCCCACCCGGGCGTGGCTCAGCAATTGAGCATCGACCTAGGATCCAGGAGATCAAGGTTCAGTTCCTGATTAGGGAACATGCCTGGGTTTCAGGCTCGATACCCAGTAGGGGGCGTGCAGGAGGCAGCCGATCAACGACTCCCTCTCATCATTGATGTTTCTCTCGCTTCCTCTCCCTTCCTCTCTCTGAAATCAATAAAGATATATCAAAATACATATATATGTTTAAAATAAAATATATCTTATAAAAATGATAATCTGTCAAGACCAAGTTGATTTGGCCTTGATCTCCTGATTTGTTTTAGGTATGCAAGGTTGATTTAACATTAGAAATACTAAAGTAATTTTCCACATAAAGGGAAAGATTATATGGTCATCTTAACAGATGCCAAAATAAGAAACATTAGATAATATTTAACACTGATCTTTGGTTAAAACTCTTAGCAAAAAATCAGGAGTAGATAACTTCCTTAGTCCGCAGTATGTATTCATTTTTCTATTTGCTTGCATCTCTGCATCTATTTGCTATGTTCTTGGGTTACTGTGGCCCTATATCTGCTGTTTCTTCTTACTGGCTTCCTTCTGCTTTTCTTTAACCAAGTTCAGATGTTACCGCTTCTGTGCTTTTTTTTTTGCTTTTTTTTTTTTTCCGGTTTCCTTCCGATAAAATTTTTTTTGCTTTGTTTACTCATAGCTGTATTATCCAGGATAATCATCTTATTTCAAGGTCAGCTGATTGGCAGCCTTTAATCCCATTTAATCCTTTTTCAGTAAGGTAACATTCACAAGTTCCAAAGGTTGGGACATAGCATCTTTGGGAAGCCATTATTCTGCCTACCATAGTCTGCCCTCTGACCCAAGATTCACATCCTTCCCACATGCAAAATATATTCATCCTATCCCAACAGACTCAAAACCTCACCCAAAATACAGTATCCAAAGTCTTATCTAAAATCTCTTCAGCTCAGACGGTCTAAATCTGGTATGGGTGAGTCTCTGTATAATTAGCCTTGAGACACAATTCCTCTTATTCTGTGAACCTCAAGAAACAAGCTAACCTTTTTCCAAAATACAGTGATGAGGATAGACATGGGATAACTGTTTCCAGTTCAAACAGCAAAATAAAGGAGTCACTGATCCCAAGCAGCTTCAAATCCATCAGACAAACTCAAACTCTATTTGGTTTCAAGGTCTGCTAATAATTATTTGTGGCTTGAGGCTCTGCCTTCTGGACCCAGGGTTTTGTCAGCAGAGTCTTCCATGAAGGTTATCATGTATTTGTAGCTGAGTGGCTTTATCAGCCTGTTTCTCGTTTGTAGAATTTGGTGGGGGACAGGTGACAGACTTTCATTTTATACTCTCTGTCCTTTAAATCCAAGCTGGTAGTGTTTTCTGCTGTATAAAGTTCTTAAGAATCTTACAGATTTCCCTTGTATGAAATAAGCATTCATCCCATTAGGCAAGGGGATCTTCCAGAGTTCCAAATAATCCTTTCGATATTTTTGGGTTCTTCTGAAAAGACTGAGGGGATCTATGAGTCACACTATTCTTCATCTTACTAAAGACTACTTATGTGACTGAATATTCTGGCCTCTTTGGGGTATTAGCAAAAGGTGTCCAGCTACACAGTCCTTTTTTCTTCCTTTTTTACTTTTTTTAAGAGCAACTTTTCTGACAGTGAACCTCAATTTTAGTGTATTTCATATTCTAGATAGGATGAGAATTTCTTAAGCCATTAAGTCTTGATTCCTTGTTGTTGAATATTTCCTCCCTTAATTTATCTCTCATCTCACATTTTAATTTAAAAAAAAAAAAGAAACTTTACCTTCAACACTTCGGAAATTATTTTTTTTTAAAAAATTTATTGGATTTATTGGGGTGACATTGGTTAATGAAATGATATAGATTTCAGGTGTACAATTCTATAATACATCATCTGTATATTGTGTGTTCACCACCCCAAATCAAGTCTCCTTCCGTCACCATTTATTCCCTCTTTACCCTCTTCTTCCTCCCACCCCACTTTCCCTCTGGTAATCGCCACAGTGTTGTGTCTATGAGCTGTGGTTTTTTCCTTAAATCCCTTCACCTTTTTCACCCAGCACCCCAAGCCTTTCCCCTCTGACAGCTATCAGTCTGTTCTGTATCTGTGAGTCTGTTTATATTTTGTCTGTTTGTTTACTTGGTTTATTAGATTCCACATATATATTAGTTCATTGTTCCATCTATATGTATTCTGAAGAGTATTTTAAAGGACATTTGCCTTATATATTTTGGACTGAAAGTTGTCAATATTTTGTTATTTCCATTGGATTAATTTTACTTTTACATAGCTGGTTGTTAATAAGAAATAATAAGTATTATTCTTAATATCTAGAACCAATTTTATTTTTGACAGGTTGACTTTGGCAGAATATCACGAACAGGAAGAAATTTTCAAACTTAGACTAGGACATCTCAAAAAGGTATGTGAAGCATATGTTGGATTTTGTTTGTTACCAGAGGTTGTGGAGAGTTGTGTTGTAAGTCTCTCATTGAAGAAATAAAAACTTAAGAGAGAAAGTCTCCAAATTAAAAACTTTAAGACCAAAAAAAAAAGCAGCATTAAATTTGCATATGTCGAGTATATTAAAATAATATTCCATTGCCTTGTGTCAACTTACAAACATTGATATACTGTCCCTGTAGTGACGTAGTGATTCCTGGCCAGACCCCAGTGTCTTAACACTACTCTGTTTAAATACTACCTTTGTTGTTGTTTTTTAAAAAAAAAAAAACTTCACTTTTAAGATGCAATGTAGAATTCCATATTGTTTCTCTCCATTTTATAATAAATTGAAATATTATAAATTAATAACATTAATTAATTAATTAAGATTGTTTCCTTGGCCTAACTTTTAAGCTGTGGAATTCTTGATTAAATGCTTCAATTAAAATAGTTACATTGGCAAATTTAGAAAAGCCTAGTCATCAGTAATAATATAAAGTGATATAATTTAGAAAAATGTTGCTATGTGTTATTATAGAAAATTTTATAATGTATAGCTTTGTACTTGTACATAAATTCTAACATTCTAATCAATTCATTGTTTTTACAGTTATTTTTAGTTCAAACCATTTCAAAAAAACATTAATAGAGTAGATTTTCCCCCTCAATTTTACTGACAGAAGTAAAATTCTTTTTCTTTGACCCAGTTTTTTAATTACGTTTTCTGCTTGTCAGATTACTGAGGGGCTTTTTGTTTTTGTTTTTTAATCCTTCCCTGAGGATATGTTTTTTTTAATTGATTTTAGAGAGAGAAACATTGATCAGTTTGCCTCCCATTCTCTCCTCAACTGGGGATGGAACCCAAAACCTGGGTATGTGCCCTGACTGGGAATCAAACCCACAACCTTTTGGTGTATGGGACAATGCTCCAACCCACTGAGCCACCCAGCCATGGTGGGTTACTGAAAGTTTTTTAATAGGCTGGATAATAGCTGAAATTGAGTTAGTGAGCTAATTGAAGATAGTATCTCTGAAGTTGTCTCCCTAGGGCAGGGTGAGGTAGGGCAGAGAAACCCATTCTGGTGGCAGCTACTATCACACTATGCTATTTTGTTTTTGCAATACTATCAGCATGCTTCAGACCCCTGCCATTTAATTACAGAAAACATAAAAAGGTTATAAATAGAGCTTGTGTATGTATATGTAGATAATTTGCATTAGTGTTCTTTTACTATGCTTCTGCTCAGAAAAGTCCCCACCTAAACTACTTGAACAGTAAATTTATTCTGAGTTTTTGTTTTGTTCTTTAGTTCTTCTGTTCTCTTCTGTTGTAGTTATTTACTATTTCTCCTGCTTTTGGAGATACAATAGACAACTTCAGTCTATTCTCTGTAACAGATGGAGTTGTAATGGGACTATAAAAGAAAGAGGGGATTTTGTAGTACAGCATGAGTACAAGTATTTGAGTGCCCACCTAAGCCTTTTTGAGAATGAATTCACAGAGACCTACGGTTGATTAAAGATTTATCCATTATTTTCTGACCAGCCTTTCATGATAATGGGACGTTAAGTATATACTTAAGAACTTTACGGGGGGGGGGGGGGGTTCATATATAATGGTAAACTTTATTCTTTCTAATGATGAGATTTTACATCTTATTTTATAAAAACCTATTATATAAAATCTGAAATTATGAAACAGTTAAATTAGGAATCACTTTGTATTAGGAAGAATATCTCACTTTTTAAAGGCTTCAGAGGAGGGTTTGGTTTTGGTTGGGTGATGGTTGGTTGATTTTTAAAGCTTTCCTGGGACTTTTAAAATATTCGGTTTCTTTGAAGTACTTCTGTTTTCTAAAGTGAGGTGTGTCCAGATGTTCCATAAACAGTTGTAAACTGTTGTAGAATATTACACCTTTCTTCTAACTTTCATGTTACTCTTTCCCAGTATTTGACTTCTCCATTTTCTTATATACTCTTTCTTTATAATAATTGTCCCCTTCATAATTTTTTTCCTGTTTTTTTTTTCCCCCCCAGCTTTAATCAAATTTACTGAGTAGTTCTAGATTTCTAACTTGATCTTCTTCTTAACCAATTTACAACATTACTTTTCTTTGACATCCGTCGTGGAATATTTTGGGAGATTGAATGAACTACTAATGCTGAAACATACACTCATGTCTTGAATTCTTACATTTTCTTCTGAGAGACTATTTTGGGTGAGAAACATTGAATCCATTATAAAGAAAATTGCTAATAGTACAAAGAAACAAAATTGAATAGGTAGTGTCACCTTAAAAGGCAAGTAAAAATGCCCTGCTTACCACTGAGTATTAATTTTTGAGTTGTATAATTAAAAAATAATAAGCATTAAGTTACACATTTTAAAAATAAGTTATCTGGCATTCTAAACCACAGCTGAAAAATGGGTCATTAAAATAGGTCATTCTGTTTTCTAAAAAAGAAGTTGATGGTACACATTTAACAGAGAGAACAAGCTTGGCTTAAGAAAAATGTTATCACCTCTGTCTTATCAGTTTCCTATGCTCCTGGGTTTATTAAGCTGACATTAACTGTACCTCAACTTGTAACTATATAGCTTCTACCATAGGCTGGATCTGATCTGTGAATATTTGGTGTCCATGTACGGGAATTAACTTGAGCAATGTCAGCTTAGGGTTCAGATTTGGAGCCCAGCATACTCACATTAGCCAGGGTAGCTCTTGCTTTAACTCTCTCCCTTTAATAAACACTCTTAAAGTTAAAGCAAAATTATTGGATTAAATTTGTTGGCACAGAAGGAGAAAACCTCCTTTGAGGAAGCTTGTGCCATTTGGACATACGAGACTAGAAGGACCTTGTCTTGAAATGAATAATTTATGATGTGCATTGTATATCATAAAGATAATAATAATTGAATAAGTAAACTGAAATATGAAAATGTATTTGTCATTGAATAAGTCATAAAGTTTAGTTCACATTTTGAAATATAAATTCAAAGCTGTTAGTGTGATAGAATAATGGAGTGTTAAGCAGAAACCTCCGAAAGTAAGTCTATGGCTAAAATAAATAGATAGCTCTGGTTACCACCAAATGGTAAATTTAAACTTATTTATTGTTGGTTATTGTCAGTTTATGAAATCATTGCTCACTCATTCACAAGGGACTTATTTTCACACTCTGCCTGACACAGGCATGATTCAAGTTCCCATTTCAGGAAAATTACATATCACATTTATGGACTTTGAAGTTTTAACCATCCTAGAGTGACCATAAATGTTAACTCTTTGAATGCCAAGATCTGTATTTGCTTTGTCTAAGCTGATGTAAGTAGCAACCAGCAAAGCCTCCCTTTTCCCTTGAGTCTCTTCTCCTGTTCCAGTGGCGATACCCACAGGCTTTATCCCTACCTTCTTTTTGTTGTAGATGGACAGCAAGTTATTCTTTATATTCAGAAGAATTAATTCACTTTAGCTTTCTTCTCATCTCTCCTAGACTAGTGGGGATGTTTGCTTTTTTTTCCTTCTAGAAACATGCTGTTTCATTTTCATTGCAGATAACGGAGAGCAGTTAGGTTTTTCACAAACACATACACTCTTTTTCTCTCACATATTACTTTCCTTGGGTATTCTATTAGTGATTGTTGTATCAGCTAGAATGTTTTATTATTAGCTGGTATATTTTCATTCTAAGTTTATTTTTAAAGGTCAACAGAAAAACACCTTTTTTCTTTTTAAATTAATTTATTTTTTGGTAAAAAGTTTACATATCCTGACATAATTTTACCTTTTATATAGCTTAAGGATTTACAGAACAGAAAAAACTGATCTAATAAAATATATGGAGCCCGGCCGGGCCTGGCTCAGCAGTTGAGCGTCGGATCTAGGATCCAGGCGATCGGGGTTCGATTCCCGGTCAGGGCACATGCCCAGGTTGCAAGCTCGATCAGTGATTCTCTCTCATCATTGATGTTTCTGTCTGTCTCTCTCCCTCTCCCTTCCTCTCTCTGAAATCAATAAAGATATATTTTTTAAAAATATACATATATATATGGAGACCACACAAATTACTCCTAAAACTTTTTTGTTGTTAATTCTCGCCCAAGGATATTTTTTCCATTGATTTTTATAGAGAGTGGGAGGGAAGGAGAGGGAGAGAGAGAGAGAGAAACATTGATGTGAAAGAGACATATTGATTGGTTGCCTCCTGCATGCCCTGACTAGAACCCAGGAGTGAACCTGCACCCCAGGTACGTGCCCTGAAACCAGCAACCCTCTGGGGCATGGGCCAACGCTCTAACCATTGAGCACACCGACCAGGGCATTCCTAAAACTGTTTTCAAAAATAACTTGTGCTACTAGTAATTATGTACACGTTTTTCCAATTATCACTTATTAAAAGCTTATAGTTCTAATGGGAGTAATTTCCTATCTTTCGAAAGTTGTTCCTTTAAGGCAAAGCTACTGACTGTTCTCTTGATCCTGTGCCTCATCTGGAGTCTGTGGATTTAAGGAAACTAACAAACCATATACCAGTTAGCTTATATGATTGATTCTGTCTTAATTCCAGTCTTTAATAAATTCCAGTTATGGGAAAGCAGTTTGTCTTTGTGATTTGAGGAGTTCTTCTAGGTTGTTATTTGTCTATTTCAGAACATTATTCTGGAATTCAAGAAACTACGTGGACGTGCTTTCCAAGGATTATTAATAAATTAACACAAATAAGTTTTTTTATTCCTAAAAAACCATCTTCCTTGTCATAGATTCTCTACAAATTACCAGTCATAAAACCCCAAAATGAGGAAGTAAGAACTTGAAAGTTATTAGGCCCAATAACTATGCCTTGCCACTGCCATTTGTTCGGATTTGTGATGTGAACAGCATGTGGTATGTGTTGCTCTTTATTTTCCAGTTTTGTCATCATCTAGATTTTAAACTTTGGTTAGTTGGAGAAATTGCATGTAGGAGATTTGACATCTCAGGATGGAATATTGAATAGTGTAGTAGGGATTGGCTTTACTCTATGTGTTTTGGTGGGTGTACATGAGAGAGAGAGAGATTTGTAAGCCCTGCATGTAAGTGCCAGAAGTTTTCTGGAAAAACATAACCAATTTGTAATTGAAACAGGATTAGTCAAGAATCATCAGCACCCAACACAAATGTGTCTTTGCAGACCGAAGGAATCAGCTAAACAGTTTGCAGTCATCTCAATCTCTACTAAAACAAAAATCGCATCCAACATGCCACCTGACACCATTTCTTTCTCTCTCTCTCCTTTGCTCCTTGCGATGTGGCATTCATCTCTCCTTGTGCCTTCGTTCTGAAGAGATAACAGTATAGCAACAACTCTGCCACTGAAATCCTGTTCTCTGACCGATATTGGCACCTGCAAAGAGAAACAACCAGTGACAGGCAGCAGCAGCATCAGTATTAATCTTCCATGATGAAATCTTTACAGGCCAAGAACAAGCACACAGCTCTTTTCTCACTCCTTCACAGTGGACCATGCAACTAGTTGAAATGGAAGACAATGGATTGTCTACAAGCCTTTTGAACAGTGGAGAATACAGGGCATTGTTTTTAGGTGAATTGATCCCCAAGTATTCTTGAAGTTTGATATCTCCTTTGGTCTTTCCTTCTAGAATACCATTGTCATCTTATTTATCAAATCCTAAGTATGACCATAGGTGACATTTCTTGTCACTCTAGGTTTGAATAAATATACTAAAATAATGAACAGTAATATAATGCTAGAGGGCTTAATCTTCAAATCTGTGTGTACACCTTTATGTTCACAACCATGACTAGAAGAAATCTTTGGAGAATTCTTCTGTCAGTTAAAGCCACCACCACATTGTGCATTATGTTTCTCTAGAACATAACACGAGATGCTACCGTGTAGGCATAGGTTTCAGTGCAAGTGCAGAAATGCACCTTACTGGGAAGAGTCATGGTGAAGCCATGAAGAGGGTCCTGACTTGCTGGCATGCGTGGGCAAGAAAAGCACCAAGAAGAGTGTTGGAGTTCTAAACGACATTTTGTTCTTACTATTGCTTCCCATTTAAAAATTAGTACTCTGTAAAAGATGACTGTGCCGAGAGAACGTGGAACTAGCTGTAGATAGGAAAAACCCTAGTGTTTATATTCTCCCCATTACTGCAACTGTGGACCTGCAAACACATTCCTGGCTCTGTTTCTTTCTTTATAATTATACGTCTTAATTTGGTAGTAGATGATGTTCAGTTACCAAAATGAAAATTTAAAGGCAAAATGTGTTTTACTACCATGGTGTTCAGTATTAATCCAGTTGTACAGGCAATGGAAATTTGGAAAGAATCTTAAAAATCATGTTAGCCATTAGTTAGAGCTGGGTTTAATTAATTTAGGTTTGTGAGTTCCGTCTAGAGATCACTTTTTCACAAAGAAAGGAAAACAGGTGCTTGGCCACTGGCCCTTCCCAATCAGAACTGTAGCTTCATGTCATTTATGTGCACAGTCATAGAGTCCAAAAGACTAGGCTTTTTCCATTATTGTGTAAAATGTTAAATCTTTTCAGGTTTAAAAAAGACATGGAATCCACAAAAATTTTTTAAAAAGGTTAAATAATTAACAGTAATATAATGCTGGAGGGTTTAATCTCCAAATCTGTGTGTACACCTTTATGTTTACAACCGTGACTAGAAGAAATCTTTTGGGAATTCTTCTGTCAGTTAAAGCCACCACCACATTGTGCATTATGTTTCTCTAGAACATAACACAAGATGCTACGAAAGCTGTGAGAAGGGCTACAATATACTCTCATTAGGCACTGTACCTGTATGTGCTGGGGCTTGGTGTTAGCACCCCCGTTAGAGTTTACATCAGGGAATTCCCCCACCTCCACACAGCCACTCTGATTTCTGTTTCAAAAAGTGTACTGAATATCCCAAACCTTTATAATTTCACAGTCAGTTGAATTGTTATATTTATATGCTGTTGCTAAGGTAGGATTTTGTTTGGTTTCATTTAAGTAGAATGGGGGAATTGACAGAATCACTGCCCATTTTAACAGTTATTCCCAATTAGTGGTTTTAATATAAGTATTTATGCATTTAAAGAGAGAATAAAACACCACCCCCACCACTACACTCCCCCCCCCCCCCCCCCCGAGGAAGAAAACATTAAGGCTCTAAAATAATTATCTGAGGCAGTAAAACATACCTGAGAGAGATACAGTAGCTCCTGTGATTAATTTAGGATGGGAGTAGAGGGAACATTTTTATAGTTAAGAAAGAATCCCTCTACCCCCCAATAATTTCACTATTTTGTCCATTCTCCCCCTACTCCACTTTTCAGTCTACACAGTCATGCTCAACAGAAATAGGACTATGGGCAAGTAGTTTCAAATCTGATTTCTACAAATTTAGACCTGCTGTTCAGGTGGGTTTTGGTTGGCTCATTTGTATTTCCAGTGGTTCCTATATCTTGTATCCATATTTAAGATACATGAAAGCATGTAACAGAAATGATGGAGAGACATATATAAGGATAAGTTTGAAGTAAATTGGTAGTTAATGTTCTGCTTAATTCTTTTCTGCACTGCCTTTTCCATTAGCTCTTAAATAGTGCCTTTCGTTAATTTTACCTTTCACTTTTCTGGTGATAAACTTTTAGAATGACATAAATAGTTTATGTAATAAAACTTAATTTGAAGACCTAGAAATGGTGACTTTTGAGGGATTACTAATGGCCATTACTAAATGAATTTGGTGTTAAACTTTCTGAAACCTCATTCTGAACGAGTTTTCCTGCACCGAGTAATGTTACGGTATTGGATAGACTATTCAAACGAAGCGACATGCATTTCTCTGCTTCTACCATTTTTGTAATATACCACACATTTCTTTTGTTTTACCAACTTCATTGATTATAGGCAAGCTGAGAATGTTATATCAAAATATGTTCCATCTTATCTTGGCTTTGTAGAAAGGCACCTCTTCAAAACTGAGTTTTGGTTTTTTGTGTGGCGGGGGGATGACTTGGAATATAGATTCAAAATTTGCTAAGAAAGTTTAAACTAGTATGTTTAATTTCTTCAGGAAATGTATCAGTTTTATACATGTGAAAATGCCATTATGGGAAATGTTCAGAAATACCCCAAATTCACCTAGCAGTTCTAACCTGGCTTTCAGAGATTCTACATTATTGTAACTTACTTTTGGCTTAGAATGTTGAGCTAAGGGGATATTAAGTTGCCAGAAGAGACTTTGATTACAAATAGAAAGCATTCCTGTGCTAACCATCTGGCAAAGGACAAGCCTTTCTGGTTAAGTTGCTGTGAAATGTACCTTCCATATAAACTTTTTTAAGTTAAAAATTTTGGAAGGTGGTGTGTTTTGCAATTTACTTAAATAATGAGTTTAATATTGGGATCTGTTGTATACTTGTATGACTTGGTTTTTAAAATATAATTTAGAATATTAAAGCTTATTTTAAAATCCTGTTAAAATAGCTGTAGTGTATACCGTTAAATTGTCCGTTCTCTGTCTTTTTGTTGAAACAGAAAAGAACCATGTCCTTTTACTATATGGGATCACCAAACTTTTGTGTCTCTTTAATACAATCGTTCTCACTCATGTCCCTTTGACACCAGAATTTCCTACAAAGACCAGCTCCTTTCCAGAGATGTTGTTTGTTTCTTTGTTTCTTCTAGACCTTCTCTGCTTTAACTGCTCAGCTAGTCGATAACTGGAGGATTGAAATTTGGTATTCTTACTAAACACAACCTCTCTGGTTGGATTATTTCTCTTTTATTTTAGAAATCTGGCCTAGTTTTGCCATGCGTTTGAGGATTTCATTTTATAATGAACTTAGATCAATTGTGAGCCCAGGTCATCCTTGCTTCTCCTTAACCCTCTGAAAACTATTCATTCTGAGGATGGCCCATAGGTTTATATCGATTTCACCCAAAGAGAGTATAGCCTACGGGATAGATCTTTGAAAATGATCTTCAGTAAAGATGAATTAGTTGCCGAGACTACTCTGTTCTAGACTATTGTACCCAGAGGCCAGATCAAAACTGGGCCTTGCCCCTTTTCTTTAAGGAAGAGGGTACTAGGCAGTATTGGCCCTAGGGCTGCCATAACAAAGGAGCATAGGCTGGGTGGCTTAAACAACAGAGACTTATTTTCTCACAGTTCTGGCTGCTAGCAGTTCAAGATCAAGGTACGGCAGGGTTCAGTTTCTGGTGAGACTTTTCCTGGTTTGTAGAAAGTTGCTTTCTCAAGTCCTCAACGTGGCCTTTTCCCTGTGTTCCCCAAAAGAAGGGATGAGTATGGAGGGGAGATCGTTCTCTTCCTTCTTATAAACCCACTGATCCCATCATGAGGGTCCCAACTTCAGGACCTAATCTAACTCTAGTTACCTCCCAAAGGCCCCATCCCCAAATAGTATGCATACTTTTTTTTAGTGGGATTTGAGAGAAATTACAGTTGCAGAATTATCTTTCTTCTAGAGTATGTCATTTTGTTTTAAGGTCCAAGATATTGTGGGATAAATATTAAATTACAATATGGAATTTTTAAATATATTTTACTGACTTTGGAGAATTTATGTCTATATGTAAGACTTTGATTATAGTTCATTCCCTTGACATTTTCCCTTAAATACCTAGGATCCAGCTTTTTTTCCTTATGACATTTTGGTTTTACTTGTAAACTTTACAGTTCAAACTGAAATGAAGCTTGCCTATGCATTTGTATTGTAAGATTTTATGGGACATACTTGTCATGTTTTATAGAGGAGAAAAAAAGCTTAACTGATGCAGACATACATTTACTTTTTAAAATAAGTATTTATTTTGTGATGTTGGTTACTTCCATTGTATAGACATCTGAAGATTACCAAAAATTATAAAACAAATATAATTATGTGTATCAACAATCTAGTTGAATCTCATAATTACATGTTTATATATGACTCAATAAAATTTCAGTAAATTCACTTTTCAAATAGTATCCCCATACCACAATTTCAAATAAAGTTAAAACAAGTATTTCAGCTGGTGTCCTAATAGGCATTTCACTATTTTATCAGATTATTGAAAAATCTACCAAGCGTTTAGTAGCTTCCTGCATGTGTAAGTATCAAATTAAGTTTTAAGGCAGCAAACATTAGTAATATGAAGAGGAAAAATTACGTTTTTGTGCTCTGTGGTGTAAATGAATGTGAATTTTTTCATACTCATGGGCATTCCTATGTGGCCGTTTCTTATTCTTCTATTTTATAACCAAGACAACTAAGCTGTGGCTTGAGTTTATTGTTCCAAAGCTTTTTAATCCATTTCCTGTTCCTATAATTAATCTTTCATTTAATCTCCTGGGATATTACCCTTACTTTTTTTCTTTTTTTCTTTTTTCATTAAAATTAGAAATATATGTGGCTGAAGCTACATTAAATGAGGAAATTTCAGTTAAATATCTATTTAGTATACCTATTGTAGAAAAACCTCCCCCAAATTCTAGAAAGGTTTATCTTCATTTAAGTTTATTTTGAAAGTTTCTGTTTAATCTACATTAAATATCTACAACAAGTAGTGGTTGAGTTTCACTGTAGAATAATTAAAATAACTTTAAGGGCCAGATGGGATACAAGTATACCTAGATTTAGTTTTTTAACCTGTGAACATTTGTTTTTCTTTGTAATACTTAGGACATCCCTTTCAGAGTAAGCCTTAGATATAGGTTATAATCTGCTTTGGAATGAAATGGTATTTGTATTTTCCAAGTAAACTTCAGAATTACTAATTTTTTTAGATAAATGATTTTTTAAAAATATCGCAAGATAAATCATTAAAAGAGGAGGAGCTAATGAAATACCGGAATATTTAAGCACAATATTTAGAAAATCACCTCTATTCCATGTGGTACAGATTTATAATGGTAGTAGGTACTCTTTTAGGCCAAGGCAATCTGTATTTGTAAGTATTAAAAAGTATTATAGGCCCAGCCGGGCGTGGCTCAGCGGTTAAGCGTCTACCTAGGATCCAGGCGATCGAGGTTCGATTCCCGGTCAGGGCACATGCCCGGGTTGTGGGCTCGATCAATGACTCTCTCATCATTGATGTTTCTATCTCTCTCTCCCTGAAATCAATAAAGATATATTTAAAAATAAATAAATAAATAAATGTATTATAAAGTTTGGCATTTTTAGAACTCTCCAGTGAAATTTGATATATTCTTATTTGTCCTTTAAATAGTATTCAATTTTATATTGACAGATCAGGGGTGTGTGGTGGTTGATTATGTTGATTTGTCTAGTGTTGTTTTTTAATGTTCTTAAAATTATATATTTTGAGACATGAACATATCAAAATTTTTATATTAAATGAATATTAATGTAAATTTCTTTAGGATTTACCTAGACCTGCTCTGTTGATAACTAAGGATCTGTTACAGCTATTCATAAAATGTTTGTCTTAGAGTCTCTTTAAGATTACAGCGGGATTTATCCAAAGTGAGTGGTCAGAGTGTGTGTGTGTGTGTGTGCGCGCGCGCGCGCCAGATGTTGTAAGCTCTAAGAATAACCAGTGGCTCTGTCTTCTTCCTTTCTTCCTCTTTTAACTTTTGTAATATATCTTCATTTCATTTGTTTTATACTAGTAGATTATTCCCTCGTAAATTAAAATTTGGATGCACCAGAATTAAAGCTTTCAGCTCATTTTGTGTTACAAGTCAGTTTCAGACTACCTTGCAGTAATTTTCAGTTTAGACATTACAAAAGTAGATTTCTTGTTTTACAGAGAGTAAAACTCAGCATCTCATTAGGTGTAGATTTTTATGTGGAGGATGGTTTCTTGAAATAGGCTTTCCTGATCTTTTTCCATCTTTCAGGCATTGAAAAGAGCACTTCAGTCTTTTAACTCAGTGGTACTTTATAATAACTATTCTTCCTGTCACTGTAAAAAATTGATGCATGGGTAAAAATATCTTTTTTATATCAAAAATAAATTGAGCTTGTTATAGTCCCCTCTCTTCATTTTCAGGAAGAGGCAGAAATCCAGGCAGAACTTGAACGTTTGGAAAGAGTCAGAAATCTCCACATTCGAGAGCTCAAAAGGATAAATAATGAAGATAATTCACAGTAAGTCATTATTTATATTTCAGTTTTACATGATAAAAGTGTTTCTCCTCTGTGTGGAGCATAAACACAATGTTTCCTTGTTGGGGGCTTCTCGTCATACTGGGGAAAACCCGCAGTCCTTCCCGTGGCTCAGAAGGTCTTGTAAACTGGTCTTTGGGCCACCTCCCCAACATTTCTGTCATCCTCCCCTCACAGGTTGTAGCCATGCCGGCCCATTCCCATCGCAGGGCTTTGTGCTTGTCCCTTTCTCACCTGAAATGTTCCTCTAAATACCTGAGTGGCTTGGTTTTGATTTCACTCCAAATGGTCATTGGAGAGGCATCTCTAGGAGACACTATCTGAAATACCAGTTCTTACATCACTCCATTCTCTCTCCTACTATCTTTACCTTGGTTTATTTTTTTGTAGCACTTATGATTACTTGGAATTATACATTTATATTTCAGTTATTATCTGTCTCCTCCCACTAGAATATAACCTACCTGAGAGGTGGGACTTAGTTTTGTTCTTGCTGTATCCCTAAATCCTAGACCAGTGCCTGGCACATGGTAGGCATGCAGTAAATCTTTGTTAACTGAATACCAAAATTAATACTACAGTAGGAGGAGGAGAAGTTATTTCAACTAAAGGGATTTTGGTAAGCCTTATGTGCAGTATTATGCAGAACTTGAGAAAAAAATAGAAAAGTAGTTTAAGTCTCTGTCCTTAATCCCTGTTTATAAAACTGAAGAGAAAAAATACCTGTGGGCTGGTGGGAACTTTGTGAAGAACATGGAAATTAAGCCGAGCACTCCTTGGATTTAATCGATGTGGAGGAGAGGAAGCATGTCTTTTTATACTTAAGACTTGTCATGTAATTTAAAACATCGTGACCTAATGAGTGTCAGAATTGGAAGTGGCCAGTTTCTGCTGTGAAATATAAATATCTTGCTTAAAATTAAGAAGGCCTGTTTGTGATCACCTATGTATGTGTGACTCACACGTACACAGGCCATTCCAGGGTATGAGTGAAATAATAATATAGTTATGGAATAACCTAAATTGTACAGATGAAAATTCCAATAAAACAGAACAAAACCAATTAACAATTGGCTGTTCTGGAAATTATGTTCAACTTTGTTTGTGGATATGTAATAGTAAAAATAGTGATTTTTTTTTTTAACGTTTTTAAACAAGTTTTTCTTTTTTAATTGGGAATTAAAATTTTACTTATAGAAATCTAAAGACAGTACAATTTAATCATGAGTGAAGGCCAATTTATAAGTATAATTATTTTTAATATGTCAATACTATAAAATCTTGATTAACCATAACCCGCAGTATAAAAGTATTTTTTCCAAGGGAAGTAATTCCTGCTGAGTAGATTCATGTTACTGAGTGTTTTTTCCTCCCCCCTTAAGGTTCAAAGATCACCCAACGTTAAATGAAAGATATTTATTACTTCATCTGCTTGGTAGAGGTGGCTTTAGTGAAGTGTATAAGGTAATGTAAATTTTTTCTTCTGTCCTTCACACTAATAGAGCCAAGATACAGGAGTACAGTTTTCCCCTACTATCCAAAAGTAGAGCGTTCCTATGAAACCTTACAGAAGTGAAAATAGCGTAAAGTGAAGAAGCAGTTAGCATTAATTTATATGGCAAATTTTTTGAGTATTCCCAGACCCCTAAAGTATAACCTACCAGATCATACCAAATACACTCAGTTATGTCGTTTTTTGGTAAGCACAACACCCTTACAAGCTCTCTCAAGCTTTTCTGAAAGCTTACGACACATCTTACCAATCGATGCACAGAGTAAATCCAGATAAAGCACACATGCTCCCAGACACAGTTCAAAGCTATGTGGCTTCATGCTTAGAGTGGTTCCACGGGGAGGAGCTTGGGCTGCCATTCTCACTGCAGGGTGTGCACTGTTTCTATGATGACTCACTGCAAAATGAACACTGAAAGCTATTTTTGCTTCTTTCCTTTTCTCACAAAATCAAAAATCCTCTTTGTATTTCTTGCAGTTACCCAAAGCAGGTACAAATGTAAGCTTTCTGTAAAAGAAAAGTGGCCTAACGTGAACTCTCAAAAAGTGGGGGATAACTGTATGTGATTAAGAAGTACTTGTCTTTGTTTACTGATTTTATGATTTTTTTGACATATTTTATGTCCTGACTCTAGTAACAAAAAGAATCTGGTGGCTTATGTTGTATCTTAAGAGTCTAAAGACTATGTTTGCACCTGCAAGGTCCCTCTGGTATTTGCTACCTAGTTACCATTAGCCAGTTTGATACAAATAATAGCCCTTAGAATCAAGATAGGCAAGTAGCCATATAATAAAGTACATTTATGGACAGATTGTACCCCTATATTTAAACGTGTCTCAGAGGTCTTGCATGTCCTGAAGTTACAGAAAGTTCTATCTCTTTTAACGCCTGTGTTTTTCAAATGCATATGTATAAATGTAGAAAATTTTATTCACCATGTTCAATGTTTTATACCTTATTTTTTCACTTTGTTTTATCTTTCTGCCCAACCTTTAAATATTGTAGTTCCTAAGTCTCTTATTCTGTATTCTCCTTTTCAAATATATCCCCGCCCTTTCACTAAGTTATCCGTCTGATTTCACCCTCAGGTGTGTGTGTGTCCATGCCCCACACTTTCTTTCCAAGCTCCATACCTGTTGATGTAGGAGACTTTGTCTCTTCACTTGGTGTGGATGCTGCATAGGCATTGCAAGCTCATGTCTGGATTAGAAATTATATTTTAACTTTCTTCTAACAAACACTGCTCCCTACTTCAGTACATAGCATTGCTATTCAGCTGACTAGTTCCTCAAGTGAAAAACATAAAAGCCATTCTTCACTCCACTTTCCCTTAATTCCCTTCCCTCAGCATACAACCGGTCCCTGGTGCCACTGTTATTGTTGTCCAACTCTCCTAAATCCAGCAATGACCTTAGCTCAGCTCAAGGCTACATTGTCTCTTGTTTGTATTGCTGCCCAGGCCTCCTAGCTGATCACCTTTTGGGCGTTAAGTTTCTCCAGGGTATTTATGCTGCAGCTAGGGTAGCCTTTTTATAAAATGCAACATGACTATCGCACTCCCTTGCTTATAAGCCCAGTGGCTTCCCATTTGCTCCTAGTTGAGGTGAAGGTCATACTCTCACCTTAAACTTCAGTTGCTATAGAAGCACTCTTTGTCGGTCTGTCTCTCAGAAGCAGATGCTTAGTGCTTTTGTGATACTTCGTGCTTCATTATGTATCAGTATAGTTAGTGGTTACGAGTTTAGATTCAAAAGCCATACTGGCTGAGTTTGAATCCTAATTCTGACCGCCATGAACTAACTGTATAATCTTGAGCTTATTACTTAATCATCCTCTGTCTCACTGTCTTCATCTGGGAATAATAATACCTACATCATAGGATTGTGGTAATGATTAAATGAGCTATCACAGGAAAATCACATAGAACACTGGTGCTTAGAAAATGAAAGCTCATCATTAGAAATCTCCATTCAGTGAGACAAGGACTCTGCCTTGTTGTCTTACTAAAGACCTCCTGGATTGTTCTGACTCTGGGAAAATTTATGGAATTTGAATTCTGAGAACTTCGATTCTGGTCTTGGTTCAACCATTACCTAGTTTTTGTTTTGTTAACTTGGACAAGCAGTTAGCATTATGGGCCTCACCTTCCTCACCCATCTGGAGTGATCTATGAGCTCTCTTCTAATCCCTGTATCTTTGATTCTATTGATAGTTCATCCTCTGGCACTAGAATGGTTGAAGTAGGCTTACCCAGGCCACAAGATAAAAAAGATAATAGCTCAGCCTGGACCTAAAAATCACCAAAAGTGTACAGTTAGCTAACACTAGCTCAGCCTAAAAGTTGCCCAGCTTTTGAGCTTACTAATCACAACCACCCTCTGCCACTGCCCAGTAGTATTGCCACTGTTTTTAGCCCCACAGATAGGGCCAAAGGGGCTTTTCTTTTTGAAGAAAAGCTTATATAGAAATTAGGAAATGCAGATGGGGCCTAGTGACTTGCACCTTCAGTACTGACCTAAATACTAACAACTCATGCCAACCTCTACAAAGCCCTCTCATGGTTTGCCAGGTCCATTGGGAAACAAAGCAACGCATTGTAAATCAAACTTTACAGACTTTTATCTGTACCAAGTTGGAAGAGATTCCTGTGTTCGCTTATGGGAAGGTACACTTTACTCATCTAATTTGGGGAGAAAGGTGTGTCATATATAACTACCATATTCAGTATACCCTGATGCTTTTTATCGGTGCACACGTCATTTTATTTTCATTTATCACGACTGCCTCTGGGTTTTATCCTTTTTGCGCCTTTGCTTTCACATGAATCTTTCAAAATTCTATTCTTTAAACCCAACTTTTAATAATATAGTTAGCTAATGTTTATTAGATATTCACTATGAATCATACTTTTCTAAATACTTTGTTTCACCCCATTTAACCCTCTGAACAACCCAGACTTTTATCAGTGAGGTTGAGGGTGAGAGAGGGTATTAGCCCCGAGTCCTGCCGCTCAGGAGGTTATGACGCCATGAGCATTCCGAGTTACCCCGTCCTGTGTTGTTTCTGATCTCATGCTTCTAAATTTTCGTGACACACAGTTTACCAGTACTGCTTATTTTTAAATTAAATTGATGGGGAGAGTGTAGATTAAGGACCTTCTTTCTAATATGTAAGCTTTTAAGTTTTTTCTTAAAGGGGCACCTTTGTATATAAATCACAGTGGAACCTAAATTACTAAATCTTTCTTTTAATGACAGTGTTTGTAAAAAAAAAAAAAAAAATTTTTTTTAATCACCTGAAGCCTTAGAAGAGTCCTGATCATTTATTTTGTTACTTAAGAAATAGGTTGTTGATTTAAACAAACCACCTTTTTTTTTGAGACAACCAGGGAGAATTGAAGACAAGTTGGGTAGTAGATGAGGTTAGGGTTTATTTATTGATATAGTTGGGTGTGATAATGATAGATAGTTAAGGGTTATGGTTCTGTTTGAACAGTTTCTTAATGAAAGTTAAGAATTTTTTTAAGACAGTTGGAAAATTGTTAGGAACTTGTTAATTTTCAAAGAAGTGGGGGAAAAGGTAGGGAGTTGCTAAGAGAAGCTAGAGAAAAAAGGTTTGCTTTATCCAACCCACAGAAAAAGCATTAGAGCCATCTGCTTTCCTGGCTGCTTACTGCTGCTGCCAGGAGAGAGGAGCAGGTTCATATTAAAAACAAAAAATAGCTTTATTGTTTTATTCTGATTCAGTATATATTGGCATTTATAATAAAACTTGAATGTGAAAATTAACATTAACGTTCTCTGACTCAGCACCATGGAATTTGTACCTTGTTTCTTACATGTCGTTGAACTGTATATAATCTTAGCAAAGATGGACACAAGAATTGTGTATATTTTTATTTCATATTATGCAAAAATTATCACCAAATTTTTTTTTAAAAAATCTCTTCAGCTATTCACTTGGTCTTTGGTCCTAATTCTTGTGACTTGAATCCTAGGCTTTTGACCTTTATGAACAAAGATACGCTGCTGTGAAGATCCATCAGCTTAATAAGAGCTGGAGGGATGAGAAGAAGGAGAACTATTACAAGTAACTATAATACTTCATTCCCTTGCCCATTGGAAATGCTCTTGGTGGTTATGGAGACTTAACATGCCGTCTCTCCCTGCAGACACGCCTGCAGAGAGTACAGGATACATAAGGAGCTGGATCACCCCAGGATCGTGAAGCTCTATGATTACTTCTCCTTGGATACAGACACGTGAGTGAATGTAGGGGTTTCGTTTTCAAGTCACGATACGTGTGCGCTTGCTTTCCCTGGTCTGTGGTGGTGGTGATATGTCTTCACTTCTCCATTGTGATTCTGAGTTATTGGATAGTATTTTGTGTCTAATTTTTGTCTCTTCTCCATTGTAGGTTTTGTACAGTGTTAGAATACTGTGAAGGCAATGACTTGGATTTCTATCTGAAGCAACATAAATTAATGTCAGAGAAAGAAGCTAGGTCTATTATAATGCAGATTGTAAATGCACTAAGATATCTCAATGAAATCAAACCCCCTATTATACATTATGATCTTAAGCCAGGTAATTAAAAAGTGTCTAAATAAATTTTTAAGCTCTAAAGAGTATAAATCATATTTATTAATTTACCTGAAAACATGGTGGTTGGTTTAGTTTTTAAATATCAATGGAATACTAGTAAAATTTAAAGTATTTTTGTCATGTCACTTTTTAAAATTATATTTTACATATACATTTACTTCCCAAAAGTTAGCATTAAGTTGTAAAGGTAATGTTTTTCACCTATGTATCTATTTTGCTCCTAGGAAATATCCTTCTGGTAGATGGAACAGCATGTGGAGAAATCAAAATCACCGATTTTGGTCTATCCAAGATCATGGATGATGATAGCTATGGTGTAGACGGAATGGACCTAACTTCCCAAGGGGCAGGCACTTACTGGTAAATGTATTACTAAAAACATCAAAATTGTCTAGATTAGTCACAAGCCTTTTTATGAGAGTTTAGGTGTTTTTTTTCATGTACCTTTGAGATTACTGTGCTGAGGGTGCTGATATGAAGTCTCTGAGTCTAGAGGGAGACCATGCTTGTCAGTCGTTTTTACTCATCTGATCTTATCTGTAATATCAGCAAACTAGAGAAAGACTTGGCATCAGCAGGTGACTTCAGTACCTACCCAGAAACTCCTAACATGGAGAATTTGTGGGTTTTCTTCTATAACGTTAGAATGATGTTTATCATGAAAAAATACTTATATAAATGTACCATCTTAACTGTTATAAGTCGTAAGCATTAAGCCCTCTCTATAGAGGATTTGTGGTTACAGTTTTGTGGGAGATGGAGGTTTTGTTGATCACGGATCGGGTAGGTGTTTGTTTTGCATATTCTTGACCTTTGGACTTGACTCTCAAAAATACTTTGTATTGACTTCATACGTGTAAGTCTATAGATAGAACCATAGATTCACAGTCTAAATGAATGTCATTCCCTTCAGAGTTACCTAGGTGTTGACAAAAACTACATCCGTGTGAATTGCCAAATTCACCACAGTGAAGAACATAGACTATAAAATTTCAAAACAAACTCAAAGGGAGTGAAATTTTCATTGGAAAAGAGAGGCCTGAATTTAACTTCCTTGAACAGGATGGTGACTACGAACATAAATTGATGTTAGGGTTTCCAGCACATTCTTCCCACAGTTAGCGTGGGCACATAGTGGCCAGTCCCATGATACCACAGGTCTATTCATGAACAGCTTAGTCATGGTCATGTATTCTCTTAAAGCCATTTTAACATTTTAAATTCTGCTTGTGGCATTTTCTAGGAATGTGAGTAAGATAAGTCTTGGGGATTTTTTTTTCATACTTAAAGAAAATTACCATTCAAGCATAGCCCCCCAAAAGTCGGCATCCTCAATTACGTAGTAATCTTCAGATGTTTTTTTCTTTTAGCAACAGGCTTGCTTTTTCACAGCAAAATCTTAGGATCCTAATAAAAAAAAATTAGTAAAAGCAAGGCTTCTTGGTAGAACCCTGGACTCTGTGGAAGACAGTTCAGAAACCCTGTTCTAAATTATAGATCTTTCTTCTTAGAGCTTCCCACTACATGCTTCCCTCCCACTCTGGCTTCGCTCGTGTAGGCAGACAAGGAAATTTACCTCTGCCCGGAGGACATAGGACCGGGAAGCTTATATTTAGGGGCTGTGCAGGAAGGAGATAGTCATGGCATTTTCCATAGAAACAGTGTCCCAAAAATGGTTAATTTTCTAGTTATTATTTGGTGAAGTGGGATGTCCTATATAAACTTATAGAATGCATGTATACGGTGATTTTACAGATTACCTTGCATCCCCAGAAGCTTAAACTATTTGTCAATATCACTTAGAAGAAAATCAGTTTTGTTCCTCTCAGGTCTCAAATACAGTCGTCCACTAAATTCTAATGGTCGTTACCCCCACATACACACCACCAAATAGCTTTGGTATCTATTCTTACAATCCCTCTCCTTATATCCTTTTGCCTCAAGAAACTGTGTAGCCTAGTGTTAAAAAGCTATTCTTGTTTCAATTGCATACACCTACACAACACATTTTTACTTCTGTAGATAAAGTATGCTATACACACACATTAAAGTGTACATTATCACAAAGTTGTATATTTTAGCACTGGAGTCAAATGATACAAGGATGCAAATGCTTCATAAGGTTGGTGATTTTCATTCATGAAGGTCCTGAGATTTTATGTGGATAAAATTAGTGTTCTGAGATTTTACACTTAGAAGGTTTTAAATTATAGATTGTTAATAGTATCCTTTCCCATTTTCTCACCAAAAACTATAGGTATTTACCTCCTGAGTGTTTTGTAGTTGGAAAAGAACCACCAAAAATTTCCAACAAGGTTGATGTGTGGTCAGTTGGAGTCATTTTCTTTCAGTGTCTTTATGGTAGAAAGGTAAGTAAAATATACCAGATTCAGCTGCACTGTGTAGATAAATGGAATTTCCCCTTTAAATACAAAGTTCATTAACTTGAAGTCAAAAGTCAATTTAGATCCTTCCAAGGAAAGCTGGACTTCTCTATTTCTTCCTAAAATTTCCATGGATCAGAATTATTTTAATGCCATAACAGTCTACTTGGCCTGCATTTTGCCTTAAGGAAAAGAAGTAACTGTGTGTTAACAGTGCTAACATTCTCTACGGTTAACAAGTACTGGAGTCAGAACTCCTTCGTTGCCCCCCACTTCCTGACATTCTCTTCCTCATGGCATGCAGTTTGGCCTGGTCATAGTTTCCTCGGAAATTCCACCAAACTTAAGCCATAACATTTCCTACACTTCTTTTTCTATTGAAGTCCGAACTACAAGCTGCTGGAGATAGTATTTGAACCCCATCCCATCTAGTCCCTTCATCAGCGTGGAAAGAGAGCTTATGAAACTTGTCTGGGAATTGACTGCAAGTTAGGACCAAACCCAGAGCTATTTCATTTAAGTTGGTGTATCATGGCCTGAGTATTTTATTCTGTGGCTTTCTCACAGGCATTTCCACTACTTCATCTCTTCTCTAATCAAACTTAATTTTGTAAATATTCAGAATATGTTTTTATTTCGTTTTAATTACTTACATTGCAACAGCATTAGTTTTTCTGCTGCTTCAGTGTTTCGGTTATGTTGATGAGATCGGCTTTCTCCTGCTGCTGCCAGTTGTAACTTTGTTGCTGTGATAGTGCATCTCAACCCCCATGTAACTTAGGACAAGAATTTTTTAGAACACAAGTCATTTGCATTTTGAATATTCACTGATAATACCTTGTTTAAATTTTTGTGAGATAAATTTTTCAACATTTTGTTTTTTATTTAGCCATTTGGTCACAATCAATCTCAACAAGACATTCTTCAAGAAAATACAATATTAAAAGCCACAGAAGTTCAGTTCCCTGTAAAACCGGTTGTAAGCACTGAAGCAAAGGTATTAAATTTATGTAAATAAGTTTTGTGAAATAAATTTCATTTCATAAATTGAGCTTAAAACAAAGTAATTACTTGTTAGTAAGTAAAATAAAAGGGATTGCTGCCATAGGAATATCTGTCCAGAAGGGGTTGGTGATTTGTTCTAGAAACAAGAGTTAGTTAGGCCTTTGCTTGTAAGTTTTCATCTTTTAAGGACCCAAATGTAATAATTAGGGAAAAATCACAAAGGTCTGCGCCCATCATTACCTTTATGCTTTATATATCAGATTATGTTAATACAGAGATATTTAAATATACAGTTGAACTGTATGGGTTTGAACTGCACAGGTCCACTTATACGTGGATTATTTTTGATAAATATATTGGAAAATGTTTTTGGAAATTTGCAACAATTTAAAAAAATTTGCAGGTGAATCACATAGCCTAGAAATACCAAAAAATTAAGAAAACATTAGGTATACCTGTCATGAGTGATTAAAATATATGTACATGTTTAATGGAACTGTTTGACCCAGCAACCCCACTTCTAGGAATATATCCCAAGAATCCCAATCAGAAAGAA
This sequence comes from Miniopterus natalensis, assembly GCF_054644295.1. Taxonomy (NCBI): domain Eukaryota; kingdom Metazoa; phylum Chordata; class Mammalia; order Chiroptera; family Miniopteridae; genus Miniopterus; species Miniopterus natalensis. The sequence goes on from NC_142088.1 coordinate 41,959,365, forward strand.
TATATGCCACCCCTATGTTCATAGCATTGTTTACAATAGCTAAGATTTGGAAACAGCCCAAGTGCCCATCAGTAGATGAATGAATAAAAAAGCTGTGGTACATTTACACAATGGAATACTATGCAGTCTTAAAAAAAAAAAAAAAAAGGATCTCTTACCCTTTCTGGGGAGTATTATGCTAAGCAAAATAAGCCAGTCAGAGAAAGACAAATATCACATGATCTCACTTATTTGTGGAATCTAATGAACAAAATAAATTGACCAACAAAAAATAAACCCAGAAGCATGGGACAGACTGACATATCTCAGAGGAAATGAGGGAGTGACAGGAGTTGATAAACCAAAGAACTTATATGCATAGCCCATGGACACAGACAATAGTGTGGTGAAGGCCTAGGGGAGCAGGGAGGGAAAGTGGGGGACATCTGTAATACTGTCAACAATAAAATATATAAATAAGTTTTTTAAAAAATCTTGACAGTGTTAGCATCGAGGTATCTTGATCTGTTTCTACAGAATCAGTGAGAATAGAAACTAAATGGATTTTGTCAATGCAAGATCCATTTATTTATATTTTTAATAGAGACAAAAATGACCGGGAATGAGTGTGTGTGGTGTACCAAAAAGAAGTCCCATTGACTGCCTCTGGCTCTTTATAGGTTCCCCAGTCACCATTTTGGTACCTGAGGAGGGTCACATTATTTTGTATTTGTTTTATAACCTTCTGTCCCTACAGAATACACCTTTGCCAAGTACCTCCACTGACATGGTTTGAGCATCTGAAGCATATTTACTCTTTGTATACTCTTAACCTTGTTGTTGGTAGCTTTACATTCTTTTAAACTCTGCCTTCAACATAATCACTCTTGATTTTTTTTTTTTTTTTCTGTAACTTAATCATTTTCAGAGTCTCTGAAGCTTTATTTGTAGACCTAAGGGATCAGAAAGACTTTTGATAAATATTAGTAAGCTAACCATGATATAATGAATGGTACAATGATGACAAGAACTAGATTTGGTTTTAGAGAAAAAATTACTTCTGATGCATGTCAAAGCAAAGAACATGCAAAACAGTTCACTTTAAATTGAAGTTTACACACATTAAAAAGTATTTATGTTATAGTTTTCCTGCAAATGGTTTAATTCATGATTTTATGTGGCAGTTAGGAATTTTAGGTGAAGCTATAGATTATGTGTAGTGTCAGCAGTAAGAAAGGGAAAGAATTATCCATTATCACTTAAGAATGTTTTATCTGTTACAAAAATAGATGAGTCTCTCAAATATAATATTGAGTGAAAGAAAGAAGCCAGGTAACAGAGAGCATAATCTGTGAATCCATTTACATAAAGGTCAAAACAAGTAAAACTCTCAACTGTAGTGTTAAAAGTTAGGAAAGAGCTTACCCGGCTGGGTTGTAGGCAGAGTCCATGCCTAGAAAGGGGCATGAAGAGACTTAGGAAGTTCTGGTAAAATTTACTGTACACTTAAATTGTATTTATAAAAATACACAAGTCATAACAGATTTTTTAAAAAAGAAGCTATTCTCAAGGATAGGACACATAAAATCAGTCTGAGAAAGAAAAAAGAGTGATTATATTCCACTTTTAGCTTTTCAAAAGTGTGCTGATGCTCAGTGTTAACCTAGGAAACAAAAACCCCAATACCGCTGTCCCTTCATCTTCATCTAAAGGAAAGTCTTTATGCTTAATAGAAAAATAAATATTATGGCATGTGCTCTAGCCAAACTAAACTGATAGAGAATGAGAGGGTATTCTAGCACAAGATAAATTCTAGAAATACGTGTCCAGCATTTCTAATTATAAATGCAGCTTTCCATACCCAACACAATACTGGAAGTCCTAGCCAGAGCAACTAGGCAGGAAAAGAAAGAAAAGGCATCCAAATAAAAAAGAAATAAAAATGTTACTAATTTACAGATGATATATACAGTTAACCCTTGAATAACACAGGTTCAAACTGCACCAGTCTACTTGTACCCAGATTTTTTGGTTGACTTGCACAAATCCACATTGTTCAAGGGTCAACTGGCTGTTGGGAATTGCATATGCAGGGGGCTGACTTAAGTTATATGTGGATTTTGACTGCTGCCCGTTGGCACCCCTGTGTTGTTCGAGGATCAACTGTATATAGAAAACCCTAAAAACATCACCAAAAACTGTTAGAACTAATCAACAAATTTAGTAAAGTTGCAGGATGCAAAATCAATATACAAAAATCTGTTGCATTTCTATACATTAATAACAAACTACGAGAAAGAGAAATTAAGAAAACAATCCCATTTACAGTTGCATCAGAAAGAGTAAAATACCTTGGAGTGAATTTAACCAAGGAGATGACAGACCTGTACACTGAAAACTATAAGATGTTAATGAGAGAAATTAAAGAAACACAAATATATGGAAAGATATTCCATGCTCATGGATTAGAAGAATTGGCATTGTTTAAATGTCTACTACCCAAAGCAATCTTCAGATTCAGTGTAATCCCTGCCGAAATTACAATGGCATTGTTCACAGAACTAGAACAGACAATCCTAAAATTTGTATGGAACCACAAAAGACCTGGAATAGCCAAAGCAGTCTTGAGACAGAACAAAGCTGGAGGCATCATGCTCCCTGATTTCAAACTATCTTACAACTACAGTAATCAAAACAGTATGGTATTACAACTACAGTAATCAAAACAGTATGGTATTGACATAAAAACAGACATACATCAGTGAAACAGAATTGAGAGCCCAGAAATAAATCTACACATATATGGTCAATTATTTTATGAAAAAAAGGAGCCAAAAAATACACAATGTGTAAAGACAGTCTCTTCAATAAATAGTGCCAGGAAAACTGAACCACTTATCTTATACCATGCACAAAAATTTACTTTAAAATGGATGAAACACTTGAAGCTGTAATGATCTGAAACCATAAAACTCCTAGAAGAAAATACAGTGGTCCCTCGGTTTTCAAATGTAACCCGTTCCAAAAGACTGTTCGAGTTCTGAAATGTTCAGAAGCTGAGGGATCCACAGCCAACAGCTGGGCCTCAGGATCTTGCCCTCAGCCGAAGCCGTGGGGCAGGTTCAACTTCCGAGGCATGTTGGAAACTGAAGCGTTTCCTTCCCGGTTTACAGCGTTCATAACCTGAAATGTTTGTCAGCGGAGACATTCGAAAACTGAGGTACCACTGTATAGGTGGTAAACTTTTGACCTCGGTCTTGGTGAGGGATTTTTGGATTTGACACCAAAAGCAAAGAACAAAAACAAGTATGGTACTACATCAAATGAAAAAGCTACACAGCAAAGGAAACCATCCACAAGTTGAAAAGGCAGAGACTCAAACAGATCTTTATACCAGTGTTCATAATAGCAGTGTCACAGTATCCAAAAGGTGGAAACAACCCAGCATCAGTCAACAGGTGAATGGGTAAACTATTATATATATACATGCAGTTGCATATAAGCCTTAAAAAGGGACAAGATTCTGATGCTGCAACGTGGATGACTCTCACGTGTGCTAGATGAAATAAGTCAGATACAAAAGCACAAATACTGTATGACTCCACTTATATTCTAGGCGCCTTACATAGGTATTTAGAATAGCCAAGTTGTAAAGAGCACAGAACAGTGGTTTCCAAGGGTTGGAGGAGGAAGGGATTAGGAGTTACTACTTAATGGGTGTAGTTTCTGTTTGGGATGATGGAAAAAGTTGTCTTAAATGTGCCCACTCTTCTATAGGATTTAGTTGGTTACTATTAAGAAGGGAAAATGTTTTAATTGCTTTTTTTTTTTTAAGGCCTTTATAAGACGCTGTCTGGCATACCGAAAAGAAGATCGATTTGATGTGCACCAACTGGCAAATGACCCATACCTTCTCCCACACATGAGAAGATCAAATTCTTCAGGAAACTTACACATGGCTGGGCTGACAGCATCCCCTACGCCCCCTTCTTCAAGCATAATTACTTACTGACTTTCCTCCAAAATTGGCATGATACCTTTGAATTGCTTCCAGATGCACACTTGAGTTTGAGAGCATTTGAGTGTTTTTTTGTTACTTTCTTTTTTACACAGGACATGGTTGAGGACTGTTTGTGAGCTAAAGTTCCTTGTGGCATCATTTGTGTGAGTGAGGATCATGGACAGTGAATAAATGTACACTTCTGACTATAACCTTGAGCAGTGAAGGATGACTGCCTGTTGCACAGAAACAGGAATACCATGTTAAGACAGAAGAAAAATGATTTGTTTGGGGGAACACTGTAAATAACGTTTATAATACTTAAATACATTTGGTTGTTACTAGAGAGTTCTAATATGAAGGGTGGTTTTTCATTATTTAAAAACACTTGGAAAAAAATGAGACATATTTCTAACACAAGAACTATATAGTGCCTGGATACATGCTTCAGCATTCGGCAGTTAATCTGCCGAAACCAAAGTAAGAACTGAATGACGGTGACAGTTGTGTTTTATAGATAGAATGTGAGAGTTAGAATCTTTGGACAAAGTTAGACTTTGTCATTTGCCTATTCTGGCTTTTACCACATTGTACCTCGAAATCACATGTCCTTTTTTTCCCACTGGTTATGTTAAAGGGAGAGATGATTCCTAGATACTTTACACCTTTGACAAAATGAGCTGCTCATTTTGAAATCAGTTGAATTCACTAAATTGTAATATCTCCAGTGTTTTCAACATGTTAGAATTAACAGATATTTTTGTTTTGATACCAGGCCTTGTTCATTAAAACAAATGACAGTATGTAACCAAATGCAGACCAGTTCTATGCAGGATAATGATAAATTCCCTTCTAGCTCTACTGTAAATTGTTGTATATATGTCATATTTCAATTACCAAGTTTCAGCAGCTTATTCTTGTACAAATGTTTAAAAATATGGCTTTTCTAATTGGATATTGTATTTTTTTTAAGTCTTGAAGGCGCTTTAATTGCTGCTAAATAATGTTGCTTCTTTGCTAAAAAAAAAAAAAAAATCGAATGACCTCCTTAAAAAGGTGCGAATTGACTGTACATCATCGGGGCATATTAAAAAGCAGGCATTCATTAATAATCAAGGCATGTAAAAACGATCCACGTTGGACATAGAGCATTCTCTAAATCAGTTTCTTGGGTTCTAGGGCTGTGGAACACATAGATACTAGATTTATAAATTGTTCATGGTTACTGTACATTTCTAGAAGGTTCTTATCAGCAAGGTGGGATGATGGTCCCATAAACAAGTTTCTTGTGGTTTGTACAGATTTGTTAAAATGTGAACATTTTCTAACTGCCTTGTATGGTAGAAACCATTATTTTTCAGGATGTTGTATTTTACTCCTGTAAAAATTATTCCTTTATTGTTACATTCATAATGCTGATACTTACATGTACGTTGTCCATGTTGCCGAAAAAGGAGGCTCTACTTATTTTACCACAGATTCTCCTTAATGTTGTACAGTTAAACTGTGGCTCTTATTTCTGACGTTGCAGGCCATTTTGTTTTTCCATTGTACATACACACATTGTCTCTTTAAAATGCTGCTGAAATTGTAGAGAATGTAGCCAAAATGGTAATAAACAATGACAGTTAAAATTTAAAGTCTATGAAAATTACATTTGAAGGGAGCTTTCAAGATTTAGGATATTGGCTCTGACTTGGCTCCTTAAGAATCAGCTGAGTAAGTTCTTTAAGTGTACTTCAGGACAAGTGTAAAGTGTTTCAAGCTGTTAAAGTGAACCTAATAACCATTATCAAGGTTAATCCTGGGTAAGTAACAGCACTATCAGGAGTGGCTTAAGGGCTATACCTGCTCCTCTGTAGATTAAGATAGAAATCCTATAAAAAAATATTGGCATGGTAATGAAATGTTAGCACTGACTATTTGAGGTGCTCCCCGCACATTTTTCAGTTTTGTTTTCATCTTTCTGAATCATGAAGTACTATGTTCATATAACTACTTATTTGAAATTCTGAGTTAAAAGGAAATGCCCAGTTCTGTTTAAAATTTTGTTGATATATTAAGGGGACAAAAAATCTAACATGAGGTTGATTTGAGTAAGTAGTGCAGACCTAGATCACTGTTTCACCATCATTTTCAAATGAATAAAAGTGACTGCCAGTACCAAACTGCAGAAGAGGAAAGTGAGCCATGCAACGAACTGGCTTCCCTGACCTGGCTTTAGAGAATCATTTAGAAGCAAAGGTGTACAGGAGGTGAGTCATCTCACAGACCATGTCCTCCTCAAGTTTCTCCAAACATGCTACAGATTTCAGGTTATATGCCAGTAACCCAGCAGGTACAGGGTGGCTAATTGAGCCAAACTGAATACTGTTATCTTCACATAGGAAATTGGTTATCTATCGCTAAGTAATTGCGGGCACTCTGGCAATCTTTGGCTCTAATACCTTCTGAAGCTTAAATTGTTTTCTGCTTTCCTGAATTCACTCAGAATTAAAGCATGTCTTCTACCCCTAAGACAGCAGCAAGGATTCCTCACTTAGCTTTCCTATTGGTCTGTTGTTCCCTGTGAGAGTCAGCACTGTTGCCAGGTAAGATGCACAGCTTTTGCAGATAATTTTAAAATCTTTCTCCGATGTGAAGTAATTTTAGTGTGCGCACCTTGAGAGGAAGTAAGTGTAGTAACCACCCTATTAATTTGTTAAGTCAGGAGTTGGGTAGATACTGGGTTGTCTTTAAAAAAAAAAAAAAGTCTTTTTTCCCTCCTTACCAGCCATCATCCCCTTCTAAAGAAAAAAAAGAAACTCTTCCATTTAAATGGTACATAAAATGTGAAATACTTCTACAAATACCTCATTACATGAAACTAAAGTGGTGGGGAGTATCAGTGAAAATTTTAAGGAGGATATTGTGTGTTTTGCTGTTCACTGTTATTTAATACAATAATGTTACCATCAGATATTATTAGCTATGTTTAATGGTGATGCAGACTGCCCAGTCCTTTAAGTTGTTACTTTTAGAATTTAAAACTACATTGCTGTTTGATTTGTGTGTGAAAAAGCTTTATACCTTTAAAGTCACATTTGCAGGTCTTTCTCTAATCCCACCTTAAATTTTGACATGTTATCTGATAAGATTTCCTCCCAAATATACCAAAATTTGATGATCTGAAGGCATTTCAGAAAGTGCTTTATCAGCTAGTTTATAAATCAAATTTTTAGAATTCTTGTTCCTAGGTTTTAGGAATACAGTTCTAGGATTTATATAATTTGTCTATTTGAATTAGCCTTTTCCCCCTAGAACATATACATCTATATTTGCCTTTCCCCAATTTCCCTTCCCTCCCAATTTTTGAGGAACACCCCCCCCCAAATTCTTTAGTGTTTGAATAGGAAAAATTTGAGTAAATGTGTGTAAACCAACTTCAAAAATTTACACAGAGCCAGAGAAGAAATTAATAGAATTATTTTTAGTTAGAAATCCTCACTTAACATGTTGGGAATGTAGATTACCTATGATTGTTTTAAGAAAGGCAACACAATATACTGGTTAAAAACTCCTATTTTGGAACCAGATTCTTTGGGTTCAGATGTCCACTATCACTTAACCTGTGTTTCCTGTCCCTCACCTGAAAACGAAGGTAAGAGCACCTACCATGCAGAATGGCTGTGAGGAGTAAATGAGTCCACACACACGGAGCGCTTGGAACTGTGCGCAGCACATTGTATTACCATGTAGAATAGCTGCTATTATCACTTAAGGCTCAATGATTAGCCTGTTAATCACTGAGTCTTTAAAAATGACTCATACAAGATGCAGCCTGCTTTGCTTCCTGTGATAAGTTAACTTTTTAAGAGTTTTATAACTCTAATCAAATTTCAAACAATAATTAAATTACCTGAAAACGGAAGGTGAGAAAGTGCAGCAATTTTAAACAATTTGTATAAACTAATCAAAGGGATCGCCCTAAGCATTTACACTGTTTCATCAGAGCCAATTCCACCATATTTTTTCTTGCTGGTAGCAAACATTGAGGTCGAAGAGGCAGTATTATCCCAGTTTTGCAGAGGAAGAAACATTTGGGAGGAAATAGCTGGGTAAGGCCACATAACACAAAAGCAGTGGTGTCAGAACCAAAGCACTGCCCTGGAGCCCCGGGCAGGGTTCTCCACATGCTGACGTCGTGCCTCTTTAGTATAAAACTTAGTCGGTGTGTTAAACCATGATTTTTTGAAGGTCACAAAACTGAGTAGATACAGATAATGATCACCATTAAAAGAGCAAATCTAAAGAATTCTTCACCTGTTAGATTAGGGACATCCTCTGAGCCATGCTTTGGCTGAGTCATTTGAGGCTCCTGTCTGACTCCGGGTAGGGTAGGGAATGGGCCACCTTTCCCCATGTCACACTTGTTTGTCGCTGTGTTTTTAGGTCGGAGATCAGCTCTGGCTCTCCCTAGCTGGAGACTGGCTCACCTTCCTCACCCTTGCCCACTTCCATGAGCACAGGAGGTGTTTCCTGTCTCCTCTTGCTGTGGTGGTACCTGTGGGCTAGTAAACATTTGTAAAACTATTAAGTAAGTAACTTTCTCAGAAGGAGGCCCTGGAACTTAAGGGAAACTTTACTAGTGTCCATATATGGCCCTAAACTTTGTTTCTAAAAGCCTCCCAAGTCTGATGAAACACCACGTGTGGGCCTCCAGCGCAAGGTCACAGTGAGTAACCATGACTATCACGTGACTCCTCCCTTGGTTTAAAAAATCTCCAGGTGATTAAAATTTTCTTTTTTAAAATACGAGGTTCAGCCCGGCTGGGCGTGGCTCAGAGGTTGAGCATCGACCTAGGATCCAGGAGATCGGGTTTCGATTCCCAGCCAGGGCACATGCCCAGGTTGTGGGTTGCAGCCCATCAATGACCAACACCTACCTCACTGTTCTTAGTGGAGTATGAGGTATGTTTGGATTAAATACTGATGTCAGAAAGACACAGATTTTATTTCTAGTATGTGACAGACATACTTAGGTACCAAAATGACCTATTCCAAAGAACGAGTATGATTAATCTTAATATTAGTCACTTTTGGTGTTTCGAATTGTTATTCACACTGCATTCTAGAACATCTTTCTGTCTGCTAATGACCAAATTCCTAATTTCCTTTTAAGGAGGTATTCAGAAGAAGGGTGAAAAGTGGGGAAAGCATGCGATTTGAAGTCAGACCTGATTTTGCATCCCCGCTTTGTTACTTAATTGTGTGACCTTAGAGAAGTCACTACTTCTCTAGGCTTTCCCTCCATATCTATAAACTGTTTCTACTAGTAGCACCTGTCTTGCAGGCACCTAGGACCAGGAGTGGGTTCAGAAGTTTCTCCAACTAATAACGGCCTGGGCTACGATATGTCAGGACAAATGTTGGCTGTCATGCAGAAGAGAGTGTCAAGATGCCCCATCTTGGACTCTGTGGGACACCCTGTGGAAGGGATAGGAAGAGTTGGCATAAGGAGCTCAGGAGACTTCAGAAAGCAGCATTTATTAACCACTGTGGAAGAGATTCTGTACTTCAGCTCATATCTGTGCATAACTACTTTACTATGAGCTGTGCCTGTCACCAATGACGGGCTCCATGGATATTTTTCCCTTCTCCAATGCACGTGCTTTCTGTGACAATGCACATAACTTGTGGATTGGAGGCCTAATGTCTCTCTTAACGGTCTAGTCTTTCTTTTAGAGATGCTATGTTTTAAAACAAGTTTTATTGACTTATTTTTTTTTTTAGAGGAAGGGAGAGGGAGAGAGAAAAACATCCATTGGCCGCCTCCTGCACGCCCCCTACTGGTGGTGAAGCCTGCGACCCTGGCATGTGGCCTGGTTGGAAATTGAACTGTCCACCTCTGGTTGCTGGGACGACGCTTAACCAACTGAGCCACACCTCTGGGCTAGGGATGCTATTTTGATCCCAAGAATGTTTATGTTCAAGCCACCATGAATATTAAATAACAATGTGGTCTGTGGACTAATGTAACTATTTTATAACAGTCTTTATGATCATTTTAACTTTTTAAAAAGTTTTCCCCTCACCATTTATCCCCTCTATATTCATGAGTAGGATATAATATCTTTAAATCTTATTCCTGTGCGCTTCCTTCCCAGACATATAGATCAAATACATAGTTATTAGTCAAATGAGCTTTATAAGAAATTGAGCTTCCTTCATAGTAACCACAGCAAAAACCTATAGTTGAGACAAAAGATAAAGAAAGTAAGCATATCACTACAGAAAATCATCAATTTACAAAGGAAGAGAGCAAGAGGAAAGAACTACAAAATAGAAAACAAAATGGTAAGTACATGCCTATCAATAATTTAAATGGGCTAAGTTCTCCAGTCAGAAGACTGAATTTTTTTTAAAGACATTTATACTGCCTACGAGAGACTGACTTCAGATGTAAGGTCACACACAAAGAGTGAGGGATGGAAAGAGATTCTATTCAAATGGAGGAGAGATGCTAGTGGAGCTATCTATACTCAAATCGACTTTAAAACAAAGGCTGTAATAAAAGAAAGAAGGGCATTACATTGTGATAAGTGGGTCAATCCAACAAGAAGGTATAACATTTGTAAATATGCTCCCAACATTGGAGCACCTAAATATAGAAAGCAAATATTAAAAAGACCTAAAAGGGAGAATTAGCAATATGGTAATAGGGGATTTCACTACACCACTCTTGTAAACAGATCATCCAGACAGAAAATATGGAAATCTGCCTTACATCACACATTAAACCAAATGGACTCATAGACAGAACATTCTATCCGTAAGTAACAACACATTCCCAAGTGCACATGGAATTCTCCAGTATAGATCATATATTAGGCCGCAAAACAAGTCAATAAATTTAAGAAAACTGAAATAATATCAAGCATCTTTTTTGACCAAAATGTATGAAACAAAATAAAAAATGAAAATTCATAAGTATGTGCAGATTAAAAAACATGCTACTGAACAGCCAATGGGTCAGGAGAAATCAGAAGAGAAATTAAAAATACCCTGAGATAAGTGATAACTGAAACACAACATTCCAAAACTAATGTGATGTAGCAAAAGCAGTTCTGAAAAGGACGTGCAGAGCAATAACTGCGTGTATATATATATATATATATATATATATATATATATATATATATATATATATATATATAAAAGAAAACTATCAAACCTAACTTTACACCCCAAGAAACAAAAAAGAACAAACGAAGCCCAAGTAGTAGAAGGAAGGAAATAAAGATCAGAGTTGGAATAAAATAGAGATGAAAAAGACAACAGAAAAGATGAAAGTAAGACCTGGTTCTTTGAAAAGATAATTGACAGCTCTTCAGACTCACCCAAAAAATGAGGGACCAAATAAAATCAAATAACAAAGGAGATATTACAAACTGATATTACAGAGACTACTATGAACAATTATATGCCAACAAATTTGACGACCTACAAGGAATTGTAAAGTTTCTAGAAACATAACCTGCCAAAACTGAATCATGAAGAAATAAAAAATCTGACCAAGTGAATTACTAGTAAGGAGACTGAGAATCAGTAATCAGATACCTTCCAATAAGCAAAAGTCCAGAACAAGACTGCTTCACCGGTGAACTCTACCAAACATTTAAAGAGGAATTGATACCAATTCTTAAACTCTTCTAAAAAATAGAAGGGAACACTTTCAAACTCATTATACAAGGTCAGCATCACCCTGATCCTCAAAACCAGACAAGGACGACACAAGAAAAGAAAATTACAGGCCAATATTCCTAGTAAACACAGATGCAACAACTCAGCAAAATATTAGCAAACCAAATTTAACAATATATTAACAGGGTCACACACCATGATCAAGTGGGACTTACCCAGGGATATATAAGGATGGTTCAGAATCCACAAGTCGGGGTGATACACTGCGTTAACCAAATGCAGGAAAAAAACAGCATCTCAATAGATGCAAAACAAGCATTTGACAAAATTTAACATCCACTTATGATAAAAATAAATTCTCAAAGTAGATGTAGAGGGTACACACCTCAATGTAATAAAAGCCATCTATGACAAGCCCACAGCTAACATACTAAATAGTGAAAAGCTAAAAGATTTTCCTCAAAAATCAGGAACAAGACAAAGATGCCCACTCACCATTTTTATTCAGCGTAGTATTGCAAGTCCTAGTTGGAACAATCAGGCACGAAAAAAATAAAAGGCATCCAAATAAGAATGAAGAAATAAAACTGTCATTATTTGCAGATGACATAATATTATATGTAGAAAACCCTAAAGACACCACCAAAAATTGTTAGAACTAATCAACAAATTCAAGTCACAAGATACAAATCAATACACACAAATGTGTTGAATTTCTATATACTAACAACAAACTATGAGAGAGAAATTAAGAAAACTCATTTACAATTGCATGAAAAAGAGTAAAATACCTTGGAGTGAATTTAACCAAGGAGATGACACACCTGCATGCTGAAAACTATAAGACATTAGTGAAAGGAATTGAACACAAATATATGGAAAGATATTCCATGCTCATGGATCAGAATTGATATTGTTTAAATGTCTATACTACCCAGAGCAATCTTCAGATTCAGTGTAATCCCTGCCAAAATTCCAATGGCATTGTTCACAGAACTAGAACAGACAATCCTAAAATTTGTATGGAACCACAAAAGACCCGGAAGAGCCAAAATAATCTTGAGAAAGAAGAACTGGAGGCATCATGCTCCTTGATTTCAAACTATATTACAAACTATAGTAATCAAAACAGTATAGTACTGACATAAAACCAGACACACAGATCAATAGAAAGAATTGAGAGCCCAGAAATAAACCCACACATACGGGGTGTCCCAAAAGTATACACACTTTAACAGCTGATAGCTCAATTTTGAAAATGAAATGTATTTTAATAAACACTGCCTTTATAATTATTCAAAGTGTGTGTATACATTTTTTGGGACAGCCTATATAGGGTCAATTAAGTTATGACAAAGGAGTCAAGAATATACAATGGGGAAAAGACAGTATCTTCAATAAATGGTGCTGGGAAAACTGGGCAGCCACATTCAAAAGAACAAAACTGAACCACTCTTTCATACCCCACACAAAAATTACCTTCAAGTGAACGAAAGACTTGAACTTAAAATCTGAAACAGGTAGTTAACTTCTTGGCATCAGTCTTGGTGAGAATTTTTTGGATTTAACACCAAAAGCAAAGGCAACAAATGCAAAAAATAACTGGGACTATATCAAATGAAAAAGTTGCACAGCAATGGGAACCATCAGCAAAATAAAAAGGCAACCTTCCAAATGAGAGAAAACATCTGCAAATCATGCTTGATAAGGGGTTAAAATCCAAAATATTTAAAGAACTTACACAACTCAGTAGCAACAAACAAACAATTTAGTGACTAAATGGACAGGCGATCTGAATAGACATTTTTTTCCAAAAAAGACACCTATATAGCCAACAGGTTTATGAAAAGATGCTCAGCATCACTAATCATCATGGAAACGAAAATGAAAACCGCAATGAGATATCACCCCACATCTGTCAGAATGGCCTTTTTCGAAAAGACAAGACATAACAAGTGTTGACAAGGACATGGAGAAAGGGCGCCCTGTGCGCGCTCAGTGGGATCGTGAACTGGTGCAGCCTCGACGGAAAACAGTGTGGAGGGTCCTCAGTTAAAAACTATCACAGGGCCCAGCAGCTTTACTCTGGGTGGGGCTTTTTAAAATCCTCACCTGAGAACATGCTTATTGATTTGAGAGAGAAAGAGGGGGGAGGGGGGAGAGGAGAGAGGGAGAGAGGGAGAGGAGGAGAGAGGGAAAGGGGGAGAGGGAAAGGGGGAGAGGGGGAGGGGGAAGGGGGGAGGGGAGGGGGAGGGGGAGAGGGGAGGAGGGGGGAGGGGGAGGGGGAGGAGGGAGAGGGGGGAGGAGGAGGGGGAGAGGGGGAGGGGGAAAGGGGGAGGGGGGGAGGGGGGAGAGGGGAGGAGGGGGAGGGGGAGGAGGGAGAGGGGGGAGGAGGAGGGGGAGGGGGAGAGGGGAGGAGGGGGAGGGGGAGGAGGGGGAGGGGGAGAGGGGGAGGGGGAGGGGGAGGGGGAGGAGGGGGAGGGGGAGAGGGGGAGAGGGGGAGAGGGGGAGAGGGGGAGGGGAGGGGGAGGGGGAGGGGGGAGGGGGGAGGGGGGGAGGGGGGAGAGGGGGAGAAACAAACATCAGTCGGTCGCCTTCCCATAAGCACCTTGACCAGGGATGGAACCGCAAACTTTCGGCGTATGGGAGGAAGCTCTAATCAACTGAGCCACACCGGCCAGGGCCACTTCTGGGTATTTAGTTGAAGAAAATGAAAACGTTAACTTGAAAAGATATATGCACGCCCCCCGTTCGCCGCATCATTATTTACAACAGCCAGGACACGGGAGCAACGGGAGCGTCGCCTGCTAGATGAACGGGGAAAGGGAAGGCGATGTAACACGTGTGAGCGCACACATACACCAGGGAATTGTATTCACTCATCAAGGAAAAGGAAATCTTGCCATTCGTGACAACAGGGATGGCAACAGGCATTATGTTAAGTGAAATATGTCAGACGTAGAAAGACACACACTGTGTGATCTCACTTATGTGTGGAATTAAAGAACAACTGACAGACAAAATGAGCTCCGGTGGTTGCCAGAGGCAGGGGACGGTAGGTTGGGGGTGGGCAAAATGGGTGAAAGGGGTTCAAAAGGTACAAACATCCAGCTATAAAACAAGTCCCGGGGGTGTAATGTACAGCATGGTGACTTGCATATTTGAAAGTTGCTAAGAGCATAGATCTTAAAAGTTCTTATCACTAGAAAAAAGCATTTTGTATAATGTATCATGACAAATGTTAACTAGACTTATTGTGATGATTTTGCAATATATACAAATATTATACCATTATGTTGTACACCTGAAACTAATATAATGTATGTCAATTATATCTCAATAATAGATTACTTCACCTCAATTTACTCATCGGCAAATATACACAAAAGTGTCTAATATATATCATGTTATTTTCTTCAAGGAAAAAAATGTTACTGGGAAAATCAGACAAGAAGTCAACATAAGTGCTTTTAGTTTTGAATAAACTCAAGTAACTCAAGAAGGATTTTCAAAATGGGAAAAGGCATTTAAAATCTATAGGCTGCTAAATAACAATTCCATCTCCTACAAGTGCTTTTTGAGAATTTACATAATGATGCAGTCAGGGATGCGGTAAGAGAGGTTATACAGTCTAGTCTAAAAATCCCTCAATGATCCTTTGAGTCACCCAAGAAGAATTTACAGAGCATATATTCTATGCCAGACACTCTTCTAGGCTCTACAGATACAGAAGCAAGCAGGAAAGTGTCCTTTTTGGGCAGAGTCCCACAGACGAGACAGACATCTATTAGAGAATCACACCAAAAAATGTGAAATTACACTCTGGTAAGACAATAATTTGATATGTGCTACTACAAAAAAAACTACATAGAAAATGTCAAAGGTCTATGCTACTCAGACAAAAATAGCTAAGATCATTTCCCTATAGAAACCTTGGAGATGAAATATGACGTAGCCCTCAAATTATCAGAAGCATAAACATATGCCCTGGGCATACTGAGAATATTGGTAATAAGAGCTGGCAATACTCCAGGTATTTAGGGAATTCTAATCTGAAGAAACTCATAGATATACTACTCTAATCCTGTCCATTTTCCTTGACTCTCCAAAAGAGAAATTTTGGACAAATGTTAGTCCTGAGAAACAGGAACTCACTTAAGCTAAAAATCCTTCCTGGGCAATTCTCTAACAAGGTCCTCAAATAATTGGTACCATTTTTTTTTCCACGTGTGAACTTTTAAATCCCTATATGGTTATATTATTGATACTACCATAGTATTCTTCTAATTCTTTTATAAAATCCTCACCCAAGGATATGTTTGATTGATTGATTGATTGATTGATTGATTGATTGACTGAGAGAGAGAGAGAGAGGGAGGAACATGGATTGGTTGCCTCCAGCAGGCCCCGATGGGGGATCTAACCTGAAGCCTAGGTACCCGCCGCCCTTTCGGTGCAGGAGCCACGCTGCAAGCACCTGAGGCACCTGGGCACCTGGGCACCTGGCCACCTGGCCACCTGGCCGGGGCTCTTCCAACACTCTTGCCGATGTTTTATCAAACGCAGTTCTCCCCAGACACTGTTCTGTTTTCCTAGGACAAAGCACGGCTGCTAGTTTCTGACATGCTCAGATATTTCAAATATGTTTTTTTTTCTCAGTGTTGAGAACTTTTAATTGTCCCAATTTGTTATAAAAGAATAAATCTCTGAACAGCGTCTTTTGAAAGTGAGAAGCTAATCAAATAAAGACTCTCTTTAGACTCAATTAATGCCCTTAACTTACTAATTGTTTACTGTTGAGCAAGACAGCTAAGCGCCACCCCACCCCCAGTCAGGTGGGGAAAGGGGCTACAAAGCCTGGGTGACAGAGGCCTGTTGGCCACCCTGGCTCACAGCACACCTCCTGGGGACACCACTCTTGTCCCCACCAACAACTCTGCCCCCGGGGTTGAGGGTCCCTGGGCTAGAGAGGGACACGGTGGGGCAGGGGCGGCAACTGTGCACCGGGCATGTAGTGCTCCAACCCGGCCCCCGGCCCCCGGCCCCCCGGCCCCCGGCCCCCGGCCCCGGCCCCAGGCACCCAGCTCCCAGCCCCGGCCCCCGGCCCCCGGCCCCCAGCCCCGGCCCCAGGCACCCAGCCCCCAGCCCCGGCCCCCGGCCCCCGGCCCCAGGCACCCAGCCCCCAGCCCCGGCCCCCGGCCCCGGCCCCAGGCACCCAGCCCCCCAGCCCCGGCCCCCGGCCCCCCCGGCCCCAGGCACCCAGCCCCCAGCCCCGGCCCCCGGCCCCGGCCCCAGGCACCCAGCTCCCAGCCCCGGCCCCCGGCCCCCGGCCCCCAGCCCCGGCCCCAGGCACCCAGCCCCCAGCCCCGGCCCCCGGCCCCCGGCCCCCGGCCCCCAGCCCCGGCCCCCGGCCCCCAGCCCCGGCCCCCAGCCCCGGCCCCCGGCCCCCGGCCCCCAGCCCCGGCCCCCAGCCCCCAGCCCCGGCCCCCGGCCCCCGGCCCCCCGGCCCCCAGCCCCGGCCCCCGGCCCCCAGCCCCGGCCCCCAGCCCCGGCCCCCGGCCCCCGGCCCCCAGCCCCGGCCCCCAGCCCCCAGCCCCGGCCCCCGGCCCCCGGCCCCGGCCCCAGGCACCCAGCCCCCGGCCCCGGCCCCCGGCCCCCGGCCCCCGGCCCCCAGCCCCAGCCCCAGGCACCCAGCCCCCAGCCCCCAGCCCCGGCCCCCGGCCCCCGGCCCCCGGCCCCCAGCCCCAGCCCCAGGCACCCAGCCCCCAGCCCCGGCCCCCGGCCCCCGGCCCCCAGCCCCGGCCCCCAGCCCCCAGCCCCGGCCCCCGGCCCCCGGCCCCCGGCCCCCAGCCCCGGCCCCAGGCACCCAGCCCCCGGCCCGTGGCCTCACCCTCTGGTCCCACCGCGGGGCTCCCGCTAGATGCGGACAGGCCCTGGCGGTCGGCCGCCCAGCAGGTGGGAGGTGCCCGCTGTGAGCCAGGGATGTGCCGGGGCTACAGGCCCTTAAGCCAGGTCCCGGCCACCAAGGTGTGAAGCAGCGGGTGCGCCCACGTGGCAGCGCCGTCTCACCTGCGCCGCGCGCTCGCCGCGCTCGGAGGCCGCGTCCCCGCTGTCCGCGGGGGGTGGACGCGCCGCCCGAGGGCCGCAGCCCAGGCGACGGGGCTCCCTCCCCGCGGGGCGACCCCCGCCGCCGGCCACGGAACGGCCAGCGCGGGACCGGCCGGCCCGCAGCCGGGCTCCCACCGCACGCGAAGCGCCCGACGCCGCCGCCTCACCGCTGAAAAGGAAACAGCGGCGCCCGAAGTTCTGACGAGACGCGGGCGCTTCTGGCTCCGCCTCGCGCTCCGGGCGCCTCCCGCGCGCTCCCGCCGCCCACGTGCCGCCCCGTCCACGCGCCCGCGTGGCGGCCGGGCCCCGGTGCACCTGGTGCCGGGCCGGCCCCACCCCAGCTGTGGGCCCGAGGGGCGCCCTGCAGTGGACCCCACGTTCTTCCTCTAGAAGATGGTTAGCTGAGGGAGACCTCCCGAGCGGCTTTCCCTGGTTCATAGGAATTGGTATTTTTAAAAATATATCTATATCTATGAGGACAGAAACATCAGTGATGAGAGTCCTGGATCGGCCGCCTCCTGCACCCCCACTGGGGATCGAGCCCGCAGCCCGGGCCTGTGCCCGGCGGGGAGTCGAATGCACATCTCCTGGTTCCCGGGTCCGTGCTCAACCACTGAGCCACACCGGCCAGGCGGAATTGGTATTTTTTTAAAAAGCAACCAGGGTTGAGAAGCACCGGCCCTGGGTTGCTTCTCCGAGCCCAGTGGAAAGGGTTGCCTCGGCCGGAGAGGGGCTGGAGAAGAGGCCGGGGCCTCACCCCGCCTGGCATGGGGCTCTTCCCAGGCCTCTAAAGAGAGAAATTGAAGGGGCTCCCCAGCCACGTCTAGAGCAGGACCTTCAGGTGGGCAACGAGGTGGATTGGGAAGCAGGAGACCTGGGCACCACAGCGCTTTCTCTGGGCTTCAGTTTCTTTGGGGATAAGATGAGATCCTAAAGGTTGCCCCCAGGGTCCGCTCTGGGGTGACACTGGCTGCCTTCCTCAGGGATGCCACACCTTTTGACTGCCTGAGAGAGCCTCTATCCACCCTTCAAAGCCCTGATGTCACCTCCTCTGGAGAGCCTTCCCTGACCTCAGATGGAGCTGTCCTGCTTCTCTGCTCTTCTGTCCCTATACGCATCACACTGGCTACTAAAGTGCGAATTTTAAGCTGTGTGGTGGGAATGCCTTTGATTCAGACACCTGGGGCCAAACCCAGCTGCCCCACTTAGGTGAGCCTGGACGGTCTGTGAAGCAGGGACACCTGCTTTGCGGGTTAGTGAGGGTGGAAGCCCCAGCCCAGGGCCAGGTGGGAGGTTGTGGGGCTCACAGCCAGGCTCTAACCTCGGCAAGCCCGGCGTTGAGGAGACAGGGAAGGGGGTAGGGCGGGTGTGGGCTGGGAATGGTGGGAAGCAAGACCCCTGCGCCTCCTCCACCAGGTACTGATTCCTGATGCTTCTTGAACTATCTGAGGGGTTCAAAGACACCAGAAGGACTTCTCCTCTCTATCTTAGCAACCCTCAGGTTGATGATATATTTACTTTAAAATGGTGTTGAAATTGGAGTCCTTTTGGTGAATGCACCGAGGCTTTTCTGCATCCCCCGCCCAGCTACAGGTGCAGTAGAAGGGAAGCAGGGGACTAAATCCGGAGACCTTTTCCAAAGAACAAAAAGCGCCTCCAACCTTGGGGCTGCTCCTGCGACGCCCCAGCCCCGCCCAGGGGCCCTGCGAGGCCGGCCCGGAGACCCCGCGGCCTCCGACGGGGCGCGGCTTTCCCGGGCTCGGGGTGCCACCTGGTGGCCGCGGCGCGCACTGCAGGCCCCGCTGGAAAGCCCGCCCAGGCAGGGCTCCCTTCCCTCTCCGCGTGGGCCTTGGAGGGAAGAGGCGGCTCTGGGTGAGTCATTGCTGGGCACCGAGCATCCCCCGGGTAGAGGCAGAACTGAGGCCTGGGACCCGACAGGCCTGCCCGGAGTCGGCTCCTGGCCCGAAGCTCCCCTCTCTGTGAACTGGAGGAGGTTTCTTCTCTAAATGGAGATACCAGTGCCACCTGCTAGGGCGCCCGCGAGGATTGACAGGAGAACTCGTCCAGCTCCGTGCCCGGCACCTGCTGTCAACTAAGACTTTTCTTTAAATGTACTCCTTTCTCTCACTGCAGTTTCCTTGTAAAGGAAGATACTCATCCGAAGTAACTCTGTGGGGTTTTTTTTCCAATACATGTCAAAATAAATACATAGGCATTGAAATTAGAAAACAAAATTTTCTTCCGCGTACATTTGGCAACATGAGACCCACAATGGCATCAAATCTAGAACCTATGCCTGCCCAAGGGTCTGAGTCAGTCTGTCTGTCTCTCTGCCTCCTTCTATATTCCAACCACAGTGGATCCTCACCTGTCCCCTCCAGGAACACAGCAACGCCAGGGTGCCAAAGACCCCAGTGGGGTTTTTCTTCCCTCAGGTTATGCTATTTGTGTAATAGAGATCTGAATTTGGAAAAATGAATTTCATTGTCTCTTAAGGTTCCATGCCCTTTTCATTTATGATCATTTCAAGAAAAGAAAAAATTTGACAGAGACCAAGGTGGGTAAATGCCTTGTTTATGAAAATCAGAATGAGCTCTGAGTCCCTGGACTCATACAACAGGAGCCTGTTTCTTGCTTTTATTCGGCTCGCTAACAAGACAGATGGTTTGCTCTCACAGTCATGTTCCCCATTGCCCAAAAGCACACGGGTTGTTCAGCTGCTGATCTTAAAATGAAATAATGTTAGAACTGTGCAGAGCTCACCTACCTGACAGCTAACATTATTTTTGAAGATCTGAACGCCAGAACAATGTCTAGAGACAATATGGACTCTTTCCATCATGTCTCTGGGCCTCTCCCCTCAGCATCGCTGTCTGAGCCACGAAGGGACATTTCTGGCCAATGTGATTTACAGACAAAACACAGACTGGCAGTGTTGTGATCTGCAGTTTATTAAGGCAAGTATCAGTGATAATTCTAGTCTAGGACCATTGATAGGGATTTTCTTAGTAGAGAGCTCCCTGTGTATATGACCAGTCATATGCTTACCTTTAACGGCTGCAGAGATCACTGGCCCACGCTCCCCTCCAGGCTAGGCAGTCCTGGCTCTCTGTCTCCCATTTGTCACCTACATGAAAATAACCCTATTGTTCTTGTTGACTAAAAAGTAATTTAAATCTGTTTTTTAAAATTCTGGCAATACACAAGTGTGTAAGAGGAGAAATGAGAAGTCTCCATAGCCTCATCCCAACCGCCCTAATTCAAGTGCTTCCTCAGGCAGACTTAGTTCCAGTGTCAAACTAGGCCAGCCTGGCCAGAGCTGGGCAAATGTGAGCCACCTCAAGTCACGCGGAGGTGGGGAACGTCCAGCCCGCAGGCGGTATATGGCCCTCAAAATCATCTGGTCTGGCTCTGCCAAGGCAACCACAGGCAGGAGTCCCAAGGCAATCTAGTTTTTTTTCATAGCTAATTTATAAGTTGATAATTTGTATGGCCCATGAACGATGCTACAATATCCAAATGGCCCTCGGCAGAAAAGTTTCCCCACCCTGCTACTGGGATGTGAGGTAATATTGAGTGGAGGGCAGAAAGCCTTTCAGGTATTCAGGACCTCTTACCTGCTTCTTGATCCCTAAAAAGGAGGACTGATGGCAAATTCCAACAGAGTTGGTTGCTAAGGAAAATAATGGGCTTGGGCCCCCAGAATTGGCTATAGGAAGAGGCTGGTAAAACCCAAATTCCTGTCACTGTCCCAGTCGTCTAGAGAACTATTTCTCTCCCAGGTTTATAGCTTACATGGCTGCTTCAAATTTTGTTAACCTTAGACCCCATCCCACCAGGATTCATGGACCCAAATT
The DNA here is from genome assembly GCF_054644295.1 of Miniopterus natalensis. NCBI lineage: Eukaryota > Metazoa > Chordata > Mammalia > Chiroptera > Miniopteridae > Miniopterus > Miniopterus natalensis. The sequence goes on from NC_142088.1 coordinate 41,980,992, forward strand.
AAGGAAGCCCAGGAAGGACCTTGTTTTCTGATCCTGGATTCCCTGGGCTCTGGACCCTCTGACTTCTTGAAGTCCCAGTTTCCCACCCTTCCCTACCAGGGTAATACTCCAGACACTGCAAATTGAGATGCCCATGGGCTGAGAGGTGGCAGAAGCCAGTGGGCCAGGTAGGGACTGTGGCAGATTGGAGAGTGTAGGCTCAAGGGGGCACTTGTTTCCTTCTGGACTTAGGATCCAGTGTTGCCCAATCTTGGGACTTTTTAAAAGAGAAACTGTAAATCTGGATTATGTGAAACTTTGACTTTTGATTCTCATTTTACTATATACAGGGCTGTTCAAAAGAGCCACATCTGGGGGGAGCCAGTTTGCTACCTCTTGTTCATTGGGCAGATGTCCTGCAAAGGACTTTACAAGAGCTGGCTCGGCTACTCACTTCATTGCTCACCAGGAGCGGTGAGCACTGACTGAACATCGGCTGTTACTAAGGCCTAGTGGCCTTTGAGGAGCAGAGGCCTTTCCATTGCCAGGAAATAAGGTGCAACCTCCAACCTGGTAACAATGAAAGTCCCTGGAGCTCACCAATACCAGCGGATGGAGTGTTTTACTTGAATGGGAGGAGAGTGTCCAGAGGGCACACATGTTCACTGAACTCCCTGGAGAAGCAGCATTTTCTGCACTTCTCAGCCCTCAGCTGCTCTTCAACAGATGTTAACGCTGTGCCTGCAAGGCTCTGCCACCGAACATCGTGTTCTCTCCACCCCTCCCCCCAGCCCCCAGGGTGACGCCGGCCTGGAGTGGTCCCAGAGGGCCTATGAAGGAATGTGTGGGTTAGCCATATCGGAAATTGTTCTTCCTAGGTCACATGCAGAAAGTATCAGCGGTAAAAGGCGCTCTTCTAACATAATGCACTTTGCTAAGTGCTGAAAGTGTCTTAGTAAACAGTGACTTTCTTATTGCCTTATCACCTCCCCAAGTTATCACCCAGGAGGAGGTGCTGAGCCTGCTGCTAATTGTAGCCTGGGAGGGGACAGGCTCAATGAGGGAGAGAGATGTCCCTGTTTAGTGGCTCTCATCCCCTGGGAAGCTTTTGAAAACTCTCATCAATCCATATTCTAATTGGGGCGATTCTAAATAACAGCCAGGGTTGAAAGGCTTGCTGGGTGGTCAGGCCAAGGAAGGCATCCTTGAACATTAGTTGGTGTCTCACAAATGAGGTCTTTTTTTTTCAGTTTTTAGGAAATGAGTTAAATTAGGCTGTTCAAAGGTAAGCATTTAGTAAAACAGGAATAAAATCAAAGGGGAAAGGTCATCATCAGACTGTCTTAGCTACCAGTGGCCTTTGGGTGACGGCTGCCACTTCCCGTCTTTCACCAGTCCTGAAGCTCTACCCCCCTTTTTGCCCTTTTCAGGGCTGCTGCCCCCTCCACACAGCTAGGTTGGTTGGCTTTCTCAAATGCAAATCTGAGCCTGTCCCCCATGGAAATCCTCCTCCAGTGACTCCACTCAGAGCCCTGCAGGTCACATTAGTGGCTCCTTCCTTGTCAGCAATGGCAGGGCACATGGTGAGATAAAGACTTCATGTCTCAGTCTCTTCAGCTAGAAGTGGTCTCGGGACTCCACACTGGCCAGAAAGATGTAAGCCAAAGTGCTGTGTGAACCTGTTCTGAATTGTCCCCAAAGGAAGGGGGACATGAGTTTCTCTTCTGGCTGGAATGAAAATGGCATGGCTGGTGCTCCAGCTGCCATCTCCATGATAACCTTGGAAGCAAACACTCGTAGAACTACAAGATGAGAGCTGAGGTCTGTGACACCGCAGTGGCCAGGCCTGCCCAGCTGGACTGCCTCCAACTATCTGATCATGGGAGAGAAATAAACGTTCTTGTTTAAGCCACTATTATTTTGAGAACTGTTATGAAAACAGCGGATTCCAACTAATGTCCTCCCCCATCACTGCCTTGTGCCTCTCTTGTGTGAACTTGGGCACAAGCTGAGTGATACAGAGGGTTCAAAGGCAACTCTGCCTTTGTGATTCTCACCTCCGGGATGGCGTGGAACTCTTCTCCACGGTTACAGCACTTACCCTGGAGTGCCTGGACGACTGACCCCCAGGCAGTTCCCCCTACAAGGCCACGGTGGGTGGCTTCTTGGTAGGGACACTAACTTTCTACATCACATTTCTGGCCCCTGGTACAGAATCTACTGCTATCCGTAAACACCAAAACTGTTTTTCCTGAAAGAAGCAGGGAATACCTAAATAAGATCCAATGAGCCAATCTAGGCCAAGTCTGTGCCTACCTTCCAAGTGAGTGCTAAGAAGCCTCTCTCCCCAGAGCTCAGTGCTGTATATGTACTTATGGACATTTTCCTGGGAAGGTGGTACAGGGATGCTGTTATTTTCAAATGAGAACTGTGATCACTGCATTGAGTTAAGATCACTGTATTGGAGGAGCTGTTTTAAAAAATCATTTTGTAAATCTTAAAACTTACTTGCTTTCCACTAAGGTATCTTATACACACACACACACACACACAAAAACACTCACACACACACAGACATTTAATATGAGAATCTTTTAGAAAGTAACAACTTGTTCAACTTTTCCTGTCTTGGAAAGTAAAAAATTATAACATTTAAATATACTTGTAAATATTTTTCCTACTTGTTATAAGCTCCTTTTCAAAACTCGAATGAAGAGAACTAATCTAGAAATATTTATAATAAAAACAGAAGATGCTATGATTGGACCTGGAGCTTTCTTTGATCATTTTAAATATTAAACCTGGCTCCAGAAATGGATATATTCTAAGGAGTGGCGGTGCTGGCTCCTGTTGGAGGCTCTGGGCTGGTGCTAATGACTCTAGTTTCCAGCTGAGTGGTTGCAGTTCTATGTGCTGCTCTCTTAGCAACGTTCATGCCAGTACCAGATCAATAACCGATGAACTTCTTTTGTCTTATTTAAAAAACAGAGATATAATATGCATTTAATTTCATTCAATAAATCAGTTCCACTTAACTTATCATCTCTTAGAAAACTTAGGAGAAAGCAAACATTAAGACATGAAAAATTACATTAAAGATGTGAGACATACTGGAGTAACGCGTGCACATGTGGCAGTTAGGACCTGTAATTTAAATGTACAAGAAGAAAAGCCAAATTTCTGTAATTTATTGCTATATCTATGCTTTCTCAATATAGCTATAGTATCTGAAGTTGCCACAAAGTGCCACCTTCTGGTTTAAAACTGTGCAACACCAACACCTCCTTTATTTCTTTTTAAATGTATTTTATGGTTGGACGTATAAAGCAACAGCAGCAGTTACAAAATGTTGTCTGAGTAATTTTGAGAGCTCAACACAAGGATCTGTGTATAGGCTGAATAAAAAGATGTTCAATTAATTAATAGTGCACATTGTGTAACTTTAACAAACATCTTTAGTTGGAATTTTTGTGTAAACCTTAACAGAGACGTGACTCACGGGGACCAAAAGTAAAATATCTTTTCCTTTCAAGGTTTAGTGACTTGGTCTGCATTTTTGCAAATGATTTACAACTACAAGAAATGTTGCATGTGAGTATTAGGCATAAAATGTTTCATTTTCTTACAAAGGAGCAGCAGGGGGACAGGGACACTAGTAGACACCCCGTCACCACCTTTCCCAAAGATGCACACCCTCAAGAATGGCAGTGGAAACCTGGCAGCAAGCCACCCTTACAATTCTTTTTGGTTGGTTTAAAATACAAGCACTTTCTGACATTTCCCTTCCCAGCCCATAAACCCACCCTGATTTGGCAGGATACAATCCCAGATCCTCTTGCTTAGCTTTCCCCTTAGAATTATTTACAGGATGCCTACAGATACGGTACAAACTAGCATGAAATTAGTGATAGTTTGCGTTTCCAGACTCGTTTCTGTGGTTAAATCAGCACACTGTGCCAACTCCAAAGATGGTTCGAAGTTAAGGTGACTCAGAGGCATTTGCATCCATTACGGCAGAAACAGGCTTCTCACTGGCTGGGGCGGATTCGCTGACTCTGTCCTCAACAGTGATGGGGGCCTTGGAAGTTGGGAGGGTCATATCCAGAGTGAGTGCTGAGGCAGCGTCTGGCCTTGCAGTGGTTGTGACAGGGTCGGAAGGTGGGCTGCTGGTGGGTGCGAGGGAGGACAGCAGCTCCCCTGAGCCTGCTGCAGAAGACACCTCTGGAACCAAAGGGAATGATGGGAGGAACTCGGATGGCAAGGGGAGAGCTGCAATGCCAGGTAAGTTTCGGGAAGACAAGGAAGGTAGAGGTGGCAAACCTAGAACAAAAATGGCACAGATCATACATCCTCCCACCAGTCATCATCATATGACTACTTTTATTTGCATTTCACTAAGGAAATTGAAGCCAAGGAGAAACAACACAAATCACAACCTCCGCTTATCTTCAGCTGGAGGCCAGGACAGAGTTAAATGCAGGGTGGGGCAAAAGTAGGGTTACGGTTGTTTGTATGGAAAATAATACAATTAATAAATAATAATATAAGAGTGAACTCTGTGTTTCACATACTCACAACTGTAAACCTAATGTTGCCCCATCCTATATTCACTGTAAGACCAGCTGGCTAGGGGGAAAGGCTCCCGGCTTCTAGACTCCTAGATACCTAGGCTCCCTGTGACTCAGCCCAGCTCAGGGAAGAAATGACTCTCCCAGTGGGGACAAACAGCAGCCCACCCAGCAGAAAATAGTTACACTGAGTGCCAGACAGGAGAATCCCACTCCCCCAGGAAGCTGCAAGCGAGCTGCAGACAACAGGAAGAGACACAGAAACCAGCCCTCTGGGAAAGGTATGGAGGGAGGGGCTTGCAGTGGAGCCCCTGCGTTAGCCTCACCTTAAGTACCCAGCCTCTGCTCAAGCCCCAAGATTGATGGATAACTATTTATACTTGGTGGGTTTATTGTGATGATTTAAAAATGCACAATGAAGGAAAAAGAGTTTTACTTTTTTAAGAAACAAAAGAAAGGCAGGTTGTACAACAGGTTCAGGGCAACCACTGGGCTGGTCAATTTGGGGAAAGGGCAGAGGAAAAAGCTAAGAACCCAGGGCACAGAAGACAAGACAAAGGCAGCACTAAGAGAGCAAGCATTAGCGTTTACAGCAATGAGAAGTCAGCCCTGACATGTGGCCATCTCAAAGTCAAAGGTAACCCAGGTGACCATCAACTGGAAGAGCAGACTTGTGGGATACCCTGCTGCTTCATTTTCATCAGTGCATAAAATCTGAGTGTAAACACTGAATATCTGCTGTTAACTATTTGCAGCTAAAATATCTCACAGCTTTTATTATAAAAACATTTGTTAATAATGAAGAATATTAAATAACAAGTATTTATTAAATAACAAGCCAGCCAGCTGAGCAAGGGCAATAGTTTCACGGTCTGTTTCTGGGCCTGGGCTATGCAAGATAGGCACCACCAGTGGCAGCCGCTCCAAACACAAGGGGAATCACAGGATGTTCATTCACCTCCATTGGGCAAACTGTACACCTTCCATCCAATTTTGTTACAGCAGCATGATGCCACACAGCTGTTCTTTATTTCTACAACTGGCCTTTATGGTGCGTGAGCTGTCAGGGTGCAGGGAGAGGAGAAAGGAGGAAGAGAGGTAGCCAGGCAGAGAATTACAAAGACACGTTTTCCTCTTTTTTTAAAAAGCTTTTTAAATAAAAAAAAGATTAACGTTTATTTGAAGCAGTAGAAATTTACTAAACTGATCTGCCTTTTCCAGAAAAAAATGAAATAGAGGATTGGCTTTCCTGGGTAAAGCATTTTTTTAGACAGAGTCCTAGGAAGGCAAGAAGGGCAACATACCTGGGTTCATGAGTTCTGGAAGGCTGACTCCGGGCATGACGTGTGGTGTGGGGAGGTTGAGGTTGGGAAGGGGGGGCAGGTTAGGTAGTCCTGCTGGTAAAGGCATCAGACCTGAAGGCGAGGACAAAAGGTAAACCAGTTCCCCTGGGGAAAACATTGAATCTTTGTGTGTTGAAGTGAGAAAACCGAAGTCTGCTTATTATGTGGCAGTTTTGTATCACAACAACAAAATCTCACTGAAGTAAAGTGTCTTTCTATGTCTAAGTGATTAGATGGCTAAGCGTGTAAGGGTTAAAACAAATATGAATACTTCTAAACCCGAGAGCCAGAATGATGAGGCCTGAGTATCTGGAGAAAGGGCTGATTTATCCCAGCAAGAATGGTAGTAAAATGGAACGGAAGTTTTCTTTGTGGTTGAGGTTTACAGTCTCTCTGGCTTTTTTTTCTTTTTTAAACTATGAAATAATTTCAGATTTAGAGTTACAAAAAGCAGTTGATATAAAGAATCCCCATCCTGGCTGGCTTTGCTCAGTGGTTACAGCATCGGCCCGAGGACTGAAGGGTCCCGGATTCGATTCCAGCCAAAGGCATGTCGTACCTTGGTTGCAGGCTCAATCCCGGCCCCAGTCGAGGTGTGCGCAGGAGGCAACCAATCGATGTGTCTCTCTCACATCGATGTTTCCCTTTCTCTTTCTCTCTCTCCCCCCTTCCACTCTCTCTGAAAAGCAATGGAAAAAAATATCCTTGGGTGAGGGGAAAAAAAAAAATCCCCATATATACCTTTCACTCAAATTCCCCAAATGCTATTAACATTTTATCACACTTGCTTTATCATTCTGTTTGTGTGTATATACACTTGGTTAATAGGTTAATAATGGCTTAATGTCTGTGTAACATCTTTATCCATACACGTAGGACCGTCACAATGCAAATACATTGGATCAGTGAAATAGTACTTGTTATTTGCAGGCCTTCACTGGGAACAGTAAGGGAAATAAACCAAAACTGAATCTAATGTTTGAGCTACTAAAGAGGCAGATAAGGAGAGCTCTCTTCCAGGGCACAGTGCGCATTCACATCAACGAGAAAGCCCAATGAAGGAAGCGCTGACGCAGGCAACTTGCGCATATTCCTTATTCCTGCCTCCTGCTGCAAGGGGCGTGTGTGTGTGTGTGGGGGGGGTGAGTTGGCTGGGGGTAAGGAGCGCAAGGCTCAGCAGCTAACTAGCTAGAGACTAACAGCTAGTTGCCTCCTGCTCCCATCACAAAGTCAGAGAGGTAAAATGAGATTAAAAGACATAAAAAGTTACCACATAGCTGTAAGATTTTTTTCATTGTATATGATGATGTAAAGTGTTAGTAATGCTCTTATTACACACATCTCTAGTCTCCTGCTGCTTACCTGGTAACGTAGTAGCTGGACTCATTGATGGCACAGAAGTGAGGGACTGGTTTACTTGTGGTGGCAATAATGGTACTGTTGGTACACCTAAAATAAAAGCACAATCTTTTAAAAATGTGTTAACAAATTCAGTTGACAAAGAATAGACTATATTCAGACATTCTTCTGTCCTCCTCCCTGCCTCAGTGGCCAGGTCTTCATTCAGTGGGACTTCATTTAGTTGGTTTTTGGCTGTGTCACCGGGTTTCACAGCTGGCCTATCTACTCTGCCCATGGCCCCTAATAACTGTTAACAGAACCTGGGCCAAAAGGACGGGAGTACTGTTAATGTACTGCCTAATAAAGATTATCTACTAATGTTTACCACCTATACATGTGGGAGGTTTTGCTGATGTCAAAACAATAGTAATATTGCACATGGATTCTAGATTTTGTCTTATAGAGATCTGCTTAAATACAGTAGCAGAAATGAATTGTGCCTAAAAGTATGAAGCAACCATCTTCAGAAATTTATTTATTTAGGATTTTACTTTACTGCAGAAATTGGAGGCATACAAAAGTAGAGGAGGATTCTTTACTTTTATCAGACTCTTAAAGGGGTTGTTGGATGGTTGGTTGGTGTGTTCATTCACTCAAGTTTTTGAGGGGCACCTGTTATATGTTAGACATTGTTCTAGACCCTGAGGCACTTTAAAGCATGAAAAAAATAGGGATCACTACTTTCAGGAAATTTACATTCTAATGAAGTCCAGAAAAGGAAGGGAGACAAATATCATACAAGCAAAATACACAGCATGTAAAGTGGTGTAAGTTCTCTGCTGAAAAACTGAGCAAAAAGGGGGCTCAGGAAGAGTGTGTGTGTGTGGAGGGATACCAAAAAGGCCACAGCTGCCTTGAGAAGAACCCCAACCCACCTTTACTAAGTCTATTCAGAAATAAACTAGAGGGACATCTGATGGGATATAAGAAAAAAAATCATAATATAAAAAGGACTCAAACACTACTTTAATGAAACAAACTTTAAAATCCCTTCCAAATGTATCTAAGATTTTATACTGATTACATTAATATTTAATGTAACCTAGGAAATGTTCTGAAACTAGATTGTGGTGATGGCTGTACAACTCCATAAATTTACTGAAAGCCCTTAAATTGTATACTTACAGTGAGTTAATTTTATGGTATGCACATTACAGCTCAAAAAAGCTGGGAAAAATTTAACAAAGGGGGGGTGGGGAGGTATGTCATCATATTGATAACCAATGAAGCTGGATAGTGGGGATTCATTATACTACTCTACCCACTTCTGAATATGCCAAAAAATTTTAATTATAAAAAATTAAAATTAAAAATTTCATCTTAAAAAAACATCTTTGGGAAATAAAACAAAGACTCTGAAAAGAGCTGGGATTTGAACCTATGGGACCAACTCGAGATTATGCTGTTGACCATAAGTGTATCTTAGTGGGTGTTTTAAGTCCATTCCAGAACAAAGTAGCATATAAGCAAATTCTGAATATAAATATTAAAAAGACTTAAGAATAAAAGGTGTTAATGAAATAAAACTAAACCATGTCAGTATTTAATTCACTTACTCAATATTTGTGTACATAATATACTCTAGGTGTATTATGAAGGAAGAAACCAGAAAACAGATTTAAAAAAAAGAAAGAGAAAAATAAACTCTACCAATATACCAAGTTAAGAACTATATCATGTGACCAAGCAATTCCACTCCTAGGTATATAATTAAGAAAAATGGTAACACATGTCCACAAAAAACTTGAACGCAAATGTTCATAACAGCACTATTAATAATAGACAAAAAGTAGAAACAATTCAAAAAGTCCCTCAACTAATGAATAGATAAACAAAATGTGGAATATTCAACCAAAGGGACACTATTTAGCCATACAAAGGAATGAAGTATTAATATATGCTATGACATGAACTTTGAAAACATTATTTGAAGTGAAAGAAGTCAGTCACAGAAGGCTACACATATTATACAAAAGGCCTAGATTAGGCAAATCCATAGAAAGTAGATCAGTAATTGCCTAGGCCTGGGGTGTTGGGGAAAAATAAGGAGTGACTGATAATGGGCACAGGGTTTCTTTTGGGGTAATAAAATGTTCTAAAATTGACTGAGGTGATGGTTACACAACTCTGCAAATATACTAAAAAACCCCACTGAACTGTATACTTTAAATGGGTGAATTGTATGGTATGTGAATTAGATCTTGATAAAGCTGTTAAAAAAAACACCTAAAACAAATAGGGACTGTATGTATTAGGTAGAACAAGGAATAAAGAAAAGTAGACATGTTTCCTGAGCAAGACTGAGCCCCTAGGAAAGGAATACACAGGATCTTGCTCACTTTTGTATCCCCAGTGTCTATTGCCTAGTGGATATGCAAACATCTGTTGAGTACACAGAGCAATTAAACAGAATTTAAAGGTAGAGTCCTGACTCTACAACTTGTACAATATAATATTAAGAGAAAGCCAAAGTGAAATATGTTGAGAAGAGGTTTAAATGCTGGCCCTGTGTGTAAAGTGCATGGTAATTTAGTACTAACTTTCAGAGGTAGGGCCTGTCAATGCGGAGCATATTTACAGTTTGCAAAGTATACTGGTATTGATTTTTCAACTGTATAGCTTGAGAAAGAAAAGAGTATCATGTAAAACAAAGTAGTCTGAAAAACAGAGTACATTTTTCTGTATACCTGTGCTGAGAACATTACTGACAGCTGGTGCAGTTGAGCTAATAGAAAGTCCAGACAGACCCTGTTCAATTTCTGTAGTTCCTGGCGGTGACAAAGACGGGGGATTAACTGAGGACAGCTGGACCTTCCAAAAAAAGAAAGAAAGAAAGACTCATTTACTTACAAGAAAATATAAATATTGACTATCATCGGTCCTACAGATTTTTTGATCATATAATGTCAAAAGTTTTCACCTGGCACTTCCGCCTTCAGACACTCCTTCCTAATGTTGATACATGCCAAGGACCATGCACTATGAACATCTCCCCATTCTGTCACTTCCAGTCCCTCAATACATGGCACCTATCCTGTCACACACACTGTTCTAGCTACTTCCACACTAGGAGGAAATTCTACTCCTCCTTCCTGTCCATCCCCAAATCACTTTACTCAACCCTTATAAAGCCACTGCTTTCTTCTTCTCGGAATTCTCAGCCAGTTAACTATCATTGCTCATGGAAGAAATCAGCTGGAAGTCTTGATACCATGATAAATTCCTTAGAAGTTTCTCAAGATGTCTAACCTCATAAGTCCATCTTATCTTTTCTCATCAATGAATGAACGTGGCAGCGAGATCTCTACCTTCCAACAAGAGAAAATGAGTGAGTCTATATGGATTCTATACAGGTGGGTGGATGGGTGGTTTCACCTCTGAATACTCTAATTTCTGCCAGCTCTACCGCCCTCTGGCATACTTCAACACAACTTACACAATGGCCCTTTTCTCTAGCTGCCATTTCACCCTCTGGTCTTCTGACTGCCCACAGAGGCCAATCTGGTTAGGGGCAGCAGATAAGTCATAGGAGTCTGAACATATAACTATGCTGGCTCTGGCCATGAGACAATGGTGGGATGATGTGGGAGCAGAGGTTATACTTCTTCATAGGTCCTCTTCACTTGCTCTAGAATCAGGGATGGTCAAACTGTGTACCATAAAATGACAGTGCTAGTAGCAGCCCTTTCTTTACAACTGTAGCTTTTTCTTTTCGGATGTTTGGCTTTGATTTAGTCATGTAGAAAAGAGTTAACCGTCCTGTGAGGCCTCCTTAGGAAACATTTTAAAAGCCTTTAGTCCTGTGCAAATATCTCCTATTCCTTAAAAAGCTTCATTTTGATCCTATAACAGTCCCCACACATTTAGCATTCTTTGCTTTCCCAGTCAAGTTTCTTGAAGTAGTAAGCACCAGCTATCATCACTTTATCATTCACCATTCACCCTCCACCTCCCTTTTTCTTGAAGCTTTGTTCTCCCCTTGGACTTCTCCTGAGCTTCCTTTGCTGGGTCCCCTTTCTCTGCCCATCCATTTAAATACTAGAAATGTTTAAGATTCTGACCTCAATCCTTTGACCCACCCAGGGCCAATCCCTTGACAATTTTTATCAATGCTCATTGGGTTAAATTATCCCCTCTTCGCTGATGATTCCCAAATCTGTATCTCTAGCCTTGTCCTCTTTCTAAAAATCCAGACATGTAGGGTATCCAAATAGATATTCAAATTCAACATGGTCAATACTTCACTCACCATCTGCCCTATCTCAATTAGTACTACCATCCCACACATCAACATTCAACTCATTTTGGTGGAAACTTTATGATATAATCAGGTAGTAAAGCTATCTTACCTCCGTAAACCCATCTTTAAGAGGAGTAATAGGTGTACCAGTCATCTGTCCTGGAAGAGAAATTTTCTTTCCTTCTTCAAAGGGGCGTGTAGGTATTCGATGCAAATAACCATATCCAATGCCACACCCTAGGCTATGAAAATATATATTTTTTAAAGTTACTATTAGTCATAGCTTGCATTTCATTGAGGTTTTGAAATATAAAACCCAATTTCCATTCTTTTACATAATGTCATCTTATCAGAAGAGACGCCTCCTCTGACCACCCTTTTATGAAACAGCACCCTTTTCGCCACCATGGACATTATCCTCACTCTCCTTTATTTTTCTTTAAGTATTTATCACCATCTAACACACTGCATACTTATTTATTTTCTGTCTTCCCTAATAAAATGTTAAGGTTCTTGAGGGCAGAGTCCTTGTTTTGTTTAATGCCTTGAACAGTTCCTGATACATGGCAGATATTTTATAATTATTTGCTGAATGAATGACATAGTCTTTCCATGGAAGAGCTCCAAGCACTTCTGTAATGATGATGTCATTTACACACCTCATAGTTCTATTTTAGAACCGGACACAAATCAATCCAAATTAACCCAGATTCCTTCTAATTCTTCCTCCTACTGTCACCTGAGGCCATCTTTTTAATGATATGATCAAACAGTTTCTTTCCATAGTCTGTTGGCCTCCCAATATTTCTTTTTCCTTTTTCCCTTTGGAGAATTATTTCTCTGCCGTGGTGTGCAACTGGCATGACTATCAATCAGAAGGCCTCTTCTGCCCAAACCAAGGATCGGCCAATGACCAAAGCCAGGCCAATCCACCTCTTTTGCCCATGGCTACAAATCTTGGGAGTGACCGAAAACCAAAAACAGCTCATCCCTTCAGTAGAATACTGATGAAATTGCCAATTAGTCCTTCCTCTCTAAATCCCTAGAGGTGTTCTGAGTCCTGTCCTTTCCAAGTCTAATTCTTTAAACTGTTTCTCTGATTATATATGAGTGATTACACAGCAATAAACTCACATCTGCTTACAACAATGACAGTTGGTTTCTACTGTTTGGAACCAAGGATCCCCACTGATACAATATCATAGTCCCACTGCCCAAAGTATATGAAAATTCCTGAGCATAGTACTTAAGGCCCATCACAATCAGGTTCCAACTATGTTTCTATCATGATTGTTTTTATTTCCAAAACTACTTGATACTTTCTGAGTAGGCCATGGAGATATATCTGTGCCTCTCCCCTGCCAAGGCATTTATTATTTCCATGTGTACTACCACCAACAAAGGCTGGGACCCCAGGCAGTGTCCAACTTCAGCTGTTCCTTATCCAAATCTGATTTCACAATGATGCCTCACATTACAAAATTACTTTTCTTTCTTCTCTCACTTTTCCTCCCTTCTACCATCAAAACTACAATTCTTACTGAACTGGATCTCAGATAAATTTGAAGGAAGTAAGATTAATCAATACTGATCAATGATAGACTTTCACAGGTAGCTGCATTTTAAAACAAGGTGCTTCTTAATCAAAATAACTAAGTGGTGGTAGAGAGGCACTTAAGGCAACACTTAGACCTTCTGCAAACTTAAAGCTAGCCCAAGAATGAAACTAAGAAAAATATGCTGTAATGAATGAAATGTGGTCAGCCTCAGAGGAAGGAATAAAAACCAGAAGCAGACAACATGCCAAATGAGAGTAGACTCAGAAAAATGGTCTGTATGGACCTGTCTAGAGCAATGGCTCATCAATGGTACTAAACCATGTCAAAAGGAAAAACGTCTTCCTAAGGAAAGGAATAGAAAAGAAGGGCTCCAAGAACAGGAATGTAGCAGTGTAATTAAAAATTAAAGAACTAGTGATGACTTCACTATCTGCAGAACCTCTTCCTTGCATGTTGATTCCATGCTCACCAAACACTCCTGTGGTACTAATCTGACCCGAGTGTTCTAACTGGAGAAACTATGAGTTTCTTTTCAAAACTGAAAATTTGTCATTCTAATAAATACAGCAGCTTCTTTGCAAATTTAGCTTATATGCGGCAGTCCTTCTGAAATTAGCTGACTTTGAATGTCTTGAGATCGTATTTCTGTAGTTATAAACCTGGACAATGGACAATGATAACTTGATCAAGTATTGCCTCAGACAGGCCAGGTTCTTAAAATGATACCTCTATCTCATTTTCTCAGATTGCAACAACTTAGCATTCTGGTGGCAACTTATGTTAAGCTGTAGAACCTCAGATAGTGTGGGTAAAGGTATTGTGAGCAAATAGAGAATTTTCTTGCCTGCATAACTAAGTCATCCCTTTCCCAGCAAATGCCAGAACTTTTACAGAACACTTGGAAGTTTCCAAATTGTAGGCTTTCCTATAATAATGACTTATGCTCAATAATTCCTCAAATTAAAAAGGGCTCTTAGGACTTTCAAAACAGTGAAAAATTTGTACAATTTAAACAACAGCTAAAAGACCTAAAGGGTCAATGTAAATCAGCATACTTTGCTTTGGTTTAGCTTTTTGAAACTGGGGAACTGACTCGATAAACAGTCCAAGAAAAGTGATTTTATAAAATCTGTTTACCTGACTGGCTTGATCCTCTTTCTAAATGCACTTTATGGTTATTGCAATTTTGTCTAACTCTTGGTTGAAATAAGCCCGTCTATTTCTGAAAGCCACCTGTTTCCACAAAGTCTAAGGAATTTCCCCAGCAGCTAGAGAAAATTATACTGTATTGTCCCATTGTTGGAGAGGGGAATTAGGAAAATAAAATAAAAATGAACTATTTTATTAAAACAACAAAACAAAACAAACAATCAAAAAAGCTGTTAGCTCTTAGGCCAGTAAAGAAAAGGACTATATAGTATATACACCAGTCTTCCTAAATTTGTGCTTTAATAAAATGAATTACTGGGTTCAAATTCCAGGTTAACACTTTCCTTTTCTCAAGAGAAGTCTTACAATAAACCGACAACTTGTTTCAAAATAAAAACAATCAATTTTTACAACACATCTAAGTTTAAGCAGTCATAACTTAGTCTAAAAATGATCTTACCTGCCTTCTCCACCCCATGCAGAATTTGGTGTAATAATCACTTCTCGACAGTTATCAGTGTCTGTATTATACACATATAGTTTCAATGGTTTTGCTTCGTGTGTTTCAATAAGACTGAACAGATCTTCAGACTGCAAAAGCATCATAGAAAAAAATATTTTTATGCTATAGAACTTTAGAACAGTGGGTCTCAAACCTGGCTAATATCAGAATCTGGAAACTTTTTTTTTTTTTTTAATATATCTTTATTGATTTCAGAGAGAGGAAAGGAGAGGGAGAGAGAGAGATAGAAACATCAGTGATGAGAGAGCCACAGATCGAGCCCACAACCTGGGCATGTGTCCTGACCGGGAATCGAACCCGGATCGCCTGGATCCCAACCGCTGAGCCACGCCCGGCCGGGCAAGAATCTGGAAACTTAAAAACACACAGATACACACAGCCCTGCCCAGTGGCTCAGTTGGTTGAAGCACCGTCCTGTACACCAAAAGGTTGTGGGTTGGATTCCCGGGTCAGGGTACATACCTAGGTTTCTGGTTCAATCCCAGGTCAGGGTGCATACAGGGGGCAACTGATTAACGTTTCTCACACTGATGTCTTTCTCTCTCTCTCCTTTCCTCTCTACCTAAAATCAATAAACATATCCTCAGGCGAGTATAAAAAAACAAAACACACACAAATACAGACTGTGGGCCCTGCCCCAGACATAAAAATCACTTCTTAAAACTGATACTCAAACAAGGTTTAATTTATTACCTATTTACTATGTGCATGGCCTTATGTCCAGTTCCATAAGACCTAGTAAGCAATTTTAGTAAAACTCCTACACAAAAATTCTACATATTCTGTTTTTGTTCTCTATGATTAAGACTGGTTATCTGGGCACCTTATTTTTCTCTCATTTTTGATTTAACAATGTGTACTTTCATTAGCTAACAGAAAAAGGATCTGACTAATACAGCTGAACCAATTTTGTTACCTTAAAAAGAGGAAGAGAAAGTGAAATCAATAACCAA
The DNA here is from genome assembly GCF_054644295.1 of Miniopterus natalensis. Taxonomy (NCBI): domain Eukaryota; kingdom Metazoa; phylum Chordata; class Mammalia; order Chiroptera; family Miniopteridae; genus Miniopterus; species Miniopterus natalensis. The sequence continues at coordinate 41,996,707 of NC_142088.1, forward strand.
AATGAAGATTGATTTAGTCTTGAGGTACATAAGAGGTTTCTGTATGCCATACACAAAATCTGTGCAACTGCTACACAGTGTTTTTCCCCACAGCTATACTTAATAAGACACCTCCCAGATGTTCTATATAACACCCTGGCATAAAGCTAACTTGACCAGCAAAGACCTAAAATTTCAACTCTAAATGCAAAGTATGCAAATGTACTTCTGAACTTAAACATTAATAAGAAAATGTTACATAATTTTTATTATTAATAAACACACTAATTACCTCATTCATGACAGAATCTGCTCCAATGATATAATCACTGTGAGGTCTAAGACCTGCCAGTGCTGCGGGAGAATTTGATTCTACTTCCTGCGATGACACAAAAACACACCCCAAAATTAATGTACATAAAATAATCTTTCAAATTTTATAGTTCACAATCCTTAATTATAGTGATTAAAAGCCCCTATATTTGTAATTGTCTTGTTAGGGATAATGTCACATAATCTTTAATAAATGTTTAAAATATTCCTGTAGCTATCTGCTTTAATATTTCTCATAATGGATAAATCATTAGAAAAACAGTTCTCAGGCATCTATATTTCTCTTCCTCATGCATTTTAAAAAATAATCCATATTTTAACAGCAATGAATTCTGATTTTCAAGAACTGAAAGTAATCTAATAATATAATGACCCTATAACCTAAAACTGGAGATGACCACTATTAGAACACCTTTCTACAGTTTCTTAAACTGTAAGTAACAGCTTACAGTTGATACCTACCAACACATGCCAAACGTTTTCATTTGCCCCATCAAAGCTGCAGAAACGAATGCTCACTCCCAACAAGCCCTGGCCACCCCACATGTTACTTGGTGTGACTGAGGTCTCTCGAAGCTCCAGTGTTTTACTACTGTAGATAAGCATTTTTACAGGCTTTTCAACATTTGCTTTCAGTAGATCCTTAAGAGTATCATTGTCTTTATTCTGTGAACACATAAAATTATTTTTCTTAAATAAAAATGTAAAGTTAACTATCTTAGCTTAAGCATCCTATGGCCCTACTGGAGTAATATTAACAATCAACATAAAGCATTCAGTGGGCAAAGATTTTATTAACATTCAAATGTTCTTCCAAGTAAAAGAATGTTAAGAAGTTAAGAACAACTCTGATGTTAGCAACAACTTCTGACTTTTTTCTAATAGCTGACTAGAGATTATGGAATTTACAACCCAACATAGATTGAAGTGATCTAGGGCTTCAGTGATAAAAAAATAAAATATTCCATAAGAAGTTATATCACTAACAGGACTAGTATGACTTTGGTTTTAAAATCTAAAAACGTTTGCTGGCATTGAAACTTAATTTTGGATTCTACTCCTAAATATACACTTTATTTCTTAGGAACTGGCAGGAAAAGAAAATGGAAGCAGTATGTTAAATATTTCATTACATAAATGAATAAAAGCCATTATATAGATGTTGATAATAAAAACTTACCACTGCTGTGAAAAAAATAAGCCAACCAAGTAGCCACTGTCATAAGAATTTCCTTTGCTGAAATTATATAATTTCCTTCCTATAGGGCTTTAATATAGGTAAACTGAAAGCAACTTATAAAAAGTGGTTTTAATTCTGTACTTTTGGAACATCTCTCTGTCTGGTTCTAGTAACATTACTTACATATACAAGAAAACTGATAAGTTATTTGAGAGTCTTTACTAACGCATTTGTCAATAACCTATAAAAGTCTGACATCTTTAAAAAAAAGCAAAGGTTTTCATCTTAATTCCTTCTTTCTGCTTAAAAAATTTAAATATTTAATATATAAAGTAAAAGTCCCCAGTGATTTTATTCCCCTAAAATAATCGCTGGAGTGTAAGATATAGAATTTTATATTTGACATTTTCACATGTTTATTAATACATAATTATTTTTACAAATTGGTACATACTTTATGTTTGTAACTAATAAATAAACATCCATCCCAGATAACCTGAAAAATTCCATTTTCAAAAGATTACAAAACACTATAGATGAAAGTACAAAAAGCTGAACTTACCAATCTCGAACCATTAATAGAAACAATAAAATCAAAGAATGGCTCCAGTCCAGCTCTATGTCCTGGGGAATTTTCTTGTACCTGTAAAAAACAAAAATGCCAATATGAAAATTACAAAGCTTACCTTAAAATTGTAAGTAAAATTTTATCCCTTCTGTAAAAGTAAATCAATTGTATTGCTAAGGAATTATAAATACACACTAGTTCTCTCACTTCTCTTCATCTCTCCCAGAAAATAAATACTCTTACACCTTCCTAAATTCTACCCATTCTTTAAGTTCACCTCCTATATGAGGTTTTTCCTCTATGAGTAATATATTTCACACCACTTTCTACTTTTTGGAGGCAGGGATGCAGGGCAATCCTCCCAGCATTTAGCACATGACACAGCAGATAATTATTACAACTAAGTGGCAAATTCAAATTAATTTAGTGAGCATTTATTCCATGATTACTAGCAAGGAACAATTCAATTACAAAACTAATATAGGAACATAGCGGTTACAAAACTAATATAGGAACATAGCGGCTGATGTCAAAACATTTATAATCTGTTGAGCAACAGGCAAGAAGAGAAAAGGGAGACAGGGGACATACAGCCCTCTAATAACTGCACAAGACCAAACAAGTAAGGGCTAAATGTAGGTACAAAGTTCTAAGGGAAAGATTAACTCTAGTTAAAGAAGCTTCTCACACAGACACACACACAGACACACACACAGACACACAGACACACACACACACAGACACACACAGACACACACACACACAGACACACACACAGACACACACAGACACACACACAGACACACAGACACACACACACACACACACACCCTCAATTGTGCTTCACAAAGGAGGTAGAACTTTCAAAGGTGAATATAGACAAGGGGATAAGGAATTCTTAAAGTTGAAGAAGTGATATGAGGAAAAACCCAAAAGGAGGAGTCTGAAAAATGAGGATGGTAATATAGTATAGCTAGACAACAGGGGGCTGTGGGATAGAAATACAGAATTATAGGTTTTGAAAATCAGAAGTCTTCTCAAATAGAAGAGGTCCGTGGGTAGCTTCAGGGAACACTGCATATATGCAACATTTTCTATGAATCAGCAGTTTTCAGCAGCCTTCATCAGATTCTCAAAGGGTTTCTCCATGACACAAAAAAAGTGTTAAAAGCACTTAAAAAGATTTTGTGCAATTCCCTTATTTTACAGGTGAAGAAATCATTTTGTGACTTGCCTATGGTCCCATAGCTGGCTAGTGGTAGAGGTTAAACTCAAAAGTACCTTTTACAACTATCAGTCCAGTAAGGCTGCTGGAAAGAGTGGAGCCAGATTTACAGAGGACTTTAAATGAAAGACTAAGATTATTTAGCTTCTCAACAACTCAATCATTTAGCATCCCAATTTTGAAATGGATTAAAACTAACTACTAAATTTTCTAAAACTGAAATCATAAAATTAGTAGCTGGTAATAGTGGTAATATGACAAAAAAGCAAAAAGTTAATGCAATCCACTTTGCATTTCTCTAAAATATTTTCATAATGTTTTAAGGAATTTTTATTCTGCTCGATGTTATTAAATACTATAAAAACTATCCTGTGAAAACAAAGTTTGCAGATATTTGTAGGTTGATTTTCTCTAACAGTCTAAAGAGTTCTAATAGTCAGTTCTGAGGCTATGCAAATAATAGATACACACATTCATCCAAATGTAAATCTGTAGCTACTTACACAGTAACAAATAATTTTAATGCTTTCAAAATGGAACCCAGATTGTTCCCAAAATATGTCCCTCTAATACCTGACTTCTTGGATTAATGTTACCTTTATTTAAAGCCAAATTATACTATCATCACCTCTGAAGAAGTAAAACTAAATTTTTTCAATTTGTCACAATAAGGAATAGTTGTCCATTATAATAATATGTCAATATTTAACTTAGTAAAACTGATTTTGCTTTATGCAAATTTCCCTGCAAATGTGGGACTTAATCACTTCGTAAATTAAATTATCAAAGGGATTTAAAACTGTTACCTCTAATAAAAATAATATATACTTTAGTTTCTGTATACTCAAATTTTCTTAAGTGGGGCTATTATATTCTACATACAGGATGGGCAACAGTAGGTTTACAGTTGTGAGTACATGAGTTTATTCCTCTGTTATTACTTATTATTGTATTCTTTTCCATACAAACAACTGTAAACCCTTTGCCCCACCCTGTATTATCAAGCAAAATGTCTAGAACCCAAAATGGCAGATAGATTTCTCCTCAAATGGCAACTCTGAAAGGAAAATTTTGGCAGCTGGGAGCTATGGTGAGGAGAAAAGTGAAGGTCAAGTCACAGCTAGCTGGGAAAAAGAGTCAGGGATCTACTAGGTGTGAAATGTGGGTCTATTAGGATCCTATCAGTTAGGTGCAAAATGCTTCAGGTGTGAAAAAGATAATTAGCATAAGCCCTAGAAGCTCCCTCAGAGTAGTTTCTCATTTAATAGGATCCTCACTAATTCTATTTTATCTAGAAGCCAACTTGTCCATTGATCCATTTCACACTTCTCTCCTGAGGCTGCCAAAAGTTTACCTTTTAGTTAAAAAGGGCTTAAGACAATGCTTTTTGTAATGTCATCACCAACTTAGAAAGTTGATCTCACACACAGCAGCTTTCATGCTACCCTCCAAGTATAAAGTTTTACCACTATTTGTTTGAAATGCAAAGTCTTTAATACCAGTAGCAGTATTATTCCCCATAACTCGAAAAAGATTCAATAACTAACTTTGAATTTGAAAATAAATAAAATTTCTCAAACTCTATTTTTCCATTTTCATTTGCTACGAACAACGATCTCCTCTCTGTTTCTAATGGACCATGAAATTAATTTCTTTCCTAAATTTATTTACATATTAGTACCAGCACAATTCTGGCAATTAGGTACCTTAACTGCTGCTAGGAAGCCAGCAGAGGGAGCCCTAGAAAATGCTCTCTTGGACCCTAATACACTTAAAGGAAATTTTCTACATTTCATAGCATGGAAAATAAGATCCACAACACAGCAAATGAAACATCCACACAGGTAAGTTTCTCTGGCAATGTTATCTGTTGATAAGAATCTCTTAGGCATCTAACCTCGCAAGCAAGCATCAGATTCCCACTTCAATACTTTCTGTCCCCTATGAGATCTGATTGTTGGTTTATCATGTTTCCTTCAAACCTATCTTAATTAAATACATACACATACATAAATACACACGGCTACGTAAGCCACTTAGCACTTATTATTGGGTCAAATATCATAGAAATTTAAGATGAAAAGGTTAAATCTGAAAGTTAAATAAGATTTTATAAAACTTTAAAAAATGTACAGTGAAAAGATAACAGAGTTTTAGAGCTAGACTGCCTTAGTTTTGAGTCCTGGTTCTGCCCACTTATTAGCAGTGTGAGATTGAGAAAGCTTACTTATCTTTATGGGCTTCAGTTTTCTCATCTGCAAGTAAGGGATAATGTCATCTACTTTACAAGAATATTGTAGCGACTGAATGAGTTTATGAAATGATGAGCTAAGTCTTCTGACATATGATAGGAGTCCTACAAATCTTAAGCTCATCTTCCTAACTTTGCAATCATCACCTGAGGGTAAATCTTTATAACCAACTAATTTCTGGACACTACATTACTTTCCTAACCATGTATTAATTATCTCTCACCTATTTAAAAAAAACAACCACATACAATGTTAGCCAGCTAGGAAGATCAGAGAAATAATTTTTTAAATGTCTCTAAAAAATCAATTCCAAATGGATGACAGATCTAAAGATCAAAGGCAAAACAATAAAGCTATTAGAGAAAAACAAAGAGTATCTCTGAGATCTTCAAGTATGAAAAGACTTCTTAAATGGAACACAAAGTACTAATCATAAACTAAAAAAAGTTTTGAAACTAAATTTGTAGTAACTTCTACTCATCAAAAGACAATTAAGAGAGTAAAAAAATACAATACATATTGAACAAAGGACCTATATTCAGAACAAATTTAGAATACTGCAAATCATTAAGAAAGATAAACAGGAAAACCACAATGAGATACCACTTCATATCCACAAGAATGGCTACATAAAAAGATAGTAAGAAGGGTTAACAATAACGTGGAGAAACTGGAACCCTCCTACATTGATGGTAGAAATGTAAAATGGTATAGCCACTGTGGAAAGTTTGGCAGTTCCTCAAAATGCTAAACAGTTATTTTATGACCCAGCAATTCCACTCCTAGATATATAACGAAGGGAAACAAAAACATCCTTAAAAACTTGTATACAAATTTCATAGCTGCATTATTCATAAAAGTCAGAAAATGGAAACTCAACTGATATTCCTCAGCTGAAGAACGGATTAACAAATTGTGGAACACCCACAGAATGGAAAGTTTATTATTTGGCAATAAAAAGGAACCAAGTATTGATAGACACTAAAACATGAATAAACCTTGAAAACATTATACAAAGTGAAAGAAGCCAGTCCCAAAGCCCACATATTACATGGTTCCACTTAAATATCCAGAAAAGGCAAATCCACAGAAAAAGGAAGTAGATTAGTGGTTGCCAGGGGCTGAGGGTAGGGAGGATGGACAGTAGCGGCTAATGGGTACAAAGTTTCTTTCTGGGGTGATAAAAAAGTTCTGGAATTAGATATTAGTGATAGTTGTACAATTCTGTTAATATACTAAAAAACCCCACTGAACTGTAAACTTTAAGAGGTTGGATTTAATAGCATGTAAATTGTATCTCAATAAAGCTGCTAAAAAAAAGATAATCTAATGGAAAAATGGGGAAAACGTTTTAGCAGACACTAAACAAAAGAGGATACTGAAGTGGTCAATAAATATGAAAATGTGCTCAACTTCAATAGTCATCAAGGACATGCAAATGAAAACTGCAAGGCAATACCAATACACCTATCAGAATGGTCAAAATAAAAAAAGATGGGAAATACTAAGTATTAATGAGGATATGGAACAATCAGAAACTTGCTGGTGGGAATGTAAATTAGTAAACTATTTGGCAATATCTATTAATATTAAAATATGCACACCTTTGACCAAATATTCTATACTCTTTAGTATACCCAATAGAAATGGGTTTACATGTTCTCCAAAACACATATGCGGTATGTTCACAGCAGCACTATTTGTAATAGATCCAAACAAAATAGCAGAATAGTTAAGTTTTGATAAATGCAGTAGCAGAATTAAGCTTTTGACTTTCCCTTCACCTTCTAATCCTGAATCATTAGAAAGTTTTACCAGATTTAGCCTGAATTTGTATACAGACTTAATAGTTTCACTGGTTGCTTTCCAGTGAAACACCCATCTCTTCTTCTGGGATTAAAAGTATAATAGCACTTTATACTAGATTTGAGTCATTTTGCATGAACCCCTCTCTTTTACATCTTGACTTGAGGGAGAGAGGGACAACAGGGCGGGTGGAGTAGAGGGTGGGGGAAAGCATTCTCCCAACTGCATTGGTCCATTTACTTATATACTTCCAGCTGAGGAATACAGAACTGCTACCTTAAGATAACAATGGAAACCACAAGGTTACTTTCAGAACATGGGTATTATCAGACTAGGTATTTTATAAGGTGACACATTTGCCCAAGTTTCTGGCTGGTATGTGAGTTATCTTCCTGAAGTTTTCTAACCATGGAGATGTTACCATAAAACTGACTCAGTGGATTTTGTCTCCTTTTTATTAATGCACCACCAATTCCTTCTTCACACATAAAAGATAGGTAAGTCCCTCTGAAGGACTTTCTGTCTATACCATCATTTCCTTTAGCTCTCAATTTAATATTAACACTCTTACTTTTTTGTAAAAAAAGAAAAGTTTTTATTGATTTCAGAAAGAGGAAGGGAGTGGGAAGAGGAAGGGAGTGGGATAGACAGAAACATCAATGATGAAAGAGAGTCATTGATCGGCTGCCTCCTTCATACCCCCTACTGGGGATCGAGCCCTCAACCTGGACATATGCCCTGACCTGGAATCAACTGCGATCTCCTGGATCATAGGTCAATGCTTAGCTGCTGAGCCACACTGGCCATGCAACATTCTCACTTTTGTACTGTTTTTAAAAAATAGTAGAGATGTTAAATAACACTAAAATAAATTCAACCCAAGTAACACCTAAATGAGGATTCATTTCAACTATACACATAAAGCCTCAAGTTATATGTGTGTACTTAAGTAATCAAATGATAGGAAAAGATCTGGAAATGTGATGTAGTAAAAATAAACTCTAAATCCTTCAGTTACAAAAAAAGGCACTTTTGGAGTCAGTGAGCTCTTCCACATCTGAAAACCGCCAGTTTCCCCAATTTGGGACTTGACACAAATGTGTGATAAATAATTTTGCAGTAGGCTACAAGAGTTCAAGCCTCCCTGATAAAACATTCTCCTCAATGTTCTACCAAAGTAATTCAAAGAGCACATTCTCTTGACACTGAACCCATGATGTAACTTGTAACATACGAAGCAATCTGAAATAAAATTCTAATGGTAACTAAAAGGAAATAAAAACCCATCATTACATAGCGGCTTCCTAGAAAAGATATGTATACTAGTAAAATGATATTGAATGTGAAGTCTGCTCCAAAAGAATCAAAACCTCTGACAACCTGTCACCTCATTTTATACTATTCAAATACCAAGTTAGGTGTTTCTTAGGAAAAGAAAACCAGTATTGCCATTGCTATGTGACCTTGGGCAATAATCACTTTTCTTTAGCTATAAAGTGAGGAGGCCTACTACATAGTCTCTAAAATTTAATGACTCACCATGAAGTAAATCTAACTGTTGCTAAGTTACCTACAGATTTTACGGTGTAGATTGAACCCAACAAGATTTAATTAATATGTTTAGTCACACTAGCAAAACAATGAAAAGGACACTGGTACTCACATACTTATTTATTCCTCACCCCAGGACATGCTTAGAGAGAGGAAGGGAGAGAGGGAGACACAGAGAGAGACACTGATGTGAGAGACATCGTACATGTCCCAACCAGGGACTGAACCCACAACCCAGGTACGTACCCTGACCAGGAATAGAACCATGGCAACCTTTTGGTGCACAGGATGACTCTCAACCAACTGAACTATTCTGGCAGGGCTTGCATACTTTTTAAAAAACAGCCCGGCCAGGCGTGGCTCAGCAGTTGAGTGTCAACCTAGGATCCAGGAGATTTCAGTTCAATTCCCAGTCAGGGCACATGTCCGGGGTTGCGGGCTCCATCCCCAGTTGGGGGTGTGCAGGAGGCAGGCGATCAATGACAAATCTCTCATTGTTGATGTTTCTCTCCCCCCCCCGAAGTCAATAAAGATATATTTTTTAAAAATAAAAAACAGATGTAAGATTCCTTAAAAATGAGGATCCTTAAAAATTAGAAGGCACATTTGTAAAATTAATGGGTCAGAGTTGATCCAAAACTTGTGTTTTAAACAGCAGTAAAATACAGGGTTAGATACATGGACAAAAAATAGCTACTGAATGACTGATTTAATAGAAATACTACTTAAAATGTTTACAAGAATATTTTAACCAGTATTGCCATTACACTAGTGGTTCAAGAATATTTTAACCAGTATTGCTACTACACTAGTGGTTCTCAATGGGTGACACAATAATGCAAATGTTAATAAAGGCATCAGCTAAAACTCATTGAGTCTTTATCACATTCCAGATCCTATGCTAAGTGCTTTATATGGAATATCTCATTTAATACTCAGGATAACCAATGGAGTGGACAATGCTGTTTTAATAAGCACTTAATGTGTACAATTGTTTTCCAAAATATTTTCATATACAATATCTAATGTGGTTTTCAGTTAAAAGAAAAAAAAGGTGGAGGAAGCACTACTATCTTCCCCACTTTTCAGATAAAAAGAACGAAGCTCAAAGACGTTCAAAGGTTTGCCCAAAGAAACACAATGAAGTGATGGAGCTGAGACTAGAATCTAGTGATGCCAAGAGTGGTCTCCTGTAGTCTACTATGATTAGCTTCTCAATGTATTCATGTCCACAAAATGACAAAGTTCTTTATTGCTGATAATGTGCTTGAATGATCTCTCATTGGTGCTTAAAACAACACAAAACAAAACAAAAAAACAAAACAAAAACAAAACACCCCATCATCATTCTCATGCTGCAATATCAAGAGAGATGTGTAGTCCTCCAAAGTAACAACTTGGGTTCTACATATGTTTGTTGAAAAAAAGAAAAAAAAAAGTTATCTTGCTTGATAATCACAAATCCCAAGGCAATCCACAGAATCTAAAGTACATATCAAACCTTTATGAATAAGAATTTTAATATAATCCTTTCAGTAGACTATTAAAGCCAGCAAAATAAATGTACTGATATGAGCAGTTATTTGAAGTTCAAGTCTATGAATATTTCAGAGGAATTATTTAAAAACCCTGTCACTATCTGACCCAGAGGCACTAGAGCCAGTGCTGTACGCTCTACTACTTACTGACCAGAGACAGGAACCAAAATTCTGGCTCTGGTCAGTAAAAGCAGATATCCCCAAATGAGGATACTGAGGTGACAGTCTATATATTGAAACACACTTTATCACAAAAATATGAAAGCTACAAAAACAACATGACACTACCAATTTGTTCAAGGGAATCATTTATTTCCAATGGTACAATAGCTAAAAGTATCCTAAGGTTCAAATACATTGTATTCCATGGCATTAATAAACTGAAATATTCTGATTCCTACATTTAAAAACAATTTCAAAGAATGTTTATTAGTTAAACTTTGCAGCCTTTTTAAAAAAGATTAATTTTGAGAACAGGTCAGAATTTTTATGTATTTGTAAAGCTTTTTCTTATTTCTAAAAAAATGTTTTTATTGATTTTAGAGGGGGAGGGAGAGGGATAGAGAGATAGAAACATCGAGCTGCTGCCTCCTGCATGCCCCCCACTAGGGACTGAGCCTACAATCTGGGCATGTGCCCTGACTGGGAACTGAACCAGGGACCTCTTGGTTCATGGGTCGATGCTCAACCACTGAGCAACCCCAACCGGGCTTGTAAAGCTTTTTCAATTATAACTTTATATTTGGAAAATGACATTAAATAATCTGGTTTCTTTTATACCCATTGTTTTCAGAAGAGTGAGAAGGGGATAGTGAAATTCTTGTTTTTCAAATAAGAGCATGAGTTTAAAAAGTTTGAGAAACACTGTTAGTAGAATTAAAAAAATTATGACTATCAAATATTGGGAATTGACTTTCTTAAGATAAGTACTAAGTTGAAATGTAGTAGCATTTCATATAGATTATTGAGGCATTTTAAAAGAGCAGATCCATACAATAGTAGATATGATTTAGGTATTCCATTTTCTATAGAAATAATTCTACTTACTGTGTATAGGCCCTGATTTATTTAACAATTCCTCAGCTGTTGGATATTTAGACTGGAAAGCCAACATCTTATGATAACTTCTGACTGCAATGTACATAAATATATCCTATCATTCAAAATCTTTGTGAAACATGGCTAATGGACAATGTTAGGGACAAGAAAAAAAGACCAGGAAAAATACTTCTGGAACTAATCCAAATGATAACTAATAAATACATGCTGATTATCAGAAAACAATGTAGTAATTTACTAAAAATGAAGATAGAAGTTTATATAATTAGACAATATTAAAATTCAATAATTTGGGAAAATGTACATTTTAAGGAAATAAAAAGGCAGGATTTAAGGTTGTAAATGTACTTATAACAGTAAAAGAATAGAAAAATTAAATGTTCAACATCAGAAGGTGCTGCTTAACCAAACTATGGTACAACAGATTCCTATGAAGCTAAGTGAAACAAGAGACAGATCTATGTGCTGCGATGGAAAGACTGCCAAGATGGGTTATCAAATGAGAAGACCAAGGTGTGTAACAGTCTATATCATATGATTCTAACAGTTAAAAAAGGAAACAAAAATAAAGTAAAAGGGGGAAGGGTGTTATCACACACTGTAGAAAGGATACATAAGAAATTACCTATGGGGGTTACTTCCAAGATGGGGAGTCTGGTATAAAACAGGATCACAACATGAAAATGTGCATGAATACATAAATACATAAAACATAAAGAGCAAAGTATACTGCTCATCGCAAAAAATTTGGAAACATTTCAAGGTTGTCCCAAAAGATTTTTTTAAAGCAGAATCTAACAATGAATATGGAAAAATGGAAAACTGGTAAAGTTCCATCTGAATTGAAGGGACTCTGAAGAAACAATAAAAAAACAGCAGTCAATGTGGATGTCACTATAATAAGTATTTCAAAACCCAGTCATACAAGTTTTTATTACTAACAAGAAGATGGCCTGGGAATTGATTATTAATGAAAACTTCTAATTTAATCATTCTAGAACTTGTTAAACATTGGCAATTTTATTACAAGGTTATTCTGCCATATTTACTATGGTTTATAAGCTCAGTAATCCACTGGTGGAATAGACCTCTGTACATTTAGGCAGTAACAAATGAAAGGAAGTTATTTTTATATGTTGAGATTTAACATAGTAGTTTCCCCTGTGAAAACAAAGATAAGAAAACCAATTATAGAATCAGGGACAGTGTGGGTTACATACTCAAATACATTTAAAAAACTCTGGCCAGTAAGAGTGGCTCAGTTGGTTGAGTGTGGTCCCATACACCAAAAGGTTGCCAGTTCGATTCCCAGTGGGGGTTAGTAGAGAAGGAAACCGATCAGTCAGTGTTTCTCTCATATCGGTTTGTTTCTCTCTCCTTTACTCTTTCTAAGCATGTCCTTGAGTGAGGATTAAAAAAAATTTCTCCTAAACTGGATGCTCATTACTATTTTAAAGCTCTAATAAAACTCGAACAAAGTAAGAATTATCTCATCTTTTGCAACATTTATGCTCCAGATGCAGACTGAAAACAAAGGTCCCTAGTGCTTCTAAAAAATCAGATTTATATGTTAGTAACACATCTGAACAATAGAATATGTATGAGTACTTATTTACTGAGGTGGACCTATATAAAAAAAAATACACTTCATCTTGTTTTATGGCAAATGAAATCATTAACAGAAATCACTGAATTGGAATCCTTTTGATGTGTACGGCTTTCTAGGAGACTTTTTAAATTCATTAACAGTGTTTTACTGATTGCAAAAATATCACAAAAATATCACGAATCCCCAAAGATTCATGGCTACAGTCAGTCACTGTAAGAATTAGCTGGTAATACTGATAACAGTCCTGAGCAGAGAACTCAAAATCAAACCAGATAATAGAGAAAAGTGCTGCTACTAACTAGCACTTCCTATCTGGAATCTGACACTTCTTCCCTTTCCCCCATCCCTGTGGTCCTTGGGGGTTGGCTTAACTGAAGTGAAAAGGAAGGTAATAATGGTTTATTTATACATTCCCTTTATATTCTGGGAAAATCCTTTCCAACCAAAATTGTGTCTTCAAGAGAGATGTTTAGTACAGTGGAGAGACAACTGGACATAATAATCCTTAAGATCAGAAAGGTGATAACCCTGGACATGATAATCCTGACGATCACAGCTCTATCGCAGATATATGGGTACTTTAGTTTAACAGTGTGTTGCACCTAAAACATGGGACCTAAGCCAGAAAGTGACTGTAGCACCAGGAAGTGCCCCTTTCTCACTTTCAATGAAAATGCTCTTTGCCTGTGAGGAGCTAGTATCCAGCGGCACTCTACTGCATCCTGAAATAGCGCTAGGACTGGGGCCACTCTGTGGGCAGGTATCACAGTACACAACCACCAATGCTACTTTTAAAGACTAGTTCCTTGAGTAAAGGACCACAGGCTTTATTCAACCCAGGTTGTCCGTAAGTAGGGGCTTAGCTAATGCCTTCTGAGGTACTATGTTTCTCTGCATCCTGGTGACCGAGGTTGCTTTCCTTTATTTACCTGGATTATATTTTTAAATGCTCCTCTCTCTTTTACCTGTTTCATACCAGCGGCTCTAAACCTTAAGCTCCACGCCCTGAGCGGAAGTCCCCCCGGCCAGGAAATGTGGAAGAGGGCTGGAAAGGTCAGGAGTGACACGAGAGAGGAAAAACTGTCAAATCCAAGTAAATTTAAGTCAGTCAAACCTACTTCTAGGCCATTTCTTTGCCTAATTGGCCTTTCCGGGCATTCAGACAGCGCCGAGGTAAATTAACACCTGCCGTCGCATCCTCCGCCTCTCGTTGGCAGGTTCCAGGCTTCCTTTTTTCGGAAAACTCAAAAAAGACCTTCGCCATCACCGCTTCGCTGACTTTGCCCTCAAGCCTTAACTAACTTTGGAAGCTAAGAATTAAGGAGGAGGGGACAGAGATTGCTGTGAAGAGGAAAAGGTGCCAGGCTTGTCCCGCGGCGAAGTCGCCGGATTCCGTCTCCGGCTCCAGCCTGTCCTCCCAAAGCGGGGGACCCCGGCCCGGGGCGCTCCGGGGAGGCGGAATGCGAGTGCCCCCTAGAACCGGCCTCGGCCAAGGCAGCGGCCGCGGTCGCCGCTCCTTCGTGGGGGTCCGGCCTGGCTGCCTCGGGAAAGGGCCCCGTCGGGGCCTCCGCCTCCCAGAGGCCAGGCCCCGCCTCCCGCTCGCCGCTCCGAGGGCCGCCGTCGGAGCTCTTACCCGCAGGACGTGGTAGCCTTCCGTGCCCCCGCCTGGAATCTCGACGCTCTGCGAAGAGCCCATGGCGGCGGGCAATCAGTGTGGCCGGGTCCGGCTCCGGGCTGTTCCCCGCCCCCAGCCAACCGCCCGCTCCGCTCCTCAGCTTAGCACTTGGGACGTGGCACTCGCTGCCGCCGGAGAGCCGGGCCGCACTGCCCGCCGGGAGATCGTCTCCGCGGCAGCCAGGGCCCTTGCGACGCCGCAGACAGCGCCACCTGCCGCGAGGCACCGGAACCCGTCTGAGCGTGCGCGGGTGGGGTGGCAGGGCGGGAGGAGGAGCGCGCGGAGCGGCCGACTGGCGCTCGCGAGAGCGCGGAAGCAAGGTTCGTCCAGCCTCGGCACCTTGCTACGGGACGCTGGGTGGGACAAGATTCATCTCCCGAAAGGTTCTCGCCCGAAAGCAAGCTTGTTTGGTTGTAGCTCCTCTGGTGGCCAGAGGCAGGGAAAAGGCTGCTGCTGAAAAAGAATTAGGGGCGGATGCGAACACGCCGCGCTTCCTGTCCCAGGTAGTGAGAGGAGAGTGACAGTGGCTCTCCTTGGACTGAAGACCGGGTCGGCTCAGCTCAGCTCAGTTTTATAAAGGGAAACGTTCCATAGAGTCATGGAGGACCCACCAAGTACTTTTTTGAAAAAGATTTTTAAATGGATTTTTAGAGAGAGAGGAAGGGAGAGGGAGAGAGATGAGAATGATACGTGGATTGGCTGCCTCTTGCCCGCCCGACTGGGGATGATCCCACAACCTGGGCACGTGGTCCGACCGGGAGTCAACCCGGATACGGCGCCGGGGAGGCGCCGCACCGGCCAGGCCCAGCTCCTTCTTTTGGTTTTTTTGTGTTTTGCTTTCCCTAGTTGTGAGAACAAGATCAGCGTAATTGGATGTGCCTGCTGCTGGGTGCCCCGTCCCACTTCCCTTAGGAAGGCAAGTTGTACCCACACTTCCTACCCCATTGCTGCCTCCTTTGGCCCCTTCCCTCTAGTTATGGCCATTGCCCGGGGGTCAGCTTGACCATCACCAACGGCGGATCAAACAGACATCAGAATGGGTGTATTCGGGTGTGCAGCAACGTGAAGTACATATTCTAGCCCAAAATGTTTGACTTGCTTGTGTATATCAATAGAGAGGATAGAGCCAACGAGTAAAATAACTTCACAAGCAACCAGGCAAAAGCTGGTGGACTGTTCTTAGGAACAGCTGGCCAGTTCTTTTTATCAAGTTAGAATAACAAAAAAGGGACTATATTGGATTAAAAGATATATGAAGGAGCCCTGGCAGGGTGGCTCAGTTGGTTGGAACATTGTCCTGTACACCGAAAGGTTGCAGATTTAATTCCTGGTCAGGGCACATACCTAGGTTGCCGGTTTGATTCCAGTCCTGGGGTGCATACGGGAGGCAACCCATGGATGTTTCTCTTTCTCCCTTTTTCTCTCTCTAAAAACCAATAAAAAATATATCCTCGGGTGAGGATTTAAAAAAAAAAAAAAAGATATACAGAGGACATAACTGGGAGATGCAATGTAAAATCTTGTGTCAGGAGCTGATTTGTAAAAATTAGCTATAAAGGGAAATTTTGGCTTAATTGGGAAAATTTGAATATGTACTGAGTATTGGGGAAAAAAGCACTTATTGACATGGAAAAGTAGCAATTATTGACTGAAAAAAACAGGTTATAAGACAGAATGTCTCTAAACAATATAAAAGCATTTTTGCAAACAAAATACATATAAATACATATGTATGTACATGAAAACGTGGGAGGATATGAACCAAGGGGTACAGTGGTGATCTCTGGGTGGTGACAGAGGTATTTTATATTTTGTTTTGGCTGGTTCTATATTCTATAACTCCCATGGACTGCTTCTGTAATAATAAAAGAGTATTTAAAATTTAAACAAAAAATTATCTTTTTTTGCTGTCAATAAACCAATACCAGTTTTTTAGGAAGCCTACTAAATACATAAATACACAAGTGAAATCTCTGGTTATTAGGCTTCTTAAGGACAGGGACTGCAGTGGAGTCAGCTTTGTGTTCCTAATGCTTAACAGAGTGCCTGGCAGCTAATTCAACAAATTAATTAATTCAGTGCAAAGGAATAAATATAAAAACTAGATTTGATGATAATGTTTTGTTCTGCTTGGCAATTGTAATCCTCTTTATGGTTCTGTAATAAGCTGTTGCTATGTTCAGTCATCAAAATTTTTGTTTCCCAGAAGTCTGACACTAGCCATGGTTTGCAGAACCCAGGCTGTGGAACATTGGTAGTCCATGAGCAAACCCAGTTCTTCCTTAGAGCTGTATCATGTTTCTGCCACACATGTGACCAACTGCTATTCCCCATACAGACCATTTCATTTCATACCTTCTTGCCATTATTTATGCTAATCCATACATTTGGAGTGCTCTTTCCTACATTTTTTTTTACTTAGAAAACTTCTAACTATCCCTTAATGCCCATCTCAAATGTTACTTATTTATCCTTAAATTCAGAATGATTCTCTTCACTCTGAGTTCCTGAAATAATTAGTTCCATCATTTCTGGTAACATCATCATCATTATAGGACTGTCTTCCACCATTTATGGTCCATCATTCAGGGTGAGGATTATATTTTTTCTTCTTTCGCTCCCCATTTCCTGGTTGAGTGTTGGGAACATGGTAGTAATGTTTGTTAATTTGAATTCAATGTGTGTAATAAATAGCTTCAAAGCCTTTTCTTTTTCAGGATCAGTTAATAAGTTACTTATGCTGCTCCTATTTGGGCCTCATCATAATCTGTGTTATCCCTTTATTGACAATTGTAGTGGGTGAGGTACAAGGCTCACCTTATTTGAAACTGAAAAGCTGTGACAATCGTTGCTGCAGCTTTCCTGGTGCCAGCTGTTTTCCTCTTTTAGTTAGGGAAAGTGCTCAGAGGGCAGAGAATAAAATCCCAAGGACGTTACCGAAGCTAATATAAATAAATATAACATGATGTATGGGAAGACATGGGAGATTATTGTCCAAGTCAGTGTCAATTCAAATAGGAATCTGCTGTAGGCAAGTTGGTATTTTGAAACACCACAGGCAGCAGAAAGCAAAGCCCAGCAAAAACAAATACCTAAAGACTAAAAAAAAAAAATCAAACCAAAAGAAATCTCTTTTTCTCAAAGAAGCATCTGAGACACAATTCTGTGCGTCTATTCTGGATTTCATTAACACCGAGTTCCCATAAATGAGCATATATGGTAGGGTCATTTGTATCACATTGGCTATTGCAGCCTAATGTTTTTGCCTTCAGACTGCCCTGGGAAAGTCTGGCTCATGCTGTGTTTGGATGACAGCCACTCTGCATAGTCAGCGAGCAGGGCCTCCTTTATCCATGGGCCCTTCATGACCTAGCTTGTTTTGCTGAGGGAGCAAACCTCAGGAGGGGTCATATTATGTGCCATTGAACCCCAGCCATAGCTGCCTGAAGTAGAGGGGAACCCCTGACCTACCAACAAACCACACTTACACTATCCAATAACCCATGATATGGTCTGTTAAGAAGACCTCTGCTCCCACTCCCCAAAAAACAATTATAAGATGGTGGTGTCTAGGTAGGCCAATCAGATGTTCTCTTTGGGGACTTGAAAATGGGAAATACAAGAGAGTCAGTCAGTGTATATTTATTTGCATATTAGAATGTAAGCTCCATGAGGTCTTTGCCTGTGTGTCTACTATTGCATACTTAGTATTAACAATGGGCTGACATGAAATAGTTGCTCAGTAAATAGTTATTGAATAAATAAATGAATGAATGGTAATATTAACAGTCATGTTAATAGGAAAGCACTAGAGCAGTGGTTCTCAAGCTTGGATATGTTTCAGAATCATCAGGATACTTTGTGAAATACTGAAGTATAATGCTAGTAGTTTACTTCAATGAGCCTGGGTCCCGGTAGTCTATATTAATCTCCAGGTGATTCTGATACGCACAAAATTTGAGAACTACCACACCAGAGAGATGTTCAGCAAGTTCCTACTGCTTGTGAGCAATTAGCTAACCAATGAGAATCTAGAGCTGAGAGGGGTCCTCTCAGCAATCATTCCCGGCCAAACAGAGTATTCCATCCCCTGAGCCACAGGGATGGACTCTTGACACTGAACAGGCTGATGAGATTCCTGAGGTGGGGTGATTTGGAAGCAGCCCAAGTATCCATCAGTAGATGAGTGAATAAAAAAGCTGTGATACATTTACACAATGGAATACTACTCTGCCTTAAAAAGGAAGAAAATTTTACCCTTTGAGACAGCATGGATGGACCTGGAGAACATTATTCTAAGTGAAAGAAGCCAATCAGAGAAAAACAAGTAGCATGTGATTTCACTCATATGTGGAATTTAATGAATAAACTGAACTACCAAGCAAAATAGAGACAGACTCATAGATAGAGAGCAGGCAGACAGCTTTGGTTGGGGTGGGGTAGAGGGACTGAGAAAAAAAGAAGAGAGAGAACTCATGAACATGGACAACAGTGTGGGATGGGGGGGTGGAGGTGGAAGAGGGCATAGAGGGCATAAATAGTGATAGAAAAAAATAAAAATTAAAAAATTTTTTAAAAACTTGCGTCCGAAACATGATCATTACTAGGGGTATCTTATTCCTGCTTTAATAGAAATGCATTTAACAATTTATTTAATATGATGTTTATTTTTAGTTTTTGCTAACTAATCTTTATCATGTGAAGATGGAATCCTGCTAATCCTACTTCAATTTTTTTTTTTTTTTTAACTTTCAGTGGTCGATTTCAATATTTACCAACTTTGTTTTTTTTAAATGTTTTTATTGATTCCAGAGAGAGGAAGGGAGAGGAAGAGAGAGATAGAAACATCAATGATGAGAGTAATTGATCAGCTGCCTCGTGCCTGCCCCCTACAGGGGATGGAGCCTGAAACCCTGGCATGTGCCCTGACCGAGAATCGAACCTTGATCTCCTGGATCCTAGGTCGACACTCAACTGCTGAGCAATGCCGCCTGGGCTTATTTCAAAATTTTATTTAGGAAAAGCCGCTGATTTTTAAAAAATGACTTTTTGATATATTTTTATGACTTTTCTCATTTAACTTGTTATGTTTATAAGTTTTTAAAAATGTTGAAGCATTTTGCATTTTTGAAATAAGCCTTTTTTGGTCATGATGATATTTTTTTCACTAAACTGTTGGATTCCTTTGCAATACGGTATTTTATTTATTTAGAAATGTTAAATCTATATAACTGAAATTGCCTTGTAGTTTCTTTTTTCTGTTTGTCAAGCTCTGTGCCTCTATAGCACCTAGTCATAACTGTCAAGTACTTATTACTCTGATGGAAATTGTATATCTAATTATCTATGTGTCAGCAACTGGAGAGCAGGGACCAGATTATATTTGATTTTCTGTCCTTTGTGTCCAGCACAATGCCTAGAACATGGTAGGAGCTCAATGAATCTGTGGTGAGTGAAAGAATGAAGAGCTTTTAGAAATATTTTCCTGTAATCTAATTTTACCTACTGTTGGTAGTTTGCCATATATGATCTTTATACTTCTTTTGTTCCAATGCCTGTAACATCCATGTTTCTGTCTTCACTAGTTCCCTTGTAGAAATACCATTATTTAATACAACATTGCAGTTAAAATGAATTAGCTGGAGCCACGTGTATCAACATGGATAGATCTCATTTCAAAAGTATAACGTTAAACTAAAAAGCGAGGAAAGGTATAGTATGACATTATCTATATATAGGTTTAAAAATGCAAATAATACTATGCACTTTAGCAAGTTATGTGCTGTTGGCTCTCAACCCCACTCCAGCCTTCCTGTGCCCTCTTCTGTATCTCAAGGGGCTGGAAACCTGTGAACTACATGTCTCAGGCTCCCTTGGTTTTGCCAGTGCTTTGCACTGACAAAGAGATTGGAAGACAGTAGGAAAGGAGAGGCCATTTCCCTTTCTGTCCCTGGCGGTGCTTCCACCAGTGGCGGCAACAGCAATGGTAGGAAGTGACTGGAAATGAGCATTTCAGCAGTGTCAGTGCCAATGAGTAGCAACTCAACAGGGAAGAAAGCAAGTGAACAGATACTCTGATCTCACTCTCCCTTCCCCCTCGACCTCCTGCCAGCACTTCCCACTGGCCAAAACCAACTGGAAGTCAGAGGTCATGGGAGTCCAGTGGGGCAGTCTTTGCCACTCAGTCTTCTGAGCACAAAAAAGGTGGGGACTTGATTTGGAGGGGCCAGTGGATGATATTGAACATAGCCCCCTTATCCTGTTTGCTCCTCTAGCCCCTTCTTATACCTTTGTAACCAATTCTCAGTATTAAATCTCCCTTTGTGTGAAATACATAACATGGTTTCTGTTTTCCCGACTGGACAGTGACTGATTCAGTATAGTTTATGGATAAAAAGGAAGGGAATAATAACTTGCATGGAAACAATAAACTCCAGATTCAAGATAATGGTTATCCCTGGATGGAAGAAAACAGAATGGAATTGGAGGTAAGTGCACAGGCAACATCCTCTGTATGTGAAACATTTAATTTCTTCAGATGGAAGGTGAATGTATGGATACTTTAAATGTTGCTCTGTATATTTTCGTATGCCAGAACCAGTCATCCTCATAATTACATATGTTTTTATCTATCTATCTATCTATCTATCTATCTATCTATCTATCTATCTATCATCTATCATCTATCTATCATCTATCTATCATTATCTATCTATCTATCTATCTATCTATCTATCTATCTATCTATCTATCTATCATCTATCTATCATCTATCTGTCACCTATCATCTATCTGTCATCCATCAATCATCTATCTATCTATAATCTATCAATCATCTATCATCTATCATCATCTACCTATCAATTAATCATCTATCATCTATCATCTATCATCATCTATCATCTATCTATCATCTATTAAACACTTATCATCTATCTATCATCTATCAATTATTTATCATCTATGTATCATCACCTATCATCTATCAATCTATCCATCATCTATCTGTCTGTCTATCTATCTATCTATCTATCTATCTATCTATCTATCTATCTATCTAATCTATCATCTATCATCATCGATCTTTATCATCTATCTATGAATAAATCAAGGAATGAACAAATGACCGAGACCTGACTTTGCATTCCGACATTTTGACTTGTGATTTATAGTTTTTTGAACTGAGGGAAGCTACGCTCCTTAAGTCCCTTTAGTCTTTGCATCCTTGCCCACAAGGATAAGGGTAGCAGGATCTACCTTTCAGGACTATTGTGATGGTTAAGTGGGATAATATATGAAAAAGGTCCTAGTATAGTGCCTAGCATATGGCAAGCCCTCAATAAGTCAGTTTTCTTCTTCCTGAACTTTCAGGAATAATAAGGGCTTGATTTTGATAAACTTTCAGTTTCAACAATTATTTTATGCCTAAAGGAGGTGCTTTGTTTTCGTTCGTTTTTAAAGCCTTTAACTTTCCTTCTCTGATTACAAGAGTGATAGCTGTTTAGTGTAGAAAATTAAAAAAATACAGGAACAGGGATTAAAATAAAAATATACTGTAATTCTAGCCCTTTTAACTGCTATAAATGTATACAAATTAAAAATTAGAATAACAGTATATAGTTCTGTGACATGGTTCTTTAATTTCACAATATAAGGTAATTATTTTCCCATGTAAAATATTCTATTACATCACTTTTTCTGGTTGTGTAATAGTCAAGTATTTGGGATGTTTAGGTTTTTCTAATATTTTACTACTCTAATCAACGCTGCAGTAAATTTCCTTGTTGATAAATCTTTGTCCAAGTTCTTATTATTTCCTTACAAAATACTTGCCGAAATCTTGGTCAAACTGTATGTGCATTTGATGACATCGTATGCCTATGGCTACCTTGCTTTTAAAAAAGATTGTATAGAAAGAAAGGAAGAAAGGAAAGAAGAAAGGAAAGAAGGAAGGAAGATTGTCTCTAGCAGTTGGAAAGTACTACTTTTCCATATCAGTAAGGCACTTAAAAAGAGAAATTGAACAGACATGGACTTAATAGTGGAATCTACAACAATAGATTCTAAATGGCTCAAAGTTTAAAGAATATCAGCAAAGTGCACATCTTCACAGAGCAGAGGACTTCCATGGGGTATTGAAATCTAATTTTAACAGTTGCCATGCAGAGGGATTCCAGTCAAGCTTTTTAAGTGCCAGCTTCTATCTGGAATAAACTAAATATAGATACCAGTTGGAGGTGATTTGGGAATCAACTGATCTATGAGTTTTCTAAATCCAGACCGGATAGTGGTACAGTTGGAAAATGATGGAAAACGAGCCAAGTGCTCTTCTCTTGGCCAAGTCCTAATACTTGGATTTCTTGTGTCTTGAACATTCGGTTCTTACTTTTTCCCTGCCTCCAGTTTGAAGGGTCTTAGACCCACTCTTGAACTGGTGAAATGAGAAAAAGAAAGATAACAAAAGTATCAGCTAATAGGAGCTATTATTCTTTGTTAATTAATTTCTGCAACTTTAACCCTCTGGCACCTGCCAGCTTCACTCTGTATTGGAGCCAATGAATTTCAAAAGTAATTAAAGTTAATGAGCTGCTCTTTGTGATAGGACCTTGAAACCTAAGCCATAATTAGTAGGAAGTGCAAAGTGGGGAAGTGTCACTTGCTGATAGAATTTCCACATCTTGTTGATAGAGGAATCCTGGCCATATGTGAAAGTGATGCTCTATTGAGTCAAAGAAGATGTATGACTGGGTTTACAAATTGAAAGTAAATTGAAGGACAAGTACCAATCTTGAGAATGATTATCCTAGGCTAAAATCAGACCCCTCCCCCAAAGCTCCAAAATTATTGTGTCAGAATGTTGGTAAGAATTCATGGCAAAATGTCCAGCAACCTCAGAGTGTCAGTCATCACAGCCAAAATAAGGCATCGAACTTCCCATCCCTTAGTAACAAAATGAACATGGGAATTGCAGATTTCTGAAGAGTCAAACAATAAATTGGTGGCAGCTCTCTGTGAGTTCAGTTCGGGCAGAATTTTTCCTTGTGAATTTCTTGAAAACAAATGCAAATAAAGAGTCTGGAAATGGTAGAAATGGTTCAGTGGATCTGAATAGGTGAAACCTCATTTAATGGGTGGTTTCCCTAAGGGATCTGCACATGTCTGCATTCTATTGCCAAATAATTTTAGGTGGTAAATGGTCAAGAGTGTTTTTCCATTTTAATGGTTATGGGTTTATTGTAATTTGTATTTAAACTATTAGACTAGCACATCAAAACATTTGTTCTTTAAGTATAATATACTTCTTTCAAGGTAATGTAACTAGGTTTAAAAATGAGATGAATTTAAAAATTAATTAAATATGGATGTAAGTAGAATTTGGTTCTACCAAAAATTAAAAATTTGGAGTGCTGGGGAAAATGTGAACATAAGTGTTTTAGTATCTTCTAATTATCTCTCAAGCTTTAAAATGTACTATATTTCATCGAATCTAAGAAGCTTTTAACTGTAAAATAAACCATTATTTTATGAACCACAAAGACACAACATACTGCCAACCGAACTATGGCCCATGCTTTCTTGGCACTTAGAATTTTGTTTTATGTTTAATGAAAGCGCTCTCTTTTAGACTTACTAAGCATAATTTTTAAATCATATATTGCAGGGCCCTGTTTCTGTGCCTTCCTCTATGTACAGTAGCTTTTCATTTCAATCTAAATCATAGCGTAATCTTTTCGGAGACATTTTGACGATAAATTTCAAGCCCTGTGGTACTGACAATGCACATAACTCAGCTAAGTGACAGCTGAGTGGCTCTGACCACATTAGCGCTGCCTGGGCAATGGCAATGCTTTCTCACTGCATCCGATTTCAAAGGAGTCAAAAGGTGAAAAAAATGTGCATCTTAGAGTCAGTGACAGACAATAACACCTTCTTCAAGGTTCTTTTTCAAGGTCACTGGGAATTGTTTCCTTTCCTGAGTCCTGTGCTTTTTCTAGGAGCACAGATCACTGACAAAGGTGAGGTCATTTAGAAAGCTTTAAAGGAAATAATGAACTGAATATCAGGGCGCTGTGACACTGCAGATTACCCTGTGATGTACAGGGTCCTGACTCAGTCATAGCCAGGCTGGTGCAACTGGGTGACTTCTTCATGCATCAACTCATCACACAACTGTGATATACATGCAAAATTCCCAACCAGCTCCAGAGCAGTTTATGTAGGATTCACCTCTGTGGCTCCATCACCTGAGACGCCTTGCACAAAACAGGTGATAGAAAAAGTGAGAGTTGACAGGACAACTAGTTGTAGAAAATTTCTAATCTCACTCAATGAAATAAAGATCTTTCAGCAACGATGTTCTTTAATAAATGCTCACTGTGAGTGAACATTATGGGAACTTACTCTGGGTCCAACCACTGTTCTAACTGATTTACATTTGTTAATTAGCTTACTACTTAAAAATGCCAAGGTCAATACTGTTGTTATCCTGATTTTACATACGAGGAAACTGAGGCACAAAGAGGTCCATCACCTTGCCCAGGATCACATGTTATGAAATGTGAGAGCTAGGTTTGAACTCAGGCAACCCGGCTTAGCATTCATGTGCTTAACCAATATACTTTACTGCCTTTCCCATATCATGCTGAAGAGCTGTAATAAAAGAATAAAAAAGCATATGATTGTCTAAATCTACAGCTATTTAGTAAACATAGGAAGTAAACCATGCTCTCTGGATTCTCAATAAACATTTGTTTGTTAATTGTTCAAGGAATGAGGCAGAAAGAAGTACTCCACAGTGTATTAAAATGAACAAAAATAAAACCCATGCTGGCACTTGGACCATGAAGTCAAGGCCAAATGTCAAACCAAGGCAAAAAGTTTCAGGCTCTCCAAAGGTCATGCCCACTGGATGCCCTGCTCGGGAGTCAGGAGTCCTCCCATGTGCCAGCCAAGGGTTAAGTCCAGGCCAGCCTTTGACCACGCAAACCCTGAGTCTCAAATCTCAAGTCACTGTCCGGGTTCAGGCAGGCTGTGGTCAATACTGAGCTAGGGGAGTTAATTAAACCGAGGAACTGAATTTTTCTTTCTTAAAGAAATGGTTATTGGGTGTTAATCAGCTGTAAAGAAGAAAGGGGAGAGCCAAGTGAATCCATGAGAGAGCTTCGCCCTGTCAGCACAGTTGCCTCACCTCTGACCTCCGTAAGGGAGAAAGGACTTGGCTCTGGCAATATTCTCTGGGAAGTTAGCAGCTTGAATCACTGCCACCAGCAAATGAGTTTTCTCTACTGAGAATGAATTCTCCTGAACCGCTGAAACAAAGGCCCACGCTCCCACATGGCTATCATTTATGTGGAAGGTCGCTGGAGTCACTGCCAGGCCCGGCCGCTGCGAGCCGCGGTCCGGGGCCTCTGGTCCTAATGGAACAAAACTCAGAAAGGAAAGACCTGCCTGGCAAGTGGTCGCCCGGGGTGACATGTGGGAACTGCCTGCAAACGCAGAGACCACGTAAAATACGCGAGTGGAAATGAAGGAGGGGCTTCTTTCTGCACTGTCTCATACCTGCGAGGTAACCCGCATGACTGAAGTTTTGATCTCTGGTTGCGCCAGAAAGCAGCATTTGGGGGCAGGCAAGGAAGACGGGCGGACTCCACCGATTCTGAAATCTCTGAGTCAGCCACAGCGAGTTGCTGAGCAGCGGCACAGGTCAGAGTCACAAGTTTCCATTTCCCTCATGTCAACGGTCTGGAGACCTTCAGTCTAAAATGTTATAATATATGTCACTGAAAACTGAGAGATGGTCCACTGCCATTGCTGGAAGTGCCACTTCTATCACTACTCAGTACAAACTCGCTAAGTTTGCCTTTTGCGAAACGTGTTCCCATGTGGTGAGTGGGCTGGGAATAGCTTTATATCACTTCCTCCAGCCCCAAGGAAACCATTTAGGGCACTGTTGCAAATCCTAATGTCATTTCCAGGTTCTGTCTAGTCACATGGTTCTATAAAAACAGTATATCATTTGGAACAGTGTTCTATGTTCTATGCCATATTCTATGCCAGTTAGTATCCTGACTATGCATTCTAACTATTTCAAGTGAAACACTCCTAGTCGGCCGAATGCTGAAAATGGAATCCTTTTGAAGAAACAAAAACCAAGCGTTTATATAAATAACAATATTACTACAATCTATTTACTTTGGCAAGTGCAGTTCCTGGCTTATAGTAGGTACTCAATAACTAGTTGTCAAATAACTAAAGCATAGATGTGTGGTGGTGTCAGATGCTGCTGGACACTTTGGAGACACCCCCACCCCCATCCCATCAACTCATTGTCTTCTAGTCACTTTTTTCTAAATGATGGCTCCTGGACTGCTCTTGATCTCCCTGTGCCCTGACCCTGCTATGGCAGCCAAGATTCAGGTAGGCACCTGGAGAGCCGCTTCAGCTCCCGCACACCTCAGGGGCACAGGTTCCACGTGCCCCTCCTCTCTGTGTTCTGGAGTGGGCTACCCAGGGGCTAGGAGTGCAGGCTGTGGGGAGCACATGGGCTTATGTTAGCTCCAGGTACCTCTGGAGGCCTTCCTTGGGGTCTCTTTCCCTCTTCGTCCTTTCACCTGTCATGTCTCCTCCATCTGTCACATTTAAGGTAGCAACAACTATGCCTACAGAAGAGAGCCCAGAGATAGTCCCAACCAAAAAAGGACACGGGACATGGACAGTTTTCTAGGGAAAATACACAAATCTCAAAAAATATATATACAAAAAGAACAAATTCCATTGGTTGTCAAATAATGCAAAAATAAAAGTAATATAATATGCCCGGCAGAAAGACAAAGAGTAAAAGGAATGAAGGAGAGGATGGGGAAAGGCATTCTTATAGTTTGGGGGACGTCAATTCATATGACTTACTGGAGGACAATTTAGAATATGTATAAAATCCTTAAAAGAAGGTTACTGTTAAATTCAGAGGGTTCACTTGTAAGAATTTTTCCAAAGGAAAAATAACTGAGACTATATATATAAATTTTCAATAGAGTAGGTTTTACAATAGCAAAAAATATACATATATATACACACACACACACACACATATATATTAGGATATTTTTAATATTGTGTTCAGTGAAAAAGCAGACCAACAGAACAGTTGATCAGATGGGATCATATTTTTGCAAAAGGATTTTCTAGCATGTTTATGCTAAGACAAAAGTCTGGAAGAATATATACAAAATATTAATGATGGTGAGAGTATGGAAGATTTACATTTTAATCTTTCTGCTAATATGTATTTGTACTTTCTGGCAAAGTGTGTGTGCTATCTGAATAAAAAAAATTGTTCATGTGCAGTGAAAAAATATATAGATGTTTTCATTTTTTTTATTCCTAATAAGAAAACCCACAATATTATTGTATTTTAAAGCTGAAAACTTTCTTCAAAAATATGTTAAGCTCTTATTTTACAAATAAGTAGACTGAGGCCCTGGGAAGTTAACTGACTTGTCCAAAGCTGTCACCCAGGCCACAGAGTGAGGGGCTGACAAGAAAAACCTACCCAGTTTCCCCTCCACTCCCCGCCAACTTGTGTGTCCCTTCTTCACTCTCACACAGAACACTTCAATTCCGGCCACCAAATGTGTGGAGGTTTTTCTCCACACCAAGCAATTCTCTGCAACACCAGCAGGGTGTCCTACATCTTAACTCAATTCTGACACTATCTACCCAGAGACAGCGTCAGGTCCCACAGGCTAAGGGCTCAGTCTCACAAGACCACCTTTCCCCCACCTCAGATGTTAATTACAAGTAGCAGGTCCTCAGATGACCCACAACTTTGTCCGACTTGGCTACACATTGGAGATTCCCAAGATCCCCTCCTCAGGTTCAATTACAGAATTTGCTAGTATGGCTCACAGAACTCAGGAAAACACATTTGCTGGCTTAGTAAAGGATGTGATAAAGGATACAGATGAACAGTCAGATGAAGAGACACAAAGGGTGAGGTCTGGGAGGGTCCCTAGCACCGCAGCTTCTGTCCCGTGGAGCTGGGGTCCGCCACTCTCCCAGCGTGGATGTGTTCGCCAGCCTGGAAGCTCTCTGAACCCCGTACTTTGGGGATTTTATGGAGGCTTCATTAGTTAGGTGTGACTGATCATTAACTTCATTTTCAGCCCTTCTCCCTTCTCAAGAGAATGGGGGAGAGGGGCAGGGAGGAAAGTTCTAAGCTTCTAATCATGAGTTGGTCTTCCTAGTCACCAGCCCTCATCCAGGAGCCATCCGGGAGCCCACCCAGAGTCACTTACTACAACAAAAGACACTCCTATCACCTGGGAAATTACAAGGGTTTCAGGAGCTCTGTGTCAGGAACCAGGGCAGAGGCCTACATGTAGTTCTTATTATAAGTCACAATATCACGGGGCAGAATCAGAATCTGAACCCAGAGCAGTATCTCATTGCTTTTTCTGAAGTGACATGGTAGCTCCAAAGGGGGCCAAGCACAGAAGTGTTGCTGGGAGGGCATGTGGCTTATGTGGACAAAGCCATTCACTGGCTCAGTAATCCTGAAAATGGCCCAGACCATGGCCGGCTGAACAGCTGAAAGAAAACTCTCGGAGCATAAAAAATGCTCCACCAGTCTTGCTGATAAACCGTATTTTCCCATTTGGCAGGTGAAATCCTCTCCAGAAAAAATGCTCTATTACAAAGAACTCCCTTCTCCGAGGTGTCAATGACATCTTATGTGAGGAAGGCTCTAAGGTGATAAACTAGGTGCCAAGCATAACAAAGCAAGCCCCGCAGCCAGGGGGAGACTAAATGGACCAGCTCTGTTCAGTGTAGTTTGGACCAAACGAACAGATCAGCTGAGATCAATAAAAGAAAAAAGCAATTAGAGATTCTTATTCATGTATGCTGCCCTTGCCATAAGGCTAATTCTCAAGGTGACATTGGGAGGCCGCACAAATTCAGCTTTGGGGTCTGGGTGACACTCTGGATTGATTTCTGCATCCTTACATCTATATAGGGGGCAATTAGCCTGCATACGGTAGAGCTCTCAGACAGTGTACCTCCACCTTCCTGAATATGCCCAGCCTCCCTTAGCCTTCCTCCAGAAACTTGGACCAAAATCTAGTAAGATTTAACATCATTTTTGTCTGGCAGGCGAAGGGCGACTTAAACATCGTTGCGCTGGGTAAAGGAATCTTTTCAGTTCAATAATAGTAACACTTTCAGTTACTAAGCTGATCTTACAGCTGTATACTTTTCCTGAACTGTTTTTTTGTACTTTTTCCTTGAATTGATCTTTTCTTGCTTTCCAGGGGTCCTGGGGCTGGGAGGGCTTGAGTATGTGTGGGGGGCTTACCCGAGTGGTGAACCCTACCTGCGTTAGCTTGGCTCAGGTTGGACTGCGGGTAACAGAAGCATGCGTAGCATCTGGCTTAAACTGAGATCAGTTTCTCATCCATGGTTCTCATCCAGGCTGCATGGGGAGCAGGTAGGGGAGTGTGTGGGGGGGTTAAACTATTGATGCTTGAACCTTAACCACAGAGATTCGGAATCTGTGGGCATTCGATTTAAAACACCAACAACTAAAAACCAAAACAAAACACCTCTGTTCAATGGTTTTTAACTCTGGTGGTACATTAGAATCACCTGGGGGTGCTAAAAGAAGCAATGCCCTGCTGGGGCTCCACCTCGAGATTTCAATTCAATTGGCCAGCTGAGAGGCCCAAACAATGGCAGTTCCAAGCTGCCTCAGGCGATTCTAACATGCATCCAGGGTTGAAATCCACTGACCTAGATGCTCTAAATGAGCTTGAGGGACCTGACCTGGATGAGTTCCAGAGTACTGAAAACGCTTGCAAATGAAACCATTGCACTCCTTCGATCATCTTTAGGAATGGGTTGGAAGAATATTAGGGCTGGTTTCGGAAAGACTTGAGATGGGCAAATATGATCCCAATTTTCAAAATGTCTAAAAAAGGAAGGTGCTCTACTATGTAGTTCTGGCCACGAGGCATTAAGCCCAGGCAATATTTCTTTTTATTAAAATTATGCTTTATGCCGGGCCGGGTGTGGCTCAGCGGTTGATTGTCGACCTAGGATCCAGGAGATCGGGTTCAATTCCGGTTTAGGGCACATGCCCGCGTTGTGGGCTCGATCAATGACTCTCTCATCATTGATGTTTCTATCTCTCTCTCTCCCTCTCCTTTCCTCTCTCTGAAATCAATAAAGATATATTTTAAAAAAATAAAATAAAATAAAATTATGCTTTATCAGCAGTGACCAATATGAGCTTGCCCAGGTTCAGCAAGAAAAACATACATCAAACTAACTATATTCCTTATTTCAATAGGGTTACCCAACTTTTAGATAAGGAACATGTGTATATGTTTATTAAATTTCAGAAAGAATATGGCAATATTGTGTGTGTGTATGTGCATGCGTGTGTGTGTGTGTGTGTAAGGTAGGGAATGAAGTCCATGCTTCTCAATTTTATTGGGCAGCAAATCCCCTGAAGATCTTGTTACAATACAGAGTCTGAAGGTGTGGCATGGGGCCTGAGAATCTGCATTTTAAAAGCTCCAAGGTGTTGCACAAGTCCACACGACATACTTTGAGCAACATGGGTGTGGATTGCATAATAGTACAGTTAGGCGGGTTGGTAAGCAGCTGAACAGCTATATCAAAAGATTAGTCAATGGGTGAGTGTCATTCTGGGGGGAGGTTTCTGTGGTTGGGATCTAGCTTTGTTTTGTTTAAGAATATTGATAGTGGCTTAGACATTTATGGGATGCTTATTAAATTGTCAGAGGACATGGAACTGGAAGAAAGAGCCAATGACAGAATCAGCATCCAAACAGCTTTCAACAGGGCCTTCTTCTCTGACCCAGCAAAGATACATGGCTCATGTCACAGTCTAGAACCTGCTTTCCAACTGGCCATGTAACTAACTAGATGAGTGGTCTTAGGCAAATCAGTTAATGTCTTGGACTCCCTGTCTCCTCATCTGTAAACTGAATGGGATTATTAGTTTAATTTCTATTAGTAGCATGTGACAGAAAATGCAAACTTTTTTAAGAAAAAAAGGAATGTATTGACTTCTTTGGGCATAGTTGGATCCAATAGGTCAAATGATAGGCCTTCCCCTGTCTTCAGGCTGCCTGTTGGCTTTCTCATGTCATAGGGAACAGGGCACCTGGCAGCCTCAGAGCCTGTTATTTTAACAAGTATGTGTCACAGAAAAGACTCTAAATGGTCCTGTAGGGTCACATATCCACCTCTGTACCAATCACCAAGGCTGGAGGGATGGTGTACTATATCACTGGGTCAGCCTAGATTATGTGCCCACCACTGAGGATGGAAGGGATGGGAGAACATAAAGGATGCCCATCCCATCCCACTGACTGGGAAAGGTGGTTCCTCTGAAGAAATGGTGCTGAACAACCCAACATGTTTGAACAAATATCTCACAAATCCTCACACCCAGGATAATCAGGGCACAATTCTTTATAGTACAATTCTGTAGGCAGGCGGGGTTGGCATGAGATGAGTTGGGTTTGCTATTCCTGGACTAGATAGCCTCTGAAGTCTCATCTCATAAGACTCCAAGATGTAATTGCATGTAACATATTGTCCAGTAGCAGGATTTTTCTGGAGAAAATTTCTTCAACTCCAAGGGTTGATAAAATAGATATTTAGGGTGTTGGGTAACCCTCAAATCACTTATCCTCCTAAGAGGCAGGTCTCACTGGAGGAGTGGCAAATAAAGAGGCCTGCCCAGCCTGCATCCTTCTGGAAGAGTGCCTGCCCACAGTGTGCTGAGAACCTGTTCCCAGCCCCTTCCAGCTCCAGAAGATGGTCAGGGGATTCCATGCAGAAGCAGAAGCAGAAGCAGCAGAAGGAGGCTACTACCCAGATTGGCACAGCTTGGGTGAAAAGATGATTTGAACTTCTCACAAGTTATCTTGGGAATTAGAACTAAAAGATATAGAGGGAAACCCCAGTGACTTGTGGGTGCTGTGGTGTTCAGTCCTGTAGAAATGAAGCACAGGGTGGGCCTTGTGTAAGATAAGCAAGCGGAGGAAGCTGGTTTGAGACTGGAAAGAAAAAAACAGAGCAGATGCACAGATAGAAACAAAGACAGACCGGCTGAGGCCAGTGGTCTTGGTTGGGGGGTGGGGGCACAAAGGGGGGGGGAGAGAATGAACTATAGCTGTGGTTATCTATTTGACCGCATAAGCCATGGGCTCTGCCCATGAAACAGCTGCTCTCTGGGAGCTTATCTGTGCCCTCCCCAGGCTTAGGCCCTGCTTTCTATCCTGGCTAGTTGTGCGGAAAAGTCAGCTTCCTGTGGGTGACCGTAGAGATGGGGGTCACCAAGGCTATAAATATCCTAAGAGGTAAATTTCAGACTTGAGATGGGAGTTGGGGGGCAGCGTTGTTGGCACCAGACTGAGCCGGAGAACACAGAGGAGAAAGGCCCTTGGCAAGGAGGGGAGCTGTGTGTCCTGCGCACGGTCGGGTTGGAGTGAGAGGGAGGAGAGAACTCTCTCTTGTGGCATCAGAGAGGAGAGCAGGAGAGTAAAGAGCTCCTGGCACAGGTAGAAAGGACCTTAGGGTCACCAGTTCCATTCCCAATCAGGGCACATTACCCGGGTTGCTGGTTCGATCCTCAGACGGGACCCTTATGGGAGGCAGTCGATCAATATTTTTCTCTCTCCATCTCCTTTCCTTTCTCTAAAATCAATTAAACAAAAATCTTAATAGATTTTAATTAAAGTGGTTCCCAGGGCAACTTACCAGTGAAAGGTGGGAGGTTTTACTTTGGAATAGCTGCTGCAGAGAACGAGGGCATTAAAGCGAAGTCTCCATGCTGTCACTGGGGCTGTTTTCGGGCAGGGACTGCCGTTCTCCCAGCTGGGAGGTCAGGACGGTGGGCAGTTTCAGCCACCGCTGCAGGAAGGTAACCTGACAAGGCGCAGCCTGTGGCATCAGATTTCAGAAGCCACCGGACCTCCCCTTGGCTGAGGTACTTTCACGTGGGGAGAAAATCTTTTATTCACTCCCTACAGGTAGTGTTACAGAGCAGTTATCACCGGGAAAGATAACACAAGGGCTGTCACAGCTTGGCTCTGGCTTGCACTGAACCCTTCGAGATGAGAGGAGCGAAAGGCAGGAAGGGAGGTTAATGGGACTGAAACCAAACTTTGAATCCCTAACACTTGAGTCTGGGGTCAATTCTAAATGAGAAGTACTCTTCCCTGTATAAAAAAAATGTCTGGGTAAAGTCTATGGTGACCTAGTTTAAGAAGTAGAGGAGAAATACTGCTTTCAAGTACTTAAATGTAAGAAATCTTTTAACGGGCTTCATCTATAGAAAAGAAAAAGTTTTCTGACAGGTGGGCCATAGTAATAGGTTCTAGGCCAGGGTCAGGTCACTGAAGGGAACCGCTGGTGGTGGATGTGTACCACGGTCAGGGAGCTTTGGATAGAGCTGGCTAGGTTTGTTTCAGAAACCTAGCTTGAGTCTTCTTTGTGGCCTATTGTGCTTTCAAGTAATGAACAAAATCTCAGAAATCTTCCCTTTAATTTCACTTATCGTCCTGTTAATGCCATTCACGAGGCAAGGCAATCCATCTCGTTAAGTGTGCTTGTATAGGCAGGTGCTCACAATAAAGAAATAAAAATCAATGGAAGACTTAATTTTCACAGCGAACAATATTGGCCCACATTATTGGGCTATTATAGTTAGTTTGCTGTCTGTTTATCTGTTGGTACCTTTTTTTAAAAAAATGATAGCATCAAGTGCAATTATCAAGTAATCTTCAGGGCACAAAAAGGAGCTTCATTCAATTCCTCAGTAATAACAGTCATTACTGTACTCTCTAAAAACAATTGGCTAGTTACTTGCAGCTTCCAAAGAGCTCCCCAATCCGGAAAACTGCAAATTACATAGTAATGATTATTGAGGTTCACTGTTAACTCCAGTCATAATTTCAGTGTAATTGGTACAGCATGAATAGCTATGAATTATGTCATAGATACAACCTTTCTACAGGGAACTCACAGTTATTTATGGTATGCATAATAAAGCAAAACTTAAATTGAATGTTAATTTTAATAAAAATCAGTTATATACCTCATTTTCATTTGAATGGATACCATCCGTTTCAGGGTGCTAGCAGGGAGTAAAATAAAAGTAAACTTTGAAAATACAATTATTTGTTGTTTTCCACCTTTTCAAATCTAATGTCGAAAGCCCATGAATGAAACAAGCAGCTTTGATATAGTATTGTTTTCCAGTTGTCAAAGATATTAACAGATGTTAATTAAGAATATTAGGTCCTGGCCAGGTATCTTGGTTGGAGCGTTGTCCCAGTGTGCCAGGGTTGCAGGTCTGGTCCCTGGTCAGGGCACATACAAGAATCAACCAATGAATGCATAAGTAGTTGGAACAACGAATTGATGTTTCTCTCTCTTCCCCCTATTACTCTGTCTCTAAAATCAATCAATAAATTAAAATTTTTAAAAAAGATTATTAGGATTTTTTCCCCCTAAGCATATTAAGCTAAGAAAGCTCTTAGATTCCAGTTTAAGATTTCAGATTTTTGGTCATTGTCTAAGTTTGGGATCATCCAGTAGCAAACCCTCAAACTAGAGTGTGATCACAAGTAGTTTACTTGGGAGGTTCAACAATATCTGGGTCCCCTCCCTGAGGAAGGATTATACTTTCCTACCCCCTTGATTCCAGGCTTGGCCATGCGACTTGCTTTGGCCAGTGCAATGTGAGTAGAAGGGATCTGCTTAATTTCCAGATAGAAGCCTTTAGGAGCCAAAGCATGATTCACCATCAGACAGGAAGAGGTTAGCAGCTGGTGTATAACCTGTTCTCCTTCTCCTGGAGATGCAGATGGGCAGTAAGGGAGGATTACAAGAAAGAACTTATTTCTTATAAATGTGCTAAGCACATCTTGTGAAGATAATGGAGAGTCTTCACCTACAGAATGCTTTTAGCTGGAGGTAATTTGGCCTAAGTTGCTTATGGTAAACAAATCTGGAATTTGGGCATTTATGGGGCATGGTCCACTCGAAAACTGTCAATAAGCTATGTATTGATTAGAATATAAACTGGAGATATTTCATAACTGAAAGGCTTCCTTTTAACAAGTGAAGCCCTCCTTAAAACCTACCATTTCAAATCTGAACAAGAATGTGTCCTAAGAAAGAAAGGGAGAATTGTATTGACAATCCCAAATTTCTATGTTTCACTTGTTTCTTGGGATGGCCTATATCCTTTGAATTATTAATACATTTTAGTATGAAGTAAGATCTATGATCCCTGTGAGACTGACAATTCAATCCATTGCATTGTCAACCTTTTTTTTCTGCGGTTAGTGACTAGCAATCCTCCAGGAGGTGGCTGCCCCTTCAACCTGTCCTGGATCGAGGATAATCTGGAGAGGAGCCCCCAGCTGACATCTTATAGACATGGAATGTGATCAGGAAATAAACCCATGTTTTTTCTTTTCCTCCTTATGTTTTTTAAGCCACTAATATTGTGGGTGTTATTTGTTGAGGCAGTATAACCTAACCTACCCTGGCTGTCCTGGGGTCAAACACCGGCTCCTGGTCTGGTGCTAGGCTGGAGTAACATGTGCATGCCCATACCTCCATCAAGGTGCTCCAGGCAGGAAAGTCCTCTAGAAGGGGCTCCAGGAAGGGAGGTAGAGCGCTTGTGTTTACTGCGTTGCTGTTACTTTATTTCTAGCAACTGGCACTCTCCAAAGTCCTTTGCAATAGGACTGAACAGCTATAGCATTTAGGATTGTTTTGATTGTAAGCGTCAAACTCAATTTAAATGAAACTAGACCACTATCTTACACCATGCAGAAAAATTAACTCAAAATGTATGAACAATTTGAATGTAAGACCTGAAACCATAAACCTCCAAAAGAAAATACAGGTGGTAAGCTCCTTGACATTGGTCTTGGTGAGGATTTTTTTGGATCTGGCACCAAAAGCAGAGGCAACAAAAGCAAAAACAAACACATGGGACTAGGTCAAACTAAATGAAAAGCTTCTGCAGAGCATAGGAAACCAGCAACAAGATGAAAAAGCAACCTATTGAATGATAGAAAATATTTGCAAATCATGTATCTGATAAAGGGTTAATATCCAAAATATATAAGGAACTCATACAACTCAACAGCAAACAAACGAAAACCCCCACAAAAAAACAAACTAAAACAAAAAAACCCATACACCCAAAGAATCCAATTAAAATGGGTAGAAGATCTGAACAGACATTTTTCCAAAGAAGACATACATATGGCCAACAGGTACATGAAAAGATGCTCAACATCACTAATCACCAGGGAAAAGCAAATAAAAAATGCAATGAAATATCATCCCACATCTGTTAGAATGGCTATCACCAAAAAAACAAGCAATAGTAAGTGTTGATGAGGTTGTGGAGAAAAGGGAACCCTGTGAACTGTTAGTAGGATTATAAATTGATGCAGCCTCTATAAACAACAGTATGAAGGTTCCTCAAAAAATTAAAAATAGAACTAACGTATGATCCAGCAATTCAACTTCTGGGTAATTATCCAAAGCAAACGAAAACACTAATTTGAAGATATAAATGCACCCCCATATTCACTGCATCATTATTTACAATAGCCAAGACATGGAAGCAACCTGTTTCCATTATGAATGAATGGGTAAAGAAAATGTGATATATAAAAATATATATTTACTTATATAATATATATGTAAATACTCTATACACACACACACACCCCTGTAAAAGAAGGAAACCTTGCCATTTGTGAAAACATGAGTGGACCTTGAGGGCATTATGCTAGATGAAATAAATCAGACAAAGACAAATTTTGTATAATCTTACTTACATGTGGACTCTGAAAACAAAAACAAAACCCCAAGCTCATAGATACAGAAGACAGACTGGGTGGTTGCCAGGGTTGGGGGTGGGGAAAATTGGTAGAGTGGGTCAAAAGGTACAAACTTGCAGTTATAAAATAATAAGTAGTAATGGGGATGGTACAGCATGGTGACGATAGTTATCAATACTCTATTAATATATTTGAAATTTGCAAAGAGCGATCTTAAAAGTTCTTATCACAAGAAAAAACGTAACTATATAAGGTAACTATGCTAACTAGACTTATTATTTTGCAATATATAAAATATTGTTGAATCATTACATTGCACACCTGAAACTAATATAATGTTATATGTCCATTATACCTCAATAAAATAAAGCTCAATTCAGACTAGCTGAAATGTTCCTTATTCCAAGACTCCTATAGGCCCTAGAATGCACACACAATGGTATAAAATACAAAGTGGTCCCTGCCTAGAGTGAATCTCAGCACTGTTGCTGCTGGCTAGTGCTACTGTCTGAATGACAGTGGCCTTCTAAATGTCAGACTTCTGCCTGGAGGACCACTGAGTTCCCACCTGCTTCCTCAGGCACCCCAGATTCCAGCCCCTTGGCTTGCTGCCGACCCCCGACAGCTGGAGGCCCGGGGCCAGCCTCCTGCCTCTCTGCTTCCACGCCCTGCCCTCAGTCTACACCGGCTCTCGGGGCTCCCCGGCTCTCCTGGGCCACCTTCCACCAGCCCGGATCAGCTGCCGCCTCTACCCCAATGTGGTGAGCAGCCTCTGAGAAGCTAAAACACCACTTCCACCCCTCATTTGGCAGGTGAAACGAGGTAAACAGGCAATGTCCAAACTGCGCGTGAGACGGTTGTTTGCCCGCTAGGTGGCGTCTATCGAGCCGTAGGAGAGAATAAAAGCTTTCCTGTTAAAAGGCACAAAGGAAATGTTCTTTTGCTTTCTTTTGTTTTCTTTTCTATTTATTCCACCCACCACCATCACCGCCCCCACCACCTCCAACCCTGAAAATTACAGTAAAACAAGGCACCTTTCTACTGCTCCCTCCCGGGAGGATTCTGGCTTCTTTCAGGCTCCCCAACTTGAGCAAGGAAGAAGGCTGATGTCCTGTCTCAAGCCTGAAATGATTGCCTGACCAGTTCCATTTGCTTTCTATTAGGTCGTAATCGGAGCCCACTGAGCACCAGTAACCCTCATCTCGTTCTGTTCCTTCCTTTCAGCCCATTTTCTCCAAGGCCCATGACTAAGTTTAGCCACAGGTGTCATTCTCCCCTCCCCTCCCCTCCCCTCCCCTCCCCAGGAGTTTTTTTCTTCTAGGAAAGGGTAGGGCAGCTTGCTTACTGTCAGGAGAAAATAAGATCCTTGGTGCTGGTGCTTACTCTGCCATCATTGTAAGTTCACTGCAAACATTTGTGAGGAACCCTGAGCAGGGGGGTAAAGCAGGAACCTGTGTGTCTTCCAGGCTCTGGTCCCAGTTGTTGAACCTCTCTTTCTCACTATGTAGGGGCCCCTTGGCAACAGCTTAGATCTCGAAACTTCCTTTTTGCTCTTGTTTATTAAAAGATGGCCCAGCTTCTCAAAGCCGGCCGCGTCCCTACTTTACCAGGGGAAGTGCAGGGCTCAGGGGACCTGAGTGGGAGGGACAGGACCACAGGCTGCTAGGTCGCTTCCCTCCCTCCTCAGCTGAGAAGGGAGGGGCTTCTACCTGCTCCGGGGGCCTCCCCCCTCTGCTTTGACCTCCAGGCTCCAGCTGCTAGGGTTGAACCCGCTCACACCCCTGACAAATCCTTTCCTGGTACCGAGGGTTGGAGGGCTGGTCTGAGGCCCTGGCTGGTGCTAGGAAGGCCTGGTTTGCCCCCCCCCCCCCCCCCCCCCCCCCCCCCCCCCCCCCCGCAAGCTGAGAACAAGGTGAGCGGCCCAGGGGCTGCCAGTTCTCTTTGGAATGTGAGGCACTTACCACTGTTTGTTTACTAATTGGATCTTAAGCATCAATTTTGGGACAAAGAGGCAATCTCCACTCAAGCCGCCTGCTACAGAGTGTAAAACCATCCCTCACACCCTGTTCCCTTTCCCCCACACACGCTTCCAGGACCAGCAGCGCAGGCAGATCCCCGCACGGCTCAGGACGCCCCGTCCTCCTGCACCGGGTCTGCCTGCTGGCCCTCTTAGCACCGCTGCAGTGACCCGGGACACCGCGAGGGCCACATCGCCCGGCAGGCCCTGTCCTTTTCACCCTTTTCCCTCCCTGTGAGGCCTTGAAATGGACTTTGGGTGGAAAAAATACCCTCAGAACTTAACCACTTCAAAGCCGTCATCCTTAGTCTTTGTTCCAGCTCAACTGAACCTAATAACTTGAGTCCAGCCAGAAGGCATGGCCCCTTCCACAGAGCCACTGGACTCTATTCCTCAAACTGCCCCCACGTGGACTCCACTCTATTTTGTGACTAAAAGTCATGCCAGCTTGTGATCTAAACCCCCCAGTTTGTAGTGAAATGA
Organism: Miniopterus natalensis; assembly: GCF_054644295.1. Taxonomy (NCBI): domain Eukaryota; kingdom Metazoa; phylum Chordata; class Mammalia; order Chiroptera; family Miniopteridae; genus Miniopterus; species Miniopterus natalensis. The sequence continues at coordinate 42,036,889 of NC_142088.1, forward strand.
CCTCTTCTTACAACCGCCGCTTCACAGATTTCTGGTGCTAGTTCTTAGGAATAACCCAAGGTCTCCCTCTTCAAAAACTAGTATCAATAAGACATTCTCTGCTCAACTGAGCAGATTCCTGTTCACACCAACTCATTGTTCTTGGACCATCAACTGTCTCTTTTCCTCAGGTGAGGTTTTTGCCAGGTTACCTTGGCTCCTAAGCACATTTAACTCATGGTGGCTCCTACCCATTGGTCCCCCAAATATGTCCATGCCCTTATCTCTGGAACCTATGAACATGTTACACGGTAACAGGAAGTTTACAGATATCATTCAGTTATGGATTCTGAGGTAGGGAGATTAGCCTGGATTACTCAGGTGGGCCCAATGTAATCACAGGGTTCCTACAATGGAAAGAGAGAGGCAGGTGAGTCAAAGGTGGAGATGTGAATGCAGCAGAGCCATGAGCCAAGGAATTCAGACAACCTGTAGGAACCGGAAAGGGCAAGGAATCAGTTTCCCTTAGAGCCTCCAGAAGAAATGCAGCTCTACCTCCACAACTGTCAGAAAGCAAACCTATTTTGTTTTAAGTCACTACATTTGTGCTAATTATTTACAGTAGCAATAGGAAACTAAGATAGCCCTCCAGACAAACTCAGCCATTGTTAAAGAATCTTGAGTTGAACATAGTCTAGGCTCTCAAGATGGGCCTGTTCCATCTATTGTGTCAAGGCCAAGATTCCTTAGGCTTCTCACCTGTTGCTTTGCTCATGGAATCCTTACTGTCTAGGGCTTCATCATCCCACCTCAGGAATCTCATCAGCTTTTTCAGGGTCAAGGATCCATTCCTGTGGCCCAGGGGATGGAATACCCTGATTGGCTATACAAGAGTCAGATGACCATCTCTGGAATCAGAGACTGGGCTCATCTCTCCAAATTACATTGGAAAAGAATGAAGAAAGGGTATTTTCTTTAGGGAAAATTAGAGTGATGTGATCAGAAGAGAGAATAGGTGCTGGGCAGGCCTAATACACAGAGTTTTGAAGTAGTTTTATCGGAATATTAAAGCAACCTTGTATCATAAAAAATTCCATTCTTCAGCCCCAAATATAATGAGTTCCCCTTTATTAAATTGTTTTACATCACCATTTGGTCAGATTAAGGGATTTTAAGATCCTTGCAGGTAAATTCAATGCATGTATCTGGTTTCCTTTATCTGTAAGAGATAACAATTCCCACAATGCCTAAGAGCAGGGCCCTTGATGTGACTGGAGCGTTTCCTGTTTCACCGTCTGCCTTATCTAACAGTTAGCTTTTCCAGCTTCAAGGCAGCAAGTCACCTGAATCACTGTGCTTTCAAAGCAGCCTCACAAAGGATGCCCAGGAAGCAGACAAAGTTTGAGAGCCAGTTCTCAGAGAGGGGCTATTAATAGGCTTTAATAAAGAAAGTTCAAATGCAGGCAGATCAAGGAAAAAGAAAATGCCCCAAATGGAAGGGCTGAGATATAAGAAGAAATTATGCACAAATGAAGCAGCACATATATAGGTATATCTAAGCAAAAGTCAATGGAATAAAACTATTAATAGTGTACAAATTGTAGAGTTAAAAAAGAGAGACCTAAAATACTGGGTAACAATGAAATATATATTGCAGGGAGGATTATCAGAGTAAAAATATTCTAAGGTTAAAATATGATTTATGAGGAGAGTAAAATTATTAACTTGTGAAATGAAAAATATTCATGCTAATATATTTAGGGTAAGCAATGAAAAACGAACTGAGGGTATAAGTTATGAGTAGTTACACCCATAAGCTAACACTGAAGAATAATAGGAACTGAAAACAAACCTCATTTAATCCAAATCTTTCACAAGAAAGGAGAAAAAAGGAACAGAGAGGTCAAATAAGATGGTACAGTTAAATCCAAATATATCCGAATCATAATAAATGAAATCCTTCAGTTCAAATACGAAGATGGTTAGATGGAAAAGATAATACAACCCAGCTATTTATATGAAACACATTTAAAACATAAGGATTCAGAAATATTATAATTCAAAGAGGAAAAAACATATACTAGGCAAAAACTAAAGAAGTGCGGCACAGCCATATTAATATCAGAGAAAAGGGGCAAGAAGGCAAAAAAAGGTATTTACTACATAACGATAAAGTTTTAAAACACCAGAAAAATATGGTAATTACAACGTGTTTATACTCAATAACAAAGCAAAAACTACAAGAAAAAAACTCAACAAATCCACCATATTTAGAATTGAATTAAATATTGTGTGTGAAAACTTGTAGCATACAGCTTAAGTGTCTCCTTAGATGCTCCCATTAGAAAAGACAGAAAGCTCAAAATTAATGACCTAAGCACAGAAAACTGTGCAGTTAGAAACAAAGACTAAAAAAGAGGTAGATGAAAGGAGAGAATAAATGTAGAAGCAGAAATTAATGAGGCAAAAAGCAATCATACAATTGAGAGTATTGACCAAGGCAAACACTTTCTGAATAGCTCAATGAAACGGACAAACCTCTGCTAAGATTAATCAATAAAGGCCCTGGCCGGGTGGCCCAGTCAGTTGGAGCGTTGTCCCCTACCCCAGAAGGTTGCGGGTTCAATCCCTGGTCAGGGCGCGTACGGGAGGAAACAATCGATGCTCTTCTCTCACATTCATGTTTCTCTCGCTCTCTCTCTCTGTCCCTTTCTCTCTCTCTAAACTCAATAAAAACATATCCTAGAGTGAGGATTAAAAAAAAAAGATTAATCAATAAGAAAGAAGACACAAATGATCGCTATTATGGAAAAATATGGAGAATATAAATACAGATGCAACAGATTTTTTAAAAATAAGAGGATATTATGTTCAACTTTATGCCAATGAACCTGAAAACTTAAAAATATGTACAAATTCCTAGAAGAATATGCCACTTGCAAAAACTGACTCAAGAAGACATGGAAAACTCAGTTTGTGAGTTATACAGTACTACATTAATGAAGCATCCTCATTTATGATAGAAACTCTGAGCAAACTAGGAATAAAAAGAAATTTCTTTAACCCAATAAATGGCATCTATGAAAAACCCTAAAGGGAAGATAAAACTAAGTGGTAACTGGTGAAAGCATTTCCTCTAGTATCAGGAACAAGGCAAGGATGTGTGACAAACACTTCATTTCTGCCTTGCACTGGGATCCCGGCCAGTGCAGTATGTTGAGGAAGAGAAAAAAAATGTATAAGGAACAGAAATGTGTAAGGAACAGATATGGATAAGCTGTCATTATCCGTAGATGGTATATTTCTCTATTTGGAAAACACTAAAGAATCAAAATTATTTGAGTTTTAACAAGTTTTCTGAATACAAAATCTTTACCCAAAAGGCAACTACATTTCTATACAACAGTCAGGAAACATCATTCAAAACATATATAATTTAAATAACAATATTAAGCACTGAGGAATGTATCTATCCAAAGTTGTGCGTGTCTATTATGAAACTTTATTGAAAGAAGTTAAAGATGGCCTAGTTGAATGAGATATATACTGTATGCTTCTGGTTACTATATTTAATATTGAAAATATGTTAATGTTCTTCAAACTAGCCCACAGATTCAATGAAATTCCAATAAGGAATTTTTTGGTAGAACTTGATGAATAGATTCTAAAATTTATGTGGAAGAGTAAAGGGCTAATAATGGCCCTTTCACTCTTGAGGAACAACCACATAGAAAAATCAATTCAAGGTGGATTAAAGACTTAAATGTAAAAAAAAAAAAAGAAACCTACATATATGAGATTATCTTTGTGACTTTGGAGTAGGAAAGACTCCAAAGTATCAATAAATTCTAAATTTAAGAATGTATGTTTTTAAAAAAGATGATTAATCAAATAAAAAGGCAAGCCCTAGATTAGAAGAGATTCCCCAAACATGTAATAAAAAAGAATTAGTAATAAGAAAAAGGCAAACAACTCAATTGAAAGTTGGACAAAGGGCATGATTTAGGCATTTCATAGAAGAGAGAACACAAATGGTTCCTAAAAATGTGAAAAGATGCCTCATTTGTAATCAGGGAAAGACAAATGAAAACCCCAGTGAGATACTCTTCCCTATTCATCAGATTGGCAAAAATCTTAGACCAGGTGATGATGAGGTCACAGAACAACGTTCACCGCTGGCTGGAGCGTGACTTGGTATGACCTCTCTGCTTCACTCAATAAAGTTCAACGAGCACACTAATTTCACTTCTAGGTATAAACCTGAGGAAAGTTTTTGCACCTGTACACAAGAAAACAAGCACAAGAATGCTCATAGCATTTCCCTAAAGGCAAAATATTTGACAAAACTTATACATTCACCTCCAATAGAATGGATAAACCAACTGAAATACATTCATACAGTAAAACATCCTGACACCTATAAAAATGAATGAGTTACAGTTGGAACTATCATCAAAGGGGAATCTCAAAAGCATAAGGCTGTGCTTGCAGGTTGTGGAGTGGGTTCAGTAGGTACCAAAACCGATCACATGCCCCGCCTGCCAAGCTGTACGCACTGGCAATGAGGCGGAGGGCCCCTGATGGAATCCTTCCAGAGTGCTCCATGAAAAGGCAAAGTAAAACAAAAACTTGTACACACATGTTCACAGCAGCGTTATTTACAATAGTCAAACAGTGGGAACAACTCTAATGCCCAATAACGAATGAATGGATAAATAAAATACGGTATATTCAAAAAATGGAATATTTAGTCAGCAATAAAGGGAATGAAGTTCTGATACATGGTACAGCATGGATGAACCTTGAAAACATGCTAAGTGAATGAAGCCAGTCACGAAAGACCATATATTATGCAACTCCATTTATATAAAGTGGCTAGAAAAGGCAAATCTATAGACTGAAAGTGGACTAGTGGTTTCCAGAGGCAAGAGGGTATGTGTCTGTGGGAATGAGGAATGACTGTTAATGGGTGTGAGGTTTCTTTTTGGGGTGATGGAACACAGCTGATTGTGGTAATAGATGTACAGCTCTGTGAATACACCACACACCAGGGAACTATACACTTTAAATGGGTGAGTTACATGGTATGTGAATTATACCTTAATACAACCGTAACAAAAAGAAATGGCTGAAAGAAAAAATGTCAACACAAGTGTTACCAAGAATTCAGAGCAACTGGGAAATTTGTACATTGCCAGTGAGAACGCAAAACGATACGGCCGCTTTGGAAAACAGTCTCTTACAAGTGAAACATACTCTTACCATACAGTCTAGCAATCCTACACATAGGCATTTACGCAGGCTGAACGACAACCCATCTTCACACAGAAATCTGCAGGCTAAAGTTTACTTGCCCCAAACTGCAGCCAACTGAAATGTCTCTCTGCCGGGGAATGGACGAGCCAAGTGGGACAGCTGCACAAACGGGATGCGAGGCGGCGTGCGCGGACCCAGCGGCCGACACAGACACCGCTCATGAATTTCCAGTGCACTGTGTTAAGTCAAAAAAGCGAGACTCCAAGGCTACATACGATATGATTCCACATACATGATGGGACAGGCAAAACTCCAGGGGCAGAAAACAAATCAGAGGTTTCCAGGAATTGGGGACTGGGAGAGGTGTTCCATACAAAGGGATGCGGGGGTATTTACTGGTGTGAAGGAACTGTTCTAAATCTTGATTGTGGTGGTAGTTACATGACTGACTGGGTTTGCCAAAACTCAGAACACTATACATGGGACACTCTAATGAGTAAATTTTACTGTTATCTTAATTAAAAACATCCCCAATCCCTCCAAAAAATTCTCCCATAAAAAAAAATTTCATGGACCATGGGCCCAGACGCCAGATGACGATTTAACAGCTATCTAAAATTGTGCCTTTGTTACTTTAACCCCTTCCCCCCTGGGCCCTACCCTGGTTAAGGGAATACAGTTGGTAGGGAGTAGAGATGAGATGAAAAGTGAAAAAAGAACCTGACTCTGCCCCACCAGCAGCCTTGCTCTCCCTGCCAATGTGGGATTACCGTCGGAAACAGAACCGAGGAAGGAAGAGCAGAAACTCTATATTGTATAAGAATGTGAAGAATTGCTTATTACACTGAGCTGGATATTTAGTTGCTAAAATGAGACTGTGTCTGTGACTGAGAGGCCAGAAAAGCTATGAGATGGGCCTGAATTCAAATAGGGGCATGGAAAGAATTAGCCCACAGAGGGGATCTGAAGGAACAGTGAGAGAAAAAATAAAGTGACTTTTTATGATCACCTCCCTATAGAGCCCTGTTTGTTTAATACAGTGGTTACATACGCAATCAGTACACTAAGTACTAATGACTTATCCAATCCCTACATATGCTAAGTAGGGATCTCCTTGTGTTCCAAACAAGTGAGACAGTCTTATTACAGCTTAATAGAATATCAGAAAACGGGCCCTATTTCCTAATGAGCCAGCACCAAAACATATTTCCCAGGGAAGTGGATTGGGACCACTGCACAAGCATAGTTAGCGGGGAGGCATGGTTCTACGATCGCAGAGGTATTCAGACACCACAGACACCAAATGATATAAGATCCCACCCGAAGGAAATTTTGTCCTAGAACAGTACCTGGTACAGAGGAAGAAACAGTTGTTGAGAGACTGAACGAATGGAACTCCAAGGTGCAAATAGAAAAATGAGAAAAGATGGCTTTTCTTTCTCCAGGCTTAAACTATAAATTTTTAAAAAAATTACAATTATAATGATTTTACAGATACAGGGCTTGGGAACCTATGACAGTGGGTCGAGGTCCAGCTTAATAAGGTACTGAGTACACCACCTAAAGTCAGCTGGTGAAAGTGAACGGGCCGCGGTGATCCAAGTAACTATGATTGGAAATCTCTCTTTCTGCATGAAACACAAACTGGAAGAAAGTTTTGTTTCGATTCTCCATGGAGAGTATTTTTATTTATTTATATTCTTCTTGCATACTCTAAAACGCACAGTGTGAGTTTCCTTTCTTCAGAAACAGTGGTGAGCCTGGTCAATTTATCTGAGATCTTCAGAAGGTCTCCGGAAACGTTGCCTTAGGTTTGAGCTAAGCGAGTCACAGGGATTGGTCATGAACTACTACAAAAGTACAGGAGATCTAGTTCTTACCCAACAGTTACTAGAAAAGCATTGAAAACACTGACATACAGCCAGACAGAGAGGGCAATTAAAGAGCAGAGGCTGTTTAAGTAATGGGATGTCCATATATATGACTCTATGTACAGTATCAGAATTCTCTTACAGACAGTAAACTTATGCTTAGATCATTTTAAGGGCACTCTAATATAAATACAAGTCTCACTAAGTTTAATCTTTTCTCTTTGGCTCACAAATGCACGAAAATACCATAAACAGTTTTCAGAACTTACTGCATTAATATATAAATAAGATACATTACGAATGGGAAGAAAATACAAGACACCTCTTTAACACGGTAAATCTCTGAGTATAAATAAGCAAATATTTCATTTACCCACAATTAAACAGTCATTTAAATCAGTACATGTGTTTTTCCCTCCCGCCCAAAGGTCAGACAACAAAGATGTGCACAATCTACACAAAGTAATCTCTAAAAATACAGCAACAATACACCTATAACAAGGACTTTGCTACTATTTTTCCCTAACAGGATACTAATGGGGAGGGTGTGACTCTTGTCATCAGGTGGTGCCTTTCTCATCCGTCATCACTTTAGGTGGGAAAAACAATGACAACAAGGTCAACTCCTGCTAACAGGACTTCCCTTGGTTCCTACAACATGACATCTTGAGCAACATCTTTCCTGGGGTTGTTGGGCGAGCTGGTTTGCAGCATGTTTGGCCCATCAGGTAAAGTTAATTGTCTTGGAGTGGGAACATGCTGTGATCTATTACTAACATCCGCTCACTATACATATATATATATATATATATATATATATATATGTAGAGAGAGGTATATATAACTGTACATATAGATTGTGTTCCTAATGTGCAACTTTTTAAAAAGAACATTATTTCCTGCTAACTATCACAAGCGTAAGTAAGGATTTAACAGTATTCTTCAAGATATTGTATTTTCCCTCAGTGAAATGGCCTATTGTTTTAGCAACTTACAGAGGTTGTTCTAGAGTGCCAGAGGGAACAGGAATCCCCATAAATTCATGTTCTATGGGCGATTAAAGATCCTGGCCCAGTCTTTCTATCTCCTCGATGAGGAAGTCGATGTCAGACTGGGTAGCAGCTGGGTTGGAGATGACCATCCGGAAGAAGTTGGCCTTGTCCCCCTGAGGCTGGTAGCCAACCATGGTCGTGCCGGACTCCATCATCAGAGCTTTGATTTTTGGAGCCACCTTGTGATGGAAACACAAAACAAAACTCAAGACTGGTATTAACACCACTCCTTTTAACAATGCAACCTGTTTCTTGGTTGGGAAAAAAAGGCAGTTTGCTTTTTACTCTTTGTGTTTACACTGATGTAAAGACAAAGAAATATTTTACATCTAGGTTTCTTCAGTGGCTAAGACCTAATGACTGAGTCTTCCCAGTCATAAATTCCCTCAGAAAATACTGTGCAACTGAATTTTGAAAGTCAGTTAAAAAACAATGATAACAAAATCAAAATAAAAAAACAAAAACTCTTATGGGCAGCCACACAAATTAAGGCTGCCAGGCACACAAACTGGCCCAGAGACTGCTCAATGAATATCTGTTGAATGGTTGGATGAATGAAACATTATATAAATGAAATAAACCAACATGTATCAATCATATGTCAACTAGATATAGAAATCAACAATCAGAATGAATCAGAGTAGCCTTTAACTTAGTAGAAGATATTTTAATAGACATAGTTCAATATGGAAGTTCCTAAGAATATGTTAGGATTCAACTGCCCTGCACACAGCTGCTTCTTCAATGAAGAAACCAGCCTCAGACAGGAACACAGAGCTCCCTGTTGTATCTGAACCACAGCAAGGGGACAATCCAGACCCAAGAAGAACGTAACAAGATGGCTCCCCACCACCCCAAGTCTTTCATTTTTATTTCTCCCCCATTAGAAAGACACGCTAGATGTTTGGGCCGGCCAGAGAAATGCAAAGCGTCAGAGGAGACCAAGGAGAGATGCCATACCCTGTGTAGTCTTTCCCGCCGCTCGGGGCCATCCGGCATGCCCCGGAGGCTTTGTGGAATGTACCAGAAACAGACGTTCGTGTGCTCGGGCTGCAGAGATTTTCACAAACAAGCAAACACACCAAACAAAACAGGAAATTGTGAGAACTGGCGAGAAGGCTTCTCCCAAACCCCTATGGACCTTGGTGGGATTCTCCCTTTCCAAACACAAAGAACCAAAACCCAAACCAAAACATTGAAATGTTAAAAATAATTACATTTGGGTAGTTTTTAAAAAGGGTATTATCCATCTTGCCATTTCGTAGTTCCTCATATCTAGAAGATGCCTGAAACAATTCTTTTATTGTTAAGCGAGTATTTCGCTGAGCTTATACACTGAGACTGAATCTTTCCTTGATGCCTCAGGGCCGTCATAAGGACCATTAACACGGGTTCTGCCCTGTACAACAGGGCCAACTGACGCCTAGGACTCTAGTGTCCCTCCCCTGGAGGCTCCTATGCTTTTCAGTTTCTCTGTATTCTGGCTACAGTTTTGCAGTTTCCTTCCTAGTTGCCATTTGCCACCATTGTGCCTGCCTCTGACTGGCTTGAGATATCACATTTGTCTTTAATCTGCTAACGGAAAGTTTAAAACAGTGTAAATGACCAGAGTGAGGTCCCTGAGCGAAAGGCACGGGCACTGTGCCGCCGGTCTGAGCTGCTCAGGGCTCTTCTGCGTTTGGTGACTGTCCAGCAAATGCACTAAGCAGGTGGTGTCATACTGGGTCATGAGGGGATCTTCTTTTCTTCAACAGCAGAAGCTTCCTTTACCTACTGCGAGCTCCATCAGGGCAGAGACGGTCACTACTTTATAGGGTTTTGGTCACTGCTCTGTAACAGCTCCTGGCATGGGGCCTGGCACACAGCAGGCACTTGGTCAACACTGGTGTGACAAGTGCTGCACTGTGCACCATGTGGGCATGAACTCAGGGCAGGGACGATGGTACCTCGCTCTCCTCATAATGAATCTATGTAAAGCAGGACCTCATTTCAGAACTAGCCTTGGGAGACAAGGGTACACCTACCCTGTAAGCTTCTGGAAACTGAGAAATAATTTATCCTGAGGGTTCAACACGATAAGACCACCCCAAAATAATAACGGATTCAGACCTGCCAAGGAAAGACCTCTTGTCTGCAAAGAGGTGGAGGGGAAAATTCATTCCAGTGCTACTGGGAGAAAAGTTCACGGACACAGAGAGAATTAAATGAATAGTGCATAAGGATGAAAATTCTGAAACAGCTTTTGGCAACATGGGAAAATGTGGCTTTAGGAGCTTCCCTCAAAAGACTTTCTGGAAATGCTGAACATCTATAGTCCGCGATGACAACTTACCTCACCATTGAAGACCATCTCAAATTCTTCTCTGTTTTTAATCTTGGCATAGAGGTACTCAGCCAGTTCCAAGCATCTGTTGATCTGATTTTCAAATCCCACTGTTCCCTTTTTTTTTTAATAAAAAAAAAAAGTTTGTTGGTGAGAGGTTGTCTTTCCCTGTGATGGGCATTTGGAAAGGCTATGCTGTCCTTGTCTATTGGAAATCAACTAAGAATATCCTTGGAGATGGTTTGGAAGAAGCATCTGACTGCGCACAGCTTATTCAAAGCTCTGCGGGCAAAAAGGGAAACACGCCCGCTCTCTGCTGAAGGCACTCTCGTCTTACTCAGTTCACAACTGTAATCGGGCCACCATTAAAATGAGCACAAAGGCTGAGGTTAAACAATAAGAAACTGTAATAGCACTGCGACAGAATAATTTTAATGTCTACTGAATCCAATTCTAAAAATTGGTGTTTATACCTTCTATGGTTTTTTATTTCACTTTTCTAGCAATTCATCTTTATTGTATTGGTCTATAGATTTAAAAAACCCAACTGGCTCTTTACCACAGATAGTTTGAGAAACACTCCTTTAGAACCCAGCTTCCCCAGCAGTAAGTCCTGGTCAAACAAGTCCGCCACACTCGCAGGCAGGCTGCCTTCTACACAGCACAGCTTTATCCCTTCGCGGTGGCAGGCAGGCAGGCGGATGGGAAAGCCACTGGTCTCAGTGCATGCCCTGAGACGGCAATAGCTCCAACTATTGACAAACTGGTTGAGCACGAGTTTCAAAAGCCAGCATGGCTGATTAATAACAGCAGTGTGGAGGTTGTTGAGTGGGTCAGTGTTAACAAGAGCAGATGTACAAGGCTGGCTCGTGGATTGCTAACGGGCCTGGGTGAAGGCCAACCCTGGCAAAGCAGCAGTCACTGCCAGGCATACACCCCGGCCAAGCCACTTTCCACTTGGGGAGTAAGCCTGCACCACGGTTCCACTCCAGCAACCAATTCACTAGGAGTCAAACTGCCAGCAGATTGTTCAAGGGGTTATTTTTAGGCAAAAGAAAGATGGGCATTACTGACACAGTATGGTTATTATATTTCTAAATGATAGGGCTCTTTCCCTCGTTGCTTATGGCTATTTATATGCTTAAAATGCCTATAAGTCCTTTATGGTAGACATCAAATTCAGACTATTTCTAAATAAAGACAAAATGGCTTAATGAGGGGGGAAACTAATAATCTGTCAAATTCTTCCTACGGAGGAAATATTTGACTAGATATTTCATTGGAAAGCCTTGTTTTTTATTAGGCAGACCCTATCTTAATCACAGAAATTATTAAAGTTAATTTACAGTAGGTAAATAAAAATACTAGAAGTGGTATACAGCTGTGAAATAAAAATTGCCTTTACCTGATTGCATAGAAGTACTTTTGAAACAAATAGTCAAATGGTAATCCTCCCCCTCACCCATATTTTGGGGAAAATTCCAACAGTTTGCTTTTTTTCTAGACACAGAAGTATAACCTGAAAGGTTGATGAATGCAGATCCAGCATTCAGTCTAGCAGTAGGATTTCTCAGAATAAAGCATGTATTTTTCATAATGGTTATCAAGTACAAAAAATGGGAGAGCCATTATTTAAATAGAACTTAAAACTGTCAAATATATCCCATGACTTGAGGCTTCATAAAGGAATTCAGGGTTCTGTACACAATAATGCAGTAATTTTATCTTTATCTCTTTCTCTACATCAGCATTAAATAACTTCAGCATCCCTAAGGATTGATGTGGAAGTCTGTATCTTGGAATTATTTTTAGTTATTATAAGACAAAGTTATAAGAGAACTTCATGCTAATCAAACTGAAGAGACTGAATGGAGGAAGGGAAAATTTTACATGAGAAATAAAGTGATTTCATTCATAAAGAAAATACAGTTAACTCAATTATCCAGATACTGATTGAACACAGTAGTGAGTTACTGTGATACATCTTTGCCTCTCTTTTGCCAGCCAGCCTGTGCAAATTACATTTCTGCTCTATTTCCAGAATCCCATTTTTCGTACCTTTGCTTTCCACATCAGCCAGAACTTGAAAATGTCCACGTGACGGCCGCACTGAATTGCCTTGTCCCCAGTGTCATAGGAGACATCATATTGCTTGTCCGGCTGGAAGAGGTAGCCTGCACACATCTGGTTGCATCCCTGGAGTATCCCCTACAGTGGAAATCAGGACAGGAGTGCATCTAATCACAGGTCAGACATGTGGATGGCTTTGAGCAGGGCTGCCTGGGCCTGGGCTCACACGCAACCTTTCTAAGGTCTTACGAGGTCTTGCGCTTGTTCTCAGGTTCTTACCTAAAGCCACTCCTGGAAAAACCTTTACCCTTTTCCCTCCATCACTCTGATTAGAAAATAACCTTTTGTCTCAGATGCCAACAACAAGGGCTTCACCGTCCCTCTGAGGGGCATTTGGAAATGTGTGTGGGTGTTCTGGGCTGTTTCAAGTCTGAGAAGTGCTATGGCATTCAGTGGGCAGGGGATAAAAACTTCCGGCGGTGGGTGGGACAGTGTCATGGTGTGAAGAATTTTCCTCCCCCAAAGCATCCCCTAAAATGTCTTTCCATCTTTTCCAGGATCTCCTATGAAGTCAGCAGGCACTCTAATTTAGGAGTGGAGTGAAGAGCTCGTGCAGGTTCTGGCTCCTATAGGTTGGTGACAGACTCTGGAACGGCTCAGCAAGCAAAAGTTTTCCTTCAAGGACAAGGTCCTATTATTAGATGCTTCTAGAAGGAAATACACTACTAGTTCATTTACAGAGGCTTTTGGTCAACAGTCCTTGTTACTCTGAGTTGACATTTGTAACATGTAAAGGCCAACTTTATCTCAGCTCTTGGGACCACAAATTCGTGCCAAGAACTTAAAAGTATGTTCCAGTGACCCACTTGATTGTCCTCACTGAGGTGAGAGTTGGTACTCCAATTGCTCTCACTTTTGCTTGTACAAACATGAAGGAATGAAATCAAATAATACCTTTATAGTTTCTGTCACTGATAAGGCCCTGAGCACTGACCAAGGAAGGGCAGCAGAAAGCAAGAGCCTCGAGGAGGCACGAGGTTAGCTGAAGACTAACAGGTAAGGGCAGGAAAGAAGAGCAATGGTGGTCCTAACAGGGCAGTCAACCGTGTGAGTTTGTCACCAAGTACTGTCAAAAGACCCCATGTTTTCCTCTTGTGCCTGCTAATTGGATGCTCAGGCCACCAGCTCATCTCTGGGAGGAGTACAGACCTTTTCCTTGACGAGAATGGCAGAGCATTGCAGAAGCACGCCCATCATCTTGTGAGGGTTCCAGGTCACTGAGCACGCCCTGAAACACAGGATACTCAGAAGGTGCAGGAGTCAGCAAGAGGTGACTGTCCCCTTAAGGAAAACACCACCCACTGCAAACCAAGTCAGTCCACATTTTTTATGCCTAGCCCCCTAAACTGACTGACCAAGTGGTAAACAATTGTTTTGTAGGCAGTTTCAGGGGACTAAGTTGCAGATTGCCTCTTCTAAACACCTGCTGTTAGTAACAGCTAACATTTGTGAAGAACTTACTATGTGTCCTACTATTGTGGAAGCTTCCCAGGCCTTATGGCAGTGTGACGTCATGGTTAAAAACTCCAGTCTGGAGCCAAATTGTCCGAATCTGAATCCTGGCTCTGACATTTGCTAGTTTGGGCAAGTTACACAACTCCTCTGTGCCTCAGTTTTCCCATCTGTAAAATGGGAAGTATTTGTCACAGGACTGAATAAAGGAGAAAAGGCTAATAAATACATATTGCTAATAACTGTGCTTGGAATACTTAATTTTCACAACAATACTATGATGTAGGAATTATTGCCTATTTTAGATGGAGAAACTGAGGCACAAAAGGATTAAATACATTACCCAAAGTCACACAGCTAGGAAGTGTTGCAGCCAAGTCCAGGGGGTCGGACTGCACAGCCTGCCTCCTGGGCAACAGACTCTGGCTTCTCTTGCCTTTCAATTCTTATCTATAAAATGGGCAGGCAATGCTGACCTGCCTACTTATGACGTAGTATGAAGAGTGACACTTAAAAGCAAGGATCAATTAGACAGTTCTAGACTTTGATGGCTTGCAGCTTTGTTTTAAATGCTAAATGAACACGACACTGCCAGGTTAGGCTGCAGTGATAGCTTAACAAGCACGGTCTCCTAGCAACCGCATTACTCGGACACAATTAAATGGCCAAGCAGCACACTAGCCAGGACATTATGGAAACTAAGTAAAATGTATGACGATTAAAACTTGGGTAACTTTCTTCGACAGTTTACAGAACCCTTCCCATGGCCTGGCCCCCAGCTGGGCTCTGCTCTGTAATCCTGTGGAGGATCTTCTCTCCGTCAGGGCAACTGACTCCGAATCATACTGACCCTGCTCTCCCGAAAGCTAATCTTTGCTGTGAATTTTTAACCTCTCCATCTTGCCTATGTCTTTTAGAGGGAAAATAATTCAGTGTATATATGACAACAGGGTGTACACTGTGTTCCAAAGATAAGAAAGAAAGGCCTGAAGTCCTGTCCCCCTAAGTGTACAATAAAGAAAACCTTTGTGAAGAGACCTACAATAAGTTCTAAGGAAAGTTGACTAAGTGCTTATCTCACTAAAATGCATCAGTGAGTCAAGACATATTTAAAAGCTATCACCCCTGAGTCATTAAATATTATATTTAGATCTCACAAAACGCCTTAAATTAAGTGGGGGTTTTTGAATGTCCTAAAGGTCTGAAGTAAATGATTCTTTGCTGCTACAAATGGAAAGTAATTTAAGACATGATATGGATTCAATTTCCTCCAGAAGACATACATGCTTTAAAATGCCTGATGAGAAAAAGGCTAGTGCAAAATGTTTCAAGTTTTCCTACACTCAAGGATGGAAAATGAAAATTGCCTGAGATATCTAAAGTACAGTTGACCTGGCTCATCTCTATTTAATAGATTATCCTCCGATGAAAGGAGGCCCCAGACTCTGGCCCTTACCTTTCTATGCCACTGAGTTTATGGCGGTGCTTCCTGGACATGAGCAGCCCACCGCCCCAGGCAGCCTGTGAGGACAGAGAAAGGAGAGGGAGGTGGCCAGCCATGACATTTAAGAATTCACACCAGTCACTCCACACCTCTACTAAAACATAGAAAGTAGAGAAAGTAAATGGTGAAAGACGTAAGGTTTTCTGACAAAAGGAACCCACACTGTGCAACCAGTGGTTGTTGTAATTAACTCATTTGTC
Source organism: Miniopterus natalensis (assembly GCF_054644295.1). Classification (NCBI taxonomy): domain Eukaryota; kingdom Metazoa; phylum Chordata; class Mammalia; order Chiroptera; family Miniopteridae; genus Miniopterus; species Miniopterus natalensis. Next base: position 42,052,656 of record NC_142088.1, read on the forward strand.
ACGTCTTCAAAAGTTCCTCCATGTTAAGTCAGAGTAGCTATGAGTGATACAGGTAAGTCTGGTCTGAGCCTGTGGTGCGGAGACCCAAAGGCCTAAAGTTCTCTGAAAGGCAGAGACAGACACTGAGTGAGCCCCCAGGGCGGCTCTGGAAGTGACACAAAAGACTGGAGCCTGCCATCTGATTCTCCAGAGGGTAGGATTCTAAGGGCTTCTGCAAGCTCAGAAAGCAGCAGCCCTGCCAGGCTTGGACATCCTACCACCAGCTCCTGCAACATCAAGACATTTTTGTGGGCACCCTGGTGCCTAGGTTTACAGAATAGCTTGGGACTCCACATGACACAAGAACAGTCTTTGTCAATCATTTATTCAATAGTACCGCAGGTTACCCAACTGTCCAGTTGTGAGAAGTTATATCCATAAGAGAAAGAAGTGAGAAAAAAGGAAAAAAACACAGTTACACATGTGAAGATGTATTTTTTGTGTTCCAGGAAAAATTTGGGACTAAATCTCTTAGCTGATAACACCTTCCATATATAGTCTGATTTCTCCTACAAGCACCAGATATGCATTTTTTTAGAAAAGTGTCATAGGTGGCTGACTGAAGGCAGCTAACTGAGCATCCAGATTCAGGGCCACTTTCTATACACTATGTCTTATGTTTTTTGCCTCTGAAATCAGTTATATTTCTCTCTGTAGCTATTTACCCAGACAAAAGCTACCTGGGAAGGTGATAGAGACCATATTCTAAAATGAATCACAGAAGACAGCAACTGGCCATCAGGGAATGGATGAGTCCCAGGGGATGTATAGGCCTGTGGTATGTCCAGTTGTGAATGGCCGGCTAGAGCCAGGGAGAAGTGGAACTAATGTGGTGTGGAGAGAGCCAGCTGGGGCTGTGGGAGAGGCTTGAGGCAAATCACAAAGCAGAGCTGCTTCACCCCCACCCTGAGTTATAGCACTTACATCGACATGTAGCCAAAGGTTGTATTTCTCGCATATATCTGCAATCTCCTGTATCGGATCAAAGGCTCCATAAACAGTCGTGCCAGCAGTTGCATTGACATAAAGAGGAACATATCCCTATGAGGCAAGAGAGACAGGCTGATTAGTCTTTTTAACCTTTCTCCTTTCCACAAGAAGTAGATGAATTGCAGTAGCATTTATTCACATATCAGCTGTGGTATCGGACACTGTATCTGGCAGTATTCTTTGTTGATACATTTGCTCATTCGTTCATTTATTCAACAAATAATTTTTGAGTGACATTTATGTGCCAAGCCCTGTTGTAGATGCGGGAAATACAGCAGTGAGTAAAACAGATGAAGACTTCTGTCCTTGTGCAGTTGACATTCTAGTGGGCAGTGATAGACAGCAAACAAAATCCGATAAGCAAAATACACAGCATGTTTAATATTGACAAGGTCTATGGTGAACAACAAAGCAGGGAAGAGTAATAGTAAGCTTAAAGTGCTAGGCAAGTAGCTCTGAATATCATCTGGACATTGCTGTTTTTAGAAGCTGTGTTATTTTAAGTGTACTGATGTGATAATAAACCGAAGCATTGTTTGGCTATTTAAAACCAGCCTATACATTGTTTCAGTAATAGTGGACTCAGTAAAATTTTGATGTGAACAAAAAGTAAACGAGGAAGTAGAGTCAGACAGACTTGGGGAAATCTGTGAGTCCTGGATTTTATTGAAACTCAGCTGCACCTCTGCTCCTTGCTCAGTCCTAACGACATTTTCATCCATCTCCCCTACTGAGACCCCAGCAAACAACCACAGTTAGAAAAGGGGGTACAAGACTGTAACCAAAACAACAAGTTGGTAAGTGCCTGACAGCAACCTAACGTGCCTTGTGGATACATGTGTTCTATGAAATTTTTTTGTTTAATAGACTTTACTGAGGCTGATTCACCAAGTCTCATGCGCCATCTGCCAGGGCATGGAAGTACCTTGTTAAACAGAATCCTAAACTAAAATGATACTTGTTAAAATGAGATTATACCTAACAAGTACTAAGTGAAAACCTCCATAGCTGTATCTTCATGGTGTTTGGGTAGTGGATTTATGGAAGTACATCAAACTAATCATTTGGCACAATTAAGATAGGACAAAAGGTTTAAGGACTGAATTTTTCATTTTTCAAAAAAACTGATATGGTACAGACACAGCTTTAAAGACAAATCATCTCAGAAGTCAGAAATAAATACCTGAGAATAGAATTTTAAATACACAATAAAATAATTTCTTGTATTAGCAAAGATTTTGCTGTCTACAACAGACAGACAATATTTTCAAAAATCTGTATTCATCAGACAATTTAGAGGCACCATAGAATATATACCTTTTGCTTGGCTTCAAGAATTTTTGCCTCTAAATCAGCAGGAATTATTTTCCCCCTGTAATTATAAAAGGAGAGAAATGAAAATGAGGAATCAATGAGACTGCACATGAAAAAAACTTCAGCTGCAGCAAAAAGTAATTTAATCGGATATTTTCAACAGACCATTAGCAGCTTGGCACACTGTACTGAGTCAGTCCTTAAGCACAATAAAACAAATTTAACAGATGAACACATTTAATACATCAAGAACCTAATAGTCACTCTCCCCTGCCTACCTTTCATTGCACTTTATCAAAATCACATTGTCGGTTCCAAAGCCAAGCGCAGCCCCGGCCTTTTTGATGGAGTAGTGGCTCTGCAACAAACAGAGGCTCGGGGTTAGACGCTCGGAAGTCCCTCGGGGGACACCACAGTCCGCGAGCAAGAGCACCCCACTCACATGTTCGGAGGTGAAGAGGACCAGCTTGGGCACGGCCGCCATGCCCTGGGTCTTGACCTCGGGGAAGAACTTGTAGCGCGCGGCCATGATGCTGTACATGTTGGAGATGGCTCCCCCTGTGGGCAAGCACACGCAGGGCGCCGCAGCGCTGGGGACCCTCCTACCCGCGAGGCGAGGGAGCTCAGGGAGGGGCGAGGGCAGCATCCTGATGGGCTCTGATGGCCTCCCTATGGCCAGGGCTTCCTGCGGCCCTTGCCCGGGGAGTCCGGTGGCCACGTTCCTTACCAAAGCCATCAGGCCATTTGGCTGGAGGTGAGTCGCATCCTCCAGGGCCCACCCCACCTGAAGCCTCCACAGAAATACAAGAGGTGGCGGTGGCTGTAAAGAGAGGTGAGTTCCAACTTCCCTGCTTCCGCTCTCAGCTCAGTCTACTCACTGAGCAGAGATGAATGCGGTCCCCGAGTCAGGGAGACAGAGAGAGAGGGAGCGATGGAGCCTACCGAGGGCAACGGCGACGTTGCCTGGAGGCTCCTCGAAGGACAGCCCAACTGAGTCGCTTAGGACAGCGCTGAGCTGATTAAAGTAAAACCAAATTTGTGTTCACTGAGACAAAGACACAAGGAGAACTGAGGTAACTAGGTGTACCTGGCCAACACAAACTAATCACTTTTGCATCAATTACCTGACAATGAAAAGGCAAATTGGCGGTCGGCTTGAATTGCCTTGACAATTGCAATTCTTATGTCTTTTCCTCCCCTTGTACACAATCACCTTTGACACCATCCAAAACTCCTTCCTACCTCCAAGAGCATCTGTCCTTGTTTGTAAAATTCTTATATCTATATTGAACTAGGGATTCAAAGCAGACAAACTATTTTGGCAGAAATCGATTAGTTAATTGATAATCTTGATTCACTGATCCTTAGCTTAATCTAACTGATGCTGACATGCCGGAGTTATTTAGCATAATTTAGACACAGCCTTTGTCAGTTTGGACAGGGTTAGTTAGGCACAGCCTTTGTTGGCTAGAACATATAGAATGTAGTGTTCTTGCTAGACTTCACCCTGACAAAGATAGGAAGGCAGAATATAAATATATATATGTATATGTGTGTGTATATATGAAAAAATATACATATGTGTGTGTATATATATATTTAAAGGCCATTATTCTTCTACAAACTCACTCTGTGGTTAGTGTTCTCAAAAGGGTTCTAAGGATTCATACTACAAACCTGGAGGAGAGTCAGGGAAGGAGAACAGAAACTTACCAGGAGAAAATATCCCATCACCATCTTTATTTGACCATCCAACTATCTCTCTCATCTTCTTAAGAGTTATTTGCTCCATAAGGACAAATACTGGAGCAATTTCATAAGTAAACCTGGAAAGGTGGTAAAAATGAATGAAAATAAAGAAATCAACTACTTATTTGAGGAACACAGATGATTGGTTTAGTATTTGTACTTGGGATCTAAAAAAAGAGGTTCAAAGCCACTAAAAATTCATTTCCTGGATATGCGTTAAGTCACCAATCAAAATGTCAGACACCAGCCTGGGTTACCAAAAGAGGGGGCTGAAGTTTGTGCTCTGTGATTCTTCATCAACAAAATAGATTCTCATCTAAGTGGAATGTCTTAGGTGTGGTCCACTCAGAGAAACAGAATGAAAGAAACTGACTTTTCTGGGTCCCTTTCACCTCTAAGATTGTAGGATGATGCAAATGTTAATTGAGAAAAATGTATTCTCAGTTCTATATAAAATTGGTTTGCAACATGAAAAAAACACACCTGACTGCCAATTTCACACTTGTAGAATTTATAAAAACGAGAGCCAAACTCTGTCTTTGAAAAACAATGTAAACATCTGGAAGCTAACTGTGAAGATAATTGGAAATATTGACCCAGGTCTTAAAGATCTCAATATAATTATCTACATGGTTTTCCTACTAAGAATCCCCAAGGACAGCTATGTTTCTATAGTTCTCTTTAGTCAATATCTGTCAAGAATAATTATAAGTGATGATTTTCTAATTACCAATTATAAATAACAAGAAGATGGTCAATTGGCATAAACAGCTAATTGTGGGCATTAGATATCCTGGTAGGTTAGCTTTGTCTTCTAACAAACTGATTTAAAAGCAGCAAGCCATGCTCTTCTCAAAACAAGGCACAGTCTGATAGACCAGTCATTGAAACAAGATCGTGGTGCCAAGCATAGGGCTTAAGAGAAATCAAAGAAGGTGCATCCACAGAAAATTGAGCCAGAAAACAAAGACATTTACTGACTCTGAGGCTCTTTGTCTTTCTTCTTTTTGTTGGAGTCTGTGGGCTTGGCTCAGATCATGCTCACTGAAGAGAGATGCCTAGATTGACTCAGCCGAGTGATGTGGGGAGACTTTACCATTGGATAGGGAGATTGAGCTGAATGCCAATGCTGAGGACTAATGGGAATTCTTGCTGGCTTAATGATTTAGAAAAGCTATTTGCAAGGATGAGATAACAATCGTATATAAGACACATGTGAAGCTACTAAGTTTTAATCATGAAGAAAAAAGCAATCAAATTAATCACATGGCTGCAAAAGAGGGCAAAAAGATCCTGGAGGGTCCTCAGGATACTTCTGTTGGTAGAAGAATTTTGTTTCCAAAAAGAGTATGTCCATTTTCCTTAGGAGGACCCTTGAAATTTAGGAGGAAGACCCTTGGAAATCATGTGTTCAGTTACCATCACCTCTGGAGGTCACAATCATGCTTTGGTTCTGCTCTGAGCCCCATCACCGTAGCAACCAACACTCCCTCATGTCTGATGGCCTGATAAAGGAAGAAGAAGAGAAGGATTCCTGGTTTAGCCTGTGCTGCTGAGTGTACCAAGAGTCAAACTCATGATGTGCATCTAACCATTCTTGAACAAATGTGTTAATAGTGCCATTGACTTTTGGAAAGGTTGGAATAGCAAACATGTTTGCATGGTGAAAGGTACTGGAGGCAGTCCGTGTGCTGCAATCTCATGTAGGCAAGGAACACGGAATTGTACACAATAGTATCAGAACTTTACCAAGGGTTGGATGGAAGCTGAGTTGGAGTCAAAACAGTGTTAGATGGCCAGGAAGGAACCACATGGGGAAGGGAGAAGGGATGGGACTGAAGGCCAGGGGTTGGTCTAATTCATGATCTGAATCAATTTAGGCCCCAGGTTTAGCCTTGGAATTAGTCTTCCTATTTAAGGACCAGGATTGCTCTCAGGACTGGGAGAAAGAGTCTAGAGAGTCTGATCATGAGACTATCTGATCTGATCTTTTTCAGATTCCTTATTTGTGCCAGGTACCTAATTCATAAACCCCTCTTTCAGTTCTGTTCAACAAATGCTTACTGAATGACTATTCTATTCTGTCAGGTGGCATCTTACGTCCTGAGAAGACAAAGATGGATGTTATAAGACATCATTCCCAACCCTGAGGAAGAAGCTTATGAGGATGAATCCAGCATCTGGTTCTTGGCCTTAGCTACATCCTGTTTGACATTTCTGCTTTGGTCTGAAGGACCAGTTATTTCATAGCTATGAGCAAGCTTATATTGATTCATGACTTTAGTCCTGACATCTTCTCTTGGAAGAAGATAGGTTGGCCCATGGCTGTTGATCCTCAGCGAGGCCTGACAAATGGGCTGACATGGTGCCTGTTTCTGACATTTCTATGGCCCTGCCTTCCCATCCTGGGCCGTGCTTACAACTGGTAGTCTGCCTGCACCCAAAACCTTATAGAAGGCCTTGAAGCTCACTCTACAGCAGTGATTCCTAACTTAATTGGGATCACAGACCCCTTTAGGACTCCTACTATGGCCCCCCTTCCCAGGAAGAAAATGAGGACATGCACATCATTTGGTATACAATTGTAGGAAACACCCCTTTTGCAAACTGGATTCCAGTCAGGTACCCTTTCCCTAAACGACAGACAAAAGCAGATAAAGTCAAGAGATCAGAAGTCAAATATGGATTCAGAAGAAGCTGGTTAGATGCTAGAGTTAGAGTACAAGACTGTATTTCAGAATCAGAGAACAAGAAACTAAACCTGCAAAAAAGCTCTGAGTTGAAGCATAAGAACATGGGGTTGGAAGTAAGGATGTAGAACAGTCATGAGTGACACTGAAGGAGACCACTGGGCCTCTTTCTATATTCTGAGTAGGGTAGTAAGTCAGCCCTTTTTTTGTGGCTCAACTCACCTTTCCAGAGGGATTCACTCAGAACCCAAGCAAACTGATTAAAAACTGTATTTCTCTGTGGCAGAGTCTGCTGGTTGCTAACCAGTATCAATCTTCTCTTGCTTCATTCAGTTTTATTTGGGGTGGAAATTCACCCAGATCAGACTACATTTTCTAGCCTCCCTAGATGGGACTAAGTTCTGGCTAAACAGCTGCCGTGGGAAAGGTGTGGAACTTCTGAAGTTTCTTGGAAGGAAAGAATGTGTTCCCCTTTTGCCCTTCCTCCCTCCCTCCCGCAGTCCCCTCCCTCTTTCCTGAGGTCTGAAACAGGGATGTGATGCTAGAGATCCAGCAGCCGGCCTGCGCCATCAGGTGACTGACTCTGAGGACAAAAGCCACCTGCTACCATAGGGGTGAAAAAGGCACAAGGAATCTGGGTCCCTGGTGACTGCCAAACTGGAAACTTCTTTAATGAAGAAGTTTTCTATGTTGACCATCTTGACACTCCTCTTAGATTTCTCCTTACAGATGTGGCAGGTGGCCTTTCTTCACCTTAGAAGCTAACACACCTGAGGGGAGCTTAGTGAGCCCCTCTGGTGTCCAGAGAGAAGAGAAACAGAAACAAAAAGAGCCTGGAGGCTGAAGGGAGGGGTCTCGAATGACAATGGTGACCTGCAGGGTGGCTGCCTTTCCTCGAGCCCTGCACCCTGCATACACTAGGCACTTAAGACCGGTGCCTTTTTCAGTCTTCAGAACTACTCTGCAAAATGGATATAATTATCCCCCATTTTCCTGAAGGAGAAACCAAGGTTCAGAAAAATTCAGTGATTTGTTTTAAGATCTCACAGTATGTTTCGGAGTCAGAATTCCAAGTCCTTTACATCACAGCTGCTTTCCTATGACAAACGAGAGCTGCTTGCTGCAGGCTCCTAACAGCCTGCCCAGTAGTATAAAATGACTGATAACTCCCATAGGAAATTTCTCCTGCGTAACTTCTATGAAAATAAAGCACTAGAGTGTTGAAATTATAACCTCATAACACAAGGGCTAGGATGGGTCTCACCGTAAAGGTTATGTATTGTGCTTGGTTACTTGTGGGCAGGCTACTGTTTACACTTGTGCACGGCTCAACCTGCACAGTTGTGCTCTGTGGCCCTGTTTTGGAAGAAAAGAGTTGTACATGTCATGGACAACTACATATTTATGAAGCTTTCTTTGGATCTTCACTGGGTCCTTGCTTGGAAGAATATATTTCAAAGATATGCGCACAGGCAGGTATAAATGCATGAACATAAATGTTCTTTTTATTCCAAAAGTCAGATACCTAACACATTGCCACTTGCATTAGGATAGTGGACATTTCTTTTTAAAAGACTATGCTGAGGAATAGTTATTATTTTATATTACCGGTGCCACCCAAACTTAATGATAGTCCGGGTCAAACAAATGAGTGTATTGCTAATTCCAACTCTGCGAAAGCAAGAGCCCTTTGCCATCCCTTCTCAGACTGATTTGAACACTGTTCCCAGTTGGAGGAGAAACTGTCACAGGGGAGCACATTTCTGCATAAGCTCCTGAGAGTGCTGCCACGTTTCATGATCTTCCAGGGGAACTGGCTTAGAATAATTTCTAGATAATAGTTATGCCTTCTTCAGACAATGCCTTGTCTCCAACTGACAGAAGCTATTTCACTATTTTAAATAACCTTCTCTATTGATCTGTTGGAATCGGATCATATTTTATACACATCCATTGTTCAGTACAGCTGCAATTACTATGTGCCATGTAGTTGGTCTGGCCTTGACCTCAGATGGCTGGGACATATTTTAGTGTTTCATGGCTGAGCTGGGGTGAGGGAAGAATATGGGACTTTGATTTTTATGAACCCATACAAACAAGGAGAGTTTGTGCAAACTCTCTAGTTGAAGAAAAGCCTTTCAGGAGAATATCTGGTTATAAATGGTTCAACCTTGAGATTGGGCTATATATATTAGGAAATTGCAGCTGAGAGGCCTACACAATACACACTTAAGGCTCTGGGTAAATGCAGGGCCTATATTAATATGGGAATTTGGGGCTTAATAGATATGCTTCTTTTACACTATTTATTCTCACTTATTTTCCAAATAGTTAAGTATTTTTAAAAGCTGTACTTTCTAATGAAAATTATTCCGTAGTGTGAAATGCTCCAATTAAGCATTAGTGTCTTTTCAAGTTATAATTAGTACATCACGATGTCTGTGCTTGCTGATATATTTTTATCTCATAAATCATATTACAGTAATAATTGCAAAGACAAGTGTTTTGTTTGAAGAGACCATACCAGCAATTGTATCTTTGACCTGAATTCCTCTCTGCCCTTTGCAGCCTCAGCGATCTGACATGGACACTCTGTGAAGTTAACCATGACTTGCGAGCAGGGAGCATGAAAACCATTTTCAATTTCAATCAATTTAATTTTTTATGCCTTTTAGCAGGAAAGGCTTCACTTGTCACTTTTGCTTTTAAAAATTTGTCATTGTTGCTTTAAATTAGCAAACAAAGCAAGAAACTAAATCAATAGAAACTTTTCTGAATGTAGTTAAGTATTTTGTGTCACAGCATTAAACAGCTTTGGAACAGACATGATTCAATAAGTAATTTTAAAGCGCTCTCTCAGGTTTCGTGGTTGGGAGAAAAACAGAGTACCTTGAACTTTAACAACTTACATTCTATCTTTACGTCAATCAGAATTTCTCATTTTAAACAATACCACCCTTTCACTTAAATTTATTTTTTAAATCTGCTTTACCATGAACTTAAAAAGTAAATGATTATTTACTAAAACTCATATAATTCTTATGTAGTCATTTTAAAATTATTGTAAGAAACTTGTTTCATTATTTCTCCTGGATACTTTAACAAAATGTGGTGCCATTGTCTGGTTGTATAAATAGTGGTAAAACATAATTATAGTGTTGAGATCAAAGAGTACTCAGTAGGCCATGATGACACTACACCAACTTATCACCTGTCCTTGTCTCCAAAAAGGTAATGTGTATGTAGAGGAAACTGTGAGATGATTGCCGGAAGTCTACGTAGGTAGTACATGTGCCACCCCACCCTCCACCCAGCACCTGAGAGTAAATTTCATATAGATTTACAAGAACTTAGAAACAAACAAAGGTTTTGCCTACTCAAACAAGTATGAAAAAAGTGAAATTCAGAAAAACAAACAATGATTTTGAAAGGAATATATCACTAGCGGCTGAATTTTGTTTTGGAATTTTTAAAATACATATATCTTTATTGATTTCAGGGAGAGGAAAGGGGGAGGGAGAGAGAGAGAGAAACATCAATGATGAGAGAGTCATTGATCGGCTGCCTCCTGCGCGCCCCCAACTGGGATCGAGCCTGAAACCCCGGTATGTGCCCTGACTGGGAATTGAACCGTGATCTCCTGGATCCTAGGTTGATGCTCAACCACTGAGCCATGCCGTTTGGGCTGTTTTGGAATTTTTAGTGAAGCAATAATAGGTTGATCAAATTAGTCTGTGGATTTATGGCAGCTTTAACTATAAAGGAAATACAAATGAAATGTAAGGACCAATGTGCTTGGATGGGAAAATGGACCAAGATGGTACTCTAAAACATGACCTTTTTAGATACAGCATTAAGATATATGGAGTCTTTTAAACATGAAATTCACACTAAATTTTGAAAGCTTGATTATTCCTTATTAGTTATTAGTTATTTTTTATAACTATGATTTTATTAAATTGCATCATTCAATTAAAAAGTAGTTAATCAATTATCCACTACTAAATTATCCACTTATAAACCTACTAGATTTATAAGGTGATTAACCTAAAAGATTTAAAGAGAAAAGATGATTAGGGTAACTATAATAAAATTATTATAGAGCCATTGGAATTGAAATTTTAAAGTAACAAACCATAATCACACATCATGATTGTTTATATGAAAATAACATGAGGGACTTACATGTTGGTATTGGCAGTTGATGTCAGCCATTCACCGGCTAGTCCAATGATATCCAGTCCAGTGGAGAGCTGGTTGAAAAATCGAGGATGACCTAGAGAGGTAAGTAACAGGCAAGCTTCAAGGCAAACCCAGATTTTCCCAGCTACCTTCCAAGCAAAAGCCTGCTCCACTAGGGCCACACTGATGGGGCCGGGACTCCATCCCAATAATCTAATGGGCTGCCCAAGGATATGGAGAAGGAAGATGGGGCTCACTCACCCCATACCAACTTTTAACATGAATGATGTCCCCCAAATTTTTATGTTTCTAAAGATCATGCTTTTACATTAAAAAAAAAACAAAAAAAACCAAACCCCAATGTCATGAAACTAATAATCTTTCCAATATCTTAATTTCCAGGTGAAATTCTTGTTGTATTTTTATTTTTACTTACAAATCAGGATGTAGTGGTCCTGATTTTCCTCATAAATGTTTCAACCTTCAATTTAACATCTCAAGGATTTAATCCCCAAATCAAGGTTTACTAATGGAGGAGAGGCTGCAGGCCTCAGAGAGAGTTCGTGGCTCTGTGGACCAAACCAAGTCCAGGGAATGTGCCAGCTACGATGCTGATGCTGAGGGCATCCCATCACTCTCTGGGTCTCTGTGTTAGTCAAATGCGACATCAAGCATTGGTGTGTTTGCCTATATAGAGTCGAGTGACCATTACACTAAATTTATTGCTGAGATGACCTGGTATCTCCTATGTGAAACAGGGGCAGACATAGCCTCATTCACTCACTGAGTTGTTGGTAAAATAATTGTTATTATTATGTAACTTTAAAGCCCTCTGCAACCCAGAGTATGCTTTCACAGGCTTTTTCTCAGCAAATTCAGGATTGTTGCCAAGTTTTGGCCAACTTGGCATTCATGGGAAAACTCAAGCCCACATCAGCCGGCTAGGCTTGGCTGTCCCAAAGGAGCCAACGTGATAGATTATCTAGAGGTATGTGACAGAGAACTGGTCTTAGAAAGATATGCTGACTGCTGTATTTCCAGTGGAAATTGCTTTTGCCTTTGAAATAACTGTCAGAAAGCTAGCGTTTGGATGTTCCTCTTCTAAGTCCCCTCTCTGAGAATGTCTGTTCTTTCCCACATGTGATGGGGACTCATTCGGAACATCTGGACTATTGCTTCTTATATCAGAACAGTCCAAGCCCTACATCTCAACAGTCCTCAAAAAATAATACCGATCTTTAGAAAAAATAAAAACAGCATAAACATTAAGCTTAGTGTAAGTATGGAGTCAGATTCCAGACATTCATGTAGACTACTCTACACAGCTTAAACCAGCCTATTTCACTCTACTTTGCTCTGTGTCAACAGAATCTATCAGAGCTCCTGCAACATAATTTCGTTGAAATTCATTTAAAAATACACGTGATATCCATTTGAAAACTTTTAACACAAACTTTTCATTTTAATACAGGCCTGAATAATAAATAAATTCAATCACACTATTTGACAATGTATCAAACCACATGGCCTGGCAGAGACAAAAGATGGTCAAAGATAGACAGACAGACTGACAGACATTTCCTCAAGTAAAAGTGAAACAGAATCTCATTCTCCATTAAAATATGAACGACAGGAATCCCCTTTACTTTTCTTCTATGGCTACAGCCTTATGCCCCCAACATCTTATACCGGAATTTATATCAAGTAACAAAATGACCTAGTTTAACTTTCAATTTCAACTCTCTATAGTCCATGAAAATAACAGATGACAGACGTGCTGAGCAGCACATGGCCTAGAGTCAGGGAGGGAGAGAAAGAAAGAGTAATTTTTTAAAGTAAAGTTTTTGAACAAATAAACTTCAAGAAAGAAAAAGAAAGTTGGAAGGGAGAATCTACTTTGATTATGAGACATAACAAGGAACTGCAATGTGAGGCACTTATTTGGGTCCTGACTCAAATGAATGATAACAAAACAAAACATTTCTGCCCTGGCCGGTTTGGCTCAGTGGTTAAAGCGTCGGCCTGCAGACCGCAGGGTCCTTGGTTTGATTCTGGCCAAGGGCACGTACTTAGGTTGCCGGCTCCATCCCCAGTTGGGGCCCGTGCAGGAGGCAACCAATCGATGTCTCTCTCTCACATCGATGTTTCTCTCTCTCTGTCTCTCCCTTCCACTCTCTCTGAAAAGCAATGGAAAAAATGTCTTCGGGTGAGAATTTAAAAATTAAATAAATAAAAAATAAAAACAAAACCAAAACATTTCTGACACTCATGAGATATTGAAAATTTGAACACTGACTGAATATTTGACATTAAGGAACGGCAAATTCTGTGGGGTTTTGGATGTAATAATGATATTGTGATTATTTTTGTTTAAAGAGCCCTTGGTGATAAAAAGTACTTATGGATGAAATAATATTATGCCAGGGATGTGCTTCCATATAATACAGAAGAGGGGAGTGAGTGGGAGGAAAGGTAAAACAAAATTGGCAGGAGTTGATGATAGTTGAAGCTGGGTATTGGATATACAGAGCTCATTATACTATTCTACTTTTGTATAAATTTAAAATTTTCCATAATAAAATGTTAGAAAGAAAAATTAAGGCAGTCAACATATTTACTCTGACTGAGGGCTGATTAGCATCTGTGTTGGTTCATGGACAATCTATATAAGTGTTTAGTTAATTTGTAGAGAAATCTCCAAATGCCATCATCATCCCTTCACACAGTGTACCCAGATCAGCATGTTTTCATTATTAAAACTTAATTTATTATTATGGCTGAGCATTAATATCCTTTTTAAAAAATTCTTCCACTGTGCGTAGTTATCTGTGGGGCTTATCCTACTGCTTTGGGATCTACATCTGAGTTAGAGACCAGCATCCAGGAGCTGTTTTCACATGGCAGCCACAGTACACTTTGCCAAGATCAACACCCTGAGACGCAGCAGAAGGTTTCACACCGTCTGGAAGACAGTAAACTCTATAGATGCAAATATCTGCTCCCAGAAGCTGCTCTGAAGAACAGGGATGGATGGCTGCAGGGTGAATATCTAAGTGAATTCATACGCTGGACTAATAGGAGCCCATGCTTCAGAGGCCAGAAATAAACCCACATATATATGATCAACTAATATCTGACGGAGGGGGTAAGAACATACAATGGGGTAAAGACAGTCTATTCAATATGTGGTGTTGGAAATATTGGACAGATACATGCAAAAAAACGAAACTAGCCCACCTTCTTATATCACACACGAGGATAAACTCCAAATGGATTAAAGACTTAAATATAAGACTCAAAACACTAAATCTCCTAGAAGAAAACATAAACAGAAAAATTTCTGACATTTTTCTTAGCAATGTTTTTTCTGACGTATCTCCTTGGGCAAGGGAAACAAAAGAAAAAAAATAAACAAATGGGTGTACATCGAACTAAAAAGTTTTTGCACAGCAAAGGAAACCATCAACAAAATGAAAAGACAACCTACTAAATGGAAGAAGATACATCCAATAAGGGGCTAATGTCCAAAATTTATACAGAACTCATACAACTAAACACCAAAAAAACAAATGTCCAATAAAAAGTGGGCAGAGGATCTGAATAGATACTTCTCCAAGAGAACATGTAGATGGTCAATGGACATATGAAAAGATGCTCAACATCACTAATCATCAGAGAAATGCAAATTAAAACCATAATGAGATATCATGCCACACCTGTCAGAATGACTATCATCAATAAATCAGCAAACAACAAGTGTTGGTGAGGGTGTGGAGAAAGGGGAACCCGCGGGCACTGTTGGTGGGAATGCAGACTGATGCAGCCACTGTGGAAAACAATATGGAGGGGCCTGAAAGAATTTAAAATGGAGCTGCCCTATAACCAGCAATTCCACTTCTGGGTATATATCCAAAGAAATTTAAAACACTAATTTGAAAAACTATATGCACCCCTCTGTTATTGCAGTGTTATTTATAATAGCCAAGATATGGAAGCAACTCAAGTGACCATCAATAGACAAGTGGATAAAAAAACTGGTATACATATATATAATGGAATATTACTTGGCCATAAAAAAGAATGAAATCTTACCATTTGCTATAGCATGGATTGACCTAGAGGTATTATGCTAAGTGAAACAAGTACCATGATTTCACTTATATGTAGAATCTAAAGAACAAAATAAATGAACAAACAAAATAGAGACAGACTCATAGATACAGAGAACAGACTGATGGTTGCCAAATAGTTAAGGGTTTTGGGGTTTGGTGAAAAAGGTGAGGAGGTTAAGAAGTACATATTGTAGTTACAAAATAATCATAGAGATATAAAGTACAGCATAGGGAATATAGTCAATAATATTGTAATAACCATGTACAGTGCCAGATAGATACTGGAAATACTGGGGGACTACTTTGTAAAGTATGTAACTGTCTAACCACTATGCTGTACTCCTGAAACTAATACAAAATAATACTGAATGTAAACTGTAACTGAAAAACAAAATTTAAAAAAAGAGTCCATGATGCTTTAGTTTTGTCAGCAATAGGAGTTGTTATTATGACAAATCCATGTATTTTTCTTTGAGGCACAACACTATTCTGGGCTTTAGTGATAAAAATACATGGTCTCATCTCTGACAAAGTGTATGCAGATTGAGCTGATGAAATAAAAAACGTTGGGCCAAAACAAGTCAAGCTAAAACATACATGGAGAGTTCTGACTTTTTTTTTTTTTTTTAAATACATCTTTTTGATTTCAGAGAGAGGAAAGGAGAGGGAGAGAGAGAGAGGGAAACATCAATGATTAGAGAGTCATTGATCAGCTGCAGCCCACAACCCGGGCATGTGCCCTGACCGGGAATCGAACCCTGATCGCCTGGATCCTCGTCGACGCTTAGCCACTGTGCCACGTCCGGCCGGGCGAGTTCTGACTTTTTAATCCAGCCACATAACACTACTTGACCTCTGTTAGAAATGGGTTCGCCATCAGACACCAAGGTGATATGTAACTGAATTGATGAGCATGCTTTTCTTTAAAAATGAAACACAGACTTTGTAATATAATTAAGTCGTGTCCATCCTACAATTATTCAAGGAAGCTACACTTCTTCCAGTGGTGTTGGCAGGCCTCAAACGCTGTTTAGGATTCTTTATTTAAAAATGCCTCTTTGGCCAGCCTCTTTATTTCATTATAACACTTTGTTTTTGACATCTAATAGCCTTACTCAGCTCTATCCACACCAACCTTCCCAGTCATACTTTCAAATGACTAGGAAGAGTAAGAGGGATAATATAAGAGAAAAAAAGAAGAAAAAAGGACAAGGGGCTACCAGTTGTGGTCTCGGGGGCTCCCTTATGGTGGCAACTATGCCATGAACTGCCAATTCCTGTAGATCTATCTGCCCAAAGCTCAGGAGGCCAGGCTGCAGAGGGGAAAGATAGTAGGGAGAAGAAATCACTGCTTCACTCCCAGGCTCTGGCAGAGACAGGCAGACTTCCAAAAAGTCCTTGAACTTAAGGCAACTGAAAAGTAACCACTTTGGCCAGGATTGCAGATTAGAGAGGGTTCAGGTAACATGAAAAGGAGGCAAGAGGGCATCCTCCAGGGCTTCCTGTTGGAGACAGGAGTTGGTGATTTAGGGTGTCTGAACTCCAGAGGTAGGAAGAGAATTCAAAGTGTGTGTGTGTGGCTTTTTTGCCTAGCCAATAGAAGGTATTGTGGGTTAAATTACGTCCCTCAAAAAGATGTGTTCAAGTGTTAACTCCTGGTGAGTGACTATTTGGAAACAGGTTCTTTGCAAATGTAATCAAGTTAAGATGAAGCCATAATGGATTAGTGTGCGCCCTAGTCCAAAGATTGGTGACCTTATAACAGGGGTGGGGATCTGGTCTGGCCCTGCCAACGCAACCATAGGTGGGACTTTAAATTCAATAAATTTAGGAACTTTTTTCATAGCTAATTTTTAAGTTGATAATTTTGTATGGCCTGCGAATGATGTTATAAAAATCCAAATAACCCTTGTCAGAAAAAAGGTTCCCCACCCCTGCCTTAAAAGAAGGAATTTGGACACGTACACAGGGAGGAAGCCATGTGAAGGTGAGGGCAAAGGCTGGAGTGATGCATCTACATGCCAAGGAATGCCAAGGACTACCCACAACCCCCAGAAGTTGGAAGAGGCAAGGATGGATCCTCCCCAAGATTCTCCAGAGAGAGCACGGCCCTGCAAACACTCTGATTTCAAATTTCTAGCCTCCAGAACTGGCAGAGAATAAGTTTCTATTGTTTTAAGTCACCCAGTTTGTGGTAACTTGTTATGGCAGCCTTAGGAAACTACTACAGAAAGGGAGATAAATGGGTCCAATTCTCCCCAATTTCAGGGACAGGCAAAGGCAGGATTTATCAGAATGAAATAGGCATGAAAATGGGTCATTCTGCTATCATTAGGTTGTGAACAGCTTAAGAACAAGAATGAAAACCTTATACAGAAATGGACAGTTTTACAATAATAAATGACGGGCTTTTGCCAGGGTTGGGGCCGTCCAGCCCTGCCCCAGGTGGTTGTATGGTCCCTGAGCACTCTGCTGCCTTCCCTCAGTAGGCCTGTGTTTCTCCCTCAACATGAGTTTGACATGCTCACAGCTGGAAAGGGTGTGCCGCTGCGTGTCCACCTGGCTCTCACCCTTACCTGTGCGGACCCCATACTTCAGGGTGTCTCTGCAGTCAACCAGGATCTGCTCCAGGGACTCGGGGTGGTCAGAGAGCTCCAGGTTGAAGCCCTCCATGCCTTCCAGCAGCTGGTGTGGGTGATGGAAGTCCAGCACCTTGGTGGAACGATCAAACGTCTTGCGGACGTAATTGAGGAGGATGTCCACCACCTCCAGGAGGAACTGCACAGTTTGCTCCTCTCCATTTTTAGCCGGAAGCAGATCTGAGGGGGGAAAGCCAAGTGGTTATCACTTGACTCATATCTGCCTTTCCTAGGCCCAGAAATTCCTAATATCAGCCATATCTTTATAGGCCTAATTTCATTCCAGGATATGTATACACTGAGAATCTGATGTACCATCTCCCCAGAAAAATGCACATAAGCAGATACACAGAAGTTCTGCACACACTTCCTGGGGGTTTACAGACTTTCTGATAGTTAGGCTGCCCATAAATGAAACAGAGAGCTTTGAGAAGCGTGAGCAGTCTGCCGCTGCAGTTGTCCATTTGCAGGTTGACGGACACCTGTCAGGTTTGTGATGGAGGGGACTTCTATCTTGCTCCCCTGGAACCAGGGGTGACCCTACACATCTGATTCAGACACTGGGCTTTTGGTTTGGAGTCATGATGTGCCTGACCTGTTGATGGCGGAGGGTAAGGCCTCTGTGGGTAGAGGTTGAAGTCTCCCCTGAAGACGGTGGTCCTTTGTGGTGTCCTTAGGACGGGGAGCTAGAACTGGAAGATGGGACTCAGGAAGGTGAGAGAGGGAACTCCCCACCTCTCTATTAACCTCATCCTTTTGGGCCTGCACTTTGGGATGTCGGCAGGTGACTTTGGGTTACTGCCTCTGTTAGGCAGTTGGGCTAGGGGTTAGGGTACAAAGCCACAGGGGGCCCCAGTTGGGGTTGTCAGCCATAGCTCAAGAGCAGACTGGTTATATGTGATACCCTGGGTCTATTCCCTGGATTATCTCTGAGGTTTACTGAACTCTTGTTTACTATTCTGATCTGGCCTCTCTGGACTGTGGGGAGTTAATGGAAGGGGTGGTAGTGGGTTTACCTTGGAGCTGTTTGAGAGAGAAAGACTGGGAAAGCACCCCGAGACCAGTGCTATGGGGACAACGGTAAATAATGAAACATCTCCAAAAGGAAAATGAGTTTCAAGACAGCGCTTGGTCATGAGGTCCAGCCACACAGCCTCCCACAGGGAGATTTTGTTCTTGCTGCTGTTGATGTTGTTGCCAACCTCGAAGGATAAATGCTATGAAGGGAATTACTGGATTTTCTTATATGCAAACAGTCCTTCAGATTCTGGGATTCTATGAATCCATATTTGTCCTTGAAAGTGTTGTTAGAGTTGACAAGCATATTGACTACCTTCATCTGGCTCCCAAAGCAAAAAAGACCTGGGCACTAAGGAAGGAGGGATTCAAACGCTGGAAAAGTAGTTTCATGACAGTTCAGAGAAAGTAATGGCATTTTTGGTAAAAGAAGTAAAATTTCAGGAAAAAGTCAAGAAACTCAAATAGTGAACCTACTGGACAGCACTAGGGCTGGGGGAATAGGGGTAAGGGTGGGGGTGGGAAGAGACTACCTCGAGCGAACAGGTTGGAGAAGTCGGTCTCCGTGCGCCTGAAGCGGCCGTCCCTGTCGCTGTTCTCACAGGCAATCAGGTTCTTGGAGGACTGCCTGTCCTTGAAGGCGCTCACAAGCCGGCTCTTCTCCTCCAGGCTGTTGGTCCTTTGCAAGAAGCCTGTAGCACAAGAAGCTGGGTCAGAGGTAGTGCGCTGAACTCCAGCCTCAGGTCGGCTCTGCAGACAGGGTTCTCGCTTCTCCAGAGAAGCTGGGTGTCTGCATTTGATACAGAAGGGCTCTGGCACTGCTTGCCTTCAGGCGGGGAGGGGGCAGTGCCAAGTGTCATCAGTGGCACAGACCCAGTCATGCAAGAGAGAAAAACAGTAAGCAAAGCCCATTCTCCTCTCCGAATGTGACAGTGGACTCAGGATTAAGTCAATTGGACAACTTCCACTCCAGTAACCAGCCCCAGGATGGGGTTTTAAGGGAAGGATGCAATCGGAGAGGACGCTGCCAGCACAGGGTCTACGGGCCGTGCAACAGGGGGTGAAGTGGGGTGAGGGCCAGCAGTGGGGATTAGGGAAGAGGCTTTCCTCAGCCACCATGTACAGCTCACAGGTTGAGTGCAAGTGTGATTTTTCTGAAGATAAATGAGACAGACCCCCTACCCTCCAGGAGCTTACAATTTGGCAGACGGTGGCCATTGTTGTAATAAAGCTAGAATGCCATCCAAGAACTCCATGGAGATGGACTTTGAGTCCAGGGTGGGGTTCAAAGCGCCTCACCTCTGCCCCTCAGAGGGAATGGATGTCTCCCTGAGAAGCAGGTTGAGCCAAAAGAGCTGGAGACTCTCTACACAGCCTCCCTCAGTGCCTCCACACATCACCTCTGGGCTCGGGGCCTGCAGGCCCGCTCCTTCCCTCAGCCCCTTCTCCAGTTCAGCCTCAGTCTTAGTCCTTAGTCCAAAATGTACCATATTGCAAAGAGGAAGAGAGTTCTAAGCTTCTTGGTGGCCCCAAAGCTGTCTTCCTTGATGTCAAGATCCTTGGGGAGTGGCTTACATCACAAGGCAGGCTTGGAGGAAAGTCCCAGGAGGTTCAAGAGGCAAGTTAGCCTGGGGAACTCCGCTTTACTTCCCGGGACTGCAAGTCAGCGGCGATGGGTGGAGGTAGGAGGGATGCAGGGGGAGGCTGGGGGGAGGAGAGTCCTCCCACACAAAGGAGCAGGGTCTGTTTTTGGAGGGAAGTACAGGAAGGTAGGAGCACCAGGCCCTTTATTGTTCCCAGCACCTTGTAAACTTATTGATAAAGCCCCAAAGGACAGCAGAAGGGGAGAAACATCACTGCAGCGATTTTCAACCCGTGTGCCACAGGAATTTTTAGAACACGCAATACCGGACTAGTCAGAGGGCACTGACCTCGTTTTCTTTGGGGTGTCAAATTAGAAAAAAATGACAACTGCCAACACAACAATAGCAACCCAGTGTGAATGAATGAAAATTATACCTATTTTATTTTTGGCAGATTGGCAAAACAATGTATTTTTTGGTGTGCTACAGTCTAAGTAATTAGTTTCTGTGTGCCACGGGGTGGAAAAGGTTGAAAATTGCTGTCCTGTGGAACAGAGCTCCACACCTGAACATAAAGGCAGAAGTTCTATCCTTTCTCTCAGCCCTTCTCCTACTTTCTGAATCCATCCTTCAAATCCCCAAAGTCCAAAGCCAGGGGCCAGCACTCATGTGCCAGAGAGATGCAGGGTCACCTGGCTCCTGAATCCAGAGACTGCCACCCTGCCTGGAACAGGGAGCTGTGGAACTTGCCAGGCTGAAAAGACCAAATCTGTGTGGCTGAATGGAGGTGAGGTCCTGCCAGCTGGACTCTAGGTCCTTAACTTCTGGTTGGCTCCGACCCACGCCTGGGAAAAGCCTGAAGTCTCTCTACCTGAAACCCCTTAGAAACGCCTTTTCTCTGGGCAGCTGCAGGACCTAGGACCTCCACTTAGGCTTTGGATATTCTCTAAATCTCAGAGTTGTCCTGATAGGGTTGAGAGATGACAACTGTGACACAGCTTCAAACCTGTATCCCATTTCTAGACCATACTCCCTGGAGTGCACTATGAATCCATATTTTCTGTAAGTCCTATAGCGATCTTATGAATAGCACACTTACATTGCATTGGAATTTGTGGCAAAAACTATTAATCTGATAATATAAGCAATTAATGTATATGGTTATCGGAATAACAATTCATTGGAAGATAGCTGTTTTCTAAAATACTGGGAGTCTCATAAGAGATAAAGGAGCCAGGTCTCTCTGGGCTCTGAGAGGAACTGTATACTTCTGCAAGGATGCCCAGGTGGTGGGTGACACTGAAGTAAGTGTTGACAACTTCCCTGGCTAGCAAGGAGTCCCTGAGACTGAAGCAGACTGTATTCCCTCTTGCTCCACACACTGGCTGTGAGGACCTAGTGCCTGTAACTGGTAACCTAGTACAACATTCTTAAGAGGAAAAGAGGCAAAACAGAGTGAGAGGCGCAGCTGTAGTTGGCTTGGTCAGGTTGTAGCACTCTGGCTAGCTTCAAGCCGAAGACGGGGTGAGCCCTGTTAGGACTCTACCTCTGGGCTCTGGGGAGATCCTGCTGCTGGTTCCTGTGCTGCCACCAAAGTCCAAGGTCTAGGTGGCCCAGTGAGCGGGGGAAGTGTGTGGAACTAGAGAGCACCTGATATGAGCCAGTTGTTTCCAAGTGTGGCTGTGAGTTGCGCAGGACATAAAAGCGCATGGCCAAGAGGGTAAGTGGAGCCTGAAGCCCAGCAGCTGTTCTCCTCACCAGCTGTGGTATGGAACTGCATTTAACTAGAGGAAGGGGCTCTTGTTCTGATTTTTCTGAGCTATAAATATCCTGCCAGACCCTGTCAGATCTCCTCCCACCCACACCTTTTATTATATTTCAAGAGAAGCCAAAAATACAGATGTTTGAAGTCTTTCTTTGTTTAAAAGTTGGCAACTGACACATAATTAAAGACACACAAACACACACACAGCATAGGCTAAATAAAAGCACAGAGGTTGTAATTGGCAGCCAGTTTGGGATCTCTGCATAGATAAGTGATGGAGGCATAAGGACACGTTGGGAAGTTAGCAGAGCCCAGAGCCAGAACTTAGGGCTCGCTGCATCTCCTTCCAGCTGGGTCATGCCACCATGTCTGCAGCCACCCCACTCTCTACTTCTTGACAAGACCCTGGGTTTCCTTCAGCTGATTACTCTCCCAGGGGATTCTGCCTCAGGAGCTAAGGGTACGACTGGTGAGATCCAGGGTCTCCCTTGCAGCTCATTTCCTAGGGGTTCCAGAAAAGGGGGTAGAAAAGTGGGTGGGGGTAGAATCTTGACAAGGCACTGGGGAAGTTGGGGTGGGGGAGGCAGGGCAATGGATTAGGAGGTGGGAAGAGGACCATTAGTCCCTTTGCTATTTTAAGGTGAAAGGTCAAACTAATCCCAAATGCCATCAGGTCAGGAAGGCACCCTTCAGGCCACAGAAAGTCTGGGATGAGGCAGAGGAGGGGTGTGTGTGTGGAGGAGGGGAGGGGGCTGTGGATTCAGTCACAACTAAAGAGGGCACTGTGCTTCTACTACATGAAAATGGAAAGCCAGAGTTGGCCCAAGATGTGGAAAATAAATCTCCCTGGTGTTTTCTTTCCCTTCACAGTCAAACCTCATGTGAAGCCTCCTAACCTGTGGCCCCAAAACCATGCATTTTAGCCGAAGGCAACTTCCCCTCAACGCCTACCGGCCATTTCCTCCGGTCACTTGGGTTTCAACTTTCCTGAAATTAGCGTTGGGGGTGGGGGTAGAAACAGAAGAAACTTTCTAAGGATGGTAGCCCCCAAAGGCCCAAGAGGACTCCCTCAGGGGAAGTTGGTGCAAACTCTCCGCGCCCCTACTCCCGGGCGCAGAGAAGCTCCTTTGCCCAAAGGGGACTTCAGACCTTTCCTTCCGGCGGCCTCGCAGGGCCCGCGGTCCCGGCAGCAGGGAGCCCCCCGCGGCCCAGACCGGGAGGCGGGGGTCGGGGTGGCTGAGGGTGCGGGCCGGGCGGGCCCGGGGCGCGGGGAAAGCGGCCCTCCCCGCAGGCTCCCCACCCCGCCCGCGCCGCTCAGTTCCGCTCGCGCGGCTGCATGACAATGAGGCGGCCGGGCCGGCGCTCCGCCCGCGCTCCGCGGCACTGAACGGGCCATTAAGCCCCGAATGGCGGCGGGGGGAGGGGGCTATTTATAGAACAAAGCTGGGCCGCCGCCAGCTGCCCCCGCCACCGACGGGCCCCGGGCCTCGCCCCACGGGCCTCCGGTGCCGGGGAGAGGGCCAAACCCCGGGCGGGGCCTTCCCTGGAAAATGGCTAGGTCCAGTTGGGCCCCCTTCTGGGATCCAGAGGGCAGAGCCCCAGAGACGCTGGGGAAGGGAGGGTGGTTCCCACGAGCTGCGCAGTGACCCCTCTGCTCCGCCCGGGCGCCCGGGACGCGAGGGCGCGGGGAAGATCAGGCCCAGAGGCACCCCCTCGCCCACCGGCGGGCGCGCGGGGCTGGGCGTGCGTGCGCGCCCGGTGCGGGTCCGCCGCGCGCAGCAGCTGACCGATGGCTCTTTAATCAGTCCCTCGTTAATCTTCCCCCGCCTCTCCATCCCCTGCCCTGGGACGCCCGTATTTTCTGGCCCGATAAGGTTAGAGATTATAGACGGTGAATTGTAGCAAGGAAAGCAAGTCCTCATTGTTCAGCCGGAGCCACTCGGCTGTGTCCCTTCGAACAAATCTCCTTTTTCCTTTAAAAAAAAATTGCATCCCTTGGGCGTTTTCATTTCAGATCCTCACGTCTCCAGAGAGCTGTTCTTTCTCCTTTCCAGCTTCCAGATCTATTTTCCTTTCTCTCTGGCAAACTGCACCCGACTCCCCCTTTCTCTCTTGCGGCCCCCTCCCCTCGCCTTCTCCCCTTTCCCTTGCCTCCTCCACTTCAAGGGCAAGCTGGGCAACCCCTCAGGTCTGCGCCGCCCGCACCTGCCCCAGGCAGCCCACGGGGGGCTGCAGGCAATCCTTCCTCTTGGCTTCCGAGGCACCAACGAAATCTGGATCTGTTATGGCATCTCGGGGCAAAAATCTCTAGCCGGAGAGGCCACTTTCAACGCACGATGGTAGAGAGGGAAGGGGGACGTGTCATCCACCGCCTCATGCAGATACCACGCCATGGGCCTGCTGTCTGGGAGAGCCAGACCAGTTCACCTTTTCTGCACGACCTTCCAGACGCGCGAGCGGAGCGCAAGGGTCGGAACGGCGGGCGCCGGCCACAGGAGCCCGTCTGCCGCGCGGGGGCGCTGTGCTCGCGCTCCGGCGCCTAGACACGCGGAGGGCAGCCCGAGGTCTTAGGTAGCGCGAAACGCCCGCGGAGAGGTCCCTCTAGGCCGGGTCGGGGGAGGGCGGGGGAGCGTCAAGGCCCGTGGAGCAGCGTCTCCGCGCCGCCCCAGGGCTGCAGGTACATTAGAAAACCTGACCCAACAGCCAGGAGCCCCTTTCGCGTGCATCCCTCTCATAAACCCGCAAAGCCCGCTTGCCGCGCCGGGCCCCAGCGGGCCTTTTCACTTACCGCAAATCTTGAGCCCCAGTTTTTTTGTGCATCCATGGGCCACACCACACCAGGTGTCATACGCTAGAAAGCAAGAGAGGGGCAATCAGTGAGGCCTGGACCACGGGAGAGCGGGCCGGGAGCAAAGGTTTTTCTGGGGAAGGTGGGGCAGGTCTCTGCCAGTGCTCTTTCCTGAAAGGAGCTAGGAGCCAGATCTGCGGGCGGGCGCGCAGACTCGTGTCCCGCTCCCACTTTCACATACAGAACAGCGTCTCTGGGAGGCCGCACACCAGCGACGCTCCCAGGGAGCTGCGCAGGCGGGGTCCGAGTGGGGCGCGCTGACCCCAAGAGCAAAGGGCCAGCTCTGCAGCTCAGATTGCCCCGCACTCGCCCGCCAGGCCCTGTCTTAGTCCGTCTCCCCCCTTCCCCTCCCCCCCACTCGAAAGGCGACCACAGCAGCCGCGAAAGGGAACAGAGGCATCTGGGACCAACACATCTCATAATTTCTTGGCGGGTCTCCAGCCGAGTGGCAGCTTAAAATAAACTGGCATGAAATGGGGTCGCGGAAGAGTTCAGGAATTAATTGGGTGAAAAATAGTATTTGACTAGATGATAGGACTCGCACGGCTGCTCTTCTGTCTGACCCGGGAGTCGCAGTATTATCAGACTCCTCAGGGTCCATCCTGCCCTCGGGGCTCAGCTTCCAGCGAGGAGCCCGAGTGTGCATTCGCTTCGGCTGCTTCAAAGCACGGCTCCTCCAAACACTCCCATCCCCCACCCCACCCCGGCCCGCGCCTTCAGCCCCGCGCGAGTGCTGGCTGCGATAAGGGGAGTGACATCCATTAAACCGGGACATTCAACAGAGCCCCAGCGGGGAGGGGGGACAGCCCGACGGCAGTGAGACAGCGCGTCACGGAGGGAGTTCCTGCAACAGACATGAAATGCCTGCGAAAGCAAACCCCTAATAACAATACCTGCCAGGTAAAAAGCCGATCGAGTGCTTTTCGCTATAAACACCATCTCAGCTTATTTTCAGAACCACCTTATGAAACAAGAGGGGTGTTCATCTAAGACTCATTTTACAAATACAAGGATCGAGGCTCAGAGAGGCTAAGTGAGTTTTCCAGAGTCACTCAGCTGGCGCGTTGGAGTTCAGACCCATTACTCTGTCTTTCGGAGTTGGGAGTAACAGTAAAAGAAAAGGAAAGAGAGATGGGGAGAGGAGGGGAGAGAGCCCCTAGGATGTAGCAAGTGGCAGGGAGCAAGGGGGGGGGGGTCGCTGGGGCCAAGGCCGAGTACTGTGGTGCAGATTCAGCAAGGCCACCTCCCAGGTAGGAGGTCTGGCAGGGGCAGAGGAGAGCACCAGCTGGGTTTACAAGGATGCGCAGGCTGAGAGTGTGTAGAGTGCAGCCTGGGCTGCTGGGGGCTGCTGGGGGCCCGCAGGTGAGCTCGGAACAGGTGCATGCTCCCCCTCCTCCCCCCCAGTCTTCGACTATCGCCCCTCTGCCCTGGGGGATTCCAGTCGCGCCAGGCTATGTGCGAACTCAGTTCAGAGCTTCTAGGGGTTTTCGGACCCAGGGCTGGGCACGTGGAACTCAGCCTCTGGCTGCAGCCTGGAAGTGGAGCTCAGTCCAAGGTGGGGGTACAGGACTCAAGTTTGAGAGAAGGCAACGGCCGCCCAGCCCCGCCCGGCAGCAGAAGAGGGGCGGGAAATGTGGAGAGGACTGGAAACGAAAACCATCAGGGCCAGAGCAACAGACAAAGGCGCGCAGGCCTCACTCTCCTCGGGCCCTCCGCCGCCAGCGCCAGCCTCACGCGCCACCAGGCTGGCGGCTCTCCCGAGCCCCTCTTTGTTGTGTGGGTAATTGTAGCTCGCCTGTGGGGCGGGTAAGGGAGCTGCACAGGGAATTAGGACTTAAGACAAGGCCTCCAGCCCGGGAGCCAGTGGCAACACTAAGGGGTTGGAGAGGGGCCTTACCCCCTAACATCCCCCATCTTCGTTGGTGGAAACAATCAACGTTTCCTTAAGCTTATAGAAAGTGCTATAAAAGCGCAGCAACGAGCCCTCTTAAGGACACTGCCATTCCCCAGGCTCTCTTATGGAGAAATTTTGGAGCCCTTACTGTCTGGGGCTGATAGATGTGGGGGGGAGGTCCATTTCAATCCAAACTGGAAAAAGAAAAACAATTCTCTCATCCCCGTGCCTCAATACCATAGAGGAAACTCAATCTGAATTAAAGACAGACTCTGGGACGGTTTGAAAAGCCATCTGACCTAGGGGCGGGGAAGCATGAATTTCCTCCCCGCCTCCGCGCTGTATCTGGTGCCCCTTCCCTTCCCCTCTTTTCGGAATTTGTCCCTTGCGGACAGATCTCCCGCCCGGGAGAAAAGAGAGGGGCGCTCTCCCCTCCCGCCCTGGCAAGCCTTCTGGCCTCCTGGTTTCGCCAACTCTCGCCACTCAGGGTGCTGCCGGCTCCTTTTTTTTTTTTTGGTCTGTCTCTGAGATGTCATTAATTGTCTGAGACGTTCAGGCTCAACCCCAAACCGTTTCCTGCACCTTTCTCGCCTTCGACTGCTCCCTCCCTCGTCAATGGGTCAAGGCCAATCTGGAGCAATTAGGGACCCCGAGTTTTCTAAGAGCTGCAATTAACGTCGACACGTCCGTGATTACAGGCTTCGAGCGGGCGCGGGGGAAGTGAGGAGGGAGTCAGATCTCGGCTTAACGAAAGCGGGAGACAGAGAACTCCGTCCCGGCCGAGACCCCCGGCTCCGCGCGCCGCCCGCGACCCTGACCCTGTCCCCCGACGTCCCACCGGGCAAAGAAACCACACGCCGCACGACAGAAACGACGCCCTCGCCGCGCGTCCCGCTCCCGCAGCAAAGCCCTGAACGATCACCGCCGCTCGGGCGCCGCGCGGTGCCCACTCGCAGCGCCCCCGGATCGCCCAGCATCCCTGTCAGTCGAACGACCTCTGGCCGGGACCGGATCAGGGCCCCATGTCTTCGCAGCCTCCGTCACCTCTGTCCCCAGCCCTTCCGCCAGCACAGCCCCCTCACGTCCCAGCCCCCTCACCTTCCCCGCCGCTGCTGTGATAGGAAACTGGGGCAGGACCTACTTGTAGGGCGCAGGTTGGCGGTATTGGGGTCCGCTCCGGCGTTGGAGGAGGTAGCGGATGTAGAAGGGGCCGAGGACGCCATCGGCTCGGTCGCCCGGGGGCCCCTGCGCTCCGGGGTGCTCTGCCCGTCAGGCACGGGAATAGGCTGTAAAGAGAAGCGGCAGCTGTGCGGGGAGGGCTTCCGGGGCCCAGCGCGCGGGGGGCGGCGGGGCGGCCAGGGGTGCGGGCGCTCCCCGCGAAGTCCGGGCGGCGCGGACAGAAGCGGGAGGAGGCGCCGCTGGCCAGCCGGGTCCGACACTTCGGCGCCCGCAACGCAGCTCCCGGCGGCTCCGGGCTGGTGAAGCAGCGCGGGAGCCGGAGCGCAGCGCCGAGGCCAGGGGCGCCCGAGGCCAGGGCAGGACGCGGGGGAGCGGGGCCAGGGCCAGGAGGGCAAGGGGAGCTCAGGGCACGATTTTCCAGCCCAGCCGCGACGAGCCCCCTTGGACTCAGCAGCCGGCGGGTGGGAGGAAGGGGGTGGGAGGCGCGCACGGGGCGGGCCCGTCTGGTTCGGCGTCTGACTCCCGTTGTTGTGTCTGGCTAATTCCCTAGAAAGAAGGCGGCTAACTGCTCCGGGAACCGAGGACTTTGGTGAGACAAGAGGAGGGAAAAAGGACCCAGGTTTTTATGTTCTTCCTCGGACTTGGCCGGGGAAGCGCTACAGTCACCATGCACTCTAAACAGCCGGGAAGCAGCGGGTCGCCACCTCGCTCGTCTCCCCTCTCGCCCCACCTCGCTTGGAGCCATCTCCAAGCCCAGGTCGGGGCTCGGGCCAGGATTCCATGTCTCTTCTCTACCCAACGTCCTGAGGTCCCGGGATTTCTCGCCGCACAGACTCGAAAAGGGTGAGGGAGGCAAGAAAGGGGAACGTCACCCGGGAAACGAATTTGCGCCCAGAGCGCGGGAGGCGGCAGACAGGGATCGGCGGCCGGCGCCGGTCCTCAGCGCTGGGCGCTGGCGCGATGGCGTCCGGACTCCAGGACAGAGTGAGGTTGAGTCTGGGGAGACCTCAGAGCCGGCAGAAAAGCGCCCACCGCCCGCCCCCCTCCTGCCTAGAACCCCACACCTAGCTCCGCGCGCGCTTTCGCACAGAAACGCTGGCACAGGGGTAGACCGTGGCTTCTGGAGAAGTAACAGGTTCCCGCTTCGAGTCGCGCCTTCGGCTGCCGCTGTCCCAGAGCCCTCAGGTGAGACCGGCGCTCGGAGCCGGGGAGCGCAGGGGGAAATCACTCTCGATCCACTTCGGTGCGAGCCTCAGCCTCTGGGCATCCCCTGGGCGCCAACCCCGCGGGTGGGGACGCGGCGAGCGCGAGCGCGGGGGGAGGGGTCTCTGCGCCGCGCGCCGGCCGAGAGCCGGGACCCGGGCGCGCCGTGCGCGCTCGGCCGCCGAGGGCGGATGGCGGACGCCGGCGTGGTGGGGCGACCGAGAAACCGCGGGAGGAGAGGACCCCGCCGAGCGGCCGGGGCTGGGCGCCGGGAAGTCGGCCGCGCGCTTACCCACCTCGGCTCGGCGACGGCGAGCCCGGCGCCTCCGCCGCTCCCCCCAGCCGCGCCCCGCGATGCGCCCGGCTCGGCCGGCTCTGCCACGGGCGTGCTCGGCCCGGCGTCGCCTCCAGCGGCCGCCTCGCTCGCACGAGCACCGTCCCGCACGCTAGCGCCCGGAGGAGAAGAGAGCGACGCGGAGAGGCGGCTGCTGGGCTTCGGGGGAGGCGGGGCGGAGCGGGGAGGCGGGACCCGCGCCGCGGGGGAATCACGCGGCCGCGGCTCGCGCGCGGGGGCAGCTCTTCGGCGGAGCGGCGGGGCTCCTCTGCAGGTGCCTGACCGCCTCTGGAGCTTTACAAGGCGATTATAAATCCAGATCACGGTTTTGCGCCTGGAAAAAAAAAAAAAAAAAAGGTCCTATGAGTAATCCAGAATGTACTCCACACGCTCTATTTTTTGAAGTAGGCAGTGTCGGGTTAGACGAGGGAAAAGATAATTCCTGTGAAGAATCCTGCTTGGCTGGGCACTTCCGCCCTCTCCTCCCCCACCCCCATGTCGTCGAGAAGACAAGAGCAGTGGCTTTGCCTCAATTTCCTTCCCAGCAGTTCCCCAGCCACGCGAAAGCTCACGCAGTGTCCTCTCTGGCCCTCTACTCAGCCAGGATTGTTGTAAAAGCGAAGGAGGCAGAGATGAGGGGGAACCCTCAGACCCTTGAGGGAATCTCCATCTCCTTCCCACCCGTTCTCTCATCCAGCTCAAGGTCTCCCCAAAGCCCCTCACTTGAGCACAGCTACCCAGTGCCACGGCAGAGTAAAGGGTCCCGTCTCACACCCACTTTGGGCTCCCTCCTAGTGTCCACCTAGTGTAGACGAATCAGAGGCGTGGACTAGAAAGAAGTGATAAAGATTTATCCGAGGGCTTTAGGGTTTGCAGACCGAAGACACAATTCGGCAATACCCAGAGTGTTCCCAAGAAGAAAGATAGGTTGAAGGCTCTTCTCGTAGAAGTTCTTAAGAAAAGTCAGCCCTGCATGCTTAGGCTCTGGGTTGGTCCGAGAAGGTAATCCCCTCGATGACGGGGTGGTCTGGATGATGGATGCCAGGCGGTCTGGGTACCCGAACATGCTTTCCACAGTCCTTCAGGGGCAATCAGAGGGCTGTCGGGAGGGCTGATGTATATCCAGGCGTTGAGGCAAGACCGGAAAGTTAAAAAGTTGAAGTTCCCAGGTTGGTTAACATAATAGAATTGTTTTCTCACGCCTCAACCTACTCGATTTTAGTAATTCACATGACTATAGTGACTTCATTTTATTTCTTTATTCTGTTCCTCACTAACTTTGGTCCTCTTGGTGACGGGGAAAGAAGTAATTCTGGCTGATCACATCTGAAGGTTAATATGCAGGAGTGACACTCGACTCACACGGGGAACCGAGCACAGAGTGGTGACGGTGGTGTGTGTGTGTGTGTGTGTGTGTGTGTGTAAAAGTCCTTGCTTTTTAGGATTCTCCTTTTGCAACATTTAAGCACGTTTCATGAATTGCCGCGTTCAGAAAGCCCCTCACCACAAAAGGGCGTTCACGGAAAACTTCCACCAGAGGGCGCCAGGCGCCCAGAAACCGAGCGGCTCTGTGCCAGCCGGGTCTTTCCTGACGCGCCAGAGCCAACACCTGGAGGGGCTGGCTGTGCAGTCCTGTCCCTTCAAGCCATCCCCCAGCTACCCTCGTCGCTAAATTATGTTCCCCTCTTTCCTCTACTTCACCTTTTTATTTAGGGCAAAACGAAGTCGATCCTTGTGCGTGTCCGAATGACACCGCTCGTTTTCACCGTAATCCTTTTTTCCCTGTTGCTGCGCAGCAGGCGAAGGTTATTTATGGACACGTCTGCGGCCTTGCTCGTCCCCCCTAGGCCGCCTCTCCTCTCTTAATGGTTTATCACTTTCCACCACGACATAGTGGAAATGCAGAAAATCTTACAAATCTCTGAAAATTCCGTAAGGGAGATGGAAGATTTGCCCTGAGAAGATATAGTCCGATCAGTAAGAGAGATCTCGCTGTGAGGTTTGAAATAACCGCGTTGCCCTTGATACGAAAGAAAATACTGTCGCCCTCCCTGAACCTTACGATAAAAACTTGGGCACTTTTTAAACACACAAAAGCATCCTGAACAGCCAGCCTGGGGGAGCCGCAGCTCCAGGCCAGAGCTGGGGGCTGGGAAGGGTGGGCGTGCCCACTCGGCGCACGAAGCGTTCCTTGGAACCACGCGGCGCGCAGCTTCTCTCTCACGCCTGAAATGGGTGGTTTCCTCCCAGGTGAGGCTCGGAATCCCACCCACGCCCTCTCCTCCAGCCTCCCGAAGAGATGGTTGTACCAACCATGGAGCCCAGTGCCCAAGCTATTATGCAATACGCGAGGGGCAAGGAGAAAGGAGGGAAGACACAAAAAAATCCTGGCGCCCCTCCGGGTCAGCTGGCACGGGAAGGTGCCGGCTCGCCCTCTGGCTCCTCAACCTTCTCCCACGACCCAAGTTTCTCCCCAAGGAAGATTCGTTTACCTTCACCTGTGGCGTCAGACTGAGAAATTTCCAACCACTCCCTTCTGACGCCGGTGTCCAAACCGCTCACCCCTAATGTTTTTAGCCAAGAAAATGATCTCATTGGAAAAAGAAATCCACAAGACTGGGTATCACAAATTAAAGCGAGGTTGGTCCAGCTGCGGGGACCTTTCCCCTTTCTCCTTTATGGAGGGGAGGGCTAAGGGCTTGTCCTTAATTTAAAAATGTTTAATTAAATGTTAGAAATTAAACGAATATTTGTCACTTACTACGTGCCAGACACTGTTCTCATGGAGCTTACACTGTCCTAGCAGCTTATACTATCCCTGCCCTCAAGGAGTTGACATTCCAGTTAGGCGGGGAGCGTAACAGACTTGAGAACTTTGATTTATTTTCTAATTATCTCTCACCCCAACCCAGAATCCTGGGCTCGGCGGAGATGGTAAGGAACTGGAGGTCTGAGTCCCACGGTTCCGGCACGTCGAGCTCGCAGGCAGGGCCCTGCGCTTTCAGCACCGAGGACAGCGCCCGCGGTCCGGCCCCGGAGGCTCCCTTCTGGTCCGCGTCAGTCTGCAGCTCCTGCCCCGCGCCCAGCCCGCCTCCCTTCCCGCCGCAACTGCTGGTTGTTTCCCCTCGTTGGGGGCGGTGGTGGAGTATTGCGCCCCCTCCTCTCCTTCCCATAAGAAATCATACTGAGGGGGGTCGTGGCCGTCTTTTGGCTCTTCAGAACATTTGAAATCTATATTTGTTTTTTTTTCCACTCTTCTTTTTATCTTTTATGATGACCATGGGAAGGTGCTTTGGACAATGGGGGTGGGAAAATGATACTCCCTCTGGGGACTCGAACCGGAGGGGAGGGGTAGCCCGGAAGGGAGTGGTATCCGCCCAGCTGTTTGGTTGCCATTTGATCCGAGGTTCAGCGCTTTGAAGAAACGGGAACGCGACGCCCGGGGCGGGAGGAGTAGGCGAGCGCGACCCCCGGCGCTCCCCGGGCTCGCCAGCCCGCAGCCCGGCTGCCCACCCAGTCGGCGAGCGCGGCCTCCCCTTAGGCCAGCGTGGGCTGTGGCTCGGGAGCGCGACCGTGCGCCCACAGTGCCCTTTCCCACAGTCCAACCGGATTTGGAGCCGAGCCTTTCACCACAGGAAAAAAGGAGTGGGAGGGAAGAGTCCGGCGTGGAAGGGGCTCCCTCACGCGCTGCGGGGAGGCTTCCGTGCGCAAAATAGGGTCCAAGTCAAGGTGAGTAAATGAGAAACGTCAGTCGTTGGTTGTGGGTTTGTGGGTTTTTTGTTTTGTTTTTTGACGTATTTAGCATTTTTAGCCTCCGGGAAAGGTAATTGAGAGCCACCGTGTTGGTTTATTTAAGCGGGCTCTTTAAGGTGTATTTTAAGTACCTAATGGACGACAAAGGAGAGAGAGGAGTGGGAGGGAGGGAGAATATGGCAGTTCACGTGTTAAACGTCTGTCTCCTGAGACCAGGGCTGTGGGAAGCGTTGTTAAGTTTACACTGGGCTTTTCTTAGATCGGAGCTGAGGTCTATTCAGTGTGTTTGTGTACTTTAAAGGTAATTCCCCAGGTCATTCTGGACTGTGGAGACCATGGCTAAGTCGACACCCCTACCCCACAGGCCACACTCACCAACTCCTAGGAGGCAGGGAAGGGTTAAAGGGGGGCGAGGGAGGCAGAATTCCAGCGGGACGCTGGAAAGGACTCCGGAAATTACAACCGTTTCTCCTAGAGAGCTGAATTGCTCAGATAATGGCCAAATGGTCCCTTCCCCCTAGATAGCCAGACGATGAAAATACTCTAATATTAAAGAAATTAATCAAGGAAGACAGTGTGATTTGTATTAGGGCAAATCTTGTACAAATCTTAAGACGCCCAGTGCTTGTTATTCCAAACATGAAGACAAAGGGACCACCAGGTGGCGACAGACTACAATTTCTGAGAAGAAACAACGCGCCGCGCAAGGGAGCAGTTCTTCAAGGAAAACTGCAGGCCTTTTCCAGTTCACGCTCGTCCCCTGCCATATTTCACAAAGCAGGGCCTTTTTTAGATGCTGAGAGATGCTGCCGGAAGTGGCCTCACACATCGAAAGTCTCTGTCCCTTTGGTGAAAGAGAAGGGATGCAGAGTGTCCATTTCCCACAGAGCTGCTCCTCCAAGATACCCTTAAGAAGGGAACCTTTTGATATTAGGCATTTCACTGCAAAACTGGAGACCAAGGAAATAACAGATTTGGATTGCAATTCTCACAGAGAGCTCTTAGGATGTATCCATCTTTTCAATTCTTTATTCAACAAAACTAAGGCAAATTCAGTCCTTTCCCAAAGAGTGGGATACAAGAAAGATTATTTCCCAGGAGATGCTTTTAGTGAAACAGTATGAAATTGGATATTAGGTATAGTAATATTTTATCCATTTCTTTCAGTGTAAAAGCTCTTGAACTATTTAAAATACAGTAGTACCTCCATTTTTTAACATCTCCATTGATGAACATTTCTGTTTACGAACGCTGTAAACCTGGAAATGCTTCGGTTTTTGAACACGCCTCAGAAGTAGAACCTGCCACACCGCTTCTGTTGAGGGCAAGAGCCTGAGGCCCAGCTGTGGGCTGTGGATCCCTCGGTTTTTGAACATTTCAGAGCTCGGTCTTCCGGAACAGGTTATTCGAAAACCGAGGCACCACTGTAACAGGTATTTAGACTTGTTTCAGACTCAGAGGTATGGGATTTACTGCTTGTGTAAATTCTTGAAGGTTCTGATTTAGTTTTGGAGAATCTGATAATTTCTATTTCAGATAGGGGTCATGCCCTAATCCTGGCCAGTTACTCAGGGGAGAAAACTGGAATCATAGAGGGAGGAGATTCTTCACCTTTGCTGCTCTAGCTCAGTCTCCTTCATGTAAGAACTTACCTGTAACCTCACTGGAATTTTCCCACAACCAAGGTTCTCAGATCATCTGAAATCTCCACCACGGGTTTTCCCAGAGCAGTCAATCATCTGGAGCTCATTCTTTCTATCCTGCTCAATCCCAAGGCTAAGGTCCTATTTTCTTTGCCTTTGGGTACATCAGGGACCCTTTAGATCTGCACCTGAAATCTCAGGCAGTCCCTAAATATCTTCTCACCGTGGCTATAGGCACATTTTCTCAACTTCATAGCCAGGAACAGGCCACAGACAAGCATCAGAGCATGGGGAGACTTGAACTGATTAAGACATTTTCCCCTCTTCCCTAGATCAAGACTTTATACTCTATTCCTCCCTCCCCACGCCCCTCCTTGATGTAGGGCTTAGCCATGTGACTTGCTTTGGCCACGGGAATGGAGTTCAACTGCAAACCCATGAATTTCTGGGTGATGCATCATTTTGTGTCAATAGTTGACAGATACACCCAGGCCTTCAGGAGAACCAAGGTGTGACCCAGAGAAATGTCTTGGCCTAGGCTGCCCAGGATTGCTTACTGTGGGCCCAGCCTGGCCTAATGGTGGTAGTGGTGGAGGGAAGTGGGGTGTGTTAGAGACCTGCCTTTCTGTGTTTATGTTTCTCTCATTTCAAAACATGACTAACAGAAATATTTATATTATAGAGGTGAGAAGTAAATCTCATGGAAATTATGTGGTGTTTATTGTATGAATTCTCATTTAACTATCACCTCTATTTTGCTGATGAGGAAACAGAAGTCTGAAGAGCTTTCAGGACTTCTCAGACCACACACTTAGTGGGAAGTGGGCTGAAAACTTCAGTCCCAGTGCCCTGTACACTGCTCAGTGAGGCCTCCCACCTCTGCCACATAACCACGTGACCTTCGAAAATCACTTAATCTCTCTGGACGCCCATAATGGGAGCGGTAGGGGATCAGATGAGACCAGATAAGGCTTTGTTTATCTGAAATAATTTAGCATTAATATTTTGTGACTCTTTTCATTGGGGAATCTTCTTATGTTGTGAATGCTAAGGACTCCTTTCAAGGACCTCTTGAGGTGTTCCAGGCAGTTATTCACAGGAGGAAAAGCAAAAACTTTAAAGTCAGTCAGCCAAGTTCAAATCTCGATTCTACTTATCAGCTATTACTTACTGCTCTAAATGTTCTCACCTGTAAAATGGGGGCTAATAAACAGTTTTGTGGGCTATCTTATTTGATGCCCATAAAACTCAGTAAGTCCTACCATGCCTGGTTTACGGTGTTCAATAAATGTTAATTCTTGCTCCTGTTCCTTCCCCTCAGTTCAACAATGATTTTGATCCATTTAAATTTCTCCATGGATGTATAAGCTAAGCCTAAACAAGTGTTTTATTTTGTTGCCCATTTGTTTTGGCAGAGCTTGCTCATCCCGACATGGACTTGAGGCCCTTCTCTAGTGAGTTTTTTTAACCCCTAGAGAAGTTTTGATACCAAGATGAGAAAACTTTCTGATGGGACATTCAGACTCACCTGAGAAGGGATGAAAGGGAACCAGTTTTGTGACGAAGTCCTCCTTCTGCCCCAGTGACACTTGTTTTTTTAAAATATATCTTTATGGATTTGAGAGAGGAAGGGAGAGGGAGAGATAGGAACATCAACGATGAGAGTCATTGATCAGCTGCCTCCTGCGCGCCCCCCACTGGGGATCAAGCCCAACCTGGGCATATGCCCTAACCCAGAATTGAACCTCAATCTCCTGGATCCTAGGTCAACGTTCAACCGTTGAGCCACGCCCGGCCGGGCTCACTTGCTGTTTCCTGAACATTCCAGGCATGCTCCCAGCTGCAGGGACTTGGCAATTACTGCTCCTCTGCTTGGGAAAAAGCTCTTCCCCGAAGTACACATAGGACCTGTTCCTCCTTATTCCGTGGTCTTTGCTCAAATGTTCGAATGTTACTTTCTCGGTGAGACCGGGCTTTATCCGTCTATTTAAAATGGCAGTTCCCCCTCCCACAGCCTTTCCTATCCCTTTTTTTTTTTTTAATATCACTTGACATATTGTATATTTATTTATTGCTTCTTTCTTCCCACTAAAATGCAAGCTCCACGAGGGCAGGGATTTTTTTTTTTTTTTTAAACCAATGTAGTCCCAGCCTAGAATGGTTCCTGGAACACTATACCCACCCAGTGCATATTTAGCTGGTTTTTATTTTGTGCAGCTGAATAGATAGTATTTTCCTAACCTCTTCAGCTGGCCATCTGGAAGGCACTAGCAACTGCACAATGAATGCAGGCAGTTGTTTTGCATCAGTTTCTGTTCTACATCTGGATTCACGTAAGTTGAGAAGAAAATGTAAGTCCCAGAAAGTCAGAGCCATCTAGGAGTCCTCAATTAGCCTAAAAGGGAGCAGCAGCCAGTTAATGTGAGTATACAAATCACTACTTTAACAGGTTGTATAAGATCTCAATTTAGCAAGTTTTAGTTTGAGACAAGTTTCTTAAAGGATTCTTTTAATTCCATTTAGTACATATGATTTTTAATATTTTTCCTCTTATTTTCTTTCACTGGTAGGTTGCAAGCTAAGAGAAGGTAGAGTTAGGATGATGATGCTGTCTACTAATTTAAGTATTCTGCCCTTAGGATGAGCTCTTCTGATACCAACAGGAAGAAACTGAATTTGGTGCCTGTGATGATGTGGAAGAGATTTTCCTCCTAACACACTGTCCAGGGAACTGAAATTTATCATTGTTACAGAATGATCATTTTTAAATGATTCTTTCTATGGAAAGGCATTTAAAATAATTTATTAGAGATGAATATACACTTAGGGACCTGAGGGTATGAAACACCAAAAGCCTTGTTTCAGACAGAAGAGGAAGCACACTAAAGTATTTAAAAAGAGCAAAAGAAAGTCATGAGAGTTACCCAATTATTAAAATTATATGGGTAACATCCCATACAGTATTCATGTGTGGTTACCCAGAAAATGTAATGAGAATGAAGATTTGCCAAACAAGCTTTATACACTGGTTACTTATGTACCTGTCACCACTTTCAAAAATCTACAGTTGATCAATGTGGATGAGAGCTCACCACTGATTGTCAAAGTTATAAAGACCCCCCCCCCCCCAGATTTGAATCTGCCAATTTCCAGGCATGTGATCTTTAGAAAGTTACTGTCTCTTGGCCTCAATTTCTTCATATGTAAATGGAGATAATGATGTCTATCCTACACCGGTGCTATGAATAATACATTAAGATATGGAATGCTTGCCTGGCTGGGCGTGGCTCAGCGGTTGAGAGTTGACCTAGGATCCAGGCGATCAGAGTTTGATTCCCGGTCAGGGCACATGCCCAGGTTGTGGGCTCGATCAATGACTCATCATTGATGTTTCTCTCTCTCTCTCTCTCTCTCTCTCTCTCCTTTCCTCTCTCTGAAATCAATAAAGATATATTAAAAAGAAAAAGAAAAAGATTTGGAATGCTTAATACAATGCCTAACAGGTAATAGCCTATCAAAACACATAATTATCATCCTTCCTAAACATGCTTATCTTAAACATGTAAAAAATAATACTCCTTGTGCCTGTGTCCTCCAACAATAACTTCATCTTTTCCCTTTCCTTTGTAGTAAAACTCCATGTTCTCCTTTCCTCACCTTGAATGCACCGGAACTCACGAATACATGGTGCCTCCCCAGTGGTTCTGCTCTCTGTAATGTCACCAACCACCTCTTTGTTGCTACCCACTCACCCTTTCTAGTTCTTACCTTACTTGCCCTCTCTATAACTCTGGGCAAAGTTCATTTTTCCAGATCTTGAAACTCTTTTCTGGGTTTCTGTGGTGTACTCACTATCAGAAGGCTTTTAGCGGCAGTTAAAAGAAACCTCATTCCAGACTGGTTTAGACAATTAAATAGTTATTTCACATTACAGCAAAGCTCAGAGGGCTGGCTTCCCCAGCAGATTCCATGGCAGGACATCACCAGCAACCTGGGTACTTTTTTAAAAAAAATCTTTATTGATTTGAGAGG
The DNA here is from genome assembly GCF_054644295.1 of Miniopterus natalensis. Lineage (NCBI taxonomy): Eukaryota > Metazoa > Chordata > Mammalia > Chiroptera > Miniopteridae > Miniopterus > Miniopterus natalensis. The sequence continues at coordinate 42,091,622 of NC_142088.1, forward strand.
AAGGGAGAGGGAGAGAGAGAAACATCAATGATGAGTCATTGATCGGCTGCCTCCTGCACGCCCTCCACTGGTGATCGAGCCTGCAACATGGGCATGTGCCCTAACCCGGAAACGAACCATGATCTCTTGGATCACAGGTCGACACTCAACAGCTGAGCTACACCAGACTAGGCAACCTGGATTCTTTTTGCTTTACTATCCACAGCATTAGCTTCATCCTAAGATTAGTTCCACTCATGATCATTTTTAAAATTGCTGCCAGCAGTAAGTAAGGCAGTGTGCTTCCTGGTTCTTAGCCAGAGGAATGGAGGAACCTTTCCTCCCAATCATGAAATAAAGTCCTTAATTTGGTTTGGCCAATGTCGGTCACATGTCCACCTTTGGAACAACCACCACCACCAGAGAAATGCCATGTACTGGTTAGTTGAGGGTGTCTTTCTTGAATCCCTGGCTATGTGTGAGGGGATTCAAAATCAGGGCTCTCTTAGCAAAGATGCGGGGGAGGGCTGGATGCTGATAGACAACCAACAGTATCCACTATGTTTGCTTTCCTGATTTTCTTCTTGGCTGTACTTCTGTCTCCTTTGTGAATTTTTCTTCCTTGGACCACCACTTAAATGTTGTTCATCATTTAAGATAATTCTATTTTCGGTCCTCTTCTATTCAGACTACACTTTCTCTGTGGGCCACCACTGCCTTATCTTGAATTACTATCTCTAATCAAAGAGTAGTCTAACTGAGTCTAAACTAATGACTCCTAATTAAGGAGTGTATCTCTAGCCAACGTATCTCTTCTAAGTTCCATACCATGAATTCAAAAAAAACCCCTAATATCCAATACTTCCTGGGGTAGGCAGAATAACACCCCCTTCACACCAAGAAAATGTCTATGTTCTAATCCCCAGGTCCTGTAAACTGTTGGGTTACGTGGCAAAGGGCAATTAAGGTTACAGATGGAATTAAGGTTGCTAATCAGCAGACTTTGAGAGGGAAGATTATCCCCTGGGTTATCCAGATGGGCCCAAAGTAACTACAGTGTCTTTAAAGTGGGAGAGGGAGTGGAGTGTTGAGTGTATAGCTAAACTATTCCATAATATTGCTGCCTCTGCATCCATTCTATGTAGCTGAAGGGCCGACAGGGGTCTTGACCTGACACTAGCCTCTCCCTCAAGTGCATGGCCTCGATCACAGCCCAAGCTATACTCGTGGGGGAATAACAACCCCCCCCAAATAAAAAGAATGGCCACTTGTGAGGTCTGCATCAGCCAGCCCTCCAGTGCCACCTGACTACTTATGTAACTAGTGGATTGAAAGTACCTGTCTTCATTTCTTTCAGTCACTCCTATAAAATGGTGCAGAATGTCTTCCTCTAAATGTTAGCAGGCTACAAAATGCACAAAGAATAAACTATGCTGCAAACATTTTGGATATAATGTAATACTGTGCTGATATAAGAATAAAAATTCAGACTGGTACACTGAAAACAAATTACTTAGGAATAGTTTTCTCATTTTACTTAAGTTACCTTACAACTTATTTTGAAGGTGGCAGAAATTCATCAAGGAATACAGAATCAGCAAAATAATGTGGATTGATACATCAAAGGTGTAATAAAGCTGTGTAAAGGTTTCATGATAGTTTTCATGCATTCACTCGGTATATACATCACATTGTTTGCCAGGCACTTGTGCAGTTGCTATGAAAAGGATAATGTCCTGCTTCAGGGAGGTTACATTTTCTGACAGGAAGGGAGAAGATAAAAAGAGCAAGTAGTCAAATAAGAATGTCAGGTACTGATATATGCTATAAAGAGCATAAAACAAATGATATAAAAGTACCTGAAGAGGTGGTCATGGAGGGACTAAGAGTATGATTCTGGAGCTATAATGTCCACATACAAATCCAGGCTCTACCACTCAATAGGTACATGATGCTGGGCAAACTACCCATCCTCTCTGTGCCTTAGTTTTCTCATCTGTTGAATGGGAACAACAATAGTACTTACCTCATGGGTTTGTTGGCTTAAATAATGTGTGTAGAATGGTACCTGGCACACAGTGTTATGTGTTTTCAAAATACTGTTTTCCTCTCTGAGTAACTCACATTGGATCAAAGACCTAAATATTAGGAAAGAGTTCAAACTAATATGGATGAATTAACATAACTCTGTACCAAATAAAGAAGAGTTAGACTAAAATGCAGCTCTCTTTATATTTCCATGTGATACAGTAATGAAAATATATGAAGAGGAAACCACAGTAGCACCTGTCATGCCCCGTCTTCGCCTTCATCAGAGCTGTCTTCACTGGGCTCCTCACCGCTCCCTCCTTTACTCTCCCCGCTGCTGTCTCCTTCACTCTCCCCGCTGCTGTCTTCTTCACTCTCTTGGTCATCTTCAAGATTTTGAACTTTCTCTGCCACAGAAGGGACGAGAATTGCTTAATATGTTTCGTAATATTTCCACTCTGAAAAACGGCAGTTCTCCTTGCTTCTCCCTCCACTAAGAAATACATATTTTTGGAACATGAAAATTGAGCTGAACTTTGTTAAAACTGTATATAGGGTTAAAATAGTAGTACAAATAAGAATATATTCTTACTGGAATAAAGATGTTTGTGGATTTAAAATCAATTTAATTGGGAAGGAGAAGAAAATGGGGGAAGGGGGTAAAGGGGAGAAAATGGGGGAATATCTGTAATACTCTCAACTATAAAATTTTTTAAAAAGTGGTTATAAATTTAAAGAAAAATAAAGCAAATTTAAAACTAGGTCTATAAAAATACATTTTATTATTATGAATATAACTCTAACAGATAAGTAAATTCTCAAATAGAATAGGATAACTTAGAGGGTACTGGCTTTCCTTGGAATTGTGCGATAGTCCCTTTAATACAAGGGGCAATTAGCATGTTCTGTTCCCTCTAAAGACTGCTGTGCCCAGGAAGCCGCTTTGTTTGGGCAGTTCCACCCCACAGAGAAAAGGAGGTCATCTTGACCATCCACAAAGGACAAGCCAGTTTCATTAAACCACCCAAGACAACCATTTAGCCTTTTCTTAACCACTTCCTGAGGATGTACTTTGCTAATCTCCTGGGATAATGGGTTTTTAAATAGTGACTGCTCATAGTTCTATGAGAAAGAAGGAATTTCAATTTTTAAATTTACCCATTAGCAACATTTCTTCAATAAGTGAGAAAAACTCCTTGGCCTCAGGATTTTCTGGTTCATAGATTAGGACTGAAAATGACAACAGAATGTGTGTTACTAGATGTTCAAAGTGTTTCAGCAAACAGTCTCCTCAGAATGAAACTGTCAATCACAGTAAGTGAAAATGTACAAAGCAATAAACAACAATTATACCATGGGTATATTTAAGTGCAAATAGAGAAAATGCGCTACTTAACTTAGGTGCTTTATAAGAGAAATAATTCTCATTCTATTTTCTACCTCCTGTCCAAAGATTCAACCTCTGTCACTATGAGGCTTCCCTCATAGGCCTGAAACCAAGGTGTTTAGCGACTGTAATCATTCCACAAACAAGGCACAAATCTTGCAAAAATAGACTTAGCTAATAATAATGTGTCTAGAGTCTGTTAATCTCTCATCTCATCTCACCCTCCCACAATCTACATGACATCCTTTACTAAAGGCCTCATCTGAACACATAGGAACAATTTTGGGGGTTTTTGGTTTGTGTGTGTGTGTGCGCGCACATGCAAGCTCTTCCATGGCAGATATGACATTTTTAAAAACTGATCTTTCAAATAGGAGAACTGATCTTTCTTATTTTTCTTCATCCTTAAAGGTCTGCCCTAGTGTACACCCCAGTCATTGCCACCTTCACAGCATTCTCCCCTCTTGATCAGCCACTGTCTTGAGCACTTTATTCCTTTGTTGATCCTTATGTGAATGTCTCATCAATCCTTTGGGTCATACCAAGAGATTTTTTAAGGCTTGTTGGTATGTTACCAATGTCCTAGAGGCCAGAACAATTTACACCTTTCGTTTGAGAGTTTTCTAGACTATTTTATTTTTCAGATCTCTATCATCTTCCTGCCTGCCTTGAGGAGTATTCAGAGTTCAGCGTCATCCATTTAATGTTGTGACTCCTGTGATCCTGATGGCACCCAGGGGGCACTGAAACATCAAGCGTGCTATACTGGCCTGGCTAAGAGGAAGAGAGATAATTGTGGATGGCTCAACTAGGCCCCATTAGCTCATAGGACCTCACCCCACATGGCTTTCATCCTGACACACCAAACCAGTGTCTTTATTTCCTAATCCTTTACCATCAAGCTGCATTAGCATGACAGTGTGCCTGCTCAGAAGCTGCTTTGAAGGATCCTACAGGTATTTATACAACTTTTAAGTCCCTCAGACTAGAGGCTATTCTAGGGTCTAGAATTGGGGAAACCAATTCTCCTCTCTATAAGATTCATAATAGTTATGAGCATATTCTTCTGTCTAGAAGGTTGGTCTTGTTCACTGTTTACATCCCTAGAGTGCCTGGCACAGAGCTGGAGCTCTCAAAACATTAAAAAATGAAATAAATGAATATAGACAACTGAGTAGAAAACTTATTTTTTGCCTATATAAATTATATCTAGGCAATAGGAAAGAATGACTTCTTTTACTCAAAAAGAGAAAAACACATTATAGGAACTGTTTTCTGAAGATACATACGAAGTTGTGTTAGACTTATGATGAGAATCATTTTGGTTTTCAGGCCATTATTCTTAAACGTTTACAATTATTATAGTAGATGAAATAGGTCTTCTAGGCTAGTAGAATCTAGGGCTGCCTGTGAGCAGAAGTGTGGAAACCGAGAAGATTGAGCTGCGGATTCCATTCTTGCAAGTGAAAAGACCAAGAAATAGGAAGACTGGCACAAAATCTCAGTCATTCATGAGATATAACTAAGATAAGTACTCAGAGCTCTTGACTTTCAGTCCACTTAAAAATCACTTTTCCAGGCTGAGCCAATGCCTGGCAGGAGAGGCATGGAGTGGAGCAGAGACAGCAGTTCAGCAGGAAAACGACTGAGGAAATATTAGGACCAAATAAAAACTGAGTGTGACAGCAAGAAACCAGGGCCCGGCCGGGCATGGCTCAGCAGCTGAGCATTGACCTAAGATCCAGGAGATCGAGGTTCAATTCCTGGTCGGGGCGCATGCCTGGGTTGCGGGCTCTGTCCCCTGTAGGGGGCATGCAGGAGGCAGCTGATAGATGATTCATCATTGATGTTCCTATCTCTCTCTCCCTCTCCCTTCCTCTCTCTGAAATCAATAAAAATATATTAAAAAATAAAGTAACCAATATTTTAAAAAAAAGAAAAAGAAAAGAAAACACACCAGGAACCTGAGGCTTTGTTCGAGAAAATGGATTTGTAAAACATTTCTGAAGGGACAAAGATACATTATTTCATATAAATTATTTCACAGAATAAATATATTTATTAATAAAATAAATATATTAGTCAACATAGGAGCCATTTCAAACCTGCTTGGTCCATAAAAGTATCTCTTTTCCAAGTCTCTGCCTGTTTGACCAGAAGTATGAGTTTATTAATAAAATGAGGAAATGGAAATATAATAGGATATCATAGGCTTTTAAGCCAGACCACTTGGTAGCTGTGTGACTTTGTGTGAACTAGTTTTCTTTGCTAGCTTCAATTTCCTCATCTGTAAAGTAGGGTTAATTAAATCAGCCTCACAGAATTGTTTTAAGAATTAAACAATGTAACACTAATGCTCCCCTAGTAGGTGCTCAATACATGCACATATACATAAATATGTAAATAGATAATCTATGTTTACACACATAAATATATAAATATCTACAGAGAGAAAGGGGGAGTGTCTGTAGAAGAGCTAGAAGTTGGAAAAAAAGAGACAGAAGTGTTCCTGTTAGCATCACAGCACTAGCCCTTCCTTCTTCCTGAGACAGAGTCTGTCTTCAGCTCTCTGTTCTTCTTGGAACTTGCTTGGCACTGCTAAACCTGGGCCTCCTACCTTTACATCCTTAGCTGGGAATCTGCCTCAAGGGTAGCCAATCTAACTATGTATACTCCCTCCCCATCTTTGGGCCTCTTTTCCCATGTTTCCCATCAGCCTCTTCTTCCTCTTGGGAGCAGTGTTCTTTCTCAGGTGGCTTCCTGGATCCTGGTGCCTGTCTGAGGGCCCTCCATAGCTCCTTTTCCTACAGTCTAGTCCTTAGTTTTAAAGGCACCACTTTTTGAAACAGACAGAAAAAGAGTGAACAGTGCTACTAGCTGAGCTGTAGGGATGAAAACCAAACCAGATCATGTCTATGTCAACCCCAAAAGGGTTCTGAGCAAGTGTGCTCTGATTCCTGCTTTCTCTCCAGCTCCCAGCATAATGCCTGGTACAGATATGGTGCTCAATATGTATTTGTTGGAAGGAAGGATGGTAGTGAGTGAGTTTTTAAAGGGATATAGCCCCATTAAGATAGATCAATTTGGACTTTTCCATCCCCATTGACCTGGCACTTAATGAGTGTTCACCCATTTGAGTCTGGTCAATAAGCATTTTTTTGAGCACCTGCTACTTATGCAGCTCACGGCAGGGCTGACAGCCTAAACTGACTGACAAATATAATATCAGTGCATATATTTTCTAAGCTTCAGCCAAAGGCTTTCTAAAAATCATTGATGAATACTGAAATATGATATATAAATTTCCCTACAATTAGTGTCCACAGGAAACTCAGAGAACTGAGAGCTAGAGCTACAGAGTCACTCACTTCTACACTAGCCCCTCAGAGAAGAAAGGGCTTGTGGGAGAAGGAGGCTTGGCTTCCAGGTCTGGCTGTGTCACCTGCTTCCTGGGTGGGGCTGCCAAAGCTGCTTAACTTCTTTCTGCTTCAGTTTCATTATTTATAAAAATAGAGGATAGGACATGATTCTCTCTAAGGATTCCTTCTGATTGGAAATTTATGTATGTGGGCCACCAAAAGTAGTTTTGATCAAAATAGTTTTATTCAATGGCTTTAAGGTCAAAAGTACAAAACATGGCTTATTATTTTGGATACAAAATAGGTAGTATTAAAGCATCCAAGAAACCTATTTTAAAAATTAGCCAATGATTTCAGAAGTACTGTATACACAGTGGGGACTCTGTGTGAGGCATGTGAGAGGAGACTCTCACAGTCCCTACATTGCATTTTCACTTCAAGGACTTGGACCAAGAGACTTAAGTCTAACATCAGGCCTATTGTCCATAAAGTTTATTGGAGAGTTGCCATTTTCACTTTTAAAATAACTATGACATATGTATTAAAGAAAAAGATGGGCAAAATAGTTGAAAACATTGTGGACTTCAACAGAGAGCCAGAATCTTTCAAAATCATTAAATTGACTTTCTAAAACTGGAAAACACAATCTTTGAAATGAAGAACTCACTGGATGGTTTTAATAGCAGACTGGACACAGCAGAAGACAGGATAAGTTAACTCAAGTACAGGTCAAAGAAAATATCCAAACTGAAACAAAGAAAGGAAAAGAAATGGAAAAAAACCAAAGTTGAGTATAAGATACATGTGGGACACCATAAAAAAAAGTCTAATTTATGAGTAACTGAAGACCCAGGAAGAAAAGAGAGAAAGAGAATAGGGCAGAAGTGATATTTGAAAAGGTAATGGCCAAGAAACTTTCAAAGTTAATGAAAACAGCAACCCAAAGAATTAGGAAACTCGGGAAACTTCTCAAACCTCCCTTTGTATAGAGACAAAACCACAAATATTTTGAACATCGTCAAACCACTAAAAACCAAAGATAGAAAGAAAAAAGAGTGGGGTAATATTCTTCTACTCAAAAACGTCTACTGGTTTCCTACTAAGGAAAAAAGCGAGGACCCTAAGCTGTGAAAAGGTGCTATGCAATCTGCACAACCCCAATCCGTAACCTCTGTGGCCTCAGTTCCTATCACACTCCCCTTGGTTATTCTCTCCAGTTAAACACTGTCCTTGTTGTTCGTGAGGCACACTCGCATCTCAGCACATTTGCTATTAGTCCTGCCTGGAGCTCACTCCTTCCAGATACCCATGTGGCTAGTTCAACTTCCTGTCTTTGCGCAAGTCTTTCAATGAGGCCTTCTGGGACCATCCTATCTGAAACTGCTTTGTCTCCTCCCAGTGCTTTCTATTCCTTCTTCCCTACTTTATTTTCTTAGATAGCACCTATCATTTATGACACACTCTTTATATGTGAGTTTATTATCTGTCTGACACTAGATATAAATGTGGGATCATTATCTGTCTTGTTGACTGCTGTATTTCCAGTGTCTAGAACAGTGCCTGGCACATGGAAGCACCCAAGTATTTGTGGAATAATTGCATGTTAAGTAAGGTTTGCTCCACTACCTGACACTTCTTTAAAACTAAAGGCATAAAGTTACCTACCATTATCATAAAGATAAGGATTTGGACTTACCTTCATGGTAATTAATTCGTTTCTTTTACTTGATCTCACTCAAAGTTAGTCTAGAAGTCTAAATTTGCCCTTATACCAATCAACCTAATTTACTGTCAAGGAATCACTGAGACACTACTGGGGAAAGTCACTGGACTTATAGTAATCAAACCATCTTATATATTTATGTGATGTATTTAGAAACAAAGAGAAGGTTGGAAAACAAAGTATTTTATACTTACTCATCTGACATAATTTTTTAGCCAAATGGTAGTCTTGGCCCATTTCTGCTTTCAGGAACTGGAAAACATTAAGAAATTCTTCAGATAGGTAGGTCCAGAGAGAATTAAAGTGTCAATTATAAACTCCCTAGAAAATATTCCATTAATGATTAACTATTTTGCTTTTAACATTTACACATGTTTTTCCAGGAGTAAGTCTGTAATCAGTCAACCAATTAACTGTATTTAGGGACTTCTCACGGCAAGGCAACATATGTAAAATAAGTATGATAGCTCTATTTTGCTGCAGCCACACTATATGTATACTCCTGAACAAGTTGAAAATATACAGGTTGATTCAACTGGCAGAGACAGTGAAGACATTAATCACTATCACATATCCTTTTGGTTCAGATACAGCTTTTATTTGTGAACTCAGTCCATAATTACATGATAATACTTAGTAAAAAAAATGTAGATTTACAAGTATGTATAGTCACTATTTTCTAGTATTGCTCTCATACCATCCTGCTTTTACTATTTTTATTATATTTTTCTTGTTACAGAGTAATACATACCTTTGTGTGTAGAAAATTTAAAAGCTAAATAAACATATTCTGTTCCCAATTCAAAAGCCTCTATATTTCTACCACCCAGAGATGTTTATTATTACATTCATGTATATTGTTTCCATAAATGACTACATATTTACAAAAACTAGAATTGTTCAGTAACTTTTAAAAATAAATCATGTTCATACTCACATATCATGATCATTTTCTCCCATGGAATTAAATATTCTTACATATTTTTTATTTACTTAGGCTGCCATTTACTAAACTAATATTTTATTATTAATTATCTAAACTGCTTCTTTTTAAAAAATTAGCCTATACTTAGATGATTGTTCTTGCTTGGGTGTGACATATTCTGTACCATATGTAGATACACTTGGTTTGCTTTCCAAGAGACATGAGCATCAAATCATAAAAAAAAATCAAAAAAATCCCACAAAACTAAAAACCACTTCTCACACATTTCCAGATATTTGATTAATACCCAGGTGCCATTTTAAGAAGCAGTTCTCTAACCATTTTCTACATTTCTCTGATGGGTATTAGATTATGTATATTTTTCTAATATAAAGAGAACTTTTCTAGAGATTTTTCTATACGTAATCTCATCACAATTCTCATTTATTTACATATTAATAATTTTCTTATATTTTTAAAATCTATTCCTAAGGTTAAGACATGTTCATTTTCATTCCTATTTGTACTTTTCTTTCATTTTAATTATAATATCTAGTGTTTGATCCATGTCATTTTCTTCAAATATCTAGCTCTTAAGTTGATATATTAATTTGGTTTTTACTTTGAATTATTAATTTGTTCTTTTAATTCATTTTTTTGTACTTTTCCTTATATTTATTTTGGTTTTCTTCTAGTTTTTGGCATTAATATTTAGTTCATTTACTGTCACTTTTCAGTCATCATCACCATCACCATCATCATCATCAAAGCATTTAAAACTCTAAGCACTTCAAATGTTTTAATATTTAGTGTTATGTTATCACTATTTTCTAAATAGGTTATAAGTTTAGATTTTTATTTTTAATTCATGTGTCACTTAGAAGAATATCTTTTAGTTTTAAGTAGTTTTGTTATTGATTATTTTCATTATCTGTTTATATTTTTAAAATCTTTATGGAAAATGTAAATATACACAGTAGAGAAAATTGTAAAAGAAATGCATGCTCCCAATTCTTATCTTCAAAAATTAACATTTTACCAATTTGATTTTATGAATATCACCATATACTCTTTTCCCCCCTCTGCCTAGACTATTTAAAAGTAGTTTATGGATATCACCTCATTTCACTTTAAATTAAAAACACAATCACATTAATGCTATCACACCTAACAAAATTAATAAGAATTTTTTATTTTATTTTTTTTTAAAGATATCTTTATTGATTTCAGAGAGAGGAAGGGAGAGGAAGAGAGAGAGGTAGAAACATCAATGATGAGAGAGTCATTGATCGGCTGCAGCCCACAACCTGGGCATGTGCCCTGACCAGGAATCGAACCCCGACCTCCTGAATCCTAGGTCGATGCTCAACCGCTGAGCCAAGCCCGGCCGCGCAAGAATTTCTTAGTATCAACTAAGATCCAGTGTATTTAATGAAGCATTATATTAAAAATACTAGCCTCAGAAAATAAAAGGTACATGGAATCCATTTCAAAGGCTCCTTTGCATTGATCTATTTTTTCTTTGTATTGATCTATTTTATGTTGTTAACATAAAATATATTCTCTTTCAATAGTTCAAAAGCCAGTGAAATTAAGAAATTCATGCAATGGATATCTGGCTAAAAACTTTCATGAAAAGGGCAGAGGTCAGAAAAAAATATTTGAAGACTTAATTGAATATTTTCCAATTCCGGTGAAAACTATAAACTCATAGATCCAAGAATCTCAATGAACACAAGAATCAAGGCACATCAAAATCAAATTGCCAATAATAATACTACAGATAAAAAATTTTAAAAATAGACAAAATGATATAATACAGACTAATAAAGATAATAACAGCAGACATCTTTTCTGAAACTATGCATCTTTTCAGAAAGTAGTATTAGACAATAGAGTAACCTTTCAAATTATAGGAAATAACCTGGCAACCTAGATTTCTTGAGCTAACATATCCTTTATAAAAGGCGATAGTAAAACTTTTTCAGACAAACAACAGCTGAGAGAATTCACTGCCAGCAGAATTGCACTATAAAATATACTGAGGGAGGTTTTTCAGGTAAAAAAAAAAATAATATTAGTTGAAAAGTTGGACCCTCACAAAACTATGAAGAACAGCAGAAATGTGTTTCAAAAAAGATCTTCCACTTGGCAGGTGTGGAACGGTGGTTAAATGTTGTCCTACGCACAAGGTCGTCACTGGTTCAATTCCCAATCAGGGCACATGCCTGGCCCAGTAGGGGGCATGCAAAACGTGGCTGATTGCTGTTTCTCTCTCATCAATGTTTCTCTCTCTCTCCCCCTCTCCTTTCCTCTCTCTGAAATCAATAAAAACATATTTGAAAAAAAGAAAAAAGATATCTTCCAATTAAAAAAATCTCTTTAAAAGATAATTGACCACTTAAAGCAAAAATAACAATTGTATTGTGAAGCTTATACCATGTGCAGAAGTAAAATGTATGACAACAATAATACCAAGGATGAGAAGGGGACATGAAAATGTACTATTATAAAGTCCATACAATATACATGAAGTTGTGTAATACTAAGTAAAGGTAGACTGTGATACCACATTAAATGAGGTAAAATTGTTTTGTTCTCCACAGAATTATCAGTAAATGTACAAGTTTTGCATGTGACGTTTCAGGCTTCAGTGCCTTTGCCCATGCTGTTTCCTATGCCAGGAATGCCTTCTCCTCTTGTTTACCAGATAGATTCCTACCTTCCCTCTTCCTTCAAGTTTCTAAGATGTACACACGTCTCTTCCTTTTATCCTGTTTCTCCTATTTCTTTTCTCAATTATCCACTTAATCCTCCATCCCCAGAGAACTTCATAAATACTCCTACTACCACATATTTCATTTTATTATAAATTGTATTATATAAATAATATGTCTGTTAGTTCTCAAAGGTCTTTATTTATTTCTACATATTCCTAGTAACTAGCATGGTGCCCACACTTAATGTAGAAACATTCCTTTAAACAGTCGCTGAAGAGTTTTATACCAAAACTTCTCTTATTCCTGCTCCTGCCTTTACCAGAATACTGTCAGTTCTAGAATCTTCTCTCACCTCTGCCCTGGTGAAAGTTATGAGAGAGATGAGTAGCCAGGTAAGCATCTATACATGGGCAAAAACCTCTTTACTATTTTTTTAATCTTCAAGGATATAGACTATTTAGTTATTTAATATTTTTAAGTGTCTTAAATTATAATGCACAAGTAGAGCTTACTTCTGCCATTAACTCTAATGGGGCACGAGTGTCCTTATTTGGATTACTGTCTTCATTCTCTTCACCATTGGTGTCATCTTCACCATCCTCTTCTGTTGATTCGAAGAACTTATCAGTATCCCGAAGGCAATATTCATTATTTTTCTCCTGCTTTGCAATGACTTCATCTTTGTCCATTTCACCTAAAACAACATATATAATTAATCAATAAATATTTAAAAGTTCAGCCCAGCAGGGTGTGGCTCAGTGGTTGAACGTCAACCTAGGATCCAGGCGATCGGGGTTCGATTCCTGGTCAGGGCACATGCCCTGGCTGCGGGCTGCAGCTGATCAATGACTCTCTCATCATTGATGTTTCTCTCTCTCTCTCTCTCTCTCCCCCTCTCCCTTCCTCTCTCTGAAATCAAAAAAAATATATTTAAAAAAAAAAAGTTCAAAAATTTGAAATGGTTACTCCTAAACGATAATGTAACAAGTGTACATGTTGCCTACATGGCTTTCTGTGCTGGGGTTTATTTTTTCCCATGACTAAACAGCACTGATTTCCATTTTCAAAAACGGTAATAAAACTGCCAAGTGAAAGAGAGAAAAACCCAAACCAATTAACACTGAGCTCATGTTAATGTCAATTGTTTAGTGCCTGAAATTTTAATAAATGGAAAACAGTTTTGTTTATAAAGAATATAATTTCAAGAAAAAAAATTAATACTATTCTATCTCTAGAAATATATTTCCTAAATTGTTCTTATAGGAGGGTAAATATAAAGTAAAAAGCCTGGAGAGTAAAAGTAAGTCTGGAAAGGCTCGAAGCAATAGTCCTTCTTAGGTCACGTCACTCCTTGGATACTTGAGAATAAAGCTCTCTCTCTCTAAACACACACACAAACAGGAAGAAATACATGTGGAGTATTCTAAATATAACCAAAGGTTATACATAGCATTATTAATTATTTTGCTTAATGTCAAGTCACATTACCTACGACCAAACATAGATGACTGAAAAATAAAAACTAAATGCTACTGACTCTACCCATTCAGTGCCTGGCACTATGCTGAGTCCCAGGAACAGAAAAATGAATAGTCCTTGATCTGAGAGTACTTGCAAAAACTCTAACTGGGGAGTCAGAAACATGGATAATTGTAAAACAGCATGGACAAACAGTGAAGATAATGTTCTAGGTAAATGGGAGAGCAAAGGAGGGCCGCATCCCAGTCTGGGGAGTGGTTAGGAACTGGCCAATCTGAGCAGATCAGTTTTTCCAGGGAGGGAGGACAGCATGAGCCAATGCAGAAACAAGAATGTGTGTGGACTACAAGCACTTTGACGCTGCTTGAGGGTCAAGGTTGAGGCTGAAATGGTGACAGATGTGGCTGGAAGTGTAGGTAAGGCTGGCTGGATAATGGAGAATCTTGTGGGCCAGAAATCTTAGGGTTTATCCTAAGAATGAAGGGGCTACTAATGAAAGGTTTTATGTAAGGAAACAAGTATGATCAATTCTGTGTTTCTGAGGGAAATCTTGGATAGCAGAGTGAAAAGTGCATTTGAGGGAAGACAGACAGAGTAAGGAGAGAGGTTAGAGTTCTCTCCCAAAAATCCAAGTGAGAGAGATGATAAGGCACTAGTAAGACAGGGATAGAGAAGTGATAAATTAGAGAAATATTTAAGAGGTAAAATCTCCATGGTACGAACTATTAGAATATTTTCCAAACTTCAGTAATTCTTATACTATCTTCATCCATTTGCCATATATGAATATCATCTATACTAATTAACATTTTTCTTTGAATCTACTTTTTAACTTATACATTTTGTCAGATCATAAATATTATCATCCATGAAACTGATGGATGTATTAACAACAGTAACATATAATAATCATAATACATATATGCCATTACTCTTCTGAACACTAAATATATTAACTCATTTAATTCTCCAAACATCCCAAGGAGGTTTTACTTTTATCCCATTCCTAGATGAAACTGAGGAACAGAGAGGTTAAGTAACCTGCCCAGATTCACACTGCTAATTAAGTGGTAGATCTGGAAGTCAGTCTGGCTCCAGAGTCCATATTCTCAACCACATCTTATATTATTTTTTTCTAACACATATTAAAACATACTACTATTAAAGTAATTTTTTAAAAAGTTTAGTATGTGTTTTCTAAACTTATCTCTTTGGGAAACACCATTCAATGAGCTTACAGGACTCCTCTGGCTCTATGGATATCTCTCACAGTTTCATACTAACTTGTGCTACACCATCCCTTTCTTGTCAGATTTAGAGTATCTGGGAAGTCTTGTGAGATGCCTTCTGGAGTGCTCTAAATGCAGCAACACTTGTGTTGAAAGAAGAAAATGAGGAAATCCAGGAGAGCTCAAGAGAAAACAATGTTAAGGGAACACAGACCAAAAAAAGAAAAAGTTGGTAAAACTCTTGACTCTAAAGCAAACTCTTGACTTTAAAAAAAAAAAAAAAAGTGCTACCCTGAAAAGGGATACCAAGTCCTTCTAAGGGTAGGATGGCTGGGCTATTCAAGCCATCTACCTGCTTCTGTTTCCTTTACAGTCTCCATTAGCTCACAGCCATTCCGATTTTCCAATGTGTATCCAGCCTGTTCACTGGCTCATCACACTGTCATCATCAGAATAGGGAATTCAGGACTGTATGTGATGTCACAGAAACTGCCTCAGTTAATCCACAAACACACATTGAGCTTCATGAGAGAGGTTTTCTGATCCTAGATGTAAGGCAGTCCTCTCCCAGGTGCCATTTATTAACATTATAACATCCATCACAACCCGTCATTGTGCTGCTTTTTTGCTTGTATTTATTTTATATTGTTTACTATTTATTTTTAATAGTCGGTTGTCTATCTCCCACTAGAATGTGAACTTCATAAAGGCAAGGACCCTATTTGCTAACTATTGTATCCACAGCTTCTAAGCCAGTGCCTTTCACTCAATAAACTATTGTTGAATGAATGAACTTGTTAATGCTTTCATTAGGTATTTTAATTCACTCTCTATTCATACTCTATTATTATCATTTCACGTAATGTTTTTCCATGGATCCTATACCTGACTGCGTATATGGTACATGAATTTGAAAAGGTACTGATTCCCATGACCCTCCCCAGACCTACAGAGTTGTCAACATTCCAAAAGTCATGGTGAAAGAGGAATGAATTAGAAGCAACAGTTACTCAAAACAAAAGCAAAACCAAGTGTTATTACCTGTGCTTTCTTTTAAGAAGGATGATGACCATAGCTTAGGCTGTGGATTTGTTTCTGTATCTTTATTTTCAATACTCTTTGAAGGTACTCTATTTTCAGTATTCTTTAAAGAGACTTTATTTTCAATACTTTTTGAAGAGACTTCCTTCCTAAATGTTAAAGTAGATAGTAAAAAAATATTTTCCTAGGTCAAAATTCTGTTTAAGGCTTTATATGGGTCCACACACACACTTATTTAATATAAACATACAGTATAATATACCAACAATAAACTAAATAGCTAAAATGCAGTATCTTCTTTGTGGGAAAGCATTAAAAATAATTTTTACTGGTGATTAAAATTCTGTTTCTGCTTGGCATTTGTCATTGTGTAATGATTCTTAGAACCTTTTCAGAATTCTTTAACACAGAATATATAAGCAATCAGTTCTATGAATGTCTGGCACATCATTGTAACATATATAATGGAACAAAACTATGAAATACTAGCCATTTTTTAAGTTTGTAAATCAATTTTTACTATTGCTAAATGCTACACTGAGAGAGTGCAACACTAATATTAATCTTTGGTCATAATAAAAAGTAGCCTGCTTTTTCATTAAGTCATTGAAATCAAAATGGATTCTCTCTTTTAGCCTTTACACCCGAAACCTCATGTCAATAAACAACGCACTGAGACAGAGGATTCATGTGTGGTGCACTCTGTTTACAATGACAGGCACTCATGCTGGTGGAAAAATAAGCCTAAGTCTGTATTCCGTGGTTTTAAGATTCTTTTAATGTGTCTCCTTTACCAAGTTTAAAAATTCAGCTCCTAGTTTGCATGGAAAGATATAAAAAGATGTAAAGTATTATTTTTTCTCCCAAAGTTATAGTGGCTTTGTTTTATATCCAATGAAATTTGAATGCAGAACATTAGTACTGCAGTTAAGTTAGTGGTCTTGTACCGTGATTTAGCAAAGAGGCAGAACAGCTTGTTATGTTCTATTTTTAAAATATGTTTTTATGGATTTGAGAGAGAGAGAGAGAGAGAAACACTGGTCGCTGCCTCCCGTCCCACCACTGGGGATCAAGCAACCTGGGAATCAAACCGGTGACCTCCTGGTGCATGGGACAGCGTTCAATCCACTGAGCCACATGGGCAGAGCTGTTATATTCTTAATACAACAGGAGGGAATAGAATCCTCACTTCCCCAGTATATTCTGCTAAAGCAAACCCCTCCCTGGTAAGACAAAATGGACAGCAAAGATGATTTGTCTGCCTCTGCTCTCCTCAATTTTCTAATTTCGAAAGAAAACATCCGAGAGGAAACTCTACATGTGAAAAGTTGAGAAGTCACAAGTATTTAATTTCTAGCATGGTGAGATTCCTATTATAACCAAAGATCATCACAAGTGATTACTAGAATTTATTTGCTCTAATAGTAAATCTAGATTAAAGGGCTTTACTGCCTACCTCCCTCCACCCTCCCAAAATTATAGTATTTTGTTGAATCCAAGATACCATATATTTATAAGACATACCATTATTTAAGAAAAAGAAAAAGCATTGCCAAGTTTAAGATGCCATCGATTGTAAGAGATGTTAAACTATGATGAAATATGTTACTTATATATTGACTAAGTTATACCCCAAAGAAGAGAATTTAGCTAGTATAGTTCTGGGTACTTGCATTGTTGGAAATGCTTTTAATAGTCTTAATGACACAACATGGAGGAAGTCAATATACTCAATGGCCTGAAAACAAATAGGATATTACTATTTGGAAGCATTAATGTGCCATAAAAATATATATGAAAATTGGGGCCAAATCATCATTTAACAATAAAATATGAATTCCTTTTCTGCTCACTTTCTGTTGTCTTTCTCATATAGTCTCGAAGACTCAAAGGCCCAATGACTGACCCCCTCTTCAACAATAATCTATTGACTTCCATTTGCGAAAGCGCTATTATTCATAGTAATAATGCCTCTAACTATTTAAGAAAAATAGATAACCGGTATACTCTAAAATATCTGTTATTTCAATACAGTTATAATTAAGGAAAGACTCAAATTTTTACTTTATGTAATATCCTTTGGAAATGGAAGATATTTAATTTAGCATCTGCTTAAGTTTGAGAGTTAGTCAAGTTAGATATCTCACTGGAACATATTAATGCTAGAGGGTAAATAATCTAGGTTTTAGGATTATTCCTCTGTTAAGAGTACTGGGTATATTTATGAAACGTCCCCAGATTTCTATTGGAATTAACAAGTTTTTCAGGAAGTTTATATTTTAAACTTTGTTTTAAAATGATTTATAATTTGTCAAACATGGGCCTAAAAATTAATTAAAACTTATTTTCTAAAAATGTCTTAGCTATATTTAGAGAAACCTGTGTTGCTGACATATAAAGTTTGCTGCCCAATCTTAGTCTTTGTCCGAAGATGCATTTACTTAAAGTATAAAAATGGGAATAAAAAAATAACTTTTCACTTTAGAAGAGAAAACATATGATTATGAAAAAACATATAGATATAACTTTTCAACCTCAGAGCATTGAGTGCTGTGGGTCTGTTTCAGCCATTTACACTTCACATCTCTGAGTATGCTCAAAAGCTTGACCAAAAACATCAACAGATCAAAGGCCCAAGATCTATAAAACTTTGTCCAGCATTAAAGATATATTTTACCTTTACTACTGAAAAGTTTGTTAATTAAGTGCATTCTGTTGGGTGGACAAAATATTTTACACATGGATCTATGAGGGGAAAGGGAATTATAAATGTGAGGTTTGTGTGCAGAGAAGTTTGAAACTCATGGTTTATAAAGTCCTTGTGGCTTGGACTAGAATGAAAATCAATCAGAAGATTAAAGCAAAGAACTGGTGGAGAAAGAAAACTTCTAGTTTCCCCCTAACCCAAGCTGGATAGGACTTTTTGGCAAATTCCACTTGCCAGTCAGACTATGGAGCCAACAGCGGGGTGGAAAGTGGAATCTGAAGCTACACTGAGAAAATTCATCACCTTTGCAGGTCAGTTACCTAGTCCCCAAACAAAGGTCCCACATGATTTTCTATTTTCTTACTTAATCATTTTTTTCCAGGACTGGCCCTGTTTGCCTTCAACTCTGGGTAAGGTACCTGAGGTGACAACACCACACAACGATGAAGCTTATTGGTTACATTAACCATCCACTTCAAACAACAACCAAACCCAAACTCTTCTCTGCAAGCAAATTAAGGGGAAAATGCTCATCTTACCCTTTCAAAAAATAGTTTGATGAGCAGATGCAATTATTAATGAGATCAAGAGAAAAAGTAGGTACTCTGCTTTTGTATTTTGGTCCTGGCTGCCTTTGATTTATCCCTGGAGTACAACTACCTCAGGGTGTGGATCACTCCTGCTCCAATTCCAACATTGTTTATCACAGTCTCAGAATACTGGGCTCATAGTAGGCAAAACAATTTATTTTCATTAATGACCTACTAACTTCCATTACTATCATTAAAAGTTATATTTCACTCAAAGACTACTAAAATTGTCTTAGTTTTTTTTTAAATTTAAATGCTTTCAACCATGTAATAGGATATACATATATTTAACAGGGCATTTATTTGTTCTGGTTGTCTATAATATTAAATCTGAAATAAACAGATTCTCATCATTGATCTATTATACATTACTCTCCCTTTAATATAAAAATATATATTCAATATATAATTTACAACAAAGCCAAAATAGATTCTAATTTTAATCTTTAGGTTTGACAGTATGAAATCAAAATATATGTTGCATTAGGTGAAATTTTTCCCAGCCAGTAATATTCACAGTAAGCCAAAATAATATTATTTGAATAGAATCCCACCGGAACAGTGCTTACAAACCTATCAATAATTGATATCTATGAATGTGTTTTATGATCAACTTTCAAAATGTGATTTTTCATGGACTAAATGATAGAATTTTTTTTCAGGTGGTAGGAGATGATCCTATCAGGAAGGGCTTTGATGATCAGAATCAGTAACCCTGAACAAATCAGGTACTTAATATTTAGCTACTAAGTTTAAACTGAACCATAATTCTTTTTAACACTAATCTCTTCATCTACTTGGGGTGATTATGTATTTTCCTTATTTAGTAGTAATGAATCATCTCATAGTAATTAAAGAATCTGTTTATAAATATAAAGAGATATTCTGAAAGAAATGAGCAATTATCAAAGGGAAATAGAAATGAGAATTATATAAGTTAAATACACACTACTTGGTGTGTAAGCATTTAAAAGTAGAAGTGAATAGTATCTATATCTCTACATTTTTATCAAAATTCACACTTCATTTTAAATGTCCTTTTATCTAGTAACAATTGCTTAGATTGAAGCAAAAGCTAAAGTGCTAATCCATGCATTTTTGGCCTTTCAAATTTAATTGGGTGACAAATGATTGCATTATCTAGTTCTAATTGCTCAAAAGGCATGTGATAGATCAGTTGCACAACCGGAGACATTTTCTTACTCTGATATTGTTTCATTTGGTTCAATCATCACTTTTTCTGAAAGAGAAGAAGAAAAAAAAACCTCAGTATTTTATCAATAGTGATGTTCCTAAGAGAAATTCCTGACTGGCAAATATTTAGGCATTTTTTGAATGACAGACAATATAATAAAGGATTTAATTGCTAAGTCTTTCAACCACACTTGACCATTTCAGTAAACTATCTTCTTAATATTTAAGACAAAATGGTGTTCAAACATATTCTTTTCAAGCAATAAATCATTTACCCTTTGGATCAAACACTAGCCATTTGCCATTCTGTCTATATTTTGGTGCCTAAAATAGAAGCAGAAATAAAAACTAACATTATTATTTTCATTTGAGGTATTTGAAATAACTTACTCATAGTCTTTATATAAACATTTCTGTTACCTAGGCTAACTGGTAACTTCATCCTAAAACAATTATTCAAAAACTATATAAATTGATGATAAAATAGAACTAAAGTGTCCTAAAAAAGTTTGTGCACTCTTACCTTTACAGCATCTGGCTTGTCTAGATAATCCCTGCAAAAACCAAAATATTTACTTCATAAGTCTTTAAACTCTTGTATAAATTTAGAATATAAATAAAACAGAATATAGAGCTTAGCATGTTAGTAGAGTTTTAAGTGTGTACTTTGTTTTTGTATTTGGTAGCATTATTTCGATCCTAACTGAAAAACCTCATTCATCTGGATTATGAAATTGGCTTAAAAAAAAAAAAAAAAAAGTCCTGCCTGGCTGGCATGGCTCAGCGGTTGAGCACTGACCCATGATCCAGGAGATCGAGGTTCAATTCCAGGTCAGGGCACATGGCCAGGTCTTAGGCTCAATCCCCATTGTGGAGTGCCTAGGAAGCAGCCGATCAATGACTCTCTCATCACTGATGTTTCTCTCTCTCCCCCTCTCCCTTCCTCTCTCTGAAATTAATAAAGATATATTAAAAAAAAAAAAAAGCCTAGAGAAATGAACTCTTTCTCCCCTTTTACCTTGAAGTCTATGTAAAAAGAGCTACAGGAATAATTGCGCATGTTAGAAAAGTGATGTATTAAATAAGCCCCTAACTGTAACTGGTTTTAAATAACTTGGTCTCTAGATGTAGATCCAAATACAATTAACAGCAGGTTAAGGATTCATCGTTCCCTCTGAGCTGACCCTAACAATCATTAAATTAGTTTGGCTCAT
This sequence comes from Miniopterus natalensis, assembly GCF_054644295.1. Lineage (NCBI taxonomy): Eukaryota > Metazoa > Chordata > Mammalia > Chiroptera > Miniopteridae > Miniopterus > Miniopterus natalensis. The sequence goes on from NC_142088.1 coordinate 42,113,197, forward strand.
GTTTAGACCACCTTCTTTCTCCCTTACTTCAACAAAACAATATGTAAACCAAACTATCTGCCACATTTCAGTTCATCCATATTGTGAAAAACCTCTTCATGTAAGAGTGTATATAAGCCAGAATAAGATATAGTATTTTTAATAAAATATTATTTCAACAAATACATTTAGAAATTAACCTTTGATTTTTCTCCAGACACATTTAAAACTATAATTCTTACTTTGTAAGTTTCCTTATGTTTATTGATACTTAAAATGTTTTCTCTGTGAATTTTTACCTTTCCTAAGTTACTACCTTCTGTAGACTGCATAAATTCCATTCTAATCTCAAGGAGGAAAATCAGCTCATAAGGTGTTTTTTATGTATGAGAGGGGCCATATTTAAACTTTTCATAGGTAACAATTCACTTGTTCCCATGTCCCAAGCCAGACTTTTCAAATTATTCTTGGTAGTACATACCTAGGGATTTCTGGAATACAAAATTTAGGGCCAAATCTGTGGGCAATAAAGAGAAGCTTCATTATTTTGCATTGTTTTTCTCTTTTTAAATCTGGCTCCCTCACAATGATCTGCACTCCTGAGTAAATCAGTAATATGTAAACTTTTGCCTTGGGCTTTGTTTTCTGGGCAACCCTAACCAAACCAGACATTATACATGTTATTAATTGGATTATCCCTGGGAATTGAGGGATATCTCTTGAGCTCACAGAGAGCTCAAGTTCATCAGAAAAACAAGGCATCTTTTTGGGAAAAACAGTTGTAGAAAGCCAAACTCTAGAATAAATGAAAGACTTTCTTCCTAATTCTCTAAGGCAGTAGACAGTGCTCAGAAGCTGAAACAATGCAAAAATGAACCAAATAAGACCTTAATAAAAGCAATCTAGGATGACCTTTCCTGAGAAATACTTTCACTCCAGATTTCCACAATCCCATGTGTTGTCAAAAGTCTGCTTGGGTAGACATCCCTTTATGTTTAGAGCCCTCCTCTCCTTTCTAGCTCTAGTATCTTTATGGATTGCTACAGTCCATCTTTTACCTGAATGAAACATCAGTGCATATAATTCTCCCATTTTCACCTGATAATAGAAAAACCTAGGGCTGGCAAATCCTAGCCCTTAAAAACACAGGCTCTGCTAGGTCTGACTTTATCATTACCCAGGAACTGTCTATTTAATCTCCTTTCATAAAATTGAATTCCTAAGAAGCAGTATAGAGTAGTACTCAAGAGCTGGGGCTCTTGAGTGACAGACTGGATTCACATCTCAGTTCTGCCATGTGCCATGTAAGCTTGGATAAGTTACTTTACTGCCAACTTCACTGGATCATTATAAGTATTACATGAGATGATCTGGGTAAAGTGTTTAGCACAGTGTGTGGTACATAAGAGGGACACTGTATAAACAACTTGATGTTTTGTCTAAAGGAAAAACTGGGAAGTAATTCTAAGGGGCTGATTAAGATTGCTTAGGGAAACAAAAAGGAGGCTTTAGCTCTGAAGACTTTTAATTAATTTAAAAATCACACAATCCCCAAAGCAATGATACTTGTTTAGAAAGATCACTGACTCCAGGAAAAAGCAGGGGAAAAACACAGGTCAAGGTAAAGCAATGGCTGATAAGCTGAGCAGAATGAGGTATAGCCACTGTATAGGGAATATGTATTTTTCAAATAACTATCAATATGCAAAATATCTCTGAAAGGAAATGTTTTCAGAAAAGAAATTATAATATTGGCTGACTCTGGTGATGGCTACAGGACTGGGGTGGGAGCTTTTTACTTTATGTGCATTTGTACCTCTTGAACTTTGAACAAGATAAATGTGTTACCTATTTAAAAAATACAATTTAAAATTTGCAATACCATTTGTATTTCTGTTTATCCATCTCTTACAGGCATGTGAGCTGTATGTTGGCAAGGTGCTACTGCAATTCTCTTCTCCATCCAGTGGTACCTATTCAAACTGGGGTCATGGTGTCCAAAAAGAACAGGTGCACACACCTTGTATATTCATTACTATTGGTTATGGTTAATGTTAACCTCACAACATTCATTTAATAAGCCCTTTGAGTTTCTACCAAGTGCATCCTATGGCTTTTGGAACATGAGTAGACTCTCCTGATGTCTTTCAACAGTCCCAGTGGTAATGGGAATAACAATGATGATAATTCCAAATTTTCATGTAACATTCAATGTCTATTTGACACAATTTGATGAATGCCTACTATGTACCATGTGTCTGTGATAAGCCCTGGGGATACAAGAGAAGCTCATAATTTTATAGGGGAAACAAGTACTAATTCCCTATATACCTGGGAAAGACCAACTTCAAAGTACTGTACTAAATCCTTTCATCTAAGAAGCTCCGATGTACTTTTCCACACTACCCAAACAGGATCAATCAAATCCCTTCTTTTAAGCTCATGGACTGGAGATATCCAAGGAGAGTCATCAGGCAGTGGAGACAGAATTGGAAAAATAGAGGAAGAGCTAATCATCAGAACTGTCTCTGAACAACTTTCCAGTTCCAGAATCATTCTTGAGACCTGTTCTCTCTAGATTTGCTATATCCCTCCAGGTATAATTTCTACAAGTGTTCCTAGAATAAGGTATTATCTGCTGCTAGCTCCTTCCTCTTTATGTGGTTAAAAGATCCAGCCCACCTGAACACAAGAGTAGTACTGTCCTGCCCAGCCGGGCGTGGCTCAGGGGTTGAGTGTTGACCTAGGATCCAGGCGATCAGGGTTTGATTCCTGGTCAGGGCACATGCCCAGGTTGCCGGCTGCAACTGATCAATGACTCTCTCATCATTGATATTTCTATCTCTCTCTCTCCCTCTCCTTTCCTCTGAAATCAATAAAGATTAAAAAAAAAAGAGTAGTACTGTCCTAAGACACAGCAATCATAGCAATTCATAGCTAACAGTAATTGGACAAAGCTAAAGCTCATTACAACCTTTCTCTGAAACTTTTCCAGGTGGAATTATCATAGAGGTAGGAGAATATGAATCTAGAGCTCCCAGTATCCATGGTTCTAGCCTCCAGGAAAAAAGCAACCTGAGAGTAAAGCAGAATATACAAAAGAATCAGGGATGAGAGATGAGGAGATGAGAGAGAGAGAGAGAGAGAGAGAGAGAGAGAGAGAGAGAGAGAGAAGGGGAGAGAAAGACAGAGAGATGATGCTTGAGTCCCTGTTTCCAGCTCAACCTCTGCCTTTACCACAGGCCAATTAATTTCTCTTTTTGCTGAAACAAGCTGAAAATGATTTTTGACATCTGAAGCCAAAAGAGACCTTGACAAATATGGCTCCCACTTCTTGAAACCAAGAGGCTAACACACCTGGAATTAAGATGGCCTGAGGGAGCAGAGAGCGAGAAGTAATGAATTCTATCTTATGGGAAGAAAGATTCAGTCAGGCTTCACAAAGAAGCTGACATTTATTTAACCAAGTCAAAACCAAATAAGTAGTCAACAAAAGGGGAATAGAAGTTCAGCATTGTGTTAAGAGAATGACAATAGATGAAATCGGAAATGTGGAAGCAAATTTTAAAAGTCATTAATTGCCATGTGCTAAGGATTTTGGGCTTTAATCAGTAGTAGGCAATGGAAAGCAAACCAAGCCTTTGAAATTCTGTAGAGGGTAAACCTGAGAGAGAATGGAAGGGCTCATTTCTAAAAGAAAGGAATTGGTTCTTGTCTTGTTAGCTATATTAGTCTAAACTCTTGTTTGCAAGTTACCATGCTCCAGTTAGTTTGGGGGGGAGGGGGAGGGAAGAGAGTGTTGGCTCATAGAATCCAAGAGTTGAATACCCAAGCTGTGTAGAAGTCAGAATACAGTAGATACAGCTGTGTTGGAAGGGGAGGGTGACACTTTCTCTTGTTCATTTCAGCTTCTCCCTGCATATGGGCCTCATTCCCTCTCTCCCTCTCTTTCTCTCTCTCTCTCTCTCTCTCTCTCACTGCACACAGATTTCCTACACATGGGCTCCCAGCAATTCTTGAGTTATATGTGATGCAATTCCAGCTTTTAAGAAACAGTTGACTCTCAACAATCAAAAACTCCAGTCAAGGGCCCAATTAGTTTAGATAGTTTTTTTTTTGTTGTTGTTATTGTTTTGCTATAAAGAACAGATAAACTCAAGCCACCTTACAAAACTATCTGTAGTGTCTAGTGCACTCCATGTCACATAATCTGGTGCTCGGTAAATATTTGTTGAATGAATGGAAGGGGAAGGAAGAAAAAAAGAAAGCAAAGAAAAATGACGTATTAAACTAGAGTTTCACTGTCCAATATGGTAGCCACTAGCCATATGTGGCTATTGAGCACCAGAAATGTGTTCACTTTGAGATATGCGCACTGGACAATAAAGACTTAGTAGCAAACAAAAGAATGTAAAACATCTCATACCCCCCCTCCTCTAAGTAAGTGTTCACTAACCAGCAATCATTAGGGCCAAATAGGTTTTATTTGGATTCTACAGGTTTCAAAAAAAAAACCCAAAACACTTATAAAATGAGTCACCAACATTTAAAATTCAGATATCACAAAATTCTTATTTTAGGTTTTTCTTGTAATATTGGAAGATGTATTTTTTCTTCAACCCATTTGTGCAATTATTTTATCCTTTTGTGCTATTGGTTTCTATACGCTATCTTATATTCTAATAGGCAAAGAATGAATTACTAAATAGACAGCTACATGCTCAGATCCTGCAACTGTGGTGAGAAGGAGAGACAGGGCTGATTAAGCACCATCCTCCACCCTTGAGGAACTTAATGAGGAAACATAAAAGGACATGGGGGCATTATTTCATTGCATAACTCAAATGTGTATAAAATGGCTTCAATGATCATCTATCACATTCATATTTAAAAGAGACTACATATAAATTTCGTATGTTTCCTTTATAGCATAATATAGTGCCCAGACTGTGGAGTCAGATTGCCTATGTCCAAATCCCAGCAAATGTGTGTGACCTTGAGCAAGTAAGTTCCTTAATCTATGACTCACTTTCCTCAACTGTAAAATGAGTATAAAAATACTACCTACCCAGACTTATTGTGATAACAATAACTAAATAAATGATAGTAGCATCTGCCTTGCCGGTGTGGCTCAGTGGTTGGCAACCCATGAACCAGGAGGTCACAGTTCCCAGTCAGGGCACATGCCAGTGTTTCCACTTGATCCCCAGTAGGGGGAGTGCAGTAGGCAGCCGATCAATGACTCTCTCTCCCTCCCTCCCCCTAAAAGCAATTAAAAGAATATTTAAAAAATAATAATAGCACCTATCTCCTACTACAGTTATAATTATTACAACTTTCCCCCCTTCTGTTACTATTGCTATTATTACCTACAGCCTAGCAGGGTCACTGCTGAAGGTGAAGTCTGACTTAAGGAAGCCAGATCTAAGTGCACAACTGAGACTGGATGGGGCAAAGGAGGGGGTAAAAAACTAATGATTTAGCTCCAAGGCGGGAGCAGGAAGCTCCGGAATTCTGGAGTGGTGCAGTGGAATTCCTACAAAGGTGTTGGAATTCAACTCTGGTAAACTCTTAACGCTTAAAGAGCAGCGCTGTTGTTTCCAGGGGAATGAAACAAATAAAAAACAACAACAACATTTTCAGTGTCTTTTTCGGATTTATTTTAAAAAACAACACAAAAAAACCTCCCAGGGAATCTCTTGGGATAAGAACAGATTCATCCAATTCTCCTTTGCCTTATGGGAAGTCAAACGATAAATTTATAATTATGCCATGTGCTAACTTAAATGCTGTCGGGGCTTAGGGTGGAGTAGTTTAAGCAGTCAAAAAGCCCACACTAGGACGAAGTCTCAGGTCAGTTTCGTCATCGCAAGGCTGAAGACTGAACCTGACAAGTGATCCCCTCATTTTACGGAAGATAAAAACAAAGCCCGCGGAGGTTTAATTTGTCCAAATTCCACCGAAATTTTTTACGGCTGAGCAAGTTATGTCTAAAGACGGATGACGTCTTAACTACAAGCAGCGAGTGCTTGCTCCTATAGGCCATTACGGTGTTTCCAGAAAAAACGGAAAAGGAAAAAATTTTTAAAGGAGTGGGGAGGGGGCCGCAGAGGACAGAAGGAAGCAGCGGAAGCCCAGGGCTGAAACGCAGCAATTTCCCTTGGGGGGAGGGGGGAGGGGACGTCGGCGCGCGGGAGCCCGCCGGGCGGGGCGGCAGGTGTCTCTAGCCCGTCAAAACCGCCCCGTTCCCGCTCACCGACGCCGACATCCTCCCCCCGGACCCGACTACAGCCAGAGGAGGAAGCCAAGTGTGAGGCGCGCCTCAGCCGCGCGGATCCTACCTTCTCGCGCGCCGCCAGGCGGCCGAGGGGCCGCAGAGCCCAAACCTGGACGGCGCAGAGAAGTTCGCGGGTTTAGGCTGCGGTCTGGGTGGTCCGAGGTGAGGGAGTTCTGCACGCGGGGACCGGGAGAGGGAGACTCGCAGTCGCCGCGGCGCTTCTTACCCGCTCGTGGCCCTCTCCAGCGGATCATCTGAGGGGCAGTCGGCGAAGGCCCGCCCAGCTGGAGGTTCGCGCGGGTTTCGGAGCTGCGCGCCGTAGACTGCTCGTCGCCATGGAGACGACACCGCGCGCGGCTGCAGCCCCGGGAGCCGCCGAGGAAAGCGGCGGAAGGGGCGGGGCTGAGGTGTTGAGGGTTCTGGGAGCTGAGGAGGGGCGTGGGGGGGGCGAGCCGCGCCTGGGGAGCCGCGGTCTGCGCGGGACGGAGGGGGCGGGGCGGGACTGGCCCGGGACGGCCCAGAGGGGCGGGCCTCAGGGGGCGGGGCGAGCCTGGGACTGGGCTGAGGGGGCGCGGCGGGGCGAGCCTGGGCGGGGGCTGAGGGGCTGGGAGAGGACGGGGCGGGGGCGGGGGCGGAGCACACTCCGGGGGTCACGGCCGGTGCCCCGCGCGAGACCCCGACTCGCGAGAGCCCGGTGGCTCTAGGGGTCGCGCCGCGCCGCGAATTAGGCACGTAGAGCCTGGGTCGCGCGTCCGCACGCGCACCGCTTACTTGGAGAAGGGCAGAGGGCGGGGGGATTGAACTATCGTTGTCCATACCTGGTCCTATTGGCGGGGACAGGGAAAAAAGGGCGGGGTGGCCTCGCTAGTGTTTTAACCTTGTGGAGCAAACTGGGAGAGAGGGTTGTCCCTGGATGTGAATGAACAAATGTCCCGGCAGGACTTGGTCCCTCAACCTGAGGAATCTCCGGACGCCAGTTTCCCCAGAAATCAGACTCGAGTGATTAGAACCTGGGACCCTCCTCTGCCACCAATCCGGGCCAAGTCCCACGCGATCATTGACATTGGCCAATGGGAGGTTTTACTGCTTAAAATAATTGTTTGGTCACAGAGGGGCGTGGGGAAGAAGATCTGTTAGAAAATTCTAATTGTTCTTCAAGCTTGACTTCTAGAAGGCATTGGTTGTGTTTTCCACTTGAGAAGCATGGAAGGCCCTAGGATCAACTTGTTGCTAGGCAACGTGTTTAGAAGGAAGCCGGTTTGTTGGAATGGAATCTTGATTCGAATTTCACTGAGTAGTCCTGATAGGAGGTATAACTGCTATTTAACCTCTGGGCTTAGGTGTCCCCTGGGTATATGTACCTTGGTAGATGGTTTTGAGCTTCAGATAACATAAACTGTATAAAGCTCTGACATGTAGAATATGCTTAATAAGTGGCAGTTTCAATTAATTTCTTATTACTATTATTAAAATAGAACCAGCTGGACCATTTCAGAAACCAAAAATATGCAGAGATTCAGTTATTTTTAAATTTTCGTCCACATTCGTTCTAAATTTCCTTGGAACCCTGGATGGAAGGGACAAGGCAAAGGGATAAAGCCAGAAGGGAAGTTTTTAAAAGAACTCAGTGAAGTCATTGACAAATACATTCCTAGTTTGATAAGGACATAGCAAGCCACTACCTCCTCTATTATAGGAACACCCTTACATAGCCAGTGCCTGAACTTTGCAGACTTTTTGTTCAAATAAGGCCAAGGGAAATTCATTATATTTCTTAACCAATATCTTTGAAAACAGTTTTGATGAATTTGCTTTGTGCTGATAGTGGGTAATGTCTAACTGGCTATTCCCATTTTCTATTCCAAGGAAAGTAAGAAAACCTCAACTGTAGTGATTAAGCTTCCTCTTCCTACCTCTCTTCCTCCCAACAGAAGATCAAGTCCATTTGTAGAATGCAGTATTTTCAGTGTTTATTTATTGTTCCTGAAAGAAGGGGCAAAAATGGTTTAATGACCTTTGAGCATAAAAATATTTTTTCCACATGGAGGGCGGTTAGAGCTGACTTCCACCTTGGGCTTCAGGGGCTTCAAGTGCAAAGTGGGGATAATATACACTACCTGCCCCAATAGCTTGAAACGTGAAATGAAAGAAAATGAGCCCCTGACACAGAGCCTGGCACATGACAATTGATCAATAATCTTAGCTATTATTACTACTTCTATAATATTACGTATATGAATAAAGGGGAGCTGTAAGGATTAAAGATTTAGGTAAAGTGCCTGGCCCAGTGCCTATTTGAACACATGATGGTTATTTTATTTCTCACTGATGAAAAAACATATTTTATCTTTATATAACTTCAGAAATAATTCACCTATCTCCGCAACTTGTGTACAGAAGTTATTGGTGTAATACTCAAAAGTAGAGCACAATTTAGCTCTGGTTCCCTCTTTCAGGCTACTGAATAAATTACCAACAGTATCTATCTAGTTGAGCGTTTGTTCTAACAAAATAATAAGGAAAAACCAAACACTCATACAAATATTGAATCACCCTACAGCAAGTACCTTTTATTAAACTCCATGGTTTTTAATGGATAGATTTTTATTACAGACCCGAATGTTAGCAGAGCATCATAAAAAATGTTTAAATAGCATTCAGTTTTCTGATTACAAAGGCAATACATGCTCATGACAGACAATTTGTAACACACGGGGAAACAAAGAAAAAAATAAAATCACCTCCATTAATAGTGTTACCCTTTTTGTGTCCGTATATACTTATAAGATTTGTATTAGACAGCGTACACATTGTTGTCATCTCTTTTGCTTAACATTATCTCTAATGTCTTAGCATTTCCCCAATGTCTTTTTAAAAGTCTTCATTTTAATGGTCAAACATTTTAATCGTCATATATAACATGTATAAGCCACAATTTACCCATAATTATTAAACTAGTCACAAATTTGGAAAGTTCCAACTTTTCTCCTATAATTCATTCTTTCAAGAATATTTATTGAGTTTTTACTACATACTAGGTGCTGTGTGCTAGGCATAAGACTTAAGTGGTGAACTGTAAATATAAGGTTTTGATGAACATCTTTGTAAATAAATTTTTGATGGCATCTTTCATTCTTAGACTGAATTCCTAGGATTATGGAAACAACTTCAAAAAGCTTTTTTTTTTTTCTTTCTGGTTCAAAGGCAAACTTAAATAAAATTCTGAACTGTAAAATATTAACTTTTTGGAAAATTGCCAACAGACTTAATATTTATTTTGTGCAAAGTGTGAACTTACCCAGAAGATGCTTTCTCGTTAGTGACTGTGAAACATCAAGGGTGGTTGAAGTGTATTGACTTTGGCTTTTATCTCTAATTCTTTCCAGGATTTGCAGGTTTTCTCAATAGTGTGAGATTGTTTGAAGTCTATGCAAATTGCCCTACTTCCTCCTCTCACAGTTAAAATGTTAACTATTTTATTTCTAGCTTTCCTCTTGTAAACATATGGCTTTTCTACATTTCTTTCACTTACCTCCCTGTGTGAAATATTTTGTATCTTAACACTTTTTAACTTTTAAACCCAAGTTATAATATACATATCCCTATGGTACTTACATACCCTGCAGTTAATTTTGGTGAAGAAGTATCATGGAAATTAACCAGTGTACTTAGGGAATTTCATAATAAAAATTATTTATTAAAATAACACCTCAAAACACACACACACCCTACTATTGTTTGACAATGGAATGTTTATATAAAAGGTTGAACCATATGAAATTGCCATTTGTGGATTAAAAATAGTCCATGACAACTTCATGTGGCTCTACCTATATCATTAACTAATTTATTATTTTTTTCAACTTTCTCCAAATATTGAACTTCCTGATTATTATACTAATGATTTCTTTATTATTACACAAGACTGAGTTTGCTTTGACTTTCATAAATTCTGGAATCTAGTCAGGAGAGTGCCATAAAATGTTTATTTATTACAGCAGAGACAGTAGAGGGAGCCTGGAGCCAAAACATTGTTATTTTAGGCTTCACATAAATGATTATCTTCCAATTCTTGATATGTGGATGAATTTAAATACTAGTATATAGCCTGGCTGGCGTGGCTCAGGAGATTGAGGTTCGATTCCATGGTTTGATTCCGAATCAGGGCGCATGCCCGGGCTGTGGGCTGAATCCCCAGTAGGGGTGTGCAGGAGGTAGCTGATCAATGATTCTCTCATCAATGATGTTTCTATCGAGCTCTCCCTCTCACTTCCTCTCTCTGAAATCAATAAAGACATATTTTTTAAAAATAGTATATATATGAAATAGTCTTTTTTAAAAAAAGGTTGGCTGTACCTAAAGAATCACTTTAATAAGATAGGAAGGGGAAGGAAGTTTGGCTGCCAGTTCAAGCTAGGCCCCATCAGGGCTCACGCTGTGACCATCCTGACTCCCATTGTCCTCTGGGTCACGCTGGAGACAGCACACTGCCACAATGAAGTATTTGCGCTCCACAATTTTCCCCTTTTCAACCTTTAAAGTAGATCACCCATTTCCATGGGCGTTACATCATGATTGTTTATTGCCTCAGAACTTCAAATATGTTACCATCTCCAGTCATCTTATTAAAGCGTCTATAGTTCAGTTGACTGCTTCCTCCAGGAATGGAAGGAGATACTTTGATCCTGTCTTGAGCATACATCCTTCCAGGAAGGTAATAAATTACCAATCCTTTCACTGAGTGGGACTTTTTGTTAGCCTTAAAGATGTTTCTTGTTTACCTCTCCTCAACCATCTTTATCCTCAGTTTTTTTGCTAATTTCTCCAGTCCTGGTGTTTTAAAGGGGTCCCCAAGGTAATTGGCAGTCACCATTATTCTTCACTGTCTAGGGAGGGCTCCAAGTCTCTGAATCTAGAGATAAGATGGAAAACCTCTCTATTTAAAACCTCACAGTCCACAGAACACAGGTAGAATCAACTTGCTACAGCAGGGTTTCCTAAACTGGTGTTAAGGGGAAATTCTTCTGGTATCTTAATAATGTGCAGAGAAAAAAGCATGGGGTGGGGAATGAGTTTGTAAAGTTTTAAACAGGGTGTTTTTCCCCCCATTTGTTCTTGTTTAACTGGGAAGTCTCAGAGGCTTTAATGTGCTAATGTACTTTATCAGTCTCTCAGAGGGAGAGTTTAATGTAAAGCCTTTCTCAAATTATTTGACGAGGAAATTTCACTTCTTAGGGTCATTTGGGAAATCTTAGAACACTAGATACTCCCTCTGTGATTTTAAGCTAGCTCCAAGTGAGAAAAATAAAATGCCCTGTCCATCCATCCCCAACTTAATCGGGAATCAGCTAACTGTAATGGAAATAGCAAACAAATCTGGGAATTTTAACCAACTACTATATATACATATATATATATATTGAGATGAAGTGTCATAATGCAAAAACTAAGTACAAGTAGAAGGCTTTTTCGCAGAAGCTGGAAAAGAAAATGTTAGGAAAATATCTTGATAGAGTGTAATCCTTTTTTTTGTTTGTTTGTTTGTTTTCTTTTACTACCTCTTTCTCCTCAATTACTAAACAAGAGTATAAAACAAACAAAATTAATAAAACACTTGGCACTGGAAAGTGCCCTCCTCTCTCCTCTCTATGCAGATTCTCTTTACAAGTGGGCATCCATCTTCAGCACGCCTTTGCTGGCTCTGCCTGCATGGTGCTGCTAAAACATTTTCCCTGACAAGCGGTGTCAGATTCAATGGGAGGACCTTCTGGGTCTCGCCTGACTGCATTTGGCTCTGCTGCATTTGGCATACTTTTCATCCCCAACCCCCTTTTTAAAAAAATTACAGTTGACATTCAATATTATATTAGTTTCAGGTGCACGGCATAGTGGTTAGACATTTATATACCTTATGAAGTGATTCTCTTGATAAGTCTAGTGCCCACCTGGCACCATACATAGACTTCCCAACCCTTTTTGAAGCACCATTTTTTTTTTAAACTTTTGTGCACCTCTTTCTCCCAGTTCTCCTAATTCACCAGCTTCTTTGTGTTTTCTGCCTATGCCCACCCTCTAAAACGGGTGGGGTACCATTTTTTCTGCCAAGGGCCTTTGAATATTTATAACATCATTCGCGGGCCATACAAAATTATCAACTTAAAAATTAGCTATGAAAAAAGCTCCTAGATTTATTGAATTTCGAGTCCTGCCTGTAGTTGCCTTGGCTAGGCCAGACCAAGTGATTTTGCCAGGCTGGACGTTCCCCACCTCTGCTCTCAATATCCCCTCCCCATCCCACTTTACATAGTCTTCCTGGAGACTCATCCACTTTATCACCAATATGCCCACTGCTGTTAAACTTTCCACTGAGCTTCAGGCTCATATAATCTAACTACATGCTGGGCACATGTACTTGCTTAGATACTCTACAGAAACATCAATGTGAAAAAGACACATTGAGTGGTTGCCCCCCACATGCACCCCTGACCAGGGCAGGGATCAAGCCTGCAATCGAGGAACGTGCCCTTGGCCGGAATCGAACCCAGGGCCCTTCAGTCTGAGGGCTGACACTCTAACCACTGAGCCAAACTGGTCAGGGTTTATTTAATCTTTCAGCCATATTTGACACTGTTGGCATTCCCTCATTTTTGAAACACTCCTTGATTTCTATGGGTCACTTCCTTGTTGCTGTGACACTATACCTTTCTGGTTTTCTTCCTCTCTTTCTGGTTACCACTCTTCTTTGTTCCCTCCCTCCCTCCCTCCCTCCCTCCCTCCCTCCCTCCCTCCCTCCCTCCCTCCCTCCCTCCCTTCCTTCCTTCCTTCCTTCCTTCCTTCCTTCCTTCCTTCCTTCCTTCCTTCCTTCCTTCCTTCCTTCCTTCCCCTTCTCTCTCTCCCTCTCTCTCTCTTTTGTTTTGCCAGCTTTTGTTTCTCTACCTGATATTTAAATATTGGGGTTTCTCAAGACTCTTTACTGGGCTGCTGCATCAGTGGTCTATTGTGGCATCTCAAAACTTAGTGGCTTAAAGAATAACAAATATTTAATTTGTTCATGACTTTGTGGGTCAGCAAGTTGGATTTGGCTTGGCTGAGAGGTTCTGCTGCTCTTGCCTATGGTCACTCATGCAGCTACAGTTATCTGACAAACTGAGGCCTGGATGATCTAAAATGACCTTACCCATAAGTGTGGTGGCTGGTGATGGCTGTTCCTCTCATTGTTACTTACCTCAAGCTTCTTAACATGGCAGTCTCAAGAGCAAGAGCAGAAGCTGCAAAGCCTCTTGATATCTAGGCTCAGATGCCTACAATGTTACTTTTACCGTATTTTATTGGTCAAAGCAAATCACAAGGCTGCTCCAGACTTAAGAGGTAGGAGAAGGAAATTCCTCTAAGTGAGAGACAAAATCACATTGTGAAGAGTCATGCAAACCAGGTGAGAGTAATATGTGGCCATTTTTATAATATGCTACTACCTCTTTGCTGCTTACTCTGTATTCATGTCTTAACAGATTTCATCCATTCATTTGGTTCAATGTCCATCAATATACCATCAATGACTCCTTAATGTATGTCTCCTTTTCAGACCTCACCTCTAAACTCATATAGTATGTGCCCCCTTGACCTCTTACTTGGATATGTCAATGATACTTCAAGCTCAGTAGCTCTAAAACTACATTAATGATCTTCCACCAGAATTGTTGTCCTGTTTCAGTGTTTCCTATCTTAATGAACATAACATTAACAAGAAGACTGAACAAATATCTCTTTTTGATTCCCTATTTCCATTCCATAACCCAATCATGTCAATTGTAAGTCTGAATAACTCTCCATACCATGTGCTTTTCTCCATTTCTACTTCTACCACTTTAGACCAAGCTGCCCACCCCCTTTCCTTGGATTATTGCAACTGTCTCCTAATGTCGCTACATCGCCTCATCTCCTCACCAAATCCATTCTCCAAGAGCCAGTGTGATCTTTTAAACTGCAGTTTGGGAACTTTTTGCTCAAGATGACAAATTAGGCACATATGTTTATCAAATCTTCCTCTCAATACATTTATTAAGATAATAAAAGAATGACAAAGGTCTAAATACACAACAAAGAGAATGAGGGTGGAGTGGTGACCATCAGGCTACTCTTACTGAGAGAGTGTGATGAGTCCGGAGCTAAAATCTATGTAAAAATGTATTACTGTAGAATCTAGTAGTGCCCTGTGATTAAGTTTCCTTTCTTTCTCATCTTTAAATTCTCAAAACTACTCACTTGGTTAAATTCACAACCCTGGTTAAATCTAGTTCTCTACCTTCTCCATGACTGTATCAGCCCAGCAGACTGTGACTAATGGAAAACATATGACTAGTTTCATTTTAAATTCATTATGGTTAATCTCAAGGGGGTCATCAGTGCTGCCCTATTGCTGTACCACATGTCCTCAGTCCATCTGCTCTCCTTCTCTCCTACACCAGTGGTCTACAAATGGTGGTTGCATTAAAAAAATAGTTTAAGGGAATCAGCTACTGGATCTTCAACATCTGTATGGACTCTTTCCTAAAATTTTCCTGTTTCTCCTCTCACTTACAAGAGAAAAGCACACCTCTCACCCATCTCAAATCTCAGAGATGACCCCCGTCATGTAAGTGCCTCGTGGGCCAAGCCAAAGGGCAGTTCCTTTTTGTGTTGGATCAAGACATACAGATTTTGGAATTCTTGTCTTTTTCTGCTCTAAGCATGTTTCAGTTAAAGTAAAACCAGTACTAGAAATAGGGTGTTTTGACTCACATTGAAATGTTTTCAGCTGCTATATATTGTAGAGTGGGGTGGTGAAAGTAATGACAGTTTTTGTTGAAAGACCTAGTCTCCTCTATCTCAGACTGTTGTCAAGAACATGGAGCATTCTTGGGGAGAATCCAGGAGAACAAAGAGGATTGGTGAAAAAATATTGAATGCTAAAAATGGCTTTCTAAATGCATTTGAACATGAGCAAATATTACTGTGAGTTATTTTCTGTATTACGGAGTTATTTTCAGTATTCATCCCTATAATCATATTGTTAACTGGAAAGAAAGAAATTTGAATAGCAAATCCGTGTAAGTTAATAACACTGATTCTTTTCAGTGTAACTGGAATGATTTCTGATACTAATTTTTAAAAGATACATCAGATAAAACTTACAGATAACACTTTTATGTGATTTCTTTCAGATTGGGTGTACATTATTAAATAATATAGTTAGTCCCTATTTTATTAGATCATATCATAAAATATTTATTTCAATTACAGTTAATCCTCAACTTATAAAATATTAAATATTGTCTATCTCCTAGTAAAAAAAAGGTTGCTAGCTTCAAATAAGATTGTGTGTGTTTTCAGCTGACTATCCACTTCAATTTCATCAAATAAATAGAAAAATGTAATTATATGTTGTCTAATAAAATTAACAAAGTTATGTCTAATTTTTATTTCAAATCTGTATTATTTTTCAAAAGCAGAATGCCAGAGATCAATATATGCACTAAACATAATGCTATTATTTAAATAAACAATAACAGGACTAGTTAACAATGGCAATTAGAAGTCATCAATAGTAGGGCAAGCTGAGAGACTGGGAGCAAGGAGAGTCTGAGGAAACCTCAGCAAGCACATAAGTGTCCAGTACAATGTCCAAACCTGACAAATCAAGAAATGGTGATTTAAGCTTTTTTTTTTTTTTTTTTTTTAAATAAGGAAACTATCAGAAGAACAAAAACAGAAAAGTGTTAACGTGGTTGCCTCTGTGGATGGGAAAGAGGTTGGTGAGCAGCATTTTCTCATTATTACTATTAGTTCTACACAATTTTTTAGTGCATGAATTACATTAATAAAAATAATTTTTAGAAACCTCACAAACTAGGTTTTATCATTCCCCTTCCCCAAATTCTTTAATGATGTCCCATTGCTTTTAGGGTAATTCAAACATGCTGAACAACACTATCTCCAATGGGAATACTAGCTCTCGGACACTGCAAGGTAATGCCGCTGCTATCTATGTAGTCTAAATTTGTTCTGTTACAAATATACTGTTCAAATACCAGTGATTTTTGGACTAACCTGCCACAGGTATAGTATTTAAGGGAAAAAAGTGCAGTTGTCCATTTCGGGTTTTGGAGGTTTCAGTTCTGAACTAAGGTCCCTGAATATCAAGGTCCTGCTGCCTTTCCTGGCTCATTGCAACCATCTTCCTCTCGCTTTCTGCTCAAGCCATATTGGCCACCTTTCTGTTTTTTAGACCCCTCCTCTTCCACTTAGAGCTTTTGCATCATGATGTTTCCTTTATTCCTATGACTCCCCTCCCTCCCGTCATCCCACAACACACCAAGTCCAGTATTTCCTAAGTTTCAGGTATCCACAGATCACCTACCCAGTGTCTGCCCTTTTTTGTGTAATGCCTACCCTGTTGTTTTACTCACCATCTTCTTTTTTTTTAAGTTGACAGCTTTGCAGGCTTCCTGGGCTGGTTACTGTAGATAATGGGTTGGTTTCCTAGGCTGGTTGTGGCTCACAGTTCCATTTTTATATATTGTCTATCCATTATCTTTGTATCTGTAGTCGCTCAAGATCAAATGGCCTTGAAACATTAGTGAAACCTGTAAGGACCTTGAGAAGACTGTCAGTGAAGGCTAGGACAAGGAGCACTGTTATTCTGGAGGATGGAAATAGGGGAACTTGCTAAGTTGTAGCAAAGTGTTTAGCAACACTGTCACCTGCAGTAATAAGAAAAATAGAAAATATACTAAATGAACTAGTGGATTTGGCTAAGGAGAAAGTGCCAACTGGTTTCTTTTAATTACTCATGATAAATTAATGGCTAGAGAAAGAGGGACTGTTCAATTTTCCAGCAAAATTTAGAGGAACTACAAAGGGCTCAAGTCAGTCTTTCTAGTCAGCAAAGTATTCTCAAAGTAAGAAACATCCTTGGTGCAAAAGTAAGATCTAGGGTGCAATCAGGAAGACAGTCCCAGAATAAAGATAAAGCCAATGATGTGACTGAAACCTCAGAAAGATTTCAGATTGTTCCTCATGAACCCTTTCAGACAGATAATAGACACTTTAAGACACTAAAGACACCACTTGCCCCTTTAGTACACAGGTCTTTAGATTGCAAGGAACTGTACTAAAGGGGACATACCTGAGAAAGGCACTTGAGAAACCTTGTCAGCACCAGAACCTGATTAGATAGTAAGATCTTGGATTCTGAATTGATGCAAACTTTAAATATCTTGAGGGTGAGGCTTTGGGGATCTTGAGGGAGAGGTGAGGTGTTTTTGCATGTGGGAAAGATGCGAACTGGTGTTGCCAGAGTATGGACTGTGACAGACTGTACTTTTCCAACAATGGCAGCAGAGATGGCTTTTTTGCAGTGTGAACTTGCTAAACTCCCAACAATGAATTTGTCTTTCTACTTTTCTTTCCCTTGAACCTCAGTGATTTGCTTGTAACTAATAAAAATAGGATTGTTACCAAGTAATTCCTAAGGTTAGGTCTGAAAAGGCCACGTAGCTTCTGCCTGTTTTGAAATGCTCCCTATTGGGATGGAAGGTCAATCCTTTTTCTTCTTCTTCTTAGCATTTGAGTTTTATTTATTTTTATTTTGTATTTTTGTTGGAAGGTCAATCTTAAGATATTACCACTGGGAACCCAGTTGCCATGTTTTGTGAAGCCCAAGTCACACGAAGAGGTCAGGTGGTCTGGTTGAGACTCAGCTCAGACTTCAAGTCTTCTAGCTCAGGCACCAGGCATGTCAGTGAGGCAGTCTCCAGAGGTATCTGAGTCACCCCCAACTGAGTCATTCCCAACAGAGATTCAAGACTGTGTGACACCAGCCATCCCCATTGTGTCCTGTGTGAATTTCTATCCCACAGAATATGGGAGCATAATACAACAACTGTTATTTTATGGCATTGTGTTGGGATGTTTCTACTTCGTAACAGATAAATCAGAACACTTGGCTATATATACAAGTGTTCCTAAGAATTATGCCATTTTCAAGCAGGAAAGTACCTCCAGAGGTCATCCAGTCCTACTCCCTCATTTTCTAGATAAAGAAACTGATCCTGATAGAGTTAAATGACTTGCCTAAAGTCATGCCATTAGTTCAGATCAAGAGTCTGAATTTCTCCTCCATAAGGATAGATGTGTCAACCATGCAGCACAGTCTCCTATGAACTGGAACAGCATCAGGTCTGCCAGGAACAGAATCTTCACTAAAGTTCCAGCTCTCTTTGACTTTGGGTAAGCCTTTAAGCTGAAATCTCCCCATGAGGCCTGCCTGAAGAGTAAGCTCTCTACATGGATCACATTACTAGGTGGGCCAACTTGTTTCTTTCTTTCCCAATCTTCCCTGGTGTCTCTCTCTCCTCCCTGTGGCTTCTCCCACTCTACTGTTTTCTTCCATTTTCCACTTTCAACACTGTGTATTAAAACGTTGTGTATCAACCACCAGCCTTGAGAGGCAATGGATTATGCTTGTAATTCACCAGGTACAGACTCATAACAAACGGAAGGGATCATCCAGTTGGTTGGTGGTCATCAGAGAAGCTCAGGATATGAAGCAGAAGAAACAAGGAAACTCTGAAGGCATCTCATCAGTCACCAGGGGCTCTAAGGAATTACATTTGGAAACCTCTTAATCTCCCTCCCATTTATACATAGGGAAATTGATCTCAGAGAAGTGAAGTGATTTGTCTATGATCATCCAGGCCTTTGTGCTTCTGTGTGTATCACAGAACTGAAACCCCCCAAATCAAAATGGGTAGTTGAATTTTCCCCCCTTAGAGATCTTATCTGTGGCAGTTTAATATAAAACTCACTGGTATTCAAAAAGGACATTTTTTAAAATCACAAATTTAGACTATCTCAATAGCAACATTAAATTATAGGGTTGAGCACACACAGGGTACTCTACAAGTGTTGAATGGCGCATATGCATCTTTTCAAGAATGGTGCTTTAGAATGTATATAGAGGGAGGAAAGTCTAAATAAGGGCACACTCTATAAAGAACAAGAAACAGGCCCTATAAAGAGTGTACAGAAACCCAGATTTCTAAAGCTTGAGCTAGGAAGGCATTTGGGGTAGTTTAACAAAACTCAAGTGTAGAGGCTGGCAGTCCTGCTCTTCCTAGGAGCTAGAAGTAAAACATTTAAAACCCAGTAAACACTACATTTAAACCCAGTAAAACTGTTGGTTTTGTTTCTATGCTTGTTTCTCTCTGTGTTTTCTAAAAAGGTTCCACATTTCTAGGAAAGAGAGGAATGATTTAACTAAATACGCAGACAGACAGACTGGAGCACAAAAAGGTGAAATTATATGATCAAGGTCAAGGATTCATCCATTTAAATCACAGTTCTGCTTTTTGATTATGAATCCTTTCAGAAAATAACTGAATTTTGGATCCACTCTCCAGGAAAATGAGTACAGTAATAAATTTGCATTTATATACCCCATGTCCATCAATATCTTGGCCAAATATATTAGGGTAAATACCATAAAGCAGTGAAAATGATGAACTTCATCTTCTATGTTTTAAAGTGGAAAAATAAACCTTACTGAAAGGGTTCAAGAAGTAAACGAGAGAATAGATGCATATAAGTACTGTAGTGTAATACTATTTATATAAAAGCAAATATTTGCCTGGCCGGGCGTGGCTCAGTGGTTGAGCATCGACCTAGGATCCAGATGATCGGGGTTTGATTCCCGGTCAGGGCACATGCCCGGGTTGTGGGCTGCAGCTCATCAATGACTCTCTCATCATTGATGTTTCTAGCTCTCTCTCTCCCTCTCCTTTCCTCTCTCTGAAATCAATAAAGATATATTTTTTTAAAAAAAGCAAATATTTGTATTATGCATATAGTGATAGATTTTTGTGTGTGCTTGTTCTAAGTCATTTAATGTATATTACCTAATTAATTGCTACAACAGTCCTATAAATTAGGTACTATTATTATACCCATTTTGCAAATCAGGGACCTGAGTCTTTGGGAGTTTCCTTTGCCTGAAACCACATAGCTATGTGTGGTGGATGCAGTTTACAAACCCAGGAGGAGACACACACAAACTGGAAGCTACATGAAGTTAGGAACTATACCCAGCACATTTGGCATTTAGGACAGGGCTGGGCTCACTGCAGGAGATCAATAAAGATGTGTTGTTTGAATGAATGAACCACAATGTTAACAGTAGTCCTTCTATTTTCTACTTTATGTTTTATATTTAAATTTGTATAATTAGTATGTTGGCAGAACACTTTTAGTGTTCAACAAATATCCATGTGCTTCTATTTCCCATTCCCCATGCATTTAGCTATGTTCATGGGACTAATTCTCACCAAAGGAATGGGGGAGGGGGGGATAATGTGTCTCCTTCAGTCTGAGGCAGTTATGAGACCAGGATTATTTCAGGGGTCATCTTTGAGGCTGGTTACAATGGGAGAGCATGAGATATCCAGCATTGTGGCTGAGACTTAGTTTGCCTGTGTGACTTTACAGAGCAAATGAAGATGAATTTCAGGCTGTTTTATTTTATAATTTCCTGAAATGATCTTATTTGGCTATTTTGTATCTTTACTGCCCTACTAGAATGTCATCCTACTGAGAACACAAAGCTTATCTGTTCTGTTCATTGCTGTATCCTTGGTGCTTAAAACATAACTGCCACATGAGAAGAGGCCCATAAATAGTGAAATAAATGAGTAACTGAATGCATGAAGCCTCCTGGGTACCTGAGCATGGGCAAAGCTGGAAAACAGAGATGCACCCTAAAAGGATACCCTAGCAGCATCCTAAGAAGGTCCCCTTCCAGGAGTGAGGCCTCATGTTGAGGACTCCAGCAGACACAGCCTAGGAGGAGGTGGAAAGATGACCCACGTAATACATTTTAAAGGGATGTAATTCATAGCTGCCACAGGAAGACTCAGCAGGAGTACTACTAATAACTGCCTCTAGAGGCATTGTGTGATTTATTAGTTAAGATATTGGTTAAGTTACTGTAACAGATGCCAAATAACAATGGCTCAAACTAAGTGGCTTATTTCTCTCTTATATAGAAGACCAGCTGGTAGGCAGTCCAGGAAAGTTGGTTTAGGAATGTATTCCAGGAGTATGCATTTAAATAAGCATCCCAGGTAATTTTCATGCACATAAAAAGCTGAGAGCCAGTTCTTTGGCAGTTTGGGGCCAAAGTTTCTCTTGATGGGACTCTCTTAGCCTTCTCCCACTCTTCTGATTCTCCACCATTTCTCCTTCACCAGGCTGCTGAGTTTCCACTGCGTGTGCTTACTCTTCAATGCATCATGGATAACAACTGCTTCATAGATCAAACATGTCCTCAGTTTTCTCTTCTGTTAAATGAGAGGGCCAGACTGAACAGTTTTTAAGGTCTCCTCCAACTCCAAAGTGCTAGATTCTATTTCTAAAAATTCTGGTCACAGAGAGCTCCCTTCATCTTTCAGGGTTCTGGGGAAATCTGAAAATATGCCATAGCCAGCATCAACCTAGCTTCATATTGTCATTCACTAAGTGTCCTCCTAAAGTACCCCAAATAAATTATTGATTAGACCTGGAGGCAGAAGGGCCCATACACTGGAAAAAATTATGGAGCTATTCTGATTTAGGTAACAAGCTTCCCCGGTACCGGTAATTTCCAGCAGCCTTCTATAATTTCAATGGTCAGAAATAAACTGTTTTTCAAAGAAATTTTACAAAATTATGTTCTAGTTTGAGAAACAGATCTGAGAAACACCTTGAGCAAGAAAGATTTGGTGGAGAAGACGGTAGGCTGATGAGGACTATGGTGAAACCAGAGGAAGTGAAGGTCGTCCTCTATGGAGAAGCCCTAGGACTCTCACTAGTTTTAAAAGGCTCTCTTAGCAAACCAGAGGCCTGATGCAATGTGCTTGTGTTTTGGACGTGTCATCGTTACATTTCTGCAGTATGGAGTGTACATGTATTTTTCATTCTTGGTGGTGGAGTTTGTACGTGCCCTAAGATAGTTATTAATCATCCAATGACACTAAAATATCAAGCTGCTCAGTTAGCTGAGCATTCTTTTTAAGAAAACAGATGTTGTTAAAGTCAGTGTTCCACTTTATGGGGAAAATTCCACTAACATACAAAATATGATTTATGATTCAAAAATGTTTATCTTCTATGTGCATTAAATACTAATCGAAACAATTATCTATTTAATTGTATAACATGCACACAAAAAAGTCACTAATTAATACTATTGCTGTCTTCTCATCGGGACTTAGATGTTCAATTGAGTTTCTCAGTTGGCTGAGGGATTTCAGCCAAGTGGCCTATCCATTCTCCATTTCCCCAGAGTGCCTTGTGAGAACTGTTTTAGGCTAGAATTTGCTTCTTCCCCATAGGTTAAACTTACACATTATTAAATACACAATTTCCTAAACCAGTGGTTCTCAAACTACATTGTGCACCAGAATCACTTATTAAAACACAGGTTGCTGAGCCCCATTTCCAGGGTTTAGTAACTTGGAGTTGGACCCAAGAATTTGTATTTCCATAAAATTCACAAGTGATGCTAATGCTGCTGGTCTTCAGACCATACTGTCTTGAACACTTAGCTCCAGGTAAAGTGGATTCTGAATGCTGCAGGTGCAGTTTTTGGTTGTTGGTTTTGGAAGCAGAAGACCCATTTATGGTATAAAACAGTTTATCATAGTTTTACCTGAAGTATTTTCCCTTTCCTTGTGCTTTGATAGGAATTTCGTTCATTGCTTTTAGGTTAGGCCTTGTATTACATTAATTTGTATGTCTTATCTCCTTTACCGAGGCCAGCTCTTTGAAGAACTGTGTTCACTTTTGAATCCTCACTGTATTTTGTATCTTGTAGATATCAAATATTGTTTGGTCAATTAAATTTAGTTATGTGCATTTGTTTTGTACCTAGTTTTCTACATTTAATAATTATAACTAGCAAGTACTAAATTAAGTCTGCAGTTCACATATTTTTAATTGTGCATATCAACTTGACTGACTTTAAGAGTAGGGAGAAAGAATAGTTTCCTTAAACTAAACTAGGCCAAAGTTTTAAAATCTAAACAGATCTCCTTAATTATTACTAAGTTATCTATACCTTTCGATCCTGTCATTTTATTGTGAAATTTCCATACTTAGAAACAGGTTGTGAAGATATGCATAATTGTACAGCACTTATAAAGGCTGACATACCCAGAAGTGTTATCTTCAAAAACCAGTATTAAGATCAGGTGACTAAATTTTGATAGTGCTTGCAGAGAGGTTGACTGATTTATCCCAAATAACGTTTGCTCCTCTTTAATACTTTTAACTATTTCTGAACAAACTATATTTGCAAAAACTGGATTTCTAAAATCAGATGCCAGATTGCAAGGAATATTCATACTACTGTTGCATTTTTAGTAGCCATAATAAAATGTATTTGAATTTTTTGATTTTCAGATTTTAGATTTGATGCATTTCAGCTTTGGAAGAGACCATAAAGATCATCCAAGTCCAAATGTCCTCAGTCAAGGCCCACATCTCCCCTACACTCATACTCACTTCCAATTTAAAAAAAAACAAACCAAGCTGGGGTGAGGGGGGCACTTTCCTCTCCAGGGGTCCAACTTCCAAAAGTGCTCAAACCTTTCCCTTCAACTTCTACCCAATGGCTCTATTTCAACTCCGTTAAGAATAGCCTGTCTAAACAGGACACTCCAAGGGTCTGTTATTGCTCAGGGTCATGTTATTCCCCCATGATCTGCTTCCCTTTTCACTACTTCTAGATCTCTCTGTTACAGAAGCAAAGGGGCAGCTGCAGCCCCCAGTTTCCAGCTACTAGCTGCTCAGGACACACAGGCTTGCTGTTGACAAGCCTGAATCATGATTGACGGAGGGAGTGCTTTCTCCTTAGAAAACTTAGCAACTTTCTACTCCAAACCCAGGCTCAGTACAAAATTTGCTACCACACTGACTTCCTGGTAGTTGACTGCAGTACTATGGAGAGATGACATGCGCTTTAACCAGGATCAAACAGGAGAAGAAAAACTTTCAGAGAAGAAGTCACCATCAAATATAATGGCCGTAATAAGGAACACAAATAGCTAAATGCTTACAAGTCATAGTTCACATCCCCTTTAGCTCAATTAAGAGCTATGTTTATAGATTTAGGTAACATTTTTTTTTTTTTGGTATGCTTTTTATTAATTAAATCTATCCAATTTGGGATTATGTCAAACCATAATCCTCTATCATATTTCAAAATTTTACTTTTAATTATGATGGAAACATTTTTCTCACTGATGTTTACAAATCCACAGTAAACATCAGCCATGTACATACTACATGTACATACTGTAAATAAAACATGACTTGAATCTACAAATAGAACTATAAATTTAATTAACTCACATGTAAAATTTAGAGCAAGGAAATATGACAGATTTTAAATAACTAGAGTTTAGAATCCTGTCAAACTCTGCATAATAGGAGCAAAATCAAATAATGGACATAAATACATCAAGAAAGGAAGCAAGACAGACACATTTCCACGGTACAGATGAACATGGATACACAGAAGACATGACATCCACAAGTAAAGAGACATATAGAGTGGAAAAAGAAAACAGCACATAAAATATAAGAACAAAACTCCCGAAGACAGAAATAAGCTTTTGTGGTACCTTATGTGGAGTTTTTGGAAATTGCTACCAAATACTTTTCAAATTAGGACACATTTTCCCAAATATAAGCACAAATGAGGATTTAGCTATGATATTTGCCTGTGAATTGGATGAAACTAAGCTGAGGACCAGATGTTTTCCATCCGTGTTTTAGATTAGGCTAAACACAAAATCATTAGAAAGCACCCGTATGACTGAACAATTTATATTTAAAAATCAGGTGACATTAAGATACTGCCTTAGACTTTAGAAAATTTTAGTATGTTTTTGATGTCAGAAGTTTGATAGGTGATGAAAAAATTAACTTTGTTGTAAAACAAACTTTCATTTTATAATAGGCAGATTGAATCTCCATAATGATAAAACAACTTTTTGAAAACTGAACGCTGCACATTTTCCATATATCAAATTAGAGACTGGATTGTTTCCCCTGAATTGAATTTTGATATTGGGTGAACAACCAAAATATAGCTTATTAGGTATTGTGTAGAAACTACTGCAGTTCACATGTAGGGACTGAATTATGGATTAAGTGTCAAATACCCCATTGGGGATTATACTTCAGCATAATCACTAAAGACATGGAAGGAACAGTATATGAAGACTAGAGACATCAAAATGCCAGCATGAAAATGTATAGTATATCAATCATGATGTGCAAATATTCAACTGGTAGTAAGTTGTAATAGTAAAAAAAAACACCTGTGAAACTATCGAAAGAAGTTTTGGTGGTCCATAGATGTTTGATTACATCTTTGTTGAACTCTATCACTTATTTGCTATAGTAAGGAATGTTAGGTAAATTATATCTGAATGTCCATAAATTAATTAAAAAAATTGCAGATTCTTTAAAAACAACCAAGGGAGGAATAATTGACACAAAGATAGATCTTTATGCAAAGAATTTGTTGAGTCTGAACACACCAGAGGAAAATGTAGTTTACATACAGGGTGGGGCAAAAGTGGGTTTACAGTTGTTCATATGGAAAATAGTAATTAATAATACGAGAATAAACTGTGTGCTTCACGTACTCACAGCTGTGAACCTACATTTGCCTCAACCTGTATACTGAATGCCACATTAACCAGGTTACCATTACAGTGGCCCAATAATGAAACATGCCCTTTGCTGTATTAATCTAAATACATATCTCCTTACTAACATACATCTTTCTATCTAGATTTTTCCCCCTAGTTTGTCAAACTGTTGACACATATACTGCATTTGGTGTCCTAAACTTTTAGTTTCCCCTCCATCATGCAAGCCAGAGGAAGGTAATGATACGGAATAGAACATTAATGAACATTCATATGATGTTTTGAGAGCCCCTCAGTTTGGAATGTTAGGAAACCTTAATTACATTTACTATAAAACAAAGCTTGAGGGCCGAGTCTGACTGCACAGCAACCGTTCCCAGTGAGATGTTGTGCGCTTCCCTCGGCGTGTCAATATTTAATGCGATGCGCAGACGGGAGGGAAGCGGTCTGCAACTTTAGAGCTCTAGCCAACTCACTAGGTGTTTACACACATTTGAAGTCATAGCTACGGCCCTGGCAACATTCTGAGACTCTCACAGCAAAACCAAAGTAATGGGAAACATGGAAGATGCTGCTTTGCACTGATTACTTAGAAACCCACAGTATTAGAACAGAAACATGCCGAAAACTAGGGTGAAAAGCTGCCTTTTCTGTAAATATTGTTTCAAATACGTTTCTGCAATAAGCATGCTCGTCAAGATGATTTTTTTTAAACTGATAAGTCTTGTTTGACTGACTTATGTCAAAAAAATGTATAACATGCATAATTTGGTTATAAGATTTAAACTCTAATCAAAACTAGAAAAGGCTAACATAATAGTGAATAATAACAGTGGTATTTTCTTTAACACAATTTGCTTTCATTCATTACCAGAACTATTACAAATTAGCAGTCAGCCAAAGAAAGGTAAATTTGTGCAATTTTCCCTTGAGAAAAGCAGAAAACTATGGAGTGTTAACAAGTTCAGAAACACAGAATTCCAAATTACCTAAATTACTTGATTACTCAATTTCTCCATGTTTCTAAGTTCTTGGTTTTAAAAAATGGTTCATTTATCAACTGAGTGTTAAATTTAAAATATCACACTAATTTTAGAATTTTCTAGAATATGACACTTTGTACTATATTTGCATACTATTAAAACAGTTGTTTAAAAAATGTAAAGTGTCTATTGACATTTGAGGCCATTGTTAACATATTTTCTTCAACTAGTTTTAAAAACTTAATTAAATTGAGTGCTGGGGGACTTTAAGTAAAGCCTTGAAAAGTTGATAGATTAAACTGTCTTTTTTGATGTCGGCAAAACTCCAAATATAAAATAAATTTTAGTTTATATTTAATAGTAATTTGCCTTTGATCTTCTTTTAATTTGAATTTCATAAATTTTTCTGCTAAATGTGCTTAAATCCATCATTTATGCATATTATTTCTTACATACTAACTTAATTAAAAATAATTTTAAAGTCCTAGATAATACTCTAGTTGCAGTAACAGCAGTTTAAATTTTAACATCTTATATAATCTAATACATTTCTGCATAAGCAAACTTGTATTTCTGAGCATTTACTGGTTTATTTTTCAGTATAAACATGACGTACTTTCCTACACTTGTACAAAAATATGATTATTGTGGCTTTCTGGCTTCCACTTGGATAATGGCATAAACTTTTTTTTCTAAAGTAACTGGAACAGATTTTGTGGTTGTACAATAAGGAACAGTTTTCCAGCTATGCAAAGTTAATCTAGAGATTGTACTTTTGCCATACTTTTTAAAATTTGCAGGTTCAATGATGTGAAAACATAAAGTTATGTCATCAAATGACTTTTTTCTGCTTTTAAAAATTATATATATTGTATTTTTAGATAAATTTCATATATTTTACCTAGTTTCTCTTAACAATAACAAAGTTATAGTTATAAAAAACTATCTTCAATACCTCACCTATTTGGATACTATGTTTTATACATTTTATGTATTTTTTTCTCTTAATAACCGCAAAGTTAAATTTATAAGAAAACTATACTCAACACTTCATCTGTTTGGATACTAAATGTTCATAGCTGTCAATAATAGCTAGTAGACTCATTTCAAAATTGCCATTTTTCTTTCTCTACCAAGGGCATTATCTTTCTTATGAAAGGATCGCTTCAACTTTTTTGAGTCAAAAGCCCTTGGTCTTTTCACTAACAAGGAATCCTCTTTCCCTATCTGCCAAAAAACCTCTTCTGGCTCTGAAGTTGATCCCAGGGCATGGCTCAGATCAGAGAGTTTCTGTAACTCTTCATAGAGATGATTCCCAAGAATCTCAATTTAGATTAAGATTACACATTTAGATGTATATTAATGTTACTCTGTAGCATTTCTTATTCCTATTGCTTGAAAAACTGCCACATCCTTGAAAATTTGCTAACCCAAACTGCCTTTCCCTGGTAAAGAACCCTGAAGACTCAGTCTAATTTGTCATTAAGTAGTTTAGAAATCTCTAATGAGAGTAACTGGTTCTAAGGCATATTTCCACAATGATTCTAATATTTATTTACTACCTTGTCCCAAGTTAATAGAGTAAAAATGCTATTTCCTAGGAGTATAACTATAATTTTTATCTCAATTATGTTGACATGTGTTTTACTTAATACAGTAAGTATCAAATATAACCCTCACAGATTTTAAGAACTAACCCTTCACTTTGACTTCAAACAAAAGGCAAGGTGACAGCAGTCTGTAAACTCTGAAATCCTGTCAACTTACATACACTTTTACCACCACGAAAAGATTATTTGGTTCCACTGAAATTTGGCATTAACGATGCTAGCTTAACATATTAACAAAATTTAGAATGGTTCTGTTCTTTGCTAATGCTAAATTAGAAGATTAAGGTTTCCACTGCAGGTTTAAAAACTCAAATATTAGAAAACATCAAGGAGCCAGTTGAGACTTGAATAAACATTTGTAAACTTTAAACTTCAAATTTTGGAGTCTGGAAAGATAGATATGAATATTCCCATTCCTGGCCCCTCCCTGAGGAAATCGTAGTCTACCTCAGTGATTTAAAAAAAAGAAAAAAATCCCAAGACACAAAATGGAACTAAACTTCCAGGCCTAGTCAGAAACAAGGCTACAGTGAAACAAGACCTAAGATTTGCTCAGCAAAATGATTACAACAAGCAAGACAACGTTGTACACCACGACGGGGCTGAAATGCAGGGCTGATGTCTCGTTCCTGGGCAGAGACCAACCTGAACTAGGGCCCCAGCTTCTCTCTAACTCTCCAAAATCTCATCTGTGAACCGATCCGTGAGTCGCTAGGACCTCTCCAGACACCAGCAAGCCGGCAGCCAAGAGCACGCAAAGCTCGAGTGACTCCTGTTTCTGGAGAACCAACAAATGGAAAGCCACAGGGAATTCGCCAGATAAAAAGAACATGTGTCGTAAATGCGGCATCTATCAGACTTTTAAGAGAAGCCCAGCAGCCTCCCGCCAAGTCCTAAGGCCGCGTAAGAAACTCAGGGTGTGGTTGGAAAATCTTGCCCCATCTTCTTTATCACAAAACTGACCCTGCCCTACTTCCTCCATCCATGCGCCCAACACACTTGCCCCAGAACCTTCCAAACCAAAGAGGCCTCCTGCACCAGCAGCCTCCAGGAACCTCCAAATTCCCGGTGAAACCTGACCTCCTAGTAAAGCCTCCCGCAAGGAAAGATCAAATGAGACCGGCTCAGCGGGGTCTTCCCGAGGGGACCGGGAGTTAACGTATTTATTTTCACGCTGCAACTGCTGATTGCTTTACATAGACATTTCATGCTGTAGCTCTGCATGGAGCTGACAAAAGTAACATTTTTATTAATATTGTAATTATTATAATTATTCTTTAACAAAGCTATTAAATAACCTGTACAAAGCCCGGCCCTGTCCTAACAAAAAACCCAGCACTACTTCAACTCTCCCAAGGTTCTTCCGCTCTAATTCAGCAGCGTTTCCTATATACAAGGCCAGCCCAAGGCAGTCCCCCAAAACTGCAGGTCTCCAGGACGGTGGGAATGGTCCAGAGCTTGAAACCACCCTTTCGTGACGCAGAGCTCCCAACCCTACCTCCCCTGCTGCTCCTGGGCACAGGGTCCCTGTCCACGGGCTGGGCCAGGGAGGCTAGGAGTTGGACAGGAAGGACGCGTGTCTCTGTCGGGTCTCCCCTCAGCCAGCTGCCCACAGGCCCCCGGAGGAGGTGCTGGGAGCATGAGGCGGGGAAGGCCTGGGTCGCCCCCCGGGTGGGCTCACAGGTCCCGCGGGTCCTCCCGTTTGACGCCGGCTTCGGCGCCTTTGAGCTTCTTGTTCTGGTGCGTCTTGACGTGCTTGGCGAGGTGGTCGCTGCGCATGAAGCGCTTGCCGCACTCGGGGCAGGCGAAGCGCTTCTCGCCCGTGTGAGTCCGCAGGTGCCGCTGCAGCTCGTCCGAGCGCGTGAAGCTCTTGCCGCAGAAGAGCCAGTTGCACACGAAGGGCCGCTCGCCCGTGTGCCAGCGCAGGTGCGCCTTCAGGTGCGACGTCTTGCCGTACACCTTGCCGCAGCCCGGCACGTGGCACACGTGCTGCTTCTTCTTGCCGGGCTCTGCCTCGGGGGTGCCGCCCGCCGCCTGGCAGTTGGGGCAGCGGCAGCGACGGCACCTCCTGGCCGTGGCCGCCAGGGGGGCCTTGGTCTGCAGCAGCGCGGCTATCTGGCTCTGGTACTGCGCAAAGTCCGACGGACCCAACACCAGGCCCCGCTGCAGGGCGGCGGCGGCTGCGGCGGCGGCGGCCGCCGCTGAGGCGGGGAAGCGGGGTGCGTGGGGCCCGCCGGCACAGGCGCCCGGCAGGCTGCCCCCCGGAACCCCGGAGGTCCCCGGACCGGTGCCCGCCTGCGGGATACTCCACCATGGGAGGTCGTCGGGGGCCGGGTTGGGGGACAGCTGGCGGCACGTGGGCGGCGGCGGCGGCGGCGGCGGCGGGGGCAGCAAGTTGGAGTAGCCGGGCGGCAGCGCGGCCTGGGCCGCGTAGGGCACGTAGGCAGGCGCGCAGCTGGCGGGCAGCGCAGCCATGCTGGAGGGCAGCATCTTGACCGGCGAGAACTCGTAGGGATACGAGGGGTCGGCAGGGGGGGTGAGCGGCAGCTCGTGCGCCGCCCCGAAGGACGGCTGGAGGTGCGTTTTCTGCGGCGTTAGCCCCAGGCTGGGGTGTGGGGGCGGCAGCGCGCCCGGAGAGTGCGCCGGCATGTCAGCGGTCCACGGGTGAAAAAGCCTGGAGGGCGAGCCCAGCGCCGGGTCGTAGGGCACCTGCAGGAAGTCCGGGGGCGCCGCAGCGCCCGGCTGGCCTATACGGCTACAGGTGGCGGCCAGCAGCGCCAGGGGTGAGTGCTTGCCCAGGTCCGGGGAGGCGCTGGGGGTGCGGTCCTGCATGGGCGGCGGAGGGGGGGCGGAGAAGACACAAAAGGTTAGCGCTCCAAGCGCGGTCTCCGGGCCAGCCCGCTACCCCCACGCCAGCTATTATACCGCCGCCCCTCCCCCGTCCCGCCGCCCCTCCCCTGCCACCGCACCCCACGCGCGCACCCACCACCAGTCCCGGGAAACTTTTGGTGCCTGCGCTACCTGCACGCGGAGCGCACGAGGGCTTCCTGTTAAACTACCGCACTCGGCTCAAAGAGACGCCACCCAGTCTTAGAGGAACCAGGCACAAGGTGGGAGGGGAGAGGGATCCGACCTGCGACTCCCGCAGCGCAGTCCGAAAGGGCCTGGAAACACCCACAGCCGGAATGCCCACACGCCCTCCTTCTAGCTTTTAAGCTGTTTCCACGCTACACTCGGGCTCCTCCCCCGTCCAACCCCGGCTGAAACCAGCAGGAGGGCCCAGCGGGGTGAGCTCGGGCCTCGTTCTCAGCCAGATGCGCCCCGGCACCACCTCCGGATCCGCGCGTCCCTACCCCAAAGGCCTCACTCTTGACATCAAGGTTAGGTGCGAAGTTGGCTTGGGCACCCCCAAGTCTGACTCCTGCGGCATCCACCGAGCAGGGCTCCCTTTGAGATTCAGGGCGCACAGAGTACCAGGACGATCGAGTCACGACCCTTCCCACCTTTCCCTCGCCGCCTCCGAGCCCAGCCCTGACCTGGAGGAAGGCCTGCAGCGAGTCGTTCCGGAGGACGGCAACCGCAGCCATGGCTACAGTTTGCGGGCGGTTGGCTGCCGAGCAGGGCGCAGCCGAGGCATGGAGACCCGAAGGCGAGGACTAGCGGCCGCCCAGAGTCCCCCGCCAGTGCCCGCCCCGCGCGCCGGGTCCCACCCCGCCCGCGCCCCTCGCCGCACCCTGCTCGCTCGCTCCGCGCGAGGTCTGAGCGCTTCAGGATCACCTCCAAGAATTTGATAAGGACTTTGCTGGGCCGCCAGCCAGTCAGAGGGAAGATTTATGGCTTTGAAGTTTGCCGCTACCCAATCATCAAAGAATAGCGGCTCTTTCAGAAGCGAAAGCAAATCCTTTGAATCCACAAAGCTCCTATGGTGTGTTTGTTGGTCTGGATAAAAGAACTGATTATTAGGGGGGATGGGAAGGGAGGAGATAAAGGCGGGACAATTAATGAAGTAATCACTATGTGGGAAATGTATATACACAAATAATTGGATTTTCCTGATCAAAGGGGGCCTTGCCGCCTGGAGACCCGCACTTGGTTGCTTGAGACAATCTATCCCCTTCCCCCAACTCCCTTGCAATTAAAGATTTGCACCGAGGCAGCTCCCAAAGTGACAAAGTGCCTTTGTTATCTCCAGAGAAATCTGCCCTCGCCTTCCAAGCTCGGACTTTGAGACGGAGATGAGGGTAATTCTCTCCTCCGGCACTTACACAACTCACGCCGGAACAGGGCGCGCACCGCGCGCACCGCGGCCCCGAGGGGATTCCCGGGGCGGGGCGTGGGCCGCCCTCCGCCCCGCCCGCCGCGTGCGCCCTCGCCGGTCCCGACCGAGCCTCGCGCTAGGCTGCGACCCGGGGCGGGGCCGGGCGGCCCTCCCGGGCGGCTGTGGGTGGCGCGCACGCTTCAGGGCCGCCCGCCTGGCGAGCGACTGGGGCTCTCTCGTGAGGCTCCTACTGGTGGCCTGGAAGTTTTCTCCCGCCGCAACTTTTGCAAATAGCCTGGGAAAAACACCGGTGCCCTGTTCACCCCCAGAGGCGAGCTTGGCAGGACATCCAGAGCAGCCCTGCACTTAGAGTCGAGAGAAGAAAGGCTGTTGTCTAGCTCTTTGCTGTCGGGGCCTGCAGCCCTGGACCCCGAGGAAGGAGGCTGGTGCCGTTAGGGCCCCCCGGAAACCCCAGCAGCGCCGGCAGTTTCAACCCTGAGGCCCGCAGGCGAGCGCGCGCTCCTGCAAGTCGCACAGACGGAACAGGGAGACACTCGAAAAAAAGTAACGCGAGGCCGAGGAAGCCTTTTGTTGTTGAACTACAATAGTACGTATCAGGACCAATAGTCCTCTAATCGGAAAGAAAAGTCAATTAAAACGGTGGTTCTCATCATCTGTGGAAAGGAAAGGAAGTTCTTCTGGAGCGGGGCGTGCTTCGCTTGGGTCAGGGAAATGCTCACCAGGGTGTGTGTCCGTCCCGCCCCCTCTCCGCCCGCAAACCGTCGCTGGCCCCCGACGTGTGGCCGAAGAGGAACAGTGGGCCACCTGCCTCCCTCTGGCCAAGAGTGCAAAGCAGGGCCTGCGGGGCTGTTCCGACACCCGGACCTCCTCTCCGAGCCGGGGCGGGGCGGGGGGTGGGGAGAGGCGGGCCCCGCGGGGATGGGGAGCCGGGATACCAGCGCACGTGGGCCTCCGGTGCTGGCGGACCCCGCAGCACTCAGGCCTTCCCGCAGACAGGATGCCCTCTCTCCCAGGCCGAGGGCGGTACAGGGATCTTCGGAGCCATCTGGTGCGAGGCCTTCCTGCCCCCCCCCCCCCCCCCCCCCGGGACCGCACTGGGGCGGGACTGACGTGAGAGGGTGGCCAGGGCGACCTAACTCCCTACGGGCTTCTATTGGTGCCCTCTGCATTTACCAAGGGGTCGGGACACTATGCAGTCAGGCCCACGTCTCCCCACGCCCAGGGCCCGTGTGCGAAATAGAAACATCTGGTCTGATCTGAGACGACTGGGCTGCAAGTGGCCCAAATACTACGAGTACTTTGCACACCCCGTCGCACACATCCCTTCTCTCCAACAAGCTGTCACCCCGGAGAACTTTGAGAAGTGACCACACAGTTCGGTGTTTCGGTCTGGGTGCTGATGATGGGGTCCCGGTGCTCCGGGAGCCGAGAAGGGGAGGGGACTTAATGTTTTGATGCGAGGCCCGGCAGACCTACCCCTTTCCATGCCGGGCCCAGGGTGTCGAGATCCCGAGAAGCCTGGGACCAGAAGGAGCCCTTTCCCGGATGCAAGTCAGAGGCCAGGGAGTCCTGTGGGGCACTGCGGAGCCCGCACCTGGTCCCCGAGTGTGTTTCCTTTCGCAGCCCTTTCAGCTCTTCCACACCCGCTGTCCCCAGGAGGCTGGGCCAAGCAGGCTGCAAGGCTTTCTCTCTTGCAGAACCTGTTCGCTTCTTTAACAAAAAGGCAAGAAAGGCCGGTCCACATCTCCTTGGTTGTTACAGGAGAGAACTTTTTCTCTGAGATGCCCCCGCTTAGCCAATTAAACCAGCACCAGTGAGCAGCAGGAGAGACAGTGGTGGCTTAGTGGTTAAGAGCTCGGATTCTGAAAATCTGAACCCAGATTTCCACTTTGTAGTTGGTAACTTTGACAAGCAAGCGAGTCAGTCTCTTTGTGCCTCAGTTTCCCAATGTGTAAAATGGGGGTTATAGTACTGCTCACCTGTAGAGTGCTTGCAGGCTCAAAAGACGACGTGATATATGCAAAGTCTTTAGGTCAGTGCCGGGACAACGCACGTTAGGCTCTCTCTTGAGTGCTGGAAATCCTCGCTCTTGGCCACGTTGTCTGCGTTTGTGAAAACCCGCCAGGATTCCAGCGCGAGCTGAAGTTTGGAGACACTAACTGCTGTTTAGCTTCCCTCCCTTTGCATTCGGTGCTCCTGAAAAACTTATTCTTAATGAAGTAATGTTCGCAGCGACCATTAAAAATGCAATGCCGGGAGATCAAAGTACAATATTTATTTTAGAAATTTGTTGTAATCACCAAGAGATACAGGTATCAAGGCCAAATGTCATTTGCGTTACACAAATCCCGGCGCCTGGGAAGAGCTCGTGGCTGCTCTGCCTTCGCGTAAAAAGACATCAAAGACCAAGCGCGCTGCAAAAGTGCTCAGCGGGGAGGGAGGGAGCCCGGGAGGGCCCCGCGCGCTCCGACTGCGCCGGGGGCTGCGAGGGCGGGGGTCAGTTCAAAGAGAGATCCGTTGGGGCGCGAGTTCGCGGGAGGGAAGATTTAACGGGCTTTCTTTTGTCGGTGGGTGTGTCCGCGCACCGGAGGACCCGGGAACTCCTCCGTGGCCCTGCAGCCCCGGAGCGGAGGTTCGAGTGGGATAGTGGGCGAGGGGATCAGCGAACGCGGAGCAGACGTTAACCGCGGCCCTGCGGGGAGGCTGAGCACCAGCTTCCCCGCGGCCGCTGCGCTGCAGAGCTGCACCCCAAGCCTCCCCCCAGCAGCAGGGGTCTGGGTGGGGAGTCTGCCTTTTCCTCGCGCGCGGGCGGCGGGGGCCGACTGGATGCCCCTGCAAGAAGGCGCGGGTAGATGACCCCGGAGAGGCACTCGCGCGGTGGGTGGACCTGCTCTGCGCGCGCAGGCATCCACTCCAGAAAGAAAGGAAAAAAAACCATCCAAACTGGGGGGGGGGGGGGATGTTTGCTGAGAACTCTGGGGTTGCTACTTCCCGACAGAGCCTGGTACCTTGCCTCAGGCATTTTCTTGCAGCAACCAGGGAATTTTTGCCTCTGGAATCAATCCGGTAAACGATCTCCATTTGGTTTTGTTTCAGTCTTCACGTTATTTAGGTCATTTCAACTTATTCTTAGTTCACTGGATCTTTACATCAGGGTGATGCTTACGTGCCCAGATCTCGATCTCACCCCCTCTCTGACAAACCTCAGCCTTCCTTGTTAAGTAGGCAGATGCCTACGAGTCGTTGCTTTATTAAGGTGCTGGTAGGAGAGGGGGCAGGATTTTCCTCGTGATAACGGGGCACTGGGTCGCAGGAGGATGCCTGCTCCCAGTATTCTGAGAGCAGTCACTGGGCAGCCCTTTGAAGTCTTACTAGAGCAGAAAGCTCCTATTGTCTTCAGCTCTCAACATGGAAGGGATCAAACTTTGCCTCTTCAATGCGAAAGATTTTTTTTTTAATGGTGGGGGTGGGGGGAGGGGTTGCAGTCTCATACTCTCTAAGTTAACTTTGAGATTTGGAGCTCTCTTGCAGCTTAAGCTGCAGACCCAATGGCAGATGTCCTAAACAGGGGCTCAATCGTTAATAGGCCCAGTGTGTTCAGTGGCAAAAAAATGACAATACTGGGATCTTTGTAAAACACTGGCTTAGTTTTGGAACGTTTCCTCCACTGGAAAACTGGAGTTAATTTTAAGCTTAAACCTCAAAAATCGAATAAATATAGAATGGATGTAGGAGTGGAATTCTAGATCTAGGAGGATCTTTTATCTCATCCCAATTGGATTCCCCCATTTGATGGCAGGAGGAAACAGCATTTGCATGAAATGTGTCATGCTTGCACAGTGCTGTGAACTTCAGTAGCTGTTCAATAACTGCTCATCGTTGCTGGGTGGTTGGGTGGAATTCTGTGTACCACTGTCATTTGCACCATGATTGTTTGGTGCAACAGAGCACACAAATGCAGCAGGGACTCAGGAGCATATTGGTGAGAGCTGGAGGAGTTAAGGGAGCTTTTCAAGGGGCTGGGGCTTGGAGGAGCCTTTAAGGACCCACGTGAATTGTAATGGAGTCCATAGAAAGGAAGATGATGGAGGAGGGAAAGGTCAGCAAGGAAAGGGAACTCCTCTTTCAGTGAGGAGCTGTATAAACATGGAAAATAAAGTTTTACATCTTTAATTTGCTAGTGTAGGCAGGGCGGGGGCCACATTACAGAAGTCAGGGAGAGGAGGTTGGCCCTGATGCTTTAGGTAGTAAGAATTTATTGTAGGCTCCAGAGCAGGTGAATTACAGGAATTCAATTCCATTTCTTGATTTTTTTTTTTTTTTTTTTCTCTTGAGAGCTTGGAAGGATAGACGCAGATGCAGTCATCTAGGTGTGAGATGGCGAAGGCTTAGGTTGGGAACTGGCCTGGTAATGAAAGTGTGACAGATGTTTTAAAGGGAAAAGAGCAAAACTTGATGACAAGCTGGAATGAGAGATAAAGCAAAAGGAAAAATAAAAAATCTCTCTTTTGACAAATGGTGGTGGGACTATAGGATATCCACATGTAAAAGAATGATGTTGGACATCTTCCTTACACTATACATAAAAATTAACTCTGAGTGGATCATAGAGTTAAATTCTAAAACTCATACAAGAAAACATAGGAATAAATTTTCATGACCTTGGGTTAGGCAAAGCCTTCTTAAATACACCAAGAGCACAAGTGACAAAAGAAAAAAAAAAGAGAACTTAATAAAAATTTAAAACATTGTGCTTTAAAGGATAATATCAAGAAAGTGAAAAGACAACCCACAGAATGGGTGAAAATATTTGCAAATTATGTATCTAATTAGAGACATGTCCATAATATATAAAGAACACAACAATAAAAAGACAACTAACCCAATTAAAAATAGGCAAAGGATTTGACTATACATTTCTCTAAAGAAGATATACAAAAGGCAAATAAACACATGAAAAGGTCCTCAACATCATTAGCCATCATTGAAATACAAATCAAAATTGCAATGAGATACTAATTCACACCTTCCAGGATGGCTATGATGAAAAAGATAATAACAAGTATTGGCAAAGATGTAGTGAAATTGAAACTCTTATGTAATGCTGGTAAGAATGTGAATAGTGCAGCCACTTTGAAAAATAATTTGGTAGTTCTCAAAATGTCAAACATTGAGTTATAATTCTAGTTCTATGTATATATTAAAGATAATTGAAAACATATGTCCACACAAAAACTTGTACATAAATGTTCATAGTAGCATTATTCATAAATGCCAGAAGGTAGAAACAACCCAAAGTCCATCAACTGATAAATGGATAAACAAAATGTGTTACATATTACATTTATACAATGGAATATTATTCAGCTGTAAAAAGAAATAAAATACTGTAAAATAACTGTTACAACATGGATAAATTTTGAAAACATAATACTACCTGTGATCTTTTGTGACATGGTTTCTAAGTAAAAGAAACCATGTCACAAAAGATCACAGGTAGTATGTTTCTATTAATATAAAATGTCAAATGACAAATCCAGAGACAGAAAGTAGATTAGTGGTTGCCAGGGGATGTGGAGAGGGTAGAGTAGGGAATGGCTGCTAATGAGTACAGGTTTGTTTGTTTGTTTGTTTGTTTATTTATGAGTGGGGATGAAATATTCTAAAACTGATTTGATGATGGTTGCACAGCTTTGTGGCTACACCAAAAACCACATTAAATGGATTAATTGCATGATACATGATTATATCTCAATAGAGCTCTTAAAAAAAGATCTAAAGGACTCTGAGGTTTTAGCCTGTGAGGCAGCAAGAATGGTTCAGTTGATGACAAAAGTGGGAGAAGAAGGAAAGGAGACAATTTGGAGTTAAGCAGAAGTCCTGAATTCAGTTTGGGGCTGTTGAGTCTAAGATGTGGGCTGGAAATGCTTGCAGAAAGCTGGCAGTGTGAGCGGTGGGCAGTGCAAGTGAGCAACAGGGCTAAAAATGAGGACTTATGAACCTTTGGTAAGTAGTGATATCTGAATAAGTGAGCTCATGGGTGTGAGTGGAAATCAAGCAGTTAGAAAGAAGCTACAACAGAACTGGGGTTGGGGGAACCACAATTAGAAGATGGACAGAGGGCGAAGAGCCATCAAAGCAGCCAAAGGAAAAGAGTTGGAGAGGTCAGAAGGAACAAAAAAGTGGAGGTGAGAGAGTGGTCAAGACCACTGATGGGCATGTCCAAGCCGGGGGGGGGGGGATAGGAAACAGGAAGTCCATTTACTTCAGGAGAAGCTTTGAGGGCCCAGCTTCAGAACTGAGGTGGGGCCAGGAAGCAGGCCATGAGTTTAGAAGCAGCTAGAACAGATAGCAGGGACAGGGCAAAAGTGTTTTGTGGTTTTAGGATGTGGCAAAAAGGAAGTGTTAGGAAAGGGGGTGGTTGGTAGAAACGGGGGCTTTGCTTCAGTGGTGGGAAGGCTTCCTCTAGTGAGGAGAGGAATTTCTTCTTTCCTGGCAGAGAGAAACAAGCAGGTATAACTGCAGGAGAGAACTTCTGACAAGGGTGATCCCAAACGAAGCTCAAGGGGGAAACTTCTTTTTTATTTATGTATTTGAAAGTACAGGATGAAGTCATTGCTGAGAGTGAGAGCTCCCCCCCCCCCCCCCAAAAGTGCAGTCGGGAACTGTTTGCAGATCAGGATGCTTGTATCTGCTTGTGCCAGGCTTGTCCTACGTGTTTTACTTGATCACTTTCGAGCCTCACACACTTCAGTCCTGCCTTCTGTCCACTCCGCAGGCATTTGGACTTCCTCAGACAAGAATGTGGCCCCTTTCCTTACCTTCTTTGTCTTGTAAGAAGAGGACAGCCCTCATGTCCTGCTGTGCAGCTGTCAAGTGGGGCAGAAGGAGGAATCTTGAAGTGCCTCCATGGGAGGGAGGTCCTCAAATAAATATGCTCGTGGGGTCATATGAAATTTCTTTCAACAGCACTGCCATGGATATGAGTAATCTTTAAGCACAGGCAAAGCCCCCTTACAAAAGGTATATCTTAGGAGAAGGTAGTGCCAACCTTCCTTTATTCAGCATATCTTTTCCTATTTAGTTTATCCATTAATATTCATGTTCAAAATGACCCTGTGTTTTGGTTTGTGACAAGAACCACTTGATGTCAGAAGAAATAAAGGCAGAGAGGAGTCCAAGGACTGAAGGTCATGTCAGGGGCCTGAAGGGCTCAAGGTACCATTTTGTGGTTTCATCTTTCATCTTTCTTCCTAGGCACAAGGAACCAAATCTTTACTGAGTGCAGAGACATCTGCCCAGGTGAGCACAGGTCCCTGAGATAAAGAAGGTATCCCCTTGTCCTTGGAGATTTTGGATTCCAGTGCTGAGGAAGAGAGAGAGAGAGATCATAGGGGAGCCAGGGTTGGGTCACAGAATCATGGCGGGGGGGACATTGAGGGGTGATGAAGGAAGTGAGGTAGCTTCCTGAGATCACACAATATGATGAAAGGACGGAGTCTTGCACACATTATTTCTATAGTACTGTAGGGAACATGAGTATTGAAAGGAAAGATTCTCCATGTCCTGTTACCTATTTGTGGTGGCATCCCTTAAAAGAGATGAAACTGATAAATCTTTCTTTTAAGCTAAACAATAATCTTACATGTATAGATTTCTGGAAATTTGATTTGGATATAGCAATAAAATTAAAATGTGCATTAATATATAGGAAAATTACTTTGAATGCAAGCCTAATAAAGATCCTGTGTGTATATCAAGAAGGGGAAATAAACTCTGGACCCTCAGTTCCCAACTCTCCAAGTTCAGTACCCTTGGATGGAGGGGGGTGGAGTTGGCTAATTTAGGCTGGAGAAGGGAGTGCTGGGGAGGTCAGTTTTGCATCACGGGCTGCTCTGGTTTGCTTGTAGTAGCCTGTTGGGCGGCCATAGCTTTTGCCCTGTCTGTTCACACACAGGTCTTACATTCAGCCATATGACTGTGGCTGGAGGACCATGATGTTGCTGCCAATCACAACACTATGGGATCTCACCAAGTCTCCCACTAACCTTATTTTATAGATGGGGAAAATGTAGCACAGAGAGTTTAAGTAATTTGCCCAAGATCTTGCC
The DNA here is from genome assembly GCF_054644295.1 of Miniopterus natalensis. Classification (NCBI taxonomy): domain Eukaryota; kingdom Metazoa; phylum Chordata; class Mammalia; order Chiroptera; family Miniopteridae; genus Miniopterus; species Miniopterus natalensis. Next base: position 42,154,169 of record NC_142088.1, read on the forward strand.
TCTTGTTATTGGAATTGAATCCAGGTAATGTTACTCCAGGAAACCTTTTAACCATCACAGCGGATTCCCTGAGTGGAAGCAAATCTTTTTCTATTACTGAAAAAACAATTAAATGTGTATGTGGGTATGCAGTGATGTTAAATAAGAAGTCTGGAATAATTTATTGGCCACATTACAGGTTGTATTTATCTTGTGGTAAAAAATGCCAGTCCCATGTGAGGGGTTTGCTATCTGTTTTACCCAAGGAGAAAGGGGGGCTCTTGCCGTAAGGATTATAGTCCTGATCCAAGACTTTTTCTTTCACTCCTGTAGTACTTTTCTCCCCCCTTACCCTTACCCCAAGCCACCAGTACACAAAATCAGCTAGTTACCTTGGAGGTTTTAAGGCTCCAATTTTAAGGAAATAGGTAAATATTAGCCCAGTATCTTTAAGGATCCAGTTGAGGACAGACTAACACAAATGTCATATCTCTGCATGTCCCCAGTTTCATCTAAAATGTCACCTTTACTTCTCTAGTATTGGCAAGAGTCTCACCCATGGGTCTTTTTGTCTTGAGAAACGCTGCTCTTGGGGGGGGGGGGGCGGTTCTAGGATCATGGTTTACTTTCCAGTTGGAACTGTTTTTTTATACTGTGTCTTCTTCTGCGGAATCACTCAGACTCAAATGCTCCCTTTCAGGGGACCAGCAGTGATCTTCCTCTCCATTTGCTCTATTTTCCCTCTCTAACCTATTATGGCTGCTCCCTGAAATCCTTCTCATTAGTTATTTTTCTAAGGTTCTCTGAGGTGGCTGCTGCCAGGGGTTCCAAGACCTATACCAGGGCCTCTTGCCTACTGTGTCGGTCAGGATTCAGTAACAGTGAGCAGAAGCAGAAAGGGATTTGTCACAAGACATTCAATGTCTTACAGATCTCTAGAGTGGGAGAAGCAAAGTCTCAGCTGAGCTTTTAGGAATGACTCCCAAAGCCACACTACAAGAGAACCACTGTACCCCCTGAGATCAGGAGGCTGTGGAATCAGAAAGCTGCTTGCCTACTGGGAAGCCACCATGGCATCTGCCCAGCTTCAGAATCATGCCACTTCCACCGTGTTCCCTGCCTCTTGGTAACTGTGTATATAGTAGTCCCCCCTTATCTGTAGGGGAAATGTTTCAAGACCCCCAGTGGATACCTGAAACCACAGGTAGTACCAAACCCAATAAATACTACGTATAAATACTATACATACATACCTATAATAAAATTACATTTATAAATTAGGCACAGTAAGACATTAACAACAATAACCAGCAATAAAATAATTATAACAATATACTGTAATAAAAGTTATGTGGATGTGATTTCTCTCAAAATATTTACTGTACTGTACTCACCTTTTTACTTAAAGAAGCACTTTACTGCTTTTCTTTGCTTTATCTGAATTGCCAGCTATGACTACTCTTGAGCTTTGGGGCCATTATTAAGTAAAATAAGGGTAACCTAAATACAATTACTGTGGTACAACAGTCAATCTGATAACTGAGACGGCTGCTAAATTACTAACATGTGGGGAGCGTATACAGTGTGGATACACAGGACAAAAGGATGATTCACGTCTGCTTGGGACAGAGTGAGACAGCATAAGACTTTATCATGCTATTCAGAATGGCTCAAAAATTAAAATTTATGAATTGTTTATTTCTGGAATTTTCCATTTAATATTTAGGACCATAGTTAACCACAGGTAACTAAAACTGGGAAAAGCAAAACCATGGAAATGGGGCTACGACATTAGGACCTCCGTTGCAGCCATCATAAAAAAAACAAATGTACCATAATTGTGCTTATTAGTAGGGACAGCAGAAGCACAGTTCCTGCCTCACAGTTGTTTACTTCTGCCTTTCAAATTTGGTATGCTGCATCTGATTGGCACAATCTGAATCATATATTTGGAATCCTAGCTGCAAGAGAGTCTGAAAAATATAGCTTTCAGTTCTCTAGCCTAGAAAGACATTTGAGTAGCTACTGAATGAGCCAATCCAAACAGTGCTACACTTGCTGATTATGAAATTGGTTCACTTGAATTCCTGATTCCCATTCCTAGACCCCCATTTCTTATCTATAGAATTCCCCAAAGACTGATATGCCTTTTTTTTTCCTCATTAAAGACACTAATTTTGGTGCCAGCTACAGTGGGTTATGTCAATCAATATTTATTGAATTCCTACCACATGCAATCTCTTGATTATCTCCGTCACCCCTGACTCCCAAATCTGTCTCCAGCTTTAACTTTGACCTATCTTTAGAGCTCCAGCCCTGAATTACTAACTGCCTCCTTGATATCTCCTCAAGAATGTCCCACCAGATCTCCAAAATAAATATATCCCCAGGAGACAGCCCCCTTTCCCTCTTTCCAAACCAACTCATCTTTCCTAGATTTCTGATTGGCAATTTTTAAATTGGTTCAGGTTGACACTCATCTGGGTTTCCTCCTTTATTTCCCCTTCCATCATTGCTAGTTCTAATTCCGCGCTGTCAACCAATTCTTACTTTTCCTTTCTTTTCCCACCTCCATTTTCCTGGTTGAAGCCTTCATTATCTCTCAACTCCCATATTATGGCCTTTGCAGCAGACTGTATTTTCCAGAGATTGATCCTAACAATATCTCTCATGCCACAATCTGGCTGGCCTAGTGACTCACTTATAATCAATAGAATGCAGCAGAAGTGACTTCTGAGGCTAGGTCAGTAAAGGCCAAATAGCTTCCACCTGGTTCCCTTGGAATGCTCACTCTCCAGATGCTTCCCAGTCACACCCCCTCTTGAAAACCATCTGCGAGAAGCCCAAGCCACATAAGAGGCTAACTATAGATGCTCTGGTCAACAGTTCCAGCTGCAGCCAGCGTTTGAGTCATCCCAGCCCAGGAGCCAACATGTGGGTAAAGAAGCCCCAGGGTGATTCCAACCCCAGCTGTTTGAGTCACCCTAGCTGAGGTGCCAGACATCATGGAGCAGACATAATCCACCCTCTCTGCTCTGTCCAAATTCTTGACCCAGAAAACCCATGAGCACAATGAAATGACTGCTGTTTAATTCCACTATGTGTAGGGTGGTTCGTTATACAACAACAGGTAATCAAAACAGCCATCACATCCATACTGCACATTATCTCATGATTACCTTTCTAAAACACCGAGCAGCTTATATTTTTATCATGCTTGAATCCTTAAGGGTCTCCCCACTGAATATGGAATTAATAAGTGTATATTCTCCAGACTTGCATTCAAGATACCACATAGTTTTGAATTTTCCCACCTTACCTTCCACTTTAACCCGCTACCCACTTTTAATACCAATCTCACCAGATAGCAGATCTTCACTTAGCCATGCCTGAAGCTTTCCCACCTCCATGAACTTACACAAGCACTGGCTTTTGCTTGGAATTTTAATTTTCAATTTCTATCAAACTCCTACCTATCCTTCCTTAAAGCCCATCTCAAATCTCACATCCTCTAAGACTGTGCTGTCCAATATGATAGCAAAAGCCACCTGTGGCTATTTACATTTAAACTAATTAAACTGAAAATTCAATTCCTCAGTCTCACTAGCCACATTTCAGTGTTCAGTAGCCACATCCTACTGGAGAGTGCTACTCTAAGAAGCTCTCTTAGCTTTCCTGTTTCCAATTAATCTCCTTTCCCACAGAATCTTAAACTGCAATTTTGATGTGAATGGTAATTTGAAGGTCATGTAATCTAATGCCATAAAATTACAGATACATATATATATATTTTATTATTCTAGTGTATTGCTCTGTAAAAGGTAGGTGGACTCAAAAATTTACTATGTTGCAAGGAAGCATGCACACTAAGGGGTTTGGGTTAAATGACTTAGGAACTTTTCTAGTAAAATATTCAACAAACGACATGAATCATATGTCTTTATCAATATATAATCTCCTGGGAGAGCTATTTCTCAAATCACAAATTATTTGAGAGGAGGGTCTTTTGAGAGGGGCATCTCAGTGTAGTCCTTCTCTATCTCTCCAGCAGCTAACTATTCTAGGGATTTAATTATTTTGAAGTGGTGTGTGTGTGTGTGTGTGTGTGTGTGTGTGTGTGTGTGTGTGTATTTGGTCACAAAGTATGCCAGTTTTTACCCAGCCCTCTAGACCTCTTAATCTATTTACATGCCAGGTCCACATACCATCCAGCCAAAGATAAATTTCCTTCTCATTGTCTCTTCTCTGACCAAGAAGGACAGGGGAATAGCCAGCTCCCAGATTGATACAATTCCATTCAGTTTAAGGAAAGGTTATTACCAGTCCCCCAAATTATTAAGTTCATACAAACAAAATACATAAAACTAAACCCTAAAATCGTATCCTGTGCAATAAGACTACATGATGTGTATGCATTAGAGAGAGAGAGAGATTTTAAAGTCAACCACCTAAGTTTTCTCTTGTACAATAAAGTGCAGTTATTAAGCATGTGGTAGATTCACTGTGTTCATGAACATAGCCATCTACAAGCCCCATTAAAGGGAGAAGCTTTGATGATATTTATATATGACAGGTTAACAGTGTTTATTGTTATCATTTCCCTTCACTCATAACCATACAGTAAAACTCCTATTAAACCTAGGAAATTTTTGAGGTTAATATTTACTTAATATAAACATTCTGTTTTAAATATAAAACCTGGACTCTGTACCAGCAGCACTTTTTTAGTTACTCAATAACTTTACTTTTATCTGGCAGTAATAAGTGGGAATTTATTTACCTGCTGCTGGAATAGATGCTTAAAACTAGGGCATTGCTGCCTGGTTTTGGATTCAATGACTTTTGAATACCTATGGGCTACTTTAACTTAGCTGTCCCTTTAGAATAATTAGTTTACCCATAAAAGCAATATTTTATGCTTATTTAGTTAGGATAGGTTTTTAAGACGCAGAAAGCATTAATTTTTCTTGTTACTTAGAAAGGTGCACCCTGGCTGGGCAGCTCAGTTGGTTAGAGCGTCATCCCAATAAGTCAAGGTTGAGGGTTTGATCCCCTGTCCGGGCACATACAAGAAGCAACCAGTGAATGAGTAAATAAGTGGAACAACAAACCAATGGTTCTCTCTAAAATCAATCAATATAAATAAATTTTAAAAAAGAAAAGTGCCCTCAGTTGTCAGTATTATTTGAAGCACTTTAGATAAATGCCTTTGGGGTAGCGGCAAAGCAAAACCCCAGCCTGAGGCATCTCAGTGAGGCCCTAGGCAGGTAGGTCACCCTCCCCCACTCCAATTCCCTGACTCTGGTGTGCCCACAGAAGGAAGGGGCTTTGTCTTTCTTTATCAGGGAGCATCTGCTAAGTGGGTGGGGTCCAGGACTCTCATCCTAGCACCAGGAGAGGGTTTTAATAACTTCTACGCCATTTGCCATAATGATGGTGTTACTCTTCAGACCTCAATAACTTAAGAATATGATGGTTTAAATTTAAATCTAAAAGGAAAGGCTATATAAAATACCTGTGCGTTTTGTTCTTCTCTAACCTAATTAATAATTGACAAAAAATATACATTGGTCTGCTCTGTTGGCATAATATGAAGAATTAACACCATTTTCTTACAAAAGCAGTACAGAGAAACATGGAGCTCTTTAACTTTTCTATTTTGATTACAAAACAACAGGAAGTCCAGCTCCTGTGTATGCACACAGGCATAGCTGTGTGACCCTGGGCAAAGCTTTTGACTTCTCTGGGCCTCATTTTCTTCATTTTGCTTCTGCTCATAGGATCATAAAATTTTAGGATAGAGACTGGCCTTGAAATCCAATCTATTATTTTATAAATGTGGAAGCAGAGGCTAGAGAAGTTAAATGACTCATGCAAGGTCACCCAGCAGGTTAACGTTGGAGTCTGGAACAGAACTCAGGCTTTCGGGACTCTCAGCACAGGAGATGGGGATGTCATTTCCTGACATTCTAAAAGAAGGGATACAAGGTTTAAATTGCATTAGGTAGGCGGGAAGGTAGCATCGGTTGTGTTGGAAAACAAAGTGTGCACCTGGGAATGTGGAAGGAGGAGCAGGGCAGTGAAATGGGAGAAAGGGAGGAGTGAGGGGAGAGAGAAAAGAGGGAGAGGGGAGGGAAAGAGAGGAGCCAGATGGGAACTCCATGATGGTGAAAGAGCCAGGCTTTAAAGAGGCTAGGGAATAATAACTGCCAATGCCTCTGCCCTAGAGCAGCTAAATCAGGTTGCCTTCAGGCCCACCTTCTCCAGTCACTGAGTTTAATGAAAAGTCAGGGAGTCCTCTATCGTCCCCACCTGTCTACTGATGCTTGAAATGCTTGAGAACAGGCTGGAATTCTTAAACTGCAAATATATAGTTACCGTAACACGTTGACTGACACTCTGCCTATTAAAGTATAATCAACCAACCCTTCAACAAGTGATTTCATCAGAAACTTCCTTGTTGGGGGGGAGCAAACAGAGCAGATGTTTTGCTGGGATTGCTAAAAAGGGGAGAATTAATGCAGGAGAGGAGAAAGGGGAAGCCCGGAGCGGGAACACCTGTGCTCTCTGCCTGGCTGCGGCCCCACTTGCCTGCAGTTGCTGTGGGCCTGGATATCTGGAGGCAGAACTGCCTTGACCAGAACAACATGACTGTGGACCCAGAGGTTCACATGATTTATGAAGATTTTACTTTTTCAACCCAGTTAATTCCTTTCACAAGGAAGCTTTATCACGGACAATTCATAAACAGCAGTATTAGGCAACATGTGCTACAGAGTATGTGTTTTACAGACACCCAGAATGGATTCGTGAACACCCCTGAGGAATTCTAATTTGATGTATCTTTATCTTGAGTCTTTGTTTCTCACTAATTCTTCAAAGACTTGCAGAGGAGGGCAGAAGCCACCTTTATGGTGGACACAATTTTCTCTCTCTCCTGTGTTCCTGGCTGACTCTAAAGCTATCAGGCTCATTTCCATATCAAACAAAGAGAAGGCAGGAAAAACTCCCCTGATCGGCATAAAAAGATACATTACTGGAGATTGTCTAAGAATTTGTTTTTATGGCCAAAATTAGCAAATTATTCACAGTAATAGGTGAGTTGGATGACAATAATATTTAAGAGAACAAAGCAGCTCATCAGGACTCCAACCCCAAATCCGCCCCAAGGCGGGTCCCCAGCTGCCGGAACATCTCTGCACACAGACAGCCAGGAGGCTATGAAAGAGAAGAGGGGGCAGCCAGGAAGTCTGCCACTTACCCAGATGCAGCTACCAGAAAATGCATTCCAGGACTCTCCACTCTTGCAGCTGCCCAGGAGGCTCTGTGGGTGGCCCCTGTGTTAATGTGGGGGCACACGTGGCTCCCATCTCGCTAGTGGTCCCAGGGAAACTGGGGAGCTTCAGACCCTCAATATCTATTTCCTTTTTTGACTTGAAACTCTTTTGGAGGTTTTGGAGTCTTTCAGCAGAAACCTGAGCTGCCAGCTGCCAAGCATAAGCGCTTGATTTCTTGACCTGCACTTAATCAATACCAATTTAATAACCTCTTTGAAAATGTTAACGTACACAGGGCTGCAAGGTGGTGAAAACATGCTTGGCACCTTTCTGTATTAGATCTGTCCCAGAGACAGTTTATCACATGGTAAATCAGTGTTGGCCATCTGGGACTCAGCGACCCTTCCTATGAGACCATGGTAATGATTAAATAGACAAGGTCTTGAAACTGGACCTGGTAACTGGGGCCTCTAGTAGGGGAAGGAAGTCTTAATGTAGGACCTGGGATCCATCTGTGGGCATCTGGGCTCAGACTGCAGAGGTAACATCAGCAAGGAGCCCGGCCAAATAAGCAAATTGGGAACTTAATGCTGCTGCTTGCTGGTTACTCCCTCTGCTTCAGGACATCCTTCCCTCTCCTCATAAATAGTGAGCATTTGTCTGGTGTTGTGGGCTCTCAGGGACATGTTCTCTGCCAGGTGACAGCTAGAGAATCTCATAAACTTCTTCTTACATTCTTTTTGGGACCCTTGAAGACAATAGCTCAACTCAAAAGAGTGCCTCCGAGGGTAGGATTCCAGGTACAGGCTCAGAGGCACTCAGCTCTGGCAGCTTTTCAAATATACTAATACACTAATTAAATCAGAATCTGTGAGGCCCAGGAATCAGCATTTAAAAAACTTTCAATTTTGAAATACAGATTCATAAAAAGTTGTAAAAACGAGTACAGAGATGCCCCGTGGACCCTTTATCCAGTTTCCCCAATGCTTACATAACGATAGTCCATAAGACCAGGAAACTGACATTGGTACAATGTGTGTGTATAGATCTACGTCATTTTATCACGTGTAGATTTGTGTGACCACAACAATCACGATACAGAACTATTTCATCATCAAAAGGCTCCTTTCTGGTACCTGTTATAGTCCCACCCAGCCCTCACACCTAACCATCCCTAAGCCCCCACAACCACTAATCTGTTCTTCACCTAATTCTGTTATTTTACATAACATTTTGAAAATGTTATAGAAAAGGAATTGTACAGTATGTGACTTCCTGAGATTGACATTTTTCACTCAGCATATGCCCTTGAAGGCTGTTCAAGTTGTTTGTGCATCAGGAGTCTGTTCCTGCCCTGGCCGGTTTGGCTCAGTGGTTAGAGTGTCAGCCGGAGGACTGAAGGGTCCAGGGTTCAATTCTGGTCAAGGGCAGGTACCTTGTTTGCAGGCTCGATTCCTGCCCCGGTTGGGGGGCATGCGTGAGGCAACCAATCAATGTGCCTCTCTAACACTGATGTTTCTCTCTCTCTCTGTCTCTCCCCCTTCCTTCCACTCTCTCTAAAAACAAACAAACAATGGAAAGTAAGTATACCCTCAGGTGAGGATTAACAAAACCAGAACCAAAAAGAGTCCTTTCCTTCTTATTGCAGGGTAGTATTCCATGGTATGAATATACCCATTTATCTACTCAATTCTTGAATGACGTATTGATTGTGTCCAGTATTTGGTTATTACAAATAAGGCTGCTGTAAACGTTCGTGTTCAGGTTTTTATGAGCACATGCATTTTTATTTCTCTGGGATAAATTTTCTATAAAGCGTCTCAGGTCAGTCCAAAGGGAGCAGGGCTAAGAAACCTTGGACCAAGGAAAGTGAAAACGTGGCTACCAAATATCTCAGATGTTTATTAAATACTGTGTGCGACACTGTGCTAAGTGGTAATGGGTGGAGAGGACTAAACAAGAGCTGGAGTAAGACTGCCTGGGCTCAGATCCTGGCTTTACCACTTCATGGCTTGACTTCTCTGTGCCTCCCTAGTTCATCTATAAAACTGGACAGTAACACCAACCTCGTAGCGCTATTGTGAGCATGCCATGATTATTGCTGTGCACGGAACGTGCACCCCAAAATCCCTACGCTGAAGTCCTAATCCATGATGTGATGGTATCTGGAGGTGGGGCCTTTGGGAGGTAATTAGGTTTAGGTGAGGTTGTGAATGCGGAGCCCCGATGGTGGGGTTAGTAGATAAGGACAGACCTGAGAGCTTGCTGTCCCTTCTCTCTCTCTGCCATGTGAGAACACAGCAAGATGGCAAACCCCTGCAAACCGGGAAGACAGCTCTCACCAGGCTCAGAACTTGCCAGCATCTTGATCTTGGACTTCTGAGGCTCTAGAACAGTGAGAAATAAATTTCTGTTGTTTTAGTCACTCAGTCTTTGGTATTCAGACAAATATAACATGTAGAGGCTTAGAACATATTTATAGCTCAGTAAATGTTAGTGCTTATTAACTGTGCTGGGAACTGAACTTAGGTCACATGAGCTCCTGGCTTAAACTCCTGAGTGGCTATTACAACGCTGCCCCTCAGGTCCTGCACATAAGCCTTAATGAACTTGCGCAGCAGCATCGTGCGGTGGGCCCTTTGCACGCGCTGAGTGCCGAGTGCTCAGGTGAGAGTGGCACTCCTCCCGGGAGCCTCCCACTGGTTCCTGCCCCGGGGGCTGCGCTCCACAGTTCTCTAGCTTACCTGTCCCTCTGTGACACTTTGTGCTGGATATTGGAATTGCCTCTTCGGATGTACACAGGGGGCTCCTTGGCGGCAGGGACCATGTCTTGCTCACTGTTGCATCTCCAGTGCCTAACATGGTGGTCCTTGTCAGCAGGCCCTCATTAAATATATGTTGAACGAAAGCACAAATGAATGAACTAAGAGTCCTGTTAGTGTGTGTGGGCAGGAAAGGACTTAGCCCCCAGTTAGTTCCTGACAAGGTCCAGCTCTCCTGTTGCAGAGCGGTGGAGGCCAGGGAAGCCTGGGCAGTGGGCAGGGCCTTGAGCTGGTGGCTGATTCGCCCTGCTGGGAGTTTCAGAGCTACCTGGGTCACACAAAGAACCCTCAGAGTAAACATAGCAGGTTGGGAGAAGCAGATCAGGGCACCAGCACAAGCATAATGAAGCTGTTGGAGCAGAAAAAGCCAGGACTTCAAGTTAGAAGAGGCATGTTCAGGATGTGTGACTTGGAAAATCAAGCAAGCTCTCAGAGCTTGGATTCATTTATCTACAAAATGAGATAATTAATTGGTATTATACCTGAGGCACAGATTCTGGAGCCGGAGTGCCTGGGTGCAAATCCGAACTCTGCTACTTATTACTTTGTGGCCTTGGACACTTTACTTAACCTCTCTGTACCTCGTTTTCTCATCTGTGGGGTTATGATGATTAAAACAATTCATAAGTGCAAAGGGCTTAGAACAACACATAAAATTAATGTTAATTAAATTTTTAAAAATACATAAATACAATGAGAATCAAGGATTGTTGTGAAAATCAAATGAAATGAAACCAAAGCCATGTTACCTATCATTCTGGCAAGGTTTCCTGAAGATTTTGTTTGCTATTTTAGTCTACATTTAAATTCCACACTCTGATATATACCCCGAAAATAGGGACGCTGTCGCAGGGGGCCGTTGGACACCATGTACCTGATCTGCTCAGGAGGGACCAGAAGTTGCTACCATCTGATGTCTGTCTTGTGGCCGCATGGAAGGGGCTGGGGGTATAAGTCCAGTTCCTAGTGGACAGGTGTTTGAAACCCAGAGCAGTCCTTACAATTGGCACCTTGGTGAGGTCTCCGCAGACAGGAGGGGATTAAGTCAAGGGGAGACCAAATTGCTCTTCCACCTGGGGCGGTGGCCCCAGCAGGCAGGGCTGAGGCTCAGTGACAGAGGCTGTGCAACTAGAGTTAAAACCTTCACTGTTACTAACTACACTGTTTCCCAGAGAAATCTCAAGTTCTGGTCCCCAGAGCAGTCAATCCAACAACTTTCATAGATACTGGCATATTCACATTATACTTCCATCTGGCCACAACTGTTTCAAAGAATTAGATGCATCCCTTTTATTATCAAAAGAATAATATAATTAATGCAAAATTTTGGGCTCTGAATTCTGCTGTCAGAAGTGACATAAAGAAAGCAGTGCCCTCGACATTACCTTTCCTTTAGAAGTTTTTATTTCAAAGAAAAGAGAATGCCAGGAGAGAGGAGTTTTGAAGTATCTTGTTCTTGTTTTCAATTTTAGAGTATTGATTTTTATTAATATATAGAGATTTTCAGAACCCAAATAGAGTGTATAGTCAAAATTAGCAACATAAGAAAATACCTGCCTCTGAAATTGAAATAAGTATGTATGACATTACCCACTGCATCTTTGGAAATCTTTCAAAATACCAAGAAATTATTTGCCAATGAGACTGATGTTTCTCTCAGGTCTCATCTGAATGTGTAACATAGGATGACCAGTATTCTAATAATTGGTGTTTTGTCTGTTTTAAGACAATGTTATAAGGTCAGAGGATCATGGAGATGGAGGTGGAATATTGGAAACAGTCTTGAAAAATGAAGTATTTGTCAGTCATGAGAAGATAGTGTCAGTAGTCCAGGAAAACAAATCCCTGGGCAGGGAGCAGTTGAAGGAGCTGGCACACCAGACCATCATAACTTCACACCCTTTCCCTTGAGACACCCCCCGCCCCCACTTGGAGAGAGGCCTCAGCAGACTCCGGGCCCCGCCCTCGGAGACTCTGATCCCTGAGTTTGGAATCGAGCTTGGCGCTCTGCCAGCACATGCTTGGCCTGCGTGTCTGTAATGCAGGTGGCTCTCAGTCAGTCAGCGCTTTGAGAAATGTGCTCACCGCTCCTCTGACTCATTGACTTCAACCTCTCCAGTCATCTTAGGTGGATCTTAGAATTTTCTTAGTAGGCTTGCCTACTGACAATGAATTGCAATCCTATTTTGTAAATGAGTCTTCTGCAAGATTAGGTAGACAGAGCTTTCAACTTGCCTAATGCTTAGGAGTACAGCAGAGGTGCCTTGGGGAGCCAGGAGAAGAGGAGCTTGGGTCCTCTGGGCTCCTTGGCTTCACTGTAACAGCTCAACTTTGTGTTCTGTAACCTCACAAGAAGGAAAGGATCTTGGCTTAAAACATTCGAAAAACTACTGGGTTATATTTATCAGTCCTCCAGAGCCAGGCCATCCCTTGATAGACTGATTAAACTGAACTGAACTTACAAAGCTGAGACTGTAGCCCTTGATAAGTGGTGACCTCACAAAGGTGCAGGCCCCAGTGAGGCTTGGTCTAGACTAGGGATTTTTAACCTTTTTCATCTCATGGCACACATAAATTAATTACTAAAATTCTGCGGGACACCAAAAAATGTATTTTTTGCCCATCTGACAAAACGATATACATAATTTTGATTCATTCATACCCGGCAGCTATTGCTGGGTTGGCTGTTGTCATTTTTTTACTTGATGATCTAAGGGAAAAGAGGTCAGTGCCCCTGACTAAATAGTCAGGTATTGTATGTTTTAAAAGTTCTTGCAGCACATCAATTGAAAATCATTGTTCTAAATCATGTAACTTTTCTCTCACAATATTAATCTGTTTCCTTGACTCACTCAGCCCCTCTTTTTCATATTTGTTGAAAATTTAAATAAAAACAGAAATAAACTTTAACCTGATCAGCCATTATCTCACCCTCCTAGCACATCTCTAATCATCTATTACCTTCCATGTTCCCATCTATAGTATTATGTAGTTGAAACTATAATGTACATCATACGTATTTATCCTGTCAATTTTACTTTCTATTTTATCATAAATGTTTTCCCATGTTCCTTAATAATCAATATAATTTAAATTTCTAATGGTTGCATAAGTGCCCATTATCATGATGTGCCATAATTTTTAATTGTCTTAATAAAGAGGTTTATAAGGCCTCTCCTCTGGAGGACTGTTGGAGAGTCCATCCTAGAAACCTTTTAACAGGAAACAGAATGATCTAAAACAGGAGTGGACAATGTTAAAAGGACTACACAGAAAAGCATTTTGCATTAAAGAATGAATTCAATTATAATTAGGTTTCTTCAAATATAAATAAGACAATTTCTAGTGAAATGAAAAGAGCAAGTTACTGTCTTCCCTTCAACATTAACTGTTTAATAGCAACTATTAAGTGTTCAATGCATAAAGACAACATTGCCAACCTCCTAGTATATGTCTTTCTAATATTTTTCATGTCTGTATAGACCTATTTTAAAATTGAAAATAGTGTAATTTTGTACTACTTTTTTAATAACTAAGCTTCTTTTTCCATCTTTTTTAGCCATTTTAAAGACTGTATTATATTATTCCATTGTATAGCTATACCATTATACCTAATTAATGCCCTACTATTGAATATTTAAACCATTTCCAGTTTTTCTGGTGTTGTGTTATTATACATGATGCTGCCATGAACAACATTTTGCACATATCTCAGACCATTTTCTCAGGACATATTCCTGTAAGGGGAATAGCCGGGTGAAGGGTAGGCATTTTTTTCAAAGTTTTCGATGTATATATTCAGGTTGTAGGCCAGGGAGTTCATGCTAATTTATAATCCTACTAGCGGAATTTGATAGTACACACTTTCCAGTAACTAACTAATGCTGAGCACTTAAAAAATTTGCCATTCTGAAAGTAAAGATGGTATTTTGTTTGTAATTTCTATTTTATTACTAGCAAAGTTGACCGCTTTTTCATAGGTATCAATTCTTCTTTTGTGAATTAACCTATCCATGCCTCTTTTCTTCATTTCTTTTTTGGGATGTTTTTCTTTTTCATAGTTGTTTGTGAAGCTCATTATGGTTTTTGAAGGCAAGACTGCAATGCCTTGGTTTTCATTGTATTCTTAGTGCTTAAGAGCTGTTAATACATATTTGTCGAGTGAAAGAAGAGTAAGGATGTTAGCCTTTATCACATATGCAATATATGTTATTTCTAGCTTATATTTACAATTTAACATTTAAAAATATTTTTCTCAAATCATGCACAACATAAAATTTTCCACTTTCGACCATTTTTAAGTGCATATAGTTCAGTGGCATTAAGTGCATATACACTGTTGTGCAACCATCACCACCATCCGTCTCCAGAGCTTTTGCATCTTCCCAAACTGAAACTCCCTACCCCTAAACAGTGACTCGACATTCTCCCAGCGCAACTGAATTTATTTTATAGTGTCTTTGAAATAGTCTTTCAATTTTTATGTACTAGTCAAATTCATTATTCTTTTTCTTTTAAGTTGCCTCTGACCTTATGTTTAGAAATGTTTCCCTACCTGAAAAGTAAGGAAGCATTTATATGTATTTTCTGCTAGTTTTTTTTTTTTTTCTTTTTCACATTTTTGTACCTTCTATCTATAATTCTTTTAAAATAAAGCACTAGTTAGTGACGGCTGGAAGGCAGCTCTCCATATGTTTCTTGTGTTGCTGCACATCTTGTGAGCAGAGGCGCCGGCTGCCTTTGTTCTGAACTATCTTTTCAAAAACGTTTGCCTAGTGAACAGCCTTGGCGAACAGGGGTGGCGTCCCCTTAGGAGCAGAGGGCAGGTTGGTAGGTTGTCCAAGAGAATAGATATAAAGCCTCAGTCCAGGGCAGAGGACAGCTAAGCCTACTGCTCATTACAAAAGAGTTGAGTTCCTTAAGTGTGGGGTTCCCCTCCATGAATCACTGCGCTGGGCCTGCAAGCATGCTCCGGCCCTCTGCATCGCCCTGTCGGGACTGGGACTCAGGGAACTGATGCGAATGCCGATCCTCTGGCTATTACTGCTGCTGTTTTGTCTCTGACTCCGGAATCTTGTGTTCTGCCAACATCCATAAAACTATGGCAGGCTAACTTGTTAGTTTGCAAGTGAGTAAAAGTCTCAGACCCGCGCAGTTCTTGACAAAGACTGACCTTTCTTTTTTCCAAAAATTTAATCAATTTTCCCAGCATAATTAACTGAATCATTTCTCCACTGACTTGAAATTTCAGCTCTATCCTAAAATATTTAGATATTCTAGCTTTGTTGTCTGTTCCATTTCCTTATTTGTCTATTCTGGTGCCAGTAAAATTCTGTTTATTTATTTTTTGGTAATTTTATAGCCTATTCTAATAGCTAGCAGTAAATACCCTCTTTTCTTCTTTATTTTTCCTCTTTCTTGTTTCCTTCTCCCCCTCCCCACTTGTCATCCTTGGTATTTTTTGGATCTTTGTACCAGATGAATGGTATCTGCTGTTCATCGTTCTATCTACAGTACAGTGTCTGGTACACAGCAAGTATTTAGTAAATATCTTTTGAATGCGATCAAAACTGAGATCTATTTGTCAAGTATTCCATCCCTTTTGAATGTTTGTGGTTATATTAATTATAGCAATTAAACTGGAAATCATTTAATTTTGCACATACTTCTAATTTGTTAACTACTTTGTTAAACTAGTCCTGTAAATGTTAAGAATTTAACTGTTACTAATTATACAACTTAAGAAAAACAATTTGTCATATTAGAAAATGCCTAATTATAAACACAAAGGGTTCTTGTAGCACTATGTTTTTTTTTAAAAAGCAGAGTTTCTTGGATATTTGGAGAATTTTAAAATTATTGACATTTCCTGGCAATCCTAAGGAAACTTCTAAGGCAATATTTATTTATCTATCACCTTTTAATGGGCTTCATTATTTCAGCACTCCCAGCTTTTCATTAGAATAAAATTCTGCTTTTGTCTTTGCTAGGAATGTTACAGTTCACTCTCAGGAGAAACGGTTTAGTAAAAAAACAAAACTGATGTCAAATATAGCATTTATTTATGAGAGTGCAGTAAGGAAGCAGCATCAGTCTGCGGACTTAGTCTATTACCAGAACTGCTGCTTGGATGTCACTGCGGTTATTCCTGGAGTTGCTGTTCTTGGTGCCCCCTGTTCCATGGCCTACTCTGCCGGTTACTGCTTGGGACATGCCGTTGCTGGTGACCTGCCCGGCAGCGGCGAAGGCGAGGTGGCCAGCCACACCACGGCCAAGGCAGCAACCGGATGCTTGCCTCGTTGACAGACAGGGATCCCAACTTTATTAACCCCAAGACATTGAAAAATCACAAATAGTCCCAAATTCCATGTTGTTCACAAATCCCAAATCACCTGTTAATTTAATGCTATTAAAAGAAAAATAAAAGTATAATATTCTATAGTGAAACAGCTGAATTTTCAAGCACAGGTTTAGTTGGATTTTATATCAATTTCCTCGGTAAACCACACTCCTACATTCTAGAAAATCTGATGGAATTGGTGTCAGTATTTAAATTGACTTTGGACCTGTAAGAGGCTCATCAGACAGATACAAAGGTATTGAAATTTTGGAGGTAAGGACTGGAATTAGTTGACAAGATCTGCCTTCCAGCCATAAGATCAACCTAGTTTCCAGGTACAGTGTTAATGCTTCTATTTCTATAAAGTAAAGCTTCATTTCTTCGCTCCACCTGCCCCTGCCCCCCACTATTTGAAACTGTTTAATCCCAATAATTTAGAAAAGCACACTATAATGTATAAGGATAATACATATAATTTCTAGATGATCATCATACTTTAGTAAGGGGCTGTCTGAAACCAGTAACTGGAAAACAAAAATGATACAATGAAAAGCCAGAGGCTTTGTTTAGGGCTGCTTCTTTTTGTAATGCTGTGGATAGTTGCCTTAAATGCTTATTTTGTCAATGAGCATTAAACGTAATAACCAAGTTCTTTGTTAAGAACTTGCAATTCCTACCTCTCTTCCTTAATGGTTTTCCACTGAAAGTGGAAGACAAGCCCCTCTTCCTCTACATTAAATTGTCAAACTCACTGGCAACATTCAATATTTTTGTAGTTGGATAGACAGAGCCTAAACATTATAGCATTTCTGTCATTCTAATACAGTAAAGAAGTTATGAGGTTATATAAGCACCAAGAGAAGAGCAGTCTTCTACCTTGTTTACCTTGGTATCTCTAGCTTCTGGCACAGTGCTTGGTACATAGTAGGTGCTCATTAAAAATGAGTTGAATGGCCCTAGGGTGTGGCTCAGTTGGTTGGAGTGTCACTGGTACACTGAAAGTTTGTGGGTTCTATTTCTGATTGAGGCACATATCTAGGTTTCTGGTTCTGTCCTGGTTGGGGAACATGCGGGAGGTAACCGATAGATGCCCCCCCCTCCCCATCTCTCTAAAATCAATAAGCATATTCTCTGGTGAGGATTTAAAAAAAGGAGTTGAATGAATGATGGTTTGGTGTTACAGACTGAAGAAATTACCCCCCAAAGAACTATAAATTAGCTGCGACATTTCACAAATCATGGTGATTGGGGAATTGGAAATGGCATTCTGTTATTTTGGTGAATAGCTAGATAACTGAACTAACTTATATTGGATAAGTGAGCTAACTTATATCAGGTAGAATTGTTTATTATTTCTTTCTTTATCACCTACTCCTTGCTAGCTGTTTAGAAGTCAAGCATCACTAGCAGTTTTAAAAGGGGGCATCTAAAAAAGTGTGTCTAATTTCTCCTAATTTATTTGAAACAAACACTCTAGGCTCTATAACTGTTTGTGGACAAAATAAAGCTCTGTCAATGGAAGTGGCTGTTGCTTAGCCAGGAATCATGAAAATTTGCAAAGAGCTGCATTTATGGCCAATCAGGGGAGAAGCTTTGTAAATAAACCCTCTCTCCCATAATTGAGAGTTGGGTTTAACTGGGCGGTGTGTGTGTCAATCTTACAAAATATTTTAGGCAAAAAGCAAAATCTCTTAGATCTTGTCCTGCAAATAACTTTACATGAGCATTTCCCCCATTCCCTGAGGTCTGGAGCTGGGCTTTGTAATTTACATGACATGATTAAGAGGATTCTATGCCATTTTAGACTAATTATGTAATTTGGAGGGAATACACCCCTTCACTCATTGTGAGAAAGTATTTGCCATCTATGAGTACTAACTTCTAATAAATATTTAGTTTGCTTCTTTTTGTAATGCTGTGGATAGCTGCCTTAAATGATATTAATTTGTCAATGAGCATTAAATGTGATAACCAAGCATCTTTTAATTGAAACCGAAAATTAAAATTAAAACTCAAGGCAAGGATGCAATCCGGGATAAAGAAATGATACAAAATACATTTTGCCAGTAGTCAGTCAGCTAATTTGGCAGAGGGAAATTTGTTTTTGTTGCTGCTCCCTTAAAAATACAATGACAATAATATAATTGATTCTCTTTTTCCCCTTTAACTTTTCATAATGTTTCCAGGCTTCACAACTTGGCAAAGACAATTTGGGACAGATTTCTTTATTTTCTCCTCTGGCCTAAAACGAAAAACCCCCACTTTCCAAACTGTTACCACCGAAGAGTTTATTAAATGGCTGAAAAAGACAGCTGGTCCCACCATCTGTTAAAATTTTTCAGGGGCCAAATAAAACAGGTTACACCTTCAGCCATGCCAAGTCTTGCAATACCCCCTTCCTCTCGCAGCCCGGGGAGGGCTAATCTGAATTTCACGCTCTGATTTTGCTGTTGCTAATGCCTGAGCTGCTTGTGTGCGCTTCTCCATGTTGCTTATATTACCTCTCTCTTTTTAGTTACAAAGCTATTCTCACATTTCAACCAAGCTTATTTGCAATCCATTACCTTACACCTCTATGGTCTCTAACGTTACAACCGGTAACCAGAAGGAAATCCACAGATACCTAATTAATTTCTGACTTTTCAAGCAAAAGGGGAGAGCCAAAAGTATATTTCTGTTGTTTTGCAACCATTTTTCTATAAATGCTAATGGAGGTAATTTGGATTTTGCAACAAAGGATTAGCTCACCACACATTGCAGGTGTGAAAGGGTTGAAACAAAAGATGCTAACCCTAATGGTATTTCTTGTCATTAACAATTCTTTGATGTTCACGCTGGAGCCTCCCTTTCATCTTTCAGTTTTTCAGCCATCTTTGCGAACACGCAGCTCAATTGAATCCACCCCCCCCCCTTAAAAACATCTGAAAAATGTTTATGCTAAGTTAGTTTCCACTGCATCTTTCAGTACCAAGGCAAAGTAAAATGAGATAAAGCTTGTGAGGTTATTATTAAAACATCAGTAAGTTTCTATCATTAAGTTGAAGGGGAAGATCAATAAAAAAGGAGCACTTAATGTTACTTTAATAAGGATGAGTTTCCTGTAACGGGACCTGGGATTAACTTTAGCATCACTGAAGTTGGCTTCACAATAAGTACACTGCTGTAATGAGAAGAGTTTGACTTGCCTTTACCCAATTAAACACTTTGCAAATACTTTGAATGTATTTGATCTACTGTTTCCTGTTTTAGCGAAAGCTTTCATGATGGAGCATATTTTAAGAATATTTTACTATAGCTTTTTCTTTGTAGATCAGTCTCTGGCACGCTGCCAAAGGCTTTCTAAGGCAGGTTTGCCTCTGTCTGTCCTTCTGTCCATTTAGGATTGGGGAAGGAGGTGGTAAGTGACAGGGAGTAGAACTGCAGCTTCAAGAAAAGTTTAACTTGCTTTGATGACAGTAAAATGTAGGGAACAGTCAACACTACATAATATACCGTCCTAAGCTATTCAGCAGCAGGATCTGCAAGTAGACAGGGGGTGCAAAGTAGAATCATATGTTTCACACCAAAATCGTTCGGCTGATTTTACTATTTATTCATTAGTATATTTTGCATTGTTTTGAATAAAGCAGAAATGCTTATTGTTTCTGAATTAATACATCTTTCCTTCCAACTGTTGGAAGGGGCTAATTATTTGTTTAACTAGTTAACTATTTAACCAGTTTAAGTGGGGAATCCTTCTGGACAGCTAATTTGTTTCCACTTAAGGACTCGTTTTTTGGCAGTATTACTTTGGAGTGAGTTTAATATTAGTTCACAACTGTAATAAATGTGGCAATTCCCTCAGCTTTTATATATAGCTCAGCCCCAAATGTCAAATACTAGGGAGCAGATAATAAGAAAAGATAAAATACAAATTAATGTTAACAATGTATCTATATTATGATTTTCCTCTCATATTATTTAATAATTCTTAGCATTTATATGATGCTTTTCATCTTCAAAGCACTTTACAAATGATAGCTAATTAACCATGAGGTAATGAGGCCTGGGTAATAATGCTGCGGTAAATTTTCTCTAGCTCAGATCATAAAGTAAAAATGGAGATGTATGTATTCATACATTTAAAAAAAATAGCATTTGGTGGTCTTAGAAATTTTGTGAGTCCAAGACTCAGGCAATTTATCTTCTACGTATAATTTATGTCTCTCTGTAAAAAAATCTTAGGCAATTGAGATGCTCATGAACTGTACGGATTTTCTCCATCTGGCAGGTGGTTGGCAAACTTTCTTTCATCTTAGCCTGTCTGTTTTCATTCCTTATTATTTTCACCTTGATCTCTCTTCTCTTGTACAACAACAGAGAAAGGCCCAAAGAAGAAGACATTCATTATTAGAAACTAGGGTCGGACACCCATTTTGTTTTCCTCCCAATTTTCCCATTTGTTTTTTCCCTCCAAAATTTCCCATGTAGTTTTAGTTTGTGAACTACATGCTAAAACACTTGTGCTGTTTTACATTGCTTTGTATAATGGTGCTGGTGCAAGTAAATGTCATTAGTTTAGAATGTGTGTGTGCGTACTGTGGTCTGACTTTGTGCAAGGCCTAAATAATACAATTTTCAAAAGAAAACCACACTTTATTCAATATAAAATATTATCATCTAATAGAAAATATTGTCATCTACTATCAAATGGACTCTGGTAAGAAAAATTAAATCACTAATAAAAGCATTGTAGTTCATAGCAGACTTACATTACAAACTAATAAACATGCTACTTTATCACAGTGAACTGCTGCACTCAGGCTCTGAGGGCAGGCCTCACTTTCCCGGACCCTTAATTTGGAAAAGCTACTAAAGTTAATCAAACTCTTCTTATTCATGAATAAGATCCTGGCAATTCAGAGGGAATTTTATTCAAACCACTGAAACTCCTCCATACTCTAAGTTAGGGAAATTTATTGTGACAAGGATTTACTCTATTTGTTAAAGGTGTTTACCTCTTCTTTCTATGAGTTATAGTATTGGGCTTTGTCTACATATTCCAAACACAAGATGACAAGTGGGTGTTTAAGTCAATGTGCTCTGTCCTTCTGAGGCTTGGGGAACATGCTGATGCTATTTGGAAGAAGGCAGATGATGACTGGTGTACAAGAGACTACAACGTCCAGATGATGGATTAAATTTTTTCACTTTCAAAGTCCGGTATTTTTGAAGTCCTGTACATCCAGTACCAGCTTGTATATCTTCATGATAACAATAAATCACCAAGAGAATAATTAATTACTAAGATGTACTAAATCTGGTTCTATAAATCTGGTTCTCTATGGCCTCTTTAGCAAACCAGTGCCTGCTGACAGATTGTACATAAAATATACCATTATTATATGACTAGTTTCTGCCAAAGAAATGAATTATACATTTAACTTGCCATGACATAACTTGATCAACTGGAGCTTACAGTACACTGGTGAGGGAGAAGTGTTTCTATTATAAATCATGACACCCTAGCCAGTTTTGCTCAGTGGTTAGAACAATGGCCCTTGGTTGCTGTTGGCGTCACTAGGAGGAATTGACCCCCAGGCCAATCGGCTGCGAGGACCAGCTGCAACTACAGCCAGAGAGCTGCTGTGCTGGAGACACCCCTATGGATCGGGATTTACTTCAGTGGGGCTTTGGTGTTCACCAGGTACACCCCTTGAGTGTGTCACTCATGGATGTGGTAGGGTTGTAATCCAGCATGGTTGAGTCTGACCACCAGGTGAGCTGTCTCTGGGGCCTCCTGGGAGGTGCAAAGTCAGCCTGTGCCAGTGCCTTGCCCAGGGCCACCCAGCATGAGCTACACAGCAAACCGTAGTTGGCTGCTACTTGTGCTGGGCTTGGAATCTTAAAAGCAGCAAGAGAAAAGCAGTTAGTTACCTACAAGAGAGCACCCATATGACTGTCAGCTGATTTCTCAACAGAAACCTTGCAGGCCAGAAGGGAGTGGCAAGAAATATTCAAAGTGATGAAAAACATGGAACTACAACCAAGATTGCTCTACCCAGCAAAGCTATCATTTAGAATTGAAGGTCAAATAAAGAGCTTCTCAGACAAGGAAAAGCTAAAGGAGTTCATCACCACCAGACCAGCACTACAGGAAAAGTTGAAGGATCTTCTTTAAGAAGCAGCTAATGAACAAAAGAATCTGACGAACTGAACAGATCCAGAAACATTGACGCATGCAATAGACGATCATATTTCAGGCGGAAGAGGGAAGGGGGGTGGAGCGTGGGAAGAGATTAACCAAAGAAGTTATATGCATATATGCATAACCCATGGACACAGTCAATAAAGGGGTGAAGGCCTGGGGAGGGGATGGGTGCGAAGTGGAGGGGTTCAATTGGGGGGAAAAATGGGACACCTGTAATACTCTCAACAATAAAGATAAATAAATAAAAAAAGAACATGTCTAAATCTGGGAGTGAATGCGGGACGCTGGATTTTAGGACATACAGTCTTGGGATTTCTTGAGTGGTTCAGAAAAAGCCAAGAAAGTTAATAACTGAAGGTCCCTGAAGCCCAGGCATAGGCCCCATGGGAAGCTCAATGCCCTCACTTGACAGATGGGAAAACTATGATTTTGAAGGCTCTTTTCCTCTCCAGCCCCTTCAATCATGCTTTCTCCCCTCTTTTTTGAAAGGTGTTTGGTGAGCTGTTAAGCATTCCAGAGTTATTGATCAACACATGGTTCATTAGATAGGATTACTTCACTGTCTCATATTCCATAGTCCCATTTATATATTATAGTATCAATCATGCAACTTAAAAGGCAACAGAACCATATTACTAGACTTCCTGTCTAGAAATTCACACGGCCAAACCTATCTGGTCCCCCCCACCCCCCACCCCAAATGTTTGGAAAAGTGGTTAGAAAAACTTTTCCTTCCATTTCTTTGAATAGCAGTCTAGAGTAGAGGTTGGCAAACTTTTTCTGTAAATGGATAGATACTAAATATTTTAGACTTTGTGGGCCATAAGGTTTTTGTCATAACACCCAAACACAGCTGTTGTGTGAAAGCAGCCATGGGCAACATATAAATAAGTGGGTGTGGCTGTATGTCAATAAAACTTTATCTATAAAAACAGTCTGTGGGCCAGTTGTGGCCCACAGGCTGCAGTTTGTCTGGGAGTTTTTTTCAGAGTTTTCCCCTGCTCCCTTTTATCCTTTCAGCTTTCCTTTTCCTGTAGCACTCTTTGTATTTTGTGCCCATAGCTGCCTGACAAAACATGCCACAGACTTTTTCTTGTCCATCAGTCTTCAATAAACTTGTTTTTCCTTGCTCATTGTTTTAGGACCAGTGCTTAGAAGTTAACTAATTTGAGAAACTAATCACAACAGAAGTGTAGATCATGACAATAACTTTATGTATTATTCTCTGGGATAAAAGATGGCTAGTTTGGTCTCCAAACAAAGCTCACCACCATTTTCCCCATTGCTTTGTTAATTTTCACCAAGAAAGCTGGAATTTATCTGCAAATCCCTGTGAAGGCTATTCCACACTGCCTCAATACCCCTCTAATAATTTTATATTTCATAAATCAGTAATTGTCTTTCAAGCTTTAAGTTTCTTCCCAACTCTGCCTCCATTGAGCCTTTGGTAATCTGGACACCACCAGGCCCTCTCAGCAGGCCTCTTATTGAGGTTGCAGCTGTTACACGGTGGTGTAGTGTAGCGATTAAAGAGCCCTCCGGAGCCAAACCATCCAAGCTCACATCTCTGCTCAACCAAATTGCTGGGTCTTGGGCATGTCACTTAACATTTACACACCTCAGTTTTCTTAAAAATGCTACTAATGATGATAACATTGTTCTAATCGGTTACTGTGAAGATTAGGAGCATTGGGGTAAAGCACAGGACTGGTTACATAATAAGTACTCAAGAGACGTTAGTCACCTTATTCTCAGATAATAATTATAGAAAAGCATCAGGGTATTTTATATTAAACTATATTTTGATTCCCCTAGCCCCAGGCAATTTGTCATTAACTATCAGTGTTCCTTAAAGGACAGTGAAATGCAGCCTGCTTGACGCCTGGAAAGAGCAGGAGTTAGGACTCTGATTGCTTGAGTCCTATTGCTCTTTCCTACTAGCTCTTTAACCCTGGTCAGGTCACATAACCTTTATGAGCTTCCAATTTATGGTTTTTACCTATTTAACTTAGCTGGTGTGAAGATAATATGGGGGAATGCCAGTGAAACTGCATTAAATAAATCCATTAAATATTGTACCTTTAAATGTCTGTAGAGTTCTTGCAAGGCACTAGGTCTGGTGTCAACATCTTACATATTGGGAGAATTATTTAGAGAAATAGTTTTGGAAAGAAGAACAACTTTCTGGGTAAGTTATCTGTTCTGTGTACAAAGGAGGCTGGTCTTAGGCAGTATGATATCACTGGAAGGCCTGACAGTTTGGTACAGACAGAGAGCCCAGAATGTAGACTAAACGGACCTAGATTCCTGACTTTACTCTGTTACTGACTCACTGTGTGACCCCTGGGCAAGTCACTGGACCTCTGCTCTGTCTTCTGTAAAAAGAGTAGATGGGCCGGAGTATTTTCTAAGTCTTCTTACTGTTTCAAAATAGAACCTTTATGTGTATAGGACAGTCATAGGTCATTTTTATTCCTTAAGACTAGGCAATGATATCCCACCGTCCAATGTTGCCAAGTGAATGCTAATTGGTAAATGCTAGAAATATTTTCTCTGCTTTTAACATTGAAGGGTGAATGGCAGTAAGACTTCTGTTGTTTTGAACAATGCATAGCCCAGTAAAACCACAAGAGTGTGTAAATGAAAAAAAAACTCTGTCACTCAAAAGACTAGCATTCTTTGCTGTCATTGATCAAGGGGCTGGTTCAGAGAACAGTAAATACTAGAGGTTTACATAAGTGGGAAGCATTATCCAACCCAACTAAAAGATAGGCATAGGCTCTCCCCAACCCCTCACTTTATTCACAGGCTGTCATTGGTTCATGTATATTATGTGTAAGTGCACAAAATTCTCCTCTATCTTTAACATAAATTGAATTTACTAAAAACTTGATTTGGCTGGGCACTTCAGTAAACACAGCCACACTGCTGTTTACACAGAAAACAGTCTGAACTGATGAGCAGGTCAGTCATTCATCCAATTAACTGATCAATAACCAGTCTGTGACTTTATTGAGAGGCCCTCAATGGATCTAATGACTCAAACCGCTGGGTGTGATTAGATATGGTATTGTGAGCGAGTCATGGATACAAATAGGAATATATTTAAGAGGAAATAAACATCTTAACATCCCTTTAAAATTACTACTTCACACAGATTTGACTAAGGATGAAGACTAATATAACTCAATAATTGCTACACAGAAAAGAGGTACCATATGTAATGTAAAAAAAGCAACCCTTAAACATTTATTTTAGGAATAGTCTCTGAACAGTGAAGTACATATAAAATGGTGTATATGGCATAACAGTCTCTTTCTCTTGAAGGTTAACTGTCACCAGGGAACTGGCAACAAATACCTTATGAAATCTCACAAATCAACATTAGCAGTGTGAAAAAATCACAATCACAGCCCTGACCAAACCACCTTTCAGTGGCTGCTAACCCAGTTAATACATTACAGATAAGTTCCAGATTTGAACCCATTTCTATACACTGGGCCCTTCCCCTCCCCTTCCTTCTCCACCCCCTGCTCTCCCACATGTAAGTGAACTTTTTGCACGATGTGTGGATTTTACACCCCTTTCTGTTCTCCTTCCATTACTCTAGCCTAGGTCTTCATACCTTTTGCTGAACTGCCACATAAGTCCTCTAACGTATCTCCTTGCCTCTCACTTCTCCTCACGCTGCTGCCAACAAGCCCTTTCCAAATCCCAGCTCTGTTCATGGCATCCCTTTGAAAAAATTCCCAGTGGTTTCTTGTTGCCCCGTAGAGAACAAACTCCCAGCATAGCATTCAAAGTCCTCCACAATCGACTTCTCCAGTTTTACCATTTACTTATGTTCTATGGTCCAGTCAAACCAATACAGGACCTGAACTTTTCTGCTGCTTCAGTCTG
Organism: Miniopterus natalensis; assembly: GCF_054644295.1. NCBI lineage: Eukaryota > Metazoa > Chordata > Mammalia > Chiroptera > Miniopteridae > Miniopterus > Miniopterus natalensis. The sequence continues at coordinate 42,180,677 of NC_142088.1, forward strand.
ATCGGACTCTTCTAGGACACTTTTGGTTGTTCCGGTTGCACAAGGGTGCTTGGAATTGGGGAGGGCATTTTTTTCTAATTCACACCAAAGGCTAGCAGCAGCCCCTGTGTCTCACTTTATGGGATGCCAGTTTGTCCTACTGCTCCACCAGAATTCAAGATTAGGTTAAATACTGAATTCTTCATGAAACATTCCTTTATGCTCCCTCTCCTGATCTTACCTACTCTGCCATTTTTAAGAAAAGATCTCTGCTTGTATCATGTCTCCTTTTCTATACTGTAAGCTCCTAGATCAACTCAACAATAGTGACTTAAAACAGTAATATCTGGAAATTAGGCATGAGGTATGGAGCAAATAACCTATTCTTAGTAACAGTTCAAATATATGTAAATATACTTTAAAGGGGTGAACTATATGGTATGTGAATTATATCTCAGTAAAGCTGTTATAAATTTATAGCTCAAATATTAGTATTTTTAAATGATTTATTTTAAAATAATTTTAAGCAGGACAGGTTACAACATGACAGGCAACATGCACACATTTGTATCTCCTTTAAATGAGACCTCATGTAAGTGGCAGTAAAGAAGAAACTCAAAACTACGATGAGAATGGAAGAAGGAAGCATCCAGGGAAGATTACAACATATTTCTGGAAGAAGAAAAATGGATAGAAGATAATAAAGGACTATGTAATCTAAACTGCCTTTCCGTGAGGTCAAATAGTAAATTAAGATGAAATTTAATTTAAAATATACTTAGTTGAAGACATTGGAAAGCTCGCAAGAGAGCGAAGAAATACTGAGCCAAGGTCTAGGAGAGGACAGAAATTCTGAGTGGATAACTTAGCATTTAGGGCAACTTTTCTTCCAGAGGAGGTAATTAAGAAGCTAAGAAGCTAAGAGGAACACACAACTAAAAAGCCGCTGAGCAGTGTGGAGACAAGGGGACAAAAGTTGGAGTGTTAAACACCTAACCTCTCAACACACACACACACACACACACACACACACACACACACACACACACTGATTTGGGATTGTAAAGAGCTCCACTCTAGGAGATAGTGAACTGGATGTACTGTTCTCACGGGGACTGCAGGTCAGCTGCAAACCATCCCAGGCTCTAAAGTTAGATTAAAGTGGTCCTAATTTATTCATGCCCCCAGCAAATATTACTGTTTTATGGAGGAAGGGAATATTATCCTGGGCCTCAAATGATCTTTACAAACAATTCTGCAAATATAATTTCCAACATGCAATAAATAATAATCAAGAGAGTAAGAAAACATGAATGAGAACCACATCATAGCAAAACTGCTAGAAACCAAAGAAAGAGTAAACATTAAAAGCAGCCAGGAAAAAAAAGACAGATTACCTTCAAAGGCACCATAATTTGGCTTACAGCTCACCTTTTAATAGATGCAATGAGAACCAGAAGATAATAAAGTGCTATCTTTAAAGTTCTAAGAGAAAATAACTGCCAATATAGAATTCCACACTCATCAAAAATATCCTTCAAGAATTAATGTCAAATAAAGATATTTTCAGTTAAACAAAAACTTATAGCAGAAAACTCACACTAAAGGAAACACTAAAGAATGCTCTTTAGGCAAAAGAAAACAGTTCCCAGAATAGAAGGTCAGAAGATGGGGGAAAAAATAAAGAGCAATAAAAACAATAATAAATGTCTTGTGGGATATAAAATATCTACAAAATTAAAATATACCACAATTGTGACAATATAATTGAGAAGGAATATATAAGATAGATAGAGAGATAGACAGATATAGTTTTAAGGTTCCTGAATTCTTGCATTTCCTGAGAAGAGGGTATCAGTACCAAGTAATATTAGATTTTGCTAAGTAAAGGGTGCATATTATAATTTCTTGGATAAGAGAATAATAAAAGTGTATATTCACCTAATAATATAGTCTTAAGATATATAAAGAAAAAACTGACAAAACTAAAGGGAGAAATAGGAAAATTCATAATGATAGTGAGAGATATTTTAACATACTTCTTTTAACAACTGATAAAAAAAAAAGCATTGAAAAGATCGGTAAGTATGGGGATGATGACAATTACCAAACTTGACCTACTGTGCATATGTAGAAGACTGCAGAATACACCCATTTTTAAGTGTATATAGAATATTTATAAAAGTTTTATTTAAAAAATCATATGCTGGGCCATAAAGTCTCAATAAATAGCCAAGTCCTGAAACTGTACTGAGTTTGTTTTCTGGCCATACAAAATTAAGCTAGAACTCAACAACAGAAAGATAAAATAAAATCCCTGTATATTTAGAAATTAATAAATAAACTTCTGAAAAAGTCATGGGTCAAAAAAGGAATCATAATGGATATTTGAAAACATTTTAAACTGAATGATACTAAAAATACTGTATGTTGCTGCTAATTCCATACTTCAAGGGAAAATTATAGCTTAAATGAATATATTAGAAAGGAGGGATTAAAATCCCAAGAACTTAGGAAAAATCTCCAGCAAATTATACCAAATAAAGAACACTAGAGCAAAAGTTAGTGAATTTGGAAACAAACAGGTGATGAAAAGGATGAACAAAATCAAAAGTTGTTTCCCTTAAAAGACTAATAAAGTTGACCTGGCAAAACTAGTCAAGGTAAAAGACAGAAAACACAAATTATTACCATCACAAATGAAAAAGGGGGCCTCATTATAGATTCTACAATATTAAAACTATCTTAAGGAGAATCCAGAAATGGGCCCAAGCCATTACACTCAATTAATATTTGACAAAGCAGGCAATAATATACAATGGAGTAAAGACAGTCTCTTCAATAAATGGTGTTGAGAAAATTGGACAAGTACATGCAAAAAAATGAAACTAGACCACCAACTAATGCCATACACACAAAAAAAACCCCTCAAAATGGATAAAAGACTTAAATGTAAGACATAAAATCATAAAAGTCCTAGAAGAAAATGTAGGCGGCAAAATCTCAGACATCTCTCGTAGCAATATGTTTGCTATACATCTCCTAGGGCAAGAGAAACAAAGGAGAAAATAAACAAATGGGAACTATATCAAAATAAAAAGCTTCTGCACAGCAAAAGAAACCATCAACAAAATGTAAAGGGATCCCCCTGAATGGGAGAACATATTTGCCAATGACACATCTGATAAAGGGTTAATATCCAAAATATATAAGAAACTCATACAACTTAACAAAAGGAAGACAAAAAATCCAATTAAAAAATGGGCAAAGGACCTAAATAGACAATTCTCCAAAGAGGACATACAGATGGCTAAGAGACACATGAAAAAATGCCCAACGTCACTAATCATCACAGAGATGCAAATTAAAACCACAATGAGGTATCACTTCACACCTGTCAGAATGGCTGCCATTAACAAACCAACAAACAACATGTGCTAGTGAGGATCTGGAGAAAAGGGAACCCTAGTACAGTGCTGGTGGAAATTATGTTTTCCACCACTATGGAAAACAGTATGGAGTTTCCTCAAGAAATTAAAAGTTGAACTGCCATTTGACCCAGTGATCCCACTTCTAGGAATATATCCTAAGAAACCCAAAACACCAATCAGGAAGAACTTATGCACCCCTATGTTCATAGCAGTCCAATTTACAATAGCTAGGATTTGTAAACAGCTCAAGTGCCCATCAGTAGATGAGTGGATAAAAAAGCTGTGGTACACTTATACCATGGAATAATATGCAGCTGTAAAAAAGAAGGATCTCTTACCCTTTGGGACAGCATGGATGGAACTGGAGAGTATTATGTTAAGCAAAATAAGCCAGTCAGAGAAAGACAAGTACCACATGATCTCACTCATATGTGGAATATAATAAACAAAATAAACTGATGAACAAAATAGACCCAGAAACACAGAAGCATGGAACAGACTGAGGGAATCTCAGTGGGAAAGTGGGAGTGGGGGGAGTAGGTGGGGAGGGATTAATCAAAGAACTTATATGCTTATATGCATTACCTATGGACACAGACATTTGTATGGGGAAAGCCTGGGTGTGGTGTGGATGCACAGTGGAGGGGATCAGTGGGAGAAAAAAGGGGACATCTTTAATGCTTTGAACAATAAAGATACAAAAAAAAAAAAAAAAATCTTAAGATAAATTTTGAACAACTCTAACCAAATTTGAAAATGTAGAAGAAATGTATAAACTTCTAGAACAATGAAACATACCAAAACTGACACAGGAAGAAATAGATAATATAAATAACCATAAGTTATTAAAGAAATTTAATCCATAATTAAAAGTTTCCCTCATAAAAAACTCTAGGCACAAATAGCTTCCCAAATGAATTTTAAAAATTTTAAGAAAGAATTAATGCCATTCTTACATAAATTCTTCCAGAGAAAAACAAATTGGACAATATGAGAATTAAAAACTTACATATTTACATAATTTTTATTTCTCATAATTTCATCATACACACAGATATATTTTTAAAAAATTAACAAATAAAATGCAGCAATATGAAAAAGGATAAGACAACATAATAGTTGCATGTATTGCAAGAATGCAAGGTTGGTTTCACATTAGAAAACCAGTGTAACTCATTACATTAACAAAATAAAGGAAAAAATTATAGGTTATTTAAATATATAAAAACTAAGTATTTGATAAAATCAAGCATCCACTTACAAGGGAATAAAACCTTCCTAGGAATATAAAGGAAACAGCAATAACATAATGAATAGTAAAATACTAAAAGTTTTCCTTCAGAGATTGGGAAAAAAGGCATGAGTCCCACTATTAGTCCTCCTAATCAACCTTGTACTGGAAATCTTAGCCAGGTCAGTGTAGCAGATTGGTCACAGAAATGATTCCAATTCTCTATCTCCCCCTGTATCCATTCCCTTTTCAATGTAATTGACCTTGTAGCATCTCCTATCAAGAGATAGATACTATTTACCTATCTCTTGAATCTGGGTTGGCCTTATATTTTGCTTTGGTTAAAAAAAATGTGGTAGAATTGACAATATGACAGTGCTGAACCTCAACCGGCACCCCCCTTTGGGAAACTGTCACTCTAATTTGTGGATAATAGAAAATTGGAGCATAAGACCATGTCAAAAAGAACTAAGTTAGCCCAGCTGTCCCTGCTGTGGCCCTAGATATGTGAGGAACCTAGCTAACATCAGCAAAGCTACTTAGCTGAGCTGCAGCCAATTGCAGATGCACAAGTAAGCCTCGGCAAAACTAGCTTAAATCAGCAGAAATACTTAGCTGATCCATAGACTTGTGAGAAATATGTGGTTGATTTGGTGTGCAATAACTAATTTATACAAGCACTATATCAAGAAAAAGCAAAGTAGAAATGTTAAAAAGGAAGAAAAAGTCTGTAGTTATTTGCAGAGGTTATAATCGTAGAAAATCCAAAAATATCTACAGATATGTTATTGGAATTAACATTTCATGGAGTAAATTTAGCACAGTTGATGAATCTCAAATGCAAAACATCAATTGCATTTCCATGTGACAACAATGTCTTAGTCTGTTCAGGCCACTATATTGGAAGACCATAGCCTGGGTGATTTAAGCAACAGAAGTTAAAGAATAAGGTGCCAGCAGACTCCATGTCTGGTGAGAGCCTGCTTCTCAGTTCATAGACAGCCACCTTTTTACTGTGTCCTCATATGGTGGAAGAAGCAAGTAAGCTCTTTAGGTTCTCTTTTATAAGGGCACTAATCCTCTTCACGAGGGCTCCACCCTCATGGCCTAATTACCTCCTAAAAGCATATACAGGAGGCAACAAATAGAAAGCAGATTTTTTAATTCTTTAAGTGACATAAAATTATATGTGGTTCATAGGAAAAATACATAAAATTATAAATCAAATCATTCTTGAAAGAGAAGGAATAACTAAATAAAGAGAAGGATATACCATGTTCATGGACTGAAAACTTCAATATTGTAAACATGATAATTCCTTCCAAATTGACTTCTAGATTCAAGATAATTCAAAAGAAACCCTAACAGGGTTTTTTTTCAAAAGTTGACTGTTTGCTTCTGTAATATGTAAAATGTCCAGACTAATCAAGGTCTCTTGGAGAAGAAAAACAGTATTGCAAGACTTGCTCTGCCATATACCAAGGCCTATCATAAACGTGCTGTACTTAAGACAAGGATAACAAATACATCAATGGAACAGAATAGAGAATCTGGAAACAGACTCATGAACACTTGACTTATGTAAATGGTAGTATTTTAGAGCAATAAGAAAAGGATGGTCTTTTCATTAAATTGGGCTCAGACAGTTGAATATCCACTAGAGAAAACAAGAAAATTAACCCTTATTGCACACTATTTGTAAAATCAATTCTGGGTGGTTTAAAGATCTAAATGTGAAATGCAAAACAATAATGTTTCCAGAAGATACTAAAGACAAACATCTTTATGACCTTGCAGTCCAAGACTTCTTAACAGGCCATAAAAAAATTGCTGGTAAAAAGGAAAAGATTGGTAAGTTGTACTATTTTAAAATTATAAACTTATTTTCATCAAAAGAGAATGAAAGGACAAGCTACCTAGTGGAGAAAATGTTTCCACACATACAACTAGCATTTAAAGAAATTAATTAAAAATGGGAATGTAACAAAAATATCTAAAATGCCCACTAAACACATAAAAATGTGCTGAATATCATTATTAATTGGTGATATGTGAGCTAAATCACAGTGAGATTCCTCTGTTTAACTATCGGATTCCCCAAATGAAGAAGACTGATAATAGCAAGAGTTGGTGAGGATGCAGACCAATGAGAGCTTTCTTATACCTCTGGCATGATTATAAAATGGTACAATCACTCAGGAAAAGTTTGGCATTACTTACTAAAGTGAAGGTATGTGTACCTTAGGACCCTGCAATTCTAATCCTAGGTAGATAGCCAACAGAAATGCATGTAAATATATACGAAGAGACATATCCAACAATGATGGTAGTAGCAACTTCCAAAATAGCCCTGAATTGCAAACAATTCATACTTATATATCAAAAGTAGAGTGGGTAAATCAATTATGGCATATTCATATACTTAAGTCATGAAAATGAATAAACTACATTTACATTCCACAAATTAGATGAAACTGACAAATACAATATTGAATAAAAAACAAACAACAAGATCCAAAAATTACATACTACATGATTCCATTTATATAAAGTTCCCAAAGCCTACCTATAATAAGAAAATCTAACTATAGTGTTTAGAGATGCATGTAAGTGGTAAAACTACAAAGAAAATCACGAAAGTGTTTACCAGGAAAGTCATGAGAGTGATTTTCTCTGGGGGTGGACAGGGATAGTAGTGACTGGGAAGGGACATGAGGGAGGCTTCTAAGGTGCTGACAATGTTCTACTTACTATATGTTTTCTATATATATATTATATTTTAAAATAAAGAAAGTTAAGAAAGATGGATGGAGGCATATGTGCAGATGAACTAAAATGGAAGAAGAAACAGCAGCTCAGAGCACAAACACCAAGGGTTTGCAGTAAAGTTTTAAAAAACTGTTCTATCCTCAGGATTATCTCTGTTTTATCCAGGATCCATTACTCTATTTGTCTTGACATTATCTTTCAGCGTATTAGTTGTTCCATGTGAGGCAAAAGCATAGAGATACTATCTAAAGTCAGTGATACAAAAATAGGCATTTAATTATATAATTTAAAGTTTAAAAAGTAATCAACAAAAATATAAAAATAAACTTGTAAGCACTGGAAGAAGTTAAGAGAGAGGAGGGAGGAATTAAGATATAATGCACATCTTTCATAGAAAGAGAGAGTAGATATTGTCTAAAATAATAAATCAAGAACAGAGAAGCAAATTATTCAGAGACACGATGGAAGTCATTAAAAGAATTAGAATTAGAAGTAATTTTTTTTTAAAAGTTGCTTCTGGGGGTAGGGACTAAAATTGCTTTCTACTATAAACTCTCTGTACTGTTTGATTTTGGTTTCTTTTTGCCATGTGCATATTATTTTGATAAGTCTAATAAGACATTTATGAGATTCCAGGTTGCATCATTCTCATCAACTTGTTTTAAGAATTGCTTTTTGAGTTTATGGCACTATAACTAGCTCAAGAATAATATCTATAGTCTGTCTTGCCTTATCTATGTTGTAACTAATAGTGAACACCATTTCTAAAGTACTGTTAGGAGTTATTGCTGTGGCAATGAGTAATTATTACAGAACTTCTGAATTATGATTTTTATAATTACTTCTATTTCCTTTTAAACTTTATTTATAGATATATTTTAATTAGAAATAAGGCAGGTATACAACTACGTTGTACAGGGACTAGTGGGAAGTTATGAACATTTCTATTCAATGGATTGAAAAACAGCTAATATTACCAAATCAAAAGTAGACAAATCAATGATAAAAGTGAAATTTCCAAAACTACTTATATTACTAATAATGTTAAAAATCTATATATTCTACATATTATTTTTAAACAATAAAATGAAGTTCATTTGTGTTTCTTCTGCTCTACTTACATACCTTAAAAGCATAACCTTCACCTTGGGGTGAAGATCTGGAAAAAAATTGAGACTCATTTTTTAAAAAGTAAAGTTTGACTATTGAATAATTGACTCTTTGTTTTTCTTGTTAAATTATAATTTCTAAGATATTTAGATGCCTTAATTCATTATTTATGTTCGTAAAATGCTTATTAGAACTCTTCCCCTTAAAATTCTGAAAACAATTTTTTTCTATTTCCTCAAGTTTATTTTTCTCAAAATCTGAGTACTCCCATGTGTACTATCTGCCAAGTATTTTATTTTATTTTATAATTTTATATCTTTATTGATTTCAGAGAGAGGAAAGGAGAGGGAGAGAGAGAGAGAGAGAAACATCAATGATGAGAGAGTCATTGATCGGCTGCCTCCCACATGTCCCCGACTGGGGCTCTAGCCCGCAACCCGGTCATGTGCCCTGACCAGGAATTGAACCCCGATGGCCTGGATCCTAGGTGGATGCTCAACCGCTGAGCCACCCCTGGCAGGGCTCTGCCAAGTATTTTAAGGTAAAAAAAAAATGTTGAGAACATCTGTTCTAGGGAAAGGGTCTTGTAGGTTTTTTACATTACACAGAAATCTCACATATTGTTTTCCATGTATTGAATCATAATGAGTATTATAATATATAGTATAACATCATTAAAATAAGACTAGCCCAGCCTTGAATGAAAAATCGGAACTTATGGTGTAATAAAAGTGATTAATCATGAATAACATAATTGAACATAACTTTCCTATTAGATATATTGTATAACTAAGTCTCTCTACTCATTCAAAGGTGGGCATTTACTGGATGTCCACTCTGTGCCAGGCACTGTGCTAGGCTCTGTGTACACAGAGATGGCTGACACAAGATGCTTTCCTGCAGCCACTCACAACCTATGGAGACAGCCCACCTGAGAATGGAAAGTTACAAAGCCACATGACATAGACTCTGACAGGTCCAAATTTTCTTTCCAATTCACTCCTTTCTTTTATTGTTAAGATGATGGGGGTATCTTGACAAGGTGGAGTAAAGAGTCAAAGGCTTTATCGGCATAATAATTAGCAAGAGAGGAGTTCATTTGCCTTATAGAAAGAATATGAAAAATTTAGGCCTCTCCCTATAAACACACAAAAAATTATCCTGGCCTAGGAGACTTTGAGTGAACTCTTCCAGTATGGAGACACTCAGCGAGGGAGCCCGGCCCCTGGGGAGAGGCGGGCAGGGTGGGAAGACAGCAAATGGGGAGGGGATGCTGTGGAGAGGCGAGGAGGAAAGGAACTCCTGGATTTTCACAGGGGCAGATTCTGCACGGATGGACGTGCGGGGAAAATGAAGAAATATGATTAGTGTTCACAACTGGCTGATGGTGAGATTGCTACCCTCTTAGATGGGGGCATGAATGATGGTTACTACTGTAGTGGAGGTGCACTCAGTGTCCCCAAGAGACTCATGGTTTGAGAAAAGAAAGAATTACTCAGTTCAAGCTGCAGAGCAGATGTGGGGAAGGTGATGGAGATAGAAGAAAAAGGTTAAGAATCTGAAAATTGTTTAGGGAGGCTCTGGCGTGTGTCCAAAGATACTGACCATATTGCAGTGCTTTCTTATTAAATGACAACCAGTCGATTACCGTGATTGTTCTTACCCTCAACAGACCTGAGGGTCAGGAAGGACAGCTCAGTGCCGAGCAGAGGATGCTCCTTCTGAGGATGAGGGAAAAAAGAAAGGGGGGGCGGGGTTGTCTTCCTCTGGGATCGAGTCCACAGGTGACAGAGATTTGTAGTATTCATCTTCACCATCAAGCACTTTGACTTGGCTACAACAAAGAAAAGGGTTTCAACAGAAAAAGAAAACAAATGCCACAGTCATCTCTGGGGCAGCTAACGTTGTTTGAGTGCTAGGGACAGGGTTGGGTCGCAAACCTGGGGGGAAAGGATAGCTTAGGGTAGCCGGGGGTCCTCCCACACAGAGGAACTGGGGTCTGATCCACAAAGCCGTTCACCTCTGAGCCACACACGGATAATGGCCCAATTTAGCGGCGTCTGGAAATTGTGATCATATTGCAGCTTGTTTTACGTGAATTACCTTGTCTGTCTCCATCTGCTTCCCTCTAGATAAGGAAGTTCCCCTCCTGACCTCCTCCAGTTCTTAAACTAGTACCAATTACCTATCTCATTCCTATTCTCAATTGAGATGCTAACAATTAAGTGAGCTCAGACTCCTCAGAATCCTCCAACCACTGGAGGAAATTGTCCTGTGCCTCTAAGGCCCAGGGGTAGCGTAATATGGGGGAAGCCACCTATTTGCACTGTGTGGAGTGATCTTGTTTGTCGGAGGGTTTTATACAACCCGTTATGTATCTACTTACGAGGGAAGTATACTTCCCTGAGAAAATGATGAGAAATAAAAATTTGCCTTTAGATTGCAATTCCAGCCTTTCCAAACTGAATAGATTCAAGTTTTGTATACTTGCTACTGTGAAAAGTAGTTTCCAATGTCAATAATAGTGGGGCTATCCCCAGTGCATATTTTTAGAAGCCTCTCAGGAAAGTTTTGCATTTTCTGTAATATCACAAAGGACCCCTTCTGTTTACAGTTGCTTAGAACTAAGAAGACAGATATTTACCCAAGTTTTCTTGGCTTCCTCTTGCTCCCTTGATATTCTAGAGTTCCCTGTGGAGAGGGCCAAGAACACACAGTCAAAGCAAAGCAGCAAGTCGTTAATTTTTAATTCAAAGTGATTTTGTGTTGAATGCAAGCAGATGCTGATAATATCAGAAGTCACAGCATAATTTTTTTGATCAAAGGGCTCAAGTGAGCCTGATGAAGCATGCATCTTGCTCGTCTTTGATAAACCACATCAATTATTCACCGTGAAGGCAGACATCCTGACATGAAAGCAACAGATAAAGAGCCTAAGCACATGTTCAAGACGAGAGCATAAGAGGGTGGGGGTGGGGCTGGAGGGGCTGGAACAGGTATTAATAACAGAATTATTAACTGGAAACAAAGCCAGTGAAACAGCTTTATGGCCACTTTGAACTCACATTTAACTGGTTATAGTACATGGTGTCCTCGGGGCTACTCAACATTTTGGGCTGCTGACATCTTCGGCGAGGTGTTCGCTGCTTCTGTGCAAGACCATTTTCTGAACCTGCAACAAGACAGCAAAACTTTCCTCTAAACCATCTGAGGAGCGTGGAAAATTAAGTGAAAAACTGCTCTTCACATAAATGCACTTAGTAGAAACTGTGTCCCATTTTACTGGGCACGTTAGAGCTTTGCTATTCTTAAGAGAAATACCATCCAAAAAAACAACACACAGGGATAGCTGAGTGTAAACAAGAGCCACTGTCTGTAACTTCGCCTTCATCTTTCTGATCTGAATCAGCAGTCAAGAGTGACAGAAAGAAGGTGGTTTGTCCACGCTGGTGAAGGAGAGGTTGGTGGTGAGCCTTTGTAGAGTGGAAAGTGCTCTCTTAGTGAGATAACTCAGTTAGGACAACGAAGGCAATCTGGATGGCTTGCACCGCATCCGACAGTGAGAGTTCAAAGACATCTGGAGCACACACACTCGTGGGCAGATGAGAAGCAAACCTTTTGGTGGGATACATTTTGGAGGAAAAATGGCCTGAGCTAGTATTTTCTGAAATGCTTTGAACAATGCCATTGATCCATGCAGTCTCTGGAGGTAGTGCAGAGAAGGGGAAAGGATGATTGCCTGATTTCACGGAGCCGCCTCTTGTGTTAGTCCTGATTTCAGAATCCTGGACCGAGAGTGCACTAGAGGTTAATGAAGTCATGATTTATTTCCCTTCCAAGCAGATGATTTTTGTGGAATCAACTGTCTTTTTGGCAACTGAGCTGAATTAGGGTTCAGCAATTCTAACTTCTTGTTAACACACACACACACACACACACACACACAGCTGGCATAGAATATTGTTCATGAATGTCATAATCTAGAGAAGAGGTATCACTTTTCTGGACCAAGTGCATACCATAAACTAATTATTCATAAAAAAGAGTTGGAGATTTGTAGTCACAGTTTGACTTCACTAGAGATTTCTACTATTTAAGGAAATTCCGGGGGAATTTCTAAATGTAAAATGACTCAGCAAGGACCATTCTGAATGGTGAATCATCAGTTTCCAAAGTATGAAGGAAACTGCATTTTTTGTATTTTTCTTTTCCTTGCATTGGAACATATTAAATTTGAACAAGACTGTTAGAATGATACAGGATTTCAGGAACTGTCCATTCTACTTTTTTCTTTCAGAAAAAATGTTGAATGACTCATCTTAGATCAACTGGCAGAGTAGGAACCCAACCCTAGATCTTTTACCTTCTGTCTAGCAGTAAAGAGAAAACACAAAACAAAACTACAGTATTATTATCTTTCTTAACAAGAGACATTCTTTTTAAAAGTCAAAGGTCTAAGTAAAAGTAAGCTCCACGAAAAAATATTGATTAGCACAGCAAAATGATGTTGCTTTAGAGGGCTCTAGTAGCCTTAACAGACATCCCTGTCCAAATCTTCAGGACTCTGTGCAGATGACAGGACTCCAGCCTATTAGCGGGTATCATCTTCAGAATACAAGAAATCCAGAATTGAAATGATTTTATTTTTTGATAGTTCCAACATACCTATCTCCTTCTTGCTTTGCAAAATCCATATTCATTACTATAGTAGAACATGAGGTTGTAAGGCCCTTTTGTGTTACCTCCTCTGATTTATAGATTAATAAACAGAAGTATCTAGAGTTAAGGTTGCTGGTGTGAACATGCACTGGAGATCTGACATCTATCTCCTTTAGACTTTCTAATGTCACAGGAATTTCAACCTTGGCAACTCAAAAGACTAACCTTAAATAGTTTTGGGGTTCAGCTACAGTTCAGCCTTGTTTAGCTGGACTTTATATTTATATAGCGTTTACATTTGATCAGAGGCTTTTATTCATATTCTTAACTGGGAATGCTTAACATAAGTTGTGGTTTTCAACTTTTGCTCTTGAACGACTTGCTGTTCATGGCTGGGTGTTCTTTACCTGGTTCTTTGAAGGAATTAAATTATTGGATAGAATTTTCTCAATTTAAAAATTTCTCTCAAAAGTTAAAAAACACACAGTTGGTAGCTGATCATATGGTGTCTATACTCTACTAAAACCTAGTGTAAGCTGGTGTCTGATTTAGCATCAAATTTTCATTCTCATTATTTTAACTTTAATATCTCCATATTTCATGATGTTTCACAAAGAGTGCTGCAACTTCCAGGTGCTTTGACATTGGAACAAATCTGAGTGTCACTGATGCATGACTAGTCCTAAGCAACCAAATAAATAATTGGGAAATGAATCATGATTCAATGAGTGCTGTTGGAATAATTTGATAGAAATATGCAAAACATACAACTTAAATACAGAATTTATAACATTTATCCTAAGTGTAAGGTACTTTGCTGGATATTATGGAAAAGATAAAGAGAAATAAGACTTTGCTGGATATTATGGAAAAGATAAAGAGAAATAAGACAAAGTCCCTGTCTTCAGTCTAGTAAGGACACTGAGTTTGAAGATGTTAAGTGACTTGCTTAAGTCCATAAGCTAGTGCTACTGGACACAAATTAATTTTTAAAAAAATTTCTATATCTTTCACTTTTCTCAATACACCTCTTGATTCTCATAGACCACAATAAATTCCAGATAAGTTATATAGTTGAACATTTTAAACATTCCCATAAAAATCTTAGAAGGAAATAAAATAGGCTATTTTTTTTTTAACTGTGGAAGAAGCCCTGGCCAGTTTGCTCCGTGGTTGGAGCATGGGCCTGTGGACTAAAGCATCTCAGGTTAGATTCCGGCAAAGGGCACGTACCTTGTCTGCAGGCTCGGTCTCTGGCACATGTGGGAGGCAACCACTTGAAGTGTCTCTCTCACGTCAATGTTTCTCTCTCCCTCTCTCTCTCTTTCTCGCTCTCTCCTTTCCACTCTCTCCGAAAGCAATGGAAAAAATATCCTCAGATGAGGAATAAAAAAAAATTTAAACTGTGGAAGAAGACATTCGTGACAAGAATGGGTTCAATTATATTAAATTATTCTGTGTGATGGACAGTAACCAAACTAAGATGAGAGGAAGTGCAACAGAAAGATAAAAACAAATGAAAAAATATATACACACAAAAGTTTACTATCCATAATGTGGAAAGCCTGAATCAAGAGAAAGACAGACAACTATTCATATATATTGAAATACAGTTATGAAACAAGCAAAGAGCTTTAATTAAAAAATTGCTACTGCCTTTCTATTAATTGGGATAAATCAAAAGGTCAAAAGACGGTGTGGGAGAGGCCCCAGGGACACCGGTGAGTCCATAGGCTCTACCTCCCCTGAAGTGTGACTTTATGATACCTAACAAAAGCTGAACATGTCCCAACAACAAGTAAAACCAAAAGAAAGAAAAAGATGATCTGCATGAAAATGGATATGATAACACTTTTTGTAATAGAAAAAAGCTAGAAACATAAGTATTTAATAATTGGGGAGAAGTTAACTTTGAGATATAAATATGATATCGCACCATGGAGGCATCAATAAGGATAAATATGGGTATGGTGTTGATAGATGAAATTTCAAAATCCAGAAAAAGCAGCAGAACACAAATAGCATATAGTACATTGATTAAGTCCAAACATGTATGTACATTGAGAAGTTCATCATGATTTTTCTGATAAAAGTTAAAAAAAAAAATCAATGAGGCATGTAGGACCAAAATTATTCTTTCTTTCAAAAAATGTAGAAACTATAACTAAGAAAGGCTAATCTTTGAGTGTCAGAATGGAAGCCCAAAGCCCTGTCTGTTGACTTTTGAGCCAGTTTGCTGATGAGTTAACAAAACAGTATGGTTATCTGGAAATTACTTAGTTTGCTTAGGGGCTAGTTTTTGTAGATAAACTGGGCATTCCAAGTTTGAAGATACACATTAGAATATGAGTTATTTACTCTGAAAACAATGAAGTTCATATTCTGAAATGACCAATCTCAACCTCACATAAATGTTTGTAAGCCAAGCCGAACTCCAGTTTGTAATCCATGGGGATACCTCCGTATAGTGCTTCTTGAAAGTATATTTGTCATGAATCCCAGTTTACATTTAACATAGGTCTCTTTCTTTTACAAGAATCCCTGTACCTTTTCCCCCCCTGCACCTTTTGATTTCATATTTGAGACCTTGAACACCTTTATTTTCTTAGTTGTCACAGAACCTTATAGTAAACTCGAGATAAATATCTGAAAATGAGAGAAATCTGGATGGAGTTTCAGAAGCTTGGGGAAATGCGTACTCCTTTCTCTCTAATCCCACATCATCACGCTTTGTGGCTACACAATTGGCCAAGCCCTTGGTGAGAGACAAATAGCTGAATTCAATTGATGTCTTCATTACATAACTTCAAACAACTTGTTTGGAAACTTAATATTTCAGTATTCTTTATTGAACATGCAGGTACATTCAAGCTAGAATTGCCAGATCAAATATAGGGCACCCAGTTAAATTTGAATTTCAGATAACCAATACTTTTTTAGTGTTAAGTACATCCTGTGTAATATTAGGGACATACTTATATTAAAAAGTGATTGGGCCCGGCCGGCATGGCTCAGAGGTTGAGCACCAACCTATGATCCAGGAGATCACGGTTTGATTCCTGGTCAGGACACATGCCTGGGTTGGGGGCTCGATCCCCAGTCGGGGGCGTTCAGGAGGCAGCCGATCAATGACTCTCTCATCATTGATGTTTCTATCTCTCTCTCTCCCTTCCTCTCTCTGAAATAAATAATAAATAAATAAATAAATAAATAAATAAATAAATAAATAAATAAATAAATAAATAAATAAAAATAAAATTTAAAAGGTGATTGGTTGTTTATCTGAAGTTCAAATCTAGCTGGGTGTCTTTTCCCCTCCCTTAATCTAGCAACCCCGAGTCAAGCACAATTTAAGTTACAGCTGAGGCATTCTGTTCTCTCCTACGGTCTAAGAGATGAAGAAGGAAACTTCTTCTACTTTATTGGACCTGTTGAGTTATGGCTATTTTGGCTACAAATGCTCTTCCCAACACTGTCCCCTGACACTTAGTGTTTCACTTATCATCACCCATTACAGATGTGCCAGTCCTGGTAAATCTCCTAGCAGGATTTCGGTGAGGGAGGAGCAGCCACAGGGAGGGCAGGATGGGACATACAGTCCAATTACCCTGCCTGGTGGAGCAGTGTGAATTGTAGCCCCTGAGGAATGGACAGGCAGTGAGCAGGGTTCCTGGGAGAGGGCGCACTGAGAGCCATAATCCTTTGCACCTTCCCTGGAGGCCTCGGCAGACATGGATACTTTCTGAGCAGTCTGACTACAATCTGGTTGCCATTTGTGGATGAGGCATTCTCAGAGTCACTTGCCAAGTAAAACATCCCCTTGAAGCAAACAGAGTGTTCTGTGTTCTAGATTTACAGATGGCAAATCCCAAATGGAGTTATGAGATATGCTCCTTGAGGGGGTGCATTTAAAATAGATTTAGAATTATGCAATTAATTTACAGAGCTCTGTCACCTCTGTACATAAGGGGAGGTGTAGCATTTCTCTGACCAAAGTTCTCAGGGCATTTGGAGGTGACAGTGGCCCAGCTGTCACTGAATGATCTTTCTCGTCCGTGATAGCTGACCATGCTACATGGTACTCCAGTAGACACACAAAATAGCTCCCAATGAGATGACCTGTCTTTTCCTGCTCTGTGTTTCTTCCAATCAACACTTCATTTTTAAGTAGCAAATCTTGTTTTGCAAAGTATCTTTTTCTTTACTTCATTTCATTTTGGGAAGAACAAATAACCCCAAAGAGATAACAGAGGCATAGAAAGATTAATAGATCACACAGCAAAGTTAGAGGCAAAGTCCAACTGAGAATTCTGGTTTCTCAGTGTCCTAGTGACAAAAGGCCCCTTGCTCTTTCATATGAGGGGTCTGAGGCCTAGGGAGCTTGAAGCCCTCTGCCAGTCTCCCTTCAGAGCCGGCTAGAACTCAGGCCTTTTGATTCTAAATCCCAAGGTCTACGCCATCCATTATGAGGCTTGTTCTTTTACTGAAATGTTCTTATAAGTTTTTACCTTACCATGTCTAACTTCAGGAGGGACTAAGGAATTCAGTGGGTTTTTGTAAAACATACAAACACAACCAGAAAGAGAGATTTTTCTCTTGGGGTGCATGTAATTCAGATCTTCCTTTCTAAGATGAAAGGAAAGCTACAAATTTTCCCAGTTGCTATGTTATGTCGTGAACAATCTTCTTCAAAACTGCAAAACTGCTACAAAGAAAACATCCCTGAGTGAAATTAGTGCCTGTGGAAGATGGTGGAGTTATAAATTGTCTATGTGGAATTTTCTTTTTATTAGTTAGGGAAGTGGTAATAATTTCCCCTGAAACTATTTTACAGTTCAGGGTTTGGCACACACTCAACAAGTAATGAATGAATGAATGGTAACCATCCACCATTCTTGTTAAGATCTGTTCTATCTATACAGCCTACTCTTTGCTTCTGTAAGTTGGGATATTATTGCCAAGGCTTCCAAGAGGAAGAGGGCCTTTTCTATCCTGGGACACCTCTGGAGAACCCGTAGTTTAAACAGGAGGGAGATAAAGTCAGCCTCTTAAAAACAAAGTTCATTAGTACTTTTTTCTTAATATCCTTTCAATATTTTTCTGGGACCATGCATTCACTTCTTTTAACTCCCCTCCCCAAAATATCAGTATTCATCTACAGTCATTTGTTACTGCTTTCCCCCCACTTAACAATAAAGTAAAAAATATTTTTCCATGATATTAACCTACTTTAAAAAAAGTATCTTTCATTTAGAGTTACATTTTTAAATGTTTTTATTTTATAATTTTTTTAAATTAAAGTATAGTTGGCATTTTTAAAAGCAATAAATGAGCATGGTGTACATATAAGTTAAGCAGTGAAAAGCTATCTTTTTTCCTAGCCCCTTGTCCCATCCTCACACTGCAAATGCTGGAACAAGTTTCTTATCTGTATTCCAGATTAGTTTAAATGGCATCATTTCTAATTGTATGGTATTTCATTTAATAGACCATTCACGATTAATTTATATAATTTCCTATTTGGGGCAAGGTTTTTCTATAATAAGCAATACTTTGAGGAACATACGCATAGTCTGATCTTTGATAATCCACATTATTTTCTCAGGACAAATTCCTACAAGTGGAGTTATTACCCAAAGAGTATATATATTTTTAAAAGTTATAATTTGTATTTCCAATTGCCATCCAGAAAGTGTGTAGCAAAATATACTTCTACCACCTGTACCTGAGATTACCTGTTTCTTAAAGATGGGACAGCATCTATAAGAAAATTCTGACAGTTCAATAGGCACATCATTTATGTTTTGATTTGCATTTCATTGATTACTTGAGAGAGTGAATGTACACCCTTTCCTACTCTGCATATTTAATAGCCCTTTCGTTTCAGGATTCCACTTTTGCTGGAAGCAGCCTCGAAGTTCATAGGTCCTGGCTCGACCTAAAATGGATGGAACAAGTTTTTGCCTATCTGGTGTGATAGGTGTGGACATGCCTATTTTTAAAATTAGCATGTTGTAGGGAAGTTTTTCTCAAACTCCTGTCATTCATCTACCAATTAAACATGTTTTGCTATATTCAAGACTTTTTTTTTTTTACTTAAATATATTTCTTTAAAGATGAAACTTTATTTACTACTGTAAATGGAAAAGCAAGGGCAACATTTGCCATAAATAGATATAAACCATAAAGTAAATACAATAAAAACAAAACAGTATTATCACACTGAGCTAGATCCTGTTTCCCACGGAATGTTCTGGGCTTTTAAAAAGATTTGTTAAAAAGACAAGTGAGTAAATGTGAGAAGTCTTGGAGACATACTAACACCACCATGACTTTCACCTTAATCTGAAGAATTTAAACTGAGAATTGAAAAAGGAGGAATTTTCTTTTACATGATTCAGTCATTTAATGTCACATCCACACACCATTTAAAATCAACTTGTAAACCACCAATGGCCCATGTTCCACACTTTGAGAAATATGAAAAAAAAAGGCAGCAGAGTCAGAAAAACATGAGTATGAATCCCCTGCAAGCACTTACTAGAGGTCTGAACTTGGTGATGATGATCACTCAAGTAGGGCCCTAGTGAGGACGACAGACAATGAACGAAAAGAGAGAGCATGTTGCCTAAGGCAGAGCAGGTGCTCCTAAGGGTTGCTGTAATTCTGGTTTTATGCGAGTAGTTCTCCACCCCGCTTGCAGATTAGAATCACCTGAAGGGCTTTTTAAACATAAGGAAGCCTTGGCCCCACAGTTGGAGATCCTAATTCAATTGGTCATGGGTATGGCCCTGGCATTGTTATTGTTGAAAAAGAGCCTCTTCTTCCCTCTTTCAGATGATTTTAATCTATAGCCAGGGTTGGGAAAACCAGAGATTTAACCCTTTCCTAAGAATTTGGGTCAATTTTGCAAATTATATAGCTGCCATCTTGAAAAGTTGGCATAGGATCAGAGATGTTTTGATTGGGCAGAAGGAATTTTGGGAAGGGCAAGCATCCCTCGTTGGGCTGGTATTGTCAGATATTTGCTTTGTTCTGGAAGCTGTATCAGATGGCTTGAACCCAAAGCAGACACTGATTTCCCTGGACACTGGAAAAATTTATCTTATTCCAAGAGAACAATTTTGCTGACCATGGAAACATTATCTCTGGTTTCCAGAGGTATGATACTGCTCAGGGCTGTTCTGGAGGTTTTGCTGTATAAATGAAAGTCAAAGCTGAAAAGCAATTCTGACCAAGTGGGACTCTTTAAAGCAAAACACAAATGTAGGGCAAAAACTCTGGGATCTCAGGAGGGTTGGAACAAGTTGAAAATGTTCAAAAGGCACAAGGTTAGAATTAGTTATACAGAATCAGCAATAGGTCACCATGGATTTTCTTTCTTTTGGCTTTAACACCTCGCCGGCTATTTCAAGCCAGAACTCACTCGTGTGTCTGGCTATTTTGGTCAGAAAGGTGTTTAAAATTACTTAAATTAATGTAAGTGCAGACACGAGTTATCTCTTGACCGGTCAGCAACATTTGGACATGGAAACATGTGCATACTCATGACCAGTCAGCTAGGTATGCATAGCACTCAGTAGATTTGCATTATGTTCCCTTTTCCTGCTTCTAGTTTTTTAATTTAATTTTTCAATTACAGTTTATATTCAATATTATTTTGCATTAGTTTCAACTGTATAGCATAGTGGATAGGCAATCATATACTTTACAAGGTGTTTCCCCTGGTATTTCTAGAACCTACTTGGCATCATGCCAATATTATTGAATATATTCCCTATGCTGTACATTACATCCCTGTGAATAATTTGTAACCACCATTTTGTACTTCTCAATCTCTTTACCTTTTTCTCCCAGTACCCTCAACACCCTTCCCTCTGGCAATCATCAGTCTGTTCTCTAAATCTATGAATCTGTTTCTATTTTGTTCTTTGGATTCCACATATAAGTGAAATCATATAGTATTGGTCTTTCTCTGATTGGATTATTTCCCTTAGCATAATACCCTCTACGCCTATCCATGTTCTCACAAGTGACAAAGTTTTTCTTTTTTATGGCTGAGTAATATTCCATTTTGTATATTTACCACAACTTTTTAATCCACTTGTCTATTGATGGGCTCTTGCATTGCTCCCATATCTTGGCTATCCTAAATAGTGCTGCAATAAACAAAGGGGTGCACATATTCTTTTGAATTAGTGTTTTGGGTTTCTTCAGATATATATCCAGAAGTGGAATCACTGAGTCATAAGGCAGTTCCATTTTTTATTTTTTTTAGGGACCTTCATACTGTTTCCATAGTGGCTGCTCCAATCTGCATTCCTACCAACAATGCATGAGGGTTCCCTTTTCTCCACATCCTCACCAACACTTGTTGTTTGATGATTTGATGATAGCCATTCAGACAGGTGTGAGGTGATATCTCATTGTGGTTTTTTGCATTTCTCTGATGATTAGTGATGTGGAGCATCTTTTCATATGTCTTGTGGCCATCTGTATGTCCTCTTTGAAGAAATGTCTATTCAGGCCCTCAGACCATTTTTATATTGGATTGTTTGTTTTTTTGGTGTTGAGTTGTATGAGTTCTTTATCACTTTTGGACATTAACCTCTTACCAGATGTATCATTGGTGAATATCTTCTCCCATTCAGTAGGTTGTCATTTTGTTTTGTTGATGGTTCCCTTTGGTATTCAAAAACTTTGTAGTTTGATGTAGTACCATTTGTTTATTTTTTCTTTTGTTTCCCTTGCCTGAGGAGATATATCAGAAAAAATATTGCTAAGAGAAATGCCTGAGATTTTACAGCCTATGTTTTTTTCTAAGAGTTTTATGGTTTTGAGTCTTACAATTAAATCTTTAATCCATTTGGAGCTTATTCTTGTGTATGATTTAAGAAGGTGGTCTAGTTTCATTTTTTTTTGCATGTATCCGTCTAATTTTCCCAGCACTATATATTGAATAGATTGTCTTTATCCCATTGTGTGTTCTTGCCTCCTCTTTCATATGTTAATTGATCATATAGGTGTGGGTTTATTTCTGGGCTCTCTATTCTGTTTCACTGATCTATGTGTCTGTTTTTATGCTAGTACCATTCTGATTACTATAGTATTACAGTATAGTTTAATATCAGGTAGTTCTATACCTCCAACTTTATTCTTTCTTAATATTGCTGTGGCTATTCGGGGTCTTTCTTAATATTGCTGTGGCTATTCGGGTTCCATATAAAATGGAACAAATAATTGGATTATTTGTTCTAGTTCTGTGAAATATGCCATTGGTATTTTGTTAGAAATTGCATTAAATCTATAGATTGCTTTGGATAAGTATAGATATTTTAATTCTTTTTATCCATGAGTATGGTATATATTTCCATTTATTTGCATCTTCTTCAATTTCTTTCTTCAGTGTCTTATAATTTTCCAAGTACAGGTCTTTTACATCCTGGGTTAAATTTATTCCTAGGTATTTTATTTTTATTTGATGTAATTGTAAATAGTTTTCATTTCTGATAGCTCATTATTGGTGTATAAAAATGAAACCAATTTCTGAATATTTGTTTTACAACCTGCTACTTTAGTGAATTCAATTATCAGTTGTAGTAGTTTTTTGGGACAATCTTTAGGGTTCTCTATATACAGCATTATGTCATCTGCAAATAATGACAGTTTTACTTCTTCCTTTTCAATTTGGATGCCTTTTATTTCTTCTTCTTGTCTGATTGCTGTGGCTAGGACTTCCAGTACTATGATGAATAAGAGTGGTGAAAGCAGGCATCTCTGTCTTGCTCCTGATCTTTAGTTTTTGCCCACTGAGTATGAAGTTAGCCATAAACTTGTCATATATGGCCTTTATTAAGTTGAGGTATGTTCCCTCTATTCTCATTTTGCTGAGAGTTTTTGTCATAAATGGGTGTTGAATTTTGTCAAATACTTTTTCTGCATTTATTGATGTGAAAATATGATTTTTATCCTGCATTTTGTTTATGTGGTGTACATGTTAATTTACTTGTGAATATTGTACCAACCTTGCATCCCTGGAATAAATCCCAGTTGATCATGGTGTATGATCTTTATAATGTATTGCTAAATTTGGTTTGCTAATATTTTGTTGAGGATTTTTGCATCTATGTTCACCAGGGATATTGGCCTATAATTTTCTTTCTTTGTAGTGTCTTTATCTGGTTTTGGAATTAAGATAATGCTGGCCTTTATCCTAATGAGCTTGGGAGTCTTCCCTCTCTTGAATTGTTCAGAATAGTTTGAGGATAGATGTTATTTCTTCTTTGAATGTTTGGTAAAATTCACCTGTGAAGCCATCTGGTCCAGGACTTTGGTTTATTGGGAGTTTTTTATTACTACTTTGATTTTGTTGGTTATAATTGGTGTGTTCAGATTTTTTGTTTCTTTTTGATTCAGTCTTGGAAGAGTCTCTGTTTCTAGGAATTTATTAATTTCTTCCAAATTGTCTAATTTGATGGCATACAGTTTTTTATAATATTTTCTTATAATCTTTTGTATTTCTCTGGTGTCAGTTGTCAGTTCCCTTTCATTTCTCATGTTATTCATTTGGGATATATATATATATATATTTTTTTTTTGCTCCACTTATTTACTCATTCATTGATTGATTCTTGTATGTGCCTTGACCCAGGATTGAACCCACAACCTTGCCATATCTAGACAATGCTCTAAACAACTGAGCAACTCAGTCAGGGCTTTCTCTTTTTTTCTTGATGAGTCTGGTTAAAGGTTTATCAATCTTGTTTATCTTTTCAAAGGACCCTAGGAGTTTTTAAGCTGCTTATTCTGAAGTCTCACAATATTGCCTTTCATCCAGGTGTCTTCACATGATGACTGACTTCATCTGTACCCTCCCCAACAATGGTTGTTCTCTTACTTCAGCCCGGGTGTGTGTGTGTGTGTGTGTGTGTGTGTGTGTGTGTGTGTGTGTGTGTGTGTGTAAGAATTAAAGCCAAAATGGCCACCCAAACTGCACCCAGTGGGAAAACATCATTAATTCAGCTTTTTCAAAAATGTCCACATGAAAAATCTAAGACCCAGGTCTGATGCTGAGCAGACCCGATAAACCAGGCAGCAGGCTGAGAGATGTCATTTTTGGAGCTCCTAATGAGATGCAAATCACCTAGTGAACTACTTGGGAGCTGGGAAACAATGTCCTGGGTAAAAGCAGATAAAAATGGAATGAAAGAATATCTTTGAAGGTTGAAACGACTTTTTAAATGCTTGAGGATATGGGACACTAGATAGTGCTGGTTTTACTAAAGTAATTGTGACAGGGTCTTTGATTCCTTGTGACAGGGGATCCTAGAGCACTCATATCCCCAGCTCTGCTTTGCTCTCTAAGTTGGGGGCCTTGATCCAGTTCCTGCTGTTAGTGTGCAAATGGCTGGAAGTTGTAGTGAAATGAGCACTGTTCTTGGGGTCAGAAAGCCTTGGTGTATTTCTGGAACTCATTGGTGTGACCTTGGGGGAGTTGCTTATCCCTCTGGGCTGCCATGTTTTATCTGTAAAACAAGGGAGTTGGACTAATACAGTGGTTTTTCAACAGAGGGTGGTGGTGTGGTACATTACATATGTTCTTACCTGGAGACTCTGAACTGTTCTCTTGGGAGTGATGCTCCTTTCCAATGTGTGAGTGTCTGGGTGCAGTGAGAGATGTGCCTGATGGAAGTTTGTGCATGAAACCAGTGTGAAAGCAGGAAAATGGGCTCTTTAAGGTCCCTTCCAACTTTACGATGTAATGACTACAGAGTTCCAGATCTCTTAGTGCCCCATCTGTGAAATGGACATAAATGCCCTTGACTCCACAGGCTTGTTGGAATTTAAAGAAGACCAATCAAAATGCATTCAGGATTCAGGGGGACAAGTTCTCCACAACTACACCAGAAACCTGTTCTAACAGGATTTATCAAAGATCAATACTGCTCAAGGGAGGCTAATCTGAATCCCTTTCTGGGTCATTAGGTTACTAACAGTCTAAAAGATAGCATTTTAAATTTAATCTACTCAGCCTTCTCCTACCTGTGAGCAAAACCTGCAATGTACAGGTTAGTACCTTACAGCTGTACAAACACCTACTCAGGGTCATAAATTCTAAAGTATTTTTACAGGTAGAGAGAGCAGTCATTAGTATGGATGACTTGATTTGGAGGAGATTATACACACAAAAGAATGGCAGATGTGTGCCTGTTTATATGGAAGAAGCAGTAAAGAATGTGTATAGTAGACCAAAATGAAATTACAGGTATGATTTTGCTTGCATTAAACTAATGAGATGCAAAAGTGAAATCAATGGTTCTTTCAGTTTTAATCTCTAAAAAGTCAATAAAATAGGAAGGATTTGGGGGGAAACAAAGTTAAATAGAAAACAATTACTTTTGGGTTGTTTTTCCTACAATGTGTTTCATTTTGGAAAAAAATCTTAGTACACTACAAACTTAAATATGCCAACTATTCAGGAAACATTAAAAGATTTATAAAAATAGTGAGCTCTCAGGTCTCTGCTCAGATCAAGAGTTTAGACTTCCGTTCTTCAGGGTCATACAAAACTACTACATTTCTTTGCCTTGTTTTCTTACAATCTGATATGAGGCTGATGAAAAACCATTATGGAAACAATAAACAGAAATGACAACCTCTCCTGCCCTCCCCTTCCCTTTATTCTAATAGAGTTATTTGTCATGAGGAGGGCATAAGAGACCTGAATCTCTCCACTGGACTCAAGATCTTTCAACAAATAAATGCCATCAACTTTTTTTTTAACCTTTTAAATCCCCCTTCTTTGGTCACCTGACCAGTGTAGCTATAAGCACAATACAGCATGTCACAAAAACCAAACCAAGTTAACCAAATTAAATACAGCTATTCCCAGCATATCTGAAAATGTGTATCTCCTGTGTTATATAGTGACTTAGGCCTTAACAAGGATATTAATTATTGCTTTCAGTCATGCTTCTTTGCAGTGACTTTGTATACTGACACATATGAGCTGCTCTGACCACTAAGTTTGACCAGACTAAAAGATAGCGCAATTTAGTTTTAAGTTTTCAAACTAGCATTTTTCAGGGGATTCGTATCAGCAGTCCTCAATCCTTGGGCCCTAACGGAAACACTCTTTCAGGGGCTCTCTTATCTTGGCTTAGTTGAATAAAATATTAACAATCAGAAACCTGGTAGCATTTATCTGACAACATAGAGAAAAATCATATTAACAGGAGCTTTCCGCTGGAGCGATCTTGGACATCCGTGATGGCACCGGGAAACGTGCCACTAGCTCTGACAGAGCGGGAGGTCCTGGCTGACTTGGCACCTTCCCACTTCCAGCTCTCACTGCCTCTCACCCTGTGTGAGATGAGGACCCAGCAGAGAGGGGTTAAATGGGTTGGGGAGCCAGTCCAGCTGGGGGTCATTAGCAATCAAGGAGCAGCATTAAAAGGCAGCAGGAGACTAAGGGTCTCTGACAGGCTTGGCTCCATGCACCATCTGGAAGGAAAGAGGCTGTCGAAGCTGGATTT
This sequence comes from Miniopterus natalensis, assembly GCF_054644295.1. NCBI lineage: Eukaryota > Metazoa > Chordata > Mammalia > Chiroptera > Miniopteridae > Miniopterus > Miniopterus natalensis. The sequence continues at coordinate 42,207,391 of NC_142088.1, forward strand.
TTCTAAAAAGACTTCATGGAGACCCTTTTTTGGAGATACAAACATGAACAGTGATATTATATTCAAAGTGGTCCTTCCTTTTTTAGAGTAGGGCCAGGTAGCCACATTTCCAGGTCAATCCCTAGCCATAATGGACTATGCATTGGCTCCAGGGTTGGGAGCAGCCCAGGACACTGTCTAATGGTTCGACAGTGGCTAGGGAGCAGAACATCCATGCTGGATATAAGGTAACAAGCATGTATGAGGCCTGAAGTATGGGGCAGGGTTCGTGCCAAATAACTCCTGTAACTGTTCTACACACTACAATACAATCTGTGACCAAAAAAAGAAAACCACGCAGCTTTACTTAGGCTGTGCCCAAGTTGATCACTTTAAGTTGTAATTTTTGACATAATGGAGATTTAATAACAAGCCAGGGCTCACTTTCCAAGGTTATTCTAAGGCAATTTGTACAAAGAGGTGGCAGTTATAGATGTCATAAATTGCACAAACCTGGTCACTAACTTAGTTTACATTATGCATTAAGGTACTTCTCTCTCTCTTCTTCCTTTTAGACTTTTTGTTTCCCCTCCCATTCCACCTTATCTATAAATATGTAAGAAAGAAAAAAATGTTTAAAATACAGAATTTTATTTCTTTGATCACAGATTATTAGACTTACAGAATAAAAAGGTCTTACTATGTGATCTTTAAGATATATTACAATACTAATTTAGAATGAACTGCTAATCTCATTGTAAGAATCATTTAATCATTTAATATTAGCACTGAATTTATAAGAGGAATTTGCATTTCAGCTCATTATTATGTGGTTCTTACATTAGTCTTTGGTGTATCTTTAGTTCTGATATCAAAACAGCCAGGGCAAGGAAAAGAACTCAGGGTTGTACTTGTTTTAAATGGTGAATGTACTGCTCTGATATTGTTAAGAATGTATAGTAGAAAATTATCCTCAAAAAGCTTCTGGCAAGTTTCTAGATGCCTGGGGTGGAAAAAAGTAACAGGGAAGATCTAGGACACTGTAGTCCCTCATACTCAGGGTCAGCAGAGTTGGGGAGGAGCTGGGTGACATTGGCTGCTGATCCAAGTACCAGACATCGTTTGGAGAAGTAATCAAAGTGTCTGGCAGGCCAGCAGAAACGCAAGATTCTGAGAGTTGAATCTGGATAATTTTAAATCATCCTATCCTAAACTTTGAACAAATTTATACCCATTATTGGTCATCCTGTCAGAGATAGCGTTCACATTTAAGATCTAGTTACACAGAATAAATCCTGTTTCAAAAGAGGCATGCACATCCCCAGAGACACATCACTGTGGACATAAGGCATGGGTGAACATTGTCCTTAAACTTCTGTAGTTGGGCTCCTGCTGATTTTGACAGTTCTGATGGAAAATTTTAATTTTCTTAGGTATGTAAGTATGACTATGTGAACATGACTTTTAAATAATGGAAACCCAGCACTGATTAGAGTTATGGGTTCCAGGGCATACATGAGAGGTTTCTTTTAAATAAATTGTTTGGTAAAAAATAAACGTGATGCCTACTGTCCAATCTCACACTAAAAGTTCATAAAAGATCTGTCTGCTGATTCAGTATGGAAGATTGTTGATACTAACTTAGGTTTACTCAACTAAGCAGAGAGTAGTACCCAGGATTAATTTGGCACCAAAACCCAGGCCCCTTTCATTATGCCCCACTGCTTCCCTGCACTACACTGGTGGGAGAGGCGGAAGAGTGAGGGAACTGAAGGGAGCAGAGAAAGCTTGACATAGATGCCAAAGGGAATGGGCGTGGGTCCTGGTCCAGGGCTAGTATTGGGGGAAGAATTATAGGCCCAGCTGACTGGAGATGGTTATATTGTGAGTGGCATCAAACTGCATAAGGATGCTTTTCAGCAGTAACTCTTAGGGCCTTGGGTGCAGTGGCAGAGGAGGAAAGATTAACCTGGAGCTCGGGTGTTCTGGGTAGTGGGTGGAAGGCTGAGTGCTTGTCAGAGTAACTGAACTCTAGTGTAGGCTGAAGGCAGGTGGAAGAGAAGCCATCAGAGCTTGGAAGACAGTGGACTAACAGCTCTAATCGGGGTGAGAGAGCTGGAAGGAGAGAAGACTATGGTTCGACGGGGAGCAGCTCTTGATGGTCAAGTATAGCCATGAAAGTAGATGCGTGGGTGGAAAAGAGATAAAGGTCCTTGACATGAAAAGGTAGGGAGCCATAAAGTTTAGGAATTAAGTAGACTGATGGCTGTGAAATACTACTCTAGTTGGTGGTGAGATTTGGGAATGAAGAAGACGATAAATTAAATACCTATTCACTGAATGTGAAGTGACCAACATTAGGTCAGCAGATGATAGGAACAGAGGGTGGTCAAGGGAAGCATAGATAGCAATGGCAAGTTAGCAGGATGTAGATGCCACCTCTACTCCCCACCCCATCCCCAGGTTCTGCGGGTTGGGGCTCCACTCAAGAAGACTTCAAGGGAAATGGTGGCCAGTAGAAGGGGTGGGTCAGAGAGGAAACCCAGAAAATAGTGGGATAATCAATGAGAGCATGAGGGTGACTAGAGTGACCTGAGCTTGGGGCAGTGGCCAGTGATGACCAGCATGCAAAGCAGGCTAGAGAAAGTCAGCTTAAGATATCAAATGGAACAACCACTGTTGTGAAGTCCTATTAGTGCCAGTGTGAACTCAGGTCCCCAACAGGAATGGAAGTTAAGTGCCAGCAGGCTGGATGGTTCAGCTCCCCAAACCAAAAGTGGGTGAGGTTGTTTTCATGCTTCTGAAAGGTAATTACTAAGTATGGGAGCGAAATTAACAGAGATTAATCTAGTGTTGGTACATAGACTAGTCAGTGAGAGTTTGAAAAAACTGTGGGTGAGAGCAGGTGGGAGGCTACTGAAGAAGCCCAGGTGGATGGAGAGAGAGGCTGGCCTACGGCCCTTTCTTCCCCATTACCAGACTCTGCCCTGGCTGCCCTGAGTTGTCTTGGTCCCAATTGCTCTCTGTGGGCCTCTGCCCTTACCAAGGATAGAAGCCTTCTCATGCACTCAGCCTGTGGGAGCTTTCAGTCCTTACAAGACAGTGATCGAGTGTTTTGTAAAGTGAGAAGGAAGATATCAGGTGCTTGTGTCATGATCTGCTAAGAAAGGGTTGTAGGTGTTCTGGAGTATCTAACAAGATCTCTCACTCATTTCACAAACATGGTATGTTCCTCCTCAACTGGGCCCACCACCAGGACTAGCAGAGGCCAGTTTGGCAACATTGAAAATGACAGCCCCAAATAGCTAAGCAGCACTGAGAAATGAGGAGAGAAAGAGAGAGAGGGAGAGAGACGGACAGACAGACCTAACCAATGACATTGTTCAAACACCAATAAATTGCATTTTGGTCTGAGCTAGTTTGAGCTGGGTTTCTGGTTCTTGACTCTAAATGAGTCCTACATAGTCCTTACAAACAAGTGACTTACATGTTACTGCTCTTCCCGCTGGTCGTCAGCACTGACACTCCACACCTGCACCCGGTGAGGAGCACCGCGGGCACCTTTGTCAGCAAAGCCTAAGCCTCTGGCACTGGTCTAGTCTGTCACAGATTGGGTCGTTAGGTCCTTTTGAGCCACTAAGAGTCAATCCTCGGAGGTTCCTGAAGGAATGCCTGCTTGACGGTGCCTGTATGTGCAGCATTTCGCTACTTTACCCCTAGCTAGAGGTGAAGCAGCTAAGCGCCGGGATAACCGGGATAGCCCGTGAGACACCCACTTCCCATTAAGGAGGTAAACAGAGGCAGCCGCGAGGAAGCAGGGCCAGGAGCTCAGCAGGCACGTGGGCAGTTTCCCACCGACATCAGGCAGAACATGAAAGAGCAGCCCTTAATTACAACCAAATATTAGCTCTGGCTCCTGGGAACTCATCATCCCATCTCAAGGTCTGTATTTATGAAAATTTAAGCAATGTCTTAAAACATGTTAATTTGTTCTTTGTTTGTTTCTTTCCCTGACAGATTAATTTATTCCAAGGGACTTTGGTTCTCAAGCGCTAATATATCGATTGGGCCCGTGTACGACATAAGCTAACAGCCTGGGGAGGAGATTTCGGTGGAAAACAAAAGTCTTTCTTGTAGTTTTCCTTAGGTAATTAACTTTTTACTTGTGAGCCTTGGAATGCTTCCAGTATTCTCTGGATTTGCATCTCTCACTTTCAGATCAATGGTTAATTTCATGAAAGGCTGGGAGCACCGGAAAACAAAACAAAACCCACTTTAGGCTTGAATGAGCCAGTCGGAGCACACTGAGGCCATAAGAAAAGTTATGTGTTTTATCTTTTTCTACTGGGTGATGTCTTTCCAGGAACTTCTATGTAAAGGACAATTCAGACAGTAATAAGAATATGAAGTGGCTCTGGAGAAGGAACAGTGAGGGTGTGAGAAATGCTGTTTATCATTTATGGAAACTTCTCAATGAATTTTGGATCCTTCAGTCTTATATAACCCCATTGGGAACTCAAAGCAATGTTTACAAAGTGCCATCCTTGTAATATCTATTTATTGTCAGTTCTTTTATAGTCCATGAACTGAACTGAAAGGTTTGGAACTTATCAATTCTAAATATTTGTATCTTTTAGAAAGAGAAAATACATAAAAGTAATGAAATTAGCCCAGGACCCATGTGATCCCACACCAACCTAATGCCTGTAACTATATCATTAGGCTAACAGTACAATAGAAAGCCTTCAGAAATGCACCTGTCCCTAAATTTCAGACACCTTCTTAAATGTACTCAAATTTTGTCTATAGGTAATTTTAAAGATGTACAAGCTTAAAACAGTACATCAAAAGTCAATGACCCCTAATGATATTATTTCCTCTTCACAAAAACAAATCTTCCACATCAACAAGCAAAGTAGAGACATTCTGTCACTCTTCATATTCTTGATTTCTGTAAGCATTGTGCCTTCCCCTAGAGCTTCTATTAAATACAACAAACCTACATTGTTATTAAATGCTACATACAAGTGAGAATACTAATATAGATATTTTTACTATGTAATATTGCTTTTACAAATAGGTCAAGTGGTGTAAACCTAGTCCTATTTACTGCTAGGACATATACCTGAAATTTAGGTACCTACTATCAGGTGAAAGCATTAGCTGCCCAGGATTCCTATAGTTATATTCCTATAGGTTGTATTACTTTTATACTAAATATTTCTGTTGTTACCACTAAAGTGCCAATCCCAGAAGATTCACATTCCCCACCCTGCTGAACACAGGAGTGGTCATACGATTTCCTTTGGCCAGTGAAATGTACGTATCTCAAAAGAATGTGTGTAGTTCTAGGTAGAAACTAGAATTGGTTTGCCAAGTCTCTGCCACAACCACCAGCAATGATCTAGATGGAAACTGCTACTATATCAGGCTGGGTCCTGGAGAGAATATGACATAGATCAGCTCCACAGACAACTCGCGGTGGTGAGGCATGAATGAGAAACAAGCCTTTGTGGATGTAAGTCACTAAGGGGGGAGGGTTGGTTATCTCTGCAGCATAATTTAATCTATCCTGACACAACAGCTTAAACTAAATATGTACACTTTATTGAACTGTTTATTATTTTGTACCTTATGAAATTGCCCTTTGGTAGTAAAGAATGATCTAATAGCGGCCATCTCACACGATTCATCTTGTTAGAACTGAGAATAGAAATATAAATCTCTACTCATGAGTGCTTTTCCTTCCAAACTATAACTGCTTATTAGGAGAATAGCATATTTATTACTTTTATTTTCTTTTTATAAGGAACATCATAGTGGAGTTACAAAAATGGCTGCCAAATGTTGCACATTCCTAAATCCATAGCGATATCAATAATCAATTGAGCATCTTCCATGGGCCAGTTCCTAGTGATGCATTGGTGAGCAAGACAGACACAATCCCTGCCTTAATGGAAATTTCACTCAATTCTAAACAGATAAGTTATTACAAATTAGGATTAAGTATATACAAAAAATCAAATAGGTCATTTTAAGTCAGAATTACGTTGGAAAGGGAACTGAAAGATATGATGGTGGAAGATCTTCTCTGAAGAGGTAAGAGTTCTTTTGAGGCCTAAAGAATGACAAGAGTCCTGTGAAAACTGGTAAAGTGAGGGTAGGGGAGCTTTCCAGGCTGAGGGCACAGCACATGCAAGTACCATATTCATGCCTTCCAGACAGGTCAGATCTAACCTGTGTGGCTGGGCTATAGTGAGAAAAGGGATCATAATATGAGATAAAGTTGTAGAAATAGGCTATGGACAGGTCATACAGGGCTTTGATGGCCATGGAGGGAATTTGAATTTTATTTTAAATCAATGGGAAGCTACTGAAGGAGAATGGGAAGAAACAAGACATGAGACAGTTTATTTCTTTAATAAAGATCATTATCTCTGGTGAGTCCCATACACGTGGAAGCACAAGAATGGAAGCAAGAAGAGCAGTGAGGAGGCCACCATAGGTCAGAGGCAATGGTTGTTGGGACCAGGGTGTGGTGGTGAAGAAAAACAGAGATGAACAAAATCAAGATCTGTGTAGAAGTCAAAACAGAACCTGCTGGTGGATTGGATGTGAAAGGTGAGAGAAAGGGAACCATCAAGAATGACTTCCAGACTTCTGGCTTGGGTCTTGGGTGGATGGTGGGCCATTTAGTGAAAACAGGGAACACCGAGAAGATTCAGGCTTCTGAGGCCGGGAGGAAACCAAGTTCAGGTCTGGACATGGTAAGCATGGGACGCCTGTGAAACACCTGAGTGGCGATGTCACGTGGGAAGCATGTCAGGAATCCAGAGAAAAAATCTGGGCTGGACATATTAACTGGAGAATCATCCACATTTCAATGAAATTTCAGGTTTGGGGAACATATGTAGGGGGAGAAGAAAAAAGGTTTTCAAATGTCCGAGGAACTCTAGCATTTAGAGGTTTTAGTAGGAGACAAGAGCAGCTGTGAGGCTGTGGGGGAGCCAGGAGGGTGAGTCTACATAGGCACTGAGAAAAGGGAGAGATTTACCGAGGCCACGAGAGGCAGAACAAGAAACAGAACAGAGAAGTTCTCTGCATCTGGCAACCTGGAGGTGTTCAGCGACCCTGACGAGCATGTTTCAGTAGAGTGATGAGCCCAAGGAGTTCTGTGGGGGAGAAAATACAGGCCATAGGTACAGTAGAAATGTTTTTAAACTTGGCTAAGGCCCTGGCCAGGTGGCTCGGTTGGTTGGAGCGTTGTCCTATACACCAAAAGCCTGCAGGTTTGATTTCTGGCTGGGGTGCATACAGGAGGCAACTGACCGATGTTTCTCTCTCTCTCACTTCCTCTCTCTCTAAAATCAATAAAAACATCCTTGGGTGAGTGTTAAAGTTTTTTTTGGCTAAGAAGGGAAAAAGAGAAGAAGGGTGAGGGAGGAGAGCTGGAATTAACAGTTTTTATTAAAGAGAGACTGTGAAAAATCCTGGAAGTGATTGAGTTTACCTGGCACCTATCAGATTGTTTTCTACCATCAGCAAAAATGTGGGCTTGAGAGCTAGCAAACCAGTTCTAATCTTGCCCACTGGCATCATGCGGTCTCTTTCTGGAATACCATGTTTCTCAAGTGTTAGCTTCTCTTCCACTTTCTTTTCCTATATTTCTGGAAGGAGACTATTTGGGTTAATTTAATATAGCTTTTCTTTCTTTTTTTTTTTTTTAATCCTCACCTAAGGGCATGTTTTTATTGATTTTAGAGAGAGAGGAAGGGAGGAGAGAGAGAGAAACACCGATGTGAGAGAGAAGCATCAATTGGTTGCCTCCCGGATGCGCTGCAACTGGGGATTGACCCCATAACCTGGGTATGTGCCCTCACCAGGAATTGAATTCATGATCCTTCTGTGCCTGGGATGGTGCTCCAACCACCTAAGGCACATGGGCCAGGGCAATGCAGGTTTTCTATCCTTGCTTTATCTTATTTTGTCTCTAAAGTTCTGAAAAATATAGAGTAATTGAAGAATGTTCTTCTGTTTAAGAGGGTTTTATTTTTTTCCTCTAACTCCAAAAATACTGACCCAGTGGGTTTCTGTTTTATCTCTTGGTACAGTTCACTTCCCTCTTAGCTTAGGGTTATTAAATGAGAGTAATATTTCATTATAATTTTTAGTCAAAACAATGTTTAATTAATATTTTAATTGAAAAAAATTCACACACTTTAGGTATAGGAAAAAAGAAAAGTAGCATGAGTGAATAATAAGTTCTCCCCAGACTCCGAGTCCTGGCTCCAGAGGAAACTATTGGCACTGCTGTATTGTGTGAAATGGCCCATGTAGATACAATTCTAAGGCTATAGCTCCTGTTCTTTAAGCAGAACCAAATCCCCCAATCACTCAAATGTAAGCATATTTCTACACTCTGTGCCTTGCTTTTTTCACATTTCAATATAACATGGAGGCTGTTCCATAGAAATACATAGGGATGTAACTTTCTCCTGGCTTCATAGTATTACATTTTTATGGCTGTGCCATCATTTAACAAATTTTCTATTGATAAACATGTAGGTTTTTCTTAGTATTTTGAAAACATTAAAAGAAAAGTTCTTAAGTGATTACACAAAAACTGCCCAAGAATAGGTGAAAGCTTTACCTAATATTAATGAAACCATTGTTATCCCCAATTTCAAAGAAAGATACATTGGGAATAACCACTATTTTCATCTTTCATGATAAGAAAGATGGCTAGTGTTTTTGTGACTCATCTATGACATCTGCAGATATCAGCAACCCTAATCTTTAGGAATAGTAAGGAGAGAACAAATATGAAAGTTTTAAGACACTTAGAAAAATAGTCCTTTAGAATAAAGAAATATGACATAGGCTCTCACACAGCTCATATAGCAAGTACATAGTGTTTTGTTTTCTCACGGACAATATGCTAGTAGATTTTTTCAAAATGGCCAAGTTTTCTAATGATGCTTTCTTTTACACCTTATGTTATATGAACAATTAGTATTTCAAGTTTAAACAAGAATACTATTTTTCTTTGGGGAAGATTTTTTGTGGACCTCATTAATGCATTAGGGAGGCAAAGTGCTCAGAGGCCTCCCCTAGGATCATCATTAATTAGGAAGGTGGGTTTCAGGGGCAGGGTGGTAGACTTTGTTTGGAAACACATAAAATAAAGCTTACTTGTGAAAGTTTGGATGTCAGTCTTTAAGATTTTGCCTGTTATGTGTGGTCCCTGGAGAGACATTGAAACTTCTGGTCAGAAGAATCACATAAAATAAATAGCAGTGGCATGTAGAATGAATTTGAGGAGGGACAAAAGGGACACTGAGGTGATGAAAACATTGGAGTGAGAACAGCAGAAACAAAAAGTGAAAAGGACCTAAGAGTGAATATTTTTTCACTGTCCCGGCACCCTGGAGAAGACAAATGCCATTAATTAAGAGAGATTCACTCTGCTTTCAAAAATTTATTGCAAATGCAGCAGAAAGCCCAATTAAGAGGCTAAACCATAAAAATGTGTCACAACAAATCATTAAACTCTGTATAAACAAGGGAGTGATTGTCTTCAGAGTTTCCTTTTGCTTACACCCCGTGGGCTGCTCTTGCCTTCTTTGGTGCCTTCCATGAGGCATCACTGTCATAAGGTAGCAAGGCAAGCCCTCCAAGAAGGGAAAAGATTAACAATTCATGAAGTTTCATATATATAAAACATTTTTACATTAATGTTATGTATACACACTTACATTCACGTATATAAAAATGGTAAAAGATATGGGTGAAAACATAATTAGGGGGAGGGAAATATCTCTCTGGGCATGAGACCAAAGGAAATACTCTAAAAAAAAATTAAAAATACTTAGTTGACTACATTAAAATGAAAAAACAAAACAAAACACGTTTTTTTGCAGTAAAAAAAAAGCTGATAAAGCCAATAAAAACCAAAAACCAAAACCAAACGAATAAAATTAAAAGACAAACGATAAAGTGGGAAAATATTTGTAACAACTATATTTAACAGACCACTATGCCTAATGTATAAAGAGCTATTACAAATGTTTGAGAGGAAGAGATTTGCTGCCAGACATCCCTTCAGAGAATAAAGCGGACTGGACACACCTTCTGAAGAGCCTTGCCTTTGATGTAAGGGCGGCTATAACCCCCTGGAGTGTGGCCAGATGGGTGCTCCTGGCACTAACAGAGCCACGTGCTTCAGCTTGACACAGTCCTTTCTGCTGCACAGTAAGGAGAAAGAGGGTGACTAAGGGCATGACGTGGAGGTGGGGGGGGGGCAGTCTTATAGAGCGAAATAAAGACAGGATGGGTGGAAACAGAAAAAAACAGAGAAATACCAAATCTATTTTTTAAGCACTATAACCCACTGCGAAGAATGTAAAAGCATCTAAAACACAGGACCCAGCCTGCAGTGGGCACTTTATTAAATATGTATTGAATTTAAGCAAAGACATAACATGATTAGAGGCAAAGAGACAGAGATGATAGGTCCTGCCTTTAATAATAATAATAAAAATAGTACCTAATTATATTATTATGGCTACCAGGTACTAGATTCTTAGCTTATAGCTCTGGCATGGGTGATTTTATTTAATTCTCATAACAACCCTGTAAGATTGGTCTTGTTACCCCCATTTTACAGATTTGAAAACTGCAACTCAGGAAACCGAAACACTTTGCTCAAGTCCATGGTACTAAAAAATGGCCAGGTGATTCCAATTTGACTCCAGAGCCCAGGTTCTTGCTGCTACGTTCCGCTTCCCCACTGGCCACCCCTCATCAGCAGTAGATCACATGTGGTCTCAGTGGACCCAGGCTGCCGCCACAAACATGGCTCCTGGATGAAGGGCTGCGGTTCTGAATTTCTAACAGGATGGCTGGATTCCGCAAGTGCCGTGAAACATCAGGCTAGGCTAAGAGGCTGGTAAACTAAAAACAGAAGAGTTGCCACAAAATAAATGGAATTTCTGGGCCTCTACCTTCCAATGACCTAACTGCTCTCTGTTTACTCGGATGGAGGCGGGCCCTGGTGCCAAGCACCGTAGGTTGCAGGGGAATTCGTTGTGAGGCCCTTTGATGTCACATGCATCCCAGGAACACCCAGCTAAAACAGGGAGAGCTGCTTCGTGTTTATGCCTCTAAACAGAACCATTTGAGTACACAGACTAAAAGACCAGGTCCGGGAACACTGCGTTTTCTCCAATAGAGTGATTCATGACTAATGTCTTCATTTTGGACACTGCAGTTCAATGTGAAGCCATATGCTTTAAATTAAAAGCACACTAAGCAAATCACAAGTTTCTCAAGCTGGTGCTTAAAGTCTGTTTTGGCATCTGTTGGTTGCCAAAGACCCATATGATTCTGTAATTAAACAACAAATATTTTCTGCAAAATCAATCATTTTAGCTGTCCCCAAATGCTATGATTATGATGTTTAGATTCTATGTTGAGAAATAAGTTGCACAACTAGACCTTTTTAGAATTGTTTGTTCCCTATTCCAATAACGTCCTGATCTTTCTCTAGCCATCTTATTCCAATTCATTATATTAGAACACTCAGCTTTTTAGTTACATGAGCAATAAACAGCAGAACCACAGAGCCAGAAATGTTGGCAGCAGAATCACCGCTAATAGATACTATAATACCTACTTGTTCAGAAGATTCATTCACCATGAGGTTGGTACCAGAATCAGCCGGGGGTCTTGGCTGCAGTCATCAGAAACCAACTGACATCATCTGAAGTAATAAGGAAATTCACTGGAAGGAATTCAGGGGCTCACAGAATTGATGGGTAGAGAACCCAGCCTGGACAATAGGCAGGATCCAGGGGCATACTGGAGGACCAGGCCTGGCCACTGCTGTGCTGATGACTCCACCTCCCTATGTCCTTGCCTGGTTGGCTCAAGAATCTGGGAAGGACCCTTTTAAGGGCTGCTCTATGGCCACTGTGTAATGGAAGAAATCTCCTCCTAGATGGTGAGGAGATTCCCCATTCTCACAAAGATGGGGGATCTTAGAGCAAGACAAGGTCAACAGTAGAGAGCCCAAAATTCTGGTACCACACTCCTAAAATGGAGACCATTTTCCATTTTCCAGCCATGTTTTCCTATCTGAGCAAAAACTGTGTGGGCAGAAAACCAACTCTGGTAAGGGTTAAAGAAGAGGCAAAGATAGGACAAAGCACCTAATGAGCAGGGGCTGGCAAAGGAAAGAGATGCCTTTCTGAAGGAATCTAAGCTTCTTTTGCAGGCCTGTGGCTGGTTAATGGCTTCTTAGGCCTACGTCAGCTTGTAGGTTGCTATCTACAAAATGCATCATTTCTTATCCCCTTAAAGGACTTCTCCACCCTGGAGGGCAGTGAGGTGGGTGGGGTAGTGGTGATTGTGAGGCAGGGGAAGGAAGAAAATAAAACAGAGGGAGAGATGCTTATTTAAAATGAGTCATTCTTCCCCCTATGAATCTTATGGGTGGGAGAAAACATATAGTCAGAATTAAGGAATTTCATGGCCAAATCAAGTTCAATTAGGAACGGGTGGTAATGCTTAGGTATGTGGAACAGCTAGAAACTGTTCTGCACGATTTACGTCGTTGTACTCTGAGGCCCAGCTGAACTTAGATAAAAGCAAGCTTGGATGCGGAGAAGGCAGAGGGAGCCCCAGGGGCTGGTAATAGTCAACACAGGGACCACCTAGGAGGTGAGATATGAGGGACTCAAGGGCCAGCCCTCTCCTGGGCTTGGTACCAGAAATTACAGCTTTTTTGGGGAGGGGGGTAGTGAAGTAGGAATGCCCCTCAGAATGGTTGTGATGGGGCTTCTTGTATTATTTTTAGTATTCTAACAAAATGCAGCCGGAATAATAAACAGGCTAGTTAGAACTCCAAATTTCTTTCCTTTACCTGAAATGAACTCACCGAATGTAGTGCTGTTGACTGTATCATGTGGGTGAAGCTCTAAAGGTAACCATTCATAATTAATAAAGTGGAAAAGTTAATTTTGTTAAATAAATTATATCTTTGGGGAAAAACACAAATTTCAAAATGTATTATCCACAAGAGAGAATAACAGAAGGTGTTATAAGTGGCAAAAATGTTGGGAACACCTGGATGCAGGCATTTTGACTGCAAGAGTTCCTCAATAAGATGCAACTGTATTTGAAAAGAGTGGATTCCTTAGCAATAGAGACAGAAGCCTCATTCATTCATTAGACCAACTGAAGAAGGGGCAACGGTTGGTGGGGGTACGAGAAGGGAGGCCTGTGAAGGACCAGATGTCATGTTCTTTGTACCTGGGAGACCCCAGAATACCCTTAAAGCACAGAGTGGCAGTAAACAAGGAGAAGGGGGGAATGTTAAGGGGTAGAAGGGACATACAGTTAAAATGACTTCTGCCTCCCAAGTTAGTCTCGCCTGCCTGAAGCTGCAGTAGACCACGCATCTCCCTAGTAGTTACGCGGTCCCCAGCAATCATCTGGCCATCGTCATCGAAGGCAGTAGTGCCGGAACTACGACAATTTTTTGAACACCTCCTACATACCAGGGGCTGGACTAGCCTCACTTGTATATATTACCATTTCTCCTCTCCACAACTCTGCAAAAATGGTTATTGTTCCTATTTTACAGATGAAACCTAGGTCCTGGGAGTGAGTGCCTTGCTGAGTGTGGAAGCCACCTGTGAGCTTGGGCTCCAGAGCCCGTGTCACTCTCTCGCACAGGTTCTCTGGAGCCTGGGGAAAGACACTGTCCTCAGGCCCTCGCCACATCATCCTCTCAGCTGAGTCAAATGTGGCCAATGAGGGTTTAATAAGCACCTTCTGTGCCCTGTACTGGGCTGCCTCCAATAAAATAGACAGAAAAGTGAAAGATGAAGGCGAGCAAATCCAGCTCAATGCGTGCGTGGGGAGTATGCACTATACGCACAGAGCGGCCGCCAGCAGGAGAGAAAAGCAAGTAGGAAAGGCTGCAAGGAGGGGGCAGGGACTGAACACACTGCCACCGGGTGGAATATCATGGGGCTGCTGGGGACCTGCCACCCTCAGGGCAACGATCTCGGTTAGTCCCCAACACCTGTGGTCAAATTCCCATTCGCTTTTAGATAATGTGTTAGATGTCTGTTAGTTCAAGTGACAGAAACCGTTTCAAAGTTGTTTACTTAAAACAGGAAACACTGGTTTATTTGACGGAATAGTCTAGAAAGAAGAGCTGGCTTCAGGTTTTCCAGGGGCTTAGGTCATGTAACCTTGAACCATGTAATCTACTGCCTCTTGTATACCGACAGTCCCTCCTTCCCTCCGTCTCTGAGCTCTGTTCTTTCTATGCACTGACCATGCTCTCTTTACTTTGAACAGCCTTCCTCTATTTGGCAGTGTGCTGGTGCTGAGAGTGGGAGGGTGGCAGGATCAAATTTGGAGGCTGGAAGGTAGCCATGTATAAAATCTCACATAGTCCTCCCTGGAGGCGTTTGTCCTACTCTGGACCAATCGTAGTGGCCAGGGGGGATAAGTGATTCTAATAAACTAGACTTGCTTGGGTCACTTAAAGTTATGACCAGGAGTTAGCATAACTTGCCAGAGTGCCACATCAAAACCACAATGAAGTGTGTGCGTTGGGGGACAATTTCCCAAAGGAAGGAAGGTGACATGAGCAGAAGAAGTAGAGGAGAAAAAAATGCTGAGCTGACAAGACTAAGTTATTGGTTACAGTGTCATTATGAATATCATGATGTACAAAAGCAATGAGCCCCATGAAAATCTCTATGAAAAATGGCCAGACATCTCACGACACAGGAAAATCTTACAGATGCTCCTGACTAATGACTACCAGGGTGCACATCAGAGAGAGCTGGAAACAAAACAGTGGAAAGCCAAGGCCACATCATGTTCAAGTGTATGGAGCTCATTTATTTTAAGATGTGCAGTTCTCTTTTAATTATTTATGATACCTCACAGCATACTGTAAGTGGATCCCAGTATGTTTTGTGAGAATAATGACGTTGTAGGACTAACAGACCTCACTCCAGCCTCTGTTCTCCAGATCTTGCTAAGAGCTGGGAGAGAAGCAGTGCAAGTTGATATTCAGGTCTATGTATCTGCTCGGGGATAAGCCTTTTCTATGCTGATGTGTGCAAGGGTCTGTTGACTCTGGAAAAACTCTGTGAACCTGGGTACAAGCTACATTGGGTCACTGAACCTCAGTATTCTTATTTGTAAAATGGAGATAAGGCTCTCCTTAAAGTTGGTAAAGGATTCATTATTGTATTCAAACTAAGTTATGTTTATTAAGCAGTTACCATGGCTGTGTGATGGGTACCACGGGTACATCACTAAACAACATGGAAAGGATCCCTGTCCTCAGTGAGGGAGACAGATGAAAGGAAATGATATTCAAAAGACACTAAGCACAGAGCCTGATACACAGTCAATGCTCAAAAACTGTGAACTGCCTTCCCTTGACCTTCCCTGCCAATCCACTCACTCATTTTGTCTTAATCTAAAAATGGTGGCAAGTCTCTTAATTTCTTTGAGTCTGTTTTCTCACAGGTTTATGGAGGGTTTTGGAGAGACTTTTTGATGTTTCTCCTGGCTCTTAAATGCTGAAAATCTTTGGCTCTCTTTCCTTTTCACCCAGGGCACAGAGAATGGGCTTATTGAAGGGAATCTCACTGGGGACTATCACTTGAATCCTGCCTTTGAAGGGCAGCTTCATTATAGTTGTCAAGCTGGCCCTACACCATCAACCTGACCCCAATATAAAGCTTGTTAGAGATATATTTCTACCCCATCCCACCTAAAACATCCTCGTAAAGCACCTCTATCAACAGAAGGGCACATATAAGTGACTGTACAATAAACATAAGAGGCAGTGCAGCCACGAAGGGCCTTCATTCAGATAGATTTGGCTGGAATCTCAGTACTAGCTATGGGATTTTGGACAAATGACTTAACCTCTTCATGCCTCATTTTCCACATGTGTAAATGGAAATAAAAATTTTTTATTTTAGCAGAGATATTGAGGACTGAATAATGTACGCATGGGTGCCTGGTGTGGAGCAGGTATTTAGCAAGTGGAATACAGGCATATCTTGAAGATACTGGGGGCTTGGTTCCAGACCACTTCTATAAAGCAAATATCGCAATAAAGCAAGTCGTTCATCTTTTTTGCTGGTAGAGGGTCTTGCCTTCAATTAGTAAAAACTGCAATGTCTCTGAAGCACAATAAAGCAAAGCGCAACACGAGGCCTGCCTGTGCGCCCCTTGAGCTGAGCAGAGGCTGCGTGTGAATGCAGAATGGTAGATGTAGGGAAGCTCTGCTGGAAAGGTAAGCACCTGCAGCTGGTCCAGGATTTGAACTCGCAAGCTTAATGCGTTTGAAATGAGCTCACTGCATAATATTTGTGCATTCTGTATACACATTATTCTTTTAGCAGAAGGCTGGGGGAGGAGACATTAAAAAGTTAACCAGGACTTGTGGTGCTCCCCTGGGAAACAAGAGGGTTCGACTTGGTGACCTCTAAGGTCCTTTTTAATTCTAAAGTTCTATGATTCCAGGCTTTGCTGAAAATCTGTGGAGGAATTTGTCAAAAAAGAAAAGGAAATGACTTTTGTCCTGTTCTGCTTCACTCTCTGTTTCCACACCGGACCTGCCAACTGAAGACTGTTAGTCATCCTGTTATCACTGACCTCTGTGGTCATTAACCTCATGTTTCCCCAGGAAATCTCTTTTGTCCACAGAAATGTGAAAAGGTGTGGCTTACAAACCCAGCACCTCTTCAGTTTTTAATTTTTGATCTCAGAGAAAGTGGTTTGAACTCACTTAGCATGATCATGAGAAATAATAGGGGCCCCGTGTACCTTTAACACAGAGACCCAAGAGTTTTAGGCCTCCTGAGCACGAGATCAGGAGGACGCTTGTGAAGGTCTAAAATTGCAGGCACATATTGACACTGTACAAGCTCTTAAATCCACAGGAATCCGCCGGTGCTCAAAGGAGAGCAATCAAAAACCTAAATTAATAATTATGTCAATAGATTTTGCTAAGGAAAGAAAAAATTATGCCTGAGGCTATTGGAAAAAAAGAGTTCCTAGTAGGGAGGGAGAAGTAATAAACTATTCAAAGGCCCAGTTTGATGATGTTCACTTTTAAATGTTGAGAGTAAATGTGGTACTATGACCTTTTTCTTCTATCAGCTCATCGTGGCAGCAATGTGGTCTCTGAATATTGGGACATTCTCTCAAGTTAATTGACTCAAAGATCCCACTACAAAGTCAAAAGCCTGAGGAACTGTGAGTGTGAAGAGAGCTGCTCAGCCAGTGTTTTCCATGCAGTGCCCTGGAGGTCCTGATGGAGAGACCCATTTCTAATGGCTTCCATATTTTGGTTTTACATCTAATAAAATTTCTCATTAAGGCCTCACCCCCACATTAACATATTTTACTTTTAATACACCTGTAATGAAGGAACCAGGCACAAAGCAGACCAAGAATTAACCAAATGCTATCCACCTCACACCAGCTAAGGCTATTTTCTTCAAACTTTTTTCCATTGCTTTTCAGAGAGAGTGGAAGGGAGAGAAAGAGAGAGAAACATCGATGTGAGACAGACACATCGATTGGCTGCCTCCCTCATAGGCCCCAACCGGGGCTGGGGATCGAGCCTGCAACAGAGGTACGTGTCCTTGGCCGGAATCGAACCTGGGACCCTTCAGTCCGCAGGCTGACACTCTAACCACTGAGCCAAACCAGCTAGGGCCAAACTTTTTTTAAAAACATTTCCCTTTCTGTTACCAGAAATAGTGTACAATATTTGTTTCTAAACGTCTTAGGGTGAATCTTTGGCCTTTTATTCATAGGAAACATTCACTCTTAAGCCTTTTGGTTGTTTTCTGAGAAAGTAACTCTACCAAGACTTTTGTCCTAGAAAGTAACTTCCAATTTCCTTTTTATATATGAAGAAGTACATATATTTGTATCTATAAAGACTATATATAATATATACATATGAGTATGTGCATGTATATATATTATATATATTATACATATATCACTTTTGCCTCTTGGTTCACCATAATTTGGACAATGGCCTATGATAAAAACTATTAACTATAGGCAGCGACAAGTTTGAAGCATATTTTAACCAAGCTAATACAGATCTAAATCCTCTATGGTTTCGTGTTTAGGAGTTAGTTGTTTCCTTTCCTTTACCCGTGTTAGTGTAAATTCAACAAAAACAATTAAAAAACCCATATATGCACCATTGCAAAGGCAGGTGTGAAAAGCTAAGTCCCTTCTGTTACAGAGGGTCAACATTTCTTTTCTACATCACAAAGTGCCCCTTCAGCAAACATGCTAAAATTCTCACTTTGTGGACACTAGGCAGACTTGGCAAGACAGAAAACAAAAACATCCATTCACTAAAAAAAATTTAAAAAATAAATAAATAAATAAAATGATAAGATAAAATAAAATAAAATAATAAAATAAATTCCAAATTGAGTTCTATAGCTTTTACTTAAGTGTTATTTACACAAAATGTTAAATATTTGGACAATCAACTGTCAAAGTAGAGTAGCAGTTCCTGGAAGAAATACTTTCCATAAAACTGCAAAGTATCTGATTCTGACATCAAAATTAATTTCACAAAAATTTAGATTTAGTTTAAATCAAATTTAGATTTGAATCAGAGCCATCAATAATTAAATTTTATGGGCACACTAGCAGAATGTCTGGTGCCTGGCAAAGTCTTCGGGACCCTGAAACTCAAACTTCCACCACGTGTCCTTTCTTCAGGGGCAGCTCTGCTTTTTAAATGAAGAACTTTTCATCTCACAGAAAATGAAAAATAATGAGCAATTTCTTCGGGTCACGTATCTCTGTTGCCAGAAAAATAAAAGACATTGAATTTTTCAGTAACATACATAACAGGCACCATTTTTGCTTTTATGTAAAGTATCAATTCCACATGTAATTGCTGAATATTTTCTAAATTAAGAGCCCATGTGGTGAGCGGGTGCGCACAAAAAGATAATCAGAAAAATCTCGGCATTAAAATATAGTCTCCAAGTAAAAACACATAAATCATTTTGGTAAGGCCCAGCCTGCCTTGAAAATTACTGCTCTCAGCTTCGTATTTCTGGTGAGTCTAGTGCAGAGGAGCTAAGAGTCGACTGAGCCTGTGACTAGGTCACAAGGAAAGGCAATCGAAACAAGTGGCTACACAAAGTCACAGAGCAAACAGAAAGTAACTAGAGATCTACTATTGGGTTATAATAAAGTATGTACCAGAAGATTTTCATTCTAGTTTCTACTTTTCACAGTATCTGATTCTGGCATCATTTTTGGTAAGGCCCAGCCTGCTGTGAAAATTAAGTGAGGATCATCAAAGCTTCTCTCCTTGAACACAGTGTGATTTCTTGAAGCGATTTCCCATTCTCAGAGCTGCACTCTACTTATCTCCCTACTCAGCTGCTTATTTAGAGCCTGTTGCTAATGAGACGATAATTACAGGCTTTCTGATCACCTGGGTCTGTTCCATTCCCCACAAATGGTAGCCTTACCGCTGGCTGGTCATCTCACAAATGTCACAAGGGGGCAAGCCTGAGAGCATGCCTGTGCCCAGTGTGATCCTGAGTCCACTCCTGTAAAACCACAAAAGGTGTGCAAAAGGGAGGTTGGCTCTGCAAGAGTTCAAGGCTCTAAAATGCAGGCAGGTGGCAAAGGTGAGCAGACTGTTGGACCACACTGCTTCTTTCTGTCCTGAGCTTTCAGATGTGAGTAGGTATAAGGACAGGTACTTTTTTGGTCCTCTATAAAAGAAAGACATGCTCAAGTGACTCCTGAAACTCTTCTTGGCTCAGGACACAATGAATCACTGGGAGTGAGACATTCACCTGGGATGTATTACTCAGACTAGTAGAAACATTTGCAACCCGAGGACATGCTGGAATTTATGTGTAAGACTTATTTATCAGCTTTCCTCTCTGTGCATGTCCCTAGAGCTGTAGTCTTCAACCTCAGCTGCACATTAGAGTCATCTGGGGAACTTTAAAATAATCTTGATAGCCAGGCCACACTCCCGAACAATTACATTAGAATCTCTGGAGGTAGGACCCAGCACGTAGCTATCTTTTAAAGCTCCCCTGGTGAGTCCAATGTGCAGCCAAGGTTGAGAAGTGCTGCACTAGAGGAATAAGTCAGTAGCATGGACCTGGGACTCCAAAGCCGAAAAGGGTGGAGATGTTCTCAGATATGCTGACTTGTTGAAAGAGTCCCAGATTTCTACGTAACTACCTAGTGTCTACTGGCTTATTTCAGTTTTCCTTTAAGGGCCAGAATAAAAGGCAGACAGCCTAAAATCACTCATCAGCAGCTCATTTGGCTGATGACAATGTTGGAAATCCTAAATTGTCTTTTAATTTAAACTTATTGCCTTCTCCCTTGGAAATACTTTAAGTATTAAGAATCAACTTACAGATCATAAAAGGTCTTGTTAATCATGTTAACAAGTGTGATAGGTCCAAACTAACACCCAAGCCCTAGGATTAGGTTACTTATATAATAAACCTTTACTGAAAATTCAAGAAACACTTAAAGGAAGAAAAGTGGAAAAGGCAGTTGAAAACTATATTTCCTTCAAGAAATGACAAGTGATGCACTTTCCACATTAATTTATATCTACCCTCCATCTTCATAGGCTCAATTAATAAAAATTATGCATAAATCATAAGAAATCATTAAATGAACCACTTCACAGTGCTGACTAATTGGTAAATAAATATAGCGCTTCATGAAAATGGTAATGGGTGTATGGATTCTGTTTTCTTTTAAAAAGAGAAAAAACCAACAAGAGCTTTATCTATAGCTTTGTAGAAATATCCAGACCTCATTCACTTCAATTTTATAATGTTTTCCAAGTTTGTTGAAGGGAGATAGACCAGAAAATAGAGCCCCACTGAGAGACCATAATCCTGGATGAAAAGTTAAAAAAAAATCAGATTTGTTTAATTAGCCAGATACTGATAGCCTATATATAAGACATCCTAAATCTGAGTGTTACTACATTTTTATTTTGGTGCAGTTGTTTGCCACTGTGTGAAAATAACTACTGTAGACAGAGGAAAAGAAAGCAAGGCAGGAAGAGGCAGGATAGAAACAGCTCTTTGGCAGGGTACATTCAGAACAAAACAAAAGGTGTTTCATAAATTAGCTCGCTTTCGGAGGTTTAATTTTTTTGTTTGTAAAAGGTTTTGCTGTGTATGAAAAATAACACCTTTAGATAGAAACGTTTTTTCTCACCATGAGACCTGAATTTAAAGCTGGGCTGTACTGCTTGCCAATTGTGTGACCTTGGGCAAGATGCTAAACTTCTTTCTTCATACTGGAAGAATAAAGGGACCTTCTTATACAGATGTTGTCTTATTTAAGATACTGTGTGAAAATATTTGTTTATTTACTATGAATTGACAATCCCAGTACCTGTCTTGATTTTTCTACAGAGAAATGCAATTCTTATAGAAGCGGATCCCTCAGAGCAAAGGCCTGGGTAAAGATGTGATAGAGACCAGTGTCCTTGAGTAAAATGAAAATTCACAAAAGTGATGCCTCCAGCCTTGACCTGTCATTCCCTTTTCTCACGGAGAGCCTGAATGTGGCCAAATGGTACAGTATGGCCAACTTAGAAGTGATGAAGTGCTACTGAGGACCTGTGAGACAGGCTCAGCAAGAAAGGACCCAGCTGCTAATAGAGAGCAGTCCCCTCATGACCACAGGTGAGGCTGAGCTCTCTCCTCCAAGCCCCTTCTCTCTGGCCAGGACTCAGTGGGGACCAGAGGTGGAATGAGACTTGGTCACCACTCAAGAATCTATCAGTCTGGTAGGGGAGACCAGTGTTAGTTACACACACACAAATATGCTCAAACACTAAAATTAGAATCCACTGAGTTCTGTTAGGCCATGGGGTATAGGTTCTGTAGTGTGGCCATCGGGGGGGGGGGGGGTGTGGTAAGGGGATAGGTGGGCATGGCCAGAGGGCACCCAGGCAAGGCTGGGCTCCCAGTTCTCAGGCCAGGGCTAGTTTCCCTGCTGTGAAGAGGGTTTATGTCTCCTAGCCAAGCTTAGACTTTTGTACCCTTTGAAGTGAGCTGTTGCTAAAAAGGGTCTGTAGACCTCCAGAGAGTCAGCTCAGGAGGGCATTCTGTGGGAGAGCAAAAGAGAAAGTCCCATTGTTCCTCTCCCCTGGGCCCCAAGAGAGAAAAGCCAGAGGCCAATTGTTTTTCTTAACAAAAGGTTTAACTATTGAATGTGGCTGAGAACTTATTTCATTCATCTGGGGGACCTGGAAGTCACAAGTACTGCTGGGATTTTAATTTTTTAGAGAAAAAGCTGAGAGAAGAAGAAACAGAGGAAGGAAAGGGCAGTACAACTGGGGAAGGGGGATTACGAGGAAAGACAAGAGACTGAGGGAAAGCGGAGTCCTCACTGGGCGCCTGTGACTCAGGGCTGTCCTGTCCGACAGCCGGCTCTCAGCAGCTTGGAGCAGGCCTGGCCAGGGACGTGCGGTTAAATGCAGCCACTCCAGCAACAAGCTTAGAATTGGAGAGAAGGGCGGAGAGGTCATCTTCCCTCAAAACAGTGCTCTTCCCTTCATTCTAGGCTCCATCCCACACACATTTGCCCCAAAGGCTATATTGTTCTGTTTTCTTTTAGGAATCTAAGAAAGGAAGCAGCATTTGTACCCTAAACTTCTTATCTCCACGTGGCCTCAACCCTTCCCAAACTGCTTCTCTCAGTGACATCAAACCCCAGAAGCTCCTTTCCCTTCACTTTCCGAGAATTCTCCAGTCCTACTGGTAGTGAGGCTCCAGCCACTACAAACTTGACATGATTACAATCATGAAAGAGCCTTTGCCTCTGCAAAGAGTCTTTTTTTTTCCCCCTTCTGAAAAGTGGATAGAATGTAATTTATGAATCAACAGGCTGCCTTACAATTGTTGGCCTATCTAACCTTGGGATATATATATTACATTAGATTAAGATGATCTTTGGCTCTCTCTGGGGTGTTTTTACTTGTTAATGATACACATATGTTGACTCCTTTCCACTGTATATTTTGTTAACTTGTTAAAAATTGCCACACAAGATTCCTGTCTGAAAAGATAGCTCATTAACATATACTATCACCATCAAAAGCATCATGCGATAATTGTACATAAAGTAAACACCTTTTATAACATATTAAATAGAGGTTAAGTTGCTTAACTAAAATTGTAAGGGTTGAGCATAACCCAGATTTGCACAGGATGCTGGAAGAAACACAGGGTCAAATGGTAGTTTGGCACGGCTTTCGGGTGCCTCCCCATAATCTGCACCAGCAGTCCTCCCACAGCCCCACCAATAAACACAATCTAGTAGGAGCAGAGGGCCTACAGTGTAAACCCAGCCTCCAAGCTAGTCTCCCAACAGCTCCCCAATCAGATTGCAGTCCCTAGTATCTGCCTATGTGGGGATTCTGGAGCCAGCACTGGCGACAGCGATTTGAGAAGCAGTGTTTAGAGTTTTCCATTTACTGAGGAGATGCATGGAGAGAAGGAAATCCAACTGACTTTTTATGAAATCATTGAACAAACATGAATTAATATCTGCTGGTGAACAAGAAGCCTATTGAGGTGTTGTAGAAAATACCCATAATATAAGATTCCAATTCCTTAGCCTGTTTATAAGACCTGTCTCTCCAAGCTTCTGTACACTATGCACCAGGGGGACCAGACCTCTCCCAGTCCTCCCAGTTCCTTGAATGCTCCCTTTCTTTTTCCTCCCAGCTTTTCCATCATTCCCTCTGCAAAGAACACACCTACCGCTATATGTTAACACGGCTCATTTTTACTCATCCATTAAGTCTAAGCTTAGTTATCACTTTCCTAGTCTTCTGTAACCCCTTGGACTAGGCTATGTTCCTTTGCTTATGCTCCCATAGCCTCCTGAACTTCCCTCTTTCAAATAATCCCTTTCATGTTTATAATTTTTAAATGTTTGCTCTTCTGTAAATTTCAGAGGGCAGGGACACTGTCTTGTTTACAGCTATGTCTCAATAGCCTAATACTTCATGGCTAGTACATAATAGTTGTTTCCTGTTTATTGAATAATTTAACTGAATAGATGATCTGCGAGGGCTTCCATAATAGGAGAGTGGGAAAATTAGATAAGTGCCAGTGTGCATATTTAAGTATCCAAAATTAAAACCTAAAAACTAAAAAAAAATTCTATACCAACACTTGCCAGTTTCTGGTTCTCCTACTATTCAGTAACATCACATGGGTTTAAATCCCTACCTATAGTCATTGCCGTTGTTGCAGATGTTTAGCTACTGTTCATGAAAGTGAGTAAGAATAACTCAGCCTCTGGGTACCAGATTTTGCTGTACTGTACAGAACAAGCTTATATATATGTATTTGCTCAGGGATGTAGCAGTTCAGGTGTAACTTAGTTTTTCCCGCATAGGCAAGCTGTCTGGAGTATTATACCAGAGGGGCGATGGCGCAGGGGCTCTGGAAGACCAAAAGCAAGCACCGCAGCGAGAGAGCACCTACGAGCCAGCAGGGGCAGGCAGGCAGAGGCAGATCTCAGGGCGCCTTGGGATTTTGCTGACCTGCCTCCAGGCCAGGTGCTTGTAAAAGCTGGCTGTGGTGCGCAGTGTGGCCCTTCCAGTGCCCGTCCGGGCCTAGCAGAGGCAGCCACAAACTGTGTATCACTCTGTAGCTCCAAACAGGTTGCCCAGGGCCAGTTACAGGCAGTGTTTGACACTGGCCTGCACCAGGGTCCCTCCCAAGAGACCCCAGAACAAACACATCCTGTGGTCAGCTTCAGACAACATCAGAGCAGGATCTAATAAGCGTCACAAGTGGAATATCCAAAGGGAGATTTCGGCAGACACCAGACCCTGCTCGGGCGAATTCTGCTTCGTTTGGTCAGCACCTGCACAGCAGCTCATGCACGCTGGTTGGGGTTGATCCTCACAGTCAGCCAGCCTGAGCGTCGATCCCACGCACAAACAGGCCAATAGCAATCAGGACTCAATTACAACAGGAAGGTCCACATAACCCACACAAGGGACATTCCTGGAGCACCCAGCTCAGGTGATCAAGGAGACTGCACCACTTGGTCCCAGAGGACAACTACTATATAAGCCCACCTCACTATGACTGGAAGTCATAGCAGATCTACCTAATACATAGAAACAAACAAAAAGAGTCAGTCAAAGGAAGAAAAAGAAAGAAAGAAAGAAAGAAAGAAAGAAAGAAAGAAAGAAAGAAAGAAAGAAAGAAAGAAAGAAAGAAAGAAAGAAAGAAAGAAAGAAAGAAAGAAAGAAAGAAAGAAGAAAGAAAGAAAGAAAGAAAGAAAGAAAGAAAGAAAGAAAGAAAGAAAGAAAGAAAGAAAGAAAGGAAGGATTAAAAGATAATAAATTTGTGCTGTTTTAAGCTACTAAATTAGTGGCAATTTGTTACAGAAGCAATAGGAAATGAATAGAATCTGTTACAAATCAGTAGAAAGAATATATAAGTCAACAAATGGAGCGGGACCAATCAGTTATCCATATAGGAAAAAAAAAAAAGAAAATCAGATTCCTCTCCTATGTCATATACAAAAATAAATTTGAGGTGGAATGAGTCCCTACATGTGAAAAACAAAATATTAAGACTTTAAAAAGATATAAAGTTCAATATCCTTATGAGCTTGGAGAGGGAAGATTTTTTAAACAAGGCACAAAAAGTACAAGCCATAGAGATAAAAAAAACGTTGATAACTGTTCAATAAAAGATACAAGTTTCACAAGTGAACAACGTGAATATTCTAGCAGTTAGTTCAGAGAAATAAGTGAAAATTGTGGCTAATGCAGTGAATATATTAACAGGCTGGATATTTAATACATTTCAAACAAAGTAAAAATTACGTAAAATGCCAATTCTAGCAGTAATTAAGAGTGTTCACTGTATTTACCTTTAGATGTTTCTGAAATCCTTCAACAGAAAATGTTCACCAAGTTTCTAATACCCTCTCAACAGGGAACTACTTTTGATATTATTTATTTAAAACAGAGTACTTCATAGCAGCTCAGGAGAGGGTGAAACTTCAAATACAGAACAGCTGTTCTGTTTTTAAAGTCCAGGCTATCCCTTAAAATAGTGCTTTAGTAAAATAGATCTAATTAAAGTTAGTCTGCTTGGCCACCCTTCTGGTCACTCTTGTTTCCTTTCCCCAAACAACCCATTTCAGGTCCCCAGACATTACAGCCCTAAGTGGGCACAGTGACTGCGTGCATCAGAGCCCACATTCTCGCAGGCTGGCAGCTTGGCTGTGTTTTGAGGAGGGAACAGATCCCTTCTATTTCTTCCTAACGAACCCTTGAGAATACCCCAAATAGGTATTGTTTATACAATCTTGTTTAGAGAGGGTATGAGCATAATATTAAATCTGCCTTCAGAAGTATTAAACAGGAAATACACACACACTCACACACACACACACACACATTCTCATATACCCTGCAGTTGTAGAACACTTCGCAGTTAGAGCAAAATCTTTCCTCTTCACATTTAATACATGGAAATGCTTGGGGTTTGAGGAAAACGTTTTCACTAAGCGTTTGATGTTGTGAAGGAGCTCCAGGCAGTGGAAGACTGCTTCGGCTCCCATTTCAGAAACTGCTCAGGGTCTAGGAAGAGGAGCTAATGCAATGTTTCCCTGTTTAAAGTCACTTAGAGGGAAATGAATCTTCTAAAATTTAAGATGGCTCATTTTAAAGTGCACAGTAATATTAAACTCTACCCAAACACCATGACACTCTGTAGGGGAGTAAGGACCCACTGTCTCCTTAGAGGAGCTCACATATCAGTAATCTTCAAACAAATACTGAGAGATGGGGTTGCTGAGTCACAGGTTACTAGAATTTATTCATAAGTCCAGAAATTGAAGAAACCTAGATTTTATTTGCGAGCTAGCAATATTAAAATGAAAATGAAAAAAGTTTCAGTCTTCTAATACTAACCAGTTATCCCATATCTATTATTGGCTGCCTATCAGGTTACAGATGCTATCAAAGGCCCCACTGGGCATACAAACACAAACCAGTTATAGACTTTGCCCCCCAGGAGCCTAAAGTCTAAGGTAAACAAATGTTTTTAGGGGAGTAATAAATCAGAGAGAATGGATCCATTCTGGATTTTTAAAATTACTTCCTAAATAACTAAAATACTTCCATATAGACTTTGTGCTTCTTGTCCCCTCAACTTTGAGTTCTCCTGGTTTGAAGGTCTTGCCACCAAGAAAGGAGTGTTTCCATGAGGGGACGCAACAGTGGTTCGCCAGAATTGCAAACTGAGACTGCCACTTGGCATTTTGGGCTTCTTCTGCCATTGAACGAATAGGAAAGGGACACTCTTGAACAGATTGATGCTGATTATCAGGGCGCTGGGCTACATAACGGAGGAAAAGAGGACTCTCTGGAACCCAGCACACTCTGCGTACCTCTCAGGTCTCCCACATCCCACAGTCAAGGTTACCGAGAAGCACGGTAAACAGAAACATGCAGAGCTAGCCACGGTTTGGACACCTTGGGACTGAGGTTTTGGTGACCTGCCTGGTAAAGATTCTCATGAGCTGAGGTCCTGGCTGGAATACCACAGACAGGAAGAAGTAGATTATAAGCACCAGCTGTGGCTTTATGACCATTTCATTTACAGTAACAAGGACTGTAGCCGCTGTATGTATTTTCTTCTGACCCTTTTTATGCACCGGTACGAATATACAAGCACACTGACTTAATCTCTTTCCTTCTCGCCCTCGTCCTATTGTTATTATTCTCAGCTCCACGCTCTTTGTGATGGTCAGATAAGACCTTACAAATCCCATTTGTCCTTTGGCATTTGACTCCCCATGAGGTCCTGCCAACAGCGGATGCTGGATGGGGACTGTGGGGCTGCACGGGAAGGCGGGACTTACTCCTCCAAGCTGTTAGCTTCTTGTTTGTCAGCATCAGCGCAGTCACAGATGTTCACCCTGGCAGCGAGAGTCGACTCCAGCAGTCACAGTTGGTTCCAGTTTGCAGTGTCCCCACGCCACCAGAGCCAGCCTCACGGCATCCCCTCAGATTCCAGCCCCAGCTGGACAGTGACTGCGCAGAGGTCTGGGATTCAGTTCTGAGAGGCCCCTCTTCCAAGCCCGAGTCTTAACAATCGCATCTTCTCTTTGTTCCTCGAAGAGGAGCACCTCTAGGCGTGGTAGCTGCTTCCCGAAGTTGCCTTCTCCAGGATACTGCAGGTTCCCTTTCACTTTTTCGGTTAATATTGGTCAACAAATAAAGAGTTGTCAAATTCTCTCTGCTAAGGGAATGGCGTGGTTTCTGTCTCCTGACTGACCCTGACTGATAAAGGGAATCTGTTGCCTTCCCAATAGCCGTTCTTCCCCCTCCACCATGCATAGCGGGCGTGTATTTGGGGCGGACTGACTCTATCCTGATCCAGGGATGGGCCCTAATGGGTCTAAGTCAAGGTGACCCCACCTCCTTCCTTACAGTCATTGGCGCCTACAACCCAAGCACAGCCAACGGGCCAATAACTTTCCCCTGGCCACAGGGATTGGTTAGGGTTATTCCAACTAAATTCTGGGACAAGAAAGCTCCATCTCCATGGGAACAGGGTTTTATTTTGATGTAAAGTCTACAACTGCTGCAGCCATTTGCCATCTTAACAGAAACCAAACAGGGTGGAGCAACCGTGCGGGGTGGCTGAGGCAGGCCATTGCAAAGAACAGCCTGAAGTCCCGAGGAAGCCATGCCTCATGTCCTCAGGACATTCAATTAAGTGAGCCAATGAACCCTCTTTATTGTTCAGCTAGTTTGAGTTAGGTGTGCAGTTACTCGCCAGGGAAAGCCTGACAATGAAGTCATCTTGTAATTAAACGTGTGACTATGAAGGACCACGCAGGCCTATTTCTATCTACATGTATTAAGCACTCACAGGTATGCGACCCATATGAGGTGGATATGGTAGATATTGAAGAATGAGTAAGTCCTTCACCTTTGTTTGGGTCCTTAAACTAAAATTATCCTTTAAAACCTGTTCCCCTCTGTACTTTCAAAATACCAAAACCTTTATTTATTGAATAGGAAAAGTTTTTCTGAATTTATTCTTTGTGATTATAAGGACATAGGAAAGTGCTAATTTCTTATTTTTATTTCTGGTTGGTATTTCTAATATCCTTGGGATGTGAATTCAGAGTCATGACAGCACCTGCAAGTTCAAATTAATCACAATCTGGAAACTAAGTAACTTCCATCGGCTTTGTTCTGCACCTTATGCTGATGTTGATAGGCCAATCCCGAGGATAGGACCTGTGGATCTTACTTCTAGAAATCTGAGATCTTAAAAACTCTCTCAGGGCCTCTCTCTTCCCTCCTTCTCTGGTTAAATACTGTGAAAGTTTGGCCTCTTGCCTTTGACTCTTTAGTGAGTAGCAGAGACACCAAAAATAAAAATCACTTCTCACAGTGGAATAATGCTCATGTTTTCAAAATATTCTACATAGATAACTTAATTTGGATACCCAACTCCTCAGGAAGTGGACAGGGGACTTATGTTATTGACACTGAGGGCCAGGACTATGATTGACTTATCTTTCTGTCCCCAGGCTAGCCTCACAAAGTGACCTTGACATAATTACAGGTGATCAGGAAACACTGGCTAATGAATGAAATGAAAGACAAGAGAGCTTTGGCGGAGAAACTCTTTAAAACAGGCTCAGGACTGTAGAGCTGAGGGGCAGGACGCCGACGAAGGGCAGAACCTAGGATTTCTGGCTCTAGCTCTTTGCCTTTCCCTAGATAAGGTGTGGCCAACTGTGAGGGGAGGCTCCAGAGACCTGGAAGGTACCTGGGGGAGCAGAGAAGCTCCCCTGGAGTGGGGCTGGTCAGGGACACGTTGTCACAAAGAAGGGCTGCCAGTTAACCACCTGACTGAACCTTCTGAATGGACTCTTGCTGACAAAGGCGACTACAGACGTTTCTTCTCCCAGCTACTAGCTCCACAAGTGGGGCTCTCCCATGTAGAATTTTTAGGCCTCTGGTGTTTTCACATATTAACCTAAAGAGTTGGCTGTGGGTATTTTAAAAAATGGAACCAGAAAGGGAAGAGAACATACAAAATAAAAGTGATTTGGAGATTCAAAAAGGAAAAAAAAGGTGGCTGCCACTCATCCTGCCTACGTCTAATGGTGCCTAGGGAGGAAGTAGAAAGAGCACCGCACAGGGAGTCCAGGGGCCCAGGGCCAGCTGGGACTTGGCCACTGATTGCCACATATCTTGAGCAAGCTGGCGAGTTTTTGGAGTCTTCATTTTCTTTTGTAAAATAAAGGGTTGGACTGTTCACAGATCTCTAGAGACCCTGCTATGAGATTCTAGGAGGCAACAGGCATGGTACAAAGAGGTTTTCTGTTCAAAACTTGCCCCTGCCACTTACCCTTTATTAAATTTAGGACAAATCCTTCAAAACTAATTATCTTCCTATTATTAAAGTATAATGTACATATTACAGAAAATGTAGGACATATAGGTAAGAACCTTAAGGTAGAAAATAAGGACCTCTCATCATTCTATTATCCAGAGGTAACTGACTATGTGAGGGTATTTCTTTCCATAATGTAAATTAGGGGTTGGCAAACTACAACCCTTTGGCCAGGTGTGGCCCACTGCCGTTTTCCTATGACCCATGAGCTAAGAATGGTTTTCATACTTTAAATGGTTGAAAAAAATCACAAGAGTAATAATATTTTGTGGCACATGAAAATTAAATGAAATTCAAATTTTGGTGTCCATAAGTAAACTTTTATTGGAGCATGGCTATGAGTATTTGTTTACACTCTGTCTATGATGTTTTCACCCTACAACAACAGAGCTAAGCAAGAGACCTGAGGGCCTGCAAAGCCTAAAAAATTTACTATCTGGTTCTTTACAGACATTATTTGCTGACCCTTGATACAGATAAAATATATATAGATATGTGGTATATATAAATATATATGAAAAATTACATTATATATATTATACTTTTTCTCTTAACACTTAAATACAAATACTTGTTGGTAACTTTAAACATTTTTTTGTAGCATGATTTTAAGAGCTTCCTAATATTACATTATTTGAGATGTACTATAATTTAAATACTCTTTTGTTGGACATTTGAGTTATTAAAATTTTTCACTTATAATTGCCCCAAACATCCTTAGGCATAAATATCTGACCATATCTCAGATTGTTTCCTAAAATTAGAAACCGAGATGTGAGATGGCTAGTGTAAAGAGTATAAACAGTTATACTCTAAAAATGTACCAAGCCACACACCCATTAGTCTCAGTGAACGAGATTGCTTTTCTCCGTGTACCCTTCTGAGTCATCCTCATTAAAGGAAAAAGCAGAGGGAGAGGAAGGGAAAGGAAGGTGGGGCTGAGAGAGGGGGCAGAAAGGGAGGTTAAGGCTAAGATTGAGGCTGATATGAGCTTCAGGTTCATTTGCCTTGATGAGCATATTTTCTCTTTAATGAAATGAGGGTAAGAGTTCAAGGAATTAAACACTTTGCTTTGGGGATTAAAAAAGATGAAATCACTTTGTAAACTGTTAAATCACAATCATTGTCTCACAATTCTTATGATTCTGTGAAAGCTAAATATGTATTAACCAGCTAGCAGTTCATCTCGAGGGGGGAAAAACAACTCACCATAACTATCCTGTTTACGAGAAAATCAGGTCTTAACTTTACAAAGAGCATTTCATCCCTATGTTACATTCCTAAAATTAGATCCATGTGTTTCTTTTAATTAGTATTTGATATAGTATTAATATTCCTATTTATCTTCTGCATGCCACATGGATTAAATTCTCATTACCCTTGATCTTAATACTTTTAAAATATGTAAATTAGTAGATACCCTCTTTAAAGCAGTGTTTGCATTCCTGTCTATTATTGCCTTGGGCAAAAGAAAAATATCTGCATTGCAAAAATTCCCAAATTGTGTTGAAACCCTGAAAACCGTATACACTGGTCAATCTCAATAAATTAAATAACGGCGAAGTGAAAATGAAGGCGATTAGAATTGAGCACTGCTTAAACCTGACGAAGGTTAATGAGAGCCCACCATGTGTGCGTATCACCCAGTTGTCCACACTGCAGGGCAAGCCTTGTTAAGGCTTCGTGCTTTACTTAATTTCAGTAAACAGAACGCAATAAAGCTTTTCTGATTAACAGGTGCTATAGCGAGGGCCATGTTAAGTGCCTCGGTGTTCTGCAGCAGCGGCAGTGTGAAAGTCTTTGTTTGCCTGTCCTGAGCTGTAGCAACTCATATCACTTCCGTGCTCCCTAGTCTCACCATTAAGTGGGGTGATTAGGCTGTTGAATTCGAAGGCAAATTCCAGCTCTAAGCACGAAATAGAAACAATAACAGCTATTGACCACATTTTAAAGAAACTTTAACTGGGACTATAGCTACTATTAACTCAAGAAGGATTGGAGAATGAAAAAGGCAACGATGGTTGATTCATGGAAATTATTTTAAATAGAATGATTTATATATCCTATTTATGACCACACAGTCTTTTAGAAGGTATTTTTCATTTTCTTAAAAAAGACTTATTGTGAAACACACATTGGTATTATCTTTTTACCTCCTGACTTGCAACGGTCTTCCAGCGTGTGCTGGGACCGTCATTCCCTCCCTTCGAGCCATTCAATTAATGGTACACAATGTTTTTAGGAGAATTTTGTGTCAATCAAAGGTCTGCAACCTGCATGCCATGAAATGCCACAAAATCTTCCTGCTTATTTGTGAGGCTAATTGCCTTTTGTCAGCTTTTCATTTTACTTTGGAAAATAAACAGTTTCCCATACTTATAATGGAGTTGAAAGCCCTCTTTGGACTGCGTAGGAGGACTTACGTTCTTAAGTCCAGATGTGGTTTTTTCTGGAGGAATGCAGTCATCTGTTGTTTTGAATTAATTGCCTAGATAGCCACTCTAGTTTCTTGTATTTGGGTTGACATGCATCCTACATCCTATTAGTTATTAGATAATGCAGTTCGGTGTTCAATTCAGTCACGCTTTGCTAGCACAACATCGTCTACATATATATAGTACATTCTAGAAGCAGTCTAAACTCCAGAATAACAGATATCTTCTATACAGAGTAATTCTGCTTTAGAGAGTTTAAAATCTAGCTTTTTAAAAAAATTATAGCCTGGCCGGTACAGCTCAGCGGTTGAGCATCGACCTAGGATCCAGGAGATCTTGGTTGGATTCCTGGTCAGGGCACATGCCTGGGTTGTGGACTTGATCCCCAGTCAGGGGCATGCAGGAGGCAGCCGATCAACGACTCTCATTACTGATGTTTCTATCTCTCTCTCTCCCTCTCCCTTCCTCTCTCTGAAATCAATAAAGATATATTTTTTAAAATTATATATCTTGAGCCCCATCCCTGAGTAGTAAAACACATAGAGGCCAAGTATAAGGCACAGCTGTGATATTAATATGGAAAATGGGAGTTTATATGACAAATTACTGAAGGAATAGAGGTTCAGGAATATCTAGAGGAAAACCAGTCATGAAATAAATTATTTCTCATAATAGATTGTCTTGGAAAAATGAGAACCAGGCATAGAGTTATAACATATTATATTGTGTACTTATTTCCCCAATTAAGCCAAATATGTGTATAGATATTCATGTTTGTTGAAATTATTTCAAGAAGTGTATAGCCCAGTGGAACATCTGCCATGATGCACCAGGGGTGCATCACATGAGTGGGTGCCAACCTTGCCCCGAGGGCCGGGCTGTACTCTTGGTGGGTGGAGGAAATGCCAACCTTTGACAGCCTCTTCCACCTCTCTACCACCTGACCACCAGTGTTTCAATTGCGTATTGAAAGACTGACCCTTGTTTTCATCCGTATTTCATTAGCATTTCATCATAATCTTAGCAGCTGCTATTTGGACTCATTGCCTTAAAAAGTTGTTGGAAAGGCATCACTTTTTGACGATGTGCTCAGGAAGAGCACAGGCCAGAAGCAAAGGCGTCTCATTCCAGATTCCTCCCGCAGCTACTCCCCATGTATCAATCACCAGGTCCTGTGCCCTCCACTTTTACCCTCCCCGCAGGAATCATTCCATCGATCTCACTGATTTAATTCAGGCCCTCACCAACTCACGCCTGAACACAGCGACTGCCTCTCTGCTAATCTCATCTCTAGTTTTGCCCCATCCTATCTATTCTCCTCGTGGTAGCATGAAATAATTTTCAAAGTGAGCATGTCACCCCTTTGCTCAGCATCTTCAGTGGTTCTCCATAACTATCAAAACAAAGATGCGACTTGTCAGCAAAGCACACAAGGCCCTTCCTGACCTGACACCTCCTACCTCTCCAACTCATCTCCTACTGATCCTCAGAGCTCAGCCTGTGTTCCAAAGCAACAAACGCCATCTGCTAGCCCTATAAGAACCATCTCAAGCTCATCTTCTGGAACTTTCCCTAACTTTCAAGTTCAAGTTAAACACACTAATGCTGGGCTCCCATTTCATCCTGTATATGACAACATAATAACAATGATCCCACTTACGAGCAAGTACAGAATCCTGTTCGTCTTTCTGTTTATATAACCTGAATCACAGCAAATGACAAATGAATGTATGTATACTCAAGGGACAACCGAATCTCTTAGTTTCTTGTGCTTAAAAATACCTACCAACATCTCTAATTCCTTTAGAAATTACTCATTGCTGGGTGAAAGCCAGCTAGTCTAATGAAATCTATCTAAGAGTTACCTATCTTGAGAAACAAAAGGGTATGTTAAAAGCAGACTTTTAGGAGGTAACCCTAAATCAGCAAGGGAGATGTTATTGGTGAGCCTTTCAGAATCATGGGATAGACTGGTGTATGTCGTAAAGATTGAATCCCAATTACATTCCTAGCACCACATTAGGGAACAATGATAGGGAGAGGCGTAAGGATAAGGCTGTGGAAACCAAATTCCTGCCTATCATTGACAGGTGGGTTGCCGGGGTGCTGCTGATTTGTGGGAAAATGTTTACACTGATATCTGTGCAACAACTGAGAGCTGTCTGGAGATCTGCAAAATCACAAAGGCAAATTGCAAATAAAGAATCCAAAGTGTAGGCTAGAGTTAAACAAAATGGTTGTTTCTTCAAGGACAAATAACCAGAATGGTCACTTGCTAAGTAAAATCAGTCCTGCCAGCCATACAATGATTATGTCCACTATAGGCTGTAAGTTCGTGTTCCTCCAAAATTCACATGTTGAAATCCCAATCCCCCATGTGATATTATTGGGGGCAGTGGCTTTGGAAGGTGATTAAGAGCCCTCATGAATGGGATTAGTTTCCTTATTGAAGAGACCCAGGAGATCTCCCTCACCAATTCTACCACGTGAGGACCCCGTCTCCAAGCCAGGAAGTGGGCCCTCATCAGACACTAAGATCTGTTGGCATGTTGGCTATGGGCTTAGCCTCCAGAACTGTGAGAAATAAATGTTTGTTGTATAAGCCACCCAGCCTACGGCACTTTTGTTACAGCAGCTGAGTGTACTAAGACAGTGTCTTACAACACTGAGTAGGTAAGCTCTGCTTGCCATGGAAGATGACAGCATGGTGATCCTGAGCCCAGACCCTGCAGTGAGAAAAGGCTGCGTGCAGCCTTGGCTCTGACACTTGTGTCCGTGTGCAAGGGACAGGGCACCTCACCTTTAGGGGCAGCAGTTTGCTCGTATGTGAAATGGGACGATTCTGCTATTTTGTTCACAAAGATCCAATATGAAAAAGCTTCATTTTATCTCTAGTAACAGAAGGCTGTCTAGCACAGGGAAGAAGCTAAATGAAGAGGAAAATAAGCCACACCAAACCCAGTCCTTCAACCCAGTGCAGCATGTAGGTCGTCTTTTCCTTAAACGCCGTTTCCGTGCTCCTGTTAAAGCAGCTGGGAGAATTTGGTTTTCTCTCCAAACTAGAAAACTCTTTTTCTTCAGCCAAGAACTCGCAAACAAAATCTAAACCTGATTTCACAACATTTGAAACAATAATTTTGGCAGCTCAGTACATTAATCTTGGATCTTCCCCCAGAACCAAACCAGTGTCTGAGTGGCTCTATTCCTCTTCCAAACTAGTTAAATTAGGTGTAGGTGGAAGCGTTTACCAGATAATCTCATGTTCAAATAATCCACATCACTTTACAATGCAGACATTGTTAAAGGAGCCAAATCCTACAGAGGGAAAATAACCCTGGCAAAATAGCCTGAATTCTAGGATTTAGGGAATAACACAGTAAGGCATTTTCATGACTCAGTTTTCCATGGATCACAATTCAAAATGTAAAGCATGAGAAAATAACCCAGGATGGTTTTACAGAGTCAGTCGGTTTCTTTTTCTTTTTCTTCTTTTTTTATGTTCTATTGATTTCAAAGAGAGAGGAAGAAGAAGGGAGAGGGAGAGAGAGAGAAACATCAATAATGAGAGTCATTGACCAGCTGCCTCCAGCAGGGCCCCTAGTGGGAACTGAGCCCGCAACCTGGGCATGTGCCCTGATCCCAAATCAATCCTCAGTCTCCTGGTTCATGGGTCGACGCTCAACCGCTGAGCCACACTGCCGGGCCTCAAGTCAGTCTGCTTCTGTCTGCCTGTCTCTCGTTTACAAGGTCCCAGGAAGGAAATGGCTTATGGGTTGACACATAATTCAAGTGTAGCTTCCTGCATTCCAGTGAGGACATCCTTCAGAGGCTGCTGGTGATTAAGTGGGTGCCCTAGTATACAACTCTTTTTTTTTTTTTTAACCCTAAGATACCACATTAGTGTGAAGAAAAGAACATATTACTTAAATATTGCTGAAGCTGCTTTTTGTTTCCTGGGGAAAAGCAAAAGTGAAACACTGACTTTAGCTAACTTTTGGAAGGATAGATGAAGTGTCCACCTAATGAAAAGCTAAACACAGGCAAAAGGAACAAAGCTGGCACTCCAGTGTTCCCTGGAATAATATTTAGGCCCCAGGTAACGGGGAAGTGTAGGCATAATGATTAAGAAACAAAAAAGTGACATTCACAGTTTTACAAATTTTTAGTATTTTAAGGTTTTGTCTCTGTTCCTTTTTTCTTCTCCTGTCCATCTGCACCATCAAGGTTGGAAGGGAAAATGGCAGACTGGATGCCTAAAAATATCTTTGGATATTAAATGTCAGCTTATCTAATCGGACACACATGTCACTGACTTCACTTTTTTGTAGACCTTGTCCCTGGACATCCAACCTTTCAAAGAAATAGTTGGCTCCATCAGCTCTAGATTCGTGGCCAGATTCCTGCTACAGTAACTGCCTTCTGGGATCTAAATATCTAAATACTTAAATCTACGGCCCATGGAATTTTCACAGCCTCCTTGTATGCCTTAACCCAGCTGAAACCACTGTTGAAAGTTACTATAATCTTGCTCACAAGCAAAGGTTTTTGGGGGACAAAAGCCTGCACCTTTCTCTGCAACTATGGCGAGACACACTACAGAAAGCAAACCTGGTAGATGGATGTTTGAAAGAGCTATGTTCTCATCTCTTTCTTGAGCAAAAGAAGATCCAAACAAAGTCACATAACAGAAACCAATGCCATCTGTGTGGAAACCATATTTTAAACACAAACAAAATCAAACGCTCCATATGCCCTCACTCTCGAATGTTTGCGAGAACATTTCTGAGGATTTATTGTTAAAGTCAGGGTGGTCAAGCGAAGGAAGCAGAAAAGCCCAGCATGAGGTCCTTGGCTTCCTCCACTGGCCTGTTTCCCCGTTATCACCACATACATCGTGCATGCTATTTGGGAACCTGCACTATAATCTTTCTGTCTCTGTTTATTTACTCTTAAAATAATTTTATGTGCCTTTTCCTTTGGAATTCAGAGATTTTGCAAACTTGTCTGGAAAGCAGGTTTTTCGGCCTCTGCCATGTCATTACAAGCATAGAAATGATACTATTTGTATGGCACAACCAGGCAAACAGAGGCGCTCCTGTTGCCCAGTTCTGCCCCATTACTTCAATATCTTGGCACAAATGTAACCCGTCCATGACGTGCTAGAGCACCGCGGCACATCACTTGAAGATCTATTGTACAATGTATTTGTTTCTAGGTGATGTTAATACTATTACTTTTTTTTAAGTTGCTAGTTGGAATATGACATTTTTATTTGACAGCACATAAAAATATGCAAGACACTATCATCCCATTCCTAAACCTTATCCAGCTTTACATAATTTGGGTGGGTCTGTGTTAAGACTACTTAAGACCCTACTTTCCAAACACTTGTAGTTATTTCTGTTCCCTGTAATAAGCACTAAAAGGTGTGGCTTTCCTCGAAGTGACATTCCACATGAAGTGGTGTTATTTTTTTCCAATGGACTTTCTGCCTGGAGCCTCTCAGCATTATGAGAGGAGCCATTCAGCAGATGATTGCCTTCCAACCTCAGCCAAAGGCCTCAAACAAAACATGCTGATCAGAAGCAAAGCTCAGTGATTTGGTATTTGCAGCTTGTTAGAGCTGTACCCTGTTAACTTTCTTAAACATTTTGTTACGTGACTTTTTTTTAGCTTATCTTTATTGTTGAAAGTATTACAGATATTCCCCTTTTTTCCCCCCATTGATCCTCTCCATCCCGCCCCCCCCATCTTCACTA
This sequence comes from Miniopterus natalensis, assembly GCF_054644295.1. Taxonomy (NCBI): domain Eukaryota; kingdom Metazoa; phylum Chordata; class Mammalia; order Chiroptera; family Miniopteridae; genus Miniopterus; species Miniopterus natalensis. The sequence continues at coordinate 42,246,133 of NC_142088.1, forward strand.
CACTATTGTCTGTGTCCATATATGCATACAAGTTCTTTGATTAATCTCTCCCCACCCACTCCCACACCACCACCTTCCCTCTGAGATTCATCAGTCTGTTCCATGCTTCTGTGTCTCTGGATCTATTTTGTTCCTCAGTCTATTTTGTTTATTAGGTTCCACATGTGACTGAGATCATGTAAAACTGAATGAGGTAGAATCAGAAAACCTGAATAGGCCAATAACAACTGATGGAATTGAAGCAGCAATAAAAAAACTCCCAGCAAACAAAAGCCCCAGTCCGGGCAGCTTCACAGGGGAGCTTTCTAATTCTTTAAGTTGTAGGGTTAAACAGTTTGCTAAAATTTTTTCTTGCTTTTTGAGGTAGGCCTGTAGTGCTATGAACTTCCCTCTTAGGACTGCTTTCTCTGTGTCCCATAGATTTTGGGTTGTGTGATCATTTTCATTTGTTTCCAGGAAGTTTTTGATTTCTTTCTTGATCTTATTGGTAACCCATTCATTGTTTAGTAACATGTTATTTAGCCTCCATGTGTTTGAATGTTTTTGAGTGTTTTTACTGTAGTTGATTTCTAATTTCATGCCATTGTGATATGAGATGCTTGATATAATTTTAATCTTCTTGAACTTGTAGAGACTGGTTTTGTGTCCTAACCTGTGGTCTATCATTGAGAATGACCCATGTGCACTTGAGAGGAATGCATATTCTGCAGCTTTGGGGTGGAATGTTCTGTAAGCATCAATTAAATCCATCTGATCTAGTGACTCTGATTTAGAGTCACTGTTTCTGTGTTGACTCTGCGTCTGGAAGATCTATCCAGTGAAGTCAGTGGGGTGTTAAAGTCCATGACTATGACTGTATTGCTGTTGATCTCTCCCTTAAAGTTCTTAAGGTTATTATTGATAGGTCCTTCTATATTGCCATTTTAATTCTTTATGCCTACGTTTCTCTCTCTATTTCTTCTTATTATTACAGCACTTGAGGATATGTTTTTATTGAATTTAGAGAGAGAGGGAGGGGGAGAGAGAGAGGGAGGGAAAGAAAGAGAAACATCGATGTGAGAGAGAAACATTGATCGGTTGCCTCCCTTATGTGCCCCAATGGGGCACTGAACCAGAAACCTAGGTATGTGCCCTGACCAGGAATTGAACCCACCACCTTTTTGGTGTCTGGGACAACACTCCAACCACCTGAGCCACCTGGCCAGGGCTATTTGCAACTTTTTATATGAGTAAAGGAATATTATATTTTCAGGTCCAAAGAGAGCTTCAAACATTTCTTTAAGTCTTTATCTTAGAATCTCCCACAACCTTCACCAGCATCACCTAAAATCTATAGGTGGGGAGCAAATGTACATTTTCAGTTGAGAAACTTAAAAAAATCCATAAAGATCTTATTGAAATTCTTATTGAATTCATTAACACTCATCTAAGTGATGCTTTTGGTATTAGAATGACAGTTTCAGTAGAAGATATTATTACCATAATAATTACAAATAAATAATAATAATCAAGCTTACAACCAAACATTAAGTTTATAACTAAAATCACTGCATCTTCTTCTGGGTCATTTTATGTTTGCTCTTAGGAAAGAGTCTCTGGAAAGATAAGAGGACATCTTCTTCATTATAGTAAGTACAAGAAATACAGTTAAAATTATTGTTTTACTGAAGGTTGCTTGCAAAAATTCTACAACCTGTTTCCCATATGCCAATGAGCTAAGTGTCTCATTTAAAAATATGACAATATTAAAGGTTAGAAGGTTGACAAACACCCACGTTAAAGTTCTGAGGATCTGCGTCTGTGACTCAGGCATAGAATGCTACAGCTCTTCCTCAGGGTTACTGCCCTTCTCTCAAACCTGGACTCAATCATGGAGATGTGAGGAACTCATGCACTCTACTAATCTTACTGCCTTCCATGAGGCACCAATAAGACAGCAGGACACTAATTAGAAACATTTGAACTTCAAAATTATGTAAAGAATATTTACTTACTGAGAGTGAGACCATCTTCAAAATGCCAAACCCATTCACACTTGATGTATAATTTTTCTAAACTGAGCTTTCCTTTACTAGTATGATTTGATAATTCTATAGATTTCAATATTTTAACCAGTTTAGTGCAGATAACTGTATTAATCAGTAAAAAAAAATGCTGTTGAGAAAATTAGAATTTTCTCACTGGCTACACGTAACTCCCTTCTTAAGATAAATAATAATATTTAGTTGTTAGGGTAAGTTGCACTTAGAAAAATTCAAGTGATAGAATTCTACCTGTAATACATATTCAAAATAAGACTAAAATGTAAGCTTTATTTGAACATTAGTGCCTACACAATTCACATGGTCAAAATTCTCAGGCATTAAAATGAACAAAATCATGCCATACCCATATATATATATATATATATTTATTTATTTTGATCCTCACCTGAGGCCATACTGAGAGAGAGGAAGGGGGAGAGTGAGAGAGAAACACTGATTGGTTGCCTTCCATATGGGCCCCCACTGGGGATCAAATCCAGAACCTAGATATGTGCCCTGGCAGGGATTTGAACCGACAACCTTTCGGTGCACAGGGTGATGCTCAACCAAATGAACCACTCTAGCTGGGCCATACCCATATTTTTTAACTCTTTTTTTTTTTAGTCACCATGTTCTGTATCTAAACTGCATTTTCTATCCAAAGAATCCTTCTAACTGAGCGACATTACTTCATCCTTTCCTTTGTAACATAAATAGTTAAGAATAAGTATCTTAATCTCCTATTTTAGATGTCTTTTAACATTAAGTAATTTAAACACATCCTGCTGGGAATTGTTGAGAAAATAACAATAAAACTTTCAGAAATTTCAAATTCAACACGTTTTCATCATTAAAACCCAAGGCGTATTTTAATGTGCTATATAATCCTCTGATAGGAAGACCAATATTTCAAGTTGTCTTCACTGTAGCCAAGTTCTTTTGCAACAAAGGTTTGGGGATTTTTCAGGTGCGTTAAGGGAACATGTTTGAGCAGAGGAGGAGAAAAGACTTTAAAGCAAGCTACCCTCCCCCTTTCAGCAGGGCCTGAGACCATCTCTCCAGATCATGCAAATTTATCTAAAATGATTATGCTTATCAATCAGATGACCCAGTTTAGTTTTCTCTCATCCAAAGTACTGCATAGAGCTAAATAAACCACAAAGCAACCTGATTCATTCTACCTTGCCCCCTATAGACTTTTCCAAGGCCCACTACTAATCTCTTTCTCCAATTTTTCTTGGAAACTGCATTCATTTTCATAATGAATTTGATTGTACAAAAAAAAAAAAAAAAGAAAGACAGAAAGAAATCCCATCCTGTAAAGACTCCCACTGTTCTAGACAGATGGCTGTGCCCCATCTCCTAAGCTCTAGTCCCATGGCTACAACTGTCATCTAGAAATATTTACAACATACAACTAAAATGCAAGATGTGAGATGCTTTCTGAAACAAAACTAATTTCCTCCAAAGAGACTGCCCACCTGAATTAATTTATCATTTGATAAACACTTATTAAGCCCCTACTGTGTGCGAGGCACCATGTCAAGCATATACCTGTTTCTCCTCATCTGCCATTATTCTCAGAGTGACTGAGAATTAAGGCAATTGATTCTCATTAGACTTCACCACAACCAGCCCCAGAATTGTACGCATAACGCCCAGTGTTCTTATCCAGTGATGAGCAGCTGATACGTTATGGAGCAGCTATTGCTAGACCAGGTGATTTACTGGCAGACTGCCCTCCAAAGAGGCGCTTGTCCTGCCACAAACAATATAATGAATGCTCTTGTTTACTTGCATTCCTGACAGTCCAAGTATTATGGTGACAAGGCAGCAATGAAGTAGAGAGTATAAATCCTACAATTAATAAAAAGACGGAGACTCGAGCCATTTCAGTTGGATATGAAAGAAAAAGGAGACCTAGAGGATTGAAATACTTAGGCAAAGCGAGAGCACAACTTAGATTATAATAATTAAACCGATTATCCCATACTATCTTAAATGCTTTGTAAGTGTAATTTTAACAGTTATATATTATGCCACAATATAGCTGTATCAAATTTATTTGATTATTTTCTTAAGTTCTTCTAGACTTTTTAAAAAGGCAGGTTCTGAGTTAATTTTGGGATAAAGGATCTGAACATTTTTAAAAGGCCCTTGATATATATCGCACAATTTTTTGCCCAATTGTATCCTTTATACTTCCACCAGCATGCTAACAAAGTACGTCTTTTCTATTTCTCCTGTTTCCAGACTCTATCAGAAATAGCTTCATTTTGTTTACACAAACGATTTCCACAGACACACTTGAGTATTTGCCTTGGAATTTTATAATCATCTCTTTGTGACCTTTCTTGTGCTGCTGGCCTTGAGGCTCCACGAAGGATCGGAGACTAAATCTGATCATTCAGGATAGAATATTTCATTTGTATGACTTAAGAATGCCCAAGTTCAGAAACCAGCATGAAACAATGCCCTGGGCACATGTGCCTCAGATGATTAAATTCTATCTGTGTAGACACTACTAGTTGTCTACTCAACATTCATTCTTCTCTGCTTTCTTCCCAACAGAACCTTTATATCAGAGAGGGCACAATGTGATCCACTCAAATATATTCTTCAGCTTCTCTGCAGTTGTAGGAGGATCATGAGATGGAAACAGAAGTTATTGGGTAGGGCTTCCTGGAAAATCCTTTGTGCCCTTTTGCAAAGAATGGAGCCATGATGGCTGGAGCTCCTGCAGCTATTTTGGGACCATGAAAAAAAAAAAAAAAAAAACTTCAAAAGAATTGCAGAGACTTGTTCTTGCCTGACATTCTTGATCTTCTGAACCAATGCCAGAAACTACGTACCTCCCTGTACTTCTGGTGACATGAAGAAAATAAACACTTATTTATTGAAGTCACTGTATTTCAGTGTCTGTTTATTGAGACAGAGAACAATTATTTTTCATCTTTGTGGGAGAGGGTGTGAACTTTATATGAGGAGATAAAGTTATATTGAGTCTCTTTAAATGGTGTAGCATCCCTTCCCTCCAGATCCACTCTTCATCCATTTCCACCGTGCTCTCTGCCCAGAAGTTAATGTATATAGACTACTCTGGTTTCCCACTGGCTTGGCCAATAGAGAGCCCTAGCAGGAAATCAGAAGGAAGAAAGAGAGAGGAAATATTCTCTCTTATTCCACACTTCCCTGTGGGGTTGTTTTTTATAGACTATGTCCTTGACTGAAGGTAATCTCTTTTCTCAAGACTCCTATACCCACATGGCTTGCTCCTTCTGGGTTCCAAACCCTATGTTCTTTCCTTGTCCCATTAGGTGGGTGTGGTTACAGCTCCACTCTCACTGGCCCCTAGCATACTATACTGTCCTTTGTGGTTTCCATATATGCTTCCCATAATCTTTAAAAATAATCCCTTTATTGCCCTTGCCAGTGTGGCTCAGTTGGTTGAGCATGGTCCATGCACTGAGAGGTCACCGGTTTGATTCCCAGTCAGGGCACATACCCAGCTTGCAGGCTCTAACCCCAGTAGGTGTCCTGCCAGAGGCAGCCACTATTTTTCTCTCACATCAATGTTTCTCTCTCTCTCTGCCTCTCCCTCTTTCTCTAAAATCAATAAAAACTTTTTTTTTTAAAGGAGGAAATAAAAATTAATTTAAAAAAAGAAAAAATAATCTCTTTATTAAACAATGCCCAATTTATCCTCAGTTGAGTGTGTAATCTATTTCTTGCTGGGATTCTGCCTGATACAGTCTTTGTTTTATATATACATATATATTTTCTAGGATTTGAGGAAAGGCCATAGACCCATACCTGCATGTCTCCTAAATAGTTTCTACATCGAGATAAAGAGTGTTAACTTTAACAGGACAGGCAGGAAAATACTTCTAGGAGCTGAGTAGATGCAAAGGAAGTGTGTAAAATGTTGAAAACAGGATGACAATCAATTTTTGAAAAATAATTTCTTAAATGCAGAGACTTCATTCATTTTACCGACAGCGAGAAAGAGGACAAGCATCGGTCAGTGGACAGGGGGGAGAGACAATGTGACGCTCTTCTTTCCCAGGCCTCCCCGCAGTGTTACAGAGAAGCTTCCGCAGGCGCGGGGCTCCCGTTGCGGGCTGAACACAGGACGGACGCAGCCTAGAGCAGCAGATGAGCCCCCGCAAGAGATGAGAAGGGCCCTGCTCCCCAGGCGGCAGCCCGCGCTGAAAATGAGAAGGCAGATCGCAGGTGTGATGCTGGGAGCCCATCTACTCTGGGCAGGGTAAAGATAGCATTTACGGGCAAACTGAGCAAACACTTTGTAATTCGACCCTTGGAGATTTGGAGGGGAACCTGGGATGTTCTGTCTCCCACCCATACCCCAAACATTCAGACCATGTGTAATGAGTTAGCATGTGAACTGTCCTTTGGAGGCAAATCAGTTAAGAACAGAAACAAGCCTAGAGCTCTTTGTACTTATCTGATTTCTGCACAAATGCAGAGTTTGACATTTAAAGTTGGTGTGTGTCCATTGGGAGAACCCAGCCATTGTGTCCGTGCACAAAAACTTCTTTGAAATTAGGAGAGTGTGTAAACTCATCCCTTAAGAGCTTTGTAGATCTCTTGCGTTTGTTTCTTGGGCCTGTTTGAATTTGTTCTTTTAAATAGGCTGCTTAGAGAAAATGTCTGGCACCAATTTAATTGAAAGGGATATCATTAATTTCTTCCTTTAAAAAGGAAGGATCCCTTTGGGAACACCGAGTCTTCGTGTATATTAGGTCAGACTAACCCAGCCTAATGTCTGGGTAGACTGGCTGCTCTAATTGCTCACCAGGAAGCAGCCAGGCACACCCCTTTGAAGAGCGGGGAAAGAAAACGGGGATCTGAGGTGGTGGGAGCTCTAAATATCCCTTGTACCATTTAGGTGGATTAATGAAATATAACTACCTCCCCTTCCACAAACTGTCAGACACAGAAAATACCAACGTTATCCCACTCTTCTTAAATGCGATAAAGGTTCAAAGTGATACACTCTTGAGACTTGTAGTGACATTGAGGAAAAACCAAGTGAAATTTTAAAAAATCTTAGCACATTCCATAAGACTAGACAATTTGAATGGGAAGAAGGAAAGAGCTGTTAACTTGGAAATTAGGTACTTTGAGCAGTGATTCTCAATTGAGGGGTGAGAAATTGCAACAGCAGCAGTAGCTAAACATTTATTAGGTGCTTACTATGTGCCAGGCTCTATTTTCATGCATTAAGCCAATATCCCAAAGTCTTATTTTTAGAGGACAAGTCCTGGTCCAGAATTCCTCAAAGCTGCCAGAGTATCTCTCTCACACACACACACACACACACTCTCTCTCTCTCTCTCTCTCTCTCTCTCTCTCTCTCTCTCTCTCTCTCTCTCTCTCTCTCTCAGGAACCTAGGAATGCACATCACAGAGCAGGGAAGTTTAGCGTAATAAAAAGCTTAAATATCAACAAAGCACTGAAAAGATGGGTAAAATATGGGAGTGGAAGGGTTTGGGGGTGGGGGTGGGCAAAGCTCCGGAAAGCTCTGGTTTAGGATAGAGTGTGGCGACTTGTAAGGGACCAGGAAGCCCCTGTGAATTGTTCTTAATTGGGAGAAAAACTGCAGACTCACTTATTATCAATTGTTTATCTTGAACTCTTCTCTCCTGCCATTACCCCAACTTCGTATTCACAGTTATGTATCTGTTCCCTTTTTTAAAATTACAAGCAATTTTAATCCAAATCCAACAGCAGTCCAAGCTAACAAAATATTCACACCTAAGGTCAATAACCCCCTAGAGGCATCGCTTTATGTCCCTTATTTTGCTTTCTTGCCCTTGAGCCTAATCAGAATAGAGTCTGTGACATCCTAAACTGACCAATGAACAGACAGTTGAATAACTTGGGCAGAATGTAACAGACTTCAGAGTCTACAGCTGCACATAGAGTTAACTGTTCAACCCGTTGAGGTTTGTATTTTCCCCTGTGCCTTTGTAGAGCAAAGAGGAAAGTACAGGTAAGAGGCCAACCAAAGAATCGGTGAGAAGAGCCTGGGCCCTGAGAGCTGGTCCAGAGGCATCGCTCCCTTGATTTCTCCCTGCAGCGCAGCTCTGGGTTGAATTCTGGTTCTGGGTTGACCAACTGGGACTCAGTATTCTCATCTAAAAAATGACAAGGTTGAGCAAAAGGATCTCAACCAGAAGCCCAGTGACACAAGAATGAAGCCATAACATGGGTTAGTGTACAGCAATGACAAGAAACATATTAACCTTAAAAATACAATGTTAAGGACAAAAAGAAGAAAATGCTAGAAGCCAAAGAATACACGCGGTGTGATTCCACTTACACGAAACTGAAAAACGGGCAAAAGGAAAGTATGACATTTTGGATGCGTACTTGGGTGGCGACCTCTAGGGAGGAGGAAGAGGCCCCACAGTCAGGAGAGACCATGCAGAAGGCTTCTGGGGTCCGACATGTCCTGTTTTGTGATCTCAATTGCAGTTAAAATTTAATACACTGCCCATCTCTGTTTAAACATTTTTGTTTTTATTTTCCTGCAGGCATGTTACACTTCAGAATTTTTCAAAAAATGTGAAAAACAAAACAAGCACAATTACATAGCTCTCATATGTGAGCTTTTCTTGGTGTGAAAAGGGAACAGGCAGAGGGCTGGGAGCATCTTTCTCCACTCTTTGCCTGGCCAATTCCTGATCCCCCTTCAGTTCTCAGCTTTGGTGTAACCTATTTGAACCTTCTTTGTTCCCATGAGACCACAGATGTATTTCTGTTGTAGCACAGCTCCAGTGCTCACTCTTACCAACACCCTGGTCAAAGGAGATTTGATTTCAGATTTATTTGTCCATTTCTCCCTTGGAATGTAAACTTCATAAGGACAAGCCTGGATCTGGCTCCCTTATATATCCCCAGGATCCAACATAGTGCCTGCCACTTAGTAGCTTCTCAATAAACACCTGCTGAATGAATGAGTAATGAAGGTGCATTTCACTCTCTCCAAAATCTCTTTGAATTTAAACCAACAATTTCTCTCTTGTTAAATACTGTTTATACTGGAACTAGACAGCCCCAGAGTTTTCCTCATCATTCTAGGTGTTCTAGTTACTTAAGGAGTCTAGCATGTGGCTAGGAAGAGAGTCAAATAGAAATGAAAACTGAGAGAAAAGTTTTACCATGGTTCTGTATATAGTTATATAAGCGAGTCCTCCTACTTCTTATTTAATATTGGACTATATCTATCTTGCCTTCCTATAACACTTAAAATTAATTACATTTAATTTAGGGAACAGGCTCATGTCATGGTTTTCTCACTTCCTTGGGTAGGGAGTGGGTGCTAAGATAAGATGGGTGTCAGGCTTATTTTAAAACATTTTTCTCCCTGATTATATAAGGAAAAAATTCATTACTGCTCCACAAAAGACACTGTTAAGAGAATGAAAAGACAAGCCTAGACTAGGAGAAATATTTGCAAAATGTGTATCTGACAAAGGACTGGTATCCAAAATATTCAAAGAACTCTTAAACCTCCAAAATAACAAAACTAGCACAATTTAAAAATGGGCAAAAGATCTAAACAGACACTTCAGCAAAGAAGATACACAGATGGCAAATAAGCATATGAAAAGATGCTCCACATTATATATACATCATCAGGGAAATGCAAATTAAAACAACAATGAGACACCACCATACACCTATTAAAATGGCAAAAATCCAAAACACTGACAACACCAAATGCTGGTGAGGATGAGGAATCGCAGAAACGCTCACACTTCTCTGGGGGGAATGCAAAGTGAGGCAGACCCTTTAAAGGACTGTTTGGCCGTTTCTTATAAAACTAAACATAGTCTTACCTTATCATCTAGCAATCACACTCTTTGGTATTTACTCAAAGGAGTTGAAAATTTAAGTCCACACAAAAATCTGCACAAAAATGTCTATAGAAACTTTATTCATAATTGCCAAAACTTGGAAGCAACCAAGATGGCCTTCAATAGGTGAATAAACAAAATGGGGTACATCCAGGCAATAGATTTTCAGCAATTAAAAAAAAAAAAGAACTGTCAAGCCATGCAAAGACATGGAAGAATCATAAATGCATGTTGTTAACTGAAAGAAACCAATCTGAAAAGGTTATATACTGTCTGATTCCAACTATATGACATTCTGGAAAAGGCAAAACTATGAAGATGGAAAAAACCAAAAACAGTGATTGCTAGGAGTTTAGGGCGAGGAAGGGAAGGAAAGAGAGATTAAAATGTGGAGCACAGGGGATTTTTAGGCAAATGAAATGATTCCATTCGATACTGCAATGGTGGATACATGCTATTATATATTTGTCAAAACTCACAGACATTACTGCTGTAAACCCTAATGTGAATTATGGACTTTAGTTGATAATAATATATCAATATTATAGCAAATGAGCGACGATAATGCAAGATATTAATAATCTCGAAAACTGAGAGAGGGGAAGAGGTGAGTATATAGAAACACTACTTTCTGCTCAAATTTTCTGAAAACCTCAAACTGCTAAAATAATAAAAAAATAATAAAGTTAATATAGTCTATTAACTAAAAAAATAAATAAAAGGAAGGAAGAAAGAAAGAAAAAAAAACTTTAAAAAATTTATTACTCCCAATCTTGGAAAACAAACAAAGGTAAAGGAACAATCACTCTACTACTTCCATTATACAATTGGATGTTAAAGTTGAAAAGAGTCCTTTAAAATGAAACAAACTACGCAGCTAAGGTTAATAGGGTAGTCTATAGAGTGTGTGCTGTTTCAAATCCAAGTAAGAAAGAAATTTAAAAATAAAATTACTCTTGGCACGTTTTACAGTTATGCCATCAACATTCAATTCTGGAAGCCAAGTACCCTGACTTGACTCGCAGGCCCCCACCTTGCGCTGCTTGGCAGCTGCGCTCCTGATGTCCTGGGTCAACGCCAGAACTTCACTCGGCATCAGCATCGCAGAAAGTGCATCCTGACCTCATGCACTCAGGAAAGCAGCAGAAAAGTTCCTGCTGAACTCTCCTCATATGTTTGCAGTAACAATCTAAGCAGAATAATGTCCCAAAACTCTCCAACTTTGTAATGTACTTTAATAAGTTGCAGGAATGAGAATAGGCAGTCACAAGGCTTTCCCTGGGGGATGTGCCCTCAGGAATGATGGCTGACAAATGACCTCCATGGCCTCTAACTAGCGTCCCTCACAGTGAGTCCACTTTCCTCTCCATCCTCAACTCCTCCAACAGGGTCGTAATCTCGCTGCCTCAGCCCGCTGAGGAACAGACACTGTGCCAACCTGTGTGGACAGCCTTCCTTTTAATCATCCAGATCCTCACATCTCAGGGGAAATGGGGCCCAAAATGAATCCTTTCCTCTTGGTAGGTATCCTACAAAGTTCCTTTAGAAAGCTGCAATGTTGGATAGAGGCCTCAGTGGGGTAAACTGTCATAACTGCAATTGATGTCCCAAGTACTCTGTTCACATTCTCTAAAAGAACAAAATAAAGCAAAATAAACCAAACAAACTCAAAATCCAGACCTAGTAAAAATTAAAAAAGTCTTTTAAGCAAATAGGAAAGGTGTATGATTAAGATAAACAGGGCTAAATTAGAAATTAAATTTGGGATTAGAAGAACTATAATCTCTCCTCTCTCTCCTTCCATTTCTCTGCCCTCATGTCCATAAGGCTCAAACTGTGCACTCCTTATGTTGACCTTGCCTAAATTCATTTGCAAAAAGCCAAGAAACCAACATTATGGTAATGATATACATATTAGAGATGTGTGCAAATATTCAGATCTGCTGGGATTTAGAGCAATTTTGCTTTGCGGGAGGTGGGAAGAGACAATATAGTTTATAAAATGGAAATATCCTTTAAAGGCATTAATTCCTAATAATTAAAAAAATTAAGACACAAAGTCTGGAACACTCCCCTCTTCCTCCTCTATAGCAAAGTTACAAGTACCTACATGTAAATTTGTTCTTGAGAACTTTCTGAGAATTTATTTATTTATTTATTTATTTTAAATATATCTCTATTGATTTCAGAGAGAGGAAAGGAGAGGGAGAGAGAGAGACAGAAACATCAATGATGAGAGAGTCATTGATCGAGCCTGCAACCTGGGCATGTGCCCTGACAGGGAATCGAACCCTGATCGCCTGGATCCCAGGTCAATGGTCAACCACTGAGCCATGCTTGGCCAGGCGAGAACTTTCTGAGAATTTAATGAGACAACTTGAGATAAATAGGCACACTCAGTGTATTGTTACCAAATCTGTTTTGGAAAATAACCACAGCAAAGACCAAGATATTTGAATTGTATTAGTCTGTTAAGTGTCTTATTTCACTTTTTGGCCTGTAGTAGGTCCTCAATAAGTGTTTGTTGAATGAATGAATAGAAAGTCATATATATATATAATTTATATATATATTTTAAATATACATATATATTTATTTATTTTCTACTTTTTCTGATTCAGTGTAATATCATCAAGATAGGGGATGTCTAGATCAGTGATTATCAAAGGATGCTCCAAGATCAGTGGCATGGCATCACTTGGGCACTTTACAAAAATGCAAATCCCCCCTTTCCTCTACCCCACACAAACTCAGCAACTGTGGCATGGGCCCAGCAATTTGTGTCTGATGCCCACTGAAGTTTGAGAACCACCAGGTCTGAAGAGATTCTTTGACAAGGAGGTGTTTTCCCACCTCCCCATGCTAAAGGAAAGATTTCTATGCCTGTAATTACCATCTCACTGAGAACAGTCCTGAAACTGAGGCTTTACCAGGCTCACTACCAATTCACTCACTGGTTTATGGTGAATTCCATGGCACGTAGGCAAGAAGAAAAGATGTCTCAGCTCAATGGGAACTGAAAAGAGGGGGATTCAGAGCACCAGAGATTATCCATATGTGAGGCCACAACAGCAGCCTGAAAGTCCCATGTATGGCCTTCCCTAAATGTACTGGGTGCAAGACAGAGAGGCCCAGGAGCCTTCCCTCCATGTGGGGTTTGCTTTCCATGTGCTTTCCCAACAGGAAAAATGTTGCCTTTGAGCTCCATTGTAGAAACATGCTCTCCCTGTCAAATGGGTGACATCTGAGTCCTTTATGATCACAATAGTTGCTGTTTGGCAAGCTGCTTGCAACCCCTTCCCGCACACAGGCAGCCAGTGTGAGGCGATTCTGTAACACTATCTAAGACTTAGTCTTGTCTGAGTTTGACTCTCACTACAATATTATAAAAAATAGTCCCTCCCAAGCGAGTTCAACTTCCAGTATTATAATAGGGTGACCAACTTGTCCCAATTTGCCTGAGACTATCTTGCAGTTAGCACTGAAAATCCTACAACTTGGAAAATTCTTTAGTCCTGGAAACACTGAGATGTTTGGTGACTCTAAGAATTAAAAGTTCCAAGAATAAAACATAGCCCAAGTTTGCTTTCTGATAGCTGAACTTATGCCAAAATCAATGGAACTTGGTAATGAGCAATAAGAAAGGTAGAGGCAAATAATGGAGTAGATGGCACTAGAGAAGCAGCTGGGTGAAAGTGTGTGATTTGCTCAGTAGCCGTGGGGTGGATGGGCCCCAACAGATCTGATACTAGGAGCTCTTTGGGGCTCCACTCTCACAACCTGACCCTATGCACTGCTAACTGGGACCCCTCAGGAGGCCAGTACAAGACTGTTCACTCCTCAGCTCCCTAAAAAATGTACTGTGCTCCTTCTTTAAGATGCAATATAAAGTTACTATTAGCAAGTGCAATGATTTGTTTTTTACTTGCAAAAAAGAAATAGGAATAATTTATACTACATGTGAATGAGAAGGTACCCAAGGGCAGAACCACCTCACTCAGGTGAGGTATCATAGGAAACTCAGGGCACGAAATGGCAATCTTTGAACAAAGGTCACAAAATTACACCAAAGCTTGTATACTTTACACTAAGAAAATAGAGGTAAGGCGCCTAGCATGTGCCAAAAGTAGTCACCTAGTACTTTTGTGGAAGTTCCTTTTCTTTTACTCATAGGGATTCCCTCAGTTACCCTACTCAGATCCATTTTTTTAACTGCAGAAAATGTTTAAAACCTGTTTTATAGACTGCAACAAAGGAGAAAAAGAGAGAGGGGAAGTATGTTACAAAAAGTGAGCACATAAATAATAGCAAAAAACATCAGCTTTATGTTGAGAAAAAAGAAAGTAAAGCTAATCAGGCACATTAACTAAAAATCATAATGGTCAGGAGTCATTTCATTCAAGGGTAGGTGGTCCCATTTCCCAATCAAATCCAAGGATCTCTCTGCATTATAAACCCAGTGTGTTAATTGTTGTTAATAATCATGTCCTGAGATACTAAGAATAAGAATTGTGTTCGGTATACTTAGTATGAAAGGGAGCTGTACATTTTAGAAAGGTTCAGCTGCCTGGAAAATGCAACTTACACATAATATTTCATTTATTGATGATGTCTTTAGTCTATACTCAACCCAGCAGCTGGAGCCATCACTTTAAAACAAAATTCAGGGCATGTCACTCCTCTGCTGAAAATGCTCACTGTCTCCCCATTCCACTGAGTTTACCCTCATTACTCAAAATGCAGACCTCAGATCAACAATATCAGCACCACCTGGAAGCTCGCCAGTGTTGCAGAATCTCAGGAGCTGCCCAGACCTGCTGAATCAGAAGGACATTGAGAAACACTGACCTGCATCATCTGGCTCCTCACCTCCTACACCTCTCTTCTTTGCTTTTTCAGCCCCAATCCTGTGGTCTTTCTTTCTGCTCCTCATGTATTCCATGCACTCTCTCCTCAGAGCCTTTGCCATGGCTGTTCCCTCTGCCTGTAATGCTCATTTCCCAGATATCCACATGATTAACTAGCTCACCACCTTCAAGCTTCTCAATGACACCAAGTAGACCATTCGTCACCCTGTCTCCCGAACTTCAGCCTCTCCTAAGCTTCCTTGCTGTATTTTCTCCCCATAACACTTTGCTCTCCTAACATCCCATACAACCGACTTACACACTATGCTTATTAGTGTTGTCTCCTCTGCTAGTACATGGCATTGTGAGGACAGCAATTTTTTACTCTTTTCCCTGGTGTATCACACATGCCTGTAACAGTGCTAGTGGCACTTGGTCTGTAGGCCAACTCTTGTTACTAATCCCAACAGGATGAGCAAAGAAATTTAAAGTAAGAAATTTAGAAACGTTTTGATGAAATTTATATTGACACAACACACACATATTCATTCATTTTTATTGTCACGAAAGTGTCGGACTACATAAATTGAAAATGAAAACAAGCCCCAAACTGGTCTTTCAAAACAGTTTGAGAACTACTGGCCCAGAACAGTTCTTAGAACTTAGTAAGTGTTAATTGTTTCTTGAATAAATAAATAAATAGAAGAATAAATGCCTAAAGAACAAATTTTACATAGCAAATCAGATTAGATCTGTATGTATGCCTGTCAGTCCAGCTAAATAATTTCACTGCTTGGATTAGTGGCAAAGGGATTTGAATTATGCAATTCCTGAGTATAGTGTGCTTTTCTCCCCTATGTAAGGAATGAGTCGGGCTTAAATGGACCAATTAAGGAGACTTCTGAGACTCTCTCACTAAGGGGCTGACAGCAGCCTTTGTCCAAGCCCCACATTTGAACACTTCTTTGCATGCCTGCCCTGAGCAGAGCTGGTCTGACTCACTTCTGACTTATTCCCTGCTCCTCCAATCCCACATCCCACCAGACCTAGTAGATGCATGAAAATAACTAACAAGACAGGATGTGATAAGTACTGTAAGAAATGTCAAAGGGCACAGGGGAGGGAGCTATGGTGGACTCTGAATAATGGAGAGGACTCTGAGAACAGGGAAGAAGGATGGGTTAGGCAGAGGGAGCAGCGTGAACAAAGCCACAGAGTAGAAAAAGAACACACTGGGCACATTTCAAGAACAGAGAATAATTTGGATATTCTGAAGCACAGAATGAGGGAAAGAGATCAGAAGACAGGGCTAGAAAGGAAGATTAGAACCAAAACAGAGACAGACTTGAATGTCCTACAAAGTAGCTTAGAGTTCTTAACACCAAAAAACCAATCAACCTGATTTTTAAAAATGGGCCAAGGACCTGAATAGACATTTCTCCAAAGAGGACATACAAATGGCCAATAGACATATGAAAATTCACTAATCATTAGGGAAGTGCAAATTAAAACCATAATGAGATATCACCTCACATCTATCAGAATGGCTATCATCAATACATCAACAAACAAGTATTGGCAAGGATATGGAGAAAAGGGAACCCTTGTACACTGTTGGTGGGATTGCAAATTCCAAAAAACTGTATAGAGGTCTCTCAAAAAATTAAAAATAGAACTATTATATGACCCTATAATACCACTTCTGGGTATTTATCTGAAAAAACCCAAAACACTAATTCAAAAAGATACATGCATCCCTATGTTTACTGAAGCATTATTCACAATAGCTAAGATATGGAAGCAACCTAAGCACCACATGACAGATGAATGGATAAAGAAGATGTGGTACATACGTACAATGGAATACTACTTGGACGTTAAAAAAAAATGAAATCTTGCCCGGCCGGGCGTGGCTCAGCAGTTGAGCGTCGACCTAGGATCCAGGCGATTGGGGTTCGATTCCCGGTCAGGGCACATGCCCGGGTTGCGGGTTTGATCAATGATTCTCTCATCATTGATGTTTCTATCTCTCTCTCTCCCTCTCCATTCCTCTCTCTGAAATCAATAAAGATATATTTAAAAAAAGAAAAAGAAAAAGAAAAAGAAATCTTACCATTTGCAACAACATGGGTGGACCTAGAAGGTATTATGCTAAGTGAAATAAGTCAGATAGAGAACGATAAATACCATACAATTTCCCTTATATGTGGAATCTAATGAACCAACCCACCAAACAAAACAGAAACAAACTCATGTATACAGAGAAAAAAACTGATGGTTGCCAGATGGGAGGGGGCTAAGTGAAAAAGGTAAGGTACAAATTGCAGTTACAACATAGTCCTGAGAATATAGTCAATAATATTGTAATGACTATGTATGGCGTCAGGTGGGTACTAGACTTATCAGGGGGAGTGCTTCCTAAGTTATATAAATGTCTAACCACTATGATGCACGCCTGAAACTGATATAACGTTGAATGACAATGGTAATTGAAAAATAATTTTAAAAAATTGTAAGCAGCTTAGAATTGATGCTGGGGCAAAGTGGAGCCACTGAAGAGTATGAAGGAAAGGAATGTAATGAACAGGGTATGCTTTAAAAAAGCTCTCAGGCATATGTGCATAAGAGACATTGAAGGAGGAAAAGAATGATGGTGGGAAGGCCACTAGAGTAGTGAGGAGAAGTAATGGTGATGGTGGCAAACTCAGCAGAAACCATCTGGGCTGGAAGGAAGGAACAGCTATGACGAGAAAGTGCATGTGAGCCATTTGCAGCAAGTCAGATGTGAAACATTAATAAGTTTGACTTTCTGGGATACTTTCCTAAAGACTGGGGAAAAGAATTGTAATCCAACAGGTCTTTTTAATACTTAGCTCAAATACAATATAATTAGCTCCCCTTGAACTATCCCGCCAAAACTTAATGCCTTACAATAAGTACTTGATTTCTTTACCTATTATTCATACTTGTAGATTAATTTTATATTTACATAATATCAACAAAAATTACCATACCATAGACGTTGTGCTACGGCCTTTTCTTAAACCAGCTCATTTATTCCTCAGTATAACCCCTCAGCTATGAACTACTATTTCCTTCGTTTTACATGTGTAGGTACTGAGGTCAGGAGTTGCTATGTAACTTTATTAACATTCACAAGAGAGCAGAGGTTTGAATCTAGGCAGGTCAGGTCTGACCCCAGAATCTATGCCTTTGGCTACTCAAACATACTTGAAATTTTCTTTTCACGTGTATTTTAAAGATACATGTTTTTTAAAGTAGAATGCCAAAAGAGAAAACAGTCAAAATGGAACAAACAGAAAACAAATTGCAATAGGATAGATTTAAACCAAAACATACCAATAATCACATTAAATGTAAGTGGTCTAAACACCCCAATTAAAAGATAAAGACTGATGTTTGGACAGAGAAAGATGCCAACTAAATTCTTAAATAACGGATTTTGCTCCACCACAATGTATTTTCTCTAAATGTTCCTCTTTCTGTAACATTCCTACACCTACCTCATGATGGTCTTATTCCAGAACACAATCTGGCTGCGGGGAAAATATTCCCTTTGACATTTTCTGTATAATTTATCATTTTCTGTATATCCATTTTAAAAGTTCTGTTATGATACACTCACCCTCTCTTGTCTCTCCCCAGAAATTTAAGCTCCATAAGGACAAGAAGTCCTAACATAATTATTATACATTTCCCACTTTATATAGTGCTACTTTGTCACTGAAAGAAAGGCTAAGGAGAAATTTGGACATACCTGAGAAACCACTGCATAGTTCAGAAAAATAGATAAGGTTGGCAGTAAGTATAATGTTGGCATTTTAAGTTGAAAAGGTTTCTTTCTTTGGAATGGTCTACATTGTCCTTAGTATCTTTTGGTTAATAAATATTCCTGAAAATCGTGTGTCTTTTTAACCTTCCAGAAGTACTGATTTTAGCCACACATAAGCCTCAAACTGACTTTTTATCATAGTTTGTAGCAAAGAATTTAGAAAGTGGGCCAGAAATAGTTATTTCTCAAAAGAGCATGGCAAGATGTTTATATTCTTGCTGAGAGAATAGCCATGTTGCCAAAAGGGTAGAATTTACTCAATAAATCTATATTCTTTACCAAGCCCTAGATTTTGACCCTGAATGATCTGCTCCACTGAAAGCTGGTCAGTCATTTATCTTTCCTCTAACAAAATGACATTTTAAGCAGTTTCTTAATTTAAGGTTCTTAGAACTAAAGGGAAAAGAATGGCCTCTGACATCCATCTTTCTTTTCTCAGAATTTTTACATGGCATGGGTAGGTGGAAAACTGCTTCCAGCCTCATGGCTTCCCAAACCTGAAATTTGTGTTAACACAACATTATATTGCTATCTGAGTCCTGCCTTCTAGACAGTACTGCCCAAATAACTCACTAAAGTACACAAGCATGCAAATGGCAGAAGTAGCATGCAATCAAAATGTTCTTACCAGGTGTTGCAGGGGCTCCCCTCGAGGGACTCAGTCCTGGGCGACCTGGAGCAGCATGGCATGTCCGAGAAGACAGCAAATCAGTCCCAGACACTGAGTGCTTCAGAAAAACCCAGTAAGAGAAACATTATTTTTATCCGCTGATGAAACAACCTTAAGGACATAGCTTCCATTTAACTAAGGGACCCCTAGCCCTGATTGTATGGAGAAGCTAAGCATATTGGGTCATGTTGTAAGTTACCCCTATCTTGCATTAAAATTGAATGGGGGTCCTCTCCTTGGGGGCAATTAGTAACAAAGTCTTGACACTCTTGGCTTCATTCATTTATTTCTTCCTCAGAACAAGTTAACCTCATCCCCCTCTTAAATTAATTATAGTCCAGAATATAAAAACAGCTATGTGCTGATTTTCTCCTATACTGAATGTTTATCCCTAAGAAAGAAGAAAGAAAACCTATAGGAAGGTATTAATCTACTTAACATTTCTAAGTACATCATCCAAAGGATTTTGTTTTTTTAATCTTACATATGCTCAGCAGAGTTACTGGCAAAAACTGTACATTTTCTTCATTTCATCCTTTCAACATCAAATAGTAGGCAGCAAAAATTGGATCAGACTTCAAAGCCTGCTGTGGGCTCCAAGTCACAGAGAGACGCCTCCATTTCACATATTGAATTCAAGCAGGATATCAAAGTGCTACCAAAGAACCTCGGGTCCTTGCTCAAAAAGAGGCTCTAACATCTGTAGAGAGTGGAGTGCACAGACGAATCACCTCGGGGAGCAGCTAGCATTTATTCTCAGCAGCAAATTTCCAGGCTTTTGATTCTCTCTCCGCTGAACCTCCCTGTCTCTCTGCTGAACCAAGTTCTTTAGCAAGCTGGGCTTTTGTCTCAAAGACTTCAAAATATTACTAACAGTTTCATGTTCGGGTGGCTGGACCAAGCAGCCACAGACAGACTTCATGCCCACAGACTTGGATGAGTCTGAAATAAAAATACACAGGTACTTTGAAATCAAGATATCCAGCTACCTTATTTGGATGTCCTGCGAAGACATCATACACTTTTGGAGAACTCTGGGCTTGTGCATGCCTAAAAACAAAAATAAAAATAATCATACTTTTAAAAAGGCTTGAAAGTGATAATTAAAAACTTAATGAGAGTTGTTTAATTCATTCATTTAGCTCCCATGGTTTCCCATTCCAGTCCTGGGTTTAAAAGACATGGCGTTGCTCCTACATCCACAGTCAGACCGAGATCCTAAGACCTGAGAAACTGCCCTGAGAGTCGTGTGACCCAACTCGGTTTGTTTACTACTGGGCTTTTACAAACTTTACCAAGAAGCCAACCAAGTTGATGCTAAGAATGAACTACCCACCCAGCACATTCATCACTTTAGTTGTGAAATAATTCAAAATAGATTCTGTAGCCAAAAAAGTTTGGGAAATGCTGAGCTAAACAGAGTTTAAGAGCTTTCCTTACCGCAGGCATGATCTTTTACAATCACAATATATGTTTATGGATTTCTAAAGTGGGGTAGAGGGAGAATGCAGGGTTTCCTAAACTAATTTGACCAAGAAACTTAAAAAGTGATAACCTATTAACATCTATTAAAATAAGTGTTACTTGGAGCAAAGTTTGGAAAAATTGATTGTGCTGCATTCCCAATTTCTTGTAATTGGAACACATTGTATCAAGTGTGATAATCATAATACACTGTTAAAATAGAAGCCAGCTTTTATAATTCCTTCAGGGGAGCCCAATAGAGTGAAAAACTGACTAGGGGAAAGAAAGCTGGGTTCTAACCCCGGCCTCAGATCCCCCGATCTCTCTCTCTCTCTCCCTCTCACACACACACAAAACATGACTGGGTAAATTTCTGCAGTAGTCTGGGTTTTAGTTTTCCTCATCTATGAAATGAAGGGATTGAGATAAATTATCCCTTAATTTATCTTTTAGTCTCTTTTAATTCTACACTAATAATCTTAACTCTTTATTTAAACCGACAAAATCATTTTCTGAGAACAGTTCATGGATATTACCTTCAAAATGCATCTGTTTATAGTAGGTTATAGTAATAAACCCATTTAAAAGTACCACATCCGTACTTGGGGAAGGGGACTATAATGATATACTTATTTGTGTGTATGTTTATCATATGTCTCCTGCTATGGAATATAAGCTCCATGAAGTCAGGAACAAGGTCTGCTTTATTCTACACTTTATATCAGCACCCAACCCCGTGTCTGGTACATTGTAAGTGGCTCAATAATATTACACAAGTTGAATGAATACAAGAATGACTAGTGGACCCCCAAAATAGCACTTCATATTTTAAAAATGCTTTTATATATCTAATGAGAGTTTCACAACCATTAAAGTGCTTTAATTGTCCCTATCATATAGATGAAGAAACTAAAGTTCAGAGAGGGTAAGTGATTTGCCCAGGGATCAAGGCAAATACCTGGTAGAGCTAA
The DNA here is from genome assembly GCF_054644295.1 of Miniopterus natalensis. NCBI lineage: Eukaryota > Metazoa > Chordata > Mammalia > Chiroptera > Miniopteridae > Miniopterus > Miniopterus natalensis. The sequence continues at coordinate 42,267,849 of NC_142088.1, forward strand.
GACACTGACCTCCTGTTTTTCTGACTCCAAATCTTCTCTCTCTCTGAACGATTGCACCTTCTATGCCCTTTGGTCTCTGTGCATCAGCCCAAGAGACTCAATCCCATCAGCCTAGGAAAGTCCCAGTGGCAGTGGGGCACCCATAGGACAGGTGGACTCTGATCTCCTCTAGGAGTCCTGGTGAGATTTGGAGAAAATCTAAGGAGGAGAGTTCACCTGTTGAATTACTATGGAGCCTCCAATTTCCACCTTCTCTGCCCTAACAAATAAACAAACCTCTTGAAACCCCTCTAGCTTGCATGGCTTTTCAGAATCCAATGGCCAGTGGCAGACACCTTCCAACACTCCACTGGGGGTGGGCTCATCAGTGCGACTCCCTCTTCATTCAAGCCTTTGGAAAAATCGAAAGCAGCTCAATGTAATGTTTATATGCGCTACTTGGTTCGTAAAAGATGGAGGAGGGGTGGGTAGTGTCCACAGGCAAACAGATGAGAAAATAGTTGACTGAGCAAAATTAAGTAGGTTTCTCTCCTGAGAGACTTTCTAGAACTTTTAACTGAATAATATGCACAATGAAACCCCCAAAGAGGACAAGAATGGGCAGCATCTCCCATGGAGCATGTCGGGGTCCACTGGTTCTTATAACACGTCTCAGGAGAAACACTGATCTGGGCAGTGCTTATTCGAAACAAATTCCACTTTGCCTTTAAAAAATGGTCCAAGTCAATATTCTTCAAAAGTCTAACTACTTGGACTCCACAGCAATATCATTAGGTGTGTTGTCCTCTGCCTCAGGGACTTGAAAGTGGCAGTGAGTGGATAATGCTCTACACAGTCCCACAAGCAAAACACAGAGAAGCACAATAACAACAAGTAGGCAGTGCACACGTGGCACCAGGGACCTGGCAAGCACGGTACATGGGTATCTCATGTAATGCTTCCAACAGCCGTGGGAATTGATTTTAGTTTTATGCCCATTTTACAGGTGAGGGAATTAAGAATCAAGAAGCTAATGGCTTCTTCGTGTCATAACTAGTAAATAGTGCAGCATAAGACCTGCTGACAGAGAAAAGCAGGTTCCAAAGGGAAATTACGAATTCAGGCAGGGATTATCAATTGCTGATAAAACCTTAAGACAGATGGTTGATGGGGAGCAGGGTATTCATATGGTGCTAAAAACCACCATACAGATTCCTTCCTTCAGGTCACGAAGGGAGCAGGTAACGCACATTAGAGAAGTCAGAAGGTCACCATCTTAATCCAGTGCCAACCTTAGCACAACTAATGCCTGGACAACACTGTCTTGCGATATGGGGCAATATAAAGATTTTAACATCACCCAGGATATTTATATTTTTTTCTTTTGGTCAGAATCATTGAACTTGAATCCAATTGAAGCTTTAAATCTATTTGCCATTTACCCGAAACACAGGGTATAAAGGGGCAAGCTAAGACCACAAAAAATCAAGCAGACAAATATAGAAGATGAGCTATTTTATGGGAGAATTGGCTTGACCTCTTAAAAAGTCATTGCCATGAAAAAAGGGAACACAGTATTGTACATTAGAGGAGATTTAGGGACACAACAGCTTAATGCAACATAATGTCCTAGGTCCTGGCTCGGACAAACAGGTGCAAAGGACATCTTAGAACAACTGGGAAAGTTTGACTATGGACTGGTAGTTAAATGATATTAAGGAATTATTCATTTTAAAATGTGATACTATCTTGAATCTGTAGGAAAAATTAAAAACAGAAACAAAAAATCACTCTCCTTAGCCTCCATTAGAAATCACCTGTTAAATGGCAGAAGCAGCGAATCTGGTGATCAAAGGGCAGTGAATAGGGATAGTTGTGTCTCTACAGGGGCTTCGCTGCACATTGCTGGGCCTCCTCTCCTCCAGGGCCTGGCTGCCTGGCTTCTCTGCAGTAGTCAGTTCATTGAACTGTGGGTTCTAGGGGAGATGGGAACTCTCAGTACCCTTTGAGAACCCTTCTGCTGGGCATCTGCCCTGAAAACACCCCCAAATGAAACCCACGTCTAATTCCTTCTTCTGAAACCCTGTCGTGAGTGTGACTGCATGAGAGGCAGAATGAAGGCTGGCTCCTGAGTGCGTGGCTGTTGAGAATGCCCCGGCATCTTTCTTCTTCTGTAGCAAAGATCCATGAGGCCAGCTGGCTTTGTCATGCCAGGCTGGCGGCACTAGGTGAAGTCACTGTGTCTAGGGACTGGGTTTCAGTTTTGCAGGCTCCAAAATTGTTTACCAGTTTGTTGAGGGGTGATGATTTTTTCGTGAGCTGAGTTGCACTAAATTCAAAAGTCATACTTGAAGAGTAGAATGCCAGTGAGTGATTTTACAGTGAGTATAATCTGAACTACACTTCCCCCTTCACTAGTTGGCTAATAGACTCTGGTGAACAAATTATACATCAGAATTAGAAAAAAGGAAGCAGGATGCTCATTGAGGACCTGAACAATCAAACTGGTCTTATAACTGGCCTTTTTTACTTTAGGGTTAGAATCAATAACTTTTTTCTTGGACAGGGGTAGAAACACACCGGTTATTCTCTGATTCTCCATTTTGTAAACTCGTTTAAATTTCTTTGTGCAATTTTTATTAACGTTCATAAAATTTGCAAGATTATGTCTTATATTTGATAAATTATAATTTCAAATGGCTTCTAGACAAACCGGGAAACCCATTAGTTGCTCACACTTGAAAGCATATTCTAGTTTCAGAACAGGATAGGTTACAGCTAATTCATTGTGCGCTGATTTTTGTTAGTTTACAGCTGTCTCTAGATTTGGGAGTAGTTCTCACTATACAGTCATGTCTTTTTTTTTTTTTTTTTATGTCTTTATTGATTTCAGAGAGAGGAAGGGAGAGGGAGAGATAGAAACATCAATGATGAGAGAGTCATTGATCGGCTGCCTCCTGCATCTCCCCCTGCTGGGGATCAAGCCTGCAACCCGGGCCTGTCCCCTGACCGGGAATTGAACCGTTGTCTCCCGGGCTATACTTGTGTCTTGATAGCCCGGGGGAGAGGCTCATCAGCTGAAACAAGCAAACTTGTTCCTGCTTCTTAGATAGGTCTGAAAAAAATATTTTGTACATGGAGCTTTTAATAAGAGGTCAATTTCTTGTTCCCAAGAAGCAGGGGTCAATCTACCCTGCAAAAGATCTGCTGAGACCAAGAATTTCTAACATTATAGGAACCCCATGAATCTTGAGGGAGGCAAGCTTTAGCTAAATCATACAATTTCCCTTATGGAAGTTATTACAATGAAAGATAATAGAAAACATAAACATCTTCAGAAATGGCTTCAGTAAGTTCAGGTTCTGAAGGTAAATTAAGACATTTTAGAAATGACATCAGAGAAGAGGACCCTGCCCTTGTAAAACATCCCCTGTTGACCTGAGAGCAAGAGTATATCCATATGAACTGGTCACAGGTGGCAGTCCAGACATCCTTGTTTAGTTCTGATAGGGAACATGAACATCTTAAGGGCTGCAGGTATAAATGTGGAGCGACACTCAGATTTGAATCTCCCCACATTGTCACTATGCATCTGCTTTTCCCTGATTTGCATCAGCTAGGTGTCCTTGCATATTCTTATTGTTTATATCTATTTAAATGGTGTTGGAGACACAGAGAATTGTAAGGTAATAAAATGTTTTAAGAAGAACACAAAGTACCATGTTAAGTTCAAAGGCACCCAAAATGCATAAGATAATGCATCTTTTTTTACAAAGACTGGAAAGCTAGGGTTTCTAGACCGCTTTTTTGCATCCTATTTACCACCACAATGACAATAAATAAGCATTTGCCAAGCATTCACTAAATCCTTAGGTTTGTCTTCATACTTTCTCACTTCTACCCGGAATGCCATCTCCTCTCCTGCTCACCAGACCATGGCATCCTTCCCCTTGAGCTCAGGTATCTGCTTCTCTGAGAGTCTTTCCTGACCCCACCCCACCTTGGCCATCTCTTCCACTCTGGGCAGAGCTGGAGGCTTCCAGGGGTATTCACATAAACTATTGGGCATAAACACACACAAAAGCTGGCCCTGGAACTGACTTGTTTGATGCCACACCCTGACCAATCAAAAGTGTCCACAAATCACCCACTGAAGGTGACCTTGAACGGATTGTGATCAAGGGAGGGAGAGCACAGAAGAGCAAGTACCATAGGCCACCAGGCTTTCACCATATTAGAGCTGTTTCTCTTGCTGTGCTCATCGGTTTTGTCTTTTCTTCTTAATTTCCCGTTGATGAAAATGTTCCAAATTCCCAAGTGGCCTGAATATTCATCAACAAAAGTATAGTGATAACTGATTTTCTCCTCAGAATAAGTGTTTAAAAGAACTGGTGTCGCCCAGCCGGGCGTGGCTCAGCGGTTGAGCGTTGACCTAGGATCCAGGCGATCAGGGTTCGATTCCTGGTCAGGGCACATGCCCGGGTTGTGGGTTTGATCAATGGCTCTCTCATCATTGATGTTTCTCTCTCTCTCTCCCTCTCCTTTCCTCTCTCTGAAATCAATAAAGATATATTTAAAAAAAAAAAAAAAAAAAAAAGAACTGGTGTCAAAATGTTTTCCTTTTTTGGATTAAAACTAATTTTTTCTGATTGAAAATAATACATATTCACTGATGTAATGAATATCATTACAGATGTTCAAGGAGAAGAAAGTAAAGATCAGGGATAATCTCCACACCAGATGTAATTACTATTAACATCTTGGTGTACATTTTTTCAGATGCTTTTCTATGCATGTAATATACATTCAAAAACAATGGCTCATAATATATTTACTATTTTAACCTACCTTTTATAATTATGAGTATCTTTCCATATATTTGTGTTTAATATGCACATATATGCAAGTATGAATGAATGTCATGTGTATGGCTAAATAATATTTCACTAGGTAATTATTATAAGTGGTTTAACTAATCTCTTATTTTTGGATATTTAAGGTGTTTCCAGTTTTATCACATTATAAATAATAGATCATTAAATCTTCTGTGCATACTTGTCCAACTGAATACTTTTACAAGTATTTCCCTAGAATAAATCTTAATGTAAGGCTATTAGGTCAATGGGGTGAACAATTTTGTTGCTTATTTTGAGGATTTTGAATTAATCATCAAATTCTCCTTTAAAAAGAAAAAAAATATTAACACTCACATCCACAAAAATATCAAAGAACCCATTTCCCATCATATCACCAACACTGTGCAGTAGCAGTCTTTTTAATCATGTTTACCTCTTTTGGGGGGGGTATCTCATAATTATTTTAATTGGCATTTCTTGATTTTAAAAAGGGAAAACATTATCCCTGGGCTTTAATATATGATGTGAAAGAAATACAAAGAGTATAGGAGAAGTAAAAACAAACAATAATCGTGCAAAAGAAGATCACCATTATTGTAGGAAAAAAGGGGAAACTAGAAGTAATGATCACAGCTTTTGTATTATTTTTTTCTCATTAGGTTTGGCTACTTGGTAATTTTTATAAGGATTTTGAATGCACACCCTGTATCACACCCCCAATTAGTACCACTGCTGAGTGAGTGGAATATGCAAGTTATACTTATACATGGATTTTTTTTTTTGCTCTTGGACACACAATTATTTTAAGTTTTAGGACACGGCTCAAAGACAAATTCATCAAAAGGTCTCACAAAGGCTGATAAGTGTTTTGAATTTCCATTGCTCTAAGTTAGCGCTACTTAGATTTATGTACTTATGCTAATTTCCCAAATCCCACTGAGCCCTTTGAATGTGATATTAGTTTGCCTCATTGCTTTCCATGAGCCTGTAACAGCCTTCATTTGCCAGTTCTTGCATTCTTTTCTCTTTTTTCTCCTATTTCACTACCTTTGTGCAGGCAGCTGTCACTGTGTAAAGTCTAAGGTAGAAGCAGAAGGCTTTTCTTCCTTCTGCTGAGAATGCTTGCTTTATTGAACAAAAGGACACTTGACCAAGAGCCATCCATAAAACCTACTCAGGTTCTTTGTCGGCAACCAAGGGAGCTGAGAGAAAACCCAGCCTCAGGCCCAGTGCTGGCAGCATAGGTCCTACCAGGGTACCCATTTCACAGATAAAGCATGAGATATTTAAGCAACCTATCCAAGTCACACCCCAAGATACAAATCCAGATCTGGTGGACACAGAGCCATTTTGTTACTGGACTCTTTCAGATAGTCACACAATTGTGTTTTGGGATCCTAAGAAATGACACCTGGGGTGACTAACATTTAGTTCTAGAGGCAGATGAAATTAAGCCCAGATACATCTGCAGATACCCCTTGACCTCTAACCTGCTGACCTTTTACTTACCTTGCATCTATGGACTAATATAATATTAAGATTATACACACTTGTACCATATGCAAGGTTCTAATTTGGGGGCAAGCATTTTGAGATTCTGTATGATTATAAGAATGGTGTATATTACATGTTCAATACATTGTCCTCAGTATCCTCACAGACATCATTCACTCATTCCACAAATATTTGTTGAGCACCTTCAATATGTCTCCTACTGTTACTGGGGATATAGCAGATCCAAGATCCCTATGCTCATAAGAACTACATTCTAGTTGGGGCAGATAATAAAAGAAAGAAATAAGTAAATATGAAAGCATATTAAATAGAAGTGCCAAAGAAGAAAATTAAAGCAGGGAAGGGGTACAGGAAGTGTTGGAGGCAGAGTCTGCAATTTTAGACTGAGTGGCTACAGGAGGTGACATCTGAGTGAAGTCCATAATAAATAAATAGGAATTGATGTCTTTGAATATGTTTTTAATCAAAAGCTCTTAGAAGGTAAAAAACACTATATGTTGTGACACATAGAGGTCAGAGGATTGTTGTCAACACTTGGTAAAGGTTTAGCAACACACTTAATGATATATATTCATGATATACAAATACATATTCATGATATATTAGTTCCAAAGAACTTGGGCTAATGTTCTCCGATAAAACACAGGACACCCAGTTACATTTGAATTCTAGGTAAACAATGCATAATATTTTAGTATAAGTTTTTTCAAATAATTTTCTTGGGACATACTTACACTAAAAAAAAAATTGTCATTTACATAAAATCCAAATTTAAGCAGGTATCCTGAATTTTCTTTTGCTAAATACAGCAACTCTAACTTGGACAAATCAGCACCTCAGCTCCTTCATCAGCAAAATAGAAATAAAGAGTCTTGCCAAACTGGGGGAAAAGGATTACATTTGTTCTGTCAAGCAAAACAAAATAAAAATATAAGACAATAGGAATTTTAAAGGATTAAATGAAGAGAGGCATACATGGTCAGAAATAAAACGCATACTTAGCAAGGTGTTATACTACTGTTTATAATTTTGTACTTCTGAAAGCCAAATCCCTGAACCTGGAACTTCCCGCTTGAGAGAAAGGGTGATGATGATGACAGGCATCTGGATACTCCTTTCTGCAAGCTGTCTCTCCTTTGGGTGGGTTCACAAGGCAACTTGTGGGTTGAGTTACTTTTGAGTTACAGTTGTAGTGCTTTAAAGACTGAATTAGGCCCTGGCCAGTGTGGCTCAGTTAGTTGGGTGTTGGCCCCTGCACCGAAAGGTTGCCGGTTCTTTTTCTTCCCTTCTTTCCTCCTCTCTCTCTTTCTCTCTATCAACGTGGTTCATAAATTCTTATTTTATTCAATACATTATATTCTTTCATCATCATTATTTACTCTGATACTCAAATTGCTCTCAATTTGGCACTGGCTTAATTTTAAAGGGTTGGGAGTAACAGACTTCAAAATGAATACTTCAGAAAAGAATGTATAATACTAATGACTACATCAAGAAAGGCAGATTCCTTGGAGATCACAACAATCATTCTCCCTATTACTACAATCAGTGAGTGCTTTTTATTTTATATTTCAATTTATCTTTACTGTTGAAAGTATTACAGATGTCCCCCTTTTTCCCCTCATTGATCCCCTCCCTCCCAAACACCCACCTCCCCCCTAGTCCTTTACCACACTATTGTCTGTGTCCATGGGTTATGCATATATGTATATAAGTGAGTGCTTTTTATGTGTCAGATAGGATGCCATGTACTTTGTGTTTAACTCATTTAACTTTCACGACCTGGTGAGATATTGTGCCATTTCTTCTTCTATATAAAGATGAGGAAACAAAGGCTGTGAGAAAATAAGTAAGTTAATCAAGATCTTACTCTTAGTAGCATCAGGTCTAGTGGACTCCAAGGCCTCTGCTCTCAACCACCAGGCAACCCTAACAATAGGTGTGGAAACCCTCAGGAGAGGATAAGGTCTGAGAAAGAAGGCTGCACTGTTGTTCCTTAAGGTAGCTGGGCATTCCAGGACCTCGAGGCATCTGAACTTTTCCATTTTTACAAGTGGGGCATTTGGAAACTGTCTCCAAGTCTGTCATCACTCTAAGAACCTCCCTAACCTGCTATGTGGCAACCATCCACCCCTTCCTGAAGTCCAGTGAGGAAGCATAAAGAAAGAGCTCATTTGTGCCAGTGTCAGCTGACAGAATCCAGAAAGACGTGACTTGGCCAAGTTACCCAAGGCAGCATTCCCATGGGTCAAGACAAGTAAAAGCCAAATTCGGGAAGAGAGGAGAAAAGGAAGGGAACGGTAGAGCAAGGATTGCTTCGAAATTCAGTATCTGTTTGGTTCTATAGATCCTGGGTGAAGACAGGGCAGTAGCTTGACCCTCCCCACAGGCTAACAAACAAGGTCCTTCTTCCTGCTGCGAGACCACTGCCTCCACCACCACACTACCACTTTTAATACCAAATTTTAGATTTTATGCGAATGAGCTTAGGTGAAAGAGGTGTGTGGCATGCTGCTGAAACTAAGGCAGACAGTTGGATCTGAGAATAACATCTCTACCCTCCCAGGAGGAACAAACTAAAAATAAAAGACAACAAGGTGCTTCCTGCCAGCCAGTAAATCCAATAAGCAAAGAAGATGCCTCAACCTGGCGCTGGGCAGTTAACAGTCAGCCTGGCTCCCTCCACCCGAGAGCGGCCATGTGGTTCTCAGAGCTAACAGCTGCCAAGCAGAACCCCTCAGATTAACCCATAGGTGGTGTTGAACCACTTCCCATTAAGATATTTGCAAAGCAAACAAAAATGATAGCCCCACTCCGAGCGCTGGGAGCCGGCCAGGAGCGCTGGCTGTTCTTGTTGACACAAAGAGGCCTCCAGGGAGGGTCTGAGCCGAGCAGGAAGGCCGCTCCTGCCGCCCTCCAGGCCGCGTTGATCTGAGGCCTAGAATCCTGGTATCAGGGACTGTTTATTATCTAATTTCCCAGTCACAGCAGTCACTAGAGCTCCGTTTCACCAGAGCTCTCTATTCCTCTCTCTTTCCCCGGCCTGACCTACACCATTCAGATGAAAAGAAAAAATTCCACCCTCCTCCTGTTTTGTCTACTCATCAAGGAGCCGAGCCTGAGAGGCTGTGAGATGCTCAGGGAGCGGCAGGGCCACTGCCAGAGCGTCTGTGCGAGCCTCGCCCAGGTTCCTCCTTAATTTAAAGTGACTGGGGCAATGCTAATGGGAAACACGCTGGCGAAGCTGTGTCCCACAGGTAGCAGCCAACTGCCATTTAATTCACAAAATAGACTTGAAACTGAAACACAGTTTTTTCCTTCTAAGCCAGAGAAGAATATGAAATACGGTTAATAAGGGTAGAAATGTACAAAGTTTCTTTTTTCAACCTCTAGGGTTATACTCTTGGTTTCTTTAAGTGTTCATAATGAAACACTTTTATATAGAATTTATTTTTACACACGTATTGTTTTCAGCTTGAGCAAATTTTCTTTTCTCAAGTTTCTTTTCTTTCAAAATAGCCTCAGTATGCAAAGGTATTTCCTCAAAAATTCATTCTGAGCCTGATGAGGATACAACAAAGTAATATCAGAGATGTGCTGAATTTTTAGAATTTCCTATACCCACAAAATGGGTCATGTAGGAAGGGAGCAAGGGATGGTGAAATGGTCAGGAGAATTGCCAGATTTTGTCATTCCCTGAAATTGTCCTTTAGATTAGAAACCAGAACTTTAAGAGATGTAGGTATTAATTGTGAAAGGGGGGAGATAGGGAGAGGTGGGGAGAGAGGGAGAGAGCTAAAGAGAGATAGAGATTTCTTCAGAAAACGTAGAGGCATTATTTTTTTAATAAAAAAAGAAGAAAGACACTTGACATTTAAAGTACAAAGTTAAAGAGCAACTTTTTAGACTCCTGAATACATCACTGAGTATTTAGACGATGCTTATACAAATAAAATTAAATGTTGATGGACCCAAGTGCTCTGTAAACGTGCAAGTTTTCCAGAGAGAAAGTGAATCCAACCTTGTAGGTCAACTGGCAAAGCTTAAGCCCTTACTTGCTGATGCAGATGTGTTTAGGGATAGGTTAACATAAGAACCAACGTGTCTGTCCACAGGAGGGGTGGTGTCATAACTTCAGCTACGTATAAGATATGTTGGACATACCAAACTGTCCAAGTTGTTTTTGGAGACACTCCATCTTTGTCTGAGTTACCAGATACAAAAACACTGCCTTGAAGTGTGGATCTCATGGAGGGTGGGGTGGTCAGAGAACCCAGGTCAACATGTGTTCCAACATCATTTCTGATTAAGTTCACTACATGCTGGTTCCTAGCAACTGATCATTAAATTAAGATATTAACCACAGACAGCTATTGGCCAATAACTGAGCTTCTAAAAAAAATAATAAACCACATAATTAAGCATCTCCCAAAACTTGGGATTTATTTTTGAGTTAGGAAGGTAGATCCATTACAGAAAACTGACACAGTGCTAATAACATCTCCCTTCACTTATTTTGCTAGCACTGTTGGCTTTTTGAGAAAGCCAGCTTCCTACTTTACCAAAAATTATTTATGTTCAGGTCAAACTCAAGATAAATAGGAAGTATTTTTTTAAAAGTATATCTTTATTGATTTCAGAGAGAGGAAGGGGGAGGGAGAGAGTCATCATTGATCGGCTGCCTCCTGCACCCCCTCCCCTCTGGGGATTGGGCCTGCAACCTGGGCATGTGCCCTGACTAGGAATCGAACTGCCATCCCCTGGATCCTAGGTCAATGCTCAACCGCTGAGCCACACCTGGCTGGGTGGAAGCATTTCTTGAGGATAAAGTAATTAAGTTTAGCTTTGGACCCAACAAAAATAAAAATTCAAGAAGCACATATTTATTCAACCATTCATCAATTACTTTTATTTTATACCTATTATGGCGAAAGATTCTAGACTTGATGAGCCATACAGAAATGAGTGACAGGTAGTTTCAGTCTTGAAGTTTACTCTCACGTAGAATAACATGTAATAACAGCTAACATTTTTGCGTACTTACTATGTGCTAGGTAGTCTTCTAAAATTTTTCTATGGTTTATTCTCACAACAGACATATGAGGTAGGTACCATTATTAGAAACATGCTTAACTTGCCCAAGGTCGTTGAGTTAACTGGATACAGATCTGGGCCTGGAAAAGAAGCAGTCTGGTTCCAGAGTCTGTAGCCTAGACTGTTTCTTCTACCTGCACGGTGGCCCTGCACACAACAGGCAGGAATCAAACTCAGATGCTGGTGCAGCCAGGCCATGAATTAAGTAGGCCAGTGAGTTGGTATCAGTGGAAAACAGCCTCTACTCAGTTCCAGCAGATTGCTGCTAATTACTCCAATTTTTCAAGAGCCATCAGATATATGAATTATTATATGAAATCTTTCTATTTTTATATGTTAAAAACGAATTAAGAATAAAAAATAGAACAGCCAAATAAAACATGTCTGCAGACTATATTCTACCCAGGGACTGTAGGTATACATCTTTTGGCTTAAAGGTCCAAAATATCTTGTGCTGCTTTTAAGGGCTCTCATATTCTGGCTCTCAACTGCCTTATTCTCTGCCTCACATCACTGCCACACTCCACCCTCAGGCTTCATCCCATTGGACACCTCGTCCTCCCCAGAGTCCCCTCCCCCTTACACATCTGCCTTTGGGCCATGTCCCACTCTATTTCTCCCACCTGGGATGCTCTTCTTCTGGCTCAAGTCTGTTTCAAGGCCCTGCAGGAGGTACCATATGGGTGAGACCTTGAAGGATGTGTAAACTATCAACAGGTAAAGAAAGAACTGGCAAGAGTATTCCATTCAGAAGGAACAGCATGAACAGATATACAGAAATAGGAAAACAAAAGACATGCTGAAAACCACCAAACAGTTCCAGATATTTTTTAAGAGGCCTCTGGTCCTTGGAATCTGGTCCTATAAAGAGAACACTGATTGCTGACATTCTTGACATCCACAATCCTTCTAAAAGGGTCCTTTGCATAAGGATCACTGATGATTTAAGGTTTGTTGAAATAGTTCAGATAAATATTTATGTACAGCCATAAGCAAATCCACAAGGAAAAATATAACTCAAAACAGATTTTTCCTTGAAGCTCCTTTCAACTGGTGATAAAGTTTCTGGCTTCAAAAAGGTTTTGAAAATAAATGTGACCAATTAATATTTTTAAAGTCTAGAAACTCTGAGAAGGCTCTAACAATCAAATAAGCTCTGAAAGTTGTCATTTGAGGGCGTGCCAGTGGAATCCTGGCCATATTGGCAATGGTGAGTCTTGGGCCCAAAGTCAACCTCAGATTTATCCCTGAGATAAGGGCGAGAAACACAGGAAAATAAAATTTGGCTCTCAAGTTAAATGCAGAGAGTGAGCATTGTTCAAAATGCCTAAGTGCTGGAATCTTCGATGTTCATTTTAGTCTACAGCTCTAGAGATAAGTCAAAGGAGTCTTGACTCTTTGTATCAGGTTAGCTTTACAGAAACATTTTAATTATTAGAATTTCTACTATTGTTGCTACCACTTCTATTACCACGACCAACAATAGCTCACCATCGTCCCTTATTGAGCATTTATTATGTCTCTAGAACTGTGCTAGTTCTTTTGTGTAGATTATCTCTAATTGTCACAATTATTTCCTTTTTGCAGGATACTAAAGTTCAGAAAGATAAAGGAACTTGCAAAAGTCTCCTAGTTTGTAAGTAGTTGAACAAGATTGAAACCCAGGTCTGTCACCAAAGCCTATCTGCTTTCTACCTGAAGGAGATAACACATACAGTGTCTACAGAATCATTAGCACTTTATTTAAAAAGGCCACCATCCCTACCAGGCTCCCACACTTGCTGCCGTCTTCCCTCTGGCTCCATACAGGTCCTCTGTGATGCACTAACTTGGCCATGGTGTAGGAAATATGCTGAAGGGCACTAGCGTCCAGGGGGAGTGAAAGTGGGAGGAAAAATTAGCATGGGAATTGAAGGGTGGGAGAGGGAACATCCTCCTGAAACTGATATGAAAGAAAAGTTTTGCTTAATCTTCTTAGCACACTGCCACATATTTCTGCAATGACCCCCCAGGCAGAGTATTTGTCAAGATATGTGGCAATCTGTATTTCACAGCCCACATGAAAATCTGGCCCACAGTCGGCCCTGATGGGAGGCTGTTCCTCTGGCTCATCAATTCTGAGGTCAGCCCAATTGGCACCAAGCCCCAGAGCAGCAAGGATGACACACGGGAGAAATATGTACTCGTTTTCCCCTCTTGCGAGGTGCCAGCTCCCCTCAAGCTGCCTGAATCACGAAGGTCCCCATGACTCTCAGTCTGAATCCTCATTGAAGTAGCCCACAACGAAGCAGCTTCTGGGGTGTGTGTGTGTGTGTGCGTGTGTGCGTGTGTGTGTTTTACAGGCTGCTGGATAAAAACATCTGCATCGGCCTTATCAACCTCCTGCCTCCCTCATAGGGGCTTTATTTTTTACAGGACAACAGGTTAGCTGAGCTCCAGAATGTCAAATAAAAGCCTTGAGAGAGCTCTGCCATATGCAGGTCAAATTAAATTAAATGGCATAATCCTCTCTATTGTATTTATCAGCATTAAAATGGAGGATTACCATCATGGGAACAAAGCCCCATGACATAAAAGAGTGTTTCCATTCTGTCATTCACTGCACAAGCTCGCACAGGAAGTAGAGCAGAGAAGTGCCACAGCAACCACCGATGTCTTTCAACCTGAGGCTTCCTTCTCCCTGCCAAGTCAACCCCACCCACCAGGCCCATGGGCTTTCTCCCAAGATTTGGTGTTGGAATTTCCCCCACCAATCACAGGGAGACAGTTTTATGCCAAACAGGATTTATTCTTTAGCTGGTTGTGATTTAAGATCTGCTGCAATGAAAGTTATAGAGAACATAGAGAGAACAGAAAAAGCAATGGATTAAGTGCTTGGAGCCTGGAACTTATAGAGAGACATTAGAATGTACTGGTTAAAAGTCCAGGCTCTGGAGTCGGAAGGCCCGTGTTCAAATCCTGACTCTGTCACTTTGGGTAACACTGGCAAGTTACTTGTAATCTCTAAATGTCAGAAATTATAAAATTTCTGTGCCTCTCCCATAGGGTTGTTATGAGGATTAAATAGGATAATGCATGTGAGGAAGCTTTTAAGGAATAGCAAATATTAGTTGTTGTTATTGTTGGAGACAGAAGATCTGGATTCAAACCCCAGACCTGCCATTTATTCTCTCTATGATACTGAGTGACCCCCAGACTAGCTGATTGGGCACAAAAGTAGGTAAACCTGACACCTCCAACCTAGCCCTGGACTCTGGGCCAGCATTTGGAAGCTACTCGATTAGCCTTCCCCTTGTCCACTTTACTAATCAGTAACCTGGAGTCAGTAATACCATCCCAAAGGCTGATGCGAGAATTATGTGAGATAACTGTGGGAAAAGACCTGTCATCACAATAAGTGTTGGATGGATCTGAATGATGACCTCAACATGTCCCCGTGGTCCTTCTTCTCAGCAATATTTCTCACCGTGTCTGTGTTTTCCTTATGAATTCCTCCCTCTGATTCTGCCTTCTCTTCCTCTTTCCCCAGACCCTATCTCCTGCCTCACTACCCCTTCAGGACTCTTCTGGCACACTTTGTTGGTTGCTTTCCCAGCCTCTTTATTCTTTGCCTACTTTCTCCTGCAGAAGCTGAAAATGCCCATGATCACATTTCCCAGACTCCCTTGCAGCTCCCCTGCAGAGTCACATCTGAAAATTCTGGCTCATGAGATGTGAGAGAAGTATGCTGGGGACTTCTGGGAAAGGTTTCCATCCTGACAAACAGAGAGACACTTCTGAGGAAAGCTCCCTTTCCGTCCACCTTTTCCTTCCTGCCATGTGAGGGAGTGATACTTAGCATTGCTTCAGCCACCTGGTGACCATAAGTAGGAGCATCGCTGATGTGCTGAGATGACAGAGCAAAGGGATAAAGAAACCTGTGTCCTCGATGACATCCCTGAGTGCTTGATCCGGCACTAGAACTTCTTTCTGTCTTCATACCTCTTATTTTGAGGAACCCTTTCATGTCTGTGGGGAGCTCAGTCACTTGATGCTGTGAGCATCATCACTGGCATGTCCCAGCTCTCCTTGTTATGCCCATCATGCCCACTCCCAGGCAGCCTTCCTTTTAATCCCTGGGTTGATCCATGGGGCACTGAGGAGACCATCAAACACAGAGGGAAAGTGGGGTCCCAGCCCCTGAAGTGGGGAGGTCCTGACACACTATCTGATGAATTATTCTGGACCTTGTTGTTGCTGCCACCACCCCAAAATGGAGAAGGAAGAACATTTCTCTCATAAAAATCGGAGTTCTGCGACAGTTTCCAGAGGGGAGTGGGGCTTGGGGGACTGGGTGAAAAAGGTGAAGGGATTGAGAAGTACAGATTGGTAGTTACAAATTAGTCACGAGGATGTAAAATACAGCATAGGGAATATAGTGAATCATATTGTAATAACGATGTATGGTGCCAGGTGGGTACTGAAAA
This sequence comes from Miniopterus natalensis, assembly GCF_054644295.1. NCBI lineage: Eukaryota > Metazoa > Chordata > Mammalia > Chiroptera > Miniopteridae > Miniopterus > Miniopterus natalensis. The sequence goes on from NC_142088.1 coordinate 42,283,759, forward strand.
TATCAGGGGGAACACTTTGTAAAGTATGTGACTGTCTAACCACGATGCTGTACACCTGAAACTAATACAAAATAATATTGAATGTAAATGGTAATTAAAAAATAAAAATAAGGAAAACCATCTGAGGTCTGAAGAGTGGCCTTGGAAGTCAGCTTGATAAACTCATTGCATGCACTGGAAACAGGAAGAAGGAAGACTCAGCCCTTGCCCTTGGAAAGCTGACTGGCTGGTATACAGTCAACCACAACACCAGGCAAATGGGAAGAGCCACAGAGAGTGACTAACCCAAGAGTGGCCTGAAGACTCAGTCTGTGAGCTGCTACCACTCACAGTATCACAAGGAGCTTGTGCCAGACATAAACCAATTTATCACCAAGTACCTTGTTTAGTTCAGCTTTCGTTTTGAAGAAAACATTGGGTCGATTTACACTTAGACACAAGCTCATTGTTTTGTCTTGCCCTTTCAGTAGTGCTGTTAAAGCATGCTATAAAGGTTCAAGAAGTTTGAAATGGAATTAAGGTCCTCATGGAGGAAAGGGGTATGACAATGTATCTTGGCAAAATAGGCAAGAGTTGAACAGAAAGGAATGGAAAGAAAGAACAGAGTTAGGTGCATTGGTAGAACAATATAAAGTCTGACTCCACGTAGCCATAGCCAGAGGGTGCATCCAGGGTCATACAGGAGGTGAGTCTGAAGGACAAGTTGGAGCAAGACAGGGAGAGGCTTGATATAGCAGACTGAGATGTCTGAACCTCTTTTGGTCTAAAATGGGAAGCCATTAAAGTTCTTAGAAAAGTCAGAATATGCTCTAGGGCAATTGATCAGACGTCAGAAATGAAAGCTGGTCTGTAAAGAGGAGAGAACAGAGAGAAAGGAAAGGCCTGGACCAAGAAAGAATGCTAAGAAAATGATTGAGGGTGGGGTTAAGTGAGAGGTAGGACTGTCAGGTTTGAAGGCCAAGATACAAGAAAGTGTTTGTGCCACTCACAGAAGAGGCAAAGTCGGGTGAAGATGCCTTGCTGGGGGCTTCTCTGTGAGGGCCTGGGATGTAAATCGGGAATACATGGTCAACAGGCATTGGGTGTGAAAGTGTGGTGCTCAGAACAGAGACCTGAGAATCATGCTCACACAGCCAAGAGTTGATACGAGAATACACCTGTAAGAGAAGATATCATCCAGGTAGAAAGTCAGAAAGAAGAGAGCCAAGGACTTGAGAATTGCCTGCATTTTAGTGGTGAGTGGAAGAAATGGATGGAAACCAAGGCCAGCTTGGAGGAAGCGCCTGAAGACTGCAGTATTACAGACGCCCGTGCGAGAGTGTGGTCCAAGGAAAGCATGGCCTGCGAACTACATGCTGCAGAGTCTGATGAAGATGAGGCTCTAGTGACTGGGAGCTAAGCTTCCTGGGGACAGTTTTAGGGATGTGGTGAGGGCACAGGTCAGATTTCAGGATTAAGGAGGGAGGAGTTGGTGAGGCAACTCGCCTGGATGCTTGTCTGAGGAAGTCTGATACTAAAAGTAAGAAGAGGGAGGGACAGGACCAAGAGCAGGTTTTTGTTAGAATGGGTGAGGGATAAGCAAAAGGGAAAGAGGCAGCAGAGAGAGGGAGAGGGAGAGAGAGAGAGAGAGCAAGGGGTGGGCTAATTTATGGTGGCAGGGCCCGGAGGGCAGGAACACGACAGAGGGTTGCCCCGTGTGAGGAAGAGGACCTGTGGTCTTTTGAGATAGGAGCAAAGGGAGAAAAGACAAATGAATATAAGTTGAGATTCTAAAATGGAGGGACGTTGCTCACAGAACTGTCCTGATAATTCTGAGTAAAGTTAGTCATCAGCTGGGGTTGAGGGGAGTCAGGCTGGGGCTGGAGCCATTTCCCAGACTAGTTCACTGACTTGCCCAAGGTCAAACAGCTGGGAAATGTTACCATTAGGACCAAAACCTAAGTCTTCCACCTACCAAGTTCAGTGGTCTTTCTGCTGCAAAAGACATTCTAAACTTTGTTATCCTAATATGAGATGTTAGTCTATAATAGTTCCTCAAGCACCTTTAAAAAATGAGCTATTCTTACTTTTTAGAAAAGTTGTCTACTTTAACAGTAGTCCAACAATAATTTGAGACCACCAGAGAAGTATTGAGAATTAAATTTGTCAGGGCTCAAAAATATTAATTAGAAGTTTCAACAAATTAAGAATTATTTTTTAAATTACAAATCAAGACCACCTCTTTTTCCAAGTGAAAAAGTGCAAAGAACTTTCTAATGGCCTGTTTCGTTCTCCAAATTCTGGAGTAAACTTTTTAAAAAAATTGCTTTTTAAAGTGGGGGAAAGAGGGAGGGAGAGGGGAAGGGAGAGAAGGAGAGAAAGAAACATTAATCGGCTGCCTCCTACACACCCCCTACCAGGAATCAGGCCCAGAACTCAGGCATGTGCCCTGACCAGGAACTGAACCAGCCACCTCTGGGTGCATGGGATGACACTCAACCAACTGAGCCACGCTGGCCAGGGCTGGAGTAAACTTTTAGTGTTCCTACAATCAATTTGGGGGGAAACAAGAGAGGCAAGCTTTATTCTAGTTAGACCTTCTCTCTACCATGGTTCATTCCTTCCTGTAATTGCCTCCTCCTGATGACATGTGTGATGGGGCCTGGAAACCTTTTCTGAGAGAAGGTAGGTTATGAGGCTTCCCTGAAGAACAGAGAGCCTGGGAGTCCCATGAATCTCTAGTACTTGGTGTCACAGCCTGGAGGGCTTTACTTAACATGATTTGAGCCTACATTTAGCCAGGGTTCCTGCCCTCTACAGACCCGAGCAGCTCAGGTGTACTTGGAAAATAATGCACTATGGCCCTGGGCCAGCTCTGCTCTACTCATTTTGAATTACATTTAACTAAAACCGGTGCGTAAATAGGAAATAATACTTCCTTTTTGCTTTAGCTTAAACCCAACTCGGGACTATTGTCATTTTCGGCTAGCCAATTCTTTGTTGTACGAGGCTGTCTCTGTATTATAGGAAATATAGCAGTATCCCTGGTTTCTACCCACTGGATTCCATTAGCACAATTCCTCCTCCTAAAGTTGTGACAACAAAAATGTCTTCAGAAATTGCCAAAATCCAGGAGAGGGGTAAAATTGTCCCCAGTTGAGAACCACTGCTTTAACCTAATGAGGCCAAGTACAAGTTTTACCATGAAGAGAATCCAAGTGGCAGCACTGTGTTCAGATTACCCTGTAGAATAAAGACTTCTGCCCACATGGTAATGACCTCTAACATGGGAGATTCTGATAGGAGATACTTCTGGTTCCATTCTCTCCAACTCACCAAAAGTCCCTGAGTTTGAGACTGAGAAATTTTATAGATAAGACTCACCGATTTCCCCCCCAAAATACATTTCTTCACTTATTTCAGAGAGAGGAAAGGAGAGGGAGAGAGAGACGGAAACATCAATGATGAGAGTCATTGACAGGCTGCCTCCTGCACGCCCCCTACTAGGGATGGAGCCCGCAGCCCAGCCACGTGCCCTGACTGGGAATCGAGCAGCAACCTCCTGGCTCATGGTTTGACACTCAACTACTGAGCCACACCGGCTGGGCCAAGACTCACCGATTTTTCTCAGCAACAGAAGGAGAGATGCTTGAAGTCTCTGCATGGCCATTGTTGGATTCAGCTTGTGGACTGCTTTTGCGATCTACAAAGCCCCTCAAAACTGAGAGAAAACAAACAAATACTTAGGCACCTAAGCATACATTCAGAAATAGGCATTGCAGTGCCACCCATGCTCTCTGCAGCACCTCTCTTCCTGCCCTCATGCTGCTCCTTGGCTTTCCGCAGCCTTCCTTTAGAACTCATCGTCAAAACTGACCTGTTCTGTGGTGGCAGGCCTCGCTCGGATAAATGACTCATGCTTAAAGGAAAACAAGCTGCCTCTGTCTGGCAGCAGACAGATAGAGGCCCCAGGTGAGGGAGACAGATGGTAACAGCGGCATCGTGTAGTTGCTGGAGCAGCCCTGAGCTGGACAGAGTCAGTAGGCCAGCTTCTAGTCCGGGCTGGGCTGGGCAGGGCTGCCTGCTGAGCAGCACAGCAGGTCAAGGAACAGGGAGGTTCCCCGCTCCTGGAGATTCTAAAACATTTGTTTGGCCCAAGCTTACTTGAAATACTATGATAAGCAACATAAAAGGAAGAAATGGCATAAAAAGAAAAGAGAAGCCCACAAGTGGGACACAAATACTTTTGTTTCCTTATTAAGAAGGAAAATTGACACAAATAATTTTTTAAAAATTGATTCCAGAGAGAGGAAGAAAGAGAGAGAAAAAAACATTGATCGGTTGCCTTCCTCACATGCTCCAACCTGGGATGGAACCTGCAACCTGAGTATGTGCCCTGACCAGGAACTGAACCTGCCACCTTTGGTGTACAAGATGATGCTCCAACCAACTGAGCCACACTAGCTCTGGCAACACAAATAATTTTTAACCTTGTTCTCTGGCCCATTTCAGCAGCAGCAAGACCCACCACTCACTGATTAAAGCCCAAATGGTGCCAACTGTGTGAAAAGCCAGGATTGCTTTTGTGTGCACCTATTTTGAGATCCTCAGTATAAAAAGGAGCAATAGCAGTTTAACAGCAATTCGTAGAGGAAAAGGCATAAAGCAGAGCCAGGAAAGCCCTCTGTTCCCCTTTTGGTTTGGGACTCTCCTTAGGAAGGTGCCATGTCCGCCACCAGAAGGAGAAGAGGCATCAACGCCTGTACTTGGAGCTTAGCAAGCAAATGCCCCTGGTTACTCTGCCTGGGTTTCCAATAAAAATGCACAGAATTTCTGTTCATGTAACTGAAGGGAAAACTTATTTCATGTTGCTTACTCATTTACACTTCAGTCATCAAAATATTGATTCTTAAGAGTAATTTGAAGTATAAAACCAAACCGAAACTTAGAGATTATCCTTAATAAAGCTTAGCTGACGTCTGTTCCTCTATCCCCCAGCTTTGCTGGAAGAGCAGGGAGAAGGATTTGAGTCAGAGTAAAGAGATAAACTTAAATAAAAAGGAAGTAATCATTATGCTGCACACCTGAAATTTAATATAATGTTATATGTCAATTATGCCTCAATTTTTTTTAAAGGGTAAAAATAGATAAGTAAAAAATAAGGAGGTTATCAAACTTCTTAAGTACTTGAAATACATCCTGGTGACAGTTGGAATCATCTGGTATCTCTGGTAGATTGTTAAATAAGGAGATTGGAGAAATGGAGATATGGAAAAAACCAGAAAAGTCAAATAGGGCGACTCATTTTAAGTGACTATGGCAAGTTAAAGGAATTAAACCAGTGACATGGCTGAAACAAATGATGAGCTTAAATTGCAGAAATGTTCACAAAATAGCAGACTTGAGGTGTGTGCAGGTGTGACAACAGAGGATTCTCCAGGCACAGGCCTCTCCCCTCTTCAGGGAAGTGTCCCTAAGTGTCTGGTTTAATGAAATACAGCAATATTAAAAGGGATTGCTCTGGAGGAGATGGATCCTTCCAAAGTGAGCCTGATCCTTCCAAAGTGAGCCTGAGCTCTACAAGCCATTCATTTTCCCAGGAAAATTGAGCCAATTCTTTACTGGACTATTTTGAAATAAGATGAAAAAGCATTTGTCTATCAGGAGAGAAAGAAAAATTAAAAAAACAACAGAGCAGGTGCTGTAAACTCAAATGCCTTTGGGCCACCCAGGTAACATAAATGTGTGTGGTGTCAGGTAAAGAGTGTGGGAGTGGTGGGGTTTGTGGTGAACCAAGAATGTACACCCAATCTAAAAACATTTAGGTTCAAAGATTTTTAGAAAGGCAACACTGTCTGGCCAAACAAGACACATCTGCGTGCTGATTACAACAGTAGGACCTTATTTGTGGCTTCTGCCAGGGAGAATGGGTCTAGATCATAGATCAGTAACAGCTAGACATCCTTTTTTTGAAAGTGGAAAGTATCTCATTGTCTCTACCTCCAGGTCTCCTCAAGTTCAAGACATACTGCTGCTCCTCGCATCTCCCCTTCTCTTTTTCTCCCACTCCCTAACCTTCTTGGCCCCCAGGAAAGTTCCAGTTCTGTATTTCCTTAAAACATAGTCTGGGTGACAAGTTACAAAAGAGCTGGAAGTACCCAGGGCCTCATTGCTCAGCCTGGTAGATAAACTATTGCTGCAACTGTACCATAAAATCCAGCCATGGCAACTCATCCTCACGTTTTCTAAAATGGTAGCATTGGTATTAAAGGTTGTGTTTAAGAAATCATAGCTCTTCTTCAAGCAGAAGTCCAGGGATCTGCAAACTACCAAAAGGGAAGATTCCAATATTTTTTTAAATGTTTGAAAACTACTGATTAGTCCAATTCTCTCATTTTACAATGATGTTAATTAATGGAAGGCTTAGACCAGATACCTAAGTTATAATTTCTTGTCCACAGTCCTCCCTCCCCCATGAATGTTCTCAATTAGTTTGAGGTCTATGTACAATGTCAGAATCATAAATCTTAAGGTAAATCAGATAGAAACATGTCAGGTGAGCTCCAAGAGGGCCAGCTGAAAGGAGGCAGTCAGTAGCTTATCTCTGTCTACTCTCTCCCCTTCTGTGAAATCACCTTTCAGGGTCCCCTGCAAGGCTGCCTTGGAATTTAATTTTCTATAGCTGTTCCCTATAGAAAAAAAGAGTGGCAGACAGAAGGGCCCATCAGATGATCATTTCCAGTTCTGGAACCTTCTCTGGAATGTCACTGAATTCAGGGACATCCCAAACTTCTAATGACCTCACCTTTGTGCTCACCAGGCTCACTGCAGTCTTGAACCTGGGTAGTTCCCCTGGTGCCCCTTGTGACAACAAGGTGTGGATCACTGCTTTGGTTTGAAGGGTGCCCTGTGGAATGAAACAAAGGAGAAACTTCTCAACTTTATGTTCCCGTACCTAGATAAGATACCAAACTGGGTGATACAACTTGGCTAGGGAAATCCACATTTGTCTTATGGTTCGAGGCTCTAGGATGATGAATCTCAACAGATTTGGTGTTTGCTTTTAAGATTTATTACAGTGTGGTTGGAAGGGGCATAATGGTAGAGACAAGAGAATTAACAACTGTCCTGGCTGGACTCCCTCCTAGGTTGGTGATGTTGAGTAATTTGGGAACCTCTCTGTCTCACTGATCACTTTAGTCAAATAGGGAGCTTGGTGACAGAGGTCATGAGTGCACCAGGCCAGGGCTTCTGATCTGACAAATGGATGGCTTTCCTATTGCCTTTTCTGTGGCTGCCACCAGGGAACTAGGCAAGTAAAAAGAGGAGCAAGGTCTCCTTCTCCCCACATCTGTGCCTTCAGGCATGCCTTTCCCTTCCTTTCCTCTTGCAGCCCTGTTCACACAAATTGTGGGTTGACAACGAGTTATGCTGTCACAGAGAAGACAGGTCACACACTCTACTCAGTTGAGGAATATCACAACGGCAGCTTTTTATCATCTAGTGAGCTTAGTTCATGTGGATAAACACCTAAATATTTCTCTACCAAAACAGCCAATGGCTTGAGTAAAAAAATACCGAAGGTTTTATCCCAGGTATTATATCTCTCCTTCCATTCTCCATGACCCTCAAGGTCAAGTTGGGTTGAAGATGTTCCAACATTTCAGACTACCTTGGGTATCGGGAGAGGGCAGGTTCTTTGCAAGTGGGTCCCTTGGCTTTAGAAGAAACCATACTGGCAGCAGGACCCCTCCTTCCTACAGAGGAGATATTCTTTAGGCTGTGCCCTGAGGCAGTCAACTCTAACTCTGTCCCACCCCCTTTCTCTAAAGCTTGCTCCCTCTTGTCCTAAATCTCCCTTCTGCCTCTGGCTGTTGCCAATTCTGCCAGCATTACTTCTGGAGACACCATACTAGAATATTTGGGATCTCTGAACTTTTCCCTTTTTTATTTCCTCGAATGAGATTTTTTTCATCCTGTCCCTCACCATCCTTCTGGGTGACTCTCCTACCTCAGATATCACTTTTCCACACCCAACCTGGTGGTGCCATGTCTTTCCATTCCTTTAAGGTGGCCCAGGAAGCGTTCCCATGTTAAGTAATGCCAGCTGCTTCAGACTACTCTTAACGAGGCATGGTCCCTACCCTCGTGGAGCTTGATTCTAACACAGAAAGACTAAAAAGAGATAACAGATGGGAAAGCACCATGAAATTTTAAGGTGATGAACTGGGTAGACTGGTGTTCCCTCAAAATTCTTATCTATCTGGACCCTCAGAAAGTGACTTTAGTTGGAAATAGGGTCTTTGTTGATATAATTAGTTTAAGATAAGGTCATACATACTGGGTTAAGGTGGATCTTAAATCCAAAGATTAGTGTCCTTATAAGAAGTCCATGTGAAGACACAGAGGGACACGGCGAAAATGCATGTGACAAAGGAAGCTGAGAATGGAGTGATGGATCTATAAGCCAAGGAATGCCGAGCACTGCAGGGAACAACCAGAAGCTAGGAGAGACAGATAAGGAAAGAATTCTCTCTCAGAGCCTCCAGTAGAAACCAGCCTTACTGACACCTTGATTTTGGAATTCTAGCCTCCTGAACTGTGAGAGAATAAATTTCTGTTGTTTTAATCTATGAAGTTTGGGGTAATTTGTTATGGTAGCCATAGAAAACTAATATGAGGAAGGGGAGCTGACAGATATTAAGGACTGAAATAGAAAATAAGAAAAAGATCAGGTACATGTGTTCAGCTTGACTTGGTAGACGGGTGGGAGGGGGGAAGGATTAGGATCAGGATCTAGGGAAATATCCATTATTTTTATTTAACAAACACAACTGTATGAATAATTAGACCCCATGCTTTTTCCTAAGCCCTTTACAAGAATGAACTCATCCAACCCTCATAGTAACTCTAAAAGGTGGAAACCACTATTATTCCCATTTTATAGTTGAGGAAACAGAGGCACAGGGAAGTTGAACGACTTGCCCAGGAGTTATACACAGCTGGAGAGTGGCAGAGCCAAGGTTCAAACCCAAGTAGTTTTGCCCTAAAATTTGAATTCCTAAATATTACATGGTACATCCCCACTTATTTAAACATTTAAAAATCATTAACCCCTACTCTTTGAGTTTTTCCTTTGTAAATGAAAGTAAGAATCCAGACTTTTCTTTCGCGTGCCTGGGCTGCTGCAGGAGGAGGCCCTGCCTGGCCTGGCCTGGCAGGAGGTGACCCACCAGAGGACAGACCCAGCACTGTCTCCCGCTGGGGCATTGTCTGGGTAGATTTCCTGGTTAAAGATCTAGGCTGGGTAAGCTTTCCTGCCCTCATAATGGACCTGGCAAAGGGAGCCCACTGTACCTGGCAGAGAAGGCGCATACAGATGAGGCACAAAAGCCCAGCCTTACCCTGCTCACTGCTGCCGGTAGATCGCACAAGGAGCCAGTGTGGTTTCTGGCTGGAGTGACAGTTGGTCAGCAGCCATCTTATCAGAACATAAAGTGGCCAACTTGTGGGAGGTCCGACGGGCAAACACAGCATTGCAAAAGTAACATTTTCCTTAAAGAATAGAATCTCATTGACATATTTTCCCCCTACAGCTGCATCAGAAATCCTGGCTCCCACACAAAACAAATCTAGTAATTTCAGGCCTGCGAGAGCATTTTTGCACTTTGATTCTCCAGTACTTAACTCCAGTCATTATCCCAGCCAAACTTTGACTGAGTTCAAAGAAAGCCTTGTGCGGTAATTGCTTTCTCTAACTTGGGAGCTGAGGAGGGAGGGTTGGCCTTATCCTCGAGATCAGCTTCTCGCCCCATCTGGGACGTGCTCTGGGGGCATTCCCTTCCCCCAAGCAGCGGGACACTGCCGCTCGCCTCTCCCGCCTCCAGTCAGCCTAAGGGTGGCCTATTTCTTGTCATTTATGCCCTGCCTGCTTCTAAAGGGACGGGGGCTTGTGGATTGTTGGCTTCTTGTGGCTGTTAACTGGCCCTAGGCCAGTCCTCCTTTCAAGGCTCAGGTTGGTGCGCTGGTCCCGGTTCCGCTCGAGACTCCCCCCACCCCACCACCTTTTTCAAGACTTTACTTTTTTAGAGCAGTTTTAGGTTCACAACGAAAACTGAGGGGAAGGTACAGAGGTTTCCCATATACCCTCTGCCCCACATACGCACAGCCTCCCTCCCCCATGATCAACATCTCCCCCCAGAGGGGTACATTCGTTACAGCTGATGAACCTACGCTGACACATCATAATTACCCAACGTCCATAGTTTACATTAATGTTCACTCTCGGTGTACATTCTACGGGTTTGCACAAATGGATAATGGCATTTATCCATCATTGTGGTATCAGACAGAGTATTTTCACTACCCCTAAATCCTCTCCTCTCCACCTGCTCATCCTTCCCTCCCTTCTAACCCCTGAAAACCACTGATCTTTTTACTGTCTCCATGGTTTTGTCTTTTCCAGAAGGTCATATAGTTGGAATCACACAGTATGTAGCCTTTTCAGATTGGCTTCTTTCACTTAGTAATATCTATTTAAGGTTCCTTCGGATCTTTTCATGGCTTGGTAATTCATTTCTTTTCAGCACTGAATAATATTCCACTGTCTGGGTGTACCACAATTTATTGATCCATTCCCCTGCCGAAGGGCACCTTGGTAGCTTCCAAATTTTGGCAATTATAAATAAAGGTGCCTGAGACATCTGTGTGCAGGTTTCTGTGTGGACAAAAGTTTTCAACTCCTTTGGGTAAACACCAAGAAGAGCAATTGCTGGATCATATGGTAAGAGTATGTTTCGTTTTCTAAGAAACTGCTGCACTCTCTTTCAAAGTGGCTGTGCCATTTCGCATCCCCACCAGCAGTGGATGAGAATTCCTCCTGCTTCACATCGTCACCAGCATTTAGTGCTGTCAGTGTTCCAGCATTTGGCCATTCTACTAGGGGTCATAATAGTATCTCGTGGCTTTAATTTGCATTTGCTTGATAGCACATAATGTGGAATATCAGGCTGTTCCACTTAGAAGGAAAAAAAATCAATTTTTATGTTGTTTTATGACTGCCCTGAAAGCATCTAGCAGAGTGTTCTGCCCAGACAGGATGTTCAGAAAATGTTTTGGGGGAAGGACAGCCGATTAGGAGTTGGGCAGTCGGGGCTGCAGGGAGGCTTCTTAGCCTCCATCTACAGAATGGGGTAAGATTCCTAACCTAGTTCTCAAGGTTACTGTGGTAATTATAGGAATAAGGTGAGTGAAAGTGCTCTGTATAAACCATAAGTTGCTCACACAGTTCTGGTTTTTATAAAGCAAAGTTATTTATTTTTCTATAAGTTTTTCTGAAAAAGAGACAGGTATACATGTTTATAGCTCATGATCACCAAGAACTGGAAACAAATGTCCTTTAACTGGTAAATGGACAAGACGGTGGTACATCCATTCATTAGAATTCTGCTCAGCAATGAAAAAGAATAAACTGATAAGTGCAACAACACTGATGAATCTCAAAAGCATTATGCTAAGTAAAAGAAGCCAGACTGAAAGGTCTCCATACCGTATGACTCCATTTATATGACATTTTGGAAAGGCAAAATTATAGGGACAGAAAACCCATAAGTGGACGCTAGGAGCTGAGGGTGGAGGAGGAGGGATGAACGACAAAAGGGCATGAGAGAACTTTTCAGAAATGTTCTTGATTGTGGAGGGGGTTACCTGGCTGTATGTGTTCATCCAATTTTATCAAACTGAGTTTTACTATATATAAACAATACCTCTATAAATCTGACTTGTAAAAATATAAAAGGATAGGCTTCCTTCTCCTCAAACTGGATTGAGGCTGGAAAGCAGGATCCAATTGCTTCTAACCCACTAGCAGGAAAGAGTCTGTGGGGAGAGCCTTGCTGTGGATGAGGGACCCTTCACAGCCATTTGCATCATTGACCATAGCTGGTTTTGACACTAAGCACTTGGCTCAAAGTCTGTGAAATTAGCAGGATCTGGTTGCTTATACATCTCAACCGTCACAACTTTATTGAGGAGAATGGCTACCAGCTGTCACCTCTGCCTCCGCCTCTGTGCTTGGTGATTCAGACGTCATGGCCACAGCAAATCAAGCCGTGATCCTGCTATGGCTCTTCGTGTTGGGGTTTGAACTACTGGCCAAAAGGCTGTCGCTCAGCTGTTATGCTGCCAATCACCCGTCACTGTGGGTTAAACATGATAGGCACACCAAGGTCTTCCAACTGTTTAGACATCCGAAAGAGGACTTGCTTTCCACATGAGCAGGCAGAAAACCTGGGTGATATTTAACTCTTGGATTTTAGAAGTTCTGACTATGTGGAAGCGGTAAGGAAGGGACTTGCTATTTTACAGAACAAGTTGCAGAAGGGCCTCAAACAAGTGAGTGGGAAAAGTGATGTCAGCAGCATATCACCTAAGTCTTAAGAATTCTGAAGTCACTGAAAAATTTATCTGCACAAATGAATCAAGTTCTCAGCACAAGGAATACAGCTCTTCACAAAAAACAAAAACAAAACTACCTGAAATCTTTTACAGACTGTTATTGTACCTGAAATTTTTCCTGTCAAATAAGCATAAGTTAAAATTTGGAAAATTCTCTTTTATGAAGATTTTAATGTTACTGTATTTGAGATTTGGCAGGTAATGGTTTTTTTTCTCTGAAAATGAGAGAAATAGTTTCATCTTTTTGAAGTTATAACATTATTATGCTCACCCTAGAAGACTGATTTTTTTCCCTGGTTAAGTACACATTTAGAAAGGCAGTACAGAAAAGGAACTGACAGTTAGTTACTGCCTACTCTGTGTGAGTGCTGTGCAGGATGCTTTGCATATCTCTTCTGCTATTATCTTCACAATTAGTCCTGAGAATTAGGCTTTAATGAGTCCCATTTTACAGATGAGGAAACAGGCTCAGAAGTCAACTAATTTTTCCTAAACCATATGACAAATGGTGGCATAGCCAGGATTTAAAGTCCATTGTTTTGACTGCAAAGTCCGTGCTTAGGATGGTAAATAAAACTCTTTCCAACGCTTTGACTGGTACCCCATGTCCACGGGCCATATCCAAGAAGGAAACCAATGGTAGAGCACGGTCTACTGAAAAAAGCCCTGGGTGAAGACTCAGATGAGGGCTCTGATAACAATTCTTAAACTCACATAACACATAAGGGGAGACAAGTTATTTAAACTCCCTTTGTTTCTGTTTCATCTATTAAGGTAGAAAACAAAATCTGCCTTTCTATACACAGGAGACTTTTGAGGGGGAAAAATCCGATCATCTTGCCAAAGCACAGTTAATTTCTTCTGTAAATGTTCCTTTATTATGTGGGCTAAGTAACTAATAAATGTTCTAAAATGTTTTACCACATTTTAGAATTCTATCTTTTAAAAATACAGAATATTTCAAAAAGTAAAGGCAACTTGAGTGTGTTATTGATCATTATGATGTTGTCCCTCTCAGTGTTGAGGTGGTGGAGACACCATTTCAGACACCACCTCTTTGCAGCCGGGTTTTGGAGCTCCACATGAGGTCTATAATGGAGAAACTGATTTCAAATTCAAGAGACTCTGAAGTTTGAATCTTGAGTCCTGGGGGATGCCAACACCTTAAGCACATTTCCATGCCATGCCATATGACATCAGGTGTAAGAAGACCTCAGCCCATGATGCCTTTGCAGCTTCCTCTCCGTGCACTAGATAAACAGCACCCTGTCCTCTGAGTGTCTACTTCTAATATGGGCAATAATTTGATTTCACAGCAAAAGATTTTCCTCTGCCTTCAAAGTTACTTCATGGCAAGAAGTCTATTGTTTGTGCCTAATTGAAATTTGGCAGAGCCCATTTCTCTGCTATAAGTCACTTCCTCTAAGCCGTGCTTCAGAGGCTCTCTGTAGGTGCTGATCCTACTCACAAACAAGGCACATCTTCCTAAAGTAAATCTTAATATATCCCAATCCTGTCCCAAACATTTTCCTCATCCAATCAACTACAGCTCTTGACAGGGTTAGAGAAACCCAGACAGTGTGTGAGTGGACTAAGCAGGACCCCTTGCATAAGCCTGAAGGGCACCTGGTTTTCTGTTAAACAAAGGTTAGGAAGACAGTGGAACTGGTTTGCAGTTCACAGCTCATCCCAAGCCCAGGTGCACCAGTGAATTCTTTTGGACATGGCCTAACACATCAGCCAAGGACAGGCAGCTGGCTTCTGCCTGATGACCAAGAAAAGTTTGGAACCTGTTTTCTCTCACATTTTCAGAAATTAAGCTTTTGTGTGAGGTGATGAGGAATCTTTCTAACAGAGAAATGGAGTGAATGAAGAAACGGTGGGATAGAGGTAGAATGACAAATAGAGACTTAGAAAGGAGGATGGGGGCATGAGAGAGAGCAGGCTTGTTTTTCTTGTTTGTTCAATGTGGATCTTTTCCCTCAATGGTACATTCACTCAACGACCTCCCTCTACTGTTTGGTTTGTGTTCAACAATCTGCTTATGCACAGTTTTGTTAGAATGAAAAATATCTGCTATGACCATTTTTACCTTCAAGAAGCATGGGTCATTTAATGTATATCCTCAGCTATATTTGATAATGATTTCGACTGTTTTGCACTGGAGTTTTGTAAACCCCCTTCCAATGAGTGTTGACATAATATAGACTGCTCGATTTATACAAACAGTATCCCTTTGAGGGACAGTGTGCTTTATAGCCCTCTGTATTGGATATGGGAAATTTAAAGCCTCAAATTAAATCCCATTGCTCACCACAGTAGTCCAGCATAAAGCAGGTGCTTAACAAATAGTAGCTGAATAAGTGAATGAAAGAAAGAAAATTTCTAATTTAAAATGCAGTTGCCCTGCATACCTCGGGATAGTTCTGGAAGTGTACTTCTGGGAAATTGCTGCGACTATACAGTTAGTCGTTGCCAGCTCTCCAACAGTGCTAAAGGAACCAGCCTTTAAAGTTAGAAAAGGCTAGAAGGAGTCCTTGTACTGACAGAGGTTTAAAAGTTCAGGCAGTTTTAAACACTAAAAACTTCATTCTCTCATGCTGCAGAGCCAAGTTTCTGAAAGAAGTTAAATAGCCTCTAAGTTGCTATGTGAAACTGCGTCCCAGTGTGCCAGAGCCTGTCTGGACATGATGCCTGCTTTCTCCCCTGCAATCAGCATTTAAAGCAACTCCCATCAGCTGGCGTCACAGGAAGAGCCCGGCGGTTCTAGCAGCAGCCAGTTTAAAATGCGTGTTCACAGGCTCTGGAAGGGGCCCCTCAGCCTTGGCAGAGTCATGGTTCGTATTCTGAAAAGCACTTTTCCCAAAGCGCATCAGAAGGAGAAATGGCCGTCATCTTTTAGCGCTATTGTTATCTTCTGATAACATCTGTGTTGTTGGAAGGGCCAAGTCGGAGAGTAAGTAGGAAGCTGGTCACAGGACAGAGAGAAAGAGAAAACAGCAACGTCCACAGCACTGAAGCAATCAGGTGAAAATGTGCCATAAACCTATGGGCTCTTCCTGCTCCTGGGGAGTAGGGGGGCATGGAAGAGCCTGCCCCTCAGGCGAATACTCTGAAATTCTGCTCCCAGCCCCTAGGCCTCCACTGTCACCTACTTGAGGCATTCCCCTCTAAGACCGGGAGGTCCACCACTTTGCACTCGCTTGAATTAGAAAGTCAGTTTTAAAGACAGTACTTCTGAAAACTTAAATAATGAGACGTAACTCTTTTAAAAATTCCCCACAGTTTGTTTGTTTTGATAGTATTTACTGAGGAATGTATGCATTTTTAGTTGAATAAATCTAGTTATATCCACTTTCTGAAACTTGAGTTCATCTTAAAAAGATTAGTAATGGAATAATATATAAATGCTAGTTTTTACTTAGAATACCCCATCTATTTGAACACTAATATGTACAATCTTATTATTCTGATTTAAAAGTGTATATGTTTAATTCTTTGGTGTTAAAAGGAAAATGCTTTCTTATGGCAAAAGCCTATTATCACTATTAACCTATAATAAAAACACATGCCACTTCTTACCAAGATGGCATCCAAAGTTGCCACCTCCTTGTGCCCCCTACACCCCCCTCTCCCCCACTCACTCCCCAAGGAGACTGATAGACTGCACTTTGGCTTGGGATCCTCAGCTCTCCCTCCCGAGGTCCCCGCCTCTCATAAAGGCCTTCTATTGCAGGAGCACTGCTATATCCATAGGGAATCTGTGTGCATCTACCTAGGGTATTTTTTTCTGCTTGTTTTCTCTTCCAGCATTTGATCACTGGCTGGCGAACAGTTTGGGCCCGCAGAGATCTCCAGACCACCGGCTCATGTATTTGAAAGGCATCTGTTTATTTTGAAAATGCAAATGTGGCCTCCCTCAAAGACTGACAGGCAACAAATGACCCACTGAGCAAAGGGGAGAGGTTTCCAATCTGGAGCCTAGTCCCTCCCTCTGTCACACTGAGATCACTCGCTGTCAGAACCACTTCAACAAGCTCTAGAACTGGAGTGAAGGGCTCACAATTAGTTCAAGCAGCAACAGCAGCTTGTGTCCCTCTGTCTGTCTGTCTGTCTCTCTCTCTCCTCTCTCTCTCTCCCTCTCTCCCTCTCTCTCTCTCTCTCTCTCACACACACACACACACACACACACACACACAATTAGCCAGGCAGATCACTTCTCACCTAGTTTAAAGTGATAATGAGGTCATTTACAAAAGGACTCTGAGTCTTTGAAATAGTGGCTCGTAGACCAAGGGCTGCCTGGAGGAGGGCCCCATAACAGGAAAACTGTCCCCTAACAGTGGCAGCCAGGTCCTGGGGATGGGTTCCCGCGAAAGCCCAGGAAGGTTAATGCCGGACTTTGATCTCTGTCAAGGCATACCAGCAAGAATTAATTTACATTTCAGATGAAAAAGGTTGACAGCATGAAAAGGCATCTTGTTTCTGGCATGTGAATGTGCCGTAATAGATCGGGAATTCGGAGAGGAAGTTCTGAGGAAGCTAAAGGGATAAGCCGTGCGGCTGCTTTTATTGGGAAGGAGATGAAAGGAAAACAAATTTCAATATGCTCCGTAGTAACATGTAAGCCAAATGCGTCCTAAATTTCAAGGGCTGCTTTTAAACGTATATAACATATCTTAGCAACACCATTAAAAAAGACTATGGGCCAGAACTTGAAATGCAAACAAATGCATTCTACAGAATAAAAATTTCAAATAAAATGATTTGCTGAAAAAATAATAAATTACAGAATAACCTTAGAAAACAACCAGAAAAGATTGTGCTATGATAACATCCCTGAGCCTCTTTCTGCAGGCCTCAGAAGTACGAGAACCGCTACTATGTTAGGGGCTTGTTCTGCTAGGAAATGTCCTCGTGGCAGGAAGAGGAGCTTTTAGTGAGAGGGTTATGTTTGGGAAGACCAAGCTCCAAAGCAGAACAGTTGGAATAATTGCTTCTCTTTTTAGATAAACACAGCCGTGCTTTGAATCTGACGATAACGAAAACATTCTCAAGTAAAAGTAAACCGCCCGCAAAATGGCAAATGTCGTTACCCTCTCCATGGATCTCTTCTGCTGACACGACACCAGCACCTCAATTGCTGTTCATGGTGTTGGCTGAAGGCAGTGACAAAGCCCGCTTTTGCTCTGGCTGCCACACTCTACTGCCAAGAGGGAGAGGTGGCATTAGTCTCCATGCCTATCCACGCCCCTGCACACTGCATTCATGGAAGCTCCTGAACCCACTTGATAAGTGGAAACACTGGCTGCCAGGCTAAGGAAGGGGGATATTTGTAGAGCTGAAGAAGAAGAAAGGAAGGAAGCCCCTCAAAGGAATGTGTTCTCTCTGGTTCCACAAAACAAAACTGTCCTTCCATGGTACCTCTCCTCTAGGTGCTGCACTGAGGTAATGTAACCATGTCTGTCCTGATATCACAATGAGGAAGACCTGACTTTTTATGCAGTGTTCACTTGGCAATAACAGAATGTGAACAGGTCAGTTAGACAGACATGAGCAGAACAAGGACAATGGGCCAGACACAGAAGGTCACCAGGGTGCTAAGCCCTGGGTGCCCACCAATGGGCAAAACTAGGAAAACAAGGGCTCGTCTCCAGGGTGGCCTTTCCTCCCCTAGCAGGTGGCTTATCATGAGGTTTAGACCCCCTGACTTTTCCTATCGCTGGTCATGCTGTTCGAACCCTCCCCTGACCTCTTCCCTTGGCATGTTGCTAGTCATGTGGTAGACCCCCTTGGAGGAGAAACAAGGGGCTGGAGAGTGGGCTCATGCAATTCCCATGTGGGCCCTTGCACGACCAGTCCCTTAAGCATTAACCCCTAGGGATAACATCTAGGGCTGATCTGTGTTTCAGCTCCAGGCCCAGAAAAGCAGCAGAACCAGACAAGCAACGCTATGGCTGAGCTGCATTGACTAAGGACCCCTGCCCAGGTACTGACCAAAGTAGAGATCAGGACCCTGAAAGTGTTACTGTAGTTAGATACATATTAATGAAGGAAAGGAAGTAAAGGGTATGGCACACAGAGCCTGTTTATTTCACCAGGAAGCTACAGCTTTACACCCCAGGGAATCACAGCATTGTTTCTCCAAGGGGATTAACATCTCTCTATTTCCCCCTCCAGTACACGATTGTGTGTGGGGAGGGGGAGCAGGGAGAGGTAAGGGCATGCCCAGTAAAGTCAAAATGGTGTAGGGGGTGGTGCTTGACCCTAGAGGCCTGTCAGTCTAACCTGAGAAAGAAATTATTGGACCCATCAGAGCTGGACCCTGCAAAAACTTCTGAAGTTAATTGGCTAGTTTGTAAAAGCTTCTGGTTAAAACCCCAGGAGAACAAAGCTTTCTCTCTTGCTTGGGACCCACACTTGCCCCATTTGTTCATTCATGTTTTCTCCCACCTGGGAACAGTCAATCATGTGGGTCTATTTGCCACCTGGGGCCTGAGACAGGCTTCTAAGGACTGGCTTCCAAGGACTATGAAGCAGAAACTCTGGGCATTGGCCTTTGCCTTGGCCCTGCTTAAGACAGTGTTGGACTTTTCCATGGCAGGAAGGAGAGAGATGGGACACACCTGGAAAGCTGATGAATATTCTTTGGGATCGACCCCTGAGCACGCCCACACCTTTCCTCATTGCCTTCCCCAGGATGTTTTCCTTGCCTCTCTCTTTCTCTTAAGCTCTAAGGGCCCTTCTTTTGTCTCTGTAACTTGTTTCCTAAGTGCATTTCTTCTATGGCTCACTTCTACCTCTGTGACTTTCAAAATAAACTTTCTCTTATAGTTTGAGTCTTGACTCTGAATTCTTTCTTAGCCAGAACTCAAGTACTAAGGTTGCTGAACCAAGGTTCAGTCTGGCTCCACCTGTCTAACACCTGGTGTCATTCTGCAACCAACATAGGGAGCCCCCCAAACATGATCTTCAGAGAGGGAATATTTGATTTATGATCCTACATACTGGATTCAGTGGATCGACAATATATAAGCTCGAAGTTCATGTTTTAAAACATATGTTGGGCTTTGGGCCAAACTGCAAGATCAGAAGTCAGCCCAGTATCTTCTCTGAAGGGGGACGGTGTGTGTGTGTGTGTGTGTGTGTGTGTGTGTGTGTGTGTGTGTGTGTGTGTGTGTGTGTGTGGTGGGAGGTGGGCAAGTAGGGAACAAATGCACTTTGAGTTGTGTTCCTTAAACTGCAACTAGAATTGCATCCCTCCTCCTGAGGCTTTGAAGTTGCAGGGCTTAGAATTCCTAGGGGATGGTGTTAAAAGTTACACATTTGCATTTAAATGACATCCGTTCCTCCCAAATATTTTGGTTTTGAATGAAGACAGTCAGGCCTCTATAGTGGCCTAAAAGAGTTCTGAGGAGTATCCCTGGATCCAGGTTCTGCACCTCCTCGAAAAGGTTGTGGGCATTTGATTTAAAGGTTTGCTTCAATCATGGCTTTACCTGAAACCCTACCCCTCTCTCTGCTGCTGAGTCCACTGGACTGCCCATGTTCTCATTCTGTCTCCCATGTCTTGAGCTCTGGGAGCTCCTGGCATGTTGAGGCCTGTTTTTTCCAGCTACCCAAGTAGTCATATGCAGCTTCAAATGACAGAGGAAGCCCAGAGTGATAGCTACTGTGGATATTGCCACTTGCAGAAGAGCAGAGTGACCTGGGAACCAAGGAGGGGACTGATGAGCCAGGAACTAGAGCTCACAGTACTCAGGCAGCCAAGGCCAAGCTGAGCCACAAGAGCCACCTCGTGCTTACCCTATGGGGTCCAGAGGACCACTTCAGCCACATACTGGCCTGGGTGAGGGAAACTGTTTGTGGGAAAGTTCCTGAGCTATTCCTACTTGTGATGCTGAGACATGGGTCTAACATACAGTCAGAGAATTCCAAGGTTGGAAGGCACCTTCCAGACCTTTTTAGCCAGTGCTCTCATTTCACAATGAGGGCCATGTGACTACAAGAGGGAAAGGAATTTTTTCAGTTGGCAGGTATGCGAAGTGAACTCTATCCAAACTGCCTGTGTTCCAGTGCTGGCTCTGCCACTGACTAGCTGTGTGATCATGGACAAGTTACTTCACTTCTCTATGACTTGGTTGCCCCCTCTATAAAATTGGGAATATAAGAATATCTACTCCAAGCATCCTTAGCCAAGCGTGGCACACAGCAGATGCCCAGTAAGGCTTATTCCCATCATCGTCACACATGGGGTGTGCAAGAAACAGCACCAAAACCCCCATAGAATTCCTGACTCCTATTCCAGTGCTCCTGAATTATTAACCTTTCAGCTTTTCTAAACTCATCTGAATTTAATCACTGGATATTTCCAAGTGGATGCTATGAAAATGATGTTTTAATTACCTGCTTGAATATGAACAGCAGACTCACTCCTTCTGTTGCTTATTTTCTTAAATTTCCTCCGAGCATCATATCCTCTCCAGGCTAAAAATATAAAACCATGTGCTAGGAATGACATTAATTTAAGAACGTGCCAGGGAATTGATATAAGCTGTTTTCCCTCCAATCTATTACCCCTCTCCTCCTCCCTCCTGCTTTCTCACTGAACAAAATAGGCAGAGATACGTGAGCAGTGATGGGAAAGAGGGGCCTCTCTGTACTCTCAGCTTGGCGTCTGAGATGCTTCTGAGGAGGAGCTATTTTCATGCAGGCAGTGAGCTGCTAGAACACTCCACATCCACTTATGAATGAGTAGGGATCCTTATCCCAGGTGAGGAGGTTCCCTGTCCTTCCATCCCATGGAGGAAGCTCTGTCTTCAGGACTTGGGGGCAGGAAAGAACTGGAACAGCCTGACCTGTTCCAATTTGTTATTGGAAGGAAGATATAAACTGAAAGTTAAAGGAGAGAAAAACAAAGAGGAGAGTCAAGGGGAATAATTAGCAGCACAACACTTGCATTGGGGAAGGGTAGAGGGAAATGGAGCTTCGAAGGGAAGAAGAGAAAGAGAGGGGAATCACCGCTGCTGTGTTGAGTCCTTTAGTCAGAGAACTGGGAGTTTAAGCCGCCCACCAGGAGCATGACCGCCTCTCCTCTCTGCTCCCCCCAGAGAGTCCCAGCTCTCCACGTTGCTGAGTGAGGTCAGGAAGTCCAGAATGAACATTATGAGAGCACAAAGGAGATCATCTGCTATGTTCAAGATGGGCTGGGGCTTTCACAGTCACTCATCAAGAGCACAGGAGCCAAGTGCTGTTTGTAACATAAATGACACACATGTGTGCAAGGAGGTACTGGCTGGGCTGGGCATCTGACGGAGCCTAGTGATCTGTTCCTTTGGTTTCCAAGCTCTGTCTGGGTTAGAAAAGCCTTCTGGAAGTGGCATTAGAAATTCTGATGCTGAAAACCTGGTAACGGACCTGAAGGGTAAATTATGTCAGTCATCTGGGAGCTGGGACACATGTCTGTGTGATTTGGATTTTCATCTGTTCACTTCCTGCTGCCTCTGTCTTGTCACTCGCCACAGTGTGTTGAGATGGCTTGTATATTATCTGGAGGTCAGGGACCATAGTGGTCTTGTTCACGGCTATAGCCTCAGCACCTGGCACAGGACTTGGCCTGTAGTACGCGCTCAGTAAATGTTTGCTGAAGCAAGGAAGGAAGAAAGCAGGGGAGGAAGGGAGGGAAGAAGCCCCTGAGAACCAGTGCTTAATGAAATGCCACGATGCAGAACCGTTTACCTGACTGGATGGCAGTGGCCCCCTTCTCTCTCTCCTCTCTGACTCTTTTGTACCTCCTGGCTCCAAGCCACCCCTTGGCATAGGCCTGCAGCACAACCACTCTGCCTATGACTTCTTGCAACAGCAAATTTAACTGCTCGACATGGTAATATTTGAGAAAAACCTGAAACAAGACATTAGTTTTAGCATTACATTTGGGCCCCTAAACAGACACTCATTCTATTACAGCACATTCTTAATATAAATATTAAAACCATTATCTAAATACAGTTTACAGTGACTTGACTTATGCTGATATTATGAACTTCCTGGAAGCTAATACAATTCCACTTCTAAGGTTGAGTCAATCTATGATTATGGATACACCATATGATTAAGTTAATAAGGCTTTAGGAGATCCCAAATATTCCCAAGTCTGCCTCATTTCTGCCATGAATTCCATTTTCTCAGCTTTATCTCTAGTCTCTTTCCCCACAGCCTAATAGAGACGCTAACCAACAGAACTGACCCCTAGCCAACAGAAGTTCACAGGGGAGGGTCCCAGATGACCCACAGTGACCTAATTTCTACACTGAGGAGCAGCAGTGTTGCCATCACCACTCAGGGTAAGGCTGGCTATGCGGGGCAATTCAGAATGGACCATAAAAATCTAGGATCCTGCATGGATGTGATGTTCTCCCAAATGAAAAGCTACACACTACGAGACTTCTAATCAGTGTTTGCAATAAATAACACAAGAGTCTAATGAAAAATTGACAAAACTATAAAATACACTCATTATTGTCATTAATATGATTTGTGTATTTGCATGTGGTGCTGAAACAAGTAGCATTAAAAAAAAGGGACATTTTAAAATAAACTCAAAGATCTCATTCTAGAAATGATAAATGGCTCTCCAACTATATGCAGAACAAGGGCATACCCTCCTCCTCTGGTCCTTGAGGTCCTGGGACTCCTGACCCAAGACTAGCCAAGATTATTGTTAAATTGGGGTCTTGTCTGCTAAGCTACACAACCTACAGAGCCGTTCATATCACTGACAAGAGACAAGGGTACATAGTAGAGCATCACGGGTGACAATCTGAACAATAAAGGGAGAATTACCTTTGTTTTTCCCAGCACCCAGTGATCTAATCTGGACTTTTCCAAGATAGCGACACAGCTCTCTTTGCTAGCAACAGGTGTTTGATGTGCTCTGAAAGCCAAGTAATAATACCTACAAAATAAGAGTAAGATAAAACATGTTTAGTCATCATTTGATTTAGTATAGAAGAATTGCTCAAGGCCCATGGACGTGCTTTGTTTTTTAAGAGCAAATATTTCTTGAGCATTGATAATAATGTACTAGATGGTGAAAGAGACATAATTTATGCTTATTGGCTCTTACCTACTTTCATATTTTTTGCTATGTATATTCCCTCTTGATATTGCTTTGTAATTTATATTGAATACATATATCTTTTGCATTAAAAAAACAAAATACCTAATAGTTTTGGAAAGCTGAAATTTAGATAGCTCTTCTAGTAAAGATCATCACATAAAATGTTAGTATTACTATTATAAAAATAATTTCCAGCAGGAGGGGAAGTCTGCTGCTAGAAATATCTGAGCTAAGTGCCATACTCATCTGGGTAAGATTTGGAAAACATAACCTCTGAAGAGTAAAAAAGTAAATAAAATCAAACATCACATAGTAGATAGCCATTAAATTTTTATGAAGACCTTTTGTACAGATTGAAAAAATGATTTTCATAGAGATATCTATATGATCAAGAGAATTTTTTATTTTGTTTTACTAGTGCCACAGACTTGCCAGTGGTAACTTATTTGTTTGGTTCAAGATAATTCTGTAGTTTTCTTTCCTAGGACATGTTGTTAAAAGTCAAAGGACATTTTTGAACCGTATATTTGATCAGATTGTTAGTTTTTTCTGTTTTTTTTTTTTTTTTTTTGAGGACCTTTTTAAAATTGTAATTCTATTGTAACAGTGCAAAAACTTCATTTCTTTAATCTGACCTTTTCTCCTTCTTTCCTTTGATGGAAACTGGCCTTGTCCAGTCCAAGGGGACCCTGGCTCACCCACCTCCCTCTCCCTTGCATGTCCACTCCCTTAATCATTAAGCCCTCAGGACAGTGAGCTCCTGGTCAGCATCAAATAATCTTAGGAACAAAGCCTAACCATGGTCCTAACCCCCTTAGTCACTATGATTAATTATTCCCCCCCCATATAACCCATCCCCTAGAAGCCACCAGGGAGCTAGGTCTTAGAGCATTTGCTCACCTGTGATTCTGGGCTTGGTGCCATTTCCTTAAATAAACCTTTACTTTCTTTGCTGCAAACTGCTGTTCCCATTTGATTGGGCTTTGATGCCCACAGGTGAACAAACTCCTGTAGTCCGGTAACACCATTGTATAAATTTTGACTCTGCCTTGAAAAGTCCCATCTGAAGCAATCCATAGATAGCAAAGTGGTCATAGCCTAACGCTGCTGACTCTGTCTGCTGAGCCGCACATCTGTCTCAAGGTGTAGAGGAGGTATGTTTTTCTTGATACAATCACCAAAACCACATTTGTCTTCTTAAAATACTTATTCTACTGAACTTCCATACTTTCAGATAAAAGAATTTCTGGGTAGATTCAAAGAACACCAACAAAAGGGTTTTCTCTATCCTTTTCTTTATTCTCCCCATTTAAAAAATATAGAGTCCTTTTAGAAACACCTTACCTTAGTTTTTCTTTTGAAAACTTTTAAGGATCTTTTCCCTGCTCTTTGCTGCCATCTATAATTAAATTCAACCCCTTGGAAGCTTAAAAAATAAACTTAATTTCCTTGTCAAAGGATTGTCCTGCCATTCCTCAGACAAGGCTGATCTGTTATTTTGGAATGACTTTTAAAGATAGAGCTGTTTTTACTTATTTAAAAAAATCAGCAAAAATATAAAATATGTCCCTTCCTCCTGCCAAACATTCCCATATCTGTTTATGGAAAAAATAAACATACCAGATGAGCACTTGAGTCATTTAACTTTATCTTTGCATTACAAGATTATTTTACAAGTTAGGATACAATGCTGAATTTGCTGGAAAACATTTGCATTCAGAGACCCTGGGACTGTATCCAAGGCTCTGAGCCTGTGTTTTTATCTTTGAGGGGAGGCAGTACTCTCTCAGAACCCCAGAATGGTAGGTAGGACCATGTTAGGTCATTTAGCCAAGCCTAGGAGCCTGCTCAGAGAAGATGTCCTGTGGAGCTAAGGGGAGGAAGGATAACCAGGAGTTGAGTTCGGGCCTGTCTGGGCAGGTCATGGCATCGTACCAGAGGTCCCCCAGTGTAATAAGACAAGAGAAAGAAATAAAAGGCATCTGTAAAAGAAAGGAATAAGTAGAATTATCTTAATTAGAAGACAACACAATAGTCTGTGTAGAAAATGCAATGGAATCTACAAAAAAACTACCAGAACTAATAAGTGAGTTTAGTAAGGTTGCATTTCTATATACTAGCAACAAACAATTTAAAATTGAAATTGAAAAGACAATATCATTTATAATAACATTTAAAATGTGAAATACATAGGGATAAATTTAACAATAAACGTGTAAGACCTGCACACTGAAAAGTACAAAACATTTGCTAAGAAAAATTAAAGAAAACCTAAGTTCTTCTGGTCAGAAATAATTAATATTGTTAAAACTTCAATAAAGCAAATTATGTGGGTGGTCCTCATTCAATAAGTTGAAAGTCTTAAGAGAAAAGACTTTAGTCCCCTGCCAGTCTGCCCTGCAGATTTCTGATTTGCCAGCCCCACAATCATATGAGCCAATTCTTTGAAATCTCCTCACCCCTCTAAAACACAGACACACACACACACACACACACACACACAATTGGACTATTTTTCTGGACCCTAATACAGTTCCAGTTCCCTTTTGCTGTCACTTAGATACCACTGAGTGGAGACAGAGCCAACACTGGTGACAAACTCCCTATAATGTTGCTAAAGTCACGTGCAAAACCATGAGTTGATAGAAGGCTATTCTTTGGTAACTTCCTTTCCTCTCTTATCATTTTTTCTCTGTCACTGAACTTCCCAAGTTTCCCACAGATTTTGGGCTTCTGTGCTGCACACTGGGGATCTAGGACATCCAAATCCAGCAGTTTCTCCTCATGCTCACAAACAGATCTTCTGTGTCCTGTGTCAAAACTCTCCATGCCCAGGCACTGCTTCAGGGCCATCTGTGCAAGGAATTGGTTGGCTACTCTAATGAACATTTAGTCCGGAAGGAAACTTAGAGTCATCAATAAAATTCTTAGTTTGTATAGAGGAGAAAGCCAGAGAGAAGACAACTGGCTCAAGGTCACAGACTTAGTAAGTAGAAGACCTGAGGCTTACCCAAGTCTTCTAATTCCAAGTTCAGGCTTCTTTACAGTCATCCAAACCTGCATCCACTCCTAGCTCTTATTGTATACACCTGGTAGTATCTATGACTCTCTAACAGGGACCTGTGATCCTCCAGCACTTTCCAGGTCACTGGAACTTGTGTCTATAATAATCTGGAATATTGGCTTTTGACTTAGAAGAAATGTTGATTTCCTCTACTGGGACACCAGCTGTCAGGCATGCCTTAACACATGTGTGAGCGATCCAAACAATATTCTATTTGGACTAGGGTATCAGTTTGCAATGGGAAACCACATACATTATCGTTAGCATACTCTTCTGGGTTATCAGAGCCTAGCCCTGTTAATCTTCTTTGAGCTATTTTGCAACTCTTTCTAAATGTAGGTAACTGATAGATACATAAATTGTCTAGTCTGGGGAAGATTGTGATTGACTTTCTCCCCACTGTGGAATAAACAGTTTTGTCTCCACTTACAATTTATCTCAACATTCCTTTATTTCAATAAGCCTGTGCTGTTTTGACTTTTCCTCTGAATTGATTGTAACATCTGCCTGGTTCCCTCATATCACACAAATAAAATAAATTCGTTAAACATATTCATCATTGCATCTGTATGTGAGTCATGATTTTTCCTTCTCTTGAAAATTATCTTCTAACAACAAGAAGAAAGAAGTACAAAAATTCAGGCTGTAAGAGGTTTGATCCAAAGGAGACTCAGAAAGTCCTCACACTTAGGTAAATGCAGCGACACCAAGCAGTCTTAAAGGTCTAGTGGACTGCTGCCACTTTTCTATTTATAACTTTTGAGAAATATTGGTTAGTGTAATATGTTCATGGTGGAGTTTACTGAAAAAGTCAAACTGTTTTCAAAAGCGATCACACCAGTGTATATATGCAGCGCCTCTTCTTTATCCAGGCACCTACTGCAGGGCACGGCAGTTGTTTCTGTGTCTTGGCCACTGTGAATGGCGCTGCAATGAACACAGGGGTGCACATATCTTTGCAAACAAATGTTTTCGAGTTTTTCAGGTAGATGCCCAGGAGAGGGGTTGCTGCATCACATGATTATTCTTAATTTTTTGAGGAATCTGCATCGTACTGTTTTCCGTAGCGGCTGTACCAGTTGACAGTCATATGTGGGACAGAAAACTGAAAGCAACAAGTGAACAAACAAAAATAAACAAACAGGCAAGAGGCCATAGATACAGACAAGAGCATGGTGGTTACCAGAGAAAAGGGGGTGGGGTAGTAAAGCATTAAGGGGG
This sequence comes from Miniopterus natalensis, assembly GCF_054644295.1. Classification (NCBI taxonomy): domain Eukaryota; kingdom Metazoa; phylum Chordata; class Mammalia; order Chiroptera; family Miniopteridae; genus Miniopterus; species Miniopterus natalensis. The sequence continues at coordinate 42,311,598 of NC_142088.1, forward strand.
TCAAATGTGGTGATGGAAAAAGATCTGACTTTGAATGGTGAACACAATGCAATATACAGATTATGTATTATAGAATTGTACATGGAAACTTATATAATTTTATTAACCAATGTTATCCTAATAAATTTAATTTTTAAAAAGTGATCGCACCAATTTATACCCTAATCAGTAGGGTATGAGAGTCCTATTACTCTCTATCCGTGTCAGTCCAAGGAATTGTCAGACTTATTGATGACAGTCAAAATAGGTGTAAAGTGGTATTTAGTTATAGTTTTAATTTGTATTTCTTTAATTACTAATGTGGCTGAACTTTTCTTTTGTTTTCAATAAAGTCCTCTGACAATGACATCTTCTGACAATGGACAATATGTACAATGAATTTAATTTTTCTGTTTTTTTACTAATGAGTATTCATACTCCTGGAAGGAGAGAGGAAAGAGGAGAGAGAGCTAAGAGTCATCCATTTTATTTATTATTTATTTATTTATTTATTTATTTATTTTTAAATATATCTTTATTGATTTCAGAGAGAGGAAAGGAGAGGGAGAGAGAGAGACAGAAACATCAACGATGAGAGAGTCATTGATCGAGCCCGCAACCCGGGCATGTGCCCTGACCGGGAATCGAACCCCGATCGCCTGGATCCTAGGTCGATGCTCAACCGCTGAGCCACGCCCAGCCGGGCAAGAGTCATCCATTTTAGATAAAAACAAATTGTATTGGCATTGTAGACTGCTTACATTTTTGTAACCCCTGACATTTTTAATTTGTACCTCTTATCTTGGTCATTTTGCTCTTGCATTACATTGTTTGGGAAGAATTTACATCTTTTAAAGATGTTTTTGAAATCCCAACTTTTTTAAAGGTTATTTTAAATTTACTTTATTTTAAAAACCCTTAAGCAAATACCTTGTGTTAGGATGAACCATTCTTTTCAGATAGTTTTAGGGTTTGGTATAACCATGTTATTCCCATCCATCACTTTCTAAATTAAATTTGCTTTCACCCCATTCTACTCATTTTTTCATTAAATAAAACTTTATTTAGGACCTATTGATGTGCCAGATACTAGTGGGAGTGCTGGAATGACATGAGTGAGCAAGACAGATAATATTCCTGCCCTCATAAAACTTTAACAAGTACAAACATTAAGCAAGCACATACAGGACATCATTAGGGTAGGAATGAGTGCTATGAAAAATAATAAAGTCAGGGTGGGGGGGTAATGAATATATTTTGGGGTGTCTTCTGGCGAACAGCATTTAGCAAACAGGATAGTGAACAGAAGCAAGCCATGTTATATGAGGAATTGCTGAGGACATTGGGGGCATTGAGCTTAGAAACAAAAAGATTTTACAGGGTCTAGTAGGAGAGGGAAAAGTTTTCCTTGGCCCTCTTAGGGTCACTGGTTGGGTCTGAAAATGAGAAGCCTGACAAAGACAGATTTACAGGAGAAAAGCATACAAATTTGTTCAATATAAGTTTTATGTGACAGATGAGCCTTTGTAAGGAAATGAAGACCAGAAGAAATTATTAAACCTGAGTGTTTTATGCTAGGTTTGATGAAGAGTGGAGAGTTGTGGAAAGATGATGGGACAAAGAGTATGAGCTAAGTGTAGTTAACTGGGGGAAACTTAACCAGATCTGTCTGTTCAGATTCCTCTCTGTCCCTTTTTCTTTGGAGATCAGGATGTTCCTTTCCTCCAGGTGGCGGGAGGCCACCTCTCACACGGGGGTTCTATGATCTGCTTCAGGAGAAGGTCAGAAAGCCCTTCCTACACATGCCATTTCTCAAATTCCTCCAGCTTGAACTATTCAATATGCCATGGTGTCATATTTTGGGGTAGTTTTCCCTGAACCCTGTTAGTCTCTTAAACTGTCATGCACAGACCACCTGCATCAGATCCACCTGAAGATTTCATAAAAGATGTAGATTCCTGGGCCACACTTCAGACACAGAATCAGAATCTCTGCTATTGGACTAGGAATCTGTATTTTAATAAGCTCCTCTGGTGATTTCAATGTGCTATAGAGTTTGAGAACCATTGACTTAGGATAACATAATTGACTGCCATCAAGTAGAGAAGGGAGATTTTGTTCTCTAAAGCCCAGAGGTAGAACTGGGGTGGATGCATAGAAGCTTCTGAAGGATGGTTTTGGTCAAGGTTAGGAGGATCATAGTTGTGATCAAACATCTAAAATTGTGGAATGGCCTCCCTCAGGAGCCAGAGAGTGAATTCCTAGATTCTGGAACTGTTCAATGGTAAGTGGATTGACAAAGTCAAGAATGTTGCTGAAGCAATTCTAGTTTTAGCTAGGTAGTTGAACTGAATGGCCCTTTAAGATTCTTTCCAACAATGATACTATGTTGACTTGCCTGTTGGCCTAAAGAATTGCTTCTGTGATTTTTAAAACTGATTTCTATCATTAACCCAATACTGTTACTGTGACTAGTCTTGGGTTATTGTCATTATATTTGGATAAGTTGGAAAACTTTAAAAATTTGCCTAGGTAGTCTGATTGGGGCTCTTAGAATTTCAACAATGATTTTTTTCACAGTTTATTCTCCTCAACATACACCTACGACAGTGGCTCTTGATTAGCAGCACCAGCAGCACCTAGAAACTTGCGCACACACCCCTGCTGAATCAGAAACTCTGGGGGTGAGGTTCAGCAATCTGTATTTGAACAAGCCCTCTAGGAGCTTATCATGCATGAAGAACCACTGACTGAGAGAAAAAGAATCCCAGGGAAGGGAAGGGAAATGACTTGCCTACCGTGACACAGTCTATCTGGGAAAGAAACTGGCTCCCATGTCTTTCCATCATCTTTTCTCTTTGTTAGGTCCAAATGACCTTCTAAAGTACATCATTTTCCCTTGGGAAGGTCAATTGCTCAAAATCTACTTAAGAAATTCTTAAGACATACTTAAGAAATCTGCTTAAGAAATTCTTACACACGTTTAATATTTAGGATTTTTTTATTGAGTATCGCTAAACAATTGGACACAATGTCAATAGCCACCAGTAGAGGAATGGCTAAATGAATATTACTGATTTCAATGAGGGAGTTAAAAGGAATGTATTAGAGCTATGGAGCAACATGGGTTTATCTCTAATACATATTGTTAAATAGAAAAGCAAGTTGCCAAATGGTACAAAATGTGTGATTCAAGTTAAACTAAAAAAGCAGGGTGTTTTTTTCTTGTGTGTGTGTGTGTGTGTGTGTGTGTGTGTGTGTGTGTGTGTGTGTGTTCTGAAGGGTAAAATTACCAAAGGAATAACGGTAGCTACTCTAGAGAGGGGTCATCATGGGCCAGGACCCTGGGAAATGCAATCAGGGGTGCAGAAAGACTTTAGTCTTATCTGTAATATTTACAAAATTTAGAGGAGCCCCAGCCAGGTAGCTCAGTTGGTTGGAACATTGTCCCGGACACCAAAACAGTTGTGGATCCGATTCCTGGTCAGGGTGAATACAGGAGGCATCTGATCAATGTTTCTATCTCACATTGATGTTTCTCTCTCTCCTCCTCTTTCTCACTCTATAAAATCAATGAATATATCCTCAGGTGAGGATTAGAATAAATAAATACATTTTAAAGAAAATGGTATTCATAATTATTTTTAATTACAAATTAATTTCAAGCATTAGGTAAAATTGTTATGGTTTAATTACAATGGGCCCAAATCCTGGTCAAAGAATCATGTAGCTACTAATCTGATTACTATCACTTGTGTCTAAGTAGAAACATCCCCAGTCATATGGCAAAGAACGTTAACCCTTCTCCTAGTTCAAAATATTCCTTGAGGGACCCTCAATCTATATCAGTGACCACCCAGACTGTCTACTCAGATACCCAAAATAAAGGACAATTATCAAACAATTCAATCCATACAAATAATTTTATCCTATGTAGATAATAGAGGGAACTAAACTATTTTGGCTTGGACAATTTGATAATTAGCCCCAATTGCCCATTTCCCTTTAGTGTATGAAAATCCAGATTTAGTTTATTAAGTTCTTTCTCATATTTTTTCCCTTCATGTTTGGCCTTCAGTAAAGACAGAACAGCTGGCCACCATCTGCTACCAAAAAAAAAAAAGCTATTATATCCTTAAGAAGACTCCTAAATTTGGGCCTTGGGATAAGAAGTCACTATCTACATTATTCTGATATATTTTTTCATTTCTTTTAAACTTCTGGTCTTTTATTACAATCTATATTAGATAGTGGAGGCCTGAGGTTGTAAATTCCTTCTAATTCAGTATTACTTACTACAGCACTCAGCATACACAATAGGTGCTTAATAAATGTTTCTGCTGCTGCTGCTTCTGCCTGCTCAGAAGCTTTAAATGGGAGACCTTCTACAGAAAAAAGCACTGGGAATTAGAGATTGAGGCTGAGTTTATTCACAAATTAATTGGTGATAGAAAGTTAAATGTTAAACTAATTATTCTATTTTACAACTGACAAAATTATTAGTGTATTTTTTTTCTGAATGAATTCTACAGATGGGTTTCACAATGAATATTGGATTTGTTTAACTGTCTCATTTACCTATTTGAGGAATGGACTTTGAAATCAGACTCATTTCATATCCTGACTCTACCACACACTATCTGTGTAACTTTAAGCCAGTTTCCTCCTGTGTAAAATTAAAATAATTTCATTGATTTAGGGGGCTTTTACCAGTGTTAAGTGACATGATACTGTGAAGCACTAGCATGACGTCTGCCAGAAGCAAGTGATCAATAAATGCCCCTTTACCTTCTTCCCTTTAACAAAAAATCTATTTTTCTCTTCCCCAACCAAATGTATATGACAAAGTAGCTAGCAATCTTTCCTCTGAGTCATCCCTAAACCATGATGCTTAGTGGTGAGCAGATTTTTGCTGTGAAGAAAATAGAATGCACTAGAACAGGAATGGCTAAGAGGTCAACGGGGTCACCTGAGTGGCTTCCTAGAGTGCTGTGTTGGGGGGAACCCACAGCCACATCTGGGCTCCAAAGAAAATGCGCGTGATTGAGGACCAGGTCTGCAGCTGGGGCTGCCGAGTTAAGTGGCGCTCATTTGCCATCTCTGTGCCAGTAGGTTTCCTGGCCTTCTCCTTCCCTTCTACTTTTTCTCCTTTATGTCCATTACTTTCTTCATTCTTTTTTCTTCCTTTTTGCCTCATTGTCATCATTATTAACATAAGTTAGTCCCACTGAAATTTGTTTTAAGGATTCCCCAAGCAGGGACAGAGTTTCTTTCAGCCACTGATTTTCATAGAGTAAGCTGGTGGCCAATCCAAAGGTCCAGTGTGGCAGTCTTCTCGCCGGCACTGATGCTGTCAGACCTCTTCATAAGCTCTTGTTTCTTGCTTTCCTTTGTTATTTCTTCTTGCACTGTTTCTATAACGTGGCCATTGCTCCCTGTGTTTCTATTTCTACATGGGGTCTTCCTTATCATTGAATTAACTTATGAGGCTCCCCACAATACAGATATTAGGGGAATCAGGAAAGACAGCCTGGACTTATGACTGCCAGCACTCAGTATCTGTGGAAAACACAGCGACTGATATTACCTCTTGTAACACTTTGTGAATCGCCACTCCAAATTTGAGGCTGGATTTGCATAGCTGTCAGCTATAGAAATGGCTTTTCTGGTACTTGAATAGGTGAAAGACATCTGAAGCTGTGTGGGCTCCATGAGAAAGGCAAAACCTTAAAATAATGAGTTTTGGGATTTTGAATTGTCTATAGCCACAGGCAAGTTGGGAAGAACCTCAGCCTAGGCAAGGCCAATCTGAACCCATCCTGCCCCCTGAGGATGAAGGGAAGTGGTCACAGAAATTCTCTCTAGTCTATAGCAACCTGCAGAGACTGATACTGCCACCTTCTAGAGATGGCACCTGGAGGAAGCTATTTCATTTCTCTGGCTTCAGTCTCCTCATCTGTGAAATGGGAAAGTTGAAGCAGGCCATCTCTTAGCATCTTTCAATAGTATTATAAAAGGCACTCTTAAAATGTCTTTTGCTTCCTGCACTGAGACTATAACAATGGTAATGTAAGAGTTAAGAGAGTAAAGAAGTCATCTAAGGTCTCACCAACATAAAAGACATCAGCACATACACAGTTGGAGAAGGGTGAGCAACTCACCTTCAATTAAACAAAGAAAAATGGGTGGAAATGACAGTATACAAGGACAGCAGTTGTTAGCAATCCCTCCCAGCACTCAGTTGCTGCCCCCAGAAGGCAAATGCAGAGACTGTGCACAAGCATGCAATATATTTTACTCCCAGTGTTGGAGCTGTCCATTACCCTCCCTAAGCACTATCTCTTAGCGTTCCCTCGCTGCTGTGTAAATCAACTTGCGGGCAACTGAGGATTCTGTTCACTTTGCTGCAGATATACTAGCTTATCTGCATGGCATATTAAGAACTGTTTTATGGCGGTCTCTCACCTAAGCTTTTACAGGTGGAAAGACACCCGGGAATGTCCTGTGAGAGACAGGATGGCGTTGCCACTCTGGCCCCTGGAGGACTTCTGTTTTCTTACCCACTGCTGACTCCAGAGAGAAAAGAGTAGGAGCTTAATTCTTTGAAAATTGAAATTTGGATTTCAGCCTTATCTTAAGATGTTTGGATTCTTCTGTGATGCTGCTTTTTCTCCCAGCTCCTGTCCTATGAGCTAATTCTAACCTTGGGGCTCTGTAAGGGACTGTCCTCATAGCCAGTTTTCACAGTGATAACTAATGATATTCAGTTTGCTTTGTAAGAACTGAAAGAATTTGTTGCATGCTTATAACTGCATACAGGCCTTTCCATGGCAATGGAAGGGATGGAAGGGTCCTCAGTATCTTGCCTGCTCCTACTCAAGCAAGCGCTGTGCTGGACAGTACAAATATAAAGTTGGCTGAAAAAAGCCTTGCCTCCCAGGTGGCTAATCTCAAGGTAAGAAATAGGCAGGCAGCTAGTTTCCATTACAACGCAGTAAATGCCACCAATGAAGTTCATCAGAGGAGCTCCTAATCCAGCCTGCAGGAGTCAGGACAGTGTTGCAGGGAAGGTAATGCCTGATCAAAGTCCTAAGGAATGAGCAGGGGTTAGCCTGGTGAAGTCAGCCCACTGAGGACTTGGAGAAGTGGGATTCAGCAACTCAGCATGAACAAAAGCACAGAAGCATGGAACAGCATGGGGTATAGCTCCAAGGAGTTCAGTTTTTGCTGGAGTTTGAGCTGAGAGGCAGGAAGACAAGAGAAAAGAGACTAGAGAGACAGACAGGGGCCAGATCAAGGAGACCACCCTGTCTCAGGCAGAGGGCCGAAGCTTATGCAGTGGAGGTCTGGGTGGTCATTTCAAATAAGGATTTTAATCAAGCAAGCAATATGCTTATAATACCATTGTAATGATCTGGTTATTATTTAACAGGAAAGGAGTAAAGGGAAGATTAGATAATATAGGCTTGCCATTTATACAACTTTGCTAATTTAACACTCTCCAAGTCTGTCCCCCACTGATCGCTGGGGGAAGGGACTGGACAAAGGCAATTGGGACACATGCCCAGTAAGGTCTAGTGATGTGGGAAGGGTCCTACCTGTCTGTCAATCATACTTGGGAGTGAGTCAGTGACCAGAATAGACATGGCCACTGCAAGGGCATGAAACCTGAATATTTAAACTTCTGAACAAAGGAGCGCTTTCTCTTGGTTTTCTCCTTGATCTGGCCTCTTGCCTGTCCTATTTGCCTGTGTTCCTGTGACTCCTGTTGCAGAGGGACTACTCCCCTGCATTCGCCCATGTGGCCCACTGTCATGTGGGCTCCACACAATGGACTAATGGACTTTAATTAGCTTCAGTGCTGAACTGGACCCCAGCTGCAGCATGGGACGGAAGCGCTGGCTTTGTTTTGGCTTTGCTGAATGCACAGCTGCCCTCTTTCAGGACTGGTTTAAGGGGCATGGGACTTTGGAACCCGAGGAATGTAACTCCATGCCAATAAAGCCTCCTACCACATCTCATTCTCCCGTGGGGGCTTCTGAAAATACTTATTTCACCTGTACCCCACTCTCATTCCTGTCTGGGAAATCTAGCCCACTAAGTTCTCTGGGAATACTTAGATAGGAAGTTTAGGTAAATCCTATTCAGGTGGCTCTTTAAAGAACAGAATAGGGAGGAAGTTCGTTTAGGAAGCTATGTCAAGAGGGCGGGCAAAAGAGCTTTAAAAGCCCTGGAATATACATAGATAAACAGAACAGAACTGAGACTTCAGAAATAATTTGTAACCAATTTATGGTGAATTGATTTTTAACAAAAATTCCAAGACAATTCAACAGGGTAAGAACAGTATTTTCAACAAATAATGCTGGAAAAGCTGAACATCTTTGTATAAAAGAATTAAGTTGGACTCCTACCTCACACCAGGTATAAAAATTAACTCAAAATGGACCATCGATCTAAATATAAGAGATAAAATTGTAAAATGCATTGCAATAGATCTTCATAACCTTGTATAAAGCAATGGTTTCTTAGATATGACCCCAAGTGGATAAACAATGAAAGAAAATTTCATCAAAATTTCATCAAAATTTCATCAACAATTTCATCAAAAGTAAAAATTTCTGTGCCTCAAAGGACATCATTAAGAAATTGGAACAATGGCCTGGCCAGGTGTGGCTCAGCAATTGAGCATTGATCTAGGATCCAGGAGATCGTGATTCGATTCCCAGTCAGGGCACATGGCCGTGTTGTGGGCTCGATCCCCAGTACTGGAGGCAGCCAATCAATGACGACTCTCTCATCATTGATGTTTCTATCTTTCTCTCCCTCTCCCTTCCTCTCTCTGAAGTCAATAAAAAGATATATTTTTTAAAAAAAGAAAGAAATTGGAACAACAACGCACAGAATGGGATAAAATATTTGCAAATCATATATCTGATAAGAGGCTAGTATCCAGAATATATAAAAATCAACAGTTAAACGAGCAAAGAGTTTGAATAAACATTTTTTTCAAAGGAGATATATGAAAGACCATAAGCACACAAATAGTTGTTTAGTTTAGATAGTGATGATGGTTGCACATCTCTGTGAATATATTAAAACCATTGAATTGCATTTTAAAAGGGTGATTTTTATCATATGTGAAATATATCTCAATTAAGTTGTTATTAAAGAAAAAGAAGAATAGACATTGGGAGAAGTGGGTGATTAATGAAGCTTTAAGGAAAGGGATGGGAGGTTCCCAAGGGGACCTTGTAGAAAAACTTCAACAGGTAAAGTCAGCATAACCTGGTAATGGGCTGTTTGAAGAAACTGAGGAGAAGACAAAGGTGACACCTAGATTTCTGAAGGAGAGAACATGGAGGAAGAGAAGGGAGAGTGGGCTGAAGGAGATACCAGGGCACCATGGCTCTTGGGCCATTGTGAGAAGAAAGTGGAAGCTGCTGGTGAGAGAAGGGGGAGGAGTTTCATTCTGCTCAACAGACATTAGTTTAACAACTGTTATGAATCGGGTCCTGAGAGATGTGGGCCTTTCTGGAGAACTTAGAGGCTGAGGAAGGCCCAGGAATCTGCATGCAGCCTTGAAAATGTTCCGGACATGGGCTCTGTATATTCCTACCTTCTTATTGCAGACAAGAAAACATCTTTTACAGAAATGTTAGGTTATTTGCCAAACATTGTGTCCAAAAGGAGACTAGAAATCCAATCTTGCTAACCTGCATGATTTACTACAATAGTTCAGTAAATAAACCTTAAGACTTTGAACTGAATGTGCTGTCCTATCCTTTAGACATTTGCCAGAACACATCCCAACACATGCAGTCATATGTGTTTGTTCCAGTGTAGGCCTTCTGCCAAACTATGCTTCTGAGCCCATTGAGCACGAAGCCATGAACATTCAGTCATTTTCTGTGATTTCCCTCATCAGTATAACTTCCAGGAGGTTTCAGCTACCTGCCCAGCACTGCCAGGTGGCCTCTTTCATGCCTATGTGACAATAGATAAATACTTCCAACCCACCTGGCCTCATTGATGAGGGGGAGTTGAGAACAACCATTTCCTCAAAGGTCTGTGAATAGAAAATTGGAAGGGGACTTCCAAGTCATTTTGCCAGAAAACTCAAGGATCATGGGGGAAGGAAGTATTTTAGGTTTGGCCAAGTCTGCAGACTTGGGTGACTTGGGGAAGTCCTTCCCCATTCTGGAACCCAACAACCAACAACATAATCCCCCAAACACTGCCTTTCAGGTGTGCACATCAGGATTCCAGTCCCGAATGCCAGAAAATACAAAAACGTAAAGACTGACGTTAAGCAAGCCTTCATCTTCTACTTACCTCCACCTGATAAACCTGACTGGCAATGGCTCTGTTCCCTGCCTTTGTTTTGTTTGCGTATTTCCTGCTAAGAGTTTACGAAACAGCACTCCTGAGCAGGAAGATAAGGGGTGAACCTGTTTGTTGAATAACATCAAGGGAGAAAATTGCTAACTCATCCATTTTGTGGTTAAGTTGCTCAAAAGGATCAAAATACCAATTAACTTGTGGCTCAGAGATCTTTGATACCCTCAGATTTACTGACATTTTGAAACCTGTTCATACTTGCCTAATGGCTTTCTGATTACGAACAATCTGTTTAGCATGCACAAGGTGTTCCTATGGCAGTTGTGCAGAAAAGAAGAGCAATTCATTCTAAGGTAAAGGCAATTTCTGGATTTAAAAAGCTCCACAGCAATTTATTTTTATTTTTACTTATTTATTTATTTTTAAATATGTCTTTATTAATTTCAGAGAGAGGAAGGGAGAGGGAGAGAGATAGAAACATCAATGATGAGAGAATCATTGATCTGCTGCCTCCTGCACGCCCCCCACTGGGGATCGAGCCCGAAACCCAGGCATGTGCCCTGACCAGGAATCAAACCACGATCTCCTGGATCTTAGACCGATGCTCAACTGCTGAGCCATGCCCGGCCGGACCCACAGCAATTTATTTTAACAAACACTGACTGAATACAAAGGACTGAGAAGATTAAAGTGTGGATGCCGAAACCAGACAGTCTGGGTTCAAATTCAGCTCTCCCATTTACTAGCATGGGACCTTGGGATAGTCACTGATTTCTTTCTGTGACTCAGTTTCTCATTTGTAAAATGGAGATAATAATGTGAATGAAAAAGGGGCTCTATAATAAATTTGACAACACTAATGATTGAAAGTAACCTCAAAGGTGATCTGATCATAAGTTCCTAACTGGACAGGTCAGGGATGGGTAGTTATGCCCCAGGCCTATAAAAGGGTTTTTTTTTTTGCCTTAAGCCAGCCCTGTCCAATGTTCTTCTGCATCTAGGTTAACACACCTTTGAAATGCCAGAAGTAACCTTCTTTCCCAGACCCCTCAGAGGTATAACCACCCTCAAGAGAACACATAATCTTCTCAACGCCCTTGTAATCTAGTCATGCAGATTTCCATGCCTTGCTTTCTCCCACCTTCATATAATCTTCTTTACATACCCCCTTTAATTCCAAATGTATAAAAAGAACTGTAAAACTGTCCCTCAGAGCATCTGAGATCTTGCTCCTCCCCAGCATATTGTCAAATGGCTCAAATAAACTTATAAAAATTCTCTACAGGTTTGCATGTTTCTTACACCAACACTTGCTTGGTGTAAGTTGGCAGGATTCTGAAGAAGTCCACCTAGGACCAACCTGCAAACCCAGATCCGGTGCTAGGTACCAGTATGGGCCCATTATGCCCCACTAGCTCCCCACTTTGCAACCGGTGAACATGGGTGAGTTTTCTCTTGGAATCCTGGACCTACCTGCATTAGATAGTGGGTTCTAACTTTATTTGAGCTGTCCTTAGAACATCCACTAAGTGAGTAAGGGTTGCAGAAACTCAGGGAAAGAAGATAAATGAGTGGCTACTTTTAATTTTTGTTTTTTTATTGGATTGCTTACTGAGAGTCTGAACAAAATATTTGCTGGTTAATGAGTGACTAAATTCTGTTTAGCTCTGAAAGAGAAAGGACACTTGCTTCCCCAACCCAAATCTCAGGTATTCTTGGGTGACTAAGAATCTCTGTAGGGTTGCCTGAGAAAAAATTTCCTCTAGGGTGTGCAGCATTCCTATAGGGAAATCCACTGCATTCAACTCATCTGGAGACGTGCATGCAAAGGCTGCTTTTTCCTAGAAGTTTGTTCAGACTGCACAGATCTCAAAGGAAAATTAAAATTAACGTGGGAAATCATGCCTCCAAGGCCAGCAAACCCATGACAGTCAGTAATACTCCTGCAGGAAGATGGCCCAGATGAGGATCCTTTGATAATTCTAAATCAATCTTCTGCACACACAATTAGAAAAAAGCCAGCTATGAAATTAGGCGGAATGAATAAAAAGCATATATTTAATTGGTTTCTCAAAGCTTCAAAAAAAGGATTTAGATAAATGTATCAATCTATGGTGTTGTTTAGGTAGCAACCCAATTCTCTGAAGTATTAAAAACAGCAGTCCTTATTTTAAGAGGAAAAGTTTATTTGGAACTTACTTGTCAAGGACAGATGTAATTGTGTCTTCTTATCCCAACTGCCAAAACAAAATTTTGACCTAACTTGTTCTTTTATAAACTAATGTGTTTCTCTCATGGCTAAAATTCTCTGTTTGCATCTGTCTGTCTGTGTGTCTACATAGGTATGTTGTAAATGTGAGATGGTAATGTTAAAGTTAATTTAATATATTAAAATTAATTGATTTGAAGGCAAGTGCTTGTAAGGATTGGGTATTCTAAACTTCTCAGAAAGGTAGAAACTAACAAAAATGCTTTTCAAGTTCATATGATCTAAGATTAATCCTTAGTAAATAAAAGCTAGTTTAACTTTCTTGGTTTAAGTAGAACAGACATGTCTTTCAAGTTATTGATATTAAATAAGTATAATGTTTATATTTTATCTGGGTTCACAAAAATAAGTCCATGTTAAGAACTGATTTTTATATTTATGAAGTATGTTTCTGGAGGTTATAAAATAACTTCATAAATCTGCTATGCTAAAGAATGCTATTGCTTACTTCTTAGTTTTAATTAGAAATTGATATTTTAAGGGTTAAAAATCTCAATATATGCCCAGCTGGGTGTGGCACAGTGGTTGTGCATTGACCTAGGATCCAGGAGATCATGGTTCGATTCCCGGTCAGGGCACATGCCCAGGTTGCAGGCTCAATCCCCAGTTGAGAGTGTGCAGGAGGCAGCCGATCAATGACTCGCTCATCATTGATGTTTCAACTCTCTCCTTCCCTCTCCCTTCCTCTCTCTGAAATCAATACAGATATTTTTTAAAAACAAATAAATAAAAATCATGTAAAGTGTTGTTTGCAGAATGCTACATAATTTAAAAATATATATTTCAATATATGTAGGAAACTTTGTGTTGTTCCAGAATGGCCTCTGGAAAACCTCAAAGAATTGTTTTTATGTTAAACTACATGGGAAGCATTATAAAAAAAGTGATTTAAAAAAAACAACAACAGACTTCTAGGGTGTATTGTATGGGTCAACAATGGTTGTAAATTAAACAAATAGTTGGGATTATGGGAAACCCAAGACAGCTGTTTGGTTCTTTAAAGCTCCCTGGCAAACCCCATTGTTCCATTTTTGCATTCCTTCAAGCATCATAGTGCATTTAAGTTGAACTTACATTAGATGAAGGAACTTAGGAGCTGATATTATTGAAAGGAGACATCTTACACTATTGCCACGTTTTGGTAAAGTCACTTCAAGAAAATGCCAAATAGCCCAGCTGGGCATGACTCAGCAGCTGAGCATCAACCTAGGATCCAGGTGATCAGGGTTCAATTCCCGGTCAGGGCACATGCCCGGGTTGTGGGCTGCAGCCGATCAATGACTCTCTCATCATTGACGTTTCTATCTCTCTCTCTCCCTCTCCCTTCCTCTCTCTGAAATCAATAAAGATATATTAAAAAAAAAAAAAAGAAAGAAAGAAAATGCCAAATAGGTAACCACTTCCTTTCACAGTGAGCTCCTAGGAACAAAGACTTCAAAGATCATTGACTGCCATCTGGAGATTTTGTTTATTGGAAAGAACATTAAATAAAACACACTCTCCAATCTTGTTGGAAGGGACCTTATCAAGCACCTAACTGTGAATGGACATCTACCCCTGTCTCTGATACTTGCCCCCAATGGGCTCCAAAGACTCCTCAAGGTCAAGAAACTGCCGATATCAGAGCTAGATAGCCATCCCAAGACATTGACAAGGCCTTTATACCACAGATTGATGTTGAACTCAGAAACCATTTGTTTGATTGTCTTTACCTGTCTACTAATGATATTAGGCATAATAATAGTTATATGTGTTCTTTGGGTTTTTCTATATAGTCCAGCTGTTAATGATTACTGAAGATGTATAAGATATCTTTTAATACTCTTTTTAAACTAGATGCAAAAGACAGAAAAAGAAAATAGATGGAAAAACTTGCATCATGATGGTTCACAGGACGGAAATACTCCAGACTGTTTTTTTTTCACAATGAAGGCCATAAGACCTGACTGCCTTCCATTTACCTACCCTTCCCTTTTGGGAAGATTAGACCTCAACTCACATCCCATGGTTACTGTATTGCCTCATCCTCAATGATGCACCATTTCAACAAGACTATATTGATACTGAGACTTCCTAAGAATGAGCCTTTCTAGCACTGTGAGACCACACTATATCACCAAAATGTTGGTCATCAATGCATCTTTCACACTGATTTATGACCAAAAGGGGTAACTATGAACAAAAAAAGGGCTCTATAATAAATATGGGACGCCCAGTAACTGAAAGCAACTTCACTGGGTAATCTAATCATAAATTCCTAACTGAACAGAGCATGGTGAGTAGTCACACCTATAAAAGGATTGCCTTTGCATTAAGCAAGCCCTGTCCCATATTCTTGTGCATCTAGGTTAACACACCTTTGAAGTGCCGGAAGTATTCCTCTTTTCCAGACCCCCCCAGAGGTGTAACCACCCTCAAGAGAGCACATCATCTTGTCAACCCACCTGTAATTCAATCATGCAGATTTCCTGGCTTTGCTTTCTCTCACCTTCATTCTGTTCCCTCCTTAATTCCAAATGTATACAAAGAACTGCAAAGCTCTTCTCCAGAGCATCTGAGATCTTCCAAGCCTGTTATCAGTTTGGCTCAAATAAACTCATAAAAATTCTCTATAGGTTTGGATATTTCTGACATTGACAATAATAGGGCCTAGATTAAAGGGTTGTTCCATGGATCAAATGATATTACACATTTAGAACATTTTAGGTGCTATGTAAATGTTAGCTATCATATCATGTTTTAGCCTGGGAGAGGAGTGGGTGCCTGGTGCACTCACATCTGCTGGCATCTTGACCACTTAGGGAGAGATACTTTCATCCTACCAATTAAATAACTGAAGATTGTAAAAACTAAGGATATATAACATAAATATCTATGGACAATTTTATTTTTAAAATGTGATCAGATGGGAATTTAATCTGTCCTCCAGATCACAGCAATTTAGTTGGAGCACAATAAAAATGCAACATTTAAGCAAGTAAGTGGTAGCTGGTAACTAGCCAATTACATGCTTAGGGGCAAATGGGCAGGAGATATAATCCCAGGGGACAGGGATGGCCATGGCAGAGCTGTGTTTAATATAATTTATTTCCAAGATGCCAGCCTGACCTTTTCACAAACTCTTCGAAGAGGATGCGGTGGGAATACCCCTGCTGGCGGATGCGCACTGTCTCCAGGATCCCTGTGGAGCGGAGCTGGGCCAGCACTTTCTCTTGAGAGAACTTCAGGGCCTCCCGGTCATCGTTGGGTTTAATGCAGCGCACAAAGTGGGGCTGTCCAACCACCATTCTGGAGAGCAGATCCATCAGAGAGTACTGATGGGGAAAACACACATACAGGGAGGTTACCGCAGACGTAATGGAGAACTACAACACAGCCCTACAGGAGCCTCTAGAGCAGTTCATTGGCTTGTAGACAACTCATGGGCTTTTTTTTGAGAATGAACAAGAAACCAGCAATAGGAGATGATGATATAAGTTCTGACAAGTACTAATAGCTGCTTGTGGATTCAAATGCATCCTTTAAACATCACCTAGTGCCAAGCAATGCCCCCATGTGGCAGAAACTTGGCTGCCTAAGAACATACTTCAGTTACACCATAACTCCACGGCCAGGACTAGCTTCTCTCTGATATTCCAAGGCAGTACTCCAGAAACTATACCTGTAATTTAAAATGTCCAGCTTTTAGGGAAGGGGTTAGTGCTTCTTCAACCTAAGAACCATCAGAAAGTCTAAGCAAATCCTACTGATATCATTGGTAAAGGAAAACAGAAAAAGAGGGCAAAGGAAACAAGAAAATTGGAGGAAAGAAGATTATAATGAAGATCAGCTAACATATACCAAGGGGCTGGCACAGAGAGAAAGCACATGGAAAAGCAGAGGGGTGCTGTGTGAGGGAGTCTCAGTCGTTCCTTAGGGGCATCCACTTTTGGAGCTCCTCTTTTGGACGTGCCTTCAGTAGCAATTACAAGCCCGCCAGGAAATCAGTCCCATTATTTCATAATCACACCTCCTACTGACCCAAAATGGTGTTACCTAGCTTTCCAATACACCTTATTCCCTGAATTTAGCATTTGGAAACCAGTATTTTGAGAATACCAAATTGACTGTCATGGGTATATTTCTAAAAAACTATAAGCTAGAGATTTCTCTACTAATAGAAGGTTTTTAGGCTCTTGGGCATGACTTCACAGAGTTGCTCAGAGTCTCCAAGTCCCATCACACACACACACACACACACACACACACACACACCCCAAGAAAAGAAATAAGTGGTGATTAGAAATGTACAAACATGAGTGATGAAACAGGGGCTGAATGCCCTCCTGCTAGAGGAGCTGTAGCAGGATCACTACATAGATAAAGTGTTGGACTGAAGGGCCTCTGGGCCCCTGTAATTCATACCCTGAGCCCAATTCTAGGCCCAATTCTGAAGTACAATTGGAGAGGTTAGACTTTGCTTTAGATCCTTCTTGAACCCGATAGCTTTCTATAAAGCCTGCTATCCATGGTGCTGGCTCCCAGGTCCTGTTCTTGAGCCTGCCTGGCAAGTCCAGCTCCTGACTCAGCTTCCCACCTGACTCCCCATCCCCACCCTATGACCGTATCCATTTGCCCCTGAGATTAGTAGTTCTGCCTTTGGCCTACCGCATCCCCACCATGAAACTGGTTGGACATGAGCTCCGAGTGGTACACGATCTCTAAAGTTTTCCAACCCAAACTACAATTTAAAGAAAAACCAATCTGTGCAAATTGGTACACGAGTGTTGTGTTTTATCTTTCCTATATAACGAGCACTTAACAGAGCCCTTCTGGAGATAATGTCTTCACTCAAAAGAGTCATTTTACTAGATGAAATACCAAGAATTTTTAGCAGACCTGGAAAATAATTGAGCTCACACAAATGGGCCTTGCAATGGGACAATTCAATTTAGGAAAATAGAGTCAAAGCTAATACAGTCTCTCAGGATCTAAACTTGATAAGCTGCCTCCTGAAATGTTATTAACTACTTTGCTTTTCAGTAACTATCCTGGGAAAGCGGCTGACTGCAGTAGCTTTAAGGCCAAGCAGCAGCTCCAATGCTGACAGAATCAGAACATCCAATGCACAGGGCTGTGTGCCAGCAGCCAAGAGGGCTCTCTGCAGACACATGGGGTTTCTTCCAATCTTCCTGAGATCAGGGAACACTGCACTCAGAGGCAGAGGTCTCTGGCTATAATTTTCTCTTTCCACATCTCCACCTTTTTTAACTGTCTTATTTCTCTAACTGTCTTATGACTCTCAGATCTGGGTCCCTCTTGGGAAGAGCTGGCAAGTCCTGTCTGTAAGCAGGCAGAGTAGAGATGAAGAAGACCCGTACCCGGTAGTAAGAAGCCACAGTCTGTCTCTTCATGTTGGTGGTTTCTTCTGGATGCCGTATTACCTCCAGAGTGTCCACCTAGAACACAGCAGACGTGGTTTGAGGATGTAGACAATTCATTTTCTGGCTTTTTCAAAACCTGAAAGGCTGTTTGGTCAAATATCTAATGTTTAGAACACAATAGTATGCACTATGGGGAGAATTTTTAGTGACACATAAAATAAAAATAGAATTTGCACTGTTTTCACTTTACCGCACTCTGCAAAGTACTATCTGATTGAAGTATAAACCCCCGTCAGTGTTATTTCTATACTTCTCCATGTTCTAATGGGCCCCTGTTAAGTTCTCCAATAATGCCACGTGAGAACAAACTATTTTATAAAAGAAAACTGGGCAAAGGCCTGTGAAGCTGGGTGGTTATAAAGACTTGGGCCCAAAGCCCAGACTGAACTGCAGAAAATGTGAGTTCCAGTGGCCTTCCTGCCGTCAGACCTAGACTCTGCCACGCCCTCCTGTCTCCCGCAGCTCCCACGTGCTCACTGTGGCCCGAGCTCGGGGTACATCTGTTCCCGATCATTTGTCCCATCTACCTGGGCTGACTGGAAGAAATGTATGGCTAAAAGCAATTGTAGGAACCAACTGCAAGCAGCCTGCGTTTCGGCGTCGTGCCTCAGCGGTAAACGCCCTGCGTGCACACACGAAGCTTTTCGGTGTGCAGAGCGCCGAGTGGCTGTGAGCACCGGCGCCACCGCGGCAGCTTCCCGTCTGCTCTGGACGGTGGCAGGAGAAGCAGGGACGTTTGAAAGGAAGTGGCTGCTGTCAGCACGTGTGTTTGCTCGGTGGACTGCTGGCCACGGAGCCACCTCCCCGTGGGCTGAGGACATCTGTAGCTTTGCAGCCTCGTTCAACAGAAGTGAAAAGTGGGTGCTGAAGGAAGGGGGGCACAAGGAGCAGGGACAATAACAAGCTTGCCCCTGGGGGCATTTAGGAGACAGTGTGCAAAAAGGAACTGCTTCAGTTGGCGTGGATAAAGAAAAACAGATTTATCCAAGAAGGGGAATAAATGTGGAGCTAAGTTTTAAAAAAACTAGAAAAACCACCTAAGTAGCTAGTGGGCAGAAACCCGGGACTGCCTCTAAGCGGAGCGGTGCTGGGGCAGTGCAGCTTGCTTTTCCCAGGCTGCAGGCTGGACGTGCTCCCAAAGCCGCCGGTTTACTTGTACGCAGCTGACACAATGGTACAAATGCCTGTAGGTTTGACTTTTTAAAAATTTTTAATGAGAAAGGGGGAAACAAAAGCTCTATGTTGAGAAGGAAGGCTGCACTGATGCAAAAAAGAGAAAACAAGCACAACATACCCACCCCATCTGCAGAGATTCCGCACTCTCTCCAGTGTCTTCCCCCATCTCGCCTCCATTTGGATGGAGCTCAGAGCTGGTGAGGTTTGGGGCAAGCTAATCGGGACCAAAGGGAAGGAGGTCGTGGCTAAGGTATGCCTGTGGTCAAATTGTTAATTTGAGAGTTTTCTTAAACTTTTTTGTCTCCTTATTTTCTTTCCTCACTACCTGACCTTCATTCACACACACACTAAACTTTTAGGAATTTCCCCACCACTTCACCACTTGCTTTTCTTCAGAGATTCTCCCTGAAGAACCACATCTTGCTTTGAAGCTTTGCTTTTCCTCCATCATTTCCCTCTCTTCTTATTCAAAAGAACCAGCCAGTGCCAGCCCCTCAGACTGTGGTGCACTGTGAAAGGGCAGCTGAAAAGCTCATCCACATTTCACATTTCTTTCATTAGTACAATTTGCCTGTTACCATTCCTCAAAATGTATAGTGGGCCATGGCATTTGAGAATTTAACGGCTTAGTGATCATAAAATTCTTGATATATATTAATTCTGCTGAGACATAATTTAAAAGGTATAGTATAGGGTGTTCCAAAAAATGTGTACACACTGTAACAGCTGGTAGCTCAATTTTGAACATGAAATATATTTTAATAAGCACTGCCTTTATAATTATTCAAAGTGTGGGTATACATTTTGGGGGGACACCCTATATGTATTATTTTCAAGATCAGTACCCATTCCCCCAAACAAATTGGAAAAATATAGGATGAAGCACCAATTGGCACTTCCAAAGTTATAAGGCTGCTGGGCTCCCCTGTCTAACCACCCAGCATGGCTTTACTTTCTGTCCTTGTGCTCACATACAGAGTAACTCTTGAGAAGGAAAAAGCTATTCTGTGTTATATATAACCTGGAAATGCTAATACTTGTCTAAAGTTCATCACCTACAGCTAATACTGTATTTTAAAGAATAAGTAATATACTATTAGTGTATTTTCTAATTTAAGAACTTGGAAAGTTTTGGGTTGGTCAAGGGTCTCTTTCATATCTGCATAGTCATAAGGTTTTCCTGAACATGGGGTGAATCTAATATAGGAGGGGGGCATGAGAACTACATAAATTAACTAAAGTCAAAGTTAAGTCAGGGGCCTACTATGTGCTGTCTGACATGGAACTCAGGTGACCGGACAGAGAAAATTCCTGCAAAGATTAATTAATAGCTACTCACCCATACCTTATGGTTTACTCATACCATAAAAGGAAAACACAAGGCCACAAAATATGCCTTGTAAAGGCTAATGTTAATCCCAACCTTTTCTACTTTCTATTTCCCCATACCAGCAACTTTCCATAGAAAGTACAAACAGATATAAGCTCAACCTCTAGAGAAGGCTGGGGTCTCTCTTCCTTCTCCCATGAGGAGAGTCTACCACTCTGTCTATGATGTGGATTTTCTTGCTTGTCCTCTCTGCTCAATAAAACTTGCTTTTCCACATTAACCTCTTGCCTGGCTTGCATCTTGAATTCTTTCCTGACCAAAGCCAAGAACCCTCTTGGCTCAGTGCTCAAGTCCCCACTAGGGACTTGCGCCTCTGGCATCAAATCTAAATGAAGGAATTTTGGACAAGGCACATACCAGAGTTACCTGTCTTGGCACTTGAAACTAAGAGTCCTCTGTCTGCACTGGGCCTCATGAACTTTACAGACTTCCAATGAACTCCAAAATATCAAAATCAAGAGAGATGAGAAGGCTGCTGTCTAACCTCAGAGCTTGTCTTCCTGAGCTAATTTAGTTAATGGTAGCCTCATTTAATTAAAAAAAAAGTCTCGCCTGGCCGGGGTTGGCTCAGAGGTTGAGCATCTACCAAGGATCAAGGAGATTGGGGTTTGATTCCGGGTCAGGGCACATGCCCCAGTTGTGGGCTCGATCCCCAGCAGGGGGCATGCAAGAGGCAGTTGATCAATGACAACTCTCTCATCATTGATGTTTCTGTCTCTCTCTCCTTCTCCCTTCTTCTCTCTGAAAGCAATAAAGATATATTTTTAAAAATTAAAAAATAAAAATAAAAAGTCTCTTGGAAACAATCCAGAAAGGAGATTCTATTAGGGGCATCAGCTAGCAAATAGTTCTTCCCAAAGCTAATGATTTCACAAGAAGAAAACAGTCTGCTCCAAAGTATGTTATATTTTTTTACCTCATAGGAGGAAAAGAGACTAGAAAAGCTTTCCTAGGCTCTGGGGGTATGTGCTATGAAGAACAGAGTTTTGGAATCAGACATATCTGGTTCAAATTCTGGCTCCTCTACTCACTAGCTGTGTGGCTTTGGACTTGCTATTTAACTTCTCAAAGCCTCTGTTTTCTTCATTAGTAAAAAACTACTGCCTTGCACACACAAGAAGTCAGTCAGTTCCTCTTCCATCATTAGTGTACTTCATTAGTTTTAGTTTAGTGATCAATATCAAGGATGCAGGATTTTGTTTCACAGCAGAAGGTATACAAGCTCCCATGGAACATAGCAAAGAGATCTTTCTATTTATTGGCAGAGAAACTACTTCCAATGAAACCAATTTCAAAATAATCAGTAGAACCCATATCTAAATAAGCCATTGTCTGTCTAACCCAGCATACCTTTCTCCAACAATACCAATCTATACAACAATATAAGTCAACTGGAGCTGAACAAGGTTGCTTTTTGCCCATCTGACTAATGTCCTGCTGAGCTCCTTGTGAGAGGTGTTAGTTAGCTTTCAAAGTAGTCATGAGTAAGCTTTATAAATTGTGGTACAGACTCCAAGCCCATAGGAAATGAGCATGCTTTCAAATGGTTATCCAAACATTCAGTAATAAAACATTCATCATTTCCAATGTGAAATCAGTATACTGAACATTTGCCTATGTTGTCATTAATTCTCAAAATGACCCTATGAGGTAAGTACATTTATTACTCCAATTCTACATATGAGGAGGTCAAGGCTCAGAGATTTTAGGTAAGTTTCCCAGTCTTGCAGCAAATTATTGGCCATGCCTACATCTGCACCACTTCTAATTCCAAAACCTACTTCTTAAACATTATATACTGCCTTTCTATATGGTTGATATAACTTATAAAAACAGTCTGAAAGCATGGAATTATTTAAAAGATTTGCCTCATCTGCCAACTAAATTTACTCTAAAATAAAGACATAGACTCCAAAAGGTCTCAAAAACCATCTAGATTTCAGCAATAAATGAAACACTGAAAAAATTTTTTCTCTGGTCTTGGTTAGTGCCTGCTATTTAAATCCTGAAACTTCAGAAGTGCTAATATTTGTCTTCCTGACGAGGCCATTTGTCAGGAAATTTTACTGCTATCAAGTGACCCATCCATCTCTTAAGGAAAAAGTCCCTACAGTATCACTCCTCTCAAAAGCCTCCGTAACACTACATGTCATTGACACCTAACCCCCGGGTGAGGTGTCAAATGTGTTGGAGGCCAGTTCCTGCAAAGCACCTCTGTTCTTTATTCTTGGAAAAGGCAGAAGGGAACTGATGGAGTTTTTTTGTTTTGTTTTGTTTTTAACTGCTATTGTCACCTTTCATATTTTCCAATATCTTAATTAAAACTTTCAACTCATCTCCTTTCCAAGTAAAAATCTCCAGTAATTTCCATCTCAACTGCATACATACGTATCATAATGATGTAAATATATGCCACACACTGGAGGGCACACTTCTCATACAGGCAGGGCCAGAATGATAGTAAGCAGTAAAGGAAGGGAGACAACACTATGCTGGCATTCTGAGTATGGAAGGAAGGAGGCGGGTGCTGACCGAGTCCAGGACTCAAAACATCAAGTTAATGAAAGGAGGGGAACACGGGCTGACAGAATGTTACACAGGGGTCTTTCATCTTTTTGTGTCACACTCCCTTTTAGAATCTGGTAGAAGCCAATGATTCCAAAAACCACATTTACAGTTGATCCTCATTATTTGTAGATTCTATACTCGTGAATTTGCCTACTTGCTAAAGTGTATTTGGAACTTCCACATCAGTATTCACAGTGCTTTCAGTCGCTCACAGACACGCAGACTGGTGAAACCTTAGACACCTGAGGTGCATGTTTCCAGCTGAGGTTGAACAATAAGTGGAAATAAGTATCTTTTTCAAGGGCTATTTAAGTGCCCTTTTTAAAATTTTTTAATTTTTTATTTGTGCTTTTTGGCCGGTGATTTGACTGTTTAAAATAGAGTCATAGTGCTGAAGTGCTGTCTAGTGTTCCTAAGTGCAAGGAGGCTGCGATGTGCCTCTTGGAGAACATATGTGTGTTAGATAAGAACGAGTTATAGTGCTGTTGGCCTTTAGTTCAATGACCCAAACATTGTAATTGAAATACTGTTTCACGTAAATAAATTATGCCCAGGTAGTAGGACAGATAAAAGAAACTAGTGCTGCCAACCTAGAATTATTCCCAGGCAGGAGCACCTTTAGGTCTATATTATTGTGATTATAAACATATTTCGTACCTTGGCTCTCCCAGTACTGAAATGTGGAGGCAGAGATTTTGAGGCTGCTGTTATCCTGGCTCTGGTCTGGGCCAAGTTACCTGGGAAAAAAAGACAAAGAAGTTCAAATGGAGGAAAGTTAAGAAATAGGATCATGAGTAATTTTCTCTTTGTGCTCTTATATTTTTTCTGAATTTTTCAAAAGATCAGCACTGAATTTGAAAAATTTGGAAAAAATTTGAATTTTGAAACTTCAATGACATAAATTATAAATGAATTATAATTATTTATAAGTAATAAATAATTTGTAAATAATTTATCATACAAATTAAATTTCTATTAATTTCATAAGCAAAAAAGAAACAACAGAAAGTCTTTAATTTATTCAACAAACTAGGAATAGAAAGACCATATTTAAAAAGCCTACAGCTAATATACTCAACAGCAAAAAATTGGAAGCTTCTTGTCTAAGATCAGGAACAAGACAAGATGCCCATTCTCACCACTTCTATTCAACATGGTACTGGCAGTCTTAGCTAAAGCAATTAAGCAAGAAAAAGAAATAAAAGGCATCCAGATCATAAAGAAAGAAGTAAAATTATCTCTGTTTATAGGTGACAAATCTTATATGTAGAAAATCTCAAAGATCTCACCAAAAAAACCTGTTAAAACTGATAAATGAATTTAAAACACAGTTGTAAGATAGAAAATCACATACAAAAACATTAGCTGCATTTCTATACACAAAGAATAAAAATCTGAAAAGTTAATTAAGAAAACAATCTCATTTATAATGGTATCAAAAAGAATAAAATACTTAGAAGTAAACTTAACTGAGGCAAAAGATTTGTACACTGACAACTACAAAACATTCCTGAAAGAAATTAAAGAAGATACAAATAAATAAAAAGATATCCTGTTGTGGGGGAAGAAAAAAATCTTTTTCCTCTACCCATTTTGGTTCATTAGCTGGGGACCTGCAAATTAGAATGACAGGAGAGATTAACAAGAGAAAAACAAGTGTAAGTTTATTAACTCATGCATCTCACATATACATAGTAGTACTCTGTGATGAATAACTGAAAGGGCGGTTAGAACATCTTAACAAAAGGACAATAAATTTGTAAAGAACTGACAAAACAAAGGAAAAGAACTTTGAGTCTCTGGGCCAGTAAATTGTGGGAAGGTAAACATATGGGGAAGCTAATGAAAGATAAGAGATAGTAAAGTTTATTCTTCTGGTACTATCTCTGGGCTAAGAGTCTAGAGTTGTCTCTGGTGATTAACTTCTGTCCTTCCTGGTAGGGAAAGGAAGGCAAAAAGCTTTTAAAAAATTGTATCCTGTTTTACAAATGTATATCTTGCTTTTAGGCAAATAGAGGGTTAGGCAGAGAGCTTTTCTTATATCTGCTTCTCAATTGTCTTCAGATCAAAATAATCATTGAGGTCCATAGTCTGCTATGCTTCACTGTGTTTTTGGATTGGAAGACTTAATATTATTAAAATGTCCATGCTACCCAAAGAGAACTATAGAATCAATACAGTCCCCATGGAAACCCCAATGCTATTTTTGCATAAATAGAAAAAACAATCTTAAAATTTTTATGGAACCACAAATGACTCCAAAGCTCCAAAACAATCTTGAGAAGGAAAAAAATAAAAGCTGAAGGCTTCATACTATCTGATTTCAAAATACATTATAAAGCTACCATAATCAAAACAGAATGGTACTGACATAAAGATAAGCCATATAGATGAATGGAACAATAGAGAAATCAGAAACAGACCAATACATATAGAATCAAATAATCTTTGACATGGTGCCAAGGCTATACAATGAGGAAAGGATTGTCTCTTCAACAAATAGTGTTAGAAAAATTAGACATCTTCATGCAAAAGAATGAAACTGATTCCTATTTTACATTATACACGTTGTGAGGTCTAGAATAAATCACCCCAAGATGTTCTTCTGTGGTATGCAAATTGTTTTGAGCTAAAGGTAACTTTAGCCCCATGCTCAGGAGAAACTTCTGCCCCCATCCTTAACTGCCTAGAATAACTCAACTTAGAGACATTGCCCATAAGAGATTATCAGTGATAACCTTTCCACCCACCTACGTAGCAGGGTAAACTTTTATTTACTAAACATCTGTTCTTCTTATTATCCTGCAACGACCCTTTGCAGTCCCCAAGGAGCACTACCTCACCCCTAGCTCAGAATATCTTATACATCGCAAGCCCCCTTTCTATCTCTGAACCTCTCCTGCAAATGGGGTCTCTGACTCTCTCATGATGTGGGGTTCCCATAAATAAGTGTGTATTAAATTTGGTTATTTTATCTTGCTAATATCTCTCATGTTTATTTGATTATTAGACCACCCAGAAGAACCTTGAAGGTAGAGGAGTATGTTTCTCCCCAACACATGCAAATCAACTCATATAGGACCAATAACTTATAAGTAATTCCTGAAACTATTAAAAAAATCGTAGGAGAAAATGTAGGGGGAAAGATTCATAACATTGGTCTTGGCAATGATTTTTGGATGGGAAACCAAAAGCACAGGAAGCAAAAGCAAAAATAGAAAAGTTGGACTACATGAAACTTTAAGCTTCTACACAGTAAAAGAAACTGTCAACAGGGAGAAAAGGCAACCTACAGAATGGGAGGAAATATTTGTAAACCATATATCTGACAAGGGACTATTTTCCAAAATATGCAGCTGACCTTGAACAACTCTGTGGGAAATGCATGTGTCAACATAAGAAACATCCAAACCTATACAGAATTTTTATGAGTTTATTTGAGCCAAACTGATGACATGCCATGAAGTGAGATCTCAAATGCTCACAGAACGACAATTTGTAGTTTCTGTTATACATTTGGAATTAAGGAGGAATTTAAGGAAGATTACATGAACATGAAAGAAGGTGAAAAACAAACAAAGCCCAAAGTGAGTAATAGAAAGGAAATAATGAAGATCAAAGCAAAAATAAACAAAATAGAGTCTAAAAAAAACAATAAAAAGATCAATGAAGTCAAGAGCTGGTTCTTTGAAAAAATAAACAAGATTGACAAACATTAACCAGACTCAAGAAAAAATGAAAGAGGACCCAAATAAATAAAATCAGAAATGAAAGAGGAAAAGTAACAACTTACAAAGGACTGTAAGAAAATATTACAAACATCTATATGACAACAAATTGGACAAATGGATAAATTCCTAGGAACATATAATCTTCCAAAGCTGATTCATGAAGTATCAGAGAATCTGAACAGACAGATTAAAACTAGTGAAATTGAAGCAGAAATAAATAAATAAATAAATAAATAAATAAATAAATAAATAAAGTCCTGAACCGAATCCTTCTCAAACTATTCCAAAAAATTCAAGAGGAGGGAAGGCTTCCAAGCTCATTATATGGGGCTAGCATTATCTTAATCCTAAAACCAGATAAAGACATGACAAAGAAAGAAAATTATAGGCCAGTATCCCTGATGAACATAAACACTAAAATCCTCAACAAAATATTAGCAAACCATATCCAGCAATACATTAAAAAGATAATACATCATGATCAAGTGAGATTTATTCTGGGGATGCAGGTTGGTACAATATTCACAAATCAATTAATGTGATACACCACATAAACAAAATAAAGGATAAAAACCACATGATTAAATCAGTAGATGCAGAAAAAGCATTTGATAAAATCCAACACCCATTTATAATAAAAACTCTCAGCAAAGTGGGAATAGAGGGAACATGCTTCAATGTAATAAAGGCCACATATGACAAATCCATAGCCAATATTATACTCAATGAGCAAAAACTATAAGCGTTTCCCTTAAGATCAGGAACAAGACAGGGTTGTCCTCTTTCACCACTTATTCAACATAGTACTGAAAGTTCTAGCCACAGCACTAAGACAAGAAGAAGAAATAAAAGGCATCCAAATTGGAAAGGAAGTAGTAAAACTGTTATTAATTGCAGATTCCTTGATGCTGTATATAGAGAACCCTAAAGATTCCACCAAAAAAAACTACTAGAACTGATAAATGAATTCAGTAAAGGAGCAGGATGCAAAATAAATATCCAGAAATCAGTTGCATTTTTATACACCAATAATGAACTATCAGAAAGGGAAAGAGAGGAAAACTAAGAAAACAATTGCATTTACAATTGCTTCAAAAAAATATAATACCTAGGAATAAATTTAACCGAGGATGTAAAAGACCTGTACTAGGAAAATTATAAGGCACTGAAGAAAGAAACTGAAGAAAATGCAAATAAGTGGAA
Source organism: Miniopterus natalensis (assembly GCF_054644295.1). NCBI lineage: Eukaryota > Metazoa > Chordata > Mammalia > Chiroptera > Miniopteridae > Miniopterus > Miniopterus natalensis. The sequence goes on from NC_142088.1 coordinate 42,339,678, forward strand.
GCATATACTATGTTCATGGATAGGAAGAGTTAGGAAGAACTAGGATCATTAAAATGTCCATACTACCCAAAACAATCTATAGATTCAACATAATTCCTATCAAAATATCAATGGCGTATTTCACAGACCTAGAACAAATATTCCAGAAATTTATATGAAACCACAAAAGACTGGAATAGTCACAGCAATCTTGAGAAAGAAGAACAAGGTTTGAGAAATCATGCTACCTGATATCAAATTATACTACAAGGCCACAGTAATCAAAACAGCATGGTATTGGCATAAAAACAGACATATAAATCAATGGCATAGAATAGAGAGTCCAGAAATAAACCTATGCCTTTATGGTCAAATAATATTTGACAAAAGAAGCAAAAACATACAATGGGGTAAAGATAGACTATTCAGTAAGTGGTGTTGGGAAAATTGAACAGATACATGCAAAAAATTAAACTAGACAGCCTTCTTATGCAATACACAAGAATAAACTCCAAATAGGTTAGTCTTAAATGTAAGACCTGAAACAATAAAAATCCTAGAAGAAAACATAGGTAGTAAAATCTCGAATATTTCTTTTAGCAGTATTTTTTTTCTGATCTATTTCCTCGGGCAAGGGAAACAAAAGAAAAAATAAACAAATGGAACTACATCAAACTAAAAGGTTTTTGAACAGTAAAGGAAACCATCAACAAAATGAAAAGACAACCCACTGAATGTGAGAACATATTCACCTATACATCTGATAAGGGGTTAATATCCAAAATTTATAAAGAACTTTTAAAACTCAACACCAAAAAACAAACTACCCCATTAAAAAGTGAGCAAAGGACCTAAATAGATACTTCTCCAAGAGGTCATACAGATGACCAGTGTACAACATCACTAATCATCAGAGAAATGCAAATTAAAACCACAATGAGATATCACCTCACACCTGTCTCAATATCATCGATAAATCAATAAACAACAAGTATTGATGAGGGTGTGGAGAAAAGGGAACCCTTGTGCACTGCTGGTGGGAATGCAGATTGGTGCAGCCACTGTGGAAAGCAGTATGTAGTTTTCTCAAAAAATTTAAAATGGAACTGCCTTATGACCCAGCAATTCCACTTCTGGGAATATATCCGAAGAAGCCCAAAACACTAATTTGAAAGAATATATGCACCCCTATCTTTGCTTAAGGCAAAGGTAACATTTACTAGGGAATTTCTAGTCTTCAGGCATGACTACCCACCATGACCTACCCGTTAGGAATTTATGATCAGATCACCCTGTGAGATTGCTTTCAGTTAGATTTATTATAGAGCTCCTTTATTGTCCACAAGCAAAGTTCAAACCCATGTTGTTCAAGGATCAACAGTATTTTCGATTAGCAGTTGGGAAACTGAGCATGCAGAAGGCTGACTTAAGTCATATGCAGATTTTGTATAGCAAGGGTGGTCAGTGCCCCTAACTCCTGCATGGTTCAAGGGTAAACTGTATAAGGAACTTTTATAAGTCAAGGGCAAAATATAAAATGAAATAAAATAACCTGATTAAAACATGAGCAAAGGACTTAAATAGACATTTCTCCAAAGATGACACACAAAAGGTTAACAGGTATATAAAAAGATGCTCAACATCACTAACAATCAGGGAAATGCAAATCAAAATTACAATGAGATATCAGCTCATACTTGTTAGGAAGGTCATTATAAATGAAGGGGAGCAAAATATATTATCCCAATATATGCTTCTTTGTCATATTGATTATTTTAAGGTGGTTATCTAAGAAACAGCAGACACAAGTGAAGCTCTGAAGACTGAGTAGAAGTTACCCTTTTGCAAGGAACATTTACATTTATAAGGGAAATCTCCATTTGTAAGGATGTTCCCTTTCCTGTACTGGAAAAAAAAAAAAAATGACTCTAAATCTCTAGAAATTCTAATCAATACAAAAGGAAAGGACTTCAATCTGCATAGCAGTCTTACTGTACTTTTCCTGGTCAGCTACCACAACTGACCTCCCCCTCATCCCCCCCCCCATCTTTGTGTTTTGTTTTGTGTGGTGTTTTTTTAATATATCTATTGATTTCAGAGAGAGGAAGGGAGAGAAAGAGAGAGAGAGAGAGAGAGAGAAACATCAATGATGAGAGAGTCATTGATTGGATGCCTCCTGCACACCCCCTGCTGGGGATCAAGCCCACAACCCAAGCATGCATCCTGACTGGGAATCAAACCTTGATCTCTTGGATCATAGGTCGATGCTCAACTGCTGAACCACAGTGGCTGGGCCCATCTTTTGTTTTTAAAGATACTATTTATGGTGGTGGCTTGGGCCATTTCAAGGAGCTACTAAGTTTTCTTGGGTCTCTCCCATGTATATAGCAGGTATAAATGTTATTAAACTTCTGTGTGTGTTTTTCTCCTGTTAATTTGTCTTTCATTACAGGGGTTTCTCAGTCAAGAACCCAGAAGGATAGTAGGAAAATTATTTTAGGAATAATTTTTCCTTCCCACTTAAAAAACAATGACAACAGAAAATAACAAGTGTTGGTGAGGATGTGGAGAAATTAGAACCCTTGTGTACTGCAGGTGAGAACGTAAAATGGTACAACTGCTATTGAAAACAGTATGGAGGTTATTAAAAAAAATTAAAAATAACCTCAACATAATAAAGGCCATATATGACCAAAGCTAACATCATACTCAGGAACAAGACAGAGATGCCTGCTTTCATCACTCTTGTTCATCATAGTACTGGACGTACTAACCACAGCAATCAGACAAGAAAAAGAAATAAAAAGCATCCAAATTGGAAAGGAAGAAGTAAAACTGTAATTATTTGCAGATGACATGATACTGTATATAGAGAACCCTAAAGATTCAACCAAAATACTATTAGAACTAATAAATGAATTGAGTAAAGTAGCAAGTCACAAAATTAATATTCAGAAATCAGTTACATTTTTATACATTAATAATCAAGCATCAAAAAGGGAAACTAAAGAAAACAATTTCATTTACAATTGCATCAAAAATAAAATACCTAGAAATAAATTAACTAAGGAGATAAAAGGCCTGTACTCTAAAAAAAATTAAAAATAGAACTACCATATGATCCAGCAATCCCACTTCTGGGTATTTATCCAAAAGAATTGAAAACAAAATCTTGAAGAGGGTTTTGCATTCCTATGTTCATTGCAGCATTATTCACAATAGCCAAGCAGGAGAAACAAACTATATATTCATCAAAGTGTTAGCATAGGTAGCTAGCTACTTATTAATAAAGGAAGGGAGCAAATGGAATCAGACATTGAGCCTAATAAACTAGGGAGCTGAATCAGACATTAAGCCTGATTCACTAGGAAGCCACAACATTCACAGTCTCCCCAGGGGACAGCCGAATTCTCAGTTGAGGGGCCTTAATCCCAGAGCAGGCAGGAAGAATCACTTTCCAATCTCTTCCCAGGTGACAACCAGCTGAGTAGCCGGGATTATAGGCGAAGGGTGATGGTGTAAGACCTGGGGGAAATTCCTTTGCTAGACACATGTGCAGTAGAAACCAAGATGGCACAGGGGGAGGCGGAGGATAGCCTGGGAATGTCTGAGAAAAGGATCGGGTTGGATAAAGTGTATGCAACCCTGGAAGAGCCAGAAAGGGATTGAATGAGGGGAAGAGCCAGGAAAGAGATTGGTCACTTTGAAAGAAAGCCTGCTCTTGCCCTGGCTAGGTGGCTCAGTTGAAGCATTGCCCCATACACCAAAAGGTTGTGGGTTCAATTCCCAGTCAGGGTACATACCTAGGTTGTGGGTTCAATCCCTAGTCAGAGCGTGTAAGTGAGGCAACCAATCAATAATTCTCTCTCACATCTATGTCTCTCTCTCAAATTAATAAGCACATATCATAAGGCAAGGGCTAAAAAAAAAAAGACAGCCTGCTCTTTCCCAAGCCCAAGGCAATATAGTCAAAGCTTAACAAAGGCCTGCCTGTCTCAGTAGCACCTGTTTATTCATTTGTCCATAGCAGCCGCACAGCTCCAAGTGCAGCTCCAAGCACAGGCCTGGGTGAGACAGCTCAGCACCAGCAGCGCGCAGCCGGGGATGGAGACTAAATTAGCCAGACAGGGATAGAGGCAGCTGGACAAACCTTTGGCATGGCCTGAACTGAACCACTAAAGCTTTGAATGCCCTGCCGACGCCGGGCTAGTGGCACAACGTCTTTGCGCCTTGGCCCTTCTTCTGGGCTTGGTGAAGATAAGTGCAGGTCTGCGGCCCCAGAGACTAGACTTATTCCTCAGAGACAGAGCTGAGTCATCTGGTCGCAGATGAGAAACCAGGCACCTGGGGACAGTCCTTTATTTTTGCTCTAATAAATCTTACCACAACACCTCATCCTGCTATGAGTGGGTCCCCGAAATGCTTTCCTCATGACTCTGTGGAAGAACCCTATTTCCACTGGCAACAAAAGGATGAATGGGTAAAGGAAACGTGGTATAGACATATGTGGATGAAAAAGGGGCCACATCTAAACCTGACAAGCTCCGGGGAGGCCTGCATGGTGGCCTTACAAACTCAGAGACCGAAAGTAACCACCTAGGATGGTTTAAAATGAAAACTTCCTAACTAAAAGCAAGTCATGGTGGGTAGTCACATCCTAGGCCTGTATACTCCTTGATTTGTCAATCTTTACCTTAACTGAGCATGTCTGTTGTGGTTTTGCATCTAAGATAACATGTCTTTGGAATGTCCGAGTAATCCTCTTTTTTCCAGACCCCTCAGGACACAATCTCCCACCAGAGCAAGAGACCGCAGAATCCCTCATTGTTACTTTACTACCCACATACCACCTCTTTGTGCTATAAATGTTAACTATCCTATACCCACCAACATATTTATCACCAATGGATTTCATATAATGCTGCTTATATCTCTTCCTTTGATTCTAATGTATAAAATAAGCAATAAAACTGCCATTCTCTGGAGCATTTTCTCAATACATTGAGATTTTGCTTCCCAGCCACTGTCATCAGTTTGACTCAAATAAATTCACAGAAATTCATAGAAATCCAGGTTTGGACATTTCTTACATTGACATTTACAATGTTCACCATTAAGAAAGAAGGAAAATCTTCCATTTGGGACAACATGGATGAACCTGGAGGTCATTATGCTAAGTGAAATAAGCCAGGCTCAGAAGGGCAAATACTGCATGATTCCACTTATATGAGATATCAAAAGTCATCAAATTCATAAGAGCAGAGAGTAGAATGTTGGTTGCCAGGGCTGGGGGTGCAGGAAAATAGGGAGTTGCTGTTCTATGGGTATAGAGTTTTAGTCATGCATGATGAAAAATTTCGAGAGATCTTCTGCATAGCAACATGCACATAATGAAGAATACTGCACTGTACACTTAAAAATTTGTTAGGAGAGTAGATTTCATGCTATGTGTTTTTATCACAATGTTTTAAAAATCCTCTACATAGGGCACTACTACTCATTGAAGAAGATGAATATGTGGGGGGAAAAAGTTGAGAGCTTTCCTAAAAGAGAAGGTGGGCAATAGAGAGCACCATTGCGAGGATGTAAGACAGACATTGATGAGCAGAACTGGCAGGTAGGGAGGAGCCCAGCCACCCAAGGTGAAAGCGTGGGCAGCAGCCTCTTGAGTCCTGGGGGCTGACAGGGCTTTGCATTTGCCAGGGGCTTGACCTTGAACAAGTTATTAACATCTCAGAGCTTCTGCTTTCTTGTGTATGACTTGAAGACAACACTAATTCTCAGAGCTGCTATGGGCATTCAAGGAAATAACTCATGAAAAGCATTGTCAACATAGGGCTGGTATAAGGTTAAGTGCTCACTTCACATTATAAGGTCTCAAAGAGAGTAGAAGGCAAGGGAATCTCAGTGACTTGCCACTGTGAGAAGTGGTAAAAAAAAAGAAAGATAAGAAAAAGTGACAAGGCAACTCCCCTTTGAACCTCAATCTCTTGGTCACTCTGGTTCCTACTGCTTTTTACTTTTGAAGGGTCTGAGTGACCTGTTCAATTCACCACCCAACTCCCCTTCATCTCCTCTCCCGTCTCTAGCCTCCCAAACCAAGGGGTAAAGAGATCTGTTTATATTTTTACCTATAATGTCATTTGACTCTGTAGCAAAATAAAAAGTTGTCAATGAAAGGAAATGCTGCAATTTGTGCATATGCGAGGCTCTCAGGATTTCAAAGTTTTTAGCAAGTCTAGCACAAAGATGTCCAATGTTTTCTCTGGCGATATCTTCAGAGGCTAAACTGTGATTAATAGCCCAGAAAGAACCCTTTGAAGCAGGATTGGTGACATCAAAGTTGTAATCCAGGGGTGGCAGGAGCTTTATAATGAGTGGGAAGCATTTTCACACATTTCAAAAGGATTTACAGCATGAATAAACAATAGACCTCAGCAGATGTGCCACACACACCTTTTAGAAACATAACCTGTAAGAAGTTTCCATTTTAATTTAAATGTAAATACAGTGTTCACACTTCTTTCAAATGTTAAGAGATCCTCAGTACCTCACCCCTAGACAGTATCTTTGGCTGAGGATGCCTCATTGCCCTAGAGCACCCCCCAGTGCCTCCCCAAACTGTGACCACCTACATGTGTCTGGGAGAGAAAAAGGAAGTCAGAGGCATCTAATGGAATTTATATCCTACGTGGGAACTGGGTTAAAAAAGAATCCGAAATGGAGCTTGCAATGATCCAACACAATTTCCCTCCTCCCAACTTAAAGGGATAGAGACAAGTGGTCTGAAGACAGAGCTAGAAGTTTTTAAAAATCGCAATTTCCTGCCTGCTTCAGAGGATTTTCATCTCCTGGGAAGTACCCAGCACCCATGATTTCATCTTTAGTCGCCTCTATGAAATGCCCTTTAAAACGACAGGTTGCTGTTTTAAATAATCACTCCTGGAATTCAGCTTCCCTCTGCTGCCCCCTATGGGTTTACAGGATTTGTTGCAGGGTTCCCGTGGTGACTGCTGATGGGCATTAGTTAGGGAAATTTTCCTGTTTTAATATTCCCTAACAGAAGAACTAGGCTAATAAGCTAATAAACTATTGCAAAGCAATGATGATATGTAAAAGTCTTGTGTCGAATTGCTACCAAAAACAGCAGCTGCAAATAAAAAAAGCAAATGCTTCAGTTCACCTGAGATCAGATTAATTTATCTGAGAAGACCTGAGAACTGAAACCATGTACCTATAGTCAGCTTGGATATTGAGGACCAAAATCACACTTTACTGCCTATATGAAAATTATCTTGTGCTATTTCTGTCTTTATGAGCATGAATTTCTTTTTCCAGGAGTCTCCAGTCTGGGCAACTTGTTTGATTTTTCATTACAGGAACTTCCTTGAAGACCCGGGACCCATTAGCTCTTCAGTGGAAAATATCCACAGGCACTTTAAGCCCCACAAGTCTACAGATCCCTCATTTCAAAATCCTCACCTCGGAGTTTCCACCAATCATGGACCGTTGGACTCTGTGTGGTCCTTACCCAATCCTGATCAAGCCTCCTCACTCTGAAAGACATGCTTTACATCAAATCTGACTTCTCAATAAATTCTGACCTGCCTTTCCTTCCCCAGACACTGCCAAAGCTTTGAGAGGCGATGGTCTCCCCTGCTGCTGTAAGCAATGAACTCTGCTTTCTCTTGTCAATAGGGAGTCAGCTTGAGATAGAATTACAGTAGTGTGATGTTTGCAGTGACTGAAATGTTCTCATTCCAGTTAATAACACTGTACCTAATAAAAGTGAAAGGAGTAAAATTCAGTAGCTGTATAAAACGTACTCTACTATTTTGTATGTTTAAAAAATAGCTTAGTTTGTCTTTATATAACTATCTTAAATCTGTTACGAGAACTTGTTTTAGAGTTGATCCATTGAGGTAACTTAAAATAGTGACCAAAAAACATGACACAGTTGTAGGAAGCCAAGAAAGTGTGAAGTTAGATTTTGTTCTGCAGTTTTTACTTCCTCTCCCGGCATTTATCTAGGGCTCTGAGTGTTAATATCAATAAATGGGTGGGGTGGTGGTGGTGGAAGAGTTCCAATCTACTCCTGACTGTTTTATTGAAGAAAGATATGCATTCTCTCTTTTTTTTTTGTTTTTAATATATCTTTATTGATTTCAGAGAGAGAAAAAGAGAGGGAGAAAGGGAAAAACATCAGTGATGAGAGAGTCATTGATCGGCTGCCTCTTGCTTGCCCCCAGCTGGGGATAGAGCCCGAAACCCAGGCATGTGCCCTGACCGGGAATTGAACTGCGATCGCCTAGATCCAAAGTCAACGCTCAACTGCTGAGCCACGCCCGGCTGGGCAACACTCTCTTTTCTGAATACACAACTTTGCCTTTCTCATGTGTGGGGGGAATTCAAAGCCCCAGAGAAGCTCCTTCCCCATTTCTGTATTGACTTTTAATTGGCAGCTGTTGGCATCTTAAGGAATTTCTGCATGATGCACACCTCTAGACTATTTGCTTGTAGGAAGCCAAACCAATGTTTTTGTTGTGTGTTTTTTCTTTTTTTCTTTTTTCATTTAGAATTGAACTGCAGCTTTAAAGATTTGTGACCCAGAGATTTTCAAATTTGTAGAGCTGAAGAAAAAATTGTAACTCCTTCTTTCCTCATTGAGTTCTAAAACTCATAAACAGGATGTGAACCCAGCAAACAGCTATACCAAATCATCAGAATGTTTTAAGAAGGTAACAAGGCTTCCCTTCCCTAACTCAGTCAACAAGGGAGCTGAGGCTCTTTTTCCAAGCAGCACAGACCTCCTCAACATTTCCATTTAACCTTCCTTGTCTATGTTCCAAACCTTTAGCTGTCAGCTCTCTTCTGACAACTAATACAGGTCTAATTTGTTCACAGATAGATAGATGATTGATGACTGATAGATAGATAGATAGATAGATAGATAGATAGATAGATAGATAGATAGATAGATAGATAGATAGATGATAGATAGATGATAGATAGATAGATAGATAGATAGATAGATAGATAGATAGATAGATAGATAGATAGATGATAGATAGATAGATGATAGATTACTTCACTCAGGTGAGATGTTTACATGGGAAGGAGAGCAGAATTTGTCAACACTACACTGTGCCAGGGTCAACATTACACTGTTCCTCGTAGTTCCCTCTCATAAAAGTGTCCATTCCTCTTACACCACATTGTTGGACCTTGATTTTTTTTTTTTTTTTCAATATATCTTTATTGAATTCAGAGAGAGGAAAGAAGTAGAGAGAGAGACAGAAACATCGATGATGAGAGAGTCATTGATCGGCTGCCTCATGCACACCTCCTATTAGGGATTGAGTCTGCAACCTGGGCATGTGCCCTGACCAGGAATTGAACCTTGATCTCCTGGGTCCTAGGTCAATGCTTAATCTCTGAGCCATGGCCAGCTGGGCTGAACCTTGATCTTGATGAAGCTGCATAACCACAAAGGGTTTGCCCCATGGATGCTATGACAGGATGCTATGGCCCATGAGTGGAGGACCACTGATCTACTCAAATTCCTTGTTTGACATATAATACAAGTAAGTCATAGAGTAGATGTGATCTGAAGTCAATGGCAGGCCTGAGATAAGAATCTAAGTTTCTCAGTTTCAAGTCTAGTGTCCTTTTCATTGCTTCCATGCTAAAGAGGGAGAACCAAAGAAGCACTTATAGTTCCAACACTCAATCATCATCTTGCACAATGGGAAGTTAACTGCCCCCCCTTTTCTGAAGCCCTGTGTGACTTTCAGTCTTAATTGAAAACACAAGGAAGCATAATGTGCTTCACACAGGGAAATCATATAACTGACCCAGCATCTATAGATAAGTTGTGTTGAGGGACTTTTTTTTATCTGTAGTAATCAGTTTATTCTCTCTTGACTGGGCATTTTATTTAGGATTCTAGTCTCAGATTATGGAATGTCACTTTCCTATGTGTAAGTACCTGACTCATGAGATTTTACTCAAGACTTTGGCCTCATTAGCATTTGTAGTAGCTAACGGGTATGAGTCCCTCATTGGCTTATATCCAAACAATTCACCTTTGGCCATATAAATGAATAAATACTCCACCTGTAGGCCACTGGAAGAGCAAAATAGCAAAGATTGTATCTATGGTCTCACCAGCAATTTATGATTCCTTAATAAAGCCTTCCTTTTCCATGTTTTCTCCCTCCAAAAATTGCCTCCATAGTTAGTGAAGGGGTTCAGAACAGGCCTTCCCATGATGTGCTACTTTGGCATGTGGATTATTTTGAGCTGAAAGAAATCAAAATCTTGTGGGCTCAAAAGGTACTTTTACCTCTCCCTTAAAGACTTTAAACTTGGGGACTTGCCAATAATAGAAGTTATCACCCGAAATAACTTTTTATGACCTATCTATAGGGTAGCACACATTTCTAATTACTGCACACCTGCCCTTGTTATTGCCCTGTGAATTACCCTCCTCCCCTCTGAAGCCTCAGGGCCTTATCTCATTCCTCAGTTCAGGATGCCATATACACCTCACTTTACCTTTCTGTCTCCAAACCTCTCATATATGTGGGGTCTCTGACTTGCGCATGTATGTGGAGTTCCTGTAAGTATGTATGTATTCAATTTGGTTATTTCCTCTTGTTAATCTGTCTCATGTAGATTTAATTATTAGACCAGCCGAAAGAACCTAGAAGGGCAGAGAAAAATTTCCTATTCCCCCACATTAGTATTTTCATTGGTAGGGAGTAGCAAGCCACTTGTTTTCATGCTTGTAATTTTAATTTTCTCTCCTCATAGCTGATCACCATGAGCAACTAGCAATGACTCTGTCTCTGTGGTATCTTTCCAGTTACTCCTCCTTCACTTTTCTCTTGCAGTTAAAGTGAGTTTATTCAGATGTCTAATTTTTATATTACCCTTCTTCCTTAGCACATGAGAAAGGGGACAAAGGTAGAGTTTTTTTGCTTCCTCTCTGCAATATCTTAAAGATTAAATAATTCAAGATGCTTATCTTCAACATCATAATGTATAATCTCCTAGTAAAAATTTATGCCTCTTTTACTTTGCTTATTAGCAAATACAAGCCATTTGGGGGGGGGGGGGGGGGAAGGTACTAATATGAACATAGTCATCACTTATGTAAATCTTTTTTTGTATTGAATGTCTGAAAGCACTCAAGGTTAACTTTTGATCTATAGGTATCTAAGTCTAATTTTCACATATACCAATTAATTTGCTTTCTTTCAAGGGATAACTCTTCCATATCACCTAGCTCCTTTTTTTAAAGGGCATTGTCTGAACATTCAGGTTTATATCTTTGAGAAAACTACAGAAGCTTAAAAATCTAGAAAGTAAAGAGAGGCATACTGAGAAAGGTAAAACTCTATAGGAAACAAACCTTACAACATGCCTAATTGGCCAGCATTACTCATAGTTAAGCTATAGTGCCGCAGGTTTTCTGGACACCCACACACCCACATTTCTCATATATACATGAATTTTGTTTGTTTGTTTTTACCAATTCTTAAAATGGCAGTGCCCAGAAAGCTTCTTCTACCAAACCTTATATGTATGTGTCATGGTGTTGAAGAATGAAGTTAATGTAAGTTTTCTTTCTTAAGTGCAGGCATCGCTTCTTTTTTGAGATCTTGGCCTTATGCAACTGTGATACAGCATCCAGAATAACTGATTTCAAAAACTTTCTAAGTTAAAGCCTTATCCTACAGACTTGGGATGCAATTAATTACTTTTTTTGTTTTGTTTTAAAGAATAGACCCTATTGAGATAAAAGCCAACAAAAAAATTATTTCTCTGATGAAGGAACTCTACAAGCATCACAGCTCTATGCTAGTAAAAGGGGCTGCAGCTAGTCAGTGCACTTGTAACCTAGTCCTTTTAAGGCAATGCAAATATTCTACCTTATATTGGTAGTTTTCTTTATAAATGATTTGATTCTTTATAGAGATTACAAGCACTTTAAAGTCAGGCACTTAGTACTTCTATTCCCATTCATTAATTCAAAAGGAATTTATCAGTACCTCCTATAAGACTTGCAAAGTTCCCTACACATAGTTGGTGCTAAAAAAAAAAGTTTACTGAAGATGCTTTTATGCACCAGAACAACATTTTAGATAATTTTTACCCTTGCCTTCCATAGATGGATCATCTCTTCCATCTCTTGGCAAGCTTCAGTATCACAGATTTTTCTTTCAATCATTCAAGAACACTATAGCTCCATGGAAACAAGCAATTGACTGTGAACCATTTTTGCAGAGTTAGTGTAGCACCATGGATGAGTAATAAACCTGAATGAAATAGATTTATGGTTTAAATGTTTCTAGAGAACATCTCTTTCAAAGCCAAAGATGTTCCTTAATGCAACACTAAAAGCTACCCATGAATCTAATTAATATTGTGTCTTGTGACCCTTCATTGGAGTCTAAGCTCCATGAGAGCAAACACTAAGTCTATTCTATTTACCACTCTATGCATAGTGCTTAGCACAAAATACCTACCACATAGTAAGCACTCCATAAATACACGTGAATGAATGAGTGAATGAATAAACAGTGTGGCATTAAATTTTTATTTAACGTGACAGGGAGCAGGCCCCAAGTCACCTCTCTTCCCTCTACATACCCTAAACGTTTTGTTAGTCTCTGGCCATGTCATGTTCCCTTTATATTTCAGACTCTTTACTCAAGCTATTTGGGGCCTGGATTACAGAGCTGAAGTGGTTAAGATTGTGAATTCTGGGATCAAACCACCTGGGGTTTGTATCAGCTCTGCCACTTACTTGTTAAAAAAGCTTGAATGAGTTACTTGCCCTCTTAGTATCTGGGTTTCATTATCCAGAAGGCTAGATGAATGTTTATTGAGTTTTGGGAATAAAGTGTTCCTGTTAAATTTATAGTTAATAGAATTTCAGTGATGAGTGAAGATGCAGATGTTGCTGGTATAGGGGATTTGATTAGAGCCACATGAAACCCCTAGAGGTCCTAGTTGGCCAAGGAGTTTTAGTTTAAGTTACTTCACTTGACTCGGCTTAGTAACAATCTCTGCCACATATAATTTGAGACTTACAAAAATGTCATTAATTAGGGCTTCCAGTTCATCAGAGATTTACAGAATATCCAATTTTCTATTGCCTAGAGCCTCATTAAATGTTGGATTCAATGACTAGAAAAGAAAGCAAATAACTGAGGATTTAATGTTTGGGAGTTTATTTTATTCTTTTCTGTTTATCTTCTTAAGGCATTATTTTTAAAACACAGAAATCACAAACTCTCAACAGAGAGAAGGGAGAGAGGAAGGAAGGAAGGAAGGAAGGAAGGAAGGAAGGAAGGAAGGAAGGAAGGAAGGAAGGAAGGAAGGAAGGAAGGAAGGGAGGGAGGGAGGGAGGGAGGGAGGGAGGGAGGGAGGGAGGGAGGGAGGGAGGGAGGGAGGGAGGGAGGGAGAACCCATACATAGTACTCTATAGTATTATGTACTGTCTTTAAAAAAAATTCATCAGAGATAATAAAATAAAGGAGAAATCCACTTATTTTGCTCTGTATTTGTCCCTCTGCATCAGATCAGAAAAGAGTTGACAATACTTAAATACTAACATTTACTGAATGCCTACAATGTACTAGATGACACTGTGCTAAGTGTGTGAAATGAATTATTTAATATGATAACCCTGTGAGCCCTGTTCCAAATCTATCAAGAAAGTAAACTGAGGCAAAAAGTGTTCAAGTCTCTTGCCCAAGGTCAGATATCTGAAGTGCAGAGCACTGAGCAGTAATGCTGAGAAAGCCTATCAATTAGGATGACCTAATTAAAGATTCGGGGGTCGTTTCAGGGGTTTTGATCATATTCAAGGTAGACCACTGAGTAATTGATGGGATTGCCTCCCAGCCAAACTGATTGAACCCAACTGATTTTAGATGATGTCTGGATTTTTAAAGTCATTTACATACCAAGCCAAGTCAACCGCACAGCGATCCCATTGATCACTCAGCAACCACTATTGTTGTGGCTAAACCAAACCTAGTCATCTGGAAAAAAGTTGATTTGGTTTTTGTGTCAATTGAACTACCCTTGTGAAATGCAAAGAATGGAACCACTCTGCTAAACTAGAACCTTAATAAAATCTTAGCAGTCCTATCTCCCATTTCCAACTCTCAAGTTCAGTTAAGTGACACTTTAGTTGGTTTACTGATATCTCACATGTGCACGCCAGTAAAGTTCGCAATTGTTACTCCACACAGCTGTGGTTTACAGCTTCTCTTCACATACAACACGCTGGCACCAGAACAAAATGATTAACTTTTATATGCTTCTAACACATGGACCAGACTGTTAGAATCTGGTCTTGTGTTCTAAAGAGAAAAATACAGTTTTTATTAACATGACCCAAATTCCTGGGGGAAAAGTGTTAAATTGTGATCCATCCCTAAGTAGAGAGATTACAATTTTAATGGCTTTTTTCTAATTCATTTGACTTGAAGTGCCTGGAGTTATCTTTTAGTAAGGGGGGGAGGAATGACCTGAAAGCCCCATTATAGAGAGATTTTATAGTGGGATAAATTAATAAGCTGTAAAGGACCTTGAGACTTTTTCTCCAATATGAGCTATGAAATAAAAGCAAAGAATCTTTCATCTTAAATGGTAACATATTTCTTTTCTATGAATGAGAAGGATGCTGCCTGAGATCATCAGGATGTATTTTTCTTACATTTCTGACCATTTGAAAAATCAAAAACTGCCACATTTGCTATACTTGACAGGATCATTTAAGAAATAAAACAAAATGGCTCTAAACTGAAGTGCCACTTCGCTGTCACATTTAGGAGCTCTGTTAGAAGTATTAAACTGTGTTTGGGAAAGATAGTGGATCTGGTTCACAACAGGTACTAACTTCCCCAATCTCAGTCATTATTACAACTCGATATTGAAGTTTTTAACTTTAGTTTCTAGTTTTCTAAGGTTATTTTTAGTTTTCTAAAGAAATAGCAGCAATAAGGTCCCCAGGCCTAGAAAGGCATGAGGGACTTTTGGAAAT
This sequence comes from Miniopterus natalensis, assembly GCF_054644295.1. Taxonomy (NCBI): domain Eukaryota; kingdom Metazoa; phylum Chordata; class Mammalia; order Chiroptera; family Miniopteridae; genus Miniopterus; species Miniopterus natalensis. The sequence continues at coordinate 42,354,721 of NC_142088.1, forward strand.
GGATTTAGGACCCATGCTGGAAGACTGTCCTGGACAAGACTCGGGGAGAAAAGTCTCTGATCAGCATAGCCTCAGTGGGTTCCATTTGACTCTTGACCCTTAAGATGCTTTTCACAAAATGCATCTTACTGGCTTTGGAAGCTCTGCTCATGAGAACCACCTCTTGATATTTCTGCAGTAAAGATACCTATTGGATTTTCATACTTAATATTCCCCACACTTTTTGACCATGGAAATCTCTTATTCACTTCCCCTCATCTTCACCTCCCACAAACCTAGTGTTTTATGAAATACACTTGAGAAAACACTGCTCTTGATACCGACAATATGGGACCTTTCTGGAATCCAAAGAACTTTTTAAAAGCTGTGCTAGAACTCTGAGAATCAAGAGCAGTGACTTCTCTCACACACTGGAAAATAGTATGAAGTCAAGTCTGCATGAAATAAAATATTATTTTATGAAGAAACAAGATTTCATTTCCTTTGGGAAAACCCACAAGAAGAGCTTGTCAGCATTTCTCTCTGAGAGCAGGGATGAGGCATTTCTGTGCCAGGGCAGCAATTCTCAAACAGCCACGTTATGCAACTCATGAAATGTGGCTGGTCCGAACTGAGATGTGCCACAAGTATAAAATACACACCAGATTTCAGGGACTTAGAAGAAGTATGCTATCACAATAATTTTTACATTGATTACATGTTAAATGACAATATTTTTGATACATTGAGTAAATATATTAAAATTAATTTCACCTGTGTTATAGGCTGAATGCTTGTGTCTCCCCTCCCCCACAATTCATATCTTAAATCCTAACCCCTAAAGTGATATTTGGAGGTGGGGCCTCTGGGAGTTGATTAGGTGATTCATGAAGGCAAAGCCCTCTGATGAGATTAATGCCCTTATCAAAGAGTCTCAGAGAGGTCCCTTGTCTCTTCTAGGATGTGAGGACAGTGGTAAGACAGCTGTCTGTGAATCAGGAAGTGGGCTCTCACCGGACACCAAATCTGCCAGTACCTGGAGCTTGAACTTCCCAGCCTCCACAACTGTGAGAAATACGTATCTGCTGTTTATAAGCTACCCATCTGTGGCGTTTTGTTACAGCAGCCCAAGTGGAATAAGACAGTTTAGTTTCTTTTTACTTTTTAAAAATGTGGCTAATAGAACATTTTACATTTCTCTAGGGAACACAGTGCAATAGACCAATGGACAAAAGAGAGCCGAGAGCTTACAAACCACAGTAACTCCAGATTGAAGGATTGTCCTGGAGATTGTTAGGGGTTGGGCTGTTGACCTTAAGCTTCCTTCTAATCAGGAGGTTCTTCATGCAAACCCTTTATTTTGCAGATGGGAAGCTGGTTCAGAGAAATTAATTAAGCCTGCTGGATGCAAAGGACCAACCTAGGTTGATCTCAGCTTGTCTCTGGACTTACAGCCTAGGGCTCTTTAGCCCTCCGTAGCTGATGGGGTAGAAGAGACTACAGGTAGACTTTTTTTAAAAGGAAAGAAACACTTAAGTTCTTTACATTTGAACAACAACAAAGTACGTGGAGAATACAAATTCAAAACCCGAAGGCATTCAGGGATGGGTAAAGAAACAATGAGAATTTCAAGAGATGATCTCTTCTCCCTATAATCAAACTATGCACACATTTTGTCCTCAACAAGCCTACAAAAAAAATCAAAGATTCTTCTAGACAAGGGCCAAGGGCTGAAAACCATTAACAAAGAGAGAGGCAGGAAGGTATGAAGTTTCTCTTGGGGTTGTCCAGCTGTTGTGAGGACCCTCTGCCTCCTCCTTCAGCCTGTCAAACTTCAGAAGGATACCGCCCTTCATGGAACCTGGAAGAGGCAGCTGCTTGCTTCTGGGAAAGCCCTCACCCCACCCACTCCACCCCAGGAAGGGGGCTGGCAAGCAATTTCAGATGCCATATGCAACTGTAATTACATCTGCACTTCTCTGGCGTCTGAGTCCTAACAGGGCTGCACACTTGTCTCTCTAGATCAGAATATGGAGTTCTACATGGAGCTCCTTCTCTCTGAATTTCACAACCTGTTAAAATAAATCTCCATGCTGGTGGGCTGCCAGCCAGCACCATAAATCACAGGATGATCCGCAGTTCTGATGTGCTTCCAGTGCTCCCAGGACTACCAGGAAATTCCATTCACAAACTGCACTCTCTGCCTGAACAGACAGACTCTACTGAGTACCTCCCAAGTGCCATGTGCCTCTCTGGAAGCTAGAACATGGAGACAACTCAATGGACAAAATCCTGTCTCAGCGGAACTTACATTCTAGTGGTGCCAGAAATTTCACCCAACCCAGACCAAAAACCTCCTGGAGGAGATAATGCTAAAGCTGATTTTGTGGAGAAAAGAAAATGATGAGAAGGCAGGGGAGGGCCATAGATGGATGGTGTGGTGATGAGGGTGAAGGTGAGGGACAGAAATTATTTCAGAAAGCAGAATGAGCACGGATAACAGCACTGTGCTACGAAAGTATTGTGAACAATTCTGTATGTTGTATATAAATGAAATAGAAGACACTGTCATTGTCCTCACGGAGCTTACAATTTTCTCAAGTAGACAAGACGGTTGCATGAGACAGCTGCACAGCTGGGTAGGCCAAAGCACGGAACTGCACAGCTCTGCCTGGAAGGTGCTAGAGGTGAGGAGTCCATGGAACTAACATTTGCTATTTTCGTTACTGAAATGACCCTCAGCGTCATCTGCCCTATTTCTGTGTCAAGAATCTGACTCTCACCCATTCCAGGCTGGTGCTGCAAAGAATCCCCAGCTAGTGATGAACCTTCCAGCCCCCCAGGGTCATACCTGTAGAAAGCATGTGGTTCTCTGCTGTGCCCTGAGGCATCTCAGTTCATTTGAAATAAGCAAGAAACAGTCCCTCTTTTTCCTGTAATTTCCCCACTCATTCTGACACCTCCCCTTTCCATGAGCATGGAAGTTCCCTTGACTATATTTCAGCCCCATTTCATAAATTTTCTGACATTTTCTGTTACTAAAGATTACTTTTGGCTTTGAAGACTCATTCTTCCTTATTTTTAACCTTTAATATCGTATCAATTCAAAGTTCTTCTCCCCATCCTCCTGTCCCTCAAGGCTGGCTAGTGGCTTCATGGCTTGGCAGTCTTCTCTCCCGTGCCTCTTCTCCGGCCGGTTCCTCTGGTGTGCGAAGAGGAGGAAGGGGAGGGGAGAGGGCAGAGTTCTGTTTCCCTGACTGGGGAGGCAGCAAACTCTCTGGCTGGTCACAACTGTCCCTGGGCTTTATGGGGAGAGGTGGTGGCTCCCACATGGCCCACAGGTAAGGGGGGCTCATATTGAACAGCTCCCTCAGCCCTTAGTGATCTGTTATGAGCTGAACTGTACCACCACCACCCAAATTCACATGCTGAAGTCCTAACCCCCAGCACCTCAGAATGGATTGCATTTGGAGACAGAACCAAGGTGCTTAAGTTCAAATGAGGTCCTGTGAGTGGGCCCTCATCCAATGTGACTGTTGTCCTTATAAGAAGAGACTAGGACAGGGACAATATACAAACAGATCAAGGGGTAACCATGTGAGGACACTGAAAAGGCAGCCATCTGCAAGCCAAGGAGGGAGGCCTCAGAAGAAATCAAACCTACCAACCTAGGTCTTGGACTTCTAGCCTCCAGAGCTGTGAGATAATACATTTCTTTTATTTAAGCCACTTCTTGTTTATGGTGCCTTATGATGTCAGCCCTAGTAAATTACTACAGACTGGAACTCAGGACTTGGATTTTAGCTTTAGTTTCTACCTTGTAGTAATTGCTGAGTTTTTAGCAAATATTTACTGAGGACTCACTATGCACTGGGCATTGCTGAGGGTCCCAGGTAAACAGTGGTAAACAGGACTCATATGGGCTCTGCTCTCAAGGAGCTTACAGGCTAGCATTAGGGACTATATGAGGTGGGTGGAATAGAGATAGAGAGGATAACGTCAGCCCCTGTTGGAGACATTTACACTGGGTGAGTGGGCAGCATGGAGCTACTTTCCATTGGGTGGGCATAGAAGGCTTCTCTTTGGAAGTAAGACTGAAGCTGAATTCTGGATCACAAGGTAGAGAGAGGCCTGTAAAGATCTGGGCGAAAGCGTGTTCCAGGCAGAGTGAGCAGCTGGTGCAGAATCAAGAAAAGGCTTGGAATGTCTAGGAGCAGAGTGAAGACAGAGTGAGGGGTAGAGTTCAAGGAGATGGGGTCAGAGGCAGGCAGGGACAGATCATGGGAATCATGGGAGAGTTTTTAGACAAAGAAAGGAGTTTGGATTTTATTCCAGGTGTGATGAAGAGCCATTGGAGGCTTTGAGCAGGGAAGTGGCATGATCAGATCTACATTTTTGGAAAGACTGTAGTTTAGCTGTTAGGTTGTCTGAGGCAAGAGTAGAAAGAGGGCTTAGTTAGAGGTTCTCTCTGAAAAGCAATAGAAAAAATATCCTCATGTGAGGATTAACAAAACAAAAAAAAAAGAAGAAGAAAGTTGGAGAAATCACACTACCTGCCTTTAAGACTTACTATAAAAGCTACAAGAGTAAAAGCAGTGTGGTATTGGTGAAGAGTTAGAGACACAGATCAATGAAACAGAACCCACCCTCTATTCAGCAGTTCACTATCGTGTTTGCATCTAGCTTCCCTCCCTTTGTCCTGAGCCCTTTGCTCCTGTCTTGTTCACTTAATCATCCCACTTCACCTCCCCCTCCTTTCCATGCAGTAGCCCTTGACTCAGAATGCCTCATTACTCCCAGGCTGCTCAATTTTCTCTAGCCTTTTATTTATTTGTTTTAAAATCTCCTCCAAGAAGCCTTTCTTAGTTAAAAGAACTCTTTTCCTTGTCAACTCATGGTATTTCCATGACTTTTCCTTGTTTTTACTTGTATAGACACAATACTTATATTGCCCCCATTTATTGATTTACATGGCTGTTAAGAATTTACTCTTTTTTTGGTATTTTTTTAATACATTTTAGGATTTGGCAATGTCTATCTCTCCCTGACTGTTCCAGCTGGGGTTTTCTTTTATTTCTTGTAGAAATCACCTATGCTTAGCACCATATTCAGAAAGATGATAAATATATAATTGTCTTTTGACTGAGATACATTCCTAAATTAAACAGAATGAAATGGGTCTCTTTGTGAGGAGGAACTGACTCGCCAGTGCTCCCTGACAGGGTTGGCTCATTATAGCTTCTGTTTCAGGAAGAGCTGAGCACGGTCCATATCTGTGACCCTGGAACTTGGTCATTTAGAGCCAGCTCATCCTGCTAACTCATTTGCTGAGTTGTCAGGATTGAGAAGCAGCCATAAATGGAAAATGAAAACTCTGAGAGATGGTTGCCAAATGGCTCCTCTGAAGAGCTTAATGCATTTAATATGGGGAGCTACAGAATCAGGAACAGTCAACAGCAAGTATTCTAGCAATGTGGGGGCTCATCTTGCTCCCCCCATCCAAATAAAAAGTCAAGATTGAGAAACTTGACTGTTGATTTTACCAAAAATCAAATTCCAAGGGAGAGATCTGAGAGTCCTTGGAAGGAGCCAATGGAGACAAAAACTCAGTTCTAGATTCTGATGCAAAACCAGACTTTCAGGCTCAGACAATGTCCCTCTGGAGCTACTCTTGTTTTTTCTAGTTTCTCCTTAGTTCCTAACACCATTAAAACCCCAAACTACTCTTTGGAAGTCAGGGTTCATGATTCAAAGACAGAAAAGGGTTTTTCAAGTTCCCTTTGAAATCTCTCTTTCTGCCTCTGAGCCTTTTGAACTTTCCCCTAGCTTACTAGTAGCAAGTGGAACATTCCCCAAACAGGAAAATATGCCACGAAACCTTGTTATAACATCTTTCCTTTTAATGTTTTTCTACATAGATCACTCAGTTTGAAAAGTCCCAGCTGAAGGGTTAGAAAGCAATGTTGCTGCCACATCAAATTTTCACACATAAAATCTTCAGAGAATTTCCCATCAATAGGAAGAATTACAAAGAAAATTTCATCACGTCTGAAGTGACCCATCTGCAGGCCAAAAAGTGGTCGTATAAGTATAAGCAGCGAACAGAGAGAACCCATATTGACTGCAGCTGCCTCCATTTACCCAATCGACACTGAATACTTTAGACCAAGAGCCTGCCCCTCAGGCAGAGGCATCATCCCCACCAGATGCAGCTGTGTGCCAGGCCACAGAAGCCACTGCCAGTAACAGGGCTGCAGAAACCTGGGAGAAGCCAAGGACTCCAGGCCTCAGAATTTCATGTTCTATGTTTTTTAAATCTTTTCAGGTTATTTAGGGATGTGCAGTGTAAACAGGAAGGTGCATACAGGAAACTGCCAATTGCATCACTCTACCTGATTTTATATTATGGTTTCTCACACACACACACACACACACACATACACACACACACACACACACGTCAATCCTCTCAACCTTGATAAGAAATTAAACTAGGGAACAATATCTCTGTTTGATATCCACTAATGAAGGGTTGTTCCCTGCCCAGCAGCCCTGAGAGGAAGCTGATTTTAAAGGACAGGAAGGTCAGCTGGAGGCACTCTGACGCCTGTATTTGAAAGCAAAGAACAGCAATTGTTTAGCTACCAATGAACTTCAACTTAACTGAACAGAAAACCTGAGATAAAGAAATTTTAAAAAAGGTTTTTTTAGATTCTAAGATATCTTCTCTATATTTTGGTAAGAAAAGCATTATTGTGAAATAGAATGCATGCACAGAGAAGTGTGCAAAACATAAATATACAGCATAATAAATATTATAGAGCAAGCATCCATGTAACCACCACCAAGGCCAAGAGCGAGAACATGCTGACATCTCACAGGGATCTCTCCTCTCAGAGAGGAGTCCAGAGCTGAACATCTTTTTTAGGTTTCGGGCTAACAACCTCCAAGGGTTCCCAACTTTGACCTTTTCCTTCCTCTCTGTAGCTCATCTCCTAAAAGAAGTTTATAAAATAATTGCCCATATCATCTATGCTCATTGAATTAGTGCCCCATTTAAGTGTTTGAGGGCTTGAAGCAGGATAAATAAAAATAAAAATGACCATGAAAATGGTTTCTCATGCACTGAAAATATTAGCATATTCTTTTCCAAAACGCTGGGACCTCGCTTCCAGCCGGAACACTGGGATATACAGCCAAGTCTCCCTTAGTAAGGGGCAAGTGCCTTAAACAACTATTTGCAATTTCAGCAAAAGCAGCATGACCTATTTGTATCCATTAAGGTTTTCCCACCTTCAAAGGCTATAAAATAATAAAACCAAAAAATATATAATATGGACATTTTAAAATTTAGAAACTTAATTAATATTCTGACCTTCAGCATAGGATGCACAGTCTCTTTAGAACTGAGTTTTGAGGGCAGATATTGTCATAAGGAGATAAGTTACTATCCAATTCTAGACAGAAAGTAAAGGTAAAAGAAAGCTCCAGTTGCTCTCGGGCAAAGTCATATTATCTTCATCTCCATGTCCCCCTTTGCTGCCTAACAGTGCCTTATTAGAAGCTGTTCTATGAATGTCTGCTGTTCAAAGGCATTTTTACATGAATAATTTCAGAAAAAGAAAACAGAATCATGCTTATTAGTTTTGATGTGTATTCGTGGCTTGTTATTTATACTCAAAATGTAGAGAAAATAAAGCTTAGAATTTCAAGAGAAATTATTATGCATAATATACAACTCAGGAATACAAGGAAGCTTTTCAGGAAGACACTTTTGTTTCTAGTCTTTACTGTTCACTTTAGTTTCCTCCAGTTGGTGTGGAATGCAGTTTCCAGGCAAGATTCAGAAAGAGCTAAAAGACCGGAGGAAAGCTCACTTGGAGAAAAACAAACAAAAAAAAGAAGCAGAGGCTATCTCTTTGTTCCTGTTCCCTCCCCTTTTAGGTAAGCAGGAAAAACAGGCGGCGGAGCCTGACTTCTTACACAGTGCCACCTAGTGGCCTAGACTGCGAACTTGTTTTTATTTTGCCAAAGGTTGAAAAATTGGAAATGCCAAAGCTATATAAACAGATTTGACAAATTGTTAGTTATATTTATGGGAGAGTGTTAATTTCAGCTGCTAAGACACTTGGATATATTTTATTTCAAAGAGTACATCTCTTATTCATAATGGTGTATCTTCACCTCTGTACAACAGAGTTGTCTGATGAGTCTATACCTTGTGTCTGGTCAGGGAGCGCCAGCCCTGCCCACACCTGTCCATCTCCAGAAGTCTGTAATAAAGCAAATACTGGCTGTGCCCAAGGAAGTCTGGAGAGGAAACTGGAAGGCAGCCTTTTGGTGGGCACTCTACTATTTCTGTTTAGAGGAGCATGTTTGAATAGAATTAAGAACCTAGTTTCAACTTTCCTCCCAAGTGAAGATAAAGCAAAGGCTGTATTGTTGTAGACTGTGGCTTTTTTTCTAATGAACCTTTTCATTCCTCTGCACGTTGCTAAAAATCAGACCTGGCAGCTACTCTCTTTTAACGTGCAAAGGTCTCATGCTAGACATGGTTACCAATGATTTCAAGAGGGGGATGGGAAGAAAAGAAGAGGAAATTATGAACAATGATAAAGAGGTTTCTTAAAAGCATACCCATAGCTGTTTCCAGACATAGCCTCAAAAACAAAGCCCTTGAGAGAAGAGCTGTGGGAAAATCTGAAATCAGCTGCCCAGCTAAAAGCAGCAGAATCCTGGGTAAATCAAAGGAGCTTGACTCAATTAGAACACATTTGGTGAAATGGCGAAGATCAGAAAGTGCCATCCTTTGGCTCTAGCTTCCAGCTTCCTGCTTCCTGGCATGAGAACTGACGAAGCAACTGAACATAAGCTGACTATACGTAGGCATAGGCCGTGTATGTAGGCCAGTCATGGGCCTGTTCCAAGTAAGTCAGGAGAGTGGTGGGGTGTGGTCAGTGACTGGGTGGGAAATTGAGCCAGGAACCTCTGAGATCCCCATGATTGAATGACTTTGATTCACTATACTCCCTTCACTTGGAATCATATATGAACAGAAATAATCTTTCTAATGATTCTAGGTAAGCTGAGACCACCTTAGAGTGTTAGCATGAATTAATAACATATGGTTTTAAAAATGGAAGAATGAAAAAAAGCAGGTAGAGAAAACGAGAAGTGTAAGAGTTGATGTTAGAGACAGTGTGTGTGTATGTGTACATATGTATATATATATACGATGCTGTGCAATTAAATTGCAAAAGAAACAATCACTTCCTTTTCTGGACCTTAGTCAGGTAGACCTTTATCCCTGCTTAAAGCTGCAGCCCTGGCAGTGCTGAGACACTAAGTGGAAGACCCCAGCAGGGCTCGCAGAAGCATCAGTTGCAGGGCTGTCGGGGTGGTTCCAAGTACCTGTTTTGGTTAAAGGGATTGAGAAGAGTCGCTGGAGAAGCCTGTTTTCTGATGTTCTCAGGACTACAACCACGTCGGCAGGGAGAGTGTCTCTATTTTTCTCAAGAAACCCAGAAGCATCATATGATACCTGCAAGATGAAGACCAAACTGCAGGTTAGGCAATGCCCGTGGTCACTGGTGACGCCAGGAGCTGTCTGGGGTCAGTCATTCATCGACCTCTGTACAGAATTCATCTTGGCACAGCCATGCTTTTAAATCCAGACCACCAGATAAGGGGAAATTTTGTAATTTTTGACAGGCCAGTTTATCTTAACTTCTTGTTCAGTTGCTCTTTGAAGAGTCAAATCAAAGTGATATCACATCAGAATAATTATTAAAACAAATGAGGCACTCACTGTATGTGACGCGTCTATCCTATGAGGTAAGCACTGCTATTATCTCCATTTTATTGGTGGGCAAATAGAGGCTTAGAGAGAGGCTGAATAATGTGCCTGTGGTCACATATTTCACAGGTGGTGGGCAGGCATCCAAACCCAGGCGATTTGGTGCCATGCTCATAACCACTATACCCTAACTGCTTCCCAAGGTACTACTCATGGCCCGGAGTGACTGCTCAGGGATGCTGAGCAGTTCTCAGTTCCCAGTTCTCGGGGAGAGGGGAGAGGGAAGAGGGGAGAGGGGAGAGGGGATCCAGGCCAGAGAGATTTTAAGGAACACTCCAGAGAAATAAGTGTTAGTGGCAAATGAACTCAGGAAAGGACACAACCCAGAAAGAAAAGAATCCCTTTTTTCCTTAAAGTCAAGAAAGGAGAGGGAGAAGTGGGGAAGGAAAGGGGTGGGTAAGACATAGGTATAAAAGGACAGAGAGGGAGAGAGGTGTGAGGAATGGGAGACAGGTAAGAAGAATGGGGGAGGGAGGATCAGGCCCATGTGGGTATCGAATGGGCCTGACGTTAATAAGCAGACATCAAAGGTACATGAAGAACCTACAGGCAGACACTGGATTCCAATTTCCTCCAAAGGTGCAAAATAGATGCCATCATGTACTATGTGGAAAGAAAGACAATCCCCTTTACTTGTGAAGGGGTTCAGAATAAGTGACCCCCAAATATTTTGAGTTAAAAGCAATCGAAACCTAGAAGAATCAGGAAAAGCTCTTTTTTCTTCCCCCTCAAATGCCTAAATTTATGTTGGAAGGGGGCCTGTACCAGGAAGAAAACTAGTACCAGAGATTTTATCTAAGCAACTTGTCTGCAACACAGGGCAAACTTTCGTTTTCTGAACAGCCCCTCCGCCTTCCTCTGAATGACCCTTCTTCCTTTGCATCCCCAGGCCCCTACTCCTTTCCTTAGCTCAGGATGTTATATAAGCTGCAGTTGCCTAGCTGCCCTTTGGGTCTCATATTTTATTGGGATGCTGTACATACATAACTACATTTTTTTCTCCTGTTAATGTATCTTATATCAATTTAATTATTAAACCAGCCAAAGAACCTAGATAGGAAGAAGAAAATTTATCTGCCCTTTCACGTGTATTAGATTGCCTTTCAACCAAACTTCAGTCAAGCAAAATTTATTTTAATGTCATGATATGAATTTGAGAAATAATTTCAATAAATCTCAAATCCAAAATGCCCTTTATTGAACTCCTACCTATTTCTTGGACCCAGGGCCTCAGCAGACCCCACCAGAACCGATTAGCCATAATTCAAATGTCTCCTCTGAGAGGAATTTGAGCAATGAGTTGTTGGCTACGGGACTAGAGAATTTCCTGAATCAGTAGCTAACCTACATCAGGAACCTGAAATTGAGGCTGAGGCATAGTCATGAAAAGGAGAAGTTTTGGTTAATGTTATAAAAGCTTACCATCTAGATGACAAAGTGAAATTATTTTTCCTTTTCATGTAGACACGTTTGGTGTCTGTAGACATATACTCCAAATGTTAAAAATGGAGCCCCACTGTGACATTAACTCTCCTCCGTTTACCTACACATCTCCAAATGACTTTTGAATGTGAACATTCACCGCTAAACACTGAGAAAACTATAATATGTTTTCTCTCTAAAGAGCTGGCACTTCCAGGCCAAACCTTGGGTGAGGAGCAGATGGCAGCTCGCCGGCCACCCGTGAGAAACTGCTTGTGCACCAGGGGCAACTTTCTGTGAGTGGCACCACTGAGAAAGTTTGGGAGCTATGATTAGGTGTTCAAGAAGAATTAAAAGGACACAGAAATCTGCAAGCAATTTCATGAGTGGCACAGACAGGGTAATAGGGACACTTTCCCCTCGTCAAATCGGGGATTAATAACCCCCACTCGTCTCACCTTTCCCGCATAGTGCCGAATGCCGAAGCACAGCTCCACTCCCTTGGGCCTCCAGAAGTATTTGCAGCGTAGGTTGTCTTCAAATTTATCTGTGTGGATTTTCATGTTTAAAGGTTACAACATGAATTGTTTCCTCCGTCAAACAAGAACTTGCTCCTTGAACCGTGAGTGACCCAGAACAAAAGATTTCAGAGGAGCCTGATATTATCATTGTATGTATGTGGTGGAGAAAGGTCCTCCAGTGAAGTGGGCATTCACAATACAGCACTCATTTGGTTGTTTCACGTTGTCTTTAGTGTCAGGCCGTACTCTGAGATCTCATGTTCTGCTCTAAGAACTCCCAGCATGGAGCACGGACACTGATGACACCAGAGGTCGGCAAATTAGCTTCAGAACCATGAAGATTTCCCGTGGAAGGCAAATACTCATCCTGGCAACTTGCAACAATTTTATAGGTAACACGAAACCAATGAGGGTGACAATCTCAATCCCTAGAAGTGAATCTCTCTCCCACAAATCAATTTTCCATCTGGGGAAACGGCTTGAAACTTTCTGTTCTCCCTCAACAATCCACTTTGCTATTGTTGTGATGAGAGCCACCTCGTGTGAGGAATGGGGGAAGTACTAAAGGGATGCAAGGATTTGAGCTTTGCTGCCTCAAGCATCTCACAATCTAAGCGAGGGCCAGGGCCCTGTGCAACACTGAAGATCTGAGAAGGAGGAGGTCAAGGGCAACAGGAGGAAGAGGGCCTTTCATGCCAGGAGTAGGTGTTTTATTGTCATGTAGCCCAATGAAAAGATGGCTTTAAACAGACTAAATTAGCTAGAGGGGGAGAGTAGAAGCCTAGAAGCCAGGAGACTAGAAGGGGCTTGTATACAAACTTGGATTAGAGGCACAAGAGGGGTCAGGGGGAGATATGAGAGGAAGGTAAGAAATGGAGGGGCAGCAAGTGGTTATGGGAAACAAGGAGAGTGTATAAAAATGATGTTGACATAGGGTAACAGTATTTCCATTCGCAGCAAATGGATAGTGGGGAGAGTGTGAGAGACTTAAGATACAAATTCTACCAGGACATTTGCTGGACATTTTAATTCACTAAAAGCAAGGTCTACACTTTTACAACCCACCAGGTTGTACACAGGACAGGTCCACTGAACCATATTCATTTGATGACATAAGCCAAGTTCTCTTCTGAGCGTATATGCCTTTCCAAAAGACACCTACCAACCAGGGTCTGATCAGTGGCTTGGGGAAACCGACTTTCCTCATCTAGAAGTGCCAGTAGTCCCAGGGGTTTCTGGAGGAACATATCCAAGAGTGGTCGATTGTCCTCATAGTCCACAGGCGTAGCATCAATGCCCTCATTCTGATATTCCATCTGGAAGGAAACGGGAATGAATCTCTCCAGCCCCAAACTGGCCTAGGTACCAACCACTAGGTTGCTTTGGCATGAACTTTCTTTGTCTGGCAACACTGAGCACATGTGGAAAACAGGGTGTGTTTTATGTTGGTAAAGGACTCCTCTGCATATGACATTGTTAAAGCTTTGGGTTTAAGCCTGACCTACGGGTGGCCTGGGTAGGCAGCTAAAGCTGGCAAATGAAGGGATGGCTGCCTGTCTCCCAAAAATGATTTGACAACTTATAATTTAGAAACTGATGTAGAAAAGGGGAGAAGCTAAAAAAATTTTTATTTATTTTGGTGACAAGTATGGTTTAAAGCAGAGAGAAAGCAGACTTCTATCTTCTGCAAAGGATTCTGCAAGGGAATCACCTGGGGCTGAAAAACTAGAAAAACTCCAGATTTCCCTGGGAAATAAATGGATGGAACTTGGACTGAAACAGGTCGAGGTTTGTCCAGGGTGGGTAGGGAGAGGAGTGCAGTATGGATTTATCCAGACCCAGTGATAAAACCAATACTGGCATTTTTAGTCCATGTCTTTGTGTTTCTCTAATCATATTATAGTTTGTGTGTCCTCACTTCTGCATTAAAACAAGGGGCTTGGCCAGAATGTTTCATTATTGCAACTACTTCATCTGGGAGAGCCTTGGGGCTGGGGTGGAGGAGAAGGGTCCAAGTAGCTTCACAGACTGTTTTATTTACTAGTAAACTCATTGGGGAAAGACTTCCATGTCAGAAAACTAATAACATATCTTCCTTTCCCCAGAGACACCCATCCATTTCCTGTGGGATCTAGTGAGCAGGAGGTGGGGGGTGGGGAGGACCAGTTTGAGAGTTAAGAACAAGAACATGTGTCCTGAATTCAAGATCATTCCGTGTCATCTTGGACATGATCATAGATATTTTTAGTTAAATAAAGTAGAGGAAAACCCAGCATTTTGGGCAATACACATGAAACAGTTTGGGAGACACATTTAAATAATTGACTTGGCACCAGCTCCACTCAAGGGAGGAAATGTACCTTTCCACAAAAATCAAGGCCTCTTTGTTTTTTTCAGGCTGAATTTAGACCATTGATTTATTTTGACAGGACGGCCTCACCAGTGGGTTTTTTCTGTTTTGGGGTTTCGTTTTTTTTTCTTTAGAGCCTTTTACCTGTTAGCCTGACTAACAGGGTTTCTGATTCAAATTGTGGGCAGCTTGGTTTACTGACTTCAGAGTTCACTATTACCTGCTCAAGAGCAAAAACGTGCTGATTGAAATAGTACTGGATTTGTTCATTGGCGATGTTTATGCAGAGCTGCTCAAATGAATTTCTCCGAAAGTTCTCAAATCCAAAAATATCCAGTATCCCCACATTCATACCATCGTCCGCACTACTGCATGAGAGAGAATACAACCTTTCAGGGAAGGAAACACTCATCTCAGAGGATGGTGAGATATATGTGCCCGCTATTTATCAATTCATATACCCTCCCATGGAAAGCAGTGTCCTGCTGCCTCTAAGGGAGAAACAGTTTGTGTCTTAAACCATTTGTTCCTTTAGTCTTTCAACAATACTTCCAACTCTTTTTAAAAGCACTAGAATCTCTTAAAGTCTTACTCATCAGCTCCATATAGAAAGAGATTAAAGAGAAACCACTCTGAATGGGCTGGAGCTGCTGCTCATTCATTCTTCCAATTGCCGCCCACAATAGAGGTAGTAGTGGTAATAATGTGCTTTAACACTTTTCATGAAATGTCTCAGTTGATTCTAAAACAACACGATAAGGAGAATATTATTATCCTAATTTTACAGATAAGAAAACCATCACTTAGAACATGCAGCTGATTAAGCTGTAGAACTTGGATGCAAATCCTGTTTGTCCAGCTCCAAGCCAAGCCTGTTCTCTTAAACACTACACTGCCCTGGCTCTGTCAATTGTCTGCCTTTCAGGTATGACCAGTTCCGCTCTCCTGGATCCCAATACATTTTTAAAAGTAGAAGACCTAAGAGCTTTGCTAAAGAAAACCCAAGAGAGGACCGAATGCTTTCTCTTGTAAAATCTGAGACCCCAGGGTTGATGACAGCTCTTCGGAGAACTCTGCTCCCTGGGGGAACTTGCCATATGTTTTTGTCTGGCTGCAGGAGTGTATTGATGCGATTTACAATCCAGCTGAAGAGCCTCCCATACAGGGCTTTGGACATGGCATCTCGGACATCCTCGGCCCTGTCAACAGTGTTGGCACGGATGATGGTCTCTCCTCGGGTGACCACACAACGAGAAGTGAGGGCCTCCTGCAGCTCTTCAGGGCGGATGCAGAGAACAGAGGCAGCTGGAACAAAGGGCAAGGATGACACTGGAGAATAAGCCTATCCATCCATTCATTCAGCCAGCCAGTATTTATTCAACATCTACTATGTGCCAGACTCTATCCTTAGCACTTCAAAGATAAACAAGCCAGGTTCCTAACCCGAGAAGCATCCAGACTGATGCAGTATCTCCCAAACTGTTCCAAAAGCTCTGCCCAGGTGTTAGATTTTAAAAAGTGGGAGGAGGTAGCATTGGTCAGGTAAGTTAGAGCAATTTCTGGTGACTATAGTCTCCTCTTAGAGAGTCACAACACACATTAGTATATTAAAGGCCATAAAAAGTGCTATACTTTAACACCAAAGGTATTAATTTGATTTAAACAAGTTTTTTTTTAAACTCAGGATTCTCATTCCTTGTTGCCACCGTTATTACTTGTAACACTAAAAGTAATTAAGTGCCTGCTTTCTCCCTTGCAGTTGTTGATTCAGTGGATTCAGGGTGGGGTCCAACCTCTGTATTATTTTCAAAAACTTGTAGATGATTTTCAAAAGCTGCCAGTGTTGAGAACCATGGCCCAAAGTTACCTGCCATGGGATTCTTCTCTGCAGGACACCTATTTTCAGCTCATGGAAAGAACACTGATGTTCTATAAGACATTGTTAGGGAAATACTGGGTAGTGAGAACACTCAGAGCCAGCAGAAGAACCAGCAGCAGCTGCTCCATCTTTTATAGAGTCTTAAAAACCTAAGTGAAAGATGTACTTTGGCAACACAGTGTACAGGCACCAAATAATTACCATTTTTTAAAGCTTCAGCATTGGGCACTTCACTTTTATCGGTTTGATGTTGAGAAGAAATAGCTGCAAACTCAATGTTCCCAATATTCAAAATCCCAGCCAAAATCCTATACACTGAGTGCACCTCCTGAAAAAGACATCGGGAACCATGTTTGAAGGTGATTACTAACAAAACCAATGAAGCACTAGCACTGCGTTGGAAACTGCTCATTGTCGCCAAAGTCCACCCTTCCCCTTTTCCTGGTACACAAGCAAATTCCTTAACCTCCTTTGTAGTTAGGTGTGGCCATGTAATTAAATTCTTAACAAAGGAGCAAGTGGGCTGATGTGGGCCATTTCTGGGCCTGGCCTTATGGAAGCCAGCATGCCTCTTGCTTGCTTTCTTCGTATTGCTGGCAGGAACTCCCAGCCACCCAGACTCAACCAAGCCATGAATTAGGATGCCCAAGACCAATGACTGCATGAAATGGAGTTGTTCTGCAACTTGAACCTCTTACCTTGGAATGCTGTAAGAGAGAACTGGTCTTCTTTGTTCTTTAAGCTACTTTTATCCATTTACTCTAACTAATACCAGCTTCCAAGTTCAGGTACAGTTTTTTCTTCAAAATAAGAAAGGAGATGCTTCCTTAACCTCTTTTGAATATAGCTCTTATGAAACAGTTGGCAGGGCATTCGTTAATGGCTCACTAGAACATTTTGAAGTTAAATGATGGAGTATATAGTTATGAATGAGGTGAGGAAATATTTTGAAAGGCACAATAGAAATTATCTGTGATAATGTGATATAACAAGTATATAGTATTTGGTCTTCATAGGGATTTCTGGCACAAAATCCATGGAAATTTTCTGAGTGATACAGATGAGAGGCATGTCCTTTGTTATTCATAATAAGCCCCTTTCAACCACACTTGAGTGTGTCCTAATGTGGTGACTCTTGGAGGATGGCAGCTTGTTTTCAGAGAAACTGGCCCTGTGATTAAAGGGTTAGAACTTTTAGCCAAACCCTGGACCTTCAGGGAAGGGAGAAGGGCTGGAGACTGAGTTAATCACCAACAGCAATGATTTAATCAGCCGTGTCTATGTAATAGAGCCTCCATTAAAACCCCTCATTGATAAGGTTCAGAGCACTCCCGGGTTGGTGAACACAGGAAATTGGTGAGAGGAAGTGGTGCCCCCTCTCCCAATACCCTGCTCTGTGCATCTCTTCCACTTAGCTGTTCCTGAGTTGCACCCTTTATGATAAGTAAATGGTAACAGTAAGTAAACTGTTTCCTGAGTTCTGGGAGTCCTAGCAAATTACTGAACCTGAGGAGGGGTTCTTGGGAACCCAATTTATAGCCAGTCAGGCAGAAGTAGAAAAACCCTGGGACTTGCGACTGGTGTTCGAAGTAGGGGCAGTGTTGTGGGAATGAGCCCCTAACTTGTGGGATGTGATGCTAACTCCAGGGAGACAGTGTCAGAGTTCAATTGTAGGGGAATTGGTTGGTCTCGGGGGAAAACTGCACATATTTGGTGTCACAAATGTTGTAAAAACAGTTCAGATGATCTTCAGTCCTATTTTTATATTGAAATTGAATACATAAGTAGCATTAATGGTGAAACATAACGTTTTTTTAATTTAAACATTTGCATTCCTATAGGTGAGACAATGACATGTACAGCCAGGAAATTTCCACATCTTATGCTTATAGATAGAGAAAAGTACTTCCACCAAAAATACTGTGCTGGGGGACTTGATTTAGTACCGCACATAGCTGCAAACTAATAGAAACTGTCATTAGACCACTGATAAAGCATTGTCCCCAGTTGAGCCTTCCTGTAAACATTACTCAGTAAAGCTGAAAACACGAACACAGACTGTACTAGTGACATCTGCTGGATACCTGATAATACTACCAAGACAAATGAGGATTTTAAACCAGGCTCTACTGTAGATAAATATTGTTGGTTAAACTTCTAAATCAAATGCTAGATGTCATGTTTCTGACGTCAAGAAGCATTGTTTTAATCACACAACTTACAAGTGACTAAAGGGAACATCTACCAAATGAGTTTTCTGAGACTGGCCTGGATTTAACATGATAGCATCTCATTACCTCCATCAATACAGTGTGAGGCTTACAGACCACAACTAGCGAGGAATTTCTATACTTTTTTTTTTTTTTGCACAGGAGTTAGGATGGCTTAATTTAAGAAGACATAGCATATTTAATTTCTTTTGTTTTTAACTTTATCTTAAAACAGCATGTGTTTTATTATTATTTGCAGTACAATTGTATTATTAGAACAGCACCACTATATACTTTCATTTAGAGTTAGGACCAATCTCTTCATAGTATTCTATAACTATCACTGTCCTCATTGAAAGCAAAATAGTATTAACCCTGTGACTAACTTCTCTATTGCTCCTGTACTCTTCAGGAAGTATGCCCCTAACCACTTTGGCATGGCCTAGGACTTTAAATGGCTTGACTGCCATCTCTACCATGCATCTTTGATAACAACAGCTCTATAAATTAATAACCATAAAGGTCCTTTAACAATGCTGGAACGTGTGTAATTGCTCTCCTCTAAGGAGCCAAGGGAAATAGATTTCTATTTTTATCTGACCTTTGGGATTTTCCACTGTCTGACAGTTTAAAGTCCGTGGGAGGCTGACAGAGAAAATTAACAGCTGGCTAGAAAGAAGAAAGGTATTATTACGACTAAAATCAACAGTGCTGGGGAGGGAAGGGCTGACCAAACTCATTGGATTACAGAAGCAATCCTTTATCCAGAATGGCTGTCCCAGGGTAACTCAAGTGTCTTGTAATCTAATCCCTTAAGATTTAACACTCTCACCTACCTCCTAATCATTCACCTCCTTTGTTGGAAGAGCAAAAGAATCTGGATATTTTGCAAAATTGATGGCATGAAGCCCAGAAACTATGGCATAAATGTATCACAGAATAATATTTGAGAGCCTAGGGTTATAAATACTTTCTGTCACCTCTAGCATATATTTAATAGAGATAGCCTGTATCTAGTACGATAAGGGGGGTACAGGACTTTGAGCTACAGTTAATAATGTGCAGCTCTGTACCATGGAGAAGGAAGTGACTGCAAGTTGAAAGGTTTAAATGAACTTGTTAGGTGCTCAAGGAACTACTTGCATAAATATATTTCTGTGGCTTGGGTGTAACCTGCATTTCCTGTACTCCTGTTACACAGTCCACTGTAATGGCTAGAACAGCCCCAGCTCAGAAAAGGGCAGTACAGTGGCACCTTTGACCAACATTTCTGTTTCCGAGCACTGTAAACCTGGACACAAACGCTTCGGTTTCCGAACACGCCTCAGAAGTCGAACACACCACGTGGCTCCCGCTGAGGGCAGGATCCTGAGGCCCAGCTGTCGGCTATGGATCCCTTGGTTTTCAAGTGTTTCAGACCTCGAAGGGTCTTCCAGAACGGATTACATTCGAAAACCGAGGGACCACTGTATTATTTTGTTATCCCAGCTGTAGTGAATGAATAACAGTGACAACAATTCATAGGCAAGTGGCACTTACAACAGCACTTCCACTTTTATGTTCCTCTGTGCAGCTTGTTAAAATGCAGATTCTGATTCAGTCGTTCTGACTCAGGGTGGACCTGAGAGTCTGCATTTCTAACAAGCTCTCAGGTGACGACAATGTTTCTGGTCCTTGGGTCACTCTGAGTAGCGACACCTTATAACATGACCAATGTGGTATCTGAAAAGCAAGTAACCTGCCCCAAGTTGGAACATTCAAGTTGTTAATCACATTGATCCAAGAATATTAACGCTTGAGTTTCCTTCTCTCCTGACAATCGCTTACCTTGTCCGTGAAGCCTATAATCCTGAAACAATGCTGAATGGCTTCGAATTGTCTTCTGTAAGACTCCTTGGAAGTTATGTCATGCATCACCCTTCCAGTCTCATCAGCTATGTACCTGAATGGAGTGTGACCAAACAGAGCAATCACTGACTTGGTAAATGGCACCCCAAACACCAGGTCATCATCAGGGTCCTTTGCAGGGGCATCCCTCGTACTCGGTGGATTAATGGTGTACAAGGCTGAGTAAAATGCCTGCAGTTGAGTTTTGAACATTCTAGAAAATGCAAATGGTGAGAGGTAGTCCCTGCCATCTCATCCTGAGTATTTCAGCTGGAGACTATGAATGCCCAGTTAGGAAAACAGCCCCATTTATTCCCAAATTTTGTCAACTGCTATTTATATATCCATTAAAAGGTAACACAATCAAAACCCCCAACACTTACCTAGGAGGCTTTTCCTCAGGAAGTCTGAACTCAGAAAGTTTCTTTTGGTGATAAAGACCAGCATAAATATAGTAAAAGATATGAAAATTTTTCTCTCCCCTTAAAAAGAGGAAGAGGGGACATTATTAATAACATATTTTGGGCTTCCACACCCCAACTAATTTACACCATTTCCTTTCTGTGCAATATATTATTCTGTAGCAATTTTTAATTTTCAGGCAATTAAATATGCTACATCCCAATTACAGAATAGTAATAGTGATAGGATTAGTATAGTAATTGGAACAATGTCACATTATTAAACACATGCTTACTGTACACAGAAGGAGGTTTGAGAGAATAGAACATTTACAGATAACAGCTCAGATTACAGGTGTTTAGAGATCTTTCTATTCCAGCCCAAATGACTATGCATCTGTGCCCATGCCTTCTGTTTGCGGCCCATGTTGCTTCAGAAACAATGATATACAGCTTAGAGAGCTCGGCCAAACTCCCTACATTACTGGAGCCTCAGACAGCAAGTGGCTCACCAGTTCGTACAGCAAATTAGGGAGTGGAATTGGTCCCAAACTGAGGTCTTTACTCTTTCAAATACAATTCACAATGACATCATCAGTCCCCTTGGTCTCCTGCTGTCCACCATCTCTTAGGCCACCATGGCCAGGGCCCTTTCAGGTAGATGCTGCTCTAAGTGTGGTCTAAGGACTGCTGTCAGCTTATGACGAGATAAGGGACTGGAAAGTACATGTCTAGACATTTTATAGCAAGTGACATTGCCATTACATCTAAGAGTATGATAATTTCTCTGATAATTCATTTCAATTTTATTTTACGAAGATATTAGTTCACAATAAATTGTGAACTAACGTTTAAAAAATTAGTCTGTCAGCAAAGATAGTCTAAAAAGCCCAGCTCTAGATCCCTTTCTTTCCTCTAGACTCTAGAGGAAGACAGTCTCTTCTGTTCAATCCCCAGAATTCTGGCAAATCCTCACCTTGGCCAACTTAGCTCTGTGGAAAGGAATCTTGTCTTCCTCCTACTCCTTGTTTCTATTTGTGACATGGGCCCCACTCTTTTCTCCAGCTTCTCTTGGATATCCTAGTCTTCCTCTGGTTGCTTATCCTGTCAAAGCTCTTCTGATGATTCTTATTTCTGCCCTGTATTCTAAATGCCTCTACTTGCCATTTCTCCCTCATTTGTTCACTCAACTTATAAATGTATTGAGTGCCAATAATAGCAGGCACTGCACCAAATGCAAGGGATATAGGCCCTCCGGAACTTCCCTTCTAGCAATGGAGTGAGATGACTCAACAAGGAAACTTGTGATGAGGACTTTGAAAGAGACAAACAAGGGGCTGAGATGAAGAATAACATCGGGGGATAGGGCTACTTGTGTGAAGTTAGGGGAATGACTCTCTCAGGAAATAACACCTAAGTCAAAATCTGAAGCATGAGAAGGGGCTGGAAGGAGCTGCAGAGAGAAGGGGGAAAGCCTTCCAAAGAGAGGGAGCAACATATACACAAAGGCTTGGAGTGTGACACCCACGTAGAACCAAAAAAATGCTAGTGAGAAGGGGTGGGTAGGTAGGTGGGGCCAGCCCACACAAGGACATATTAGGCCATAATTGGGATTTTGTTGATTAATTAATTAGAATGTTTGAAGTGTTTTAAACTGGAGCCAGGGTGCACTGTAAATGTGTGATATGAGTACATTTGTGTTGAGAAAAGTATACTCCAGCTGCACTGGGTTGCATGTCTGAATTGTAAGAAGCCGAGACGGATGCAGGAAGACTAATCAGGAGGTCTAGGTGAGACAGTGAGAGGCTTGGACCAGGTAAGGGCTGTGATGATGAAGGAGAGGAGTGAGCCTAATGATATATTTTGGAAGAACAAATAAAAGAACATCCTGATAGAATGAATGAGAGCAGTGAGGAAAAGGGACCAGAGTCTACCTCCCAGGTTTCTAACTTGAGCATGTGGTGAATGTGACACCATTCACTGAGACAGGAAAGCCCTCATAGGGCCTTATGAACCGGCATGCCTAGTATGAATGACACTTGTTCTTTAACCTCTGGTAAATGTGCTGGTTTTGGCTCTTGGTCTTATCTTCCTACAGTTCTTGTTTGTAGGCTTTTTGCAGATGCGTCTGGTTCTCAGTTCTTTCAAAGTCTGCCTACCAACATCCACTCCGAGCATAATTCCAACTTGATTTTCATCCCTGTATCTATCAGGATTGGCTTGGTTCTGCTGCAGTAACAAACATCCCAAGATCTGAGTGGCTTAATTTAACAAAGACTTACTTTTTGCTCAGAGTACATCCATTGAAAGCCAGCAGGGAGGGGGAGGGACTGTGTTCATCATAGTCACACATGGGCCCAGGCTGATAGAGTAGCCACCATCTTGCACTTTGCCAGAGCTCTGGAGGGTCTTTCCATTAGATGCTCATTTGCCAGAATTGGTCATATGACCACATCCAGCCACAGGGTACCAAGAAGGGGAATCCTACTATGTGCCCAGAAGACGACAGAACCAGAAAGGTCAGCAAAGGTCCCATCTTCTACTCATTCAATGTCTTCAGTCTGTTTTACTCTATCAGTGCTATCATATTGACTAAATTTAATAATAATACTAAGTTATGATTTATTAGGTACCTATTATGTTTCAGATTTATATTTGGTATATCACATATCTTTTCATTTAATTCTCATAACAGCTCTGTGAGGTCAGCTTTAGTATGTTCTTTTTGCATGTGAGGAAAGTAAGGTATGAGAATATTTATATTAATAAACAATATACACAGTAAGTGACATACCTGTGATTGGAACTCTCCTCACATTATCTTTGTAAAAGACCACTTTATATCTGAACACAGAAAACTGTAGTTTCTACTCTGTCAGAGGTAGCTCTCTAAACTTTAAAATCACCTTAATTTTTGGGAAAAAGAAATGAGGGACCTCATAAAATTAATCAAGAAGCCACAGGGAAGCTAAAATTACTCTAACTCTATCCTTTTGTTCATTTGTTTAATTTCTTCCTGTCAGTCCCTATTTTGTGAGAAAACTACAAGTGTATGGTAGAAGAAGATGCTTGGATTCTTAACCTAGAACAAGTTCTGTGGATTCTACTTGTACAATATCTCTCAGATTCATCAACTCCTCTCCATCTCCATCTCTACTGCTACCATCTTAGTCCTATCCAACATACCTCTCACATGGATTTGGTAAAAGTATCCTAACAGCCTCAACACAACACTTCTCCTGTAATCCATTCATCCTACTAAAGCCAGACAGTCATTTCTAAATGCAAGTTGGGTTTTGTGACTCCCCTTCTGGAAAACAATAAATGGCTTCCTATTGCCTTTAGAATAAGGTTCCCCAGCCTGGTTCCAAAGCCCTGCATGATCTGGTTTCAGTGCCATCTTTGCCCTTCTCTGCCTCTGCACTCCTTCCCCACCTCATTGGTAACTCCTAGTGAACCTCAGATCTCAAATATAGTGTCTCATACACAGGGAGCTTCTTCCTTCCTGGACTAGGTTATGCGCCCTTCCTTCACCTGTTTTACCTTCACAGCACCTTACTTATCACAATTGTTTCGCGTTTAAGGTGTTCTACATTTAATTAGCTTAACAATAACCCACAACCTTTGGACCAACTAAGGTGTTCTACATTTAAGAACCTCCTTGCCCCCCCTCGCCATTCCCCATCCCCCATCCTCCAAGCTCCATGAATACTGGGACCTTGTCTATTTTGTTTACTCTTGCAATCCTAGAAGGAAGCACAGCACTGGCACACAGCAAGAATTCAATAGATAATTATTGAATAACGCATGAATGGAGCCCTGTTCCTGAGGAAGTCTGGTGTCCTCCAATAGTAATAATAATAGGAATTGTGGCTAACTCTGATAACATGTACCAGACCGGGGACTTTTTAAAGGAATTTCATATAAACAAACTCATCAATCTTTACAGCAAACCCATGAGGTAGGCTCTAGTACCATCTCCATTTCACAGATGAGGCACAGAGAGAATAAGTGACATACCCAAGGTCACCCAATAACCATCAGGGCCAGCACCTAAACCCAGAGCAGTCCATGCTGTTGATCACTATTGCTATACTGCTCTTCTTAAAAGAAATCATATTCTCTCTCAATGTAGAGGGGAAAAATTAAATGCAAAATATTCTCAGTACTTTTTTAATAGACAAGTTCAATTTTAAGAAACCTAATTATTTTTAAAGTATGTGCAATGTTGTTAAATTCTACCTGGTATAACACACTCAGGAGAAACTGGCATATCTATCCCAAAGTATTCCCACCCCAGCCTTTTGTACTCTGCTTGTAAACATCTTTTCAGTTAGAAACCACAACTTATCCTTTGCTTAAATAATTCTGTGCTTCTGGGGAGGCTAGGGGGGGAGGGGGAGAAGGAGGGGGGTTCGGAGGGGCATCCTAGCTATCAGGATGCTAAGAACAAGAGTAAAAATGCAGCAATTAAAATTCCCAAAACCTCCTAGTCTATATTGCAGAGCAAGATCAGTGACAAAATAGTGCACCTACACTGCCTGTTTTACAACTCTGGACTTTTCAAGGAGATACTCAGAGATTCTTGCCCCCATCACAGCTCCAGTTGGTGTAAACATCATTTCCAGATATTTTCCAAAACGGCTGG
Organism: Miniopterus natalensis; assembly: GCF_054644295.1. Lineage (NCBI taxonomy): Eukaryota > Metazoa > Chordata > Mammalia > Chiroptera > Miniopteridae > Miniopterus > Miniopterus natalensis. The sequence continues at coordinate 42,379,874 of NC_142088.1, forward strand.
AGTTGTCATTGATGGCTGTGCATGCATTTCCAAAGGCTTCCACCAGGGAGTTGACTTGCAGAATTTTCTCTTTCAAGGTCTGATTATCGGCCTGTGCCAAACAGAGAGCAGTTACAAGAAGCCTCCAGAAACACTAATCCAGCAATTTACCAGGCACCCTTCCCTGGCCACAGAATTCACATTATGAATACTTAGGGGAAGAACTCCATTTGGGGAAATTAGCATCAGCCTCCAGCATTGTTTTCTCAGATGAGCAACTTGACAGTACATAGACATCAGATGACACTAGATTAGGTCATCAGTTTTTACATCCAGCTACACTTCACTTAAAATCTTTGACAGACAAAATGTCTAAACCATTTAGAAACAATTTTAAGTAGAAAGGCTCATACCTTTTCTCAATCATCCATTATAATATTCATAAACCTCATCTGTAACACATGTTCCTTAAATTCTTTCTTAGCCTCATATTAAACTAATTCTGAGCATAAGTAACTGGTGGACCATTTCTAAGTCAGTCCTTCAATGTCCATTTCATCAAGCTGAAAAATTTCATTTTCCTCAACTTTTGCTCAAAGATTTCTACTTTCCAATCCTTTAATCACCTCAGTGACTCTCTCTAATCCTGTTCCTAATGTTTAACCACTTTTACTACTTAATGGCTCAATGTTTCTATTGCATTAAAAACATAAAAAATTAATTGCCAATAATCTAGTAAATTTATGTTGGCATTATTTTTCTCACTACAGGAAAGAAAGATGGCATGCTGACATCTTAAGAGCCCTAGCTATCAGGAGGCAAACATAATAAAGATGGAATGTTTTTATGCAAACCCTTAAAAAACAACAACACAATGTTTACATTATTTGTAAAATATGAAGGTTCTCTGCAGAAACTTCTAGCCACAATACATAAAGCAGGTAGTCAGTACCTTTCCCAAGAAAGTCAAATGCTGAACAATCAGGTGGGCACTTTCTGTCTTCCCAGAGCCGCTTTCTCCACTGATGACAATGCACTGACACAGAAAATGGAGTGTTGGTGAGGAAACACCCTGTGTGTTCAGCTACGATTTTCATATAACACCCACTACTGTACACCTTCATTTTTTACTCAGCAATATGTCTTTCCTTTTCAGTACAGCGGGAGCTTCTTCAACCTTTTCATAGCTGCCTATTGTTCATTGTATAGATATACCATAGTCTATTTAACCAGTCCCATATGGATAGATACTTGAGTTTTTTTCCTTTAGTTATTACAAACAATATTGTAATGAATAACTCTACACATAGGTCATTATATTTATATGCAGGTTTGTCTATAGAATAAATTCCTAGAAATGGGGTAGTTGCATCAAAAGGTAAATACACCTGTATGTTTGATGGATAGAACCAAATGGCTTTCCTAAGGTTGAACCAATATATGAAAGTGCCTGTTCTCCTACAGCCTCACCAAACAGAGTATGTTGGATTTTTGCCAATTTGATAGGCAAAAAAATGGTATCTCAGTGTAGTTTTAATTTGTATTTCTTTTAGTATGATCAAGGTTCCATATGGTTAAGGTTATTCATATTTTCTTTTTGTGACCAGTTCATATACTTTGCTGTGTTTTTGTATTATTATTGGTCTTTTTATTATTCTTTTCTAGGAGCTCTTATAAAAGAGAATAGTGGCTTCAGTATAATAAAAAGCCATACATTTAGTCTTTGTCTCTGGTTCCTGGTGCAGAGCTCCCCAAACCCTCAGAATTGCTGAATGATAGGAGTGACAGGAACATCTTTTGTTATTCACAATCAAGTAACTTTCAGTCAAACCCAACTGCTAACCAAGTGGTTTAAGGTAGGGCTTCAGGATGGAGGCTAGCCACCAGAAAGAACAAACACACAACAAGAGAGTGGGAACTTTCAGCTCCTCCATCCCAACTTCTGCGAAGGAGAGAGGGGCTAGAGATTGACTGAGTCATAAAAACTCTTGATCAACAAGATTCAGAGAGCCTCATTCTGATGTGAACATGCTGAGGTACTGGGAGGGGGCTGTGCCCAGAGAAGGCATGGAAGTTTTGCAACACCCCTCCTCCCTATATCTTGCCTTCTGCATCTCTTCCATTTGGTTGTTCTTGAGTTGTATCCTTTATAATAAACTAGTAAACGTAAGTAGTGTTTGCCTGAGTCCTGTGAGTCATTCTGACGGGATCATGAGAATCCCTGAATTTGTAGTCAGCCAGACAGAAGTGTGGGTAGCCTGGGCACCCCATTTGTAGCTATTATCTGAAGTGGGGGCAGTCTTGTGGGACTGAGCCCTGAACCTGTGAGGTCTGTGTTAACACTGGATATAGTGTGAGAATTAAATGGATTGAACTGTTGGACATCCAATTGGTGTCAGAGAACTGGAGAACTGGTTGGTGTTAGAAAAGACACAGCATTTGGTGTCAGAAGTAGTGTCAGAAAAAAGACAAGATGTAGGGCAATTTCTTAACTTGAGAAACACATATCTCTCTCTCCATTTACTTCTTCTCTGTGAAATCTATGGATACTCCACAAGTCTCTGGGAAAGGTAAGAATGTGGAGAAGCCAAGTTTCTAACCTATGGTGAATATGTGAACTCCGTTTTATAATTCACATTGTCATCTATTCCTAAACAAATCCAAAGCAAGGACTTCACAGGGCTCAGGAAATATACACATAATAACTGTCTTGTAAAATTTCCTCACCAAATTAGATTATTTCCATTTTAAACTGAATAAAGACACAAAGGAAAACATATATATTGAAGGTAAAGGAAGGGTCAAAGGTTGGATATGCCACCACTCCGAACTGGAGGTCCAGAAAGTTCAAACATATGGATTAGTTTTGTGTTTAACCGGCACTGAGTGTAAGGTTTGTTCAGTCTTTACCAAATCCATCACAATTTCTCAGCAGCTAAACAGTGTGGTGCATGACCACTGTCAACCTATGAGCAGTATTTCATACAAAAAGGACTGGACCATGAAAATTCTGAGACCTAAATAGGATGAATTCCACTGGTCATTCTACATCCTGTTTTGTTTTTTTTTTTACAATCATTGCGTTTGTGTTATATAATCAGGTTTGTGTTAGCTCTACGTCTCACATTCACATTAGAACTATCCTTTTTACACTGTATCAGGGAAAATGAGTGCTCTTGACATGAAAGTTTCATGCTTCTGAGAAGGGTTTTCATGTTCTCCCGCTACTCTGGCTTTACCACTGTTCCTGTTTCACCAAGCTACTAATTAATTTCCTATTTCCTTGAACCAATACAAGCAACCAGAATGGAAAGTTTTCTGGAAGACTTAATAGCTGCCGAGGAAGAGAGAACACATCCTACTGTGTGACTTGGTAGAAAAGGAACGTGAGTCCTTACCTGGTCTTTGCTGAAAGTAACCATGCATTGGTAAGCAGCATCTGCTGAGGCAAAGATGTGCGGGGGATTTGAGGCACGTTTCACCCCATGATAAAGTCTGGAAAACTGAAGAAAAAATAATAATTTAAAAGGCCCTTCTACTGCACCACTGGATTTTCTAATGCTCCAGTACCTGTTGCTCATGAAACCAAGGCTTTGTCATTTATTAGGGAAACTGTAGCATCAGAAAGGCTGTGGAGCACAGGCTCTGAGATCAACAGACCCGAGTTCAAATCCCAGTTTTTCACTTGCTGGCTTCATGAGCTCATGCAAGGGAGTGAACTTTACTATGTTAAGTCTCCTCGAGTAGAAAATTGGTTAATAATAGTACTTGTCTCCCAGGGTTGTGAGAAGTAACCCAGAGCCTACAGTAAGCACTAAATGAATGTTGGCTATCATTGTTACATCTTGCTTTTAAAAGCAAGAATTCCTTGCCCCCAAATGTAAGAATTCCATCTGTGTTGCATTATTATCTGCAGTTTGGGGTATATACCCCTTGGTGGCATAGTTTTATTCTCACTTTTTCCTTCTTTGCATGTTTCCTTGTGATTTTTAATTTCCTACTAAGAAGATACATGCTCTTAAAGCGCCGCTTACCTGCGGAGAGTAGATACTTAGATTCTGGAAGGGGTTTAAGGCGATTAGGATGTCTCCCACATATGTGTAAATCAGCAAGTCCACATAACGCTCCTGCAACTGGCGAATAATTGTACCCTAAGAAGAGGACAAATGGCATTGAGAGTAAACATTATTCCCAACCAAGGGAGAGGCTCTAAAAATAAAAGCAAACATTCTTACAAGAATATTTTCCTCTAGAAGATGAAAGTAGTCCATTTAAATCACACAGTGACTCTAATGATCCTAACAGCAGAAATCTGCCTTGAAATAAGACAAAAATAGAAATATCTGAAGGAATTGGTCCACCTGGGACTTGCTAAAAGACATGGAAGATCCAGCAAAAGTTTTGTTTCTTATTACGAAAATGTATTTCACCCAATCAAAATGTTCTATTTAGAATTTGATTTAATAGGTCACTCCTAGCGATAAAGTATAGACAAAATAGTAACTTTATTTCTCAAAGCACTGCACTTAAAATATATGTGGTGGGACTATAGAATTGAACACTTTTATATTATACCTTAGTGCTTCACGCATTGCAGTTAAAGGTCCCCAGAGATAGAATCAGGAGAAGCAGGTCCAGTGCAATTAACAGCTCTATTAAACACGCATACTTTAAATGAGGATTATCACAATTTTCAAGTTTAGAATTCAAGCTATATTAACTTCACCATTTCCCTAAGTGAAGCTCCTCTTTATGAAGACTAACCAAACATCTTAACCTAAGGGTTAAACTGCACTTTTCTTTAAACAGAGAAGAATTTTCAGCTCATATAATACATTCACGTCTATGATACAAAGAGCTTCATTGGGGAAAAAAATCTACATTCTTTTCTCATCATTTGGGACGTTTAGGGGACTATGAAAGAACACAACACAAGATGTCCCAGCAACCAAATGCTCTCTGAGCTTCACTGAGGCTATGCAAACAATTAAATTTTCAAGTGACTTTAGGAGACTATGGTCTACAACAGAAAGGTCAGACTATTCACATGAAACAAATGTCATCAGTGAGAATTATCTACTAAATATTTAGTGCCTACCTCATCCAGAACCTCTAGATTGACCAAGTCATCCTCAAGGCAGTATTTTTCAGCATCTTGCACATGATAGGGTCTTCTAGTATGCATCCTTTCACACCTAGAAGTTCATCCAAAGAATATTAGCACTGAGACAGTAAATAATACAGCAGAAAGAAGGCAATGACAATGTCTCTTTCAGTCTTATCCCAGGAAGTCTTACCCCAGAGGCTTCAGAAAAAGGGGCAAGAAGAGCAAGCTCCGTCCAAACCCCAAGCTCTCTCCCTGTCTCTGCAGGGCTCCCAGAGCTAAGTGAGCTCCAGAGCTCGAGCCCTTCTTCTACCACAGTAGGAAATACTAGCAAATGGGTACATCGAATACTTACATCTTCTCTTCTTAAATGCCAATCCCAGCACTTCCTCACATTTTTTTCTGTTCACTGTTAGGTATATAGTTTTCACTGGGGTACTTCCCTTGAGGTCCCGTCATGCTATCCATCAGTACCACCCCCAACTTTTTGAGGAAGTTTGAAACTATAGAAAACTTCATAGAATAATATAGCAAATACTAATAAATAAATCAATGCTTACATATTATGTTATTTGTTTATTTAAAATCCCTTTGTGACCCATGTTCATACTATTCCCCTTTCCTGAGTAACCATTATTTGGTGAGTATCCTTCAGTCTATATTTAAATAGTCATCATACACATATATGTACCCATGAACAATATATAGATTCTGTAGGTTTAATTATAAAAATATCACACTGTAGATTTCATTCTGCAAACTGGCTTTTCCCCCCCATTCAACATTATGATTTCTCCCTCATATATATATATGTTAAAATATTGATCAACATTAGGCTGATTCCAATTTTTTGCTATTAGAAACAAAACAGCATTCAATATCTTTATGTTCATCCCCTTGTGCATATATATGATTTTCGGGGGGGGGGGGGAGCACAATTGTTGCTCACTGGCATTTAAAATAACTTGGCTGACAATCAACACCAGCTCCCTTTGGCATTCTGAAATATAGTTCTTTAAGGTATAAAATTAATGCAAGGTCAAAGTAGGCCTTCCCACAATTCCCTTCATAAACTTATCACTATTCCACGTGGCATAGGGAAAGCACTGGCCTAGCAGTTACGAGCTCTGGGTCCTAGTCTCGGGGTTGTGAGTAATGTGGTGTGGGCCACTCAGCAAATCCCTCACTCAGCATGCCAATTTCCTTCATCTATAAATAGAATCAATCGTGACTGGCTCGTCTATCTCACAGGTGGCTGTGAAAGCAAATACAGTCATAGATTTAAAAATGCAAAGGGTTGAAAAAATGTACCAAGTGCTATTCTTACATTCTTGTCAATATTAGGAATCAACAATTTGCACAACTTCACACATCAGTCACATGGGAACAAAGTCACATGGGAAATGTCCTGCCAGGTTCTACAGTCCATCCGCAGAGAAGCACCACTGCCCGGTTCCTCCCTAGCCCGCTAGCCCACCGCAGTCACAGCTTTGACGGGCACAGTTCTCTCTCGCCAGGTCCCAGAGGCTGGCTGTACTGAACGCTTTGCTCTCAGTGTCATGTAGGCTTCACGGCATCCTGATACACACGCCATCCCTTGCTATACACATTTCACAAAAGCAGGTAAAAAGGAGGAATCAAACACAACAGCTCTGCATACTGAGTCCTGAGTTTATAACACAGTGGAAATGACTTTTTTTCAGGAAACACTGGCTTTTTTTCTCTTCCCGCCTATTGCATTAACTGTGGCTTCCCAGCCCTCATCACTGATAGATTTGAAGAAAGGGTATTTAAAGCATGGTGTTAGTCATCTCCATGCTAGAACCAGGCTGCTGATAATTCACATAAAGGTCCAAAGTAGGTGAAGCTTAATTATACTTAATAAAATCAAATTTATAACCTAAGCATTTTTTATTAAGCAGAATGGTTTATTTATCTGTGTTCTAACATATTAGTGATGTCAAAGAGAAACCAGATTGGTTTAAAACACAGATTTTTATAAAAGTCAGAGCTGCTACCTGCTTCTACCTAACCACTTTGCTAAACAACACAGCAGAAGGGTACCTATTTCTGGCCAAATCCTCTGCACATAAAACCTAAGCATTTTTCTCTTGAAGTTCATCAAAAAATAAAATATCGCAATGCACTTGTTATAAATTATTAAATTCTCATCATATTAAACTTAGCCAGTTTATCTCTTTCCTATATATTTATCTTGGAATTATAAGATATAGGCTTATGTTAGAGTATTTTACAAATCCTTTGACAAAGAAAATCAGGAGTTAAGAAAAAGTCATCCACAGATCTGGTCCCAGTCAAGATGGAGCAATCACTCTCCTCTCTGTCTCTCCACCAAATGCAATAAATATCCTGGACAGATTGCATGGGACTCTGAGAAGCAAATGGCAACAGGTAGAGTGGGAAATCAGAATTCACAATTAGAATTCAAGATACCACTGAATCAATGGCAAGTTTCCCAGGGATTTTTTTTTACTCCAGTAACTCCTGACTCAGACTTAAAGGCAGCCTGAACTGCATTACAAGGATGTGAAGTTTTGTGCTGAGTGACATTTTTACAGCCAACTGTAAAAATGGAAGCACTGACCAAACCTCCACTTGAGTATCACAAATGAATAAACTCTAGCACAAAGTTGTGACTGTCAATGTGAACATGTATGAAGCAATGCTGCCAGGACTGAAGTAGTCATCTTCTGACCCTGCTGCAGACCATCTGTATGCTAATCTGTCCTTCTCACAGGTTTAACCTCCAGGAATCATGCAGATTCTGTCTGCAGATCTGAGCTGGATTCTCATAAAAATCTTCTCCAATAATATTTTATAAACAACAAACAACTTTTTAAAGGTTTCACCTGCTGTTATTAGCAATGTATGACCTCTTCCCACATGTACAGGCAATCAAATCCCTTAAGATTATTTGCTCCTAAAATTGAAGCTGGCAATTTAAAGGCTGATGAGATGCCAGGTCTTTCCATTCTGAAAAAGACCAGTGACAGAAATGACCTGCTAGCCCTTGCTCTAACCTTCCCCAGCTAGTGTTCTTTTGAAACTGCTCCCTGCTTCATTTTCCTGCCCTGGCTCTGAGATTTGGAGGGTCTATTGAAGAGAAAAAAATTATTTATTACAATTTTCATGTCTTTATTTACATTATTTTAGAATACATGTACTTATAAAGGTGTTATATTGTTTTGAATTTGCCTAGTTTTTGTTTAAATGAATCAAAATAAGTTTGGTTTAAATTGTTTAGTGTTCTTGAGTTAAATGATTTGTCATCACTAGCAACAACCAATTTAAATTTCGTTTAATTCACATACTCCACCTAGTGCCTTACTTGAGAATAGCATCTATTATCAATCTTGGCTGAAAAATTCCTTGTTTAATGTGAAAATTACAGATTTCCAACTAAAAGGTACTTGACTGAGTATTGGAAAGCTTAGAGGAATGGAGAAATATATAAACAAATAGATAAATAGCAAAAGGCATTCTATTAAAACAAGAGTATTACCCTGGCCAGTGTGGCTCAGTTGGCTGGAGAGTCATCCAGTACACAAAAACCTAGCAGGCTCAATTCCCAGTTAGGGCACATACCCAGGTTGCATTATGAATTAAACCATTTCTCTGTGAGCACTCTTTAATATCACATCACTGTGCCTGCAGACTTCTTTGTTTGAGCTGTTGGTCACAAATATTATATATGACAAGGAGAAAATTCTGAGGTGTCCTAAGTTAAATTACAGCAGACTGGAGGGGTAGAAGAAAGAGATGAGAGATGTTAATCAGTTAACAACTGCAGGCTGAAACCAACAAAAACTGATAACATTCCTGAATGTATGTTAAAACTTTGAATTAACCCTCTGTCTAAAGAGAATAGCTGACCAACTGACCACCAGGGCCACTGCACCTTGTTTATCTTGCAGGATTGCCCGCAACTGATACTAAAGAGCAAACACTTCTTCCTATGGACTATGCACCCACTCAGAACTAGCCCCTTTATCTACAGCCAATGTAAATTCTTTCAAAACAACATACATCTTCTCCAAACTCATGTATGAAAGAGCCTGCCAACTCCATTGTCCACTCCATCTAGCCCTGCTGCTGGTGGCTCAACACTGCATGCCCTAGGAACTGTCCTTTTTCTCGCTATCATATCACTCAATAAATTCCTTTCTTTTAGAAAAGCTTATGCCATAAAAGTTTTTGTTTTACCTATATTTTGTCCAAAAGTAACTCCTTAATCCCTTAGCCTCTACCTGTCTGCTGACTATGCCTGTGGAAGCAGTGACTTCCATATAGGAAGATCAAAACAGGGCCGTAGGAGCTTCATGCAGGTGTGGCAGTTTACAGTCTTCCCTTTACTACCAACTATGGTAACCAACAAAACAATTTAGAGGCCTCCAAATCATAACTCAAGGATAGGAAGGAACCAAAATCCTTAGCCTAATAATTACAGGGGATGTGCTAGTAAGAGATTAAATTTTGCACTAAGAAATGTCTGATGGTCTTTTAGACAGTCACACTGTGAGAGGACCACTCTAGAGTCCACCGCTGCCTCCATTCGTCCTACTCAGGATCAGAGCCCTCCTCTCCATTCAAGAGTGGCACTGGAATAAATGAAGAATGACCAACAGAGTTTCCAGACACAGAGTCTGTTGGGGATTGATAAAACAAGGGTAGGGAAGCAGTAAGGGAAGGGTCCAGGTGGTAGTCCTCACGACTCTAAGACAAAGGCTTCTGGGCCATGGGCAGAGCCCAGGGGCCAGCTGACACATTGGGTAGATCAGAGGAACCACTCCCTCAGCACCACATTCAATGGATTCCATACAAAAATGTTACTCAAAATTGAGGATAGAGTACTACTGATAGAACAGTCAGTGATGTTGCATATTTCTTTCAAATCCTTATTCCCATTTCAGTATACCCTTTGATAACAGAGTTGACGAAAGAGAAACTTTTATTTGACTATAACTATGTAATCATGGACCTAGAGTATGAAAACAATGGCAAACTATGGAGGTGTGACACTGTTCTACTGGAAGTTCAACATGGATGGAGATAGCACCTACATAACTCTAACTACATAAGCTCTATCTTGACCTGGAACATAAGCTTCCATCAAACAAACATCACGATACATAGAATAAAAATAGAAAAATTATTTGGGTGGAAATCACTATAGTATCTCCCTGTGTTTTCATCTAAGCATGGTTTTGGCCAGAATACCAATAAATCAGCATCCTATCATCAATTCTTTTAGACAGTATTTGTATACCCACCATCTCTAGCAGCAAGAAAAAATGACACTAGCAGAAAATTATATATGAATTTGTTCACTCAGTTATAGAGACAGATAAAGATGCAGATACTAATTATAACAGCCTGTGGATTTATTTCTTGTCTGTTAGGACAGGAGGATCTTTAACCTCCTATGTCAAGCATGTGTCAAGCATCTTCAGCACTTGATGAAGTAGTCATTAAGAAGTCATTCATTTACACAGGAGCTCAGGCACCCACCAGTGTGGGTAATACGGAGTGGGTGTGTGCACGCACTCCTGCTCACGTTTGCCGGTGAAAGAAGTGAGTGAGCAAGGCTTACTGGGAAAAGCTCAGCAGCTCCATGGTGAGAAATCTGTTTTTAAAGGTCACTGCTGTAGGTTGAAAAGAAATCAGCAAAGCTGAGGTCATTGTTTTAATCAGCCTCAGGCAAATTGCAAGGGTAGAATCAAAATCCATTCAACAGAGCAGAAAACAATCAGCAACTTACTTCTTCTACCAAGTAATAGAGTAGACCCTTGGCATTTACGAATTTAATATTTGTGGTTTCAGCTAGTCCCAGGCCACCTGCAGGGGAATGACAAGCAGCGTCTTGTAATTTTACGGAGGCTTGCAGTTGAGTACATGATGAGAGGTTGGAAGGCAGGAGGGGTCCCAGTACAGCCAACCCAGCACCTTCCCTACCTCCATTCTCATTCCAGAGAGTGGTTTGCCACTTCTCCCACTAACTCCTGTGAAGTGATTTTTTTAAAAAGCATGTTTTCACATCTACTTCTCTGATACCAATGAATTCAGGAATTTGCAAAACTGGTTTGGGGATAAAGTTATTTTTCAAGGTCAAGGAAATGGAAGCTGCTGTAAAGGAAATGGCCAAATTGCTTAAGAGCACCTCTGACAGGTTAAGTAAAAATGAAGCCCCAAACTATTGGTCACAGAATTTTAGGGCTGTTTAACCTCCTTTGAGAGAGCAAGTCTTGGATACATAACCTCTCTTTTGTACCTGAATCAAACATATGTTATGGCACAATTATAAATTCCCCCTTCCCTATAGCTTCCTCAAACTACCAACTTCTCTCTCCTCCGGGGAAAGTACTGACGTGAGCAGGACATTTTCTACCTTTGCAGGAAGAGTAAGACAGTTTTCCCTGTAACCTGCAGGTCTCATTTCTCTGCATTTGCTCTCAAAACTAAACAACTGTCTCCAGCTAGGAGGCCTAGGACTGGGACCACTGAAGAACCCGACTTTGGGGAGAAAGCTGGAAGGTCTATGTATCATCTGGCCGTACGTGGCATTGCATTTGATGGGATATGACGAGGAAGCAAAATTTTTTTCCTGGTCTCGGTCTCTTAGTGTCTTGCAATTTCTGTTTACCTGTGGTGTGAGCCAGGGCAGGGAGGCCGCCCGATCTGGGTAGACCCTGTGACACTTCTCTGTTTCCCTAATCTCTCTCATTCAATCCACCAGTAAGTCCTGACACTGCCATTATCTTAATATCTTGTTATTTGCAATGGCCATGGTCTGCTCCCACTCATCTCCTTGGCTCCAGCTATGCCAGCTCCATCCCACTCCCCACGCTGCAATTGGAACAACCTTCCTGGAGCACATCCTTGCTTGAAACCCTTCGGTGGCTCCCAAGTGCCTAAGGAACAAGTCCAAGCTCATTATTGCATCATGACTTGGCCCCTGCCTGCCTTACCTTCCCCACCCCTGCCCGATCCCATGCCAAGTTCCAGCAATGCCAACTAATTTTTCACCAAATCCCCTATGCTCTCTCCAGCCTCTGTGCCTTTGCCCTTGGCTCACTCTCCCCCTCTACCTGGAATAACCCGCTTCCCCTAACTTACTTCAGGACATTTCAAGGATCATTTTCCCACCAGTTCCAAGGGTCTTCCCTTCCCAGGTGCTCTGGGAGGGACCCCAGGCATCCCTCTATCCAGGCACTTTTCATGCTGTGCTGTTCTCATCTGATTCTTATCTGTTTCGCACACAGGACTATTAGCTCTTTATCAGGAACTGTATCTGACTTGCCTTTGTAGTTCCTCTGGTCAGCAGAGGGCCTGACACATACACAAATAAATATCTCTTGAATGAATAAATGAATAAATTAGACTTTAAATAAGAGACAGAAATTGATATTTTTAACATTTAGTACCTTGGTACTGTTTATTTTCATGATGTTGTTTGGTAAGCAAATACAGATAAATTTGCACAGATTAAGGCCAAAAGAAACGGAAGACTTAGAATTAAATAAGCCATGTATACTACTTCTACTACTGCTGCTAACTCTGATTCAGGGCTAACTCTGTGATCAACCCTATGCTAATGTATTTTTTACGTTTTGACTGAACCCTCAAAATCACCCCCATTTTATAGATGAAGAAATATCAAAACAGAAAAATTTTACTAACTTGTCTGTAAGTGGCTGAGCTGGAATTGAAACCTGGCAGAGCCAGTGGTTTTAACGACCACACTGTACTGCCTGCCATGTGACCATTTGCACAGAAAAATGGTAAGTTGTGTATTTGCCTCACTCACCTCAATTTTTCAGGGTTTTTTTCCACCTCAACTTAGAAACTCACAACTTTAAATATATTGAATTACCAGCATCAAATGATATTTGAGAATTTCTCTGGGTGGGCTTAAAAAACACATATATAGCCACCTCCTTGCCAGTTGCTAAAGGAAGTAATAGAGCAGGATGGGTGGCAAGTTGTGTCAAATACATGAATTGTGTTTCCTTTAGAATTAATTTTCCTACCTCCTAAGGAAGTCGCTGTTGAAAATTTCACTACCTATTTGTGAGGTTACATTTTTGAAAAAGTGACTTTCAAAGAAACACAAACTTCTGAGTGAAACGGAAGATTACAGAGACCCAGTAAGAAACCTCTGCCACCACATGAGGCTTTTGACAGCATCAAAGGAGCTAACAAACATAAAGAGAAATTAGAGAAGGGGGGGGGGGGAGCCTGGAGACAAGATTTTCTATGGTAGAAGGAGAAAACTCTTTAAAGAGAGAACATGCATCTGGACGGGCAAAGTAAGGCAAAAGTGAAAGCAGGATAACTTTGCAAACTAAGTCTCAGAAACTGCTCTGCAGCAAATTTCCAAACAGAGAGACGAAGGAAGAGGAGACACCTGATTTGACTTAGAGCATTGAAATGCTGAGTTTGCTTTTTTTGCTTGGTTTATATTTTATTTTATCTCATCTTAATTTTGGGTAGTCCTGCTGTGTGTGTGTGTCTATAGGTGGGTGGTTGAGGGGCTGTGGCTGGTGTACAGGGACAACAGCAGGGGGAGGAAAGGGATTTCAGTTATCCTGGGCTTAATTACAAATTCGACTGCTTCATAAAGGAACAAGTCACAAGAATTTCTGAGTGTTCCTCTACCCCTAAGCAAGCCACAGAAACAGAAATGGCAGTGGAAAGGGGGAAAGAGTGGGAAAGAATTTGTTCTGCGCTATCCCGAAGAGCCTGGTTGAGGAGGTGGGGAGCAGCAAGACAGTCACCTTGAAACTTTGCCTCCAGCTCCAAGGGTTCTGATGCTTTTTGATTTGTAAACAACTTTCTGCAGAACACATGAATATTTCTAGCACTTGTGACTTGTGATATTTTATTTTCCCCTATTCCAATTTTTTGAATTGGAATAATGGATTAGAGCTTATCTGCACTCTGGCCAGTTTTATAAAACCAAATAATTGCTGAGCTGGGGAAGCAGCTTTATTTGCATTTAAAAAAATTTTTAAGAGAAATTCTGCCACCCTCTGGACAGAAACCAAACATCTATTTCCACAGACCACCACAGAAGACTGCTTTATGCAACTGCCCTTGAAAATAAACATTTACTTTTTAAATGTCTAAAAAGGGAGGGGGAAGAATCCCAGTAGTTTCAGATAGCATTGACAATGGGGGGAGGTGATTATTTTAAAATACTAACTTGCTTCTAAGATATTTTTAACTAAAGAAACCGGTCTCAGAGCACATTTGAGAAAAAGGCTTCAGCATTCAACTTGCAATCTTTCCAAAAATCACAAAACAGCCTACATTTCTGCTCCAGTCTGCAACAGCCAAGCAAAGATTTCTCACACAATTTCAGCTGTGACTGCTTTCATACAGTTACCTTTATTGGGTAGGGGAAAAATCCACATTTATATTAAATATAAACATATGTGTTGGTTTTTAACTAGAACACATGGGCAGAGTGAGATTTCAGCTACACTTGAGAGAAATTAGCCAGAAGAGCACAAAGGCGCAGCGTAGTTCGGAAGCTCTAACCCTCTCATCCACTAGGCATGAAGCACTTAATATTATGTAAATGAAGCTCTCGGAAATGCAGGGATGTGGTAATTACCAGTAATAATGCTGGGCAAATCTAAACACACGGCATGCTGTTTTTATTAATAACCAGAGAGAGGAAGCGGGAAGACACCGAGCACCATACCTGGTTTTAACAACAGGGTTTAGATGCTTCTGGTCTTGGAGTACCTTGGCCAGCTGCTTCTGCAGAAACAAAACCTTGCCGCGGACTCCCTGAATAAACGGGTGGTCGAGGAGCTGTGTGACGGGCGGCCGCTTTTCAAAATCCTTAATAAGACACCTGTTTGCAGAAATCAACAAACAATCCAAAGTACAATCTTAGACACCTGGCTCCTCTGTCAATATGGGAGAGGGGTGGAGAAAAGGCTCATTTATAAAACCCCATCACTGACCTAACAAAGCTCTTTCTTTATTCATATGTGCCAGAACATAGAAAAAGTAACAATTCTCTATTAGTTGAATTAATTAAAACATCTGAAATCTATTTTAGTTTAAGTACATATTGAAAACAATCAATTGATTCTAAATACTCAAAACACTGGAAAAGTAGATTGGTCAGACTGAACTTTCTGTCTGAATTTTCATTACAGAAAAATGTTTACAATGGAGACAAGTTGATTAGTCTATATACTTTATTTTGGAAGCATTTAAAATCACATACTATCAAGTAAGTCCAATCTCAACCTAAAATGCCCACTGTGTGGTGGTGGGCAAATGTATTTAGGAGTCTGCAAGGAAAGAAACTGATCATAGAGAAGCCTTCACAGAGAAGGTTCAACACCTTGATTTCTAATGTCTTTTGAAGAAGCAGAAAAACCTCAGGACAGGAAGTGACTGCAATATAATTCAGACAAATTGGAATGAAATTATGCAAACGGGGAACAAAAGAGTCCATTCGAAATGGTAAACACTGGACTGTATTTAAACTCCTCTGCGGTTAATTGGTTAAAACTGCACCAGTATAACCACTTTCTGTTTCAGGTTCAATACCCTTTTCAAAGAAAACAATGATTTAGTGCAATTTGCTGTATGCTCTCTGTTACCAAAAATGATTTTGACACAAGGAAATTTCTACTGAAATTGAATCTGATGAATACCCCTCCAATTACCATCACATTTCTATTCTGACTAGCTAGCTGCCCTTGATAGGAGAGAGAAATTTTAATAGCTGCCCTTGTAAACTATCAGTCTCTAGCTCACATAGGAGGCTTAGAATAAACACTGGATGCCATTCTGCCCACTCCATGAAATAAACGTTTCCAGTTTTCCCACTAATGACATGCCGGCAACATCTAAAACACAACGTATTTTAAATAATGAAATGCATTGACAGATGGTAAAAAGTTCAGCCTCACCTTGAGCATTATTTCAAAATATTTAAGCAGTTCCCCAAACAGTCCTCAACTGTTGGATTCACAAAAGGCTTTAACCTTTGCGATTTACACGTCCAACCAATTTCACATCCCTCACCTTCTAGTCTTGAAAAGATTTTCAGTCGATTTCCCAGTCACTCCATTTTAGAATTGATTCAGGGGGTTTTCTTTCTATTGGAACTGGAGCTTTCAGCTAGAAATGCCAAAAGAACCTAGATTATCTCCACTCTGCTGCCTGCATGACTTAAATACCACCTCTGCCTTGCCATGGGAAGAAATCAATCATTTGACTTGAATAGGTTTGGGGGCCTTTTGTATAATCTATTATTTTTCCTACCAAAAGAAAAAAATCAGTGCACATGCTTAAAAAAATACTATGTTCATGTCTTTACTCCGGCAATCTTCCCTGAATTCCCTGTATATGAATTTATATGTGTATATGGCTATGAAAGAAAAATAATTGCTAATGTTTCCCTCAGCACCTGGAGAAAAGGAACCTCATGGTAGTTATACGGTGAAATAATACAGGTGAATGGCCCCGTCCTCCTGGCTTGAGGAATGGTGTACGAAAACTCCTAAAATAAAACACAGTCTGTGTCCTCTGAGAGTTCCTACTGGAGATGGACTTGGTGGCTTTGCACAGCCCCACCCCAGAGCCTCAGAGGGAGTCAGACAGGAGACCGGGAACCCCTGGGTCTTGCAGCTAATCCTGCCAGTGCTTTGGGGTGGGTCACATTATATCTGTCTCTCGTCACCAAAGAGACATACGCCCTGTACCCATGTATATCCCCAAACACAGAGAGATTTCTTAATAGGTTTCTCTACCTAATGTTTCCTTCCTTTTTTCCTGCATTAGCTGTTTCAACTGACTGCTACCAAAAAAGGAAGAAAGAGCAAGAGCACCAGGGCCACCCTCAGTTGCCTGTTGAGCAGTGCCAATCCATCAAATGGGTAAACTCAGGGGGCTGAGGCTGAAGGTGGGAGGCATAGCGATGAATAGAAAACTCAGAGCAAGTGAATGGGAAAGTGGGCTGGAGCTGCTTCTGCCTTTCTCCTTGGGACAGTTTCCAGGTGAGGCCTGAAAACATGGTCCTTCTGGTACTTCAGTAATTACATCTCCTTAGATAGAGTTGGAAAGAGACCAGGAAACTCACACTGCAGCCTTATGAAAATAGGTCTCTACTGGAGTCTAGGGGTGCAGTTAAAGGTGCTATACCTTGTTTCATAATTTTAGCATCTAGTGGGGGAGCAAGGTTGCCAAAAAGGTTGCAAGATCATTGGGTATTTTGGAGAGGATCTCTCTCTAGAACACAGAGGGAGTGAGAGAAAAGAGGAATACATAATAAAATGAGGTAATCAGACAAGGAAGGAACTAACAAATGAATCTGTTGTCTCCTGAAGATTCAAAAAATGAAGGTAGGCATATTAATTTCTGGAAGCAGTGATCAAGAGGGTTTGTTAGTTCTCTCAGAAGGACCCAAGTGGACTGAATGTCATTCCACTGGGTCAGCAAAACTGAAGCTGAGTGTATATGGGAAGAATGCTAAGCAGAGTTGTGACATATCTGACTGCATTGGAGGATTTTTAGGAGAAGGGCATGGAGACCTTGAGGATATAAGCTTATTCTAAAACTCTCTTGCATACTTTTTTCTCATGGGGGAGCAAAGAGCCAGAATAAAATGGAACTATTATTTTACTGAGAAGTAGAGGAAAGTTCTACTTTAGGAGCAGATATGGCTGCAAATCATGCATTACTAGATACAGGTCATTGGAATCATCTCACCTCATTTGTTCAGCAAACATTTATTAACCAGCCAGAATTAGCCAAACTAAACAAATTTATTAAAAAAATTATGATTCTTTTCCTTAAGGATCTACAGTCTAATGGAAAGATGGAAGGGCAAGAGAAACACAGGAAAGAGCAGAAGCCAGTATTTGCTTATATACAGGGTGGCGTGAAAGTAGGTTTACAGTTGTGAGTATGAGAAACACAGTTTATTCTTATATTATTATAACTTATTAATTATTGTATTATTTTCCATATGAACAACTGTAAAACTACTTTTGCCCACCCTGTGTTTAGAATAAGAAATAATCACCCAAAGCACAGGGTTTTGGAGTTAAGAGATGGAGATTTTCTATTTTAACCTCTTGTATGTGGTGAGGGAGTTAAGGTCAGGTCCTGGTCGTGATGGGGCCAATTCTCTGACTCCCATGAGAGAATCCTTCCCACCCTGCAATGTGTTGTTTAAAATGGCACAGATGCAGAATAATACTCAGGTGGTGGGTGGGGGACTCCAGTCAGGGAAGACTTAGTGGAGCAGGTGAGAACCGAGCTAGGTTTGGGGGAAGTTTTGTAACTAAGTTGAATTCCATTGGTGGAGAAGAGGTAGAGGCATTTCAAAGTTAGCAAACCAGATCAGCGATGCAAGAAGCCTGGCTAGGCAAGCTGTGTAGCCAGGGACAAAGCCACCACAACATTCACCTTCACCTCCTAAGCTGCATCCTTTAAATGCCTAAGAACTTTAGTCCCTTTACCAACTTTAACTAGGGTGTATTCTTTGTTGCTTAAGAGTTTGCAATTTGGTGCCCCAAACTCATACTGTTAGTTTGTCAGGTCGTCATTTGTCTTACTCTCCTTCCAGGCAGGGATTTAGCGGATTAAGACAGAATTGACTACTGAATCTATAAGAATTCCTGACAGCCTCTATGTCCTTTAAAAAAGCATGTTAAAGTCCTCCAACCTGATTTGAAGAACAAACATGGAAAACTAAGAAAGTTATAATATGCTTGTCCATTTCGGGATTGATTATTAAACCAGAAATGTCAAATCCCAGATGCAGAATATTCCCCCCCACCACCTGGGGATTGGAAAGTTTTACAAGAGAATGTATAAAATGTTGATTTTTGTATGGAGAATGGGGGCCAGGCAGTGTGAGGTGAGTTGGGTGAAATACTAGACACATATGATATTCCACTGAAAATGAAACTAGTGTTCTGGTCAAAAGGTATAAGAAACAGTTATACTCTAACCCAGGCAAGTCTGGAGTTTCGCAATGCACATGAGCACATTAAATGTTCTTAGAAGTACAGGGGTAAAGAAAACAGCTTACTTCTGTTTAAGTCCATGTTTCCAAACCTGTGGGCCACAGGCCCTTTTCTGTGTCAGTGGGACCAGGGCCCTGCAAATGGTATCTTCAGAAGCTCCGCCGTGAGAAATCAGTACTAGACTTTTGGAATGTGTGGCAGAGTCCTTATCGCAGCTAACTGAGGGGAGACCCTCAGAGTCCTTAAATATCCCTGGCATGTTTAAGACATCTGTAAGCTGTTGGTTCTACAGAAGACAGTGTCTCAAACGGGGTATATATTCCCCAAGCTCAATTCATCCCAGAGCCTTTTGCCCTGGAAAAAAGAAACTGAACAGGACTAGATTTAGGGAAGACTACTTTTTTCCAAAATTATCAGTAATTCCTTTTAAAAAAATCATTTTTTTTTTTTTTTAGCCCTGGCTAGTATGGCTCAGTTGGTTGAGCATTGTCCCATGCCCCAAGAAGTCACCAGTTTGATTCCTGGTCAGGGCACATGCCTGGGTTGCGGGGTCGATCCCCAGTAGGGGGTGTGCAGGAGGCAGCTGATCCATGTTTCTCTGTCTCCCTTCCTCTCTTTCTAAAATCAGTAAAAACACACTTTTTAAAATATCATTTTTTAAAATCTGGATTTAGGTGTGGTTATCTCTGTGCTAAAAGACAAAACAAAATGTTTAAACTACCAGGAGATGTATTACCTGGATTTACTCTGAATTTACAAGGCCATGGTAGGTGGTTTGAATTTGATAGAAAAGGCCACTAGAATAAAAAGGAAGCAAATTCTAGCCTTGAAAGAAATTAATCCATGACCTCATTTGAAATTCTAGTCCCTTCCATCATGCCTTCTTGACTGAAGATTAATTCTCAGAATTCATTAGTGTCACCACATTAAACGCGGGTGGTTGCAGCGACCCCTCAGCTTGGCTCAGCCAGAAACAGGTAAAAAGGAGGGATTTCTTAACAAAAACAAGGTCAGGCTTCTGCTCTGGGCTCCGGAGCTGGAGGTGCCTGTGCTCTTTCTGCTCCCAAACAATCATGCTGTTGACACACAGCTGCCTTGCTGCTGTAGCCATTTCATCACCAAAAAATCAAATGCCTGCAAGGGGGAGCTATTTATCAAGACTCACAGGTAGACGTTCACTGATGAATAAAATACACTAGATAAAGAGCAGTTGAAGAGCCAAAAACTAAAAATACCGGTGAGCTTGGTAAGAAAGCAGGAGGGTGAGCATTTCTTATTCCACATACTGGGGCCAAACCACATGAAAACTTGGGATTTATGTCACTTCTCATTTCTTTATAGATATTCTGTTTTTTACACTTTCTGTTGTTTCCTATACTTTCTGTTGTTTCCTTGCAGGTTTGCTCCTTAGATTGTTAAGTGTCTCCGTTGGTAGAGAATATCTGAACGTTTTTATCTGAGCAAACACTTCCACGCCCCGTGATGTGCTCTGCTGCTCTGCAGTTCCTATCATCATCAGACAGACATCTGAGTGACAAAGGGACCTCTGCATCAAGAGGAGAAATCCTCCAGAGGGGACAATAATTATAGGTTAAGTATCAGAGCCCAGGGTGCTCTGTGTTGGATGGAAATTTCCATTTGGAAGACAGGACTATGACAAACACAGGCATTCTCCCAGGATGACTAATGCCTTGAAAGAAGGCAAGCTAAGAAACTTGATGTTGCATATGTTATTTTAGCCAAATACCACCTCCCCATTTGGTGGAATATTGAACTGCATTCAGTTTTCATTAAGCTTGCAAATATCAAAATGGTGATGTTTTAAAACCTCACTGAAGAGAAGTGAAATTGCTTGCTGACTTCACATGTGGGGTGGGGAAGTGGGGTCCTGCTCTGACACAGGAGTGAGAACCAGGAGTGCATGGCTCAGCAACGAAAGTCTACAGCTATCAATCAGAGAGAAAGAGTCTGTATTCACAGACAGGGAAAAGAGGCCCTGAGAAGGTAGGACAGAGGGTTGTAGAAAGGAAGCTCAGTCTGCTTTTGAAGCAGGTGACGGGAGCAGGTCCTGGGTGGCAAAGTCAGAGAAAGGCTGCAGGGCTACAGGACAGCAGGGCAGCTGCCATTTTGCCTGAGATATGGGGCAAACACAAGATCAGGGTTAGAAAGATCAGCAAGTGAGCCCCACCTTTAGGAAAAGCCGTCAGCACTGAGGGTCCAGACTGAGCTCAGGTGAACCCAGGAAAGAAATGGAAAGGGAAGAGCATGGCATTTCCTGAAGCCTGAGAAGAACCCACTTTTCTCACCCGGAGAAGCCTCAAAGAAGGTGAAGGAGACCAGAGAAAATGTGTGGCATGGTTTGAAGCCAAGAGATAAAATCTAAGAGCGGAAAGGACAGAATCTCCCTTCAGAGTTAATGAGCACCACAGTAGCTGGAGAGAGTCTCTGAGCCAAAACTGGACCCAGGACTGGAGGCCCCCCTAAGGCAGAGAGCTGCAGTGGGAACCCTGTGTGAACACAAGTACCTCTTCATCTGTATGTCTCTGATCTCACGATCAACAGTAAATAATTCGAAAAGCCCAGGCTAATTTGTTGTGTTCTTAGGGAAGATGATGTGGTAACAAAAATTCAAGATCTTCAGCACTTCTTGCCTGGGGACAAGCTGGGGACCACAGCTGGGAGGGGCTGAGGAAGGAAACTGCCAAGCAAGGAGGTGAAGTGAGTAAAAAGGCCCAGAGGAATCGGGCCAGAGCCAAGGAAGAAGTCAGGACAGGGCTCGGGGGTCACAGATGCTGTCAGAAGCCACTGGAGGGTGTGTGGCAGAGGCGAGGTCTTATTGTTGTTACTGACACTGCTTTCTTCTGTTTAGTCTGTGGCAGCTGCAAAGACTGGGGAGGAGCATGCACTGCACTGAACATGCCGAAGCCAAGCAAGATCCCAATTGTCCTGTCCTAGGACTAAGGCAGGCTTAAGGACTGCAACTGATGGCTCCAAGTCACCACCTTCTCACTCCTCTTTGTTTTCTGTTTCTTTCTTCCTTGATTGGGAAAAGCACTTTGTAATTAAACAAATATTTATCCAGGCAACTCTAGTCATGTGATTCAGTCAGGGGCCAGAAAAATATTAACCACTGCTCCATCTAACAGCCCCAGCCACTAGTTTATTGGACGGTTAATCTGTGTTCAAATCCCACCCTCTGGTTCAAAGAGTTGTGGAAGGCATGATCCCTGGGAGATGGGCTTCCTGGAATGACTCCGTCGCTCAGGCCGCATTGCTGCCATTTCCCACGGACCTGGGTACTTGCTGCTGCTGCAGGTGCCGCTGAGTCTCCCCTGCAGGGGCCACACCACTGCCTCTTGGGCCTCTGTGAGGGGCTGAAGTTGGCCACCGGTCAGCCCTAGACTCAGCAAACCAGACACAGCCTTGGCTTTCTGTAGAGCTCTTTACTTCAGGTGGAAATTATGGAAATATTTGCCTAAAGCAGCCCAGGAAGATAAGGAGCCATCAAAGAGGGAAATGATGGCTGAACTCACAGGGAAGTGGTTATGGAAAACACGGGTGACTCAGGGCAAAACAATCTAGATTTTGGCAAATCCATTTTTTAAACATATTAATCTTTATGTTAATAATTAATATGAATAGATTCATATAATATATAATATATAATTATATATTATGTAATATAATATTTAAATTATTAATCTTAAATATTTAAAATAGTCCATTGATTTATTTAAATAACAATATGCTTAATTGCCAAACCCATTATTCTTCCAAGCATGACACATGTACTCATTCATTTAAAAAAATATTTGATGCGCAGTAATATATAAAGGTTAAAAGCCAGCAATTGGGGTCAAATCTAACTCTACTTCTTATAGACATGTGATGGTATGCAAGTTAACTCAATT
This sequence comes from Miniopterus natalensis, assembly GCF_054644295.1. Lineage (NCBI taxonomy): Eukaryota > Metazoa > Chordata > Mammalia > Chiroptera > Miniopteridae > Miniopterus > Miniopterus natalensis. The sequence goes on from NC_142088.1 coordinate 42,402,892, forward strand.
CTCTGGGCCTCAGTTTCCTCACTTGTAAAATGGTGATAATATCATTGTAGGGAGCAAATGCAATAATCTATGTACAGTGCCTGGTACACAGAGAGCACTTAATAGATGACAGCTATATGGGCCAGCCACTGTACTAAGTGGTAGGGATACACACAATCAGTCCATTGGAGAAAGACAGCCATGTCTTCCAAGCAGGATGAGTGCTCTCAAAAGAACTGTTAATGTGCAATGGCTCCTTGAATTAGACTTGAATAATACTGTGCCCACTAATTAGCTCCTTTTTCTCAGTGTGATTCCCCCCACTGAGGACAAAATTGTTCCGTGATAGATATCCTGATGAGAACTTCCAAAGTTCTGAGAGAAGGGGAACTTTTAGAGTCTGACAATTCAGCAAAAGCAAAGAACTTTGGCATTTCAAAGTTCAAGCCTTTGGGCACTCTTGTGTTTGACTCTCTGGCTAATTTCTTTGATTCGAAAATCAATTTCCATTTTGACAAACAGTTAAGGTCTGCTCCTCAGTCTGGGTGTAAGTGCTGGAGGACATATGAATTCTAATCCTTCCCTTGATCCTACTTGCCATGCTGCCCAGAATTAAATCCATATTTCTCATTTGTATGCATTTTTTCCATATCAGGGGAAGTAAAGGACAGTACCCAGCCATCCCCTATGAGGAATGAACTATCAGTTCCATAGTACGTGACCATTCCATGCTCGGGACTACCCCAGGACTGGGGAGGGGCTAGGAGAGTGCAAAACAAGCAAAAGATATGATATGCCTCCATAAGGAACTCATCTTCTGGGATAATACCAAACTTACACATATGAACTATTTAGAGCACCAGGTGGGACTGAAGTCATTGATCCATTCAAACACTTACTAGGTATTTACTGTGAATGGTACTCTGCCAAGTTCGATTGGGGGAAAAGATGCCTGGAGTGAGACGATAGCCTTCATGAAATTTAGAAACTAGTAGAAGAATAGATATGGACATAAATAATAATAATTCAAGGCTGAAAAATGTAAGCACTAGAGTCGCTCAGCTGAAGTGCACAAGTCCAGCTGGGAGAGCACGTGTTTCACATGAGAGATGACACTGGGGTCTTCAAGGGTGAAAGGGATAGTGACGGGAAGTGACAGGAAGAAGCGTTCCAAGTGGAGAGAGTACAGTAGGAATGGAAGCCCGTTCGCAAAACGGATGGTTCATATGGGAACAGAGTAGAACAGAATATTGCAATTGTAATAGAGACAGGGGTGAGAATCTGGCTGGAAACACCTTCTTCAGAACCTAGAAGGCCATGAGGGAGCTTAGTTTTTCTTTCTGAGTCACGCCAAACTGGCCTTTTTTGAGCAGGAAGATAACACAAATGGATCTTTGCTTTAGAAAACAAACTGTCACCACATCAGAGAGTAAATGTGAGGGAGGTGATCCATTTAGGACACATAAAGTCTGAATTAAGGAAATGAGAAAGGAAAGGTGGTGGTTGCAGCTGTAGAAATTGAAGACAAGTCAAGAGAAAGAAAAAAGAAAGGGTCACCCGTGGAATCTTAGGCCAACTTAAATTTAATGGATATACCTGTAGCTAAATCTTTGTGAACAATTTATCCTTTACCTTCTCTAATCTCACTACCCAGCTATAATCTCTCAATGGAAACCAAAAGCCTTTAAATTACTAATTCAATGATCTCTTTTTAGTTCTCAGTCTCTCTGTTCACTGATGATCACCGTTGGCCAGCCCTCCTTCCTGAAACATTCTTTTCCCTTGCCTGTAGTGATGCTACTACATCTTAGTTATTCCCTTACTTCTCTGACCATTTTCGCCCCTTTATTTTCACTTCCAAGTAGAATTAGATGACAAGGGAGAGGAGAAAGGTTATGGAAAGACAAGGAGGAGTGAAAATAGAATGACATCATTTATGCTCACAGGCATGGAACTTGCTGCTGAACAACCCCACGCTTTGCCTAGTGGGTCAAATGTACTGAACTAGATAATTTAAAGGGAATGTGCATCCTATGGAGAAGGCCATCCCTACTCTTAGAGATACACAGTCCCAAACAAGTCTACATATTCTATTGAAAATAAGTGGATTTAACTACAGTGTGCATGTCTGACACAAAGTAAAAGTTAAAAGTATAAGAAAACCAGTAAAATGACTCCATAAAATTTACAGTTCATTGGTTACTGTAAATGACTTTTATAACAGCTTGGATGAGATATAATTCACAAACCATACAGTTTACTTGTTTAAAGTATACAATTCAGAGTTTTAGTATATTCATACAGTTGTACAACCATTACCATAATCAATTTTTAGAACATTTCATCATCCCAAAAAGAAACTCTGTATCCATTAGCAGTCACTTCCTATTTCTCCTCAACCTCTTCAGTCCCAGGCAACTACCAACCTACTTTCTGTCTGTATGGATTTGCCTAATCTGGACATTTTATATTATTAATATGTGTGGTCTTTTGTGACTGGCTTCATTAAATTAGCATAATGTTTTTAAAATTCATCCATGTTGTAGCATATATTAATACTTCACTCCTTTTTATTGCTAAATAGTACTCTATTGAATAGCTATACCACATTTTGTTTATCCACTCAGCAATGGATGAGCATTTGGGTTGTTTCCACTTTTAAGCTTTTACAAATAATGCTGCTATGAACACTTGTGCACAAAGTTTTTATGTGGACATATGTTTTCATTCCTCCTTGGTGTACATACGTAAGAGTAGAATGCTGGATCATATGGTAAATTTATATTTAATCTTCTGAGGAAATATGAGACTATTTTCCAAAGTAGCTGCATCATTTTATTTTTGTTTTTTATTTGTTTTAATTGATTTTTTAGAAAGAGAGGAAGGAAGAGGGAGAGAGAAGAAATATCGATCAGTTGCTTCCCATACGTACCAGGATTGGGGGATCAAACCTACAACCTGGGTATATGCCTTGACCAGAAACCAAACCGGTGACCTTTTGGAGGACAGGATGACTCTCAGAGAACTGGGCCACATTGCCAGGGTGCTGCATCATTTTACATTCCCATCATCAGTATATGCAATTAATTTCTAATATTTCATCTTGCTTGAGAAAGGCACCTTACAATATGTGTTTATATAAATAAAGGTATGTAAAATAAGGCAAGGTAAGAATAATAAAAGCAGAAGAGAAAAATGAAAGGTGGGAAATTAGGAAACAAAAATAGCAATTAAAACAAAAAATAAATTACTTTGTTAGAGGTGGCTACAAATTAGGCTCTGGTCTCTCTAGCAGCCAATGTGAAAGGGAAAAGGCAGTCTCCTTTAAAATCCATGATATAAAAACAGACCAGCTGCTTAGAGAACTATGATGATGATGATGGTGGTGATGATAATGATGGTGATGTTATTGACTGGTAAGGAGACTAGAGATATATAGCTTTCTTGGGTTTTCACAGAAATAATGCCATATAAAGTAATGAATACTATTTCCCTGCAGTAAACGTGGCCATGAATTTCAGAGGGCTGTTTTGGTTTGTTTTTTTGTGGTGTTTTTTGGTTAATCATCACCTAAGGATATTTTTTCCATTGACTTTTTTAGAGAGAGTGGAGGGAGGGAAAGAGGAAGAGAGAGACAGTGAAAAACATCAATGTGAGAGAAACACATTGATTGGTTGCCTCCTGCATGTTCCCCCAACCAGGGTGGGGCTGAACCTGCAACCCAGGTATATGCCCTTGACCAGAAGTGAACCTGCGACCCCTCAGTCACTGGGCTGACACTCTAAGCACTAAGGCAAACCAGCCAGGGCAGAGAGCTGTTTTTTATAACACTCTTCAATACCAACTGACGACTTCTATCAAAGCACTATCTGGTAAAAAAGAAAATTCTCCCTGGGTGGCCAATGCAAGAAGATACAGATCTAACTGATCTTTTTTTTTTTTTAAATTATAAATTGCCCCAAAACATACCATTGCATGTTACTTTTAAAATTGAGCTACTTTTTAAATTGATTTGAGAGAGAGAAAGAAACTTCAGTTTGTTGTTCCACTTATTCATGCATTCATTGTTTGATTCTTATATGTGTCTTGTCCAGGTATTGAAAACCCAACCTTGGCATATTGGGACAAAGAGCTCTCTGATCTTAATCTACACCTAAATCTACCAGCAACTTGGTGAATTTTTATAGTTGGGCCTCTTGATTCCTAACATGCTAACTGTAGTGCCCAGATGCTGGCATACATCAAGAAAAAAAGGGGGGGGGGGCAGGGTGCCAAGCTACCATGTGCTGTTCATTGCAAATAATGAAAAGAAGATTGCCGAAATAGTTTAGCCCGTGAATCAAAAGCAACTCAAAGGAGGGAGCAATTTAATCCCACAGGCAGAGGTTGGAAGAAGGCTGAAGCATCATCACACAAGGGACATGGAAACAAGAAGGCAGTCAAATTTGTCTCTTAAGTGATGACAATAATGGTTCCAACTAAAATTTCAAGCCATAGTACATAGTGGAAATGGAAGTGGGAGGAGGATTGGATTAAGAGGGGAGATAGTGGCCTAGAGCTGCAATAGTCTTGCTGGCATGGTGTCTCCCCACATTTAGTGCCTTTCCCTTACTGTGTGTTCTTTTGGTAAAGACTTAAATTGACCAAACACTTCCCTGACTTATTGCCAATTATATGAATATTATTGATGGTATGAAATCAAACTGGGGAAAATAAACTAAGCCAGGTTTTTATTAACAACCTAACCACTACTCAAAAGCCTGGAGAAAATATTGTCAGATCATAAGTAGTTGTAAATGTCTTATGCAAGTCAGGATTTTGCACAGCTACTGACTGCTTTGGTTCAAGTTCCTGAGGACACAAACCACCACCATACCTGTCACCTGCCATCCCTCTGCCCAACTTCTGAGCAAAAAAAAAGGAAGGAGGCAAAGGGCAATAAGCCAAAACCCCAATGATTGCTTCTGTTGCTCTTTTGGGAGACGGTTCTTCCCGAGGAAGTGGCCGCCCAAGGGAGCCAGTTAGGGCTGTGCCTCTGTGATTTTAGACAAGGAAATGAATACTTCATTCCCCAGGACATCAACCCAGTGCCTTGTTCAAGCACTAAATTTTCATGAGATAAAATATTTTCTTTTTTAAGCAAGGGAATGAGTAAAGGCACCAACTGCCAAAGAGAGCCTGGGGAGTCCTCGCTGCTCCTCCATTAACATGAAGGAACAGAACAGCTCCATCCATTACATCAGAGCACATCAGAGACCCTAATCCTGGCTGAAAGGAGCTCTCAGGCAGCCAAGCCTTTAATTTGCTGAATAATAGGTCCTCTGATTTACCCTTGCAAAACAAAGCACAGACCTTGCAGGCAACAAATGTTCCCAGGGGCTTGAGAAATAAAGGGATGGGGGTTGGATAGCTCCTATTCCCACAGTTAGTGAACTAACTCTGTGCATAGGTTTTGAAAGGGCCAGCTTTCTGTTTTTATTTTCCCTGTTCTCTCTCTCCAGGGAACATGGCACTTCACTGCTCTGGTATTGTGATGTGCGCTGAGCTTTAAGCCACTGTAACTTGGTCACATGCATAGATAGGTGATGTGAAATGACTGTCACCAAATATACTCATAGCAGCAAATCATGAAAGGCTCTTTCAGGACCATTTGCCCACCTACCTCATTCTAAAATAAGCCACTTTAGCTCCAAAGAGAAAGAAAAGAAGGGAGGAAGGGACGGAGGGAGGGAGGGAGGGAGGGAGGGAGGGAGGAAGGAAGGAAGGAAGGAAGGAAGGAAGGAAGGAAGGAAGGAAGGAAGGAAGGAAGGAAGGAAGGAAGGAAGGAAGGAAGGAAGGAAGGAAGGAGGAGTAGGAATCCATGGGAGCTGGGAGGATGGGAGAAGTGAAAGGAAGAAAAGCGATGCTACCTCAGGCATTTCTCCAATCTGTTCTAATTCAACAGGTATCTAGCATTAAAAAGGGTGTTTGATTCTCTTTGTGAGATCCTGTTACTGGAGGTAGACAACTGTACGCTATGTTGCCAAGGACAGGTAACGGGTTAGATCGGTCTAGTGTACATTAATAAATCACATGCATATTAGACTTCCAGCTCATTATACCAGTTAATGAGATGAATGATTGAGCGTATGACACGGTGGTCAGTTATCAGGCGGATGATATAAATTCTATTGTGCTGAGGACATTTATCTCTGTATTGATCTGGCTTTGCTAGCAAGGATCATAAATTACTAGTCTTCCATAACTGTATGATAAATACTCTAATAACAGAATGCCACCAACTCCCATTTTCCCAATAAATTTCCATATGGCCTCAGTTAGACAAGTAAAATGCAAAGAATCTGTTTTAAGATTTTTATTCCACTGTCAAAATTATATGCAGTATGAAAACCCTAGAGAAAAGCCTGTCTGTTCCAAACAAACAGTAGCGTGCACAGCTCCCTAGATATCATTGTTACGTTTACAGTAATTTTATGAATGGTTTGATGTTACATAGGTAGCTTGAAATTGGCCAAGGTGGGAGTATTTACACCATGGAAATCCGTGAACAATACAAATCAGCCCCCCATCTCCACCCAGTCAGTTTTTAAACATCACCGCTGTGGACTAAAAATCTTGGGGAAACCTGACTGCCTGATCATTCAAAAGCACAGATGGGTAGAAATCTCTTTTTACCACCTTTTCCCTCTAACTCTTCATTTCTTATTTCCTGCCTTCTGTTGAATTGATAAAGTTTTCTATAAACCCCTTTTCCCTTCTGTTGGTTTAGAAACTAGACATTGTTTTCCTATAGTTTTAGTAATTACCCTACATGTTTAACATATTTGCTAAACTATAAATTTTCCAGTAGCTCTATTCTATTTTTGAGCATGAGAACCTATACCTGCAGTAACCACACACTGAACACCACCCCTCCCTGAATTTTATGATTGCTTAGAGTTAGCTTCTACATATTTTATCCCAAATAGTTTTCCTTCTTATAGTCCGAGTCTATATTTTACCACTTCAGACTGTTTCATGAAATTAACTTCACTTCAAACGAATTTATGCTTCATTTGTTGTTTTGGCGGATTGTCTTTCTTAGCCTTAGATTTCTTTTTGTGTTTTGAAATGTCATTTGGCAGGTTCACCAAGGAAGAGGAGGGTTTTGTTTTCCCTCCCCCTCTTACTTCCTCTGTGCCCACCCTCCTGCTCTAATAATTTCAGAGTTGTGCCTTCTTGGCTTTCTGAGTCCCTAGGCCAGAGCTGGGTATTTAAAATGATATTTTATATTCTTGTCCCATGGTTTTATTGAGTACATGGAAGAGCCCATCCCTGTGGCAGCAGAAGGTCCAGCTGCTTATATATCCTCCTACCACCCTAAGCCAGAAGCTGGCTAAAAGCCATATACCTGGGTGATGGCCAGCATTAACCCAGGTGACGGAGAATAACACGGAGGAAATTGCTATAGTTAGAACATAAGATCATACGTCCCCTCCTCCATCCCATTATTGTCCCAGCCTCTTCTTATCAGCCTAGGAGAGCTACCCCAGACACTGGCTTCAAGCAGGAGCCTAACTCTGGACCATGAATTGCTCGGAGCCCTCTTAGTCCTTTCACTCACAGGAGCCAAACTCCCAGCTACCACTACTTGCTTCTGATCTCAGCAGACCCATGACTTCAGTCTAGCTGAGCACTATGGGATTTTTTTCTATTCTGATCTGTCAAAATGCTTAGATTTCTTCTTTTCCTGGTAACATATTTTTGACCTTTTTTAAAAATTTTTGGCCTGTCACTGTTATATTTGGGAAAATATAAACTTAAACGACAGAAAATCTCTTGCATCTAAAGGCACAAATTCTTTAATTTAAAATATATCCCATAATACCTTCTGTTTACCACCATCCTACATTACTTTTCTTTAGTACACCTATTGTTGTGAAAAATGTTTTAAGCTATTAATATATCTGACCAAGACTAACACCTGTGATGTAATAAGTGCCCCTGCCTTGACTTTATAGGGAAGAAGCAAAGTTTAGGTCACAGGCCTCAAACTGTTTCACCCCTTGATTTTCACCCATTACACCCACCTGTTCTCCCAAGGCACCCTGCGCTAGACGATGTTTCCATTAGAAGGTAATTGCACCCCCTGTATCGTGCCCGTGTCGCTGGCCGTGGTCCTGAAACATCATGTGCCGGGAGAACATAGCCGTTTCTCTTAAGCCTGGGTTCAGAAGTGGCTCCTCTTCAACCTTCCCTTGGACTTCCCAACCAGATTATGGAGGAGGTAACAGTGGGGATAGGAAAGTGGAGTAAGGTAAGGGGAGAGAAGGTCAGGAAAGGGGAACAAGCAGAGGCTGTTTGGGGAAAATAACCACTGAAATTGCCAGGGAGGATTTGTTTTGACATCATTTTCATATATTCAATGAAAAAAGAATCCGCATCTAACCATATAGCTGTCATCATTCACCTTTAATGACCCTAGAATGCTTCTGACAGTTAAAATTTTGTTTTTGCTTTCGGAAGTGTATGCGTGTTGGGGGAGAGCATTGATCACTTTTTTCCACCCCTCATTTTCTTTCTTAATATTATGTTTGAGGTCAGAAGACGCTGTCCAAAGATCGTGAGTCCTAACAACCAAATTCTAACCGGGTCCATATTATTTTAAGGATATCACCTCCTCTCTAGAATTCTTGGCTCTTCAAAAGGAACCAATGTTCACTGAGCTCCTGCCATGTGCCAGGAACTGTGCCAGGTATTTAGAATACAAAGCTGAAAAGATACATTTTCTGCTCTCAAGGAACTCACGGTTTGAGTGGGAGACAAAGGCATAAACAAGTAATTTCGGAATGGACTGACCTGCTCTCCTCTCTCATCCTTATGAAGGTCTGTAAAAGGCATCATGCTGACATGAAAGCATGAGTGAAAGGGCCTCTGAGTCTTATTTAATTTTGCTAGAATGTGCAAGGAGTATGGAGGAAAGAATGCTATTGCACAGGCAGGGTCCAGATTCTGAATGACCTTGTGTTAAAGAGTTTTGGTGTATCCTATAAGCAACGAAGAGCCATAGTACGATTGTGAGTAGGGCATGACTTCATCAGTTTGGGGTTTTAGAAGGATTGTGCTGACTGTTTGGTGAAGATGACTGTAGAACCAGGGAGGAAGTAAGGGAAAAGGAAAGGAAGAAATAAAATACACTATTGACTTTATGGTGTAACACTAACATATGCAAAGGATTTTACATTTGATCCTTACTGGTAGATAGGTGGACATTGCTATCCTCACCCATAGCTTAGGAAGTGCAGACTTGGAGAGATCCAATGACTTAAGATGATGTAACCTTCAAGTCATGGGCTGCATTAGTTTCCTAGAGCTGCCATAAACAAAGTACCACAAACCGAGTGGCTTAAACAGCAGACATTTATTGTCTTATAGTTCTGGAGGCTAGAAGTCTGAGATCAAGATTTAAGGTTGGTAGATCTGTGTTCTCTCTGAAGATGCTAGGGAAGCATCTATTCCAGGCCTTGCTCCTAGCTTCTGGTAATTCTTGGCTTGTGGCAGCATAAATACAATCTTCACGTAATGTTCTGTGTGTGTGTGTGTGTGTGTGTGTGCATGTGTCTATGTCCAAATGTCCCCCTTTTATAAAGACACCAGTGATCTCATCTTAACCAATTACACCTACAAAGGCCCTATTTCCAAATAAGGTCACATTCTGAGATATCAAGGGCTAGGACTTCAACATGTGAAATTTCAGAGGACACAATTCAACCCATAACACATAGTAGTCAAAGTCAGGCTTTCTTTACATGTGTGAGGAGCACTGCTTGAGCCTAAGGGTTTAAGCTCTGGGCTTCCCTTAAAGGCAAGAATTCCCATTATTCACTAAAGTATAGCCTTTAAAATACATTTCTTCTTTCAAGAAAACATTCAATAGTCCTTCATATCCAAAATAAATTCTGGTATTTTTCTCTCATTCATGAACGTGGTATGATAGCTATAGCATGTATCTGATGACCTTTGGAAGTTCCATATTAAAATACTGAGAGTCAATGAAGCCTGCACACACACTCAAAAGGAGATGGAAGACCAAGAGACACTATTATGATGATTCATTATATTTAAAATCACTGTTATAAATTTTGAATCCATTAAAAAAACAAAAACAAAAATCCCAGCCTTTTCCTCATTAGTGCCAAAGGGCTATGTCTGTTATTTTTATCCCTGCCAGAAATCATCAGTGGGCTGGAAGAATATAGTGCTGGTGACATGAGCCTTCATTTCCATTTTTAATTAAAATTCTGATTGACCCAGAGCCAGATTTCCTTCTGCAGCAGAGCCTGTGGAAACTCCAGTGGCCAGGGAATGGGGGCACAGGCAGGAAGCTGGGGACTTAGCATCAGACCAGAAGACCACCACACTTCTTGGGAGAAGCCCCAGGAGCGGTGTCGGCCTGGCCACCTTGACCATACTAATTTGCTTCTACCTTGGCCTTACTTTCTCATTCTCCTAGGCCACAGATCAGCCTCAGTGGAGATCATGACTGCCCCTCTTTAAGATCTACTTTTGCTGTGACTCATCACCCTATGGGCGGGCCCTACTGGCTCTCCTTCCTGACTCTCACATCTCTGTTGATGGCATCACTACCACGAGTTACAATATTCATCATTATCACCCACATTTGTTGAGCTCTCAGTCTGTATCTCATTTAATCCTGCAACGGTCTACAAAGTAACATGATTGCACATTGCTACCTGGCTATACACCGTCCGCGATACTTACAGATAGAGCCCTGGTACTGACCTAGGCCCATGGCTGCCATTAGAAGACTACATTTCTTAGCTTTCTTTATAGTTAGGTGTGGCCATGTGATTAAGTTGTAGCTAATGATATGTTGCTATATGAAACTGTCCTAAAGTCTTCTTAAAGTACGGAAACTTTCATTTCTCTCTCCTTCCACATGCCTGTAAGAAGCATGTAATTGTTGGAGCTACAGCAGCCATTTTGGCCCATGAGGTGCCCCTGGGAATGGAAATCACACTAAATGGGGCAGCACCAGGATAGGCACCTGGGTGGCTGCCATGTGCCTTGCCAGACAGCAGTACATGGGTGGCCTCACTCCCAGCTTATTTTGTGTGAGAGGAAATTAAAAGTCTAATAGCAGACTTGATCTTAATCCCAAGTGATTATAAGTATTAGTGCTCCCATTTTACTGACAAGGAAACTGAGGCTCAGAAAGGTTAAGTAACTTGTTTAAGGTAAAAAAAAAAATCTGAGAGGCAGTGCTAGAATATAACCTGACTTCAGATCCTGTGCCCTTAATTTCTCCAACATATAATCTCTAAAAAGACCTTTCCCATGCTGAAAACACTGGAGTCATGCTTCACACTTTCCTCTCTGTAGCACCTGTCTCTTCCCACAGTTAGTTGCCAAGCACTGTGAGTCCTGCCTTCCAGGGTCCTGGCATCCATTTGCTGTCCCACTACTCCTTCCCCACGGAGAAACCTGTGGCAGGCTGACAGCAGACAGAGGCACTCAGTCTGCACAAGGTATGCCCTGGGATAGGTGGGAAAGGGAGGGCTGTAACAAGTAATTCTGTACTCCAGGCATTGCTTGTTTTGATTATTGCTAAAGATGATTCTCTCAGGGTTAGTTTGAGGGGGCAGTGTGTTGGTGTTGAGAAGGAAAAGAGGGAAAGAGAGAGAGAGAAAGAGAAAGAGAGAGAGGGAGGGAAGGAGGGAGGGAGGGAGGGAAGGAGGGAGGGAGGGAGGGAAGGAGGGAGGGAGGGAGGGAGGGAGGGAGGGAGGGAGGGAGGGAGGGAGGGAGGGAGGGAGGGAGGGAGGGAGGGAGGGATGTGAGTTGTGAAAATCAGTGAGTAGTTTTGTCTAAATCAAGAGAAGGTGGACAGCAGGTTGAATTATTCCAGAGGTGTCAGGGATGAGAAGGTCATTGACACCTCTTTTTTTTTTCTAAACAAAAGGTCTCACATGTTTATTATTAAACCTACAAGTACAGAAGCATAGAAATGTGGGCGAAAAAGGCGCCACATACTAAAGCTGACAAGCTCAGGGGAAGCCAGGATGGCGGCCTTACAAACTCAGGGACCTAAAGTGACCATACAGGGTGGTCTGAAATGAAAACTTTTTATCTAAACGTGAGTCATGGACGGAAGTCATGTTCTAGGCCGGTATCTTCCCACACAAATCAATCTTTACCTTAACTGAGGCTGTCCATTGTCTTTTTACATTTGCAATAACATACCTTTGGAATGCCAGGGTAATTTTCTTTTTCCAGACCCCTCAAAGCACAACCACCACACCAGCGCATAAGACCACAGAACCCCTTATTGTTATTGTTATCATGTTAATTGTTAACAGTTAACTATCCTGTACCCACCAATGTGTTTTACTTTTTATCCAATCCCAGAGGTTCACTCCCCCCTGCTTTGCTTTCCCCCACTTCCCTAATTTACTACCAGTGGATTTCATGTAACCCCCTTTGATTGTAATGTATAAAATAGATGCAAAACTGCCATTCTCTGGAGCATTTTCTCAGTCTGTTGAGATTTTGCTTCTGACAGCAATTGTCATTCAGTTTGGCTCAAATAAACTCATAAAAATTCTTACAGGTTTGGACATTTCTTCCATCCACAGAAACAAAGAGAAAAATAATTTTCCCATTAAAACATGTCCAACTGTCCAGATAGTGATGTTTTCCGCTTCATATAATTAGATGCTAGTGACCTTGATCCTAATCCAAGTCCTAATCCAAATCCTAATCCAAATCCATTGGGGAATGGGACAATTCTGCTTTTGTTTCTGGCCAGGAATCACGTGATCCTGAAAGTCTTGTGAGAAGACACAGCAAGGAACAGAGTCAACTGTACCGACCAGAACGACAGAGAAAAGGAGAGAGATCCGGTGACACTTTCAAAAGGCAGTTTCAGAATAGTGGTATGGACCAAATGCAAAGGGTAATAAAAATAACAACTACTGCTGGCTGAGCATGAACACAGAAACAAGTCGTCTGAGATCCAAATGCCAGCTCCACCACTTACTAGCTGTGGTCTTGGGACTCTCGGCCTCTTTCTACCTCAGTTTCTGTAAAATGGAGATAATGTTAGAGCTGCCTCATAAGATTGTGAGGATTAAGTGAATTATATGACATGTAGAGAACGGAGGCAGGCATGAGTAAGTTATATACGTTAGTTATTATTTGCCAGGTTCTGCGTACACATGATATAATGCAATCTTTATGGTATCCCTATGAGGCATGTATTCTCAGTCCCAATTTGCCAAATGAGGACCAAGGGTCAGGGAGGTTAAATATCTTCCCCAGGGTTGCCCAGCTAGTAAGTGGCACAGCTGGAGGTGCACACTGCTCGTCCATGGCTGCCTCTGCTTGATGAGCCAGGCGGCGGTCTGGGAAGGGGCGGAGAAGCACAGGCTGTGAGGGGACGGCAGCCCCCCTCCCCCCACCCCCCCCCACCCCCACCCCGACAGCGCAGAGCTCCCCATCACTTCCGTTTATTTCAACTGCAGGCCTCTTTTTTTATTTACATTATGAAATTCAAGTATGATTTTTTTTTTAAAGGGAGAAAAGCCAGTATGGGGTAAATGTTACAGGATATCATTTAGACCAACCCTACCAAAAAGTCACCTAACATAATGTGCCACAAGCACTAAAGTGAAACCTATAACGTACACTACAGATCTGGTTTCTCACAAGATCTGAAACCAGCATTTGTTGGGAAATAAGCTGAATGTGCTGACTAGCGTCTGGATTACCCACCTTACTATGCCTTTTGCTTATGTTGTATGAACCTAAAACCCTCATTGCCAAGGTTCCTAGGATGACAGTATATTTCAGGGTTATATGGACATTGCACCGGGTTTCAACTTCAAGTCACACTGAGCCACTTCTTGTTTTACACCATGATAAAATCAGATTTTATTGGCTGAGTTGATAAGTGGGGTATAAGTCAAATCAAATTGGGCCTTTGGTGTCTTTAGATGATCTATTAGGTCATCTAAATCAGATGCTCTTCAGGGAGACAGAACCTTGAAACACACAGCTGTATTTGTTCTCATGAAGGTGAAAAAAAATCCCAATTTTTCAAAATAAGAAAAATGTTGGGGTGCCTCTATAGGTATATTGATCTATACATGTGAGGAGAGGAGAATTTGGAGGACTTTTCATTAGAACTTTTATTTTTTGGCTTCTCATGAATTTTTATTAATTCACTAATTCCCTGTAGCTTAAGAGATGCTAATTAATTCAAGAAGCCATAATAGGTAATCATTGGCTAAATAAATCTAAAATGGAGAGAGTCTGTCACAGGAGATACCACTGCTCATTTAAATTAAACTGACCAATTTGTAAAGTACTGTAAATTAAGGTTATTGTATCCTCCTACTCCAGGAAGTATTAACCCTTGTGGGTCCACCTGAGAATCTGACAGGACTTAAAAAGCCAAAAATATTTGTGAAACTTAATCATAAGTTAGAACACTTATCATTCCAAGTGTGCTGTTCATTGACATCATAAATCCATATCGAATTAAGGTGCTTTGAAACATAAAATGGAGAATGGCAAATTGCTGACAATTGTTGCCTTGAAGGGAATACAATCAATGTCAAGGAAACAACTGGAAACAACCCCCACAAAATGGTTACTTTTATAAACATTAAGGCCTAGAAAAAAGAGAATGTTCCAGGTCTGAGTTTCAATTTTTAAGGAATAAATTTATGCAAATACTTATTACTTTTAGTAGTTTTGCAACTCAGGCTGATCTCACCTTGTTAACATTCAGTGCAACTGCTTGTAGCTACATAAAAGTCATTTGGAGGGATAGACAAGGCCACCTCAATATTTCATGAATTAAGGACAAGGCTTGTCCACAATGCTCACTCAGGGAAATAGATACACCTGCATACTTAGTCGGTCAAGTCAGCCAACCCAGGAAAGCACAGTATGTATGAGCAACCATATAGTTCAAGTCATCACCAAGCCCAAAGCTGAGCAGCTATAGTGCTCTTGATGGCTTGGACCTGGACTAAGAGGAATCCTTCTTTATTGTCTCACTAATCATCAGCTCAAGAGCCATTAACGATAAAGTCCTAAATCCAATTCCTAATAAAACCCTAAAAGTTTTAGAGGCAAAATGAAAAAGCATAGCTCACAGATACCTTTTGACCAATGGTTGGGAAGTATTTCTGTAGGTTAGTCCAAAGACTAGAAATTAATTTGAACTTAATATAAGAAGTGGCATCTATTAAAAGGAGGACCCTCCAGACAAAACAGAAGTCTGGCTGGGACATGAACCAGATAAAGTTGTTATGCAAATAGCTTTAGCCACAGGGGAAAGGGCTGATAATGAAATCGCTACAAAGCCAACCCCACGTGATAGAAGTGACAAAAAACATTGGGCAGGGCTTTAGCATATGGATAAAAAGGAGTGCAAAATTTATGTGAGCATCCTGTTTAATTTATCATAACTAAGCTGTCAGGAGTCATGCTCTGACAAACGCATAACTAACACATATAAATGAGTCAATTATCACTAAGACCAAAGGTTCAGAACCAAAAAGGCTAATGTTTCTTTACTTTTTTTCTCAACCCCCCCGAACAGGTTTACTAATAGGATTTCAGACCTTAAAATCTTTCCTGTCTTCAAATTAAGAAGGCTGGGAACAAATCTGAAAAACATTAAGCCACATCTCCACACTCATGTCCCCCATTCCCTCCCACCCCATGCAAACATATCAGTTAGCAGTCATATGGGGACAGGATATTGAAAGTTTTAAAGTTGTTTAAGAATTTCTAGTCCTGTTTACTCTTTAGGGAACCAGTCTACTTCAACACAATGCACCACAATTCAGTCTACAAGGGGAACTGGAGCAATTATCTGGATAATTCAGATAACACTTTTCCAGAAATTACCACGTAATTATCTTGCCTGCCCCAGTCCCACCAATAATGAAAAGCTTATAATCTGAAATCTTAATTCCCCATCCTTCTTTCCTGTCCCTCCCAATATGAGCAAGGTAAGTAAAAAAGCAAACCAAGGCTATCTTTTTAAATAGACATTTCTAACCCAGTGAGTATCTCTGTTTACATTTAATTAGAGATTTGAATAAATATAGTGAAATAGTAAAGTTAAATAGAATTCAGTAGACTGAGTAATGGCAGCCTAGGATAGGTACGCTCATCTATAAAAAATAAAAAATAAGGATATTATTTGGGAATAGTGGGCAGGTTTCTATCTAAAAATATAAAACACAATAACAAGTCCCTAATCTCAAGAGTTATAGCCCCAAAAATCTGGTAAAAGGAAAATTCATGGTTGAGGAATCTAAGATGTAATGGGAAAAGTAGGATTAGGTGGTTGAGGGCAGGAAAGAATTTATGAACACCTATAATATATAATATTTTCATTAATAAAACCAGTAAAAAGAACTCATTAAATAAAGAGAAGATCAATGACATTTTTCTGTATCTTAAATTAGTAATAAAGAGCACAATCATTTTTATTTACTTTCCTTGGTTCATTAGAATTTTTCAGACTCTCCCTCCCCTGCAGTTTTAACAATTATTGTGTTTCATCTTCCATTCTAGGATCAAGATCTTTCTTGATCAGAATGAGTTCATCTGGAAGTCTCAGAGTTAGGGAATACATAAGTAGATTCAAATGGGCATATAATAGGATTTTCCATAAAGGAAAATCAATGGTTGGGAGTGACTTCTATACTGTGTTTAACCCTGAAAAGTCCCAACCCCATCAATTGCGTACCTTTATTTCCAAATCCACCCGAGCAATACCATGCTTGGCTTAACACAAACATACTCTTGAAAAAGTATACAGAAGTCAAGTCACATTTTAGAGGCATCACGAGAACTTGGTATAGGAAGGCGTATTTGTGAATATGTAATGGGTTTTTCTAGGCCAACTGTTTAGAGAAGGTCAACGGTGTGAAAAGGAAAATTCTTTGGATCCAGGTTTTGGCAGCAAAATCATTGGGACCTTAGTGATGAGATTTCTCTCCCTGGGCTGATCTGAAATGTGTTCCCAGCCACCAAGATGCCATTAGCTCTTCAGTTCTCTCCACCACATCCTTTGGCTCCCAAATTTCAGGAGGTGGCTCTTCCTCTGCTCCTATGTGAGCATCATCCCTCTTGTTTTATCTGTTGTTCCTCTCAACATTGCCTAACATCACCACCCTTGACTTGTGACTACAGCATTCTACAGTCATCACAGGAACATCAGAGTGGGGACAGAGGGGGAAGGAAATGTCCTCCACCCCTGGTCTTGAACTTTATGGTCACATTTCAACCTGGCCTTGCTTGGTAGAGTTCTTGGAGTTCCTTATTGCTCCTCTCTACTAAAGAAGAAGGCACAAATCCAGGAGGGGTTGTACAAGGGACCCTGAATTATATTACATTTGAAATGAAAGTGAAACGTTCTTTATACAAAACCCCTGGGGCCATAGATGTTTCAGAACTCAGAATTTTATCAAATTTTAGAAAAGTAAACCAGTGCATTTACTGTATGTTATGTAACATCCCCAGCAGGATCTAGGGCAGCACACTGTAATCAAGCACATTAATATATCTGCAGCAATTCACATGAATATTCACACTGAGTGAGATAAATAACGACTATAAATAACCCCACTTCAGTTTAGGTCACATGTTGGCACCAAATCAGTTCACGTAAGGTCAGGGCTTGCAGTTAAATGACTCAAGTACAAAACACTTTCATTTTTCAGAGCTCTTTGGAGTTTGGAATTGTGGATAAGGAACTGTTGATCTGTATTATGACTGATTAAGGAAGACGATCCAGAGACCCAGTTGCATCATTGCCCTGCCTCTGTGGTGTTGACCCTTCCCTACTAACTGTTTTCTAGCTATTTTTGTCACTTCTTTTCTCCTCTCGTGACCTCTGAACACCTTGTTTGATATATTAGATACTGAGGGTGCCTCTTCTCAGTTTCTGTGCCTGGATATGGCTTGTAATGCCTGGTCTAAATTCCTGCCCCTGCAGTTCACCAGGCCCCTAGTTTAGGGTCACATAGTCCCCTCCAGCATGCTAAGCATCTTCCTCAGGCTTGAGGCCAGTGCAGTCCTCTGCCAGGAGCTTAGCCAAAAGCTCATGTTCCCAACACAGAGTCATCACCCCATTGGTGGTGGTGTTGGTTCTGCTCCTGTCTTAATTCCATTCAGTCTTGCCTACTTCCTAGTAACACAGCTCCCACTAGGTACATCACCCATCAGTTGGGCTTTCATCTTGTTCTGCACACCTGGAGCCATGACTGGGGCTCTTCGCCTTGGTGCCTCAGGCTTGAGATCCTATTTTGTCCCCTCAATCACCTTGGAAACTAGAGCCCTGCTCCCACAACATAGATCTTAGAGCCAAGTCCACCCTCCACATTGAGAAACCTCTGTTGAAGGCTGCCACCTTCTATCTCCTCTCTGGTCCCAGGGTGGGCATCAGATTTGGCAATATTTGGCTCAGGACAGAGTAGATTCTCAGAGAAATGTAACCCATATGATAAGAAGGAAGATTATAGCTAAGAGTCAGATGGAACTCTTTATTTTTCAAATCCTAAACAAAGCATCTTCTGTCATTTACTGGAACAAATTCTGTGTCATAATGTGCTGGAAGATATAACAACTTTTAGCACCAAGTAAATTTCAAAGCTTAGATTCCTCCAATCACTGTCCAAGGCTTTGCTGGATAAGCAATTTTCAGTGGAAGAAATACTCACTGTGAAATAAAGTGGTTGAATTCCTCACACCATTTTTCCGGATGAAGTAAAGTAGGTGGAGGATTTCTGAAAAACAAAAATAATTTTTTTCTTACAAAAAAAAGTGTTCAGTTGAAGACAAACTATGAACTCGCCTACTGATACTGTTTTAAATCTCTCTGATAAAATCTATTCTGTTTCTTCCTGGTGAGAATCATTCATGAGTGATAAATTATAAAGTGCCAGGCCATATTCATTTAGTCTTTCATTTTCACTGATTCAGGGTCTTCTAAGTCCAAGCTTTCTGTAAGACCTGCGAGGGTCACACAGATCAGGAACACTCCTCGGGGGCGGACACTCTAATGAGGGGCGAGGCAAGCACACAACTACTCAAATTGAGAGCTGAGTAGTATTAGTGCCATGAGAAAGCTATAAACCTAGTGCTGGGGGCTTTAGAGAAACAGACTTTTAATTTTTCAGGATTTTCAGTCATTATGCTACCATTTGATTTAATTATGTGGTACATTTAAAGTACACTCATAAATTCATCGGTCACATTTTAAACTATTTCCTATATGTCAGCTTCTGCAGTGACCACTGGAGAAAGCAAAACAGCTAAGACGATGTTCCCTGAGAGGTCCCTGGGGAGAGGGGACAGACATCTAACATAATTATTGGAGGCCCAAGAGAACCAGAGAAGCACAGCAAGACTGTGGGTAACCAGACCACTTCCCGAGGAGAAGGCAGGAAAAAGGGGAAGGGAAGGGTCCTGCGTTTGACTGAATATTTATCCAAAAACATTCCATTTTAAAACAGAAGTGGCATTATCTTTGAGGGGTATCTAAGTTTTGCCACTCCTAAATATGACTTTTGGGATATTGATTTTAAGCTGTTATTAAGAAACAAAAGACTCAGAAAGAACCCTGGACCCTTTTCCTTTACCTGCCTGAAGAAATGCAGATAGAAAACTCTGCTTAAAGGAATGGAACATTGCCTTAGCATCTTAATATAAACTAAATGAGGCAGACAGGGAGAAATCTAGCAAAGCCTGTTTGCTGAACTTTCCTCTGTGTCCAACTGTTTCTGGTGGCCCAGCAAAAACATGGTCCTTCTCATCTACCTGTAAATTACCTGCTTTCTCTTTAAAACCCCAGGCGCCCTCCCCAGTCTCTTTTGTCCAGAATGGCATATAAACCTCAGCAGTTCAGTGCATCCTTGGGGTTCATATTCTTACGGCACCCCACATATGCATCCACGATACATTTTAGATATTTTCTCTTGTTACTATGTCTCTGTTAATGTGATTATTAGCCCAGCTAGAAGAACTTAGAAGGTGGGAGAAAAGTTTTTAGGGTTTTTTTTGCATCCCCACACCTTTAATTGTTTTTTTGGTTTTTTTTCTAGCCATAAATGAGAATAGGCACTTTTGGGCAAGTTAAGCTCAGTTAATGAAGAAAGTTATATTTCTGCACACCTGAATTATGACTGTAAATTTTAAGCCCGTTACATGCAATCTTTGTTTTCACCTGGGTTCTGGCTGCTTTCTAAAGCTATAGATTGCTCAGTTTTGATAGGTAAAAAAATAAGAGCGGTAAGAAAAAAAAGAAATAAAAACTGTATCAGAAAATGTAATTGCAAGTTGCCTCTCAATATCCATTTTCTTCTCATTTCTTATAATGCAACTTTTATTCTGGTATAATGCTGCCATACAAAACTACATTTTCCTGACTTCCTTGCAGCTAGATGTGGCCATGTGACTGAGTTCTGGGCAATGATACACAAGTAAAATTGTTCCATGGTGTTTCAGAAAGTCTTCTTAAAAGAAAGGAAATATACCATATTTCTTCTTCTCCCTTTCTGCTTCCTGGAGCATGGATGTGATGGCTGGAACTTGAGCAGCTGTTCTGAACATGAGGTTAACTTGAAAATGAAAGCTATGAGCCAAGCCTAGCAAAGAATATAGATAGGAAACTGGATTCCTGATGATACTGCAAAGCTGCCATACCAGCTCTAGACTGCTTCCCCCAGTCATCCTTAAAGAAGAGAGACATAAACTTCCATCTTCTGTAATCCACTGTTATATGCAATGAATCTTAATTGAGCCAAAAATATTTCAGGGTATTATCCTATAACACAGAACACAATTTGACAAGTGATATAATAGAAGCACAAAGTTATGTGGGAACAGAACTAAGGGGGGCAATTGATCCACGCGGAGAGTCCCAAAGGCTTTATAAAGAAGATGAACTTGAGATGACCCTGAAGAGTAGGTTGGATTTTTCAAGATAAAGAAGGAGGAGGAAGCTATTTCAGGCTTAGAAAACAGCATGTACGAAGTCACGGAAATATAAAAAAAGTCTGATAGATCAAAGAATGTGAGTAATTTTGGGGGCTAGACTATGTGAAACTTTTCGAGCCTATAGAGAGAGCAGGAGGCAAGGATGAGATGGGGAGGAAAATAGAGAGGGAGTACATGATTTCCCTGTTCTGCATGAATTTAATTATCCTTCCGATCATCTGACTCAAAGACGTAAAGGAAAATTACCTATGTACCCAGCTAAAAGGAGTAGCAGTAAAAGGTTGCCCTTCAGTTATTCTGGAGGCTGCCTCTTTATCTCATTCATTCTATTCAATAAGCTTTCATCTTTACCTAGCATTTTTAAATTAATAAAAGTACAACTGTATAACTTCTGCTACAATACTGGTTGTGCTGACATGTTCTTACTGGCGCCAGTGTTTGAGGTTGTACATCCATGCCCTCCCAGCTCCCCTCTGTGGCCTCAGTGTGGCATCTCTCAGTGAACAGGCTGTCCTAGATCCTCTCTACCACCCATTCCAGGACTTGAATTTGCCTTGCTCTTCGCAGGTTTTCTGCTCATTCTGTTCTCACCGAGGCCAGTTCCACAAAGAAGAGCCACTTAAGCAATTTACTGTCTAATAGACTTAATTCACCCCAAAGCAGTTAACCATGACCAAGAAGTCACTTGTAGACAGACTGTACAGACTTGATTAAAACAACCCAGTAGGCTTGACATCGGTCAGCTGAGCATGGAGGGAAAGCCCTTTGCTGCAATTAGAGAATCACCTGGCAAGGGTCCACTGGAGAAATCGATGGCAGGTATCCACTCCAGCGTAGAGAACACCGTACCTTCCTGTGTTCAGTCTGTTTCTCAACAGGAACTATGGACAGGGGCTACCATTTATGTGTTGGCCTGAACCTCTGCAGTAGAGCACAGAGGAGAATAGCAGCAGATCATCACTCGCCCAGTCCCTGGTGGCTTCACATGAACCCCACACAAGGAAACTCTTGAAAGCCTGGCATTACAGGAATTTGGCTTTAGAGAAGCTCATTTGACCTTGTAGATGCCCTGTCTTTCCTGGAGTTCATCCATCATACTTAGGTTCAGTAAACTGAGACCTTTGAAAGATCATTATCTGTATGTAATGAAAGCTAAAAAAAATAAAAATAAAGGCTCTAGAGTACATTGTATGCACTGGCAATATAAATCCCAGTCCTCTTGCCATCCAGGAAGACCACCAAGTTGTAACTGGTACCTTTTTGCTTTCTCTCAAAGCTACAGAGGCAAGCTGCAACCCTGCCCAGGTCTCTCTCTAAAAGGTGAGATGCTTCATACTCGGTATGATGGGAGAGTCAGTGCACAGCTGCGATTCAGAGACAGGCATCACTCGCTTATGTGCTTGATGCTGAGAGCCCACAAGATGTGAGAATGGTGAGTGGCTGGAAGACCAATGAATCTGAGTAACCAAGTTCTCACATATCCAGAAAATGTATAAAAGAGATTAGTCAGTGAAGGAGAATGACAATATTAGAGTTTTGCCTGCCTGAGTTTTATTCCTGTGCTTTAGACCCAAAATTCAATTTTTATAAAGATGCCCTGCACACAGATAGCATTAGGGCTATCTGAGGCTAGAAGCAAGGGGTGATGGTGAAGATAAAGGGGCGATGAGATAAAGTTAACCTTCTTCCCCCAAAGTCTCTGTGGAGCAAAACAATTTGCTGAACAGTCAAACTGAGTTCATTTTAGTTCCTGAAATAGAGAGCAGAATATTTGGACCAAGGTGGGCACCTGGCCCAGGACAGCCAATCCTAACTTAATTCGGTGACTACAGCATGAGTTCAAATAAGCTGGGTCAATCCCATTCTCTTTAGAAGGGTTTTTCTCCACCTTGAACTGGAAAAAACTGAGAGAATGAGGCAGGTTAGTAACGGGAGCTGAAGCTGAGAGATGCATGATGGTGCCGCAGACAGAAGAGGCCATGGACAGAGCACGGTGTGCAAGCTGGAATTTTAGGAAGCAGAAACTATGAGCAGGCAGAAAACCAGGAACTGAGGAGAAAATGGGCCAGGTGGAGGAGGAAGGGAGAAATGTGTCACAAGGAACAGAGACCCTGCGATGGGACGCCATGTAGATTATCCTACTCTTCCTTTTATGAGTACCTGTCCCCCCACGCACCTGAAGTATTATTGGTCCCAGCATTCTGTTCTTAGCCCTGGTTTCCCCCCATTCTGTGCATTCACTGAGGGCTCACTCTATGTCAGAGGCTTCCTTATTTGTGTCTCCTGCCTCTATTTTTCCTCTGCCTTTTGGTTAGTGCATCTAACTTCTTTCTAGATTGCCCCATCTTGATTTCTCAGGAGCACCTTAAATTCAGCAATGTTCAGAACCAAACTCATCTTTCTCCCCTCGGGCTGCATCCACCTGGAGTCTGGAGACAGACATTTGGGTTCTATCCTCTCCCCTAACCCCACATCCAGCTGGAGAAGGCAGAATAATGAACCCCTCAAAAAAGGCTACATTCTAATGCCCAGAACTTACGAACATGCTGCCTTCCATGGCAAAGGGGACTTTGCTGATACAACTGAGGTTAAGGACCTGGAGACCGAGGATTCCCTTGGATGATCTGGATGAACTCAATTTAATGTTGAATCCTTTAAAGTAGAAGAGAGAGGTAGAAAGAAGGAAAAAGAGGCAGGAATGATTCAAAATAGGAAAGGGACTCTACCCACCATTGCTGGGAGACAAGGAAGGGAGCCAAAGAATGCAAGTGGCCTCTGGAAGATGGGAATGGGCCTCAGCTGACATACAGCAAGGACATGGGGACCTTAATTCTACAAATGCAAGGAAGCAAACTCTGCTAATAACTTGAATAAAAAAGGAAAGCAATTCTCCCCTAGAGATTCCAGAAAGGAATACAGCCCTGCTGACACCCTGATTTTAATCCAGTGAGACCCATGACAGATTTCTAACTTACAGAACTATTAAATAACAAATCTGTGCTGCTTTAAAATGCTAAATTTGTGGCAATTTGTAATGACAGCAATAGAAAATGAATATATCAATCAAGCCCCAAGTCCTATAAATTCTATTTCCTAAATTCCTTTCTCAATACCCCATTCCCTCTTTATGTTCTAGTTCATTCACTTAACATCTCACACCCAGATTACTCCAGTAGCCTCCTTATTTTATTCTCCCTCTCTATCTTCATCCGTCTTTAATCCATCTTGCACTTGGCAGCTAGAATTTCTTTATAACATTCAATTCCCTGCTCAAAATTCTTCAGTAGATTCACACTGCCAGCATGGTGAAATCTCAACCCTTTTACATGAAATACAAATGGCCTTGCCTGTTTATCTACCCAATCTCATCTCAAACCACTTCCCCATGTTCACAGTACTGTACTGCATGGTACTTACAGCTCCTAAAGCAGGTCCTGTTCTTTCATGCCTCAGGACCTTTGCACATGCCCTTCAGTTTAGAGTACTCTCCTCAATTTGTCTGCCTGACAGGCTTCTATTTATGCTTCATGTGTATCTTTAGTGCCTAGCACAGCAGCACTTAGAAAACTTTTGCTGAACAACTACATGAATGAATGCACATAAACATGCAAATATTATAAGTAAGCCAAGAAATGATTCCAGGACAAAATATGACTTGGTTCCCAAAGTAGTATAAAATTAGAATATGGAACAGCTCCTTTCAATATAAGCAAATCATGACTAAATTATACACAATAAGAGGGTTTGAGGAGCAAAGGAGCCCCCTTAGGTGGTGACTTGAGTTGGATTTGACAAAATATAAGTCTCATTCCTCTACGTTTGAAGCACAAATATTCCCAGGTCCCTGAACATATATGACCAAAATTAACAAATAAGTCATGGCTTCAAACCTCATCATGGACATTATCTGATGTCAGGACCATTATATTTACACATGGTGGGTTGGAGCTAGATGAGGATCAGTGCCAACTATCACGTGCTTACTACAACCAAGCTCCATGCCAAGTGCTTCACATATAGGCCAATGGGACATCACAGCAGTCCTGTGGAATAGGATTATCATTCCAGGTTCACAGGTGGGGAAAGTGGGCTTAAAAGAAGAAATTTTCTTAAAAACATCCAACAAAGAGTAGAAGAGTCAGGTTTTAAGCTCAGGTATTTTTGTCTCCCAGGAGCATACACCTCACTGTTTTTTGTGTTTTATCTCATGAAGAGTCCATTACTTTGGAAGATAAATTAAGAGAACATATATGCAAAAAATGACAGAAAGCCAATTAGCACGAGACACCTCCAGAAAGTGCAAAATGAAGTCCTCAAACATTAAAACACATTCACCAAGGAAACGCTGAGTAAAAGATTTCTCAATGAGGCTGAGTTCATTAAGAAAGGCTTCTGGGAAGTTATGAATTTCAAGGTGGGTCCTAAACAGAGGGGACATAAACCAGCTGGTGAGGGGAGGAGGGTGCTAGGGAAGGAGAGGGGGAATATAGAGAGGAGATACAAAGACTGAGGTATTAATGAACAATCATTAACATATAGTTAAACACCTGGGAGTGTGTTCAAAAGGTGTTCTCTTTATTTACTCATAAAAGCAAAAAAGCAAGACACCTGAGCGCAATGAAGCATCTGAGAGTATTAATCACAGCGGCAGGCCTGCCATCTCAATCACAATCGGTAGATTCAGTGATGAGGTTGGACGGTGAGGTGTGTGCCTGTGTCTCTTCCCTCATTATTACCACCTGGTCACAGCCAAAGCTACTTTTCTCCCAAAGTCACCTCTTACCTGTTCAAAATTATTTAAAAAGTCGAAATATTTATTTGTAATACATGATTCCACCTCAATGTAAACAATTCCACAACAAAGGAACACAGAAAGCAAAAAACAAAATTCCTCTTCAGTACCACCTCTAATGTCAGTCTCTTTTCCGTATCAGTATGACTTGTATTCTCTCAGGCCTTTTTATATACATTTTAAATATTTTCTGTAAATACATAACATATATACTATTTTGCTGTGCTATAAATACATAATACATATATTTATATAAATACAGCTGTGGGCAGAAGTAGGTTTACAGTTGTGAGTACATGAAATGCAGAGTTTTTTCTTGTATTATTATTTATTTATTAATTATTGTATTTTCCACATGAACAACTATAAACCTGGTCCTAATTTTTTCCATTCTAAATGTCATCCCATGCCACAGTGTGGCTTTTCAGCCCAGCAAGAATCTGTTTCAAAGGTCTTCTCAGAATCTCAAGATTACAGTACGTTTCCTGTGTCAGATGCTATTACCCCAGGCCTATGCTTGAGATGGGGTGTGTCATGAAGCTTTATAAATCCTTAGCCACTACACCATTTCAAATGTTCACAAAAGGGCCCTGGCCAGGTGGCTCAGTTGGTTGGAGTGTTGTCTGGTACAACAAAAGGTTGTGGGTTCGATTCAAGGTCAGGGCATATACCTAGGTTTTGGGTTCAATCTCTGGTTGGAGAGTATACGAGAGGCAACCGATCAATGTTTCTCTCACATTGATGTTTCTTTCTCTCTCCTTTCCTCTTTCTCTAAACTCAATAAACATAGCCTCAGGTGAGGTTAAAAAAATAAAATAAAATGATATAATATAAAAAGACAAATGTTTATAAAAGGCATGAGTTGTATTTTCTTTCTGTCTAAAGCACATGAGAGGGCATTTCCCTCCACTGTACTCTCCTTATGCAAACACACAGGACACATAAGTAACTCAGCCATGCATGCAGAGTGCAAGAGAAAGTCAAGGACAATGGAAAGCTATGTCAATAGAGATGATGGAGGGGAGAAGCGGTGTGTGGCTCACTGTCTGAGCCAATGTGGTCACTTGCTGACATCCGTTCTTCAATTTCCTCCTTCAGCAAGAACTCAGCAACACCATCAAATCCAACTGTTAATATCCAATGTGTCAGGGAAGTAGACTTTGCCCAAGGGCTAGCTAATGATCTTTTTCCTTGGTGGACCTTGATACACAGAGTGGAAGCCACAAGTCTATTCTTTTTCACACAGTTTTAAATGGATGATTTGTTAATTCTTGATTTTTAAAGAGATGTGTTTCAAATAGATCATGTTGTTTTATAAATGTTTTCTTATCAGCAAACTCTGAACTGTTTATGTGGGTTCTGTGGCACTGTACTCATTGAAGATGACCGTTATAGTGTGACAGCATTTTGGAGACATAGAATCACTCCCCAATTATGTTAGTATTTTAAGAAAAAATAGCTTTCTATGTGGTGGGATGAAAGTCACAGTGATGTGGAAGGGGGGCAGGGGACAGGCAAAGCTAAAGAGCATGTGCTAGACATGCTGTGCTTCCCCAGAGCATTCATTTTTCTGGTACTTATTTTAAAATGTTTTATATGAAAATTATCTGGGAGTTGAGGAGGGGGCTAGACAATAGAAAGTAGGACTTCTCCCTGCCTGGATTAACTAATTGAGAAATAAGATAAAGTACTCAGTAGATTGGGTCCAAAATAACACCTTTATTACTGCTAGAGCTGATCTTGGAGAATGTGGCTTTCATCTGCAGGGAGTAGGCTTTCTAAGACTGAAAGACAGACTTATCTGGCCAGTCTTGGGTCTGGCTGACTCCCAAGAGAAAGGAGAAGGGAAAGAACTCAGATATGCAGTGCCTCCCCAAACTCACCACCGGCATAACATCACTTCTGATCCTGTAAGATCTGTCAATCTGGGTCCAACCAGAAAACAGAAAAACACCAGTAATTTGAACAGGAAAAATTTAATATTAAGAAGTATTAATTCATAAAAGGGGATTAAATACTGAGGAGTAGAGAACTCTAACAAGTACAGGAAGAGCAGATTTGGGGAGCAGCTACTACCTCTAGCTGAAACAGAATGCCCAGGGAAAAAACTAATTTGGAAGAGCCCCTGCCCCCAAACCCAGGGGCACTCGGACCTCACTGGAAAGGATGTGACTATGGGTGGTGATGTTCTCTGAGTGAGACAAGCCAAGGCTGGAAAACAGGAAACCACCTGCCCGGGTGCCTTTAAGAATCACTGGGAAACTGCCCACTGAGTGCTGGTAAAACTCTCAGGAGGTTGAACACCACAGGGTGTCCCAAATGCCACTGGTAGCCAAAGGCCACAGGAGCAAGGAAAAAGCACGCTGAAACTAGGAAGTGGGGCCTTTCCTCCTGCAGTGGCCCTCTAGTGCCCTCTACTGATGAAACTTAACATATGCCATATGGCAAAGGAGAAATGTTTACAGCGCACTCCAGGATCACAAAGCAGGACAAAGAAGGGGAGATTCTGAGCTGAAAGGTACTCATAAGCGGTGCAGGAAAGAAGTGAGTGAGAAAACAGAGAGAGGCTAGGAGTGTTAAATGTTCTCACTCTCTCTCTTTTTAAAGACAAAACACCAGATTTTAAGAATTTTCTGTTTCAGTCTTGCAATAGGCAACTTCCAACCATCAACTGAATGAGCCCAGTCTCTTATGACATTAGGACCACTTACGAGGTCATTAAGAGATAACAGTAGCCTTCTTCCCCCACTTAAAAAACCTGTTCTGTTATGGTACATGAAATGTCCTCTTTAAGACTCACTGCTTTCTATCCCAGAAGTTCCATATTGAAATGGAAATGTTCTGAGAAGCATCCTATTGTAAACCTTAATTGGCCAAAACTTTATTTGGGATAAATGTCAGGCAAGAATAGAAATTTAGAAAAAAAGGACCCAGAACAAGGACCAGTGTGGGAACAGGACCATAAACACAGACTTAATCTCTTTGTGGTTTTCCATTTCTATGGTTCCAACTTTGTGTGAGCTGAAAAAGTAAAGTCAGGTGGCACGACACCTGTTCTCACTCTTTCCCGTCTCTCTTCCTCTAAGATGGGAACCCAGCATAGAAAAGAAATCAATGAAAGTCAGTGTGGTTAAGAACTCTTTTGCCAGGATCATGGCCACAGACAGGGAACTCCTTTTTCTTCTGGGCCCCCTTTCCCACAGTCAGAGGGCCAGGCCCAAAGTAGCCTGAGGGGAGCTGATAATGGTTCTTCTCCTATTCTCTCAATACAATTCCCTGCTTGAAGCAGGTTATACAATTCCCTGTTTTAGAGACAGAGAACCAAGACTTAGAGAAGTTCAGAAACCAGTATTGCTATGGCTTCCAATGCATGCAGCCTGGTCCTGAATAGCAAAATTGCAACCATTGCACTGTCCTGCTTCCCCATTTCGAAATTCCTCTTGGTAAATCAGATATCACACATCTTTAAATTCTACCAGAGCAGCCAGTGTCATATTAATGGGGGAATATAGGCTCGATCTGATAAGCCAGTTGCCCTTCTGACATTCCATCAACTTAAGCACAATACTCTTTAGATCATCAAGACATTAGCAAGCAAATCCAAAGAACATTTTGCTTGGGATGCAGAATAATCAGCAATAGGGAGTATGAGCTGAGAATGTTTTTATCTGTTGAATTTTATGCATTCTCTGTCATTCAGTTTCCTCCAAAGTCACAGCTGGTAAAACCAAATGGGTCATTTTACCACAATCAGACTAACGTCACAGTTCAAGAAGCACCATTTGTCCTCTAAGGCAAAGCCATGCACCTAATTACAGCACACTGTTAATAAATTTATAATAGACAAAAAGAAATTGACTGCTGTGGATTTTTTTCCCTAGCAAAGCAAAACCATTTAAAGGGCACATTGTGCATCTATTCCTTCTTTTATTGTTTCAATAAAGTTAGCGATATATTCTAAACAGGAAAAATCAGGGCAGACCTCAGATGAACAGATTGTATCATCAGATCCTACCACATTGTCTCTAATGGGGGAAATTAGCAGCTGAACATCAACACCTGTCCCCATGAGCAGACCCCTGGCACACATACCAGGTAGGAAGGCTGTGCAGTTGCTTGGAGCAATCTGAACCTGGGCCACCAGAGACAGTGCACATGCCAATGGCCACAGAGTCAGGCTCCATTTAAAATCAAGTGGATATATTAATGCCAGGGGAGACATAGCAGCAATTCATAGGGAAGCCTGGGCATTAACAATTGTGGGTTCTAAAGAGATTTTATGGCAACTAACTGCCAGAATGGAGTCACATAGACAGGCAGAGAGTCTGGCCAGCAGGAACCGCTGAAAATTCACCCCCTTTCAAGGGCAAGAGGTACCAACAGAGCAGCACTTCCTCTCACACTTGGGTGGTTTGAGTCATGTCTCCCTGGGCAGGTTATGGCCAATTGTTTTCACCAACCTCACGATCAATTGCAATCATTGCCTCTGAATTGATTATGTCGCAAGACCTGGCAGTTTGTGAGCAAGCCCAAGTGAGCAGGCTCATATTTATATTTCCAACATTGTAAGTATGTCTTCTCTTCACAAGGGCTTTGGCTATTTTTCTACCTGGTTGCCTAGCAACCTTTTAAAGGAACTGAAATGTGGGAGAGGGATGCTGGAGACATACTGATGAATGAATTTATATTTATTTTACAGATTCCTTTAAAAAAATCAATCTGTTAAAACCTCCTGGGGTGGGGATGGGTGGGGGAGCAGGGACTGTGTTATATTATCATAGCGCTGCTACTCTTCTAGCAGAACACACAATGCCAGCAAATATATTTACAAAAGATTATTCAGCAAACAGGGGGCTGGGGCAGTTATTACTGGTTATTGCATATTAATAAAGATGAAGAATAACTACAATGACATCAAGTCATCAGAACAATGCCTATTTCACTGTCCTCTCTCAAAGTCTCAGAACATGCCTGAGAAAAGCTTGCAATCTCTTTCAATTCTTCCTCGTTGTGAGAGACTAGTGGAAAGGGTTGTGTTCCTGTCTGCCTAGCATCCTTCTTTTCACTAATTTATTACTCCCTATAAAAAGTGCCCATTTCATTCAGGTGTTAAAGTTTATTTGCAAGAAACTGAGCAAAGTAGCCTCCAGTAATTCTTTTAATTTCCTCTGTCTGTGGTTACTTCCCTCTTTTTAATTTTTATTTTGTATGTTTAAACTTTCTCTTTTCTCATGATTTCATTAGTTAATATTCATCTACTTTATTATTTTTATTCAAAAAGGCTAATGATTTATATATTAACTCCACTATTTCCTATATTTTGCTTCATTAATTTTTACTTCTATTTTTTTACATCCTTTCTCCTATTTTACCTGAGTTTTTAAAAAGCTTTTTAATTGTTTGGGTAGTAAGCTTAATTTCTTTACTTTCATTCTTTCTTGATTATTAATATAAGTATTTAGGACTATGAATTTGCCTCTAATCCTTGCTTTAACTATTTCCCATTAATTTTAATACATAGTATTTTTATAACTTTTTCATATATTCTTCAATTTTCATTTAGATTTTTTTTATCTTAAGATATTAAAGATGGTTTTGTTTTTTCATATCTTGGTTGTTGGGAAATTTTTGTTTTCTCTGTGTTTATTTAGTTCTAGTTTGATTGCATTGTGCTCAGAGAATGTTTTGTATTCTTTACATTTTTAGAACTTAAGAACACCTTTGTAGTCTTTATAGCAGGTAAAAAATAAGTATATATAAGCTCTGGCCAGGTAGCTCAGTTGGTTAGAGCATCATCCCAATGCACCAAGGTTGCAGGTTCAATCCCCAGTCAGGGAACATATAAGAATCAACCAATGAAAGCATAAATAAGTGGAACAACAAATCAGTGGTTTTTATCTCTCTCTCTCCCCCTTCCTCACTCTCTAATATCAATAAATAAAAACTTAAAAAATAAGTATATATATTTTCATATATACTATATTTATACAATATATGCATAATATATAATAAATATATAATTATAATATATGTTAAAAATATATCTTGTCCCTCAAGAGTTCTATTGTATTAACTATGTATGATATCAGATGGGTACTAGACTTATCAGGCTGATTACTTCATAAGGTATATAAATGTCTAATTACTATGTTGTGCACCTGAAACTAATATAATAGTGTATATCCTCTGTAATTAGAAAATAAAATCATTTTTAAAAGAAAAAATATAGAATGCTCCTCATTTAAGCACCACAAAAACTTATCATTGCTTATTTTTTAATATATTACATCTGTCATGGAATGAGAGAAATTCAATGAATAGCTTCTGCAACTAGTTTATATCTCCCTATACTTTCTGTAGTTTGTAGTTTCTGCTTTATTTGTATGATGCCATAAATTAATGTACTGCTTATATTTTCATTAAACAATAGCACCTAATAGAATGTGCCCTTCTTGGACTAATTTAATGTTTTTGGTCCTGAGATCAATATTGTCTAATATTAAGAATACAATGTTATGGTTATTCTTTATAAAATCTTATATCTTTAAAGAAAGAGAGAAAAAGGGGAAAATATATTTAAGGAATCTTTCATATTAACCCACATGTTTACCATTTCCTGTGCAATTTATTTCTTACTGTGGACTTCAGTTACCATCTGTAGTCATTTCCTTTCAGCCTTAATGACTACCTTTAGTATTTCTTATGAGGCAGGTCAGCTAACAACAAATTCTTCCAATCTTTATCTTGAATTGCCTTTATTTTACTTTCATTTTTAAAGAATAGTTTTTGCTAGACATAAAATTCATGGTTGGTAATTTTTCAACCCTTTGACTATGTCATCAACTGTCATTTGACTACCATTTTTCAGGTGATAAGTCAGCCATTAATCATACTGATGTTCCCCTGTACATTATCAGTTGTTTTTTCTCTTGCTGATTTTATGATTTTCTCTTTATCTTCGTCTTTAAACAGTATGTCCATGGACTGTGCATAGATGTCTATCTTACTTTGAGCTTGTCGAGCTTTTTGTTTGTATAAACTGTTTTTCATCAAATTTGGGATATTTTCACCCATTATTTCTTCACATATTTTTTCTGGAACCTTATCTCTCTTACCTCCTTCCTGGACTCCCTTTACATGTATGTTGAAATTTATGATGGTATTCCATAGGTCTTTTCAGCTCTGTTCATTTTTCTTCATTTTTTCCCCCTCTGTGTTCTTCAGATTAGTTAATTTCTATTAGTCTGTCCTCAGGTTCACTAATTATTTCTTTTACTATTTCAGATCTGCTGGGCTCTTTAGTGACTTTTTTACAGTCATGATGGAACTGAGGCAGCCTGGTATAGTGGAAAAGAGGGTAGTTCTGGAGTCAAGCTTTGTAAACTCATTGGTATATTTTGGTTTCTCTACTGTTTCTCTAAACTGCACCAGTAGGGCTAATGTTCAGCCCACTTGGTGAGAACTTCAACACATGACACACAGATTTTACTGGCCCCCTCTCTGAAAAGCCTGGACTTTAATTTTCATGCCTAGGTGTTATTGTCCTCAGGCTCCAACCCACCCTAACAACTCAGAATCACAGCACTCCACCTATTAAATGATGAGTATTGTTTCTGCATGGAAGTACACACTGCTCTGCCTTTCCCGTCCATGATACTGAACCCACTGTATCTGATTTTTACTTATTTGAGTTCAGCTTGTCCAAACTTCTTGAGACAATGAAACTTGATCTGGGTTGAACCATCCCAAGGGGTAGAGCCCAATAACCATATAAGCACCCCAGGTTCTAGTTCTCTCCAGTCCAAGCCCTTTCTATCTTGTTGGCCCATGACCTTGACCATCTCTTTTACCATGAGTCATTTACTAGTTCTGTTTCTGCATGCACTGCAAACTATCCAGGGCTAGTTTGACCAATATTTGGTCAAATCAGTGTGTCAGTGGAATGGCTTAGAAAGCAGTATACTGAGAATTTTTAGTTAACTATTAATGTGTCATTAAGACAATCCCTGGTGAACCAAGTAGATCAGATTTTTTATTTCTATTTGGTCAGTCTAAGCAAAGACAAAGACAAACTGTCCAGGCTTACTCTCCACTCTCCAAACTTGTATTCAACTACTATGTTTCCCAATGAAAACTGATGGCACTTTACACTTCACAAATCACTGTCATGAATGTATTTTATTCAATCCTCACAATAACCCTGTGATCTAGTTATAGTCACATGACTACTCCCATTTCACAGATGAGGAAACACACTCAGAAAGCATAAAGAACTTATCCAAGGTTATTAAGCAATTTGGGTGAAGGACTGAAGTTACAAATTAATTTTTCTTGCTTTCAACTCACTGAGTTTTTCAGAGTGTGTCCCCTGAATCAGTAGTCCCATGAGAAATTCTATGATCAAATAGTTCAGGAAATGGTTAAGATTTTGTCATGAGACAGTCTCTGGGAAACCCTGTGGTAAAGAAATCTGGTTAACTCTGTTTTCCACAGTGTTTCTCACACTTATCTGGCCATAGAGCCCCCTTTTTCTTTTCTTTTCTTTTTTATTTATTTATTTATTTATTTATTTATTTATTTATTTATTTATTTATTTATTTATTTTTAAATATATCTTTATTGATTTCAGAGAGAGGAGGGGCGAGGGAGAGAGAGAGAGAAACATCAATGATGGGAGAGTCATTGATCGGCTGTGAGCCCGCAACCCGGGCATGTGCCCTGACCGGGAATCAAACCCCGATCGCCTGGATCCTAGGTCGACGCTCAGTCACTGAGCCACGCGCAGCAGGGCAGAACCCCCTTTTTCTGATAGTTGTCAATAGGCCATAGAACTTTGGGAAACACTGTCCTATACCAAACTGCCTCACAGGAAAGGCAGGGAAAGCCGGGTTGAGTGAGACTGAAGGCTCCTGGGAACAGCACAGTCCTCTGAGCAACCTCCAGCTTTTCACCAAATATTTCTCCCACCAAACACGATCCTTATCTGCAAGTGGAAAAGGACTTTGGGGATGGGGCAAAGTGGACTATTAGGATAAGAATAAGAAACAAATAAAAATGCACAGATGTACTTGCTGTGAGATAAGGAATCTTCCCAACTCAGTGACTTTTTTCAAAAAGGAGTTTACAGCACACGTGCATCAGAATCATCCAAAAAATACTGGTAAACATGAAGATATCATACAGCACTCATACCCGATGAAACAAAGGCTCTGGGAACAGGGCTTAGGAATCTGCATTTAACAAGTGAACGGGGTTATTCCGACACAACTAGGATTTGAGAAGCATTGACTTAGGTAGTCAACAACAGATGTGAGGTACTTTTCCAATTAGATCAAAGTCACAAACCAAAATGAAAATGGCCTACGAGGCATCCAGTGGGGAACTATTTGGTTTTGTGGTAAATAACCACATCTCAATGAGACAAGCCTTCCTGGGGAAGACTATTCCATGGTCTATCAGATCTCTTCATTAGGGAACTTCCATGCTATTCCATCTAACTAGCTTTCCTTAATTTGATCTTATTACTCCCATGGTTTATACAAAGCTGAGTACAGCAGTTATACTCAATGAATAAAAATGCTATATAAATGCCAATCTAGG
This sequence comes from Miniopterus natalensis, assembly GCF_054644295.1. Lineage (NCBI taxonomy): Eukaryota > Metazoa > Chordata > Mammalia > Chiroptera > Miniopteridae > Miniopterus > Miniopterus natalensis. Next base: position 42,438,287 of record NC_142088.1, read on the forward strand.
CTCATGAGTCCATCCAATTATTCTCAAATGGTCATGCCTCCCTACAAAGTAAGGGTCAATCTGGCTGTCCAAGGCCAGCTTCCTTAAGTCTCAGATCTTTATTTGGATGAGGGGTGCCATTTTCAAGTCAAGTGTGCAGCCATCAATGGCCCCATTCTTGGAAACAGATGGAATTCTCACAGCTCCTCAGCCACATTACAAAAATCGGGACTTAGAGGGCTCTTCAAGGTGGAGGCACTTAAGGAAATTGGAATGTGACCGTAACTATTGACTCAGTTACAAATGCTGTGATTTCCTGGCTCTGAGAAAGGACCATGAAAAGGGTAACATCAGTATCATGACAATCAAATGGAATGAGTCAAAGCAGCAGAAGAGAAGATACAGAAAATACCTGCTGACTATCTAGATTATTAGGTATGGCAAAAAACTGCCAAGATAGGCAGTACGGGATCCTCCGTAGATCAGTAAAAAATAAATACCATCTTCTAAGATTTGCTGCCCAGGCACAGGTGGGTAAACAAAATGACATTTTCAGATTTTAGAATAAAAATGTTATGAGTACTCAGAAGATGCAGTTAGAGAGGATGGTTCTTGGGACCAGCAACAAAAAAAATCTTTGTTTGAATAAATGATCCATGAGAGATCATTTGAAGAACTTCAACTGATTTTCCTGGGAATACCATGGTTTCAGAGTTTCTGGGAAAGAGTTCAGTGGATTTGTACACCTAAAATAATTAACTGTTTAAGTCAGATACACCCATCGTGTGTGTGCGTGTGCATGTGCATGTATGGTTGGAGTTTTGAAGGTAGTTACACTGGGAATTGTAAGTGTGATGCACTTGAAAAATTATTTCACCTAAAAATGCAATAACAATCAACAGTAACCCTGCCTCTCCCCCAAAATAATGCTTTGGAATCATCTCTTAAATAGCCCAGATATCTGTCATATGAGGTCACATTTGTGTTGATCTGCCTAGATCCTGGGAGATAAAGAATGTGATATACCTAGATATCTGTCAGGACCAGAGTTCCAGTCACAGAGTGAAGTTATAGCTGGGAAATTCTGCAGGGTGTGGGCTCTAAAGTCAGACTTCCTGGAATCAAATTCCAGTTCCACTGCTGTCTGCATGAGCCTGGGCAATTTCTTAGCTCCCTTTTATCATATATAAAGTGAGATCATTTATATAATTAGAATAAAATGAATGTTAAATTAAAACGATGCGTGTAAAACATCAAACACAATGTCAAGCACCAAGTAATCATTCAATGTTAAAATTGCCATTTTGGGCCCTGGCTGGGTAGCTCAGTTGGTTAGAGCATCATCCTGATATACCAATGAGGCAGGCTAGGTCCCCAGTCAGGGCACATACAAGAATTCACCAATGAATGCATAAATAAGAGGAACAACAAATTGATCTCTTTCTCTCAAATTAATATTAAATAAATAAAACTATCATTGTTATTAAGAACTATAAGTAAATCATGAGTCTCTTTACTCTAACCAATTCTCCAAATTATTCTAGACATTGTATGATAAATTTATGAGGAATCATAAATTAAATGCTGCTTTTAATTCCTGAAACATCAGTCTTTTCAGAAGCAAAAGAGATGAGGAATTTTGTGCTCCTTATGAATCTTGAGAACCAAAAAATAACAGAATAAAACAGTAAGAACAACAAGGTGTATGTGATCTGAAGGAAAACTTGACTGTCCTAAAAGTATCAGTCAGGGCCTCACCAGCCATTACAAATCCTATCCAGTGAGTGAGCTCCTGCAAGAAATGGCTGATGCTAAAGGAAATGCATGGATATTGATGGGCCACCCTCAAGGAGCATTAGTGGGGACAAAATAGAGTGATGTTAAGTAATGCGATGTTGAGTAATATAGAACCTCAGTGTGTTCTTTCATGTACTCTAATTCCGGAGATTCACTCTCAGCATCAGATCCTTTTCTTCTGACACTTCTTATTCTAGAAGGACTTCCCCACTCTATGAACCAGCCCAAATCTTACTCTTCCATTAGGACTTGCCTCTCCCCATAGAAATCCAAGGACATTTTGCTTAAAATACAGGTTCTTTATTTGAACCTCCCTCCCTCCCTCCCTCCCTCCCTCCCATACTGCTTGAGAGACTACAAACAATATAAAACTCTGTATATATACTCACCCTTTCTTAGGGATATTCTCTGATTCGACAAGTTAAAGATCTAATAAAACTCCTAAGAGCTTCTTTCTCGAGGAAACACCAAATGGCGGGTGCCCCGGTGCTGCAGGAGGGCCAGGGGGCCCCGGGGGCCTGGAATCAGAGGCCGGCGGCTTCCGTGGAGGATTTGGCAGCGGAATCCGGAGCTCGCGGAGGCAAGGCCGAGGACAAGGAGTGGATCCCTGTCACCAAGTTGGGCCGCCTGGTCAAGGACATGAAAATCAAGTCCCTGGAGGAGATCTATCTCTTCTCCTTGCCCATCATTGACTTTTTCTTGGGGGCAGCCCTCAAGGATGAGGTTTTGAAGATTATGCCCGTGCAAAAGCAGACGCGGGCTGGCCCGAGGACCCGGTTCAAGGCATGTGTCGCCATTGGGGACTACAATGGACATGTTGGTCTGGGTGTTAAGTGCTCAAAGGAAGTAGCCACTGCCATCCGTGGGGCCATCGTCCTGGCTGAGCTCTCTATTGTCCCTGTGCGGCGAGGCTACAGGGGGAATAAGATTGGCAAGCCCCACACTGTCCCTTGCAAGGTGACCGCCGCTGTGGCTCTGTACTGGTGGCCTCATCCCCGCCCCCAGGGGCACTGGCATTGTCTCAGCCCCTGTGCCCAAGAAGCTGCTGCTGATGGCCGGTATCGATGACTGCTATACCTCGGCCAGGGGCTGCACTGCTACCCTGGGCAACTTTGCCAAGGCCACCTTTGATGCCATCTCTAAGACCTACAGCTATCTCACCCCAGATCTCTGGAAAGAGACTGTTTTCACCAAGTCTCCCTATCAGGAATTCACTGGCCATCTTGTAAAGACCCACACCATAGTTTCTGTGCAAAGGACCCAGGCTCCAGCTGTGGCCACCACATAATTTCATACCAGAAAAATTAAGTGAATTAAGCCCATTAAAAAAAAAAAAAAAAAAAAAAGCAAAAGCTCATAAGACAGAGCAGCACAACCAAGGGAATTTAGGGGAGAGAGAGAATGCATTGACTGGGATGCGCAAGTAAATGGCACCCTAGCCTATCTGCTGGAGTTGATACTAGGCAGGGTTAAACTGGGGGGGGAAGCACACTTCATTGGGAGGAACACAACTGCCACATTTCCCTCAGAATATCATCCTTTGAGGTGAATTCATAATGACTGTTGGTTGAATGAAAATGTGAATTAATGAAATAAAGCCTGTTTAATCCTCATCTGGAAAAACAGGTAAATCAGGTCCTGGCTCCAGGTTATTGAGACATTCTGGGGAGAGATGCTCGGCAGAATCTGGCCACATTACCAATTCTAAACTACACATTAAATAAGCATAAAGAAATGGGAGATGGAAGGAGAATGGCCAGCAGGATGTTATTTTTCTGGAAATTTGGCATGTAAGTGTGTGGGGGTGGGGAGGGAGGAGGCAGTAGGGAGGAAGCACAGCCCCCTCCTTCCCCTCTTATCCCTTAGGCTTCTGGTTCACTAAATCCCAACCTGACCCTTGTTTTCTTTCCTGGGCCAGTAATGAATGGCAGTAATTATCTACTCGGGGCTCTGTGTGAGTCACGAGGTAATTCTGGCTCCCATCTCCTTGCAATTTTGAGCAATGTGTGTGCATGTGTTTTTCACCCACTACTATAGAGGGGTGGAAAATAGATTACAATTACATTCCGGCTGCTTTTGAAGACTTGATAGACAGCTGGAGAGAAATCTTCCCTGCAGCTGTCAGAACGAGAGGGTGGCCAAGAGGTGGGCGTGGAAAGAGGGAGAGAAGCCCTGTCAGGAGAGGAAGAAACAATACGAAATGGATTCAATACATTCTCAAAGGCATATTTTTAAAAGATCAGGGTTTCTAAGTCAAAAACCAATCTGGGGTCCAGGTGGCTGGTTGCACGTCTGTAGGAAGCAGGTCCTTTTCAGGAATATTTTGACTTCAGATTCAAAGATGCTATCACTGGATCAAACAGCAGCAAGGTCAGACTTGAACTGAGGCTGGCCCTGAGGATGGGTGCAGCCCACAGCTCTGAGTCAAAGGGCTCAGCTGCATGTTTCTCCCTCTGCATCTGGAATCATTTTTCTAGGGTGCAGCAGATATATTTCTCCAAGAGGTTAGACAAGATGATTTTTACATTCCTTTCCACTCCTACCAACTGTGTGTGTGTGGGGGGGGGGGGGGGTACTTACTGAGCACTATATGCTTGCCACTAGTTCATATGTATTATCTATATATCCCTTGTAATGCACACCACTCACCTGAGAGGGAAAGTTCATGCCCTCATTTTACAGAGGAGGAAAGTGAAGTTCAGGAATGTGAAACAACCAGCTCAAAGATGATCAGTGTCAGTGCGAGCAACCCTGGCAGGTCGACTTCAAAGTGAGGCTCCCACCCACAGTGCGATGCTGAGCTTTCATCAGGTCACAAGGTTCCGTGGTTCTCTAAACTATCTTCTCACAGGCCATTGGAGCTTATTCCTGAGCCTGTTATCCCATTATCAAGGATTAGGTGGCCAGAGTGTAAAACACAGGAGCAGGCACATACAGGGAGAACAGGAAAGGCCCTGTGTACTGGTTATGGTTCTGAGAGGAGCTCCTGGGGGAAGCACTGAAGGACAAGGGCAGGCATTGCATGAGTGAAGGACACAGTCACAATAGAGCAGGTCTGAATAGCAAAGCTGAGCTGCAAAGACAAACTCAACCTACTTCCCAGCTGCCTTAAACCAGTTCTGACTCTGGGCTGTTTTTGCAGTCCCATACACATCCATCTTAGTCCACACCAGCAACCCTGTCCCTATAGACTGAAGACTTTTCAAAATGTGGGCAAAGGCATGCTGGTTGTGCAGTGTGATTGTCCACTATGACCTCATTCCTACAATGTCATTACCAGGGGGGGCCTTTTGAATACGTGAAGACCATAAGTATATATAGGATATCCCCCAAAAATGTGTACACACACTTTGAATAATTCTCAAAAATGAACGGAGATAGAAAAGGTAGGTTAGAGTTAATAAGTGAGGAAGGAGGGTTTAGGGTAGTGGTCGAGAGAACCTCCCATTCAATGGAAACATCACATACAAAGATCCTGTGGCAGGTATTTGAAGAATTTACCAGTAATAATTTTGACTATTTGCAAGCCACCCATAGAGGTTTATTACATACAGTAATTTACAATTTTGCAGAGATACTAATTCAAATTGTGAGGTGGTGTGAGTGGTCCTAACCAACTTTGTTGCTTTCAGTGTTGTTTTCCTTTAGTGTTGAAGGTGCCACTTAAACTTTTTACCTACTGTATGGCATTTTATGGGGAACTTATATGCCATGGTGGTATACATGATTTCAAAGATCTCAAGAGGTCCCCTTGAGAATATTCAGAATATTCAATAGAGTGAATGTTTGATGAGTGGGCCAGATTCAACCAGAAGTTATACAGTTGACCCTTGAACAACATAGGTTTGAACTGTGTGGTCCACTTATATATGGATTTTTTTCAATATATATTATAAATATATTTCTTCTTTCTTACGATTTTCTTAATAACATTTTTTCTTTAGTTTATTGTAAGAATAGTTTACAGTATATTTAACATACAAAATATGTGTTAATCAACTGTTCATGTTATTGCTAAGGTTTCTGGTCAACAGCCAGTTATTAGCAGTTAAGTTTTTGGGGAGTCAAAAATTATACGTGGATCTTTGGGGTTGGTACCCTTAACTCCCCACATTGTTCAGGGGTCAACGGTATTTTGTTTGGCCTGCAGGGCCTTAAAAATAAAATATTCTGAGTGCCTTTAGGGAAGAAATGATCTCTCCAGTGTAGCCCCAGGCCCTCCACTCCCTATTATTTCACACCCACATGGTTCTCTTACTTACATTTCTGCTTGACCTCTAACTACATTTAAATTTGTGGCCTCTTTTAAAAGAACAAGCTTATCAGGGTATGTTTGATTGGCTTTTGATGTTATTTTTCTCTTTTAAAAAAATACGTTTTTATTTATTTCAGAGAGAGGAAGGGAGGAGAGAGAAATAGAAACCTCAATGATGAGAGAAATTGATCAGCTGCCTCATGCATGCCCCCTACTGAGATCGAGCCTGCAGCCTGGGCATGTGTCCTGACAGGGAATAGAACCATGATCTCCTGGTTCATGAGTCTACCATTGGCCAGGCTGATGATACTTTTCTTAAAGGCAGGGGGGCGGAAGGAATGTACTAGTCTAATCTGGGAAAGTCTGCAGGAATCTGAGAAGAGGTCATTAATCATAATACATAAATTAAGATGGTATTTATAATACATCAAGAAATAAAAGGATTCTTGAAAGAAGGGTGAGAAATGAAATCAACATAAGTATCTGAACCCAGCTCCCCTAGACTCTGAAGCACAGTGACCCACATGTACCCAGAGGATACCCAGCATTGAAGACCCTATCTGAGATCAAGTAGAAGGCTGCATGATCCTTACAGAAGTCAAGATTGTTGCAGGAGCCATGGACTTTGCACATCCATTGATGTGAATCTTGGTGTGGAGAGTGCAATGTATACCCACCAGGCCCCGGGGAGGGGCCTTTGTGCAGAGACAGAGAAGAGAGGTGCACATGTCTCACACCCAGCCACATGTCTACAGAAACAGCAACAGGAGGCAATAGTCTGTTTGATTTTTGCTTTCAGGTTTCCGCGTGCCAGAAAGGCCTCCAAAGGGTACCGCCTACAGCAATTACAACATCCCCTGGCAATGTTGCTGGAACAGAAAATTCATGTTTTCTCAGAAACTGGGAGTAGTCTATTAGTGCAGTATGTTCTGAGACAATGGGGTTCAATAGGGCAAACAGACTGGAAATAGGAGTCCAGTACATTCAAATTATTGTTTTGGCCACTCGTTCACTAAATATTGAGGTCTTACTATGGACCAGGGTAGACTAGACATGGGAAACGTGGAAAAGAATGATTTCCCATTTTAGCTGAGACAAATCATTCCTTTCATGTGACACAAAGGGTCTTGCTTTCACTCTTCAAGGTGACTTGGGGGGATGGGAAGCCAAAACTAAAATGGGATTGAACAGCTTTAAAGGGTCATACGTACTGCTAGTAAGTAATAAGCTCTCTATCATATTGATAATAGCAAGAAAGGTAGCAGTGGGGGAAGAAAACTTTTGACTCACAGAGCAGAGCATTTTAATTTTCTCACATTAAAGGCCCAATTCACCATCCATTTCTGAGCTTCCCATTCTGTGGTGAAAGTGCATGTGACTTTTCAAGTCAGTGTTCAAGAGAAAAGCAGAGACTGTTGTGATCAACCAAAAATCAAAGGCCTGGTGAATCGTAGATTTTGAAAGGGAAGAAAAATTACATCACCTTTGGATGAATGAGTGTAAAAGAAATGTTTTCCCCATTTCCATTTGCCTGAGGACATACAAAACTACTTACAAAAAAAAAAAAAAAAAAGAATTAAAACAGCTTTTTAAACAGACTCTTTGAATGACATGTGCATATTTACCTAATGACTTTTATGCACTAAGATGACATCACGAACCCTACTTCAGAAGGATCTGGGCTGGTTTTTCCCAAAAATGGTCATCTGCCTGTCATTTGCCACTTGGTACCCAGATGTGCAATGGCAGACAGGTTAATGTGGAGTCAGAACTTCAGGGATCTTCCTATCTCACGTGAGGCCTAAGCCTCCAGCCGCGGGGTCACAGGGCAGTGCTACAGCCAACTGAACTCTACTCAACAAGGACCTTTTAAAAATCACAAGTCACCAGACACTATCCAATAATCAATTATTTTCAAGGTCAAGTTATTTAAATTCAAACTTCCCACATCACCACCCACATGCAGGTACATAAATTGTATATGTACAATTCTATTTTATGTACATGGAGTTCATAAAATAATGAAGAAAGTCTCACATGGCTCTTATTTAGGTTCTGAATGCTGTGAAAGTGTGTCCAAAATAATCACTAGAAACTCTACCACATGCAAACGTTTGGACACTCCTCCCTTTGAGAGGTGGAGTCTATGCCCCCATTAAGAAGTGGGATCTATGCCCTCACCCCTTGAATCTGGGTGGGCTCTGTGACTGCTTTGACCAACAGAATCTCGCGAAAGTGATGTGGTGTCAGTTTGGAAACCCAGACCTTAAAAAGAACGGCATCTCCACTTCCTGTTTCTTGAAATGCTTGTTCTTAAAGCCTGGGGCAGCCATGTGAGTCTCGCTATCATGCTGGAGAGACCACGTGCATAGGGAGAGAGGTCTGTCTGAGCCCAGGCTCCCAGCCCTTCCCACCAGGCCCCTGACATGTGAGTGAAGCAACCCTGGAGCCTGAAGACTGGACCAGTTACCAGCAGAACACCATGGGGCGAACCCAGGTTATGTTACATGAAATTAAAAAATCACTCAGCTGAGTTCTGCCTACATTCTTGACCCCAAAATAATGAAATGCAATAAAAAGTTTGTTGTTTAAACCCACTGCAGTTTGGGTAGTTTGTCGTCCAGCGATAAGTATGTGAAACAAAAGCTTACAGGATCTTGGGGCTGGAACTACTTGAGTGATAGGCACAAGAAGTGTCCTAGGAAGGTATTAACTAGCAGACAGAGGGAAATCTATATCTCTTTCTCACAATTATTACTTAAGACTTGATATAATGCTCTCTGACAACGTTAGGAAACTAGACATACAAGGTTTGGACCAGGACTAAATATTCTTCAATTCTAGTCCCATTGAAACTGCTGACATTATTACTGCCACATTCTACAGTGAATAGTAAATGTGGAAAAATAGTCAAAAATATTTTGGGGGGAAAATTGGGTTTCACTCTACTAGCTTTTTTAAAAAAACAGTGTGGTCCTTTTAAAATCATAGAACTGAATAGAAAGTGCAGAAGTAGACCGATGCATATGTGATATTTTAGTGTGGGATAAATAAACATTTCAATCATTGGGAAAGACTGAACTATCCCTAGTAATGATAGAGGATGAACGGTGTGTCCCATGGTATTGGAACAATGGGTTATTAATATTTTAATAAATCTAATAACATTTCTACTTTAATTAATCATAAAAATAAGTTCCAGATGAACTAAAAATCTAAATATTAATATTATCTAAGTACAAAACTGCAAATGACAAAATAAAGAACACTTAAAATCTTGAGGTAGGACAGACCTTCATGAGCAAAATATAAAATTCAAAAGCCATAGGTGGAAAAATGGACAGATTTGACTCCATTAAAAATTCAGATTCTGAACAGAAAATGATACCTTAAATGAAATTAGAAGGTCAAAAGAAAACCAGAGGGAAAGTACCTGCAACATATAACAGTCAGTGGGTTAAGAGCCATGATACATTATAAGCTTACAAATTCCAAAGAATGTATAAAAGCCCCAATAGAAAAATGGATGAAACCACGAATGAGCAATTCACTTAGATGGAGTACAAATGGCCAAAAACACAATAAATATGTTCAACTCTACCAATAATCAGAGTGATGAAAATAAGATAATTTTTATCCACCATATTGGAAAAAATGTGAAGACTGAAAATATCCAGTGTAGATAAAATGTAAGGAAATAGATGTTCCCATACATTATTGGAGGAAAATATAAACTGGCACAGCCATCTCCCAGTACAACTTAGAAATATGTGTCAGTATTAATAAAAAATATAGCTTTTGACTCATAGGTTCCACTTTTTAGTATCCAGCTCACATCAATTGCTAAATTGCTCACACTGATACACAGATATACAAATATACACACAGTGATATTTACTGAAACATTGTTTACAAGAGCAACGAAAAAGAGAAACAATCAAAGTGTGCATCTATAAAAGAATAGTTAAATACATTGTGAAACGTCTGTACTATGGAACACGACACAGCCACTTTAAAAGACGGAGGTAGAGGTATAATAAGTAGTAACAAGGAAAGATACCTTAGAGTAAACTGCTAAGTGAAGAGAAAGGAAGTTAGTAAAGCACAAATGGTATGATCGTATTTTGGTGAAAAAGTAAATTTACAAATGAGTACGTATATTAATACATATTAGTACGTGCGTGAGAAAAATACAAGTGTGCATAACACACACATACATACACTGGAAAAGAGAAAATGTCTGGGAAAATATAAGCCAAGTTGTAATCCGTAGCGACATCTAATATATTTACAGTATTTTGTATTGAGTATCTTTTTAAAACAAGGACCTATTGCAATAATTTTATAATAGAAAAACCAATCCGAGAATGAAGTGATAAAAAAGGAATAACAATGGGTTGAACCCTCCTCTCTTTGCAGCTGTATCACGACACCAAACGGCCTTCATTCTTGCCTACAGGCAATACCTCCATATTTCAGCTTCCTCCTAGAATGTGTTTAACATCTGGGAGATGCGCTAGCACGTAAGAGCGCAGGACCCGTTTGCTAAAGCAGTGATCTCATGAGGGAGGGTGAACATTTTAAAACCACATATGCCTCATGCCGTCCAGTTAATACCCTTTCCCCCTAATCCTGCGATGGTGTACTTGGCACAGCTACAGAAAGTCCCTTCTTTTAATAGGAGTTTGGAAGCTGGAGAAGGTTGGGAACCATTGCTCTAAGGGCTGGTTTTTTAGTTCCTCTGAAATCCACGCTGAAACTGGGGCTATTGCCAATACACGGGCAGTGATGCTTTTTCAGACGGCACAGTTCCAAACACAGCTGAACTCATTTCCGTTGCAGAGAACGGAGAACTAACTCACTTAAGGTAAGTACTTCCATCCCATATAATGGTTTTTTCATCTAAAACTCTTTATAATTACATTAACTAGATATCGATTGTATATGTTTATGTATTAACTCTAAGTGAAAATACTGTGTGGAGTAAGAGTTGAAGAAATACAAGACCACACACAGAATTTCAGCTTCAACCGTGATTATTCATTGTACCTATTCCTTTTTTAAAATCTGCAGTCACACAGACCTCATTCTCTGGCCGTGTTGTGGGTTTTAGGGACTTGATGAGAGGTGCTGAAGGGTAGGTACATCCAGCTTGGTGGGTCCACACTAATCATTATATTGTCACTAGGTATCAGCGAGTCTGCTCTCATATTTCACTCTTGCTTCAGGGCTTCAGAGAAGTACCCAAAGCTCACGAACACCTATCTGCTTAGAATTTCCCAGTAAGGCTTTAATTTGCCTCCTGCTGCTGGCTCTAATTATCTAGCCAGTGCCTGAGAGGGAAGATCCAGCCTCCTGCTTCCACTCTGCCTATGTCCCAGCTCTTCGCGGCTCGTTTCCTGTAGGCTTTCTCGTGGCTTGTTTCCTGTAGGCTTTCTCATCTTGCACAGACCTTGACTCACAAAAAGGCTCTGAAATGCTGGGCCAGTGTGTCCTCACTGTCACCTTCTGCATGACTGTGTACCACACAATCAGGAAACAGTTACTCATGATAACCATCATTTATTTTTGCAAGTAGGCTCAGAAGATTAGTCATTAGACCACCCCAGCAACTCCCAATTGTTGTTTTGTTTTGCTTAATGGAAGCTGAGATTCTGGTGAAGGGCTTTCTCCTTAAAGGATTCTGCCTCTTTCCCCTTCAGAATATAAATTGAACTTTAGCAGAAGTGTTTGAATGCAGAGAAATTTCTTGGTAACATTATACCTTAATTTGATGGCATTTTGTGCCCAGAAGTGTACAAAATTAGGATAATCTATAACCCTTATCAATTCAATTTGGGAGCTATGATTCCATCAAATTTCAGGTCAATCATTTGCTGTATAAAGAAACCTAAAATAGCAACATCTCCAAGTTCAACATATGAATACTATATATTGTTGGGACTCATTTGCTTAAGTCTAGGATAGCTTCATTTGTCAACTGGGATGCTTTTCCTGTGATTTCAGTCACCAAAATAAAAGCTGGTGGAGCAGTTGCTGCAGATAATTAAGGGTCCTGTGATCTTTACAGTTCAGCTGAGGGATCAGCACACACTGACAAGTAGATTGTTTTAACGCTCAGGGAAATTGCTCTCATTGCCATGCAATTTCCCTTTCTGATCCCAGCTCCCTTTTCTGATGGAGCATCTTTCCTAGGCTGGGATGACTTCTCAATAGACAGCCTGCACAGACGAGCCTGTAAAAGCCTTATGTGCCTACATGCTGGCCCTCGCCATGGCTTGTCAACTACAGAAACCCTCTCTTCTCCAGATTGTTTAGAATCTCTAAGAGATCTGGTATGTGGAAACTTGTTTCATCTTCACTCTTAGCTAATTTTGAGATGGGGAATATAAAAACAAGAGCCAAAACAAACCATAATTCTCAAGTCTTACCAAATAAGTCATTTAAGGTGTAATGTGGTAAATTTTAAAAAGTAGAAAAATACCCTGATGTCTATTTTATTTTGTTTCACAAGCAGTAGCTGATGCTGGTTGCAGACTAGATGGATGAAAACAACCATCAGGAATTGGTTTCAATCTTGTCATTGCCCCTATAATGTTTAACCCTCTACTTGTTAAACCCCCAAAGGTGAAAAGAAATGGAGAAATAGGTACTCTTGGGCTTGCAGCACTAAGCCCCGTATTATGCCACTCTGGTCCAGCCACCAAGAGCCCTTATGCCTGATTACTAAACTTCCAGGGAGACCAGGGTTTTCTGCATTACTGATTCCCAGAGGGGCCTACTTGGGGGCAAAGCTTGGGATAAGATATGCAATGTGATAAAGGGTTAAGAAATGACATATCCTTAGACTGAGGGTTGTAAATGAGTCTTGTCTTGAGGCCCTAAACCACCTGGGAGGTGTTGCTCTGCAGATTATGACTCCATTCTTTTACTATGGGCCCTCCCCACATCAGTCCTCCAGCATACCGACAAAGCCTGCGCTGCCAAGGACACTGTCCATCAGAGCGGCAGGGAAAGAGAACATGGGAATTGCTTTTCAAAGCCTTCCACTCAGAAATGTCACGTGTTACTCCACTCGCATTTTCTTGGCCAAACCAACTCGCATCATCAGACCCAATTTCAAAGTAGGAGGTGAACGCAACTGGACATGGTGCCCAGAGGAAGGGAACTGGGATACCTACCTGCTCTGACGACTACCATTCCCACACTGCATACCTCAGAGGGGCTGCGAGGATCGAATGAACCAGGATATGAAAGTGTTTCTAAACACTGCAAGCCCTATATGAGAGTGAGTTCTTTTATTAATGAGTGCCACGCCTCTGAGGATATTCAAGACCTTTGTCACACAGAGATTGAATAATGTCACCCCAGCACTGTAAGCACAAATGCTTTTTTTATATTCAGAAGAAGTTTCCTAGTTCTTTAGATCTCATCAAAGACCCCACATAATTCTTCTTCTGATCTTGAAATAAACATTTTCCCTTATTGCCCTTTCCCTACATTTAAAAGCTTTTTACCCTTATTTCTAGGATTCCAGAATTGGGTTGATTTCCATTTTTACTCAGTGTCCTGAGAATAAAGGAAAAACGTTAGAAGCTACATGGCTTGGTTGCTAATTTTGGCCCTACCATTTGGTACTTATGAAATCTTAGCCAATCTTTCTGAGCCTCAGTTTCCTCCTCTGAAAACAGGGATATTAATAGTACCTAGCCTCCTAGGTGTTTGAGAGGATTAAATGTACATAATAAGGTGTAAAGTGCTCAGCCTAGCACCTGGCTCACAATAAGCATTTGGTTAATACTGTCTTTTTCCTTTTTTAAAGAAAAAAGAAACTTAATGAAAAGCTAATTTTCAGGGCCATGGTAGCAGTAAAGGTAACCGTTGGGTCAGCTGAGCCAATGGTGATGTCTAGGAAAACTGGTCCTAGAAAATGGGACGTGACATGAGCCTGCCTTAGTGGATTCATTCATCCAGGGGAGGGGAACGTCTGGCCTGAGGGCCGCATAGGTCTGGCCCTGCCACGGCAACTGTAGGTGGGGCTCAAAATTCAATAAATCCAGGAGCTTTTTTTATAGCTAATTTTTAAGTAGGTAATTTGGTATGGCTGCCAAATGATGTTATAAGTATCCAAATGGCCCTTGGCAGAAAAAAGGCTCCCCATCCCTGATTAGGCATTTATTTACTATTTTCTCTATTCAAGGCATTGTTGTAGGCCTATGACCCCAGAGATAATTAAGACAATATCCTTCCCTCCATGAGTTCATCATCTAGTAAGGGAAGCAGATTCATGAACGTACTGTTATTCCAGAGCATAAGAGACATTATAAGCAAGATAAATCCTAAGTGGAGACCAAGGCAGCCCCCAGTCACTAACCACCCAGAAATCCCATGCCCAGTTATCTTGCTGAGAGTGTTAGTCCTGCAGTGTAAGGACTTATCTTTCTTGTTAAAATGAAAATAGCCCTAAGAGAAAAGCGGCATCATTCTCACTTCCTGCCAGCTAGGACCAGCCTTACCAGGGGTCTGACCTGGCTGGTCTATGGGGAGGGCTCCTCAAACACTCCTCTCCAATCCCACCATGGGGCCTAATATTTCACTGAGGTTCATTCAATTGGATCATCCTTTAAGCACCTGGGACCTAATCTGGAAATAAAACAAATTATATTTAGAATGAGTCTAATTCTCTAGAAGAAAACTCCCAGAGAACAAGCCCTGAAATATATATGGTACATATTTATATCACACATATATAAATACACACACTTATAAGCCTTCATCAAAATTCTATCAACTCCCCAAATAGCATTTCTAGAACATGATTATCATCCCTTCCTTGCCTAATCATTTTTCCTTCATACGGGCCTCATGATGGCACCTGTGATAGGCTAGAGTTCCCTAATTGTTAAAAGTACGCCCATGAGCTATTTCTATAGTGTTGCTGCTATACTAATCAGGAACAGCAATTATATATCTTGCAAACAATTTTAACATTCGTCAAACTGATAATGGCAAGAAAAAAATGGGAGTCTTTCAGCATTTTACTAAATGTACTCTCTAATTTCTTATTACTCTATATATTTCCGGAAACTATTTCTATACAGAAACCAAGCTGAAAAGAAAAGTGTTCTTTGCTGCAAAAATAGAAGAACAAGCTTAAGCTGCTTGCCACGCTGGGATAATCGCAATCACATTAAAATGCAGCTCGATGGCTCCTCCTTCATCTTTCCTCTCTATCAGTCAGTAAATTAATTCCTTTGGAGATATGAACATCAATATTCTATTTTTGTAAGAAGTGCCCTTTTTCAATTACTTGCTGGGAAAAGCAGAGTTACTATGGCAATCTCTGAATTTTGCAGTCTGCAGCTTTAGACGACCACTGTTTTATAAATGGGAAGCTATAATTTAGCTCAATTCATTTCACAGGGTGTAAGGGGAACTCCCACATGTTCTTAACTGTCTGTGGCAACAATGCATGAGGGGGGCACTGTCCCTCAGGGCCATGAAGTGTGGGAGGGAGAATGGGGAATGAATCTTTTTCTAAGGTGGATTTTTATATCCCAGCACCCAGGAAGTGCCTCAGTCACAATGGATGCCAGATAAGTTTGTTGAAGACGGAGACGTAGAAGAATTTGTATATTTTCTAATGAATTTTCCCCATGGCTGGCTCCTATTAATAATCCTGTTCAATGTGAGAAGATCAATTGGTGAAAAGGGTTCGAATTCCTTTGAGCTATGAAGAGTGGTCTCATGGCCCATGAAGGCCTTGATGCCTCCCCACTACAAGGCTCTGGTAAGTTCTATAACCTCCTTTAAATCCCACAGTGCCATGTTGCCGTTTCCCAATACCTGGAAAGCAAGACTCTTCTATAACAGGTCTGCACTGTTGTGTATATAGGCGATGGGGGGGGGAGGGGGGAAGAGCTGGAGGGGTGGAGAAAGATTGAATTTAGTCTTTAACTAAAGATTAGGGAAGAAAATGGCAAGATAAGCCCAAAGAAAACTGTATGAAGGGAATTTTACTTTTAAGCACAGAAATTAGTGAAATAAAAACAAAGAAATAATGAAATTGATCAAACAAAAGCTATTTCTTTGAAAAGATGAATACGTTCTAGTCCTAGGTAAGGTGGGGTAAACACACTCTGTCTTATCCCTCACCCTGAATGCAGCTACCGAATTTAGAAAGAATGCATGAAGCAGCTATTAGAGGACTCTGAAAAGTAAATGGAAACAGGTAGACTGGGGAAAAATATCAGAATTTTAAGTAGCACTCAACCAGGGATCAGTTTATCATTTCCCACCCCTTCCATATCTCCCAGCCTAATCTCAAGGCAGTCTGTAGCCCAGAAGTGAAGATTGCCATGGCCAGAGAAAGCTCTAGGATAATACCCCTAATTCAGGCTTAAGAGGCAAAAAAAGGGGGAGGGGAGGCCCTCCTGGTAGCAATTGGCATCTAAAACTCTGATGGTATTCTGGTCCCAAAAAGGTGGAGTGACCCCTGTTGCTTTTTTCCCTCTCTATTAGCCAGCCACTTGGCCCCAAACACAAGTGAAATCAGAGAAAGTATGTAGCAGAGCAAGGTAAATAAATACCAAAATTTCTTGCTGGAAAATTCAAAAGGAGAACTCTAGGGTACCAGGAAGTACTGTGAAGATCAGAGAGAGGGAAGAGCTTGAGAAAGCAACCACATAGAGCTGTTCATGAACTCCTAGACAAACTCCCAAATTTTGCATGTGTGGATCTAATCCTAAACAGTATATCAAAATGTTGAGAAATGAACTAAGAGATAAACCACCATCCAGATCCCAAATTGGCCATTGGGTGGTATACATACAGGCCAGATCTGAATAATGCTATAAAGGCTATGAAATTGGTGTTAAAATCATAACTCACAGAAGGCTGGATGGAATTTTTGGCCTAAACTCAACCAGGTCAATTGCCTACTGAAACAAAATATTGGCATTCTCCATAGGATTTAAAGAAGCCTCTGAGTGTCATAACATCACATTCAAAATGTCAAGCATGCAACCCAAAAACATTCAGCACACAAAAAACCAGGAACATCTTGACTCCCATGGAAAAAGAATGAACAGACATCAACACCGAGATGATACAGATGTTGGAATTATCCAACAAAGACATTAAAGCACCTATTACTAAAGTACTATAACAAGTAAGGGCAAATGCCCTGGAAATGAATGGACATATAGATGAATAAATAAAATGTAGAACGGAAAAATACAATAACCAAATTTTAAAACTCCCAAGAAGGGCTAAATACAGAATGGAAATGACAGAGGAAACAGTCAGTGAACTTAAAGATAAATCAATATAAGTTCTCCAATCTGAAGGATAAAGAGACAAAGATTGAAAAGCTATTTTTATTAATATAATTACTAAGGTAAGTCATTATTATTAGCAAACTGAAGGAGAGAAATATATAATCATCTCAGAAAATGTTTAAAAAGAATTTGAGGAAATTCAACACTTATTCATGATTTTTTAAAAGCAAAACTCTCAGCAAAGTAAGATAATACTTATAACCCGAGAGAGTGTTACCACCACAAAAATACTTATAAAACAGTAGAAGCAAATGGGAAGCAAGACAGATGTCCACTATCACTTCAACATGATAAACTAAAAAACATGATGTTTAGCAACACAGAAGCAAGCTACAAAGGAGTATGCACAGTATGAGACAGTTTATCTATCATTGTAAGAGACTCAAACAATGCTCTGTATTATAAATATATGCATGTGCAATAAAAGTTTCCAAAGATGTGTTCGAAAGATATACACCAATTTCAATGCAATGACCACCTCTAGGAAAGAGGAGAGAAGAATAAGACAGGTGGGGGCACTTTATGACATTTATTCACTAAGAAAAAAATGTAAGCAAATGTGAGAGGTTCACAGATAGATTATTCTCTAAGCTTTTTTGTTTGTTTTAAATAGTTAACACAAAAATAAAATCAAAATTAAAAAACATAGGCCACTCTCTTCAGGAAATAAATTATTTTATCATAAATATCTTTCCAAAGGTTCCTTTCTCTCTTTTTCTTACTTTCTTCGTCATTCACCAAAATTCTGTGTAGGCCTCAACTCCTCTGAAAAAATTCCCTGACCCCTCACCCTGTCTGCCTCTCCCCCCATCCTCTGTACCCCCACTAGGCAACCCCCCTGGACTTGCACACACTTCTCTGTTATCGGAGCTACCACACTGACATGTATTGGGCTGAACCACAAAAGATTGCTGTTTTAGGTAAAAAAAATTTGAATATGAGAAGAAGTGATTCCATAAGAAGAGACATTCCCTCTCTGCCTCTCCTTCAGTCTCTTTCACCTGGATTTTAAAGGACAGATGAACGGCACAAACACGTTTCCACCTATAGCAGCAAGATGCTGTGGAGTAGAATGTGTGAGCAAAGAATTCACAAGAACTGCCCTGCTGCACAGCAAAGGGATTCTTGGGAAACTGAGGAGACAGTGCACTGTTGCAATAATACAGGAAAATGCACATTTATGCATCTTATTCATTCATTCATTCACTTATTCATTTGTTCAGAATCAGTATACAACTTATCCAAACATATCCAGAATGACCCAAAAATTCAAATAGGATGAGCCACTTTACCACTTTCAACTACAGGAGCTGTTGCCCACCTCTTGCCTTCTGACACCTACACAGAAAACTGACCATAACCTTTCAACACAGGCAATTTTGCTTGTTGTTAATGACAACCGCTTTCAGGAATGAGCCAGTTTGTGCTTGTTTTACAAAGGACCAGTGGATGGTCTGCTTGTCTCCTTTCTTCTGTTTCTGTGAAAAGATGTGTTACCATAACTGCTGCTCAGATTAGGAGGAGATATTCTAATAAGGAAGAACATCATAAAATTTAAACACTATAATAAATTCTTTTTAGTATTTAGGATATTTGCAATCTTATTTAATAGCTTCAAAAGCAAGCAGCTGTGGCCAAAAATAGATGTGTGCTATTTGAATTCCAAAGGGCTGTTTTCCAAGGAAAATGGATTGAATTGTAGAAGGGATTCTGAGTACCATCCTTTCCTATATCCTTGCTGTGTATAGATACAACGTTCTTAAAATTTCAAGCAGGGAAACCTGGTCTGGTTACCTTGGTGATAAACGGAGAATAAAAATTACACATAATTGCTGCTGATGTCACTACTGCCATATTGTTTCCAAGGCTACAGATTGTCTCCAAATGATTGAAATGCTTTATGCATTGGAAGCCCACTCTGTAGGAAAAAGCTTAGTACTGCAGTTATTCTTTCTAAATCTATCTAATAAACCAGCCATGGCCTCTCAAGGACTTTAGATAATTATGGAGATAAATAGGCATTGAAGAGGCCTCTATCTTAACCCATTCCAGGCACACAAACATAATTTGAAAAATCTAACATACAGAAAAGTTCATTTCTATGATATATCAGAAATATTTCCTTCTAAAATACATTTCCTCTAAATCCTAGCAAAGAAAGCACATTGCAGACATATATATGTGTATCTTCTACGTGAAAAATACTCATAATGTGCAACAAACTATTGACAGTGGTACTCTCTGAGGGGTGGTATTAAGGCAGGCTTTGATTCTCTAGAAGACACACATTTGTATAATATCTGAATTTTTTGCAGTCAGCATATATTACTTTGTAATCAGATGAAACAGTAAAGGTAAAAAAAATAAAATAAAATAAAAATTCCTAGTCCCCAGCAGAGCTATCCTTAAATTACCAGCCTAAAATAAATGGTTTCTGAAGTTGAATGAATAGATGAAGCCATTTATGAAGGACACATTTCCCTCTGACCTACTTTCATTTGTAAAAGCAGTGCCCCGTGAGTTCTTTGTGCAATCACTCTCAGCCACAGTAGTTACCCTTACATGCTACATTACGCAAAAATCAAGAATCTCTTTGAAAACCAGCAATTGAAGTATATTGATTTAATAACTTTTTTTTTTTTTTTGCATCAGCCATAGATGTTGACTGCCCAAGAGACTGCCACAGAACAACTGTGGTCAGTGAAAAAAACCATTAACTTTTAGCTTCTTGGGAGATTCTATTAAAAGCAGAGCACACTTGAAAAACACTTTAGTAATGATGTAATTAACAATAACAATATTAGAACAGAATATGTGTGCTTCCAAAGCCATAAAACCTACTGCTGGACTTGGGCTTCTGGGTGCAGCAGCAGCCCTGCATTTCAGGCGCTCACTTGACTGAGAGCAGACAGAGCAGGGGCCTTCTGCTCAGTGCTCTCCAGGTGTTGCCCTGGTCTCATGCTGCTTGATGACACAGCTCCAGCACCGGTGTCAGCAGGACACTTCCCACTAGAGCAAAACAGAGCTAGTGCTCACTGTATCTTGGCTGCCATTGTGATGATGAAAAAAAATTATGATGCAAATAAATTATAAAGCAAAAACAGCTCCTTTGTATTGCAGAGTCCTGATTCTTTTTCTGCTGGTGAAATTTACATAGGAAATTGCTGCTACAAAATAGAATGAAGATCAAAGAATTATGTTTACAAAAAAGGTCCCTGGCTCTACTGGGAAGGCATTGCATTATTTATCTGTGAAGAACTGAATACTAACTACTCCTACTTGCCTTTCTGAGGGTCATTTTAGGTTTTAATAATGATTTAAATGATTTATTTTTGTGTTTCCTATCATTGGCCATGTGTGTGCCTACTCACACATTTACAGCCTATTTCCAGATGCAAACTGTACAGTGAAGATGGCATGACTGTTAAGCTACAGGATTTTTATATAAAATGTTTCCTCTTTTTACCAAAGTGGATTTTGGAAGCTCTTAGATAACCACAAGCCTATGAGTTCTACTCTAGAAAGCTCTTTAAGGCATCATGAGACCAGAATTAATATAGCTTGGGTTTTATGAATAAGTAGCCTATAAATAACTGAGCACCCATTCACATTGCTCCAAGGTTCTTTACATGACCCATTTTTTGCCATTTCAAAGGCCATACTAGGAATAGTTCATTGAGAAACTTAAACTCACACTGGTTTCCACATCATCCACTCCTGACTTGGGTGTCTCTTTCTAGGACAGTGGATATAGGTGGGTAATCTATGCCAGCTCTTTGCATGACTTCATTTGTCTAGAGTGACAATCACCATTCCAGGAATAAAATTCATAAGTGATCTATGAATGATCGCTTCCAGGAGTTGACACTGGCTAGCATGGAAGAGTATGGAGCTGCACCTACAAGATCCTCATTCATTGCAGAGAGGAGAGCAGATTATAAAATTCTGCTGTTAAAAAAACATGAATGATAGAGAGTATTTAAAGATCCATGACCTGTAACTATATGCAGAATCATTCAAAGGTACTTACTTTTGTTTTGTTTTCTTTTCCTGTGTGAACAAAATATAAACACTACTACTTAAGGTGAAATTTTATTTCTTTACTCCCAGAGAATGCCAGATAACAGGTTTAACCCATTTTTTTGTTTTGTTTTGTTTTGTTTTGTTTTGTGCACACATTTTACTAGTTTTATGGTAGATGTGTTTTCTGCAAAGCGTGAAACAATTCCTTAATAAAGATACATGCCTCAGAAGTCAAAAGAAAAGGCAGGAAAACCATTCATGCCTTGACAAGGAGTCTTCCTTACAAGCACCACAGACAGACTTATTTTTAAAATAAGCTAGTACTCAGCTAGTGCATGTGTTATTTGGCATAAACATGAATAAGAAGCTCCACACCTTTCTAAAATGAAACAAAATAAAATGAATGCACCCACGCAGTATTCAGGACATAGTACACATGAAGTATGTCATAGTAACAGTAATGATTCAATTAAATCAAGTTCCAAAGCGAAGGTATAGGAAAGAGATGGCAACATCTGGAAATTTTGGGTGACAATAGACAGTAACATGAGACATTTGCAACCTTCAGCATCTCATTTAATAGACTCTATTCTGAGATATTAAGAAATCCTGAAATTTAAAAAAAACCTGTTTACTATATCTGAAAAGAGGTTAATATCCAAAATATATTTTTAAAAAAACTTACACAACTCAGTAGCAAAAACCCAATCCAATTTAAAAATGATCTCACTAAATATGAGGAGTCTAAAAAAAAAAATTGAGCTCATAGATACAGGGAACAGATGGGTGGTTGCCAGAGGTGGGGGTTGGGGGGCAAAGTGGGTAAAGAGAGTCAAATGTACAAGCTTCCAGTTATAAAATAAATAAATAATGTAGACGCAATGTGCAGCATGGGGACTATAGTCAACAATAATGTACTGAGTATTTGAAAGTTGCTAAGAGAGTAAATCTTTAAAGCTCTCATCACGAGAAAAAAATCTGTATGTATGGTGACAGATATTAACTAGACTTATTGTGGTGATAATTTCATAATATATACAAATACTGAATCACTACACTGTACACCTGAAATTAATATAATGTTATGTGTCAATTATACCTCAATTAAAAAAGAAAAACTCTGTTCATTTTGTTTAAACCAGAATTTCCCAAATGCGTTTGACCTTGGCAACCTCCATAATTTGCAACTGTTGTTTTTAATTAGTGGGTTTAAATATCCTATGAACCAGTGTTTAAGTCTGGGAGATGGTAGCTTAGGATAGTATAACCAATATTGTTTAGAGCTCTCAAGTCAAATATTTACTAGGCAAAATGTTAATGAGGGCCTAGCAGAAGCTAGGAGCTCAGAAATGTAAAGTTATTTATCTTTGAACATAATCTTTTATTTCTATCACTACTCAAAACAAGAAAGTTGGATAGTATCACTGTCTATTTTGGCAATATTTTAAATAATGTAAATAAAACATGCCAAAAAGTAAAATCATGTTCCACAATCAACATCCCTATTATCTGGTCATGGGGGGAAAAATAGGGTAAACTATACATAAAAAGTGTTGCAATTCTTTATTAGAAAATTAATGTCATAGAAAAATTATTATTTTACTTTCCTTTATGTTTTTTCTTTTTAATTGATTTATCTATAGGTCAAGTTTATTGAGTTATAATTTGCATTATACCAATACGAGATTGGTATAATTCTCACAAATCAATAAATGTGATATATCACATAAATGGAATGAAGGATTGAAATCATATGATCATATCAATAGATGCAGAAAAAGCATTCAACAAAATCCAGCACCCATTTTTTATAAAATCTCTCAGGAAATTGGGAATAAAGGGAACCTATCTCAACATAATAAAGGCCATATATGACAAACCTACAGCCACAAAGACCAAGGTGCTGAGCACAAAAACCAAGATGGCAATGGGCATCATGTGCAAAAAGCACCGTGAGCAAAAGAGTCAAGTGCACCAGGAGAATAACTGTGCATGCCTAAAAGAACTTACTCCATATCACAACCTGTAAATAGAAAACGCTCCTTCCCAGTTGAGGAAAAGGTGCCATTTAGAGCATGAGTTCACCCTTCTCCATTCCTTGATCAAAGAATAAAGTCTCTGCTCTGCTTTACTGAACTTAGTGTCATTTTATTGACACAAATGGTACTGGGCAGAAGGACCTTGGTTTGGGTCCCTGATGCAGGAGGGTCATTAACAAAGAGAAAGCAAGTAGGAACCAGAATATGAAGGGCCTATAGGCTATAGCAAGAGATCTGAACTTCATCCTGTGAGCAATCATGGGTCATTCAGGGATTTGAGACAAGAGTAAGATCCTAGGCTTCTTGGGATGATATACAGCAAGGACCCAGGGTACCAGAATTCTCAGATCCCTACCTTTTCCTCCTGTTCCCAAGAGAGTAATGCACAAGGTTTGTTTCAGGATAAATAACTCTATTAATTATCAGCTTTGTTTTGCCCCCAAATCCCTGGATGGTCATTGGGCCAGACTTCAGAGAGCTGAGAGGACCCTTTTGCCTTGGCTTCAGGTAGTCCTCAGTCCTACACCAAAAGGAGTCTGAGTAGCTCTTTGGATTCTTCTTGGGGACCCACTTTTAAATCTTGACCCTTTTGATCTTAAGTCTTAGATGGCAAATAAAGTTGATCCCAAAGGAAACATACACAACACAACCCCATCTGAAAGAAAGGGAAAAAGAGCAGTTACCCAATATTCCCTCCCAAAATGGTTACCACCTCCATGCATATGCCCGCATCACTACCATGGTCTTGTTGCATCCATTACCTGGGCCCATTCCTTGTGGGTGAGGGAAATAAAGGGGGGAAATTTGGGATCCCTTTATACTGTTGAGTGCTCCACTGGTGACAGATGAAATCGGCATTTCATTAAGAAGATTGACAGTGATATGGAGGATTGACTGAAGCGGTCGACTCTGGAGGCAGGGAAACCATTTGGGGAGCTGAGGGACTGCACCAAGGCAGTGGTTAGGAGCCAAGGCTTGGAAAGGAGCCAAGGAGAAATGGCCCATCTTGATGTTCTCAAGCCTTAAGGAGCATCAGAGTCACCCACAGAGTTTATTAAAATACAAATGACTGGGCTCCACCTTCAAAGTTTCTGATTCAGTGGGTCTTCATAGGGCCCGAGAATTTGGATTTCTAACATGTTCCCAAGTGATGCTGATGCTACTGGCTTAGGGACCAAGCTTTGAAAACCATTAGGATAGCCATTCCATGTGCCATGTCAGAAATAAAGTGTTCTTTTTTGTCCTTGTTTAGAAAAAGTGGTAAGTCACTTGTGCTGGGACATTAAGATAAAATGTAGAAAAATAACAGTACCTCATCAGTCAGCTGGCATCAGCAAGGTTCTTAGACACAAACAACTACTTCCACATTGCTATGTACTGTAATACAGGCCACTCAAACCTTCTAGGCCCCACCCCAAATTCTGAGACTACATTCAAAGCAACTTGAGAACAAAGGCCATTTTAAGGCCAGTTTCCAAATCCATTGTAGGTAGTATCAGCGTCTGTGCTGGGCATAAAACAAGAACTCATGCAATTTGGCTTCTTTGTGATCAAAATTCTCATTACGACTCAGCAATTTTCACAATTTCTTAGTAAGACCAAACAAGTAGCACTGACATATCACTTTTCACAAGATAGCACAGCTTAAGGAATTTCTGAGTTCCTTGCATGTTGAAATGGTTAATTCCAGTGACTCTTAGCATTAGGGCATGTTGTATTCTACCCATGGGGCCTGACTTGACACAAGCAGAGGCAGCAGATGGAGGCGGTTAAAAGTATCAAATACTGAAGGACCAACTTTGCTAGGCCACCTCCCTTCATAATTTAGACCCTTCTGTTGGAGATTTGAAAATATATTCCAGACAGATGACATGTTAACAGAATCATTTCATGGTTCAGCGTCCTCTCAGTGTGATTTATCTATATCTGTAGGCACCAGAGGCCCCCTATTCAAAAGATTTATGAGCTACCTACACCATTCTATTTTGTTGAAAGAAAACGTGTGCATTGAGAAACAAAATGATAATATTCATTATCATTCTAATTAGAGCTAAAGTATGTTCACCACTTTTATATTCCCTGTGCCTCACCCACCCATTTCTTAACCCCATTAACAAACACTACAATATGTGATACTTTAAGGAGAAAAGGAAGAGGTCCTTCTAGCTTCTGAATCCTTTGAGCCTTTTTCATGAGTTTATGTCCATGCAAATATTTCTAGTAACAAGGACCATATAGTAACAAGGACCATAATAGTCTGCAACTTGATTTTTTCCATTGAACACTGAGTTTTGGATAGTTGTTCTCAAAATGTGGACCCCAGACCAGCAGTATCATTATCACCTGAGACTTGTTTAGAAATTCTTCCTGTCCTGTCCCCCATCAGACCTCCTGGATCAGAAACTCTGGGGGCGGGGCCCAGCAATCTGTGTTTTAACAAGTCCTTTGGGTGATTCTAATGCACACTAAAGTTTAATAACCTCTGTTTTCAAAGACTCTCCAAGTCATGACATATAGATCTACACATTCTTTTAGATGATTACATATTATTTCACAGAATATCTATATCATAGTTATTTAGCCATTCTCCTACTGATAGCTTTTTCTAAGACAAAAACGGCAATGAATGTTCTGGTACATCCACCTCAATGAACTTACCTGGTAAGTCTACAGATGAATTTCTAAGAGTGGAGTTGCTGTGCCAAAGGTGTTTTTGTCTGTTTGTTTGTTTTCAGATTTTGAGAGATACTGACAAATTGCCCTCCAAATGGCTTTACTAATATTCCTATTGAGAATGGTAATGCTTTCCTCCCACATCCTCACCAACACTTGTTATTAGCAATATTTCCCAGTTTTACCAATCTAATGAGTGAAAGAAAAAAAAAAGGCATAGTAAAAATCACGTTACTTGCGAGGGGAAGTATAGGTTTTAAACAGGTAAGGTAAAAACCATGTACACTCCAAATTATCCTTGAATATCTCTTAGGAATATGCTATTTTGGAAACCTACATACTCACTTTAAATATAAACAACTCAGCCAGCTTTTTTCCTAGGCTACCTCTGGAGCTCCAGATGAAATGTTTGGGGCACTGTCATATGAAAAGCACACATCTTTAAACACTAGACTCACACTCAGGTGTGGTAGGAATCTCTCACGTTAAGAACAAGCCTGTGAGTTAGAGAGAAACAAGATGGTGGGGAGGCAGCAGCTGTACCCACCGCAACTACATCAAAATTACAAAATACAGAACCACCATCACTCAGAGCCTCCTGAAATCCAGCTGAACAGAAGCCTCACAAGCAATGAAATGAAGGAGCATAGAGACTGGTAGGAGGGGGGGAGACGCCGGTGGATTGGGGCTGGATCGCGGAGACACTGCTGAGGGCCCACATCCAGCACCTCGGTTTAAACCCAGGGAGGGAATCTTGGAGGCGGAGGTTTTCCGGAGAAGGGAGGGGTCCCAGCCCCACAGCAGGCCCCCAGCCAGGGCTCCAGGGCCAGGAAGAGACGCCCCACAACTCCGGGCTGTGAAACCAGCAGGGACTGTGGCTGAGGGTCGCGGAGGCTGTGGGAGCCCCAGCAGCTCCTCTTAAAGGGCCCGGCACGGACTCACCCGGACGCTCCCTCTGAGCCCAGCGCCGGGCAGCAGCTTGAAAGGACCTGGGACCCTCGGGGAGGAACTAACCTGCCTGAAGTCCCGGTGAGAGGTGGAGCGGCAGCTTTCTCCCAGGCAGAAGAGCTGCAAAGGCCATTGCTCCTTTGGTGAGTCCTCCCCACGTACAGGCGGCAGGCAGGCGCCATGTTTGAATCGCCAGCACCTGACTCACACCTTTGGCCCCGCCCCATGATTCCCGGAGGCCCCGCCCTCCCCACCTGCAGCTCATCCAGGCCATTTCCAGGGGCTTTTCTGTGCCAGTGGCCTCTCAAGCCTCATGCTTAGGACTTTCCTAAAATCTCTCAAACAAGCAGCAGAGGGCCCCATACGGCTTGATAAGCGGCCCCAGGCCTGGCACTAGCGGCAGCTGCATTGGCTCATAGCTTGGCCTCTCCTGGACACCTCCAAGCCCAGCACAAATAGCAGCCAACTACGATTTGCTGTGTAGCTCAGGCTGGGTGGCCCTGGACAAGGCAATGGCAGAGGCTGACTCTGCACCTCCTGGGAGGCCCCAGAGACAGTGCACCTGGTGGTCAGATTCAACCACACTGGATTACAACCCTACCACATCCACGAGTGACACACTCAAGGGGCGCACTTGGTGAACACCAAAGCTCCACTGAAGTAAATCCTGCTCCACAGGGGTGTCTCCAGCACAGCAGCTCTATGGCTGCAGTTGCAGCTGGTCCTCACAGCTGATTGGCCTGGGGGTCAATTCCTCCCAGTGACGCCAATAGCCACCAAGGCTCAACTACAACAGGACAGTGCACACAGCCCACACAGGGGAGCACCCAGAAGGCCCAGCTCAGGTGACTGGGGAGGCTGAGCCACTGGACCCTACAGGACACCTACTACACAAAGCCACTCTACAAATTCCAGGAAACACAGCAGCTCTACCTAATACATAGAAACAAATACCAGGAAGCAACCAAAATGTGGAGGCAAAGAAACACATCACAAAGGAAATAACAGAAGAAATCTCCAAAAATGGAACTGAATCAAATAGAACCAAGCAAGCTAACAGATACAGAGTTCAGAATTTTGGTTATAAGGATGCTCAAGGATATTAGTAAGACTATTACAAAAACAAATGAGACCACTGATGACCTAATGAAGTACCAATTTGAAATGAAGGCTACACAAACTGAAATGAAAAATAATTTACAGGGAATCAACAGTAGAGTAGAGGACCCTGAGAATCAAATCAGCAATTTGGAACATGAGGAAACAAGAAATACCCAACTAGAAGAGCAAAAAGAAAAAAAGAATCCAGAAATATGAAGATAGTGTAAGGAGTCTCTGGGACAACTTCAAGCAGCCCAACATTCATATTATTGGGGTGCCAGAAGGAGAAGAAAGAGAATAAGAGACTGAAAACCTATTTGAAAAAATACAGATATCTTCCCCTACCTGGGGAAAGAAATAGACTTACAAGTCCAGGAAGCACAGAGAGTCTCAACCAAGAGGAACCCAAAGAGGCCCACAGCAAGACACATCATAATTAAAATACCAAAGGTTAAAGACAAAGAGAGAATCTTAAAAGCAGCAAGAGAAAAGCAATTCGTTACCTACCAGGGAGCACCCATACAACTGTCAGCTGATTTCTCAACAGAAACCTTGCAGGCCAGAAGGGAATGGCAAGAAATAGTCAAAGTGATGAAAAGCAAGATCCTACAACCAATATTACTCTACTCCATAAAGCTATCATTTAGAATTGAAGGCCAGATAAAGAGCTTCTCAGACAAGGAAAAGCTAAAGGAGTTCATCACCACCAGACCAGTACTACGTGAAATGTTGAAGAGTTTTCTTTAAGAAGAAGCTAATGAACAAAAGAACCTGACAAACTAAGTGAATCCAGAGACACTGATGCATGCAATAGACGATCATATTTCAGAGGGAAGAGGGAAGGGGGGTGGAGGGTGGGAGGAGACTGACCAAAGAAGCTATATGCATATGTGCATAACCCATGGACACGGGCAATAATGGGGTGAAGGCCTGGGGAGGGGGTGGGAGCAAGGTGGAAGGGGTTAATTGGGTGGGGGGAATGGAATGCCTGTAGTGCTTTCAACAATAAAGATAAATTTTTTTTAAAATTAAAATAAATAAATAAATAAAATAAGGGCTATGACAAGACCTAAAAAAATAAAAATAAAAAAATAGTACTGATTATAAAAGAAAAATGGAAAAAAAGAAAGCATATGATTTTAATTAGTTGGTCCTGTGGCAGAAAACTTTTGTTTTCATTTAGAAAAAGTGTAACTTTCCATTTTGACTTAATTCTGTTGAAACTGGCATATAAGTCCATGAGTAGATTTAATTCAACTCTAGTAGATTGCATGAGTGTAGACATGCCAAAAGCCATACATATTCAGTAAATAATATTAAGATTGGGATTTCTCTCAAGAATTGTGAAAAGTAAAGTCTGACTGTGGGTGTGTTTGTGTGTAAGGATATTTGCCATCCTGTAATTCTATTTAAAAGATTCTTAAAATGAATTCTGAAAAAAAAAAAAAAAAAAAAAAAGAACAAGCCTGTGAGATGTGACTACCTGAGCAAACAGCGAATCCCAGCTTGCATCTCACCTTCTCCTCCTGGGCAGAACTGCCCCACCCCAATTCCTCAACTGAGCGGGATTGTAGGTGCCCCTATGAAGCAGCTCAGCTGTGTCCCATTATGTTATTTTATGTTTTCTTGATTTCTATGTATAGTAATTTGAACAGTTTGAACACCTGCTCATATTTTCAATGACCATTTATATTTCTTCTATGGAATGTCAACTTCTATCCTTTTTGGGGGGGGGGGGGACTATCTCTTTTTACTTAATTGAAGGGGTTCTTTTTGTATAAATACCAATTTTTATCTGTATATATGTTGCAAATATTTTCTTTCCATCCAAGTACTGCTCAACTGGTAGCCATTTACATACTCACATTATTTAACTGTATCCTATGTCTTTCCAACTAGATGACTGTAAGACTAAAGAGCAGTGGGTGTGTCTTATGTTTTTTTAAATGTATCTCTTCACCCTCTGCAGCGATCAAGTTTGTGTAGAGTTACAAATAGGCAAAAATGTTCAATAAATTGAATGAATTACTATATAGAAAAGCAAAGTTTTAAGCGCACAACCCCATATTACTCAATGTTTAATTAAATAATTTGACCAGTTTCCATTAGGATTCCTTCTTTCAATCACTTTGTCCACTGTTTTACACTATTACCATCAGAAGAAACCTTTTAAGAGCAACATAGGACTATTGACAGCCTTTATTAACTTTCTTCAATTTCTGACTCCATGGATGACAATTTGTCACGAGCTAAGAGGTATAAACCCACTGTAGATCCCTAGTTATGACACATAGAACTGGGGACTCCTTTCCTCATTTGTGCTCCCCCACTTGACAAAGAAAAAGATGATAAACACACTTCTATGCACAAAACTGTGTGTTATTTTTTTCTTTTTACAGAAAAACTGTTAAAAAGTAGATGATCCATAAAAAATGATTACTTAAGAGTATTCTAAAACCAGTCATAATTTCTGGTAGATAACCTACCAAAACATATAATTAGTTTATAACCAACTACAAACCAACTTGATCAGTTATTTAGAAGTTCATTTGTTTAACTCAGAGACTATACCAGAAAATGACATGGATTAAAGTTAGTTTAAAATTTAAAATTAGATGCTTTATTGACTTTAGATATGTTTTCTTTTACAGCCAAGGTGGACATTTAATCCATTACTTTAGAAAATACCAAAATTTAATCCTGTATTAGGCCAAGAATCCAGAGATCTATACATGTGAGCTGCATTGTTTTATTAATTTTGACACAATATTTTTATAGTCACATATGATTGATTGAGATATATCTCTCTACATTGAAAAACTATTGTTGGATTTACCATAAAGTTGATAGTGAAGACATCATTTACTAGGTTACCCATCCTGAGCATGCTGCTTGTCTTTAATCTTCTGAACACTACAAATCATGTAACTGTATTTCATTTTTGTCTTGGCAGCTAGGAAGCTCAGAAACAAATGTGTGCTCCTTGAGTAAATAAGAAATTTTGGTGTGAATTTTGTTTATCAGCCTCCCCTTGGCTTAATCTTTCTCCAATCTTTGTTTTCTAGTTTGTGAAAAATTCCTTCCCTCATGTGTCTCCATCTTGCTGCACAGTATGTGCTTGTAAATGGCCTTAAATACTTTTTAGAATGAGCCAAGAGATGGATACCTAATTAGAGAGAAGAGAGAAATCAAGGTGTAAGAGTGGTAGCTAAAAGGAAACCCTCAGGAGGATCATAGACTTTCTTCAAGCAACAAAGTCTGGCATTACCTGGGCTATAATCCAACTAAGTGACTATCTCTGTCTACCTTCAAGTTCTTGGTTTTGACATCTCTCCGACCAGACAGCTCCTTCACTTTGTGTCCTGACCCCTGTCTATCTTGACCTTGACTGCCCTCTGCTATGAACTACCCACATCTTGGCATGGGTGCCTGGATCCCTGGCTATGTTCCTAATAAGTCTAAGATGCTGATTTTGGCACCAGCCACAC
The DNA here is from genome assembly GCF_054644295.1 of Miniopterus natalensis. NCBI lineage: Eukaryota > Metazoa > Chordata > Mammalia > Chiroptera > Miniopteridae > Miniopterus > Miniopterus natalensis. The sequence goes on from NC_142088.1 coordinate 42,469,929, forward strand.
TATAATTACTCCAAAATTCACATATAATGTAGGTTTTTTTAATCACAGTTTCCTTCCAAGTTACACAGAAAAGTGCTCTCTTTTAGAATCTTTTTGGAATACCTGAACCGTTGCAGAGTTTTGGGGTCTCTAGTGGTGTGATTTATAGATGAAGGATTCAGGCTGCTCTGAAATTAAGGCTAAGACTTACAAATCTAGAGGAGCTACATATACTTTAAGTGTCTGTCTCCAACTAAAGAAAAACTTTGGGAGCTGAGGACAAGAGAGCCCTCCGCCAGGAGGCAGGAAATTTGAATAGAGATGGAGCCCCATTATGAAAGCAACCCCACAGTTTTCTCTTTCATAATCACAGCATTCTAAACAGCAATCTTGAAAATCCTAGGAAGCCTTTTCAAAGCCTTGCCCTCATCAATTATCTTCTCTCACGTATCTCTACCTTCCACTCTCCACTTGTCCTTCTGCTCAACCTCATTTTCCCACATGACAGCCCTTTCGCTGCTAAGCTGTGCCTGCTGCCCTCAAATCCACTTACAGCTTAACTTTTGCCACTGCCTTTTGCTCTTCACCCAGCTACTACTCTCTTCCAAACTCAAGCAGTCACCGAAGGTCTCTTAAATGTCAAATCCAAAAAACATTCTTTTCCCAATTTTCATTGTATTTACCCTTTAAGCACATGAGGCATTAGTAATAACACTACCTACTACTTCTTGAGCACTTATTACGTGCCAGGGCACTTTGCCATATCATCTCTTTCTCTCACAGCACATCATAACATCGGTATTATCTCAGCTAAGAGAGTTCACATAACTTACCCAAAATCTCGCAACCAGCCGGTGACAGATACGGGATTCAAATCCAGGAATGTCTGCGTGACGGATTAGAGATGGCTGCAAATTCTCTGCCATTCCTCCCTTGGAGAGGTGGAGTCTATTTTCCTCCCCTTGAACCTGGGCTGTCCCATGATTTGCTCTGAGTAGTAAAATGTGGCAGGAGTGACATGTAACGTCCATGACTGGGCCTTATGAAACCTGCAACTCTGCTCTCGTGTACTGGGAAGCCGACTGCCTTGTAGGAAGTCCAGCTAACCTGAGAGCACCTGTTGTGAGGAAGTCTGGTGGGGAGAGGGGGCCACATGGGAGCCCGGGGGCATGTAAGTGAAGATTCTTGGACCTTCCAGCCCAGTCACCAGCTAGCTGAATGCAGCAGGGAGATAACGCTCCCCCTGATTCCCACTATGTGGAGCAGGAAAACTTGCCCAATCCCACCTAAATTCCTGACACAGACTCACGATAAACCAGTTGTTGTTGTTTAAGCCACTAAGCATTTGCAGCCACTAAGAGTTAGGGTTGTTTGTTACACGGCAATAAATAACAGAAAGTCTGATTCTAAAAGCCTGTGACATTTGGCCTTTCTAATTTTCACTCTCCACTCCCTACTTTCCAGCAAACCAATTTCTCCTTCTGTATTTCCAGACATATTTAATGGTACACCTATCCCCAATTACCTCAGAATCACTTTTTATTTTAAAAAAATTCTGAGTACATAGTATGCATACAACTTGGTTCTAGGTGCTATGACATATGAAGATTCAGAAAATTATAGTCCTAGCCCTTAAAGGCCCTTACAGTCCAGTAGGAGAGATAATCAGATCCACAAATGGCCTCAAATACACAAAGACTTGAGCACTGGGTGAAGAAGGTGAAGAGATTAAGCAAAAACAAAACAAAACAAACAAAAACCTCATAGACACAGACCATAGTATAGTGATTACCAGAGGGGAAGGGGGTGGGGGCAGGCAGAAGGGGGTAAAGGGGGGATAAATGTTGATGGAAGGAGACTTGACTTGGGGTGGTGAACATGGAATATAGTATAGATGATGTATTATAGAATTGTACACCTGAAACCTATATAATTTTATTAAACAATGTCACCACAATAAACTCAATAAAAAAGTAAAAAAATAAGAGGTGTGAGCAAAGATGAATGGTGGAGTGAGCCTCCGCATGTCTGCCTTTCTCCTTCCCTCCATTTTCTCCAGTTTTCCCTTATTCTGTCTCTAGAGGTACCTAAAACACAGGTGGAATTCTTGTCACTGTTCTCCTCCAAAAGTGCTCACACCTTCCAGTTCTCTAGAGTCCCAACAAACTGGTCTGCATGGCCCTTAAGACCCTTGACACTCCGTTCTCAAGGTAACTTCCTGGTCCCATCTCTCATCCCTGCAACTTTGGACCTGGACCCACTGCCGCACTGCTTTTCCTTGGCTCTTGCTCTCAGTGTGTTCTGAAGTATCACCTTATCCATGTTACTGGCTCAGCTCAAATGAGGTACAAATCCACTTCCTATCGAGTAGTAGATTGAGTCCTGCTAGGCACATTACATAAGAATGTTCATTTCTAGAAAAATGTCACCTGGGAGTTAATAGAGTGGAAGGCTGGCCAATCTAACCCTTCCACAGCTCCAGGACTCTACCAGGCAGAGCAGTTCCTTCCTACCTCCAAATCCCCCATCCCTAACCATGTCCTTGGCAGCACTCCAGGAGTAATAGGCTCAAAACTAGACAAAGTCATCAGTTTCCTAGGGCTGCCATAACAAAGTACCTCAAACCAGGTGGCTTAAAACAATAGAAATTCATCCTCTCACTGTACTGGAGGCCAGAAGTCCAAAATAAAGTGTCAGAAGAGCCATGCTCCCTTTGAATCCTCTAGGTGAAGCTCCTTTCTTGGCTATTCCAGCTTCTGGTGGCCCAGTTGTTCCTTGCCTTGTGGCAGTGTGGCTATCTTCCTGTACGTCTCTGTCTTCACGTGTCTCTGTGTGTGTCTGTCCAAATCTACCTCTCCTTACAGGGACACCAGTCATACTGGATTAAGGGTCCACTCTGTTCCAGTAGTACCTCATCTTAACCTAGCTAAGTAAATCTAGTGAAGTGCTGGGGGCTTAGGACTTCAACATGTCTTTTTGTGGGAGACATACCACAATTCAACTCCAGTCACCATTGACTATTCTGCTGGAATCCTTTTTCCTGCATTCACATTCTTCATAATGTGCAACACACTCTTATTAGTATCATCTCTCATTTCTCAATTCTCAACCATAGGGTGAGGATGGGCAAGGCGGGAACCAGGATTTACAAGGGAGACTGTAGTTTTGAAATATAAACAAACAACAAGTCTGATAGCTGTTTCAGCACAGGGCTTTTCTCAACCCTGGTTGCACTTTAAATCATCTAGGGGAGCTTTGAAATATAAAACAATATGCATGTTATTACAAATATATGTACATTTGTAAAATTAATTATATATAGGGTATCCCAAAAAATGAATACACACTTTGAATAATTATTAATTCCAATGGGTTAAATCTGAAAAGAAACATCAATTGAGCTATCAGCTGTTAATAGTGTATACATTTTGTGGGGGACACCCTGTATTTATATAAATGCTGAGTTTGACTCTAGAGCAATTATATTGGAATCCTGGGGGTGGTGCCCATGCACTGATACTTTTAAAGCTCCGAGGGCCTTTTAACCTGTAGTTAGGACTAAGGACCCCTGTGCTGTAGGAAATGCCCTAACCCTATAGCTGGTGACTACTCATTCCTCTCTATCAGCACCTACAGAATGTAGGGAGGATGCTGAAGAAAATAGCTGCCACAGGCCCCGTTAACTGAGTGCAAAGCACTCTGCTTAACAACTGTGCCTTTTTTGCCCCTCTAAGAGGTAAAATGATGGACTAGAGGCAGTGCAGGAGTAGAATCAGCACCCAAATCCCAGTTTGAAATGCCAGCTTCAGGCCTGTGAAGAGTTCTGCTGGGGTAAGACTGCCTTGCAGCAGTTTGAGTATGGTGCCCAGAATGAAGACATCATTCCAAAGGTTGGAACAGAGACAATGTTGCAGGAGTGGTATTTGTGCTATCAAACCTTATGTCAACCATGCAGGGTTGTCTTACTGTTTGACCCTACTCGGCTTGCAGCCATAGTTAAATTTATTTTTACCTTGTGGGTTATTAAGGCATAGCTCTCTCAGCCCATAGAGCTCACCAGGGTTTCTAAGCCTGTTTGCTTGGTAGAGACCCCTATTTTTCTTGCCAACTGAGATCTTCGGAGATTCCAAATCTATCATCCAGTATATCAGCTACTCTTTCCATGAACGTGACTGACAAACTACCAATATCCTCCAACTCATGTTAAAACATTCAGCAGGCAGGAGAGTCAGCAGAGCCTGCCCCAGGCCTCCAGGTCCCCCCCCCCCCCGCCCCCCATGTTGACACCTACACCATTATCCAGCACTCCTTAATACTGGGTTATGATCCACCACTCCCATCATTCCTCAGTCTATGTTTCTCCATCTTGGCCATGAAAACATCACAACAAATTTTGCCTTCAAATATATTATGTCTAAAACAGTCCTCATTTCTGCCAGTCTTGCAATGATACCAAATAAGGACATTAGTCTGACATGGCTTGCTTTTAGTAGGCCCATGCTAATTCCTACTAATCACAGCTCCCCCCCTCCCTAAGAATTCATATACTATTCAAGGAGGGAGAAAAAGGAATCATAGTAATTGCCCCATAATGAAAGGTAAGCTCACCAGATGGTAGTCTGCAAGTTCTGCTTCCTTCCCTTTTTCACCCCTCTAACACTGTTCCTGTTCTCCAGGGTTCTCCCAAGATCACTGACAGTGGGTCAGTAGTCTCACCTGTATATTCTCTCAGTACCTGGGGTATCACTCCTCCCAGCCAAGAAACCTGAACTCACCTGGAACAACTAAGTGCTCTCCTTACAATCCCCTCGCCTGGCTTGGGTTTCTGTCTCCCTTTACCAGTTTTTAGCCTTTCCAAGATGGACTGGAAAAAAAATCATTCTCCTTGGTGGAGAAAATGGGAGCAAAATGGGATCTAATATTGAGTCAAATATAAAGCATCACAGTGCCCTCTGTCTAGAACTCCTACTATGGTACCTTTACCTGGGGACAAGAAATTTTCAGAACCATGGGAAGGTTGTACCTACCAAAGGGGCTGAAGAGACCCTGAAGACAGAGTCAGCCAAGCCCCCATCACACAACTCATCCACCAACCCCAAAGCAGAAACAAAGGTGAAAGTGAAAAGAAAGGCACTGCATACTCAGTTCTCTTCAGATGATGACAGCACCACCACTCACTGCGGATACAACGGGAGTTGGGACTAAGGCCAGCTTTCCTTCCCAATAGTTCCTGCCATCGAATTCACGGGAGTGTATAGGGGCAGGGGGAGGAGTGTTCCTATCTCTTAGGAATCTGCCTGTTAACAAAGAAATTGTAACAATGGATATTTATGATGGAGTCCTTCAGACAGGTGCAGTGTAAGTAGTAAAGATCTATTGAGAAACCAGTCTTCATTCTCTCTCAATTCCCCACACAACCATCAATCAATCAATTAGATAAATTTCCAAATGATTGATCTCATGGCTATTTTGCATGGAAGTTTTTACTTCTTGAGCTATAAGGAAAGCAAACCCCTTACAATATAAATACAACCTTGAGATTTGTTCTCTGGTAATATCCAGCAAAAGTCAAATGCTTACTATGTACTGTTCTGAGCACTTTACATTAACTGCTCACAACAACTCTATGAGGCTAATACTATTCATATCTCCATTTTAATTTTGTTGTTGTTAATCCTCACCAGAGGATATGTTTTCCATTGCTTTTCAGAGAGAGTGAAAGGGAGGGAGGGAGAGAGGGAGATGGTAGAGAGAGAGAAAAAGAAAAAGAGAGAGAGAGAAACATCAGTTGGTTACCTCCCACACTCACCTTGACCAGGCCAGGGAGCAAACCTGCAACCTAGGTATGTGCCCTTGCCAAGGAATCAAACCTGTGACCCTTTGGTGCTCAGGCCAATGCTCTAACCACTGAGAAACACCAGCTAGGGCCATATCTCCATTTTATAGAGGAGGAAACTGAGGTCCAGCAACATTATGTTACTTGGTCAAGTTCATACAGCTTGAAGATGTGAGTGGTGCTCACATTTGAACCCATGCAGACTGACGGTAGAACCCTATGGTAAATTAATTGTAAAAATGGTCCAATTTTATACCTCTTCCTGTATCTATGCTTGGAACTCTGTCACCAATGTGAGAACAGCCCTGGCTAGCCTGCTGAAGGACATGAAACCATGTGGAGCGGAGCCAAGTCATCCTTGTGAAAGCCATCCTAGACCAGCCAGCCTCCAACCACATCTCCAGCTGACCACAGATACATGAGAGAGCCCAGTAAAAATCCACAGAACCACTCCAAGGGCCTACGGACTCGTGAGAAATAATAAATTATTGCTGTTTTAAGCAACTATGTTTGGGGTGGTTTGTTACATACCAGTAGATAACTGATACAAACACTAATATTTGACTGCTACGCTATATTTTCTTTCTGATGACACTGGCTTCATCTGATTCTCCAGGAATGAATAGCTCCAGCAGTGAAGAGCTTTCCCCCAGATAACCAACTTATCTCTCTTATGTTACCCCTGCCCTACTACCACTATGCCAACCCTATTACCACTATGCAACTTAAAACTGTTCCTCACCTTTATTCCCTAGTTTTCTCTGGCGTCAAGAAGAAACTAGGGTGCCTCAAACCCTTTGGTACTATTCTGAGCCCCTGCTTCCTTGCTTACCCTCTGCCCATCTTTCCATCATTTAGGAGCTAAGTTGGAATTAGCCAAAATGGGTGGTGCCAAAATAATGAAATCAGGGTAATGAGGGGAAAAACACCAATAGTGCTATAAGTCAGCACAGCTCCTCTGGCCTTTCCCTTCTCTTGGGGTGGGCTTCTTACGCAACACAGATGGGACTAGAAGTCCCTGAAGGCACGCTCCTGCTCTGCCACCTGATCGTCAGATGAAACCTTGCAAAGCTAAACTCTCCCTGCCTGCCAGGACTCCAGGGGCAGTAAGCTGCACCTCCACAGGAACTAACCACCCCAGCTGCTCAACTCAGCTTTTAAAAGGATTTGGAAACATGTTCCACAGGGTGGAACCCTGCTGGGCTGTTTCTACTGGCTGCCTCCAGCTATTGTGCTCCCAAAGATACAGAGAAGATACCCCAGGGGAAGGGGGCACTCTGACACGTCCTGAGGGATAGGGACCACAATTCCTTAGAATCCACTAGAAATCTTCCAAAGAAAGAAAAAGTGTTGTAAAAGACTACTGTTTTTCTGTTGGAGTATTTGAAAACTTTTTTTTTTCCGTTAGATACTCAATATATGCTGAATGATGCTAGTTCTCCTAGCTCCTCCTGCTTTATAAGTGAAGCTGGGATTGCGAGGGTTCATTGCTCAAAAGGCCAACAGCTAAGTGACGTGGGTTGGTGGAGAGAAACCAGAATTCTCCGGGGCAAATGTAGCCTTACCGTGCCATTAAACACCACCCCCCTCACTTATTACACTTTAACAACAATAGTTTAGTTTTAATTTCTTTTCCGTATATTTCCCAGCCCTAAGGGAAAGTGTCCTGTGACAATTCTGTAATAGTAAGACAATTACTGGTGACTCAGGGATGCCTGCTGCCTCTGTATCTTCTCCCAGCTGAGGAGCAGTCTTCCCATGTAGGAGCAATTTGGTCTGTGAATTAGAAAAGTCAGAATGAAAGGAATCTTTACCTTTAAAAAAATGACAGACATTCAGAAAAAAAATGAGATGAAAATTCAGCCCACGGATTCTGTTTCAGAACAAGAGTCAATTACAGGCACAGAGTCCCTGAAGAAACCTTTCATACGGACTCGCAATGTTTCAAGGATGATTCACCCTTTCTGAGCCCCGCCACCCACTTCATCCGGGTAGCCCAAGAGCTTTCTTTTATATTTCTCCCCTTGTCCCCTCTTTTTTGCTATCCACCTTCTGCCCAGTACATCTTTGCTATGGAATGGGGGAAGAGACCATATGTTCTCCTTGAGAGAAAAACCCCATGTCTTCATCTTGTAACTCAAGCGCTCCACCTAAGCCTGACTCAGAGTGATGTCCTGGGCGAGAGGGCACAGGCATGCCACATTCCCAGTAGATGACCTTTCAAAGCACCTTGGCAAATGGGTGGTTTAGAGCTTGGAAAGCATTTTTCCCCCATGAGCATAAAGTTCTAGAGACAGGCTAAGTCCTCAGACTCAACCATAAAACTCTGATTGGCCACAAGGATCTAATAACATCCCCAAAGTGAGAACTTCAGGTGTTTGTTATAGAGCTTTCTCCTAAATAACCATTTGATATAGTTTCCATGAGAAAAAGCATTCCATTCAGGAGCCAGAAATATTTCCATTTCTGATGGAACCAAAGTGAGCTTTTCCCACTGATAAAGTAAACGGAAGATGAGGCGAGAAGAGATGCCAGCCTTACCAGAAAGAGCCCTGACCTGGCAGGTGCAGGTTTTGCAAGGAGAGCAGGATGGGACAAAAACTTCTGGGTACCAGTAATGATAACTTGAAATGCCCCTCTGCTTTTACATAACACATGCTCTGTAATTTTTTAGTTCAAACACTTGTCTTCAGTGTTTTAAATTAGGAACTGAAAAGCAGTTGCTTAAGGAGAGTCTAGAAAGGGAGGGGTTTCTGGTTTAAGGGTCATAAGTCAATGAGCAAAGGAGGGCCCATGCTCACCTATGATAATACTCTTGATTTCTACTCCTCGGTTCCTTGACTCACACAGTTATTGATGCTAAAAAACTCTAACTCTCAGGTTTACAGTGTCAGTTTAAAATTGGAGGCAGGGAGAAGGATGCCAGATTGTATGTTTCTTAGAGGCTAGGATGCCCTATTCATTTCTATATACTCCAGTTCCCTTGGTGCTCAATTCAGAATTCATTGATAAATAAATATAATTTAAAGTAGGGTTTAAATTTTTCAATCTAGTTGCAAAACATGTGGAATCAAACTTCTCAGATTCATATCATTTTTCCTCTATAGGTGGATGACCAGGGGATTCCTCCCTGGGCTTCCAGTTATTTCCTCTAGAAAAAAAGGTGGTGATAGAACCGACCTCACAAGGTCACTGTGGGCACTGAATGCATTTATATTTTGAAACACGTAGAACTGTGCCTACCATGTAGTAAGCACTCAATGAACTTAAGCTATTATTATTTTTACATCATCATTTGGGTAATTGTCCTACATTTTGTACCTAAATTAGTTTCTCAGAGAATCTGGTCAACATTAAAGTTAGTTGGCATAGTGATTTGAATTTTGGCTCCCAAAAGATATGCCCTGAGAATGTGACCTCATTTTGAATAGGGTCTTTTGCAGATATAATTAAGACAAGGATCTCGAGATAAGATCATCCTGGATTAGGATGGGCCCTAAATCCAATGACAAGCGCCCTTGTTTGGACAAGACAGAAAAGAAGAAGACACAGAGAGACATGGAAGAAAGTCTCATGAAAATTTAGGCAGGGATTGGAGTTTTGCTGCAACAAACCAAGGAGCACTAGAAGCCCCCAGAACCTGGAAGGGGAGGAAGGATTCTCCTCTAGAGCCTTCAGAGGGAGTGTGGCTCTGCCAGCATCTTGATTTTGGACTTTCAGCATCTAGAACTGGGAGAAAATACATTTCCATTGTTTTAAGCCACCAGGTTTGCGGTACATTGTGTGGCAGCCCTAGAAAACTAATACAGTTGGGTACAGTTTGGAACAACCTAAATTTGGTGAGAAAACAAGCCCAAATGTGAACTGGTAATCATTACCAATGATTTCAGTTCTCCTTTTCTCAAATCACATACTTCAGGGAAACTTCTCTTTAGGAAGGAAAATCACAGGCTTCAGGGACTGGAATGTTCAGGCCACTCTGTCCCATCCACCTCCAGCCAAAGATATTTCTGCCGGGAAGCTTGAAAGCATTCTGCATTTTCCCACAGGGATGAAGTGGAAGTACTTAATGGGCAGTAAGGCACTAGACGAAGTTGGCCACTATCTGGCCTCAAATGAATGAGCAGGGAACACAGCTCTCAGTCCTTGTCTAATAAACGTACCCACACTGATCCCCACTGCCTTGGGGATCCCCACCTGTAGAGGTCAAGTAGGTCATTAGACAAAGACTCCAAGCTAAGAAAAGATACCTGGTTGCTGAGAGACCAACATAACTGTATATTTCTCCCAACTCTATGGGTTCTTGGAATTACATCTATGAAACAGATCTCCTTTTTAAATGAAAAATATATCCAGGTCATCTGCAAGATCCTTCTATGACTTGGAACTGTAAAGGAGTCCTCAGGAAAGGATGTTGTCAAACCCACGGATACCAGAGAAACTTTCATGCTTTCCCTCTCTTCTAAGTCCTGGAGAAAATTACCAGCAGACAGAACAGCGACTGTCAGAAAGAGGTGACTTTTTTGGAGCAAAGGCATTAGACAAGATGACACATGCTGACAGGTTCAGTAAAGAGTTGATGCTCTGCCAATCAGAAGATAATCTGTGTGTTTGCAACGTAGGAAAGATTGCGAGTCACACAGCATTTCAAAGACAGGTCACAATCACTCCATGTGTCATCTAATGTGAAGGTCAAAAGAAAGGAGAAGTGGTGGAGGCAGAGAAGGGAAGAGCAGGGAGATTTGTGTGCAGATGGATCGAACACATCCAGGCAGGTCTCGCTTCATATTTTCAGACAGTGCCCAGGGAGCCTGTGTAATTACCTGCTTTTAGACATCTGAGGCTCTCACCTCACATGTAGACAGCACTTCATTAATTCATAAGTCCTTTGTAACTCATGAAAGTCTCTTCTTACCTGGCTCAGTGAAGGTTTCCTTTCCTTCCCTTACTTGGTAATTTATTCAATCTATATCCAGGAAGGGAAGGGTCATAGAGAAGAGGCGGGTGAGGAAGCCAGAGGAGGAAGCCACACATAGTGTCCCAGAGCACTCAGAGGCCAGCTTCCCTGTTTAATGGAAGAGTTACAGGCCCTGAAAACACTCTCACCGAACAGGAGGAAAACATTCTAAGGCAAACGGATTCAAAGGATTTTTGTGAATGTCAGTTGCTTTTCTCCATTTGAAAAGAAAATGCTGAGAGAAAATGAGAGAAAGAGAGAGAAGAGAGGGACTCTGGTCCTCATGAAACACACGGGTAAATCATTTTAGTGCCTATTTAAAATATGTAAATGTTTAATTCCTCCACTTTCCATCAAAGAGCTTTTCTGAGGGAAGGATGCATTTTTAGCACTTAAAATTTAGTACACATACACTCACACACACACACACACACACACACACACACACTTGTGCTGTCTATCCACAACCCTGAAGAAGAGAATAGGGTAATTTTTATAAATAACTTGGTGAGTATAAAAGCTGGGCAGTAAGTGCAAATATGCTCCATTTAAAAAAACAAACAAACAACAAAAAAACCCTCCATCCTTCCTGCCCAGGAATGTCAAGTTGGCTGCTAAGGCTGTGACAATGCAAGTGTTGAGCACGTAATCGCACTGAGGATCTGCTGACCAGTTACTGCTGACAGTCCCTGTTCACTCTGATTCATCACTTGCACCGGAACCAAGAGACGGTAAAAGGCCATGAGGTTACAGCAGGAGAGAAAGTTTCAGCCTATGTCGGGATAAGGATCTTTGTTGCCCTAAGATCCTTTCCCAGCAATTGTCCTGTTTGCGGGGTTCACCCTGTCCTGAGGCAGGCAGTGGAGGGGCTTGGATACTTGTGTTTCAGATCCAAAGGTTTCTCCCAAGATAGAAGAAGTGATAGGAGTGAGAGTAAAGAGATTATTAGAGACCAGAGGCTTGGCTGGGCACAGAAGCAAGCTACGAGGAGTCACTGGAGACGAAGGGTTTATTTAAACACACACACATCCCTTCTAAACTGCCTCACAAGTATCACCCCATGAAATATTTGAGCAATTGGTCTGTACACAAACACATACTAAAAAAGAAAAGAAAAAGTATACCCAAGTAGATGACCTCTTATCAAAAGTATATATATCTTGCCCAGCCGGCCAGGGTGCCTCAGTTGGTCGAGTGCTGTCCCATGCACCAAGAGGTCCCTGGTTCCATTCCTAGTCAGGGCACATGCTCGGGTTGTGGGCTCAATCCTCAACCCCCAGTAGGCGGCGTGCAAGGAGGCAGCCAATCCATGTTTCTCTCTCATTGATGTTTCTATCTCTCTCTCCCTCTCCCTTCCTGTCTCTCAATAAACAGCATATTTTTTTTAAAGTACATATATCTTGCTAACCAGAAGCCACACAGTAGTTCTGATATTTGGGAAACTATGTGGTTACATTAAATAAATGGTGAACCATTTGTGAAAAATCAAAGCACACACACAAATCATCCCAGGCACCGTTTCTATTTTCTGACTTACTACTGTGTACAATACTGTTTTCTGGTCCTGCATTTCACATCTAAAGCTTCAGCAGACTTTTCTTCCCCCAGGAGACTATTAATTTTAAAAGCCAGGAGCTTTGTCTGCTCTTCTAATCACCATGACCTGTTGTACTTTGGAAAAGGCAAAGACCAACCCTGTCTTGAGTGGGAATCATTTTTGGAATAATGGTGGGTGGTAGTTCACATCTGGATTAGGTATAAAACATAACATTATGATGAAGAACACCACAGAGCCTCATCTCCATATAAATAGACCTAATCAGAAATGCAAATTGCAATCAGGAGAAATTTTTAAGGGCTGTGATAGCTGTGTGATTGTGCGGATCAGGAAAGGTTAACACTTGTATTGTCAAAGTGATTCAACAGCTCTCAGCCAGCCCACAGCCTTCCTCTGAAAGAGCAATGTGAAAGGCGCAGATCTCTCGCCCCGCAGCCCGGCTGGGAAGTAGCTCCCGGACAGCGTCTGCGGCCCGCTGAACATCGGCACGATTCTGATGAAAGACAACCAACCAAACCTCTTGTACAAACCCCTATCGGATACACACAATAGAAAATGCTCTGGTGTTTAAACACACTCCAGATAGACCCCTTTCAGCACAATTTCCCACTGAGACAGAAATTAAGGGATGGAGAAATACTGTACAGAAGAAATACTGTACATTTTACTGATGTAACATTTAAAAAATATTCTTTAGTGCTGGTCTGAATGGATACAAAAATATGATACACAATTTCATTCATCCCCAAATTTTCCCAAATACTGGAGAAAGATTCAGACAAACAAACAAACAAAAAAAAAAACTATAAAAAAATCTATAATTAAAAACAAAACACAGTATTTAGACAGATTGTTAATCCTGAATTGCATTCGTAGTCCTCTCCTGCAAAGCACCAACAATGGACATCTCAAAAACTGGAGTACACACTGAAAATATGCAACTGCTACAACAAAGTCCCATTATTCCTTGAGATATGTTATCGTTCAGGAATTCTCTTCCCCCTTTCTTCTTTTTATCCCTCCAGAAGAAATACTGTACATTTTACAATCAGGCTCTCACAGATTTGGGGACAAATTGTTTAGGAGATATTATCCCGGCTAACAGCTGCTTTCAACCAAGAATTTACGAGCCAAGAGCGCCATCGTGTGTCCTACCTTGGAATCTTAAAAAGCGTTTTCACAGGATGCATGTCAAAGAGGGGAGGGTCTCCGTCCCCCAGTTCAATGGCTGTAATCCCCAAGGACCAGACGTCACAACGCGCGTCATAGGAAGAGTCATACTGCTGCTCACAAGCGATAACCTATCAGACAAAGGCAGGACACAATACATCAACCCCACTGCCACCTCAGATGTCCTAAAAGGCCCTTGGCTGATTTTAGCCCCTTCTCAGTTCCCTTGGCTATGCTGATATTGAATTGCAGTAATAATAGGATGTGTGTTTTCTAGGCCTTATTTGTGTGTGACTGATCTGATGTGTTTAACATCTGATATGTCCATTTACTTTTTAAAATGTGTCAGTTCAGTTCAATAAACATGCTTTGAAACCCTCTAGGTACCAAGAACAGTACAAGAGGCACGAGGGTGAACGCTTCATGGCACCTGCTCTGACATTCTTTAAGGAAAGGCTTTGTCTGCACCCTTCCCCTCATTCCAGCTGCTGAATTCAACAGTGAGGAACACTTATTCTCAAAGACGCTTGTCTCCTGAGCGAAATCCCCAGGAGTAGCCAAGCAGAAAGATGTTGGAAGACGGACAATAGATACAGTTAACATAAAATAGGAACTGGTCCCTCTCCTTCCCTTTTTCTAGGAACTTCTGCTCCCTCTTCAAATTCCAATTACTGGTTTGTATTTTAGCAGCAGCTGCCACTTCAGTTATTGGTCTGATTGGGTACAAGAACAGCAGAACCAGAAAATGCCCCTGCGTTGTCATTGCTTTGGGAAGCAGGGAATCTTGTAGTGAGACCTCTTTCTATCAATTTTTTGAGTCAGACAGAACAGGCCTCTCCACTCAGACTCCGATGGCTATCACAGTGGGGCTTCGAGAAGGCAGGGTGAGCCAGAGGATGTGCAGGGACAGGTGCCTCTATTTGACTGGAAATATGCCTCTACCACCAACATAGCCCAAGGCTCTGGGCAGGTAGGAAACTTGGAGTGTCTGATGATGTACTGGTCCAAACAGCCTACAAGGTAGATAAGCACTGGGGAGAGGGGCAGTGCAATGGGCCTACCTACCCCCTTAGGCCATCCGAAGGCCTTTGGTTTTGGTTCTGAGTGAAATGGGGCAACTGGGGAGCAGAGGAGTGACATATCTGGCTTACATGTTAGCAGGAGCACTCTGCCTGCTGTGCTGAGGATGCATGAAAATGGGATGTGAGTAGAAGCAAAACCAGTTTTAAATGCTACTGCAGGAATCCCAACTAGAGACAGTGAAAAATAATCAGATTCTAATTATGTAATTTTAAAGGTGGGCCAATCAGATTTGCTAACTGTGGCTTTATAAGATAGAAGAGCTGATAAAGAGTCTAGAATGTTTGACCTGGGCAATTTCAGAATGGAATTGGTATTTAATGAGATGAGGAAGACAGTAGGAAAAGCAGGTTTGGGTTGAAAAGCGAGATCTCCACTGGGGACATAGTAAGTCTAAGATGCCTACGAGGCTCCCAGATGGAGACTTCATTTTAGCTGGGTAAGACTCATACTGGACTTCTAACTTAGAGAATTCTGACCTAGAGAATAAATGCTTGTTGTTTTAAGCCACTTAATGTGTGACATTGTTGTGGCAGAGATAGAAAACTGGTACACCTGCTCTCTGCCAGACCCAGTTCACTGGACTGGCAAAGTCAGCAAATGTGCCTAACATCTTGCCTGGGACCTGGTGCCCTTCTTTCCAGAATTGCCCTCTGCCCTCCCTTCAGGTTTCTGAACGGAAGAATGTTTCTCCATGTACCTGCATCCCTGGCCTGATCCCAGCCCCATCCTCTAAATAGACTATCCTGACATAGAATATCCTGTCATGCTTTAACACGTTATTTTCAAACACATATTTAAAGTTCAAATAGTCCCAATTTCAGAAGCAGAGGCCATTTCATTGCCCCTAAAGGCCTCCCTGTCATCACCCCAATCAGGTGAAAAATGACACTATTTTTAAAATATCTCCAAAAAAGGCTATTCAACACCTTCCCTTTCAGAAATGACATTTCCAAACTCCAGGGACAAACATCATTTTAGACACATCAATCTGAGAATAGTTGACCATTTTTATACATTCCTGTGAGGGAAAGAGAAATAAGACTCTATCCTTCCCCAACAAGAGCAACGGCCAACTGAAATGTAAGTGAACCTATGGTAATTAAATGGCAAATCACGACAATTATAAATGTCTAGGACAATGTATACTAGCATGTCTAATACAGGATACGGGTTCCAAATGCTTGTGATATGAGAGGGAGACCACTGGAGGCTAAACAAGACAACCAAGAGTATCTAGTGCCAAAGGCCACAACTTCGGGGAAGAAATTCAAATCAACCTCTAGCCATTTCAGATGAGACACACAAGACATTCCAAGAACCTGTCCAACTGTGGGAATGGAGATGTCCTAAGGTTTCTCAAGTGCTGTCATAAAACATTCAAAACATTTATCTGGTTTCAACTTCTCTTTACAGACAGACACTAAGTCTGATTAATAATAAAGTATCCTTTGGCCAAATTCTCTTCCCAAAACTCAGCTTTGTAGTGTGACAAAAAAAATTCTTTAAGCTCAGTCTTCCAAAGAAGTTTATAGAAAAATTCACTAGTAAAAGAATTTACAAATAATTATTGAGTACCCAAGAGCCAGGCATAGTATTAGGCCCTAGGAAGAGAAAGCCAAATGCATACTTAATATAATCTTCATAATCTTTCTGTGAGGTAGGTGCTATTGTCACTTTTTTGCAGGTGTAGAAACTGAGGAATAAATAACAGTTAAATAGCTCACCCAGAGCCCACTGCTAGTCATTGTCAGGGACAGTGGAGAGGCAGAGGAGAGGCAAGTAAACAAATCATAATTATGATAAGTGCTGTAAATAACAAAGATTATGTTCAAGGAGTGGTTGAATTATCAGCTTCTGCACACATGTTTTGACCGAACTAACTAGGTTTTGTAAGAGTTTTATCACCTAAACTCCAACTTCTCAGAGGGAGTCTGTCTTTCAGGATTGGTCCTTACCAAGAGTGAACATGTGCGATGGGGTTTAAAGAAGCACTCTGAGAGGATGCATGAAGGTCAACACATCCTGGAATTGGATTCCCTTTCAATCCAACACCAAAGTCTACAAGGACCTCCTTAGGGGGAAAAGTGACCTCATTCTCCTTAGCTCAACATTCTCCTTGTCTCCAGGTGAAATAAAGCTGAGTTAGGAATCACACAGAAGGCTGATTGGCCTTTGGTTCCCTTGTCCCCGTGAGAAGGGGACCTCTCAAAGAGCTGTCTGAGTCTTGTTATGATGCTCCACTAAGAAAACGAGAGCCCGGCCGGGCGTGGCTCAGCAGTTGAGCATCAACCTAGGATCCAGGCAATCGGGGTTCGATTCCTGGTCAGGGCACATGCCTGGGCTGGCAGCCAATCAATGGCTCTCTCATCACTGATGTTTCTATCTCTCTCTCTCCCCCTTCTTTCCTCTCCCTGAAATCAATAAATATATGTTTTTTTTTAAAAAGAAAGAAAGAAAATGAGAGAGAGGGTGGCAATGGTAAGTTAGTGCACTGTCCTGGGACCAGGTTTCCCAGGTTCTCTAAGTCATATTAAAAGGATGGAGAGAGGCAGGATCAGATGGCATTGACACAGATCCAGGACTCAAAACACCTCTCTTCTCACACCCCTCCACCTCACCTCTACTACCCCAAGGGGCAGCCATGCCCAAGGCAAGTGTATACTCTCCTTTACCTCGAGTCTTTGCTTCAGTCATAGGAGTGTAAATGATGTTGGTTGCAGTGGAATGAATGGAGATGATAAAATAGGTGTGTGAGAGAGTTCAAGCGAAGACTTGCAGGACTTGGGCAAGGACTTAATATGGGAAGTTAGGGGAAGGGACACACCAAGAACGACTGATATTTTGATCCTGGGTGACCAGGGGAATGATGGTGCCATTTACAAAAACAGAAAAGTCAGGAGAAGTCAGTTTGATATGCAGTATAATAAGTTCAAATTGGGTCTGAGCTCTACCCCTAACCAAGTATAGAAAAAGAATCACTTGTGCTCTCAGGACCTCAGGTTTTTCCCCCACATGTAGATGCACTAAGAAAAGCAAACTTCCATTAAGATCAGAAGCAGAATATACTAAAGGGTAACAATAAAATACTGACATGGTTCCAGGGACTACATAGAGCTTTGTATTACAGTAAACGTATCTTACATTTCAGAACTCTGTAGATTTAAATCTTCCTATTGTTGGCTGACAACACAATTAGTCAAAATTTGTAGTTTTAATACATAGATATAAGTACCAGAAGCAGATACCGGGTTGTATATCAGGACTTGAACAAATTAGAGTATTTATCTTAATCCAGTGCTGCGAATAGAAAACCTAATAAATGTCAAGTTTACAAAGTACAGATTCTCCAAAGTTGAATTTAAACTCCCCAGCATGTTGGAGGTTGATACGAAGAGGCTGTGTCTTCTAGAATGTTCCACGAGGTGTGTATAGACTGTGACAAAATATTTAGTGTACCTGGCAAAGACTAAAAGCATAGCATTCAATGAATCAAAATAGACACTGAGTCCTAGTGCAGTATTCACTGGTGGCCTAATGGCTCCAAGATTAAGACATTGTCTCACTGAGTCTCAATGAGTTTCAGAGATGTGTAAATCCCTACATGCTCCTGCAGAGTCACCGTTAGCAGGCTTTGGCATATCAGTAAGTGTTTATACTGCTTCTGAGTTTTAATGAATGATTTTACCTATTTGGTGCTAATCTATCATTAACCTCATCATTTCTTCTATGTTTTAAAAGGGCCAGAACCTTGATGATCTCATCAAAGTAACCCCTAAAGTAAACAGAAGTAGCCCAGGCTAAGGATTATGTCTTATCTTTCTTCTCCGTCCACATCAATTTGCGGCCCTCCTGAGAGAAGCTAGTTAACAAATCTTTCTGTTGGAATCAGAAGGTCTGAAATAGGTTATTTATCAACTGGATGCCTTTGAGCAAGTTCCTTGAAAACTTTGAGTTGAGGCCCCTTTGGTTATAGGGACCTCACCTTCTAGATCTATAAAATGGCAAGGTGGGAATGAATGATATTTACTCTCCCTTCCATCTCTAATATTCTATGACTTCACAATGTCCAAATAAGTGACTCTGGTGGCGTATCTCAAACTGACAGGCTAACCTCTCCACACAAATTAGCTAGAGCAAACAGTAGACGATTCTGGGTGTGAACCGATGGCTGGAACCTCAAGGGAATTTTATCAGCAATATTTTGTAGACGCAGTCTTAAGGTCTATGAAAAGATGCTGGTCGTTGTGATAATGCCTCTCTTAAGGAAGATGAGCTTCAGCAACAGAGCAGTTGTTTGGATACTGGTTAATGGAGCACGTCCAGGTTCCTACCTTAAAACGTGAACTTATGGCTTTTTTAAGTACACTTAGACTCACTGCTGCTTATTTTAGGAAGACTCAAAACACTAATGCTCAGGTTACCAGCAATCTATGCACAAGCAGCTTCAGTGCCTCATGTCAATTGCTGTTTTACCCAGAGGTGGGCTTGGGCCTCCCACATGTTGGTCATTGCCACCTTGGCTACCAAAAACTCTTCTTTCTGGAGGGGACTGAGGACAATAAGTTTTCACCAACAGGTCAGCTCTACTGGTCTTTAGAGCCAAGACTAGCATTTGACTGCCTTTGATTGCAGGGTAGTTCTCTTTAGCCCTTTTCAGGGTCATGAGTTCCAAAGTTCCAAACTTTCAAAATCTATCCCAGTCCCTCCTTCGTGCCCCACAGAGGAAGCCCATTCCTCCCCTCCCCCGAAGGACTTTGTGATGTGAAACCGTACCCACAACTGGATAATACAAGTGCTTTGACACATCCACCTCCTCATCCACCTTGGGCATGGTCAGATGAGTTCTGTGGAGGATGGCTGGCCCTTTCCTCGGCCACCAGCTGGGGAATAGCAGAGAAAGGACAACTGTCAGCAGCTCTTCTATTGAGAAATGACTTGCATCTCTGGCTGGTGTGAGAAAATCCCAGGGCCAGGCATCTTCGTCTTGGTTCTGCCACCCCCTCACTGGGTAACTTTAGCAAATTATTTAATCTTCCCGCACCTCTTCTTTCCATACAAACTGAGCAGCCCCTTTCTCACGGGCCTTGTCTGACTCACTGCCTATGGCAATGCTGGTTACCCAGCTTTTCCTACGGCCCCAAAATGTTGGCAGTAGATAACAATGTGTTATTGATGTATGGGTAATATCTGCTTTTTACTTACTACTTTGAATCTTTTTGTATTTTCTAAAATGTCTACAGAAAGCACAAATTATTACTATAACAAAAAGAGCAAATTTTGACTGGTTTTTGTCTTGAAAATATAAATAAGTATTGAAAAGTTTGCCTTAACTTTCAAGGGTGTGTTTCCTTCCTCTAGGGTTATGGCTGTTGGGATTCTTCATCAAGTTGGTAGGGTAAAGATGATGCTTTGATTTTAAAATTAGGTTCCCATGAAACTCATAGAAGAAGAATTAAAGAAACTCCTTTCCCAGCTATATCCTTTCCTACCATAAGCATAATGCTAAGGGTAGTACTTTCACTTTCTCAGGCCACTGTGATCCAATGAAATGCCCAGTGATTACAGTGTCATTTCAGCCTAGACCAAGGGCAGGGCTTATTGATAAAGCTCACAATATAAGGGTGAGATTCACCCTCTATCCCTTGCAGAAAGACCGCAAGAGCCAGAGAGAAGAGTCTCTCCTCACCTCAAGGTCTTTGCTATCTGGGAAGAACATCTTTATTAGACTGGATGTAAAGGGGGGTTAAAAAAAAAAAATCAATGTGTGTTCTCTGGCATTCAGAAAACCTAGGTTTCTCTAACAAGATATTTAACTAAAACCATTTATGAAATTATATATCAAAGGACCGCTGAGCTGAAATCTCTTTCAATAATATTTTAATCAATACTTTCAAGCAAATAATGTTATAATAGCACCATCTACCATAAGGAAAAATATGTTTTGCTCTTATAAAAAATAATTTACCAAATTTAAAAACAATATTGTCATTCAGACTATCTCATTTTTCACAGATGTTTTAAAATGTCATTAAAGATGCAATTAGGTTTGCCTTATATGTTCTAATTCCTCACCTTATTAGAATTGATCGTGTGATCCAAAAGAATTAAAAAAGGCCAAGATTAAAATCTCACTCAAGTACACAGGCGAAATGCTGGCATATCAAGAGCTAAATTCAGCTTTAAAAAGAGGATAGGCACATGGACCTAAAGCTTTTAATCCTTGGCTGACCTTGAGACCAAAAAAGCAGTCCAAGGAATGGGAGGGAAATAAGATGAGCTGAAAGGTAGGAAGGCAAATAGGATTCTTAATTCTGTTTATGCAGTTCATGCAGCATAATTGATAGATGTTATCTATGATAAAGATTTTTAAACTAGAACTTCTCTGGAATTAGAATTGCAGTGATAAATACAGTATTCCAATGGCAGATATTAGTCATCGGTTTTACATAAAAACATCTTATAAGTGTTATAAGCTGAGATACTGAATAAACCAGTGAAATACCTCCTTTTGGAGGAAACCTAACCTCAAGGGAGGATATATCTGAGATTTGTTGGAGGTTTTTTTGCAAAGGAGATATGGACTAAGAGAACTGAAATGGATGGGTTTTGGTTTTCCTTTTTTTTTTTTTTTTGGTTCTTTCATAAAGCTTAAGGCTAGAATTAAATGTATGTGTTGTATACTGAGAAACTGTCAGAAATAATTTAAATTATACTATTATGAAATCCAGAAAGTTCTCTAATTAAAATATGGTGTTCTACAAACTTTTCTCAGGATTGTAACATTAGGTTTATGCCTTTAGAGAAATAAAACAAGCTTCAAATTAAAAACATGGAGTTCGCTTCCACAACACCATCTTCCCACTGTGGCTGGTGGAGGTTGGAGAGGGACTGGAACTGGGTGTGAGGCCAGCACACAACACTGATTTTTGCACTTAAATTCCCTGAAGCCCTGGGAGCACGTCACTTATACTTAATTATATGGTAAGCCTCGTTCTCAAACTCAGGACCAGTATCCACAGAACTCCCCTGTGAAAGGTAAATCAATGTGCCCAAATATTTGTGTTTGTCCTTACTGGTCAAAAAACTCTGAAGGAACCCATTTCCTTGGAGACCCAGGATAATCCCACTGCCCTCCCTCCTCCAGCAGCTCCACACCAGAGGTGGATGCTGGCAAGGATCTTAGAACTCATTAATTCAACCCCTTGCTTCACAGAGGAGGAGACTGAGGTCCTGGAGGAAGGTGACTTGTTTAGAGTCACACAGCTGGTATGTGGCCCAATCGGGAGCAAGCTCTATGGTTCTGCCACTGCCCTCCCCAGTGAGGCATCTCCTGGGAATTCTTTTTTGTTGTTTTGATTTTATGTGTCATTTGACATTCGAAACTAAAATGCAAGTGAAATCATATAGTATTTGTCTTTCCCTCTATGACTTATTTCACTGAGCATAATGCCCTCTAGGTCCATCCATGTCACAAATGGTAAGATTTTATTCTTTTTTATGGCTGAGTAATATTCCAGTGTGTGTGTGTGTGTGTGTGTGTGTGTGTGTGTGTGTGTGTATGACACACCTTCTTTATCCATTTATCCTATTAATGGGCACTTAGGCTTCTTGCATATCTTGGCTGTTGTAAATAACGCTGCAATGAACATTGGAAGGCAATACCCTTTTGAATTAGTGTTTTGAATTTCTTTGGATAAATACCAAGAAGTAGAATTGCTGGGTCATAAGTTCTATTTTTAATTTTCAGGGGAACCTCCGTACTATTTTCTATAGTAGCTGCACCAATCCTGGGAATTTTTATAATACAGGGAATGCTGGGCCATTGCCAAAGAGATTTCGTGTTCCATCAGCCATAGCTACAGTAACTTCCATACTATGATCATGTGAGCACCCTCCATTCAAGCAGATGGATTCCTGCTGCCTCTCACTTCCTCTGTCCCCTCACTCTCCCTTCCTTGCTGCCCCTTTTCTTTGCCAACTAGTGCTCCACTTCTCCCAGAGTACAGTTAGGAAAAGAATGAGTAGGAGGGGTTCTACAATTCAGTTCATTTTACAGTTTGTTAGGTCAGGTAGTATTATCCCAGGTGAGGACACAGATTCAGAGAGTTTAAAGAATTGTCCTAAGTCACACAGCTGGTAGGTAACAGAACTGAAGCATGAGCCCACAATAAGAAACTCATGAGGGGGGAAAATTTTTCTCCTCCACAATACATTTTTTAAAAAAGGAAACAGCAAATCAAACAGAATATCTGAATGTTCCCGATGGCCATATCTCTCTGTCTGCAAGTAGTCTCTGTATTCTGTGCTCCTCAGGCTGATGTCACCATGCAAACCTGGATGTGTCCTTGAGAATGTCCTACATTCCCATCAGTAAGTAATTTCCTTTAACTTTCTAAAACTAAAGAAGGTGTGGAAAAAACCTGAGACATAACAGAGCACCATGAATATTAGTCTGCCCACCCCACCTGCTCCTGCTTCACCTGCACCCCAAGGCTCCTCTAGGCTCCCATTCTTAATGCTGACTGCCCACCTCCCCTTGCTTTCTTCTGACAGCTCAGGGACCGTCAGTCAGAGGAACAAATGTAGAGTGTGGCCTAGGTGTGGATTCCCTTTCCTGGGGCAAAGCCCCAGTGCCCTGGGCAGGGTAGAGGAGGTATTAACAGCATGGTAGACAGCAGGTAGAACTGAGGCTGACTCTGACATTCCTTCAGCAAACACTCCCACCCCTGCAGGAACAGCATCAGTTCTTGTCTTTGATGGATAATGAAGGGGAAACAGCAGGTGCCTTAGCCTTTCTCACAGGGTGGGAGGACAATCTGGAAAGCTCCAAAGGCTCACGGAGGCCATTACTTTGACACTTCATGCTTAGTACTGAGAGGGGGTGGGGAGATATAAGGGCCTCATGTGCTTCTGTACATCTGGGAGCCTCAGCCCTCAGAGGGTGCCCTATATTTAGTCCCACCAGGAAGAAGGTGATAGCATGTCACCACCACCTCCAAGGCCAGCCTCCCACCTCCACCCTGACACGTGACATATGACTCAACTTCTCCACAGAGTTCCAGCTAAGGAGGGAGCTATCATTGGAGCAGAGGTTAGAAGCTGGAGCTGTACCCTATCATTTCAGCTTTGCCCTGGGCCCTTCGCCCCCCCAAGCCCTTCACCCACCCTAAGCTCCCGGAATGTGCTTCAGGGCCTTCAATGGCAGGACCACTCTGGGAATGCAGGCAGGGTGAGCCCCAGAATGAGAAAGGAGGAAATCCCTCTGTTTCTTAGAGACTAACTCAGGAGACTGGAGGGAACCCGTGAGCACAAATGGCTACAGAATATCAGAGATGAATGTCTTGGGGGAAGATACATAGCTCTTCTGGCCAGTCATCTAAGGTTCTAAGCCCCTTGCTTGAATCTCCTGAGCAACCAAAGCTGGCATGCCTCACAGTGAAATGACTGGCAGATAAAGTCCTGAGATAGTAAAAAAGAAAAAAAAAGACCCTGAAGTTCTCACCAGTGTCATCACTTCACCTTACTGAGAGCTGGGAGAGATCCTGCCTTCATTGTCCGAGGAACACCAGAGCCATGGACTGTGATTGCTAAAAGAGGCTTCTTCCCCTGAAGCTGTAAATGTTCTCTGAAAAGTAAAGGGGACTTTGGAGGCAGAGACAACCAAAGCCAATCTCTTCTTCTTACAGGTGAGAACAGGTTAGGGAGGGGCGGAGTCCAGGCAATATGAGCCACCATTTTTTAAAGCATGGTGCTGTGCCAAACACTTCCAGTACCTCATTTCATTTTGTCCTTCGAGGCTGTTTTTCTTTTCCTTCTCATTTTACCTCTTTTAACATCTTACTACTCAGAGATATTCCGAAACTTGCATGAGGTCCATGGTTAGGTGGGTAAGCAGTTATCTGCAATTTGCTCCCAGGTCTGACTCCAAAATGTGTGCAAATTTCTACCAAAACTGAAGCCATATTAAAATAAATTAACCACAATCACTTTTTAAAAATAACTGGCAGAGCTAAAACTAAAATCCAAATCTCCTAAGTTCTATTCTAAAAAACGTTGTTATTTTCTTTTTCCTGATCTTTCCTTTGGGCATTAATCAATTACATTGACTTCTAGTGTCATATTGAAATATTACATTTTCCTCAACCTATTAAGAAGAAGAATTCTTATTAAAAATTTTAAAATTGAGAAAAATACAATATACATCTTATCTAAAGGTACACTGGTGGTCACAATTAAACAATTTGCTCTAGTATAGTGATTAAGAGGGAGGATTTTGAACCTAAATACCTGAGTTCAAATCCTGGTGGCATCACCTACTAACCTGTCCATGGACAAGAACCATGCTTTCTGTGACTTATTTACCTTATCTAAAACATTGGACTAGTAACAGCACTGACTCTATGGGGTGGTTGTGAGGATTAAAAATGAATTAATTCACATAAAGCACATAGTGCTGGGCACATAGTAAGCACTCAGTAAATGCTCATTCCTATTTGGGAACCAAACCCATAGCTAGAGCTTAGGGAACAAAATGGTAATGATGACAATAATAATACTCAGCTCTGTAGTCTTTTATGGCTTTCTCAGCCCTTTGACACAAAATATCTCATTTGTCATCTCTAGTCCTGACAGTGCCAAAGGAAATAGCATTATTGTACCATTTAGCTAGGAATGCCATAATTAATGAAGGCAAGAGTGGTTGCAAAAAGCCTGCATTGGTGTAAGCTGGTTGTTATGGTAACCATCTCCCGTCAAGGACCCTTTGCCAAGCAGAGAGAGGCCCATTTTGGGAGCTGTCACAGCACATCTGTTTCTCTGCTCAGCTGATTAGCTCTTGTTTGCAACAATGAGCAGATGGAAGTAAAAATGAAAAAATAAATTTTTTTTAAAAGCAAATGTTTATTTTATCCACAAGTCTGCTTTCTAATACAGAAACAGACTTTTGGCTGTTTCAGAAGATACCAAGATCTTTAGTATATGGGCTGCTTCTCTCATTGGTGGGATTGCAAATGTAATCAACCTGTAAATTATAGGTGATAGGTCCCTTCATGTTAGATGATGTGTCTCACGCTCCAATGTCAGAGTATTCTTCCATCACGTCTCTGCATGCCTTTGCTGTATGAGCTGTCTCAGCACACATGTTCCACACTGAACATCCCATATGAACACATGAAAGCAAAAGAGGACAAGGCCAGTGGGAACCTGAATTCTGGGCCAAGCTGGCTCTGAACCAGCATGGAGAATATCCTTTCCCTGTATCAGTTTCTCCATCTGTAAAATGGGACTTGAATTCTCATGCTCTCCAAAAAGCCAAACAGCTCCAGTACTTACTAGGTAAGCGACTTTAGAGACAATATTTCCTACACCTCTGGGCCTCACCTTCCTCAGTGAGAAAATGTAGAAAATAAATCTACTATTGAGAGCTGTTGTGAAAATAAAATAAAATAATAAAATAAAATAAAATAAAATAAAATAAAATAAAATAAAATAAAATAAAATAAAATGGCTTAAAAAAAACACCTTTCCCAGTTCCTAGTGCATTAGTGGGTCCTTAGTTAAGTGAGTTTCCTTTCCACTGTGCACTTGCTTAGCAGGCACAATATTTTAAACTATCTGACAATCAGCTGGCACACAGTGCCAGAGCTGGCCCTTGAGTTCCCCCCGCTTTCCAGGCACTACCCCTGTAGTTACTGGACCATTAAAAGGTCTGGGTGTCCCCAGGAAAAAGACACACACCTCTGGTAGCTGAGAAACACTTCTGGACAGCAGCCATTTACCATCCAGAATGGAAGTATTTCAATATTTTAACAATCAGCATGGCCACACCAGTGCATACAGCTAACTTTAAGGCATAATTTTAACATAGCCTACAAATGTCCTCAATAAAAATAGTAATGACAACTTTCGTTCTTTGTCTTGGGTTTCAGTGGTTTGCAAACATTCAGTTTAATTCTTACATCTGTGTGATGGTGGGAAAGGATCAACTACCCTTAAACCCTTGCCATCAACAAAAACAAACATAAATTAAGCTTGTATCCCTTTTTGCTATGGACAAGGATATTCTCTGGCATGTGTTGGATGCAAATACTAGCTGAGCAATACCAATATTGACAGCAGGCATGGATTGTTTTGAAAATCCCTTAGTTCAGTGAGTCACAACCTATAGATCTCTGTCACTGTTACCTATCCACTCAGTGTCCCTGGGCACTTAGCCTGGCAGCTTTGGATTCCATGTCTAGAAAATCAATGTAATTATGTTGAACTGGCATCCTCACAGGTAGGTGTGAACTCAAAAAATAATATAGAAAGCTCTATGCAAAGGTCATATACTATTATTCATATTATTTAGTATAAGAAATTGGGTGCCGGGAGACAATGGAGAAGAAAAGAGATGATAAACATGGCAAATGGAAAGACTGTATATATTTATATGTATGTCTAAGATACAGGCTAAAGGCATAAGCAGGGAGACCAGAAGCTCAATGTAAACAGAAGGTTGAGGAAAGTAACCTGGGTCAAACATCTCAGGAGACAATCAAAAAAGTGCCAGAGACAAAATTCTGAAGGTGTTGAGGGCCCGGGTGGGAAGGCAATTTGTTATGCTTGGTAGATCCAGAAAGAACTGTGCATGCCTCAGACACCTGAGGCTGAGAGAGAGCAGAGTGTGTGTGTGTGTGTGTGTGTGTGTGTGTGTGTGTGTGTGTGTGTGTGTGTGTGTGTGTGTGGACAGGCAAGGCTCAGCTGTCTAACTAAGTGAGCACCTGTAACATGCAGTCTGTAGGTTCCAAATGACTGGCTGATTACCTTGGAAGTTTGATTTACTATAGAGGAGAGTTGCTAAGTGTTTGGAGAGTTTCTATGGGTTGAATTGTGTCCTCCAAAAAAGATGTATTAACGTACTAACCCCCAGGACCTCAGAATGTGAACTTATTTGGAAATAGGATTGTTACAGATGGAATTCATTAAGATGAGACCATACTGGAGTAGGGTGGGCTCCTAATCCAAAATGACAGGTGTCCTTATAAGAAGACAGCCATGTGAAGACAGAGACACAGGGAGAACCCTTGTGACTACAGAGGCAGATACTGGAGATTTGCTGCTGCAGCCTAAAGACCAAAAACTGCCAGCAAACTTCCAGAAGCTGGAGAGAGCAGGGAAGGGCCCTAGAAACTCTAGAGGGACATGCCCTGCTGACACCCTGAAGTCAGGCTTCTACCCTCCAGAACTGAGACTAAATTTTAGTTGTTTTAAGCCACCCAATTCATGCTACTTTGTTAGGGCAGCTTAGGAAACTAATACAGACTGGACAAGCCTTTGACCCCAGGACAGGAGGAGAACCCACTTTACCTTCGCCGCTGGCCACAAGAGCAGCTCCATAGAGGTATTCACAGGCAATGTTGTCATAACCGTCCCCAAGACAGTCGTTAACAACAAAGCCATGCAGCTTGCAGGGGTCACAGCCAGGGAAATTAAGAACCTGGGTTTTTGATGGTTTACTGTGCTGCTGAATCAATAAACTCTGGAACTACTGATCTCTATACTTACGTGAGAAACTTAATTTCCTATTGTTTAAGTCATTTTGCTCAGGGTAATTTGTTAAATACATAGTTTCTATGTTGTACATTTTTCTCTCCCTTGTAAAGTAACCTTCCCTGTGCCACAGTATGCTACTGACAAACTCAGTTCATAAAGAATTGTACTGATCTTGCCTTTTACATTAACTCTTTTACTATACCAGGCAATATTTCCCCAGTAGCATTGTTTCAAAGTGCTATCAAACAAAATGCTAGGCAACACCTAGGATTTTTCTTCTACTTTGCTGAGTTGACACCGTTTTTACCCTGTATCTTTCAACTGTAGTGGTGTCCAGATGAGGCAGTGAGAGGGAACGAGTGGAGAATGTTAACATATGATAGTCAATTCAAGCTGCAGCTTCAAGCTGCCCCAGTGAACTGTGCACTTGGACTGCTCGTCAACAATTGATTGTGGTATGGTCACATTCCATTAACTACCTGGTTTATAGTACAGCCTATTTGAATTAAATATTGCAGTTACTCAAGCTGGCAAAATAAAAATGGAAATAAAAATGGGAAAAGAATAATTTGGTTCAATATCTCAAAAATAAAACAGGACCAAGGACCTTTCAGCTGCATTTTCAAAATAAGAGCGCTGGTCTCCTGCAGTGGTTTTATCCCACTGGCATTGGCATTGCATGCACTACTGTCATAGTTAATCTAAACACCACTTACTCACACAAGCAGAAGTGAAAGCGTATTAAGATCAATATACGCTCTGCAGGCCATCATATCAAAGGAAAGCAGAGTTTGCCACCCCAAAATATGCCTTTTGGGATATTGATTTTATATGGGCTTTTAAGAATCCAAAGACTCAGAAAGAAGCTTTGACCTTCCCCTTAACTGCCTAAAGGGCATTTAGATAAACAACCTGCTCCAGAAAGAATACTGGATGTAGTTATCATCATAGATAACTACAGTTTAATTGGAACTAGGTAGACAAGGAGGAACCTAGCAAAGCCCATTTGTTTTAAGTCCCCTCTGTGTCCCATTGTGATTCTGAAAACACCAGCTTCCTGTGAATTAGAAGAGAAATGCCATCTTCCTTGTTATACCACCCAAATTTGAGTGAAGTGGCCTCAATTATGCTCTCCTTAATAATATTTAAAATCTACAGAGAAATTTGCTAATGCCCATGTTGTAGAGCCCTCCTCAAACTACCTTCCAAATTCATCTCCTCCTTTGGCTTTTTAAGCAATTGAGTTATGCATCCAACAGATGCTTACTGAGCACCTCCCCAGTCTGTAGCAAGCACTACGCTGAGAGCTGGGCATCCCAAGTCCCTGCCAGAGCTTAGAGTCCAACCCGGAGGCCCGCCTGCCGACAATCCCAATAGAACGATCGTGGCGGGCTAATGAAGGGTAAAGGCCGCAGTGGTCATTTAGGAAGTGGAGCCTCAGTGTCAGCCACGGGGTAGGGAGGGTTTCCTGGGGGAAGATGCACTTGAGCTGAAACTTGAAGACTGAGGAGGAATGTTCCAGGGTTCTCAGGGCCACTCCAGACAATGGAACAAAACATGAGAGGGTCTCAGGGAATACTATATCAGGGTGAATTTGGAGAATTACTTGCTGTTCACTACTGCTGAGGCACTAAGCACAAGTAAACTGGAGGAAAACAACCTGAGATGAGGCTGGACAGCTACATAAGGGTTGGAATTAAAGGGCGTGAACACCACCCAAAGGAGTTTTGATTTTGTCCTGTGGTGTTCCTCAAAGTGCAGTTCACAAGATCCCTATGAAATTTTTTGTTTTGTTTCAATGATTATTTTATTAATGGTAAAAACATTCCAGATCATTTTGATGACCATTTGCCACAGAATTTCAGTGACCATACTTATGTTTATTATTAAGCTGACACCAAGTCAGAGATGTACCAGTTAGAGGCCAAAGGAGGAGCTATTTGAACGAAGAGGCCCCCTGGCTGAAATAAAGTGGTGGGAAAATTGGGTTTCCACATGGGACATGGCAGTAAGCCTGACAAAATAACTTAAAATAATCTGTGCTGTAATGCTTTGAAACATATTCACTTTGCAAAGGACAAGTCGGGGTCACAAAACAATGCCATTTGTCTCAGTAAATTAAAGGTGCTTACTTGAATGTTATTGGCTTTGTAGGTTTTTTTTTTAATACATTTTTTTCTTTTCATTTTATAGTTCTATAAATATAAGTGATTAGGAGTTTATTTTTGGTTTTATGGTTTTTAAAGCCTATTTAAGAAACATTTAAGATTTAAGTAAATATTGGAATCTGTAAGGTTTTTCTTTTTCTCTAAAATGGGTCTGTCTACTACCCGAGTATGAAAGAGGGTGCCATAGATGACAGGGAGCCACTGGAGAAATTTGAGCAGGTTGGTGTGAACCAATTACTGTGTAGCAGGTCACCTTAGCAGTCATACAGAAGGACAACCATGGGGACAGAATGGAGCTGGAAAGACCTCTAAAGAGATGACTGCCCGTGTCCTCTTATTAAAAGAACCCATTGGCTTAATCCCAGAGAGCCACTATCAGGCACAGGCCAGAGTACTGTGGAATTAAATGCTGACTTCACAATCAAAACTGCGCCTGTGTTTTAGAGTATGCCTTATCTAGCTGGAAGATTCTCCAAACCTCTATATGCACCATCTCACAGAGAGTTCCGTGATGATCCAAAACTAAATTAGGACTAAATCCCAGGTTTAATTGGGAAACAAAAAAATACATAAGACTAGCTGCTACATACCTGGTAACAACAACAACAACAACAGCAAACCCAGCCAGGACCACTGCATATAGTTCTGTGGACCAGTTGGAGCTGAAATCTCTCTTCATGAAGCCCCGTGTCACTGAGGCTGTATCTATCGAGGGAAGGTGACTTTTTCTAATTTATATCAAAGCTGGATGAATCTAAGCCTTGACCCTTGGCGAGGGATGCATTTTCTGGAGCGGATACCATTTCCTAATCGCATGAAAGTATCCTATGGGCTAGCTGTGATGTGACTTTATCCTGCTTTTCTGAAATTATGTGTTATCATGATCAATCACCAAACCAGAACTCTTACAGTTCAATGAAGATAAAGGATTTTCTTTTTCCTGAAAACTTTGTGATGCATACAAATTTTCCATAAAAAGTCATAGTATCAAGGCACTCAACAAACACAAAGAAATAGGTGCCCTCTACTTACCTCGGGGGCCATCCAGAATGGGGTGCCAACAGACGTGTTTCTCCGTAGACGTGTACTGGTGAGTTGAGCTGACACACCTATAAGGAAGGGGTGTCGTAATTGAGCAGTGAGCAGAGCATGATGCTAGACCAGGGGTTGGCAAACTTTTTCCATAAAGGATCAGATAATAAATATTTTAGGCTTTGTGAGCCATATGTTCTCTGTCACAACTTCTCTGCTCTGCCATTATAGTGCAAAAGCAGCCACAGATGACACAGAAACAAATGAGTGTGGCTGTGTTTCCATAAACATTTATTCATAGATGCATATAATTTTCAAGCATCATAAAATATTCATCTTTTGATTTTTTCCCCAACCATTAAAAAATGTAAAAACCATTCTTAGCTCAAAAGCCACACAAAAACAGGAGCCATACAAAAACAGGTCAGATTCAGCAGAGCCCTGCTTTGCTGAACACTATGTGGGAGCATTCATCACTCTATCGAAATCACTAGAATATTTTTTGTCCTAATAATCGTTTCTACCCATATTACTGCAAAATTGGAATAAAAAGAAAATAGCAACAACCAGGATCAACTAAAAATATATTCCTATCATATTTCCAATATATTTCAGGAGATTTCTTTCTTCATTTTATGGAGAAAGAAAATTGACATGTATTATCTACAATAGAGCATCAGTGAAGACATAAAAACTTTTCAGTGCCTTATCTTACCTAGAAGCCTAGAAAACTATGTTTGTCAAATGGAAAAAGAAATTGACTAATATTATTATGTAGGGCTCAATGCTGAGGGCCTGAATTTCAATATAATTCCAATGTACTTTAATCTGTCATAGCCTTGAGCCAGCTCTCTTCTTTATACCACACGGGAATAAAGTGGAGGTAAATGTACACCAGGTTAGGAGTCAGAAGACCTGTTTTTCACCTGTGCTATGCCTTTTCCTAATTGTATGACCTCTTGCAGACCACCTGGCTCTAAGCCTCAGTTTTCTCATCTTCAAACTGGGGATAATAATACCCATCACACCTAACAGAAAGAGTTCTTAAAGATCAAACAAGAGTACACATATGAAAATGACTCATAAATTGTCAAATATTTTACAAATATAAGGTATTCTTTTATACCAAGCAGAAATCAAATGCAGCTCTTCAGACAATGATAACGGTTGCTGTTAATGTTATTGGTGAGGAAAACTTAGAAGCCTAGATATGTGTGCTTATTAGCAAAGGACACACTTTTGAAAACATGAGGCACAGATTTGCCAAGGAACAATGGATTGTTTGGGAGTGGGGAGGGTGTGCTAGCTGCTTGCATTCTCTATATTAGAAATCCAAAGAGGGCCTTTATAACTTCTATTGGCCATGGATAATTTCCTATTTTACACATTCCTCCACTACAATTTTGGTAAAACAAAACAAAACAAAAAGTACACTTTTCTATGTTCAATTTCTAGATATTTCTTTTGCAGCAACTGGAAATTCGGGAGCCTTCTATTGGAAAAACTAGGAGCATTTACCCTCATGCCAAATCACAAAGCTGGTACCAGAGTGGGTAAATCAGCATTAATCCCCACTCTCATCCTTCTGGGTTCTTTCCCTCAGATATTCACTGCCCCCAGGATTGTGTGGAAAATACATCTCTGATGTTACACACACAGCACATTGGTGAAATTAGAAAATTCCTTATATAGAAAGAGGGGCATGAGACTTAAAGTGCGCCCCCCTGCTATTTTTCTTTGCTTGCTCTTTGGTAGATAGACCAATACACCTAAAGTAACAAAATTTATTTCTGAGTAATTTCTTAACACTGAATTATTTCTTACCAAGAAACCAAAGACTATTGAAAAACATCAGTCTTTTCTCCTACTATGTTGACATTGATAAAGAACATCTTAAAAAGTGCTTCTTTAAATGTTTTCTCATTTTTTGTGACAATCATGCTGAAGTACTAACTGTTGTTGAACTCATTTGGAAGATTAAATCATTCAATAAACTTAAAAAGGAAAACCAAATGGTTTGTTGATTTGTGAATATCAATACCGGAGGCTCACAAGGGCATATTTAATAGCTCTCTGGCCTTAGGTCATATTGCTCTGCCTTTCTTCTCACACGTCCACTTCCTGTTAATGTTCCCAGTTCAACCAACCTCACGTGTAGCAGCAATAATCACAATTTAAAGGGATGTTAGTTCCCAGACCCAAAGGACTAGTTTACCTTCTGCTCACTGGGAATAAGTACGCCTAAGGCTAGAGAAAGTCATTTGAAAGACCAAACTGCTTTGTCTTTTCATATGCAAAAGAAGAAATGTCAAAATGTAAATTATAGACAATAGCCCTGAGACGTGAAACTCTTCCCAGAAAAGCAAAATGATTTTCTGTCAAATTCTCCTTTTGAAACACTTTTATTTTCTATCTTTAATAAAATTGCTTCTAAAGCTGAAAATAGATTAACAAACAGCATCTCCTAGGGTGATCCATCTGGTAACCCCCCCACTTGCCAGCCTGTGTTTGACTGGAAGAGTCCCTCAGCCTATGGCGTAGCGCAGGGGCCCTAGTCTTCTGAGATTGCAATAAATTGTTGCCCTTGGCTAAACTGCACACATCAAGAAAACAAACGACAAGCAGTCATTACCAAAGTCAACAAGCTTAACTCCTCCTTCTGTTGTCAGAAGAATGTTATTCCCCTTGACATCACGGTGGATGATTCGGTTATTGTGCAAGTGCTGAAGGCCCTGCGTGGCATCCACCACCACACAACAGGAAAGAGAAAGGGAAAATTTGCACGGTTATTTTAAAACAACGACAGTGCTATTAACAATCTAATCAAAGTCCACATTTGGCTAACCCCCCCTGCTGTTATACACCTTATGGGGAGGTTTCCCCCTTGTTAATTGCATTGGGGATCCAACCCACCACAAATTTCCCCTCTGCTGTCATCCCCAGCTCACTGGACTTGCTTACCAATAGAGCCCCATATAAGATGTACGAGATCACTGCTTCGTCCAACCGCTGGCCAAACCTGAGGAGACCTTTGACAAGCTCGGTGACTGAGCCCCCGTTACACAGCTGCAAGAGGAGGCACAGGGCAGAGGGACAACAGCAGAACACATACAAAAAGAAAAGAAAAAGAAGTTAAGAATAAAAGCCCCATGTAGTAAAATAAATCTGCAGATCACAAAACCCCAGGTCAAAATAATTAAACTTCAAAATTCCATTGCACAATTAAATCTAGTTGTGTGTGTGTGTGTGTGTGTTCAAGGTGATGATTTATGAGTGAAAGTGCATGCCCAAAAAGTTGATTTTTTAATTGTCAAGTGAAATATAAAAGCACAAGTCGTTATTTAGAAATTCAAAAGAGAAGGCATGGTGACTTCTTGTATATTTTTCATTTCACATAAATACTGTCTATTTTTTTAAATATGCATTTTGAAGATAAGAAAAGACCAGAAGAGTCAAGATGGATGCCCCCAATACTTGGGCGGGAATGCATTTCAGATCTTCCTGGCACTGCACGCAGAAGCCCAACCAGCAGCTCTTTCTGGTGTCGCCACTGCATGTGAGACTTATGGAGTGGAGCTGCATCATAGGTGCATTCAACCTTCCACAGTCAACTTTAAGTATTCAGCAACTTTATGCTCTTCTTTTTCTTTTCTGTAATTAAAAACGCCGTAAAAGTGTATCTTGCATACTTTTCTTTGTTATGTATTGTATATCACTGAGATTTGAGAGTACGTAAACCAGGTATACTATTGCAGTTTAAGGGTTTTCTTGAATAATTTTTACTAGCTGCAGAAGTCAATGTGCAGGTTTGGGTTTGCTACTTGTCATCTTAAATCAAGAGTTCTTAACTGGTTTGAGCAGGGCATGTAAATACCTTGAAATTGTAGGCAGTGTGTACAGGCATCTTGCATTTTTCTAAAGAAATTCAGAGCTTACATCAGATTCTCAGAGCCATCCTTGTCCTCATAAAGGTTAAGACCCTGCTTTAGAAATTTACATTTACTCTTGGCACTTTGTCTGCAATTTGAGAGAGTTAATTAGTGAACAGTGAGGAATTCCCTGGGTTGTGGCTGCTTGAGTCAACTGGCTTTTCATAAGCAAGAAACTCTGAGGGAGCACAGATTAGCATCTTTCCTTTATAAAGACAACTTTTGATCAAGATAATATTGCATTAGGATCTATTGGACTCAAATTATGAACATCTGCAACATTTTATTTGGGTATCATTCCCTCCTACATACATGGCAGATACCTGCACACACAATAACAGGATAACCTGTAACCAAATCTGCCCATGTTTTGACCATTTAAGTTGCTCATAAGCAAGAGTATGTGACTAAAAACCTAATGAAGCATTAGGAATCTTTAAAACTCTTTAGGAGGGACCTTAGAAGCAGTGAAATGCATTGAAGGCTCTGATGGTCCCATGGGTTTTGAATGAAGTGTCCTTGGAATCCATTTTCTACTAATGTCGTGTATAACTTGTAACTCAACACTGATAGCTCTGATGACTCTAATGTTGAATACTAGGGTAATTAATGTCTTCCAAAGGATTCCAGATTCTTTCCATTCCAACTATGTTGTATATGGCCCTGAAAGGGCAAATAACACTCAGGGAGATAGAATGGGAAGAAAGAAAAGATTCTAATAATACTAAGTCCTAGCCCAAATGATTGAGCTTTGAACTGGACTGTGAAGTGGGGTATAAATACTAGAATTTGCCGCTTCCCCCAAAAGTCACTCAGTTGGACTGAGTTTAACAGAATGAGTTAAAATCAATTGTCTCCTCTAGGCAGGCTGGGGACTCAAGGACAAAGTTGAGCTTAGTCTCTGAAAAAAAGTTACCTCTTTGTTCTCAGTTTGTGACTGTCCATTTTATACCCATTACTAAAACATGAATACACACAGTCTCTCTCCTAGAAGAGCCCACCAGCACTAGGGGACACATGAGTAATTAAGAGTATGACATGAGGGACTAGGGGCGTGCTTGTGGTGGCACCAAAAAGGGAATGGTAACCTTTGCTGAGGTTTGTGAAGAGAGGACGATCTGAGAAATCTTCCTAGAGTTTGTAACATTTACAATGAGTTTGAAGGACAAATGAGTGTAGGGAAAGTAGACAAAAAGGGGAAGGGCATCCCTGGAAAAGGAACATCGTGTGCAAACGAAGGGAGCATGAAAGAATAAGGAGTGTGTGTGTGTGTGTGTGTGTGTGTGTGTGTGTGTGTGTGAATTCTAAATACTCTGCTCCTGTTGGAACAAAAGGTACCAGGATCCTAGGGCAGGGAGATGGGGAAGGAAGGTGGGAAACAGGGACTGACAAGTCTGCCCTGCTAAGGAATATGGGCTTTATTGCTGTACACACATGTATTATAATACCAAAATATGCCATTAGATAAGAATAGTAAGCTATTGACAAGTTTTAGGCAGGAAGACTTTTCAAATTTGCATTCTAAAAAGATGACTTGGGCAGCAGATTGGACAGAATGAGAAGACACCAGAAGCTGGACATTTGTTAGGAGGTACTGAAGCAATCAAGAGAGGCAGGGTCTATAGGTCAAGAGTCATGAGGATGAAGAGTCGGGGACAGATACAGAGGCTTTTATGAGACAGAATAGACAGGGACTTCTGACTAATTGTATGTAGAAAGTGAAGAAGAGCCCTGGCTGGTTTGGCTCAGTGGTTAGAGCACTGGTCCAAGGACTGAAGGGTCCAGGATTCGATGCTGACCAAGGGCACGTATCTGAGTTACAGGCTCCATCCCTGGCCACGTGCAGGAGGCAACCAGTCAATGTGTCTCTCACATTGATGTTTCTTTCTCTCTCCTCCTCCTCCCACTCTCTCTGAAAAGCAATGGAGAAAATATCCTCAGGTGGAGATTTAAAAAGAAAAAAGTGAAGAAGAGACAGTCTAAGGATCTTGTGAGAATCAAAGAAATGTCAATAAGGTTGTTTGATCCCCTAAAGCAGAAGCAGTAACAAGAATGCAAAACACTATAACACCTTCTTCAGAACCACTTCTCAGCCTGGCTCCTCTCTCAGGGAAACAGGTGCTTTGCTGAATTGCAAGTGCACTATTAAAATTCTACCCATAGAAAATGTAAATTAAATACCGAGTGATGATCCAAGCTAACTCGACTCTGGAATTTTCCCCTGAAATCTCATTTCAGTCTCTCTCTTGCCCTAGTTTAAATGTGGCCATTTTAGCAACAAGAGCTTGTTCAGAGATATTTTATATAGGTAGCCAACTTATAAACCTTCTTCATAGCTCTAGGACCTATGAAAGGATTAAGAGCAGCCATTTGTCAGCAGGATCAAAACTAAGCTGTGGGTTTAAAAACAACAAAAGGATCTTGACTCAGTTGGTGCCTTTAGTTCACTAAATGTCAGAGTTTAAGAGCTCTCTGACTGCCTGTGATTCACAAAGAAACATATAATTAAACTGCTCAGCGAAACTTTAGAGGAAGTTGTCCTGCTAAGTTGATAAGCTGCCTGGAAAAGTTTTAAAGGGCAGCCCGTGGGTTATAGAGAAAACACTTTGGGTACTTGCATATAAGAAAGGGAAGCAGGTAAGCACTTACAATTGTCTAACCAGGGTAAATGTTCAGTGAAATGGAATGAACGTTTTAAAAGCATGGCAAGAAATTATATTTAAATATATCAAGTAAAATAATGCCCTTAGAGCTTTAAGAAGTCAACCAAGCCACCGCTGAGGGTTGGAGCATGCAGCCTTTATTGCCACCCACTCTGCCAGCCATCAGCTTCAAATACAGAGGTGTGTCTCCATGCCTGCATTCCTCCTACGCCTCAGCATTCAGCAAATGTGGCAGCCGGATGCATCTAGAATGTAATGAGCATTTTGCTCCAAACCAAGAAAAATTGAAAAATCATTTATGTACCACATCTATTTTCCAAAACATCATTGAATATTGATTCAATCACAGTATGGGCATTTGCTAAGATGGTCATAATTTCAAGCAATAAAATGTTCCTTGCTCAATTAGCCATCAACTTTCCTCCATGTTATTAAAAAGTGTGATGCAACATAATCACCAGACCTTTATTCTAGTCAAAGCTCCAACTTTCAAATAGATTCTGCACTTGCATGTTTTTTTGTTTTGTTTTTTAATTTTTGAATCCTCACCTGAGGGTATTTTTTCCATTACTTTTCAGAGAGAGTGGAGTGGGGGAGAGAGAGAGAGAAACATCGATGTGGGAGAGACATATCAATTGGTTGCCTCCCACACGGCCCTGATGGAGACTGGGGATTGAGCCTGCAACCAAGATACGTACACCTGTCAGAATCAAACCCAGGACCCTTTCTTCAGTCCCCGGGTCGACGCTCTAAACACTGAGCCAAACAGGAGAGGGCTGCACTGGCATGTTGACTTGACCTAGTCAGAATGCAGAATGAAGAGGAATTTCTCTTCAGTGTCATTTTGTTCAATGGACTTTATCTTTCAAAGGTGTTAGGTTCCAGAGAGGGAGTAAAACAAAAGTCAAAGATCATCAAAAGTACTCTAGAAATACCTGAGGAAGCACCGTGCTTGCTGGACATTGTCCACCTCTCAGTAAGGCCAGGACAACATATATTTTTTTCTCTACACTGTTGGGAACGATTGTGTTTGTTTTGCTGATACCAGGTGAAGTCACTGGTTTGCATCTAAAAGAATGAAAACTATGCCACTTGCAACCCTAGAATTCTAGTCAGAGTGAGGCAATGCTCATACCACAAGAGGTAGGTGGGCCCCAAAATGCCCACCTTCCATCTCAGTCTCTCTCCAGGACACATGCTTATTGAGTAGAACAGTGGGTGGTCAGAATCACTCCACTCCTCAGCTTCTAATTCTTTCTCAATTTTGCTGAACACATACAGCACGTATGTAGGACGCAACTCTGATCCATTTCAAAGTTCCTCCCTTCTTCTCCACTCCCAAGGGTTCTGTGCCTTCCTCCTGGCCCCCAGAACTCTAGTGACTCTCATTCTAGAATCCTGCCAGAACCTGCCATCTGAATCAATGCTTCCTAACCATCTCTGGCCAATCAGATCTCACCAGCCCTATATTCCAGACCATCAGAGTCCTGCTGTGACCCTGATTTGTTAATGTGATCAACTTGGTTGATGCTGCAATGTCAATAGGTGAAAATGGTTTATAACACTTGCAGTGATATTCAGGCCGATGCTGGACTTTCTGGAGCCTTCAATTAAAACAAAAACTGGACAGAGGTGTCCCCCTCCCAGTACCCCTTCCAATTGGCTTAGTTACTGAACTTATACATAGATCTCTGGGGGGAAAAAACAATTTAAAAAAATTATTTTATCCAGTTCAAAATGAAGAAGTATTTTTTCTTTACTTTACAGTCTCATTTACTAGTACCCTAGATTCCAAACCATTTATTTTAAGTTAAAGACGTGATTCATGCTGAAATTAATAATATCTACCTGCTGAAGTTTTAATGCTGAAGAGAAAATGTAGTTCATGTCTTAGCGTATACTATGTGTTTTTTCTGATTATTGTGTTTTCCTTAAAGGTCTAAATTCTTATTATATTTAATTTAGGTGAGAGATAATAGGACTTACAGATTTCTTTAAAACTATGTTTTTATTGATTTTAGAGAGAGAGGAAGAGAGACTGAGAGAGAGAGAGAAACATCGATGTGAGAGAGAAACATAGATCAGTTGCCTACTGCATGCACCCCGACTGGGGATTGAACCTAAAACCTGGGTAAGTGCCCTGACTGGAAATGAACCGGCGACCTTTCAGTACACACGTTGACACTCAACCAACTGAGCCACCCTGTCCAGGGCAGGATGTATCTATTTTTTTAATTTAATATTAACTTAGAATAAAACTTATTCAGAAATTCTCCAAAACATTATTCTGTGTGAGTGCCTTCTCTCCATATCTTTCTAATACAGAAGGTCCCTGTCATGAAAGAGAGCTTTGGTTTACTTTCTGCCAACAATTAGTAATGAATTTTAGAAATGACGTTTTTATTTGCTTTTGTTTTCAGAGCTGTGGTGATTTAAGGGGGTTGTTAATAACATTTTTCTATCCTTTAGAATTACTCTGTAGAGTAGCTGCTCACTGGTCCTTTCAGCTCATTCGGCAAGCAAACAGAAAAGGTGACATATATTTAATCTCAATATGCATGGTGAGAACAATATTAAACAGATCATGGTTTTATTGTGTGAGTCTCCTAAAGCACTCCTGAAAAAGCTGCCGAGGGAGCAAAGCTGTCACGGTGCTGTGTGGACATCATGGTCTTCCTGTTATGAGTGTGAGAGAGACCAGAAATTGTGATCCCAGCCAGACAGCCCAGGTCTGTGTTCCAGGACCTCAGACAGCAGCGAATGATGAGAGAAAGTGCCCAAGTTTGGTTCTCCCTCCAGTCTGCCATTTAACTCATTATGTGACTAGAGGCATGTTTCTCCTTCTCTGGGCTTCATTCCTCAACTGAACACTAGGGGACTGTCCTGAAGGAAGGCTAAGGTTCCTGCCAGTTCTAGGGGCCCAAAAATCCCTGTTTCTATCTGCATATTGCGGGCACTGGACACACTTAACCACCCAGCAAAGTGGCATAGAGGGCCCATTCCGGGACAGAAAAGACCTGAGGACATCTAGTTCCCTATTCCACCAACTTTGGCACAGACCAAAACAATCTGCAAAAGGCCTAAATGTCAGCAACAATTCAGTGTCTCAGGGCAACCTCTTATCTGTCTGAGGTCACCCTGAAAAAGCAAGATAGTCTGCAGGAGAGCATATGCACAGGGCTAATGGTTCTGGGCTCCTTTTCATCTTTCAAGACCTCGCCCAACGCTTCCCAGCTACCTCCACCCCGCCTGAAGGGCCGACCTTTGGTCTCCCCTTATCGGGAAGGGCATTCATTCCCCAGGTGGCCACAGGGATGAGCAGCCCACTTGCCTGCTTGACCACATCAAGGAGAGGCCTCCTTGCAGGCCCTGGACAATTCCTGGAAGTTCCAGTTCTCTATATTTAAATACAGAGCCTTCTTTAATCACGGGATAAAAATGAACAGAAACTAAGGTTTCAGGGACACTATACCTCCATTATTAAATTATGGTGAGGCTTAAAACCTGGAGATCTTACAGAGCTGAAGAAAAATATAATCAGAGACCCTAAAAACAGTACTTTCCATGTCCCAAGAGAAGTGGCACTTTAAAAATTCGTGTTATTCCAGAGCTTCATTGGCAGAATAAAATTCATAATATTCTCAGGGAAGCGAAGGGGAGTAATAAAGTCCCAAAGATGACACCACAAGAATGACAACCTGCCAGCTAAACAAAGATGGTTTCTGAAAACCCAAACCCCTTACGTCTTTATATTCTGAGGAAGGCAATTGATGTGACAGAAATGTTAAAATTGGTTTTCCTGCAGATTATCCCATTTGAATATAACAAATTAATTCCCCATACATGGTTGCCATGGCCACCAGTGTATATTTCCCCAGGCCCTCCCAGAGCCAGGCAGAAGATTCGGACAAGAGGCTAGACGATGAATCAAGGGCTGGCCCCTCCTTCAGTGTTTCT
Source organism: Miniopterus natalensis (assembly GCF_054644295.1). Classification (NCBI taxonomy): domain Eukaryota; kingdom Metazoa; phylum Chordata; class Mammalia; order Chiroptera; family Miniopteridae; genus Miniopterus; species Miniopterus natalensis. Next base: position 42,511,794 of record NC_142088.1, read on the forward strand.
CTCTTATGGCTTTCACGTGTGTCCATGCACTCCTGGGTCACTATGTGACCTTAGGCACAGAGGCACGTGCCAGTTCAGAGGGAGAGAGTCCAGAACAAACCAGGGCGAGCCTTGGGAGTAAGCAGCAATAGACCTACCCTAATATACTAATTTCATAGATTGTCATGATTGTATCTTTGCCATTTTAGTCCCAATGGGAATTGGATTTGTGGGGAATTGACTCTTCCACACATTCATTCCCATGAATAAGGGAGAAATAAGGCAGGACACAGGGGATACAGTGGTGCTCCTTTCAGATTTCCTCTTCAGAGCAGATGTTGCTGGGAATATTGGCTGCTCCCTGCTCCCATCTCTCACCTACAGGGAACTTCCCCACACCCCCAACCCAAGGTCAACCCCACCCCCACCACAGCACCCAGCCAGTGATTGGTTGATGCAGAGAGGCAAACCAGGGCAGCTCTGCAAGAGCATACCAGATCCCCAGCTCCCAGAGGATAGGCCAAAGCCTCTGTTGCAACCACATTGCTGCTCAGGGTCTCCCTTGCCCAATCCCGCCTTCCTCACTTCCTTCCAGGTCCATCTCCTGCATCATCTCTCCAATAACCCTGCTATACACAACCTTCAGAATCAGTTTTGAGAAAATCTAATCTAAGATGAGGATTAATGAACATAAATGGGCTAATCCAAACTTGCTAAGCCAAGTAAATCTTGGACTAACAACTTTTGAAAATGAATGGTAATCATGTTTTCTGCAAAATGTCCCCAGTATAGGGAAGAAAATAATCTTTTCCAACTGTATTCCTGTAGTCACTCAGCATTAGAAAAAAAGATTGTTAACATTTTGAAGCAGAAAAACCCATTTCTAGTACACAGCCCACCTGTACGAACTGTGGAGGAGAGCGCCACATCTGGTAAGGTACCTGTGACACGCAGTGGGGACAGACTTCTCACATGTGTATGGTACAGTATTTAAGCAAAGACACATCTGCATGCCCCTGGAGCTCTGTTTGAGTGAATAGTTACCCAACGAGAGCCTCTTACCTCTAGGACCAGCCACAGCTGTCCTCCCACACAGTCATCTGCTTTGTAAAACATCCCATAAAACTTTACAACGTTGGGATGATTAGGAAGAAACTGCAAAATGTTGTATTCTGCCTCGATCTCTTCATCCATATCCTACACAGGGTAAAAGAAAGGCATGCTGGATTTAGTTCTAATGCGTGAGGAAAGGTCCAGGCATGACATCATGATCAAGTAATCACTTAATGACGCATATTCATTCTGTATTTTTTAATGTCATCATTACCACTTCTTGAATATACCGAACAATGGACATTCAGATCCCAAATAAAATCTTCTAATTATTATATCAATACAATTTCTTTATCATATCCTTTTTTCTTTAACATTATTATTATAAATATTTTTTTTATTTTAAAATGTCCAAATTTTGAAAGCAGTTAAGGAGAAGTATATTGAAGGGACACAACACAGGATAGGACACCTATAACCCTCTGTGTAAAACGGTGTCCAGCATTATAACCTCGGTGTTCAGGGCTCTGAAATGAGATGCCAGGCGAAGATGATTAAATACCACATGTCTGGGTCACTTTGTAACTTACAGAGAGACCAGCCCCTGCATATGCCCAGGGAGTGGGATACATCACTCTTTTCAAGAGAATAACCTTTGAAGAGCCCAGAGGGCCAAAATCAAAACAATAGTAAACTGGATAAGAAACAGAAAGTCAAGGAAAGTTTTAACTCTAAACGGAGTTAAGTTTTAACTGTAAACGGAGTTAAACTCCAATGAGCTGGCAAATCATGACTCGTTTTGAGATTTCATGCCAGGTCTCATGAAAATTATCCCTAAAACTAGGAGAGAAGTTGAAAACTCAATGTGTCTGAAATACTATATTGTGGCTACAATTTACCGCCGTTACTTACACTGATTGGATCCAGAATTTTTACTGCAGCCAGGCTCCCATCTCTCTTGTTAGTTACCTTGTAGACCTTGCCATAGGTGCCTTTACCTATGGTCTCTATAATTTCCCAGGTATCCGTGGGATCTGGAAGTGATTCAAAGCCAAGCATCGTGAGGTTGTAACGAAACAATCCATACAAATGGTTCCTGGTGGGGAGAAAAGCGTGTTATGGGCAACAGATCACAGGACTGAGGACACTAGGCTTTCAAAAGAATATTTTTATTTCTCAACCAGCAACCTTGTGGTACTTTTTCTTTTCATTTTCTCTTTCTATTTTAAGTGAAAGAATTTTAAAAGTGATTTGAAGACTCCTTAAGAAATGAAGGTATAAGTTAGAGGAGTTGGCAACATGACCCTAAAACACCGTTAAAAACACACCATTTTTAAAAGGGGAGGTTATATAAACACTGAAGGAGGGAGAAAGGGGGCTAAAGAGGACGTCTGGTCATGAGTAGATAGTTATCATTCTAGGCTGCTGACAGGGGAAGGGTCTACAAGCCAAAGGTCTTAGATCTCCATCCCCAGGTCATGGTAACCATGAGCAGGACTCTCTGATGATCACTGGAAACCAATCTCCAACCTCTATGTGCAAAGTCTGGGCTGCTCAGAAGGATCTGGTGCCTGTACCAGGCATCAGTCAATGCACAGCAACCATTGCCAACCAGGTCTTGCGTCCTGCAAGGACTAGCCAAGCTCAGACCCTGTCCATACAGCAGCAGCCTAGTGTGGGAATCACACTGAGTGGTTAACCAGGAACTGCAAACTCACTTTGCCTATTTAATAAGGACGCAGCCCTGTATAGTTTGAACCTAGAATGATGTGGGGGTTAGAGCCCCCCCACACCTGCAGAGTGCAAAATCCATGAAAATCTTTTAACTCTATAGTCAGCCCTTCACATCTGCAGATTCAACCAACCACAGTTGGGAATGCAAAACAACTATTTCAATCTGTGGGCAGTTAGGTGAATCCATGGATGTAAAACCCATAGATACAGAGGGTTGACTGTATTTATTTTTAAAAATCCAAGTATAAGTGGACCCATGCAGCTCAAACTCATATTATTCAAGAGTCAGCTGTACTTTAAGTAGCAGCAGCAAGCTTAGTAAGCAAGGTCACCCACAATCAATCCCATGGAAAACCCCCTTCGAGTTTCGTTGCTTCCAGGCTGGATGGGGTCCCAAGGCCAGTCTGCTTCAACCCAAGGGAGAGTCTGTCAGGTTCCAACAGCAAGAATCATGGCCTCCGGTCCCCACACAGTGGCCTGGTGTCCACCAGGGAAAACACTTCTGCCCCATGCTGGGCATTCCAATTTGCACTTCTAATTATTTTCTAAACTGCATTCTCCCAAGGCACAGACTTCTGACCTGGCACAAGAATCCACTTTTTATCTTCACACTTTCTGATGGGAGCATTTCAAAGATATTGAAAACCATTACCAAAACAAAACAAAAAACAATCCCAAAGGCTGTGGGGTTAACACTAGAAGGGAACCTGTCTTTCCAGAGTTCATTTGGTAGGCACGCCACGCTCCCAAGGGGCCTGCAACCAGCAAGGGCCTTGGTAAGGCTCACCCTGGGCTGAGGCTCAGACCCCGAAAGGTGGAAAGGTCGGCTGGTCAAACAACTCCTGCCTTTCATCTGCAGCTTTCAAGATTCTAATGAACTCGCACCTCTCTTCCTGGCCAGTGTTTTCACAGTCAATCTTTCTCACCACATGCGTCACATTGTTTGCCGTGTCTGTACTTTACCTGTCCTATCAGTTACTAAAAACATTTAAAATAATTGCCTTTTCATATGAATAAATATCTTTAAAAGCTCTTTTTATCACTACCTTAAATGTAAAACCAGTATCATTTGCCATATTTCAAAATTAACTGCAAAAAGATGATTACATTAAAAACAATAGTTATTCAAATCCAGCCAGTGACTGCTGCCCCTGCTCTCCCTTTCTGGAAAAGGGAGATCATTGAGTGATGGGGAGGAACTAAAGACTAGCACACACATCTCCCTTCATGTCATCAGGAGACCTGAAAAAGAACTGGCAAGAGAACAACTTGGTCACTAAGCAATTCAGTATTCTTTATTGTGAGATTCCTCAAACCTCTCAACACCTTGAGAACTGCTCCAAGCTCAGTTTCCACAGTAACAAAATACAAGACCAGCCACCAGTACTAGTTAAGGCCAGACCAGCTGGGGTAGGGAGGGGAGGGTAGAGATGTGCTTCCTAGAGAGAAGAATCTGGCCCATCAGCCTAAATGGAATTACTTCACTCTCACCAGTGTGGTCCCTGTTTCTCCATCAACAGGGACACTGCAACTGGGAGCAGGGCAGTGACACAGCAGCACCCAAGTAAAATTTCCTAGCCTTGCCCTGAGCAGCCTTGAGACTTGGCTAGTTACTCATCTCTCTGTGCCTCAGTTCCTTCATCTGCATCATGCGTTTGCTGCTACTGGTGATGCAACCCACTTAATAGAGTTGCATTAAGGATTAGATGATTATAGAGTGAGCACAGCCCTGGCTGGTGTTGCTCAGTGGTTAGAGCATCAGCCGGAGCACCGAAAGGTCACAGGTTTTGATTTCTGGTCAAGGGCACGTACATACCTGGGTTAAAGGCTGGATCCCCGGCCCCGGTCGGGGAGCGTGCATGCGCGCAGGAGACAAACAATTGATGTGTCTCTCTCACATCAATGTCTCTCTCTCTCTCCCCTCCCTCACCTTCCCTCCCTCCCTTTCATGCTTTCTAAAAATCAACGGAAAAAATATCCCCGGGTGAGGACTGAAAAATAAAATAATAAAATAAAATAAAATAAAATAAATAAAATAAAATAAAATAAAATAAAATAAAATAAAATAAAATAAAATAAAATAAAATAAAATAAAATAAAATAAATAAAATAAAATAAAATAAAATAAAAAATAAAATAAAATAAAATAAAAATAAAATAAAATAAAATAAAATAAAGTGAGTACAGTGAGTGCTCAGCCAGTGTCATCTGCTGTCTCAACAGCACAGCACCAAGGTCTGCTTCAGAACAGGCAAGGCTTAGCAAAAAGCTTCCTGTACTATTTCACTGTCAGCTACACACTAAATGAGGGCCAAATGGGTTTTGCTCCAATCAGTTAATAGCTTCCCATGAATGGCTAGAATTTGAGGTATGCAAATGAAATTAAATCATAGAATGTGGTAGAAGGAGAGGGCCCTGGAGGCCATCAAATCAAGTGATTTTCTAGTGATTTTTGGCCTCTGAATCCCTTAGTTAAGTTAAATCTTACTTAGGATGCTGATGTGTAAGTTGAGAGAAGCAGGGCAGCTCTGGCTGAGGTAGGCTGGAGGACCAGTGCCCACCCTGTGCCACCTGTGGGAGGACAGATAGGGCGACCAGTTGTCCCAGTTTGCCTGGGACTGCCTTGGTTTTAACAATGAACATCCCATATGCTGAGAAACCTCTCAGAAGTGGGCAAACTGAGATGGATTGTCACCTACTATAGGCAGCCTCCTCAAAGAAATGTTAGAAACCATTGTTTACATACCCCAACACCCACACCCACCCCGCCCCTTGTTATGGGCTAAACTGTATCTCCCTCAAAATTCAAATGTTGAAGTTCTAATCTCCAGTACCTCAGAATGTGACCATATTTGGAAGCAGGGCCTTTAAAGAGGTAATACAGGTAAAATGAGGTCATAAGGGGGCCCTAATACAATATGACTGCTATCCTTATAAGAAGAGATTGGGACACAGACACACGCAAAGGGAAGACCATGTGAAGACACACAGGGAAAATGGTCATCTACGAGCCAAGAATGGTGACCCTGGCAACACCATGATCTTGGACTTCCAGTGTCCAAAACTGTGAGGGAAAATATTTCTGTTGTTTAAGGCACTCAGTCTGTGGTGCTTTGTTATGGCAGCTCGCGCAAACTAATACACTCCTTTTTTACAGATAAAGAAGCTGAAGTCCAGACTGGTGGGTGGCATGACTGTTTAAGGGTGGTATAGAAACGAGAACCTGGACCTTCCGAGGCAAGGCCCAGTCCATGGCCTTAGTTCCACAGAATAAAATGGAGGAAGTGAGCAGGTTAACAATGATTATCTCTGACCAACTGCACCGAATACTGAAAAGTTCCATGTGGGAATACCCCCAATGACATGGAGGCTAAATGCCCGACAGACCTAATGGACAGAAATCTCTGCTTCTGCCCAAAATAAGAACTCCCCCAGAAAGATTTGCCTACAATTGGTGCCAATGATGGGTGAATGGGAGGAAGACCAGGGAGGTTCCACTGCCATGCCCATCAGGTCCATCTGAGCATCCACAGTCAAGGTTAAATAAAGGTGCAACAGAACAGGTGCACACTAACAGGGCTGACAGCCTTCTCTCTTTAACATCAATACCCACCTCTATCAACTCTCTGACAACAGATTAAACAGTCAGCTGGAACCATGGCTGCTTATACATCCCTATGAATGTGATGATAATCTGCCCCGGGGAGGCAGCTGGGGCAGCCCTTCCAACAGCCACAAAGCTGCTCCTGGCCAGAATGTTATCCTTGAGGGTAGGCCACACTTCTGCCCTATGCCTGTGTTTGGGCATGACAGAGCTGGAGCCTCGTGGAAATAGCCAGGATTGGCCAAAAAAGAGCCAGGAGAAGTTTGAAATGAAAGGGACAAACCTGGGACCTCAGGATTCTGCAGAAGCCTCAGAAGTCCATATGGAAGCACCTGGGTTTCCTGCAGTCCCCCAAATGGGGCCTCCATCATTTATTTGGACATGAAGTGAAAGGGTGACCTCAGGAAGCTAGAAAACTCATGTTACATAGGTTACTCCTTTTGAGAGACAAAGAGAACTAAGTCTGTCTCGGCAGACGTAAGTTATGGCATTTGCCAGTGTGGGGAAGGCTCATGCATTTTACCAACCAATCAGAAACCCTACTGGCCTGGACTTGCCTGTGTGTGCAGGTGCTCTAAAGAGAAGACTCAGTGAACACTGTTTTTTTGTGTATAGTATTATGTAAGTCAATGCCACAAATGATTTCTCATCAGAGTGACCACTCCCTGAGAGCAAGATTCTGCTGTCCCCCATATTTCTGGAAAAATATCCCCATTCAGTAAAATGTTACATAGGTATCAGAGGAATATTTTCCTATTGTCCACACATCATTAACCAAATATCTAGGAAATGCCAAACTCTTCATTACTTAACCTGATAGTGACAGGCAGATGATACATAGATGATAGGTAAATGATGATAGATAGATGATAGATGATAGATAGATAGATAGATAGATAGATAGATAGATAGATAGATAGATAGATAGATAGATAGATGACAGATAGATGACAGATAGATGATAGATAGATAGATAGATAGATAGATAGATAGATAGATAGATAGATAGATAGATAGATAGATAGATGATAGATGATAGATGATAGATTAGATAGATAGATAGATAGATAGATAGATAGATAGATAGATAGATAGATAGATGATAGATAGATGATAGATAGATAGATGATAGATAGATAGATAGATAGATAGATAGATAGATAGATAGATAGATATAGATAGATAGATATAGATAGATAGATGATAGATAGAGATAGATAGATGATAGATGATAGATAGATAGATAGATAGATAGATAGATAGATAGATAGATAGATAGTAGATAGATAGATGATAGATAGATAGATAGATAGATAGATAGATAGATAGATAGATAGATAGATAGATAGATGATAGATAGATAGAGACAGATAGATAGATGATAGATAGATATAGATAGGTAGATATTAAGTAAGAGATTTTATCCTTGGGATAACACAGCCTTTTGGAAGTTAAGAACAACTCTCTTTTTCTTGTTTTGTTTTGCTTTTAGAAGGCAAACTCTTAGAAGGCAGGAGCTATGTCTCTTTACGGTGGTGAGAAAGCAGTCTCACAATAATATTTGTCTGGTTGATGAGTATGAATGGACTGAGCATGACCTCTGCTTCAGTTAGCAGCAGGGCAGGTCATGCCCCACCAGAACAGCTCAGCTCTAGCTCCCTCCCACCACAGGAGAGGGCACTGCCCAGGTTACACATCACACTGTGGTGAGGAGTTTCACATATGGCTGCAAACTAATACCACGCTGCTGCTTTATCTCATCAGGATTGAATGTCTAAAGACTTCCTCAGGAGTTTGGGTTTCAATTATCAGTGAGAACATACTTTTCAAAAATAAACCGTGAACTATTTCAAGGTTTGGTTTTGTCAAACACTATTCCACAGATTTCTAGCATTACAGAAAGTCAGGCATTATGCTTCCTGATGGAGGAATACCCCACTACCTAAGAAATAGTGCTGCCAAAACAATTAAACCTGAATCTGATCAGCTTCTAGATTACGCATGTACAGGAATAAAAAAGGACAGGGCAATATGTTAGACAACACCATGTGTGTGCAATAAGCAAAATCCAGACACCAAGTCTCTAAGAAACTCTCCAAGACAACCCAATTTCTTCGAAAAACAAATTGCAAATAAAAATAAATTGAAAAGGGTAACCTCAGGATTAAAATGTGAAACAAAGGTGGAGTCACAAAAACAAGCTAAAAATGATAACATTTATGAGATAATTAGATCACTGACTAGTTATTTGATGACATTAAGAAAGCATTGCTAATTATGTTTTAACTATAATCACTGTATTTGGGGTTATATTTTTATTTCATTTTTATTTATATATTTACTTATTTTTTTAAAATTTGTCTTTATTGTTGAAAGTACTACAGATGTTCTCTTTTTTTCCCCTTGACCCCTTTTACCCCTGCACCTGCACCCGCCCAAGCCTTCACCACACTATTGCCTGTGTCCATGAGTTAAGTATAATATGCATATAAGTTCTTTGGTTAATCTCTTCCCACCAACCCACTCCCACCTTCCTTCTGAGATTCGTCAGTCTGTTTGGAGTTATGTTTTTAAAAAGGTCTTCATCTTTTAACAATACACTCTGAAATATTTACAGGTGCAATAATATGTCTGGAAATATATGAGAGAAACAAGGTTAGTCATGGGAATAATTATTGAAGCTGAGAATACGGAGGTTCATGATTATGTTGTTTACTTTTATATGTTTTTCAATTTCCATAATAAAATGTTTTTTAAACTTCCGCATAACTAATGTGTGTCAGTGTACATTCTGTTACTCACACATGATCAATCCCACCTCCCTGAAGCATGTCATCACCACCACCCTGGATAATACTCTAAAAAGTCTCTAAGCCTCATGTAGAAACAGTAAACCACTAATATAAGACCAACAAAAAACACCCAGGCATTTGATTGTCAGAAAGTCACCTTCCCAATCCACCTCCCACAGACTGAGGCACGGTCAGTCCCACTCTGTGGCCGATGTCCCAGCCCAAACTGCTGCTAAATACAGAACTGTAGTTAGGAGAAACTAATGAACCGCTGAATGGCACAGGAAAATCAATAGGCGGAAGAAGGCAAGTGACCTTCTCCTGCCCATCCAACTCCTGTTCTTTCTTCTTGAAGGGGGAAAAGAGAATGAACATCAATATACAGATGCCAAAATGAACAAAAAGATTATCACCACAAAAATCTGTAGTCTTTTTCATCTTGTCCCTGAAAAAAAAACTGCCCAGTGACACGGAAGCTGAGTCTGCCCAAAGCTAAATAGAGAGTCACATAAGGAAGAGAGAAATCCGTACACATTAACTAGCTGGGTGCACGCACCCAGCCTCTAGGTAGCCAGTGAAAGGTCTAGAAGGAAAATGAAGAATAATCCAAGTTGAGCCTTGACTTCAGCAATAAAAGGAATCCATGGAACAGATTTCACATGTGGCCATTAAAACTGGTGTGTTTAGTGAAAAAGACTAATAGACCTTTCCTGGGAAAGTTACTGAATGTCAAGGCAGAGAGAGAATTTGTCAGGAACATAGAACACAAACACACACCCCAAAATAAAATATAAAGCAAACAAAATACTCAAGCTTCTCTCCACAGCAATACTCAATAGTCAACACAAGAAAATATGTAATCTATGTGTACAAAGTTCTGGGGGAGAAAAAGTGTGAACAAAAACTCCTCTACAGCCAATCCTTTTAAAATATTAACATTTTTCCATAAACAAACTAGGAAAAAATATTTATATCAAGAGCTAATTTTTTTATTTTATCAAGCACATATACAATAAGGGGAAAAAACAACCGAATAGAAAATAAATTCAAATGTAATAGAAAAGATGCTAAATCTTACTCATAAATTTTAAAATTACTCATAAATTTTAAAGTGCAAATCAAAATGTTGACATGCCATTTATCTCCTATCAGACTGACAAGATTTTTAAGTTTGATAATATTCAGTATTGTGAAGGATCTGGAGATGTAAGCACTTAAGACACTATAAGAGTGTAAACTGGCACAGCATTTTTGAAGACAATAGTCAAAAATCTCTCAAATACCACAATTCTACTGGTAGGTATTTATTCTATTATATAACCAAAAAAAGGACACTTAGATTCACCATATGAACAGACTGAAAAAGAAAATCCATTTAATCATCTTGATAGATGCAGAAAAAGCACTTGACAAAATTCAACATCCATTCAGGGTTAAAAAAAAAAAAAATGCTCAGCAAACTAGGAATAGAATGGTACTTCTTCAACCCAAGAAAAAAACCTCAAGTTAACATCATACTTAATTGTGAAAAATTAATGCTTTCACCCTAAGACAAGGAACAAGGCAAGAAAGTCTGCTCTCACCACTTCTATTCAACATTGTGGTGGAGCCAGTGTAATAAGGCAAGAAAAAGAATTTAAAAGCACCCAGATTGGAAATTGAAGAGAAGTAAGTAAAATGGACTTTATCTGAAGATAATATGGTTATCTATATAAAAAATATAATGGAATTTATTAAAGAAAGCTAGTAGAATTTATTAAAGAAAGCTAAAAATGATAACATTTATGAGATAACATTTATCAAAATTATAGGATACAAGGTCAATATTTTTACGTCAATCATATTTCTATATACTAGAAAGGAAAGTCTTCCCAATAAACAGTGCTGAAACAAGTGTATAGCCACATATAGAAGGAAAAAAAAAGAATGTCCACCATCTCCAAAATTTAAAAAAGTTAAAATCCTTTCTTTAAAAATTAGTGAGAATTTTAAAAAGGAATCTCTACCCTTACTTCATTCTACACATAAAAATTAGCTTGAAATTGATCATACAACAAATTTACGAGTTAAACTTCTAGTAGATATACAAGCACGTTCATTGCAGCATTGTTTCTAACAGAAAATTACATATAACCTAAAAGTTCATCATTACAGACAAATTATCTAATAAATCATAATAATTACATAAAATGAAATACCATCTAGCCATATGTAACCACTTAAATAAAAGAAAGTAAGTCTTGTGACAACCAATATGGAAAGAATGACATAATATACAATTATAGTTTTTTAAAAGTATTGAACAGTGTGTAAAGATTATGTTTTGTAAAAGTAAAAAGAAATTTTGCACTTATAGCCATTTTATGTATGTTTATGTATGTGTATCTCTCCATATATATGTTTATCTTACTAAATATTTTCCAGAAGGCTACAAAAAAAAAATCTTAAACTTTAGGGAAAGGTACCAGGAATCAGAGAGGTTGGAAAATGGAGAAATTAATATAATTTTATACCTTTCTATACTAGTCATTTATTTGCTGGTGCATGTATTATATTATTTTAAAAGATAAATAATTTTTAAAAGTAAATGAAAGAGCTCTACAGAGGAGGTTTTTCTGGCCCAGAGGCATGCTGAAGTCATGGGAAAGCAAAAAGCAGAAGCACAGTAGAAGCCCATCTTGAGAAGAAGAGGAAAGCAGAGAAGAAAGACCAAAAGGACCATGCTTGAGAGAGGACTGGTGAGTGGGTTCACTATGAATTCTACATCCAAGCCCTCTGAGGCCTACTCAGCTTTGTTGTCTGTCCTTGGATAGCCATGAAATCTCCTACTGCATTCTTCTAAAAAGCCCCACCTCCCACCCTTCTTACAAGCTGGTTTTAGCTCCTAACAACCCCAAAGAAGCTTGGCCTGTGCCCTTGTTGAGTACCTGGGATTACTCCACAGTGGAAATGCAACTTACCTTGCTGAAAATAAAGCGATCTGAGGCATGTACCTGGTAAACTCCTGCAGTCGGTCAAGCCTAGCAAGTATGATTTAAATAGAAACTTGCCTGGCAACATTTGATACTTATGAGAAAATTCATGAAGATTTCTATTTCTGAGTGAATTATTCAGAATATTTTGTCTGTTATAATATATTCTCTATGAATTACAAATCATAGACGAATGCTTTCAAATCTGGAGAAGAGCTTTTAAAAAGAAATCAGAAACAGTGAAAGTTTAGAGAAAATTTGTAAAAATATTGAATATAAAAAGTACCCAGAGATACACAAAATGAGAAAACACATACCATAAAAGCATGAACAAATTAGAGAATAATTCCAAACTAACATATAAGCAAGTACACAATACAAGGAAAAGGCTGATAAAACACCAGGCCCATTTGTAGCAATTAGCTTCCTCACAAACCAAACCTATCTGCACATGGCTAGATAGAGCCCACTCAAATACAGCTCAACTGTGATCTCTTCTAGGAGGTCTTTCCTAATCTTTCCATTAAAGCTTTCCTTTATGGTCCCACTGTATTGTGTATTCTTTTCTAGCAGATATCACATTACCTGACATTTATTATTCATGCATAGTTATTATTACATCCTGGAAAAATCCACTAGCTAGAAAAGAGAGGAACATCGCCACTAGATACCCTTTTAGTAATCCATAAAACCTCATCTAGCTCTGGCCCATGTGGCTCAGTTGGTTGGAGCATCGTCCTGTACACCAAAAGGTTGTGGGTTCGATTCCCAGTCAGGACACATACCCAGGTTGCAGGTTCAATCCCTGGTCAGACCTCGTGCTAGAGTCAACTGATCATTGTTTATCCCTCACACATCGCTGTTTCTCTTTCTTTCTTTCTCTTTCTAAAATCAATTTTAAAAACTCATTTATTATAGGGAATATTTACTGCCTCCATGAGGCAAGAACTATTACTATTTCTATTTTACAGATAAGGAAATTGATGCACTGAAAGGTTAAGTAAATTAAGCTGGGAGCCAGGATTTAAATCTTTTTGTTTACCCTATGCTGCCTCATTGATTCAACAAATGTTTAATAAGCATCTGTTAAGTGTCTGGCATTGTTCTTGGTGCTGAGGGCACAGCAATGATAGAAACAAACCAAAACCATGCTTTCATGGAGCTTATATTCTAGAGGGGAAAAAGAGAATCAATAAAATAAGTATGATGTGTATATGATAGGTAGTGATCAACTGCTCTGGGAAGAATAAGGTAGGAAAGGTGAATATGATGTGGGAGTGGGTGGCAGGCAGGGGAACTGCAGTTTTAAATAGCATGACTAGGGAAGACTCACTGAGCAGGATACGTCTGAGAAATAACGGAAAAAAGAGGAAAGAATAAAAATCTGTGAGGAAACCATTCCAGATAGAGGGTACAAGAAGAAAAAGGCCCTGAGGCAGGAGTTTGCCTGGGTCTTTTCAGGGATTAGCAAGAAGCCAGTGTGGCTGCACAGGGACAAGCAAGGGAGAGAAGCTGTGGGATCACAGAGTACGCAGTGGGGGAGGTGCAGATAAATCACCTGGTCTTTATCAGCCCTTGGAAGGTAAGGACCTGGCTCTTACTTAGGCTGAGCTAGAAAGCCTCTGGTGGGATCTGAGCAGAAGGGACTCGATATGACTTATGTTTTAACAGGTTACTCTTGTGGATGCATGAAGAGTGGACTGAAGGAAATGTCACTTAGAGGCCCCTTAAGAACAGCCCATTATTAGCAGGGGGAAAAAAAGCAATGCCTCCCTCAGTTCTAGCAGGTGTGATCACAATGGATTATTTTTCAGAGCAAAGTGCTTGGGAAGCCTCTTTCCACTCCAACTATGAGGTCTTGTTGAATGCATCAGTCATAGAAAACCCTCATTTAACTGTCCTGCAACTGAGACCCTTTCTAAAACAGGCTGTCAGGATGCATCCACAGCCGCTGGCTGGGACCTACTGCATCCCACTCATCACTCCTCAGTGTTACTTTCATTTGGGGAGGTGAAGCTGTGCACAGAATTGGCTGTTCAGGCTCAGTACAAGGCCTGCTATGACTAGAACATGTAGAACTTGGTCAAATGGTAGAAGGACAGAGTCCAAAGAGTGCTAGGCTTAACCTCAGCCATAAAACGCATATTAAGCATCTACTCTGAACAGGGCTCTGCTCACCATCTAGTTCTCAGAGGATAGTTCTGGAACTATCCCTTGTATTGTGGATACCAAGGGGGTAGAAGAAGTATGTAGGATGGGGTGGGGTTGGTGAGGATTCACCATCACAACCACCAAGGACAGGTCAGGATTGTGTGAGCTGGAAGATTGCTGCCTGAGGATGGGTGTTGTGCTCTGTGAGGGACCCTGTAGAGTCCTGAGTAGCAGAGAAGAAAGTAAGACAGTAAGAAACCGGTTTGTTTGCTTTTTAACCTCTGGGTCTTACCTTAGATCCACTGTTTGGTGGCAGGTCTGTTGGGGTGAGGGAGCAATGAATGGCACTACAGGATCCCCTCGAGGACAGAGGCAAGGCAGACAGGAAGCGGCCAGGGTCCTAACCCAAAGGTTTCCTACAAGCGTTAGGGGAGGAACCCACAGCTCTGCTGCTGCCCCTGGGGCAATCGGTGCCAGGCTAATTTTGGAGCATGAAAAACATCCAAGAGATTTCTTCTTGTGGATGGTGGAAAGTGCACTGAACTGGAAACCAGGAGACCTGGTCTGGAGGGGCAGGCTTGTATTTCAGTGACCCTGGAAACTGTCTAAAGTCTCTTCACCTCTTTATGCCTCAATTTCCTAATATAAAAAATAGAGATGGTTGAATTAATCACTGTTTCTCAAAGTTTGCTCCAGGCACCACTCATAGTACCTGTTCAAATGCAGAGCTGCTGACATTGAATCCCCAGGTGAGGCTGGGAACTGGTGTTGACAGAGCTCCATGGGCAACACCAAGATCTCTAGGTTTTATCTCTAAATTCCCTTCTCTAGCATTCTATGAATTTAAATTTAAACCTATACAAATGTGGGAGGAAAATAATGGGGCCATAATTGAATGTATCTAATATTCAGATTGCTATGTTATCAAAGGACAAATCAGTCACGATGTTGCAGTCGCTGAGGAACAATACGCACCCCCAGCTATGACAAATGATTAACTAAATGGTCAGATTTTTCACTTCCTCATCAAAGCTTGGGGAAATTTATCTTAGCTTGAGCTGCCTTAAACCTCTCTGAGTGAAATACATTAAAAATAGCTGCAAATTACTGATGACTAATGCCCTTCAATTTGGCCTCAAGCTGAGAAATTCTGTGCAGAAATAAAGTGGTTTATAATCCCACAGGTCCGTTCTATTATAAACTGCAGGTGGCAAATCAAGTGGCTATGAACTGCGCTGTGTGTGTGTGTGTGTGTGTGTGTGTGTGTGTGTGTGTGTGTGTGTGTGTGTGTGTGTAAAATAATGCTGGGGGGGGGGGGGGTGTTTCTGCACTCCTTTAATGGGAATTTAACAGCCCAGGCCAAAGGTAGATGCTATTGGTGAGGACCCAGGAACCTGACAAGGGCCTGAGGCTAGAGTGGTTGTCGCCTCCCTCCACTGCCCACCAGCCAGGGCAGCTGCTTCTGTCATTTGCAGAAAAGCAATCTAAAGCAACCACAGGAGAAAGTGGGAAGCAAAATAACTGCAACTCACATTGATGACCTATTTTCTGAATCCAGCTCATCTGAGATTGGATTCTCATTTCTCCAAAAACAGCAGAACATTTCAGGCCCAGAATATGGTGTCTATGAGGAGTGCATGGACCAGAAAGCATAACACATCGTCACCAGAGGACTTTCTTCCCCAGGTTCCATATGGCCTCAGCCTCATATAGCTGTTGTGGGAGGAGCTGATAAATCTACCAAATCCTTGGTGGCTTTGTTTCACTGTTAGCCAAGATTAATGTGATGGTAACTGGTAGTAAACCTGATCTGGTTAGTGTTTCCTACCGGCCCAAGGAACAAAATCACAACCATCATCCCAGGCCCCATGTGCACATCCTGTAATATTTTTGATTTTATATCTCCCTTACTTTAGGTTGCATTGCTCCTTCAGTCCAAACATTGCACAATCAGACTAATCATCTCTTTCTGAGTCAAGGGCTCAGTCAAGGCCAGTAGGCAGGTTCACTTTCCTGAGCTGCAGATGTACCCAAGGGACAGGCCATGAGTTTCTGACCTGAATTCCTGAGGACAGAAAAATGACTGTTCAACAGCATTCAGCAGCATGCCCTAGGCTATGTGCAGAGACTGTGTTAAGAGGACAGAGGGGAAGATAGGAACAGGAAGGTGGGGCCTGCCTTCCTACAGCAAGCTTCTGTGATCATCAAGGTGGCATGCAGTCCCATGTGAAATAAGCTGAAGACTGTAAAGTAGCAGGTTGCAAGATCCAAATAACCTTGAAACACCTGCATCCATAAGTTCTGAGCAAGAGTCTTTTCAACCCAGGACCAAGACTCCAGTGAGAATGCTTCCTAGAGCAGGTAAATTTAAGTATGGTTTTGAAGGAGAAAGTGAAAAGAATTAGTGTAGATGAGGCAGGAAGGAGATCCAGAGCCAAGGAACAGCACTCAAAGGACGCAGATATGAGTGTGGTTTAGAGAATAAAGATATTACCTTTGCTGGTGAATGTAGATTTTTATGTTTCCATCTACTGTCATAAGACTAGGGATAATTCGTTCTATGTTCTTGTATCCCCCACAGTATTTGCACATAATGGATACTCAACATTATAGCTAGTAGAATCATAGCATCTTATAATTGGAATAAACTTACTGATTATCCCATCTATTTGCTGAATGAATGAATGAATGAATGAATGAATGAATGAATGAATGAATGAACAGTATACGAAAAAGACCTAGTTTCAGTAGAAGGACCATGGACATCAAGAGATGAAGTTGAATCAGTACACAAAAAGAGTCAGTTGACAGCAGAAGTTTCCGGAGGGCTGGAGGGTTAAAATTTGATCCTAGAGGTGATAGGGAGCCACACCAGGTCATTGACAGCCTGCTCAGGCCCCAGAAAAGGAGGACTGCCTAAAACATCTCTACCAGGGATCTGTCCCAGGTCCTTCCAGATGACAGAGTCCCAGTAATCTATCATCCTTCCCCACCTCCCCAACCCCTACCTCAATTCTGACAATAGTTATTTGCTCAAAATGGACCATCTGAAGGCAGGGACATGCTCCAGCAAATGGCTGAGAGCCTGCTCTACCGCAGATAAGCGTTTCCACCTAAGAAACGAGTTATAACACATTCCCAGTGTAAGAAACTGACAGGCATTTGAATAATTTCTCTTCTGTAACAGGCTTCAAAAACAACAATAGGCAAACAAGATAAAATCTATTCATTTTAAATTTGCCTGAGCTGCTATCTTTAATGGAGGTAATTACTAAAGCACCATGAAGATTTTAAATCCACGAATTATGTAGTGGATCGTTTGTTCTCTCCAAGGAGACCTATGGCAGAATGGACACTTAATTTATGCTACTACAGAATCACCAATTGATTCTGGGATGTCCAGTTGTTTGGGGATTTACAGAGAGGGTTGGAAGGTAGCTTGCTTAGTAAATTAATCCAAGTGGCAGGTAAAAAATAGTATCAAGAATAATAATATATAATAATGGCATTAAGATAATAATTGTGGTATCAATAATAACATGGTATCAAGAATAAGATATATACACATCAAGTCAGCAACAACTCAAGAACCCAGAAGCCAAAGAATGTCACTGATGACTTTTGCAGGTGCTGATATCCTGTATGCCCAGCAACACAAAGACAGGGGCTGTGCCTAGCAGGTCACATACCCAGGTCTAATGTTGAAAGAAATAACAGACAGGAGGGATGGACGGATGAATGAAACTTCTTTATGTAACAAAGGCAATTAATATACCTAAGGAATTTATACATATATTCATTTTTCCAAAGAGCTAGAAATAGTAAGAATTTCATTGTGTTCCTTTATAAGCGTACGTGCCCGCATGTACGGACAAGTTAACACCATACCTCAAGTGAAAACACCTTCAGAAAGTAAGCACAGCAGAAAGAAAGATTTTAATTTTTTAATTGTTTATACAGCAGAAACATTTTAAAACTATCAATGTATTTTATAGCATTTTAAAATGAATTACTGCAGGTTAACCTTTTCGTATCCTCCATCCGTCTATGGAGGGCCAGACCCTGCACTTCGCGGCTGAAGAATTGCCAAGGAAGGGGAAAAAGAGCTAGCTTTTGGGTTTCTTCCCCCGGGATAATTTTTCCAAAGAACATCCTATTAAGTTTTACTCTAAACAGATGTATTTTTAGCAAGACCAAATAATCCATTTTCTGCTCTAGTTTAATATCCACATTTTCATTTCATGGGTTTTATCCCTCAATTTTAAATGACATTCTAAGTCAAATGAGAACTTAACCTAAGTCGTCAGCTGGTACTTTTTTAAAAAAAGCAGACCTTACTGGTAAAAGGAGATAGGATCTCTGGACAGTATGTGGGTCTCGAATGGAGCAGCCACTGAAAAACAGGGCAAACAACGTGTTCAATTTGTGATTTTAAAAATGTGGGGGTCTGGAGTTCACCTGTTTTATGATGCACAAACACACACACACCCCCCACACACACACGGCACACACAGAGCTCACCTGTGTCTAAAAGGATATGAGAGAAAGAATTTCTAAAGAGACAAAGACTGAGCTCTTTGTCTGGTTTTGATGTGGGTCATGTTCCTGGGGGTGGGAGTGGGGTTGTTTCTACACTTCTACACTTCTATGTAAAGGGCCATCTTCCTTCATCATGAATTCTGCGGAATTACTATGATATTGCCATGTTATTACCCCAGTCATATTTTGGATAATACCTTATTGAAATATTTTGCTCCTAGTATTTTTAAATTAATCCTTCTAACACAACTTCTAATCAAAGCACAATTGGGTTCATTCTATCACCATCCAGTGGCGCCACTGTGTGACAGGTCTTGGTGACATAAAGCAGACTCCTTATGCTCAGGAGAGTTATAGAACAGAAAGTACCAGGTACCATGGGAGCCCAAGACAAGCAGAGCTAACCCAACTCACAAGGTCGTTCTCTTACTTGGTTGCACATTGGAATCACCTGTGGAGATTTTAAGACACTGATTTCTGGGTCCACCCCTAGAGATGCTGATCGAATTGTTCTGGAGTGTGGCTCTCAGCACCAGCAGTTTTCAAACTTCCCAGGTGAGTCTACTGTGCAGAAAAGTTTGAGAATCAGAACTGCAGTGCAGTGGTCCTCAAATGTGAGGGTGCATTAGGATCCTTTGGGGGGCTTGTGAAACACAGATGTCTGGTCCTCAAACCCAGAGTTCCAGACAGTAGTTGCGGGGAAGAGCCTAGAACGTGCATTTCTAACAGGTCCCCAGGTGAGGCAGCTGCTGCTGGCCAAGGACCCCACTTTGAGAAACACTATTCTAGGGAATCAGTGGGGAGTTGAGAAGTGATGGGGGAGGAAGAGAGTGTTCCTGGCAGAGCAAAGCACAGTGTCGTCCTCTCTCCAGAGAAGAGAGAGCACAAGGGTAAACATTCCAGAAACTGAAAGATTAATGGTATGGCCAGAGTTTAGGAAGCAGGGAGAGAGTTGAGCAAGTCAGGGGCAAGAGGGAGGTGGGCACAAACCCTGGTGCTGCCATCTGTGGTTCTGACTGAGGATGACATGACTCCATGGGGCAAAGAGGCTGCTGCTCCTCACAAGGACTGGCCACAACAGCTGTACAATCAATAAGCCCCTGAAGTCTCAGACTATTAAACATCTGGGCTGGATTGCCATTAAAAAGTAATAATACCCTATTCAGGCATAACATTTTATAGTTCTCATGACATTTTTACAAACATTATCTCATCTGATTCTTATAGAAATCCTGGACAGCAAGAAGGGCTGGCACTCGGTCTTTGTTTTATTAAATAGTGGGGCCAGATCTAAAACCCAAGCATTCAGCCCCCTGGCCCAGTGATCTTCTGTAGCTCCTTATCCTCCAACTTTTAATCCTTCCCCCAAGAGAAGAGCCCAGTCCCCTGGGAAAACTGTCTTCAAAGTGCTAAGAGAAAAAGAGAGAGGCAGAAGAAAAACCAGCTTCCCACATAGAAAGCGACATACAAACCTGCCTGTAGCATTTGTACATGTGGCACCATAGAATGTCCCATAGGGCCCTGGCTATGTTTGGACAACTATTTTCTCTCCATAAATTTACTCAGATGGAAAGTTGACTTGAAAGGGATCTAAGGTGTTTGTCATCACATTCTAGGTGACTCTTAGTCACTGGTCAAGAAATTTGGGTAGCTGTCATGAGAGGACTGTAATGTTTTTTTGGTTCTACTGTAAGCCAAACAGCTGGGCTTCCCTAAACTATGGATAACTGAGAGACTGCACAAATATAATAAGCAGTTCAGGGACTTCTTCTTTTACTGTTTTTTTATCTGTCCAAATTAATACCCTTCAGAAAAGATTGACTCCTACTTTAACTTTTGCATCCTTTTAAATTCAAGAAAGTGTTATTTTCTTTTCTCTGATTATAAAGTAGTACAGGTTTATAAGCCAGATGTTGGGAAATACGGAAAAGAGCACAAGTGCAAATAAAATCACCTATAATCTTGCCCCGAGAATAAATCACTATCAGTATTTTGGTATCCTTCCTTCAGACATTTTTTTTAAATGTGTGTGTGTTTTACAATGTTGACTATCTACTGTTTGACACTTTATTTTAAAAAAAAATTACACTAGTAAGTTCTACATCATTTAAGTATAATAGTGATTCTTAAAAGGGCATATGGTGCTCTGGCTGTTGTGGCTCAGTTGGCTGGAGCATAGTCCTGTACACCGAAAGGTTGTGGGTTCAATCCCCAGTTGGGGCGCGTTCAGGAGGCAACTGATTGATGTCTCTCTCTCATATTGGTGTTTCTCTCTCCCTTCCCCTCTCTCTAAAATCAATAGGCACATCCTTGGGAGAGGATTAAAAAAGGGGTGAAGGGGATATACTCATTCTCAGGGTATCAGAATTACCTGGGAAGGCTCATTTCAAATTATGTTTTCCTTCCCAAGCTACATCCTAACCCAACCCCACCCTCAAATTAAAACTTCCTGGTGGATTAGTGCTGTTCAGATGAGTGAGAACATCATGCACCTCTCAAAAGAGAACTGCTAGTCTACAATGTGATTTTTTTAAAAATATATCTTTATTGATTTCAGAGAGAGGAAAGAAGAGGGAGAGAGAAAGATAGAAACATCAACGATGAGAGACTCATTGATCAGCTGCAGCCCGCAACCCGGGCATGTGCCCTGACCGGGAATCGAACCCGGATCTGGATCCTAGGTCCACGCTCAACCGCTGAGCCACGCCCAGCCAGGCTACAATGTGATTTTTACTGACCCTCTCTCTTTTCATTAAGTAGCTCCACCCAAACTTAACCAATCTTCCATGAACACTGTATTGTTTCTAATTTTTCCATATTTAAGAACCATTCCAATCAACATCTTGACATTACTGTACAAATGATTATGTGCATACTGATGATGTTAGGTTAAAGTCCCAGGTGTAGAATTGCTAGACCAAAGGATTTGAATATTTTTAAGGTTTATGCATAACTTTATGAAAAAAGATATGCATAGACTAGAGACTATCAAAATAAATAAAAATATTTATATATATTAAGAATATTTATCACACTGAATGAGTTGTTTCCCATCCCTGGCTCTTCTTCTAAGTAAAAGACAACCATAGATGCTTCTCTTTCTTACTTCAGCATCTGAACACTGCAGGTTTCGTCCCTGCACGCAGCTCCCAGGAAGCTCTCCCATTCACCTCCACTGTGACCTCAGAGATGCTTTAGCCTCTGAAGTCTAACTACCTGCTCACTCCTTCTCAGGAAGACCAATTAAATAGCCTTCTTAATTCTCATAAGTACCTCTGGCACTCTCTAACTGCCTGTCAAGGGGAAGCCTTGAGCCTCCTTTCCTTTCAAAGTCAAAGTAGAAAGGCTAAGTATGATGACACGCACGTCTGCACACCCACAGCCCCACACCTATTATGTTTTTCAACCAGGGAAGGTTTCCTTGGAAACCACCTACATCACTGCTCCAACTCCCCCTGCTCAGTAAGTCCCTGATATTAGCAAAGAACAAGACTCTTCCTCAGTAAGCCAGTCAGAGAGAGACAAATGTCATATGATTTCACTTATATGTGGAATCTACAGAACAAAATAAACAAACGAACAAAATTGAAACAGATTCATAGACACAGAAAACAGACTGAGGGGAGTTGGGGGACTAGGTGAAAAAGGTGAAGGGATTAAGTACAAATTGGAAATTACAAAATAGTCTCAGGGATGTAAAGTCCAGCATAAGGAATATAGTCAACAATACTGTAATAACTCTGTAAGGTGCCACAAGAGTACTGGAAATATCAGGGAGAAGACTGAAAAGTTTGTGATTATCTAACCACTATGTTGTACACCTGAAACAAATACAAAATAATATTGAATGTAAATAGTAATTGAAAAATAATTTTTTTTTTTAAAGACTCTTTCTAAGGATCTGGAGTGTCTCTGTTTTACTACCCCAACACCCACCCCAGCCCTTGCCCTGAATATTTCTCACGCAGACGGGAATGGTGTCTATCTTGTTTACCATCCATTGCTGATCTCCCAGTGCTTGGCAATAGTTCTCAAAGCCTGTTTGAGTAGATGAGATTGTAAGACTTGTGAAATTCATAAGCACTTTGAATATTTAGAAACAAACTTGACAAAACAAAACAGTTTGCAAACAGCCATATGGTGGTTTCTCACAAGAGTTGTTAAGAATGAAATTACCCTAGTTCCTCTGATTGGATCTGAACTGAATAAGCAAGCACCCATTAGAAATAACTTGCAAGAACTGAATACAGAGTAGATATGCTGTTTCCCCAACTAGATTACAAAGTGGAGACTGTTCTTACCATGGTTGCTAAGTATGGTTGGGGAGATTGTATACTGTCCAAAGTCATCCAGCCAAGGAGACAGCAGGAGCAGAAATCTAGCTCCCTGCTCTGCTCACCAATACATGTGCCCTGGTGTGGGGCTCCACCTATCCAGAGAAAAGGAAAACTTTTTCTAATAATCACAAAGGCACAGTCGCTCACCAAGTTGCACAGTATTTCATAATTCACACAAAAGCACTAGAAGGGTCTTCTGTGAGTTTTTAATTGACTTGAGCGAAAGAGAGAAACATCGATTTACTGTTCCACTTATTTATACATTCATTGGTGGATTCTTGTATGTGCCCTGACTGAGGATCAAACCCACAACGTTGGCATATCAGGATGATGCTCTAACCAACTGAGCTACCCAGCCAGGGCCCTCTGTGTCTTATATTTATTCATATTCCTCAACTACATGTAGCAAAGTTCTTAAATATGGCAGAAACTCCATCAATATATATAAACTAGATTGAGCGAGTACACTGATAATTGAGAATTAACTGATGATTTTATTAGACTACTCTGAAGGGAGGGGGGCACGTTTCATTCATTTGGGATCAAATACCATTTTAGCAATTGAAGAGAATTCAGACAACATGTCCTTCCATTTAATAGGGAAAAAGAAGCTCGAAGAGGTCACCTAGATTACTGGACTCTAGAGTAGCACTCTTAGGCCAACTCAGGCATAACTGAATTCTCCATTAACTGAGGCCCTAAACAGCCGTCACACCCGCAGAACCAACCCTTGGGTCCCCAGCTATGCAAGTCTAATGGAAAGTGAGCCACTTTGCAATTTGATTGGGGCTTTGAATTCCAATGGGGTGGCTATATTGCATGAATGATTTTTCATATCACTTAATATCAAGATATTTTCCTAACTTTCAAAATGAACTCTGATAGAAAGGAAATAAATCAAGCTTTTATAAGATCTAATAGATGTCAGAGTTTTCTTTCTCTGGCAGGAGTTCTAATTCTTTTTTAAAAAAACAATGATTAATCATCAAAGCAACTTCGTATAAAATTGAAGTTCCTCATTTATATTACATTAAATTTATATTACTTGCTACCTCTATCAACTCTAAAGGGGTAATTTTCTATATTGAATTATTTATATTCTCTTGTAATCAGATACCTGATAAACTTTTAAACATTTATACACTCACCTAATTCAAAGATGGTGAGTTAATACTAAAAATGAAAATCTGCCTGTCAGAACTTGAAGCTCTACAGAATTTGTGTGTGTCTGTTTATCTACCCACACACCTACATCCTTACACATGTACCTGTATGATTATTGCTGCATAGTAGACATTGTTCAATGAATGATGACTAAATATAATACATATTGGGAACTGAGATGGCAACTCAGATAATGTCCACAATAGTGAAGAAAAAAATTATCAGCCCTGGCAAGGTAACTCAGTTGGTTGGAGCGCTGTCCTGTACAGCAAAAGGTTGCAGGTTCCATTCTTCGTCAGGGCACATACCTAGGTTGCGGGTTCAATCACCCGACAGGGAGCATATGGGAGGCAACCAATCAATGTTTTTCTCTCACACTGATGTTTTTCTCTCTCTCTCTCCTTTCCTCTTTCCCTAAAATCAATAAAAACATATCCTTGGGTAGGACTAAAAAAAAGTTATCAAATTATTTGGTATTCTTGCTAATCTTAATGCCACCTACCGTCTTACTGCCATTTCTATGGAAAAGTATGACAAAGTTGGATTTTTCCTATGATACTAAGACTCTTATAATGCAAGTGAATTTTAAATTGGTATTAGCCATAAGGGTTTCTAATTAAGAAACAAGCTATTAAAAAAGAAAATTAAATTTGCTCCTTTAAAGTCTCAAAAAAAAGATAATTTCTGTATCGCCTAACTGCTCTGCCCTTCTGTAGTTTCCTATTGCTGCTGACAATTAACAAAAACCTAGTACCTTAAAATAACACAACATTATTACCTTATAGTTCTAGAGGTTAAAAGCCTGAAATAGGTGTTTCCTTGCCTTTTCCAGCATCTAGAGGACACCTACATCCCTTGGCTGTAACCCCCTTCTCCATCTTCAGAGTCAGCATACCATCTTCAAATCTCTCTGTGCTTCTGACCCCTAACTGTTCTGCATCCCTCCTTTCCTTATAAGGACCCTTGTGATTACATCGGGCACACCCAGATATTCCTGGGTAATTTTCCTCTCTCAAGATCCTTAATTTAATCAATCTTCAGGCTCTTTTACCATGTAAGGTGACATATTCACAGATTCTAGAGATTAGGATGTGGACATCATTGGGGGCTGTTATTCTGTCTCTTACCCCTCCTAACACTGTGGTTAGCATTGAGCATCAAGCAGTATCCTGGAACACATTTGGGGGGTAAAGGAGAGCAGTGTTTGAGTCCTGGGTTTGGCCACTGTATGACCTTGGTCAACAGACTCAAACTCTCAGAGCCTCAGTTTTGTCACTTGTAAAATAGAACCAGAACACCTACTTCATTTTGTTGTTGTAAGGATTGAAAGAGTGCTCACATATAAAGCATCTGTTGAATAAATATGAATCAGTTCCTCTGGCCTGTACATTAAAAGGACACAGCAGCATCAAAGCCAACTATTTGCTGATTTTTATCACATTGCCATGTGGTTAGTTACTATTAAATTCAGTGGAGAGAGGATTTCACTAGTCCAGAAGATTAAGGATTGACAGTAAACAGCAGTTGTTAGTCAATACTGTTAAACATCAGCAGGGCTGCTTGAAAGCCTGCTCTACTCAGTAGCTTAAGTGGCAACTTGGTTTAAGACAGAAAAGGATTTCCCTTTATCTCTGATTCTCAATTACCTCCTATGTGAGATACCGATAGCCAGGAAATACTTATAACAAATCTTGTTTGAAATCTATAGAGAATGCCACATTATGGTGGAATTTATATCAAAGGGTAATTATGCAATGCCAAGTTTCTAAATAATTTTATCATATGTTTATTAAATTTAGAAGTTATATATGCATCATATATATATATTCAGGTAACAAGATTCACCAAAGAAAAAAATGCAATAATCATTTGAATGTCACAAATTGGAATTAAATGGATTTAGAATTAAATTTGGGGTTAGATGATTGTGATTATCAGAAGACCCATGTCCAAGTCCTGCCTATGCCATTTCCTGCTGTGCACCCTCAGGTAGTTCACATTACCTTTCTAAACCTCATCTATAAATTCACAGAGTTACTACAGGGATTAAGATTATGAACGTGAAACCATTATCTGAGTTTAGGATATTATTATTTTTTATTTATTCAACAAATATTTATTTTATCTTGACTTTGTTGTAGATATTGAAGTAAAAAGAGAATAAGAAATGAGTAACTCTACCCTCAAGGTAATGGAGAGGCAGAAATATTGTTTTTTAAAATACATTGTTATTGATTTTTTTAGAGAGAGAGGAAGGGGGGAGAGAGAGAGAGAAACGTGGATCAGTTGCCTCTTGCATGCCCCTCACGGGAGATTGAGCTGGAAACCGAGGCATGTGCCCAGACAGGGAATTTAACCAGTGACCTCTCGGTGCATGGGAAGGCGCTCAACTATCTCAGCCACACAGACCAGGGCAGACACATATTATTTTTATAAAATTTGTCCTTTAATATTATTTTTAGTTGAAGTATAATTTACTTAGAGAGATGGAAACAGGAACTCTGAATCAGCGAAAGGGCAAATCTAGAACAGCATTTGTAAGCACAGAAGCAGCTCTGTGGATTGTGCTTTTCCATACGTGGGTCCCAAAGCAAGCAAAGCTCTGCTGCCATCGCCAGGACACACAGAGACTGACTACTCTGAGCCTGAGCCTGGGTGCACCAGCACAAAGCAAAACTGTGATCTGTAGCTACTTTTAATTTTGAGTATCATTGTATGGGCTGCCTTAACCAGAAGGAGAAATCTATTATTTAGGAGTTAGATGTAGAAACAAAATAGGCTCATTTAAGTAAGAACACACAGGCCAATGAGACAAAGGGAAGAGCAAGAAGAAGCCAAGAGACCTTTTCACAGAATTTTTTAATTCTTTCCACTGCAGGACAAGGAGAGCAAAGAACACAGAATGTGATCGATCCGAACGAAGTCTTCAGGAGAGATTGAAGTAACTAGGTGAGCCCCTCCCAGTTGCCCTGGCAATAAGACAGCACTTTTTGATATTTTAATGAGAAAATAAAAACAAAACAAAACAGTGTTTAGAGGCAGAGACAATACTTAGCCTTAGTAACTAAAAAGTAGATATATTTTATAATCTTTTAGAATAAGTCAATCATCTCCTTATAATCTTATTTTTGTCCATAGCTCAAAACTTTTGTAATTCCTGCCCAGACTTCCCCTCAAGGAGAAACTGACAAGCCCCATGATCCTCAACCCTGGCTGTGCATTGGAATCACCACAGGAGCTTTTTAAAAACCCAAGACCTGGCTTCAGCCTCAGCAATTCTTATTTAATTGGGCCAGAGTGGGGCCCAGGGACCTGTCCACAATGGCTGATATTATTAATAACAACAATAGTATCTTAATTATACACAAATAATTTTTTTCAAGTTCATTAAGACTTGCAGCATGTTTACTATTATTTACAATGCAGTTAGCAGGCCAGATGTTTAGAGCTCGGAGCTACAACTATATATGAACAAATTAGAAAAAATGAGGAGCATCATGTATTTCATGCTATTAGCATAATCTGAAAGAGAGCACACAGTTGGTGGCACATTAAAAATCCCTCACAGTGAAGTCTGCTGCTCTCCTCCCAGATACCAGGGTGGGGATTGTTCGTGGTGCAGATCCAGGGCAACTGATGTGCTTTTGTAAACAGTGCAGACTTAATGGCCCTACTGAACCCTTTTCAGGTCAAAATCACTGTGGGGCAGCCCTGGCCAGTGTGGCTCAGTTGGTTATAGTGTTGTCCGGATAAACCAAGGTTGTGGGTCCAATCCCCTGTCCAGGTACATACAAGGAACAACCAGTGAACGCATTAATAAGTGGAACAACAAATGATGTTTCTCTCCCCCCACCCTCTCTTTCCCTCTCTCTCTAAAAATCAATAAAAAAATTTTTTTTAATTACTCATTTAAAAAAAATTACTCACTAAAGGAAAGGAATGAAGGCTGGGTTGATTTATTTTATTGAGTTAATTTTAAAGGACAAATGAAAGCTCAAAGTTTGCATTGGACATAAATAGCATTCCAGACAGAGGGAATTCTAGGTGGCAAAACAAGGAAGCATGAAATGGCCTGGTGTGCTTGGGGAACACAAGTGCCTCAGCATGGCTGGAGCCACGTATCGAGGAGGAGCAGAGGCAGGAGTGTGGGGACACAGGCACCCAGGCTCTCAAGGCGCTTGTGTGCCCTGCGGGGAAGCTCAGCTGCAGGGAGCACAGGCAACGGAAGGTTCCTCAAAGATTTACCAGAAGGAGCGCAAAAACAATCAAATCATGTATGTGGTTTAGAAAGATCCCTCTGTATCACGGAGAAAGGGGGAGGGGTGGGCTGCAAGTCAGGGAAAGAGAGCAATCCCGACCCGGTAGCAAGAACTCTAATTAAGAGGCTCCTGCAGGGACTTTACCTCTCCAGCGCTCAGCTTCCTGTGTATAAAATGAGGAGTGCAGCCCTAGCTTGTTTTGCTCAGTGGTTAGAGCACTGGCCCTTGGACTAAAAGGTCCCGGGATCAATTCCGGCCAAGGGCACACATCTCGGCCCCCTTCTGGGCGTGTGCCAGAGGCAACCAATCAATGTGTCTCCCTCACATCGATGTTTCTTTCTCTCTCTCTCCCTTCCACTCTCGGAAAAGCAATGGGAAAAATATCCTCAGGTGAGGATTTAAATAAATAAATAAATAAGATAGAATGAAGGGTGTATTAATCAGGATACTGTTATAAGTGACAGAAACATAACTCCATCTAGCTTTTGTCAAACTAGCTTTTTTCAAAAGGTAGTTTCTTGGCTCACATTCCAGAAATATCTAGGGATAGACTGACTTCAGGCATCACTCAAAGGATTTAATCAGAGTTCTGTCTCTCCATCTTTCTAACAGGATCTCTCTACATGAATACCAGATGGCCACCAGCCACCTACAGTGTGCAGTCTGTGGTGCACTAACAGCTCCCAAAGAACTGTCCCAAGAAGGATCCCACTGGTCTAGCTTGGGTCGGGTGTCCAACCCTGACCCAATCACTATGAATCAAGAAATGGAGCTCTCTGATTGGCCAGGCCTGAGTCAACACCCTGTCTTGTGAGACTCAAGTCACATGGAATGGGCTCCCCATGGGGAAATGGGACTTCTACACCCAGGTGAACAGTGAAAGGGTGCTGAGTGGGCAAAACAACAGATGTCCACTCGAAGAGATTGGACCAAATGGTCTTTAAGACTCCCATGCTCTAAGCCATGTTTTCATCCTAACGCCATTTCATTTTCTCCATCAGGTCAGGTTGCCAGAGCCCCAAGCCCCAGTCCAGGAGGAGAGTTTAGACATCTCTTACTGACATTGGCTAAAGTTTGGTCTTTTGAGAGAAGATAGCACTCACAGAGAGACCCGTGCTGATGATGAAGAATGAACAGAACCTAGTGAGTCTTTAGTTCTCATGCAGTTCATCTTTACACTAAAAAGGGGGGGAGAGGAAGATAGATTCCAGTGAAACAAGCTGCCTTCAGATAAAGCACTAGGTATCACAAACTCCATTTAATTATATTTATTGTGAAATTAAAGAGGATTTAAAAGAGAGCCACGAGAAATATCAAGTGGCAGCTCACAATTAATTGCAAAATGAGTGAGATCAGCCCTAAGTCTCAGGCAGTGGGCTACACCAATTGCATGGAGGAGGAGAATCCTGAAGATAACCTGAGGTGGTGAAGACACAGGAGAGGGAAGGGCAGACTCACAAGCAGGTGTGCAAGGCTAGGATCTGGAAAGAGGCAAGTTTCACCAGATGAGAATCAGCAAAGGGGTTCTCTGGGGGAGCAACAGGGCCAGGCTGGGTAAAGATTTGGGGATAACCCTGGCCTTGAATTCTTCAGGGTTAAGAAGTTTCTGAAGAGAATTCCAAAATCAGCAGTTTAGGACCATTGGTCTGGTGACAGTTTACTTTCACATACTGCTTACTGTGTTGCAGATACATTGTAAGTGCTTCATAAATATCAACTCAGTTCATCCTCATGACAATGCTTTGAGGTAGGTACTAGGAAGCTAAACACGAAGTTGGTACAGTGACTTGCCTGTGGCCACACGGCTTGTGAGGGCCGGAGCCATTCACAGCTAGCAGTTGCTCCAGAGTTTGTCCTGCTCACTGCTGTGCTGTGCCCTGCAAAGAACAACCAGGAAGGGATGTGTCTTCGGGAAGCACAGCAGGACCAGAAAAAAGACATTTGCCTTAGCTAGTGGGGACTACGTTGGCTTTCAGTTGTGCTAAGCAATGGAGGCAGAGGCTACATCACAGAGGTGAAGAACAGAGTTGCTGTAAACCACCTTTCCCCCGAACCTTGTCAATGACAGGAAGGGAAAAATAAGATGTGGTGAAAGGGCCACATGATTAACTGAAAGTTTTTCTCAAGTTAGGAAAAAACCTATGGTTATTTTCCAGGAGATGATCAAGAAATAGACTATGGAACCAAAGTCTAAGGAGCAGTAAAATGCCCCTCTTAAATATTTATATCTATTTGTCATCAAGAATTAACTTCACCTCCAAAAGCTTTAGTAAGTAAGGAAAGTATACATAAATATAGGTACTCTTTCAGTTGGCATTTTGAAAAAATGCACATAAAAGGCAACATATTCAAATCCTTTTTAAAGGAGAAGCCTCGAAGTACTCTCTGGCCCTTTTTGATTAAATTCAACTGGCATACAAACAAGCAATTGAAGTATTAAGAATCAATTCACAGTGATCTGGCTGAGTGTCATTACACCTTTAATTAGCAGTATTGGTTTCAGTATCACAGTGCCGTGGTCAGTGCCTATAAACGCATTGATTGCCCAGCCACCAGCTGACATTTTGAGAACCTTGATACATCATCACTTTTTCCTGCTACTAATTAAGATTTGTATCTTCCAGTGTATTAATATTGCAGAGGCCTTTGTGAGGGAGGCAGGGTTTTTCCACTGCCTTTGTGTCAGTGGGTCTCATCAGTTACAGTGCACACTCTGGGATCACAGGCTGGTAAACTCCATCCCAGGGACTCCATTCAAGCTGAATCCTCTGCTGATTACTCAGTGAACATTTATAAAAGGACAACCACTTGCAAATCACTGTGCTAAATGCCAGGGCACGGGAGGAGGAGAGAGAGGGATACCGAGACGAATGAGACACTGGCCTGAATTTAGGAAGCTTGTCATTTCCAGGGGAGACACACACGGTACTCACTGGAATACAGTAAAATGCAAATTACAATGGACTAGAAATAATGTGGATGAGGCACAGAGGATGAGGCAATTAGTTCTGATTTCCAACAAGTGACCCCTTTTTTAAAGGTCACAAAGATTCAAGAGCTCTCCCCAAGGTCATTCAACTGGAAAGGGAGATTTTATTGGGTAATTCCATGACCAATCTGGACTTTTGAGGAAAAAAGCAGCTTATCCATTTCTAGCCATAACAAGACCCAGTGCAGCCTGTGTTGGATCTGGCTCAGCTTTCCACTCACTCGTCAGAGGGTCAGTGCCTGTGCCTCACAGGGCATAACTTCTCCCTTCCTCCCAAGGTAGCTCATGCCAAGTGCTGCTCATTTAACTATATAGGTAAATAAATTACTATAATTAAATAAACATGCCTAAGAATCACTTTGGAAGCATTTTTTCTATTTTTTAGATATATTTTTTAGTGTTTTTGTACTTTTTAATTGAGAAAGAGAGAGAAAGGGAAGAAAATAAAAACATTTGTTAAATAACTATTGCAGTTGTAAAAGCCCTTTCCCAGGCCCCACTCTAAGAGATTTTATTTAAACTGATAGCCTATGTTATTTTGATGCTAGGAGTCACCAGACCACATTTTGAGAAATGTGGCCTCTAACACAACCCTCTAGCTTTACAGTTGAGGAACTTGAAACCACAGAGGTAACAGCCGTAGGCCCCAGGTAGTACATAATAACAGCAAACACTTATATAGCATTCGTGATGAGCAGTTGCGGTTCCAGATGTTTTACACATGCAGTAGTAACTCCTTTCATCCCCAGCACAACTTTACAAGGTAGATATGGGTATCATTTCTTTTTATAGATAAGGAAACTGAGGCACAGAGAGGTAAACTAAGTTGCCCAAGGTCACACAATGAGAAAATATCAGTTGTAGCCTTTGAACCAAGGCTGCCTGACTCCAGAGCCCACCCTAACCACAACCCACAGGGACAAATGTGGTCAGAACCCAGTTCGTCTGACTCCCTGCCGGGCACTCTCCATACCTCACTGCCTCCAAGGCTGTGATTCCCAAGTGAGAGCCTGGGGCTCTTCTGTTGGTCACTGACAGCTCCAGTGATTTTTCATTTCAGAAAAGAGCTAGCTTGTTTCAGATACTTTCCCACACCACTTTTTTTCCCTCTGCCACTTTCTACACTCTTCTTTGCTTAGAGCATCTTGAGAACCAGAGGAGCTCAACTTCAGAGCTACAGGTAAGCTTTGCTTTAACTGACACATTCTTTGAGCAATGAAACAGAAGCATTTCATTAGCAATAGGGCCGGGACAGAAAAAGATGTCACATACCCATCCTTGAGTGTGTGCTGGATATTAGAACCCTCCTAAATTATTCTTCCAACTTTGTCTGATTGTTGAACTTCTCATTTTTTTCTGCCTGTACTTAGTGAGAGACAGAACTTCTCACAGAAAAGTCTGGGAAAGTCCAAAGTTCCAGGCCATTAAGAAGAGAGTATAGATAGTCCTGTTGACAGAAATAAGCTCAACAGCAGAAGAGCCTGACTACAGATTCCAGTGCACCCATCTGCATGAGAGAACAACCTTCATGAGACATTTCTTTACGACTCTGCTGTTTGGAATCTCTGACAGGCTGCAGCATTAACTAGCAAAGCCTTTTATTTCTGAATCCCTTCGTAAAAAAAAAAAATTCTCCCTGGTCTCTAGTGAGCCCTTCCTTGCTGTTTTGTTGCTTGGTGCTGATAGCTAAAGGTTCTCATTCCAGCTGATTCTGCAGCTCTGACTCAACTGCCAACTACTTCCTGACTCACAGAAATCTCATTTCCAGGTCCCTGTTGGTTTCCTGCATGAGGCTGATTGCGGGCTCTGGTTCCCAGGAGGCACCCAGGCTTACTAAATTGCCAGCTTCTTGCAACACAGCCTTGTTCTCAGAGCCTCTACCCTTGTTCACCAAACTGTTTCTCCACCAACCTAATGTTCCTTTTACCTTCCCATTTCTGCACGACATTGCAGTGATAAAACACCCAGGGTGCAGTCCCGATGCCAGTGCTACATCATACAAGCAGCAGAGCTCACTTTAGCTGCACATATGCTCTCACCACTGCTGGATTGTCACAATTAATAAGCACAATTTGGGAAACTGACTGGGATTTTATTTCCAGGCCATGCTAGGACAAGAAAGCAGTCACAACAGTATGGTGTTTCCTGGAATCTAAGTAGTCTTCATGGGTTTTGCCACATTTAAGGCTCTTGTAGATGCCCTTTGTCTTGTCTAGGAAATTCTCCTCTATTCCTAGATTGCTGCTAGTCAATGTTGACAATTTTTTCAAATGATTTTTCTGCAGCAACTGATATGATCATGTGCTTTTTCTCCTAATTTAGACTGTTGATAGGGTGGATTACTTTGATTTTCAAACATTGAGCCAGCCTTGCATTCCCCGGATAGACTCCACTTGGTCCTGGTGTACTATTCTTTTTTTTATGTTGCTGGATTTGATGTGCTAATATTTTGTTGGGAACTTTGGTGTCCTTGAGGATATTGATCGGGAGTTTTCTTTCCTTGTATGGCCTTTATCTAGTTTTGGTATCAGGGTGGTGCTGGCCTCATAAAATTGGACGTGTTTCTTACTCTCCTTTTTGTTTTTAGGTGTTCAATAATTATCTATTGATAAAAATAGCCAAATGAATCCCAGACCCCAGATGAAAATCATCACCTCACATACTCTTCCTCTTCCATTTTCTGAAAGATATTAGATAAGATTGATTTCTTCTTTAAGTATTTGATGGACTTAGCCAGTGAAATCAGTTTTTGGAAGGTTTCTGACCATGGATTCAGTTATTTATGATGCTTATAAGACTATTCAGGATATCTATTTCATCTTGGGTTAATTTTGGTAGTTTCCGGCAAATTGAAAGCCTCAGTCCTGTAGCCTATAAGAAGTTAATTCTGCCAAACAACCTGAGGAAGCTCTTTCCTAGTTGAGCCTCTGATGAGGCCACAGAACCAACTGCAGGTCTGGTGAGACCCTGAAGTAGAGAACCCAGCTAAGACATACCCAGACTTCTGCCCTACAGGAACTGTGAGGTAATAAATGTATGTTGTTTTAAGCTACTAAGTTTGTAATAATCTGTTATACAGCACAGAAAGCTAATACAAGTTTTTCCAAAATTTTACCTGTATGACTATATTTGAAATGAGTTTCTTGTGGACATACTATACTTCATGTGTTTAGACCATTTACATTTAATTATTGATTGGTTTGGATTTAGGTCTACTATTTTATTTTGTTCTATTTTTGTTTCTCCTGTTGTTCTTGTTTTTTATTTAATTCATTTTTATAATCTCTGCCTTTAATTAGCATTAGCTGGTGTTAGTTTCCACTTCTCTGCCCCTTTTTTGGGTTATTTGAACATTTTTTTGGTATCCTATTTAAATTTATTTATGTATTTTCATACTGTATTTCTTTGTATAGTAAGTACTTAGTGATTGCTCAAGTAATTACAGTGTAACCAACATTCCACTTGAGGTGATGAAATACAAGTAGACCATGAAATATTAAATATGAATTAGTATTATGAAATGGAAAAAGATGGAATGGAATGACATGGGATGGGATGGGATGGGATGGGATGGGATGGAATGGAATGGAATGGAATGGAATGGAATGGAATGGAATGGAATGGAATGGAATGGAATGGAATGGAATGGAATGGAATGGAACGAATAAAAATAGCCTGTGGCCCATTGTTCCAACTCAATCCAGAATTCCAGTGTGTCAAAATGCTCAGAAATAAACTTTCTTTTACACTACCTGATTGACAAATGTTGAATTCTTTCCAAGTATTTGAATGAGTTTATGTTCTTTGGCAAGATTTGATATAATAGAGAAATTGAGTTTTTTAATGTTTATTTTTCTTCCCTTTGTAGACCCTTATACCCTATTTAGAGGCAGGGCCTATAAGGCCTGTAGCACTGTTTTTAAAAATGATTACAATTCACAGCTGGGAGCCCCAGCCAAAGAATTTTTCACCATTGGTCAGTCCTCACCGTATCTAGCAGATCATACACACCTACCAGTGAAAGTCAGCTCCATGAGAAAAGTTCAAGCTAAGATGGTAGTTCAGACTGTGAGTCTAGTGGACACACTGGAGGAGGCCTGAACCAGCCCTGCAGCTCCACAAGGCCCCAAAGCAGACAGAGCTCATTCCCCAGCATTTTGAGTTCCACCTGTGGGCCTCTCTATTCATTTTCTCTTCTTCACCTGAGATAAGGTAGTAGCCATGCTTTCTAGCCTCTCTTCCTTCTCTGCATTTATTGTTCAGCGCTGTGCCAAGTATCTCTCCCTCAGTCCCTGGGCCCTTAGCACTGTTCTCAGTGGTGAAGATGTCAGGATTTCTTGAGCTTCCAACATGGAACAGCTCCACACAGTTGCCAAAACAGCAGAAGATAGCAAGAGGTGACAGAGCAGAGAAGTGCACATGTGCAGCCAGAGAGACAAATGCTCAGAGGCCTCGCCCTCGAGACAGGCAGCAGCACCTTGAGAGTGTGATTTGGGTTACTTCAAAGTCCCGTGATAAAGGACCTTAATAAAATCCATGTAGATATACTTTAAAGGCGGGAGGGGGCACGCTCTCTCATTATCCTGTGAATTTCTGATAACTCCGAACTTCAATGCTTTGGAAAGTTGCGTTTCAATTGCTCTTGTGTTGTCTCTTTCTCATGCCTTTCCACTGGCTTACATCTAAGTGACAAGATGAATGAATTGTTACTTAAGTAAAATAAGTAATGCTTAATTCTCTTCCCCTCAGGTCTATAAAAGTCAAAGAGGACATGTGTATGGTTGTAGTATGCCATTTAAAATCCAAAGGACACAAATAAATTACCTAGTACTGAAAAGATTCAACCATGGTGCCAAATGGGCAGGCGTACACATGGCTGGAGTCTTTCTCCCTCCCTTCCTCCCTTCCTGCCATCCTGCCTTCTTGCGATAAATATTTACCAAATATTCACTCCATACCTGGCACTGGGTTAGGCACTGGGATAGTTGTGGTCTAAGGATCATTCTGTAAGAGTTAAAGAACACTACTGTCCATCTGAAGCCATTCTTTCTTCAGGTAGTAATGTGATTGTAGCTGGCACATGATTAGACTGATTTCCCGGACTCCACTGAGGTTATGTGTGGCCATGTGTCCACATTATTCCCGGTAGAAAATGAGAAGTAATGCGTGCCATTTATGACCAAAAACTTTAAAGAAGATGTGTATCCTCCATACTCTTTCTTCTTCTATCTACTAGGTGCAGGACAAAATGAGACAATAGCAAGGCCCCAGGAGGAAGAGGAAGCAGATTCACACTCCTAAATCTCCATGTGAAGGAGAGCCACGCATCTACCAGGGATAACTGCCTTAGCTGTTATATATGCACTTCGCTCCATTATGCATCTTGGGGTTTTTGTGGGGTGTTTTAGCAGTTAAGCTACCCTAACTGACATAGAAATTGGCATCTTAAAGTGGGGAGCTGCTGTTTGAAAAATGTGTATAGCAAAGAAACAGATATAGCTGGCTGGAAAGCTGTAAATTCCTCTATGTTAACTTACAAGGTTAACCCAATGTCTATCAGGCCTGTAGCTCTAGGGACGGGTATTAGCAAACTATGACTCATGGGCTAAGTGTAGTTTGTTGTCTGTTTTTATAAGTAAAGTTCTATTGGGACACAGTCATGCCCATTCTTTCACATACTGTCTATAGCTGGTTTTGCACTATAAGGGGAGTGCTGAGTAGTTGGGAGAGAGATCATATAGCCCCCAAAGCCCAAAATATTTGCTACCTGGCCCTGGAGAAAGAAGCGTGTCAACCTCTTATATCCTGGGACTGACAGTGACAATAATGGGACCTTAGGTGATGATGGAGCTAGGAAATGGAAGGTGCCTGAGTCCCTAAATCACATTGTGAGGAAAACCACCTTCCAACCAGGACCAGTATTATTAAATGAATAAAAAATTAATTTCTACTGCTTTTGAGCCATCATATGCTTTGGAAGTTTATTTGATACAACAGTTTCACATACCCTACTGTGGACACAAAAGGGGGCTCTGTAATAAATCAGTGACCAAAAGGAACCTCACTGGGTGATCTGATCATAAATTCCTAACTGGGCAGGTCATGGTGGGCTGTCATACCTCAGGCCTGTAACTTTCCTAGTGAAAGATTATCTTTGCCTGAAGCACGCCCTGTCCATTGTTTCTGTGCATCTAGTTTAACATACCTTTGAAATGCCTCTTTTTCAGACCCCTCAGAAGAATTACCAGAGAGAATCTTATTAACTATCTTTTAATCCAGTCATAGAGATTTCCCTGCCTCCCTTTCTTCCAGACATTCCCTCCTTAATTCCAAATGTATACAAGAAACTGCAAACTGTCATTTTGGGAAGCATTTTTTTCAGTCAGTTGAGATCTTACTTCCAGGCATGCCTTCTGTTTGGCTCTAATAAACTCTTATAAAATTTTTCTACAGGTTTGAACATTCTTACATTGACACTACTGTGGCAGATTGATGGAAAAAAATGACTTCAAGTCCTTACTCCTCCCTAGATGTCTTTTCTATATAATTTAGCAGTACCTCTCCATCATGGGTGGGACTTTCTGTCCCAACCCGTGACTCTGGGCTCAACAATGAGACTTGGGATATTAGCAAAGATAATGCAAGCAAAGGCTTGAAAAAGCACTAGCACATTTTTGCTTTCTTCTCTTGCTTCACTGACTTTAGAATGAGAACAAGCCCAGGCTAACCTGTGGGAGGATGAGACACATGAAACAGAACTGAGTTGGCACAACTGTCCCAGCCAAGACCCCACACATGTAAGAGAGCCCAACCAAGATCGGCCGAGCCACCATCCAACTTATAAAATCATAAGTGAAGATAAGTGTTTATCGCTGTAGGCCAGTGAGACTTCTGTGGTCCTTTGTTACACAGCACTTCGCTGGGGTAATGTGTAACTGTGTACCTACTAATACATACACA
This sequence comes from Miniopterus natalensis, assembly GCF_054644295.1. NCBI lineage: Eukaryota > Metazoa > Chordata > Mammalia > Chiroptera > Miniopteridae > Miniopterus > Miniopterus natalensis. The sequence continues at coordinate 42,550,327 of NC_142088.1, forward strand.
TATGTGTCGCTTATTCTACTTATAAGCAGGAATCCTCATCTAGTATAAAACCTTTCCAAAACCTTATGAGGCAGTAACTGTATTTCCTCTTTACATGTGAGGAAAGAGACTCAAAAAGATAAAGTGATTTGTCCAAATTGCCCCAGTTGGAAAATGCCAGAGCTGGAGCTTTAGCTCTGATCTTCACACTCAAAATCCAATGGTTTCTACCACAAAATCAAAGCAGCCTAACATCTTCCTTAAGTGTCATGAACTCTAACATACCCAGGAACCAGGCAGGTCACATGAAAAGCTGAAGGGCCCATTCACATTGTCAGAGTGTTGTCAGGGTATGGTGGACATTGAGGGATCTGAAAACTGTGTGGCCCATCTAAAGGGACTGCACAATTCAATTCAGGCCAACTTTTGCCCCACAGAAATGGGGCCCAGGTTGCTACATGGCATGGTTTTTCAAGAGAAGTCAGAAAGCCAAACTTTTATGTAAATTGTTCTATTTTAAAATGTTAGCTCTATTTTTAAAAGTGCAATGCAGGCCAAAAAATATATGTGCAGTATCTGGCCCAGAAGCTGCAAGCATGTGGCTCCTGCCTTATATTTGTACAACAAATATAGTGTAGTTTGTTGTCTGTTTTTGTAAGAAAAGTTCTATTGGGACACAATCATACCCATTCTTTCACATACTGTCTAAAGTAACAGTCTATACTTTACAAGTAGTTTTACATCCATTATGTCATTTATCCCATATAAAGACCCTGTAATAGGAGGTAAAGTAGATATTACGATTAACACTTTTAGAGATGAGGCCCAGAGAAAGTAAATAACTTGCCAGAGTTCACATAACCAATTAGCAAAAGTTGAGACTAGCATCATTGGCCTTCAGGTTCCTTTTTCACATCAAATGCACATGATAGTTGAAAGCTTTCTTGCGTATGAGGCACAAGTGGGATGGGGCAGTCCAGAAGGCTCCACTATATCAGGAAGCCATGTCTTGTCAAGATCTGCTGTGGGCAGATCTTTGTTTAAATTAAGGAACTGATTATAGTCACTCCCCCAAATAGCTTATTTTCTCTAATTATTTTCTTTCTTTTTCTCTGTAAGTGAACCATATCTATTTATTTAATTTATAAAACTCTGTTTGCCCATCAAATAGCCTTAGGCTATAAAAACAAAGAAAATTCCTAATTAAAGTATTAATAGAGTTTTAAAAGCTAGCAGAAATAATGACAAAAACATAGGCATCAAATCTATAAATTAAGCATAAAATTACATTAAGAAATAACTTCCTCTCAGTATCCAATCAAGGTGGCTCAACAGACTGCAAAGATAATATAACATGCAACAAAGCATGTAATAAATAAATGGCCCTCATCAAAACGAGCATACAATTTCTGCACAGGAAGCAGTACTGTGTTTACTTACTTGTTTACTCTTTAACCATTTTAGCAAACTTATATCTGAATGAGAAGAGACAGGAAAGGTGTAGGAGGCAGGGAAGATGAATCGATGTCTTTTCACAGTTTGTAGTTGGCCAGGAGTGGCCACAAAGGCTTTGGAAGGTCAAGGCCTTTGGACTCATCTGTCTCTATTCTGAGGCCTCTGGTTTTTCAAATGGGCCTGAAAGGCTGAAGTGAACAATATAGAAGACACAAAGATGAGGAGAGCAGGGACACACAAGGACACCCATCCATAACAGGAGAGACCATTCACCAGCAGTCATATTTCCATGGGTACTGATGAAATCTCAGACACAACAGCTTATAGACTTACAGCAGTCCACAGATTGCCCACATAAAAGGAAACAGAGTAAACATTAAATGTGCTTGAGAAATCCCCTTGTTGAAATTTCAGTCTTTTTTCATATTATTTCAACATTGAGAAATACATTTGCTTTGGCCTCACTCTGAAAAACGGGTCTTTTTTAGGACCAAAATAAATAAAGCTCACTCACTCACAAGATTGTTTTCATCTTGCCAAGTAAATAAAGTGACTACTCAATAAGCAGAAATTGCACCTCAAGTCTTCAAATAATCACCACCCAAATAAGCTCTGTTAGCTATTACTGATTGCTTCTTTTATCTCTAAGCAACTCACTCAGCAGAAAATATTCTAAAAACATCAGAGTGACAAAACTGAGTCCTGGGGAGACATGAAAACTGGAGAGGCAATTTGGGGAGTATAGCTGTGGGTGTGGATTCTCTACCACTATAGTTTCTGGAAAGATCCCATCAAAGCCATGGTCTGATGAATCTCCTGTTTGAAGCAGCCTACCATTTTCTAACTTGTTAAACTTTTGTAGTCTTCAGACCAGAAAATTGTAGGCAGCTGCTTCCAGGGAGTTCAGAAGATGCCTACAAGGGCACTTTGCTGAGCCAGGCGGACACCTCGAGTCCCGGCTGGCTGAACACCCAGATTATGTGGAATGCGGAGACTGTAAGGTCAGGTTCCTCCCTCCATTAGCAAGTTTGGCACCAGATAAATCCATTAATATTCCCCTTGAAAGAAACAAGATTGTCAAACACAGAGAAGATGGAGTTTCCCCCGCATCCCACAATTGCTGTCATAGGAATTTTTAGTGAATGACCAGATGCCAGTAATTAGGATTCCCACCAAGGATTCTCTTGTTTAAAAAATATATGCAAGATTTATTTTTCCATAGAGACAACCAATTCTAGACCCATGTCTATAATATTCTCTCTAATAAAAGATTACTAGGGTTTAAAATGAGAGTTTTATTAGATCCTGCCTAAGATATACCCATCAGAGCATTTATTTTACAGCTATTGTTCTTTTTACTTAATGTCAAAGAAACAATCTCTGATAGCATCATTTGAACACCGAACAGCTACCTCCTTCAAAATTACCTTCTTCTCATTGTAGTTCCCTCTCTTATTATTTATTCCAAAAACATGTAATCAAAGCCCACTCTGTGAAGGCTGCTGTGCCAGACCTGAGGAAATGACAGTGAGCCAGTGCTGTCCCCAACCCCAACAGATAGCAGTCAAGGGAGGCAAGACTCCTGTGCAAACTGCTTCTTCATGTTCCAAGGAAAGTTGCCTTCCACCTTCATTTTATGTAAGATTATTACTCAGAATCCTATTTCTTTTTTTATTAAAAATTCCTGAAGATAAAAGATACACTCGGGAAAACTGAAAAATATTAACATTTATGCAGGAGAAAAGTAAAATCATGCATCATCCTCTCACTCACAGATAACTGTTAAAATGCCAGGGGTGTCTATATTTCCACAACTTTTTCACTCTGTGTGTATGCAAATACATACACTCTTTTGTAAAGCTTATTGATAGAAGGAAAGATACAAGAGAGAACAGAAAAGAGAGGGAGAGAAACAGAAACAAAGAAACAAAGAGTGACTGAGGCAAAGAGAAAGGCAGAGAAGGGGGGAAAGAGAGAAAGGGAAGGGCAAGCTGGCAGCATCCCTTCGGTCAATTAGGTCTCCTTCCTCACTAGGAAGATCAACCAGTCTCAGGGTTCTGGGCCAGCCAGTTGATGAGTTAAAAGCCCTCATCCCAGCAATTCTCTTTCCGAGAGCACTGTACCTATAAACTAACCCCCCCACAGGAACTCCTGCCACAAGCCCAAGGCAGCTTAAAATTTACACTGGGACTGTTAATAGTAAGCTGCTGTTTCCCAATTTCTAATTTAAAACATTTTTTTGGTTTCTTTTTAAAGAACTGTGGGTATGGCGGTATATAGAAGATTGGGGAAATGCTAATGATTTCTAGCATGAATTTTTGACACCACATTTTCTTTTTACTTTCTTTATGCTTATATTTCAGTGTCTGATTAACCTGTCACATCACCTCCTGCTTTGACATTAAAGGGTTTATTTGGCAAAAGGCTAACAAAATGCCAACTCACAAATCCAGCAAAAGATTCTGGCTGAGCCTAGGGTCATTCCTGAAGAAAAGCAGATTAAAGATATTTAAATGTACTACAGCAAATGTGTTTTAATTAAAAATACACCCAAGCCACCTGTCAGAGCCAACCAAGACACATGGTCCTGTCCAGGCCAAGCTGTCTTATGACAACAGTTTGTTTCTTACTCCTTACATGGGGTTTTGATGTCACATGGAGAATGACTATGTTTTCATAGAAAAGAAGAGTGAAGTCTGATGATTCCCATCGCGGTGTCCCTGGCCTGTCCAATATCCTCCCAGATAGCATCCTTTATGTTTTTAACCAGGGGTTTGATAACACCAGGTAGTTACCCCCAAAGCAGAAATAACTGCCATTGATGATCTGGGGATGGTCTGGGCAGTGGGATAAAAGCATTTGGTTCCTGCCCTGGCCGGTGTTGCTCAGTGGTTAGAGCGTCAGTCTGGACTCTGAAGGGTCCCTGACAACGGCATGTACCTGGGTTGCTGTCTCAATCCTTGGCCCTGGGTGGGGGCAGTGGTGGGAGGCAATGCATCTGTGATCACATTGCTTAATGAGTCTCTCTCATATCAATGTTTCTCTCTCTCCCCTTCCCTCCCTTCCACTCTCTCTGAAAAGCAATGGAAAATACGCTCAGGTGAGGGTTAAAAAAAAAGCTTTTGGTTCCTCTGCCCGTGAAGGAGCATCTGCGTGGGGACAGCTGCTCCTGGCACAGCCTTCCCAGGGGACACCTCCAGCAGTCCAGCCAGCATCGCTGATGCCTCTGGAGAAATCATGCTCACTCAACCCCATTTTGCCTTGTCATGAGGAAAGGAGATTAGCCCAACAACCAGCTTTTCTGTTAAGCTTTACCGAAGGTGATTCCACTGAGCCCTAACGCATCTGTGATCATATTCCTTGCTCTGTAGTCACTTACACATCATAATATAACCCTTTTAAAAAGGCAATGGTGTCTGTCAGTGGGCTGTGTAAGCCCTAAAACATGACACTGGGAAGGCAAGCAATTTCCCTTAAATGCTTCCTGATTACTGGCTCTTCGGATCTCCCTTATCTCCTCCTGTCTGAATACAGACTGCCAGCCCAGCTTCACGGCCAAGGGAATGGCATAAATCAATTTTAGAGCAGTGATTATAATGAGAGGAAGAAACGACATGCTTCTCTGGTCTCTCTCCACCACCCTAAGCCTTGTAATCTTATCATCATCTCCTGATAACACTGACGAGGCCTTCCATCAGCCACCTGTCCCTCTGCCCTGCCAAGGCCAGCCTTGGGAGACCGGGAGGAAAGGAGGGGTGCTTAGCCTCTCATGGGCAGAAAAGGGGTAAGAACCCCTTCCTTCCACCACCGACCCATGCTCAGAACTCTGAAGCTTCCCCAGAATATCAAGGACTGATTGTGTGCTAAAAAAGTTTGGACCACACTGGAAACCAGGTAGATTATTTCCTCTAAGCCCTGAGAAAAAGTAAGAAGAAAGTCTGAGCAATGGAGCAGCCCGCCTGCTATCAAAGTCCCGCTCAGTAGGGACCAGCCAGTGGCCTCCATCTGCACCACGTCCCTCTTGGACTGGGCTGCTCCACCCCCTCTCCTCTCTGATGGGTGGCCTTGCACAGTGGAGGGGCAGGAAGGGCCAAAGCACAGGACTCCCCAGAGTGGGAGGAGAGGCACATCACGATATAGAGTACAGCACAGGGAATGTAGTCAGTAATATCCTAATAACTATGTATGGTGCCGGCTGGGTACTAGAAATAACAGGGGGACCACTCTGTAAAGTACATAATTGTCTAACCACTTTGCTGTACATCTGAAACTAATACAGAATAATATTGAATGTAATTGAAAAATTAAAATATTAAAATAAAAGTGAGCACAGCGAACACTGTTTTACCAAAGTACCTGATTAGAAGTCAGAATTTTCATACTTACTACACACACATTGATGCACTAAAATTCACACCTGTTACTTAACACTTTTCTGAGAAGATCACGTTAAACAAAAATGTGTGTGTGGTGGGAGGAAGTCCGCAGCGAGTAGTTTTCAATCGTATTTTAAATCAAATTGACTTTAACCTCACTAATTTAAACTCTTCTTGGGCTGCAGCTGACAATGACCACGTGATTCACAGACGTACCTATATAATTTTTTAAAAAGGGAAATTGTTTGTGATGAAAACAAATGGTGTGTCCCAAAAAGATCAAGCTCAACTTCAGCACATGAGACAGGCCTGCGGTCTAGCTCTCCACAGCCGGAGGCCACGGCTTTGGGAATTCTTTCTCTTACCCTGTTTTGTTTCCTTCGGTGTTTTCACTGCTCACCTCCGATGTTGCTGCAACGAACAAGCAAAAAGAGCAGAATCGTGACAGGTCCCCGACACCTGTGGCCCTCAGCCCGCCGCCGCGGTGGCCGCCTGGGACGCCGGGCCCAGGCATTACCTTTCACTCGCTCAGCTCCCGGCCCGGGAGGAAGGGCCTTACCTGCCATTGTTCCACCTGAACAAAGGTGAGACTAACCCCGAGGAAGCCCCGCTCCCAAGATAAAGGACAACAGAGATGAATAATTAATAATTCACGGGAACTTGAAGCGGGTGGTAAGTGTGGGGCCGGGGTGAATAAAAGAAAGAAACAGTGAGCGAAAAGGCCAAGTTTTGTTCATCCGGGAGCTCAGAGAGGGGGTGTTCATGCTCAGCCGCTGGCAAGCGGAGCCTGCTTCTCCAAGTGTCAGTTTCCAACTGAGAGAAACCAGGACTTCGGTTCCAACTACGGGCGAGGGGCCGACTGCTTGCTGTTAAGGGGAGGGGTCCTCTTTGGAGCCTGGTCACCCTGGTTTCCAAGTCAGGTTCGACTCTGAAGACCCACCCACGGTCCTCCATGTCCTATTAGTTTCCCTTCCCAGGAAACTCCCTTTTCATTTTCAGAACAGTTTCCTATTGCCAGCAGGACGACTCAGCTAAGGCCATTCGCTTATTCTTTTATCCCTGTGTCTTCATTCAACATGTAGTGAAGAAGCCTCTGTCTGTGTGCCAGGATCTGTGCTAAGACACTGGGATCCAAAAGAGAAATAAGACCCAGAGTGTCTTCAGACAGGCCGCAGTCTGAGGACTTTCAGTGCCTGTGAGGGTTGGCGATGTCCACATTGCTATCTCCAGCCCAGACTTCTCCCCTGAACTCCAAACTCACAGAGCCACTAAAGATCAAGATGAGGACTTAAAAATGTCCCCTGGATTTGGCAATATAGCAGTCATGACTAATGCTATAAAATAGGGACATGAAAAGGCCCCACCACATATGTTAACAGTATTAAAAGAGAAATTCATACTAATTCCTTAGCACATATTAAGCATTCAAAAAAATAAGGTATTTTTATTACTATTATTATCAAAATTACGTTTACCTTTTACATCACTGGATCTAGCCTGTGTTTTACCCTAGTATATAAATATCAGGACAGAGTCTCTGTCTGGTCCTACTGTCTTCATATCCTTTGGTTCATCATTACCCACACCACAAAGTATGACATTAGGGGCTGCTTCTGTCACATACACACACCCCACAGACTATCCTACAAGCTTACTTTGCTTTTTTTCAAGAGCCATCATTTCCCCCTACCTTGACACCTCTTCCTATCTTATTAAAACAGTGTAGAATTCACCAAGAGTTAGCAATCCCTGTGGATTCAAAGGCAAAGACTAAGGCCAATCCTGGGTCAATCCCGAGTCACGTGCTTACACCATTTGGGACTAGGAGAGATGCTTGGGTCCCTCTGGCTTCTACAGGAGAGGTAGAGCTCAGCTTTCTACCAGGATTCTCTCCAAATAAGAAGGGGACTGGATTCTTAGCAGCCAAAGACCAGTGGCCAGTGTACCCTACACTCAACCAATTCCAGCACTCCAAGGACATAACCAACCAAACCAAAAGATATCTGATTCCACCTTGAATTATATTTCTAAATTTTCTTTTGTTTTTTTTTTTAAATATATCTTTATTGATTTCAGAGAGAGGAAAGGAGAGGGAGAGAGACAGAAACATCAATGATGAAAAAGTCATTGATTGAGCCAGCAACCCGGGCATGTGCCCTCACCGGGAATCGAACCCCGATCGCCTGGATCCTAGGTCGACACTCAACTGCTGAGCCATGCCCGGCCGGGCTAAATTTTCTTTTTAATTTGGAGAGGTAACAAATCCATTTGGTCACTTGTTTTAAGCCCATGTGAATTCTGAGTGAAAAACTGGTCCTGTGGTTCTGATTCACAGGGCCTATATGAATCACATTAATGTTATTTGCAAAGATCTGTGTGAAGCCCCAATTATACCTTTCAAGATAAGAAGTATAACTTGTACCAAGAGTCAACTGATGTAAACCCCTTTGTTCAAGCTGAAAATCTGCTCCCCAGGCATCTCTGAGCCTTGTACTGTGTGTGAGTCATTCTAGATGACTAAACCTCCCAATACTTGAAAGTTTAATCATTTAAACAGAAAACTTTAGAATTTTAGTGATGAGACAAAAATCTTCCTAAACAAATATATTTCAACTTCCTAAGCAAGGCAAAGTGAACATAATTTTACCTTCTCTTAGAGTCTCAGGGTCATCCATAAAAATATCAGTGAATGGCCCATTCTAGACTAGTTTAAGACTCCAAGGGTTATTTAACCTTATACTAAATGGCCCAGAGGGTTGCTTTTGAGTTCTGGACTATTACAGTTTTTCTGTTTCTCCTCTGGTTGGTACCTGTCATTTCCTGCCACTATAAGTCTACCAGTCCATAATAGCTTCTACCTCATTAAACTATTTTTTAAAAATATATCTTAATTGATTTCAGAGAGAAGAAGAGAGAGAGGGAGAAAGATAAAAACATCAATGCTGAGAGAGTGGTCATTGACTGGCTGCCTCCTGCAAGCCCCCAACTGGGGTTCGTGCCCACAACCCGGGCATGTGCCCTGACCTGGAATTGAAATGTGATCTCCTGGATCCTAGGTCAATGCTCAACCGCTGAGCCATGCCCAGCTGGACTCATTAAGCTATTTGTTGCTTTTCAAATCTGAGAGTTTAGATGCTTTGTGAGAATTACTTATATAGTATAAATGGATTCTGAATGGAGCCTTTGAGGGATTCTACATATGAATAAAGTTGCTCAGATGTCTTATTGTAAAAATAGGTAGGGTAAAAATAAACAAAGCAAATGAAATATTTTGTGACATCAGCTCTGGGTTCTCCCATGTTTTATTGGTTTTTCTTACTTGATGATTCCTGGCCATGTCCTAAATCGGTAAGAAAAAGGGATGGTGGGTTTCTCACAGAGGAGACCAGGCCTCAGATGTGCTTCATTCTCTTCATATCATCAGGGCCATCAGCCTGGCTGGAAATACAACCAGTGGCTTAGATCAGCCAATAATTGAAATACCTCAGGGAAAGACTTGTCAGTGATTGTAGCTGGGGACAGATAGGCCAGGGGCAGTCAGAAACAGGTACCCTCACAAAGATTTCCTCATTCCTTACAAACAATTACCAGAAGCACAAGATCTTGCCCCAGCCCTGGGGCCTGAATGAAAGAAGAAACTTTGTTCCCTATGTTTGGCTTTGATGGGCCAGTTCCCCATGGTGACATTGGGCTGTCAGACACCACACTCCCATCCTGCGAACTGGCTCACAAACAGGGCTTCTCTGCCACCTCTCCCAGAAGTGCACCATCTGGCCCCAGAATTTCTCTGTAGTGGGAGAAACCTCTGCCCAACATTTCAGCTTAATCCTGGGGAGCATTTTCAATAGGCGAGTGAGCGTCCAACTATTTAATTCCTTAAACAGCAGAAATCTCAACTGCTCCCTGGAGACCATGCTTTGACTCAGAGAAAGCCCTGCTTCTTCCCTTCCCCAGTAATCTCCCAGCACAGGGCAGCTGAGGCGCCTGGCCTCCCTCAGCACCAAGGCTAAGAAGTTCTTATCCTGGGGCTTGCTTCTCACATCCCCACTTTCTGCTCCCCAGACAGGCTGGCTCTCGAGCTCCTTTCCAGCCTCTTCCCTCTGGACAGCTTCCAGCTTATTTGACCTATTTTCTATAAGCTCAAGACAGAGGACATAGAAAGTGCTGCATCACCATAGGGTCTGTGTTGTTCCCAGTTATAAAGGCCAATGTCAAAACAAAATACCACAGCCCCACACCTCATAAATTTAATGGTCGATTCTAATTAATGATCAGCTATGTTTCTTTCTTTACTTTCTTTCCCTAGTGTAAGAGAAAAGAAAGTTCTTTTCTTTTAGTAGATTCTACATTCTACATTTATAAATATCATGAGAGGCTATATATACATTCATAATGATAGCAAAAGTAAAGATTTTCTCTATGCACCCAATCAGGACAGAACTATTTCTCTTTATTTTTAGAAAGCTTTTTCCCCTCTCCATCTCCAGCTCAGTGTCCTAGGTCTCTAGGTACATAGTAGCTATTCAAGAAACATTCATTGGTTGAAATGGATAAAGAGGGTGGGTGGGTGGGTGGGTGGATAGGTAGATGAATGGGTGAATGGGGGGGTGGATGAATGAATGGATGGGTGGGTGGATGGATGGAAGGAAGGAAGGATGGATGGATGGATGGATGGATGGATGGATGGATGGATGGATGGATGGATGGATGGATGGATGGATGGATGGATGGATGAGTGGATGGAAGGATGGATGGATAAATGGGTAGATGGATGGGTGGATGGGTAGATGGATGGATGGGTGGGTGGATGGATGGGTGGATGGATAGGTGGGTGGATGGATAGCTGGGTGGATAAATGGATGGATGAAAAAATGTCCCCGTATTGTCATCTTCCAGGGCACACTCCAAACTTGGTAGAGAACCCACATAATGCTTCTTGGTGGCTCTTCTTCAGGGACCCGCCAATCAAAGGGGCCTCTCTTAAGCCTGTTTTGGGTTTATACAATGGAATTTAGTAATTAAGACACTTTTACTTACTTCTTTGTTTTGTTTGCAGAAGAACTAGATGAAAGCCTGGCTCCCTGGGTCCTGGGTAGAAATTCTGGGCTTCTAGCACAGCTCAGCCATCAGGCACCATGGCATCTACTAGGTCCTGGAATGGCTGTGCACAGTTCAGGGTTTGGACAGGAGTTCAAACAGCTCCTCCAGAGCCCTGAAGTAATTAAAGTTGGAACTTGTTCTTCTTTGTCATGAGTCTGTTAGATTTTTTGGTCTTTTCAGAAATCTTGGCAGCTGCTGGCCCCTCTTTAGAGAGCAGCCTCCCTTGGATGTTCCAAGATGCTGCTGCCCACTGAAAACTACAAAGACAATGGCCCAGGCCACTGGCCCCACAGTATGTCAGAGGCCAGGGGCTCAGTGTCACAGGCCAAAACACACTGCTGTGGCTCAGTGGCTACAACTTCCCTAATCTCCCAACCCCTCCAGTCTGTTTCTCCCTTCTCTAGAGCTGAGCCAGGTCTCAGGAGTCCATTTCTCCCTCTCGATGGGACACCCTTCTTCACATTTCTTCTTTTCTCTTTTTCTTTGCTCCAGTTCCATCTACAGCTTCCTATCATAGCATTAACAACCAGATCTGATCCCACTCCTGATATGGCGTACCCAAGAGAGGGCTTTGAGCCAAGAGAAGACAGGCTGTGGTCATGAGAAATGGAAAGAGCGTCTGTGGATCAAAAAAGGCCATGTCACAGGAAACTTGCAGTGCTTGGCACAGGAAAAGTGCTCTTCGAGTTGTTGCTACTTGGATTATTGGTTGCGCAGTCTTAAAGTGACTGCCCACATATTGCTTATTAGTGGCAAGAGAGAGAGAAAAACAGCAATCATACAATGGGGAAATTGTAGCACCTTGAACGGATGATCAAAATTAACCTTATCTATGAAGAACATCTGTTCAATGGCAATGTGTGGCTCCAGGTATGCAACCCTGGGTAGAGTACTCATCACCCAGGAGTATGTGGGCTGAGACTGCATGACCTCAATCTAACCATGAGGAAATACCAGGCAAACACACAATGAGGAACATGCTATTAAAATAACATGGTGTGTGGTGCTTGCTTTGGCAACACATAGAGTAAAATTGGAATGATACAGAGATTAGAATTGACCCCCTGCACAAAGATGACACACAAATTCATGAAATTAAAAAAAAAAAAAAGGGTGTGTAGGGGGGATGAGGGATCAATGTCATAAAAAACAGATTAAAGGAAGCTAAAAAGATATGACAAGAAAATGCGGTACTTGACCCTAGCCCGGATCCTGTACTAGGAAGGGGGAAGGGGATGCTATAGAGGTCACTGCTAAGTCAACTAACAAAACTGGTATATGGAAACGGAGGAAACAAGATGGCAGCGTAGGTCACAGCTGCACCCGCCGCCTCCCGCAACCACATCAAAATCACAACTAAAATACAGAACCACCGTCACTCAGAGCCTCCTGAGATCTGGATGAACAGAAGCCCCACAACCAGGGGACTGAGGAAGCACCGAGACCGGGAGGAGACGTGGGCGGATCGGGGCTGAATCCCGGAGATGCGGCTGCGGGTCCACACCTGGTGCCTTGGGGTAAACCTGGGAGGGCATCCCAGCAGTGGGGGTTTCCCGGAGGAGTGAGGGGTCCCAGCCCCACAGCAGGCCCCCAGCCCAGGGCTCCAGGGCCAGGAGGAGACGTCTCTACACCTTCAGGTTATGAAACCAGCGGGGACTGTCCCTGAGGGTCGCGGAGGCTGCGGGAGCCCCAGCAGCTCCTCTAAAGGGCCCGGCACGGACTCACTCGGACGCTCCCTCTGAGCCCAGCGCCGGGCAGCAGCCTGAAAGGACCTGGGACCCTCGGGGAGGAACTAACCTGCCTGAAGTTGGGGCGAGAGCTGGAGGGGCGGCTTCCTCCCAGGCAGAAGGGCTGGCAGAGGCCATTGCTCCTTTGGCGAGTCCTCCCCGCACACAGCCGGCAGGCAGGCGCCATGTTTGAATCGCCAGCACCTGACTCACACCTTTGGCCCCGCCCCGTGACTCCCGGAGGCCCCGCCCCTCCCCACCTGCAGCTCATCCAGGCCATTTCCAGGGGCTTTTCTGTGCCAGTGGCCTCTCAAGCCTCATGCTTAGAACTTTCCTAAAATCTCTCAAACAAGCAGCAGCGGGCCCCATACGGCTTGATAAGCGGCCCCAGGCCTGGCACTAGTGGCAGCTGCACTGGCTCATAGCTTGGCCTCTCCTGGGCACCTCCAAGCCCAGCACAAGTAGCAGCCAACTACGATTTGCTGTGTAGCTCATGCTGGGTGGCCCTGGGCAAGGCAATGGCAGAGGCTGACTCTGCACCTCCCGGGAGGCCCCAGAGACAGTGCACCTGGTGGTCAGATTCAACCACGCTGGATTACAACCCTACCACATCCACGAGTGACACACTCAAGGGGCGCCCTTGGTGAACACCAAAGCCCCACTGAAGTAAATCCTGCTCCATAGGGGTGTCTCCAGCACAGCAGCTCTCTGGCTGTAGTTGCAGTTGGTCCTCACAGCCGATTGGCCTGGGGGTCAGTTCCTCCCAGTGACACCAACAGCAACCAAGGCTGAACTACAACAGGACAGGGCACACAGCCCACACAGGGGAGCACCTGGAAGGCCCAGCTCAGGTGACTGGGGAGGCTGAGCCCCTGGACCCTACAGGACACCTACTACACAAAGCCACTCTACATATTCCAGGAGACATAGCAGCTCTACCTAATACATAGAAACAAACACCAGGAAGCAGCCAAAATGTGGAGGCAAAGAAACATGTCACAAAGGAAAGAACAGAAGAAATCTCTAGAAGAGGAACTAAATGAAATAGGTCCAAGCAAGTTAACAAATACAGAGTTCAGGATTTGGTTTATAAGGATGTTTAAGCATACTATTAGGGAAATAACTGAGAAAATCACTGACATAATAAAGTACCAATTTGAAATGAAGGCTATGGGGACTGAAATGAAGAATAATTTACAGGGAATTAACAGTAGAGTAGAGGGCACTGAGAATCAAATCAGCAATTTGGAACATGAGGAAATAAAAAATACTCAACCAGAAGAGCAAAAAGAAAAAGAATCCAGAAATATGAAAACAGTGTAAGGAGCCTCTGGAACAATTTCAAGAGGCCCAAATTCATCTTATTGGGGTGCCGGAAGGAGAGGAAAGAGAATAAGAAATTGAAAACCTATTTGAAAAAATAATTACAGAAAACTTCCCCTACCTGGGGAAAGAAATAGACTTACAAGTCCAGGAAGCACAGAGGGTCCCAAACAAGAGGAACCCAAAGAGGCCCACAGCAAGACACATCATAATTAAAATGCCAAAGGTTAAAGACAAAGAGAGAATCTTAAAAGCAGCAAGAGAAAAGCAGTTAATTACATACAAGGCAGCACCCATACGACTGTCAGCTGATTTCTCAACAGAAACTTGCAGGCCAGAAGGGAGTGGCAAGAAACATTCAAAGTGATGAAATACATGAAACTCTACCCAGCAAAGCTATCATTTAGAATTGAAGGTCAAACAAAGAGCTTCTCAGACAAGAAAAAGCTAAAGGAGTTCATCACCACCAAACCAGTACTACAGGAAAAGTTGAAGGGTCTTCTTTAACAAGAAGCTAATGAACAAAAGAATCTGATGAACTAAATAGATCCAGAGACACTGATGCCTGTAACAGATGATCATATTTCAGAGGGAAGAGGGAAGAGGGAAGGGGGTGTAGGGTGGGAAGAGATTAACCAAAGTAGTTATAGGCATATATGCATAACCCATGGACACAGACAATAATGGGGTGAAGGCCTGGGGAGGGGGTGGGAATGAGGTGGAGGGGGTCAATTCCGGGGGAAAATGGGATACCTGTAATACTTTCAACAATAAAGATAAATTTTAAAAATTTTTAAAAAAAAATTGATATATGGAGGGCAGATTAAACAAATGTACTTTGTTCATATTTTCATCTATCAATCTCAGTTTGAACATTCAGTTAATAGAAAGACTTTAGACCCAGCAGGAAATTCTCTAAAGATATTTTTCAATGGGTGATAGGTTTTAAAGTGTCTCTAGGCCTTCTGGGATGGATGGCAGACAATTAGCCTGCCTCTTGCCTGAGAAATCAGACTAATTACTGGTGAGGCTTGGCTAATGGGGTCTTTTGTGAACTCCCTCCCTAAATGAGAAATCTTGAACTTTTCACAAAAACTCAATCTCATTTGTGCTGCTGATTCCTAATATTTCTAAATAATTGCTTGGCCTCTGGGCTTTTGTAGTCAAATAACCCAAATCAAACCAAGCTGCTGTGATGGGAAATTTTTATTTTGTGTGAATCTACTGGAAGAAACTTAGACTCAGTTTGGAATCACCATAAGCAAAGACTAGCTCACTCTGGAGCAGGTTTCGTGGACCTGGGCTAAGAAGTGAGTTTACCCCATCTGGCCTGAAATGGCTTGTAGAGATGCTCACACGGTAAACACTGGCGTGTTTCAGAGCTCACAATCTGCAAGGTGCAGGCTAGTCCCCTGACCCAAAGCCAACTGCTGCACATGGGCAGGGTCAAGGCAGAGGAGACAAAGTCCAGGGAAGCCCGTTAACTGTCCTGTACCAACCTAGAAAGGAAGCAAAAGAGTCAGGGAAGGTAAGAGGTGTTTGAACCTCGAAAACCTTAGTAATGACAGGGTCACCCACCAGCAGAAGGTCATCTGAAGAGAGCTGAACTTGAAACACAGATACATATAAACAATGATAGGAGGAAAAGGTAAACAACTCAGCTTGGCAGAAGGCCGGAGAGGGTTCCAAAAGTGACTTAGAGCTGAGGTGGATCCTACACGGTTGGAGGGACCTGCTCCAGCAGAACCTCCAGTGACCTTGAAGGGCATGAATGTTCCACCTATTAGTCCTTTCTTCATAGTTCTTCCTCATCAAGGATTTTCACAACTGTTGAAATACTGGGAATGCTGGGTGCTTTGGGGTTCCTTTTATAACATTAAATTGCACTGAATTGCCTCCTAGCTGATTCTGAGTTCTTCCTCGACTGTTTTTTCACCAGCTGGTTCTTTCCACAAACTTTGAGAAGACCCATAGCTTCTTGGGATATTTTGGGTCCCCAATCTATCCTGACTGTGGAATAGAAAAAATTCTTCTTTTTGGCTTAATAAAGGTACCATTCAACTTTTTTAAAAAATTGGTAGAAAACTTCAAAAAGATAAAACAAAGAGGAACAGACGTGGTTTCAGGATGCAGTTTTTATTGTAATGGGAGATTTGGCAAAAGTTAGAATCCAGGAACTCCAGTTTGCTTCCCTCTCCTCCACTCAGCCCAGAACTTCCTGACCAAAATCGGCCTTAAATCCTTCAGCGTCTTTCTCCAGGCCCATTCTTAGCATATGCTCCCTCCAGGAAATAAGCTTGGACAGGGGCCTCAGTCGCCACATGTGAGACTGTATAGGTCAGTAAAGGTCCATGCCTAGGCAGAGAAAGAACATTTCTGTGACCAAGGCTCTCAAACTGTGTTATGCATACAGACTACCTGGTGAACTCATTAAAATTCATATTTTGGGGCCTTTCTTCCACATTCAATAGGTCTGGGGTAGGGCTCAGGAAAGTGCATTTTTTAAGTCATTCTCAGTAATTCCAATTCAGGTAGGAAGAAAACACTCTGAAAGCCTGTTTTTGGGCTACAGCATCATAATGACAGTCTTAAGGAACTGGTACCAAGTCTTAACAGGAGTAAAGGCTCATTTCCGTCCACCTCTAGACTAAAATGGAGTCATTCCCAGGATCTGGACCCTCAAGAGTTCCCCTGGCTCAATCTCCCACTCCACGGTGGCTCTCTGTGAGCCCATGTTACCCACAGCAGCTGCTGACTCTTTTAAAAGATCACGAGGGAGCAAGATGCCACAGCCTCCCCTGCAAAGCGATTCCAGTGTTGAATCACGCTTCAGTTAAGTTCTCCCTTACACTGAATCAATCCTCTCATTGCAAGACTCATCAGCTCTTGCTCTATTCTCTGTGGAGACGGAAAAACAAGCCAGTGTGCAGTTTCTAACCCCGTTTTATTATAGCCATTCTAGGGAGCATAAAATAGCATCACATTGTTGTTTTGATTTGCATTTCTCTAATGCTTAATGGTGTTGAGCATCTTTTTATGTGCGTATTTGCTATTTGTGTATCTCCTTTGGAGAAAGTTTATTCAAGTCCTTTGTCCACTTTATGAGTTGTTTTTATTGTTGAGTTGTAGGAGTTCTTTATACATTCTGCATATTAAGCCACATCATACATATGACTTGCAAATATTTTCTCCCGTTCTGAGTTGTCCTTCCACTTTCATGATAGCAAGAGTGTCCTTTGAAGAACAAGTTTTTAATTTTGATAAAGTCCAATTATCTTCTTTGAGGGGCAAATGGGCGCTTGGGCTTTAGGTGTGATATCTAAGAAACTATTGCCTAGCCCAGCAGGGCGTGGCTCAGCGGTTGAGCGTCGACCTGGGATCCAGGTGATCAGGGTTCGATTCCTGGTCAGGGCACATGCCCAGGTCGTGGGCTCGATCAATGACTCTCTCATCATTGATGTTTCTGTCTCTCTCTCTCCCTCTCCTTTCCTCTCTCTGAAATCAATAAAGATATATTTAAAAAAAAAAAAAAGTAACTATTGCCTAATTTAAAAAGCACAAAGATTTATAACTATGTTCCTCTAAATAAATATTACCTTTACCCTCTTGTGAAACAATGCAAGAACTTTGGAACATTTTATTTACCCCTGTAGCCTACATTCTATTGTTGTCAAACAGTTAAAATATATACAGGTTGAAATCCCGTGTAACTTATTACCATAATCATTTTATGCAGTAAGTGGTTTTTAGCTATACTTACATATTTACCACAATTTTTGTTTTGATTTCTTACTAAAATTAAGTAGTCCATCAGGGCTTATGTTCCTTCTGCACAAAGAAATTTTTTTGGATTTTCCTTCCTTAGTGAGGAACTGTTGTTGTTCAAGTCTCCCAATTTTTAAAGTCTTTATTTTACCCTCATTCTTGAAGAATATTTCTGTTATGTAGAGAATCCTTGGTTGAGAGCTATTTTCTTTCAGCACTTTGAAGATATTTTCTATTGTCTTGTTTCCAATGTTACTACTGAGAAATCAGAAGTCTTTTGAGGATAATTCTTCTTCCATTGAAAACTTTTTAAGATTTTTTTCAGTCTCACTGTGATGTGTCTAGATATGGATTCCTTTCTATTTATCCCACCTGCCACCTATTGAACTATTTAAATTTATGGCTCAATGTCTTCTATCACTTATGGAAAATTCTGAGCTATTATCTTTCAATATTGTGTCTACCACACTCTCCTCCCCTTTCTGAACCCCAATTACGAGTGCTTGGCATGCTCACAATGTCCTCTACGTCCTTTAACTCTTACTCATTTCCCATCTTTTAGTCCCTTCTGCCTTACCATCCAGTTTACCAAGTCTTTCTTTAGCTGTATTTCATCTGATATTAAACAGCTTGTTCTTTTTCTTTTTTCAGTACTAGAATTTCTAATTGTTTTTCAAATAAAAAATTCCTTCACAACTTGAATATCTGGAGTCCCTGGGGTCTATTCCTATTATTCTCCTATTGGTTCTGCCTCAATGTGTATTGCTTCATCATGCTCCTTCACTTAAAAACTTTCAGAAATAATTTGAGAATTTGGATGATCCTCCTCCAGAGAGGGTCTTTCTTTCTTTCTGCCAGGTCCTGGAAAGCACCAGCCATCCATGACCAAGACCTGAGCTTTCTTCCAGAGCTGGAGTACAATGACTACCTCCATTCCATCAGTCTTTTTGCTGATGTCTCCCCAACTTGTAATGGGATGAAGCCAAACTTTTTTCTCAAGTAAAACACATTTGCATGCTTAAAACTTTCTATGGTCTTGACACTTGAAAGGTCAGCTTGACCTTAAACAAAATCATTGGTTTACACTTTCTTTCCTTGAGGTTTTTGAAAGTTCTGCTTTGCATTTTGCCTTGCTTTGCATGTTGTGAAAAGTCTAACACCGTCTAATTATCATGCCCTTTTCAGTTATTTTATCTGTTTTGTCTGTAGACCCTGAGAGCTTTTATCTTTACAGTCTAATATTGTTTCTAAGGTATGTCTTGGAGGTGATTACTGAGAGTCAATTTTTCTGCTAAGTCTTCTTTTATTTAAGAAAAGTTTTCTTAGACTATGCCTTTTTTAAAACTTCTCATTTTGAACAAATGTTAGATTTACAGAAGAGTTGCATTAATAGTTCAAAGAGTTCCTATATATTCCTGTCTTTCTCCTGTTAACAACCCATGAAAACATAGTAAAATGCTCAAAATCAGAAATTAACATTAATTTACTATTAAAACTCCAGACCTTGGATGAATTTCACCAGTTTTCTCATTGCTGTCCATTTGTGGTTTCAAGAACTTGTCTAGGATTCCACATTGCACTAATCCCCTTAGGCTCCTCCAGTCTGCAACAATTCTTCAGGTTTTCCTAATTTTTCACCTTGACACTTTTGAAGAGTATTGATAAGTTATTTTGCAGAATACCTTTCAGTTGTATTTGTCTGATGTTTTCACATGATTGGAATAAAGTTATGTACCCTTTTTGCAGTTTTATTACAGAAATAATGTACGTTTCTCAGTAAATCACATTAAGGAGTTCATGAATATGCTTTATTGTTGGTGATGCTTTTATCACTTGTTAAAGTGCTATCTACCAGGTTTCTCTACTGTAAAGTTACTATCTTCCCTTTTGTAGTTAATGGATACCTTAGAGACGTACTTTTGAGACTATGCAAACACTGTTACTATGCAACTTTTGCTCACTATTTGTTTTTCTTCTTCTTCAGTAAGATGGGCCCCAAGTGATGGCCACCTCCTGGTTCTTACACTCTTGTGTAAACCCCTCCCACACTGTACCAGGGTTGGTATGTGTGGCAGAAGTGATATGCCACTTCCAAGATTAGGTTATAAAACACACCAGGCATTTTTTTTTTAAATAAAAGATACTGAGGCCGGGCCGGGCGTGGCTCAGCGGTTGAGCATCAACCTAGGATCCAGGTGATCGGGGTTCGATTCCCGGTCAGGGCACATGCCCGGGTTGCAGGCTCGATCTCCGGTCAGGGGCTTGCAGGAGGCAGCCCATCAATGACTCTCTCATCACTGATGTTTCTATCTCCCTCTCTTCCTCTCCTTTCCTCTCTCTGAAATCAATAAAGATATATTAAAAAAAAAAAAAAAAAAAAAAGATACTGGGGCTTTCATCTTGAGTATGTTTTTGTGTGTGTTCTGTCTCTTCGAACACTTGTTCTGGGGAAGTCAGTTGCTGTGTTGTTAGCAGCCCTATGGAGAGGCCCACATGGCAAGAAACCACATAAGTGAAATTGAAAGCAGATCCTCCGGCCCCCGTCAAACCTCAGATGACTGTGGCTCTGGCTGAGACTTTAATTGCAGCTTTGTAAGACTCTGAGCCAGAATCACTACTCAGTTAAGCTACTCCTGTATTCCTGGTCCACAGACTATAATGCAATGAATACTGTTTCACTGCATTAGCTTTAGGGTAATTTGTTACCCAGGAATAGATAACTAATACAGTCTGAATCTCTTAATTTGCCAATACTAGAAGCCACATATGTCTACAGATGCTTTTGCATTATAATGGCAGAATTGAATGGTTGTGACAAAAACCTTCATCCCCTTTATAGAAAATGTGTGCTGACCCTTGCTCTAAACTGAGGCCATAATGACCATTTTAATATTGCAATCTGATCATTCGCTGCCCTGCTCAATCTTACAGTGATTTCCTGTTGCCTGTAGGATAAAGAGGCCATGGACGATCTGATCCGTGCCTATCTTTCCTGCATTATATCCTGGCACCCACCCCACTCCCCTCTGCTTTCAGTGCTCCAACTGCACTGTACTTTTCAGTTTCTTTCTTTCTAAGTTGTTTATTGGAGCAACACTGGGTAATGATTATGTAATTTTCAGATATACAATATTATAATTTGACATCTGTGTGCTCTATCACATGCTCCCCACCTGCAGGCCAGCTTCCTTCTGTTACCATATATTTGACCCCTTTAACCCACGTAGCCCCCACCCCCTTTCCCCGCTGGTAACCACCAATCTGCTGTCTGTATCTGAGTTCGTTCTTGTTACTTTTTAAATATTTCACGAGTAAAATCATATGGCTTTGCCCTTTTCTGTCTACTTTCACTTAGCATGATACTCTCAAGATCCATTCAGTTTCTGGAGCGCACGCTGCCCACACTTATTTCAGGGACTGTATGCTAGATACACCCTTTAGAATGCCCTTCCTCTATTCACTCCCTCACTTGGCTCACTTCTACCCATTTTTCAGGGGTCAGCTTAAACATCACTTCCTCCACGCAGCCGTCTGTGAACTCCCCAACCTACATGAGTCCACTGGTTCCCAGAGCTCTCAGCCTAACTTGCTGGTGACATCCATTTACTTGTAATTAGAGTGTTTCCACTACTCTGTAGGGAAACACTAACCCTCTGTCTTGTTCAATATGGTATCCCAGCATTGAGCTTAGTATCTGGCACATAGTAGGCACTTAATATTCCTCACTCTTCCTTACCTTACTGAATTGTCAACTGTCTCCTGATACAGTCCACTTCTGTCTCCACCACAGCTCCCCTAGTTGAGCCAACTATCACGTGTCTGGATTCTTTCAAAAGCTAGTTTGGCAAGTCTTCCCACTCTGGATTTTTCTCCACAGTGCTCGACTAACATTTCTAAGATGCAAATCTGATGACTTCCCACCGTTCTCTAAACAGTATAAAACCCTTGGAAGACTTACAAAACCCTTTGTAATTTAGACATTCCTTCTCTGTCAAAAGCACTTACGTTAGTCAAAAGTATTTCCTTTCAGGTCTTTAACTACAAGTTCTCTCTCACCTCCGAATCTTTGCTAATTAGTCTCTTCTCCTGCCTAAAACAGTATTCCCCACACCTCTTTCACACAGGTATCTCCTACAGTGTTTGGGGGTCATCTTAAGACATCTCTGCCTCCTGGAAGCCTCCTCACACTCCCCAAGTCTGGTTTAGAGGTCCCTTCTTTAGTACCCTATGCCCCATTGCTCCCAACACCCCCTACACACACCATTTGTAACATTAATCACACAAAAAGCTCTAAGAAAAGGAACTATCTGGCTTCTTTTCCATTGTATTTCCAGTATTTACACAGTGCCTGGCACACAGAAGGAGGCAAAAAAATATTTACTAAATACATGAATTTTAATGCTTCAACACTAAAGCAATTTTTCATAATTTTGAAAGAAAACTTTGAAAGCTCACATTGACTCTTCCTACTTCTAATACTGTACCCTTCAACTTATCCAGCATGGTCCCCCCACTCATTTCAACCAACACCCCTAAATTCTTACTACCTTACATTGTACCCACCTTTCAAATTCCCAAAACATGAATTAATGTAGGATCTGATTTTACCCTTCAGGTCCCAGACCACTGGGCTCAGGGGCTTCACGAAGCCACAGCACCTTCCTAATTGGCTCCATTAAAATGTTACGGCTTCTAACCCTACTGGGCCCTCAAGTGACTCCTGTGGTGCTTCTGTTTCCAGCCTGTTCCCCCCTAGCATGCGTCTAAGCAGTTACCACTCACCTCAAGCCCCCAGGCTGTTCTACGCCCGCTCGCTCTCAACAGATGACCCTGCTCCTCCGTCACCAATGAGGGGAACACACATGGTTCCTTTCTTTGCTCTAAACTTCTCCTTCCTCTTGTCCCTATTCCTCCCTCAAGCTGAAGCATTCATCTGTTCTTGAACCTGCTTCTGGCCTGCTCTTGGGCTCCGCCACATCAATTCTGGCATTGTCACATTTCATATTAATGTAATCACGGTCTCACGATGCTTTCTCGCTGTGCTGCATCAGTGGAGGGACAGCCACCCCGCTGCTGGTAGGTCAGTGCGCACCGAGATGGCACGGCTCTTCAGTGCTTGACGTGCCTCGTTATCCAGGGAGCCTGAAGTCCACCGACAGGGAAGTGATGATGCTGCCATCCTTCCGCGCACTCCGGCTCCCCCGATGAACTAAGCAGAGCTTGGTATCATCCACCCAGACCACAAAGATAAAGGAAAGAACTATGTGCTGTGAATGGGACTGAGACGTAACAAGTCTTCTGCTCTCCCACTAATTCTCAAGAGTCATGCATAACCAGTTACAATAAATGTATCCTGTCTTGGCCATTTGATTCTCGTGGTTAAAACCATGCTGTATTGTTTCGGGGTTTGTTGTTGTCAACATGACCTCAAATACAAGCCAACAATAGGAACTTGAGAATTAGCAATTACAATCCTGGGGATTACTCAGAGAATCACGGGCCACATCTCCTCTCATACTGTTACCCCCAAGCCTTCAGTGCTTTTGTCAGCATCTTTTCTAAGTCACAGAAATCAAAAAATATCAAACTACATAAAGCAGAAAGAAAGGTTTGTGAACACAAAGGGATTTCTAACTGGTTGGTGATAACTGGCTGGTGAGCCACAGGATGGAGGTCTGGGAAGGCCAACACCACCACAGACCACTCACAAAGACCATTACCATGAAGCACTTTAGATTTCTGAAGTCTAGCTGGGAATTTTCGGGAAGCAAGGACTGCAACAGTGTTCCTCAGACCTGCACACCCACTTTCTTCTCCCCCCACCCTTCCAAAAAACATACTTAGCAAAGGCTTCGCATTAATTTTGACACAAGGATAGAAGAAATAGGAACTAGCTCTCAAAATAAAAAGGAAAAGCAAACCCTTTATACTTAAACTCTACCTTAAAGCAAAGATTAATTACGTTACACTTTCTTTCATCCTTTTAGCTGTGCTCACTTGTCAATCTTTGAAAAAATATGTAAGCATTAAACATTTTAAGGACCTTTCACAAACCAAATGACAGTAGGTTTTTATTAACATATCTTACAATGTTGATTATTCCTAGTTTTATAATTCCTGCTTAATTATAAAGACTGATTTAGCCTCTACAGTAATGTACTGTATTTAAATGATCATTCATACAAGGTATCACACCAGTACATTTTTTTGAATAATATACACACAGCACTCTAACTTGGACCTGTTATTTTTAAAAGTAGGTTTATAAATGGGATTTTAAAAAGTTATGGGGGGAAATTAAAGTTCTAGTTTAGCAGCATGCATGTGTGAATTCAAGTACAATTTTCAACCAAGTGCTTTTTAAAAATTTACTGGTGACTAATTCACCAATATCAAAATAAACACTATCAAACCCAAATTTTAATGTTAAGGCTAATATTTTCACTTCACATCCATATGCACAACCATAAAACATTCCATTTTAAATATGTAGTAATCAAAGTCTGAATACATTATACCATGTATATATAGCATCAGAGTTTCAAACTGTAGAATTATTCAAGTTCATGAATCCTGAAACAGTATTTACTAGAGATGTAAATTAGCATTTTGCTCTTCAACCACACTTACAAATGGTCTGGTATTCATAATGATGCAAAAAATATGACAGGCTGAACTTATGATACATTATTTTAAAAAGTAGCAATGAGTTGGAAAGGACAGCTATTTAGTTAAACAGAATCATTCTAGTCTTTCAGAAAGTTATCTTAATATTTTGGAAATGTATATAAAAATAGCAAGCTATTTCCATGTATTTTATTGTAGAGCTATAGGTAATTTTTTGACTTTTTTAACACATTGGAATATGTACTGTTCTGCTCTCTCTATTTTAATCAAGGCCATCATTTAATGTCCACTTGCATATTCTGTAATATCATGTCATTCATGATTTTTAGAAGCTAGATCTGACTTTGTTTTCATATTTATCATTAGATTTTTTTGTTTATTTTTACATGTAAAAATGTAATTTTACATAACAAGCCATGTAAGTCCAAAGTACCAGGAATTGCTTGATAGCACTATGTATGAAATAATCATCAACTTAATTATTTGGAAGGAAAAATCTGGTAGCAATATATAACATGCTTTTCTGTAACTTTCCTTCTCCATTAATTGAGTGGGTTTAGCTCAATCATCCCCATTGTTACTGACTTAAAAACCCTACATACATAAATTGCTTTTCACAGCAGCATCTAAGAAGAATGCAGATGCATGGCTCATTCATGAGGGTCCTCACCACGAACATTTCCCCCCACTTTTTAGGAAACCAAGCAGAGATAGCAGTGATTACATTGCACAAATACCATACAGAGGAACCTTTTGAGCTGATAGAAAAGTTCCAAAACTATGCTTCATTTGTGGGGAAGTCTGAGCATTTCCAACCCAGTCATTTAAACAAAAATGTGGTTGGTAATAAAAGGTGAGCTTGCGCAGATTCAAAATCTGCCATGTGGATGCTCTTAAAACTGTTGATTTTATAGTCAAATCTATCTGTTACTACCTCCAGTAATTCACCCAAATGAAATGGAAAATTTTGATTTTTTAAGGACTCCCTCCCACAAGCACACACGTATGTATCTCCCAAACTGTACTGTATTATATTAACAGCAACTACCTACTTATCTTACAATTATTTCAATTATTTACCTGGGGAGAATATTTATGAAATTCCTGAGAATGAATTAAGTTTTCAGCAAAGCCTTAAACTTTTAACAGATTCCTCACAATAAGAAAAAATTTTAAAGTTCTACTATTAGACCAACTTTTACTATACAATATTTCACATAAATCATGTTTTACATTTTTTTTCTAATTACATACAGCAAAAATCTCAAATCAACACAAGAATGGTGAGGGAAAAGATGCATTATGTTTAGTAGATGCAAATTAAAACACACAGATATAAAGAAGCAGTAAAACTTTAAATAAACCACACCCACTCTATCAATGAATCGCTGATATGCATTGCTGGGAGAATCAGTTTTAAATAATTTTGTCAAGTTGTGCTTCTTATTAATTGTAGGTTTTGTTTAAAATGACCACTAAAGAATGATTTAACTTGTAACTTATATTCTCCAGATACTTTTAAAAATTATTATACCATTAATGTGATTACCAAGCACCTAATTTTGGAAAGGCTTTATAACGTATGTTTTCTTTTTTCCCCTCAGCAAAAGCGTTAATCCCCCAAATTAAGTTAAAGTTTATTGTTGATAAATCCTTAATGAAAACGATGATATAATGCAATGTTGAGGTGGTGAGTCAGAGCCCATTGTAATGTGGACCCCATCTTTTATTGATGTGATCAAAAGTATGAGAAATCCACTGTTGTTCAAGAACTTTGTATCTTTCCTTACAAATGTAGAGAGGCTTGCCTCGCCTAGAATGAAAAAGGTGAAAAAGGTATTAAAAGTAATAAAATACAATAAAGATTTCACACACATTTTTAAAAATAGTTTTCATGGCAAAAATGTCACATAGTAATTTGATTTACTTCATTTTTCCTTAGCATGTTGATGAGGAAAATATCTCAAAAACTAGAAATAGCTCTAAATTAATGACTGTCAGAATTTAATATAAAAAATACTATTATTATGACACAGCGAGAAGTGGCACATTGTTCTTACTGACCAAACTTCAATGAAACACCTGAAGACACCCACGCACATCTCACCTGAGATCTCGGTCCTCCTCTCCATGAGCATCCAAATACACAGAACCCCAGAGGCAGAACCTGTGGCCTCGAATGATGATAATCACCGACGCATTGATCAAAAGGAAAATCCCTGTCCCAGCACCACAGTTCTGAGAATGCTAAAAAATAAAAAATACATCAATTAACTTCATAAGCAAATGGACTTTATACAAGAAAATCAAGAATCCCTTAAGTAAACAACTTCTTACATAAAACAGGTATGTTTTTAAAAATTTTAACAAGATTTCATCTAAGTTAAATTTACAATCTTATTTCTAACATTCTATTAATAATATATTAGGAGGAATTTGGGAAAGAATTATCTAGAAAGGCAGTTAAAAGCCAATCTAAACCTAATTCAGAGGCTAGCATCTACAACAGTATATATGACTGTTTTCAATGCACAACATTCAAATGTAGGACAGTGGGAGTAGGAAGAGGGGGAAAACTGTACTTAAGAAAGGCTTTACCCAAAGCCTCAGGCATTTTGTTTTGTTTTTCCATTTTTTGTTTCTTTTAACCCTTCTACTACTGGATTAAAAAGAACGAAAGCAAACTAGAACAAAAAAGAAGAACAAAATCTTTACAGCTATTGTTTGTTCCATTCAAAGAGTAAACTTTTAGAGTGGGCTTGACCATATATGCCACATTTCCAGGTGATATGAGATTAGAGTTTTCATAAATTTTATATTATTTGCAGTGCTTACCAATACACATTCACAGTAACTCTGTTGTTTGCAGCAAAGTCCTTTCAGGCATACAAAAGTACCACAAACAAGGCAAACGGCAGGATCTTTAGGAACCTTGGTGCAGACACTACAGGTTTTTCTGTGGTAGTACTGAAAAATGGTGTTATAATTCTCAGGTAACTGTAGCAAGTGTGGTAACTTCCATCTTGACTCTTGGATAAGCAAGGCCTAAAACATTATCCAAAAATATTCATTAGTCCTATGTATTTAAGTCATTAACACAAAATACTTATTTTGTTAAAGGACTTTTTTAAAGAACAGAAAAACTGTCTCCAAAAATGTGACCTATTTTTTTTATTAACATTCTTCTCATTTCCATTTTACAAATGACTAAAATAGTATTTCAAAAATTATCACTCTATTTTAATGTTGTTTCTACTTAAAATATGATGCAAGGTTTAGATTAAGCACCCTAAAACACTTAACCTTGTTATTACTTTAAAGGAAAAATATTAAATATAACTAAGCGTGCATGGAAAATATATCTAGATATACTTGTTTTTAAATACATTTTTAAACGTTTTTTAAAAACCAAGTTTTGACCTTCCTCAGATAAACAAATAACTCATTGGCTTTTTCTATAGGGAAGGTCATAGTTTTAACTCATTATTTCTACTTCAATACTTTAAAATCTAGAGTCTCTTTCCTAGAAGATGTAAAATCTTCTTACACCTCAAGCTAAGACCTTTTAGACCTGCTAATCCAAACCTTTGATCTTTCTGTGACAGTTCTCTTTCCAATAAGCTTACAAGTTCTTCATATATCTTAAAATTCCTTTGTCTCTTCCAAGTCTAACAGTATGATTATTTAAGGAGTCAATAAAAACCTGACAAACTAAAAGTGGCACAGTAATACCTTAGCTTTGTTGACTGAAATATTTCTGCTTTTACATTCATAAACAAATATTATGTAAGTAAATCATTATTCACTATACTTAGTTTAATAAATGCTTCCAAGAACAGATGACCTGAAATTTTAAATTCTTCATTATCCTCTTAACTACTAGCATATCACCACTATGGCAAGTGAGTACTATTCTTTTTACATACCTTTCCTTGTTCTGCATGTCTTTCAGTAAATGAATTTATCTCAGAACACCACTGTGCTATAATATCAAATGCTGGAACTGGCCAATCCAGACAGGAGGCACTGATGAATGGATGTTCTGTTTGGTAAAATGTTGGCAGAAGTCCCAGGCAGCTGGAAAGAACTGAAAATTCTTCTTCTTCCTTTTAGACACAAAATAGAAAATTCTCAAGACATTTCCCATTATAGATATTTTAAGTGTCATTCTCATCAATTACTTTTGGATAGTAAGAAAACTTTCTTAACTCAATCAACTAAAGAAAAGTACAGGGATTTGAAGGAGCAAAGAAGAGAGACAAAGGTTCCTAGCTGTTATATCCAAATATCCCCTTAATATTTCTATTTGAAATTTAACTCCTAAGTGCCATAGCATCTGCTTCTTTTATACATTTATTTTCTAAATAGTGTTGCCACGTATCTGATGAGTACAGTCTACAGACTCTAATTACTCTATGAGATCAAATGTTATTTTGGGGCAAAGGAAAAGTGACTTTTGGTTAAAAAGACACAGCTGTCAGTGTGGATGAAGAACAGGAGTAAACCATGGAATCACAAGAAGCAGTGCTAAGTAATTTGCCTGGATCTTGAATGAGTATGAAACAAAGTCAGTTTTAAAAGGAGGAGGGAGTTTTAAAAAACTGCAGAGAACCCAGTGCCAAACAATCTGAAGATCCACTCAATAAAAAGGAACCAGAGAAATCAGTCATCCAAGCACTCATATTTTGAAAGTTTATTTTTAAGGAGTTTGTTAGTCTTATAAACACCAAAATATACTCCTCAATCCCTTTTTATTTAACTGAAAATCCATTTCTGAGGCTAGTATGTCTACCTTCCCCTGTCCACTGGATCAGTACCTATCATCCTTCAAGTTCCAGCTCCCCAAGGAAGCCTCCCTGACCCCACTTAATGAGACTTTAGGTTACCCAGTGCCATTCAAATAAAATTAATCCTCCCACAAGTTGTGAACACTTCTGTTCTTGGATATTTGAATATTAGTGAATTTAAAGATAAATCAGCCTTTCCTATAAGACTATGGGAGTGGTTCCTGTGAGTAAGAGCTCCGTCTTCCCAGGGCTGCACACATAGTTGAAATTCAGCCAACATCTCTTTGTAAAATTGAACTAATTATGTAGATTAAGTACAAATTTCTGAAATATGATACAAAGATGAAATAAAGATGAAAAAGCAAATAATATGAAAGCTAACAAGGATCTTAATTTTTTAAAATCTCTAGAGATGAGGCCACAAATCATTTAAAAGAAAACTGCAAAATGTATAGATTTGCAATTAGAATCAAAGGGAGCAACAGAATAAATTTTAATAAAACATTTTTTGGATCAAAGTATGAAACATGAGTAAATAAAAGGAAATACTCTACAAATCAAACATTTTGTTGTTCTAAAATTATATAAATGCCATCGTATCTTCAAATAACCAGCTTTCTGACCAACATAACTTTTAAAAGGATATTAAAAGCAGATAATTAGTGATAAATACATCAATAGAGATAGTGATAACTATATCAATATCAATACTATGAGCCTGTTAAAGTATTAGGCATTTATTAGCACTGATCTAATCCAAAACTACTCAAATATCAAATACTAGTAATATTATTATAAAAGTGAGTGAATGCTGACAAAACAAAACATAGTAATTATTCTAAATATTTATTCATTTGAGTTAGACTAAAACAAGGCTCCCTAATCTCTACCCCAAATTATACCTGGCAGCTTGGTAAATCTTCCCCAAAAAGGTGATGCTGAAGAAGGCTGGTGATTCTGAGGAAAGGTAAGCAGAAGTCCTGTAAGTATTTTTCCATGGATTCAGGAGACCAAGCAATGGGGCTAACCTAAAGTTAAAAAAAGAAAACCTGAACAATTCATTCTACAATAGATAGAGCTTTAAAAATTATATTCATAATGGCAACAAAATCTAAATTTTAACTAAATAACCACTACATCTAATCTTAGAGAAAACATACCATTGCACACTCCTGAGCTCCTTCTTCATGGTATAACTTTCCTTTAGATAGTTCACTTATCACAAAGCTCAGGAGTCCTTTATAAGACTTTTCTGCATCACACGGATTCTAGAAAAAATTAAGATATCAGTTCTCTCAGTCACTGAATTTACAAAAAATTAACATTGAAAAAAACATTTTTAATGAGGATAATACAATTATGATTACATTATTTTTCAAGTATGTAAACTTCAATTCCTCAAAACCTATACATTTACACAATTTTTGTGACTTCTGTAACTTTAAGGCTTGTAACAAAAGAAAAACAAAACTGCCCAAATATAAAGGGACAAAGTCCAAGGTTTAGAAATAAATGCAGAAGACCTCACTGTACAAGGGAAACATTAACTTTTTTAGCCTAAAGGTGTTCCATTTCCAATTAAAATACTGTTAATAACTCATTTTGTCTTTCAAACATCTAATCTCATTCATTCATACCTCCAAACTAAATGACTTTACTGAACTACTAAATGACAAATTCAGACAAGACACTGACTTTTTTGAGAGCTCCTGTGTGTTTCCAGGCTGATCTATCTTCCTCATTGCATTTAACTGAAAGCGCCGCAAGAGCTTGTGTATACAGTAGGGTGAAAAGCACCTTCACAATGCAGGTGAAGTGGTCTGTAAGAGAAAGAAAAGATTAGTATTTCTTTGGAATCTAGATATTTTATACTCAAGATAATTTCACAAATATATACCTTTCCTTGCATGTGTAACTGACTTTTGTTCAACATTTAAGTAGTTAATAAAATGAGATTATAATGTCATAATATATTTCTACTCAACAGATCTGAAATTATGAAAGCAAAGTTCCCTTATTCACTGAATATGTGCTTAGCATAGTGGGAGGTGTGCTGTGTTTTAGAAGACCAGAACGCTAATGCCAATCAACCTTGAATAGCTGTGTAATTTTAGCATATCCCCTTACTGGACATCATGTGCTTAACAATGTCTGGGAGTCTCACTGCTTAAAACCAATATTTTGTCTACTTCTAACATGATATAGATCTTATAAATAATAATGTAATGTAATACAAATGATACAATATAGAACTTCTAAAGTAAAATAAAAAGAAATCCCAATATTTTAGGTACTCTGAGTTTTAGAACTCAATGAAAACTATAACAATGCAAAAACAGTAGTAACAATAATGGAAATTGCCTGGTACATATTAGTTACTTGATAAGTGGTAGCTTAATAGTCATAATTAATATTTATAAATACCTAATAACAGAAAATTTCCTCAAATGTCTCATTCAATCCTCAGAACTGTGTCAGTTGGGAAACTAAGCTTCAAATGGATGTGCCAGTGGTAACAAAACTAATAAGAACCCAGGTCTGAATTTGAATCCACACAACATCAATCAGATTCAGTATTTATTCTATTATTTTATGCTGCTCAGTTCGTTGGGCATCGTCCCACGTACCAAGAAGTTGCTGGTTCAATTCCAGGTCAGGGCACATGCCTGGGTTGTGGGCTCTATCCCCAGCAGGGGGCATGCAGGAGGCAGTTGATCAATGGTCTGCTCTCACATCAATCTTTCTTTCTCCCTCTTTCCCCCTCTCCCTTCCTCTCTAAAAATCAATAAAAATATTTTTTAAAAGCCCTGGCTGGGGTGGCTCAGTTGGCTGAGTGTCATCCCATGCACCAAGAGGTCACCGGTTCAATTCCCAGTCAGGGAATATGCCAGGGTTGAGGCTCAATCCCCAGTAGGGGTCGTGCAGACAGCAGCCGATAAGATGCCTCTCTCTCATCAATGTTTCTCTCTCTCTCTCTCCCTCTCCCTTCCTCTCTCTCTCTAAAATCAATAAAAAACATTTTTAAAAAATATACATTTTTTTAAAAAGATCAAATTGAAGTACACACGAATAATATCTTCTCCAGTAACCCACAGATTTTTCTTTCATTTTATTTTTAAATATATCTTTATTGATTTCAGAGAGAGGAAGGGCAAGGGAGAGAGAGATAGAAACGTCAATGATGAGAGAGCCATCATTGATCAGCTGCCTCCTACACACCCCTGACTGGGGATCGAGCCTGCAACTCAGGTCTGTGCCCTGACCGGGAATCAAACTGCGATCTCCTGGATCCTAAGTCAATGCTCAACTGCTGAGCCACGCCCGGCCGGGCTCTTTCATTTTTTTGAACTGAATTTATTGGAGGGACATTGGTTAATAAAACCATTCAGGTTTCAAGTGTACAGCTCAATAAAACATCATCTGCATGCTGCATCCTGTGCACAGCACCCAAAGTCAAGTCTTTTTCCATCCCCATTTATCCCCCCCTCTGCCCACTTCCACTTCCCCCTACCCCCTTTCCCTCTGGCTATAAACATACTGTTGTCCGTATCTATGTGTCATATATATTTATTTTATTTTATTTTTTTTGCTTAATCCTGTCCCCTTTTCTCAACCAGCATCCCAACCCCTCCCCTCTGAGAGCTGTCAGTCTGTGTTCTATGTATCTATGCCTCTGTTTCTATTTTGTTTGTTAAATTATTTTTAGATTCCACATATAAGTGAGATCATATGGTATTTGTCTTTCTCTGACGCTTATTTCACTTAGCATAATAATTTCCAGGTCCCTCTATGCTCATGCAAAAGGTAAGATTTTCTTCTTTTTTATGGCCAACTAGTATTCCATTGTGTAAATGTACCACAGCTTTTTTATCCACTCATCTACTGCTGGGCACTTGGGCTATTTTCAAATCTTGTCTATTGTAAATAACACTGCAATGAACATAGGGGTGCAAATATTCTTCTGAATTAGTGTTTCAGGTTTTTTTCAGATATATTCTCTGAAGTGGGATTGCTGGGTCAAAAGGTAGTTTCATTTTTAATTTTCTGAGGAAACTCCATACTGTTTTCCATAGTGGCTGCACCAGTCTGCATTCCCACCAACAGTGTCCTAGGGTTCCCTTTCCTCCATATCCTTGCCAGTACTTGCTGTTCGTTGATTTACTAATGGTAGCCATTCTGACAGGTGTAAGGTGATATCTCATTTTGATTTTAATTTGCATTTCTCTAATGATTAGTGACATTGAACATCTTTTCATATGTCTATTGGCCATCTGAATGTCCTCTTTGGAAAAATGTCTATTCAGATCCTTTGCCCATTTAATTGGCTTGTTATGCTTCTTGGTGTTGACTTGTTACAATTTTGGAAATTAATCCCTTATCAGATGTATCATTGGCAAACATGTTCTCCACGCACTGGGTTGTCTTTTCATTTTGTTGATGGTTTCTCTTGCTGTGCAAAAGCTTTTTAGTTTGATGAGTCCCATTTGTTTATTTTTTCCTTTGTTTCACTTGCCCGAGATTTTTTGGCAAAAACATTGTTATGAGAGATGTCTGAGATTTTACTGCCTATGTTTTCTTCTAGGATTTTTATAGTTTCATGACTTTACATTTAAGTCTTTAATCAATTTTGAGTTTATTCTTGTTGATGGTGTAAGTTGGTGGTCTAGTTGCATTTTTTAACATGTACCTGTCCAATTTCCCCAACACTATTTATTGAAGAGACTGTTTTTACTCCATCGTATGTTCTTGCCTCCTTTGTCAAATATTAATTGACTCATAAAGATGTGGGTTTATTTCTGGGTTCTCTGTTCTGTTCCACTGATCTATATGCCTGTTCCTATGCCAGTACCAGGCTGTTTTGATTACAATGGCCTTGTAGTATAGTTTGATATCAGGTAGTGTGAAACATCCAACTTTGTTCCTCTTTCGCAAGATTGCTGAGGCTACTTGGGGTCTTTTGTGGTTCCATATACATTTTTGGAATATTTGTTCTAGATCCCACAGATGTTCTTTCTAGTGTAACTTATAAGCACAAAAACAAACAAAAGAAGCAGAAACCTTGTTTCCCACCAAAGAAAATAGTTAATTATTTGATAAAATATTTTAAATGCCTTCAAATGAAAACTATAGACTATAGAGCAGTAATTAAAATGTTACTAGTATAATATTAATGCTCTTAATATTATAATATTATGACACTAACACTAATTTAAAATTATGGGACATCACACTTGAATAACTCTATGATACAACTATATCAAAATGTGTATGCGTGTAGATAGGGTGAAGACATTAAGGCTGACAGTTTGCTCTATTTTTCACATTTTTGAATTATCACTTTAATTTTTTAAAAACAGGTTTTCAGAATGATTTCCAATGTCTTTACCTCACTGTGGACTAAAAAGCTAAAAAGAATAGACCTATAAGGGAAAAAACAATTTTATTTCATTGTTATTTTCTTTATATATATGATTACTAAAAATAGAAAAAACAGTGTTATTTACCACTAAACAATTCCATCAGGCTGAATGCTATATTTGTCACCACAATTTGTAGAATATTCATTATATATACTATGTAATCTAAGAATCTGAATTATAAGACATACCTTTGTGTAAGGGTTGTGGCATCATTAAAATCTGGATGAGCAAAAGGGATGTAACATCATGATAAAGAATTGGAACCTCAGGCTGCTGTTCTTCGTTTCCCAGCCTAAAAGAAAAAAGAAAAAAAAAGATATGGAAACAACAAAAAGAAAAGGCATGATCACTTTAGACAGTATTGTACATCTTTCTTTCTAATTCATTTTATATTTCACATATATGTCTATGGAACGGAAATCAAATTTTCATAAGCAACTGAGAAATCTCAAAAGAAAGAGCTAGGGGCCATATTTTTTTTCCCTAAAAATATAATATTTTTATCTTTTTTAATCCTCACCCAAAGATATGTGTTTTATTGGCTTTAGGGGGAGGGAGTGGGGGAGGGAGAGGGAAGAGGGAGAGAAAGAAAAAGAGAGGGAGGAAGAGAGAGAGAGAGAAACACCACTGGGAGAAACATCAATAAAGAATCATTCAGAAATATTTAAAAAGATGCCTACAGAAAAATGCACAGATATCCTGAATATGTAATTCACAGACTAAACACAAATGGCTAATAAATATGAAATATTTATATAAAGTTAACTTCACCAGAAGTTAAATAAATTTCTACTACTTTGGGATTCCAATTTTTGTCCATCAAAATGTCCCCAGCATATTTTTAAGCGCTAATACTCAAGATTGACAAAAATGATGACAGTGGAAGTTTATACAGGTACAATCTTTCTGAAAAGTAATGTTGCTCTATGCAACACAGTGCCTAACACTCTGAATATTTATCAAATAAATGACTCAAATAATCTAAAATTTTGTTATTCTATAGTTTCATGTTATTCTATAGTTCTAGGGTTATATCTAACATGTCAAGAACTGCTTAACACATCATCTGATATTACGGTGGGAAAAAAGAAAAAGTAAATGATTAACAATAGAAATGAATAAATAAATTAGATACATCATTTAAAGAATTTTTAATGATGTGGAAATTTGGTTGTTATATGTTAATTTTAAATTCTATAACTGATACAGTACAAATCAAATAGTATTTTAAAATTTGTAACATTCATACATATAAAAAAGAGGCTGAAAAAATATCTCAAAATGTTAACAGTATTAGAGGGTTTCCCAGAAAATGGCTGATTTTTTTCCCCTATGTTTGCTCTCATTTCTATGGCTGATGAGTTCATTAAACTGTAATATACTATAAGTAACACATAGGGTATAAGATTCCAGATTATTTCATTTTCATCCTCAACATTTTCATATGTTCTAAACATTGTACAATATAATTTTTATAATCAGAAAAATTATAAAAACAATCTGGAGCTTGGCTAAAATAAAAACTAAAATAAAAATTATTCTAAGGACATAGAAATGGATCTTTCCTGGCACAAGGAACGCACACACTCGAATGAATGAATGAATGAATGAATGAATGAATGAATGAATGAATGAATGAATGAATACACCCCACTGTAGAAAGAGAACCACATATTTTAACTGTGGGGTTTAAAAACATCATTGTGGTAACTATCCTTTAAATGCTTAGTATTTTAAAATACATAACTGTTTCTAACTCCTAAAGATTTTAGATAATCTTTAAAAATCCAGAATATAAAAACTGTACACTACTAACTCTATAGATTATAAGAGAAAATGGTAGTTTAGAGTTAATAGGCTTAATTTTCCCATTATTTTTCTTAAACCAAATGATCACAACAATAAACTTAAAAGGGAATAAGAAAATAATTTTCATGAGGATTACAGAAAAAAGTATATATGAGAAACCTTTATCATTAGACATAGAATTTTATGCTAAAAAAGTATTAAAACTGAGAAAACAGAAAAAGATAATTCAATTTTTAAAAATCTAATATATAGATATGAAACAGATGACATTATAATCAATTGTAATATTACAAGTCGGCCCACAGACTGAAGGGTCTTGGGTTTGACTCTGGTCAAGGGCATGTACCTCGGTTGCAGGCTTGATCCCTGGCCCTGATCGGGGGGAACCCAATGTGTCTCTCTCACATCAATGTCTCTCTCTCTCTCTCTCTCTCTCTCTCTCTCTACCTTCCACTCTCTGAAAAGCAATGGAAAAAATATCCTTGGGTGAGGATAAAACAAAATTTTTTTAAAAAGAGAGAGCAAATATGGGGGGGTGGGGGTACAACAATCAACCAGATTTTCTAGAAATTCCTCAGAACTCTCAGTATTAGGCATAGAGTAATAGTGAAGAAGTTGGGTTCTGAAATCAGAAAGATTTGGATTCAAATGCCAGCTCTATTCCTTGAAAGCTGTGTATCCCCAAAGAGTATGTTAATAAACTTTTCTAAGCCTCAGGTTCCTCGGACGTAAAAACTGGGGTAACAATGGTACCTAGTGTGTACAGTTATGGTGATGATTAAATGAGATTATACACGGAAGCACAAAAATGCCCAGCATGAAGCAAGCATTAGATAAGTGTTCACAGCATTTACTACTATCCTAATGGGTATTAAATCTTAGGGTTTAAAAAGATCACAACCCAGCAATCAGTATTTTGGAAAGCATAGTATCTATATCTGTTCTTTAAACTTTTAATTCAACAATACTACACTTAAGAAATCTTTTGTTTGCTGAACATCTTTAGACTCACAGAGTTGGGTATTCTAAAACTTTACCTGCACATCATCCTTGTCCTTGAGTATGCAAGTCTAGCTAGAACAGAAAATTACTAGCTAATATGAACAAAACTGATTTTCCTTAGCCATAACACACAAAATACTTACAGCTTGCTCATTTTGTCTATAAACACAAAACACACACACAATTTCATTTTGTTTTTATTTTTAAGAAGTAGAAGGATATATTCACAACTTCAAAGTATCTCCCCACTAACTACAAGGGATAAAATAATAACTTTACAGTGAAAAAACCTGGCAGATACCACATTAGCCTAAGGATGAGAGTTATTATCATCAATAACAAGACAAATCAATAGCATGTGCCTCCTGATATAACACAATAAAAAGAACACATTATTTCTGTGGTATTTCTGCCAAAAGTTTATAGCCTGAATCTAACAAGGAAATATTGGATAAAAATAAATTGAGGAATTCTACAAAATAATTGGCCTGAGCTCTTAAAAAAAAAAAAGTCAGTGCTATAAATACAAAGAAAAAGTCAGGAACAATTTCAGATTAAAGAGAGACAAAACAAACACAAGCATGATCTTGAATTTTCTTTGCATTTACATTTGCATTTCCCAGGATATTACTGAACAAAGCTGGCAAAATCTGAATAGGTTATGTATGAGGTAGGAGTCAATATTAATTGTTTCTCATATAAATAGCCAATTAACCAGTACCATTCACAATAAAGACTATGCTTCCCCCAAATGCTCCTCAGAGCCATCTATAAAGAAAGGGGTTTTTTAAAACCATTATGGCACCTAATGAAATATCAGATTTAGCCAATAATAATCGGGAATTGTAAAAATCATTAGATGAAAAGGCTAATCAGGAACTTTATAATGGAGGAATCAGACACAGGCTACCTGAACCCACTGAT
This sequence comes from Miniopterus natalensis, assembly GCF_054644295.1. Taxonomy (NCBI): domain Eukaryota; kingdom Metazoa; phylum Chordata; class Mammalia; order Chiroptera; family Miniopteridae; genus Miniopterus; species Miniopterus natalensis. Next base: position 42,588,621 of record NC_142088.1, read on the forward strand.
CAATTCTGACATAAAAAGGGGAACAACCAGTCATGTGCGTCCATTTGAATGCTTTATCTGCATAAAAACCAATGGGATTCTTTAAAAAATTTTCTCAGTGCGTAGGAAACTTTATGCAATTTTTACAGAAAATATCATTGTAAACTGTTTTTGTTACATATTTGTGTTTCATAAGGAAAATTCACATATTCATAAATAATTTCAATCCTATTTTTATACTTAACCATTTATCAAAAACAGTTTTAATTGACTTTAATCTTTCAATAATACTTACTGTGAATTCATTTCTTCTAACTGCGTAAGCTTTCTCCATGGATTAAACTCAGAATCAATGCTATAAAGCCGCATGTGCAAGGCTAATACATGGAACAACTGATCTAAATAAATTGAAGAAAAAGTAATTAGAAAGTTTACAAAATCCTTCCAGAACAAAATTCAGACAAAATTTCTAACTAATTCACAAAGGAATGTTTCCTATCCTTATAATTCACCAAGTGTAAGTACTAACTACTTTATTCTTTCTTTTAAGCTAAACTCTGAAATATATCTAAGTAATTTCAGCTAGAACCTGGACTGTCCTTATACTCACCCTTAACAGGAATGGTTCTTCCTCCTCATCTGCCACAGACTTCCTTTTTCTTGGCTTTATGCTACAGACTTACAATAGGTACTTCTCATTATTGGTTTCCTCCTAACCAAAACTTACTATTATCTTCAGTACCCTACCTGGAGTAATATGGACAATAACAGTCATATAAATCAGTTAGGTAAAGTTTTTTCTTTACCTAATATTTTGCCCTAAATCTTCTTTAGGTTGAATTTTGACTTTGTCATCTATTGATTCAACCTGAAGAAAAAAATAATTGAGCCCTGGCCAGTGTGGCTCAGTTGGTTGGAGTGTGGTTCCATGCACGGAAGGGTTGAGGGTTCGATTTCCAGTCAAGGCACATACCCAGGTTGCGGGTTCATGTTCATGAAAAATCTACTTTAAGTTCCAAATGACACTTCTCTCAACTATTCCCTTACAAAAGGTATTAAAGAATCATGCCACTTTACAATATAAAGTGCATTCATAAATAAAAGCAAACATACACAACTTTAGTAGGTTTTAACATACATATCAAAATACAGTATAAATGCCTTCCTTAGTTAACAGCAGATATATACTATAGAAATCTGTAGGCACTATTAATTGTCATTATGAAAAGATTTTATTAAATCTAGACAATGTAAAAATTCTCTAAAAGAATTCAGTTTGAGGACAATTTTTTATAGCTGAGAATAATACATTGTTTTAGAACCAATGTAAATCTGATCAATTAGCATGACATTTATTTACTGAGTAATCACAGTATAGAAAGAGCTAAATATTCACATGATTTTTCTAAATATAAGATTAACCATTTAAAGCATATAATCACTATTAAAACTGATTATATATAACATAAAAAGAATCTGAAAATATACCAAAGATCACTTCGTCTGTATATGCTTTCAAAAATGACATAAATAGAAATTTTTTAAATTTTAGCCTGTTTAATACTTACTTAAGCAAGACCTTTTGCCAGCTGTGCTTGCACCACCTGAACACAAATTGCCTCCTCGGTGAATTAATTCAAGTTCTAAATTGGTTCTGTAAGTAAAGCATTATAATATTTCTCAGTCATTAGGCTGAAGCAATATTTTTTAATTTGTCTTATTGATCTGACTGAATCAACTTAAACAATAAAGTTCGTCAACTTTATTATTTGCTAAAGTATAATTTATGCAATATCAGTACAATTTTATTTCTGATACTTATAAATAAAAAAGGGAACAGTTTATCTGTCTTTACTTATATATTCAAAATTACACCTGCAAAATCATACACCTCACGGTATAATTGTTCAAAATTCCAAATGTTGGCAAATACTAAAAACTAGGCCATAAGGAAAATAACTACAACACATTTCATAAACCTGCAAATGAATCTGAAGAAAGAATCTGTACTCCAACTGTCATCAGCCACTGAGTCAGTGAGTACTGTCATGTAACATACAAGGGCATACCAATTTTTCTATCAGAGAAATGGTTGTCACTCATTGGAGCTTAGATGGTTTCTAGAAATCAATACTAAGAAACAAAATCAGTAACATCAAAGTGGCTAAGAACAACACATAATTAACAGCAGTCTCTTCTATGAGCTTCTAAAATTACAGTTTTATTAAAATATATTGTGTAACTATTGACACTGTTAAGCATGGATAGTATTGTTCATACATACCTGAAATTACAAAATATTTAGCAATTATTAGGTTACAGAATAGCAATAATTAGTAAATTGACATTTCTAAAATCAAACTGATGCAGAATCTAAAGATTTACTCAAAAACAGTAACAGTAAAATAGCCATTTTGGCCAAAATCATAAATTAAAAATTCTGAGTGATAAACTGTATTTTTACTTCAGTAGTACTAACAATTTTTAAATATACCTTTATCTGTCACAACTAAACTGAATAAACTTGTTTATATCCAAGATATGAATTTGACACTAATGGTGCGCTATCCCCCGTCTTAAAAAATTAGGTGGCCAAGTTCTTTGCAAGTGAATTCAAGAAAGAATATTATGCTGTTTTATTTCAAACAAAACATTTTGACCTGATTTTGATTATATTTTGAACAAGAATGTTTTGAAACATTATTTTCATATATTTACTTATAAATGCAAACTTAAAAATATTAATAATCCTAAATCTGTACATTTGCCACCCATTTCTAAAGGAATGCTTTAATCCTCTCTACTTGTTGGGGGGTGGGGGCAGAAGGGGGAAGAAAAGCAATTTAACATTGATAATGTTCCTGCTCAGAGCTCCATCTGGTTGCTGCTGATAAGGGCATCTGTGTGACAAGGAAATTTTCCACCCTTCAGGCGATTTGCATTGCTCACTGAACTTCTAAAAACCTACCAGCAAGGAAGCAGGGACAAGGATTTCATATTAGTGGACAGAAAGCGAATGGAGACCAGCATGTTTTCCTTCATCAAGGGAACATAAATGAGATCAATACGTTTTGTTTTCACAAATCTTCTGTTGCCTAATCTGTAGGAAAAAATTAATGGCTATATTCTCTTATAAAAACTAGGATTTCCTAGATAGTACTTTTAAAAGAGCTAACCAGAAACATGATCAATTCTTACAATCAATTGCCAGAACTAGAATGTCAGCTTTTATTTCAGCATAATTTGCAAAAATATTCATTAAAATATAAATACAAGAACAATTCTGTTTATTCAATCATCAAATAAGATACTTTAAACGATGACAAACATGTTACCAGGAATTTTATTTTAATGAATACTTGAAAGAAAACTACTAAATGTAATTAATTCTTTCAGATTATGGTAGGACAAATCTCCTACACAACATTCTTCTTGAATTAAAAAAACAAATACTACCTATCCAAAGGGTTAGTATAGTGTAATAATACCTAAAACTTTAAAAATCAATGTCAGAGGCCCTAATCATCAGCTTTTCCTTATTTCATTTATAACAAGATTGGTCCTTTGAGACTTGCTAGGAAAAAGGAGACACAAATTAATCTTGTGCCCATGTCTGATCTTCCCTCACTTGAAAATCACAACACAATATTTGTTTGTGCCCTCCGCAATGGATGATGTTAAAATAAAGAGGTGCTGGGTGCGGAAGTTTTCTGAGCATTCCAACAATTTCTTCTTTGCTGCCCTCAGAAAACCTTCCAAGGCTTCACCATAAAAATAAAATTATAAACAAAAACATATTCATTGTCCTACCAAAAAAAGCTCTAAAGCAATTATTAAAGGAAACAGTTTTACAGGCTAGTTACGCCCTAGAAATATTTTGTTTCTAAACAGCAAAAAATTTTAGCTCCCCAAAGAGCAAACAAAATTACTAATTTAGCAGAAAGAAATTCAGCTCTGGAAAACAGGTTATAGTGCATTCAAAATTACTAATGTAAAATAAATAAACTTGTACCTTCTAATAAACTATATATTTAAGAATCACAATGTTTAATTCAAAAGTTAAGTAATTCAGATTGTTTATTTCTAAGTATTTTACTTAAATATCTAAGCATTTTAGATATTAATATTTTCATGCCTATCTTTGAGATATAAAAATAATCTTAATCTATAATCATAAGTATGTTTATGAAATAAGGTTATATGCCAGGCATAAAGATAATTATAATTTTCTTCTGCCTTGAGAAAATTACATCCTATTCAAATAGGATACAAAATACTTTTTTCCTTCAGTTCATGTTTTTGTTTTCTGAGTCAATTTGGTTTTTGTTTTCTTTTTCATGACTAAATAAAACTTAGAGAAGGCATGCAGTCTCACTGTGAAAATTTTACAATGACCTGAGTAATTTTAACCAAAGGAAAATGAGGTTTTCAAGGGTTATATACTTTCTCTTTCAGAATCATTATTTTGCTGCTTTAGAATTTATCATGAAAGATCAGAGACAGGTGGGAAGAGGGGAGAGCATATTTTCTCTACATATCTACCCTTAATAAATAACATTTGTTCCTGCTTCTCTATGAAAGACACACACACACACATTCTCTATAAAAGGCATTTGTTCCTGCTTCTCTATAAAAGAGAAAAGCTGAAATGTTGATTTAAAAAGTCTTTTGCATTATCACAGCAAGCCTTATTCTGTAAGTTATTTATGTATTTAAACAAACAAATAGGAATTAAAACTTCCACTAAAGTAAATACAAATCAAATTATTGGATTTATCGTACTATACCAAAAATCAACCACGATTTTCTTATAAGGTCAATTCTAATATGATCAAAAGTGTAAATACAGAATCAACGTTAAGAGAGAGAGAGAGGGGGAGAGAGAGAGAGAGAGAGAGAGAGAGAGAGAGAGAGAGAGAGAGAGTGTGTGTGTGTGTGTGTGTGTGTGTAGTCGTGTGCTGCATAATGACATTTTGGTCAATGACAGAATGCATATACCACAGTAATCCCATAAGATTATAATGGAACTGAAAAAGTCTTATCACCTAGTGATGTCATAGCCATCCTAACATCATAGCACAACGCATTACTCACGTGTCTGTGGTGATGCCGGTGTGAACAAACCTACTGTGCTGCCAGTCATATAAAAGTATAGTATATACAATTATGAACAGTACATAATACTTGATTATGATAAATGAACCATGTTACTGGCTTATGTATTTACTATACTACATTTTTTAATCATTATTTTAGAGTGTACTCTTTCTAGTTATATAAAAAGAAAAAAGGTTTCTGTAAAACAGTATACTGTGTTACACTGGCAGCGACTTCATATATCTCATGTTTATTGCATCTGTTTACTGCATTATGTTTTCCTGTGCTTGATTTAATCTTGTGTTTGTTTGTACAGTAACATGCTGTACAGGCTTGTAGCCTGGGAGCAATAAGCTAGATCATAGAGCCTACGTGTGTAGTAGGCTATGCCATCTAGGTTTGCGTAAGTACATTCTACAACCTTTGCACACCACCAAAATCACCTATCAACACATTTCTCAGAACATATCTCCATCGTTACATAGCGCAGGACTGCCTCTGTGTACACACACACACACACACACACACACACACATCATAACTGAGTCTACATTATCCCAGTCTTCTACAACATTATTACCACAATATAGTACAGAAGTTTTGTAGAATCTTGAAACCTTGGAAAATTAAATTATATTCAATTTAGTTTTCATATAAACAGTATTTTATTGCCAAGTATGAAACTGGTAACTCTCCAGAGACAAAATGTTAAATTAACTGTTATAGCTGCCCCCAAAGCATTCTGGATAAATAGCAATAGTCAGGAACAGGGGAGACTAGAATGTTACCGCTCAATCCATTAGATCCTTTTCTATCAGTCTGTGTCCAGCATTGGCATTCTTAAACCAAAGACTGTTTCCTTATCTTGAGCACTCACTTGCTTGCAGCAATTTTTCTAAATCTGGTTCCATTTTTCCTGGGTTCTAAAGACTACATGTAATGCATTTACCCTTTTGTTATCCTTTGCTCTAGGAATGGGGCAAAGAGAATGGCCATGATGAACTGCAAGTGTATATGACTATAAAAGCTGAACACAGGAGAAGAAAAAAGGAGAACAGGAACTGGAAGAAGACTAGGCCGCGACTCAAGAGATCTGGGTTCTAGTCCTAGTCTGCCACAAAACTGCTGCATGACTTCCAGTCATTCTCTCTCTAAATCTTGCCTATGACAACACTACTAGGACAAAATATGAAGCATGCATCTAGAGATATCCAGGGGTCTACAAAATCAGTTCTGGCAGAATATGTTTACAAGTTCCTAATTGTGCCTGTTTCTTCCCTACTTACTTCTTTTATGGTTCTCCATTTTCATTCAATTACATTTTCTAAAATTCCTATTTGGAACTATTTCTTAGGTATTGAACACCTACTCAGACGATTAGACTAATCCTATCTAATCTGAAAGATGAGAGTTATTTATCTCTGTTTTCTTGAGCCCCCAGCTAGCTGCTAATACAGGCGTAGGATCTGCCTGATCTCAGGCTTTCTCTCCCTTACTTGTTTTTCAAAACCAAGTATAGTCTTCTAGGAATATCATTAGATCTTTTACTAGCTTAAAACAAACAAAATAAGTTCTTCTTACTGTTCTTATTTTTTTAATAAATAAATAGCAGTTCACATATTACAATGTTTTAGTTCTCAAATATTATCACTTTTTGAAGGAACTTGAATAGTGATTTCTTAACACCACCCTTCATATATAATATTCACATGCTTTGAGGTAGATATCTGTCTCAAAATGTTAATAATATACTTTCCCCACATACCCTATAATGCTTAACACTCAGCACAATATTTCACTAAAATAAACTCTTCAGAAAATGAAGGAAAACTATAGTTTTATAGTCCTTCTAGGAGATACTAAAATTAGCCATAATTTCAACCAGCATTAAAAATATCCTTTCTTTAAATAAATATAAATGATAATAAATAAAATAATAAACCCAATTCATAATAATAAGTAAATATAAAAGTATATACTGCATATACCTACCTAGCAACAGAATACATAAAGAGAAAATCATTGTCTGGTGAGCCTGGGGTCTTGCTATAGTCTCTATATTTCTTCTGAGTAGTATTTTTTATATCCTTCATTACAGATTCCATTTCTTTACTTAAGTTGGTTTCAGACTGTAAAAAACACAAGCAAAAATATAAAGTTTATTTATATTCATTTTTTCTAATAATAGTCTAACACTATAATGTTTATCCTATGAACATACTAGAAAATTAAAGTTAAAAAGTACATTAACTATCTACATAAATTTATTTAGTACATAAAGATAAAACAGATCAAGAAATACTTTCTCTTATTTTAAGGATCTTTTATCCTATATTGTGACTGGTAACACTGTAACCCAACATGAATTAATCACACAAACTATATTCTAAACAAATGAGTGGACGCCATTAAAATAATACTTTAGAATAGTTCCCATGTTTATAAAAAGCCTAACTTTTCATTTTTCAAAGACTAATATTGATGCCCCTTACTTTAAGCATATTTCAAACACATAAAATTTAGAAGTACCAAAGAAAAAAATCGCAGACTCTAAAATTAGTCTTCAACTGAGAAAAGGAACTAATAGGAGATGATTCTGAGTAACTTTAAACCACGAATTTCTGTTTCAGAAGTCAAATATTCATAGTTTTCATAAATTTACTGCAAAAACCAGGCACAGCTGTTACTTTTCTCAAGAACCATATCATAAGCAGCACAGTTTACAATAGCTAAGATCTGGAAACAGCCCAAGTGCCCATCTGTAGATGACTGGATAAAAAGCTGTGGGACATATACACCATGGAATACTATGCAGCTGTAAAGAAGAAGGATCTCGTGCCCTTTAGGGCAGTATGGATGGACCTGGAGAAAATTATGCTAAGTGAAATAAGCCAGGCAGAGAAAGACAAACATCACGTGATCTCACTTATATGCAGAATCTAAAGAACTTAATAAACTGATGAACAGAATAGATTCAATGACATGGAAGCATAGATCAGACTGACGAATGTCAGAAGGATGGCGGAGGGCGGGTGGGTGGAAGGGGAGAGAGTTTACATGCATATGTGCATATAACCAAAGAATTTATATGCATATATGCACAGTCCAAGGACATGGACAATGGTGGGGGGAGGTACTGGGGAGGGGGATGGGACGAGGTGGAATGGGCCATTGGGGAGAGAAAGGGATATCTGTAATATTTTAAACAAAAATAAAATTTTAAAAAAAAAAAGAACCATATCATTGCCCTGGCCAGTGTGGCTCAGTTGTTTGGAGCATTGTCCCGTATACCAAAAGGTTGTGGGTGCAATCCCCATCAGAGCACATACCTAGCTTGCAGGTTCCATCCCCAGTCGGGGTGAGTACGGGAGGCAACTGATTAATGTTTCTCTCTCCCTCTCTCTTCTTCTCTCTCTAAAATCAATAAAAACATATCCTTGGGTGAGGATTAATAAAAAATAAAAAATAAACCATATCCTAAATCTATTAATAAAGGTGAAATATTTAAGAATTTAAGTCAAATAAATAAATCCTACTGGATGGGATAAAAAATGGGTTCACTTACAACAAAAGACAGTAAAATAGAGTCACTTATGGTGAATGGTTCAATCAAGTATACAATATTTCATCTCTCTAATATACACACACGCATGCACATACAAATGTGTATGTAAATCTAAATATGTCATCTTAATCCTAATATACCTAAGGGGCATATTTTTAAATGATTAGACTGTGCTTTACACTGTAAGATACATAGATATAATTTATTTGTTTAGGTGGCTTTGTTTTTAAATATTTCAATAGCTTAAAAAAGTTTAACCATATCTAAGTTTAGAGGATTTCATGATCTGAAAGATATATATATTAAAACTATACCAATTCAGACTAAGAAAAAGTATAGCCTTTGGTAATAATTTGTTCTATTACTCTCATTTTTATTTTTAATAACCACAAACAAGAGAAAAACCTCTAAAAGTAATTTCTACTAAATGTATAAAAGCCCAGAATAATTTAAAAATGAAACAAAAATAAAAGCTGAAAAGCAGAGCTGAGTTAACCAAGATATTTCTGCCTTACACTGATGCTTACTGGGAAAGCTCCCGGACGTCCCTGCAGCTCCTCCACTTCCTTTATGAGATCTGGTATGCTTTTGTTACTATGACGTTGCCAAAGGTTATTTTCCATATTGCTTCCAGGATAACAAGGAAGAACACTGTTGGCAAACTGCCTACAGAGAGGACAGGTGAATTCTCCTTTGTCCACTGAGAATCCCTGAAGAACCTGGTCATTCTAAAAGATGAAACAAAGATATAGGATGCGCACCTTTACATAAATTTGTACCACTACATTTTATAGTAAACAAGTGAAACACACAAAAAAAGGCATCTGTAATATATATCATAAAAACATAAAATCTCTCATTTAAATGTTGAAGCTTATCAAATCACCTCTCACATCATGGCAATCATACAATAGTTGTCATCACCAATGTACTGCTAAAGTATCCTACTCTTTTTCTCAGTATCAAAACATTCAAATAATGATGCAATCAATCTGAAATGTGGATTTAAAATAAAGATTAACTCAAAGAGCAGGCCAGCCCAGCCAGCGTGGCTCAGCGGTTGAGCATTGACCTAGGATTCAGGAGATTGTAGTTCAATCCCCAGTCAGGGCACATGCCCAGGTTGCGGGCTTGATCCCCAGTCGGGAGCGTGCAGGAGGCAGCCGATAAATGACGATTCTCTCATCATTGATGTTTCTATCTCTCGCTCCCTCTCTCTTCCTCTCTCTGAAATCAATAAAGATATATTAAAAAAAAAAAGCAGGCCATATTAAAGTGGATCACCTTCCTCTTACCCCTTGCCTGGGAAGGTTTTCCGAGTGCCCATGTAGGTAGGATAAACTTTTGAGCATAAATTAAGCCAAAAAAATGTGCTGTGTCTTCCGAGGTATCTTAACTGCTAAACACAACTGACTGGACTTTATGCAGTAGGTCTGTTTAGGTTTAATGGACAGGGGAAAGATTTAGAGTACTCAGAACCTAAGTGTGATAGGAGGGGAATTAACTCCTTCCTTCAGATATTTCTGATAGAAAGAAGAGGAAAAAGTAGAATTTTTGAAGCAAAGGCGCATAATGCACATACCCCTACAGGGAAGCTCTTGCTCATGAGAGACTGTAATACATGCTAACCAGAGGACTTCAGACAGAAATCCAGGCTGATATATTTGTTCCCTTCTTTTGCCTGACACCACCCCACATCTATTGCTCTTTTATGCCATTGCTATTGTGTAGTCCTAACTGTTATATATCTTTTCCCAGGAGTCTCTCTCTTATTCTGTTAAGTGACATAATGCTTTATCTAAAAATATTTTAATCCATTATGTATATGTGTAAATACTACAATATGACCATTATTACTAACAAGACAAAAATAATGAGAAAATAGGATACAAGGAAAAGAAAATAAGTTTATTTGCCTATGGTTAAAAAGGTAGTTAATGACAATGTCAGGATGCACTTAGGTTTCTCCACTCTTAATTTAGTGCTCATTTCGGTATATCTAGGATCTCAAATACTCTAACAGAACTGAATTCTATTTTTTTTACTTTTGACATTTTTTCCAGTTCTTAAAAATATAACACCATGTCTTCTTAAATACAATTCTACAAACACTTATTAAACTCTATCATGTGTCAAGTGATGGCATAAAGAGTTAAGATTCATCTTCAGTTAAGGTACAAGCAATTTAAAAGCAGATAGAAACAACTAGATCATAATAGTAATGTCATAAATGCAACAAAGAAGGCTTCCCAGAGAAGGAGACTTGTGAGCTAAGTTTTAAAGATACAAAAGAAGAATGTACTACAAGGTTGGGGCAAGGGTCCTACGCATTGAAGGACATTCTGTGATAAGCTTCCCTATAGCCTTAATTTTAAAGAATGCTAGGTCTTCCTCCTTACCTTGATTGAAACTCAGTTCTTTCCTAAAGCTGCCCCAGAAGCCCTCTTAAGTAGGCACCGCTCATTCTCCTACATCCCTCACATCTCAGTATCCTTCTCATCTCCAGTGTTGGCTGGAGATCATTACGCTTACATTCCCCTGTCCTTGTGGCTACTGTTATTTAATGACACCGCCCTTTTTCTTCCCTTTTACTGGTCTCCATTGCCTTCAATACATGGAGACTTTGGTACCTAGATCAGTTTTCCTCATCACTCCATGTCTTAACATCCTCCTATGCAAATTCAGTGTGTGTGTGTGGACAACCCATCTTAATTACATTTGAGGCCTTCAACTCCATGACCTACTCAGCTCCTATAGCTTTGACCTCCACTCTAACACCAGTGCCTGTTACCATGACCACACCCTTGTTCTATAATGACCCAAAATTATCCATATCTGAAAATACTAAACTCACACATCTTACATTCTGACAGCCAACTCCTGTCTCCTTTAGTCCCTCTAACTTTGTCCCTCTTTATCATGCTATTCCTGTCCTGCCTATACACCATGATCTACCACTTGAAACACTCTCAGGTCAATACTTCTCATTCCCCTCCATATGTCCTTCCATCATACATACCTAACAAAGCAATTGCAAAAGTCAAGAGACAAAGGCATACACAAAAAAGTAGAAGTGGGAATAAAAAAGGCAGATATAGTTAAGTGATATTTAGAAGAGAGAGTCAATAGGATGTGGTGAGTGACTGAATGTGAGGGGAAAGGATAAAAAGCAGCCTGCTGCTTCTGAGTTAGGGATCTGGGAAGAGAGTAAACCACGCTTTTAAGAAGCTGAGTTGAGAGAAAGATAAAGACTGCAGCTATAGGAAAATACAAGGTCAAAGGAAGGAATTTTAAATGGCAGACTTTAGTGTCTTTATGAACTGAAAAGAAGGGACAGACCAGGCAGAAAAGCTAAAGATACAGAAGAAAAAGAGGTTGTTTACTGATAAATCAAAGCCCCTATCGCAAAGAAGAGAAGGGAATCCTACAGCATAAACAGAAAGATTATTCCAGAACAGAGGGAATGCTACCTCGAAGAGTAGAAAAGGATTGGTTGGGATGCAAAGTCATTTATCGAGGAATAGAAAAGCCAGGTAGGAAACTAAAGTAGCATGTGACAGAGAACCACTGCTTTCTTGGTGACAGAGGGAGAGTCTGATGAGGGCAAAGGGATCTTGGGACTTAGATGAAGAGTGGGAAAGGGGAGGCAAAGGTTTGGAATAGCTCCTGAGGAGACTAGAAGACATTGATCAAAAACAGGTAAATTAATTTGATAAGTGGTATCTAGAATCCATGACTCTAGTCCGGCAATTTTCAACCTTTTTCATCTCATGGCACACATAAACTAATTTCTAAAATTTTGTGGCACACCAAAATAGACATTGTATTTTTTGCTAATCTGACAGAAAAACAGGTATAATTTTGATTCATTCACACCAGGTGGCTATTGTTATGTTGGCTGTTGTCATTTTTTTGACAATCTAAGGGAAAAGAGGTCAGTGCCCCTGACTAAATAGTCAGGTATTACATGTTATAAAAATTCTTGTGGCACACTGGTTGAAATTCACTGCTCTAGTCTAAGGCACTATTATAGTTCGGCCATGAATTAATGGAGATGCCAGTTTACTTAGCTTTACGATTTTTCTAGCAGGACTAGCTGCCTGGGTCTATGACCAAAAGCGGTAGATTAAATTACTGGTATTAAGAGTAGAATGGACAATGTGGGGAGAGGGACTGGGGAGGGGGATGGGACGGGGTGGAATGGGTCATTGGGGAGAAAAAGGGACATTTGTAATATTTTAAACAAAAAAAAAAAGAAAATTCTAGTGTGGGAACAAATAATAAAAGTAAAATAATCACATTTTAAAAAAAAAAAGAGTAGAATGGGCAAAGTAAAAGTGAGGCTAGATAAGAGTTAATGCACTAGGGAAAATGCACAAGGATTAAAGGACTAGAGATCTTGATGCCAGAAGCAAAACACACTAATAAGAGTGAAATTAAGAGAATTTGAAAAATAATCAAATGACATGGTAGGGTAATAAAGCTTAATATTTCAGAACTAGAGTAGCAAAGTCTAAAATTATGGCCATGGAAGTCAGCTGCTAAAGTGGAGTAAAAATACAAAATCCCTAACAATGAAGAGGTGAAGAAACTGTGAATCTGGGCTGTTCCAATGATGATCAAAATCACCCAAGATGAATTGGGATGTCTATGTTATAAAAATACTTAATATGGGGAAAGACAGATACAGCTTTAAAAATTATTCAATTAACTTACCCGTAATGATTCCATGTAAGATTTATGACAATCTATGTGTAATGTGTGACCACAGGTTTGTACATAAACACCTCCTTCCCAGCCAATTGATACTGCCAAGAGACAAGAACTCTTAAAAAAAAAAAAAGAGAGAGAAAATACAATTAATTTTAAAGAAGTATAAACAAACTTAAATATATCCACAGAAACCTCTGAATGATTTCATATTGTTATATTGTGAACTTTGTATTTTTGTGATAAAGTAATATCTCACTTCACAGACCTAAGGCAGTATCTTTAAACTAGGAAATCCATAAAGATTTAGCTTCCAAATATTTATGCTCATAGTGAAAAATAATTATCAATTAGCTTTTCTCCACCCCATAAAATATAAGCTCTCAATATTATACTATAATTCAGTGTAAGCAATACTGCTGTTGATGATTTTATCTGTTTTGTATGATACTTAATCTCTCTGTGCCTGACTAACAACTTCCTCCTTAAAGTCGCTACTTCCCTCTGGCTTCCATAGTGAGACTCTTTTGGTTTTACTCCCATCTCTTTAACTATTTGGTTTAGGCCTCCTTTTAAAACTCTTCTTTCTTTCCCTGCCCCTTCAATGTTTATATTCCTCAAGATTTTATTCTCAGTGCTACTGTCTACTCATTAAAACTATTCTCCCTAAATGATTTAATCAGTAAATTCAACTACCCTCCAACCTAAATCTCTTGCCCAACTGACAGATACAAATATTTAACTGCCAACCAGAAATCTCCAGTTTGACATCCCTCAGATAACATAAAATTAATGTGTCAAAAACTTGTCATTTTCTCCATTATTATTCCTTTTCCTCTGAGTTTAAAAACTCCACAATCTATTTAGTCACCAAATCAGAAAACTAAGAGTTATTATACATCACACCCTTTCCTTCACACACCAGTTTTAATTCCTAAACCATATGAATTCTGTCTTCTAAATAACATGATTCTGACTGAACCTCTTCATTCTCACTATAACATTCAAGTCTGTATCATTTGTTTGGAAGAAGGGGTTATGATATCAATTTCTGCTCTCCATGATGCATCCTCCACATATCTCTCCAAAGTACAAATTTGGTCATAACAACAACTCCAAAAAAGTGCCTTAACATTTACTAGGGTTTAATACAATACACATTAAAGAAGGGAAACGGATTATATAAGCCAACTACATCTCATTTGAAATTTGTTTTAGAAGTTAATTGCTTCTATCTCTTCTTTCTCTTACATCTTCAACTTCTTCTCTGATAATTCCTTCTCTTCAACCTATAAACAGGCTTAGGCTTTTCCTCCCAAAATAATTTTGAGTTTTCATTTGACCTCTGTTAAATAGCACTTGACCCTGAACTTGAGTTCACCCTCTAGAATCTGTAGTAAATAGATGGCCAAGCCAGAGCAATGTCAGGCATAAGGTCTAACGTGAGTGACAGCATCTGATAAAATATTTGAGAGCCATAAAAACTAAGTAAACCTTTAAATTTTATTTTTATATTAGAAAGAAATTTATACATTATAATGTAAGACAACCAAATCATCTTTAAACCATAGTAAACAAAGTTCCAATATTAAATCAAAATTCCTCACAAGCATCTGAAAGTTGAAAGTTACAGTGCAAAATGCCTTTGCAGCAGATTCAAATATATGTGCAGCAGCACAAATCAAATACTACTCACAGCAGGTGAGCTAGCTTCTACTGTTACAAATCAGAAAAACAACAGATCTGCTCATCTCTGTTTTATAATTTGGAGCACTTGAAGTAGAAGCAGATTTTGGTATTAGATCATTTTAGAGTAATTTGTAGTCAGTTAATAAACAAGCTGCTTTCTCTGACAACATATTATAAAAATGTAATTAATCTTTCTTTTTAATAAAAGCAGTTAGCTGAAAATAGCAAGTCACTTGTTAATGTAACTGTTAGATATCTTTTTTGAATCTGCTACAGTCAAAAAAAAAAAAGGCAGGAAAACATTTACTAATATGAGACTAATACTTTAGGAAGACTTCAACAATGTCCCCACCACTGTACTAAGTGCTTATCACTGAATCTTCACAACCTCAATATTTATCAAAACCTCACACAGTAAGTGGTATTATCTTTTTACAAAAAAAAAGGAATAAAAAGTTTACTAAGATCACTCAGTTATAAATGGTAGAGCCCAAGTTCAAATCTAAGTCTGACTCCAAAGCTCAGGTTCCTCCCCTACTGTGTCATCTCTCTCATATAACACTTCCAGTTTCAATAGTAACTGTACTGTCTTACATGACTAAAATTCTACATGTCAGCTCTATAAAATACATGCGTTTGATCTGAAGAGAGCAGAACCTACACAGTTTAATTCTATAATCAACATCAGTGCCCACTGACAGTAACTTTTCTCCTATACATAATCTGTTGACTACAAAATTCTGGTACTCTTTGTTAGAGTAATTCGGTAAGAAATCTAATAAACATCTACAACACACATAGCAATGTGCTAGCCCCTCAGGAAACTATAAAACCAATAGAAGAAATGGCCCTCGGCCGGCGGGCATGACTCAACGGTTGAGCATTGACCTATGTATGATCCAGGAGATCACAGCTCAATTCCCGGTCCGGGCGCATACCCGGGTTGCAGGCTCAATCCCCAGCGGGAGGCATACAGGAGGCAGCCGACTGATGACTCTCTCATCATTGATGTTTCTATCTCTCTCTCTCCCTCTCCCTTCCTCTCTCTGAAATCAATAAAGACATGTTTAAAAAAAAAAAAAAGAAAGAAAGAAATGGCTTTAGACCTCCAGAGGCACAGTCAAGGGAGCATGCCATATATACATAAAATAACCATTATATAAGTACAAAAAAGTATTAATATAAGAATAAAATCTCACAGTCACTAACAGAAACATAACAGATATTCAGTCCAGTTCAGATTTCAGAACCTATTTATTAAATTTTTTTTTTTGCCCTGGCCAGGTAGCTCCATTGCTTGGAGAATCATCCCAAAGTACTAAGGTTGTAGGTTCGATTCCTGGTCAGGGCACATACAATTAACAAATTGAGTTTCTCTCTCTCTCTGCCTTCTTCTCTCCCTAAAATCAATCAAGAAATAATTTTTTTTTTTAAATTTAAAAAAGATTTTTTTCTAGAAATGAATTAAGTATTCTGGCAGCAAGAAGGAAATACCCTACTTTTTCTCTCCTTTATTAGATCTCCCTTCAAAATTATTTTGATCTTAGGTTTGGATTATATTTTGATTCAATCAAGGCATTTTTCTATTTGGCTTTAGGATTTATCTTTAACCATTTTAAGTGATTCAAAATGATAAAATTAAAACCAAGATTATATCAAGAAAATAAAATGTAAGTAAAGGTGATAGTAAATTTCTACAAAAGCAGAATTTAGCACAATTTCATCATTTTCTTCAAAATGAAGATATTTATCCATCTCTGAGTAATACACACTGCAAAATATTCCAAGAAACAATAAAGAATAAAGAAAAAAAGTGTGAAAGTATCTATGTGTTTGTATCTTTTATCTAATAATGATAATTTCATTTTAAAGCCTTAAAATATATGTAAGCATAGGCCCCATTACCTAATCCAAACAAAGCCTAACACCTCAGCCCTCCTATATGGGCTAGTTTGAATATTAAAAGCACTACTTTACATTTATACTGACCTTTATTATATGTAAAGTGATTAAAAATAATTTCTAACCTGGTGGGTTAGAAAATGCTGCATGAAAGATCATTATGAGTCCTATTTTACAGATGAGGACACTGAGTGTTTATTTGGCCAAATTCACACTGTTAAGAAATGGAAAAATCAGGACCAAACTCATTTTTCTGATATGGTAGTCTCTCTACACTACATGATACCTCCCTAATTAGAGTCACCTTCTCCTCCAAAATTCACCAGAAACCTTCTCCTCAGTCCAAACCACTGAACCACACTCTACACTGACTATCATCACTAGGTCAGTTACGGTTTATTCTCATTAAGCATCTGTCTTCTACCCATCCTACTAGTTTCTTCCATTTAATCCAGTGTATTATGGGCAAGAAAAAATTATATTTGGAAATCTATCAAGATAATCATCTAATTATAGTTAAATAAAAATAATGCTTCCCTTTACATTATAAGCAATTTAAATTATCATATGTTTACTTAATTCAAGGTACAACATCCAAAAAACAACAGGTGAAAGGAAACTCCATTTCATAATCCAGTCAGGAAACATTAAAAATGATACCAGCCTGGCCGGGTGTGGCTCAGTGGTTGAGCATCGACCTAGGATCCAGGAGATCGGGGTTCGATTCCTGGTCAGGGCACATGGCAGGGTTGTGGGCTAGGCAGCTGATCAATGACCAATGACTCTCTCATCATTAATGTTTCTATCTCTCTCTCTTCCCCTCCTTTCCTCTCTCTGAAATCAATAAAGATATGTTTTTTAAAAAAAATGATACCAAAAAAAAAAAAATAAAGAAATAAAGAAATTTTATAGAGAAATTAATGCTGCTGCTACTAAATAAATAAAACTGGTCCTCCAAGACTTATGACATCTGAGTGCTACAGTACGTAGGTACAAAGAGCTGGGAAAAAAATCTTTCAAGTTCACAAGAAACCATAGAAGCCACGTATTAAACATGTCCCTACTTTACATTTAAACAGCTTCATAATGGAATTTTACTGTATATCTTTAAATGAAAGTAAAAGAAGGCTGCAATCTTCATAAAATATTCATGCCATATCTAAAAGTTTTTATAGAGTTAATACTTATTTGTATTGAATTTGTATACCTCCCAATAAACAACATTTAAAACAAAGGAATAACATTTATAACCTGAAATGTTTACTTAGTAACAGATTTCCATTTCTTTACTATTCATATATTAATTTTTTTCTAATAAACTTCTAGATTCCAAATTAGAATGACATTTGTTAGAAATATATATATAAAACTCTGGAGGGAAATAACTATGAATTTTGCAGACAAAAATACTAGTAGATAAAAAGGGTACTCACATCCTTAAAATAACGCTGTAATAATGAAAGCCTCACGTCATGAACTGCTGCACATGTATCCCACGGGTAAATCTGCTCCTCTTCAGTGATAGGCAACTTTTTTGGCTCAAGGTTGTCACGGCACTGCCCCAAAACTACATTAACAACAGAGATAGAGCTCATTAAATAACCAATATATAGACCTAATTCCCCATAAAAGCTGAGTTATTTACAACCAGCTGACTAATTTTTACACTATTAGAATATTTTTAAAGACCTAAAAAAAAGTGACATTCCATTTTTCTTCAAGGGAGTAAATAAAACTTAAAATATACCAATAGTTAATTTTTAAAATAACAGTAAAATATGAGTATGAACTCTGGATGGATGGATGAATAATGCATGGATGGATCAATGGATCAATGGATGGATCAATAGATAAATGGATTGATGGAGGATAGAGGTTTCCAAAGTCTGCCCATTGAAAAAGTCTAGAAGTTATGACACTCCAGTATCAATAAACTTCACTTCTAAATACACTCTCTCTCATGAAAAGGAAACAGAGATCCTTGGAGAAAAACCTGAGACCAGGGTTGGGAAAAAGTTCAAGAGCTGGAATTTTGTGTAATAAAAAGCAAGGGGTAGCCCTGGCCAGGTGGCTCAGTTGGTTGGAGTGTCATCCCATATACCAAAAAGTTGCAGGTTGGATTCCCAGCCAGCACACATACCTAGGTTGTGGGTACAGTCTCTGGTCAGGGCATGTGCAGGAGGCAACTGACTGATGTTTCTCTCCCTCAATTTTGATTCAAGAAACTAACGACTTTTCTGATTCTCTCCAGTGTTTTCCTATTCTCTGTTTCTTTTATCTTTGCTCTATATTTCTTTCCATCTGCTAGCTTTGGGGTTAGCGTGTTCTTATTTTTCTAGTTCCTAAAAGTGTAAAGTTAAGTTACTGATTTGCAGCTATAAATTTCCCTCTGTGCACTATTTTCACCACACCACATAAGTTTGGGTATGTTGTGTTTTCATTTTCATTTGCTTCAAAGTACCTTCTAATTTCTTCTCTGACCCATTGGTTGGTTAATGTGTTATTTAATTTCCACATATTTTTGAATTTTCCAATTTTCCTGCTGCTACTGATTTCTAGCTTCATTCCTTGTGGTCAGAGATGATACTTTGGATGATTTCAGTCTTTTTAAATGTATTGAGACTTGTTTCATGGCCTAATACATGGTATATCTTGGAGAATGCTCCATGTACAATAGAGAAAATTGTATTCAAGTATCATTAGAGTGAGTGTTCTATATAAGTTTTTTAGGTTTAACTGTTTTATAGTGTTGCTTAAGTGGTTTTTTTTTAATCTTCTGTCTAGCTATTCTATCCATTATTGAAAGTGGGACATAAAAGTCTCCAACTATCAATGTAAAACCATTTCTCCCTCCAATTCTATATTTGCTTCATATATTTGGGCCTCTGATGTTTGGTGTGTATATGTTTATAACTGTTATATCCTCTAACCCTAACCATAACCCTACCTCAAAATTCTTCAGTATGGGAGAGAATGGAAAGCATTCAAACAAATATTTCAAATTTTAAAAAAAGGTTTTTTGTTCACTATAGATTGGCAAACATATTAGTCAGCTGGTTATTTCAAGAATGACAGCTTCTAGTAGCTCAGGATATAAGGGCAAAGCTACCCATATACGCCTTATGCAATTAAAATATTTAAGCTGACAACCCTGGCTGGTGTGGCTCACTTAGCTGGAGTGTTGTCCTGTGCAACGGAAGGTCTCGGGTTCAATTCCCAGTCAGGGCACATACCTAGGTTGCAGGTTCAGTCCCCGGTAGGGATGCGTATGGAAGGCAGCCAATTGATGTATCTCTCTTACATCAATGTTCCTCTCTCTCTCTCTCTCTCTCTATTTTTCTCTCTCCCCCGTCTTTTCTCTCTCTGAAAAATCAATTAAAAAAATTTATATATATGTATGTGTGTGTGTGTGTATATATATTTAAGCTGACAATATTTCTGGGGTTAAAATGCTTCCAGATTTTAGAACAATTAAATTGCCAAGAATACTGAACTCAGTTAGTGGCCACCCAGCATTGGTAATACACCACATCATTTTAAGGAAAAAGACTGTAACATATAGAGAGATCTCTCTGTTAAAATTTTCTTTCAACACTCATATCCAGGAAGGTAAGATAAAAACATATTAAGAGTCTTTCCTATACAAATCTAAATCAACCCTTGCTATGTAGATCTATAGTTATATCTAGACAAAGATATAACTTCCATTCAATACAGATATTTATTAATCTGTTGTACATACTTTGTCTCTAATATGTTCCCACTGAAAAATTAATTTTACCTGAGGATGCTTGTAACAGAACGACCAATCCTGTAGGTCGGTCTTCAGAGGAGGGGCCACTCTGTCCACAAATAACACAATCATATACTGCCTCAGAAAGTTGTGGTTCTGCCGTGGTGATCTCCATAGGAATATCATTCTCAGGAGAATCTGAGAAGAAAAATCTCTCTTCAATGAAAATGTAGGAAAAAATTTAGTTCAAGTAATTCTGAATTTCAATACCAATAAAGTTATATAGTAATAAAATTATGGAAAAAATGCCTCGTTAAAATAAAATGTTTACTCAGAAAAAGACCAAAAAATGCAAAGAGTTGATATAAAGACTTTAAATAATATATGATTAAACACTTCTGACACTGTATCATTCACAAACAAAATTAAAATGAAAAACACAGAGGCAAAGACAGCTGTATCAAAAACACCTTTAAAATATTATAATTTAAGGGAATTGTTTTAATTTTCTTTGAGAAACCTCAGAAAGGAAATTTATAACATTGCAGCTCTTGGGGGGAAAAATGGCAATATTTATACTAGGAGATAAAAAAGGAACAAAGTCTTCCTCCTTTAGTTTTAATTCTAGTGATTACATCTTAGCATTAATAATTATCAATATGTTTATTTATGTAGGGAAATCGTTTAGATATGACCATTAATATTAATAAAGCAGAACTACTATAGAAAATAACAGTAATCCTCTGGTGATATAATGTTGTTAAGAGCAAGTAATAAAATATTGAGTCAATAATGATTTTCAGATACTCTTAAATTCACGAAGATCAGTGATATTGTCCATAATGGCAAAAAAATGAGTAGAGGGAATTGAAAAGATCAGAAAAGCAGAAGTGATTTATGACTTGTTTAAAAGATGAAGGCATATCTAAATAAATATGTAAATATACATGACAAATAGAAAAAGAAAGATATCAAGTTCAGATATGTTTAATAAGAATTCATGCAGATAAACATATATCTGACAGTTACTGAAAGTACCTGAAAGGAATAGGACCAGAAACCTAAAATAAAACTTTGGATAATGCCCAGTATGAATGAAAATTAAAAAGTTGCGAACAAAGAAATCAGAGAAAAAATCAATAATACATAAATAGAATCAAAACCAGAAAGTTTGCCCTGGCTGGTTTTCTACGTGGTTAGAGCATCGGCCGCAGTAGATTCCTGGTCAAGGGCACGAACCTCAGGTGCAGGCTCAACCCCAGGCCCAGGCGGGGTGCAGTCTGGGGTGTGCAAGAGGCAACTAATCGATGTGTATCTCACACTGCTGTTTTTTTCTCTCTCTCCCCCTCCCTCCCTCCCTTCCACTCTCTCTGGAAAGCAGTGGAAAAAATATCCTTGGGTAAGGATTTAAAAAAAAAAAGAACCAGAAAGCTCAATGTCTATGAAAATAAGATTAATGCATCAAAATGAAGAGATTTCAAAAGAAAGTACCAAAGGACATTAAGATTTGTCACGTGATTACTGTTTTTAAGAAGAAAATTTTAACAGAGAAAACAGAGGATGTGTCTGATTGCTCTCAAGTTCAAAGGGGAACAGAGAACTACCTGGCTTAAAGTGACAGGAAATAATTCAGTCTCACATTAAGTGCCAAAGAAACAGAATTTCATTAACTCTACCTCACACACAAATATAGCTTTTCTTTTCTTTTGCTTTTTTTAATGTTGTGTTACAATCAAGTTGAAAACTTAAATCCAAATAACAAAATACAATATCAAAGAGAAGTGCTAAGTCTCATTTTCTAAAGTTTTAAAAAGTAAGGTGTGACAGTACTAAAGGCATGAAAATAAAATCAATGACCTCTTTTCATTCATAGTAACTTTTATTTCAATTTTGATTTTAATAATTAGATACTAATGTCCTTTTTGTTTTTCTTCAAGAAAATAAAAAGATTGTGGTTTATTTCTTTTAAAAAAGAGGGAAACTACTGCTTCTATATATTCTATAATAAACTAAAATATATTATTGATAATTTACAATTGATTCTATCATTCTGATACATTTGTAATACAGTTAGATTCTCTTCTCTTCTGTATTCCATACTGGGACCTCTAACCTCCTAAATGACTTTTTTAATTTGCATACACTAAGATCTGCTGTGTTGTAAAGTTCTATAGGTTTTGACAAATGCATAGTGTTCCATATCCAACTTTATAGCATCATTCAGAATAATTTCACTGCTCTAAAAAAATCCCCTATGTTTCACCTATTCAGCCCACCACCACTCTCAGCCCTGGCAACTGCTGATTTGTTTACTGTCTTGATAGTTTTGCCTTTTCCAAAATGTCACATAATTGGAAATGTACAATATGTAGCCTTTTCAGACTGGCTACTTTCACCAAGCAATATGCATTTAAGATTCATCCATATCTTGCATGGTCTGATTGTTAACTCCTTGTTACCTCTGAATAGTATTCCATCGCATAAATGTACCACAGTTTGTTTATTCATCCAGTGAAGGATATCTTGGCTACTTCCAGTTCTGAGCAATTACAAATAAATTATAAATTTATTTGTAATTATAAAGTTTCTATTATCATTCATGTGTAGACTTTTGTGTGGACATAAATTTTTACATTAGTTGGGTAAATACCTAAGAGCATAATGGCTGGATCATATTGTAAGACTAAGTTTAGCCTTGTAGGAAAATGTCAAATTCCTAAACCAGAAAATTTCAAAAGGAAGAGCTTTTTGTACTTTTAACTGGCAATATATGGAAAAAAACCTGAGTTAATGTCAGATTTACATCCCTGTAATTGGGTATTTTGAAATTAGTTAATAGGTATTAAAACTATATAAACACTTATGTTCATCAATTGGCAATGAAAGAGTAGATATACAGGGTGGGGCAAAAGTAGGTTTATAGTTGTTCATATGAAAAATAATTAATAAATAGTAATACAAGAATAGACTGTTTCACATACTCACAGCTGTAAACCTACTTTGCCCCACCCTGTATGCAGTAATATACCAATTTCAGAAACTTAGGTTGGCTGTTTAATGAAGCACTATTAGTTACAGCAGAATAAAAATCAAACAAACAAAGGGAAAATAAGTGAACAGCCAATAACAGAGACATGGCTGAGTAAATTACTTCATATGGACTATTAGGAACTTTTCCTTCCTACTCTCAAATAAAGAAACACTGATTTAGAGCAGTGGTTCTCAACTTTGGCTACACATTAGAATCAGCTGGGAACTTCCAAGATATTCTTATGCCTAAGCCCCACTCCCAGATAGTCTTCTTTAACTAGTCTATAGTGGAGCCCAGGCACAAATATTATTCTAAGGGGGCTACAATGATTCTGCTGTGCAGCCAAGGTTGAGAACCACTGAATCAGAACTACTGTAGAAGACTTGAAGGTATTACTAAGGTAGAGATCAAAGAAGGGTGATCCCATTTGGTAAAGCAAACAATGACCAAAACCAAGGAAAGGAAAAGGGAGAGGGGGGAAGGTGGAAGAACCCCTTATGAACACAAAATTGTAGTATGTTTGTATATTATCAAATGAATATAGAGAAAAGCACAAGAGTACACAAAATTGTAATTATGGATCATAGAAGAAAAATAACACAAACTAAGAGCATTTATATCAATGCCATGTATGTAACACTGCATGCACATGCACGTATATGTGTGCATAACAAAATCTAGGATGAAAAGAAATCTGTATGTACTATTTGCAGGGATATTCACAACACATTGTTAATTTTTTTAAAAAATAAGAAACAGAATGACACAGTATTATGCACACTTTATCCCAGAAGAGTAAGATTAAAAAGGAAGGTAGGGAGAGGTGATTTACTTTGCTTTCATATAGTTTTATATATGTTAAGCATATTATTATGTTTTTTAAAAATATATTTTGACTTGGTACCAGATGTGTGTCTTATTATGAAGCAAATAACCAAAATTTAACTTTTAAATATCCCACATCACAGATGCCTGACTTAAAATGATAGGCATAGACCATCCCTCAAAATTGAACAAATTTATATTCAGAGAAATCAATGTAAAAAGTATTCTATCCATGAGATCTGCTTTCTAATTTCAGTGAAAAGGAAATTAGTTTCTATTTACTTGAGAGAATAAGAACTTCACAAGTTAACACAGCAAAACTACAATAATTTATAAAATAATGTTTTTACAACATAGATGCAATAGCCATAGATACATAAAACTATATGCATTCCAAGGCCACAAGTAGGTCGGTCCTACCTGAATGTGAGCAAGGTCTACAACTTTGCCTGATTCCAAGAAAATTTAAGAACATAAAAAAGAGGCTAATTTGTGATAGAATTATACCTAAAACTGTCCTAAAGCAGCAAAAAGAAGTGTCAGGAAACAAGGAGCAGTTAAAGATGTAAAAATCATCCTTTTTATAATACTAGAAAAGTTAATTAAAACCAGACCACAATACCCCAGCTTTCACCACTAGATGAGCAAAAACACTCAAGTTTGACAATATATTCTAATGATAAGGATGTAGGGCAATTGATACTCTGACACACTGTAGGTGAGAATACAAATGGTACAACCCCTACAAAAACTTTTGGCAATATCTAGCAAGACTACATATGCATTTACCTTTTGACCCAGAAACCTCACTTCTAAAAATCTATCTTACAACTATATTATCAAAGTACAAAAAGAGCCCAGCAGGTGTGGCTCAGTGGTTCAGCGACAACCCATGAACCAAGAGGTGGCTGGTTCAATCCCTGTCAGGACACACACCCAGGCTGCAGGCTCAATCCCCAGTAGGGTGTGTGCAGGAAGCAGCCAATCGATGATGTTTCTCTCTCATCAATGTTTCTCTCTATCCCTCTCCTTTCCTCTCTAAGAAAATCAATAAAAACATATTTTTTTAAAAAAACACAAAAAATACATGTACAAGAATATTCATTACAGTACTATTTGTACAGCAAAAGACTGAAAACAAACCAACTGTCTAATAACAAAAGACCATTTGAATAAACCATGGAAAAACTACAACATGGAATACTATATAGGTAGAAAAAGGAATAAATAATATCTTTATACACCTCATGGAAGAATCTCCGGGATATAATGTTAAGTGAAAAAAGTGAGGTAGAGAAAGTGTGCACAGTATATTATCATTTACCTAAGAAGGGGTCATTGGGGATATAAATATTTTTATCTCTCTATATTTTATATATTTTATTAAATATTATACTATTATATATAATATAGTATATATATATTTACATCCCCAACCCCCCTTCTTACATAAATGGTCACATATCTACCTAGTACACATTGTTAAAAAATAAAAGAATAAACCTCAAATTAATCTGTATTATTAAGTAACAAAATAAACAGCTCCCTCTGCAATTAACAACAAGAATCAACAAAACCCTGATCTGTGCCAACTGTTGCTTGCACTACCCCACTCTGCAAATGAAATCTTAAAGGATGGGTACTGTAGAGAGATGCTATTTCTATCTACCTACTATTGCCCCTTCTGCTAACAGCAGGCCTCAATTTTTGTTTAGGAGAATCTCCCCTCACCATCTGCTTTCAAATCATGTGATTTGGGTGGAGCTAGAGCTAAAACAAGGGTAAACCAATAGAGTAACATCAAGGATTTTTGCTTCAACTATTAAGAAAGCAACTTTCACTCTGGTTTTTAAAAAATTAAGAAGACCTTCCCCACAATTCCTTTCTATCTTATGCCTTGTGCCTGAATCAATCAATCAATCATCAGGTGTATTAATTCTTACTTTGCAACTATTCTCATATCTGTTCCTTTCGATCCCTGGGCTACCAACTTGGCCAGAAGAGCTTAACCCTCCTCAGTTTGCTTCAAATATGAAGAAATAGTAAAGAGCACGCAACGATTACTGATTAATAACCCAGCTCTACCATCTACTACTGTATAACCTCAGGCCAGTTACTTAATCTAAGTTTAGGCATCTTTATCTGAAATACTATCATCTTCTCATGTATGTGTCAAATAAGTCAATAGACAGATGTGTTTAACATAATGCTGGGTACACAGTTAAAATACAAATATTTATATCATCATCAGCCCCCAAAATTCATACTCGTAGAAGATCCAAGATATAAAAAAAAATGTTTATAATAAATAAAATTAGAAAAAAAACTAAAGTCCAATTACAAGGGGATTATTAAGAAAATCACAGACTAAAAATAATAGCAATGGCCAATGCTTATAAACTTATTATGTGCCAAGCACTCTAAGTGTTTTAAATGTACTAATACATTCGATCTTCACAACAACCCTATGAGGTAGGTAGTACAGTAGGTCCTCACTCAATGTCATTAACAGATTATGTGACTTTAAGTGAAATGACATATAAGGAAACCAATTTTTACCATAGGCCAATTGCTATAAACAAGAGTTAAGTTCCTATAGAATTTCATCAATGTTATAATGAAATGATGTTGAACAAAATGATGTTATCTGAGGACCTACTGTTTAATAATCCTTTTTAACTATGTGAAAACCAATGTAAAGGGAGGTTAAGTAAATTACTCCAGGAAATGGCAGGACTGAGATATGAATCTAGGCAACATGCTCCTGAGTCCATGCTCATAACCACTACACCATGCTACCTCTCTCCAAGGAAATACAGCCTTTGAAAATTATAGTTGCTAGGAGTTTTAGTAATAATAAGGATATATTTATGCTAAAATGTTGAGAATAAAGGCATGATCCAAAATTGTTACTATACAGCATCATCAGTAATAAATATGTTTTTCAGATGGTAGGATTAGGGATAAAGTTTGTCCCTCCTTTATCCTTTTCTGTATTGTATATTTCTACAATTAAAACGAAGTATGTTTAAGATCAGAAAATAATTTCCAAAATCTATTCTTGATAGTATTTTAACTCTCACTTGGAACTCAATTCTGTTGTCTATCTCTATCTGATAAACTTTAATGAATCAAGGTTATAATTTAACATCTTGACTCCTACACCTTGATAACTAGTCAAAATAAATAATGGGGATTAGCGATCAGGAGAGAAAAATGGAAGGAAATACAGAGGTGAATCTCTTCATATAGGAAACTTGATAACTACAGAAAGGTATTAAACAACAAAATAGTTAAGAGTACTAATCACAGAGCAGAAATCTGTTGCATTCAGAGAGAAAAGCTTTGTCCTTAAATTTTTAACTAATAAAATTATTTGATTAGAAGATCTGAAAAGTACTGTGTGTTATAAATTTGAAAATATTCTGTGTGTTGTGCTAACTAGACTAAAAATCTTAGGAGAACATCCCTCATACACAAAGATAAAGGCAAAATAAGAAAGAAGCAACCAAGGAATGTTTACATTCCTGCAACACAGATAGGAAATAAGGCAAGAAAACAAAAGGAACCTGACAAATGAAGCAGAGGATGGGACTAAGATTAAACTATTATCTGTACTATTGCCAGGTAGTACTTCAGGTGTGGGCCCAGCTTCATATGTTAATAATATTATATTATATAATGTCATATGCAAATGAAGCAAATCATAATCAGAGGCAAGAGAAATGTGACTGCAATTTTTATCTTGGGCGATGGATGAAAACAGAGTCTCAAATGGGTTTTTGGGGTCAAACCAAACTCTATGGGAAGGAACTGAGTTATAAATAAGAGGAATATACAAATCTGAAGGGTCCAAAATCCCATTGGCATGGCCATGAACAACATAAATAAACCAAGTGCTCATGAATCTTTATTACCTCACCTGTCGCCACTGCAGCATGCAAGAACCGGGACTGGGGTCATTATCCTGATGACTTCTGTGAATTGCCTTTGTTTGCTAGCAATCATGTCTGCCTGATCCCTCAATTGTTCTTCCTGTGCCCTGGCTACTGCCAAAAAAGGCCATACCTTCCAAAAAGTAGTAAGATTTAGGACAGGGAGTCAATAACTTGCAGACTAATAACAATTCAAATTTATGATCTTGAATATAACTGGTCCCTAAGCATTGTTTATCAATCTTTATACTTAGCTTTGATGAGCAACATCTCCCAATCTCCTCAGCAACTATTCCAAACCTCTGGTGGCATTCTCTCCACTCAGCAGAACTCACATTTTATTTAACCCTGAAAACTAAAGCAACCAAGTGATCACCTAAACTTCCCAGTTTCCTTACCCCAATGAAACTTACCTCTATTTCCATCCACCTCTTTTCTCCTTCCCTCCAGTCTCCTCAGGAAATGAGGTGGCCATTCTCCTATTCAAGACAACTCTACCTAACCTCCTCTGGGTGCTTTGCTTAATCAATTCTTTAGAAAACTGTTTTTGCTTTATCTTACTTGGGACTGGGAAGCAACAAATAAAAACAATTTCTAGAAGTATTATTAACATTCCTTAATTCCTAAAGTTGCAAACAAATAAACCAAACTGGACATCAAACTGGTTACAGGACTGCTCTCAAGTGGCTTCAAAACACAGAACTTTGACTCTATTCCCTTAGAGAGATACATTAAAGGACAAAATTATATGCAAATAAATTTTAAAATTTTTTAACTAAATTCAAATAATTTCATTGTTTAACATAATATCAAGGTTTGTATTTTGAAGTTATTTTCTTTGTAGGGAAAAGTAATTTTCTTACATATAATATATTTGAGTAGGAGAATATTCTTAATCCTAGGACATGCATGCTGTAATATTTAGGAGTAAAGTGATATGAAATCTATAACTTACTTCACTAATAGAGAGACAGAAAACAAGGAAGTGCAAGAATAAAGAAAAATGTTAACTAAATGAAGGTTACATTTGGTATATGGGAATTTATAATACTATTCCTTTAGTTTTTATGTACACTTGAAATTTTTCTGCCCAGCCAGTGTGCCTCAGTGGATGAGCATCGACCCAGGAACCAAGAGGTCACCGGCTTGATTCCCAGTCAGGGCACATGCCCAGGTTTGGGGCTCAGTTCCCAGTAGGGGGCATGCAGGAGGCAGTAGATCTGTGTTTCTCTCTCATCGATGTTTCTATCTCACTATTCTTCTCCCTTCCTCTCTCTATAAAATCAATAAAAACTTTTTTTTTTTTTTTGAAAAAAAGAGAAATTTTTCTTAGGAAAAAATTGCATGTGCAACATTATCTCATTTTGGTAAAAAAAAAAAAAAATTTATATGCATATATACTTACAAAAAGGCCTGTAAGGATACAAGCTAAGTTAGGAAATCTGGTAGCAAAAAATATATATATTATTTATTATTTTTGATTATATGTTTGCTAAGTTTCTATAATAAAAAGTTAATGCTTTTATAACAGAAATTTTGACTTCATACTAATTACAATAATTAGTAAGTATCTAAGTCAAGATTGCGGACTAAACATAGGTTTTTGTCTCTCATTCCTTCTAAAAGAACACTAAAATAGAAGTAGAGAAATACATGAAGAAATATTCCTACAAGAATATAGAAAAAGGATAGAGTTGTGAAAGAGAATTTAACCAACCAACAAATAAGGGATGTCAATAACATTTCTGAATGATTGATTGGAGGAGATGGAGACATGCTGACAGATGAAAGAAAGCTATAAAAGCTGCAACCACCTGTGTACTATAAGAAAGTTACAGAAATGATCTGTCCATTAGAATGTCAACTCTGGGCTTAGAATGAGCCAGTGTTCCCAAGGATAGGAATCATAACCATAAAGTGATTCTGAAAATATTATAATTAATTGAAAGACTATATGCAGGACTCACTACTCAGCACCCCAATTTCTTCCTCAATCTTGACCGAACAGAGCATTCAGGTGAGTTGGCATTTACCTCAGAAGAAAACCAAAGAGAGAAAGAGAGAATATCCTTCTCCAAATAAACTGAACAAGTTGCTTGGAGAGCGGCGGAGTTTCTAGGTAAGTATTAGCATACAGGGTCCCAAGCAAACCAGCCTGCTGTCCTCCCACCCAATCTAAGCCTGACAGTCAACACACCTCACCCATACACACAGACCAGGCAGAATAACAAGGATCACACCTATTTTCACCCCTGTAGAGCAGACCCAAGTTAGCTACCCAGACCATCTCCCCAGGGCAATCGAGGGTTATCGGGCAAGCGAGAAAAACTAGCACCATGCAAGACTAACATAAATTTTTTAAAGTAATTCAGAAGGACAAAGGCTAATTCAGAGAGGAGAGACATCTAACACATTTAGAAAAGCACAAGAAAAAAATTTTATAGACAAAGTACAAACAAGATGCTGGAGAGAAGAAATCTCTAAGCATGCAAAGCAAAAGAACACATGAGATAGAAGATAAATATTAAAAGAACAAGCCAAAAGATCCAATATCCAACTAGAAGCACTCCCACAAAAAGAGAATAAATATATGGAAAAAAGTATTGTAATAGTTCTCTATTGGTGTTTAACAAAGTAATCCAACATTCAATGGCTTAAACCAATATTTATTATCTCATACAGTTTCTGAGGGTCAGGAATCTGGGATCAGCTTAGCTAGATGGTTCTGCATTGGGGTCTATCATGAGAATGCTTCCAAAAAATAGCTAGGCTGTACTCATCTCAAGGCTTAACTGGGGCTGGAAGTTTCACACCCAGCTCACTCACATGACTACTGGCAAGAGACCTCAGTCACTCACCACACAGGCCTCTCCATAGGGTTGCTCACAATATGGCGGCTGGCTTTCCCCAGAATGAGCAATCCAAGAGAGAAAACAATCAAGACAGAAGCTACAGTGTCTTTTATAACCTAATCTCAGAAATGACATACCATCACTTCAGGCATATTCCAGTGGTCGTGTACACAATTCTGGTGCAATGTGGGAGAAGAGTGCACAGGGCATGAATACCATTGAGGGTCCTCTTGGAGGATGACTATACTAGTTATCAAGAAAATAATGAAAAAAATTTTTCTCCAAGCTTCAGAGATATAAATCTTCAGACTAAAAGGCCATTAAGTACCAAGGAGAATGAAAAAATATCTACCTAGATACAAATCATAAAATTTCATATCTCTAAGGCTCAGACAACTGTGAAACTACCACCAGGCTTCTCATCAAATGAGTGGTAAAAGGCAAGGGAGTATTGCCTTAACAGTTGTGAGAGAAAATGTGTATCAACCTAGAATTCTACATTCATCCAAAAAAGCATGAGAGCAAACTAAGGCCCCATGCAGAAATACAAAGAATCAGAAAGATTAGCCTCCACACAGCATTATTATAAATATACTTGAGGCTGCACTACACCAAAACAAGACCAAAAAAAGAGATGATATAAGATGCAAGAAACTCCAGATCAACCCTACAGAGGAAAATTCCAAGGCAATGGCTGTCCGGCATGCCTGCAGAGCAAAGGGCCACAATGGTACAGAATAACACGCAAAGGACAGTATCACTGCGTGAGTAGAACAAGAGACATCATAAAGATACATCAGTTAAGAAAAAAGGGCAGTTGGAAACTTCAGGAGAACAAAAGACAATATAACAAAGTAATGGCTCAAACAGAAATGAGTAAAGGGTGGTATGGTTTTAGCAAATGAGAGAGCTATAAAAAGGAGGCTACACACTAAATACAATATCCATAAAGTGGTCTAGGACTCAGGCCACTGGACTCAAAAAAAAAATTAAATGCATCCTAGCACACTACTTAGTTAGCCCTGCACTCAACAACATTCAAAAAGTCATACTGATTGTTTTCAACTTTTAGAGTCAACCTTTGGATGAAAGCCTTGATTGTGACTGCAAAATAAAATGTTAGCAACCTTGACAATTTAAAAGTAAACAAGTAACAGATAAAAGGTGGAAGACAGAGCTGAGGAAAGCAAAGGTAAAAGGGAAGATAGGGCTGCTTATTCGTTCATTTTATAGAAAGGGGTATGAAGAAACTGGTTATAGATACAACAATTAATAGACAGTATAATTATATTTAATATGTAAAAAACAAAAAATACAATATTTAGAAAGAAGTAAAAGAAGAAGAGATGCAGAAAGGGAAAGTAGCATCAATAAACTAAACTCTCATCTTTCTTATAAGAAAGACAACTGATTCTAAGTTAATTCAAAAAAACAGATAAGTATTCCTTACATCAAAGTTAAATCCTGAACATAAACTACACTATTGATGTTTTAGAAGACACTATGCTACATCTGGACTGACCGCCTCTCCACATCTCTTCCAGACACTGGTTATGTGCACAAAAGTACATGAGAATGTATATGCATGTGTGAATGCACATATGTGTATACATTTCAACTAAATGCCACACTTTATTTTCTTTCAGCATTTTGGTCTGAAAACGTCACTGGAATGCACAAAGTAGTCAGGGAAGGGAGTATCCTGGTTAACCAAAGACTGAGATTAATTGAGATTTGATCTATTTCTCCAATGTTTGTAAAAGATTACTCAAATCAACCTACCATCATACAGGAAAATGGCAATGCCTGTCTTTGTACAAATGCAAATGAAGTGAGAAATGCACCTGATTTTAAGTAATACTAAAGGGTGGCAGAAGTAGGAGGCACTAAATGTATTTGAAAACTGTTTTAAGGATCTTAGGATAATTTCACACACACAAAAATCAGAATAAGTAAATGTATATAGGTGAACCTCACAAATCTAAAGGAGAATTTAATAGAACAGCAGGGGAAAACTGTATTGCTACCATCAGAAAGAACTTTCTAACTGCAGCTACTCAACAACAGAATGGACTACCTATAATAAAGGTCTGATCTTCCATCACTCCAGTTTAAATAAAGACCTGAAATCATCTCTCTGTAATGTTTAAACTGATGAAAGATTAGACTAAATAATCCCTAAGATAATAACTGTAATTATCAGAGTTCTAAGTTAAAAAATTTTGACTTACCAACATCCATTGCAGTTTCCATAAAGCTTTTCTGTCGTGAGGCAAACTCTGCAAGCAACTTTTGCTGCCTCTCTCTAGCCTTTTGTCGCCTAGATTAAACAGAAATAAAGTGATAAATAACAGACATATGAAAGGCTTATCTATTATCTATCAGGAGTATATAATGTATGAAAAGGCCTTGGTACACAGTTGAGAACAACATGAACTATATATTACATTTCATGTAAGATTGTCCTTAACAGTATTCCACTGCTTTAAAATGGTTTGAAAATCACTGGCTTAAAGATAAAAATAAAATCCAAGATTTATTTTAAAATGTGAAGTAATAATTAAAGTAGAAAATTTGGGTTTCCAACAACACAATTTCCTAAGCATATGTCGGTTGGTAGCAAGAGCAAAAAGAGTCTTTTTAGCAAGGAACTAAAAATTTAACCTCAGGAACAAATAAGAGCAAGCTGATGGCTAGAAGAAGTTATGATGTTTAAATATAAACAGAATCTAAAAGATAAGAATAGTCACATTTAGTCTCACCTTAATAAGAGGTCTCTCCTACTAGAGAGTGAACACAAACCAGGAAGTTTCCCATTTTCTACTAGAAAATACCCCAAATTTAGTTTATTTTGGTTGAAGTAAAAGAATATAAAAGAGTCTCAAATATAACATAAAGAATAAAACTATATTTCAAATCTAAGTATGAATATTCCTTTGGATTAATTCACTATATTCCATTTATTTTAGATCCCTTATCTACTTCCAAAGAATATTTTGAAGCTGGTTAAAAAAAAAAAAAAAAAAATACAACAGGACTATAACATAAGAATAAGAAAATAAAAGTAAACTAATAAAGAAAGGAGATAGACTCTTCTAGATTTGGGGATGCTAACAATATTAGTGAGCATTAAATTTTAACCCCAGCAAGGAAAGATTCAAATATAATTTAAAACAAGAGGAGAGGGAGAGGAAGAAGAAAAAGAAAAAGATTAAAAGATGAGTTAAATATTAGCTCATTACAAGAGACAAACTGTTTTATTTAAACAAAACTCAAAAAGGGATTTATCATAGCCCAGGATACAAAGGATACTGAAAACATAACGAGCCCTGGCTAGGTTGCTCGGTTAGTTGGAGGCAACAAATCAAAGTTTCTCTCTCGCATCAATGTGTTTCTCTCCTTTCCTTTCTCTCTCTCTCTCTCTCCCTACTCCTTCCTCTTTCTCTAAAAATCAATAAAAATATATCCTATAGCAGTTTCTTTTAATGACCATTTATTATGTCTATACTATAAAAGTCAAAGCATTTTATTAAACTGAGATTCTAAGGGAAACCTAAAAGAATTATTATTTTAATCTGAAATGATTCAAGGATATGGAATATAGAATTTAGAAGAATGAAACGCTAATAATAATTTTTAGAGTATTCACACATTTGATCCCATCCCATTAGTGGAGATAATCACAAACATCTACAAAGCTAAGTGCTGTGGTCCACCTTACCATGAGAAGTTACATATTCATGCCAATAATGTTTAAAAGATTTTTAACACTCCTTTTTCTAACATTTACTTCAAATATAAGTTAGGATCCATTTAAGAAAAATCACTTTATTATTTTATAACTATAACTCATATGCTTTACATTGTTTTTGAGCTAAAATATTATCCAGGTTGACCACTCACCTTACTAATCAAACTTATTGGCGATTTCAGAAAAAACTAAATCCACTCCTGCCCTTTCTTCTCTTCCTGAACATGGAGGATGGCCAGTGGCCTACCACAGGATGTCAAAACGCAACAGCCTGGGTTTTCTTAGGAAGGCATTCTTGTGTGGTAAGATCACAAGAAATTGGTTACATAAAAGGAAGCTGATTTTTTTTAAGTAATATATATTAAGGATTATAGGTGCCAAGTTTCTCGCTGTGGGAATGTTACAAATATAGAAAGAGAGAAAACAAGAATGACTCCTAGAGTACTGAATTGGAATTGGAATTATTAGGATGAACTCACAATTTTTAATACCTTCCCCTACACTCCCTCCATCCACCCCCTTCCCTTCTCCTTCTCCTTCTCTCTCTTTCTCTCTCTCTCTCTCTCCCTCACACACACACACACCACACACAATTTTCCCTAGCTCTGACCATTAAGAGGTCAGAATAGCTGTATCTCATCAGAATGAACGAGTGGATTGTGTTTTCTTATACCATTCTCTACCAAAAGTAACCAGGACTCCTTGGAGAAATGGCTGATTCCAAATAGAAGAAAATGCTCAAAGAATGATGGGGATAAATCAAAAGAAAATAGAAATCAGCTTGAAAAGACTGACGGATCAAACCTAGAACAATTTGAGTGTCAAAATGAGTAACAGACATATGAGATTGCATCCTATAAAACAAAATAGGAATCCATAAATCCAAACTGGTATAAATAAATGAATGAATGAATTCAAAGATGATGAGGAACAGGTTATTGCAGCGCCTCAAAGTATCTCACCACAAATTCTGTATTAATGACAAAGTGGGGGGAAAAGGTAAGTTGACAGTGAAGAAGTCTGGCACGCACTCCCTTAATCAAGTGATCAAAGTTAATCACTGATAATGAAACAAACTAAAATCATGTGACACCTAATGAGATGCAATCAAAAGAAAACAGCAACCCTTCCTTGATATTCCTGCCAAGGATGCATAACTTGATTCCATAAGGGGACAGTAGATAAGCCCAAACTGAGGGACATTCTACAATGTCACCGCCTTGTAATCTTTAGAAGTGCCAAGGTCAAGAAAATAGAAGAAAGATTGAGAAAACTATTTCATATTGAAGGAGATCACAGAGACACAACAACCAAATGTAATGAGTAATTCCGAGCTGGATCTTTTTAAATGCTATTATAATAAACACTATTGGGACAACTATCAAAATTTGGGAGCTAAGGATTTTAACATACTCAAATAAAATGTCAATTTTCTTATTTGGAAAGCTGTATTGTGATTATTTAAGAAAGTGCTCTTTATTTCTTGGAAATACACACTGAAGTATTTCAGGGTAAAGCAATTTACTCTGAAATGGTCCAGGAAGTTCTTTGTACTATCCTTGAAATATTTTTGTAAGTTTGAGATTTCTTCAAAATAAAAAGGTTTGAAAAATTAAATCCATCCTCAAAAGACAAAAATTTGCCAAAACAGAAGAAACGGAAACAAACAAAAATATGCTGTAGATGCTCAAAGCATTCTATGAGACCTCCAAAAATGCTATAAGCAACAACAGCCTTGACAGGATGCACGTCTGGTCTCCCATATCACTACTTCGTAAATTTATAAGTTTAGTATGTTTCTTTAAAAAACCCAGCTATGCCACTAACAGTTTACCTTTAAACATGTACATGTACATTTATATTTAGAAAATATCCACAATAGAATATTTCAAACAGCAAATCCATAATCAAACATAAGAAAGCCTCAAATGTAACTGCTTGACACCAGTATTAAAGTGCATTTCTATTCCTCCTCAACCACATGAGCCTGGAAGACTGCGAGCTCCAGGTAATTGTGGCTGTCATGCTGACTTTTGCCTTGTAAGACTGAGCAGAGAACCCAGTCAGTCTAGACTTGGACATACAGAAACAGTGGGTGAAATAAATGAGTATTGTTTTAAGCTGCTAAAAAATACATGTCTATGCTAGCTTTCTATAATTTCCAGAAAAAAGTGTTATTTTTCTCTTGTGAATTTTGTCTTAATTTAAGTTATTCCTTTCTAAAATTGGGCATAGATATGAATAAAGACATAAACAAGTTCTGGCAGATTCAATACAACTCAAGAATTTTCCATTATTACCCCAGAGGTAGAGACATTGAGGTTGCATAATATTACAACCATCTAAGGTTTCCTACTTGTGTCTTGTTTTCTATGGAGTTAATCTATTATGAAAGTGATGCCAAGTTTGTCTATAGGTCAAGTACTTGGGAATGGATCATCATTAAGTACTTGTGAACTATTCTGCCTTTATTATGAAATTTAATCCAAAATCCAAAATAAATTGAGAAAAGACAATGTGAGAAGCATAGTGAGATTCAAATAGTTCATCTTAATTCTTAGCTGTCTGCTACACAATTAATTTCAAGTCCTTGTCAATACCATCACCACTCAAAGGAAATAAAGCCCATTACAAAGAAAGCCTTAAAATTTTTTTAGACTACTATTTATTATAACAGCATTACAGCTTTTGTAAAAATAGCATCTGAACTATGTCCTCCAGTGTCACCACCTATTATGAGTAATAACCACAAAATGTCTTTAACCAAATAAAATAAACTTTGACTCACTGAATGTTTTATCTTCCTTAAAAAAAAAAAAGACATTATTCTATAACCAAAAGAAAAAAAATCACCAATTTAGAAGAGGTTAACAAAAATAAAAATTTAACTCATTTTAACCTTCTATTTTTATCAGATCTATTAAATTCTAGGCAGTTACTAATTCAAAATTAATGAACTATCATCTAAATTATGTTATTTGTAATAATTCCTATCATAAAGTACTATGAGAAATAACTTTCCTAAATTCTTAAAATACTAAAGGCTTTTGTGTATACTTCTAACACAAATTATCTATAATGAAGTCACATCAGCAATAAAGTACAACTATATATGTGACTAAAAATGCTCCTGATACAGTTGCCAAATATGATCTCCTAACTATAAGATCAAATGGGACAGCCAATCTTATCTGAACTTTTGCAATCTTGAGAAGTTTCTTCCTTCCTGAACCTCCTCCTGCCTTCTCTAATGCTGCTGTCTGGTTTTCCTCCTATTCCCCACTAGCCAGCCCTTTTCAGTCACTTGTGTGGGTACTCCTTCCTTGAGTCCTACATCAAGTGTTCTCTTACTGTATACACCCTTCCATATACAAGGCTTTAGTTATTACCTATGTGCCCAAATCTGTAGCTATACCTCAGAATACTCCCCTAAGTCTCAAATTTATTTGACTGGACATCTTCACCTAAATGTCCCCTTAAACTCAGTAATGTACAAAACTGAGCACATCAATTTTACTGCTAAGCCTGAGCCGCCTCCTATCCTCCCTTATCTTGGAAAAAAGGAATATCATCCTAGAAAGATTTTTTTAAATTTATAAATATCATGATTTAACAACAAATTAAAAGCAATCTAAAGTTCCAAAAGCTAGAGCCATATGTACGTTTTAAAACATTACTTGTTCAATAACTAGTGATCTTACATTGGGAAGAATGGAAAGAGCCAAAGGAACTAAAATTGTCAGATTTTTATTTTGAGATATGTATTTTAAAAATTATTTTCTGTTCTCATTTAAAATTGAATTAATAAAAGTTTTTGAAAACAGCAGAAGAATTATTAGATTCCCCACGGTAATAACAAGTAGCAATTTTCCCCAGGGGCCTACAACTTTAAGGCATTAATTTAATGTTGGAGTGAGAAACTTGTGTTTTCTCAGCACCAACTCAAGCATACTATACACAAAAGCACTAACTATGTTTGGTTCCATTTACCTTACAAACCAATCAGCTACGATTATAGCTGCTAAACACCCAGGTGATTAGCCTCAGATGATCAATAAGGGAAGCTATATCAAATCTTGAACTGTACCATTCATGCTTAAAACAGTCAAAATAAAAAATTACCTTTCTTCTTTGTCCAATGTTTTCTTCTCTGCTGTAGTGACTTTTTTGGGTGGTACAGGAGGGGTCACTTTTCTACATATCTCTTCAATGATGCGTTTGTTCATTCTGCTTTGCAATGCAGCTTTTAGTAAAATTCTTTCTACTGCTGTTATACCATCTCCATGACTATATTTAGGAATTTCTGGTTGGATTAAAATTTCTATGTCATCAAGCCAAGGAGGATAGTAGGAGTTTTGTTTTCCTGAGAGTTTGTGGTGAAGTTTAATTAGCAAAGACAATATGCTTTCTTTAATTTCCAAAATAGCTGTAGTTAACTGTGGAACTGAACCAGGAGCAGACCACTTATTTGAAGTTTTGGGACGAACCACCTGATTTGCTTCATTGCTACTGCGATTGATGATCTCCTGAAACTTCTTTCTACGCTCTGCTACTAAGCTGAAAACTTGAGCTGTACCAGAATTCTACCATTAAAAAAGAGAAAGAAAGAAATCGAGAGAAGTCATTCAGTGTCAAGTTTAAAAACATATTAGTACTACATTTTCCAAAGGGAATTTTCAAAGTTTCATCCAAATATTTTTCAATAGATTTTCTCTCTAAGGAAATCTGACTCTTCGCCTCTCTTTCCTAAATATACTTAGACCCACTCAATCTGAAAACAACAATGAGGAGAAAAGAGATTATCCAAGATAACACCTCTTGTGCAATCTCCAGGGCCTATCTACCAGAGAAAATAGACAAAGCTTGAGTAGTATCTATAGTCATATTAAAGAGGAATTATAAATTAAGTCCCTCACCAGTTTAAAGGAAGAAAAACTGTTCTACCCAACATTCATCATGAATACTATACTCACTTCTAAAAAGACTGTTATATTTTCCAGTTAAGAATAAATTAATTTTTTTCTAAGTTAATGAATCTAAACTGCTAATTAATTTCACTTTTAAGGAAATTCTAAAGTGTGAAAATTCTAACATATATGCTTAAAATTACTAACATGAAATATAAAGATGAAAAATCAAATTGATGTTTCATATTTGAATTTTACTATAATTTGTTATTTGAACAGATTTTTTAAAACTGTCTTTCTTAGTTTATTTTCTAAATAGCTTTTATGCTAATGCAGTCAAGCTGCACTAGGGCTCTTAGAAATCATTTTTTAATTAAGATACAAGACAGTCTAATGGATTTCATTAATTTTTTAAGCAAAAATAGAAAGAATACTCAGATACTAGTTGAGCTTTAATGAGTTAAATTATGATATACACTATTTTTTCAACATCCAAGCTGTTTTCCAAAGTGTTCTCTATCAGCATAAGAGGCAAAAGCTGCCTCTTATATGGATTCCAATATTTTAATCAAAATGCTTTATGATGTTCACAGCAAGAACATACTGTCAAAAGGAAAGAAATCTCCTACAAATAGGCTCTACTATGAGAAATGTCTGATTCAATGTTCTCTATTCACAAAAATATAAACTGTAGGAATCAGAAGTGTTTAAGTTTAGTTATTTGGTATGTCACTGCAAGATATTTCATTTCTGCTTTTTAAAAATTAATTAAGCTACATGCAATGAGACAGATGATTTCCAAAATGAGTCCAAATACACAATATATGGAGTTTAAGATTTGGGGGCTTATTTTATCAAAGTTAATTAATTGCCATAGAAGCAAAAAAAAAATTATAAATGGGCATGCTACCAGCAATTAAAGATTAAATTTATTTTGATTTAGGAAACATTTATTTTTAAGTTGTTAGTAACAATGCTAAATGTAAACAGACCCAAATGTGCTGCTTATAATTGGTCTAAAATACTTCTAACACTAAGAAAAACCCACTATTAAACACTCAGTATTATTTTTTAATAATATGAATTTTCTTTGAAATTATGCCTAAATCACTATATAAAAAACACACACGCATACATTAAAGAAACATCTTTTTAAATTTAACCATATTAATTAAACATACACATACACACACAAATACTTCAGTGTTTTTCCACATTTCCAGTTAAAGCCATATTGCTAGTTAATGCAAATATCACATACATCTACCTCTCTTTGAAGAACTTTAGGCCTTCGTGAACTCTGGCAGATTAAAGGAAAAAGAGGCAGAAGTTGCTTATGTATATCAGAGGAAATAAAAGACAATTTATAGTTATCTACAACCACATGTTGTAGATCTAAACAATATATCTATCCCAACATACCAAAGCCTTTCCTTTTCTTTCTCTCTTCCACACTTACTTGTAAAGAACCCAAGCTATCAGAGCTGGTACTTGCAGGTGAGTCTCTCTTCACTTCAGGAGCAGTCTCTGGAACTCTCACTCTAACATAGTTTATAAAGTGTCGCATGTTGGATACTAAATTACTGCCAGGAAACCAACTGTCATGACAACGTTCTGGTCCACACACTGATGTCTAAACATAAACATAATGAATATCAAGCCTTGTCAAGTCAGGTCTAAGTGGAGAGGTAACAAGCTCAAATAATCATCCACTGTCTGTCATATTCCTAAATCCCTATAGCCTCATCCAGACATTATAAAGTGCTAATAAAACCAAATCCAAACACAAAATACAAGAATAAATTTCTCAATACTAATATGGGTAAATTCAATGGAAATCAGCTAAATTTCTCCTGAAAAAGTACATTTTTCAATCTGAAAATACTTAACAGTACAGAATATTTTTCATCACTCATTAGTAATAGCTTATCATATAGTCAAATAATGGTAATTTGAAGTAATTGTGGAAAAAAGTGTGAACATCACCTAGAAGTCTGACCTAGTCTTAGAGGAATCTTAATGATTCTTTAATATCTACAGGAGAACATATGTTGATTCAACTTAAACTACAAAGTACTGCCTAGTCTTTTTGTTTTTTGCTGTGGTGTTGTATTTTGTCTTTTTGGAGGGAGGGAGTGAGGATAACTTATATTTTAAAATCAATTTGTACAAACAATTGATTTTATGAAATGATACTTCTAACATCCTTAAACACCTTAAATTGTATACTTAAGGTCTTTAAACATTCTCCCATAAAACACTATTCACTTCATTAACTTAAAATCTTTACCAGCCCGGCCGAGCATGGCTCAGCGGTTGAGCATCGACCTGGGATCCAGGCGATCAGGGTTCGATTACCAGTCAGGGAACATGCCCGGGTTGCAGGCTCGATCAATGACTCTCTCATCATTGATGTTTCTATGTCTCTCTCTCCCTCTCCTTTCCTCTCTCTGAAATCAATAAAGATATATTTTTTTAAAAAAAAAAAATCTTTACCAAAAAAATTTGCTACTCAAAAATAATCCCTACTCAAATTATTAGACTTTCTAGGCTGATTATTGCCAGTAATCAATGTTATTACCATAACATCAAAAATTCGTTAATGACTTTTCTTAGATCTGTGTTATGAATTTATAAATTTCAAATTCAATGATTACATAAGTAGTTTAATGTATCAGTGACACTTGTAAAAAACCCTGAATTTAAAGATTAAAAACAGCCTTTCCCAGTAGTTCTTAAGGAGATTATATATAAGTAGATGATTTCATAAATACATTTCAAGATGACACAGTACCCTTCTTAAGGCATGTTATAACTTTAATGTTTAAAAATATAAGAAACTACTTACCTCTTCATCTGATTCCTCGTCAGCTGAATTTTCGAGTCCTAATTCAATCAGATATAAAACCATGCAGAGTACATGTTCTGACAGATTTTGATGATCATTCAGTATCTTTAAAAAGGGAAAAAATGCCTCATAATTACTTT
This sequence comes from Miniopterus natalensis, assembly GCF_054644295.1. Taxonomy (NCBI): domain Eukaryota; kingdom Metazoa; phylum Chordata; class Mammalia; order Chiroptera; family Miniopteridae; genus Miniopterus; species Miniopterus natalensis. Next base: position 42,631,585 of record NC_142088.1, read on the forward strand.
TTTCCACAAATACATTTCATTTAAATATCCAAAAACGTTTTAATGTTATATATAAAAGTAATATAAACATACATATAAGTATATAGCATAATCAAACATGTAAGTAAGACTACATCTTGGTGAAAAGACAAACTAAAACTAAAACCAAAAATACAGGTTCCCTTGCAAGATCACACAGTATTTTAAGCAATATCTAGAAATAAGAGTTCACTGATTTCCTAAAGGTTAACACATTAAAGTCCACTAAATCTATTATTATAAATATACTAGTATCTAAAAAATAATTTAACAAGAATATTTTACATCCTAATTTGCTGACACTCTTCTACTGATGAAAAGATTATCAGATAAATAAGTTTGTTAAATAGGATAATTCATGCAAATGTGTTTAGTACAGCACCTAGCATATAATTACGAACACAATAAATGTCTATGGAACATTAATGGTCTTAAAATCTATCTCTAAAATTAAAGTTCCAAGCCCGAGTATTTTGTGCAGTTGCGTAAATGTGTATGTTAGTGTGTGGTTTATATGGGTGAGAAAGGAAAAGAAAGGCAAATGGTTAGGAAGAGGCTTCCCTCGGGAAACATCAATAAATCTGACCTTATACACGGATTACACAGCACAAGCCTTACACATCTTATGCAGGGTTTAAGGGCTAAACTACACCAATTCAATATGATGCAACAAACTACTAACCAAAATGGACTATCAGCTATTATGTTGTCCTCATTATAAAAAAGCCATCTAGCCACATGATGGAAGGGGTAAGAGAAAAAAATTCTGTATGGAGTGGCACTGTCAGCTGTGGGTGAGATTGCAGAGAAAGAAAAAGAGAACAGCCTAACCAGAATCTAATAGAAATTGCCTAAATGGCTGAGGGGACTCGAGAGGGCTTAGTCACTTATGAATCTCATCTATTGTGACTACAGAATAAAGACTTTAAGTGCACTTACTTTCTGATAATTTTTTTGACTACTGAGAAGACTTTTTCATTCATCTTTTTGTGGTAGAGTGATGAGGAGCAGAGACTTTCAAACCCTTTTAAAAACCTGATTTTTTTAAAATATAAATTCTGTTTATATCTTGCTATTTGACCTTGAGCAACAGACTCTGGCTTTAATTTTCTCACTTTTAAAACTGAAATAATAGTCCAGAATTGCTGTGAAAATTACATGAGTTAGTATGTGTGACTTGCTTAGTACAGTATCTGGCAATTGGTGTTCAACAAATAGCAGGTTGGTGGTGGGGATGGTGGGAGGAACAAGAGCAGCAGTAGGAGGGGGTTGAAGGCTGGGAGGAAACAGAGGTCATCCTTTCTAATCTGCTACTTTATAGAGAGGACGCCAAGGCTCAGCTGCACTCAGTTAGTGTACGAAACACTAGAACACAGATTTCAGACTCCCAGTGATTGTCTATCACTACTACACTGCCTCCTCTTGATAAGTAAAAACCACTACTAACTAAATTCAAATATATTTTGGCTTGAAATCCTGTGACATTCCATCTTACATCTTCAAATGAGTAACTTAATGGCTAAGGAAAAAAAATCATTTATTAAATGCAAAAACAAATTAAAATGATTTTTCTGGGGAATTTTATTAATATGTTCTATATTAATGTTTTTTAACATTAAACATGGAAGAAGAGAAAATGGTTTACTGACATTGATTTTTAGCAAGTTGACCTGCCAGTGCAATGCCAATGCAATTTTTATATTAAGCAAATAAAAAGGTTGAAAAATATAACTTGAAAGAACACAAATCACTCACAGTAAGGCTTTTTAGTTTTTAAATCATGAATTACTGACTTGCTACTTATTAATTATAACATTGCTCAGATTCATCCTCTGAACTGGTTATTTAACCTCTAAAACTCAATAATCATATCTGAAAAATGAAAATAATAACAGAACTTTCACTCATAAATTTTTGCTAGAGTTAAAGTAATAGATGTAAGGATATATAAAGCATTTGAAACAAAATCTGGCACTAAATAAACTTTCAAAAATGTCTGTTATTTGTAAAATAAATACAAATATCATTTTAGTAAGGAAAAATATTTTACTTTTTTAATGAAAAGAAAATTTTAAATCATTTTACTGAATAATCCTCCTGGAAATTAATAATGATAAGCCAAGATATTTTTTGAAGCACATGTCTAAAATCTTAACAGGAGTAAAATGAATAAACTGGTCATAGGGTAGAGTTGAAAAGAAAGGGGGGATACAAAAATCTAAAAGCATTATTTCATTACACAGCAAACATTAAGAAAAAATCTAAAGTATTTATTTAACTAAAGTTAAAATACATTTTCATAATTTAAAAATGTATATGTAGTTATTGGAAATTTGAATAACAAATATGCTTACTTTTCTTTTTATGTCTTTGAATTTTTTAGTTTTCAAATTCTAATTAGTAAGAACAATAGTTTTTCTTTGTACCTATCTGTATGTTCATTACTTCTATAATTACTTGGTAAATGTCTATAGTAATTTTATCTATGTAACATGAGTATAGTTATCTTTTATCCAGATTAGATCATAAATATGCCTGTTTTATATATACACACATACTCCACAATATTATGCATACAATTTTTGAGTACCCTATTAATGTTAGCCAAATAAATGAGTCAGTTCTATGTGAAAAGACCCAAGAATAAAACAAATTCAAGGTAACAAGAAAGTAAAAGTATCCTCTTTTGAGTTTCTAAGGTATTTCACAAAAGCAAAATCTTAATGATGTCACCTAGGAACCCATTCATATCCCTACAAGTCACATTCCTGATCAGAGTTAAAAATCTAAGAGAACAACCTTAAGCTTAGTTTTGTCATTTTAGGGGATACTGGTGGTTGTTCGGTCCCTGTTGTCCTATCCTCCTATAATCTCACCATATTTCACTTCTTGTTCTACAGAAGACATACATAAATATTCCTAATCTGAAACTGGATAACATAAATAGTTTCCCACAAAGAATGGTTTAGTTATTCCATTATTTTTAAATTAGAATTCACACACATGTGAATATAATATGCTTTCACACATCTTAAATACATAAATACACTTTGCTTTATAAATGGTACTTTTACATAAATATTATCCTTTACCCCCTTTATTTGAAAATTTTGAAAATAAATTCTAATCCGAGTCTTTCTATTCAAATTACTACTGTACCTTGTAAAGCAGAGTGAATAGCACAATGTGTAAAGTTTTACAGTGCAAAAGTCTCATGAGACCTTTATAGCTGGAATGGAGTGCAGTCCTTTTCTTATAGGGAGGCCAGGGATTTCCAGGGAATTTTCCACTCTGTTTTAAACTGTAAAAATAAAACAAAACTAAAATGAGGTGATAGACTCAAGATTAAATTGTAGTTTAAACAGTGATTCGTACTTATTAATTTTGTCACATTTTCTATGCAGTACTATTTTTTTTAAATATGTTTTTATTGATTTCAGAGAAAGGAAGGGAGAGAGGGAGAGAGAAATATCAATGATGACAGAGAGCCATTGATTGGCTGCCTCCTGCACGCCCCCTACTGGAGACTGAGCCCGAACCCCAGGCATATGCCCCAACAGGGAATCTAATGGTGACCTCCTGGTTCACAGGCGGATACTCAACCACTGAGCCACGCTGGCTGGGTATATGCAGTACTATTTTTAATCAAACTGCTTTAAAATGATATATGGGCCCTGGACACTGTTTCTTAGTGGTTAGAGCATCATCCTGTGCAACAAAGGGTTGCAGATTCGATTTCTGGCCAGGGCACATACCCAGGTTGGGGGTTCAATCCCTGGTCAGAGCACATGCTGGAGGAAACTCATCAATGTTTCTCTCTCACATCAATGTTTCTGTCTTTCTCTTTCTCTCTCTTTCTCTCTCATCAATGAAAAAAATATATCTTGAGGTGAGGATTAAAAAAAAAAAGCTGCCCTGGTCAGTGTGGCTCAGCTGGTTGGGTGTCATCCTGTGGACCAAAAGGTTGCTGGTTCAATACTTGGTGAGGGCACATGCCCCGGTTGCAGGCTAGATCCCCAGCAGGGGGCATGCAGGAGGCAGCCAACTGATGTTCCACTCTCAAAGCAATGTTTCTCAATCCCTCTACCTTTCTCTCTCTAAAATACAATAAAAAATCATTTTTGGCCCGGCTGGGTGTGGCTCAGCGGTTGAACATCGACCTAGGATCCAGGCAATCGGGGTTCAATTCCAGATGAGGGCACATGCCCAGGTTGCGGGCTCAATCCCCAGTCGGGGACGTGTAGGAGACAGCCAATCAATGACTCACTTATCATTGATGTTTCTATCTCTCTCTCTCCCTCTCCTTTCCTCTCTCTGAAACCAATAAAGATATTTTTTTTTTTTTTAAATCTTTTTTGAAAAAAAGCCAAATGGGCATCTGTTCTCTCCACAATGAACATTACTGCCTTCTGTACTGGATAAAAATGAGTGGAGAGAGCTAAAAACTAAAGAGAAATATGAAGAGGAAAGTGTTAACAAAGGAAAACAAACAGAAAGAATACAAAGTAAAGAACTAAGCAAAAAACTTTCCAGTTGTCCCCTGGCAGAGTAACTCAGTTGGTTAGAGCATCGTCCCAATACCAAGGTTGTGGGTTCAATGCCCTGGTTGGGGCACATATAAGAATCAACCAATGAACAAATAAAAAGTGGAACAACAAATGGATGTTTCTTTCTCTTTCTCTCTCTCTCTCTCTCTCTCTCTCACTCTCTCGCTCTCTCGCACGCGTGTGCATCCTTCCCCTTCCTCTCTCTTTCTAAAACAATCAAAAAATTAAAAATTATATATTAAAAAATATATTTCCAGGTGCAACAACTGAACAAAATTGATAACCTAAAAATTCTGCCACTATAACTGGGAAAGTTGGATAAAACATAAAATATAATCTTTTGAAAGCATATTTAAAGTCCCAAAAAACAAAATAGAGTTCCCCCAGGTATCAGGGAAAATAATTAACAAGCACTAACACTGTGTTTGCCAATGGTTTTAAACTCTTTCAGCAGGCAGATCTCAAGGTGCTGGACTCACACAAGGCTCAGAGATGGAACTGAGATCCCACATAAAGCTGACACCTGAAAAGCTTTACCCTCAATGAAAGGATAACTCACAAGAAGAAATAAGAAAGTCTGTCTCTTCTGTGATAGAAAAATAACAGACTCCTAGGAAGATAATAATTATGAACTTGTATGCAATAACAGCAGACTCAAAACACAAACAGCAAAATCTGAGAGAATTACACAGAGAAACTGACAAATCCACAAGCATAGTAAAGGAAATTTAACATACTTCTAAAAGAAAGCCCAGAAAAATAAATTAGTAAGGATTTTGAAGATTTTTAACAATACAATTAACAAGCTTGAACCAAAGATTAAAAATATCCATTAATTAGAGAATACACACTTAGAACGTTTATAAAAACTGACAAAATAATAAGATGCATAGTGAATCTCAACAAATACAAAAAGAACGAATATATAGACTACAATCACTTATCACAAAGCAAAGAAAACTAGAAATCAACTAAAAGATAACCCAAAACCCCAGACATGTAGACATTTTATAACACTATGCCCAAATTACCCCTACATTAAAGCTCCACAGGCACTGAGAAAGCTCTTCATAACAAGCAGCCAGAATTATCAGACATCTGAAGAATGCCTCTAACATAGAAGCTAGACACCAAATAATAGAAAACTCAACTTAAAGGAAACAGATATTATAGAGGTGTGGGGAGAGCCTTAAAAATAAAATAAAAATTATCAATAACTACCAAAGAAATGAGCTGCATCTATGACTCAAGAAGAGGATGCCATAAAATTAAGTTTGCATTAAAATAAAAAGGATTCTATATAATAGTATAATAGCTACATATAAGCATAATTTTCAAAACTCAAAAGCTTATGATAAAATATTTCAACTATTCTATTTTGTTTAGCATAGAGAAGCAATTTTCAGTTTTTATTTTGTTTCTTTGTTTGCTTTAAGCACTAGCCCCTAAATAGGCTGCACCTACATTAATAAAGTGTTCCAAAATAAAGGTTACATATTTGTTCAAGGCAGCAGGTAATATATCATTTTGACTGCTCTTTTCAAAAGCATTAATGGAATCATGCAAATGAAAAGCTACATGACAGCAAAAAAATTTTAAGTGACTCAAGCCGACATCTAATTATTGACTAATTTGAGACCAAAATGATATATATAAACTCATATATCATACTTTCGAACTTGGGCCAGCAGCCATTAACCTTCAAGATGAGAGATGGTAAACAACAAAAATATCAGAAATTATAGTTTCAAATATTACTTTCCGGCTGAATTTAAAACAGCCACTGTATAAAAATCATGTTTGTCTTTTCGAAATGGCCTAGACAATAGTTACAACACTGCAATTAGCAAATATATTTCACTGAACTTCTCTGAGTCACAATGTCCTCATACATAAAATATAACAATGAATTGAATGATGGTTTTCCAACTGTTGGCTTGTTTTGTTGTAGTCTTGTTTTTGTCTTCCTTTTAAAAGCTGACCTACCCATTAAGAGGTATTGGAAGCAGGATGAGTCATCTCTTACTATTGCCCAACCCACTTTTCCAGTGATGGCCCCCAAAACACTTTATAGAACCTGGATAAAAGATCTTGAAGGCCTTTTCCAGCAATAAGATTCTAAACATTTAAACATCACATAAAGCAAATGGTTTATTTTCACTTAAACTCTCAGCACAAATTTTTTTTTTAATTTACCTTTCATTATTAGCAATCATTGCCTACAAACTGCTTAGCACTAAGCTAGATTCTGAGGACATAATAGTTCTCATTTATCCAATTGTTTTTTACTATTATTCTTCAAAAGACTTGTCTATTGCCTTCTTGCTAATAAAAAGTTCAAACTCAGTAAAATCAACTTAACCACATTTTGTCCCTTACAACTAAAAGAAAATGAAAATGACTAATAGCCAAGTAATATGAAATCCTACAATTCAGTTACTTTCTAGTTGTGCTCTAATAAGAACTGAAACAATCAATAATACTGTCAAATAGTACAGCAAATAAAAGATATAAAGGAAGCAGATATAAAAGATATAAAGCAGTGTTATATTTCACAAACAAAATAAATTAAAAAAAAAAATAAGGTTTACATAGAATCACATTTCTTCCTAGGTATGCCATTTACTTTATTAGATAATATTTATTTAATATTATTAGATAAATATAACAGATTGCACATAAATTTTCAAAGATTAATTTATAAAAAAATAATTAAAAGGTTGTAGCCTGGAGCTCGAGAGTGTATTTATTTGTTATCTGTCATTATTGTTTTATTTAAATACACATTTCTTTTAAAACAAAGATTTTCAAACTGCCAAGAAACACCAAGCACTTCAGAAATATCTCTAAGAACCTATAAAGATACGGTACAAGAAACTCAAAGCCAAATGGAGGAAATGGGAGAAATCAAAAAAATGAGCAAAATGGGAAAAAGGTAAAATAAATAAAAATAGCTCTGAGGATATGGTTTCCTCTGACTATGTGAAGTTGTTTTAAGTCAAAATACGCTACCTTTCTAAACAACTAATAACACAAAATAGATTTAAATACAAAGGGAACCTGCAAACAGAATAGATTACCTGTGCGTCAGTATAGCTCTAAACCAGGCTCCTCAACCTTGGCACTAGTGACATTAGGAACCAGATACTCTGCGGGCAGACCTAGCCTCTACCCATGTCAGCAACACCCTCCTCGTCAGTCTTCAGACAACGCCAAAGGTCTGTGGAGGGCGAAACTCCGCCCTGGTTGGGAAACACAGGTCTAACAAAGCTCAGCTGGAAGTCTTCTACTAGAACAGTAAAAGATGCAATTCTGATTGCTTCACAGAGGCCTCGCATACAACAAGCATTCAGTAAATGTGTAGTCACATTAACTGTTCAGTGACTTTCAAGGCCTCAAAAGTTTCAGCCCAATCCCACTCCAAATTTCTATTTATTACAAAGTAAAAGAGAATAATAAAATCTACTATTATTTAATTCTTATATAATACTCAAATGACCAGCCACCACCATTACCCCCTGGGGAAAAAAGGCAGAACCAGCCAAGATAACAGTATTCATGAAGACCACATTAGGGTTTTCCATGCAAATACTTCCTCCCACCCATCTTTTCATTTTTTAATGTGAGCCACTCAAGTTTATTTATTCAACAAACATATTCTGAATGCCTACTATGTGCTGGCACTGAGAGAGTTACTGAAAATGTAAAAGAGATATACAGACAAAAGTACCTTCCCCCAGGACTAACAGTCTAGTAAAAGCAAAGAGTAACAAAACCACATGATAAGCATAGAAAGAAATTGCTAAGAAAGCAAAGAAAGTAAAACTTCAGACTATCTCCCCAAGGGTTTTAGAGAAAGGTGGGGAGAGATGCTGATGGGTAAACTAGGGTTTGCTTTTGTTTAATTTGTTTTGGGGGGTTGTATGCTAAAATTGGCACTACAAACTTTCTTCAAATATATCTGTGATGGGTCTTAAATTCAACATATCTCTATTATTGCAAAGTGTTGGCAAAAGAGAAGTTTCAGTTATACCTAACGCATTTACACTTTGATAGTTATCTGGACACATATTTTCTCAAAATTAAAGACATCTGTATCATTTTAAATTTGGTTTTTAAATGTTTAACTTAAGCTTTAGAAAAGTACAAGTAAAAAGATGATAACCTATGATGTTCAGAAATATAATATTAATTACTTACTGAGGTTTACAAATAGGTGGAATTAATACATTTTAAATAGTCTACAACAATAACATACAAAATTGAATTCATTAAAAAGATATCCTTCAAAACTTTATTTTCTGCAATCATCAACATTTTAAACTACTTTAAAAACTTACAAGTAAAAGCATTTTACTTTGGATATTTTCCCAGTTAACAGCAATATTACCACACTTTTTGTAGATACCCATCATCTCTGATGTCAGACTATTTTATTCTCTTAACTTGTGTCTCCACTAGTGGTTTAAAAGTAGAACAACACAAAACAAGCTTCGGATTTCACTGGTCAAATAGCAACTAATTTTTTTATTTATGTTTATTGGTGATGTTTTATAAAATTTCTTTTTATCAGATTAAAATCAGATTTTAGGTCAAGATCTTGAGAACATAAAATCTCAGCCAGATTAGTTTTTCAATCTTACAATATTTTCTTCTCTAAAGATTGAGAGTATACTTTAATGAGAGCATATCACATTTGTGTTATAATTAAAATTCTTCTATATAAATACAAAATATCCATTATTATACTAATTAATATAACAGACTTACAATGCTGTATATCTGTCCATTGCAGACTGCACGTCTCTACGGTAAACTGTTCGAAGAATGACCATGACGGGGTCAAACTCCTGATCCCAGACTTCAGCTATTATTCAAAAGAAAGTAGAAACAAAACACTGACTTCATAGGAATAAAGTCAATCTCTAATGACTAATTACATTTAGGTATATTTTAAATGTAAAAGATGGGATAATTTAATTTGATATATTTGCTTTAATAAGCTTGATGTCATGAATACTTTCTAAATCAAAAATCATAATTTCATCATCATGAAAGTTCTCTTTAATTCAGCAAGAACAAGTGAGCAAAATTTTTATAATATGATAATGCTTCACCATAAAAATTTAGTTCATTGGGTATTTTTTGAAAACTGTAAACTAGAAAGTAAGAAATACAATGCACTAACACTTTTCAAAGTTGTTATGGTATTAACATACCGAAATTGATCACTGGCCTCCTTACCTTCTCCATAATTAGGAACCACTATCCCATGTGTGATTGTGTATACAACTGGTGGTATACAAGATGATTTTAAGTATTAACTATACAAAGCTTTTTATTTGAATAATTATATAATCATATTAACATGTATTAGAAAATTGTACATTGTAAATAAAACCTGTGATCTCACTAATAATCATGCATGGGATGAGGCAAAGTTTAAAAAAGTGAATTCTATTTAAGAAAATACAGCATACTAAGTATATAACAATGGAAACAATATTTAGACATGGCAAAATCTACACCATGACCTGAGAATAATAATTTTAGAAACTGCTACCTCTTTCCTAGATTAAGTTTTTTCCCCTCTCATTCTCTGTAGCAGAATTCTCAACATTTGAAAACATAGTAAGAAGTTTAAGCTTCTCCCTACATATCTACTATAATTCAATTTTCTGGCATAAGAAACTTTTAACAATTGTCCCTATTTTCATGTAACATGCCATTCATCTTAAATTATCATAAGTATGATTTAAGATCCTTAAGATAGTCTTTCACAAAAACAAAGACTTTTGTTATTATTTCTACTATCATTTATCGTCCTTCACTTTTACCTCTATTAATTTGTAAAATTAAAATGCCAATGCTTTTATCAAAATTATAAAACCATAGCAACAGGAGAAAGCCTGAGTGCCTAACTAGTCCAGCAGGCTTCAAACAGCTTTCCACTGGAGCTGAATTTCCAAAAGTTTAACAGGGGACACCTTAGGAGTAAGGAGATGGCAAAACAGACAGGAAGCTATACCCACACACACTTTAGTAAGAGTAGGGCTGCTTTTATCGATTTTGTGTAACACATTCACTTAAGGTTTAGTTCCCTAAAATTTTAAAAGTTTATTTAATCACTTATGGAAAGCTTAAAAACCACTCATTTCACAAACAAGTCAAATCCAAAGATAAAACACTGACTTTCCCAACATCACACAACTAGCTAATACATTTCAGTACTGTATTTGAATATGACACCCAATTTCTAGACTCTAATCTTCAAATGCCCAGTGCTCCATCTCAGTGTCTAAACTTTATTGTATATGACAGTCATCTTAGACAGCTTGCTAAAAAAGCGTATTCCCAGAATCCATCCCCGAGATCCTAATGAGAGCAGATTTGGGCTGAGGATAGGGACCCATGTTTTCAATACAGACCACAAGTAAGTCTGACAGAGGTAATCCTCACCTCACTCTTGACTAAGCATTACCCTATACAAGAACACCACTCCACTTGGACGCTCATCTAAATCTTAGATACAAAATGTTCTCTGCAACAAAGAAAAACTGCTTTTCCTTTAATGGAATACATTCCAATCAGAGACTTTGGGTTGTTCTTTCTACTTTCGTAAACTCCCTAAAAATCCCAAACAATAAGGCTTATTTTGCTGTGTTTTGCCAAACACAGCGCATGTTACTTACAACTTCAAAGTGGGCATCAGTTTTTCATTTTAGAAAAGAGTGATGAGAGGGTCAAGAAGCATGTAACTGCTACTTCCTTCAAAATTTTAACTTACTTTAGTGAAAATGTGAAAATAAAGAAGAAAAGACTGTGAATCAAGACTTCACCTACTTCTGGCTCTTGTCAAACACGTCATCTATAAATCCAGGGGGAAATCTCAGAAAGTCAACCACTTAAAGAAAAGGATTCTATGTACTTATATAGATTCAAAATGTAAGAAAATGTTTCAGCATTCCATATAGATTTTAATTTTAACTGTTTCAAATTAAAATTGGGGTAGTGAGCCCTAGCCTGTTTTGCTCAGTGGTTAGAGCGTTGACCCTCAGACTGAAGGGTCCCGGGTTCAATACCTGATCAAGGGCATGGACCATGGTTGCAGGCTTGATCCCTGGCCCCAGTCGGGGCACATGAGGGAGGCAACCAATCTACATGTCTCTCTCACATCATTGTTTCTCTCTCCCTCTCTCTCTCCCTTCCACTTTCTCTGAAAAAGCAATGGAGAAAAATATCCTCAGGTAAGAATTAAAAAAAAAAAATTGGGTAGTGAGAACTATTTCCAAATCAAATTTAGAGAGCAAATTCATACAGTTCATATAGAAAGTTCCTTATATAATTTAGAGTCACCTAAGAAGCCTTGTTGTAATATAAAACCATAGATTTGTAATATCACTGTACATCATAAAAGATAAACATACACCTATAAGAAAGTTAAAGAAAAAACCAAAGCTGAATAAACAAAAGGCAAAATATCTTCTTTCAGTGTACACAACTCACCTTTAGGAAAACTGATATTTCAACGAATGTTTTTCCATATAAACGTACCTTTAGGAGTATACATGCCTTGTTGCATAGAACCTCCAGGTTCAAAAACAGGAGCCTTAAAATCAGCTACAGCTGATAAAACTGATTCGAAGCTATAACTGCCCGGAATAATGCCACTTTTGGGATTTGGGTTTTCTGGAATATGATGTATGTGTCAAGAAAAAAAAAATTCATGACTAAAAGCCAGCTCTATAATCTTACCAAGGTACCCAGGGTTCTAACTGTTTTTGCTAAAAATAAGGAAGAGTAATTGTCTGTAATATATGAAGTTGGCCACAAGAGGGCTATATAACAATTTGATAACTTATGAATTAAGAATTTTAAAAATATTTTTAATCTAGAAGCCTACTAATAAATTATATGATGAAGTAGTTCCTAAGTATATTTCCCTAAAACAAATTAATCAAATTTCAGAAAAAGAAAAATAAAACTTTAAAAAAATTAATTTACATTTTCATCATTTTGCAAATGTGTGCTTTCCCTTAGAAAATCAAAGAAAATAGACTAAAAATTAACCAAGATTTTTATGAGTAAAGATTGGTTTCCAAAAACACAAAATGTCATCCTCAAAGTAAAATGAAAAAGATGCTAAGCAAATTTTTTTAAATAAGGAAACCAGAAAACCAGACTCTCTCCCACTGGTTTTACATAAAAGTGTACAATTCTTTTAAATTCAAAGTTACAGAGAACACTTTTGTCTCTTATAGCACTGACGCACAGTATGTAATTGTTAAAAGAAATCAAAAAACATCAAATTGATGCTGCTTATAAAAATCTTCAAGGTTAACAAACAGGCATTCCAATAGAAGTTATTTCACAAAACTATAGCAAATTATTCCAAACATATTCACAATATACAAAGTAAACTTAGTCAAAATTTTACAAAATAAATTTTATCACAAAATAACATCATAATCTTGGTCAAAAATTTTACTAACAATAAAAAAAATGTGTCCATTGTATGTTCAGTCCTATACAAGAAGCCATAAGTTTTCAAAGTTTGTAGGCAATAGTCCTTGCCCTTAAAAACCTCTTGGTTTAAGACTAAATTCTAAGAAAAAATCCTCAGAATGTTTAAAACCCTGGTAATGATAATTATAAGGTAAACCTCTAAATTTTAACCATGACTTCCAGCCAAGCTATAAGATAAAGTAGACCTAGCTGCCTTTTACAAGGTGTCCAGCTTTCTTTCACAAATGCAGTCCTAGAAGGTCATATATATCCTTGGGTGCCCAGAGCCGTCAAGTCCTGAGATCTAACAGAGGCCCAATGACAGCTCCCTGAGAGGCGACAGGTAAAGGCAAAAACATCTGCCACTAGTCCTGAATATACAGTTGAACAAACATTTGGAGTTCTTTTTTCCATACTATTTTCAACTTCAAAAAAAATGTTTAGTTAAAAAAGTGATATATCTTTAATCCGTAAAAATTACGTATTATTTAAATCCTACAACTATTAGAAAATTAAACTTTTAAAAGGATATGAGGTCCAGCAATGAACTATGTGTCCTGTCATTCATACACAGCTGGGCAACCATCTCTGCCCTAAGAATCTCATCATCAGACATCCCTAAAATAATTAAAAACAGAATTAATAAAGCTAAATACACACATATTATAAAGAAACAACTTATCACACGCTTTATTCAGCTGCTTTACCAAAAATCATCTGCTTCAAAAATTAAAGAACAGAGAATGCAATGCCCCAAATATAACTGCATTTTAACTATTTTTAACTACCCTGCTGTTTGTAGTTCCCTTAAATTAGGGTTTTAACATATCAAGTTTGAAACACTGTTCAAATATGTCCACCTTTCTTCCTTTTATCCATAAGCCAGTTATTAACACTGGAAGGGAGAGGAAAGGGAAAAGAATAGTTAATACCCAAGTATTAGTATTACTGCTTTTTACCTAAATGTAAACGAAGACTCAAAAGAATCACAAGAAATGTAAGAGCGCCTTCTAACATCGACCTCTCATGCTCTGCATCAAGTACTGTGTTTTGATGTTGCGACGCCATTGTCAACAAATCCACTACCTTAAATCTATATGAAATATTTGAGACAAAATTTTTGAATGTTAAAACAAAATTAACTTAAATTTCAAATACTTCCTAATGCCTGTCTTAATAAAATTATGCTTACCTTTCAAAGACAGATGAAATAAAATAATCTGGGTCAAGTCTAGAAGCACAAACCTTTAAAAGACAAAAAAAGACACCAACTTTATTTCTCAATATTGTTTTACTTCTTATGTCAATCATGTGTGTTTTTTTTAAATGTTTTGTATCTTATGATGTTTTGAAATCTTGGGGAGGCCTTACAGATCCAGGGAGAGACTCCCCTTCCTAGGGTGACCTAATTCCTAAAGACAGTAAACAACTTACTTGGGAGCTAGCCTCTCATATGCAAGTCAATCAATCATCCCCTTTACCTAACTCTCACACACCAAGCCAATATTTCCCCTACCCTAAATCAACCCAGGACCAGGACAGCCCCTATGCTCCAAAACCCACCAAAAATATTCAAACTAGCCAATCCTAAAGTGTTTCCCCTGCCCTGACTTGCCTTTCCTGTGGAAACACCAAAGAAAAAGTTCTGCTCTAGTATTTCCCCTCCTCCCTGTTCCTACCTCCTGAACAAATCTAACGCTTCCTCTGTGGTCCTGCATGCTGTGGCATGCCCCCTTTTCTTGTGATATGTAATAACAAATTCTTCTTTCAATAGCAATGACCACTCCAGGTTGTCATTTAGTCCCCTCTATAAATTAGAATCCTGAGGGTACAAATGAGAGACTTCTAAAGTACATCTATATTATATCAAGTTGGCTTACCTGTAATAGGTAAATGTCAGGATCAATCATGGAATTACAGAAATGAGACTGAACATAGGTCATGGCTTGTCCTTTGATTTGCAGACCATTTCTTACCCACATATTGCTGTGGATTTCAGCAAGACTTGCCTAGTAAAATAAAAATTATGTAAACTAGACAAAAAAGTCATCTAAATTCAATCTTTATAAAACTGTATTATATTGAACAATCATTTCAAAATATTTTATAACTTAATCACACAGTAGGAGCCTGACATTCTGTCTAATGTTAGTTTAAGATATTTAATTCAAATATAAACTTCAAAATTTTTAAATGCTTCACATAGTAAGTCCCTTTATTGGAATTTTTTATGTGAGTTAGTTTTCCATGATGACTTCTGGATATATTTACAGTAATTTTCACTGAAATCTTTCGTAAGGAATCAGTGACACTTATATTTAACTCTTTTCCCCTAAAAAAAAAAAAAGGGATTTATAATGCTTAAAGAACACAGGAATAAGCATAAAACAAAGGTAAGTGTTCAAAGTCAATAAGTATAACCTATATCTTTAATTCGCCCTAACTCAACAATCAATCCAAACTAGTCACTTTCCAAATAACTGGCAGATAAGAGAGGGTCAGATTAGAATAAATTTTCTTACTATATTAATATTTAATTCTTAATATGCTTATGTCCTGTATCAATTAAAACTTAGCATAGTCATAACTTCATCTCTTGTTTGTCCCTAAACCCCAGAGTTAAAGTTCAGTAATGATTAACAAATCTAAAATTTCCAGAAAACCAAAATGAAGTACATAAATAAAAGGCTGGCCCACAAAATTATGGTGTTAGAACTGAAAGAAACCACAAAGCTTATCCAGGGTGATTCTCTGTTTTATCTCCTCTCCCTTTACAAATGGGAAACTAAGAATCAAGTAGGTGAATTACCCCAAACAATATGGATAATAAAACAGTGGTGGCACCAAGGCTGTAATCCATTAGGCCTACTGATTCCAAAATAGTGCTATAAAGTTCCCCTACAAGTAAATATAGTGAAAAGAATTCCTGGGAAAACCGTTACTAAATGTAAATCTCATAAAAGCAAAAATACCTAATATAATATGGCAAAAATATCAAAACTAAGTTTAAAATTTTTTCCAAACATTTTGGCTATTAAAACAGTGGTAATGGAATAAAAATAAAATAAAGAATCATTTAACTAAAGAATTCAATTCAAAACGTTTTAGAAGTCTGAATACGTACTTGAATTTGGAGCGGGTGAATCATTAGTTTCATTAACATTTCCTGATCTGGTAAAATAGAATCCAAATCTAGTTCTTGACATTTCACAGCCTAAAAATTATGATAAAAAGTTACTAATTTAATACTTATTTTCTAGTGTTAAAAAAAGAATTGTTTAATGACAGTCTTACCTTACTCAAAAACATAGCATAGTAACGATGCAGTGGCAGATGAAAAGTTACTTGGTTAGGTGCTGGCTGGAACAAACAAACAAAATCCACAAGTCAAAGAATGTTTTACAGAAGCTGAAAGAAGCCTTTAAAATGCTGAAACCACACTTTCACCTTGATTTATTCCTATACTTTTTAATCAAAACTTAAAATTTTAGAAGATACAGCTTAAAAAACCACTGTAGATAAAACTATCCCATTTTAAACATCTAAAGGTAAGTTCCTGAAGGCAGAAGTTGTATCCTACTCAACTCTGAATCCTCTGAAGCATCTAGCACAGACCAGAGATGGGAGAGATGTCTCTTTACAGGAGGCCATTTGAGAATCCTCATATGCATGCATACCACACACATGATAGTGATACGAACAACAATTGTAGTTAACAGCCATTGAGCACTTACCATGTGTGCCAGTCCCCCACTTTATTCACATTACCCCATTTAATCCTCACAAAAACCCTATAGAATAGGAACTATTAATAGTCTCATTTCAGAAAAAGGGAAATTTAAGCTTAGAAAACTTAAGTAACTTCCTAATAAGTAGAAGGAGCTAGTCTGGACCCCACGGTTATACTCAAAGTGGTAAGAGGCTCTGACTATAGTCCTAAATTGAGTACAGGTAAAGTGCTTCCCTAGGTTCCTTCACAAGCTAGGTGAGATGTCCCCACATCAGTGCTGAACATGCAGCCTCCATAATTAAGCTTAGTAGAGCATATCTTAAGGACCACTGGCATCCTTGTGAATATTATAAAATTTGTATTTTAAATCTGTGAATCCCATGGGTGACGTCATCACTATAGGGCAAAAGTACACAACAGTTGTCTTTTTTAAACAAGAAAAATTAAAAAGGTATTATTTGTTTTTAATGCTTTTATAAATTTTAAAGTTTTTTTGTGTTAAAAATCTTATCTAGAAAAGGCAGATAATTATGCTAATGTAGTATCAGTAAAGAGTTATAAAGAGCTACAATATGTCACCATCCCTGAGTTTTTTCCAAAACCCATATGAGAATAACATCTTCATCAATATGTGAATAAAAGTCTATTGTCAATTATTCTAATAAATAAAAGTTTGCCTTCCATAAAAAGGAAGAAATTTCTGACACATGCTACAATATGGATGAACCTTGAGAACATTATGCTAAGTAAAATAAGCCAGTGATAAAAAGACAAATACTATGTGATTCCACTTATATGAGTTACTTAGTCAAAATCATAGAGACAGAAAGTATAATGGTGGAGCAGGGTTAAGGTGTGGGGAAGGGAATTTAATGGGTACAGTTTCAGTTTTGCCAAAAATAAAAAAAAATTTTAAAAAGACAGCAGAGGTTCCACCTGTCCAGGAGAGTTGAAGTAGTCGGAAGCCTGGCCTTCCTCCTACATAAGGCATATTGTGACGCCACTTTATAAGAGGAATAAAAGGGGCTTTTGATAGTAAACTTGGCTGACTAATTAGAAGCAAGCCCCATTTAATTCTTACTGAGCATGTTCTATGCTAACTCATCTCAATTCATTAATAATAACAATCACCTTTGTTCAAGCCCTTACAAGGATGAGCAATTAATTTATGATACCCTTTTCATCAATCTCCCCCATCCTATTCACATCTGCACTGTCACTTTTACCTCTTCAAATAAAACTAATTTACTCCTGACAAACACTGAGACATACACACTTAAGCACAGAAAAGAAAAAAAATTATGCCCTTCTCTAGGAAATAAGCAAACATGATTAATGCACTGAGGAACCTCCTAAATGTCAAAGAACTAGTCTCCCACTTCTCCTTTTTTAAAATGTACTGGTACTACTTACTCTGATTTTTTTCCCTTGTCCTATGAAAAGGTATTCATTATTTTCAATGTTAAATGAAATCTAACAATTCTTTTCTTTTTCTTTTTTTTTCTTTTTAAAACATATCTTTATTGATTTCAGAGAGAGGAAAGGAGAGGGAGAGAGAGAGAGGGAAACATCAATGATGAGAGAGTCATTGATCGAGCCCGCAACCCGGGCATGTGCCCTGACCGGGAATCGAACCCTGATCGCCTGGATCCTAGGTTGACGCTCAACCACTGAGCCACGCCCAGCCGGGCAACAGTTCTTTTCTTAAATGCTTTTACATATATGGAAAATATACATACCTCATCTACGAAGTTAATAGCATCAAACCAGTCCTGAAGAGCTTCAAGGCAATATCTAACAACATTTCGAGTATATTCTTGGGTTTCCTAAAATAATAAGTTATACAAATTTTCAGCATATATATGTACATTTTCAACTTCAAATTATATGCAATACATAAAATAAGTTATATGCATTGTATATATGGCAAAATATTTTTTTCAAAACAAGCACATTTGTCATTTCAAGAAATCATCCCTTCACAAACTAATAGTAACAATCAGTGACAATTATAAAAATTAAAGAACACAATCTGCTACCTGTTATATAATATATTCCTTAATATAAATCAAATCTGAAATAGATATATATGATATAAACCAGGTTCCATTTCAAGGCATCCCAAAAATATTATATGTACCCTAATCTTATTGTTTAATAGGTATAGAGTTTCTTTTGGGATAATAAAATGTTCTGGAAATGGATAGTGATCATGCTGTACAACACTGTGAATGTACTTAATGTCACTGAATTTGACACCCAAAATGGTTTAAGGAGGTAAATTTATGTTATATATATTTTACTACAATAAAAATAAATTAATTTAATTTAATTTAAAAAGCGAAGAACATGAGTACTATCAGTAGCCTGTAAATATCTTTTTTTACAATATAATTTAGAAGAAAAAAGGATAAGCATGTACCACTAATGTTTTATAGATAAGTGGATACAGTGAAATAGGCAAGTATTAAGTTAAATGGGAAAATAAGTCATGATAGCCTTTGTGAAAACAAAATGAGCAAAGAATTTAAACAGACATTTACATGAAAAGATGCTCTACACTATCAGTCATCAGAAAAATGCAAATCAAAGCCAGAACAAGATACCATCCACATATACTAGAATAGCTATAATTTTTTAAATGTAAAATAAAAAGTGTTGGCAAGGATTTAGAGAAACTGAAACTCTCATACATTGCTGGTGGGAGTGTAAAATGGTATAGCTACTTCAAAGCTAATTAAAAGAATATATATTCACACAAAAACTTGTACACAAATGTTTACATAAGCAATATTCATAGTAGCAAAAAAAAAGGAATCAACCCATGAATGGACAAGTAAAACTGGTATATCTCTGTGATGGAATTCTATTCAGCATAAGAAGAAATGAAGTGCTGACTGATACATGCTGCAACTCAAATGAACCATGAAAACACTATGCTAAGTGAAAGAAGCTAGACACAAAAGGCTAAATATTGTATGATTCCACTTATATAAATCATTACTTAAATGTCCAGATTAGGTAAATTCATACAGACAGAAGGGAGATGAGTGGTTCCAGGAGATGAGAAGAGGCTGGAATTGGGAGGTGGGGAGGGGAAGGTGATAAAAATGTTCTGTTGTCTGAAGTAACCCAAAGTTGCCACTAGATGGAGACTTTATAGCTTGTTTGTTCTGTTCAAAAAGCAAAAATTAATAATCTAGAAATGAGCCATCCTTTATCCATTCTATGTTATTAATCAATCTAGTACTACTTGTTTAACTAGTAGCTCTTACCATTTTCAAGAACCAAACAGCATTCAGGGCAATCATACAAAGTAAGCTATCAGGTGAAGTTCCCTTTTTGATTGCTAACATTTTAAGTTTTCAATTTTATAATTAGAGAATATAAACACAAAGAAATAGGTGGGGTTTTTTACTTTAAATAATAGTCTTTCTTCTAGTTTACACTTCTAAAACCTGACAACACTGCTGCTAAAGGATTTCTTGCTTAAGAGACCATTATAACAAAGTGGTTATGAAATCAAATGGATTTGTTTTCAAACTCAGCTTTTACTTGCAGCTGTGTGAACTTGGACAAGTTATTTAACCTATGAAAGAAAGGGATGATACTATTCACTTCATAAGAGATGCTATCAGGATTAAATAAGAATACAATATAAAGAATATAATGTAAAGAACAATGTCTGGCATACTGTAAGTGCTCAAGAGACTATCTTATCTAAGAACTACATACTCCTTTAACTGAGAAAGTACTCTCTCAGATACTACCAGGACAATATGAGCTTGTTTTCTCTCTGTTCTCTCACTTCGTAGGTTAAGGGAACCATAGCACATTGCAATCCTGGCCCTCAAAACTAAAAATTACTGCCTGGAAACAATGATTTCTCATTATTACATAACCTCAGTTTCATAATCTAATTCATCCTCAAAACAGTTGTCACCTCCTAAAATAATGTATTTTCATATCAACATCATGTCAACCCTCCCTCTTTAAATCACTGTCTTCTGTTGGCTGACATGATACTGAATTCTTCTGGTTTTCCTCCTTTCCCTCCATATCCATTAGTTCTTTCTTCAGGGTCCATTGTTCTCCTTTTCCTACTTTATCTCATCCCATCGCCAATGATAAATATCATCTATATTCCTAAGGATCTAAAATTTATAACCTTAGTCCAGACTTCTATTTTGAGCACAAAACTCATATAGCCATATATTTCAACTCATTCCATCTCATATACTGCAACCACCTATTCACTATTTTCACTTGGATGTTTCATAGGCATCTCAAACTTCACATATCTAAAACTAACTCTTATCTCTCTAAACCTGCTTTTTTCTATCACTCTTTTTCTATCTCTATACCTAGTTACCCCAAGTTTCTCTCTCATCAACAACATACAATCCATCACTAAGCCTATTGATTATACCTCCAATACATCTTCAATATCTAAAAGGCATCCTGAATACACTTTGAATTTCAAATCTGAATTTCCTATCTAGACTATTATCACAGCATCTTCATTGGTCTATTTACTTCTAGCCTTGATGCTTCCCACACTCCCTTCAATCAGTCTTCCCAACAACTATAATGATCTTTTAAATGTAAATCTGATCATATCAAACCTCTGTTTAAAATTCTTCACTGGCTTCTCCAAATTAAATCCAAGCTTGGTTAACATGATCTATAAGGACCTGCTTTAATAATCTGATCCCTGCCTCTCTCTCCAATTCCATGTTCCACTCTGTGGCACCAGCCACAAATTCCTTAAAAGGACCAATCACTGGAGGTAGGCTATTCCAGCCTATATTCCTACTACCCCCAGTAACCTGTTTTATTGTTCACATAGCTAGCTCCTTCACATTTTTTCTTCAGAAAGGCCTCCCTGGATCCTCAAATCTAATCAGTCTCCACATTCATTATTATCGCAGTAATCTGTCATTATCCTATAGAGTACTTACAAAAGTTTGCAAAATAAATCTATGTGTTTACTCACTTAATGTCTATCCCCCTATTAGACTGCTCCATGAGAGCAAGAACCACATCTATTTTGTTCGACACCAAAAAACCCAAGAATCTAGATGGTATCTAGCACAGAATAGCACTCAATAAACATTTTTTGAATAAATGAACAAACAAACCTCATATATATGACAGTTTTTGATAAATGCTACAGCGGAGATCAAACCAGGTAATATAAAAACACTGAGATTGGAATCATAAATCTGACTGGAAGAACTTAATTAAATAAGCAGATTACATATCAGTTGAGTCTTGAGTAGAATTTTTGAAGAGCTAATACTAGTGGTTCTTCACGCTGGTTAGAATCACTGCTGAGATCCTACTGCATATCAGTTAAATCAAAATCTCTGACAGTGGGGCTTAGGCACATGTAATTTTAAAGCTTCCCAGATAATTTTCATGTAAAAGAAGCACGGGACTAAGCAGAGAGGATGAAAGAGCATATGCAGAAAAAAAGGGACTAGCTTGAACAAAAGCACAGAAGTCAAGAAAGAGCAATGCAGGCAGCCACCCACAGCTTGGGCTCCCCCTTACTGAGAGCTGCCATGGTCCCACGGCCCTCTATAGTCTATAAACCCTGAAGGGCAACACGATCCTTGGCACCCATCGCTTGAAAGGAACCAGTTGCTGCATTTTTTGAAGGCTTTCTAGCTGTGACATGTGCCTGGAGCACCCTGGAAGTCTCTGGGTACCAAGCCGTGCTACAGCACAGGGCATCAGGCTCCAACAGACAATGTGATGGCCACAGGCCTGGCTTCTACCTCTACGATCTAGGAAGCACCCATGGCACCTTAATCAACAAAACCCACATCCCACCCCACACCTGGGCTCCACGTCAGGCATGTTCTTCACTTCTGCAGCAGCACCCGGCTCTTTCTTCTTCAGGGACCAGAGGAAGACCTAGAGGCAAAATCCGAGTTGACAGTAACGCAATTGAAGGAATTGCGCAAGAAGCAACAGACGAAGTTGGAGAAAATGCTAGAAAACGCAGACAAAGATAAGGAAATGGATACCACTGAGAGGAAGAGAAATACTAGTAGTCAAGATGATGAAATGGGCTGCACCTGGGGAATGGGAGAAGCTGCTATAGAGGATGAGGCTGAAGAGAACCCCACTGTTAGAGAATTTCAGCAGCAAAGGGAGGCCTTTTACATAAAAGATTAAAAAAAAAACTCCCCAAGGTTTTTTTAACCAAGAAGAAGAAGAAGAATGAGATATGAATTTGATGAACAGGAACACAGCACTTGGCTCTGCAGGGTTAGATTACCTGTGGATGATTCAACTGGGAAACAACTGGTATCTGAGGCCATTCACTCAGGGAAGGAAAAAGAAGCAATGATCCAGTGTTCACCGGAAGCTCGTCAAATCCTCAGTCCTTTGGGATTGCTGCTGCAGGAGGCAGCACCTCAGAAAAGGAAAGCAAAGAGCTGGGAAGATGATAGTGATGATGACACTTTTATGATAGTGATGATGACACATTTCTTGATTGGAATGGCCTGCTTGAGAAGAAGCATCTGGACCGAATGAAGAAGGCTAGGAAGACTGATGAGAAGCCAGAGGCCTCTGCATCATTGGTTGCAAAGTTAAATGATGCTGAAAGGGAACTCTGAAATTTCTGACACTGAAAGCCTCAAGCAAAGCTCCATTAGAGTTATCATCTCAGGACTCTTTAGATGTGTTCTTGTTGGAAATGAAATTGGGGAGTGCATTGGACGGTGTGTCCCGGAAGAAACTTTACCTGACAACTTTTGAACTGAGGAAAAGAATAAGAGAGACTTAAAGGGTTGACAAAAATGGTAAAGCCAGCTGAGACTCCAGAACTAAAAAAGACTCAGACTATAGATGTTGAAATAAAAAGCTTACATTGCCCTCTTTTGTGCCATGAAAGGAGGGAGCAAATTCAAATTCAAAACTGGAACAGTAGGGAAGTCACCCCCACGCATCCTGAGCTCCCTCCAGCTCCAATGAGAGCGAAGGGTGAGCCTGATGTAGACCAGGAGGGGGAGGAGCAGGGAAAACAACACTGGGGCCGGAAGCAGTGGCTACAGCAGCAGAGAGGGTCAGAAGAAGCAGTACAGGAAACAGTCCTCCCACAGATCTCACATGTTCTCAAGAAATAAAACAGCATGGAAACATGCCCCAACTCAGCCAAGCGGAACAGAATAAAGATTATCAAGAGATTAGTGAACCCTGCATCACATGAGAAACCCTGAGTATCAAAGAATGAATATAAAAAAAAGAGATGAATTAAAGACAAAGAAAGCTCCTGGTCCAGGTAAACTTCCACCAACACTTTCCTCCAAATATCCAGAAGATGACCCAGACTACTATGTGCCAGCAGTGGAGATGGCAGAAGCCATCTTAATGACAAGTGTGGCTATTGATTACTTCAGAATCCTAAAGGAGGACCTTGTGGACCATGTGACGTGGGACATTTAGGAGAACATCAAGCTGAATGTCCAGAGAAGGAGTTCAGATGATCATTTATAAAATTTGGTGACTGGTCTTTTCTTTTATTCTGTTGGATTCCTAAGTTTATCTAACCATCTGATCCTCTTGAACTTGGTATTTATGTTTAAAAGTGTTTGTGTATGTATATAAAAAGGAATCATATATTTTGAGAATTAGTAAAGAGACATGACTGTTCAAATTAAAAGAAAAGAAAGAACATTGCATGCTAAGGAACGGTAATCCGATAGAGGGGATACAGTAGGAAGGTGAATTAAGAGAAACAAGTTGAGGGCAAATTGTGGAGAATCTTAAATGCCTCTATAGAAAATGCAAACATTATCCTGGAGACAGATGAGAAGTTGAGTAATTTTTAAGCAAAGAATAAATATACACAGAACTTAGAAAAGTAACAAGTACTGGGATAGATTACAGTAGAATCTAGAGGCAGAAAAACAAGTTAAAGAATTGCCTGAACAACTTAAGATTGTTTAAATACACAGAAGTAAATTAAGACAGAGTTTGAAAGAAGTGGGAGGGAGACATTTCTAGAATGGAAGAGAGAATTCATGGCATCTGATACAGGTTAAACAAAGCTGGTACAGCAAGGGGAGAAGGTTTCTACATTAAATAATTGTGTCATTTAAGATACCATTAGGAACATGAAGGACACAGTGTGAACATATGATTTTAGAAGTTAGAGACCTGAGAAAATATGTACCTATAAGGAGATCTACATGAGTAACCAGAGCTGTTGGAAATTTGAACCTGGCTAGGCTGTAACAAAGTTATGAGTCATCTGCATTTAGAGAATAGATGATGTCATGAGAGAAAATATAAATCTGTTTAAACAAACACATACACTTAAAGAGTATATGGAAGAGAACCTCATAACAACCCTGTGAAGAAGGGCAGGCTTTGCTGTCCTTCATTTTGCTTTTTTTTAAATAAGGAAAAAGACTGAGACTGAGAAGTTCAAATAGTTTAAAATGAGTTGACCAAGTCACCTAAGTAGAAAGAGGTAGAGCCCAACCAGAATCCAGGGCTTCCAAATAGTTCCACTATAAAATCTTATCCAGCATGCTTACTGGTACAGGCTAGCAGGCTGGACTTCATGGTATCCATGTAGCAAAATCTTAGTCAAGTCCTTAATTTAAGGATCAGGGGATTCCATTTTTCTGGATTATTTAAGGATTCTGGAGACCCACCAAACCAGTATTTCAAAATACAAATGTAAAATATATATTTGTATAGAAAGACATAAATATATGCAATTACAAATAAGCGTTTTCTTATCCAATTATAACAATTTATGTTGCTGCTATGTTACCTGTAGACTGTTTTATAAACAACTGGAATTTACATGACATGTACACTGATTTTGTGCTTGGAATCTTAAAAGTATACACTTTATTGAGAACTATCCTCATCCCTTGAAAGACAAAATGAATCAGGCAACTAACTGGTAATGGATAAAATGAAACAATAAAGATGAGTGTAGAGATTTATATTCACAACAAGGGAAGGCTGGAAAGATCTGATAATATAAATGAAATCCAACCTGCTTAAGAATAATAGTTACTGTCTCAAGTCAGCCTTCACAGAGCTGAGTTCAAAATTAAACATTGCAACATTATTATACACAAGCAAACAAATCAATGTTTTCATATCTTTTTTCTTAATTATCTTAAAGGTAAATATAGAAATTAACAAAAATTAACATACCCTAACTTTACAATGTGATAAAAGCCCCCACATTGGCTGTGCACAGGCCTCAAGTTCAGCAGCAAAGGCAGCATAGTAGGTCTGAGACTCAAATTCCACATGCTCATTCAGTTCTCGCTTGTTTAAGTTCATACCTTACAAAATTAAAAGATACAAACCTTACTAAATGAAAACAAGATTTCATATTAAAAATCAAGTAGAAGACTTTCTAGTATCAAACACATTCTAATATACACACGAATGGCAATATGTATAGAAATAAGTAAATTATTAAAAATACAACAATCTAATCCTTTTGGAATTCTTTACAAACTAGGTTTTCTTAGAAACACTTCTCAAGTTGTCTCTTTCATATATAACATAACTGACTATATTAAATAAAAAGGTCAAAACTATTTTAATTGATGCTACTTGAAATTATTATGAAAGCATTATGAATCTTCTTGGAGAATAGAAACTTCCAGATTAATGGTTTAAAATACTAAAACACATTACATTCTTATTCTTCTGTTTTCTTTTTAATATTTTGACACTTTCCATAACTGATATATTTTCATGAATACTTTATTAAAGTACTTACAAATATCAGTTAATTCAAATGAGACATTTCACATGTAATCTGAATGATGTGCTATTACCTTTTAATCAATACTTGATAGTTCAGCATTAGGCATTTTGTAAACTAAAGAAATTAACAAAAAAGTAAAATTCATACCTTGAAAGAAAGATACGAAGTTCATCCATGTAACTAACAAACCATGGTCCTCCAAAAATTTCTTAGCCACACTTTGATGAGAAAGGATATTAATAAAATCACTGACAAGAGGCCAATACGTGTTATTCTTCAGTAATGCTTCTCCACAGTTCACTACCACATGTAAACTATTTTCTTCATCTAAAACAGACACACACAGCCCAAAAATAAGTTTTAAAAAAAGCACTTTACAAGGATACAGATTATATACTTTAGAATCAGGTACACCGAAGTTCATGGCTTTAAGCCATGGCTTAAAGCATGTTACTTAAGACTCTGAATTAATTTCCACACCTGTAAAATGGAAAAAACACTATCTTAAGGGAATTAAATGAAATGTTAACATAATACGTAGCACATTATTATAATAATGTTTACCATATGTCCAACATATTACATGATACTGAGCTAGCTATGTTTATAAAACTCTATTATTTTCTTGATGCCAATGACATAATGCAATACTTCAGATCCAATTAATAAAGTATTTTTATTCCTAGATTAATCTCGTTCCATCTTAGCAACCAAATCTGTGTGATTTAAGCAATATATATTTAATCGCTTTCTTCTGTTCAAAGAATATGTAAACAAAATTTCTTAGCAAAAACAGTATTTTAAAATTAAAGAACAAAAACACACATAAACTTCCTAAGCCTTAAAAAAATCCCCCCCAAAATGTTTTACAGTTTCAGTTTTTAAGTCTTTTTTATTGATGGGAGGCAGGGAGGCAGGGAGGGAGGGAGGGAGGGAGGGAGGGAGGGATTTATTGTCCCACTTATTTATGCATTCATTGGTTGCTTCTTGTATGTGCCCTGACTGGATAGCAAACCCGAAACCTTGGCATACCAGGACGACTAACTCAGCCACCCAGCCAGGGCAAAATCCTCAAAATTTAAATATTTTGTTGGAGAGGTGGTATGCTTACACAAAATCTTTACTATTCGAAGTTATCACATACATGCATTAGCTCTCTTACCCTATTCCAATTTAACTGATTCACTGGATAAACAAGGCCCCCATTCCCACTGTAAAATACACTAATAACTGTAATTCACAGAATGCTCAAAGCTAGTAGCCTATTCCCTGGTATAAAAGCCGAGTATGTACATGCTTATTCAGAGTCAGTTTTGTTTCTGTTCACGTAAATTGCTGTTTTTATTTTAATAGAAAATGTAAATTAAAAGTATATAAACTGATGAAATATGAAAGCATAAAGAAAAATATTACAAAAACTGGATCACAAGCTTTTGAGAGACAATAAAAGTGCCTGAGAAAACGCTAAAAAAATCTTGGAGGGCCCGGCCGGGCGCGGCTCAGCGGTTGAGCATTGACCTAGGATCTAGGAGATCGAGGTTCAATTCCTGGTCAGGGCACATGCCCAGGTTGTAGGCTCATCCCCGATTGGGGGCGTGGAGGAGGCGACTCTCTCATCACTGATGTTTCTCTCTCTCTCTCTCCCTCTCCCTTTCTCTCTCTGAAATCAATAAAAATAAAATAAATAAAATCTTGGCGGGGGAAAAATCATAAAAGTCTAGAAAGATTTTTTCACTCAGATTGCTTGACTAAGATCTAATGTTCCTATTCTACTTTAAAGAAACTAAAACTAAAAATCACAGATGATGCTTTACAGATGTGATATATATATAAGATGTAGAACTCCAGTCAAGGAAACCATGCCTTAAAAATGCTTTGCCCAAAATTAAAAGACTGGAGAATAAATATTCATTTGTGTTTTAAGTTAAAATGCACTGTTTAAGATAATACATGTATCATTTTTTAACCATTCCTCACTTTAACCAACTTTCTCAACTACCTACCTACTTGTCAAACTCATCAGTGAGGAGGGCTTCTACTGAATTTCCATACATTAAATTTGGGTTTCAGTCTATGAAGTTATTTTACCCAACTCTTGATTTTTAATAGAAATACTCACTTCCTTTTAGCAAGATTTATATCTGTTTTAATTTTTGCAAGGTATGAGCTTAAATGAGAACTAAATGAGCATATGGAATTTGAGTCTCAGGCCTGCTATGCTGCCTTTGTTGCTTGAACTTGAGGCAAATGTGGGAACTCTTATCGTACTGAAGCTTAACTATATATATAAGAACAGGACCCACAAAGTATACTTTCTTTCAGTGCTTCTCAATAGGATGAGAGAGGGGGTTAGGGGCTTTCTATAAATAACCCACACCTGAGATTCAGGAAAGCCCTCTGACTGACAACTACTGTCGCTGTGAGTTGGTGAGCCATTGATATTGATGGGAACGTGCTTAGGGATGCGGGGATTTTGAAAAAAAATTAAACACTCATCACTGTTCTATTTAATTAAAACCAGAGGATAAGTAAGCAGAATATAATTACTTAAAATCACTATTTTGACACAACTTTGAATATTACTGTTCTTGTGAAAGCCACTGGAGGGCAGTGGGGTGCTAAGAAAGGGGACATGATCAGATGTGTAGTGTGGAGAGTGACTAAAGAAAAGGTGATAACTAGTGGAAAAGGCCTAGAGATAACAATGGCTTGAACTATGGTGGTAGCAAGAAGAGGCAGAGATAAAGAGAAGTGGCTATTTTAAGATGTTTAGAAGGTATAAAAGACAGACTTGATGTTTGCTATATCACCAATTCGCTACATATCACCAAGGAGCAACAAGAAGTCAAAGATGATTCCTGGGTTTTAAGGTTGGGCAGCTGTGTACATGGTTAGGCAGTGGTACCAAAACACAGACTTGTGTACTCATACACACACACACACGCACACACACAATAACAGAAAAGCAGCAGACTTGATACAGAGATAGTAAGTTTTTGGTGTGGACATAGTGTGTTTGAGTGGCTTGTTGACACCCAAAGAACATAATTCAATAAACAGTTTAATATGTAGGACAAAAGGTCAATCTGGGATTTCTAGCAACTACTGACATTCCTAATGTTACGCAACACATGGTTTTAAGCCCCATTTTACACAGACTTTTATAAGGCAAACTAAAATTTCAGGAATGTGAAAAGTTATGTTATGTTTGGGATCACAAAGTTGTATGGTGCAGAAATGAAAACAACAAAGTAAAAATGTAATGTAGGGATCATGTACTATCAGATGCCTTTTCCTTTTTTTCAAAAACTTTTTAGTTTTCGTTTTTTTTAATTGATTTGAGAGAGAGAGAGAAACATCAATTTGTTGTTCCACTTATTTATGCATTCATTGGTTGATTTCTGTATGTGCCCTGACCAGAAATTGAACCCACAACCTTGGTATATCTGACACTCTAACCAGCTGAGCCACATGGCCAGGGTGAGGCTTTTCCTTTTGTTTAAAAAAAATAAATATTTTTATTGATTTTTAGAGAGAGAGGAAGGGAGAGGGAGAGAGAAACATTGATGTGAGAGTGAGACACCTATTGGCTGCTTCCTGCGCACCCCTTACCAAGGATTGAACCAAAACCCAGGCATGTGCCTTGACCAGAAATCGAACCGGCAACCTTTTGGTGCACAGTCTCGGCCTCAATTTACTCATCTTTAAAGTAGGGATAGTAATAATGTCAATCTCAGAGAGTTGTTCAGAGCTTAATCAAAACAACATATAAATAGTATTACCAGAGTGCCCAGTACATAGCAAATACCCAAATAACATAAATTATTATAGGGAGGTAAAGTTAAGATGAAAGACCACAGAGAAATGAGAATATGATAAGGTCCTAGAAATATATGGCAATTTGAGGAGTATCAACCATATAGTGGGCACAAAAGAAGAAAATCAACAATCTCACTATGGGAGCACAGAAAAGGCAAGATTTATTCCAACTTTTAAATTATAAAAGTATAAGCATATAAAAATGTCTAAGGCTGATAGTAACAAATTTATGATTAAAAAAACAGGCACACATCTAATAAGGAAATGTTTAACTAAGTTATAGTAAAGCCATGTGATATTAATACCTGTAATCATTAAAACATATTCTTGACATGTACACTGTGGAACACATTTTTATGTGCGTGTGTGTATATATATATATTTGTGTGTATATATGTATGTGTGTATATATGTATGTGTGTGTATATGTATATCAAAAAAAATTATAGAAAATATCCCAAAATGTTAAGAAGTTATTTATGAATAACAAAACTACAGGTGATTTTAGGAAGCCAATACCTTATCCATCAAGTGACTGGGGCTCCTAAACTACAGGTGATTTTCAAGCTTTGCTTTAACTGTTACTGAAAATTTTCCAAAAATTTCTTTAACAAATATGTATTGTTTTATAATATTTTTAAAGCTATTTTTAAACATCTAAGAAGTTTTTAAGACTAGGGATACACAGTATACTAATAATAAAACTAGTGAAATAATTCTGAGTTTACCTTGTAGCTCACTTTTAATAAGGCAACTTTCCATCATGTATAATAGCACAGTGACCATAATATCCAGCAGCTGACATTCTTCTGTTACCTGCCTGGCCAGCTCCTCATTGCTGAACAACTGAACACTAATATGCACAATTCTGTTAGACATTGTGTCTGATTCATGACTTTTCTTCAGTGTTTTCATAATGAAAGCATAATGCTGAACAAAAGTTTTTGTAAAAGCAACCTATAAATTTTTTAAATAGAAAAAAAAGACACATTAGTTTAACTTTGACTTTTATAACACATTGTCCAATATATTACATTAACATTTTAAACTATTATTAGTTTGTAATAATGTGAAAGGTAACTGAAAAATAATTTCAATGATGACAGTAGACTTAAGTCACATTTCCCCAATTTTTGGAACATTAGCAAAATATTTTGAGGGTTAAAAAATTTTAATAGGCATTTTAAACTGTTAAAATTTTAAAGCAATTACTAGTTTAAAACACAGATTTTCACTATGCTCATAAATAAATCAATTTATTGTCAAAGTATATCTCTTTGTTCTGTGCTACCTGCTTTAACAACGAAATCTAAAGTCTCAGCTAAAAACTATCATAGATTTCATATAACTTAACAAGTGAGTCAATGTGATTACTCCAAAAGAAATACCTTCTCCTATTTGATCTGAAAGCTGACCACTAGTCTGACTAAATATTCTTTCTGTGTAACATATACATTTCCTCTGTTGTTTTCTTAAGCGGGTATAAAGACACAAAACAACGGCATTATTAAAGTGTTACTCCTAAAGAGGCCTTATAATCTAGGCCATAAAAAGAACTACAGCATGATTCATTTTCATTTTCATACACTAGGCTGTGTCACATTTTGCCATAACTATATGGCAGTAACAGGTGAGTCCAGACACTGAGACTAGAGACTTCACCTCTACCTACATGTGTACATGAGTCAATAACTGTTCTGTATTTAACTTTATGACAAGCAGCTACTAATTCCATGTTTTCCTATGCTTAACCCCACAACCTAAATTCAGTTGCCCCCATTACACATTCTCATAGCACCTGTACCTCTCCTTCAAAGAATTTACAATATGTTGTTACAATTTGTAACAACATATTTATTTGTGCAATTGTGTTTATGTTTGTCCTGCAGCATCCCCTGTGGATCAAGTTCCATGCAGAAAGGCAACTCTCAGGAATTCCGCTTAATAGTGGTGCTTTGCTGCAATCTTTCATACTGTGCTTCTTCTGCAGGCCCTATGCTCTTTCATAGTGTTATATCAGTCCTCAGAGCTATAACACAATAAGCCACAGCTGAGAAGTATATTTTAAAATTTTAGTAAAGAAAAGACAAAGAATGGGGAGCAAAGTTCAGAAAGGGAGAAAAAATGTAAATACCTTATACTCTTGATCTGGAAGCATATTGAGTAAGAAAGTTACCATCTTCTGGGGGAATTCATATTTTATAGTCCAAAACAACAGTTCTTCTAGGAAACTTTTATGCTTCAAAACATCCATTATGGATTGATCTGCATAACAAAAAATTACAGTCTAATGATTTAAGTTCCTCATCTCATTTAAACCTTATTATAATTAATAACCCATCAACCTCAAACATCTAAATGTATCTAAATATTAAGGATACCTTTTCAATAATTAAATGATAAAACTGACAATATCAAGCTAAGTTTCTATAATCTCCACAGTATATAAATAACAAGGTACTTAATCCTTATGTTTTAATATAAAGCAGTTACTAATAAAATAAGTAATTACTTGTCCTTAAACATAAATCATTTAACTAAAATTTCTACTAAGATTAATCTTACAAGAACAATATTCATAATACCTAATTTAAAATAGTAATATTGATTTCAAGCTAAAAACATACTATTAAGTACATAAAGTCCAAAGCTATCCAAATTTTTTAATTTTTAAAAAAGAGGGGAAATTTTTATAAATTCAATAATTTACCTACCTCTTCAAAATCATCCTTCATAGCTCTGGCCAGTTTGGCTCAGTGGTTAGAGCATCAGCCCTCGGACTGAAGGGTCCCAGGTTTGATTCCGCCCAAAGGCATGTACCTTGGTTGCAGGCTCAATCCCTAGCCCCAGTGGGGACGCCTGCAGGAGGCAACCAATTGATGTGTCTCTTTCACATCCATGTTTCTCTCTCCCTTCCACTCTCTCTGTAAAAGCAATGGAAAAAATTTCCTCAGATGAGGAATTAAAAAAAAATTACCCTTCATAAATGAAATGCTAACTTCACTAGGGAAAATAATTACTAATGCATTATTTACTGTAATATACAGAAGCATTTGCTTTTTTCTAGTAAAAATATACCAGGAGAAATACAAAGGTGTTATATATGCTTATTTGCACTGGACTCAAGATGCCCTCTTTTTAATAAAAGTATTCAAAGGGAGATAAAATTATCTACTGGAAAGCCTTTTTCTAAGGCCAAGTGCCACTCCTTGAAGGCTAGGCTATCTGTTGCTAATCTCTGAATCCTTGCCACACCTAGTCAACAGAAAGGTCTCAACATGTATATGATTTACATGTTGAATATTTTTAATAATTTAGCTATCACTTTCTCTAATTATTTTCCCTAGAAAATTCTGACTATTAATCTCTGTTGGAGCAAAAAATCTTGGGCTACTGCTCTGAGTCATCATCTCTATATAAGGAAACCAAAAGGACATAGCAAGTGTCAACTGTGAATGGACTGGTTCAGTGATGGTGCTTAAACAGGAACTGGAACTAGATGAGAAATTTGAACAAAACAGTATCACATGCACCAAAATACGAAGGTACAGTCATAACTACATTATAGTTCAAGCTGTCGTGCAGGATAACCTTGTAGAGTTTTTTCGATTAACCCTACCCAATTTCACAGTTCTTCTATGATAATGTGTTCCTACCACATCTCCCTCAGATAATGAGTCTAAAAGGGTAGCAGTAAATTCAGTATATCCTTGCTCTCTGATTCTTCCATAAAATATTCTGAGTTTAATAAGGCTTTTATTAGACCTAACTTGAACCCAATCTTTCCATTAGTAATTAATAACCCATTATTTCCAGAATAACTTTATTATTCTGGAGACACTATGATTTTAACTACAGCAAGACAAAAGTATCTACCAATCCCCTACCTAGCTCCCCTTCAATGGTGCTTTCAGTATAAACAATATGTAATGGGGTAAAAACATAAATACAGTTACACTATACATCCCTTTATTAGAAACTAAATAATTATTTCCCAAATCTCAGAATTTTCTACTTGTAACAAAGAAACTATTCCCAGGATATGGCAATGATTTAAAAACAGAAATAAGCCCTGGCCGGTGTTGCTCAATGGTTAGAGCGTTGGCCCGCACACCAAAGGGTCTTGGGTTCAGTCCCCATCTGGGTTGGGCACATGCGGGAAGCAACCCATCAATGTGTCTCTCTCACATCAATGTTTCTCTCTCTCTCTCTTCCCCCCCCACTCCCTCCCTCCCTTCCACTCTCTCTAAAAATCAATGGAAAAATATCCTCAGGTGAGGATTAACAAAAATAAAAAATAAAAACAGAAATAAACCAGTCTTGCAAGAAATAAGGTAAAATATATTCAAAGACACACAGTAACAGATTCAAATCCAAAAAGTAATAAAATTAGGACCCAAGTGAATCATATGGCAGGAATGTAAAGATTATAATTAAAAATTAGAATATAATCCACAGCATATTGCTGAAGCCAATTTAATTCTCACAATTCACTGGCACTAATATGATTGAAAATTTCAGACTACAAAAAAAAATAAAATCCTCACAGATAAGTGTTTTTTAATGTATTACAAAGCTGAACAAAACTAGTAGCATTAATCTTAGAATGCATAGCTATGACTCTGCAAGATCACATTAGCCAAATGAAAAGCTACCATAATACTATATGTCAAGCATTTAAAAGGAAAGATACATTAACTTTGTTTCAAATAAGTAAAACAATCCAAATGCACCATTAAAGTTCTGGTTTCTACTAAATGTAAATAGCTACAGTTATGTAGAGTTCAATTTTTTTTCACCTTCAAACACCACCCTCCAAAGAAACCTCCCGCAAGTCTTCATAATTGTTGTTAAAATAGGTGATGTCAAATCTCCCAAGATATTTAAAGCACAAGTTAAGTGCTTTTTATGTGTTATGTTACAGAAATATGGTTAGAAATGCTTAGTTACATATGACTATGTTTAAAATCTTGATTAAATTGTCATGATTTGTGCAGTGCCTAAACTACCTTAAGCCAAATTTTAAAAAGAAATTTTTGAAGAATCAGTATGTGATGTAAATGTATGAGTAAGGTAAAGGTTTTAATTAAAACAGTAGAGTCCAGACTGCAACTCACTACCCTCGATAATCTTGTTCATGTTAGCAATAGCATGTTATGCCTCAATTTCTTTATCCTTAAAATTTAGGTTTTGAGAATAGGCAGTGATGTGTTCAGCACAGTGCCTCATCTCTTGCTTATCATTATGTATTTTATTTTCAGCTCACTTTCAAACTGTTGAACAAAATAAACCACTCCCTGGACTTCAGATATTTTCAAAAGCAACAGTCACTTTTTTAAAACATGAGGGGTTCTACTAATTCAAAAAGCCATCTCTTCCATGTACATATGTAAACAAAAAATGGTAACTGGTTGACTACTTCTTACCATAGAAAAAGAAAGAGAAGACAATCCAATCCCAAATTTGAAAAAAATTCAGGATAAAAGAAAACAAACTTCAACTTTAAGTCTGCATAAAAAGTGCCTTTAGCCAGAGTTTGATCAGGCTAAAGAAAACAATGTCCTCTTAAACCATAACAGGTATTTTCTGGGCATCCCTAAAGCTTAAACTCAAGCATAAGTCTGATAATCTGCTCCAACTCAAATGTGTCTCAAGGGCTCAGGCAAAAACATGGACAACTCGAGTAAGTCAAAAGGCCAGGTAGCCATATGGGCTTCTTCGGGCTTCACTGATTCTCTGCTGAGCCAGGAAGAAGGGGAGCATGTCTGTATGTGTGCATCCTGGAGTGCAGACTAAACTTCATGCCCTTTGCTAGTAGCCCACAAGTTAAATGCAGCAGCCTAAATAACTAAGAACACTTACAAAATGAGCCTCAACTGAAACTACCTGCTTGCTCCACCTTTCCAAGCAGTCCTAAATATCCCACAAGATATACTTAATCAGCACCAGAAATAAGAATCTTCTTTTCATCAAAGATTATTTTAACCTCTGGAGACTCTAACAGACCATATTAACCCAAACAATAGACTATGTTAAACTTTTGACCATGGCAAAAATCCAAAATGCAGGCTGACAACTAAAAACAAGTACTCAAGAAAAGCTTTCAGTGACGGCCAAAAAACATAGTGGTTATGAGCTCAGGCCCTGGGATTTGAATTAAGGATCTACCTCCCATTAGCTGTGATCTCTAACATGCCTCCATTTTCTAATTCATAAAATAATAATAATAATAACCTGCTTCATGTGGTTTTTTTGAGAATTAAATAAAACAACACATGTGAAGTGCTTAGCATATGTCTAGCATATACAAAGGTTCATAAGTATCATGCATTATTTTATTACTAATCTATTCCCTCGCTATAGCATATCTACTTCCTCCTTTGAGTGAACATGTATTAAGTCTTCACTGATCCCTTAATATGTTAAGTGCTAATCTTCCCATTCATTCTCATATTCATTAATTCACATTCTTTCTCTCACTCACCATCTCCATTTGTCATTTTCACTCTAGAAAATGCATACCCCAGATTATAAAAAAGATGTAAACCGAACTAAAACTTTACACCTAAAACACTAGCTCCAAATCAAAGAATCAATGAGAAGACTTACCTTTTTTTGGCTCAAATATGATAATGAACATTTTATTAAAAAAACAAATAACAAAATACCAATAGTAAGGGTTTTACTTGCTTTTGAGGTTCTCCACAATCACTCCTCTAACAACAGCTTCTTCATTATTGGACAAAATAACATAGCTCTCCTTTCAAACACCTTTGATGTCAATATGGCTGGCCAATCAAGTATTCTTAGTGATTAAGCACTTTAAGAGCTTTTTATACAAGGTAAAAATAAAATATAAATACCTTTGGCACTACTGCTTAGTTTGACCCTCTTTCTCTTGCCCAGACCTTGACTCCCATCCTGATCCTCCTGGAGGAAAACAAAATCAGCATTACAATAATGCTATTCATGAATTTATATATTTTACATAAATATAGGTATGCTTATAAATGATTAAATATGTAATATAGTCAAGCTATAGTCACGCTTACATATTATTAATCAACACACTTTACTTTTATGTATTTGCTATAGTACCTTATAATGCTGCTAATTTCTATTAAAATATATAATGAAAATCCTTAGTATAAAATACAAGAGCTCTTAAACTTAATCTGTTCTTCTACTGCAAAGTGCCAAAATAAAAATTTTCCTAACCTTAATGAATAAAGAAGCTAAAGGGGAAAGGAAGCAGATTAGCACAGGAAGAAAAGAAAGGAGGGAAAGAGGGCCAAAACAATGAATAGAGAAAAAGGTTCTGAAGGTCTAAGACAAACAAAAGCCATAATCTATACCTGGGAAGATCATTTGGATGCTCAGGCAAACATCGCGGAGTGGTCTGAGGCAGTCTCAAGAGATGGTACACTGCACCACAACAAGAGAGAGGAAGCCAGGGCACCGAGACAACGCAAAGGGAGGAGGAACAGAGGAAGCAGCCTGCTGCCAGTGAGACCAAGGTGAGCCCAAGGTGAGCCCAGGGGTGTGCCTCTTAGAGAGGGAGCCCTGGGCACAGGTGCACACTTCTAATTTTCTTTAAAATGTTGCTGAAAAGGCTCTTGCTGTCTTTGTGGCTGAGTTCAGGGATTTTCCCCCTCCAGCTAAAGGTTATGATTGTACTCTAAATTTCACAGCTCTCCTAAACTAGGAAAAATTGCATATGAATCCAAAACTTCCATGTTATACTATCTTTTCCCTATTTTCCAAACATATGTGAGTGAACTGGTATTATAAAGACATGTGTGGTAGTATTCTGGCATATAGTCTGTTGTGCTAACACTGGTGTTGGTGGCATGTTAGAATTATAATACAAATTCCCAGATTTCTCACACTGAGCACATCAAATCTTCAAAGCAGAAAAGTAGCCTCAGCTTCATGTTGGTGTTCTATCTACTAGTATAGCTTCCTTGGCCTACATACCAGTCTTAACTTCTGGCTTCTGTCAAGTCCAGCATCAGTCCTCAGGGCCAAGTCTGAGGTTTTCCAGAGCTACCACTTAGCTTATTCATTCAACATTTACTGAGCACTTCAATACACCCTCTCCCTGTTAATCCCCACCATTGCCCAGGTTTCCATGGCAATCTACCAGGCAGCAGGACTGACAGTCAAACTACTCCTCCTCTGTCACCCTTACCCTTGCCATTGGAGAAACTCAACCAGAATGAAATTCAGAACCTTAAAAGACAGAAAACAGCCCTGTACTGTGTGGTTCAGTGATTAGAGTGTCAGCCCAAACACCAAAGGGTCATGGGTTCGATTCCCGGTCAAGGGCAGGGCACATACCTGGGTTACTGGTTTGATCCCCAGCTCCAGAAGGGCGTGTGGGTGAAGCAACCAATCAATGTGTCTTACATTAATGTTTCTCTCTCTCTCCTCTCTCCCTCTCCCTCCCTCCCTTTTACTCTCTCTAAAAATCAATGGAAAAAATATCCTCAGGTGGGGATTCATTTTTTAAAAAAGCCCAGGCGGTGGGGCTCAGCAACTGAACATCAACCTATGATCCAGGAGATCGCAGTTCGATTCCCGGTCAGAGCACATGCCCATGTTTCGGACTCGATCCCGGGGAGGGGGGCGGTGCAGGAGGGAGCCAATCAGTGACTCTCCCATCACTGATGTTTCTATATCTCTCTCTCCCCCCCTTCCTCTCTCTGAAATCAATAAAGACATATTTAAAAAAAAAAAAAGACAGCAAACAGCCCTGGCTGGTTTGGCTCAGTTGGTTGAACATCATCCTGTGCACAGAAAGGATGCCAGTTCAGTTCCCAGTCAGGGCACATACCCAGGCTGTGGGTTCAATCCCCAGTTGGGGGGAGAGGCAGTCAATTGATGTCTCTGTCTCACACTGATATTTCTCTCTCTCTCCCTCTCCCTCCTCTAAAAACAAAATCAATGGAAAAACAAACAAAAAAACCAAAATGACAGAATACAGACACAAGAATGCAAAATCATGCCACAGGGCCCAGGGGATTGCAAAGTTTGAGATTTTAGCTAATAGCCATTTATGAAACTGTTCTCCCAGCCCTGAGAGAAAAGATAAATCTGAATAAACTATATTATATCCCAGGTTAGGATTACTTCATTATTTTAAATATAAATTTCCTATGAAAAGAATATCCTTAATCAAGCAATAGTCATGAGTATACAAAGTTCTATAAATTTCTCAGCCTTATAGTCTAAAGAACAAGTAAAATTAGCCATGCAAAGGAGAACTTCATTCCAAAATAAGAAGATAGCATAAGCAAAGGCACAACAACAGAACTCTGTAAACACGGACCAGTGAGGTGGACTGGACATCACAGTAAATATCAGCCACAGCTAGGAAAGAAGATTATCTCCATCTAAACTAGTGAGAAAATGGGTACTCTTGTACACTGCTGCTGACAGGATACAGTAGTACAATTTTCCTGAATGGCAACTTGTCAATATACATGTCACAAGTCTTTAAAGTGTATTTATCATTGGATCAGAAATTTCAGTTCTAGGAACTTATCCTAGAGAAATAATCCAACAAGTAAATAGGAACTATATGCATAAATATTCATCACATGTTATTTATAATAGGAAAGAAAGAAAGAAAGGGAGGGAGGGAGGAAGGGAGGGAAGAATCTATCCCTTGGCTTCCAATAATAGGAAACTAGGTAACTAAATTATAGTACACCTGTACCCTATGTAGAAAAACAATGCTAGAGCTCTAAATTCACTGTGACCAGATAGATGTTCAAAAGCTATTATATATGAGAAAAAGGTCTCATATGTAGAATAGTATATAGAGTATAAAACCATTTAGGTATTGGTAATATAAACAAATAAAATCTGTTAAAATATACTCATTACAGATGTTCAAAACTACCATTAGTGAAAAAAGCAGGGTATAGAATAGCATGTACAGCATGAAACCATTTAAATATACTGTATATGAGGTGGGCAAAAGTAAGTTTACAGTTGTTCATATGAAAAATAATACAATAACTAATAAATAAGAATAAGAATAAACTGTGTTTTACAAACTCACAACTGTAAACCTACTTTTGTCCACCCCTGTATAAAATATGTTAGAGCCTGGCCAGAGTGGCTCAGTGGTTAAGTGTCGACCCATGAACCAGGGGACCATGGTTCGATTCCCAGTCAGGGTACATGCCCAGGTTTCTGGCTCAATCCCCGGGGTATTCAGGAGGCAGCAGATCAATGACTCTCATCATTGATGTTTCTATCTCTCTCCCTTTCCCTTCTTCTCTCTGAAGTCAATTTTTTTTTAAATCTGTTAGAATATAGATATTTACAGTAAATCACCTCTAAGTGATAGAATAATAGGTAATTTTTGTTAATATCTATTTTCTCTTTACTCAATAATGAATATGGGTTATAGCTCTAAGTCAATATTTTTAAATACTAGTTCTGATTTCCAATCCTAATTGCAATAATCTGCTCAAGATAATGGGCAACTGTGTTATCTATTACAAGTTCCATATTTTTATTTTGAGAACAATATTTTTAATGAATAGAGTACTTTTCAGATGTGGGAATTTTAGGAATTAAAGAAGATGAAACTAAGCAGTTATCCTGACCACAGTGCTCCATCCTACCCCAAATTCATTATGGGAAGCTGCAGTTCTTCCCTATTTGTCCATGAAGAAGCAGTACAGAACCCTTGGAGAAGATGGTGGTTCAAAAGGAAAAACGAAAGGAAATAAACCAAGTACAATCTCAGTCCAGACATGATTGTTCAGCTCTCAGTAACATTTTCCAGACCTTAATTAGTCCATGGGCAGAATAATAGAAAACACTGTTACATGTGTTTCAGGCACAAAATACGTATACAGGTCCAAAACGGATTTAAAAAAACAGATTTGAACTCTAGGCCTCAAAAATCAACAGATGGTTTCTCAAGACAAATAACTTTTCTTTCTTTCTTTGGTAGATTTACTATACATATTTTAAAAATGTGAGCACTACAAAAAGAAGTCAGATTAAAACAATACCCAAAGAAGGTTAACACAGAATACAAAAGGCTAAAAGGAATAATTAACATATCAGGTTATCAACGTAAAATCCAAAGGAGATCTTGAGAGATTAGAATAAAATGAAACTGTAATCTGAAATTGTTTCTTTAAATCAACCCTATAAGTACAAACAGAGAAAGAGCTCTAATCTGTCAGCTGTAAATCTGAAGAGGGGAAAAAAAAATCCTAGACATTTCATTTGACTACTGAAGCCAACAGTCTAGTGTAGCTGCTAAAAGGCCACAAAAGCCTTAGGCCTTAACAAAGGTACAGTATGCTTATTAAAAGATGTCCCATGATGGTACACTGAATCAGATCATAAATTATTAAAAGGAGTGAATAAGTAAAAGAGGTATGAACAGCAAAGAAAATTAAATAACTAAAGCTAAATGTTTAAAAGGATGTTATATGGAAGTAAAAATAAAAATCATTCTGGAGAAACAAAAATCTATGTGAAAATTACGATTTTTAGCACAGTACTGAGAAGAACTTCCTAGTAATTAGAGTTATCAAACAAAGGAACAAGTTGCCTCTTAAACTAGGTAAGCTCCCTGCCACTGGAAGTGTTTAGAGAGGCTTACCAATTGTCAGGAATGTTGTATAAACAAGTCCTACACTGAAAAAGAAATACATTAGATATTTCTAAGATCCTTCCCACACACATTTCTATGGTTCCCCACCCCAGCCTTAACCACTAATGTAATTTATGATAACAAAATTAAACCTTATACCTCCAAATCACTTAATTTTCTTTTACCTATTCATTTATGAAAAGCAACTCTGACTTTCACTTTTAATAATCCTCCTGTGGGTACAAGTTTCAACAAATTAGTTTTAACTGTTCATTTGGATTCTGTCTTGAACAGAGGAAAAATACTGAGAACACATCTACACAATAACTTATTTTATTAAGTAATTATTTCTCAGTTATGTAAAAGAATGCAGGAAAAAGACCAGAAATAAACAAGCAAAGTTTTTTTTAAAGGGTTGCCTCTGGATTGTACAGCTGAAGGTAAATGTTTTCTTTTTCAACTTTTTTCTATTTTTCTATTTTTTCCACAGTACACATTCATATTTTTATAGTTTCACGGGGGGGGGGTGTTTTAAATGACGCTGCTTATGGCAATGGCACAGTGAACATAATCTTGCCTTGAAAAGTTATCTTGATCTAAAAGACCTTATTTTCTCTGAGAAACTCTCTAATTAGACCCATGTATATACAATACTGGAGATAATTTTCTTTTGAAATGAATTATCTGATGGTTATAAATAAATCTAAACAAAAATGAATAAATGTATATTTAAATTTAAAAATATCTCAAAGTTAAAATGTGCTCTTCTTTTTCTTTTTGGTTCTATACAGAACAAATGTTCTACTGTTACTTCATATGAGGTACACAAAAAAGAATTAGTAGTGTGAAGAATGTTGTGTATAAATAGCACTGCTGAGTACACAGTGTCCTGTTACTCTAGGGCCAGTGGGGACAAATATCTGACACAACTTGTATGAATAAAATTAAGTAGACTATAATATGTATACTCATTCAAATAAAACTCTTTGCAAATAGAAAGAAATCTTGTTGCAGCTATAGTTTCAAATCTGTTTGTCATTTTTTAAAAGAAGTGGTAAAATTAGATTACCTCTAGGGTCTCTTCCAATCCTAAATTCTAAGTTACAACATTTTTTTGTTAGAATTCTCTCTATGTAATCATTGAGATGTCACTACCCTCTTCTCATCCTTTCTTCCCTTTTATATAATATGTTACATTACAAGAATGAAATCACGAAAAGGGCTTGCTCAGTAATTCCATGGGCCGGTAGGATAAGGTCATAGAAATTCCAATCTTTAAAGCCTTATCCAGCTCTTCACTAAATTTCAAATATAAATACTAAAAGCAAACACACCATTTGTGCCTACATTGCAAAATAAAAATTCAATATGACTTTAAAAGTCCTAAATTTTTTAATGGCATAAAATAGGTATTTGTTCAAGAACATCTGTATCTGGATACTCTTCTATCACATTCT
This sequence comes from Miniopterus natalensis, assembly GCF_054644295.1. Taxonomy (NCBI): domain Eukaryota; kingdom Metazoa; phylum Chordata; class Mammalia; order Chiroptera; family Miniopteridae; genus Miniopterus; species Miniopterus natalensis. The sequence goes on from NC_142088.1 coordinate 42,675,053, forward strand.
TTCCATCTGCCTTATCTCTAAATCTACTTCTCCTTTATTCTATTCTTTATTAAATTACTGTTTTTGCAGTTTTTATCATTTTAACTAATGTATGTAAAAAATGCTTTGAATAAAAGTACAATACAAATTTAAAATATTAATGACATTAGTTTTTAAGTGAGTGGGTAGAAATTCTTTTATTTTCTCTCTAAATAAATCATTCTAAAACTCAATACACTCTTATTTATTATAGCTCCAGAGTTGTTGTTTTCATGTAGGTCACTGGTCCTAATAGAGTAATGTTTCCCATTAATAAAAGCAGAATACAATAGGACAGAAGACCCCCAAGAAAAGACTAGCAGAAGCATTATAATAATTTTATCATTTCATTATTAATTAAATTCAAAAGTGTATTTTGTTCCATAAGCTGCAATAAATGCTAGTAAAATTTTAGTACATTCCCTTCTGTTTCACAAAGGTAAAGATCAACTTTTTTTTTTTTAAATCTTACAATCTTAATATACGTTTATATTCTCTTGATGTACAAGAGTAACTACTATACTTAAGGAAAACTTTAATTTTAATTAAAACTCTACAATAGCCATTTCTGGCTACTCTGGTATTTCATTATCATGTTGCAGTTTTTCCCAACACACAAGTACCACTGAAACAGATAGAAAAAATCTATAGTCAATTGTTGTTGTGTTAAAGCTATAATCACTAGTCATTACTGGATATCAAAAAAATCCAAGGAGCCCAGGCGGGCATGGCTCATCGGTTGAGCATCAACCCAGGATCCAGGCGATTGGGGTTCGATTCCGGGTCAGGGCACATGCCCGGGTTGTGGGCTCGATCAATGACTCTCTCATTATTGATGTTTCTATCTCTCTCTCCCTCTCCTTTCCTCTCTCTGAAATCAATAAAGATATATTTAAAAAATAAATAAATAAATACAGTTATTTATGATTAAAAAAAAAATCCAAGGAAAACAATGGCAAATGAGCCCTAGCCAGTTTGGCTCCGTTATTAGTCGGCCCTCGGACTGAAGGGTCTTGGGTTCAATTCCACGCAAGGGCAAGTATCTCGGTTGCAGGCTCAATCCCCGGCCCCATTGGGGCTCCTGCGGGAGACAACCAATCAATGTGTCTCTCTCACGTCGATGTTTCTTTCTTCCCTTTCTTCCTGTCTTCCTTTCTTCCTTTCTTTCCTTTCTTTCCTTTCTTTCTTTCTTGCTCCCTCTCTCTCTCTCTCTCCCCCCCTTCCACTCTCTCTCCCCCTTCCACTCTCTCTGAAAAAGCAATGAAAAATATATCCTCGGGTGAGGATTTAAAAAAAAAAGAATGGCAAATGTCACATCCAGTTTGTGGAAGTTTTAAAACATGTTTGCAAATTATTTGACAATCCTCCCATTGAGAGGTGGGATCTATGTCCCCTCCCACTGAATCTGCGCCCACCTTAGCAACTCATTCACAACTAATGGGACACAATGGAAGTGACACTATGTCACCTCCAAGGCTAGCTCAGAAAAGGCTCTACAGCTTCTGTTCTTGTGCTGCACACCCTGGAAGAAGCCAGTGACTATATAAGAATTCCAACAACTTTAAATCACCAGGTTGGAGAAGCCACATGTAAGCACTCTGGTCAACAGCTAGCTGAGCTCCCTGACAGCATCAACTGCCAGCCCCGTGTCATCAAATCTCTATGTCAGCTAAGCCTCCAGATGACAGCAGTTGCAGCCAACAACTAACTGGAATCACATCAGACAACCCAAGCAAAAACTGCCCAGCTGCCCTTCCCAAGTTCCTGTGTCATAAAATTGTGAGCAAAATAAAATGGCAATTTTAAGCTAAAGAGTTTAGGACAAATTTGCTGAACAGTAATAGTACTAAGAACAGTGGCTTATTCACTTTACAGAAAAAACTCTAGACTAACAAATAAGAGACCTAATGTCAATTTCCAATTCCACCACTAACTAGAAGAAATTCACTAGCCTGAATTTTATGGAATTCAACTTCCTCGTCTACAAATTAGTTAGGCAAGATGGACTTTAAGGCCACTTTAAGCTCTAGCATTTTTAATTTTTATAACCTTCAAACTGCCTCCTCTTAATTCTCATTTTTGCTTTGTTATATGACATGACTTTTCTATTTCTAACTCAAGATTTGAAAATGTGTTCAGAACCAAAACACAAAGACTTTGTAGTACGTAAATCAATAAAACAAATTAATATGTTTTTGTATAAAAAAATTATGATCACAATCTTAAAACAAAATTTTCTGACTTTATCACTAAAACTCTTCTATGATTGCCCCGGGTAATGATCTTATCTTTATACTTTTCCATACTTTTCACTTTAAATATTTGTGTGTGACTTTTATAATCAGAAAGAAATACAATCTATAAAAATTCAAAATATGCATACTCTGTAACCTAGCAATTCCACAACTTAGAGAACTATATGCACATCTGCCCAAAAATAAGTGTAAGCATTACCTTCAAATATAAAAACTGAAAATTAAGAAAATGATTGGATAAACTGCAGTTTATTCATATTTCACAACACTATACAGCAGATGGAAAGAAAAGAGTACTGACAAAGATGGATTAGCACAATACATTATACAGGAAATAACAGAACACAAAATAGTATAACTTTTTTTATTTACACACACACGCGCACACACACACTATACATTTCTAGAAGCACATAGTTATTCAACTACAAAGAAAATGGTCTGTCAAGGACATCCCAACTATTAACTCTAACCCAGAGAGGGGCTGGTATGGGGGCAGTAAAGAGGGGATTTTTATTTTACCTGAATTGTCTGGTAAAACAACTACCATGTATTCATTCCTGCATTATTTAGTTAATTTTTAATTAAATTTTTAAATATAAACTTCATTACTTTTAAACCATGCTTTATTAAACTAATTCCTCTGGAAAGATGATCAGAAATATCTATAATATGACCCACAAGAGTTCAAAAATTCAAATACTTGAACCGCTTCTACACATAAAGGACTAGGACAGAAAACATTTCTCAAGAGCCTAATTTGTGTCTGGTTCATGATAGCTGCTTTACATGTTATCCCATTTAATCCTAACATTAGAATTATCACCATTTTCTTCATGAGGAAATTGATGTTCAGAAGTTATGCCCAGCCGGGCGTGGCTCAGCGGTTGAGCGTCGATCCAGGATCCAGGCTATCGGGGTTCAATTCTCGGTCAGGGCACATGCCTGGGTTGCGGGCTCGATCCCCAGTCGGGGGCGTGCAGGAGGCAGCCAATCAATGACTCTCTCATCACTGATGTTTCTATCTCTCTATCCCTCTCCTTTCCTCTCTATGAAATCAATAAAGATATATATATATATATAAAAAGATATATATAAAAGATATATATATAAAAGAAGTTAAATAACCTGGCAAAAGCATAGTGATATTATGAGACAAGATTAAACTCAAGTCTCCCTAACTCTAAATCTCAAGTATCTCTTAAAGAAAAACTAAAGTAGATATTCCTCAGGCCACTTCCAACTAAACAACTCTATCTCAAATTCTTAAGCTTTCAAATATCCAAATTACCCCATTTTTATTCCACTTAGAAAATATAATACATAAACTATAAAAAGTGCTTTGAAATAAACTAAGTTATCACCAGCAAAAAATATTTACTATGATATTCACACTGAGCCATAATCATAATTAAGGAACAAATGATTATATATAACACAGAAGTTGCTGAAACAAAGAATCTAAGAGGAATACGGAGAGAAGAAAGGACCTAAGAAGGACAGATTAGAAGTAATAGTAATGAACAAAAACCATATTTCAAATCCTCTGATATTCCCCCAGGAATTACTTTCAGAAGATATTTAAAAGCTCCTCCACCCATGCATACAAAAGGATCTCCTTCTAGCACCCTATCATAAAATATGGTATTGTTGCAATGTACAATTAAAATCTCTGTTAGCAATTTAAAAGCTAATCCGGAGAGTTTAGGCCAAAACAAAAACAAATGTTACTTCTTTCCTAGACACGGGAGAAAAATATCTGTGTTAAAAATCAGTTTTCCACATGTCCAGAAATCAAATCCAATTCATGAAAATAAAGTAGAACTGTTAGCAAGGCTGTTGGATACATAATACTAGGTATGCTAAAATAATATGAAGGTTTTAATCAACCATATAAGTACAAACATAAAATTATAGATTTTTCTAGATGATATCAAGATATTTAACTTTAATAAAGTGCTTTGTAACATCACTAAGCCACTTTATTATGTAATACTTTTCTAAAGTTTCTACTGGCAATAGATACAAGTAGAGACTCCTTTCCTATCTGCCTGGCTTTAGTCAAGGACATGCACATACACCCATTATATTCAATTTAGTATTCCCAGATCTTGCCTCACCACAACAGTAATGTTATAAAGGACTTACTAGAAATATTTATTAATAAACACTATAAAAATTGAAATTTCAAATTAACAGTCTATTTCCCAGTGCATTGCTCTTTTAAATAATCCTTGACATATTAGGAGTAACTTTATTAAGAGATTAGAAAAGCAGTCACATTTCATAATCTTTTAATAAATTTCTCTAGACTTCACTAAATTTCTTAAGACAATTTCATTGCACATGTAACAGCAACTTGGATAAATTTGGGGATATCTTCCAGGGAGAAATCTCTATCTCTTTCTCCCATTTCTAAACTGTTAAAAGAGAAATGAATTATAATCAAGTAAAAATCTAGTTGTAGTAGTCCTTGTTCTGTCACTAAGTAATTGCATGATTGTGGCTAAGTTATTCCATTCTGAGCGTCTGTGTCCTTGCTTACAAAATGAAGATAATATCCACAAATCTGTACAGTTTTAAAATTTTTTAAATTCTATTTTTAAAAAGTTTTAAATGTTAAGTCTCACCTCATCTGAAGAATCTAGTTGTCCCAATGTCCCTGTTGCACCTGCAAAACCTTTAAAAAGGAAAAAAAAAAGTTGCCCTTCATAGTTGCTACATAACGCTTTACTTTAAAATTATTTTGCTACATAACAATATCAAAGGCTAAGTTTTATTCTATTAAGGCACCTCATTCTAACAGTTACCCTGGCAGAGTTTCACATTTATCTTTAATAAATTCAGACCTAATACTTTATACTTTGATAGGAAATCCCCAGTGAAAATTCAAATTTAATCATTGCAAATGGTGTTTCAGAAGTATCTCTATTTATGCTTTCCCTTTTCATTGGATTTACTAAGGTGACACTGATTAACAAAATTATATAGGTTTCAGGTGCACAATTCTACAGCACATCATCTGTACACTGTATTGTGTGTGTATGTTCACCACCCTGAGTCAAGTCTCCATCCATCCCCATTTATCGTCCCCCTCCTCCACCTGCCCCCCCAATCACCACACTCTCATCTGTATCCATGAGTTTTTTCCTTCTTTTTTCCTCAATCCCTCCACCCCCTATCCTACCCCCCATCCAGCCTCTCTTTTTAGTTTTAAACCATGGTTTACTAAAGTTCTAGACTACTCTTAAATATAACTGCTACATTTTTTTTTACTAGTTAGAATCAGAGCCTTAATAAACTAACCAATTCTTTAAGAAAAATGCTTTCCCTTCTTTGACTAATCTATTCTTTCTTGCTTCTAAACTTTTACAACTTTTATTACTTTCCTTACAAAGAATGACACATCATTTAAATTTATCCAATAATGAGTAAAGTTTGAAGGTTGTTGCTTTTTGTTTTAACACAGGAAAGTTACCATTGCCAAATTAAATATTTAGACAAACCTTGAACTGCCAGAGTGCTAGTGCCAGCAGATGGCTCCTGTATACCATATACAAGTTTATCCTCAGGATAGGTAAGTCCAGAGCTCTTCAAAGCTATAAGGTACTTTTCATGACTTTTCTTTGCACAAGCATTTTCTCCAAGATCTAAAATAAGATAAAAATATTCCATTTGAAATATAAATACAGTCAACTCTGTCATATATATATATATATATATATATATATATATATATATATATATATATATATAGTAAATATTCTAATGAAGGGAGAACCCTAGAATGAATGATATAAAATAGCTTCACACCTTTTTGCACTCATGTTTGGCATTAACAATCCCAGAATGTACAGCACATTTATAACAAATAATGAAATCTACTAAGTAACTAAACATCAAAAATATGCAGAGATTATATGCAAGGCACAGAGGGTGCAAAGATTAATAAAGCATGATTCCTGCCTTCAAGGAACTTGAAAATTAGTGGTAGAGAAAGGCAGATAATATGGTAAAAGACAGTTATGTAGCAGACTTTACCATTTGGTTTGATAACCTGTACTCTCATAATACTGTGCAGCCAACTTAGTCAAAGCAGAGTACTTAGAACAGGCTTCCTAAAGAAGACAATGCCTGAGTGAAATTTTAAAATATTACAACTGAAATTACTGTTAATTCCTGTTTTACTAGGCTTTTTATTATCACATTTAAGAAATTAAAAGTATAATTTCTACAGAAGTGTCAGTTAAAACAGCCTGATCACCTAGAACTTATGAAGGTTTGGTTTTACACTTTCGTAAAGACCAAATCTGTGGAAGGCCTAGGTTTCTCAAAAGGTCCTCTAAACTGACAATCTCCATACTCTATCTTCCTTGCAAATACTGTCAGGGTTTTAGGCTTCATTGAGGCTCACCTAGACTAGCCCTTACTCTAAGGTTTAGCCTTCTGTCTCAGCTAGATGCCTGGAGTATTAGAAGGACTCTCTGGTCTAAATGGACTCAACAATATCAGGTTTTATAACTTAAACTCTACATTATTATAATATCCTAGCCATACAACTCAAAAGTTTAGAATAGCAAAGATAAAAACAAAATTGGTTGTTGTTATTGTCTGAAGAAAGGAAGGAAGGCCCGGCCGGGCGTGGCTCAGCAGTTGAGCGTCGACCTGGGATCCAGGCAATAGGGGTTCAATTCCCAGTCAGGGCACATGCCCGGGTTGCGGGCTCGATCAATGGTTCTCTCATCATTCATGTTTCTGTCTCTCTCTCTCTCCCTCTCCTTTCCTCTCTCTGAAATCAATAAAGATATATTTTTTTTAAAAAAAGGAGCCCAGCCAGGCGTGGCTCAGCGGTTGAGCGTCAACCTAGGATGCAGGCGATTGGGGTTTGATTCCCAGTCAGGGCACATGCCTGGGTTGCAGGCTCGATCAATGGCTCTCTCATCATTGATGTTTCTATCTCTCTCTCTCTCCCTCTCCTTTCCTCTCTCTGAAATCAATGAAGATATATTTAAAAAAAAAAAAAAAAAGGAAGGAAGGAAGAATATAATTATGATTATGTCACATCAAAAGTTAGGAGACCTGGCCCAGCCAGTGTGTCTCAGTGGTTGAGCGTCGACCCATAAACCAGGAGATCACAGTTCGATTACCAGTCAGGGCACATGCCCGGGTTTCAGGCTTGATCCCCAGTAGGAGGCATGTGGGAGGCAGCTGATCAATGACTCTCTCATCACTGATGTTTCTCTCTCTCTCCCTCTCTCTTTCTCTCTCTAAAATGAATAAAAACATACTTTAAAAAAAAGTTAAGAGACCCGGGTTCTAATCTCAACTTCAAAATAAGTTAGTTGTAAGGTCTTAATAGTCACTTAATTTTTCTGGGGTTCAGTTTCTTCATTCATAAAATAAGAGGTATTCTTAATAACTTCCAGCTTTATGAAAAAAATCTACATTTTACTTTTAATTTCTAAAATACACAATTTCTAATAATTATAGTAATATAAGTAAATTTTAACATTCTTCTACTCTAACACTTTACTCACCAGAAGTCAGATCTTTGTAGTTCTGTTGGTTTGTCAAAACCTGAGTAAGAACAGACCGCATTGCTCCTCCCATTTTAGTTAGATCTTCTAAAAAGGAAATTTGAGGTTCCAAAAGCTGAAGGACTTTGTTAAGGTCTTTTTCTGATGGTACATCAGCTGCTAAATAAAAAACCACCATATAATTAATTTTCTTTAAAATATTTTGATAAGAATAACAATATTTTATTCTTTTAAAATTATAGTAACTTAGATAACAGTATTTTATAATCAGAAACATTACTGTAAGAACTCTATTTGGAAATTAGGTATCCACCCAGCACCCAGCCTAGGGTAGACTTGCTCAGGTATTCAGTCCCGTAAGAAAAGATTAATAAGGGAAAAGATGATGACAAAAGTATTAAGTATTTAATTTGTGTAAGAAGCATTCAATTTGAGAGCCTTACACTTCCAGATATAGAAATGTAATCATAAGATCATTTTAAAATTAGATAGTATTTAAGAAAAAGTTAACTCCCTAAAATAAAACAAGACCAAAATCAAATACCTTGAGAGTAGTATAGAAATAATAGCACAAAATTATGTCAGTTCTAAATTTAAACCTGTGTAGCAAATAACACATCCTTTATCATATTCTAAAAATACATACCAGTATTAGCTGGAGTCAAAGCAACTAAAACGAAAAAGAACTGTTTTCATAACAGTATGGAGGTTCCTCAAAAAATTAAAAATGGAGCTGCCGTTTGATCCAGTGATTCCACTCCTAGGAATGTACCCTAAGAATCCTGAAACATTCATCAGAAAGAATATATGTACCCCGATGTTCATAGCAGCACAGTTTACAATAGCTAAGATCTGGAAACAGCCCAAGTGCCCATCAGTAGATGAGTGGATAAAAAAGCTGTGGGACATTTATACCGTGGAATACTACGCAGCTGTAAAGAAGAAGAATCTCATGCCCTTTGGGACAGTATGGATGGACCTGGAGAATATTATGCTAAGTGAAATAAGCCAGGCAGAGAAAGACAAATATCACATGATCTCACTTATATGTGGAATCTAAAGAACTTAATAAACTGATGAACAGAATAGATTCAATGACATGGAAGCATAGAGGAGACTGATGAATGTCAGAGGGAAGGGGGAGAGGGGGTGGGTGGAGGGGGAGAGAGTAGCCAAAGGATTTATATGCATATATGCACAACCCAAGGACATGGACAATGGTGGGGAGAGGGACTGGGGAGGGGGAAGGGACAGGGTGGAATGGCTCATTGGGGAGAAGAAAAAAAGAGAGAGAGAGAAAAAAAGAACTGTTTTCATAAACATGAATGTTTTTACTAAAACAATTTTAAAAATACCAGGCAACGTATGCCTAGTAGAGAGAGAGGGAGAAAAGGGAAGCTTGCACAGTAACTGAAAAAGAATATTTAAGAGGAAAACAGATGCTTTAAAGAAACTGAGGTCTAAAAGAAAGAAGTGAATAGAGAGATTTAGAGCTTAGCCATAATTGGTTAAAAGAAGAATGCATGTAACAGAGCTAAAAGGGTAACTGTGGGCTCAGGAAAGGGGACATCAATTTCACTCATTAATTCAGCATCTACTCCATGATAGCCACTGAGAAGCAAAACCAAGTAAGACATAGTTCCTACCCTCAAAGAACTAGTTCAAAGATAATCTGTGAATGAAATGCTACACAACTGAGTCCTGGGACCTAAACCAAAAACCTTACTTTCTCAGTAGAAAATTAATATTGTATATTATTCATCTTTATAGTCGCCCCCAATGACCTATGCAGTAACATAGAAGATATCTAATTAACCTTTGTTTTTGGCCCCTAGGGGTTCTAACACAAGTTCTGACATTGGTCTGAGGACTGTAGGGTGAAATAAAAAATGGAATTCCAGGCAACTATAAAAACACAAAATCTCTGAACTCCATTACCACAGAGTAGATCATTTTGAGTCTTTTCTTTAATTTTGAAGTGTTGTGTTTTTTTTGCACAGACACAAGAAATTAATGCTGAACACAAATGGTTATATAAGTTTGTAAAGCTCATCCTAAGACAAAAAGTGCTTCCATTCATTCCTTTATGGCTTCAGATAATGGTAACAAATAATTATCAAAGCTATGTATCTATGTTATCTACCTTTATAACTCCTAAATGTCACCATAGGAAAAAATAAACATAATACACTCTTGTTTGAATTCTTCTGTGATTATGAGAAATCATACAGAGGCAAGGTTAATAACCCAGCTGGTCTCTGGGCTCATTCCAAAGACAGAGTAGTTTGGAACTAAATCAAAATAATATTTATTTCTGTATTTTACAACATGTATTCTACAAAGAGTAGAAGTACTTATCAAAGGATCATATAATTTCCTAAAAATGTGTTCACTCACAATGAAGATAGCATGATAGCTTTAGGAATAATAAGGATGCTATGTAATATTTCTTCACACATTAAGGATGAGGGATAGACAGAAGATAAAAATGTGTGCCATAGTTTCAAATTAAATTTAAGATTATTTATAGCAATTATAGCATTAAATAATTTAAAACCTCTAAAAGTAATGCAAATTGCGGTCCCTTATCTGATAAAAATGCAAAATCAGTAGAAAAGTAAAAGACAACAAAAAATTAATAAATTTGTTTCATACCACTGTTATCTATAATCCACAATGTCACACTGAGAACTTTGATAATACCTAAATCCAAATATTTAACTAAAGTATATTAAGAAAGATTGTGAATAAATATTAAAAGATAAAAAGGTTATCTATAATTTGCATGTTTCTTTTCTCTTTTCAACACTATCATAATACTTACACCCATATATTCTACCAGTAATATGAGAGTGAGCCATTTGACTTTCTCATAAGTTGTTATATATGAAGGAGAACAAATATATCTAGACCTCTAAAAAATAGTGGGGAGGGGGCAAAGAGACAGATAACTCTAGCTAGATATTAGTGAAAGAGTAGTTTAATCTTCTAAAAATCTAAGTTCAATTAAAACATTTCCAGGACTTCTTAATTCTACTCCATCACAATATATCTGTATGTAAAGTCACTTTAACCCTATAAAATGATTATTTCCTCATATGCAAAAGGCCAATAAATTTTATCAGAAACATCTTTGGGTGGGGCGGATGCAGGGTAGAGGGGATCAATGGGAGGGGAAAGGGGGAAATCTGTAATACTTTCAACAATAAAGATAAATTAAAAACAAAAAACGCACACATCTTTGATCCCAGGAGCACACAGTGCCAAACTGTGCCAACTACAATGTACCTATGGGGTTATTTAACTAATATTTAGTGTGTTTTTGTTTAATATTTCACAGTCATCTCATAAAAAATGTTAAGCAAAAAAATGGTATCTGAAAAAAATTCATCTCATTATTAATGCTTAACTTTGTAACCTGGAACTTAAAAAGAGTACTAACAAAGAAGAGATTAAACATACCTGGTTCATTATAGCCTTCTCTTAAGTACTGAATGAGACATAAAATAAATCTTGGAAGAACAAATTCAGACATCATCAATAAGTCTTTGGGAACACAAGGAATATTTGAACTTGATTTAATTTGATGCCTTCTGCAAAACCTGTAATATGAAAAAGAAAAAACAATTAATAGTGATGTCTAATCTACCAAGGATATAGTACTTCTGTTTACAATATCCATAAATGGAATGCAAGCCAACATCAAAGCCAATGTATTCTTCCTTTATAATTTTTAAGGCACCAAGTTAAAAGACTATATAGTTTTAATAGGTCTTTAGACAAAAAATGGCACTGAGGGCTATTTCTTCCCAATAAAAGACCATACTAATTAAGTTCCAACTATATTTTTAACTGCTAATTATTACTTTCAAGCACTACCTTATTAATTCTATCCTTTATAAACCACTAAGTATAAATTGATCATTTCCCAAGAACTTGCATTCCTTAACAACTATTTCTAACTTATATACTTTATTTTAAAAGTTTATACACTTAAGTATATACATTTCAATTTTTATTTATACTCATTTTATTTTAAAGCATGATTAATATACTTAAGCAAAAATGAAGTACACTATTCTATATTCACAATCCAATAATCACAATTAAGATATTTTGTGACCAACCACAAAATAACCACATTAAACATATAAAATGTCTAGAAATAATCTTACTAAGAAGGGTGTAAAAACTATTTTAGCTGAAATATATAAAAGATCTGAATAGAGAAAACTGCATACCCAAATGGAAAATCCAATTTTTTTAAGTCAGTTCCATCAAACTTAATGCCATTAGATTTAAATCCCAATGAGACTAATTACAAACTAATTGTAAAGTACAAATGGAAGAGCATATGGGTGAAAAAAATCAGTACAAATTGAAAAAAAAATTGATGATGGTGACCTAGAACCTTAAAACACAGTACAAAATTATTATAATTAAAAACCTGTAGTAATGTTATAACATCAATGGACCACAATGGAGTCTTTAAGTAGACTATGTAAGTTTGCAAGTTGAATATAATAAGTGTGGCATCTCAATTCAATGGGGAGAAAACAAATAAATTGTTTTAGGACAAATGATTATTTAAATGCAGAACATAAATTTGATTTTTCTTACACCATAAGCAAAATATATGCCATACAGATCAAAACCAAATGTGAAGCCCTGGCCAGTGTGTTCAGTGGTTAGAGGGGGTCTCAGGTCCGATTTCCAGTCAAGGGCACATATCTGGATTGCAGGTTCAATCCCCACTGTCACATGTGGGAAGCAACTAACCATGTGTCTCTCTCACATCAATATCTATCTCTCTGTCTCTCTCACTCTCCCTCCCTCCCACTCTCTAAAAAAATCAATGGTAAAAATATTCTCGGGTGAGGATTAACAAAAAAATAAAATGTGAAAAAAGCTACCAAGAAGAAAATAAACTACTCTCCTACATTATCTCAAGATATAGAAAATCTAAGTAAGACTTGAAACCAATACCCATAAAAAATAACAATTAAGTACATAAATCAAAAGCTTCTATGCAGAAGACAATTACAACCTAGAAAAAAAATTTACAATACATAAAAAAGATAAAAGATTAATATATATGATCTATGAATTCTCAAAATTGGATAACAATTTGATAGAAAAACAATTGGAAAACAATTTGATAGAAAAATCAGAGAAGGTCATGAACACTTCACAAAAGAAGTACTAAATAGTCAATAAACATGTGAAAAGATGCCCAAGTTCTCTAATAATCAAAGCAATGAATCAATCATCAAATCAGCAAATAAAACAATGAATAGCTTCCCATTTTGTATTCATGTGGCTGAAAACAGAATTAGGATAATTCTGTACATGTTGTTTCATAAAATGCTTTTTGTAAATAAAACAAGTATACTATGTCTTTTGTTTAAAAAAAATAATCAAAGCAATAAATTTCATTAAAGTAAAATATGAGGAACTAGAAAATGACCAGTTTGTGATACCTACTGAAATATTGATCCATGCAATGGAGCCACTAGAGAAAGGCTTGAGGGGAAATTTTTCACTTAGAGATAAGACTATTACATCCTTACCAATCTTAGTATGACCAGAAATGAAAAAAATCAGGCTCTGTGATATTTGTGAAGCACACAACACCATTTATGAAGTGTTCTTACTAAACAAGATTAATTTTAATGACATCACACCTCTAGAACTAACCTCTATTTATAAAGAAGCACAGGAGATAAAGGAACAAGTTAACACCACAAAAAAAGCAGCAGACAAATCATGAATGTAGGACATTATACAAGGCTTTGCTTGGGGCAATGAGCAAACAATGCAATGTGCAGATGATGTTTTATTGAGTTGTACACTTGAAACCTGTATGGTTTTGCAAACCAATGTCACCCCAAAAATTAAATGTAAAAAATAAAGAAAAGAAAAACACCAAAAAAAAAGAACATTCAACAGGTCAACTGGCTCAGTTTCTGCAACCTGTCAGTGGCAGGAGGAAAAAGGAGGCAGAAGGGCCACACTAGGTTAATATAGGTGAGAGACTCAATAACCACATGTACTATGTAACTGATTCTAAGAAAACCAACTTGAAAAAGGCATTTTTCAGACAATTGGGAAGCCTGATTATGAACTGGGTACTAGTTCAATAGATAATTTATTAGACGTGATAATGATGTTGTTTACATGTTAACAGATATTTGATGATAATAAGGAATTATTTTGTGTGGGTATGACAATAGCATTGTGTTTATCTTTGAAAAGTCTTGTTTTTTGGATATACCTATATAAATATTTACAGATGAAATGCTATAATGTATGGGACTTGCTTCAAAATACTCTGGTCGGGTGAAGGGAAGTAGGTAAAGGTATAGCAAGACAAGCTATGAGTTGTTAATTGTTAAAAATGAGAGACAGAGAGCTGGAATTTAATTATATTATGTTCATTAAACAGAATGTGGGCCATATCAAAGCCACTAACATACTCCTTTCAGATTTTTAAGGCACCAAGTCAAAAGAATGTAGTTTTAATTGGTTTTTAAAGAAATGCCACCAAGAGTTTTTTCCTAATAAAAGATCATACTAGTTAGGTTCGTTATGCTCTTTTATATGTTTGAAATTTTCTATGCCAAAAGGCTAAAAGCTTTTTTAGAGAAAGGAAATATTCATTTTTTTAAAGATGAACACTGAAGCATGTCATGGTAAGGTAACAGTGTTTCCGATTTGCTTCAAAATACTTAACAAAAGGTAGAGGGAATAGAGGGAGTGAGGGGGAAAAAAAACTTCAGCAAAAAGAAAAAGGGCAAATAAAGCAAATGTGACAAAAATCTTAATAAATGTTGAGTATGGTGATGGGTATATGGAAGTTCAATGTTCTGTTGTCTTTACTAAATTTTGTCTATGTTTGAAAATTCTGATGACACAAAAATGTTTTTTCATCTTGCAGATTAGGGAAGAATCACTTTACTAATTTATTGTTGGAAAGCATGGGCAGAAATTTTTGTTATCACACACATGGAAATGTAAATAAATCCAGTTTCTGGTGACATTTTGATAATATCTATTAAAACTTTAAGTGTTCATAACCCTAGATTAGCATTTTTATTTCTAGAAATTTATTATACAAAAATATTCCTAAATTTGCAGGACTAAAGGGTGGGGCAAAAATAGGTTCACAGTTGTGAGTACACAAAACAGTTTATTCTTGTATTATTATTTATTAATTATTGTATTATTTTCCATACAAACAACTATAAACCTACTTTGCCCCACCCTGTATATCCACAAAGATATTCACTATACCACAGTCTGCAATGCAAAAAAGTTACAAACAACTCATGTGTTTAGCAATAGAATAAAGGTTAACTAAATTAAGGTAGATCCATGGTAGACAGACAGGAGCAGAGCAAAGACAATGGGCAAGTACAAAAAGTCACCAGGGTGGGAAGCCCCAGGTGCCTAGCAACTGGCAAAACTTGGAAAACAAGGACGTCACCCCCAGGGTAACCTTTCCTCCCCTAGCATATCACTGGTCATAAAGTTTAGACCCCCTGACCTTTCATGTGGCTGGTCATGCGGTTTGGAGCCTCCTCTGATCTTTCCTCCCTGGCATGTTGTTGGTCATACAGGTTAGACCCTGCTTAGGAGGGGAATGAACAAGGCAGCTAGAGAATAATTCTTAAGCATTACACCTCCAGAACAATGAAGTTCGGACCGGCATCAAACACTTCTATCTAGGTCTCAGCCGTGTTTCAGCTCCAGGCCCAGAAAAGCGGCAAAACCAGACTTGCAATGCCATGGCTGACATTAGGAACAGTGGCAATGACTAATGAATGACTCTCTGACCTGATGCTGACCAATCAGTAGAGACTACAACACTGAAAGGACACACCTGGAAAGCTGATGAATATTCTATTGGGATCCTCCCCTGAGGCCTTCAGATAAATACCTTCAAGACAGAGGAGCCAGTGAGGCTCTCTCAAAATAGCACACCGGAGCCTTTTCCCACCCCGTCCCCCAGGCGTGTTTTCCTTGCCTCTCTCCTTCTCCTAAGCTCCAAGGGCCCCTCTTTTGCCTCTGAAACTTGTTTCCTGAGCCCATGTCTTCTACTTCTGTGAGTTTCTAAATAAATTTTCTCTTATAGTTTGAGTCTAGACTCTGAATTCTTTCTTAGCCAGAACTCAAGTACCGAGGTCATTGAAACAAGGTCCAGCCTGACTCCACCGGTCTAACACATGGTATGGTTTCATCGCCAACAGATGCATAAAATACTTTTCATTTGTTTAAAAGACTGAGGTAGATCAATGAGTATTAATATGGAATCATGCCTAAGATAAACAAAGTGAGAAAAGAATTGCATAGTAGTATATATATTATAATCTCTTTGATAAATAAAATTTTAGAGAAAGAACAGGCAAGAAAATGTTGACACATGTAAGAAGAAAAATATTTAGAAAACGTATACCAAATTTGGTGTAAATTAACTGGGTGTGATATGGCATACTTTTACTTTCTACATTAATTCTGCCTATAATGCCTAAATTTTGTATAACAAACACACCTATAACTTTGTTATCAAAAGGGAAAATTTTGTGCCAAAATAAACGATAAGAAGTATACCATTCATTTGGTTTTAGTTCCAAAATTTAAAGCATTAATTCTTAACCTCTTTTGGGTCAAAGACCCCTTTGAGGATCTAATGAAAGTTGTAATTCTTTCTTAAGAAATATACATACACATACAAAAAAATTAAACATTCAGAGGACTCCTGCTGAAGTCTATCTACCCTTAATAAGGCAGAGCTTCTAACTGTTAGGTCGAGTAGATTACAGAGAAGAGATATGGATTTCCTCAGTCCTCAAGGCAGACAGAGGGCAGAGTCTGAGTAGCCTCCTTAGTTGCTTCAGTGTCCCATCCAAATATCATTTCCACATCTACCACATTATGAAAAGTTTAGTAACTGTTACCCCTCAAGGAAATAGGAATTTAAGAACCTCTTTCAGCTAGGCACACAAAATCTAAGTAAAATCAAGGAAACTTTTTAAATGTTATCATTTCTAATTTAAGAGCCTTTAAAGATAAAAAAGAACCTGGCCTCTATGACAGTTTAGAGAACCAGTGGTGACCTAAGGTAATTTAATTAAAGCACCTACAAACATAAGTGTAAAGGTGAAAGGAAAGCCAGAATAGAAGAATGAGAAAACACAGTGGGCACAAAGACTAAAGGATGCAATGAAATGCTCGACAGCTAAAAAGCAAAAAGAGAGAAAGAAAGGATTTGGTAAAGGGGGGCGCAGAAAGCTCTTTTAGATAGTGCAGCAAAGAAACCAATTCAAAAGAGCTACTGGGCAGAGAGTAAAGAACAATTTGAACAGAGTGTCAAGTGGCTTCAAGGAGTAAAATTTCAACCTGGAACTAAGGCCAAGGGACAGCAAGAATGGTCTAAGCAACCTAGGGACAAGGGTTACAGGAGTGTATCAGATGGCTGTGGACTGAACAAATTAATAGCCAAAGACTGAAGAACCAACCTCTGTGAGCTAGTTTAAATAATATACGACTGTCCAACATGGATGTGACATACTATGAGATCTACAAACAAAATTGATTTTTGTATTTCAAGATGAGCATAGTATGGGAACTAAAGCATCTTACATAGCAAGTATTCCATAAAGGCTTAATGAAACAAAGACTTAATCTAATAGAACACCAAAAATGATTTCAAGGATGTCCAATTAAAGAATAATGAGGAACCCATTTAATAATCCCAGTTTTTCAAATATGCTTTGAAGAACCACTATATGCCTGACACTTAGACCCAAGGAACACAGGGGCCTTGCTCTCACAGAGCTAACTTTCTATTGAGTAGGGAGGGCAGTAGAGGAGAGAGAAACAAAAAAATAAATATGAATAATAAGCGCTATGAAAATAATTTGACAGCATGATTTATAGAGTCATCCAATAGGCTCCTTTAAATCAGGTTTGTCAGGGAAGGCCTTTCTGAAGAGGTGATATTTAGGCTACAGGCCAAATGACATGAAGGAGCTAGACTAGGTATGAAAAGCTCTGTAGGCAGAGCATATTGTCAAGAGGCTTGAAAAATGCAAATGTGCAAAATCAGGTACTAATGATCTCTCCCCAAATAAACAAGAGGAGAGCTTTCTAGACAACTAGAATGGCTCCAAAAAGAAAACAAGGCAGAAAGTAATGTGTTCATATTGGCAGTTCTCAGGTCACAGATACTTTCTTCAAGGAACACAATGGTTTTTAATGATTAAGAAGGTTAAATATTCCTTAGTGGAGCAGGATGTTATGGCAATAAGAGAATGGTCCAATAGAACAATATAAAGAGTGGATAAAATAACCTCATCAAATTTTATTTTATCTCAAGTTTTTTAAACTTTTTACTGAAGTACAACTGACAGAAAATTGCAGCTCAGTCAAATGTCACAAACCAAACAAATGACTAAAAGCAGAATTCTTGGACTCAGGAGGAGGGGAGGGAATGGGATAGGAGAAGTATAAAGAAAAGGGACAGGGGATTCTAAAGTCTGTTTGCAAATTACTGAGACTTAAAGGACAAGGAAAGGCCAATTCAAATAACTCAACCACATGCTTCAAAAATTAGAAAAGCACGTGAGATAAGCTACCCTAAAAATTAGCCTTTGGCATGCACATCTCATTCCCAACTTAGCACAAATTACATACATATATACTACTTTGCATATAATTTTAAATAATTATAGAGGTCCTGGAGAGTCACCCCAAACTAAAAGATGCTAGAATTCATATGAAACCACAAAAACCCCAAACAGCCCAAGCAATCGAGAAAGAACAAGGCTAGAGACATCACACTTCCTAATTTCAAACTATATCAGAAAGGTATAGTAATCAAAACAGAATGGTATCAGTAAAAAACAGACATATACATTAATGGAACAGAACAAGAACCTCAGAAATAAACTCAGGCATAAACACACACACACAGCTAATATTCAACAAGAAAGCCAAGAATACACAATGGAAAAAGGATAATCTCTTCAATAAATGGGGCTGGGAATACTGGATATTCACATACAAAGGAATGAAACTGGATCACTATCTTATACCACTCACAAAGTTAACCCAAGTTAGATTAAAAACTTAAATAAAAGACCCAAAACCATAAGACTCCTAGGTAAAAAACATAGGGAAAAAGCTCCTTGGTATGGGCCTTGGCGATGATTTTTTAGATACAACATAAAAAATACAAGCAACACAAGCAAAAATAAACAAATGGTATACTACATCAAACCAAAAAGTTTCTGCACAGCAAAGGAATCAATCAATGAAATGAAAAGGAAACCAGAGGAATGAGAGAATATATTTGCAAATCATTTATCTGATAAGGGGTTGACATTCAAACTATGTAAAAAAATCATACAACTCAACAGGAAAAAAAAAATCTGATTTTAAAATGGGCAGAGGACCAGAATTCATATTCTCTCTCCCCCCCCCCCACACACACACACAGCTGACCTTTGAACAACACAAGGGTTAGGAACACTCTCTACACAGTCAAAAATCTGCATATAACTTTGACTCCCTGAAAATTTACCAATAATAGCCTACTGTTGACTGCAATCAGTAGGCTATTATTAACATATATTTTATGTTATAAGTATATATACGGTATTCTTACAACAAAGTAAGATAAATAAAATGTTATTAAGAAAATCATAGGAAGAAAAAATACATTTAGAGTATTTATTGAAAAATATCCCTGTATACATGAACCTGTGCAGTTCAAACCCATGTTGTTCAAGGTCATGTGTGTGTATATTTGTGAGAGAGAGGGAATATCAATCAGTCATAAAAAAGAAGGAAATCCTGCCATTTGTGACAACATAGATGAACCTGGAAGGGCATTATGCTAAGTGAAACAAGTCAGACAGAGAAAGACAAATACTGTATGATTTCACATATATGTGGAAATCTGAAAAAGTTGAATTCATAGAAACAGAGTAGAATGGTGGTTTTCAGGGGCTGCTGGGTGAGGAAAATGAAGAGTTACTGGTCACAGTGCACAAACTTTCAGTTATGAGTAATCTGTAGGGATCTAATGTACAGTATGGTGACTACAGTTAACAACACTGTATTGTATACTTGAAATTTACTGAGGAAAAAAATGTAACCATGTGATGTAGTAGATGTGTTAACTAACCTTATTGTGGTATTCATTTTGAAATATATACATATATCAAATCATCATATTACATACCTTAAATTTATACAGTTTTATTTGTCAGTTATACCTCAATAAAGCTAGAGGGGAAATCCAGGCTGGATGGTCCTTCTAACTGAATTAAATGACAATGAGAAATTTTTCTTAGTTTAAGAATCTATTATATGTAGTATTTTAATACAAACATTAAAGCTGAACCTCTCTAACCTCTTTCTAATCTCAGTGCAATCCCTTATCATCTCTATAGCTTTTTTTAGTCTTTAAAATACAAAACCTTCATCACCTTGAGGTTTTACATGACCTTGAATATATTTTATATTAGAATTCAGGTAACATCACCTATTTTTCAATATTTAATTGTCTATTTCTTAAAGTAGATAGTGGTGCATATTTTACTAAAATTCTTTAAACTGTGTATATACATTTTATACACACCTTCCTAAGTATGTAAATTTGACAACACAAAAAACACAAGATGTACTAATACAGAAACTCAGAATCTGAGTTAAAACCCCTACTCAATATTACTCCAAATAAATTTAAAGGAAAGTATCACTTTCCTTTTTCTCAATGAAAAGGGTTAACCCCAATCAATAATGTTAAAGTTCAGGTTTATAAAAACCTAAATGTCTCTTCTTCCAGAGTACCTAATTACAAGAGTGTAATTTGAGTAAATGATGAGAAATATACCCAAAACTGATAGCACATTGCATTAACAACTTCAGAGATACAGAACACCTACCTCATAGGTTTGTTTCTATTATTATTTAAAAAATAAACTACAGATATCCTTGCTTTTTAAAATTTCACTTTATACCACTTCACCTCAGTGGAAGACATATATTAGTACCTGTTTTC
Source organism: Miniopterus natalensis (assembly GCF_054644295.1). Lineage (NCBI taxonomy): Eukaryota > Metazoa > Chordata > Mammalia > Chiroptera > Miniopteridae > Miniopterus > Miniopterus natalensis. The sequence continues at coordinate 42,695,932 of NC_142088.1, forward strand.
ACTAACCAAAAGAAATCCAAAAAGGATTTTTGCTTTTACCAAAAAAAAGGCATAAAGTGAAAATAGTGTTCAGTATTTGTTTTGCAGAGAGCTGTTATAGAGGGAATATGCCATTCAGAAAATTAGAAGGCACGTGTTGATAAAAGTATACTTCCTATTGTGTTTCATTCACATATAAGCAGTTGGAATAGCCAAGCGATATTTTTCTGAACACATGAGTGGGTACGTTAGACCTTTTTTTGAAAAATACCATAAAGAAACTAACCTCAATAATAAGTGTTTTCTGATTGTCAGCCATTGTGCTGCTCATCCACCTGGCATTATGGAGTATGGTGGTAACATCTGTGTTGTGTTCTAACTGCTGAATACAATGCCACTGCTGCCACCATGTGACCAAAGCCTAATAGGCACAATTAGGGCTTACCATACGCAAAATGTGATGCGTTTTATTGTAAGTGCCATTGACAGAAAGGGCAATTCTGAAGCATCTTCACAAGTGGTCTGGAAAGAGTACAATATAAAATTGGCAACCACCAACCTTGCAGATGCTCTCAATGGCTAACAGTCTGAATGAGAAATGGTGTTTGGAGGAAACTGTCGTCAATGAACAATTTTAGCGGCTTCAAACCAACAACACCATGGCAATAGTGGCTTTGACTAAGAAGTCTCAGTTTGTGGAAGCTAATGAAGATGATGTTGAAGAGGTTTTGGCATCCCATGACCAACAACTTACAGATGAAGAACCAATGCAATTGCAAGAGGAAAGGATATGAACCAAAACCAAATGCAATAGCAAATGACCTGAAAATGAAGTCATCCAGGAACTGAAGTTCGTGAAGCACTTGCATGAGATTTTTCACTATGAATGACAGTGCTACAATGACTACAAAAAGTATGACTTTAATTTTGAAAGGGCATATAGGTTTAGGACAGGTTTGGAGGACGTTTTAAGCCTACAAAGAATTGTATGATAGAAAAACATGTCTGGCTAAACAGGCAAGCATATTGTAGTATATCAAGCCTTCCACATCAGCCACAGCAGACAACTAACCTTGGACTTTGACTTTCAATATTAAGACAGGCAGACATAGAAGGTGTAGACCTTAGTAACCTGCCTGCCCTGATGGATTCAGACAATGATGACACATTAACAGATGATCCTCTGCCCCTCCCTCCCACACCCTAGTCTCCTGTACCTCCCACAACACCAACCTCCAACTCTGCCTAACACAGCATCATCACCACCTCTCAGTCTTCCAGTGTGTTTGCTGTCTTCCCAAATCTGGTAAGTGAAACTTTACTGTACATACATTATTTGTACTTTATACAGGCTGTGCATTTATCATATCATTCCTGCTTTTACTAGTGTTAGTGTTATTTTAGGTTTTATGTGTTATTTGGTATGATTTGGTAGGTTATTTTGAGGATCTGGGAATGCTCAAAATTTTTTCCATATAAATTAATGGTATATGGCCAACGTGGCTCAGTGGTTGAGCATCAACCTATGAACCAGGAGGTCAAGGTTCGATTCCAGGTAAGGGCACATGCCCAGGTTGCAAGGGGCATGCAGGAGACAGCCAATCAATGACTCTCTCATCACTGGCATTCCTATCTCTCTCTCCCTTTCCCTTCCTCACTCTGAAATCAATAAAAACATTTTTCTTAAGTTTTTTAAAATTTTAATGGTAATTCCTTCTTCAGTTTATGCCATTTCTGCTTATGTAATGTTTCATAAGAATACTCTATTTCCTGATAGCAGGGAAAACCTGTACTCAGGGGACCTATCAACCAGAATTTTATTTTTAATATGATTTTATTGATTTTAGAAGAAGAGGGAGAGGGAGAGAGAGAGAGAACCATCAATTGGCTGCTGCACCTGAACCAGGTATCAAACCCACAACCTGGGCACGAGCCCTGACCGGGAATCGAACAGGTGACCCTTCAGTACATGGGACAACACTCAACCAATTGAGTGACACCAGCCAGGGCTCAACCAGAATTATTTAACAGGCTTCTCTTTTTCTTCTCTTCCTCGTTCTCTCCTATGCATTTATTTATTTATTTACTTACTTATTTATATGTGTGTGTATGTGTGCGTGTGTATACACACATGAACCAACCACATAAATTCATGCAGATTTCAAAGAAACTAAGTTCCTTTATAGTGAAAAAGAAAATGCACTCACATTTTAAGAACCAGCACATCTTTGTAACTACCTGACAAAAAGACCCTGCTCATAGCTTATAATAACCCTGATCTGTAATAAATAATAAGGCACTGCACCCTAGTCAGTTTTGCTCAGTGGTTAGAGCGTCAGCCTACAGACTGAAGGGTCCCAGGTTTGATTCCTGGTCAAGGGCACATACCTCAGTTGCAGGCTCGATCCCTGGCCCCGGTAGGGGTGCGTGGGGGAGACAATCAATCGATGTGTCTCTCTCACATCAATTTTTTTTCTCTCTCTCTCTCTTCCACTCTCTCTGAAAAGCAATGGAAAAAATATCCTTGAGTGAGGATTAAAATAATAATAATAAGGCATTGCTAGACAAAATGGAGAGTTCTCAGAAACTGCCTCTTGCCCAGGTTTGCTAATCATTTTAATTAGTTGGAAAAGAATACGCACTTCTAGACCCAAAAGAACCATGGTTCTATTATGGGAGACAACAACTGTTTCTTAGTGGGCCAGACAGTAAATATTTTAGGCTTTGAGAAGCAGTCCCTGTCACAACTACTCAAGTCTGAGTCTGCAGAGTGAAAGCAACCATGAACAATATAAATAAATGTGTGGTGTGTTCCAATAAAACTTTATTTACAAAAACAAGCAGTCAAATCCTGGGCAGTAGTTAACTCAATGTTCTACAAGGATCCAAATGATGTACAACCATAGAATCGAAAATGCAAAAGTCTACCTAATCTATTAATCAAATTAATCCATTGGTCTATTAATCAATGAGGCCAGTGCTCTTGGATTATGAGAAAAGTATTTAAAATACAGAGATCTCAACCACTGCTTCAAATATCTAAGGTCTATATCTCTACTACAAAATGAAGAGTTGGTAGTAAATGATCTCCAGAGGGTATTCTACCATCAAAATTCTATGTGCACATTTACAAATAAGCAGCTTAAGGCCTGGAAAGATTAAACTACACTGCCCTCCCACCATAAATAATTGACCGAAAAAAGCAATTGTGAAAGACAAATTAGACAATATGAGCACCTCTGAAAAGGTGTTGATCAGTAAGCAAAAGAGTGGTACACATTTCAAAACAATATTTATTATTTATTCAACAGACTCCAATTCAGAAAATCTGTATCCCAGCTATGTCAGTTACCACACATTAAGACCCTTAACTTCCTTCTCCATAAAATGAGGACAAAAATAGTACCTCACAGATTGTTGTCTGGGGGAAAGAGGTAAAAAATATAATGCAAAATAGAAAACTAGCAAGATAGTGGGTGTTAATAAAACCATACCAAGAATTACAATAAATGTAGTGGTCTAAACATACCAATTAAAAGACAGGGACTGTCAGATTCAATTGAAAAAAGCAAAAATGTACTTTTTGGAGATATAACTTCTAAGAATATTATATTAGTTTCAGGTATACAACATAATGATTCAATATTTGTATATACTGGGAAATAATCTCCACAATAAGTCTAGTTAAGGAAATGCACTTTAAACATAAATACATAAAGATATACTTAAGTTAAAAGTAAAAGGATGGAAAGATATATACCATGCAAATTCTAACTTACAAATGTCAGACCAACCTTATAAATAGCAAGCTTAAAGTATCTCACTTAAAAATTAAGAAACCTAACATTACATGTTTTCAGGAAAATCTACCCATGAAAGCAAGTAAGTGTAGACTTCTAACAGGTGTAGGACCCCCTCTCTAAAAAGAGATAGTACTCTCCCAAAATTAGAGCAAAAGCAGATTTTCTAGGAGCACATATACCAAAGAAAGTTCATGTAAGTGACTGATCAAGGTAAATTTAGCTATGAGAATATAGTATATAATACTGTACTACAAATATGTGCATAATTAATGATTAAGCATTTCATTTAAAAACATATTTGTTCTCTAAATGGAAAGATGGGCAATACCACTTTTTCCTCAATCTGTTATAATCAAAGTACTACTTAATTCTAAAGGAAAAATACACTACAATCATACTATTCTTTACTCCAAAAATATACTTTATTAATAAAAGTGAATTAAATAAAACCCATATTAAAATAAAGGCTTTAAAAAAACTGCATTTCAGTGTTTTTGCACTTCAGCCCAAAACAGAATAACAGACACTACATTTATCCCTTCATCCATAATGATAACAACAAAAAACAATAACAGATAACATACATGAATCAATAGTTTTCAAGACACTGGATATCAAGCAATGAAAGACAATGATCTCTGACAGGTGGGAGCCAAACGAAGTGAGCCCTATAAAAGTGTAACAGCTTACTACCTTGAGAGAATTTCAAGGCCACAACACAAGGAGAATCAAATGCAGCCAGTCAAGCTTCCTGAGTTGAGGAGACAAAACTGAGAATCCAGGAAAATCAAAACAGCTGAAGTTCATAGGACAGAATTCCAAAGAGAAAAGAATTTCACAGAGAAATAATTCCAGAAATCTGAGTATTCACTAGAGTATAGATCAGCACATAAATATGAGGAAACTACCCAAGGCCAAGCAAAAAAACATTTGAAAGGATTGGAGAACAGTACATGCTCACATATAGGACCAAGAATGGTATATGTACCCATCAACCAGACTGGAAAAACTCATAATTCATGAAACATTAGGTATTTTCCTTGGTAGTGGGGAATAATTAGCCCTAGACTGAGCACTTCTCCAGGCCCACTTAACAAATCATGAAAGCAAGGCTTGAAACAAACTATTTCCAAAAATTAACTCAAAAATTAACATAAAATTCAAAAATATTTATAAACAGAAAGAATATCAAGTACTCAACAAGGTAAAATACATAGTGTCAGGCATCCAACGTCTGGAATACAAAGAAGCAATAAAAAACAACCTGTAATGAGGAAGGTAATTAATCAATCAAAAGTGATCCAGAATTAACATTGATATTAAAATTAGCAGTTCAGCATCAACCTATGATCCAGGAGATCATCGTTCAATTACCAGTAAGGGCACATACTCAGGTTGCAGGCTCGATCCCCAGCAAGAGGAGTACAGGAGGCAGCCGATCAATGACTCTCTCATCATTGATGTTTCTCTCCCTCTCCCCCTCTCCCTTCCTCTTTCTGAAATCAATAAAAATATAAAAATAAAAATAAATTTAAAAGACCTTCCCCCCATAAATTTTAAAAATATCTGTGAGCTATGCTTCAAACAGCCTAACATGCTCATAATTAGCACCAGTCAGAACACATATGAGAATCAACCAATGAATGCATAAATAGGTGGAACAAGTTGTTTCTCTTTCTCTCTCTTCCTCTCCCTTCCTCTCTCTCTAAAATCAATAAATTTAATACTAAATAAAGAAACAAGAGTCACAAATCCTCATCTAGAACCAGCCCAACAAATACAGCCTCATCTAGACACATCATAGTGAAATTACAGATCGCCAAAAAGTAAATCTTAAAAGCAACCAATGAATTAAAGCAGATTACTTACATAAGAACACTTAGATTGAATATGACTTCTCAACAACAGAGACAAGACGGCAACAGAATATCTTCAAAGTGCAAGGGAAAATGTCAATTAAAATTCTCCAGTTAAAATATTATTCACAATGGAGGGTGAAAATTACTCTAGTACTTGATTATATCATGTTCTTTCATGCCTATAAAGCTTTGTATTTTCTGTTTCTTCCCTCTATCATGTCCTCCAACTCCCAATCTCCTTCCAGATCAAATTCAAATTCTTTGTAAAATTTTTCATAACTTTCACCAGTCTACAGTTTCAACAGAGGCAGTAGGAGCTAAGAACACAGACTTTAGATGCGAACAGAAATGCATGTGAATAATAACTGTGTGACTTTGATCATGTGGCTTCCTTGAGACTATATTTTACTGAGTAGATGATAATATCAATCCCTAAGGCTTGTTGAGAATGTTAAATGAGATAGATGTGAATTCCTGACATATAATAAACACTAACTAGAAAATCTTCATAAGATTGCTTGATCAATATAAAAAAGTCAATAGCATTTGAAAATGTATATAATATGAAAAATATTTTTTAAGATTTTGTTATTGATTTTTAGAGAGGGAGGAAGGGAGGGGGAGCGAGAGAGAGAAACATCAATGTGAAAGAAAAACATAGATCAGCTGCCCCCTGCACATGGGCCCTGACGGGGAATCAAACCTGCCACCTTTTGGTGCATGGGACGATGCTCCAACCAACTGAGCCACACTGGCCAGGGAAGTTTACTGATTTTTTTTAAATATTTTATATTATAGCCCTGGCTGCTGTGGCTCAGTTGGTTAGGTGTCATCCCTGTCGTCGATTTGATTCCTGGTCAGGGCATATACCCAGGGTGAAGTTTCAATCGCTGGTCAGGGAGTGTATGGGAGGCAACCGATCAATGTTTCTCTGCTTCTCTCTCACATCAATGTTTGTTTGTTTCTCTCTCTCTCCCCACCCCCCGACCCTTCCTCTCTCTCTAAAAAAAAAAAAAAAAAAAATCAATTAAAACATATCCTTGGGTGAAGATTTAAAAAAATTTTTAAAGCTGTCTCTTTTTTTAAAAAATCAATAAACAAGGAATTAGAAAAGAATTTCAATGATACCATTTATAATAGAAACAAAAATGACAAGTTATCTAGGGACAAATCTAACAAAAGATATAATTTATGGAAATTACTTTATTGAAAGAAAAAACAATTCACTCTCATGAACAGGCAGATTTAATACTATAAAGACGGCAATATATGTATTCTACTGTAAAGTATTCCATTGCATGATTAAACCACAGTTTACTAATCTCATTGTTTCCAACTTTTCCCTTTTCAAAGAATATTACAATGAGTATCTTTGTACGTGTCTCCTTAAGCAATGTGCTCAAATTTAATGTGATTCCAATCAATATCTAACAGGAATTTTCCACAGAACTTGACAAGCTGACCCTGAAATTCAAATGAAAGAGTTTAGGACATACAACTGCCAAGATTCTTTTGAAGAGTAATAACAAGGGAAATCCTGCCATATCGAGACTTATTCTAATCTTATAATAATTAAAGCAGTTATTACATCTCTTGTAATTACGATATTACAAGAGACATATCAATACAACACAGAGCTTAGGAACATAGGAAACTGATATGTGACAGAGGTGGCACTATAGATCAATGGAGAAAAAAATGACTGTTTAATATACCGTGCTAGACCTGGATCCTATATTGAAAAAGATAAAATTAGATCTCATGTTCACATTATATGTAAAAATAAATTCCAGTTAGACTAAAGACCTAAATATGAAATGCAAAACCTTAAATCTTTTAGAAGAAAACATATAACATTTTTAAACCAGGTAAAAAGAATTGCTTTTAAAAGGCACAAGTATTAAAAACTATAAAAGAAATACTACATTTTTAATTTGCAACCTTTTACAACACTATTATGTATTACAAAGTGAAAAAGACAAGCCACAGACTAAAAGATGAAATTAGGAATCCATATAACCAAGGATCAGTATCTGGAATATATATCATATTCTTAAAATTCAACAATATAAAACAAAAACCCAATAGAAAACAGGCAAAGAATAAGAACCAGCAGTTCACAAAGGAAGAAACCAAATGTCCTAAAAACATGAAAAGATGTTCAACTTTACCTGAAGTCAAGAAATGCAAATTTTAAAAGTAAAATGTTTATATCCAAGAGATTGGCAAGAATTTATATATATCTCACCAAGGTTTTTTTTGTTGTTTTTGTGGGATTTTTTAAAAATATATCTTTATTGATTTCAGAGAGAGAAAAGGAGAGGGAGAGAAAGAGGTAGAAACATCAATGATGAGAGAGTCATTGATCCACTGCCTCCTGCACGCCCCCAACTGGGTATTGTGCCCGCAACCCGGGCATGTGCCCTGACCAGGAATTGAACCCCGATCGCCTGGATCCTAGGTCGACGCTCAACCACTGAGCCATGCCCAGCCGGGCTCACCAAGTTTTAATAAGTAGAAAAACAGAACTCAAATTCCTAATGGAAGTATAATTGGGAGTAAACTAGATAAAACATTGAAAGGCAACTCTTATCTAGTAATGCTAAAGAATAAACACTCTATGAACCAATAACTCCTTTCCTAGCAATCTATACTAAAGAAATTCTAATATATCTATACAAACACACACATGCAAAGATGTTCACTGCAGCCCTTTTGGAAACAATGAAAAATATAAAGCATATAACTGTCCCTCAGCAAAAAAATAGATATGCAAACAACAGTTTAATCATACTGCAGAATGTTAATAGTAGTTAGAAATGAATGAACTAGCCTATATTAGCAAAATGGTAAATAAAAAGGGAAAATTGCAAAATAATTCATACAATATAAAATGATTTATATAAAAATTTAACACTAAAACTACATATGTGTGTGTGTATAGTTTAAATATAGTAAAAGTACAAAAACATGCCCAGATATGACACAGGAATTTCATGATAATGGTAAGCTCTGTGGAGGGAAAGAGAAAGCAAGGGAGATGATGACCTTTAGTTTTTTAACCAAAAAAGGCTCTAACGCCCAGCTGGGTGTGGCTCAGCAGTTGAGCGTGGACCTAGGATCCAGGAGATCACAGTTCAATTTCCAGTCAGGGCACATGCCCGGGGTTGCGGGCTGCAGCCTATCAATGACTCTCTCATCATTGATGTTTCTATCTCTCTCTCCCCCTCTGCCTTCCTCTCTCTGAAATCATTAAAGATATATTAAAAAAAAAAAAAAGGCTCTAACGCACATATGATAAAGGTTAACATTAATCTCAGTGTTGAGTACAAAAATATGTGTCATATTATTTCTGTACTTTTCTGTATATTGAAAATGTTCCATAGTTTAAAAAATGGTTTAAAAGAGTATTATAAAAAAAAAAAAAAAGAGTATAACATAACAAAAAAGTGATTAGAAAAAATAATTATAATCTAACAAGGCTTCCAAATTGCTCTATTGCAGCTAAACCTCATTATAATAAAGATGACAAAAATTACACTACTAGCTGAAGCAGAATCTTCTACACTAAGTAGAATCTGTCTACACGATGTCTAGTAAATTCACAATGAAAAAAGTACAATGAAAGCAGGAGAACAAAAAAATTTAACTCATCTTTTTCCTCCAAACTCTTGAATCATAAGGAGTGCTATACACCTTTGAATTCATGAACTGAGAGTTAGACATATTGCTGTAGAGAAAACTCTAGATTCATAGGGAAGAAAAGTTCACAAGTAATCCATGTAAATACATACACAGTGTGGGATAGAGCTGACTCCACTGTGAAAAGATGACTTCATTTTATTTCTTTTTAATTGTTGACAGTATTACAGATGTCTTTCTTCAATGTCTTATAACTTTCTGAGTATAGGTATATTACCTCATTGGTTAAATTTATTCCAACGTATTTATTGATATTTTAGAGAAGGGTAGGGGAAAGAGAGAGAGAGAGAGAGAAAGAGAAGCACCAATGTGAGAAACATCGATCAACTGCCCCCCCACATGCGCCCAACCAGGAATTGAACCCACAACCTGGGCATGTGCTCTGACCTGGAATCAAACCCGCCACCTTTCGTTGCACAGGACAATGCTCCAACCAACTGAGCCACACCGGCCAGGGCTCCATGTATGTTTTTCATGCAATTGTAAAAGAGATTATTTTCTTAGTTTCTCTTTCTGATAGTTCATTATTGGTGTATAAAAATACAATAAATTCTGGACATTTATTTTGTATCCTGCTACTTCACTGAATTTATTCATCAGTTCCAGTAGTTTTTTGGTGGAATCTTTAGGCTTCTCTCTATATAGTATCAGGTCATCTCCAAATAAAGACAATTATACTTCTTCCTTTATAATCTGGATGCCTTTTATTTCTTTTTATTGTCTCATTACTCTGGCTAGGACTTCAAATACCATCTTGAATAAAAGTATTGAAAGTGGACATCCTTGCCTTGTTCCTGATCTTAGAGGAAAAGATTTTAGTGTTTCACGATTAAGTATGATGTTAGATGTTGGTATGTCATATATGTTCCTTACTATGTTGAGGAATGTTCCCTCTATTCCTACTTTGCTAAGAGGTTTTATCATAAACAGATGCTGGATTTTGTCAAATGCTTTTTCTGCATCTATTGATATGATCATATGATTTTTATCTTACATTTTGTTTATGTGGTATATCACATTGATTTGTGAATATTGAATCAACCTTGCATCCCAATAATAAAACCCACTTGATCATGGTGTATAATATTTTTGATGTGTTGCTGAATTCGGTTTGCAAATATTTTGTTGAGGACTTCTGCACCTATGGTTATCAGACATATTGGCCTACATTTCTCTTTTTCTGAAATGTCTCTGTGTGGTTCTGGAATCAGCATAGTGGCAGCCTTGTAAAATGAGCTTGGGAGCCGTCCTGCCTCTTCAATTTTTTGGAACATTTTGAGAAGGATAGGTATTAGTTCTTTGAATGTTTGGTAAAATTCACCTGTGAAGCTATCTGGTCCAGGATTTTGTTTGTTGGGAGTTTTTTTTTTATTTCATTAGAATTTATTGGTCCGTCTGTTCATATTTCCTGTTTCTTCTTGATTCACTCTTGGAAGATTATATGTTTCTAGGAATTGATCCATTTCTTCCAGGTTATCACAATTTGTTGGCATATAATTGTTCATCTATTTTCTTATAATCCTTTGTCTTTCTGTGGTGTAAGTTGTCACTTCTCTTTCGTTTCTAATTTTATTTATTTGGATCCTCTTTCTATTTTTCTTGATGAGTCTAGTTAAAGGTTTATCAATTTTGTTTATCTTTTCAAAGTACCCGATCTTGGTTTTGTTGATCTTTTGTATTGTTCTTCTAGACTGTATTTCATTTTTTTCCACTCTGATCTTTATTATTTCCTTTCTTCCATTCACTTTGGGCTTTGTTTGTTCTTCTTTATCTAGTTCCTTTAGATATAAGTATAGATTGTTTATCTGAGATATTCTTATTTCTTGAGGTAGGCCTGTATTGCTATAAATTTCCCTCTTAGAACTGCTTTGGGTTTTGAGCTGTTGTGTTTTCGTTTTCATGTCTCAAGGTATTTTTTCATTTCTTCCTTGATCTTATTGTTAACCCATTCATTGTTTAGTAGCATGCTATTTAGCCTCCATGTATTTGTGTGTTTTTCAGTTTTCTTCTTCTAAATGATTTCTAGTTTCAACTGTTGTGACTGGAGAAGATCCTTGATATGATTTCTATCTTCTTAAATTTGAGACTTTTTGTGGCTTAACTTGTGATCTATCCTTGAAAATGTTCTATGTGCACATCAAAGAATGTATACTCTGCTGCTTTGGGGTGAACTGTTCTAAAAATATCAATTAAGTCCATCCTGTCTCATGTATCACTTAAGGACAGTTTTGTTGTTGATTTTGTCTGAATGACCTATCCACTGATGTCAGTGAGGTGTTCAAGTCCATTACTATGACTGTATTACTGTCCCATCTCTCCCTTTATGTCCATCAATATTTGCTTTACATATTTAAGTGCTCCTATGCGGGGTGCATAAATGCTTACAAGATTTATATCCTCTTGTGGGATTGTTCCCTTTATCATAGAAAATGTCCTTCACTGTCTCATTATAGCCTTTGTTTTTAAAGTCTGTTTTGTCTGATATAAGTATTGCTTTTCAAGCTTTATTTTTGTTTCCATTTTCATGGAATATGTTTTTCCATCCCTTTACTTTCAGTCTGTGTGTATCTTTCAATCTGAAGTGGATCTCTTGTAGGCAGAACTGTATGGGTCTTGTTTTCTTATCCATTCAGCCACCCCATGTCTTCTGATTGAAGCACTTAATCCATTTACATTTAAAGTAATTATTGACAGGTATGTAGTTATTGTCATTTTAGTATTCACATTTATTTTCTTTTTTTTTTCTTCTGCTTCTTAAAGTAGTTCCTTTAACATTTCTTATAATACTGGTTTGATGATGATGATGTCATTTAGCTTTCTCTTGTCTCACTAGTTCTTTTTCTCTCTTCAATTCTAAATGATAGCCTCTGGGTACAGTAATTTTGGGTGCAGGTCCTTGATTTTCATCGCTTAGAATATTTCATGCCCATCCCTCTGGCCTGCAAAGTTTCTGTTAAGAAATTAGATGACAGTCTTATGGGAGCTCCCTTGGAGGTATCTACTTTTTTCTTGCTGCTTTTAATATTTTTTGTCTTTAACCTTTTGCGTTTTAATTATGATGTCTCTCGGTGTCGGTGGTCTCTTTGGGTTCAACCTGTTTGGGACTTGTACAACTATTTCCCTCGCCTGGTTAGGGAAGTTTTCTGTCATTATTTCTTCAAATAGATTTTCAATCATTTGCTCTCTCTCCCCTCCCTCTGGGCACCCCTATGATGTGATTGCTAGTATGCTTGATATTGTCCCAGATGTCCCTTAAACTATCCTCATTTTTTAAGTTCTTTTTTATTTTTGCTGTTCTAATTGGGTGTTTTGTACTATCTTCTTTTTCAAATCACTGATTCGATACTCTACTACTGATCCCCTCTAATGTATTCTTCATTTCAGTTATTGTAGTCTTCATTACTGACTAGTTTTTTATGTTTTCTATCTCAAAATTTTTTTTAACCTCACCCGAGAATATGTTTTTATTGATTTTTTAAAGAGAGGTAGACAGAGACAGGAACATCGATCAGTTGCCTCCCATGCGCCTTGACTGGGGGTCAAACTCACAACCTAGGTATGTGCCCTGACCAGGAATCAAACCTGCAACCTTTTGATGTACGGAATAATGCTCCAACCAAGCCACCCATCCAGGGCTCTACCTCAATTTTTATGTTTCCCATCTCCTTGTTAAAGTTCTCACTGAATTTATCTAATTTCTCTTAAGTTCACTGAGCATCCTTACAACCAGTGTTTTGAACTCTGCATCTGGTAGACTGCTTTATCCATTTCATTTAGTTCCTTTTCTGAAGTTTTGTCCTGTTCTTTCATCTGGGCCATGTATCTTTGTCTCCTCACTTTGGCTAAATCCTTGTGTTTGTTTCTATGGATTAGGTAGATCTGCTGTCTCCCAGTCTTGGCAGAGTGGCCCTATGTAGTAGGTATCCTGTGGGGCCCAGTGGCTCAACTTCCCTGACTGGCTGACCCAAGTGCTCCAGAGGTATCCCTTGTGTGGGTTGTGTGTGCCCTCCTGTTGTTGTTGTCCCTTGATTGCTGTTGGCACATCAGTGGGAGGGATTGACCCTCAGGCTGACTGACTGTGAGGACTGGCCATAACACAGAGAACCAGCTGTTGTGCAGGGGCTGATCTCATGGAGTGGGATTTTCTTTAGCTGGGCTCTGGTGCCTGTCAAGTCTGCTCTTTGGATGTGTCACTTGTAGAGCTGATTTGGTGGTGCTATGGTGTGGCCTGAAGCTGACTACCAGGTGTGTTGGTTCTGGGGACTCTTGGGGGATGGGGAGAAGAGGGGAGTCTAGTGCCAGCCAAATTCAATCATTGCCTGTGCCTGGTCCAGAGCTACCTAATAGGAGTTACAAAGTGATCTGCAGATGGTTGCCACCTGTACTGGGATTGGAGGCACCTGGGAGAGGCTAAGTTGAGAACCAAGGTTGGCTGCCATTAATGCCAGGCTTGGGGCCACTTAGCAAGAGGTACAGGGCACTCCAAGGCTATATGCTGCTTGTTTGGGGTTTGTGGACCTTTGAGAGATTTTATGAAAGTCCACAGTGTGAGCCAAGACAGGACATTTGTGTGAAAAAGCAGCTAAAAGAGGTCTGGTCCATGTGCTAGAGTTGGGTGGTGCAGAGTCTCAAGAAATCACCAGTGCAGGCAAACAATATTAGCAAGGTTTGTGGACACTCAGATTTGGTGCCCACCTGCACCTGCCAGCTGGGTGGCAAGTGAGCTCAAAAATGTAATAATACCAGCCCTCTGTCCCTGGAGTGGCCTACACTAATCTCTGCCCCTCTAGCACTTACACTGAAGCTAGTCAATTCAGTTCTTTCCTGTATGTTTCTAAAGCTTTCCGAGCTGCCACTCCAGCCCTGGAGCTCAGAGCAAGTGAGTCCATGAATGAGGAAGTTCGTGCACCAGCCCTTTAAGAGGAACACCTGGGACTCCAGTAGCCCTTCAAGTCACTGAGCCACAGTCCCAACTGGCTTTCACAGCCAGAAATTATGGGGACTCCTCTTCCTGACACAGGTTCACTGGGCTGGGAAGCCCAGTATGGGACTGAGACCACTTGCTCCTCAGTGGGGACCTCCACAGCCAGATATCCCTCCTGTTTCTTAACCACCACACTATGGGTGTAGGACTTGCCCCTTCTTCATTCCACCCCTCCTCCCAGTCTCAACATGGCTTCTTCATATCCTTAGTTATAAGACTTCTGTTCAGATGGTCTTCAGGTGGTTCTCAATGATGGCTAGTCTGCAATTTAGCTGTAATTCTGATGTGGTCATGCTGACCGGAAGTCCTGAATCTGGACTGAATTTCATTCCTTTTAAAGGCTGAATAATATTCCATCTTATATATAGACCACAATTTGTTTATCCATTGATATATCAATGGATATTTGGATTATGTTTTATTTTTAAGAGTTCACATCTCTTTACTAAGATACGTATTCAAATATTTATAAATTAAATTATAAGATACCTGAGATTTGCTTCAAAATACTCCAGTTTAAGAGGAAGGACAGTGGGAAGAAGGGTAACAGATGAAAAAAGATATCACTTGTCACTTATCGGATCAACAAATGCCAGAAATACTAGGATATGGGAAAACATGCTCTTTTGTATATATAATTTGTTGGTGGTTTCCAGTGTTGGTGGGAGTATAAATTAATTTCTTTGAGGGACACTATCAAAGTTTAAAATGCAAATTTCCTTTGACCAAAATATAACTTCTGGGAATTTATCCTCACACATACACTCACGCATATACACAAAGAAGTATATACAAGCATACTGTCTGCAGCAGTGTTTACAATAGCCCAAGATAACAGCCCAAGACTGAAAACAAATGAAATGTCTATCAGTAGGGAACTAAATTCATAAATTACAGGAAAACACAAAACTATGAAAATACTATGGAATACTATTTAACTTTAAAAAAGAAAATAAAACAGTTCTATGTGTATGTACTAATAAGACACAGCAGCTGCCCGGCTGGGCGTGGCTCAGTGGTTGAGCGTCGACCTAGGATCCAGGAGATCGGGGTTCAATTCCCGGTCAGGGCACATGCCCCGGTTATGGGCTTGTTCAATGACTCTCTCATCATCAATGTTTCTATCTCTCTCTCTCCCTCTCCTTTCCTCTCTCTGAAATCAATAAAGATATATTTAAAAAAAAAAAAAAGACACAGCAGCCAATAAATATCGGAGAAAATGCAAGGTACAGACGATACAACACTATTCAACCAGACATTCACTGCTTCCCTTTCTGGCATTGCTACAGACAAAATAACCTAAAAACTTCCCACAACAAAACACCTACAAATGCTGAGCAAATTATAACTAACATCTTTTACATGTATAATTAAGTTCAAAAGAAAATAAGGGACATCTCTCACTGAGGAGGACAGTGAAGTAAAAACGAACCTTTACTTTCTAGTTTATCCACTTATTTTTATGTTATAACCAATATATGTTACTTTTGAAATTCAGAAAAAAAGAAATTATACCTGAAGTACTTTGAAAAAAGATGCCATGGATTTAATAATCAATGCCTGAAGCACTGTAATCTTAGGGCACATTTTCAGGTGTAACAAGCTACTATTTTATCCCACATTTACTAAGCACCAACTAAGTGCAAGAGACTGTGCTGGCCTCTGATTATTAGGAAGAGGAGGTTCCTATTTTTTAAGGAGCTTAGAATCTGTAAGGAAGAACCAGCAAGGAGGCAAAAATATCTATCATACAGGATAGACCATGAAAATGGTCATGCTCTGCATCAAAACTTAAGAACTAAATGTTTAAAATTCCAATTTCTAGTTACCGTTAGAACCCCAAACCAATCAGACATTATTTTACATTTTTCATTACTTTTTTTTTTTAGCTTATCCATCTATAAACCATTTGTGACAATGACTGCATTTATTCATTAGTGGCAAAACTATGATGTTATACATACAGTTATTAATATATAGTTTCCATAGCCTTTGTGATTTCATCCCACAAATGAATTCTCAGCTGTTTTCTTCCTTTGCTTTGTATACCTGTTAATATCACCACATTTATTATATCAATACTACTAATCAAAAATAACTAAATCCTCCCCCCATAATGCTATAATTACAAATTTGAAAATTAAGTAGTAATCCAGGTTGTGATGGATCCAAGATTCTTCCCCATCTCCAATCATACCCACAAAAGTCAGACACTTGGAAAATGGATTAAAGCATAGCAGGATTTCTTCTCTTTTACTAAGAACACAGATATAGAGAAAGGTGGAATCCTTCCTTAAAATTTACTGAACAATGGGATTTACAAACTTCTAGGGCAGTTAGAATAACAAACAACCCCCAAATCAACACATTTCCAATCTTTAGCAACCTAAAAACATTTTTAAGAAACATCAAAAACTGAGAAAAGTTAAATATATTCTGTCCATGCCAGGGTAATCCAGCTTTGCCCACCAAGAAAATTATATAATTTGTTGATGGTTTCCAGTTCTAAAAGGTTTCAGAGGCAGCCTTTTAACCTGCAGTGCAGGCTAACATCACCTGTGTCTTCCAAGGAAGTAGATTAGGTGTGTAGCCCAGAAGAATTATTCTACCTAACCCAACAAGTTGTAGAAATTTCAGAATAATCATATAGCCACAATACTCTTTATTGTTGACTCTTGCCCTTTATGAAATTAAACATGGAAACTGCTGGCACATACAGGCAATAGTTCTGCATTTCAGATAGACCGTAATAAATCTTTAAATTCTATATATTAACTCATAGAGGGTTGCCAGACTGGGTAAAAATAAGTATCTATGAGATGTCAGTAAAAGTAAATGCTGTTAAGATTAGTATGTGGACTATCTACAGCCCAGATGCTTTAAACCTGTATGAGTACCTTCAAAGAAACTCACTGACATAGTTCCGCTCCTGCACTGAGCATCACAATTAGAGATCAGATTTGCTTTCATCCAAATCAACCTGATAATTACCACTGTGTTCCAAAATTCAGGGAAGAATCAATTTTATTCCCTTGTTTCATGTCCTTTGAGGATCCCCTAAATGCTAAACTAATCTAAGAAGCAAAAATGACTAAATATCAGTAAAGAACTGTTTCAACTCCTGCCTCTATGTTTGAAAACATAATATTTAAAAAAATATTATTTTAAAAAAAAAACACGTAAGTTTAAAAAGAAAAAAAAAAAGGCTCACACAAGAATGGCATATTTAAAAAAAAAAAACAAAAAACAGTATTAAATGGAAGTAGGAATAAGAATGTTATTTGTAGGGGCAGTAGAGAGAAAATGCTGAGTGGTCAGGCTCCAGAGCAAGCATGCTTAACTTAGTACCTGTGTAATCCTGAGCAAGTTTTTTAAAACTCTGTGCCCCAATTTCCTCTTCTGTACAATGGGGATAATAACAGTAATAATCTCAGAGTTGTTGAAGAGTAAATGACTTAAATCATGTAAAGCAGTTAATATTTGACCACTGTTTACCAAATAGATGGATAAAAGTCCAAAGTTTTAATAACACTCTTGATAAGGCTGTTAGAAACAGGGAGTCTCATTCTCTGCTTAGTACTAAGCCTTATGGAGGGCAATTTGGAAATCCCACTTTTGAGAATTTATTCCATTGATATTCTTGCACAGTTCTGAAAAGACAGGTATAACAGGTTTTTTATCTCATACTGAAAACCAAATATCCTTTAAAAGTGATGATTAAATGAAGTATGGCAACTTCATGACATGGAACACTATGCAGCATTTTTGGTTTTTTAAATAGAGTACACTGATTTACTGACATGGAAAGACCTCTTAAGTCTTTTCATAAGTGAAAAATGCAAGATGTGTAGAACAGTGCATACGGTATGTTATGTTTTGCATAAAAAAGACTGAAAAATCAAAACACATATTCATCCTTGTTGGTTTTTTGCACTAAGAGAAACTAACAATGGTGGGAAGAAACTGGACAGATGGGAGACAAGATGGGAGGAAAACTTCAAGCTGTGTATGTTTTTATTTTTTATTTTTTTGCTTTTTTAGCTATATGACTATTTATTCAAATATTAATTTTAAAAAATATTTTAAGCCCGGCCTGGTGTGGCTCAGCGGTTGAGCATCGACCTAGGATCCAGGCGATCAGGGTTCGATTCCTGGTCAGGGCACATGCCCGGGTTGTGGGCTCAATTAATGACTCTCTCATCATTGATGTTTCTATCTCTCTCTCCCTCTCCTTTCCTCTCTCTGAAAATCAATAAAGATATATTTAAAATATACATATATATTTTAAGTGTCTTACACTTTATGTTCTTGAATGTTAGCTGCAATTATTACTGTTATTATTAGAAACACTAGTAGTAGTATCTCAAAATACCTTTTTTTTTTAAGCCTCACACAAGGATATGCTTTTCATTGATTCTAGAGAGAGAGGAAGGAACAGGGAAAGCGAAACATGGATTGGTTGCCTCAGGAAAGTGGGGATAGGACCAAAACACGGGTATGTGCCCTGACCAGGAATTGAACCCTTCGGTGCATGGGAAGGCGCTCTAACCACGGAACCACACCGCCCAGGATTCAAAATACTCCTTTCTAAAGCCTTTTTCTTACTCCCTCTGCACAGAAGCTTCCTCTAACTCCTGAACTATTTAAGGAATTTATCATTTTCTACACTATTGTAAGTGGCTTAAGGGGTAGGTTAATGTCTTATCCATGTTTAATATCCCAGGAACCTTGCTTTCACCTAGTAGTTACAAACATTCTGGAGTAACAGTAACCTACAAGTACTCCAAAGAAGAAAATAGTGACAATTTCAAAAGGGATTATATTCTATAAATCCTAAAATTTGAAAAACTTGAAAAACTGGATTTGCTAACATTCTTTCAACTACTGCCCAGCTAAAGTCTCCTCTCAGTCACAAAGTTGTTGTTTTTTTCCGGGACTTCCCTAGACATGGACATCGTGTCCCAAGCCAAGACGCTATATGTACTAACTCTTTAACTCACTGCAATCCCTGAAATGTCTTCTGTCCTAGGTCCTAACACCCTGGTACATCGCTCCTATTGAAAAAGCATTTGTTGTGTCTCCTTTTAGAAAGATGGCACGTATGAGACAGTGAATAAAGTGCCCTTTTAACTGGAGAAGAGCTAACATTTGATTCCTAACATTCGCTCAGTGTTTAGTTTGTTCTTCTGGTATGGAGGGTATTCTGTAACCAACTGCTCAGTAGCCCAATTCTAGATGTCATTCCAGCGCACCAAATACTCCACTGACAGCTCAACAGTCACTTTTCATGCAGGCCCCTCCCATTCCCTCCTCCCTCAACCCCCAGAAGCACAAGAGCTCCTTCGCACACAGACACACACTGACAGTTCAGAAGTCCTTTTCCCCAAGCTGTCCTCCCCTGCAACTGCAAGACCATCCTCCCCGCCTCTCCTCATCCTGCGACCCAATTCGGTCCAAATACACCTCCCCGCCAATCCAAATCACATCATCGTTTCTTCCCAAGAACCAAGCAGCTTTATACAGCCTTTCCCAACAAGTACACAATTGACAGTTCGACACCGGATTCCTCAAGTACCCTTTTCCTCCTCCTACCGCACGCACTAGCTCTTCTCTCTCACTCCCCCTGGCTTCCCCGAAAATTCACAGCCCCGTTCCTTAGCCATGCTCTCCGCTCTCCCCTCCACCTCACCCCCTTTCCACCGCTGACAGCTCAGACACCTCCATCCCCATGTGGCTGCACCCTCCCCCACTCCCTTCCCTTGACAGCTCAGGATCGCCTCCCAGGTCCCCATTCCCGGTCTCCCCAAACCCAGGCCTGGACCTCCCCGTTGCGCCCCCCGCCCGGGGGAGGGCTCCACTCACCCACTCTCCCGCATCACGTTGCTGTCCCCGCAGTCACAGGCGCCCCCGGCCTGGCTGCGGAACATGTTGAAGTCGTGTCCGGTGTGATCACCCTGGTGAAAGCACTCAGCGCACAGCGACATGCACGGGGAGATGCCGCACGTCCGGCAGCGGTAGGCCACGAAGTTGGCTGTCCAGACCAGGCCGCAGAGCGCCGCAGGGTCGTAGGCCCGCACCGCCGCGCAGAACTCCTCGTAGCCGCCGCCGCCCGCCAGAAGGCACTTACACCACTCCAGGGCCTCCTCCTCGGCCGCCCCCGGGCCGCCGCCGCCGCCGCCGGCCGCCGCCGCCTCCTCACTGTCCGCAGCCGCGGCCAGCGGCCGCTCGGCGCTCAGCACCCGCTCCAGCAGCGCCTGCAGCTCCTCAGCACCTGCCCGGTTGTCGGGACGGCTAAGGGCCGCCTTCAGGTGCGCGGCGGTGGCCGCCTTGTCCAGGGCCAACCCGGGAGCCGGCAGTTCAGGTTGGGGGGGCTGCGGCCCCCCGACGGCCGCCGGGGCCGCCGCCGCCGCCATGATGAGAGCTCAGAATTTGGAGAGCCCAGGGCTGGCGGCTCCTCGGGGGAGGGTGGGGGAATTGACTGCTGCGATCGCTCCGCCCGCCCAACTCTCGCGATACCCAAGAGCGGCCGCGCACCTTCGCCCGCGTCGCTGCTCCTACACACGCCCCCTTGGGCTGCGGAGCTGGCAGGGGTGCGCTGGTCTCGTCTCGCCTGGGCCCCTGCTCTGTCACTTCCCACCACCTCTTGGCTCAGTGTTAAGAGCTGCTGAAATATTTAATATGAAAATTCTTTAATGTCAGAAATCTATAATGTGGACAACGTTTTTTTAACTTACCTGGACTATAGGAATTATACACAGCATCTTTCAGATACATTTTTAGCATCTGCATTTCCTTTTGAGATATAAATTCCCACTTATCAAATCCATAATTACTATTATTGTTGAAGTAACCTCCTAATCCCCCCACCCCCGCCGAATCAATTCTTACCCTCACACTATTACCTGATCAATCATTCTCCTGTTCAAAATCTTTGGTTGAAACAAAAGCCAAACTGCTTAAATCTCGCAAAACTCAACCTATCTATCGTTATCTCCTGACAATGCTCCAAGTTTGTAATATGAAAGAGACCAATGGGGACTGGTCACTGTTTTCTGAAGATACTTTATCATATCCTGCCTCTGGGTCTTTATTGTTCCTAGTTCCCACACTACTTCACCCCACAAGTTCACCCCACACCCCTATTCTAGCAATGTCTACTCAAGTAGACATTTTCTTTCTTCAAAAATATGACTCTGAACTTATTTGATGATATAACTTATTGCCTTCACTGTAAAAATCTCATCTCTACCTCACTGCTAATTGGGTTTCTTCAAGGCAAAGAATGAGTCTTCTTCATTGTTGCCCTTAAGTGGGCAAATTTATCTGGTTATTGTTGTTAAATGGAACATAATTACAATAGATAACTGTTGTTCAATATTTATTATAGGTCCTGGCTCTTTATATATGTCATTTCTTTTTTAAAATATGTTTTTATTGATTTTTAGAGAGAGAAGAAGGGAGAGGGAGAGAGAAGAGAGAAACATCAATCGCTGCCTCTAGCAAGCACCCCTGCAGGAAACCGAGCTGGTGACCTTTGCAGTAGACAGGCTCAACCAACTGAACCACACTGTCTAGGGCTATGTTATTTCTTTTAATGCTCTCAAAATCCTATGAAGTAAGTGCTATTAGAGGAAATTAAAACTTAAAGAGGTGATTTATGTGCCCGAAACCCCACAGCTAGGAATTAAATGAGATGTGACTAGAATCTCGGTTCATTTGATTCTAAAGCCCTGGTTTTTTTACCACACCAATGCTCTGCAAACTTGCCTGATCCTAAGAATTGCCTTATATTCTAATCACAAAAATGGATCCCAGACACCTAAGGAATCAAAATTTCCAGAGGTTATACTGTCTTAGCAATCAAAATCTGAATCTTGAAAGATTATCAATAGAATCCTTCCAGAAGTAAAAATCTATAATTTATTAAGTTCCCATAGCTCACCTCCAGAGAGCTGGATGTATTAAACAAATAATAACACGTGACAGAGGACAACTAAGAATGAAAAGGAAAAAAAGGAGAAGCAATCCAAGGAAGTCAATATTTCTCTTTAAAATTTCATCAAATTATAAAGCAAATAAAATCCAGGAACATTCCAAATAAGGTGGAACTAGTGTGTATTCACTAGTCAGTGTCTAGGGGCAAGGCAGTTTGGGAAGCATACTGGTATCTCTCCAGGATTGCTTTCCTGTGAAGAACGACAAGGGTGTCTGCTCTGCTTGACCATGACTATGCATGCTGGAAATGCAGTTTTTTCAGCATTCTGCAATGGTCAC
The DNA here is from genome assembly GCF_054644295.1 of Miniopterus natalensis. Classification (NCBI taxonomy): domain Eukaryota; kingdom Metazoa; phylum Chordata; class Mammalia; order Chiroptera; family Miniopteridae; genus Miniopterus; species Miniopterus natalensis. The sequence continues at coordinate 42,718,533 of NC_142088.1, forward strand.
CACACACTCCTAAATTTCTACAATATTCCACCACTTACAAGTGCCTCTTTTGTTCTGTAACAACAAGAAAATAAGTTAAAATGCCTCCCCCTATTTTAGTTACATAGACATTGCAGTACATGTACAGAAACCTGGACATTTGCCAGATTTTCCACCTATTCTGATCATGATGATATCAGACCTGTTCAAAATCAGAGAACCATTAAAAATAACTGGTAATAACAAGAATACAAATAACTCAATTGAAGATGTGCAAAAAATGTGAATGGGCATTTAGCCAAAGAAGTCATATAGCCCTGGCAGCATGATTCAGTTGGTTGGAGGGTCATCCTGTACACTAAGGTTGAGGGTTCGATTCCCGGTCAGGACACATACCTAAGATGCCATTTGATCCCCAGTTCAGGTGTGTGATGTATCTATCTGTTCTTCCCTGCCTCCCTCCCTCCTTCACTCCCTTTCTCTCTAAAAATCAATAAAAACATATCCTTGGGTGAGGATTTTAAAAAAGAAGTTATATAAATGGCAAATAGACACAGAAAAGGTGCTCAGCATCATTAGTGATTAAGGAAATGCAAATGAAAACTATGAGTTACCACAATACACACCCACTAGAATGGCAATAATCAACAAGACAGACAATAACAAATGTTGGCAAGGATGTGAAGAAACAGGAACCCTCATACTTCACAGATGGGAATGTAAAATAGTATAGTATGTTGGGAAAAGTTTGACAGTTAATTTAAAAAAAAAACATAAATTTACCACAGAGCCCTGCAATTCCACTCCTAGGAGTCTACCCAAGGGATTTACAACATATATCCACACAAAGACTTACAGGTAAATATAGTAGCCAAAAAAACTGGAAACAATCTAAAAGTCTATCAATTCATAAATGGATAAAGAAAATATGGTGTGTTCATATAATGGTATACTATTAAACAATACAAAGTAATGAAGTACTTATATGTGCTATAATATGGATGAACTTCAAAAACCTTGTGTCAATGAAAGAAGTCAGACACACACACACACAAAAGTATATTGTATCATTCCATTTACATGAACTGTCCAGAAAAGGCAAATCTATAGAGACAGAAAGTAGATTAGCAGTTGAGTAGTCTACTGAGGGGTAAGAACAGAAAGTGACAGCAAATAGGCACAAAGGATCTTTATAGAATGATAGAAATATTCTAAATTTGGATTGTGGTGTGGTTGCACAACTATGTAAATTTACTAAAAATCATTGAATTCTACTCTAAAAACTGGTGGATTTTATGGTATGAAATTATACCTCAATAAAACAGTTAACTATCATAATCACTAGTAGTACTTATTTTTTTAAATATATTTTTATTGATTTCAGAGAGAGAGGAAGAGAGAGGAAGAGATAGAAACATCAATGATGAGAGAGTCGTCATTGATCGGCTGCCTCCTGCACACCCCCTGCTGGGGGTAAAGCCTGAAACCTGGGCATGTGCCCTGACCAGGAATCCAACCGAGATCTCCTGGATCATAGGTAGATGCTCAACTGCTGAGCCATACCAGTGGGGGAGTAGTACTTACTATTTCAGATAACAAATATAATCAAGTTTCTGTCCAAGTAGAAACTATTTTACTGCTTTAGCTTTCAAAATCAACATGATAATGAGAAAAGATATAGAAACTATGAAGGAAATTAAGAATGATATAGTAGAAATAAAAAATCCACTGGAAAGAATAAACAGCAGATTAAGGGAAGCTGAGGATCAGATCAGTGAATCAGAAGACAGGGTAGAAAAATCACTCAATCAGAGAACCAAAAAGAAAAAACAAAAGGACAGTTTAAGGGAGCTGTGGGACAACACCAAACATAACAATATTGGCATCATAGAAGTGCCAGAAGATGTAGAAAGTAAGCAAGGGTTAGAGAATCAACCTATTTGAAGAAATAATGGCAGAAAACTTCCCTAACCTGGTGAAGGAAAAAGTTGCACATGTTCAGGAGGCACAGAGAGTCCTAAGCAAGAACTTAAAAAGGCACACGCCCAGACACATCATAATTAAAACACAAAAAATTCAAGACAAAGAATCTTAAAGGCAGCAAGAGAAAAGCAATCTGTTACCTACAAAGAAACTCCCATAAGGCTGTCAACTGATTTCTCATCAAAAACTCTATAGGCCAGAAGGGAATGGCATGAAGTATTCAAGGTAATAAAAAGCAAGGATCTGAAACCAAGAATACTCTATCCAGCAAGGCTATCATTCAAAATAGATGGTGAAATACAGGCTAAAGGAGCTTATCACCACCAAACCAGCATTGCAAGAAATATTAAAGAGACTGCTGTAATAAGTTGAAATAGAGAGAGAGCAAAACATAGGCATAAAGAAATAAAATGGCAGTAAATACCTATCAATAATAACCTTAAATATAAATGGATTAAATGCCCCAAGGAAAACATAGGGTAGCTGAATGGATAAGAAAACATGACCCAAATATATGCTGTCTACAGGAGTCCCACCTCAGAACAAGACTCACACAGGCTGGAAAAAAAGTCAAAAAATTTCTGGAAGACTTTGAAGGAGAGATCAACAGGAATACAGTCATAGTAGGGGACTTTAACACCCCACTGACTTTACTGGATAGATCTTCCAGACAAAAAATCAACAAGGAAATAGTGACTCTAAATGACACATTAAATCAGATGGATTTAATTGACATTTACAGAACATTTCACCCGAAAGCTGCAGAATATACCTTCTTCTCAAGTGTACATGGGACATTCTCAAAGATAGACCCGATGTTAGGATGCAAAACAAGTCTCTACAAGTTCAAGAAGATTGAAATCATATCAAGCATCTTCTTGGACATTTACACCATGGAATACTATGCAGCTGTAAAAAAGAAGGATCCCTTATCCTTTGAGACAGTATAGTGGGACCCGGAGAGTATTATGCTAAGCAAAATAAGCCAGTCAGAGTAAAGACAAATATCACATGATCTTACTCATATGTGGAATCTAATGAACAAAATAAACTGATGAACAAAATAGATCCAGAGACACAAAGGCATGGAACACACTGAAAAATCTCAGAGAGAAGGCAGGTGGGGGTGGGGAGTGGGAGGGGAGAGATTAATCAAAGAACTTATATGCATATATGCATAACCCATGAACACAGACAATAATGTGGGGAAGGCCTTGGATAGGGGTGGATGTGGTGTGGAAGGGATCAATGGGGGGAAAAGGGGACATCTGTAATACTTTCAACAAAGATAAATTTTAAAAAATAATAATAATACAAGATAAACTTTGTGCTTCCCATATTCACAAATGTAAACCTATTTTTGCCCCATCCTGTATATCTAGAAGTTGCGTTGCTGGATTATATGATATAATAATATGTTCAACTTAATGAGAAATCACCAAGTTGTTTTTCACAGAGGCTGCACCATTTTACATTCCCACAAGCAATGCACAAGGGATCCAATTTCTCCATATCCTTGCCAACATTTGTTATTTTTCCGTTTTATTGATAATAGCTATCCTAATGGTGTGAGCTCTTTGTGTTTTTTAATTTCTATTTCCCTGATGACTAATGACGCTGAGCATCCTTTCATGTACTTAATGGCAATTTATATATTTTCTTTTGAGAAATGTCTAATGAAGGCCTTTCCCATTTTTGAATTGGCTTGTCTTTTTGTTATTGAGTTCTGGCAGTTCTTTACATATTCTGGATATTAATCACACAATTTTACACAGAACTATGACTGACAGGCAAACAACAGATATTCAAACTCAGTATTTGGCAGCCATTTTCCAATAAATGGATGAAATAAGCCTGTCGTTTCATGGAAAACACCTGGCAGTATTTTTCTTTTGCCAATAAAAAAATTTAAGGTTTCAAGCAAAAATTAATATTTTGGGAAATTGTTATTCACTACTGTGAGCCTGATAGTCTTTCCAGTAATTAGAGACTTTTCTGGGCAGGTCAGAAATTATATTAATAAATGTAATTTTCTGATATTGTAAAATAAAACATGTCAAAAGACTTGGATAACTTAGCGAACCAATATTTTCCAAAGAATTGATGCAAAACGTTATGTGTGGGTAAAAACTTATATTCAGAGTCCAAGATAGGTTCATGGATTATAACTTAATGGTATTAAATGTTCATTGATATGGCTTAAGATTCTACATTTCAACTAAGCTTCAAGAAATTATTTCTTTCAACTACGCTGTTATAACAAAGAATATACACAATCATCTGAACAGACAATGAAAATACTCCTTGCTTCTCCAACTACATATCTGTGTTAGGCTGGATTTTCTTCAAATACTTCAACCAACACAAGATATCACAACAAATTGAATGCAAAAGCAGATATGAAAATCCAACTTTCTTCTATTAAGCCAGATTTTAAAGGCATTTACAAAAATGTAACGCAAGCTACTCTTTCCAGTAATTTTTTTTGTTATGGAAAGCAATTATTTTTCATATAAAATATGTTACTTATGTTAACATGTAATGGAGTTATTGTCTTAAGTGAATTAATAAATAAATGTTTTAATTTTCTTAGTGTTAATTTCCAGTAATATAAACAAATTAATATATATAACCCACATACATAAACAAAAAATTTTTGAGGTCCTTAATAATTTTATTGATTTTTTTTTTAAGAGGGAGAAAGAGGAAGGGAGAGGAAGAGACATCAATAAGCTGCCTTCTGCATTTGCCCTAACTGGGAATCAAACCAGTGACCTCTGGGTGCATGGGACTATGCTCAACCAACTGAGCCACACTGGCCAAGGGCCAAGTCTTTAGCAATTTTAAAAAGTATAAAACGATTCAGACACCAAAAAGTTTGAAAACTGTGAGAGTAATGTGTAAATGACTGGCTTGTTATTGTTATTCAACTTTTTTGTAAAATCAAAGTTATTAAGGTATCATTTACATGCATTAAAACTTACCCTTATTAGGAACATTCTATGAATTCTAACAAATGCATAACCATATAATCACCACAGTCAATCATGCCAAAAAGTTTCTTCATAACCCTTTATTGTCAATCTCTCCTGGAACCCAGTGCCTAGCATCCATTGATTTGTATTTCCCTCTGATGGTTTTGCCTTTTCACAGTATCATATAAATAAAATTGTACTATATGTAGCTTTTTCAGTTTGGCTTCTTTTACTTAACATAATGCTTTTGATATTCACCCATGTTGTTGCATCTATCAGTAGTTCATTCTTTTAAAATTGCTGAGTAGTATTCTTTTTTTTTTTTAAATATACCTTTATTGATTTCAGAGAGAGGAAGGGAGAGGGAGAGAGAGATAGAAACATCAATGATAAGAAAGTCATCATTGATCAGCTGCCTCTTGCAGGCCCCCAACTGGGGATGGAGCCTGCAACCTGGGCATGTGCCCCGACTGGGAATCGAACCACAATCTCCTGGATCATAGGTCGGTGCTCAACCGCTGAGCCACGCCCAACCAGGCACTGAGTAGTATTCTATGGTGTATATATGGATGTACCACAATTTATACACCAGTTGGTGAGTATTTGGGTTGTTTACAGTTTTGCTGATTTTGAACAAAGCTATTATTATAAACATCTATATATGGATTCCTATGTACACATATACACATATATGTAGGTATTTATCTTGGGTAAATACCTACAAGTTAGATTGCTGAGTCATATGATAAGTGTATGTTTAACTTCATAAGAAACTACCAAACTATTTTCCAAGGAGAAGGAGTCATTTTGTGTTCCCATAATGTGCTAGAAATCCATGTGCTCCACATCCTCTCCAGCACTTGGTGTTAGCACTTGGTATTATGTCTTCTATTTTTCCCTATTTTATTTTAGCCATGCTATAATAAATGCTAGTGGTCTCTGCTAAACTTTTCAAATGTTTATCTTTGGTTTCTCCATGTAAATTGTTAACTGTCTACAGGAAAGGATTACACATCTTACATAACTCCTCCCACTTACCATTAGAACAGTGTCTAGTACATAGAACTAATACCAAATTTTACTAATCCATCAACTGAAGTTTAAGCAAACAGGTCTCCTGGTGATGTGGAATCCATTGATATCACTCTTTAACCGTCTTTTTCAATGTTCTGTACAATTCAATCTTGCCTCCATTTTTTAAAGAGTTGGCAATAGAAGCAGCTTTCCTCTACATCTTGAGTTCTTACCACCATCAGGGAGATTTCAGTGTCCATGTGGATAGTCCACCAGGCATTGATCTTCTCCTCTCTCTGCTTCACTACAGCCAACCATTCTCACAGCCTCACCCTCAGCTCTGTCATCTCTTAGAACTGATCGATACAGATTCATTGCAACCCCTATGAAAATTCCAATTGCTTATTTTGCAGAAATTTACCAGTTGATCCAAAAATTCATATGAAAATGCAAGTGACCTTGAGAGTTGAAACAACCTTGAAAAGGAAGAACAAAGTTGAAAGACTCACACTTCCCATTTCAAAACTCACTAAAAAGCTATGACAATCAAAACAGTGTGGTACTGGCATAAGGAGAGACATATAGATCATGAAATAAAATTGGGAGTCCAGAAATAAACTCATACATCTATGCTCAATTGATTTCTACAAGGATTCCAAGACCATTCAATGGAAGAAAGCATAGTCTTTCCAATAGTGTTGAGACAACTGGATACCCACATGCAAAAGAATAAATTTGTACCTCTACCTCATACCACATACAAAAATTTACTCAAGATTGATAAAAGACACAAGTGTAAGAGCTGGAACTGTAAAACTCTTAGGAGAACACATAAGTGTAAATTTGCACAATCTTTAAATAGGCAACAGGTTCTTAGATATAACATCTAAAAAAATAGAGACATCATCAAAAATTAAAAACTTTTGCATGCTAAGGGACACTACCAAGAAAGTAAAAATACAATCCACAGAATGGGAAAAAATATTTGCAAACCATATATCTGATAAGCATCAAGTATTCAGAGTATACAAAGAGCTCTTACATCTCAACAATAAAAACATGAATAACAATTTTTAAATAAGCAAAGGATTTGGATTGTTCTTTATCCAAAGAAGCTATAGAAATGATCAAGAAGCATATTTTCAAATGTTCAACATCACTAGCCATCAGGGAAATGTAAATCAAAACCACAATGAGTTGCTACTTCATACCTGCTAGGATGGCTACAATTTAAAAAATGGAAAATAACAAGTGTTGCTGAGGATATGGAGGACTTGAACCCTCATACATCGCTCATAGGAAGCTAAAATGGTGCAACACAAAGGATCTTTGGGGTGATGGAATTGCTATGTCCTGACTGTATCTGTCAGTATCCTGGTTGTGATACTGTATTATAGTTCTGCAAAGTGTTATTATTGGGGAAACTGAGTAAAAAATATACAGGACCTCTATGTGCTATTTTTATACTTGCATATGAATTTATAATTATCTCAAAACATAAATTTTAAATCAATTTTTTATAGGAAAAAAAATGACCTAAAAAGAGGGAAACAAAGTTATAATAAAGTAGGACATGCTAATGGCCAAGGAGGCAAAGGTGACGGGATTGCTACTGTTGAGTGGGGGCCTGAGAGACAGAAAGCAGAAAGGGCCACACTGGGCATTAAACGAAAATGACCAGGACTTTCACCCCCTTTGTTTCCCTATCCTTTGAGGGCCTGCAGCTACTCAAGAAAAAGCTGGAAGGTACCGGCTATGTCACAGGCGGCGGGGCCGGCTGAGGGGTGCGGGAAGGGCGGGCTCTACCGGCGGTGCCGACGGTCCCGAGTGGGGGTGGATGAGGACCTAGAGTCGCCGGCGGAACCGGTGAGCCTGGTCGCAGTTGCAGCCCGGCGAGGGACCACAGGGAGCGCCCGTGGTTAGCGCGCTTCCGGCCCGGCCGTGGAGCTAGCAGCCTCTTGAAACCCAGGCTGGAGCCGCCGCTCGTCTCCGAGATTCCCGGGATCGGCGCCGGATACCCTGGCGGCAGGCGGGTCAGAGGCCGGCGGAAAGGGCCTGGGCCTGTGTGTCCTTCGCGTCCTTCGTCTCCTGCCCGGCCCCTGGGCCGGTGGCGCTGAAAAATGGGCGGGGGGTTGGTGGTACGGGAAATTAAGGTTAAACAACTTTCTCTGCAGATCCAGTGCAGTTAAACCCCGAGAACCCACACTTTTTAAAAGATGAAGAAGTTCAGACTTAAGGAACTAGAGAGTCGCCTGCAACAAGTGGATGGATTCGAAAAGCCCAAGCTACTTCTAGAACAGTATCCCACCAGGCCGCACATTGCAGGTAGGGCGGCTGGTGACCACGCCTTTGCTTCGCGGGTTGGCTAGTCCCGTAGTGAAATGAGAACAGTTACTTAGATACAAAGAACCTGCGGAGGAAATGCGCTGAAAGATCACATACGATGTGAGACACACGCACAGACACGCCCGTTGTCATTTTACTGTTCAGTTTTTACATAGCCCTTAATACTGCCAGGCATCTTTTTAATGTGTTTGTTTCTCTCGTTACACTATAAACTCCTTGAGGGCAAAGAATTTGATGGTCTTGTTCACACGGTTCCCAGTGCCTGAAGAGTTTCTGGTAACTAGTTAGAAGCTCAGTAAATATTTGCTAAATAAGAATCAATTTCCTATTGCAATGAATTGTCAGCACAGAGATTTCTATGCTATACCCTGCCCTAGAAATGAATATTAGAGTTGCTAGCTGAAGGACTGAGTTTAAGAAATCCAGAATAGGTGCTATATAAATATGAGGATGCATTTCAATTTTAAAAATGATCTGAGAATCAGCAGTGTTGCTTGATGTGAGAGACTGGTACCAGGAATAAGGAGAGAATACAGGAAAAAATGTTCATATTTAATAAACATTGCCAATGTCCTAAGATTGGGGAATCTTAGGAAAATTAGTTTGCTGGCAACACCTGCAAGGAGGAAACTCTTCCAATTCCAACATAGTTCGGTTTCTAAGCTGCCAATGAAAGTTGAGGAAAATACTTGCTTACCTGCACTTAATTTCAACCAAAAATTGACACAAGCCCTGGCCAACTTTCTCAGTGATTAGAGCGTCCGCCCTTGGACTGAAGGATGCCGGGTTTGATTCCGGTCAAGGGCAAGTACCTCAGTTGCAGGCTCAATCCCAGGCCCCTGTTGGGGCACATGTGGGAGGCAATCAATTGATGTGAGACATCACATCGATGTTTCTCTCTCTCTCTCTCTCTCTTCCTTCCACTCTTTCTGAAAAGGAATGGAAAAATATCCTCGGGTGAGGATTAAAAAAAAAAACTGACACAAAACTGTGTCTGGGTTAAGACCAGTTCACTCAATTTAGATAATGACTTCTTTAATGTCTTCTGGTTATAGGGTTTCTGAGTGGAATTCAGTTTTTTAAAAGACCAGTTTCATGCCCAGTGTGTAACATGCATATGGATATGCTAATTCTTTACCAGCTTCAAAGTCACTAACACCTGCAGCAATAATCAGAACAGCACAGCCAGCCTGAGATGACCTGAAATTGTGTTTTTGATTAAACCTCTGGACCCTGGGGCATCAGTGATGGCCAGTAATCCTTGCAGGGTTCAGATATCCACAGGGAGATATGAGTGATCTTACTCCTAAGTAACCTTCAGTATATCCCAGACCTTTGTGTATTTGAATATCCCTTTCCAATTTCAGCAGCTTCTGCTGTACTCCTTAATAGTTCTTTCAGGTCTTACTAGATTATGAATATATGTGTCTGTAGATCATAAACATATGTGTTTAAATAAGTGAGTCTAAAAGCTATATTGTGAATGTAGGTCTTTTTCTTTCCCATTCTAGCTTAAGCTTATGGTACCTGGAGACAAATTCATTGCAAAAAAGTTCAGTGCCATTTTAATGTTAATACAGTTGTTCCTGGATTAACAGAGTTCACAAATCAGTAAAATTTCAAAATAATGTTGGACACACTGATAAAGGGTTGCCAAGTTTACATATTGAGAAGGAAAGATATCTTTAAAACCTATTTACTCTTACTATTCTTTCATAAAAATATTTCAATATCAAAGAAAACTGATATATGTATGTGTATATGGCAATGTTTTGAACAAGCTGAGGAAAAAACCATTTTGACCTTATTTTTCTCATTTTTACCTCGAAGTTTTGTCATTCTCAGCATTGTCAGCAGAGACTAGTTTTGGGGAACCACTGGTATGTGTTTGTTTTTTGTGGGGCCTTGTACTACAATACCAAGTTATTATGCCTTATGTTTTTAATTATCTGGAATGCCATTTGGGGGAGGACTAGATAATGAAAGACAAATTGTTTTAAAGAGTCATTTGCACAAATTGGATATTGGTCATCAACTTGCTTATTCTCTAATATGTTTTTTGATCTTTTAGCATGTATGCTCTATACAATTCATAATACATATGATGACATTGAAAATAAAATGATTGCAGATCTAGGATGTGGTTGTGGAGTACTTAGCATCGGAACTGCAATGTTAGGAGCTGGGTAGGTGATCCAGTATATACTGTTTGGTATGGGGTGGCTTTAATAGGCATAAATAGGATCAACTGATTATGTTTATGGGTCTCTATAGTATGAGATGAGGGGACTGAGAATCTGATGCGTACATTTTGAATGAGCAGAACAAACTAAAAAACAAAACAGTAACAGCAACAGGCAGATGCCTCCCTTGTATATAAACCTCAGTTTCCAACCCCTCCCAAGTTGGGAAATCATGCTGTTGAAAGGTAACTCACTCTTACTTTGCCAGTTGGGCTAAAAAGGTTATGGTTTTGATTGTGTTATTGTTTTGACTTGGAAACCATAAGCAGTCGCTCTTTGTGTTTTGTATTTATAGGTTGTGTGTTGGATTTGACATAGATGAAGATGCACTGGAAATATTTAATAGGAATGTGGAAGAGTTTGAGTTAACAAATGTTGATATGGTTCAATGTGATGTGTGCTCGTTATCTAACAGAATGTCCAAGTCATTTGATACAGTAATTATGAATCCTCCCTTTGGGACCAAGAATAATAAAGGTTAGTAATAAAAATCAGGTGTATTGGTTTTAAAAACCACCTGCTCATTATTTGGGTTAATTGAGTTTATCACTCTTCATTAAATAAACCAGTCTCTTACCGGTATAGTTATTTCAATTTCAGTTTGTGTAATGCATGAATAGGGAATTGAATTTTTCAATCTTTATTTTCACAAATTTGTTATAAATGAAAAAAATTCTTTTTATACTCCATCTGGTTTCAAGAATGATTTACTGCCTGGCCTGTGTGGTTCAGTGGTTAACCATCACCCTAAGTCCAGATCATGGTTCCATTTGTCAGGGCACATGCCCTAGTTTCAAGCTCAATCCCCAGTAGGGGGCGTGCAGGAGGCAGCCGATCAGTGACACTCTCTCCTCATTGATGCTTCTCTCTTTCCCTCTCCCTTCCTCTCTGAAATCAGTAAAAACATTAAAAATTACCTAACCCTTATGAATTATTATGAATCCTATAAAGTATTTTATACTTTTAGAACCTCTTTTTAATGCCTTAACACACCCGAGGGTTTTATCATGTGTCCATTAGAAACAGTGACTCGCTGTGGCTTTTTATTTTGTTGTGGGCAAGGAGGGTAGGAAATCAGTAAGAAGAGAAAGACACGTAGAGCCCTCCTTGCACCCCCACCCCTCCCCCAATTCTGATTACTACTGTTTCCTTCTCCCCTCTTTGAAAGTCATTAAATGGGAATGATACTGAAATTTTTATTGATCCTTATTCAAATATGACAGTATAATTCTGGTTTTATTCTATCAACCTTATATTTAGATATTTTACTTATTTGTCACTTGTCTTTTTGCAGAAAGAATTTGAAGTGGCTATTTTGATATTTATTAATACTTGGTATTCACTTAATCTTCCATTTTGATATAAATATAAATAAATATAAATTGGAGCATTTTCTACTCTTAACAGGGACAGATATGGCATTCCTGAAGACTGCTTTGGAAATGGCAAGAACAGCAGTATATTCTTTGCACAAATCCTCAACCAGAGAAGTAAGTTCAAATCATCATGATATTGTGTCATTTATTTTTATTTTTATTGTTTTTAATCCTTACCTGAGAGTGTTTTCCATTGCTTTTCAGAGAGAGTGGAAAGGGGAGAAAGAGAAACATCGATGTGAGAGAAACATATCGATTGGTTGCCTCCTGCACGCACCCCAACCAGGGCCGGGGATTGAGCCTACAACTGAAGTACGTGCCCTTGGTCGGACTTGAACCCGAGACCCTTCAGTCCAAGGGCTGATGCTCTAACCACTGAGCCAAACCTGCTAGTGTTGTCATTTATTTTTAAAATCATGAGGGTTGTAAGGATTTGCTGTGAAAATTTATTTATTGGTAAATAAATCTAAATACCAGAGTATTTATTTCTCCTGGCCTTTTTTAAACATCTGGAACTCAGAAATGGAAATTTCCCTTTAATTAGCTAGCATTTGTAATTAGTTTTCTTCTAGCCCATGTAATTTTTTGTCCAATATTTGTTCAGGCAGGAACTGTTACCAGGAAAGAAACTATAATTCAGTTGAAAAACGTTAAGGGTCTAAACTCTAATGAAGTTTTAAAAGCTTGAAAACATAATATCAAGTATTAGTAAAAAAACAATAACTATTTAAAAATCAGTTCGCATTAACATGTTATTATGTTCAGCACATTCAAAAGAAAGCTGCAGAATGGAAAATCAAGATAGACATCATTGCAGGTAAGACAATTTTTAAGTTTCTCATAAAACAAATCTCAATTCTAATTATCTAAGAAAGCCAAAATGCATTAGCTAAACCAGAATTTTTATACAGGTGCTGAAAAGATACTGTAAATCATGTTTTTTAGTGTGGCAAAATGGGTGTAATTGGTAATGGGTAGCAAATTCAGTAAAGGCAGGGTATCAATGTTTGTCTAAGACTATCACAATTTATGTATACATTTTACTGAAAACTTCTAATAGTACCCAAGTATTTGGTCACCCCAGGCTAACAGAACCCTTACATAGCTTCACAGTGACTAAAAATCTTGGGTTTGGAGTTGGTCTGACCTGTTTGGAATCCATTCATGGAAAATACCACCAGATTATGCCTGGATCACCTTTCTTTTTAATTTTCCAATTGCCCCTGAAGTCAAGTAACGTGAAGCTTTTTTTTAGTGGGGGGTAGAATAGTCATCCACACTGAGTAAATCATGCTTGATATGCTTTTATTAGTAAATTGGATAATATTCACAAACATCAAAATGGGGAACGCATACAACTAGAAGCTAACTGCAATCCAAATAATTTTGAAAAGCCTGAAATAAGAGTACAATAAGGGAGAAATGTTTTTTACACAATAATAATCTATGAACTAGCAAGCACTGTGGTGTTAACCATATAACTTGATCTATTAATTAATGTGTAAAAGGTCGGTCTTCCCATTATATTCAGTATTGTCATTCCTTATGTAGTTTAAGGTAGTAGAATATGCAACATGGAGCACCTTAGAACAGTTCCAGTAGTACACCAAACCAGAGACTTGCTACTCCAAAAGTAGTCTTTAGATCATCAGCATTGACATCCCTTGGGAGCTTATTAGACTTGTAGAATTTCAGCCTCCCCCCAGACCTACTGAATTATAACTTGCACCTCAGTAAGATTTGAAGGTGATTTGATTGCACAGTAAAATTTCAGAGCTGTGACCTAGTTTAGAATTTGTGTTGTAAAATATGAAGGGATAGGTACACTCACTGCCATCCCTCTAAAATGGATCAGTAGTAAGTTTGGAGCACCTATGTTATTTTTTAGTAAGAATGTTTTCATTTGAGAGCTTAGTTGGAAAATACATAGCTACTTCCTACTATTACTAAAATTGAGACTATAAAATTTTAAAATAGGCATACTTATGAGATTGCTATTGATCAGGAAATTAAAAAAATAGGAAGATACTATCATTTTTATAGGATATACTTTTGTCCCCTTGTTAGCCTTCTAAACTCTTCCCCATAACCTCAAATTTTGGTATAAATGACTAAAATAGCAAAAATGCAAACTCAATTTGCCATGGCTAATCTTGGGGACATATCTCAGCAGTCCTTGGATACCAAGTTAAAGTGACAGGTCTAAAATCTTCAGTTTACCAGCTTTTAGTGCTCTCTTAATTCATGGGATTTTTTTAGTCAAGGGTGGTAAATGCTTGGAAATATAATTTTTATGCTTAGATGGGCTTTTTTTTTTGTTTTATAGAGCTGAGATATGACCTGCCGGCATCATACAAATTTCATAAAAAGAAATCAGTAAGTTTCGAGCTTTACAATAAGTAATTATTTTTAATGTTATCAAGTTGTCTGAGTAAATACAGAAGGCCAACCTGGGAGACAGATTATGGAACAGCCTACAATCAACAGCCAATACTCTGGTTTAAGATAAATTCTTTCTCAAATACCTTGAGCAGAAAAAAATAAACTAAGTTTTTGCTCTTTTTACATAGTATATATTTTATTAGTTTGTACTAATACATTCTCATATTACAAAGGCAATTTAGTACAAGAATCTTTCTTTTGATATTTGAACAATCTGAAATAACATACAACTGTACATCCAAAAAAATCCTCATTTGAATAACAAAAAAAAGACAAGCTAGACAACAAAAAATGTTCCTTTCTTACAGGTGGACATTGAAGTGGATCTAATTCGGTTTTCTTTTTAAAAGCCTCCAAAGACAAACACAGCTGAAAACCTAATTAAAATGAATAAAAAATTTGTTTACTAATTACTGGTCTCCAGCACCATTTTCTGTTTTCTGCTGTTTTGATGCAGGTTCTTCTTTGTCTGTTTCTTCTCTTGCTCTTTTTACTGGTCCTATACAATAACAGAGTTAATTTTTGTTAAGTTCACTGTAAGAATTACTGTTTTACTGTTGAGCACAATTACCATTGAGAAAAGGCTTTCCCTTTAGTACAGATATTCCGCTCTCTAAACTTATCTTCCAAACATCCTTGTTATCCACTTGTAAAAACAGCACAGCTGGGGTAAATCGCAATCCAAGAGTGTCACTCATACAGAAACTGAAAAACCACATCACTGTTCTCTCCCACAATTTCTCATGAAAGTTCCAAAGAACTTAGAAAAACTTACCTGATGCACCATTTTCATCACGTTCATCATCACTATCAAATTTAGTTTTCTTGCCCTGGAACTGTACTTTTCCTTTAGCAGACCCAGTCTGGGCAGCTTTATTTCCCTTTCCTTTTCCTTTAAATCTGCGACCTGAAGAGACAATTGATAAATCAGTAAAGAAATGTTTTAAATCTCTTGTCCCTGTCTTTGAACACCTATTACAATTTTTACTCAAGCAAATGAGTTTAAATAACCAAACTGTCAGAAAAAAATCAGAACTAATGACCTTTTGACTTCCATTTGTTTAAGGATTCTTGCTGATCTTCTATGATTTTTTTCAATGCTTCTTTTTCCACATCTCCATCTAGTACTTCCCATGTCACTTCTTTGTTCCTTAATTGTAGGTTACCATTATTTGCATCTTTGGCTTTATCCAGTGCTTCCTTAGCTTTTTCTTTAAATAGAATTATTCCCTACACCAAAGACAAAAAGCCACACCCTTAAGTTTTTGGTGTCACAGTTAATACTTTCAAAGTAATTTTTCCTAGCCTGCAAAATCTTCCAGGCCATTAGTAGTTTTGATGAATTTTAGTGAATATCAGGAAGGAAGTTACTACAAAACTTATAGTCACTGATCCAACAATTATCTACAGCACAACAGAAAATGTCAGATATCACATGGAGTTACAGCAATAACAAAATGGACAAGTAAATGGTTAAACAGGAACTATTTTCATAAACACATTAATAAAAAATTGCTTTTTCTCTAGTAAATTATTCCATCTAAAAGATAAATTTCTATGGATTTTCAACGTTGGCAAAAAGCATATGAATATTTCCAAACCTCTTTTGCTCCTCTGACAAAGTCTATCCATTTTATTTCACCATGATTTGAGAAAAGAATGTGCAAATCTTCTCTACAGGTCTGATCATCTAGGTCCCCCGAAAATTTCAACAAGCAGCCAATCTTTTCTTCTAGAGATTTCTATAAAAATATACAAGACAATAAAAGTTTCTTAAAAGCAACCACAAATCAAAAATGGTTTACACCTATACAAGGAAAAGGCTAGAAACTAAAATGCTATTTTAAAGTAGTTTAATAATTGGTACATTTCATCCTTTGTTCTACAATGGCTTCTGATTTAACTAATTTCTCCAACAAATAATATTTAATTAGTTATATATTTTAGTTCTATAAATCTGGTTATTATCTCTGGATAAATAATTTTAGCCAATAATGTTTGTCTATTACTTTAGTATAATGACAACTACAGACTTGCTTACATATTTTCTGTGAAAAGTCCTTTGAATTCTTAGATAACAGTAATATATACTTACCATTTCAGCATTTTCTGCTAGCTTTTGTTTTTCTTCTTGTTCTCTACAAATAAAAATGTAATTAAAATGTTTCCATTTACTATGTAAGAAAATTAAATCCCGATATAGGCCACCTTGATCACTAAACAACTTAATAACCAAAGCCAGTCCTTAAAATTTCTTATTATCCAATGCTAGAGTGCAACACACATGTGGCCCCCAGATTATCAAGGCAACATTAAGACCTCAATGTTTCAAGAGCCAAAGAAAGGCTTAGTGCTACTCATTTTCAGAGATAATCATCAGCTCCATTTCCCAGAACCTCTATCTACCTTTGTCAAAGAGTAAGGAATTAAAATGTTCTATCAACTCCATTTACTTACTTTTTAGCTCGTAATTTAGCTTCCACTTTATTTTGCTTTCTTTCTTCATTTTTTTTTGCAAAGTAATCTTCCCTAAAGGACACAAAATATAAAGGCTAAATTCATAAGAACAAAGATTTCAAATTTTGAATGCTTTAAGACATGGCATAAGAAATGTTACATTTTCTATCAACATAATTACCTAAAAACGCAAAAGATGTCAAGGAAGTTACTCTTCTATTTTTTTTTTTTAAATAACAGCTTTACCAAGAAGTAATTCACATGCCATAAAACTCACCACTTTAAAGTGTGTAATTCAATGCCTTTTAATATATCCAGAAAGTACAACTACCACTGTTATCTAATTTCAGAACATTTTCATGACCCCAAAAAGAAACCCCAATATCCATTAACAATCTCATATTGGTTTTCATTTATCATTCATGTATTTTTTAAAAAAGTAAACCAGAAGTTATGTAAAATATTTTAAGGTTTCAGAGTTTTCTACAGTGTTCATTTCACAAAAGGAGAACATTCTAAAATCCCTCCTTGAGACCCAAGTATAACAACAATTAAATCAGATTTAAAAAATACTTTTGAGGGGCCCTGGCCAGGTGGCGGAATTGATTAGAGCATTGTCCGTACAGCAGAAGGTTGCAGCAGAAGATTGCGGGTTCAATTACTATCAGGGCACATACCTAAGTTTCAGGTTCGATCCCTGGTCGAGGCGTGTAAGGGAGGCAACAAATCGAAGCTCTCTCACATGGATGTTTCTCTCTCTCTCCTGCCTTTTCCTCTCTCTCTAAAAATCAATAAAAACATCCCCAGGTGAGGATTAAAAAAGAAAAATACTTTTGAGAGTTTAACACTGAACATGATTCATCACAGTGCATCTCTAAGTCCACCAGGTTTAGTACACAGCGTCTTTAGAATACTGTGTAACACAAAAGTAAGAGACTACGGTCCTACATCTAATTTTATCATGAAAATGCTCTGGTTTGTCCTAGTTTTTAGACACACATATTAAAGAATATGGTCCAAATTTCTATTACACAATCCTTTGTACTATATAAAAATATAAGCATATATAGATTATGAAAAAAACAGATAAAAACTGTAGTGGTTTATTCTCTAATACTGAAAGCCCAAATTTTAGTATCCGGCCTGATTAAGAGTTATAGATGCAAAATAAGTACTAACCCTTAACCTCCTTTATTAATTGCTAACAGAGAAAAGGTACTAATAAACACTTCTATATATTCTCAAAGGACTAATAGTTTCCACTAAACAAATTTCAAGCATTCCTCAAAGGATACCTATGGATACCAAATTGCTGGCCTTATAGAGAGGATGCTATTTCATACTCCTTACCCCAGTATGTCAATTCCATATAACTATGTGGCCAGAAGAAACATCAGCAAAAAAGACTTACTTGAAAAGTATTAGCAGATCTGTATCTTTGTACTTTTGTCCAGGGGTCTCCACAAACTTTTTAGCAGATTCAATGCTATCAAACACAGCAAATATGGATCCCTTTTAAAAGGGGAAGAAAGATTTTTTTTTTTTTAGTTATGTGTCCGATATATTTTTCAACTACAAAAAGTCTGTTACATTATACAACTGTACCTTAAATGCTTTGTGCAATGTTCTTCTCATCTGAATATTTAGTACTTGACCTTTACCTTCTAACCATTCTTTTATGTCATCAAGGGTTGCATCAGTAGGGAAACCTTTCTGTGAATAGGAAGAAATGTACAAATGATTTCTCAGATAAACAATTGGCCAGAAATTCTGAATCCCTCTGTCTTGAAATGAAGCCAGGATATCCCTTCCTCCCTCCCTCTCAAATGTTTAACAGCTCTGGTTAAGAGCCACTGCTATGCAGTGCAATAAAGTGACTCTTTTATCTGGGATTCAATTCAAAATAATCCAGTGGGGACAGGGATAAAATAAGATTAATCACGTGTTAATAACTGTTGAAGTTGGATAATGGCGTATTATATATCCAATCTACTTTTATATGTCTGAAATTTTCCAGAATAAAAAAAACTACTTAAAAATTAGTATGCTGCCCGGTGGGGCATGGCTCAGTGGCTGAGCGTCGACCTAGGGTCCAGGAGATCACAGTTGATTCCCAGTCAGGGCACATACCCAGGTTGCGGGCTCGATCCCCAGATCCCAGTTGGGAGCATGCAGGAGGCAGCTGATCAATGACGACTCTCTCATCATTGATGTTTCTCTCTCTCTCTCTCTCTCTCTCTCTCTCTCTCTCTCTCTCTCTCTCTCTCTCTCTCCCCCTCTCTCTGAGATCAATAAAGACATATAATTTTTTTTTTCAAAAAGGAAAGTTTCACAGAATTTTGTTCTCCATAATTAAAAAAAAATTAATATGCTAAAGAAAATTGCTATCAAGTTTAGCTGACAATAAATAAGAACAGGTGCTATGCATTGGGTGCTTACAATATGCTAAAGATGTTGTCCAATGGCATATGGGTTTTTCATTTAATTCTCACAACAGTTCTATAAGGTAAAAATGTTATCCCCATTTATGAAGATGAAGCTTAAAGAGGTTAAGAACATATAGTAAAGTTATGATTCCTGAGCCCTTATTCTCACCAACTCTACTATATGTTCTTTCTAAATAAATGTAAGATATAATTAAGCGCATTAAGGGCCTACTTACAATATAAACAGATCTGTTTTTTACATCATTTTTATATTCATCAGTCACTTCAGGTAGAGGTTTGTTTGGAGATCTTCTGATTTTGGTTTTATCTTCGCTTATTTCCATGAGTTCTGCCTTTGATTTGCTCAATGCTTCTACTATTACATTAAAGTCTGTTGTTAGACGATTTAACCTGAAGAATATGTATAAAAGCACTGTAAGACTTAGTACTAGCACTTGTTAACAGAAAATCTAAAGATGGTTTTAAAAGGTTTTTACCTATTGAATTTTATCATTATTTCCAAAGGTACCCAGCCTTCATCCAGTTTGATTTGTTCCTTTAAAAATTTGTCTCGTGGCAAATTGAAGTCACCAAAATAATACTGCAAGATAATTATATTTCAGATCATTGTATTATATTGAATCCAATTCCAGAGGGTTTACTTAAAATTACCATTATATCACTAAGTTCTATTCCTTAAAAATATATGTCATGCCCTGGCTTGTGTGGCTCAGTTGGTTGAGTGCCATCCCATGAACCAAAAGGTTACTGGTTTGATTCCCAGTCAGGGCACATGTTCGGGTTTTGGGCTTAATCCCCAGTGGAAGGTGTGCAGGAGGCAGCCGAATGATGTATCTCTCTCTCTCTCTCTTAAAATCAATAAAAATGTATTTTTAAAAAAATACGTGCCATAAATATTTCCTCCTAAATATGCTATAATTAAATATTTATAACACAAATTTAACAAAAAGGTAAAACTAAAAATTGATTACTTATGTAATTAACAGATATGTCAACAACAAATAAAAATGTAAGAATTTAATATATAAAAAAATTCTTGCTTCAAATCAGTGTGGAAAGAATAAATAAAAAAACTGGAATAAAATGGTTAATCACTCTAATTTTTAACAAAAGTGTGTATTAATTTAAGCATAGAGGTACTCTTTCTGAGTATAAAAACAAAGAAAACCATACGTGAAAAGGCCCAAGCATGACTACTTGGAATTCCAAAAAGCAAGACAAACACAGGAGTTCATTAATAATTCTTACAAATCAAGGGGGAAGATAAAAACCCAGAAAACACTAAAAGAAAAACGAATAAAGGACATTTAAAAAATTACTAAAACTAAACATATACTATGAACATAAGTTCAACCTCATTAATCAGAGAAATGTAAATCAATGAAATAGCATTTTCACCTGACAAATTGGCCAAAATTCTAAAACAAGTATACCTAGTATTGGCCTGAACACAGAAATGGTCATGCAGGTAGAGATGTAAACTGGCCATAAGTATTGAGCCAGTACATCTCATTCTAGGAATTTTATCTTAAATCAGTAAACATGCTTACTAAGATTTATATATAAAGATGTTCATGATAAAGTACTAACCAAAGTGTAAAAGGGTATTCATCAGGCTTTTAACCTTGATTACCTCAGGAGGGTGGGATCTGAGAGATGGCATGCTGTAGAAGGGAAATCACTAACTTTTTCTATATACGTCTTTGTATTATTCTAAACAATAAACAGAATAGTTTATAATTTTTCTTCACAATTATAAGTTAGTACAAAAAGTTGCAACATACGAAATTTTAAGTGGCAGAGAGGTACAGCTTAAAAAAACAGGTCTGAGAATTGCCCGAAACACCAAATAATATGAAGGTTTTCAGTAAAAAAATAAAATATAAATTAAGAAACAATTTCCCCCAGCAGCCATTATTGTAAAGCTTCAAGCTGGAAATACAAGACTTAAGTTCAAACAAATGCTAAGAGGACTCTGAAAACAGATACTCTGTTAAAAGTTACAATAGCTGAAAACTATTTGGGCAGAAAAGAATGACTAAGATCTTCAAAAATATAAAAGTGTTATTTAACAGGGAAGGTACTTTACAAAGAATTATGTTATCTTATTAAGTGCCAGTCACTCCGTTGTATGTTTTACATTTTATTAAATGTAATCCTCACACCCACCTTATGAGGAAGGTTTTGCGTACTATCATCCTTCACTTTATAGACCAGGAAATTAAAGAAAAAAAGTTAAGTAACATTAGTCTACAGTGTTATTTTTTGAACTGTCTATAGTCTTTGGGTTCATAAACTGGCTCCACCAATAAAAAACTGTATACTGCCACATGTACAACTAATTCAACAAATCAAAGACAAGCCAAATGATGAATAGGTCAATATATGTACTGGAACTAAATGTTCTTCCTATATTTTGTTTTGAGGCCCTAAATTTCCTTTCAAAGAGCTTGTTTTCACAGTTGAATAGAACAAGGATCATACCTCAATTTGATGACATATTTTGGCCTCCAGAGCAGCCAGTTTTTCATCACCATTTTCGGCCATTGTGGCTATCTGTAAATTTTTCCAAATTGGCATTATTGTTATTTTTTTAACATAAAACTCAAGATCAAAAAAAGAACGTTTAAAAATTATCAATATCCCATTATGGTTAAAAAAAAAAAAAATCAAGAATTTTTAATTTCACAGGTTCAATTTCTCTACTCAATTCTCAAATTTCAAAAAAAGAAAACTCTGGAATAAGTAATGGAAAACTGAAAAGCTACTGATAATACACACCCCTTTCAGTAAATCCCTGTTCCATCTTCTACAACAAAGCAAGTGGTTATCTTCATTATGGATCTCAGTCCCACTTGTTTGGTATGGGTCAAATTTCTTTTAAAATTAGTCACAGGTGACTTACTAAAATCTTTATCAGCAAAGATTAAGTATCATAACTTTTAAGGTGAAAAAAATTCACAGAGTATTTCCAGGATTCGATTAGATGATGTGTATTAATGTACATGAGAAAATCACAATTTGAAAGCCTGGGGACACTAAAACAACAATAAGCTGGAAGTATGCCTACTCATTCACTAATATATTGACTAACCAGTTTCCTGGTTAGCAGTGCCAGAGAAAATGAGGCTGTGAGGTTGTTTTGCTAGGGACACAAAACCAAGCCTCCTCACTTCAAATTACTTGCCTCCCTCCAGTGCTCTATTAAACCATCCAGTCATCCACATTGTACAAAAGTATATAGGAACTCATCAAGGATATCTGCCATTAATTGACTCTATCTTTGGTACACTTCTTGAAGGCACTGCTTATACACTACAATTACTATCAATAAGCTGGACGCATACTGGAAGCTCTTGCAATAGGGATTTTTATATGGTGCACATCCCGCTACAAAGTTCGCTCAATCTTATGCATCGGTTTGTCGACCACCATCTACGTTCCTAAGCTATTACCATTATCTAGGGCTCATTATAAAGCAAAGGGTGAGATAAAAGAACTATTTAGTCCCTACAAGTCTTGGCCTACTCAATTTTGGAACTTCATCATATTCTTCCCCAGAATGTACAACTCGATGTGAAATATTAGCCAGTTAACATTTTGCACAGAAGCCTTGATGTGAGTGAATGGGGACCCTAAAAACCCGCGTTACGCTAGGGGAACACCTACAGCCCCGATTCTCGGGCTTCCACACTCTCCTGCATGATCCAAAGAACCCTTCGGAGTTTCGCCGCGTCAGCCTCCCCGGAGACTTACACAGGTGGCCCCAAACGTCCGCCTTCGGCTACGCTGAAAACGGTGAAGGTAAGAAACTAAAGACGCAGTGGGGATGCGGGCAACTTCTGTCCAAAGATCCAGCCAGGGACCCGTCCCAAAGCAACCATTGGCTCGCTTGGGTCCCAGCCACGTGCGCAGAACCCCTGGCTCCAGCATTTCTCTCCCAGGGGCCCCTCTCCCCTTCCTGACCAGCGCGCCGCCTCCAGCCGCGGCCCACGCGGCCCAGGACTGAAACCCGAGGAAGGCGAGGAGCGGAGGCGCCCACCATGAGGCAGCAAAGAAAGGAAAAGCGCCGTCTGCACCACGCACAGCAGACCCTTTCGTACCTTATTCTCATTAGGCCTCGAGAGTCGCTCACCTTTAAGGCCCCGGTCCCACAGAGCCGGGCCACCTCCGCCTCGCCTCTTCTAACGCGCGCGCAAAGATGGGGACTGTCCCGGCAGCCCTTGCGCCAGTGGGCGTGGCTTCGGGAGCGCGGAAGCTGGCGCGGCGCCGTCGCAGCGTTATGATGCCGTGGTAGTCCGGCCCCTGCTCCGCCCCCCGCCCCCCCAAGAAATCGCGTTAGTGTCCAGAGGGGCGAAGATGTTAGCGTAAATACTTATTTTAAGTGTGGGGTTTTGCGTGTTTTTTTGAGAGAGAGAGGAAGGGAGAGCGAGAGAAACATTATTTGTTGTTCCACTTTATACAGTCGTTGGTCGCTTCTTGTAGGTGCCCTGACCAGGGATCAAACCCCACAACCTCGCGCTACCCGACTGAGCTACCTGCCTAGGGCAGTCCAGCCATTTTAGAAAGCAACTTGAAAGTATCTGCTGAAGTTTAAAAGGTATATAGCAGATGGCCCAAAGTCCATTCCTAATAATATAGTCTAGGGAAATTTTCACATCTGTGCACAGGAAAGCGTGTTCAAGAATATTCATAGCAACACTGTATATAAATGCAAAATATTGGGAATTAACTAAATGTCCACCAGAAAAGAAAAAGTGACTAAATTATGGTGTAATTAAACACTGAAATAATAAACCATACTGTGCCCTGGCGGCTGTGGCTCAGCGGGTTGGCAGTGCCCCCTCCCCTGCACCGAGAGGTTGCCGGTTCAGTCCTTGTCAGGGCACGTGCCCAGGTTGCCGCTGATCCCCAGGAGGGGCTGCAGGAAGCTGCAGATCAGTGATTCTCTCTCATCATTGATGTTTCTATCTCCCCTCTCCCTTCCTCTCCGAAATCAATAAAAACATGTATTTGTATTTTTAAGTTGGTAAGAAATATAAGTAGTGCCCCCACCCACATGGCCTGGCCGGTGTGGCTCAGTCAGTTGAGCGTTGTCCCCTGCACAGAAAGGTTGCCCACCTGGGTGTGTAAGCAGCTGATCTGTGTTTCCCTCTTCCATCGATGTTTCTCTCTCTCCCCTCCCTTCCTCTCTCTAAAAAATCAATTTTTAAAAATCTTAAAAAAAAACCTACCCACATTTCTAAACACTAAGGGGTGGTGGCTATTGCTCCTCCTCTAACCCTGCCCCCCTCCCCCCATGCTGAGAACAATTTGGATAATGGCATTGTTTCATTGGGACATTTAGTTTGAAATACGTATTAGACATCCAGGTATCGATGTCAAGCGGAGAGTTGGTAAATGAGTTTGGAACTTAGGGGAAAAGTCAGGGTTCGAGATACAAATTTCAGAGTTGTTAACATATTGAAGACATTTAAAGTCATGGCATGAGATGATCTCTCCTAGAGAGAGTCTAGGCAGTTAAGATCAGAGGTTGCAAGACTAAAACCTCTAGTATTCCAACTCTTTACATATTGGATAAAGGAAGAGAAGCCTGAACAGAAGCTAGAATATGGTACCATAGGAGCTAAGAGGGGGAGAATGTTTCAAGGAGGAAGTGATGAATGGTAAATTCTGCCCAGAAAGGCTGCAGTCTGACCTAAACCAATTTTGTCACATGGCAGAAGAAACTGTTACTTATTCCCCAATATTGGTTCTCCTTTTCTGATATAATAAAATTGCCCCCAATTTTTAATAAAGTGCATGGCCAATCAGAAATAAAAACTATACTTTTTCAGCACCCTTAGAGCTAAATAAGAGCATGTCTGGCCAATGAGATGTGTAAGTAATGTGTGCAACTTCCAGGTCATTCTTAAAGAGAAAGTTTGCTCTCTTTCTACTAGCTGGGTGTGGATGTGGTCATGAGCAAAACTGGGCCAAGCAAATGAAGGCAACACCAGATATGGTAAAGCAGCAACAGAAAGAATCCAAGTCCCTTTCAGCTTGGAGCACCATACCAGCCAACGCTGTAAACACTGAGCAACACCAGCCAGGGCAAGACTCTGAGCTTTTTACCTGAGCATATAGCTACCCATCTTTGCATCAGTCTATGATAGCATACACACATACTATTATAAGGACCTTAACTCTGAGTGAAATACAGGAGTGCGCAAAAATAGGTTTACAGTTCATATGGAAAGATATGCAGGTTATGATTTATAATAGCTTTATTAACTCAAAAGAATAAACTCTGTGTTTCCTATACTCACAACTATAAACCTACTTTTACCCACCCCTGTAGGTGTCATCACAGAGATTTGAACAGAAGAGTGACAGGATCACAGTCTCTTATTATCTATATTTTACTATTGTCAGCAGGAATTTATTTGCTCATCAGGAGGCCCTGAGGAAAAAGTACAACAAGGTGTCTTTCCAAAGAACTGGCTGCAAACTCTCCCCTAAGACAAGAACTAAAGCTGCTCTACACACTGAGGAGACTACAACACTGGACAATTGCCTGGGTGGCTCTCCTTTTCCTCATCTTAAATTCTTCTAAATATTTAGTTTTTACAGACAAGGAAGGGATGGAGCTTGATGAGAGTTTCTGATCCTGGACTTATGAGACAGGAAGCTGTGCTACTTCCACAGATGGTTTTTAAAAATATACTTGTGCAGATGTTTTCTCATAAAACTTTAAGCTTCTTCATTGAAAAAGGATTTCAAAGCTTCAGCTCATCTATTGCAATGGCCAAGAACATCTTTATTTATAACTTACAGAATAAACACACAGAGGTTCACAGACAGCGGATGTCACTATGGAAAGATGCCCAGTTAGAACTACTTTTCAAAATATTACATGTATGCAAAATGCGAAACTCAGGGAATACAAAGTCACAAAATGCACTTGGAGACTAAAGTTGTGTGCAGCTAATAGAATAATGATAATTTATATTGGGAACAATTTTGGTTCAAATTTTCCAATCATTTCGTAAACCAGGTGTTTGCTGTGATTTTGGTGAACTTGGACTACAGGGGCTTCTGAACAGTGTGCAATTCCTACCCCACATCTTCTTAGAGAAGTTTCTTCTTGTTAAGAGAGACAAAGGTCTCTTAACTTCCTTTAAAAGCAGAGGAAAGAAAGAGAACATATACATTTTTAAATAGATAACTTTGGGTTTCTATATTTACTTAAAAACACTGGAAAATAGCCCTGGCTGGTGTGATCAGTGGTTAGAGCACCGGCCTGCGCACCAAAGGGTTGCAGGTTCTCAATGGGTCCGGGTGCGTGAGGTAGGCAACCAACTGATGTGTTTCTCTCACATCGATGTCTCTCTCTCTCCCCACTCCCTCCCTCCCTCAGTACCTCCCTCCCTCTCTCTCTGAAAAGCAATGGGAAAAATATCTTCACATAAGGATTAACAACAACAAAAAACCCCACTGGAAAATAGTTTTATGTGTCTTTTGTGTTCACTGTACATTCTAACATGTTGACAAGGGGGGAATGTTATCTTGAAGAGTCCTCCTTTATGCTAGAAATAGGACAGAAAAGCAGAAAAAAAGCTCTATGACTTTTTCAAAGGCCTTCAAAAATTATGGAGAACAAAATTCTGTAAAACTTTCTTATTTTTTTAAAAAGTATGTCTTTATTGATTTCTGAGAAAGAAACATCAATGATGAGAGAATCATTGATCGGCTGCCTCCTGAGCGCCCCCTGCTGGGGATCAAGCCTGCAACCCAGGCATGTGCCCTGACTGGGAATCAAATGGAGCTCTCCTGGATCCTAGGTTGATGTTCAACTGCTTAGCCACACTGGCCAGGCAAAACTTTCCTATTTTTTATGTTTAGAGTTCCTGGCTAAAATTCCTTACCATTATTTTCTTCCATCTGACTAAAAACCCAAGTCCCAGTGAGGTAGGTTAGTATGAAACTAGAAAATTTCCCTGGCAAGTGGAATAAGAAAACTGAAACAAATGACTGGCCAAGTAGCTGAACGGCTGAGAAATTAATTAATAGCCAGCTGATAAATCACAAGACTCTATCTTCCCTAACCAAAGATAGCAGGTAGTTTAAATCGCCTTAGAAAGGGAGATAGATAACAAAAACAAAAAAAATTAGAGCCACACTAATCCAAGACAGAGGTAAAACTAACCAGAGAATGACCCCAAACTCCATTATCCACTCATTTTATTTTATTATTATTTTAAACATATTTATACACATGGATGTGTTTTATTTATTTATTTCTTAAATATGTCTTTATTGATTTCAGAGAGAGGAAAGGCGAGGGAGAGAGATAGAAACTCATCATTGATCAGCTGCCTCCTGCATGCCCCCGGCTGGGGATCGAGGCCGCAACCCCGGCATGTGCCCTAACCAGGAATCGAACCCCGATCTCCTGGATCCTAGGTCAATGCTCAACCGCTGAGCCATGCCTGGCCAGGCTATCCATTCATTTTAATACATCAGTATACTAAACGGCACACCCAGAAATCTAACGACTATTCTGTATCCTCCCCTGGGACCTCCCCTAAAATTTCTACCTATAGAAAAGAGATAAAACCCTCAGGACAAAGTACACCAGCATGTGCTCGTCCTTGAGCACACCTGCACCCCCTTTCCTCAGGTGCTCACTTTGCTTCTTCTATCCTGAGCTCTAAGGGTCTGGATGAGACCTGCACCCAGGGGAGCAAGCTGCAGTGGCAGATCATCCAGGCTTACCGCCGGGTCAGGTGTCCAAAAGCCCTTCCTTTACCTCATTGTCCCAAGCTTTATTTATTTGTTTGTTTTGGTTGTCCCAAGCTTTAATAAACTTACTCTCACTTTCACCTGAACTCGTGTCTTGAAATTCTTCCTGCACGAGGATAGGGTCTTGTTATCTTTTAGCTGGCTGTTAATTGTTTGGCCATTTGCTCAGCCTTTTTTCTTTTTTTTTAAATATGTTTTATTGATTTCAGAGAGAGGAAAGCAGAGGGAGAGAGAGAGAGAGAGAAACATCAATGATGAGAGAGTCATTGATCGGATGCAGCCCGCAACCCGGGCATGTGCCCTGACCGGGAATCGAACGGCGATCGCCTGGATCCTAGGTGGACACTCAACGGCTGAGCCACGCCCAGCCGGGCTGCTCAGCCTTTTGTTTAGCCATTTGTCTCCATTTCCTAATTCCACTTGCCAGGGAATTTTTCTAGTATCTTATTAATCTGCTTCATTTTGAACAACACACACCACCTATGAAGTCGTTTTGACAACAAAACAACAAACAAACCTGAATCTGATTAAGCTTCTGGATGTGACTATCAATTTATAGGACACACAGAGGACAGAGGAACATGCTAAATAAACTACACAACAGGAACAGTTAGTATAATCCCAACTTTGAGAAACCAGGATAAAAGATCCAGCTTCTTCAACAAATAAATAGCAAAAAAGAATTTTACAGAAAATAGGAGCTGCAAATTAAACACCTCAGATCACAAACTATTTTCAAGATCCTTCAAGCACCTCAGAATGCTTTTCTGTAAAAATAATCGATACCATCATCCTTCAAAAAAAGTACAAATGAAATGCTAGACCTTGAGAATACTAAGAATAAGATGTAATCCAAGATCTTAAAACAAGCTAAGAGACATACTATGCATATATAAATGATGACTCCTTTAAATGTAACAATGGGAGTTTACTGTGGCTGAAATAGTCAGGAAAGAACTCCCAGAGGTTGGACTTCAGTCAGAATTTTACAGGACCTGCATAACCTAAAAGGAGGGAGGGAGCCCTGGCTGGTGTGGCTCAGTTGGTTGAGTGTTATCCAGTGCACTGAGAAGTCACCGGTTAGATTCCCAGTTGGGGAACATGCATGGGTTGCAGGCTGGATTCCCAGTAGGAGGCATGCAGGAGGCAGCCGATTGATGTTTTTCTCCCTTACTGATGTTTCTCTCTCCCTCTCCCTTCCTCTCTCTCTAAAATCAACAAAAACATTTTTTTTAAAAAGGAAAGAATATTCAAATAAATAAATAAATAAATAAATAAATAAATAAATAAATAAATGGTGGGGAAAGTGAGTGCAACTGTTTTCATCTATTCCATAAAACAGATCTCTAAGCAGGACAGGGCAACATATTGGTCCAGCATTAATTGCTAAATGTTCTTGAGAGCAATAAAATAATCTTTAATTCAATTATTCAGACTGAAATAGTCTATAATTCAGTTGTTTCATTAATTCAGACTGTCCTTCAATACAACTGGCCCAAATTCAAGCAGTTTTACCACATATAGTGATTTATTTTTATTGAAAATACAAAGTAGTATTAAGGAAAGACATTTAAATAAATTAAAAGTCATTCCATAACCCCCTTACACTAGCACAATGAATTTCAGTTTTGCATATTACCTTCCACATGCATAGACTTTACAAAGTCACAATCATAGTGTGCATACTATTTACATTGTGCTTATTTTACTTACTATTTTACAGACACGTCCATGTTTCTATACAGTCTTCCAAATAATTATTTTAATGGCAGTATAACATTCCACTATTTTTATTAGCCCACTTTCTTCTTTAACATGTAGATTATTTCCAATTTTTTGCTATTATAAGTAGAAATGAAGGGTGTGGATAGATGGTCTAACAGGTTACTACAAGTTTAGATGAGTTAACTGAAGCAATGCTTCCTAATTTTTCTCAAGTTATGGCACACACGGACAGTTACAGAAAATGGAGAAAGGTGTTTCTGGCTCAGAAGCTCCAGCCACCCAGGCCACCTCTGGCTGCCCCAAGGGTTATGGGGATCCGTATCTAGGCACGCCTATGACCCAAAGTGCCAATGTGCGTGGGCTGGGAACCTCAAATTGAAGAGAGGTTAAGTCACTCAATCCAAGTCACAAAATCTAGTTAGTGGCAGAGCTGGGAAATGGATGCAAACTTCTTCTCATCGAGGTATTTTCTACTATATCACAACTGTTCTACATGCTTTATGGCTCTAAAATTCAATTTTATATGCAGACGTGTCCATACTTCAGATTAAAGAGGATTTTCTAACATGCTTAAAGGAAAGATACCTAATCTAGTGATTTACATCAGAGCTGAAAATTAAAAATAGTTCTTACCATCAGCAAATGTTTGACTATTTTCTCTGCAATTTTTCAGATCTGCCATTCTTTTAAATTTAGTTTGTAAACTCTCAACAGTAATTATCTTTTGCACAGTATCTCGTATATCTGTTAGTCAGTAAATAAAGAATAACAATAAATTATACACACAACAAAGGGGGGAAAAACTAGACTTAAAGGAAGTCCACATTCTAAATAATTCTAAAAGTGATTAAAAAAATTTTTTTTAAGTGTTGCTTTTGTCGAGGTAGAGAAGATTCCCTCCTTCGATTTCAAATTCCTTACTAGCTAAACAGAACCTTAATGCACACTGTCTATTACATTACAGGGTCATAAGAGACATTTCATTCCAAAGAATGATTCTGACCTACACCCAGTGTTCATGCTACCAGGAGAAAAAATTCACTACAAAGGCATTTCACCTTTCACCAAGTGTCCAACATTCCACACCACCTTCAAAAAGCAGAGATTATAGATGCTGACCCCACTGACTCAACTGTAAATATACATAAGATTTCTCTTGATCATTAATCACTGGGTTGGGGTGTAGAGTGGGGGTCAGAAATGAGACTGACCTATTATGTGCCCGGCCACAGGAACAAACAAGGGACTCCAAACTCTGCACTTTTTCTACTACACCCCGAAACAGTGATTAGTTGGTCATTTCTACGAATCCAATCAGACATTATACACACAAACGCATCCATGGGACCGCATGGCACTTGGAAGATTACCCACTATTTCCCACTTATTAAGATCTGGATCATACTTTTCAATGCTCTGAAGATATGTTCCCTTTGAATAGGAATATCCCCCAGTGACATAAATGCATCCGTTCATGATGACGGCACCACACTCCATTCTTCTTTCCATCATGGGAGCGATCTCTCTCCATTCGTTTTGGTCGGGGTCATAGCACTCCGTGATTGTAGTCTGTCCACCAACTAGGTAGAGCTTACTTTCAAACGGAACTGAACACAATCCATATTCTATTAAAAAGAAAAAAGCAAATTGTATTAGGATAACAAACAAAAGAGATACCTTAGGGTGGTGGTGTAATAATCCCTTAAAATTAAGCATACAAACATACAGTCGTGACATTTTGATTCCAGCACACACTACCACAACACTGAGCCATAAACTCCACTCCCGTCGCCTGCCATTCTCTCTCAGGCCATGGTTCAGCTGCCTTTGCAGGATGCCAGGGAAGAACTCATTCTCACACCACTACCCTTCCGGGAATTTTGCAGCACAGACTCCTTTTATTCTACACCTATGTGTAAAAGATGGTAGCAATAGGGTCCCTCTAACATGAAGACATTCTAGGTTACTGGTGTAGGTTCCTTCAGGTTTTAGCTGCTATCCCTGCAACTAGCAACAGACAATCTGTAGCGTCTATTGCCACAGCTGCCACATGGATTACCGTACCTGTCAAGTTTCACGCTGCTAGTCAAGTTAAGGACACAAGAAGTTAGGAAAGCACACAACTGGGTTAGTGGGGAGCCACAGCCTATCATCTTAAGCTGTGAAAGGTGAACAGAGGCAGAGGGCTACTGTGTGAGAGCTGCGTCCTGAGGCTGAGTCTGCCTCCCAGGCTGTTCTAATTTTCCCCATTGTTTATCTTCCCCTCTGCACCCAAACCTGCTGGCTCTTCAAAGCACCAAGATACTTTGCAACCTCATTTCCTCTCCCTTCTTGCCAGGGCTGTGACCAGGGCGAGACGAGTAAGGCACAGGGTATAAAACATGGAAAGGTTCTCCCTCCGAGTGACTCTCTCAGTGACTCCAATTTCGTGCCTCAAGCATCTTCCTTGCTTTACGTTGGTCCCAGTGTTTCTTCCACACCCCCATTTCTAACATCACTACTGGCCTGTGAGTTCCATCTTTAGGAATATCAACCATAAAATTACGCATAAATACTTCTTGCTGCAGACCTGAAGGAAGAGCAGGATTTGTCAGCAGCACTAATATTACAGCAAGTAAATGAAGATTTACTGCTTCCTTTATTTGCCAATTTGCCATTAATGAGCTGTTCCTTCCGCCTGGAAGTCTCTTCTTTTTCCAGGTATTTCCACAGCTGCCACCATCTTGTCATTCAGGTCTCATCCTATTGTCATCTCAGAGGGACCAGCTAACATGAAGTGGTCAGCTAGGTATCTCTACCACATTACCCTATTTTAATTCTCACCATAGCACTTTTCAAAATCTGGTATGTCTTTTGTTTACTGGCTCTCTCCCCCTTTTAACAGAGCAGCTACTGTGTCCTGTCCTCTGTTCCATTCCCACCTGGAGAATGAATGGCAAGTGTCTGGCACCTTGTAAGGACCCAATAAACGTTTGTTGGATCAATGAGTAAATTGTACCTTATGCCCTCAGAGCCTAAATATGACTCCCATGACTTTGTGGGAGAAAAGCTTTATAAGCCCCTCCTTGGGAAGAGAGAGTATAAGGTCAGAAATGTGATTTCCCCTTTAAGAACAGAAGACAAATTCTTATCAGTCAAGGTCTCGCTATCTAGGTTTTGAAGGCTAAAGAAGTCTAAGAAGATGGGCATTTTTGCTTTGAGTCCGCGTTGGTTGTTCTCAAGTCTCTTGACAAGAAAAGAAGAATTCTCCAACCTCTGAAAAACCTATTTGTTACTTTCCAGTTATATACATGTAGAATTTTTATAGGATTTAGTTGTTTAAAATACTTGTGAAACATTGTTTATATAAATGATATGAATCATCCCATCAAATCATTATTTTTGAAAAATCCATGATGATGCAAAAATTTTATGAGTTGATGTAAGTGATTCAACAATGAGCTTACTAGGCTTTTCTTAAATTATTCAAAGTTTACCAAAAAAATCCTCAATTTGTGATTCCTTTTTTTTTAAAAAACGTATCTTTATTGATTTCAGAGAGAGGAAAGGGGGGGAGAGAGAGAAACATCAATGATGAGAGAATCATTGATCAGCTGCCTAGCCCACAACCCGGGCATGTGCCCCGACTGGGAATCGAACCCCGATCTCCCGGATCCTAGGTAGGTGCTCAACTGCTGAGCCACGCCCGGCCAGGCTCAATTTGTGATTCTTACGAGAGGTATCTCAGTCCTCCCATAAGCAGTAAAAATGTCAAAAATAAAGTGATTCCTGACCATTCCTCCCATTATCCAAATACGACATAATGCTCTATTACTGTTGATGGAAACAACTTCTTCTCCAGCTGTAACTGCCTTTTTTCCTCTTGGTCATTCTATGAAGTTACTGAGGCCAAGGCACTGAATCTTGTTTATGAGCTCCTAGCACTGTACGTAGCATGTAGGAAGCACTCAGTAAATATCCGTTGGACAAATGAATAAATGAACAGTTTCAAACCAAGCATCGGAATGGTACCACCTGCCACGGTTCTGAGTTTACACACAAATATGCGCTATAAACCCAGGGCAGTCTGTATTCAGTTTTACATGCATGATATGAACAAACCCATGCAGGGATTCAGAGACAACCACGATATTTTCACATATTAAATATTCACTGAAATGATTTCAATTTTTTCCTAAGATTTTTCTGACTGAAAAGACCTATATAGCTTATCTAATGTAACTTCTGTATTTTACTGGAAAGTAAGAACCAAGAGCTTACGCTGTTGCCCAGGCTTAGGCAAGCAAATAAATGGGAGAGCCAGGAGAGAGCTCTCTCCCCACGTCACAGCCCTCCACAGGCTTTTCTCCTTTATCACTTAGAGCTGCTTCTCTGTTCTTCATGCACCCTTCTTCCTCAGCTCGTCCCTTAACTAATGCTGTTTCCCTCGGTTCTGCCCATAGCTGTATTGTTGGTCCCGCCCTCCCAAGACATCTCATCCATCCCCCACCCACAGCCACCATCTCCAAGTAAACAACTCCCAGAGCTATATTTAGCTGCATTCTTCCTCCTGAGTTGCAGACCCACAATTCCTACTGCTTTATGGACAGCTCCTCTGGATTATCCAACTACCTTTTCACATTTAATTATAAAACTGAGCTCATTATCTCTCCACTTCTCCCTTCCTATTGCTGTCCCTCCCATGCTCCCCATCCGCCCAGTCAACCAGTCAGAGACCCTGGAATGACTGTCAGCTCCTTTCTCTCCCTCATTTCCTGCATCTAATCGGTCAAGATAGCAATCACTACCAATTCAATCAATGTCAAATCTTTAACATTCCTCACATCTACTCATCTTCTACTCCTACCACTTCAAGCTTACAGCATTTCCCACCTGGTTTATTGTCAATAGTTGTAGTAGATCTCACTGAGGTCTTTCTCTCAGTCTATTCTAAAAGGAGCTCTCTTCTTAAAACTAGAACTGATCATACCTCATTCCTTAGCTCTGACACCTCTGACAGTTCTCCATTTTTAAAATTCTCCTGACTGACATTAAAAGCCCTCCATGATACACTCCTCCACTGAACTTTCCCATCCAGTCTCTCATTCTACCCTCTTAGATCTCATTCATATACATCTAATGCCAGGTACTAAAATACATCTGGAACTTTCCCTTCTGCCTTCCTTCACTGGCTAACTTTCTACCAGAAAACCCTTCCTCAAAGACTACCTTCCTTAACTGAAGCCATTAAGGCCTAAATCCTAACAACCTACTCCTGAAGCTCCTAGATCTCCCTTAATTAGACTCAAGCTCTCTATACCTCAATTTCAATAGCACTTATTTGTAAGATTGTCTTATATTCCCATTATGAATGTATATTTGCTACTAGATTCTGAGTTCCTATAGCAGTAGCGACTATCCCTTAATTAACTTTGTATCTTACATAATAACTAGAATGATGTCTTTCCCAAGGTAAGGTCTCAATAAATATTATCTTGAATTTAATGGAATTATAGTCCCCTGTTTTTCAAGTCCACAAAACTACTGCCCTGAAAGGCATTAAGAAAAAAAGATAACGTGCCCTGGCTAGTGTGGCTCAGTTGGTTGGGCATCATCTCGTGCACTGAAAGGTTGTCAGTTCAATTCCTGGTCAGGGCACATGCTAATTTGTTAATTTTGTTTCTTACATTACTTCAGGGAAAAGTCCAATGTAAATCAAAACTTTACAAATGGAATTATAAGTTCCCACTGATTTATACTGTAATTTAATATTTATATCAATTAATAATTGATTTTTCAATTTGTCATGGCTTTTCACACTTTGGCTTAAGTCTCACTGACTTTTAGACTCTCTTTCAAGCAGTGAACAAGTTATATGTAATTAGAACATGCTATGGGACATTTTTAAAATAACCCCTTTATGAAATATATATTATTTATAATATAAGTAACTACCCTCTAGTTTGTTAATCTGACTTTTTATATATTGGATTTTCTTTGTAAAGCTAAATCAAAGTACTAGCTAATTCATAAGGTAACCACAAGGATCAAATGAGATAACAGTGCTGTTGTTATGAGCATGGTAGTCCCAGAAGATTGCCTGGATTTAAACCTCACCTCTAACAAACACTAGCTAGCTGACCTTGGGCAATTTATTTGTGTGCCTTAGATAATAGAGATAATAAACGAGATGATAATAGTACCTAGCTCGCAAGATTGCTGTGAGGTTTACATAGATTAACACATGTAAAACTACTGGAATAGTTAGTGCCTGGTACATACTTATTGAATAAATATTAGCTATTACTCAGTATGAGCTGTTATTATTATTTCCATTATAAATTCATTGGTTATATGGAATGTGGTGGGAGTCTGGGATAACACATATGGGCTACTAGGAAACAGAGTCTACCCATTCCATGATGTCTTCAGAGCCAGGATGGCCTGCAGCTGAAGTCTCTTCTTATGCAAAGCCCATGATATATGGAGATATAGCACCTGACTCAGATGTGCTCTACCTGAACTATGAGATAACATGGATGATGTATGAGTATTAGTAGCTGCAATGGTCAAAAGCAGGAGAGTTTGCTCTCGTAAGGACAGGCAGATGGCACAGTTTATGTGATTAGATTGTCCGAACTGAATCCTCATCTATCACTTCCAAACTGCGTGACCTTGGCAAAGTTACTTATCCTTTCTAAGCTTCCATTTCCAAATATGTAACAGGGCAAACAATACCTACTAACAGGGCTGTAATTAAATTTAAGGTAATATTACATGCAAAGTGCTTAGTGAACACCTGGCCTATGAAAAGTGCCCAAGGTTAGCTGTGCTATTACTCTCAGGCGGTTCCAGCTTGTGAATTTCAGTTAGGCTCTCCAGTACGCCACATAGAAGCCTGATACCATATGGAAAATGATTCAAAGTAGTATAGAAATTTGATGATATCAATCTTTCCTAATGAAAAAGACTTAAATAGAAGGCATAACTGTAACAGGATATAGCTTATGCTTTCATGGAGCTCTTCAAAGACACCATAGAAAGCAGGCCATTCCTTGTGGGTAGACGACATGTAAGGCCAACATAAGTCTCTGGACATTGTCAGAGTGAGTGCGTAACAGTTATTAAAACCCAGAAAGAGCATGCTTTTAAAAGAAGAAACCACCTCCTGCTGAATTGAATTAATAGGTATCCTTCCCAACTATGTGATAGACTAGTGCTTTTCACCTGTCTATAACAATTGTGTTTTATATAATTCATGTAAATGAAAGAAAGCGCAGAAGAAATGGAAACAAAAAAAAATCTAAGTGAAACATTTTTTTTAAAGAACTACTACTTTTAATCACCCAGGCTTAAAATTTATGCTGTGTAAAGACATGAGGGAAAGTATTTGTAGACATGATCTAATCTAAATAATATGAACTGCGATTATTATTACATGGACACATGAATATTTTGAGCCTTTTAATTA
The DNA here is from genome assembly GCF_054644295.1 of Miniopterus natalensis. Taxonomy (NCBI): domain Eukaryota; kingdom Metazoa; phylum Chordata; class Mammalia; order Chiroptera; family Miniopteridae; genus Miniopterus; species Miniopterus natalensis. Next base: position 42,755,754 of record NC_142088.1, read on the forward strand.
TACCCATGTGTAGTCTACTATAAATTTAGCATTTTCCTATTTCCAGTCCATTTTCAGCCATCTCTTATACTGATAAGCTGTATCACAACATGTACTATTGAGACAGTATTTTGTTACCTGGATGTGGACTGGAGGTGATAAGGCTCCATTCGTTGATATCTGAATTGTAGCTCTGGACCTTGTCATAGGTGCAGCTTCCTCGGTAGCCACAGTGTCCACCGATGACGTAGATAACTTCATGTAAGACACAGGCAGTAGCATTTCCCACACCTGTGTGTTAATTAAAATCACATCTTCAGACTGACCTTTCATTCTGCCTTGCAATGAATATTGTACTGTTTTTGTTATTATTGACAGTAGATGTAAGGCACTGTGCTACGTGCTATGAGGGATAGAAGAATGAAAAAGAAAGGCTCCTTGTACTCTTTTAAAAGAGGATGAGGCATTTACACAAATAGCTAGAACACAGGGAACAGAACTACTGTGGATGTGCAGAGCAAAGAGACATTGCTTTTGACTAGGGAAATCACGGCGGAAGGTGGCAAAATTTGACTTAGGACTTTGGCAGACAGAGGTGAGAGGAAGCCACCCTAAGTGAGGGCAAGGCAAGTGCAAAGGCTTCCTGGCCAATTCAAGTAGCTCTTTTAATTCTGCCACCCTGGAGGGAAGGTGGCACACCTGGTGGTGTCCTGTGGGAATTAAAAGTGGCAGGGTGAGTTTGAGCCACATGGCAAAGAATCTGATGCCCAACTAAGAAATCTGGACTTAATTCAGCAGGATTTTAAAGGTTTTTAAACAAAGGAAAGGAGGGGCTACAAGGGTAGAAGGGTAGAACTGGTCCAGGTGCAAAGTGTTGAGGGCCTGAGTTAGAAGGGGTGTTGGCTAGAGAGGAAGGTGCACAGAGGCAAGAGACACAGGTAACACAGAAGGGCCTTGATGGCTGAGCTGAAGAAAAGATGGATTCTCAGGTCCTGAGCTCAAAAAACTGGGAAATGCTGATGCCACAGAAAAATAAGGAGGAAGAGAAATAGTTTCAGCAGGGGAACAAGATGATAGGAACAATGATGACAGGCTCATTTTAGTTGAAATGTCAGTATAGTCTTTCAACCAACTTTTCCTTAGCACTGTTACTTGGTGGCTGCAGTTCAATTTCCTTGTTCATTTCTACTCCAAAACAAAAGCAAGTTTATTAAAAGCACAGCAGTTATAATGAGGGGGGGAAAAAGGAGTTCCTAAACAGTCATCTATTTATTTCTTCCCTGTACCTCCCTCAACCAAAAAAGGAAATGAATTTGAAATTTGACTCTACCCAAATTGAGTTCTCATTACCAGGAAAAGATGCTAGTTCACTTCAAGATGACAAAATAAAACAAATTGGGGAAAATAATGTTATCCTTTCTATATAAGAAAGGGAAACTAAAAGTTCTGCATGAGTCTGATAATCAGAACTAGCCCAAGCTTTGTACATAACTGACAAAGTGTTATTCTTCCCTGGGATGATTAGATATAATCAGGAATCAAACCTTCAAGTTAAAAGCATAAAGCTTTGAAATTTCAGACTCAGCTAGTAGGTGGGGAAGGACTTTAGCATATGAGGGCCTCCCATTTCTCCCACAGCTGAGTCAAGAACACATCTGGCTTTCTTTCATGGTGGATACACCATTGCAGCATTTTATTTTCAGCAAGCATTGCTTCAAATGATTTAACAAAATTTCAATAAAGTAATAGGCTTCCACCCTCAAAGAAATATACTGTAAACTACAAAACCAAAGTTTTCATTAAGAAACAGAGGCAGAAATGTATCCAGGTTTACAATAACTGCTAAAATATTTGCAATGCCCTTATTTCTTTTGTAAAGGAGAAGACAGACTGGACATTCAGAACCACCCTGGAAGAGGGGACTGGGAATCGGTAAGTGGGGGTCAAGTTCAGGTAGAGTAAAAACCAGAGCAGCAATAGCAGTGGGCTTTAAGCCACCTTCTCCCACCCTACCAACCACTACTGCACCTTTCCGCATGCAGGAGAGTGGTCATGATTTAATATGAAAAATAATTCTGTCCCATCAAAGCTGACATGTTCTCCTACAATGACGTTCATGACAACAATGCCTAACGCTGCTAAACGCTTCACATGCATAAATTCATTTAATGCTCTCAAAACCCTAAACTATGTAATGCCACCCCCATTGTACAGATGGCAAAACTGGAGCACAGGGAGATTAAGTAATTTGCCAAAGCTCACCAGCAAGTGAGTGGAAAGCTAGGATTTGGACTCAGGCAGTTTGATTTCAGAAGCAGTGTGCCTAATCACAGGACTATTCTGCCTCAGGCTTCCTGCTTGTCATCCAAGGATCATACCAGGTCAGATTCTCAGACCAGGTCAGATTCCCACAACCTCACTAGTGTTAAAAAAGAAACAGAAAGGCCTGGGAAGAAACATTTGGGATAAAATGACACAAATGTGGTAACAACCAACCAATTGTTTTTGTGCAACTCCCCAGCACCAAGAGATAAATGTAATTAAGATTCCAGTTTAACTTTTTTCCTGTGGGAGGGAAGGAGAGCAAGGCTAATCTAGTATCAAACAGCAGAAAATACAGAGTTTATCAGACAGATATTAAAACTCAATAGTATGCCTGGCTCTGTGGGCCACATGAGGGAGGGTAAGGATCTGCCCCTCTCTTTAACACTGAGACAAGACCTGAATCAAAAAAGCAGAGGCTCAACAAACAAGTGCTGGCGAGGGTGTGGAGAGAAGGGAACCCTCCTGCACTGCTGGTGGGAATGCAAATCTGTGCGGCCACTGTGGAAAACCGTACGAAGTTTCTTCAAAAAATTAAAAACGGAACTGTCTTTTGACCCAGCAATCCCACTTCTGGGAATATATCTAAAGAAACCCAAAACACTAATTTGAAGAACATATATATGCACCTCTGAGTTCAGAGCAGCATTATTTACAATAAGCAAGATCTGGAAACAGCCCAAGGGCCCATCAGTAGATGAGTGGATAAAAAAGCTGTGTTATATTTACACAGTGTACTACTACTAGATGGTAAAAAAAGAAAATCTTACCTTTTACGACAGCATGGATGAACCTGGAGATTAATATGCTAAGCGAAATAAGCCAGTCAGAAAGACAAATATCACATGATCTCACTTATATGTGGAATCTGATGAACAAAATAAACTGACAAACAAAACAGAAACAGAGGCATGATGTATGAAACAGACTGACGGCTGTCAGAGGGGAGGAAGTATGGGGGGGGAGCTAGATGAAAGAAGGTGAAGGAATTTTAAAAAACCCCAAAACATATATATATATATATGATACAGAGATACAGACACAGTGCGGTGATAGTCAGAGGAAAAGGGGGGTGGGAGGTAGATGGAGGTGGGCAAAGTGGGGGAGAATGGGGGCAGAAAGAGACTTTGCTTGGGACGATGAGCGCACAATTCAGTGTGCAGATGATGCTTTGTTGAGTTGTATACTTGAAACCTGTATGGTTTTGTGAACCAATGTCACCCAATAAAGTCAATTAAAAATAAAACAAAACAGAGGCTATTTGTCTTTAGTTTTTGAAACAATGTAATCTGTTACACCCTACAGGGACTAAGCCTTAAAGTTTTAATGAAAGACCTTTTAAAAGACAGAAGTTTGCCCTAGCTGGTTTGGCTCAGTGGTTAGAGCACTGGCCCATGAACTATAGGGTTCTGGGTTCAATTCCAGCCAAGGGCATGATTCTTGGTTGCAGGCTTGATTGGCCCCCCAGTCGGGGCACAATCGGGAGGCAACCAATCAATGTGTCTCTCTCACATAGATCTCTCTCTCCCCCCGCCTTCCATTCCCTCTGAAAAGCAGTGGGAAAAAAATATCCTTGGGTAGGGATTGAAATAAGAAACAGAAGCTCACCCTGGCCAGTGTGGCTCAGTGGGTTGAGCATCATCCCGTGCACCAAAAGGTTGTTGGTTAGATTCCTGGTCAGAGCACATGCCCAGGTTTCGGGCTCTATCGCGGTCAGAATGCATGAGGGAGGTAGCCAATTGATGTTTCTCTCTCTCCCTTCCTCTCTCTCTAAAATCAATAAAAACATATTTAAAGAAAGAGGAAAAGAGATCAGATGATGAGGAAAAAGCAGTATATTTAAAAGCAGAATAAAAAAGGGTTCAACTTCAAGAGCAAGCCAATATAAATAAATAAGCACACGCTAATAAAACTACCCAGCTTCCTCTATTTAGCCTTTGATTTAAATGTAAGTTCTTAAGACTTGCTCAAGATCTAGGCTCAAAACCAGTTGTGGAGTAAGAATGAATTATACTGGTTTCTAATATAAGATGTCTTTTCTAGCCTGAGTTTTCTAAACACATAAGTCTCAGACAAGTTGTTGACTGCTATCTATGTTTTACTTGGACCATTCTGCACAATACTATTTGTATAATCCACTACAGTTCCTAGATAGCATTCCAAAGTGGCAAACTCTTTTTAAAGTTATTTGCAAGAGAAGCAAGACCGTTAGCCTAACCTTAAACACCTAAAAAAATACAGAATAAGCATAATCCGCACTTACCTTTAATCATGTTTGCAATGGGAATCCATTTCTCTTTTAATGGATCATAGAACTCAGCCTCTTCTGCTGGAGCCCCTTTTCTGTAACCGCCTAAAGCATAGACACAGCCACCCAAGGTGACTGCACAGTGGTAATACCTGGCATTGAGCATTGGCATACCTTCCATCCATTCATCACTTTCACTGTTATAGATCCACACTGTGTCAAGAGCTTCTATGTTATCTGTCCTATAACCCCCAGTTACATAAATGTTGGGTCCCAAACATGTAACACCATAGCTCTCCCTAGTATAATCTGGTATTTCTGCTCCCTGAATCCAAACATTTGTCAAAGGATCCCATATGTGAACCTCTGATAAAGGATGCCAGTAATAGCCTCCAATGATATACATTGTGGCTGTGGACCTCTGGGAAATCTCTTTATGCATGGGATTCAAAGCATTGTATATTAGTGACCGTATCTTATTTTCGGTTAGTAGGCAGCTTCTTTGAAGGCCTAAAGCTGTTTTTAAGTACACTGGATCTATATCTATGTTGATATAGCTTAACAGATTATACAGGCATTCAATTCGATTTTCTACATCGTAAGCAGTCCACTTAATAACTGGCTCTATGATGGCTTCTTCTTTCCAAACACTGAGATTCTTTCTGGACAAGATAAAAAGAAACTTTTCAAGGCTGATTTCCAGAAATTCTTCTTGTTGCCAAACTTCCTTAAACCTTGAACACAGAATTCTTTGAGATTCCTTCTCTAGTTCAGGACACACGTGAAATTCTGCAAAGGAGTGCATTCCAATACAATTATCAATATCCAGGTGCCTTACCAAAAACTGCTCACAAGCTTTCTTTACTGAAAGAAACTGTAGCAGGTCTGCTGCTTCAAGCAGGCTTTGAACATTTCTTTTAGTTATTTCAATTTGGGAAGTGTATGCATAATTTACAAGACCTTCCAAAATATCGTGGTGGATGCCAAAGATTTTTATTTTATTTTTAAATTTTTCCTTCATGTCAGCTGTGAACATTGCCTTAAAATAATTGCTGCAAGCAGCTAAAACAGCTCGGTGACAATGGAAGATTATGCCTGAAGGAGACTGAAGGGTGATATCAGTAAATAATCCATCCAAGTAAAATGTTTTGAATGCATCCAGAAAATCCACTGGATGTGCTGAGTCCTTAAAAAGGTAAATATAATCTTCTTGTCCTTTTAGAGCCATGGCTGCAATAAATATAAAACAATAAATGTGTTTTCAATTTTCATATTACCTCAAATAATCAATATTAAATATTCCAACCGTTAGAATGATCGATTATCATCAAATATACTCCAAAACTAGACTAAGTTCAACATTCTAAATGCAAACTATGGATGGACTATTTCATAATTTATATGATGGCCAATTTAATTCAGGGTAGCTCGGAGCCTGAAATGAAGCCCCCGCATTTCTCAATAGTCCTTTCTAGAAATAAGTGCTGACTTCCGACCCCAATTACCCAGTCTCCAGTCCGTCCGGAGCGGGCGGGCGGGGGGGCGTCCCACAGCTGGCAAATCAAGTGGCCCAGGGGTCGCCCCAGCCAACCGCGCGGAGCCTCGGTTCGATCCCCATTCAACCTTTTTCGCTTTCAAGTCGCTTCCAGAGGCCAACAGAGGGATGATCGACATATAATGGGACGAGCGAAGTCTCGGGAAAGGAAGACCCCGCGCCTCTCTCCGAGGAAGGACGGAGCTAAGGCAGAGGCGAGGCCGCGGCGCCCCCTCCCCTCCCCCGCGGCGCCGCAGGGGTTTCCGCGCGCCCGCGCCCGGCCCGCTTCCCGCCCGCGGACGCCCCGCCCCGCCCCGGGCCTGGCGCCGGGACTCGACTCCCGGGCGCCACGCGCCGCCCGCCGGGCCGCGTGCCCAGGTCCCTCGGCCCGGGACGCCCCACAGGTGTGGGGAGGGCGCCGCGAGCGGCCCCGCGCTCAGCCCGGCCGGGCGCCCGCGCGGCCATTGTCTCCGCGCCCTGCCGCGGGCGGGCTCTGCGGGCGGCGCGGCCTCGCTCTCCCGCGCTCCGCTGCGCTCGCTCCCCGCCCGCTGGCCTCGGGCGGCGGGTCTGCGCGGCACCTACCTCCGGCGGCGGCTTCGGGGCGCGGTGCTGGCCCGGGGCTAGCGGCGAGCGGGGGCGGAGGCGCCTCCGGACCCTCTGACCATCTTTGGAAGAGGCGCGGCGGAGGCTGCCCGCTAGTGCAGCTCCAGCCCACAAACGGCTCCTATTTTGGTGTCCCGGCTGCTCCCCGCCTCCAACCAAACAGCCCCCCGCGCGCTCTGGGCGCGGGGCCACTCGCGGGAGCTCCGGGGTGGCGGGGCCGCGCCGCGGACTGGGGCGGGGCGGGGGCCGCGCGCTGCAGCCCCTCCCAGGCGGTCCCCCCCGGCAGGTGGGACCGCTCCCCCGAGCTCGGCGCGTGGGCCGCTGGCTTTCCCGCTCCTGGGCTGTCTCAGGCGCTTACACCCCCGAGCATTTTCTCTCTAGACAAACTCAAGCCTGAATTAAGAGCACATGTGGGGGCTGGGAGGGGGCTGCCCTTGACCCTTCGGGAGCCCTCTCCAGGCCTGGCCCTAATGGAGGGGGAGGGGGAAAGGAGACAATGCTGCAAAACTTAGGTCTGGGATTGAAGTTGTCTTCAAAATGCCAGAAGTAGCTCGGCTTTCCCAGGAACGCCATCCCGCCCCCAGCCGAACACTCAGGAGGGAGCCCCTGGGGTTGATGTGCACACTGTGGGTTAACCTGGAAGCTCTGAGATAAACTGGGAGCAGCCAGGGCCAAGGATTCAGGTTACCGCATTTAGAGCAGAGTGGCTGGAGTCACCGGTCTTTCTTCGTGGTGACAGCCACTCTGATCACATGAAGATGTCCATGTGCTACACCAGGAAGTTCATTTTCTTGCTCCTACAAAAACCAATATCAAATCTTTTCATTTCTCATTCATTCATTTATTTGTAGGGTTTTATTGAGTGCCTGATAGGGCTAGGCACTGGTAATAGAGCGGTGGATACAGCTGGCATGGAGCTTAGAGTCTAGCCATCTTAAGGGAGGAAGGGGACTTGGATGACAGGATCGCCAGAGACCCAGTGTCTTTCTCAGAGGAGGGTCTGAGACAGAATATACAATTGGACAATGGCCAGACTGTATGTGACAACAGAGTGAACGACATAAGCAATCTAGGAAGCCAAACCACAACCTCTGCAACAACTGAACCAGAACAGGCAGGTTCAAGACTACCAACTCCCCTGTTCTTACCCCTACTTCCAACTCAGGACCACCCGAGAAAACCAAACAGGCTCCCGAAAGCAGTGACATAAAATACCCCCTGCTTCTAGTAGTCCGCCTCCAGATTTCCCAGGCCGCAATCTCCAATCAGGACAGACCTGAGACCTTCCTTTTTTTTTTTTTTTCCACTCTTACATAAAGCTTTCCCAGCTTTCCCACTCCCCTGCCTGTCTTTGAGCCTCTGCCAAGGGCAAGTGTAGGTGGCTGACTTTTGCTATAGCAAGACCTGAAAAAAATAGCAGCTGTTTGTTCTCATTTAGGGGGTTTTAGCTTAATTCCACGTGTCAGACCATCTCAATTGAATTATGTAAATAAGCAGCATCCCACAACCACCACCACCCAGACTTTGAGGGATGGAGACCTAGGAATCTGCATTATAATCAAGGGCATTGTGTGATTTTTTTCTTCTTCTTCAGTTAGAAGAATGTATGCTGGATCCAAAATGGAAGAAAAATGAAAGAAAAAGAAAATCCCAACATCTGGTAAACAGTTTAGTAGAGAAAAAATGTAAATGAGATTTAGTTTCAGGCTTAAAGCTCATCTCTGCCATTTATCTAACATGTTGCTTTAAACAAGTTACTAACCTTCTCTGATCCTTAGTTTTCTGATCTATAAAACACATAAAAATCAATACTTTCTCAGCCTAACATAAGGTTACTGGGAAGATAAAATTACAAATGTGAAAGCACTTAGGACATGGCATATAAATGTTAGCTATTGTAATGAACAGATATTTAAAACTGTAATTTGGAAATTACCATCTTATTAACATTTCTTTAAAAACTTATGAACTTTGTAGTTAATTGTAAGTATAGACAGTTTGTCTTTCATAACCAATAGTGATGTTGTTATTTTTGTTGTCATTCAGGGACACAATTGTGACTGAAGATAGGACATTCTATCCATGTTTGTCACTGAAGTGTCAAGATGCTGTTTGTGACTATGACGACAAGTTTGATGTGCAGAAAGTATTATAGGCTCTGGCTAACTCAGATTAGGGGCTTCTAGAATGATAACTGCATGTGATAAATGATTCTTGAATAACAGAATTTATTATTTTCATTTGTGCAGTTATTTCAGGTTGTTGGAAAGACCAATTAAAACTTTTGCTTCTATTGCCTAATATTCCCTAGTAGGGAACTATTGCTTCATAGTGTATGTCATTTATATGTCAATTTTTTAAAAAGGAACAAAAAAAGTGTATATTGGTATACATTAGACCATTTTAACTTGCAGGTCCTGAAGGGTATTGCCAGCAGTTCCTCTTTCCCACATGCTTTCTCAAAGAAACTATTGTTAATGCTAATACATTTGATGCACTCAGAAACATATAATTAGCATTCATAAGTTAAACAAATTAACAACACTGTTCAAGAAAACAAATGTGCCATCTGTGAATCCAAGTCTTAAGGAAATAAAGAGCCACCACGAAGATGAAACAAACCACTCTTGGCAGAAACTAAGCTTGGCATGGAGTTAGATGCCACTTGACATCACACTTTGCTTTTCAAAAGCCTCTTGGTTTCTAAAAATAACAATTATATTTATTTGTTTATTGTTTTTACCTCAGTACATCTTTCCACTCAGTATTGCTATGCCATTAAGTGTTTGATATGCTAATTGTGACATTATTGATGTGTGTAAATGGCAGATATATATGGGAAACTTTGTACACTTCATTTACAGACTGGATTAAACAAGTTATTATTAAGTAAAAAATAGTGGGTATAATTTATAAGGCCACAACATACAGCTGTGTAAGTCATGCAGAGCACAATTCCAGCTTATTCCACTCAAGTAGAGTGCAGTTTGAACACTGTACTCAGTTGTATAGTTCACATCAAGCATAGGTATTTGTGGCTGCTCAGGAGTTGATATGTCTTAGAAAAGCCTTTTTGGTATGCTTCCTGGAAAATAAGAAAGTAAGCATTCTTTTTAAAAATTTTTTAGATTTATTTTGTTTCAATTTTTTTTTCAATTACAGTTGACATTCAGTATTATTTTATATTAGTTTCTTGTGTACAGCATAGTGGTTAAACATTTATATAATTTATGATGTAATCCCCCTGATAAGTCTAGTACCCACCTGGAACCAGGCATAGTTATTATAATATTATTGACTATATTCCCTGTGCTGTACTCTACATTCCTGTGACTAGTAACTACCAATTTGTACTTCTTAAGCTCTTCTCCTTTTTCACCCAGCCATCCAACCCAGCTCCCGTCTGGCAACCATCAATTTGTTCTCTGTATCTATGAATCTGTTTCTGTTTTGTTCGTTTACTTTGTTCTTTAGATTCCACATATAAGTGAAATCATATGGTATTTGTTTTCCTCTGTCTGACTTACTTCACTTAGCATCATACCCTCTAAGTACATTCATGTTGTTGCAAATTATAAGATTTCATTCTTTTTTAATGGCCAAGCAATATTTCACTGTATATATGTACCACTTCTTCTTTAATCAGTTGTCTATTTTTTTGTTAATCCTCACCCAAGGATTTTTTTTTAAATATGTTTTTAGCCTGGCCAGTGTGGCTCAGAGATTGAACATCAACCTAGGATCCAGGTGATCGAGGTTCAATTCCCGGTCAGGGCACATGCCGGGGTTTCCGGCTCCATCCCCAGCAAGGGGCAGCCAATCTATGACTCTCTCACATCATTGATGTTTCTGTCTCTCTCTCCCTTTCCCTTCTTCTCTCTGAAATCAATAAAAACATATTTTAAAAAATATATGTTTTTATTGATTTTTAGAGAGAGGGGAAGAGACAGGGATAGATATGAACATCAGTGAGAGAAAAACATCAATTGGCTGCCCCCTACTGGGGATGGAGCCTGAAACCCAGGCATGTGCCCTGACCGGGAATCGAATCCTGACCTCCTGGTTGACGGGCCAGTGCTCAACCTCTGAGCCACACTGGCCTGGCGTGTTTACTTTTGTTTTAATTTTATCCCGAGTTCCTGAGATAATTTTTTATTGAAGCTCAATAAATATTTATTGTATAAATGAAAACGTGAGTGGATTAAAAGACTTTCAGAACTTTCTTTATAAATGTGATCAATTTCTTTAAACTACATAAATGACTTAATCTGCAGACACTGCCCTTCTGCAGCATCTGGTCTGAAAGTTCTGTGTTTGTTTCATTTCAAATTCAAAGCATCTGGTTTATCTGTCCCTTCCTTTCCATTCCCTTGGGGGTTTATCGCTTCTCACTTGGCTTTACTGCAAGATTTTCCTGTCAGTCTCCCCACCCGAGTGTTCACCACCTTCATCCTCCCCAAACATCTTCGTCTTCCGTTAATCCTCCCTGGGACATGCTTTTCATTGATTCTAGAAAACGGAAAGGAGAGGGAGGAGGAGAGGTGCGGGGAGACAGAGAGGGAGAGAGAAGCATCGATCGGTTGCCTCCCATACATGCTGGACTGAGGATTGAGCCCACAACCTGGGCATGTGCCCTGACCGGGAATCGAACCGCGATCTCCTAGATCCTAGGTCTATGCTCAACCCCTGAGCCATGACAACCAGGCCACACCACTCCTCTTTACTTGCTGCTAAGGACTACCTAGAAAAAAGTCAAACTCAGTTGATTAGCTTTCAAACCTGTCCATAAATTAGCCAAATCTCACTTACAAAGCTTTATCCCCAGTTTCAACCCGTAACTTACTTCACCAGGCCAGCTACCTCATGAATCTGCTGTACTTACTCCTACGTTATTCGCTTTACCTGGGAAGCTCTGTCAAGTCCTTCCCATCTCTCCAAATCCTTTCTATCATTTAAGGTGTGGATCACAAACCACTTCTTTCCAAAAGCTCATATCTCTCAATCAACTTGAGTACAAAACACAGTGTTATATGGTCATCTAGTCCTTCCTTGACCTAAGTACTTTCTGTTTTTGCTGATTACTAAGATGCTTTATGAAGCATACTTTGCCATTATAAATTACATATGTACATTTCCCACTACCTCTTCAATTAAATTGTAAGTTCTGCCCAGCCGGTGTGGCTCGGCCGTTGAGCATCAACCTATGATCCAGGAGATCATGGTTCAATTCCTGGTCAGGGCACATGCCGGAATTGTGGGCTCAATCCCCAGTCGGGGGTGTGCAGGAGGCAGCCGAACAATGACTCTCATCTCTGATGTTTCTCTCTCTCTCTCTCTCCCTTCCTCTCTGAAATCAGTAAAAGACATATTTTTAAAAATTTGTAAGTTCTTGGAAGGGCATCATTTTTGTAAGATACAGATCTATACTTCTTATTCTTCCACAGGTTTCTGTTTTGTTTTGATTTTTTTTTGCACATAGTAGGTACCCAAAAAATATTTGTTGAATGAAGTCTTTTAGCTCTTAAAATTGTACAATAAGATCTTTCTCTGGATTTAAATGTGAAGAGGGCTAAGTCATTAATAGATCCCTGAAAGAATATACTTCCATATTGAACTGAGGATAATAAAATATTTCTTGACCAGGTTGTGAAGAGTTGTGATTTTGACATATAAGAAACTCCAGAATATAACTGTAGAATGGTATAATAAATGTGAATGAACAAGTTGTCCATTTTGTATTAATTATAAAATCTTATGTGGCAAATAGTACTTTGTCAATATTTTTACTAGTTTTGTTATATAACTGAAAACTTATCAATTAAATATAAAAGACAAACTAATATTTTACTAAGTAATATCTTCCATAAATGGGAGTTTCTAAGAATTTCTGTTTAAGAAAGCATCTATGTTAGTATTTTGTTTCCATATGAACAGTCATCACACAGACATCAGTCTGTATGACATAAACAAGTAGGATAGATTTAGCTTTTGGCCTAGAATGTGTTTATAAGCTTTTATAAAGCATGTCAAAACATCTGTCCACAACAGAACTATCACAGTCTACCCACAAAAGAAACCCAACAGAGTGCACAAAATGACACAGTATTAGGTAAAAATAGTTTAGTCAATTCCCTGCAACTGGCCTCCCTGAAGATGTGCTGTGAAGTTATTAGGCCGGTGAAGGACTCTTCCTCTCATCTTCTGAAACAAAGCATATCTGATAACAGGGAGAGTGAAGTGGCTCTAAATTCCAGTCCCACTCACACTATTAATAGAGCTACTTTTCCCTGAATGGTGCCTATCTAGTTGCCCTTTTGCTATATCAGCTGTCTCAAAGCAGCTTATGAGACCATACAGGAAAATTTTCTCTAACACTCCTTCATAGCTAGTATAAACCAGGAGCTAAAAAACTCAAATGTTGTAAAAGAAAATAGGTATGTGGGCATATCAGAGAGAACATTTTTAAAAAGTAGAATAAAGACATAATTTGCATTACAAAAGATTACACTTGCACTACAAAAGCAGATTTAAACTAAAAGATGTGTGCCACAATCATATAACACCTGGATAGGAAAAGAAACCTAATATGTATCTAATACAGGAAGGATATGATTAAGTTAGGCATCAAAAATATTTATCAAACATCCAGATAGTGATTGCTGTGCGGTGACAAGGCTGTGGATTTGGTGATAAGGAAATTTTGATATAGGGAAAATATTCTGCATCTGTGGCTTTGAGAGTAGCAGTATTTAATATGTACAATTGTTATATCTTCACTTGATCCACATTTTCACTGTGCTCTGGGCCTTACAAATTATGTAATCAGTCCTCTCTGGGCTGCTCAGCTTGTCCCATTCATTCACTGGCAGATGGTTGTGAGGCGTGCTCTGTCTCTTGGGAAGTTTGCTTTATTTCTTTAAATTTGTTTTTCTTTTTTAAAAAGTATAGTTATATTATAAAGAATTAGAAAACAGGTTAGCAGGAAAATTAAATCATCCTCAATATTCTGAAAGGCAGAGACATTTTAACTAGCATCTCTTCATACATCATAATGATGTTTGGTGTCTAGTCAGAAGAATAAAAAATGATTCATTACTTTATAGTATAGTATAAACTGTGAACCATGTAAGTAATTACAAAAAAGATGTGCATGTGAAAAGTAGACTATCCCTTGAGAGATGCACAGAGACTATCCCTATTGTATGCATTTTCCATTGCTATATAACAAATTACCACAAATTCAGCAGTTTAAAACAACACAAATATACTATCTCACAGTTTCTGTAGGTCAGAAATCTAGGCATAGTGGAAATGGGGTATGTCCTCAGGGTCTCACCAGGCTGAAGTCAAGCCTGGGCTGTTTTTCATCTAGGTCCTTTTCCAGGCTCACATGGTTGTTGGTAGAATTCATTTCCTTGCCGTTAATTGTAGGATTGAGGTCCCTGTTTCTTTACTGGCTGTCAAGCAGAGGCTATTCTTGGCTCCTGGAGGTTGTCCACATGCCTTACTACATGCCTCCCTCCATTTTTAAACCAGCATGGTGAGTCTTCCTGTGCTGTGAATCAATGACTTCTGCTACCAGCCAGAAAAACTCTCTGCTTTTAAATGGCTCATGTGTATGCCCGGTTGCGTGGCTCAGTGGTTGAGCATGACCTATAATCCAGGCCATCTCAGTTTGATTCCTGGTCAGGGCACATGCCTGGGTTTTGGGCTCGATTCCCAGTAGGGGGTGTGCAGGAGGCAGCCAATCAATGACTCTCTCATCATTGATGTTTCTCTCTCTCTCTCCCTCTCCCTTCCTCTCTCTAAAATCAATAAAGACATATTTAAAATAAAAAATAAAAATAAAGGGCTCACGTGCTTAGGTCAGGTCTACGCAGATAATCTCCCTGCTGTAAAACCTAATCACAGTAACCCGGCCGGGCGTGGCTCAGCGGTTGAGCATCGACCTAGGATCCAGGCGATCGGGGTTCGATTCCAGGTCAGGGCACATGCCCAGGTTGCAGGCTCGCAGCCGATCAATGACTCTCTCATCATTGATGTTTCTATCTCCCTCTCCCTCTCCTTTCCTCTCTCTGAAATCAATAAAGATATATTTAAAACAAAAACAAAAACAAAACCTAATCACAGTAGTAAAATACATTAAGTTCACAGAACTGGGATTATTGGGGACTACCCATGGCATGTACACCAGGGAGTGGACCATTTTAGAATTCTGCCTACCAGGACAGGAGGTTCCTCTTTCTCTATCCAATCCTATTATGCCTTTAATATGTCTTTTTCAATTCACATTTAACTCTAATATATCTATTTTATAAACTCACATTTCAGTATAGTAAAAAATAGCCATAAACAATTTGCTTATCTTTGGGGGAAGCATAAGGATTTTTTGTTTACAAAGAAAACAGTTTAGAGAACAAGAATCTTAAAGTTTCATAAACCTAGTTAGTGTGTATCGATATGTTTGTTTCATTAAATCTAATACAATCTAATCTAATGAATAATAACCTATATATTCAATTTAGATATGTTTATTTAAAAATAAAGATTAAGCCTGGCCCACATGGCTCAGTGGTTGAGCATCGATCTATGAACAAGGAGGTCAAGGACGATTTCCGGTCAGGGCACATGCCTGGGTTGCAGGCTTGATCCCCAGTAGGGGCGTGCAGGAGGCAGCCCATTAATGAGTCTCATCAGTGATGTTTCTATCTCTCCCTCACCCTCCCTCTCTCTGAAATCAATAAAAACATTAAAAAAAGATTAAGATCATATTATCTAGAAATAATCAAACATAAGACTTAGAAAAGATTAACACAATACAAAAAATATTTGTCACAGATATGACAATATTAGTATACCCCATATATGAAATACTCAGAAAAATATATAAGAAGACCCTATAGGTAAATGAGAAAAGGACATATCCAGAAATAGAAATGACTTAGTAAAGTTGGACCTCAGTGAACTAACATTTATTAAATGCATAATATGTGTGTGGGGTGCTGGAATATATGACAAGGGCAGGACTATTCAGGTACAGATACCGTTATGTTTGTGGCCAGCACCTATTCTTATTGTTTGGTAATTTTGTTCTGATTGGTTGAAGCCTGTGCTGTAGTGGTTGCTAAATATATTGAATATTACCACTGAGTGTATGATGTGTTTTTTATTACCTTGTAATAGGCTAAATAATAGCCACCCAAAGATATCAGGTCCTAATTCCTGGAATCCATGGTGCGTTATAAGGAAAATGGGTTTTTGCAGATGTGGTTAAGGATCTTTAGATGGGGAGATTGTCCTGTATTATCTGGGTGGGCCCTAAAATGCAATTACAAGCATCCTTGTAAGAAAGAGGCAGAGGAAGATTTGCTATAGATAGGAGAAAGCAATGTGAC
The DNA here is from genome assembly GCF_054644295.1 of Miniopterus natalensis. Classification (NCBI taxonomy): domain Eukaryota; kingdom Metazoa; phylum Chordata; class Mammalia; order Chiroptera; family Miniopteridae; genus Miniopterus; species Miniopterus natalensis. Next base: position 42,771,835 of record NC_142088.1, read on the forward strand.
CATGAGGCAGAGATTGAAATGATGCAGCCACAAGCCAAGGAATTTTGGCAGCCAACGGAAGCTAGGACAAGAAACAAATTCTCCCCTACAGCCTCCCATGGAGGGTGGACCTGCTGACACCTTGATTTCAGCCCAGTGAAAATGTCTTGAACTTTTGGCTCCTGGAACTGAGACAATAAGTTTCTATTGTTTTAAGCTACCAGTTTGTGTTAATTTGTTACAGCAGCCACAGTAAACTAATACAATGCCTAATTTAGTAAATCTTCAAAACAATCTTCAAAACTATCTTCATTTAACACATAAGGAAATTGAGATATTGAGAGCCTAGTAATTTATGCAATCCAGAGCTAGAATTAAAATTCAGGTCTTCTAATCCACAGCAGAGCTTTTTACCACCATGCTGCATTAGAAATTAAAAATGAGATATTACAATTTCTTTTTCTTTTTAAAAAATACATCTTTATTGATTAGGGAGAGGGAGAGGAAGGAAGGAGAGAGAGAGATAGAAATATCAATGAGAGAGAGTCATTCATAGCTGCCTCCTGCACATCCTCTACTGGGGATGGACCCCGCAACATGGGCATGTGCCCCAACAGGGAATCGAACCGCAATCTCCTGGATCATAGGTCGATGCTCAACTGCTGAACCATGCTGGCCAGGCAAGATATTATAATTTGTTTCTAGAGGAACTAGGACTGACTAACCCTCCCACTGTAAACAATATGAAAACTGGACAAAGTACATAAAATAACAGTTTTCAGGAACTGAGCAATAGGCAGTGCAGGACTGTGATCCCCAAGAGAAGGGAAACAAATGAGGTAGCTCTATAGTTGCTTATATTTCTGCCTGGAGACATTTTCCAGCCCAAGGTGCAGGGAGGGGGAATCCCAAGCCGACTATGGTAGTGTTGCTGAATTGAAGAGATGGAGATAAATTTGAAGAGGCAGAAATGGCAGGGCAGTGTACCAGACAGGAAGGAGCTAAATTGAGAAAAAGTTCCAGAAATCTGGAAGGGGAAATATCACCTTGAGTCTGTGGTTGAATACTAAGCCACACATACATAGGGTGAAACTCCATGAAGTCTGGGCAAAGAATGATCCCAGGAAATATAAACAATTTCCAAAGTTCACATGTAGCTGGAAGACATCTGAGTTCCAATCAGGCCCAGACGCACTGGGTTTGATCCACTGGGGAACAAAAAAGAAAAGGGGAATAACAATGATTACATTAAAGAGGCAAAAGAAAAAAAGATGGATAGAGGGATGGATAGATATGTGATAAAACAAGCACAGTAAAATGTTAACGCTAAAATCTGGATAGTAGGTATACATGTGTTCACTGCAAAATTAAAGGGTTATTAAGGGAATATGAAAAACGTTATGCCCATAAATTTCACAATTTACATAAAATGAACAAAGTCCTTGAGAGACACTATGGTGGTTTCAAAGTATGTCTACACATTCTTTGACTCCCTCTTCAAAGAGGAAGTCTAATTCCCCTCCCTTTGAGCATGGGCTTGACTTAGTGCTTCCTTTTAACAAATAATAGAATATGGCAGAAGTAATGGCATGTGACTTTGGAGACTAGGTCACAAAAGGCTTTGTAGTTTCCTCTTTGCCCTTTCTCTTGGATAGCAGCTCACTTGGCAGGAAACCATATCTTTAGGACACTCAAGCAGCTCTTTGGAGAGCGAGGCCCATGTGGCTGGAAATTGAGGCCTCCTGCCAACCACCAACAATAAAATGAGACTTTGTGATAACAATCAGTGAGAAACTGAGGCCTCCTGCCAAAAGCCATGCAAGTGAGGCATCTTGCAAGCAGATCCTCCAGCCCTAGTCATGCTTTCACATTACTGCCTACCATACATCTTGACTAACTTGAGATCCTGAGCCAGAACCCAGCTAAGTGCTTGTAAACTCCTGACCCCCAGACACTGAGATAATTAATGCTTAGTTTTAAGCTGTTAAATTTTGAGGTGATTTACTATGCAGCAAGATAATAGTCAACTACCAAAGCTTACTCAAGAAAAACTAGACAACCCAAATAGCCCTATATCTATTAAATAAATTGCATTAGTTAAAAGCTTTCCAACAAAGAAAACTCCAGGCCTAGATGGCTTCATTATTGAATTCTACCAAACATTTCAGAAATAATACCAGCTATTAGTCTGTTGCTCCTTTCCATGTCATTCCCCCCCCCCCCCCCCCCCCCCCCCCCCGGCTTCTTTAGGCTTTTTCCATCCTTGGTTATCAGTAGATTTCATGTGGTTTTCTTTTGATCCTGTTTAGGGCTTATAAGGAATTTTGAATCTGTAGTTTGATGTTTTTCATCAATTTTGTGAAGTTTCCAGTTGTTATCTCTTAAAATATTGCTTATTTTCTTTCTAGACACTGATTTCCTGTGTTACATCTTACTATATTTTCTATGTCTCTTAACCTCTCTTCTATACAGTGAAACCTTGGTTCTCGAACTTAATTCATTCCAGGAGGCTGTTCAAAAAGCAATTTGTTCAAAATCTAAAATTTTTTCCCATTAGAAATAATGTAAATTGAATTAATTCATTCCAGACCCACAAATGATTCCCCGTTTTAATCTTTCTTATATACATGTCTAATGCACTGTTTAATCTATGTATAAACACTTTTCTTAAATTTACTGAACCACCCCCTACTAGCCTTAAACAAAATTTTCATATATCACTGCCTCCGAAATGCTATCACTGGCTAACTACTTATTATTTATCCAAAACAACAATTTTTCTACCTCTTCAGTTGCCAGTGATTGTTTTGTGAGCACGTTCACACCCTTAGCAACATTAGCACTCTTGATGGCTTCTTTATGTTTTAAAATTGTGCTAATTGTCAGTTTCTCCAGCAACAAAAGCATTCTCTTCTTTGTTGCCTGAGAGATGCTTTTTTTGTCATGCTGAGGTATTTTTATTTTTTGTCATGCTGACGTATCTGCATGAAAGGGTTTTCAGGTTGAAAACTCAAGTTTTGGTCAACAACCAAGGCATTTTTTCCTTGAACAACTTGGTTGAGAATGGAACTGTTCAAGATGGGATGCCCTAGCTGGTTTGACTCAGTGGTTCGAGCATCAGTCTCCCGACTGAAGGGTCGCAGCTTTGATTTCTGCCAAGGGCATGCACCTGGATTGCAGGCCTGATCCCTGGTCCCATCAGGGGACGTGCAGGAGGCAACCAATCGATGTCTTTCTCTCAAATTTGAGGTTTCCCTCTCTCTCCCTTCCACTCTCTCTGAAAAGCAATGGAAAAAATATCCTCAGGTGAGGATTAAGAAAAAAAAAAAAGATGGGAGACGTTTTAAGAATCACAGTTTGACTGTTTTTTCATTGTTTTGTTTGTCTGCATCATTCTGGATATTTTCTCCTAACGTGTTCATTCACTAATTCTCTCTTCAGCTATGCTTTTTCTGTTGTCAAATCCATCCATCAAGATTCTAATTTCAGTCACAGTAATTTTCAGCTTTAGTATCTCTGTTTTTAAATATTTTTCAATTCTTGCCCAAACTCTCCTAAGCTTGTGTCTGAAAACTCCAATATCTGGCTGTGCTGCAGATGTTTAAATGGAAGCTTCTACTGGTGTTTCTTGCTGTGGCTTTTTATTGTGTATCCTACAGTGTACTTGCAAAATTGTTTATAGACTTGAGGCCTACTGCATTAACTTTCTATTGCTACATAACAGTATTACCACAAACTTAGTGTGTTAAAGCAATACACATTTTTTACCTCGTAGGTCCAGTGGGTGAGGAGTCCAAGCACACAGCTCAGCTGGGGACTCTGTTTCAGGATCTCACAAGGCTGCAATCAAGGTGTCAGCCTAAGCTGTGATCTCAGCTATGGGTCCACTGGGAAAAGATCCGCTTTCAAGCTCACGTGGTTAGAGCATTTAGTTTCTTGCAGACTGCTGGACTAAGGGCCTACTTCTTGCTAACTGTTGGCCAGAAGCCACCCTCAGTTGTGTGTCACGTGGCCCTCTCTAAAGGCCAGTTCATAACATGGCAGCTAGCTTCAAAATCAGCAAGGGAGGGTTCAGTAAGATGGGTATTAGAATACAATGTAATCATGTACACATAATCACACAGATCCCGTCATCTTTGTGGCACCATATTGATTAGAAGCAAGTCATATTTCCCCTGCTCCACACACAAACAAGGCATACCAGGTTACAGGGATCATGGGGGGCCACTTTAGAGTCTGCCCATATACCAAGCATGTTAACTTCCTTTTGAGAGAATTTATATTTGTTTCTGCCAAGCACCTGGGAACTCAAAAAATCTTAGATAACCTCAATCCAATTTCAGGTACTGAGAGTATTCAAAGCTGAGGTGCTATCCCTGTGCAAGTGCTTAATTCTAGGTCATTCTTTCCCCTCTTCAATAATTCTTACTCCTTTTGGGATTCTTATTCAAAGTAAGGGGAAAGGTTTATCATTGCAGGCCTCTTCCCGTTACCATGAGATTGTCAAGATAACTACTCAGCATCTCAGACACCAATTACATAATTAGCCAACACTTCTAGGAAAAAGCAGCTCACCTACTTGGGTTTCTGTGTTTGGTAACAATTGTCTATTGTTGTCAGCTCTCTCATGTCTTTAAGCAGACATTTTAAAATTTTTGTTTAGCTATCAGCTTTTCTAGATGTGCTCATTAGAAAATGTGGTCCAAATTACAATAAATGAAAGCCTTTTTTTTTTACTCCCATAATTTGTAATTTGTTACTGGCCTTGACATGTAGAGAAATGATAATCTATAACAGTAAATGAGTTTAAACATAATCTAACCTATTAATCTAAAATTTTACTTTTTCAACCTAAAAAAAAGCAAATTAAAAAGTACCAAATTTTCCCCATGAAATTACATTGAGCATTTCTATTTCTGGAGCTTTCCATAATGGAAAAGAAAATCCGAATATTATTACATAATGGCTATATATGCCTAAAACATGAATGTCTAGAAATTAGCATGAAATTATCAAATTTTACATCCCTTATATTCTGCTAATATCCCTATATGAAACAGCAACTTAAATGTTCACTATTCCTACAAATTATCACTCAAGACTGCACAAGTATGAATAATACACTGATTAAACTGTATACTTGAGTTATAGTTGTGATTCTGATATAAAATTATTTGAGGAACGTTAATTTGTATTTAATTTTAAAAGGAAAGCCTGAAATTGATGAAAACTTGGGTAACAGATATTGCATCCCTATCTTTAAAGTACACTGATTTGGGAACAGAACATTATATATATTTGGGCTTACGTGAATAAAGCATCAGGCTTATTTTTAAGATTTGTAAATACTGGACATGCTTTTGAAATAAATATCTAAGAAAGTAAAATATATGACTATTCTCTCTGAGAATAAAAATAATATAATCTATTAATCACCTTTGGTAGAAACCACTAGTTGCACTTACCTTAATTCTGTACTCCTTTTTTCCAAATTTTCCCAGCCATATGACTATCTAAAATAAACACTGTATTTCTCATCCTTCCTTGCAATTAGGTGAGGGCATTGTGACTAAGTTTTGGCCAATGCAATTTTATATATATATAATTTTTAATCCTCACCCGAGAATATTTTTTCCATTTCTTTTAGATGGAGTGGAAGGGAGGGAGGCCGGGGGAGGGGAGAGAAACATCAATGTGACAGAGACACATTGATTGGTTGCCTCCTGCATGCGCCCCCAGGGAATGAACCTGCAACCCAGGTACGGAATTGAACCCTTGACCCTTTGGTGCACAGCCTGATGCTCTAACCACTGAGTCACACCAGCCAGGGCTGGCCAATGCAATTTAAATAAGAGGTGCAACTCACTGCTTTCCTTCTTGCTGGCCAAAACATTGATGTGAGGGTTGGAGCTTGAACAACAATCTTGTATCATGAGTTAGTAGCCAAGTGCTCAAGTTGGTAGAGCAACACAGCAGCCTTGAAAGATACTTACCTCTGGAATTCTTTTAAGTGAGAGGGGGGGAAAATTTTTTTTTAGCCACTGGTATTTGGGGTTTTAGTTTTATGCTGCCGTACCTAATTTTAACTGATACACATTTCATTGTTGGCATATTACTTCTTTATTAGAAACTGTAAATGAGAAATTATTTCAACACCTGAAGACCAAACTACAACACAAGATTCCATAGGCTCAAGATTTTGAGACATTCTGGAAAGAGTTTTCTGTAAAGTATATCCTTTCCGTGGCATGGCAACATCATTTTTCTTTAAAAAGGTTATTGGGCAAAGATCATTTCCACCATCACCAATATAAACAATTTGTGTATAATTCACTCCCTGTTGTAACTGTTTATCTATAAATTCTACCAAAACTACATTTTTGCAAAGATTTCTGGGGCACCTATTGCAAGAATGAGCATGATAATTTTCCACAGTAAGATGGCCACTGCCATCAAAAGCTGCTGGATTTGTAAACACTTTATCAAACACATCATGAAAACTGGTAGCTTCTAAAACCCAATCAATGAAGACAGAGTTTGAATCTGAAATGATAATGCAATCAAACTTATCCTTGTTCTTTCTTATAAAGTTTAAAAGCTCCACCATCCCTGGAGTGAAAGGCATTGATGTCACTGTTCTTTTCATTTCATCTTCTCTTACACCTTCATCTCCCAAATACTTAAAGACTCTGCCCATAAATTCTGTCCAAAATCCTTTTTTATAGGAATCTTGTAGTTCAATAGGAAGTTTTTTCTCTGGAGCACACTGTACAATCCAGGTGTCACTATTGTCATCTATGATTGTATTGTCAAAGTCAAAAACCAGCAAAATTTTCATGGTTCTAAAACAGATTTGGGTTACCCTGAAAAAGAAGAAATATTATTCCCTAAACACTCTGTTTATATATCTAGCTCTTATTTTACAAACATTGCTGTTAATCTGCTCAAATATAGGATGAATACAAACAAATTAAAATAATTAAGCATTTTAGGACCACCATTTAAGCATTTTTTCTTAAGAAGCAAAGTTCATATTTGAGTATTTTAAGTGAATAGAAAACAGAATATCTTAAAAGGATATCCACGCTATTATTGTGGTCCTAAAGGGATTAATCCTTGAGCATTCAGAATTAAGCTATTGAGAGAAGTACTGAAACAATTATTCTCTTAAGTCTAATTTAGAAAAGTTTTAAAATAATACAGAAAAAAATGTATGCTAACCATTCTTATTGTTTTTATCATTACAGCCAAACTTACTAGTCTAAAATATTTACAGTCATCTTCATATATTAAACAACAGGTCTCTGTGTACTAACCAAAATTCAGACCTAATTTAAAATAACATGAAATCATGCAAACTTTAAATAATTTTTTAAAAAGTGCTTAGCTTGAAATCAATTTCTAATATGAATGCCAATGTTATAACTAAATGGTTGCCTGACGCTGTACTTGAAATTCTAAACAAATTACTTGAAGTGGAGGTCAGGTCAGTTCTTCTAGACTAGTAATAACTTTAGTTAACAATTTTTACATTTATTTATTTATTTTTAGAGAGAAGGGAAGGGGGGAGGGAGAGGGAGAGAAAGAAACATCAATTGGTTGCCTTCTATATGTGCCCTGACTGGGAATCGAACCTGCAACCTTTTGGTGTGTGGGTCTACACTCTAAACAACCAAGCCATACTGGCCAGAGCTTTATCTTTATTTGTATTTTCTCTAAATAGTTTAGCTGTGGAGTGCTAAATAATCAGGATATACTTGAGTAATCACATTACTTATGATACGACAATTACTTAAATCTTTTTACTTTAAAAGATAATGAAGGTTATTCATTATAAATTTCAAGAGGAAAGGAAAGAATAAGTTGGTCAACAGAAGGTATGAATGAAAATTATCATGTAAAAATGATAAGTAACTATAGATTACCCAAATAAAAGCTATAATTAGTATGTATAGACAATTTTTTTTTATAAAACAGTAATATTTTTAGAGAGATCACTATATACTAGGCACTAAACGAAGAACTTTATAATTATCTCACTTAACTATCATAATCCTATTAAGTAGGAATTATCATCCTCATCTTAAAGATATGTAAACTAGTGCTTAAGTATTAGGTTGGTTAAGTATTAGTTAAATGGAAGAGCTGGAATTTGGACTCAGGTCTGCTTGACTTCAAAATTCATGCTTTTAAGTACCACACTCTAGTGTCTAAGAAATAGAATATTTGAAGACTGAATACTAAGGTCACTTTGATGAAAAAATGTTTAATTACATGAAAACATCCGTTAGAGTACACACTAACTATAATACTGTATCTGTGATCTACTTCATAACCATTCTGAAGTTTTAGCAAGAAATTCTAAAAAGAAAAGTGAAGAACCCCACAAATAAGAGAAAGAAGAGATTAAAAATGTAAAACATGTCATTAACCAATGTTACCCCAATAAACTGAATTAAATTTAAGAAAGGAAAACATGGCATTTAACCACATGCATTGTCTGGTTTATAACGATAGCCAGCAGGTGAAACTGAGGGTAGAGCTTATTACCCATATAAAAGTAAGTATTTAGTGTCTCTTAATTTAGAATATCTGGAGAATAATTAATCTAGAGGGGTATCTCATATTGTGTGAATTTAAATATATACAGGGTGGGGTAAAAGTAGGTTTACAGTTGTTCCTATGGAAAATAATACAATAAATAATAATACAATAATAAACTGTATATACCTACTTTTGCCCCACTCTGTAATATCCTGAGACTCTGTATCCTTGTATCTCTAAATGCTTAATCCAGGTGTCTCTGACTGGCTCCCAGAGGTTTAAGAGCAGAATTCACTTTCCCATAGAAATAATGTAATAAATTGCAATAAGGCATAGTTGACAATCACATTAGGACTGTACCTAGGCATATTTTAAATTAAACATTATTTTTAAGCATTCTGAATTTAAATTTTTTTCAAATGTAACTCATTGTTGGTTAAAAACTGCCTCAAATTAGCTACAAGTTACTAAAATTCCAGAACCATTAATGTAAAAATAATAAGATGCCATAAGTCTGACATATATATCTCATATATATAACTATATGTTAATATAGTTTCACTGCTGACTATTAATTTCTATCTATAAGTGAACTTTTCTTAATTTCATATCTTTTTATATTAGTTTTTCTCACCACTCAACATAAACCTTTATTAAAAATACTTACCCAATTTAGTATTTCTAAGACAATCTTACTTCAGCAAAGAGCTTTGGTTAAACAGTCATGGCAATCTTCAGTTTTAAACACCAGCCTGTTTCTAACCAACATTACTCCTACTCTATATGCAGGGAACAAAGTCTTCTGGTTTGGAGCAAAGGAACAGAGACTTCTTAACTCCTAAAATTAATAAAAGTTTAAGATATTTTTAAGCTTAGGTTTTCTAATGATGCTATTTTCTCTTACATCAGAAAAGCAGCTATTGGCAACAGGAAAAACAAATTTTTGATTAAACAAAAACCTTAAATACAAAACAGGGAATGTTACATACATATAAGTTTTTATCTGGTGGATAAAATCACGTGTTAGGCTGATTATGTTGAGAATACAAATTCCATTTTTTTCTTTTTACTTGTGAGATTAGTAAAACAGACAATTACCACATTCTGTTGTCAATAAACGTGAAAAGATTTTGCATAGTTGACGTCTCAAAAATTAAGGATGTGCACAAAGATTCAGTTTTAAGAATGTGAATCTATTTTGTAACCAATTTGTCAAAATTCCCGAAATAGTTATTAACTTTCTCTACAAAAGCAGGAGCAGCATATATTCTGTTATCTGTAATGCTTCTACAGTCTATCAATAACCTATGTGCTTTTAATAATAATGGAAACTAGAAACAGCACAGACATCCAAGAATTGGGGACAGTTAAATAAGACATGTAGTCTTGAAATGTTTATTGTTCATTATAATAAAGATTTGGGTTCCTTAGCCTAACTCCATGTGCATGTGACTTCTGACTATGTTGAGACTGGGGTAAAACTGTTGATATTCTGACTATTGCTACTGCTGTAATTCACCTCTAACCTAGGGGGTCTGCATCTTCTACAAAACTGTGGCAAGCTAAGTTGTTAGCATGCAAGTAGGGTAAAATCTCTTTCCCAGTTCTTGGCATTTTAAAAATTGTGCTTCCAAAAAACAAACAAAAAAAACACCCACCAATATTGTATGTGCAAAAGCTAATTTTTGTCAACAATATTTTATTAATCCTTCCATACTTACCAGCATTATTACAGTGGAACATCTGATAGAAAACCTGAAGAAAAATAGTACAACTATGTGTTAGAACTTTAGTGATTAAAAATGTTACCTCCTTCCTTCCCGAATGACTCCGGTTTGGTGCCTAGAAAGTACGTATTGTAGCCAACTAGCTTATAACGAAATCATTTATACCTCGATGTGTTAGAAAATATCGTTTGAAACCAAGCCAGCATCCACTCTTAATAGATTTTGGTGTCCTTAGAGGTCTGATTAGTCCTCAAATGCATTCAATTTACCGTATTTACCAAGCAATTTAAAATATATTGGAGGTCCTAATACGAATGTTCTGAGACAGCATCCAAGTTTCAACATTCTTATACTTAAAAAACTAAGCCCCATCTAGCCCAGATCATGCCTTAGAAACGAAAGTATTTAAAAATCGATTTTCTGCCCATTAATCCCTGGGTTTCTGTTGCTAAAGGAGAGCTCTGCCCTTCACCGTCCACGCGCGAGGAAATCCGCGCGCCGCCCACACCGAGCGCAGGCCCGGCTCTTCCACGCACCTGCCGGGTCCGCCCGGAAGGCAGGCGCGGGGACCTGGCTGGGGTCGTCCCGCGGAGGTCCGTGACGGATGCGCATGGGAGCCCCAGGCCGGGCCGGGTCCCCAGATCTCCTCGCTGGCCCAGGCCAGGAGTCGTGGCCTCCGCCCCGCTTCCGCACAGTGTCCGGGCGCCAGTCCGCGGGGACGCCCCGCTCCGACACGGGCTTCGGCTGTCCGCGCAGGCGCAGCCTACGCTCTCCAGCTACGCCGCCAACCGCTGCGCGCTCTCCGTTCCTCGGAGGCAGCCGACGTCACTTCCGGCGCGTTGCTAAGCAACTGCGCGGCGAGTCAAACACTCAGCGGGCTGGAGGCTGCAGCGCTCCGCGTCGGAATCGCTATCCCAAGCCTCAGAGCGCCATGGGCACCTCTTCAGAGACGCTGGTGCGGTTGGGGAGGCGCAGGGGACAGGCGAAGGAAGGCCCGGGTGAGCTAAACCGGCCCATGCCGGCCGGCGTGGGGATTGTGTCTGACCCCCAGGCACGGGGTGAGAGGCGAGGGTGCCAAGCGAGGGCGCCTAGTCCAAGTGAAGTGGACGCCACCAAGTCAAAAGCAGCGTTGGGTTCTATGTAAATTGGACAGTTTTGCCCTCCGGCGAATTGTTGGGTGGTAAAAGTTTACATAAACAGAGGTGGAGAAAAAATAAGAATTAGGGTGACCCAGTTGACCTGCGCGGTCGCAGCTGCAAGAGTCTGGCGTTGACCTGACTCAGAGCTCACTAGGTCTGATTGATCTGATCGACCTGGCAGGATAAGGAGATTCTCGTTGCCCCCGGTGCCTCCTTTGTTTCCTCTTGGCGCTTCACAGTAGCAGCCTCCGATAAGGCTGCTTCCTCTTGTGGTCATTGGATGGGTACCTATCAGGCCTTCATGCGTCCCTGTTCATATCTAACTTGAGAGTCACTCTCAGATGGCTTTACCGGAAGAACAAGGAAGGACTTTTCTAAAAGTCTCAAATAAATCTCTTCTATTTATTTGTTTTTTACAGAAATAATTATTGGAAAGGGAGATGCAAGTATCCTTAATTAATGAGGCTCACCCTAAGAACAGTAGTCAGTTCTCCAAGTTACATTGCTGGTACTCAATTAGAAGGGGTTGAATGGAGTCGATTACAATGTCTACAACCCCAATAGATGAACATTTCCAAAGTTACCCATTTATAAACTACTACTTGGTTAACTTTGAAAAATGTTTTTATAACACCCGTTGGAATAGGTATTATTGCTCTCAACTTTAAAGATGTTGATACTAAGCCTCCAAGAAGTTAAATGATTTGCCCAAGTTTACACAGTAAGGAAATGACCAAGCAAGGACTCAAATCTGTGTCTTCTGATTTTAAGGTTTTGTATACTTTCTTTCTTTCTTTTTTTTTTTTTTAAAGGTTTTGTATACTTTCCACTTAATCCCAGCTGTTCTTAAGATAACAAGAATAAAATTATTATTTGAAAGAACTTTTAGATATCATGCCAATATAGACATGTCTGAGAAAAATATCACACACTCTTCTTGAAAGTTTTTAATATTCATTTTTTAAACTTTATTAGAAATAAAGAACTCTAAAGAAGATCAAGTTCTCTGTCCACCTCTTCTACCTAGCAAAGTAGATCTCCAGCAGGTCACCATAATTCCACACAATGAGTGGGAAAGGATTCGAGGTAGCCTTGACAGTTTGACAAGAAAAGCAGCAAGCCTTCGTGCAGAAAGAAAGGAAAAGAAAGAAATGCATCTCCGATCCCAAGAAGTGGTAAAACATTGGACTAATACATATGCAGTTAAGTATTAACCACCCAGGAGTACACAAGCACTGAAGGCTTACTCTTTTTTCTTAGCACTCTTATAAATATTTTTTATATGTAAAATATAAAAATGCATTGACTAGCCAGTCTTGCTCAGTGGTTAGAGCGTCGGCCTATGGACTGAAGGATCCTGAGTTTGATTCTGGCCAGGGCATGTACCTCGGGTGCAGGCTCCATCCCAGGCCCTAGTGGGGGCGTATCCCAGAAGCAACCAATAGATGTTGCTTGAAAGTTTTTAATATTCATTAAAATGTGAAGATCTCTCACATTGATGTCTCTCTCTCTCTCCCCCCGCCTTCCTCTCTCTTTGAAAAGCAATGGAAAAATATCTTGGGTAAGAATTAAAAATACATCTATATATCTTTTTTGTTGAAAGTATTACATATGTCCCCTTCCCCACCCCTCCATTAACCCCCTCCGCCCCACTCTCACCCCCTCCCTAGGCCTTCCCTGCACTATTATTGTCTGTCCTTGGGCTACACATATATTCATATAAGTTCATTGGTTAATCTCTTCTCGCCCCCCCCTTCCCTCTGAAATGATCTACTTTCTATAATAAATTTCACTCAACATGAAATTCTTTTATGTTGTTATGTGTATCAATTATTCATTCATTTTTATTGCTGAGTGGTGTTCCATTGTATGGATTTAACAATTTGTTTATCTGTTCAGTTGTTGATGATTTGACATCAACCAAATGTTGATATTTGAGTTGTTTCCAGGTTTTGTCTACTGTATAAATAAAGCTGCTTATGAGCATTCATTTGTAAGTCTATGTATGGACATATGCTCTCATTCTCTTGGGTAAGTATCTTGGTGTAGAATAGCTAAATCATATGATAGATGTATGTTTAACTTTGTAAGAAACTTCCAAACTGTTTTGAAAGTAGTTTTTACATTCCCACCAGGAGTTTATGAGAGTTCTGTTTCCTCCACAATCTCACCAACTTGCTGTGGTCAAACATTCTAATATAATTCTTAATTATAGACATTCTAATGGGGGTAAAGTATTATCTCATTGTAGTTTTAATTTGAATTTCTCTAATTACAATGATATTGAACATCTTTCCATGAACTTACTTTCTATCTGTATATCTTCTCTTGTTTAAATTTTTATTTTAAAAAATTGTTTTAAATAATCACCCAAGGACATGTTTTTTTTAATTTTTCTAGAGAGAGGAAGGGAGAGAGAGAGAAACATTAATGTGAGCTATTTGTCACAATATATATTATTTATTTTTGGGAAGGGACATAGGACGCTAGTAGTACCTTGCTTTAGGAACAGTGTTCATAATTTATTCTTTTTTTTCCTGGAAGAGGGAAGAATTATATTATGACTGATATCATACACATAATATATGACATTCTGAAAAAGGCAAAACTATAGGGAAAGAAAACAGATCAGTGGTTGCTGGGGCTGCAGGTGGGGGGAGTGATTCACTATAAACAGGAGCTGAGGGAATTTTTTCAGAGGATAGAACTGTTCTGTAAGTGATGGTAAGCATTTTAAAAACAATACATCAAAAAAGGATGTGTGTAAATTATGCTCTAAAAACACCTCTGTCCTTAAAGGGATAAGGGAGTGGAATATACCTCCTGTGTGTTTTTTTAAATGCAGAAGTAGCCTGGCCCGAGTGGCTCAGAGGTTGAGTGTTTACCTATGATTTGGGAGACTGGAGTTTGATTCCTGGTTGGGTGGTTGATTCCCAGTGGGGGGGCACGTGGGAGGCAGCCGATCAATGACTCTCATCATTGATGTTTCTCTCTCTCCCTTTCCCTCTCCCTTCCTCTCTGAAATCAATTAAAAAAAAATAAATATATATATATGTGTGTATATATATATATATATACACACACATATATATATGTGTGTGTGTATATATATATATAAATGCAGAAGTAGCACACTACACAAAAAACTTTACACCTCATGGATGTTAAAGAAAAGGATGAAATGTAGTAAATGTAGTAGTAAAAACTGTAATAATAGGCACAGAAATTGACAAAATAATAGATCAGAAGAGAGAGCTTAGAAACAATCCCATGTTATATATGGGAACTTGATGTATGACAGAAATGTCATTGCAAATCAGAAGGGAAAGGATAGGAATTCAATAACTGATACTGAGATAATTGCCATATGAAAATGATTAAATTATATCCCTATGGTGCAAAATATACAAAAATGAATTTCAGCTGATTAAAGAACTAAATGTGAAAAGCAAAACAGTAAAACTCTTAAAATAAATCATAGAATATCTTCAGGGTTTCAGGGTAAGTAAGATTTTCTTAAGACATAGAAAATAGCCCAGCCAGTGTGGCTCAAAGGTTGAGCATTGACCTATAATCCAGGAGATCGAGGTTTGATTCCTGGTTGGGGCACATGCCTGGGTTATGGGCTTGATACCCAGCAGGGGGTGTGCAGGAAGCAGCCAATCAGTGACACTCTCTCATCATTTATTTTTCTGTCTGTCTCTCCCTCTCCCTTCCTCTCTGAAATCAATAGAAAATATATTTTAAAAAAGAAGACATAGAAAATATGACCCATAAAGGAGGAGAAAGACTTCATCTGACATGAGACATTGGGTAGACTCCTCAGAGGTGTAGAAGAGCATGGAAAATATGCTACTGTTGATTTTTTTAAAGAAACAAAAGTAGTAATATATATTTATTATTTAAATATATGAAGGTACTTTGGAAGTAAACACAAGAAACATAATAGTGGTTATCTTCGAGATTGTAGATGGAAATTAGGATTGGAGGGAGAGTTTTGCTGTGTACATTTATAGTATTTTGAGATTTTCAACGATATAAATGTGTTATCTTCCTAAAAAATTTAATTAAAAAATCAGCTCATGAGTGTAACTTCGTATTTTATTTATTAATGATAAATGCCAATACAATAAAGACTAATAATGAAAATTCAAATCATATAATGTTAAATTTTGTAAAATTTAATTGAAAAATAAAAACTGAAGACTGCTGCTTACTTTTTTTGCAGGGTATGAAAGAACAGAAACTTGAAGCCAAAAAGAAGCGTGATAAAGAACTAGAGGCAGAAAGACAGATCCTTGATATGGAAGAAGCAATACAAAAACAGGGAGAAAGAAAAAAGGCCATTGAGCGTGCAAAGCAATATCAATTTTACCAGACAGAAAGAGTGAAACACTTCCATGTACTTTGGGTTTTCTTGTACTTTTATATATATTTAACATATTTATACATAATTAGACTTTATTTTCTTAAGAGACTGCAATTTTTTCTTTTTTTTTAGTCCGGACTTATTCTTAGTAGAGTGATGAAAGAACGTGATGCACAGATTGAAAACCAAAAGAGTAGAATAAAATCAGATAAAAAATGGGAGGAACAATTGAAGCTCAACATTGAACAAGCTTTTAAGGAAGAACAAGAAAAAGCAGCAAAACGACGCAGAGATAGAGTGGCCCTTGCCAACGATCATTTGAAACAGTATGTATCTATAAATCACCAGTTTTTGCGCCTTCCTCTTTTTCTCATAAGGGATACAGCTTTTTTTCCTGCTTATAAAAATAATACATGATAAAATACCTAGTAAGTAGAAAAAAATACAGGGAAAGAGGGTAAAAATCATTATTACACCCTTACCCAAAGGTAATATATTGGTTATATTGCCACAATGAGGCTGCAGAACAAACCACCACACAATTTAGTGTCATTCACCAATAAACATTTATTTATCTGTGGGTTGGCTGGACTTGGCTGGCAGCTTTTCCTCAAACTGCAGGATTGGCTGGAATTGCTTGTTGTGGGCAAGGCTCTGATCTGCTCCATGTGTATGCATCCTGAAGTCCTAGATGAAGGGACAGCAGCCATATGGGGGAACCTTTTCTTATGGTATTGACAAAGACGAGAGAGAATGCGCCCAAGCTTGCAAGAGCTAAACCCAAAGTCAAAGGTCAAGGAAATACACGGCCTACCAGGAGTCTAAAGCAAGTCACATGGCTAAGCCTAACAACAGTGGACCAGAGAAATAGACTCCCATGGAAGTGGGGAGTGAGAGAGAGAGCCTATTTGAATAATAATCGAATCCACCACAATAATCTGTTATTGCTTCATTATATAGCCATATAGACCGTTTTTGATTGTGAGTGAAGGGGGTTGGATTCATTGAGATATAATTCACAGTTAATAATATTCACCTTTTTAAAAGCATAGAGCTGTATACCACTCCCAAATCAGTATAGAGAACACTTTCATTACCCAAAATTGGTTCCCCCATGCCCCTTTGCACTAAATTCTATCCCCTACCCTCAGCCCCTGAAAATCATTGATACAGACTTTTACTTTTTCTGAGCATATATATACTCACATTTTATGATGTCTGATGCCCTTTCTACTATAACCAATTCTGGATAGTACTTTTTCTGGTAAGTTAGTGGGCAAAAATATCGTGTCATTTAATTTAGATTTCTAGTAATTTTAGTGAGGCAGAACATTTTTTCATATGTGAATGTTCATTTGTTTAGGTTTCTATCATGAATTGAGTACTGCATTGTTCTCTTGTGTAGGTTATTGCATATTGGTGTGTATGTTTGCCATTTATTAAAAACTGATTAATAAGCAGCTTTTTATATCTCAATATTACTAATTTATTAGACTGCAGATTTTGGTCATCTTTTCTGAATGGTTTTCAGTAGTTAGAAGATATTTATTTGTATGTGTTCAAATCTTTTTGTTACGATTTTGGTTTTGTATATATCTTTATTTCTCAAAATCACAAATGTGTAAGTGACATAGACATCAATTCTCAAGATGTATGTGTTGCCAGACTGTATTCTACAGTTATTTTAACACTTAGTAAAAAGAGAAGAGTAATCTTTGGATTTATTATAATTTTTTTGTTTGGCAGTGTAGAGAGCCAAGGCTTTGTGCAAGTTAGGGACAGAGCCCTTGGCAAAGGAAGGCAAATATTTGACCAGTGAGTCACCTTTAAGAAATCCCTCTTTTTATATTGGCTGCTTTAGCCCAGAGATAATTACAGGTAGCAGCTTAATCTCTAGCAGGCTACCTAGCAAGTGCTAACACCTTCACAGGCCATCTGCACACCTATAGCCTTTGCACATAGGCTGTGTTTGGGCCACAGCATCACTTTTCCGAGTGTTCTTGGGCAATAGTTTAGAGGTTCAAGCAGGTTTAGGATTTCCTTTAGTTGTTTCTTTGGCTTATCTTCATTGTAGTCTAGATGTTCATCAGGCTCTGAGATCAGCATAACACTCCAAGAAAAAAAGTTTTTGATCACGAACATATGAAAGAAAAGTTTATTACTCAGTCTTTTAGTCCATTTAAGTAGATTGTTGCTCTACCCTGTGCCTATCTGTTCAGGAATAAAAAAACTAGAGACAGCAGATAGTGGTAGTGGAACAGCCTGCACACTTGTTAATTGGCTGACAAGGAACCCATGGGCAAGTAGATATCTCAGGCTTTAGCTGTCTTGCCAGCATGCAGAGGATTGATGGCCAGAGGAGGGCACTCAGAGCCTGCAATAAACTGATGGAGGAATCTCCTGTAGTGATGGTTGATAGTGGTGGGTCTTGGGAGGTGGGTTTAAGAGGTGGACCTGGAGCTAAATCTTTCAGATCAGAGCTCTGCAGTGAGGAGGCTGCTTAGGGATCTCTAAAAAACTCACATATTAAGCCCTTTGAGAGAACCAGCATTTAGTGGCTTACCACTCAGAAGGCATCAATAGCTAGTCAGTGTTGGCTGCAGGAGGAGTGACAACCAAAGTGGCCAGTTGGATGAGGAAATCTTTGTTTCTCTCCTTCCATCAAAGCCTGAGCGGGTAGACCCCATAGCTTGGATAGCATCGCCTAGTGCTGAAACTGAGCACTAGGGATTAGGGATTTTTCTGAAAAATAGTGGCACCATTCCATCAGTTAATTGGTTCTTCCTAAAGGATAGGAATATCTGAAGTCCTAGTGTAGGACTTAATTTTGATGAGGAATGAAACAAATTTCAAAGAAAGGGAAATATTGGCAATTCTGGGCCAACCAATTTGGATTTGTTTTTAACCACTACTCTTTATATATGTCTTGTCTCCTTGCCCCACCCCCAAAAGAAATCCACCAGTTTTTCCTTATAGCTTCAAGTCATCCCAAATTATAATCTAATTCATTTCTTTAAAATATAACCTTTTTTTTTGGTTTGTTTTAGAATAAAAGAACATGAAGAGGAAGAAGAAATAAGGAGAAAATGTGAAGAAAAGGATACTGAGGAAATAAAGCGACAGAATTCATTATATGAAATAGAAATGAGAAAAACACTAGAAAAGAAAAAAGAAGAGATAAACGAAAGGAGGAAACTATTTTTTGTAAGTTGAAAATACAGCATCTCTTCAAAATATATACAAAGTCCAATGTCTAAATTTTAATATACTTTTTATAAATAATAGTGGGTTAGAAAACAAGTTGCTATTAAATTGGGTTTCTAAGTCTATTTGGGGGGAGCTGTATTTGCTGTGGTTTTATGTGGATGTGCTCTCATGCATGAACAAGAAATAAGAGAATGAGGCTTTTTATTTTTCAAATGAATTCATTTTCCTATTCTTAAAATGAGTTATCTTATATATTAAGGTATAAAGATAGAGTATATATTGATTTCTCAATTTTAGACATTTTCTGTGGCTTTGCCCTGGTGGTTGAAGATTCAGCTCAGCTGAGATAGCTTCTCTTTTTTGCTTCGCTATTATTGGAACATACATGGCTTCTGTCCTCAAGGTTGCCTCATGGCCCTGAACAGCTGCTGGAGCTCCTGCCTCATGTCCACATTCGAAGCAGCAAGAAAGAAGAAAGGATGGAGGACAAAAAAGAGTGCCCTGCCCTGGCCGGGTGCCTCAGCTGGTGGGACCGTCATCTCGGGCACTGAAAGGTCGCAAGGTCCATTTCCGGTCAGAGCACATACCTAGGCTCTGGGTTTGATCCCAGGTCAGGGTGCTTATGGGAGGCAACCAAGTGATGTTTCTCTCTCTCTCTCATTCTCTCTATCTCATTCTCACTCTCTCTCTAAAAAGTAAAATCAATTTAAAAATATATCCTTGGGTGAAGATTTAAAAAAAAGAGTGCCCTAATTATCTGCTCTCCTTTTAAGGAACTTTTCTGGAAGTCTCACTAAACAATTTCCATTAAATCTCACTGGTCATAATTTAGCCACACCCAGGTGAAATGAAACCTTGGAAATATAGTCATTTAGCTGAGCATATGGCTCCTCTTTTTTTTAAAAAAAATATATCTTTATTGATTTCAGAGAGGAAAGGAGAGGGAGAGAGAGAGACAGAAACATCAATGATGAGAGAGTCGTTGACCAGCTGCCTTCTGCACCCCAGACTGGGGATCGAGCCTGCAACCCGGGCATGTGCCCTGACCGGGAATTGAACCCCGATTGCCTGGATCCCAGGTCAACGCTCAACCGCTGAGCCACGCCCGGCCGGGCAACTCTTAACAAAATCTGAGTCCTGCTACTAATGCAG
This sequence comes from Miniopterus natalensis, assembly GCF_054644295.1. Classification (NCBI taxonomy): domain Eukaryota; kingdom Metazoa; phylum Chordata; class Mammalia; order Chiroptera; family Miniopteridae; genus Miniopterus; species Miniopterus natalensis. The sequence goes on from NC_142088.1 coordinate 42,791,952, forward strand.
AACACAAGAAAGAATCCTGGGTAGGCAATTAATTATTCCTGCCATTTTTGTTTTTTTGTTCAACTTTCAGAGTTATCCTCAACTTTGTCTTTAAGCCTTCTATTAAATTTTTTAAAATTCTCAGTTGAGGATATATTTTTCATTGATTCTAGAGAGGAAGGGAGAGGGGGAGAGATTGAGAGAAACATTGATGTGAGAGAGAAACATCAGTCGGTTTCTTCCCATGTGCACATGACTGAGGATTGCACCCACAGTGGGTATGTGCGCTGACTGGGAATCCAGCCCGAGACCCTTTCAGTGCATGGGATGATACTCTAACCAACTGAGCCACACTGGCCAGGGCCCTTCTCTTGAGTTTTTTAGTTGTCAAAGTTTTAATTTATAAGAGTTGTAATTTTATTGTCCTTTTTGCATAAAATCTTATTCTAGGTTCATGGATGCAATATTTTTATATTTCCAAGTCATTTTGGAATGAGACAGACCTTGTTTTGAAACCTAACTCTGTCACTTACTAGCTATGTATTTTTTTTTTTTTTAAGGTAAGAGTTTCCTTTTTTTGGTAAATCTGTTTTTGTTGATTTCAGAGAGAAGAAGGCAGAGGGAGAGACAGAAACATCAATGATGGGAGTCACTGATAGGTTGCCTCCTGCATGCCCCCTACGGGGGACCAAGCCCAAAACTAGAGCATGTGCCCTGACTAGGAATCGGATGGTGACCTCCTGGTTCATGGGTAGACACTCAACCACTGAGCAACACTGGCTGGGCTAGCTGTGTGATCTTGAGCTGAGGCTTTCAATTTTTAAAAATGAGAATTAACTTTATGTTAATTACCTCTATAGTTTTATCATTATAAATATTCTGTATGAACATTACAATAAACTTAGAAAAAAACAAAACTTTTTAAAAATAATGACATTGTGGTGTTTTTTAAAATATATTTTTATTTTTTCAGAGAGAGAAAAGGGAGAGGGAGAGAGAGAGAGAAACACCAATCATCCATCCGCTGCCTCCTGCACGCCCCCTACTGGGGATCGAGCCTGAAACCCAGGCATGTGCCCTGACCAGGAATCGAACCCCATGACCCCTTGGTGCATGGGATGGCACTCAATCAACTGAGCCACACCAACCAGGCAACAAAATAAAACTCTTAAGAAATCATTCAGAACAATCACTTTTTTTTTAATCCTCACCCAAGGATTTTTTTTTTTTAATTGATTTTAGAGAAGAAGGGTGGGGAGACAGAGAGAGAGGGAGAGAGAGAGGGAAACATCAATGTGAGAGAGAAACATCACTCAGCTGCCTCCCCTACACACCCCGACCAGGGACTGAACCCATAACCTAGTTCCCTGCCCAGAATTGAACCATCAGCCTTTTGGTGTACGAGACGACACTCCAACCAACTGAGCCTCCTGGCCAGGGCTCAAAACAATCAGTTTTAGCAGTTTTGTATTTTCATTAGCTTTTCATGTTGATTAATGCATCAATGCATCTCCTTAACCATATTACAGGCTTTCAAAAGTAGCAACCAATAAAATAGAAGAATAATTAAGAGTGCTAAGCACATAGTAGACCCTGAGTTATAAATATATTGGAGATTAAATGTTAAATCTAATAACTTTCACCTTGAATTGGTTTCTAAATATATAGCAGAATACACTAATATATTTGTATATCCAGGCTATTGTGTTCAAAGGTATCTATTTTTATGGTGACTAATTCAGGTTGGGTCATGGAATGTATGCTGATATGTACAGATTTTTATTTTTTGTTTTAAAAAATAATTACCTTTTTTTTCTGGCTGGGTCGCTCAGTTGATTGAAACATCTTCCCATATACCGAAAGGTTGCAGGTTCCATCCCTGGTCAGGGTGCATGTGGGAGATAACCCATCGATGTTTTTCTCTAACATTGATGTTTCTCTCTCTCTCCCCCCTTCCTTTCTCTCTAAAATCAATAAAAACATGTCCTCAAGTAAGGATTAAAAAATAATGATAATGATAAAATAAAAAATAAAAAATTACCTATTAAAGTTTTTTAGAATATACATCTGTATATTTTCTTGTATATGCACTAAAACAAAGTCTGGACTAGGAATTAGTTTCCCAGTGATTGGGTCTGGTGGGCAGTGTTAGGAATAGGCAGATAGATAGTGAATGGGATAGGTATCTTTTAAATATTTTTAATGTGTGTGCCATGTGACTGTATTAACTATTTAAACATTGAATTTAAATTGTTTTTCTGATTATTGAATTATTTTAATTGCATATTTTTAAAGAAATTAGATATTTGAAAAGAAATACAGAAAATCATTAAGATGTAAAAGTGACTTATAATCTCATACCCCAAAGATAACTGATATTAACATTTAATATATTTCTTCCAGTTATATATACATTATAAACTTGTATTTATATTTTTGCTAAGATATGCTATTTAGTGTTTATATTCTATTGCCCCCAACTAACTGATTATTTGTATTATTTGTATTCTTCCCATGTCACTGAGTATAATTTACTGAACCATTTCTCCATTATTGAATATTTAGAGGTTGTTTCCAACTTGTCACCATTATAAATAACTTTGAGATAAAGTACATGGTACTTAAAACTTAGTGCATATTTCTGATGATCTCTTTGGGATCAATTTCCAAGAGAGAAATAACTGGATCAGAAGCTGTGACCATTTGACTGGTTCTTGTTAGATATTTATATGTTGAAAGATATTTTTCTTGATAGGATAATACAGAGTTTTTTTTCTCTCCAAGAAACATATGAGTGATAAAAATATCATTAAAGCTGTAGAACAGCAGCAGCAAGAGGAGGAAGATGAAAAGATTAGAAAATTTATCAAAGCAAAAAAGCGACTGACACAAATGAGGAAAGAAAAAGAAGCTGAAACACACAGGTGAGCTTTTAAAATAACTTAGGTAATTAGTAAGGTACTATTTGAAATTATTATTTTTAAAATTTATCTTTATTGTTGAAAGCATTACAGATGTCCCTTTTTCTCCTCATTGACCCTTTCCATCACGTCCCCACCCCCTCACCCCGCCCCAGGCCTTCACCACACTATTGTCTTTATTTTATTATAGATCAGAAGTTGTGATACGAGAGTAGCCTTTAGGAAGAAAGGTCTCATTATTTTATGCATGACTAGGGCATTAGTGACATGATGACTTCAGTTTGAGGCATGTGAGTTGGGGTTTCCCTGGAATATCAAGGACATCATCTGGTAGATGACTGGAAATACTGGAAATCTCTGCTCTAGAAGAGGAGGGATATGAGCTGGATATGGCCTTGTGAGTCATTGCTGTGTAAGTGATTGTTGAAACTGTGGACACAGGTGACTTCACCTGGGGCTAATAGGTAAGAAATGAAGGTGACATAGTCCCTAGGGACAAATGGAGAAAGAAAATAATGTGAAGACCATAGAATAGTTTCTAGACATTGGAGGAAAACCAGAGAAGCAGCAAGGGAGGGGTGTTTCAGTAAAAAAAAAAAAATTAAAAAAAATGCAGTCATCAGTATTAGATTAATAAAGGGATTAAATGAGATTTTTTAAGTTGTTTCTCAGATTTAGAGGTCAGTTTAGTGAGGAGTTTGGGATGAGGTGAGAGGAGAGTGGGAGGCCAGTTGCAGTACATCATGTCTGTTTCAATCATGCTTTTCCCTTGTGCAGAATCCTCTGATGGCTTTACATGACACTTAGAGTCTTTACTATGGCCCATAGGACTCTACGCCCATCCTAATTCCCAGCTTCCTCCAGCCTCATCTCTCAAACCTTGTATCTCACTGTCTGTCCTTCCTTCCTCCTTCCTCCTTCCTCACTCACAGAGGTCTTCTCGTGTACCCTCTCCGAGGAATGCTCACCTCCCTTAACTCTCAGATCATTACTCAAATATTGCTTTCTCATTGAGGCTTTCCCTGACTACCTTACTTAACATTACAACCCCACACCCTACATTGCTTATTCCTTTAACTGCTCTTTTTTCTCATTGCATGATATAGCACAATTGTTTAAAATATTTTTTATTGATTTTTTTTTTTTTTTTTTTTTTTAGAGAGAGAGGAAGGGAGAGAGGGAGAGAGAAACACCAATGTGAGATCGCAATATTAATCAGCGAATCAGCTGCTTCCTGCACGCACCCTACCCCGGCATGAGTCCTGACTGGGAAATCCAACCAGCAGCGTTTTGGTGCATGGGATGACACCCAACCAACTGAGCCACACTGGCCAGGGAGCATTATTTTAATTATTTATTTTGTTTACTGTCCCCCTACCCCAGCTATAACAAAAGCTCCATGAGGGCAGAGACTTTTAATGTTTTTGTTTATTGTTATGTCTCCAGCACCTGGAATAGTGCCTCGCACATAGCAAGCAAGCAATAAAAGTGTTTAAAATATTGTGTTTGAAAGCTTAGATGAAATGTCACCTTTTCCATGAAACCTTTTTTTTTTTTTTCTTTTGCCCATATCATTTTCTAGCTTCCTCATGGCATTTATCACCTTTTGCCGGTATAGTTACCTGTGTAAATGTCTTCTCTCCACTTCAGGTTGTAATTTCCTTGGGACAGGCACTGTATCCTCTCTCCTCATTTCTCCCACATTACTTTGCAAATGCACTCATTAATTTAGTGAATTTGTCACATCTAAATTTAAAAGTATTTTTAGCTCAATTTCCTAAATAAAAATGCCCCAGTCCTTTAAAAAATAAGGTAGTCCCCCCTTATCTGCAATTTTGCAGATAGTAAGAGGATGGATCTATTCAGAATTTTGATAACTTTTACTAGATATTTTTGAGATTTTATTTATAGAAAGGCCTTTGATTTATTTTATAACCTAAGTCTCCAGTGTTAGAGTAAAAGTATTTTAAAATATTTTTCATTGTGGAGAATTTTAACACTTATTTCCTATATGCACTTACACATACACGAGATCATATTATATGCGTTGCTCCCTTTGGACTTTTAGAATAAAATAGTATTCTAATATGATAGTATTTGACCTGAGTTAGTCACCTAAGATGGCCACTAAGTGACTAACAGGCAGGTAGTGTAGACAGCATGGATATGATGGACAGAGGGATAATTCATGTCCTGGGCGGGATAAAGCGAGATTCCGTCACACTACTCAGAATGATGTGCAATTTAAAATTTATGAATTGTTCATTTCTGGAATTTTTCATTTAATATTTTTGGACTGTGGTTGATCACAGGTAACTAAAAACACAGAAAGCAAAACCACAGATAAGGGAGGATTACTGCCTGCTTTATTCTAGAAAGGAAGTATTAAAAAATAATTCCATTTAAGACAATATATATATATATAAGGAGTAATGGGGCTCCTTTTATTCTTGTAAAAGAATATAAAATATCTGACTCTCCAAATTATGTTGACTCCATAGCAGATCTATTCATGAAGATTTGGCATGATGGTTATTTTGTTATAGGCTGATGGAGGAACGTAGAGAAAGAATAAATAACTTCCTGAGTGGACTAATGAAACAGAAACTCGACAATGAAGATTTGATTATTGCTAGAGATATAGAGGAAGCTGACGCTGAATGGGAAAAAAGGGAAAAGGAAAAATATGAAAAAAACAAAGCAGAATTAAAAGCGATTGAAGAATATAGAGACCTTGTGGTAAGCAATTCCATTTTGACAATAAAAATTAAACAAAAAAAGTTAAACCCTTTCCACTATAGTTTCTAAATCCCTCTGCATCTCTGATTTTAAAAAAAAATCAGAGATTTGAAAAACAATGTATGAATTATCTTCCTCTATTCCTGAAATCAGACCATGCTTACTTCCTAACAGAAGATAACATGACAATCAATTACAGGTGCAAAGTAATAATCTCTTCTGTTTCAGAACCATCTGAAATACAAAAATTTTTTTGAAACTTATTTTTATAGTTGACACATTACAGATGTCCCCCATTTCCCCCCCCCCCCCCCCGGCCTTTACCTCACTGTTGTCTGTAGCCACGGGCTATGTATGTATGTTCTTTGGCTGATCTCTGCCTTTTTTTGTCCAGTCACTCCACCCTCCTGCCCTCTGACATCCCTCAGTCTGTTCCAGTGCTCCATGCCTCTGGTTCTGTTTTTTGTGTTAGATTATTTTGTTCATTAGATTCCACATACAAGTGAGATCATATGGCATTTGTCTTTCTCTGACTGGCTCATTTCACTCAGCATAATCATCTTCAGCTCCATCCACGCTGTTGCAAAGGCTGAGAGTTCCTTTTCTTCACAGCTGTGCAGTATTCCGTTGCGTACACATACCACAGCTTTTTCTTTTCTTTTCTTTTTTTTTAAAATATATCTTTATTGATTTCAGAGAGAGGAAGGGAGAGAGAGAGAGATAGAAACATCAATGATGAGAGAGTCATTGATCGGCTGCCTAGCCCACAACCCAGGCATGTGCCCTGACCGGGAATCGAACCCTGGTCGCCTGGATCCTGGTCGATGCTCAACCACTGAGCCACGCCCGGCCGGGACACAGCTTTTTCTTAATCGTCACCTGAGGAGTGAGGATATTTTTTTCCTGTTAATTTTCTAGAGAGAGTGGAAGGGAGGGCAGAGGGGGATAGAGAGAGAGGAGAGAGAGAAAAACATCGATGTGACAGACACACATGGATTGGTTGCCTCCCAGGCTCGCCCAGATGGGGGTGGGGATTGGACCTGCATCCCAGGGACATGACCTTGACTTGGAATTGAACCTGACTCCCTGGGTCATAGAGTGACACTCAATCACTGAGCTGCGCTGGCGCTGGCCGGGCACTTTTTCTATTCTCTATTTTCTTTTTAAACAAATACCATTCTATTTAAGTTTTCACTGTGTGCTCCCTGATACTCAGGAAACAAAATAAAACCAAAGTAAGGTGTCCAAATGGGAATGAGCCCGGGTGCGTGCAGGTTTCTGCCCTCGCATTGCTCCAGGCTAGCTTTCTGCCTGAACGCTCTGAGCTGGTGCCTTCTTTACACAGCACTGTTTGCTGAAAGTGCTTTCAGTGCTTTCCTTTGCCTTTTAACATCTAGATGAAAAATAAAGAGGAAGAAGAAAGACAAAGAAAAATAGAGGGTAAAGAACATTTGCTGGCTGTCATGAAGGCAGATAAGGCTTTCTGGGAGCATGAAAAGGAGAAAAAACGCAAAGCTGATAAAGAACGCCTCGAAGTTCAGGATGCCCATATTCAGCAAATGGTAATTATTCCTAAATGTTTATACTTATTTTAGCAATAAATGTGTAATATAGAGTTCATGCTAGTTTTCTTTCCCAAGTAGATTCCTTTGTCAAGGAAGATCAGCTGGTCATTACAGTTATGACACAGTAAGATATATAAGAAATGTGAAGCGTTAGTTTCTGTTTTTATCTCTGTTGAAGTTCACATACTAGATGTATGTGTTTTGCACAAAAATTTACCCTTGTTTAGTATCCATTGTGTTTCAGTAAATATTAAAGAAAATGCAAATGCATATGGCAGGCCATGATGCTTTTCTTCTTTGTTTTACTTTTCCCCTCCTTATAACTATAACCTGAAAACTATATTGATTGGGATCTCACAAGTTTCATATCTGCCGTGAATAGGGGTACCAGAAATTTTAGAACATGTGTGATGGACCTGCCATTCAATCATTTGTAGCTAAAGATTGTTTTACAAAATGGCTGTACCATTTTCCATTCCTACCAGCAACATACATGAAGACAAGTTGCTCCACATCCTTACTAACACTTGGTATTATCCTTTGATTTTGACTCTTCTAGTGTAGTGATATCTCATGGTGTTTTTTTGCATTTCTCTAATGACTAAAAATATTGAATATCTTTTCGTGTTCTTCTTAACCATTTGTGTGCCTTCCTTTGTGAAGTGTCTACTCAAATCTTTTTGCTAATTATTTGATTAGGTTGTTTGGTTTCTTACTGTTGAGTTTTAACTTATTTTTTAATGTGGTAAAATATATATAACATAAAATTTACCATTTTATCCATTTAGTTTAGGGGCATTAAGTACATTCACACTGGGGTTCAACTCTCACCTCTCTCCATACCCGTAAGTTTTCCTCCCCCACTGAAGCTCTGTACTCACTAAACGGTAACTAGTCTCCCGTCCTCCCAGCCTCTGGAACCACTATTCTGCTTTCTGTCTCTGGGAATATGATTATTCCAGATACCGCAGATTAGTGGAATCATACAGTATTTGTCCTTTTGGTCTCTTACCTCACTTAGCATAATGTCTTCAAGGTTCATCCATGTTGCCACATGTGTCAGTTTCATTCCTTATTAAGGCTGAATAATATTCCATTTTACATGTGTCCCACATTTTATCCATACATCCACGAATGGATTTGGGTTGTTTCCATCTTTTGACTATTGCAAATAATGCTTCTTTGCACATTGGTATACAAATATCTGTTCGAGTTTCTCCTTTTGGCTCTGTTGTTTATATACCAAGAAGTGGAATTGCTGGATTATAGGGTAATTCTGTGCTTAATTTTTTTTTTTTTTTAGAATCACTGTACTGTTTTCTATAGCAGCTGTACCCTTTTACATTCCTACCAGCAATGTTCAAGGGTTCCAATTTCTCCAAATTCCCAACAAATTGTAGTTTTCTGGGTTTGTTGTTGTTGGTTTTGTTGTTTATAGTAGCCATCATAATGGGTTTGAAGTGATGGCTTTCATTTGCTTTTCCCTAATGATTAATGATGTTGAGCATCTTTTCATATGCTTATAAGCCATTTCAATTCAGCCTCAAGACTTCCTTTAGTATGTTTTATAGTACACAGGTGGGCTAGCAATAAATTCAGTTTTTCTTTTTTTTAAATTGAGTTTTAGAGAGAGGAAAGAAGAGAGAGAGAGAGAAACATCAGTGTGAGAGAGAAACACTGATTGGTTACCTTCTATACACGCCCCACCCCCCCAACAGGGGATCCAGCCTGCAATCTGGGTATGTTCCCTGGCTGGGAATTGAACCTGTCCCCTTCTGGTGTACAGGACAACTCTCCAACCAACTGAGCCACACCGACCAGGGCCAGATTGTTTTTCTAATAATGTCTTTATCTTACCTTCATTTCACTGGATATAAAATTGTTGGGTGCCATATTTTTCCACTTTGAATATGTTGTTTTAGTGTCTTCTGGCCTTCATTGTTTATGATTGGAAATCTGCTATTAATCATATTGTTGGTCCCCCCAAATGATGTCATTTTTCTCTTGATTTTAAGATTTTTCCTTTATTTTTGGCTCTCGGAAGAATGACTATGATGTGTTTTTCTTGTGTTTATCCTATTTGGGGTTTGTGGTACTTCTTGGATGTGGCATGTTTTTGACCATTATTTCTTCAAATATCTTTCCTGCCTCTTTATCTCCTTTCCCCCAGGGGTCCAATTAGTATGTACAAAGACATTTGATATCATACCAGAGATCTCTGATGCTCTATTCATTTTTCATCAATCTTTTTCTTTCTGTTCTTCAGATGGGACAACTTCTGTTGATCTACCTTCAGATTCACTAATTCTGATGTTGAACTCATCTAGTGAATTTTTCATTTCAACTGTACAATTTTCATTTGGTTCTTTTCTATAGTTTCTATTTTTCTGTTTAGATTCCCTATATTTCCTTTAATTCTTTGGATATATTCAAAATAGCTACTTTGAAATCTAATTGTTAAATTTAGTATGCTGTTCAGAACTGTCCTGTTTTTCCCTTAGAACAATGTCACACTTTCCTGTTTCTTTGCAAGTCTAGTAATTTTTAATTGAAAACTTGACCTTGTATAGAGTATGTTATAGATTCTGTTTTGTTCTGAGAGTCGTTGCTCTTTGTTTTAGTAGGCAATTACTTTCCTTGGATGCAAGCTATGAAATCCATCATCACCAGAATAGGTAGCCTTTGATGTCTCTGCTGTTGTTTGTTTTTGTAAGTCTGGCTCTCTAGGTTTCCTCCCTATACTGGCATTGACAGTCACCAATAATGTGGGTAGAATTTATCTTCAGACAAGGTAAGCCAGCAGCACTTTTACCTCTGCTGCACGAGCTGGGGTGTATGGGTTGAGGATGGTATGCCAAAGAACAGCAAATTCACAATCTCCTCCAGGCTTTTAATTTTTGCCAGGTGCCCTGGGATCTCCTGTGTGAATGTGTAGTTTATCAGTTAGTCAGGGATGTCTGTAGAGTTTATTATCTCAATTCTTCTATAACTATCTTGCTTCCAGAATCTCCCCCCTTAAATTTCTAGCTGCTTTACCACTCAACCCAAATGGAATTTGACATTATTGTCAAGTAAGTCTGTAAGTTTTCATCACCTGAGCTGGAGGCATTGCCCTGTAGACAAGAATGCCCTAAGGTTGCAGTTCTTACCTGATTTAGCAGCAATTTTTTTTCATGAAAAGACACTTTTCAAATATTTGCCTGCACATGGTCACTTTCTAGTACTCTGAAATATTTGATTTTAATTTTTAATAGTAAACTTGCTACTCATGGAGGGAAATTGTTCAACCTCCTTATGCAGCCATAACCAGAAGTAGGATCTGCCATATTGTTTGGGAGCAAATCCCAGCGATCATATAACTCTATTAATGTATATTTCAGAATGTATCTCTAAGACTCGGGGACTCTTTAGAAATTAATGTAATCACAATTTCATTATCACATCTAAAACAATCAGCATTCGGTGTTTAAATTCCCCCCAAATTGCCTCACTATTCTTTAAATTACGTTGTTTGAATTGGATTGAGTAAGGTCTGTGTGCTGTTGGGTTGGCATGTTTTTCAGGCCCTTTTCTCTGTAGCTCCTCCTCTACCTTCGTTCTTTTTGTCTTAAGTTCTCCCTCCTTGTCTGTATTGTGTTTCTTTTTTGTTTATTGAAGAAACTGGTTTTTTTGTCTTTTAGAATTATTAGTCTGACTTTGCTGTTTGGATCCCTGAGGTGTAGTTTAATGTGTTCCCTGCATTTCATGTAAAATGTAGTTTAGGTCAGATTCAAGTTTTTTGGTGAAATTCCTTCTCATACACTTACTGCATACTTCTATTAGACGGCACAAAGTGACTGTTGTCTCACTTTCTGTGATATGAACAGCCTTTGATAATCATTGTCTAAATCTCTTAATTCATAAGGTGGCAAAATGTCAATACCCTTCTGATGCACTAGTTTATGTCTTCAAAAACCTTCTCATGATCAGCAGTTTGGTGTCCCTGAGGGACAGTTTTTAAAGAAAAGACAGGATAAATACTTGATTCTTTCACTTTATTTTCCAGTGTCCAAAATATTAGCTCTCTTGCATCCTTCAAAGGTGTGTGTTACTTTTTAACCACTATTTTAAGTTTCTTTGAGTCTGTATTTATGCTTAGTGCATATCAAAATTTGAGGCATCAGTCATATGATCTGTTATGTGATCCTTTCCTTCCATTGTCCCTTGCTTCCATACTTGAAAGGTTTCTCCGTTCCCTCAGTATCTTTCTACAAACCACCAAGTCAACATATCCCAGTTGCTTCTTGTTAAGATCCTACATTATAGTATTTTACCTTTGATGAGATAGTTTATAGCTTTTTCTGACTTTTTAAAAAATCTTATTGAATGTCACTTTCTATTTTTTCAAGCTCCTGGTAGTCTATCACCAATTTAACAAACAGCATGTGAGCTTTAATTTTGAATCACAGCACTCAGTAATAAAAATTTGGTATTCTATTTTCATATGGTTGCTCTATTTCCTCATAAATCTCAATTTGTGGTAGGTGTCAGGTTTGGGTTACTATTTTATGCTGAAGTGTTGGTTACTGATTTTGAAAAATATTTTTATGAATATTAAAATATATTCATGATATACAAAAAAAAAATCACTCATTTTTTGCAAACTCAGCATTTTGGTTTTTAAAAAATATATCTTTATTGATTTCAGAGAGAGGAAGGGAGAGGTATAGAGAGATAGAAACGTCAATGATGAGAGAGTCATTGATCGGCTGCCTCCTGCCCACCCCCGACCGGGAATCAAGACCACAACCCAGGCATGTGCCCTGACCGGGAACTGAACCCCAATCTCCTGGATCCTAGGCCAATGCTCATCATTCATTTTTTGCAAACCCACCATTTTTAAAAAGAGCCACTGAGAAGACAAAATGAAAAAGTTCTTAACCAAAACTTCATAGAAATCTTTAAAAGTCTTTAAAATCACCTCATATAATGTAAACAGTTAAAGGTATAATATTTTTGTGAATATAATGAGTTTAAAAATTTTATGAAATGTTGGTAAATTGGCTTTTGTAAATTGCTTACTGTACTTATCCCACCCAGCACCTGATCAACCCACACTGATAAATGTCATTTGTTCAAACTTCAAATTATTAGGAAACAGAGCACTTGGTTCGTTTAACTTAGTTCAGATATTCACTGCCAATTTCATCTTATGTGCCTGCGGCACATGGTATATTGGGATGACTGAGGACAGTGAGTTTGGGTGAGTTCCTTCAAAATAGTGGAAGGGTAGGGACAGTGATTGGTATGCCTCCTACACCTGCCAAAGAACATGTCGTAAATGGTAGAAACAGGACTCTAAACTTGGTTATTTGATTTTTATCTAAATTTCATGTTTTTAACTATTTTGCTATATTATTTAAAGATGTGTCATCACATAAGACTATTAAGGTAAGTTTCATTGAGCCATGATTTTTGAGAAGGATGATATTGTGAGATGCATGGGAGAGTTTCTGAAATAAATTATAGTATATAGTTGTTAAGTTAGAACTTGTCAAATATCAATGAGTTTAGAAAATTATATCTACAACTTCAAATGCTATATATATTTGGAAAATTGGTCTTACTTATGAAAATACATATGAAATTGTATTTTCTTTCTTTCCCCAATAGGCCAAAAATAAGTTTAATGCACAGCAAGCAAAACAAGCACAACTAGAGTATTGCAGACTTACTAACGATCTTGTGGTTGAAAAGGAGAAAGAATTTCAAGATTATGCCAGAGAAGTAATTGAACTTGAGTCTGAATCAACAAATAAATATGTTTTTCCACTTGTAAAATCTGTACAGGGAGGACCCGGAGGTGGCCATGGACCAGCTTTTATGGACAGAGGTGGATTAAGACCTAGCTATCAGGCAAATGATTTCTCTGGAGTCCAGCTCCCTTCTTATAACTCTCAGGGATCAAAATATAATAATTTTCAAAAGTCTAAGGGAAGGCTAGGTTTTACATGGTAGAAAAAAGTTTATTTTTAAGATTGAGAGACTAAACTGTAACTAATAAGCTACAAATGCTTATATTTTAATAAACTGCTCTTCATCTAAGTATAATTATGTTGGATCTTCACCCCTGGTTTATTTTTGATAAAAATACATACACAACATAAAATGTGTAATTTTAACCACTTAGAAATGTGTTCAGTGGCATTTATATTCATAACATTGTATAACCATTACGATGATCAAGTTCCAGAACCTTTTCATTGCTCCAAATGGAAACCCTGTACCTATTAAGCAGTCACTCCCCTCTCCCTCTTTCCATCACCCCTGGCAACCACTAATCTGCTTTGTCTTTGTGGACTTGCCTATTTCGGATATTTCATATAAATGGAATCATACTGTGGCCTTGTATCTGGCCTATTTCATTTAGCATAGTTTCAAGGTTTAGCCAATGCTGTACCATCATCAGCTTTTTATAGCTGATTAATATTCCAATGGAAGTACTTTTCAGAAAATTATCATTCAATACTTAAATTTTAGTTTTAAATAACACTACCAACATTATTACTATCAATATGATTATTGAATACAATTTATGGCTTCTTTGTGGTTTATTTCAGAGTGTATCTCACTAAACATGCAAATTACCATGTTTTAAGGTCAGTTGAAATAATCCTTCTACATGTAGTTAGGCAACCAACTTGATAGAGGTTCAGTGGCTTTTTATGAATTGCATCCCCCTGCTCCTTGAATTTTTTTGACTGTGACATAAAATACAGAATACAAATTTTACCATCTTAAACATTTTTAAGAGTACAGTTTAGTAGTATATATTCATATTGTTGTGTAGCCCATCTCCGGAACTTTGTCATCTTGCAAAACCGAAACTATATACCCATTAAACAACTCTCCATCCACCCCAAACCCCCTACCCCCAGCTCCTGGGACCTATCATTCTACTTCCTATGAATCTGACCACTCTAGATACCTCATGAAGTAGAATTGTACAGTATTTCTTTCTTTGACTGGTTTATCTCCATTAGCATAATGTTATCAAGGTCATCTAATGTTGTGTAGCATGTGTCAGAATTCTTTTCTAGGACTGAGTATTAAATCTGTACACACACACACACACACACACCCCCACACCCCCCCCAAACTTACTTTATCCATGGACACTTCGGTTACTCCCAGCCCTTGGCTGTGATGGATAATGCTGCTGTAAGTACTGGTGTGCAGCTCTCTGAGATACTCTTTAAATTCTTTTGGATATATGACCAAAAGTGGACTTGTAAAATTTTCTGAGGAACCATCGTGTTTTCCACGAGCTGCACCACTTTACATTCTTACGAGCACTGCACAAGGGTGCACATCTTCACTAGCACTTATTTTGATAGCCATCCTAATGTGTATGAAATGCTGTCACATTGTGGTTTTGACTAGCAGTTCCCCATCTGGTTATGTTGTGAATTTATCAACACTGGAAAAATGTTGATTCAAGTCCTTTTGAGTAGATTTTTCATCATTGGTTTTTTGTTGAGTTGGTAGTTCTTTACATACAGTGGATATTAACCTCGTATCAGGTATGATTTACAAAGATTTTCTCCTCCACGCCCCAGAAAAGTAGGTTACCTGTTCACTGCTGTCCTTTGCCTATTGTTTAATATAAGCAAGTATATGTACATTTGCATTTCACTCTTGCACAAAGCAAGCTTTTTTCATTTAACATGTCCTAGAGATGACAGCCCAGTATATAGACCCCCATACCGCCCCCTCCCGCCACGTGGCATATTGCACGCACGTACCAGTTTATTCAACCAGTGGCATACCAACAGACAAGATCGCGTCTTTGCTATTATAAATTTCTCTAACAGTTTTGTTTCATATTTTAACCAGTGTACTTTTGAGATAGATTTCTTCAAATGGGAATGCTGAGTATAGATAGAAATCACAGACCATCATTCTCTAAGGGACCAAGTCTTATAGCAAAAATATTTGATGTCATGGTCCTCTCTGGGAACCTGATGAAACAGCTCCTTGAGCAGTAAGGTGTACTATTCCCCCACCCACCACCCCACCATCCTGCATGTCATTTCAGGACTTCCACAACACCCTCTCATAGGCTACACAGGGCAGTGACTCTCGCTCATACTCAAGACTGTGACTAAGTATATCTGGGACAAAGATGGCCACCTATACTTTTAAAAAATGGCATAACCAGGTTACGGTTCGATTCCCTGCCAGGGGACATGCTTGGGTTGCAGGCTCAATCCCCAGTAGGGGGCATGCAGGAGGCAGCTGGTCAATGACTCATCATTGATGTTTCTCTCTCCCTTCTTCTCTTTGAAATCAATAAATAAAAAGGCTATGCAGTTTTAAAATTATTCACACACAACTGAGTGTAAAGAATGGAATGGCAACACACAGAGCAGTGGAAACATAACTGTTCTAATCTGCTACCTTGATAAAAGAAACCCATAGCTAAAATTTGTACGAAGATGTAAACTAGAACCAAGACATTGTAGGTACTGAGGACTTTGGAGGGGGGATGAGGGAAGGTGTAAAAAATTATGAACCAGCATTTAAAAATAAAAAGGGAATACAGTATTAGATTAGGAAATGTTTAGGAAAGAAACCTAAAAAGCAATGAAAATAGAAAAAGCAAGTTGATATTAAAAGTATTTTAATACACAATTTGCACAGTCCATATGATGAAGCACTCACATTTTACATATTTTCCTTGCTAAATAAAGCATTTTAAAAACACTCCAGAATTTAAAATAATATTCACCTGTTAATACACACAAATCACTGGATAGTCAGAACGTTTTTACCTAAGCATATATATTTTCCGTAAGTCTCAAGTTAGGTAGGTGCATTTTCCCTACATATGTCTAATTTAAATTAAAAAACCAAAGAAGCCAAAAGCTAGAGTCAATTTTTCTTACAATTAACATTTATATAGTTTTACAACACTGTTATATTAAAACTGGAAGGCAAAGATAGTGTTCCCAATGCTGAGAAATTTGGGGGAATTAAAAAGCAAATGGGCTTTTTTACTAGATTATAATGCAAATTCCTAGTGTAACCTTAAAAAGTTTTCTGAGGTGAAGACACACAGCAATTGAAAACATGATTAAACATTTACACTAGGACTTATTCCTAAACTTTCTGGAAATCATCACTGCTGGCTAAATTCTTAAAGAAGCTCAGTATTGTTCCACTTTGCTCAGTTTTTTCCCTAATACAAATTCTACATCCTCATGGGTAAAATAAAATTATATTTTAGTTGTTTTCATTATTTAGCTTTTAATAAAAATAAAGGTTAAATAACTAATACAATAATTTTAAAAATACAAAAACAAACAGTTTATTATAGTATAGTTTATTTAATACAATGTTTAACTATAAAAGTCGATATCGTTTCAGAGTTTAAATTCTGTAAAATGCAGTTTGCAGAAAACAGTTCAGTTACTAGACTAATGATAAGAGAAGCAGCATTTTGAAACATTTTACAATCATGACAAGAGCTTTATTCCTAAATTTCATTAAAAAAATATACATCACAGTGACTTTGAGCTAGGAAAAGAAGTGCATTAACTTCATTTGTTTTTCCCTTCCACAAAAAGAGCAGCCACAACTTTTAACATCCCCACATACAAATACCCAATTCATTTATTCTTCAAAACACTATAAACACACAAAAGGGAACAAAATATACAGCATGTGCTTTTGGTAAACAATAATTTGCTTTAAGAAAAAAAGGGGGGTGCACATAAGTCAACCTCACCACTCTCGTGCCTCAACAACTCCCTTCTCCTACTTTGCTGATGGAATTTTTAAAACTTATGTGATTTTTCTTTTCCTTTAATATTTACTTCTTGCGTCACAGCACAGTCCAGAGTTTGCCTTTGCCTAAATCCTTTAAAGGCAGCAGGGAAGCCCACTATGGGGAGGAGTCAACCAGTGCTGTATTTCCTGGAGTTTATTTTTAAACAAGTATTTATAACAAAACATCTTTTCCCAATAAACCTACAATCCTTGGAGACTTTATTCGATTCTAAATGTATGAATACTAAACTGAATAATACAGTAATCACGACCAAATGGAGACTGAAAAATACCCATTTTTGTTTCTTTATAACAATCAACTATGTATGTTGTATATTTAAAGTACCTTCTGGTGAAGGTAATGGGAACAAGTTTCTATAGAAATTTACTAACGGTTCAAACTATGATAAAAAAAAAATTGCCACCCAGGGTGAAGCACAATGAACTACTTACTAAGAAACATATCAACTCGTTTCATGTACTAGCTTGAAAACAAATTAGAATTGTCAGTTAATACCACCACTCAAAATACGAGAAACCCAGTGTTCCTGTCCATAACATTAAGAAATTTTTACTTTTCAGCTTCCTATCACTTGGTACAAGAATCAAAGGAATTCAGCAAAACCAGTATGAACCAGTATCACACTTGTGCAGAGATAGATTTATCAAATTCTTTGTAACTTCTGTGAAGGCTTTGATTTAAGGAGCTTAGAAACTACAATGGTCTATGTATGAATTCTCTGTGTAATAATTTTAAATGTTTTAAAGTAACCCAGTAGCTTCTCAACTGTTCATTTAGTATCAGTCACTCTGTTGTGTCAATTTCTGTGGCAGATGGTTTATCCAGAAAAAGAGTTCACTTGAAATAATCGTGAAAAAATTTCTAAGATAATGCCAGTCAGGCAATAAAGACAAACCAATTAAAACATCTTGAGGAGGATATTAAGTCAAATATACTTAGAGGTAAACTGTAAGCTCAGACATAACTATGAAATCAATGACAAGAAGGCATTAAATAGCTGACCTTTGGGAAAACCAAGTGTGTGCAAAGTAATAACTAAAGGTGGTACAACTACACCTTGCTGACAGGCAATTTCTAGCCAGAACTCGCCCGTGCAGCCAGCTACTTTTCCATCATGACTGGTAAGCAGTGTTTAAAATTACTTAAATTAATGTAAGTGCAGGCACGAGTTATCTTGTGACTGGTCAGCAGTGTTAAAAATGTGGCGGGAGGGAAGGACCATTTGAGCTGTGTGCTATTCAGATGCAAAGGAAGACTTGAGGTACAGTAAATGCTGTTTAATCATTTTCTAAATTGTTCTTTATATTCTGAATATTAAACCTACCTAATTGCCACTTATCATCTCCTTTGCCAATATGTTTTATTGTTAAAACAGCAAAGCTTTTTTTAAAAAAAGGCCTGTAAATAATGCTTAGCATATAGTTGTTCTTCTGATAACCAAAATACTACTACTTATAGAAATTACTAAATTTCCCTATTGTTACTTGCCTATAATTCTTAGCAGATAAAGCTCTGGGATCAGACAACACAGAGATGTTTACTTATGTTTTTTTTTTAAAAAAATATAACTTGATTAGAAATCCTTTCTTAAATAGCGCCTTTCCTGATGCTCAAATAACATATAACAAAGATTTTAAAAATGCAATTTACTGAATTTAAAACAAATGGTAATAATTTAAAATACATAACAGATTATACAGCTTGGAAACTCAAGACTCAATTTTCCCTAAGGTGGGTGTGTGTTCAAAGTTTCAAAGGACTCAATCACCCTGAATTATCATAAACATCTATTACTTTTACAATCAGGAAAAAAAAATTTAGAAAGACTCCACTGTGGATACTCGTTTCAAAGTATTCCAAGCAATCATAATTATTACCCTATTATTCATTATGCAAACAGCTACCATAATGCCAAATGTATCATTAATGTATTAATCATGCTAAGCATTGCTTCGCTCCGTGCCAAGAGCACTGACTAGCTACTGGGTTTACCAAGAAGCTGCCTTGGTAACATAACTGACATTATATTGACAAATATTAAAGTACAAAACACTCTAGAAGTTACTATTAATTGGAATTCTGAAATTTCAAATGAGGCAGGTTTTGTGTTTGCTGGATGTTAGGTATTTTATTTAGAAGAGAAATTACAGAATAAAAGGCCACACATCACAAAAATAGCAATATACAACACATAAAATTCTAAATGGACTTTAGATATCTTTAGTGTTTAAATCTGTAAGCTATCAAATTTTGTAACTTTTTATTCTACATGGCAATGTTATACATGCCCAGTTAAAATAATGTTAACAGTAATGGTATAAACCATCTGAATAGAAACCAGAGTCATAAACATGCTATAGCCTACTGTGATACATACATTAAGAAGAGGCATATTCTTGCCATTTGAAACAGCTGTGAGAATTAGAGAAGTTAAAAAAAAAAACACCCAAAAACATGCAGAGTTAACATTCAACTCTATATAGGTCAGTGGCCAAAAAAGAGAAGTCTTGGAAGTTAATTTGTCAATACTAACAACTTTTAGAATCTGACTTAAAGAGTTGCACAAGTTGGTATGCTTTAGTGAGAAGTATTTTTTCATTTTAGAGAAGGATAATAAAACAAGGTTCTCAAAAAGCAAATGTTTAATCTCTTCGGACCAAAAGCAACATAGATAGAGAATCACAATCTAATCTTCCAAGGTTATTTGTCAGATGCTGTATAACAGCAAGTCAAGCTCAATCAGTACAGTAACTGAAAAAAAAACCACTCAACTACTCTTATAGACAGTTAAGTAAAACAGAACTAGACATGAAAAGTATTATTGTGAAACAAGCTATGAGAACTATAAAGACCAGCATATGAGGTACAATATAAGTAACTAAATATAGGTTTTAAAGCACAAATTACTATAACATCAAAAGTGATGCCTTAATATCTCAAGTTATTAGGATCCTGTTTCTGCGTAATTAAAAACTGCTACTGCAAGCCTCGATTATAAATCCAATGAGAAAATCTTTGTAAGACTTCTATCTAGTGGCTTCTCAAGTTACTTTAATCATGAGCAACACACGCGTTTGTAATAATGTATTCCAACAATCAGTTATATTTGTTTCCAACCGGCAGATCACACAAATTAGGGTACAGAATAGCATGTTTGCTATTGGCTGATTGTTGTAACACAAAAGTGTATACATGAAGCAGTGAAACACAGCACACAGTATTACACCAAAGCGTTTTTCTCATTTCAAGTTTATTAAAACTTTAGCAGTACAAATTATCCAGGTTGCAGATTATCAAAAGATCAACTCAATAAAGTCCACGTTTAAAAAAAAAAAAAAAAGGACAAACATAAAACCCAAAAACAATGAAAAGAGGGAAACAACATAAAGGAGATTTATCAGCAAGTCTCTAAAACTTAAAATTCAAGACAGAATGGAAATAAGTTTATAGAACTCACTCATCCACTTTTGTCTTCATCTGTTCCAGGGCTTGATTCATGATCAAATTTTTTATTTTTATCATGTACATGGTCATTTTCTTGACCCTTTGATTTTTGGTTTTCTTTTTCCACTGAGGATCTGGTCTTCTCATCCTCTTTATTTTTCAATGTGGAGAACTTTACTTCATTGTCCTGACTACTTTGTTTTATTTTTGAGAATGGACTTTGATCTCTATCAGCTTTTTTATCCCTGTTATTATTTGAACTATTATGATCACGATTTTTAGAGTATATTCTCTTCTCACTCTCAGAATTTTCTTTTCTGTGTGAACTCTTACTTTCTTGGTTTCTGTATTTTTCTTTGTTCCTGCTTTGACTTTCTTCTCTGTCTGAGCTCCGTGAATCTCTCCTCCTTCTCTTCCTATCTTTACTTCTCGATCGTCCTGGGGTCGCCCTTCTCTCTCGGCTCCGTGACCTTCCTCTTCTCCTGTACTCCTGCTCTCTGTATCTATGGTACTCCTTGCTTCTGCTTCGATCACGGTCATGGCTTCTGGATCGCACTCTTCGGCTCCTGTCCCTACTTCTGCTTCGTTCCCTTGTTCTACTATTGTAACCGTGTTTGCCTTTAGCTGTATCACGTTCTCTACTCCTAGACTGTGCACGTCTATCCTTTTCCTTACTTTTATTATGATCGTGCTCATTACTTTTTGATTCTACCTGTTTAGACTTCTCTTTGCTTCTACTCCTTTCCTGATCTTTTCCTTTAGAATCAGGCTTCTCTTTTTCTTTTGCATTCTCATGATCCTTTTCTTTACTCCTTGACCTCATCCTCTTTTCTTCGTGTCTATTATGCTTTGTATCTCTTTCCTTACTCTTTGATTTCTCTTTGCTTTTACTCCTGCTTTTAGATTTGGCCCTTTTCTTCACCTTGTTTTTATTATACTTGTCATCTTTCTCTGAATTTCTTCTAATGTCTCGCTCTTTGCTGTTAGATTTATGGTCTTTAACTTTCTTTTCCTTTTCACTTTTTCTGTTTGGACTCTCAGACACATGCCTGTGATCAGTTATTTTCTTCTCTTTTACTCTAACTGGGCTTCTTTGATTTTCTTTTATTTCATTTAACTCACTCCTAAAAAATAAGAAAAAAATGTATTTATTTTAAAAATTTTATTAAGAAAAGACTGGTGGGCAGTCCATTAGTTAAAATGATATTCTATTTTCCTTAAGATATCCAGAAACAACTGAAATGGCCACAAATAACTTGATGTACAATAATAAAAAAAATTTGTCACTACATTTGAAATAATATAGTTAAATCTTACTTATCCCCTTTGATCCATCTTTCACCACTTGATACTCTCATTCTTTGAGCTCTCTGCATCTCTTGCCTCCAATGTGGAGGAGTCTCACTACGTCTGAAACGATCCCTTGATCTGGATCTAGATGGAGTTCGATAACGCTTAAGAAAATAAAAAATAAAAAGGGGGAAAAAATTAACATAAAAATATAAAAGCATTATAGCATAACTAAAATGTATACATTTCCAGGTTCAAATAAAGTGTCTGATATTTCTGTGTCCTCTAAAATAACTAAAATTTCTCCAATTTTCAGGTGGGAAATCAATGAGGCAGAAATACTTTAAAGCCATACTGTAAGTTCCAAATAAGCAGCATTAACCACAGAAACTCTAGCCACCCACATTTTCTCTATGACACTGAGCTATTTAAAGTGACAGTAAAGCATAATAAGTGTAGGGACCCTTACAAGTTGCCAAGTTCTAATTTGGAAGTATGTATTCTTGATGTTTCAAAGCAAACAGTCCCATATTATTAAAAAACTGAGTAAATGTATAGATACTTATTTATTCAACCAGTATTTACTCAACTCTTAGGATGGACAACCACTCTACCATATACTGAGGAAACAATTATGAGCCAAGACACATGACTTTGCTCTCTTGGAACTTATATTCTATAAGGCTAGGTGAACACAGAGACAGACATATTATTACAGATATTAAGTGTATATATAGCCACAATTAGAATGAATATAAAAGGATAAGTAAAAGGAACTCAGAAAATATATAACAAAGATATCTAACCTAGTGTGGGGAAAGGGTGGAAAAGTTAATTAAGTTAAATGAGGAGTTACCTAGGCAAGGGTAAGGAAAAAGAGGTAAAAGGGGGGAGGATAGATGGGAAGAACATGTTAGGCATAAGAAATATACCATGTTTGAAAGTTCTGAGATAGAACTTAGAACTAGCATGCTTTAGAAATGATCAGAAAACAGATCAGCATGGCTAAAGACAAAAACTGCAAGGGAAAGTAGTACTTGATAATCTGATGAGGTAAACAAGGACTAGCTTTTGTGAGGTTTTGTAGGCCATGGCAACAATTTTGGATTTATCATAAGGTCAACGACAAAGGAGTAGCATAATCAGATTTTAATTTTTTAAATTATCATTCTGGATACTGTTTAGAGAAAGGACTAGATCAGCTATTCTCAAAGTGTGGTCTAGGGATCCCAACACTCAGGGGATTTGTGAGGTCAAAACTATTTTCATATCACATTATCTGCCTTTTCTACTTTCATTATCATACAGGGGAGTTTTTCAGAGACAACATGGCTTGTTTTGATGTCTTTGCTTTCATAGCTAATGAAATATGTGCTTATATACTGTAGTCCTGTGTTTTAAATACCTATCAGTTTTAATTTCTAGAAGAGTGAATATTGATAGATATAATTCACATCAATAAAAGCTCTTTTGGAATCCTCAATAATTTTTTAGAGAGTAAAGAGGTCCTAAGATAAAAAGTTTGAGAACTGCCATGAGGACAGTTAGGAAGCTATTTACAGTTCTGAGAGTATACAGTGAGTGCAGTTTGAGAGAAGCAGATGGATTTTAGAGTACTTACGAGGCTAAACTGAGAGGATTTGGAGATGAGTAAGATTTATAAGGTAGGAAAGAAAGGGGAAAAACAAAATGATTCTTGGGCTTCAAGTTTCAGTACCTGCACACGCGGTGGTGGTGTCACAAGACCGGGAATCTAAAGCATCAGGTCTGAAGAGAAAGTGCTTATGCTCAACACTGTATATACTGAGTCTGAGGTAACCATTAAGCAACTAAATGGCTGTCAAAAAAGCCTTTGGCGAAAGAAGAGCAGATGAAAATTTGACAGTTATCAGCATATAGGGAGCCACTGAAGCCATGGGAGTGATGAGATTGTCTGAGAAGCATATGAAGAATGAGAAGAGCTGGAACTGTGTGGTACCCCAATATTTAAAAGTGAGGTAGAAGAGTATGAACTGGCACTGGAAATGCAAGATAGAATGGCCAGAGATAGGGAGAAAATATGATGGAAGTAAAGTGAAAGAGTATTACAAGGAGGAAGATTACATAAGACAAAGACGGAAAGGATCCACTGGGTCTTGTGACATGAGGCTGACCACATGGCAAGTGCTGTTTTCAGCAGAGTTGTAGGAGACAAACTGAAATGGTTGAGGAATGAGTAGGAGGTAAAGAAATAATATACTAAGTGTAGCTAAGTTTCTAAGATTCTGAAACATAGATGTTTAAATTTCGACAGGGACAATCCAGTGAAGAGAAAGGGATGAAATACAATACAGTTAGTTTTTAGCAAGAGTGGAGATATAGTGGCAAGAAAGTAACAATGGGGCCCAGCAAAGACCTCGATCTCGCTTTACACCCCTGCATGTAAAACCCATCAACATCCCATGGATTTTCAGTTTGGACGTCCTAACACAAACAAGTTACTATGGAGAACATAATTCAATACCCATATCTATTCTAAATTTTAGTTACTTACATGTAAAACAATATTTAAGAAACACTCAAAACTTAAAGATAAATAAATACTATTAAGATTTATGGGAAAAGAACCGCCTACCCTCGGTCCTCTTCCTTTAATCTTCCTGCCAGACCTAGTAACTAAAAGTCGCCTCTGGTACACAGCAGGCTGGGAGTTAGGTGGATTACTAGAAGGAAGCAAAAACACATCGGTTATAAAAATAAATCTGGGGAATATAGCTTTACTTAAAATCTTACATATAATCAGTGGTTCTCAACCAGGAATGTTCTTAATTCCTAGTAGGAATATGAAAAAGTATGGGAACGTTTTCCCAACAGTGCCTAGCGAGGGTGCTATTGGTCCTAAGCGCCCAGGAGTGAGAAATGCTAAGATCTTGTGATGCATGAGGACGAAGAACTATTCCGCTCTCAAATTCCAACTGTGTCCTGCTGAGAAACACTGTTATATAATCATTACTAAGATGAAGTTAACTTGATGGTTCTAAGGAAAATCAATATAGAAGAGCTCAGAGGCGGCTATAATGCTGTTGAGAGAATAGTTTTAAAACTATCTTATTCCAAAGTACCTTATAATCTTGAGCAGTTGTTTACTAGTAATAAAACTATAGGGAAGTGTAATTAATGTGAATTAAGCAGAAATACCTTAGTCTGAATTAGCAAGATGTTTATAGCATGGTTTATACACCAAAAAGGAAAACTATTTTTAAGTTATATTTGAAAAGTTCATTCTAAAATAGTTCAAACATTTTCTCTTTAATATTTACTTCACTTCCTTAGAAACATCCCAATATCTGAGGAAAAATAAAAGTCCAACCCATCAATATTAAAATACCTAAGACTATTTTCACTATATTATGGAAGTATAGGGGGATTGCTCAGAATTTTATTACTTTTAAAACATACATCTGATCACAAATAAGAGAAACATGTCAAAATTTTACATAGAAAAAATTTAAATTATTTGAACATGGTATCAATTTTCATTACAAAATACTGTAAAAATCACACAAGGAAAAGAGCATTTTTTCCTTATCACAGAAATTGAAAATGGTTCAAATGTGTGCATTTTATTTGACGTAAATTTATCCTCAATAAATTTTAAAAAGAAAACAGTCTAATGTATACAAATAACATGGTAAAACACATCTCATTTTCAAATGGAATTGGTTTAACATCTTTTTAGCATTTGCAGTGCTTATTTATTTTAAAAAAGTAACTTTTACTCAAAATCTATTTGAATTAAGACAATATATCCTTTTAGCTATGTGGTTATTAGCAAAAAGGAGCTTTACGAACATTATCCTATGATGAAAGATTTCAATCTCGGGATAAAGTCACCAATTAAATCTTGTCTAAAATAAGTAAACACTTTTTTAAAAAAAAGAGATTACAATAAAGATTGTAGGGTACTGTAAGATACAGACATGCACATACCACTCTCTCTCTCTGTCTCTTTCTCTGTTTTTTCTTTCTTTCTCATCAGCTTTAGGAGGACTTTTCCTCATTAGAAATCTATTTTCAGGTATAGGAGGGATCTCTTCTGGACGGACAGTAGACTGGGGCTGTACATCAAGATTTTCAGCTTCACTTTGACTAGATGGGCTTAATAGAAACACAAAACAAGTTTCATTTAGTTATTATGTGCCTACCCCACATTTCCAATTGTTGTATTTCTTTCCTTTAAGGTGTTACAACATATACACCATCCTGTACCCATGACAAACCAATAACCAACCAAAAATTAAAACCAAATGTTTCCGTTGTCACATTCTCAAAATATATTTCCCACTAAAATAGGTCCAAAATAAGAAACTCCATGGACAATGTACTTTGATAAACTTAAAATACAGGTAAAGAAAATAGTTGTTTTAGAGGCAACAGGTATATAAACACAAGTTTTAGTACAAACACATTATTTCAGACAAAATGGGGGGAAAATGTAAATACAATTACATCTGCTTGCTATCCTTATGCCCTTATAGGAGTAAAGAAAATGAAGGGCAAAAAAGCAAGACAGACTGCTACAAAAAATAAGGAAAACAATCATTGGTTTCCTATAATTCTCACTAATCCCATATTCCATCCATAAACACAAACCTATAAAACCAAAAGCATAATTTTATTGAGTCCAGACAAAATAAACTGAATGGTTTTGTTGAAAATGCAAATAAATGTACCCAAATTTAATCTATAGACTGTAGAATATCAAAACAGTTTTATACTTCGTGCTATAAAGTACTTCTATTTTAGCCTGGCCAGCATGGCTCAGCGGTTGAGCACTAAGATCAAAGTTCGATTCCTGGTCAGGGCACATGCCCGGGTTGTGGGCTCCATCCCCAGCAGGGGGCATGTGGGAGGCAGCCGATCAATGACTCTCATCACTGACGTTCCCCTCCCTCGCTCGATCGCTCCCTCCCTCCCTCCCTTCCTTTCTCTACCACCCCTGAAATCAATAAAGATATATTAAAAAATAATACTTCAAAGAAAAATTTCTACTTTAATGTTCCTATATAATTGATCCAAAATCCCAACAGATTTATTTATAAACAGAAGGAAATTAGAATATAAAACTAATACTGAAAAAGTAAAATTAAGACCTTTTCTTGCTTTTCTTTCTCTTCTTCTTTTCTTTCTTATGTTTTCGGGAATTTTTCCTATGTTTCTTTTTTCTTTTTTTTGATTTTTCTTCAGAAGCACTTTCAGAATCAGAAGAATCAGAAGAGGACTGAGAATCACTTGAACTATCTGAGTCACTGGATGATGAGGACGATGAGGATGATTTATGCCTTTTCTTTTCTTCTTTCTTAGCTTTCATAAAAAAAGGGGGAAAAAGGTTTTTTGGTCAACGCATTTTAGACAAACTTTTTAAGTGTAAATTTGTATTTCCCAAGTCCACTAGTCCATCCAGCTATTTGAACTGAGAGGTACAGGAAAGGAGGCAAGAGTCAGGGTTAGAATACAGATCTCCATATCCATGGGTCAGAGTTGTATCTATTAGACCAAAGAATTCTGGAAAAGCAACAAGTAAACCTAAAACAATAAGTTAATTTTAGGAAACATTTGGTAACATAGTTTGTTTAAAAACAAAAGCAAAAAAGCACAGAAGTAACATTTAAAAGTCCCAGATTCTAATCTTCTTGTAGTGTTTGACTTTTTCTCTTATCAAGACTGCAGGTAGAACAGGAGGAGACAAATAGCAGAAAAAACACTTTGCATAAATGTGAAAAAAAAAGAAACATGATTTCATTAGCACAGGTTTATGCTTCCATGCCTAAGCATTCCCCTAATGATTAAGAAATTTAGCCAGGCAGCTTAAAAAATAAATCTCGGAAATATAAAGGGAGATGGTGTCGGAATCTATTAAAACAAAACAAGTCCAGCCAGCATGGCTCAGTGGTTGTGCATCGACCTATGACCTAGAAGATCGAGGTATGATTCCCAGTCAGGGCACATGCCCGGGTTTCAGGCTCCATCCCCAGCAGGGGGCATGCACGAGGCAGCCAATCAACGACTCTCTCATCATGATGTTTCTCTCTCCCTCTCTCCCTTCTGCTCTCTGAAAGTCAATTAAAAAAACATTCAAAAACAAACAAAACAACAAAAAAAGCCTTATAAGACCAACCCCAAAGCTCAAACCTTATTTGGATTCAAATATAAAAAAATTAACATTAATGAACCAATCAGAAATTTGAATACTGTCAGAATTTCTTATATTCAGAAATGTGTGTGTGTGTATTCATATTATTATGGTATTGGTTATTTCTTAGAGTATCTTTTAGAGAGCCTCAGGAACACCTAAGGATCTGGCACTTGGCCAAATCATTCTTGAAACTCAACTCAAAATTTATACAAGTGTACTAATTCAAGATAAGTGAGAATCTGGATAAAGTTACTACATACTTGGTTAAGGACTTGTAGTTCACTGTCATGACAGCTTTTCTAGTACTGATGACATGCTGCTGCACTGAAGAATGGAACAAGGTAAAAAAGCTGAAGGGACCCCAGAGGTAATGGCTTCCTCACTCAGCTGTGGTCCTCAAGACAATGAGCATATCAAGTGTGAAATGTCTGGGACATATGCAAGCTCTGCATGGAATTTATGAGATTTCCATTATGCTCCTACTGTACAAGCCATGCTGTTTTCTGTCCTGTATCATTTCTTAAAGGTAAATAAACTTACTGCTGCCCTGAAGCTTATCTTGTCTTATGAGTTCAATTGTTAATCTGACTCCAAGACCACTGTTGCTGGGGAGGCTGAGTGAATATGCAAACATGTATAACCTGAAAAATTTACATATACTAAAAACCTGAGATATTGTGTTTGTGTGTGTGTGTGTGGGGGGGGATCAGACTTCAATCTAAGAAAGAAAATAAATTGATAGTGAATATGTATAGCTCTTAATAAAATATCTGAGACCATATAATATGAAAGCAAACTAAAAATATTTCACATAAGTACAAAATATAGCTGTAAATATCACCTGACAAAATTTAGTAATGCTTTACCCCATGATTAACAAAGCTTTATTCACCAGTTCCAACGTTTATATTTATTTTGATATATGTGTTTTTTAAACTGATTTCAGAGAGAGGAAGGGAGAGGAAGAGCAAGAGAAACATCAATGATGAGAGAGAATCACTGATCAGCTGCCTCCTTCACGCTCTCTATGGGGAAGTGCCCTGACCAGAATCGAACCCATGACCACCTGGTTCATAGGTCGACGCTCCACCACTGAACCACACCAGCAGGACTACATTTATTTTGCATTGGGATTCTTTCCTATTAGAAACTGACTGCAATTTGTTTCTTTAAAAGGCAAACCAATTCTCCCCACCAAATGTATTAAATGTATTTCAAACACCATTATTTAGTTTGTGTCACTTTTCAAGAAAACATTTGAGTGAAGCAAGGTATCAGTCATAAGGAAGGCCAGAAAGAGATAACTATGTTTTAACACTGATTTTAGAGAGGGAGGAAAGAGGAGAGGGGGAGGGGGAGAAAGGGAAAGAGGAAGGGAGAGGGAGACATCGATGTGAGAGAGACACATCAACTGGTTGCCTTCTATAGGCATCCTGACCCTGGAGCAACCCGGGCATGTGCCCGGACCGGAAATCGAACCCCAGACCTCGTGGTGCAAGGGATGACACTCCAACCAACTAAGCAACACCAGCCAGGGCGAGATTATAACTATTTTTATGGTAATATAATCTGCCTGAGTATCATATAACAGAAAATATACTGTATTTTAGAAAAGATGCCTTGGAAGAGAACTTAGAAAGTGCTACGGTTGAAAAGGTTCCCGCTTTTCATATTTGTCAGTATTGTTTTATGAGCAAAATTTAATTTACATGCCCTTTTCATATGTATCTGTTCAGAATAAAAAGGAGAATATGATTGAAAAAGAAATGGTAGTAAAGAACAGATGACTAAAAAGGCAAAAATTAGAGACAAGACATCAATATTAGATTACATTCTATTAATAGAATGTAGGTTTAGTTTCAAAATCTGTGTTAACCTAAATTTAATAATATTTAGGCACACTGTGAATCTGATTGAAATTTTATCCTCAAATAAACAAGTCTGTTTAACTGATTGGTGTTAGACATATACTCAGCATGATGCCAAGACACAGACAGGAAGAATCATAGAGAGTATGAGTAAGTTACGCAGGGAACTTTGCAAGACATGTACTCTGCCCTCAGAGTTTACAATCTATTTAGAAAATAAGACCAACAAGTGTAAATTCAATAGCAAACAGCATCGGAAAATACACACTTAATAAAATTTCTAGACACTCTGACTATAAATTGTATACGAATTTAAGAGTATGGTCAAAAAGTACAAAAGTGAAGTGGAAATGCTTTGTAGAACTACAGCCAGTTTTGTTACACAACATATGTGTTCCTATAAATTACTGTGCTATGAAAAATTGCACAATAAAACCACATGGCTTATGGGAAAAATGGGGTTGGGGCACAAAATTCAAAACTTCACTGACACATTTTAAAAAAGATAGGCAACTAATAAAATTGCAGCAGTTTTACACATGTTAAATGGTTAAGAAATACATAAATATGACCATAAATAAGGCACTTTACTTTGAAAAAGACCTGGGGTTTCCTTGTGGAAGTGAATATCAGAAGGACTGCAGCTTGTGAGTTACTGGAAAGTAGTGGAAGAAGAGTGATCTGAAATCAGATGGAAAGTTTTAGCAGATTATGCTTAGATATTATAACACAAGTGATGAACTGAGGTAGCTTAGTAGATGTCTGAAGTGTGTGCATGTGTGATTTTTGTGTATTCCTGTGAAGCTGTTCATCTGAGTATGATTTTCTGTATTCAGTTAGTGTTTCTTGTAGATAATATCATACAGAGGGCAAAGATGAAATTGGTGTTTTCTAATATATAAATCAAATGGAACATATGTATGTTTTCAAAACAAGCAGTACAGCAGAACTGACTATATTAGGATTAGGAATAGGGTAGGAAAAAGTAGTGAGAATATCTGTAGAGTACTTACAAACTGCTAATAAGCACTGAACAAAGTCCTTTGTAAGTGTAACTTAAGGAGGAGTAAATTCTGTATTTTAAAAGGGCAGACTTTTACATAAGGTAAAAAGCTTCAAGAAAGGAATGGAGCAATTCTGAACAAAATGAAATAGATCCAACTCTCCCTAACATCCTGCTAAGTAGTGTAAGTAGAAACCCTAGACATAATATAAAAAATATAGAAAAGCTCTCTCCAGACCCAAGGACTGGGAAAAGAATGATTTAGAAAAGGATGATTTAGCAAGACAAAAAAATTTGTTACCGATGCCTGCTCTACTCTAAGCAAATGCAAGGGGAGAAAAGATTCACCCAACTCCTTAGCTATGTCAACAGAGACAAAGTAGAGAACTTGGATTTCCAATATACCACCTATTTATTACTCCCCACACACTCCTGCCAGTGATTTTGGTGGGTATTGGCAAGAAGCCTATCCTTGCACTTATAAGTGGCATGGATTTCAGAGAGAAGGAAGATGAAGAAGGGATTGTTTAAAGAATACCTGAAGTCCTGGGCAGACCCCTAAGTGAAACTGACCAGAACTAATACAGCAAAAGGTTTGAGAATTAAACTACAGTATTTAGTACATCAAGGTTTTCAGTAGGGTGCTTGGGTAGCACACAAATGAAGCACACCAGAAGAGCACTGCAAGGGCTCTGAAAATTGAATTATCATTGAAACCACAGTCCACAAAAATAGTCCAGAACCTACATGCTAAACCTAAATAAGGTGACTGTCTGATAAAATAGAAACAGGCTGTCCAGGGCAGCAAAAATAAATAAATAAATAAATAAATAAATAAATAAATAAATAAACAAACAATCATTAATAATACTAAGAACCAGGAAAATCACAACTTAATGAGAAAAGAAAAAAAGCCAGCACCTGTAAGACTCAGATGTCCG
The DNA here is from genome assembly GCF_054644295.1 of Miniopterus natalensis. Lineage (NCBI taxonomy): Eukaryota > Metazoa > Chordata > Mammalia > Chiroptera > Miniopteridae > Miniopterus > Miniopterus natalensis. The sequence goes on from NC_142088.1 coordinate 42,823,709, forward strand.
AATTGACAAGGATTTTTAAAAAGCCATCTTAAAAATGCTTCAACATGCGCCCAGTCGGCGTGGCTCAGTGGTTGAGCATCGACCTAGGATCCAGGTGATTGCAGTTCGATTCCTGGTTAGGGCACGTGCCCGGGTTGTAGGCTCGATCCCCAGTAGGAGGCATGCAGGAGGTAGTCAATCAATGACTCTCATCATTGATGTTTCTATCTCTCTAACTCTCCCTTCCTCTCTCATAAATCAATAAAGATATATTTTTTAAACAGTACTTCAACATGCAATTATTAATACTGTTTAAGCAAATGGAAAAAAGTTATGAAATCTTAGGAAAAAAGACAAGTATCAAATGGAAATTTTAGAAATAAAACATACAATACAGAAAGCTCACTAAACTTGCTTAGTGGCAGAGTGCAGATGGCAGAGGAAAGTATCAGTGAACCAGAAGACAGACCAATAGAAATTATCCAATCTGAACAACAGAAAAATATAATAAACTAAAAAGGAGCAGAGCCTGAGAGAACTGTGGGACAATAAACAAAAGGTCTAACATTTGTCCTGTCAGAATTCGAGGAGACAAAGTTTGACACTGAAAAAATTAAAATAATGGGAGAAATTTCCCAAACTTGGCCCAGTGTACAGGCCTATATATTCAAGAGTTAGCTAAGCAAACCTAAAACAGGATAAAATCCAGGTAATCCACACCAAGACACATCAAAATCAAATTTCTAAAAACTAACCAACAATATATATATATATGGAAAGCAGACAGAGAGGAACAGTAAGTTATCTACAGGGGAAGGATGATCTGAAAGACAAAAGACTTCTCATTTGAAACCAGAGTCCACAAGGAAGGGGCATAATACTTTTTTATGTGCTGAAAGGAGGATCAACCCAGAATTCTACACCCAGTGAAAATACTCATCAAATTAACATTAAATAAAGACATTTTCATAAAGCTAAGACAATTTGTTACCAGCCAGTGTACCATTAAAAACAGGCTAAAGAAAGTTCTCCAATCCTGGCCAGTGTGGGTCAGTGATTAGACCATCGGCCTGTGCACCAAAGGGTTGCAGGTTCAGTTCTGCCCTGGTGGGGGGTAGGGGGAGGAAGAGGCAACCAACTGATGTCTCTCTCTCACACTGATGTCTCTCTCCCTCCCTTCCACTCTCCCTTAAAAAGAAAAAAAAAGTATCCTTGGGTGAGGATTAACAACAACAACAAAAGAAAATTCTCCAAACAGAATGGAACAGAAGGAGGCTTAGAAAGAAAGAACAATAGAATTAGTAAAAATAGGGGGGGATAGCAATTAGTAATCAGTTAATATAAAAATAAATACAAATGAGTTTTTAAGAAATGCTAACATTAAACACTTTAAAGAAATATGAATTAAGCCCGACTAGCGTGGCTCAGTGGTTGAGCACCAACATATGATCCAGGAGATCCCGGTTGGATTCCTGGGTCAGGGCACATGCCGGGGTTTCAGGCTCCATCCCCAGCAGGGGGTGTGCAGAAGGCAGCCAATCAATGACTCTCTCATCATTGATGTTTCCATCTCTCTCTCCCTCTGCTCTCTGAAATCAATAAAAATATATTAAAAAATATACATACGAATTAAAGTTAGCTTTTAAAAAACCTATTAGGCTGGCAAAGGTTAAAAAGTTTGATAATACGTGGCTCTGCAAAGAGTATAGAAAAATTTATTTCCTTATATTCTAGTGGAAATGTCTACCAAAATTACAAATGCCTTCCTCCTATAATCTTTTAATATCACTTCTAGAAATTTATTTTACATGATCAACATTTGCATACATGCAGAATGATATACAAAATGTGGGAATGGGAACTGAAGGGCAAAGATGGGTAGACTTTTACTGACTATCCTTTTATGCTTTCTAAATTTTGAACCAAATAAATTTAAAAGCAGGAAAACATTTTTTAATCCTCTCTCAAGGATGTTTTTACAATGATTTTTTTTGGAGAGAGAGAGAGAAACACCTATGTGAGAGAGAAACATCGATCAGCTGCTTCCTGTACATGACCAGACGGACTGGGATCGAACCCGAAACTTAGGTATGTGCCCTGACTGGGAATCAAACCTACAACCTTTTTGGTGTACAAGATGCTCCAACCAACTGAACCACCCGCCAGGGCTAAAAACAGAAATTTTAAAATTTCCAAGTATAACTACTGTTTCCATCCCTACCTCCAAAAAATTGTATCTCCTGCCTAATGATTTATACAAAATCTTGTTCAAAGTATCTTTTACAAGCATAAATATCCTTAAGACAAAATGAAACAGTATGAAAAGCAAAACCACAATGCAAGTTAACAAAAATGGATGAAAAGGAATTACAAAGTAACACTTTCAACTCTTGGGCCATATATGGTTAATTTATTTTGGATTACGATTTATCACTAAGTAAAATAACTTCCTAAACCTGTTCATCACTGACCTTTCAGGGGACTGGTGCAATCCTACTAATTAGGTATTGACTTGACTTTACTAACAACCACCAAACTCCGGAACATTTTACTTGTAAAAATCTAAGGCAAGAAAATTCTGCCTGAAACCTATAAAATTTTATTAACCAATGTAACCTCAATAAATAAGAAAAAGAAAATGCTGTCTTACATTTTTATTTGAGATCTATAGGTTTCATACCAATGAATTTCACATGAAACCTTTATAATGAAGAAAATTTCTAGGCCATCATCAAATAAGGAGAACTATTCCTAAAATAGGTCTCTTTTAGATATTTTCATTCCACATTACTGTCTCCTCTTTTAAACAATTTCTAAATTTAACATCCCACTATTTTCCAGCAAAAGTACCATCACCACAGCTCTTAATTCCTGAATAAGGACACTGAAATGGGACCCTGTCACCATAGAAACAAGTCTCTGGCATTCTCCACTGTCTCCTGAGTACAAGATCCACCAGCTGCTTCCTCTACTGTGTTCTTTTTTCTGTACTGCCAAGCAATCTGTTTCCTACCACATATATGCAAAATTTCTCCTCATATAACTATTTATTTATAGCAAAGTTGCCACAATTCAGAACTTGTGTTTCGGTATACTCTAATACAGCAATGACTCTGTCTCTTGTTGCATGGCCATGGTGGACAGATCTCTATTAATAACAACTAAAGTGAACTCCGAAGAGACCAGCATAACCTGAGGTCATATCAACACCTAAAAAACCACACAATGCCTTAATCAAGGTAGTGGTTTCTTTGGAGCTCTGTGTTCTATTCTCCACCACTATGCCCCATGAAAGCCTCTATACAGGATGTAGTTTTTATTAGTCTCCAGTATTCCACCTCAGCATCTGTTGAAGGTTCTTCTATTTGACTGTGAACCTTCTCAAGCACATTCAAATAGCCACAAAAAGCAGAATTTCCAATCTTGCAACAGCAAAAGGGAGAAAGGCCCAAGAAGATTGCCCAGACTCACCAAGACCATTTACAGGTGGGCCCAGACAGTCAGATTTCTTCAGAAGTCTTTTTGTTTTCTTTCAGGAAGTTAGAAAAAGAAAAAAAAGATTCTGTATTTATTTCTTTTTAAACTGGGGTGTAAATCTCTCAAACAAGAATTTAAATGTAATGATGGTGAACACAACAGTGTTGCACAAAGCTTTTTGGATATTCCCAATTTAAAATTGTAAGAAGGCCATGAAATCTATAAATTGAATGTAAGACAAAGCTCTCCCCTAAAAAAAGATTTTACAGATGCATGACAAAATCCATTCTGACCAATGTTCTAAAATGGCAATTGAAGGACTGTAGAGTAACAGGTGCCAAACTGTGTGATCTCAAACTAAAGATCTTCCCCTCTTTCCACAGTGTTATCCAGAATAGCATATGCATGGGAGGTATAGCTGGAAACAAACCTGACCTTTTCAGGAACTATGGGGCAGACACTAACATAGGGTCAAATCTTCCCCAACTGCTGAAACTAATAATTTTGAGGAAAACATACTAAGACGCTACATCAACTTTCAGTACAACTTCTTGGCCACAACAGCATGGGCAAAATTAGCATTTATCTCTTCAGGTGAAAATATATTATAAGGGCACAAGTAATATATAAAGAGTGACATTCATTCACTTTCTCATCCTTTCAGCAAATATTCAAACACTGACCTTTTAATACCAAAAAAGCTTTACACCAAAATTACTAGAGTTTATGATAACTGTTTATGGTTTTAAAATGCAAGCTTTTTAAAAATTACCTCAATCTTTTTCTAAATAAATCACACAGCATTGTTAACTTATATAAATAGAGAATAGTAGACTTCAAAATATAAGAAGAAAAAAACCTAGTTGTTAGTGGAGAATAAAAGGTGAAGATTTCCTAGATGGTATGGGGAAAAAATATCTCAAAACCAAAATATTCCAATTGTAAACAGCACTCTGAAGGATTAAATATCAGTAGGTTCAGGGTCTAAAATCTGCAAATAATACAAATGGCTTTTTAGTTTTTTCTTTTTAAACAATCTATAAGGTATATAAATGTCTTACCACCATGCTGTATGCCTGAAACTCGTGTAATACTGTATGTCAACTGTAATTGAAAATTTTTTAAAAAATTAAAAAATTATACTCAGCTATTCTTTTTAAAAAAATCCTCACCTGAGGATATGCTTGTCATTGATTCTAGAGAGAGAGAGAAAAAAACATACATGTGAGAGAGGTACCTTGATCGGTTGCCTCCCAGACTTGCCCCAACCAGGGATAGAATCTGCAACCTAGATATGTGCCCTGACTGGCAATTGAACCCAAGACCCTTCGGTGCACGGGATGACGCACTAGCCAACTGAGCCACACCGGCCAGGACAACACCTCATTCTTTACTGAATCTTCACGAACACAAGGCATGCATTATACCTGTTGTTTGTAAATAAGAATAGCCAGACTCATGAATACCAAGAAGTTACATATATTACACACAGTCCCATTATGAGCTAGCTGCAACATATATTCCTGCAATGATTTATGAAATACATATTTGGTATGACAGAGAAGAAAAGGAAACTATCAGAATCAAAATTAAATGCAGAAACAGAAAACAAAAAATAAGCCTTTTCTATGACCATACTGGGTCTTTTAAAATTAAAACAAAACAAAATGTGCATATTTCTAAATGCTACAGAAGAACTCAATATACCTAAAACTTCAGAACAAAATGCTCTATTTAAGGCAATTCTGAAAGGAATGTTAAAGACTAATGAGTTATTGACATAATGAAAAGAGCTCTAGATCTGACAGCCCAAGTGCCCATCAGTAGATGAATGGATAAAAAAGCTGTGGTACATGTTGTAAAAAAGAAGGATCTCTTATCCTTTGGCACAGCATAGAACGAACTGGGGAGTATTATGCTAAGTGAAATAAGCCAGTCAGAGAAAAACAAGTATCTCACTCATATGATCACCACATGATCTCACTCATATGTGGAATGTAATAAACAAAATAAGCTGATGAACAAAACAGATCTAGAGACACAGAAGCATGGAACACACTGAGGGATCTCAGAGGGAAGGTGAGGATGGGGGAGTTGGTGTGGAGAGATTAATCAAAGAACTTATATGTTTGTAAGCATAATCCATGGACACAGACATTGGTATGGGGAAAGCCTGGGGGTGGGGTGGATGGGAGATGGGGGGAAAAGGGGACATCTGTAATACTTTCAATAATAATAATAAAAAAAGAGCTTTGGATCTGGAGCCAGCAAACTTGGGTTTGTGGCCTAGTTCCCTAATGTGGCAAATATATCTTCATCTGTAAAATAGAGGAAATGCTACAGGGTTTTTGTAGGGATCAGAAAAGTTTATAGATGACTCTCGCCTTTGTTGACCATGAAAAAATAAGTAGTGATATTATTGGTCCCTAGACTAGTAAGAATAGAAAGAAGAGTCAGTTCAGCATTTTATCGCTTTATATTCAAGTTTGAAGGTAATCCCACTATTTTTAGAGTGTCAGACTCAATCATATGTAATAAATGGTAGCAGTTACATATTGGATATGAAAGACTTAAAATATTTACTTAAAATAAAGTTCTTATCATTTTGGATAATATATCAAACTACTAGGTTAACTTCAAATGTTTTGGACTAAATAAAAGAGGTTTCTCAAACATGCCAGATGCTTCTGAATCTAAGCATTGCATGAAGGGGAAATAATTTATTCCCTTAAAGCCGGGGTAGTGAATGTCCGGCCCATGAAATCATTTGGTCTTGCCCTGCCAAGGCCTCACCAAAGAGAAGCAGTTCCAGCCATCATATTATGGGTGAGTTAATTAAATGTTTGACCAAATATAGCAGCCTAACTTTTAAGTTGATAATTTTGTACAGCTTGCGAATGATGTTATAAATATCCAAATGGCCCTTGGCTCTGCCCTAAAGTTTCTTAGTCTATGTTATTCTCTTCAGTTGTCATCTTCTTTCCACTGTCTTTTTCCCTAGAAAGTATTTATTTTCCATGATACTTAGACAACTATTTTTAAAACAAACAAACAACCAAAAAAGGTGGAAGCAAAACAATATACTGCAAATTAATAAGAAAAAGTTACGTGGTTCTGTGGTAAATGAACAACGCATGAAGTAAAACAAAACATTAAAAAACTTCACACATTTAAAAATCAAAAATATATTCAAAACACAAAATCATCCTATTAATATTTACTTTAGTGTGAACCTATGCCAACTATTGAGAGTATCTGTTGTCTGTATAGATAAGAATTATCAAAAATATGTACTTGTTCTTACCTTTAGATTTGGGAATTAGCTCTCCACAACTGAGTATCCGCACCTCAGCAAATGGTTTGCTAGCTGCATCTGTTTTCTGATTTTCTATCTCCCTCACAACTTCTTGACCAGAAATCACTTGCCCAAAAACAACATGATGCCTAAAGAGTCACATAAAGGCGATTAAATAAAAGCTTCTTATTTTAATATTAATTTAAAGTAGGTCAAAAGATTAATTAAAATAATCTTTACCCATCTAAATGAGGAGTTGGTTTCGTTGTTCTTTTGGAAATCATCAGACAGAAGAATAAAAACAAAGTCAGAGAAAAACAAAGTTAGCATCTCTAAAAGGGAAAAGAAAATAACTGCATTGGAAACAAAGTTGCAAACAAACAAATCATACGATATCCTAACATAATAAGACTCTTATTACAGGAACCTTAAGTAGAATAGAATGCAAGATGCTTTCCACATAATTAATTTTCGAAAACTTGTTCTGATTATAAAATACCTATACATTGTTGAAAACTTACATGTATTTAAAGTTAACATTTTGGTGTTATTTCTATCAATCCATGCTTCTTGCATGTGACTGGGTTCTTACTGAATATTCATGGTTGTATACTGTTCCACTATACAGACATATAAAAATTTGTCAAACCATTCCACTAGTTTATGGGTTTAACAATAGTGTTTTTGATCTTAACATTTCAAACAATTAAAGCACAGATCATATTCTGATGACTCTCACACATTTCCTATTGAACCTGAACAGAAATGATCCATATGATGTTTTATAAATTGTTAAATTACCTGTAAACATTTAAAATTTTGTATACTTTTATATAAAAATTCAGATTTCAGACCTTTTGAAAACCGGAAAGATGTGGAATCCGGCACATGGACATAGTTGACCAGGCTGAGAATTCCTGTCTTCTTTAATACAGGGATTAATAGTTTGGTTTCTTGTCCCAGCAGTCTTTACTTGCTTATGTTATTGCCTTAAGACCTGAAGCCCTTTGAGTTTGTTACCCCCGTCATAGAGTAAACTTCATGTTGAAGAGAGGTCTTGATTAAAACTTTGGATAAAACCCCAAGAAAAAAAAAAATTCCTTTTTTGTGAAAGAAATTAAAAGAAAAAATCCTTTCTTTTTCCGTATCAGCCTTAAAAGCTTTATAGTTAAGAAGGCTGCTACCTGAGAAGCTACTGGGACATACTGGTACAATAAATTGAAGATGTGCACTGTACAAGATTTACTATTTTTTTAAAATCTTATCAAATAAGACATTAGGAATTTGGAAGTAGAAACACAATTTAAGCTAGCCTTTGATTAAAACACATACAATACCACTAAAAAAAAATTTCTAACATGTATATATATTTTTAAAAATTCACCTTACTTTTAAAACTAATAGCTTGCCTGGCCAGCATGGCTCAGAAGGTCACGGTTGAATTTCCGGTCATGGCACATGCCTGGGTTGCAGGCTCGATCCCCAGTAGGGGGAGTGCAGGGGGCAGCCGATCAATGACTCTCTTCATCATTAATGTCTTTATCTCTCTCTCCCTTCCTCTCTCTGAAATCAATAGATATATTTAAAAACAAAACAAAAACTATTAACTCGTTTCTTTACTGTTAACAGCTATGCTTACTTGAACTTGCTAAAAGCACCTAGAAATATAAAAACCTAGGTGTACACCATGTATGTATTGTTATATTTAGTGTGTGGCATGTGTAATTTGCATCTAGATATAGTCAATCCTCACTTCATAGATTCCATATTTGCAAGTTTACTTGCTCACTAGAATTTATTCATGATTCCTAAAGCAATCTCAGTTTTCATGGTCATTCTGATTGGCAAAAAAGTGTGTTGATAAGAATATGGAAAAATGGGAACTCTTTTACAGTGCTGGTAGGAAGATAAAATGATGCAACCACTGTGAAAAATATTCTGGCTCCTCAAAAAGTGAAATGTGCCCTGGGTGGTGTGGCTCGGTTGGCTGGACATCATCCTGTGCACCAAAAGGTTGTAGGCTCGATCCCAGGTGGGGCCTGCAGGAGGCAGCTGATCGATGTTCAGCTCTCTCACACTGATGTTTCTCTCCCTCTTCCTCTCTAAAAATCAATTTTAAAAATCTTTAAAAAAGCTAAATATAAATTACCACATGATCCAGCAGTTCGACTCCTAGGTATACATACAAAAGAACTGAAAATAGGGACTCAAAAAAAATATGTATATGCCAAAGTCCTCTGCAGCATGATTCACAATAGCCAAAAGGTGAAAACAACCCAATGTCCATCAACAGATGAATATAAACAAAATGTGGTGTGTACACATAATGAAGTGATATTCAGTCATAAAAAGGAATGAAGTTTTGATACATGCTGCAATATGGATGAATCTTGAAAACATACTAAGTGAAATAATCCAGGCACAAAAGGCAAATAACTGTATGATTCCACTTAGATAACTAGAAGAGCCAAATTCATAGTAGATAGAAAGTAGAATAGAGGTTATCAGGGGCAAGGGAGAAAGGGCAATGGTCAGTCTCTGGGATAATAAGATAATTTTGGAAATAGTGGCGATTGTTACACAGCACTATAAATATAAAACCATTGAACTGTATGCTTACAAATGGCTAAAGTGGCAAATTTTGTATGTTACCAAAATTTTTAAAAATTTTAAATTAAAAACAGAAGTCATTTCCTTTAAAAAACACAATAGAAGAAGTAAAGAAGGGTTATCTAGAAATGGAAACAGATAAGAAGAAATAAACACTTAAGAGAGACAATTCAGAAAATATATTTGAAAGATGGTAAGAACTTAACATAGGGATTTTGGTCAGCACAGAAAGAATTTTACCTAAAAAAGTAAAATTAATGATAACATTTGGTGGTGTTAAGGATCTAGTAAAATTGGCCCTTACTGCTGATATAAAACTAAACTTCTTTTTGGAAGTCAATGCAGCAATGTACAAGGAAAGACTTAAAAATGTGTAAACATATCGGTAAGTAAACTTTTAGCAACTTATATAAAAGAAATAATTAAAATGCATCAAATAATAGGTGCAATAATGTTCACTGCAGCAATTTGGAAAAAGGGAACCAACTAAACCAAATGTTCAAAAATTATGTTAATGACCCAGCCCAGTGCTCAGTGGGTTGAGGCATTGTCCCATACACCAAAAAGGTTGCGTGTGGGTTGATTCCCAAGCAGGGCACATACCTAGATTGTGGGTTTCATCCCTGGTAGAGATGTGTACAGGAGACAACTGATTGATATTTCTTTCTCACATCGATGTTTCTCTCTCTCTCTCTCTCTCTCTCTCTCTCTCTCAAATCAATAAACATATCCTCAGGTAAGGGAAAATATATATGTAGGTTAAATAAATAAAGCATAGTATAAACAATGGATTAACATTTAGCTATTAAAATGTTAATGTTTAGTGATGTGCAAAGAGATTTATATTATATCCGAAAGTTGATTACACAGTATATACAACACTCTACATGCATTTTAATTAGAAAAATGGTGTGGGTGTGGGATGGTTTTCTTCTTTTCATTTGTGTGATCTAATTTTTCTACAACAAACATGATAAAGTTGTTTCCTTGAAAAAATAAAAAAGACCCATATACTATAGTATACAGTGTGGGGCAAAAGTAGGTTTACAGTTGTGATTACATGAAAAAGATTCCTGTATTATTGTTTATTGTAATATTTTCCATGTGAACTGTAAACCTACTTTTTCACCACCCTGTATGTATAGAATAAATAGAGTACTATACAGTTGCCAAAAAAGAATGAGAAAAGTGTCTATGAATTGATATGGAGTGATTTCTAGGACATATTGTTAAGTGAAAAGAACAAAACATTATATATAATATGCTATCTACTGTGCAAGAAAAAGGGAAATAAGAAAATATATATGTATTTGTGCTTATGTTTGCAAAAAGAAATACAGGAAGATAAACCAGAAACTAATGGTTACTAGTATGGATGGCTGGAAATGGGGTGAAAAAATGGGAATGGAGTGAAGAGTTAAGTGAAAGTGACACTTTAAGGGAATTTTTTGACATGTGGAATCATGTTAATGTTTTATAAATTTAAAAAAAGCAAAAAACAAAACACGGTGAGAGGAAGAACAAAATGAAATATAATCAGAAACAAATGAACCTAACATGTTTTGAGTCATAAAAACCACATAAAATCCACACCAAAAAAAAATACTAATCCAAGTAACTTTTAAACATGGTTTTTTAATTACATGCTCTCTCTCTAAAGACAAAAATAGCTATAAACAAATAGTGAACTCTAGTTAATAGGTTACTTTTCAGTGGTATAGGACGGCATTTTTTTTTTTTTTTTAGGATTCAGTGAGTAGAAATTTTGAAGATAGTGGGAGCCAGGTTTTTCACTGTTACAAATATGGAATAGGAAAAAGTTACAAATACGGAATAGGAAAACACTAGAATACACATGGTGCTGACAGATTAAGTTCTTCTGAGAGCAGGAGAGTTTAGAGCTTTTGAAAGGGAGAGCAAATCTGTACCCACAGGACATGATAAAAAATATGCACTGCTGCCCTGGCCAGTTTGGCTCAGTGGTTAGAATGCTGGCCTGTGGACCAAAGCGTTGCAGGTTCTATTCCCAGTCAAGGGCACAAACCTCTGTTGCCCCCATCCCAGTTGGGGCGTGTGCTGGAGGCAACCAATCGATGTGTCTCTGTCACATCGATGTTTCTCTCTCCCTTCCTCCTCCCTCCTTTCCTCCCACTCTATCTAGAGATGGAGAAAGTGTCCTTCAGTGAGGACTAAATAAATAAATAAATAAATAAATAAATAATACATTGCTGACAAGAACTCTGGTCATAATTTTTATGTAGTCAGAATTACAAAACATCAGCTGTATTGGCTTTGGAGTTACAAATATATTTTAGTGAATAGGCAAATTCACATATACAGAATCTTTGAATAATGAGAATTGATTTTATTTTACTTTTTGTAATTAAGTAATTTATGGAGAGATATTGTATGTAAATATCCTGTTCCTTTTTAAATATGTCCTCTAAATTTACCAATAGATAACTCTTTCCTGACTCAATTATTACTGATATGACTGCAAAAATGGAGATTTTTCTACTCTATTGTTCCTCTTACATTTATGAATTGACATTCTACCAAGGAACAGCTTTTACTTCTCCCATTATTCACTCAATTTTTATATCTATATATACACTCCTGGATTTGTTTTATTTGATAATCCAATACTAGCATTATTTTGATGGTCAAATTGCCCTAATATGGCCAGTGGGAACACTACCCCTTCAAGCCAACTCCTCTGTCTTCTTAACAAGTTTTCATCATTTGAAAACTTTAGCAGTACAATTCAATTCCTCTTTCAACAATATTCCCTTCTTCAACAATTCTTTGTTCTCCCTCCTTTAAAAATTCTCCCCCTTATGAGCTCTTCCTCCATTAGGAATAAAGGGTAGGGACAAGAAAAACAACACACTGGAAGAGAAATATTTTAAGCTACCAGATCATAAATACTTACATGAAGAACTGTGAACCATTTGTATCCTTTCCTCTGTTGGCCATTGACAAGAGAAATTCTTTGTTGTGTTTAACAGCAAAACTCTCATCTATAGAGAAGCAAAGATTTCAGTTATAGGCATAAACTACCTCCAAAATCATTTTCACTTTTCATATCTTGTATTCATATCATGTGCCAGCTGGTGTTGCTCAGTGGTTGAGCATCGACCTATGATCCAGGAGATAGAGGTTCAATTCCCAGTCAGGGGATGTGCCCGGGTTTTGGGCTCGATCCCCGGGGGGTGGTGGGTGGTGGTGCAGGAGGCAGCCAATCAATGACTCTCTTATCACTGTTTTTTTTTTCTCTCTCTCTCTCTCTCCCTTCCTCTCTCTGAAATCAATATAATTTAAACAAAAGAGAAGAATCAAGTATTAACCAATTCCCACCTCCATCTTTTTTTTTAAACCTCACCAGAGGGTATGTTTATTGACTTGAGAGAGAGAAAGGGAGGAAGGGAGGGAGGGGGAGAGGGGGAGGGAGGGAGGGAGGGAGGGAGGGAGGGAGGGAAACACTGATATGAGAAACATCGACCAGTGGCCTCCTGTACATCCCCTGACCAAGGATGGAACCCACAGCCCAGGTATGTGCCCTGACCTGGAACTGAACCCACAACCCTTTGATGTATGGACCCATGTTCTAACCAATCTAGCCACCAGGACGGGGCTCTTCCATCTTTTTAGATTAAAATATTTCTAACCCTATGTTCATGTGTTGATCGATTGATGAATGGATAAAGAAGATATTATTACTCAGCTCTTTCCCTGCCCCATGGAGGCGAAGGCTTGAGTGCATTAAAGATTGGGCTCTCCTCATAACCCACCTCCATGGCTGTGGAAGGTATTGCTGCTAGAATGTGTAATGGACATTAATACTTCTTTACAAGAGGTGCTGAAGACTGCCCTCATTCAGATGGCCTACCACTCGAAATTCAAAAAGCTGCCCAAGCCTTAGACAAGCGCCAAGCCCATCGTTGTGTGCTTGCACCCAACTATGATAAGCCTAAGTATGTCAAGTTGGTGGAAACCTTTTGTGCTGAACACCAAATCAACCTAATTAAGGCTGATGACAATAAGAAACTAGGGGAAGGAGTAGGACTCAAACACCCCATAAAGTGGTTGGTTGAAGTTAAGTGTTAGATAACGACTATGGCAGATTCTCAGGCCAAGGATTTCATTGAGGAGCCCTTCAAATGCAAGAAATGAACTAATAAACTGGCTTCTGTCTCTTAAAAAAAAAGGAAAGAAAAGAAGGTATTTGTCCTAAAAAAAAGAAATCATGTGGTGAGTGCATGGAGAGGTGGAATAGCAAATTGATGTCTCTATCTCTCTCCACCCCTTTCCTCCCTCTCTAGAAGTAAAAAAAAAAAAAAGCAAGCTAAAAAAAAAAAAATCTTGCGATTTCTGACATCATAGATGGAACCAGATGGTATTATGCTAAGTGAAATAAGTCAGACAGAAAATGACAAATTACCGTATGATTTCACTTATATGTGGTATCTAAAAAGCAAAACAAAAAATGGACTCATAGATACAGAGAACTAATGGTTTTCAGAAGGGAGGAGGTTTGGAGGATTGGTGAAATAGGATAAGGGATTAAGAGGTAGAGAATTCCAGTGATAAAATAAGTAAGTTACGGAGATGTAATGTACTGCATAAGGAATACAGTCAAGAACATTGTAGTAACTTGGTATGGGGTTCCTAGATTTAATGTGGTCATCATTTCTAAAGGTATTTAAATGTGAAACCACTATGTTGTACACCTAAAACTAATACAATATTATATGTCAATTATAGTTCAATTTTAAAAATAAATTTAAAAAGGATTAAGATTAAGCCATGGAAGTTCCTATTCTAGCACTATAATTCTAGGAGTTTAATACTGATCACTGAAATCCTTCAAATAATACATGAATGTCCTAAACCACACAAGAAAAATCCTACCTTTATGAAAAGTCTGTAGTATAAATTTTTTAAAAATATTTTTTTATTGATTTGCAGAGAGGAAGGGAGAGAGAGAAAGAGAAACAGTAATGTGAAAGTAGAACATAGATCAGCTGCCCCCTGCAAGCCCCCTAACCGGGGATCGAACCTGAAACTTGAGCTTGTACCCTGACTAGGAATCAAACTGGCATCCTTTTGGTGCAAGGGACGACGCCCAACCAACTCAGCCACATTGACCAGGGCATATATTTAAAAATTTTCACAAAAAAATTTACCTCCAGAGTGATTGAAGGTAGACGGATATTAGTATACTGTTTAATAAATAATCTTATTGATTTAATAGAGAAAAATCAAATGAATAAAGTAGAAAAAATTAGAAACACAATTTAAAATAAAAGTAAACATTTTTACCTTCAAAAAATCCTCCATAAATAGATTCCCCTCCTCGTCCATTTCCTAGGGATGAAAAACATGGACTTTAAGAACTCTCAAGATAGTTATCTCCTTGAAGGTGCTACCTAAACAAAACGCTCCTTAGAAAGTTAATACTCGAATAGCTTTGAATCTATGACACTTAAAGTTTCAGAGCAAATCATAAAGTCAATACTGCCAAGATCCCAAATTACTTTGTTTCCCTTATGATATAATAGTAAGAATATGACAAAGTCTATTAAGATATGTGAGAAAAAACAACAATGTCAGATTCTAATGATGATTATGTAGGTTTTTCAACAGAAATTATTGACCTTTAAAAAAGTGTCTTTAAAATATAATTTCAATGCTTTGATAATAAAAAAGTATAGGTAAAAACTATATGGTAGGTAAGAATGACTAGCTGTGACAAAATCAAACACATACACTGATAGGTTACTTAAAGAGGAATACAGCATTTTGTTTTTTATCCAGAAGCAATTTTCTGAAATTCATGCATCAAAGGTTAAATTATTTCCTCTGCTTCCTTCTTTTTATCTATTTCTATGAGTACTTCTGATTGTTAGAGCAAATAAATAAAACTGAACTAGTACTTCTAAGACTTGTCTAACTTTGAGATCTATGACATTTAACAAGGAATATATAATTTTCGTTTGTGGGAATCAAAGTCTTACCTTCACTGAAGTCACCACCCTGAACCATAAAATCTTTGACAACTCTGTGAAAGAGACAACTCTTATAATGTAATGGTTTCTGAGTTGATTTCCCTGTCCCCTTTTCACCTATAAAAAAGAAAAATTAGTAGTCCATTTAGTAAAAAGAAAATCAAGGAAGTAGTATTAAAGCAAAATCAATGATGAAAGCTTTCACCCTGTAAAATATATCTCTCTTGAACAATATAGACTTTTTTAAACTTTAGAATTTTCACACCCCTCAGGAATTTTTTAAAAAATTCATTTAAAACAATCAATGTCAAATAAAATCCCATTACAACTAATATTTCTCAGAATAACTTTCACATCCTAGTCAATGTTGCATAATCTGCATGTTATGAGAAAAATGTAATATGCATAAAGAAATCTAAAATTTGTTAAATGAAAATCGAACTACTATTAGGGCAATTGAGAATGTCAACAAACCTGTACAAAGACAGCGGAAGTTCTCACATGTTTTGGGACACACATCAGAAAATAATTCAAAGACAACTCTTCCAGCTTAAAAAAAAAAAAAAAAAAAAAGTAACTGGTTTAAATTGTCCTTACTAATTTAAAATATTAAATACTCATTTATAAATGTTAAATAGGAACATGACTCTTCTTACCTGGTTGATTATTAATAGCGATGTCAAAAAAACATCGTGGACGCTGAACCTTTATTCCCATGGCTCCAATATTTCAATCTATGAGTAAAATACAGTTTTCAGGCAAACAGACAAAGATTTTTCATAAATCTCTAAAAAATATTCTGTGGCGCATAAACTAGAAATGTAGTTTGAATTTATTTTGATATTTACTTCCATGGCATAAATCATATGGATCCTTTTCTTTTAGAGATTAGACTGCATTTTGTGAAGAATATTGAAAAAACATAAAAGAAAAGGCTTAGGCTGGCTGGTGGTTCTGTTGGTTGGAGCACCATCCCATGCACCGAGAAGGGTCCTGGGTTCAATTTCTGGTCAGGGTGCATACAAGAGGCAACCAATCGATGTTTTTCTCTCTCTCTCAAAATCAATAAAAACATTTAAAAAGAAAGAAAAGGCTTAGCCATTATATGATATCATTTCTATTTTAACCACCAAATATACACTGTCACCCCAAACAGAAAACTATATTAAATCTGTATAACTAAGTGAATTCAACAGGCAAATTACCTGTAAATAGAGAAAAATCAAGGACAAACTGATCCAATTCTTTTGGCCCTGGAAAATGAAAAGGAGAGTTTTTACTAAAATGGTGACTTTAAAAAGAAAGCATGCAAATCTCTTAAAAAACAACAAAAAAACCCAACAAAAATAAATCATCAAGGGAAAAAGGAGGTTAATTTAACACTAGTAAGATATGGTAGATTTATATTTTGAGTAAAAGCACATTAAGTTTTACAAATGAAGATATTTTCTGATCATGAGCAACAGCCTTTACTGATATGCTAGCTAGACACAAAAAATACCAGTAAGTCAGATATGTTGTGTAACAATTTTATCGACACAGCAGATGGCTGTTATTTAACAGACATTCTTTTGATAAGGCATTTAAGGACTTAAAGCGTTTGAATCAAAATACTTGTAGGGAACGAGAGTAACGTGAAGAGCAGAAAAATCAAAGGGACTTAGTGTAAACAGGATCCAAAAATGATGAACTATAAAAATGACAGCCCGGCTGGCGTGGCTCAGTGCTTGAGCGTCGACCTAGGATCCAGGAGATCTAGGTTCGATTCCCGGTGAGGGGACATACCCGGGGTTGCCTGCTCCATCCCCAGTAGGGGGAGTGCAGGAGGGAGCTGATCAATGACCACTCTCTCATCATTGATGTTTTTCTCTCCCCCCCCCCACTTTCCTCTCTGAAACAATAAAGATATATTAAAAAGAAAAAGAAAAATTCATAATAAAAAAATGTACATATAATCTAAGATTATAATGTACATGACTGGAAGTGGCTATTATATGTAGGTTACACCACATAAAAATACTTTTCATAGAAATAGATTAAAATTGGTTTTCCTAGAATGACAAATATGCCTTAATTCAAGAAAGATTAAAGACAGCAAATTATCATTAAAAGCACTACACAAATTTCGAGTATGTAAATGCTCAAATATGAAAAGCTAATGAAGAACAATGGTGACACAAAAGACGGCTCAACACTATGTCTCTAACATTATTAAAATCAAATTTTATTTAATCAGAAATAGAACAGTATTTCCTCTATGCTCTCCTGGTATTACTCAAATAATACCTAAAATCAAACACAAGATAAACATCTGGTCAATTTTTCATTTTTTCAAGAAAAAGTACAGAGAAAACAAGGCAGGGAAAAATCAAGCCTATGAAATTTTCAGTAAAATAACTGATGAATTTCCTAAGAATGGTAAATAATGAAAGCTTTCAGTGTAGTAGTCTACAGATGATCTGTTTGCTGCAAATTTGTTTAATCTAAATGAGTTGCAGCTATTTCTATAAAATCCAGATATTAAAAAAAATCGTATCTAGCCACATTCCAGTATAGCAATCATCAGTCTCCCCCGTTACATAGGTATATGTTTCAGTTTGACCTAGTTTCCACTACTTCCTATTAGCTGTTAACATTTATTATGTACTTGACCTCACGCACTCACCCCACCTGCTCCACCCCTTCAGAAACTTGAGCTTTATAATACTCAATTTCATCTACTTTAGTCATTAAAAAACAACTTTCAAATAAGGTAATAAAGTTAATAAGCTTACCAAAAAAAAAAAAAAAAATCACATAAAAACTGCATAAAATCCTGGCACTTAGCTCTGACTTTTAATATTTTTTTGTATATTCTTCTAAGAAGAATCACAACATACTGATTTAAATGTTTATCAACAATATCAGTTACTTTTGTATGTCAATAATAGATAGTTATAAGATTTTAAAATACAAATGCTAGAATTATAAACTTCTACAACAAATGCGTATATTTCATAAAAATATCAGAGAGGGGAAAAACTCAACAAATGCGTATATTTCGTAAAAATATCAGACAGGTAAAAACTCATATGTAAAAAGTTAAGTCTTGTAGGTTCATACATAAAATAATTTCCATATTCACCCTAAAGTAACATGAAGGATGGGGGGGCAAGTATATGGGCAACTAATTATTAAAATACATGGTAAATGACAAAGTATTTATAAAAAGGCAATAAATAATACAGTGACTTTATTACATTCAAAGAAATACTTGGCATGTTCACACAGTATGAAGGAGTCAGCATAGTACTGAGTCTTGAAAAAGTAGATAGCAAATCCTTTTAAACTATTAATATTAAGATGATCAGCAGGTCTTTGCCCTTTCTGATTCCCCTGGCTAATTCCTAAGCGTCCTTAAAGATTCAACATAGCCAGAGTACAATCTGGGAGCTTCACCCTGACTCTCTAAAGCTTAAGTGACTCTTCTCTGTTAAATCTTACTTTCTTTAACATAAACTGCTCTGTAAAGTACTCAAACTCAGAATCTTTGTATCTTCAACACCAATCAGTGACTGGCCCAGCATTACATTATCAAACAAAAAGAATGCAAGTTAAGTAATGAGTGGAACCAGACTCCTATTAAAACTCAGCACCGGCTGGGCGTGGCTCATAGGTTGAACATGGACCTAGGATCCAGGAGATCTCGGGTTCAATTCCTGGTCAGGGCACAAGCCCGGGTTGCCTGCTCAATCCCCAGTCAGGAGTGTGCAGGAGGCAGCTGATCTACGACGACTCTCCTATCACTGATGTTACTATCTCTGTCTGTCCCTCTTCCTTCCTCTCTCTGAAATCAATAAAGATATATTTAAAAAGCAAACAAACAAAAACCTCAGTGCCTTTCCTTCTGTAAGTACTGCTTCTCACATAGTGTATTGACAATATGTACCTATAGTCAGAAATTCTCCAGAGCCTACCAATAACCATCCTTTCAGCATATTTCACAATAGAAACAACCTATTTCCTAGATCTGCCTACTGCATTCTAAGGGTGTCCTCCAGAAATGTATATACACTTTAACAGCTGATAGTTCAGTTTTGAAAATGAAATGTATTTTAATAAACACTGCCTTTATAATTATTCAAAGTGTGTATATACATTTTTTGGGGGAAACCCTATATTTTAAAAAAAGTATTGCTTTCCTTTCCCCCTCCTTCCCTTCCTTCCTTCCAACAGAATCCATTGTAAGAGGGAGCATATTCAGTTCAGGACCAAGACACAATGATGGGAAGTTATCTGCTTAAGTTTTATAAACAGGTGACAATTTACATACAAGATTTCCACCTCTAAGTGCAACCATATTAAGTTTTATTAAAACAATAATGGATCTTGAAGATTACTTTCAAAGAAGGCAATCTAATATTCACACAAGCCTGTTTACACTACCCCTAATGTAATTCACAGAGAATAAATGAGAAATGAAAATTAACTGCTTCAAAAACATAAAAATATAGTTATGAATGCCAGATTGCTAATGAATTAAATACAACTTAACTTTCTGAGTTGTCATCAAAGGCAACTATGTTCTTCCATACGCTGCCCCTTCCCATAGTGTCTCTGACAGTTACAAACCACTGGGCTGGTAGAACCACAATTTAACAGTGTATAGGCATTTCTTAAATCCTTTAGAAAACTTAAAAAGTGAAAAGCTGTAATGTTGCCAAGTTCAGTGTTAAATAATATTATAACTTAAAAACACTGTTTTTGATCCTACCCTGGGGACATACTTTTATTGATTTTTAAAGAAAAATGGGGGGAGAGAAAAACATCAAAGTGAGACACAT
The DNA here is from genome assembly GCF_054644295.1 of Miniopterus natalensis. Lineage (NCBI taxonomy): Eukaryota > Metazoa > Chordata > Mammalia > Chiroptera > Miniopteridae > Miniopterus > Miniopterus natalensis. The sequence goes on from NC_142088.1 coordinate 42,843,901, forward strand.
CAATAGCCTGCCTCCCAAATGGGTACTGAACTTGAAACCTCGGTATGTCCTTTGACCAGGAATCGAACCTGCAACTTTTCCATGTATGGGACGACACTTCAACCAACCAAGCCACCTGGCCCGGGAAAGATATTATATACTTTTTACACATACAATCTAAGAGACATAAAAATATAGTTACCACTGTGTTAGTACTGAACTAAAAAAGCATATACTAACTGGGAAATCTTTGCTAATATTCTTCATAGTGTACCTGTAATTATCTAAGTATACTTTCTGAGTATACTTATTTGTCATAGTTGCCTTTTCATAGTAGTAAAATTTTCTATTTTTCTACTTGTCCAGTAGAGACCCTGGTTCTGGAAATTCTGACAAGTAAAACAGTAACACAGATGTTCTTCAAAAAAAAAAAAAGATAAGTTTATTTCAGTGTCTGTGGAGTTATACCTACACCATCTTATCAACTTTATTCAATCCAATAATTCCTATATAAAGAGCTACAAACTCCTAAAGTTTGAAGGAACTTTAGAGATAATCTGGTCCAATCTTCTGATTTTATAGATTGAGGATTAGAGAGTTCTCTGGCTCAAGGTCACAAAGGGAAAAAAAGCGAGTTTTCTGATTACTCTATAGGTTCACTGTGGAAACCAGCTTATTCACATATATTCTAGGTAATGGCTCATTTAACTTTCCAACATATGACCATAATGCAATGACTTAATTATGACTAAATCTTAGGCTGAAGTTTTACATAATTAACATGGCTTATTATATAAACAAACAGGTTTTTCATTCATTTTAAAAATAAATGCATAAAAAGTGGAACAACAAATCCATGTTTCTCAAATCAATAAATAAAATTTTTTAAAAATCAATGAATTAAGGAATCATTCACGTTTTAAAAACAATTGTAATATCAAAAATCGATGTCTACAATTATAAGTATGATGTAATTAAATTTCAGGAAGAGATTGGTGATTATTTTAAGCCACTACTCAAACTAAAACCAAGTGCAGGTTTCCCGTCTGGCACTAAAAGTATAAAGTCCCAGCTGCAAGTTTTCTTTGAGTATTTATTATACTTACCTGTAGTAAATTTTAAGATGCAAGATTTGCCCAACAGAAATAAAAATGTACTGTTTTTTCCACATATGCATTAAACTAGGGCAAAACCATTGATATGTAAATCAAATGAAAACTGAAGATTGGTGCTAATATTAAAGTGGAAAAAAAGTACAATACCACAACATAGCAGAAAGGTTTATAACAAACTCTTCAAATCATTTGAGTCCATTATCTATGGATTCCAAAGTAAAACACCTTACTACATTAGAACACTAAAAACAGATAATGCTCTTGAAATATCATATTAGTAAAATAATAAGGAAAAAAACATCAACACATATTTCTTAAAAGAGCCACAATGAAAGAATTGCAGATGGTGTCCTAATAACAGAACTAGTTCATCCTATTATGGTTACCAATTTCCCTTTAATTAAAGAATGAATGCTGCCTGACAGAAAAACCTAATTTAAAATATGCAAAAGGATGGACCTAGCCACTTTGGCTCAGTGGTTAGAGCGTTGGCCCGCAGACTGAGGGGTCTCGAGTTGGATTCCAGTCAAGGGCACTTACCTTGGGTGCAGGCTGGATTCCCTCGCCCCAGTCAGGGCTCATGGGGGAGGCAACCAATAAATGTGTCTCTCTCACATCAATGTTTCTCTCCCCCCCTTCACTCCCTCCTTCAAAAAACAAAGAAAAAAATATCCTGGGGTAAAAATTAAGTAAATATATATATGCAAAAGGACAAAGACCTTACTTGGAGGCCATGGATTCTGCAAGACCACAATAAGCAGCATCAAAAACTAGGGGCCTTTAATAAGTCCCAATAGATGAAATGTACGCTCTTCACTCATCTGAGAGCTGCAAAGTTCTCACTGAAAGCCAATTTTACACAGAATTTTAACAAACCTGAATATTTATTTTTGAAGCCCACAGTTTCATGATAGTCAGAAATAAAAATATCATTTTATAGATGAAGAAAGAAGTTCAGAAAGATGGTTGAGCCAACCCTGGCTGGAGAACTCTATAGGTTAGTGTGTCCTGGGGTAAACAAGGTAGTGGCTTTGATTTCTCTTCAGGGCACATACAAGAATCAACCAATGAATGCATAAATAAGTGGAATAACAAACTGATGTTTCTGTCTCTCTCCCTTCCTTTCTCTCTAAAATTAAAAAAAAAAAAGGATAGTTGAGCCAGAAACAAATCAAAATTTTCTAACCTAAGAAGTCTGCAAACTTGTATTCTCCTGATAACAGAGGAAGGCGACCTTGGTAACCGCCTGAAACGACCAAGCCCCCCCCAAATGTAAAAAGCAAACACAATTCAAAAAAAAGCACAAAATGCTACAAGATAAGACCTGTTAGGATCCCAGGGCACCAATAATTCTGAATCATAAAAAAAAAAAGTAAAATAAACTCTTTAAGACAGACGTTTGCAACTTGTTATAAAAATAATCCTATCTTAAATGGTTAAAATAAAAGGGGGATGCTAAACCGGGTAAGTTTTCTGATAAATAACAAGTATAATGAGAGAAGAGGCTATGGTAGATATCTGTGCCTTTTCTCGATTTTATGGCAGTTTCAAAATGTTCACACACACCCTCCCTATCATCCTTCCGAAATGGTAAATTATTGGCCATTCTTTGCCAAATGGGAATACATACAGACACACATATATTCCCCCCTATCTGGTTTTAGCTACTGACAGTTAAGGTACCCCCAAATTTCCAAAACATTTGTTTCTTGGAAGTATTTGTGATTACTGCAAAAACTTGGTCCTGCACAGAAAGTACTGTTGTGAGAAGACACTAAATCAATGCACAAAATGGTGCTTTTATAAAATTTTCAAAACGACTGGAAGTTCTCCATTCCCGCAGACCTCGACTTAGCTCCGTTAAGATGAATTAAATTCACAAACTTTACCCCAAGGCATACGGAGCTTAGAAGCCGTCAGCTTCCTCCTAAAGTAATTATCTCTCCTAAAAGGCCTGCGCTGCTCACAGATCCGCGGAACCGTAGAACTTCGAGACAGCTCTGTGATGAGAGGAGAAGAGCCCGGATTTCAGTTTTAGGAGAATGCTTAACTAAGCGGCCTGGGCATCTTAACTATTTACGATAGACGCTGTTTATCCCATGGGGGGAAAAAAAAAAAAAGGTCGCAGTAGGAGGAAAGCCCGTCTTCAATCTAATCTTAACCCCTGTGATCCAGACTCTTCGCCCGCCACGGTCCAACCCTAACCTGACAGAATGTCAGATTACACCTCCCCTGACCCCACCAAACTTCCTACCTACCTCACAGTAGTGTTTAGTCTTACAATTTTGAAGCATCAAAAATCACCCCGGCTCCCCAGAGTTCAGGCCGCCGTCGCTGCCGCCATATTACAGCTTGTGCGGCAAAATGCGTCAGGGAGGGAGGCGTGCGCCCGAATCGAGAGGGCGGGGGCTGGCAGGGGGAGGACCGTTTCCCAAGCCCGGGTGACGCGGCTGGAAACCTTCTCCAGGTGCAACAGCTGCAGAGCTGGCGCCACGGTCCTTGGGGGTCCCCTGTGGAAACAGGCAGCCCCGAGACCTCGAAGGGAAGACGGTTAACGCGGCAGGGCCTACCGCGCCGGCTCCGCCCCTCTTCTCCGACCCTTCCCGCTCTCGTACCCCGGCACTGCTGCGAAGGACGCCACCGAAACAACACGGGCTTCCCGCCACTCACCTGCACCAGTACAGTCTCTGCCCAGGTCCGGTCCTTTAAAGCGCTTCAAATCTACCGCCGCCAGAAAAGGCGCTAAAGCCCACTACCCGCCTCCCTCCCCCACAACCCAGTCCCGGTGTGGAGGGAAAGCGTCGCGCCGGAAGTACGTCACGGGGTGGTTGACCTTATCTCCTGGAACTGTTCCCTTGATTGCGTCACCCCGGCCCTCCCTGGAGCTCTAGGATGTGGGTTCCTGTTAAGTATCAAGTGTACAGGTAGTTTAATGCTTTATGTGTGAGGTGATTGGCACCGGTTGTAACTGTCAGAATGCCATATAGTCTGTGAGATGAAGTGCTTCATTTAATAAACATTTATTGGAAAGAAAGCCCTGCCTTCAAGAAGCTTCCAGCCTTAGCCGGGTGTCTGGGTTGGAGCGTCCCTACAACAAAAAAGTTGTGGATTCGAATCCCGGTCAGGACACATACCTAGGTTGCGAGTTTGATCCCCAGGGTTGGATCCCCAGTTGGGGTGCAACCCATCGATGTTTCTGAGTTTCTCATCTCCCTACCCCCCCCCCCCCAAAAGCAATAGCAAACATTCTCCGGTGAGGATTTAAAAAAAAGCAGCAGCTTCCAGTTCAGCTTCCGGTAAACGCTATGACACAAATTTTAAAAAAAGAAAAAAGTGCTATTTGAGGAAAAAAGGAAATTGCAGTAATTGATTCTGGCTGTTTTTATATTCTCACAACTCATGATATGGGTTATTGTTATTTGCAGATAAAGAAATTGAGGCTCGGAGAGGTTAAATGCCTCTCTCAAACACGATTTAAGTATCAAAGCAAGTCTTTCACTCCAAAACCAGTGCACTCTAGGGGAAATAGGACCTATAGTGTTATTCTTTTAAGAAGTAAGAGCCCCTAAATTATATTAGAAATAAATGCCCACTGCTGTTTAGGGGGGATGGTAACCAGGCAATCCTTGTGGGGATGTGGGGCAAGTTTTAAAGGAACTAGCTAAGGGAACTTAGATTTTACTGTGTAAAAAGACTGTAAGTTATTTAAATTTTTCACTTATTTAGGGTCTGTGAATTAATTATCAACAACAGTTAGGCATGTGGTCCATGTAAGGGTCTTGACCCATTTTACATAATTGTAAAACTGAGAGGACAATTCCTTAAGCCATTGATTGCATTTATTGCAGGGGAGCAACAGGATACTCATCTGGAGACAGTTCGGTGGTTCTGTGATTTACACTTTGCAGTGAGGAGGGCAATTCTGCAAGACCTTAAAAAATCTGATTTAGCCCGGCTGGGTGTGGCTCAGCAGTTGAGCATCGACCCAGGAACCAGGCCATCGGGTTCGATTCCTGGTCAGGGAACATGCCCGGGTTGCGGGCTCGATCCCCAGTCCGGGCCATGCAGGAGGCGGCCAATCAATTACTCTCATCATTGATGTTTCTATCTCTCTCTCTCTCTCTCTCCCTCTCCTTTCCTCTCTCTGAAATCAATAAAGGTATATTTAAAAAAATAAATAATCTGATTTATATTAAGCACTATATTAATATAGATTCTTTTTATTATTGGTTTGTTTGATTTTTGTTTATTCAGCTTCCATCAGAATATATTTTTATTTAGCTATGACATACAGATTAGTTTCTTAGACTTCTACTTTCTTGTAGAGGTAATGTGTAAATGATATTGCTCTTACATTGGTATATTCCTCCTCTTTCTCACCCATTCAATCAGAGACATTTTTGAGGATATGTTACAGATTATCATACCATAATTAACATGTTGAAACATACAAAGGTAACATTACTAATCTTGTTCTATGATATACCATCTTCCAAGAAAAATAGACATATATTGTAGATGTAAGAAACATCTAAACCTGTAGAGAATTTGTATGAGTTTATTTAGGCCAAAATGACAACAACTACAGGGCAGCAAAATCTCAAATTGAGAATATGCTCCAGAGAATGGCAGCTTTGCGATTTATTTTAGACATTAGAATCAAAGGAGGAGAGGTAAGGAGGGTTAAAAGAAATCCATTGGTGGTAGATTAAGATGGTGGGAGAGCCCTAGCCGTTTTTGCTCAGTGGTTAGAGTGTCCAGCCCACGGACTGAAGGGTCCCGGGTTCGATTCCGGCCAAGGGCATGTACCTTGATTGCAGGCCCCATCCCGGTTGGGCTGTGCCAGCAGCAACCAATCGATGTGTCTCTCTCACATTGATGTTTCTTTCTCTTTCTCTCTCTCTCCGCCCCCCACCCCCGAAAAAGCAATGGAAAAAATATTCTCAGGTGAGGACTGAAAATAAAACTAAAACAAAACAAAAGATGGGAGAAAGCAAAGTGGGGAAATCTCTGGGATTGGATAAAAAATAAAACAGATACTTCTTTTCCATTGGTGGGTACAGGATAGTTAATAGCACAGCACATAGAGTTGGTATTCAGGGAACAAGATGACAGTGAGGGGTCCTGGGGTCTGGGTTTTCTGGGGGTGGGTGTTTCCTGAGGGGTCCGGAAAAGGAGATGACGCTGACATTTCAAAGGTATGTTATCTTAGATTCAAAAAGACAAGAGACTCACTTAAGGTAAAAGACCTTTGTTAAGGAAGCTACAGGCCTAGGATGTGACTACCTGCCATAACCCTCTCTTAGAGATTTTTATGTTCAGATCATACTATATGGTTAATTTTAATTTCTGAGTTTGTAAAGCCTGCTATACAGGCCCCCCTTGAGCTTGTCAGTTTTAGTATGAGATGTCTTTTAAATCTACAATATGAAGTGACTGAGAATTATTTAATGTAAGTACTGTGGGGCTAAAAGAATACTTTCCCTCCCACTTTCTAAGTTTTAGCTGGGCTAATAATCAAATTAACAGAGACAGATTAATAGGAGAAAATCAAAATTTTAATACATGTGCATGGGGAATTCACACAGTCATGAAAATTTTAGCAAAGCAGATTTAAAAGAACCTATATGATCAATTGCTATACTTCTTGAAGTTATATAATCAGGCCAAATTCATTGAAACTAGACTTATGCAGTAAACAAATTAGTCTTAATTTGGCTATCTTTAAGAGAAATGAGGGTGATTTTAGAATGAAAAATTGTTTCAATAGGAGCTATAATACACAGATGTGGATATTAGATTCTAGTTTAGTTGACTTTAAAGTTTTATTTTTCATCTGTAAGCTGGACTGAGTCCTTATTTTCTTTCTTTATCCTCACTCGAGGATATTTTTTCCTTTGCTTTCAGGGAGAGTGGAAGGTGGGGGATGGGGAGAGGGAGAGAAACAGAAACATTGATGTGAGAGACACGATTGCTTGCCTCCCGCTCATGTGCCAACTGGGGCCAGGGATTGAGCCTGCAACTGAAGTACATGCCCTTGGCTGGAATCGAACCTGGGACCCTTCAGTCCTCGGGCTGATGCTTTAACCACAGGCTAGGGCTGTTTTCTTAAATATTTGGCTACAACCCTCTGAACCAGAGATTTTCAACTGGTGTGCCACAAGAATTTGTAAAACACGCAGCATCTGACTATTTGGTCAGGGGCACTGACCTCTTTTCCCTTAGATTGTCAAAAACATGACAACAGCCAACACAATAGCAGTCTGGTATGAGTGAATCAAAATTATACCTTTTTTTGGGTCAGATTGGCAAAAAAGTTAATATATTTTTGGTGTGCCACAGAATTTTAGTAATTAGTTTACGTGTGCCATGAGATGTTTCTCTGCCTCTCTATCCCTCTCCCTTCCTCTCTGTAAAATCAATAAAAACATTTTTTAAAAAATCCATGAAAGCTTAAATGTTGTAGTTCATTGGCTAAAAGATTTATTTTTTGAAAAATTAGAAAATTCTGTTTTGATGATAATAAAACTATTTTATTTTGTCTTTAAATCTTATATTAAAAGTGACCTTAAGTAATAGCTCCTCTAAGAGTGCCAGCTGGAGCTAAGTATATTTCAAAACACTAGCAGTATCACAGCAAATCTTGTGTCTGCTCGAAGTGTAGAATGGTCATACAAACTAATTACGCAAACAACTACCTTTTAATGAAATATGTGGTCCAGAATGTTAATTTATCACCAAAATATATATTTCCCCTTCTTTCAGGACACATGCCAATATTACATTTCCCACCTTGTAATTGAGTTTGGCCATGTTCTCACTGATGGAATTAGAGCCAAAGTGGCATGTGCTAGCTACTTCCTAGTTTAGGCCATTACTTCTTTTTTTTTTTTTTTTTTTTATCTTTATTGATTTCAGGGAGAGGAAAGGAGAGGGAGAGAGAGAGAGAGAGAAACATCAATGATCAGAGAGTCATTGATTGGCTGCAGCCCGCAACCCGGGCATGTGCCCTGACCAAGAATCGAACCCTGATCGCCTGGATCCTAGGTTGACGCTTAACTGCTGAGCCACGCCCAGCCGTGCTAGGCCATTACTTCTTCTGTTTCCTGCCAGTCAAGACCCAAGGTAACATACCCTAATTATGCTCTGGAGTATGTTGGAATAACATTATGGAAGGAAGTGAAGTTCCTGAATGACTGCATGGAGCAGAGTTGTGATCTGACTTGGCTCACGCACCTCACACCTATTGTGTAAAAGAGAAATAAATCTTTTGTTCTTTAAGCCACAGTATTGTTGAAAGTAACATTTCCTTTTACTTGCAACAGCTTGTTTCTTGGAACAATAAATCCATGTCAAATCCATTTGGGATCCTAGGTCATTGCTTAACAGATGAGCCATGCCTGGCTGGGCCTAATGATTATTGATGTTTTTTCATGTCCCTATGGCCATAGAGAAATGTCTATTCAAGTTCCTTGCACATTAAAAAATATTCTTGTCATTGAGTTATAGGAGTTCTTTATATATTCTGGATATTAATCCCTTATCAGATGTATCATTTGTAAGTATTTTCTCCTTATGCCTTTTAGATCAAATTTATTAAAATATCCAATACTAGAATTACCCTTGCTTCCTCACAGCATCCAATGTAAGGAAAAGTGCTTCTTAAATCTCCCCAAATCACTTAACACAAGGCTAAAAACTTTATATAAAAAGTTCTTTTTAACACCTGAATTTAACACCCCTGGCGTGTGTTCTGCTTCACTGCAACCAACCAGTAATCCCAACTTTGTTTAACTCTAGGTGTATTCCTGGTGGTTTTTCACTGAAGGGTATTGTCACAGGTCATGCTCAGTTTCATCCCTACAGGAAGAAACAAAATTCCACACGGGTCTTTTCCATGTTTACGTTTTCAAATTTAATTTTCTAAATATTAATTTTTATTGTATATTATAAAAATGTCAGCCTTTCACGACCGAGGTAAGACCTCGGATAGTTGAGAAACACTGACCTAAACGACGTGTAACTTAAAACAATTTTAAGACGTGCCGCCCACCGTCTCCCTCAATGGGAAACTACAATGCCCAGAATTCCTCCAAATGCGTAAGCGACGTCTCCTCCGGCGACCTCGCCGCGAGGTCCTCTGGGGCATGTAGTGCGCTCATTCTGCTCTGCACGCTGAGCTCTCCGGCATGTTTTCCGGTTCGGGGACAGACAGCACCCAAGGAAAGGTGATGTCTCCAGAGTAAAGGCAAAAAACAGTGATATGAGAGAGGGGTGAGCAACACAATCGAGCCTGTTGTGTCTTTCGTTTGGGATTGGGGATCAGGACTAGCCTTGACTTCTGAATTATCCTTACCAGCCTTCTCTTGGATCCTCCTGAAAAGTTGAAGGGCGTTGAGGAAAGAACTTGCCGGCAAGTCAGGGCAGGCAGCTGCGGTGGGTTTTATTTTGAAACCCAGCACGTTTTCAGGGTTCGACTGAGAAACCGAGGCCTTCTAGATAATTGGGTTTGTTTCCGGAGCGCGGAGATCGAGGGTAGGGGCTGAGCGCACGCCGGCCGGGCCCGAGGGACCACATTTACTCGTTCAGCGCTACTGTGTGCAGGGCGCGGAGGATGCCTGCCGTTTGCGAGGGGTATCACTGTTTAGCCTGTACTGTACCAGTTCACAGGTGGTACCTATCGCTCATTTATAGCCCCAAGGCCCCTCTTTTGGTTAATTATCCCCCCCAAGGTCACTTAGCTGGGGCAGAGCTGGGGACTTGACACCTTGGTGGTCTAGCCGTTGAGTTGCACCCACTTTCAACCGTGGAGAGACGGGAGAATCTGGAAGGTAACTTTGCTTAGTGCAGGGTTTTCTGTGTTATGTGTGTGACCCAGGTGGCCTTGGGTCAGGATGCTGTACTGATTGCCACAAAGTAGTCAGTACTCGCTCATTGTTTTTTTCTTGTGAGCTTGGCATAGCCATAGAGAGGAGTCCAAGCATACTTTTAGTGTTGGTTTGTTGGGCTGTTCAAGTTGAAAGACAAAAAACGGTATGGTTGTCCCAGCTTCACCAGTACTAGAGTCGTTTTTAAATCGTTTTCAGCCTAGCGTTTCTTATTTGTAAAATGCAAACGGTAATATCTACATGGCAGGTTAGTTCAGAAAATTTAATGACATAATGTATTATGAAAATCCTTTGTAAAATGTTGCAGAAGTATTAGATAATGTGATTTTAGTCCCAGCTTTGAAATCATTGTTTCTCAACTAGAAATATAAACATTTATAATATATTTTAATTATTGTTATTGATGAGGGACAGAGGTGGGAGGGAGAAATGTTGATTTGTTGTTCCACTTATTTATGCACTCATTTGGTTACTTCTTATATGTGCCCTGACAGGTGAATGAACCCTCAACCTTGGCATATCCAGACAACGTTCTAACCAACTGAGCCACCCCACCAGGGCTTATAACATATTTCTAAAACAAATTGTTTTTCATAATTATCTTTAGTTCATGTATTGCTTCACCATGTCTTATTTCATTACTTGATTTTTTTAATACTTTCTGATTGGACCTTAAATCATCTTGCTTATTGGTTAAAACCTATCTAAGGTCAAAAGTGACTAAATTGTTTGACTTATTTTGGGGCACCAGGAGAAAGGAGCAAGAAATCCTGAAAGCAAATATACCAGAGAGTTATCCTGCTGAAAAAAATTTTTAATTATGGCTCTGAATTAATGGCTACTATTTGTAGAAACTTTAAAGGTGAATATTTATTTATTTATTGCAAACAGTTTCACTCTTTTTTTTGGTAAATCCCCACCTGAGGACATGCTTAGAGAGAAAGGTAGAAAGAGAGAAACATCAATCTGTTGCATTCTGTAAGCTCCCTGACCTGGGATCAAACCTGCAACCCAGGTATATTCCCTCACCTAGCATCCAACAGGGAACCCTTTGGTGTACCAGACAGTGCTCACTAGCTGAGCCACTCAGGCCAGGCAACAGTTTTACTTAAAAAGACAGTTCTGATTTTGGGATTTTTTTTACCCTTTTGCTGTTACGGTCAAATTTGAAAACTTTATGTAAATGTTAGATGTAACAATATTTAAAAAATAATTTTAAGCCCTAGCTGGTTTTTCTAAGTGGTTAGAGCTTCGTCCCTTGGACTGAAGGGTCCTGGGTTCGATTCCCGGTAAAGGGCACATACTTTGGTTGCAGGCTTGATGTCCCTGTCGGGGGCATGCGGGAGGCAACCAACCAATGTGTTTCTCACATTGATGTTTCTCTCTCTCTCTCTCTCTCTCTCTCTCTCTCTCTCTCTCTCTCCCCCTTCCACTATCTCTGAAAAAGCAATGGAAAAAATATCCTTGGGTGAGGGTAAAATAAAAAATAAAAAAATAATTTTAAATTATAGTTGACATGCAATATTCAGGTGTATACATCATAGTGTTTTGACATTTATGTACCGCATAAAGTGATCACCATGACAACTTTAGTACCCATCTGTCACTGTACAAAGTTATTATGATATTATTGACTCTATTTCCTATCAAACATTTTTTAAATGGAATGCAGAAAGAAGCCCCTTTTCCTGGACATTTAGTTTTGGATCAAACCCTACTATCTAGTTCAGACTAAGAACAACATATCTAGTTAGTGCAAAAAAACTTGTTACTTTAATTTGAATGTTGGAATTCATTTGATATTAGTCATATAAGTATAACCATCTTAAACCAATTTTTTTTACAGAAGCTGTATATTGGAGTGGGATTTGGAGTCATCATAATGGAAGCAAAAAATATAAAGGAAAAACAGTTATTTTTATTCCAGCATATTGTACCTGGCTACTAGTTACAAATGGTTTTCTTGACCCAGGAAAATTTGTGGTGTAAATGAAAAGACACCTTTTTTCTAGACTCAGTGTTTACAAATATGCTTCGCCTAAGAGCTATTTGTGCATTCTCCTGGAGAGTGTTTCACTTTCGACCCTTCAGTTGTGAACCATTAATTAGCCAGATGGATAAGTGTACAAATGAAGAGCAAGTATTTGATCTTATTGAAAAAAACAAAGCCATACTTTCAGAAGAGCAAGTGAGATGTGCATTTAATATACTTTGGCAATTTCAAAAACAGAAGACCAGCTTGTTAAAAAGTGTTGAATATATCAGAGACCATCCCCAATTTCTTACTCTTTATAATTTAACTGCAAATAAAATGGAATTTATGAATGACGATAACCTGGTGAATGTGTTGTACATCACACAACAGTAAGTAACGTATTTTTAATTTTATAGAAGTGATTATGATTATATTTTAACTTCCTAAACGTCTCTTTAAAATGGAAAACAAATTTTTCTTATAATTTAGTTTTCCTGATCATCTAAGATTTTAAAGATGTTTAGAGGATATTCTTTGATTGTGGTAGTCATTTCACAGTATTTGCATCTCAAAACATTGTGCAACCTAAATAAATACAATTTTTATTTGTTAATCGTAACTCAATAAAGCTGGGGAAAAATTTAAAAAGGAAGAAAATTTTACGTTGTTTGCAAGGGAACCCAGCCTCCAGAAGAACTGACCTCCCTAAATAAAGGATTCAGCAATTATATAAAGGAAAAAAGCACAAAAAAATTACAGTTAGCCTGTTTATTAGTCTCATTGGTAGAAAAATAGGAAAAATAGCAGTTTTCTCACATGATTATCCAACTTGCAAGGGCTATTTAAGTAGCTGTAGATGTTAACATTGCACAAAGCAGAAATACAGTTGTTGTTTTTAGGGAGTCAGCATATAATAAAGAGGCTTAAAGCTTTACTTATTTGGGGGATGGGTGTTAGACTAAAAAAGAGTGGCTCTTCTATTGTTTTGGTGGTCTTTCTGAGATTGCAGAGTTTTTTCTCTGATGTACATGAAGAAAAGAGGATATGTAATGATGGTGGGCAAAATGCCAGTTTTGCTTTCTCAGTGGTCATGTTAGTTTGGAAAATACTGATCAGACAAAATTAAACAGATTTTTATTGCAGGACTCTTCAGAGCCATTGATATGCCAGTATATATTGTGAATATCTAAGTGGGCATTTTCCAAACTTATTTAACCACAAAACATTGTGTTGAACATTTCACAAGACTGATCTATGTCAGGCACAGATGGAGAAATGCTGCTTGGTAATGATTTGCCTAAAAACTTCATTTCTATGTTCCTCAAGTCATATTTTAATAAGGAAAGGATTTCAAGAATAGAATATAATTGTGCTTTCAAGTTTTTTAAACAGCATGTAGTTTGATTTTGCTTCATGACTCAATCTGAAATTCTTTTCTTTTAAGAGATAAAATATTGAAGCCTTAACATTATAAAGATGTTGAAGTTGGTTAAAATGAGAAATGTTTATGCATACAATATATAGTATATGTGGCTTAACTGTATATGTAAAATATCCATTGTTAGCGAAGGTATACTGCAGGGGTGGGGAACGTCCAGCCAGTGGCCTGTACTGGCCCTGCCAAGGCCTCTTCAAAGAGAAGCAGTTCAGGCATCACATTAGGGGTGAGTTAATGAAATGTTTGATGAAATATAGCAGGTTAATTTTTAAGTTGATAATTTTGTATGGCCTGTGAATGATGTTATAAATATCCAGATGGCCCTTGGCAGAAAAAAGGTTCCCCACCCTTGGTATACTGGAACAGGAATTCTTATATACTGCTGGTAGTGTAATATGTGTCATGAACTTTATTAATTTAAATTTTATTTTTCGATTACAGTTTACATTCTATATATTTTTTGTATTAGTTTCAGGTATACAGGTTAGTGGTTAGACAATCACATACTTTACAAAGTGATTCCCCTGATATTTCAGGTACCCACCTGGCATCATACATAGTCATTACAATATTATTGACTATATCCCTTATGCTATACTCTACATTCCTGTGACTTTTGTAACTACCAATTTGTACTTCTTTTTTTTGTTTTTAATATGTTTTTATTGATTTCAGAAAGGAAGAGAGAAAGAGAAACATCAATGATGAGAGAGAATCATTGAGCAGCTGCCTCCTTCATGCCCCCTATTGGGGATCGAGCCCACAACTCCAGCATTTGCCCTGACCTGGAATTGAACCGTGACCTCCTGGTTCATGGGTCAATGCTCAACCACTGAGCACCACCAGCTGAGCCCCATTTGTACTTCTTTATCCCTTCACCTTTTTCACCCCATCCACCAGCCTCGCTCCCCTCTGGCAGCCACCACTCTGTATCTATAAGTCTGTTATGTTGTTAGTTTGTTTTTGTTCTTTAGATTCCACACATCAGTAAAATCATACAATACTTGTCTTTCTCTAACTGACTTATTTCACTTAGCATAATACCCTCTAGGTCTATTCATGCTGCATATCATGAACTTTAAAACTACTCTTGGGCCCAATAATTTTGCTTCTAAGGTTTATCCTAGGAAAGTAATCTGAGATACATATAAAGATTCTTGTACATGGATATTCATCTCAGCATTGTTTATAATATTGAAAAACTAAAATTCAAATAGTAGATGAGTGTTTAAACAAACAATACTACATTCACTTAATGGGATAATATACAGTCATTAAAAATTACGTTTTGAGGACTATGTAATTACTTGCACAAATGCCCACAATATAATGTAAACTTACTGAAAAAGGCAGGATATAGAAATGTTAAAGAAATATGTGTATTTCATATGTGTGTAGAAAAAAAATAACTGGAGAGAAATGTTCCAAATTAATAATGGTGGCTACTTATGAGTAGCAGAGTTACAACTGATTTTTATTACCCTATTAAAATTTTTCTTTATTTTACACACTTCATCCTATAGAAATATTTTTATAATTAGAGCAAAGTAATGCATGTTATGTGCACTTTTAACATGAGATACATCTTTGAGCATTTTTATTGTTCAGTGGAGTGCATTGAAACGAGCAGATAAAAGGGTGAGAGGGACATGAGATAAAGTATAGATGTTTATTAGGTTGTAACAAGAAATAAGAATTCTGAGCTCGGCTGACATGGCTCAGTGGTTGAGCATCATCATATGATCCAGAAGATCGCAGTCCAATTCCTGGTCAGGGCACATAGCTGGGTTGCGGGTTCGATCCCCAGTGAGGGCCGTGCAGGAGGCAGCCGAACAATGACTCTCTCACCCTTGATGTCTTATTTTTCTCTCTCCCTCTCCCTTCCTCTCTCTGAAATCAATAAAGATATATTTCTTAAAAAATACAAAACAACAACAAAAAACATTTAAAAAAAAGAAAAAAAATCAGAATACTGAAATGGGAGTGGACCAGAAATAAGGACTGACTGTGTAAAAGTATAATAACCCGAGGTTCACTTTTACATTATAACTCTTATTACATGTGTTTTTAATAATTTAAAAATGCATATGTATGGAAAATTATTTTCTCTTGTTTTTATTGAGGTTTGCTGTTGAGGCCCATGACCCACTAGTTGAAGCACTAGTGACAGAAGCATGGAGAAGACTGGAAAGGCAAGTACTCCGAGTTCTTCACCTAAGGTCAGGGTTAGCACAGTGAAATCTTGTAGGAAAGGAATGGGAAGTGTGTTTTTCCTTAAGGGAGAAGGAAGGAAGGAGATTGCTTCTTAAAGCTAAAGCCATGATTAATTCTTAACAATTATAGTTACATATGGGCCATCTCTGTAGGTCCTTGTTATGAGGGCTGGATTACATAAACTGGACCAAACAGTTCTCTGGGGTTAGAGATTTTACAGTTTACTAAATTGTTATTTTAGCTAATCTCATTATCTAACCCCATCTGTCTTTTCATCCTCATTATTTTTGTATTCCCTCTACCCATAACTATTCTTTATTGAGAGTAAGGAGAATAATCTTATCCCTTTTGTGAGCAATCCAAACTATTGAATCTTTGGGGTTAAATTTGGTCATTGTTGATGATAGCTTAACACATTTTATTTTTCTTCAAAGCAGCATTAGGTGTTATGTTTATTGCAAAGCTTGAACAAATCTATTGCAAAATACATGCTTAAAAAATTTTTGTTTTTGCCCTGGCTGGTTTTGCTCAGTGGTTAGAGTGTTGGCCCTCAGTCTGAAGGGTCCTGGGTTCGATTCTGCCCTAGGGCACGTACCTCAGTTGCAGGCTCGATCCCTGGTCGGGGTGTATTTGGGAGGCAACCATTCAATGTGTCTCTCTCACATCTCTCACATCGATGTTTTTATCTCTCTCTTTCCCTTCTACTCTCTCTGAAAAAACAAACAAACAAAAATTTTGGCTTTACCTTATACTACTTAAACAATTAAATTACAAATGTAGTTATACTTCCCAGTGAAGGAGACATTTATTTTTAATTTTCTTCATTTCAAAAACAAAACAAAACCACAAAATAGCCCAAAAAATAATGACCTTGTTCTATATGGTTTTTATTTGTAGCAGTACTTTTATTTTTATAATACAAAGTTATACAAATTTAAAAAATGCTAATTTGTATTCCGTATATTGAATTTCTAAGAGTCATAGAAGAAGCATTAATTTATGATTTTTTATATCTCTCTGCCTTATGATGTTAATTTTTTGTAACTACAATAGCTATTAATCAGTGATTATGTTAAATTATTTATGAATTTGTTACATAAATATAATTTGTAATGATTCAAATAGGATAGGTTACTATGATTGGCACTATGTGATGGATCATAACTAGGATAATAGCATATATTTGAAATTCAAATGGAAGATTTTATTTATTTATTTATTTATTTATTTATTTATTTATTTATTTATTTATTTATTAAAATATATCTTTATTGACTTCAGAGAGAGGAAAGGAGAGGGAGAGAGAGAGATAGAAACATCAATGATGAGAGAGTCATTGATCGAGCCTGCAACCCAGGCATGTGCCCTGACCGGGAATTGAACCCTGATCACCTGGGTCCCAGGTTGACGCTCAACCGCTGAGCCACGCCTGGCCAGGCTCAAATGGCAGATTTTAAACATTTATGAAAATAGAGAGATTAGTTTAATGATCTTCCAAGTACCCATCACACAGCTTTGACAGTTACCAATGTATGTATAGCAGTCTTGTTTTATGTAAATCACTTCCCATTCCCTCCTTACCCTTAAGTATATTTTAAATTGATAAGTACTCTTAAAAATATATATTATCACAATGCCATTATAATACCTATGAAGTGAATAATAATTCCTAATATCACCTAATACCTGGTTTGTGTTCAGATTTCTTTCATTGCTCTCTAAAGGTCTTTTTATAGGTGATTTATTTAAATCAGTATCCAAACAAGGTTCACACATTATATTTGGTTGCTTTGTCTCAAGTTTCTCCCTCTTTTTTTTTTTTTTAATTCTCACATGAGGGTATTTTTTTCCATTGCTTTACAGGGAGAGTGGAAGGGAGTGGAGAGGGAGAGAGAAAGAGAAAGACATTGATGTGAGAGAGACACATTGAATAGTTGCCTTCCGCACATGCCCTGACCATGGGCAGGGAGTGAACCCACAACCCAGGTACGACAGGGAATCAAACCCGCTATTTCTGTAAGCAAACATTTGATTGAGGAATATTATATAAAATTACACCAATCATAAATGTACAGCTTGATGTATTTTCACACACTGATTACTCTGTGTAAAAGCACCAAGATCAAGAAACAGAACATTAGTCCCCAAAGTTCCTTTTACCCATTCTTCCAGTCATGTCCCCTCACCCCAAGAGTACCCACTATCTTGCCTTCTCATATATTAGCTTTGTTTTTATAGAAATTGAATCCTATAGTATGTGCTCATATCTAGTTTAGTTCACTCAGTATGTTTTAAAGATTTATCCATGATGTTGTGTGATTTAGTAGTTTGTGCTTTTGATGGACATTTAGATTATTTGCAGTTTTTTGCTATTACATATTGTGCTGCTATGAACTTCCTTATGCTTATCTTTTAGTGAATTCAAAGTCTAAAAATTTATAACAATTCTCTTCTCCCTTTCATCTTGTCATTTACTTATTGAAGAAATAGGGTCACTTTTTCCTATAAAAAAATTCTGAAGTTTTTCATAGTATGGTTGTAGTAGTGGTTGTTTTATTTGTTAATATACAATCTTGAGTTGAAACTGTTCTGACATCTCAAAAAATAAGTAAATGATTCAAATTATTATTATATAAAAAAATATATCTTTATTGATTTCAGAGAGAGGAAGGGAGAGGGAGAGAGAGATAGAAACATCAATGATGAGAGAGTTGTCATTGATCGGCTGCCTCCTGCACGCCCCCCCATTGGGGATCGAGGCCACAACCCGGGTATGTGCCCTGACCGGGAACTGAACCACGATTTCCTGGATCCTAGGTCAGCCTCAACCACTGAGCCATGCCCGGCCAGGCAATTCAAATTATTTTGAGTAATTTTTTCATTAAAAAAATTACTCAAAATAATTGAGTACAATCTTCTGTTAGTATCTGACTTTTTAAAACTGTTAGCATGGGTTACCTTTATAATAACAAATAATCAACATTTTAGAAAAATTCATTTTAAAGTAGCAATGTATTAGTAATATAATAATTTTTTTATTACTTTTTATTTTACAACTGTTTTTTATGTGTTTTAAGTGAAAGTAAATTCTAATGACCTTTTTTGTATATTTCTTCAATAGGTTTGATGTTAATGTGCTGTCAAAATTTTCCTCTTGCCTAGCAGATCAACACTTATATTTTAGTCCATTAATGGGAAAAATAGCTGATATTGTAAATAGGAACTTTGAAACCATACAGGACTTAAGGTAAATTTATTTAGAGGCCTTGCATTGTGGTGGAAAGGTTATGGGCTTTGTGTGAACATGCACTTAGATTGGCCACTTCCTAGTTATGTGACTTTAACTTCTTGGGAAGTTCACTATCCTCATTTATAAAATAGCGATAGTAGTGTAATCTACTTTGCAATGTTGCTGTGGGAATTAGAGATAAGGTATTTAAAGTATAACACAATATTGTTGAGATCTGTGAAGGGTTTGAGATTTTACCTTACTTGCAAGCTAACAAGTTTGCCTGTCTTCCTAATGACCTCATCCAACCTTAATTACCTCCCTAAAGGCTCTATCTCCAAATATAGTCACATTGTGGATGGGGCTGTAACATAGGAATTTTGAGACAACACAATTCAGTCCATTACTTATACCAATGTTCATAGCAGTATTAGTCCCAATTGCCAAAAAGATTTGGTAACCCAAATATCTATTAACAGAAGAATGGACAATCAAAATGTGGTATATACCTATAATGGAATATTATTCAGCCTTAAAAAGGAAGGAAATTCTGACACATGCTTCAACATAGATAAACCTTAAAGACATTGTGCTAAGTGAAATAAGCCAGACACAAAAGGGCAAATTCTGCTTGATTCTGCTTAATATGAGTTACCTAGAGTAGTCAAAGTCATCGAAACAAAAAGTAGAATGTCTGTTGCCAGGGGTTGGGAGAAGGGGAAAATGGAGAATTACTATTTAATGAGTAAGGAGTTTTAGTTTGAGCTGATGAAAATGTTCTCCAGATGGAAGGTGGTGATGGTTGCACAACTATGTGAATGTACTTAATACCACTTAACTACATTTAAAAATGTTTAAAATAGTAAATTTTACATTATTTGTATTTTTCTATATACATGGAAGTAGCTTGTAAAAGCAGACAATAAAAATTATTGTAAAGTAAATTTTGTTAACTTGAAAAAATTCTTATAGACCCCTTTGAGAATCTAATGAAATCTTTGGACATTTCCCCACTCCAAACTACAGTTACAAATATATAATCATTTCAGGGGTCTTTATGGTTAAACTAAGTAGAAATGTTAGGCTACTAAGTAATGCCAATATTAACATTGAACATTTGATTAGAGAGGCCGAAGTATTATACAACTGGGTCTTTAAAAATAGATTTATTTTATTGAAAAGATTAAAAGAAATTTGGAAACAAAAATGTGTAAACATTTCCATTATCCTAATGGTTGAGATAGTTTCAGATTTATATTTATATATAATTTTTTTTTGTTAATTCTCACCCAAAGATATTTTTTCCATTGCTTTTCAGAGGGCATGGAAGTGGGAGAGAGAGAGAGAGAAAAACATCTATGTGAAGGAGACACATCTATTGGTTGCCTTCCCGCATGCACCTTGATCAGGGCTGGGGATCTAGCCTGCAGCCCATGCCCTTGGCTGGAGTCGAACCCAGAACCCTTCATTCACAATGCTCTAACCATGGAGCAAAACTGGCTAGGGCATCAGAGTTATAATTTTATGCCTTTTTTGTAGATTGTTTTCTATTATCATTCCCAACTATTTGTTATGTGTCTTTAAAAAAATTATTTTTAGAGGGAGAGGAAGGGATTCTTGTATGTGTCCCGATCAGGGATCGAACCCACAACCTTGGCGCATCAGGATGACGCTCCAACTGAGCTACCCTTGTTATATGTCTTTTCCATTTTGCATTCTTTATTCATTATGGATGCATTCTTGTAGTTGTGGTTTTCTAATTTTTATATTATGTAAGAACTGTCATTTGAAAACAGGGACCTCACTTTTATAATTTTGATGTCTTCCAAGTGCTCAGAAAAGTGTTCCTTAAAAGTGTTTACTGAGTAAAGAAATATTAAATGCTACTTCATGTTCAGTGCTGTCTGTCGTATATTAATACCAATCTAGCATGAAACATTAAAATACATAAAATCATTAGTGAGAAATATTTTTGCAACTTTTTTATTAGTAAATTACTGATATATAGAGAAAGGAGTAATAAAGTGAAGTTCTACCAAAAATATAAAATGAGACTTTTGATACTGCATTCATGGGCTGTTGGTCCAGTGATTTCTAAGTAAATTTCACTAAAATATTTTCCTTTAGCCCCGTCAAGTAGCTCAGTTAGTTAGAGCATTGTCCTGCTAAACCAAGGTTGTGGGCAGATACAAGAAGCAACCAATGAATGTAGAAATAAGTGGAACAACAAATCAATCTCTCCCCTCTCCCCCTAAAAAAAATCAATAAAGAAAAAAAATTAGCCCTGTCCAGTTTGGCTCAGTCAGCCCTCAGACTGAAGGGTCTCAGGTTCAATTCCTGGTTAAGGGCACATATGTTGGTTGCAGACTCAATCCCCAGCCCCAGTCAGGGTGCATGTGGGAAACAAGCAATCAATGTGTCTCTTTCATGTTGATGTTTCTCTCTCTCTCCCCCTCTTCTCTCCCTTCTAGTCTCTCTAAAAATCAATGGAAAAATATTCTTGGGTGAGGATTAAAAAAAAAAAAAAATTTCCTTCAAAGAATATATCTGTAGAACTAGATATTTATTATACATACTCAGAAAAATATTACTCAATTTTTTTTTGTTCAAAGGGGTTCAATTACTAGGAGATCTGAGTCAAGTCCTGCTAGTATTTAAAAGAAAAATTTTGTGGTATAAAACCCATAATGTTTTTAGCAGTCCCTTCCATATCTATTCCATATCTATTCTTTTAGTCTTAGAATTGTTCATTATTCTTAAATAATGTAAAAATCTTTGCATCTTTTTCCTTTTTAGGCCCTTGTCTATTTTGATGGTCAACATATCTTCTTTAATATCACGACGTTTTCAAGAACAATTAGTGAACAAAACAGAACTTCTTTTTGACACCATAGATTCTTCCCAGGTCAACACTGCAAGAAGAATAGTACAGTTTCTTCGAAATATTAAATATAGTTATTATCCACTATTAGAAAGGTGTAATAATGTGTTTTTAAGCAATGTGAACGACCTTGATTTGGACTCTATCAGTAAAATACTTAGTCTGTACCAGACTCTACAGTTTCATAGTTTTGAATTTATTTTAATAGCTAAAAAGAGGCTAACTGAAATGATTCCTGTGTTTGATCAGCCTGCTAGCTTTGTGAAATTGTTTGTAGCATTGGGACCCGTGGCAGGACCTGAAGAAAAGAAACAGTAAGTTCAGCTTAAAATGTTTTACTTTTCTGTGGAGAATATGTGGAGCCTTCAAGCTTAGATGTTTTTGCAGTTCTGGAAGGCACAAAAATCAACCCATTCAACTGTGGAGTGGAAAATAATCTCATATGCTCTGTTCCTTGATTCTTTCTCTGTTCATTCTAATTTACATCTCAAACTCTTATTCTGCCAGTAACCTCTGGTGGACGAGGTAGAACACCCTTTAAGTGTCTTTATTCTCCCTTCCTAGGCCATGTGACTGGCTTTAAAACAGGTATAAGACTCCCCCACCAGTGTAGGCTGTGGACTACTCATAATTATGGTTGTTAACAAGACCATTCTTTGCTTTGTCTTCACATTCATCATCAAAAGCATTTATTAAGCATATTGGCATATGTTCCCATGTCCGGTTTGAGTGAATTTGGTCTGTCTCTCATCTTTGAAGAATTTCCAGTATTGCCAGATATTAACATTGCTAGAAATTTTAGGGCTATAAAGATGAGCAAATACGATATACATGATTGCTGATAGGAGCAAACCGATAAACATTATTAGCGGATTAGTTAAGCAGGGGTTCCAGAGAGTTGCATAATAGAGCTTTCTACATCATTACTCTGTTAGCCAAAACTTTATGGAGAGTTTTATTTTTAAGAATCCTTTGAATTACATATGAAGAAATGTATGAATTTGAGTATTCATAAATTATATGGCAGCGTCATGGTATTTACATATTTCAATTATGTATTTCTATCCTCCCAATTGGAATATAAAATCCTTGAAGGCAAGGACCCAGTCAAATTCAACTTTTGTACTGCTTTAGCATATGAGATTTTAACAATACTTAGTGACAAAAAAAGATATTCCAATAAAATTTTTTAAATAATAATCTCGTTCTCATCTTGATAGTCTCTTAAAATAATACTCAAATTCGTAATACAGTTAGTGCTGTGGGCAGACAGAAAGTGAGAGGAAAATGTGGATTAAAGTGGCAGAGAAAAGCTAAGAGAAGCTGAGTTTGAAATGTTTGATAAGGTTGATGAAGAAGATGGTGTGGAGTAGTGTGAATAGAAAATCAGTTTATCCTGCTATCCTCAGATTTCATATTTTGGGCTTATCTTCTGAAAGACATGTTTGTAAATACTTTCATTACTGCACTACTTTGGATGGTATAAAAGTGGACTATCTTTATAAATTTTCAGTTCATAGGGTTACAGCAAGTACTTAGTATGTAAAGTTTCTGTTAATATACATACAGGTATATTGACCTTGTGATCAAATCTTACTCAATTTTTAAAAATTGGGCCCGGCCGGGCGTGGCTCAGCGGTTGAGCGTCGACCTAGGATCCAGGTGATCGGGGTTCGATTCCCGGTCAGGGCACATGCCCAGGTTTTGTGGGCTGCAGCCAATCAATGACTCTCAAATCATTGATGTTTCTATCTCCCTCTTTCCCTCTCCTTTCCTCTCTCTGAAATCAATAAAGATATATTTAAAAAAAAAAAAAATTGGGATATTGTGGAATGGCAGTTGTTAATTCTTTAGCTCTCTAGTACTGAATAATTTCACAGGATTATTATATTTTATAACCATTATAACCTTTTCTTACTTGAAAATCAATTAAAAAACTTTTGTCTATTTAAAAAAAATATATATATATATATATTTTAATTGATTTCAGAGTGAGGGAGGGAGAGAGAGATAGAAACCTCAGTGATTAGAGTGTCATTGATCAGCTGCCTCCTGCACGCCCCCTACTGGGCATGTGCCCTGACTGGGAATCCAACTGTGACTTCCTGGTTCATAGGTTGATGCTCAACTACTGAGCCATGCTGGCCTGGCCTTTTGTCTATTTTTAAAGACAGTTTAAGATTACATTATACTGAGGGCTTAATTGCTTTTACAAAATAATATTTTTTATGTGATAATAAAATATCCCCAATTATGTGGGGGACAAAGTTGAAATTATATACATATTTGAATTCAGTTTTTCTTCATATTATTTCTTTTCTATTTGTTGCGTAAGAACTGTTATTTAAAATTTTTTAAATAAGCTACGAGTTTTTCCACATAAAAATATTTTTCTTTGCTTCTAGACTTGAGTCAACTATATTACTGATGTCAGAGGAGCTGACCAGCCAGCAAGCCCTGGCAGTGCTGGGAGCAATGGAAGAGATGGAAAGCAGAAATTCACATCTGATTAAAAAGTAGTCCTTTCTGAAATTCATGGTGTTAAGTTTAGTTGTCATTCCTAAGTAGCTATGTTTTTGAGGAAAGATTATGTTT
Organism: Miniopterus natalensis; assembly: GCF_054644295.1. Taxonomy (NCBI): domain Eukaryota; kingdom Metazoa; phylum Chordata; class Mammalia; order Chiroptera; family Miniopteridae; genus Miniopterus; species Miniopterus natalensis. The sequence continues at coordinate 42,868,215 of NC_142088.1, forward strand.
TTTCTATAATTTAGCTGTTTGTTTTGAAGAAATAAGGAATTAATACTTAAGGTATTGTTTATGTACTAAATAGTTTATTTTTCAAAATAGAAATTCTGAAATTGTTTATATCATTTTTCATATCATTTGCTACTGTTGTTATTCTCAAGCAGAGTACCATAATCTAGGAGAGTTGAGAGCATAGAGCAGGACCCTACTTTTCAAAAGGACAATTTCTGCGAAACAGTTCACATCTTTGTGAGCTTGGTTTCACACCACAGTTGTCAGCTTGAAATCATACTACCACACATTGAATTTTGTTAACTTGAGATTTGAGAAGGAAAAAAATTCATGGTTCAGTTTATATGTATATGTTATTTTTAAATTATCTATTATATATTCCTTTTGCCCTAGTCCTCCAACTTACTGTCTCTTAGCATTTCCTATTGCTTTTAAGCATCTCTCTTAGAGGGCCAGTGAATTTAAGGAAGATAATTAAATCAGTTTTGCTACTTGTTAGTAACTCTTGGTAAAGATTTTTTGGGCGAGAGGATAACTGTTCTGTAAGATTTTTTTTTTTTTTTTTTACTTAGGCAGTAAAACTCTATGCTTTTCTCTCTTCTTGCTATTGATAATTAAATATTTCATTCACACTTCATTGATAGCTCTTACCTCGTTCTATTTTGTTACATTTCTATCACCATCTTTTAAAAAATTTATTTTTATTTTTCAATTATATTTGATATTCAACATTATATTAGTTTCAGATGTACAGTGTAGTAATTAGACACTTATATAATTTACAAAGTGATCCCCCTTCCCCATAAGTGTAGTATCCACCTGGCACCATTTCTGTCACCATCTTGAGACAGTTCTTCAAGAACAGAAAGCCTTGTCTCATTCATTGCTGTTTCTGTAGCACAGAGCATGTCTGGCATGAAGGAGTTCCTCAGTAAATGTTTAATAAATGAATGAACTGGTTATAATATATGTTTTATCATTCTATTTAGAATTGCTTCAATTCTGCATAAGAATTTGGATACATATAGCCCAGTAGAGTTATTGAAGGTAACTCAAGCATTGATCTTTCTACATTTCCAAAGTAAAGAGCTTTTTGTGAAACTCAGAGAATTACTGCATAGGTAAGATTAAAGTAAAAGTGCTTGTTGAGTCTTTCATTTTATAATCTAATCTTTCAATTTATAATTTTGTTTTGTTTAATTATGTAAAGAGTTGTTGGAAAGTTTGGAGGTAGAATTGGGTAGCTTATTATTAAAAATGTTAAGACATTCATCTCTCTTCATGCCCATTCTGCCAATGCATATACTTGGTATATTTTGAAATGGAAATTAGGCCAGTTCCCTAGGGCATGCATATCAGTAAAAGCCAAGCCATTCTTCTTTTCTGCAGGAATAGCATAACCATGAAAATACTGGAGCTGCTGAAGAAGGCAAAACTCTGTTTGGGAACACTCATGTTTAGGGGCCTTCAGTTTGCCTCCTTGCCGTTTTTTAAAAAAATATTTTTGCCCTGGCTGGTTTGACTCAGCGCTTAGAGTGTCAGCCTTCAGATTGAAGGGTCATGGGTTCGATTCCTGGTCAAGGGCACCAGGAATTCTTGGTTGCAGGCTCAATCCCCAGCCCTGGTCGAGGTGTGTGCGGGAGACAACCAATTGATGTGTCTTTCTCAAATTGATGCTTGTTTTTTTCTCTCTCTCTCCCTTCCACTCTTTCTGAAAAAGCAATGTTAAAAGTATCTTCAGGTGAGGATTAAAAAAAAAACTTAAGAATTTTATATTCTGCCCTGGCCAGTGTGGCTCAGTTGGTTGAGTGTTGTCCTGTGCACTCAAAGGTTACCGGTTGGATTCCCGGTCAGGGCACATATGAGGATTGTGGGTTTGATCCCCGGATGGGGTCCATACAGGAGGAAACCTACTGATGTTTCTCTCTCTCTCTCTCTCTCCCCTCTCTTCCTTTCTCTAAAACCAATTCAAACAAACAAACAAATAAATAAATGATTTTATGTTCTAAATGAGATATCGTAAACAGGCCCAGAGACATGATTTATGTGGCTTGCACAGTGGTTTTATTTTGTTTGTTTGTTTTTATATCTTTATTGATTTCAGAGAGAGAAAAGGAGAGGGAGAGAGAGAGATAGAAACATCAATGATGAGAGAGTCATTGATCGGCTGCCTCCTGCATGTCCCCTACTGGGGATCGAGCCCGCAACCCCGGCATGTGCCCTGACCGGGAATTGAACTGAGAGAGTCATTGATCGGCTGCCTCCTGCATGTCCCCTACTGGGGATCGAGCCCGCAACCCCGGCATGTGCCCTGACCGGGAATTGAACTGCGATCTCCTGGATCCTAGGTCAATGCTCAACCACTGAGCCATGCCTGGCTGGGTGGGCAGTGTTTTTTTTTTTTTTTAAATTAAATCACAGCCTCACCCTGGCAGTTTTGTTCAGTGGTTAGAGCATTGCCCTGTGGACTGAAGGGTCTTGGGTTCAATTCCTGGCCAAGGATGTATCTCTCTCACATTGATGTTTCTCTCTCTTTCTCTCCCCCTCCCTTTCACTCTCTCTAAAAAATCTAACATCCTTGGGAAAGGATAAAAAAAATTACAGCCCAGCCAGAGTGGCTCAGTTGGTTGAGCATCATCCTGTGCACCAAAAGGTTGCTGGTTCCTGCGAGGGCACATACCTGGGTTGGGGTTCAATCCCCAGTGGCAGCATAGTATGGAAGACAACCAATTGATGTCTCTCTCTTTCTCTCTCTCTTTTTCTCCTTCCCTTCCCTCCCATGCTTTCTCTAAGTATGTCCTCAGGTGAGAATTAAAAAAATTAAATTACGTAGTTCTGTTTATAGGGAAATAAGATAGGAGTAGGTGTGTCAAAGAGGATTTCACTTCAACCGTAATGCTTTATTCCTTTATAACAAGACTTAAAGAAACTATGACTGTGGAAGTTTAGTAATTCTTAGTATTGAGAGCCCTTATATGTCTCTATAGTTTAAAATTTTATCAAAAAATTAGTTCGGAGATGTTATATAAAATCATAGGTCCTTGTGCTTCAGAATTACTCACCTTCCCCCACTTCAGTGCAGATTGTGTGAAGGGGCACAATGTAATTAAACTTGTTCACATAAATGTTTATATAAACAGCTCCTGAAAACATTTGGGGAACTGAGGGAATTCATGTACTGGAATAATATGGTGTTTTTTTTAACATATTGAAATATAATCTACATAAAAATATATATCCCTTCCTCATTATCCTGCTCACCCTCCCACCCCCAAGTTAATTATCTCTACTTTAAGTAATTAGTTAATTTTTAATAGTCTCACCCAAGGATATGCTTAGAGAGAGGAAGGGGGGGAAGCAAAACATTGATAGGTTGCCTTCCATATACATCCCAACCCTTGGCCAAACCTGCAACCTAAGTGTGCTGTTCAGTAATCCAGCCGGCATCTTTCGGCACGCAGGATGTTGCTCCAGCCAACTGAGCCACTCTGGTGGGGCTATCCCTACTTTTAACTGCATGGCTTAGTTTTTCCTGTTTTGTCTGATTTCTTTTGCTCAGTATGTTTATGAGATTTGCCTGTGTTTTTGCAGTATAGTAGTCATAAGAATATAACAAATTTTTTTTTATCTATTCTACTGTTGATGAATATTTATTTCCAGTTTTTAACTATTATAGTGTTATTGTGAATATCCTTGTACATGTTTTTTAGTCAACATATATATGCATTTCTGTGGCTATTTACCAAGGAGTATGATTGTTGGTTCATAGGTTATACATGTGTTAATGTTTGGCAGGTCCTGCTAAACAGTTTTCTAAAGTGGCTGGACTAGCTATAATGCCACTAGCAGAATGTAAGCATTCCTTTTGCTCCACATCCTTCCCAACACTCCCCCCCCCCCCCCCAATTTTAGCCATCCTAGGGGCTATGTGGTGGTATTATAAATAAACATACATGCATATGTATATTTTGGAATTTAAGGAAGAATCACCAGGAAATAGAAACTATATCAATTGGAGGTTAGAGACATTTTATTAGTTGGGTGTTTATTTTTATTTTTTCTTCTTATTGTTAACAGTATTACAGATGTCCCCCATTTCCTCCCCCCTTTGCCTCTTCCACCCATCCCCTGCACTACCCTAAGCCTTCACAACATTATTGTCTGTGTCCATGGGTTATGCATATATGCATACATGTTTTTTGGTTAATCTTTTCTGATCCCCTCCCCCCCCTCCCCTTTGTCTTCTGTCAGTCTGTTTTGTATATTCATGCCTCTGGCTCTCTTTTGTTTGTCAGTTTATTTTGTTCATTAGATTCTACATATAAGTGAGATCATGTGGTACTTGTCTTTGTCTGCCTGGCTTATTTTGCTTAGCATAGTACTCTCCAGGTCCACCCATACTGTCCCAAAGGGTAAGAGATCCTTTTTTTTTTTTTTTTTACTTTTTAAATTTATCTTTATTGTTGAGAGTATTACAGGTATACCATTTTCCTCTGCAACTGACCCCCTCCACTTCGCTCCCACCCCCTCCCCAGGCCTTCACCCTGTTATTGACTGTGTCCATGGGTTATGCATATATGCATATAACTTCTTTGGTTAATCTCTTCCCACCCTCCACCCCGTTCCCTCTTTCCTCTGAAGTATGATCATCTGTTGCATGTGTCAATGTCTCTGGATCTATTTAGTTCATCAGATTCTTTTGTTCATTAGCTTCTTGTTAAAGAAGACCCTTCAACATTTTCTGTAGTGCTGGTCTGGTGGTGATGAACTCCTTTAGCTTTTTCTTATCTGTGAAGCTCTTTATCTGACCTTCAATTCTAAATGATAGCTTTGCTGGGTAGAGCAATCTTGGTTGTAGTTTCATGTTTTTCATCACTTTGAATATTTCTTGCCACTCCCTTCTGTCCTGCAAAGTTTCTGTTGAGAAATCAGCTGACAGTCGTATGGGTGCTCCCTTGTAGGTAACTAATTGCTTTTCTCTTGCTGCTTTTAAGATTCTCTCTTTGTCTTTAACCTTTGGTGTTTTAATTATGATGTGTCTTGCTGTGGGCCTCTTTGGGTTCCTCTTCTTTGGGACCCTCTGTGCTTCCTGGACTTGAAAGTTGATTTCTTTCCCCAGATAAGGGAAGTTTTCTGTAATTATTTTTTCAAATAGGTTTTCAATTCCTTGGTCTCTTTCTGCCTCTTCTGGCACCCCAATAATACGAATGTTGGGCCTCTTGAAGTTGTCCTAGGGGCCCCTTATACTATTTTCATATTTCTGAATTCTTTTTTCTTTTTGCTCTTCTGGTTGAGTGTTTTTTGTTTCCTCATGTTCCAAATTGCTGATTTGATTCTCATCGTCCTCTACTCTACTGTTGATTCCCTGTAAATTATTCTTCATTTCAGTTCGTGTAGCCTTCATTTCAAATTGGTACTTTATTATGTTATCGATTTTCTGTTATTTCCCTAACCATCTGCTTAAACATCCTTATAACCAAAATTCTGAACTCTCTATCTGTTAGCTTGCTTGGATCTATTTCATTTAGTTCCTCTTCTAGAGATTTCTTCTGTTCTTTCCTTTGTGACATGTTTCTTTGCCTCCGCATTTTGGCTGCTTCCAGGTGTTTGTTTCTATGTATTAGGTAAAGCTGCTATGTCTCCTGGAATTGGTAGAGTGGCTTTGTGTAGTAGGTGTCCTGTAGGGTCCAGTGGCTCAGCCTCCCCAGTCACCTGAGCTGGGCCTTCTGGGTGCTCCCCTGTGTGGGCTGTGTGCCCTGTCCTGTTGTAGTTCAGCCTTGGTTGCTGTTGGTCACTGGGAGGAACTGACCCCCAGGCCAATCAGCTGTGAGGACCAGCTGCAACTACAGCCAAAGAGCTGCTGTGCTGGAGACACCCCTATGGAGCAGGATTTATTTCAGTGGAGCTTTGGTGTTCACCAAGTGCGCCCCTTGAGTGTGTCACTCGTGGATGTGGTAGGGTTGTAATCCAGCGTGGTGGAGTCTGACCACCAGGTGCACTGTCTCTGGGGCCTCCAGGGAAGCAGAGTCAGCCTGTGCCAGTGCCTTGCCCAGGGCCACCCAGCCTGAGCTACACAGCAAACTGTAGTTGGCTGCTACTTGTGCTGGGCTCTGCGTTGTCCAGGAGAGGCCAAGCTATGAGCCAATGCAGCTGCTGCTAGTGCCAGGCCTGGGGCCGCTTATCAAGCTGTATGGGGCCCTCTGCTGCTTGTTTGAGAGATTTTAGGAAAGTCCTAAGCATGAGGCTTGAGAGGCCACTGGCACAGAAAAGCCCCTGGAAATGGCCTGGATGAGCTGCAGGTGGGGAGGGGCGGGGCCTCCGGGAATCACGGGGCGGGGCCAAGGGTGTGAGTCAGGTGCTGGCGATTCAAACATGGCGCCTGCCTGCCGGCTGTGTGCGGGGAGGACTTGCCAAAGGAGTAATGGCCTCTGCCAGCCCTTCTGCCTGGGAGGAAGCGGCCCCTCCACCTCTTGCCCGGATTTCACGCAGGTTAGTTCCTCCCCGAGTGTCCCAGGTCCTTTCAGGCTGCTGCCCGGCGCTGGGCTCAGAGGGAGCGTCCGAGTGAGTCCGTGCCGGGCCCTTTAGAGGAGCTGCTGGGGCTCCCGCAGCCTCTGCGACCCTCAGGGACAGTCCCCGCTGGTTTCACAGCTCAGAGTTGTGGGGCGTCTCTTCCTGGCCTGGAGCCCTGGGCTGGGGGCCTGCTGTGGGGTGGGACCCCCTCCCTCCTCTGGGAAAACTCCGCCGCCGAGATTCCCGTCCCGGTCTCAACCACGGCACCGGGTGTGGGCCCGCGGCCGCGTCTCTGCGATTCAGCCCCGATCCGCCCGCGTCTCCGCCCCTCCGTCCCTCCTCCCGGTCTCGGTGCTTCTTCAGCTCCCTGGTTGTGGGGCTTCTGTTCAGCCAGATCTCAGGAGGCTCTGATGACGGTGGTTCTGTATTTTAGTTGTAATTTTGATGTGGTTGCGGGAGGCGGCGGGTGCAGCTGTTACCTATGCCGCCATCTTGTTTTTCCTCTGTCCCTTTTTTTTTTTTTTTTAACAGCTGCACAGTATTCCACTGTGTAAATGTCCCACAGATTTTTTATCCACTCATTCACAGATGGGCACTTAGGCTGTTTGCAGATCTTAGCTGTTGTAAATTGTGCTGCTATGAACATAGGGGTGCATATATTCTTTCTGATTGGTGTTTTGGGATTCTTAGGATATATTCCTAGAAGTGGGATCACTGGGTTAAAAGGCAGTCCCATTCTTTTAAAATTTTTTGAGGAAACTCCATTCTGTTTTCCACAGTGGCTGTACCAGTCTGCATTCCCGCCAGCAGTGTACTGGGTGCCCTTTTCTCCACACCCTCGTAAGCACTTGCTGTTTGTTGATTTGTTGTTGGCAGCCATTCTGACAGGTGTGAGGTGATACCTCACTGTAGTTTTAATTTGCATCTCTGATGATTAGTGAGTTAGAGCATTTTGTAATATGTGTATTGGGCATCTTTATCTCCTTTTTGGAGAAGTGTCTATTCAGGTCCTTTTCTCATTTTTTAATTGGATTGTCTTCCTGGTGTTGAGCTGTATAAATTCTTTATGAATTTTGGAAATTAACCCTTTATGAGATGTATCATTGGCGAATATGTTCTCTCATACAGTGGATTCTCTTTTCATTTTGTTAATGGTTTCTTTTGCTGTGCTTTTTAGTTTTATGTAGTCCTATTTGTTTGTTGGGGGTTTATTTTTATATAAGTATCTCAAGATTAGGAAGTATTGAGAGTTCTATTCCTTGAGTCAATTCTGTGAACAGATACAGCTTTGGGGAGCTTTGTTTATATAAAAGTGTATTATTTTTTGTGGTTATAAAAGTAAAATATTCATTTAGTACTTACTGAATACTTACTTTGTCTCAGGCACTGGGCCAAATATTATGTAAAAATCATTTTGAGCCCCGCTGGGGGCTCAGTGGTTGAGTGTCGACCTAGGATCCAGGCGATCAGGGTTCGATTTCCGGTCAGGGCACATGCTCGGGTTGCGGGCTCGATCCCCAGTAAAGGGGCATGCAGGAGGCAGCCGATCAATGACTTTCTCATCGTTGATGTTTCTATCTCTCTCTCTCTCCTTCTCCTTTCCTCTCTCTGAAATCAATAAAGATATATTAGAAAAATATCAAAATCATTTTGAGATCTTTTTGTGGTTCAGAGGGTGATGATAGGGTATTCATGCTATTACCTCCCTCTGTACCTTAAACCTTTTTTTTTAAAATTAAATTTATTGGGATGACATTGATTAATAAGATTATATAGGCTTCAAGTGTTCGATTTTATGATACATTATCTGTATATTTCATTGTATGCTCACCACCCAAAGTCAAGTCTTCTTCTGTCACCATCTGTTTGACCCCCTTTACCCTTTACTACCTACCCTCCTTCCCTCTGATAAACATCATAATGTTGTCTGTGTCTATGAGTTTTTGTTTGTCCCTCAAACCTTTTTATGATGTCAGCATGTTATCCATCTGATATGGGAAAAAATTTTTGAAAACAGAAAAATGTCTAAAGAAGAAAATAAAAATAATTCATAAATCCATTCATTCACTGTCAACATTTGGTTTATTTCCTTGTGGTATATACTTACATATATATATGTACATATATATTCTTTTTTCTTTCATAGTTGAGAATCATGAACATGCAGTTTGGTATTCTTATTTTATTTTCCTCACTTGACCTTATGAGCATTTCCCCACATCATGTAGAACTATTTGAAAAATTACTGGAATTAACCATCATAGGCTATCATAATGCACTTATCTATTTCTTTGTTAATCCTTCAGGAAGATATTTTTTCCCATTGATTTTTGAGAGAGTGGAAGGGAGGGAGAGAGAGAGAGAAACACTGATATGAGAGAGACACATGGATTGGCTGCTTCACACAAGTAGGACTAGGGATCAAACCTGCAACCTAGGTACATACCCTTGATTGGGAATCAAACCTGCAACCCTTTGGGCTGTGGGCTGATGCTCTAACCACTGACCAAACCAGCCAGGGCTAGATTATTTTCTTAGGATAGTTTCCTCAACAGGGATTGATCATGTCACATGATATAATTAATCGTAAAGTTCTTCAGCCGTACCATTAAGTTACTTTCCAGAAAGCTTATAGCAACTTTTAAAGTTTACTAATAGTGAATGAGAATGCCTGTATCAATGCACCCTTGCTAGCGCTGACTATTAAGATTATTTCAATATGCTAACTTAATATTTAAAAAAGTAACTCAATTTTGTTTTAATTTAGATTTGATTATATCTTCCAGTACTTCTAAATCTAAGATTTTTTTTTTAAATTTTATTTATTGATTTGAAAGAGAGAGAGAAACACTGATTTGTTGTTGCACTTACTTATGCATTCATTGGTTGATTCTTGTCTGTGTCCTGACGGGGGATTAAACCCACAACCTTGGCGTATCAGGATGACATTCTAACCAGCTGAGCTACCCGGCCAGGGCCTAAAGATTTTTTAAAAGCTCCCAGTTTTTTATTTTATTTTATTTTAACTACTGCTGTCCTGGTGATAGGAATCTTATGGAAGTTTGGGAAAGGAGGAGTAAAGAATGGAGTCAATTGTATATCCTGTGTTTTCTGGGATTTTTTAGCAGAAAAGTAAGCTGGGAACCAGTATAATTGAGTGATCACTGTATGCCAGCACCTGTACTAGGTACCAGCTCCTGATAGGTCATATCAGAAATTCAGCCCAAATTCTGTCTCTAGCAACAGCGCTGGAAAATATCATTGTTCTGAAACTGACCTTTTGTTTTCAGGGACTGTGGTTTTTATTTTTGCATTAAAAAATTTGGGATGTGCTTTATATTATCTTAAGGCTTCCTTTAGTAACTCTTCATGGACCTGTCATCTTTGAATTAGTTAACACTTCTTAAATTAACTTGTATTTTAAGCTTGCCCCACCTATTAATTATAATAATAATTATATATTCATATTTTAACACATATATTTTGGCTTTTGTTACTGATGTATTAATTTTGTTCTTTTTACTTTCCCTCCCTTTCTTTATAGTTATTTGAAAATTAGTGTCAAACCTAGTGAGATTTCCATCCTGGTCTGTGCTATTTCTATGCTTCCATCTCCTCACCTAGATGAAGCGGGGATATCTCGAATTGAAGCAGTTTTACCACAGTGTAACCTAAATGACCTGAATAGTTTTGCCACATCTATTTTAAGATGGATTCAGTATGGTCATGTGTATCTGGATAATACTACTGGAAAACAGCTGACACTACTTCAAAAAGTAGCTCACTATGGTCATCAGAGACTACAAAAATACAACCATTTGAATCTGTTATGGGAAGAACTTAAATCTTTAAAAGGAGACTGGTTTTCTGAGACACTTCTTGAAGAAACAGTTGCTACTTTGCAGTGTTTGATGGATGAAATTAATTACACAAATGTTGTGGGAATTGCATCTTTTATTTCTAGAACTAACTACCTCAATACTTTGCTACTTGATAAGATAGCCTCAGTGGTCCTTCAGCAAATTGAAAAGGTGAAATTTAAATGTCCCATAGTTTTATATAGTTGTGAACTTATAAAAACAAATGTTTATCATAAGTACTTTGAGAACTTGACTGGAATTTGAAGTTTAAAAATTAAACTCTAGTTTTTGTTCAGCAATTTGTTGTTTCTGCCCCTAAACCCCTTTTTAAAAAAAATGTTTTTATTGATTTTAGGGAGAGAGGAAGGGGTAGGGAGAAAGATAGAAACATTGATGAGAGAGAAACATCAATCAGCTGCTTCCTGCACCATCTGGGGATCGAGCCTGCAACCTGGGCATGTGCCCTGACCAGCAGTCGAACTGGCGACCTCCTGATGCTTGAATGAAAAATGAATGAAAGAAAAATAAATTCTGATGATTATAAACTAAGAAACCACCTTAATTACATTATCAGTCTACAAAATGCACTGATATCATATAAGTTAGTGATACTATTTCCTATTCATTTTAATGACTAGTGAATTTCTGGAATAGGATTTCATACCTAACAAAATTACTTTGTAAATTACCTCATTTACTTTTTCTTTATTAACACTTAGAGTTACTAGAAATTAGTAGTGGGGTTAAATAGGTTATAACAAAGTGGAAAAATTAATACACAGAGTAATACATTTATCATTTAACTATAGGCATGTTAGAAAAATACTTGTACCCAAAATAATTAGGTTAAAATTTTGTTTTACTGAAGTTTAAAGTAAACATTTTTGTTCTGTTTATACAGATCCATCCTTTTGCAGTCTTTGCTATTATTCTTCCATTCAGCATCTTGAACTATGATCCACCTCAAAGGGATGAATTTTTTGGAGCTTGCATTCAACACCTTAATTCTTACTTAAGTAGGTATATTGAATGGTACTAACTTGAATGAATAAGTGGAAGGATAATGTTGCTGATATTTCTCATTTAAAGGGTAACCATAATAGCTGTGAGTTCTATACCTAAAAAAAGTTTGTATCCATTTTAGAAACTTTATTATTATGAAAAATGTCAAACTTATGGATAAAATTGAAAGAATGAACAAGGAACACCTATATACTCATTGGGTAGATTCAATAACCATTAACATTTTATCATATTTGCTTTATTGTTTGTTTCTCTTGCTCTTATTTTTTTCTGAGCCATTTCGAAATAAATTGCAGACATTGTTACCCTTCACCTCTAATTACCCAGGCATACACTTTCCTAAGAATAATGAACTTCTCCAATATCCTCATAATTCTGTTATCACACCTAAGAAAATTATTGGTCTCCTAGTATATAATACACACTTCATGTGTAAATCACCTTCATTATTCCCAGAATACAAAATACTGTGGTGGTTCACCCAGGATCCATTCAGGGGTCACTCACTGTGTGCCTGTTATCTCTTGGATCTCTTAGAGTCTAGAACATTCTCTGGGTTTTTGGTTTTGCTTTGGTTTTATTTTATGCTTCAGATTGATTTGGGACAAAGGTTTTTGTTTTTTCCTAATATTTTCTTACCAGAGCTTTCAAATATACAGAAAAATTGAAAGAAGAATATAACAAACATCTATGTACTGTATACCCACACTCTAGCTTTTGAATAATGATTAACCCATTGCCACATTTGCTGTGCATGTGTGTGCCTGCACGTGCGAGCACGTGTGTATGATGAACTGTTTGAAGGGTCAGCCCCAAATACTCGAGGTTTTAAGGACGTTCAGTATCACACTTAAAAAAATGAGCAAGTACCATCTATATACCACAATCAAATTTCCCAGGTCTCACCAAATTGCCTTTTATAAGTTTTTTTCTGTTGTTTTATATATGTGTGTGTGTGTGTGTGTGTGTGTGTGTGTGTGTATAATCTTTATAGATTTCAGAGAGAGGAAAGGAGAGGGAGAGAGAGAGAAACATCAATGACGAGAGAGTCATTGATCGGCTGCCTCCTGCATGCCCCCGACTGGGGATCGAGCCCACAACCCGGGCATGTGCCCTGATGGGAATCGGACAGTTATCTCCTGGATCCTAGGTCAATGCTCAACTACTGAGCCACGCCCTGCCGGGCAGCGTAGCCTATAACCCTTGTGTTTTTTTAACTGTCATGATTTTGATGGCTAACGACTTTTTCTTTTTTTGTGATTTTTTGTTTATTTTTGTTTAAAATATTACAGATGTCCCTTTTTCTCCCCAATGACCCGTTCCACCCCGTCCCTTCCCCCTCCCCAGTCCCTCTTCCCACCATTGTCCGTGTCCTTGGGTTGTGCATATATGCATATAAATTCTTTGGTTACTCTCTCCCCCTCCACCCCCCCTCCTCCCTCCCTCTGACATTCATCAGTCTGATCTATGCTTCCATGTCATTGAATCTATTCTGTTCATAAGTTTATTAAGTTCTTTAGATTCCACACATAAGCGAGATCATGTGATGTTTGTCTTTCTCTGCCTGGCTTATTTCACTTAGCATAATATTCTCTAGGTCCATCCATACTGTCCCAAAGGGTACGAGATCCTTCTTCTTTACAGCTGCGTAGTATTCCACGGTGTAAATGTCCCACAGCTTTTTTATCCATTCATCTACTGATGGGCACTTGGGCCCAGATCTTAGCTATTGTAAATTGTGCTGCTATGAACACAGGGGTGCATATATTCTTTCTGATTAATGTTTCAGGATTCTTAGGGTATATTCCTAGGAGTGGGATCACTGGGTCAAAAGGCAGTTCCGTTTTTAATTTTGCTTATAACAGTTTTTAAAGTAACCAATATGGAGTTGTTATGTCACTTTCTCCCTTTCTTTTTCCCCTTGGTATTATTATTTTTTATAAAAGAGATTGGCTATTTATTGTTGATTGTTCATGTTTTTGATTTGTCTGAATGCTTTCTGTTTAAACTTTGCTCCTTCATCTCCAATATTTCTAGTATTCTAGAAGTTAGGAATAGGTGCTTGATTAGATTCAGATTAAATATTTTTAGCAAAAATGCCTTGTATGTGGTACTGTGTACCTGATGTTTGTATCATATCTGGAGACATATAATATCTGATTCTTTCAATCAATTTTAATAGTTAAGCTGGTGTGAGACCAGTATAAATACATTAATTGTATCAGTATCATGCTCATAAATGTTGCTACATTTTTATGGAATCTGTAGGCCAGATAGTGTCTAATCATGTCTGATACTATTGTGTCTGCTAATAGACAAGTAAGATGGGACTGTGATATGTGTATGTTTATATATGAATGAGTGTATGCATGTGTGGCATTTATATATACCCTTTTTAGTAACTCAACTATATGTAGAAAGATGAGACTTGAAACTGAGACTTAAATATGCTCTCCTGGTTGTTCAGTCATGTTTCAGAAGGAAATGAAAGTACTTCTCTTCCCATATTGTCTAAATAAAGGCTTAGATATTAGAATTTCTTTTTAAATGAAGGGTATAAGAGAAGAAAGGTTGAGAACCACAGCTTTGATTTTTTTAAAGACTTTCTGAGAATGTTTGAAATTATTGGAGAACTTTATAAGACAATTTAAAATAACGAATGGAGCAATAATTTTCTTCATTTTGAATAAATGTTACTTTTGACAGATCAGTTTTGCTGGTGGAGATCATCACTATTTACCTCATTTATATTGATCTTGCTTTATTAAATAAACTCAGCAAGAAATCCAAAAGAAAATATATTTAATTTTTTTTGTACTTTGTAAAAATATTGCTGTAGTAGGGTGTTTTGGATGACTCCTTCCCTCTTATCAGAAATGTCTGTTGGCCCAGCTGGTCATGGCTCAGTGGTTGAGCATTGACCTAGGATCTAGGAGATTGCGGTTTGATTCCCGGTCAGGGCACGTGCCCAGGTTTTGGGCTTGATCCTCAGTTGGGGGCGTGCAGGAGGCAGCTGATCAATGATGACTCATCATTGATGTTTCAACTCCCTTTCTCCCTCTCCCTCTCTCTGAAATCAATAAAGATATTTAAAAAAAAAAATGTCTGTTGGATGAGGCAAATCAGCTAAATTATCTCAAGACTTACACTCTAGAATATGGACCATGCTGCTGGGTGACAGGTAAGGGAGGAGGCGTGAGGTCAGATCTGAACTTCATGCATGTCTGCACTCAGCCTGGAAATCTGAGATCCTACAGAGAAGCACAGTATAGCCGTCTAGGCTCCAAGCTGGGCTCTCCAGGTTAAATCTCACCCTCCACTTGCTAACTGTGTGACTTTGGGCAAGTCATTTAACTTCTCTGGATCTCTGTACATTCATTTATAAAGTGGAGATAGTAACTTGTTTCTACTGCACACTGAAGTGAGATTTAAATGAGTTAATATTTGTAAAGTGCTTACAGTGATGCCTAACACATTCAGAGCCCTAGTATATTATTATCATCAATACATAGAGACTGGGATCACTTCTCCTTTTTTTTAATATGTATATTTTTTATTGATTTTAGAGGAAGGGAGAAGGAGAGAGAGAAACATAAATGATGAGAGTCACTGATCGGCTGCCTCCTGCACGCCCCCTGCTGGGGATCGAGCCCGCAACCCGGGCATGTGCCCTGACTGGGAATCAAACCTCGATCTCCTGGATCCTAGGTCGACACTCAGCTGCTGAACTATACCAGCCGGGCACTTCTCCTTTTTATGTACACTATTGACCTTTGGTTTTGAATTCTTTTTCTTTTCAAGGCAATTAAAGAACTTTCTATGAAAGGGTAATAATAATAATGAAACATTCATATATCCTTAGCATATAGTATGAATTCACAAATTGCGTCACCCAAGGAATCAGTGCACAGATCAAGAAACAGAATATTACCACATTACCCTTCTTTCTGTCCCCCTTTCCTATTTTACCCCCGCCCACAGGTAACAACTTCACCACTGACAGTATTATAACAGTATAGATTAGTTTGGGCAAGTTTGTGTTTGTATCATTTTTAAAAAATTTGTTTTTACCTGAATAAAGTATGTGCTTATGTACATGTGAGGTGGCCATACATTATAATTTTTAAAAAATCTTAATTTTGTTTTAGGTATATTGGATCCTCTAATGTTAGTGTTTCTTGGTTTCTACTTGGCCACACTTGAATATTTTCCAGAAGATCTGCTAAAGACAATTTTTCACATCAAATTTTTAGGCAGATTGGATTCTCAACTTGAACGTATGTATCTACATTTTATTAAGTTATCATTTGTACTTTATATCCAAGTTACAGCTCTACCTATACCAAAGCATTTAAATGTTAGTTTTTTTGTTTGCTTATAGAAGTATTTTAGAAAGTTTGGAAAACACAGGAAATGTAAAACAAAATTTGGATTATTTATGCATTCACTTTTGTATATTTCCTTTAGTTATTGAACTGTATTTTGAATAATTTTTCATGCCATGAAATATTTTTGATGTCATGATTTTAATGTCTAATCTTTCATTATATGGATGTAATAAAGTTTACTTATCTTAGAGGTTGTTATTAGAAATAATGATTGTTGTACATGAATCATTGACCTCATTTTTGTTTCCTGCAGATAGAGTCCTAAATGTGGAATAATAGGTCAATGTAAATTCTTTGGTAGTATTTTTAAAAATGTATTAGCATTATTAATTGTGGAAACAATATAGCAATTGGTCCTAATCATGCCACTGAATGTAATAACTTAAAAACATGAAGCATGTGTGTGCAACTGAAATGATTTTGTGAGAATAAAAGTGTCAGCCAATAATGGGGACAAATGAATGTGAAAAAAATTATTGTCTTTGCTAGGTCTAAGCTATCAAAATCCATTAATATAGTTTTTTATTTCAGTTTTATGTGCATCTCTAAATATGAGGGTCCAGTTTCGTCTTATGGAATTAAATAGAGCAGTCTGCTTGGAATGCCCTGAGTATCAGATTCCGTGGTTTCATGATCGCTTCTGTCAACAACATTATAATAAAGGTTTGAGTTTTCTTTGGTCAGAAAGTGACGTTTAACTCTAAAGTAAATTATTAGGTAGTACATTGTTGTTATTTTTAAACCTAACCATGACACCAGACTTCGCAACAGTGCCATGACCTATTTAATGGAACCATTTTGTAGGTGAGATTTATGTTATAAGAATTTCTTAATATTTAGGACACTAAACCTCTTTTGGTAGAGAGCAAAGAACTTGTGTTACACTGAATTTAGTGTCATTGCATATGGTATTACATTGAAGCTCTTGTTGGAAATATTAATCTTTATTTTCCAGTATGTAGAATTGGATGATTTTTATTCAAAAACTGATTAACTTATTTTAACTGAACTAATTCTTTTTATTTTCATAAAGATATTGGCAGCCTGAATGGAGCACAGCAGCAGATTTATAAAATGTTAGCAGAGATATTAGGAGGAATCAATTGTGTAAAAGCCTCAGTTCTTACACCTTATTACCACACAATAGGTAAGTCTTTAATCATCTCATCTACTGGAATTTTAAAGAGAAGGTTTTTGAATTTTTCAAGTTATCTTGAAAATTTTCGGCCCTGGCCAGGTAGCTTAGTTGGTTAGAGCATTGTCCCAATGCACCAAGGTTGAAGGCTTGATCCCCGGTCAGGGTACATACAAGAATCAACCAATGAATGCATACATAAGTGAAACAAATCGATGTTTCTCTCTTTCCCTCCCTTCCTCTAAAAAAATAAAAAATTTCCAAAGACACAGAAGTAGAAAAGAACAGTGCAGTGAATCCTCAAGTTCCCATGACCCAGCTTTGAAAACCATCAGAGTTTTGCTATTCTTCAAAAAAATTCTTTTAAGGTCAGTATTTCACCAATTCTAAGTATAGAAAACTCAGATTTAGATTCATTGGGCATTTCTGGATCTTTCTGTCCTCTCCACTCAGTGTCCTGGAGTTAGGGAAATTATTTATGTCAATTTCATTATTTTAAATTCATCTCAAAAGCTAAGTTGGGTTATCAACCTGTATGAGGATTTTCATAGGTATGTGCTCAACTCTAGCCTGGTTAATCTTGTTTCTTAGTGGTGTAGTTGTAGAAGTCATTCTGCTTTAGTTCTGAATGACAAAGCTTGTAGGCTAGGTGATATTGGATGGCAATATAAGATTTTTTAAAAAATGGCTAAATTCAAGTGATAGGTGTAAATGAAAAGATGAAATTTTAAGAGGATTAACATAAATTTTCTCAAATTAGGGTTAGAAAGCATCTGCAAACATACAGGATATTTTAAAGGATTATAAACGTGATATAAACTAATAATGTAAATGGTTGCCAAAAAGCAAATAAACTGTATTAATAATAACAAGAAAGTTGGTCGTCTGTTTCCTGTCCTTAAGATATATCTTAGTATTGTATTACTGTTTCGAGTGTTGCATTTTATAAGAGACAGTGACAAGGCCTAGAAACAAAGGATCTAGAAATCCTGCCTTAGAAAGAAGTAGAGCCACCTAGCATGGCTTAGAGGTTAAGTGTCGACCTATGAAACAGGAAATTGCGGTTCTATTTCCCATCAGGGCACATACCTGGGTTTTGGGCTCGATCCCCAGTAGAGGGCTTGCAGGAGGCAGCTGATCAATGACTCTCTCATCATTGATGTTTCTATCTCCCTCTCCCTTCCTCTCTCTGAAATCAATAAAGACATATTTTTGAAAAAACAACAAAAAAACCTCTTTAATGTGATTCAGCCTAGACCAGTGCTTAAAATAGCCCCATGCTAAATATAGTTTAGTAATACTTGCTGGTTGATTTTTATTGATTGGTTTTCAGACAGAGATGCCGTTGAACCAGATCTTATAAAATAAGTTGGATAATTAGGGACATATATCATTCCTTTTTTGTATATGTATGTGTATACATATATGTATGTATATATCTTTAAAATATATCTTAAGTTTTTACCTGTATGACTTTACCTAATTCCTACTGTTGATTCCTGTACTTGCTTATAGATTTTGAGTGTATCTTGGATAAAAGAAAAAAACCTCTTTCTTATGGCAGTCATAATATAACTTTGGGAAAACTGCCAGAAACCCAAATAGTTGGATCAAGGCTGCCACCAGGAGCTGAAAGGTAACTTATTTTTTAGTTTCAGATTTTGTCATCTAAATGTTACATTTGGCATAATTTAATGAACTTATTTATCAAGGATTTATGGAGTTACAGTAGAATCTGCTTCTCATCTATCTCATGCATTCTGCCTCTGTACCTTTGCTTTTTCTCTGCTTTCTGCCTTAATGTCTGTCCTTCATTGTCTAAAGTCTAACGTCTCTCTAAAGTGCTAATCTTCTAGTTGACTTCAGCAGAAGCAAATAGTATCTTCTTTGGAGCTTCATACCTCCCTGCTTTTCTGATAACACTTAGCCACTTCTTACACTGCCATAAAACTATGTCACTTTATCTTTGTATCCCTCACAGTGCCTTCCTTACATATGATAGATGCATAATAAATATGTATTGGGCAAAGAAACAAATGGATGAAAGCATAGAGATATTTACCATAATTATTATGAATTCTGTAATTCTAACGAATAGGCTTAATTGGCATTAATTAATAGCTCAGGTAGAAAATAACTTGGTATACTCATTTATATTCATTGGGTTTTTGTTAGTTTATAAAGATACAGCCATGTTCCTGAAAGGCTTATAATTATTCAGTTTCTCATTTTGATTTTAGAAGTAAATATTTATTTTTATCTTATGTAGAATTGCTTTGGAATTTTTGGATTTAAGAGCTTTCTGTAGAAACATCCCTCATTTAAAAGGAAAATCTGCTATGAAGAAACGACATTTGGAAATTTTAGGCTATCGTGTAATTCAGGTATGAGATACTCATGTAAATCAGCCTTTAAAAAACCTAGAGACCCTTGCCTGTTCATGTGTTCTAGAATTATATCTTTTTAATATTTAAATAAAGTTATATTAAAATATCTGAAACCAAATATCCTCCATTTTTTTGGAAGAATAGTAAATAAAAATCATCATTACTTGTGTCTAAAAGATTTGTTGATTTGTACATTTGTCATACCAGAGGGATAGAGTTCTAAGAGAGAAAGAATGGAGGATGAATGTAGGAAAGGTACCTAGGAAAAACTGTCCATTGTTGGTATCATAGGAGCAGGAGAATGAAAGGAGCTGTGAGGCAGAAAAAGGTCTTCCAGGCCATCAGGAAGAAGGACCTACTTGGCTTCCAAAAAGGGTTCAAAGGCTATGCGTATGTAAACTAATTTCATAGGGTTTCTACAGCCATGCTCAGTAGTGCTTAGAAGTCTTCCTGATGTTTTTGTTGTTGCCTTAAAATTTCCACTCAAATACATTACTTATTTTACAGATCCCTCATTTCGAATGGAACTCTATGGCATTGTCAACAAAGGACGCTCGAATGGACTACCTGAGAGAACGTATATTTGGAGATGGCAAATCATGATAGTAGTTTTTATTTAAAATTATTTATCATGGTGTGTCACATATGAACTTATTTTAATTAAGTGGCCAGACTCAGTTAAATAATAGTATAGAATTGATTGGTTTTAAGGTCATTTGAATCAGTATTAAAATAAACAGACATTTTATAATAGAATACTCTCTTTACTATCTGGTTGGGAAATTGTTTAAAATTCTTAATATCAAAGATGTGTAGCTTTTAAAAAACTTAGTTTACAATTCATCTTTGAGTACATACTATGTGCCAGGAAGTGTTTTAGATACTGAGAACACAGCAGTGCATATATTGTATCTTTCAGGAGTGGAGTCAAACAAAGTGAATGAATAAAATATACCTTAGATGACATTAAGTGCTATGGAGAAAAATCAGAGGAAAGGATAGGAATATTGTGGGTGGGTGTAATTTTAAATAGGGTGATCTGGGAAAGACAAGGTTATCATTTGAGTAAAGACTAAGGAGATGAGGGTGTCTGGGGGTATACAGGCAGAGGGATGTGTAAGTGCAAAGGTCCTGAGGTAGGAATATGCCTGGCATGTTTGAAAATAACAAGGAACCTATTGTGGCTAGAGCAGAACAAATGGGTTGGAAGTATAGTAAGAGGTAGATAACAGAGTCAAATATATATGATCTCATGGCTACTCTGAGTGAGATGAGAGGCCATTGCAGAGTTTCTAGCAAAGGAATAAAGGATTCACATTTTAACTGGATCATTGCAGTAATCTAGACCAGAAATGAATGGTGGCCTGGAGACTAGTGACAGTGGACGTAATGAGAAGTGGTCAGATTTTTTAAAGTATTTTGAAGGCAGAAGCAACAGAATTTGCTCAATGATTGGATATGAGGTATGAAAAAAAGAGAGGGTCTAAGAATGATTCTGTTTTTGTCCTGAGCAATTGAAAAGACGTCAGTGTCATTGACTGAGATGGGGAAGTCATGGGGAGAGGAAGGTGGGAAGGGGGGCGGTGAGGAGCATGAGTTTTAGATATGTTGGCTTTGTGATGCCTTTTAAATATCTAAGTGGAGATATCAAATAGGCACTTCAATAAATGAGTTTGGAGGTCAGGGGAGAGGTGCAGTTTCCAGATATGAATTTGGAAGTTGTCAGCAGTATTTAATGTGATGAGACTAGAAGAAATCACTAAAAAGTGATTAGAGGAAAGTGTGAATGGAGGAGAGGCCTGAGGCCTGAGCTCCGTGTGCTCCAACATGAAGAGGCCAAGAAGCAGCAAAGGAGACTGGACAGGGTTGGCCAGTGAGGCAGGAGGAAAAGTCTAGGTAGGAATACTACTAGAAGTCAAGTAGAGAAAGCATTTCAAGGAGGAGGAAGTGAGCAGTTAGATCAGATGCTGCCGGTCGGTCAGGTAAGATGAGAACTGGGAAATATCCATTAAATTTAGCAACGTGAAATCCGCTGGTGCCCTGGCCTGTGTGGCCCAGTTGGGTGTCATCCCATGAGGTTGCCGGTTGGATTCCTGGCCAGGGTACATGCCCCGGTTTCGGGCTCCATCCCTGGTAGGGGGCCTGCAGGAAGCAGCCAATTGATGTTTCACACTCACACTAATGTTTCTCTCCCTCTCTCTCTAAAAATCAATAAAAAAATGTTAAAAAAATTCACTGGTAACTGTGAGAGTAGTTTTGATGAAGTGGCGAGTTTGAATGCCTGACTGGTTCAAGAGAAAGTGGGAGACAAGATTTTCTTATAAATGGAAGCAAAGAAATGGGGAGATATCTGAGGAGGAAGTGGACCAATCTTGACTTGGTCCGATCCTACAGATGCTGAGGAAGGAATAATGATTTTCTCTCTGTCTTGCAACGCATTTATTCAATAAAATAGTTACTAAGGGCCTGCTATGTGATGCGATCCTTAGCTCTTCTTTCAACAGTGATATATTTATGCTCAGCCGAAAGCCATAGTGTAACTACCCTCAGGCCAGCTGGTGGGAGATGCCGGTAATTGGCCATCTGAAATATGTTATCTTCTGACTCTGACCCTCTAAATTCATTCTGTCTCAAAAAAGTTGGTAGAGTGCCTTGAATCTTAAGTATAGCCTTAAAATATGTGTCCTGCATGTAATTTTGCTCCACCGATATTTAGTTTAGACTTAAAGTGCTTGTTTAAAATATCCAATTATTTTGCATGATGAGCTCTAGTTCTTAATGATTTTGCAAAATGTGTATTTCACAGAACCTTTTGTGGAAAAAAGAATCAGAACAGTAAGCAAATGAAAGATATCCCTCCTTACTTAGTTTCCCTAATTCTGAATTTCCTCATGACATTCATTTGTATTAGCTGTTACGCTAAATGTTAAGTGTTTATTATCCATTTAATGAATGTGTCCTGTTTCCCAAGCAAATGATTACCAGAACTAAACCCTTGAACAGGTTAAAATATTTTGCTATGTAACTTTTAGAATAAAATGATTAGACTGCTGAGGGTTATAATAAAAGGATAAAGGTTATAAATTGTATATAAATGGAAACCCAGATATTGTATATTTTGGACACATAGAAATCTTGATTAAATGACCCTGATACACCTTTCACTTATTGTTACACATAATCTGACTTCTCATGTACCACATCTCTTCTCCTTTCTCTAGCTTACCTGATTCAAATGATGTGTGTGTGTATTTGTATTTATGTATATTTTTGTTTGATGTTTTTTCTGTCTAAATAACAGATTGTTATAAACAAAAGCATTTTTTCATTAAGATATAATTCACATACCATAAAATCCACCCTTTTAAAGTGTACACTTCAGTGGTTTTTAGTACATTCACAAGATTGTGCAACCATTGTCACCACTCTCTAATTCCAAAACATATTCATTATCCCAAAGCATTATTTTTACAATTTAATCTCATGTCTACATAGTTCAGCACTCTCCCTGATCATAAAATATTCCAAATCAGCCCTAAGTCAGGTTTCTCAGAAAATAACATGTCAGGAGAGACGTCAAACACGTCTATGAAGGCACGTGAGACCCATAAGCAATGATTAGTTGATGACAGGAGAGAGTTGAATGTGATGGTTGTGGAGAGACCTACGAGTCAATTTACTATATATAGGGTCGGGCAAAAGTTGGTTTATGGTTGTGAATATGGAAAGTAATACAATAATTAATAAATAATAATACAAGAGTAAACTCTGTGTTTCTCATACAACTGTAAACCGACTTTTGCCCCACACTGTATACACTAAGAACAAACAGCTTGAATGTAAGGGTCTTATATCCCAGAAAATAGAATAATACAGTTACCTTTTTTAACAGAAATTTGCAAATAGCTCTTTCGTGGAAAGTACAGGTAAACCAATGAATGCGCACCCTCCTCCATACTACCCATTGGTCCCAACTTCTGCCTCAGCAGTTTAAGGACACTGTCCCACCCTCCCCCCGGGGATACTTTCCTTAATGGCTTGAAAACTGTGATTGGCTGGTTTGAAATGGAAAAATATTTAGATCACAAACTATAAACCAGTATGTGACAAAAAGAGTGGAGAAAAAGGCCACTTGAATTTGACTACTTAGTGACTTTCCCTTCAAATGAGACCCATTTATTACACTCTTTAAGTAGCATTTCCAGTCTCCTGGCATGTAATCTTTAATATTATGCACAGGAGTCTTGTCATATTTTGAAGCATGAGGGAATGTTTTCAATGTTTTAAACATTTTTAAGAATGTAAATGTACATATTTCATTCTCTAGTTTCATTTGTAATAGAAAACGTGTGTCAGGTTACCCTGACAATGCAAGTGAAAGGATTAGCAACTCAAATTTAAGAGCCTGCTTTACAATTGATGGAGTAAGAGATCTCAAAAGAAATAATCAGTTCAAGTTAATATTTAATTTCTCATTAGAAAATGGTTTTAAGCTCTGATCATTACATTGAAGATTCGGTGACTTTGAGGTTTTGATACCCACTGCTAACCTCTTGCACAGTAACTCAGTGAATACTTTCTACATGGATCTCTGTATAGGCTTTTAAAAAACAGAATAAACTAAAGTCCTGTTATCCAAACAAACCACTCCCAACCTATTATGTTTTTTCACCTTCTTGTTTATAGCTTAGACAGTTTGAAGAGATTTAATCGTGTTGCGAGGCAACTAGCTCCTGAAGCATAACGTATTTCCTTCAACATCCCAGCCCATTCCTTTTTATCATCTTCATACCTGGTGGAGAGAAGAAAAGTAATCAGTAAGCAGTTTTTAAGTAGATAGTTCTTTATGTGTTAAATATACAAATGTGGATCTTTGAGAAGCCCTACTGGCTCTCAGCCAGAGGAGGTTGCCCCTGACTGGTGTAGGATAATACTTGAATTCCTCCCAAAATATGCATACTTGGAATGAGCTATGCCTGAACAACTGCCACGGTATTTAACCTGGATGCTTAGGCAGGTAAGCCTTCTCTGGGAATCGGACTGTTCAGAGATGAGTAATATACAGTGGTCCCTCGGTTTTCGAATGTCATAGGTTCCGGAAGCCTGCTCGAGCTCTGAAAGGTTTGAAAACTGAGGGATCACAGCCAACAGCTGGGCCTCAGGGCCTTGCCCTCAGTGGAAGCCGTGGGGCAGGTTCAACTTCCGAGGCGAGTTCGAAAGCCGAAGCATTGCCTTCCTGGGTCACAGCGTTCGTAAACCGAAATGTTCGTCAACGGAGACATTCGAAAACCGAGGTACCACTGTAGAGGCATTAATCATTCACTTTTGGACTGATATATATGGCTGGTCTTTGTGAGTCAAGGCCAATAGACTCTACCTTAAGAGTAAGAACTGGGACGAGCAGGGACTGTCAGTTGCCTTGTTTATGATTTCAGCAGTTCTCTTACACTAGTGCTCAGCACAGAACCTGACACTAGTGGTTACTCCGTGAAAGTCTGTTTTCCCTCCCGTTTATTGTCCTGTGTGAGTACTACTCTCAGACTGCACTTGACATTAGGTAAGATCTGGTTGTCCCCTCTAAATATTCAGGATTATAAAGATACAGACAACTTGAGATCCTCCGCCTGGTGCCTGGAATGCTCTTCTCTCTTCGCATGAGAAACTCCTGCAGGCTGCCTTCTCTCAAACCTTTCCTGCCTTTGTCAAGCAGAGTTTGTTGTTCTCTCTTCATTTCTCACATTGCACTTTTTATGGTATCTATCATAGCAATTGCTCTCTTTTAATCCCCCCCATGTTTACGTCCTTAACAAGCTCAAGGGCATTTGAGGACAAATAATATATCTTATTCACCTTATTATCCTCCCTCCTCCAGAAGATATCATTACTTGGCACAAAGAAATACCCCAGCCTGGCTGCTGTGGCCCAGCAGTTGAGCACTGACCTAGGATCCAGGAGGTCACAGTTGGATTCCCCGTCAGGGCCCATGCCCGGGTTGTGGGCTTGATCCCCAGTAGGGGGCGTGCAGGAGGCAGCCGGTCAATGACTCATCATTGATGTCTCTATCTCTGTCTCTCCCTCTCCCTTCCTCTCTCTGAAATCAATATAAAAAGGCATATTTTTAAAAAAATACCCCAAATCATTCTATGATGAATGAATGAGATTTAAAATAATTTTAAAATTGGTTGATATCTATGTAAGATATGCACTATCTCACTTGATTTCTTTAATGGTCCAAATTTAATTCTCAACAGTTGTACTGTGCACTGAGTCATATTTATGTAGAGAAAAGTAGACAAGAAATATTTTACTACTAATAAAGGGAAGAACCTTTATTTAAACAAAATTTGGGGCAGCAAATTGAGAGAGAGTGGTTTTAAATGACCTAATGAAAAAGTGACCACATTTAAGCAACAGGTTGAGGTAAATGAGGCTTAAAAGGTTTGCTTCCTGGCAGTTATATTTTTACTTTTAGCTTGGCCAACCCTAAATAATGCAATGATTTCAAGAAAAAATAGAAGAATGGATTTTCTTTTTTTACACATCACAGTAGAGGGTCCATAGATTTAGAATGCTGTACACTGATAGTTTTCATCTCTTTTTTACATCTCTGCATGTGTGAATAGAACTTCTCCAGGAAGTTGAGGGCAAGTGGGCAGCCGCTATTCTACAGATCACTGGCTTTCAACGAAGTCACACAGATTGCTGGGCCCCACCTCCAGGCTCTCAGGAGGTCTGAGGTGAGCCTGATAATTTGCATCTTGGACAAATACCCAGGTGCTGCCTGTGCTGCTTTGGGAACCAC
Organism: Miniopterus natalensis; assembly: GCF_054644295.1. Taxonomy (NCBI): domain Eukaryota; kingdom Metazoa; phylum Chordata; class Mammalia; order Chiroptera; family Miniopteridae; genus Miniopterus; species Miniopterus natalensis. Next base: position 42,894,320 of record NC_142088.1, read on the forward strand.
TCAGATCACCGGCTCTCAAATTTGACTGCACATTGGAACCACTTGGAAACATTGAAAGTACTGGTGGCTGGATTCCACCCTGAAGATTGAATTAATTGGTATTGGAGTATGGCCTGGGCATGAGGATTTTTAAAAAGTTCCCCAAGTGATTCTAATACACACCACGGTTTGAGAATCACTGTTCTAGATTTTATTACCCAAATGGAAAATATCAGTACCTAAATTTAAAGTTTTTCATATAATGGTGAATGCCCCTCTTGCCTTTCCCCAATCCAGTGGCTCCCAAACGTGTAGGCACACTAGAACCACCCGGGAACTTTTTGAAAGTTTCAAAGCCCAGGCCATACCTGAGACCAATTAAATCCAATCAATAGAGGTGTGACCGAGTGTGAGTATTTTTTGAAGCTCCCTAGTTGATTCCAGTGAACAAGGAAGTTTGGGAACCACTGCCCTAATTGTAAAGTAAGCCATAATGGGAGAAGATCCCTCTTTCAGGCTCCCCTCAGCAATACAAGGCTACGTTTAGCAGGAGATGCTGTACTTTGCTGCCTGCAGCTTCCTCTGTCTGAAGCAGCTTGGCTTTTGACCACCGTTAGGAACCAGAGTGGCTCATGGGGAGTTCAGCTTGCGACAGCACCCTTCCTTAACAGCAGTAGCTGCATGTTAGAATCGCCTGGGGAGGTTTAGGAAATAGTGATGCCCAGGCCCTACCTCCAGAAATTCGGATTTCATTGTTCTGTATTAAGGCCCAGGTACTGGTATATTTTAAAAGCATCCCAGGTGATTTTAATGTGCAGCCAGGGTTGAGAATCACTACCAATTCAGTGTTGAGTCCTATCCCTGTTTTCCCAAACCCCTAACCTTCCATCCCCCCATTCTTTCATCCATTTTTCTGTTGCTGCCAGACTCTCCCCATCGCACCCTCCTGCTAAGTCTAGTCTCTTTCCTTCCTGGAAATCTCCAGTTTCTTTCCCTTCCTCCTCCTTTTTTGGGGAAAGAGAAGAGTAATAGTTAACTTCCTCTTATATCCACTTTATTCTTGCTCTCTACACAGCCGGTTACTGTTACAACAACATAAAGAAATGATGGATGCACAAATTTATTGTTCCGTTACGCTACTGGCCTGTTCACTTTCAGGCTTAGAGATAAGCCTTCGCTGACCGCTCTTCCAAAGATGTATGTATAAACTTAAATATGCAAGCAAATCACCCGGAATCTTGTTATAATGCATTATTCTGATTAAGTCTGGGGTGGGGCCTGGGAGTCTCCATTTCTAAGAAGCTCCCAGGAGTTGCCAAAACTGAGTACCAAGGCTCTGGACAATCTGGTGATAGGCCAGGTAAGGGCATCCAGACTTGGGAGTAGGGCCTGGCCTTTCAGCTGAGAGGGAAAGCCTGAGCTTGGCAGTTTCTGGATGGGTACACAGCATGAACTCACTAATGCTCACCTCAGGCAGCTGTGATCGATTCCACAGTGCCTGGGCTGAAGGCAGTAGGTGCCATTCGGCAGCACCTGGTTTCCCGAAGGTGATCAGTCATCTCTGCACTATACACCCTGCCCCTGACTTATATGACTCTTCATGACACAACTTACAGTTATCTGGGAGGTAAAATGGATGTCTACTTTTTACTTTTTTCTTTTAAAAAAAGCTTTTGTAACAGAATCTCAAAAATTATGTAAAACCATATAAGTTGGATTTAAAATAGAATTAATGAATTTATGGAAAACTCAAGAGGTTAAATATTTCTTCAGAACTCTGTTTTCTTAGGAAGTTAAAGCACTCTCTGGTAGAAAGGTAGGTGGCTTGGAAATAGCCTTTGCTCTTTGGCTGCCTAGAGCATTGCACTTTCAGAGCAGGAATAGAGCTTAAAGGATCAACGGTCCATTCCTCACTTAACTGATTAAGAAACAGGCCCACATAAGTTCTTTCCCAAGCTCACAGCTGATTAAAAGCAGTAGCACGTGCAAAAGTTCAGTTAGGTTCTGAGTCTACCACCAATAAGTAGCTTACATGTTGGGAAAACCTGGCTTACTATTTACTTAAAAATTGTTTATCAGTTATCCTTTATCTGATTTGAAACCTGGTTCAGTAAATTGGAGTGGAGGAAACTTACTTCCATATGTCATTGACTTCAGTGGGTGCAAACTCTTTGGACTCCAGCTGAATCATGGCAAAGCCACTGATGGCATACAGGGACCCAGCCAGACTGACCAAACTGATGGAACTTCTTTCCTGGGGAAATTCAGGCATTGCTTCCCATCTGGAATTATTGAAAAGGCAGTCAATGTAAAGCTTAAAGAAATGCCAAGTATATTTACTGAACCATTATAGGGAATTATGATAAAGAAATTCAAGTAGCAAAGGCACCCAAAATTAGATTAAATTTGCTACTAGAAAATATCTAAATAGTATTCCTTTCTTTGAAAGATGTAACCAGATTAGATATAAAGTTCTCAATATGACAATCCTAATTATAAAAATAATATATGTATAGTGTAGAAAATCTGGAAAATATAGAATGATATCGAAGAAAACAAATATCCCCTATGATCATACCCTCCAGACATAATCATAAGCCACATTTTGGTGTAATTTTGTTACTTTTATAAAAGCATACATTTAAATACAAACATCCATTCATACATACATGAACAAAACTAAGAAAATATTTACAATTTTGTGTGCTGCTTCTTTAACTTCTATGTCATAAGGTTACCCCCATGTTATAGTTTTCAAAAACATGATTTTTAATGATTGTTTAAGTCCTATTCATAGAAGTTCCTTGTAATTTTCAGATACTAGAGTCTATTTGCAATCAGGTATACATTTCTTTAAAAAATAATAATACTCTAATTTTTCGTTATTGCTAAACTAGGGTATAAAAACTATATACTCATCCAGATGTGTGAGCTCAAGAATTTAAAAAGACTAATTTTATATAAGTATTTGTCAAACCTTTTCACATTAACTTTAAGCCAATAAAAGCTTAAAAGTGAAAAATTTAAGAATATTATAAAGAGCATAAAGGAATTAAACTTCGGAAGCATTCATGCTTTACAAATATCACAAGCTAAGGTGGAGGTCTTTTCATCCTTAAAGAAACCACCTATTTCAAATGAAAGAGTTCTATAGAGACGTGTATCCACCTACGTGTATGTAATTATTCAGAAGTGCTACCTTTGCATGACTAAATTCACAAAGTTAGTAACAAGTACCAATTAAGCACTCCCACATTTCTTTGAGGGTAATGGTTCCAAATTACAAATACATGTAATCAGCAAAATGTTAGGCATTTTACACCCAGTAACAGGAAAAGAAACCTAGGTGAAGATATTTCCTCTTTAATCCTTACCTTCCTGTCCTCTTCTCCCCATGTAATTAGAAAGCTTAATATTTATCTGAAGTTAAAATTTAAAATGTATGGTGATTCATATGCTAACGTGAAGTATAGTAACTCACTTATTGGTTGTGAGGTCAAAAGCTTCAACGGAAGCGGAAAGACCATCTTCAGTGACACCTCCTGCAATCACAATTTTGCCTTTGTGGATCGCCACTCCGAACATCGAACGCGGGGTTTTCATTGGGGGCATATCTTTCCAGTCTCCTTTTTTCGGGTTGTAGATAAACACCCTGTTTGTACACTTCCTATAAACATAAAAGACAAAAAAAAATGGTCCTTTTAGAACCTTTCTTTTTTGAAAGAAGTAACTTCATCAGTCATCTAGCTTTGCTTCTCATACAAAACATGTAGCACAGCAGAGGATCAGAAAAAAACCTAAGTGCTCTTTATTTTATTTATTTTTTCCTTTTTATTGAATTTATTGGGGTGACACTGGTTAACTCCAAAGTACTCGTAATCTGAACATATGCCACCAAGCAAAGGACAATTTCAAATGTGAGGACCAAACCCATTTTATAACTTAATTATACTATTGGAAGGTAGGGGTGCCTTTACTCTTGGCAACTGCCTAGCAACCCACACAGAGTAGATTTTAATCCTGTTACTAAATTCAATGGAAGACACAAATAGAGTAAAAATAAATCATACACCCTTTATTGTGCCTCAGGAACAAAAAATGTTGTTTATTTATTTCATAATCTGAATATCCTAGGAATGAATCAGTTAACTTAAAAGATAATTAGGTGAGGCTGTGCCTATTTTAAATTTACGTAACATGATGGCTCATTTCATTTTAGTCTACCATTAATATACCAATGCATTTTAAGAATTCTGAGGCTATAGAGTAGACAACTAGTCATCTGAGTTGATGAGTAATGATAACAGTTTTATATACTAATTGCTACCAGAAAAACTTGGACTCATCTGAATTCTTCTTCTTAGTATGTTCCTTATGTTTCCTTAAAGTTACCCATGATTCACTGGTGGGAGTTCAGAATTCCAAATAATAATTGATTAACTGGATATATTTGGTAAAGCCAAAAAGCAAACAAACAAAACCCCAACTTTTTGTGAGAACAGTTTTTCCTTTAGTCTTATAAAAGACCAGATACCTGAAGTAGAAGCATTTCCTCTAATATCTGACTACTAGTATTAATTAAGACTTCGTGATTAGAACATGATACAGAGTCATGCTCTTCACGTTCAGGGGTGATAAGGAGTGCAATTCAGGGCTTGCTTTCAGATAATGAGTCATTTCAAAGTTTTTGACTTTGGCATTTGTCAAGCGATACCTTGGTTAATCATACTCTCAAGATTAATATATTCTTACTGACAAGACCTGTGTGCTTCTTATTGACATATCAATTTCCTGGTTACTAATACTACTTAGAGGAAACAATCTAAGTCATTTGGCAGGGTCATTATGTTTCCAAAATTAGAAGCTGCTTAATAGATTTTCCATTTTGTTTACTCAGGAAAAAAATGCCCAAAGTAAGATTTTTTTTTGAGCTACAGAACTTTTATTTCACATGTAGTGGGTTTGACATTTAATCTTGGACAGAAATTTTGGGTCATCCAAGTAAGATTTTACATCTACTGGGTTTATAATATGGTCTTCCTTTAATATTCACTTGATGGTAATAGCTGGGATTAAGAAGGATTTTAAAATTTCAGAATGTTACCTCTGACTATAAAATGATTATATGAAAACTCATTGCTTTTTCAATCACATTTTATATGCTATACTTGTCATTTTAATTGAGTACTAACCATTAACTCCAGGACCTAGAATTCTTTACTTCTAGCACATTTCCATATTTTACTCTCATTTCCTGTTTTGCCCTTGTAATTCTTAATTCCAGCTCCCTTTCCAGGATTGGATATCTCTATTAATTAAACAAGCTGGACAAATGATGACAAGCTAAATTAGTTTTCAGGGGCAGGAAATTAGTTCTCACTATTTAGAGAGAAAACCTTCATTTTACCAGACAGGCTACTAGCTTAGCTGACTGACTTCTAGAGTACTCTGATTCAGTTCTCCCTCTGAGTTGTGCGACATTTTCCCTCATTACCTATGCCTTGAGAAGTACCTAGGAAGCAAGTTAGTTTTATATATGACACTTCATCCTGTTTTTCTCATGAGCGACTGGGCACCAGTGAGCACACCAGGGTTAAATATTTAGAATATCACCTCTGTCCAGGAGTAAGTAAATGAAACATTGCTGAAAAATAGCTGCCCTATTTTCAGTCACCATGGTTTTCAGTTTTAAACTCACCTATCTAAATAAGTTCTCTCTTATGAATGTAAGGTACAAATTCATAATATTTGTTATGCATTGTTAGTAGTTATATTTTAAATTCCAAATTAAAGAGATACACTTAGTTTTTATCTACTTATGGCTAAATGAATTAAAAAATGCCATTGGCTTTAATATAGTAAAATATAATTATAAATTAGTTAAATAAAATACTTGATTATGCTCCTGAATGCTGTTTTTCTACTGTAAGGATGCTTATGTTGGGGGTATTATGAAATCATTTATAATATATGCCAATAACTTTTCAAAAATTTATTTTAAAATTTTATTTCCAAAGACTTACAGATGAGAACCAAGTGCTATTTCAGTATGTAGATTCACGTGTAAAGAGGACGGAAGCCTGTGATAAAAAACCACTTGGCTATAAAGCGCCAGGAGAGTTCGTGGTACTCACTTGTCATCTGTCTTTCCTCCAAGACAATAGATCATCCCCTTATGGGAAACCACATTATGGCCATAGACTTTGATAGGAAGTTTCTTCACCTCATTCCATTTTGCAGCCCTAAAATCAGAAGATGATAGGATTTATTTACATGCTTTCAGTAAATTCCAGGTTCTAAAAATATGAATGTTCTAGGCACTCATATACACGAATGCGTGGGAAATGGGAATGTCATGCCAACTTACACAGGATCGTAGCACAGCGCTGAGTCCAGCGAAGCCTCCGTTTGAAGGTCTTTGCCTGCGACTACATAGATTTTGTCATCTGCCTCTCCCAGACCGAAGAGACACCTCGCTGAAGGCAGAGGCGGAAGCCCAACCCACTCAGATGCTACGGTATCAAGCTGGAAGAAAAAGGATATGAGGAGAGGTGGAACTTGTTAGAAAAAAGTTACAGAAGTGCCAGAAAGTATGCTATACGTTGTGTTGCTTAGAATCATTGAGACAGTCAAAGATCTCTCAAATAAAATAAAACTATAATAAAAAAATATTATATTTTACCTAGAAAAAAATGAGAAAAATCTACTTGACTTAACAAAAGAATGGAAAGTACCAAAATGTGTAGGCCTTCAAGAAAGGAAAGACTCAAATACAGTCATCAGAGGTTGGTTAGAACTGTGCAGTTTCTTGTCAGACTTTCTGCCCATGCTGCCTTGTTCAGGTTTGGACAAGGAATCATAATACTTTTAGGACAGTGGGGAAAGAAAGGATTTCACTGCAGGGAGGGTCACAGTATGTGAGTGATGCCCACATGCTATATTTAACATGCTCCTCAAGCTGGCATCCAGGACAGCTGGACCTGTCGCTCAGTCCACAGACAACTGGAATGTTAGGCAGGATCTTCTTTCCTCCCCAAATTTTTAGGTTTGCTTCATTTCTTTATGAGATAGGCAGGTGTTACAGCCTATAACCACCTAGCCCTTTGTTGAGAGTCAATTGAAACACCCTTCTCTCTCTTTTTTAATTGATTTGAGATTTGTTGTTCCACTTATTTATGCATTCATCAGTTGATTTTTATATGTGCCCTGACTGGGGATTGAACCAGAAACCTTGGCATATCAGGCCAACACTCTAACCAACTGAGCTACCCAGCCAGGGCCTACCCTTCTCTTTTTAAAAAATTTATATTAGGAAGTAACTTTGCTTATTTTTGCTACTGTCATTTCTGCAAGCCTAAGACCGCCCCCTAAGTGCCCATGCCCCAGGGTAGGTGAGCCTGGTATGTCTGGCATCAGTTGCAGCTTACCATTACTATTACAACTTACTATCAGTAATTTTAAGATTTTCCACTTTGCATTTAGGACACCAAGGCCCAAGAACACTGCTCTTTGAAGGCAGTGCAGTCACAGACTTGCTACTAGAGAAGGAAAAGAATAAAACCCTGAGTAACTGGACACCAAGGACAGAGGCAGACACTAAAGGCTGTGGCACAGCGAGGGGTCCCTGTGGAAGCCTATCTGTGCCTGCTCTAGTGACCTTGGGTAAAGCAAAGCGCTCATTAGGCCTAGATGACACCAGTGGTTTAATCCCCACATGTGCATCGTTAGTTTGCATTTACTAACTTTGCTATCTAGATTGTGATTGCTAATGTTTTCTTTTAAAATATGTCTTTATCGATTTCAGAGCGAGGAAGGGAGAAGGAAAGAGAGAGATAGAAACATCAATGAGAGTCACCGATCGGCTGCCTCCTGCACGCTCCCTGCTGGGGATCGAGCCTGCAACCTGGGCATGGCCCTGACCAGGAACGAACCTGGATCTCCTGGATCCTAGGTCAACGCTCAACCGCTGAGACATGCTTGGCCGGGCAGATAATTTTTTTTACAATGCGAAGACTTCTAACTAAAAACTTCATAGGAAGAAAAATCAATTAGAATTCCATTTAAGTTCATCTGTACATCCCCTAGGGCAGTGGTTTCATGCATCAGGATCACCTAGGGGGCCCACCCTCCAGTTTCTGTCCATAGGTCTGGGTGTGATGATCGGATGTTTTTATCCTGGCATCTTGTTCTACTATTTGTGCCTTCTAAAGGACCAAGGCATGGCAGGGAGCTAACCCTTCCAACTTTGTATAACTGTTTTTTGTGGCTATAAAAACATCAAGCATGTTTCTTGAACCAGAAATGAGAGGCTATGTCAATAAAAGTAAGAGTATTAACAGGATGGAAGAGAATAACGATAAGGCTGTATGTATTCCTGGATCTATGATTTCTAGGTATCTGTCTGTGTTTTGATGTTATTTTTACTTCCTAGATATAATTATTGCCTTTTAAATTGAATTTTCCCTTTTTGAAATTTATCTGAATTTAAAATTAGGGTTTAGGAAATTTTCTGGCCAGCATTCAAATACTTAGGATTACAGCTTCTATTTGACTTTTATATTTCATAGCAAACATTCTTTGGTGGAACTTTGAAAATTAAGAAGCATGATTAACATGTATTATTACATTTTTCAAGATTAGAAAAAGCTGGTTAAGTGTATTTTGTGAATGCACAATATTCACACACTTTGAGAGTACAGTTACTGTGGTATGACATTCTACACTTACTTATCTCTGGCCTTTCCAACTCAAGCGCCCAGAAATCCCAGGCCATGGCTAGGTCTGACCGAAACGAACTCTGAGCTAGCTGTAAGCTCTAAAGTACTGGCATTGGCATTACTGAAGATAAAGGAGAAGCCACGGATTCCTTCATAAACTGATCAAGTAGAATGCGTTGATAATATGAAACAAGCTTCCTTCAAACAAACTAAAGAGTCTATTAGTTTTAGATTTGTTTTCTAGGAAACTTCTGTGTTTTCACAAAACAGATTAAATTGTAACAATGTCTAAGTAAAACTCTGACCTAAATAAAAGTGATCATTTGTCATACATAAAAAATTATTGTAAATAACAATTTCTAAATACTGTTAATTCAAAGTAGTGACACTTGAGCAGTTTTTTTCTAGAAGGCAATTCAAAGTATGAAATATGTTTACAAGTTCTTTTCATTTTCAACCAAGTTATATTACAGGCGGTAACCATAAATAAGAGATGAAATGCTACCTCCAAGAACTTCAGATCAGTTCGAGGAAACTTGGAAAAAGGTAGAAAACCTGTCCGAGTGTAGCTCCTTTGGACTGGGCGAGGGCATCAAGCAGAGTCAAGCGCAAGTGGCCTGGGTGCTGAGTAACCACCTTTCCTTTCTGTCTCCACTTGTATAAAAACAGCCTCCTTACCTGGAAGAAGTACGACTGCAGAGGCTGATCCTTGTTTTCTTCATCCACGTAGAGCCCTCCTACCACGTACACCTGATTTTGTTGGGTCACGATGCTGGAATGGTTTCTGGGGATCTGCTCGGCCAGCGCCGTAAGGTAGCATTCGTTTTCTGTGGGATCATAGGCCACCGCGGCTGTGTCGTTCACCAGCAGGATGAGGTCCTTGACAAACATCCCATGCCTGGGAATGTCATTCAGGTAGCCGGGGAGTAGGTCTTCGTCGCCCACATCTCCATTCATCTCTCCAGCCCCGGCCTTCTCTGCGCTCGTGCTGGGTTCCGGGAGTTTGCCTGCGAAAGCATCTTTGAGAACTTTGATTTTTTTCTGGAGTTCCGGGTTGCTCTTAATTATATCATCTTTCTCAACGTGATCTTTAAAATATTTTTCTGTCATAAGGCGAAAACGGATACAATCGAACACTTCGCTAAGGCTTTTGACCCTGTTCTCTTTGTCCGTTCGCACCCATTTCATCACCGCCTCGAACACCGCTTCTTCCTTTTCTATGTTGAGGCTGTCGTTCGAAATGACCGAGATCAGCTCCTGTGGGGACAGCTGCATGAAGTCCTCTTCCTTACAGATCTGCACAAAGCGATCGGACACAAACTCCCGGGCAGAGATGGCCAGCCTCGGGCAGTCAAGGAGAAGTCCTAATCTGAGGATGGCCAGACAGTTGCCAGGAGCCAGTCTTTTCTGAAGATAAGACACACAGACGGTGAACACGGAGGGGACCTGAAAGCGGCTGGCCAGAGCAAAAATATCCTGCACGTTCCCGTCGTTGAGGTCGATGCTGGCGGAGTAGAGGTACTTGATGATTAAGTCCAGCACAGCCGGGTCCACGTTATCCAGGACTACCTCCTTTTTCTTCGCCTCATCGATTTCAGATAAAAAATACTCACGGAAGTAAGGACTACAAGCCGACAAAATCAATCTGTGGCAAGGGATGCTTTTGTCACCAGCTTTTAGCGTGCAATCGATGAACTTTTTCTCATCCAGGAGATCTTTTAGACCGTCCTGAAGAAGGGTGGATTGGTAAAGCCGCAGCTCCTCTGCGAGTTCCCGCTGGGATTCCATTTTGTGAGTGACCTGGGTAAGGAAGGGGACACTGAAGGCCTTAGCTCCTCGCAGCACACAGGTCTAGCTGTAAAAAGGCAGATCAGTGTGCTTTGCCCAGCTTGAAGCCTCTGCAATTTAATCCCACCGGCTAAATATAGATCCCAACTCTAACAACGGGAATTTAGGAGAGCTGATTTGGAAAGAAGAGTTGTTCTTGCAGCTGTTATAGATGGAAAGGAACAACTGAAACTTTTTGTCACTAAGGAAACAGCTCAGAAATAAGAGATTTAAATGAAGTGGAAAGCTTTAAAATACATAGAGCATTAGAAGATATGCTAATAAAGTCTACCACAAGAAAATGTGTATTGAACTGACAAAAAACTGAATCACAAAAATGAGTCAGTCCACTAAAAATGGTCTGGTGGCAAGCTTCTTGGCTCCGGATTAATGATGCGAAGGTCAAGAATATGAGGTGAGTCTATCTGAATACTCATCAGCAAGATCCCTTTTCCAATAGCTGTTACTCACAAAGTTTTATTTTCAACTAAAACAGTGAGGGACATAATTTTCTTTTAGAAACAGGAAATTTAAAGGCTTCTACTTATGTACTATAATTACAGTTGTTTTAGAAAAACCTTAAAAATAATGCCATCATAATTGAAATAATAAGTATAGAGAGACTGCTAATTTTCTAAGATATTCTAAATTATCTTTGTTAGGTGGAAAAACTATAACTAGTATTGAATTAAATTATAAAATTATTTTATTCACACCGTGCCTTGCTCTACACAGTATTGGTGTGGCAAACAATAACAATAAAACAAGTAAAATAAAAGGAATCATCAAGTCCAAAAAAAAGGGGGAAAAAAGAAATAGAGAAATAGAAGACACACACTCATACAATATGATCACTACAGATACTCTGTGATTTAAAGTGTTTAAGATGATCTTTCATTAAAGAAAAAGTTAAAAAGCACAGATGTAACCCCATGAGAACAATGTTATCAACAGAACATAGCAGAATCAGGACGAAGTGCTATGTCACCTGTAAAATTTGGAACACAGGTCTTATCCATGAAAAAGAAAAAAAAAAGAATATATAAATGGAATCATAATTTAAGTTGTTGAGTATAATAGTACACCACATTATGGAATGCAGAGGCATGATTTGGAAGAAAATTGATGTTTTGTTTATATACAGATAGCATCATATACTTGTTTATGAAATATTTTATTAGAAAATTATATTGCCACATTTTCTGAACTTAATGGGGCTGTAGAAATACTGTAATATCAAAGGTTCGTATTATTTTCTCTTTAAATAATATTTTATTTCTCAATTACATTTGATGTAGAATATTAATGTCAGGTGTACAATCCTGTGATTAGACATTTATATAGTGAGCACATTTCCAAATGACCACTCCAATAAATCCAGTACCTACCCGACGCCATAGTTATTACAATATTATTTCCTATGCTGTGCTTGACATCCCCATGGCTATTCTGTAACTACCAATTTGTATTTCTTAATTCCTTCACCTTTTCACCCATCAAACCCCCCCCCCCCCGCAATCTGGCAACCATCAAAATGTTCTCTGTGTCTATGAGTCTGTTTCTGTTCTGCTTGTTCATTTATTTTGTTTTTTAGATTTCACGTATAAGTGCAATCATCTGGCATTTGACTTTTTCTGTCTGACTTATTTCCTTAGTACAACACCTAGGTTCATCCTGCAGATGGCAAGAATTCTTTTTTTTTTAATGGCTGAGTCATATTCTGTTGTGTATATGCACCACTTCTTAGTATTCTTAACCATGCTCAAATGCACATAAGCTCCATGAAGACAGGGATTTTTTTGGTGGGGATAGGGGAGTGCTGTTTTGTTCAATGCTATTGCTGCAGGGCCTCGTGGGTGCTCTATAAATATCTGTTGAATGAATGAATGCCTCCAGACCAGGGAATTCTGTATTTTTAAACTTCAAGATCTCTATCCATGAGTAAAGGTTTTTTCTCTTATTTACATCACGGTGAAGTCAGTGGTACTGTCAGCTGCTAAAACAACAGCTGAAAGAAGAGCTCATTGACTCTTTTTCCATTTATAGATGCCACTAAGGTTTTAACACACTAGGAAAAACAGCTGCTCCCGTGTTCAAACAATAAATGACTCATTTCTCTCTACACGTAACACCTAACATTTGAAAAGATAGTCAGATGCAGACACCATGATATGATACTTGAGATTATTCCTTACTAGTTGGCAATTTTTTTTTTTTACTAGTCAGCAATTTTATAAGGTCTCTTTTGCTTGAAAAACTATTTGAACAATATTCCTGGTAGCACTTTGTGACCTGTATAAAATTTTCCAACAACCATTTTTTCCCTTAATATAGGCTGTTTTGTTACAACTCCATCCCTTAAAAATGTAGAAATCCTTTCCTATTTAAATAAAGAAGCTACTTTATGACTTTTTTCACTGTTTTTTATTAGACTCAGGTTAGCACTATGTTGTTTGTGTTTGTGTTTGTACTACGTGTTTGTGTTTGTACATACAGTTGAACCTTATTTTAAATGTTTTTACACATTCACTCCTTTCCCTCTAGAAAAAGAGGGCACTTTGGCTAATTTCAATGTTTTGACAAAGCTTCCTTATAACGTTTTTTTATACCAAAGCAGTGGCAAAAAGCACTGAGGCCAGAGAAGTCACCAAATCTTACCTAACCAAGAAATCAGAAAATAATATCCTATTTTTGAAAACTTCAAAGACATTTCGATGAACACAAACAAGGATAAAGTCAATGAATGAACTATTTATTTACACATTATTTAAAATTATTTACTTACACAATAAAATGTATTCTTGACAAAATTATATTGAAATTATTTACAAAACAGTGCCCAAAACTTTGCAGAAAGGTTGAAATATTCCATAGTTAGTTATAATTTTTAGTTTTTACAGAAATGGTCACCTAGAAATGACAAGTTTAATGGTTGTAATTTTATTAGAGTTGGCTTACATTTGGAGCTATATGATAATATATTTAAAGCAGATTTTTATAATTAAACAAGTTATAATTTGGTCACTCCATAAGAATAGTCTTATTCTTTTAAATAATACTTTCAAAACATTAAGTGGTGCTGCATAAATTCTTTATTAAACCCAATGTGATACATTCATTTAATATCCACAGACTAATAATTTACAAGTATTAGTTACAAAATAGGCGTATTTATAAAACCAGATATATTTTGATTATAATTTTAAATATAATTAAAAAAAAACTGACAGTAAAAGCTTACATAAATGAATTTTTCCTTAATCATTAAAAAACTCTTTCTTGCCCGGCCAGGGGTGGCTCAGCGGCTGAGCATCGACCTAGGATCCAGGAGACTATGGGTCGATTCCTGGTCAGGGCACATGCCTGGGTTGCGCGGGCTCCATCCCCAGTGGGGGGCGTGCAGGAGGCAGCCGATCAATGACTCTCTTGTCATTGATGTTCCTCTCTCTCCCTTCCTCTCTCTGAAATCAATAAAAGATATATTAAAAACAAAAAACAAAACTTTCTTAAAAGTTTTTTCTGTAAATGGAAAAACTATTCCATGCCTTATAGCAGGCAACTAGTATCTTTAATCTTGAGGTATCTTAAGATTATCTTTCTATTAAAAGAAATTCAGCTCAACTCAAGATCAACTCATTACTTCCCAAAGTCCCTGCAGGGTGAATCCATCCTTCAATTTCTCTATTGCAAGCCCCAGTTCTTCTGAAAATACAGGTTCACGATCTTGTTGCTTTTTGGGAGATAAGAGGATGAGATGGGAACAGAGAAGGTGGGCAGGGAAGAGGGAAAAACAAAAAATAGGTCTCACATGAGTTTGTGAATTCTGAATGTTGGAACATAGAAAGCTTTCTTTCATATATTATAGGTAAAATATCCTTACCTTATTGCCATCAGCAAAATAAGCCTATATATAAGACAAAGAAAATTATGTTTCACATATGTGACATAATATTATAATATATAATAGGTCAGTGGGCTAAGAAACAGGCAATGATTTACAGAACAATTCTGTGACTAAATGTATTTTACATTCTGTTACTTTGTGTCCAATAATTTTCTCAATTATCTTTACAATGCTGGTAGCAGAATTCGCTTTTTCTGTCAGTCATTATTAAGGTCTTCAAGATTTATGCTTTAAGCTCTAAAAAAATGTGCTCTGTTATATTAGCATGTAATTAGCATTGTTAACTTGAAAGGAGATAAAAAGTATGACTTAGAGGTTATAAAATATCATGCCTACTGTTTATTTACAAGAAGATGCTGGCAAAATAAAACAAAAAAATCAGTCAAAAAATGCATATAGTTTAAGATAGTAGTAGTAGTAGTTTATAATTAAATATTTTTTACTAATTTCACATTTTTGTTTAAAAATATTTGTTCCCAGAGAGGTATTCTGGTCAGATTCACAGACTAATATATTAAGTAAGCATTATTATCAATTAAGTAATACAAATTTGGAAATGGGAAAGTTTATTGTTCAAATAGATATTCATTTTAAGACAATATACCTAAAAATTGAAGGAAAGTCCATCTCATAAAAATTAATTATAGAAAGTATGGATTTTAAATTAATTTAACTAAATATGTTTAACATGTTCTATTATTCTAAGGTATGAATAAACTTCACATAGCTGAAATCTTCTGAATAACTGTGTTCTCAAACTATTTCCTGGTTTGGTAATTACAAAGTATTTTCACACACACATCCTTAACTTAAAAAAATATTACATTCCAACTCATGTTTAAAATACTCTCAAAAGTCTCAAGTTCGCTGGTGTTTCATATACTTAATCTATTATTTAATAAAATGTGACTCAGATTAAAAAAAAATCACAAGAAATTTAGTAGCCTCCTTTGTGATGCTCACCACAAAAGCGTCTGGGTGATCATCAGAGTCTATTTCTACATCATCTTGAATTTGTTCGACTGTCAGAGCTTCAAGGGACTGTGGCTGAAAATCAGATGTTAAAATGCATCAAAGAGACAATATTAATGAAATAATTATAGTAAAATGTGCTGAGTTATAAATACTTGTAAAAGGGTAACACAATTACAAACTACTCAAGCCTTATAAAAGTCATTGTATAACATATTCTATTAAAATGAACTTGGGTAATAAAATGAGTCTGTTAAACCTAAATTTTAAATCTGTAAGTCTATATCATCAAAAGAATTAAAATGGCACATTTACACACCCTCAATATGATACTTACAGATATCCTAACAGAAAAAACTCTCATTGGACTTTACTGATTTTCTTTCATATAGTTTTAAAAAAAAGTTTTGTCTAATAGCAAATTTTCAATTTCCCCTAAAATAGTCATTAAATAGAATCTGTGTAAAGTATAAGAACTAAGCTTTGTATGGAATATTCTAAAGGCAAAACAGAATAAAATATAACATCCATATTTATGAATTTGTTTTCCAAATATTTGAGTATCCTTGGTATATTAGGCACTATGCTAGTGCTACCAAGGATATGAAATCCCTGACCTTACCCACAAAAGGTCTGTAATCTAGTGGGAGTGGAGCAAAGGATATAACACAATTACAAATAACGAAATATTAGGTTGACCATATGAAACTGCCATTTTTGTTAGCTGAAAGTGGTAAAATATTAATATCATATGGCTCAACATATGAAAGTAGCTTTAACAAAAGCAGTATCTATTAAAATCATAGAGTTTGGAGGAAGCACAACTTCAGGCTTCTGAATCCCAGAAACTTTCATGACGTAAAGGTCTTGATCTAGGGCTTTTAGGATTAGGATGATTTTCATAGGGAGGATTAGGGGAAAGGGTATTCCTGGCAGAGGAGATCAACATTAGCGAAGGTGAAGACATTACAGGATGTAGCTAGAGAATGATGAATAATCCAGTATGGTCAGTATATAGAAATCCCATGAGACTGAAGGAGCTAAGTAGAGGCCAGTACTGAACAACACTAGGGAGCATCATTCACACTAAAGTCCACGTGAACAATGTTCTCTAGAGTCAAACAGTGTTTTGCATGCACAGCCAGACACTGTGGCTATGCAGTAAGGTGAGAAAGGTAGACTGAAGTGTATTGAAATTATTTAATACCAGCCCAAACAATTTAGACTTTATTGATTGGTAATTGGTGGGGGAGGGCTGAGGGTGGAGTGTATTGCTTGACAAGAGAGTGACCTGATTCCATACTCTGGGGTTAGCCTCAGTGTTTCAACTATGTTCAGAGCTGTGTGACTGTATACAAGTAACTTAACCTATCTAAGCCTCAGTCTCCTTAACTGTGAAATGATGATGATGATGATAATGATGATGATAATACACTTCATAGTATTGTTGGGAGTATTAAATGAGATGATGCATATAAAGTTCTTAGAGCAGTGAATGGCAATGGCAAACAGATGTTCAACAAGGTCATTCAACAACTGAATATTCACTAAGAATCTATCATGCGCCAGGTGAGACTGCTGAAGATACAACGGTTAAAGAAAATAGGCAAAAGTCCCTGACTCCATGGAATTTATTTATAGAAGAGACTGATTAGTGTAACCAAAAATAAAGCAAGCAAGCAGAATAAGGGACAAAAAAGTGATGGGGGTTGCTGTTTTAGATGGATAGGCAAGGAAGACCTCCCTGAAGAGGTGGCTGTTGGAGTAGCGATTTACGTGAGGTGACAGAGTGAGCTATTATGGTTGGCTATCATATACTGGGGCCAAAGAAGGGGAAATGAGAATGGAGGCAGAGAAAAAATGGGTAGGAGAACTAACATTCCGAGTGTCTCCCATGTGCCAAGCATTTTATGGATATGATCAATAACTTAAAAAAAAATGTTTCTACTGATTTTAGAGAGAGAGGGAGAGAGAGGGAGAGAGAAAAACATCAATCAGTTGCCTCCTGCAGGCCTCCCACCAGGGATCAAGCCCACAACCCGGGCATGCGCCCTGACCCAGAATCAAACCTGCAACCTCCGTTTGCACATTCTGCATAGGAGGATGCTCAACCAACTGAGCCACACTGGCCAGAACTTAATTACTTTTAAAAAATATATTTTTTATTGATTTTAGAGAGAGGGAGGGGGGGAGAGAGAGAGAGAGAAACATCAATCAGAGTCATTGATCCGCTGCCTCCTACATACCCCCTGCTGGGGATCGAGCCTGAAACTCGGGCTTGTGCCCTGATGGGGAATCGAACCACAATCTCCTGGATCCTAGGTCGATGCACAACA
The DNA here is from genome assembly GCF_054644295.1 of Miniopterus natalensis. Taxonomy (NCBI): domain Eukaryota; kingdom Metazoa; phylum Chordata; class Mammalia; order Chiroptera; family Miniopteridae; genus Miniopterus; species Miniopterus natalensis. Next base: position 42,912,055 of record NC_142088.1, read on the forward strand.
GCTGAGCCACGCCGGCCGGGTAGAACAACTTTTTTTAAAATCAGTAACTTTTTAAGAGAGATTATCTTCATTTTACAATGAGAAAACTGAAACTCAGATTTGCCTAGGATCACAAATAAATGGTGAAATGGGGATTGAAGTCGGGTTTGTATGGAAAGGAAGAGATAGGAACAGGGAAGGGACCAGTATAATTGACTGAGTGTGTAAAATAAGATAATAGGAAAAAGCCTGGGCCAGGTAGTTCAGTTGGTTAGAGTGTCATCCCAATAGGCGAAGGTTGGGGGTTCAATCCCCAGTCAGGGCACATACAAGAATCAACCAATGAATGCATAAGTGACTGGAAAACAACTCTCTCTCTCTCTCTCAAATCAATCAATAAATTTTAAAAAAGATAATAGGCCCGGCCGGGTGTGGCTCAGTGGTTGAGCATCGACCTAGGATCCAGGAGATCAGGGTTCGATTTCCGGTCAGGGCACATGCCCGGGTTGCGGGCTCGATCAATGACTCTCTCATCATTGAGGTTTCTATCTCTCTCTCTCCCTCTCTCTGAAACCAATAAAGATATATTTAAAAAAAAAAGAAAAAAAAAAGAATCAACCAATGAATGCATAAATGAGTGGAACAACAACTCTCTCTCTCTCAAATCAATAAATAAATTTTAAAAAAGATAATGGGCCCGGCCGGCTGTGGCTCAGTGGTTGAACACTGACCTAGGATCCAGGAGATCAGGGTTCAATTCCCAGTCAAGGCACATGCCTGGGTTGCGGGCTAGGCAGCCAATCAATGACCAATGACTCTCTCATCATTGATGTTTCTATCTCTCTCTCTCCCCCTCCTTTCCTCTCTCTGAAATCAATAAAGATATGTTTAAAGAAAAAAAAAAAAAGATAATGAGAAAAATAAAAAAGGGAAATTCCAATGTTTTGAGCATAGCCAACTTTGACAATGCTAAAAATAAATAAGTAGTAAATAAATAGATAAATCAGCAGGATGCTGCTTTTGAGAAAAATGATGCCATTTTGCATATGCCAAATTTGAGATACTCAACCAAGTCTTAGTATATTTTACTGACTTGAAAACTATTTACCTAATTAAATGACTAAGATACATTGTTAAATGAGAAATTCAATTTGTTATTTGGAATGCTCATTTATGTGAAATATTCAAGAAAAATTGAGACCATGATAAGCTGAGAGTATGTGTTAAGACCAGAAAGAAAGATGTGAGGGTCATCTACACAGTACAAGTTGAAGGAACTGAAGGAACAGGTGATACTGCTGACGAATATACAGAGAAGGTAGAGTGAGAGTACTGAAAGAAGTACAAGTTGGGAAGAAAACAGAACAGGCTGGTGACAGAGATGAACTACATGGGGCATATATGTATAATACAACATCAACAGTCCAGAGAAAAGTTTCAGCTGGAAGGGGAATGAGAGATGTATGCAATTTTGACAGGGAGAGAAAACAATTAAGTACAAGGAGCACCAGGCAAGAAGGGCCTGGTTGAAGTCAGAGGGTGTGAATTTGTACTTAGCAGCCCAGCCGTACTTCCTGATCTTCTCTGGTCACATGCCGTAGTCCAAGACCAGGAGGAGAAATATAGATAATATATGTGATATGTGATATGGCTCAACATGCTGAGTACCAGCAGGGACACTGATGAAAGGGTGGATGACAAGGACACCAGCAATAGAGTGAAGGCCCAAAAGAACAGACAGCAAGAGAACCTGTGACAGAGAAATCAGTAAGGGCACCAGAGAGTGCCTCTGGCAAGGGTACTGCTGGTAGAGCAGACAAAGAGGACATTTCTAATGCAGTGGCTGGTGAGTACACAGTGATAAGCCAGATGACAAGGGTCCTAGCTGGAGAGGCTGAAAGTAAAGTCAAAAGAGAACTGATGTACCTGGAGAGCTGAGATGGGTACAGAAACCAGACATCATGGGGAAGCAAAGAGCAGACATGTGGGGGTGATATTAGAAATACTTCATAAATGGTATGGCACGGGAGCCGATGAATAGGAACGGACACAGGCCATATTAGTGGAGCAGCCCTGCAGTTGCTATACTGTAGGGTCTTGGAGGAAGAAAAAGGTGTCCATGAGGCCTGTAAGGTTTGCTTGTGCTAATGGGAGGCTGAAGTAGAAAAAAAAAAGCTGACAGAGTGAGAGATTCTAGTCTGTCTACATCAAGGAGCCTTGTACATAGAGACTTCTCTGGATAGGCTGCTCACCTAAAGGGGCAGGAATAAAATTGCTGAAGCAGACATTGAGGAGACAGGTGGTGAGCACAAATTAGTGATGGCCCAGCAGCCATGCTCACTGAGCAGAGTCTGTATAGCCATCATTTTAAACATAGTTTAAAATTAAATTGTACATAATGTATTTATATCTGAATTTTATAGATTGTGTAAAAACAATTCAGCAAACACTGTATTTCACACAGTGAACAAATTACCTTTTCTTCCATCTCATAATCCACTCCAAATATAGGACTGGCAGAATAGACTTTGTGAAGTGAATTGATTTCCTTAACTGATGCTTGTAGTTTTTCCACAGGATCTATTTTAAAGCCAAGAACATATCCGCCGCTCTACAAGAAAAATAATGAAAAACAAAATGCAAGCCTGAGAAACGGTATTTAAGTATATACATATGATAAATTATAGCTCTAACTGTCCTTATTTCAGAGCATAATATGTAAGCTGATTTTTTAAATTAAAATTTTTATCATGAAAAACTTCAAACATACACAAAAATAGAAAGAATACAATAAGTGTCCATGTAGCCATCATCCAGCTTACACAAGTAAAAGATGGCCAACTCTGTTCCATCTGTCACCTGACCCTCCTCCAGATCTTCTCCCTCACCCACTCAGGATTATTTCAAAGCCTATCCAGATATCACATCAATTCATCTGTAAATATCAAACATGATATTTCAAGCTTAAAAATACACTGTAGATTATGAAGGCCAAGGGAACTAAGTTTTTCTTGGGGTAGGCCTTGAAAAGGAATATACTATATATTAAAAGAAGTAAGGGAACAATCTACCTGCAGCTATCTCCTTGAAGAATTAAGAAAAGAAAGTTGACCATGACAGGTTGTTGGAGAAGAGTGTTAAAAATTAAGTTGCCTACTGGAATAGGCGAGAGCATATGCATTGGGTTGAGAGCATATGCTTTTGGGTTCAAACTCTGGTTTCACAACAAATTTACTAGCTGTATGATGCTGAGAAACTTTTATTATCTTTCTAAGCTTTAATTTCCTACCATAAAATGGTTAACAAGTTGTATTAAATAAAATTATGTATATATGACATTTCATACAATTCCTAGAACATAGTAAGCAGTCAATAAATGGTAGCTACTAACCAACAGGACGGGAAGGAGTGAGTAGACATTCATGTTTAAATTTAGAATTTAAACTTAGAATTTAGAAGTGGAGTCATTTTATAAGTAAGTAAATGTTTTATTTAAATGCATTTCTTCAAAAACCTGGCATAATGGGGCATATCAATTTATAATAGATACAATATAATCTTGTGAGAGAATAAAATCTCAAATGGGTGTGTATAATCTGTATATATCTGTGTTTCTCAAACACAGTCTCGTGAGTCAGTCAGATCTGGAATCAAAACATAGCCCCACCAATTACTAGTTGTCAGAACATGGGCAAGGTTCCCAAACTCTCCAGGCCCCAGTTTCCTTGGCTGTAAAATGGGGAAGGAATAATAATTGTATCATAGGGTTGTGTAAAGAGTGAAATAATGCATGAAAAGTACAGTGACTTGACTCTGTCATTAAACCTGATAATCATAATGATAATAATGAACATGTCTGTCCAACAAAGAAACAAACGCAGGATTCTTCCAAGGGGACAATTACTATATGACTTCAAACTCTTCACATAAACCTCATGTTATAATTAAAATTCTTCATAGATATAAACTGGTTACTATACAAATAAAACTCAAAATAGACTGTCAGTTTTAAAACTCTATTAAAAATTAATAAAAATATTAAATATCTTACCTGCTGAGAGCTTTCTATGACAAGAGCTAAACCAAATTTTGAATCTCTAATCTTTATTGAACGCTAGATGTAAAATGAAAAAGAAAAAAATGCTTGTTTTTATTATCTGATAGTAGTGAATTTTTAACATACTTTTTTCAACTTTCACACAGTAAACTACTTTTTATAGTCTAAAGAGAAAAATTTTTCCTCTTTCCTTCATTACACTCCCACAGGGTTAGAGAGAACCATGGAAGATCTAACATTATGACCAGGATACCAAAAGACAGAAAAGGGTGATCTGTGGTAGGTGGTGGCATTTCACACTTCCAGACAGATGGGCATTGGAAGTTGAGAGAGAGAGAAGAAAGAGAGGGAGCGGGAGAGAGAGGGAAATGCAGGAGAAGGAGGTGGCATAGGAGAGGGAGGGAGGAAGGGAGACTGACTAAATGGTAATTGTTATGAAAACCTGGTTGTCTGTCTAGACTATTTCACATCCCACCACCAGTACACATGGTCCTGGTTAAGAACCATAAAACACTGGCACCTGGGCTGCCAGTAGGTAATCTAACCAGGTGACTGGGGGTGACACAGGCTGGTAAGACAGAAACTGGCAAAAAGATATATACTGACATATATCCATAGGAGTGGGGTAAAGGCAATGGCTGAGGCGTTGCATGAGCTGAGGTTAGAATATGACTGCCTTAGTGACAGACTGTGATGATACCAGATTGCAAGCTGTTTGGGCCTGGCTGAATTCATTCCAGAAGCCATATTTGGCAACTGTGTTCTTAAATAACAAAAAAGTACCCTATTTGAAGAGCAGAAAGCACAAGGTTACTTACTATTCATCCATTATTCAGCATAATAGAGTCTAGGTTAGGCAAGCCAAAACACATGTAAATACAATATAAAACAGCAAAGAATAATATAAACACCAATTTATCAAATACTTATCAAATACTTATGTGGGCTCTGTCACATCTTCCCAGCCATGATTATAAATTCTTATATTTCGTTAGAGGGCCAGAAATAATTTTCTTCCTATCAGAATCTATGATTTTCTGTTTAATGTGTTGCTTTTCACCACCTGACTGAAAGCTCCTTGATGGCAGGAACTGTGAAGTTCTTTCTGGTTCCTGATTTTCCTGATTGTATCTCTAGCACCAAGCACAGAGCAGCTTCTCAATATCAGGCAAATGAATGATTAAATATTTTAAAGTAACTCAGAAATCAAACAATTTAGCAAAAGATAGGCTTGGGAATATTTTTCAAAGAATCATCCTTCTCATAGGCCAAGAAGTCTCTTAAAAAATGACATTTTCCAAATACATTGTATTTACTCCATAAGTATTTATTAATGAAACTGTTTTGTCTTTAGACCATTTATATACTACAATAAGGGCAATTATCATAGAATAACCTCACTAAGTATTTTCATTAAGTATTTTTTAATGTTTTTATTGATTTCTGAGAGGAAGGTAGAAGGAGAGATAGAAACACAAATGATGAGAGAATCATTGATCGGCTGCATCCTGCACACCCACACTCCAGGCATGTGCCTGACCCGGAATGAAACTGTGACCTCCTGGTTCTTGTGTCGACACTCAACCACTGAACCACACTGGCCAGGCTCATTAAATATTTTTATGTTCCATCTGATTTGCAGTAGAGTCTAAAGTAGTTTTTAAGATATAAAATGAAATTCTTCAGTTTACTGGAGTTTATTATTTGTTTCACCGTATCACATATTTATCATAACAGCAGCAGCAGAGTAAAAAGAACCACTTTTATCTTTTCCCAAAATAAATTAGTGTTAGATGTACCTATGTTTTATTCTGGATTTTAACAGCTTTAACTTACACTAAAACCATTATCATTAAAAACCATCTTAATTTCTTTCACCAAAGCTGTATCAGAATACAATGAAAACAGTTCATTCACAGAATTAATGATTTCATTCTGGCTTTAAAAGGGTTTGAGCAGAGCCTTCTCTGGGTGACTCAGTTGGCTGGAGCGTTGTCACGTACACCAAAAAAGTTGTGGGTTCGATCCTTAGTCGGGGCATGTACAGCAGGCAACTGATTAATGTTTCTTTCTCACATTGATGTTTTACTCTCTCCCTCTCTCTGTCCCTTCCTCTCTCTAAACATATTCTTGAGTGAGGATTAAAAATAATAATAAACAAAAGGGATTGAGCAGAAAGTAGCAAAAGAGCCAAAACGAAGTATATGGATTAGTGTGCTGAACCTAGGCCAAGAACCACCATATACCTGCCTCACGGAAAGGTTATGGAAAACTTTAGTAGCCAAACCCTTTGAATGGAATCTAAGAAACACACACCTTAATCTGTATAAAAACTATTTAAAATTTTAAAATCCAGTATATTTTTCTCTTAATAGCAAGTTGCAATGGTGCTGTTTCCCTTGAATATAAGTAGGGTCTTTTCTATGTTGAAATAGTAAATTATCAACATTTTATTTTTCTTTCTTTCTTTATTTTAATCCTCACCTGAGGATATTTTTTCCATTGCTTTTCAGAGAGAGTGGGAGAGTGGGGGGAGGGGAGAGAGAGACATACATCAATTGGTTGCCTCCTGCATGCACCCCATCCCAGGCCAGGGATAAGCCTACAACTGAGGTACATGCCCTTTGTTGGAATTGAACTGGGGACCCTTCAGTCCACAGGCCAACACTCTACCCACTGAGCCAAACCAGCTAGGGCAAATTACCAACATTTTAAAAGTATGCTCTCAGCTAAACTGCTGCCACTTAAAAAGGGAGAAAGAGAACTCATCTAATCCCCAAAGCCCTCTTAACCAATGAACAGAAATTATTTATTCTGCATTAAAATGAGGTCATCAAAGTGCACGCACTTACAATTTGCAGATATGGTATACTGACGTTAAAACTGTCATTCATATTTGCATGCCACACAATTCTCACATTGGTAATAAAAAAGGTTCCTAAATTTCCCTATAAAAGAGAGTAATAAGAGATACATCAACGATCATTTGCTTAAATACTTATTCTTTATTTTCTAAACACCAGAATAATTCTAATTATCAGAGCAACAGCAAATACCGGAACTGAGTATTATGGAGTATTAATGACTTCATCATTCATTGCATGGCAGTACAATTAGGTTACTGATCATTTGGAACATCTTAATTAATTAAAAATACCAGGTGTTGTGCTAGGTGGTAAGGATCTAACTATGAATAGAGTAACTCTATTCCTACCCTTATAAAGTCTATGATCTAATGTGGGGGTATAGAGGAGCTCTGCATTTTAGAGTGGTAATAATATGGAGTGGTAATTGAGAACAGGCTGCGTAAGGAACACATAAAAGGAACACATAAAAAGATTTCAGAAAATGACATCTAAACTATGACTTAGAGCAGGGGTCGGTAAACTGTGGTCTGTGGGCCAAATCTGGCATGCTGCCTCATTTTGTATGGCGCACAAGCTAAGAATAATTTTTACATTTTTAAATGGTTAGGGGGAAAAAGTAAAAAGAACAATATTTCATGATACATGAATACTGTATGAAATTCAAACTTCAGTGTCCATAATAAAGTTTATTGAAATAGCCGCACTCACTTGTTTGTTTTGTCTATGGCTGGTTTCACACTACAATGGCAGGATGGAGGAGTTGAACAGAAACTCTATAGCCTGTAAAATCTAAAATGTTTACCATCTGGCCCTTTACAGAATAACCTTTGCTGACTCCAGATGAAAAGGAGTTAATCAGATAGGGAATGTCTATCTCCTATAGCACCTTTATCATAGTTTAAAACTAGAACTTTTCAAATGAGCAAAGTTTACTTACAATTTAAGTTTATGATTCAATATTTATTTTAGCAAGATGCTCTCCATTCAAATGCTATAGCTTTACCTGTGGTTATCAATCTAATCTAGGTTGTAACACACACAAAGGCTAGAAACTATTCTTAGTAAGAGACACATTTTTCTCTAGAAATCAATGTTACTTATTCCAACTATTAGTTGCTTACATGTTTCAACTGGTGATAATTTACGAGTAAATAAAAAGTTACAATAATGGATAGAGGAGTCACCAAATGAATTATGTGTTTAATTCCATAAAGACCAGATTAAAAAGCTTCTGTGATGGTCCAACCCATGGCTCTCCTCCATTAGCATAGGTTATCAAGAAGCAAAATGTAGTATAGTAGTAGAGGGGGAAGATCACGGCTCTGGGACGAACTAGATGTGGGAGGTCACTTAATTCTTTGGGGCTTGAGTTTTTCATCTATATGTGAATAGAGACTAAACTACTGATAAGCTTTAAGGTCCATTTCCAGCTCTAAATGCAATGTGGGACAAATGTTGCTAAACAGGACAAAAACATAAAAATATGGAAATTAGATTATTTCATATCAAGAGTTATAATGTTAACTTATCAAGAAGTATGATGCTAATGTTAACAGTTAATTTAATATACAAACCTAATGATAAGTGGAAAAATAATTACCAAGGCACTGACCCAAAAGGCTCATTAGTTTTTTGCACAATACCTGATCACTGGATAAATTCCATACTCCATTGATTTTATCATATACATGCTCTTGTGGTAATAATCTTAGTTCCTTATTTTGAATTAGTGCACTTCTCAATTTAAAATCACGATACATTTTAGAAGTTTCATATGCTCTGTAAAAGAGAACAAACAAAAGGCTAACCCAAACTGAAAATGCAATTTTCTTTGGCTATGTTTACTTATCTACTAAAATATACAGTTGTTAGTACTTATATACATTACTCAAATAATTATTATAGTAAATTAAAAATTTGTTCTTTTCAGTAAGTTTTGGTGATTACAGTCTTTTGTAGACTTTGCCATTTTAGTGTAGCATTTCCATATTTTATTTCAGTAAACTATATTTTAGATGTCTAATTTTTAAGGCACTATATATCACATAGCACAATGAGGGGACACAGATTTTCTCTCAAACTGAAAAACAATGTTTCTAGATAATAAACATGAAAATTATTTTTTCTATCAAAATACTTTCCTTCATTTGTTTTTGTCAAAGGCACCATTATTCTTTTTCTCACTACAACCTGAAAAAATTATGCTCATATCTACCTCTACACAGAATGTTAGAATGAATCTGCACCAACTCCAAAAGTAACCCTAGGACAGAGTCTAGGACAGTGTGAGTGTGTGCGTGTGCGTGTGTATAAAATCTTTGTAAGTTTGTTTTCTTTCCATGTATATTAATAAATAATAAATACAGAAGAAAATTCTTAACTTTTTAAAATTTTATTTTTCAATTACAGTTTGCATTTAATATTACTTTGTTTTAGCATCAAGTGTACAGCATAGTGGTTAGATAATCACATACTTTACAAAGTGATTCCCCTGATATTTCAAGTACCCACCTGGCGCCATACATAGTTATTACAATATTATTGACTATATTCCCTATGCTGTACTTTACATCCCCATGACTATTTTGTAACTACCAATCTACTTCTTAATCCCTTCACCTTTTTCACCCAGTCCAGCAATTCCCCTCCCCTCTGGCAACCACCAGTCTGTTTTCTGTAGCTGAGTCTGTTCTATTTTCTTTGTTCGTTTATTTTGTTCTTTAGCTTCCACATATAAGTGAAATCATATGGTATTTGTCTTTCTCTGTCTGACTGATTTTACTTAGCATACCCTCTAGGTCCATCCATGCTGTCACAAATGGTAAGATTTCACTCTTTTTTTAAAAAAAATTTCCATTTATTGATTTTAGAGAGGAAGGGAGAGAGAGAAAAACCCCCATACATTGATTTTGTTGTTCCACTTATTAATACATTCATTAGTTGACTCTTGCATGTGTCCTGACCAGGGATTGAACCTGCAAACTTGACTTATCGGGATGACACTAACCAACTAAGCTAGCAGGCCAGGGCAGATTTCACTTCTTTTTATGGCTGAGGAATAGTCCATTGTATATATGTACCACAACTTTTTTATCCATTCATCTACTGATGGGCACTTGGGTTGCTACTGTAAGAAAATTCTTAATTGTTCATTAGTTAATTCTAATTTTATTCCACAAGAATACACCTAATTTACCCATTTAATGAAACTAAAAGGTTTTCTTAGCCTAAATAACTTTAGAAGTCATTCACATAGATTATAATAAATTTCTGATTTTTACTCTAATTAACCTTCTAATATATAAATTGTGAAAGAGAAGGATATGAACATTCACTTATAAATCTTAATTTCCTTCAGTGTTGTAATCATCACTATTTAACCAGGGGGGAAAATGGAAACTATTTATGCTGTAAATTATTTTGGGGGGAATACAACATTTTCATACTATTAAAGCAAAGCAGTTTCCATGCTCTCCTCAAACTTGATTTATATTACTTCTCTGAGTAAAGTGAAATAAAAAGCTAAGGTTTAGGTATATGCCCAAGAGAACTAAAAAATATGTTTTCACACAAAACTTATACATGAATGTTCACAACAGCATTATTCATGATAGATAAAAAAGTATATTAACTGATGAGTAGATAAACAAAATTTATAAACAATGGAGTATCATTCAGCTATAAAAAGGAATAAAGTACTGATATATGCTACAACACTATATAAATGAAAGAAGTCAGACATATCCCTGGCCCATGTGGCTCAGTTAGTTGGGCATGGTCAGTACATTGAAAGATTGCCAGTTCGATTCCTGGTCAGGGCACAGGCCAGGGTTTCGGGCTCGATCCCTGGTAGGAGGTGTGCAGGAGGGAGGTAATTAATGTTTCGCACCCACATCAATGTTTCTCTCTCTCTTTCTCCCTCTCCTTTTCTCTCTCAAGATGGGTCAACTGACTTATTAAAAAAAAAAAGGAGACTGAAATGAAAGGCCACCATATTGCATGATTCCACTTATATGTAATGTCCAGAGCAGGCAAATCCATAGAGACATAAAGTAAATCAGTGGTTGCCAGGGGATGTGGGGAGTGACTGTTATGGCAGTTTCTCTTTGGGGTGATAGAAATATTCTGGGATTGGGTAGTGGTGATACCTTCTGAATATACCAAAACTACCAAACTGCAAACTTTAAAATAGTAAATTTTTTTTTTAATCCTCACCAGAGGATATTTTTTCCATTGCTTTTCAGAGAGTGGAAGGGAGAGAGAATGGTAGAGAGAGAAACACTGATGTGAGAGAAAGACATCGATTGGTTGCCTCCGGCATGCAGGGGATCAAGCCTACAACAGAGGTAGGCGCCCTTGACCGGAATCAAACCCAAGACTCTCCAGTCCATGAGTCGATGTTCTACCACTGAGACAAACTGGCTAGAGCTAAAATAGTAAATTTTATGTTATATGAATTATATGTCAAAAAAAACCCCCCAAAACTAAACCATTGTATAGATTTAAAAAAATCAAAATTAAAAATCAAAAAACTAGGAAACTAAGAAATACATTTGCAATATATATGGCTGATAAGGACATAATTAAGACATTTGCAATAGGAAACTATAAATAACCAAAAAAGAGAAAAATTTAAACATCACTAGTAATAAAAGAAATGCAAATTAAAACAATGGTATATATATGTGTGTGTGTATGTATGTATAAATTTGTATATACATTTATTTTGCTTGTCATCTTAGCCAAGTTTTTAAAAAAAATCATAAGCACTTAGGACTAATTTAAAAAAAAAAAAGTGCTGAGGTTGTAAAAATAAAAGAATTTAGCAAACAAACAAAAAGCCCCAAACAACTACAAAACAAAACAACAAAACTCTTTGGGGAAAACACCCAGACTTGTCTTTTACTATCAGAAAAATAATCTTTTAAAGTCATTAATTAAATTATGTAACTTGATTATTTACACTGAATGAATTTTCTATTTCCTTGTAACTACCCTTATAGCTAATTTAATAGAATCTTCAGTAGAAATTTTTTATGAATCTTCAGTACTCTTATGTGTTTTATAAATACTTTCAAAGTGTTTATTAAATGATAATACAACGTATTCTTCTATATATCTTCAGGATATTTGCAAAAGCGCTTGGAGGAAGATAACACCATACTTCTAAACTATTCTCTAAGCCTTTATATTGTAGAATTATAAAAATATTCAATAATCCACAAAATATTACCATACCTGTGTACTGCAATCACGGAAGTAAAAAGTCTAGGACTTCCAGGAATCAAATTTGTAAATATAAACTCAAAACGAGTACTGTTACATTTTGTTAGAATATAAAGAGCTTCAGTTTGGCCTCGTAATTTCTGTAAGGACAAATTTATTGAACAGTTCAGATTTTTAAAAGCAATTTCTCATTTACAATGAAAACAAACACCAACCTCAAATATCTAATGTTTCTTCACTGTATATGTTTCAATAAGATTTTCCAGACTTACAGAGTTAGCAGTCCTTGTTGTAATATTCAGTATGCAGTTATAACCGATAGCTAAAATTCAAAAGCAAAGAATTTAAAGAATGTAATACAATAAACAGAGAAAAAAAATCTATACACAGAACTTTTAAGTTTTTTTTTTTAAAATATGTTGTTATTGCTTTCAGAGAGAGGAAGGGAGAGGGAGAGAGAAACATCAATGATGAGAGAGAGTCACTGATCAGCTGCCATCTGCATGCCCCCTAGTGGGGATTGAGCCTGCCACCTGGCCACGTGCCCTGACTGGGAATTGAACTGTGACTTCCTGGTTCACAGGTCAACGCTCAACCACTGAGACACGGCAGCCGGGCAGAACTTTTAAGTTTTAAAAATTAAATGTAAAAATACAACTTTTAAACATTTTAATGAAACAACTACAAGTTTAAATTAAATTATGAGAAGAAATGGAAAATCAATTCTGCTTCTTTGAACAAACACATTTATAACATGAGACAAAGAAGTCTGCTTCTCTAAAACTTACATGGTATTGTTTACTGAAAATCTTAGCATCACTACATCAAGAAAAACAGTCTAGCCCAGCCAGGCGTGGCTCAGCGGTTGAGCATCGACCTAGGATCCAGGCGATCGAGGTTCGATTCCCGGTCAGGGCACATGCCCGGGTTGTGGGCTCTCAGCCAATCAATGACTCTCTCATCATTGATGTTTCTATGTCTCTCTCTCCCTCTCCCTTCCTCTCTCTGAAATCAATAACGATATATTTAAAAAAAGAAAAAAAGAAAAAAGAAAAACAGTCTAGCTGGATAATCTAAAACAGTTATAAATAGCAAGTGAAACAAAATTTAACACAATAAAAGTTTGTACTTCTCTATTACAATTTAGATCTCCCTTCTTTGGGATTACTTGAAACAGGTCATAGCAAGTTATCAAAGATAAGCAAAAAACAAAACAAAAAAATCATTCAATGTAAAAGCACTAATCTCCTGTGTGTCCAGGAGATAAACTGGACAGACTGAAAAACATTTCTTTTGCATTATGATGCAATCAGCGGTTAGTCAAGGATTTCTAAAACTTTTATCAATTTAAAGTTTTTGCCCTGGCCAGGTGGCTCAGTTGGTTGGAGCAGCGTCTTGTGCACCAAAAAGGTTGTGGGTTGAATTCCTGGTCAGGACACATACCTAAGTGGTAGGTTCAATCCCTGGTCAGGGCAAGTATGGGAGGCAATTGATGAATATTTCGTTCTCAAATAGATGTTTCTGTCTCTCTCTCTCTTCCTTCCTCTCTCTCTAAAAGTCAATAAAAACATATCTTCAGGTGAGGATTATAATAAATAAGTAAAGTTTTCCATATATTTCATAGTGTAGCTTTTTCGGTACCAATGGCCACTGTGCAAGTTCTCTTGACAAAGTATTTTTTTTGTTTAGTGTTATCTAACAAAGATACTTACAAAGATTGACTCTGGGTAATGCCAGAGAGTGCCAAAGAATTCTTAAATTTGTTACCAAGAGTCTACCTAAAAGCATACAAAAAAACAGGTTACCTTAAGGACTTATTTTTGCAATACAGAATAAGGTGGACATGAAACTTCTGGCATAGTATCAGCAGCAAAACCCATAGCTGTTTTTCATACATTTATTAATTGAAAATATTTATTGTGCATATCTCTCCTATGTAAGGTATAAAATGAATGATTCAGAATCCCAGAAAAACAAAATCTGATAGTTACAGAAGCAATACAAGTATTCACTGCCAACATATTGGTTTGACTCAAACTGACAGAGGAAAGAATTGGGTACTGGTTATTTGTCTTGGTAGAAGCTATTCTGGGGGTCCCGGCAATTCATATGTGTACAACTGAGAATTCTGAATATGTGATAGTATAATTGCAAAGCTATTCAATGAAATCACACTTCTGAAAGAACTCTCACATGCACACTAATCTCTGCCATATGAGTGCTCTCTTAGCAGTTTTCATTTAAATGAATCATATACTTATATGCCCAATTTAAAAGTTTGTGGGGTTTTTTTTTGCTGTGGGCAAACTTTGCTAATATAAAGTGATAGCCAGGCTGAAGTCTGTTTAAGGCCTGAGATTTATGTTCTTACACTAAAATACAAAGTTAGATAAACTTCATTTCTTAAAATGTGACTTGTGGATGCTTTAAGGGGAAAAAAGGTCAAGTAAATCTGAGCATGGTAAACTATGTGTCTTAGAGATTTATAATACAATTAGCATATCACAATAGCTTTGAGAAATCCTAAAATAATGAAACTCTCTTAACTTTGTTTAACACAACATTTCTTCAACAAATTATAACCACAGAAGTCTTTAATGAGTAATCTATAGCCAGGTCATACTCCTTCCTCCCTGAAAACCCCTAGAATATCTAAAACCAGAGAATCTAAGCCTGTATGAATGTTGGTGTGAGATGGGATAGGAGATTCTAAAAATAAAGGAAGGTGTCCTCAAAAGAAGCTGTCCTCAAAAGGAACATTACACGATATGTTTGACAAATAGTAAGTCCAGCCTGGAAAGAGTGGAAGGTTCACACAAGATCATAGAAGAGTAGACATTGCGTCTATTAGTCGGGGTCAAACAGAAAACAGATGGCACACTCAAACTAGAATAACTGAGGTTTCTATACAAAAGGACTTATTACAAAGGTATTGGTGGGGTGTCAGGAACCATAAGTGAGTACAGCAGACCTGAACCACCTCAGGCTCAGAGGGACAAGAATGAGAGGATTTAACCAAATGTGGAAGGAACAACAGTCCTAAAGAGGTGAATGCACTGAGAGGAAAGAACCCAGGGAATAAACACCCAGACTTCACTCTACTGCCTCTCTTTGATCTTCTGCCATGGCTCTTCCAACCAGAAGCTAGGGTGCACAAGGAGGCCTTTGATGGAGGCTATACATTTCCCAGGGCCAAGGGGAAGGGGTGGAGAAGGGTGCAGGGTCATGAGGGACAAATGGAGGACACTGGAGCAAGCAAGAAAGGTTGTTTGTGGACAAACTAGAAGTTCTTCAACGCTAGACCAAGAAATTCAGACTTAAATCTGTCAGCAGTGGAGGGAGTGGAGTTGGGGTGGGGTTTAGAACTGAGATTGGGGAGAACTGAAAATTTTTGAGAAGAGAGCAATGTGATTGATCCTAGCAATTTAGAAGCAATGTAGGCTGTTTGGTTTATCACTTAGTAGCTATGTAATGTTTGAAAAGTTACTTAACCTCTTGTTCCTCAGTTCCTTTATTTGGGGGAAAAAAGATAACAGCACCTACTTCATTTTTCATTATATTATTATTTTTATTATGTGAGTTTACACATACTATGTAAAAGATTCAGAACAGTGACTGACAAATAGTAAACATTCAAAATATTAGCCCAGGTCAGTGTGGCTCAGTTGGTTGGAGCATCCCATACACCAAAAGGTCGCAGGTCCTAGTCAGGGGGAATAACCAGGTTGTGGGTTCGATCCCCGGTTGGGGTGCGTACAGGAGGCAACCAATTGATGCTTCTCACATCAATGCTTTTCTTTCTCTCTCCCTTCCTCTCTCTCTAAAATCAATTAAAAAACACATTCAAAATGTTAACTATTATTAAAGTATTTCAATTCTTTACAAACTCATTTTTATGACTTATTTCATTATTGCAGATACATTGATTTATTTTTACCTTATGCCATAATTTCACCTTAGTAACATTATATCTATACGAATGAGCTATAAGCTCAGGGCATCTACCGATTCTTCTTCTTTTTTTTAAAAAAAAATTAATTTATTGATTTTTAGAGAGAGAGAGGAGGGGAGGGAGAGAGAGAAACATTGGCTTGTTGTTTCATTTATTTATGCATTCATTGGCTGATTCTTGTATGTGCCCTGACCAGAGATTGAACCCACAACCTTGGGGTATTGGGATAATGCTCTAACCAGCTGAGCTACCCGGCTAGGGCATCTATCGATTCTTCTTGATATTTCTCTATTAGAGAATTCCAGGAAAAATTATGGAGTGGGAGGAGTTTGCCTTACAAACAACTGACCAACTGTTTACCTATTTTTCTGTTCTTAGTACACCCCTACAACTTTCCAGCACTCTTATGTTGCCTCTGTCCTGCTAAAGGACCCCTCCTACAACTCCAAACCCAGTGTTCCAAGCATGGACTTTTCTCTCTGTTCTCCCAAACACCAAAATATAATTCTTCCTGTTTCTCCTAATGTACCAAACGCTGAAATATGGCTGTTTCATTCTCATATACAGCTTCAGTGTGCAAAGCTAATCTGATAATTCCATGTCAGAGTATTTACAGTTGAAATGGATTAAATGTGCTAATCTTTTGGGGGTATTTATAGTTTTAACAAGGGGCTTCTGAACTTGGGAGTGCCTTACCTTGGTCATTTTTAAACTTCTGGAAAGGAGGGGAAAGAGCTAAAGGCAGGACTCCCCTTTCCTTTTTTTTTTTAAAATCCTCACCAGGGGATATGTCTTTTTAAATTGATTTTTAGAGAGAGAAGAAGGGGGAGAGAGAAAGACACATCAATATGAGCGAGAAACATCGATTGGCTGCCTCCTGTACATGCTCTGACCCAGGATCAAATCCGCAACCTGGGAATGTGCCCTGATCAGGTATCAAACCCGCAACCATTTGGTGTATGGGATGTGGCTCTAACCAACTGAGCCATCTAGCCAGGGCCCCTTCCATTTTTCACTCTCTTATTAACCAGAGGCTCTGCACATTCCTATAAAATTCTGTTTTCTGAGCAATTGTTTCTGAGGTCTGTTATTTTTATTAAGATTTCTGGCCAGGGAGATGTTTTCCCCTCCCTCCTTCAAAGTGCTCGTATAGGGTACTGCACTCAGTGAGTACCCATAGTCTGTGTTTTGACTAGTGGATAGACTGTCACATAAGAGTTCCTGCCAATTTGTATGAGACCAAAACTTTCTCTTGGCTTCCTCAAGTTAATTCAGATTTTGTCAAGATCTGGCCATCTAGAGATTATTCCGTCCCTAAAGGCACAAACTAAGACTTTTTGTTTGCTACTAGGTCTTGATACCTCATTCTTTTTCTTTTTTTAAAAAATGTCTTTATTGATTTCAGGAATTGAACCTCAATCTCTTGGATCATAGGTCGATGTGCAACCACTGAGCCATGCTGGCCAGGCTTGATACCTCATTCTCACCTGGGCGTGGCTGTACTAGGAAGCATTTCAGAAATGTGATCTAAGCATTCCTTTAATGACAGGCTCTAGCTATTGACAGGACCCGCCTGTAGCTGGTGATGATGATAGGTTCCCCTCACAGAGAAGAAAGGCTCACAAATGAGCCTGCTATTCACATACCATCCCAGAAAAGACCAGAAGAAAGGCTGAGAGAGCAATCGGCCACTCAAAATGCTGTAGTGAGCATGTTCTGCCAGTAGGATTACTGTTCTATCTCTAGGACTTACTGATCCTTCTTACTTGAATAAGATCTGCTCCTTTTCCTTTTCAATAAGAGGTTTATGTCCCACCCTACTAAACCTCCTCTCCCCACAAAAAACCTTTTTAGGTACACCAAGCTGCCCACTCCTCATTCCCTATTTTTTACCTTGAAGAACAGTACTGATGCTTCTAACACATGCTGATCACTAGACATTGGCTTCATGTACAGCTGCTGTATGCAGCCTGGACTTTTAAAGTTCTAGCCTTGGGGAAATCTGTTTTGGGACTCTAGAGAACAGCCTTGGCTGCTCCTCAGTGACATTCAGAGATGTCTCACAGTATTTTCTAATACTACCTAACCTATAAATAGATTTCACAATACAGCTTTAAATTTGCTCTCCACATGTCCATGTCTAGGTGTCAGTCTTAGGGGATTGTGCATTACTCTTGGATTTCTTAAAAGGGAGCATGGCTATGACCTACTTATGTACCACTATCCCATATTCTTTTTTGGGAGAGGCAGATCCAAAAATCAGAATTATCCCATGACCCTTGCAAACAGAGCTCCTGGACTTTTAACAGTTACACTGGATGAAGCTGATGTCAGAACCACGACTTACTGAAGGACCAAAGTTCTGAGGGAAGAACCTGTACTCCCTGGCTATAGGTTTAACAACCTACCCTTTCTTCCTTTTCAGTCTGAGAAAAATCTTATATGGATTTAACACTCCCACTCTCACAATTAACTTTACATTATAATGCTGTTTCATATCTTATTCCCCAGCTAATACGATTTAAGCATTTGTAAATTAAACCAGAAATACAAAATATTTTAGATAATATACTCACCTCTATCCCCATTATTTCCTTTGGTGTCTTCAATTGAATCTAAGCAATCAATAAGGACTTCTCCAGGTCTTGTTTTCATTTGTCTAAAATAAATATGAAGGCTTTAATTTTAAAGCTACAATGCACACACTTAAATCTAGTTAGGGAGAGAAAAGACATATGCCTATAAAACAGCCAACAGTATAAAGGATATAGTACCACATGCTCATGCATGGAAAATAAGGTCTTCAAAAACTTCAAGAGCCTGGAAATTAGTGGGCCTGGAGTGACCAGGACATGTAGAGGAGCCAGAACTAAAAGGAGGGGTAGGATCTGGAGGGCAAGGGAGCGAGAGAAAGAGAATGGAGAGAGAAGGGAGAGAGGGAGAGAGGCGTGATTAAAGACCAGACATAAATGATTAGGGAATGTGAGGAGACTGGCTGGCTGAAGAAGAAGGTTGACACCGAGCGGTGCTGAGAAATATAGTTGGAAAAGTAAGGAAGAACTAGATTATGGAGAACCAGAGAACCATAAATGCTAGTCAGAGAGGGATGGTCCTTATCCTGTGGACAGAGGAGGATCCCCAGAGGTTTCTGAATAGAGGAAGGGGGTCAGGCAGTTATGGAAGGAACAGGTTAAAGCAAAGCATCATCAGGACTTTGTGAACAATTAGAAACAAGAGACAAAAGGAAACAAAGAATGAAGAATAGTTTGCTAACTGATAGAATGCATTCCAGTGTGTCAAAGAAACAACAAAAAACAAAACCTAGCAGAATATGTAGCAGAGCCTTCTAACATTCTCCAGAGAGCCAACTCAATTACTTATTGAGAATACTGATATAGTCATATCACTTCCTGCCTTAAGTCCTCCATGTCATCCCACTGCCTAGAAAATGAAATCCAAATACTCAGCTGAACAGTTTACAATCTGACTAATCTATTTTTCTATTTGTACCCCCATCCTCTACCTGCCAGACATTGCCTTCTAGCCAACAAAGTTTATGCTTCCAAGACTCTACTTTTCTTTTTTCTGGAATACTTTCCTCCCTGACAAGGCTCTGCCCATTTTTCAGAGCTCAGTTCAAATATTATTTCGTCTTTGAGGCCTTCCCCAGGCAGAATCAACTATTCTGTTTCTATAGTCCCCCAGATTTTTGTTCATTTTTTTTCAGGATAGTATTTATCACATTTTAAAAATAGTTGTCAGTGTGTATCTCCTACACTAGAATGGGAGTAGGGAGGGAAATAATTTCCTATTATTTTTGTATCTCTAGCTATTAGCACAGTAATCGGTACATAGTAAGCATTTGATAAATGTTTAATAACTCAAAATATTCATAAAATGGATCTTTTCTTGGATCAAGAACCTCCCAAGAATAACAGAAAAAGTCAATGTGTGCAATATGTAACTACGGTTTATAACTTTAAAAATTCCCTTCCCTTATAACTTCTTAAAGGTTCTATGATCATGCTAGTATTATAGATTTAGATACAAATAAGCCTTGAAAATTAATATTTCATTTTTCCATCTAATTAGGTTCAGTTCATGATAAGGAATCATAAATGGCTAATAAGCTCCATGACATTAACCCAAGAACCTTGGCTTTACTGTTTTCCAACATTTAATATCCAAATGGACATTTCCCCTGGACTTTTGGACAAGAGGTCTCTAACTATTCTTTTTGTTTAATTATCTTTATTGTTTAAAGTATTACAGATGTCGTCGTCCCCTCTCCCGCCCCCTCCCCAGGCCTTCCCCCGCATAACTACACTCTCTCCAAAGCATGAAATTTTCCAACTTCTCTTTGACAGGCTCCAAAGGGAGCTCCTTCTTCCTGCTGGTGGTTTAGATGGAGTCTGACCACGGAAGTCAAGTTTGCGTGGCTGGGAATTTTGGAGCATGCTCATTCCGGCCTCCCTCATTTTACAGAGAAGACTCAAGCACGGAAGGGCGGCCACTAATCTAAGGGCTCGCAATATGTGCCGTTGCTCCAGGCCTAGTTTTGGAACCCCAGTTTCCTAAAAGTCCCTGTCCCACGTTCCTTTCACCGCGCGAAACTGCCACCCCAGGCTCGCCGGCGTGCACTGGATGCCAGGTCCTGCGCGGACCCTGAGGGCTTTGGACCCCGCTCGGATAGGTCCCCGGGCGGGCCCGAAACCAAGTAGTCTAAACGCGCTCGGGCTGTAAAGCCGGCCTCGGGGGGCCGCAGGGTCGGGCCAGTCTAGGGATTCCCGAGGCGCCCGCAACAGGCAGGAACCACTCGCAGCTCCGCGAGGGCCGCGAGCCGCGGGGGCGCAGGCTCCGCCCGCCGGCCCTGGATCGCGCCGCGGCGCCCCCTACAGGCTCCAGGCCCTCGAGCGTATGCGGGACTCACTGCGAGGACACGTCGAAGCGGACGTCTCGGTCCTCCCACAGCGCGTCCAGCACCGACATGGTGACCGAGGCCCGCGCGGGCCCTCTCCACGAAGGTGGAGACCGAACGGCGTCTCGCCGGCTCCAGGGCAACGGGCCGCCGCTGGCACTGCGTCTACGGCGCGCGCCGAGGCCCAAGCTTCCTGCGGTAGGGCGCGCGCTTTCCCAGCCCGGGCGCGTCCTTAAGCCGATCGGAGGCTCCCGGCAGGTGCAGCGGCCCGGAGACGCCGAGCCAGCCCGGCCCGGCCGGGGAACGTGCGCTGCACCTCTGGATGACCGCCCTGGCCTCCGAACACACATGCTCAGGCCATCCCACCCACTCCCCCCATTTCTCTACACTGTCTGTCAAGAACTTTAGACTCAAAACTAAATTCCCTTCCTGGCCCTACCCGTGTCTGGCCCTCTCGGACCCATGCCACTCTCGCTCCTTTTGCCTACGGTCCAGCCAGGCAGGGCTCTGAGCCTTTGGAGGGTCCCCCTTTTCTGTCTCAACGATGTTTCCTCAGATCTCAGCATGGCTCGCCCTTTGTCCCTTAAGTCTCAGCTCAAATGTCCACTGAGTCGTCCGGGATCCTTCTACTGCGAGCATCCTGAGGACGGGGCCTGATGATCTAGTTCCTTTGAACAGTGCCTCGCTCACAAAGTGCTTTCCTTCCCTCAATTCATGACCTACCTTCCCTCCCTCCCTTCCTTCCTTCCTCCCTCCCTCCCTCCCTCCCTCCCTCCCTCCCTCCCTTCCTTCCTTCCTTCCTTCCTTCCTTCCTTCCTTCCTTCCTTCCTTCCTTCCTTCCTTCCTTCCTTTCTTCCTTCCCTCCCCCCCCCCCCCCCCCCCAGGCTCCTACCTCTATCTTGCTCTCTTGCTAACTGTGTTTTCTCACTCATCAAGGGTCAGATCCAACACTGGCCCAGGTGGAGGTCAGAATTGTTATATGCCAGTGACTCGTTTTTATCTTCCATCTCCACTCCCTCTTTTTAATGTTTTTATTGATTTTAGAGAGGGACACACACACACACACACACACACACACACACCTATTTGCTGTTCCACTTATTTATGCATTCATTGGTTGATTCAGGGTGTGCCCTGACCAGGGATCAAACCCACAACCCTGGCTGCAGGAGGAGCAGCTGTGACCTACTGAGTTGGAGGGTGTCTGTGTAAGCTTTCCTCTAGAACAGTAGTGACACCACGTGGCAACTTCTTGTAATAGACTACATTGAACAGTGGGTGTGGATTCCCTACTGGAAGGCAAAAAGGACTGTCAACCATTAATCAGACCAGATTAAATGAGAATTTATTGAGTGCCTATTATGCACTGGAACTATGCTAGTGCTTTCATAGATGTTATTTCTTTATATTATTTTATATTTCTCCCATATGACAAGGTGCTAAATTAATTCTGCATGTACTTATGTCACAGAGCAGCTATGGCATCTGGAACCCCTAAAATTGTATGTAAAACGTGAGTATGTGTGTTTTAGGGAAATGGATCCTTAGCTTGTATAATGTGCTCCCATGAGCTCCATTCTCTCGTGACACTTGACATTGCTCCCTAACTGTGTTTCTAACAATGCCACAATGATATACTTTGGACTAGCTACATCAATCTCTTTTTCTCTGAAAGTTGCCATTTCTTCTGGCAAACCATGCTCACCTTAGGTTAAAAAAAAACGTTAAAAGACTTGAGCGAAGAAAAGAAAGAAAGATAAATAAAACAAAAAGCAAGATGAATAGGGTCAGATAGCATTACAACACTGTATGGTGGAGAGAGCATTGCAATATCAGTCAGTCCCAAATCTGTTACTTCTGCTCACCTGACCTTAGTCAAGTTAGCTAACCTTTGCGCCTCGGTTTCCTCATCTGTGAAATGCAAATACTGATATCAGAGAATTATTACAAGAATCGAGTGATAGCGATGAGTTTTTAGATATAACCGAAGGTGCTCTCCATGATAAGTTGGACTTTATTAAAATTATGCAAAAGAGACTGTTAAGAGGATGAAAAGACAAGCCACAGACTGAAAAAATATTTGCAAAACACTTGTCTGATAAAGGACTTGTACTTAAAATATAGAGAATCCCCTGAGAAAACATATGCTTGTAAGTTCAATCATGATAATTTATTATACAAACACATTTTATTTATAGCATTAATATTTTTTTCTTAATTATAAAATAATACACAATCACTATAGAAAACAGAAAAGGAGAGAAAAGAATAAAGAAAAATATCCAGTTGGCCCCAGAGCTTAGCATTAGTCATTGCTAACATTTTGATGTATTTCTTTCCTTTTTGCTAAACATACATAAATATACACATATGGTGTCCTTAGTCAACTGATGTTTAAGGTTATCCTACTTCTTCCACCTGAGGGTCCTCTTGATTTTTACCAAGAAGGAGGACCCTGTTTCCAACACTGAGGTGTAGGATCTTGGTCCATGAGGTGACACCAGCCAAGCTCTGGAGCCACATCAGGGTCAGGGTTAGAAAGAAAAGGCGAATACACTCTCTGCAGTGTGCTTTTTTGGCCTCTCCTGCCTCTGAACAGACCTCATTTGTGTTTGGGTGTGTGCACATGCACAAGGGAGAGTGAGTGAGCACGCACATACACCAGGAAAGAAAGAAGAAAGAAAAAGAAAGAAAAAGAAAGAAAGAAAGAAAGAAAGAAGGAAGGAAGGAAGGAAGGAAGGAAGGAAGGAAGGAAGGAAGGAAGGAAGGAAGAAAGAAAGAAAGAAAGAGAAAGAAAGAAAGACGAAAAGAAGAGAGAAAGAAGGAAGGGAAGGGAAAGGGAGGGGAGGGGAGGGGAGGGAAAGGAAGGGAAGGGAAAGGAAGGGGAGGGAAGAGGGCTGAGAGTCCGGGACTGAGGCTTAGGGATGGCCCTGCTGGCTGCCCACTAGCCAGAATAGCTTTGGGAAACTGTTGGCTGGGACTTTTGCCATATCTTCAGAACATTTCTATTGAAGTGTAACATACATGCAGAAAAGTGTACAAATCATACATATACAACTAGAATTTTCGATCTGAATGTGCCTAGATCAAGAAGTATTACCAGAACCCCAGAAACCCTCACTATGCTTCTTTTCAGTGATTACCTGCCCAGTGATGACCTGACTTCTAATACTATCAATTATTTTTGTTTTCTGTTAAACAGACTTTTTCTTTCTATAATGTATTTGTAAAGGGAATTATTGTACCTTCATGAGCATTCTGAAAGGAGTAAATTTGCAGCTGATGTAAATACAGTAATTCAGAAGCAGAGTTTCCACCAAGGGGTGAAACCTGTGGAGCGATGTGGAAAGGCATCATTACAGCTGTGGCCTTGGGTATTGCTATGTCGGAATGATTGGGGTGTCACATGACCTCTGATTGAAGTCCTGTCTAATCCATGCCTGATCTACTGCTTTATTATTTGATTTTAAAAAATTTATTGATTGATTTTTAGAGAGAGAGAGGAAGGGAGAGAGAAACATCGATTTGTTGTTCCGCCTATTTATGCATTTATCGGTTGATTCCTGTATGTTCCCTGACTGGGGATGGAACCTGCAACCTTGGCGTATTGGGACGATGCTTTATTTAGCCAGCTGAGCTACCCAGCCAGGGCCCTGATCCTCGGCTTTAAATCCCGCCCTCCCAACTTCAATACACCAACGCTGATCAGTTGCTCTGATTCACATGCTGACAGAATTGATCTCCACAGCCTGCTCCTTGCCCCAGCCTTTGCTTGGTGTCCGCTAAGTTGCTGCCTGCCCTGATCCTGCCCATTATGACCTTTACTAGGCACTATTGCTCTTCATCTGTTTTCAAAGGTCTAAGCCCAGATAGTTCATATGGAGAAAACTAGAGAATAAAATATAAGAAGACTCAAAGAATTAAAAAGGATGGGAGCACTTAGGTGTATTTCTTTTTGCCTTTTTGGTAATTTTTAAGACATGGAACTTCCCAGTTTCCTTGTCTAGACAAGAGCAAAGACCAAGTCAGGGAAGTCAAAATAGGTCTCAAACCTCACATTAGTCTTTTTTTAAGATGACATAAAAACTCATCAAGCATAGATAGATCAGAGTAAAAAATTCCCTGTACATTCTTGTTAGAAGTTATCTATCTATTCTCTGAACAATTTTAATTCTTTCACACGTTCTGCACATCTTCGCTGGTTGGAAACCTTTAAAACAGCTTCGAATGCTGTTTTGGGACAGTCAGTGTTAAGAGGAGTCCTTGAGGAATTTGTAGACTTTCTTCATATAATGTACAATCTAATGAGTTGCAGGGAGTTAAAGATACATACAGGGTGAGGGTGATTTACAACATCCTTTATAATTTAGAATACAGGAGGTGGCGTTGGAAGAGACCTTAGAGGTTAAAGAGATCAATCTCCTACTCAGTGAAGTAATCTCTTTGACAATAACCTTGATAGATGGTTTTTTAACATCTGCTTGAACAATTTCAATAATTTCCACTGCTTATCTAGGCAGGTCATTTTATTTATTCCCAGTTTGAATTATCATAACACTTCATCGTGATTTGAGGCCTGCCTTCTTTTTTTTTATTTAAAAAATTTTTAAAAATTTTTGTTCAAAATATTACAGATGTCTCTTTTTCTCCCCAATGACCCATTCCACCCTGTCCCACCCCCCTCCCCAGTCCTTCTCCCTGCCATTGTCCATGTCCTTGGGTTGTGCATATATGTGTATAAGTTCTTTGGTTACTCTCTCGCCCTCTACCCACCCTCCCTCCTCCATCCCACTGAGATTCTCCAGTCTGATCCATGCTCCCATGTCATTGGATCATTTCTGTTCATCAGTTTATTAAGTTCTTTAGATTCCACATATAAATGAGATCATGTGATGTTTGTCTTTCTCTGCCTGGCTTATTTCACTTAGCATAATATTCTCCAGGTCCATCCATACTGTCCCAGAGGGTAAGAGATCCTTCTTCTTTACAGCTGCGTAGTATTCCATGGTGTAAATGTCCCACAGCTTTTTTATCCACTCACCTACTGATGGGCACTTGGGCTGTTTCCAGATCTCAGCTATTGTAAATTGTGCTGCTATGAACATCGGGGTGCATATATTCTTTCTGATTAGTGTTTCAAGATTCTTAGGATATATTCCTAGAAGTGGGATCACTGGGTCAAAAGGCAGCTCCACTTTTAATTTTTTGAGGAACCTCCATACTGTTTTCCATAGTGGCTGCCCCAGTCTGCATTCCCACCAGCAGTGTACTAGGGTTCCCCTCTCTCCACACCCTCGCCAGCACATGTCGTTTGTTGATTTGTTGATGGAGCCATTCTGACAGGTGTGAAGTGATACCTCATTGTGGTTTTAATTTGCATCTCTGATGATTAGCAACGTCGAGCATTTTCTCATGTGTCTCTTGGCCATCCGTATGTCCTCTTTGGAGAAGTGTCTATTTAAGTCCTTTGCCCATTTCTTAATTGGGTTGTTTGTCTTTCTCTTGCTGAGTAGTGTGAGTTCTTTGTACACTTTGGAAATTAGCCCCTTATCAGATTCATCCTTGGCAAATATGTTTTCCCAGACCGTGGGGTTCCTTTGTATTTTGAGGCTGTTTTCTTTTGCTGTGCAGAAGCTTTTTAGTTTGATGTAGTCCTGTATGTTTATTTTTTCTTTTGTTTCTCTTGCCCTAGGAGATGTATCAGTGAAAATTCCACTACATGGGATGTCTGTGATTTCACTGTCTATGTTTTCTTCCGGGATTTTTACAGTGTTGTGACTTACATTTAAGTCTTTTACGCATTCTTGCGACTACTTTCCAGGTAGCCCAATCCTTTCCTCAGGAGTAATACAGGTAAGACTTAATAAACTATTGGCTAAATTTTCTAATATAGTAAGAGTTACTAAACATAAAACTAAAAACGCCCAGAAAAAATAAAAATAAAAACAGATTCATGGCCTGAAGTTAGGCAGAGTTCTTGGATGTGACACTAAAAACTCAATCTATAAAATAAAAAATTGATAAGCTAGACTTCATACAAATTAAAATACTGTAGATGTCTACTGTTCTATTTGGGACATTGATAAAAATTAACACTATCTAGAGGAAGGAGACAGGGCTAGTTAGGGGATGGTGACAAGAATTGAGTTATTTAGCCTGGAGAAGAGAGGAGTGACATGGTAACTCTTACTATATTAGAAAATTTAGAGCTCGATATCAGCTAATCGACAGACTCTAGAATCTAGTTTTTTCCCTTTCAGGAAAGCAAAATATTTGTTTATCTTTAATTCTAACTACTTTCTACCAACTTGAACTTCTTTCAATCCATTTTCCCTCTTGCTGGATATTCCTTTGTCTTCTATTGTCCCTGTCTTCTCTGTTATTAGACTTTAGCTTCTCCTTTTCCTTTGGTTATATTCTCACCTCTCTTAGAAGCTTCTTTAGAGGGAGGAAGCAGGTAACCACAGTCAGAGCAATGGATTTTTAGAGGCAAGAGAGAACCAGAGAGACGAAGAATCCTAATCCTGTTGCTATTTTCTGTGCTTAGGTCTTACTTTGAATGTAGATATTTGGTGTTAGGCTGATATTCATTAATGGTATACACACTCCTGGCATGACTGTTTTTGAAGGCTAGGAAAGTGGATACATATGAAACTGTTGACCGAAAGGATTTATTTCAGGATGCAGAATAATTTGAACAGAAATTATTCAAATTTTCAAAATATGATGGCACCTGTTCCTATTATAGGCACTTTCTCAGTGCCCCTAAAATCTGGATGAAACTCTAAATTTCCATTATAGAAAAAGCAGTTACTGTTAAAGCCCAAAGTTTCTCCTTCCTCCCTGTAACGATAGCATGATAATGTCTGAGCATTGAGAATTGATCAATACCTTCTCCTGTTGGATTCCAATGCCAGTAACTTCAAGAGGTCTTGTTAATTTTGTGATCCAGCCACCTGTCCATGGCAGATATAACTATTACCGACTATAAGATACTTTAGAACAATACAAACAATAGCAATAAGAACAATAACAGCAGCAACAGAACCCAGTCTCTTATAAAACCCTGATTCCACATCTAAGCTGTGCAAACTCAGTACTTCCAAATAATTGCCTTATACTGTCTTCCCATTCTCTCTCATTTCACAATACAGGATTTTCCCACTAAAATCAATCACCCTTTGTCTCAGGTCATGTTTTCCTATGCACAGGAGTTAGAATGGTTCTGAACAGTTAATTACCCATAAATCCATCTATAAAACACAGGACATGTCAGCTGCTTTTGTAAAGGCCCGATGTTCCCTTTTGCCTCAGTGACTTTTTTATAAACCTAATTGTGCTAATGCACTGGCACATTTATTGCTCACCTTTTCACCCTCTCTGCTGATCCCTGGCTGCCGACAAGGTCCTTTCAATTGATCAAAACCGCAATCCTCTCATGTAAGAAAGGCCACGTATACTCTAACAATGGGAACCCACAGCCGTGTGTTGCCTCGGTGTGGGTCACCAAGGGGCACATCAAAGCAAAGGCTGGTTGGCTTTCCAGAAAAAAAGTGCATCTTCTGAAATCTCATCAGCCACCAGTCCTCCCTGCTGGAGGCTCAGGGCGAGAAGGCTGGGAAAGGGCAGGCCCTCTGGGATTCCATGCCAGGAGCTGCATCTGCACTGTCTTAGTATTTCAGGGCATGTTTATAAGGCGCGATGTTAATGCTTCTGCCCGGCCCTGTGTCACTCAACAAACTCACCAAGTCACCAACAAGCCACTCCCTGAGGTCACAGCACATTCACAGGCCCTGAAGTCTCACGCTGGTGACTTATTTTTCTCTGGATTTACATGTGTGGCCCACCTTTGGAGTCCATTTAAAAATCTGTAAAATAAGTCATGCGATCACTATGAGATGCATTTTAGCAGCTCTGCCCGCCTCCCTCTTGTTCCAACACTAGGGCCTGGTTGTGGGGCCGAGGAGAGTCTGGTAGGATGGAACATATATTGTGGCCTCTTAATTTATCTCATCCTATCTAAGGTTTGTTTTTAAAAGTAAACAATCTTAGTTGAAGAAATCATGAGACTATTCATTCAGGCCTAAATGATTTTCAGAAAGAATATGGGTATTTTTGAGGAAGTAGACTTTTAAAAATCTTAATTGCTTAAAATGATCATTGAATTTTCTAGAACTTCAATATTTATCCATTTATTTACTGGAATACCACTATTTCAATTCCACTTGAAAAATTTTGTTGTCTGTTTAAAATGAGTTAACTGTAGACAGAATCAGTAAGACGTTTTAATTGAAAGCGGTTGTTTTTCAGTTTTGAGCAGACTGACATTATGACAGAAATCAACTTTTGTTCTGTGTCTTTCAGCCTGGTCCAAAAGTTGCTACATTTCTAAACATTTAAAATATGTTAAGAATGGATATCTTTACAACTAATGTCAATATAAATTTATAAATGGTAGTAAACAGTCCATTGACATAGAAATTACAAGGTTAATATTAGTTAAGTGATATATTATAACCTAAAAATAAACTACAGTACCTTGTACATTAATCAGACTAGGTGAAAGCATTGTTCTTGCAATATTAGTGATTTTATTAAAATACTTCTGACTTTTTAACTTCTGTTTGAAAACTAATTACTTGAAGTGGAGGTAGCTAGAAATATCTTTTTTAAAAAATATATCTTGATTGATTTCAGACAGAAGAAGGGAGAGGGGGAGAGAGAGAGAGAAACATCAATATTGAGAGAGTCATTGATTGGCTGCCTCCTGCAGGTGGGCATGTGCTCTGACCGAGAATTGAACTGAGATCTCCTGAATCATAGGTTGATGCTCAACCACTGAGCACACTGGCCAAGCTAGAAATATCTTAATGAGTTGACTTTTTTTTTTACTTGATAGAAAATTCTTGATGCCAGATTATGCAATTTTGGGAACAAATGACTGTATTCTTAAGCACAGTTCTGTGGCTCAGGAGTGCCTACACTCTGAAAGCCTTGTTCAGTTTGGCAGATTTCAGTTGACTGCATGTGATGTTTCCCATCCTCTCATTAGGACTCCAGGCATATGCGATTTTCTCTCCCATGCTCCGTACTTTTGACCTGCAGTCTGATGAAATTATATCTTCAGCTATGACAGTATAGCAACTAGCTAATGGTTGCAACTGTCTCACATAAGTGTTATTTTTCTTAATAACATTTAATGCTAATAAATGACATTTCTTAACATTTAATTTAATTTATTAATTAATAATTATTTTAAATAACATTTAAATCTCACTGGAATTTATTTCATAAAATATATAATTTTTATGACATGCATGGCCATAGAAATTAAATTAGATTTGTTGTTATTAATGAATAAATAAATATGGCTTCCACTTCAGAAGAGAAATGTACCTTTTACATTGAATGAAGGCAGTTAGCATTTGGCTACTCCAGAGAGACTTTCCTTAGCAGACATTTATTACATTTCTCTATTTAGAAAAAATTATTAGCTATATAAAAAGAGACTTTTATTTTAAGCAGAGACATATAATAAATGTACATTAAGGAGAACATCTCCAAAATAATCTAAATCAGGATTCAGTCATCTTACATATTTATAATTTCAGGTTGATTAAAAGAAAAGACCTAAAAAGGTGAAGGGTTTAAGCAAAACAACAACAACAACAACAAACCTCATAGACACAGACAACAGTGTGGTGATTACCAGAGGGAAAGGGGGAGTCGGGGGAGGGGGAGAGGGTCTAGGTGGGATAAATGCTGGTGGAAGGAGGCCTGACTTGGGGTGGCGAAGACATAATACAATATACAGATAACATATTATAGAATTGTACACCTGAAACCTATATAATTTTATTAACCAATACCATCCCAATAAATTCAATAAAAAGGGAAAATTAAAAAATTAAAAAGGCCCTTGGCCAGGTAGCTCAGTTGGTTAGAGCATCACCCTGATATGCCATGGTTGCTGGTTCAATCCCCGGTTAAGGCACATACAAGATTTAACCAATGACTGCATAGGTAAGTGGAACAACAAATTGGCATTTCTATGTCTCTTTCTCTCTCTTAAATGAATGAATGAATAAGTAAATAAATAAAAGATAAAAGAAAAGATCTAAGTGGAAAGTCTATCCGCCTGGTCTAGAAAAATATTCTTCCAGGAATTAGATTTTTAAGCAAGTTGTTCTATTTAAAATCATATTGATACACGTACTAAAAAGAATTCTAACAATGCAAAAGGTATAGAATGAAAAGTCTTCTGTCCCAGATCCCAATTTCCCAGACTTCCTTTGCCAGAGGCAAATGCTGTTATCAGCTTCTCATGTATGTTCCCAGATATATTCTATATGTATGTGTATATACTTTTAAAGCCATTACAACAATAAAGAAGAATATAATATAAACATTGTTTTGGATTTTATCTTCTTATGTGTCTTGGATATTATTTTTATTCAGTATATACATATATGTAATTCAGTCTTTTTAGAAAAATGTAACATACAAACTTTAACAAAAGTAACAGGTAAAGTCAAATAGGCACTTATATTAAGAGAAAAAGTGACTAGAAGAAATTTTATCTTAAACACCTTACACAGTAACCTACTTACAGTTGCATTTAACTGAGCTCTGTTGCTGTGAAGAATACAGGTCATGCACAGGTAGGAATGAACAACTTGTACATTTCTCAAGTAGTCACTGAATACTACCTTATATACCCATATACATTAAATTTGAAAAAGATTTAATTTTGGATCCCCAGATATACTTCATTTTTGTTGATCTTTTGGAAGAGGTTATCTAAAGAGAGGCATATGTGGTTCTGGCTCTGAATCATGTCATGAACCCAGCCTACACTGTTGGACACCAAGTCTCCTGTATTCTTCAGACATCAGATGAGTTTTGGGTACTTGTTTGGAAAGTTCTCTGGGCAGCATGACATGTCGATACTCTCAGACAAGTATTTGTCTGAGAGTAGATCTGCTGTGAGCCATCCTGTCACGGGCCGGGAGTGGTACAGAGGGGGAGGGATGGCAGGAAGAGCAGGATACACTTTCTTTTATTTCTTTGAGGCCATTCTTTGCTTGTTTGCAAGTTTTTATCTCTTCCCTGTTTGGTCTTCCTCCTTTTCCCTCCCCATATCTCAAATTTTTTAGTTATCTTTCTCCCCTTTTTTCCATATCCTTTGCTTGTTTTGGTCTCTCTCTTCCTGGTTATTGTCTTCCAGAAATATCTGATCAGTCTTGAGCATTGATTTACATTTAAGGGTGGAGCCCTAAGCAGTTGGCTGGAAGGCTTTGTGCAGTCACTTCTCCTATGAGATCTTTCATTGTTCCTTTAACCTATGTCCTTTTAGTCTTTTAATCCCCAAAGAACTCTGAATCTCTCTTATGGCATTTTGCTTTACATCAGTTACCTCTACACTAGCCTTATAAATGTGAACTCTCCTGTGAGATATGGATTCATTCCCCTGGGATAAGTTACTTCAAATCAGCCTGATAACCCTGAAACATTTTGTTTCTTCCATTTCACTGTAAATGCTGTTTATCATGGTCAGTTCTCATTGTTCAGGAACATGGTTGAAATTCCTGAGTTATCCTCTCATAATCTGGTAAAAACAACCATAGAATAGTTTGGTGAATTTACTAAATAAAAGTTTTAGATATTTTCATTTTGCATTTTCATGGATTTGTGGGCAGGGTAACTATTCTCCAATGTGTTGGGTCTGCCAGTAATCAGGGATCAGCGAATGATACCCCAAGAATCCACGAAAAGAGGGCTTACTAAAAACCAGAGGAATTTGTGTGTGTCAAAGAGTGCTGTATGATAAATGCCTCTCTCTCTCTCTTTTTTAAATATGTTTTTATTGATTTCAGAGAGAGAGGGAGAGAGGTAGAAACATCAATGACGTGAGAGAGTTATCGATTGGCTGCCTCCTGCATGCCCCCTACTTGGGATTGAGCCCTAAACCTGGACATGTGCCCTGACTGGAAATCGAACTGGGATCTCCAGATCATAGGTTAATACTCAACCACTGAACCACACCTGCTGGGCAAGAATATGTATCTTTAAAGAAGATAAGAATTATTTTAGTGCTAATGAATTAAACATTTTACTTCTCTGTATGGACTATAAAGAACATTTATCTTGAAATATTGCTTATATAATTGTATATCATGCAACAATAGCTAGTGTGAATTTAATGATATTTTAAAAAATTGAATCAATGGATGTAAAAAAGTTGATAGTTTGCTAAGATTTTCTGAAAGGTGTGTATATGAGGTTTTTTTCTTTTTTACTTAATCTCTTTTTTTTTTTAAATATATCTTTATTGATTTGAGAGGAAAGGAGAAGGAGAGACAGAGATAGAAACATCAATGATGAGAGTCACTGATCAGCTAGCCCCCAACCCAGGCATGTGCCCTGACCGGGAATCGAACCCTGATCGCCTGGATCCTAGGTCAACGCTCAACCGCTGAGCCACGCCTGGCCGGGCTACTTAATCTCTTCAGCTTTGTCACCGAGCCTCCAAACCCCCTCTGCTCTGAGAGCTGTCACTCTGTTCTCTGTATCTATAAGTCTGTCCCTATTTTGTTTGTTTGTTTATTTGGTTCATTAGATTTCACATATAAGTGAAATCATATGGTATTTATCTTTTTCTCACTGGCTTATTTCACTTAGCATAATACTCTCCAGGCCCATCCATGCTGTCCTAAAAGGTAAGAGTTCCTTCTTTTTTTACGGCCGAGTAGTATTCCATTGTGTAGATGTACCATAGCTTTTCTATCCATTCATCTACCAATAGGCACTTAAGCTGCTTCCAGATGTTGGCTATTGTAAATAATGCTGCAATGAACATGGGTGCATATATTCTTTTATGCATATAATCACTTTTTTGGGTTTCTCCGTATATATTCCCAGAAGTGGAATCACTGGGTCATAAGGCAGCTCCAGTTTTAATTTTTTGAGGAAACTCCATACTGTTTTCCACAGTGGCTGCACCAGTCTACATTCCCACCAGCAGTTCAGGGGTGTTCCCCTTTCTCCACACCCTCACCAACACTTGTTGTTTGCTGATTTATTGATGATAGCTGTTCTGGCAGATGTGAAGTGATATCTCATTGTGGTTTTTAAAAACTGGCTTCAATTTCTTTGACACTCATTTCATCAAGGGATGGGGTATATATCCCCTTCTTTTGAATCTCAGCTGAATGTAACTCGCTTAAAAACCAACAGATGCAGCAGAAGTGATGCTGTGTGACTTCTGAGGCTAGGTCGGAATGGTGATGTGGATTCAGCTTTCCGAACCCTGGGCCTTATGTAAGTTCCCATGCTGCCATGCTGTGAGAAAATCCAGGATGTACAAGATGCCATGTATAGGTGCTCAGCCCCAGCTAGGTCCCAGCTGACAGGCATCACTGCAGACCAGACATGTGAGTGAAGTGAGTGACGGCACCTCCAGAGGATTCCAGCACATTCCCCAATCCCTGCCACGGACTCGGTCCCAATGTTGAGTCCTCCCATCTGAGACCTGAAGTATCACGGAACAGTGACAAGTCATATTTGCTGTGCTCTGTTGAAATTCCTGATCCCCATAATCGATGAGCATAATAAAATGGTTGTTTTAAGCTGGTAAGTTTTGAAGTAATTTGCTACATGGCAATAGTAACTAAAATAGAGGGTATCAAAGAGAGTAGATGTATCCGGTTCCATGGGAAAAAGGTGGGTTGGGAGAGTGACTGTGTTGGGCAGGGGCAAAATTTCTAAACACAAAATTCCTTAACTGCTCTGATACTGCCCTGGGAATTCCCTTCATCTGTATTGCTTCAACAGGCAACTACGAGGATACAAAAGAACTAAAATACTGATGTTCTCTTATTCTGTACAGTCTTTCATGAGCTCCCCCACCTTTCCTGGAATGTGGGTGGCAGAGCTTCCCTTTCCTAGCATTTGTGGTGACATCTGAAACAGAGTTTGTAATACTGACAAGAAATTATGCTGAGAAGATTAGTAAATGGAACCATGTTAAACGTTAGAAGGGCTGACTTCACACAGAATTTGTGTGACTCCAAGCTGTACAACTCGTTTGTCTAATATGCAAATAATACCACTTAATTCCTCTTGTGGGTGGGCATGTGAGCCCCCGAGAGCACTCAGTCTGTGGTCAGCCACCCAGCATTCCCTGAGATGCCCAGAAAGCAGCACATCTTGTAAGTATTTTCTTTTAAGTTCATTCCAGCTGAATCACTATTTCTTTTCACCGTTGCTCCTGATTCTGCTGTCTTTGTTTTTTTGACTGTATTTTTACCTTTTGCTTCCACTGAAGATACAGACCAAGCATTATCCATCAACTAGGTTATACTCCACAAGTCTTTCTGGGGCTGCAGAACTACAGGTACACAAGCTCTTTTGATGTTGATAGAGGAGAGGAAACCTGCCCTTTTTGCACATGATTACCAACTTGTTTACCCCTTTGCTCCATTGCTTTCCCTTTCTTAGCCATGGAGCTGCTTTCTGTTTCTATTGTGTTCTTTGGGAATCCCAGGACTCTCTCCTATTTCATGCATATACTGTACTGAGGGTAAAGAGGAATCAAGCTGGGCCAGCCAACATTTGTCATAACACAGATGTGTTAACATCTAACTTTCCTTCTTTCCTCTATAAATAGCAGAACCTACCTTCTTCACAAGCCCTTATTTCCTTTCATAGTAGAAAACTCTTATAGGAGAATCTATAAATGGAAGTTTAAGCTGAGATCCTAAATGCCAGGTGGCAGAGTAGACTGTGAGATCACTCAGTGGGATCTGTAAAATTTCAAGGGAAATTTCTAAACTTTTTCATATCAGAGTTCTAAAGGATTGGGTTGGAAATGGGAAGGAAGGATTAGGCAGAGTGTGTTTTTGAAGACGGCTCTGCCGTGAGCTCTCCCTGCCCCCTTTTCTCTCATCTCAAGCCTAGTGAGAAGAGTTCCTCAGAAATCTTGATATGTGTCTAATGCAGTTGGGGGGCAGAAGGTGGCGGTGTGGACTAATGTCTCACTTTTGACTGAAAAGTGTAAAAGGCAGGAATGTGGATTATCCAGATGACCCAAGGTGGGAGCAAAGGATGCACGCAAGTTTCCTAGATCAGATGTGATCACCCTCTAATTACTGAATGTAGGGACAACAGGAGCACAAAAGAACCGAAATACTGACATCAATTTATAACAGGCAAGGCCACCAGTGCCTCCCTGTGCTCTAGGGCATTCTGAATGAGTTCCCTTCTGATGACATCAGCAGAGATCATCCCTGTTAGAGTCCTAGGAAGATGTAAAAGTCAGTTTCTATATTTAACTAGAAGACTTCCGATGTTTTTTGATGGCAAATGAAAAAGAATCAGAGTGGCTTTTTCAGCCTGCTCCCTCCCCAGCCTGCCCTGCGTGGGCTGTGGGCTCTGGGCTCCTGCTAAGCCAGCGCTGCTGTTGCCTCCTTCCAGATGCCCTCATGATCATCTACCTGGGCCTCATCAGCCATGATGAGATGTTCTCCAACATCTACAAGATCTGGGAGATTGCCAGTGGGCTGTGCCTGGAAGCAGAGAGCAAGATGATCCGTAGAATACTGGGTAAAACTGATGACTTACTCATTGGTGGAAATGCCTCTGCGGAAGGCCCCGAGGGCGAAGGTTTTAAAAACACAGTAATCACTGGTGTTGATATTGTCATGAACCATCATTTTCACAAAGGCCTACAAGAAGTACATCAAAGATTACATGATATCAATCAAAGTAATACTTGAAGAACAGAGACCAGAAAGATCAAAACTTTTATGACAGGCACTACAGAGCAAATCAAGCACATCCTTGCTCATTTCAAACCTACCAGTTCTTTATTGGTGAAAACATGAATCCAGGTGGCATGGTTGCTCTGCTGTGAGGATGGTGTGACCCATTTATGGTTTTCTTTAAGGATGGTTTAGAAATGGAAAAATGTTAACAAATCTGGCAGTTTGGATCTATCACCTGTCATCATAACTGGCTGCTGCTTGTCACCCACATACTAGGATTAGGACAAATGGGACTGATGCTATCTTTAGCTTTTCACTTTTTTTGACCTTGATTTACTTGTAGTGGAGGCAGTGTTTTTTAAGAAAAACAAGCCATGTAGGTTGCCTAAAAATAAAATGCGTTTAAACCTAAAAAAAAAAAAAAAAAAAAAAAGAATCAGAGTGTTTCCTTGGCATGAAAATCTTCCCTAATGACACAATATTATTGTAGCAGCAAGTCATGAAAAGACCTGACACAGGTTGACATCCATGACCTTGTCAACATTGATGGGAACTTGTGTGGAAACTAACTTTTGTCCTCTTTGAAGTCTGAAGTTTTGAGTAGGCTCTAGCTCTTTGCTAGGGCCTGACACTGATTAGTTCTGATCTCTACCCTTTAAGGTGCTCTTAGCAATTTGGCTCTTGTACAAGTGCTGCCAGGGGCAGGTACTACCATTTCCCACAAACACAGAGGTGGGAGAAAGTAGGTTAAATTACCAGCCGCCATTACCTAAAAGGTAAATCATAAGTAAGCATATGAAATAATAACAACTATAAGAATAAGACAAATAGTACAAAGAAATAATAAAATAACTAATAAATGAAGAATAATATGAGAATAAACTTAGCTATAAACCTACTTTTGTCAACCCCTGTGTGGTAGAGTACTTGGCTTTACAGTTTCTGACACAGAAGAAAACAATGCCAACTAAAGAGAAGCCCAGTTACTTGTCGAAGTATAAATGTACTTTAAGAGAAGATGTTTTCCCCATCTTCCTGATCTCACTGAATAATTCTGCCTCAGGCAAACTCCACTTTTGAGACTTGTTCAGTCCCTAGACAGGAAGGGAGAAAGTGCTGTGTGTGATCTTGAAGTCTAACGAGAGCAAAGGTACCAAATGGCTTTGGCACATTTCTCTGGACACTTTCTTAGGGACTGGAAAAAAGTTACTCCCAATCTAACCTCAGTAATAGTTAAGTACTTGTTGCACAATTGACTCATCTGAAAAATACTCACATTTTAATTTTTAATCTAGGAGTTGAAGGCACTTTGCAAGAGCCCTGTGCCTACCTTCTGCTATTGGTCTGAGTTTTGCTAAGTTGATTTCTAAATTTACATAATTGGGATCATAGCTAAAGCTCCAACTTTGAGGATAGCTTTGTTCACTAGAGCATGAGGAATGCAGGACATTTCTTTTAAATCAGGACTCTAAGTCTACAGTAAAGTTACCTGTAGCAAATGTATGGCATCATTATCATTGTATAAAATCTGGAAGGCTCATTTTTAGGGCATCATAGTTAATTTATGCTTTCTAAATATTTTTTTCAAATGCCTATAACAATGTGATTGTGGTGCTTTTTCCATTTCTCTGAGCTTGGAGAATTAGGGTGAACTCATTAAAATTTCATGTGGATTATTGCCCTTACTGACACTTGATATCAATGTCCCTTAGTTTAAAATAGGATGATGGTGGGGGGCCCATCCCATTCTGATCCCTGTGTATCTATAGAGATTAAAAAGATTTTTGCTTTTTTGATACTCTCAGATGTTTTTAATTCAAGTGTCTATTTTTTAATTTAAAGACAAGCCTAAATATCTGTTTTGTTTCCTTAATGATGAATCACAATTATCCATCCAAATGAAATATGGTATTTTTCAAGGTAGTGAAAAATTTGTCAGTTCCTTAAGTTATCATTCTAGGGAGATACTAAGGTGCTGTATGTACTGTAACTAAGTCAGGCTCAGGTGTGAAGCATGCTGGAACCTCGGGAACATCAGCTGGAGTGAAACAGGAGACAGATGGGTTGAGTTGAGAGAGAAATGGAAGTGTATAGACGGGAAGGCCATGCAACACACTGCCCTGGGCCTAAAGGGTGTAGCATTATGAGCTTGTCCGGCAATTAGTAAATCAAGGAACGTACTTGTGTAGGAGAATGCTTCCATAGGCTCCAATATACCCTCTACTTAGCAGGTAAGTCTAGAAGCAGGATATTGTAGTGTATGCCAGTTCAGTGTTTCCTGGCAGGACCTCTGCCAGGGTGTAAGAAACAAGATCCAGAATCTGGGGGTAGATTAGGCAGCAACTAGGCAGGGAATCAGACCATGGAATGTTTTAGAAAGAGCATGTGATTTGGAGCTAGACTGAAATGGTTATCAGGGCATTTCCTCATCCTAGCTGTGTGACTTTAGTAAGTTACTTACCCTCTCTGAGTCTCAGTTTCCATAACTATAAAGTGGAATAATAATCACCACTTTATAGGTTGTTGTAAGGATTGGAAATACGGTGTGTAAAATACCCAGCACAGTAGTAGGCCCACACTATGGCATCTATTCTTTACTTGGCTAAGACATCAGTCCTAGTAAAGGGTGAGGGCTCCAAACAAGTGAGCCAAGGCAGATGTTCCGCCTTTTTTCTTTCTTTCATTTTTAAAAAAATCAATTTTAGAGAGAGAGGAAGGGAGAGGGAGAAAGAAACCTCGGTTTGCTGATCCACTCATTTATGCATTTATTGCTTGATTCTTGTATGTGCTCTGACTGGAGATAAAATCTGTGACCTTCTGGTGCATTGGATGACGCTCCAACCAACTGAGCCACACCTGCCAGGGCCTGTGGGATTTTTTATTTTTTAGCGCTATAAGGAAAACAATATAGGGTAACTTTTAATTGTACCTCTATGAAGATTACGTATGAAGCAAAAATTATGGGAAATTTTATGGCAGAATATAAATTTCCAGTCCCAGGGGAACCTTGTCTGACAGTGTACTTTTTGAGGCTGCCAACACCTCAGTAAAGGGAACTAGATGTTCTGGATTTGCCAATAGTCAGCTGTGTAGCTTTGGCAAGTCTCCTAGACTTAAAAATCTGCAAGACTGTCCTTGCCTTAGTGTCCTAAGTGACCCTTGAAAGCTTCTTTCAACTCTAAGTCATAATAATACTGTGCTCCAAGCACTATGTTTTATGGACAGTATCCTTCGTAGGTGTAATCATTCTCCTTTGATAGAAGAGGACCCTGAGGCTCAGAGGGGTGAAGAGGCCTGCCAAGGCCACACCAGCCATAAATGGAAGAGCAGTTTTCAGTGCAGGTTGGGGACCTCAGAGTCCTTGGTTGTGCCACTGTAGTTGATCGTCAATAAATTAATTTACATATATCATATGTAAAGGCTTGTGGGGAATGCACTAAACTTCATTTTTTCCCTGAAAGGAAAAAAGTTTGGAGAATCCTGTATTTTAATCTAATTTTAATTTTTGATAAATGAAAAATAATTGTGAAAGTAAATAGGCCGTAAAATAGTGTATAAAAACCCAGTTGTAAATGAACTTATTAGGATTATTTGAGCATTTGCATTATTTATTCTTTTAGATTTTCTGGGGCCACTGTTCTCCTGCATCGAGGCAGGTACTGGCAGGTGATTCAGGAAGAGATGTTTGCTTTGTGTGGTTTCAACTTTTGTAACCTTGCTTTTTCTGGTATTCTGTAAGTAATAGTAGCTACTATTATATGTTTATCTGCCAGGTACTCTGATAAACATTTTTTTTTGTTATTATTTAAGTTTAGAGAGAGAGAGAAAGGAGGAAGAGAGAGAGAGATGGATTTGTTGCTCCACTTATACATTCATTGGTTGCTTCTTACATGTGCCCTGACCAGGGATGAAAACCACAACCTTGGCATATTGAGATGATGCTCTAACCAACTGAGTTACCAGACCAGGACTGTGATAAGCATTTTATTTTTATTTTTTATATTTTATTTTAAAAAATATGTTTTTATTGATTTCAGAGAGAGGAAGGGAGAGGGAGCGAGAGAAACATCAATGATGAGAGAGTCATTGATTGGCTGCCTCCTGCACGCCCCCTACTAAGGATCCAGCCCAAAACCCGGGCATGTGTCCTGACCGGGAATCAAACCTCAATCTCCTGGATCATAGGTCGATGCTCAACTGCTGAACCACACCGGCTGAGCAATGTGATAAGCATTTTATTTTTATTTTATTTTATTTTTTAAAAAATATATCTTTATTGGTTTCAGAGAGAGGAAAGGAGAAAGAAAAGTAGAAACATCAATGATGAGAGTCATTGATCAGCTGCAGCCCTCAACCCAGGCATGTGCCCTGACTGGGAATCGAACCCAGGTCGCCTGGATCCTAGGTGGATGCTCAACCACTGAGCCAGGCCTGGCCAGGCAAGTGATAAGCATTTTAAATTGCATCTCTTTTAATCCTCACAATGGCCCTACAAGACAAGATTAATAGCTCCGTTTTATAGACAAGGGAATTGAAATTTCTTATAATGCTGAGACTTGCCCAAAATTACCCAGATAGAATTTGAACTTTAATCTGACTCTTAAATTCTCTAATTTATTGTTTGGTGATGGTGTTAAACATGTCAGATGTAAAACATGTAAGGTGTAAAACATTAATTTCATAAAAATCTGTTTTTTCTTTCTTTTCTTTAGAACCATTAAAATGGATGCCACAATACATATTTCATCTAAACCTTATCACAAAACTTCTAAAGTGCTCATAAAAGAGATCATTCTACAAAATTGTATATTTTATGCCTTTTGTTCCTTCTCTTTAAACAGAGGTAAAATTGAACTCCTTTAGGGTCCCTAAATAGCATATTTTATGAACAATTATATCACCCTCAAGACTTTAAAATTATTAAATTTTAAATTATTATAAGTAACTTATTAGAAATTGAAAATTTTGCTATTTGATATAGGAAAATTAAGGATATAAATTATACTAATTAGTTTTGCTACATAATTCCAATTTGTCCCATTTGTTTCTACTAGTAATTGACTACATTTATTTTGTCAACAAAAGGGTAATTGCTGTTTAATGTTAGGTAAAAAATGCAGACAAATTGGATACAGAAATAAATCTATTAATTATGTGTGAAACAAGACTTACTAATTTAATCTGGCTTTTATAAAATACAGTTCACTTTCAGTGAACAAGTCAGAGATTTAAATAATATATCCATATGCCCTAGCCAGTTTGGCACAGTGGTCAAAGGGTGGGCCCACAGACTGAAAGGTCCTGGGTTTAATTCTGGCCAAGGGCACTACCTCCATTGCAGGCTAGATCCCTGGCCCTGTTCAGGGTGAGTGGGGGAGGCAATCAATCAATGTATCTCTCATCGATGTTTCTTTCTCTCTCTCTCCCCTCCACCTTCCACTCTCTCTCTGAAAAGCAATGGAAAAAATTATCAGGTAAAGATTAAAAAAAAATCTACGTATATTTTAAAGCAATCATTGGATTTAAATTTTTATTTATTGATTTGAGAGAGAGAGGAAGGGAGAGAAACATCGATTTGTTGTTCCACTTATTTATACATTAATTGGTTTCTCCTTGTGTGTGCCCTGACTGGGGATCAAACCCACAACCTTGGGGTATTGGGATGATGCTCTAACCACCTTAGTTACCAGGCCAGGGCTAAATAATATTTTTAATAGAAAACAGATGAAGAAAAATTTTAGAAAATGACTAATGACACAGAAAAGGACTTTCAGTGAAGAAACAAAGGATTGAATTTGGCCACTGGGTGTCAATCTTGATCCATGTTCACAAGTAGTTACAGGACAGAAATCTTAAATGACTTGTCAGCTTTTCTTTGTAATTCTCTCTCCAGAGAGGTAAGGCAGCAATTTCATTTAATACCTAACACAATAACACACCTTCTCTTTTAAAGTCTTTGTGATTTGTCTTTCACCACTATGAAGATTTTTTTTTAATTTATTTTTTTTATTTTTTATTTTTAAAAAATATATCTTTATTGATTTCAGAGAGAGGAAAGGAGAGGGAGAGAGAGAGATAGAAACATCAATGATGAGAGAGTCATTGATCGGCTGCAGCCCTCAACCCAGGCATGTGCCCTGACCAGGAATCGAACCCTGATCGCCTGGATCCTAGGTCAACGCTTAACCGCTGAGCCACGCCTGGCCAGGCACCACTATGAAGATTTTAATTTTCAGAAAATCTGAGGAGGAAAAAAAGACTCAAAACAGCAGCAAAAGAGGGTAAAGGGTGGGTGGGTGGAATAAGTGGTGATGGAAGGAGACTTGGCTTGGGGTGGTAAACACACAGCACAACATACAGATAATTTCTTATAGAATTGTACACCAGAAACATTTATGATTTTATTAACCAATGTCACCACAATAAATTCAGC
This sequence comes from Miniopterus natalensis, assembly GCF_054644295.1. Taxonomy (NCBI): domain Eukaryota; kingdom Metazoa; phylum Chordata; class Mammalia; order Chiroptera; family Miniopteridae; genus Miniopterus; species Miniopterus natalensis. The sequence goes on from NC_142088.1 coordinate 42,955,251, forward strand.
AGCAAAGGTGTGTGTGTGTGGGGGGAAGCAGCCTTCATTGGGTCGCTCAGTTGGTTAGAGTGTCGTCCCTTTATGCCAAGGTTGTGGGTTCAATCCCTGGTCAGGGCACATACAAGAATCAACCAATGAATGCATGAATAAGTGAAAAACAAATTGATGTCCCTCTCTCTCCCTTCCTCTGTTTCTAAAGTCAATCAGTAAATTTTTTTTTTTTTAAAAAAGCAGATTTAACAAAAATAAACTGACATTTGCACTTTTCAAATCTTGGGGTAAACTTGACTAGTTGTGTAAGACATCACTGGGTGACTTTCTTTCTGCACAGTACTCTGGTTATGTAAAATTTCAAAATCCCATAGGTCAAATATTGGTCTGAAAAGTATAGCCCTCTGAGTGAAATGATGTATTTATTTTACAGTCACCTTTCAAGCCAGGAAAAAGGTAAAACTACAAAAGGTGTAAGTATAGGGGCACATCTCAGCCCCAGGGTCCCCTTATCTTTACCTCTTTTTAAAAAACATTAAAAAAAAAATCCTCACCCAAGGATCCTTCTTTCTTTCTTTCTTTCTTTCTTTCTTTCTTTCTTTCTTTCTTTCTTTCTTTCTTTCTTTCTTTCTTTCTTTCTTTCTTTCTTTCTTCCTTCCTTCCTTCCTTCCTTCCTTCCTTCCTTCCTTCCTTCCTTCCTTCCTTCCTTCCTTCCTTCCTTTCTTCCTTTCTTTCTTCCTTTTTTCCTTTCTTCCTTTCTTCCTTTCTCGTTTCTTTCATGTTTATTTATTTATTTATTTTGAGAGAGGAGAAGGGAGAGAGAGAGAAACATTGATGTGAGAGAGTAACATCAATTGGTTGCCTCCTGTACGCACCCAGACTGGGGATTGAACCTGCAACCTAGGTATGTGCCCTGACCGGGAATCAGATCCACAGTCTTCTGGTGTATGGATGATGCTCCAACCAACTGAACCACCTGGCCAAGGCTATCTTTACCTCTTATTGATGAATCCTTCTAGAATCTAGATATGCTGTGCAAACAAGCATTTATGCGTACATATCTCCTTCGTGTTTTATACACAAATGGCACAGTATACATGCCATTCTGAAACTTTCATTATCTTAATGTTTAATAATGTATCTTGTGCTCAGCCAGCATGGCTCAGCAGTTGAGCACTGACCTAGGATCCAGGAGATCGAGGTTCGATTCTGTCAGGGCACATACCTGGGTTGCAGGCTCGATCCCCAGCAGGGGGCATGCAGGAGGCAGCTGATCAATGACTCATCACTGATGTTTCTCTCTCTCGATTCCACTCCCTTTCTCTCTCTGAAATCAGTAAAAATATATTTAAAAAATAATAATAATGTATCTTGGAAGTTTCTTCAATCAGACAATACAGATCTGCTTCCTTCTGAATTGAGACAATCCTTTCCTCCCCCCCACCTTAAAGATAATAAATAGTCTCCGATGTTCTCATCTCTTAGGATTTTCGATGTGGTACCAAAGACAAGCATTTGGTCGGACATGCAGTTCAGATGAGAGGAAATGGAACGCCGAGAAGCTGGCCGCCTCACCTCTGACGGCCTGCAAGTGTTTGATAGATGACCCCTCTCCTCCTTCTGCGGTAGGCCGCCGGAGCGGCACTGGGCTAGACCCGTGGGGTCGGACCAGGCCTGCATTCAGCAACCTCGGTACTTGGGTTCTGGCTAAGAGTTCAGAGCTAAGACGCAAACTATCAGAGAACATTTATTTGGTAAATCACAGAGGTAGAAAAAGTAATTCCTAGAAGAAATGGGCTTAGGAAACAAGTTACAGAGGCAAAGGAAGGGCCTTTGGAGCTTGAGGAAGCTGATGGTAACTTGCCTGGGGAGGGGGAAGGGAAAGGCACCAGTGAGCTCCTGGGAGGGAGAGCACAATGGGTCCTCTGTCCTAAGGGTTTTAAGAGTGGAGATCTTAGGAAAGGTCCCAGGGGAGGATCTCATTATAATATTCAGCACCTTTCCAGGTGTGTCTTTTCAGGGTGGAGTCTCCACTGATTGATTGGTGGGCACCAGGGCAGGGGGTCATTATCCAATGCAGCTGGTCCTGAGGTCAGCCATGGGGTTGCTGGTCTGGTTTTGCTGCTTTTCTGGACCTGGAGTTGAAATACAACTGAGACCTAGATATTATCTCTAGGGAGGAAAGGTCAGGGGTCCAAACCCCATGACCGGTGATATGCTAGGGGAGGAAAGATTACCCTGAGGGTGAGGTCCCACCCTACAATTGTCCATTGCTAGGCACCTGGGGCTTTCCACCCTGGGGACCTTCTCTACCTAGCCCATTGTCCTCGCTCTGCTCAGGTCTGTCTAACTGCCTACATTTCCTTCCAAATCCTCCAACAATTCTGAATATACTCTGACTTCTGTTTATCTTACACTTCTTCAGATAAGTCTCCTTAGAAGCTGGTAGTCCACTTGAGACAAGCCACAGCCATATTATGACCCCTAAGACATACCATAGCATTGTAAGGGACTAGAAGAAAACATCAGAAAATCAGATAAAGCTGGATATATGCAAATAACGTTAAAAAAAACCTCTCATTTGAATTAAAACAATGCTGCTTGATTTCATTCATTTCTGAGCTACTGAACCGAATTGATCATATTTTAATTTTTTTCTAATTTAGTAGTTTAAGACTTAAATTTGTCATCCTATAAATAGGGCTGTCCCAGATGAGTCTCTATAATTATTTTGGTTGCTGTGGCCACAAATTTACCCTCCCATTATGTTGGACTGACATTGAGACCATTCTGGACAAAATGCCAGTAATCTTTCTAAAACCAATGTAATCAGCATGTGTTGAGATACAGCTTCAACAAGTAGCCAATGATTCTTTACTTTCTGGAGATTTTGTACTTTGCTGTTGGGCTTCACCATTCCCTCCTATCCCAAACACTGTGCGAGGATCTACCTAGTTTTGAATTAATTTGGTTTTGAGCACTTTCAGAGTATTTCTTCGGATACCTTGGGATCATTAGAGATATCCTGGGGGTTAAGTGCTGGGGGATAGCTGTTACCAAGCTGTGTGCTCTTTCCCTGCACAGTATTTAGAACCCTTGGTTAGTAAATGACCCCTTGAAAGCCTCTGGGCTTTGTAATTCTACCAATGGTATAAAACAGGCCTCTCTGGAGTGCCTCTGCAGCACTGCTTTCTAAGAGCTGTGAGACACAGTTAGTGCTTGAGTACAGAGGGCAATGTTAGACATTTCATGCCCTGCTAGGATGTTCAGAAGCTGCCCTTGATTTGCAGCTGAAGTCCCTATTGGCTTCAGAAGCTTGGCAGGGCATGACTTTAAGTCAGGGCTCCCTGCAGGTGGATCTGCAGGCCTTCTGGAGCAGTGTTTCAATGCACCTTTAAAACCTCGCTGCTGTGTAACTTATCAGGGCCTTGAAAGCATTAATGAAGCTTCTGAAAGGGTCCAGCTGTCCCAGTTTCTCTGGAGACGTAAACGCAGGTGGTCTAACTCCCAATACGTGGCTATACCACCGTGAGGGTCGAGAGACACTTTAATTCAATGAGACCGAGCCAATAATTCAAGTTTCAAGAAGGGAGACAGAGACAAACATGAAGCAAATCACACAGGGTTTATTTACCGGTTCCCAATGGTTCTCGGCACCAGCAGGCCACCCGGAGGATCCGCTGAAAGACACACACGAGGTCTGGGGGTGCGGCCCGATGGCGCCGGTCACTGCAGCCCTCTGGAAGTTCTCCTAGAGAGGTGCGGGCAGAGCAAGGCAAGAGGCAGCTTTCCCGGAGCTGGGGACGAAGTCTGTGGAGGGCAGACAAGCGTCCAAAGATGTGGCCGAAAAGCCGCTGCTTTTAACTGAAGGTGTGGTGCGTCTTCAGTGGGTCTTATCAGGGTCCTACAGAGCGCGGGCCTGCTTGGAAGCCAGGGCTACAAAGTGTTCATCTTATCGTGGCACGTAAGCATCACAGTGACACTCAGTCACACAAAATGAAGTTACTTATTTCAAATCTAATACACACATCAAACTTATATTCCTGACTCTAACACACACACAAATCTATTTCTATAACACCAGCCCGAAGGAGGAGAGCCGGAGGTGCTAGTATCACAAAAAAGAGTGGCTGTTTCCTTGCCTCTCAGGTCTCCCCCACCCGGGATCCAGAACAATGAGTTCCCTTCCTGGGGCTGTTCTGGAGACTTTGACCTCTAGTTTCTACTTTTGCCTTTGGCTGTTTACTGCTGTCAAACCCAGGGTCTCACTGGCCTTTCAGAAAGGCAAATATGGGATTTAGTGCCATTTTTTTGGTGGGCCTTTGGGCTAGGTAACTAACAGCTTCTTTATCTGTGAAATAAAAATTATAATAATGATAGTGCCTGGGGAAATAAATAAGATGGTATTTGTAAAGGGCTTGGTACAATGTCACCCATTTGTGAGAGCTCAGTAAATAGTGGCCACTAATATTAGGAGAGAAGTTTGCTTTCATGATTCCCCAAGTAGGGTGATTTTAGTTGTTCCTTGTCTAAAAGGGGACCTGCCCTCCGGATTCTCTGATACTTGAAATTCTGTAACAGGAAATTCACTCCTTCAAATCAAAATGCCTTGATAAATGTAAACACTTCTATGAGAGAGAACATTCGGGCAGGGCCTGTTTTACATATTAACGAGAATAAATTAGTCTTACTAACAGATTTTGATAAAGATAGATAAGGGCACTGAGCACTTTGGGGAAGAAAAAGTTCTCACTGAATAAAGGAGCAGCAAAGATTATTAGGGCCTGAGACACTATAAACTTCTTCTACTTTGGAATTTTATACAGAGCTCCTCTATTTCCTTGAGTTATGTGTCCCTTTGGGAAGAAATGTCACCTAGTGAGCCATATGTATCTAGTCCCATGATTCTCTCCATTGTTACTCATTAGCTAATTAAAATTTTTTTAGGATGGAACAATCCTTTGTTTTTAGACACTTTCACAAAGCGGTTGTCAATACGTGAACTCTCCAGTGGAGAAGAGCGAACATGAAAATCCGCCTCCGGCCACCAGCAGCTGCTCCGCCCAGGGCCTAGGGTCCTCCCTGCCCAAGTAGTGGGGCGGAGGTGCGCCCTTACCCTCCTTTATTAGCCTATCCTACCGCCTCATGACGGCACTCAGAAGTGTCATCATTTTCTGCTGAAGCAGACATTCTATGAAATCATCATTTTCTCTCTTGTACTTCACTGCGCAGATGCCACCAATTCCATGCGCACGTTCTACTCATTCTGTTTCCAAAGCATGGTGCCGGGACGATTGTCAGCCAGTGGTCTAAGTCAATGCCCAGCCTTTTCTGTACATCAAGGTGCGCTTGTCCACTGGCAGGTCACCAGCACAGGATGGTCCCTCATTAGTTTCTTTGCTTCAGTTAGACGGAGCAAGACTGGAAAGTGTGAGGACAGGGACCCCAGATATGCTCTTATTACTGCATGTATAATGCCATAAAGCTGTAACAAATATTTGTCTTTGAGGGAAGGTAAATAGGTACAATATTTTATAAATCTCTCCCTAGTTAGATATCATTATGAATTATATATATAACTGAATGTATTCAATTTTATATATGTGACTATAAATATATATTTGTATATATATAACACACACTTATATGTATATATTTGTATATTTGTATATGTACACACACACACACACTTGAAAGTGATACATAGTTGAAAGGATATATCCTTAATATTTTCATTCTTGTGAGTATATTTGTTTGGAAGAGAACTTGTATAATTTCAAATTAAATGTACTTATTTTACAAAGAGAAATTTAAGCCTGGCTGGGCGTGGCTCAGCAGTTGAGCATCGACCTAGGATCCAGGTTCGATTCCCGGTCAGGGCACATGCCCAGGTTGCGGGCTCAATCCCCAGTTGGGGGCGTGCAGGAGGCAGCCGATCAAAGACCCTCTCATCATTGATGTTTTCTATCTCCCTCTCCTTTCCTCTCTCTGAAATCAATAAAGATATATTAAAAAAAAGAAAAGAAAAAAGAAATTTAAGGGCCAAAATGGAGAAATTACTCCCTCTAGATCACAGCTAATTATGATAGAGCAGGAACTAAATCTAGAGTCTTTTGTTTCAACATGATATTTACTATTGTCAATGTAAGAAACTTCTAGACCTGTAGAGAATTTTTATGAGTTTATTTGAGCCAAACTGACGACATATGCCTCAGAGAAGAATCTCAAATGCTCTGGATAATAACAGTTTTGCAGCTTCTTTTATGCATTTGAAATTAAGGGAGGAATGTAAGGAAGATTACACGGAGGTCGGTGAAGCAAGGCAGGGATCAGATTACAGGATAGTTAACAAGATTATGTGCTCCCTTGAGGGTCAATGCCCTTTAAAGGGGCATTACTTCTGGTATTTCAAAGGTGTGTTAACCTAGATACACAAGAACAATGGGCAGGGCTGGCTTAAAATCTTTCACTGAAGAAGTTATAGGCCTGGGCATGGTTATCCACCAGTATGTGCCCAGTTAGGAATTTATGATCAGATCCCCCATGAGGTTACTTTTCATAGAACCCCTTTTTTCACCCACACTATGTAGAACTCAGTGTAGCCAAGTAGTTCAAACAATGAATGCCTAGGATAGCTGTGCTGTTTCAATACATATCTACAGATTTTATCTGAAGCCAAGTACTCAAAAAGACACAATTCAATTGCATTAAAATATGTATTTCCTAAAATGAATCTATGTGGTTAAAAGTCAGAATAGTGGTTACTCTTTGGAGGAAAGAGAGTGTCATGACCCAAGAGGATCAGGAAGGGAAATTTTTGGGAAGTTGATAATGTTCCGCTTCTTGACCTGGTGCTGACTACATGGATTAATTTGTAAAAACAAAATAAAACAAAACCATCTAGCCCTCGCCAGTTTGGCCTGGTGGTTAGAGCATCAGCCCTCGGACAGAAGGGTCCCAGGTTTGATTCCGGCCAGTTGCAGGCTCGACCCCTGGTCCTGGTTGGGGCGCATGCGGGAGGCAGCCAATAGATGAGTCTCTCTCACATCAATGTTTCTCTTTCTCTCCCTCTCTCTTTCACTCTCTCTGAAAAGCAATGGAAAAAATATCCTTGAGTGAGGATTAGAAAAAATCATCTAACTGTATACTTAATAATTTGTGTACATATTTTACTCTTTAATTTAAAAAGTTTACTTAGAAGGATGTAGATTGGCTAAGTGCCATCTATATGCAAGACCTTGAGGTGCTATGCTTTACCCACATTAAAGTAAGTATTGAAAGAAGTAGTGGTAGGGCAGAGGCTCATATTTTAGAATTGTCGTATTTAACCCTCCACCTTTGTCCTTTCATTCTCTCTTGAAAGTCCAGTTTCTCCTAGATAAGTGTATTTATTTAAAAAACATTTCAGCCCAGCTGGGTGTGGCTCAGTGGTTGAGCGTCCACCTAGGATCTAGGAAATCAGGGTTTGATTCCCGGTCAGGGCACATGCGGGGGTTGCAGGCTGCAGCTGATCAATGACTCTCTCATCATTGGTGTTTCTATCTCTCTCCCTTCCTCTCTCTGAAAACAATAAAGATATATTAAAAAAAAAAAAAGGAACATTTCAGGTAAAAACCTACCCCTGTGGACATCTTTTGCCCAAAGTATAAGGAAGAACATGGGAGTTAGTAGGTTTCTGATTATTGCCATTAGCCTAGGGTTAGAAAGTTTTTGGTCACTGTATAACCTCCTTCTGTGCTGTTATCAGATCTTTCCACCCTTAAAGGGAATGATAATTCCTTCTCCAGACTTTTGCAAGAACATCGTACGTGGGTGGAGGAGGGGCCAGACCCACAGCCATGAATTGAGCAGAGCTATTTGAGATGTTCAGCATGTTTCTACACCTTTGCTCCTCCCAGCCTGAAAAGCATGTACAAGGCAGGCCCAAGCATATTTTTCTTGAAATGAATGTTAGCACAGAGGGGAGTGGGAATTAATAGGTTTTTATCAGGAAAAAAGAGGAGGAGGCAGCTGAATGCTATTGATGTAGAACTGACTATGGTCTGCCACCCATTTCTCATTCTTTAATCTTTTGCCATGATTTCCACCTTTAAAAGTTTTAAGTAAGGCCTGGCTGGCTTGGCTCAGTAGTTGAGCATCGACCCATGAACCAGGAGATCATGGGTCGATTCCCGGTCAGAGCACATGCCTGGGTTGTGGGTTGGATTCCCAGTGAGGGGCGTGCAGGAGGCAGCCGATCAATGACTCTCTCATCATTGATGTTTCTGTCTCTCTCTCAATCTCCCTTCCTCTCTTTGATATCAATAAAAAACAACACCCACACATTAAAAAAAAAAAGTTTTTAGTAAGGCTTTGTGATGGAAATATGGTATCCTGATAAGCCCACCAGGGTCAATGCAGTTCTTGCACTTATATAGATTTAAAAAATCCAAATAAATGAAAGAAAACCTGGGCTGTTTTAGATATAAAATGACTATCAGCTTTCTAGAAATATAGTGGTAGTTGTCTCAAGATTTTGTATTCCCATTCATGAACTACTTCTTTCTTTTAAAATACATGACAACTCACCACATGAAGCTGCTCTTTTTCTTTGTATCCAGGGTTGCTAAAAAATTCTTTTGAAGTGTAGTATAAATTCCTTCAATTTCCTTTCCCTTTTTTGGTTCAAATAAGGAAAACATTAATTTTAAAAATATATACATTGATTTTAACAATGAAAAATGCTTTCCTTTCATAGAAACATTCAGAAATGACAAGATCCTTGCTGACATTTTAAGTTGGTCCACTGTCTTTGGCTTCCTATTTTTTCCCCAGTTGTATTAAGGCGTAATAGACAAATAAAACTGTAAGATATTTAAACTGTACAACATGATTATTTGACATACATGTATATTGTGAAAGGATTCCCCCCATTGCATTAAGTAACACATCCATCACCTCACATATTTACTTTTTTTTTGGTGGGAATGTTTAGGTTCTATTCTCTTTGTATATTCAATTGTATGATACAGTGTTATTAACTATAGCCCCCATGTTACACATTAGATCATTAGATCCTCAGACTTTATTCACCTGTATCTGGAAGTTTGTACCTTTTTATCAACCTCTCCCTATTTCCCCCACCCCACTTCAGCCCTTGGCAACTACTTTTCTACTCTCTGTTTCTATGAGTTTGACATTTTTTGAGAGGAAACAAAAACAGAGACAAATGAGGATATTACAGTTATTAATGTGAGCGGCTGGTGTAAATGAAATGGAAACACAAGTATTGGCTCAGTACTTATTTTGAGGCTCAGAGATTAAATATTTCTTTCCATTGAATGATATTGGGAAACTCCTTTAAAAAATGTGCGCTTAGAAGCACTTCCATTGAAAAGATTCCGGTGCTACTACTCCCGTCTGCATCCACATTCCAGCCCTATCTCTAGTTCAGAGATCTGAGCGTCAAAGTTAGAGAGATTTTAGAAAATAGGAATTTTTTTCCTTTTGCTGTAACTCAAACCTGAGGGCTTTTCATTTAAGTTGTCATTCCTGGGGGGAAACCTGTCATGCCTCCAAGCCTGATAATGCTTCATTGGCCTGCTGCAGCTAAGAGAACTTTCGCCATAAAGGACTGAGTTGATTTAAATTTAGCTTGAAATCACTCCAGGGAACATGTTGTCAAAGAAGAGATGCATAAATTTCATATTATATTTATATGCTCAGTAATTGGTACACAGCATTTTTATGTTTATCATTGTTGTCAAGGAATAGTCTGACTTAAGATCACCAAAGTTATTTCCATGGCATATGTATAAGTGAGACTCTTATTAATTAATGAGCTGACTGTTTCTTCCTTCCACAGACTTCTCTTATTGTGTTGTCTGGAAAAAGTCATTTATTGTACTTAAAGCAACTAATGTCTATTGGAAATTAAAAGGTAAGAATATTGAATGAGCCCTGGCCAGTGTGGCTCAGTTGGTTGGAGGGTCCTCCCATACTAGGGGTGGTGGGTTTGGTTTCCAGTCAGGGCACCTACCCTGGTCTCGAATTTGATCCCTGAAAGGGTGGGGTGCATCTCGGGGAAGGGGTGCTGGTTGATCTATGTTTCTCTCTCTCTCCCCCTTTCCCTCTCTCAAAAAAAAAAAAAAAAAAAAATCAGGTGAAGATTAAAAAAAAAAAAAAAGAAATTGAGCAAGTCTCCCTTCTCTCCTCAAACTGTGGCTCACACAATTTAGCCTTCTTGGTGTTGTCCCATGCAGTGTTCTTTTAAAAAAGTATGTAAACTTATTGCCAACATTTGAAAATTAGGTGTTTCTCACAAAAATCCAAATTTCTGGCTTCTATTACAAAATTAGGGGCTGGTATTACCAAGACTAACTTCTTCCAGGACAATAACTGGCTGAAGCAGAGCAGTAGCTAAGTTATATACCATAGAACAATGCTAGTTTTTAAAAAAATTACCCATATTAACTTATTTGTATTAATTTGTATAAGTATTATTTGGGCCCTGTAGGCCTGCGAGTTTGAGACTCCTGCTTGTTTGAGGCTGGGGTTAGACAAGGTTTTGAAGGCAGCAAAAGCATTTTGGTGCAGTTGTGCAGAAGGCTGGAATGACCCTCCAGCTTCACAGTCAAGAGCCTAGACTTTGGTTCGAATAACCTTGGAGCTTCATAGTTAAGAGCCTAGACTTTGGTTCAGACAGATTAGGGCTCTAATCTCTGCTCTGCCATTTCCTAGGTCTTGGAATTTGGGAGAAATTGCTTAAATTTTTTTTAAACTGCTTTTTTTGTGTGTAAGTGGAGATAGGATCTCCCTCATAAGGTTGTTTTGAGAAGTATTAGAGTGGATTTATTCCAAAACATTTACTAAAATCCTAAGAAGGGTTGTATATTTACACATTTTCAACACTCATTTAAATATTATCTTCATTATCTGATTAACTTTCTTCCAAGACAGTCACGGTGGTGGCTTTCAGGCTGAATAAAGCTTCCTGTATTGTTTGGCTAGGTTTCTGCATTCACAATAGCCATGCTTACAAGTGACTGTAACTTCACTATAGTGGGTAATAAGAAAAATGTAAAATAAAAGCAAAACTCTAAGAAAGGATCAAGAGCCCTCTTTTTTGTGTGTATGTGTGTACAGAAAAGGGTTAAGTCAATTTTCCTGGACTGGAAAAATAGACTTGACCTAGAAAACCTTTTCATAGGTGCATATCTTACAAATAAAATTGATAATAAGGCCAACAGAAATCTTAGAATAATTGACTGAAGATTCAACCTCCTTCAACTTTTCCTTTAGTCATCTTGTCTGCACAGGTCTGTAAAGTTATTACTATTATTCAAGCCGTAACATCTCCAAGGTCAGCGTTCTCCATCTGGATGCACATTAGAATTACCTGGGAGATTAAAAAAAAATAGCAATGCCCTGGCCGGTGTGGCTCAGTGGTTAGAGTGTCTGCCTGCACACTGAAGGGTCTTGGGTTCAATTCCTGGTCAAGGACACGTACCTTCATGGCAGCTTTCCTCCCTGCCCTTGGATGGGGTGCCTGTGGGCGGCAACCAGTTGTGTGTCTCTCTCACAACGATGTTTCTCTCCCTCCCTCCCTCCCTCTCTCCCCCTATCCTTCCTTTCCTTCTACTATCTCTGTAAAAGCAATGGAAAAAATATTCTCAGGTGAGCATTAACAACAACAACAACAAATAGCAATGCGCAGGCCTTACTTCCAGGACTCTGATTTAATTGGCCTGGGGTGTGGCCTGGACATCAATGTGAGCTTCTGCCCCATGGCCTTATGTTAGGACTGGGTGTTAGTGTCAGGAAGGAAGATAACTCTCAAAAGAGCAGAGCCTAGCCCTGGTTGGTTTGGCTCAGTGGTTAGAGCATCGGCCTGTGGACTGAAGTGTCCCGGGTTCAATTCCAGCCAAGGGCACATACTTCGGTTGCAGGCTTGATCCCGGCTCCTGGTAGGGGTGGGCGGGAGGCAAGCAATCGATGTGTCTCTCTCACATTGATGTTTCTCTCTGTCTCTCTCTCTCCCTTCCACTCCCTCTGAAAAGCAATGAAAAAACTGTCCTCAGGTGAGGATTAAAAAAAAAAGAAAGAAAGCAGAGCCTGGCCAAAGGTCTGTCTCTATTATACCAATCTCCTATTCCCGACATTCACAGAACTACTTCTGCTGGCTGTAGTGGACTGATCTTTAACTTATTTAAGTACAAAGGAGAGAGAAATGGGGCAAATGGTTAGTCAGCATTCCAGGAAGAGAGGGACATGTCTGTAACAGTAAAAAACATTTCAAGAGTACTTCATACTTTGCACAGTAGATCTCATTTGGCCATACTAAAAATCTCTGAGATGCATATTATTATTATTCCCACTTCATGGGCAAGTAAAAGAATTTATAACAGGTATAACAACTTGTCACATTTTTATGATATTTGAAATTAAGTTGAATCTATTTCTGAATTCCTGTTTGCCAAGATCAATAAACGATTCAATACAAATAACTCATCTGCCATCGACTTGCATGAGAACCCTGGCCTTATGCACAGGATGGGGAGGGCTGTGTCTTTGAACTACAGTGGTCACCGTTGTCAATCCGCTCCTCCCTCTACTCGATACCCTTGTCACGCCCCCTGGCCCTTTGCTATTCAGCTCCAGGTAGACCGCAGAGAAACCCTTCACCAAGGTCGTCTCTAAGTTCAGCAGGCTTGCTCACGGAGGGCCCCATTGCTGTTCCCAAGGCCCTTGACCTCCACAGGCTTCCAATGCTCCAGCCCTCCTTCAACATGCTGGGCACTTCCCGAAGCTAGTGGAGGCTTCTCTTCCTCATAAACCTCCTCCCTCTCCTCTCCCAGTCTTGCAGGGATCCAACAACTCTTGGGAGTCCAGGTGAACCCTCCTTTCCTTGGAGGCAAAGAAGCCTTAGTATCATTACAAAACACTGTTATCTCTCCTGGAGCAAAGGAATGCAAAACTCAGAACACAAACACCTGAATGTATTTCCTGAATGGGGAAATAGGGTTCTTTTTATTTTGGTGATGAATTCACTGCAGCCCAAAAGACACAAATTATTTATAATGCACTCTGGTGTAGTACTAGAAGGCTTTCAAAGCAAGTGAGATTGCTTTCTGGGAACTATTCTTTTCATCAGAATTAATTCAGTGGCCCAAATGGGTCTTGGTACTTCATAAGTCCAAAAATAAAATGATACCGTCACTGAAGAGGTTTGAAATTGGACACTATATCAGGTCTTTAAAATTTTTTTTTTTTTTTAATATATTTTTATTGATTTCAGAGAGGAAGGAAGAGAGAGATAGAAACAGTAATGATGAGAGAGGGTCATCGATCGGCTGCCTCCTGCACGCTCCCTATTGGGGGATTGAGCCACAACCCAGGCATGTGCCCTGATTCCTGGTTCATGGGTGGACGTTCAACCACTGAGCTGCTCCAGCCGGGCTATCAGGTCTTTTATAAGTAAAAATAAAACTTCAACCTTTAATGAAGCTTCTTTGAAACAACTGACTTTTCATGGATAATTCTTTAACATCTCCCTTCCCTTTTAGATTTGTTTTTCTGAGATTTCTTGAGTACTAAAAGTTAGTGGCCTTTGTCATTGATTCTTATTCTGATAGTCACATACCCGGCTCTTGAGCCAGAGGAGTATCTTTGGTGAACAAAGATTTACAGATTTGGGGGAAACCCTTGGAAGATCTAAAGGGCATCTATTGCCCCACTCTCAGCTGTGGAGACCTCAGCTATAAATATAAATACAATCCAGGTGGTTTCTAGCTCAACTATCCAGTAATAGATACTTCTAATCACAGAGCTCTACCCTGTTTATCCTTTTTGAAAATTAGAAGGGCAACCCTAGCTGGTTTGGCTCAGTGGATAGAGTGTCTGTCCAGGGACTGAAGGGTCCCGGGTTCGACTGCAGGCTCAATCCTCGCTCCAGTCGGGGCGCATTTGGGAGGCAACCAATCGATGGGTCTCTATCACACTGATGTTTCTCTCTCTTTCTTTCACTCTCTCTGATAAGCAATGGAAAAAATATCCTTGGGTGAAGCTTAAAAAGAAAAAAATAAAACAAAATAGATAAATAAAAAAAAAAGAAAATTTAAAGGGCAGACCTTTTTTGAGACCGAAGGACTGCTGTGGGGTCTGATGAATGGTGGTAAGAAAAGAAGGAGCACAGAAATGGAAGTTTATACTATATGATGGAAAAATGTGGGGTCATTGATAAAATGGACTCTGGGAAAGACTGAAGACTCCTTGACAGGAAGAAAAGAGTAGGCCTCTTGTTGTTCTAGAGGACTTACAAATTGGACCCATCAATAATAATAACTGAGACTTACTGAACACTAATCCTCACAAAAACTGTATGGGACAAACCCTATTATTAGTCCCATTTTGCAGGTAAAGAGTGGTTCACTGGGAGGTTACCAGTCAAGGCTGTGTTGCAGAAATTACATAGCTCGGAGAGTAAGAGCTGGGATTTGAACTCAGGCAATGTAGCTCTTAATTATGATGGTTGCCTGTGTAGGCTCATTGGCTTTATCACTGGGAGGCTCTGGAGGGGGAACTTGCTGAAAATACTGTCTGTCGTTCGGTAACATCAGCAAGGCTTCCCTGTGCAGCGTTGCCCTCCCAGCCCAGCTTGCTTACGACACACCTTACACTCTGAAAGTGTTCGAAGGCAGCAGCAAGAGCGAAACAGTTCCTTTTTTAACCTCCCGCACGGTCGGTCAAGTAAAACAGTTACCTTAATCATCTCAGGGTCCAGGGGTTGGAACTTCGCTTTTCCCAAGAGATGACAATCTGGGAAGGTTCTTAACTAAGAAAACACCTTTGCAAAGGGGTAAAAAATTGACTACTTAGTGTCTGTCAATCCAGGGGGCCCAGGACCTTTGGATTACTGACACAGGTCATCTACTTTGGCAGTCATAGAGGATTTCTGGAGACTGGCACATTTTTGTTAACTGTCTTTTAAACCGCCAGACATACGGATGTAGACTTGACATATTAAAATATAGTTAAAAACTGCTGGGGCAGCCCGGCGGGATGTGGCTCAGTGGTTGAGCATCGATCTTTGATCCAGGAGATTGTGGTTCGATTCCCAGTCGGGGCACATGCCCGGGTTGCGGGCTCGATCCCCGGTCAGGGGCGTGCAGGAGGCAGCCCATCAATGACTCTCTCATCATTGATGTTTCTGTCTCTCTTTCCCTCTCCCTTTCTCTCTCTGAAATCAATAAAATATATTAAAAAAACCCCAAACAAACCAAAAAACTGTTGGGGCATTTTTGGGTAAAGTGACACACATCCAAGAACAAAATCATACAAGTTCATGTCCATTTTATTCAGAACACCAATAGTGTGGCTACTGACCAGTTCAATCAAGTGTCTCCTGTTTCTCAGACTACATAATTTCTTAACACATTTTGCTCTAATAGTTTTTGCTATACACCGAATTCCAGAGGAGAGTGTTAAGAATTAAAGTGCTACTATATTTAACATTTGATGTTTGTGGGTATTAATGACTTGTGTCATGTAATAAAGAGGGGACCACTCCTGGGGCATTCACATTCTTTGCTTCCAATAATTCCTTTTTTAGAGTGTCTTGTCCCCAGAGCCACTTCCAGCTTATACCTGTTCTTCTTTTTCTGTGCAAACTCTTCCCTTTGTTAACAATCTTCTTTTCTGAATTATCACTTATTGAAACCTTTGCTATCCTTCAAGGACCATTTGAAAGGCAAATAAAGTTGTTTTTTAAATTTTAATTTGTAAGGTCATAGTTCTCATACTTTTTATTTTCTGTTGTAACTGGGGCACTTATCTAACTATTGAGCAACATAACTATACAAACAAAAAGGGACAACAAGGAAAAGACTTCCCACGACTGGTTGGCGAGGACAGGAGCCCAGGTGAAAACCAGCTCACTCTGAGGCAGCGCGGCAAAGGCACTCGGGCACAGCAATACCCTTGTCTCATTCGCCTCCTGGAAGGGACTGTGCTGGAAGAAAAGAAGTTGCAGGTCTCTCTTCTAGCACCTCCAATTTTCTTTTTCTGTTTTTTTTTTTTTTTTAAATCCTCACCCGAGGACATGTTTTTTTAAAAAATTGATTTTTAGAGAGAGAGAAAGAGAGAAAGAAACATCGATGTGAGAGAGAAATATCCATCGGTTGCCTCCCCTACTTGCCCTGACTAGGGATAGAGCCAGAAACCTAGGTACGTGCCCTGGCCGAGCATTGAACCCGCAACCTTTTGGTGCATGGGAGGATGCTCCAACCAACTGAGCCACCTGGCCAGGACTCCAATTTTCCAATTTGATAAGTAGTAAGGATTTTGATTATAAAGAGTCACATAAGTAGTAAATCAGTTTTAAAGAATGAAATTTGAAGCTACTGGTCAAAGTGTTCCATCAACTTACAATTCCCATGGTCAGTGAAATCGGATGGCAGCAGAATCAGTGCAGGTCTGTTAATCAGCCTCCTAAACATTGTTAATGGTAGGTTGTATTTTTATTTTTATCCTAATTTTAAAAACTTTCTTATTTAACTTAATTTGCCTTTCAGGTTAAGATATTTCTAGACTTAAACATTATTTTTATAAAGTTGTCACCTTTATGTTGATAAAATATACAAATTTTGAAGTATTGCTACATTTTTATTTAAACTGTTTGTAATATATCATCCAAATGTTCCCTTACAATATATTCTTTTTGGACTGTATTTGTTATTAAAGAAGTTCCTGTAATAGTAAGGTACCCTGCAATCATTAAGTAGAACATACTATGCTTTCAATTGGAAAATTGGAATTTTGGAAAACTTGTATCTGGGACAGGAGCTTGATAGCTTAACAGTACTTAAAGACTTTCTTTGGATGGGTTTTGTGGTGATATTTGCCAACATAATTTAAAAATTCCATAATAAAATATATCAGCTTTTAGAAAAACTACAGACAGTGAATTAATAGTTTCCTCCGAGTGACCAGTGAATATTATTACAAAATCCACTCAAGGTAATAGACCAATATACCTGAAGATATACCAAAAAGTTCATTTGGTATATATACAATATACCAAAAAGTTCATTGATATGGTTTCAGATCCGTACTGTAATTAACCTTGAAGAAACTACAATTTTTTAAGTTTTGGTGTAGTATCAGAGAATAGTCACAACTGTACCAAAAAATTTAAAATATAAAACAACTCTTTAAAGGCATTGGAGAGCAACAAGACATCTAGCAGTTGAGAGACCAAGATCCAAGAAAGAAAGGGAAGACATGGAGGTAAGCCAGGAATTCTCTGCTACTTTTCCCCTCAAGGCATTTCCAATTTGTAAACTGCATTGAACTCTGATGCCTAATGTGAAGCGAATGCTAAGATGTTAAAAGATTAATCAAAGCTTTTGGTAGTATGGCGCTGGTGAGATAAACACTGGAATTTGGGCCACCAAGGAGGAGGAATGGTTACACCTTTTGGTAGGAATATACCAGATGAACCTGAAACATCTTGTAGTGCCAGAAGCAAGGAAGTGCTTAAAACAAAGACAAAAACAACCCCCCCCACCCCAAGGGTGTATGACAAAGGGACTTAGGAACCAACTGAAAGACCTCCTAATGCCAAAGCTAGATTCACTTGAGCAATAAATTAAGTAGTATTGAATTATAACCCAGACTATAAAATAAATATCCATTATTCCATATTGACATAAATAAGTTATTGAATAAGTAAATAAGTAGGGGTAAAGGGTTAAATCTATCCATGCAGAAGCATTCCCTCACTCAAACCCTCAGGAGGTGGGGTATAAAACTTCCTACTCCTTAAGTGTGGGCTGTGCATAACAACTTCCTTATAAAGAGTACAGAATGAAAAAGGGAAAAGCAATGACTGCTGTGGAGAAGAAACCTGACAAACACTACTTCAGTCAGGTGATCAAGATTAATATCAACATAAATCATGCTGATGGTATAATGTGAGGAGAATGGCCCTTTATCTCTGTAGTCTTGCCCTCAAGACCCATAACCCCAGTGTAATCATGAGAAAATATCAGACAAATCCCGATTGAGGGGTGTTATACAAAATACCTGACCAGTACTTCTCAAAACAGTCAAAGTCACCAAAAACAAAAACAATGTCTGAGCAGCTACGGCAACCAAGAGGAGCCTACATGCAGTGTGGTGTTCTGGATGGGATTTGGGATCAGAAGAGGAACATTAGGTAAAACTAAGGAAATGTGAATAAAATATGGATTTTAGTTCATAACAGTGTATCAATAATGACTAATGGTTATAAATGTACCATCCTAATATAAATTGTTAATAATATGCTAAAATGTGTGCGGGATATGTAGGAGCTCTTTGTACTATCTTTGCAATTTTTAAGTAAATCTATTCTATAATTTAAAAGTTTATTTAAAAAAGAGTTCAAAAAGTACAAAGTTTATTGGAGATACGAATGTAAACAAAAAATTTATACTGTGTGGTGAGTATCCTAATAAAGGTTAATGTTTGGTGGGATGGGATTACGGAAAAGTAAGAGGCCTCTGGGAAAGGTGGAGGAGATTTTACCACAAAGGGGAAAACATTTGATCTGAGGCTTGAGGAAAAAATAGCAGTTGGTCAACTAGAGACAAGAGGGGAAAGAAGCACTTGTCTTGTTCAGTTTGCATTTACATAACTGTCACTGAGGTGTGAGAACAGATATGCATTTTCTCCATTTTTAGATTCTTCTTGGCATGCCTTATCTTTTTTTTTTTTTTTTTTTTTAATTTTTTTGATTGATTTTAGAGAGAGACACACACGTACACATCTATTTGTTGATTCTTGTAAGTGCCCTGACCGGGGATCGAACCTGCAACGTTGGCGTATTGGGACAACACTCTGGCCAACTGAGCTACTAGGTCAGGGCCTTGGCATGCCTCATCTTAATGTCTGTTTCTCTTGACGGGACTCTGACCTATGGAATTATAGTCCTTTGTCCACTGGATTATCCAGTTATTAGAAAAATGAAATTAGCAGAAATGGTTTTAAATTGGATTTTATAATTCTGTTCTTGATCTAAAGGCCTGAAATCCAATGTAAAGATTTTGTTGTCACAAACCATTTGATTGTGCTCTCCCAGGGATTTTGACCTTGAACTAGTGAAGTTTGATGGCAGATAGTTCCTTGTGGTGGTGGGTTGTCCTATTCGTTGTAGGATGTTTAGCAGCATCCCTGGTCTCTACCCTCTAGATGACAATAGAATCCCCCCTCCCCACCCAACAACCGAAAAGTTCTCCCAATATTGACAAATGCCCCCATGAAACAGAGAAATGCTGATCCTTTTAAAACTCAGGTTGTAAAGTTAATTGTAGGCCCTAAAGGCAAGTACTGCTAAGGGAAAGTTAAAAGTTTAAAATACCCTGAGGATGCATTCCATAGTACTCAAGATCTCAAGATCTCCTCAGGATAAATTGCATCTTGGAAGGTCTGATTTGACTGCAGTGCCAGAAACTAAATGCAGAGTTTATACCTGCCTTAGGAGCACCTGGTTCCCAGGGATTCCTGTGATCATATCTTTCAGTCCTAAAAATGTCAGGAAAGTCCTAATTTTATTGAGCTTTTTTTCAATCAGTGAGACTTGTTTGATTTCCTGTAGTTTCTTTAAACCTCTGCCAAGACTTTTCATATGACTATATTTGCACATCAGGAGGATTCCCCTATCATATTATACCTGGTGTCCCCCTTTTGGTGTGGAAAACATGGCTGCTGAACTGATTGTCCCTTTAGGTTCTGGCCCTGACCACGTGCCAAGGACAGGCAGCTGACTTATGACGCAGGAGCTACCTGGTCATGAGGCTGACAAGTCAAAAGTTGTTTAAAAAAAGCAAAAAAAGGGAGGTGGGTCATAAATACCCATAAATGTTCCTCCCTTTTGGGTTGCATTGTTATTACATCAGAAGCATATTGGAGCAGTCTGGTCGGTGGGATACCTTGATGTCTTTGGGCACTTTTTTGATGGTTTGAGCCTGGCTCTGTTTTGCAAGGGGCAGAGATCCACATAAGCTTGCTCAAGCAAAAGGAGGATTATTGGTAAGATATACTAGGTTAGGAAGTAGACTTAGAGCATGGTCAGGAATTTAGGCAGTTTCATGAACCTTTGCCTATCTCTCCCCTAATCTTACCCTCAATGCTGGAAAAGTGTTTGAGAAACCAAGTGGAGGACAGTGTGGCTAGACTGTCATATGAGATTCAAAGGATGGCCATGGGCTGGATTGTGCAAGAGCTCATAGACCATGCTAACACTTTTGAATTTTATTCCAGGAATAATGGGAAAACTATTGGAGTGTTATAACCAAGTGATTGTTATGGTCAGCATGACTTCCCCAAATTATTCTGAAAGCAGAGGGAGAAGCTTTGTAAAGGCCATAGTGTGACAGGATTGGGCTGAGGGAAATAAAGAGAGCCATGAGGGCATATAGAAGGGCCTCCTGGCCGGCCAGATCTCAGAGGAGCTCATCCAGCTAAAAAAAACACTGCAGAACTGCTGCTTAACTCATAGCAACTATAAGTGAGAATGCTGATGAAGATCAGGTCAAAGATTGGCTGGAGCAGTTGAGGTGTCACTTTACATTTTGCTAATTGATGACACTGAAATGTCTGAATTAGAAAACAGGGTCTTTGGTGAGATTGAGTTCCTAGACACCAAATGCTATGTGGGAATACAGAGCCTACTGGCCTGTGTGAAACACCTGAAAGGCCAGAATGAGGAAGCCCCGGAGAACTTGAAAGAAGCTGATTTAATCCAAGGAGAACATGCCAACCAATCAGACATGAGAGGCTGGTTACCCAGGGCAGTGATGCCTGGCTGTGTTATCACCTGGGCAGGCTGGCAGAAGCCCAGATTCACCTGGAGAAGGTGGAGAACTCTCGGGAAGCTTGCCAGTCCGTCCTGCTATAGAATGAAGTGTCCTGAGGTGGACTATGAGGAAGAATGGTGGGCCTCGCTGAAATGTGGAGGAAAGAATTATGAATAGGGCAGGGCTCTGGAAGTGGACCCTGAAAACCCTGAATTCAGCATTGGGTATGTGATCACCACCTATGGTCTGGACAGCTTTAACAAAGCATCACAGATTAGTGCGACTTTCTTTGCAACCCCTAACAAAGGCCATCAGGCTAAATCCAGAAGATGCATATATTAAGGCTCTCCTCACCCTGAAGCTTCAGGATGTAGGACAAGAAGCCGAAGGAGAAAAGTACATTGAAGAAGCACTGAACAAGTCCTAGCAGACCTACGTCTTTCAACATGCGGCCAAGTTTTACCAAAGGAAAGACTCCTGGACAAAGCTCTTCGGCTCTTAAAAACGGCCTTGCAGGCAATGCCCCCCTCTGTCTTCCTGCATTATCAGATAGGGCTTTGCTATAGAATACACGTTTTTCTTTTTAAAAATTTTTATTTATTGATTTTAGACAGAGGAAGGAAGGGAAAAAGAGAAAGACATCCAATTGTTCCACTCATTTATACATTCATTGGTTGATTCTTGTATATGTCTTGAACAGGGATCGAACACAGAACCTTGGTGTACTGGATGACACTCCAACCAACTGATATACCTGGCCTGGGTGATCACAAGTTTTTCAAATATGGAAAGCTACAAACTGGCAGTCTAGAGGACAGACTAGAGAAAATGCTCACAGAATGTCAAAATTAGCCGTATCTCCTTTTAAACTTGCTCTGGAACAAACATCCACACTTGACATTGCTTATATAATTCTAGCAGATAATGTACATAGAAGCAGGCAACTACAGAAAAGCTGAAGATGCTTGTAAAAAAGTTATGCATACCCCTGCCGGCGTGGCTCAGGGGCTGAGCATCGACCTATGCTCTGGGAGACCACGGTTCGATTCCCGGTCAGGGCACGTGCCCTGGTTTCGGGCTCCATCCCCAGTAGGGGGCATGCAGGAGGCAGCCGATGGATGACTCTCGTCATGATGTTTCTATCTCTCTCTCTCCCTCTCCTTTCCTCTCTCTGAAATCAATAAAGATATATTAAAAAAAAAAAAAAGCAATAGAAATGGGAGGGATATCATTTGTAAAGGACAAAAGTCTCATTTCTTTGGAGAAATAGGCTTTAAAGAAGCTTCAGAGAAATGAACTAGATGAAGAAAGCCTGAGCATCCTTGGGTTCATGCGCAAATTGAAAGGAGAAATGAATAAAACCCCGGAATATAATGAGCAGGCCCTGGGGCTGGCTGCTCACTTTGAGAACCCTGTGGGGCACGTTCCTGAGGCACCGAAAAGTAGACCACTCTCGCCTTTCACTTGATTTTAGGTTAACAGGTACTAACCCTCTTCCCTGCTTATTGCTTTCAGAAGCATATTATGCAATTCACTGTAATGATGTAATTTTTGAACAATTACTCAAACCTGGTAAAATATTAGTTGAATTCAGAAAATAATGAAACAGCCCTACCCAGTGTGGCTCAGTTGGTTGGAGTGTTGTCCTGTACACTAAAAGGTTGCGGGTTCGACCCCCGGTTAGGTTGCATATGGGAGGCAGCCCAATCCACATTTCTTTCACATTGATGTCTCTTTCTTCCTCTCTCTAAAATCAATAAAAACATATTCATGGGCAAGGATTAATAAAGAAAGAAAACAGTGAAACAATATGTATGTCTTTGTGGGTGAGAGAGAAGGAAAGAGGCAGAGGAGAGGAAAGAAGCAGAGAGACAGAGGGAGGGAGGGAGGCCACTTCTCCGTGAACGTTATATAATAGAAATAACATTTCTTTCAGTAGATGTGTAGCAAATAAAACACTGCACTTACATTAAAAGAAGAAGGGCCTCTAAGTCAGTATGGGGAGTTAGGGAAGGCTTCCTGGAAGAAGAGATATTTCAGATGAGACTGGAAAGTTGAATAGGAGTTAACTAGATGAAGAGAAGCTTTAGGAGGGGAAGAAATGTTCGAGGCAATGGGAATAATAGGAGCAAACACTGGGACATGGAAGAGGAACTATTCTTGGGGAACTTACGACTTAATGCAAATTTCATAAACTTAAAAAAAAATTTTTATTTTAATATAATTTCAAACTCACAGAAAAGTTGTAAGAAACTCCCACATACTCTGCCCATTTGCTTTCCCCTCTTCCTAACACACATTCCCCAAATTACTTGAGAACAGATTGCAAAAGTCATGTTCCTGAACCCCTAAATAGTATTTCCTAGGAACAAGGATATTCTCTTATAACCAATACCAGACAATTTAACATTCTGACACTATTATCCAAGCTACAGTCCATAGTGAAATGCTACTTATTTCCCCCAAAATGTCTTTAGAGCTATATTTCCCCCAGTCCAAGTCCAACTCAAGGCCATGTGTTACATTTAGTTGTCTCATCTCTAAAAAGTTTTTCAGCCTTCCTGTCTTTCATGACCTTGCCATTTTTGAAGAATACAGGCTGATTATTTATAGAATGACCCTCCATTTATGATTGTCTAATGCTTTCTCATGATTAGATTCAGGTTATGCATTTTTGTCAGTAATACCATGTGGTTATCTGTTGAGTTTACCACATTTCTGAAATCTTGATGCTTTAACACCTGCCCTATGTGCATATGCTGGACACACCTTGTTCTGGGCAACCTGACAATATGCCCGGGTCCCCTTGCCTTGGCCTCCTGCCTCCCTCCATGTCTCCCCGTGAGAGTTCTCTCCAGGGAGTGGTTTTCAAATATAAGTTAGCCAATCCGAAACCTGCTTACCCTGTCTGCGTGTCCCTTCCCTCTGAAACCACAGCAGAGGCGCTTGTCCACAGTTCCCCCCTTTCTCTCCCAGAGTGAAGACTTCAGTGGTTCCCTGTGTGACCCCCAAAGGTGTCACCTGTATTCCCTCTCTTGGGACCTGTGAGTATAATAAACTATCTTTTCAATGGCAGCTGTCTCCTGATTTGTTGACCTTCCCATACCTAAATAATAATTAAGCCTATTAAAACATTTGCCAGTTTCTCTTTTTATTTTATTTTTTTTAGAACAATAAGCACCCTTATTACATGATCTAAGATAGGAGGGAGGGGAATTTATTTGCCTTTCTGAGCCTTGATTTTCCTCAGCTAGAACTCCAGCTCCTTGCCCTGCAGCACATAGCCCTCCACTCGGCCACATTGGCCTGGTTTTGGAGCGATGAAGTAAAAAGCTTGCCTTGCTGGAACTGCTTCTCTAGGAAACTGCTGACTTTGGCATTCTTTCTCCTTTCATCATATTTTTTCTGACTTTTCTTTGATTGTTTTTTTTGTTTAAAATCTCTTCCTCCTCAGGAGTCGGCTTGGTCCCCTTCTTGCGGCCCAGAGGCAGCGCATCGTGGGACTCCTGGGAACGGTGGGCTGCCCATGAGCACAATGCAGCTCTTTACTAGGGTCTTGGAGTGGGCCAGTGTGTTGTTGGATGAGCTGTAGTTAACACTAGTAATCCTTGTTTTGCACGTACAGTACTCTGAGCCCCAGGAGAAGTTGCCCATGCCCAGCCTCAAGGCGCTGAGCTTCCTGTTGCCTCCCGGCATGCACACGGGCTGTGGACGTTTGGCAGGGGCCTTAGTGTTGTCAGCAGGGCGTCCTTGCTTATATTTTGCTTCTTCTGGTAGGACTTTCTCGTCCCCAGTCTTGCAGTGCTTGTGCCAGTTGTCCCGAGGGATACCCATGGCTTGGCGCTGGCTGCAAAGAGCACTCTTTTAATTAATAAGTAATTTGTGGGGAGATACTTCAAACTTTTTTTCAAAACATGTTTTTATTGATTTTAATTGAGAGAGAGAGGGGGAAGCATCAATGGGCGGCCTTCTGCATGCCCCCTACTGGGGATCCAGCCTGCAACCTGGCAGGTGCCCTGATGGGGAATTGAACACCTTGACTTTTGGTGCATGGGATGGTGCTCAACTGAGCCACACGGTCCAGGGCATTCAAACTATTTTGTGTGTGACCAGGGTGGATAAGAAGAAATATTTTTTACATGGTGACACACATATATGTACATATATCTGAAACGAGAGTTTAGTGAAGCAATACATATCCTTTCCATATGAAAGTCTTTTTAGTTTCTATTCTGCTTCATTTGAAAATAATTCTGTCTTACCTACTAAATTGATTGCACAACCCCCTAATGGGTAACGAGTTTTATTTGAAAGCACTAGTCTGATGGAAATATCACTTTGGATCATTTGCTTGAAGAAAGGAAAATAGACGC
Organism: Miniopterus natalensis; assembly: GCF_054644295.1. Classification (NCBI taxonomy): domain Eukaryota; kingdom Metazoa; phylum Chordata; class Mammalia; order Chiroptera; family Miniopteridae; genus Miniopterus; species Miniopterus natalensis. The sequence goes on from NC_142088.1 coordinate 42,980,422, forward strand.
ACAGAAGGGGTGAGGGGGCAGGGGACGGGGCACACAAAATTGACAGCTAGCAGCCCGTTGAAAGGCTCTTGCCGTAACTCAGATGAGAGAGGTTGGTGGCTGCAGGTAGTGAGGTTGAGAGAAGTAGGTGGGTTTGAGAGAGAAATGAGTGGATTACGGAATCTGAGTTAACAGAATTTCATGATTGATTGCATACAGGGGCGAGCAAAAGAGGGAAGAGTCAGAATGACAAGTAAGGCCTTGGCCTCCGTGGTGGATGATGGTGCCTCTTGCTGAAATAAGGAACACTTGCAGGTCTATGGTTCAGGCTCCATCATGTTGTTTGTGGTTTTAGGCACATTGGATTAGAGCCATTCAGTGGGCAGTTGATTCCATGGCACTCAGGAGATAAATCTGGGTAGAATTAATAGAAAATTGAAGTTGGATTTTACTCAAGGAGATTTTACAACTTCATCACCATTGCAGAAAGCAGAAATTGGTTCAGGATAGGAAAAATGCTCTGGAAATATTTCCAGTAATTTGGTGTTGAAACGCATAAGTAAAATAATACAATCAAAATTATATCAAGGAAGTCAATTGACATGATTTGTTTAGAATCAATTTCACGTTCAGCACTTTCCTCTCTCCTTTGGTTAACCATTCTGCCAAGTCTTATATACACATATGTAGAGAGAAATGTGGAAAATAAATTATACTTTTGCATTACATAGAAACAATGCCGGCTTACATCACAACCGCGTTAACCTGGGCTTTTTCAGATGCTGGTCCTTGGGTTTAATCTTCCAAATACAGCAACTAGCATTCTCACGTGTTAGACACCGGAGACAAACCCGCGCGTGGCGCGGGCTGCAGAAGATGCCCGTTTCCAATGGTACGAGTTTGAGGGGAAAAAAGTGTTTTCCCGTGGAAAAGGGCATGGGTGTGTGAGTTTACATACACAGTGCTGGAAACGACGGTCCTCGCCGGCAGCCGCCTCTCGCCCCAACCTGCATCTGCTCGCTCCCTGGGGCTCCCTCCCCCTCCGGCTCCCGCGTTACTCTGGGATTAGCGGCGGGGCGGCCCTGCGCTCAGGCGCAGCCGGCTCCCGCGGGCCCGAGCCCCGCTGTGCAACCACGTCAGGAATTCCAGTAAGTTGGCAACACAGGAGCACAAAGACAGCAACAATGAGGAAAACCCTTCAGTGCAGAAAGGAATGTTTGCAGCCCCGGCTGCTGTAGTGAAAGGACACGCGCGCGCGCGCGCACACGAGCCCGCGCCCGCGCCCCCTCACGCGCCCACGCGGGGCCTGGGAGGACCCCCACTTCCGCGCGTGCGGCACCCACGCGGGCCCGGCGCCGCCCTTTGCAGCCCGCGGTGCGGGGCGCTCATTGACTATGCAGCGGCCCCCGCGGGCGTCCCATTGGCCTGACCCCGGCGCGGTCTCGTACCATCGCCCCGGCCGCCCGGAACCGGCATAAATCACCCGCGGAGACCAAAGCGCAGCTTCTCGCCCCCTCGCAGTTTCCCTCCTCCCTCCCGACTCGTCCCCCTCCCGTCCCGGCCCCCACTACCCTGGGGTCCCCAGCCCTGCCTCCTGCTCCCAGCTGCACAGCAACAAACTGGGCTGGGCGGCAAGCAACGTGCCAGTGACTCTGGGCAGAAAACTCTGGGCTTCCAAATTCAGAAATCTGGAAAAGACAGCCACGAACTCTCTCCCGCCCTTTCTTAACACCCGACTCTTTTTTTTTTTTTTTGACTTTGACATGTCAACTTTTTATTAACATCTTACGCATAGATGCTGTTTGTTACAGTTACATTGGCAAGAACCCCAATATGCTGTCAGAGTCCAGCCAGTTAAATTAGCCCTACTCCTTTTAAGTCTTAGTTTTCTCTTTGTGTCTATTTCTCCCTCTTTCTTTGTGCCTTTCAAAAGTAATTCCTATCACCGCCCCCCCCCCCCCAGCTCCCCAAAGCGTCACCAACCTCTAAAGCCCACGGAAGGTACTCGATGCGCACTGCCGGGAACAGCAGGGCCCAGGTGGGCGGTGCCCTGGGGAGAAAGGGTGGCATTAAGTGGCAGCTCTTGCCCGTGGGGAGGGTGAGACGGAGGACCCTGCCCGGGGATTTCGTGGAAACAGGGCTGCCGCCCCGGCGGACAGAAAGGGCCCCTGCCTCTTTGGACCGCGACCCAGTGCCTGGGGCCCCCATGCGGAGTTGGTCTAGGGACCGGGGCCAGAGATTCTGGGGTGATCCTAGGCCGGGAAACACCCCCTCCTCACACAGGGCTCCCAGGGCCAGGAACTCGTTTGCACCAACCCCCCTTTTTTCCTGCCGCCTCTGGTGTCACACAGCAGCTGAGGACGATGCTCGGAGGGTGGGTGTAATAATGTTCACTCGCAGTGCCCTTGGGGGCCACCCTCCCCCTCCGCCAGCCAGTCTAATGCAGCCCCCCAAAAGGGAGCCTCGGGTTTCTCTGAACCCCTTGTGTTCCTCCTTTACCTCCCAGGGGCACCAGCACGATCGATGGAAGAGTCGTTCATGTCTTTCACTGCGCTTTAAAACGAGCAGACTTGTAAGAAGCGCTCTCTCGCTGTGGCACCTGCAGACGTGGTGCTCCGGAAAAGCCGACAAGGATCCGGCCTCCTCCGCAACGCTGAGCCACCCCCCCCTCCAAAACTAATAAAAAACAGGGCACCCCATCTCAGCGCCTCAGCTTCCTGGGGGAAGCCGGGGTGTCCGAGAGGACCTGGGGATGGCAGACTGGAGAAGGGCCCCAGCAGGCTCTAGGCCCCTTCCCTTCTCTTTTTTCCCTAAGACCGTGTCGGTGGCACATTTTTCGGTGGACAGCTTAGCCGACTTCCGTGCGGAGGAAAATCTTGCGGAGCGGCTCGTGCCCTCGCGTAAGTGTGTCAGTGTGTCTTCGCGTGTGAGTGTGTGACTGAGAGGAGTCCGCGCGCGCATGAGTGGACGTGTGTAGCTGTGAAGTGTGCGTGCACGGGTGCGTGACCGAGGAGTGTGAGTGCGCGCCCGTGAGTGCGCGTGTGAGACGGCGTCCGTTTGACAGCGAGGAGGGTGTGCGACTGTGCGAGTGCGCGCGCGTGTGTTCGAGTCCCCACTCCGCCCAGCGCTGCAAAGTGCAGGGGGCGGGCCGGGCGGCAGGGGGCCTGCCCCGCTGGATTCCCGCATGCTAGTTCCGGGGCGGTCGGGTCTAAAGGGCTTTATGCTCTGTCTGGAGGGTGGGGACTGGCGCGGGTAGAAAAACGGGACGCCTTGGGCGGGCCAGCTTTCCCCTACCAGAAGCCCGCCGAGGTGCGGGTCTGACGGAGCGCCCGCGAGCGGAGGCGCCGCAGCCGCTGAGTGCGACGCGCGCCCACCTCCCCGGGAAGGAACGGCGAGGCCGAGGCCCCCGGCCGTCGGCGGGATGGAGCGCGGGGCGGCGGCAGTGGCGTGCGCGCTGCTGCTGGTTTTCGCCGCCAGCCTGGTGCCGGCCAGTGGCCAAGGTAAGCGCCCGCCGGGCGGAGCTCTGCGCCGAGCGCTGGACTCCCCGGCGGCGGCGGGCGGGCGGAGGGGAGCGAGGCCCGGCAGGGGCCAGAACTGGGCGGCGGCGCCGGAGCGGCTCCCCCTGGGGCGCTCAGGTTGCCCAGTGAGGGGCGAGCGGGAGCGCCCCTCCTTTGCCTGCCCTGGAACTGAGCAGCCACAAACTTGAGAAAGCAGCCCCTGTGGTTTGGGTGACAGCGCACCTCTCGGGAACCCCGTCTTTGTTCCCACGGGAGTTTGTCCCGACCCTTGGCGAAAGCACTTGGAGGTTGGACCGGGGAGAACGAGGGTCTCCCGCGGGAGTGCGCAGCCCGCTCCCGCCGCGGATTTATTCAGCGCGGGGCTGAGCGGTCCCCGGCGCCGCGTCGTGCGGCGCTCCACCTGCAGCGCCCCGCCGGGGAGATCGCTTCGCGCGCCCAGGCTGCGGGCTGGAGCACCCCCTCCTTTCGCCAGAGAAACTTGGTCCCGCGGTGACCCCCCAAGAGACCGCATTTTGATACAGGTCATTCGCGAGCCCAGATAAGGCGGGGAGGTGGGATTGGCTGCGAGCGCGGCTGATACGCCGGAGCCTCCTCTGGAAGGGTTTTCCTTTCCTGCAGGGTGGTGGGAGCTTTTGTGTGGATGAATGGGGCGCGTCTGCGCCGCCGGAGTTTTGAGGGCTCCAATGGAGAAAGTTTATGGTTTGAGCGCCTTAAACTTCTCTCAAGTTGTCGGACAGCTGACATTTTTGCAGAAGCAGAGGCGGAGAAAGAGGGAGGAAGAAGTGAAGAGAAAACAAACAGCCAGAGGGGAAGAGGAGAGAGAAGACAAGCAAGTAGAGAGCATAATGGGGAGAAGGGGAGAGAGAGCTTGAAGACCAAGGGATAGAGGGGAAGGGGGGGGGAGGGAGGGAGAGCGCGCACGCCGGGGATGAATGGGAAGGGCCGGGAGGGGGCGCGGGCGCCGCGCGCTCTCCCCCTGGCTTTGCGTTGCTAGGGAGCAGCCGGGAGCCGCGTGTGACCGACCCCCAGACGGCGGACGCTACTGCCTCCACCCGGACTAATCTGTCTGTGGGGATGAGAGAGTCCCCTCTCCCCATTTCCCCTCCTGTTCCTTCTCGTTGGACAACTTAATTGCCCCACAATGAAAATGAAACCCCTATTGTTGCAGGATTAGCCACAGCAAAAATTGATTTTCCTGGATCACATTTTGGGGTTGAGGGGTGGGGAGTGTGGAAGCCCCCATTTATGGTGGAGAGAGGGGAGGGCTTGTGGATGGGCCGTGACATGTATTCAAATGGTTAATCTGCTTTCTTCACTTCTTAGAGTAAGCTCCTTAGAGGGAATCGACTAAGTAATTATACAGCAACTCCTAGCAGTACCCATTTCAGACTTCCTGGGAAGAAGTTTGGAAACGCCAGCAAATCCCACTGGTCCTGTAAAAATGTTTGGAAAGGGAGGAGAGGCAGGGGGAGGTCATTAATAATTCTTACTTAGGACATCTTTTCTCAGTGTCATAACACAGATAGAGGGTTTATTATTATTCTAGAGGGTTTGGCCCCCTCTCCCATGAGTTTAGGGTTATATATATCCCATGTCCTAAATATAGCCATAGGATATATTGTATGTCCCTGTCAGTGCCTGGCAAAATGAAACCTTGTCCGGATTCATCTGGGATACATTTAGGTTATCCCCGTATAACCAAAACATAAGTTCTCTCCCCTGGATTGGTGGTTTAGTCACCAAATAACCTGCACTTAACTCTCCTTGGTAGTTTAGATCCACCCATCTCCCACCCTCTCTCTCTCTCCCTCTTACTATATATACGCAATATGTGTAGTAATAGTAACATATCTATGTGTCAGATCTTGTGCTAAGTACTTATACTATTGACTCATTTACTCTTCATAGCACCCCTTTGAAGTAAGTACTCTTACTCTCCCTCTTTACAGAGGGGGAGTGGAGGCACAAAGCAACTAAGTAACTTGCCCAAGATTGCACCGCTAGAAAATGGCAGAGCTGAGGCAAAGCCAAGAGATTCTGACCCCAGAGGCTACAATTTAACTGCTATAGAATGGCTCTCTGTGTTTCTCTGTTTCTCTTCTTTTGTACTGAAAATGTTATGCTCTCTAAGTTATCATCTATGTGTGAGGTTACTGAAGAAGCCGAGGGGAATTTTGTAAGTCTTTGCCACATACGGTAAATACGGTATTTTTTTCATCAGTCCTTTACAGGTTTCTCTGACCCGAATCCAAGCATCCTCACTCCTAGTCTTACTACGTGATCATTTTTACTAGTTTTCTGAATGTCCTTAGCCTGGAAGATTAAAGAGATTTTTCGATTCCTGTTATATTGATTCTAACTTATTAAGTAAAGTATGATTACATTGTTAGCACCACATTTTAAGTAAGATCTTACTGTAAACTTTAAATCATTAGAAATTAGAACTCTGAATATTTTATGCTTAGTCTTTTAAAAAATTATAGCATACCTGTAGCTAAAAATTATATGCATTTTCCTCATATTTTATGTGTTGCTGTTAAAGGAAAAAAATTGGGAAAGCCTGAACTCTGGTGTCAAGCTGCCCAGCAATGGCTTTGTCATTTCTTCTTTTTTAAAAATCCTCACCCAAGGATATTTTTGCCATTGCTTTTCAGAGAGAGAGAGAAAAACATCAATGTGAGAGAGACACCTTGATTGGTTGCCTCCTGCACTTGCCTGACTGGGACCAGGGATCAAGTGTGCAACTGAGGTTTGTGCCCTTGGCCAGAACTGAACCCAGGACCCTTCAGTCCGAGGGCCAACCCTTTAATCATTGAGCCAAACCAGCTAGGGTGGCTTTGTCATTTTCTAGTTATGTGACCTTGGTGACGTCACTTCACTATGCATGTCTTAGATTGCTTATCTGCAAAATTGACTGATAAGATAATTTATTTCCTGGCATTTTATCAACCTAAAGAGATAAAAGTACTTGGCATGGTGTAAGGCATATAGATATGGATCATAAACTAGAAATTATATTCATTTATTATGTTAACTGACACTTAAAGTAACGTATTCTTTTGTTCACTATTCATATTCCCAGTTTCCAAATGCATGTAGGAAAGTCTTTAAGTATTTTTCACTAACATATCTTTGAGGAATTCCTAGATCCGAGGATGTGATTTGAAACTTTTTGAGACAATAGTATTGATCTTTAACAGTTATATTCTTTCATCCAATAAAAATTTGGTCATGCCCTTTATAGTTAGTATCTGCTTTGGTGACAATTTCATCTTCCAGTGACATTTATATATTTTTTTAAGCTTGTGGGGCCAATAACAAACATACAACATTTTGTTTCCATCACATCTCTGACACCTTGCTGCTACTTTTATTTCACAACAGTTGGCTTCTCTTTCTCTGCTGGAAGTTCTTTGCCTATTCTTATTGGGCATCTGCTTAAACTCCCTTCACTCATGTGCTTGTCCTGTTTCAATAGAAACTTTCACTGTTATAGCTGGAGGAAACCTTAGATATCTACAGGTCTACTTGCATTATTTTATGGGTAAGTAACCCTGGAGGGAAGGGAGGGAACTGAAAAAAGTGAAAGGAAGTTTAGGTTAAATGTCTTGCCTACGGGCTGGTGACCTTCAGTAGCTAAAATCTGATCCCAAAGCTCTTCATTTTGTTTTTCCACTTGATAATGTTTATATACCTATCCTTTGAATATCTCCAGCCTGGGTGGCTGAAGAATTCTCTAGATTTCTTTTCTGTTGGTCCTGACTTATCAGATGAGACAAAAAATATGTTGAAAAAATGACCTTGGTGAATCTTCTTAAAAAAATTAGATGAGTCACCTGTCTGAAGCCTAAGAGGAAAACTATGAGGATTAATGCAACCATGCACCATGTGCTTTCAGCTTGGTCCAGAACTTATGCCATGACAATGTTCCAACTCCCAAAGACCATACTCCCAGATCCACTTTTCAAAATCTTAGACCATCAGAGTCAGTTTCTGAAGATCTCTGTGTTTCATAGTGCAGGCTGCATATGACTAGGTTTTTAGTCTTATTCAAGTTAATTATTTATTAGGTCATAGTTAATCATGTCCATGTTCTCTAGGCAGGCACAAAGGGACCTGTGCACATGTTTCCTAAGCAATGTCTCAACAATCTCAGCATTGTGGGATGTTCTGGGAAGAGTGAGGTTTTGGGGTTAGATCTGAATTTGAATTCTGACTGCCACTTACTACCTTGGAAATTCAGGGAAAAAAAATATATATATAAAATTTTATACAAGTAATACTTTGAATGATGCACTTATGTATGTTGACATACTGTTATAGTGGCTACAACAACTTTACATATTAGTCTGGACTCATATTTGTAAATGACAGGAACCTAAGTTAAAGTGCCTGAAACCAAAATGGAAGTTTATGGAAATACATAATTGAAAAGATACAGCTATTAAGTGGAACCTTATGGGATTGTTGTGATTCTAGGTTATAAATAGTCAAATATTGGCAATTTCATTTGGCTCAACATATTATAAAATGGGGGCCCAGCCTGTGTCCTGTGGGTTGTTATAAGATGACTGTCCTTGGCTCCTGGAACCACAGCCTTTCATGTTATCTTCAGTGGGAAAAAGCAAGAGTTTTTGTTTTAAATGTTCCCAGAAAAAGTCTTAGTTGCATCTTAGGGGTTCTGCTTAGGTCACTGGAGAACCAATCACTCTCTCCAGGGGCAATGAAGCCTGTCCATGGTTTAGGTTTGGATCATATGCTTGGTCCCTGAAGTCATGGACTAAGGGTGGACCACAGAGGGAAACTGCGTTAAAGCTACCAAGAGAATGGCAGATAGTTATTGGTCTGCAAAAACAAGTGTCTAGAACACCTTATTAGATAAAACAAACTCATGTTATTTTCATTTTATATAAGACAGACTTGAAAAGGCTGTAGAAATTTTTCAAGAGTAGGCCATCCTGGGATAACTCAATAAATTGAAGGAGGGAAAGTATTAGAAACATTAAGGCAAAAGACATGGTGCTCTGTGTACATGTCATCAGGTTGCAGCTTTAAGTTTAGAAGGAGAACAAGAGAAAAAAGGAATCCTAGAAGGTTTATTTGTAGCATAAAGGATTCTTATTTGAAGCAGCCTTTTGTAATGGACAGGAAAGTTCTGGAAAACGAGCGGACAGATCAGGATACAGGAGCTCTTGCGTTTATTGCATGGCTTCCTTTTTTAGTGAATCCTAGGCCCTTGTTCCTTTCCCAGAGTACTTCATTCCCTTGTTTATATTCCTAATACCTTGTCCCTTTTCCAGGCGCTAGACCTCAGCTATGAGATGGAGTAGAGAGAAAGAAGAGAGAAGAGGGGCTTGGAGACATAATAAGATGCTTCTGTGGAGGCAGAATCCCATCTTGGTGCAAATCCAAGAGTCCCTAGCATTTACCTAGAGACTTTTTCCAAATACGGTAGAACAGGTGTCTTTCACACATTCCAGGATTAAATTCAGAAATGCCAAGTACATATGTACACTGTAGGCCTATTGTTATTCTGCTTTAATTTAAATCTATTTCTAATAGCATGTACTGAGAAACTAGAAACGTTATCACTCCAAAAGCAAGATGGTGAACTTGTGTATTAGAGTAGTCCTGACTTAGGACAGTGCCAAAGCAAAATGCAAGGAAACGTAAGTCTCTCAGAGAAAATGACAGGTTAGACAGTGTGACATTTCATGTTGAAATTCCCAGGTTTTTGGTCATTAACCCTCTGGTCATGCCTGGCCCCCGAGGTTATTGGAAACAGTGAGAAATGAATGAAAGGAGGAAATGTAATTACTGTTTTGTTCATTGAAAAGTTAAGCCACTGTTACCATGGATACAATGGCTAATTTATTGTCCAGATTTTGGATTCAAGTTTGTAAGCGATACCAGAGGTTTCCTTTAAGTTTGTGTACTATCAGCTAATAACACATGACCATTCTTAGTAACTTTGAAAATAAGCCTTTACTCACTGATCTACTGATTCACATTAAGGAACAATATATCTACTTTTTTTAAAAATATATGTTTTTATTGATTTTTAGAGAGAGAGGAAGGGAGAAGGGTAGAGAGAGAGAAACATTGATGAGAGAGAAACATCGATCAGCTGCCCCTCACCGGGGATCGAGCCCAAAATCCTGGCATGTGCCTTGACTGGGAATTGAACCAGTGACCTCTGGTTCATGGGTCGAAGCTCAACCACTGAGCCACAGAGGCTGGGCAACATATCTACTTTTGAGGGTCCAAGGGTTTTGAGGAAACCTGAAAAAGGGACTAAGATAGTAGCTACAATTTTGAATTCTGTTAGGCTAGACTTGGATTCTTATATGAGAAAACCCTGTCTTTTTTTTTTTATTTTTTTAAATATATCTTTGTTGATTTCAGAGAGAGGAAGGGAGAGGGAAAGAGAGAGATAGAAACACCAATGATGAGAGAGTCATTGCTCGGCTGCCTCCTGCATGCCCCCCTTGCTGGGGATCAAGCCTACAACCCGGGCATGTGCCTGGAATCGAACCCTGATCTCTTGGATCCTAGGTTGACGCTCAACTGCTGAGCCACACCTGGCCGGGCAAACCCTGTCTTATAGTATCAAGAGATTTGCTTGCCACTTTGGGCCCAATTCTTTGGTTTTTAATCTCATTAACAAGGAGGAGCTTTTTCTGAGTAAAGGCTAAAAAATAAAATATTTACTTGATAGGGAAATCCTCAAATAAAGTAAAATTTAAGAATGAAAGTGTTTTATCTGAAATATGTCAATCTTATCTACATTTTAATCTTACTGAAAAGAAAATCCTATGTATACTTTCACATTGATTTAATTTTGATGTGGGGAAGAGTGTGGAGGATACTTTTTAGTGAAAGAAGCAGGAAATAGAAAACCCACTGCAAACTGGCTTAAACAATCAAAGGGTATTTATTGGCTCATGTAAGTAAAAACTTCTGAGGCAGAGAGGGGTTCAGGTGAGGTGCAGTCAGGCCTCCAGTTCTCTTTCTTTGTGTTTTTCTTGACTCTACTCCCCTCTAGTTTTCAATTTTGTTTCCAGTTCTGCTTTTCATGTTGTCATATTATAGCTGCCAGGCCAAATGGGGCTACATGTTTTTTGATCTAGGGGCAATTCAACTTTGAGAAGATTTCAGTTATGTTCTCAAAACTGTTCTTTTATCACAACTTATACAATATTATAATTGCTAAGGACCCTAGATAGAAGTCAGCTAGGCTCCCCAAACTTGGCATATCATCAAAATTACCTGGGGAGTTTTAAAAAGTATGCAGATTCTTAGGCCAAAACATATACTTATAAAATCAGGAGTATGAGGCTTCTTTAAAAAAAAAAAAAGAGTTTCCAGGGGACTCTGAGGGTCAGACAGTTTGGGAACAAGTGATCTAGGTAACCTATCATTATTTATATTTGTAAACTGAAACTCAGAGATGAAATAACTTGAAATAAATTCCTTCCAGTGGCAGTGAAGTATACTCTGTTAAATCTATTCTTTCTTTTCTTTTTTTTAAAAAATATGTATCTTTATTGATTTCAGAGAGGAAGGGAAAGGGAGAGAGAGAGATAGAAACATTAATGATGAGTCATCATTGATCAGTTGCCTCCTGCACGCCCTCCATTGGGGATTGAGCCCGAAACCTGGGCATGTGCCTTGACCAGAATCGAACCACAGTCTCCTGGATCTGAAGTCGATGCTCACCCACTGAGCCACACCTATTCTTTCTTTTGGATGGGGACATGACAAGGTAGTTACAGTAACAAGGAAAACTACTCTTTTACATCTGAGGGTGATATGAAGCCCTGCCCCTATTCCTGGCTATCTCCTTTCCTGGCCAAGATGACAATTCCTCCCTTTAGCCACTGTTTGTGTCTTAACTGTATTTCTTTGCTCTTTCCCCGGACATTCTTCAAGCCCTTCTTCCCATCTAAGAAACTTAGATTCCTTGAACAGAACAACCGTTGGTCTTTTAAGCCTTTTCACACAAGTCAGGGATTCATCTGCCTGTCCCGTGGTTGGAATGGGAGAATTGGTAAACCTTATAGCTCTTTTATTTTATATCTTAAACCTAACTCTTTGTTGTCTCCAAAGAGGCCTATAGTCTGTTGATCCTACCACCTCTCTATTGTCCCTCAAATCCCTTATTTATTTACTTCCTCAGTTTGTATTTTATGGCCCACCATTAACATCACTTCCATGCCTCTGCCCTCAGCAGTCTGGCCCTTGATCTTGCTCTGCTGTGCTCTGAAAGACCAGCCTTGATTGAATGTTTCTCCACATCTGCATTGCTGTAGCTAAGTGTGACAGGAGAAAAACACAAGACTGCTGATTCATCTCACTTTAAATTCATGAATCTAATCTCAAATTTAGGACCTGATGTCTAGCTAGGCCACATACTCTCCTACTTCTGTTTTCAAACCTCCAATACCACCTACTCAGATGACATTGGTTCTTATAAATGTGAAAATAAGAGCAATTGGAAGAGAACCCTGCAAACACCCATAGCTCAGCCATCATCACCTGCACATAAGCCTACACCAATTATCTCCTGTCCTACAAAATCCTCTCTTATCCCCACATTCCCTTCTGGCTATTACCCTATTTTCTCTGTTCCTTTTTATAGCAGAATTCCTTGGCATATCCTTCTGTCTACTGTGATTTCTATCAATTTTTCTCAAGTCATGCCATTCAAGTCCCAATTCCCCTGACAGATATTTCTTTGCCAAGATCACTGATGACCTCCATGTTGTTAAATCCAATGATCCATTTTCAGCTCTAGAATTATTTAATTGTTCAGCAGCACAGGACACAATGTATCCTGCCTTCTTCCATGAAACACTTATTTTGGCTTCCAGGAAACCACATTCTGCTGGTTTCCTTCCTTGCTGGCTTCTCTGTGGTATTTCCTTGGCAACTCATACTTGTTCTTGTCCATCTCCCTCACTACTTTTCATCTCTATCTATACTACTTCTTAGGTAGTCTCATCCTCTCATGGCTTTAAATACCATCTATATTCTGACAACTTCCAAATTTATACATTTAATCCCTAAATTGCTACCCTAAAATCCAGACCCATTATGCAACTGCTTATTTGACATACCCACCTGGCTGTCCAGTAGTCATCTCAGACTTATGTCCCCAACTGAACTCATCATCTGCACTAGTGCCTCAAACTTGCTTTCCTTCCTTCTCCATCCTAGTAAATGGCTGTTTCATCCTTGCTCAGACCCCAAACCTTGGACTCTGCTATGTCTCCTCTTCTTTTATATCTCATATTCAAATTCATCAGAAAATACCATATTTCAGTCTTTAAAATCTATCTAGAGTTCAGTCACTTTTCACCTTCTTAACCTCTACCACACTGATCCAAGTCACCATCACTTCTTACCTGGATTATTACAATAGCTTCCTCTGTCCCCCTTCTGTCTACTTTCAATACCCTTTTATTTATTTATTTATTATTTATTTATTTTAAAAAATATATCTTTGTCAATTTCAGAGAGAAGAAAGGAGAGGGAGGGAGAGATGGAAACATCAATGATGAGTCACTGATTGGCTGCCTCCTGCACACCCCCGACTGGGGATCGAGCCCACAACCCGGGCATGTGCCCTGACCGGGAATCGAACCCCGATCTCCTGGATCCTAGGTCAATGCTCAACCGCTGAGTCAGGCCCAGCCGGGCCTTTCAGTACTCTTTTAGAACATCAGTCAGATCATGTCACTCCTCTGCTCAAAAACAATTGGTTTCTGTCACATACAAATTGGGTTGTACGGAAATAGACATTGAGATGGAGTTCCGAGTGCAGGATGTTAGTTAAGGTTAATGTTCATAAAGAAATGGGAGAAAACAGAGATGGGCAGAAGAAACTGACTATGACAAGGCCTCACCCAACCTAGTGGAGGTCTCTGGAACAAGAGTTGGCTGTGAGAATGTTTTGTCAGGCCTTCCTTAGTTTGTAGATGTGGCCTGTTCTGGGAAGAGCATGAGTTTCAGAAGGTACCTTTTTACACTGAGATGCACCCCAAAGGAGCTGAGTGCATGTAGAAAGTCCTTGAAGAAGACACTGGGTGGGTCAACTCTAGCTTCCCATCTCATAAAGAGTCAGAGTCCAAGTGCTTACATTGGTTCACAGGATCCCAACCAACTGGCCTCCACGTCACCTCCCTGACCTCATCTCTTCTTCCTTCCCCACCTCACAATGCTCTAGACACAGTGATATCCTTGCTTTCCCCCCGATATAGTGAACACCTTTAATGCCTTTATACTTGCTTTCTTCCTGAATGCTCTTGCCTCAGATTATGCATCACTTGCTACTTGCCTCCTACAGGTCACCTTCCCACTGTGGCCTCTGACTCTTTCCTGATTTTCATTCTCCACTGCACTTTGTTTATTTATGCACTTTTGTCTTTCAGTCCCTAAGATGTAAATTTCACCAAGGCAGGGATTTTAATCCTTTTTAGTCATTAATTTATCCCCAGTGCCCAGAAAGGGCTAAATAAAAAAAGTAGGTTTACTGTGCCATTGTGACATCCTTTTGAGTTAATAAAGCTATTATCATAATCATAAGCTGCATGTCTTTTTCGTTATGAGCAACTGCAAACCTACTTTTGCCTGCCCAGGTACAGGTAAGTAGAATGAATGGATAGGTGCCACCGGCAATGCTAGAGCCAAGAAGGGGCATCCTCAGCTTATCACCATGTCCCTGGTATTACCAGCCCTTCCTTCCCCCAGGCTCCTGGAGGCCCCATCAAAGCCTGATAGAGAAAAAAGAACATTGCAGTCTCTATCAAAACGAGTGGCTTAGCAACGCTGTTTCTCTCCATTGACTCTCCCCTTTGCCTCACTGCCCCCTAACTACTGCTGATTCCCAATGTGTTTGAGGGTAGCCGATTCTGCAGCAGTTTTTTTACTTCCATCCCAGACACCAGGTTACCCTGTGAGAATCCCCTGCATATACAGGATGGGTTATTTTGCTATTTTTGGCACACAGCTTTGATACAGTAGCTTTTACAAAAAGATAAGTCAAAGTTTTTGGAAGTTATGTTAGTGGACTGTCATTCTGCGGTTAAAGAAAACACAGAAAAAAGCTGCCTGAAACCATGGCACAGCGAAAACAGCCTTGTTCAGACAAAAAGCCCTCTTTGGAGAGGCGAAGGGCTTCCCCATTCAGGGAGGTGGCATGGACTGTGGTGAAAGGAACATTACATGTCAAATCAGGACGTTCATGGAAATCGTTCCTGATGAATGAAGGAAAAATGGGCCTAACCAAAGAGGGCTTGAAACTGCTGAAAAATGCCCTGGGCACAATCTTTCTTATTTTAGGTCCTATTGTTTCAAGGACTCCATATAACTAATAACCAAATAGACGAGAGGCAGGTGAATGACTCAGTTACATGCATGTATCTGTAGAGAAGTTGAGGGGATGAGCTAGAATTATGGTTAATTAAAAAATATATATATATCTTTATTGATTTCAGAGAGAGGAAAGGAAAGGGGGAGAGAGAGATAGAAACATCAATGATGAGAGCATCATTGGTCAGCTGCCTCCTGCACGCCCCCGACTGGGGATCGAGCCCACAACCCGGGCATGTGCCCTGACCGGGAATCGAACCTTGATCTCCTGGATCCTAGGTCGATGCTCAACCGCTGAGCCACACCTGGCCGGGCAATGGTTAAATTTTTTGGAGTGCCTTCCATGTGCCTGACACGGTCCTAAGTGTTTTACAGGTATTAGTTTACGTACTTCTTCACTAGCAGTCCAAATTTCTATGGATACTGGACCAAGGCAAAGACAGGTAAAATAATTTTCCCAAAGTCATACAGTTACTAAAAGGTGGAATCAAGATTTGAACCCAGAGCCCTTATTCACCCATGTTATCACTGTGGATAAGTAGGAGCAAATGAAAGATAGTGCCTCTGTATGCAATCAAACAAAGCCTCCTTTAGTGAGGCTCATGTTGTGACAAGGTGACCTCATTTTAGAGGTTGGTACCTTTGCAACCCAAGCCCTGGACATTTTCGTGCTACGTTTGGCAGTTCATTCATTCATTCAATCCATGTTGGTCGAGTCCTTCTCATGCTCCAGACATGATGTAACCAGTACAACAAAGGATAGAGAGATTCCTGTGACATAGGCCTGTCCAAAACAGCTTACTGTTTAGAAGAGCACATTTCTATTTTAACCTAATTTTGCCTCCATACTCTTCAGCTACTGACCGATTCCTGTCTGCTGGCTTTCTTCTATATCACTATTCCGTTATTTGGGAATATCCTTTCTCTATAATTTGAACTATAATCTTTTAGTTCAAAAGGCCCCTTACCCAGTCCCAGTTCTATTCTAACTTCCCATGAGGGATGACAGTGATTTTTAAAGGTTGTTGTTCAATATTAATGAAAAAATTCCCATTAAGTTCTCTTATTCAAAGTCCTAGAAGAAAGTAATCAACCACGGAGTGAAAACTGAGTCTCTGTGTCTGAGGAGGCTGCTCTTGTAGAGATGGGGAAGGCATTTGCCTATAAGCTGGATGCGCTGAAAGGTCTCTTGGACCCAAAGCATCTCTCACCCTGGCCAACGATGTCTGCTCTGCCCCCATTAGAGCCAGTCCTGAAACTTGTTAAAGTGCAACAATGTTTACCCCAGTAGGTAAAGTAGTTGGTTGAGATAGTAAAGCACAGTAAATGTCAGAGAAAAGTTCAGAAAGAGAGACCCAAAGCTCGTATGTTTTCATTGGGATGAAAGAAGGTACCAGAAGGCAAGAGGTAGTCTTTAAAGGGAGCCAACTTCATCTTTTAATTGTTTTGCCTAAATTGGCTTTTCAGGGGTGAGGGGGGAAGGGTATTATTGCGTGTGCTTTTTCTTAGGATGGTTTTGTGATGAGTTTCTGTTGTTAGTCTGTCAAATGCATCTCAAAGACAGAACCTCTTACTTTCTAGTCTGGCTCTCCTCCCTCTAGTTAGCTCGGTTGAAATAGGACTGTTTGAACAAAAGGAGAGATTGACCCTAAAAGCTATAAAGTTGCAAGACTATCAGTCACTCCTTAGGGATTCATCAGTGCGTAAGATTGAGAGGGGTTTTTAGATTTAATGTACGTGGAAGTTATAATTTTTCTAGACCATAATGATGGCTATTGATAGGAAATCCAGTTTTTTCCTTGGTTAGCATGCAATGAAAAAGAATTTGCAATGAACAAAGTAATACACACACATATCCCAAGTCAATTGCTAACTAGTTAATTTTTATGTACCAAAACTCTGATCCCCCCTCCTCCCCCCCAGTTCACTTCTGACATAAAAATGTACTTCTTCCCTAATATTTGGTGCAGTGAGGTGTTGAAAGAATTTGCTAAGTAATCATTGAAAGCTGAGATTCTAGTGAAAAACAAAATGCATGGTTTAAAAATTGAATGTACTAACTGGAAGACAGCAAAAGATGGATGCTCCTTGCTGTAAATAATTAAACCCAGCAGCACAGACAAGAGAAAACATGGGACGTGAGTGAAGTAGGACTTGAGCTAAGAAGGATGCATATCGTGTTTAACACTTTCACTTCCCTGTAAGGGACTTCAAAGAGGCCTTTAACAGTTGTTGCTGATTATGAATATGTGCAACAAAATCCCACTGTAATCCAGATTTAGTTTTCAAGCATTTTGCTGTGATTGAAGGAGTGAGAAAATGAAGGGAAGTGGAAAGGCATTTTATTAAGTCCCCAGCACTCTTTCCCTTTAGGAGGTCTAAGGGAAAACCTGTCACAGTGACCTGGACTTTGGTTCCCCCCAGAGCTTTCTTACACGATGGGTACATTTGTAGATCAAAAGACAATTGGCTCTGTTTCTCTTTCAGAGACGCACTGGATCTACTAATTGAGAACTGGATGGACATGAGACACATAGGATGTATTCTTTCTGATTTTCTGTAACAGGGCTGGTTTTCTTAGGACACTCCTCCCCCTGTGAGGTGGGGGCAAGTGGTTGGCCTTAATTTTTCTATCTGGGAAAAAGGGAATATAATTTTATAGTTCTCATAGGGGTCGGCTTTGAGGATTGGGACGAGTGAAGCGCTTTATTATTTTAAAAATTAATATAGACTAAAATGGGCTTTGTATGTGTATAGTTCTATAAATTTTAATACCTGTATCTATTACTGTAATTACCACCACAAACAGGATTAGAACAGCTCGGTCACCTCCCCAAATTCCTTTATACTATTCCTTTGTAGTCACACCCTACAAATAGTAGGGTTTTAAGTTCTTTTTTTGAAAACTCACCTTTTCATATGGAAGTCTCAATTGCCTTTAGTTTGTTCATTTTTATTCAAGAAGTGTTCCTAGCTCATTTTTGAAGTAATTCAAAATGACATAGAGGGTAAGCTTGCAAAGCTGTGTGTGTGTGTGTGTGTGTGTGTGTTTTAATTATGATGGAGGAAAACATTCAGGAAAGATGGCAGCTCTTTCATTGTAGCCATATAAGAAAAAAGTTTCCCCAAACTTGGCTCCTTGCTAGATTGGAATCTGCAAAGAAAACACACTCAAGAAATCTCCTGTGAAGAGGAGGGCAGAGGTTTATTTTTTATTTGATGATTTACCCCTTGACACCTGGGAAATGATGAGTTGATGTTTTCAAAGAAGATTAAGTCAGTGTGGTTAATTAACTGTGGTAATCAGGTGACTTAAATCAATTAACTCCTTGTTAACAATTTCCATCAATTTTGTAAATAAATGACTAAATCGGTAAATTCTACTCTTAGATTAAAGGCTATTTCCTGATTTATTTTATCGATGACAAATTAGAGGTTTTCTCCTTCACATCTCATTCCCTCCCTGACAACTTTACTCTTACAAATGAGAACTCTTAAGCCAGCTACAGGTTGAGAGGAACACACCAGGGTAACTTTTAATATATGGCTTTAAGGAGAAGTCGGGCTGAAGGACACCTTTGGTCTTTCATCTCAGCACAATTTGAAAGGATGACTTAGGGAAATGAAACTTAATTAGTAGTGTATACATGATGGCATTAAGGTAGAAGGGGGGTAGCAAGTAATGATGACACCCCAGGAAGAGCTTTTAAGTTTTAAAATGTTTTATTTTATTTTTTCTAAGTTAAAACTTAGAAAGTTTGGCTTTTAGTGAGTGAAGTTTGGCTTTTAGCTGGAACAGTTTGGCTTTTAGCTGGCAGTAAACTTAAATGGACACTTTGAGTCCTCTAGAGGGAAATTATAAAAATGTTGAGGTACACTGATTGCATTAGTCTGTAAAGCTTGATTGCAGTTTTAAAATACCATAAAAATATACAACTAAAATGTTAATTTTTAGAATCCTTATAATTGAAAATTTTCTGCTTACATGATTTTATTATGTCTTGGTCCCCAGTGAAACATGTGAACAGGCACATTATAAAATTATCTCCCATGCCCTCGAATCTGCCATTGAATTTTCTGAAAGGCATTGAACACCTGAGGGATTTACATTGTAGGAAGGATGATATAGGGAATATTTGACATCTTGAGTAACTTCTGAAGAGTTAGTACATTTACAAATTTGCAAAAATTCTATCATAAAAATCACATTTTATGAAGGGGAAATTCTTAGTTTCCTTGAAGATATAGAAGGTAGCCTAAGTCGTGGGAATGAACTGAAGCCAGTGATAAAGATTTAAATCTCTGGCTGCCAAGCCAAACTTTGGGTTCTTCTTCCTATTATGGAAACTCTGGCCATGCCCACACTGCTCCTTGTTCATCTGCCCAAGAATCCTCAGTCTCAATGATCTACCTACCTACCCTGGACACAGTTAACCTGTGGCTGAACCCCTTTTGGGAAACCCCCTGGTATTAGAGCTTTGAGATTTAGCTTGATTGCTTTTCAGATGTGTACCCTTGGGCCACTTGACCTCTCTGAGCTTCAGTTTCCTGTTCTATACAATGAGCATTAGTGCTTTCTACCCCATAGGTTCCTGGGAATATTTAAAGAACATTGTGAACATACAGTAAACACTTGACCCCATAGGGAACCTGGTTCTAAATCATTCATAGTTGACCAGCTTTTGGCTAGGTCAGTGCAGCAGAGCAGCCTCCATGCTGTGGTCTTTTGAAATACAGGAACCACTTGTCAAATTCTCTATCCATAGAACTCGCTGGGGAAAAACAGAGCTTTTAGACAAGGGAGCATTAGAAGACAGGCCTTGAAATCTGCCTTTATGCTCCACGAACATTTGGTTCTTCCCCTCTCAGATCTTGAAAGCACAGATCTAAAATGTCATGTTACAGAAAATTTCAAACTTCTTAATGGACTTCGTATATACCTGTTGGAAACATTTCTTCCAGTTTAGTAGAATATTGGTGAAGTATCTCCTACAAGTGTTTTTTAAAATGTGGAAAGTGTTTGATGACATTTGTTTAAAATTAGAGTGGCTTTATGGATTGGGAGAAACTCTTATTTGATGATAAAACAACTGGTGCTCTGTAAATGTCTGGTGAATTGAATTGACTCCATGGAGACACTTAGTGGCTTTAGAGGGGCCATGATCTTGCAAATTTGTTTCTCACCTCACATAAAAGGGAATCTGCCTCAAGCACGATCTTTGTAATTTGTAGGCATGTATCAGTGACATGGGATGAAGAATGTGGCTCTTTCTTGGACACGCCTTACACTCTCCTGCTTCTGTGCCGGTTCCAGTTTGTTGCTCTGCCAGGCATACCCTCCCTTCAGACCCATGTGCTGTAGCAGAAGTGCGCCTTCCTCCCCAGGGCCTTCCTTGATCTCCACTGAATGTTATCTGAACCTCTCTCGCAGCACTGCTCATCATACCATGAATTATAATTATTTATGTATGTATTTTATCTCTTTCTCTAGAATAGGACCATTGATGCTAAGAGTTATGCCTGCCTCCTCTGCTATCCTGTGTCTGGCACAGAGCCACGAATAAGCTGGAACTCAAGAAATCTTTGCTTAGTGAAAAGTTAAAAGAACTACATGAGTTGTAGTAAAGCAACTCCATTGCCTAGGGGAGGTGATGGGCATACTCTACCCTGGACTGGTGGTGCAGAGAGGATTTTGTTTGGCTTGAACGGGAGAGACGTTTGTTTCTCTCATATATAACCAGCAGTAGAAGGCTGCTTTGGAGCTTCCATGGTATCATCAGGGAACCAGGCACTTATCTTCCTGCTGTGGCTTCCATCCCTAACTTCACCTCATTGTCCAAAACAGCTTTTATAGCCGTAACCATCTCTGCTCCAGGCTAGGTAGGAGGACTGGGGGAGGAAAAAGAAGGGTGTGCCTTCCCTCTTTCCAAAAGACTTCCTGAAAATCCTACGTATCACTACTGCTTGCATTGCATCTTATTGATGACCGCACTTGACGGAAATCTGGGACAGGGGGCCTTTTAGCTGAACACCCTGCTCACCTGAGTAAAACTGGGGTCCTGTTTCTGAGGAGGAAGTGGGGATGCTGTTGAGGTAGGCTGCTGTGGTCTTGACCAGAGGCGGACAGGTGACACTGGGCATTTGTTTCCCTTGGAGGACAACTTTTTGGAAGAGACATAGACAATTTGGACTGAATTTGGAGGAAAGAAACAAGGACGATGGGAGAACTGGAAACCATGTTATGGGAGGAATGATGGAAAAACTGGGGATTTTTGTTTGGAGAAGAATCAGGGGAATAATGACTTGTTCTCTCTTCAAATATTCGAGGGACCATCCTATGGAAGAAGGGTAAAGCCTATTTTTAATGATTCTAAGGATAGGAAGGAAGCTGTAGGCACATAGCATATACCAAAGAATGTTGGAATTGAACTTTAGGGTCTCTTTTAACCTTATAGTAAAGACCTTATATAGTAGTGATGTATAACATCTATATGCATATGCGAGTCTCTGATTTTGAGGTTAGAAATACTGCTTGTGCCTTAGCTGGTTTGCTCAGTAGTTAGAGAGTTGGCCCTTGGACTGAAGGGTCCTGGGTTTGATTGTGGCCAAGGGCATGTACCTTGGTTGCAGACTCAATCCCTAGCCCTGATTAGTGCACATGCCGGGGGCAACCAATCGATGTGTCTCTCTCACATCGATGTTTCTCCCTCCCTCCCCCCCTTGATCTCTCCCCCCCCCCCCACTTCCACTCCGTCTGAAAAGCAATGGGAAAAAAAAAATCCTTGGGTAAGGATTAAAAAAAATAAAATAGAAATACTGCTTGTTCTCTGGGTTCTTTATGTCAGAATTCCCTTTTCTTAATGGTTGCTATAGTGGTGGCACTGTTAGCAGTTTATACTGTGAAAAGCTCGAGACTTTTCCTTTCATGAGAGGTGGCCTCTGCTTCCCTCATGCTTAGTCTTTTTCAAAAGGCAAGTCAGAAACAATTTCCACACTTAGAGTGAAGTGAGGAGAAGTCCTAGGTTGTAGATACTAATATCAGAGTTTAGTAATTCCATATTGTCAAACTCATAATTCAATAAATATGGCCACTGTCAACTTCTTAGACTAACATATCTGTGTGTAGGCAATTGGTTAATTTTATTTAGTTAAATATGAATTCTTTTTATTATTCCTAAACATTTTAAACACTCCTGAAATGTAATTGTTTAATACGTCTTAAAAACAGAGGTATTATCAAAACAGGAATAAACTAGCAAATAGTTTATTTCACCTAGTAGTGATGTATTTTTGAAAGTGCATGAAAACTTGCCTATCTTTGTGAATTAAGTTCTATTTTTCTAGCTCACTTTTATTTTGAATATGGATATGTTTTTCTCTTGTGAACCTGGTATATAAGAAATATTTATTTAAGGAGAGGGTATAATTTAAAAGTATAATGTAGTAATAAGATAATATGAAATTTCTGTATTGAATCAACTTTTTTTTGGCTGGGAGTGGAGATCAGCTACATCCTAATTAGATTAATTTGAGAAGGTTCTCAAACTGGGTTGCAGATTATGACTACAAAAGTGCTAGAGTATAAGCAAATGTATATAAAACAGGATAAAACTGAAGAATTCAAAGGGAGACAATATACAGAGTTTAAAGGATCAGAAAACACTTGGCTACCAATAGTAACAATAATAGCTCACATAGGTTGAACACTTACTTATGTGCCAGGCCCATAGTCCTTATATCTTCATATGAACCTTATGAGTAAGAACCCTCAGGGAAACTGAGGCAGGGAAATTAAACAACATGCCTATCACCTGGCTGGGTGTGGCTCAGTGGTTGAGCATCGACCTAGGATCCAGGAGATAGCAGTTAGATTCCAGGTCAGGGCACATGCCGAGGTTGTGGGCTCCATCCCCTGGTCGGGGGCGTGCAGGAGGCAGCTGATCAATGACGACTCCCTCATCGTTGATGTTTTTCTCTCTCTCTCTTCCTCTCCCTTCTTCTCTCTGAAGTCAATAAAGATATATTAATAAGTAAAGTAAATAAATAAATAGCATGCTTGCCATTGTATTAGTAAGAGGTGGATTGGTGTTTGAACCCAGGCTCTGACTCTAAGGGCTTACCTCTGGAAAGTTACTTGGCTTCTAAGCAGCCTTCCCTTTCTCCCTCCCCTTCCTCCCCACCCCGGTTTTAGAGTAGTGTATCAAGCATACAGCCACCTGATTATTCAGACTTTGTTTCTTAACCTTCTGTGGAAAAACTTTTGGCTTTTAGACATGCTGGGCTAGATAGAAGAAGGGAAATCTAGACTCTTAGACTTGCTATGCATTCCTAAAGTGCACCATATACACACACAGACATGCACATATTGGGTGGAATTGGTGAATCTAGTGTTTCCAGTGGAAGAAGTTTTTTGCTATAGATAGCAGAGTAAGGGGTTTCAGTTTACAAAAGAACCCAAACTACAGTGTTTCAGTAAATCATGCTCATTTGTAACTTGTTTCTCTAGGCTTTTGAAATCATTGCTTTCGCAATATTTCCTTAGGGCCCTTTTCTTCAACCTGGATTAATCTAAGACAAATTACATTGATCCAGAGATGTCTCCAAGTTCTCCTGGGAAGCCCTTAACTGGCCTGTGCTTGTATGGAAAAATGCTGCTGAAGAGGTTTCTGGTATCAGCAAAGATGGCCTAGTACTCGTCCCACCACCTATGTGGTACGATATCAGGAGCCTTGATAAGATACTCTGTCCACCTAAAATCTGCCCCATCAAGCTGGCGAGGAAGGTATTTGGGAACTAGAGAATGCCTAAAATGCTACAATTAGAAGATTCATTCCTTTGAGGGCTTCCTATTTCCTGCTGAAAGTGCAAACACCCATGGGAGGGCTTAAAAAATCCCTTAAACGTTGCTATAAGTTCACTTGGGAATGGATTTCGAAGGTCATTCATTGCCTAATTCTGGGCAGGTCACAAACCTTGAAAACTCTGGCCACACTATGGGGATCCAAGGGAAAGGAAAAGAAAGGATTTTTAGACGGGTTGGGAAATGAAGCAGAGGTAGGACCATTGAAGTAGATAAGGCCCTAATCGCCTCATTCCTGGACTATCAGAAGAGCCTTTTAAGTTTAAGTTGCTTTTCCCTCTTTGTGACTTTACCCCCAAAACTTAGTGAAGTGTTGAGTGGTCTTAGTAAACAGTGAAGACCTGGATTCACTTAGTTTCTGGCAGGAAATGGGATGGTTGTGTTCACTTGCTGAAGGAGAGCCACGCTGCTGTGGGCTGGTTCTCCTTCCAGTAGTGCCCTGACGGTTGTTATTCTGCTTCCTTAAGAGCACACAGATAAAGCTTCAACATGTTTGTTGGATTGAATTGAGTTGGGAACCTTTGCTCTGTGAGGTGGAGAATTGTTGGGAGGGTGGTGTAGTCTCTCTGTTTCGTTACCAGGAAGTCTAGGGCTGGGGTTATGGCAATGGGATATTTTATCTTTCCTTTTTTTGGAGTTTTCCTTTGGGTGTATTGTAAAGGCATTATCACAAATGATTCTAGTCAAAGAATGTGTTTGCATTTGTAGCATTTTTCTAACGAGAAAGTTTAGAGAACTAGGATAATGAATATCTTTTTAAAAAATATATCTTTATTGATTTCAGAGAGAGGAATGGAGAGGGAGAGAGAGAGACAGAAACATCAGTGATGAGAGAGTCATTGATAGGCTGCCTCCTGCACGACCCGACTGGGGATCGAGCCTGCAACCTGGGCATGTGCCCTGACTGGGAATCGAACCCTGATCGCCTGGATCCTAGGTCGATGCTCAACCACTGAGCCACGCCCAGTGATAAGAAATTGAAATTTCGTTCTTTGGACCTGGAGAATTTCTGAACTTTCTAAATGGAAAGCTTAGTTTCAGTTTATTAAAATCCTGAGTTTCTTCATGTCCCCAGTTCTCTGCCGTAGGTTGAGGTGTGAGCTGAGGTCAATAGGAATCCTTTTATGATTATAAAAAGGTGACCATGGCCAAGTTTAATGTGCAGTATAATGATTTAAGGTCTACTCTGAGAAAGCCTGTATATTTATCTTCAATTATATTTTGGTGTTGAAATTATACACTCACAGTGTTCTACATAAAAACTCCAGAGGATCATCTGAAATAGAGTGATTTAAAATAGACAAAAATATAAAAATGGTCATTAGAGGAAAAGAGAAAAATGCATGAAGAAGATAAAAGAAACCAATGGCAGGCTTGGGTTTGGCTCTAACTTGACATGTTTCTTGGAATAAATCTTGATTTTTGGTCTTGCCTTTGACCCCAGACTGGGCCAATGGATACTTGTTCATGGGCAGGAGGCAACACAACCATTGTCCACCCTTGTTCTCAGTGCTGAGCCTCCTATGAGCAAGGTTTTGGAAATTTCCTCTGGATTAGATATTAGGGGAATAAACAGGTCTTATTTGCTGAAGGCATTGATCCTTGAGTATTTTATTTCCTAGGCTGTTAGAATGGTAGAGTTGGGTGAGGTGGGAGTGCCCAGGAGGGACCCCTCCCCCCTTTATGGAGGGATTGCTGAATTCAGGCCTTGTGCTAAATGGTTTACAGGGACCTCTTTAATCCTCACCAGAACCTGATTTTGCAGGTCAGAAATTTTGCAGGTAAGGAAATTGAATATCAGGAAGTTTAAATCCAAATTCACCAAGCTAAGTCAGCTAAGCAACAAATATTGGTTGAATGAAGATTCACTGGGAAAAAGAGAAACAGCTTCTTCCCCCATGGAACTTAAAGTGTAGCTTGGTTTGTGGACAATCAGTGCTATTGCAAAGGTTGAAATGGATGTATCTATTGGACCTTAATCTAGTATTTTCTCCATTAGTATTTTATTTTAGCTCTTGTCAAAAAGTCTGAATTTCTTACTGAATTTAATTAAGAATTTATTTAAATTATTATAATACAAAGGACCCACTCATTTATTCATTGTCTAATTCAGGACTGTTACCCAATTTCTAGGATTGACACAGCTACTGAAAACTCCATTTTTGACCAAATTCTTAATGTGATTGCCTTTTTAAAAAGTGTGACACAGGTAAAATTTCAGTAAGCAATGGTTTTAATTATTTATATGTCAGTTAGAAGAGATTTTATTGTTTATACTGACTAGGATAATTTATTACTGAAACCATTACTTTTTTCCAGCATTAAAATTCTAAGATTCTATTTTAATAGATGGTTTAGAAATTTATAATAGTGAAAGTATGCTTTTACTGTTACTACTTGAAATACAGATTAGCCAATATCTTAGGAAATATACTCTACCTTTTTTTCTTCTTGCTTCTGACAATCATTGCAGGTGAATTTGTAATTCTATTTAAACTGCCTTTAATATTGTACATTATAAATTCACCATATATAGTCAGAAGCCTAAACACCATTTCATTACACATACATATCAGTTGATGACAATATAATGTTGTTGATTCTGTGTCAACAAACTATTGAGTTGTTTCAAGTCATCACAATGGCATTATAACACAAAGTGATGACATTTATAGAGCCTGGAAGTGATTTGGAGACCTATAAATGCTGTTTGAGCCCAGGCAGAACAGACCAGGGCAAAGGACGCCTGGTGTGACAGATAACCTGCTGGTGAGGCATGTTCTGAAGTTCTTTTGGCTGTCTGTTAAAATCAATATAGTAGACGAGAAACAAGAAATTCAGTGTCATTCTACCATGAAAGTCTTTCCAAATATAATAGGTCGTATTTTATAGATTCCCAAGTTAACAAAATCAGCTTTACCTTTGACTCCATATAGGGAAACTAAAATCATGATTATGTTATGTTAGCAAATTGCTTATAATAAAAATTACAAATTTTGATTTGTAGAATCAGGTGTTCCCTTGTAGCCTTTTTTTGGGGGGGGTAGTGTGCAGAGTATTCTCTACTTCAGAGTAATGCTGGATATAAATGTAGTGTTTTGTATAATATGGAGAGGGGAGCAGTCCCGTTCTTTATTGAATTAGCAGACTGCAGTTGACTTCTTAGAGTCTTTATGGCGTCTTATGCAGGTCAGCATGGAAGATGACTGTTGAATTGTTGAATTGCTAATTAGACTCTGAACAGCAGAGTTCCTTATGAAAGTCCACAAATCATCAAGATCTCAAGGCTTTATCCTTTGAAAATCATCTTGGCTTAACCTATATATTAGAATGCATCATATATTGTTCATTTATTGAGGGTCATCTGGGTACTAGGAGGTACTGTGCTAGGCACTGGGATTACAGAGGTATTTATTCCTGCCCTTGGGAGCTTAAGGTTTAGAATAATGTTCTATTCATGGTAGAATCGTAATAAATTACTACCACCTTACTATCACTCTTCTTTTGGTCATTTAATCGCATTTGCTTCTTCTTTTCTTTATATTTCATATATCATGTCATGGTAGGAGAATCTGGAGTTTCTGCTTATAAAATCCTTTCTGAGATATAATTTGTCACTAGGAGAAAAAACACACAAAACACTTTGTAAAATAACAGCAAAAACAGCTTTTAAAAAAGTTAATGACAATATATTTTTATTAAAAATGTTGACTTCAGTTTACCAGATGATTAATTATCAGTACTTATTACCCAAGAACAGGCTTTTAAACTTAATGGTGGAAATCTTTCCACATTCTTGCTGCACAATATTTCTTAAAAATTTAAGAACATTTGTTGTTGGCAGAGACCATACATGCCCATAGCTAAATATTCAAGGTTGAGTCATGCATGTGTGTGTACCTCAACTCATCTCCCAACAAATGAAATAACAAATGAACTGTTGATAAAGGTCAGGGTTTGTGTAAATAACAATATATCGAGACCTATCATAGGCATCAGCACTTTTGATCAGAGTTATCATCAGACTTGCTTACCAATGTGGAAGCACTTGTTATTTCAGAGTAAATGATTTATATATAGTCATATAATATTTATATATGTGTGATACATAAATAGAAATACATATTACACATCATATATATGTAAACATACCTGATGTTTACTTTCTGAAAATTGTACATATTTAAAACGAGAGTTTATTTAGGTCCTAGCATGACATTTGTGACCTATAAACCCACTTAGCAATTACATACTGGTCCAATCTGGATTTGGGCCATGGCTAAATAAGAATAAACTAACCATTTCCTACCAAATTGAGGCTAGGGTGTAAGAAGCTATCTCCTTAAATATGTTGAATGGCCACTGACAGTCAACCTTTACATCTCTCCTCTCCTCCCTCTCTTTTTATCTTTCTTCCTCTTTATCTCTGACTCTTCTCTCATGAGAGTGATGTAACTACTGTGATGTCAAGAACGAAATAATGCTCCAGGGTAAGAGAGAAGGATTGTAGCAAGGTGTTCCTGCTACTCAGTCAAGAATTAGTTACATGATTTAGCCTATGGCTAGAGAGTGACCAAACCCACCAGCTGGGTGTCAATTTCTTCTCCTTTTGCTACTATTGTCGTAATCTCTGGTGTCCAGCCGTCGTTCACTTGGTAACCTGGTCTTCATCTGCTTGTTAAGATGACCATCATAGTACTGATGCAGCTTTAACACGTCTGTATTAATTTGATTTATGGTTCAACACTTGGGTCTAAATAATCAGAAAACCCCTGGTTTGATGCTGTCTATAAAGGCTGTGTTTGGATTAACGTGGGTCTGTCACACCGTTTATAAACCTTCAGCAGGAAAGCGGCCCGCCTGTAGATGTGTGTAGTTGTTTATTTTTCATGAGCGTCTCTCTCTTTTCTTAGTGTTTGATTTCATTTAACCATTTTCCAATAATTTATATTGCTAATTAAGAAGCCATATAGGAATACTTTGGGCAATTGGGGCTGGAAAGAAGCCCTTTAAATTGCGGTGAGGTATAGCTTTTGCACAGGTGTGTTAAATCGTGAAGTGCTGAAGAGTGTTGACTCCTTTCCTAAGTAGTCTGATTCTTTGGTCCTTAGTTGCTGAGCAGGCAGACTCTCTTAAATGTCCTTGTTTGGAGAGTGTTCTTTTCAACATCTCGCATAAGTGTAGCTCTTTGGCCATTAAAGAAGTAAATAACCAGTTAGATCCTTGGGGGCAGTGGGGGCGAAGGTCTTATTTTTCTTCCATGTGGAGGAGGAGCTCATCTTTAATGACCTCAGCAGACTTAGCTGATTGAGAAAGCGTCGCATGAGTTATTGGGGGAAGTATTGGAGAGACTAATACGTTACAGGGCTTGGCAATTTGCTGGCAGGAAGTTTTCATTGCTGAGTGTTTTTGGTAAAAACTTGGAAAATTTTTTGAATGTTTTAGGCACTTACATGATTGTATATATATACACACACACAATAGTAACTGTATGTGGCCGGGGTAGGGGAGGACATTTGAAGGAATTATTTTTTGTTCTGGTAATTATACAGATGTGAAAAGCTTGCACCACAAAGCAGGTGTGTTTAGGACTTTGTTTTTCATAGCACCGATCCTTTACATTAATGAACTGCTTGAGGATTTTAGGTTTTTTGACTTTTTTTTTTCCTGGTATGACTCCCCCCGCCCCAAGTGGGGAGGCCTGTGGACGGACTGTGGAGCATTCCAGGGTGAAATAGGCCTCCCTGGAACTTTGATTCTTTATCACACTCCCAGGGGAGTTCATTTCAAGTTGCTGGTACTAGCAGCAGCGGCCTGATATTGCCCAATCCCAGGCTCTCTTATTGATGGGTAGGAGGGAGTGGGATTGCTGTTGAAGAAATTTCATTATCTTTAGAAGGGAAAAATTTATTATAGGGGTTTTCCTAGATGATCTTTTTCATGTGGGTTAAGACGTTTTGAGCTCTGAATGTCCAAGCTGCTTAGAGGTTCTAAGTTGTTCTCAAGTGGGGGTGGCACTGCCACTCTCTAGGGGGGTTTGGATATGTATGGGGGTGTTACTTATTGTCACAGTGACTAGGACACGGGCACTACTGGCATTCCACATGTGGGGGCCAGGGACACTATACATCGTGCTTTGCCCAGGGCAACTGAATAATTGTTTTACCCTAGATGTCAATCCCAGCTTCTCAAGAACCCCTGAGAAATGAGGTTTTATATATAATGCTCTGCAGCGTTGATTGACACTGGGAATAGGGACAGGAAGTACTCAGTGAAAAACAAGTGGGATGTAAGAGGAGAAAGGCAGGTAGCTAGTGTTAGATGAAAATAGGGAAAAGTAGCGCAATTAGAAACGGTGGAAACTTAATTTCTCACTTCTCAGAACTGAGGAGCTACTTTGATAGTGCATCACATTATTCTGCTTGCTTTTGACCATTGAAAAGACACTTAAAAATTTAGTAAGCAATTATTTAAGCAATTTTTGAGGTCAACTGACGATTTGGAGGGTTGACTGAATTATGTAGGCTGTATGCTCAGACACGTCAGCTTGGAGAGGACGGTGAGGAAAGGACACTAAGATAACTTTGGTGGACCCTGTGGACCCTGTTAGCCATTTGTAATGCGGGTGGAGCGGCTTTGGATTAGGCCTGGGGCAATCGGAGGGGCTGTAAGGTGAAACCCACCTCTGCTAGCAGCCTGTGGGTGAGCTGCTCACTGAGCTCGTGCTCTGGGCAAGGTTCTGGGGAGTGAAGTGGAGCCCCAAGCTCTTCTCATGGCCAAAGTCTGTACCCTAGTCCAGGCTTGCATGTGCCCAGAGCACCCTTTAGTTTTAACACAGTTACTGGTACTTGTGATCTCTAGGATTTCTCACTCTCAGTCTGTTTGGTCATGCTGTTCTTTTGCTTGGTATTAACGACCCTTTATTTTCCATCTCCCCAGCCTTGTGGTTCACCACTCTACAAGAGGTTCTCTGTGTTTGGTCCATGGAGATCTGCTCATTAGGCTTCACCTGCGCTAGGCTTCTCTCAAGTTGCTTGGGCCCTACCCAAGGCCTGGTCCCTCCTGCTCATCCCCAAGGCCCCAGTGCAGTGCTGTTTTTCTCCACGAAGGCTCCTCTCATCACTCCAGACTGCAACGTTAATTTTTTTCTCCCTGAGACCAGTTGGTTTTTAAATGCCGTGGCTGCAGTGTGGAATCAAAGCATCTACTGTCATTTGGCACAGCTTTGGAGTCAGACTACGTAGATGTGAATTCTTGATCCACTGTCAACTAGATGTGAGATTTGGTCAAACCTCAGTTTCCTCATCTATGAGATGGGCTATCAGTATTATCTTATAGGTTTGTTGCGAGGACAAGCGAGATAATCTATAGAAAAGACTTAAAATACTTCTGGCACATAGTAAATTTTGGGTAATTGAAATGTGTCATTTGCTTTTTTTGGGAAGAGGGATGAAAAAAAACATAGGCTTTTGAATCACAAAGAGTCCTGGGTCTGAACCAGACTCTGATATTTTCTATCTCTGTGACCCTGAGGGAATTTTAATGTCCCCGAGGATCAATTTTCCCTTTTATTAAATAAGTGCCACTTCATAACATTCCTAAGAGGGTCCAGTGGATATGTATAAAGCCTGACACATAGCAAGTGCTCAATAAATCGCAGCTATTTTTGTTGCCTGGCTGTTTAATTTATAATTTATAGATAAGATTTGTAAACTCTATGAAAAAGGACCATATCTTAGCTTTCTTTATTTCTTCCACAAACCCTAGAACATTACGTTTGCTCATAGCAGATATGGATTTTGGTGTGGCGTTAGTGAATCTGACATCAGATTCTTTTGTCTCTTCAATTTTTAATTGCACTTAAATGATGTGTGTCCATGATCACTCATCAGCTGGCTTCGTGGGTTTTGCTTCAAAGTCTTTGACTTCTTGAAATGTCCTCTTACTATTGTTTTGCTCTACCAAAATATCAGGGCTCTGAAGCTATAATTTGGAAAAAGCAGTCAACTCAATCAATGGTTTGTAAACTGGGTTGAAAAAAAAAAAAAGAATTCTGGCCACCTATTTGGTGCTCTATTATAAAACCAGGCAGCAAAAATACTGCACAGAAGGAAAGCGGTAGGTTGGTTTGCTGAGCATGTCTTGTTTTAGTTCCATCAACTGAGTTCTTGACGGTTCCACTGGTTGACATTAGGCAGACAGGGTCTTCCACACAATTTGTTTCCCTTGGCTGCAGTATAAAGTTTTGGAAATAAGCAAGCAACTAAATCTTCAAAAGAGGACTGGCCCTGCTAGTGTGCATAGGTGTGAGGATGACAGTGAACCATCACCCAGCTTCTAAACTTCAGATGTCTACCGATATTCAAGGGAATACAAATAAAGTACAGAAAAAGTGAAGTAAAATTATGGATGAGTTAAGGAATTGCCTCTTAAATTTATTTGTCTCTTTGAGTTCAATAAAGTAGACCTATTAAAATGTCATGTAGTTTTACATGTTTTTAAAAAGAGCACATGCACCTCCTCAGGTAGACCAAGTGTCTGGAAGGACCAGCACATGTTAAGAGGATCTACTGGGAAAATAGGATTTGCCATGGAAATGACCTTATTCTGTTAACTTTCGACAATGTTCTCTTGACTGCGACTTGCCTTTCTCTTCTAACAAGAGAATGCACGAGCCAGAAAAGAAGCTTACAAGGAAAGGGTGAAAAAATGAGACTTATCTGTATGTCTCAATATTTTTCTCTCTTTTTAAAAAATTTCTGGATATTCCTCTAATTAAATTATTCCAGATTTCATTTGTTTGGTGTAGATTTAAAATAGTAAATTCAAATTTAAAATCTCATTATTTGCCCTGCTGGCTTTCTATAGCTCTGATATGTAATCATCCCAAAAGACTGAATTTTACAAAGAGGAATCTTTATTACCTGATGAATATGTGTCGACTGTTTCATGTGTCCCCAGAGCGAGGAGCTGTAAAAGATACAGAAGTGGTATCTTCAGTCCAGTGCTGTTCTCCATCCTGAAAAAACAAAGACTTATTCCCTCTTCTAGGCGCTACCAGCTACTCTAATATCTTATCTTAACACATTCTTAGTCCACCGCTTAGACCAGAAAGTCTGTGAGATGGCTATTTATGTAGAAAGGATTACTTTTGCTTTTTCCCCCCTCCAGCTTGGGGTTCTACAAGTTTCAGAAAATAAGTTTATCCTTACATCTACTATATTTTTTTGAAGAGAGTGAAACTCGTTTTATTTAAAATTTTGTATTTTCCTGCATTGCTTTTGATTGTTGCAAATTCTCCTAAGCCCATGAGTTTTTACATGCAATGTTTGCTGCCCAGTAGACTATTAGTATCCAATTGAATTATATGAGCATAAGGTATGGATTCCACACCAGCCCAGTTAATGAATTCAATTAATGTTGATAGCAACTTTGGAAAAAAGTCAAATTTTTACATTTATTCTTTTTTTTTTTTTTTAGTTTTGTTTAAAATATTACAGATGTCCCTTTTTCTCCCCAATGACCCTTTCCGCCCTGTCCTACCCCCCTGCCCCAGTCCCTCTCCCCCATTGTCCGTGTCCTTGGGTTTGTGCATATATGCATATAAATTCTTTGGTTACTCTCTCCCCCTCCACCCACCTGCTCTCCTCCATCCCTCTGACATTTGTGAGTCTGATCTATGCTTCCATGTCATTGAATCTATTCTGTTCATCAGTTTAATAAGTTTTTCATTTATTCTTGAGTTTGATAGATGTGTGTGTGTGTGTGTGTGTGTGTGTGTGTGTGAGAAAGGGAACATAGAGTGGTGGTCAATCTAGCACAGATGCTGGAACCAGAACTGTCAGGTCCAAATCTTTGCTTTGCACATATTTTCTATTTGATCTTGGGCAAGTTACTGAACTGCTCTATGCCCCAATTTCTTTATTTGTAAAGTGCTCATAATAATGATATCTGTCTCATAGGGATGCTATGAGGATTAAATGACTTAGAGTTGGCAAAGGGCTTAGAACAGTGCATGCCATTTAAGGACCACATGTGCATTTTTTCCTCATGTGTGCACCATCTATTTTTATTCCTGAGAAAGCTAGTGCTGGGGTGGTAGGGTTGTCCATATGGTTCTAATGGTTCCAGTCAATAGCTGCCTAGTTCTAAAAGTTTTTAAAAAATTTTTTTATTTCAGCATGCATTATGTTTTCTTCCTTGGTTTTTATTAAAGGAAACATATATTAAAGGTTATTGTTTGTAAAACTATTTTTTGGTTAAAACTGGATTGGTTGAATATGGATGTTTAGAGACCACTTGTTGAATAAATTTTGCTCTATTTAGATTTTTTCTCTCCCATAAACTCTATGTTTGGCTCTAGTGTATGAAATCCACCCCTACTTCTATTGTTTTTTAGACTTCAAGTTATTGAACAATAAAGCATAGATAATGTCTAGTAACTTTTCAAGGGGTTGTAAGTAAAGGCTACTTATTCAAAATAAAACACTCAGGCCTGGCTGGGCGTGGCTCAGCGGTTGAGCATCGACCTAGGATCCAGGTGATCGGGGTTCGATTCCCAGGTTGCGGGCTCGATCTCCAGTGGGGGGCCTGCAGGAGGCAGCCGATCAATGACTTTCTCATCATTGATGTTTCTCTCTCTCTCTCTCCCTCTCTTTTCCTCTCTCTGAAATCAATAAAGATATATTTTAAAAAAAGTTTAAAATAAAACACTCAGGAAATAAAGTGCATATCTAAAATCAGAACTACCTGCAATTGTTATCAGACCAGATCTAGATCTATTCACTAGCAGTTTAAAAAAAAATTTATTGAATTTATTGGGGAGACATTTGTTAATAAAATCATAGGTTTCAGGTATACAATTCTATAACACATTATCTGTATATTGTATTGTGTGTTCACCACCCAAAGTTAAGCCTCCTTCTGTCACCATTTATTCCCCCTTTACTCTCTTCTACCTCCCCCATCCTCCTTTCCCTTTGGTAATCACCATACTGTTTTCTGTGTTTCCATCTGTTTGTTTTTTAAACAGCACATATTCTCTTTATAATAGAATGAATGAGAGGCTTCTGACACTAGTGGGGCATTTTGGTTGATTGCTAAGAGGCCACCCAGCAATGATAGAGTATTAGTTTGTTTTTTCTGGATAGATATTTCTAAACAATAGTCATTTGGGAGTTATAACAGGCATGGAAGTTAATATTGAAAAAAGTGAATTTGACAAATGAGTTATCATGGATATTTTGATAAATTGAGTGAATTTGGTTTGATATATTACTTTAGATAACTATTTGGAGATGAAGTGTAAAAGCCACTAATTATAAAGAGTTATTTAATTGCAAATATTGCCTGTTACATAAAATATACATTTTGTGTAATTGATTTTAAATAACTGGCTTTGAAGTGCTTTAAAAAAATAAGTTTTGTGTGTCTATTTTTGTGTTTTTTTCCATGATGTGTTTAATTTTGTATTTTAGCAAAATTAGCAAACCTCAAAATTTGACTTGCAATAAAAGTTGCTTAAGAAATACCACTGCTAAGTAGCAGAATCAGGAGCTAAAGCAGTGTTTGCTGTTTTAAGGCATTAAATCCTTGGGATGCTTTTTCACATAGCAGAAGCTATCTGATTATTCAAGCATACTTAACATTTCTAAAAATAGACTTGAATTTGTTTGGGGAAAAAGAAGAAATAGCTCTAAATATATGTTTTCAAGACAGGCAATATATTGCTCTGAATTTTCTTCTGTATACTTAGTTTCTAAGTTTATGCTTCTCCTTTTCTCATATCAATATTAAGTTCTTTGTAAGTGGACTGACCTTTAGGTTGTTACAATTTTTCAACCAGAAGTTATTAGAGACTGTGGTAGACAAATGTACTGAACTTTCAAATGTAATATGTTGGATTACTAACAATAGACCTAATTGATAAAAGTGATTTAATATATGTTGTGTTAATAGCTAAACCTCCAAAGCCCCTAATCTCCCATGGAAATATTGCTTTGTAGAATAAAATCCAGTGAGAAGTTCTGGGATTCCAGAGTGAATTTGTACATTCCTTAGGGGCATTTTTGCAAGGGAGGTTGTTGTGTTTTAAAGGTAGTTGATAAGAGACCTGCACCACCAACCCCAGACCTGCACCACCAACCACCATCACGCATTAGTCTATAGAAGGTATTCGGGTGTACGTATTCCTGTACCACTCGGTACCACCAGTTAGCCAAGGGAAGTTTCTGACCATTTGCAGCATACATTATAAATCAGGATGTCACTAACAGACAATCAGATTTGAACATTCCATGAACAAAGTAGCCTATATCCCCTAGGAATAGATCACTTAACTATGTTTATGTCATGCTGTTGATATGCCTGCATTTAGACAAGTCAGGATAGCACATTGTTTATTTATTTTAAGAGTAGGTAATTGATCTGTGTATTTACCTAATTTGGGGTTAACTATCCAAAAATTGAAATGGGTAATTTAGCACGATTGCTTAAGTACATGGGGAAAATACAGTTATTCTTCCAAACCCCAAATTACTTCTCTCCCACCTTGGGTTTGTAAAAGAATAATTTTGAGTCTTCTCCAAGCTGGCCTGGTGTTGGCAGCTCTCTTTAGAAAAATTTCTGCTTGGCACACAATGCATGAAGAGATTACTGGTCAGATATTTGGGGAAACTCAGAGGATTTCCAACTGCCAAATTAGTCCCCTGGGGAGACCCAGGAAAATTGCAGGATATATTGGTTAAATGAAATGAATTTAAGTTATACTCTCTGGTATCACCATGGAATAATCACTGCCACTTGGAAGTGTGGCAACGATTGTGGCAAGTTTGTGCACTCTGGTTGGCTGCAGGAAAATTTTTGCTCTTTTGGTTTAAAAAAAAAAAATTTGTTTGCAGAAATGAGCTTACAGACCTGGAATCTACAAATTCATTAAAAAGCAAAAAGCTACAAGATTGATCTGAATCTAAAAATGAGGGACCATAAATTGCTCTATGTGATATAGTAGTAGGGCACTTTAAGAAAAATATAGGGTGGGAACTGAAATAAGCACAGCCAAGCAAATGAAAAGTTACTCATGATGTTATCAATCAGAGATAACTACTGCTAACACTGGTCCTGTTTTATGCTTCCTCCCTCACTCCATATGTGACTCTGTTATAGGCAAAATTTTGCCTCCTTTTCTTTGTTACATTATATTATAAATATTTCTCCTAGTCATTTAATAGTCTTTCATAACCATTTAAATGAGTTCCTAATATATCAATATGTAGATATAAGAAAACTTAATTATTTTCCTATCATTGGACATCTAATTGGAGGTTTTCAATTTCCTTTATTATAAATAATAAAGAGATAAAATTCTCTAGTTCCTTAGAAAAGCTACCTAGAAGTAAAAGTTCTAAGTTACAGAATAAGCACTTTAAAAAAGCAAGATACATGTTGTCAAATTGCTTTTCAGATTGGTTACATCAAGATACACTCTAGTCATCAGCTGTGTATAAAAGCCACCTTCCTGCAGACACCGAAACAGGATATAATCATTCTAAAAACGTTTTCCTAATTTTATAAGATAGCATGTATTCCTTTGATTACTAATCAGTGACAATTTTTTCATTGTTATTAAAAATCTATATTTCTTCTGTGAAATACCTGCGTGGCATATTTGGTTTTTAAACTGGTTTCCTGTCGTTTGTGGGATTGCAGACTGTGACGGCGAGAGTTTTCGCTGTGCGGACGGCCGCTGCATTCCTGCCTCCTGGAGGTGCGACGGGACCAAGGACTGTTTCGATGACTCTGATGAGACTGGCTGCCGTAAGTGGGGGTGACCAGGCTCAGCTCTGTTTTGAGCCACACATGTGCTTCACGGTGATTTCAGTTGTAACAAAAAGGTTGTGTCTTTAGTGATAGATTCAGGACCTGGTGCAAGTCTACTGAGACCTGTGAATAGAGAACTGATGGTATTAATAATAGTTTCACTCCGCTTTGAGGAAAGGATTCAATTCACATCAGCTTCTAGTTTACTCTTTTATCACGTGACCTTGATATGGAAACAAATTTGGGAGTGGTTTTCTGAAGCCACTAAGTGACTATTTCAGGTTATGTACTCTGGAAATTTTGTGCACCAATAAGAACAGGCACAAAACAATGCTATCTGAACTGTCATTTGTAGCTCTAGAAGTCTGTTTTAATATAAAGGATGTAGTGTAACTTGTGGGAATGACCATAAAGAGGTCACAGGACTGTTAGTGTGATTATGTTTTAAAAATTTTTATTTAAAAACATGATAATATTGTAAAACCCAAAATTAACTAATTATAAAACCACTTTCACATCTATTTCTTCATTATAGTTCTCACAACAATATTCTGACGTAGGTTTCAGATTAGGAAACTGAGACTCACAGACGTTAAGTCATTTATTAAAGACCCCCCAGTTGATGCACCAATGCAACCCTTACACCCATTGCTTTCCCAGCTTGCCATAGGTGATCAATCACACTCCTGCAATTTCATTTATTCTGATAAGTGAACAGCCAAAGTTTATCATCCAAAAACCAGGAAAGCAGGTGAAAAATAATTTTGATTTGACTTGTTGGGTATACTATGGCGCAACAGAATAGTCAAACTTTGGCGTAATGTTTGGATGACAATGCATTTGAAAATGAGAGGAAGGGTGGGGAGTAGATCCTAGACAGTGCTTCTCAAACTTTAATGCACAAATGGATCACCTGGGGAACTTGTTAAAGTACAGATTTGGATTCCGTATGTTTAAGGTGGGATCTGAGATTCTGTATATCTAAAAACTCCCAGGTTATGCTGACACTGCTCATGTGTGAACCACACTTTGAGCAAGGGAGTAGTTCTGTTTGTAGAGACATGATCATGTGATATCTGTTTGCCTCCTCTGGGCTTACTGAGTTCATTTTACATTAAACCCTAAGAGCAAAAAGACAAAAGCAGTGTATTCTGGGATAAAGGGATAAATGAACAGCTATACCAACAACTCTTCAGAGGTTGTTATTATATTTTAGTGTCTATAACAATGATAATAACAATACCATAACAATAGTGATAGCAACTAACATTGCATGGCACTTTCACATACTTAACTTTCACATATTTAACTTATTTTTTAGTAGCAAACCATGAGATAACTATAGCCTCCATTTTAGGTGCATACATTGAGGCTCAGAGAACCTGTCAAAGATCCTAAAGCAAGTAAATTGTGGAAATAATTACTTAACTCTGTCTCTTTTTTTCCAGATCTCATAGGTTTTTCCAATTCATCATGATGCGTTACTAATAGTTATTATAAAAAAATATTTCAAAAAATTTGATAATAACTCAGGTTAACTTTTACTTAAATTAAAATTTTAGTTTAATATTTTTTTTGTCATACCTTTGCGTGTGTGTGTTTGTTTTATTGCCTGTATTTTTATATTGCTTTGGCTCATCAGTTTGCTGTGATGCTATTGCTGAGATTATTTGGCAGTGAGCTCTGGTTGGAGTCCACACACTCTAGTATGAGGTTGTTTACTATTTGCCATCAAATACGTTGAACAGGAATTTACATACATTCTCTTGAAATGGGCATTGCTTGTTGGTATAATAGGGTGGTTGTTTGACAGAATGAGTCATTTTTCTGGTTTGTTTTAGCTCCCGCTTCCTGCCGGCCGGGCTATTTCCAGTGTCACAATAAAGAGCAATGCATCCCTAACTCCTGGGTGTGTGACCATGAGCAGGACTGTGAGGATGGCTCAGATGAACATCAGCATTGCCGTAAGTGTTTGTAGAGGAATCTTGTTTTGGTCCTTGGGACCCCTAAAACTTGTTACAAATACAAAACCCAATGGGATGATTCTTTGTAAATGCTGAGTTGAACCTCACACACCAATGGAACCTATGCCAGCATTCTTGCTCAGGTTGGATGCTATGGAAAGTGTGAATGTGCTGAAAAATTATCAATATACCCCTATGATTTGGAGATGGCTACACAGGTTCCCAGTCCTTAATTTGGATTATGTTACACTCAAGAAAGAAACAAAACAGTTATGGGTATCTATAGGTGAGTTATTCATTTGTGTGGTTGGCATTTGGATGGGTCCTTTTGATCCTGCAGCACATTCTGCTTTCAAACCTTCCCCCTCCTCTGCCCTAGTACTGAACTCTCTCAATTTCAATTGAGTGGAACAAATAGGTGGGTCTGTTGGAGGCATTATTAGTGGTTGTTACAGTGACTGCTGCCAAAGCTACCATAGGCTGAGCTACAGTGACAAAGAAAATAATAGTAATTATTAGCAACTGCTGCATTTCTGGACATTGAAAGGGTTCAGGGCAGTAACCTGGAAGGACTTGTTAAATTCTAATTTGGGGGGTCAAACTGGAAAAGGGAGTTTTTTAAAAAAAATTTATCTTTATTGTTGAAAGTATTACAGATGTCCCCGTTTCCCCCCATTGACCCCTTCTACCCTGCACTCACCCCTGCCCCAGGCCTTCACCACACTATTGTCTGTGTCCATGGGTTAGTTTTAATGAAACTTGAGAATCATTTCGGGTGAGATGACAACATGTGAGAAATATGTCTATCGTGTGTATCATTTTTTGCTTTCTTAAGGATATTTGTACAGTTTAAAATCACTCTTATATCAATGAGGATGTTTTTGGCTGCAAAGTGAGAAACATAGCTCAAAAAAGTTAAGCAAAAAGAGAAAGTACTATCTCACATAATAAAAAGCCTAAATGTTGGGTTGTTCCAGGGTTGATTAATTCTCAGCTCAAAAACATTATCCAAGTTTCTCCCCCTTTTTGGTCTTGTCGTCTTTAGCCTATAGGTTTTCTGTGATTCCATGAAAGTGGCAAGCCCCAATTCAACTTTCAACACCTTGAAGAGAAAACCTTAACATTTTCCCCCACCTCAGGCTCTTGACCCCAACTGTCCTCTGGAAGAGTCCAGTTCTGATCTCTGTGTGGCATTCACCTTTCAGCCCCACTATGTGCTGCTTCATTAATGCACATCTCACAAATCATGAACATCTATCATCTCTCTGTGCCAGTTTTAATATGTCAGCTAAGATCCTATTGACATTTTCACAGTCGTTGTCCTCAAGTATCAAAGAAGAAACAGATGGTTTTGATGGCTACTTGACGTGGGAACTTGTTTAGTCGTTAGATGACTAGCAGTGGAGATTCCACGGCCTTCAGTAGGTCCTGGATGCGTTTAATAGATTGGAAGTTAGCCCAGGACTTTTGAGTCCAGAACTGAGTGTAAACTCTTTTCAGTCAGGCCACTACATGCCAGGGGTCTTTTGAGGGAGAGAATGGAAATTCTCAAAATACCCAAGAGTTCGACTTTGGTTTAAATCTAAAAGGAAGACTGTATAATTAAACAGCCTCTTAGGGCTCGTCAGTGTTGGTAATGGTGTCTGCCAGCCACAAAGGAATGCTGATCCATGGGACAGAGTGGTTAAGGGGAAACCAGCGAACTATGTGAGGCTGTGAAGGTTGTTGGTGGTGACAAATGGCAGTCCTGAGGAAGGCATGACAGGAGCTAATCAAGGCTAAACGGAGGCATATCCAGATCAGGTGCAGTTATGTGTCAGGATTTGAGATGGAGGGGCAAAAGGGGACCAGAAACAGGGAGATGGGGGTGGTAGTTCAGAAGTACTAAAGAAAGGAAGGAAAAGTACCAGGCATAGGATGGAACGGTAGGAAATCTCATGCTAATTCATGAGACTTACAGAATAGCTTGCACATGATACTTGAGGCATCAATTTACTTGGTTTTATCTGAAGGCAAATTTGATAAAATGAATCCTGCTCTCACCTACCCTAATCAACATAGGATAAAATGAAACTAGCTTAAATGTTTTTTCTTTTGTTTATAAAACTAACACATGTTCAATGTAGAAAATTTATATAATAGAGAAAACGTCATAATATCACCCATATTCCTACCATTCCGAAATAACCCCTGTTAGCCCTTTGGCATATTTCCTTCTGGTTTAAACAGGATTTCAATGAGGAAGACCTTACTGATCTTTGATTAATACCTGTAATTGCAAAATTCTTATTTTATTTATTCTCTTTATCACACAGATTTTCAATTCTATATTGTGTTCTCAACACATTGATAGAATAATTGTCTACAATAACATGTTTGAGAGTCGATATGATTCTATGGGCATTTTGATAGTATCCTGATAATAATACCTTTGCTTTCATTGTAAGCTCTCTTCCTTGGGGTAGCTGGGTGCATTACCTTGTGACCCTATACATTTTCTGTTCAATGCACCCTCTACTTGCCTTTGCTTTCAAATATCCTCACTCATATTGCTAAGTGTCAGTGGGTTGGTCTGTGTTTGGCAGTAATTATAAAGTAATATTTTTCCCCCCTTCACAGCTGGGACAACATGCTCAAGCCATCAGATGACATGCTCCAGTGGTGAATGTATCCCAGTCGAATACAGGTGCGACCACGTCAGAGACTGCTCAGATGGAACTGACGAGAAAGACTGCCGTGAGTCCCTTTCAGTCTTTGCACTGTATTTGGTTTCACATTTGTCCCTTTGGCATTTTAATAAATTTTTTAGATTTGTTGATGGACAGAAATGCCTACAATATGCCTCTTGTTATTGAAATCTCGTGGCAGATTCTTTTGTGGATTAGAGGTGATGTTCTGATAGGCGTCTATTTTTAAAAAGACATTCTGAGTGTGTCCTGCCTTACTTAGCACATCAATTTTCTGTAGTTTTTGAATTAAGAACCTTTAAACATTAACACAGAATCCTGAAAGGTCATTGAGTACAAAGTCCAGTTTGGTCACTGTTAGCTTTTATTACATTACTATGGTAAATGTCTAGGTCAAATGTCTCATTAGTCATTTGTTTTGTGCTCTTATGGACTCAATTTTTTTTTCTTCCAGATTGCTTTTGGAAAATGTTACATTTGGCTTTCCTTATAGTGGCAGTGTACTATGTCAGTTCATAACTGATCACCATAAGATCAGGTGTACAAATCATAGTATTCTGTGTATAATGTTTAAATGTTATCATAACCAAAATAAAAGAGTACAATCATGGTGCAAAATGTACTACTTACAAATAAGTAAAGAGTAATCTGTCTCTCTTGAGGATTATATAGAATTGTTAGACTACAAGAATATAGGAATTATTCTACTGTGTCAGTCCTATGGTTCATCAAACTCAGTCTTTAGTCTCAGACATACCAGTTTCTCCTAGAAGCCAGTTTCTCTTAGAAGCCCTCTCATAAATGATAAGTCTGTCATTTATGGGTTTACCCAGGACTTTCTTTTCTTTTTGTACATTTTCTCCTGACACTTTTTATACATTTCTCCTTCTGGTACATTGCAATTTAGAAGTTTACTCCGTGCTTCCATGTTTTTCTTACTTAGGTAGGTACTTTCTTTCTTTTGCTCTTAAATTTATGTTTCAAACTTCAAAGAGTTATTTTAATAGTCAATATTCCAATAATCAGTAGACAGATTTTGTGTACATTAGAAACCTTGACTGTAGACTTCTTAGTTATCATGTCTCCATCTAAAGATTTAAACTTAGGCTATTCTCATGGGACATCTCTTCCATTGCTTGAGAATTTTGATGGAAAAAATACTTATATATGTGTAAAGGAGTGGCCTGGGGCCAAACAGGCCCAGATTCATGCTGCATCCACACATCATATCTCGCTATATTTTAAAAAAACAGCACTTTCGCTCCAATGCTTTCTTCCTTGTACGTTATTTTTGTGTGAGAGGAGTCTGTGCTATTTGTCTTTGTATTTCCATTTCCTAGCTGAGTTCCTGGTACAGTTCTGTTGGGGTATAATTTCTAATTAAATGTTTTCTTTTGAAAGAGATTATGTTACCCCTTGTTTGGGTCTCGCTTCACTTCAGGCCTTTTGCAGAGAATTTAGACTCTGCACTGGAAATTTTAGAGATGATAGGGTGTGTCTGGATATCACAAAAGAGCAAGTCCTTGAGTCAAGGACTTTTTGTTAAGCAAACAATAGGTCCTTTATTGAGGCAAGTGAAGAAAATATTTTGATTAATAATAGTGGTAAATCATATACAACATGGGCCACTTAATGAATACGTTCTGAGAAATGTGTTGTTGGGCGATTTCATTGTGAGAATATCATAGAATGTACTGACACCAATTTAGAGAGATAACTTACTGCACATGTAGGCTGTGTGGTATAGCTTATTGCTTTTGGCTACAAGCCTGCACAGCATGTTGCTGCACAAACAGCACAAGATTAATTAAACCACAAGAGAAAATGATGCAGTCAAGAGACACGAGATGTGTGAGGCGGTTGCTGGTATAACACGACATACTGTTTTACAGCAAATTTTTTTTTAAGTACAAAGAGTGAACTCTAATGATAAAAAGTATAGTATAGTAAATATATAAACCAGTAACAGTCATTTATTATCATTATCAAGTATTATGTACTGTTCATAATTGTATATACTGTACTTTTATATGACTGGCAGTGTAGTAGGTTTTTTACACCAGCATCACCACAAACACGTGAGTAATTCGTTGCACTGTAACTTTAGGTTGGCTGTGATGTCACCAGGCCATAGGAATTTTTCAGCTTCATTATAATGTTGTGAGACCACTGTCTTACATGCGGTCCATTGTTGACCAAAACATCATTACACAGCA
This sequence comes from Miniopterus natalensis, assembly GCF_054644295.1. Lineage (NCBI taxonomy): Eukaryota > Metazoa > Chordata > Mammalia > Chiroptera > Miniopteridae > Miniopterus > Miniopterus natalensis. The sequence continues at coordinate 43,024,837 of NC_142088.1, forward strand.
CATGACTGTATTATATTTTGCAGTACTTCATAAACTTCAAAACATTATATAGGTGCAGTTATTATTATTAGGCTTCTCAATGAAGACAACAGGGCAGCTATTATCATACTCTCTTGTGAGTAGAGAAACTAAAACTGCTAAGTGTGGCGTATTCTGTTCAAGGTTGCATGCTGTGCGGCAGAGCTAGTGCTCAACCTGCCTTCTGGTTCCAAGTCTGGCTATTATTCCTCGCGAAGGACCTTATTTACAGAAGGAGAAAGTTCTGCCTTGTGCAAGTTTAAGCGCGAACCAGAGGCCTGTGCCACCAGCCTGGGCCGTGTCTTTATTCCTTATTTATAAGTGGACAAAAATGATGCTTTATTGCAAATGCAACGGGCCTGAAGGAAATGCTACTTCAGGGAAAATAAAAGGCAGTCGAAACAGACCGTTTGGACTTATTCCATGTGAACCACCTACAGCCAAGTCTAAAGTCACCAGTACAACTGCCTGATGGCTTTGCCAATGAACCTTCCGGCAAAAAGCTGGCAGGGTACAAGCATGCAAGCAGAAAAGAATGAAGGAAAGGAAGCGAGTTTTCTAAAATATCTGGGCAGGAGTTTTTAATCAAGTTTTTGTTTGTATTTTTTTTTTTTTAAGTACAAGTAACTGGTGAAAGGAGGATTTGTTAAGGAAAGAGAACCAGATTTATAGCTCATTGTTTCTGGAATTATACAAGTCATGAACCCGCCAGGGTTCGTGGCCCTAAAATGAGTATCACACATGTGTGGGGGTTTTACAGTGAGGCCCTCTTTCCTATTTCTCGCTACTTATTTTATTTATCTGTATGTGTTAGTTATAGAAGAGTATGGAAAAAAAAAATCTAACAAATCAGAGGAAGTTAAGAAAAGAATCTTCTTACTTCCCAGTTAGTACTTTGATCTCCTGGCCACAGTCAGATTTGCACAGGAAGGAAATAATGGCCTGGACCAAGGTCTTTAGAAGCTGCCAGATAGGGGCAGGATTCTCTCACTGTGTTTCCCCTCTTTGTTGGGAGCTCTTGTGTGAAGTGGGAAAGGGAACTGCCATCCACCAAGCGCCGATCACTATCTTACACAATTTTTAGACCAGTTCTACAAGGTAGGTGTGACCATCTCCACTTTGCAGAGATTGCAAAGACTGTCAAGAAGCGAGGGGAGAGGAGGTGGGATTTTAACATTAGTCTAAACCCTGTGCCTGTGCTCTCAGAATATTTCTCTTCAGTAACGGGAGTTTACAAACTATGTTTGCCTGAAGGTTACTTAGCTAGTTTATTATTTAAAAAAATTGTTGTTTAAAGCTTATGAAAGATTTTAAACATTCAAAAGCAGAATTGTATAATGAACCTTTTTGTACCCCTCATTACTGTGTTAATTATCAACTCATAGCTGATTTTGTCTCCCTGTAGCTCTTTGTTCTTTCCCCCTTTGCTGCGACACAGCATTTATCTCCAAAATACAAGGACTAAAACATAGCCACAATGTCACCATCCCTCACCTAAAAGTTAACATCTGCTCTTTAAAATAATCAGATATCCAGTCAGTCTAAAACCTTTCTCAATTATCTTGTTATTATTTTTTATAGTGTGATTATTTAAATCAGAATCCAAACAAAATCTATCTGTTGGGGTTAGTTGCTGTCTTGAGATTTGTAGGTTTACCTTCTATTTCTGTTTTTCACCCCTTGCAGTTTATTTGTTTATAAAATCAAGTCAGTTGTGCTGGAGTTTCCCACAGTCTGGGTTCTGCTCATTGTATCCCCTGGTGTCATTTAACCTGTTCCTCTGTCCCTTGTATTTTTTGGAAATTGGTAACTAGATCTGGAGCAATGGTTCTCAACCTTGGTCCTAATGACATGTGGGGCCAGAAAATTCTTTATTGTGGGGAGCTGTCTTGTGCATTGTAGAAAGTCTAACAGTATGTCTGGCTTCTGTCCATTGGAAGCCAGCATTACCTCCAACAACCAAAAATGTCTCCAGACAATGTCAAATGTCCTCTAAGAGCAAAATGTTCTTCTTTTCCTTATGCTCTTGTAAGAGTAGTGTAGAGGCTTAAGCAGATGATACAAGGATTTTGTGTGTGTGCAACATAATGAATGTGTATATAAGGCATATATTTCCAATAGTAGGCCCATAATGTGATGTTAGCAGCAATTGATGATCTTTGTTGAGATCCATTAGTCATAGGGGTACTTAGCTATTTTTAATTTATTGATTTCTTTTGAGAGAGAGAAAGAGAGAGAAAGAAAGGGGGAAACATTGATTTTGTTGTTCCACTTATTTATGCATTCATTAGTTAATTCTTGTATGTGCCCTGACCGGGGATCGAACCTGCAACCTTAGCATATCAGGACTGCGCTCTAACTAACTGAGATACCCAGCCAAGGCCTACTTAGCTATTTTAAATGTCACCAGATATATAGCAAATGTTTATTAATAGTTTGAAATTAAAATGTTCCTACACGATCAAGAATTAAGTGAAGCCTGGCTAGAAATATTTTTGTGAGGTATAACACTTTATTCTTTTGTTTCTACAGCCATGATGTGTAGGAATCAACACTTGAGGACAAACTTAGAATCAGCTTATGAATATGACTTTTATTTTTCTACTTCTCAGAAATAAGTTTTCTATAGGAATGGGTCTTAATACATTAAGCACCTAGAAACCACTTAAATATAGTAATGGATATTAGAAAAGCTCCAAAGAAGGGCTAATTCTTTTTCCCAGATATTCAAAAGGATCAGGAAGCTTGCCTTTGTAGTTCATAGTCTTGCCTGTCAGATCAGACCCCTAGGTCATAGTCCCCACCCTTTTAAGCTTATAAGATCAAGACCTAGAGTTCCAAGACAGAGCACCTTGTGTCCATTCCAGGCATTCCTTTTACAGAACAAAGGCTGGTGTGTCAGAATCCTCCCAGGGAGGCAGGGACAGGGGAGGTAAGAGAATTGGTGAGACGGTGAGGAAGGCAAGGGTATTAAGCTTCCAATAAAAAGATTATCCTTGAAATAAATTTGGTGCAGTATAACAATTTCTCATTGTGTTTGGTCTTTTTGTCTGCTGTGTACCTTTATGCATAAGGTATTTTTGGTTATTGGACTCTGAGAACTATTTCTGAATCTCGCTCTCTATGTATATATATATATATATATGTGTGTGTGTGTGTGTGTGTATCTCTATCTCCTATCTATCATCTCTCTCTCTCTCTTTCTCATCTATCTATATCTGTGACCAGGTTAAAGCTCATTTCCCCTAAGTTATTTTACTCTTCAACCTGGCCTTCTGTAAAATGGTACCAACTATTAAATTCTCAATTAAATTTTTTTAAAGAGAGATTCAAACTGCAGCCCATTTTACTTCTAATGGGATTATCGTTAAGGAAAACCATTCAGGCAGAATCTAAGATAAACATCAGAACAATGCAGCAATTATGGGTCATTCAGTTAATATATTTCGGTCACTTTTGGTTGCCCAAAATAGTACTCTCCCCCCCCCCCCCCCCAGTTAAGTAAGCAGGTTATTTTATTTTTATCAATTACCATATTAGAATGATTTTGGTGTAAAACTATTACTAATTATCATTGGTTTGTAGCACTTCTCTTTTGTTACTTAGGAATGCCAAAGAAAGGGTAAAATCCCTGTTACAATGAAGGCTTTCTTGGTGGTAATCAGCAGTATTTGGTCTGCCTGCAACTGGGGCTGCTTTGTGCCTGAAGTTTTATTTCTATTGACTTTCTGTTCTTTAGAATTTAAACATTTTCCTTTATATATCTAACTGCTGAAACTCTACCCAGGGGAACAGTTGGAGGGGAATAGAGAGGATGGTTAAAGTCACTCTGTGAGCTGTGACGGCTCGTGAAAAACATGATTTGTTCTTCAGACTCAGCTCCACATGTCAGCTGCCCTGTGAGCCCTGCTCTTACTATCCTGTCTCTACTTGAGGTGAGAAAGCAGACGCAGAGGCTAACCCCATCTTACATAGCACATCACAGATGTACCTTCTTAACATTCTTAGAGTTGAGATAGGATTTGGAGCCCTGAAACCTTGAAGAAAAAGAAAAATTTCTTACTGAGTCTCCATCGTTCAAGTACGTTATAAATATCTCCCATCTAAGATCCCTTTCGGCTGTTGCCCAATTTCTCTGCTCCCTTCTACAACAGGTTACATAGACTTGGCTTTAGTCAATCTCCATTTCCTCTCCTCCTTTCTGTCTTGAACTCACTGAAAACAGTCCTTCATCTCCACTGGTCTCCTGAGAACATTCTCGTCAATGCCACCATTGACCTCCGTTTTGCTAAACCTTATGGTCTTGTTCAAATGTGCCCTTTTCAGAGAACTACTCCTCACTGTCACTCTTTATCATTCTACCCGGTTGTATTTCCATAGCATTTTTTCTGTGTGACATTTATTTTAATGTCTGTCCTTTCACTCTTCCAAGTAAAATGGAAGTTCCATGAGAGTAGGGACTTTATTCATCCCTTTATCTCTAGTATCTAGCACTCCTAAAGGTATGCAATAGTTATTTGTTGAATGAAATATATTTTTAAAAAAGCTATAGGAGTTTCTACTTCACCTGTCAGGCACATTTCTAGTTTAGGTCTAAAATCAGGTCAGTGTGGATAGAGACCAAAAGGGATTTGAGAGTTAAGACCCAGTAGTTCAAAGAGGGCAGAGTAAGGAAAACTAGACAACCCAATCTTTCTATTTTTTGACCTCAGTTTCCTGAAAGCTACTCAGACTGAACTTGATGTCAGTCCAATTCTACTAGCCCTTCAAATGACTATATTTGCTTTCTCTTTCCAAGGTGCTGAATGGCTATTTCTGTTTTTATAAATCTTATTATGTATATGCTTTCTGTTGAAAGTAAGTTCAAAATATTTTTTGGAATAAGCAGAAAATGCCTCTGTGTTGTTCTCTTGTATATTATTGCACTCCTTAGGTGTCAGTCCGTGGTGGCAGTCAGGCCAGGGGCTTGAATTTGGCTGGGGCAGTGATGGGGTGTTGGGTGGGGAGGCGGGTCTCCTGCTGCTTTGTGGTATGGTGTTTTTTTGTTTTTGTTTTTGGTATTGACTCTCTTTTTTGTTCTGGCGCTCCAAAAGAAACCTTTATTTCCTAGGATAGGGTTTCCTGGAATTCCTAGATTACACCAGGTTGAAGTCTTTAGTAGAGCATGCCATAACTTGTTGAAATCTAGTTGGCCTCACTTCTCCAGACTTCCCAAGGTGTAATGGGAAACTAAATGGAAGAAATAAAACTCTTTTCCTGCTTAGGTTACTTCTCTTACTTTTCATACTATCTTGGAAGGTTTTCTGTTTACTTTCCTTTGATTTCATTCTTCTGTAATGTTTTGCTTTTTCTATTACTGTGAAGCTTATTAGCAGTAGCTGCATCTGTTGTAGTGGTTAGTAATATCATTGTGGAGTCAGATTGCCTCCAGAATGAGCTCTGGTTTTCCAAGTAACCACTTGGATGACCTTTTCCAAATTACTTAACCTCAGTGTGCCTCAGAGAGGCACATATATAAAATCTATGAAATATAAATCTTTAAAATGGAAGTAATAATAGTACCTACCTCACAGGGTTGTTACAAGGCTGAAATGAGTTCATACCTATTGAGTGCTTCTAAGTTTCTGGCCACAGTTTTTTTTTTTTTTTAAATATATCTTTATTGATTTCAGAGAGAGGAAAGGAGAGGGAGAGAGAGAGATAGAAGCATCAATGATGAGAGAGTCATTGATCGAGCCCACAACCGGGCATGTGCCCTGACCAGGAATTGAACCCTGATCGACTGGATCCTAGGTCGATGCTCAACCACTGAGCCATGCCTGGCTGGGCTGGCCACAGTTTTCAGTACATGTTATTGAATATTATTATTGTTAGTGCTTACTTAACTTTGTGGGTAGTACTTGCAACGAAGTGCTGGTGGCCAAACTAGTAAACTTTTTCTGGCAAATCATTACTTTGGATTAGCCTGCCTAGTAACTTATAAAGGATGACTTTAGGACCTTGGAAAGTCTGAGGTGTCAGGACAGAACTTGTATCAGTAACTTCTTGTTTTCCTTTAACTCTTGGCTTAAGTTTTATAATCTACCTGTAAGATCCCGTCTTTATCTTTATAATCAATTTATCTTCTTTTCTATGTTCTTTTTGGCCTTTTTGTCAAATTCTGGCAACTGAATGTATTTATAGCCTTCCTGTGAAGATGATAAAGAGTGGTGCCTAACACTTGCACCCTTACTCTGCTGTGAGTGACTTCCATTCTGGGAGGCCGGGGAGGCCCCCACACCACTTCTTGCTCCTTGATTATGTAAACAGAACTACAGCATGGAACTTTCTTGCTTCACACCAAATCATTAGCAGAGAAAAAAATTATTTTAAATCTTCAAACACAACTCTCATGTATATTTAGGGGCAGCTCCCAATTTTGGGGAACAAACCTGTACACATATCATTGGGAATTTGGAGAAAGTAAGGAAGGGAGAGGGAAAAGATGGTGTGAGCAAGGGTGTGCCAGGGTGTTCTCGAATTTCTGTGTCAGGTCAGCTTTAGAGGTCTGGGGCTTAGTGAATAGTTACTTACCAAATCTTTCCGTTAAGACAGAACTTAGGATGAGTTTCTCCAGTGTTCTTGTGTATTAACTCCTCTCATATTACACTTTCCCTCAAAATTCTGCAGGACATTTAAGCTACATGATGGTTTTGCTCCACAGAAAAAACTTTAAAAGGCTAGACTCAGACTTGCCAAACAAGTAAACTAAAAAATAAGATTTTAGATACCCCCCAATCCCAAAGTATTGTGACTTCTTGTTTTCCTGGGGTAGATAGAAACTCATTAATTAACACTTTTAACAATACAAATCTTTAAGGCAAGTAGAATTGGTTCATTTCTTACTTTGCTCAATGTGAACAATTTGGACCTGTTCCCTCTGTGTGGATCTCCAAAGGGGGAAAATCCTTGGAAAAGAGATTTGCAAATATTTTCAGTGTTAAATGGAGTCAGGTAGCTCTGTGCATTCTTTCCTATGGGCGTGCACCTTCAGTTAACTATGCACAGAAGAGACCAGAAGGTGTGCAGGGGTGGAGGCAGGTCCCAAGCTGACAGAGAGATTTGTTATCAGCATGGATGGAGACAAGAAAGCTGTTTGTTCCTCATTCCAAGTGTCAGACCACTGACCTCTGACTATCACCATACTCTCCCTGATGACATCAAGCTGGCCTGTTGTTTGTTGGGGGGATCAACCATGTCAGCAAACTTTTGGTCATGTCAGTGAATACTGTTTTAGCTCTTTCTTTTCAGTTTTATGGCAGTGGTTCCTAAAAAGCAGGAGGGGAGAACAAGAGATCTGCCCAGCATACTTGTCCCAGATCCTTCGTATCTACAATAATCGCTTTAAGAGGTAGTCACAGTCCAAGCCAAAATAAATTTTCCTCCTGACAGATAGCTTATCTATTGCAAAGAGCTAAATTTTCTGAGATTCCTCTCCTGCTTGCAGCTGCTCTTAAAAGGTTAGATAACATACTAACTCTAAGAGTTATCCAGCGCACAAGAGGAAGGGAATTGCTTGCCTGACTCAACTGGCCTCTTGCATCTCTTAAAGGGAGAATTAATAAACAAAGTTGTGTGACCCTTTGAAGGCACATTTGCAATGCATACCATGGCAGTGATAAAAAGACAACAGTAACCCTAAGTGCTAGCTGATTCTTGGACTATTAAGAAATAAAATTCAGAAAAAATTTAAAATTTTAATGTTATTTTAAAATGCCTTCTACTTTAATATATGATTGACTACATGTAACTTTGGTAATTTAGATGTTTAAAGACACTTAATAGACTAGTTTTGAACTTCTAGTTTTGAGACCATTTGGGCTTATTCCTTCACTGTATAAAAAATGGAAAATGATTACTTGAGAGTTCATCTTTTTTAAAAGTTCAACCTGTTAACATGAGGCAAGTTTAATACAGTTTCAGCACAGAATTTTGTGTACTGCTACTGCTTGAAGGAGCCTTTGGGACTGCCCAAGGAAATTATCTAAAGTGTCTATGTCTACGGAACCTCAAATTGGCTTCTTAAATGCAAATTTGAGTTTCAAAGTGGGACTGTGCTGTTTGGTCTTTGAGGTCCTGACAGAGACATACATTTTCCTTAGTTAAGAAGAAATTTGAAGACAACCAGAGTCATTATGAAAACAATCTTTAATGAAAAAAAAGTCAAACCAAGAAAGATCATATTTCTGAGGAGGGTATTAAAAGATCATAAAAGGCAGAATTTCAAAATATTTTTAAAACTTTTAACTAAAAATTCACTTGTGATAACTCAATGACAATATTGAGCATTTCTTGAGCACATTAAGTAAGGACCTAGTTCCTGAGTTGAGGATTCTAAAGTGAGTAAGGCAGGATCCTTGTTCTCACAGGGTTTTATTATGTCATAGGGGAAACATAAACAACAGAGAGAATGAAGCCTATAGTTGGGGATCACAAGAAATACATGTTCCAAGTCTGGGGATGCACAACGGAGAGACTGACAGCATGTTTTTCCTGCAAGGGACATTCTGACTTTTCCATTGCACCCTAGATAACCAGGGTTATGCATCTGGCTAATAGAAGTGAGCTGACTATATGCACATAACATAGCAACAATTTTTGTTCTTGTAGAGCTCATCACTCTTTTCAGAGTGCTTTGCTAGACATTGTCTTTTGAGGTTCTTTGTCCTGTGAAGTAAATTATCTAAATGTATGGATAAGGAGGTGGTGACGTAGAGGGGATAGGCGACTCTGAGTAAGAATCAATAGCTACTGAGTAGTACTCCAGGTCCCAGGTCTCCTGACTTCTAGGCCTCCTTTCTTTCCATGACCCTCCAGCGAAAGAAATGGTCCTTCATCTTCCAAAGCATGTGTACATTAGTTTCCTAGGATGTTATTTGTATTACGTAAAAGAAGGTTCCATTTTGAAATAAGTTAGATCCACTCTCATTCTTCACCTCTGAGCTCACAAGTAAGTCAGTTCTTCAGGGGAGACGTCCCTGGGCTCCCAGACCCCCTACTGTGCACGCTCACAGCTCTCTGTACCTCCCACATCAGCACGTAACCCAGTTTGTAATTAGCTATTTGTGTCATTATTTGATCAATGTCTCTTTCCCTGTCCAACCATAATCTCCATGAAGCCAACTGTAATCTCCATGTCTCTTGTTTACCAATATATGCTCAGCATTTAATGTCTAGCATTTGTTATAGGAATGTCTTAATTTAAGGTTTGTGTACTATTTCTATCCCTTTAGGATACCCAACATGTGAGCAGCTTACTTGTGCCAATGGAGCCTGCTATAACATTAGTCAGAGATGTGATCATAAAGTTGACTGCAGGGACTTCTCCGATGAAGACAACTGCAGTAAGTAACGTGCATGAGATATCCTGAAGCTGGCTTCTGCTGGCCAGTTGTGCATATCCCTTCTCAAGTTCGTGTACAATGAATTCATCGTGGTAACCTGAAGTCAGCCATGGTGGGAGTATTTACATTGTGGGAACTGGCAAACACTCTAAGTCAGGGCCTTTTTGTCCTTGGAGAACTGTTTTTTTAAGCATTTCCCAGCATATTACCGCATAATAAGAATTGCTTTTTACACGTGAGACAGAATCTTCGTATGAGATTAAATGGCTTCATTAGAACTGAAATTCTCTCTTTTCTTTCCCTTGTTAACCTCGTGTCCCAGCTGAAGTATGTTCCCGCCACCAGTTTCAGTGTGGCAGCGGCGAGTGCCTCTCTCATGACTACGTCTGTGACCATATCCCAGACTGTGAAGATGGCAGTGATGAACATTCTTGCAGTACGGTGATTTCCTTATGCCGGTCGTGTTGTTAAGAGTGTTCCCTGCCCCCAACCAATGTATCACTCTTTTCAAACAAAAGGGTCACTCTATCTGATGGCAGATGGAGCCAGAAATTCATTGAGGGCCCATGGCATGAGCCTCAGCAGTGTTACTGAACCTGGGCTCCTTTATCTCCCAAAGATCTGTGTAGAGTTGAAGGGCTGCTGATGGACAGTTTGCATTCTTTCCTTAGGCTACAAGGGTACAGGGTGTGCTGTGTCACCGGACTCTCAGGTTACCCAGGCCTCAGGAATGGCTCTGATGACCTGGAGAGTCGACTGAGAGGAGGGAAAGTCCCTAATACCAATGGTCCTAACTTTCCTCTTTACTTTACAATTCTTACCACATTGAAATTGGAAGGTCGGGAAAGTTTCATTGTGATGTAGGGGGCTTTCTTGGCTTCCACTTTTCCACTCTGATTCTACTCTTCCTTCCATGCTGTTGCGTGCCATGCAAACCATCTCTCTTATTGTTGCCACCTATAGACTAATTTTATTGGAATATGTAGCTTGAAGTCTCTGTGAGAGTGTTTTACTAATTCCAATAAATTTCCAGCTTTTTGTGGTCATTTATTTACTAGAATGTATGATTTTTCTCCACACCCATTTTGATGGGTTAGCACCCATGCCCTAGGGGCCTTTCAGTATTTTCAATATCACCCTAATTTTCTATGAGCCATGCCTGATTTCTTTTCTGGGACCTGGGCTTATTTCAGAGACCTTATTAAAGAGAATGTGACATCATGGAGAGGGTGACTGAGAGTCATTTGGCCCTAAATAGCAGCGACAGTGCTTATGGTAAAGTAGGAGAATGTTGGACGTCGGCATGTCTGTAGCGTCTTTATCAGCCCGCATTCTCTGTTGTGTCAACCTATAGCATACTATCTTATTTTTAAAAAAATGTATCTTTACTGATTTCAGAGAGAGGAAGGGAGAGGGAGAGAGAAACATTAATGGTAAGAGAGTCATTGATCAGCTGCCTCTTACCTCCCGCATGCCCCCCACTGGGGATCGAGCCTGAAAACCACAACCCGGGCATGTGCCCTGACTGGGAATTGGACTGCTATCTCCTGGATCCTAGGTCAATGCTCAACTGCTGAGCCACACCAGCCCACCCATACTGTCTTATTTATCATCTTGAGAAACATAGACCAGCACCTGAGTTCATCTCCTGGGCCCAGAGCTGCTCTTTCCTTCCTCTCTTCCTCCGTGTTTTCCTTTTTGTCAAGATGCTTGAGGGACTCAGCTGGTGCAGACGGTTCAGGTGCAGGGGCCCTGTTGGGGCAGTGGGGCGGGCGCCCCGGGGTCCCCGAGGGCTCTGTGTCTTTGGAGTGCAGCTGTGCTTTGTTTCCAGACTACGCGACCTGCAGAGGCAATCAGTTCACGTGCCCCAATGGCCACTGCATTAATCAAAACTGGGTCTGTGATGGAGAAGACGACTGCACAGATAATGGAGATGAAGATGGATGTGGTAAGGGATTCTGAATGAAAAGCATTTTCTTTAAGTGTTTTCCTGAATTTGTTTTTTCTGCTTTTTTTGTTAGACATGATCTGTGTGTCCAGCAAGCCTCAGGATTGTCCGGGATTTAAGGGATTCGTGGGAGGGGAAGAAGGTGACTCCACTAGCTTTTCCTAAAAAGAGCCAGAACTCCAATACAGCAAAAATTATAATTTCCTCCCTTCAATTATTAAGGCAAAATAGGTAGGGTAGCCTCTCCCCTTTTGGTAGCTCACTGTTCCCCTGTAAGGCTGCTTATTTTACTAGATTTATCTATAGCAAAGAAATAGGATGGGGAAGGAGAGAAAAGAGGGGAGAATGTGATTTGTCTTAGATCTAACCTTTAAAAATGACTTGAATCTTGGTAAAAGTTCAGTTCAGTTTTGTTTTTTCCCCCCAAATTCTGACTTCCAAATAACGAGTGACTGATATCCAGTGGTAGAGAAGCCACAGAGGGAACATGAGACATGGAGCTAGAGGCTGGTATTTGCAGGAGGGGCTGCTGTCCAGAGAAGCATTTAAAGGTTCTATGAGAAGGAAAATGCCGATAACTGTCACCCTCTTCACTCTCAGCACCTCTAATAATTCAGAAGGTGTTAACACCCACACCACAGAGCAAGTTACTCCTGCTGCTTCAGCCCCAGGTATAAGAAGAGTGGTGCTTATTCTGGGCAGTCCATTGGTGTCACATTTCAGTGCTCCAACAAGTAGTCTTCCTGCCTTTGAGTTATAGTTTTTCTTACACTGTTGACTTTTCACTCAGGAAACAAAGCAAATAACCAAAAAAGACAAACAGGGGAACAAAATAAAAACTCAGGAATCCAGGTGTTACTTCAGTAGCCCTACCTCTGTAATTCGTAATTTAAGTAACCGAATCTTCTTCTAGGGATTATTCATCTAATTTGTTGATAATTCAGACCCATATCTGCATCTTACTTCTATAACCCGGTGGGGGGCTGCCTCCCCCAGAAAGAGTGAAACTTAACTCTTCCTTAGAAGCTCAATAAAAGTCCACTGTTAGAGTTAGAAACTACTAGTTTATTGTAAAATATAAGTCATTTGTAGGCTTCTACCTGATCTACATTCTCTCTTAACCATGGGTTAAGAAAGAGCTGGCTCCACTTCTCATGTGGCTGTCACTTTCTCTCCCCTCCCACAGAAAGCAGCCCTCATCATTTTCATCAATGCTACCCAGGTGAATGGGCTTGTCCAAAGTCTGGAAAATGCATCCCAATTACAAAAGTCTGTGATGGAACTTTCGATTGTCCATCAGGAGAAGATGAAGGCAATGCCACTGTACAACGACATTGTGGTGAGTATGGAAACTTATCTGGGTATCTTTCAGATAAATATGCTTCTTTTCTTTTATAACAGAATCCCAAATATAGAGATTATCCATTGGTGTCTATGTAACGAACTATCCCAATATGTAGCAGCTTAAACCAGCAAATCTTTATTATTTCTCACAGTTCTGTGGGTTAGCTGGGTAGTTCTGACCTAGACCCGCTCACTTCCCTGCTAGGATGTTGAGATAAAAGCTCTGGCTAGTCCAGGCTTGTTTACATGGTAGTTGAAAAGGCAAACCCTAGTGCACAAGCTCTTTGAAGCTTCTGCACATGTCATGTCTTTGCTAAATGTCTTATTGGCCAAAGCAAGTTACTTGGTTAAGTACAGATTGAATGGATTGAAGAAATAGGCTCTATCTCTTGATGTGTGTGTGTGTGTGTGTGTGTGTGTAGGCGGGGGGTACTTCAAATATTTGTGGCTTTTTTCCTCCTTCTACCTACAAAGAATAATTTTAATGGCAATTTAGATGAATCTAAAGGAGATTTTATTCCCTTGCTTATAATTGTGGAAAATGTCTTGCCTGGTTATACTCAAAAAGGAAGTTTTTGCTTCCTGGGATATACACCTTGAGTTAGTTTTTTCTTTTCTTCTTTTTCTGTGGATGTAGAATATTCACCCCACCATCAACCCATCAACATTGTGGACAGCTGACTGTCCTGTAAGAGAATAACAATTTATGACCTTGATTTCATCAGTGGTACACTTGAAATTATCTAGTACTTGCCTGCAAGTGACTATATACCTGTAACCCTAAGGTCTTTTTTTGTTTTTTCTTGAAAAAACTTGTGATATTTATATATATGCAAAGACTTACATGGCATTCTTTCCCCCCACCATTTCATTTAGGAGCCCTTTTTGAAAAGCTTTAAAAATCAACAAGAGATATATAGTCCTAGTGCAAAATAAAAATAAATAGTACAAAACAAAATACAAAATAGAAAATAAAATTGACACAGAAAAAAAAATAGCCACCTGAAATTCTATCCCTTGAAGCTAGCAATAGTTAATGTTTTTGGTGTTATTTTCAATTCGGCCACTTGGGAGTTCTTGACCCCTTTTATTATGTAGACTTGTCCATAGTTATAACTTTAAAAATAACTTTTAAAAAATATGAATTGAACTTTTGTACCATAATATTGTAGTAAGGCTTGAATGGTGACAAATTTTCTGCACATGAAAAAAATAGCACTTACTTTATAGGTAAATGAGTCTTTTTTTTTTTTTTTTTTTGGTACATGAGTCTTGTTCAGAGATGACCATTAATTTATTTTTAATTTTAATTTTAATTTACTTTTTTCCATCACCATGAGATGACCATTCATTTAACAAAGTGTTTTCCTCTGTTTAGATGTGACTTTGTGTCCTTTATTGGGCTGTGAGTATCAATGCCACATTGCACCATATGGAGGGGCGTGTTATTGTCCTCCAGGTTATGTCGTCGACCAAAATAACACCCGTAAATGTGTCGGTAAGTGACAGGTGGGAGCACTTGGTCTTTCATCACAGTGCTTAGCACACTGATGGGGTCTATGATCTTTGACAAAGAGGAGTTTGTGCTTGTGATGGGTCCATATAACAAAGGGCAGCATAATCCTCACAGAAAACCTGGATAATATGGAGTTTTAACTGAGAAGTTTTTGTGAGGTGCACAAGGCAAAACTGGTTCTGTGATGAGTGAGTTGACTGGCTGCATGGATACCTGTCTACTACCTGATGATGGAGACAGTCTTTTGTGTGTGTTTTTTTTAAGAATTTGGATGCAAGGTTGGTATGGCCATACTGGTTGTTAAATACTGAAATACTTCCATGTGGTTGGTATGTAGCTGTTGCTTTCAGCCCCATAATGTACCCTGCCCTGCTCCCCTGGCCTCTTCCTCAGTATGCTCAAACCTCCCCTGAGTCCAGCAACTAAAGAGCGGTGCACAGCAGAAGATCACTAGGTCACTGCTCCACTGACCACACTGGTCCATGCTGTGCTGGTTGGTAATCCCATTGATTACCTTTGATTTACCTTTACTTGAAGCTAACATTCAAGAACAAACTCTATCATGCGGCTCCCAGCTAATGGCTGGCGGTGAACTAGGCACAAGTGCACCAAATATTGTCCGCATCTGTCCTGTCTGAATTATAAGAATGCTTTCTTCCACTGGGCAATATTTGAATCTGATGTGAGCCAGCTGTGATTAGGACAGGGTCTTATGATGGGAGAAGTAAACATGGCCAAGTATCATTGTTTTTGAGTTTTTTAGGATTTAAACATGAATTTTTAATGCTCTGATTTCTTTTTCCTTCTTTCTAATTTTTGATATGTGAACAACAAATGTAGTAGTAGAAAGTGACCACAAAGGTTTAACAGAAAACTGTTTTCTGGTGTTGGAAAAAGGCATCTGTAATGATTCATTAAAATTCATTTTCCCAGGACATTTGTGTTCCTTTGATATTCCTTAGAAATTTGAGATTCTTTAGGACTTTCTGGATATAAACAAACATGGCATACATGAGAAATAGTTTTATAGAAGTGTCTCTTCTGAAATAATTTTGAAAATGTTAATATAATTTTGCGAAAAGACTGAATTTGAATACATCCAATGAAGTTGTTCAGTCTTCAGTCTGAGCTCATGGCTGCAAACTTAGTTATACTTTCATAATTATGGTTGATCTTAATAACTACTCATAGCTAGAAAAACTTTAAAAAATATGTCTTTATTGATTTCAGAGAGAGGAAGTGAGAGAGACAGAAACATCAATGATGAGAGTCATTGATCAGCTGCCTCCTCCATGCCCCCTACTGGGGATTTAGCCCATAACCCTGGTGCCCTGACTGGGAATCGAACTTCGACCTCCTAGATCATAAGTTGATGCTCAACAGCTGAGCCACACCTGCCAGGCTGGAAAAACTTTTTTTTTTTTAAATATATCTTTATTGATTTCAGAGAGAGGAAAGGAGAGGGAGAGAGAGAGATAGAAACATCAACGATGAGAGACTCATTGATCAGCTGCAGCCCGCAACCCGGGCATGTGCCCTGACCGGGAATTGAACCCTGATCGCCTGGATCCTAGGTCAACGCTCAACCGCTGGGCCATGCCTGGCCGGGCTAGAAAAACTTTTAAAGCCAAATAAAGTCTTGTTTAACAAATTAATCTGGAAATCTTGAGAAAGTCTATTTCTCAGTGTTATTGAGAACTGTAATAATGGGGCTAATTTACCTGTCATATGCCAAGAAACACGGGATTTTTTTGTCCTATAAAACAATCCAATTGGGGTTGTCCTTGTGGTGTTCCAAGTAGGGAATTTTAGGTTTCTGATATCAGGGGCCATGTCCCAAAGTTTGCCCAGGATTTGATTGCTCCTCTTAACTATATTCAATGAGGCATTTTAAGATCAAGTGCTTTATGTAAGTCAGTGCGAGAGATCCTAAAGACTTAGAGAGAATGGAATTATTTAAGAAAGTATGCAAATTTCTAACAATTAAAAAAAAATTTATAAATAAAACATTATGATCTGTAAAACTCATTTTGTGTTTGGTCATTGTCACTCTCATTACATCGTGGATGCATTTAAGAAATTTAAAAATATTTTCCACAGGAATGTCCTCCTTTGTTGGGTGGCTTACTGACTTTGGAACCCCTGCTTGTGCTCCTTGGCATTGCTGTGAGGTCAGCTCATTGTGGGTAGAGGCTGCTCCTTTGTCTTTGGCAAATGTCAGCTTCTCTACCTCCCATTTACTGCCACCCAGCTGCCAATCCGACTTCTAGTCTTTCAGTTGTCCAGGCATTGCCTCTTTCTCTTAGTAGAAAAGGAATTCCAATAGAAATACCAGAAGCCACATTCTCAGTATTACATCAGCTTCAATTTCCAAAGAGGAGTTGGGGCTGGATCTCCTTGCAGTTGGAAATTGATGGGCCTTATGTCTTTTCAGTAAAAGTGATTTACTCTTTCAGAATCCTTAGCTCAGTCTTGTGATTCCCACAAGATCCTTAGTCTTTTTTTTTGTTTTTTTTCCACCCTCAAGTCCAGATAGCACATTTTCCAACATCTTTCCCAATATCTAAGTCTGTGTTGAGCTTTGGGTTATATTTCCAACCATCTAGGGCTTCTCATATACCAGAGGTCTAGGCCACTTAATTTTTTTTGAATCCATAAAGAAATGAAAAACTGTCATAACAGACTTTTTACATTGAACCTATTAGTGAATGTAATACAGAAATTGCAATATTATGCACAAGGTAATTTCAGGATTTATAAAAAGCCTTCAGTTCATGGCACACTGGAAGCGGTGTGGTCTGATTCTGGGGCACTGGTTTCAAGTTCCATGGTGAACATCTTTCAGTTCCTTCAGTATGTGCCTGGGCACTTTAGTACAGATAACCTCATTTGGAGATCAGCTCAGAAGTCTACATTTTAGGGTCTTTGTGAATATGAGGCCCCTGCCACCTGCAGAGACCTTTTCTGAGACCTTCCTTGTCCTCCTAGAATGTATCTGTTGCCCATGAGTTTTGAAGCTGAGTTAACATTTATTTCAAAGAAGACTATATGTTGCTCTCTTTGTAAAGAGAACTCATTAGTGTCAATGCACGACATTATGAAACCAGTCATGCTTATTTCATCTGAGCTTTCAAGAGAATTTCTTTGGTTTGCTCTTTCAAGCATTTTTTAAAAAAAGATATCTTTATTGATTTCAGGGAGAGGAAAAGAGAGGGATAGAGAGATAGAAACATCAATGATGAGAGAGCCATTGATCGGCTGCTTCCTGCACATCCCCGTCTAGGGATCAAGCCCTCAACCTGGGCATGTGCCCTGACTGGGAATCGAACCCCGATCACCTGGATCCTAGGTCGATGTTCAACCTCTGAGCCACGCCCGGCCGGGCTCTTTCAAGCATTTTAATTTGACAAGTACTCTCTGTATGGCTGTCATCCTCTGCATGGTTGACTCATTACAGAGGCATCAGGTGTTGAAAACCTATACAACATTTATCATCTTAGACATGGCTCCCTAGTGAATGCCTCAGTGATCATCAAGAATAAAATTGAATAATCCTGACACAAAATCTTGTGTCTTTTCACCATTCATTTGCTGCTGGTAGTCTTGACCTGGCGGTGTGCTGAAGCAGTTACAGGGTTATTGTTTCTGATTGACAGGACATGCTATTTGTTGATGGAATGACATCATGGTGCAGAGTTAGGGCAGAAAGGTCATTCAGCATGGTGGGATTTCACACAGCCAGATGGATCAGAGCTTGTCCAAGGGGGGTCTAAGCTAAAAAGGGATTTTTGAATTATTTTCAAACCAGTATTTGTTAGTTGGAGGGGACAAAGAATAAAAAGGAAAGAAAAGTAACAGGGTGGGAGGTGGGTTTTGTAAAGCAGTGTTTTAGTGTTTTATATAGTTTCCACTGCCTTCCTGTGCTCATGAAAATACTCAAGCTTACTTTCTTGTCTTCAGTTTAATTGACTATGGATATTAATTAGCTTTTATTTTTCTCCAAATGGAGAATATAGTTTTGTTCAGTCACCAAAAGTGACAGTGATTTTATACACTTGTTCTAACCTTTAAAGTACTTGTAGCCCAGGTGAGAGGAGCAGCATTTGCACCCTCAAAATCCTAGGCATGACTTTTCTACCTTTGGTTTTCTTCTCTTTGCCTGCTCCCAGGTGACTCCAGACCTTTAAGCATAGTCTCATCTGTCCTGCATTCCAAATGAGATCATGACATTCTGGAAGTTTGAGGGCGAATGTCCTGTACTTTCATTCCGACTGGGGCGAAGCCTCAGGTGCTGTTTTCTCAGGGCTGAGGTGAGGGCACAGAAGAGATAGATCAATGAAGGCTTTTTATTTATAGTCACATGTCCTTGTCATGTCCAAATTGGACCTTTTTTAAAAATTTTTTTTTTTAGTTACAATTTTTGGAAAGAAAAATAATGCTGGCCCATGTTGTTATATTTGGGAAAACTAGAGCCATTAGCTTATTCCCATGACTCTCTTGAGCTTTCTTGTTAAGGAGTCACGAGATGGGTCATCCAGCAGGTGTGGTAGAATCCAATTCACAACTCTGACATTTGTTGCAAATATAATCAGATCCTAGAAACCTGGAGGATTCTAGACCTGAGGGTAGAGTGATTTCAGGAATTCTAATTTACTTGAGAATTTTCTAAGCCCCAGAGCATGGGAACTTTGTTGGTGTAGGCTGTGGAGATCATCCTTCCAGGGAAGAGAGCAGGGTGAAGGAGGGTGAAGAATGGATGTGAACTTGGAGGGTCAAATGAAATATTTGACACCAGTCTACCAAGGATAGGACAACTTCTGCACCCCTTAAGATTTATAGTTTTTAAAAAAGACTCTATAGCTTGTGCTGTTCTCCTGTTTATATTGTATTGTTTATAGGTCAATTATATTGAATCGGTTTATAAGGATATGTTTTTATTGAGAGAGAGACAGACAGACATTGATCAGTTGCCTCCCATACGCAACCGGAAACCTTTTGGTGTATGGGACGACGCTCCAGTCAACTGAGCCACATGGCCAGGGCTTGAATCACTTTTTTACACAGAACTCTGGGACTACTATGGCATTGAACAGAGTTCTATCATGTAATGAACTTTCAATAGACAGTTATTAAATGAATAATAAATTAATAAGCAAAAGAGAAGATCTTTTTCATGTCTTAAAATAATTTAAATTTAATTTTAGTTATGATTTTTGACATCAGAAGAAAGGAAGCTGTGTAAATCGAACTTTCCAAATAGTTTATTGCAGTCACAGATTTGTGTTTTATTGAGGAGCTGGATGTAAAGCAGGTCTTACTTTATTCTGAAGTAGCAGTGTCCAGTAGAACTTTCTGCAATGACAGAAATGTTCTATATCTGTGCTCTTCAGTATGGCAACCACTAATCACATGTGGCTATTGAGCACTTGAAATGTTTTGGGTGTGACTGAAAAATTGGATTATGAATTTTAGTTAATTGTAGTTAATCTAAATATAGACCTAAGAAGCCACAGAGAACTAGTGACTACCATGTTGTAAAGCACAGTTTTAAAGGGAAGCATTTACATCAAAATTCAGATATTTTATAAACCAGCATTAATAAATGGAATGCAATACTACAGGGCTATGAATCCAAGCAGCGTTGTGCATCTTCTGTAAAGCTGTCTTCATGTAGATTTTAAAAAACCTTTTTAAATGCTCTTGGGCTTTCCCTACTGTAAAGATGCCTGTTCTGAATTACTATTTTTTATTGTATGCGTGGAATCTGTGCTACCTTCAGAGGGTATTTATTTATTTATTTATTTTTAAATATATACCTTTATTGATTTCAGAGAGAGGAAGGGAGAGGGAGAGAGAGAGATAGAAACATCAATCATGAGAGAGTCATTGATCGGCTGCAGCCCGAAGCCTGGGCATGTGCCCCCACCGGGAATCGAACCCCGATCGCCTGGATCTTAGGTTGACGCTCAACCACTGAGCCACACACGGCCAGGCAGAGGGTATTTATTTAGACAGGGTCATCACCATATTCCTGTATAGCTTGTCCAAGATTTTTTTAAGAGGGTGATCAAGAAATGTTAGTAAACATGACCGCAAATGTTTGTTTTCCATATGGTAGATTTTGACGATTGCCACGTATGGGGAGTTTGTGACCAGATGTGCGAAGATCGAATTGGCCATCACCAGTGCCACTGTGCAGAAGGGTATATCTTGGAGCATGAGCGGCATTGCAAAGCTAATACTTCCTGTGAGTAAAATAAGGACACTTGTATCTCTGAACAGTAAACTTGTGACTTTGATCCTCCTTCCACAGTAGATGACAAAAGAAAGAATAACATTTATGCAGATGGCAGAATTAGTCATCACAAATCAAGAGTGGCCGCTGCTGCCATAAGAATGGGTCAACATGAACTTCACAGTTTGATGATTAAGGACTAATTTGTGAATTATGATGATCATTATTTTTATTGTTTTTATTTTTTGTTAATCCTCACCAGAAGATATTTTTTCTATTGATTTTTTTGTTTGTTTGGTTTTTTTTGTTAGAGAGAGTGGAAGGGAGAAGGAGAGAGAGAAGCATTGATGTGACAGAGACACACTGATTGGTTGCCTCCTGCACGTGCCCCAACTTGGTCCAGGGATTGAACCTGCAACTGAGGCATGTGCCCTTGACCAGGAATCAAACCTGTGATCCTGCAGTCCGTGGGCTTACGTTCTAACCACTGAGCCAAACCGGCCAGGGCATGAATATCATCATTAATAATTTTTTGTTGCTGTTGGTTGCTTGTTCACTTTGGGCTTGGGCTATTACGTCATTCACCACATTTAATCATGGAATACATTTTATGCCTACATTTGACCTACTCGAGCATTTATCTTTTAATTAGTTTATATACCACAAATGTAGGCGACAGGTATCTGTAGAAATAATTTTGGTGTTGTTTATGCAAGATTTAGGGGTGAGTCAAAATAGACTTGCTAAATTTGGATTACAATTTGTGAGAATGCCCTCTTTCTGGGTGTTTTGTTGGAATCAATCTAAGAGTGCTGTAGTAGAGAAAAGTTATGGGGAAAATCTGTTAAAAAAGATGGCACCCCCAAAGTATTTTTTGTCACCATGAATTTCTGGGTAAGGTTTCATCTTTATTCCTTTTCCATTTGTTTTTTCCCCCTACTTGATTTTTAAGTGCCGTTGGTGGCCTTCTGAAACTTACTTTTCTGCTCACATTATTGATGAATGGCTAGTTGTTTTGTGCAGAAATACCTGTTTTGCTGTGTATTAACTTTTAGGTACAGCTGATTCTTAAGAATTAAATTTATTTTTGAATAGATAATATATTCATATATTCAAAAATTTTTAATTATAAGAAGTAATTAAGTAGTAGAATACCTTCTCCATCTGTTCCCCTATGCCCAGTTTCCACTTCCACCCTCCCATGGATAATCACTGTTTATTTCAATTCTAGAGATTGTTAAATGCATAAGTAAGAATATACAAATATAGATATTTAACCCTATTTTTACATATATAGTAATAAGCTACACACACAGTCTGCATCTTGCTAATGTTACATAATATATTTTCAAGAGCTTTCCATATCAATGCAGAGAGCTCTTCCTCATTCTAGTAGTGGCATACTGGTGACATAATATTCCATTTTTTTGGATGTACATAATTTAACTAGTCCCTTATTCATGGACTATTATACTATCTGTTGTTGTTTTTTTTTAAAACTGAAAGTGTTTTAAAAGTTAAATTTATTGGGGTGACATTGGTTAATAAGATTATATAGGCTTCGAGTGCACATTTTTATGATACATGATCTGTATATTGTACTGTGTACCCACCACCCAAAGCCAAGTCATCTTTCGTCACCATATGTTTGACCCACTTTACCCCACCCCTTTCCCTCTGGTAACACCATGCTGTTGTCTGTGTCTATGAGTTTTTGTTTGTTTTTCTTTGCTGTTGCAAACAGGACTGTGATGGCTAACATTCACTTTGCCTGCTTGTGAGTGTATAGGTATAGCAGATATAGATCCACCATTGCCATGTTTTTCAGAGTGATTTCCCAGTAATTCTTTTTTAAATTTATCTTTATTGTTGAAAGTATTACAGGTGTCCCATTTTTGCCCCCCAAAGGATCACCTCCACTTTGCTCCCCCCGCCGAGGCCTTCACCCCCTTATGACTGTGTCCATGGGCTATTCATATATGCATATAACTTCTTTGGTTAATCTCTTCCCACCCTCCACCCCCCCTTCCCTCTTTCCTCTGAAATATGATCGTCTGTTGCCTGCATCAATGTCTCTGGATCTATTTAGTTCATCAGATTCTTTTGTTCATTAGCTTCTTGTTAAAGAATATCCTTCAACATTTCCTGTAGTGCTGGTCTGGTGGTGATGAACTCCTTTAGGTTTTTCTTATCTGTGAAGCTCTTTATCTGATCTTCAATTCTAAATGATAGCTTTGCTGGGTAGAGTAATCTTGGTTGTAGTTTCATGTTTTTCATCACTTTGAATATTTCTTGCCACTCCCTTCTGGCCTGCAAGTTTCTGTTGAGAAATCAGCTGACAGTCATATGGGTGCTCCCTTGTAGGTAACTAACTGCTTTTCTCTTGCTGCTTTTAAGATTCTCTCTTTGTCTTTAACCTTTGGTGTTTTAATTATGATGTGTCTTGCTGTGGGCCTCTTTGGGTTCCTCTTCTTTGGGACCCTCTGTGCTTCCTGGACTTATAAGTCTATTTCTTTCCCCAGGTAGGGGAAGTTTTCTGTAATTATTTTTTCAAATAGGTTTTCAACTTCTTGGTCTCTTTCTTCCCCTTCTGGCACCCCAATACTACAAATGTTGGGCCTCTTGAATTGTCCCAGAGGCTCCTTATACTATTTTCATATTTCTGGATTCTCTTTTCTTTTTGCTCTTCTAGTTGGGTGTTTTTTGTTTCCTCATGTTCTAAATTGCTGATTTGATTCTCAGTGTCCTCTACTCTACTGTTGATTCCCTGTAAATTATTCTTCATTTCAGTCTGTGTAGCCTTCATTTCAAATTGGTACTTTATTATGTTATCAATTTTCTCAGTTATTTCCCTAATAGTATGCTTAAACATCCTTATAAACCAAATCCTGAACTCTGTATCTGTTAGCTTACTTGGATCTATTTCATTTAGTTCCTCTTCTAGAGATTTCTTCTGTTCTTTCCTTTGTGACATGTTTCTTTGCCTCCACATTTTGCCTGCTTCCAGGTGTTTGTTTCTATGTATTAGATAAAGCTGCTATGTCTCCTGGAATTGGTAGAGTGGCTTTGTGTAGTAGGTGTCCTATAGGGTCCAGTGGCTCAGCCTCCCCAGTCACCTGAGCTGGGCCTTCTGGGTGCTCCCCTGTGTGGGCTGTGTGCACTGTCCTGTTTTAGTTGAGCTTGGTTGCTGTTGGTGCCACTGGGAGGAATTGACCCCCAGGCCAATTGGCTGTGAGGACCAACTGCAACTACAGTCAAAGAGCTGCTGTGATGGGGACACCCCTATGGAGCAGGATTTACTTCAGTGGAGCTTTGGTGTTCACCAAGTGTGCCCCTTGAGTGTGTCACTTGTGGATGTGGTAGGGCTGTAATCCAGCATGGTCAAGTCTGAATACCAGGTGCACTGTCTCTGGGGCCTCCAGGGAGGTGCAGAGTCAGCCTCTGCCAGTGCCTTGCCCAGGGCCACCTACACAGCAAACCATAGGTGGCTGCTACTTGTGCTGGGCTTGGAGGTGCCCAGGAGAGGCCCAGCTATGAGCCAATGCAGGCTGCCGCTAGTGCCAGGCCTGGGGCCACTTATCAAGCCATATGGGGCATGATGCTGCTTGTTTGAGAGGTCTTAGGAAAGTCCTAAGCATGAGGCTCGAGAGGCCACTGGCACAGAAAAGCCCCTGGAAATGGCCTGGATGAGCTGCAGGTGGGGAGGGCGGGGCCTCCGGGAATCACGGGGCGGGGCCAAAGGTGTGAGTCAGGTGCTGGCGATTCAAACATGGCGCCTGCCTGCCGGCTGTGCCCGGGGAGGACTCGCCACAGGAGCCATGGCCTCCGCCAGCCCTTCTGCCTGGGAGGAAGCCGCCCCTCCGCCTCTCGCCCGGATTCCAGGCAGGTTAGTTCCCCCCCCGAGTGTCCCAGGTCCTTTCAGGCTGCTGCCCGGCGCTGGGCTCAGAGGGAGCGTCCGAGTGAGTCCGTGCGGGCCCTTTAAGAGGAGCTGCTGGGGCTCCCGCAGCCTCTGAGACCCTCAGCGACAGTCCCCCTGGCTTCACAGCCCAGAGTTGTGGGGACGTCTCTTCCCGGCCCTGGAGCCCTGGGCTGGGGGCCCGATGTGGGGCTGGGACCCCTCCCTCCTTCGGGAAACCCCCACCGCTGAGATTCCCTCCCAGGTTTACCCCGCGGCACCGGGTGTGGGCCCGCAGCCGCATCTCGGGGTTCCAGCCCTGATCCGCCCGCGTCTCCGCCCCTCCTCCCGGTCTCGGTGCTTCTTCAGTTCCCCAGTCATGGGGCTTCTGTGCAGCTAGATTTCAGGAGGCTCTGAGTGACGGTGGTTCTGGATTTTAGTTGTGATTTTGATGTGGTTGCAGGAGGTGGCAGGGACATCTGTGGCCTACACCGCCATCTTGATATATCTCTCCCAGTAATTCTTAAAAGGAGTTCTGTGTTTTACACAGTCTAAAGTTGCACCTGGGATAAAGTGCTCATTTTATCAAGGATTCTTGAAGATATCTGATGTATTCCCCTCAGTGTCATTGAAAGTGCATTGGACTAGCAGTCAGGACATTTGAATTCTTGGCAGACCCTGTTCCTAATTTACTGTGACTTTGGACACTTCATTAAGCATCTTTGTGCCTCAGTTTGCTCATCTGTAAAATGGGTAGAGTGACACCTATATGCCTGCCTCAGAAGCTTATTTTAAAATAAGAACACACAGAAGAAAATATTTGAAAAAGCAGAAAAGCATATGAGTTGAAAGTTACTTCATTGTCTCTTCATTTGAAGGAGTAATAATGCCTTTCTTTTTCATATTTAGCTGGTGAGGCCTCTGTTATCTTCTCCAATGGTCGAGATTTGCTAATTGGTGATATACATGGAAGATCCTTTCAGGTTCTGGTAGAGTCTCAAAATCGTGGAGTGGCTGTGGGTGTGGATTTTCACTATCACCTACAAAGAGTCTTTTGGACTGACACCATGCTAGATAAGGTAAATAGAAATTTCAGGAGCATAGCTTGGGAGCTGATAGAACCCCAAGCACAAAGTGTTGATAGCTTTTCACTTTGGGGGGAGAAGAGGGAAAAGTTTCTTTGTTTTCTAACAAAAAAGGCCCTTGAGATATTTTATGTTAATCAGCACCTTTTCCATGCTATACTATTACATGGGACCCATTAAACAAAGCAGTCTATTATATGGATTAGCCTTGAGCAACTTTTAATTTTATTCGAAATGGAGTCCAAAAGCCTAATTAAAAGAAATAGTAGACATTCTTTCAAAACTGGATAGATATTTGGTAGTAATTTTTGAAACTTGATCATTTAAAATGTAAAAAGTACTTCGCTTTCCCGTATGATAAAAATCAGATTTTACCTGCATCTTCTAAATGGAATCATAATTGAGGATTGGGTAACAGATATTGACAGTATTTTGTCTAACAGCCAAATTTTCATTATACTGTCTTTTTTGGAAAGTGTGATGGATTTAACTTCAACTTTGAGTAATGTAGTTGTGATTTTTAAAACATAAATTTTAGAGACTCCTAAAGAGTTATTACATTTTATTCCTCCCTCTTACATTTCCTTGAACCATTAATAAAATTCTAATTCAACTAAGTTGCATAAAATTTTTAAGAAGTATAATAATCTGGGTTTTTCTTTCAGGTTTTTTCAGTTAATATTAATGGTTTAGATATCCAAGAAATTCTCAATGTTTCTATTGATGATCCAGAGAATCTGGCTGTGGACTGGATTAATAATAAACTTTATATGGTGGAGACCAAGGTCAACCGCATAGATATGGCCAATTTGAATGGAAGCCACCGAGTTATTCTTATTACTGAAAACTTGGGGCATCCTAGAGGAATTGCCCTTGACCCAACTGTGGGGTAAGTGATATGAAAACATACTGATTACAGTATTTTTGGAGTTTTATCTCTGTCCTTATACATAAAACATCCATTGGTTTGAGGGTTAATTCTGATTTATTTTAGGCTCTGTGCTCTAGAACCCATGTTTATGTTTCTGTTCACAGAAGCTTTTAAGGAGTTGGCTAAATATATTCTCACTTGAGGATATGTAATCCAAACACACTGGTGTACTAAAAATGTGTGAATTTTTGGGGTATGAATTTTATTCTTAATATTTGCCGTATTCACCTGTGTTCTGACTCAATCTAATAATATTGTTACAACTAGATATTACTTTTGTTTCACTGTTATTAAGATGATCACTCTAGCATGAGTTAGCTGTAGAGTTTTTTAAATTGGGGAAATAAGATTGGAACTCTCCCTTTTAGTGCTTTCTTCTGACAGGCTGGAGTTGAGATGTCAATGCTAATACCTCATTACAAGTTGTTCAGTGTGAACCAACCCAGCAAGAATGATAATGCTTACTTTTCTCCAGGTGTAAATTCAAATTTTCCTGATCTCCACATTTGAAAACAGTTATCGAAAACTTAGCTTTTTCTCAGGTTCTCCCAGTTGAGCCTTAGGACCCTTGAATAAACTTCCAGCTACTAAAGCGTTGGTGAACGGTCATTGTTCATTTCTACTTTGTATCAGCTGTTCTTCCGTGAAAATGGCTATGTTCTCTAGGCTATGCCTTAGAATGGGGAATTAAGGAGGAAAATGACTTTATAGCTATTTTAAAATGTATTTGTAAGTTTTCCTGGGTGTAAAAAAGGGAAGTGAAAGAACCAGGGGTCAGGGGAGAAAGTTAGGAGGGTGGATATTAAGTTTTAGGCTGCTGTATTAGTGCATTTTAATAGTTGCTATTTGGAGTTGTTGCCCCTCCTGATTGACCTTCTTAGCCTCTGATTTTT
The DNA here is from genome assembly GCF_054644295.1 of Miniopterus natalensis. Lineage (NCBI taxonomy): Eukaryota > Metazoa > Chordata > Mammalia > Chiroptera > Miniopteridae > Miniopterus > Miniopterus natalensis. Next base: position 43,052,085 of record NC_142088.1, read on the forward strand.
AATACTTTTTAATTTCTTGCTATTTGATACCCTCATAGCTTTCTAATCAGCTGGAGAAAATTTCCATTGATCCAAACAAAATTAAAAAATGTATTTCCTGGTAAACTTGTTAAATAACTGACTCATCTTTTGTTTTTCTTTTATAGTTATTTATTTTTCTCAGATTTGGAGAGCCTTTCTGGGGGGCCTACAGTGGAAAGGGCTTTCATGGATGGCAGTAACCGTAAAGATTTAGTAAAAACAAAGCTGGGATTCCCTGCTGGGATAACTCTGGACATGATATCAAAGCGTGTTTACTGGGTTGATTCCCGGTTTGATTACATTGAGACTGTAACTTACGATGGAACTCAAAGGTGATTAGTACTTTTTATAACTTTATGAGTTTGGGAAAAGTACATAAAATTTACGGAGAGACATACCAAAGGACCAGAATTAAAATATTGTTTTTGGTTGACATTATAGCTTGAATGACCTTTGTGTTGACATTTGCATGGTGACCTGCTCTGAGTTTTGTTAACTTTTCTTGTGTTCCATAATAGCAGTCATTAAATATTACCTAGAACTTTTGTTCATTGATTTCTCCTCCCAACCCCTTTCACTCTTAGACAAAGTGCATTATTTTCATTAACTCCATAGTTAGTTTATACCCAGGCATATTTATACTCTGGGTCTCTTATGGTTTGTTTCTAAAGATAACTTTGCCTTTTAGCTTTCTAACTTTCCCCTAATAAATAAATGTTTTATTATTTATTCAACATTTTCTGGTGGAAATAAATTGGATTTCACTCTGCCCTTATATATATTTCAAATTTCAAAGAGAAATTCTGACTTGTACTTTTACTAGTATACATCATAGATACTTAAACAGAATATTTGAACATAGACTATGGCATATTTTTTTCTTCATCTTCTTAGTCTGATTAGAGCTAACTATAAATCAGTTAAATTGTTAACTATTTTACATCCTTTCCTTTTGTTATTTTCAAAAATTGGTCTTAAATTTTTGACCAAAATTTTAAGCAAATAAACTGTTGCATTCAGCAAATAAACTGGTCATTTTCCAAATGACCTAATTTTATTGCATTCTGAATGAAAGAAATGTTATAGTTTTGTTTTCTCCTTTATCTCTTTCGTAAGGATGGTATCACAGCTTGCTAACATGTTTTATATTCTTAGAACAGTCTATACTTGGTTAAATCAAGTGATTGGATATTAAGGCTATGACTTCTTATCACTGAAACTGTTTCCTATAGTGAGACTATGAATTAATTTAATGAAAAAAAATTAGTTAACCTCTTTCACAGCATTATATTATATAGTCCAAATATTTTTCTGCTAAGGTTAAACTGAAACATAAAAGATAAAAACTAATAGAGTTTCCGAAAGATTTGAGCTGTTTGCAGGCTGAGAAGAAACATCAAAGAGATAATAAAGCTCGTGAGTACAGTGAACTCATCAAGTCATCGCCTCTTGCTTTGCCAGCAGGTGGCATTCAGGGGTCTGGAATTTGCTAACTGGAAAAGAAAATCATTCTCCAATCTTAATGTACCATGTCGTTATTGAGTGTTTCAAAGTGTACTCTAACTTGCCACCTTAGGTTTCTTTCATTTTTTTTTTCTCCTATAGTGTTTCCAGCGTTAGTATCTTCAAGTCTTTTCTTAGAGCTCTATTGTACTTTTCAGTTTTCAGGGGCTGCTAAGATTCTTCTTAGAGGTCTTCCTATTATGCCTAAAGAAAAACAAAGACTGAGTTTTTCCTCAAGTCATTTTCCACCTCACTTTTTAAAATATGGCCTAACTGAATTATCATTCGTGTGGATGCAATCATGGCAGGCACTGTTGATTTCTTGCCCTTGCTTGGCACCTTTTGCTTCTGTTTTCTTCCCATTTAAGTAACTCTGGGCATGCTGTGTCTTTATTACAAGTATGATCAGTTGGCAGTTTCATCAAGCAGAGCCATAAAAGTGGTACTGCCTTTTGCTCTCACTAACATGACATCAAGAACAGGCCTGTGTGTTTGCTGTGGGTTGAACCTGATCACTCACTGTCCTGTACCCTAATTGCTGGGAAATGGTCAGTGGTCCAGTGTGAAGTCAGTGTAGAAGGCATACTCTACCAGACTTCCAGTCCCTTGTTACACTTTTTCTCCTATGGATTTCAGGATGACATCACATCTTAGCCCTTTTCTTTCTTTCTTTCTTTCTTTCTTTCTTTCTTTCTTTCTTTCTTTCTTTCTTTCTTTCTTCCTTTCCTTTCCTTTCCTTTCCTTTCCTTTCCTTTCCTTTCCTTTCCTTTCCTTTCCTTTCCTTTCCTTTCCTTTCCTTTCCTTTCCTTTCCTTTCCTTTCCTTTCCTTTCCTTTCCTTTCCTTTCCTTTCCTTTCCTTTCCTTTCCTTTCCTTTCCTTTCCTTTCCTTTCCTTTCCTTTCCTTTCCTTTCCTTTCCTTTCCTTTCCTTTCCTTTCCTTTCCTTTCCTTTCCTTTCCTTTCCTTTCCTTTCCTTTCCTTTCCTTTCCTTTCCTTTCCTTTCCTTTCCTTTCCTTTCCTTTCCTTTCCTTTCCTTTCCTTTCCTTTCCTTTCCTTTCCTTTCCTTTCCTTTCCTTTCCTTTCCTTTCCTTTCCTTTCCTTTCCTTTCCTTCTCAATCCTCACTCGAGGATTTTTTTCCCCCCCATTGTTTTTTTAGGGAGAGAGTGGAAGGGGGGAAGAGAGAGAGGGAGAAATATCGATGTGAGAGAGACACATGGATTGGTTGCCTTCCACACGTGCTCCCAGAGCCGGGGATTGAGCCTGCAACCAAGTTATGTGCCCTTGGCTGGAATCGAACCTGGGACCCTTCAGTCCTCGGGCCAATGCTCTAACCACTGAGCCAAACCAGCTAGGGCTGGCCCTTTTCTATGTGGGGCAACCTTAAATGAATGAAGAGCAGGTGAGAAAATGATTAATTTCTCAAAAAAATCTAGAGCAGTCTAGGATTGGGACTGGAATGTAAGTTTCAGGGGTCATTTCCCAAGAGACAGGAAAATCCTTCTATCAAATATAGATGGAAACATATCTATTTTAAAATGTATTTTATCAATTCTATATTTGTAACAATTATTTTGCCTTTTATGCATTTATTTGAACTAATTGCACCTTTAATCAAAATAAAGCAAAACAAACAAAAAATTCCATGCTCTGTATCTTTTGTAACAGGAAGACCGTGCTTCATGGGGGCTCACTCATTCCCCATCCCTTTGGAATAAGCTTGTTTGAAGATAGTGTGTTCTTTACGGACTGGACAAAGATGGCTGTGATGAAGGCAAACAAGTTCACAGAGACCAACCCACAAGTGTACTACCAGTCTTCCTTGAGGCCCTTTGGAGTGACTGTTTACCACTCCCTCAGGCAGCCCAGTGGTAAGCCCCACAATAGGAACCGAGTTTGGTCCTGGCTTTGGAAGAAAGGTTTCCTCAAAGCTATGGAAGTTAATGATGAGAGAATCTCATGAGACTTGGGTGGCATTCTCAAATATATGAAGGGTTATCCAGAGAGTTAAATCTTCTGAAATTGGCTCTGCAGATCCTGAGCATCCTGGAGAAATTGACATATTTCATAGTTAAATCTATAGGGAACTGAGAGATTAATTTAACAGGTATTTATTGTCACCTGCAATGTGCCAGATCCTATCTAGATACTGGGGATATAGCAGGAAACAAATCAAACCAAAATAACTATCTTCATTCTACTGTGAGAAATTTTGTAATTCAATCCTCTAATATTACAGTGGAGGAAACTGAGTCCCAGAAGAAGACGGTGACATGCCTAAGTGCTCACTTTAGGCACTGTCAGAGCTATTTTTCCCTTCTTCCTCACTGCTGTAGATATAAGACACCTGCTTTTGGGTTTGCATTAGGTCTGACATAGGCAAGTTGGGTTTGGTTACTGTCTGGCTGGTAACTTATTTAAAAAAAATATTTTTGTTTAGACACTATTTAGTCTTCTTTTATAGTAAATTTTATTTGTGTTTTCTGGTTTTAGATTGACATGACTATCTGGACTATATACAGTTCTTTTCTGTATTTAGTTGTGCATCAAAGAAAAGAAATACGAAAAATTAGACTATGATGGTAGAAAGTGTAATATTAGTGAACAGTCATTCAGAGAATGACAGATTTCACTTTAAAACTCTTGTGTTAAGTGGTTGGTCTCTGATCTCTCCTAAGTTGCCACTCTTGCCACTCCAAATCAGATAATCACATTTTGATCCCACCCGGCTGATGGAGAAAGGCTATAAATAGGCTGATTATTATTTTTTAAAGAAACCATCCACTAGAACTCAAACTTTCAGATGAATAATCTTCAATGTAGTCATCCTGGGAAAACATATGCTTTATATGAAAATATATACTGTATCTGAAAACATTTTGGAAATCTCTATTTGGGACAGTCAGTTCATGAGCCCTTGACCAAAAATATCACCCAATTTTATTGTCCAACTTATTTCTATTATTTGCCTCTGAATGATGCCTGGCTATTGTTCCTCCAAATCAATCCACCTGAGACTGTCAAAAGACTAGTTTAAAGAATAAGTCACAGGCCAAGAGGACAATTTCAAAAGCACATATAGCATTTTTAGCTGTGGCTGCATTGCGTACCGTGAACTTCCTGAGGTCACTGTGTTTGCGGGTGGTTTTTGGAAGTGTAAACTGGTTTGCATTGCAGACTTACAGGGGTTTACAGTAAGCTGAATTTGATATAGCTAGTTGGCCACTGAAAAATCTTGGGCAAGCTGTTCTATCTTTTGGAAACTTGGTTTCCTCTTCTGTAGAACTGGGGTACTACTGCTTACCTCTTAGAGTCATTGATTGTAACGGTTTACTTACAGAGTAAGCATCCAGTGAGTTATAGTTACATCTTATGAATAGTAAAATAGCATTTAAGGTTATTTTTTGGGGGGTGTGTGCAGTTATTTTCTAATCATTGAGGCTAGCAGGCACAATTATTGGGGGAAAAGAACCTCCTAAATTATCCAGTTGCAGGAATCTCAGTTTTTGCCACCACCAGTTTGAGAAGAGATGGGAGAGAAGTGACGAAGTTGAGAGGGAGGGCCAGCGCATCCAGAGGCGGGTGTATGCAGTAGCAACCAGCAGTGATGTCTCAGAATTTTAAACCCATTATTCTATTTCATCTACAGAGTCAAAAGCTGCTTCCCATGTCTGGGATAACGATAGGTTTCTAACTGAGATTTCACCGTGTGCATTTTCCCTCCAGCTAGCAATCCCTGCGGAGATAACAATGGGGGCTGTGAGCAGGTCTGCGTCCTCAGTCACAGAACCGACAACGGCGGCCTGGGCTACCGCTGCAAGTGCACCTTTGGCTTCAACCTGGATGCGGATGGCCACCGCTGCGCTGGTAAGACGTCGGCTTTGGGCCGTCTTTCTGGAAGGTGGCACAGGGATAGATGCTGTTCTTGGAGTCGGGCCAGTTCCTTGTCATATGCTTTTACTTTCTGTAACCCACAGGGCGTCTTCCTCAGTAGGCACTACTCCCCTTTCTACGCAGAGCTGTGTTTGAAGCACTACATTTCTGCCTCTTGGGACTTGCCTTTAATTCCACATCTAGGGTTTCCTGGAGCTCCCTCTCCCCTTTGTCTCCTTCCTGAAATCTTTGTCTGCCTTTTTAACTATGCTTTTGAAATTCCATGGGATTTCGTTTTGAGTTCTTTCCTATGTATACCTTTTCCACTTCAGATGTTAACCTTAACTTTAATGGGAAGCACCTCCCATTGCTCTTACTCCTCTCTCCTAGACATATGCCGCTTTGAGTCAGGTAACCACATCTTGATCCCACCTGTTCTTATTGGGGTGGCTCATTTCCTCATCTAGTTTTTCTATTTTCAGTTAAAATTTTCCCTTTATATCTGTTTCTATACTCTGGGTTTCATTCTTACCGTAAGGACTTCCTTTCTTCCTCTTTGGTTACCTACACATCTGTTCATAATTGAGCCATTGCTTCTGCCTCAGCTGCTGACTGAATGTACTCCTACAACATTTGTTGCTCTTATTTTCACTTTGACAACTCTCCTTGTTATGCTTTGGATAAATTCTTGCTCCCCAGATGGTGCTGCTTCTGGTTTAGTAAATTCTCTCATTCGAATGCAGACACATTTGGTAACTTTGTAGGTAATCCCAGATTCAGATAAAAATCACCTTCATTTAAAAAACCATGTGTTTCTAAACTATTATATCAACAGTACATTGTTCAATAATTTTGATTTTAAGCTCCTTCTGCATTTTTTTTTTGATGTCTTGGATATATAACCTTCATCTCTTTCTGATTTCCTGACATACTGTCACTGTCTCCTTTGACTTTAATCATCACTCCTTTCCTATTTCCTCCATTCTGCCCCTTTCTTCCTTTCTTTCCCTCCTTTATTTCTTTCTAAATAATTTACTGTGTACTGTTAATTCTTCTCTTTTACTGGTCTTGACACCTCAAAAACTGTGGCAGTATTCTCCATGCAAAAGTCAGCCTCACTCTAGAAATTTGGTGAAATTACTATGCAGTTCAGTTAACACTGCTTTAGAAGTTAAACACATGGGGACCATCTTTTATATAAATAAATCTTAATGATAAATTTCTCAGAAAGAAGATTGTAATACTTGTATTGCCTTTATAGCTGCTTATCTCTTTTCCTCCCTCCATTATTTCTAACTATGTTCCCTACAGATTTATTTTTACATTTATTTCAGAATTATAAAATGTGCTTTATGGAAGGATAAGTAATTTGTATGGAATTCAGAGAAGGCAAGAACCATGCTGTGGCTGACTGCTCTGTGTTCTTTTTCCTACAGCTGTTAAGCAATTCCTGATCTTTTCATCTGAAGTGGCTGTTCGTGGGATCCCATTTAACATCTCTACCCAGGAAGATGTCATGATTCCAGTGACAGGAAACCCTTCTTTCTTTGTTGGAATTGATTTTGATGCCCAGGAGAAAACTCTCTTTTTTTCAGACACATCAGTAGACATGATTTATAAACAAAAGATGGATGGCACAGGTGAGAATGGGTTTAAAATTTTTATGGTATGTTTTGTCTGTTTTCAATAATTATGCTAATAAATATAATTTGCTTAGTAAATCTTGGCATTCACTTCTTAAGCAGGATCCTTTACTAAAGGACCTCCCATGTTGTTGATTGCCATCTATGTAGGAATTACAAATCAGTGTGGGGAGACTTAAGATACGGCTATTTACTGAATGTTTTCCCTCCTAACCTAGGGAATGAAGGGAAGGTCCGGGAAAGCTCCTTACAGGTGCTGATAGAAATCTCCATGCAAGCTCTCCAAGATTCAGACTCATAATGCCAACTGCCTTTTGGACATCTCATAACCACCTCAAAACCAATATATCTAAGCGGACACCTTTATTTCATTTCTCACAGACCTCCTGCCTCAGGAACATAACCACTTCACTTCACTTTTCCACCCTCCCCTGATTCCTCCCACTCTTTAAACTTCTTTCATTAACTCATTAACCTCCAGCCATGCTCTGGAACATGTAGAATCTCAATCTCTTTCTCCCCCCCCCCCCCCCAAGTCTTTACTTTCCTACAGCCCCCAGTTCACCACCTCCTTTGGGAAACTTCTCCACCTTGCCATATGCTCCATTCAGAGAGTGTGCACTCACACCATCCTGCGCATGCCTCCATCACAGTACCCATTACTGTTTTATTTTTGCTTCTCGGATTAACTGCCTCCCTCCCTCTTTCTCCTGCATCATTATAAATACCTTGAAGGCAGTGTCCACACTCTTTCAAGATGTTTCACTTCTCTCAGTTTCCTCTTCTGTAAAATAGTATGTGGGCCTGTTCCTGGCTCAAAGTAAGTGCTTGATATAAGCTATTATTAGTAATACTGTTAGCAATATATGTTTTCTAAATCTACTCTGGTGGATTTTTTTTTTTTTTACAATTTTCTGAATAAATAAATGAATGGAAAAAGCACAAGGATTGTTTTTTCTTACTTTGAAAGAAAGAGGTGAGATCGTGTATCCTGATTCAGGTTTTCTTTGGTGAGCAAAGGAGAAAGAGGAGAAAAGGCATAAAAATTTCACAAGGAGAAAAGTGGTCTTTTTTTTTCTCCCGTACCTAGTTCTGATTTCCTTTCTGGTGTCTTTGCTGGTCTTTTCCAAACTTGGCAACTTTGTGGCTATGAGAGACTGCTGATGAGAGGGCTGGGCGGTCATACCTCAGAGATATCCCCCAGTCGTACCTGGCGGTGTCAGCTTATCAGAGCTGTCTGTGGGTGGTGTTTGTGAGCATGTGAACTCAGGTATCTCTTCTTCAGATGTTCTGCAATGAGAATTTTTTTTTTCTTGAACAAGGGAGTAAATCTAGGCCATACCATTCCTGGTTCTATTTGTTAGAATCATATCTGTTCTTTGAGATCTAACCTAGGGATGGATAGATTCTAGGTTTATCTCATGCTGTTGCTCAGCAACTTACAGGTTTGTTTTTTTTAAGAAAAAAGAATTTGGAATGTTACTGAAATGTGCTCTAACTCTGAACCAAAATTTAAATATGCAATAGTAGGGAAATGTATGTATAAAATATGCTCAGTTTAATCCATGTCCATATTTTAACTTACAGGAAAAGAAATTCTCATAGCGAACAGGGTGGAAAGTGTTGAAAGTTTGACTTTTGACTGGATTTCAAAGAACCTCTATTGGACAGACCTTTCCTATAGGAGCGTCAGTGTCATGAGGCTAGCTGATAAATCACGACGTGAGATAGTCCAGAATTTAAATAACCCACGAGCAATCGTAGTTCATCCTATTGCTGGGTAAGTGTATTCACATTTTCCTGAGAGCTTGAAAGTGTGTGTCTTTTAAAGTCACTGAAAAGTGATGTCCTAGGAATTTGACAAGTTCAGCAAATACAAGATTAACTATATAAATGGAAATCAGCTTAAATTTTATTCCTTTAGCATCATCATACATAGGCTTAAGTAATCACTCCATCTCCTTCAAAAAACGTACTTCTTAGTTTCCACTTTCTCAGTCTTCACAGAAGCAAGGTCCCCCCCCCACAATTGCAGAGAAACAAACAATGTGACACAGATTCATTAGGGAAGGAATGAACATGCAGCAGAACTAAGCAATTTCAATTGAAAAGCCAAAGTTAAAAACCAGCCACTTATCCCCCACCCCTTCTTAGTTATCTCTACCCTTATCTTTAGCATAGGTTCTCTTAATCCTTAACATTTAGCTCCACCTCAAGGATTTTTTGGAGAAAAAACAGCTTAGAGAAGTTAGCCTCTTTTAAGACAGGGAGATCTGGAATTCCAAGGAAACTCACCCAAGCTCACCTGATGCAGAGCTAGGAGCCAGTGGGGTGTAATGGGCCCCTGCTGGTACCTAGCATGGGTCCGAGTCTGCAAGGTGGTCCTGGGTGGGCTTCCTTGGAATCCTGCCACACTAGGCAATGATAAGACCATCCGAGTCACAGCACCAGCTGTATTTGAATGGAACAACAACAGCAACAATAATAATAATAAAAAAGACTGATAATTCACTAAAGCCTGGTTCACTGAGGGCACATAGTAAGAACTGTACATGTATAATCTTGGCTAATCTAAAAAGTAGTTTGTGATGTGAGTGGGGTATACATAATACCTGTTTTAGAGAGAGTGAATCTGAGGCTCAGAGGGTTCAAGTAACTTGTCCAGGGACTCACACTTTTTCAGCAACAGTTAGTATTCAAATTCCAGGTCTGTATGACCGGAAAGCCTACAGTCTAACAACTCTGTATGCTGACTCTAGAGTATTTCTTTTGTATGTTAATTTTCTTCATATGAAATAAATATAAGAAACATTTTAAAACTGATACTACTGATAAATTTATTACCCTATAAAGAGTTAAGTTGTTGATTTTTCTAATGAATTTATGTTAAACTAAATCTTTGGCATTTGGTTTTGAAAAGCTCTAATTCCTTTCTTAATAACTCCTTCATTTAAAATAATATGAAGTCACATTTCGGAAAAGACTAATTTTAGTTGTTAAAGCTCTTATGAAAGAGAAAAATTCCCCCCCTCCCCATAGACTTATCTTTTTGCCACTCTTCAGAATAAAAGGAGATGCTTTGGGTAAGGTGATGTTTAACAGTCACGTTGTTTGGGATGCATTCATCATCAGGGATGAAGTGCATCCCTACAAATTTATCAATTCCTTGGAGACAACTGAAAGGTGATGTAGTGGATCCAGGATGTTTAGTCCAGAGAGAAATGGAGAGATGAAAATCTGTTTTCTTGTTCGTAGCTTATTATTTCATTTGAACAACATGGAGTATTTAAAATACAACCTGAATTGTGTCTTTTTAAAGAATCTGCTTGGTGACAGCAATTGTAGGTTCTAAGTCTCTGGATGTCCATTTAATGTCATTTGTACTTGTGAATTTAGTTATATGTTGAAAACTGAACCTTTAATTAAGAATTAGATCAGTTGTATGCTAAATCTGCTTAATAAGCAGGTCCCCTCCTCCCCCTGTGTAAGCCCAACAGCATATAAAGAAAATGAAATTATTTGCATCAAGTCCCTGGAGAATCTGTGTTTGTGCTAAATCTCTCTAAGTTATGTGGTATGTCCCAGTGTTAACATCTTTGATTTATTACCTCTTTTTCTAGGTATATATTCTTTACTGATTGGTTCCGTCCTGCTAAAATTATGAGAGCATGGGGTGATGGATCTAACCTTTTGCCTATAGTAAATACTACTCTTGGATGGCCCAATGGATTGGCCATTGATTGGGGGTGAGTAGGAATCATCCCGAATTGCTGAGTTCCCTCTTACTGAGGAACACATATGACGCAATATGTGAAAATATGATGGAGTGAGGAAACTGGTACTCCTTGCTCTCGTGTGTTTTTACATCATTGATGGCAATGTGAGAAGGATGTACAATGCTATAGGGACATAAAAACACACACACAGTTAGCCAGTGTTTGCTGGGGTGAAAACTAATGCATTCATGAATGTTCTGCGGAAATTGCTAGAGGAAGCAGAATGAAGGTCAATATAGAGGAGACAAGGCCTAAGCCCCATTAGAAGTGGGATATCTTGAGGCTGGGAAATCTTTGGTGTCAATTAATCAAATGTATACTTGTCTATACTCACTCTGGGAGAATTTTTGAAGTATAAGATATAGATCCCCCAAAATTGATGATCTATTTAGGAATATAGGAAAAGGTAACAGGGTAAATAAGCTTACAGATATGAAATGCCAAAGTAGTTTATAGGAGGAAAAAAGGAAGACATATACTTAACCCTTCAAACATAGATTAGCTACCAATATTTTTCTTGTTTATTTAACAAAGAGGAAAATAAAATTCCTAACTTGAAAATAAAACTTCAAGTTTTCTAAAACATTTAATTGAAAAATCACTTCATAAAAGTAGCTGTATCTTTCTGGAGTGGGAGGCATAAAACTATGAAATTTTTAATGAGTATAATTTAAGTTTTAAAAACATTGTTTAATAAATGTGTCAACTGAAGGGTTTCTGAATGCCCTCATTATAAAGGGTGCTTTTCTAATTTCTGGATAACAACTAACTAAATGTTTTATTATTTTAGTGCTTTACGATTGTACTGGGTAGATGCCTTATTTGATAAAATTGAGCACAGCACCTTTGATGGTTTAGATAGAAGAGTCCTGGGCCATATACAGCAGATGACACATCCATTTGGACTTACCGTCTTTCAGGGTATGTTTTGGAGCAACAAAAATGTGCTGTTTTTATATTTTGCAAGTTGTAATAGTAGACTCATCCTCATTTGGCAATCTCACAGTTCTAGTAAATCCCACTTTAGAATATGAAAATTAAAACATGCTATTATGTATAGACAAAATACTTGGTTTGTTGACTGAATATTTCACTTTTAGAGTACATATTTTTTGTTTTAGACACTTTTAGATAATAATATTGACAACTTGTATGGGTATAGCACTTTGTAGAATACACATATTGTACAATTTAACATACCAAGTACTCTGTTATATAAATATTAAACAAAGAAATAGTAAATTATGGCCTTCATCATTTTCAAGAATAAAACAGCAAGAGCTGTTTGTAGTAACTATTATAGCATTTTGTTGTTCTCTGATGTTTGCCAGAACCTATTCAGAATTTTTGTGGAAAAACTATTACATATATTTCATCAACTGTATACTCACCAGATGACTGAAGTGTTTTAGTCACAATGTTGGGTAACTGACATCTCTGTCACATAGAAATGTAAGTGAATGATTGTGTAGCTTCAAGGGCCAGGCTGAGAGGGTGAGGAGAGACTAAAATCTACCCCAGTTTTGCTTGACAAACTATAATTAGTGCAGTTAGAGGGGTGAGTGCCCTTCTGTGACCCACCAAAGGCCTACACATAATGCTAGTTATGTCCCTGGTTGAAATGTCCTACTCTGAATAATTAGCACAGTGCTTTAAAAACAACAACAACTGGACACTGCCTATAAATCAAAGACCTTCTCACACACACACATAGCATGGAATGAATAGCTGGTAAATATATTGCATGTTCCATCCTGCTGCCTGTTTATCTGTGGAGGAGTGCATGGTATTTAAAAATATTTAAGAAATGCTTTTATGAGATTTTTTATGTCAATTGTATTCATCCTCCCATACATTCACTCCCTTTTTAATAATGATGTCAGTCACACGTTATTTACTGTCACACAGGAACACTATAAAAACGTTAAATTTTCTCTGCTCTCTGCTGGAATGATCTGGGATTGAATAAAAAATGCAGTTTCAGTGACTTTTGGTTTCATCAGTATGAAAAAATTTGAGTGCAAACCCATAAGAACAACACAGAATTCTCAAAATAATAATAATAATAATAATGAATAATAATAGTTTTTCCCAACACTGCCCTTCATCATGCATGTCTTATGGAAATTTCTTTTATTGTTCAACACCGTGGAAATTATGCATCTTTTAAACAAAGGCTAGATTTGCTTGACTGTTACACCACACAGGACTGAAAGGTTTATTGGATTCCTTGCCTATTAAAGTATAGTAAAATCTGTTCATCAGTGGTGGGCCTGAGATTGACAGTCAGTCTAGATAATATTCAGTGAGTCTGGGGACTGATGAGTCATTGATTAGACCATAGATAAGGAAAACTGGTCTAATGATAGAATTTGTGACATCTCAATCATTGTCCGGTGAGTTGGAATTTTTAATTAAGCTATTGTTAAAGAGAAAATCCACTTTGATTTGATTTTTTTCTCTTAGAAACTATCAAAATGTGTACGTTTACTTCTCTGCTTCAATAGCTAGTGTAAAGTGACTATGATTAAAATTTTGATGTTAAGAATCTTACATTACTTTTATCTTACTATTTTGAGCTTCATGGAACATTAATGTGGTTGTAGTTATAGGCATACTTCTGTGGATAATTTTATTGACTCCCAAACATATACTGAAAGTTCTTTGGACTAGATCTGTACTTTTCATTTTCAATAGCTTTTTATTAAAATTGATTGTAAAAAGTCTTTTTAAATATTTTCATTAAGATTTGGAATATGGAGTTTTTGACCTGGAAGGGAGCTTAGAGACAATTTAGTCCATTGCCTTAATTTTCCTAGGAAAATGAGCCTTCACAGTTAAGTATGTGCCTACCAGCACTGATCAGGTTAGTAACTATAGCTGGGATAAGAACTGAGTCTTATGAGATACCCTTCAGTGTTCTCCTGATGAATCCTGAGGCTTTTTAGTTTTTATTTTCACTCATGGACGTCTAAACCTAATTGCTATTAAATGTCATCACAATACTCCATTCATGTTTGCCTGAATATGAACCCTAGAACTACTAAATATACAAGCTTTTTGGAAGTCATTTCTACAGAGTAGCAAGTCATGGAAAATGATTACAGAAACATATTACAGATATTTATGGGAGAAGCTTCTCACATTTGCAAGAAGCATTACAAACCTATTGCGTATTTTCAGGTGATTTGTAAGTGAGCTGTGACAAAAATACTAATCACCTGTGTTTCTCCTTAGATTATGTATTTTTTACTGACTGGAGACTGGGTGCTATTGTTCGAGTCAGGAAAACAGATGGTGGAGACATGACAGTTATCAGAAGTGGCATCAGTAATATAATGCATGTGAAATCATATGATGACAATATCCAGATTGGTGAGTGAGATTGCCAAGCTCTTTTATATGGATATATTTATTTAATATGGTAGCTCCTTTTTTCTTTAAGGACTTATTATTAAATATAGATCCTGATAGTTTTATATTCCTGTCACCCAGATAGTTTAGTACTGTAGGACTTAAAAATCTCTGTTCAACTCTGCTAACTCTAAAAGCATTCCTGGAAAAAATACATTTTAGCACTTCTCTGTTTTTATATTGAATGTTATATTTGATAGGTTGATTTCCAAGAGGGAGCTACTTTTTAATATTGGTCTCAAAAGTTTTCTTTTCCATTTGTTTTTCTTCACAAACCACAGCTGCGATCAATGTAATGGAAATGTGATGAACTCACTATCTCAGGACATTGCTTTTTTAGGTTCTAACTATTGTAACCGACCCACTCATCCGAATGGCGACTGCAGCCACTTCTGCTTCCCAGTGCCAAATTTCCAGCGGGTGTGTGGTTGTCCCTATGGAATGAGCCTGACTTCCAATCACTTGACGTGCATGGAAGACCCGGCCCATGAACCACCCCTGGAGCAGTGTGGCTCCTTTTCCTTCCCATGCACCAACGGCAGATGTGTGCCCAGCTACTACCGCTGTGATGGAATTGATGACTGTCATGATAACAGCGATGAACATCTATGTGGCACATTTAGTAAGTAGCTTATACACTGGAGATGAACAGAGAGAGGTGGGCTTTAAAAAAAAGCTTGGGTTATCTCTATGGGAAAAAGTATCCTTTAAAGTTTCAGATTTTAGGAAGCTAGACAATAAATATCATTCATAGATAATGTTATAAATGATTTCTCACATTGATTTGGACTATCTTCAATAAAGTATCTTTTTGACACTGACTGTTTGGACCAATGCAGAGTCATTACATTTTGTCAAGCTCCTGAAAAAGTTAAATCAAAACAAACTAGATACATAATCCTTAGTATCTGAGAGAATGGTATCACAGAATTGGTACTACCAATAATAGCTTTTGAAAATCTCTTGGCCTATACTCCTCCCCACCCTCCTTTGGTGTAAATGGTGGTGATGATGATAATGAGGAGGAGGACTTTGGTGTAAAATGAATTAGGGGTGAAATGGTGGTCTTCATCTTTGTATTCTTCTGTTTATGGTAATCTAGTTTATATATTTTGGAGTCTAATAAATGCTATTTCAGAATACAAAAGTATTCCATTAAAAAATAAAAGATAAAGGACAGAAGAAATCTCAGAAATCTCTAACAAGGTGAGATGAATAGTAATAATAACCTGTCTTTTTAGAGAAAAAGAAGAGTAACAGATTTGAAAATAAAAATGCCCAATTGTACATTTTTCTGAAACTTCTTAATTTTTTTCCTTTTGTGTATTACTTTCCTCTTTCTAAAGGTGCAGATTTCCCCCAAATATTTTATTTGCATTTTTCAAATGACACACTTTCAAGGTTTCTGTAGACCAAGGTTGAAATTGTTATTGGAGGAAGTAAGCTTAAAAGTAAAGGATGGGCCTTACAGTCACACCGACAGTTTTAATCCTGGGCAGATTCCTAAAGCTCTCAAAGCCTCAGTTTCCTCATCTGTAAAATGCAGATAATTATGTGTATCTCACAGTATTCTTCTGATGATTAAGAGAAAGAAAGAAAGAAAAAGCATGTAGAAAAGTGTCTGGTTTATGATAATTGCTAAGTAGCTGCCAGACAATGGTGATGATGATGATAATGAGGAGGAGGACTTGAATGACTTGCAATTTCTCCTTATTTTGTATCATGCTCCTTGAAAAAGGAGACGAATTGCGCCTTTACAAGGTAAGAACCATTTAAAAGGCTGTAAAAACAAATGTCATCATGACCAGTTTGTTTCTGTTGTAGATAATTCCTGTGCACCTTCAGCGTTCACCTGTGGCCATGGGGGAGAGTGCATCCCTGCACAGTGGCGCTGTGACAGGCACAATGACTGTGTGGATGGCAGTGATGAGCAGAACTGCCCCACCCGGCCACACATTTCCTGCCCTGCATCTTTCTTCACCTGTGATAATAACCTCTGTATCTCAAGGAACTGGCTCTGTGACACAGATAATGATTGTGGGGATGGATCTGATGAAAAGGACTGCAGTAAGTTTTGAATGGATTTCTCTTGGTTGATTGATCATCTTAGTCAATAGATTTGAACAATCAGTAGGCCTAGCATACTTTCCTCTAAGCCTCACACAATTTTCATTGTATCTTAGCCACTGTTATTCCATCTGTTGGTCCTTGTATCAATAGGCTATAAGAGCAAACATGGGTAGCTTAGAGTCCTACTAAATATTGAGTTTTTGGGAAGCAAAGTGAGGACTGTCTCTGATGTCTAATGTCCAGATAGAAACTGAAAAAAATCCCTCAACTAACTATTCTGATATTTAAAACAAATTTGTTTTTTTCCAAATCATATAAACATGTCCAGACATTTGGCTCTTGTTTTTCTTTTTATTTGACACAGGCAAAAAGGCAGTAGAATAAAGAAGCACAGAACATTTACATATCATCAGTCTTATCCACCTGCTTTTTATCATACCCGTTCTAGTTTTCTTTATGTTGTTTGTTTTCATGTCTGCAATAATAATTTAAGGTGGAGTAAATTTCCCTGGACTAAGTTTTGGTTTTGGCTGCATGACTAGGCAAGTCATTTTCCTTCTGGAGTAGATGAGCTTTAAGCTCCTTTCTGGCTTTCACATTTTATGAGTCTATGGTTAATACAACTTCATTGCTGGATGGGGCAGCCAGCACACCTGATTCTAAGGCTGTGTCTTTTCAGCAAAGTAGGACCCTGGTTTTTAGAATTGTTCTGCTTAGACCCTGGATTAAATCCAGTTACTATGATTTGTCTATACACCTTTGCTACTAGGCATGCAGGCCATGCTAACCACTCTGCCTCGCTAGGTTCCATTAGCTTTGGTGTTGTCCTAGACTTGCTCTAGTGTTCGTGAAGTGTAGTCCATGATGCTTACTTTCTAAGTTTGGCCTGTTTTTCAGGGTCTAATCACTGCTTTTGACTTTGCCCATAATCTTTTTATTAATGTTCTCCCAAACTGTCCTAATTTTGTGTTTTTGCTGGGCTGACTTTGGCAATGTGGCTGATTTGAAGGAATTTTGAACACATGTACAATTGAGATAACTCACCTATTTCTTTAGCATTTTTCAGTTTGGCTCTAATACCCACTGGACAAGAAATAAACTGTTATTTGTTTTTGTTTTTGGATGACATTAGACTTTACAGCAACCTGCCAACCTAGTCAGTTTCATTGCCCTGACCATCGGTGTATTGACCTGTTTTATGTCTGTGATGGGGACAAGGACTGTGTTGATGGATCTGATGAGAACGGTTGTGGTAAGTGGATTGCTTTATTTTTGTTCATGCTGTTTAGAAAAATACCAGTGTTTAGTCATTTTCTCATTGAGCTGATTTCTAATGCTTTTCTCTTTCATTCTTAGTAATTAATTGCACTGCTTCTCAATTCAAATGTGCCAGTGAGGATAAGTGTATTAGCAACACATATCATTGTGATGGTGTTTTTGACTGCAGTGACCACTCTGATGAGAAAGACTGTCGTAAGTACCATTCACCCAGAATGTTTCAGATGAAGAAATCATTTCATTTTACCAGCATTGATATTGCTATAGATTTTCTCTAACTCAGACAAACTGGAGGAAAGATAGTCTGAATTACAAAGTATTATCAAAGGAATGCATTATTAAACGTATAATAAAGTTGCCAAGGCATTACCAAATAATGACTTATACTTTGTGAAGTAAGTGATTGTGTAAGTGGGCACTTTTAAATAATTTCCTAGGTAGGTTAAATATTTCTTAGATATTTTTGTTCTTACTATTAATTTTAACTAGGACATCCCAAATTAGTGTGTTTAAAATTTTTGAGACATAGTAAATAAAAAATATTTTTATTTATTTTATTATTTTTTAAAATTTTATTTTATTTTACTTTTCCCATCACCTTAATTGATTCTTTTAAATCTCAACGTGGAGGTAAAATGATGGTATGGGTATGGTATGGAGCAGAATTAGATATTGACTCTAATGAATTCATTCTTTCAGCTGTTATTGGTTGAATCTCTGCTAAGATATTATATATGGTATTTGTCCTTAGAATCTGGAAAGAGAAATTATAGAATGTAAGAAACAATTAAAGCAAGGTGGACAGTTACAAGGGCCTTTAAAATGATACAGATAAAATTCTTTGGAGGGTCAGAGAAAAGAAATTCCTTTTACTCAGAGGATTCAAGGAGAACTTTGTGGAATATAAATCTGATGGACCTAAATGTTCAAAAGCTAGAAACCTATAATGAACAGGATTTATTATTGCCTACATTTTGTGTTACATGGATTTTAAACTTGTAAAATGTTTTCCGTGAAGTGGTCATTTGTTTGAATAATGGTATTTTATTGATCTCAGAAAGAGGAAAGGAGAGGGAGAGAGATAGGTAGAAACATCAATGATAAGAAAGTCATTGATCGGCTGCCCCCCCCCCCCCCCCGGGACCCAGGGATCAAGCGCCCCCCCACCCCACCCCGGGGATCAAGCCTGAAATCCAGGCATGTGCCCTGACCGGGAATCAAACCTTGATCTCCTGGGTCATAGCTTGATGCTTAACTGCTGACCCACACTGGCCTCGCTGAGTACAGTGGTAACTCGGTTTTCCAATGTCCCCGTTGACAAACATTTCGGGTTACAGACGTTGTAAACCCAGAAGGAAATGCTTCAGTTTTCGAACACGCCTCAGAAGTTGAACATGCCACAAGGCTTCTGCTGAGGGCAAGATCCTGAGGCTTCGCTGTTGGCTGTTGATCCCTCGGTTTTTGAACATTTCAGAACCCGAAAGGTCTTCCTGAATGGATTACATTTGAAAACCGA
This sequence comes from Miniopterus natalensis, assembly GCF_054644295.1. Lineage (NCBI taxonomy): Eukaryota > Metazoa > Chordata > Mammalia > Chiroptera > Miniopteridae > Miniopterus > Miniopterus natalensis. The sequence goes on from NC_142088.1 coordinate 43,071,175, forward strand.
GGTACCACTGTATTGGTATTTGGAACATAAAAAGTAGGTTTCTATCAAATCTGCCCAATCAGAAAAGAAGTGTTTAAATCTATGGATAAAAAGCAAAGTTAAATAAAATGCTTACATACTTTGTAGGTGTGTATCATACCTAGAAATTCGTAATCATTAATTTTCCTGTTTCACATTGAAAATATAGACTTTTGTGGTGATCTGAGGTTAAACTTCCAGGTATCAATGACTTGCTGTTGCCTTACTAGGTCCCTGGTGGAGTGAGGAAGTTAGGACTTACTTCTGTGAAATAGGGAGATAGTTCTTATTTATCTCTCAAAGACTGCTTGATGAACAGTGGAAATTTGCAAAGAATTAAGGGCTTACTGTCACCATTTGTTTACTTAATGTGTGCTGGTTTCATTGGATACAGCTCATTTGAGGAACAATTATAACATCCAAATGTATGATATTCAAAATAACCATAGATAATTAAACTCAATTGAAATGCTCCAATGATTCTTTTAATAAAGAGACAGGTACAGTGCAGCTGGGTGTGGCTCAGCGGTTGAGCAGCGGCCTAGGATCCAGGCGATCGGGGTTCGATTCCCGGTCAGGGCACATGTCCGGGTTGCGGGCTGCAGCTGATCAATGATTCTCTCATCATTGATGTTTCTATCTCTCTCTCTTCCTCTCCTTTCCTCTCTCTGAAATCAATAAAGATATATTTAAAAAAAAAAAGAGAGACAGGTACATTTTATGCTTTATTCTGTAATTGAATGAACATAAGAAATGCAGGAACTAGAATGTGCTTTTGACTCGACTTCTATTCAAGAGTTGTGTATCATGTTCTTTGTTGTCAGATCAATTGATCAGACACATAAAGATGCCTATCTGCCACAATGTTGGAGAAGACACTATATGTATCATTTTATGTTTTAATATTTATTTTGCCATAGTCATTATTATAAGCCTACCATTGACCCAAAATCATTTCCTCTAGGGATTACATAAAAGGGATTATAAATTGCATTCACAAGCCTGTTTTCCCCATGCTTTTTTTTTTTTTTAGCAACCAGGCCTCCTGGTATGTGCCATCCAGATGAATTTCAGTGCCAATCAGATGGTCTCTGCATCCCGGGGAACTGGGAGTGTGATGGGCATCCAGACTGCATCCATGGATCTGATGAGCACAATGGCTGTGTGCTCAAGACCTGCTCTCCATCTCATTTCCATTGTGACAATGGAAACTGCATCTACAGAGAGTGGGTCTGCGACGGGGACAATGACTGCAGGGATATGAGTGATGAGAAGGACTGCCCTACTCAAGCCTTTTACTGTCCCAGTTGGCAATGGCAATGCCCTGGCCATAGCATCTGTGTGAATCTGAGTGCAGTATGTGATGGCATCTCTGACTGCCCCAATGGGACAGATGAGTCCCCACTTTGCAGTAAGTTTCCTGACCATAGTTTACTGGCCATGAATTTATTCTGACCAGTGGCCTGCTGTGCATCACCATTGTCATAATCACCATGTAGCTTTTAAGGAAAGGATTTCAGCTCCCCTCTGAGTTCAAAATCTGTGTAGGGATAGCCATCATGATTCAAATAAATCATCACTGGATAATATTTCTCATTAAACCCTTTGCACTTGGTTCTGTGTTTTTACTTCTTTTATATCATTGTTTTTAAAAACTAAGACTAAATGAGGCTGTTAGATTGTCAAATTAAATTGGTTCTGTTGGTAATGTGCTCATAAGTTTTTCTAACTTTAATATTTTCTAATTTCAATCAGAACTTGCCACAAAACAAATGAGGTCTGGGGATTTGTGTTTGCTGAGATTAAAATTCTGTGATTGGCATGTAATCCTAACTACTGTCCTTTCTTTCTTTCCTCTTTAATCAATGCTCACTCTCAGATGAACCCCAGCCAGGTATGATCACAAAGTATTTTTTATTTTTATGATTTTATGTGTTGTATTTGTGCTGAAAATGTTCTAATCAGTTTGACTTACTTCCCCTTCTAGTGCATGTTTTGTATCCTGACTCTTATAATAAGTTACGTGGAAATAGAGGGCATTTTCATCCCCAGGCATGTGAGCTGTCTTTGGGTGGCTTCAGGCATTGCCATTTGGCCCTGAAAGTAAAGAATGATGGCATGTTAGTGGATCTGTGCCCTCTAATGTTCCAGTTGCCTTTTTCCTCCCACTTGTTCACTTTCATAGACCAACTAGCCCTTGCTCATAATGTCAAAGTCTTACCTTCTATTTCTATATAGGTAGAAGAATATCAGAAGGCAAATGAGAAGCAATTTAGGGTCTCTTTGCATGCTTTATCAATGGTGGTTGTGTTTCTTGATACCAACAATATTTTCCCGAGTTTCTGTCATTGCACTAAATGGAATTATAATAGAGAGTTGTAATGAAGAAAATGGTCCAAGTCCAGTGGATGTGAAGGGTAATAAATCCTTAGGCCTATCAGAGCAGACACTGACTAGCCTGTGGAGTTCATCCAAGTGAATGTTGCACTTAGCTCTTACCTGGGTATTATGCTGAAGGTGGCCTGAGACAATATGACAAATATTTACAGCAGAGTGAACGAAAGAAGCAAAGATTCCTCACTTTTCCCCTTTCTGATTCTCTTTTTTAATTCTAGACCAGGAGAGCTGCTCAAATTTAAATGCTGGTTGTACTCACCAGTGTGTTCAAGGGCCCTTTGGGGCTCAGTGCATATGTCCAGAGGGATACCTGCTTGCCAATGATTCTAAGACCTGTGAAGACATAGATGAATGTGACATTCCAGGCTTCTGTAGCCAGCATTGTTACAATACGAGAGGTTCTTTCCGGTGCTGGTGTGATAAAGAATACATGTTAGACACTGATGGGAAGACTTGCAAAGTTACAGGTAATGACTAAACTTGAAAGTGAATGAACTCCAGCCAGTTAACAACATACCCCAGAGCTTAAGATCAAACATTGCATGTAGACATTTGGCCATGTTGATCAGGAGTCAAATGGATGGATTACATAACCTCTTTAAAGTTCAGTTTCTTGTGAGGATGAAATGAGTTATAATACATAAGGATTTTGTTGTACTTTGGAAAATAGAGGTTAAAACATACAGGTAGAAAATGATTTTTAAAATTATTTAGAATAATATCAATTTTTTGGATATTATTTAAAAATGATTTCTGTGTTTAAGTATCTTTATATAATGAGATTAATGAATTCAATTTACTTAATATTAATTCAGTTTCTACTATGTGAAAGTGATTATACTATGTATTAAGATATTAGTTCAGCTGCTTTCAATGACCAAATAAAGGAGACTAAAACAAAGTAGAGGGGATATTAGGAGGTAATTAGAAGTCTCTGACACAGCTGAATGCCTTGGGAAAAATAGCAATATTGAAGACATGATTCCTGCTATCAAGAAGCCTACAATCCAGAAAAGAAGATAAGGAAAGTACAAAGGTAACTATAGTAAGAGGAAGAATGCAACTATAGTTCACTCCTGACTGATATTTAGACAATATAACTCAAATATACAAGAAAAATATTTCAGAGAAAGCTTATTTTAAATTCTCATGAAAATCAGCTAACTATTCAGGCAAGGAACAAAATGATTAAAAATCATTCTCATAGATATTTTTGTTTTTTCCCATTACTATACTTTGGAATTACATCTTCCTTTGTTACCAAAAGTATTACATGAAATATTTGAGATGCTTTAGCTTTGTTTTCTCCCAGAATCACTGACATTTTTGCATTTTCTTCTTGGACAGCATCTGAAAGTCTTCTGTTACTTGTGGCAAGTCAGAACCAAATTGTTGCTGACAATATTACCTCCCAGATACACAATATCTATGCACTTATCGAGGATGGCTCTCACATTGTAGCTGTTGATTTTGATTCCGTCAGTGGTCGTGTCTTTTGGTCTGATGGAACTGAGGGGAAAATCTGGAGTGCATTTCAAAATGGAACAGACAGAAAAGTAGTAAGTGCCTTTCTACTGACCTGTGGCATGACTAATTCCCCTGTCTTGGGTCTATTTGCTTACTCCCCAGTGAGAAAGGCCCTACTGCAACCTAGGCAGCTCTCATATTCCCCTTTGGGCCACATTGTACCCAAGAGGCCTGGAGATTTGTAACTCCAAATCTATGGGTGTTTTAGATAAGACTATGGCCTCTGAAGGCAGATCCATTCCTCTGAATTCTAGGTCACATGATGCAGAGGCTTCAAAGTCTATGTGGTTTCCTTTGCAATTTTTTTCTGATATATGAGAGCAGAAGAAAATGCAAGGGAGTTAAGGGGTTGCTTTTCTTAGTTTTAATTTAATTATGTTTCTCAATCCATCTCCCAATTTTATTTCTTGACCCTTGATGGTTATATTTCCTCTGCTCCTTAGAACTTTATTTTGTAATCATTGGCACTTAATAAAGATTTTACTTTTGGCATCTGGGCATTATAAATATAAAGTTTCATAGGGTTGACAATTTAGTGAATGGATAGAGCTTTTGTTAATTGAAAACGCTTTGAAACGAAAATGAGACTACACACTAATTCAACCACAGAATCATCCTAGAGTATTCAGTTCTACAAAACCTTGTATATTTTCCCTATAAAAACATAGTGTTGATTAGGTGATTAGCTACATGGGAAGACAATTTATAATGCTCATAATCAATCAATCATAGGACAAGTTAGGTGCTTTATTCCAGATTTTCATATAATTTTCATGTTATCATTCATTTATTCTCTTTATAATTCTCTCTTTATTCATTTTTGCCTTTAGGTACTTGACAGTGGTGTCACCATGACTGAAAGTCTTGTGGTAGATTGGGTGGGTCGCAATCTTTACTGGACAGACTATGTTCTGCAAACAATTGAAGTCTCTAAACTGGACGGGAGCCACAGGACTGTGCTGATTGGTCAAAATGTAACAATGCCAAGGGGACTAGCTATAGATCCCAGAGTTAGGTAAGACTTTTTTTTAGTGATGTTGCCTTGACATGGTTATAATGAAGGAAAAACAACAGGAGCATGATGTGACTGATAGGCATATCATAAAATTTAAAATAATCCTTGGTTTACATATCTCTGTAGCAGTGCTAGGCGTCCAGCTGGTTGTTGCTATCCTTTCTTTATCTGAATAATCTTTGTCATAAAGTACACAACAGCAATTGGTTGTTTACTTTAAGACTACATTGATTTATTAGCTTGGCAAGACAATTATGGAAATGATTGTTGTAGAATTATATAATTAAGTTTCTAATCAATGCACACAGTAATATTCCATGGATGGGTCAATTTGCCTTAACTTTGATACCTCATGGTTTCATAAAAAATTTTAAAAACCCAGATTTTTCTGCTTCTGTTTCATGTTGTTTACTAGCTTTCCCTTTTACATATTACAAGGAAGAAAATTTTTGCCTATTGGTCCTAAAGGGAAGGAGAAATTCTCCCAAGTGCTTAGAAACCTCTGAGGGCCTCCTTTCTTGAATTCACGTAGATTCTCTTAGATTCTTTCTGCAGGATGGCAAGTTGGGCAAATTATGTTCAGTGTGATGCAGACTTCTCGATATTGCAGAGTATTACACAACAGTGAAATTTATGATTAATCTCTGATGATAAAGAAATTGACTCTTATCTTAAGCATGGAAGGGCAGACCATCAAGGACAGGTGGATTTTTCGAGATCAAATACTTGTGGATTATATAGAAATGAATTGGCATTGAAACATTTTAGTGTCATAATGTACTGCATGTTTTATGAACATTATAAAAACACCTAAATGGCTTGTGATTCCATCATGGTTACAGTTTTACTTTGCAACACTCAGAGGAAATAACAAGCTCTGTGTATATATTCTGAACTAAAGATGATTTATTTTAAGTAGAGTATAAACATGATGTTTTATCACTTAAGATGACAGGGTTTTTTTTTTCTATATTGAAAGATATCCTCTCCAATTGGTAACTTATTTCTTTTCACAGTGACCATCTGATGTTCTGGTCTGACTGGGGCCATCACCCCCGTATAGAGCGAGCCAGCATGGACGGCAGTTTGCGCACCATTATTGTTCAAGACAAGATTCTATGGCCCAATGGCTTAACTATTGACTACCCCAACAGACTGCTCTACTTCTTGGATGCCTATCTTGATTACTTAGATTTTTGTGATTATGATGGACAACATCGGAGGCAGGTGATAGCCAGTGATTTGGTAAGTTGGTAGGGAGGAAAAGAACTGACATCACAATAGTGTTCAGTGGAATGCAGAAAGAGTTACAAGAAAAGGAAAAATTTTAATTTTTGTGTTACAGACATTATATAGTCAATCCAGGAAATATCAGCGGGAATAAGGGCCAATCCATCTGTTATTACTAACTGAAAATATGTATTTTTATTCTAGTTCATGGTCAGATTGCTCGTATGACTTTAGTTGATCTGTAGATGCTAATCTGTACCTTTAAAAAGTGTTAAGCAAATATTAATAATTTAATTATATTTACATTCTCAATTAATCGTAGCCTGTTTTCTGCTTTGTGTTTTTATTCAGGAAATTCTGTGGAATTTATTTTCACAAGTTATGGGAAAATACAGAAAATGTTTATTTTACAAAGATCTGTTAATGACTTCTATTTAAAATTGTCACTGTTTATAGTTTTGTGACCTGAAGTGACCCTGGGAGGGCCTCCCTACCTTCAGGAAATATGCACCTAAGCTGTATCAGATTTATGTGCATCTGTGGGTGGCAGAACAAGACAGTGGGAACGGCACTGGAGAAGAGTGGTGACAATGGGGTGGGGCTAAAGGCCTTAGAAGTAAGGGATCCAAACAGATCACCTTACTTTCTGCACTTTGGTTTTGCTTTCATTTGTAAAATGGATGCCCAGTGTAATTACCAGAGTAAAAATGAAGACTCAGAGGCACATGTATGTGAAAGGATTTTGAGTGGTATAGTGGGCGATAGGTCAAGCAGTCTATTTTTTGTCTGTCTCTTGAACAATGACTTCCCTACGTTTTTATTAAATAACTAAATGCTAAAGGAAGCCATTTCTTTGGTATCCTTTTCTGCTTTGTTCGCCTTGGTTTTTATTTCTGGGCGAGATCTCATTGTTTTCCTCTGCTTCACAGATTCTGCGGCATCCCTATGCCCTAACTCTCTTTGAGGATTCCGTGTACTGGACTGACCGCGCAACTCAACAGGTTACTCAAGCCAACAAGTGGCATGGAGGGAACCAGTCAGTTGTAATTTATAATGTGCACCAGCCCCTTGGCATTGTTGCAGTTCATCCTTCGAAACAGCCAAATGGTAAATGAGAGATAATTGAGAGAGAGAGACATCTCTCCTGGAAATAGCTTGGAAAACACTTATTCTGGAAATGTAAAATGCACAGTGTTGCAGACCCATTTATTTGGGCAACGAATTTTCCTTCCTTTCCTCTTTACTAATATCTACCATGGAAAACTCAAATTTTATACGTAACAACAGAAGATTTAAATTGTGTCATTTTATTTAGCAATTGGCTACTGCCTCTGTGACTTTTCTCTGAGTCTCAGTTTCCTCAGTTGACAAATACAGCATAGGCCAGACACATAAGTCCCTTAGATCCTTTGATCACTACCATTTATTTTTAGGACTCATTTATTGTGGCACCGTTGCCCTGCGGGTGCTCTTGTGTGGCTACCCGTCATCCTAGAGTTCGTGGTGTGGGTGGCTAGGTGATTTAAAAATTTGATTTTGGAAGTGTTCTTTCTAGTGTGAGGAGGGGATAAATTACTTAATCTCTCCTCATAACTCAGAAATAGGTTCTCATCACATCAGAATCTGCCCCTGTTATCTCCCTGGTCTCTTCTCTTTTCCCACTCACTCTTGCCGCATTGGGCTTCATAGGATTTCATTTTGGTCCTAAAGCACAGCAGGCAAGTTTCTACCACTGAGCTTTTGCACTAGCTCTTCCCTCTGCCTGGAACATCTCTCCTCCAGATTTCTGCATGTTGCTCCTTCATGTCATTTAGGATTCTATCAAATGCTCCTTGCTGGCCCTACCTAAAATCACCTCCCCTTCTCATAGTTATTTTGCTCTTTACCCTCACATTCTGAAATTATGCAATGTATGAGTTTAGTTCTGTGTTCTTAGTTAGAATATCTGCCCCATGTTTGCAGTATTCCCAGTGCTTGGAGTGGCAGTTGGTACATAGTGAAAGACTTAACATTTTGGAGTGAATGAATGGATTAATGAATCTGACAAGGTATGTAATATATAAGGTCTAGTGGACATCCTGTGAGCGTGGGATGCACACAGGATCCCTTTCATCAAGGAGCAGAGACAGGCAGAGATGTCATCATTAGAAAAATACAAGATTATTATCTAGCCAAAACTTGGTCAACAGTGGGTAAATGTAAAAGTCACATAGGGGCACACACCTTAGTTTCATTTAATGTGAAAAGATCTTTTAGGCCAGGCAAGGAGACATAATATTTACCATCATATTTCCATATTAAGCTCAAGATTACTCAGTGGCTATTTGTTCATAATCTGGTTATAGACAGGATTGATCTGTAACTTTGGGCAAGTCACTCCTCTCTCTTACACCTCTTATGAATTTTATGTTGAAAACATGGTGTTAGGGAAGGGTAAAGCAGTTTAGGGAAAAAATAAAACCAACAGAGGTGACTTCATGTACTTGTGTCTTCAAATACTGGGGACCTCTGGGAGGACAGTAACAGTATGACTTAGTACATGTTTAAAAATTTTCTTATTTAAATAGAGAGATAATTGACATATAACATTGTATTAGTTTTAGGTTATACAGCATCATTTGAAATATGTGTATATTGTGAAATGATCACCACAATAAATTTAGTGAACATCTATTATCACACATAGTTTCAAAAACATTCTTTTTTGTTTGTGATGAAACTTTTAAGATCTACTCTCTCAGCAGCTTTCAAATATACAATGCAGTAGTGTTAACAATGGTCATCCCTAGAACTGATGGGTCTTCTCACTGGAAGTTAGTACCTTTTGACCACCATCACCCATTTTACTCACTCCCCACCCTTTGACTCTGACAACCACCAATCTGTTCTAAGTTCCTTATTTTTTTAAATTTTACATGTAAGTGAGATTTTACAGTACTTACCTTTTCCTGACTTATTTCACTGATTATAATGCCCTCAAGGTCTATCCATGTTGTTGCAAATGGCAGGATTTCCTTTTTTATGGCTGAATGATATTCTGTCGTGTATATGTATATATAAATGCCTGTCACATTTTCTTTGCCCATTCGTGTATACTTTAATATGGGTTCTTTCCATTCAGCAATATTTACTTCTCTTTCTATTGCAGGCATAAATTCATGTGCCTTTGCCCGCTGCAGCCATCTATGCCTGCTTTCCTCACAGAGGCCACAGCTTTACTCCTGTGCTTGTCCCTCTGGATGGAGCCTCTCTCATGATTCTTTGACTTGCCTGAGAGGTACAGTATGCCCTTTAAGTGTGCCCTGAAGATGGCCTTGCCACAGGGTGCAAAGCAGTGCAAGCTCTAAATCACTTGCAGATGGAGTGTGTGCTGTGTTCCCTTCGATTCAGCAGGAGTCTGCACAGTGCGTGCTGTATGGGGTGGCTTAACCGAGTACCTCAGTTGTTGTATAGTTTCTGTATGTGGAGCTAATATTATGTGTGCATATGACTCAACAGCCCTTATCACATTTTCTCTTACCTGGTTACAGTTAGACAAGCTATGGTAATGGAAAGTTACAAATTCTGCACTGAAGTTAAAATTCTTTTTTAAAATTTCTTGTTTTTCTTTTTTATTGAATTTTTGGGGTGACACTGGTTAATAAAATTACACAGGTTTCAGGTGCACAACTCCACAACACACCATCTGCGCACTGTATTGTGCGTTCACCATCCCACGTCAAGTCTCCTTCCATCACCATTTATTCCCCCCACACCCTCCTCGACTGCTTCCCCTCCCCCCAGCAATCACTGCACACTGTTGTCCATGCCCATGAGTTGTTTTGCTCTCTCTTTTTTTCCTCTCAATCCCCCCCCCCCCGCCCCGGCAGCCCCCCAGACCCTACACCTGACAGCAGCCAGCCGGCTCTCTATCTATGAATCTGTTTCTGTTTTGCTTGTTAGATCATTTTGTACATTAGATTCCACATATGAGTGAAATCATATGGTACTTGTCTTGACATTATTGTATGGCTTCATTTTTCAGGATCCTTATCTCATTTTTAGTCTCATAACCAATAGTCAATGATGAGTGTTGTAGCCTAGGTCTTCCTACTGCAGTTTCAGTACCTTGACTGTTATTATCTGATACTTTAAAAATATAAGTTTCTGCTCTATGAAATATTTAAAATGATTATTTGAGCAATTTAATCTTTATCTCATCCTAGATAATTTACTGGGTTGATTGAAGAGTATGTGGAGGGTTATACAAGTACTTTAGGGAGTAAGAAAGGAAGGAAAAGATGTAGTCAATCTACAAAAGAGATTTCTTCTGGAGTATGTACTTGATCCATGATAAACTCTGTTAAAAAAATCATTTGCCTTTGCTTAAAAATCTAGGGAGTTATTCTAAACTCAAGTTTCTTTCATTTCTCCATGAAGAGGAGTGAATGTGTTTTGATACTCATAAAAATGGCTGTAGATAAATTCAAATGAAATGTTTAATGATTAAAAAAAAATTCCTAAAGGGAGAGAAAATAGAATCCTAATCTAGAGAGAAATTTAGTTTTCAAATGGAATCCAGGTGTGGTGTTTTACAGATTATGCAGATGTAGGCTTATTCCATCAGCATGTAATATTTTACAATGATGCTTTCCTGGTGAAAGATTTTAATTATTGGTAATGCTTATAAAGGGATTAGCATTTGCCATTTTTCTTCAGAGACTTATTAGGAACCTAATCTTTGTTGACATTGTTTAATTTAGTGTGTCCTCAACGTCTTTCAGCAGAAGATTGAACTGGGCTCTAGATATTTTGGATATAAAGCATTCTTTCACCACACAAAGATTGTTGAATTGGGCGTTGGGGATTGGTGTAATCAGTATTACTGTCTGATGGTGATTGATAAATGTTAATTCTAAATAGTACCTTTTGTTGTTTCACAAATAATTCCACTAGTGGTTTTGACCTTACTGAGGTGGAACCTTTTCACTGTTTCCCAACTGGCTTCTCAGTACCACTTGGGTAACTGAGTGTCAATGTGTGTTAAAAGTTACACATTTTTTTTCCAACAAGAAGCTTAGAAGACTTGTTAACATTTGTAGATGAAAAGATTTTACTTGACTTACACGTTCAATATACTTTAAAATAGTGTTTATTTAGTGTCTGGGATATCTTTGGAAATGTTTATGTGGTAAGGTTTAGGGAGAAGCAGATGCTAAGTTTGGGCCATGTATAAACATGCCTTAAACAAGTCTGGAAGACAACACACACAAGTGCCAATAGTGGTTACAGTGGGGTAGGGGGATTATGGGAGGCTTCTTTTTTCCCCTAATTTTGTTATAAAATTTTAAAATGAGAACTTTCTTTGTATGAAATAGCTTTTTACCTTTTTGAAAGTATGTTCCCAAATTCCAAAAACAAATAAATAAAACTCAAATCAGAACATCTCCCTGGCACCCCCTAAAATAACCTCAAATCCAAAATAGGTTTTTGACTCAGTCTGAGGGACACCAGGCAGTTGCTTGGTAATTCTGTGCAAAAGGAGAAGGAAACACTCCTTGCTCCCACTCTAGGAAAGGTTGTGGTGCAAGATCTGAGTTAAGTAGGACCTAGGTTTGGGAGTCAGAAATGTCACCTTTCTTTTGCAACATCAGTTTCCCATTTCTGATTGTCGTCTTTCCACCTCCCTTCTTTGCTCACACAACTCTTAATGGAATCATGACATGAAAGCTAAAAGTGAAGAAACAGCCTTTCATTTCAAAAGAACTGAGACATACTGACCTTGGAAAGCATAAATATCACCTCCTCCCAAACCTTTCATTCAACCGTAGGTTCTTCTGTGCCTACTCCTTCCTGGCCTTTATCACTGGGAATTGTAAGGGCCCATGTACTTTGTCTTGCCCTCCACCTGGTTCGCTTATTGCTTGTGGCATACAGTGGTACTCAGTAAGTGTTGAGTAAATGATAAGCTTTCTAAAATATTTTTTTTTCACCTTCTCCAGTGCTGTGTTTTTTGCCCATTTGCTCCTTTATTGGTGTACAGTGTCATAAAATCACTCCCCCTTGTTTCTTTCTCACAGAGCTTGCTTCCTTTCTTCCTTTCTTCCTTTCTTCCTTTCTTCCTTTCTTCCTTTCTTCCTTTCTTCCTTTCTTCCTTTCTTCCTTTCTTCCTTTCTTCCTTCCTTCCTTCCTTCCTTCCTTCCTTCCTTCCTTCCTTCCTTCCTTCCTTCCTTCCTTCCTTCCTTCCTTCCTTCCTTCCTTCCTTTCTCCTTCCTTCCTTCCTTCCTTCCTTCCTTCCTTCCTTCCTTCCTTCCTTCCTTCCTTCCTTCCTTCCTTCCTTCCTTCCTTCCTTCCTTCCTTCCTTCTTCCTTCCTTCTTTCTTTCTTCTTTCTTTCTTTCAATAGATTTTTATTGATTTCAGAGAGAGAAGTGAGAGGGAGAGAGAAACATCAATGATGAGAGAGTCACTGACTGGCTGCCTCCTGCAAACCCCCCACTGGGGATCAAGCCCCCAACCTGGGCATGTGCTCTGAATGGGAATTGAACCTCGATCTCCTGTATCATAGGCCAATGCTCAGCCACTGGGCCATGCTGGCCAGGCCCACAGAGCACTTTCCACACACCCTCGTAGGCCACTTGTCTCAGTGGTCACATCCTGTCTAGTGCTTCTCTGGCATCATCCTTCACCTTGGCTCTCATATTTCCTGTCAGTGCAGAATTAAATGATACCCCACCCTGTGGTCCATTGCCCACAAATGTTCATTGGTGGTAAGCGCTCTCCAGTGCACCAGTGATCAGATAAAAGGCATCAGACACATCCCCAGAAAGGAGTAATGACCAGAGAAGGAGTAGAGCTGGGTAGTGCTTAAGGGACAAGTTCCTCGGAGGAATCAGAAAGGCCTATGTTTGATGGATGAGAAATGCAGAGTTTATAGGGTCCTAAACAGTGCTTTGGATGAGAATTCCTCCGGTTAGGCAAAAGGAAAATTACCCATTAAAAAGGGCAGTATCAGGTTTTGAGTAAGTAAAATTTAAAATATTCCCAGTGAAATTGGGAAACTATTCTTGTTTTTATTGAACCAATGAGCAATTATAACATATAATCAATGAATAAATATCTCAGTATAATTTTGAAGTACATCTGAAACTGATAGCTTTTATTTTTTTATTACTGCTATGAAGTCAAATGAATTGAGTGGTAATTGATATTCATAAGTAGCACCTGGCCTGCACTTTTTGCAAAGTAGTGATTAAGAACTTCAGTTTTAGAGTCCAAGAGAGCCGGCTGTGTAACCTCTGTTAAATCGCTTCATTTCTTTGTGCATTGTTTGAAAGTTGTGTGTGTGAGGGTGTGTGGTGGGTTGTGGTAACTAGTTAACCAACAGGGTTATGAGGCTTCAGGGAGATAAGTTAAGTGAAATAATATTTGCCTGGTGTATAATGTGTGGCGCACATTCTCAGAAAGTGGGGCTGATTATTATGGCTATTGCAGTTAGGCAGAAGGGGGCAATGTGGAGCAGCTCTGAGAGGACATAACCTTTCACTGTGTTGTTTCCTGCAGAAGTCACATAGCCCTTGCAAGTCTCATTGTCCTTAATTGAAAACAACTCTGCAGGCTTGTTTTGAAGACTAAATGCTATATATTGCAGAACTTTGCAAATCAGGAAGCATTAATAGTTTCAAAATTTACTTTAAATTTGGACTAGGTTAGTAAATGTGAAGTTATTCCTCAACAATAAAAATGCCAGGAACAAGGAAAAGCTAATGAGATGTGAAAATAACTAAAGACAAAAGTGTCAAATAGTCCTGCTGAAGATGTAAAGCTACTCAGATTATCAAAATAATCAAGCATCATCTTTAGCCCATGAAAATTATACAATGATTAATCATTTTATATTTTTGCATTAATTTGTGGGATATATATGTCTTAATACAAAATTCCCATTCCAAAGTTTTCTTTTTCTCAGAGAATTATAAAGTAAAACCCCACTCTTGAATTTCATTACTTTAGATTTGTTTTTGATAATGGGACTACGGTTAGGATAAAGACTATCTTTGAAAAAGGGCCTTATTATATTAAGGAGGAAGGGAGAGGGAGAGCGAGAGCTAGAAACATCAATGATGAGAGAGTCATTGATCAACTGCCTCCTGCACACCCCCCACTGGGAATTGAGCCCCCAACCTGAGCATGTGCCCTGACCAGGAATTGAACCAAGATCTATCTCCTGGATCATATGTCAATGCTCAACCACTTAGCCACCCCTGCCGAGCTAGTTGGCAAATATCTATTAGGCAACTATTATATGCTAGGTCCTGGGGACATCATAAATAGTGAGTAAATCAGAAATAGTCACTGCCTTTTGGGAGTTAGAACCTAGTGTGGAAGACAGACATTAGTCAAACAACAATTGGTAAGATTATAAATTGGATTTATTTAATAATTAAAGTCTCTAAAAAATACTAGGCAATGCTTTGTAGAGTTGTTTTATTTTCTGAACATACTTAAAACTAATAAACTGCCATTCACTGAGAATAGTTTATGATTTCTTTCACTTTTTCCCCCCCAAAATCCAACTCTTCCTGTTATTCAGTATTAGTGAGGTTTTATCTCGGTAGAAAGGAAAGAACTTCTTCACTGTGGTGGGTGGCTTATCAGGGTAAGGAACTCATGAAGAGTAAAGTAAACCTGCCTTGGGAAAGTCCAGGGGCACTGTGTGAGGAGTTGGAGGTCTGGCGACTCAGCAACGCACTGAAACCCAATGGAAGGCCCTGGACTGTCTGATGAAATATCTACCGTGCATTATATTTACTGCTGCAATGCTGCAATTGTAGTTAATTTCGTAAGATGGTAACAGTCCATTGCCTTTCATTACTTTAAATATCTGGGGATAGTGGGATATAATTTTGACTGATACTCTGTTATTTTCACAGATGATGAACCTTTCTTAATAACTGTAAGACGCAGTGTAATTTTTGGAATCTCCCTTCATCCTGAGGTGAAGAGCAATGATGCTATGGTTCCCGTATCGGGGATACAGAATGGTTATGATGTTGAATTTGATGACTCCGAGGAATTCATCTATTGGGTTGAGAATCCAGTAAGTTTTGAGTAACATTCAAAGTATATAACTTGTTCTCAAAGAGACTGCACTGATACCTTATTAGCAAATGCCTGCTGGGCTGATAAAAGGGAACTGACCCAGAAATAAATTAATTTACCCCTACATTTTAATTTTTTTTTTTGACTCAGTGAAGGATGTAAATGGGAAGTCGGGCTGGAGCAAAGATCAGAAAAAAACTCTTTAGCTTTAGAATAATGAGCACGCTTAAGCTACTGGGCATTCTTTATTCATGCAGCAAGTACCGTTTACCATTTGCCCTGCACTGAACTAGCCATGGTTCCAGCTACCTAGGAGCAGCAGTCACAAGGATTATTCTTAAGGAGCTTTAAGCTCGTAGAAGATGTTAGACTAACATAAAAATGATCATAATGCAGGACAAAAAGCAGTAGTTCCTTAGGGGAATTCCCAGAGAAGCATTTGGTGTGATGCTGGGGCCTTCATTCAGGACCTTTGCCTTGAGGATAAACAGAACACGTCCCTTTCCCATTGGGCCCTTTCCTCACCCTTTAGGAAGGAAACCAGGGAGGACTGGGAAGAGGCAAAGAAAATACAAATGAGGAGGAGAGGAAAGATCTCTGTGTTTGGTACTTGTCACCACTGTGCAAAATATACTCCTGGCCTCCTGACTCTCACCTCAGACTTGGGTTATTTTTATGACTCTGGCCTGTGGTAATTAAGAAGTAAATTGCTGTAGCCAACATCAGAGGTTCTGAATGGTAAGCCTTGTGTATTCCTGTGACACACTTAAAAATCAGTGTTTTCAAAGTGTTGCTGCCATTAGCATTAGACACAGAAGCCACCCAATGGTTCTGAACTTTGGCCTCTTCCCCAAGTCCGAGGAGTGTTTAAGAAACACAGCAGCTGGCAGTAGCCGCAGTGAAGGAAGTGTTTTCATGGAGAAGCTTTGGTCTTAAAACAATTCACCTCTCCATGGCTTTCTTTCCAGGGTGAAATTCACAGAGTGAAGACAGATGGCACCAACAGGACAGTGTTTGTTCCTCTGTCTAGTTTGGGCTCTTCTATGAGCCTGGCCTTAGACTGGATATCAAGAAACCTTTATTACACCAACCCTGGAACTCAGTCAATTGAGGTAATGATTCCATAATACTATGTACACAAACACTGGTTTATGATTCATGTAAAATCTGTTCTCAGGAAATGCTTTCATGGAATTTTGAGATTATTTTTAAGCAGAAACAAAAGCGAAGAGATATTAGTGTTAGCTATCAAAGTCTCTGAAGCTAAGGAGAAAAACCAACTTAAAAATAAGGTATTGGATCTTTTTACTGCCCTATTTTGTTTCCTCCTAAATATCAATACTAACTTCTTTCTATAGAAGAATTTAAGATGTTTTATGAAAATATATAAAAAGATAAATAAAAAATTAAGTAAGGAATTCAGCATAAAGGGAAGAAGAGAGTAGCTGGGAATTTTCACTGTCTCTTCTCATCAAATCTTCAATGCTATTTTAGTCCTAAACTTAATTTATAGGCTACCTCTGTTCTAAGATGGAAATCTTTCTATGGCTCCAATATAGTTTTCCTAACAGTGAAACAGAAAGTAGAAACTTGATTCTAATCCCTTTGATACTCTCCTTTCTGCGATAACTGTTCTTTTTTACTCTAATTCCCTGAAGAAATTCTAGATGGGGTGCAGGTATGAAATGACATGAAGTAAATCAGAAGTAACTTGACTAGTATTGGTTTTCTCCACTCTGGGAACAAGGTTGAAACATGTAAGGGATTATTAATTCATAATAATTTTGAAAGTGAAAATTCCTAAAGCAAGGGGAGGGTCTTGCAAGAGGAGCATTTAGCAGGGCTGTGTAGAATGACAATCACTGATCTGAGTTAGGCACCAGCTAGTAAGTTAGTTTTCTTTGGGGCTTTCAGAAAGAAAACACTAATGATGAGGAAGGCACACAGCAACCAACTGGCCAATTTACAGCAGATTCGACAGGAGGAGCTCACGTCAGACAGTGCTTTACAATTTGCAAAGGTCTTTCACACAAACATCATCTTTAATCTTCACAACATTCCCAAGGGCAGGCAAGCATAGTAACCATTCACAATGAGAGAGACATTTGTAATATGCACAAACACTAATCCCCCGGAAGATATCAAACTGGGTAGAATCATTAACTCTGAACATGAGAGGAAACTTGGAGGCTCACCTGATTCTGGCTTTTTGTTTTTCAAATAAGAACCTGAAGTCCATAGAAGTTAAGCATTTGGCTTGTCGTGGCTGGTGTTGCTCAGTGGTTAACAAACAAATAAATAAAAAAAAACCCCAAACAACAACAACAACAACAAAGAATTTGGTTTAAACAGCGTCACTGCCCAATTCCTAGGCAGTGTTCTAACTCTGCCCTCTTATAAATCACAGTTCAGTAATTGGCCTGATTTAACCCTCTTTGTCAGTGACAGAAGATATTTTTTCATAACATCAGCAAAAAATATCACCCTTCATCAAAACATGGGCAAAATTTAAAGCCTAAGATCCTTCATACAGAACTCACATCTCTCTAGACTCCACTCAGTACAAAGCTGCATTAATTCCAAATGACATTTAAGAAACTGCTTTCCACTAGGGGTAGCTGTGTGCCCATTCACTTAACAGCAGTTTTGTAGCTGAAAAGTGAAGCTGACAACATGGTTGTGTGAGAGAGAGCTGGATACATTCCACAGAACAAGGAAGGAACTTTCCTTTTAACTAAAGAGATCCTTAGGCCTAGGAAAAGGAGAGAAATTATAGCAGGAAAAGGCAAATTGTAAAGAGAAAAATTATCTTAGTCCAAGTAGTAGAAAAAGAAAGGTGCCAGAGAGGAAAAAATTTTATAGAGGAAAGAGAGGGAGAGAAGAAGGGTGTGTGTGTTTGTGTGTGTGTATGTGTGTGTGTGTGAGAGAGAGAAAGAGAGAGAGAGAGAGAGAGAGAGAGAGAGAGGGAAGGAGAGAAGAAGGGTGTGTGTGTGTGTGTGTGTGTGTGTGTGTGTGTGTGTATGTGTGTGTGTGTGTGCGAGAGAGAGAGAGAGAGAGAGAGAGAGAGAGAGAGAGAGAGAAGAGAGAGAAGGAGGGAGGGAGAGAAGAAGGGTGTGTGTGTGTTTGTGTGTGTATGTGTGTGTGAGAGAGAGAGAGAGAGAGGGAGGGAGGGAGGGAGGGAGAGAAGAAGGGTGTGTGTGTGTGAGATGGAGAGACAGGGAGGGAGGGAGAGAGATGCATATAGAGACAGAGAGAGGGACAGAGAAAGAAACAAACACAGATACACAAATAACTATTTGCACTGAAAAACAGTTTTATAGAAACATGCAAATCAACAGACATTTGTTAATTTCTTACCAGTTGTTTCTTTCCTCAAACCATCTCAGGTGCATATTAAAATAGCCTTGCTCCTAGGAAAACTACTTCTAGTCCAGTAATCCATATTTCTCTGTGATGTTTCAGGGTTCTGTTAACATTGTGATTATAACATAATAGCAATAATAATTAAAAATAGGTAGCATTGGGCCCAGTCAGTAGGGTTCAGTGGTTGAGCGTCAACCCATGAACCAGGAGATCATGGTTCGATTCCTGGTCAGGGCACATGCCGGGGTTGTGGGCTTGATCCCAGTGGGGGGTGTGCAGGAGGCAGCCGATCAATGGCTCTCTCTCATCATCGATGTTTTTGTCTCTCTCCTCTTTTCCTCTCTCTGAAATCAATAAAAACATGTTTTTTAAAAAATAGATAGCATTGGGAAAGACACTAAATCTTTTTAGGCCTCTTTTTCATCACCTGTAGTATGGGCATAATAATGGTATGTATCTCACAGGATTATCCTGAGGATTATCCGATAATGCTTAGTAGAATGCCTGGTGCATACTAAGTGCCCAATAAATGGACCAATAAGAAAATAGGAAACATTTATTAAACACACTTGTACCAGTGACTGTGTTAAGTGCTTTAGTGTGTTACCTCATTGTGAGCTCTGTGCAGAAGGTGCCATTGTCACCCACATTTTAATGATAAAGAAACTAAGTTCAGAGAGGTGAATTCACTTGCTTCAGATTTTACAGTCACACCTGGCAGGGCAGGGATTTGAACTCATGTATTTTAACTCAGACTGTTAACTTGGAACAGAATTCACACTGATCAACTGTGTTTGCAGTGATGGGCCACTGGTGCTATGGCACAGTCACTGGGGTGCAGGAGAGCTATGGGGTTCCCATTTGTCCTCCATAGTTTTCTTTTATCTTTTTCCAAAAGTTTTTTTTTTTGGTGTTTTTTTTTTTGTAGTTTCTCTCTGGCAGAGATTCTCTATGTTTCTCATTTGAATCTGTCTTTTCTTCATATACATTTCCTCTCTTGAAATTTTAGGTGAATTGAAAATAGGAATTTGAGAGGTGATTTTACTTTTCTTACTCTCATTTTCTACCGAGTGGATTTCCTTATAGCCCTGAAATGCAATCAGGAATTAGCTGAACCTCATGTAAAACCTCCCATTCGTCCCTGATCATGCTTTGGAATTTGTTGTGTGTTTTAAGTTCTCCTTCATCTCAGCCTCCTTTGTTTTCCCCTTATGAAGCTCAGTTCTAATAAGTGACTTTATGCTATAGGTTTTGACACTCCAGGGAGATGTCAGATACAGAAAAACACTGATTACCAATGATGGGACAGCTCTTGGAGTTGGTTTTCCAGTTGGCATAACCGTTGATCCTGCTAATGGGTGAGTGCTAATGAATGGCTCGCGCCTTCTGTGCAGCACCATTCTTGTGAATATTATGGTCTGGTAAAACGGAAGATTTCAGACCTAGGGCATTTTCTGATTTCATATGCCAACATTTGATAGAGATCTCAATGAGGAAGAGAAATAGCTCTGTGGTATATTTAATGTGAAGGATATATTATGTATTTTGTTGTGTTCTTCAAATTAATAACATTGGGCTGAAAATTAATTCCAAACAAGTGAGGATTTCAGGAATGTAAAAATAGGATTATAAGAATGAGCAATACATTCTGACTTTGAGCAAATGTGGAAAACTTTAAGGGTATAGATAACATCTGAAAAAAAGCCTTATAGGATGAGAAGGTTTCTAGACAATTCATGGAGAGCTTTAATATCATTGCTGAGGAGTTGCGATCGATTCTTCAGAGAAATAAGGAGCCAGCAGGGAATTTGGAGGAAGGGAGTGATGGAACAAAATCTGTATTTCAGAGTGATTGGCCAGGATTGGAGTAGAAGAGGCCAGGGGCAGGGAGAACAGGAGAAAATGGAATTAATGATATAAACTAGAATCCTCTGGTCTGTTTAACCAGTTGTTTCATTTTATATTGTTTTATAAACTAGAATAATAAATTATAAAATTTGAGCATTGACTTTTAAAAAGAATAGTTACATCATCCCAAATGGATTTTGATTTTCTGTTTGACAGCCAGCAGATTCTCAGGCCTGGAAGGGAACTGAAGAAGTAATTTGTATTAGCTCTCCGCTTCAAGTAAGGGTGATGTGAAAATCCATCTTAATTCTTAAAGCAAGAATTCTATGATTGCTGGCCTGTCCTAGCTTTCAGTTATCCTTTCTAGAAGAAAGACCAGCTTAGATTTGTTCCTCTTTTGAAACTCAAGCTCATGCATTATTCATTCATCAAACATTTATTTATGGTACTCCCATTATTAGGTGGTCTCTTAGTTAGGATTGGGTAACTATTGAAGTAAACTCCAAAATGTATAATGGCTCAAAGAAAATAGAATTTTGTCTTTCATTTGGGCCCTGGAGTTTGGGTAGAAGGTGGGAGAAGCTCTATTCTACACAGTCATTCAGGGACCCAGGCTGATGGGGTCTTCAGTAGGAGACTTTCAAGGTCATCCTGGGTGTTGACAACTTTTGAGCAGTAAAGGGGAGAGCATTCAGGAATGTGCTGGGCGGTTTTTATGGTCCAGGCCTACAAGTAATGCACACTACTTCTGCTCACATTCCTTTGGTTAGAATTTGGTCACATGGCCACAGATAACTACAAGGAAGACAGGTCATGTAGTTTTGCTTTTTACCAAGAAAGAAGAGGTATACATTGATTTTGATGAGTGAAAATGGTCTCTGCCAAGGTCAAGGGTATATGGGTTAGGTACAAAGATTATTAAAGACATGATCTATGATTTTTGTAACTTCAAGAATTTATAACTTGGTAAATTGGATAAGACCTGTGCTTAAATATCAATAACCCAGGTGTGTATATGGTTAAGAGCCATAAGAGAGGCAAAAAAATAAAATAAAAATGGGATGAGAGTTCTGCAGAGAGAAATTTTCAGCTTGATAGAGGTGATGCTACTTGGACTGCATCTTAAAAGATATATGGAATTTCACCTGGCAGAGGTGGCTTTGAAGATATCTTTCATTCTATGAGGGAAGAGAAGTCAAGAGCAGGAGCAGAAAAGGGAGAGCAGCCCAGTTGGATTGGGAGGCAATGATTTTGTCAGAGGAACTGAGAGAAGAAATAAGACAGAGACTCATGGATATAATGTCTTGGATGCTCAGTAAAGAGAAAGTCTTTAGAAAGTTATGGTCAATGTTATTGAATCAATTGCTGCAGAAAAATATTCTGTGGATGATCACTAATAAAGGGTTGAGGCAATTATAGAGTTGCTGGTGACATTTGAGAGAGGATGTTCATTCAATATACAAAGGAGTTAAAGAATGAAAGGAAGGTAAGGAAATAGGACTACTCTTTTTAGGAGTTTGGTATTGAAAAATTAGAAAAAGATAAACGTGTGTAGGTCAAAATATAACAGGAAAACATTTTAGAATAGGGAAACCTGATTATATTTTTAAGAGTGGATGAAAGTGATGAAATAATTGATTAATAGTGAAAATTATGGGCCAGGAATTAAAGTAAGAATGACCTTAAAAAAACTGATAAAGGCCCAGCTGGGCGTGGTTCAGTGGTTGAGCATTGACCTATAATCCAGGAGATTGTGGTTTGATTCCTGGTCAGGGCACATGCTCAGGTTTCAGGCTTGATCCCCAGCAGAGAGCGTGCAGGAGGCAGCTGATCAATGACTCTCTCATCATTGATGTTTTTCTCTCTCTCTCCCTCTCCCTTCCTCTCTCTGAAATCAATAAAGACATATTTAAAAAAAAAAAAAAAAAAAAAAGAAGTCTGAGAGGTAAGCAGGGAGGTACTTGACAATTTTTACATTAGCTTTGTCCTTCCCAGTATACTGGGCAATTTGTGATTTTTTTGAAAGGGATGTAGGCTCCTTCTTAATCATAAACCTTCCACCTGCTTGATCAGGCTAAATGATCATCCACCAATGGTAGATGATATCCTCCTGGTTTAGATACTATTTAAAATTACCCTTATACCAGTAATAACTAAGACAAATACAGACATTGTACTGGTTAAGTGCTCCTCCATATTGTATTTTATAAAAATATTGACGTATCAGACTTCCTCCATTGAATTGTGTGTATCTTGAGGACAAGAAATACATATTTTCATTTAAATATTTAAATTAGAGATGCCATTCACTCTAATCCAGCATCTGTTTCATTAATGTCGGTGTTTTTCATGGTTGTAGGAAACTCTACTGGTCAGACCAAGGAACTGACAGTGGAGTTCCTGCTAAGATTGCAAGTGCTCACATGGATGGCACATCTCCAAAGACCCTTTTCACTGGAGACCTTGAACACTTGGAGTTTCTCACTCTTGATATAGAGGAACAGAAGCTCTACTGGGCCGTCACCAGCAGGGGAGTGGTATGAGCACCCTTTTAGTCTGTTGGTTTTCATTGCTGAACTTTCTGGGCTGATGCTGATTGTTCTGAGTTGTGTGCAATGATGAGAAAGCTCTTGTCACATACTATGATTTCTGTGTACAACTTAGCATGACCCACACAGTACTCACCATCTTCCTCCTTTCCCTTTTCTACTTCTGCTCTGCCCTCTTGACTCTTGTTAGTGGTGTGACTCTCCATCCTTTCTCCGAGGCTAGAACCCTCATATTTCTCCTTCACTCTAATAACCATTCCTTACTTAATCATTACAAAATCTCTGTCCTCTGCCTCTTTCCTCAGGTCCAGCCTTTTTCTGTCACCTCCACCCTTCTGAGCCACTTCTCTCTAGCCTTGACTAGACCATGGCCCTCCTTACTGGACCCGCTTTTATGATGGAGACATGTTGTCTTCATAAAACCACAACAAATAGGTTTGATCACTGCTCAGCTAGAACCCTGGCCTAGAGGAGTAGCTCCAAACACTTCAGCTGAGCTTAGTCAGCTAA
Organism: Miniopterus natalensis; assembly: GCF_054644295.1. NCBI lineage: Eukaryota > Metazoa > Chordata > Mammalia > Chiroptera > Miniopteridae > Miniopterus > Miniopterus natalensis. The sequence continues at coordinate 43,094,711 of NC_142088.1, forward strand.
TCTGCTCCAGATTACTCCCTCAGCAGATTCCCCCCAACCTTATCTTCCCTGTGCTCTAGCTTTCTGGAACTTCTGTCAGTTTCTAACGCACAACCTGCTCTTGCAACTGCTCGGTGCCCTTGTCTAATGAGGCAGTGGGCCAGCCTCGTTTGTCTCTCTTGCCAGTACTCAGCTCAGATCCTAGCACAAAGGAGGCACTTGAGACACGTTTTTGAAATGAAATCAGACTAGCTGTGCCTACATTTTGTTTTCCTTCCAGAAGCAGACCACTTGTCATTTCCCAGTAGGAACTTCATTCTTGTGTGTTCTTTTCTGGTTTACCACCATTTTGACTAAGGCTTGTTACCTGTTCTGTTCTACCAGCACTACCCTTTGCCTTACCAGTCTCACTAGCTTTTGTGATTGTACAGAGCACATTTCCTATCCCCATTGTAGAAGTTGTTGATGATATTAAATGCAGGGTCAATCAACTCCTGTGTAATGGCCCACAGTTGGACATATTTAAGGGGACATTAATTGTATATCTTTGACCAGATTGTTACATGCAGGGATGAAAGAGGTTTCGTCCCCATTTCTTCACCATTGCCACCTTTGAAAGTTGATTGACTTACTTGAACTCCAGCTTCATTTTCAATGAAATGGGCACAATGACATTTACCTGACCTATTGCTTAGTGTCGTTCTATCATCTCAGAAAATAGATATTAAAAATCTCTGTAAAGGACAGAGTGCTGTATAAATGTCAGGTATATTAGTTTTAAATGTTTCTCTCATTTCACTATGAATCAGTTAATAACAAAATTCTAATCTTTTAGATTGAAAGAGGAAACGTGGATGGTACCAATCGAATGGTTCTGGTAAACTATCTTTCTCACCCCTGGGGAATTGCTGTCTACGGTCCCTTCCTTTATTACACTGATGAGCATTACGAGGTCATTGAAAGAGTTGACAAGGCTACTGGGGCCAACAAAGTAGTCTTGCGAGATAACACTCCAAATCTGAGGGGACTTCGAGTTTACCATAGACACAGTAAGTATTTGTCACTGAAACATACACATTCATGGATATACAATGTATATTCACATCTACACACTTAGATATAAACACATGCCCACACACAGACCTATGTACATACACATGCGCCCAAATTGAAATTACCCAAAATATTTAAAAAAATGATAACCATGTCTTAAGTATGGCTAAGTGTCACAGACTAATCTGGCATCTGAAAGGCCAGATTGACTTTAGAGTGAGCTCATTCCCATTCTTTCCCCATCACTTTAAATGACTTACATTTCTTTTGCTTCCTAGCACTCGCTGATATATTATCCATTAGTTTATTGCCTGAGTTCTCATTAGAATGTAACCTCCGCAAGGACAGTCATTTTGTCTGTCTTGTTTCATGTTCTCAGCCCAGTAACTAGAATAGTTCTGGCACATTGCTCAGTAAATATTAATTGGATGACTGGTGAGAAAGTGTTAAAAGGAATTTTTTATCTTAAAAGGAATACTCTTAGATGTTGCCTATTTCAACATATTTCCCCCCCTTAAATAATCTAACTTTTGTTTTGCCCCTTTAAATTAGCATTATGACCTAGAGATTATTTTTATAGTTTTGACATGTTTTATAGTTTTTAGTCTCTAACCAAAGATTATCAAGCAATTTGTTTGCTGTCCTATAACCTACGTTGTCACTGGTATTTTTATTGCATGTGAAAAACCTTTAAATACTCTTACTTAATATATTTTATCACAAATGCCTATCACATTGTTGATCATGTGTTTAAATGAATATAATTTTATATATTAGTACATAAGCCAAGAAGGAAAAAAAAATTATATTGACCCCCCCCTAATTCTTGCATGATTTGTGGAAGAAATACAATTAACTGATGCTCCATTCTCTAACTATTTATAATAACTGTGGTCCTGTTTTCATACCTTTAGGTGTTAATTGTATAAGCTCTAGTCTTTCTAGTATTGTTTTTAAGTTGTGAACTCAGATACCATATTTTGTTATTAACTTTTATAATGAGTTATTTGGTAACTCAATTTTAAAAGTTTGAAATGGAGAGGCAAGTAGGTAGGGTCAAAAGTTACAAACTGATTTTGATTTCATTTAGACTCTGCCGGATCCTCAAATGGCTGTAGCAACAACGTGCATGCCTGTCAGCAGATCTGCTTGCCTGTACCAGGAGGACTGTTCTCGTGTGCCTGTGCCACTGGATTTAAACTCAATCCTGATAGCCAGACCTGCTCTCCCTACAACTCTTTCATTGTTGTTTCAATGCTGTCTGCAATAAGAGGCTTTAGCTTGGAACTGTCAGATCATTCAGAAGCCATGGTACCAGTGGCAGGCCAAGGTATGCCAACTCCAATATAAGTAAGATTTTATTCCATCTGGTGCCACTTTGAAATCCTTGGTACTGCAAAGCATTTCTCCATGTTTGGGTTCAGCACATAATGAAGCTTGTCTTTCCCTTTAAGTAAACTGGCTCAGCCTCAAGTGGTTCTCAAACTTTAGTGTGTTTCAGAATTGGAGAGCTTTTAAAATACAGATCTGGGCCCTATCCATGGATTTTCTGATTTAGTAGTCTGGAGCAGGGCTAGAGAATCTGCTCTCCTAGCAAATCCCCAGTGCATGCTTATGTTGCTGGTCCATGGACCACAGTGAGAATGGCAGGCCTAGAGCAAAAGAGAATGTAGCATGAGATTCCAAGAAGTATCACAGAGCTGCTGGTCAGAAGAACTGGATCCTATTTCTGAGTATTAATGGAAATTTAGGGTAGAAAGTACACTACTATTTAGAATGGTAATGAAATAGTCCCCAATCTGATTTATTAATATTTGAGTTGAAATAAATTAGTTGACAGTATTAGTCTCTCCTTAATAATTATATTTTTGCAGTACTTTGGGCTTATATGCCGTGAAGGTATAAAATGATCGCTTGCTTCCTAAGTGAGCCAAGAGGCTTCTAGGTGTATGTTACCAAAAGAGGAACTAAGTTTTTAGTAGCATTAGAAGGAGCGTGTCACAGGCCAATGACAGAAATAAAAGGTAGAAAGGGAAGATAAAAGGATGAAGGGAATGAAGGGTTGGGAGAAATGGTCAGTACAGAGAGAGAAGAAAGCACATGGTGAAGGCGTCAGTGCTCTGGCACCGCTTGATGACCGGATTCACGTGTTCTCATGACACATCTTTGTTTTTGCGTATCTAAAAAGTAATGTTCTAAGTTGCCATCTTGTAAAGATATTTTAAAATCAGTAATTTTTTCCTCACAACTTTTCATTCTAAAAAATTTCAAATGCCAAAAATTTGAAAAATACAGTTAGGCATCTTTGTACTCTTCCCTAGATTCAACAATTGTTAACATCTCATCACATTTGAGCTCTCAATTTGTGTGTGTATATACATACAGGTGGGCAAAAGTAGGTTTACAGTTCATATGGAAAATAATACAATAATAAATAATAATACAAAAATAAACTCTTTCATGCACTCAGAGCCGTAAGCCTACTTTTGCCCCACTTTGTACATATACAAACATTTTAAATGAACTTTTTACAAATAACTGCAGATATGCTTCACCCCTACATACTTTAGCATGCAACTTTTAATGGAATTAGCATCTAATATGCACATTTATATTTCTCTAGTTTGCCTCAGAAATTTTTTTATAACTACTGTTGTGTTCCAGCCAAGAGCTAATGAAGATTCATGCATTATATTTGGAGTGTCTCTTTAGTGTCTTTTGATCTGTAGTAGTTGCTCCTGTTTTTTGTTTTTTTTTTGTGGGGGGGTTGAGACCTGTTGTCTTTCAGAATCTCACATTGAGGATTTGTTTGATTATTATTTGAATATTTGTCATTTAACCTGTTATTCAGTTTATACCTTGCATTTCCCATGAAATGAAGGTTAGGTCTAATTGATTCGATTGGGGTTGAACACATTTGGCAAGAATGCTTCATAAATAAATGCTGTATACTTGGTACAGAATCCTATTAAGAACATAATTTCAGCATGTTCCCCTCAATGATACTTAAACTTGATCACTTGGTTAAGGTGGTCACCGTGAAATCCTTGCCTTTTAAAGATATATTTTCCCCTTTGTAATTTGTATGAAATTTTGGGGGGTTACACTTTGACACCCTATGAGTATCTTGTTTCCCAAGTGCCTTTTACCCATTGGTTTTAGCAGCCACTGACAATCCCTGTCTGAACTGATTATTTAATTAGGATTGCAAAATAGTGATTTTCTTATTCTATCATTTCTTCTACATTTAATAGATAACATTCTTCTAGGAGAACTGTCCTATTTAAAGTTAAAGTTAAAAAAAATTATCATCACTGTGGAGTCAAAATTTTTATTTTTTTTACTCAATGTGTTATAAATCATTTGACGTAATTGCACTTCTGATGCTGATCCATGTTGGCCAGGGTGAGCCTCTTGCAGAGGCTGCCTCTGTGCTTTTGACATGCTTCCATTAGTGTCTGAGTGCTTCCTTGCTTCTTAGTGTAGTGAGACGTTCCAGCCTTACCTCATACCTGCCCACCCCATCAGTGTTCTTTATTGTGGGAAATGTGAGAAACCAAGATCTGGGTGGTAGGTGTGCTCATTGCGACTAGGAATCAGATAGTTTTATTTTGTAATGGGGACATAGCCGGAGCAGGGGTTTGGGAATGAGGGTTTGAGAGGAAGGGCAGACATTTAAAAGTTCTAGTTCCAGCTAGAGCCTTGTTTAATGATATTTTCTTGAACATTCCAGGACGAAATGCACTGCATGTGGATGTTGATGTGTCTTCTGGATTTATTTATTGGTGTGATTTCAGCATCTCAGAGAAATCTTATAATGCAATCCGTAGAGTCAAACCCGATGGATCTGGTTTCACAAACATCATTACCCATGGGATAGGTGAAAATGGAGTGCGGGGTATTGCCATGGACTGGGTAGCAGGTAGGTAAACTATATACTGATTTTATTGAAAAACTTTTTTGTGTTTGTATCTTCATCATATTAGTTTATGCTAGAAAGTTTAGTCTAGTGTTATATACTACAGATCTGTTTTTCTGATATTAAAATATAATGTAATCCATGAAATGGCTAGTATTTATTTTAAAGCTGAGAAATTTTAGTTTCCAAATTCTTAATTGCTTCCTCATGTTAATTATAAATACTTCTTTGATTAGGCACTTTCTCTATTGTAGTTCTATTGAAATGCCAGACCCAATATTACATTAAATTAGTTGTATTGCTTTATGTACTTAACTTTGAAATATCACTCATTTTTAATGATACACTGAGAATCAACTGTATTAAATATATTATAATTTTTAGAATATAATGCCATTCTATAAAAATAGGTATCACTGAGTGTTACCCAGCTTGGTAAGTAGATATCACATAGAAATATTAAAATGTATTATAAAAATCTAGGTACTATCATAAGAGTTTATTGCAAATGATGGTAGTATGCTTAGGTAAGGTGTTAATAGGGTTTCTAAATCTCATTCCTGATTATGAATTTACTATGTTATTACTGAGGGTATAGTTAAAGCAGGAGTCAGTAGTCTGTGGCCTATGGGCCAAATGACTGCAACACAGCTATGCCCATTCGTTTATGTATTGGCCATGGCTGCTTTTGTGTTATAGTGGCAGAACTGAGTGCTTGTGAAAGAAAGCATATGCTCTGCAAAGCTAAAAATATTTACTATTAATAAGCCTTTATAGAAAAAGTTTGCCAACCCAGGATTAAAGGATTAGAATATACATATAGTCCAATTAGAGATAAGTAATGAAAAGAGCAGATCAGTAACATTGTCTATCGAGTCAGGTACAGGAACAAAGTAGATGTGCCTTGGTAGATAGTTTAACAACACACTTTCAACTTCATAGAATTGATTTGGGATTACTCTCCATTATACTGTCTTCACATCATGGTCTTTTTATTCTTGCACTTACATTGTTCTGTAATGCTCAAAGGAAAATGCACTTTTGTCTTGATGGCTGGAGAAGGTTCAAGGGATGAAAACACCTATACTAGTTAGAAAGACTAGAAAAAGACCTCATGTTAATGTTAAGAGCAAGGAGCACTGATAACATTGATCAACAACCTGAGATCCTGATGGCTTTCCCTCTTTGCTCCTTTTCATCATGTTGGAGCAGAAGTTATACCATGATGATGTATATTTAGAGTCTTTGAAAATTCAGGTGTTAAACATTCAGGTAGAAAAGGAAGGACATTCTTAGAAATACACCTTTGAGTAGAAAGTGGGTTCTGACATTTGCTGTGAATTCTAATGTGCTTTAGAAGCTGAAGATAGGCACATTTCTCTTTAAATTTGAAGAAACAATCTTTTTAGATCCCGAGTAAACACTTATTTTTCTAAGTCTAAAGTGAGACATTTATTATCTTGGAAAAGACAATATCTACTGAGCCAAACCTCAACCTTACATATTTTGTTTAGAATTTGAAGAGGTGTGCTCTTTTTTCTTCTTGGCTTTCCATTCATCAGCATGCTTTTTTTTCCCCTTGCAGAAAACCTTTATTTCATCAATGCTTTTGACTCTGAAGCCCTGATAGAAGTTCTGCGCATCAATACCACCTACCGTCGGGTTCTCCTTAGAGTCATAGTGGATATGCCCAGGGATATTGTTGTAGACCCCAAGAATAGATACCTCTTCTGGGCTGACTATGGGCAAAACCCAAAGATTGAACGTGCTTTTCTTGACTGCACCAATCGGACTGTGCTTGTATCAGAAGGCATTGTCTCACCACGGGGCTTAGCAGTGGACCATAGCAATGGCTACATTTATTGGGTTGATGATACTTTAGATGTAATTTCAAGGATCAATGCTGAGGGAAAGGAATTGAAAGTGATTCGTTATGGCAGTCGTTACCCAACTCCTTATGCCATCACTGTTTTTGGAAATTCTATCATATGGGTAGACAGAAATTTAAAAAAAATCTTCCAAGCTAGCAAGGAACCAGGGAACACAGAGCCACCAGCCGTGATAAGGGACAATATCAATTGGCTAAGAGATGTGACAGTCTTTGACCGGAGTGTCCAGCCCCGGTCAGCATCAGAGGTCAACAACAACCCTTGCTTGGAAAATAATGGTGGATGCCCCCATCTCTGCTTTGCTCTACCTGGATTGCACACCCCAAACTGTAGCTGTGTTTTTGGGACCCTGGACCATGATGGCAAGAGTTGTACCATTCCAAAAGAAAATTTCCTCATCTTTGCCTTAGAGAATTCCTTGGGAAGCTTACACTTAGATCCTGAAGACCATACCCTACCTTTCCAAGCAATAAGTGTGGGAGGACATGTCATGGCCCTGGACTATGACAGCATAAATAACAGAATTTACTTCACACAAAATTTAGAAGCTAGACATGGCCAGATTTCCTATGTCAACCTGAATGCAGGGATCAGTTCTCCCACTGTCATTGTTTCAGGTAAGTGTACTCCAGGTGTAGCTTACCTTGGACACAGTGGGATCAACACACTAGATGACCCATTGATTCTAAAAACGCATATTGAGACTCTTAATGTATGTGTGTTTGTTGGTGTATGTCCAGATATAGGGACTACTGATGGCATTGCTTTTGACTGGATCAATAGAAGAGTTTATTACAGTGACTTTACCAACCAGACGATTAACTCCATGGCTGAGGATGGATCTAAGCGTGCTGTGATAGCCCATGTTCCAAAGCCAAGAGCAATTGTGTTAGATCCTTGTGGAGGGTATGCCATCATCTTTCTTATTATCTTTCTGTCTGCTTATTTCTGAAGGGAGAGGGGCGTGAAATTATTTTATGTTCATAGAGGGCCAACATTTTATGGCCTGTAACACTGTAGCTACTGACTCAAGGGTGAAAGAACATGAGTGATTTTACCTGGGAAGGAACTCACCTTTATGCTAGAAAGGTTGGCAGTATACTAGGGAGTCAATGCTCTGACTCAGTAAATCCCTTTTGGGCAAGTTGTGTGGGTAGGAAATGAGTAGGGTTATATTTGCCTTGTTAATATCAATTTTCAGTTAAAGATGGCTGTTCTTCTTTTTCAAGTAAAGATTATGAGGTTCCTTGTAATGAATTAATTATGACTTTTTTTGGATGACTAGGTACATCTACTGGAGTTCCTGGGATACTAATGCCAAAATTGAGAGAGCCACAATGGGAGGAAACTTCCGGGAACCCATTGTGAACAGCAGCCTGGTCTGGCCCTGTGGGCTCACGGTGGACCATGAGGAAGATCTTCTCTACTGGACAGATACTAGTTTGTATGTGTCTTTGGTTATTCATGTAGGTGTGGATAAGACGAATTCTTCCCACTTTCAAAGAGGAGAGATTTGCATAATGGAATGACAATATAAAATGCCAAACAGATGTAGCCAAAACACAGAATCAGTTTGGAAACAATATTCTAGCTTGGTGAATGTACCTGTGAAAATTAATCTATGTTATAAGATTTAACAATTATGAACTAAAAGGCATCTAAAGATGCATTACTAGATGAATTAATTTCAACTATGCTTCCAAATGTAACCACTCAATTTATAATCTACAGGATCCATTTAACTACCATAAAATATGAATGACTTTTAAATACACATTGATATGATGTTTTCTCTGGGCTTTAGTGTTCAGTGTCTTATTAAAATATTTTCCTTTAGTCTTGACTTTAGTTATTTTCTCAAATAGATTCTTTCTTAATGTTTTCCTTAGATACTTTCGTTAACTCTAATTTTATATGTAACATCTCCAAGGACCCCTGAAATTACACTCCAATCATCCTAATGGAATAGTTGAAGAGATGAGATGATTTTGTTTATTATGGCTGGTATCTACATGTCAGGAATCTTCATTTTTCTTGATTACTTTCTTATGTTTTTGGCTCTGTGACACTGAGTACCTAACAACCTGATCTTCAATTTATTTGAAACAAAGCAGTGATGTTTTGTGTCTAAATTTGGATTATTTCTGGTAAATATCTCAAAGCACTCAGTAAATGACAAATCAAAAAATTCATGAAGGAAGTTGGGAGAAATTTAATTATTTTATTGAGTGACTACTATGTGCTGAGTTCCACGCATTACATGTGTTATTTCATAATATTCTCCTGTTACTAATGTCAACCTGGTCCTTTTTATAGGATTATTTGTAGTTTATATTAGTAATTGGAAATTAATTATATAGGCCATTGTTTGATAACCAAATTAAGACCTCCCATTACTAGAAGGAACATTTCCTGTGGCATATCCTCCACTTGAAAAGAAGGTCGAGGGCTTGTGGAAAGCAATGGTTAGGCCCAGGCATTACACTGCCAGTTGAAGAACTTACTCTTTCTGGATTCAAGCATTTTTTTTTTTTTTTTTACTCTGTTTTAGGCGCAAGATTGAACGCAGCACTCTAAAGGGCATGGACCGTGAGGTCATTGTCAGCACAATCTTGCGTCCTTTTGGCTTGACTCTCAATGGCCAGTATATTTACTGGACTGACTGGTCCACAAAAAAAATTTACCGAGCTAACAAATATGATGGATCAGGCCAGACTGCAATGACCACGAGTTTTCCAGTCCGGCTTATGGGTGTTTGTGTTGTTGTGAAGGACCACCCACAGCAGTGCAGCAATCCTTGCGACCAGTTTAACGGGGGCTGCAGCCATATTTGTGCACCAGGTAAGGCATTGCTCGTGAAGATAGAATCAAGGAGCATGATAATGTGACAACTTAGGGAATGCTGTAAAGAAGAACGAACTCCAAATTCTTGATTTCAGGGTAATTCAAAATATAGGTTTGGAGGTTTGTATGTTGAAAGGAAGATTTTGACAGGGTTTTTTTTCTATTTGATATGGAGCCCTCTTATGAAGGCATTTTTAATTCAAGCTTGATGGAGGTAGAAAGAAAGATGGGGATTGGGATTTAATTCTTCCACTTAGGAGGAATGTTTCTAATGATATGATGTGTGATGTGCTTCATAGTGGGTTTTACAGAGAACAACACATAGGAAGATGTGCCTTGTGGTACCGATGCTTCGCAGATTTTGCTGAGAAGGTAGAATCATTGCAATTGTTTCAGTGTAGATGAGAAGTTGTTTAAAGATTAGGGTGAATCAGCCACATTGATCAATTGGCGGTGGTTCTTCTTGATGGAAATATAACTCAGAATATCTTTGAAAGGTTGATGGAAGCAGTTTCCCTGGCTTGTCTTATAGCACATTCAATGTAGAAGCTGTTGCCAAGTTCTACTCTGGAGGAGAAACTATGAATGTTTACTACACAAGTCTTTTGCTTTCTCTGGGCCTTTCTTCAGGTCCAAATGGTGCCGAGTGCCAGTGTCCACAGGAGGGCCACTGGTATCTGGCCAACAACAATAAGCATTGCATTGTGGACAGTGGTGTACGGTGTGTTGGTTCCAATTTCACCTGCCTCAATGGGCGCTGCATCTTGGAGCAGTGGAAATGTGACAACAGCAATGACTGTGGTGATGGCAGTGATGAGCTGGAAAATGTGTGTGGTGAGTTGGACTCTTGGAGCTTTTGTTAGGAGCTAAAGTTGTCTTTATGTCAAGTGTTTGGTATAGAATCCTGCTATGTGTGAATACATTTGCAATTTGTATCTGGGCATCCTGTTAGAAATGAAAAGCATTTACTCTGAGAATCCAGGCTGCATTTCTGCTAAATCACAAATAAACTGATACATGTGCCATGGAATAGGTTCATTAGGAAGCCCCTCTGTAGTGATTAAAAGCAAAACGTGCTGAATTAAAATCCTGGCTATGCCATTTACACAATCTATATAGCCTTGTGAAAGTTACTTAGCCTCTCTGAGCCTCAGGCATCTCATCTGTAAAATGGAGCAATTACTAGGATTCTTGTGAAGCATAAGAGAAATAGTATAAAAAACACAACAGGAGGCTTGATGCATGGTAAGCATGACTTAGCATGGAATTAAGGGCTCCAGTAAGAGATTGTTATAGTTTTATTAATTTAAATAGCAGAAGGATCATTAATTCAATAATTTTATTCAAATCACTCCCAATACTATGCTTCCATCTGATTGGGGTGAGTAAAACACAGTAGACTTTCTTAGGATGATCTGAGGTTAGTTACCTTTTTCTAGTAGACTGTGTAGGGGATAAGAGTTTTATTTCCCCCAAAGAAACTGTATTTATATGCTCTTCTGTGAGTAAGATAAACTTTTAAATTGAGATGATAGAGAAATGGAGTGACTTTGCCATTTGCTTAAAATACTTTATTTGCTGGAGAAAAAAAAAAAGCCTACATCATATTTTGCTTAATCTAACTAATTTAAAGTGTTATCTCACTTTGCATGCAGTCCATTTTGCAGCCGTTTTTGCCTTGGAAGGTAAACTCTAAGTGTCTATTCTATTTGATTGTATCTTTTGAGAAATTAGGATGATGCTTTATTCAAGGGGTTTCATCAGTGCTTTTTTCCCTCCTCTTAGCATTTCACACCTGCCATTCGACAGCCTTCACCTGTGACAATGGGCGATGTGTCCCGTATCATTATCGCTGTGATCACTACAATGACTGTGGTGACAACAGTGATGAGGAAGGGTGCCTGTTCAGTGCGTGTAATGCCACCACGGAATTTACGTGCAGTAACAGGAGGTGCATACCTCTCCAGTTTGTCTGCAACGGCGTAAACAACTGCCACGATAATGACACTTCAGACGAGAAAAATTGCCGTAAGTTCACCTTAAGTACTTACTGTGCTTTGGGGTCTGAAATTTTGGATCATGGGAGATGACATTTTTATATAAAAACAAGGGCTTTCTTTAAAAAAATCAAAGAACTAAGCATTCATTCAAAACATAAATTTCATTTTAATATATTTTACTGGATGATTTTTAGAAACAACTCTACTTAACACTTGAGTTATTGACTTTGATTTATACCTTTGGCTATTTTAACCTTAAGTATTTTATCTTTGGCTTATACATCTACCAGATTAAAATTTCACTTGACAAAAATTTTGGTTGTTTTATTGACCAAAATTATTGCATAAATGTGTTGTGGTTAATGTTTGTTGGGCAAAAAGCTACATAGTATGGTGCTGACCAAAATGATTGGTATTTTTATTTTTTTCTGGTATGCTCATTTTAGTTCATTGATTTTCCCAAAATTTCTGGGATTTTCACTTTAGTGTCTTGGGAAAACAAAAGAGCAGACTCTAAGTTCAAATATATTTTCAGTTTAGATATATCTATATGCTCTGTTGCTTTCGTAGGGAGAGTTATATACAATACTTATTTGGGTGTGCTTTTAGAAGAACTTTTCTAATGGAAAATTTCAAATATACACCAAAGCAGAAAGAATAGTATAATACACCCCTCACTCAGTGGTGGTATAATCAACATTTATAAACAAATAAGTCAACATTTATCAACAAATGGCCAATCTGTCTCATCCATCTCCCTCAACTTTTTTTCTGAATATTTTAAAGCAACTCCTAGACATGCATATTCCTGATAAAGACACTTTGAAAAACAACTACCATGCCATTATAATGCCTAGCGAAACCAACCATACTTACTTAATATCCTCCAGTACTCTGTCCATATTCAAATTTTGTGATTTATCACCCCAATTTTTTACAGTTATAGTCAAATTAAGGTTCAGACAAGATCTACACATTGATTTTGATTGTTGTAACTCTTCTTCATTGTTTTTTATGCCACAATGGTTCCCACTTTTTTTTTTTTTTAAATGACATTGATTTGTCTTGTGGAATTTCCCACATTCTGGATTTGACTAATTGCATAATTGCGTTTCTTAATTTGTTATTTTATCTCTCTTATCTTATGAACTGGAATTTAGGCCTAGAGGTTTGAATAGGTTCAATTCTTTGGGTAAGAATAGGCACTACCACTGTTGCATCACATCATGAGGCACTAATGCTTGGTTGTTCTGCTTCAGGTGACGATACAATTAATTAGTGGCCTTACCAGTCAGCCTGAATCTTCTCTTAGGAAGTTCCAATCAGCCGTTTACCCAATGGTTTTAACATCCATGGATGGTTATTTCATAAATCCATTATTACAAAATAGGCTTTTTAAAATTGTTATTCCTTCCACATTTGCTAGCTGAAGGTATAAAGAAGACCCTTCCCTTATCAACTATTTTGTTATCCTGAAATACAAATCTACAGGATAAATGTTTGATTCTTTCCCTGTATTTGTCAGTTTTCAGTGTACTAATGAGTTGGTGAGCAAGGAACACTAAGTTTTTTTTCGTTTATAGTATTTTATTGAACTCATAGATTTTTACCTAATTTATCAGTTTTAATGCTGTGAAGTAATTTATTCTTTTTGGTGCTCAGTTTTCCTATTTCAGTCCTGCAGGAGCCCTGCTAGGTTGGCTCCTCCGGTATTTTGACATGGCCTGTTCAGCTCTCCATAGCTTAGACTTCTACATTTCCTGTCTCAGAGCTGGAAGTAACCACTTATCCAAGGAGACCTCGTTCCTTTTATGGCATTTAAAAATTATCATGGTGTTGAGACATCCTATTCCTATTTGGCTTTTACTGCTTCTAGGCCTTTTCAGTGGACAGAGCTAGGAAAATACATTTTTTAGGGAAGAAATTTTATATCAGTATTTCCCATTTTAATTTAAGATTCTGGGTGTTTTACATCTTAGATTTTATAATTATATCTCTTCTCTAAGCTAAAAATCTTGATTTCTAATGATATTACATAATGACTTATTTGATTTACTCCAAAGTAATTTAAAAATGCCTACAATAATTTCAAAATAGCCAAACAAATAATACTATTACTAATAAATCTACTAAATGTGATTAAAAACTTTAGGTCCTTCATGTTCTCAGATTATGTCTCTCTAGGGATGTGCAGTCAAAATACTGGTATTAAAGTCACTTGAATTTTCTCTCTCTTTGTTATGCTATCAGCTTGATTTACTATTAATTTTGTTATTATTTCCAAACTTTAGCAATTGTTTTCCTTTTTCCATTTTTATTTTTATTTTTTTATTTATTCAGAACAATGTACATGATTTCAAAGTCAAAGTTTTATGACAAGGTACATTAACAGAAGCCTTACATCCTTGGCCTCTCTATCCTGCTCCCTCCACACTATTCTCCATCTATCCACAGGGGTGACAGTTTTCATTAGTTTATTTTTTATTCTTGTTTTGAATATAAGCTTACCTGTCTCTCTTTCTACACACACACAGATACACACACACACACACACACACACACACACACACAAACACACACTCATATCATTGTTTTTCTTACACAAATGATAGTCTACTGTTTTAAATTGTGCTTTCTTACTGTTAACTATATCTTGGAGATCAAACCACCATCCTTATCAGAATAGAGATCTTATTTATTCCTTTTTATAGCTACATATTACTCTATATGCCATCCTTTATTTAACTAAGAAGCGGGACTCTTGTTGATGCTATTAAATAATGAAAATGATTTAAACTACAAAGGAGGCCTCCTTTCACCTCCCTGCAGTATCAGCTGGTAATATCTCTTTTTACGCTAGAATCTGCTGTATAACATAAGCGTCATGGATCATGCTTCTGGAATAGCTTTGAAAATGCCTCTCTTCTGGTGGTTTGAATTCTGCAGTAGGCCCATTAACATGGGCATTCTTTATGGTATATGTGCGGTGGATATGTTCCAAATGTATATCTGGTTGTCTTTTTTTAAGCTGATCACACTTGCCAGTCTGGATTCACAAAGTGTCACAGTACAAATATTTGTATTCCTCGTACTTACCTGTGTGATGGAGACAATGACTGTGGAGATATGAGTGACGAAAGCCCCACTTTTTGCGGTAATATAAGCCTGCTTATCTTTCTGTGGTTCCAGGGGTGCATTCAGCTAATACAAAGCTATATGGCTTGGGTGTTTGGGCCCAATTTAATTTGTCATCTCTAAATGACATTGTAAATAAATGCAGAGGGCAGTTACTTTAGGATGTGATTGGAGGGGCATAGGAAGCCCCTTCTTTCTGTTCCCTGGCTGGAGGCTGGACTCCAAATATTTCCTGCATAGACCTGCTCTGATACGTAACCTTCCACATTGCAGAGCCATTTCTCTGAGTTGAAGGCCTTTTGTCTTCAGGAACTTCAGGCAGAATTTGCATGTTAAGCCCTTATAGTAATTGTTAGTAACTGAGATAATTTTTCTAATTTAAATATGTTTAAATTTCAGAAATCCTTATTTCATATTTAGCAATTTGGTTCAAATAAACAATTTCTTGTATTTGTAGCTAAAATTAAAAGGCCTTTCTTAAGCTTGATAACTTTGAGACTATTAGTGTAAATAGATACATCATTTAAGAGTTCAGTAATTGTCACCAGGCCAGACTATATATAGTTCAAGAGCAGGAATCAGTTGTAGTAACAGCAGCAAGAAGAAGCAGAATTCAGGCTGCAGCCATCAGATGAGGACACATGGATCAGAGCTACTGCCGATCTTTTGGGGACCTCTGCTTCCTTATCAGTGTTTTTTTTTTTTTTTTTTTTTGGTCCTGGCAAATTATTAGACATCATGGGCCAAAGCGACCGGAAGAGTAAGACTTGATTCTGGTTTGTACCCACATAACAAAATACATTTGACCAGAGCTACTTAAGGTTACTAGAGAAAAGAACCAATATTCAAACATAGGCAGAGTTCTTTTACTCACAAAAGGCCCCATGTAACAAGGATGACTAAGAGCAGAACTTTGCTAACTCTCTAAAATTATGGTCTGATGTGGCTAAAGGTTGTATGTGGGGTGAGCACAGATATGGTCATATTGCTATTTTTGCTTTTAATTATTATTTCAATATAATTTATTTAAGTTTATGTTACAGCAGAAAACTTAGAAGCAAGTCTTCTTTTACACAATTTGTGATTTCATGTATCAAAAGGATAGTACTTTGGTAGTTCTAACAAATGCAGTTTGTTTTGGGATTTATAGAATGCAGGAAAAAATATTCCAGAAAATTGGAGCAGTATTGTTTGCCTTCTCCCCCCTCACCATATTCTTCCCTTCCCATGGAAAGCACATACACAAAATCCCATTTCCCAGGCCTCAGTCTTCCTTTCTTGGCAACTGTTTATTCAGTTTAGAGATATGGGCAGATTGTGAAGACTGATGAGAATGAGCTGGTGTTTTGCTCATGGGCTTTATCTTCTTTCCCTTCCCACAGCCGTTCACACATGCAGCAACAATGAGTTCCACTGCACATCTGGACGCTGTATTCCTAGCCGTTGGTATTGTGATCAAGAAAGAGATTGTCCTGATGGCTCTGATGAACCTGCCACTTGTGGTAAGAGAGTAGGCAAGCACGAAAAGCAGTATGATGCAGTAAGAGGAACGCTTCCAACTGCTTCCAACACAGACGATGGTCATGGCTGTTGAACGTTTGCACTCCCTGCTCCTGTGCTCAGCTGAGATCCTGAAACCACTCAGCAGGCATTCATTAAAAATGTGTTAGTGCAGGGCACGGTGCAGGCTGATGATCAAGATGTGGAAATTGCTGATTGGTGCAGATGAAATGAGGTTATGTTGGTGATGCCCCTAGTATGGGGCCTGGCTTGTAGAACTTAATTAATTTTAATTGACCGTGAATTGGAATTTCTGAGTTTGGCTGAGTTCTGACCCATATGACGGGGGGGGGGGGGGGGGGGGGTACAAAAGTGACTGGAATCATCACATACATGGGCAAGGGACATATTAGAGGCACATGTCCTCCTCCTCTTCTGCCTGTGTCCCCGATTATGGAAAGGTCTCATGGCCATGTGAGAAGTGCCAGGGACCCTTTGGTATTCCTAGAAGTGCTTGTGCTTGTTTACATTTGGAGGCTGCTATTTACCTTTGCAAATTCTAACCTATCTTCATGCAAATTATTTTACATAATTGTAAAAATATAAAGGTACAATATTTTACATTGATTGTGATTTTTTTTATCTGTCAAATCATATTGCTATAGAGCAGTCAGCAAACTATAGCCATAGGCCAACTTCTTGTCTTTATAAAGGAAGTTTTATTAGAATGTGGTCCCATATTTTCTGTGGCTGCTTTCGTATATGATGGCAGTCAAGTGGGTGAGACACAGAACATATGGCCTGTAAACCTAAATTAAATATTTACTAGCTGCTTAAGAGGAAGTTTGCTGACCCTTGTTATATTGTCTTTATACTCTTTTTTAATGGCCTTATAATATTCTACTGATTATCACTGAGTTCATTGCCTCTATTTTAAGCATTTAGATTGCTTATATTTTTCCTCTATTATAAATATCACTGCAGTAAATGACATCATATATAAAACTTTTTATTTTGTGCATGTTTTCTTAGGCCCATTCACATAGTTTTACAGCAGAATTCAGAGGGTTTCCTATTCCTGTTTTCTCTCAGGTTTAAATTCTGTGCCTAATAGTTGGAGAGTGATTATTTGAAGCCCTTTGCCAAATTTCTTTCCCCCAACCCTGAAAGTTCTGTAGAAAACAAAGGGCACATAGTGTTTTGAGGATCCATAAATGAAATAATGTGAGTAGAATAGTATTAGAGATTGGTTTATTTTATTTTAATTTTTTTTTAGAGATTGGTTTAAATATATAAACTAGTAGTTAAAATATATGAAGAATAGTTTCCATATTTATGAGAACCAAAGTCATAGTAATAGCAATTTGTACCAACTGCCTGACATATTTAAGTGAAAATAAACACAAAATTTATGTATGAATACATTTTAAAAATATGCAGCAGTATCATTTTAAAGAAATAATAAGATGTATAAAAAAAGTAAAAGTCCCATTTTTTTCACCTTTCTTTACTTTCATTTGTTTCGCTTTGAAAAATAATGCTGGAATGAATATTGTGGGAGAGAAAGAAATTTTCTCTACTCTTACAGGTTCTTTTGGGTGGTCTAATAATCAAATTTACACGACACAGATTATTAACAGAAAATAACCAGACTTAATTACATGTACATATGGAAACCCCATATACATGGGTGAGTCAGATACCCCACAAATATGAGAGGTTCAGAGACAGAAAGTTAAGATGAGGGATATGGCATTCTGAGCCATACATGATGATGAAAGGTAAGGCTTCTTGGGGCTTCAGAGGGAGGGAGGTCATTCACAGGTTGATAAAAGAGCAGGTGTGCAGGAATTAGAAGGTTGCCCTGCCCTATAGGTAGGTCATAAAATGTTATTTCTGATGATAATTCTTATTATGGGCAAGTCCCCCAATTTAAATTGTTTAAGGGAGAGGTAAAAGTTTCTCTTGAGCCTGTAGGGTCTCGATTGTCTTCAGCTCAAAATAACCCACATGCCAAAGAAGCACATCTTAGAGAGGCCTCTTCTGAACCCCTTCAACATCCTTCTAGAAAACTCTTTATGCGAATGTGGGAAGATACTTGTGGGCTAGATTTCTAGAAATGGTCTTGCTGTGTCAAAGGGGATGTCTCTTCAAAAGACTGTATCTATCTACACTCCTTTTTACCAGCTTATAAAAGGTCCTGTTTCTTCCTGCTGTTATCCTTGTGCTGTATTTTTAATAGATAAAATTAAAATTTCTTTTGCCACAGGCTAATTTTGTAGGGTACCAGGTTTTCACGTCTATAATAACTTGGCTAGTTGAGAAGGTACATGTGGGGATATGATTAAAGAATTTGAATCAGTGTTCTAGACAACCCATGCAATAGCAGGCTTCCCTTGTGATTTCTAGACTGCAAATCCATTCTTTTCATCAAGGTGCTTTTTATTTTTGTTTTCAGGGTACCATGAGTCAACATGTTTGAGTGATGAGTTCAAGTGTGACAATGGGAGGTGCATCGAAGCAGAATGGATCTGTGATAATGATAATGACTGTGGGGACATGAGCGATGAAGATGAAAGACACCACTGTGGTAAGTGACACAGTGAATTCTTCTGCAAAGTCACATTCCAGGGAAACTCACTAGATTGATTTTTATGTGTTTGGAGAGTCTGATTGTCAGGCCGATTCCTCTTTAACTGAATACACACTGGTAGAAAGTTATCTTTATTTTTCCACTCTGGAAATGTTTGATATCATGTACTTAAATGCTTTTAAACTATGAAAAATGATTTAAATTTTTATTTTCTTTCTCTTCCATTTAGCTGAGGGAAATAATCTCCTACATTTCTAGAGCAGATAAAGAGAACTCAGTTGGCCGCACTTAAAATTAATAGCAGCTTTAACAGTGTAGCGGTTAATTATGCCTCCAGTTTTATTTATTACCTCAGAGCAGTGATTTTCAATCTTTTTCATCTCATGGTACACATAAAATAATTAGTAAAATTCTGTGGCGCACCAAGAAATATATTGTATTTTTTTGCTGATCTGACAAACAAAATAGGTATAACTTTGATTCATTCACACAGGACAGCTATTGTTGTGTTGGCTGCTGTCATTTTTTTTATTTGACAGTCTAAGGGAAAAGAGGTCAGTGCCCCTGACTAAATAGTCAGGTATTGCGTGTTTTAAAATTCTGGTGGCACACTGGTTGAAAATTGCTGCCTTAGAGCTGTTCTTTGGAGAAGGGTTTTTGAACAGACTAGGGAACACCATTTGCCATTACCAACAGAGCGTTTCTAACTCTTTGATAAAGGGTCTCAGAAAAATGTCTTTCTATGGAGAACAATAAAAACAGTGGCTCCCTGATGTTTGCATTTGATCATAACCTCATATGGCAGTGACATCGGTCATCCACAGCTCCACAGACACTCCGTGCGCTGAAATGTCTGGCTGGCAGCTGCACAGGCATGGACTACAGCATGTACTTTCTCCAGCTCCCTTCACCATGACACCCTTCCTTTTGTCTCCTGCTCACCCACAATGAGATTAAGTAAACTACCTGTTCTTTTATACCAGGGCATTGATGATTATGTAATTACATCTCTGCTCTTTCCCAACAGTGTCATGGTTCCTGAGAACTCTTGATATATGTTCCTCCTTTATACTCTAATTCTACTTGGAGTGGTAGCTGTAATGTAGTTTAAAAAGCACTAAATTTGGAGAAAAAAGATCTAGGTTTGAAGCCCTAGCTCTTTAGAAAGTTCTGTGGCTTTGAGCCATCTAGTTAACCATTTTGAGCTTCAATTTTCTCACCTGTAGAATTCACATAAGAATGCCTATCTCACATTGTGTTTGCGTGATTACACTTTGTAAACTAGAAAATGTTATCAAATGTAAGGCATAATTTTGGTATTCAGTTATCAAAATGGGAGTATTTTTCTGAAGCCCTAAGGGAAAAATATGATTTTAATTTTATAGAAAACCAAGTGAGGTTTTTATTATGTTTATTTCTTCTGGGGGGAAAAAAAAATCCAAGGTCCAAAGCAATTAAAATGGAATTTTGGAGGTATTTTTATTATGATATATTATTATCATAGCAATGTGATTTGTTTGCCTGTTTTCTCCTCATTTTCTTTTATCCCTTAGGCTGTTAAGTAACATAAAGCAAGAGAAATAATGGCTCGAAAAGGATTCGACTGCTAGAATGAGCTCTCATGTGGTTTCCCACCCATGTGTGTTTTGTTTCAGAGAGTCACAAATGCTCAGCTTCTCAGTTTCTCTGTGTAAACAATGTGCCTCCATCCAGTAGGTGCATTCCCCAGTCTTGGGTCTGTGATGGCGATGAAGACTGTACTGATGGCTTCGATGAGCGACAGAACTGCACCCGGGGATCTTGCTCTGGAAACGATTTCACCTGTAGTGATGGACGGTGTGTCCCAGACTCCTACAGGTGAATTGAGGATTAAAAAATTTCCCAGTAAACCTCAAATATCCATGGGGTAGAGCTGATTTATCCATTAGGCATGGTGGCATCAGTGCCTATGGCCCATGGTACTTTTAGTGTTCTATGAAAATGTTTAGATTTCTTTTAAGATCAAAAGGGAAAAAAGAGAAAATTTAAGTCAAAGCAGCTATTTTAATATGTAATATTAATATACAGAGCTGCCTTTATACCAGTGTTGTTATTAAATATAACTTTAAATATTTTTATAAAGGAAGGGGCTCATGAAGGTGAAAGTGCTACAAGGGGTCAGGGAGATGAATAAATGGGCTTGATATAAGAATATTTTTTTCTCAAAGCAGGTGACCCTCTTGGTTTTCCATTTGAAATAGAGGCATGGGGATAAGAAATGCTTCACTTTCTTCTCTGCTATGAGAAAAATAACAATTGCAAGCAGGATGATAAATGGAGCTTGGTACTTAGGCTCAGAGTCAGTGAGACAGCAGGAAGAGACAGGTGAGGTAAACTGGAGCTCATGCTCCGCACTCAGCATTGCTCCGCATTCAGCATCATGCAGGAGCGGCAGGAGAGCCAGACCTTCTATGGTCTTTTTTTTCTAGAGAAGTTTGAAATCTGGATTTTCATATGAAATATTCAGATTTTTCAATGCTGGAAAAAAAATTTGAACTTCTAACACTGAGTCAGTCAAACAGATTCAGCTCAAAGCCTGCCAGTTTTGGGGACCTCTCCTGTAATATTTTGGTGTTTGATTTCTCATTTTCTCCAGAATGGGCCATTCTAAAAGTTTCTATTTTTTTTAGTGTCCCAGTTTCTCACTATCCTCACTTAGCAACTTTTTAGATAGAGGGGGAAACAGAAAAAAAGTGATGCTTAGTTTTCAATCCTGATATACTAGGAGAATAGTAAGAACATTAAAAAAAGTAGGGGAGCCCAGAAGGGACCTTGCTCAAGGTGGAAGGTGAGTTTGGTGTAGTAGGAGTTCCTGAGCTGAAAATATGGATTAGGCATTCAGACACATGGAACTGGAGCTAAGGAGATATAGCATGTGCCAAGGACATACATGCATAATGGGTAAACAAGAACTGTCAGTTTACAGTCTGCTAGGAAAGGAGATGGAAAAGATTTATGAAGCTGGTACAAGGTCAGAGCAGCAGAGCTTCTGGGGCCATTTGTTTAGGGGCAGGCAGCCCCTCAGCAGACCCTGAGGTACTGCTGGAGTGCAGCAGGGTGCAGAACTGTGTGCTCACGATGGTGGTGCCGAGGAAGCCGGAGAAGGTTATCTTGTATGAAGGATGTGGAAGGAGCAGGGACTTGACATTATGACTAAAAAATAGTAGTGATTAAAGAGGTAGGTAAAAGTTGTCTAGAAAAGAACTCTTGTGGGATGCCTCACCCCCCAATGAAACCCCACAGGGACATTGCTGAGAGGTGGCTGTTTAGTACTGACAACCTGACGACATTCAGGAGACAGAGCTGTCTCCTTTTTTTTAGTGAACTTGCATTTAAATCTGCTTTCTTTATATTTAACTGATATGGGCGTGATCTGTAGATTTTTAGTCTTTGTACAAGGAAGTGAATAAATCTTTATATTTTCTCCCTACTTGCTCAAGAGTTGTGTTGTACTGATACCTGGTTCTTCTGAAGCCAGTAGATATTTTATACCATCAGGCTTGGATATATTCTGAAAACCTAGGTGTCGGATCTAGGGAATAGAGTTACATGAGGTCTTAACTTTGGTCGAGGTTATTTCACTCCCTTTCTGGGCTTTCTGGGCTCTGCCTTCATAATTACTATGGTCTAGCCACTGACTTACCTGACCTAGAAGATGATTTCATTCATCTTTTCTTTCTTCTTCCTCTCTCCTTCCCTCTTTTATTGCTGCCCGCCCCAGCTTTCTGAAGTGCTTTTGACAAGGGCTATGGCAGAAGAGTAAAAGTACTGTTTGTCTGGAAACCTGAGCTATAGGGTCTAAAATAGCTCCACATTCTGTTTGCCGGAGCGCCAGTAGCCTCCGCTAAGCATGTTGTGAATGTGCACCTTCTTGCTTGCTTGGCAGAATGTGTACCTCCTCATTTGGTACAGTGGTCATATTTCCTATAGACTTTTTTTTTTCTCTTGGCTCATTACTGATGCTGCTGAAGAACCTGGATAAGACTGAGTTGTGAGCAGCTCACTGGAATACTGACATGCAATTGTGTCTAAAAACCTGGTGATTTGCTTGCCTAAGTGACTTATTTTTCCCTCTTGAGTTGCATCTAAACAAGAAGAAAGAAAGCATTGGTAACTTAAATCATTTGGAAATGAGTTAAATAGCTCCCAGGAAACCAAATGGGTCTGGGCTAGCTTGCATTGATTGAAGCCTTCTTTACAGTTACAAGCACACAATTAGGTATAAATCACATTGGCAGTGCCCTAGGTTTGTGGATGGGAGTGCTAGTAAGAAGACCTGACCATAGATAAGTTTTAATATTGGCCACATTCAGCTTTCTAAAAAATAAAAATAACTATTAATTTCAGAGAGAGGAAGGGGGAGGGAGAGAGAGAGACAGAAACATCAATGATGAGAGAGAGTCATTGATTGGCTGCCTCCTGTACTCCCCCCCCACTGGGGATTGAACCCACACCTGGGAATGTGCCCTGACTGGGAACTGAACAGCGTTCTCCTGAACCATAGGTCAATAATCAACCCCTGAGCCACACCAGCTGGGCAACCACATTCATCTTTGATACCTTAATGTCTTTTAATGCTCTGCCTCCAACTCAAGATGAGTTTTGTTACTGTTAGCAGGGCTCCCTTCAGTAATTTTGACTTTCAAGGGATTTTGGAATAATGTAGAGCAGGAAGAATAATCTGGCTCATAGAGTTGCAGGAAACTACATTGTCCATATGATGCCTAGGAATTTTAGGTCCCAAACTAGCTTCCAGAACTATGAAATGCCTTTTTCTTTTGACAGTAGTCCATGCTAACCTACTAGTTTTTCCTCCTTCCCATCGTCATTACCACTCACATTTCATGGTAGGTGGCAAAAGTATTACAATGAAAGATAGAAGTAACAGGACTGCCTATGCAAACATTACTTCAATTGGGAGATATATGTCCTTAGAGGACACATCTAATAATCTGATTATTTATAATATATAGCACTCATCCTATGAGTACCTACTTGAGTATGGGCACTTCTAGCATGTGGCTACCCAGGATGTTTGCTGTGCCCATCAGCTGTCTCATTATCTGATGAATGGATCTTTTTGAACACCAAAATTATAAAAGTTGTGTTTAATTAATTTATCAAACTGGGGGGAAATGAATGCAGTTGTTTTAAATAGCTCTAGACACACATTTCCAATGGTAGCAACCAGCACCTGGGGAAGTTGTGTGGAATGCTAAATATTCTATTCCTCTATTGCTGGAGATTGGTGGGTGGATGAAGATTCTGGAGGAGGGCAGCTAATGACATTGGTGATCTTGTTATTGAAATGGTCAACCTGGCATTCAGGTAGAGGAGATAATTGAAACTTGTCAACTTCTCCAAGAGTTGTACTGGGTCTCCTAACACAGGTGTGATCGGCACAATGACTGTGGTGACTACAGTGATGAGAGGGACTGCTCATACCCTACCTGTGATCAGAATCAGTTTACCTGTCAGAATGGCTTCTGCATTTATAAAGCCTACATCTGTGATGGGGATAATGACTGTGGAGATGATTCCGATGAGCTGGAGCACTTGTGCCATGTCCCCGAAACCACGTGCCCCCCTCATCAGTTCAAGTGTGATAATGGGAACTGCATCGAAATGGTGAAAGTCTGCAACCACCTAGATGACTGTTTAGACAACAGTGATGAGAAAGGATGTGGTGAGTATAACAGAAGATTTGGGAAAAGGATAATGGAGAGACTGAATATAGATTCTCACCCGTTTATGGACAGGACTTTCCAGTCTGTCTTCTAAGTAGAAAATTACCAGAAAATTACTATTTTTGTCTATCAAAGGCAAGGATTAGTTGGTATATAAGGTTAGCGTATAAATGTTTCTGGACTTACTCATCACCAGTTAGACAGTTCATTACAGAAAACAGAGGACGAGCAGAGTCAGACCGTCAGTACCTAACAGCATTGGTAAACAAGGTTAATGACAGTGATTTTTCTCTTTGAACCCTTGGAATGACTTGTTGCCTGAACTGCCCTTCCTCTGGGATTTCTTAGCTGGTTCTTCATCTTCTTCCTCAGGTGACTGAAGGGGAGAGTTTTAACCTTCCCCTTCCTCCAACCCCCACAAAGGAACCACTGTAGAACTTATAAAGCATAGGATTAATGAGAACATCCTCTCCTCCCTGTGTAGGTAGTTTTTGCATGAGCTAGGCCATGTGTCACAGGACCAGCCAAGGGTACGCCCAGAGGCCTGTTTTACCAGCACACCACTGGCCCGGTTCTTTTCTTCTGTTTGTCTTTCTCCTGCCATTTTACTTTTAAAATTATTGGTTAAAAGAAGTTTGGCTGGTGTAGGATTCAAAGTCAAACTTAAGCTTGTTATTTGTATTAATCATTAAAACCATTGGTGAAGTGATTAAGTTGGGGAGGAAGTTGAAAAAAAATCAGTGACTTTTGAATAATCTATGGCCTTGAGAAATCCCTTATTGTCTGTCTATTTTTAGCATGATTCATTAAGAATTGGTGCTTAATCTTTTTGTTCCTCAGTTTAATTTTGTTCATTAGATTTCATATAAGTGAGATCATATGATGCTTGTCTTTCTCTGACTGGCTTATTTAGCTTAGGATAATACCCTCCAGGCCCCTCCATGCACGCAACAGACTGACATATTTCAGAGGGAAGAGGTTAGGGGGGTGGAAGAGATTAACCAATGAATTTCTATGCATATATGCATAGCCGAAGGACAGACAATGGTTCAGGGAAGCCCCGGGGAAGGCCTGGGGTAGGGGGCGAGAGCAGGGTGTAGGAAGTCAATAGGGGGCAAAAGGGAACATCTGTAATACTTTCAACAATAAAGATAAATTTTAAAAAATAATAAACTTAACAAATATATACATATACATACATACATATATATATATATATATATATATATATATATATATATATATATATATATATATATATATATATAAGAATTGGTGCTTTACAGTGAAAATGTTGACTTTGGGCCATTATGGTGGGTCCATTGTTGACATTTTAGGTTTTCTGATAACTTTCTTTTACCTCCAGGCATTAACGAGTGCAATGACCCTTCACTCAGTGGCTGCGACCAGAACTGCACAGACACGTTAACCAGTTTCTATTGTTCTTGCCGTCCTGGTTACAAGCTTATGTCGGACAAGCGGACTTGTAGTGATATTGACGAATGCCAGGAGACACCCTTTGTCTGTAGCCAGAAGTGTGAGAACATAGTGGGCTCTTACATCTGTAAGTGTGCCCCAGGCTACATCCGAGAACCAGATGGAAGGAGCTGCCGGCAGAACAGTAACATCGAGCCCTATCTCATTTTTAGCAACCGTTACTATTTGAGAAACCTAACTATAGATGGCTCCTTTTACTCCCTCATTTTGCAAGGACTGGGAAATGCTGTGGCACTGGATTTTGACCGAGTAGAAAAGAGATTATACTGGATTGATATAGAGAAAAAAGTCATCGAGAGAATGTTTCTAAATAAGACAAACAGGGAGACAATCATGAAGCACAAACTACCAGCTGCAGAAAGCCTGGCTGTAGACTGGGTTGCCAGGTAAGAACACACTGAGGAGCTTTTTAATATTGAAGAAAAAAAAAAAAAATTCTACACGTGTTTTCATTTTAGCAGGGAATTGATCTTTTTCAACTTGGTTAATATATGGATACATTTAATGCTTCTGCACGTTTGTTTGTTTTTTTCTGTTGTGTACCTAGTATTCAAGTGGGGATACCACAGAACCTAAAGTCTAGTGATTTTAAGAATTAATGCTATCATTTGGGAGGTGGGGCATCACAAAGGATAAAAGAGCTGTTTCATTCCCCGCCATTCAGTTAACTGGAGATGATGTTAAGGATGGCTCATGCATTCGCTGATAATTTCAGTCACTTGAAACTGCTTCACATCAGGTGCTAAGACAGGCACTGCAGGTCTAGAGCAGCCCCTGCTTCCCCGAGTTCACAGACTGGCTGACAACACCAGTCATTCCCAGCCTGGGCTGGCTATGAAATAGACAAAGGTTAACTTGAAACTTTTGTTTTAAGATAGTCCTTCTAGAAACTGGGGGTCTTTAAGGTAAGCAAGGGGTATTTTAATTAAACTTTATCAACTCAACCACACTTCTCTTAACACCTCTGTTGAATATTGAATCTGTTAGATACTTGACAGAGTAAAGTAGTTGGCTTTGTGGTTAACAGACACGAGCAGGCCTGTACACTGCTAATATTATTGCTATATTTAGCCAAGACCTACAGAGAACTCTTCCAACTCTTCTCTATTTGACCATCTTAAGAGTAAAATCCTAAAGTGGGGGGTAAGGAGTTTGTACCCTAGTTCTACCTGAGTAGTAGCTGGTCTGCCATAGGTGGTCAATAAGAGCCAGCTGGATACTGAATAAAATGTTGACTAGGTGAATATGAGTATTTTATGGCCCTACGAAGTATTAAAAAGCATAGCAATTAATGATTTGCAGGAACAGAACTAAATGTAAAGAAAGTAAAGCCAGAATCCTCATGTGAGGTGTGGCCCCAGAATTCCCTATGTGACATCATCTTCAAGTGGATATTGTAGCACACATTTCATCTTTCATTGCCCCATTGTAGGAAGGTCAACTTTTCCCCCTTGCCCTTGTTTGCCTTGGAAAAAGTGCCTTCCAACAGTTGTATATGTGATTCCAAGGTAGCTTAGATAGGAAGTTGGGTGGTTAATTGCACTGTTTCACAAACAGATGTCTGTATGGGTAACTCCTGGCTCTCCATTTCAGAAAGCTTTATTGGGTGGATGCTCACCTGAAGTGCCTCTCTGTCTCTGACCTTGATGGTCGATACCGCCGCAGGCTGGTCGAGCACTGTTTGGATGCCAACAACACCTTCTGCTTTGATAATCCCAGAGGAATTGTCCTTCACCCTCAATATGGGTATTGTCTCCCTGTAATCTTGGGCTCTTCTTTTATGCCCTTATTCTTCCTCTGTTATCTCAAGGCCAATATCTTGCTGGAATTTGTCTTCTGCTTTTTCTACCTGGTAAATGGTTTAGTAGCATGGCTTATTCAAATTATATTCATGAGCTGTTTTGTTTTCTTTGCCATGACTCATTTCACTTTCCAAGTCACATATTTTGGCTGCATGCAAAAAAAATTATGAGAAAAAAAATAACCCACCTTTAGTGGACTTTCCCTGCCAAGTCCACTGAAATCCCCAGTTAATTATGTTCATTCTTGAGCATTCTCTGTATCTCACCCCTCTTTAGATTATTTTCTATCAGTTCTCTTTCCTTTCTGAGACACTCTTTAGAGTGTAAACTTTATTTATCTGAATGAAGAAGAGCCAGGTCTTTTGGCTACTGACTTCTGGCTTTAGAACTGACCCGTTGAATTTGTTCCCGCAGGTATGTCTACTGGGCAGACTGGACCCACAGAGCATACATTGGGAGAGTAGGCATGGATGGAATCAATAAATCTGTGATTATCTCTACCAAGATAGAGTGGCCCAATGGCATCACCATTGATTACACCAATGATCGACTCTACTGGGCAGATGCTCACCTGGGATACATCGAGTACGTATACAGAAAAGAAGAAAGCAAACTGGGTAACTGTTTATTCCAAACACTAGGGCTTGTGTTGCCAGGCAGCTTCTAATTGAAAGTCACTCCAAGGTCAATTCTATCTAAAACTGCCCATAGGCAATTCACTGAGCTCTGTGGTATTATCCAATAGAAAGAGAGTGAACTTTGAAGTCGTACACATCAGGTTTTTGTCCTGGTGCTTTCCCTTCCTCCCTCCCTCCCTCCCTCCCTCCCTCCCTCCCTCCCTCCCTCCCTCCCTCCCTTCCTTCCTTCCTTCCTTCCTTCCTTCCTTCCTTCCTTCCTTCCTTCCTTCCTTCCTTCCTTCCTTCCTTCCTTCCTTCCTTCCTTCCTTCCTTCCTCTTTTTTCATCAGAAGAAATGGAGCTAGTAATCTCTCCCCTATGGTAGTCACCTTAGTGTTCAACCTATCTTAATTTCCTTATCCTTTTATTTTGCCCTTCCCTCCCAAATACATGATTAATAAATTTTAGCATGTAAAAAAAGAAAAAGAGCAAAAGTGTTGAAAAGATTTTCCCTAAAATAACTTTGGTGCATTTATTGATAAGTACAATGATGTGTTTTATGTAGTGGTAGAGTTTGTTAACATTTATTCAATATGATAATGCATTCAAATCATTCTAATAAAAGGGTAATTTTGAAAAAAGTGTGTTAAATATTATACTGTTCAATGAAAAATACTCATTGTAAAATAGGTAATATACTTTCTTAACCAAACAGTACATGTTTATTTTGGGGCATTGCTAATTATGTTCTAATTGGACTGTAGTAATGTCTTCTGGGTAAGCATTTATGAACAGGTACCTAGATACACAGCCTGTTACATTCAAAAGCATGGAATTGTCATTAATTCAATAGAGTTATTTTAAAGGCCTTTAAAAATTTTGTCATTCTGTTCAATTTATTTTGCTGCCAAAGTATTTGAAGTTCTCTAATTCCATGCTCTCTTGGGAACATGCTACTCAGAAGGAAGGAATACCTGGCACACATTCTAGTGCTCTATCCTATGCTCATTGCAGACATAGTTAATCAATCGCAGAACTCTCATTTGTTGAATTGGGACATTTCCCTATAATTCTCCCCAGTTGACACATGCGATGAAGACTGTTTGCCATCCCTGGCCTGGAAAGCAGAGGACACTGGGTTGTTTTGACAGGCTATCACACCAGTCTCTGCTACTCCCTAACACCTGTTTTGAGCTCAGTCCTTTGGAATTACCTTAATGACCTTAGTCTTAAAATATGTTTAGGGTCAGTAGGAAAAGAGACTTGAAAAATGGAAGGTTATAAGGGTTTTGACATGTGATGCTTTGGAAATTTTCTTGTCTTTATGCTAAGACAATCTTTAGCATTCTCTTTGCAGAATTTACCATAGCAGATACTCACTCTTAGGTAGAATTCAACTTCGGTCATAATGAGTAGAATATTACTCCTAGTTTATTTATATTATTTCAATGTAATATGCAGATGGTGACACCCTTAGCCCTTCCCACAATGTGTATATTCCCTTTTTGAAGAAACATCACAGAGTTTAGCTTTCCATAAAATCCATTTTGAATTAGTAGAAGCATCAAGGTATTCAAAGAAGCTTCAACAACTTTCTTGTTGAATTTGTATTGTTCTTCAGGACTTGTAACTTATTCTTGGTCTTGAAAGCTTAACTGAAATTGACAGTGGTAAACATAAGATAATATTTTAAGGAGCATTAGAGGCACAAAGGAATTTTCTAGCTACTTAATATTCTGTTTGCTTTTTGATAAAATTTATGTAGCTGGATTCTAAAATTTAGGCAATAGGTTACTGTCTAAAAGTCAAATCATATCAGGCACTGTGATCTGGGAATGAATCAACTTTTAATATTCATGTAGCCATGTTGACTTGATCAGCTCTTGGAGGGGTAGCAATACCTTTGTTCAGAAGTACATTTCATGAACTATGGAAGTAAATACATTTTTATAGACTATTCAATCCATTTCTTTTGCATGTTGGGATGTGCCATCACATCCTTCTAACTGTGCCTGTGGTTCTATACTTGACAAAAAATACTCATAAAGGTGTCTGAGATCTTCACATAGAGAGCATGCAAGAACTGAAAGGGATGGTCCCGGCTACTTTCTGGTTGATGATTTAAAAAAAAAAAAGAAACAGATAGTGGCTAAGTTCTGGTCATTTATCTGCAATCTTATCAACAGAGGCCAAGAAAGTCTTCAAGTTTTCTACAAGTTATCATCAATTATGATGCTTTGGAAAATATTTCTAACATCACATGGCTAACAATATCAAGTTTTTAGTTGCTAGCTCATTTCACTTCCTGTTTGAGTTTCAGGGTGTGCTCCAAAATTTAAAAATACTTAAAATGTCAATATTCTGACAGACTCATCAAAATGA
Source organism: Miniopterus natalensis (assembly GCF_054644295.1). Taxonomy (NCBI): domain Eukaryota; kingdom Metazoa; phylum Chordata; class Mammalia; order Chiroptera; family Miniopteridae; genus Miniopterus; species Miniopterus natalensis. The sequence goes on from NC_142088.1 coordinate 43,125,646, forward strand.
ATGAGATGGAACTAGGAGGACTTAGATATTTGGCTATGGATGTTCCATGGCATCTTGAAATCAGAGAAACTCCTCTAGAGGTTTAATCATCTGGAAAAGTATTCATTAATAGTGCCCAAGGCATGATTAATAATAAATGTGCTGCCAGTGTACGGAAAGTCAGCACTGCAGGCCTATAATTTAATTCAGCTAGTATAGGCCTCTCAGGTTATACTGAGAATCCAGCTGTCTCCTAGAACAGCTTCTCCCCTGGAGATGTTCATGAGAAGGCAGAATTCCAACTTTGTATTGTTATCCTCTGATTTCTTCCGATGACTTAGGAAACAAGAATGGTGTTCATCCCAGGATATCAAAAGGATGCTTAATGGAGAACATGAATGTACGAGGTTATAAACCTACAACAGCTGAACCAGCTGCATCTGCAGGAAAGCAGCTGTAGTTAGATTGTGATTATTTAAACTCCTGGATATTCCTATTTTTAAGGCATCACTTTTTCAACTTTTACATCTTTTGTTCAGTCAAAATTCTTTAAGTTTATTTTTTGTTTTAATTAAAGATGGGGAATTTTAAGGAGGATCTGAACTTCAGCTACTTCTAGAGGGTAGAATTTTATTAACTAGTCAATTCCTCTATTCTTAAAAGCATTAGAAAAGAGGAGTTATCTTCACTGGGTGACTCTTGCTTTTCCCTACCCCAGGTACTCTGATTTGGAGGGCCACCATCGACACACAGTGTATGATGGGATACTGTCTCACCCTTTTGCTATTACTATTTTTGAAGACACTATTTATTGGACAGATTGGAATACAAGGACGGTTGAAAAGGGAAACAAATATGATGGATCAGATAGAATGATGCTGGTGAACACAACACATAAACCGTATGACATCCATGTGTATCATCCATATAGGCAGCCAATTGGTGAGTAGATGATCCAGAAGTTTGACACAGTCGCTTTAGGTTCTTGTGCATGACATTTTTGTTTCTTTAATCATAAACCTCATGATTTATAGAGGGAATGGTGTTACTTGTTAATGTTTTCTACAAAATATATGCTGAAAGTTGAAGGTACGGAAATACCTTTAGTTTATTCCCCTCAAGGAAAGGCTGCTTATAACTCTTTTTCTTAACATTGGCTCTATTCCTAAAAATCAATCTGGGTTTTTGTTTTTGGTGAGAATTAACAGTTGTTATATGGCCGTATTTACTTTGTCTATTTTGGTTGGAGTACTGAACTATTTTAAAGTGAATTAAAAATATCATGCCATTTCAGCCTTAAATACTTAAGGAAGCACTTTTGAAAAATAAAGACATTTCCTATATAACCACAATAAACTCTAATACCTAAGAGATGTATTATAATTATATAGATGTAGTTCTAACAATCATTCCTTAATACCAAGATCAACCTGTTGAAATGATTGATCTGAAAGAAGTGTTTAAAAGAAAATTATAATTATAAAAGTTATCTTCCTCTTCATGCAATTAAAGTCATTTTATGATTCAGAAATAGCCTAGCAAATGTCTGGAGTATATTTTGGGGGTACAATGGATTTTATGGGCCTGCTTTGTTGTTATGTCTTGCTAAAACATATGATAAGCTTGGAAATAAGAACAAATGAGAACTGGCAAAATAAAGATACTCAGTATTTTTTTCTGGAAGTTAAGATTCTTCATATTATTTTAGCAGAAGTTCAAATTATTCTTCATTTCCAAGTGGCATTCCAGAAAATTAGTAAAGAAGCTGCTCAGTTTATCCATCTACCTCATCTTGGCCATACTGCTGTTGCCTGTATCCTTAGAATGAGAGAATATAGCATTTGCTGAAAATTAAAAACTTTAACTTAGGTTCTAGACACATGAATGTAAGCTAAGTTTCCCACCTAGTCTCCATGGACTTTGAGAAATACATATTTTCTAGCCCAAAACACCAGTGGGTATGTCTCACTTTTGGTAGCACAAAAATCAGTTTTCTCAAAGCACAGGGTTGCTTATACAGCTCTCTCATCTGTCCTTTTTATGAACTTCTTGAAAAAGCATGAAACTAGGATAATGATTTTTCTCACTAAGAGGTGATGAGTTTGATGAGGTGGGCAATCAGCTCATTTGTACTTGATATTCTCTGCCAGTGAATGAACATACAGATTTCCTTTCTTCTTTCACTAGTGAATAATCCCTGTGGTATCAACAATGGTGGTTGTTCTCATCTCTGCCTCATAGAAGCAGGAGGGAAAGGATTCACCTGCGAGTGTCCAGATGACTTCAAGACCATCCATCTGGCTGACAGCACCCACTGCTTGCCCATGTGCTCTAGCACCCAATTTCTGTGCGCTAACAATGAAAAGTAAGGCTGTCTCTTCCCCTCCCTTCACTGTCTCTCCATCCCTTGGATACACATTGAACTTAAAGTTTCCAGGGGATGGGAGTTTTCAAATGAATCAAGATTTTGGCTAATTAATGTGGCGCATTTAGAATGCACCAAAACTCACAATCACCAATTTCAGATAATTTCTTCCACGAATGGGAGAAATTTATTAACCAAATGGTTATGCCTATGTATACAAGTTTTTACATCTATAGAGAGGGAGCAAACTATGTGTTTTTAAATTCCTAATAAACTGTCCTAAGTGTCAGAGTCAGAGTATACTACAAGGGTGGGCAAATAGGTTTATAGTTGTGAGTACACAGAACAGTTTGTTGTTGTATTTTTTATTTCTTAATGTATTTTCCATACAAACAACTATAGACCTACTTTTGCCCCACCATGTATATATGTATACACTGAAAAATAGCCCTCAAGGGTGATGGAATTTCTCTTGTTTTCACATGTATACTGCCCAGGCTTCTTAGTTAACCATGCCAGATGGTCCGGGGTTACACATTCAGATCCACTTTTGATCACTTGTGTTTGCTGTGAAACATGGCCGCAGGTTATTTTTCAGGGAACTGAGTCCAAGTGGGGTGAGGACAGGTGTTAATGCAAATCATTGCATCTAAGATTCAATGGCAGATTATTTTAATATTAAATAAGATATCTTAGATTAAGACCCATCATGACACAGACTCTCAACAAATGTTATCGCCCTCTAGTTTCCCAACCAATATCCAGTGTCTTTTATATCAATCACCCTGGCAGACAATCCCAGACAATCCCTGCTACCAGAACCACAGCTCCAAACACACACTCCACTGTTTGTTGTAACAGGAATTTAATCATCACACTCAAAGCATTTTTTCAGCATGTATCTGAGTCTTAACAAACTTGTTCTATCTCATCTAGTTATGCTTTCTCTGAAACTACACCTCAGTAACCGAGGTTTAACTGATCCTCTTCTCAGGCCACAAGAGAACTCACGTGTGTCATTACTTGGAATCCAGTTTTGCCTTCTTCTGTCCAGATAACCATTGCCACTGCTCTACCTTCCCTGCCCTGGTGCTTTGCTAAGAGAAATGGTATATTTTCTTCGTGCAGGTGTATTCCTATCTGGTGGAAATGTGATGGACAGAAAGACTGCTTGGATGGGTCCGATGAATCCCCCATTTGCCCACCACGCTACTGCCGGCTAGGACAGTTCCAGTGCAAGGATGGCAACTGCACCAGCCCACACTTCCTATGTGACACTCACCAGAATTGCCCTGATGGGTCTGATGAAGACCTCATTCTTTGCGGTGTGTGGAATTGCTTTATGCCTTCGTTGACCATTTCTATAGTTGACTGTGTACAATCATGATTCTGTGAGGATTTTCTGAATGTCATAAACCAAAAACCAGTCCAAAGTCCTAGGAGAAAACTCCATCCTTTATCTATTTTTATAAAGTTTTTTTAGAATTCCTAAGGTCTCTACAAGACAAATGGTTGAGGTAGATAGTAAGCTGACTCTATTAGTGGTTCCTTACCAAATGCTGTGCATTGCTAACACTGAGGGAGAAATGAGGCTTTCCCACCCCCATATTAATCAAGGACTCTCAGCTGTAATGTTTATTTATGTCTCCATTTTAAAAAGCCAAAAAACAAAACAAAACAAAACAAACAACCAAAAAACCCCACCAACCTTAAAAAAACACAAAATTCCTCCAACTTAAAAAAAAGTTTTGGGGTTTTTTTTAAACACAAAGTTTGGAAAACATTGTTGATTAGGACTATAGAAGGTGAAGTTAGTAGGCCATCAGTGATTTGGTTCTTATCTTCTAATTCTGCATGCAAGAAAAAGATATTTACGGAGACAGTAGTAGTCAAAGGAGTAACTGCCCATGTAGGGGTACTGGTTGGTAATAAGTGCATTAGGACATAATTCCTTTGAAAAGAAATGATGATTGAGTTCTCCAGGATCTATCAGTGTGAATTAGTAGCTTCTGTTCCTGACACCTTCCAAGCTGATAAGAAAATGCCCTTTCTTGTAGAGAACCACAAATGTGAGTCCAATGAATGGCAGTGTGCCAACAAACGTTGCATCCCAGAAGCCTGGCAGTGTGACTCATTAAATGACTGCGGGGATAATTCAGATGAAGACAGTTCCCACTGTGCCAGCAGGATCTGCCAACCCGGCTATTTTAAATGTGCCAATGGCCACTGCATCCCTCAGACCTGGAAGTGTGATGTAGACAATGACTGTGGCGACTACTCGGATGAGCCCATCCAGGAATGCAGTAAGTTCTGTGGGAGGGGCATGGCCTGACCAGGAATACAGAACAAGGAGATGCTCTTGTGGGCTGAGAGAAGATGTGGGGCCCCCTGCTTCTCCCCTATGGAACACCCCCTCTTGGCCCTCTCTGCTCACTTTTGCACTGCAAGACAAAGAAGAGACAACAGTGTGGCCTGAGGGTCGAGCCAGACTCTTGCTTCTGAGCTGGGTGATTTCTCCTCTTGATACACGGAACGCCTATCTGTCCAGGATATGATAATGAGAACTTAAATTTTGTGTAGCTAGCGCTTTCTCATTTGAGCCTCTGGGGAACATATGAGGTCAGGAAGGTGGGTGTTACCCATTCCTGTTTTAGAGATGAGGAAACTGAGGTTCACCTTCAGTGGATGGTCCTCTTTTTATTTAGTGGCAAAGCTGACACTTCAACCTGGTTTTTAAATTTCAAACTCAGTCCTTTTTCTCCCCTCGTAGTTATACTACAACCCAAATGAGTGGTACTAACAGTGTGAGAAAACTTCCTTTCTGTTTTTGGCGAACAGATCACACCTAAAACAGACACACGTTGCCAGAGTGAGTTTAGTTGGTGACGTGGTAATGTAACTCATCAGCGCTACTTCCTAAACGTGACAATGGGAGATATCTTTTGGTGCCTTTTCCTAGCAGACATGAGACTTCGGCTCTGACATCGCTTCTTCCTCTTTTCAGTGGGCCCTGCCTATCGCTGTGACAACCATACGGAATTCAGCTGTAAAACAAACTACCGCTGTATCCCAAAGTGGGCCGTGTGCAATGGCGCCGATGACTGCAGGGACAACAGCGACGAGCAGGGCTGCGGTAGGCGGGGCTGCAGGGAAGGGAGGGGAGGGACAAGAAAATGTAAGTGTCCAGTGCTGCTATTAGGAGATGAGGGTGAATTTCCCGTGTCATCTTTCTCTTGCTTACCCCTGTTAAAGGACTATCTATTGATTCTTCTAATACGTCACATTTTTTTGTAGCATGTTACAGGATTATGGGGGAGTTTAATTTATAGCATCTTAAATGAAATTTCATCCCGAAGGAGGATATAATGGGGGAACACATTACGAAGATATTAGGAACTTCTAAAATTTTCCTAAATGAAGAATCCTTGATAAGTTTAAATTGTCTGCTTTTATAGATTGATTAAATTGATCAGGTTAGAGAAAAGATTCTGTATCTGCCACAAAAAGGGGTATTTCAAAGTCAGTATTTCTTATTTGGAGATTTTTATATTCTGAATGTCTCTCTGACTTTCCTTATCATATACTGGTCAGCTATAGTCCCCCTGGCAACAAGAAATAACTTATGGACAAAAGACCAAATGAATTAATGGAAATTGTGAAGATTAGGCATATACTCTATACCTAAACCAAGATGACTATGAGTGTGTGTTAGGATTAGCTGGAAGAGGAGATAGGAAGAGAGAATGGACTATTTCAATAAAACTGAATCTAATCAACTAAAGACAATGTGTAGGGAAATGTTCTGTCCTGGTGGCATCACTTCTTCCTTTCTAGGCCTTTGTTGCAAATTATAATCCAGATACCAATTCATTGTCTGAATAGTTTCTATAAAAAATAACGGATGTAGTTTCAAGTGGTAGGATAGGTTCAAATTAGCCCAAAGAGGACTACTGACAGTGAGTGTTGCTGGCGTTCCTCCCTCTGGGAGCTTTGAGAATATGGTAGCCAATTCTCAGGCTCTCACAAGGAAGCCGTCACTACTTCGGCATTTCTTACCCATTGGCTTCTGAAGTCTTTGCAATGACTGTGCTTTGCAGAGGAGATGACCTGCAAACCTGTGGGGGTTTTCCGCTGTAATAATCACCAATGCATCCCTCTTCGCTGGAAATGTGATGGGCACGATGACTGTGGAGATCACTCAGATGAGGAAAACTGTGGTGAGTGTCAGTGTTCTGTCATCCTTATGTGTCACCAGAGCAGTGATGTCTGTTTTTTTTTCCATAATTCAACTGTCTATTGTATTCATCCTCAAAGGGTAGAATGACAGCTACTGATCTCTTACCTCCTGCTAACTGGTACATTTCCACTTTGTCATTTGTCTTTTATAAGCATCTCTTGAGGTGCTTATAATCAAACTCTGTGATGAGGATGTTTATCTGAGTATGTCTTTATTGTTAACCCTCACCCAAGGATATTTTCTCCATTGTTTTTCAGAGAGAGTGGGGGGGGGGCAGAGAGAGAGCGAGAGAGAGAAAAACATTGAAGTGAGAGAGACACATTGACCGGTTGCCTCCCACACATGCCCCCACTGGGGATGGGGAGCCAGTTAGCAACCCAGGTACCTGCCCTTTACTGGGAATGGAACCCTTGACCCTTCAGTATGAGGGCCAACACTCTAACCACTGAGCCATACCAGCCAGGGATGAGTATATCTTTTGTTTGTTGAATTTATTTACACCCAGCTTTTTTTCCCAAAAATTACTTGAGGTGACTTACAATAAAGGACAAATATAATATGATAAATAGAATAGAAATTTTAAAAAATTGGGACCAAGAGAAATACAGGAAGGAAAGGGGCAATCTAAAGATCCTGCTTCTTAAGATCTTGCCCCAAAATGGCCTTAATAGCAGAGGAAAGAGAACTTGTATTTTGCATGGTCATCTTACCTGGAATAGTGACTAAGTTAGGAGGTTTAATGGTTAAATAACAGGTCAGGTTTTGGATACTCTCTCCCAGTGAAGGTGCTGACTACAAGAATTTGGACAGGGAGAAGAAGGAAAGGAAACCAAGGATCACACCAAGCTAGATAGAATGATTAGATGTGTTTTGAAGACAGTTTTAATGAGGCCCTTCCCTGAACATTCATCATTGACTCATGATATATGTCAACTTCAGATTGACTGATATGACATACATTCTAACTTTAGTCACCTTTTGGAAGTAAGAAGTGATCATTGTTTGCCATAGGCAATTGAGAAAATCAGTAGACTGATTACACCTGCAAATATCATTTGGCTGAAAACTTCTTATACAAAAGGGCAATCCAATGACTTCTTATTGTTTATAAGAAAGTTTATGTTAAATCCTATGGGAGGTTATCTAGAGTTTCATGAAATCAAAATTTATCTTAATGTTAAATCACCACTTACGGATTTAAAATTGAGGTGGAAGATCTATTTTTGGAGGATGGACAGTCTGCCCAAGCAGACCTCTGTGACTTGGGACAGTAGAGGGCCTTGGGCATGTATAGCACTTAGGCCTTCTCACCAGCCTGCCCTGTGTATGATTCCTGGTACCCACTGATGGCCATGTGGTTTTCCTTTGTAGTCCCTCGGGAGTGCACAGAGAGCGAGTTTCGGTGTGATGATCAGAGATGCATTCCCTCTCGATGGTTATGTGACTTTAACAATGACTGTGGAGACAACTCGGATGAGCGGGACTGTGGTAACTGTCACAATTCTCTGAGAGGCTTTCTGTAGAGTCTTGTACTAAAGTCAACATTTTTGACAGAACTAGGGACTTCAAATGAGTGTTTGTAAGGTTTTAAGAGCAAAATGATTTTTGTGTAACTTGTGTAATATGTAAACTTTAGCATTACACAGTACCTTCTGCTCTGTACTTTTGCTTTACTTTTAACTTATAACAGTCTAGATTAATAATAATAGGGGGGGAAGCAAGAGATTTTTAAGAAAATCTCATTTTAACATATATTTCCTAGGGGCAGCTTTAATCTGCATTGGTCTTGTAAATAAATAAATACATTGGTCTTCCTCCTATTCCCCAGCAAGTGGCCCTAAGGGTTACAGTACAGTAGCTCTCTGGTGTAGAGGGCAGAGCTTTAGAATAGGAATCAGAAATCCTAAATAATTTTTATAGCTCTTCAACAGGTAGGAGTTGGGTCTGAGAAGTCAACAAACATTAAAACTTGGGGAATTCAGGTTTATGAGGAAAAGTGTGAGAGAGAGAGGAGAGGTAGGTACTTCCATTTCCCCACCTTGAATAGGGAAGGTGTGAGTTAATTCGTTATTTATTCTAACTGTAAGTTGTGGGTTTTCTGGGAGCCAGTGACAAGGTGCAGATCAGAATGTGATGGAGTACTTGGTACACCCCTGGAGCTAATACCTGTCCATGAGTGTCAAGGCATTCTGGGAATAATAGTATTTTCTCTTCAGAGATGCGGACCTGCCATCCTGGATATTTTCAGTGTAAGAGTGGACACTGTGTGCCTGATGACTTGAAATGTGATGGAATGATCGACTGTTCGGATGCCTCTGATGAAGCCGTTTGTCGTAAGTTTTAGACACCTGTGGCACTGCTTGTCTGAATTGTGTGGATATAGTACTTAGACCCCACCTCTCCATCAGCCACCACCTCTTAGATTAAAAGGCCATAGGTATATTCTATTCAGCATTCATTGATAATTATCAGCTCACCTGGGATCTGAGTCACCATATCCATATATATTCACAGTATTCATTCAAAAGCATTTCATTAATAATATTTTAAATACAGAATATATTAAGTATCTGTGCTATCAAAAGTATTTATATATTATTAACTACTATACAAATCATTAATTGGACAAAAACATTGCAGGTAAAAAAATATTTGAGCAACGAATAAATGGGTGTTAGAGAACTTGGACTGGGAATTAAAACATACTGAGTTTACAGCATTAAAATTTTTCTGAATTGCCTAATGGCATATGAAAAGCTATTTAAAAATGTAATGTCAATATGATTGATCATTCGTATTTTACTCTTTATAAATCACTGAATAAATAATAACTGTTGATGAATATCCATGGTAGATATTGTTGATGATGAGGTTGTCATGTCTTAAAACCTTCTTTCAATGAAACTGACTATATGAATGCATCATGGGTAAAGTTGGGGCTGACAACAGGTTAGGAGCTGCACTGGCCTTTAAAGAAAAAGTCCAGTGCTAGCCACAGAGTGACTCATGCCATTGGAAATTGGGCTTGGACAACAGTCCTTAAGAAATATTCCATCAGAATTTCAGACACTTGAAGGCCACAGTAGAGCCAAATGAGCAAGGAAAAGCAGGCTATAGTGGAAAGAGCTAAAGGAGAAATAGCAGGTTAGCTTTCCAAAATAGTAAATTCTTCTAATAATTTGAATATGTGTCTTTTTCCCCCCCAACAGCCACTCGCTTTCCCAATGGTACATACTGCCCAGCTGTTATGTTTGAATGTAAAAATCATGTCTGTATCCAGTCATATTGGATATGTGATGGTGACAACGACTGTGGCGATGGTTCTGATGAAGAACTTCATCTGTGCTGTAAGAAGGAGGGAGGTGGAGTGCGTGGGAGTTAGTGTTGTCTGACAAAACCTCAATGTTTCTTGAGTGGAGTGTGTGATCCTGGGGGCAGGTGTACAGTTTTTTAGTACCGGACACATGATCTGCTTCACTGTGTTTTCACTTGGCCGCCCTGCTTAGTTCTGTATTTGGAACATGAGAAAGTTGGGCTAACATCCATGGCTTGAAACATTCTATGGCCTTAGAACACAATTTCTTCTAAAGAAATCTTAGTTGGAAACCCATTGTACATAAATAAAGGCAAATCTGTTGTGGCTGGAGTCTGGGAAGGGGTGTCTCCTGCTCTTTCTCTCCTGCTACTTTCGGTGTCCCTCAAAGCATCTCTTCCAAACACCTAGAGCTTCATAGAACACCATTAGGAGATTTTAAGACTAGTTAATCCTTAAAGTCACTTTTCTTTACATCATAATTCAAGGCTATCTAATTCCTTTCTGTTGTATGATGCACATTTGTTTTTTAAACCAGTGAATCTCAGTTTGGATACCCATCAGAATCACTTGGGGAGAAGTGTTTTAAAATCATATGCTCTGACACCCCCCCCCCAAGCTTAAACCTAATGAACCAGAATCTCCAAGGATGGGGTCTGGGCAGATCTCTATTTTAAAAGCTTCTAAGCTTTTAATTTAGTCCCCTGGTTGAAAACTACTGATTTTAACAAAGTGAATGAAAACAGAATTTTTTGTTTTGTGTCTTTTTAAAAAATCATTTTGCTGCATGTTTGGAGTCATTGGAGAGACTCAAGGGCAGTAGTTCCCAAAGTGCCCTCCCTGTACCAGGAAAGTCCATCACATCACTTTGGAACTTATGAGAAATGCAAATTCATGGATGCACCCCAGACCTACCCCATCCAAATCTCTAACAGTGGGGCCCACTGCTCTCGACATTTAATAAGCCTTACAAATGATTCTGATTCAAGCTTAAGAATTTTGTGTAAATAAAAGCCCTTAACGCAGGAGAAAGCATCCTCAAAAACACTCCTGCTGGAACTCTTGATTAGCTCTTAGCCTGACTCTGCTGCAATTTGCTTCTGGAGTTCACATCGTATCTTCTGTTTGGTTTCCTAGATTCATCATTGTTCATTTTTATCCCAGGGATTTGACTCTAGAAAATGATATAGCAGAACATTTCCTTTCCTTAAGAGAACTGTAATTAGCATACATTATATTTTCACAGTGACATCCCAACATTTTTCTTACCTCCTCTATTCTTGTTAGGAACTAGCTGTGTTTTGTTTTGTTTTGAACTTAATCAATCTTGAAAAATATCTTAAGCATATGTAACTTTCAAAGAAGAAGTCCTTAGGAAGCTGCTTCCTTCTGTAAGATAAAGTACCCATAGGTACTAAAATTAAACTTTGGAGAGGTAGAGACACAGCCACATTAAAAAATGACCTGCACTGTTTTATTGTGTTGCACTTGCCTTTCATAACAAATAATTCTATTAACCATACTTCCAAGAACCAGCTCTTGGATCTGGTGTCCCCCTCCCCCCCAAGCAATATCATGATATGTCTCTCCTCTTGCCCCTGTGTGTAGTACAAAGGCAGAAGGAAATCAAACAGCCCAAGTCTTCCGTTTGAAAGAAGAACACACACGTGTGTTGAATTCCCTGAATTCCTGGTACATGCATAGAGGACCATGCCCCTGTACCAAATAAGAAAGGGACCTGGGTCCTACCCTTGGGTCCCTCATAGATGCACCAGCATCAGCTAGTGGTCTAACTCTGGATAACAAAGTGAGTCAGGGTTTGATTGTGAGATATCGGCCTTATTTATTTTTTAAAAAATATATCTTTATTGATTTCAGAGAGGGGAAGGGAGAGGGAGAGAGAGAGATAGAAACATCAATGATGAGAGTAGTCATTGATTGGCTGCCTCCTGCACGCCCCAGACTGGGGATTGAGCCCCCAACCCAGGCATGTGCCCTGACTGGAAATCAAACAGCGATCTCCTGGATCCTAGGTCTACGCTTAACCGCTGAGCCACGCCCAGCCAGGCAAGATATCAACTTTAAATGTAACGGATGAGGGGATTTAGGAAGGAAAGTCCTTCATTGTGTAAAACTAGTGAAAAGGCTTCATGCTCTGGAGGCTCCATGACAACTGATGTCAGAGAGACAAACAATGGCCTCCTGACTATTGGAATAAGAGCTCATGCATGCCTGGTCCTGCTGGCCCTCCAGGCTTGTGGCTACCTTTGTCCTTTCACTCTGTGCTCCAGCTACAGAGACCTTTTATTCAGGTTCCAAAACCCACCATGCCCTTCCTGACTCAGAATCTTCCCATGTGAAGCCTCTTCTGACCCCTGTCCCCAAGATATATCAGTAGATGCTTTCACAGCACATCTCCTTTGTGGCTCTTATCACAGTTGCAGTTGAATGGTTAATTCGTAAAGGCCATTTCTCTGCTAGAATGAAAGTTCTATGAGACAAGGACTGTGGCTCTCTTGTTTCCCATTGATTCTGATGTCTAGCACAGTGGCGTGGGGTACACCAGGTGCTCAAGATATATTTGTTGATTGGTTAATTGAATGAGCAAATGAATGGATGAATCAAGCAAGCTTGGTGCGGACATAGGAGTATTTTAGATATTGATATTATGTTCTACTCTTAATTAACCTGTATTTTTGTTTTTCCATCTTTTGTTTTAGTGAGTGTTCCCTGTGAGTCACCACACCGTTTCCGGTGTGACAATAATCGCTGTGTTTACAGTCACGAGTTGTGCAACCATAAGGATGACTGTGGAGATGGAAGTGATGAGAAAGTGGAAAACTGTAAGCAAAAATCAAAGGAGACCAAGGGCCCCAAATTGTCTGCAGTTTGCAAAATGTACCTCTGGGATTTCAGTTTGTTTTGTAGAGACTTGAGCTTCACCTATGACTGCAGATCTCTGCTGACATAATTGTTTACCAGACCCTGCAAACATGCATTCAGATACAATCCTACCTCACTTATTCCCATTTCATTTGATTGAGATCTCCCTTAATTTTTTTGTCTTTGTTTAAATATTCAATACATATTTTTTCCTCTTTTCTCTTAAGAAAATGGAAATGAACACTATGTAGTGGTTGAGTCAGACTTCACAGATTAATGGCTTATTTGTTTTCAGAGATGAGGTTTGGTTACTCTTCAGCCTGGAGTTTAATTGTTAATCTAGGGCTGTGAACTTCTCAATGGGCAGCTGAAAAGACCATTAGTTTGTCTAATATTCTTTTTTAAAATGAAATTTATTACTCAGAAGAGAAAAATGATGGACTATTTTGAGATAGAAGTTTCAAGCTGGCTGCATTTAATGTTTTTGATATAAAAAAAAAAATCTATGCTTTTTCATTTTGAGAATGTTTTAAAATCTATCCACTGAACAGGAGAGCTGATGAATTTTCTGGGCAATTTAATTTACCTAGAAAAAAGTCAGTGAGGAAAATTATTTCCCCCTGACTCCCATTACTTTTTTCCTAGAAGATCTTCTGGGAAATTTTAGCTAAACGCCTAATTTTTTTATTTTTTGTCCCTGGCATTGAGGTGGCCTTAGCTCTTTGCCAGGTCCCATCAGAGAGCACTGTGTGTGAGGGAGGACTTTGACACTATTTCCAAGTTTGTTTGTACTCCCTTTTTTCCATAAAGATGACCCTGTGATTATTAACATGTTTACTCGAGGTAAAGCACAAAAGGATGAAAACCTGGAGAAAAAATATCTTTTTAAAATTAGAAGTTTCCCCTTCCCCTCTTCTTTTTCCATTTCCCCTACTACAAATGCCATTTCTTAATGGAGCAAGACATTTATAGCACGTGGTCAAGCCCCAGAGTGGAAAAAGGAGATAGTAAACATTTATTCTTCCCAGGGCGCAGGACATCAGTCAGAGGAATCACTGGAGGCCATCACTATGGGCAGCATTACAGTGGCTTCCAACAGCAGAGGGTTATTTTGCACTCATGTAAAGTTTGATGAAGGTCAGGTGACCCTCCTTCATCCGGTAACTATGCCATCTGGTTGCTGGGACAGGAGAAGAGAGAAATGGAAGAGGCACACAGGTTCTTAGTTTCCTAGGCCTGGAAGTGACAGATGTCCCTTGTGCTCACAGTTCTTTGGTTGAAACTGCAAAGGAGACTGGGAAACGCAGGGAAGTTAATAGATATTTAGTGAATACCGATTATTTCCACTATAATGTATCCTTGTGCCACTAAAAATTCCTTTTTGCTTTTCTTCCCACACAGAGAGAATATCCTTAACCTCCTAATCCCATCAATAACTGAAATCCAGGAGCTCTGAGTGTTGGGCAGAAGTCACATCATCAGTTCCAGATGTGATTTCTCTTGGTCTGGAGACCCATAAACCAATAGATTAACTTTATTTGTCCCACCCTCCCTCTTTTCCCCAATAGGCAGTGCTAGAACAGGAGCAGTATAATAGAAATAAACATTCACATTGGGGAAGAAAGAATTAGAGACTTACTACAGTCACCAGTCCTAACAATTCTGAATGGCCACTGGGCTAAGGTGACACTTTGGTCCAGGACAGTCCTGATTGATGTCTGTTGTCCTGGTGGAATTATTAATAGTGCCCCCTTTGCTCTCAAAAGCATGCTGGCTTGGAGAGTAAGTTATTTGATTACCCTGTGGACATTATGAAGGCTCCCACTGTGGGAGTGAAGGAGATCCATTGATGAATCTTGACTGTGCTCTGGAAGGAGCACTGTGTCCACTGCTCCACACGGACTCTGCCTCCACCCTTTGGGAGTGTTTCCTTGTCTATTTGCCTCCTCCGATGAAGAGGGAATGGGAATATGCCCTGCTTAGGGCCTGCACAACTTTCTCAGCCCACTCCCTGCTTGTAGAAGGTTGGGGGCCAAGAGCTTTTTAAGAGTCTTGATCACAGTATTTTATTTGGTCATGTATTTCTTTTAGAAACTGAGTAGTTCTACAGACAATTACCTCACTCAGTGTTCCTTATAGTTCTTATATCTGCTTTATTTCTCTGCTTTGTTTCCCTCATGCACCTTTGCCTCAATTGTTGGTCAGTTACATTCAGGCCATTGTGAAAAATAGATGGGCAGTCATTTCATCCAACCAGTGTTTTACTGGGCCTTTGTGTCTGAAAGCCTTTTAAACTTCAGACTCACTCTTACTGTTTGAGATCTAAAAGCAGTTGGTTTTTCCCACACTGCAAATTTCTGAACTTTACTTTCTTTCATTTCTGCTTGTAAATCAACCACCTCTTCCCTGACCTTATTTCTTTCGTATACTTCCTTGCCAAACTCACGTAATGGTGAGCCATGCACATCACTAACCTTCTGCTTTCCAACCTCTTTCCCGAGACTGACAAATTCAGCAAGCACATGGTCTGCCTTCCAGTGTTTCCAGGGCAACAGCCTCACCAATGCTTTGCCATTGCATAACCCAGGTCTCCATCTCTTCTGCAGCCAATATCAGTGTCCTCATTGCTTGTCCCCTGACTGTGAAGCCAATGCCAGATAGTTGATGTTTTTGTTTGAGGCCACCTGAACCACATGGCTCCCAAAGTTGCCAAAGCAGGGGGCACAGGAGCTTTTGATTGCTTCAGCCCAGGATGACACATGTCACTTCCAACTCATAGTTCTGTTGACCAGAACTAGTTACATGGTCCCAACATAATTCAAAGGAGCCTGGGAACTGTTGGGAACCATGGGCTTATGGGTGAGCAGTAACTGCTCCTGCCACAGGCGGAAGCAGGTTGTTTCACAGAAGAAAAAGCTTTGACTTTAATTTGTTCTTAAATTACAGGTGTAGGCCCAACCCCTAGACCTTGTGCAGAGGATGAATTTAAGTGCAGCAACAAGCAATGCATTTCACAGCACCTGGCATGCGATGATGTCGACGACTGTGGTGACCAGTCTGACGAAACGGGTTGCAGTAAGCAAATACTTATTTTTGTACTTCATTGTAGTGATTCAGGCTGAAAGCATGCAATAACATAAAGTAGATTATATGCATGTTTCTCTTAAGTTTACTTTTGGCACTGAGGTGCAGTCAAGCCAATGGCCGCCTGTTACTGAGCACTTACTATATACCAGACACTGTGCTCAAACTATAGGCTTATCTCATTTCATCCTCCAAAGATAAACTATTAGTTGATTATTTTTATTATGAAAGTTATAAAATCCAGGAAATATCAAAAGTAGAAAATCATTTGAATCCCATAATTTAGAGAGAACTAATCCACACTTGGTGTACACATACGTGTACAAAAAAGTATTCCTTAATATTTAAAAATGTTTAAAGAAATATTCTATACTAGTGTTATAATCTTTTTCTCCATTTTTATTATAGATATTTTCCATGTCAAAGCATCATTGGAAACCATGCATTTTAATCATTACATAGTAACCCATTGTGTAGATAGATAATCATAAATCATAAACATTGATTCTAAGATGCATGTTTAGTTTTACTTTTCATATCTCTGAAACCAGGATACATCTTACAGTTGATAACATGCCATAGTGTAAGTCCTAGATCTTTTCTGTTTTAGTGTTACATAAAATAATAGTGCATTAGAGGTGCCTTAGATTTGATAAAATACAGTACACCATAATTTATTCCCTATTGTTGAATGTACATCCAAGTTGCCTTTCAGATTTTCTCATTATAAATATTATAATCCTTACACATAAATCATAGTGAATATGTTTATTCCTTCTTGAGAGAAAATTTATTAACGTGGAATAACTGGGTAAAGGAGTATGAATATTGCAAAGTCCTTGATACATACATATTGCAAAATTCCTTTCCCTGTATACCAATTTATGGTTCTGATAGCAGTTGTATGACTTACAACTAATGTGCATTTTATTGCGTTCTGGCTACCCTATTTAGCAAAGGATAGTTGTGATTGATCTGGTTTATACCTTCCATTTGTAATGCTGCGATTTTGTTTTTCAGATGTAGGAAAAGAAAGATCATGTGCTGAAAATCTATGTGAACAAAACTGTACCCAATTAAGTGAAGGAGGATTTATCTGCTCCTGCAGATCTGGGTTCAAAGCCAGTATTTCTGATAGAAACTCCTGCGACGGTAGAGTATATTCCCTCCAGTTCCTATTAGGAGAAACTTGTACTTTTATGTTCTCCACTCCTTCCCTTTTATTAAACCACTGTTTAATTCTCTCAGTGGGGCTAAACTCATGGTTCTAACTCTTTAAAATATTCAGGAGCACCAATAATTTTACTATAAGAGGGTAACGAGTTCTGAATACGCCTGTAAGTTATAAATTCATTATATAAATGATGACAAATGTCAAGATCTATTTTCCTCATTAAATTCTTGGGTTGGGGAAAAAAACCCCAAGACTCAGGGATGCCAAGTGCTTTTTCTATGCTATCTTACCAGTGCCTAGCAGGGCACTGGGCAGATTGCTCATCCTCAGTAATATCTGTGAGATTGATATGATTTATGAAGGCCTCGGTGATGATGGCTATTTATTGTATCACTGTGTGAGATCAAAATTATTTTGACAAACACAAGTCTTAATTTTTTTTTATCTTAAGTCAAACAACATATTCATTACATACCTACTTATGTCAAACATGAGTGAGTTTTAAGGTATAAAGTGGGAAGATAGCTCTTCAAGATGGTAAGTGATGAGTATGATTTTAAGTATCTTTTAGCATTTGAATTTACTGTTTCTAACTTATGATGTGCTGTACTCAGATGATTGAAAGAATTATGTAGTAATAAACAACATCTGCTTTCCCAAAGGGAAAAGTTTGTTCTGCTGTTGTACAAAGTCATTCTGCTTCAGTTTAAACCCTGTCGTCATTGCTTACCAGTGTAGGTCTTCGGGTTTAATAATAGTCCATACCTCATAGAGTCTTTCTGGAAGATTAAATGAGGAGGGAAAACATGGAAACACTGAATGTTCTACAGATGTTGGCATCTGCTTGTTTTCATCTGCAGTCTTCTCAATCCTCATTGTTTGTGAATATGGATTTAAAAAGAAGCAGGGTTTCTATTGAATGGGAGCAGATGATGCATATTTGGTTTATTTTGCCTACAGACATCAATGAGTGTGAGCAATTTGCGACGTGTCCGCAGCACTGCCAGAATACTAAAGGAAGTTATGAGTGTTACTGTGCCGAAGGCTTCAGGTCCTTGAGTGGCATCCATGGAGATCGGTGTGAGGCTGATGGTATGATGGGTTCATGTTGGGATTAATTGACTCTTAGAGAAATAAATGCTGATGAGTATGATATACCAGAAAATAAACTCTAGACTTAAGGTCTTATTTTCTTTTAAAAAATTTATCTTTATTGTTGAAAATATTACAAATGTCCCCCTTTTTCCCCATTGATCCCCTCCCCCCTGTACCCCTCCCCTAGCCCTCACCCTACTATTGCCTGTGCCGTATGTTATGCATATATGCATTAAAGTCTTATTTTTAATTCATCAGTACTTCTCTTCCAACACCCATCCTGTCTCTTCTCTTTCCTCCTTTGCCAGATTAAAACAATAACTACAATTTCCCAACAAATATTTAGGGATTTAAACAGGAATCGGGTGTTACTTTTCATTCTGGACTTAGGCTCTTGTCCTCCTTGATAAAAACTTCAGAAGGTGGACGGAATGTCACCCGCCAAGATTCAAACAATAAAAGCTTGCTTGTAGGATGGTCATCAATAGAAGGCAATTAATGAAGGTCTCCAGCTCCCACTCCACTGAGATCAAGGTTTGAGACCCTATAATCCAAGATGGACCACCAAAAAAGTCACATTCAATTGAGGCAAATCAAAGACATCTCATTGACATATCCCTATTTTATCATTCACAGACTACTGATCACAGATAGAAAGAATGTGCCAGAAAGCCTGGCACATTCATAATGTTAATCATTTAGTTCTGCATTTTAGATTAATTAGTCAGTGTCTGAGAATCAGGCCTGATAGAAAACAGTAATAAGTACTAGATAGAAATGAAAAAAAGAGGAAGACTGTTCAGTCAGAAGTATTATAGTCCAAATTTCCAGGGGTCTGATTTACATCAGTGTATCCCAGTTAAGGGGTGTAAGACTTCGTGATCTTGCAGATTTGAAGTTTGTATTAAGGTTTAAGGAACTTGATAAGAAAATAGCATTTTATTTTGAAAATTAAAGGTAAAATGGCTATATAATTTCTTCATACAAATTGGGCTTTTAATGCATACATTTGACTAGCATACACAAGTATTTTACCCTCCAAACATTTTTGACACTGAATGACTGCAGCAAAGGCATTTGAACAGTTGGTCTGGTAATTAAAAAGCAAATTAAAATAGTTAATCTTTTAACTAAGGAGATGACTGAAATAAGTTAGAAAATTCATATAAAACATAATGTCAAGATAGGACATTTATAAAATAAACTTTGAAAAGTTACTTAAATTAGATTTGATTGGCATTAGGCAAGTATGTTAAATAAAAAATTTTAGACAATGCAACTCAGGATGAGTCATCATTAAAATAGCTGCTTTATCTTAAAAGATTTTTTTTTAAGTCAAGAACTAGCTGTTTTTTTGTCATTAGCTAGAAGCTAAATTGAGTCATGGAGCCAATTACCTTTTAAAAGAATCATAAAATCTGTCAGTAAAGAGTTAGGAGTGAGGACTTCCTGGTAAACTTTCAGTAAAGACTATATATATAGTATTTCTTCTGTGACACTGAATGTCTACAATCTTGTATGTTTTATTGTCAGCAAGTGAAGAAAAAAAATCAGTGGAAAAGGGGACACTTCCTAGAGGGTCTCAGTCTTCCCTTGCTCTAAACTGTTGTCCACTGTGGACAAAGAATAAAGAACTGATAATGTCCCTAACAGAAACGTTAGCTTTCCACCTGAATGGAGATAAGAATGTCCACAGTCATGGATTTTGCAACCTAGTTGGATAGACAGCTCTATCCAACTTGATTAGCAGAGAGAGTCAGATTCCTATAAAAACTCATGGTTTTTTTTTAAAGGGGGGAGGCTACCTGCTATTTTATATCCACTAAAAAAAAAAAATCCAGGTAGAAATCACACAGATAAAGCAGCCCTTCATTTGTTTATAGGTAACCCTCCTTTGTTGCTACTTCCTGAAAATGTGCGGATTCGAAAATATAATCTCTCATCTGAGAAGTACGCAGATTATCTTGAAGAACAGGAACGTATTCAGGCTGTTGACTATGACTGGGATCCTGAGGGCATAGGTCTCAGTGAGTATGAACTTTGGCATCTGTCATTGATATTAATGGAACTGACTTATAAGGTATTGAGCTTTGGGGAATTTATTTTTTAATGAGTGTATTTTGTTGCATGAGTGGAATTGGAAACTCCTTCTATGCAGTTTGCTCCAGACACTCTAGCATGGCTGAGAGTCCCAGCCAACCTTCCCCAGCTTCTCACCAAACCTTTTCCCATCCTTGGGGATTATCCTTTCAGGGCTACTTCATAGCTCTTTGTTTAATATCTCCTTGTCTTTGCTCAGGCATATCTTGTCCTTCCCCGCTGTTGTACACTTGGGAGATTTCTACTGAAACTTCAAAGACCCAGTTCAGATATCACCTCCTCTGTGACATCTCCTATAATTCCCCCTGGCATAGTTTTCTGATTGGTCACCTAAGAGCCGGTAACATTTTATACATGCTTTTCCTAAAGCACGTGCTATGTTGAGTTACAGTTATTTGTCCACATATTTTTCTTGAA
This sequence comes from Miniopterus natalensis, assembly GCF_054644295.1. Taxonomy (NCBI): domain Eukaryota; kingdom Metazoa; phylum Chordata; class Mammalia; order Chiroptera; family Miniopteridae; genus Miniopterus; species Miniopterus natalensis. Next base: position 43,146,293 of record NC_142088.1, read on the forward strand.
ACCCCTTAACCATATGCTCTTTGAAACCAGAGATTGAGTCTAATTCATGTCTACATGCCTAGCACCTGACCCAACACCAGTACAGTGTATGTGGTGGGTGCTCAAAATATTTAGTTTAATGAGTGAAAAATTGAATAATGCTTATGTTGAGCCTCTCATGTTTCTGTGGAGATGGTCATGGGGCAGGAGTCAGAAAACTTGTCTTTTATGTCTGTCTCCCTCACCTCCTAGCTTTATGACCTCAAATAATTGTAACAATTCTCTGGATCACCACTTCTTATCTATAAAGTAGAGCAGAAATCTTGTTCTGCCTGTCTGCCTCTGAGAGTTGTTCTGAAGATCAAATGAGACCATATATGTGAAAATGCTTTGCAAACTATTGATAACTAGGCAATGTAAGATTTATTACTGTGTTTTCACACAGTAATGCAATACAATAAGCTTTTTAAGAATAGTATATACCTAGGAAAGTATATGCCTTAAAAGTCACAATCTTCCTATGCCTTCAAAATGCCTGCTGTCCACTATCTTTTAGTCTGTGCATAAAACAATAAGACTTCATATCTGCATGGCTCCTTTATTGTCACTGTTACTGAGTATGATTGTAAACTCTCAACAGCCTCCCTCTGGTTTATCTATATATTCTATTTTGGAAACTAGAACTTGATCTTAATGAGAGCGAATGGGCTCTTGGCTGAAATATTTTTTAATGAACTACCTTTAAATAGAGAGGACTAAGTATGTATCAGTGTTATCAGTTGAAGCATGTGTGGCTAATAGCTCTTCAAGTATGAGAGGTTTTGAGGTTTGATTATACTGGTGTAACTTGATTGTTACTATTATAGGAACAATGAGGAGGTATAGGTGTCAATAAATGAATAGTACTTTACCTAATTAGACCCTAAATGCTTCATTTTTCTTAATATGAAAGTGACGTGTGTGTCTTGCCTCTGCAGGTGTCATATATTACACTGTGCTAGGGTATGGTTCTAATTTTGGTGCTATCAAACGTGCCTACATCCCCAACTTTGAATCTGGCAGCAATAACCATGTGCAGGTGATTAACCTGGGCCTGAAATACATAATGCAGCCAGATGGATTAGCAGTGGACTGGGTTGGAAGGTAAGTTTAGCATACATTCCCCTCTTGCCTATCCTATTTACCTGACCAGAGCTCCTTCCTGCTCTCCTGGGCACATGAGTTAATCTGAACCTGGATATGGGTACTCTCAGCCACTGGTACAGCTGGGTAATGCCTGAGCTTGCTCTAGCCCCAGCAACCACTTCTGCTTATCCCAGTGTGTCCTACAAATTTTACCATTTCCTTTATTCTATATGTGTCATGAAAGAGTTTTGGAAAGAACAAAGGTGAAGATTCTATATTTATATCTAGGAGAGCATTCTTGCTAACCAAGTTCTGGACCCCTAAATTAACTTTTAGTATGGTGGCACTTCATTTTGTGAAGAAATGGGACAGCCTCGCTATTCTCCCAGCAAAGCAGTTGAAATGAAATGTTTTTCTCCATGGTAATTATTTCAGGGAAGAACAATCCATACCTTGTGTTTTTAGAAGGCTATGTTGCCCGAACAATTAGAGATTTGACTTTACTGTTTAATCTTTGGGTTTTTTGTTAATAGAGGTGTTGGTTCCATTGTCCTCTTTTAGATTTTCTAAAAGCCCAGGAAGCAGAGCCATACATTTTGGATAATCTCTAAGTAAGACACTCCAAGTAGGTTTATCATAAGGTAGACGCATAAAGTGCGAACTGATATGGAAAAGTCAATAAGTTCCTTCTTCCTGGAAGAGCCTTGCACTGGAGTGACATTTGTGGCAAAGTGGTAACATTAGAATCAGAGAACAAGCATTCATAGAAAACCCTATGTCCTTGAAAGTGAACTAACATGGGAAAATGTTTGAGAGAGGAGGCTTGGGCTTGCTGCCCTCCAGGAGAATGGAGAGTCATTTGCCATATTAATATATTTTTACCTTTAAACAACTTGTCTGTTGTTCCTGGAAGACTTGAACATCTCTGAAGAAGTTAATTAGGTCCTCACTATACCTGCAGGCGAACAGGAGAGACCCAGTGTAGCATTTTCTGCCAAGAAGCAAGGCCTTAGAGAATTAGGAACTTCAAACTCTTGACTTTAACATTTCCTCCCGAAAACCAAGCAGGCAATGCCAGATCTGTCTTCCAGTTTGAAGTTTTACCTCTTTCTCAGCCTTAATGAATGAGTACGTTAAGAAATGGATGGAAATCTTTCTGCCTGTGAGAAACTGAAGCCTGCAGTCTTGGGGATGGAAGAAAGGCAGAATGGTCCGGCGGAGTTTGTTATTTTGACAGGCTATTTTCACTCATCCTTGAACTAGTGCCAGATTCCGATTGATTCCAATGGGGCTCTTGGCTGAGGAGAAAGCTGACTCATGCACGATCAGAATCAAAGGCCGGCCCCAAAGTGCTTAAGCCATGTTTCATAAGGATGGAAGTACATGTCTCATAAAGATGTCAGATGTGAGGTCTACCATTATTTGATCCTGACTGATTCAGCTGCTTTGGCTGATCAGGCAGGAGTTCCCTCTTTCCCTCCCTTCTTCACTTGTAACCTTCCACAGATGTCCCCTTGGCAATCCAGAGGGGGAGACTATGCTCAGGTCACTAGCATCTGAGTAGCTGTTTTGCCAGCTGGAACTTCCAAACTAAATGCTCTCACCTTCAACTCTCCTCCCCAGAAGTGACCAGTTTAGACTTTTCGGTTGTTTAACGGTGTCCCTCTAAATTCAGGCATATTTACTGGTCAGATGCCAGGAGTCAACGGATTGAGGTGGCTAAACTTGACGGAAGGTACAGAAAGTGGCTGATTACCACCCAACTGGATCAACCAGCTGCAGTGGTTGTGAATCCCAAACTCGGGTAAGTACTTGAAGGAGTCTTTAATGTTCTGGATATTTTCTACTTGGATTCTCAAAATATTATGTGTATTTTATTATTTTTTCCTAATTGTACTGAAATTGTTCTTGGACTTATTTGGAGTGGCATCAATGACTATTTTCAAGAATTATAATATGTCCTAAAGATCATTTAGGACCAACTGGGCTTCAGATGGATGCTGTGTAAGGGGAAGGCATCTGGCCACAATTCCGCCCCCCTCCCCAGAGCCCAGTTTAATGAACTCCACACATTCCTCAATAGAATTTAAGGATTGGACTGATATGATGATTGGTTTAGTCCAGAGGCTGCAAAGTGGTGGCTGGTGGGCTAACATGGTCCATAGGCACATTTGACTTGAACTAACAGAGCTTAAAATATTTTTTTACTTAGTTTCTTACATTTAAAAAAAGTTTTAGAAATCTGCATTTGGTGCTTGAAAACTCAGAAGAACTGATAATGCTAGGTGGGTGTGCCTTCCTTGACGAAGTGTTGCCTGGAACTGTTAGACCCGGCCTTGTTCTGCCCTTCACTTGATGTTTACAACTGCTCTGCTCCACTCATTTATCTTGCCTGCCTGATCCTTTCTAGGTGTTTGATGTGGCACAATCCCTGGTCTACTCAATTCTTTTATAATTAAGTCTTAATTGGATGCAAATTAATACCCTTTAAAAGAGTTAGAACTTAAGCTCCCTGAGGGTGGGAGTCCTTGTTTTGGCCTCTGATACAGCCCAAACACAGAACAGTGCCTCTCAAAGAGCAGGCATTCAATATATATTTTCTGAAGAAGGAACAGCTTTTGTAATTACGTATATATTTTAAAGGATTTAAGTGTATGTATATCCTTGAGCAGGGCTGTCCGGTTTCTGTCGAGGAGGTGGGTTTTCAGGAAGGGGAGATTACAGATACCCTGGCTGCCCCCTTTCTCTCTGTCTTCTAAAGTAAAGTGTAAAAGTATTCATCACTAGCACCCAGGCCTCTAAGAAACACAGTTGGTTTTCCTGAGGGGAGCCCATGCTTCACTTCAGGGGAGCAGCCTCACCAGATGAAATGCTACAATGAGGAGACCTTCTGTTACAGGCTTATGTACTGGACGGACTGGGGCAAAGAACCAAAAATCGAGTCAGCTTGGATGGATGGGCAGCACCGGAACATCCTGGCTCGCGAGGACCTTGGTTGGCCAACCGGCCTTTCTATAGATTACTTGAACAATGACCGGATCTACTGGAGCGACTTCAAGGAGAAAACGATTGAAACCATAAGATACGATGGGACTGATAGAAGAATTGTTGCCAGTGCAGGTTAGAAATGAGTTAGACTTTAATATGTTCAATAACCAATTAATATATTTCCAGTCTCTTTGCCCATTTTCTCCAAAAGGAACCCTGATTTTAAGATAAGGTTTACATTGTTTCTTAAATACCACTCTCCCCAACTCTCAGCTACTGATTTAAATGTGATTGAACTCCTTAGCAACAATTAAGTCCCTTTTGTTCTTTTTACATCATTTAAAAATTGCTGTCAGTAGCAGATATTAATATAAATGAGTTTCCTGTTGGGTTGCCCTGATAGAGGTGGCATTCCTGTGTACCAGTGGTAATCTGTGTCTGACTACTTCTAGACACATTTGTTCATAATGTGCTGAATTATTTATTAGGCACAACTGGGAACATCTAGGAGACAAACATTTTGTTTTCTTAGCCAGACTCTGCCAAACTGCACCAATCTGGCACATACCAGGTTTTCCTGAGAGGCAGTGTCTTATGTGAAGAAAAAAAAATAATTAAAAAATCAAAAAATCTCTGCCATACTAATTGTTTTCCGAAAGTAAAAAAAAATCAGCAACTTGAAAGTGAGCAAGTCCCCTATCATTGGTGTGAGCCAGTGGGCATTAATCTGGTAATTTTTATTATCTTGATCTCCCAGATCAGCACACTTCTGCAGTCTCATGTACAGAAATTCTGCCTGAATTTCCAGAATTTTCAAGCATTGTATTAGTGATTAATTCACGCAGAATGGAGTCTGACATAGAGGTGGGGTTAGGGTGTTCTCTTTGATAACCTGGTTTTGTTTTGTATTTCCCCTGTGGGTAAGCAGCTGTGGATCCCTACAGTCTCGACGTCTTTGAAGGCCGGTTATACTGGGTAGCTAAGGATAAGGGAGAAGTGTGGACGCAAGATAAATTTGGGCACGAGGAGAAAGAAAGGAGGCTGACTGTGAGCCCTTGGCTCACTCAAGTTCGAGTCCTTCATCAACATAGATACAATCAGTCAGGTAATCACTCACCTTGGAATACGATGTTCCTCATTACTTCAAATTAATAGCTATAGTGTTGAAAATTGGTAGCAGATTATAGTAGGCTGATCTCTTGGTGAATGAAAGGGGTGTGTGTGTGTTTTAATTGGAGGTTGGGTGAATTATATATATCACCAGCAAATATGAAGGAAAAATATTTCAGTCCCTGCTGTTTGGAGGCCATAGAATCCAGCAGGCATCAGACCCCTGCTAAGTGTGAGTAGGGTTAACAAGTCACAGAGTGGGTTTCCTGGACATCATCAGTTATACCCACTGCTGCAGCCAGGCTAGTCAAGTTATCCTGAGATGTGCAAGCCTTAGACTAAGTCAGGTGCCTTTCCACCCCTCCCCCTTTTCTCATTTTCATTGTTCCAGATCCTGCTTCCTCAGGTTACCTGCCTTCCAATTCATTGCAAGGAGCAATCTGAAAGGGAAGGGACATTTTTGAAGTGAGGAAAGGAAATAGGCTTTTAAGTTCTAATTGTCAGATTCTCTCCTCAGTGATAACCCAGACATCTGTCACTTCAATTAGTCTTTTCCAAAACTGTATGTAAAGAGGTTTTATCATGTCACATATAATGAAACTGAGGATAGGAGAGATTCAGTTCTCATATGCCCGAGTTACACAACCGACAGATGCATTTTAAACTTAGAAATGATCTTTAAATTCAATTCCACTGAACCCAGAGCTCAGCACCTTTCCTTTCAAGCTGTGATCAGTGTACCTAGATCCAGGTTGAATTCTGTGGCTGGATGATCTTTGATAAGTCATCTCCTTTCACATCCCTGTATGTGAAACAAAGATGGGGCCCGAGGTTCCCTTAATATCACCGATACTCTGAGATACCCTGAATCAGCCTTAGCAAATTAGAACTCAGAGATGAGCCTCATCAGGAGATGACACTGGTGGCAAATGCTTTCTCTAAGGATTAACTGCCCTGTGTTGCTGACAGTGATTGCCAGTTCTCCAGCCCTTCTCCCAAACACCCCGCTCTCCTGTCCTAAATACTCCTGCGGCTCTCACACCGGACAGCTTTAAAGGCAGAGGGGAAGAGCACAGTATACCTGGCAAGCCCCCCTGGCCCCTGTGGAGATGGCTGCCCAGGAGTCAGGCAGAGGAAAGTCTGGAGACTTCCCCTGAAGGAAACACATCACAGTCAGCTCAGGCTCTGGGACCCTTTTGGAAAATGCTGAGTGCTGTGTAAACCAGAGGCCCAGCCTGGCTGGGCCAGATTAGATTTACTCCGGACCTATAGTTCTCCCATTTTAGCGAGCATCAGAATCATCCAGGAAGCTTGTTGAACACACTGTTGTGCCCCACCGGAGGGGTTTCTGATTTGATATTCCTGAGGTGGCCTGAGAAGTTTGCATTTCTAACAAGTTCCCAAATGATGCTAATGTTGCTGGTTCTGGGACCTTGTTTTGAGAATCCCTGCTCCAGGCCCTACTCTTAGTGTGGGCCATGGGCCAGTAGCATTGGTATCCTGTGGTGGGAGCTGGTTAGAAATGCAGAATTCAGGCCCTGCCGCAAGCTTTTGGAATCAGATGCTGCAGGCGATTTGTGTTACATTAAAGTTTGAAAAGCTCTGCTCCAGAGAGCTGAAGAAATGGTAATGGGATAGGTTCTGAGTGAGGCTTTTGGAATATGCCTTTTTATTTCTTGTCATGCCTTGTCTACATTTACATTTTGGGTGACTGAGAATTAGGATCACAGAATGTCAGTGTGAGAAGGAATTTAGAGATCATCTAATCCTTGGATGAGTCATAATATATGTTAAGGTAGAATTCAGACAACTCTAATTATGTGAGGAACTGTTAATGGTAGTAATGGAGCTCTAACCCAGACCAATTTAAATATGAATTCCTGTGACTGGGCATCCATCCTTGTGAATAGCTCCCAGTTGATTCTGATATCACAGCTCGAAATCCCTTTGTCTTACAAATAAGGAAACTGAAGCCCAGAGGGAAGTTCTTGGAGGGTAAGGGTGGACATCACACCCAGTATATACTTTGGATGGGCCACGTGTTCTGACTTCCCCAATTGTGGGTAATGACAAATCTTGCTATAATAATGGAGTCTCAGTAGTCTTTTGAACTATCTCAAATTGCTTAGCACTGAGTAGTTTTTGAGGTCTTGCAGTGATCAGACACACATCTGTCAAATCTACCTGGGCAACAGAGGAGATAGCAATGCCAATAGATGTGAGTGGTGCAGAAGCAGGGTGGAGGGCACAGAGAGGGACTATGCCACTTTGGTGGGGTGACAGGGGTTGGTAGTGTAAATGAGGGTGAGTAGTCAGGTCTCACATAGCCTAGAAGTGTTGGGATGTCACCTGTCAGGGCCACAACTCAGTCGATGGGCATGACCTTGGTTGGGGTATTTATTTCCTCCCCAGAACCTAATCGCTGTTCTCATCTGCTTTCCAGTGCCCAACCGCTGTAAAAATGTCTGCAGCCATCTCTGCCTCCTGAGACCCGAGGGATACAGCTGTGCCTGTCCCCAAGGCTCCACCTTCTTGGAGGGGAGCATGACTGAGTGTAATGCAGGTAGGGCTGCTGCCTGGACAGCCTCAGGGGCCTGGGAGAGCTGCTCTGCTTTTTTTAGTAGGCTCCCTGTTCCTGCTTCACCTCCTTCAGGAGCCAGAAGAATCCTGTGTACTGGGTTTTTTGCAGAATGGAGAGGGGGTGGCTAGAAGGAAGGACGAGAGATAGAGGAAATATGAACAGAGTGGGATCTAAGGTGTTCCGATAATTTCTGAGAATTATTTGCTAAGATCTGTAGAGATAGATTCAGTACCCCTAAATCTACAGTTGTGTTGTTTTGCAAAGACATTTTGGAAACTGAATTTTCTACAAGGCTTCCTTTTGCTTTTTCCACCCCTGAATCCATTCAGCTTTACCTGGATTCCTTCAGGTGGAGGACCAGGTTCTTGAGGTGGGGGGCCTTACAGAGTACTGAGGGGAGGGCTAGAGGATGTTTGCTGTTTTCCTCATATACTCATTTCAGGGTGACAAGTGCAAAGAACTATATTTTAAAATGTACCTGTGCTGTTGGGAGATGGAGGCTAGAATAAGAAATGCTATGGATGATCTATGCATGTCAAGACATTTCTTCAATGATTCTTAAATTAAGACGCTAATTAGTCATAACTAGTATTCAATACTTGATAAGTATGTTAAAAAAAATCATCCCGCTCTTCACCAGTGGCCCATTTTATGGCTCCCCCCTCCCCCCCAGTTTTAACCAATGGGGAAATGAAGAGGCTTAACTACCTTCTACCACCAGGGGGAGAAAGCTGTTAAACAAGGCACTATCTTTTGACTGTTCCCAACCAGGCTGAAAAGTTGGCAGGTTTATAGAATGAACTCAAGGTGAAGAAACTGCTTTCCTCTGCCTCCCTTCCCCTATCTCCACTCTTGTCCCAGTGCTACTGGGGAAATATTGGCAAGATTACAATATTTAGCAATATTTTGAACAAAGTGACAATTTAAACCTTTTGAGATTTGATCTATGCTGTAGATGGATTGTTCTGACACTATTACAATCTCACATTGAAGGAGAGATCTTGTCCAGTTTGTTACCTCATCTATTACTTTGCTCATTTACATGTTTTGCTAAGTGGATTATATTTAGATTCTCGTTTAAAAGAACTTGAACTAAAATAAGCACATTAATGATGGTAGTCATTCCATATGGGGTCTTGGTTGGGTATATCAATCAATTTATTTGATAAGTACTTACTGAGTACCTACTATGTGCTAAGCACTGTTCTAAGGGCTGGAGATAGTGAACAAAACAGACAAATCCCCTGCTCTTGTTGAGTTTATATTCTAATAGGACAATAAGAAGAGAACCCAATAAATATATGATGTCAGGTGGTAAAAGCAAAAGGAGAAAACTAAAGCAGGGTAAGAAGGATGAGGGTGTGGTAGGAATGGGATAGAGAGCTCCGGGAAGGCCTCTCTAATGAAGGGAACTCTGAGTAGAAATTCAGATTGAGGGACTATACCAGAAGGGTATTCAAACTTAAATAAACATACAGGTGGTAAATACTCATTGAATATCTTCTAGGTGTAAGACAAGGAAATACCAATGACCTATCAGGCACGTCCAAGGAGTACGTAGGGCCTGAGCTGGAGCAGGGACCCAGAGTAAGGGCAATTTTGGAAGACTTGAAAAATAAGATTTCTAACCAGCTGTCTGTGAAGCATCTCCATGTCTGTATCTATGTATCTGTCTGTTCATTGATTGATGGTTCACGGATGATTTGAAGCCTTTAGTTGAAGTTTGGAAGTGTGTCTAATTGAAGTCTTGATTTTAATGGGGTTCACAGAAGAGAATTCTGAACACTTCAAATGAGAAGGGAATGTCCTAAGAGATTTCTTGACTACCATTTCTTTGAACTATTGATGTATGTTCTGGAGTCTAGTATCTCTCCACTGTTTTGGGGGGGAAATGATATACATTGCCCCTTTCTTTTCACCAAATATGTTACTCTCCAAGACTTTATTATTGATAAGGAAATTTATCTGACTTAAGGGAAAGGTAACATTTTGATAGGAAGACTAACTAGCTGCCCTGCCCCCAACCCCCTGACCCCACCCTCTGACCCTGGGCTGGAAGCAGGTTTGCATGGTGTGGGTGCTCTGCTGAGTATGGCTCACTAACACGTGCATGGCTTTCCCTTTCTGCAGCTGTGGAAAATGCTATGGTCATGCCCCCCCCATGCAGGTGTATGCACGGAGGAAATTGCTATTTTGATGAGAATGATCTCCCCAAATGCAAGTAAGTCTGAATGCTGAGCTCCGAGCTGTAGGATTTGCCTTTTCTGAGGGAATTCAAGACCTTAAAGTAGCCAGAGAAACAAGGACAGGAACCTTGCCAGTTCACTAATTGTCCCATCTTTTTTTAAAAAAATATACCTTTATTGATTTCAGAGAGAGGAAGAGAGAGAGAAACATCAATGATGAGAGAGTCTTCATTGATCGGCTGCCCCCTGCACACCCCCAACGGGGCATTGAGCCCACAACCTGGGCATGTGCCCCAACTGGGAATCGAACCTCGATCTCTTGGATCCTAGGTCGATGCTCAACCCCTGAGTCACGTCCGGCCGGGCTAACTGTCCCATTTTAACCAGCGTGCCCTCCCTGGGGGAATCCACAGAGAACTAATGCAGTGCTTCTCAAACTGTACCACCCATAAGAACCACCTGAGATCTGGACCAAATGCCCATCTTACTTTACTCATGGGAATTCTGCATTTCTAACAAGCTCCCAGGAGGTACCGCAGAATTGTGGGCCACGCTTTGGGGGATCGAGGAGGTAGAGAAATGACAACTAGCACATTTTCCTACACACCTGGTCTTGATGATTACAACTGGATTGTGCGAGAGCGGGTGCCGGCAGAGCTGTTTCAAGACAAGGCACACGATGAGCAGAGACTGAGCTCAGGACTTGGGAAGGAGAGAATTACTGAGAAAGCTCTAACACAGAACATGATAGAGGTCTTTAAAGAATATTTAATGAAAGCACATCAAAGGAAAGAGCGCAATCATGGTTTCCATTTTTACTCTTAAAGAAAAAAAATTCCGTGGATTAGAGGAGACACCAGTAGGTTTATTTGATGAGGTTGACCTTGCAGGTGCCACAGCTATTCCGTTGAAAGTGAATTTCCAAAGTCGGATTAGTGTTCATTCTGCTCCTCACCTCTGCGCAGAGTAAACAAAAGTCATGCAGGATACATTGTCTGTTCAACACATAATTTACTCAGCCACACTTCTACCTCAAGATGTGCTTATAAAATTACAATGGATGCCTAAGAAGGCAACACTTTGTGAACAATTCTTCTTTTACTTTCAGGTGTCCCAGTGGCTACATGGGAAATTACTGTGAAATAGGGCTTTCGAAAGGCATTCCTCCAGGAACAAGTAAGTTTTAAGAATATGAGTCATCTGGACGTACTTCACTGTTCCTAAATCGAGTGCTGTTTATATTCTGTGTGACCCAGTCTTTGAAGAATGAACGGTTCCAGTCCCCAGCTACTAGAGCTAAGACTGGCTCCTCTCCCCGGGTGCGGTGGCTCGTGCCTGTGGTCCCAGCTACTCGGGAGGCTGAGGCTGGAGGATCGCTGGAGTCCAGGAGTTCTGGGCTGTTGTTTGCTATGCCGATTGGGTGTCCGCACTAAGTTTGGCATCAACCTTGGTGACCTCCTGGGAGCGGGGGACCACCCGGTTGCCTAAGGAAGGGTGAACCGGCCCAGGTCAGAAATGGAGCAGGTCAAAACTCCCGTGCTGATCAGTAGTGGGATCGCGCCTGTGAATAGCCGCTGCCCTCCAGCCTGGGCAACATAGTGAGACCTCGTCTCCAAAACAACAACAAAGACACCCAACACACAAAACACTGGCTCTTCTCAATATGTTCGTCTCTTCTTCCCTCCTCGATGGCAGCAATGGCCGTGCTGTTGACAGTCATCCTGATCATCATAATTGGAGCTCTGGCAACGTTAGGATTTTTCCACTACAGGAAAACTGGCTCCCTTCTGCCCTCTCTGCCCAAGCTGCCAAGGTCAGTTTCGTTACGTGGAGCACTGATTTTAGAAGCCTGTGCGATGTGACCATGTGAAAACAATGAACTTAGTTTTTTGTTTTTTAAGTTAAAAAAGCAGACACAGAAAGTAGTGAACTTAAAGCAGTCATTTCACATCACAACTTCGTAATTAAGTGCTTCTTTGAAGCCTGAATGCGAATCACATTTTATCATCCAAGTGGCTGTGCCTACTGGTGGGCTCTCAGGTTAAACAGGCTGGAGAACAGGCCGTGTGATGGGCCAGGCTCTACTCCCGTGAGCGTCAGGCTGGCCCTCTCTTAGATCCAAGCTTCAACACTTCCAGGCAGCTAAGGGAACTCACTAGCATATTTGACGTGTAAATTCTGAGTGGGAACCCAGCATTTTCTTTCAGTAAGACTTCTCAGTGTGGAGGAAAGGGTATTACTATTGCAGAAGGTGGTTACAAAAAACAGCAACACTGTTTCGATGACTTCTTTTCAGCTTAAGCAGTCTTGTCAAATCCTCTGACACCGGAAATGGGGTGACCTTCAGATCAGGGGCTGATATTAACATGGATATTGGAGTGGCTGGTTTTGGGCCCGAGTCTGCTATTGACAGAGCAATGGTGATGGTGAGTGTGGTTTCACAAAGACTGAAGGTTGTCATTTTTACTGTTTTATGAAAGAAACACTTTTTATAAAGAATAAAATTAACCTTGGAGAAAAAAGACGGTATGCCTCCCGAATAAACTCTTCACTGCACAAAGTTAGGAAACATTAGGTGTGCTGCAGAAATGTATCTAAAAATAGTAATACAATTGAAACTTACCCTTGCTCTATGCCACACGATTGAATTGGAATCCTAACAGTCTTAAGTTTAATTGAAACCTTAAACAGTCTTATGATTTTTGGGAGGAGAGGGAGAGATGATAAAAGAGAACTTTTATTTTGAGAACTTTTAATTTGATGACCTTTTGTATCTTTAAAGGAAGGAGTAGAGAACTGTATGCTCTCTAGTGTTGTTTATTTCCCCACTAATGTATAGTGATGGAATAAACAGTGGTTTTTAGAGTCAGTGTTTGGTTCAAATAACAACTCTACCACCTTCTAAATATGTAACAATAGGCACGGAGATTGATCTCTCTGACCCTCACTGCCCTCATCTGTAAAATGGGTACAATAATGCCTCCTGTGAGGACCAAAAGGCTATTTCATGAATGGACTAGTACAGGATAATCACTATAGGAAAATTATTTTCAATATCTGCCTTTCCCCCCAAGCTTTCATTTTTGCCCTGCCTGCAAGCACAATATTCTTCTTTCCCCCTCCCTCCTCTCTTCTTTGCTCTTTTCCCACCACCCACCTTTTTCTCTGTTGTTCAAACCCAATCCCCAAGTGTTAAGGTGCTATAGATATAGGAAGAGTGTTTCCATTTTCTTGAGCTGATTGATTAGTGCATTATGTTACTTTATATCAGTGATTTTTCCACTGCTGCAAAGAATTTTTAAAACATGCACCACCTGACTATTTAGTCAGGGGCACTGACCTCTTTTACCTTAGATTGTAAAATAAAAAAATGACAACAGCCAACACAATAGCTGTTTAGTGTGAATGAATCAAAATCATACTATTTTTTTTGTCAGATCCACAAAAAATGTATTTTTCAGTGTCCCACAGAATTTTAGTAATTAGTTTATGTGTGCCACGAGATGAAAAAGGTTGAAAATCGCTGCTTTACACAATGGTTTGCCATGTGGAGGTCCTGTGTCTCTGCTGGGTTGATTTATTTATTTGTGTTTGCCATTTTGGGGGGGGGGGGTACATTTGACGTAGCACCTAGCATGCATCTAGGCAGGAGGAGAGCACCTTCCTCTGTGTGAACCTGCTCAGTGAGGTATGATCTTTCTTTCCTTTATCAGAGTGATCACTTTACCATGGAGATGGGGAAGCAGCCCATAGTCTTTGAAAACCCAATGTATGCAACCAGGGACAGTGCTGTCAAAGAGGCTCAGCAAAGCCAGGTGAGAAGTTGCACAGGCCTTTCTCTCAGGTGCCACTACTGCTGGATCTTGTTCTATGAAATTATGAAGCCCTCTTAGGGCTCTAACCTTCCCTCACATGGAAGGAAGCACGTGGTCCAATCCTCAGCTTCACTTTCTGCAGTAACAAGACTGACCCAAGGACATGAGACCTGAATGTAATCAGAATCCTGTTTTGTTGCACAGTTGTTGAGGTTTGACAACCGTTTTGGGGGTGCTGACCAAGAACCTTTTCATTCTGAGTGGTCATTCTAAGCAAGAGGACCCCTTCTGCGTCCATTCAGAGGCTTGGCAAACATAGTGCCCGACTCATGCTGCTCCCTGTAAATATTAGTGAAATGAATGAACGAATGATTGCCAGGTCATCATGCAGAGATTTGGGGGGCTGGCTGTACCCAAATGTGTGATTTGAGGTGACCTCTCTATATTTGCCGTTCTCATACTTTTCTGAAAAGTAAAAACATCTCCAGCGTTGAGAGGCAGATATCTAAATTTCTTTTGGTAAAGCCCACTACGCCCTTATCTTGCAGAGGAGCAGGGAGATGTGGAGGGAAACACTTTCCATTAGGTCAAGGTCAATAGCCCAACACCACTTCCAGTGCCTGTCAACGGATAGCCTATACTTCCTTTGTCAAAGCCACTACGGCCTCAGAGAAAAACAGTTTTATTGTTAGCTCCTGAACTTCTTTTGTACTCGCAAGGTATCGGTACAAGATAGAAATGTTTATTTTACAAATAGCTTTCTTAAGATCAGAAATATTTGAATCTTGAAAGCATTTCACCTAATCCTTTGATATCCAGATAGCAAATTAGTCACATGATAACATAGATATGACATTTAATTTGGCATTTTCACTTGAAATAAAATGAGGCCATGTTTACAAACACATACCCAAGTTTGAGAAGAAACGAAGCAGTGAATATAAAAATATAGGAAAAGGAGTGAATTTCTATCCTGTAGTTTATTGATTATATATCCATGGTAATTTGGGTTTAAGAAGGAATGTCTAGAGGAGTGTTAATTCCATTATGCCTCATTTAAAAAATTCAACCCCTGGTAGTTACAGAATAGCCACAGATGTTAATTACAGCATAGGGAAGGTAGCCAATAATATAATAACTATGTATGGGGCCAGGTGGGTACTTGAAACATTGGGGACTACTGTGTAAAGTACATGATCTTATAACCACTATGCTGTACATCTGAAACTAATATAGAATAATATCGAATGTAAACTGTAGTCAAAAAAACTTTATATAAATTTAAGCCCTGTTAAGCAGTCCTCTGAAATTATTAATTTTATTCTAAATATCCAAAGGTAAGATTCTTAGTTCACCAATGAGTTGGGGAATAATTTATGCTGTTCTCCTAGGATTTTGGCTGGTTGTGTACAACCAGAATATCTTTTACCCAAAATTATGGTCAACATTGGGAATAAGGGGGCATAGAGAAGATAATAGAAACTGTTGTTACTAAGTGAAAGTGTGACCAGTGGTGGATGTACTTGCTTCCCAGGACTAAGGCATGAGATGGACGACTCAGTAGCTGGTGCTCCTGATTTGGGGGAGATTGGGAATAGTTTCTGTTCCTGGGCCCTGAGTTTCATATAATGAAACTGGTGCCTGAACAAGTCTGTGGGAAAAACAGAACCAAAGACTCGATAAGAACTGTTACAGCAAAAATTCTTTCAACACTGGATAATGGCCTCTAATATTTACACAGGTGACTGCATCTGAAAATGTAGATAACAAGAACTATGAAAGTCCCGTGAACCCTGCTGAGGTAGCTCCAGACACAAAGTCAGCTTCTGCAAGTGCTGATGGAACTCAGGTAATGGGCTACCCCCTGAAATGATAGGGAATTTGGAGAGGACTTTGGAATTGCTGGGTTTATTTATCCTAGGCAAACTAAGGAGACCTCAGTGGACTCACAGATCCCAAGATGTGTAGACAGTGAGGAAAGATAATGTTTAAAAAATCCTAAGTTGAAATTTTCCCCACCAAATAAATCTACATCCTAACACTGAGATGGGAATGATGCTCCTTGTGACCTGGGAGATCACGCAGAGAAGGGCAACAGGTTTTGGATCCAGCATCTTCAGACCAGAGGCATTTAATTTGAGAAAATGACTTAATGTGAATAAAGGACTCACTGTGTCAAGGATACATACACATAGAAGACCCTTTCCTTTCCTGTGTAATGCAGTTTTTCCACAGTATACATCTTTGTTCCCTTAACGGTTTGCCATCCTTAGTTCTACTGCTGTCACCTATCTTCACCACTAGATGGCACTAATTCATACCCTCTTCATCTATCTGTCCATGCATCTCACTGTTCAGCCAACATTATTGCCCTCAGTGTGCCAGGCACAGTGTTTAATCCTGGAGATTAAAAAAAATAACCCCACACTAGATAGAGCTTCTCTACCACTCCTACAGGTCCCTCAAAATTTTTAGATTATTTGGTCTGCAGAGAGAAATTCAATAAATAAATTCATGTAAAACTTTGTATTGACGGATAATATATCACTAGTTTTAATGGACACATAAGAAGGTTTGTAAGATCTAGCTGCTTGATTCTGGGCAAACTCTTTTTCCTCTGGGCACTAGAGTCCTTAATGCTTCTCCTTGAGGGCACTGTTGGCATATTGGTTGGGATGGTTCTTTGCGGTATAAAACTATTCTTGGCATTCCAGGACATTTTAGAATTCCTGGCCCCTGTCCACTAACTGTGTCCCCAATGCACTGTGATCCCAGGTACCCCCATCCCCACTTCCCAGTTGAGAACAATAGGATCTGGGATGTCTCAGTTCTAAGGTTCTATGTCTTCTGTGAAATGATACAAAGAAACACAAGTCTAAGGGTAGTTAGAAATCTTACCACTTTATAAAACCCTTATTTCTCAAACTACCTGATCTATAAACAGAACTGGCATTTGCAGAGTTAACTTGGAAGTCATTTTGGATTTTCAAGTTCTTCAGACATTGGTTTCTGTTCCATTTGCTCAGGTCAAAATAAAAGTAGTAGGGGCACTTGGTTAGGATCACCCTAGGTTGACATAAATGTGCCAAAGACACTCAGGAATGTATCTTTCATCAGTAAATCTGCTCAAAGGACTCAAAGTTAGGAACATGAATTCCTGTAACTCAGTTCTGTCATTTTCTAAAAGTCATGCTGACATGCATTGCATTTCCCAAGTAGATAAAAATGAAAATCGTCATCATTTCTTTGGTTAGTAATGGCTTAGTTCCAAGTAGCCATTCCATACTGAAGCAATGACTTTTAAGAGTTTTTGCCTTTCCCATTTAAGTATAAGCTTCCAGAGGTTGGTCACTGACACGATTGTCTTCATCTTCCCCTTGGTGGTAACCGTATGTAAAGTAGGTGCACACTTAAATGTGTATTAACAGGAATGGCCTCTTCTCCTGTAGTCATGTGCTCCCCACTTATTTTCACAAAGCAAGAGGTACCCCATAAAAGCTACCCAATAGAGAAGGCTGACTATTTCCCATCTATTGTTCCCTGTCCCTTTTCACCTGGCAGCCAGAGCTATGCCAGCATTGCCACCACCAGCAACTTTTCAGCAAGACAGACCACCTGTCATAGCCTAGGATGATTTCTCTCTGGGGTCTTTTGTTTATGGCCTTCTGAGTCCTACAGTCATATAGGACTCTTCTACCTACAATTTAGTCATATGATCTTCCTATGACTCTGTTTTCCCATCTGTAAAATGAAGGTAGTAAGAGCACCTGGCTCATGAATTATTGGGAAAATTAAATAGAAACTTGTAAAACTCTTAGAATAGTCCCTGACTCATAGCAAGCTCTCAGGAAATGTTAGTTGTGTTTGTTATCACTGTTATTACTATGATTATAGGCGGAAATGGTGAGGGAAGATGGGATATGCTTGAGTTGACCAAGGATCAAGATGTCACTTTACGAAATGAGAGTTACAATCTGGCTTTTTCTTTAAAATTTCAGGCAGCCCCCAAAGAAACCTCTTGCCTGTCTCTGTCAAAGCTTCTAGATATTAATGGATACAGATTCTATGAGCTACACACTTCACACCAAAGAAATATTTTTAAATTATTCAGTGAAAAGAGCTCAGAGAGTTTTAGTTACTGTTCAGGGACCATCAGAAGAAGAATTGAACAATTTACCACATGGGCCAGGTCACATGGTCCTAGCTCCCAAATTGCTTTTTCCTTCAGTAAGAAAAAATTTTAAAACCTAGATGGGGGGGCAGGGGAGCCCATAAAAAATCTCTGAACGTTTTCTTTTTTAAAATTTAAATATGTCTTTATTGGTTTCAGAGAGAGAAGGGAGAGGGAGAGAGAGATAGAAACATCAGTGATGAGAGAGGCATTGATCAGCTGCCTCTTGCACGCCCCCTACTGGGGATCGAGCCCACAACTCAGGCATGTGTCCTGACCGGCAATCGAACCGCGATCTTCTGGATCCTAGGCTGATGCTCAACCGCTGAGCCAGGCCGGCCAGTTTTCTGATTCCCCTTTTTCATTTAGGCAACAAAGTGGAATATCTTCAAACGAAAACTGAAACAAACTACCAACTTCGAAAACCCAATCTACGCAGAGGTAATTTTTAACAACTTTTCTTAGCACTGGCATTCCTTCTTAGCAATAACTTGCTTGGCTAAATTGGATATACAATCAGAATATTCTGAGCAAACTGGCAAAGGTTCGTCTTCTTTACACAAAACTGTTTCCCGTCACGTTGGGGGAATCAATGGCTAATTCATGTTTCCTTGTGGTCTCAGATGGAGGGTGAGCAAAAGGAAAGTGCTGCTGGGGCTCCTCCTCTGCCCCCGTCCCCTTCTCCCCCTACTAAAGCTCAAACGAAAAGGACCCCAGCTCCTGCCTATTCTGCGACAGAAGACACTTTTAAAGACACAGCAACCCTTGTTAAAGAAGACTCCGAGATATAGCTGTGCTACAGTTATTTAGGGAATAATCAGAAACACACTTTTGCACATGTATTTTTTACAAACAGATGAAAAAAAGTTAACGCTCAGTACTTTATTAAAAAAGTATATTTTTTCCCCTGTTCACCTGTAGTTGGAAGTGTCTGGAAACTATGCCTGTGTGTCTTTTTTCTTTTTTCTTTTTACTTAATGCCATCTCATATTTTTACAAATAATTATCACAATGTACTATGTGTATATCTTTGCACTGAACAGCTCTATCTAAAGGTAATGCTATAAATATATTGTACATTTGTAAATTCGGGAAAGATGATCACATCATTAAATTTGCTAATGAAACTACCTGCTGAACTGGTTGGTGGTCATCACCATAAATGATCCAACAGGGAAAGGAATTGACTTGGGGTCCTTAGCAGGTCTAAAGAGGAGGCACCACTCGTGTTCCCTGTAGAATTACCCAGGAAGGGAATCCAGGTCCCACTCTTGGGTTTGTTTTTACACATCAGCACTTAATTAATGTTCAATATCACAAGTAACCTGATTAATAGGTATATTGATAGAGGGCACTGTGTGTTGTACAGACAGCTGGGTGGATTTGACTATAGACACCTCAGATGATGCAGAAGTTGGAAAGCGCGATTCAGTTTCACCCTTCTGAGTATTTGCATTGTCTCACCAGAACACTGTTCCATGAGTATCTCACTAGTTGCCAAGGCAACATTTTTATTTGTAATATCTGTGAAAAAAAATCCCACATCATTAAGTACAAGTTAGTTTGTAAAGAGTTTTTTCTAATTGAATGACCTGTTTCACTTGATGGACCACTGGGCGATTCACGTCCTTGCCTCACATCCCAGGTGGTCAGCTACCCTGGAAACTGGAGCTCAGTAGCTGAGTTATTAAAACCAAATCTGTGTCTTCATAAAGCTCGGTGAGAAATGAATAGTGGTTAAGCAGAGCCTCAAATATGTTTTTGTTTCTGTGTGCGAAAATATCACTATAATAGCTATTTATTTCCTAAGTTGAACATGAATAGAAAGGGAAACTGTTCTTATTGAGCCTTTTTTTAAGGTCCTTTGGCTAAATCATACATTTATATCAGTGAACTGTAGAGTCCAGCTCTTCTCTTGAGTAATGGTATAGTCTCTACAGCCAGTACCATGGCAGGAATATTCAATTTTCATAAGTAGCATTCCTGGTCCTCTGTGCTGATATATTGCACATTTTAAAAACAATGAATGAATGAATGAATGAATGAATGAATGAATGGATGGATGGATGAATGAATGAAACATGTACTACTGATTATTTTATTCCTGAGTTCTCAGAGTATTTGTTGCTCACATTTTGAGTGCTCATTGTAATTACTTTGAAATGTATTTTGATTAGAAAAGCAAATGGAAATGATGCTGCTGAAAAATTTCTAATAAATGTGTATTTTATCAGACTTCTTTTGTGCACTTCTTAAGCCTGGGTCATGAATTTTGCATAGATTTTGCTGTGCAGAGAGCTTGAGGCGTTGAGTGCTGGGGAACCCAGGAAAGGGTTCAAGCAGAGGCAGAAGGATTTCCAGAGCATTCAGCCCTAGCAGGCCCAGCAGGGTGATCTCAGAAAGAAGAGTAAACCAACTTACGAGAGGCTTCCTCTAGCTTCCCACCTGAACTCTCTGGTGGGCAGCCCCTTTAACTGTCTTGCCTTTCAAAGTCAAGTTCCATTGCCTTTTTCTTATACCCTAGGCCCCAAACCAGGGTCCCCATTTTGGATCTAATGGTTCTACCCACTGCAGAGGGTTGTGGTAATGGTCATAGCTGGAGAAGGTTTGATTCAGAACTGGGATTCAGCTTCAGGGGTGTATTTTGATGTCTTAACTCTGGGGTGTGAGGGCCGTGTCAGAAACTGTATACTGAGAGTGAAAGGCAGCTGAGAGATCCTGTGCTTGAAAATGGTTGCAACTCCCAGCTTTGTTATTATTCTGGAGAACTTCTTTTATGAGAGTTTCCTGCTTAAGTTCATTTCAGGGTCTACCCCAGGAAGGAGTCGGAAGGCCTGCTGCTGTGGTCCCTTCCTCTGGCACGGGATTGGAGTGTGAGAGCCACGGGCCGGCCCCTGGTTGGCTCTCCCAGTGAGGACTGTGCCCTGCCTGGAGCTCCTTAGCCACAGCAGCTGTCCAGTTCTGCCAGGGGGAGAACAGGGCACTATTTAGGGGACTGAAAAGCTGATGCTGCTTATCATTCCATCACACGAAGCAGGAGCAATTTTACTAGCAGACGTGTATTCTACTGCACACTGTAAAATCACAGCCACAGCCGATATGGCCACAGAGAGCAGTCACACCAACTAGTCACCTGCTTCCAGGGTTTCCTGATGACCATTTTTTTCCTATTCGCTCACCCAGTCACACACATACTTACTGTGTTCTACCAGCACTCAGTTGCAGACAAACATAATTTTCCATTGTTTGAAAGTTAAACTTGAATTTATTTTTAATTGGGGTAAAATACATGTTATCTGTAGCCTCATTTTGTTTTTGTTTTTCAAGATGCCCTTAGAAGGCTGCTTATGATTACTTCTCCACATGGGTCTAGGCTCTGATGTTTAGGGGGCAAAGCCACCAAAGTTAATACCTTAAGTAAATGGCCATCAAATCCGGGTTTACAAGTCAAATTTTGGATTTTGGAACGTGACCTAGAGTTGGAGTCAGGGCTCTTAACTAGCTGGCTGACCTTGTGCAAACTGCCAGCTTCTCTAAACTTTTTTTTTTAACCTTAAAAAAATGGCAATAATAAACTCTATAGGGCTCTCATGAGGATAATATTTATTCATTCACTCAATAAATGTTGAGTGAGCATCTACTAGGTACCAGGGAATACTACTGAACAGTAATAGCTAAAATTTACTGAGCTCTTTACATGAAGTATCTCTTTAATCCTTCTAGGAGCCTCATATAGGAAGTACTATTTTTACCACTTTACAGATTAAAAAACAGAGATAACATAGAAAGATTCTTTGTAAATTATAAAATAAAGCACAACATGACATGTTTCAGCCCAAGATCGCGACCTAGGAAAGATTCCCCTTTATTTTCTCATTTTAATTCTGTGGCTTCCTAGGGACCTATCTGCCTAGCAACAACAATAATAATGGCAGGTATTTATTCACTATTTCTTATGTGCCAAGACCTCTTCTCAGCACTTTGCAAGTATTTTAACTCATTTAATCGTCCCAACAACTCCATGAAGTAGATCATCATCATCATCATCACCATCCCCATTTTACATATGAGGAAACTGAAGTAAGGGAAGTTAAATAACTTGCACAAGGCCTCACAGCTATTAGGTGTTGGATCTAGGACCCTACCTTAGGCCGGTCCCTGGTGTGCACTCCCTGCCACATTGAGTTCTAACAGGTGGGCAAGGAAATCTCCCGCCCTCACCCACGCAGACCCACTCCCTCTCCGTCCCTGTTCTACTCTGCTCTTACTAGCAAGAGCAGCAGCTTCCTACGCCTAAAGCCTTTCTTAACTGCCATCAGAATGTCCTGTACAAAGGAAGCCTTCAGTGAGTCATATTTTATTTAGAGCAGAGAAATTAATTCTGGCCCACATGCATTACTATCGTGCCTCCAGTTAACATGAATGCAATGGAATAAAAGCCCTTGGAGGAGGGCACTTCAGTCGCACAAGGGACCTCCCTGTGCTAGACTGGCTCTGGGGGCTCTTTCCCCAGTTGGGTGCTGGCTTCTCCAGCTATGAATGACCAAGCCAGCCCCGGCTAGCTGTGCCGCCAGCATTAACTTTTCCTTTGCACGGGTTGTTAGTATTTAAATATATAACTAGCCAATGCCTTGGTTTATTCTGTGGAGAAATAAATCTGCCAGGACAGGCTGATTCTTAGTGGTCTGCCTCCTGTTGTGCCCAATCACGCAAGATTCTTGTTCCTGGGAAACAAAACAGAAAATTGTGAAAGGGAGCTCCGATGATTTTTTTCTGAGCTCTGCTTCAAAACGGAAGGTACAAACAGCTCAGTTGGCTAACCTACCCGAATGTTTATTTGTAATTTCCTGGGCAGGTCTCTCTTTAGTCACTCTCACAGACCTTCCAAGGTCCCACCTCCATTCTAAGTCTTGTCACACATTATAATAGTCCTCCCAGGATCTCACTGTGTGGGTATATCGGGGGGCAGTGGTAAGCTTTCACTCCTATATCCATGGCCCCTAACACTGCACCTGCCACTTAACAGGTGCTGAATAAACATTAACTAAGTAAATAAATACAGTCATGCAACGATTGACACTGGGGATATGTTCTGAGAAATTCATTGTCAGGCGATTTCGTCATTGTGTGAACATCACAGAATGCACTTACACAAACCTAGATGGGGTAGCCTGTTGCTCCTGGGCTGCAAGCCTGCACAGCATATTACGGTACAAACACGAAATTAAATCAAGCACAAGAGAAAATGATGCAATAAGGAGACACGGGGAAGATGTATGGTGGCTGCTGGTGTATCACAGCGGACTTACAGCAAATTTTTTTTTTTATAAGTAAAAAGAGTACACTCCAAATAATGACAAAAACTATAGTATAGTAAATACATAAACCAGTAATGCAGCCATTTATTATTATTAACAACTACTATGTACTGTCCATAGTTGTATGTGCTACTTTTATGTGACTGGCGTGCAGTAGGTTCGTCTACACCAGTGTCACCACAAACACGTGAGTAATGTGGCAGTGTCACCACAAACACGTGAGTAATGTGTGGCGCTATGATGTTAGGATGGCTGCGATGTTACCAGGCCATCGGAAACTTTCAGCTTTATTATAATCTTCCAGGACTACATTGTTATGTGGCTCATGACTGTAAAAAATACTTTAAGGCTAAGGCAAGAATGAAATCCTCTCGATGAGCCTGGAGCCTGCAGAGAGAGGTGACGATGTCAGGGGCACACATTTCCCCGGCTCTCCTCGGGGCTCAGGGCGTAGTGCATGTGATGCCATTCTCGTCACCACAGGCACCATTTAAATTCATATCTTGACTTTTTTCTTCTGAGCTCCTGGGAACTCCTGGGGTTTATAAAGGCTTTTCATGGAATAGAATGGTCAAATGTTGTTTAAAAGACACCTGAGGAGTTAGCGTCACGCCATTCCAGAAAGGCTGCTGAGAGGAAAGGAGCCATTGCTGAAAGTCCACCTGGATGCAGATGGCCAAGCTCCACCTCCCGTGTCACTTAATCCCTAAAACTTACCAGCGATCCTACAGAACAGGACTGCTGAGAGCCACTCACGAAGCCACTCTGGGTCTGGCCTTTTGAGCCCAGAGCTGACGTCCACCAAGCAGTCGGCATGCGACGTTCTGTGCATAGTACTGGTCTTGGTTCCTCTTTAAGTGTCTCTGCTGTTTCTTTAACTCAGTGACTAGTGCATGTGTGTCTCATACTGGGTCGCAAAAAGAATTTATGTAGTTTAAAATTTTTGGTATAAAATACGCCAATTATTTCGATTTCAGGTAATAGCTTTCAAGTGAATTAATCACTCTAAATGTTTTATTTCAAGATGGAACTATCTATACAAGGACTCACTCGTCTGACAATGACTGGTTCTTGAGGCTTCAACGAGGCTTGAGAAAACCTCTCATTAATTAGATCCATGGAGGCTGCGGCCAGAAAGATAGCCCTGGTTCACATATGACCCACAGTTCCCAGCCTTCCTGCCTCTTCTACCCTCCCTTCAACTTGGAGAAAATGTGGGGTCTCTTGAGAGTCAGTGAGTTCAGAAGACAGGAAAGGGAACTACAGCCCGGGGCCATTGAACCCAGGTTTTTGATCCCATCTGCGGTGGGTGCCGGGAGTTGGGGAGCTCTGGCTTCCAGTTGACCAAGCCCAGGGGTGAAGACATGGACTCAGGCATCAGAGAGCCTGGCTTGGAATCCTAGTTTCATTACTTAACCAGCATATTCTTGGGTCGTGTTATTTAATCTCTAGGCACCTCAGGTTTTTCACTGAGTAAAATGGGGACGGGACAGTAGCAGGCCTCTGGGCGAGGATGGAAACGAATGAGGTGATGCGCAGAACGTAGCTCCATGAGGACAGTGACTGTTTTTATTTGTGCTGTAGCCCCAGTGCTCACTGATCCCGGTGCGCGAGTACTGCTGAATAAGCGATGCAGGTAAACCGCTCAGCCCAGGGCCTGGAGCCCCGCCTGAGGCCCTCCCCACCTGAACGTCCGCGGGCGCGCTCCTGGGAGGGCCGAAGCGGTCAGCCCTCGCGCTTGATCCTGAGTTGATGTGGCTGCCTGCCTTCTACGGCTCAGCCAGAGGACAGACAGATCTCTGCAGGGCGTCTGTGGGATGGGGCAGCAGGTCTAATGCCGGTGCCCGGGTCCTGCTCAGGAGTAGGCCAGCCTGAGAGGGGGGACTGGCTGAGGGATTTCAAACAGCGGGAGTCTTGGAATGCTTGAGGGGGGCATTAGGTCCTGGGGGAGGGGTGCGTAGGAGAGATGGCCCGAAGCCAAACACACAACGTGCTTGGTTTGTTTTAGGAACTTTCCCAGGACCAGCCCTGGGCCCAGGAAGGGAGAAAGATGTTTCCTTTTTTTTTTCTTTTTTCTATATTCCCCTCCCTCTTGGTTGTGTGGCTTCTGTAGCCAAATCACTGAACAGAGCCGACGACACTTAGCTGTACAGCTGAGTCACACTGGGTTCAGTGGGCTCTTGCCACTGGAGAGGGACCAGAACTGCCATTTGACACATTGATTCCATGAGAAATTTATTTTCAGTTCCAAACATATGATTAATGGGATAGGTCTCAGAATGAGGCCCATTCTGTACCCCGTCCTGGATTTGTCCAGACAAATCAGGGCTTGTTTTTTGGGGGGGAGGAGGGCATTGGGGAATTCTGTTTGCATGATAAAGACCTGGCAGGCCCCCAGGAGAGTGAAGGCAGCCCTGACAGTCAGCCCCACAGCAGGAAATGAATTCTTTGATAAATTGGAGGGGTGCAAACCAGACGCCAAAGACACACCTGCTCCTTAACATTCTAGAAAGTGTCCTAGTAGGAGAACTCACTTGGAAAGCAAATGAGGACACACCAGCTAGTCTGGAGGCTCACTGAGTTCCAGCAGCAAGAATATCCTGAGAGTGACCATCTGAGCTTTCTTTTTAAAAATAAAAATAAAAAAATATTTATTGATTTTAGAGAGAGGAAAGGAGAGGGAGAGAGAGAAATAGAAACATCAGTGATGAGAGAGTCATTAATCAGCTGCAGCCTGCAACCCGGGCATGAGCCCTGACCGGGAATCGAACCCTGATCGCCTGGATCCTAGGTTGATGCTCAACCTCTGAGCTATCCCCGGCCGGGCTCAGCTTTCATGTTCTCTCCCAGCCGGGCTCCTAAAGGGCCCTGGCACACGCCTGGGGAAATGGGCAAAGAAGGCCAAGGAAAGATGCGTAACACTTTGGGTATTAAAGAAACCCAGAGAAGGAAGTCCTTTCTAAGGTATCCCATCAAAGATTTATCATGCGGGTGGGCGGGGACCTCTCCACTGGGACAGCGGGTACTGGGGCCTGTCAGGGCTGGGAAGGGGGGATGACGGGCAGATCACTCTTCAGCACTGGAGGACTGATCTGGCCACCTGAAGGGGTGAGGGTGCTGGAGAGAGGCCATGGGTCCCTGCAGTCTCCCGGCTGCCTGAAGGACCCAGAGCCTCACCCACCCAGCTTGAGTGCAGACTGGGCTCCTATCAGAAATGGAACTACTCTGATAAAGAGGCCTCTGGAATACACTGCTTTTGAAATGTGGGGATTTACCCATGGATTTCAGCTTGGTGTCTCCTCCCACCTCCCCTCTAACGAGGAAGAGAAAAGAAGGGAATGAGGAGCAGGTCGAGGGGTGAAAATGTTAATGGACCAACAGGTTACATAAAGCAGAACTGTGTCCAGTTGGCTCCTGATGCCCTTTGTCAGCCGCAGCAAACTAATTTGACAGAGTTTTACCTGAAGGGCAGCCAGATCACTTCCCACTGCCTCCTTCCCCTCTTCTGCCTTTAGTAAGAATGCTAGGAATTGTTGCCAAAGGATCAGAAAAAAAGAAATGGGACATTAGGGGGTTCACCCGATGCAGCAGAGCTCCCCACACACTGTGTGGACAGTGTGTGTCTCTAGAGCATTGCCGTTCCCTTTTACAGGCTATAAAAAATTAAATTATCTTTACGAAGCATGCCTGCATGTCCTGATTAATCCCAATAATGGAGGCTGAGTGGGAAAATTGCATAAGAGAAGTTAAAACGTATGCTCTAAACCTAAAATTAACAAGGGATTTCGACCCTGCCCACACCTTTGCCCCCACCCCATCAAGGAGAATTGTCAGAAAAAAGCCACTTGTGTCCACTGCCCAGTGGAGGCTCTAAGGCCCTGTGGCGACTCAATTGACCTTCAGGGAGAGACAAAGGGCACAGGCCAAGCATATGTCCCTCAATCAAGAGTTAGCTGTGGCCTACAGGGGTGGCAGAAGATCTTAAAGCTCCAGTGCTGGCGTGATCCTGTGTGCCCCGGAGAAGGTCATTTGTGGTCCCTGGGTTCACTTTTCCCATCTAAAAAATGTGACTCCTAATACCTGTCCCGATCTCAAAAAAGAGATAAAGTGCGAGAAACATTAAAAGGTGTTGAAGGCTCAGAGAAGGTTTTTGGGAAGGGTGGTGCCTAAGAACCAGCAGGTGCATAGCGTCTGTTTCGTACCAAAGGCAAGGTCAGGCATCAAAACCAGGAGGAGAGCGAGGGGCTGGGAGCTGGAGAATGTTGTTGGAAGGGTGTGAGTGGCAGGGCCCGGGAGGGCTTCTATTTTATTCCTGTTGGTATGGTCGTCATGCTCCATCTGACAGTAAGGCCACCTCTTCCCGGTTCTGCTCTAGCAGATAAAATATAGTCTTTGCCCCGTCTCCCGCCCCACATCCATGACTGCATCCTTGTGGCAAAAGCTTGAAATCCGTTGCTCACCAATATCAAAGCAAAGACATATCCAAAATGTGGATTCCTCTCAAAGGGTGCCAGGAATTTTGAATACGGGTGTAATTCATCTTCTAAACAGGTTTTTTTTGTTTTGTTTCTTCACCATTCAGCTGTTTGTATTAGATTTGGTTTGACAGTCAGTTCAGGCTTTATTTAAATTTGTCCCTTGCTCCATGGGCAGCTTGGGTTGGTCCATCGGTACCTGCTGGGCGCCTGCCCCCGTCCCCAGAGTGGCAGGGACAGGGAGCCTTACGCTCGTCCACGCCTTGGAAAAGCAATGGGTAATGATGCAAAGTTCTTTTTTATAATTATGTTTAGCCAGCACATTCTCCAAACTCATTGTCACATCTTGTTATAGAGACGCGCCTGCCTCCCAGGTGCCTCCCTCCAGGCCCATCTCCGGGGCGCAGGCAAACAAAGGAAGGAGTATGGCAGCCAACGTGATTACTGGGACCCGAGTGACAGGATGGAGAGGCTGTAAGGAAACGATACGCACAATTAGCGGCCTGGCAAGTTTACAGACATTACTCATTAAGCCTCCCCGTGGTTTCCCTGAATACGCCGATGGGGGCTTTGTAGCGAACTTGAGCTTTTTATACATCTTAGTGGCAATGAAAATGGAGCAACGGCGGTTGATTGACAGAACCGAGTGGTGCCCATTTATCCACCCCGAAGCTTTTGTCCGAGAGGAGGTGGAAATGTCTTCAGCACTTAGTGGCCCCAGCTCCTCCTTGAGACCCCAGCCCCCTTTCTCTCTCTTCTGAAAAGTGCTTTGGCTCCAGCACAAGAAGGTCAGTGGGAGAAACTAAGTGAAGGTCAGACCACTTTTTCTTTCTCCTCTATTTTTTGTTAGTCATGGTTAGTGGCTGAATTTTTAAAAAGATCCAAAAGCATGAAGTGGGAGACGGGAGTTCTCTTATTTGCATATTCATGTCAGACCTGTGCTGCCAGCACTCGGCGATTTCAAAGGGTGTTGCCAAGAGCCCAGCTTTGAGAGGCCTCAGCGTGTAGGGGGCCCCTGGGGCCCCTGCGTGAGGCTTTGCAAGATGGGAACACCCTGCCACGCCCCTTCTTTCTGCGGCTCCCTCGGCTTCCCCAAGTAGAATGAACAACAGCTTCTCCAAGTGGCTGGCTTCACCCATCCACGCTCCTTTCTCCAGAAGACATCTGAGCACAGTGAGCTGTGGGGGCAGGAGATGGGCAAAACTTTGGAGATGGGGGTTATTTGCCTTTAGTGCCTTGGAGTATTTCTGATCACCTTTTAAAAAAATTACATTTATCGCCTGGCTGGGCATGGCTCAGTGGTTAAGCATCCACCTAGGATCCAGGTTCGATTCCCTGTCAGGGCACATGCCCGGGTTGTGGGCTCAGTCCCCAGTGGGGGCCGTGCAGGAGGCAGCCGATCAGTGACTCTCTCATTATTGATGTTTCTCTCTCTCTCTCTCTCTCTCTCTCTCTCTCTCCCTTTCTCTCTCTGAAATCAATAAAGATATATTTTAAAAAAATACATTTATCATTGGTTGTTTGTGATCTATGTTATACTGGGTTATCCTAGGTACTAGCAGTGGTGGGGCTGGGGATGGTTTTTCATGAGACAGCGGGGACCTGTTCTTTGATGGTGAACTAGAGCCATGTTGGATTTAGATGGTCTAAAAGGAAGAATTCTCCACTAGGAAAAGCTATTAAACAAAGAAACGAGTTTTTTGCAAAACATGGTGGATTCTGATCCAGAAGTGCTACTTCTTAGAGGTAGAGGGACAGATGATGTTCCTTCCCAATGAGATAGGCCAGAACTGCAGGACCCTTACTGGGAATCCCAAGGATTTTGTGAGCATCAGGCGCCCCCTTGTGTCCAAGTGGCAGCACTGGGCTTGCATGCTTTAATTCTGACCCAAACTGAGCACAGGTGCAGCAGTAAGGAGCAGGAATCTCACTTAATTTCACTTGTTCCTTGGGGCCAGGGGATGTTGGGGGAAGTAATAGAAGTAGGAAGGGAGCCAGATTCGGGATGTGGCTTGTCTAGTCTCCTGGAAGCCTCGGTGTCCTGCCCCCAGACCACTGGGAGTAAAAGCCAACACAATGCCCATGGCCTCTTTACTCCCTGAGTGTCACTATAAGGAGACCATGTCTATATAGTGGAGAGAGGCTGGATGTGGAAATTAAAGATACTAGCGCTCAACCCTAATTTAGCCACTAGCAGACAGTGTTACCTTGCACTAAACACAATCTTTTTGATAGTAGCATTTTCCCCATGGCAGCAGGAATAAATGTATTCTGGGTTACTGTGAGGATGAGATGCATCGGCCCTTTGCCTCTTGCCTGTTCCTCAACCAAAATGTGAAATAGCTTCCTAGATCCAATTCTTTTGACACAGAATGATACAGGCTGGCTTCATGAATATGCTATTTCTGTCTATAAAAATATTATAAAGGTTTGTGGGGTTTTTTGTGGGATTTTGTGCTGGCCTCATTGATTTTAAACAGTAAATCTCTCTAAAACTTGACCCTGGAATAGCTCGCACAACCATTTCCAGTTGAGATGTGGCCATTTGCTTTTTGACAATTAAGAGAAAGAGCTGAGCTTTCAAGCCTGTGCTGTCTGCAGTCAAATGAGGTGATCCACCTGCTAATGGGCTGCCCTGGAGTTGCCAGCACAGGCCCTCCAATGGTGACAGTCATGAATAGATTTTTCCTAGTGACTCACTCCAATGTAACATCAAAATATTTTCCTAACAAGTTTCAAACGTTTTTAGATTCTACTTTTCTCTTGTTTTTATTTGGGGCAACTTTCTGTCACAGAAGAGTTCAGGTGGATTGGAAAATACTCTTCTGCCCTCTGTTTTTACTAAAGAGGGAGAAAAAGAGGAATTGGTGGTAGCCTAGGTGATAGAGTTAAATGTGAAAATATTTTACTGACTCACTTCTCTTACTGGAGCCTTAACTACTTAAAAGAAAGGGGAGCAAATCAGAACACATGAATAGACCACTTTGAAAACTTGCCTTGTGTGTGGGGAAGGGGCCGCAGGGCACCCACCAGTGTCTGATGCACCAGGACTGAGTTCCAGGTCAGTCAGGGGTGTGTGTGTGTGTGTGTGTGTGTGTGTGTGTGTGTGTGTGTGTGTGTGTGTCTTTGGGCGTGACACTCAACCTCTCCCAAATCCCTAGTTTTCTCTTCTGTAAAGTGAGGCATCATAATAGCACCTACCAAAAGATTGAGAAAATGATATCCCATAATACATTACGGAGCACATTCACGTAAAAAGTGTTCAATAAGTGGTACATCTACTATTATTCATTCACACTTTCTGCATTAACTTATTTTGGGTCCGTAATGTACCTGTTGCAAGCTTCCTTGGCAACTTACAGAAATACAGGTGGCCTTACTTCACTTCCTGCTGAAATTGAAGAGCAGTTGCTACTTTAACCACCTCGGGATGGGATGAGGAGGGAGGTCTTAAGCAATCTCGCAGCAGGACATTCTGCCAGCCCTCAGCTTGGCTCTGAAAACAAGAGGTGCTGAGGAAACGCTTGTCACCTAACTTAGAGCAGAATACAGTGTTGTTAGGAAACAGGCCAGTACTTACACATGCAAGCACCCTCCCATGCTCCTTCCAGCCAGCACACTGCTTCTGGGAGCTGAGGGGGTGTCCCAAGTGGAGTGCCCTTGGTTTGCTGTTAGTTGGAGTTTAAATGGAGACATTTGTAATTAAGAGCCATAAGTCAAGTCCTCTAAGCGATGTTTCTTTTGTCATCCCCAGGACCTCTCATTATGTTACCCCTTTTATTTGTTCTGCAGTGTTCAAGTCCATGTGATGGCCCAAGTTCAACACCCAACCACAGTATTTCCTGTGGTTTCTACAGCATTTCATTGCACCTTACTAGAATAGTACAAGAGGAAATATTGCTGTCATTATCTTGATGAAAAATAAAGATTTCAGCAAGTTTACAGTAGCACAAAAGCAAACAATGCCAGACCCACATGTCACCAAAAATGTTGTATGCGAATCTGTTCTTACACCAAGATGATTGTGATGGTTCCTTTTGACAACGATAGTTTTCATAGTTCAAAACTCTATGGAAGGCCAAACGAATCTACTTCACTGATAAAATATATAACTTCTCATTGCTGAGACTTGGGTGTTCTAAAAATAAATACTCACAGCAAGCATCTGTTGCCCTTAGCAGCGTCTGTGGCTGATGGCTGCCTCTAAGAAGCTGTCCAAAGTAGGCATGGTGGCCCTCACCGCTACCCCCAGCTCTAGGCCCAGGTAAGCTGAGTGCCCTACCTGAGCTCTGGTCTTCTTGTACCCACTTTGCAAGGTTGTTGTGTGAGAATTAAATGAGGCGATCATATATGCAAACAATTCACACAGTGCCATACATGTGGCAGTTGTTCAGCATTTGGTAATATCATCATCACCACCATTATTTCTGCAGCTCTTCAGGGATGATGATGTTTGGCTCTTAGATTTGTATTTAGTCACTTTCTGGGGTCAGTCTTCCTACTACATAACAGAACTCTCTTATCTTTCTCATAACAGGGGAAGCCTATTTCCTTGCTCTGTTGTAACCTGACAGATAATCTTGTTCAAGTCTCCCCACCTTTCAGGGCCTCTGTTCCCTTTTCTTTCAAATGAGAAAATGGGTCAACCATCTGAAGGGCCTTGCAACTCTGCCACTCTCGATTCTAACACCTTTCAAGCAAGTGAAGGCCCTGTCAGGCCAGTCTTCCCCCTTCAGACTCGGCCCCCTATAGTGACAACACCTCAGGTAGGACTCTCCACAGAGTAGGTGCTGAGGGAATGTGACCAGTGATGTTCTCCTTTTCATCACTGAGTGCCCTCTTGCAGGTCCAATCCCTTCTTATCACTTAGTAAACTTAGAAACTTAGTTCTTACTAAACTTAGAAAATTAAGAAGAACAAATGTTGCTCTTGTCCTAGGCCAGTCCATCCAAATGCCGGGCCAAGACAGGGCTGACCTGCAGCTAAGTTCTGCCAGGAACCTAAGCTCATTTTAAAAGATGCCAACAATACGAAAATAGCAATAGGTAACATTTATTGAGCACTATGCTAAGCTTTGACATGAATTCACTAATTTAATTCTTATAACTATCTAAGGAAGACACTCTTGTTATCCTCAGCCTACAGATGAGGAAACTAAAGTTTACAGAAATTAAGTAACCTGCCAATGGCAAAGCCAATCCTAAGAGAAGGGATGGTTTTTGACACCAGCAGCTCGATCCAAGAGTCTTTGTTCTTAACCACTCATGAAGCAACTCTGGACAGATTTATCACAATTTTTAACAGGTAGTCATCTGGGAAAGGTGCTTAGAGACAAGAAGGTGAACTAGATGAGCCCCTAAGGATTGCTTTTACTCCACAATTCGGCCAAACCAGTGCCACATTAATACCATCACGTAACTGTAATAAAGTACCACAGGCTGGGTGGCTTAAAAACAGAAATGTATTGTCTTCCTGTTCTGGAGGCGAGAAGGCAGAAATCAAGGTGTTGGCAGGGCCTGCTCTTCCCAAAGGCTTTGAGGGAGAATCCGCTCCAGGCTTCTCTCCCCGGCTTGCAGATAGTTGTCTTCTCCCTGCATTTCTTCACATTCATATCATATTCTATCTATGAGAGTTTGTCTCTGTGTCCAAATTTCTATTTCTATAAGGACAACAGTCATATTGGATTAGGGCCTTCCCTAATGACCCCACTTTGAGTACCTCTATCAGGACCCTGTCTCCAATTAAGATAAAATTCTGAGGTACTGGGGGTTAGGACTCCAACATATCTTTTTTGTTTGCAGGGGGTGGGGTGGGGACATGCAGTCACCCCATAACAACTCCTTTCTGTCATTTCAAAGTAATAATCAACACTGTGACCCCATTTCCCCACAGCAGGGCAGTGGTTTACTTACTGGGGAATTGTCTGAGAGGTTTAATTGTTAGAATCAAACAGGGCAACTTGGTTAATGCCTCACTTGCTACTCTTAACCAGTAGTGAAGTAAGTGGATCTCTGGGTATTCATCTCCCAAAACAGAAAGGACAGGTTTAAGAAATAAAGAAAAGGAATGTTTCGGTCAGTGTCTAACTTCTAGAAGCCCTTGGCTGTTGATGGCATGTAATGGACCCTCAGTGAATCAAACATTAGTCAGGAATTAAACATCCCCAAAAGAGAACATAATGTTTTCTAAGTGGTTTCCTAAAAATGGTTAACTAATCTCTCATGGAAGTGCAACTTATTTTCATAACCATGTGTCAATGCTTTGATGATTGCACTTGTAACTGTTGTGTTGATAAATAGCATTACACTCTTTAAGAAAAAGCTTTTATTGACTTCAGAGAGAGGAAGGAGGAGAGAGAGAAAAACATCAATAATGAGAGAGAATCATTGATCTGCTGCCTCCCCCCCACCCCCCCATGGGGACTGAGCCTGCAACCTGAGCATGCACCCTAACCAGGAATTGACCTGTGACCTCCTGGTGCGTAGGTTGATGCTCAACCACTGAGACATGCTGGCTGGGCTAGCATTACACTCTTAATAACTCCTTACAGTCAACACAATCATCTTTATCATTTTACCCAGGGTAAGGACCATTGCTGCACTAAGTTAGAGAGGGATCCAGGGTACAGGGAATACAAACGGTAACGTGGATTTAATGAAAGAACAGCAGCACCATGATTGAATGACTTTGTATGTTGGTTTAAATCAGGCACTGAAGAAGGAAATGATGGACTCATAGCTGTCTATTGCCCAAGGCTGGGCCAGATTTAAAAAGCAAACGGCGAACATTTGTTTTAAAGGTTTCTACTCTTTTGTTCACTAAATTTGAACATGTTATAGAGAAAAGCAGAGAAAAGTGTGTGGCATCTGGCACTGCTTCCATTTGTGTGAAAACAGATGCCAGGAGGACATCTATGCATCAACACCTAGCTAACATCTCAGGAAGGACACACAGGAGCTCCGAGCTAGGGATCAGAGGAAACTAGGTTTTCACTGCTTACCCTTTGCATAGTTTTATCTATTTAAACCATAATCATTAAAAAAAAGTAAGCACATGTTATGGATAACTGCACGAACACAGCTAAACTGGCCAAGGACACGAGGGTTGCAGGATCCTTGGAAGCTTGAAGAATCCTTCCAGCCTCCCCTTCCCTCTGCTGACCCTGGGGCTAACTCAGGTCACAGACTGAGTTTAGTTAAAGTTCATCTTGATGTCTACTAGCTCCCCCTGGAGCATTCATTCTCTCCTTTCTCCTTGTCACAGGCTAAAAGCTTTCAAGGCTTGAGGAAATAAAATTTCAGGCCTTGAGAGAATGAAGTGTGGGACCTCAGGCTTATTTCTTCCTCAGTCTTTAGAGACTGGAAATCTACCTATACTAGTATGTGCCATATTTCAGGAGAGCCTGCTGCCCCAAACATAGAATCTTAGGTTTGTAAGAATCTTCAAATGTCACTCAAATCAGCCACCCCGACCTCATATTGCTTGAGTCCCTTCCCAGCATCTTCACCCCAAGGGCTGTCCTTCCTGTGCTCACCCACCAGCTGTGCTTGTCATTGAGTCAGGCTCTTACTGGCAAAAGAATCCTATTAAATGGTGCTAAACTTGAACTCTATGTAACTGCCACCCAGGACCTTTGCTCTACCATTCTATGCCACCTGGAATGAGTTGAATTCCTGTTTCACAGGGAGACCCCTTCCAGTGGGCTGCCCTGTCTCCCATCAGGCTCTTCCTTCAAGAAAATGACTATAGTGTCTTCAGCTCTATTGCAGCTAACCTGGTTTTCAGATAACCTTGATCTCCTGGCCACCATCTCCAGAATGTCTGTGGCTACATGAGAGTGAGCTTCCCAGAAGTCATGGCAAAATTTTACCAGTCCTCTGAGCAGTTGCAAGTACACATAACCATCATCAACCTTGCTCTACATGTTGTTAGTTTAAAATTTAAACCAAGACCAAAGCATCATTTACTTTCTTTTTTCTCCTCGCAGGAACAGGATCCGGGGTAGGCAGTTACATCATACGTTTGCATCACACTGTTGACTCACTTTGAGTGACTGTTACAGAAAATGCCTCAATCATTTCCACAATGTGGCTCTGAATCCCATGCTTGCGTTTTTGGGAACCACAGCAAAGCCCTGGGTCTTCCCCTATATCATTTTATCTTGTTAACCCATGGTTAGAACTCACAGAAGCATTTTAGACTAGATTCTATCATCTCATGTATTCCTCTGGTGGGTTTACAAACCTGCCTCTGTGTCTTCATTTAAATCCATGATAGCCAGTGCTCCTCTCAAGGACAAAACTCAGGTCAGATTCCGTTCCGCTTCGGAGGTGAAGTGGCTGTGGGAGCAGGGGACCCCAAGGAAGATTTAAGTGCTTAGAGAGTTTCCTGACCACTCTCATTTATCTCGTTCAGAATGTGCCTTGGAGTTTGTAAAGTATGGAGATACCTGTTTGCATTTTTGCTCATGAAGAAAAACCCTGTTTGTTCAAAGGGTGTTAGCAGCAAGGGGTGGAAAGTGAGTAGGAAAATTAGGAGCTCCTGCACACCCTTGTCAACACAGCAAGGGTCCAAGAGCACGCAGAAGCTGACTGGGGATCGCTGGCCGGCAGTCTTGTCTTATGCTTTCAACACACAGAATCCTAGAGTTTTTCATTTAGGATGTCCCCTCAGTCGCAGAATGAACTTTGAGAAAGCATTTTAGGTTTTAAAACCCACTGTCTAATTTCTTTTCTTTTTTTCTTCCCTTCCTTCATTCTCTTTTTTCCTTCCTTTCCCCCTCCCTCCCTCAATCTCATAAACTGTGGCTGAGTTTAAGTTGTCACAAATGCTTTCTAGATACTAAAAAGCTTTTCATTTTGAGAATATTTAGCTATTTCCTCCACTGATGGGACTGTAATCTCTCATGTTCTTGAGAATTATTGGGATTAATAGTATGGAGAAGAGCCAAAATGATCATTTTTCTTAGAAGCTCCTGGAAGTTTTTCTCATTCTGGGCTGGGTTGCCCATAAAAGTTATGGATCTTCTGGGAAGATTTCAAACTGAAGAGATTTTCTTCAGCCTGGATGGCTTGGACATGTCCTGTCCACGGGCACAGAAATGGATAAAATGACCCCTGATGTTCTGTGACCACTGGGCACCTGATAGCTCACTGCGGAGGGAGGCTCCTTCACAACGTTTCTGGACTTGCAGGTCATGAGAAATCAGTATGGCCACGCTGACTCTCTGAGGGGAGGCTGATAGGGGAGCCAGGGGTAGGAGCCCCTGTAGAAGTACTCAAAGGCTTAAGGAAGCTACAGGATGTTAAATGAACTGGCACAACTAATGAGGTTGGCCAGCTTGATCTTAAGTGATAGATTGCCCCTTCGTCAGAAGGGCTGTTACATGCTGATTTCCGAATTCATTCAACAAATATTTATTCAACACTGGCCTATGTGCCAGCAATGTGCTAGGCAAGGGGAGACAAAGATAAGCAAAGCATCATGGTTCCTGATTTCATGGAATTTAAAATCTGATAGGGGAGGCCAGTATTAATGAACTAACCACACAAATGTATCGTTAGAGACTTGGTAAGTGTTCTGATATAAATTATAGGACACGGCGAGGATGTATAAATTGGAACCTAATTGGGATGAAAAGGTAGAGGTCAGAATTGGAATTGTGTGGGCTTCCCTGTGGAAAAGGGTGAGAGCTGTAGGATGAAGAAACTAGACAGGCAGGTAAAAGGGGATCATTCTAGGGATCAGCAGGAGCAAAGACCCCGAGGCGAGAACATGAAGAAGATAGTAGCCTCCATGAGGCTAACGAGGCATGCCGCGACGGTGTAGCTTATGTTATCCAGTTGATGAACAGATGGTTGCACTGAAGGGAAAGGGAAGTAGAGGACCTGGGATCTCTTTAGGAGATAAATTTAACAGTAGTTGGTGGAAAGAGTATGCAGGGGGAGGGAGATAGAAACTCCAGATCTGAATACATTGCAGATGCCCAGGTACAGCTACTGACGACACAGGTGTATTTTTAGATCAGATCAAAGGGAAAGTCCAGGAGATTCTCCTGGTCCTTCCAAAATAAATGAAGAAGGATCTCCCAAGCTAGAGGTGGTAGAAGACAGCATCTCAGTTCATCTTGGCCATGGATTCCTGGAGAAGCTCCTCTAGGGCATCCTGAGAAGTGGCCTTACCCTTTGGATTATACTGAGCTCTGTGAAGGAAGGACCCATATCCACTTTGTTCCATACTGCAGGCCAGGACATGTGTCCCCGAAAATATTATAGATAAAAATAAGTTTCCCAAGGGCACAGGGACGAACACAAGCAATCCCAAGATGGAGAGAAGTCCAGGAATTCACACCTCAGACTCCTGGTGTAGTCACCTTCTGATGTCCCTCCCACCTCTCTCCCTGGTCTTGTGCTTTTGTTGAGACTTATGCCTTTATACTCCAAACACCTCACCTTTTCATTTAGTTTTAGGAGCTTTGAAATTTGTTGGGTGAATATATTTGGTTTTATTTTGAGGTGCTTCCATATTTGGAAGCTTTCATTTAAGCAGAGCTCTTTTTGTGGTTAGATGAAACAGGGAGGTATGGATTGTAGCTACTAGGAGAAATAAGCTAAGAACACAGGTCTAGGCAAAACAAAGGAAATAACACCATTAAGTAGGCCCCCAAAGAGGACTGGAATGGTTGAAGTTCAGCAAAGGAGATTCCCACAGATGCTAAAAGTCTTGGCAGCCCTGGGGGCCTGGAAGGTCAGAGAGCAGCAGGCCAGACATTTTTAAAGCAGTAAAATGAAGCCAAGATCTGGGACTTCAAGGTGAGAAGGAGGGAACAACACTGATGAACCAGCAAACAACATTGATGAACTTCAGCTCCAACGACAAGTTGAGCGATGGTCCCCTAACTCATTGGTGGTTAATTGTAACCAGAAGAAATAAGAGATAAACAGATGAACTGCCTTTAGGACTAGGGCCAAGCTGGGGATGACGTCACAGGTAGGTGGTGACAATAGTTTAGCTAACTTTGCCTGAGAATTCTTCTGATTCTTGCTGTGATTTTCATGCAAAAAGGGTGAATGTATCTTTCCTCAAAATCATGACATATGTGTCCAGGTGGACTGATATCATTGGTAATTAGATTTTTCAAATTCATCAAAATGTTGTACACTTGAGAGGAGGAAATTACCTCATGAGCAGATTTTCCAGAAAGGTGAATGAAAATAGATAGAATTACTGATATATTTAAATGAACATGGTTTTAAGCTGCAGGTTTAACTATTTTCTTCCAATAAGTGTGTTGTGTGCGTGTGTGCATGCGCACTAGATAATTTCTCTGGCTCTTTCACCCTGTATGACTTTGCATCAAATGTTGGATTCTGATATTTCATGCATTTCCATGTAAATGTTCAACAAAACTTTGTGAGTGATACCGGTGCTGGAATTTGGGAAGCATCCGTTTAGAGAACCATTCTTTTGGATGGTGTGTGGGTCTAGGATCTATCTAATCCAAGAGTCATGTACATGAGCAAGGAGCAGAGCTGCTCACACCGTAACTAGAGGCTAACGAGGGTCTTTTATGTACTTCTATATCTTCGTAGGGCTTCAGAGACACTTCAAATACAGGTTTCCAACCATTTCAGGTGTAAGCTATATCAGTTATTTTCAGTCTTGTTATATTTACAATCATGAGAATAAACAAAAACATTCTCTACGTATTTGTTGCTTGGGAATGATTGGTTACACTGTTGTTACCACGTCTCTAGCACACAGCTGTGTGTGCATCAGTGCTCACAGTGGCCTTGAATGGGCTGCTCACCCTCCCCAGCCCCCTCTAGGATATGCAGGCTGGTTTTGGAGTCTCCCCGCCTCCATTTTTATACCCATGTCTTCTTTTCAGTCCTCTCTTCCTTTTTCTCCCCTCCTACTTGCAGTCCTCCCTGTTTTTCTGGTGCCCCTTAGCTTATACCAGTCACATAATTCTTCATCACCCTTCATTTTCCCGCCCCACCAAAGCTTACAGAACTGAGTTCCAGTCCTTCAGAGTCTTATTCTCAGCAAGATAACAGAACACATCTAATCACTTATGAAAAGTATTCTACTTATCTCTGAACACTTTGATAAGGGACAAATATTTAACACTCTGGAATGGGGGGCATGGGGTAAGCTGTGGTGAAGATCATTTTGGACAGGAGAACCTTTCAATTTCCCTTACATCAGACCAAAGGAGGCCAAGCTTAAATACTGAGCAGGTACCATTCCTGCCCTTCTTTTCAAGGAAGGCCTGAGAGGGACCCTGGGGCATCGCCAGGGATGGTGGGATTCCTTCATTTATCAAAAGAAGCATGGCCTACAAGAGTCCAGGTTGGATTAGGTAAGGAATGACATTGAAAAGGAGGTATGTCCTTGACATGAGCCATACTCATAGCCCGGGGCATATATTTGTGGTCAGCTGAGTCACACTGCCTTGGGATTAGCCAGTTCCACATTCTGTTTCAACAATAAAAAGTCTTGCAAAACTGCTGGCATGTGAGACAGAGGTATCCAGAAAGTCTTGGCATCTTTTCCAGCAGCATAACGGGTCTTAGGGAAGAGACTTGTGAGGGCGTGGTCCATGCACTCCACCACCAGGGAGAGGTCCATGTTCACAAAGGATGTAGTGCTTTTCAGTTTTTCCATAGCTGTAAAAAGAGAAAAAGGTGGATTTACTCTTTGGTGAAAGGGGAAAAGGAGTGTGTGGGGGTTGGGGCACAAAGGGGCAGATGCGTCTGTGGGAATTTTGAATTTCTTATTATAATTGAGGCCTATTGTGGTGGGTTTCTACCTATTTCTCAGAAAAGGATGAGCAATGTTTTCTCTAGACCACTGGCTCTCAAACTTGAGTGGGTAGCAGAATTTCCTAGAGGGCTTGTTAAAGCCCAGATTGGTGGGTCCCACCTTTAGGGGGTGTAAAGTGGGGCCCAAGAATTTGCATTTCTATCAAGTTTCCAGGTGATGCTGATGGCACTGGACCAAACTTTGAGAAGCACTACTTTAAAACAGTGAGAGAAAGATGCTTCATCGTCTACGAGGCTCCTGAGCCCAGGAAGTCATGGGTTTGATTTTGAATTGGTTTTGAGGGAGTATTATGTTTATAGGAAATGTGGGCATGCACGTGGGCTTGTGCACGTGTGTCCGTGCACTCATCTATCATGTGCTTCTGTACTCGGGTGAGTGAAGAGAGAATCACCACCCAAAAGCCCTGACTCAGGAAGCTGAAGATATCCTGCTTCTCAGGCAAATAAACCATTTGAGTAATGTGCTATGATACTTTTGAATAAGCGGGTGTTTCATCAACGGGTTGGTAATGACTTGGAGCATCCCTCCAGGGCTCTTAAGACATACCTGAGTTGTGTCTTCTCAAGGGAAATCTATTATTTTGGATCTTCCTTTCAACTTCAGGCCCCAGTAACCACAACTTGTTCAAAGAGCCTAAATGAGGTTACCTAATAAGTCTTAGTGGCT
Source organism: Miniopterus natalensis (assembly GCF_054644295.1). Taxonomy (NCBI): domain Eukaryota; kingdom Metazoa; phylum Chordata; class Mammalia; order Chiroptera; family Miniopteridae; genus Miniopterus; species Miniopterus natalensis. Next base: position 43,187,535 of record NC_142088.1, read on the forward strand.
ATTTTAAACTCCTATTACTCCAGCCTGGGAAACGAAGAAAGGTGAGCTTAAATCTGTGGTCTACTTAAATACGGTGAGGCTGGCTGACCTCCAAATTCTGACTTGGAAAACTCTAAAAAGAACAACCAGTACAAAACTGGGCTCAAAGCCAGTTGGTACTTCTGAGGCAGGGCATTTGAGCCAGGGGCCAATGCAAAAATAATTTTGAGATGGAAGTTGATGATATACTCATAGGCATTTATAAAGTATCAGTGTCAATATCAAATGTCAATATTAAACGAGCGTTTTGTTTCTGAGTCTACTTAGAACCTTCAGAGTTGGTAAGTGAGTGAGAAACAGCATTTAAATCTATAGTGACATGTCAGCACTGGGGCATTTGTCAGACCAGAAGTTCTAGTTGGTAGATATGTTTACATCTCTGTCTCTCTGTGTGTGTGTGTAGTGGGTGGGGTGGGTGGGGGTGTCAGTCATTCTAGAAACCTCCCTAGGTGGATCTGACTTGGTCATGGCTCTACCTTGTCATCTACTGGCTTTGAACCTTACCACAGTTGGCTGTCATACCAAGCTCACTAATGAGGAGGCAGGATCACAGTTTGGAGGGATAGCGTGACACGAAGTTTGGTGGGGCAGGGTCAGGAAGTTTGAGGTGGAGGTGGAGCCCTGATACAGGAAATTCGACCAGCTCCTTAATGCCTGTTGATATTATAGTGTGGCGCCCAAGAATAAATGGCAAAGTCAGGCTACCTGGGTTCAAATCTAGCGCTTCCATTTACCAGCTGGCAAGTTACTTCTCTATGCCTCTGTTTCTATAAAATGAAGGTGGTATCTGCTTCATAGGATTTACTTGGCCATTTTATTTATTTACTTTTTGTTTAAATATTTTAAATGAAAGTTCATGTAAAGCTCTTATAAGGGTGACAGGTACACAGTAAATGTTCACTATGTGTTAGTCATCACATCTAACCTTTATTATTATTCCTCCATCCCTGACTCAATCTCTAGACTTAGTTACTTCTCTCTCCACTCCCCATCCATTCCTGCTCCAGAAAGTTTTTACCCAAATAGTTCCTTCCTGTCCTTTAGTCTTTATTCAGACCTGACCTATCCCATAAAGTCTTCTTAACTAGCATTGTTTTTTCCGGGCCTGAATTCCTTGGGCAATTAGAGACCACACCATCTAGCGCCCCCCCGCCTGGGCTGTTGGGCTGTGTCTGAGAAGTAAAGGATTAATTTTCTTCATGCTGTACAGTTCACCGTTTTACAGTCTCACTTGGTTACTTTCTGTTGTCAGCTAGATTTTAAGCTAGTTAAGGGTCAGAGTCTGAGTCTTTATATTTTGGAACCTCCATAAATCCTGGAACAGCGCTGAGTGACTGGTTGGTGTTTACCGCAAAGAGGAGCTCTGTGTAGAGGTGAAGACCATGGGCTCCAGTGTGGCATGCCCAGGACGAGCTGTGTTATCTTGGGTAGGCCATTTCACTTTCCCAAGCCTCTGCTCGCTACTCCTATAGATTTTTTGAGGAGCAAATGATATGCATAATGTATAAGGTGCTCAGTATAGAACTTGGCACTTAATAAATGCTCAGAGAAGCAAAAGATGAGACTGGGATTAGCAGGAATACCTGATCCACAGTTAAGATCCTTATTACTATGAGAACGTTGTGTTTCATTTATGTCTGAGTGTCCTTCATGCTGCCTGGACCCTGGGTCCACCCCAAAACTCACCTTTTTCAATGTAACCTTCTCCGTATTGTTGTTTGATATCTGGAGACAGATGCTTCCAAATGGCAAGTTTTTTCTCAGCAGACTTTACTGGATCTGATAGTCCTGTATGGAACAATCCTGGTTCGATGCAAGAGACGTGCACACCGAAAACTTTCATGTCCCGTCTGTGGAAAAAAACACCACCACCAAACCATTGGAGGTTTATCTGGAGAACGTTTGTGACTGTTTTTTGGTGACTCTTTCTGTGAAATCACAGAATCAGGAGCGTCTCGTTCTACCCTCTCAGTTTGCGGATCTGAAGGTCAGGGTGTTGAAGTGAGGGCTGAGTTAGTGACAGAACAGGAAAGGGACCTGGGTAGCCTCCCCCCGCCCAGTGTTCCCCCTAAGCCATCCTGTCATTGAATTGACGGGCATTTGGGCTAAGGACAGGTTTCTTTTCAGTACTTAGGGTACCTTATGGTGAAACTGACTGATGACTGGCCTGGCTGGCCAAGTTTACCTCCATTCTAGGAAGGTGAGGAGGTTGCAGCATGAATGAGGACACGCTGAAGGACATAATGTGACAGTCCCTCACTTGGCTAACCTGTTCCCTATGCTGCTTGGCAAGCTCTTCCGTCATGCCATTGCAGAAAACCAAAAGTCTGCGCATTTACTGGGCAACAGGGTTTTGGAGAAACCATGGTTTCTCTTTCTTTAAAACAACCTAATGTATAGCAAACCATTATACGAGTAATTATTTCCTATATTTAATTTATATTTCTGCCAGGAATACATAAGGAAGTAATTATTCATTTTACAGAAGACTCTGACATAAGACTTCTCTTTTCTCACCTGAGAATATTTTTTCCATTGATTTTTTTAGAGATTGTGGAGGGGAGAGAGGAGGGGGAGAGACAGAGAGAGGGAGAGAGAAACATTGATGTGAGATAGACACATCGTATGGTTGCCTCCCACATGCTCCCTGACCAGGGCCAGGGATCGAGCCTGCAACCAAGGTATGCGCCCTTGACTGGGAATCAAACCCGCAACCCTTCAGTCCGCTAGCGCTCTAACCACTGAGCAAAACTAGCCAGGGCGCCATAAGACTTTAGAAGGACTTTACCAGTAACCTTAAAAATGTGATTTTAATTTATCTTAGGTTCTGCTTTCTAGCAACACACCTATTGTTTAGTTTGAACTGTATTTTACAAAAATGCATATGAGCTTGATTTTGAAATATTTTGAAGGGTATGTTGCTTGCATTGAAATAAAAAAGGTTATTTTTCAACTTAATTGTATCTTCACCTATCTTCCTATCCCCTTTGGGTTTGGAAAGTGACAGTGCTAAGGGGGTATTTGGGAAGATATTTCTCCCTACCTACTCATGAAAATAACATACTCTAGGGACAAATGGCTTTAAGTCACCCAACTAACCTTACCAGGTGAGTAAAACCAGTAGGAAACCAGTGTGCTTGCTGGGCAAATACAGCCTTAAAGAGCCCCAACACTTTCCCAACAGGACTGCTGCCCTGAAACCCTCCTGGAGCTGCCACTGGACTGCGACCTGCATGCACAATACTGTTTCCAATACTAGTTCCATGACTTAGAAATATGCCTCTATCGGTTAATTCCAGGCATAGCATAGCTGCATTGCAATCCCACAAACCCTTCAGCTGAAATATATATATATATTTTTTAAATATATCTTTATTGATTTCAGAGAGAGGAAGGGAGAGGGGAGAGACAGATAGAAACATCAATGATGAGAGTCATCAATCGGCTGTAGCCTGCAACACAGGTATGTGCCCTGACCGGGAATCGAACCCTGATTGCCTGGATCCTAGGTTGATGCTCAACCGCTGAGCCACGCCAGGCTGGGCTGAAATATATTTCTAAAAGTAAATAAATCTCTAAGTATACTAAAATTTTATTATGACACTGCTACTGAAAGAGAGGAACCAAAGGGCAACCAAGGAGACAAATGGAGGTTCTCCATGACCTTGCTATTCAAAGTGTGATCCCAGAACCACGGGCAGCATTTGGGTGCTTGTTATAAATGTAGAAACTCAGGACCCACCCCAGACCCACTGAATCAGAATCTGCATTTTGAAAAAATCAAGGTGATTCATATGCACATTAACATTGAAGAAGCATTGTTCTGACATTATTGCATTTATTTCCTGGAAGAATCAAACCTGGCAACCTGATCTAATGGCAAAATGGAGTAGCTCTATCTCTATTCTCAGTAGAATAATCTAACCTTTTATTAGTAAGCCAAACCTAGGTCCATGGTGTAGATCATAACTCTAACATGTACCATCAACAATACCAGTTGAATAAATAAGTGGATAGCCCTGACTGGTGTGGCATAGTGGTTAAAGCATCAGCCCGAGGACCAAAGAGTCACTGGTTTGATCCCCAGTCAAGGGCACTTACCTGGGTTGCAGGCTTCATGCCCGGGGTCAGGGTGTGTGCAAGGAGGCAACCAATCAATGTGCCTTTCTCACGTCAGTGTTCCCCTCTCTTTCTCTCTCTTCCCCTCCCCTGCCTTCCCTCCCTTCCACTCTCTCTAGAAATCAATGGAAAAATATCCTCAGGCGAGGATTAACAAAATAAATAAATATATAAATAAAAATAAATGGATGAATTCAAGAAAAGACTATATGTAATTTCATCTTTTCTCTTGCTTCCATTTGCTCCTCTAAATCTCCTCCACCCTTCCGCCTGAACTCCATCCTGGGAGGACTGCCTGTGTTAACTATATTTTGGCTTCTGTTGGGTACAGTCAACTGAGAGAACCGGAGGGAGATCAGAGGGAGTACTAGGGAGAGGTTGGGCTAGTTATTCCTCCTTTGATGCTGACACTGGTTAACTTTATCCCTCAACTGAAGGTGACAACCTCTATGTATCCAGGTTCTGGAAACTGCCTTGTCTTCTCCCTTCAGTCCTGCTGTCATTAGTCCTTAGATATTACACTATCCTTCGGGATTTCCCTACATGACTCCCATGTTTGCAAATAGTCCTTTAAGTAAACTCTGCTCCATTTACCCAATTTTAATATGCCTCCATTTTCTACAGAAACTTGATTGATACTGCCTGTTGCAACTTAAGGGCTTTGAACTGATAGTGACAGCTTTTTTTCCCAAGTAAGATAGATTAAACATCCTCCTTTCCCCTGTCTCTCCCACTGAATGTAGCTTCAAAACCTGGACAGAATGCATGGAGCAGTTATTAAAGGACTCTAAAATGCAGATGTTAGTAGGTGAGGTAGGGAAGAAGATAGTATTTTGAAGTATCACCTAACCACTAGAAAAATACAGTAACCAAAATAAAATATATATTGTTTGGATTCAATAGCAGAATAGAAGTGAAGGAAAGTCAGTGGATTTGAAGATAGATCATTAGAAATTAACCTGAACAGCAGAGAGAAAAATAATTGAAAAAGTGAAAAGAACCTTAGGGTTCTGTGGGACAAACCCAGAAGTTATAACATTTGTGTTATAGAGTCTCAGAAGGAGAAGAGAGAGTAGATTGCAAAAAATAAAAAAAAAGTTTGAAAAAAGTAGTGGCTGAAAACTCCCCAAATATGGCAAAAGGTGTAAACTGACAGATTCAAGAAGCCCAGTAAACCTCAAACATTATAAACCCAAAGAAATCCATGCTTGGGAGCACTGAGTTGGGGCATTTATTTGCTAAATTGGTCATCTGTTTTGAGCTCTGGGGTTCTCTGATATCACACAGCAAAATGATGTGATCATCTATACATTGGGAATAATTTAAAGCACTAAATAGAGTGTCTGGTACATGATACACATTCAGTAAATGTTAGCAGCTATTATTTCCTAATATGTCAATGCTTGCCTTACCTTAAGCTGTCATTGAAGCCTTCTACTGCGTATTTGGATGGAGTATAGCCTCCTCCACCAAATGCAAGACGACCCCCAATGCTGGAGACATTGATAATCCTCCCTCGAGCTTTTTTGAGCAAGGGAAGCATATTTAACGTCACATTGATGAGTCCAAACAGGTTCACTTCTACAGGTTCTCTGTAGTCCTCCACTGTCAGCCAGTCGGTGGGAGCCAGCACGCCCAGAACACCAGCATTATTGATCAGACCCCAGAGACCTAGAACAGAGAGGAAGGAAAGGAGATGTGGTAGAAATCCCCTTAATGGAAAAACAACTTCTGCTTTTCACAATGGTGCCATTTCCTCCTCTAGTCAGACTCCTACTTTGAAAGACTCTGCAGTTTTGGGAAGTGATAGCAGAAAGAGTGGGAGGCTAAATTGAAATAGTTGTTCTGTTACTGGAAGCCAATATCACAGTTATTCTATTTTCTGGTTCTGAATGTCAAATGCTGATACTCAGTGAGACTTTATGCTTTTTAATCTCAGGTGTAGAGTAAATTGCTCTATTTTTGTTACCTTGATAGGTGGCAAGTCTAGAGAATATTGATGAACTGTTCTATACGGACAAAGAGCAACATCAACCTATTTCACATTTTTTTTTGGTAAAAAAAATTCCATCATTCACTTGGCTTATTAATGTTGGGAAACACTTAATATGTGCAAAGGTGTTTGGAATTCAAGCTTTAAAAATTACCTGGAGCCTTATCAAGCCATTGGTTTTGAGGATCAGACTCTCAACTTTATGAGGAAGATGTGATAGGGTAAAACATCTTTTTTTTTTAAATTTGTGGACCCATTAGATATCTTCATGCATGAGAATATTTTTCAGACTTCATTCAAGCCAATGAAAGCCTTCTAGTTCAGAATGCTGCCATCTTCACAAAATTTAACGCAGAATGAGTTCCAATGGCTCACCACTCTCCCCCGACTATCTGAGACACCTATAGGCAAATTCTCAGGCCATTTTCTACCTTTGCCATTGAAAATGTATAAGCTCTGGAGTCATTTGTAGTGAGAAGCAGGTCTTGGGTATCCAGAAGGCAATTTGGGGATTGTGCCCATATTCTCCTATAGATCTTAGCCCCAAGTTCCCTGGCTGTGCATGTGGCTAGAGCGGCACTTCATGAAGAAGGCCAGGAAAAGTCAAACCTCCATCCCAGTTCTGAATTCACCTCCTGAGACTTAAGCTGAAGACAACTTGGGCTGTGTCTCTCATGCACACGGAGGGCTTGCAACCAGGAGCTACTCTGCAGCTATCCTAAGATTTCTCCAGACTTCTCCAATGTAGAGCTGATATTTAAGAGACACATCCTTGAAAGGCCATTTAATACCCAAACACATTTGGCTTAGCTTTAGTTACTTCCCAACACCCCTTCTGCTCTCCCGAGCCCCACGCCGTTTACCTTTTTCCCCGACTTGGTGTTTCACCCACTGGGCTGTCCTCTGGACATTCTCTGGGTCAGTCACATCCAAAAGCACAGTGTGAAGCCTGTCTGAGGCCTCCGCCTTTAACGCTGCTGATCCCCGTTCAGTCAGGCAGGCAGCAATCACACGAAATCCCTTTTTATCGAAAGTTCTGGCTGCCAAGTTTCCAAAGCCCGAGTCACATCCAGTAATGAAAATATACTTCTCAGTGATGTCTGTGATCTTTAGTTGTCTTTTATAGTTCCATAGAAAACCACAAAGAATTAGGAGGGCTAACACCCAGAGAAGCATTGTTTTCCTGTCTACGACCAGGTCACTTCTTTCTTGAGCAATAAAATGAGATGTTGTCCTGAGTGTGCAAAATTAAAAAGAAAATTCAAATTAGAACCATCAAAGCATTATTACCCGGGATCGATGAACTTGAGATATTTTAATGCATTTGAGTAGATAAACAGATAATTTAAAAAATAACTTATTTGATTGGGAAGATGGCCATGTAAGTGCTAAACCCCTTCTCTAAAGTAATGCAAAAACTAACCAAGTAATAGTCAGAAAAAGTAAATGGAAGAGAGAGAGAGAGAAGAGAGAGAGCCAACTCTGAGGCTGTTACAACTCAATGCAGAGAGTATGAAAGGGAGAGGCCACGGATGAGTTCACTGACAGGGTGCTGTGAATGGGAAGGGACTGAGACAGAGGTGACGGCCAAGGCACAGAATCTCAAACCAGAACCAATAAGCCTCAGATTCTGTCCCCTCTGGATTCCAGCTTCTTGTGAGTAAAAAAAAAAAATCACATGTACAGAGGACAAAGTAGAGCAAATTCATACTTTAAAATTGTAAGGCTTTGACCATAGACGCAGGAGAATGACCTGGAAAACTAATTTTGTCAGGATTGGAGACAACCTTGGGCCTAAAATCAAACAGGCAGAGAGAAGCCTGCACCTACATTTCCCCTTAGCATAAATCACTTAAAAAACTTTAAGAAAATTTTATTATTTCATGAACACTTGCTGCAGCAATTTAGAACTTTTACAGTTATTTTGGGGTTAAAAAGAAATGTTAAAAAAACTCTACTATATAAATTTTATAGCCTTGACCATTTAAATGTGTATGAAAGTTCCGCTAATTATTGTATAGGATTTGGCTATAACATAATAGTTGTGGATGAATCAGGCACTTATATCATTAAGAACAAGTATAATATTAACTTGGAAGTATAATATCAGAAGTATCACAGGGAAAGAGTTCAGACTATCTTAGGATATGAAATTCCATATATAATATGTCTGTTATTTACAGAGATAGCCAACACTATTACTTGTTCAAAAATTACTATTATTTTAATTCTCATCTGAGGATATTTTTTCCATTGCTTTTCAGAGAGAGTGGAAGGATGAGAGAGAGAGAGAAACCTCAGTGTGAGAGAGGCACATCGATTGGTTGCCTTCCTCACATGCCCCGACTGGGGCCAGGGATCGAGCCTGCAACTGAGGTAGGTGCCCTTGGCTGGAATCGAACTGGGACCCTTCAGTCCTCTGTCAGAGCTCTAACCACTGAGCCAAACTGGACTGGGCAACACTGTTACCTTTACTGTAGGTGCTGATGGCCAGGGAGGAGCAAGCCGTCCGGCAGGAGGAAGTGAGTAAGAACTGCAGGGCTCTGCCTGCCTGCCTCAGGTCTGAGCCTCGAGGCAGCCCAGGCCTCCCAGCTCACAGCTATCGGGCGGCCAGGGGAGGGGATTAGCAGGTCCCACCCCAAGCAGGAGCAGCCCTGGGCCTGTGCTGGCTTTCTCTGCCTGTGCAAGGAAGGGGTCACAGAGGACATCCCATGTGAGAAAGACCTTATTTCCTTCCGCCATGGGGCCTCAGGAAGTTTCCTCAGTCTGCCCTAGGTCCACATATCTTTACCCTTGATCTGGATGCACCCTTAGAATCAAGAGAGGCCTTGAGTGCGTCATAGAGGACAACGGATAGATAGGCCCTGGGTTAAAGTTCAGGTCTCATGGATGCTCCTGGAATCGTGGCTGTTCAGACACTGTTCAAAAAGTACTTGCAAGGCCAAGAAATTTTATAAACTTTATTTGGGCTTCATATATACATACATATATATACACACATATATAAAATTATTTTCTGGCTTTTCCTTAGAATCATTTTTAAAAATTGTTCATTTTTTTTCCTGCTTGTAAAAGTGACTTATGCTCATGGTAAAATATTTAGCAACTACAGAAAAAAATTACAAAGAAAGTAATGATTATCACATTTGACTCTCAGTATTTTAGTATTTTTTTTCTAGTTTTTTTCTTTGTATGTAAATATTTCCCCCCTAATAAAGGACATAAACACACACAGATAAAATTAAACATACACACACACTCATGTGCACACATACACATAATTTTATTTCTACTGCTTTATAAGGAACCAATAATTTCAGATAAGAAATAACTCAATGTAATATATCTTCTTCACTTCTCAAGGAAATTTTAGGTTCTGCTTTCATTTTTTTCCTGACAAAAGATCTATAGCTAAAGAAAGAAAGGGTAAAATAATTATCAATTGATAAAAATTAGTCAGAGGTAAATGTTAAAATATGGTAGGTTTGGGCAAAGTAGCTGATTCTTGTGGTATGGCTGTGATTATTTCTAAAGTAGTTAAGTTGTTCGACTATCCTGGCTTAATAATTTGCTGTCTTTTCCCCAAATAATTCCTGTGTAAAAGTTATTGATTGTTATAAATCAATGCTGATGTAGCAGAATATCCCCTTCTCAAATATATAAATACATTAAAAATGTATAATTTGGGGTTGGGATGTAACTAACTTTTACAAAATTACAGATGTAGACATTTTAAATTTATAAATTCAACTAGTGTAGTGTTTTGCTTAAGTCTGGCCTTGATAAATGATTATTGAGTAACTAAATATAGTATTGAATGTATTCCCTGAATGGAATCTGTAGGCTCCATTGCAATTCAAATCCCATGGAAATTATTTGAAAAAGGCAAATGCTCATGGGGTTTAATGTGTTCTAGAGCAGAGAGTGGAGACTTTCTGTGTTGTCATGTTTTGCCAAAGAAAAGCATTAAGGGAGTAACAGTAAAACAATGGCTTACCTTCATGAATACTTCAACACTGCACTTTTACCTGTAAGTCTCACTTGACCCTCTCAGCAACCTCGTGAGCTAGACAGGGCACATTATTTGCCTCATTTTATAGAAGGGCTAATATTCAACTAATAAATGTAACAAGGAATGATGGAATTAGAAAACCACCATTTGGCAACTGATATAGAATCAATTTTTTCAGGCCGATCAACTAAAACTAGTGGGTATAACTCTGATGAGAAATAATAAATATAGAATCCCAAAGACTCTCCCCATAAGATGCATACTAATTTAAAAAAAGAGAGATAGTAATTTCACAGTGGAGAAATCCAACAGACAACCACCTGAACCAACTTACATGTAAAAGTAAGGTGTCGAAGGCTTCACAAAGATAAGCCATTATTTTACTGGTGCTCCCCTTTGCTTGTCTCTGGCAAAACATAACACAGAAAGTCTCCACTCTCTGCTCTAGAACACATTAAACCCCATGAGCATTTGCCTTTTTCAAATAATTTCCATGGGATTTGAATTGCAATGAAACCTACAGATTCCATTCAAGGAATACATTCAATACTGTATTTACTTATTTTGATAATTATTAACCAAGATTAGACTTAAGCAAAACACTACACTAGTTGAATTTATAAATATAAAATTTTCTTAAAATGTCTACCTATGTAATAAAAATTAATACTACTGGTCATGGGACAAACTAAGGTCACGTGCCTCCTGGCATGGCATACTCTTCAATAACCTCAAAGTCATGAAGGAAAAGAAAGGCTGAGGAATAAAGCTGCATCGGTCTGAGTTTGATTATAAAACGAGTCACTATAAGAATTATGGAAATAAGGAGTGTAATATAGGAACTAGGGTTTATGTGATTGTAGTGCTTGCGGGAGTGAAGGCCTGGGAAGATGAAGCTGAGAGATCAGGCACAGTTACTAACGATGCCAGCCTGAAGCCCTGGAGCATGGAGAAGCTGCAGCTCGCAGGGAAGTTTGAGAAACCACTGCCACCATGACTATCATGCAAGAGCTCAAAAAGTACTCTGTGAAACCACCATGTCTTAACAAGGCAACTTCTCAAGAGCATGGTTTCCATTTCACTTCCTTTATTCTACTCTCTATTAACAAACTTTGTATTATTATTATCGTTTTTAAAACAAAGACTTAGGACTGTTCCAGATGCCACACTGGGAAAGACACAGAACACTTCTGCGCATACCCGGCAGCTAATTGTGCTTTGGACACATCTTTCAATTCTATTCAATATATGGTCTGTACTCTTCAAAAATGTCAAAGTCATGAAGGAAAGGAAAGACTGAGGACTGTTCCAGATAAATGGGGACTAAAGAGATGTGATCACCCAATACAACACGTGATCCTGGACCAGAAATTCATTTTTTCCTTTTGCCAGAAAAAATTATTAGGTCAATTAGTGAAATTTGAGTGAGATCTATAGATCTGATAAATAATATAGCATTAATATTAGTTTCTCAATTTTAATAACTAATTGGAAATTAAGAAATATACATTGTAAAAAAATAGACATTGAAATATTTAAAGATTATGTAATACTTTCAACAATAAAGATAAATTAAAACATTAAAAAAAAGTTAAGTAGTACTGTATCTTCAACTTATACTCAAGCAGTTCAGAAAATAATAATATGTGTATAAGTAAATAAACACATTAACCACACACACACATGTATGTATATAAAGAGAGAATGAGAATAGAGATGTGGTTCAATGTTAATATTTAGGAAATCTGGAATGTACTACTCTTTGAACTTTTCCACAAGTTCTAAATTATTTCAAAATAAAATATCGAAAATTTGGCAAGGGAAAATAAAACTTTTTTTTCTAATAAAAACCTTCATTGGATTGTTCTGGGTTCCATGCACAAAATAGGTAAGAACCCTAGGACTTCAGAATCTAGTGCCTTTGGGCACCAGGTTTTCTGCCTTCTACTTCCTGGTACATTCACCTCCACAACTATGGGAGTAAAACAAAAACTCGAGCCAAAGCAGTCAGACTCCCTTTCCCTTCTCTCCCCTTCCCTTTTCCCCCTCCCTTTCTTTTCCTTCCATTCCCTTCTCCTCCTTTCCATCTCCCACTCAACCTACTCCTAGGGCCAAACCAATTATTACCTGGTAAAGGAAAACAGAGGGGAGCTTTTTAGTTGTTGAGGATGGGCTCACATTAAGTTGCGTTGTCAGGCCTTGGCCGGGTAGCTCAGTTGGTTAGAGTGTCAGCCTGATATGGCAAGGTTGTGGGTTCAATCCTCAGTCAGGGCACATGCAAGAAGCAACCAATGAATGCAATTTGTTGAATGCAATTTGTTGTGGAACAACAAATTGATGTTTCTCTCTCTCTCAAACAAATAAATAAGAAAAAGAAAAAATTGTGTTGTCTTCATGAGGTTCACCTCTGGGCTAAGGGGCATTTCAGATGCTGGTGTCCCAGTCTGCATCCTGCATCCAAGGGACTCTTATCCTTGACCTAGAGTTTTGCAAAGCCTGTCCTTAACCCAAATATTGTCCTTCAAAAATACTGGTTCTTCCTCAGTCCCTAAGGTTCACATTCCTCTAGGTCATTGGACCAAGTCAGCCACAAACCAACAGATACCTTTGACCTCTAATAGTATTTTAGCTACGATGACACCTCTGAGCAGTAGCCCTCGGTCAGAGTCATTGCGAACATGACCTGTACACAGAAGCCGACTGATGGCCCATTAGTTCATTGACCACCGAGAAGTAAATGAGTAACAGTGACTAACAGGGCTGCTTCAACCACACCCTACCCCTGTGGTCACCTCCATATGGCTCCCTCATCCCAGCAACTCAGAGACTCAAGACACTGACCCTAGTTGCTTGGGTTGTTTTCTTATATGCTGTCTTCCAATTTGTCTACTTACTGTGCTTAGTAGAGGTATAAATCTCTTGGCTCAAGGGAATAAGCACGTTGGTCTGTAACAGTCCTTTTGGCACCTAGTGGCTGTGAGCCTAGGCTCTGGGCAAGGTTGAGAACAGAGTAAGAGAAAGCAGATCTGCAGCCCCCAAGCCGCAATGCATGAGGACAGGTGCATCTTCTGATTGAACTGGCCATGGAAATTTTTCTTAAGCTAAAATAAACACTAGCCACTTTGTTAGTAAAAATCTGGGCAGCAAAGACTGAGACCACACACACACACACACACACACACACACACACACACACACACTAGAGCAGGCTTAGGAGTTCAGGCCTCAGAATTGGGCAAGCAGAAGTTCAGTCCAAGTTCCTCTATCATCAGAAGGTCTTTGGGCAAATTATTTATCATTTCTTAGCTTCTATTTTTTTATCTGTAACATAGAGATAATAACTACCTTGAAGAGCACCTGGTAAAATGAAGTGACCACATGCCTACTACACAGCAAGACCTTTATCATGCTGGCAGGACCAATGGCTTTCACTTTGAGAGGAGTCTGCTCTATGTACTGCTCATAACTAGGAATGGGTTTCTCAACCTCAACTTTTGATATTTTGGCTGGGAAATTATTTGTCCTGCATATCGCAGGATATTTAGCAGCACCCCTGGCCTCTGCCCGTTAGATGCCAGTAGCCACCTCCCCACTCCCTACCCAGCTGTGACAACCAAAAAAGTCCCCAGACATTGCCAAGTGTCCCCTGAGGGTCAAAACCACCTCCACTTGAGAACCACTGGCGTAGAGCTTCCCCGCCTTGGGGGTTCAGAACTTCACAGCACCCAGAACCACTTTTCTGGAGACTCAGTAGTTGGTTGCTTCCTTGGCAATGCCTCATTGATGAGTTTATTTTTTATGGCCTTACTAGAAAAGTTTTGTTGCTTGTGAATATTAGTCATATCCTACTACTATAAGCATTAATTTCTAGGATTAAAAGAAGCCTTTTTGTCATCAGGAGGATAGGAGGCAGTGAACAAAACCAGATTAACATATGACACCAATTTTGAATTTAGAAATTACTAAATGAACTCTCACTGCATTTGTGAGGCCTCCATTCTGGCTGAGTCTTTTAAGTTTGGGCAACTATACACTCCTCTAGGGGAGCCTTGCAGATGGATGGCCTGTTGACTATAGATTTCAGAATATGCTCCTAGATAACCCATGGTCCTTGAGCTTTCCAGGTGACCAAGCCAGGTTGGAATGATAGTAATGGCTATGATTTATTCAGTGCTTACTGTGTGCTAGCCCCTCTGCTAAGATCTATAAATATTTATCTCATTTAAACCTTATAATAAAGTTATCTCCATTTTATAGATGAGGAAACAAATTCAGAAATGCAGGTCAGTGGGCTCAAGACACAGCTGTCTCGCTGTTTCTGGAACTGATACCTAGGCCACTCCACTCCAGCACCATGCTTCAGTCCCCTGCTCTGCGCCCCCTGGATTCCCTCAGCTCCGGAGGTCTGGGCTGTGTGTACCCTCTTCCACACCACCAGTGCCTTTTGTGATACTTAGCATTAACTAAACACATGTTGTGGAAGGAAAGAAGAAGAGAGAAGAGAGAAGTTTCCACTCTAACCCCAGAGCTCTGGTGATAATTGGATTAGTCTTTGAGCCCTCGCAATGATCAGAGAATAATAATAATAATATTCACACTTCCAATTAGATAACTTGAAAATTTTTTGAACAGTGTTCAAGTAATATTTATTTTATTTAATTGTCAAGCTAGTTCTGTGAGCCAAGTAGGGTAGGTATCATACGTGAGGTTATTTGCCAGAGAATGGCTAGAACTAAAACTTCGCTCTCTGAACTCCTAAGCTGTAAAACGAACACGAAGAACCGCAAAGAGACGGGCACAGTATCAGTTCATAGGAGGAAAGAAAATACTTTATCAAAATTCTCTACTGTGCCACAAAGATGCAAAAGGAACAAGGAAAGGAGAAGTAATTTTCTCTTTCATTTGCCATGCAAAGTGCTTAAGAGTAACCACCTGACTGCAGCTATAGGAAAACATTGCAACTCGATTGCTATCTTTGCTCACTTTTGCTTCTTCTAACTTTCTCTTTCTGGCTTTCTTTTTCTAGTAAAATAATCTAAAATAAGATTCTTTGACTTTACTTCCTTTCTTCATCTCCCTCTGCCCTTTAAAAATAATGACAGTTACGAAAACAAGAACAGAAAATTATGTCTCAATGTCATTGTGAAGTATACTTCTTATAAGAAACATAGAGTTCTTTCTACACCACTTGGTTTTATTTCATGTAACTCCTTGAAGGGCTTTGTTTTAGAAAGCAATACCAAAACTAGTCAACACTGATAGGAATTTGTAGAATCATTATTTACTTTTAATTTCCTGTAATCATGGCCTAAGTTGAGTTAACAACTAAGTTATTTATCTGCATTCAATAGAGAGCATTTAGCAATAGCTTTCTAAAAAACACTCTTTCTGAGGTTTCCTTGCATAGGCTTTCTTAATACTGACAGCAGTCTAGACATGTGAGTCTCTTGTACACTTAAGTATTGTAAACCTGGTTAACTTACACTGAGTTCAAATTCACTTTTGTGCTGAACTTTTCATTGAAGTAAGAAATTCTGTTGTTGTTTTTTTAACCCAAGTGGCCTTTCACAGATTTCTGCTGTACTTTTATTTAATGAAAACAAATATTTGGATCAAATGACACAAACTAAATGACTAATGAATTATGTTTCTGTGGAGAAAAAAAAAAGTTTAAGTCAGGCACCCAGAAATCTAAAGACAAGTTTAAGATGGAGCCAAGGGGTTCTACGGGGAATATGCTTATGTTAAGGAGCAAACACTCCTTTGAGGGTCTGGTGAAAGCAACAGAAATAATGATTATGACGCTGCTTATGATATAGTTGAGCCCTCACTCAACGGGATGAAGCAGCTCCTGTACCATGTCCATTTCCCTTGCACCCTGCTTCCCGCAGGAGAGAGGTGGCTCAGGGTACCCTGAGTGCCCTCTGTGTAGTGGGACAGCGCTGCGTGGAGAGGCGCAGGCTTCCTCTGAAGGCTCAGTCTCCTTGCACAGGCGTGTCAGCCACTCTTAACGTAAGGAAGACCTGCTGGGTTTATGTTTGGCATTTTTAGTTCTAAGGATAAAAGTATCTCTGATATTTTTCTGCCTCCTCTCAAAACTTTGAAATTATGATCCACCATAACACCCATAATTATTAATTAATTCTTCTCAGTCCCTCCTAGGTTTATTACTCTTGCCAGGATGCCTCCTGACAGTATTGGCAGGTTAAGAATTATTGTCAATGCCATGGTTACTTTATTTTTGGTCACTAAATAAAAATTGCTAATTGGAAGAGATTATATATTGTATTTTATTATAGCTTATAGTTAGAAGGCTTCAAAGAAAGCTTAGAATATAGAAAGAATGTTACATATAGATGCAGAAACTGTGTTCAAATATTCAGTATATTTCTTTCAATTGCAGTTATCTTTGAGCAGAAAAAAAAGATCTGAGTTTTTAAAGAAGGTACCTTAATAAAGTGAAATTTGTTGTAAGAGTTTTAAGACCAATCCCCATTTTCCCCATTTGAAATGTATGTAATAATTTTTTCTTGTATTTAAACATTGAGATTTGTTTTAAAAATTGGGCACAGTTTTCAAATCTCAAAAATACAATGCAAAGATGATACAACATTTCAGAACTTTTTGTACAACCCCAAACTGATTTTTAATTTTAAAACTAGTTTTATTTAAACTTTTCCCCCAACTGCTAAAATCAGCCCATTGAGAGAAAGCATCACAGCACCATTTGAATAATAACCTTAAAGAAGGGCTGCAGGATTGCGGGGCAACAAAACCACTAAACTGACTTTCTCCCTTAAAAGAAGGCAAGTAGCCCAGCCGGTGTGGATCAGTGGTTGAGCATGGGCCCATGCACCGAGAGGTCACCGGTTCGACTCCAGTCAGGGCACATGCCTGGGTTGCAGGCTCCATCCCCGGTTGGGGGTGTTCAGGAGTCAGCCGGTTGATGTTTCTCTCTCATAGTTTTCTATCTCTCCCTCCCTTCCTCTCTTTCTAAAAATCAATAAAAGCATTTTTTTAAAGTAAAAGAAGTCCAAGTAAAAACAAACATTGGGCCCTTGGCCCAACATATTTCAGGTAAAACACGGACCATTGGATCCTAAAATGAAGAGTGAAATCTGAAGCAGGTATATTGCCGTCACCCCAGTATGCAGGAACCCCCTGTGTACTGCGAGGAATTCCTGTGTCCATCTGTCCTGGCAGGCATGCCCCCTCAATTTAGTGTGCATTGGTCAAACGGACATCTGATAACATTGGTAAAGCAGTAGATAGAGATCATCCCTGCAGCTGAAGAGATTATGTTGTTCCAGTAGGAAACTCGGCTACGCCCTAGCAGTGGTTAGAGCTTCCGCCTGAGCACTGAAGGGTCCCAGGTTCGACTCTGGCCAAGGGCAGGTACCTCAGTTGCAGGCTCGATCCCCGGCCCCGGTCCTGGTCCAGTGTGTGCTGGAGGCAACCAGTGGATGTGTTTCTCTCACATCCATGTCTCTCTGCGCCTTTCTTCCACTCTCTTGGAAAATCAATGAAAAAAATATCCTCGGTGACGATTTAAAACAACAGAAGAAACTCAGCTAAGATTCTTACTCTTTTTGGAGCCCCTCCTCACTCCAGTTTCCAATGAACTCTCAGATTCACAGATGGTACTGAATAGTCACAGAGAGAATAATAAGACATAAATTTAATTGTAACTCTGGAGTGCTAAAGAACATTCAAAGAGAGACCTGCCGAGCTCAAGGTAAGGTCCCCGGCATCACCGAGATCACTTCTGCTGAGAGATGGACCCAGTGCCCATCACTGCCTTCTAACATGTTACTTTTTTTAAATATATATAACAACAATTGACCACACCATGAAAGACAACTTGATTAATTCTGTAAGGGTGAAGAAAATCAAAGACAGCTTGAAGATTGACACGAGCAGTGAAGGAATAAATGACAAACTGAGCCGTCTGTTACCTTTTTAAGGGTGAACTGGGCTGCAGAGTCTGCCGTGGACTTGCTGGGCTGATTGCGGCCTGGCCTCTGTGCTGGGGAGGAAGGGCTGTGCCACTCTGCTGGCCCTCTTGAGGTGGAGGTGCTCTGAGTACCTACTAATGTAAGGAAGCGTCAGGCTCCCTCCTCATTGTGAGTCACACTTATTGTGACACTGGATGGTGACTAAGTCTTTCTTCTATGGATGAAGGAGGCCAAGAAGCTGTGCGTCACGTGTTTCCAAAAGACACTGTCTTTAGCAAATTAAATGTAGGAACTTTCAGAAGGGACTTAAAAATGACCAATAACATGCCTTTAACTGTAAGTACAATTTCTTGACCAAATTCAGCAGCTGAAATACTGTAACACCAAAGCATTTTTTAAACTGCCTGGCACCAGGGTTGATTATGATTATTGTTCATAATCTCTATTTTTTTTAGTTGTTTTTCTTTCATTCTTTCTGTTAATGTGCCTTTACTGACTTCAGTCCTAAGGGAGTTGCTAGGGGAAGTTAGTCTCTGATGATTCTTTTTACCACTTTTTAAAAACATCATTGATGAGCAAGGAGAGCAAAACAATTTAATGAAACAAGGTTTTGGACTTATTTTGAGTCTTAATTTATAAGTGTTTTAAAGTATGACAAGAAGATCTTACTGAAGCAGTCAGGGGAACTGAGATCACTGAGAATAGGAAAGGATGCCCCTTTCCTGCCCAGAGCTGGTCTATTTCAGAATGTATCACAACTGACCTGGCATATCTTGGGGCTGCGATGGAAAGTATTGAGGCTACAGGTGAAGACAAAAAAGACCTGGAGCTAACATGCACCGCCCCTTCCAGCCTCCCACCTCCCCCTTAGACACACAGGCTGTTGGGCAGGTACAAACTCCACTGACTGTTTAATTTGTTTCCTCATATACAAATTTATTGTTGTATATCTCAGTTTTTTCAGGCTTCCTTTGTGTTCCTTCTTTTAAAAACACAATTTTTTATTAAGGTTTAGTTGGAGTGAGTAGATGAATAAACATCTGTCTAGGTTGAGTCTAGACAGTGCTATCGCTCTGTAAATTAAATGGGGACCTTTTTTCTCCAAAAGAACAAAACAAGACTAAAATTTCCTCAGGTAAAGATTTAGGGTACCAAAAATGTGCCAAATGTACTTTTTCCCTTTTAACATCCTGTTAGTCAAAGTAAGGCTTAAAGAGAAAGCCTCTTAGAGAAATAATACATTGACTTAAATCCACACGAAGAAAGGTATAAATGATTAATATTAGACCCTTCTTGTGAGCACGTTATTGTCACCGAGAGGTGGAGAGGGTTGCAGGCACCTGGAATAGAGAAGGGCAAAGGGCAAAGAAAAGGCAATGACATTAGTGAGTTTTGCTGATTCAATACTCTTGTCTAGTGCAGCTCTGTTTTAAAAACTCCTCAATATGGACAAAAAAGGGGCCACACACTAAACCTGACAAGCTCAGGGAGGCCAGCACGGTGGGCCCTACAGACTCAGAGGCTGAAAGTAACCACATAGGATGGTCTGAACATAAACATTCCTAACTAAAAGCCCTGGCTGATGTGTCTCAGTGGTTAGAGCATCAGCCCAAGCACTGAAGGGTCATGAGTTCCATCTCCAGTCCTGGTTGGGGGGCATGTGGGAGGCAACCAATCAATGTGTCTCTCTCACATCGATGTTTCTCTCTCTCTCTCTCTCTCTCTCTCTCTGTCTCCCTTCTTTCCCCTCTCCCTTCCACTCTTTCTAAAAATCAATGGAAAAAATATTCTTGGGCCAGGATTAAAAAAAATTAAACAATTCCTTTTACATCCTAGGCCTGTTGCTTCCTTTAACAAAGGTCATTCTTTATGTGAGTGAGCCTGGTCATTGTCCTTTTGCACCTCAGGTAATATACATTTGAAATGTCAGAGCAATCTCCTTTCCTAGGCCCCTCTGGGCACAACCACCCCACCATAGCACCAGACCACAGAAATCCTCATTGTTGTCTTGTTCCCTGCATACTATCTCTATGTGCTGTAAATGTTAATTATTAACAGTCCTGTACCCACCAATGTAAAAGAAGTATGTGTCTATCCATTTTATTTTTTATCCAATCCCAGAGATTTCCCCCAACTTGGTTTCTCCTGCCCCCTTAATTTACCACCAATGGATTTCATGTAACCCTTTTTATCACTCCTCCTTTTTTCTAATGTGTAAATAAGCTGCAAAGCTGCCATTCTCTGGAGCATTTTCTCAACCCATTTAGATTTTGCTTCCTGGCAGTTGTCTCAGTTTGGCTCAAATAAAGTCATAAAAATTCTGTACAGGTTTGGACAATTTTTACATTGACACCAAATAAACTTTTTTTAAAAAACCAGATGTTCTGATTGATTTATATATTGAAAACTAGAATTCTTGCCATGTCTGGATCCCTCAATTCCAGTGGATCCAATTTTTAAGAGTTCAGTTTCAGTAGCCCTGGCACCAGGTGGGAACATTTGCTCCTCTTGTCAAATGGTCCCATTTAGGTGTTCAGTTAATGGAATCATTTGTTAGCAGCACTTTATCCAGACTGTAACCATATCTGCATTCAAATTCACATCTTAAGAGCTAAATTTTCTTTCATTCCGTCCCTTAATGAGGCAACCTGTGAAAGTGCTGCTTTGTTCAGAACTCCCCCTACATTAGACTTCTGGTCATCCAAGGTGATGTAAAAAATCCAGAACTGAATTGCCATTGTATTTTTTTCCCTAATTCCTTTTTAAAACAGAAGATTGCACTGTGGATTTCATTCAAGTGCAAATGCCAATGTTGACAATTGGACAGTAATTATATAGGGGTAAGGCTAGATACTGCCGCAGACAAAAAGCTAAACATATGACTCTCCTTTTTCTTCTAAATTCATAGGTCCCCATGTTTCCCTCCAATTTCTGCTGGGGGGGGGGTGCCTTCTCCACCCTTTTTCAGACACCAAAACACAAGGACAAAAATCCAGATTCATGGCTCTCTGAGACTACATACATCGGGCTTCTTTGTAACTGCACAGTGCTGGAGGTAGATCAAGCCACAGATGGTCCTGAAATGGGAGTCGAAGAGAGAAAAGCGCTTCCAGCACTGAGGGCTGTGGGGGATCCCACTCCTGGAGGACCACGGGGTGGGGGGGGCTTCCCTTCCTGACATAATAATACAATCCTCTCTCCACCATCATCCTCATGGGAGTGCATTTCTTTGAATAACTATGAATTGGTATTATGACAATATATTTTTATTTTTAAAATGTTTTACTTAAAAATGTTTTAAGTTACAGTTTACATTCAATATTACTTTGTGTTAGTTTCAGGCATAGAGCATAGTGGTTAGCCACTCATATACTTTACAAAGTGTTCCCCTCGATATTTCCAGTACCCACCAGGCACCTCACATGTTATTACAATATCCCCTGTGCTATTATTACAATATCCCCATGGCTATTTTGTAACTTCCAATCTGTTCTCAGTCCCTTCCCCTTCTCCACCCAGTCCTCCAAACCCTCCCCTCTGGCAATTATCAGTCTGTTCTCTGTATCTGAGCCTGCTTCTGTTTTGTTTGTTCATTTATATTGTTCTTTAAATTCTCCATCTAAGTGAAAGCATGTGGTATTTGACTATATATTTTTAGAAGTGTATTTTGTAATTTCTACCTCCTCTCCCTTTATCAACAGACAGCTCTTATTTCCACTATAAAGGTCTCCTTGCTTCACCAACAATGCCTTTGACATTCGAGCAGTTTAATTGCAGATGATGGCCCTGACTGCATAGCTAGGCTTGGTCAAAACTCAGAGCTTTGTTTCTCATTTGGCATTTCCTGACTCTTCCAACTGTAAGATGAAGCTGGGCTAATCTTTTGTTCCTCTTTACTCTACGATCCTTGGAAATACTATTAGGGACTGAGTCATGGGAACCTTTGGTAGATTCTTTGAAGAAAGGCTTTTCTTATTGTAGAACACACAACCTTTTAGCTTACTCAAACAAGAGGTCTTAGTTTGAAAGGTAGGGTGGGGAGTATTATATTGGGGAGCATTGTCCTGAAAAGGCAAAGGGAGCAAGAGAGATGGGTGAGAATGGAAGTAAAGGACCAAGGACACTAGGGATTCCTGGAAACAGGAAGACTTGCGAGAAATAAGATTGGAGACTTAAGAAAAATGGGACTCTCACAGAGGGGAGGAGGTGGGTACTCCTTTTGGTGTGACTGTTGGTGGTGGGAAACAGGCTCTTCCACAGAATCTAGAGAAAAGCATTTCAAGGAGCCACGCGCAGGAGATTGTGGTCTCATGGAAAGATTTATTCGGGAAGTCGGCCCCTGTGCTTTCAATGTCCCGTCTCCCTCCATCCCACCATGGAAAATGTCCAGTCTGGCCTTCAGCAAGGCCAAGACAAAAGCCAGTGCCCAGCATTTCTGCTTCATATTCCTTTAGAGCCAGGAATGCAGCAATTGTTCAACGTAAAAAAAGTTTTGATCATGTTAACGTAAGAAATCATTCAAACCTGTGAAGAGGTTTTGTGAGTTTATTTGAGTCAAACTGTTGACAACTGCCAAGAAGCCAAAACCTCAACAGATTGAGATAATGCTCTGGAGAATGGCAGTTTTGCACCTTGCTTTATAGATTACAATCAAAGGGGGAGACTTAAGTAAGTTACACTAGATCCATTGGTGATAGATTAGGGAGGTGGGAGAAAGCAAAGCAGGGAAACCTCTGGGATTGGATAAAAAGTAAAATGATAGACACATACTTCTTTTTCATAGGTGGGTACAAGACAGTTAAGAGTTAACAAGATATCAATAACAATGAGATGATTCCTGGTCTTTGACTTGGTGCATTGAGGGCCCTGAAAGAGAAGGAATTACTTTGTTTGCAAAGGTATGTGTTAATCAGGTATGTTAGCTCAGATGCAAAAGACAACCAACAGGTTTAGTTAAGGTGGAAATTAACTTTTGTGAAGGAAAAATACTGCCTTAGGGAGTGACTACACACCATAGACTGCTTTTAGTTAAACATTTTTAATTTCAGACCATCCTTTGTGGTTATTTTAGGTCTTTGAGTTTACAAGGTCACCATGCAGACCTTCCCTGAGCTTGTCAAGTTTAGCATGTGGCCTCCTTTTGTCTACAGTCATTTTGATATATGCAGACAAAGTATTCAATAAAAGTTAATATCCATTCTTGCCAGGCCAGGCGTGGCTCAGCGGTTGAGCATCGACCTAGGATCCAGGCGATCGGAGTTCGATTCCTGGTCAGGGCACATGCCCGGGTTGTGGGCTTGATCAATGACTCTCTCATCATTGATGTTTCTATCTCTCTCTCTCCCTCTCCTTTCCTCTCTCTGAAATCAATAAAGATATATTTAAAAAAAAAAAAGTTAATATCCATTCTTGATTTTTAAAATACTGAAAAATTAGAAAAATCATTATTTTGTACCCCAATGAATAAATTTTGGAAAATGATCAGCAATGAGTACTAAATGCATTCATTGAAATGCTGGCAAAGAGTAAATATTCAAGAGTACAAAGTGCTAGGAACATGTAAAAGAAAGACATTACATTAAGTCATCATAGTTCCTTAAGTGCCTCTGGGCTATGACAATGTTTCATACTTTTCTGGTTTTGATGACCTGGACAGTTTTGAGGAGTATTGAGCAGTTATTTTGTGGGATGTCCCCTAAATGACACTTATGTGATATTTTTCCCAGATTGGACAAGAGTTGTGTATTTTGGGAAGACCTCAGAGGTAAAGTACCCTTCTCATTACATCATATCAAAGGTTCTATCAACACGATTTAGTTAAGTGGTTTAGGAGGTGAGTACAAATAAAAGAACTAGGTCAACCAGACGCAAAATTATTTTACTCAACAACAAAGTTTGTTCAGTATAGCAGTATTACATTCAGAGACTGCAAATTTTGCTGATTCCATTGATTCTGAAGCTTTAATCTCCAGACTCAGAGAGGGACTTACACGATCAGCCCCTTTGGTTCACCAGCTTTCCTGGGCCTCCAGCTTGCAGACTGTGGGACTTGTCAGCCCCCATCACCATGGGCATCAATCCCTCATAATAAATCTCTTTCTACATGTCCTACTGGTTCTGCTTCTCCCAAGAGCCTTGAGTAATATAGTTTGTATTCTGTGAGATCGTTAATTTCTAAAAAGAGCATAACATGGTTTAGGTGTGAATGCCAGGCCAGCTACCAAAACCTGGGGCTATTCTTTTGTTTGTTTGCTTTCTTTTTCAGCATTCAGTGCATCACTCTGAACTCTGAAAGCCCCCTGTGCCCTTTTGGTACACCAAGGACCTATCCTTCGAAAGATGTACACTCTCCATTGCCACAGGGCATGCATTGTGTGGCATCTAACTGTTGCTCAATAGAAATGGAGGCTAGGTGCCTTATCTCTGGCAAGTTTAGAAATGGCAGTGATGACTTTTCAAAGCCATTGTGTTGAAAATGTTGATAGCTTGCATGCAGCCACAAAAATAGTAGCAATTTTATAACACTAAGTTTGGGGAAATGCAATAAGGTGCCACAATTACTAGAAAGAATAAACAAAGTCTTGTTTGTGATAATTTCCAGAAAAGGCAGCGTTTCCAGAACAAGATGTTACATGAGTTGCTTCATATTATTATAAGTGTAGAATGAAACTCTGATATATCATTAGACCATGTTTCCTCCCACTGGTTAATTCTCTTTTTATAAAACAATATCCTGGGAACATCACATAGCAGAAGCTGGAGAATATCTCAACTAATCTTTGAAACCCTGGAAACATAGTGGGAGTCTGGTTTTTAGGAATGAACAGATTTGTTTTACAGGGTTATGAGAGTGCCCCCCGCCCTCACTTGGTACACTCTCTGATTTAAGAATGCAATAATTTGTCAAGCTATTTCCCCCACCAATACAAGCAGATGTAATGTCATCTACTTCTATTCTCTCAGCACCTAATCTAACAATTTATTGTAGTTGTTTTTAACAATTTGTTCTTGAGCTTCCTGAAGCATGTGCAAGGTACTTGGGTATCAGGTTCTGGTGCTGATAAATGCTGTGACTTACTCAAAGCCCGGATTAGCCACATTTTGGCTTCACCTTAAGGTTGAGCTGGTTTCTCCAACACTGGCAGAGATTCTTACAGTTAAATAGAGCCTGAAAAGACATAATAGTGCTTGAACCAGTAGCCGCAAACAGCTCACAGCTAAGGAAGCTGTGTTGGATGGTTTGGCAGCCCCTGAGGTGTGGATGTGCTTTCATATCAGTGAGATCATAGACAAGTGTGGCATCATAGGCTATAATGCTTGAGGACCAATCTTTAAATCTGATTATAGTGGTCTATTATTTGAGTGTTTTTGGACCATATGTGATCAGACTGGCATCTGAACAAAATAAGATAATATATAATAAAAAGTCACCTATACTTTCTTCATTCATGAACCTATTTATTACTTCTGATATCTCCTACTATATCCTAAAGTCCAAAACACTGACAATTAAATTTTATAATAGGGATAAAATTCACAGCAATACTAAGTGTGCACATCCTCATAATTTCCAACATTGCTTCTCAGTCATCACCATTAAATTCCTAGCCTTATACTACTTATAACTGCCTGTTCTGAGAAACCACTCCCATTTCTTCATATTCCCACTCACTTCCCCAACCCCCTTTGCAAGGGTGTAGCTGTGGTTTGTGACTCAGCTGTTGGATTTTAACTCCAATGTCCTTTGCTCTCATTTTTATTTCATTCATATCATCCTAACATTTCTAATATATCCCTCTTATAAACCCACAGCCTTTTGAACTTCTTAAACAACCCAATGGGGCTAGCTTCTCTCTTTCGTCATTGGTGTTCCTGGTTCATTGTGAACATGAAGAAGAAACCTGCTCTCCTGCCCTTGGCTCGCCTTGGCATTCAGTTCCTCCAGCCCAGAGCAAAGTGTCTGAACAAAGCAGATCACATTTCTGACACATACAAGGGGGAAAACAACAAGTGAAAGTAGGGGTTCACTCTCATTGCTGGAATGTGGGTAGGTGCCCAGGAAACACCATGCTGCTTAGCCCTTGGTAAGGACTAGAATAAAACTATTTCTGACACTTAGTCCACCCCTTCTTTCATTTATTCATTTAATAAATATTTATTTATCAATGACTATTAGCTTGGCATCTTGATAGGCACTATGCATAGATAGGATGAGCAAAACAGACATGGTTTCATGAAACTTATAGTCCGAAAGAGAACAAATAATAAAGAAATAATCATAGAAATAATCAAAGGAATGATAATAAAAGTCATAAGATCTATTAACTTTTCCTGAGGAGGAAAGTTTAAAGGTTTTTCCCTTTTGTTTCATTTGCCCAGTTATGTTTTTAAGTAACTTTTCAAACATAAGGGCCTATAAAAAGAAGAGTTGGACACAGCCAGAACCACAGCACTCTCGCCCGAGCCCCCGGCCTGTGACTCGCCTCTTTCGGAAGCAAATCAGCACCTTCCGCAGCCCGATGGCCCCTCAGAGGGTTCCCCAGCACACTCTGTGTTTGGGGTTATTACTTTGAGCGTGTTCAGTCTCTTCTCAGATGTCACTGAACTGTGCTTAGGCTGCCCTTCAGGGTATTGACCCTTAAGCAAATAGATAATGTTCCCAAAAAGCTTGAGCTGCTCAGTGCTTTCTAACGGTGAGCCCTGGAGTTGGGAAAGGCTGTAAAACCCTTTGCCTCTCGGCAGTGGAGTTCATTGCTTCTTCTGGCTTCCTCAGGTTCGCTTTCACAGGTAAGCGACTTACGCCGTCTACAGCATTTGGGGACTGTGTTCTGCAAATCCGTTTCCTCTAAAGCTCCCTTTGTGGGGCACTGCGTTTCTGATTTACTAAAGGGCGGCCTCTTGTCATGGGATAAATATATGACAATGCTTGTATAGGAACTTGCAGAATACATGAATGATTTCACAGTAGTATATACAGTACAGATGACTCTTAATTGCAGCCTCATTTATAGCAATGCTATTGTATGCATCAATTCCTTTGAGAATCTGTGGTGTTGGGGATGTGCTGTGTAAATGGGTGAACAGATTGAATAATCTGCCAAAAGTAAAAATACCAGTGAAGTTTCTTAACTTGGCTTTATGGAAGCATAATTCTGTTTGCACTGATAACCACAAACCCTACCCTGGAAAGCTGGTGCTGGCTTAATAAAGAACTATACCGACTTGCCTTTTCTCCAACACCATGCTCGTTTCCGCAGTCTCCCAGTTTTTAATAATTTAGGTACTAAAAAATAAGAGCTCTGGATGCCTGGCTAGAGGGGGGAAAGTTGGTTTCTAGAATGTAGTTTCAGTTTTTAGGTTTTCTTAGCCAATAGAAATCATGTTGCTGATGATTGGAGCACATAGATCAAATATCATACACTTTTAAGACAGGGAAGTAAGTGTGGTATTTCTAAATGTTGTGAAGGAGGAACAGCTTTCTAGACATTTTAGAGACACATAATAGTGATTGTACCTAAGAGTCTTAATATTGGGATCTAACAGCGGTTATTTATTAAACTTTTAAGGTATTGACTTATTTAAGGCTCTTGTTTAACAGAGATTCTTTCTGTGTGCACCTACCCACCACCCTACCCCCACGTACCCCCCACCCCTCGAAACTTAGTCACCCCTGCGCTCTGCTCTGTAGCTCCGTAATGATCTCTGAAGACTCCATGTCCCTGCTGAGGAGTAACTGTTTACATGCCCCTCCCCCCTTGACTGTAAGCCCCTTGTGTGTGTTTTACTACTAGGAGTAGTGGTGACAAATATTTGCTGATGAAGCCTGAAGGTGAATTAGGACTTAATTTAGGAAAAAAATTGCCCACTCTGGTTTTAAAAGTCACTGAGATTGCTAGAAAATGTCCGAGTTCCAGGCAGGAATCAAATACTGGAGCTGTGTGTTGCTTTGTGACAATGACAGGGCTATGCATGGAGAGAGAAAGGAGAGCTGGGAGCAGCTGTGGTGGTCAAGTTCCACTTTCTCCAAAAACAGTCCCTTAGCCCTCTATCTCAACTGTGACACTGGGGAGAAAGGATGTCTGTGGGTCCCCGTGAGGATCCCTGTGCATTTCTTTCCCTTTGTAGCTAACAGAGCCCCATTTTTATCCCATCCCTGGACAGCGTCTCCCACATTATTGACACACACCATCATCCCAAAACCTGCAAGATAATATTTTTCTTGCTGCTTAATATAAGTTAATATTTCTTTTCTCCTCTAATGATCCTTGGGAGAAAGAAATTACTTGTTAGGTTTGATGATAACAGAGGGGCCCTGTCTACATTCTTAAATGTCAGCAGTGAAAGACATTTTAAGGGCTTTTTTGAAATATTGAAATTTGTGGCTTGGAAAATGACTTCCAAATTCAAGAGGGGCAGGAGCAGTTCTGCTTTTCTCTTTGAGCAGCTCAGGGAAGGGGAGTTTATGGAGCTGGCAGCCTTAAGAGATTTTACAGAGGGGACAGCTTCATAAGAGTAAGGCCAAGGAGAATATTCACAGTGTGATGTGAGGTGCAGGGAAGGGCCACTCCACTTCTGAGCCTGGCCTGTCCCCTTGTTGTGTCTCAGCTCCTCAGTGGCTGTTAAGGCTCCTCCTTACCATCTTGGTCTGGATGAGGGAAAACCTCTGCCCCTTCCTCCTGAATCCAGTCCAGGCAAGACCAACATGTTTTAAAAATAGCATTTGGGAGAAAATGAAATGGGAAGCAGAACAAATTTCCCCAGAAAAAATTCAAAACCCTGAACACTGATAGAGTCAACAAGCCATCTCCTAAAGTGACAAGAGCCTGGGCACCATTGGCTTGGCCGTGTCACATCACACAGCCTGTTTCCTTTGGTGGCCTCAGGCCCATCTGCCTGGGAGTGGTTTGAACTATACACGCTCCTGGCCTTAGTAAACGAGGGTGAGCTGCTGCTTGATCTGGGGGGATTTCTGACCTTCTCAAGATGATTTCCTCTTCTCTCTCTCTGGGTATAGGCTCCCAAGTCTCAAATCTTATCAGAGTGTTGGGGTTTTAAAAATGTATGTAAATGTGATAATATTCTTCTTTTGCCTAAAAGCCTTTATTAGCTCCATTGCCCTTGGGATAAGGCCCCAAGTCCTGAATGTTAAGGATTACCAGGTTCCAAGGAATCAACAAGCTACATCCACCAGCTCACTGCGCTTCCTTCCAGACTCACTGGACCTTTTTAGTCCTTAAACCTACTGTACTGTCTCTTGGGTCTGGGCCTTTGCATGTGCTCTTCTGTGCCTGGGACACTCTTCTTTCTCTTCTTCCCTGGGCTAACTTCCCCTCATCTTCAAGGTCTCATCTTAAATGCACTGGTTCCAGAGCCTTCCTTAAATCTCTAGACAAGAGCAGAGCTTCTGCTTGAGGGTTTAGGAGATGCAGGTACTTCCCCTTTATTCTTAGTAATTTTGTTTGTAATACTAATGTGTCATCTGTCTTCCCTGCCATACTATAAGCTTCACAGGGGTAGGGCTGGTTGGAGGGCTGGACCATCACACAGTTTTTCGGTTAGGTAAATCTGGTCCTTGAAGATTTCTCCCTGAGCTGACCTCAAGATAAAGGGTTCAGCAAACATTTTCGGGTGGATATAGTCTCTGTCACAGCTACTCAAATCTGCCATTGTAGCCAAAGAAAAAATGAAAACAAATGGGCACGACTGGGTTCCAATAAAACTTTATTTACAAAAACAGGTTGTGGGTTGAATCTTCCCATTGTAGTTATTACCTTCGGCCTGGAAGGATTCCAGCTCCTGGGAGAACTATTCTTAAGCCTGACCCCTCCCCTCCCCTCCCCTCCCCTCCCCTCCCCTCCCCTCCCCTCCCCTCCCCTCCCCTCCCCTCCCCTCCCCTCCCCTCCCCTCCCCTCCCCTCCCCTCCCCTCCCCTCCCCTTCCCTTCCCTTCCCTTCCCTTCCCTTCCCTTCCCTTCCCTTCCCTTCCCTTCCCTTCCCTTCCCTTCCCTTCCCTTCCTCTCCCTCCTCCTTCTGTTCAGATTTTCTGCAGTGCTCCCAGTCTTTGGTGAAGGTCAGCTCACTCATCTGTTGCTCTAGGCTGTTGCTTTGAAGTCACACTAGGAGCCTTGGCACAGTGACCCACTGTGGGCACTGACGTTTTGTACTCTCAGGAATTTTGATTTGTCCCTGGCATGCTGGCAGAACCCTTTTCTCCTCCAGTTTTGACAGCCTCTTGCCCCTGTGGCACTGCTCACTCAGCCCCCTTCCTGAGGTGTGTCAATGACACAGATTCTCTTGAGTGACAGCCTGATTCTTCTCTCAGTTACCTTTCTCCCACCAGCGTTGATCTTACAGAGTGTTGTTGCTAATGTTCTAAGGTAGAAAAACCTCTGCTATGTCTACTAGTAAAGGTCAGAAGACTGTCCCCCAATGTGAGCTTCTGTGTTGATAGGATTACACATTTTATCAAAGAAAACATCAACCTTGGATAGTTAAACAGAAGCATGTGTAGTACTCAGGTTATAGAGTACGTGCCATTGAGCAAAGAGAAACACTGGTGTTGGCATGGACAATTAAGAATTCTTGGGGGATTCCATGATTAGGTGGCCAAAGTCTGCCAACCAGTGCTTAGAAATTCTGATTTTCTACTTTTAAGTCCTAGATTCTCAAGTTTATTGAAAGATAAGTTTTTTGGAAAGACCCTGGGAATTTGTTTCGGAAGATTTTTTCAGAGATTAAGATAATTTACTATATCAAAATTTAGAGTGAAAAGGGAATAGCAGTGTCTTATTTTTTAACTCTGAGTTCTTTTGTGTTAGTTAAAGTAAAATGTTGTTACTGTAAATTCTTAAGAAACCTTAATTAAAGCTTCCTGCAAGGTATGATACCAAGTACCTTGCACAAGATTCAGGAAGCTCAAGAACAAATTGTTAGCTTAGGTGTTAGAAGGGTAGAATTGGATGACATTACATCTGCTTGTATTGATGGGGGAAATAACTTGACAAATTATTGCATTCTTAAATCAGAGAGTGTACCAAGTGAAGGGGAGACACTCTCATAACCCTGTAAAACAAATCTGTTTATTCCTAAAAACCAGACTCCCACTATGTTTCCAGGGTTTCAAAGATTAGTTGAGATATTCTCCAGCATCTGCTATGTGATGTATCCAGGATATTGTCTCATAAAAAGAGAATTAACCAGTGGGAGGAAACATGGTCTAATGATATATCAGAGTTTCATTCTACACTTATAATAATATGAAGCAACTCATGTTACATCTTGTTCTGGAAACATTGCCTTTTCTGGAAATTATCACAAGCAATACCTTGTTTATTCTTTCTAGTAATTGTGGCACCTTATTGCATTTCCCCAAACTTAGTGTTATAAAATTGCTACTATTTTTGTGGCTGCATGCAAGCTATCAACATTTTCAACACAATGGCTTTGAAAAGTCATCACTGCCATTTCTAAACTTGCCAGAGATAAGGCACCTAGCCTCCATTTCTATTGAGCAACAGTTAGATGCCACACAACGCATGCCCTGTGACAATGGAGAGTGCACATCTTTCTTTCTTTTTTTATTTTTTAAATATATCTTTATTGAGTATTGAGAGAGGAAAAGAGAGGAAGAGTGAAAGATAGTAACATCAACGATGAGAGAGTCATTGATCGGCTGCCTCCTGCACGCCCCGGACTGAGGCCGAGCCCGCAACCCTGGCATGTGCCCTGACCGGGAATCGAATCACCATCTCCTGGATCCTAGGTCAATGCTCAACCTCCGAGCCACGCCTGACCGGGCAAGAGTGCACATCTTTCGAAGGATAGGTCCTTGGTGTACCAAAAGGGCACAGGGGACTTTCAGAGTTCAGAGTGATGCACTGAATGCTGAAAAAGAAAGCAAACAAACAAAAGAATAGCCCCAGGTTTTGGTAGCTGGCCTGGCATTCACACCTAAACCATGTTATGCTTTTTAGAAATTAACGATCTCACAGAATACAAACTATATTACTCAAGGCTCTTGGGAGAAGCACAACCAGTAGGACATGTAGAAAGAGATTTATTATGAGGGATTGATGCCCATGGTGATGGGGGCTGACAAGTCCCACAGTCTGCAAGCTGGAGGCCCAAGGAAGCTGGTGAACCAAAGGGGCCAATGGTGTAAGTCTCTCTCTGAGTCTG
Organism: Miniopterus natalensis; assembly: GCF_054644295.1. Lineage (NCBI taxonomy): Eukaryota > Metazoa > Chordata > Mammalia > Chiroptera > Miniopteridae > Miniopterus > Miniopterus natalensis. The sequence continues at coordinate 43,219,829 of NC_142088.1, forward strand.
GAGATTAAAGCTTCAGAATCAATGGAATCAGCAAAATTTGCAGTCTCTGAATGTAATACTGCCACACTGAACAGATTTCTTGTTGAGTAAAATAATTTTGCATCTGGTTGACCTAGTTCTTTTATTTGTACTCACCTCCTAAACCACTTAACTAAATCGTGTTGATAGAACCTTTGATATGATGTAATGAGAAGGGTACTTTACCTCTGAGGTCTTCCCAAAATACACAACTCTTGTCCAATCTGGGAAAAATATCACATAAGTGTCATTTAGGGGACATCCCACAAAATAACTGCTCAATACTCCTCAAAACTGTCCAGGTCATCAAAACCAGAAAAGTATGAAACATTGTCATAGCCCAGAGGCACTTAAGGAACTATGATGACTTAATGTAATGTCTTTCTTTTACATGTTCCTAGCACTTTGTACTCTTGAATATTTACTCTTTGCCAGCATTTCAATGAATGCATTTAGTACTCATTGCTGATCATTTTCCAAAATTTATTCATTGGGGTACAAAATAATGATTTTTCTAATTTTTCAGTATTTTAAAAATCAGGAATTGATATTAATTTTTATTGAATACTTTTTCTGCATATATCAAAGCGATCAAAACTTTCTTTACATTGAACACTGCATTCCTGGGATTAACATTGCTCATTATACGTTTTCATAAACTGCCAAATTACACTTAACATAACTTATTTAATGATTTTAACTCTATTTTGAAAAGTAATTATAATTTTTTTTATAACATTCTTGTTTGCTTTGATGTCAAGGTTATATTTGTTTTAGAAAATGAGTTAAGCCCTAGCCAGTTTGGCTCAGTGGTTAGAGCGCTGGCCCTCGGACTGCAGGGTCCCGGGTTCTAACCCAGCCAGGGGCACATACCTTGGTTGCAGATTCAATCCCCTGTCCTGGTTTGAGTGTGTGAGGGAAGCAATCAATGGATGTGTCTCTCTCACACTGATGTCTGTCTGTCTCTCTCCTCCTGGTTCTACTCTCTCTGAAAAGCAATGGGGGGGAAAAAAAATCTATGGGTGAAGATTAAAAAAAAAGAAAAAGAAAATGAGTTGGATAGCAGTTCTCCTGGTCCACACTGGACTTGCTGTATCCTGGATTGAGGGGCTTTATTTACAAAGGAGCACTGAGGACTCCCCCCTAGTATTTGAGTGCTGTTGGTCAGATATGTCGCCAATTAGTTTTGCCCTTCTAGGGATTTTTATTTTTTCTGATTAAAAAAAGAAGTAAAGGAAGGAAGGAAGGAAGGAAGGAAGGAAGGAAGGAAGGAAGGAAGGAAGGAAGGAAGGAAGGAAGGAAGGAAGGAGAGATAAGCAGAAAGAACAGATAAATAAAAAGCATCCACTCATCATCCTGAGAAATCCGCAATCAGTGATTTGGGTTTATCTTTCTAATCACTAGACTCTTTCATGGAGTTATTAATCTCTTAAAAAATCTTCTTTTCATGAGATTGGTAATGAAATTTATTTCTTGAACCAAGTTCTTCTTTCATTTGGCTACTTTGGTTAAAAAAGAGAAAAGAGATAATTGTGGTGATTCTTTTATTTTCTCTATAGGGAGACTGGCTGCAGGTCGCAGTTACCATGCCTGACTCAGTGATTCTCCGCAGCGTGAAGAAGCTTGGAGAGGAGAACCACTGCTTTGAGCCAGATGGACCATGTAAGTGGCCTTTTCTCTCACTGTCTATTGAACAAAGACAGGTTAGAACAAAAGTGGAACAAGCTAGTGAGGTTTCAAGGGGCAGAGTCAAACCATCAATATTTAGAACTGTTAATGAACATGTTTCTTACACATTAATGGGTGGTTTTCCCTAGAATCCATGTAACAATATGAAAATGTTAAGGTAAAAATGCATAAAATATGGGTTTGTGAAGTATCTAATCTATAAATATCTCTTTCCTAAGCAGAGTAGGGTTGTTCCAGCATTGGCTATTATTATTGTCTTTATTCATATATTGTTGTGGTTAATTAAAGCAGTAATTATTCAGTGAGCACTGCTCCCTGAGAGGAACTGCACCAGGACTGTGCTGGCAGGAGGGAAGGGCGTCAGTGCCCAGCATGCAGTGAGCACAGATGATTCTAAGCAAGTCTTACTGTTTTAAACAGATCTTATGATTTTACAGGAAAAGAAACTGAGACTTGAATACATTTTTTAAAACTTGGCAAAGATCACATGACTAATAATGGAGCTCTAATCCTAATCCAGTTCTGTCTGATTCCCAAACACAAAATATTAATCTCTTTCTATACTATAATGGCTTTTTACTCTGAAGTTAAATTAAATTAAAATGCCAAGACAATCAGGATGTGCTGTTCTGTGACAATGACCGTAGCACCTTGGGTTCCTTTCCCTGTGACTTCCTGACCTCACACCCTTTTACTTCCTACCCTCCATCTGCTCTGACCCACACTGGGGAAAATAATCAATGTGCTGCTAGATTCTGTGGCTTCTACTGGCATGCCAACGGCATCATATTGTTTAGTTAATTTGTGGTCTAAATTTTAAATAGAGAAATTCTGATGTTTCTATAGAACCAAGTAATAAATATTCACTTTACTTGCTAGTTCAAAAATTAATATTTTCTTCAGCTAATGTTGGTCTCCAGTTGATATTCAGAAAATATAAATATTTCATATCCTGGAGAAAAGTCTAGAAATGTGGTCAAGCTAGAAGTCCTAATTCTGAAAGAATATTTTCTTTATATATATGTAAAGGGAGAAAGAGAGAATTTTTAAAAAAGGAGAAAAAGCAAATAATCATTTCGCTATGCTTCATGAATAAAAATAATTTATAGAAAAGGCTTTTTCCAGAGCAAAATTTTAAGTAATTATGTTGCATTTTGTCATTATTAACTGCCTTATGCATTGTTTTTATCCTGACAGATGACAATGATAAGAATTCACGGTAAGTGACTTTATCAACAATGCATCTTTCTTTGAATAGCTTCACAATATTCCTATAAAAGGCACAAAGCAGAGGAAATATTTTTATGTACATTACACTTCCTATAAAATGGTATAGATAATCCATTATTTTTCTCTTTAAAACATTACTATAATTTGATTTCAAAGACCTTTTGGAATATCCCTTATAGACCAGGTCCAAATCTCCCCTGTACATCCAGGAACAGCACAGAATTTCCCACCTGAACAATAGAAGAAAAGTTGATGAGTATGATTTCGTGGGTACAGGGGAGGTTCCCAAGCCCCAGATTTTTCCCACAAGCAAATAGTAGAAATCTAACACTTAATTATTAGATATTCCTCTTTAGCTTCAAGTTTAAATTCTCATATAAAACAAATTTTAGTTACTCATACCTTGGCATGAGGGCAAAAATAGATGGAATTTAATTTAGAAGAGGGGGGCATGCCAGGCAATAATAAATATACAGGTGAAATAGAGGAGGTAGAAAAGGAGAGGTTGAAGGTATTTAAGAAATTTTAAGTAATTTGTGGCAGAGGGAGGTGTGGGGTATGGTAACATTAGCTTTGGACTAAGAGTGGCAGGACCAGCTTGGGCCTAGAAGAATCACACTGGGTGGGAAAGAGATGAAAATGGGTATGAATGTAGATGAAAAGCAGTGGGTGAATTAGCAGAAAGTTTGAGTGAATTCTTTGGTTTTTATTTTTATTTTGTCTACTCTTTTTAAAAGTTGTATTGGGGTGACAATGGTTAACAAAATTATATAGGTTTTCAAGTGCACAATTCCAAAATACATCATCTGTACACTGTATTGTGTGTTCACCACCCCAAATCAAGTCTCCTTCCATAACCATTTATCTCCCCATGCCCCCTCCTCGCCCCTGGGCAATTTGTCTGTGTCCATAAGTTTTTTCTCTATTTTTTTCTTTCTTTTTTTGTTCTTTTGTTTGTAGAGGAGACGACTCTGTCTCCCAATAGATATGGTAATATAGAATGAGAAGATAAGAGTGAGTCTGACAAAGCTGCTGAGGGAAGGGAAACAATCTCTAGAGGGAAGAAACAGTGTTTCAATTGAGCTAAGGCTGGAGACCATTCTCATTTATTCATTTATTCATTTCACAAATATTAATTGTCTATTAGGTGTCAGGCACTAATTTTAGTGCTGAGGACACAGAAAAGAACAAATTAGGTAAAAATTTCTGTCCTTGAGGAGCTTATATTTTGGTGAGGGAGACATAATAAACATCATAAATAAAAAAAATATATAGCATGGTAACTAATGATTATCACTTTTTTCTACAAAGGAAAAAGTAAACATGGAATGGAGTCATGAAATGATGTGGGGGAAAGCTGAAATTTTAATGACTTTGATCAGAGAAGGCCCCATTGAAAAAGTGACTTTTGAGGAAAGGTCTGAAGGAGGGGAGGGAACTGACCATGCAGCTATCTGAAGAAATAGCATTCTGGCAGGAGAAAATAGCAAGTGCAAATGTCCAACAAATTTGGCTTGGACAAAGGTCAGCAAAGAGGCCAGATGGCTTAGGGGCAAGAAATGGAGTGCAGTAAGAAGAGACAAGATCAGAGAGCCAGTTGGCCAGACCATGGAGGGCCTTGAATGTTTCATCAAAGACTTGGGATTCTACTCTGAGCTGGAAGGGAAACTCAGGCTAACCGAATACTAGGAGTGGCATGTGTTGGCATCAGTTCACATGGTGGAGATGTTATCTCCAGCCGGCCTAGCAGCCTGGCTTCAGGAGAAGAGGGCAAACATGCATGTAGAGATGGATGTAGAGATGAAGTTTCCAAGCAAGGATTTGGGGAACATTTGAGGATGATGTTAAGAATGTGCTTCAATTGGCAGGCAGTGGGATGCATGGAGAAGGAAGCAAAATTTTGATGAGGTTTAGCAATTATAAGTTAATAGAGGGCTTAAGGGGCTGCATGTCTCAATTGAGATGACAAATAGTTGTGGAAGGGAGAAGGAAGTGACAAAACAAATGCCTGGGCTGTCCCAGTGTGCGATGGAGTAGAGTAGTTCCTGGTGAAGGCAAGTTCCAGGGTATTTCATGAATGAGTGACTCAGCTCAAGTAGAGATCCCTGGAGTTGAGAAGGTCAAAGGTGGGTTCAGTATAACTTTATGAGAAATAAAATGAATAAGAAATACTAAGGAAATATAATTTTATAGGAAGTATGGAAGTTTGGGGGGAACTTTTCATCATATCAACACTACTTAATGTAGTTGTGAAAATTTTTAAGTGTTAGAAGGAAGTTTTAAATCAGCTAATCCAACCACCTCTGTTTACCCACAAGGAAATGTATATAGAAACAGGTCAATAGCACATGATCTCGCTTATATGTAGATTCTAATAAACAAAATTAACTGATGAACAAAATAGGTCCAGAGGCATGAATGTATGGAACAGAATAACAGATTTCAGTGGGGAGGGTGGTGGAGGGGATGGGAAGAGGTTAACCAAATAACATATATCCATATATGCATAACCCATGGACACAGACAATAGTGTGGGGAAGGCCTGGGGTGGGGTGGGGATTGGGTAGAGCGGGCACAAAAGGGAAAAATGGGGACATCTGTAATACTGTCAGCAACAATAAATAAATACACAAATTAAAAAGAAGAAATAGGTCAAGGGTAATAGTTCAAATAACTGAACTCCAATAGTTATTTATTGGTATAACTGAGAGTGAGGAGTATTTTTTATTTTCTCTGAGCGCCTTCAGAAAAACCTCAATGAATCTCTACTGAGCATGAGATATATTGATAATAAAATTTCTAGAAGAGGTAAATCTGAAAAATAAAATCTTGTTTTAAAGATACCAGGTTTGTCAAGAATTTCTCAGCCAGAGGGGGGCTTTTTTTCATACTAAAGAATAACTCATTGAATCACCACCTAGGGAGAATTTCTCATTGTTTGGAAAGTATGGTCTGTAAATCCCTATTTTTTTCTCCTCAGGTTACAAAATGAGAAGAAAGGTGACAGAAGTCAAGTTGGCTTCTTTCAATTGGTAATGAGACAGTGCTGATTTATGACATAGGTTTTGCAACTATGAATTGTTCAGATCCTGGAGGAAGAGTTAAATCTTTAGTCATATCAGTAGGTTTTTAACTACAATGATCACTTTTTCAGTCATAAACTTTATGTGATAACAAGCTGACTAGCAATTAGAAATATATTGTTGATTAAACACACAAATCCTATTCAGTAGATCAGAAAAGTGTCCTGGAAAATAATTACTAAGTTTATAATTATTATTTTAGTAAGGGAAATTATCACAGTAATCATGTTGTCTATATTTATTCCTTTGATAAGACTTCAGAAATTCCATAGTATAAGTATTTTTGACAAATTTGTTCAGGGTGGAGGCATTTCTAGGCACAAATAGGCACTCTTCATTGTCAATATCAGTTCTGGCAGCCAATTTATGTTATTGCTGAATGTCCCACACAGTATACACACATGGCAATGGTATTGGTGCCAGTGACTGATTCCCCCATAAGTGGTGGATGAATAGCTAAGAACTACAGTCAACTCTTGAGATAAAGAAAGTGAATTCAGAGACCGGGAAAGAAACAACATTGACTGACAATGTAAGAGTCTCATGTTTTAGATAACTGATATACCGTTCATTTTGATAAAATTAGTGGGAACTCTGTTGTTTGTTAAGATGATCCCACAAAATTTGGTGTTGAATACTATTTATCAGAATCTAGTAATTAAAATTAAATAGTCCTCCTACCTCTCCTGCTTTTCACCCATAGATGATCTCTGAATCCTTTGTTTTTCAAGTTTCGGTTTTCTTCAACGACTGACATTTGGCTGATGTTTATGGGAGGTTTATGTGCATTTCTCCACGGACTAGCCCATCCAGGCGTGTTACTCATTTTTGGCACCATGACAGATGTTTTTATTAACTACGAAACTGAATTACAAGAACTGCAGATCCCTGGAAAAGCATGTGTAAATAACACCATAGTGTGGACCAACAGCTCCCTCAACCAGAACGTAACAAATGGAATGCCTTGTGGGTATGCTGCTATTCTTTATTTTTTACTTTTTTTTTCACATTTTAAATTGTAATTCAAAATGTGTAAAGGGGACATATTGACTGAGCTGGAATAGTATCTAATATACAGTGAACAGAAACATAAATTTACCCATATTTCTAAAACTACTCTGCCCGGAGGTTCTCGTATCTTACCAGATTTTAAAATCCTAACAAAAAACATAATTGGAAATTGCCCATTAAATGCATCATCCAAATTTAACCACTTTGCACACCATAGGCTTGAGGATGGGACTACTAATGCTTAATGCCAAAAGAAGATGACCCATGAATTTTACTTGAGTCCTATGTCATGTCTTATATCCAAGACTTCTTTTTTTTTTTTTTCCTTTCTAGCTCCCTTCCATTGCCTAGCTTTTGTGGTCATGGATTATGATCCACTAGATCCCCAGCCTTTTCTCTATAATGGGAATTTCATTAGTATGCTACAAACCTTGGAGTAGGGGCCACTGGTCTTAGTTAGTAGTTGAGTTTCTACGAAAGAGCTGTGTGAACAGAAGGAAGCCATGAAGAACTAGCCAGAGCTCACTGTGCCATGACTTTTCTTTGTGATAAGCCCAATAGGCTGCTTTGTAATCAGTGAGTCTAGAGTACAAAGGTTGATCCACTGTTACGGCAGGGACTTTGCAGCCTGCCTCTTGCTGCCTCAGGGCCAGAACAGGGTCATTTACACATAAGAACAAACACACTCAGATTTGAGAACCAGGGGCAGGGCACATCCTGGCTAGAAAGACACTTGGAATGGCTTTCCAAGTGAATTTATAATTTTCACCTTCATTTTAAAATTTTTCTACAAGATTGATTTCAGATTATGAAAAATCCTTCTAAATCATTGACTCTCTTCCATAATATTATCTACTCTTATGGTATTTTATTCATTCACTCATTTAGCCAAAAATTTTGGAACAACTATGTACCAGAAACTTGTGTAAGCATCAAGGATACCGTGGTTATCTTAAGAGTCAAGTTCCTTATCTCTGAGATCATCATTAAATCTATGACCATTCAAATAAATACGTAGTTGCAAATTGATTACTGCTTGATAGAAAAGTATAGGATAACATACAATATACAGAATTACCCTTTGAAAAATACTAAGTCTATTCATCAGAAATATATTTTCTAATGTCTAAATATGTATGTTTCTTTTCTAAATTTAGAAGTAAGACTCATTCTGTGACATCTGAAAGGTAGAATGTGAGCTTGAGATCAAACAGTACTGCTGATGCACAACTGGGTGAACAGTCTTTACCCAGCGATTTCTGAGATATACCCTGTTAACACTCTACTGGATTAGAATTTAACTGTGACTTCCCTCTACCAAAAAAATTCAAACAGAAAGCGTAGGCACTACCATAAAATAAACATTAATAATTTTTGTGTTCAGATTGACCTTACAAATAGAATATTCTTAAGCACCGAGTGGTGGTTGTAACATTGAATACTTCCCAGTACCTCTGTCAGTTGGGCCTTGAACCTGGTATGCTGACTCAAGGCACAGACAGGGGTCTCTGAATGGCTAGGGCTTCTGCATTCAGTCTAGACCAGGCCTGTGGCCTGTGGTCTGTTTTTGTAAATAACATTTTATAGGATGGAATACAGCCATGCCCATTTGTTTACCTATTTATTACCTATGGATGCTTTTGTGCCACAACAGCTTAGTTGAATAGTTGCAAAAGAGATTGTCTAGCCAAGAGAACCTAAAACATATATTGTTTGACCCTTTACAAAAACACAACTTGTCAACCCCTGGTTTAGACATTTCAGACTTTTTAGTGACTGCTGTCCTATTTACTCTCCAATTGATCAGATGGTATTTATTTACTGTTGTGAATGAATGTGAAAAATTAAAAAAACACACAAGTAAGACTCAGAACAGTTTGTATAAAAGAGAGACTATCTCCAGTGACCGTCTTTTAAGTCTTTCATTTATGTTAGAGGACAGAGATGAACTGCTTTTTACAGAGTAAAATGACTACAAAATGTGAAGTTAATCACTCCCTCTTTGGAGAAAAAAATGCATTCAGACTTCTTTATGATGTAAATAGACCAAAATCATTAACCACACTCATGAAGGTAAATTTTTTCAAGGGGAAATTCCTGAAAATATATCCTATTATGTTTTAAAATTTGGAAATAACTCTTAGAAGGGCCAAAATTTGAGACATATTCATGATACCAAGTGCTCATAAATATTTATTAGATGAATTAAAGAATGAATCTACCTTTATTCTGCATCACCAACATCCACTAGAAAGGAATTCACTTTAGCTACCCATTACTCATGCTTTATTCACTCTTACTGGGTCATGTACTCTAAGGTGAGCAAAAGTGCAAAGCAAATAGGGGCTTTCAGAAGTTCACTGGCTTTAGCTGCATCCATATGATACCAAACATCCAAACATGTAAATGGACATTTGTCCTTTTAAAAAATTTTTCATATAATAACTCAAATTGTGTAGACCACACCTTTCTTGGGCCATTCCTTTACTAAGAACTCTTTTGATGAGTTAAATACTTTAATTGTGAGTTATCATGGTCACTGACATGAATACTGTTACATCTTTAAATTAATATGTTTGTTTAGCTTTTATGTAGTAAGATCACTGAGAAAATGGATGTGGATGGGACAGAGGGGAAGGGAGAAGGCATTTCCTTCTTGTAAGTGTGAATAGTTAATATGCCTCCCAAATTACCCAACTCCTTGCAACTTGAAGAAAGTGTATCATTAAAGTACAATTTCTCCACCTATTATAATAGGTCTTTAGTCTTGGACTTTACAAGGTGACTCAATGATTTTATCAACATAAGCATGCATGCTTAATGGTAGGAACTAGTTTTTATTTCATTTTGTTGGTTTCCACATATCAGTTGTAATCTATTGGATGGAATTTATAGGCTAAAGCTTTTCAAATAGCTCTTAATGAATAATGCTGAAAAAGATTACAGAAAATTAGGCTTCCTCATTAGCTTATCAGAATTTATTTGCTCAGAATAATCAAACAATAAGGTAAAAGAATGAAAGAAGGTGAAAGAAGGGAAGTTCAAATATTATAATGCAGCTTACTTTTATCCAATTAAAGTGTAAAAATTCAAATGGAAGCCGCAGCCCCGTCGGGCGTGGCTCAGCGGTTGAGCATTGACCTAGGATCCAGGCGATCGGGGTTCGATTCCCGGTCAGGGCACATGCCCGGGTTGCAGGCTCGATCAATGACTCTCTCATCATTGATGTTTCTATCTCTCTCTCCCTCTCCTTTCCTCTCTCTGGAATCAATAAAGATATATTTAAAAAACAAAAAAAAACCCAAAACAAATGGAAGCCACAGTCTTGTAATGAAATCATGGAAGTGACATACTGTCATTTCTGCCATATTCTGTTGCTCACACAGACCAACCCTGGTACAATATGGGAGGGAACTATAAAACAGTGTGGATACCAGAAGACACAAATCATTAGGGACTTTTTGTAGGCTGACTGCCACCACCATTGGGAAGTTCCTGTCCTTGATTGTCTCACTTTTAGATTCATTGATGTAGAAATCTGAGTCTCTGTTTTCTCTTAGATTTCAGTCTATTTTCTTAGCAATGTACATGTAGCTTATGCATTTAAGCACTTTTTGAATTTAGACACTTTAAGACCAAACAGCTTTATTGAGATACAATTTACATACCATATAATTCACTTATTTAATGTGTACAAATTAGTTTTTATGATATTCACAAAGTTGTACATCTATCACCATAGTCAATTTTAGAACATTTTCATTACTGTAAAAAGAAACCCTATCCCCCTTAGCTGCCACTCCCCATTTCCCCATCCCCTTTCAGTCCTAGACAACCACTAATTTACTTTATGTCTCTGTAGATTTTCTTTTATATATATAGATTGATTTTAGAGAGAGGAAGGGAGAAGGAGAGAGAGAGATAGAAACATCAATGATGAGAGAGAGAGTCATCACTGATTGGCTGCCTCCTGCATACCCCCAACTGAAGATCGAACCCACAACCTGGGCATGTGCCCTGACCAGGAATAGTACCACAGTCTCCTAGATCCTAGGTAGATGCTCAACTGCTGAGCCACCCCAGGTTGGGCTCTGTAGATTTTCTTCTTCTAGATATTTCAAATAAATGGAAAAATACAATGTGCAGTCCTTTGTGACTAGCCTCTTTAAATTAACAACATTTTCAAGCCTCATCTATATTGTATCATGAATTAATACTTCATTTCTTTTTATTGCTGAATAATATTTCATTGTATCAATAGTTATCCATTCATCAGTTGATGGACATTTGTATTGTTTCCACTTTTTGGTTATTAAAAATAATGCTGCTATAACCATTTGGATATAAAGTTTTATGTGGACCGATGTTTTAATTTCTCTTGAGTATACACCTACATGTAGAATTGTTGGGTCATATGGTAACTGTAATGTTTAACCATTTGAGAAACTGCCTGACTGTTTTTCAAAGTGATTGTAACATTTTACATCCTCACTAATGCTGTATGGGAGATCCAATATCTTCACATCCTCACCAACACTTGTTACCATCTATATTGTGACTATAGTTCTAGAGGGCTGAATAATGGCCCCCAAAGATATCTAGATCCTAATCTCTGGAGTCTATACATATTACCTTGGTCATATGTTTTTTTACTATTGAGTTGGAAGTGTTCTTGTATTCTAGACAAGAGTCCCTTATCAAATATGTGGTTTATAGAATTTTTTTCTCATTCTTTGGGTTGTCTTTTCACTCTCTTAATGATGATTTTTGTAGTAATGATGATTTTTGAAGTTTTAAATTTTAATGATGTACAGTTTATTTTTTTCTTTCATTGCTTATGATTTTGATGTCATATCTAAGAAACCATTGCCAAAGGCTAGGCCATGAAGATTTGTACCTATGTTTTCTTTTAAGAGTTTTAGAATTTTGCTCTTGTATTTAAGCCTATGCTCTTTTTAAGTAAACTTTTGAATATGGTATTTGGTAGGAATCCAACTTGATTCCTTTCCACCAGGGTAGCCAATAGTCCCAGCACCATTTGTTGGAAAGACTGTACTTTCATCATTGAATAGTCTCAGAACCCTAGTAAAAATCAATTTACCATAAATGTGAGGGTCTATTTCTGGACTCTCAATTCTACCATTTGGCAACATTCTACCATTTGTCTTTAGGCCCGTAACATACTGTTTTGATTATTGTAATTCTTTGGTACGTTTTGAAACCAGAAAGTGTTAATCTTCTATCTTTGTTCTTCTTTTCCAAGGTTGTTTTGGCTATTATGGGTCTTTTGGATTTTCATATGAATTTAAAGATCAGCTTATTTAATTTCCACAAAGAAGTCAGCTGGGATTTTGATAAAGATTGCATTGAATCTGTAGGCCAATTTGGGAAGTATTGCCATCTTAATATATACTTAGGTCTTCCTTAATATCTTTCAACAATATTTTGTAGTTTTCAGAATATAAACTTTGCACTTGTTTTTGTTAAATTTATTGCTAAGTATTTTATTCTTTCTGATGCTATTGTAAATAGAATTGTCTTAATTTCATTTTCAGTTTGCTCATTGTAACTGCATGGAAATACAATTAATTTTGTATATTGATCTTGTATCCTACAACCTTGTTAAATTATTTATGAAGTCTAACAGGTTTTTAATTGGATTCTTTATGATTTTTCTATACAAGATTATGTCATCTGAGAATACAGATTACTACACTTCTTCCTCTCCAGTCTGGATGCCTTTTATTTCATTTTCTTACCTAAAATTATTCTGGTCAAAGCCTCCAGTTCAATGTTCAGTAACAGTGGTGGGTGCACACATTCCTTTTCTTGTTCTTGATCTTAGGAGGAAAGCATTCTGTCTTTCACCATTGAGTATACTATTAGTCATGAGATTTTCATATATGTCTTTTTTCATGTGAAGGAAGTTCCCTTCTATTCCTAGTTTGTTGAGTGTTTTTAACATTAAGGGATGTTGAATTGTGTCAAATGCTTCTTCTGCATCTATTAAGATGATCATGTGGTTTTTGTCCATTTTAATACTGATATGATACATTATATTGATTAATTTTCTTATGTTGAAACACCCTTGTATCCCTGGGATAAATCCCATTTGGTCATGATATATAATACTTTTAATATTTTGCTGGATTTGACTTGCTAGTATTTCACTGATGATTGTTGTGTTTATATACATAAGAAATATTGATCTGTTGTTTTTTTGTTTTTTTCTTGTGATGTCTTTGTCTTCTTTTGGTATCAGATAATACTGACCTCATACAGTGAGTTGAGAAGTATTTTCTTCTCTTTTATTTTTTTGGAAAAGTTTGTGAAGAGTTTTTTTTACTACAAAAAAATTAAAACTTTTACTCTGCAAAAGACATTTTTAAGAGGATGAAAAGATTAACTACAAACTGAGAGAACATGTTTGCAAATTATATATCTAACAAAGTACTAGGATCTAGAATACCTAAACTACTCTCACAACTCAATAGTTAAAAAAAATTCAGAATATGGAGAAAAGACACCAACAGACATTTCACTAAAGATATAAAGATGGCCAATGAACACATGAAAAGATGTTCAACAACATTAGTGGTTAGGGAATGCAAATTAAAATCAAAATGAGATATCAGTATTTATCTACCAGAATGACTAAAATAAAAAATAGTGATAACACCAACTGCCGGTGAGGATCTGAAAGAACTGGATCACTCATACCTTGGGGGGATGTAAAATGGTGCAGTGACTCTGTAAAACAATTTGGCAATTTTTAAAAAGCTAAACATGCAACTATGATATGACCCTGTGATTCTACCCTTGGGGACTTATCCCAGAGAAATGAACTTAAATGTAAAATATTGAAGCTTTATAGAAGCTTTATTTGCAATAGACAAAAAGTGGAAACAACCCAGACATCCTTCAATAGGTGAGTAGGTAAACAAACTGTGATGCATCTATACCATGGAATCCTATTTAACAATAAAAACGAATGAGCTATTTATGAAACTTGAAAGAATTATGCTGATTGAAATAAAAGCCAACCCCAAAAGGTTAAATTCTGTGTAATTCCATTTAACATTCTTCAAATGACAAAACTGTAACAACAGAGAACAGATCAGTAGTAGCCAGTGGTTAAGGGAGGAGCGGGGCCATATGAAAGTATGTGTGGATATAAAAGGGCAACATGAGAAACCCTTTTGGTGATGAGACATCTGATCTTGATGATATCAACTCAACAGTCTGATTGTGATGTTAACCTATAGTTTCACAAGACGTAACCACTGTGGGAAAACTGGAAAAAGAGCATGCATAATCTCTCTGTATTATTTCTCACAGATGCATGTGAATCTATACTTATTTCAAAATAAAAGGTTTGATTAAAAATAAATAAACAAAAAATAACTTCCTGAGTGAAAAAAATTGTGGATTTTCTGAAATTAGAATCTAGCTATTCTCGCAGTATGATACTCTAGTGTATAGATGTTCTAGCAACTTTGGCCAGTGATGAACCATTTATCCATAGGTTAATGTCTCTTGCATTAAGGAGTACAGAACCTCCAACACTCTGAAACTGGGACATGAACACACTTCTGCCAGATTGAGATGCTCAGTTTAGAGTTGACATGGATGTTAATTCTAGTGTGTCCATGCTACTATGTCTACAGTGCATGAAAACCATTGAAAGAAAAACTCCTTCTTAAGAAATGCACCTTGTCATAGTGACCTCCTAGGTATTTTAAATGAAAAGCCTACGGCTTTAGTAAATCTGAAACCTTGAGTGATTCAATCTTATGATGCATTTATTTTTTATAAAAACAAGGTAAGAATCCTCATATATTAATAATTTATAAAATAGCTCTTTCCTTTACCTCTAATTGTCATCTCTCTTCCTTCTTCTCTCTTCAATAAATGAGTTAAGGAAATCTTAATTTATTCAAGTAGATGTAAGTTAATTTTGCTGTTAAAAAAAAAAAGAAAAAGATGTCCATTGTGGGGTCCAAATCACCAGCACAATTTGTAGAACCCTTCCCAGGATTTTATAACCACAAAAGCTTTCCCCCAGGCAGGTGATGAAGAGTTTGATGCGCAGTCCAAGGAACTAGCCAGCCTGCTCTTTTCCTTCCTATTAGAGTTGCTGATAGACTTGTTCTGCTATTCCAGAAATATTCTCAAGTAGTCTCTAAAACTGATAACTTTTTCTGCCAAGAATAAAATAGAAATGAGTTAATCATTTACCTCTGGGGTACCTCAGGGGTGAAAAGAATCATAAACTATATGTGTCCTTACCCACACCACTCAGCAGTGACATAATTCTCCGGAACCTCTCTCCAGCAAATCCTGGGGCTGGCTCAGTGCTCTGTGCTCTAAATCTTCACAGGCTTGTTTGTAACTGGCAGCTGTGTTTTCATGACAGGCACTTTATCACTTCTGCTCAGAGTGTCCATAGAATGAATGCACCACAAGAAAGTTAAGGAAAACTTTTTGACAAATCCGCATAGATTTCTGTTTTTGGACACCCAGATTTTATTTCACAAACAGAGAACTCAGAGTATGGACTCACTTATAAATTAAAAGACTTTACTCATAATAGCACATTATACACTGTACAGAGATTGTTAGCTTTTGTAAGAGCCTCTGACTGTGGATACTGATATATAAATTTATGATTTTCTAGGTCTTGTCCATTCTTGGAGTTCCCTTAAATCATTATGAAAAACTAGGAATGGGGTGAACACGGACATATTAGCTGGTTTAGAGATTATCAGAGGGGTTGACTAAGGCAGTTATTTCCTTTCTTCATTAGTATTTTGAAAGTCAAAGCAAAATCAAGAAACATTTATTGAGCTTACTGTTCTCCTTTACGACTCTATTACTATGTGGAAGCTATTGTACCAGGCTTCAGGCGGTGTGAGCAAGCAGCTTAAAGCCAGCCTTTGCCCTCAAGTAGCTTGCAATTTATTAGCAAGGAAAACAAATATATGTATATATGCATATGTATACTCAATATAAATGTATTCAATAAAGATGTTGAATAATAGTGCAAGGTGGCAATGAAATTTGTGACGAATAACAGTTTGTTCTCAATACAATGAATTATGCTTCGATGCTTGGTTTGAGGTAGGTAGAGGGAGAGAGCAACCCCAGCTTGGTCACAGAAGGAAGTCCTGGTAGGAGGCAGAAAGGACGTAGGATGAGAGATGAGAGCATCTATGCTGAAGACACTGTTTTCTGATTTTCTGTAGAAATGGACAGATTTCATATCATTTAGCCTGTCCCTGAGGATCAGGATTGTCATCAACCAATATGTTAGTTTTTGAATTATAAAATTCCTTATTTCCTGAAAGCAATTTCTTCCCCTCCCTGCCCCTGCTCCTGTCCCTGCCAGTCCCAAACCCTATGCCGCAGATGACAGAGTTGTGCTGGAAAATGCTGTAGAGCTTTCTTGCTATTCCCCACAGTTCTTTGGCTTCCATCTTAGAAATCGCCCTGGAGAGTGAAGCTTCCTGGGCTGAGGTCAGCAGAAAGGCTCTACTAATAAAGTGGTTTTCTGCCTCTGTGGGAAGATGACATGCACATTCCTCACAGTGTCACTGAAATGGAGGACATGAAAAGCTGGCTTAGAGTTGTAAAGGAGGAACAGTAAGCTCCAGATTTCCAGCACACATCTCCCTACCGGTGTTTTTTTAGACACCTGTCTGGCTTTTTAAAACTTTTCTGTAGCTGTGATTGCTCTATCACTGCACAACCAGCCTGAGTGTAGGGGCCTCAGTGGACAGAGCCCTGGGCTGCCACCTAGGGTCCCCAGGCTTCCAACAATGTCAGATTGATTATTTCACAACACTAGCATCTCGGCCTGTACAACCGAAGGGGGCAAGCATCTTGGCTGTGATTGATACCATGAGATCTATTTAGGAATTTTGCTAGATTGATTATAATTCTACATAGATAAGATGTCTCACCCATATTTAATAGAAACATATAATACATGTATTTTAAATTCCTCTGTACCCACAAATGTAATCTTCGGTAGCTTGATCCTACTTGTGAGTCTTAACATTTCCCCTCTCTTTTGAAGGTTGCTGGACATTGAAAGTGAAATGATCAAATTTGCCAGTTACTACGCTGGAACTGCTGTGGCGGTTCTTATCACAGGATATATTCAAGTTAGTAGCGCTTCTATTTTACTCCTTGATCAACATCTGGGTTCAAACACATTACAATGAAATGCAAAGTGTACTCTTTAACTTTTAAGTTATTCAGAAGCCCTAAAGACTACTGGTGTTTTGTTTTTTTTCGGGGGGGACATGAGAGAATGAGAAAGATCCTTTCTTTCATTTGGAGAGGAGCATACAAGCGGTTGTCTAGAGAGATGGCGAATAGACCTTTAGTTTCAATGTCCTGTCCTTCCCGGCCCTCCCTACTGCACCCTCTCTTCGAAACTCAGAGATAGACAGTATGGGGTGTTTGTAGAGGGAAAGCCAGGCATGGGGAGTTGGAAGAAAGCAAACTTTACTTTCTTTTTCTCTTTCATTGCCAAAGACTCATCAAACCGCATTCCAGCCCAAATTCTGTAAATTGAATCTAGAGCACATTCTAGATTAAAGCCATGGAAGGGCCTGGAGTTGCTTAACCCTTATTAAGGAAAAAATAATTTCATCTTTTACTGCCTCCTGTAGAAAAATAATAAACTTCCCCACCTCCCATTCATTCAAGAATTCCAGAAAGTTAGTGTCAGTTGAAGAGAGAAATGCATCATTTTTCCCCATTCAGGCCCTGGGAGTTTTAATGACAGGCTTACTTGGCTTGATTGGGGGAAACTGTTAGCAGATTCCCTGCTTATGTCATAAGTGTTGTCTTATTTTCTCTGAAATCTTTGTCCAATAGCCTGAAAATTATGCATAAATGCTTGTTTGCAGGCTTGGGTGGGGCGGGATTCACTCAGAAGTGGCCTGCAAGACTGCACTTCAATTCCCAAAGAGACGCATTTCATGAATTACTTTCCTCCTTTTTGCAACTGCTATACTGAAAGTATTTCTTCTGAAAAGAGAAGGAATTAAATATTGTTAAATATTTTTAACATCACAATGCTAAACATTCCTTGCTCCATTTTCAGATATGCTTCTGGGTAATTTCTTCAGCTCGTCAGATACAGAAAATGAGAAAATTGTACTTTAGGAAAATAATGAGAATGGAAATAGGATGGTTCGACTGCAATTCAGTGGGAGAGTTGAATACAAGATTTTCTGAGTAAGTGGCTGGTAGGACATTTTAATGTATGTATGATTTTTAAAAATAATAAAATGTTTACTTCTAAATTAAATAACAATTGGAAACATTCTCAGTTATTTTTTAATTGAATTTATTGGGTGACATTGTTTAATAAAATTATAAAGGTTTCAGGTGTACAGGTCTGTAATACATCATCTGTATACTGTATTGTGTGTTCACCACCCCAAGTTGGATCTCCTTCCATCACCATTTATTCCCCTTTACTCCCTTCCACCTCCCCAGGCCTCTGGCAATCACCATACTGTCGTCTGTGTCCATGAGTTTTTCTTTTTTTTCTTTGCTTAATCCCTTCACCCATCTCGCCCAGCCTCCCTCCAGCCCCCGCTCCAGCTGCCAGTCTGTTCTCTGTATCTCTGAGTTTATCTGTCTCCACTCTGTTAGTTTATTTTGTCATTCTCGTTATTTTTTATATGTTTTGTCTCTTAAGTTGGGCTTTTATAGGTAGCATAGCTTTTTCATAGGTAATGTTTATCAAATATGGTCATTATAAATTGAAAGCCAGGATACTATAATATGACCTGTGGGCCCTTGATTAAACCACTAGAAATGAAGAATTACAGAAGAGATTTAAAAGAAG
Source organism: Miniopterus natalensis (assembly GCF_054644295.1). Lineage (NCBI taxonomy): Eukaryota > Metazoa > Chordata > Mammalia > Chiroptera > Miniopteridae > Miniopterus > Miniopterus natalensis. The sequence goes on from NC_142088.1 coordinate 43,238,729, forward strand.
TATGGTTATTTGGCCCCAAAGGAGAAATAGAAGGATGTGACAATCTAGGTATCTATAAGGAAAATAATACAACTAGAATAACTTGCTTTGACTGTTGAGGTAATTAATGCACATAAAAAAAACAAAAACAAAAAAAAAACCCATAATAGTTTGAGAAAGATTCAAACTAGAAAATTGCCTGTAAATCCAGTTTATACCTAAATACTAACTTGGGTCATTAATAGCCCCCTCAGTAATTCTGAATGAGCCCTGAGTAATTAGAACCAGTTCAATGGAATTAAACTTTGAAGTCCCATGACAGGTAGTGTGGAGTGTACTGAAGATAAAAGTAGACTGAATGTTGGGGACCCTTAGATTCCAGCACTCCCTCTACCTCTGACTATGACCTTGGACAGATACATAGCCTTGCTGGGATACAGTTATCTAATTTTTGCTTAATGTCTTAGGTCATTTTTTGCTATCAAGTCCTAAATCCTTGTATGCTCCATCTGGACAGGAGATTATGGGAATGTTCCCAGGAATGTGAATTTAACTGTATTCAACCAACATTCTGGAGCACTTACTCCATGCAAGGCATAAAGATAAACCACAGGACTCCTCACCTCAAGGAACTTATAGCCTAGTAAGAGGACAAAAGGTGCAAGCAAATAAATAATCAGAGCAAACACGTATTGATTGCTTCCTATATCCTAGGCACTGTTTTACAAGCTTTACATATATTAGCTAATCCTCCTTACTACCATTGAGGTGGGTTTGCCTTTATCCCCATTTTAAAGACAAGGAAACTGAGGCACAGAAAGGTTGAGTAACTTGCCCAAGAATAGTCTGTGTTTAAATTCTGGGTCTAGCTCTAGAGCCTGTCCTCTGAACCACTATTCTATACTGTCTATAAGCAGAATGCAATAATTACATACACATACATACACGTGTAGTATAGAGATTAGTTACATTGCTATGGAAACACAGGGAGGAAGATATTACTTCTTTCTGGGTAACTATAAGTTTTTATGAGTTAGTTGGTATGTGAGCAGAACCTAAAAGGACTTAGCAGCTATAAAGAATGAAAGAAGGGCGCGTCAGGATAGACCAAGGATATTAGCTATAAAAAAGAGACAAATAAGATGGTTGCCAAAAGTCTTTGCCAGAGTTTAATGGGCATCAGTTGGGAAAACCAGGTTAAGGACATACTTACTTAGCTCTGAGAGGAGGCTTGATGACCTCCCAAGCTGCAGCAAATTTCCCAAGATGTGAGAGTCGGTTATGTTTCCCAAAGGTAGTGGGGTTCAGAGGTAGGAATGTTTAGAAGGGAAAGACCGAGATTTCTCAGTAAGACATTTGAATGGACTAATTCCATTTTAGTGATTAAAGCCTCTCTTGTTTCCAGTGATATTAATAAAATCAATGATGCCATTGCTGACCAAACGGCCATTTTCATTCAGCGCATGACCACGAGCATCTGCGGGTTCCTGCTGGGATTTTACCAGGGGTGGAAGCTGACCTTGGTTATCATCTCCGTGAGCCCTCTCATTGGCTTGGGAGCAGCCATCATCGGCCTGGTAAGAATGCTTCTCATTTCTCCCCGTGGGCAGGTGCTGGCTCTGAGAAACAGCCAGAAACGTAAGCTTGAGCCCCTTCCGAGTATGGTTAGTCAGCATCACTATTTTCACTTATTATTTCTCAGTATCAAATAACATTCCTTATATTAGGGATTAAAGATATTTTAATAATATAAATATTATTGTGTTAATAACAATAACAACTACACTTATTGAGCATTTACTATTGTGTCAGGCACTATAAAGAGCTCCATATACCTTATCTCTAATCTTCTGACGATCTTATAAAATATTAGTACCATTTTAAATATAAGAAACAGAGACTCAGGGGGGTAAAGGGACTTGTCTGGGACTGCACAGCTAGTGAGTGACAGAACAGAATGCAAATTCGAGGGAGACTGACTCCAAATTTCCACCCACTCTCCAATATACCTATTGCTTCCCTGGTCTTCCAAGCTCAGATGCCCCCCTCAAAAAGGCCCAATAAATATACCCATATCAGTAACAAGCACCTAAAACAGATTTCTGCAATCACAACTGTGTTCTCCATTCCATCTGATCAGTTTCAGAGAGAGATTCTCTGACAAGTTTCCCAGTCCCAGTCTCCATTCCCCAGGTATGCAGGCCAAAGGAAGGGTAGGAGTAGGAATTTTGGGTTATCCCTGTTAAAACACACTCCCAAAGGCTGAGAAATTGTTATGGCTTACTTTTAGAGCAGCCACATTAGATAATAGGTCCTGGGACCAGGCACACTAATAATTTGCTGTAAATGAGAGTAGAATTCAAGTGTAAAGCTTGCCTTACTGAGCAACAGGTACCAATCTCCATTACGATATTTTTCTAGCAAAATATTCTCTACAATCCACTGGTTCTATTATTCAAATGTTTCCCTGGTAATACAGAGTGACAATAGCAAAGAGCTCACTCCACTTAACTAGGTCACCACCTGGCTCTTTCACCTGGCTTAAGAAAGATATGTTTAACTCATCAAAACTTCAGTTTCCTCATCTGAAAACAAGGACAGTACCTCCCAAAGTCATTGTGATGATTCAGAACATAATCCAAATTATGCACTTAGCACAGCACCTGACACAGAATTAATCACTAAAGAGATATTAGCTTTTATTTTTGCCCACCATATCACGCAAGCTTTGCAAAAGTCTTTTCTACCAAATACTTTCCAGCTACACTCCGGAGAAGCCTCAGTTTCTAGGGAGGGTCTTCAGGGATTCTGCAGACATCTGATTCATTCCCGCCTCCCCCCCTCCCCCCCCCCCCCCCGCCAAATACATTTAATCCCTTCCTTTAAACGCAGCGTAAATTAATATTCACCCTCTAATGGGTCACATGTCACACTTTAACATATTGGAGCCCAGCAATGGCCTGGTTTATTTGGTTTCATACAGGCTTAGAGCACGGTTTCCTTTGTCTCAGTGCCCACATCTCAACTTCCTGTAAGTGTGTCACTGATTTGCAGTGTGGTCACTCTGCACTGGCTTCTTCTTGGGTTCAAGTCTGTGCATGTTTGTGTAAAACTATACAAGCAACTTCACTGGGCTCAATTCAGCAGCAAGACAAGAAAAGGTGGAGGGGCAATATATGACGTATTGGAAGTTATTATGGTTCTTTTGTCTTTGACTTTTATACTTACAATGAAAAACATGAGCAATTGTTAGATATTCCCAGTCTACATTTTTAAGCTCCCGTGTCCGTTTAATTGCATATCCTGAGATTATTTAATGTGCCATTACCACAAAAACTGATAACATTAATAACTACTTAATTATCTCATTGCTGTACATATTTGTGAAATAAATTAGAAAAGTGTGGTAAACACTGCAGTGCCATCCTTAACACCCCAATTTTAATGTTGATGAAAATAGCTTCCCTTTTCTTACTGTTGCCTTTTCATTTCACAAACGTTTTATAAAATGTGGACTTGTGAGATAAATATATTGTAATAAAATACTACTTTTACTTATTACTATATCCTAGAAATTGTGCTTAAGATTTTGTTTGATAAGAGTTTTGCTGCTAAAAGCTTGGAAAAACTTGGAAGATTAAACCCTGCTAGTGTGGGCACTGAATGTTTTTAGGTTTCTGAGTGAATCAATCTTCCACAGTATTTGCTTTTTCCCCGTCTTGTTTCTTCGTCTGTGCCAGGAATTTTGTTGGTGGTTAATTCTAACTAGGATTCCATCTAAGTCCAATTCTAGAAAAAGTAACTTGTTTAATTTTAAGTGCAATGTTTTTTTATTTCCTTTTGTGGAAAGCAAAGGTGGTTGAGCCCCTATGGGTGAGTGAAAACAGTGTAGTATTTACCTGAAGCTTTCTCCTGAGGAATTACCTGGGCCTCAGAAGCCTTCGCACGTTCGGTCCCTTTCTGTCATTCTATATTCTGACAACTTGATGGCTGCACTGACCTCTGGCCTTTGCCTCTGATGTTTGTCTGTGAATTGTGCAATGGCCCTTGGCTAGGAGCAGTGAAGTGTGATGTGTTTTGACTTGAAAACGTCTTTACTGTAATGACCGGGACACTGTGGTCTCACAGGAGTAAGACCTACTCTGTGAGAGGGTTTTCGAGGCTGGCTTTCAATGCAGTCATTTTGACATGTCAACAACCAGACACCTATGGATGAGCTTAGCATGGATCAGGCTTGCGCCAGGTTCTTCCTCAGCAAATGCTGTTACTGTGAGAATCCAGCCGTGTATTAAACCCTGCCACCTGTTTACCCACCTAAAGGAATCACTGAGGGACAGACTGACTTACCTTTTTACCCGGTCTTCACGTTTTGTTCTGTTCTTTTGGATTTTAGAGTGTGTCCACGTTCACTGACCATGAACTGAAGGCCTATGCCAGAGCAGGGTCGGTGGCTGATGAAGTCATTTCATCCATTCGAACGGTGGCTGCTTTTGGTGGTGAGAAAAAAGAGGTTGAAAGGTTGGTTAATTGAAATGTCTGCACTTTCCTGGATTTCCTTGGTCCATATACTACCCTGAAGCTTCCCTATGTTTTCGTACAAAGGGGCAGAGTCACCTTGGTCTGTGGCACCCTGGAGGAGCTTTTTGTTCAAGAGAGAGCTCTGTAGAGTAATGAGATTGATCAGAGCACTACAAGGACCTCCAAGCCGTTAGCTATGAGTTTTTGAAGATGTTAGAGTTAGTGATTTTTAGAAAGCCATCTTAGGTTAGATCTTTATTTCAAGCTCTGGGGGGGTATGTGCACATACTGTACTGCTTCCCGACTATTACGCTGTTTGCTGCCATTAAGGAAAAGCCTACATGATCTAAAGTGCAATTTCACAGATTTTTATTGAACACTCCATTTTATTCAGCTGCTTTACTGCACACCCTTTATTAAGTCTCAAGTTTCAATGTAATCAAACAAAATTTAGCATTGGTTTATTATAGACCATCATTCTAGGAGATTAATTCTTAATGAAAATGAAAACCTAAATGACCAAAACAACACAGTTATCAAACAATTGCTTTTGCTTCTTCCATTTATCTAGTATTTATTGAGTACTTATATGTGCCAGGCACTGATATTACAAAACAACCACCAACTTAAACTTTTTCTTTTATGTGTTACAGATCTATTATGATTGTGTCATTCTCAATTGCTAGCAAATTCACCAAATGAAAAAGAGAATAGGACTTACAGTCTCTAATTATCTCTTTTCCTCTTTTATTTTTCATTTGCTTCTTTTGGTTTGTGGAATGAAGTTACCTTATTTCTCATAAAAAATTTCAATAGCATATTTCCTCCACTATGAAAGATATTCTCTTCTATTATTAATAAAACAAGCAGTGTAAATGTTTTAAAAATGTAACAAACAGAATAGCCTTCAGTTTTGTCCTATGAAATGTTAAAAATTCTCCATTAATTAATTTCTTGAGACGTAGGAAGGCAGGTATAGAATGCCCATTATTAATGGCTAGATGATAGAATTACTGAAGCTTAGTGCTTGGATTGAATCTCCACGCAGCTATCCATGTCCCATGGCTGTGAATCTGACCTGCCATGTTACAACATAGCATTCTTGGTCACAGGGCAGCAGATGAGTTGGTGTGAACATTAGTTTCAAACCTAAGGAGAAAACTGTTGCATCGTTTTCTGATAGAAAGTATGTCACTTGACTTAATAAAACAATATAAACACAAATAGTACTGGATCCCTCACGTCCAAATATTTGTGCTGAAAAATGTTTTTCTCTTGGGGCAAAGCTTACCCCACTGTACTCATCCCTGAAGTAATCAACTACGAGGCTTTGTCAGGCATCATCCCTTCAACTCATTTCATTGCCAGGTTGAAACAAACTTTAAAGAAGTACACAGAAGTCACTGTTCTCTGTCCCTAAAGCTGGCCTGTGTTTGGATGCTTTTATCATCACTGAGGAAAGCCACTGCACTGTGGTCTGTTTTAAACATTCTAACCTGAGCTGCTACTGCTGCTGATGAAATAGACTCAAATGTTTTCTCTTTGCAGGTATGAGAAAAATCTTGTGTTTGCCCAGCGTTGGGGCATTAGAAAAGGGATAGTGATGGGATTCTTTACTGGCTTCATGTGGTGTCTCATCTTCCTGTGTTATGCACTGGCCTTCTGGTACGGCTCCAAACTCGTCCTGGATGAGGGAGAATATACAGCAGGAGTCCTTGTCCAGGTATCTGGGTCTTGGTGACCACATGTAGCATTTCTTTTTGGTATCTCAGAAAAGCCCATGGTGAAGACATTTTGTTTTTTCCTTTAGTGTCTGAGGGAGGAAAGTGTCAATGATTTGGTGGAACAAGCAATACATATGCCTTTTATAGTAAAGGGATGCTGAGCATTTGAATTGATGAGACCAGCGATTTAATGGTTTTCAATTAAATGAGGATTTTATAGCTTTAAAACAATGATTTTTCTGACTGAATCCAAAAGATAATATGCCACGAAAATTGAAAGTCTGTGATCGCTCAGCTAAAAATTATCAGCTCGTGTAGCTGAGCTTAATAATAGCACAAGATATGTGCTAATGGACATATTTGTGAAAACCTAATGAGTTACTAAAATGCCAAGCCAATAATATCCTCAGCTGAACAGGTAATGCAAACATATTTTATTGATCACTTGTGCTATAGCAATGCTGTAGCTAAGGCCATGACTACTTTAATTTTCAATGTCCTTTCAGCTATTCTTTCAAGAATTAATTACTGAGCATCTACTATATGCCAGACCCAGACAAAGATTCAATAGTGAGCAAAAGAAGTGTGATCTTTGCCCTGATGGAATTTATAGTTTAGCCAGGAAGATAAGTAATAAATAAATAATCACATAAGGGCATAATGACAAATGGTAACACGTGCTGTAACGTAGAGGAGAGGGAACCTCTGCAGTGAACAGCAGGGTACCAGGCGCGGCTGGGGTCAGGGAAAGCTGTTCCTCCTGCTCCCTCTCCCAAGGCCTTTCCTCCTCAGCTCACAGCCCTCGTGTTACAGCTGAACTCCTGTCACTGGATTCTCAGCTGAGTGGCGCTATCCCAGCCAGGCCTTCCATGCTCATCTAATCTTTTATTTTCTTGTATGGCTTGCTGAACTTTCCCCTCAGAGCACTCGAATGAAATTGAACATTTGCTTATATTTACACTTGTTCCCATCCCTTCCCACCCTCGCATAGTAAGCTCCACATAGTAAAGCATGAAATATATGTTTCATTTGGCCTATTAATGATCTAATTAAGAATATTAATTTAAATATATTAATTATTAAATAAAATATTTTGGTTCCAGATTCTAGGTAGGACAGGCACCAATTTAACAATAAAAATTACCCAGATTTTGTATACCAGAAATTTGCTAGCTGAAAGCCTGAGATCTGAGATTTACTGCTTTAATATAAATACATTTCTAGGGAATGTTAAATGAAAATCTTATTTACAATAGAAATGATTATCAGAGATGAAAACATAATCATTCTACTCTACTGACTTTATTTCGTTAAGAGCATGATACACTAAGAATGAGTTTTAAATTCAGTTCTCCTTTGCAAGATGAACAGCTGGCATCACTTGAACTTCTTTAAAAAAATTAAATATGATAATGCATTTTATACTGTTTTATAAACTTTAAAAGGATGGTGTAGATGGAAAGTGTTGCTATTATCATAATCTAACCATATTCTTAAGTTTGATATAACTTTGTACATTTGAAAAGCCAGGGAGAGTATTGCAGGTCTGAAATCTGACCATAAAGTCTCTTTTCTTTATTGATCTAATGACTTTATAATTTTCAACATTTACCAAACTAGAGATACCAGTAGTTGATTTTAGTTCCACCTGCATATATCTATTTCTTCCGCACAAGTACATGCATGGAGAAAAGACATCTTTCCTTTCATTCCATGCCTGCAAGGAGAGGACAGAAAAAAATAAATTAAAAAATTGAAAATTAAATAACATATAATTCCAACTGGAAAAACTGAACTTTAAAAACCCCTTGGTTCCCCGGCCAGTGTGGCTCAGTTGGTTGAGTGTCATTCCCTGCACCAAAAGTTCGCCAGTTTGATTCCAGGTCAGGGCACATGCCCGAGTTGCTGGCTAAACCCCTGGTAGGGGGTGTGAGGTGGCAGCTGACCGCTGCTTCTCTCTCACAGAGAAGTGAGAATTTTCTCACTCTTCCTCTCCTTTCCTCTCTCTTTAAAAATCAATAAAAACATTTAAAAACAAAACAAAATAAGAAAAACCCTTGGTAACTCTCTCTTTCCCCTTCCTTCTCTCTCTCACTCATGCATGCACCTTTTGGCTGTACTTCTGAGCAGCAAACCATGAAAACTGAGTATGCATGAGTTGAGTGTTTTAATCCACTAAACTAATTAACAATTAGGTTAATCTAACACATTTTGTGATGCACAAAATCATTCTTGGCTGCATGGTAATTGCGCATAAATGGTAAGGAATTCACATAAATGACTGTAATTAGTATCACTTGTACCCAGACAAAAGTCATACTCTGTGATCTATTAGAAAAAAAGATGAAAGGGAACTGAATGGTGCCAAAGGATGCTCTTTCATGCCCGTCTTACATTTCAGGACTCAACAATAAAAAATTATAGCAGTAATGGAGAGTAACATTATTCATTGTATACAAGATGTGAACCACTGAGTGAAGTATTTAATAAAATTACCATATGTAATACAACTTTATTCTGTAAATGATGTCATTTTACTACCACTTAAAAATGAAATGGAGCCATGAGGTTGAGAAACATGTGTCTGGTGGTACTGAGTGGGATTTGAATTCAGGTCTCTGTGACCCTGGGGCCTGACCCATTAACCACTCTTTTCCTGCCTCTGGATCTGTTTTCCAAGGGGTCACAGATCTCCCTTTCTCCAGCACTGCACATCCACAGGTAGATTGTTTCCCAGTGACCCTTCCTGCCTTCCTTTTTCCCATACTAGTGTCCACAGGACTAAAGAGGGATATTTGGAGTGAGCAATGATGATCTATTGAGATGTGTGCTACCTATAGTGAAGCATTAGGTCCATGCCCCTGTCCTGTCTCACTCACTCTTCTCCTAAGAACCCTGAGAGAGACCTTCGCTTGAGGTAATGCTGGTAAAGCCTGGCTGAGCGAGGATTCAACCCCAAACCTCAGTTTAGGACCCTAGTGAATTTTTCTAGAATCTAGACCAGGGGTCAGCAAACTGTGGCCTGCAAGCTAAAACTAGCCTAGTGTCTGTTTTTGTAAATAAAGTTTTATTGGAACACAGCCACAGTCATTTGTTTAATATTGTCTATGGCTGCTTTTGTACTAGACAGCAGAGTTGAGTAATTGCTTCAGAGCCTATGTGACCTGAAAGCCTAAACTATTTACTATCTGGCTGTCTACAGACGATCTTTATTGACCCCTGAGCTAGGATATGTGGAAACCTTCCTCTGCTCAGGTAGGAAAATCTTGGATGAAGGTGGTCTTAACCCAAATTAGACCACAATTACTGTCCTGTCTGTTCACCTTATCACTTCCTAAGTGTGAAATCTTGCTTCTTTCATCATCGTCATTACTATTATTTATGTGGCTGAACTGGATTAATCACCTTTACATGCATCATCTCATTTAATGCTCATAATGATCACATGAAGTATCTACTCTCATTATCTCTGTTACAGATAAAGAAATTGAGGCTTGAAGGATTAAGCAATCTGTCCATGCTAGGACCTACCTGCCACAATTAAGGAAAAAGAACAAGAAGGACAGATGAAGAGATAATGTTTGTCCCCATGCATAGAGTGGGGAATTCAGGGAGCAGGCAAGAGGGAGCTGGTCCACATAATCCTGATGTGTGAAATGGAGAGGAGACTAAAGAGGGAGGGAGGTGACTGGGAGGCTCTGAGAAGCCCCATGGTCCAGCCTTAAGGAAGAAAGAGAGTAGAGAGGGGTTCTGGGAAGGATCCAGCTCATAGACACCACCACAGACTAGGATCATCAGATTACCTGAAAAAGGCTATATTCATGTAGATGTCAACCTTTGGCTCAGCAAATAGCTGTAGTCCCTGATAGATGGTGGCCATTGAAACATCTTCCACATGAGTCAAGTTGAAAGGGTGGGGAGCAGGAGTTTTGTGCTCATCCTAGATGCCAATGTGAGGAATTTTCTCATTGCCTCTTCCTTTATAAACTGATAAAAGCAGAGTGCTATTTGGTAGGACCATCTAGTCATGATCAGGTAGCCTTCACCTAACTTAATGAGATGGGTGGGTTGGTGAGTCAAAGATAGCTTCCCCAGCTCTACATAGGAACCTGGCCACTCTACCTGTATGAAACCACCAGCAGATGAACCTGGGAGGTAGACAGTCATGAATCTAGGTTCAGGTACTGCTCTACCACTTCATATATGTTGTGACATATGTTAAATTAGATAACCTCCATACTCTGTTTCCATACACTTCTTTTGTAAGGATTAAATGAAGCAATATAGGTAAAGGATTTATAAACATACCTTATTATTATTGTTATTACTGCTAGTAGTAGTATAGTACTAGTAGTAGTAGCAGTAGTTATCCTAATAACTAGTATACTAGTAGCAGTAATATAACAGTAGCAGTAGTAGCAGACCTATATTGCGTGTACCAATCTCTAGGACAATCAAGCTAATCATAGTGTCTATTGTTTCAGGGACCCTTTGACCAGAAAAACCATTGTAAGGCTATTTATATAATGAATCTAATGATCATATCACCATTCTAACCCACTTTGTGTTGATTGAAATCTCTGAGTTCAGCCTTGCCCATCATGACCCACTGGTTAGAGCATCAGCCTGTGCACCACCCTGGGGTCGAATTCAGGAGGCAACCAATCTCCCTCCCTCCCTCCCTCTCTCTCTCTCTCTCTCTCTCGCCCCCTCTCTCTCTCCCCCCCTTCCACTCTCTACAAATCACTGGAAAAAGTAGCCTCCCTCCTAGGGTGAACATAAAGAAAAATCCCTCCGTTCACACAGGTCGCCCCAAAAAGCATGAACACTGTGCTTATCGCTTCTCATTTCAGATTTTCCTCAGTGTCATAGTGGGAGCTTTAAATCTTGGCAACGCATCTTCTTGTTTGGAAGCCTTTGCAACTGGACGTGCAGCAGCCACCAGCATTTTTGAGACAATAGACCAGGTACGTAAAAGCCAAGAGTAAAGGTCATTCATAGGTTGGGGGTAGAAAGAGGAATGAACTGAGGAATTTAACCTCAGTGTTAAAAACTATGAGAAATGATCACGATGCCCTTAGTTCAGCTGTCATGGACCAGACCCTATTCTGAACGGGGAGCACAAGAGTAAAACAGAACCAATAAGGCCTCTGCTTTCCTATCACAACTGGGAAACAGGCAATAAAGAAGTAAGCACATTCAGAGATAAAATAATGTTAAACGGTTCACTGAAGGAATTAAAATAGGCCAATGTGATAGCAATTAGGGGTGGGAAGGAGTGTTTATATTGAGGGAAACGGTGGCTCTACTGTAATAGCTCTTGGTTTACAGATAAAATGTTGCTTGACTTGACACCCAGGGCAATGGGAGGCCAGTTTTGGGAGCCCAAGGAGCAGCAGGGCGCTGTGGTTCTGTTTCTTTGTCAGAAACACCCCCGCCTGACAGTGGGGCAGCTGCAAGGCAGAACCCCACGCTCTGGCAGGCGTCTGCTGGCTCAGTCCCTGTTCACTGCGCTCACCCTGCTGGTTGCCCAGCAGCTCCTTCTTCCTCTGGGTCCGCTGAAGGAAGCGCCCGTGACCGAGGGCTTCCTCCCCTTCCTCCCAGGCCCCAGCTCCCTGCTGCAGGGCCTGTCTCTCCGCCTCTGGGCTTCCCTCCCTTCTCGCCTCCCCGCTTATTCCAGGTTGCCCACCTTTAGATGTTTCAGTGTGCGGGTCTCTCAGGCATGGCTCTGTGTTGAGTAGGGAATTCTTTGCTGAGTTATATTTGTTGGTTAATTTGTTGAAATTTCTGGGGGAGGGGCCAAGGGTATCTCTCACACAGCCATTGCTCTGATGTCACCCCTAAGCCTCGGAGTGTTTATATTGAGTGATGGTGATGGCATCATCTCGGAGGAGGTAGTGTTGGAGCTGAGAGCCAAAGGAGGAAAGTTGGCCACGTAAAGGGAGAGTGGGGGTGGGGTGGGGTGGTGCATGGGAGGTAAGAGCAGGGAGGATATTCATGGAAGAAAGACCTCCAGTTTGGAAAGGGCTTATTGAATGCAAGGAGCTAAAACAAGGTCAGTCTGAGAAACAGAGTGAGCAAGGGACACAGGCTGGAGGGATGGGAAGGGGCCAGGTCATGCAGGACTTTAAGGCCAAGTACATAAGTTTGGGTTATCTTCTAAATGTGACAGAAAATCTGTACAAGCCTGGAAAGGACCCTGGTAGTGTGGCTAGGATTTTTCTGGTTGATTTATTGAGTCATTGGAGGTCAAGGTACAAAGTCAGAATCCAAGAACAGGAGGTGAAGGTGGCAACATGTTCTTTCCCTCTGAAAAAATGCCCTGGGCAGAGTCAGAAACCCTGTAAATCCAGAGGTGTTTCATGGGTTCCCTAAATCATATCTATTTATGAGGCATATAACCTGCCTGAGTACATTTCTCTTCACTTTATCTGTTTTATATTTTGGGGTTTTATGTTATTGGGATATAAAGAGATTGTTGAAAACCACACAGGCCTGTGGAGAAATCCAAATCCTACCTCATTCTGGAGCTGTTATATGCTCAAGTAAGATGATGAGTCTGAAAGGTCTATGACACTTTTTTTTTTTTTTTTTAAATATATCTTTATTGATTTCAGAGAGAAGAAAGGAGAGGGGGAGAGAGAGATATAGAAACATCAATGATGAGAGAGTCATTGATCGAGCCCGCAACCGGGCATGTGCCCTGACCAGGAATCGAACCCCGATCGCCTGGATCCTAGGTCGACGCTCAACTGCTGAGCCACGCCCGGCCGGGCTAAAAGTTATTTGATTATCTTTACTAGAGACCTGAGAAGAAAGTAGATTACACTTTAGTCCCAAACAGAGATATAATAATGAATTGTTGTCACTAGTGTGGAAGAGGGAAGAAGCTGACTTGGGAGTGTCTGGTAGCAGGAGATGACCTCACTCTTGTCTGATTAACTGGAATGGTTAAGTTCTAGATTAAGCTCCCTGCTAACAACAGAGGTGAAACTCAGCAAATCCACTGAAAGTTGTTAGTGTTTGAAGACACCACCTGAGGACATTCAGTTAGTTTTAATCATGGTGTTAGGCCCCAGCTTGATTGACCAGTTGTGTGGTCTTAGGCAAGATACTTAACTTCTCTGAGATTCCTCAACTTCCTCAAGTGAAAAAATGGGCATATTATGTCCTGTTAGGTTATAGTGACAATTACATAATTGAAAAAAGCACACTAAAACACCTAGTATATAGGCTTCCATTGGTATTTTTATAATATAATAATACATAATAATCTTAATATATTATATACTAATATACTAATTATAGATCAATATGATATATTATATTATTATATTGTTATATAATAATATGTCATAGTAATATATCAATAAATAATTATATTAATGTGATATTATATATTTTTATTAATTTGCATCACATTTTCTATTAATTAAAATTGATTATATATTAGTTATTTATATTACATAGTATAATAGAGATAACATTGTATATTTATATACAATATAATACATATAACATGTATGTATTAATATGTTGTATATGTAACAATACTATTAATATATGATAATTTAATATCTCAATAAATGGTAGTGAGCATTCTTACAATTATTAATAATTATTTAATGTGGTGGCAACTTCTCTTTAGCATATCTCTGCAATGTTTTACCTGGTTGTTATTCTTTTTTATGAGTAAATTCAAACTAAGATGGATAGTAAATGTCTCTAATACGTGTTGTTGCTGCATCCGTTTTATATTCTACTCCAGACACCTGTTATTGACTGCATGTCAGAAGATGGTTACAAGCTGGATCGAATTAAAGGTGAAATTGAATTCCATAATGTGACCTTCCACTATCCTTCCAGGCCAGAGGTGAAGGTAAGGGCCAGCCTTTTCCCCAGGAACACCAGCATTTATTTGATGATTCATTTCCAGAGCCACAAATTGCTTGGTTTTCTGGAGCATGATTCAGTTTCCAGGAACTTGGAACAGAGGCATTTTTCTCCGGAAGTGTCCTTGGGTGTCATGTCATTTTCTCAGGCACCGAACTACGTTCCTTCGTGATAACAATAGTGAGCAAATCCCTCTGGTAGGAACAGCCTGGCAGCACATTCCAGTTAAGGCACCTTTATGACGCTCTGTGGGGATGTACGCGTCACGCCCTGTCATTGATAAACTGCACGGCAGTCAGGTCAGTTAAGGACAGCTGCGCCAAGCCACCTCCCGGGAGGGCGCAGCAGGCAGAGCACGGGGTGGGACCGCCAGCAAGGCAAAGGGAAGCTGCCGTCTGCAGTTTGCTGCTTCTTATCTGTAACTTCACAGGCTCACTAGAGCAGTCCTCGGTGCAAAGGTTACCTTGTGATATGCTCATGTGTCACCCGTGGTGAAGAAAATTTAGTTTTCCTATACCTACTGAGCAGGTATCTTTAAAGGCAATTTACAGGAAAATTAGGATACTCTCCCCTTGAATGAACTGGCTTCTAAACGAGACCTATTCCTCAGTTTTAACAGAGTATCTTTAGCCACCCTTTCTTAATATTTCTGTTATCCCCACAAAAACTTATTTTCATGCAACCTAATCTTGATACCACATACCTATAATGCAGGTAAATACATACACACACAGCACATGCATACACACACCCATTATATGTATATATAAAGCATAAGTACATATATATTATGATTATATTTATGAAGTATATTTTTAATTAATATTATATATTACATATACAAACAGTAACTGTCATAACATATGTAAAAGTACTTTGTGAAATATAAATCACAAGGCAGTTTCACTCAGTAAAGATCTTTGAAGGGATAGCTAAAAACTTCCTTTATAATATTTGTTCAGAACCAGCTCATAATAGCTATTCAACAAATACTAGTTGAATTGAAACACAGTTATTTCATTTCTGTTTTACCTTCTATTCCCAATACCAAGAGTTTGCTGTAATAAAATCTTCTTACTTAGACCTGTAAATATTCTTCATTCCCAGCATGAGTATGTATTTAGCCTTGTTGGGTGCCACAGTGTACTGGGACTATAGTGATTAAAAAAAAAAAAAAAAAGGAAATATACACAGTGCCTGCCCTGGGGGAAGATTATAGTTCAGTAAGTGAAAATATGTAAGCCTGACCCTCTAGCATGGCGAGAGGGTGGGATTTTTGTCACATAGAGGACCCCAAACCACCTCTACATAAGTACAAAAATCACCACTGAATTGGTGAAAATATCCAACACATGGTTATGAATTAGCTTTTTCCTTCCCTTTCTAGACTTACCAGCATTCAGTCTCTACTTTGCATAGAGCTTTGTATCTAGCAAACATACCACAAATATTTGTTATTCATTCAAATAGTGAGTTCACACACAGTACAAGTATATAACAGCTTAAACTTTGCAACTGGCTTATTATTAATATGCGATCGGTAAATTAGTATAATCTTTTTCTGACTTAATGGCTTTCTTCCCTTAACTAATTGGGACAGTCTCCTTGAGGTGTCCTAGTATGTCAGAAACGTTTTAAATTAAATTCTGGAACATGTAAAAGTGGGCATGGTTGATTAACTTTGGGTGCTATCACACATCATTTTATTTTTTGAGCCCAGCTATCAGCTAAGTAAGTAATCTACTAAATGCTAAAACCTCACCCTAGATACTGGTTATGAATATGCTGCTTATTCATGGATATCGATGGATATTGCTTACAGGGCATAAGTAAACAAAAGCCATGTCCTCACAAGGCATCCTAGCTTGTAGCCTAATTGCTGACCATCTGAACATTGTTCTTTTCTCTTCGCTGCAGATTCTAAAGAACCTCAGCATGGTCATCAAACCGGGGGAAATGACGGCTGTGGTAGGATCCAGTGGAGCTGGGAAGAGCACAGCCCTGCAGCTCATTCAGCGATTCTACGACCCCAGTGAAGGCATGGTGTGTGTCTCCCAGAAACTTCTCAATACAGGGGGTGGGAGAGTGCTAGTGGTGATAACTTAACCAGACACAAAGGCCGAGGACACGCTGAGACCCTCCTGGCACATGCTTGGTGGACTTAATGATGCTGGCTGCACTGGCTGCACTAATTCCCTGCTTGGCTGTGTTCACTGACGGATGGAACTGACTGTGCAGACACATTCTAAGTGGTATTGTTGCCTCTTCGGTGAACTAAGGTTTTCATTTATTTCTTTGTATTATAACAAAATTGTTATTGTTCCCCCAAAGTTCTTGAGATGCTAAGTACGGGAAAGCTTACATGGCCGGAATTAACAGAGACTGGCTCTTGATTTCTGCTTTGAGAAGTTAGGTTGAAAAACAATTGTATAATTTCACAAACTACTTAGTCTTTTTTCCTTGTGTTTATTTGATTATAAACATAGATGGAAAATAAGAAAATAAATATTAATAATTTCCATTTATTTATTTATCACATCTTATAGTTCAAGTACTTTATAAAATGATTACTTATTTTCACAATGATTGCTAAAGGTACATATCGTTTTATAAATGAGGAAGGAGAGTTAGAGAGATTGAGACTTGCCCCTGGTTTGAACCTGGACTTGCTGGATGCCAAAGGCTTTTCACTCTCTAGATTCTTGTCAACATCTCCTTGATGCTTTGAGATAGAATCATTTGAGTACATGTTAAATACTTTAATGCAACGAGTTCTCTGTAGTGCATGCACTATTTCACTAACATGGCAAACAAACCAGAATTTTCCTTTGTCACAAACATGTCATTCTCTGATTGGATATTCTTTGCCACACACCAGCATAACTATATTCTAAATATGTATATAAAAATCATGGTTTCCTGATGTAAGATTTTTATATTTTTGCTAATAGTAATTTAGATTTTTTCATCCCATTTACAGTTTCAATTGCTGTTGAACAGCAAAGTGTTATTTGGTGAATCTGGCCAGAAAGTAAGATTTACTATAAAACATATATACAAGCTAAGGATCATTGCTTATTTATTTATTTATTTATTTATTTATTTATTTATTTATTTATTTATTTATTATTTATTTATCTTCACCTGAGGATATTTTTTCCATTGCTTTTCAGAGAGGGTGGGGGGGTGAGAGAGAGAGAGAAATGTCGATGTGAGAGAGGCACATAGATTGGTCACCTCTTGCATGCACCCTGACCTGTGCCAGCGATTGAGCCTGCAACCGAGGTACATGCCCTTGGCCAGAATCAAACCGGAGACCCTTGAGGCCTCAGGCTGACACTCTAGCCACTGAGCCAAACCAGCTAGGACTCATTGCTTATTTTCATTGTACCTTTTGAAGTCCATTTTAGGTCACAAGTCAAAACATAGTAAAAATATTCTAAGTACGGTGAATATCTGACTGGACTCTTCATTGAGGAATTAAAACTTTTTGCCAATCATGTTAAATTAAAGGCCCTTTACATTATTTGTGTTTCTGCAACGAATCATCCTACAGCTATATTAGATTTTAGTTATATATTGTCATTTTTATATAAGCAACCATCTTATAAGAGGAATTGTTTCTGTTACAATCTGTTGGGCTCTATTTTTTCTCCTCATGGGTGAAGTACAACATAGTATTGATTCAGAACCCTGAAGGATTCCAAGAGATGTGATGTTGTGCTCATGTCCTCTAGGTGACTTTGGATGGCCATGACATTCGCTCTCTTAACATTCAGTGGCTTAGAGCTCAGATTGGAATTGTGGAGCAAGAGCCTGTTCTGTTCTCCACCACCATCGCAGAGAATATTCGCTATGGCAGAGAAGAGGCGACGATGGAAGATATTGTCCGAGCGGCCAAGGAAGCCAATGCCTACAACTTCATCATGGAGCTGCCACAGGTACCCCTAGCCTCTCACTCCAGAGGGAAACCCATAAGTTGGAGAAGGAAAAAAAAGTTCTGTGAGATGTATTTCTTTTCACTTGAATCCTAAATCATTAAATTCTTTTTTTTTTTAAATATATCTTTATTGATTTCAGAGAGAGGAAAGGAGAGGGAGAGAGAGAGATAGAAACATCAATGATGAGAGAGCCATTGATCGAGCCCACAACCTGGGCATGTGCCCTGACCGGGAATCAAACCCCAATCGCCTGGATCCTAGGTCGACGCTCAACCGCTGAGCCACGCCCGGCCAGGCCTAAATCATTAAATTCTTAATGTCATGTTTTAGTTTCATGCCTAGAACTGTACCATGCTTCCCCTTTGTTTGAAACCATGTTGTTAATCTATTAAAAGTCTACCAAGCTGGGGACTTTTAAAGCTCCCTTTGTCATAGATACAATTCCTTTATTCTATCTATTAAGCATTTGTCTAAGCGGATGATAAATTTGTTACGTGGCAATAACTTGCACAGTGCTCTTTTGATGTCTCCCGTTGTTGTTTAATTTTGTTGTGCTTAGGCAGCTAATATGTGTCCTCAGCACTGTATCCAACATATTCAAAAATTCCTCATTTATCTTCATTTTAAGCAACAACGGCAACAAAACCAATTCCATATTATTATATGGATTTTGGGGCTAATGGTTAGCTAAGTCAAAGAAGAGTTATTAGTAGTTAAAACATATATAGTGCTTACTACAGACCAGGCATTGTTCTAAGCACTTTACATCTGTGAATTCATTTAGCCCTCACAACCGTCCTTTCAGGCAGCTACTACTATCTCCCTAACTACAGATGGAGAGCTGAGGTTCTGAGAGGTCGCATAACTTGCTCAAGGCTCACACTCATGTGGTCTGGCTCCAGAGTCTGCTTTAGAACAATTTCTATTCCACCTTCAAAATTCCCTGTATGAATAGGATTACAGCTGTATCATATAGTTTAGTGGTTAAAGTGTATAAAGCTTTAGCATCAGTCTGCCTCCATACATGCCCCAGCCTCTCCACTTGCAAGCTTTATAAACTTGGGGAAGTTAATTTACCCCCTTACACCCCAGCATTTTCTTATCCATCAGCTGAGGAGAATTGTACCTACCTCATGCGGCATCTGTGAAGACTAAATGAGATGATATGTGTAAAGCTCCGCTCTGTGCTTTCTTTATACACGGTGGGTGCTCAACTCACGTCAGCTAATAGTTGCAAGGAGTCTGATATCAACGCTTCATTGTGAGGTTCCAATATAATGCTAGACATGCAGGATACTCAGGGACTATTTGCTGTCGATGGTAATGATTATAAAGGTAGTTTGGCCTTTCATACGCAATATAAAAACAACTTTAGCATTGTGTTTTTCTGTGTTGTCTAACTAGAGAAAAGAGACAAGATTTGATATGTGCTCTAAGCCTCTAACGTGGATTTTCAGAACCTTGATCAACTCTTAGTTTGGTGGAAACATTTTATTTGAATTTGAGCCTCACAGAATCATTTATACAGCCAGTGAACCTGGGAATAAAAGAATAAATCAATTTATTTATCTTACTCACAAATATTGATGAGACCTGTTTCAGGAAAGGGTATTTCAGTAAAAGTTGGACCTATGAAAATTCATGCTTGAGAAGGAAGCTAGAAAGGACCTCATGATGGGTTGCTGT
The DNA here is from genome assembly GCF_054644295.1 of Miniopterus natalensis. NCBI lineage: Eukaryota > Metazoa > Chordata > Mammalia > Chiroptera > Miniopteridae > Miniopterus > Miniopterus natalensis. The sequence goes on from NC_142088.1 coordinate 43,258,470, forward strand.
CAGGAGTCATCAAATTCTTCCCCTTCATTTCTGGGCTCACTTTCTTCCCAGCAATTTGACACTCTTGTTGGAGAAGGAGGAGGCCAGATGAGTGGCGGCCAGAAACAAAGGGTAGCCATTGCTAGAGCCCTCGTCCGAAATCCCAAGATCCTGCTTTTGGACATGGCCACCTCGGCACTGGACAACGAGAGTGAAGCCATGGTGCAGGAGGCACTGAGTAAGGTTTGTGGAAAGTCTGAGTTCATTTTCCATGTGGAAATGTTTGTGCTGCTGTAGGAAAGGCTGCTTGTTGAGAGGGGGAGGCGAGAGACAGAGAGAGAGACAGAGAGAGATGCTAAATGGGTCAGTGTATCCAGTCTGAATGTTTAGAAAACATTGGTTGACTACAATGTTCACAGTTGAACAGAAGATAGTTACTTGCTTCTAGAAGTTGCACATGTAAAATTTAAAATCTTGTTAAATCTAACTTAAAATCTGTGAGCTTAAAATTTTCCTTTTTTGTTTTTAGCTGTTGATTAATAGCAGCAATTGGACCAACAGTGTGAGAAAGCGTACCGCCCATTTCTAATGTCTGCACAGCCTATTTAAGGATTTCCCCAGGGACCGAGGCTCTGACTTACTGCGGGTTCGAGATGACCCAAAGGCCAATGTCATCCCTGCCTTACGGTCTCACTTAACGGTGCACTGTGCATTGTTACAGATTCAGCACGCGCATACGATCATTTCAGTGGCCCATCGACTGTCCACGGTCAGAGCTGCAGATGTCATTATTGGTTTTGAACACGGTGCAGCAGTGGAGAAAGGCACCCATGAAGAACTGTTGGAAAGAAAAGGCGTTTACTTCACTCTAGTGACTTTGCAAAGTCAAGGAGAGCAAGCCTTTAATGAAGAAGACGTAAAGGGCAAGTGCCTTCTTCATTTTGCTTATACACTGTATTATAAATAGTCAACATATATAATGCTTTATGTGTTTCTATGCATTTTATTTTATTATTTATTTATTTATTTATTTATTTATTTATTTAAATATATGTTTATTGATTTCAGAGAGAGGAAAGGAGAGGGAGAGAGACAGAAACATCAACGATGAGAGAGTCACTGATCGAGCCCGCAACCCGGGCATGTGCCCTGACCGGGAATCGAACCCCAATCACCTGGATCCTAGGTCGATGCTCAACCGCTGAGCCACGCCTGGCTGGGCTCTATGCATTTTAATATACAGTGTTGTCTTATTTGTTCTCCCCAAAGCCCTTGGAGGCATTATATAAATGATAAAGGAAAGAACAGGAGCTCAGGAGGTTCAGTTACAGAGCTCAGGTCTTTTGTGGAAGAACTTTCAACTCATCCCCCACTAACCACCCCCCTTTGCAAATAAGAGAGGCTTCCTATAGTGTCCTGCACACAGTAGGAGCTCTATTCTTGTTGGTTGAGTGAGTGAATCAATGACTAAAATGTTTTGTGCATATTTTCACTAGTGTAAATAGATACTTCAGGCCCTAGTGCACCTTCTCTTTTTCAATCTCAATTTTTCAGGTTTGGTGGTTTAACCAAACCTACATTAACCACTCCACACTTTCTCTACCATAACACATATCAATTTTTGAACTCCACTGGGTATAACTGTACAGTCTATAACTGCATATAACTATATAACTGTATTCATACATGTGTGATTTATTCTGAAATGATTTTTTTAAAAAGTGGTGAGCCTGTCATTTTTTTCCTATTTCTAGTGGGCTTCCCTTAAGTTTTTTATGATTCATGCTATAAGACATCTATTTCTGTGGTGATAACACATAGGCTATTATATGCATACAGTTTGAAAGATTCAATCTTGCTGAGTATTTTGAAATATTTTTGTTAGAATGCTCTAGACAAGTGCTGTTTTACTTATAAACAATAAAGTTAATAGAATGTTTTAGCATCAGACATAGTAATGATGTGCTAGGCAAACATAGTAAGTCATTTTATTTTGATATCGTTCTGCTTATTTCATACACTAAGAAATCCCTCATGCTGTGTTAAAATAGGAAAGGATGACACTGAAGGTGCTTTACTTGAGAGCAGACAGACCTTTAGCAGAGGGAGCTACCAGGCTAGTTTAAGGTAAGTTCAAGCCATGGGGCAGATTTTAAGGTTTCCAAATATTCTTAGGAACCTTCTGCAACTATGATCCTTAGGCAATATTTCAGGTACTACCAGGAGAGCCCTAACTGTAGCCCCAGGTCTTATGTAATAGGAACATGAAATGAACCCTTGGTTGCTGTATTGACATTCTTGGGAAGAATGTTTCTAATTCATGGGGAGTTTTTGTTTAACTGTAGCTTCTCATCTTATTGGGGGTGGGGTCATGATAGAAATACTCTATAATTAAAATGCTGTTTATTTAACATAGCAAGGGGATTTTTAAACAAAAAATTTGTACTTAGTCCCCTCCTCCCCCAAAGCTAACTGTGGTATGAATCACCATCTTACACGGATGTCAACTTCATTTCTTTAGATCTACTCCTTAACCTACTGAGTTGAAATTGAATTCAAATATTTCTTTTTCCAGAGTAACCCATCTGAAGCCAAATCATGCTTTAATTAGATGAAATAAATGTATTTTCTAATGTTTAAAGAGGATTTTCCCAAACATCAGCTATTTATTTTTTATTTATTTTTAATTTTAGCTATTGATTTTTCTATAGATAGATATATGAATATTCACTCTCAAAACATATTTTTTTTGTAGTATGCTACTAGCAAGACTGTGAAATTTAGTCTTTCATCCTGGTTTAAGAGTTGTAATAAAATAGCTCCTTTAATATTAAAAGACTGTGAATTAAGAAGAATTCTGCTCAGGAATATTGACTATATTCATGAAAATGTTATTAAAGGTTCTTTTTCTTAAGTTAGGATACTGTAGTGGGCAATGAACTGACAGCATATTTCTCTACCACTTTCTTACCATTTCTAGATCATTTAATTCAGGGCAGTGCTCTGACAAAGGCTCAGTTATAGGATTTGCTCATTCAAGATAACTAACTAATCATTTATTGAAAAATGGTTAAAGAGCTTAAAACAAAACATTCAGGTAACAACTTCAAGTAGTAAAAACACAAATTTACTTAATATTAAAAATATCAAGTTACTCTATGAAGTGAAAGCTATGAAATTGTCAAAATTATTAGGCAATTTTTATAGACATCTGGCATTATGTTTAACCATGCTTTTCTGATTGGAAGAAAGAATTAAATTGTAAGGTTCATTAGAATCATAACCTGAAGATAAACTAACTTCTTAAATGCAGAAAATGACTCGGCATCTTTTGATCACTAGGTTAAAGATTGCCAAGAGGAGATGTATCTCATGGTCACATCAACAAGAAAATAAACATTTTCTTAACTTTCCAGATGAACCAAATTCCACCTGTTCTAAGTAGCTTATTTACAGTCTATTATTAGGACCAGATAGCCATTTTAATACAAACATTTCCTATTTGACCATTTATTCTCACAAAATTCTACATATTGGTGACTAGGATGAGAAATCCAGAAATAAGATCTATACACAGGAAGAAGCTATTAACCTCCTGCAGAGAAAGAGTTATAAGTCTGAGTGAGAAGGATGGTTAAAAATATCTCATCGTGTGTGCTGACAGATTTTTTTGTGTGTGTGCTAAAAAATGACTAAGTAGAATGTTAATTTGTATCTTATTTCCTTGCCTACAGTCTTTCTGAAGGCTAAGTCTTTAGTCATATATTTTAGGTTCAAGAGCAATTTAATGGATGATAGTAATTAATTTCCTAAATAATAATGTTGAGAGAGAAAGCAAGCATTTATTCCCTGAATTAGTTATTTTTATTTGTGTCGAGTAGTAAAGCAGCTTCTGAGAAAGGGGGTGGTAGATGTAGGTTCCTGAAAGGGGTGAGATAGAATTATAGGTCTGGTGTTTATGGTAGATCAGAGGGGGAACTGGGTGGCCTCGCTGTGTCATTGGGAGAGCCTATGCTAGACAGGCGGAATGGTTTGGGGGGTGGGAAGAGAGAGAGACAGACTTAAGAAATGTAAGATTAAAGCGGTCAAGAGGTCAAGGATATAGGTCTCCCATACTCAGAACTGGGGGGCAGTTACCACATTTTCATGTTTTTTTCTCTCCACATACTCCTAGTACAGCTTCTGACACTCTGAGTTTTATTTTAGCCCCATCAACTAAGTCTCAGCCCTATCATGTATTCTGCTCTCTCCAGGTGACACATTCCTTATTCCTTACACCTTCTGGAGAAGACAGCCCCGCCTTAGTTACCTAACCCAAAGAAATGACTCTATTGCTGTAGAGCTTCAGGTCAGGTTGGGAGGGAAATGGGGTGTCCCAGAAGAAGCCAGTTTGGCAGGCAGTAACTGGCTGAGGAGTGGTTTCATACCTGTTCGTAATGAAGTTTGGCAAGAGTTTGAATATGCAAGACCAAGGAAGAGGGAGGACTTTAGATAAACACACCTTGTTGAACCTGGGTGACTAAGAGGATGGTGGTGCCATTAACAGAATGTGGTGACAAATTGGAGCAGTTAAATTGATGTGTTGCTGCCTTCTCAAGAAGCCAAATGAGCGTATGTAGAAGGCAGGCATCGCCCTGCTACTGGTTTTAGTCTAATTTCACCTGGATACAAATGATAGTGGCTTGTGAATGGTTCCATCTAGATTGCACTAAGTAGCTGATGTAGGTCTCTTCATCTCAAACATCTCTCTTTATACCTTATTACTTTCAATTTGAGTGCTTTGATAAGGAAGTTCCTCTCAAGTCTTCAGTATTGCCTTTGTCACTAAAGATTCTTTTTGCAAATGAATGAAAACCTAACCCAACCCAACCTGGTTTAACCTTTAAAGGGAGAGAGTCAGTTGGCATAACTAAATAGTCCGAGGAGGGTGCTTTGGCTTCAGGCAAAGCTTGAGTTTCAGGGATTGGTTCAAGTCTCTCTCCTCTTCTTTTTGTTTTTTCATTCCTGGCTTTATTTTTTATAATTGCCATCAGCTCCCTCCCAATGCTACATATTTTCAAGTTTAACCTAGAGGGGAGTAGGAGTCTCCTTCCCAGAAATCTCAGGAAAACAAAACGACCTGAACCAATCACTTTCTATATCTGTCCTGTACTAAGTAGATATAATGATATTTCTGTTCTCTCCTCTCCTCATGCTTCCATTTATGCTGTTCTCCCAATCAGAAGTGCTTTTCCTTCTAGCTACAAAAACCCAAATCCTACCTTAGCCACCTCTTCCAAGAAGCCTTTCATGATAACTCCTGCCATGCATTCCTTTTTCCTTTAAATTCTCATACTCTTTACTCAAACCTGCCTTATAGCACTTAGCACATTCTTCCTTACATCAGGGTTGGGTGTACATGCGTTGCTCTTCTACAGGATTTAAGCTCCTTGAGGGAGAAGCCTGTGATTGACAAGTCTTTGTATCCCCCACAGCACTTGGAAGTGGTTTGTATGTTGTAGATGCCCAATAAACCTCTTTTGAATGAATGAATGAACACATCAAGCTACATTATATTTCAGTAAGATACGTGTTGATTAAATATATAGCCTGGAGAAAACCTCACTAAGGGTTCTATTTCCCCTTACTAGCTCATTTGTATCCAGGTGATATTACTTTAAAGTAAACATCAGGTTGGGGGAGAGGGAGAGATAGAGAAAGAGAGATCAAAACTATAACTTACAACCAGAAGGGAAGTAAAGGTGGTGGAACACTGTAATCACAGCAATTAGCAGAGCCATGTAGGTTCAGAATGGATTTGAGTCTTACACCTCTTTCTGGTAAACCAGTAAGACACTTTGCCCCCCTTCTCTTTCTCCCTCCTAGGTCAAGGTCTAGCTTGGGGCCCAGAGCAACCCCACTGATTAATTCTTCCCTAAGAATAGGTCTATCAAATTTAACCCGAAAGCTCCCTTATCTGCTTACCACGTGACCTGGCAAACATTTCTGTTTATTTGAGACGTGTGTTGTAAACTTGCATACCGTTTGAGTCCTGTTTCAACCTGCCCACAGGCTACAGACTGTTTCATATTTTTGTTTATTTACAGAGCTTCCATCAGGCAACGCTCCAAGACTCAGCTTTCTTACCTGGTACACGAACCTTCATTTACTGCTGCAGATCATAAACCTACTTATGAACAAGACAGAAAGGTCAGGCACCAATCATTCATGGGGGAATGGAAGAAGTCCCTCCTGGGGACTATTGTATACCTGTTGAACCTAAAATATGAATTTTCAAGGCCTATATCTAGTAATATTTCAGTCAGACTAAATGGGAGAATACATTAAAACACTAAATGGAAACTCTAAATTTTACACAATGTTTCTAAAGAAACAAAGATTAATTAATTACTTTTAAGGATACCTGGTAACTACAACTGGACTATAAAGGGTTAATTAATAGCTCTTAAATGTACCATTCTAATAAACACCGGCAGATTACATGTACTTAGCAGATTACTTGATTACGTAGGCATGCTTTTAAAGTTTTTAAGAATATCTGAAAATTTTTCCCACAAATTTTTAAATCTCTTTCTCAAATTGTAATAACCTTGGCAGAAGTATTTGATCAACAAAGGTATTTGATAAGGCTAGCTTTATACAAGTTATCACAAATTTTTTAAATTGGCATATAATCGACCTACAACATACCTCACAAAATGATCCCCACGATAAGTCTAGTTACCATCCGTAGTAACTAATCAATACTGTTAATTTTAACATAATTCAAGACAACACAAAGATGGAAGAGATGGGAGAGGAATCATCACATACAGCAATATAACACTCTCTTCCTCGGAATATGTGTATCCAGAGCTACTGTGGGCACTGACTTCCACGTAAAGCGACTACCCCCCTTCTTAAAGCCTTTCGTAATCATTGCCCTTCACCCTTCAGCACTGACACGCTCACTTTTGACCCCCACTACCCTTCACTTGACTCTTTTCATGGCACTTTTCTTATTGAACTTTATTTGAGGTCATGTTGTCTTACCCCCTTACTAAACTATAAGCCTTCTTAAAGTTAGTGACTATATATTATTTGTGTTTGTATCAACTTGGGCACCTCACCCAGTGCCCTGCACCTAGTAGGACATCAGGAGATTTTAAAGCTAGTATAAAAAATGGAATGTCTACAATAAAATAAAGCCTAAATCACAATATTTATCGAAGCTCGTAAGTCAGAGAATATTTTAATTACAAGCTCATTTATTACGCATGATGTAATTTTAAATTTTTAAAAATTTCAACATGAGAATTCATTTTGGAAGTAATTGTAAGCATTGGTTCACACAAATGACAAATTTGGAAGAAAGTACAGTGCTCTTTATGACCTTGACTAAGAAGGACTCTTAAGGCTCTTTCTGGTTTCAATGTATTAATCATGAATAAATAGAGATTCCACTATCTAACAGAGTTGTTGTGAGTTTCATAGATGAACACTTCTTGGGAAGAGCAGGATGAATCACGGTGAGAGAAAACACTTAGCAAGCATGATTGCTTACTGCGTTTTGCCAGGTAGGACTCAAGTCCTCTTCTAGTTCAAGAAATAGGTACTGCAGTTACCTTCATGGTGCTGCCACTAATAACTACGAGAAACATGATGGAAGGAGCTTAAGAGGGCTTCCAGGGAGAAAAGGACCACACACGACACTGACATTTCAAACACAGCAGCACCAATCATCTTCAATTTTTGCATTTTTATGTGTGTCTTTTCCCCCCTAGTTTCTGGGTAAACATTTGACAATAAAAGCAAGAGAGTTAGGGAGAAGAAAAAGAAAATCTGATTTTGCGGTTGTTACTGCTGAAACCGGTAGGTGGCCCAGCACAGGTGCAGAGAGCAGCTGGGTTCCCTGGAGACAGATCCCCAGGGGGTGCTCTTGATGCCGGGGAACTAGAAGGGAGCCGTTTAAATAAAAGGAAACATCAAATACAGAGATTAGTTCTAAAGATATAAAGTGCTCCATAGAACAGTCTGCTCGTTAGCATTGTAAATTAGAATGGAACAATTAAACGCGATTAAATGTTAACCAGTATAATTTTAAAAGAAGGCACTTTATATGCTCTCTCTAGTTAAGGGAGACCTTGGAGGAAGGAAATGACCGGGAAGCCAAAGCGGTTTCCTGAAAGCCCCAAAAGGAAAAGCTCTTACGCTTCTATTAATACTGCTTCCTTGTATGTTACTCATCTGAGTCTTTTAGACTTAAAAAACGAAGTATTTTAAAGAAGAAAACAGTAAAATTAGGGAAAATAAATTTTAACTTACGGAATTTCTAATCCCAGTAAATTTTAAAGCATTTTAATAGTTAACTACATTCTGCAAGCCCAAGCAATGAGAGTCTCCCTTTTTCTTATTTTGATGTAGAAACTCTAACCTTATCTTCTGTTGATTGGGAAATGTTCTATTGTATGTTACAATGCAAAAGGCTTAATTACCTAAAGAAGTTATCTCCATCTTGTGGTTTCTTAGAGTTTTGACTCTGAGAATTATCTCCTCGAAACAACTTAGTCCATTGCTCTCATTTTGAGGGTCAGGTAACTGAGACTCAAAGAGCTGAAGTGCTTGGTGATATAGCCCACCGCTGGCTGTGCGTGGCTCGTCCAAGAACCCCCTTCTTTCTATGCCTATTCCACTCAGCTTTCCTAGGCTCCTTTCTTCCTCTCTGGCATCGATTCCTAGAGTTAGTAAGCTGCCAGAAATAAAATCATTGAACGGAAGGATTTGCTGCGTGAGCGAGTAGTAATGACAAGTGCAAATGTTGAGGACAGGCCAAGAGAGACCTTGAAACGAAGGCAATAACACATCCATCTCCACCTAAGCTGCCTTCCTCCATCCTATCTGGCTTGCAACCATAATGACACAGACATAATACAGGTTTAATTTAAATTGAATTGGTAATATGGTTTTTGATTTTATAAGCAAAAGGAAAGCATTTGAAGTTCTTGCTATTGTATGCTCCTGACATTCAGTTACCAAAAGGGTAAATTACTATGTGTTAATGAAAGAGAACACTAATTAATAGCTTTGTAGTCAATTTACTATAGATATTTTTAGTATAGTTTAATAGAAAAATTAAAAATTTATTATAGATCTATATAAGCCACCTAAACTCCTTTCTCAAATAAAGTGCGCAATAAATTTAAAAATGATTGACTAAATGGGCTAAGACAAAGCACTGAGTAATATCCATAGCAAAGAAAAATAATGGTAAAAATGAGGCTCTGAATGTAATATTTGACTTCAAGAAGATAAAAATTTGCTAGCTCTGACACTTTAATGGCAAATAAAGATATCAGAACAGGGAAATATTAAAATAATATTCATTCCTTGTGAAGAAAATGTGAAATTTAGAAATCCGAATGGATTACAATTTTCCTTTGGGCACTAATTAAGGAAAACCTTACATGATACATGTAAATGATAAGTGTTGACACCACTTCACAAACTTTAAAAATTATTTTGCCTTATTTTAGACACACTGGCTTACCTTGGGAACTTTGACATTTATGAAGGACATACCCTGAAAATTTCACAAGTCCTCAAATACGTAAATACTACTATAACACAATTTTTTAAAATCAGGGGTTTATTTTTCTCAAAGATCCAACATATTTATTACTGCCCAAGAATTCATACCTATGCAATTGTGAAATGGGAAGTATAAAGTCACTTTCAGATGCGTAGCCTCTCTAGGCTCCTTTCTTCCAGTGACAGCATCGTCTCAAGAAATCTAAAGCCATTCCTCGCAAAATAACAAATCACCACATCTTCTAGATCTCTGAAGTCACTCATAACCAATCAAACCACGACTCTTACGTCTGTATAAAAAGGAAAGTACGGAAAAAAATGTCTGTGTGTACATTCGGATGAGTAATCTAACCCTCTCTCCCCTCCAGGACAAGAGCATTCTCGTGGAAGAAGAAGTGGAACCTGCCCCCGTCAGGCGGATTCTGAAACTCAATGCTCCAGAATGGCCCTACATGGTGGTCGGCTCTGTGGGCGCAGCTGTCAATGGGGCAGTCACACCCCTCTATGCCTTTTTATTCAGCCAGATTCTTGGGGTAAGCAAGCCGCTGGACTAGCTTTATCAGTGGATATTGTCATTTTTGATAGGTTGGCTTTTTACTTTAATGTGTTTAGTTTTTTTCTCATCTTTAAAGAATTAAAAATGCCTCAAGTAGCCCATCAGACAGAAGGTAAGAAGACGAAGCTAAGCACTGTCCTTTGGGCTGGCAGGATGCTCATATGGTCATCCAGTCTGTAAAAACTGCACTAAGGCTGCAAATTTATGTTAGCAGAGTGCAGTTTACCTACATGCGAACTGAATCAGGCTGCAAACACGTTTGTTGAATAATACAAAAAAGTTTTAGAGCTATTCTGATCTTGCTGAACAGCTGAGGTACAAAGTTTTACTTTTAATGGCAGGTATTAGCATATGTTGTATAGGCCTCTGCTTCCCTGCTGATTGCACCATTGAAATTGGGAGATAGAGAGAAAATGGGAAAAGGAGAAGTAAAATAAGAATGGGAAAAGATTAAATTCATTTCAGTTTTTCACTTCCTAAAAGTTTCAATATTCTCTATCTGACTTCATTGCTATCATAAAAAATAACTACAAAATTAATTAGACACTAAGAACTTTCTATATAACAGTTCATTAAGCTCTCCTAATAACCATCTGTGGTAGGTATTCTTATTGTTCCCATTTTACAAAGGAGCAATCCAAGGCACAGAGAACTTAGGGTAGCAAGTAGTGAATCTAAGATTCAAATCTAAGCAGTGTGACTTTAGAGTCAGGTTCTAATAAAACCTTATCATTGCAAAATTATTTATCAGAATGCTATCAAGTTTTCTTAGTTAAAATGTATACACACACACTATCTTGTGAGGTCAACAGGGAGGCAAACCTAGAATCTAGAGAAGTTTATTAACTTGTTCAAGGTAACACGGGCATTAGGTGACGGGCCCAGGAGTAATAGGACCTAGTCTTTCAGAAGCCTAGTCTAAAGGATTTGCTGACACACCACACTGTCAGAACTTAGTAAGAATCTTAGGTTTTAGCTTCCCTTTCTCTCTTCCTCTCTTTTCCTCTCTCTCCCTTTCTCTCATTGTCTCTCTAGTAGAGCGCCTGACCAGAAAAAAATGTCCCCACAGGCCTGAGTTGTACAGAAAGACCTGGATAGTCCCACAAACAAAATCAAGTCAATTGTGTAGGGAGGGCCCCAGCCTGGCTTCAATTTTCACACTGCCCCCTTGTGGTAAGCTAGGAAATCGTGTTCATTTCAGGGGAAACTGGAAACACAGGGACCTTCAGCTCTGGTAAATTGAATTTCTGGTTATGTAAAACCTTTATGCTGAAAATGTTTTAAATAATTAATTTATATTCCTTAATGTCTACTTAGTACAATATCATAAAATACTAAAAATGTTTGTTTGCTCACTCAATAGATATTTGTTATCTGCCTTAGACATTGTGCTAGGAACTTGGAAATGCAGTATCAGTCATGGTGTCTTCCTTAATGAAGTTTCAAGTCTATAAGGAAGACAGACATTAAACAAAAAAATTCACTCATCATCTCGTTATTCAACAAACATTTATTGATCATTTATTGTTTACTAGATACTGTTGCTGGTGTTGGGAATAGAGTGTTGAACAAGAAAATCATGGCCCCTCCCTGCTCTCATAAAGTGATATTCTAGTAGTGAGAAGCTCTGGAAATGCATTGCTCTTAGCAGTGATGTAGACACAGAAGGTGTAGGGGGTGGGGTTGAATCAGCAAAGACCCAGAACTATGCCCTAGATGTTTGCTTTTAAAATAAATCCAGGAGGTCAGCATCTTTGCTGATCATCTCTTTCTGTTTTATAAAAGCAGAGTAAGGAATCTACTCACTCAACTTCACCTTATATATTATATGAGCTGCTGTGGAAAGAGTCCTGGTTTCCCTGTCAGGAGACCTTCTGAAGCTGGCTTTGCTAGTTACTTACCAAGTACTGTATTTATTATTATTATTAATCATTATTATTGATTTTAGTATAGGATTCAGCAATTTCCATAGAAACTTACCCAGAACCTTCCACTGCCATGATAACTGGGGCGTCACCAGTCATATGCCCAGGGATCACATCATGCCACTTCTCTGAGCCCCTGTTTTCTGAACTATAAAATGAAGAATTGACAAAGATAATTTCTAAGATATCTTTCAGGAGAAATTTGATTCAGCTATAATCCCTACCCTCCTAGAGCACCCATCAGTTATTGGTGGTGAGAATATTTTCTGATTATTCTGGTCACAACCAGAAATTCTAGGAAAAACTTAGACTGAGCAATTGAGTTTCTCACTTAAGGGCTGCAGGACCAGGGTAGCAAGGCCTAGTTGGTGAAATCCAAAGTCTACCCACAGTTAATGTCCTCACAGGATTTTTTTTTTTTTTGCTAAGAGAATGATGCTAAACAAACTGCTATTTTTCCTCTCTGGTAAAGAAGATTGTTTCTGTTTGTCTCTTAGCATAATTATCACATATTCATCAGTAGATTCATGATGTTTTTATCTCATAAGGTATAATCATGAGTCAGATAATAGTCCGTTTTTAATTGTGCTATTTTCATTCTGACGTATCTAAAAGGCATAATATTCACGTTTAGTGTATTGAGACCACAGTTTGGAACATGGACTCAGCCAATCATTGGGCATTATTAGGAGTCTGATTGCTAATCTAGTGAAGCCTCAATATACATGTAACGCATAATTTATCTCATTCACATTCCCTGGGTCTTTTTGATTTGGAAAATGTGCCAAGTGTTCCAAGCACAGCAATTTGGATGGGAAAAAGCATGAACTATGGAGTCAGCCAGCTCTGGATTTATAGTGGGTCTTTGCTTTAAACACTCTGTGTGCATTTGGGCAAATGGATTGTCCTTGATGAGTCTTAGTTTCCTTTTCTGTTACATGGGGCAAGAAAATCTACTCACCAAGTTGTTTTAAGAATCCCAATTTAAGGAAATCCTCACAAGTTAAATTAGGTTAAGTAACACATTTGGCACCTGGTAAATAGCAAGAGTTTAATGCGTGTTTGTTTTCTCCTTAAATGAACTTACCATTACAAGAATGGCACTGATGTGTGCTCACACTACAGCTAGTCTAAGAACAGAGGGACCCATTGATTGGGTTGCAAGTATAAAGAAAATACAAAGAACTCATGGGGCAGAATTTTGTAAAAAAATCCTTTATGGACAGACATGTTCAATCTTGCACTGGACAGTTATGTGGATTTAACATTAGCCAAATATTCTCTTCCCTTTTTTTTTTTAACACTGAGAAGATGGGTAATACCCGGAAGCAAAGAAAAAAGCCATTGCACCGGAATCTGAAATACAGACATTTCCTTATCTAGTATTAACCACTAGCTACATGAACTGGGACAAAAGACGTGATGTTTTGGGCTGTAGTTTTCCATCTATATAATACGAGTTAAACTGGCTAATCTACAATCTACCTTCCATGATTATTATAATAGGTGACCTTAGGGAGCAATGGACACTGTGTCATCATAGTTTGGGTTTTGCAGAGGATTTGGATAGTGCTTTTAAAAAGCAAACTGAAATATATTTTTAAATTCCTGAATTTTAAAACTCTATAAAGTAAAACTGAGTTATTCTATGCTGGAGAATGACTGTGGTGACTTCTGAACCCACTTTTACTTGTATTAAGAACCATGAAGGCTCTAAAAACTTCTGTCTAAGAAACAGTAAATCTCATTAATCTGGAACCCTTCCTCTGACTTTGAAATTTATGATAGTTAGAATGGGTTACGTTTGCTTTACAAAAAAGGATCTGTTAATGGAGTAGTATACGGTGTTTTCAGGAGATTTATTTGGCATATAGCAGACACTCAATAAATATTTATTGGCTAAATGGTTACCTTTGAGCAATAAATAAGGATTTATCGTACAGCTCTATAATGTATGCTTTTTCCTGAACTCTCACAGTTCCCTCCTTTAGTCTGAATTAGGAAGGTTTTGTTGTACCTAAAACCCCCTTCACTGTAGGGCAATGTCAGAATAGGTGGCTCTTCTCTCCATTTTCTTATTGAAACAGCTTGGTCCCAAATCCATTACTGGAGCATATGTCTGTAAGTTCAGAATATAGGTACTTATGAGTAGAGTTTACTACTTACTATAGGCTAAGAAAACCCATTCAGAATTTTCATAGTTTTTTGAAGGAATATTTTCAGCTGCTGGTGATTTAAAGGCAATAACCTCAGCCTCAGATGGGTGAAAACTTTTTTCTCTCCTAAGCCAATTCCAGTCAGTGCCTTGATAGCTAGTTGCTTTTTTAATGATGCTATTATTTGTGTGTGTGGGTGTGTGGGTGTATATTTTTTACAATTATAAAACTAATAACAGGCCATGTACCTGAGTGGCAACATCATCTTTAGTTCCTCTATTATTGAGGAAAGATAGAGGTCATAATACTTTAAGTTTTGTCCCAGATAAACATTCTCAGATTCTCAAGTATCCTTCCTTCCTTCCTTCTTTCCTTCCTTCCTTCCTTCCTTCCTTCCTTCCTTCCTTCCTTCCTTCCTTCCTTCCTTCCTTCCTTCCTCTCTTCCTTCCTGTATTTTCTTTACCTTATTACATAAAGGATTTTAGGCATTTCATCATATTTTTTTATCTATGTCAAAGGAAAGCCAATACAATTGCCCAGATCAGGCAAAGAAACAAGACAAAAATTCTGTAAATCTTAACCATTGATTTTCATTCCCAGGCTTCCTTCCCCATGGGAATTAAAAGTACACATACTCAAAGTTAACTTTGGCTTAATTACTAGTATGTTTAAACTGAAATAATTTTTAACTCAATGTTTAAGAGAAATTTCTAAAAGAAATTTTTTTTTTTTTGCTATTGTTTGTAATAACGAAGCCATTTTCTTGCTTACTGTCCTGCAAAGACTTTTTCACTTCCTGATAAAGAAGAACAAAGGTCACAGATCAATGGTGTGTGCCTGCTTTTTGTAGCAATGGGTTGTGCATCCCTTTGCACTCAATTTCTGCAGGTAAGACATCTTATTTTTAAATAAGTGATTTAGCTATTTCTCGCTTTTTCATGCTAACATATCACTAAATACTCTTTCATGTTTTAGGGATATGCTTTTGCTAAGTCCGGAGAACTCCTCACAAAAAGGCTACGTAAATTTGGTTTTAGAGCAATATTAGGGCAAGACATTGGCTGGTTTGATGACCTCAGAAATAGCCCTGGAGCACTGACGACCAGGCTTGCTACAGATGCTTCCCAAGTTCAAGGGGTAAGCTATGGGCCCCGGGGGGGGGGGGGGGGGTATGAGCTAGGGCTGGAGTCACTGGAGGAGATTTTCTTTCCTTTGTAGCCTTCAGACAATCAGCTATGTATTTCCTATGAAATACGACCTCGCAGGATTCAGATACCCCAGAACCACATTTCCCCACATTTCCAATGCTGAGGAACAGCATCTAAAAAGCACAGTGTCTCCTAGGCAGCGCCCCGAATCAGTGTTATGGCACGAGCTGAAATGTGTCGGGGTTTTGGATTTCCTCTGTGTCTTGCAGTTGAGAAGGACTTTTCTGAGACTCCTTTCTCAGAACATTTTTAGGCTCAGAGGCTCAGATTTCATAAGACTTAAGAGTGCCCCATAGGGTGGAAGCAAAGAATGTGAGGGAAGAAGCCTCCCTAGCACATCTATCATTATTTTTTTTATTCTCAAAGTGTAACCATTGGATTATATTCAAGGTATAATCATTTTGAAAGGTTTAACATGCACTGTCTTACTGCTTAGAGAAAATCTGTACCAATTTCACTCCCATCATCTGAGAATTCTAGTGTCTCATTCACCTTACTCTTGAACTTTAGGTTAAAGTAAATAAACCACAATCTTATCTCTTTTTGTGTCCTTCAGTCTTCAAGGGGCTTTTAAAGGTTTTTCACTCTTACTAAAATTCAGAGAGTAGCATCTAATCGTCTCACAGAATTTTTATTTATTCTTAAAAAAAAAGATTTCTAAGAGTTTTTCCTAATACAATCAGGTAGGTAAACCCTCTGACCAAAATTTATGTATAGTAAATGCTCTCCTACTGTGTGACAGACAATGTGCAATCAAGGATATTTTTTGTATTGACCAAATAGTTAATCAAATCCCCTGAAACCACTTTAATATCTGCCAATAGGGAAATAGTTGAACAAATTTTAATACAACCATACTAAAAAATATTGGGCAGCTAATTTTCAAAGTGAGATATATAATGATCTGGAAGAGTGGTTATGTTTCACTAAGTGGAAAAAATCAAAGTATAAAGTAATATGTAGAGTATGATCCCATTTTTTGTGAAATATATACATATACAGTATTTTAGGCTGTATTACTTTTTAAACTTTTTAATGTATCAGTTGAATAAAATGTAAAAGAAAACAACATCCCAAAGAAAAACTGCACAGCTGGTTTTCAAATACTCTATAATGCCTATAGTTCTTTCCAACCAGAAATTCTTGTTTAAAAAATTGTGGTAAAATATACATAACATGAAGTTTACTGTTTTAATAATTTTTAAGTGTACAATTTTGTGGCAGTGAGCAAGTCACATTGTTATGCAATTATCGCCACTATCTTTATCCAGAACTTTTCATCACCCTAAACAGAAACGCTGCACACATTAATAACTTCCCATTGCTCCCTCCCCGCCTTCTGATAGCCACCATTCTACTCTGTCTCTGTAAATTCTAGAAGTCTCATATAAGTGGAATCATACAAAATTTGTCTTTTTGTGACTGGCCTGTTTTACTTAATGTCTTCAAGGTTTCTTTCATCTCATGGAATGTGTCAGAATTTCATTTCTTTTTTAAGGATGAATAATACACCACTGCATGTATAAACCAAAGTTTATTTGTCCATTTCTCCACAGATGGGCACTTGGGTTGCTTTTACCTTTTGGCTATTGTGGATAATGATGCTATGAATATAGGTATACAAATAAGGAATTCTTAATTTAGATTTTATTCCTGTCTTCAAGGGAGTTTGTACCCACACATGGGAATTCTTTAGATCACAGAGTTCACATTCTATTTGAGTCTTCAACACAGTATGAAGATGCAGAGGATTCTTGAATTGCTGTCTTAGCACCTATGGCTACCTAATAGCTTACCTTTGGTTGTTTTACATTCCTTGTCTTAAATAATGCTAAAGTCTCTTCAGTTTCGATCAGCAGTCCTGTAGTTGCACCCACCCACATGTTTTCTACACAGAAAGCACCAACCTTTGGCCATATTTGCACAGCTGCAAGTGAAATGAAGACTTGGAGCTATCAAATACTTTTGATTAGTATAATAATAATTACCACAGTGGTCCAATCTCCATCTATATTGAGATTGAATCTATTTTGTCTATCTGTGTTGACTAAGCAGCTATGTATTAAGTCAGCATGTAACTTTGTACCAATGAGCAGACTAACTTCGGTGAGAATCAAAGTGGTGTCTTTAAGAGTCTTGTATGAATTTCAAAACTGTAATTATAGGGCAAGTATCAATCTTCACTGAATAATAACTACTATTATCACAAGCTCAATGCCTGTGTATTTTCAAGCAAACCAAATGCAGCCCATGCTTAGAGCTGAATTAATCTCACACTGCCTACTCTAGCTCTGACACCCATGAAATGAGATCAGTCAATAGATGAGCTGCCAAGAAGCTGAGAATAAAATGGACTTTTATTAATCCAGCCTTCAAATGCATTAGGGGAGCCCATTATTTAAAAGAACCTACCTTTTTAAACACAGAACTACCATATAACCCAGTAATTCCACTCCTGGATATATATCCAAAAGAATTGGAAGCAGGGACACAAACAAATATTTGTACACCAATATTCATAGCAGAATCATTATGGCTAAATGGTAAAAACACTCAAGTGTTTATCAACAGACGAATGGGTAAACAAAGTCTGCTCTATACCTACAATGGAATATTATTCAGCTTTAAAAGGAATGATTCAGCAATTCCGCTTCTGGGTATTTATTCAAAGAAAATAAAAACACTAATTTGAAAAGATATATGCACCCCTTAATTACAGCATTATTTACAATAGCCAAGTTTTGGAAGCAACCTAAATGTCCATCAACAGATGAATAGATAAAAAAAGATATAATGCATATATACAATGGAATACTACTCAGCCATAACAAAGCATGAAATACTCCCATTTGCAACAACATGGATGGACCTAGAAAGTATTATGCTAGGTGAAATAAGTCAGACAAAGACAAATATCATATAATTTCACTTACATGCGGGGTCTAAAAGACAAAACCAATGAACAAACAAAACAAAACATGAACAGACTCACAGATACAGAAAACAAACTGATGGTTGCCAGAGGGGAAAGAGGTGGGGGGATGGGTGAAATAGGTGATAGGAATTAAGAGGTACAAACTTCCAGTTATAAAATAAATGTCACAGGGATATAATGTACAGCATAGGGAATATAGTCAATAATATTGTAATGACTTTGCATGATGACAGGCAGATGCTTACTAGACTTATCATGGTGATTATTTATTTCTTAAGATATTTAAGTGTTAAATCACTATGTTGTACACCTGAAACTAATATAATATTATATATTAACTGTACTTTAATTTAAAAAAAGAAATAAAATTCTGATACAAGCTACAACACAAATAGACCTTGAAAGCATTATGCTTAGTAAAATAAGCTAGACACAGAAAGATATCGTCTGATTTTACTTACATGTGGTATGGTACTTAGAAAAGGCAAATTAATAAAGACAGAACATATACTAGAGACTATCAGGGGCTTGGGAGAGGGGGGAATGGGGACTATTATTTAAGGGGACAGGATTTTTGTTGGGGATGATGAAAAGGTTTGAGGTATAGATGATGGGGATGGTTACACAACACTGTGAATGTGTTTAATGCCATTCAATTGTATACTCATGAATGGCTAACATAATAAACATTATGTAGCATATATTTTATCATAACAATTTTTTAAGAACTATCCTTTTGGAATAAAATAGCCTTTTCACATAATGGTATTTGATAAAAGAGACTGCAGGTCTGAGGCTGTTTGATTGCTTTTGGTCTGCAGGCTGCCGGCTCTCAGATCGGGATGATAGTCAATTCCTTCACTAACATCGTTGTGGCCATGATCATTGCCTTCTTCTGTAGCTGGAAGCTCAGTCTGGTCATAGTGTGTTTCCTCCCTTTCTTGGCTCTATCGGGAGCTGTGCAGACCAAAATGCTGACAGGATTTGCCTCTCAAGACAAGCAGGCCCTGGAGACTGCAGGACAGGTAATTTTACCAACTCAGTTTTTAGGCTGATTCTGGCTGAATGGCTGTCATGAAACTGTTAAGAATGGGTGTGTAGTATACAGAGACTTTGGAAGCTGTTCACCTACAAACTTTCATGGTTAGCAAACTCCCACCAGCCCTTTTCATAAGTGCCTCTGCCCAAAGGCTGTGACAAGAAAGTTCTGACACAGAGTTTGAGTAGGTGTGAGAAAATAGTGGGCGTGTTCAATGGGTTACAATTCACTTTCCCCTCAAAGAGCTACTTTTTCTGCATCCCAATCTGGTGTATTCTCATTTGCAAGACCAGATAGTTCAGCTTTCTGTCTGTTCCATTTTTTCAGCTTAATGGTTTCCCCAGGTCATGCTGCCCACATGGAGGGGAGTTTTACACACACTTCTAATTTTCCACTTTAGTGTCTGTTAGACTTGTGACAAATGTCTTTCCTAAGCAGAACCATGAGGTACAGCTTAGATTTTAAATACACTTATGTTTTAGTTATGTACCTTTAAAAGTATGTTCTAATTAATATCTGGTTATTAGGGGCAAATGAAGGAATGGAGACACTGACATTTATTAGGTATAAGAAATCTCGCACATACACATATACACACCCTCACTCTTTTAGCAAATTGACTATAATCTAGGTCTTATCTCTTTTAAGAGAGAGAATGTGAACACTTCCCAGGCAGGCAGAAACCAAAAGGATTTCATATGCCAGTGATGGAAAGCCGCCCACCTTTGTGTCTTTTTGGGACAGGACCCTAATTCAGAAACTGATTATTTGCCCCAGAGTATGGACTGAAACAAAGTCAGAGTATAGACTAAAAGATAAACTTTATACTTAATTTTAATTCATCTTAAGTAATATTTGGTTAGATTAATTTTTAAGAAAATCAAGCTAGTATGTTAAATTTATATTATTAAATAAATGTTTGTCTCAGAAGCCATCTAAAGATGCTATTTTAGACATTTTAAATTAACTAATGAAACTAAAAAGCTTTCAAGGATAAACACATGTATCTCCCCTCTCCCCCTTCCCCAACAAGTGGAGGCGAAAAACAGTGCTAGTATGAAGTAGAACTTCATTCAACTGATAGGCTGTCTCACGGTGCAGTTGCGTTGATCTCCAGCAACTTAGTTGTGTTCTCAGATGATGCCTTTGTCTCCAATTTGTACCACATTCTGCCATTTGTACTAGATCTAATCCATATAGCAGCTGAAACGCCACGAAAATAGTTATTTTTTCTCTTTTATTCCTAAGACTCTTTCATTCTTCAGGTTGCAAGTGAAGCCCTCAGCAATATCCGCACTATTGCTGGAATTGGAAAGGAGAGGCAGTTTATTGAAGCATTTGAGAGGGAGCTGGTGAAGCCATTCAAGACAGCCATTCGAAAAGCAAATGTTTATGGATTCTGCTTTGGTTTTTCCCAGTGCATTGTGTTTGTTGCTAATTCTGCTTCCTACAGATATGGAGGTTACTTAATCTACAATGAGGGGCTCCATTTCAGCTATGTGTTCAGGTGAGGACTCTAGGCCAAAGCCATAAAAGATCAACAGTCTGGGAGGAATAGCCTGATTCTGCTGCTTAACAAATTATCCCAAACTTGGTGTCTTAAACAGCTGGGATATATTATTTCTCAAGATTCTGTGAATTCTCAGGGTAGTTCTTCTGGACTAGGCCAACTCAGTCAGGCTTCTGAGTGGGCTTCTGTCTCCACATAGTCGCTCTAGTAGGTGAGCTCGTTTTCTTCACATTGTGGTCTCAGATTCCCAAGTGCAACAAAGAGAGGAAGCCCCTATGTGCAAGCACTTTTCAAGTCTCCGCATGCATCATATTTTCTAATACCTCTTTGGCAAAGAAAGTCATACAACCAAGCCCAGGTTTAAAGACTAGAGAAATGGAACCCACTCTTTGATGAGAGGATCTGACATGTTTCTCCTTTATTCTTACACTATCACACTCACAACACTTTGGACACCTGATGTCCTACAGTTCAACTTCATTCTGATACCATGTGCCTGGAGATAGCCTCAAAGCCCACAGGTGAAGGACATAGTCCTACAAGGCTGCCCACCTCAGACTCTGCACCCTTCCCTGGAGGTGAAATGTGGGTTAAGAGACTGAAGTTTCCACCCTTGAATCAAATGATTGCTTCCCCTGGCATCCAGCCCTCATCCTTAGGTTACCTAGGGGCTTTCCAAAGTTATTTCACTAATGTAGCAAAAGACACCTTGATTGCTCTCCAGAAACAGGAAATTCCAAGGGTTTAGATGCTCTGTGTCAGGAACTGAGCAAAACAAAGTATGTTTCTCATTATAAATCACAATATTACAGAGCAGTGAAAAAGTCATATTGCAAAGGGGTGCATACATAGTAATAGGATGAATTAACCGTTTTCATAATCTACCTTATTGACTAATGCTGAGAAAACCTAGAGGCCTTGACTAGCATGGTTCAGAGAACTACCTTATGTGAACTCTACTTCTTACAAAAAGGGCATGTTTCCAGCTGACTCTAGGTGTAGGCAGAAAAATGCAGTTCAGGGGAATTATATTCCTTTCTTATAGCTGGAGCCCACTCTTCTAATAAGATTAGCTTTGAGTCCAGTTTCTCACATTTCCAGAGGTGAGAAACTAGGGGTGTTGGGGCACCAAGGGACATGTATATGGGTGTAGTGTGGTGGGGAGGGGAGACCATAAGTGGGGTAAGGGGAAATGGTCTGAGAAAGTCTTGAAAGGTATTAAAGAAAGTGGTCCCAATAGAAATCTGTTCTTTTGGGTTCATTCTCAAGTCATGAGTTCTGTCTTCTTGCCTTTGATTTTCAATATAGAAGAGGGTTTTTTTTCTCCTGCCCCATTCACACTGACCCCAATCAGGAAAGTCTCTTTTCTAAAATTTTACACATTTAGAGCTACTAACTTAAATCTGATATCACAAACTATTGACTTATTTAGTTTATGTAAGATTTTGGAAGAATTATTTGCCAAAGTGTAAAAACTTGGAGACTGCAGAAAGTTCCTAATTTCTGGCTTCTCTTTAAAAATGGAAAGATCACCTTCCATCATTTCTCATTTTATTCCAGTTGCTTTTCATTGCTTTATGCTTCGGACTGAGCCCTGGAGATGTTTGGGTTTGCAAGTCTGGCCTAAAACAATTCCTGCTCATGAACTGAGCCATGAAACACACAAAGACACTGCCCCTACCACTATCCAGGCAGGCTCTCTGTGCTTGGCAGTGCGGGTGGACAGCTTTGCAGGGTGCCCCTCGCATCATAGTGTGTATAGCAGCAGAGCTATCTCTCATCATGTTTGTCTTTCATTTATTCATTCACTCATTTGCTCATTAATTACACACATGTTGAATATAGTTAGAGGCTGGGCCAAGTAGAAGGATACAGGCAATTCTATCTTATGCTGTCTGAAGCATGAATTACATGCATGCTTGGTACAGATTGATGCATTTATCACCAATCATTCCCTTTTATGCATTTATGATAGATTCAAAAAATATTAGCAATGTAAAAAATCAGCCCAATCTGGTGATTTTTTATGCCCCCTTTATTTTTTTTTTAAGAAGTCTTTTCTCAAACACATTTTTAAAAAGAGGCTATTGTAGTTGAAGCAGGGTTTGGAGGTCTGAGCCTCCCTTGTTTAATCATCCCCTCACCTTTTTTTTCATAGAACACAATTTGAAAACTGCTAATCTCTCCAACTCCACGTTGCCAAACAAGTCTACAGTGACTCGCCCAAGGTTGCTCAGTCCTTTGCTAACAGAACCAGGACTAGGCTCCAAATTCCTATGTCTCCGCCACCACACCAACCACACCACACTTCTCTCTACATGGTGTCTGTTCAATTGCAGGGTGATCTCTTCAGTTATTCTGAGTGGGACAGCTCTTGGAAAAGCCTACTCTTACACCCCGAGTTATGCCAAAGCTAAGATATCAGCTGCACGCTTTTTTCAACTGCTGGACCGACAACCCCCAATCAATGTATACAGTGGGGCAGGTGAAAAGTGGGTAAGTACTGAGGTGGGGTACGAAGGCAGTTGGGAGGGTTGTGCTTGTGTGTGCACATGTAGTACAGCCATTGGGGCTGACCATACAACCCCGCCACTTAGCTTCTAAGTTCCTGCAGTACATGGGTTCATCCAGATGCACTCAGAATGGTCAGACAGATTTATAGATGTAAAGAAATTAAGTAAATTAGCGTTAAAATCATCCATAAAGCAGGCATTTGAAGAAGACAACAATATCCAGTGAATGCTAAATTCTGTGTACTATAAAACACACCTAGCTCCAGAATAATGAAGCTACCCAAACACCATGTTTTCTACTGATGTTCTGGTATGGAATGTAGAAAAACCAGTTCTTCTTGTCCAGTAATATTGATGTAATTCATGTTTACCTGGGTTCAAGTTTTAGCTCATGCCTATGGACTGCCAGAAAATTAATCTGATCTTAGCAAAATCTCTCTTCTTCTGATTGATAGTCTCCACAGGTGTTTTCTAATCTTCCCTGCCTATTTTTTAGTATCCTAATATGATCAGGAGAGCGGAACAAATCTAAACCCTAGTAAAGCTAAATTAAATTCAGAAATCTTTTTAAATTGGTCAAATGACCTGTTTCTCCTTTAGCCCAATGAAAGTAAAGTCTCTGTGTGGTCTGTTAAATAGCTATCCATTTCTAGGATCCACAATTCAGATAATAAAATGGAAGGTATTCACATTTGCAGTTCAGGGCTTAAGTAACTTTCTAAGTGGTTTCACGTGTAATGCTATTATTTTAAATCTTTGGGGGAACAGAGCTCTAAGGGTTGGAGAGTTCCTGGCTTCTGTGATGTAATCGTGTATTCTAGCCATTCTCTTCCGTTTGAACTTCTTCCAGAATGGCAAGCCATGGATGACAATGAAATCCCCGTAAGTTAGGATGGAAAAAAGCACTCAGATATTTAGAATTTCACTGCCCAAGGCTTCCTCTGTTCTACCCCTGCTGGAATAGGGAATTCATTAAGTCGCTGTCTTTATACTTTGCACTTCAGCAGCATGGTGTTGAGGGTCTCTTAAGCAGGGATTTAAAACTCAGATTTAGGTGCATTTTTCATATTCTAGATTCTAGTAGGCGTATATATAATTCCAATCTTCCCTTCCACAGGACAACTTCCAGGGGCAGATTGACTTTATTGACTGTAAATTTACGTATCCTTCTCGACCTGATGTGCAAGTTCTTAATGGTCTCTCCGTGTCGGTTAGTCCAGGGCAAACGCTGGCATTTGTTGGAAGCAGCGGATGTGGCAAAAGCACCAGTGTTCAGCTGTTGGAACGTTTCTATGATCCTGACCAAGGGAAGGTGGTAAGCAATGCAAATGCTTCAGAGAATTTTGCTTTCTGCAGGAGCTCTCCAGCCCCTGAACATGGTCTTCAAGGTTGTGCCTTGCCAGACACACCGTAAAGTGCTAGCCTTGGACACTCACCCCCGTGGATAGTTTCCAGTACCAGTCATTTGCTGGTTGACCTGATTCTACCTCGCAATTTCTAATATCAGATTCTTCCCAGTTCCAGATGGCCTGCTGACCAGTTAGGCAAAGAAAACTGGGCACACTGCAAAGCTGGAGATGAGCATATTTAGCAGAAGCATTCACTTACCCGTAAATGGAGCAGAAAGTACAGACTAATCAGGAGACTAATGACTGGGAACGGAAAAAGTGGGGGTGATAAGGGACACAGTGATATATGAGCAAGAAAGGGGATTTAGTATGAAAAAATTGGAGACAATCCTGGTTTGAGAAGCTTAAGTCTAAATAGTATGAGGAACTCAAATGGTAGTCATGTGCCATAAAGCTTTCATGAGAATATTTGAAAAATTGGCAGATTGCTTTGTTGTTTATTTCCCACAGCAGCATTTTTTCCCTTTTTTTCTTTTCTTTCCAAATAATATATGCAGAGGAGTACAAAATAAAGTAACAATATTTGTAATGAAAAGCAAACTTTTATTCTGCCCTTTCTACCACTCCATTTCTCTGCTCAAAGGCAACTGTTTTTAACCCCTGATGTTTTCAGATTTCCCAGAGATTACCTCAACACCTCTAAACATTATGCTTATGCTGCTGTTTCATGATTTAACACATTTAAATTCTGTTGACTTACTTTCAAGAGATGAAAATTTAGCTTACCCTCACCACTTTTTCCTTTTACCCACCTCCTCCCAACATAGATATATAAAAAAGTTCCTTTATTTGTAAATTTAACTAATACACTTCTGTGTTGTTGTTTTCTACCACCTATAGATAACATCTCTTGAATTCTCCATTTCTAAGATGAAAATCTACCTTTATTTTCATCTCTTCTTCCTTTTACCTTTTACCTATCAACTCCTAATAACTACTCTTTTATATGATCAAAAATACAAAACACTAACATTCTGTTTATAACGTTTATTATCTTTCATGCTTTCACTCTAGGCTGATTCTAAAAGTCAAAAATCAATGAACAACTTTTATTATGATTACATAAATAAATAGTATTCATCGCTTAGTCAAGTAGTAAGGCCCATTAGCATTACATGTTCTTTCTTATTTTTCTGAAAGGCTTTCATTTCCTTGTATTCTCTGCCTTGAAAAAATCTTTATGTTCTTCCAGGGTTTCTATCTTGCTGCTTACTCTGAGGGACCTGCTTCTTTCCCTCATTTCTGCCACAGCCTGAGCTTATCACAACCGGTACCTGTGGAATAATTGTCATTCTGTGAGTTTCTTGCAGTATTTCCTTAGATTTTATTTCCTACTCCCTGTATCTTCCTCTTTCTTGCCTTTCACTCTCATTTTGTTGGAGTACATCCATACTAGTTTTCTAAGATATGATTCATAGGCATGGGTCTGAAAATGCTTTATTCTGCTCTACACTTGTTTCATCTTAATATTTAGAAAAAGGCCTTTTTTATTTCCCCAAATAGTTTATTCTTCATTGCAATGAGGACAGATAACATGCTGAGAAAAACACATACATTAAATATATTTCTCTGAAAGTACTCAGTGAATGTTCAGGTCACAGGTAGAAAGCAATGCCCATGAAGAGATCAATATGATTCCTTGCTTTTTGTGGACACAATGTATTTGTTATCATTGTAAAATATTTCCATAAACATTTTAAGGTATAAAAATACCACCTTTTATGCAATTTTGAAAAATCCCCTTTGCTCTTAAGGAAGCTACCAAATGCATGCATTTAACCTTTTCAACATTTAATTGGATACCTATGATGTACAGCACTGCACTAGGCCCTGAGGGAGATCCTAAGGAGCATGAGGCAGGTCTCTGTCTTCTAGGAGTTTACAATACCAGCACATGTACCACAATTAGCAGACAGCTCCAGTATTTAATTAAGTATTAAATTGTGCTTTGCACACTGTGAGTACTATGGAAAATGAGTAGAGGAAAATGAGAGGGTTAAGTGTTGAGAAATGCCTTATGTTTTTTTCTAATAGTGTTTGTTTTTCCCATTGCTCAGATATTATCTACAATATAATATGCTCTCACCATTTACCACAGTCTTTTTCTGAAATCATAAGGCCAAATACTTTACAGTAGTATGTTAGGCATACTGTATCTTTAACTATTCTAGGGCTTTCAAGGGAACCAGCTCAAATGGTAATATTTGAGTTCCTATACTATTTTTAGGCGGTGAGTTCCTAAAAAAAAAAAAAAGATTATATTTTCTTCCTATAGCAGACAAAATACTGCTTAGCATGGTGCCTTTGTGGCAGAGAATTCAATATATGTTTGTTGATCGACTGAGTAAATGAATAAATGTACTCCTTTCTTACTTGGGTCTCTTATCTCAGTTATGCATAGGCTAGTAGTGTCAGTAAGATCATGGAAACAGGCTTCATTCTTATGTCATCCGTTTTATAACCTATGGAGTTTCAAAATTGAGCAGTTCTGCACACTTGTAGAGGATGTCCTGCACCAAAATATAAGGGGAAATTTTTAAAAATACTGAATAGTGTCTTGAATACCTTTCCCATTGGTACCACCTGTAGAGCTAGAGTTTGGAAGCAAACAAATGAAACCATAGTCTGATCATAACTTTGACACCGTTCTGACAGACACCACCTCCAAGGGTCAAAGGCAACATCATTTATTTCCAAGAGTCCTGGGATTGTTGTCCCTTAAACAAAGCAGATGTTCTACGTAACACTAACTCTAGAATATAAACTTTCCTCATGGCTGGAATTCTAAAAGTTAATGCCCTGGCTGTCACCTCTGTTGTCAGATAATAGATGGGCATGACAGCAAAAAGGTAAATGTCCAGTTTCTCCGCTCGAAGATTGGAATTGTTTCCCAGGAGCCGGTGTTGTTTGCCTGTAGCATAACGGACAATATCAAGTATGGGGACAACACCAAAGACATTCCCATGGAAAAAGTCATACAAGCTGCAAAGCAGGCTCAGCTGCATGACTTTGTCATGTCACTCCCGGAGGTGAGTACCAAGTCCGAGTGACTCCTTTGGGAGATGGTGATGGGAGAGATAGAATAACCAAAGAGGATTATGATTTGGGCTCAAGGAGAAGATCAAAGGCAACATAATTTATTTCCCCGTGCCTGGGGTTCATCACAGTCTGTTAAGCAAAATAAATGTCCTTCATCAACATACTCTTTAGTTTTGGAAAGTATCATATTATCAGGTGCAAAGGATACTGTAGAACTCGTTGTACATAAAGCAATGTACTCATTGTACATTGAGCACCAGCTTAGCATAGTGAAAAATGTCCTGAGATTTAAAGCAGACAGTGCTTTGAATCCAAGCTCTGCCACTCACTAGCTGTGCAACTTTGGGATGATTACTTATCTTGTCTGAGACTCAGTCATCTGCGAAATGCAAAAAACAACATTAAAATTAAAGAATATACATAATAGCCGAACAAGAGAGCTGCTGCTGCTGTTATTATTGTCGTCATGATGGTTTCATTACTTGGCAGCAGGGCCACGTGTGAACTTAGTATGATATTGACTCTGAATTTTTCCATCTACCAACAGTCTCTCTTGGTGATTGATCACAAAGAAAATTAAGCCATGGAAACTGAATTTTAAGAGTCAAATGTTACATTTAACATTTTCCACTCCTTTCTTTTAAATACCACTGGGAAGTTGCTTTTCTTTGTAAGTGATTATGTTTATAAATGTTGGAGTGTTTGTGCTGGGCTTTTTCTTTGTTCTTTTCACAAAGGCTTTTGTGCCTGAAGTTCTTGACCTCATTCTCACTTGGGTAGCCTGATGTGGAAATTGCTACTTGCTGTATCCTAAATGAAAAGCAAAGCTTGTGTGTCCACTTGGAAGATTCATCTAGTCCACAAATCTTTGTTGAGCACCTGCTCATTTTGTGGGAGACACTGGCTTAGAGTTGATTTATTGCGTCTTTCTCATACAGACTTACCTGTAATACCTTTCACTGAGCACTTTTTCTCAGCAGTTAAAGTAAGACAAAGTAGGTTATTATGAGTCTCACTTGGCTTGGGTGAGCATTTTGTCCAGAGACAAGGGACAAAAGGAGGCCGACCTGCTGTGGAAGGTGGCAGGGTACTGGTCAAGGGCAAAGGCTCAGAAGATAGACACACCTGGATTTAGATTTCGCTGTCACTGCTTTTTATTTGTCCTCATACAATTTCTTACCTGTGTGTGCCTAAGTTTTTGTAATCTGTAAAATAGAGAGAAAATGGTTTTTGTGAATATAAAATGATGATCTGGCTAGAATAGTTTTCAGAATACCTGATGCATAGTAAATATTCCATGAATGTTAACTATTTTTTATGTAGTCATGCCAGGTATCTAGCTAGGAATTTTCCTTTATAATTTCATCTAAAACTCACAACCAACATGTGAACTAGCTATTAATATCTGCATCTTTCAGACTAGTTTGTACCTCAAAGAAATTTAAATAATTTTCTCATGGTCACAGAGCTAGTGAGCAGCAGAATAGAGATTCACACCTAGGCTTATATTCTAGAATGATGCCTCCTCAACAGGGGACTGGTCTAGAAGATCTCTCATGGGCCTTTCCATTCCTAGGATTATTCTGTCCTAGAAAGATCTTCCACAGAGGAGTTTGGAAACCAAGGAATCTTGAATCAGGGAAGAATCTCACACACAGGGAGAAAGAGATAAAAAATACAAAGCTTAAGAGAAGGGTAGCTAAAGTCCCCTTGTTTCCCAACAAAAAGGTCACAAACTAAGATTTCTTAGATTTCTAAATGGATTCGACATCCTATATAGAAGGACCCATTCACTAGCCTCAATTTCAAAAAACAACAAATTGTTTCAGTTCCCAGAGGGGTCATTGATGGGGGCTCCATACAGCCTGGGAGCAATGGCTGCCACTGGTTTTCAAACCTATCGTCCTTTTTCCAGAAATATGATACTAATGTTGGGTCCCAGGGGTCTCAACTCTCTCGAGGAGAGAAACAACGCATTGCTATTGCTCGGGCCATTGTGCGAGATCCTAAAATCTTGCTACTAGATGAAGCTACTTCTGCTTTAGACACAGAAAGTGAAAAGGTATGTATTGATTTTCTGAAGTCTTAGATTGTTATAAATGAGACTTTTCCTGTAATGTTTGTCCTTCTAAAATGGCACTATTTTCAATTTTCTGACTCATTAACAGTAGAAATTGCCAATACTTTGTGGAGCCAAGGACAATAATCTAGAGCAGTGATTTTCAACCCTTTTCATCTCATGGCACACATAAACTAATTACTAAAATTCTGCAGCCCACCAAAAAAATTAATATTTTTTGCTGATCTGACCAAAAAATAGGTATAATTTTGATTCATTCACACTGGACAACTATTGCTGTGTTGGCTGTTGTCATTTTTTTAATTTGACAATCTAAGGGAAAAGAGGTCAGTGCTCCTGACCAAATAGTCAGATATTTCATGTTTCAAAAATTCTTGGAGCATACCAGTTGAAAATTGCTGATTTAGAGAAAGTGATTTAAAATAGGATTGCATACAGACAATGGTCTGGAGAGGGACTGAGGAGGGGGGTAGGATGGAGTGGAATGGGTCATTGGGGAGAAAAAGGGACATCTATAATATTTTAAACAACAAAAATAGGATTGCTTCAAATAAAAATAACTTTGAAATAAAAATTGTTTTTAAGATTCTCTAGGCTTGGTGACATTTTTCAAGGGCAAATAGTTAGCTTTCTTAAGTAAAGTAAAATAATCCAGGTCATCTGTTAGGGATTTCAGTTTTTATAGTTCTAAAGTTATGTGGCTGAGCAGGTAGGCAGCAAACAACACAAAGTAAGAGGCGATATCTAATGTGCAGTTTGCATGAGAGGAAATGCAACCGAGCAAAACACAATTATGAAATTTTCTATTTATTAACTCCTTAAAAACCAGGATTCTATTTTGGAGACAGCTAAAACGGCCTCAGTGAAGAACAAAATCAGGAATGGTTGATGACTGCTACCTTACCTTGCTTCCTTGGTTTCATTTTAGCAAACTGGACCATCAAGTATTTTGAAATTACATAATGACCTAATAGTTTGGTTTATTCTTGTTTCACTGAAATTTGTCAGCGTATATTCAGCACATACTTATTTCTTTTATGCCAAGCCTTTGGGTTTAACCCCTGACTATAGCCATGTTACTCAGATGGTATTAAACAGAGCTCTGCGGTGGTGGGCCAGGGAACATGCATCTTTGCATCATCTTTCCATCTTTTCTTTGCAGACAGTGCAGGTTGCCTTGGACAAAGCCAGAGAAGGCCGGACATGCATTGTCATTGCCCACCGTCTGTCCACCATTCAGAACTCGAATATCATTGCTGTCATGTCACAGGGGGCAGTGATTGAAAAGGGGACCCATAAAGAACTGATGGCCCAGAAAGGAGCCTACTACAAACTAGTCACCACAGGAGCCCCCATCAGTTGACCTGACTCAAGAACTTCACACACAGATGATGCACCGGTTACAGAAGTGCCATGTGTTATTTGTCTTTCCTTTAAAAGCTTTGATAACTATTTTTCTTTTACACACATTGTCATACATTGGGATCCAAGCTAATTTCTAATGACCTTCAATAGTAATTTAGTTTTAAATGTCTGTATATAGAAAGTGAAAGAAACTAGGTCCAGTGTGAGTGAAAAACCCATGTCTAGCAGCTTCTCAGGCATCACCCGGTGTTCTCTCCATGCAGGAGCCAGTCCCCACTGCTCCATAGGAATCAGTGAGAAGTCCTGGAGTAAATGAAACTTTGAAATCCTCAAGGGCAGAGAGGCTTATTTTTTGTTTTTTCCATTTTTGAGCCCATAATTTGTCAGCCCTAAGACAATAAAAATGGGAAATGTTCATTCTTACCATTAAGATAGAGCAATGCCTTCCAATCGAAATGTAATATGAGCCACTAATGCAAGCCACATGTGTAATTTAAAATTTTGTAGTTACATTTAAAAAAGGAAAATAAAAAAGGTGAAATTAATGTTCATAGTATATTTTATTTAACCCTATATATCCAAAATATTATCACCACACCATAAAAATGTTTACCCACTATAAAAATTATTAGTATTTTAAATTATTTTATCATATTAAATATCCAAACACCAATGCATATTTACAGTTGCTGCATATTTCAGTTCAGACTAGCCACATGTCAAGTCCTCAGTGTCAACATATGACTAGAGGCTACTCTACCAGACAGACAGGGTTAGAGAATCCAGGTTCCTGTATTTACTGGTCTGAGCCTCAGTTGTTCCTTTACAATTCCAGTCTTATAATAAACATGAGTCCAGCTTCTCCATTGAAATGTGCCCTTATACCTACTCAGAAACTTTAGAAAACGTGTTAGACAAAGATCATGGTGCCCATTTGGACTAAAGAGAGACATTGGTAGAATTAGACATCATGGTATCAGAAGTTACAAATAGAATCACCCCTTATCAGAGGGATTAAAATTCTTTCCAGCATTCATTTTATTTTATTCACCCATTTGAATTGAGTCGACAAGAGGGAAAAAACTAAGATTCCTTAGTGTAGCACAATATAACTTTGAAAACTCCCCTGAGGCCCTCTTTCCAAAATAAGTTTAGTTCCAATTAATTTATTAGACTCGTTTATGATTTTTTTCCTATGAAGAATTCTTATGAATAGTTGGAGTAGCACATCTTCCAACTTATTTTGGGAAGAGACCCTCGGTTGTGATTCTCAAAATTGTATGGAGGCAGATGCCCAAAAACCAAGAGTGTTACTATTTGATAAAAACGTAGAAGAATTGGCCTCTAGATTTTTTGTCTAGAAACTCTTTTCATATAGTTACTCTATGTCTATTCTACACTTGTTTTTAGGAAATTATTTCAATGACCAAAGACTGAATTTAGTGGTGCATTGATGCAATTTTTGGCAATTAAACACTTACTAAAGTTGTAGATCCTGAAATATTTTGATACTATGTTCTGAAAGAGAAAAATAGATAGGTTAATAATTAAATATGACTTACCACATATTTATTCATGAGTTAGATATAAATTTCATTTCCTAAGAAAATATCAGAACAATCTCATCAGGTTGGTTTAAGATCGCACCTCATATTTCCAAATGAGAGTTGGATTTATTAATATATCTTATGCATTTAGATTCTTGCTGTAATCAGGTCACTTAAAGCTGTTAGTGGACATTAAAAATTTGCAAACATTATTGCTGTTTTCTAACCCATTTTGAGATATATTTACATGTGTGTGTGCCATTATAAAATAAGCATTATGTCCATTTGTATTTGCTTTAAATTTCCAGGTCAAGTGAATAATCTCACATACCTGTACGAGATGGCAGATGAAAGTAACTTAAACAAACCAAGAAACCCAATTCCAATTTCTTTCATACTGTGTTCAATTAGATGCCCAATTAATTTAAACAGATGGACTGTAAATAAAACAGTGCACATGATTATCATCTAATTGGCACTGGCCAGCATTATAATGTGCTCATTAGTGAGTTGTATGGCATCCTAAGGCTCATAATGAGTAATCAGTGTACACATGATTGGCATATAGCAGTCTGGATGCAATTACTCAATGCAATAAATCAGAACTTGGACAAAATGTGCAGTAGATTAAGGAAGAAGAATACATAGCCAGCTGGTGAATTGGCAATTCCCTCCTGTTTGTAATTCAGGTACAGCTTCTATTCTCAGATACAAAGAAATAAATGTGGGCACAACAGAATGGCTAGCGATAAAAAGGGAAATGTTCACCCAAGGTGACCCAGAACAGTACCTACAATTATTAACAATGATTACTGAAAAAAGAGAAAATAATGCTATCATATTGGTTGAGAATATATATTTCCGATATACAAAGTATGGAATCAAAGTCAGAGATAAGCAATGTTTTCATAAAATTCCTTGAAAGTTGAAAATTCAATTAATCCTTTAAATATACATCAAAGAACATTCACAAAGCGTTTTATAATTTTGAAAGCATTTGCCTTTATAATCTTTGTATGTTATTGTGAAACCATCTAGTAGTCAGCAGGGGAGGAATGCAGCTGTAAGTTGCATTCATTGTTATACATATGAGAAGTCATTATGGCAGGCATCGTGAGTTAGCTCACTTGACACCCAATCCTACACCCCTTTCCCTTGCTTGCCTCTATTACAGAGCCTGGAAAGTAAAGTAGTTACCTTCCTAGACTCCCTTGCAGCTAGGGACAACCATGTAACACTGTTTTAGTCAATGAAATATAGACACAAGTCTCTGTGGAGACTGTCCCTTTTGGAATAAAGCCTGGGTTAAAGAAAGCCTGTTTTCTTTCTTCTTTCCTCATGCACAGCAACCATGCTGTGGTCATTTGGACATGAGTGGCAGAGCAGGAAGACAAATTGAGTCTGATTCTTAGACAACCTTGAGAAGCTGCTCCAGCCTGAGCTTCCCTTCATCAGTCATCCTGTTATACAAGAAAAAGGCACTTCTCACTTGTTTAAGCCCTGAAGACATTTTTTGTAGTTGTTGTTAATTTTGGATCAACATAATTAATAGATACAGTTAGATTTTTTATTAATAAAAATACTGAAACTTAAGTATAAAGAAAATAATGCAATGTTGAAATATTGATTTATGCTTAAATGACCTTAAAATATGACTTTTACAATATTTCCAAAAATATTGATTGAAAAAAGGAATTAATCACAGTCTTTTTTTTCAAATGCCACTGCTATGAAAAGGAGCTATAACTGGATGGAAGTCCTCACAGCTCATTCTAATGGTTTTCCAGGAACATTTCATGTATCCTGCTTTACTACGCTTTATGAAGATGTTTTTACTTGAGGACTTGGTGTTTTGTGATTATGCTTTCTCATTCTCTCATATGATAAAATTGGTGTTAGACTAGGAATGATCATTGGCAGGATATAGCCAGATTTGAAAAGAGTGATTCAAGAAGAGAAATAATTTGAAATAGGGTGGGTTAGAAGAGATGGGGAATAATGTTACCCTGTAACCTGTAGCTGGGTATAGTTTCAATTCAATTCTTTCAAGCCCAAGGCCAGAGATAGCCTTGGTGTACACCCACAGTTGCAACATGTAAGCCTAGAACTTCTGGGGTTCTCTTCAAGGGAAAGGCCCTTATCAAAGTCATTCCTTGCATATCTAGCACCTAAGTGATTTTAATAACTCTTCGTCAGGTGGGTGGGTAGGGGGATTAGAGAGAAAAGCAAAGCATGGACAAAAGGGGTCTTGTTTGAGCCTGAAAAGATCTTAGAAGCTCTTTGGAACTGGATCTCTAATTTTCATTTAGCATGGTCATCCTCAAAAATCTTGGCATCATATAATTTGATGTCAGACTTGTGATGCATTCAAGAATCACATAACACCAACCATGAATTAAAA
This sequence comes from Miniopterus natalensis, assembly GCF_054644295.1. NCBI lineage: Eukaryota > Metazoa > Chordata > Mammalia > Chiroptera > Miniopteridae > Miniopterus > Miniopterus natalensis. The sequence goes on from NC_142088.1 coordinate 43,293,699, forward strand.
AGTAAATTTTATCGTTATGTCTTTGAGAAGGATCTGTAATCAGTCTACAACACACTTACTAAAATAATATTTCAGTTCTAGTTACTTCCCTCACACAGTGTAGTTGGTTAAGCACCTCCAACTCCCCTCCCACAGAGCAAACTTTTCTTTTCACTCAGCCTGTTATTATATATAACCCCTTAGTATCTCTTCCAGCAAGAAGACATTCCTTGTTAGGATGTTAGGAAAGGGGAAATGGAGCTGGTAATTTAATCATAGGATCACTTCTGTAAGATAGGTGAGCAGAAAGTCTATGAATATTCTCATGCTAATAATTTTGCTCTATAACATCAGTCACATTATTACATGTCTCCATGCCTCTCTTTTCATAGCTATAAAATTTGGATTCTAACAGGAATAGAATGTTTTAAAGACTGATATGTATTATATAAATCTAAAATTGTTCATTAAAAGCAAATTACAAAATGGAGTACTCTTTAGAATTTACAGCTTTATTCACTGCATGTAAGTAAAAGTCGATATGTTCTGCCTCTCTCTCCAACATCATTGAATAAGAGCCTTAGAGCTGCAGAATGTCAGAGCTGGAGTGAATCCTCCATTATAAGCCCACTTTAAGGTCGTGATTTGAGAAATTAGTCAAGTGAACCCACCAATGTTAAATGGCCTCCCAGCATCACAGTAGTTTGGTGCAGAGACAGACTAGAATACAGGTCTGATTACTCCAGTCCAAAATGCTTGCTGCCAAACTCCACAAAGTCTTTTGTACATCTATCTGTCCTTGAATTGCTAGCACCTGCCCCTGGTGTTCTGACACCCTTGGGATCCACATAACGATGTGTGGCACCACCTCTTGACTGGTCAGCATGAGCAGGGCATCAACATTCCAATGCTAAAAGGATAAAATGTTCAATAAAATCTCACAAACTCAGACGGAGGCATTTACTTTTCCTTTGTTAAGCCAATGCAATCTTTGTATAGAAAGATAGCAGGGCCTCTACTATTTCCTCCATTCAAAAAAATTGTTAAAAGACAGAGTTTGGAAAGATTCTGCCCTAAAAGAGATCTCAAGGATCAGATGCTTTTAATGCACAATTATGAAGCTGGCAGGCAAGGGTGTTATCTATGAAAGGCAGCAATGGGTGAACGCAGTGTTCACCTCTAGCAGACCCCTTCCGTTAATGGCAGCATGCATGAGCAAAGATGACAATCTGGCCAGCTGTTTATAAGACACAGGCTGCGTCCAGGAAAAAGTCAATTTTTTTAACAGAGGTGAGTGTGATTGGCCCAGTTGATGAGGAAAGAAGCTCTTAATTAGTTCTGGATTTCTTTTCCAGATATGCATATGGTCTGCTTCTCCTACAGAGCACTCAGATCCTCCCAGGGAAGTGGTTTCTGCTCTCACTTGGGCCAGCACTGGACGTGGGTAAGGTGCTGCCAGAGCGAATGCTCCTCTTGGCAGTGCCTGATTTGTGCCACAAGCCCACTCAGCAGGACCACAACTGCTGCCCTTCACTCATTACCTGCTCTTGTCCTGGCAGCTCCTTCAGAACATAGTGCTCTTTGGGAAACACAGTTTTAAAAAACTGAAGCAGATTCTGTTCAGAAATCAGATGGTAAAATGTTAGAAGAAAAGGGATTCTAAAAAAATTTAAAATTAAAGACAGAAAATAATTAAGCAGCTTCATGCAAACCTTTATAACCTCAATCTTTGCATTTTCTCCGTCCTTGAGAACAATCACTTCTGTGCTGCCAAAAGAAATGAGATGTGATTTCTTCTAAGTCATTACTGTGATCTCCATCCAAGAACAGCAAAGGCAGTAATTAGTACTCCACATCAAACTGCCCTCAAATTTGACAAAAACTGCATTTGTCCTTTGCAGAGCTGAAACAAAGCACTTCTAATCCTTAGAATTTTCCCATGAGTTGCTATCATTTGGCAGAAGTTTCTGGAGTTGTTGCTTCTTATAGACCTTTCTTGCTGTTAACATTGTTTTTCAAAGACAAAGAAAATAAAGTCTTTTTTTAAAAAATTAACAAGTTGTACCACATTACCTTTAGTGTGAAATCATCATTGGAAAGCATTAAAGATAAGGGGACAGGGAAAATATTATATGCTATAGGTGACAATATTTAAAATAAAAATTTTTTTAAGGCAAAGCACTGTGGGACTTGCTCTGTGCTATCTAATTCAGTAGCCACTGAACACACATGGCTATTTTAATTTAAATTAACAGTAAATAAAAATTTAAAATGCAGTTCCTCAATTGCATTTGCTGTATTTCAAGAGCTCAGTAGCTACATGTGGCTTATAGACTACTGTTTTGGACAGCACAGAATAGTTTCACCAATGTGAAAAGTCCAATTATAAAAAAGCTGTGGGGTGGGGGTGGGATGAAGGGAGATGATATGACTTTGGGGGCTGGGCACACAGAACAATATACAGATCTTGTAACATAGAAACCCACACCTGAAACCTAATTGTTCATACCGACCATTGTCACTCCAAGAAACTTAATTAAAAAAAAGAGAGAATTGAAAATGTCTCTCCCCCCAAAAAAATTAAATGAGAAAACAAATAACAAAACAAAGCAAACAAAAGCTGTGGTACATTTATACCATAGAATACTATGCAGCTATAAAAAGAAGGATCTCTTGTCCTTTGAGACAACATGGAGGGACCAGGAGAGTACTATGCTGTGAAATAAACCAGTCAGAGAAAGGCAAGTATCACATGAGCTCACTTATATGTGGAATCTAATGAACAAAATAAAGTGACAAACAAAAAAGATCCAGAGACACTGAAGGATGCAACAGACTGAGGGATCTCAAAGGGAAGGGGCAGAAAGAGATTAACCAATGAACTTATATGCATATATGCCTAGCTCATGGGCAGAAAATAGTGTGGGAAAGGCCTGGGGAGGGGACGGGATTGTGAAGGAGGGGGTCAATGGGGGCATAAAAGGGGACATCTGTAATACTTTCAACAATAAAGATAATTTTTTTTAAAAGTGCTGGAATATACAGTTTTAATATACTCGAGAAATAAATCACATTTAAAACCAAGGTTTTTTTACTTTCTCTTATACCAAGATTTTTATGTGTATCTATCAATTTGATCTTGGATTTATTTGCAGATTTGAATAAATATAAAACATTTAGAGATATAACTTTGAGTTTCAAGGGCATCTTATGATAATTTTTTAATCTCCCTTGTGTTATACTAAAATAGATTCAAAGAAGGCACCAATTTAACCTTCTCAGACAGATGTCCAATCCCTAGGTTGTCAGATGAAAGGGATCCAACACTCCCCTTGACAGCTAATTTCAGCAATAATAATTCCTTTGAATTTCTTTTCAAATATATGTTTGATTGGAAAGTTTCTCAAGTCACTTGTCTAGATTTTTTTCATCCTGAAAGCTCATGATATTGACATTTTCCTCCTGAATATGCAGGTGTGTAGACATTTTGAATACGTGGAGGTAGTAACAGAAAGTTAAGTGAACTAAATTTCACTTACTTTTGGCAAATAAATTGATAGCAGAAGAGTCTTTTCCATCATTATTAAAAGCAGACATTTTCTTCAAGACATTTTCTTGCTGCCTAAGCAGTTTTAACTGCAAAAGCCATTGGCCACCATATGGATCCCTCTAGGAGGCGTCAACTAGAGTAAAGAGGGAAACCTCACCGCATGGGGACGCCAGGGCATTATGGCAGATAAGGTAGAGTTGTTGGAGATTAATTCTAGAAAACCTCGGTGTATTCCACTTCTGAGGATCATGGATCATCCAACAGACAGCACTCACTGTGGGTAGCTGAAAACAACTGAGAAGGGATTTATAATGGAGTCACATATTGTAGCAGAATTCTTTGGCTATTAATGCCCAGCTTTCTCAGGCCTTGGTAAGAGGAGGTTGAGACTGTATTGGGAGGGAAGATTCTTCAATATTAACATTATTAATCTCAACTGAAACTTTGAGAAAGAGCTCTTAGACAGGAATGAGAGCTCTGACAAGTGCAGAAGAATATGTGATGAGGCAAATGCATCATCAAGTGTGAGAGAACTTTCTAAGGTCACTCCAAGTGGGAGCCTTGAACCCATGAACTAAGCTCACACATTAAGAATCATTCTTGCTTGTCCTGGCGTGGCTCAGCGGTTGAGCATCAGCCTAGGATCCAGGAGATCGAGGTTCGATTCCCAGTCAGGGCACATGCCCGGGTTTCGGGCTCCATCCCAGCAGGGGGCACACAGGAGGCAGCCGATCAATAACTCTCTCATCGTTGATGTTTCTCTCTCTCTCCCTCTCCCTTCCTCTCTCTAAAATCAATAAAGATATATTTTTTAAAAAAGAAAAAAAAAAAGGAATCATTCTCTCTTTCACCCCAAATGTCTCATCAACATGAGACAAATTTCATTCTTAAGATAATGTTTCTTCAGTATAGCATAGGAAGTATAGTCAATAATATTGTAATAACTGTATGACGCCAGGTGGGTACTGGAAATACTGGGGTGAACACTTTGTAAGGTATATGATTATCTAACCACTATGCTGTACCCCTGAAACTAATACAAAATAATATTGAATGTGAACTGTAACTGAAAAAATTTTTTAAAAAGATAATATTTTGTCATATCTCATTTTTTTGCTTAGGAATCACCCACTCACTAAAATCACATTCAGTTACCATTTAAAAAGAAAGCTATTAAGTATGTTTTGTAAAAGCAACAGCATATACTCTATAAATACACCTAGAAGTGGACCAATAATTGCTTTGAGTTTTAGAGGTTTTGTTATCCTCAGATAATACCTTGTCAAATAGCACTTGCTTGAACTGTTATGTTTCCATAAACATTTATGGGTTATTTAATATGTTGTCATCTAAAATAAATCATGTATTTATATCCTTGAAAAGAGTTACATAAAATGTTATGGTAGATCACAGGTCAATAAAATATGTGGCAAAATCTGACTTAACATGTGCTTGATTGAAAAACAGAGTTATCAATCTAAAGTCCAGGATTACTAGGTCCAATAAGAAGAAAACCTTAGTGAGAAATTCTTAGTATAACATTAATATTTCATCAATAATAATTTTCTAGAGTAAACCTGTAGATTTTAATCATTGTTCAGCATATATAGAGGTTAACCCAATTAACAGATATAAGCATTTAATAGTTTTCCTGATTGGATCGTGACCTTGAGGAAGGCACTAGATTTCCCTAGTTTTGAAAACTTGAGTCCTAAAGTATAAGGATATCATAATAAAGAGATAAGCCTTTGGGGGGGTAAATGGTGTTCTAAGCAGAGTATCTTCAGCAGCATTTATTGAAATATTAGAAATCACTACCTTAAAACAGAGACCAGGAGTTGTGCAGAAGTTCAAGTCCATAGTAGCCTGTCTTGTTTCCTTTCCCCTAGGTATGTATCCATACCTAGAGCCGTCACTGCCCACCTTGAGGCCCTGCATGCATGGTTTTAGTCAAACAGGGTGTGGCACTTTAATGTTATTTTTGGAAAAATAGTTGATTTACATAGTAATTGTCATAGAATCTACATAAAATCTTACAAATTATCACCTCTTGAAAATGAAGAAACAAAACATAGTGCAATGGAAACATTTGTCAGAAGACTTGGCTTCTAATCCTGTTATGACGGTGGTATGACCACAGCAAGTTCTTTTACCTGAATGAGCCTCTGAAAACTGGCTGCCACTAAAATACCCGCCAGAGCCAGAAGCATCTGGAGATGATAAAGGTATCTGACATGGGCTCCCATAGGATGCAGAGGATTGTGATAAATGGATAGTGCCTCCCTTGTGTTGGGGACATTTGGCAACAGCTGATTAACTCCAGGTGGGGATGCGAGCCCTCTATTGCCATATCATTAGATTTTTCAAGAAAATACAGAAATTCAGATTTTTATGTGAAATATCCTGGTTTTTAAATGTTGACAACTAACTTAAGAGAGAGAGAGAGAGACCACTGTGAAGGCCAAACTAAACATATGTGATGGTGGGCTGGGGCCTATGGTTGCCGTTTTGTGCCCTCAGATTGGCAGCCCCCAGTCTCTCCCTGCTCAGTGGTTCTACTGGAAGAGAGAAGAGGCTCATCCTGGGGCCATAGAGCACTAACTCTGCGCAACTCTAGTTAATCTTCTTTTCGCTTGGATTCATTAGCACATGAATACAGTAAGGAATGAGAGCAACCACAGTCAGGGGGATGGATGCACTTTTACAGAAAGACAGCACGTAAAATAAATGCTCTGCGTGAGTGGGGATCTTGATGAAATGGTAGAGCTGTAGTGTGGTCAACGAGGCCACGACACAGAGCAGCCGGAAGCTCAGCTTATAGCCATTTTCCCCTCGGCAGCTCCTGAGGAACATCTCTGAGTTGATTGCAAAGCCCAAGCCAAAGAGGACCCCGAGGTTTCTCACGAGTCCAGCAAAAGGTGTAGTGTCAATGTGGATCCAGTCGGGGTTGGCACACCACTTCTTGGCAATGGGCACAGACCACAGCAGGTCAATGTCAAGCAGTCTGAGAAGCAGGTAAAAGCCAAGTGCAAACAGGAAGAGGAAGAGGTTGGTCTTCAGGTATGTGCTCAGGCTGGCCGTTTGGATGCCTGGAGTGTGTTCAAAGGCCTCTGCCACAAGCATACCTGGGGGTTAGAAAGAGACACTTAAGGCAACCATGTGCCCTTGAGCTCCCCAGGGAAAAATCCCTTCCTGCATTAAAGAATTTAGCTGCAGTTTTCAATGATAAAGGGCTTTAGGCACCTAGGTTCTATCCATTTTCCAAAGCCTTCCTTAAAGCAGTACCTAAACACACACACTTGCCCCACGGTCTTTTCACTACCCATAGTAGGACAGGGGCACCTTTCGGGGATCCATGGCACTGAGTGACAACCCACTTTATAGGCAGAGCACTGATCTAGGTGCTTGCAATTAATATTTCAATTGCCAAAGCCAATTAACTTTTGTCTTTGAAAAGCATGTGAGGCTAAAAGGTGGAAACTCAATCATGGTGAATGCCGCTTCAGGAACACAGAGCAGCTGCTAAATGAAGTTAGTAGTCATGTAATAATCACTTCAGATGTTTCAGAGAGAGAGTGGCATGGTATGCAGGTTGGAAGGCCATTATTAAGTCCCCCAAACCAAGACACAAGTGGGCTGTCTGAAGTGGTGGTCTGGGAGTTGGACTTAGCTCTGGTCACACTTCAGAGAAGCCCAGCTCACTAAGAGGTTAACGTTTACACCATTAAGTGAGACTGTGCCAATGTGTACAGAGAGGATTCGAGAGGCATGTTGAACCACGTAAGCTCCCAGGGTAGCATGACGCATCAGTGGCTTAACAGAATTTTCTAGAATGCGGAACTGATTAGAGGGAAGAATCTAAGAAAGTAAAACAAATGACACTAAAGCTCTCAAATGACACCAGCAAAGGTAAATGATCATATTTACCACCAATTACTCCGAGAATAACTTGATGAGGAAAATGTGTTGCTATGAATACTCTGGAGATGCAGACACTGATTTGAATCAACCAAAAAAGACTCCAAAGAAATGACCAGGTCAGTCTATGATGGAAGAATAGATACAAGTGTAAAAAACAAAGAAATCATATCGCTCAGAAAATTAGGGGCGGAGGTTGACACCAGATGACCTTTCTCAGAGGAATCGTCTGATATAACATCATGATTCTAGAGTCTGTTTTTTCAAAATGTTGTTTCCATGTGCTTCATAGGATTTGAAAACCTTTAACAGAGGTTTCTACATGTATCAATGCATTTTTAATGCTATTTGCTGAAATTTTAATAAGTACTATAAAAGGAAGCCAATTTGACATCCTAATAATTATTTTAATGGAGTAGGGGAATTCAAGTTTGGGGAATTACTAATATCAGAATGATGAAGAATGAATTATATATACTTTTACTCCCTGTCATATGTGCGCCCTTTTTACTCTCTCTCTCAATCTTTTTTTGCTTGAAGAAAACTCACTGGAGAGGCAGCTGCCACTCTGATAAAAAGCACATCAGCACTTATTAAGGGCACGTTTTCATTGGGATTAAGTTTAGACTCTCAATGGAGTCCTGATTCCTTGATTTTCAAGATATAGAAAATAAGAAACAAGAAAACTGACTTATAGGTTATATACTTTGGATTAGAAACAACAAAGTAGGCCCTGGATGGGTAGCTCAGTTGGTTCGAGCTTTGTCCTGAAACGCCAAGGCTTTGCAGTTCAATCCCCAGTCAGGGCACAGACAAGATTCAACCAATGATACATAACTAGTGGAACAACAAATCGATGTTTCTCTCTCCCTCCCTCTCTTTCTCTCTAAAAATATCAATATATATAAATGTTAAAAAAGAAACAAGGTGTGAAAACTAGTAAAACTATTAAAATCCAAGCTATGCTCATTATTTTAATAAAACAGAATTAGCAATATTGAATTTCAAGAAGTACCAGGGTTCTCAATGGTTTTTCCTGATAATCAGGCCAAACTTTGATTATTAAAAGACTAAAGAATGGAGAGACATGAGACTTCCAAAGAGGAAATAAGCAGGGGTTATACATATGGGAGAAGAATAAACAAGGGTTTGGTAATATTAAGGTAAGAGGTAGGCACTAAATAAATTTGGGTGGATGAAGGAATGTTGCAGTTTATAAAAACTGAAAAAGGGTTATGGGAATTTTTTTAGAAGAAACAAATATTTTCCAAGTTTGGAAATTGGAGGAAGAAATAAACTATAAGAAGGTGAGCCTTATCTAGATTCCTACTTTGAAAAATAGTCTATGGATAGGAAATGCTAATTTCTTTAAATTAAACAACTTTCTACTGTTGTTGTTTTGGCCAATGAATACATTAAAGCATACAGGTTAAGCTCTTATTAAAATAAACTTTAAATATGTCCAAATTATTTCGGTCATTTCTTTCTTATATTATCCAATACTACTCTGAAAAGTATGGATCTTGGAAATTTTTTATTTTAAAAGAATTTGTATATAATAGCATATGTTTCACCTTTTTTAACCAATTAACAGACAAATTTTATCTCTGGTAGAATAATAATTTAAGATTAGAGTGGTGCTCAAAATTGTTTTAATGATAAATTATTTCCGGACAGAAGAGAAGGAAACAGCTTAATTGCTACAAAAATTTTGAGTAATCTAACATTAAGGTTCTAGGCCTTTTTAAACATTACAAATCTACTAACATGAAATCTATTAACATTCAAATTGAAGTTTGCCTCTAGAATGTTTTTACTTAGAAAAGTTGTAAAGTCTTCAAAGCTAGAATATGTTATTGATGTCAAAAAACATTGGCTCGTCAAAGAAAGAAGCATAATTATACTAAATTAACTGATGCATTCAAGGGGAATGATGATTCTCAAAGTTTCTAGCTAATCTTAAAGGAAGAGAATGCATATGCAAAATTATTTCCTTATATAATTTTAGATGACTTATTTATGCACTACCAAAGTGATTATTATATTACTGAAACCCAAAGGCACATTTAGCAAATCATTAATCAATTAAACATTTCCAACCCTATAGTGTAGCAATAGCTATGAACTAATTAAGACATTATCTTAAGGCACAATATTAATTTTCTATTCATTTGCTATTTTGATTATGGTAGAATAGAATAAGCACATTTCAACAACTGAAAACATACTAAAATGAATTTTTAAGAAGACATTCTATATTCAAAACATTCTAGTGCTACAAAAACTGGAGAAAACTGACCTGTGCAGAGTGGTAGATGACTTATCCATCCGACTGACAGTGTGGCTCAGGGCAGCCGTTACCATGACATACCAGACACACGATGAGCCCATTGCGTGACCAGATGGACTTCCTGCAAAAGCAAAGTTGTCGATCCATTTGAAAGGTAGTTTACAGAGTATCAGTATCAGAAATGGGTGGTAGAATAGCATGTTAGCCGTGAAAATTACAAATAACTCAGAAAAATAACCACAGGGCACAGGCTATCTCTAATGTTTAGATATAGGTAGAAATAAAGAAAACTGAACCAAATTGAACCTCAAAACACTACTTGAAAATTTCCCCCCCAGATTTTTCAAGTTCGTCAAATTCCAGAAATTAATATGTTCAAGGCTAATTAAGAACTCCAAGTGTTGCACCAAAATCTGCCCTATTCATTGTTCATATCTAATTGTTTTTAACTGATGATTAAAATTAAGTACTTGTGTTGGATCTTAAATCAGTTTATTTTCCTTGGGCTGAAAAGTCAAATATCTAAAGGGTATTATTGCTATGCCTGATTTACCAATTGACTGCTACACACTAGCAACTCCCTCTGTGCCTATCTTGTGGCCAGCAGCTCCGTGGAAGTCTTTGTTATGAAATGGAAGGGAAGCTGTGAAGGAGGCATCGATATTGGCAGAAGAAGCCTGAAGACAGGGTAGCCTTTCTACTCCTAGAATGTCTTTCCCATGAAGCTTGATATTTTTTTTAAAAATAATTTACTTTGATTCTCTCCCTAAGTCTTTATCAAGTGGAGATTCATTCAGGTTAAACACCACTCAATTTTTTAAAAAACAAAATCAAACAAACAAAAACCACACTAAGTTAAACAAAGAAATTTATTTCTTGTAGATCTATTTCTAATGCAGGAATTTTCACAGACTTTATCTTCTTAGAGTTGTAAATCTCTAAGGAGTGAACATAGAATGTGATATATCTTTCTTTTTCTCCCCTCCAGGAAATGTCCCATAAGATAGAATACATGCTGGGAAGTGCTGGGATAAAACAAAGTAGCATTTCAATTGTCTTAAAAGTTATCCATTCATTCGTCCATCCATCCATCCATCCATCCATCCATCCATCCATCCATCCATCCACCCATTCATCCACCCATCTAACCCACATTGGTTTCACAAAGATAAAATGCACACCATCCCCATCTTAATAGAACACAGTCTACTGAGGGAGCCAGATATATAAAGAATTAATTATAGTAATATAACAGAGCTTACACATTCACGATTTTCAGGGTTAGTTTCAATGGATGTCAAATATGAATTTTCTGTATGTGCCAAACTATGGTGAGGTATAATGTAACACTGTCTTATAAATTAAACCAACAACATGTAATTTCCTTGAGATATATATATTTATTTAAAAAAACTTTTTACAGTTTTAAACTCAATTTCCATGTAAAGATTCTACACTCATGCAGAGTCTTACTTATAATAAAAAAGGAAGTGGCCCAAGGAATTTACTTACGTACTATAAATACAAGAGAAAAAAAAAATTTAGAGAAATCACTCTAAGATCAGAGATAGCTTTACTGGTAATAGTAACACTGGAAAGTCCTTACCTTAACTTGCCTATTCTTTCCTCATTCATGAGATTTTCAGAAGACCTATAATAACTTTGAAAGCTGCTCAGCAGTAGGTAAATCAACATTTCTAGAATTTTAACATAGTTCTTTGGCAATTTATTCTAGCTAACTTTTTTGTTTGTTTTAATGTTAAACCATTTCATTCTTCCAAAAAGTAAATGCCAACTATAAAATTATTTGAGGAGTGTTCTCCCAATTTACCCTTTTACAAATAATACAATGAAATTTGATTGCTTATAAAACTTTCCTTTCTCGTTAACAATTTTTATGCTTATGAACTTTTAGCACCCTCACTCATGACATTTTCTTTAATACCCTATATGATATCAAACACTTATTAGATGATAATCATACATAATGACTCTCTGTTGTAATATCTTTAGTAACTTGAGGTTCTATAATTGCTTACCTGGACCTGTTTCGCATGTAGTGGGAAATTGTTCAAGGCATGGACTTGAGTGATTTGGGTAAGTCTGAGTTTCTTGGACCCACCAGTAAGGCCGATGACCAAATAATATCCTGTATTTGAAGAAATATAAATATGCATGTATATTTAAATACACAACTATTACTTAATTGGAGACTAGCTATTTTCTCCTACAAAAATGATTTCATCAAAGGGTTGATGGGGAAAGCTGATGATTAAGAAACTTTGAAAGATCTTGGGTTCTGGTCAATCTTTCATTATAGAAGACGACACAGTCATTTGGGGATTGGGTACCCTAGTTTTCAATAAAAACAGGGACTTTTTTCCTTCCAGGGGAAGTCCTGTGGGTGCTTTGGAACTTAAACTGGGAATATCAAAGTGGTCCCTGGAATCACCAATCTGTTCAGTAAGGTGTGGCTCATTTAACTACTTGGTTAACCACAGCATATGTGTTACAGGGTTTGGGAATTTACTTATAAATTAGTATACATTAGTATATAAATGTACATTTGTATGTAAGTATGCATTTCTATGGGTTTTATAAGTTCTACTTATGAATCTGTGTTTCAAGTTAACTGGTATGTTTGAAAGATTTCCCAAGTAAAACTACACACGTCTAAAATGTGACCATTAATTTAAAGCTACAAATTTAAGAATAAACTTTAGGGAAAAAATGAAACAAAAAAGAAGTCTTACCATTTAAAAATAAGATTGAACCAATCCCCAATGACTGCTACCCATATCATCTTGGTTCCAACTGTCTGATTAAGTTGAAACCAAAGTGGAAAATAAATAGAAAAGATATTCCGGGGGTCTCCAACATTGGACATAAAATTTAGAAAATTGTAGTAAGCTCGGTAGTCCTTCTGCAAATGCTGAATAATGAGCACTCCATTCCTATGAAGGAAATCCATCTTGAAAGAGAGGCAATTCTAAACATAGAGCAATTGGAGCTGAAGTGCTCTGAGACCCACCATTTTTATACGGTACCCTTGTGGCGTGTCAAGCCATTACTACAACATGTGACTCTGACCATCTGTGGAAAGGGCACATAGACCCTCATGTGCTGAAAAGCTCATCTGTTTATAATTTTAATTGGAGCCGAAGAGGTGAAGTACAAGCTGATCTGTGACAAGTCAAGGGGAAATTTGGATAGAGATACAACGAATTTCTTATGCAACCTCCCTTTTGTGTGAACAGTTGGGTTGTGTTTGCTTGAAATTTTTTGCACAGTTCATTTCCTTCAAGGGCAGAGACATTAGCAATTTCTATGCTTGGCTAGAAGACTATGCAGATAATTACTGCATGTCAAATAGCCCTTAAAGCCATGCATTTTAATTTAAAATAGACTGTGGCTTTTTGACTATTTTATTGGGTCTTTGAGGGAAACAGATGAGTAAATATCTGGGCATGAAAACTTGATGTGATATAACAGATTATTTTCTCATCACAGATTTTTACATATTTTTTTCTCTCTTTATTAGCAAAAAGAATGAAGTGATAAATAGGGAACAGAGAAGGAAATATATGAAATCTAGAAGGAAATGCGTTGCTTTTTTAAAAAACATGTTTTTATTGATTTTAGAGAGAGAGGAAAGGAGAAGGAGAGAGAGAAACATCCATGGGAGAGAGAACCATCAATCAGCTGCCTCCTGCACACCCCCTACTGGGGATCAAGTCAAAATCCAGGCATGTGCCCTGACTGGGAATCCAACCAGTGACCTCTGGGTTCATGGGACGATGCTCATCCAACTGAGCCACACTAATGAGGGTGAGAAGGAAATGGGTTGTGTTTTGATCTTGAGGTCACTTTGCTAATAGAACGGTGTTAGGACTGAGTCATGTTATTATTGACTAGATGATATAATTGAGAACACTGGGGAGTGCTCATGTGAGAGAAAGACAGGAACAGACTTCAAAAGGCTTTGGACCAATCAGGAAAATGGTTTGTTGAAGACAGTGTCCAGTAGAAGTACCTGGGCTACACCAAAACAAACATGTTTATTGGGAATGAACAGAAGGGCAGCTCCAAGGGAAGTATGGGTCCCAGTCAGAAGGGAGATGCTGGGTTTAGAGAGCGAAATCAGGTCTGCGAGGATTCCTGTGAGAGCAGATAAGCCCCACCAGGTGGCAGAGGGTGGAGGCAGTAGCTATACTTACCGTTCAGATTGCTGTCTTTGCTAATCACGGCCTCTTTCACTAGGAACCTCTTCACAGGCTATAAAGATCACTTTGGGCTTCTCTTGGAGTCCTGCCCCATCATTTAACAGCACCACCGCTAGGGGGAATCCAGTGTCTATCAGTACCTTCCCAGGCTCTGTTGACTGTCCTGGAGAAAATGCTTGACCAACCATTAAACTCTTTAGGATGATTTTTTTTTTTTTAATGCCATACATTTGTCCTACCCCAAACAAACTCATTTCTGACTAGGATCCATACTTCTCTTTGAGCTGCCCTTCTATTTATTCCCAACCTACATTTCTGGACATCTAAATTTCTGGACTCAGGCACTGATATTTTAAAAATACATTCCAAGTGATTCCAATGTGCTGTCAGGGGTGAGAATCAATGTGATAAAGAAATTCATCCTCTACCTGTTTTCCTTTCAGCTTAAGTCTCCCTCCCCTCTTCCCACCAAAAGTCAACCTGAAAGAAGTTTCCATGGCATTTAATATGTAAATTATTGAGTATAACTGGATCTTCCTGTTAAATTTGATTTTTGCACTAACTGATTTATCTTGTCAAGACTTCAGAGAATCTATCTCTAGAATAAAAGAAAAACCTAATCTAATAAATTATACAGCTGGTGATGGCTTGTAGACAAATTTGGTAATGTGGGCCATAAGAGGTGAAGCAGTGGGGACCATTGAAACGCACTCCTCTTAAAACACAGCATGGTGACGACAACTTTCCTCGCTGAGTTTTCTACGATGCCCACCTGGAAGGAGCCTAGAATACAGCCTGGTTTCTGTGGATGAGAATTCTGGTTTTCTCATCATAAAGTGAGACTGGAAGCAGCACCATGTCATTTTTCAGAAAGTGATTTTATGTGGCTGCCAGGAAATGAATATTAATCTCCATCCATGGTGAGAGCCTTACCAGTCTCTTCTGTCATTCTTATCATTTCAGTAGGAGGATAACCAGGAAGGAGTCAGCCAGCACTGGCCTTCCCCACATTTTGCTCTTCCCCCAGGCAGCCCATGAATCACACACACACCAGGTTCTCCTACTAGTATGCTAATCTGATTCAAATGATGTATGTGTTGGGGTAAAGTTAATTGTGCTGAAAACTCAATTGTGCATTAGAATGTCTTGCATTTATGCTCTTCCAATTATTTAAAATACTCTATTTTATTATCTTTTAAAAAATATTCTATCTTATTATCTGATTTTAACTCTACAGCGGTACAGTAATTCTCGTTTTAGTGATAAGGACATGGACAAGTAATCTCCCCCAGGTCATGTCTTTAGTGCAGCATCCGTGCTTGAAGACTAAATTTTATTCCAGAGCAATGCTTCTTCCTAGTCTAGGCTGTATCCAGGTTGCCTAAGGCCGACATTGGTGAGATTTAAACCAGCTGCAAAATGAATAATAGCTGATGCTATAACCAGCTTGTTTCAAATACTTTCAACTACCCAGACCTCCAGTTCAGCTGTGTCATCATTCCAGTTATAAGGCTTTTCCGTGTAGTCTTGTGAATTAGTTGACACATAAGCACATCTGGCCAGCTGCCATATCTCTAGAACTTCGTAGATATAATCACCGCTTTGAACTCCTGTTGGATGGCTTAACCCATCATTTGACATCAAGGATATAGTTGTTATGGGGGTTCAGTGGCTACTGTTACCTTCCCAGTCTCTGACATCTTCTCTGGGGGAAATATCAAGCGACACTAAGATGGGCACTTCAGAGCTTGCAGGGGAGTAGGAAAACTCTACAGTGAGCACAAGGTGGGTATCATGTATGCTCTGATTAGAGGTTGTTGGCATGGCCAAGCAGAAGCTGGGTTAATTAGAAGCAGAGCATCTTATGTGATTGGCTAGGATGCATATTTGGCTTTCTCTCCTTGGTCCTGAGCTGGAAGCAGGGGCAAAAAAATAGTGAAACTGGCAGTCTTGACCAAGTCCTGACCATTCTGGGCAGATTGCTTTAGAGGCTGTGGACCAGAGTTCTAGTGTCATATTTGGTCTGCCCATTGTCCATTTATCTATTCAGTCTCTCACAAGACAAATTGAGTAATCATGTGCCAGAAGTAATTTGTGTGATATCCCACCAAGAAATAAGGGAATCCATTGTCTATTTTATGATTCTATCATTCTTATTATTCATTGAGTTAAAATCAGGGCATACAGTT
Source organism: Miniopterus natalensis (assembly GCF_054644295.1). Lineage (NCBI taxonomy): Eukaryota > Metazoa > Chordata > Mammalia > Chiroptera > Miniopteridae > Miniopterus > Miniopterus natalensis. Next base: position 43,309,848 of record NC_142088.1, read on the forward strand.
GCTTAACAAAGAAGAATCAATCTATTCAGGTACATCACTGCTCTAGCCAAGGTTTAACTTTGACTAATCAGAGTCTGTGCTACTGGCCTTTTGTTTGGCATATTCAGGTTCTATATTTTCCATAATGTCCTTGATGAGCCACAAAGAAGAACATTACTTCCCTTTATCCTTTTTCTAAGAGGTGTTTGAGCTACATATTTCATAATACTCATTTCCTTCAGAAATGTCTTGCCCTCAAACCAGGATGTGAAGGATATCAAATACATTTTGTCTTACAATTAAAAATTCAACTTTATGCTCATTCAATACTTCAGAGTCTTTGGACTGTGATGAAGTTGGCTGCACATGGGCTTTTCATCTTAGGTAGTTAATTTAGAAAGACTGTCTCCCAAGGACTATTTGGTTGTGTTGACTGCAGGCAGGATAATTAACCAAAGTAAAAGCATCTTGATTTCTTTTGCTTTTTTAACAGGATCTGCTACCTGGTTATTCCCCATAGTTCATCATTTTTAGTCTTTTCATATCTTAGCTTATGTGCACGTCCTCCAAGATGCCTTCTCTGCTCTGCATCTAGCTGGGTCACTTATAATAGTGTCATTATGGAATGCCAATATTCCTGGGATGCTAGCCATAATGGAGGTAATTGTTCTCTGAAAGTCCCTGGGGTCTAAACTTGGTCTGAAATAAATCCATTACACATTGCAATGTGACACTGGAGAGATCTCAAATACAATTTGTTGTAGATGAGACAGATAAGCTTCCTATAGAAGGATAATGACCGTTCACAGAGACATTAAAGGTCAATGCCTCCAAATATTTTCATTTGCTGCCACTGTACCAGTGACACAAGCTAAAGTCAAATATCTCTGAATGACATTGAACTGCAGTGAGCACTAAAACTCAGAGATGAATGGTTCCTCTTATGATAAGAATATATTTTATGGTTATGTAATTTTAATGTGACAAAACATATTGAAGAAGTTTTAGCCTCTGTCTTACAGGTTCCAATTTAGTAAAATAGGCAGGATTTGCTGCAACTCAAAACCTCACAAGAATCTAAATGAATCAAAATAAGAAAGTTCTGAAAAGAACTAGAATTATTCAACTATTGGAATTAACTAAAAACAAGACAACCATACAGGGTTTGGGAACTGGCTATAGTACCAAAAGAATTTTTTTTAAAAAAAGTCATTAAAAAGAAGGAAGTCACCAAGACAAGCAAATTATGCTGGGGAGATTGGAGTACTGGAGATAATTCTGAAGAAACTGAGGAATTGGAAGGATCCTGGACGTAGGCACCATGGACAGTGGATGGGATTCCAGCAAACCTTATGCTACACTTAACTTGTTCGGGTCAGGGATTCCAATGAGAATCTTGTGAAAGCTCTGGCCTTCTTCCAAGAAATATGCACATGTACTAACATTCTGCATACAACTTTAGGAAGTTCAATGACCCCTAAATAAGTCAGATTCAGATTTTGGACTCCTGGCCTAGTGACTGAAGAGATGTAGCTAATATGAGACCCAAAAGCACATACTTTTAAATATTTCTACTTAACAGTATTTTACTGGCATAGCAGAGTTCTAGTCATTGAACAGGACATGGAGGAATCAAGTACAGACTTCTATGAAAGCAGGAAGAAAAGGTATTGATCCTGAAGGGAATGGTGGCTGGTTGTGCAATTTTCTGAAGACTCTCATTATGTGGAGAATATCTGGTTTGATTCCAAGATGCAATGGTGAACAATTCAGATTTGTCTCTCTTCTCTTGGATTAGTCTGTGCTTTCAGGCTATGAGAGAAGGTTGAAGTTTTTGACCAATTTGAAGTCTTAGATTAGTAAATATTTAGTGTGAGAAAGAAGGAGGCTGGGATGGAGAGAAAAAGGCAGGGAGAGAAAGAAAGGAAGACAAGAGAAAAGGGAGAGTGGGAGGAAGAGGCAGAGATGTCAGAGAGTATAGGAAAAACAACAGAAGAATTGTGTATAAGACCGAAATTTTATCACTCTGCCCTACTTCCATTCTGATCAGGAATCTCACCATTGAGGGTCAACTCCACTTTTACAAACTATTTGACTTTGTTCTATTTAAAGTCTTATATATGTTTTAATATGGCAACCTATTGCATAAGAAGTAGGTAGGGTATAAATCATAAAAACAAGAAACCATTTTGAGTACTTATAGGGACCTATTCTAAGGCATTTGCATTTAGTATCTTTTTCAGTCTTTTAGACGGGGTATATGCAGAAGATATTATTATTGTTATTATTACTACCCTCATTTTACGGATTAGGAAACTGAGGTCCAAGAGACCAAGTAACTTGCCCACAGTCACACATGGTAAATCATGGAGCCTGGATTTCAAACCCAGGAAGTCTTATTGCAGACTTGGAGCAGTTACCCCTGTGTAATTTATTAGAGAAGTAAACTGCCTAAAGGACATTAACACTTGGTTAATATCTCTAACAATATTCTCTAAAACTCAACATTAAAATCATAACTCATCATGCCGATGCCTTTCCACAACACCCCTCCCGCAACATACTCCACCTACCCTGAAGACAGTCTCAGTTCTGCCAGTAGTATCCACATTCTTTCGAACATCTATGTTAGATACCTTGAATTACCTCTGCCTTCTCCCTCCCCTTTTCACTTTTATCTGCAAAATAGCAATAATAGAGGGCAGGTACCAAGAATTTTGGCTATTAAAAGTTTTGTGTCGTTGTCTACTGTGGCAGGAACTACCTGTAATAGATACTGCCTTTTAATGTTTCAGATTTAATTTACACGGTCAAAAACAGAGGATCAGAAAATTCTGGAAGAGTTAATATTAGAAGCCAATAAACAGTAATAGTCCAGCTACTTCCCAATGAAGCGTTATTAAAAGATGAGACCAATTAAAAAATAGTATTTTTATTAGTTTTATTATTTTTAATTAGCTTTATTTAAGCTACAGGTAGTATCAAAGAAGAGGGTATATACTTGGTAACAGAACACAGTTAAAGTCCAGTATTTATATTTGTTGCAGAAACCTTCATTTGAAACTGATGAATGGCCTGTCCTGGGGAGGCTCCTCCAGGAACTATTACTATTTTCCTAAGCCAAGGCGAGAGTTGGGCTGTTTTTCAAAAATGAACTACAAATCCCAGAATGCCCTTTCCCCCATCTTTTGCGCGAGAATCTGGGAGGGCTACATCAACCAATCCCTTCCTTCAAAACCTGTGCTACCAACCAATCAGAAGGCGAGCGGGCGCTCGAAGTCGGGAGGCGGAAGACACCGCAGGTTTGAAACAGGAAAGTTGGCGCGGCGCAGGGAGGCGGGTCTCCAGCCCGGCGGTTAGCTGGCGTCGGTTCATGTCCTGTGTGGGGAAGGCGGCGGGGGTCAGGCCTCCGGGAGAAGGTGAGAGAGGTGGGGGCTGAGCTGGGCTCCCGACCGGCCTGTCGCGATAAAAGAAGTGGCTTTGGGGGCGGATGTGTGCTTTCGGGGGCAGTGTCTGTGAAACGCTCGTCCTTTTGTTTGTAAATCTGGGCCTCGCGGGGTGGGCAGCGGCGAGGCTGAACTCCCGGGATGTCTGTGGATCCCCGGGAAGATTTTAGGTCGTTGGGAAGGTTTTAGCCGTACGGGGAACTGGTGGGACCGGGAGCCGTACAGGACGTCCTTTCGCAGCGGAGGACCCCGAGGCCCGGAGGGGCTAGGTGACTTGTACAGGTCCTGGACTACACCCACTCAGCCCCCACCCCGGTCTTCGTAATTCCTGCTGCCTTGACTGATCCGGGGTGAGAGGAAGAGGTGGGGTGGGTGGGTGGGGTCTTATCCTATGGGAGGGGGCCGGCCACCTGGGACTTGGCGATTCGTGCTGGAATGGGAAGTGTCGGAGTTGGGAAGGTTCGTTAGATTATCACCAATTTTACTTGTGAGAAAATGAATCATTTTCCCAAGGGTCGTAGGACGTGTATGTGTCCTGTGCAGTTACATACGAACGAATTTCTGGGAGGTAAAGGTTTCCTGAATCTTGCAGCACCTTAACCATAGTCAAGTCCAGGTGGCTGATGGGCTCTGGAATAATGTCTAGAGCTAAAAGGAAGTTGCTGACCATTGATAGCAAAGGTCAAACTGCCAAAATATAGTTGATTGGAATATATGCCAGATATGATTAAAGCAACTTTAAAAATACAATGTATGTTCTATTTGTCTTGTAGCATTGTCTTACAAAATGGTAGAGGATGAGCTGGCACTGTTAGATAAAAACATAAATGAATTTTGGAATAAATTCAAAAGCAATGTCAATGACACCTCCTGTCAGATGGTGGGACTAAGAGACACTTACAAGGACACCAGTAAAGCATTTGCAGGTACCTAAAGTTAATTCATAACATGCTGTTTATGTTATTCTTTGTTTTTTAGTGTTATTTCAGCTGAATTGAAGCATCAATTCCAATTTCTCTTTCAGAAAAGCTGTCTGTGAAATTAAAGGAAGAAGAGCGAATGATTCAGATGTATCTAGAATATAAAAATCGTATGTGACAATCTGTAGATCACAGTTTTGTTTAGATTAAATATCTTTTATGAAATCCTTGATACAAGTAAAGCAATGTATTCTGTATGTGTGTGTGTGTGTTTGTATATGATAAACATTTATGTATCCATAACCCAGCTTAATAAATAGAACATCCCATGTTATACCTTCTTCTCCTCCCACCTTCCAGAACTAACCTATTAATATTTTGTTTAGTATTGTGGCTTTGAATGTTATGTAAATGGCATCATTTTGTATGTATTCTGTCCCTTTTAAATTGTCTTTGGTGGTGAGTTTTCTGTATTTATTTGAACGGGGAAGAGCTGCAAGGGTCATGATCATCTGATTTTTTAAATTTCTTGTTTTATTTGGTATTTTTTTTAAAAAGTGTTTGTGTCTTTTTATTTCTATTTTCATAGGCAAATAGGAAAGAATAGATTAGGATTTTTTTCTCTTTAAAACATTTTTTAATCATTAGGAAATATTTATCAATTAAAATATGCTGTATTAATCTTATGAAAGTCAGTATTTTGCTCTATCTTAGGTACATATTAGAAAACAAAACATATATATTCTAGCTAATACTTTGTGCTTTTTACAGAGATCTGCAGGCAGAATAAGCTTATTCAAGAAAAAAAAGATAACTTGTTAAAGTTGACTGGTGAAGTAAATGGCAAAAAACAAGATTTGGAAGTGCTGACTGCAAACATCCAGGATCTTAAGGAAGAATATGCTAGGAAGAAGAAAAGTAAGTTTTCAGTTGTATACACGTTTAAAACATAAATCTAAATTTCAAAGCCGTAATGGTTCACAACTCTACCTTGTCTTCTCTTCATCTTATTGCCCAAAATAGATATGCCTAGGGGCATAGCAAGGACTCATTTCTGTAAGGTGTCTATGAAAGTAGCTGAGTGGATTTTATTTTCTGTTTTACTTAAAGGTCCTTTTGATTTCTAATATTGCCAGAGTAATAATGAAATTAATATGCGAGTTTAATTAAGCATAGTGGGAGACAGTTTCACAGAATAAGGTTTGCCTGGGAGAACCTATAGTATAATTTAGGTAACAAATTTATTGATCATACATTCTCTGCCAGGAACTTTTTTTTTTTTAAATACATCTTTATTGATTTCAGAGTGAGAGAGAGAGAGGGAGAGATAGAAACATCAATGGTGAGAGTCATTGGTTGGCTGCCTCCTGCACGCCCCTGACTGGAGATTGAGCCCAGTCAGGGAATGAACTGCCCTGACATGTGCCCTGACAGGGAATGAACTGCCATCTCCTGGAGCCTAGGCCGAAGCTCAACCACTGAGCCACGGCCAGCGGGGCTCCCAGGAACTATTAAGCACCCTCTTTATGCTGAAAAGTCTCTTTGTTTAAAAAACTTTTATATTTGAATGAGTGCTTGCTTTACAAAGGAGTCTTGTTTGCCCACAAACGAAGTACACAGATCTCAAATCTCTTGAAAGTAGCAGTTTGTTTTGTTAATATGTTTTCTTACAGAATTTGTATGCTAGCCTACATTATTTTTCTCATCTGCTATGTATTACTTAGAAAACCATGTGCTAACTTTAAGAATAATTCTAAACTAGCAGGAAATAAGGCTAACTTCTTGTGAGAAATAGTTATGTTTAAAATAATAGAATTTTTTTCAATGAAGCAATTTCTTGGCGAACAAGAAAAAGCAAAATAGTGTAAAGGAAGCCTATTTCTCTGCCAGCCATGCAAATCTTGGCCTATTTATTCATGCTACTAAGCGATAAAATAGAATAAAACATTCCTCTTACTGCTCGTACATATTTTCTCACAGGTTTTCCTTCCATTGTGAGTGAACGGAAGCCCCTTTTGATAATTGGTAGAGAAAGAAACTCCATAAATTTAAGCAGATTTATTTGGCATCATTTTTATAGTTGTTTTCAAGTTTTTAAAAAATTAAATGAGCATTGAGTGTTATTTAAAATATTTTGATAGTGTGTATGTTTTTTCAATTATAGCTATTTCCACTGCTAAAGAAGCCAGTGAAGAGAGGTTACAAAGGTTACAGAAATCTGTAGATGTGTTTAAAGATCGACTTGGACTAGAAATTCGAAAAATTTATGGTAAGTATATTAATATAAATAAAACAGGTAATTAGAAGGTGTGTCTTTTCTTAAGTAGAGGAGAATTAAAAATTTTTTTCAAAGTAAAAATATTTCATGTTTTCAAGTAAATGAATGACATTATTAACTTTTTAGAAAATAGGGGGAAAATTACAAAATTTTTATCACCATAACATAATTACTAATGCCTTGGTTATTTCTTATCCAGTATTTAATAAATGTATTTTTGGCATGGTTGCCAACATGCAAATAATTTTTGTTCTTTGCTTGTACTGGTATTGTATGATTTGCACTTCTCCTATTGTTTTAGCCTTCATAATGATAAATTTAAAATGGTGGTATAATCGTTCATTCTATTAACATATCATTAATATGTGTATTGCCTCTAACCTAATCTTTGGATTCTGCCTGTTTTTTAGTTTTAGATGTACTATAGTGAATGTAGACTCTTCCATTTCTTTTGTATAATTTCCGTGGAATTCCCAGAGGGTAATTACTGGTAAAGCACATACATATTCTAATGGCTGTTATATGTATATGTGCCAATTTACAGCACTACTTATTGTGTTGGGAGTCCCCAAGATTACCATCAGGTTTGGTGATTTGCCAGAAAGACTTACCGGACTCGGCATATAGTCATAATTTTGATGAAGCCCAATGTGTTTTTTTCTTTTGTTATTTGTGCTTTTTGGTGTCATATTTAAAGTACAATAGGTTTTAAAACAAACACTTGCAGCATACAATTGGAGACATTGTTTAAGCAAGAATACAGGGTGGGGCAAAAGTAGGTTTACAGTTCATATGGAAAAGAATACAATAATTAATAAATAACAATACAAGAATAAACTGTGTATTTTGCGTACTCACAACTGTAAACCTACTTTTGCTCCATGCTGTGTATACTTAGTGTCTAATTATTCATCAGAGACAGAGGTAAGTGCACATCTCCATCGAAAGCTTTGGCACAATAAAATGTTCTCATATTAAATAATTTAATCTCTTTTTTTCAGGTGATAAATTGCAGTTTATATTCACGAATATTGACCCTAAGCATCCTGATAGCCCATTTATGTTTTGCCTGCACCTGAATGAAGCAAGGGACTATGAAGGTATGTCTTCCTCTCAATAACGTATTTAAGAGTGGCACCTGAAAATGTTATTTGAATCAATATGAATATGAATGAAATAATATTCCCACAGCTATTGTTTTCTTCCCCAGCCTTGATTTTTGGGATATTGTCTTCTAAAGGCTGTGACTATGATAAGTAACTTCTTTTCAGGATGGCACAGTGCCACAGTGGCAGAAAAGCCTAAAAGACAAAAGATTGTTGTATTTTATATACAAGTGTGGATTATCCTTTTAGAGAGCTTAAAGCAAAGCAATAAAGGATATGACTACCTAAATGTGAATACTAATATAATTTATCCAAGTAGGTGATTTTAAAACCAAATGTAAAATCATTAGAATTTGGTAACTTTTCCCCCAAAAATCAATTTTACAAAATAGTTCCATCCTGAAAATTTCTACACATAATTTAGTTGAGTTACTGATCCTCAACAGGCCAGATGGTTTTTTGATTTATGGGAAATATATATGATTGGTAATAGTGTGAACAAGAAGAGAATGGAAATATATTTTTCTCTTCCCTTTTAAAGTAATTAATTTATTGGAATTCAGGAAATGGTTCCCAGCTTTTGATACCTGTGTTCTTATTAAGGCATTAATAGGAGACACACACTCAGGTGAACTGTTTAGTTGGCTCTCCAGTGTGCCCTGATGACTCCATTCCTATTCTAATGGAATTTATATTTTAGGAATCGAATTCATGCACAACTGTGTGGCTTTTTTCTCTCTGGGTAAATATCTTCTGATCTAATGAGTGCCGAATTTTAAACTGCAATCCCAAAAAACCTCTTACCTAGCTTTTAAATTTTCTCCAAATTGGATATCTTCCATTGCTAATAGTTTCGTTGTATTTGGTAGTATATTAAAATAGAACCTACAAGTGAATTTTGAACCCACTGGTTTTTTCCTGTTCTTTCTCTGCTTTCATCATGAGCCTTATTTCCTAAGCAATTTCTACCAAAGAGCAGGAAATCTGATGTGGTCGAATGTCTTCCCCCTCAACAAAGGACAAGGTTAATGGTAGAGAATGCTGGATCATTCCTTTTCTTTGACCAACCTCTCTGGAGACTTGTTTGCTCCCAATATGTACTATCTGGTTTAGCGGCATATGAGATCTATACTGTTGTTCGTGACCTTGAGTATCATTTGTTTAGTGGGCCCTGTAAACAACACTTTTGGAATAGGGACCACATTTTCTAATGACCTCCATTTCATTTGTGAAACTTCAGATTCCCCCCCCCATAATTGTAAGTTATTAAGGTTGGCATTGCCCGGCCGGGCGTGGCTCAGCGGTTGAGCGTTGACCTAGGATCTAGGTGATTGGGGTTCGATTCCCGGTCAGGGCACATGTCCTGGTTGTGGGCTCGATCAATGACTCTCTCATCATTGATGTTTCTATCTCTCTCTCTCTCCCTCGCCTTCCCTCTCTCTGAAATCAAAGATATATTTTAAAAAATATATATTTAAAAAAAGAAAAAGAAAAAAAGGTTGGCATTGAGTGTTGTTCTTTTTTTTGACCCATTGGTCACGTACTAGAAGTCAGGCAAAGTTCTGTAGAGAAAACTGACTTAACAGTTAAAAAAAAACAAACCTGTTAAAATAGTTTAGTTGAAGTGTATAAGAACGACGATGGGAAATGGCATTCTGTTCATCATCACTAAGCTCTTTAATCCCTTGCCTACCATCTGTTTAAATTTAAAGCAGGATTGTAGCACAGAGATTTGAATATTTAGAAATTAAGCAGAGGAAAGGTTCAAAAGATAGTTAGGATATGAAACCAAGTGTCTCTATCATTCTGTGCTCAAATCAGTTGAATAAAATAGGATTAAAATGATCTGAGTCAGACGAAATCATCTAAATTGGAAAAATTTCTCTTCCATAAAAAAATGTCATTCAAATTGTCTTTTTTTTTCTTCTAGTGTCAGATAGTGCTCCTCATCTTGAATGCCTAGCAGAATTTCAAGAGAATTTAAGGAAGACCAAAAATTTTTCAGCCTTTCTTGCCAATGTTCGGAAAGCTTTTAGTACTGTGGTGTATAATTAAGGTATAAATAGTATATAAAAACTTTATTTTTCTTCCTTATTGTGTATCTCTTTTAAAAAGAATTCTCACTATCCATAGTTTGCCTATAATCCTTTTGGATTTTTTTAAACATTTCTCTGTGGTGTATTTCTTTAAGGTATTTTAATTAAAATCGTGGAAATAAAATTTATAAAGTCAAATGTGTTCTTTTTAAAATGAAAGATAATATATATACACACACACACACACACACACACACACAGTTGACCCTTGAACAACATGAGTTTGAACTGCACAGGTCCTCCTACGTGTGGATTTTTTTCAATAAATACGCAGTCAGCCATCCAGACCCCTGCTTTTGCATCTGCAGGTTCAACCAAGCATGGATGGAAAACAGTATTTTCAGTCTACAGTTAGGAATCCACAAATACAAAAACGTCTGATTTAAATTAGGCAGATTTTCAACTGCATGGGAATTAGAGCCCTTAACCACTGCAGTTGTTCAAGGATCAGTAATACATATACATGTATATTTTTAGATAAAGTCTATTACTATATCTATATTATATATAATACACATGTTATATATTATTGAAAATATTTTTGTATCATATATATATTTTTTAATTAATCTTTATTGTTGAAAGCATTGTAGATGTCCCCTTTTATCCCCCATTGATCCCCTCTGCCCCACATCCACCCTATCCCCAGGCCTTCCCCATACCAATGTCTGTCCATAGGTTATGCATATAAGCATATAAGTTCTTTGATTAATCTCTCCCTACCCACTCCCCCACCCCTGCCTTCCCTCTGAGATCCCTCTCGCTCATATATATTTTCTTCATGGTGGTCAGGGACAGTTTATGGTTAGCCTCTAAATGGGAATTTGTATAGCCTGCACTGTGTCTCAGTGGTTTCCAACCTTTTAAAACCATGGACTGGTCATATTAAAAACTTAGGAGGGTGGCCCAACCTAGTGTTGACAAATTTTGAAATGTACTTGGTAAAATGAACACTATTAAATGGTACTACTGTCGTCCTAATATAAAGGAAAGTATTATTATCTCACAACAAGAGGAATCTGTAGTTAAAATAAAGGACTAACCTTCATATCAGAAGAATATTGGCAGTACTCTACCAAGATATTAAAAAAAGGTTATATTTTTGAAAATCCAAATAATAGCACATTTGTAACCAATTTCCATTTTGTAATATTTATACTGTTTAATTGTGGTCTGGACATAAGTTTGCCCTTTTGGGAATTCAAATGTCAGCATGTTTTAGGATTTTGGTTTGTCACCGTCCCTTCCTTACAAGTGTGGTTGTATTTAGGTGTGCTGGCTATAAGGACGCTTCAGGATATCTTGCAATAGAATCACCTGCAGTGCTTGTGGAACCACAGATGGATGAGTCTCTGAGTGAAATGGGCTGATAATTTGCATTTCCAACACAGTACAAGGTTCTACGGGTGCTGCTGGTCCAGGTGAAAATTTGGTTCAGCCCTGACCGGTGTGGCTCAGTTGTTTGGGCATCGCCCTGTGTACGAAGGGGTTGCCAGTTCCATTCCCTGTCAGGGTGCATGTCCGGTTGCGGGTTCAGTCCCTGGTAGGGGGCGTGTGAGACTCAGCCAATTGATGTTGCACTCTCACATCCATGTCTCTCTCTCTCTCCCTTTCTCAAAGTCAATAAAGATAAATTTAAAAAAAAAGAAAATTTGGCTCAGACCTCTACTTGGTGAATCACTAGAGTAAGCACTTGCCATTTGCCCCAATGTCTGGAAAACTCAATTTACAAGCCATTTGAAACAGATCAGCAACACATTTGCCACCTCATATACCTGGCTAGCCAGGTACCCGGTCCCTTCTAGGTACCCCCAGATCGCTATCATAAGATCTGAGTTCTTTCTGTGGCCAGTTCAGTTCACTTCCACTCCTCAACTGGCTTTTCCTATCTGATTAGAACATTTTTATGTTCTAGATAAGCTGAATTTGCTAAAATAAACCATAGGATTGTATTAAGGTTCATAATTGAATTTTATTCCATCATGAAAAGTGCTTTGGAATTTAATTTCATTCCTATTTTTTTCTAAGATCATACTAAATTTTTTCTTTTAAATTGATTAATGAATAACCACAGCATATAAAGGTTAGATTCCTAGAATCTCAGAGACAGAAAGCAATTTCAAGGATCATATAGCCCAACTCATCTATTCACTCATTTATTTATGCATTTACTCTGCCACCTACTCATTGAACATTTTAGTGTGGAGCTGTGTGACAGAGTGGGCTAATGATAAAGATTCAAAAATTAACTTGGTCAACCCTCAAAGAGTTCATAATCTAGTGAAAAAGACATAAAATGGAAACAAAATATTGCAATACAATGCAAAATAGTTCACATGTACAAAGCGATGGTTGAATTGGATTATTTTCCATTTATTAAAAGCTTTTTTGAGGTATACAATAAAATTACCCTTTTAAATACAGCTTATTGAGTTTGGTCTATGTATTCTGGCTACAACCACCACAATCAAGGGTTAAAACACTTTCAGCACCCTCGAAGCTTTCCCTTTTGCAGTCAATTGCCCACAACCCCAGGCAACCACTGACCTACATTCTGAAGTGTACTTTTGTCTTTCCTAACTTGTTTTATTTTGCCATTTCCTGTCCTCACCCCCCATGCCCTTGGTCTGATCAACAAAAATAAAATGGCAAAGTTTGGGAAGCTACACGAAGTGCAGTATGGCCAGATGAGAAAACTGATGGTTGAAAAGGTTCAATGACTTGCCCAGGATCACATATCAATTTTAATAGAGCAAAGGCTGGGGCGCATCCTAATTCTCAAAATTTTCCACAATACTGTTCTCATGATTGGAAGACAGAATTTTTCACAAACCAAGTTGGAGTATTTAAGATTTTCCACTATACATATTGTATTTCTATATGGAAGACTTGGGCACATCATTAATCTTTACAATAGGTACTTAATTTTCACCAAAATCTAAGGGTCCTATCTCCATCTGTCCAATCAGAAAATTCTTGCCTTACTAAAAGATCTTCAAGATAAAAGTTGTTATACCCAACTATACTTGTATTTTACCTAGTTTAAGACTACATCATGTCTTTGAAGCTTCATAATTACATATCACAGCTGCAAAAAGAATGTGTAGCAACATTTCAAAATAGAAAAACCATTTTATGTTTTTACAAAGTAAAACTGATTTATGAAGAAAGAGGAGCCTCTTTCCTAGAAAATTACTTTCAAAGAGTTTCAGGGTCCAACCACCATTATCATCATTTCTCTATACAAATGATCCAGTGTAGGCTGCAGTCAATTGCTACATAATTTTTTATCCATCAAGGCTAATGGAAAGAAAGAAGATGAAAAGGAAATATAAATTCAAAATCTCTGTTCATGGTCTAATGGTCTATTATTCAGCCCACTTTCTGCATGCAGAAAGCTGTCATTAGTACGCCATTAAGGATGACATTAAAACTTCTGATCTGTTCTTCTAGGCTGTAAGTTATGCCTCACATAACAAATTTTACTTGAGCCCCTTCAGGTCTAATATCTGTATCTATAAATATCTCTGTGTTAGCTATATCCTTTAGGAGTGTAATGTGCATAGTGTAAAAATATATGTACCTTGCTTTGAAAAATTCCTTCTTGAAAGTATAAAATCTGATGAATTTAAAAAGAAAAAGAAAAAAAGAGGTGGGGCACAGGGGAGAAATGGAATGGATCTTACTCCTTTAATGCCAGACTCTATTTGGCACAAATGTAGACATACCCAGATGTTTCTGTCAACACCATGACCTTCCACTGAATGGAGTGTGTGATCTCCAGGCTGACTTAGGCCATTTTCTGAAAGATGCTGCTGTACCACTTCTCCCCATCCTAAATTGTTACCCTTGAGAAAAGTTTGGGGTTACCTCTCTCATTCCCAACCGTTTCCCATTATATGGCATTTGAGAAAGCAGCATACATCTTTTCTCTAAATATTCCATTTGATAGTGAATGTTGGTTTCTAAATTTTTCCACCCAAACTAGAGACTCATTAGCATTTAAAGTACCTTTCACTAGGGATTTGCTTACGGTATTCCTTTCATAATGACCTACTTGGGAAGCGCAGAATTCCTGGTTTCTGAATTGGTATATGAAGTTTCCAAACAAGCAAAGAGGCACAAGACATCAGGAACGGTCTCCTTTCTAACCCTTCCCTACCTGCCTTGCTCTTGTCCTCAGATCCCCATCCGTCTCTGGCTCACACTTGACCTTACTTTAAGAGTACTTCTGGTTGTGGGAAGAGGGTATATAAGAAGCTGCTACCTCAGAAGGTCATTGGCTACCCTGAGGTCATCCACTGGATATGTAGACCTCTTGTCTACCCGCCCACCCCCCCCCCCGTGATCATGCGACTCGACCTCGGCTCCTGATCCTTTATTCTACAGTCTCCTAACTTGGGTCTACATCACTAGTGTCTTGCCTGCCTGTCTTCTGCTGAGCTCATCTTCTTGGATGTAATTACAATGTGTTCTTCCTCATCTCCCAGGACCTGTTTGAGCCCCTGCAGGCCTACTGTGGCCTATTGCCACCCAAGTCCAGAGGAAAAGGACATCTGAGTCCTAGAATATGTTGTGCTGCCAGAAAACTACGTGACTTCATGCAAGTACTAAACCTGCCTTAGAGTCTGTCTTTCTCTGTAATACCAGGGGCTGTATTGGGTCATCTCCAGGGTCTCTAACTGTAGGAACCCTGAGCCTCTTCCCTGCCTCCCTCTATCCTCCACCTTCTGACTTTGTTTCAAAAAATAACCAAGAGTACAAAGTGCTGTCACATGCAGGTAGGACTCCATCACTCATTTAGAACAATAAACCTGGGAAGATCACAGCATTTATCTTTATTTGCATCACATTGCATGGTTTACAGTGTGTGTAAGGTGGTGTGTTGAGAATCTTGTTTTATGCCCATGTACCCAGCGTTTGAAGGGAGCTCCTCCACGTAAGCTGCAGGAAAGTGGCCTTTTTTTCCATTTAAAGATCCAAACCACCATCCTTCTTGTTTCTTGTGTACAGTCACAATGTCACCTGTGAAAATGCACATTTAGTTAGACAAATGGGTCTCTGTAGTTTAAGCACGAGCCTGAGCCCAATTGGTGAGACAGTTTTCAAGAGTCTGCTTTCAAGGAGTTACTTGGTAGCATTGTTTTCTGCAGGTGATTCAGATGAAGCAGAAATTTATTGACCACCTCTGTATGAGCCAGGCACAACACAGCATATTAAAAAGAGTAAGATAACGGACAGCTAAGTTATGGCATAATAGAATTTGATTAACAACAGATTCACATTCAAACATAAGTCCTTCTCATGCTGGCTAGCTCACTCTGAATAGAGCTGATGGGTTGTCACCAAACCCTTTCTTGGTATCTGTGCTTTAAGGGTTTCTCATGTTGGTGGCCACCATAGTTTGGTATGTTGATTACTGTCTTTGCTACCAGACATTCCTTTAGAGCAAGACCACCTCTCTCCATTATATGTGCCAGCTTCATAGACTAAAGTTCACCTAATAGCTTTGCACTAAATATAACTTCAGAATTTAGGTAACTTTAATAAAATATCAATTCAAAGACAAAACTTTTTTAAAACCACGATTCAAATAAACAGATTTCCTAAGAAATACATGGCTCTTCTCTAATTCTCTATTTAAAACAATATTATTCTGATATTAATAACCCTAAACCTTAACTGGTGCCCCAAATCCTCTGGCTGTCCTCTTTTGTTTTCTTTCTGGCTGCTATCTGCACATCGAAGTGAAAACATCTACCTCCTTCAGGATCCCAAAGCTACTTTATCTTGAGCATCATTCTAAGGTAATTTTTCAGTCTTTTTTTCTTTAATTTTTTCTGTTCCCCAGTCATTTTCTTCTTAAGACAAAGGAGACTGTTAACCCCTCTTCTATCTCTCCTCAGTCATAAATCACTATTTATTCTTAGAGGAGATCATTTTCAACTTAAGTTCACCCTCTAATGAGTTTTCTCAGGTCAGAATGACACAGTCTACTAACAGAAATTCAAATGGATAATTTAAAATCTTACTGCCAGTTTCCCTAAGCCTCCAATGTCTCATTTCATTTATAGAACCCACTTAGGATATGAAGTATAAGTAGGCTTTGCAACCAAGGAAGAACTAAAGACAAACAAGATGATCTATTTATTGTGTAACTATGCAACTCAAACTCAGGAGCCCAGGTTCTAGACGGCATCGGGAATGTGTTTGGAATACAGCATTTCACTTACGTACTTGCTGCCCTAGGAACCCTCAGGATGGCATGGTGAGTAATGAGATGACTTCTATAACACTTAAAACTTTTAAATAAAGGCAACATTGACTTAAGAAGAATGGAGGAGAGGGTCTACTTTCTATTTTCTTTTTTCCTGTCTTTACCAATTTCTGCATTAGAAGGAAAAGTAATGGCCTGGAGAAATCTGAATGGCAAACCGCGGAGGAAGCACCCACTAACCAACAGCAACTACGTGGTGTGTGTTGTTTGACTGTGAAAATCCATCTTGACTTTCCCCTGGCTCTGGGTGCCACGTCCTGCCCATGGATGAAAGCTTTCTCCTATGACACACCTCTTTCTCACTAACCTTTTCATTTCCAGGTCTCTGCTTTAGCTTTTACATCCGAATGTGGTCTCTAACCGGACACACAAGGAAAGTTGAAGCTAGTGACGTCGTTTTCTTGTTTAATCTATAGAACCCATTACATAATAACTTTCCATGTGAAAGAATAATCTGTGACACAAAGAAGGGGCTCTGTTTCCTCAGATTGGCCATAAAACACTTTCCTGAGAGATAAGCGGGAGAAACAGTAAGCTGGGGGGTCCTTTGCTCGAGTCCTAGAACTTGCTCTCACACTAAGCCGTGAGAGGAGGTCACTTCACATTCCTGCCTGCCTAGCTTTTTTAAAAGAAGAAGTTGGGGTCACCTCTCTAATGACTTTCCATTGCCGCCATTCTCACTCTTCATTAAGCATGACCCAGTTTCTAAGTTCAAATCCTGCACTGCCGCTGCCTGTGACTTCAGCCAAAGTACTTATCCTTTCTATATCTCAGTCTCCTCAGCAAGAAAATACCCACTTCCAAGGGTATAATAATAATAATAATAATAATAATAATAATAATAATAATAATAAAGATGATTTAAAATTATTTGCTTCAAATTCAAGCTACAAATTCTAACAAATTAATGAGCCTTCATTTGAATGTAGATTTCTTTGAACTGATATATATCAATGTGGCTCTGAAAATAAAATGTAAATATAACAATGTCCTTTACTGGTAGGACTTAGCCCCAAATGATTCTGGCGTGGGATCATTTTATGAATATTAAATTGGATAATGTGCTTGCAATGTCTGGCATACAGTAAACATTGAATAGACGTCACCTATTTTTATTACGTGAGCTTTATTTTTGATGTGTTTTATCTTTATCTTCTAAGAAGGGTGATTGTAAACCTGAGCTGAGTTGACATGGTAGTAACGTTTAAGGCTACTGTTCTAAGACAGGAGTTTTATTCAAGTTAAGGGTTTCAATAGAGGAAGGCAATTAAACATTTGAGAATGAGTCTTACCTATTTCCAAATTCAATTCATCCTCTTGCCTGGCTTGGAAAGAATATAAGGCTTTGCAAAGAGTATTGCCATGCTGGGCCACACCGGAGGCTGAAAGTTGGATCAAGTTATAATTACCAATGCTGTGTCAGTAAGCAAGAGGATACAATAGGCAGCTCTTTAGTTACTTAGCAGTGTGGGGCAGAGCTTAAATATATCGAAGTCTCAAAAGAAAAGTTTATAATTTTATATGCTATTTATTCCTTGGTTCAGTAACCATTTATGAAGTACCTACTTTGTGTATGGACTGTGTATATTATATAATCAGCAACTATATTAAAATATAGAAAATAAGTCTGAAGAAAAAAGTTATTGTAATAATAATAATAGTAATAAAGATGAAGATTTAAAATTATTTGCTTCCCATGGACATAGACAATAGTTCGGTGAAGGCCTGGGGAGGGGATGGAAGCAGGGAGGAGGGGGGTTAATAGGGGGAAAAAGGGGGACATCTATAATACTTTCAACAATAAAGATAAATTTAAAAAAATTATTTGCTTCCCACATAAACTTAATCAACATCAGTTAGCTAATATGTGTGGTACGCATGTTTTGGAAGACATATGCAAGGTATGCCATTCGGGTATGGACAGGGGACACTTGGAGCATGTGCCTCTTACCGTCATCCCTAGGTATGTATGGAACTATTTCTCAAACAGTGCAATGTGAGTCTCTAATAGACCATGTGGACGATAATGTCTGGGTTTTATTGAAACTCTTTTTTTGGCCAATTTCTAATCAAGAAACTAGAGAGTCGAAGTTATGGTAAATATAGTTGAACTATAAGGGACAATAATGTACGTGTGTGTGTGTGTGTGTGTGTGTGTGTGTGTGTGCGTGTGGAAAGGTAAAAGGTAGTAGGGTGTGGGTGGACAAATGACTAAAGTCAAGTAGCTGAATAAAGGGGGTGAGTAGGCCCTGGGATCAGTATGTTTCTCACATGCAAGTTTGGAGGAGGCTACAGAGACAGAGCTCAGAGCTCCCCCAATGGCTTAGGGGTGATTGTGTGCACAGCAATTGCAGGCTGCCTGAATAACATGGAACCAGCCATCTCATATTATAAAATTCTTCTCCCAACCCTCCAGTCTTCTTGACTCCTTCAAGCTTTTTGGATTACATTTGCATAGAAAACTACAAATTCTAACAAATTAATGAGCCTTCATTTGAATGTAGATTTCTTTGAACTGATATATATCAATGTGGCTCTGAAAATAAAATGTAAATATAACAATGTCCTTTACTGGTAAGACTTAGCCCCAAAGGATTCTGGCATGGGATTACCTGTAGATGAAGAACTTGGATTGCTCTGCCCACCAGTAGATGCCCTTCTCACAGCATTCTCTGATCTCTTCATCAGAAAAGGTCGAGATATTCTTACATAACTATGTGTCTGCTGCTGTTCAAATAAAATTTTTTGAAAAAGTCATTTTTAACAGCACAAGTATTCATGAAAAATAATTCTTCTGTAGCTGTTTTCTTTAAGAATTTGTTTTTTAATTTTTTGGAGGAAGGTGTAAATAAAGCATTAACTATGTTCCTAAAGCCTACTGCAGAGCTTGCTTGT
The DNA here is from genome assembly GCF_054644295.1 of Miniopterus natalensis. NCBI lineage: Eukaryota > Metazoa > Chordata > Mammalia > Chiroptera > Miniopteridae > Miniopterus > Miniopterus natalensis. The sequence goes on from NC_142088.1 coordinate 43,328,845, forward strand.
ATCTGAAGCCTTAATATTTTCAGAATTAGATGATTACCATATTTTATAACTTGTATTTGCTATTCTGACCTGTACCTAGGCAAAATAATAACATTCATAGCTTCTTCTTTTCCTTCCTTCCTTCCTTCCTTCCTTCCTTCCTTCCTTCCTTCCTTCCTTCCTTCCTTCCTCCCTTCCTCCCTTCCTCCCTTCCTCCCTTCCTCCCTTCCTCCCTTTCTTTCTCTCTTTCTTTTTTGATTGAGACCATTTTCCAGCTCTTGAGTCTCTTAGAAAGAAAACTGTCCCTTCATTACAAGATGGTTACAGCGCCCCCTTCTGATAGGGAATGGAAAACAACTACAAGCAGTAGTTAACCTATGCATATTCATGATTCACCATCCATTCCTAAAGAGGGTAACACTGTGAAAATACATGTATGTGATTTTTAAAAATTGTGCTCATACATTTTCTACATTGTGTAGTATGTTAAACAATGAGACTAATGCATATCACATAAATGGATGCGACTAATGCATATCACATAATTTAGGTCTGTATGAATAATACTAAAATTTCAATTTAATAGAAGTTTTACTATAAAATCACATTCAAAGGATAAAGTTAAGGTTCGAGTAGGAAGAAGAAGGTATCCAAAGGGGTTTTCAGCTCCTCATATTTCATATGCAAAGAATGCACTCAGTTGTGTTTAGCTCTTGTTACTCCACTCAAAAGGAAAACAACTAAATTTATCTTAAAATTCTGCAGTTGAGATTTGGGACATATGGCGTATATAATTCATAGAAGCCTTTTTCTCCACGCTACTTTAAGCCACTTCACCTAGCAAACCCAGTCAAGAAATTATAACCAATATCTTAAATGTTTACCTTTTCTTTCCTCTTGAAGATGGAGTTGCTACAAGGGTGGCTGGGCTGAGGTCTCTGCTCAAGTTCTGCTAACACTGATGACAGTTTATAGGCGTTTGCTTGCAACAGGTCTAGTTTCAAGTTGGTCTGTGGATACATCATTTGGCCTTGTGAATAAATTTCTAGAAAATGAGGCACAACTGCATGGGTGAAAGGATATCAGGATAACTTCCAAAATGACAACGAGGTCTGGGAAAGTACACATTCAACTCATAGGCAGACACACACAGAAAACGCTGAGCGAAGAAACGGACCCTTTTCCTAGAGGAAAGCCTTAGTTGTTGAGCATGAATTATTCTAGATTCTTATAAATGGGGTAAACCAGAAGCCTTGATAGATATATTACTCAGTATTTTTTAGCAATGAATAATTTTATTCAATTTCCTGCTGAGCAACGAGACAGGGAATACTAAATGTTGACTGCAGAAGGCAGGCTTTTGGGAGGCCGTGAGGACAAGCAGTAGAGGCTCAGGTGCTCAGCACTGTGAAGAGAGCTGGACTCGGATCAATAGAATCAAGTGAAATGATGCAAGGCAGGGCTTTTAAAATTTATTTTGGTTGATATTGTTCATTGTTTTTCTTGAAGAGGTGAGGTCTTATATCACCCAGAAAGTTCGCAGTAACACTTCTGGAAACTAGAAGCAATATTCTAGGGTATTTGATTATAAAAATAAAGACTGAAGCTTAAGATACATGCTTAGGCTCTTCCTGTTCTCTATTTAACCCCGAACTAGAAACTTTGTAATGACTTCTTTGTCGGGCTGTGTCCAGCCAGGGTAAATCAAATAACAGAATCCAAGCATTAGAAAGGGCCTGCCTACGTATTCTCCTCCTCACCATCACCTCTCCCTTCCCATATGCCCAGCATGGGGATTTCTAACCCTAAGATCCCTGCCAAACACCTCCAATCGATAAGGAAGGTCTCTAATCCTTGGAACAACCCACTGTACTGAAATGAACCCCCCTACCTTCTACCATTAGAACTAGTGTGCGTTAGAAAGCATTATAGAGCAAGTCTCTTTCCTCTTCTATGTGACACTCCTTCCCATATCTGAAGACAAGCCCTGCAACAGTTGCTCAGAAAAATGTTGGCATGCCTTGCCAACATTTTTGCTTCAAAATTAGCACTTTAAGGATCAAAAAGCAATGAATTAGGAAGCATTTAAGTGAAACAGAGTGTCCTTTTGCAAGAAAACTTCTGTGGGTAAGGCAAAATCTACTGACAACTTTCCCTCCAACGGATGCAGAGGTGTGTAGTGAAATTACGTGGGCATTTGGCATCCATTATCTGAAGGCTTGTATTTGTTCCTTCCCTAGATCACAAACACTGTGAATTTAAGGGTGAGAGCCTCTCCCTTCTTGCATCCTCCACTGTGTGAATCAGTCCAATTGTGTTCCCAGCTGATCCTAATACACGCTTTATGCTGGTAATGACAATGACAAAATTCTGTGCAGGAACAACCGAAGAAATATACTTGTAACTTAACACCATCATAAAGTGCTCATTTGACTTTATTTTGGTACTATTATTTGCATTGAATTAGTTAACTAAATAGTTTGTGTTGTCAAAGAAAATGTCCTAGAGTCTTTTATAATTTTGTAAAAATTGTAGCCATGTGTTATTGCAACTATGTTAGACCTGTTTGCAGATAAAGAGAATTCAAGCTTTTCTTTTCACAAGAAGTGTTAGGTTTGTTTCAGCAACAGCACCCCACTAAAGGAAGCCCGGGTATGCGGTAAAATAGGTAAACTGTGCCTGGATATAGCTGTCTATTTTCACCAAAGAACTAGTGAAATTGCCTGCTTGGAGAGAATTATTAGGTACCTACTCCCAAGAGAATTAGTTAGGCTATATTCAAGGTAAGGGAGGCTTATCCACCTTCAAAACATTAAATCCTTCAAAATATTGCAAAGATTTTTTATCTCTTCTGAATTTTTCTCAGAAAAGATAACCAGTCAACTTCCTCTCAGTCTAATCACAGCAGAAAAGCCCTATCTTGCACACATGGGTAATAGCATCTGTTTGTTTTTATTCCTGTATAAAATTCACGGGCCTTTGCTAACTGCTTTTTTGATGTGGGTTCCTCCAAAGTTGCCACTCTGTCCATCAATCTCTACATGTTCGTTCCTCCTGTTATTCTCAGGAGACCCTGATGTTAGTTGAGCAATGAATGGGAAACAGCATTTTAATAATAATCAGTTTTTCAGCTCTCCTCTGCATACTGTGCTAGCATTTTCTAAATGATATTTAATCCTCATGGAAACTCTTAGAGGTAGGTACCAATATCTCCATTTTACAGATGAGAAATCTAAAGTTATCCCAGGTTCCTGTAAACAGTAGAGCTAGGCAGATGCAAACGCAGGCCTTTCTGAATGTAGAACCTGCGTTTTTGGTCACGGTTCTTAACTGGGTTAAAAGTACCCATGGTTTCCAGACCCTGGAAGGAATGATTCTATTTTGGAGAATTCTATTTTAGGCACTTTTTTTTTTTCCCCTGGGAGGACACTAAAGCAAACGTTTCTAAGTAGTTGGATTTTTCCAGATCCCTCGAACTGCTTGCCAAGGAACTGACCCTACACACTATCTGACTAGATTGTTCTGTGTCATGAGAAAGGAAAGGCAAACAGAGGTCAAATGGGCTGGAAAACAAGCATCTAAAAATAACTCTTTCATCATTAAATCTAGGAAACCACTCTCCGCAAATATTTACCTCTTCCATTAAGGCTGCTGTGCTTTTCTGGCTCTCTGGGTCTGAGAAGGAGTTGCCGGAGTAAGCTTTCAGCATAGTTCGAAGTCCTGAAAATGAAATCATGCTCTCAGTCACTGTCCTCCTGTCCTGGAGGGATGGAGCTGAGGGAGGTCACACTCCATGGGAGCCTGAGCCCACAAGGATCTCCTAAACAGCTGTTTCTGAGGGTTGTGGTTACTCAATGTTACTGAGTGGGTGAGCTTTCCCTTCATTGAATGAAATGTGAGAAATGCTGGTTGATGCTTAGAGTCGTGAATGTTATTTTCTGAGATGAATTTATGAATCCTCCTTGTTGACCCATTCCTGGTGGATTCCTGACATTTACCACAGGGTTAGGCTTTCCCTTGCTATGGTATTTACATGTGGAAACATTTTTGCTCTCTCGGATTTCCTGTCAAGTATTCCACTACAATATGCTGTTCTGGTTCACATAAAATAAGCTGTACACATGGAGATCACAAGTGGGGAGTCGTTTTTATCGCCTGCATCGCTTTAGAGTTTCACGTTCTAACAGGCCTCACTTCTAAGTATAGGGTGTAACCTGAATGATTTTTACATTGTGTAGAGAGTCAGTCTAAAAGGAAATAAGCAAGAAAACCTAAAGCCCTGTGCACAGGCTTACTCTGTTGTAAACCAAAGGAATTGTCCCTTATTCCAGACAATGCCAGAAACATAGTAAAATGCTATGTTTCTGGAAAAGATGGTATAGAACTTCTATAGCTCTCCCAGACAGATCAAAGTGTCATTTTCAGTGTTTTTGTTCTCTCCTTTTTTTTTTTAAATTTTTCTTTACTCACACAAATTAGGTTTGACACACAGTTCTTTAAATGAGGTGATCCCTGACTCAGTCAGCAAAAGCAGAACCACCCGACTCTGAATGGAAATACTTTCCCCATCAGGCTGTTCACAGGGAGAATGACACACCTTCCCGGTCTTTTGAGGCTTTTTCAATATCTCTTTGCAGTCTCAACAGTTTCGATCTAATTGAAGACTTTTGTCTCTCTTTATTCATTGTGTTGTTAGGATCTTCTTCCTTTAGGGGAGAAAAAGGATATTTAACAATTTAAGGGGGAAAAAGAAAGAGTTTTCTCTCCTACTTGCACTGAGACTTTTGCTGACTATTTAATTTTAACTGGGTGGAAGAAAAAAGTAAAAAAAAAAAACAACACAAAGCAGGCCCGGCCAGTGTGGTTCAGTGGTTGAGCATTGACCCCATTACCCAAGAGGTCACAGTTCGGTCACAGTCAGGGCACGTGCCCGGGTTGCGGGCTCGATCCTCAAGGGGGTGTGCAGGAGGCAGCCAATCAATGACTCTCATCATCGATGTTTCTCTCTCTCTCTCCCTATCTTTTCCTCTCTCTGAAATCAATAAAAAAAATATTAAAAAACAACAAAGCAGGTAACCTTTGGTTTAATACAGATTGTTCTAGACCTGCTTAATAAGAAAACACCAAAAAGGACTGTATCTGTTCACAACTTGTAAGTACATAGCTGAGCACTTTCTTTAGTAGAACAAATTATTCTTGGAGGATAAGCCTTATTGTAGCTATTTCATAGTTTCTTGACAAGTGAATCTATTTGTTGTATTCTTATTGCTCTCTATCTTTATTCAAGTTAGAGTCTTTTAACGGTCCAAATGTAGTATCATGTATATGCCTGAAGCTAGGACTGCTTCAGGAGCGGAGCAATCGTTTATTGTGCTGTGTTGCTGGCTATTGGGAACACGTGAACTAAAACACAAACGCTCTTCCCAGAATGGGTTTATAATTTAGTTAGGCCTTGAAGCATAACATAAGAGACCTAGCAATTCAAGGCCATGTTCATTCATGAATGGTGCAGACAAGGATGTGTGGCCCACCAAGGGCAGGGACCTGGGCATGGAAGCTTTGAGGAGGCTAGAAGACAACACCAGGATTTTTCCATCAAGGGGAAGAGGGCCCCAGGCAGAACTGGCCCAAGTGAAGGACAGAGGGAGGACTGTGTGAATGTATCAGGAACAGTAAATAGACCAGTTGCTTAAGCAAACACAGTAGAAGAAAAAGTTGTCTGAGTAGTTTAGGCCAGATTTTTGGGCAGAAGTAGACGTTTTATCACATGGGCTATGAGAAACCATTAACAAAATTTGAACTTTCACATACATATTTCAAGGGTTGAATAAAAAAAAAAATGGGGTTAGGGTCAGGCAGGAAGGTGGCTGAACACAGAGAACCCAGGGAGAAAGAGGAAACTAATAACTGAAGATGGAAGTGAGGGAGTCAGAGAGCCAGGGCTTATCTGACAGGGAAGGAGACAAACTAGGATCCTTAATGTTGGTGGAAGGTTAGCTTTAGATAGACTATCATGAAGCAAGGTAAGCTGAGGATTCAGAGCAATGTGAATAGCCTTTATAAAAATGTAATGTACAGATAAAAATATTTAATCTACACATTGTACATTATGTACTAGAAAAAGTTTCTTGGTAGCCCAAGCTGACGTCACCCCCCCCCCCCCAGGTGACCTCTAACGAAACCACAAGGGTGCCTTAACTCCAACCCTCAGTCCTTCCTTGCTAGAGGAATGCACGTTATAACCTGGCTCCCGTACCAGTCCAAGATTTCATTTGGTCTGCTTGGGGGCACCTATTGTTCAAAAAGTATCTCTAAGGATAGATCACTCCTGGATCAACTTGAGGATGGAGTATCCTTTAGCTTTCTTAAATTCCTCCTCTCTTCCAAAGATTTGTTAGGAAGAAGAGTAGTAGTGGACGAGGCATATAAAACTACAGATATGATCTTTGAACATGGCCTTTATAGTGACCTTATAAATGTTTTCACACAGGTCATCAGCCCTCCAAAATTTGTACTCAGATAGTTCTCCTGTCTTACCTCTTGTCCATGTAAATTTCATAGCACTAGATAAAAGTCCCTCTACCCCTATTGCCATGACTACAAAGTCAGACTTTGGGGGCATTTTGCTTTAAGGATAGTAAGAAAAATCTTATTTATTTATTTGAAGATACAGCCCTTTCTCTTAGACAACAGATATGTAGTCGTTAGTTCTGGTGCACTGAAGTTTCATAGAAACCAAAAATTCCCACGGGCACGTCAATGAAAGAGAATCCATTGTGGCTGCCTCCTTACATTTTGATAGAAGCCTAGTCAAATTTTCAGGGAGAATGACCCTTACTTTATTGATAGGTTAGTCTATAGGGACATTTTTATTATTCTTTTAAGAAAGTAATAGATATATTTTATTGTATATTTTTTCATCTCAGAATCACTTACATTGTTTGGAAGAAAAAAAAGAAAGTGCTTTCCTATTATAATCAAATCTCCCTTTCTGCTCCCATCTCTACCTCTTTTTCTGCTTTGAAAAGACATTGCTATTGTTAATTTACTTTGCCTTTGCCAGCGTAGGGAAAAAAAGAATTCAATTAAAGAAATAGCCCTAGCCAGTTTTGCTCAGGCCTGCAGACTGAAGGGTCCCAGGTGTGATTCCGGCCAAGGGCGCCTACCTCAGTTGCAGGGTCGATCCCCAACCTCAGGTGAGGGCGAGTGCCGGAGGCAACCAATCGATGTGTCTCTCTCACACAGATGTTCGTCTCTCTCTCTTTTTTTCTCTCTCTCACTTTCCCTTCCAGTAACTCTGAAGAGCAACAGAAAAAATATCCTGGGGAGAGGATTAAAAAAAAAAAAAGAAATAGTTGGCCACTTGCTGCTGTTTGGAAGGTGGAGAAGGGAAAACTTGGCCACCTTCCCTGCGGCTGGACTCACTGCTGTGCCTAGATATAACTGCTTTTCTTTCTCCCCTCATCCCTTGCTCCCTGATTATGGATCCTGGGATATTCACTTTGCCTATACTTTTAATCCTATAGGAGGACATGGCCAGGGGGTTGGTTCTACATACAGAGAAAGATAAGCCTCCCAATATGAACCTTGAAAATCGGAATGAAATCTAGCAGAGGGCCCAGGGAAGAGCTGCTAGGAATTCAGAAGACAAAGAATTTGCTCCAAGATAGCAAAGAGACAAGATGCCTGGGCTCTGACCAGGGACACTGATCTGTTTTTAGCACAGATGCCATAGTAGAGTCACCCAAATGCCCTCAAAATAGGCCTCTGTGATTTGGTCCAAGTCTTTCAAAGAAATGGACCCTGAAGAATGTTGATAACGATTCCCACCTCCTAGGATTCATGCCATTGTGTAATCCCCTCAGCTTAAGTGTGGGCTGCACTTACTGATTTGCTTCTAACAAATAAAACATGATGAGCTGTCACTTCTGAGATTAGCTAGTGAAAGACTAGGCTTCTATCTGGGGCACTCTGGCTCTGTCTCTCTTAGATCAAAACTCTAGGGAAAGCAGGCTGACATGTGTGCTTCCCTAAGGAGAGACCTACTTGGCAAGGAAATAATATCCCTGGCCAGCAGTCAGCCCAGACCAGAGGACTGCGGTCAGCCACATGAGAAAGCTTAGCAGTGCTTCGTTTCCCAGTGGAGGCTTGAGATGTCTGCAGTCCTGGCTGTCACCTTGATTGCAGCCTTATGAGGGACTCAGAGGCACCCAACTAAGCCACTCCTGGATTCCTGACCCACAGAAACTGTGGGATAATAACTGTTTGTTTTAAGCCATTAAGTTTGGGGGTCATTTTTTATGCAGCAATAGACAACCAAGGTGAGATGCAGTGATTATTTACAGGGCATGAAACGTGTGCCTGGCATTGCTCTCATAGAAGGCCAAGGGTGAAGACTCAGTTGAAAACCCTGTTTGACTTTCTTCCCTTGCAGAGAACACCAAAGACATGTTTCCATTGCCTAGTTTATAAACCACACTGTTTTTTAATTTATATGAACCATGAAAAAAATCAGTATTTTCCATTTAAAAAACAAGACATTTCCTTTATAATTGTTCTCAATTTTTTAAAAACTGAATCCTTCAGTACCTGCCTAAGGTTCCCTATTAATGGAACTTCCTTCCATCCCATACTTACAAAGTAATCAGTTAATAGGAACTCCGATTTATTTTCTGTAGATGAAACGGCAGTTTCTTCCATTAGAGCCTGGATATCTTGTTCGACATCTATCTTACTGATGGCCCCGTGAATGTTCGTGTGGCACTGCAAGGCAAGGGAAGCCGAACAAGGTTGCCGAGGACGCCCCCTGCCCGTTCTTACCTGGCACACCAGAAATGGAGAAATCTTGACTACTCACTGTGGTCAGGGTTTGGCCAAAAACAGAAATATGTTGGGTGTACTGATTTAAGTTATTGCATAAAAGTTTAATTCTTTCCTTCTCCAGCTCCACGATGTTCTAAAAAGGATGAAAAATGACGTAAGATCAGCTGGTTATTATGCAAAACCGGTCACCCATCTGAGCTAATTGTTCTGTTTGTGCCTCTTGATTATGTCATATCCAAACTGTGATGGGGAAGATTATCAGGGCAAAAATGTGATTTGGCGTCTTTCCTATTTATCTTCCATTAGAATTGATTTAAATCACATGCTTTTTTATTTTTTTTTATTGTTAGCCCAAGTGGCATAGAGGCAGATGCTATGAGTTACCTGACATTCCCAAAGAAAGTGTAGAAAATAATCTTTTGAAAAGCACTTGTGAGTTTCAGAGAAAGAGAGGGAAGCCCAGTGAAACCCATGTCCATATTTCCAACATGCGTTCAGAAACTAGAGATTTCTAGACTTGTTTCCGGGGCACAGAAGGCATTCTGCTGGTCTCTGCAGGGGCAATGATGGTGAGCAAACTCTCTGCTTCAGGAAACTGCTGGACAAGAGCAGAACCCCGAAGTTTGATCAACACATAATTCTGGCCTAAAATTAAGCCTGGGGGGGGGGGGGCGGTCAGAGACCACTGTTGGAAGGCAGGAACACGGCCTCCCCGTGTTGTGTGGGGTGACAAGAATTCCACTCCTAGAGTTTCATAACTTTTAGCTGGGAAGGGTAAATAAGAAAGTGAGGGAGGTCACATTTGCCTCGTTAGCCCTTAACACTCTAGACAAAATTAGCTATTAGACTCTTGCCACTCCCTGCGAGCTGAGTTGCTCACTGATTGTTTTGAAGGAGTTCGAAGAAGTTCAGCAGCTGGGCACCGTGGGAGAAAGCTGGGTCGGGTGGAGCATGCAGGTGACTCTCTGGCCACGTGGGGGCAGCTGCGTATGTGCCCAGAGGACTCTGGCTTTGACAGAGGTGGCAGGTGTCCAAGACAACATGCTCCTTTATGGAGAGGATTGGCTTCTCCCGTACCTGCCACCTCATCCCACACAGTAAAGAGCTCTCAGCAACAGTCTTTCATGAAGGAGGCTTTGGGCAAATTGGCCGGTAGCATTCCCATGGGAAGCAAGAAGGAGGGGCTACAGCTCAAGGCCTCTGAGGGGGGGAAGGGAGGAATCTCAAAGACAACTGGCTTCTCCTGTCCTGCCTGTTGGCACACCTGCAGGGCCCCCTGGCCTGATCCAGCATGGGGTTTCTTTACATTCCTCTGAGTAGACTGCATTTGCGGTCTGTTGTTATTTCATCTGTGGTATACAGTCATTTAAAATGGTCAAAAATTTATTTATGCTTCCTAATTGTGGTAAAATCCTCATAACATAGAATTTGCCATTGTAATCATTTTTAAATGTACAGTTCAGTGTCATTAAGTACATTTGCCTGTTGGGCAGCCATCACCCTCATCCATCTCCAGAACATTTTTCATCTTGCAAAACTGAAACTGTGTACCCATTAAGCAATAACTCCCAATTCTCCTATCCCAGCCCCTCTGGCAACCACCATTCTACTTCGTCTTCTATGAATTTGACTACTCTTGGAAGCTCATAGAACAGGAATCATAAAGTATTTGTCCTTTCATGCCTGGCTTATTTCATTTAGCATAAAGTCTTATCCTGTAGCATGTGTCAGAATTTCCTTCCTTTTTAAGGCTGAATAATATTCCTTTGTATGTGTCTACCATGTTTTGTTTATTGGTATATGGTCACTTTAAACTGCTATGTGAAAGGCTCAGACAGTAACTGAACATCTTCTTCAATCACATGCAGATTTTTATTCTGCGCCAAGTGTCCTGACGTTTGAACCTGAAAGCCTGGAGCTCTGCTCCCCATGGCCACCTTCTTTGTGGAGTCAGAACCTGCACAATTTTTGTAAGTCAATGGAAGCCAAATGTCTTCGTTTCTGATGTTGGTCCTCTGAGTCTTTCTTCCAAATCGCAGGCACCGGCCATTTAAATGTGGCCTTGTGTCCTCTGTCTCCCCCATACAAGATTAAAGACACTGAGGAGCAGCCTATCAAGCTTATTGCTCCTTCAAAGGACAGAAACCATATGCCTCCTAACAAATACGTAACAAATTCTGCTCAGTGGTTTGGACCTCAAGTGGAACAGCCTTCAAAAAGCAAGAGACTTCACTTAGCATAATACTCTCCAGGTTCCTCAATGCCAGTCAGAGAAAGACAAGTATCACATGATTTCATTCTTATGTGGAATGCAATGGACAAAGTAAACTGATGGACAAAATAGATCCAGAGACATAGAAGCATGGAACAGGCTGATGAATCTCAGAGGAAAGGCAGGGGTAGGGGAGTGGGTGGGGAGAGATTAACCAAAGAATTTATTGCATATACGCATAACCCATAGACACAGACTATAGTGTGGTGAAGGCCTGAGGGGCAGGTACAGGGTGGAAGGGGTCAATAGGGAAAAAAAGGGGACATCTGTAATAGTTTCAACAATAAAGATAAATTAAAAAAAAAAAAGCAAGAGAGTTTACAGCATAGAAAAAGACTTAGAAAGCAGCTTTTCTAGTTTAGCAGCATCATGAGCAAAGGGCAGGAGAGAAAAGAAAAGGCAAGAACACATTGCATCATTAGTGGGCAGCTGTTTCTTTACTTTGACAAGTGCTGAGCCATTAGCATCAGTTTGAGTCTAGAATAACCAGTGTCTCTTGATGGAGATGGTAATGTTGAACAAATTTTAATTACATTTCAGGGAAATCACTAAAATGATCTATGTTTGCTCATGAAAAGAGGCTGAGATAAATTCACTGCGCAAAGGGAAAATCCATATCTCACTTAATGAATTATTGTTTTCTATTATCTTTTTGTCTTTTTAAAAAATATATATATCTTTATTGATTTCAGAGAGAGGAAAGGAGAGGGAGAGAGAGCGATGAGAGAGTCATTGATCGAGCCTGCAACCCGGGCATGTACCCTGACCGGAAATCGAACCCCGATCGCCTAGATCCCAGGTCAATGCTCAACTGTTGAGTGACGCCAGGCTGGGCTCTTTCTGTCTTTTTTTTTTTTTAATGTATCAGGCTCTGTTTTATTTATTTATTTTTAAATTTTAGTTTTGTTTAAAATAGTACAGATGTCCCCTTTTCTCCCCAATGACCCGTTCCATCCTGTCCCTTCCCCCACCCCAGTCCCTCTCCCCACGATTGTCCGCGTCCTTGGGTTGTGCATATATGCATATAAATTCTTTGGTTACTCTCTCCCCCTCCACCCACCCGCCCTCCTCCATCCCTCTGACATTCATCAGTCTCATTCTGTCTTTTTTAAAAAAATATGATTTTATTGATTTCAGAGAGTGAAGAAGGGAGAGGGAGAGAGAGATAGAAACATCAATGATAAGAGTCATTGATCAGCTGCCTCTTACCCCCAACTGGGAATCAAGCCCGAAACCTGGGCACGTGCCCTGACCAGGAATCGAACAGCAATCTCCTGGATCATAGGTCAATGCTCAACCTCTGAGCCATGCCAGCTGGGCTGTTTTTATTTTTTAAGTAAAATAGGCAGTAGAAAAGGAAGATACTCTGGAGGAACTTGAAACTGTCCTCCTGTGCTATGTAGCACATATGAGGAAATTGTGGTCAGAGTTACCAAGAAACAGCAGATTTAGAGCCTGTCTGAGGCCCAGGCATCTTGACACTTTTCATTCATTCTTTTCAGTTCCTGCTACTGTTTTGGCCTTCCAGTTTATAATGCCTGAGAAGCTTGGAGGGACTCTGTTTTCATCCAAATTGCCCTAATAAAACTATCAAAGAAATACAGAGCAGGAACTCTCAAACTTTAGTATGCCTAGCAATCACTTAGACCCCATCCTAAAATAATTCAGAGGTTCTGTGATCCACCTGGTCTAGGGAGGTGCTCAGGAATCTGAATCATTACAAGCACCCTAAGTGTTTTGAGACTTTGTCCTGGGGCTAGAAAGGGCCACAAAACATGTTTTTTAATCATTTATAATTCCACCCAGAGGTGGTTGCTGTTAACATATTGATGTATTTCAATCTGTCTAGGTATATGTGTATGTGTCTTTCTATTTATCTATCAAATTATTTAAATTCATATATATTTTTTTCAGTTAACATTATACACGAGCAATTTCCCAAGCTGTCTTCATAAAGACCATTTTAATTAATAGTCCACTGTTCAGAATTGCATAGAATGTAAGGATTCATTTAGTCACCCCCTAAATGTTGGCCGTTTGGATTGTTTCTTCCCTTTTTTGCTTTTAATGTTTTTTGAACAGAAATCTGTGTTTTGTTTTCCAGCTACTTTCTTAATATAGATTTATAGAAAGGAAATTACATTTTCAACAAGGGTTCTAGAAGAGAATTAAGCGGTAATGGATGCCTATGGCATCCATCGCATTCAATGAATTACCATCTCCCTTCTGCCTCTACAGTGGTACTAGTCACTACCATCCTTGAGAGAGCTGAAAACAGTCACACATTATTTTCTGTGTTCTGTGGTTCACACGAAGAACCCTGGTTGAGAAAGTGAACATTTTTAAGGTTCTTGACACTTATTGCAAATGGCTTTCTAAAGTAATTTCTTGAGTAAGTACTGTTAGTACCAAGCAGTTGATTCTTGGTAATTCCTGGTAGTGTGGCTATTATTTTTCAAATATATTATAGATTACTCCTAACAACTGAATTGTTTCTTCTTGAAAGGTAGGAAGTATGGCTTGATCATAGCATGATTATAAAGTAATAAGATTAATTTTGACATGTGGATTGTGAAATTGGTTTCATTATTTAATAGCCACTCTTGAGACTTTGTAACAATAAATATTCACTGGTTATTTTATCCATGGAAGAATTGCAACAATGAGAAGTAATGTGGTTTGTCTAAAGTCACAATAAGAGTGAGGGTCATAGCTAAGGGCAGAGATCATCAGGTCATGTAACTATAGATCTGATCTCCATTTTTAAGGCCACACAAAGCTCCATGGAAGAAGAAAAAAAAAAAAATTAATGCAGAACTTACCTGGTAGCAGTTTTCCAGTGTGTTTTCCCATTTCAGTCTGGTAGAACAGCCAGCTATGTTTTTTTGGTAGTAATTTTCATCTTCTTTTGTCAACTTCTCAGTCGATTTTTTCAATTTATTGAGGAGCTAAAATAAAGCATCAGAGTCACATATTCATTAACACATTTATGAAAGCCCTTTGTAATTCCACATAATTTCATTCATCCCAATGATATACTTCTCATCTCCCAGCTAAAGTCATAAAGAGTAGCTATAAATGACAAAATAAGGGATGTTGGAGCTGAAAGGAACCAAAGGACCCTGCAGTGTAATTCCTTCAATTTTTTATATGAGAAAATTGAGGTCCTTAAATATGATGTGATCTGTCACATTCACCAAATCCAGGAGGAGGCCAAATGACAGGTGAGGAGAAGCAATCAGGAGCCTCCAACTCAAGACTACAATCTTCTAACAACTCCTGTGGTCTTATCTGGTAAATTCCTTAAGCCCTGGCATCTCTTACCAGGGCAGTTATATGTGCAGTCATATAACATTTAGAACTAAGATTAGGCCTGGCTATCATCCAGTAAGGCCCAATAACCTTACTTTACTTTTGCTATATAAACTCTGTAGTATAACTTTAAAATCAAACTTCAGCATTAGAGTCCTGCAGGTGAATTACTTAACCTTCATGAGCCAGTTTTCTTATGGTTCACCGGGTTGCTTTGAGGATTCAAGCAGGCGATGCTGGTAAGGCAGGTGGCACACTGCCCGAGACCTGGGACGGCACTCAGTTAGTGTTGCTATTGCTAGTGAAGAGCCTGAGCTAGACACATGCCAATGTTCATGGCAAGTTGTGGACAGCTTGACATATGCCTTCCTTTCATCCTACTTCCCAGTGATTTGCTCCTTCACAAAGAGTTCCCTCTTGCCAATCCCCAGGATGGACCATTCTGATTGTGAAATCTTCCGGAAAATCAAAGTAATATAAAACTCTCTGAACCAAGGTAGCTGAAATTGATTCTCAAAATACTCAGACAAGTAATGTCACATCTCTGAGAATGGAAGTTGTATTACATTGAATGATTCTCAAACTTTAATACACCTAGGAATGACCTGGGATGATTGTAAAACTGCAGATTTTCAGGGTCCCACAGTAGCCATGCTGATTCAGTAGCTCTGCAGTGGGATCAGGAAATCTGAAAGTTCACTACCTCCTCCGGGGATTCTGATGCAAATGCTCCTCAAGCCACAGTGTAAGGAGTGCTAAGGATCCCTCTGACTTAAAGCAGTTTAGAAGTTTCAAGGACACAGACAAAGGCTTTTAAGAACGACCCTTTTTATGTTTAAGGACAGTTTGACTAATGATTCAGTAATGAAGAACATTCATCCAAAATTCTGAATATTAACACCACTCGCTTTATTATTCCAATTGCTATACTAGCCGTTCAACTGTCCTTCGGCTCTGATGTATGACTTACACAGGACACATTGGGTCTTGTATATCAAGTATAATGGACCACATTTATCTATAGAAACATGAGCTTGTGAATTTTAATCCGAAAACAATATAGTGAAAGGGCCAAAAGGGTACCATGGTGATACTTTGCTAAATCATGTCCTTAGATTCTTATCGAGGATACTCAGACCTCCAGCAATGAGAACAAAGTTACTTTTGAGATGACCATTCACATTCATCAGTCTGCACTATATAGCTATGAACTAAAAGTTTCTGCTCAGTAAATTTACAGCAAATAATCTCAAAATAATGTAAAAGAAGAATGTAGACTCTTATATTCTTATTTAAGGAACTTTTCAGAAAACTTCACTGAACATCAAGAGACGAATTTGTCAGTTACAATAATTGAAGCAATGATGGTGGTGGCCTGGAAGAGAGTAGCGGCAGTAAAGATAAATACAAGTATGTAGATAAATGTAAAAAGTATTTGGTTTAGGAGTTAGAATTGGGAGGATATGGGGAATGATGATATTCAATGATACAGAAAAAACAAGAATAAATAATATTTTTGGCAGAGGGAAGTGATAGTTCTCATTTTGGATACTGAGTTTGATATGCTAGAAAGCAGTTTAGAAACTGGTTTGGGCTGCAGATATAAACGTGGGTATTGTCAGCATAGATATTCTAGCTGAAGCTGTGAGAGTATATTTATTGAGTACCAGTTACTTCTTGAGTACCTGATATTGAGAGTACTGAGTTGCACACTGAGATACCATGCTGAATAAAACAGAATGAGGCCCAGGAGAGGAACCATCAGGAACAGCAGTATATAAAAAGGCAGAAGAAGGGAAGTAGTTAAAGAAGTTTAAGAAAAAATGGCCAGAAAAAAAATGAAAAGAGTAAAATGTTGCTCAAGTGAAAAGAAGAGACTGTTTCTGGAATGGGGAAGTCATCAATGCTTAATGCTTCCAAGTTAAACAAGGTAAGAACTGGAAAGTACCCATTGGCTTCAGCAATAGGGATGACATTGTTTTCTATGTCAAAAGCATTCTCGGTTCAATGGTGGGGAAAGCCAATTGGGGTGGTTTGAGGAATGAACCGGAGATGAAGTGAAGACACAGAACAGAGAACTCTTTCAATAAATCCTAGTGTAAAAAGGAGAGATAATAATATCTGGAGAGGAACAGGACTAGGGCCATGAAGAGGTGTCTCCCTGGCTCTCCCAAGATGTGGGGAGTTGAGAAGGCTGATGGGAAGGAACTGTTGGAGAGGGTCATGCCCAAGATAGAGGGGAAAAGGGAGTAACCAAGAGAAGCATGTCGGAGAGAGAGGACGGGATGGAAACAGAGCACCTGGAGAATGGGCCTGTCCCACTGCACACGTGACTTTAGCAGGCAGGTGACTGTGCTGCTGTTTGTTACTCTGTGAGCTAGGAGGCAAGATCGTCTGCTGAGAGTGGGTGGTGACGATGGAGGTGCAAGGACAATGGAGATTTAGATCAGCTTCTGGTGGGAACAAGGACTGCTGAGCAGGAAAAGAGGAAGAATTGCTGAGCAGCATAGAAGCGGCTCAGCTCAGGCTGGAGATCGGGGCCAGTTCTGTGCGAGATGAGACAATGAATGCTGCCTTAGCTGTGTGGCTTTAGGACTAAAAACAACAACAACAAAAAAGGCTAACAGATAAAGCGATGAAGACGGTGGCGGTCTGTGATGTTAGGACAGCCAAGGCTTAGAATTACAGGACCAGCCGGAGGGGGGGGGGGGACTGCAGGCTTCGACCCCCCAGGGAGGCTTCTAATGAGAGAAGGAAGAAGAAACTCACCAGTTAGCTGCCCACGCTTTTTATTGTGTTATTGCTTCACGTCAATAAAGGACAGCTTCTACTGTGGGCTTCAAATGCCTGCGACAGGCCCCAAGCTTAGCATTTTAACATACTGTGCTTTTGCCTCCTTGGAAACCATATCATTATTATTCATTACTTGTTATGATTATTTCAAACTGTGAAGACTGACATGTCAAGACATAAGAACCTTGTAAAATCTTGCTAATAATGAATTTAAGTGATTCAACTAATAGTTTCTTCAGATAAAATAATAGCAGTACTCACAATGACAACTTTCTTCTTTTAAGAATGTTTTGGGTTGTAGTGGTGCTGAAGCCTGCATTTCCTTTGGGGGCTCTATCTTTGGGGGAAGATATTGATGATTTCAAAGCTTTCCAATCTCAGCACATAGCACAAGAGGTGTGTGAGATAATCTATTTGGGGCTGTGTTCATTTTTGCCTAAAGCTTGCTTGCATTTAATATATGAATTGACATTGATGCCCGCACATGGACAGCTGGGGCTCCCAAGTGTCCTGGAGGATGAATGGGAATTTTATGATAGGAGAAGGTATCAACATCCTGCTGGCCACTGATATGTGTCTGCGTCATGCGGATTTATAAATTTATTATCTAGCTTTAATTAGGTTAATACACACAAAATGTACAAATCTCTTAAGACTTCTGCAGAAAAGTTGTAGCTTGGAGCTAATATGAACAACAGCAGCACAGGGCAGCCCCAGGAAAATGCTGGAGCTGATGCTTTCTCCTGCTCCTGGCTATGAGTGCATCCTCACCCATGCGAAAAGGCAAAAACCTGGCCCTGGCTGGCATGGCTCAGTGGTCAGGGCGTCAGCCGGTGCACTCTAGGGTCCCGGGTTCAATTCCCAGCCAAGGTCATGTACCTGGGTTGCAGGTTTGATCTCCAGTCCTAGTTGGGGAGTGTGAGGGAGGAAACCCACCGATGTGTCTCCCTCACATCAATGTTTCTCTCTTCTCTCTTTCTCTCTCCCCTCCCCCCTCCCTTCCACTCTCTCTCTAAAACATCAATGTAAAAAATATCCTTGGGTGAAGATTAACAACAACGACAAAAAGGCAAAAATTGGGATGAACTAGTGAGATCTGACAAGAAGGTGACCAAAAAATTTAAATTATCAAGGGGACTACCAGAAATATGAATTTATATTTACTATGGTAAAGGCTGAACCTGGCCCCAAGTGTATATTTATGCTGGAACTGTCACTTAATGATCGTGTAAAGATAGAATAATTAGCTAATCACTTAAAATATCATTTCATCTTTACCTCATCCTTCAAACAGTTCTACTTTTTTGTGTTTTATAGAGTTCATAACATTGGTATAATGCATAAAGTACTATTATTACATACAACATAGGTAAAGTACATTATATGATAAATGTGTATATACATATTTTTATTTGGGGTGTGAGCTGAGAGGCTTACTTAATAGAGCTCCCTATAAAAAAATGTGGACAACATTGGTCTAATTTGTCATCTGTCAACAATACCTTTTAAAAATACATGTGGAACAGGAATGATTTAGAATACCTCTGATACTCTGTGCACTAGGGCTCAGGAGAGACCCCGCCAGAGGGGGAATGAGCCTCCGCTCTCGTTTCCATTGCTAAGGGCGGGGAGCCCACCCAGCTCGAAGCCTTATGCACCCAGCAGACAAGGACACGGTACCTTCTGCTTCTCCCTGTCGGTCATGGTTTGCTTGGAGCTTTCTACAAGGTGGAAAAGCGCTTCATGCTTCTTGGTACTCTCTATTAATTTCTTTTTGGCCTAGAGTCAAAAACATACAGAAAAGCAAAAAAAAAAAAAAAAAGCAGAAACTGATATCAAGAGAAAAGCTCTTCCGTCCTGGAACAAGTTAATGTTCACGGGCTAGCTTGTATGACTGCGTATTTTCAGGTCTTCGTTTCTGCTGTCACCTCAAAATTTGCCTGAAGTTTCACAACGGCTAATGTTTTGCCCTGAGAACCGCTGCACATTTTCATTACAGTGGGTACCCTCAAGGGGGTTACACATTTTACTCAATCACGGAAGGCCTGCAAGCCTCCAAAACATCCCTCTAACTAATACGAAGGAAGGGAATGGCTTTGCCACAAAAAAGAGTAACACAGCAAGCACGGGAGACTGCCTGCGTGATTCTTTTAAATCAGCCTGGGCCACAACTGAGGTTGTGTTAAGATGCTTTCTTAAAACTTACAGCAACGGGGAAATTTTGCTACCTGATGACCAGGCTTGAGAACTGGGCATTTGCCAGGCATCTAGTGACAAGCCTTTATTTGTGGGAAGAGGTGGGGTGAGGAGAGTTGGGAAGAAAGAAACATTCCAAGTTCCCCTATTCTGTCGATGCCTCAAACCGCGGGGTAGGTCATGATTCAGGCGATCATTTTCTACTCTCCACAGTTCCAGTCTGGCAGGAAGTGATGCTCCAGAGAGGAAATAAACAGAATTCGGTTTGAGTTGGATTCAGCCTGTTTCAGAAACTGAGTTGATTGAAAGACTATTATCTTTGTTTTCAAATGACTGTGGCTTAGAGAGGTTATTTGTCCAAGCTATTTACATGGCTGGAAAATGGTAAAGCAGAACTTGGGACTTCAGCAATTTGGCTTAAGAGTCTATATATGTAACCTTATATCACAGCTGCCTTTTCAAGGACTTATGTGAAATAAAGTGAAAAAGTTAAAAGGAAAAAAAAAAAAGACTATGGTTTTTACCTCAAGGTTATAAGAACCATAAAGCCAGATAATGAAGGGAAAAGCTCAGGTCGCTCTTTCGTTCAGAATCAGAGGCAAAGGCTTCTGAAAGTCTCTAAATAGATGAAGTCTCTACAAAAGGGAATTCAAGGAGCAAGAAGCTCCTAGACCCTCTTCTTCCACCTTCAGTTGGTCACATGCCCACAGATAAATGAGAGTGTGAGGCCAGAGATTTGGTTCTTTAAGGCTTTTCCTCTGTGTCTCCAGAACAGACTGCATGCACCTCATTACTGACATGCTGAAACCCTTGAATTGCAACTGGGGAGAGAATTACTATAGCTCAAGAATTTTATGTTCTCTAATTTCTCTGTCACTCTTCATAAAATATATAATCATCTTTATTTGAAAAATTTATTTGGTGAAAACTGAGAAATAATAAAAGATGTTTTCTGTTCTGGAAAGCAATTGCAGCTGCTGAGCATGGTTTCTCTCTTCTGGTCCATTATATTGGATTTCCCGTGGAAGCTGAATATTTAGAGAATGGATTTTTAAAAAACAAATTCTGTTTAAGAAAGCTTATAAAATCAAAGCAAAACTAAAAACTAATGGCTGAGAGCTGTTTATGAGAATGTTAAATATGTATTACAAATGTGATTCTCATGAGCCTGCTTTTATCAGTGCTACTACTGTGGGTATAGAAATTCATTTATCGAAAACATTTCTTACTGTCTTTGTTCTCATGGAGTCTGAATTCAGCAGAAGCTTCAGTGACAACAGGAGGGCTGCCATGGGGCTACCTGTTTCTGAGGGTGTCTCTGGTTATTTATATATATGGGTGGCTGTCTACGTGGGAAGGGACTCTTTGGGGTCTTGACACTTTGGAGATTAAAAAAAGGAGAATTTCAACTTTTGGAGCATAAGTCCTTTCAAAAAGAGTCCTTGGGTTTTCTTGGTAGATTCACTCTCTAGTCCTTTCTACTCAAAATGAATTCTTTCTAAACTGGATTGTTCTAGAATAATCTTCTGTACATATATATGAGTTCCATCTGCTGTTCTCTCTGCTTAAGAACCTATAATGATATGCTCTAAATTCTCACACCAGATCATAATTCCTTTCCTTAGAATTCATTCACTGTTTCCTGCACATATGTTACCTATCAACTAAATTTAAAATTACTTGGAAACAAGAGCCACATCTTAGTACAGTGTGGTGCGCAAGAAGCAGACCATGCATACTTGTGGACCCAATATTTACATGCACTTCCCTTTATGTATCCCTACCCAACCCTCACAATGCTCCTCTCACTAGTGAGACCAACGCCCATCTACAAATGATAAAACCAAAACTCAGTATTTGCCACTTACCCTAAGTTGCAAATTATACAGAGAGGCAGTCAGTGTAGTGAAATGATTAAGAGTAGTGACCCTGGAGCCCAACAACTTGTTACATTGTTGGTTCAAGCATTAACTAGCTTTGTAAAGGTTCTGCCCTAACTTGAGTTTGACTAAGGGCAAATTAGTTACCTCTCTGTATCTCAGTTTCCCCATCTTTAAGATGAGACAAAGCAAGGTCACATACCACAATGGGTTGCTGCAATGATTGAATATATAGTATGTAACACTCGGCACACAGTAAGTGTTACATAAGTGCTGGCTATAAATCACAACTATATTTAGAGCCCTGCTCTTCCATTGGTTGAATTGAAAGATACAGCTATATAATTTCTCAGGTGAGTAAGCATTTTTCTGTTCAGTTAGCACTTAGAAATACTAACATTAAAACACATTTCCATATTTGCGCAAAAGCAAAAAACTTCAATCCTAAAAACTGAGTTCACACAGAAGATATTTGTGTTACTCACCTTAATTTGTTGATTCCAGTTGCTAATGAAAAGATTTGCTGTCTTTTCAACTTCGTTATTAAGCTATTGAAGAAAAAAATAGAAAAAAATTATTTTTTGCTGTCTTCTTGTTGAGTCACGGTGCTGTCTTATAAGTTGTAGCACAATCACGATTGCAATTCATAGAAACTTCAAAATCCTACAGTGGACATGGTTCCTGAGAAAAGTAGCCAAACTATTTTTTCCCCTGTCGAGGAGGCTCTTGACAGAATTTAGCTTGAATGCATATGGTAAAACAATTATGTCTAACATATAACTACATGAAAACAACATACATGTGTGCAGTCCGTGTGGGTGAGGCTCTTGCATAGTCTGATGTTACATCCACCCCATCCCTTCTTCTTCCACATTGTACCGTGTGGCCCAAACTTTAACACCATGAGAATCTGTATCAGCCCAAGCAGTGCCAACTTTACTGAGTCTCATTGCCTCTGAAGTGAATATTGTTTTAACTTCAAAGAGATTGAATTCTTATTCATAATTAACTTTTTCTCCTAGTTTAAACGGCCAAACAGGACAGTGATAGTAATGACAAAACTGGGTCCAGGCAACCCCCCCAGGAGGTCAAACTTGAGTTAAGGCGGAGCCTTTGTTCCTGGACCAGTGACCTCTTCCCCAGGCCCACAGATCAGCCACATTCAACCACCTGGAGATTTAGCAACATTGCATTTTGATTTTTTCCAGTTGATTAAATTTGGAATATATGCTTTACTGTAACAAATACAATGAAAATAACTTCATGCTTTATGCCATGTTTTACGCTCTGTATGTGGCTGAAGTGTGAAAGCAGTTCACTTTATTTTTAAAAATTCTAATTTTCTATCTTTTGTGTGAGAGTGGGAGGGGTGTCAGAGGTGCAGCAGGAAGGGGCAAAGCTGAAAAGATGTCAAACTGGAACCGTAGTTTGGAGGTTCATGACATTAATTATCTAAGGCACGGTTATAATGATCATAGCACTGTGACTAATTTATGGTAAGTACTAAGGAAACGCTAGTAATGATCATATTATAATGTGGTGTAAAAAATATTTATTCGTTAATAAAATATAGATTTGTGTTTGGATTTTATTAAGTTGATTTACAAAGGTGATGATTATATTGCTTTCTAGTAATTACTGCAAATTTCCTCCACCACCCTAGCCCTCAGTGGAACATTCATTCTGGTAAAAACACACGTAGGTCCACACAAACATCAATTCCATTTCCTGAGTGACTTTAATGAGTTTGAATAAATTTTTACAAATCCCCTCATCCTTCTGACTTACTACCTTTCAAACCTGCTTTATCTGGCTGTGATCACTTGAAATTCCCTTTAGCCACTGCCCCTTCCCTTCACAAGGATCCCCTGTTACTGCTTCAGAATTTCTTACCAGCACCTGGTCTTGAAATAGTGACCCTGATCCTCCCCTATCAGAACTAAGCAGCTTTTATGAAACACCCCTTAGGTTGTCCGAAAATATATCTGAAAGTGCTTAACAACTGCATGACACACAAAAAGAAAAATGATCACAGATGAAACTGTCCTGGCAGAAAAGCTACACAAATTTCTGAAACCTAGTATCACTTTCAGGTCACCTTTTATTCCTTGAGCCAAAGACAGAAATCTTGCTTAAACAGGGGAGAAAGAAAGATTTTTGACTCACTGATTTTCTCTTCTTCTCGTGTACACTCAGGACTTGATGAGTTGGTTTTACTGCTTCCAACTCAATTGCTTTGCCAAGTTTTCTGGAAATGGAGCATAAGAAACACACAAGTGTAGTATTAGGATTTATATCTACTTTCCAAATTATTTTCTGGGGAAATAAAATGGTGTGTTACGGCAAGTTTGAAGAGGAGTATTGGAGCACACCCACATTAAATATTTACGACTCCCTTTGGGGTAGGAGCAAGGCTGGGGCGGGAGCACTCACTGATGCAGGTCTGCTGCAGATTTCATGCCCTCTGAGACCCAGGCCCAGGCACTGACGACACCACTGGAGACAAAAACAAGGGGGAGAAGGGTGCATCATTTTCCCAAAAAGTCTGATTCATTGCTTTCAGCAACTGCACTCATATCCCTAATCATATTTCAATTTCTCCATGGGACTAAATGCTGCCAACATATTTATTTGCACTATACTCATTACAGAAACTGCTATTTTTCAGTCATTTGTCATTGTGATTTTCATTTTCTATCTCATGTCTGTAGAAGTTTGGGAAATAAAGTAGCCAAGGCTGAGAAGGCATTTAGAAGACACAGGAGACAGCATACGAGGGGCAGAAGGCCCTTGTGGACAATCTTTTCAGGCTCCTTATTTCACAGATGATAAACGAGGCTCAGAGAAGTTAAGTGACTGCAGATTCGAGAGCCCTGATCATGTCCTGCGTGCTGTTCTTGGGGTCGGGGTGTAGATCCTGTTCCCTGTTGGCTTTTAGGACAACAGCTCAGGTATTTTACGGTCTGTGAGCAGTATCACAATTTAACAAAAGGATAACACTGCCCTGTCCTCAGCAGCACAGAGGGAGGATTAGGAAGTGTGATGCTGTTTTCTCCTATGGAAGGGGCATAGCTCATAGCAGCCTTCACAAGGCAGGACAATAAGTCCAGTTGCATCAGTAACCTCAGGTACAGAGGCCTCTGTGTACTTTGATGCCGGGGGAAGGGGACAGGTCGGTGCCCTTACTGAAATCAGGATGGTGCAGTGGTTTTGCCTCAAATGACTTAGGTTGCACCCAATAGTCAGATAATGGGAGAACTAGATCTAAGGATGCCAGATTTTCTGCATATCCAAAGTCAGGCACAAAACCAGGCCCAAGACAGTACCTACTGTATGCTTGCAATTATAGGAAATTCCAGAAAAGACAGAATGAATATGCATATCGACGGGAAGCAGATCAGTGGTTGCTCGGGACTGGGTGGGAGGGGGATTGCACACAGGCATGAGGGATCTTTTGTGTGATGAAAAGGTCTCCGTGTTGATTTTCGTGGTGGCTACACAGTGTAACATACATCAAAATCCACCAAACCATCTGCTTAAAATGGATGCTTATTATTGCAGGTAAGTTAAACCTCAATTAAGTTGATATTTTTTTAAAAAATGAAGCCATGCCCTGACTCGTGTGGCTCGGTTGGTTGGGCATCGAGAGGTTGCTGGTTTGATTCCTGGTCAGGGCAAATGCCCAGGTTGCGGGTTCAGTCCTTGATGTGGGGTGTACAGGAGGCAGCCGATTCATTTTCCCTTTCACATTGATGCCCCTCTCTCTCCCTCTCCCTTCCTCACTCTTTCTAAAAATCAATAAACTATTCTAATAAACTATAATAAATAATAATAATAAAATAATAATAAATAATAATAAATAATAATAATAAATAATAATAATAAAAAGGAACACAGCCCTGGCTGGGTGGCTCTGTTGGAGCACTGTCCCTTACACTAAAGGTGGTGGGTTCGATTCCTGGTCAGGGCACATACCTAGGTTGAGGGTTCAGTCCCTGGTGGAGGCATGTATGGGAGGCAACCGATCGATGTTTCTCCCTCTCTCTCTCTCAAATCAATAAAAAGATATCCTCGAGTGAGGATTAAAAAAAAAAGGAAGCTAGGCACACTTTTGCCCCTCACAGGAGCAGGCAACGGAGCAGGAAGCCGAGGGTGCTGGCTCAGGGGGGTCTGCGTCTGAGTTCACATGTTCCCCACTGTTTCCCATATGAGCTTGGAGGGATCACTTGATTTCTCTGACCCTCACTTAATTGGACTTTTAAAATAAAAATAATTAAGGTTATTTATATAGGTACCTACCACAGATTTGGGTATAGATAAAAGTTCAATTAATGTTTATTATTAAATATTATTGTGCCAATCCCGGTTAACCAAACATTCTGAACGTGCCAGCTCTCTGGGAGCACCACGCTGGATCCTAGGGCTGCAACGCGATACGGCACACACCCCTGCTCTCATTCTTTAAAAGGTAATTATTATCTTTCCTTTTTTTTTTTTTTTTTTTAATCCTCACCTGAAGATATATTTTTTCCGTTGT
This sequence comes from Miniopterus natalensis, assembly GCF_054644295.1. Lineage (NCBI taxonomy): Eukaryota > Metazoa > Chordata > Mammalia > Chiroptera > Miniopteridae > Miniopterus > Miniopterus natalensis. Next base: position 43,354,637 of record NC_142088.1, read on the forward strand.
TTTTCAGAGAGAGTGGAAGGGATAGAGAGAGGGAGAGAGAAACATTGACGTGAGAGAGACACATCATTGGTTGCCTCCCGCATGTGCCCGACTGAGCCGGGGATCGAGCCTGTAACCGAGGTACGTGCCCTTGGCCAGAATCGAACCTGGGACCCATCAGTCCTTGGGCCGATGCTCTAACCACTGAGCCAAACCAGCTAGGGCTATTTTTCCTTTTTATTGAATTTATTGGGATCACACTGTTTAACAAAATTATACAGGTTTCAGGTGCACAATTCCACACCACATCACCTGTGCACTGTTTTGTATGTTCGCCATGCCAAGTTAAGTCCATCACCATTTATATCCCTATACCCTTCTCCATCTCCCCGCATGTAGGAGATAATTCGAATCAAAACCATAATGAACACTTACAGGACTTTGCCTCTGTCCCAGGTAGTAAGCACGCTTTTTGTATCATCTCATTTAATTCTCACAGCAATTATGTGAGATAGGTTTTATTTCCACTTTATTTCCACTTTAAATAGACCCTGAGAAGTAAGATAAATTTTCCTAATTCACCTACCTGGTAAGTGGTAGAGCTGGAATTTAAACCCGGGCAGTCTAAATAAAGTCTCTACTCAACCACTGTGCTAGTCTCCTTCGTAGTCTACTAAAATACCATCCTAAAAATCAAGTTAAAAGTCAGAGCAATTCAAAGTCAGCATTTGCAGTTACAGATGATGCCTAAGGAGGAATAAGAATATGAGCTCCCCAAACCGTCTTTTTTTATTTTCCTCTCATTCACCATCACAAGAGGCTTTTGCGACAGCATTGCCCGTTTAGCCTGCCATCTGCAAGCAAGAGTTAAGAGTCTTCGTAATAAATATAACCAGTGGACCATTTTTAGAATACCAATATTGAGGAAGATGTGAACCAATGTTTTTTCAGCATCCAATGTTCTAATCTCTTTCCATACATTTTCTCATTAAATATGCACCCCCCATACACACCTATATACACACACATAGTGGAGAATACACCATTACTTCACCTAACAGTGGAGGAAATGAAGGCACAGAGATGCCAGGTTATTCGTTGAAATAAAGCAGGATTCACACTTTTTTGACTCCAAGACATTCCAACTTAACGACATTGCTTTCCAAGCTAACCGTCACCACCGAGACCTATTACATATATGGGCTTAGGAGTCATAAAGGCATGGGATGAATGCAGCTCTGCAACTCGTAATCTGTGTGATTGGGGAAGTGTTTTAAACCCTCCAAGACTCAAGACTTTGTCTGTAATAGGGACCATAATAAAACTTCTTAGGGGTTTTGAGGATTAAGTGAGAGTATCTATAAAAGCATTTAACACAATGTGTCGCACATAGTAAGTGCCCAAGACCCGGAAGCCATGCTTGACATGATGTACCTGCCACCTTTATAACAGGAAGCTGGAACCAAACAAATGACACTGTTTATTATATTTAAAAATTATTTTACCTTACCTCTTTTTCATATACTTACTTTTTCTTTGTGTTCTGTAATGCTTTGTTCAGCTTAATTGCCTGTTTCTGAAGTCCTTTGGCATAGTTAAACTCCAAGTTTGCCCTGTTAGCAAAGGGGTAGTTAGGATGCGCTGTCCAAAAATCAAGCAACACCTCTACCCCCCCCCCCCCCACATACATACGAAGGAAGTAATTCATCCTACATTAGGGGTTTTATGATAATGAAAATATGGCAGTAACCCAAGTTTAGGAGGGACTCAAAGACTGGAACGATTGCTGTTGACCTGTATGATCTGACCCTTGGTTCCCTCTCTGATTTCCTCTCCTACAAGTTTTCCCCTTGCTCTCTGTGCTCTGCTAGTGACCAAATGCCATTCGGCCTCTGGGCCTTTGCATTTGCTATGGCCTTTGCTGGCTACTCCTTTTGCTGTATAATCATATGGCATTCTCCTTCAAGTGAACACCAACAGGACTTGTTCAAACATTACTACCTCAGAGCCTATCCCTATCTAAAAGAGCATCCTTGTTACTATCCCCTTACAGCTTTTATTTATTTCCTAGAACTCATCACTATCTTAATCACATATTTTTTCAGTGTACTTCTATGACCACGCCTAGGATGTAAGCTCCATGAGGGTCTAGAATTTGTTTTGTTCATTGCTATATATCTAGGCCTAGAACAATGCTTGGCACATAATAGGTGGTTGGTTTGTGTGTAAATGAATGAATGATGAACTTTCCATCAGGTCTTGGTTAGAATTTTTAATTAGTTTCTGCTCCAAGTCTGTTCTCACCTCACCTCTCTCAAAAACTTAAAATTGCCGAGCTATTTAGATGTATTAGTACAAGTTTGAGCTGTGCTCAGCCCTGATAACAGAGTACACAGCTTTTTAGCACTTAGAATAACTAGACATATAAACCCTTTCCTAGCCTAGTGCTAACCAGAGGCCTTTTTAGGACGTTCCTTCCCAGCATTCTTTCTTGGAAGCAGCACATAGAGCATTAAATATGAGGAAGCATCTCACAGCTGAGCACCAAATTCCTAATGAATATTAATTTTTAAAATATGATTATTATTATGTACCCCAAAGGATCTCTAAACATCCAGAACACCCCAGATAAACAGCAGGGGTGTGTGGGGAAAAGAACCACAGTTTGCACATCCATCGGCTCCAGCACAATTTCGAGAGCCTCCCAACAGGGAAGGTTAACGCTGTCAGGCACAGCCTCCTCCTCGGAATTCAGTTTCACTTTTAGAATGTTCTTGCAGTCCGTACAACGTGTCCTAGAGGCTAAGCAGACATAAAAAGAACAATACCCAGAAGGAAGTGCTTTTTTCCTTTAAATCACTAACTTAATCAGATCCTCCTGGGGGGAAATGTTGGGCTTTGGTGGCAGAAAAGGGAGAGGGTCCTGCTCACTTAGAAGCTCTTGCTCTTCTGCTTTGAGCCTGGCCACCTTTACCCCTGAGCTTCAACACTTATTGGGCACTTACAACATGCCAGGCACCATTCTAAGTGTTTTAGGTGTGTTGTATCATTTAATCCTTGATAACTCCCATGAGGTACGCACTCTTACTCTATCCATTTCCTGGAGAGGAACAGCAAGGCACGGTTTAGTCAGTAACTTGCCAGAGGTCACTCATGAAGAAGTGACAGAGCTGGGATTCAATCCTGGGCAGGCAGGATTCAAACCTGCCTCCTTGGCCGCTCCAGTCCCCTCTGAAACTGGGGAAGAGGCTGGAGATGGAGAATGGTGGGGCAAGTCAAAGGTAAGTACTTTTAAAGATTGATGCCGCCTCTCACTTTGCCTTTAATTGCAGAGTTTCTGAATCGCCTCGTGGCTCAGCAGCCTCAGTGCAGACAATGAGTTTCGGGGGCTTCTCCCAACAACACTGGAGCTGCTGTTAAGGTGTGTTCCCAAATGGGGAGGAGGAGGTGTTAAGGGCCCGGAAAATGGAGAGGGAGGGATCTATGACATCAACTGTCACCAACTTAGCCTTCTGGGTGGGACTGAGTTGGACGGCTTCTCTGAATGTCACTATTTATTGCATCCTCTGTCCACCTTCGATATAGTAAAGGGTTTTATGATTAGCATTCAAACTGATCAAGCAAAGCAGGCTGTAATAATCTCCTCTTGCATTTTAAATCCTCATGACCATTTCACAATCCTCAGCAGATTACCCCACCCGTCAGAGGAATGGAAAGGAACTGGGGTGGGGAGGGCGGGGGTGGGCACAGGGGGAATGGGGCGCTGTGGCTGGGCCCCTTTCTGGAGAGTTCTCCTATAGACGAACGGTTCCCAGACCTCTGGCCCTGAATGGTCTTTATCTTAACAGACGTTAATGGCTAAATTTTTCCCTGGAGAAATTGGTTCTAAGAAGTTATGTTCCAACTGGCAGGCATAGAGAGAGCTGTCATTTTTACAAGTCGGAATGTTTGTAAATTGAACAAACACTGCCATGCGGCTCGTCTGTGTTTATGGTCTAATAAAACAGTATGTCTATATATCTTTTCAGAATTCTTGCTAAACAGAAATGAACGGACTGCTGTGTTTTCCCAGGGCAGAGGTGGCAATGCGCAGCCTCCTCCGCCGCCTCCCCCCAGCCTCTCGGTCCTTTGAAGGGAGCTGCTTTATCGTGGTTTCCAGCCTAAGAGTTATCACATGCAAAGGGAGTCAAGAGAGGCAGAGCTAATTTCAAACTGAGACCTAGAATCTTCATTCCCTCATTAAAATAATCAGAAACATGCTTGTAAGAACATTGTGCTTAATGTTCTGGCCCTATAACTACCTAATAGGAGTTGAGATTCCCTCTCCAAGCGGTTGTCTTGGTGCATGTGAAACTGATGAGGTATTTATCTTCTGATGGGCAATTCAATAGCAGAATATCCCAGTGAGTTTTAAGGATCCTGGTCCAGAGAAATGGCATGCACTGACTTTTAATCCATTTATGTTCTGATTTCCTCTTAGCAAGTGGAGGCAGGTTAATAAATTTTCATTAGTAATAATGAAGACCAACCAATAAGTCAAAGACCCACATTTGTCTTAGAATTTAAAGTAAATTATACTTTTGAAAGAAAGGAGAGATGGAAAATAAGTGGTATCAGATTCAATATTTTAGGTAGAATGCAAATTAAACTGTAAGAATATAAGTGACCGTGTAATCAATTTTAGAGTTTCCTGCTCTAATAAAATTAAGATTTTAAAAAGTGGTAAAAAACAATAAACTGTAGCTGGTCCCTTTGTCTACAAGGAATTAATTAAAAGAGATATGCACCATTATATGTCACTGCAGTGTTATTTACAATAGCCAGGATATGGAAGCAACCCAAGTGCCCATCAGTAGATGAGTAGATAAAAAAGTTGTGGTACATATAGATAGTGGAATATTATTTGGCCATAAAAAAAGAATGAAATCTTACCATTTACAACAGCATAGATAGACCTAGAGGGTATTATACTAAATGATATTAGTCAGACAGAGAAAGACAAATATCATATCATTTCACTTATATGTGGAATCTAAAGAGCAAAGTAAATGAACAAACAAAACAGAGATTCATAGATACAGAGAAGAGACTGATGATTGCCAGAGGGGAGGGTTGGGGACTGGGTGAAAAAAGTAAAGGGATTAAAAACTGCAGATTGGTAATTACAAAGTAGTCATGAGATGTAAAGTACAGCATAGGGAATATAGTCAATAGTACTGTAATAACTACATGTGGTGCCAGGTGGGTACTTGAAATGTGGTGGTGGGGAGGAATCACTTTGCAAAGCATACGATTGTTTAACCACTCTGCTGTACACCTGGAACTAATGTAAAATGATACTGAATGTTAACTGTAATTAAAAAATAAAATTAAAAAAATAAATGAATAAAATGGAACTAAGGCTCTCTCAAGCTTGAAAACAGCAGGTGACAGAACCCTCCCTTCAGTATGAATTAAGAAGGAATTTTAGTAATACGAAAAACTTTGTTTGCAATATCACCCCCATCTCTGGCCTCCTAATTTCCACTAGCAACCGCTTCTGGTTGGGGGCCTGGTATGCTGACGTTTTCCACCCAAGCTTTATCAGTTTGTTTTTGAAAGAGCAGCATAAGCTCATCTTATAAACAGGCTATGTTTAAAAGCTAGTTGCTAGCAACTTGAGAGACATTTTTACATGGAAGCTCTGTTATATGAGCATCTGGGTTCTCTGGCTGGCCCATAACACCCACTTCGTCATTACTGATGGTCTCAGTTCTGGTTCCAGAGAACAATATAAAAGAAGACGAAATAGGAGGGTGAGACAAGGAGGACACCCTTCTTGGGGGTCCAGTCTGAGACTCCCACTGAGTCACTGCTCACTTCTAGCTCAGGGAATGGACCTCTGTGGTAGCTCTAAAACTTCAGATCCTCTGTGTCTGCTAATTCCCGAGCTGAGTGAGTTTATAAAAGGAGTTGGGGGAAGTTTCAGGAAAAATGGACAAAAAGGGTAGTTTTCAAAACTTCTTAGCTAGAAAACCAAATTTTATACAGAACCCACCATATTGTATAAATACTATGTTCTAATTAAGTGGGACCAAGGGCTCCCCACAGACAGGTGTGCTACCAAGTTTAAAAGCCACTGGGCTTGCCCGGCCGGGCGTGGCTCAGCGGTTAAGCATCGACCTAGGATCCAGGCGATCAGGGTTCGATTCCCGGTCGGGGCACATGCCCGGGTTGCGGGCTGCAGCCGATCAATGACTCTCTCATCACTGATGTTTCTATCTCTCTCTCCCTCTCCTTCCCTCTCTCTGAAATCAATAAAGATATATTTTAAAAAAATAAAAATAAAATAAAAGCCACTGGGCTTGATAACTGCTGATGTCCCTACCCACAGAGGACCTTAAAAGGCCCCCCGAGAGTGATGGGACTCCCACAGCACTGCCCCATACTGCCTCTCTACTTGGAAGATGCCCTTATAGGGAGCCTGGGTTGGGCTTAGTAGAAATCAAAATGTATCATCTCATCCATATCCCCATCTGTAAATTAGGAATAAATGAGAGTACATTTGTACTGCACTGGATTGTGAGGATTAAAGTAAAAAAAGACTAACTATAAGACACATCTAATACAGTGGCTGATCTATAGATAGTGCTGGATAAATGGTCTTTTCTGTGGTTTTATTATTCTTTTTCAGCTTCTGTTCAAAATAATATTCTATATACTATGTAAGTAAATTTCTCTGACACTCATTTATTGCTCTTCAGAAATAAGCTAACTTGAGCATCTTAAAAGCTATGAGTGCCTGAAGGTACAGTCACTCATACATTAATTCATTCAATGAACATCTCTATTGAGCACCTGCCTGCTCTGTGCCAGACAGAGAACAACAGTGTAGGGCAGGAGAGCCATGTCAGAGGTAAGCACCAGCTCCCCACGTCTCTGAGGAGCACTTTTTTGAGACTGGGGACTGGAGTCAATGTAGGCCCGCTAGAAGGGGATGGCGTTTACTGGAGCCTGGCACTGAAGGTGAAGACGTGACCACAAGGCAGAGGACATAACCTGCACGGATGCAGGGACCCATGATGAGGGGTAGGAGTGTGTGGGAGGGGTGGCAGGCACTCATTAGGGGTGACTGCAAGTGGTTCAGTAAGTTGGAGAGGAACATGCATCATGGGGAGATGGAGAGAGAAAGACAAGCTTGACATGAAGCAAAGACCCAGATCTCTTTTATAGAATGCTATGGAAGCTCAGTTTTATACTGAAGGTGATGGAAGTCTTTGAAGAGTCTTAAACAGGGTCATGGCCATAGAGTGGAAGATGAATTAGAGACAGAGATAGGGCCCCTGCTTGAGGCAACTTTGCTTGGATTAGAGACAGAAGGTTCTGTGAAGGGACACAGCCCTGAGCCAGGGTGCAAGACTCGGGGATTGAGAGTGGTTTTAATTCCTGCCTTCACTCAGCCCCTCTTCCTGGTGCCTTTGTGCAGTGCCCTGGGACAGAAGAAGGGATTAAGAGATTTTTGTCAGAATAATGGCAGAGGCAATGAAATGAAAAGAAAGCTATAAGGTATAAGAGGTGTTTAGAAGAAAGCAATATGATGACTTGGTCATAAATTGAGATAAAAGGAGGGGTCATGGGTGGCTCCCAGGTATTGGGCTTGATTGGGTGGGCAGTGGTCTTGGTCTCCATGGTAAAGAAAAATAAAAAATCCATGAGTACCAGCTTCGGGGGAAAGCCTAAGAGACTGTTTTGGATAGGCTGACTTTGTGATTTCATGGGACACACAGGTGGGAATGTCCAATAGACTGTGGATATGTGGTTTGAAGTACAGATAAGATATATTGTCTAGTAATACACCTGCAAGAGTCATGAGTATGCAGAAAAGAGCTGAAGCTGTGGGAATTAAGATCACCCAGGCTGTGGCTAGAGTAGAAAAGGGGAGGCCTTACCAAAGATTTTATTTTAGTCATTTATTCCTTTGTTGACAGCATCTGCAACGGATCATGGCTGAAACAACAACCAACTGCACTTTCGTCTTTGTTTTCCTTTTTCCTCCCTTCCTCCTGTCTGTTTGTCTGTCCACACCAGTGGTACCTGCCATTTGAAAACCTGATCTTAAGCTTGCTTGCAAAGGAACAATTGATTTTCCCATCAAAGCCTGTTTTAACATTAGCTGTGAAAGTGCAGGGAACCAGACACTCATAAGTGGTTTCTGGGAATGTGTCTTTGTCTTTTAAAATTGGATCTGTAATTGTGTTAACGTGAAACCCGATGACTTTGTCATGAGGCACCTTAGTCTCTGGATAAATCTGAGTTGCAACTGTAAAAAAGGAAACTGTAGCAACTAATTGGATAAAAGAAGCTAAGCATGACCATGAATTGCAGAATTTCCCGGAAAAAATGGTGTTTCAATAACAACTGTAATTTTCTAGCACCACCAATTAGAACAAATGCAAGAAGGCAGCTGAGCTTGGAAAGAAAACATTCTCTGCACTCGCAGCTTGCTTGTGACGCTGTCTCCTATAGCCAGCGCTGATACAGAGCTGCTCTGCAGAGCCATGTTCCAAGGACAGTAAAGACCTTGTTCTAACACTGTGGCTGTAATATAAGAAAGTAAACCCTTAACCATCTTTCATTTATTTATTCATTCAAGGTACAAGTCTTTACTGAATCTATTTCACTTGGCAGGTACCTTAATTCCAGGAGGCCCTTTATCTTTCATGAAGCTAGCTACCGGATGTGCCTTTATGATTTTCTATGTCATAACCCTCAGAAGTTGCAATAGAGATACGGGTAAGAAAGAACGTTCTGACTCCAGAACGTGGAGATGCAGAGCGATCTGGGCAAGACAGTTTTGGAGTAGTGATTCCCCCAAATGTATTCAGTTTATTGTTGAGTCTATTTGCCAGGCATAATTTGTCACTTGCCTTCTGTCTTTGCAGCTCTCTACTGGGCACGAATTTTGAACACAGGAACAGCAAAAAATCAAGGACCAGATGACTGCAGCCCAGGTCAGGTGCATAGCTAAGAACGGGTACAGATTCTACCTCATCTGCAGGAGGGAGGCACTCTCTAACCCAGGCAATGGGTTGAACTTGTGCAATAGTTAACTGGTCTTATTTTAAATAATCTCCTTCGAGACTGATAAAAATACTTTCTTAAAGAAGAAATGCTCTCCCAGATTGGCCCTCCTATTCCTCTCTTAGAATCAAAGCTACTTGGCTATTAAGACAGAAGTAACATCTTGCTTTAAATTTGTCTCTTTTCGACTTCATTTGACAAACCTGATTCTTTGTGACAGCCTCTTGGAGCTCCCCTGCACCTTCCCTTAGTCCTGACAAAGTGACTGTTTTCCTTTGTTCTGGACCTACTAGTGCAGGAAGCAATCAGCCCACGTGTCTGTTCTCACGGCCACACAGGCAGTCACTGAAACATGGAATGGGTTACCTCAAAAAGGATAAGTAATCTAGTGTGAGGGTCTATTTAGAGTGGTTTATTACAGAGCTTTCTAGAGGCAGGAAAACAGCCTACGTCTTTATGGCCCAATTCAGTCCCCAGGTTCTCAAATTTTAAGCAGAAATCTTTGTAACTTCTTGGCTGAGTTCATTGTGCTCATTTCAGCATAGTGAACAGCCCTATCCATGATCACATCTAGTATTAAAGACTCAGATACTGAAAATGGCGACTTTTATTTCATCCATTAGGTGGACAGATGATTAGAATGACTTTTCTAATCATTCACTGGGCATTTACTGAAGAAGTCGGCCAACCAGGCTGCAAGAGCTCAGCATGCAAAGGCGAGTAAGACACTGCCCGCCCTCGCCGGGGAGGCAGATCCGTCACCTGCTAATTGCTGTCACCGTGAGCACAACAATGGCACCTGCGGGCGGGCGGGAGGAACGCGGGCCTCGGCAGGGGGTGACAGACAGTCTGCAGGATCCGAGGAGATTTGACTGGACTTTCCCAAGCAGAATTACTTCCTGCTGTTTTCTGATTTTTATGGTACCTGAGTGATAAATGTGCAATAGAGTAGGATAGCTCTTCAAGCCAATCTCTCAAGCACCAAAATATAACCCTGCGTTTGGAAAGGACAGCTTGTAATCGCTCCTCCAGGTCGAGCACTCGCCGCAGCTACAGAGGAGGAACTGCAGCTTATTGCAAACGCACGTTTCGTACCTTTGCTGAAGAATGGATGTGACCTGCTTGCAGAAATTCTCTCCATTTTGAGAAAACTCCTTGAGGTTCTTATACACTTGATTATACTGAAAAAGAAAAGATGCACAGAAGGATTACGGGCACTTCCAAAGACAGAATTCCTGTAAACTCCGAGCGCTGCTGTAATGATACATTATCGAGCAGCTGTGGGATGCACACCTTTCTGTTGTTGTTGTTGTTAACCCTAACGCAAGGATATTTTTTCCATTGATTTTTAGAGAGAGTGGAAGGGAGGGAGAGAAGGGGGCGTAGAGAAAGAGAGAGACATCTACGTGAGAGAGACACATCGATTGGTTGCCTCCCACACTCATCCCAGCTGGAGACTCAAGAATTCTAACTGAAAGTTTTCCTCATTTGATTTAGAACGCCACAATGTCATTCTGAAAATTATATTTGTAAAGGTAGACCTTGATGACAATAGATTTTAAGTGCCCGAATGGAGAGGGTAAATGTCAGCTGATCCTGTTTCAAATACACCCTCTCAGTTTCCATCTGGGAGATGTGACAGCTGGTTGCATTTTTCAAAATGAGATTTTACACAAGCATCTGAAATATGAGTTTTTTTTAAAAAAGTTATAGCAGTTGATTCACATATTTTAAAACTCTTCAGAGTAAGCAAAGCATACCTGTGCTGAGGTCCAGGTGTAGCCTTTCTCATAAACAAATGATTCTTTTCTCAGGGACCTGAGAGTAAAATCACTATTTGGCAACCAAGCTTCCTCATTGTTATTTCCGTAAAAATAACTTGTCATCTATGAATGATTTGATACTAAAAGGCTTCCTTCCTTCCCTTACATGTACAATGGAAAACTTTTATTGAGCATTTTAAAATTGTTTAGTTTTTTTTTACTCCTCTGTTAACATTTTCACTAAGTTCCCCTAAGCCTTTCATTTTCTTCCCATAACGCCAAATAACATCCCACAAAACACGCCTAGGTATCATGAGAAGAAAATAGATAAATGTTTAGCAGGGCACGTGTCTCAGCCTCTGTAGCCCTTAGGTGTACACATGTGACTAATTACTTCTCGAGGCCTGGGCAAAAGTTTTGTGTTTCAGTGAAGGTTCCTCCCTTTCTTTCCTGACACTTGGACTTAGAAATGATGGCTGATGCCAGAGGATGGTCTTGAAGATGGATGCCATGTGCTAAGATTGTAGAGCAGTAAGAGAAAAGAGCCCAGGTCCCTAATGGCCCTGGAAGCCACCACAAAAGCTCTCAACTCTCTACTTTTGGACTTATTTTACGGATGAGAGAATGTTTTATTTTTTAAGCCACTCATTTCAGGTTCTTAAAATATGCAGCTGAACATATTTCATATTCCTATTACACAGTCTTTTAACTTTTTATTTTAAATTATGAAACATTTTTATATTTCATAAAGTAATGATACAGATAATAATAGTGATATGCTTTTGTATTCACCGCCTAAGTTATAGAGATATTAATAGTTTGCTTCTGTTCTCTCTTTATACAACTATGTTTTCCTTTTCATAATGTATTTGGCTATACTTGGGCAATATTCATTCATATGAACATATCTAATTACAATTAAAAAAAAAAATCTCTGTTGGGATCCTAATTGCAATTGTATTGCATATATATATCATTTGGGGAAAATTGACTTTTTAATGGCATCTAGACTTCCCATCCAAGGACACAGGAAGTCTTTTCATTTATTCAAATCTTACTTTATGTTCAATAACATTTTATGATTTTTGTAGGTCCTGTGGTTTTCTTATTTCATTTATTCAGAAATGTCACACAGTAGAAAGCTGTATATTTTTAACGTGATGTCCTATCTGCTTCCTTCTCCAGCAACAAAAACGCCAGGGGCTGGGGGCAAGTGCAAGAGAGGAGGCTGGGATGCAGCTTGCAGAGTGAGGCTTCCTGCTGGGCTGGGGCTGGGGCTGGGAGAAGACAAAGCAGAGATGGAGTGGAGGGTCTGGGGGTGCTCAGAATGGGAGCAAGGAATAGAACCCCCATCAGGAGAGCCGGGAAGGAAGGAAGGAAGGAAGGAAGGAAGGAAGGAAGGAAGGAAGGAAGGAAGGAAGGAAGGAAGGAAGGAAGGAAGGAAGGAAGGAAGGAAGGAAGGAAGGAAGGGAGGGACTGAGATGAGCGGTCACTATCACCTGAGGGCAGTATGCATTCCACAGCCCTGGGGTGAGAACAGGTGACCTCAGGCACCATGTGGGAGGATGGGGTCTGTAGGGGAAACCTTGCCCCTAACCAAAGTTGTGAACAGAACCAGCTGAGAATATTTCTACATGCTTGACTACAGGAAGTGGGGTGCCTGTGACAAAAGGGGGAGTTCCTGTCTTTCCCAAAGATACTCAAATTCAACTTTTTAAGAAACTATTATTTTACTGATTTACTTTAGAGAGAGAGGAAGGGAGAGGGAGAGAGAAACATCGATGTGAGAGCTGAACATCAGTCAGCTGCCTCCTGCACGCCCCCTACCAGGATCCAGCCTGTAGCGACCCACAACAGGGCATGTGCCCTGACGGGGAATTGAACCAGGAGCCTTTCGGTGTACGGGGGGGGATGCCAACCAACTGAGCCACAAAGGAAGAGGCTCCTCAAATGAAGAGCATCTTATGGCTTCAATTGACTCTGAAGCTGCCAGTTTTAGATTTTGGAAGATGATTTCCTATTAATTAATAGACTAGTACTTCCTAAATTTTTCACATCATGGCACACCTAGAAAATGATATTTGTACCAGGCAGTGTAATAAAGGGACAAAGTTGTTCCAGGCAGAGACAACAGGCCCATGAGCTCTGCCACACCCTGCCAATTCAAGGCTGAGGGACCTGTGTCCCAGATACACCCGTAACCCCTTCCCCAGTCCCCAGTGCGCCCAGGCATATACAGGCCTGGAAGCTCTTCAACACGTTATGCTGTTAATTTAGTGATCAGATAAGAACAGGATGCTCTGCTTGCAATAGCAATGGAGAGAATCTTTATCTTTGACCCTATATATACTGTACTGGACAATTCCCAACAAACCCTGATCACACTGAGATAAAGGTGACATCAATAAATAAAGGAGTTCTAAAAATACTTCCATTATTTTAGCATAATCCCTTATTTAGAAACAACTATCTACTCAGAGTAAGACAAAAGCGGTGAAAAGCAGACTTACATAAATATCAAAGCAGAACCCAGAGACCATCTTGTCCAGTGTGTGTGTGTGTGTGTGTGTGTGTGTGTGTGTGTGTGTGTGTGTGTAATCAGAAAATATTGGAACATGTCTGCTTTGAGGGGATGAAATCTCTTGACCTTGGCTCTGGCTCTCCCTCTCCTATTCCCCTCCCTTCCCATCCTACTCTCATCTACCCTGGTGACTAATAATTTGATCATAGACACTGACCCAGCTCTTTGAGGTTGAATGGCCTAGCTCTTGGCCTATGTTACCCATTGGAGCATGACCTAAAATAAAATATTAAATTTTTTTTTGTTTCATGGGTCCCTTTGGCATTCTGGTGAAGCCTATTTCCCTCGGAATAATATTTTCAAATGTATAAAATAAAATAATAGGATTACAAAAAAACCTAATATATTTGATATATATTTATGAAAACATTTTAAAATCATAATATTATGTGTGTTTCATGATTAAGAATTACCCAATCTTCTAAACCACATTGAGTGTGAACAATATTTCTAGATATCTGCTAACAACTTTAATATTATATAAAATACATGTGATTTTTCTTGGTCACAAAATCACAGACCCTTCAGTGGTGGTACTGGGTTATTGCTTATATTAAAAATTAAAGGAAATTCTAAATTTCAGGTATAAACTAGTGCAAACAAAAAGATGCTTTTCTCATTGAAACTCACGCAACCCACTGATTTCCATACATGGACACACTGGCATAGACCAGGTTAAGGCTTTATGAATTGATTGTGTTCTACGCAACCCTAGGCGCTCATGGAATGGGACCTTTTCCAGGTGGTTAAAGCTTCGTTTTCTTTTTTAATAAAACTGCCCGAGTGTTTCATAAAGCATTCATTTGCTTTATTTAACAAGGCACATTAATACTAATAAAACCCATCCGCACGTTTCACTTTGTTCCCAGGCTGCAGCCTCATCTTGCCAGTGTTGTTCCCCACGCACAAGCTAGGACTGCGCCAGGAAATCGAGTCGAACGCTTGAAGAAGCAGAAACAACTGCAAGTAAGTAAAGAGCCCATGACGAGAGGATTTAGAAACCCTGGCTGAGGGGATATCCACTTCCTCTGGATTCCCAGACTACTTTGGTGGCACTGGGCCCATAGAGATAACCTTCAAGGTTGTGGACAAGGTAGGAGTCCTTGGGGCAGTGGCTCGGCATGAGGAAAAGGGCCCTTCAGCATGCCAGGGAGAGAGCATTAAACTGACAGAGATGTGCTCATGGGTTGTCTTGGGGCTGCTCCAAAGAAAACATTTCTCCCAGTTCCTGAGGATGTTAGGCACTCAGTTCTTTTTTTTAATTTTTTATTTTTTTTAACTTGGGCCTAATTGTCCCTCTCTTCTATCTCACTCTTTCCTTGGCCTTGACTTTCGTGACTATTGGTGCCAGGTTTTGACATATCCAGCCCCTGTCCCACTTAACTACCCCTTTGCAAAACCATGATCAAAGTATCAATGGTGAGAAAGGAGTAAACACTTTACAAGGGAGCAAATGCAGGGAGTAAAAAATAAACAAACAGCAAATAAACCATAAAAGACTTTAAAAAGTTACCTGTGCAGAAGATTGGAGTAAATTAAAGGGGGGGGGGGGGTTCTTTGTTCAAATCTATTGACAACCATATTGCTGGATTTTTTTTTTTTTTTACATTAGACATTACTTTTTCATTGGAAAAGTAAAAGTAGGCGGAGGCTGAGACTCCATTGCCATTATTAATATTACTAGCCATTATGACTTCATCAGCATTCAGCTCATCTGATTCATGAACTCATTTAGCAGGTACAGGTCCATCTTCTCTAAGTCTGAGCTTCCCTCACCCACCAGACTATTTCTGTAGCTCTATTGCAGCCCCCATTTATCTGCTTTTCCACAGTTTTGGTTTTCTTTTGAATAAAATACTTGCAAGACCCGTTGCTTCTGTTGTTACCAATTTTTGCTTCTTGGCACTGTTTATTGGGATAACACCCTGACAATCCACGATTACTTTGTTTCCTAAGTAAATTAGCCTCTTCTTTGTTTTCGCTGCTCCTCATTTCCTAAATTACATCCCTGCTATTGCTGCTAACAACCTCACAAGTCTTTGAACTTTTGATCCATCTCCTGTTTTTGGTAACCCTCCCAGGACTGAAACAAGCATATTGGTAAACCTGTCTGAGAACCACCACAGGCTGGACCCCCTTGCAAAGAATTCCTTCCTCCCGAGGGGCGTGGCAATTCTTGATTCTCTCAATGATATGGGAAAATACTCAAAAACCTTCCACCCTAAATTCCTTCTCAGAACTGGCTGCCAACATTCTGCGTGTTTGTGTATCACTCAACGCATAATGTTGACACCGCTGGCCTGTATCTTAAGAGCGTTTTCTACACAGCCACCATCTGCATGCAAATAGGATGCTCTACCCGCTCAAAGTTTCTCTAAGAATATGAGAATAGAAGATGACCACACCTGCCCAGTCATTTGCTAAAAAGGGCAATGAAATTGAACCAAAGAACAACCACAGATTTTTGTCCCACAGCCAGTGTCGAAACATGTTTAGCTCCTGAGCATCTCAAACTTTTAAAGTTAAAATAGTTTAGTCTATAAGTCTACCCCTCACCCGCCTTCTCACATACAAAGACCCAAGCTACACCAAGTTACTCACCGAGCAGTCTGTGAGTGGGTCCCTCATGCTGAAATGTGTTTTGCTTCTGTCCTTTTAAACTGCGCTCCAGCCTTCAGCTTCCCACACTCGGGACGCATTGCCCTCTGAAGGCTGGGCGTGTCCTAGACTTCCTGCAGTCAAAGAGCCCAGAATCCTGTCAAGCACCCTGAGGAGGAAGCCCCACCCTGGACTTTCATCTCCTTTATTTACTGAAATAGCAAAGAACTGCTCTGGGTCAAGACAGCTGGTGTGAGATGGTGAGAAAGACTTCTGTAAATATTTAGAGGGCAGGCAGAATACTGAGCCCTCAACTGTGTGGCCTTGAGAGAAAGCCCAGAAGCTATAAAGTGTCTCTATAATTCGGACGCCCTCAGGGCTGATGAACGTTCTCTCAGCTGGCTGTACTAGTCACGTTTTTTTATTTTCTGTATCGTATGATGCTTGGACATGTTGAGGCCTTTTGGACTTGGAGAGAGAGAGAGCCTCGCTGGGTCTTCCTCTGCTGACCTTCCATACCTGCTCCACAGTCCTTGCTCTGCTCGTGACTGTCTAACTGCCTACCACAGAGAGGAAGGGTCCTTAGGGACCACCATTCACACACTTAATAATGTTTTCCCCTTAGCTTCTCCGAAGGAAATTTATCACTGGAAGTCACGACATTAAGCAGTAGCTATTAAAGGGCTAGAATTGGACAAGCCTACCTGGCATACAGGAATATGTGTGGAGACAAATGATAAACTGAGGTTAAAAACACATCACTCAGATTCCCGTGCCCTCAGAGGCTGTCGATAAACTGGGCTGGGGCTTTGGTTCTAGGGCCAGGGGCATCTCAGCGCCTTCCCCCTGGTTCTTACTGCATTTGGTCTCAGTTCAAAATGGAGAGATTAGCCTCCCTTGCCAGTTTCCACAAGAAATGTCATCACACCAAGCTTGCTGTGGTATGTGTGGCCCTAGTGCAGGTTGGTAGGATGTTCTTCCACACTTACTCCTCACTTGTCTTTCTCCCAGCAGCTGACTTGCTTTCCCACAGGCCTCATGGACATTTGCTCCATGAAAATGTCTCTATCTCAGTACAGTACCCCTCTCACAGACTGATGAAAGGGCGGCTGGGTGTCCTGGCTCAATCTAGACCGAGAGTTAAAGTTGGCTATTTGTTGAGCTTCTTAGAAGGGTGTTTGAATGTGCAAAGTTTTTTTTATTTTGGAGGTCAGAAAGGGGGTTGTATCACTTATCTCTTGTCATAATGATGCTATATATTAAACAGAAAATCCAGTGGCTTCAAATGACCGACTTTATTTAATTCACTAGTTTGTGGTTTAGCTGGGTGGCTCTCCTGGTCTTCCAGGTCTCGTTCATGTGAAAAAGCAGGTCATCTACACAGCTCTGCTGACTTGGGCTGAGCTTGGCAGGGAGGGCAGCTCTTCTGGGCTCTGATAGGCAAGTAGTTGGTTATGGGTGGAAGCAATTTTTTTCATCAGCCAGCAGTGTAACCCAGGCTGTTCTCAGGGCATGGCAGAGGAGCCAAGGGAGTGAGTGGAACTCAGGCTTGGAACTGACATGCTATCACTTCAGCCACAGTCTGCAGACCTGGCCAGCCCAGATTCAAGGGGGTGGGGAGATTCCACTCCTTAATGGGAGGAGCTGAATGTCTCATTACAAAGGGCATAGAAAGGGGCAGAGACTTGGAATTAGTTTTACATTCAGCCTATGACAATGGCCAGTCAATATTTGTTCTTGAGTGACTGCAGAGATAAGGGAGAAAGGACGCTGGAAGGGGCGGCTGATCCATGCCATCCTCTCCTTTCCCCAGGGCAGCCTCAGGGCACAGGCTTGGAACTTCAGCGAGATCGAGGTTAGAGAGTAAAATAAGAGGAGTTAAATTTACAGAGTCTAGATATGGATTTGGAAATAGGGGCGTTCTCCCCTCTGACCCCACATTCCACCTGCACGTACTCTGCCAAAGAACACAGCCAAGCACCCCCCTGGGGTGGAGGGCAGGGCAGGCGGAAGTGGCAGAGCAGGTTCTCCGCGTGTCTCCTGCCCCCGAGGCTCTGACTGGCAAGGGCATCTTGGCAAGGAGGCCAGAGCAGGCCAACTTGAGCAACTTGTCCTTGCCCATGGAAGAGTCCCTAGAGCCCCCCGACTCCCAGAAATGGCCCAGGGAGCCTGGGAGAAGGAAGCTGAGTTCCTGTATGAGCAAGGGGGAGAAGAACTTTGTGGTTTGGGAATCAATATTAATATCACCTTGTTTATATCTATAGGGAAGCTTCTCAGAGAAGGTACACTAGACTTGCTTTCTAAAATATTTGGTGCCCAGGGCATCCATGTGAGTTCTCTGTCCTCGGGTTTCCTCTGGCCGTTTGTTTCTGGCCTGCACTCGTTCTCTGGCTTTTTTCCAGGGCAGGCCTCCAGCGTGAGTTACTAGTTTGACCTCTCAGATACCAAACTTCCTACTTCCTTTCCCAGTTTATGCTCAGCACTGGGCTTCCTGGAGTGGCCTCTCCGCAGAAGGAAAACCTGCAATGGACTCCTGGGGTCTGGCCTGGAAGCCACTCCACTGCACCCCACCCATCCTATTTTGGGCAGCCTCTAAGGTAGTCAACAACAGGAGGACACATTTGTTAAGTGCTTATAAGGGGGTGTTGGGTATCAGTAAGTTAGCAAGAAACAGGAGCCTAAATGTAATAGAAGTTAAGGGCAGTTCAAAATTTGGTTTGGAAATTTCTTTAGTAGCCAAAGGATACAAAGAATTGAAACAGCACATACATTAAATTAATGCTGTGTATTAATGCTATGTATTAAATAGGGATCTGGTTAAATACCTTATGGTAATATAGGCTCACATTTAGAGTATTTACCATCTGCGAGGTGCTATTCTAAGTGCTTTACAAATATTAACCTATTTAATCATAATAGCAATCATTTGAGGTAGATGTATATTATTTTGATCCTTACAGTACACATAGGGAAACTGAGGCACGGGTGGTTAAGTGACGTACCCAAGGTCACATGGTTGGTGGTGACATGGCTGGGGTTCATCTGACTCCAGCGCCTCCAAGCTTGATTTCCATGCTGCACTGCCACCCAACCCGGACAGTGGGGCACAAAGCATCCAAGACATGAGGATAGAGATGAAAACATTTAGTTATAGGAACTGACTTAAAAACAGGTTGCAAAAGAATAAGTATGATTCCAGTTTGGTTCATATATATATAAAAGGGGTCTAGACACATATATACTAGACAGACAGTGACATATCTCTGAAAGTTGGGATTATGGAGGGCTCTCTAGGCCACGCATTCCTGTGTAATTTTAATATTTGAAAAAGAAGTGTTGCTTTAGAAACCAAATAAGACAAAATTTTAAAAAAGAATAACATTTATGCTCACTTTAATTTTTAAAAAGGGAGAACCGATCAATGAAATGCTGACAATGGGCCTCGTTCATATCTCGAGGACCTTGCATAATGCTGTGCCTTCTACCTGGAAGTCCCGCCTTTATGTTGGCCTTACTGACTTATTTTATCTCTAATGTCCAGCTTTTGTCATTTTCCCCAGACACTGTAAGTACACTCTTGCCTTTGTCCTTCTGTATATTACACACACCTCTTTCGATTTATTTATCATCCCATTATGTTGAAATTACTTATTTAATGGTACGCAGTGTGCCTTCCACACGACTCAGCGAGCTCGGTATGGCAAAGTACCTGGAGCAAAGTAAATGTTCAATAAATAATTGTTTTCATTACAGCGAATTCAATACTACTGAGAAAATGACCCCGTTAGCTAGCTCCTCTCCGCTACAAGGCAGGGAGCATTGTTCGGGGTTGGGCTGTATCCTCGGTTCTCAGGAAGCAGAGTTCAACACAGAACGAAGGTAAGAGCGACCTCCTGGGCAGCAGCTCTAAAATGGCAAAGGGCTCAGATGCACTTGGGAATCTCTGACACTCTGATTAAAAATGGCCTCGGCAAGCAGGAAACTGAGAAGGGATCAGAAGAATCCCAAGAAACCACTTAGAGAACTTTCTTGGAGATTTGTTGGTTAAAAAGATATAAACAGAGGAGATAAAAAGAGTCTTGGGACCAAGAATAAAATCAGAGAGTGGTCAAATGCTAAGAATAAACTTGGGAAAGCCGGAGTCTAAAATGAACCAAGTTCTGCAAAGTGTGCCGAAAGCATCTAGAATTTTCACTACATCCAAAGCATGAGGAATGCAAAGGGACAGAACCTGGGCTCGGGCGGCTGGCGGGTGTGCGCATGGCAGGGCGGCAGGAGGGCCTTGCGAGGCTGCTGGGTTCCCGGGGCGAGCGGCTCGGGCAGAGCAGCCGGCAGCCGGCGCACCACAGCTGCGAAGCTCTTTCCTCCCAGGACGAGCCGATACGGAGGACATGCGGTTCACGGCTTCCCAAGGCCATCTCACTTCTGAGGCCTGGACAAAGTCCAGTCCTCGGCCCGTTTGATCGGACAGAGGACCAGTCCCGTCTCTGCCGCCAGGTCAAGCATGTGAGAGCCACAGAAAGTACTGACAAGACATGACATCGCTCCCACCACCAATCACCCTCGGAGGGAAGTGGAGAAGCAATCTCACTCTAGCTAAATGACTTTTTATTTTTAGTCTCTGGTTGCTGTAGTAATTGGTTTCCTTAATTTCCACATATCTTCAAAGCTGGAAGATACATTTGTAAAGCTTAGCCTTAATGCATATATATTTTTTTAAATGTACCTTTGTCCAAAGCCTTAGGATGGGAAAAAACCTGCCTATCCAATTTAGAAGCCCTAATGGGTGTTTTAAACTGTAGCAGGAGCAGTGGAAGCACACATAGATACTGTTATTGTTAATAGCCAGCCTAATTTGTAGCGTCTAAAGTAACTTTTATGCTGTTCGTACTAATTATATTGTGGTTTTTAAAATTGCACAAAATTAGCTTTTTACCACTTTCTGCTTCATAAGAATTACCTAAAAATTACCCAATTTTTAAATCAAAGTCCAAATGGCCATAATTAACTTACTTTATATATACAAACCAGCCCTGTATTCAGTGGGTTAGGGTGAAATTTTCATTGTGTATTATTTAATACACGCATACACATTAATTTAAAATCTCCAGATGTTAATGGAGAATAAAAATGAAATAAAATAGATTCAGTTTCATAAAACAAATTTACTTTTCCCTAATAAGTCCTAGGAAATGAAAACTAATGGACAGCTAATTAACAACCAAGTCATCCTACAGCCGTGATCTATGGCTTTACCTTCCCCAAAAAAGGCACAAGAACAAGGTATTTTACAAATGCATCCAAATGACATTATATCTTCACTTCCTCGCCTATGTTAATATTCATATGCCATTACTTACATTTTCTAAGCTCATCTGGGACAAGTCTTAGGGATTTTAATTAAAAGGCACACTAGAATATCTAGTATAGAATCATTTCAGTCACCAGGCATTTTTGCATATGTAAATAAAGTGCCACCACAGGATTTATTTGCCTTTTCCATCTTGGTTATACTTCCATGTTATAAATCATCGAGTTACAGTTATTCACTATAAATCACTGCCAGGTTATGGAGATGAGATCTTAGAGAGAAAACAAAAGCTCTCCAACTGGTTATTTATCACAGTTCCTTCTGCAGCAGGAACCAAGGTGCTGGGGGTGGGCATGGGGAAGAGAGGGAGCTTTCTCTTCATTCTATTTCCTTTTGCATTTTTGCGGTTATATATGATGTGCTTCATCACTTAGTCAAAAGTATAAACTATTGAACTCTTTAAAGCCACGGCACACCCCTGGGGCTGAGGGCACACATTGTGTAGAGCCTGTTTACTAGGAATCTAGATCTAGACATCTGGCTTTCTGTGTACTTATTAAAAATCTTCCCCTCATGTCTTCTACTCAAATTGTTAACCCTGTAGTCAGCTTTCCCCACAACTCTTTGAAAAGGTTCTCTGGAAAAATCACTTTTTTCGTTTGTTTTTTAGTGGGAGTTTTTGTTGTTTTTTTTGCCTCTCCGTAGCATTTTGCACAACTGATAATTCATTGGCATCCATTCATTCACACTGTCGCTATTCAGTGAGGGTGTAGGTGGCATCGTCCCTGATCTGGGCAGTCTGAGGGACCCAAAGATGAACCAGCTCCCTTCTTCCAAGGCGCTCAGCGTGGGGACAGAAGTTATATCACACTGCGATAGATGACATAACGGAGCCTTTACAGAAACGTGAGGGGAATTCCAAGCAGGCACCCAGCTCAGCCTGGCTGGGGAAGGGGCAAGCGCCAGAAAGCGCCGGCGAGAGCCGGCCGTGCTTGCCGAGGCTCGAAGGGCGCGTGTTCATTGTCTGTGCTTCGGGGAGTGTGTGTTGGTGTACCCAGAGCTCTAACTGCCTCAAGAGTGCCTTGAGTGCAAAGCTTGTCTGGGACCTTCGAGTTACTGAGGCTGGAGACACAGGCAGAGACCAGGCACAGGAAGCCTTGGGTGCCATGTTTGACTCTTACCCAAATGTAATTGGAGCAACACAGGGGTCTTTTTTCATGTAGGATTTTGGGCACATTTGTGATAGTTAGATGTGCGTTTTAGACTGATCGCCGAGAGCCATATGAAGATGCTAAAGAAGGCTGAGATAAGAATCAGGAAGGGTGGGAACCTGTTGCCAGGGGCTGGGAGATGAAAGGCGATGCCTGAACATAAAGAGGAAAGGGTAGAGTTTTAAGATGGACAGCCAACAGGACTTGGCGATGGATCGGATTGGGAGTAAATGATGGAGTGGAAGGAGCTACAATGAAGCCCAGGTTTCTGGTGTTCCCCTTGGGATTCTCTTCTCTGTGGCCTCCATGGGAGACACTACAGGGCAGGAATTAATAGGACAGGTTTCAGAGTGTGAAACATGTGGGTTCAAAAATTGGCTACATTACACATTGGTATACCAATTTTGGAAAAAACTTCTTAACCCCTTTAAGGTTCGGTTTCCAGATGTCAAATGGAAGAAATAATAACACGTACCTCATAAAAGAGTATATGTAGCAAATGTTCAGTAAACACTAGCTGCTATTATTGCTGTTATAATGATTATTTTAATTACTTTTTTGCATAATAAATTAAGGCACTATTAAAGACGATTATATATTATACATATAAAATACTGAAAAATATAACTAGTGTAGTTCAAAAACTCATGAAAACTAATATGACTATTCTACTCACCGAACAATTTAGCATTCCCAAGAATTCTTTCACTAAATTTCCCTTCAATAGGCTGAGGGATTTTGTATTCCTCTATTGCTCTTGAGACTCAAAGACGGCGTTTTCATTGAAAAAAGTAGACCTGCTGCATCTAAACATCTGAATATTTTACTTGAGACATTATTAAGGTTTTGAAAACAAATATATATTGATTTAAAAATTATCTCAAAGTTACAAATTGCAAATTTAGTACACAAATTTTTTTTCACCCCTTAATATTTTAGTGTGTATTTCCTACTAACAAGGAATTTCTGCAACGAAACCACAATATAGCCATCAAAAGCAGGAAATTAACATTAATTCATTACTACCATTTGCTCCTCTGTTCCATCAATTGTCCTAATTACGTTCTCCATAGCAACAGGTCCCATTCAGTATCATGCATTGCATTTAATTGTCATGTCTCTTTCGTGTCCTCCTCTCTGGAACAGTTCTGTCTTTCCTTGACTTTCATGCCATTGACATATTTGAAGATCACCAGTTAATTATTTTTAGATTGCCCTTCAATTTGTATTTATCTGGTATTTGCTCATGAATAGATTCAGGTTATGCATCTTTGGCAGGAATGTCGTAGAAGAGATGCTACGTTCTTATTGTATCCAATCAAGTGACTCATGATTTCATTTGTCCCATGACTGACGGTGTTTACTTGATTAAGATGGTGTCTGCCAGGCTTCTTTGCTGTAAAATTACCACTTTTGCCTTTCAGTTAATAAATGTTTTCTGGGGATGCACCTTGAAGCTATGCTAGCATCCTGTCCCTCATCAAACTTTGTCTATTCATTTATTAATATGTATGAACTCACTGTTTTCCCATTTTATTCAGTGCATTATAATTTGTTACCTAATGTAATTTTGCTGCACAAAATGTCTTAGATTTGGCCTGTGAGAGTCTCTTCAACTTTGTTTTTTGTCCTTACACCATTTTTCCATTAATTTTGAGCACTTTCTTGCTTTCTGGTCCAACAAGATCTTTCATCCCAGCCTGTGCTTTCCTGCCTCAGCCCTGAATCAGCTACTTCCTCAAGGAGCCCTGGTTCATTTTAATGGAAAATGGATTTAGGATGGATTTAGAAACCAAGATTTGGGGCACTGGATGTTCTCGTTAGGGAGTTACTGGTTGCAGGGCCTGAGGTGGACAGCTGGGAACTCACATATGCACAAATAGACACATCTATATTTTGATATCTATGTGCACAGATAGACACATATGCACAGACAGCCACATCGATATTTTGATATTGAAAGCCACGGACTGACATGGATATCTATGAGTTTAATTCAATACTGCTAAGTTCATTCGGTTTTCTCTCCCTCCATATTTGTAACTCCCTTTTCTAACAGTGAGAAACTGGCTTTCATTACTCTTAATAAGTTTACATATTTGATCCATCCCTGTACCTGCAGCCAGTTTCCCCCTGCAGTCCCTCTGACTTTCCATGCTCCAGCCCCCTAGCCAGGCTGCTCCTCTGCAGAGATGCCCTCACCATCCTGCTGGGGGGCCACACTTCATGCCTGGCCTCCTGGTATGGACACACTCTCCACCCCACCCTAATTCTCTATAACCTCATTTGGCCTCCGATACCCCACTCTGGGCAACATGACCCCTTTACCTGGCATAGATATCCACCCTGCTATGTCCCATCCAAGGCGTTGGGACTGAAGAGATCAGGAATAGAAAAGAAGGGAAGGAAGAGAGAAAGAGGCAGAAGGGAAGGTCATCATTATCATGAACATCATTGTCTTTCTTCCTATTTTTGTTATCACTGTGTTCTTTACTAGCTTATCTTCACCCTTGTATCCTTCTAATGTGGGAATTTCCCAAAATCTGCATTAGTAGGAAACAGAGAAATGACTCAGAGCTCAGATTAAGTTATCTGCATAACTGCTTTCTGGCTCTAGAACCTACCTTGGCAAGGTTCTTATTCTCTTTGTGCACCTGTCTCATCTGAAAAAGAAAAGAAAAGAAAAGAAATAATAATGGTACCTAGTTTCAATCCCATCTTTCTAATTTTTGGTAGACATTTCCAAATGAATGGGCTCTCACTAGCTCAGTTTCAAAATGCAAAAATCAGCTCATTTTTCCTCTTTCAAAACTTATTCATCTTCTTAAAGCTCCTATTTCTGTAAATAAATATATTCACTCTGCAAGCATTTATTGAGTGCCTACTATGTAGCAAACATGGTGGCTAACAATCCAGTTATATCTTTTTTTTAAAAAATGTATCTTTTTTAATTTCAGAGAGAGGAAATGAGTGGGAGAGAGAGAGATAGAAACATCAATGATGAGAGAGTCATTGATCGGCTGCCTCCTGCACACCCCCGACTGGGGATCGAGCCCGCAACCCGGACATGTGCCCTGACCGGGAATCGAACCCCGATCGCCTGGATCCTAGGTCAATGCTCAACCACTGAGCCACGCCTGGCCGGGCAATAGTCCAGTTATAAAAGGCAAGGTCTTTGCCCTCAAGATGCTTACAGTCGAGTGAGGGAGGAGTGTGGTAAGCACCCTGATGGGGGTGAAACGGTTGTCCCTTTCCTTCTCTAGGAAGCGCACTACATTCCAAGAGACTAAAGCTTTCTGGGAGAAGGTGATTCTTACGTTAGTCTTGAAGGCAACACAAGAGGTAGCTAGATGGAGAAAAGGGAAAAAGACCTTGAGGCAGAGTGAGCAGCATGCTAGGTACTGGAGACATAACAGTGCCTGGTCCATTCTGAGACCATGGACTTGAAAACAAGGTTGAGAGAGGCCATGGGGAGGGGTGAGGATGGTGTGGGAGGTAATAGGGGTCAGGCCATCAACTGCCAGGGGGCGCAGGTGAGGGGCTTGTGCACTGATTCCCACCATGCCCTTTGTCTCAAATGCCCTTTCTCTTCCCACTTGACTAGTCCAAATCCTATCCATTCTTCTTGGCTTTCACCTTGAAACCTTTCTCACCCGATCCTGAAGTAACCTCTCTCTTTTCTGAACTTTTTAAACAAATACTATCCTAACAATATGTAACATGATGATAATAATGTCTTATATTTGTGGAGTACTTACTGATTTCAGAAACGTTTACCTTTATCACTAACTCTGATTTGCATAATAGAACAAGTATCCTGTCTTTTAGAGCTACCTTGACCCATAAAAATAACTACTGCTATGTCCTGACTCTCTAACTAGACTGAAAACTCTTTCAGGTCAGCAGCTTTGTCTTTGACTTATTTATATCTCTTACAGTGCTTAACATAATACTCATAGGGAATTGGTGCTCAATATGTGTCTTGACTTAATGTTGATGTGAATTTTACTGAATTCATTACATTGTGATTCTTGGTTTTTAGCTAGCATAGTATCAAGTGTTTTATACATTCTCAGAAATGACTTGCAAGTGATATCACTAAGAAATGTAAGAAATGAAATGATTTAACTCTAAGTATGGTATGGGCTCTTTTCTATGAACCATTTAGTACCCTCAACTGAGAGAGAGAGAAAAAAGACACTAATTACTCTTAAAGACTCTAAGGATCCTTTTGAACTTATTTTTGTTGATATGGCTCCAAACAACCTCACATCCTACACATTTCTTGCTTACTGGCTTACTGAATAGTTGCTAGTATCCTGGGTCAGCAAAAGTAACAGTAGCAAAGAGCTTAATCCTGGTGAATCTAATTAATTGCTATGACTCAAAAAAGTAGAGCTGGTAATTGCCCTTTCCTTTCTTATACCTTCCTCACTCTGCAGCACCCCATCCCTTACTCACTCCTAAAAGAATTGCCCTATGAGACTTCCAGCCTATTCTAAAAACCCAGACCCCTCAATAACTATTCCACTACCATATATTCTCCACCTTTCTAGTCTGCAGTGCATTTAATTATTGAACTGCTTGATTTGATTTCTTTTAAACTTGTGTCTTTGCAAGCTCCCTGTGGGTTAGATTGGGGAAGGAGATATGTGCTTTGTAAACTGGAAAGATGCAGTGAACTTGGAAAACTGAGTCAATCATTGATGTATTAGATTTATTGAGGGTCTTCCCTAAGAAGGGCCACTGATGTGTCTTATGGTACTAAACAATACGATGTTGAAAAAAGTAGAATAAAAAATGACGGTTAAAAATCCAAGATCTGGAGGATAATTAAAGGAAATATATAAGAAAAAAACCATTGGAGAATTCAAATGCAGTAGAAACCTGGGCAGCCCGAGTCTTCAGAAACAAGTGCAAATATTAGAAGAAGCATAATGTGCCAGGAAAATCTGTATAAGCTTTGAAATCACTCAGGTCTAGAGTCAAATCTCAACTCTACTGCTTGCTGACTGGATGACGGAAGGTAAATTACTTCTTTGAGCCACAATTTCTGTATCTATAGGTTATGGGAGACTGTGGTTTAACAACTGGCTCATTCAACAAATAAAACCTTGATTTGCAGCTTTTGCCCATTTCCATAAAGTAAATAGTCCCACCATGTCTGATTTCGAGCTACCAACGCAATCTCACTGAACAGAGTTGGGAGGAAATGCACAGTAGTCACACCATTATATAGTATTTTCATCCTGCAAATCCAAGAGGTGTAAATACTTCAAAAGCACAGATTAAATGTGGAGAAATAATTAGGAAGAGATGTTTTGTGTATTATATTTTTAAATATAATTTTAAATCGCAAGTATATAATGTTTAATAATGGTGATTTAATAGCATCTTGCAAAATTTCAGAAAATTTAAGAATCGGTTCAGTCAAGCTCTGTTCAGGCATGTGTTCTAGTGCTGTTGGCTGTGAGTTCAGTGTTAATGAGTTTACAATATATGTCAAATAAAGTGTCTTTAAACAAAAGCACACATAAACAAGGTTATGTATTGATTAGCTGATGAAAACGTTGTGTCCCGAGGCTCACAGGAAGTTAACCCTGTATTTTTCCTTGGAGCAATGGTTCATGGTAACTTTATAGAACATCACTGCTGTGAACACAGAGAGTTGAATTGTATCTGTCTTTTAGGGGGTGACTGGATTGAGACACTTCTGCACTTAGCACATTGCTTGGCACCCAGTAGGAAAGCCCTAAGGGGTTTCTTCTCCTGTTCATCTCGCCTTCCTTGCGCTGGGTAGTGCTACGCTAAACCGGGCAGGCTCACTCAGATGCAACCCGAGGTTATGCAACATTCAAGGCAAGTATTGTTATTGTTGGACGCTCGCCTTCTCCAGAGAGGTGCTTTGGAAATTGCAAGCATCCATCAGTTCACAGTCCTTGAGACAGATGCCTTTGAACTACACAGAGAAAGGTGCTAACAAGAACAACAAAAAAGAACTACATTCAGTCAGTAAGTTGCCTCTCTCCCTAAGGTTCCCCCTGGCTGATAATGGCCAATTTTTCATATTTTTTTCAAGTTACTTTCCTTGAAGGAACTTAGAGTCTCTTCCTGTCCCAGGTCTCAGCATCCTCAGAGCAAAACCTTCTGCCTCTCATTCTCTGTCCTGACTTACATTGTTGACTGTGGGTTGAATTCTCAGTAAGGCTTAGTCCTTTATTTCTTCCAGTAGCCATGTGCCCATCATGATGCCCACCACCGCTGGGGACACAAATGACCCACTTCAAGTTGGAGTCATTTTTTTCCAGTCATGATTAGGATGGATATTATTACTCCATGTTCTTTCTCTTCTTATTAAAGATGACGACTGATCAAATTATGCTACTCCCTGCTTAAATCCCTGAAAGTTTCCCATTACTCATTGCCTAAAACTCACCCTTCTGAATGTGGGATACAGGCCCTGGACGATCTGTCCCTTTCTACCTTTTGAATGTCATCACCTGCGCTTTCTGCTTATTTTCCTTCACCCACATTGGCCTTCTTGCTGCTTCTTGAACTTACAAGCCTGGAGCCTTAGTGTTTCAGGTTCTCACTGGCTGACCTGCAACCACCCAAGATCCTCCCCAGCCGCTCCTGTCAGTCAGGTCTTAGTCCAAATCACCTGTCCCTGAGGTGTCTGTGACCATCCAGTCTGAAGAGTCCTGGCAGTCACCCTGCAACCACCTTGTTTCTTCATTACTTTTGTCCTTTGTCACCACGTGAAATTACTTTGTATTGTGGACTGAATTGTATCCCCCAAATTCATGGTGAAGTCCTAACCTTTAGTTTCTCAGGAGGTGACTGTATTTGAAGATAAGGCTTTTAAACAGGTGATTAAAGTGTGAGGGGAGGTGGTAAAGGGGGTTAAATATATGGTGACAGAAGGAGATGTGACTTTAGGTGGTGAACACACAAAGCACTACACAGATGATGTATCATAGAATTGTCTACTTGAAACCTATATAATTTTACTAACCAATGTCATTCAAAGAAATTTAATAAAAATTTTAAAAATAGGTGATTAAGGTAACTTTCCCACTATGCATTCTAAGTGCATACCCCTAAAAGCCTCAGAAATAAATTGTGCAAATGAATCAGTGTTTATTGCAGAAGACAGAGAATTTTAGCTTTTTGCCAAATTATGACACCCTGGAAACTTCATCCTATCTCTTTTTGGGAAAAAATTAATGTAATAAAAATTTTACCAGTGTTTAAAAATAAAAAGACATGATTTGGATAAAATGAGGCCTTTAAGAGTGGATCCTAATCCAATATGACTGCCATCCTTAAGAGAAGAGATTAGGACAGATATGCAGAAGGGGAGACCATGTGGAGACACCTGAGAAGGCAGGTCAAGGAGACAGGACTCAGATGAAACCAGCCCTGCTGACCCCTTGATCTTGAACTTCTGGCCTCTAGAACTGGAGCAAATACGTTTCTGTTGCTTAAGTCAGCCAGTCTGAGATATGTTGTTATGGCAGCTCTAGCAAACTGACACTCCTGTTTCTTTGTTGTTCTTCTCTTTCCAGAGTTTAAGTTCCATGAAAGCAGGAGCCATATGTCTTATTCACCCTTCTATCCTTAGTGCCTGTAACAATCCTCAGCACCTAGTAGGCTCCTTATAAATATTTTGTAACCGATTGAACGATGCAGACAGGGACTCGAGCCTTTGTTGTTTAAATTATCTTTGGCTATGCAAATATTCTCATTATTCATTCAGCTGAAAAACAAACCTCTTGCTTAAAGAATCGCTTACTAACTTAGTCACAAGTGCCGGAGCTTAGACCGTCTCACCGCATTTTTCACAATTCTGGCTCATTAACCCTCCAGCTCTTCAACGCCCTCTCCTCTCAGTCCCTCTCTGTTTGTAGACACCTTTAGCCTCAGCCCTGCGCCTTCCTCTCGAGCCCTGTGTGCCCGCTGGGAAGCTGGTACCATGGGTGGCTTCCCTTGCCCGAGCCTGCCCCGAAGCCCTGGTGCCAGCGATGGGAACGGGCACCGCAGGGACAGGCCGAGCTCCCAGCAGCTGCAGATGAAGCGCAGCCTCGGGCTCTCGCTTCCTGGCAGAGGGAGCGGGAATTGCTGGAAACTCGTACCCCACCCGCACTCTCCTAAGCGGCTTCAAACATCGACTGTGGCCTGGTGCCCCCCGGGCCGTGGGTGCAGTTCCTGGAATGCCACCCGCCTGATGGGCTGATCCGGTTTGCCCCCCGCAGCTCTCTGCTCTGCCTGTGGGACCTGAGCCCCGCCACCGCCTCCCTGGGCTCCCAGGGCAGCTTTCTGGGGCCAGCCAGTGGGTGCGTGAGAAAGCAGGGAGAGAAAAATGTCAGGGTCTTGGCTCAGCCGGGGCCCAGCCCCCACGCGGGGCCCTCTCCACGCTCCCTGCTCTCCTGGCCTCTGGTTAGAGCCCGGGTGGCAGTGGCTTCGCATGTTTGCTGGACTCCGGGTGCCTTGCTTTCCTGTGTTTCATCTTAGAATCCTACCCATGTGCCTGAAAGTAGTCCTTTTATTGACGTTTTTTCGACTCAACAATCTGATGGTGAGTTCTGTTTCCTGCCCAGATATAGGCTTTATGTAAATTTTTGACCCGTGTTTAGGGATGATGTAGCTTTTGGGTCCTCGTGCCAGCAGCTTTGGAGCTAATCAGGGGCGTGGGGCGCAGGCTCCAGCCGCCGTGGTCGTGTTGAGGGACCGCCTGCGTCCCGGTGCATGTGGTGCAAGCCCCCTACTTGGTTGCTCTGCCGCCTTTCACTGTTGCTGCACCGTTGCCACTGCTCCTGGTGAAGCAAGCGCAGGGTTGGTGGGAACATAATCAGGGGCAGAAATAACATGTGCCCGGGCTGGATGTGGCAGAGTGGAGGTGCCCGGCAGCAAGGGAAGGGCCTGGGGGGAAGCTGAGCTGCACTGTGGCCATTCGGGAAGATGCTTGTGGAGTTAGGCTACGCTGTGCTCACAGGAGCAGCAGAGTCCACGGCTTCCCAGAGTGGTGCATTTGCTTACTGTCTGTCTTTCTGTACTGAGAGACATTCTGGTGGTTTAATTTACTAGAATCACTCGCGTTTGGAACCAGACTGCTGTGGGTATAAGATTTTTCACAAGGTGTCTGCTTTGTTTTTCATCACATTGGTGGTGGTGGTGGTGGTGTGTCTGGTGGAACGTCCATGTTATTTTAATGGCTCTTGAGATTCTAGATGCCATAAGCTTAGAAAAGAAGGCGGCAGCCGGGGAAGACCAAGTTACGCAGGAGAGAAGAGGGAGAGAAGGTGTAGCGAAGTGGTGCACGGGCCCAGGGAAGACGATGTCAGCGGCGCTTCTATGAGGTGCACCGGTCAGACACCGAGAGGGACAGTTGTGTGTGTGTTAACTTTGGGTTGTTAGTCCTCAGGGCTTGTTTCATAATTTGGAAAAACCAGTGCAGTCTGATATATTTGAACAGATACTTCTGTAAATCATATTTTTTCCAGAATGAAGTCCTACGTAAAATTTAACATTGAAGTTCATATAACTTAATTTTCAGATACGATAACATATATATGTCATGACTTTGTTAAATGAACATTTGTTAAGTGGAGTACAGGGTGAATTGAGGTTCAACAGACCACAAAAGAAATTGCAGTGAATTATTATTCACTGGTCCTGGGGGAAGTACACGGCATCCCTCAAGGAGCCACATGGGGAGGTAAAGGCAGGGTGCAGACAGAGCGAGACAAGACCTGGGCACTTGCCTTTATTAGGGCCCACGAGTGGAGTGCTTGGGGTTCCTGGGCTGAGGCTGAATCGATCACTTCAAACCAAAAGAGCAGGGTTTTGGTAAGCCCCACAGGGGTCCCATCTAAGGGGTGCATAAGGCGTACAGGTGCTGGGAGGCTGGGGAGACTTGATCACAAGGGCTGTTGGGGAGGACATATCAGGGACTTACATTTGCTTGTGACCCTGTGGGCTGCTATCCAGGGCATGCACTGGCATGAGGGGCTGGCGTCAATTTTAGGTCCCTGCAGGCCACTTGACCAAATAAAATAGATGCCAAGGTAGCAATACCATGGAGTAGCTTAGCTAAATTCTCGACAAAATAACATATATGTAACACATAAATATAACATACTCGCTCAGTAATCATAGTCATTACTGGAATTTGAGGAGGCTTGCAAGAAACTGGTAAGATGAAGGAAAACCTGAAAAAGTCTGGTCCAGGAAGGTGTGGCATATCACCAACACAAGCTCGTAGTGCTTACAGAAAGGGCACTTACACCATACTCTTAATGCTTATCTTTATTATGAAAGTGTTTCCAAAGTAAAATGATCCTCATCATAACAATTGCGTCCAGAGATCATGAATGAATAATTATATTTTCATATAAAATTCAGCAAAACACAATAACAGTACATAAGAGAATTCTATTGGCTAACAGTACACCATTCCATTTTAACAGAGATGCTCAAGCACTGAATTGTCCTAAGAAAAAAGTAAGATTTTGTCACCTATCCTAGTTCTCACTGCAAGCTGAAAAATACCAAATCCAAAACTAACCACCTCCCCCTTGCATGACAACAAATGGCTATGGCAGTAACTCTGTGGGCAAACACAGAGCTGGTGGGAATCATGAGCTAGCGGCATTATAAAACTTTTGGAAATCGAACTCGGACGGTGTTTTCCATGTTTAAAGTTAAAGTTCCAGAATCACCACATAACTGTTCCTATGACAGAGCTAATTTCTTTTTGTCAACTCATCTTTAAAAACCCCTAATTTTTAAAGGGCAGTTATACAATGACAATTTAAAACATTACTGTAGATCTAAATAAAAAAATTATCTCTATAAAGTCAATTCTTCCCCCCACTGAACATAGGAATCATGCCACCAGCTGTTGTTCCTGGTTTCCAGGCCATGCAAAATACACCAAAGCAGGAAGCCAAGCTTTCATGGACCGTGTTAAGGAAAACAGGCTGATGTGCACACAACATTTTAAGAAAAATGGCATCAGGCAGAGAAGGAAGTGTGGGTACAACTGACCCAAAGTGCACTGGGAAATTGATAGCAGAAAAGTGACAATATTCTGGCTTCTGTTTTATCAAGAATTCCAGGAGGCTTAAGGGAATGTGAGTGAATGAGATCAATTACACAGATTTTAGGCTAACGGTCCCCTCGCATCACTTCCCGTGCAAACTGAGAATGCCTAGTCTTGTGGAGACACCGTACGACATGTCATCTGGCCACACATGTTTTTTTATTTCTTTGATCTGATGAGGTCTTAGCTTGTGTACCTTTCAAAGGCTTCAGTTTTGACTTAAAGTTGGATATACCCAGAAAAGACCAAGGTTCTCCTTTGGGTGTTTGCAGATCTTAACAGTTACTTATGATGTTTTATGTTCTTTAATACAATGTTCTCCATGAAAGCCAGCATCAGGTATGCTCCCTCGGAGTATGTATTAGAAGAGTTCAAAAGCATAGAGCGGACAAGTGGACAGGCCTCCTCAGTATCTACTGAGCGCCCCCTAGGGGAGAGTAGGGGCCCTGCGTGCAAAGGCAAACGGCAGGGCTCTCTTCTGGACTATTACTATGAAGAACTAAAAGGTGGCCACGGTGAAACAGGGCTAATTACTATTTGGTAATTTGAGAATGGCACAGTTTCATGTTACCAAGAGAAATTTAAGTTGACTCTGGGGACAACAATATCTTTATTAAAAACATATCTTGCTGCATTTTGCATGACTTCAAGGACCCTTTGATTATTACAAGTATTCTTCCATGGACAGAAGGCTAGACAGCAAATGCAATAACTAGAGCTAACTGCATTTTCTCTTTCCATACAAGTTACTTAGAGACTGAAAGTGCCTTGTCATCACTGAAAGTGCCTTTATCATCAGGCTGACTTTGACCTGATCTTTTCTTATTTGAATGTTAGAAACATTTCAGGGCTATCATTATTTATCAACAAAGCAGGAATCAGCCAAAGACAACAAAACAAAACAGTAAGCTAATTGGAAACTTAGACCTCAAATAGCACATAAAATGTAAACATATAACCTTTTATTCCCAAAGGATTTCTTGAACCTCTCTGGACATAACGGCATCATCACACATACTGATAAACAGAATCTTTTAACACCTTTGGAATTATTCTGCATACTTTTTATACTTAAAATTAAGAAAAAATATTCAGGCATCTTTGGCGTCAACATTTCCAAGAAAGGGATAAAAATAACTATCAATAAAAAAATCACGAATAGATCGGGAACCATCATAGGTGTTCATAAAGACCTTTGTGGAAAGTTCTTTTGGAAAGACTCAGGTAAGCTGAAATAAAATCTCATTTTTTACTTCTACACAAGGGGAAAGCATTCAATTTGCTCAAATTCAGGTTCTATCACATATATATACTCAGAACGGAAAGTTTGGCAATAGAACTGGACGTTGTGAGGTTCACCAAGTGATCTGATCTTATCTCACTGAAGAGTTCTCTCACCCAACCACTTGCTTTCTTGGAGAGCCAGCCTTTCTTCCTAGTTCATCTTCGTCAGGTGTGTTTCATTATTTGATGGCACCTCAGAACACCATTATCTAGCAGCCTAGCAGGAGTCAGATGTTAATAAAATTGTAGGGTTGAAGCAGCAATCATATGCATTTTTTCCAACATACAGTTTAATAATCCAAAATACTGATAGTTATTCCCTTATTCTCAACATTCATATGACTCAGTTTAGAAATGAAAACTGTATTTGGCTTATCTGCTGACCTTAGGCCTCTATGATCTTGATTCTGCAATATTTAGCTCTGAGGCTAAGAGACAAAAGATTCTACGACTCTCAGCTGTGTGAGTAGCATGAACGGGAGGTTGAAGGAAAGGCAGGAAGTTTCTATTGTACATAGTGAATGGTTTTTATGAAAAGAATATCGATAAGGATGAGTCGGTGATATTTTGGTTTTGTCACATTTTTGAAGAAACATACAGATACATACACAGATCACACATTTATATCATTTATTGACCCAAGGCCAAATTCTACTCAATTTTCTACTTTCCCCCCCACTAAGAGATCTAGAAGAGCTATAACATTAGAGAATAAAAGATACTTTTTCTAGATTCCTTCCTACACACCCTTAGTACCCTGGGAAAGTCTGAATGTGACCAGGAGGAAGGAGATATCAGCACAGGCTAAGTTAATTAATGGGCAACAACACTCTCACTAACCTACAGTGGAATTTACAAACTACGCTTCCCACAGGATGGCCTAGCACTGGTAGGGGGTATTTTTGTCACTCAGCCTTATCAGGCCACCACCGGAGAGCAGCACACAGAGATGTATTATCCTTCACCTCGAGAGGCCTACAAACACCATTTTGATTCTTCAAAAAGAACTCTTTGTCCTAAAATGTAAAATGAAATAAAAACCTGTAGATCCATTGAGGACTTTGTTAAATTGATGCCATCGGTCAGAGAGGCTCTAAGTACTCCCAGTCCTCCCTCTAAGTGACTTCTGGGAAAAACAAAAGCTTGTCTAGGTTTGCCTTTGCTAAGGACAGACTCAATTTACTTCATTTTATGCAACTCTAAGTTAATAATTTATAAGCTGATCTTTTGAAATTGTTCTTCTGTACTAAAGAGTGTCGGGTAATCTATATTTGAACATACTGTGGTTCTCTGGTTTATTTCACCCACGGAAAGGACTTGCCCTACCACTGGATACAATCCTCTTCTCTTTCATATTTTAGTTGATAAGAAAAGAAATTTTCACCTTCTCTAAATTTTTCACCTATAACACGCTTGTTGTTACTTTTTATTTACCTGCATCTCAGCAGATGTTCAGATGACTAACAAGTACTTTTGATGTTTTATGATTGGCCTTACAAAGTCAAACCATCCTCAGATTACACCTTAGACATATCTCTCTTTTGTGAAATAAAATAATAAGGTTTTACACGAAGAATTAGTTGCACTGTGTTTCAATAAACAGGCAGATATATTTCCAAGCCTCTTGAGTTATTACTGTGAACTAAACCAGAAACATGCTATTTTGTAACTAGGTGGGGAAAGATTTAATATTACAGTGTGAGGTTTTTGTTTGGGACTATTCTTTGTACTACAGGTTGTAAATTGTGAACACAAAGCTTTAATTTTTTTTTTTTTTTAATGGATCTGAATGTGAATGGTTCTGAACAGCATGTGCACTCTCTAGTATTTGCTGTTGTCTGCACTGTGCCAGATTCACACATTTATGTCACTGCATTGTGGTTTTCAACTCTTGTTTTACATGATGGTCTTTTTTATTTATTATAGTAAGTATCTGTAATACTTTTTTATTCCCTCTTACTAAAAGTTGGAAGAAAGGAGATAAAATCTTTGGTTATGTGTATGGTTTTCTTATCTATAAGTAAATAACACTGCTGTCTAGGGGACAATGGAAACTTATTTTTCAGTAGTTTTTCTCATTGCCAATATTGTCATTGTCCAGTCTAATTTTTGCTTTTCTGGCTTCCTTTGAGTAAAAATTCCTGTAAAGCGAACAAATCTTCAAAGAAGCAAACGAAAGGACTCAGAGTGCAACACTGCTTGAGTAACAGGGAAGTCATTCTGAGTTATGTTTAGGGAGAAAAGACAATGGGTAAAAGAGTCTTTTTCCCACTGCCTTTATTTTGCTCAGAAAAATAAAAACATCAAAATCAAACACTAGATACGGCACTTTCTTTGAAAGATGGTGAAATAAAGTGCTTTGCACTAGAGGTGACCTTTGCCAACTCTTGAAACTCTCTTTTTTTTGTCCCAAAATATACTTGGCTTCTTTTTTTTTCATGACATAACACAAGACTGCGCTAATTACGGGGGCAGTGGTAGAATCTGGCTGCAATCAGCTGCTCTCTTTATGCTAGTCTCAGGTCACGAAACAAATGCCACACAGTCAGAGTGTTTTCTTTGTAACTATGACCTTCAGCAAATGTCTTCCTTTAGAGCCAGAGCATTGACCTCATAACAGAGAACAGAAAGATCTCTGTAACCTACAAGGTGAGTCCCCAACTAGCTACAACACTCACTGAAGAAGTCCTGGTTATGTGCACAAGAAATGAAGTCTATTCCAAAGCCATTTAATACAAAACAATTTTTAAAAGCCCTCCAATAACTATACTCTTTCATTTGAACTGCTCAATGACCATGAAGAGTGACAATTAAAAAACCTAGCTCGTCCTATTTAAACTATCTGCTGGGGGAATGGTCACTGAGATCGGGCACTGACACAAAGAAAGCAAACCTATTTGGAAGTGTACAGGAATCTTGCGCTGGCTTCTGCTTGCTCTAAGAGAAATTAAGCTGATGCTCCTAGCAGACGGGGCTACAGCAATAGAAAGGGGTTGAAGCAGATGGAGCATCTCCCTCAATGTCATGAACCCAGGGAGTAAAAGGAATGAGGAAACCCTCTTTTGTCCACAGATTTACAAACAAATACAAAAAAATAAATAATATTCTAAGACAATACAAATGCAAATATTGTTCCCTTGTGTCAATTACATACAGCATGCCTACGTATAGAGAATGATAATTCTTCATTCACAGACGGGACATATGGCAGAGCACTATTCAAAATGCTTTGAGAATCCTAATTTTTGTTTCTGGTGCTGAGATATCATGAAAGGAACTGCATTTGCAACTTATTAAATACTTCCAGGAACAAATAGTTCACTTTGTTCTGGACTTGTAGTTTTCGTAATTAATCATCCACGGAGCACGGGCCGGTCAGGAGGTACCCGTTGGTGCCACTGGTTCCATTGGTGGTGGTGGCAGTGTGGGATTTCTTCCCTGCAGGTTCCGAGTCCTCCTCATCTGAGCTGGACTCAATGTCACTTCGATCATCCTTGGACACCTGTGGAATGCAACACAGTGAGTGTAACCAGCTCCTAAGGAATCATTCAGGTATCGCATGCTCAGAATCACATGCAATTGTCATACATGAAGAAAAACAGATCCAAGTGTTAAAAAACCAAAAAAGATAAAAACTTTGCCATAGTAAGAGATCCCCTTTACTGGAGATATACATTTTGGGTGACAAAGTCAATTGTCAAGGAACGTAGGTAGATTTAGGTATCACAGCAGGCTAGATATGCTGACCTCTTGATGTCTGGATTGAATGTACTAGACCATGAATCCCACTTTCTCCGGCAAAGTGGCCTACTGTACTACTGGAGTGGCATTAAAGGAATTTGGTACAAACGACTCAACTTACATTCTGATGATCGCATTATCCTTGAGAATCATTTGAAGTCAGCTCTCAATGAGCTACACTAACGGAGATATTCACTAACTCGGATCATCAAAACATCATTCTTATTTGGCTTTGTAATGCATTGTTTCATGATTTAATTTGGTTTTCTTTTCTGTCTGCTAGAATTAAGTAGAAATTTTGTTTTATATACTACATCATAACTAATGGTAGTAGGAAGCATTTTGAGAACCTGCTGGGTCGGGTTTAGTTTTAAATATTTCCAAAGGAAAAGCTACTGACGGAATCTGCACAAATTGGTTCCCATCATTCCAGGGTTCTTCAGTTCTCCAGTCAGTCTCATTAAGTAATGACGATGGTCACAAAAGACACCAGATAGGAATCTATACATTACCATAAAGAATGAAAAAAAAAAATAAAAAATCAGGCTGTCCAGCAAGGAAGTGATTTAGGGAGAAATTTAGGAAATACTCTGCTACTTTTAATATTAAAACAGTTGGAATCTCCTACTCTGTAAGTCTAAATTATGGTAAGCATTTTACCCAAAAGACCTTAAGAACTTTGAGTAACTGAACACCATTTACTTGCTTCCTAAGTGGGGTGGCAATAGGGACTGGTGGCCTGGCTTCATAGAAATTTCCCCACCTGGTCACCTGTGATTCTCTAGGGGGTGGGCTGGGGAGGTTGGCAAAGTCTCCTGGGAAGTATATCAGAATTAACTGGGGGATTTTTCATATCATGTCCTCTCTGTGCCACCACTACTCCCCAAATTGAGAACTCTGGGTCCCAGTGCCCTTCCAAGTGGGAAGCCACTGTTACTGAGAGAATGTCAGCTCTGTTAGGCAGGAGGGGCTAGAGATGACAGTAAATAGCATAAAAATGAACTTCACTCCAATGCCCCTTGAGATGATGCTAATTCACAAGGACCATCTCCAAGAAGATTAAGATACTGAAACATCAAAACAGCTAGATTATAAGGATACTTTAGCTTAATGAAACACAGCTCACAAAGACGGCATTATAGTAGGGCTCCACTACATTTAGAAATCCATTAGTCATAAATTAAGCTGCTAATAGGAAAGAAAACTCCAGTTTCAGAAAGTGATTAATTTACATTTGCATGATTAGTAAGATTATTTTTAATTACATTTGGCAAAAAAATCTATAGTTATGTTACCTTCAAAGAAAGAAACAATTTCCAACGTCTCAAAATAATCCACAAAAAATTGAGTCCATAACCTATGCCCATGAATCTTACTGTCTTAGGTGAGCAGTAATGGCAATTAAAATATCATGAAGCCTGAGATCTGGAATAAGATTAATGATCATGTCTTCATAAAGTTGAATAAATAAGTTGGAGAGAAGACAGTACATTTGGTGGAAACAGCAATGCAGTAAGGAAGGAAGTAACCTACTCCGTGGCATCCTTGTATCTTCAGTTATTCTCTCCTACTGACAGTATTGTGCATGTTGAATTAATTTGTATCCCAATGAGAATAGGAGCATTTTAAAAACAGAAATACATACTCGCTTTAAAGAGTAAGAGGCCACAGAGAAAAAAATATTTTGCCTTTAAACAATGTATTGATCAAAATATTTTGGATTTATAAAATAAGAGCTGACACTGAGCACTGCTTCATAGAGTATGACCAGGTGTCCCAAGCGCCTCTATGGAAGGGTCAGCTCTGTTTTCCTCGCTGAGGACAAGGTGGTTAGTTAAGGGCTGCCTTGTGGTCTAGGGCACCTTAGGCAAAGGAGCTCATGCTCAGTACTCCATTCTGGACCGTGCTGCTCCTCTCCCCAACTTAGTTCTATTACTCCTACTTCACTTTTGGCCTATTTCTGTTTTTTGGCCAACATGTTAAACACTGATGAGAAAAATTCCTCTCCTTCTCTGTGGGGTCATGCAAAGTTTAGCAGAATGCAAGCTCATACAGAAGGGCATTAACGGAGCTGTCCCCAGTGTCCCTCTGCAGCTGGTGGGAGCCATACCTCAGTTAGAGCCTCCAGCCAGTGCAAACAGATTAGACAGAACAATATGCATGGAAACAAAAGCATCTGAGTGCCCCTCCAACAGGCAGGCTAATGTGGCACCCAGGACCATGACAGAGAGAGACTTGTGAGAAACTTACATGTAAAGGGTTCCACTTCCCAGCCTTCCAGGGTGGCAGAAGGAGAACAAACAATGAAAATAAGAAAATATCATAGAGAACTTTCTAGAAAGTCACTGCTGTACATAGAGGGGTTGGGGCGCAAGAAGCTTCATTCCAATCAGCCTGAGTCCATTTTTTTAACCAAAGAGATTCAACTAAATTTTATTGGTAAAGGCATAAATGGGCATCCTGGATCAAGCAACCCTTCTCGTAAAAGGGAAGAAGTTACTAATTTCTGTTCAGTATTAAGTATAATCAGGGAAGGACCAAGGGAGACAGAAAGAGGGAGAGAAAGAACACAACAAATAATATATCATTAAATCTAAAATTATAAATGAAGAACATTGTCAGTAAAGCAATGTTACAACTTAAAAAGTGAACTAAGTAGACGACAATAAAAATTTTGGGTGTGTGTTTTTATGAAGTTATGCTCACTCTGGGGAAAAATATCCGTTTTGATGACATTTGAAATAATAAATAATGTTCTTGTTGATTTGGAGCAATCAAGAAACATAATTATCTGGGACATATTAGAAATGGTGAATTTTATCTTACCTTGCCCTTTGAAATAGCTTTGCAAGCTATTTTTACAATCAAGTAAGACCAGAAGCAGTTCAAGCCTTGTATTAGCAACAGCAGTAGGTTGAAAACCCACCAGGAAGGGTAAGGTCCAACAATCTCCCAGCTTTCAAACAGTGTGGAGTTCAACACCCTAAGATAAAGGAGAAAGGCATCATTGAACACAACGTTTCACTTTGCCTGCAAAGAAACTCTAGGACCTGCACAGAAGCAGAGTCAACAATATTCACTAACCACTCCCTCCCTGCAAGGCTGACCTGGTATTTCGAAGAGTCATCACCTGAACTATGCCCCTGGTGGCCAACACTCATTTCGATTCTAGTTTTAATAGTGTATTTATGCCCCCCCTTGACTTTTGTCATCGTTTCTTCCATTAATTTCCATTAAGTTTTTAGTTGTGATTCTACCTCTGATTGCTAAAGGGCTTTTGAAGTTTCTTTTGGTCTTCAAATAAGGGAGGAACACCACTCAATAACATTACACTGCAAGAAAAAAGGGTAAATTAATCCCAAAAACACTAGTTATGTTTAAACCATATGCCTAGTACAGTGGGAGCTAGAACACACTTCAGACCTATCTCTTGTCCTCGAGTGGTTTACAGTCTAGTAGGGGAGCCCCTAGAGGGTTCTTCATTCTGTAAGCCTTCCCCTTGAAAGAATTGACAATTGAAAGATATCATTTTGAAGTGATGCCTTGAGATGAGTACTGGAAGAATCTTAAAAAGTTATTAGAGTATAATGAATGTACTTAGTTTTAAGAGTGTGTACTCGAGGTAGGCAAAAGTATTTGAGGCAACTGGTTCTCTCTGTAATCCACCAGCAGGACCAGAACGGAGCAGCCACCTGGGCAGGTGCCCGAGAGCTGGTTTCAGTGTCTGGCTCTCCTCCCTGCTGGAAACTGACTCCTGCCTTCTGGATTCCGATTGCCGCCACAGAGAAGAACACTGCCCACAGAATTTTGGAATCCCTTGCATTTCCTCTTTAACTTACTGTAGGGCTGGTTCTTCAATCTCAGAGTGTTGATAAAACTCATCTAAGTGCATTTCCCCCATCTGCCACTGCAGTGCTTTGCTGGGGCCCCATAGGAGATGTTAGGTGGACCACACTTAGTGGCTAAGGAGGAGGGATGGAAAACTCTTGAATTTAAGACACAAACCACTCATACAAGAACAGCAGGCAGACATGCAGATAATTTTCATAAAACAAAGAGTGTAATGAGTGCTTTGAGAGAGGTTAAGGAAAGTATGAATCCACACAAAAACCCCCACTTATTGCAGTTGGGATAAGAGATAAAGAAAAAAGAAGAATGAATAATATAAATAGGGTCCCTATCCCCAATTTCATCCTAAGAACTCTAACCCTGTCACACTAGTTGTTTCTCAAAAACAATACATATGGATATTAAAATCCTAAAATAACAGTATGAGATTGAATTTGACAATTCACTGAAAGTTTATTACTCTATGCTATAGTAGTATTCATTCTGCCAGAGGGGGACCAATATTAGGAAATCTATTAATATAATGTGTCATACATCCATAGACCAAATCAGTACAAACCTACTTATTTCAATAGCAATAAGAGACATTTGCTGATGTTCAACTCTACATTGCTGATATTTAAAATTTAGGACTCAAAGAATTTATTTAATATCACTTTTAAGCAACTCAAATCACCAGTTATCATACTTAAAAAAACATCAATTTTTTGCCCCTATAATCAGGAACAAACCACAAACAGCCAACATCACCATTATTATTTAACACTTTTCTAGAAGCTCTGGCCAGTGAGTATGGTAGAAAGTCAAAGACTTCATTTCAAATATGTAGACATTAAATCTTTGTAACTATTTTAAAAACAGCGAACAATCAAAATTTCCAGTATCAGAAAATGGACAAAAAATTTAATTTTCATTCTTAATACAGAGATTATGAAGTCATCATCTTAAGTATTAAATGTTTCAAGAGTTTCTTATGATAGAGAAAAATACATATCATCTCAACTCCATAAAATACACATATGTGCACATGTACATGCAAAAAAGGGAATGAATGATACATCCTGGAAAGGAATTAATCAGAAGCATTATAGGCTTCCTTTGATGGATTAGAGATTGTGTATATTTTCCTTGTTACATTCTATTTTCCAAATCCATGCCAAATAATTCAGAAAAAGTACAAATCATTTGTAAAAAGGCGTAAATCAGGATAATGCCTATATCCTTGCCTTGTGCATTAGAACAATGATTTTACTTCAGAACTACCTCTGCTTCTTGGAATGCTATTCATTTGGATATCAGAGAGAAATCAGTTTAATTTGAACAGAAAGAGGCCCTGTAGAAACAGCAACAATGCCTGGATTACGCTCTTTATTATAGATCAGCCTTTGCTGGATTACAGCTTGAGGACCTTCCTCACCAGTACAGTCTGCTTGGCTTAACTGGAGCAGGGAGTCACGCAGTCGCTGGTGACATGGCATCACATTAATCTCTGCAATGCTGCATCAGAATTCACAGCCTTGGCCATGACAATCTGTGGTGCGTCTGAGGTGCAGCTCAAAAGTAATGAGGTTTCTTAGAAAATTGAGTTGGTGGCCTGCAGAGACATATAATCAGTGCACTGAATGGATATGTCTCTTAGTGCAAAGTTTGGTAAGAAAAACAATGTATTTGGAATTTAGACTGGGAGAGATCATTATGCACCTGGGCCTGAAATGAACCCAGGAAACAGGGCCTTTTTTTAAGCCACAGAATATTATGGATATAACTGTTTCCCCCTTTTTGGGAGCAGGTTATTAAAATGGTGATTACAGAATTTTATCATTTCTCAGAGGTTAGGGTTAGGAGTATGTACCTTAATGATGCTGTTGCAAAGCTCTGGTACCAGAGTTCTGAATAAAGGGTTATTCTGAGGGAGGATTTCTGGGAGGGGTCATGAGAGAGGCTCCTAGATGCTGGAAACATCCTATAGCTTAATCCAGATGGTGATTATATGGAGCATACAAATGCAAACATTTACAAAGGTAAAAATGTAGGAAGCTATACAATGAAAGATTTGTGCACTATATTGTATATGTGAATTATGCCTCAATAAAATAAAATGGCAAAAAGTACTTTGTGGG
Source organism: Miniopterus natalensis (assembly GCF_054644295.1). Lineage (NCBI taxonomy): Eukaryota > Metazoa > Chordata > Mammalia > Chiroptera > Miniopteridae > Miniopterus > Miniopterus natalensis. Next base: position 43,399,238 of record NC_142088.1, read on the forward strand.
CCAAACACAGCCAGTTTGCAACCTTTCGTTTGAATAATTACTGTATCAGTGTCCCTCCCCGCAATACTCTAGGCTCACAATGTGGCTCCTAAGAACACAGACACCACCGCCCCCCTGCCAATAGTTAGCCTACAGCATCAAACCTCCTACAGCTGCTCAAGTAAAAAGTGGTGGAGAGCTTGGAGGTATAGACACCATTAATGCTGGGCTCACTTAGCCACTAGGTGGCACATTATGCATGTACAAGGCATGCTCCACGAGGTCTGTTCTGCCAGAACCTTCAGCCAGACAGAGTGTGGGCCCAGCACAGAAATCACTTGATCTTCAGGTTACACCCTCCCTTCTAAGAATCCTGTCTAACAATGGAATGGAAGGCTCCAGTGCGCACTTCTTTCTTCCTGCAGGATTCTGGAAAGAAATGGATGCCTGAAGGGCAAAGCTGAGCTCCTTGCAATTCACTGGTGACCTGCAGATGCACCTGTTACCACCCCCAAGGGCTGAGTTAAAATAACCTTGATGGGTTATTTTAACGGATGTTTAATGAATCATAAGAATTTAATCTGACTATGCCCTATAGTTACTTCCTCTCGTGCTTACCTTTTATGGATGCTTCATCTTAAATTTGATGATCACAGAATTATTATACAGGCTATACAAGGCGGGGGGACGGAGGATGGGGGGATGCACACATTCGTGCAGAAAAGTTTGCAACCTTTTCTTTTTAAGCAAAGAAAACACAGTCTCATTTTCATATGAGATTTAAGGCCTCGCTCGTTTACGTTCTAAGCATCAATGTTGCACCTGCTCTCCCTTTAAGCCTCAGGGTTCCGGGAGTCTCAGTGTCATACAGCACAGTGTAAAAGGATCTTCAGTGGCACCTCATTCAGAAATGGTACAGCCAGAGCTTAATTCTTCATCCTTGTCATGACTGTCCGCTCAGAGTTTAACCTGACAGTCTTTACTACACAACATTAGATGAACAGTCTCACCTTCAGTGGATGTTTATGATGGGACCATGGCCCGAGACAAACACAAACTCCCTACGCCCTTTCTCCCCTCTACCCCCACCAAGGACCTCCCTCTGAGCCTTGGGTTGTGTATTTCTGGAATGATCTATATAAAAACCATAGTAATAATGAGATTCATATCAAATACCAAAGAGAGCCAAGAGATAGGGTCAGGTGTCACTTTGAGGAGCACTGCACAATGCCAGGGAGGGTGCGTTAAAAAGAAAAATTTGCTTTGCGGTCAAAATTAGGGTGTCCTTTACTTCAGGGTTTTTGAACGGTCTTCACTTTGCTTTCCCAGACAAACCTCAATATATTTCATGATGTGTTTTTCTCCGACATATATTTTCAGTTGCTCTACACACAACGTAATTGAAAAGTAGGTTCTACCTAAAGATTACTGATAATCTCCTGGCATGTTTTGTTCTTTTAAAAGTAAATGCTGATAGAAAAGCATTTAAAATGTACTCTGAACAGAAACCACTTAACACCCGATAAAGAATCAGTTAATTAATCCACTGTTAGAGCAACTGTCTTTGTCCTGGTTTTCTAAGGTAATAAAAGCTCCAAGACTAAAGCATATTTCAGTCAAGGGTTGGGTAGTCCAGGTTTCAGCCTTTGGTAAAGGCTGAAAACCAAGCTTGCAACACTCTTTTAACAAGATGGCCCCTAATCTCTGAGAAAGGGTAAAATTCCACAATCACCATTTTAATACCCACCCCCCCCCACAAAAAAGCAGGGACAGTTATATCCATAATATTCTGTGTCTTAAAAAAAGACTGAAGCCTACTGGGCAGGTAGGAATCTAAGAGACACTGAGACTCTGGATGCACCCTTCCAGTTTTCTAAGAGTATAAGCCATCCTCACACCCTCAGAGGGGCAGACGGAGGGCCAGGCTCTGCGGCCTCCCCAAACCCGAATGCCCTTCCCTGAAGGGCTGCTTTCGGCTCTCATTCTCTGTAGGAACCATTCCTAACAAGGCTGACAACGGACTACATGCTTCTGGGCCGAGCTGGGTAGGATGCTCACAGCATGCCCTGGGTTTCCTGCCTTTTTCTCCCTTTTCCATTCCCTTGGGGATTTGAACAGTAATTTTTGTAGCAGTGAGAGAACAACTAAAACCACAGATATATCATTTTGGAGCTCTGGTTGTGAGATTCTTTGTTTTACCTCGAAGTTTCTGAGTCTAATCAAGGAACTCAATTTAAAGCAGAAACGCTTGGCCATTCAGGGAATTCAATGAACTTGTTCTCAAGGGATCTCACTGGGCTGTGACAAGGAAGCGGAGGGGGGAGGTCTGGTGGCCTGGTAGGAAGATCTCATCTCGAGTGTGTCTATTTACAGCAGGAATGTTGAGAGGCCGGTCTAATTTCTGGCTTTGGGGGAGTATCTTCCATTTTGCCTTCCCAAACGGGTAGGTGCTAGAGCCTGGGGCCATTTGTATCTTCTTATGAGCTATTTGAATAGCAACTTCTGTGTGGGAAAGGCCTGCAGTGTGGTGGGCACATGGTCATCCCCTCGAGTGTAGCCCGCAGGAGGGATGCGGTCTGTGTATGCCGGGAGAAAGCAACGAGGCAGCATTACCAGCGTTATGCCTACGTCTGGGCTGCTATGTGGAGGTTTAAAAGGAGCATCTCTAGGGATGAATGGTAAGAACACATCAGTAAAATATGCCACATTCTAGTCCCCTGAAAATTTTGTTTTAAGAGAGCTTGAATAATACTTGTATTTGAGAGACGTTCAAAGAATTTTTATGTTTATTAGATTAAATCTCATTACTAACCTGTAAAGTTGACAAGGCAGATGTAAGAGCAATATTTTGGCCAAGAGATAAAGATCCCCAAATAGTATTTAATTACCCAAGGTCACAATATTGCAGTTTTTGTTTTTAGTCTAAACATATTATCTCCTGGTCTCCTTCTGTCCCTCTCTTTTAATTATTATTATTTTTTTTAATCAAAACAAAGGTTGTGTACTCTTGATAAACCTTCCAGCAAGTAAGAGCTAAAAGGGAGGCTAAGAGGCCATCATGCGCAGGCTGGCAGCTTTCAAGATAGGAGGAATTCTATCCCTCTGCTTTCTGAAATCCCTTGAGAACATTCCGGTAGGGTCTTGGCTCAGGGAGAGTCTCAGTATTTCATTACTCAGGGGTCAAACCCAACCCATTTTGTTTAGAAGCTTGTAGAGAGAGTCCATGTCTTCTTAGAAATTGTGTGTGTAGCACAGGTATCAGAACTTCAGGTCAGCCCTACGTTCGTCTGCCTTGAAGCTTGGTTGTGAGATTTCTCTGCCATATCAAGCTAGCAATAGAATTTTCCAAAAGAAAATTCCAAAAACTGAACAAATATTAATTACATATTTTCATGGATATATACATATAATTATATGTATAATATAATATCCTCAGTAGTGTATGTATATCCTTTGGCCCTTTAAGAAATGCAGGCACACTCACCAAGCATGCACCAAGTGCGTAGGTCCCAAAGGAGTGTCTGTTCTTTCTGGTAAACAGACCCTCCTTCCACCTCCTTCCTGACTTCCGTAGTCTTGTACCTCAGGTCTTCTTTGCTCTGAGACTCTGACCATAGTTACTCCTGGCTCTCTGGGTTACATACTTCCTACGGTCTCCGAGTGTGTGATGCCAGCTTCCTGTCCCTCTGGAAAGCTCTGCCTTGCATGATGCCCCTGCTCTAAGTGCTCCTGTCCTGACTCTGCCCCCACCCACTCCTCTGTACCACAAGCCAAGCCAACTCCTTCCCTTTTTGCTGAAGATGAAGAGAGAGGGTGAAGGCAGGGGTTGGGGAGAGAGGAAAGAAGAGGATAGTCTCTTACTCCCACCTGGGTTGTATTGTCTCTCCTATCTGTTGTGTATATAACAGAAAAGCAAGCAAAGGTAGCAAGGGAAGCTTGGTTAATTATTTGGTAACCAAGAAAATTAAGTGGACTTATCTTTATTTTTATTATGCTTGTGCTACATGCCCAATACTGTGGGGGTATACACTAGTGGGCCTCAAAAAACTATAATCTAGTTGAGAGGCTGAGGTTGGAATAAATTGGTATATTCTATTTGGTGGGTAATGTTACAATATGTATCAAAAGCTATGTATTTACTAACCTATGATTCTCTTTCTAAATATTTGTCCTAAAGAAATAATAAGGAATTTATGAAAAGATTTAGCCACAAGGATATTCATATAAATATTATTTATAATAGGAAACCACTGGAAACATCCTAAATAATGTCCAAAAATAGGGCACTGATAAATAAACAATGACTTTTTCATAAGATGGAATATTCTGCAGTCAATATAATTATGTTATAGATGACTACTTAATAAAATGAGAAAATGCTTACAGTATAATGTTGAATGAGAAAAGCAAAGCTATAAAATAATATGTGCAGAATGATCTCATTTTGGTAAAGAAAAAGATGTAATTTTAAGCATATAAAGTGTTAGAAACAAGGACATCCAACTAGGCGCAGAGGTTATCTCAGAATTATGGGATTGCTAAGAAAAGCCAATAAAGGTCTTAACTGGTGCAAAGAGCACAACAGCTTTTCACAGAGCCAGATGGGTTTCCCCAAAGCCACCTCCACTGAATCTCAGTCACAGAGGGGCAAGCCTGGCTTGGCCAGAGGTGGTTCTCCTCAAAGTCCCAGCTTCCTGCTCTGAGTGGGAGATGGTTGGCTCCCTGAGAGGACTGAAGAGGGGACTGCTCAGGGAAAAGTGGGGTGCACCGGTGGTAGTAAAGTCCCCCGTCTCTAACAGGCTTATTCACATCACTCACTCCAAAAATAGATGCTTTGATTCCATTTGAACACAGGAAGCCACTCTGTAGATTCATTCTTGGTGATGGGTTTTTGCTCTGGGTTATGGGGATCCTGAGAGGGCAGAGGGGTCAACTTCAATGCACATCGGATCACTTTTGTCCCTGGAATGTGGGTCTGTTGGCATGTTTAGGGCTGTTTTTGTCCGAGTTCCCAACATTTCAAGCTTAATAACTGGCCTCAGAACTGTAAAACCTGCCAGGCTTCTGCACTCCCCTTCTGTTATTTTCTTATTTCATGATTTTGTGAAAGAAATGTATTTTGCAAGACACAAGGCGCAGCTTGTGGAAGCTATGGTACAACCCCTACAATCTTGCCTCGAGGGGCAGGGGGAAATGGAAAAGAGACTGGAGAGAGGGAAAGAGAGAGGAGGGAAAGTGAAGGGGAAGAATGAAGGGATGGGAAAAGGGCAGACAGGGAGGAGGAGGGAGGCAGGAGGCCCTCCTCCCCAAGGCACTGTGCATCTTGAATCAAGGCCAGGCCTTGCACAAACAGCCTGGCATTTAATACCACCTATTTCTGGTATTAAATGTTACACTAATGAAAAGAGAGCCACAAGGCAAATAGCTGTGCCTTGGAATTTAGGAGAGAGACGCCCCTGTGCTAAGCTCAGGGCCTGAAACTTGAAAGCTTCCTCCACCTGTCACTCAGGCTGGGGATCTACTCAGTGGGATCCACTTGCTGGGAGACTCAGGGGAGGCGCATATTCAGACAATTCACTGAGGAAGAAAAGAATATGAACACCTTGCCGCGGAGGGCGGGCAGGCAGTAACGCGGCACTGGCTGCTCGCTGAGGGCACTGGATTCCGGAGCTGGGGGGCAATGCGTTCTTTTGCAGAACCCCCCACTGCAAACCCATCAAAGGAGTGGCTTACTCTAGGGACGACAGTTTTATGTGATAAAACTCATCTTCAAATAGTCAAAGACAGTCTACAGAGTGTCCTAGGGATTTCATCTAAAAAGTAAAAAAATAATTTAACTGACGGGACAAGACGTTCTCTCTGCTGCTGCTAGTTGTAGTGTGTCTAACTGGGCTTATCCTTTGACCTCCATTACTTCTCTCCAGTAGTCCCCGATCAGGAGTGGAATGTTTACAGTCAACAAGCTGACTATAAGGCCTCTCCTCTCACTGACAGAAATAGCAACAGCCAAGGCCATACCTTAATCACAGAGGAAATCTGTACACACCACTCTTGACCTCCACGAACAGAGTCTAGCGCTATGTTAGGAGGTTTGGTGGGTTCAGGGGGCAGCAGATGTAGCTTTCTCTCAAGGGAAAAGTGGAAAAGGGATACGAACAGACAGTTCCCAGAGGAAATACAAATGGCTTAGGATATCACATTTTCTATGGGTTTGAACATGTTCAAATTAACAAATTAAAAGAGATAACGTTTAAACTATCATATTAACAATTGTACATAAAAAGATGATGAAACGCTGTTGTCAAAAATAAAGTGAATGTGACACTCATATGTGGCTGTCAGAATGTAAATTGGTGAGTTCTTTACTGAAAATTTGGCCATACATGTGAAGAATATTTAAAAATTATTCTTTATCCTCATAAATTTAATTTTGAAGTTATCTATCTTTGCCTTTAAATAAATGAGTTATCCACATATTTAAGTGCAAGAATTTATATGTAATGCTGTTTTTAATGGCAAAAAAACCTTCCAAATGGTTAAAAAGGCCTATCTATACTGTAGAATGCTGTTCATACATTAAGATCATGTCATCTATCTAAATGACATGGGAAAATCTTTAATTTAATGAAAAGTGAAGAAAATTAGATTAGAAATTGTATACAATATGATCTCTAATTTTTAAATGTATAAACATTTTATCTACACATATGAATAAAACATGATTAAAAGAAAATATTCCACAATGTTAACATTGGTTATTTCTGATACCAGGGACTTAAAACATTTTCTATACTCTTTTCCAAATGTATGTATTATTCTTATATTTAGAGCAAACATTTAAACTTTTTTTTCAAGGGTGATTATATAAGAAAAATTTTTACCCTCTCAAGTTAGTTCAAACACCTATTTGTGTTCTGCCTCAGGCAGCAGAGAGGTGAAGCTGAGTGTCAGGGCCAGGGTTGAACGCCTTCTGGAATGCCCATGGGGACACACGGAGCAGAACTTGGATCTGAGCCACAGTTGTTGGTTTTAGGGTACACATTCCTATGAGCAAGTATCCTTAGCATGGCACGCAGATGGTACTAAAGAAACCAGTCTAAGAAGAAAAACGTAGGAGGCCAGAAGGTCTCTCAGATTATTCTGCCCAAGTCTTCCTTAGATTGAGGTCACACATGGACTATGAGGCAGAGATGACCTTCCGTTTGTAATCTGGTCCCAGGGCTCCCAATGTTAGGGTAAAATGTCTGGGGTTAAGCACATAGCAGATGCTCCACAATGCCTTTTTGGGGGGCAAATATTTTTGGTTAACTTATAAACATGCATGTGATTTTTGGAGTTTGTATACACCATATATAACATGTCCATTAAAATTACTCAAAATCAGCTTGTAATGGAAATGGTGTTTCCCGTTGTAAAACTAATTCCCCTTAATCTGTAGAATTCAGAGGCCTGATTTCTCTTCTTCCCACCCTGTGCCATGTGCTTCGTGAGTCTGTTCTGCAGAAGGACAGTTCCCAGCCTGGCTAGGCACTGGAATTCCCTGGGGAGCATTAGGAGGGCAGATGCCTGTGACCGGCCTCCAAAGTCTATAATTTAAATGGTCTGGGTGCAGCCTAGGTGGTGAAATCTTTAAAAGGTCCTGGATGATTTCAATGTGCAGATGAGTTTGGGAACCACTTTTATAGGCTTTTTTCTTTTGTTCACTATTTCTTTTCTTTATTTTTTAAAAACTACAAACAATTCTGAGTAACTTTTTACCGAACCATTCCTGCTCCCAGTAGACAAGATGGTTAGTGGACATTTATGAGGGTGTGTGCCTGAATGAAATTCACCAGGCTATGCATGAAATGTTTTTAATTCTGTCCCCCTCCTCCCTCCCACTTTTTTTTGAGCATCAGAATTCCCAATTTTTGAGGTTTTAAACTGTCCCAACTCAGATACTTAACCTCACTCTTCCCAGATCTCCTTAGCCCTCCTTTGAGCCACTTGAAGCTTGTTAACCTCCCAGAATTTTGCAGAAATCATCCTTTGAAGAGAGAGTCTGAAGCATGAGCTTGCACACTCATTCAGACAATAAGCAAAGCCCAAGGCAGAGGGGGGAGAGTGTCTGCAGCACCAGATCAACAAGCCCAAAGCCTCAAGGGATGATGGTGCCCACACATAATTCATATAAAAAATAATTTTTAACATGTAACAATGCAAAAATATCCTTCTTTTTTGACATGGGGGAAAAAGTCTGTTTTTGTTAAAATATAAAAATATTTTAAAACAAATTTTATGGCCCACTTTGCTGGGTCCTGAGCACACTTAGTCGGGCCCATTAGGTGTCTCTGTGTTTGCCGTTCATTGCCCTCCCTACGATTACTTGGGTCACTTAGCATTCACATTTGCTAAAGAGAGAGCAATGTTTGTTATAGAGTTTTACCTGAGGAAATATTCCTTCAGATTTGATCAATGTCAAATTTCCTAAGAGATATCACTGGGCTTATTATGTTTCAGACACCAGAGGAGATAGTGCTCAGGGAGATTTTCATGTTGACTTCTGTAAAACAGCTCTTACAAGGCTCCGGCTAGTAATGCGCCATCTCTTCACCTTACCTGGAGGGGCCTCTCCCATCAGGAAGGCAAATTGGAAGATGGACACTGAGCTGCCATCTTCATTAGTCGGCTTCTCTAACTGGGAGGGACAGATTGGCTCTCAATATTGTGAAGCCCTGAGGCAAACTATCCTTCCTCACCTAAGATACTAATTCAAGTGAAAAGTCAGTCCACCTGGAAAGGCAACCAAAGTCCCAAATAAGCAACTATCCCCAGGAGATGCAGGGCAGCAGGGAGCCATCCTACTACTTTGTAGCGGAGCTGCCGGGGACAATTGTAACAGTTAGACCCACTCTCCTTCTTTAAACCTTCTAATCATCGCTCACTGAAATTAGAAAACCCCAAACACCTCCGAAGGCCCATAGGAATCCCTAATTTGGACCTCTCCAACCTTAATGCCTACCTTCTTGTTCATCAAGCTTATTTCTGTTCCAGGAAAAGGCCAACACTGTTCCCATCTCAGGGTGATGACATTAGCAGTTTCCTGTGCCTGGCCTCTTCCTATGACTTGTCCTTTAATGTGTCTATTTCACTGTAAATACTTTCCTATGATCTCACTGCCTCCCACCTTAAAGCATAAGCTCTAGGAGCACAACGACTGGTACATTTGACCTGCTTTGGGTCTGCACAGGCACTATGAACTTAATAGTATACTGGGTGCAGATAACATAACAGAGGCTATTGATCAATCCCCATTTCAAGAAAACCGATGGTAGACATGGCCCTCACTTCAGCAGCCCACAGAATATCCCTGCTGGACACACTCATTTCCAAGTACAGACAGACAGGGCTGCTCCTCACACTTGCCTTGCAATATTTATACTCATAGGCATAATTTGTCAGTGCACTGTGCCATGATAATTGCTTTTGGCCTACTCACTGCCAAGACTTCAGTTTCAGCAAAAGCATTAGACACGCAACAGAAAAAAGAATGAGAACATTAGGCCCCTGAAAATAAAGTTATTAGAATGGTAGGCGCAAAGGGAATGAAACCTCACACTGAGGCTAACACAAAGTGACTTGGAAGCCGTTTCAAGTGAACTCCATCCCAGGCAGGACTGAAGTAAATTGCAATGCCAACAAAATGCTATGGCTATGCATTTTTATCATTACCCACCAGGAGTTGCTTTTCTTCTGCCAAGTAAGACAAACGGCAACCAAGTCAAAGCTCAGATTTTTTTCTCTAAAGTTCTGATTGAAGTCGGGTCCTGGATAACTGCAGAGCTGCCAAGAATGTGCTCATCCTTTGAAATAAATACTATGCTGAAATTGATGTTTTCATATGCCAACTGTATAACCCTGGGGCTTCTATGTTACTTACATGCCCCTAGCACCAATGAGCCAATGCTTAGAATACTATTGTTGCTGCTCCTGAATGCAGCATAGTCGCATTTATGGTCTTTGAATGTGTATAGTGACACACCTTTGAAGCGTGCCTGCCTAAGCTAGGGGCTGCGGTCCTGAAATAACCATTTGCTTTATTTCTATGTGAACTTTGGCTTCATTACCACCACAGTCTAATCAAACAAATGAACACACAGTCAAAACCATGCTTGAGATTCCCCAGTTTGGTTTTCCAGCTAGTTTGTCTTATTTCATTTTGTTTTAAATGCTCATATATACATACATACATGCATACAAATGTATATATAAAAATATACATGTATATATGTATATATAGATAATTATATAGGGAGATAGCTATAGATCGATCTATTATCTTTCTATCATCTATCTATCTATCTATCTATCTATCTATCTATCTATCTATCTATCATCTATCTATCTATCTATCATCTATCTACCATCTATCTATCTATCATCTATCTTCTATCTATCATCTATCTATCTATCTATCTATCTATCTATCTATCTATCTATCTATCTATCTATCTATCATCTATCTATCATCTATCTATCTATATCTATCTAAATTGATGGCTCGGCACCTCCTCTTGGGTATTTATGAGGTACCTCCAAAGCCAAATTTATATTTCCCCCAAAACCTATTCCTATAGCAAATAACACCATTACCACCACTACTGTGACTCCTATTATTAAGCATTATAACTCCAGGCACATAGTATTGTTTCCATCTCCCAATTATTTATTTTATTTATTTCAGAGAGAGGAAAGGAGAGGAGGAGAGAGAGAGAAACATCAGTGATGAGAGAGAATCATTGATCGGCTGCCTCCTGCATGCCCCCCACTGGGGGCTGAGCCTGAAACCCAGGTATGTGCCCTGACAGGAACTGGACCGAGATCTCCTGGATCATAGGTGGATATTCAACTGCTGAGGCACGCTGGTTGGGCTCCATCCCCAAATTTTGCAGAAGAGGTTAGAGTGCATAGGTAATTTACCCAGAGCCATATAGACAGAGGGACAGAGCCAGGATTTGAACATATACAGGGGTATCCAGAGCCCATTTTGTTAACTACCATCTCCTTCCTCAATTAATGGCTTTAGTCCCCACTGAGTTATTTAAGATTGTGGTGTCACCCTTTCTAACTCCATCAACTTGACCCATCCCCTTTATAACCAGTGCGGCTACAGGCCCTACCAATCTCCTAACTTCTTCTGGAGTCCATTTACTTCTGTCTACCACCGCTACTACAACTGCACTCGACACCACCATCAACTCCTACCTGCGCAGTTACTGTAACAGGCTTCTAATTAGTCCCCCGGTAGACGCTGTTTCAAGGTATCATAAACAAAAAGACCATGACAGCAATGAAATCATGTGGCAGTATTTGGTTAGTAAGTGATCGTCCAGATAATCTACAAGATATGTATTTTTAAAAATTAGACTGTCACTGTGAACAATTTCAAAACACTTTCTCAAGTTCCAAGTAGATCCGTGAGCCCCCAGTGGCCAGGCTAACCCAGACTGATTCTTAAGATGGCAACTTCCAAGTTATTCATCAGGGAATTACTCCCTGGCCCTCAGAATAGACTGGATCCTCACAGCCACCAATACATCTTCATAATATTCACCACTGTAACTGCATGAGGGATGTCTGCTCCCTATTAAAAGCTTCACAAGGGCAGGGACTGAAACATTTGCTTCGTCATTAATGGTCTCATTACCTGAGAATGTCTGGCAAATTGTAAGTTTCAAATATTTGCAGGGTAAATGAAATTTTTCCATAATGAGAATGGCTTGAATATTTTCTGATTCTGAAAATATGTATCATGTAGAAATATCAGACTATGTAGAAAAAGTTAAGAAAGTAAATGCCTTTCAATTTTTTCTTCAAATTATTCTTGATTCATATTTATTTTTACCTGTGGAGAACCAACTTTGCACGAAGTGCTATTTAAACAATGTGTATGTAACTGAAAATCCATGGGATTTTCCCTCATCAGACACCAAATATGCTAAAGTTCTGGAAAAGGGCACAACACTCATCTTTCCCTCACTCTTTTCTACCATATTGGACTTTTCAAAATCAGATCCTAATTTGACCCCAAGAGTATAAGGCACATCCCTCTAAATGTTGGCTCTTCCAAACTCACTCCTCTCCTGCATTCCTTCCCATCCTCTTCATACCTGCAAGGCAGTAGAATCAGTTGCATTATATAGTAAAAAAATAGAGGATTCAACTATTTGTGCTTAGCAAAAATAAAATTAAATAAAATAGCATAAAATAATGAGAACAAAAGAAAAAATTATTTAAATAATGCAGGAGAATCCAACAGCTATTTTCTTAACTCACTTGAATTAGGGGACACAACTCTTTTGTACCCTTGGACATTCTCAGTTTTTACCTTACTTGCCTTTCATAGTGAGACCATCTTGTTGCATGCATAGTCAATTTAGGGATATATACTCAATTTTTACATACGAGCTAACCTTGGAACTTCTACTGCTCACTTACTGTAAAACTGTGGACCTCTATTGGCCACTTCTGGCTGCCTTCTGTGGGTAGACTAGTTGACCAATGTCAAAGGTAGATCGCAAGCTCCTCAGGGTAGGGGTATCATATGCATTTTTGTATCCCTGGTGATTAGCCCTGAGCCTGTGTAAGCCTTTGATAATTTATACTTGGTTAAAAAACAGAACCTTATGGAATTTTCTTTGATTCATAGCTTTTTAAAACATCTGTGATGCAAATTCTAAGTTATAATATTCTATTCTATGCTTACTTCAAAGTCCATCCCTCACTGGATTATTTGCTTAATATATTCAAGTTCTATTCTGAGGAACAACAGTGAATCATAAGCTAGAGTTTAAAACTTTTTGAAGTTCTAAACTTTAGTCTTAGTAGAGCATACCTATCATGATGTTAAAATACCAATTATATAAAAAAGGAAAATTGAGATGCATCACTAGAAACAAAAGTATCTATTTTCTGTTTGGTTCCTGAAAAACTGCCATTGTTTATTGTATAATAATCACCACCATCTGTCACTTAAATTTTTCGTACCATCTGTCACTATTGCATGGCAGAGCAAAACTGATTCATATCTCTTCTTGTTGGTCAGATATAATGAGCTCTGTGCAAATAATTTAGCAGAAAGCAATGTTTTGACTCCATACCCAACTTTATCACAGAAAGAATCCTATCTTAATTCAAAGAATTCATAATATGAGTCTCTCATTCTGTATATACAAAATAGAACTGAATTTCATAATTTGGTTTTTAACTTCTATTACTGAAAAGTTTAGGTATGTACACGAGGGGAAAGAAAGTAGTATAAATGACGCCACCACCTCAATAGACACTCATCAACAGCTTCAGCGGTGATCAATTCACGGTCAATGTATTTTCATCTATATTTCCCTCCCTCTGTCTACCTTGAATTATTCTGAAACTAATCCCTGAGACCATATTATTTAATCTATAAATATTTCAAAGTCTTTTTTTTAAAAACCAAACCACAATGCCATTATCACCTGTTAACAATAATTTACATACACCTGTTGAGCCCATTTTTATTCTGCTGCAGAAATGAGTCTTACTGAATATTTCCCTGTAAACAGCTCAAAAGCCCTTTATAAATGGTACACAGGCTGTCAATTATTACAAGGCTACCTCTAAGGCAAAGAAAAACAATTAATTCCCTGAATGCTGCTTAATACTGAATTCAGTTTTTGGAACAGGGATGCACGTAAGGTAAAGAACACAGTCACTGGCATCCACACTGCCACATCAAGCTTGACAGCCATTCTTCGTTTTCAGTCTTGCCTAGGGTCACCAACCAGATAATTTCATGCTGAATTTCAATTGTACATCTGAACAAGTACAGATGTACAGTTGAAAATCAGCATGAAATTATCTGGTTTGGACACTGCAATAGTTCATTTTATATTTTCACATCCCTCCTAATAAATTTCCTATGAATATTGGTTTTAAAGACTCTGAAGGAGGTAGTTAAAAAAAACAACAAAAAACCTAAATGTCATATTTTTCAAAAGGTCACTGCAGAATTTTTTTCTTTACACAGTAGAGAAAAAGGACATTTTTGAGATGAAGTGTCATTCTGTTAGCCTAATATTGAATTTTCCATTGTTGGTACTCAGTCTCTCCTGGGAGCTTCTTAATTGAACCGGTCTTGAAAGATTTTCATTGTGTTTTTTCTCTGACTTTCTTATGGATTACAGACAAATTCAGAGTGAACACAGCTCTAATGGAAGGTGCTGTCATCCCATTATTCAGTCTGGCCTCAGTCACAATTATTCTTGCCTCTTAAGAGACTGGCATGCTACCAGGTCAAGAAGAGGTCAATGTACAAAGACACAGGAAGCATCACTCTTCATGGGGAACAGAAAAACAGTGGTAGAAAGAGATAGTACAACCACCAACTAATAACCTTAGCACAAATCCTAGACTAATTTGTAGGTGTCCATTCCCTAAACAATTTTGAGAATCACTGGTTTACAAATATGGCTCTCAACTGGGGCCAATTTTGCCCCTAGGAGACATATGGCAATGTCTGGAGACATTTTTGGTTTTTGTAACTAGTGTGCTTGTGTGTTACTGATATCTAGTGGATAGAGGCCAAGGATGCTGCTAAACATCCCAGAATAAACAGGATAGTTCCACAACAAAGGATTATCTCTTCAAATGTTAATAGTACTAAAGTTGTAAAACTCTGCTTCAGAGTTATGTTTATGAATGACACGAATACCCTAATTGAACACCCACAAGTGAAAGTCTTAAACTGGTTCTGAGGAAGGTTTTAATATCTACATCCAGATTTATTTTCAGAAAGCAATAGGGGAAAAAAAAAAGACCTCACAAAATTTTAACATACATCTACCTCTCCATTAAAAAAAATTCCTTCTCCATTTAGTTTTTGAGAATAAGGTGGTTGAAAAAGTACTTAAATTATTATGACACAATGCCCACCTTTAGTTCATAGTTCCACTCAAGTAATCTACTAAGGTGCTCCAAGTGTCTTCTATTTTCCATAGCAAATAACCTCCAGCTTAAAAAGAAAGTTTTCTCATCTCCGATTGTGTTTACATCTGTGTGGGTGGAGTAGGGAACAGGTTGGTGGCTCTGGTCTGTATTCCAGACTGTCCTCTGGCACTATGCTGAGCAAATTGTAGGGGTCAACACATTTACTGTGTTCTATGATATACCGGGTAATGGTAAGCTATCAGTGGGAAGTAAATTTATGTAACCTTCCTATACCTCCTTTCCTTCCCTTCTGAGCTATGTCAACCTAGGAAAATTATTTCTAAGTGTTGTTGGTCTCATTAGCATTCTGTATTCTACACTCAGCAACCATTTCAGTTCAAGGATCACACTCATAGAGGCCTGAATGCAGCAGTCTGATTAAAAATGTTTTCTCAGTCAATCTAAATAGAAGAAACAGATTAGGGATGTCACCCCTACCCCTGATACACTTCAGACGCAAACTTTTCTTGTATAAACTTTGAGGTGGGTACAATAACTTATAGGCCAAATTTATTAAACATCAATTGAATTAGTTATTGACTTTACATACAGTTTTGGGAGGTGGTGGAGAGGGAATGGGGAAGTCTGCTATAAGCATTAGGTGACTTTAATTTGTATTAACACTGATAACTGTGAATGAGCCAGGCATAGAGCTAAATAGTCCTATATTGACTAAATAATCAAAGTGCTGTACTGTTCATTTGAGGAGGGGTGAGACATTAAGATCACTCTTGTCTACATAAGGAACATATACTCTGTGAAGAAATGGTCTGTTTGAGCACAAAGTGTTTAAATGCTTTGATTTGTGGTTGACTGATTTTTAATTTTTTAACTCGCAGGCCTAATTTTTAGTTGTTTAAAGACTGTTCCATTTTATGTTTAAGGTGTTGTAATTCTCCAGTGTTATTTGCCAGGATACTGATTATGTATAAGTGGGAGAATTTTTTTTTTAATCAACAATAAATGTCTTGCACTGTGAAAATAGCAGCTTGACTCCCACATTCATTGAGCAGCAGGAGGCATGAAATGAATTGGCCTTTTGGAATTACTCTGAAATGTGTTGCAGATGCATATAGATAGACCATCAAATATAAACCTAATTGCTTCTTTCTTTTGTTTTTGTCTCACCACTAAGCAACTTTTAAAAGCAAACTATTTATATAGGACAAGTTCTTTATCATCACTGTTCTTCAGAATAAAATTAAGTTGAAAGCAAAGCAATGTATGTTCCCAAAATACAATCTGGTGAACCCTGTTGACTACTGAAATTTGTAACTGGAAGACTGTCAAATGTCGCCATTTTGATGAGTATGAGTCTTTGTTTCTGAAGGATTTATTCATTTGAATGGTTAGGTATTAGCTTCCTATTTATAGTGGCATGAGTTATGCCAAGGAGGTGTGCTGCTCAGGTCTCCCTTCAAGAAAGAACTCGCCGTTCAGCTATGAGGGGTTTTGTTAGCTGGTAGGCTCCAGAGGTAGTGCCTTCAGAATCTGCCCCAGTGTTTGAGATGAGGCCTGTTCCAGCCGAGGCCTGGGAAGCTCTCAGCCATGACTGGACATACTGGAATAATAGGGGCTGCCCATTTCTGCCCAACCCAGGACTCCTCTAACGAGCAATCATTGCTCTGGAGTTCTCTGTTGGGCTACCACGAAGGTCAGAACTACATCACTATCTAAAGCTCCACCTGCCCCACTCCTGCTTCTTTACCTTTCCCTTTGAACAGTGTAACCACCTAATAAACCTCTGGCACTACTAACTCCATCTCAGCCATCTCAGCATCTGCTTCTCAGGGCACCTGACTGATACATATCATTTAGATGTGTACCGAAATGGGAAGAGTAAAATATTCCATGCTGCACTTTGAGCCCATGGCCAGTTAGCTGCAAACACTTCCTGGGGACCTTCACCATCAATATTAACAACTCAGTTCATATATTGTGTTGTGATTACCCACATTGGTATATCTGCTCTTAATGGGCAGTAGCAAAATCTCCCTGGTGTCTCCAACCAGTAGCCATCACCATCTCCTGGAACCCTTAGGGTTAATAAAGTACATGGCTAGTGAGAATCTCAAAAAAGGAGTAAGTTTTATTCCCTGTCAGGCAATGTAGAAATTGGCTAGAAAAAGACTTTCATCTGAACAGCGGGATGGGCTGCCTCAAAAGATATTAACTGCTACTTCTCCATGAGATTTTGGGGATTAAGCTGATTAAAGGAAAAGCACTAATATTAAAGTGAATCAATGTAAACTCACTAATTTAAAACGACTGGTTATTTTCAAATTATGTTTTTCAGTTGTTCTGCCTCCACGAACAGGCAAAGCATGCATCTCTTACATCCGGGCAAACGTATTCCCCCACTCTAAGCACTTCTCACCCTGCTGAGGAAGGAATTGAATCTATTAAACCCCTTCCCATGGAGAACAAAAGAAGCCTTGTTTCTTTCTGTGATAAAGAATGTGGAAACAAAGGTAAATTCAGAAAAAGAAAAACCATGAAGAAAATATAAAACTTGTAAATACTGGCTTCCTTCTTTTTACCTGGCCCACCCTGAGAACCTCTGAACTTCCTCCACAGGTTGAATCCCATGGTCAGTCATGTCAGCAGAGTCCCTGATCACACCCAGCTCCTTTTACCTGCTGGCTGGAGGGTGGCCATTAATGCTGCATTGATCCCTTCCTGCTGGACCCAGACTCACTGGCTTTCTTTATTTTATTCTCAGGTCATACTGACTGGATTTAGAAAGTCAGAGAAACCCTAGACCCACTTTAAGTTCTGAGTACAGGAGGTCATCCCATTCAAAGGAACATCGTCACCAAGAAAGAGCCATTTAAAGTGAATCCACTTAAAATAGAATATAAATTTCATAGAAAACACTGGATAAAAGGCTCAATAAAGACTTTCATTTTGAGAAGATAAAATTCATAAAAATGAATTTATCTTCCATTTGTAATCCAATTCAGGTTATAATTGCAACTATGTTCCAGTTCTCAGACCAAACTTAAAATCAATCAAGTGTTGATTGGATGGGTTATATAACTGTCCTCAAAATTGAGTGGTTTAGCCCTGGCCAATGTGGCTCAGTTGGTCAGGCATCCCCCACGAAGTGACTGCTGTTCACTGACCATTGGCTCAAAGGGCAATGAGGTCCCATCACAGCTCTGTTCTCTTTCCCCAGAACCTCTCACCCAAATCCAATGCAATTCCCACATCTTGTCAGGTATGACCAAGGTTTTCTTGTTAAGAAAACTATAGACCATCCAGTTAACCTTTCTATCATGCGCACACCCCCTCCACTCCAGTTTTTCATTCTCTTTTTTCTTTGCCTCATGCTCCAGCAGGACACGTTTCCTACTTCCACAAGGCTGTCTTTCCACCTGGCTGTTACTCCTCTGGGATCCTGCTTGCTCAGTTTTTTCCTGTGTTTTGTTTTTTATTTTTCATCATCATCAATCTCTTCCTTTACACAGACTCCAGGAATCATGGGTGCCTGAGAATTCATCTAACTGGAACCAACACAGGATGCCTGCCTCTCTTCCTTCACGCCTCTGAAAAGCTGGACTCACTTCTCTAACTCACACACCTACAAGTACTCTTTCTCCTGTTTCTAAAAGAGAGCACAGATGTTCAGTATCCTATACAAACCTTTATTCAATACTGTCACCATTCTAATGATCATCTTATTTCTTTCCTTCTATACACTGCAAAACAAGCCATCTATGTCCACTATCTCTTCTTGCCCACCACTCCCTTGTCCTCTGTCCCTCCACTCAGAATCCCCTGCAGGGATACTCTACAAAAATATATCACTGGAAGGTCACCTACCCACTTATAATTGTAAAATCATAGAATCAAGAAATTTCAGAGCTAGAAGATATCTTTGATATTTACTTCAATGCTCTCATTTTATAGATGGAGAAGGGCACATACACTATTTCACATGACCAGTGGTCTCATTTGTCTTGATCGCCTTTGCAGTACTTGATATTGTAGACACCTTCCTTTTTCTGAACATGGTTAAAATACATATACTGTTAATGTTTTTGGGGTTTTTTCTCATTGGTTCAAAGAGAGGGCCTGAGAAACTTTCCTGAGGACAAACTACATCAGTCACAAGGCAAGATGACTATCACACGTGTTTCTTTCCATCCAGATTCTTGGGTGAGATCCCTATCACCCCCTTCCTCCCCCTTCACCATCACCATGTTTTCATTTACCTCAAGCTGTTTTCATAATCATCAAAGGCCTTTGTTATTGCTAGAAGAATTCAATATGAATGTCTTCCTCCTGCGCTGGAGTGAGCTGTTTATACGTTAGAAAAAATAACTTTATATACTGCTTTTCAACTATTAGACATTCACTTGGTTAAGTAACATACCTTACTGCCAAATATTTTTTCTCC
Organism: Miniopterus natalensis; assembly: GCF_054644295.1. Taxonomy (NCBI): domain Eukaryota; kingdom Metazoa; phylum Chordata; class Mammalia; order Chiroptera; family Miniopteridae; genus Miniopterus; species Miniopterus natalensis. The sequence continues at coordinate 43,418,625 of NC_142088.1, forward strand.
CTTCTCCAAGAGGACAGTGCATTGTTTTAACTGTCAAGAATTTCTCAGATGTAGATACAGTAAGGAGCAGCAAATTGTCACTGCACACCAGGACAGGGACAGGGTGTTCATTTGAAGAAGAAAAAATAACCACTCTTCCCTTTTTGCTTAGGGGAAAACAGTCTGGACCTGTTTGGAAATCTACTGGCTATTTTCAAGGTGCTCAAGACCCTGTCCCAGGGAAGTATCTTCTGAGCATGGAAAGAAACAATGGTGTACATGTTTGAGACCGTTTGTAGTGTAAAGACTCTCTAGGTACAAAAAGTGTTAGCAAAATGAAGTTTTAATAAAACTATTAGGTATTCATGTAAATGCAAGGAAATCGCCTTACCTGAAATCTCAAAGCCATTAAGGCCAATTTATGTGGAAAACACATCATTAGGTTTTATTCCTTTCGTTCCTTTTGCAGCAGGCAGCAATCAATAGTCTCACCCCTTTTTAATTACTAAAAAGAAAAGCCCCATGAACTCATGGGAGCAGCTGGTGTGGTATTTATTTGATGTTGATAAGGGTAAGCAAAAGTTTCACTAATGGTATATATATATAAATAAAATATGTAAATATCAATAATGTATATTTACTTAAGATGTAGATATTTATATCTATAAATATACTTATATATGATAAATTATATATTTATGTATAAATGTATATTTAGATATAGATAAATAAGATCTATGTTTATATATGGTAAGTATATATAAAATACACATATAAAATACCTATCCATCTATCATCTATCTCATATATACACAATAAAACACCACTTTATTTCACCTTTTAAGAAAAATAGGCCAGAAGATAAAAATAAGCAATGATCCTAGTTGTGTATGCAGTTATTTTCAGACTGAGGCAAGCTTTCATCACCTTCCCCAAACCTTTGAAGAATGGATAGAAATCAAGCTCCAAAAAGGGAACAGTCACAAAGTTACGAGTCAGTATATACAGTGTGGGCCACCCAAGTCCAGTCCCCGACACTGCCTGAAAGTGAGCTCGTTTCAATACTAGCTTTAAGGGATAACATGTTGGGTGGGCAAGTGATGGTAGGGGAATTGGTTAGAAAATGTGACTTAAGAGGGAATTTAAATATGCATGACTTCTGGCATTCAGAATGTTTCTCCCTGGTTTAGGGAGAAGGCAAATAAAAAGGGTGATATTCCTTATATTGAAATAAGTAAATGAACTACCTGTCTGGGGAGAATACCTTTATGAAAGTGAATTCTGAATTGAGGTCTAGGATAAATCATGGAGAACTATAAGGTAAATCAGCAAACTCACAGTGAACCAGGTATTGTCATGGCACCAGAATTGAAAGGGAGAGTGAGACATGGTCCCCGCCCTGGGCGGAGAAGAGTGCCAGGGAAATGAATAATTATCGAACAATTGCACCAGAGCAGTGCTTCGGGAAAATGCCATGTGATTGCTATGGCGAGTAGGGGACTCAAACAGCTAATTAAATTTTTGAATGGGGTGAGGGGACACACAATTTGAAGTAAATGCAATTCTATGGCTAGGGAAAGAAAAGGGGGACAAGCTCCATGAATAATTCACCACCAAGAGAGACATCAAGCTCTGCTCCTGTACTTCATCATGGCAGCTTTAACCTACTTTGTGAAGCACCTGACTTATTTCTGGAAGATATTGTAGCCTTAATGTGTAGGAAAGGGTTTTGACCCTTTTAAATAAAGTGTTGACTTTGCAAATTGTGCTTCTAACATAATGTAGTATTCTGGGAAAGGGAGATAATTTAAGAGACCTGTACACAAATCTTCAGTGTTTCACATAAGCTCCTGAATTGACTGAATGGGAGAATACTTTAATTAATCAACTTAAAATAGCTGTTGCTTTATCCAGGTCTTTGCCCTTCAGTAACAGACAAGAGATAAAACATTCTTACATACATCCATGGGGTACGAACAAAAACAACGGTTGGACTGAAATCTTGATTAATGGAAGTATCCTGATTAACATAATGATAACTAGAAATTTTTCCTTATTTTGTTTTGTTCATTTATTATTAGTCAAAAAGCATAATAAAAAGTCACTGAAAAATATTCTACTATTATTTGATGGTTCATAATCTTGTGCTTCAAGTTAACATCCTTACCACCAACTATGACTGCAGAGGACAGCAGGTGAGAAGACAGGAGACTAGGCTGGGACAGAGGTGACCCAGGGCACTCCCTGGAGGCTTTTTTGGGGAAATAATCCCAAATATTTCTTTATTTGATTAGCATACTCCATTGGGCAGTGAAATTACAGTTAACAGCCTATTCCACTTCATTAAACACATTTTACTATATTTATATTTCAATTAAAAAGATAATCTAAAAATGTTACGTAACTAAAACAGTGTTTCTTTATCTCTCAGAATTTAAAAACATTTGTAATTGTTTGGCTGGCCATTTCTGTGTGCCACTAAAAAGTGGGATGTATTCAGAACCATTTCTTCAAACAAGCTTTGATAAATATTTCAATGAATGCTTCTTACTACTTTTTTTTATAACCACTAAATATATAACTGAAAGATCTCAACACCAGGTATTAGCAAACAACAAATCAAGTTACGTATTTATTTTCTGTCAGCTCTACTTAAAGCACGGTTGGGACTGTATGGAATACGAAGTAGCTAAGACACCAGCGTCTGTGTGGGTTTATATGCTGCTCGTTGAAAGAGAGGAGTTAAGGCAGCTACATTGGGTTGGTGCAAGTTGCTCTGAGAGATGCAGGGTTTGCTATGAATCTGACATTGGGCACCTAATCTGACACTGATGTAAGCCAGGGGAGACGTCCCTGAAGGTGGCTGGGAACAACTGTCCAGGGCCCTCAGACATCATTAAAAATTACTGTTGGGGTGGTGTTCTCTTGCTCACTTTCTTGGGTCATCCAATGGATGGAGGAATGGTGCTCTGTATCTTTCTTTTTACTTCCCCTTCTCTTGGACAGGTGCTCCCTTCCCACACTGTCCTGCAACCTCTCAGCTTCCTCCCTTCATGCCTCACGAACCAGGAGCCACCGTGCCACGAGTACTCACCACACCCCTTGACCAGACTCCTAGTCACAATCTGCATTTTCAGCATATCCACTTGTTTTAGGATCATATATATGTGTGTGTGTGTGTGTGTGTGTATATATATATATATATATATATATATTTTTTTTTTACCTCCTGTATTTCCAATCCTTTGACATTTAGCATTTTAAATTATGCATTTCTGTTTTATTACCTGCTGAGGACAAAGGCAATATTTGTGAAACAATCACACAATCCTGTTTCTATAAATTCTGTCTGAGCAAAATGATTCAGTGGCTGGAATGCTCCTGCTTTTGAGAGCTACTGAGTCACTGTCATCTTTATCTTCTTCGACTGGCCTGTTCTGTATCATAAGGAAACACACATGTGGGCTGCAGAGTCTCAGTCCTGACTGTGCCAAAGTGCATGGGAAACTCTAAAATTTCATTCATTCACATAACAAATATTTTTTTGATGCAGTGCTGGATGTTCCTGGACTCATAACCTAATAAATATCTATGTCCCTAATACCCACACTGTGCCTGACACACAGCAGGCTCACAGTGAAGTGCACTGAAGAGATCTGTAAAGAATAAGTGGCTCCTTGCCTATGAGTAATTTGCAAAGTGTTTGCTCCCTTGTCCTAAAGACATAAAAGGTTAAATAATAAGACACGATGAGCTATATCCCCACAAGGAATAGGGTGACTCGAGGGATGCTGGGGATGCTATGGTTCTGTCTCCTTGGCTACACTGCCATCCCAGAGGTGAGAGTCAGAGGCATGGATGAAGTTCTGAGAATGAAAGGGCACCGCCAGGGTGGCCTCCACAGATGTGCCATAGAGCCCTGCACACTGGGATTCTGCAGGGAGGGTTTCTGGGATGGCTCAGGTACTGTCCAGACTGGGAAGTAAGCAATGGGAAGGCAGAAGCTGGGCCCAGGCTGAGCCCAGGACTGTTGAAAAGGGACTTCATATGGACAGACAGCAAGTTGACAATGGAAACCTAGGGACCACAGCCAGGGAGGTGGGGGTGACTGCTGGAGGAGAGGACGAGCCTGGTATACAACTGCGCTTTATAAAGCACAAGCAAACCGAAGAGAGCTGATGTGGGTTCCTCATCTGCTATAGCATTTTACATAAAGCATCACTTTCAAGTAAGTGAGGCCCTCGATCAAATATACAATTTTCAAATCTCTGACCCTGGCATTAGACTTTATTGCAATATTCAGATATTTTCAAAACAGATGAAATGGCCACACTGAATTTTTTCCACAGATGGTATAAGCACATTGTATAATACTTTGAGAAAACAAGCTTTTTTCTTTTTCCCCAGCAAAGAATTCTCTGCAGTGATTGGGAGGAAGGGAAAGATCACTTAAGACATTAATTCTGTGTAGAGAGCGTTACTAGGATACCACATTTTCCTGTTGACTCAAGTCACAAAAAGAAAAAGCTCACTTGAGAAAAAGCTCACAGTCTACCCCTAGCACCCCCACATACAATGTTAAGAACAGCTGCATGTTTTCTGCCTGAGGTAGACAATACTTCTAGAAAACATCCAAAGGCTGAATACATTTAATACATCACTCCATTGCCTACTCATCAGACTAAATTTTAGTGGCCTCGCCCAGGAAATGACAAACTTCTATAAAGACCCAGCTGGTGCCCTGGCTGGGTAGCTTAGCTGCTTGGACTCTCATCCCATACACCAAAAGGCTGTGGTTCCATCCCCGGTCAGGGCACTTTGGGAAGCAACCCATCTTTCTTTTCTTCCTTCTTTCCTTCTTTCCTTCTTTCCTTCTTTCCTTCTTTCCTTCTTTCCTTCCTTCCTTCCTTCCTTCCTTCCTTCCTTCCTTCCTTCCTTCCTTCCTTCCTTCCTTCCTTCCTTCCTTCCTTCCTTCCTTCCTTCCTTCCTTCCTTCCTTCCTTCCTTCCTTCCTTCCTTCCTTCCCTGTTCTCTCTCTGTCTCTTTCTCCTCCCTTCCTCCCTTTCTCTTTTACTCTCTCTCTTTCTCGCTCTAAAATTAATAAAAGCATATCCTCAGGTAAGGATTTAAAAAAAAAAAAAGGACCTAGCTGGTAAATAGTTTAGGATTAGTGGGCCACATATTCTGTCTCAACTATTCAAACCATTATAGCAGAAAGCAGCCAAAGACAATATATAACAGATGGGCAAGACTGTGTTCCAATTAAACTTTATTTATAAAAACAGGCAATGGGCTGATTTGCCCTACAGACCATGATTTGTTGACTTTTGTTCTAGCCCTTCAATCTCGCAATCACATTAAAATTACTATGTTCACATGAAGAGATAATACATCTTAATAGACATTATTTTCACCCAATTCTTCCCCACCTTAAAAAGGTATTTACTGATACTGATATATGTATTATTAAAAACATGCCAAACAGCCTAATAGCCAAAGATTTCAGGTTTCATATTTTATCTTTCAAATACAGTTAACACAAACCAGCACCAAGAATAATTTCAGAGAAAGTCTATCAAGGGATTGTAGAGGAAAAACACCCAGCTACTCCAAATTTGTGAACTCTGAGATTAATCTTATCAGATATTCAGAAAAGTATAAAATAGCCACACTACTGTGGCAAAATATATTTTGAAAAGTAATCAGTGAAGAAGATGCTATTCCCAAATACATCTGGATGAATTTCAAATCTTATTATGGAAAATGATAAAGGAATGATCAAGAAACCTCTGTCATGTTTTTGGGTTTTTTTTTTTCTTTTTAATTGCAGAAACCTTCAGAGAGTAAAAATCAGCAAATAATTCCCCTGTCTTATAGGCTGGAGATCAACAGAAACATTCTGAGAAGTCATGTGCTTCTGTCTGAATAGCCACGGACCTTGCACGTATCTGACTAATTTCCCTGTAGCCCAGGCTGGCATTGGTGAGCATGAACGGGGATGTGGAAAGTCACCACTGGGCCATGGGAAGAGGTCCTGGCAATGTGGTATTCCCATTGTTGGCTGGGTCATGGCTTGTGAGTCTGTGACTTATAGGAAAGGACTAGCCTGACGTGTAGTTGCATTTTATAAAATGCTGTGATTCTATGAATAGTATTGGTTATTTGTGGTGGCTAAGGATAGGTACAGCCACTTAGGATTTGAGGAAATAAGGCAGCCCTGAGCATGCTCACTGAGGACTGAGAACAGGAGTGACTAAAACAAGATTTTTTGAGTCTCATAATTGGAGAGAGATTTAAAAATTTATTTCAAAATACCTACAGTTATGGCTCATTAATCTAGACTAGTTGGAGGTTATAAAATGTCATAAAAAATTTTGGCCACATGACCACAATGGGAATTTACATCTTTAACAATTTATTTTTAAAATGCTTAATGTTTGTAATATACTTTATAGTTATAGATCACTGCTATAAACAATATGTCATTTGATCTGTAACATCTCCTGGTAAGGGAGGTGGAACAATTGCTATTATTCTTATTTTTCTGATGAGGACATAGATGCAGAGAAGTTGTACACCCAGTCCTCAGACACGCAGTGAGGGAGAGGGCCATGACTCGCAGCAGGCAGCCTTTCTCTTGGCTGCAGCATGCTCCTTCCTTTTCCAGATCTTTGTGGATTTGCCGTTTTTGTCACCAGATTCCAACGTACGGCCGAGAAATGGGGAGGCTTACAATAGAGTGTCTTGGCTGGGGCAGGATGCTAAGGATAATCATTTAAAAACGACTCTTTAATGCAACAACTACCAAAAAATATATTTCATCCATAGCTTCATGTCCTACCTCTTAAAGAAGATAATATTATGTTGTAGGAAGAGCAACTGGAACTTGCTGAATTGAACCAATGGCAGGAGACCAGAGTCCAGAGAAACCAGGTAAACCACTGACTAAATGAATCCGTTTTCTCTGTTTCATAAGGGAGAAACTGCACCTGTTCGTTTCACAATGATTTAAGGAGCTCAACTAAGAAAGCAGATGTCACACCATTTTGAATAAAAAGTACCTGATTCACTCAACAAATATTATTGAGTAGCCATTGCAAGCAAAGCGTTGTGAGAAATGCTATAATGAGGTTGAGCACAATCTATTCTATGCCAATGGAAATCACAGTTGCACAAAATATGGAAAATTGTTAGGAAATTGTTAGAAATTTTTGTCACACAGAGTTGACAAAGATAGATGCAGATCAATGAAAATGGTAACAGTTTACAGTGATGATAGGCTTACTGTCAAAAACGATTGAATCACTGACTGTCCAACTCCAATGTCAAAGCTAAAATACGTGGACCTTTGAATAGATGCAGTAACGTAAAACGCATAACCAATTTAGAAGATTCAGTATATAATAAAAGAACACTAGTATCTCAATTTTTAATACAGATTGCATGTTAAGATGGTATTACTTTGGATATACTGAGTTAAATAAAACATTTAAATGGATGTCACATTTTTATTTTTTAATGTGGCTAGTAGAAAATTTAAAATGACCATAAAACCTGAATTATATTTCTATTGGACAGTGCTGTTCTAAAAGGGTGTACAGTAGCCAAAAGAGAAATCTGGGCAGTGCATGGTTCTGAAAAGGCTACTCACGTGTATGCTGTCTTGTGAGGTAAAGACTCAAATGTGCCAAAGATGCAACTGAGAATGAACCAAGTGTTATGAAACCCACAAATTATAAAAATTCTGATGGCTCATGTGGGAACATAAATATAGTCAGGAGGAACATGGGCTAGGTATTGCTGGTGATTCCAAAGTGAATGGACTGAAACTGAAAAGAGGTAGAGGGCACAGGAAATAATTTTGTTTCTTCATCCCGCAGAAGCATAAATATTTGAAGGAGAAATGAGTCTATGAAATGCCTGTTAGATTTGAAGTCCAATTTCCCACCAGCACTTTCCCTCCAGGAGCCAGTGAGTATTTCACGTGCACGCGCACACACACACACACACACGTTATCTACCGTGCTTTACTAGCCGACAGAACTCCTTAGGATGCTTCCACCAAACTATTTAATATTGACAATCCACTTAAATTATTTATCTCTAGTAAATGGCCACAAAAAACAAATCATCTCTAGGCCCCAAATTACAAACCATAATACTGAAGGGGCCTGGAGGGATTCAGTTACAAGTGCCCCAAGGGGAGCCCTATTGTTTAATTGAACTTGCAGCACCCAGCCCAGTACTGGTTACACAGTAAGTGCCCAATAAATTCACTAAGAACATTAAAAATGGTGGTATATTGGAAGGTTAATAGTCCACAGCTACACAATGTAGAAAAGGCAAAGACGGGAAGTCTTAGGCGGCAGGCTGTGTTGCAGATGGGTGATCAAAGACATGAGTGTGAGCAGTTAGAAATGAAGAGCCAGGAGCCAACAGGTCTCCTAAAGTCAAGTCATGCCAGACGGGCCCCTATTCTTTTTCCACCCTGCCTCCAGATGGGCAGAGGAAGCCTTAAACACAGAGTAAATCTTGACTTTCGAAAGACCTTTGACCTTTCATAAATCTTTATGAAATGTGGAGAGATAGCACGCATGATTGGCAGCAGTTTCAACAAGTAGAAAAATCATGAAGAAAGACTGGTGGTTGAGAAGTTGAGGCCAGCCTAAAGAAATTCTTCAAGAATGTATCAGGAGTTCGTCTGAGGCGACTTTTTTCTTCAGTGAGTTGGAGGACACACAAAAGGCATAAAGGTGGAGGGAATAAATACAGCATTGGATGTAGTTCAGAAGGCCCTAATATTAGGGGTCATGTAATTGGTTATTTAAAAACAGCATGGTGAAATCTAACAGGAGTAAATTAGTTTGTATAATTAAGTATACAAATAAATCATAATTAGAAATAAAAATACATAAAAATGAAATATATTTAGGATGAGGAGGACCTAGTCTGAGGCAGCGCAGATGTTTATCTGGTTGTCAGTAGTACAATGTGGAATCTGCTTATTAAAGCTGATGCAATGGGAAGCTGCGTTAGAAGACATGCAGTTCTAAATGAAGCCTGTTTCACTTCTCTTATATTCTGTACCAGCTAGTCCACACTGGGAACATCGTGACAAGAGGAATCCTGAGAAACAAATGAAGGAAAACAACAAGCAGGAGTAATCTAAGGGATTAAAGGTGCTTCCAATGAAAGGAAAGCTTCCAGATGATGCCCTAGAAATCTTCACATTCTTAAGTTTTCAATTAGAAGTGGTAGGGCACTCTTAGTCTGTTTTCCAAAAGGCACATTTTTAAGGAGAGAAGGGTTCACAGATCTCTTAGAGAATCTGATAAAGCCATGGGCCCTCCCCCCGACCCCGGGGAAAAAATTACACACGCATACATGTTTTCATACAATTTCAGGGGGTTCTAAACCTTAGAAGTTATAAGGACCCAGGTTTCTATTTCATATAAAGAACTATTTCTCCCTTGACCTTTAAGCAATTCTTCTGATCAGGGAAATGGACAGAGATTCCTAACCTGGGAAGAGGGAGTGGGAGAAGAGTGTGGAGCCAGTAACCCAGAGTCCCTCCCAAGCCTAAGATTCCCTAATCCGAAAGGAACTTCTGAATACTTTTACAGTAGTAACAAAAATATTTAAAAAGAGTTTTGTCACTGTCATTCATGTTACAATTTTGAATACTAACAATACCAATTACAGTCTAGTCATTGAAACAGGGTTAAAACAAAGGTCATCCAGGCATTAACATATTTACCAGGCACATCTGAAAGGAAGTTCATTCCCTAAATGCACAACTCCAGTGGCAGCAGGTATATCAATTATTTCATGTATTACAAACAATAAAGTATTTCTCTCCTCAAGGTATCTTTTGAAAAACTTGGCTGCGCTAAGGGGCATGGTAACAGAAGCCCTACAGCATCTGCAATATAAGCTCTCGTTCTGTGTTTGGTTACAAGGATTCTTCTAAGGAGCATGACAGGATATACCCATGAGGCACCTTATTAGCAGCATTACATAATTTCTATATTCCGGGGTCTATGTTCTAGGTAACTCATTACTGTCATTACAAATTAACCACTGGGAAGGAGAAGAGGTACATTTAATTCTACCCTTAAAGGAGAATAAATAAATTGAAGTACTTGAGAGTGAAGCTTATTTCTTTAAAACTCAGGTTCTCACAAAGTCAGAACAGCTTCCTAAAATTCTTTTGAGAAATAATTCCTGGACTTTGCTCAAATTTTTTCTACTAAAATTCTTACCACTAGTTCTACTAATAATCTTGAAAGATTCCCCAATCCCAAAATAATTACAGACACATTATATTCAAAATTACTTCAATGTTTCCTACTTACAACCATATAAAACTATAATGAGGTTTTATAAATACCTGCTGCTTGGAAATTATTTTCACAATAAGCATGACCTCAAGGAGAAGGGGTGTGTGTGTGTGCATGTGTGTGTAAGTGTATGTATGATTAATTTGTGTATGGAACCCCAGTAATAGACGTTATTCACTTAAAAGTCTCAACTTCATTCTTTGGGGGTGCTGAAAAGCAAGGTGTTATTGCATCTCTTCATTTCTCAGCTTTCTCTCATTTCCACTGCTTTAATTTTCCATTCAAATCGATTTCTAAAAACAGGGGGAGGGGGAATCTGCCATCAATGGCAGGCTTGAAGTGATGAGGAAGGCTCATGTTTTTCTAGTTCAAGTAATAGCCTTCCAAAAAATGATTAATGACAGTGGACCTACTTTCTATAGAAAGAACTGTCAAATTCCATCAAAATCTGTCATATTGTTTTCTTAGCTCTCAACAAAACAAAACGCATCCAGACATTCAGGGGCCATGGAGAGTTTTAGGGATTCATTTTAGGTTATTCCTTCCATCTGCTTTAGCTATAAATACAGCCGATGAAGAGAATTATATAGGACAGTGGTCCTCAAACTTCAATGTGGAGCAGGAGCAGCAGAAAGGCTTGTGAAGACACAGGTTGCTAGGCCTCATCTCGAGTCTGTGACTCAGTCTGTCTGGGGTGGGGCCCAATAAGTTGCATTTCTAACTGGTTCCCTGGTGATGCTGTTGCTGCCAGTCAGGGGACAACCCTTTGTGAACCCCTGGTATAGGAGGATCCCTGATGGATAGCTGGTTGCAACACCATATTTCCTTTATTCATTCCAACTTTCATGGCGAAGGTTTTTAAATCCTATTCTAGATTGGACCCCAAAACGGCAGACAGCTTTCTGTGACGTCAGAACCTACATAGCCACACCCTCCTCTCACTATCCTGAGGGGAAATATTAGCAAAGAGCGCAACCCTCTTCTGGAAGAAGAGATCAAGCTGTTTCTTGAGTTGCTCCCTCTATTTTCCCCCCAAAATAATATTATTTACGTACTTCTTAATTTTAAAAAAATTTCATTTACAGTTGACATACAATATTATATTAGTTTCAGGTGTTCAACGTAGTGATTAGACATTTATATAACTTACAAAGTGATCACCCCAGTAAGTCTAATACCCAGCTGATACCATACATAGTTATTACAATATTATTCCCTCACTTTCTTTACACTGCTTACCAAGTATTTGAGTAAATTGAAAAGGAAAGTGATTCACAAAGCTTATCTGGGAGGGTGGCTCTATCACAAAGAAGACTGGCATACTCACCAGAGAGGAAATACACCCAGTCGTGTGGTGATAAAAACCATGGCGAACATAATAAAGAGGAGATCACACATTTTCTGAAACTTGGCATAATTGGCCATTTTGGCAGCCTATGAAAGCAAGGAATACGACGTATTAATTTAGTTAAGTTGATAACTAAAAAGCTTCTTTGACTATGCATGAGTCTCCTACAAGTTATAACTTACCAGGTGCATGAAACTGCCTGCTACTGTGCAATGTCATGCGTCACGCATCGGTATTTAAAAATTACCCGTAAGCCGAGGGAAATGCAGCATTAGCCCTAAGTAGAACTGCTGACTGTCACAGATTTAATAAAATATTCAGCAACCTGAGAAATTCAATTATATGGTTGATTTCAGAAAAATAGGAAAATAAGAAAATTCTTGCATTAAGGATGATATTAGCAAGCCAAACACACCAGAACAGGAATTTGGCCTAACAGGTCAAAATAGAAAGTGTTACATAACTCTTTAGAACTTTAATGAGTCCCAAACACTGAGACCACAAAACTTATACAGAATATATAAAGCCTTTCTGTATTTTTTTTCTCCTTTCTCCTTAGAATTATAGGTTTTCTTTAAGGCATAAGGAGTATTCTGGGGAGACAGTTTCTTGGCATATTCTCAAAAACAATTTTAGAAATGGAAATATGTCAAGATCAGATTTTTTCAATGAATCCATTTAGGTATCGTTTTCAAGGTTACATTAATGGGCCATCTTCTGGATGAAAGACACTAATGTTGAAAGCGTCTGTAAGAAGTACTCTAATATTTATGGTAGTGATTTAAGTGACGACTTTTTATATTATAGTCTAGGGAAGAAAGCACAACCCTTCCTCTACCATCTACTATTTACAGATGATTCTAAGTAAAAACAGGTGACACTGAAAACATAATTTTGCTTCATCACCTCTTTTTATATTTTCACCAAGAATTCACAAGCCCTGTCCCACAGGGTTATAAATTGAAGATGTCTTCTGAATTCATACATTATTTTATAGTTTTTGGAAAGTTAAATTAGCTGAGTCAAACTTGAAAAGCTTGTTGACAGTGTCCACAGAAGCTATAATTTAATAGCTGTAAGTAGAACACAAAGCTATGAGAGAACTATATTCCTAAGGGAAAATGCCAATTTACTGAGTGGAAGCTTTTAATTTCATGAGTACTTTGGATATGAGACCACAAATTATATTGAGGAAAAGCATCTTCTGCCTCCTTCTGGCTAGGTAGCCATGCAGTTCTTTTATATTCACTCACCAGTATTCAATAAAAAAGATGAAACATCAATTTTTTAAACATGTTTAGGCCATATACCCCACTTCAAAGAGTTGACAGTCAATATATCTCATTATTTGGATACTCTTGATAGATACTTTCTAATAGCAAAGAGGACCCAGCTGATGAGAAAAATATGCTTTTAAGCCACATAGCTGGGATTTCTGGATTATTTTTCTTTTCTGGATTAAAGTGGCACACGATGATACACCTAACATTTTCTGAATCATAGCTCTGCCAAGCATCATGCCAGCCATTTTCACAGAGATTAAAGTTGGAAGACTGTACAGGATTGATTTCAAAACTGTAGAGTGCTGTATAAATCTTTACTTTCAAGCATACTTCAGACTTAACCAAATGGTAACTGATTTTCAGGGGATTGCCCTTATACTAATTATATTTCTCCTTTAAAAAATATGTGGAATAGAGCCTAGCTTGAAGCACTTAAAAACTGTAGTGCTAACTATCCTCTGACATATCCTAGCCCATTAGGACTATGTTTCTGTTTCATAAACTTATAGGGATCAAGTTTTAATAAAGTGCTATATATACTTCAAACCTTGACTAACTGCCTTTCTAGTAGATTCAATTTTATGGTGCGGGAATTTCTGCTTATACTGCAGTATATGAAGGCACCTTTATTCTATATACAGTGACAGTAAATGCTTTAAAGGGAAGAACTGTGGGCCAACAGGAATAAAAAATCAGAATACAGATTCTAAGACCACTTCTACATGGAATTTGTATTCTGGTAAGTTTATTTTTGACCGATTACATAAATTTCTTAGTATAAAGTGGAAAAACTTTTATTTAATTATTAACATTACTGAGTGTGTAATTAAGAGTAAATACTACATTGAAATTTTATTGGAGATTTTATCTTTTGAAATATGCTAGAAGCACTTTTCTTTCTTTTTTTTGCTACTTTAATAATTCTAAGTGATGATGGTTTAGAAAGTTTATCAAAGTGCAATCAATATATCCTCAGATACATTTTACACTTATATGCACAGAAAACAATTGTCATATGTAATTTGCAATTTGCACACACTTTTCACTGTAAAAAACGAGGATAATATGTACACTGGCAATAAAAACTATGATTACTAATTGATTTCACCAGGATGTACAACTTCCATTAATAACTAAACTGAATTACATACACTTTCTGGATAAATCAGCATGAAACGTATAACATGAGAAATAAAACCAATTCAAGTAATAATTTTCTTAACGTAAAACATTCAATTTTTAAGTGTGGAATAATAGAGGTGTTAATTACTCTGCTAATAAAGAATGCTAACATGATGAATATTTTTTATACAAAAACATATATACTAATTTAAAGTCTCCTTTTCACCAATTTCACCTACAAAGAGATACTCTGCAGTTTCAAAACAGTCATATACTATTGTCCCCAGACCATCTAGCATGACATAGAAGTGATAATCTTCGAGACTTCCTGAATTCTAGATCTTGTGCTCTCAAAGATGAAATAAATTTTACCTCCAGAAAAGCATCCGCTGAATCGTGAAGACAGAGAACCAGGGTCCCTATTCGGGCCATGTTGTTGACATATGAAAACGTAATCAAGAAAATAGACACCAGGTGATGCAGGAACATAATGCCGAAGTCCTTGGGGAAGGAAAAACACAGCCACATTAGGGCTTAGCGGTATTGTAACATTTCCACTGATCCATTCAACCATTCGCATCTAGTTCTCAGCTCACTGGCAGAGAGAAATGATGACCATGCTCTGAGCTTAATGAGTGACTGTGTGTCAATTTAGTTAACTAATTTTACTTACAATCATTAAAGTTGGACAATACCAAAATGCCTTAGGCACACAATAAAAATGGCTCTGATAGTGTTTCCCACTGGAAGATGAAATTTGTTCTCTTCAGTCTGTTATCCAAAGTTTATTAGGTTCCATCACCAGTCAGACAATGGCTATTTCAAAACAATGAATCAATGAAAGTGGAACTACCCTATCAACTGATATTTTAAACTGTTTCCTAAACATAATTAAATGAAGACATACAGTGCTTAATTCAACAGTTCAGTGAGTTTATCTGTGCCCATACTTATTACACACACACACATATATATATATTTTAAATATATCTTTATTGATTTCAGAGAGAGGGGGAGAGAGAGATAGAAACATCAATGATGAGAATCATTGATCGGTTGCCTCCTGCACACCCCTGACTGGAGATGGAGCCCACAACCCAGGCATGTGCTCTGACCGGGAATCAAACCGTGATCTCCTGGATCCTAGGTCGATGCTCAACCGCTGAGCTATGCCCAGCCAGGCTACACATATTTTAAAGTCTAACCAGTTGAGTACCTAACCAGAACAATACTTTCCACATTTCCCATTGTTCAGCCCTGAGTCACTAACTGCTTTTGATTCACTGAAAGAGAACAAGAGCCCAGCTGGTGTGGCTCAGTGGTTGAGCAATGACCCATACACAGAGAGGTCACTGGTTTGATTCCCAGTCAGGGCACATGCCTGGGTTTCGGGCTCAATCAGGGGGCGTGCAGGAGGTGCCAATGGATGTTGATGGTTCTCTCTCATCGATGTTTCTATCTCTCCCCCTCTCCCTCTCTCAAATCAATAAAAACATATTTAAAAAAAGAAAGAAAGAGAACAAGAGTTCTCTATTTAATTTTAAAATTAATAAATATAAGTTGATTAAAATTTATATTTTAATCAATCCACTTATGGATGATTAGTGCCATTTTATAATTAAGTTTCCTGATTTGTATCTGATATAAATGTCAATAAACAACACAAAGTCCTTGGCAATATATCAAGGACCCTCTTAAAACAAGAGCCATGTTTTTCAAAGTTTGTTTTGTGAAGATGATTTCTGCATATAAGTTCCCTGGTTCCAAAAAATATTTATTACTAAGAGACTCAGAGTCATGCGCACGGCAGAAGACCGATTTTCATTATACAGTCATATCTGTATGAATATGAAAAAAGCATGAATAATGAATTTTATCTTACATTTCTGCTTCAGAAAAGCATTATACACAATGAAATACCTTTAATAAAAGCCATGGAATGATTATTTTATGTGTTACCCACATCTCACCCTGACACATTTTTTTAAGTTGACACTAAGTCTGGTCCAAATACCAGTTTTTAAACAAATTGTCAATTTGGACTTTATCGATGCAGGGTGGGACCCTGGTGGGACCCCCCCCCCCATGTTTGTTACTGTTGAAAGTGACTGATATGTATTTAGACACACACATGGCTGCAGGAACATCGGCGTTTTAGGTAGAGAATGTTTCACTGCATTTTTAGTAGCAGCAATGAGGTAGAGAAATCGTGAATATTTGTCAGCCCTCAGACTGAAGATTGATTCCAAAAGCCCTTATTCAAAACAGAATGGCCTGGCAGCCTGCTCCTGTGGTGTCCCCAGTCTCCTGCCATTCCACCATATGGTTTTTGGACATATTCACAGTGATCATCAAGGGGTCCTTCTTCGTTCCTGCCTAATAGTTACTCTGATCTCAGCCCTCATTCCAGTAGCTTCTTCTATGTTAATTACTAGACAGATAAAAAAAAAAATTAGGTGTGTTCTTGACTCAAACTCCATTAGAATAAGTGTGAAACAAAAGAATTCAAGGAAGATCCATCCATGTTAATACCAGAAGCTGGTAAGATAATCCTGGTTTTCCCCCTTATTACATTTCCAAATGGCATTTAGAAAACCTAAGACAGGGTCTCTTAGTCTGTTCTGTGTAGCTTCCATATAAGAAACGCCTGGGTGCAGGTAAAATTCCAGCTATTTGGGCTCCATCCTCAACTATTAAAATGAGAATCGGCATCCTTAACTCACTTCTCTGGGAAATTTTATACACAATATTAGTCAGAGGGATCGCCTTCTCATTAAGACATGTTCTAGAAGAACATGCCTGATGTTCAACATGATGAAAACTCCCTTTGCAATGACCAGGCTGCAGAGGGTCTTTGAAATTATACTGTGTCTTCAGGAGGCACCAGAAATTCATCTTTATGTACATGTTTTTATAAACGCAAAATGAACTCATTTCTCAACAAAACAAAACAAAACAGAAAACACCATGAACAACAAGAAACTTGTTCTTCAAGTTCTCATTTGTTTGATAGAGTACTAATAATTTTATGCAGTTTCTTTTGGGAATAATCTTTGCAACAAATAAAAAAACATTGGTGAACCTTCTCAACAAAGTAATAAGATGACCAAGATTTTAAGCGAGGGTTGATTTAGATGTGCTTGGATGGTAAAGAATAGGAAATACCTCTAAAGTGCAAGGCAAAGGAAAGAGTTTTCTCTCAAATACAAGTGACATGCATTAGCATTCCTGGATTTAATAAAATTAATAAATATAATTAATAAATTTAAAATTTAACTCTTATGAATGGAAATCAGATAAGTAGTACCAAGTTATTCATTTAACAAATTTTCAAACTCAACAAAACAGAAATTCAGCAGCATAATTTAAAGCTGATTTCATTTTATGAAAACTGCAGCAATAATAGAAATCTCTCATTTCTATTTTTTTAAAAGCCAAATCAAAGGGTATACTGTGAGAAACTCAGTCGTGTTATCTGAGTCATGCCAACTGCGTAGCCCCATGGCCAGCTTCATCACATTTTCTTCACATAAAGAATATGTAAGAGAAGCTCTGGCTAGTGTTGCTCAGTTGGTTGAGCATCGTCGCATGCACCAAAAGGGTCACCAGTTTGATTCTTGGTCAGAGCACATGCCCAGGTTCCAGGTTCAATCCCCAGCAGAGGGTGTGCAGGAGGCAGCTATTCAATATTTCTTTTTTATTTATTTTTATTTTTTATTAAATATCTCTTTATTGATTTTAGAGAGAGAAAAGGAGAGGGAGAGAGAGAGAGAGAGAAACATCAATGATGACAGAGTCACTGATTGAGCCTGCAACCCCGGCATGTGCTCTGACCGGGAATCGAACCCCGATCGCCTGGATCCTAGGTCGACGCTCAACCGCTGAGCCACGCCCAGCCAGGCAGCATTTCTCTTTTACATTGATGTTTCTCTCTATCTCTCCCTCTCCGTTCCTCTCTCTAAAATCAATAAAAACATATTTAAATAAGAATATGTAAGAGATTTAATTTTCATAGCTATTCTGAAGTAACCCATAAAATATGACTCTCAAATTTCAGACACACTATAAAAAATTAGTTTTGGCAGGTATCTCCATCACGCCTCTCATGATAAAGTATAACTACAACTTCAAGATAATTATTTGAAAATCCTGACCAGCTTTTACAATAAGAGCTGTCTGGGTGCAACAGCACTTTCTCTGCTGCCAGATGTGCCATTATTTTATAGCTTCTGGGAACTTAGATAAATGGAGTGAAGAGCTGCTGTATAAGCAGTGTTTACCCGATCTTTCTCCTGTGTAATATTTATGGTACCATTTCAAGATCAAGAATTCATAATCTCTTTTCTACTATGAATTATTTAGTTAATATTAATCTTTAATTGATTTTATTACTGTGGCAGGGGAGGCAATAAAATTTTATTTGTACAATAGAAAACAGTATGATAGTGCCACCGATTCCCTTCCAGTATGCCTGGCCGGAGCATGGAACTCAATCTGTAACTCCCTGGAGTTCTTCCTCCTTCATGCTTTCCCGTCCCCATCAAAAGCACTCTCTCCAAATGCACTCAGCTTTCAAATTATGTCAATATTTTTCTTAATTATACATGCATGTCTTTTTTCTCATTGATCTTTGGATCTTCAGATGTTCTCCATCACTACAAATCCTGTCTAATTACAAGCACCAGGAGATGGAGGTCTTTATACACACTTTCTGGGCTCTGTTTAAATTACTCTTGGCCCAGCCACACTAATTTGTAAAGCTTTTAATGCTAAAAAGGTCACTTCCAAGACATTTTAAATATATGCATCATAATAGTCTTCAGTGATGCACAGGTTAAGACTATTCCCTCCCTTCCTTCCTCCCTCCAATGTCCCTGAGGACAAAGGCAACTCTTGCTATCAAATAAACCCATTCAGGTTGAAAACATCCACAATGATCAGTAGGGGGCAGACTGTGCTCAACCAAAATCAGAAATATCCCAGAACTCAAAAGCCATAATCCTCATATTTACTTTAAATATGAGGCCTAAAATAACAATGGGTAATCAAGGACTCAGTTTTGTGCTTGAGATAGTAGATGGAAAAATTTTCCATCAGGTCAACCAGATTGGGATGATGCTGTAAGATGTCAGGAGGGGTTCAGAGAAACTAATTATTATCATCAATCAGCCTTGTCTTCTCTCTTCTCTTTTTCCTTCAGCTATCTAAGTTTTCGCCCATTTTTACAAACACACAAAACTGTACCTGTACGAATCACTCCTCAAGTTACTTCTGGCCATGCAGGTTTTTTTTATGTTTTTTTGTTGTTGTTTTCCTGGCTGCAAGGCATGTTTTCTCTTCTTTTCTCCAAGCCCCACTCCACTTTTACTACCTGGTGAACTTCCATCTACCCTGCAATTTGCTTGCTAATTCTCACTCTCCAAAGGTTCTGTCTGACACTGTGACTTATTCTGAAGAACAGCCCCATCAGGCAAGTACTATTGGAACTCATTTTATAAAGAAACTGAGGCACAGAGATACTACATAATTAATACTGTTCTATTGTTGTCCCACCAGTCCGCACACAGCACTGGGTTGAAATGCTTTGATCACAGATGGTAGGTTACTAAAATGAGCTGTCTCTTCTTCCCCTCTGATATTCTGAAGACACTATAGTGTGAAAACACACACACACAAACACAACAGAAGCCTAAGAGTCAGGAATGTCTGTCTTGGAAAAAACCTAAGCTTTGAGTGCAAGATGTTGCCACTCCAATCCCAAATGGGCACACAGATGAGCACCTTGGCACCT
Organism: Miniopterus natalensis; assembly: GCF_054644295.1. Classification (NCBI taxonomy): domain Eukaryota; kingdom Metazoa; phylum Chordata; class Mammalia; order Chiroptera; family Miniopteridae; genus Miniopterus; species Miniopterus natalensis. The sequence goes on from NC_142088.1 coordinate 43,438,487, forward strand.
GTGTACAAGAGAGGTTAAGTGGCCTGCCTGTGTCTGTCAGTAGTAGCATTGAGGTTACACAGAGGGAATTCACATCTTCCTCCGTCCCTCTCAGGATAATCAGGTGTCAGCTGGTGGGATTGCAGCTTTTCAAGAAAGAAAGGACATGCTGATACAATCTGAGGCACTACCTGGGAGTCACATTCTTGGGAAAGACTTAAAAATGATGAGCAGTTCTCAAAAGATTTAGTCTCAAGACTCTTTTATATTCTTAAAAATTATTAAGGACACCAAAAAGGGTTTGTTTATGTGGGTTATACCTATCAGTATTTACCACATTAAATATTAATACTGAGAAAATTTTAGAACGTGTAAAAACACACTTATTAACTTAAAGTCCATTATTTGTTAATTAACAGAAGTACTTTTGCCAAAAATAACTACATTTTCCAAGATTTAAAAATAAATGGTTATGAGAGTGTCATTGTTTTACATGATTACAAATCTCTTTGCTGTCTGGCTTAAGACAAGAAGGCTGGCTTCTCATAATGGCACATACATTCAATCTGTTGATGTTACTTTGATTGAAGTATGTAAAGAAAATCCAGTACCACACAGTTTGAAAAGGGAGAAGTATCCTGATAGTCTTTTCAGACAGTTATAGATATTCTTTGATACTGTACCAAAACTTGCGAAGTAAGATATTCTTCAAGGTGAGTTGCAATGTGGAATTTAAAACCAGATCAATAAACTCTTCATATTCTGATATATGAAATCCTTTGCTCTGTCTTGACCTTTGAATGGATCTTAAACTTATGCATGATTTTGTAACATCACGCATTAGTCACTTGGAAAATATTGGCTCACTGAGCCAATGACAAAATTTGTTACACAATACTTTAAAAATCACATTTATTAATATCACTACCAATCTCATGAGAAAAGCTTTACAGAACTGAGATGCCATCAAGTTCTCACTGGTGAACACAAGTTTTCCAAAATTCAAAATTTTGTTTGAAAGCTTGAATTTTATCATTGACAACAAATAATGCCAATTGTTCTCTTGAAACAACTTGACAAGCTCACTCTGCATTTTCAAGAAAATATCTACCCAAAATACAAGTTGTAATGACCATGGTTTGCCAGTGATTCTTTCAAGTAAAAGTGAGATTCCAAGGGGGGGGGGGGGGGGGGGAGAAGCAGCTAATTCAATTCACAACGCAGGGCACTAACTGTACATGGTTTTCTTGAGACACTAGTGTACACTGTTATGCAGCAGGAGTTCTTTATGCTTATTTTCCATTTCATCACATAAAATATTTTTAAATGTATACTCAGGAATGCAGATTTAATAAAATTAACAATTTTTATGCTTCACCAAAAGCGTTCTCAAGTAAAACTGACATTGGTTCTTCCTGCAAGCATGTGGATGTGAAGAATACCACGACTACTGACACAGTTTGGTGCCACTAACAGCAATTTTGCCCACTGTTGCTTTTGCATGATCACTGCAAATTTCAATGCAGTGAGAAAGGCAAATGACATCTTAGTGTTATTATGACAGTTTTGACCTTGCAGGTCCCCTTTGACCTGCAGACCACACTTTGAGAACAGCTGATCTAGACAAATTATTTCCAAATAATGCTTTAGGAAATGATAATTAGCCATATTATTAGTAATAACTGCACCAGTCAGGACAAACTAGATTTTGTGGCAATCAATAACAAAGCCCTTGAAATCTCAGTGGTTTAAGACAAAGGCTTATTTCTTACCCACTGCATGTTACCATTTGGCTACAGATGGGGGGCCCTCTGCTCACCACAGTCACTCAGGGACCAGACTGATGGAGTAGTCTCCATCTCAGATATCACCAATCACTGTGCTACAGGGGAAAAGAGCTTGGAGGATCTCACCTGAGCAATTAAATACTCTGGTCCAAAAGTGACTCAAGTGAGCTCTGTTCACAGCCCACCAGTCACATGCTCCCATCCAACCACAGGAGGAGTACCATCCTACATGTGCCTGGGGGTAGAGAGCTGGCACTATCCAGTGAACCACATTAAAAATTGCAGTAATAGCTAATATGTATTAAGCGTTAACTGTGTGCCAGGCACTGTTCTAACAGCATGTATTACATTACGCTGACAACACTCCGTTGCAGTAGGTTATACAAACTCCATTCTCTGGATCAGAAAAACCAAGGCACAAAGAGGTAGAGTAACCTGCTCAAGGTCACACCAAGTTAGGAGTGATGCCCAGCAGGCAGGTGAACTCCAGAGCCCATGCCTTTAACCTCAAGGCCATTTGCCCATAATACTCCTCACTCTAGAAAAAAATGAGTAAGATAAGAACTTTTTAATAATGATAAATTTAAAGGATTATCCTTTATTACAAGGTGCCTTTTCTCCTTGAAAATGTTCAAATGTCCTTTCATTTAAGAAATGATGGTTGTAAGTGGAGGAAGTACTAGGGAAAAAGGTTGGCAACCGTAAGTTAGTTCCTCTTCCTTAGCATTTCTGTTCATTTTAATTGACCCAAAATATAAAAATTTGTGACCCTACATTTTGGAGGTTTTTTTGTTTGGTTTCAGCACTCTGTTTCGATTCAGCCACATTTTGGTCATTGTGTGCCGAACAGAGGTACTGCTCTAAGCTCTATTTGTCAAGCATTGTGCTAGATGGTTTGGTGGACATTATTTCATTTAATTCTATGCCATACTGCTTGCTGCCTTATAAAGAGATTAAAGCATGAATTGTCTTTTACCCTGAATCCAACTGAAGCTGGAAAAATCTGGAGCATGACAGGCCCCTAAAAGGCAAGTAAAGCACCCACTGCAATGGCTGTCAGTTATTCTTTGCAAAAATTACCAGAGAGCAAACATATGTCCTTCAATGAGCTTCTTGCTAAACTTAATCGCTGTACCCCTCTCTGTCAGGAATCTTTTCCAAGATGTAATTTTTCTCTCAGGTTAAAGACCAGAAGAGCCACAAGCTGATTTTACCAGCTGGGCTTTGGTACTCCGCCATGGACGATTTCCTACGAAGGATTCCGAACACGAGCCCCGCTCACTGGCCAAGGGCCCAGGCTTTGGGTCCAGCAGCCGCTTACTTGAAAGGGACATAGGGCTTAGACACAGGCAAGCTGTTCTGTGCTCCAACACAGTCATACTTATTAGCTTCCCTTAGAAACTGTAGCTGTGCAGGAGAAATACTCATTGTGAAGAGGTGCTCAAAACAGGATTTTTAACAAAATGAAGCCTTGGGTAATAAGAAATGTTTCAAGCAATGTTGAATACCAGGAATATATCTGTTGTTTTAATAAGATACTGGAACAATTTCTCTTTACAAAAGAAGGAAGGAAAGACGGAAGAAAGGAAGAGAGAAAGCGGGAAGGAAAGAGGGATGGAGGGAAAAAAGAAGTAGGAAGGAAGGAAGGAAGGAAGGGAGGGAGGGAGGGAGGAAGGAAGGAAGGAAAATTTCTCAAAAAGGTTTACATATCTTGGTAGCACATAATAGAATATTTGAATTATAAGTCATTGGAATTATAAGTCCAGATAACCACATCTTGGCTAGTCCCTGCCCTCTGGGAAGATTAACAGTACATCTCATCACTGACCAAATAAGTACCAACCCTGGAAATGATCAAGAGAGAAGCAATGTGCTCTGTCACCACAGGGATGAAAGTTCTCCTCTCATTTTTAAACTTGATTCTATTTTGAAACAAAGCAATTAAAAAAAACAAAAAGATGTCAATATTAGGACACTTCTAAAAGGGAAGAGTCTGTGAATATAAAAACCATTTTAGAAAGACTCAAGCATCCATTAAGTCACAGAAATGATTTCGAAACCTCATTTAGGGCACTGATTCTAACAGTTTAGGGTTTGCATTTGGACTCAGTGTTCATAAACCCTAGTCACTATTTGAAAATGGCTGTCCAGGCTCATGATCATTTAATTGGGAAGCAAAGGAAACATTTTCATAACCTTTGTATTAACAACCCTACAAACAGCCTTCAGAAGTTGATATCCATACTCTGCTGTCAACAAATATTTCTATCCCCTAATTAGAAAGCAGGCTATGTTTTAGAGAGTTTAGTTAATAGGTGCAATCTAGAAGGTGGGAAGTATATTTTGCAGCCAGAACATTTCATAAATCCTTGCCGATAGCTAGAATAGCAGATCTTCAAAGTGTCTACAGAGCAATGAGGAGCGAACCACAGAGGACCTTCAGTGACAGCAGGATGCAAAGGAGAAAAGGGCTATAACTCACTAATGAGAGACGTCAAGAGAGGAGAAGGCCTTCCTTATTAAAACCTGTGCTGAGTAATACTCAGTCTGGTAGTGGCTATATTCCCATTTTGCACATGAAATAAGAATTAGCCAGCTGCACCAGGAACATACAAAGGTACTTAGACCAACTGAAGAAGGGAAAGGTGCCAGGTGTCTAAAATAAGCTAAGAAAGAATATATAATTAATTTCTAAAATTTGACAATATGTACAGGCCTGAGAGCAATTCCATGAACCTCAATGTAAAAATTCCTTTTATAGGTGTTTTCTACGCTGATGCAAGATATGTTAAAACCATACAAAATGATATACTTCAACCCTTGAAAATAACCCACTTAAAAAGATAACTATTAAGATAATGGTCACTTGGCCAGAAACAATGAAGACTGTCAGTCCTCTTGGCTCACTGAAAAGGCATGGTAAATGCATGATGTGAAAGCTCAAGCAAGTGGAGGGGGCCTGGTGACTTTTGGTGCAGCCATGTCTCACTAGGACTAGGCTCCTGGGAGCCAAGGACAGACAGTCTTGCAACCTCTTTGACTCTAGATGGCACTCCTAATTCTAACTAAGCAAACGAGGGACCAATAAAATGGCAAAGAGCTGCAAAAGGCTTACTACCTTTAACGTCAAGAGCATGGAAAGGCAAGGCAATGCAAGAACTGTGTACATGTCTAATCTAAGAGTGAATCACAGGACTTTGCTTGGTCACCTTGGGCTGTAATTCATCCCCAAATTGCACAAAATGTATGTAAACTTACTGTAGATAAATTTTCTCAACTACAAAATAGGAAGAATATTCAAACTTCCTTCTTTGTTATGCATGTGTTTTGTGTGACTACCTGGAAAAAATGTTCCCCTCCTAAAAAAGAAAATTCATATTATTCAGTCTTAAAAAAGAAGGAAACTCTGATGTACGCTATAACATGGATGACCCAAGGATATTATGCTAAGTGAAAAAAGCCCATCACAAAAGGACACATATAGTCTGAGTCCACTTTTATGAGGCACTTAGAGTAGTCAAATTCATAACAACAGAAAGTAAAATGGTGGTTGCCAGGTGCCTGGGGGAGGGGAGAATGGGACATTGTTGTTTAATGGGTACAGAGTTTCAATTTTGCAAGTTGAAAAGAATTCTGGAAACTGGTTGCACAGCAGTGTGAATGTGTGTAACGATACTGAAGTGCACACTTAAAATGGTTATGATGGTAAATTTTATATTTTGTATTTTTACCACAATTAAAGATTTAAAAAGTAAATAAGTAAAACACACAATGAGCCTGGCACATAGGAGATAACCAGACTACAAGTATTGACTACATGAATGAAGAAGGCTCCTCACATAAGACAGAGGAGATCTCATTGGCACAATGTCACCAAAGGATCTCTAAACATTCCCAGAAACTGGCCCAGAGTGTTTGGGGCAATGAGTAAGGGAACCACAAATTATGGGTGTCAGTTAGTTATCTGCTATGCCTAAGCCCTGGCCCTTATAGGGACCGCCCACTTCTGAGAATCAGACAACACATACCACATTAAGGCTGTTCAGGCATACAGATCAGAAAGAGCCTCTTGCCAGCTAAGTAAATCACTGCTGTGGGGCAGTGAGAGGAGTGTACCTGGCAGCACACAAGTATGTGGAGCATGGGCACTGAGATGCAGGCCAGCAAACACAGCTTTGAAGGAATGATCCAAATATGAAAATCTGGAGAAAATAGCATCATGAAAAACAAATAAGCAGTGAAGAGTCAAAAGTGCCACCTCTGTCCAGAAGTTGGTGGGATGAGAACTGGAAGGAGTGGGTTTAACACACAGGAGTTGGAGCACACCCTCTGCAAAGGCCGATGGAAGGGAGGGGTGAAACCCAGATCACACTTCATTTAGGAATGTTGTATTTTCATGACATCTTTTCATGCCAGATAGCCCTTAAACTGGAGAAAAATTCATTCTGTAGGGCTAAGACACTGAGATTTTACTCTCTCCCAGGAGCAACAAATAAAATTTTTCTTCTTTATTTAATTTAAAGAACAGAGGGACTTGTGAATCAGACTGAGAGAGATTACTGTTGTCGGAACTCATTGCTATATATTTTTATAGAGAAAAGAACACTAGGGAAGAGTTAAGAGACAAGGGGAACAAAATACAAAACAGCGCAAACTAAAATAGAGAACTTTATGTATCAAAGCAGAAAGCAGTACCCTAGTGCTGCTGGGAAAACAGCGGTGAGTGCCTGTGAGACTCCACCCACCTGCCAGGGGCCCTTAAAGACACAAATCTTCAAACACTTTACAGCAGAACCCCACTTACCTTTCTTTTGATATCAATGAACTGGGAAAACATTAAAGACCAATAAAATGACAGTTCCAGGATATAATAGTAGTGAAGGTCAGTTGTAAGTGGCTGAGGGTTAAAGGAAAAAAAAGGAAAGATTAATAGTTAATAGGAAACCTCATCTGTGTCCCAAACATCTCAAGTTCAGTGCTAAAAAGCAACATAGTCTTATGCCCCCACAATTTCTGGCCCTGTTCTCTTTGCGATAAGAGGCTTTGAAGAATGCTTCTAATTCACAGCCCGATGGCATTAGTTTTATCTCCAACCAAAAAAAGTGTCCGTCAGCATGAACATTTGGTGTCCAATTCACTATTCACTTGAATAATAGCATTTATGCTTCTTTGACATGAATCTGTATCTGCAAGATTCCTCAGGCACGTGAAAAAATATTCTAATGCACACACAAAAAGAATAACCTTGGATAACTATACTGTGAGATTCCACAGCACAGGGACAAGGGAGGGAGGTGATAGGAACTGGAGTACAATATATGTCACTGAGGCACAGTTTCAAGTTCTGCATTAATCAGATCTTTCAGTACATTGCAAATATTAAAAAAAAAAAAAAGACAATTCAAAACATTTCTTAAAAGATCAGAGGGACAAAGAAGCTGCCAAGAGGTACTGGGCTAGGCACCCAGGTGGGAAATCTGAGATCAAGTCTCACCTCCAGAAGTTAATAGGTATAAAATTTGGGCCTTAATTAATGTATTGTAAAATGAGGTGACACCTGCTCTATCTGCCTCATAGGTCCAGGAGTGGGGAGAACTCCAGAGAGGCAGCAGAAGTCAGGAATGTTTATTCTGCACATAAATCCATAAAAACAAAACAAAACAGTGTTTAATAAAAACCATTTTCAACAAGTTGTTTTGTTTTATTGAATTGTAATGAAATGTCTTAGTTTACCAGAATGAATCAAAGACCTTTGAAGCTCATCACACAAACACATCTATACCACTACACACATAGCAACAGTATATGCTGTAAATACAAGGGAAACTTAAATGCTCTGTAAACCAACAGCAGCAAAAGGAATGATTTTCATGAGAAGCTGGTACTCACTTAACTACCAACTCTACCAACTTTACACATAGGCATCAAGGGAAACAGCCGTTTCACTCACTGACCTCTGGCAACAGAGCATGAGAGAGGACAGGATACTCTCCCCACCAGCAATCCTAAGCTCTGAGCATCAGTGTGTTTTTCAAGCTCAGCACTACCCTGGAGAGAATATCTTTCCTACTGAATCGTCCTTGTAAAATTTGAAGGCATTTGTAATGAGAGATGGATACTCAGGTCAGACATATGGCAGCAATAAAGTCTAGAAAATAGAGTGCTGGCTTCAGGACCCTTGGAGCCAAGATTAAGTTTCGGTTTTAATGAGAGTCACTTTCTCATTGCATCGCCACCTGGGAAAAGGCCACAGTGGGCTATGAGGGCAAGTAAGGGCCTCTAGAAATTTCAGAGTTCATAAGGGAGGGTCATATTAGAGTAACTACTATAGTTGTGGAGTCCTTTGCAATTAACAAAGCTTACACGTGTGATAATCTCTTTCACTCTCATAAAAGTCCTATAAAATGAGTACTATCATTTTCTAGATTGTATAGTTACAGGAAATTGCTGCCAGTTGATTCAGGCTGGAAGGCTGATCCCAGGTCTCACAAGCCCTGTGATAGCCAGGCTAGGGCTTTCATTCCCCACTTGTGCTCTTTATGACAGGCTGTGCAAGGGCCAACTAAAGACAACTTTGCATTATTTCAAACTTAAAATACACATGTGTATATAAAAATCATTTTGTATGCAATAAATACTATAATATACATACTCATGCATAAGGAGCAATGTGTGTTTAATAAAATTGAATAGACCACTACTCTTTCACCTAAAAATCTGTTCAACTATTTATTTAATAGATGTGCTAAAGACATAATAAATCTGTTTCACAAGCATGGCCCATCTTTAAAAGTGCTCTTAAGGCATCAGACTGACTGAACTACAACCTACATATTTATGTATACCTACCCACAAAGCACTATAATTACATGCATAATGATTATATACTGTTTAATATACACCTCCCCAAAAAAGCTGCTAATTTTTTTATGAGTATAAGGAATGTATCAAGAATCACCACTGTCCCCAAGAGAGATCATAAATTGGTCCTAGGCTTCGGGAGTTATATGCCAAATTATTCATTGAGAAGCAATAATGTCTTATCAGTTGAATTCAATCTTGATCTGAATCCCCACATACTAATGACGTTTTCTATTTTATATAAATATAACTGTAAATACCAGACAGATCCTCAAATTTTCAGGTGGAGTCGATAACTGCCTGTGAAATAGTCTGCAGCTACATTTTGAGCCACTGCTCTAGCAAATAATTTTCTCAGAAATAAGCAACTGCTTGGCTCCAGCCATTAATGTGAAAGTTATTTCAGACCACATTATAGTTATGAAGAAGAGTGGGTATTACATTTCATACGGCATTTGTCTCAATGCCATTCACGTGACAGAATTTACCTCATAAACGCAGTGCGTTAGAGCAGCTGCCACATTGACATTCAAGTTAAGGTTTCTGGAAGGCTTTGATGTGTTTTTATAAATAGAATTCTAGATATATAGGACTTTTCCACTCAGTGTACCATTACAGGACACAAGGAGAGCTATAAATGACAATATTCCAAGTATTTAAGATAGTAAAACAGCAGTTGGGCCTGAGAATTACAACTGTATTCAACAGTGACTGGGTTTCAATGTTGCTTTAGTCTCTGAAATGGCCCTGGAGTACTCAGCTCTCTGGAACCATGTCATGTTGCTTATTTACATTATTTTCTAATCTGAATAAACTACATGAAAGAGATGGAAATGCAAACTAGAATTCCATTTCAACATGCCCTTAAACTTGAACTTGCCCAAGGAATATCCCAACACCAGTTCCCACTGGTTTAGACACTGTGGGTGATAGAAGACACAGGGCATGCCTACCCCCCAATAACCTGATGCGTAACAAAAAGATAAAAGCCTCTAAAAAGATAGCTCCAAAGAATCCCAAACTCAAAATCCAAGTTGCTTATTATAATGTATGTCTCTTTATTGTATCATCAAAATACCTAGTTGCATTTGCTTCATATCCCAATTGATCTAGACACTTTTCAGGAAGAATTTTCTAGAAAAGTCCAGCTTTGATACTCAAATAGTAACTGACCTAGGGACCAGCATGCTAATACTACTGAATTCATGGACAGAGGCAAAGGTACATCAGTGGGCAGGAATCTGAAATACTCCCTTTCTACTATATAAATTTAATCTCATTTTCAATTATGGGGGGTTTTTTTGAGTTTTTTTTTTTTGGTCTATATGTAATGGTATAAGCCCATTTTTCTGTGCTCAAGCAAATGTTACTTGATTTACATACATAGAGGCTACTCCTAAGCCACAAAGTAAACTGATGTCAGCATGCCTGCTCCAGCTCCATGCAAGCTTTTCTACTTGGTATTGAGAGAGGCCTGTGCTATTATCAGCCTTTCCTCAGTCATTAGAAGCAGATCAACTGTTAGAAACAGGAATCATCCACCTGATGAGCTGATTATATCTTACTCTCCAGCAAATGCACCTTTCCACACTTACTCCATCTGCTAAAGCAATTAAGCTCTGATTCTGAACTTCACTGAGAACACAAATACTTCCCTCACTAGGCTACCTGCAGCATCAAGCAGCAAGGGTTGGGGCAGGAGGCCAAAAAGCAAGGCAGCTATCTAACCTACTGGGACCTGCCTGAAATCAGAAAGCTCACATACGATACTGTATGTGTATAAAAACCCAGGCAATAACGGCGCCTTACCTGATAGGGGTAGTTGTACCAGCAGTGCCTTGTATTCCACAGCCAGGGTGTCTAAAAAATGACAAAGAAACATATTTTACATGTCTTGGAAAAGAAGCAGGATGAGATGTTTATGACAGATTCTTCCCCCCAACTCCCCAATATTTAGGTATTTCAATAATCTACCTGTGTGAGAACTGAAAGACTCAGGAATAAAGTTTTAAAGCAATTAGTACTCCATCATATATTCTTTCTGGGTAATCTACACTCAACTGGTAGTATCTCAGGCTACTTCTGGGATGAAGTCCTAGCTGGTGTTTTTAGATTTTGCTGGTCACAGAGACACATTCCTGCTATGTCATGAGCCTCAACAGCAGGGCCCTTCAAAGGTCTCACCTAAACCAGACACAAATCATCAATCTAAGTGTTATCAATAGACAATGCTGACAGTTGGTGCAAACGACCCTAAAACATCTCCAGCCCAATGTTTACAAAGAAACGTTATTAATCAATTGTTCCCTGCCTTAACCAGGGTTCCATAACAAGCAGTTATACTACTTTTTTCAGTAGGACACCTCAGATTAATTCCAGGCCTAAGGGAATTAAGCTTCAGGGCACACTCCACCCCCTGACTCATAGTCAAGGTCTTCTAAAGACAAAACAATCATTCTTAATTTGACAGCAATCTCTTGGCTTACGTTTTATAATCAAATAGAACATCTAAGTATACACACAGATTCAAAACATTTGTAATGAAAAGAGAGGAGTTGGTGAAGATTTAAACAGGTTGTGGAATAATCCAATAATATCAACACAAACTTTCTCATATTCTTGCATTAAGTTTGTAATTCTTTTGCATCTCTGATCTATAGCTATCAGCACTTTGTGGTATACATTTATATACATTTGATATACATCTGTATATTAAGGAACATAATCATGAATCCAACCCATATCTGTTTACGCATCTCAAAATGACAGTAAATGTCACTGAAAGATTAGTGTCAGATGTATTTGTACCGACTTAACGTCCTTATCTGGTCCCAGACCGTATAAGATCAAGGTTGCTGCCCTCTGCAGTGTGATAATGCAGTTGTCTCCCTAAAAGCGATGCACATATCCTTCCACCCTGTACCAGTGAGGCTGAGGATGGGAGTGAGAAAGGGGCTATGTAATAAATCTGACAATTTCAGTGACTGAAATTAACCTCACAGGGAGATCTGATCATAAATTCCTAACTGGGCAGGACCTGGTAGGTAGTCAGGCCCCAGGCCTATAAAAAATTTACCTTTGCCTTAAGCAAGCCCTACCCAGTGTTCTTGTGCATCCAGGTTAACACATCTTTGAAATGCCAGAGTAATCCTCTTTTCCAGATCCCTCAGGGGTAGAAACATCCTCAAGAGAGAAAATAATCTTGTTAACTCTCCTGTAATCCAATCACACAGATTTCCTTGCCTTGCTTTCTCCTACCACCATGTGATTTCCTTATGTTCCCTCTTTAATTTCAAATGTAAAAGAACTGCAAAACTGTTTCCTCAAGAGCATTTGAGATCTTCCTTCCTGGCATGTCACCAGTTCAGCTCAAATAAACTCATAAAAATTTTCCACATGTTTGGATGTTCCTATGTCAAGTATGGTAATGATGATAAAATGTGAGTCCTCCTATGTCCACACATTTTTTAGAGGACGTTTTTTCCATGATCTGTTACTTACTTAACCAGTTAAAAAGTTTAGGCTGTCACACACACTTTTAAAGGATCTTACATATGAACTCATTTTATCCTTACAGTAGCTAATAGATAGGTAAATTGAGGTCTGGAGTTCATTAACAACTGCCCAAGTTAAATAGCTAGGTAGTGCCTGAGCTGGAAATCAAACTCAGATTGTGTGGTCTCAAATCCAATATAACCCCTGTGCCTCTAAGTCTGATAAAACCTGAACCAGGCCTCTGTTTAGGGAGCCAGATAGAAATAAAAAGCCATTCCATGCACTAAAACGGAAACTGTTCAAGGATCTTTACATTCTCCTTACATGTAAGTACTACCACTTCTCCCTCTCTTTTCCTGGTTTTGCTATTTGCTACATGTTCAATTCCATACATATCATGTAATCTCACTGCACTTAACATCCTGGCTGCCTGAGTTGTATGTCTGTCTGTCTGTCTCCTCCATTTTTCTTATCCATAACTTTGGTGTTCATTACTGATCTATCTCACAGGGTGGTTGTGAGGATCAAATGAGATAACATGTCTAAAAATACTTTAGATGCTTCAAAATTTTATGTTATTGTCTTATAGTTATATAAATAATGCATGTCCATTGAGGAAGACATAAAAATTATAAAAATTGAAAATAATTTCAATTCTTATCACTATTAACATTTTAATGTACAATCCATTTTTTTCTATGTAATATAGATATAAATACAGATATAGATAGGTTTATTTTTAAACACTCAAGAATTAGGAAAGATCATCAAGAGCAAAGATGTGTCATTAAAGACCTAGGCTAAGACCATCCACACCCTCATAGTCCCAATTACTATGCACCGATGTGAAAGTTGGACAGTGAAGAATACTGATAGAAAAAAATAATAATTCATTTGTAATATGGTGCTGTTGAATAGTTCTACAAATACCCTGAACTGCCAGAAAGATGAACAAGTGGATCCTAGAGCAAATTAAGCCTTAAACATCACTGTTGACAAGAATGACAAAACTGAAGCTGTTCTACTTCGGGCACTTCATGACAAGGCAGAGTCTTTGGAAAGACAACAACACTGGGAAAAGTATAAGGTAGCGGGAAAGAGGAAGACCAAAGATGAGATGGATTGACTCCATTAACGAAACCATCAGCATGAGTCTATAGGAGCTGAGCAGGGCTATGGGGACAGGACACTGTGGACATCACTCACTCAAATGGTCAACTCGACGGCACATTAATACATACACACACGTGCATAATTTCTAAATGTGGGCACAAAGCACCCAAACCTATTTTAAACATTATTAGTTATTCCCTTTCTCTTTGATAAAGGTGTTTATTATCTCCACAATTAGTTGAAAGTCCCAGAGGGAAAGGTACATCATATGCATATGTTTATCCCCCCAGCATCTGTGCCCAAGTTGACAGCTCAACATGCATTTACTGAATGCTAATGAAAACAATGCAGAATTAAATGCAAGGCCTGTAACAAGCCTCAGAGTATATTTCTGAATTTATCAGTCCCCAAATCACAGGACATGTGTGTGCTACCTCTGGAGATGCAGCGGGCACCCCTTCCACTGCAGCCACCCCTTCCAATCACCGTCAGGAGAGGAAAGGTGTGATTCCCAGTGATCCAGAAAAATCCATCATTTAGCGCTTCCCTTCCTCTATAAGTTTCCTGGCTCGTTGGTTTTCTTCTAACATCCAGGCTTTTCCCTGTGTGCATCAGATGTACATCACCCAGACCTGCTTCTATTACGTGCCAGTGCCTGACTGACCTGCAGAAACAGTGTATGAGTCTTTGTCTCTCGCTTTGTCCTACCTGAAGCAGGAGCAAAGGAAACTGAATTTGATGGAGCTACCAGGGCCCTAGCTCAATCCACAAGTTTGTTCGCCAAACATTTATAAAAGTTATTTTATATACAATGCTTGTTTGCATGTACCTCTCACTTTGGCAACACTAGATATTAATACCACCTTCTATATGCACACTACATTTTTCTAGGACCTCATGCTATGCCCTCAAAACCAGTTTTTGAGACAGGGAGAACAAATACCATCTTTCCCAATACATAGATGAGAAAACAAGTCCATGAGAAGGTGATTCTTAACATTCTTATCATCATTCCTATACAATAAAATAAAGCTCTGTACCTAGGACAGTGCATGGCAATTAAGCACATTTCCTGGAAATGGACAGGTCTTTTTCACATGGCATTACAATATTAAGGAGTGTTATCAAGGTTGAAAAATCTAAAAACCTAAGAATTCTCAAATCTTGTCATTCTAATAACAGGATTTACTGTATTCCCCCCTCATCCATTTATACTTAAATAATGCTATGAAGCACTTACAGATTTTAGCGTATTTTATACATATTATCTTATTTAATTCTCACAACAACACTGTAAGTGCTCAAGCTAACACAGCCAGCAGATGCCATAAGTGACAAAAAACATGCTGGCACAGAACTTCTCAAAATATGAAAAAGCAGTTTCTGATTCAGTAGATCTGGCTCGAGACTGAGATTCTACATGTGTAACAAGCTTCCAGGAGGTGCTGACGCTGTCAGACCTTGGCTCATACTTTGAGGAGTAAGGTGCCAGGGAAAGTAAACTAGACATTTAGTTACAATACTTCACAATTGTGTACAAGGTGAATAAATTAATGAACTATTTAAAATCTTTACAATAACCGTTTGAGGCAGAAATTGCTAGTAAAACAATATTGAGCTAGAGAGCATGCTTCTGAACCCACCTTTCTATTGGATATAACCACACTCCTAAGCTCTGGTGGAAGGCACGTGAGCAGCATTTACATGGTCCACTTTGGGATGGTGCCCCTAAAAGTTAATATGAATGAGTACTTCTTACCCTTTCTCCATTCCCATCAGAGGGAGATAATGAGAACTGGAGTGGTTACCCTTGACCCTGAGATGAAAGTTTCTATTGAGGTTGGTATTAGAGACCTCTTACTAGCCCTGGTCTGGCTTACCTCTGGATTCTTTGCATGCAATAGATAAATTCCTATCATTTTCCTCATATCTAAGCTATTGTATTATCTATTTTTAAACTATATATACAGTAGCATAGTCTGTATTCTCATTAATATATGCATCAAGGTAAGCATGATTAATTATTTCATAGACAATTAAGTGATCTCGAAGAAGTACCATAATTAACTGAAGACTCCCTAGCTGATAAGCAGAAAAGCTGGAATTGAAACCCAGGCCAGCCAGATTCTTCCACTATATCTTCCCCCAGGTACCCTGGGTTTATAAAGAATTAGTAATCAAAGAAAAACATCATGGGCATTTGGAATTGATTACCCAAAATTAGTTATTATGTAAAAAAAGTTGTATTTTAGGATTGGAAAGGACCTCCAAATCTTGTTTAATCTATGAAGAAACCGCATGTCCAGATGGATAACTGTGCCTTTCACTCTGAAAGAGCCCCATGGTTATCAATCACTGAAAAGATCCCTTAGGCTTTCTATTTTGGTCAAAATAAATTATATCAGTACTTTATTTGTTTGTTTTGGCATCTTCTATGAACTAAATTGTGTCCCACCTCCGTACAAATTCATATGGTGAAGCCCTAAATGCCCAATGTGACTGCATTTGGAAATATGGCCTGTAGGAGGTAATTAAGGTTAAATGACGTCTTAAGGGTGGGCCCTAAACCGATGGGGGATTGGTGGCCCTACAAGAAGAGGGAGTGAGAGATTTCTCTCTCCTCACACACTCAGAGGAAAGGCCAGGTGAGGACTGCAGTGAGAAGGTGGCATATCAGGAAGAGAGGCAAGCAAGGGAGAGAGCTCCCCCCTAGGAACTGAACCCTGCAGAACCCTGATCTGGAATTTCTAACTTCCAGAGCCATGACAAATAAATGTCTGTTCTTTAAGCCACCCAGTCTGTCTTATTTTGTTATGACAGCCCGAGCTGACCTACACAGCATCATGAGACGAGGCTTAATAAATGGTGCTTAATTGTTATTAAGCTATACATCAACTAATTTCAATTTAAGAAGACTTATAAAGCATATGAAGCAAGACTAAGACCATAACATAGTGGGTTAGAAATGACTTCTAACATTCTCCACCTAAACTGCACTGTTTAATGGGATTTTTCATTATCTCATGCACATCTGCTCCCAGACACATCACTTGAGACACAACTTGGCAACAAGCACATCGATCAATAATAATGTCCCATGGCTCTTCTTACTGGGAGCAAACCAACCCCAGCACCAGGATGGAGGTCAGACGTGCTGTGCTGCTGGTGGTCACCCTGCTGTCTTCCTTTGCATTTTGACCATATGCATAAGACTCGAGTGCTATTTACTCTATGGTTTTTTAAAGGAAAAACTAGAGAAGCCTTTTTAAGTGTCAGTAAATCTGCTCTTTTCTTGGGTTTCTTCTTTTATCAGCTGTTCTGTAGAGGTTTCACAGTGAACAGAACTAACAAAAATAGATCAGGTCTGATCATTTCACTTTACCATCTGGAGTTAGATAGGTGTGGTCTTACCAAAACTAGAGACAGTTTTGTTCAAGCATAGAATGTGCAACACTAAGAGTGAACCCTAATATAAACTAAGGACTTTGGGTGTTAATGATATCAATGTAGGTTCATCGACCGTAACAAATGTCCTGCCCTTGTGGGGGATTTGATGAGGAGACTATGCATGTGTGGGGAAGGGGAACATATGGGAAATTTCTGTACTTTCCCCTCACTTTCTGTGAATGTAAAACTGCTTAAAAAGAAAAAAAATCAAGGTAACTGAGCTATTTTAGATCACTGACCTTACCATGTTACTATGAGCTAAAGGAATAACAGCATTTGAGGCAAAAGGCCCGAGAAAAAGATGCTCGGTTAACCAGGCAAGTGTTAAATGATTAAACAGAAATAGAAATACATATGAACACATACATACTTTTTCCCAAGAATCAGTAGAAACCTACAGCTGAGTGACAGTACTTTCTTTGAGCTAATAAAATAATTAATTTTGATAATAATATAAATATAAATTAACAAAAGAACATAAATCATATAAGGCACTAAAGACATGTTGTTGCCTCATCAAAGACGTGAAAGGCATGTAGGTCTTTGCCCAAAGTCAGCATCTTAGAGGCAAAATTTCACCTTTTGCTATTTCCATCCAAACTCATACATGGCTTTCACAAAGCCCACTGGGACAGCAACAGCAGAGGAATATGATCTAAGAGACATGCTGGTATCTGTGCAATTTATGTGTGAAATATACAGAGCCTCAGGTTATGCTTTAAAATGCCAGAAATCTAGCTCCCTGAACTACTCTGAAACGACTTTCACTGAGTTGTACTTCAACCTTTTGCCTTTGGATTATACTGAGGATTTAGCATAAGAAATAAACATGAGAAAAATGCTTCTATGTCTGCAAAGGGTTTATACTGGAAAGGTTACCACTAAGTTACCCTAAGTCAAATGTGTAAGTTCCACACAATATTTTTCCTTTTAAATTTAGTCCAAGGGGAAAAAATACTTCCCTTCATTGAATGCTTAGTATGCTTCCTCTTACTGAGTGAGAATTATGTCACCCCATTACCTTTTTACCTTGGCTTTGGGAAGCTGAAATCTAATTCTAAAGCTCAGTCATAGCAACTGTGATTGTCTTTCAACATCTTTGCTTATTTTTTCTTTTATGTATAACTTTTTATGCTAATATTTATATTAATAATGTTGTTACATAAACATTGCAAATTCTTTTAGAAACATTCAACTGTATGATTTAAATGAATTAATATAAATCAAATCCATTGCAAATGATAATCTACAGTTTTAATTTAATACACATTGTAAAATAACTCAGAATGTGAAGAAGTTTTTCATGCTTTGTGAGCTTAAAAATTGCTAAATAAATTGTGTTTGGGTTGAAAAGAATGAAGCCTGAGGTGCTGCTGGTCAGTGGTGAGCTGTCTAGAGTGCTCCCAGAATGAAGAGTACCCTCTCCTCTTTTCCTGGGTCAGTAGAAATGTGACTAAATCTACAAAGCAGACTGGTGACTCCTCCCTAGAGGCCCCTGGCATATGCATGAGCTTTGAAAGCTCTCTTGACATGAAATATAATTTGAACTTGACCAAGGCATTGTATAAAGAGAGCAGCCTTTCCTATTGATCAGGCTTTTAAAAAGATGCTGGTCCTCTAGCCCTGGTCAAGCATGTGCCTTCAGCATATTCAGCAATCAATTTACAAAGTAATTTGCTGAGCTGGCAAACATACATAAATAGGAGTTCCTTGGAGATGGGCCCTGAGGTCACAGGGTCTCTATGAGGGTTTAATCATAGAAACAAAGAAGAGAAATGTGAGTGGCATTTCTATGCCTTCTAAGACCTTCCAGCCAGTGACTACCAACATTTTCTGCCTTTGCTTAGCTGAGATATTACACACACACACACACACACACACACACACACACACACACACACACCCACCCACCCACCCAACAGTAACTGTGGCTATCTCAAGAGTCTAAGTAACAGGAAACTTAAAAAGCCATCTCTCCCACTGATGCGGATGTGAACTCTTCTCCACTGCCAGTGAGAATCACTGCGAGCAAAACGAAATGATCAATTAATTCCATGTTTAGAGCAGAAATTAGGGATAATGGAATCAGATGAAGACAAGAGATGACATAAAAATGAGGTGAAAGGAGGGGAAAATGGTGAGAATGTCAACACAGGGAAAGAGAGAGAGAGAGAGAGAGAGAGAGAGTAAAATTTGGGAACGAAGCCAATGAGAGTGGCTATCAAGAAGCACACAATTAGTCAAAAGATAATTTAAAGATATTTTTTTTTATAATACATTACAGAGGATTACTCTTTCCAATATGTAAAGAGCCCACAAAAATTTATTAAAATATCAAAACACCCAATGAAAAAATATGAGGAAAAGATGAAAACAGGAAACAATAAAGAAAAATATATGTAACTGAAAACATTCAAAAGTCACCAAATATTATTTTACTCATGTCTGGAAAATATTTAAAGAGTTTAGTACACAGAGGTCAGTAGTGTATAGAACTCCACAAATTTAAATAACACTCCACAAATTTAAATAACCTTTCTAAGGAGTAGTTTGGTCTTTAAAATCTGCATATCCTTTGACCCAACATTGATTGTAAAAAAATTAATTAAACCTATATGTAAAGGATTTGTGAGTAGATTTACACTATAATTCTTTTTCTAGTAACAAAAATTCAAATAAATCTAACTTCAATAATGTAAGGTTAGCATGTGCTTATATGTGACTCTATGAGAGTAGATCCTGAGAGGAGGGTATGGATGCAGGCTGTTTATTTGAGAGGAGATCCCAGGAAACAGAACAGAGAAATGGAAACAGTGAGATAGATGAGGAAGATAATCCATTATGGTTTTCAGGACCTGGCTGATTACTGCTACAGGCATCCCAGTTCCACTGGGGATCTCTGCAGAACTATGTGGCATGTATTTCATAATTCCAAACACAGGACAGGGAGGTCGGATGGGGAGGCTGGGATTTTCCCACCAACTCCCATCCCCCATTGATTGAGGTTTCAGTATTAACTGCTCCATATTTCTAGATTGTACCTTCCCGTGTTTAGGTGACCTTTGTGGTTTTGGGAAAAGCAGAGCAGAGATATAGCACAGCTTGCACCTGAGGCGGGACACTGTCAAAGGTGCATGGAACTGTCTACCACATCAGGTGGGCTAAGGCGATGCAACAGGCATATTCACATTTTAAGTTAAAATTAGATTACATGCCGAATAAACAATGTACCTTATGTTTAAAGTGGACATATTTTTAGACACACACACACCAAGTATGCACATGAAAAATGCCTGGCAATATTTAGCAAAACTTACTTGGTGATTATCTCTGAGTAATGATTATCTTGAGTGATTTTTACTTTTTTTCTGTAATGTTTGCATATCACTATTAAATTACACAAGTGATTGTAGCTATATTTTTTCTGCAATGAACAGGTCTTATTAAAATCATAAAAAGCCAAAGTTTATGTACTTTTAATTGATTTCATTAAAAAATACACATTTAGTTTCTATTCACAAACAACATTAATAGCATTAATAATATATAGCTATCTTCAAATTATTCAATAATTCTAATTAACTTTAAACTAAGAGCTAGTATGTGAAATAGCTGTCTTCAGAGCATTTACATGTTGGCAGTGATATTTTTCAAGTATAAACAAATCATTAATAATGCAATTCTAAATTCTCAATTAAGAGGCTTTAACACACACCAAAATTAGTCCCAAGAATCCAAAGCCATAGAATTGAATCAGGTTGAGGACGGGAAGACTCTTTTTGTCAATGTGGTGATAACCAACATTATCACCAGATAAATCAGATAATCCATAGTGGTGGGAAGAGAGTCAGGGTTGCTCTTTGAGACCACACAGCCTAAGAGACCTTCAGGATTTTCATAAGTCATCATTTCTGTAAAAATGAATTTACCTCGAGCAAGAACTTATGTACTTAAAAATCATCTTTCTGAGAACACTTTAAAGGAATTATATGTGAAAATCCATAGCTCACTCTCTCTCATTTAAAAGTATGGGGCACTTTAGGTTTGATTTTTCTTACATATGGAATTTGGCTTGTTTTTAATGTTATCTTGCCACCATGTCTATGTATTATATTCAAAATCTACAACAGGCCATACTACATGCATCATGAATCCAAACATATTAAGAATAAACAGTTTTATGTTTCCCAAACTCCTAAACAGTCATTAATCTTTTATCTAGATGTGGCCATGGAAGATCCATATTTTACATGAGTGAATATGTTAGAAGAAAAAAGTGTATTGTGTTATTATTACTTGAGAATGCTGCATGAAAATACAAAAATCAGACACTTGCCAAGCAGACAAATACCTGTAATGTTCAATTACATCAATAGAGAACGCCATTCTTAGGAAAGAAGAATGTAGAAGCAGAGAAATAAAAGTTCCTTAAATGCCCAATCCCTGCAATTACTGAAAGAACACAAGCTGGGGAAGAGGGAATCAGAAAGGGCACAAGATCCTGCTGTTAGGCCTCAGTCTCCCACTAACCAGCGGGGTGACAGTGGCTAAGTCAATTCACCCATCTGGTTGCACATGTGTGAAATTAGTGCATAATTCCTATGATCACTTCAAGCCCTAAGTTCCACCACCCTCTTTGCCACCTTTTTTTCTCCTAAAAGACAGAATCCTAGTTGGCCATGCTCTGATCATGTCACGGACTCTGACATCCCACAAATGGAAACCCAACATCAGAGGGAGACCCCCATTTTCTTCTTTTTGAAAGGATTTTAGTTATCCCATGCAATTTAGATTTTTTTGAATCACTGACAAAATTAAGTCACTCTTATTCAATCCGATTAGAGCATTATTAGCAACCAGTATAATAAAAAGCTAATTTTTGCCCAATTTCATGATGTTTGAGTAAAAGTCATAAAGTGAGTAATCGCTTTCCAATCACTTTCCAATCATTTTCTTCTATCTGTGAGGTTCACATTTTATATTATGTTTGGTATTAAATATTAAAATTTTCTAAATTAAACACTTATAAAAATTTGATGATAATATTTTACTTTAGGAAAATAATTACCCCTTTTCCCTTACAGCTACTTTCACATATTAAAATTCGGAAGGGAATTCACACTTTAGTTTACCATTACTCAATACTAGTAGAACAAATGATCAAACTGTACCCTTTAAATGAGTGGTACATCCTTATATATTATTTATCTTCAAATTAGGATAGAGAAATTATGCTTTGAGTTGCTGAGTTAATTATAAAGAAGGAATTGATCTTTATGCAGTTAAGTTTTGATCATTAGTTTCTGATTTTTAAAAAAAAAATAGATCTTTATTGATTTCAGAGAGAGGAAAGGAGAGGGAGAGAGAGAGAAACATCAATGATGAGAGAGTCATTGATAGAGCCCACAACCCGGGCATGTGTCCTGACCAGGAATCGAACCCTGATCGCCTGGATCCTAGGTCGATGCTCAACCGCTGAGCCACGCCCGGCAGGGCAGTTTCTGATTTAATCAATCCTGTCTTCATGCCTTCCTAGCTCATGATCTTCCAAAAATGTGTAACTGTTTTTTAGGGAGGGGGCTGCAAGATGTAAGTAGGATAGATTAATGCAACTGAATTATATCAAGGGGCTGCACCAGCAATTACAGAAGTAGTTTGCTGAATGTAAGATAAGCCTCCCTCTCCCATGAATAGAGCTCTTAAAATCCATGAGACAGCCCTCACCAGTGTTTCTCAGTGTTAAAGCAGCAGCCCACGCACCAAAGGGTCATGGATTCAATTCCCAGTCAAAGGCACATACCTGGGTTGCAGGTTCAATCCCTAGCCTTGGTCACCTGGTTGGGACACATGCAGGAAGCAACCAATCAATGGAAAAAATATCCTCAGGTGAGGATTAACAAAAAATAATAACAAATAAGATAAAATCAATGAGACAGAACGACTGGGTGATTAATAAAATTGGCATGATATTTAAAACAATCTAAAATTATCTATTTACCAGGGAGCAAAACCAAGACAGCCAAGTAGTCATAGTACAACCAACCTTTCTATGCAAGTAGAACCAGATTTCTTTTTATCTTCCGTTTGTATTTTTGAAATGCTTCTTTGCTTTGTTTACTTCAACACCTAATGAATGTCTGAGTTCACTGATGTCCACAATATTAACCCATCACTGTTTACTTTCTTGTAGTTTGGTTCATGCTCTCATGGGCTTGCACTCATTACTTGCCAAATACCTGATTCTTCAGGCACATATACTATCAATTACAGAACTTGCCTGTGCAAACAAGTGAAAAACAAGGTTATTTATTGGCAATGCTGAAAAGGCCATGAAATTGAACCAACCTGGAGCCATGTCTCCAGACTAAGGTATACAAATGACTTCATGACTTCAGTTTACAGTTTCAGGGGTCACAACTCAGAAAACATGCACAAGGTCATCTTTAAATGGGAAAGAGCCACAGGAAATGATTTTACTTGCTTCAATACAAACAACCTTAGCATTTGAGCTGAGAAGACATACTATTCTGTTGTCATGAAGAAGTATTATCTAGAAAATTCACATTGAGCTAAGGAGTAAGTATCCTTTAATAGAGCCATCACTGAGCTAAATGACAATGGTATTTTCATTCTTCATTTCGAGTTTCTAAGATACTCTAATTGAAGGGGCTTTGCCATTGTACATACATTTTCATCTCTATAGGAATATCTCAGTTTGGAGTGCTTAAATATTACCAGTGACCAATTTATAAATACCTGTTTTTAAACTAAGAGTCCATCGATTTACTTTCTTGATTCTAGAACATACATCTGGAAAGAATTGCCCTGTTTTCATACACCATTGGTTTCAAATAGGAATAATGTACATTTTTACCTAACAGTATTATAACAGAATTGTATTATATGTAGTTACTGTTCCAGTGAACAAAATTTAACCCACGATTGAATTTGTAACATCAAACTATTTTATAATGGGACTGACTGTGATTATACTCCTGGAAAAACAGAAGGACCCCCAAGGAGATGAAAATTTACAGTTAGTTCAAACAGGAAATAGTAAAAAACTGTCAAAATGTAGGGAAAACTGGCATTTGTAATAAGCTCCAAAAGTAACAAGACAGAACTAGAAGGTCAGCTGAACCGTGGATTTCCTTAGTTTAAGGTTATACTTATTTAAATGATACCACTTAATCAAGTGGTATAAGAGTAAACTGAATGCTGGGACAGTTAAGTTCCTAATACAGTCTTCTATGAATCATGCACTAAAATTCATTTATCCAGCACCTGCTCTGTGGCAGGCCGAGTTCTAGGTGCTAGGGATTTAGGAGTGAACAAAACAAACAGAAAATCACCGCTCCCACAGAATTTATCTTCTAGTGGAGGAGACTGACAATAAACAAGATAAATAAGCAAAAATAAACAGTACGTTACATATGATGAAGGTTAAGGAGAGAAAATCCAGCAGGAAAAGGAATATGAAATGTCAGAGGGTGTGATGGGGAGATGACATTAATAAAGGGTGATCTTTGAGTCAAAACCTGAAGGAAATCGCCTGTCATCAGAGGTTTTCCTTGACTGTCCTGATTACATTAGTTTCTACCTTTATTTATATGTAAATAAAGTAAATAAAGTAAACCAGCCACACAGGGGTAGAGAAGGCATGAATAAGGGTAGAAAAGACAGACATTCTGCTTTTAATTGGCAATAACTTCACCTCTGCTTTCAGTCTGTGTGTTCAAAATATCAGTTAGTATGTCATTTTGTGAGTAATAAGTTGCATCTTTAGGTGTGGCCCTCACTAATTCCACTTAAGACTTTCCTGGAATGAGAACTGAGATGAGAGGTAAAATCTAGGGGGAGGAAGGAGCTGGAAAGTTGGAGAATGAAAAGGAAAAAAAAAACCCAAAAATTGTACGTAAATTTGCTGTTTTTAATGCATGGACCTGCTTTTTCATTTAAACTGACATGTTGTCAAGTGAAAACAATTGTGTGACTTTGTTTCAATTCTCTGTTCTATAAAATGGCCATGATGATCATTGTACCAGGTTTTATGAAACTGAAGCTAAATAGAGGCAAGAACTTTAAAAGTAAAAACACCATAGAAATGGAAGCCATTGCTTTTATTTCTTAGATTACCCTAATCACAACGTATTGTAATGACAGAAGACAACAAAGTGAGCAATAGAGAAATAAATTCATTGGAGACAGAGTACTTGCAGTATAACCAGGACTCTGAAGACACCAAATGATGAATACTTAATTCTTCAATGTGCTTGACCAGTACATCTAATCATTCTGGTCTTTAAAAGATCTGTTGTTCTATATTACACCTTCCTGTCATACAAACACACGTTAATCCAGACCTCTATGACAACATCCAAGTTTATATCTCAGAATAACCTAGGAGCACAGGACTTGGTGCAGTGACTCTCATTCCTGGGGAATGCACAGTATAGGGGAATAACCTTTGTTCTGTAAATTCATGAGGGCAATGACTGGATCACTTTTATTTTTTAACATATAGAGTATTAGGATTGACTCCAGACTTATTAGGTGACTTCACTTGTTTATTTTAATAAAAATACTTTCCAGAATGGCAGCCACACAGCTGAAGTATCTGAGACTTGAAAGAGACCTCCAGTAATAATTGGCTTGTTCTGCCCCATAGGGAGTTTTATATATCCTGAGCAGAGTCGCTTGTCCTCTCCCCCAGTTGCCTAGCCAACATGGTTCGCCCCTTTCTTCCTTAGTGATAGAACCCCACTTTTAGTGGGCTACACTGTCTCCTGAAAAAACAGAGAAGACACTTCTCAGCTTTCTTGCAGCTAGGTGGGGCTCTGTGTCTCAGTTCTGGCCTATGGAGTGAAAATGGTGTGTGGGAGGTCCAGTAGGAGATCCATAAAGGCTATGTAGTGAGAGCTGACTCAGCTAGTGAGCAACTTTCTACCTGTTCACTTTTCTTCCTTTGAGGGGATTGTTTCACTGATGTGATGGCTGGACTTCCAGCAGCCATTCTGTACCAGTAAATAATCTTGAAGATGGAATCTGCGGGCTAATGTTGTGAAGCCAAAAGGCAGAATATCCCTGTATCCTTAATGATATAATGGAGCTATCCTATCAGACTCCAACTGCCTCCCTCCAGACTTATTTTACCTGAGAAACAAACTTTTTTCTTATTTAAGTCATTATTGCTATTATTATTAATTATTGCTATATGCTCCAAATCTACTAATTAATATAATAGAGAGAAACACCAAAGGACATAGGAAGTCAGGGAGAGATTTCAAATGTGTATAGCACCCATCCTACGAATTCCTAATACACTGATCCTGTTTCCAATAGCCTTAAAAAAGCATGTTGCATTTGCACAACTCCAAGCTTATGCAAAGATCTGATAAAATTTCAGCTTCATGTGCTGAAGCAGTAAAGCAAAATAATTTCTCTTATCTCTGGAAAGTGAAGAATAGTTAGTGCAGTTTAATGGCACTCAGTCTGATTAAATTTTAGAGCTGAGAATAGAGACAAACTAGAGCATCATTCATAGAAGGAGCCACTGGCACATGCTGTCTTGCTGACATGGGGTAGAAGACAGAGGGAGTGATCCCCTAAGCTCTCGGCTCGGTCAGCTGCGGTAGATGGTGATGCCCACCAACAAGGTGGGGAACACCGGAGGAGAGGGAGAGAGGGAGGGAAGACAAGATACTGAGTTTGGTTTTAACCCTGAAGAGCTTTTGAGATACCTATGGGATGCAAGTGCAAAGTCCTGGAGGAAGCTAGAAAACAGTTTGGGAATCCAGATTCGCTTGTTCTTTAGCTTAAAACAAACAAAAATACATTAGACGACTCCTCACTGATTGCTCAATAAAGCCCATGCTCCTTATGATTTCAAGGCAATTTCCAAACCTGGTTCCAACCTAACTTTTCAGATCTGTCTTCTAGCGCATCAAAGCAGAAAAGTCTCCAATACTTATTTAATTAACAGGCTCACACACCAAGCCTCTGTGTTTTTGCTACTTCTGTTTTCCTTATCTGGAACACAGAAAGGAATCAATGACGACCCTGAGTTGTCAGGGCTGGGTGAATAATACCGTGGTGACTTTTATCTGTAGAAATCAGATCAGAAAAGAACAGGGGAAAAAATTGCCAAATAGCTGGCACAATTAGGGGAGTTTTATACAAAGAAAAGCAGGAACAAATACACTCAAGTCTCTGATGCTTTTATTTCATGCAGCAAAAATACATCAGGAGTGTTTAATCAATAGCTCACGTTCAGTAAAGGAAGGAAGGCACATGACAAGGAGAAAAGCCTTGGGATGCTCAAGAGGCAGGGCGGGCTGGACAGCCAAGAGGACAATAGGAGTCCTCTCCTCTCCAAGCCGCCAGGACACAGCAGCCGCTTCGCTTACACAATAGCCCGGCTGCAGACAGAGACGTGCTGTGCCACTTGTTCACCCTCAGCCGTGCTCCAGACCTGAACAAAGTGCAGTTAGAAAAGGTCTGGGTTGTCCCTGCTTGAAGCTTTGCTATATGCCACCAAGACAGCATGAACTGGACCACTTGTTAAACACAGCAAATCCCAGTCCAGAAATACATTGCTTAGCTTCTCCAATTTGTAATAAAAGAAAATAATGCCATGCCGTGGCATAGAAAATAGAGGAGACTTATCTCTGTCATGTGTGAACATTTTTGCCAGCATTCTGTAACACATATTCTTATTTTTGCTGAAAATTAACAAAGATAACTGAATATGTGTAAGTTGCCTTTTAATTAATGTGATGTGGTACAATATTAACACAAGATGTCTTACTAGTATTATGAAGTACTAACAGCATGAGAATTGAGTTGAGCCTTTGTGGAATCATTTATTCATATTTTATGTATGTGTTTTAGGTCTTTTATATATGGCTTCTAAATACGGTTTTAGGAGACTCTTCAAGGGAACAGAGTCTGAAGGGGAAAACTTACAGCATCACTCATTCCTCCCTCAAACTGCTCTGGGAGTCTAGCCTTCTTTGCAGGGTTTTTGCTAGTTCAGCTGTGCCCTTCAGACACTGCCTTGTAGCCAGCCTTCCACCAGTGCTATTCCTCCTTTTACAATATCCCTCCCCCCAGTTTCATTTATTATTTAATGGTACTAGTCTAGCCAAAAAAAAAAACATTGTGTGAAATCTAGAAATCATCTAATACAAAAGATAACAATGTATATGAAATGTATTGGCTCCAAAATGATTTTTTTAAGTTGGTAAAAAAGAATATTCTTCTTAGCAAAAATAAGAACAAAAGCCAGGTTTACAGGAGTAGGAGGAATTGTGTGTGCAATTTTTAAAAAGAGACAGCATTGAATGGTACACCAGGGCTCAAGGATCTCAGTTGAAAATAATTATTACTAAGAACTCAGTTATTGCAATAGTCTGCCCTGATGCTTTGCCAGCTGTTTTATTATAGAGCAGAATATGTACTCAGTTAAAAGAAATAACAATATGTCTGTAAGCCAATCAATTTACATAAAATTTTTGGTGAAAGTAGTCTAACTATCCTTTGATCCTTAGCAATCTAATACAAAAAGATAGTCAGAAAAAAAGGAGCCCAAATGCATGGCCCAGTGGGAAGCCGGCAGTATTAATGCTTCTGTATCTTGTTACTTTGTGTACTTGGCTCTCCACAGGGATTCTGGTTTTCAAAGATGCTGGTGATTCTCAGCTAAATACCCTGATAACTACATTGCCGGCCCTGAACACATGCAAAAAAGGCAAAATCTAATGTTAAATCTGAGGACTAAAAATGTCAGGATTAAATATGCTCTAGGGAAACAATAACCCTCTGAACTACTAATGAATAACTGGAGAAAGTATAAGCAAAAGATAAGAAATGTAAAGTGCTTCCCAAAACCTTAAATGGGGGAAAAGGCTTTGTCAGAGATGAAAAATGTGGCCCACTGTGCTCCTTTCCACTTATTGCCTATAACTTGCAAATTACAGCCTGTCTACAAATGGTACATTTAGTACTTGGGCAATTATTTATAATTAATTGACACCATAATTCTCCAGATGATACTCTAGCAGGTAATCGTACAAGTTTAATTGAAATGATTTCTTAATCTTCATTTCATTTAAAAATACAATTAAGAACATCTATGATAGCAAAGCTAACTAAGCATTTTTCTAGTGTGTTCATTGTTAGGATACCACTATACTTGGATTTAATTTGGTCTCTTCTTTTCCCGTCTTTTAATGAGCCACACCTGCATCCTCCCAGGACACACGTACCCCAGAACTGCCGATGCTAAGAAGAAACTCAGGCAGCCCTGAGTGAATATGACCCTCAGCCCCCAACCCCCACTCCAGAGAGGAACCCCTTCCAGATTTATTGTCTGCACTTACAATGCAACCTTCTTTGTTCTGTTACATGAAAATCAGGAGACGTTTCTAATTATCATGCTTCTATGTTTAAACATCAAATTTCAAAGGATCCAAAGCATATACTCTAGGAGAGGCAGTCGATTTTGCAATTGCTCTAGGTCAACTATTTTCATTCCATAGTGCAACAAACTCACTTATTTTAAAAAAAGAGATAAATAGTTCTTTCAAAAGGATTCAGAATCAAGCTAAAGCAAAAAGAAATAATACAAAAAAGACAATGCAACAGTGACAGACCGAAATCTTTAGAGAAAATGGATACCCAGAGATAATGAAAGTACTGCCACCGTTTTTTCTCTCAGAGAAGACATGCCATTTAAAGATTTCCAATTCTCATGAACATAGTTGAAAAGTCAGAGATAATATAGTGGTCAAAATATATTTTGAACAATTTTTTTTTTTTTTAACCATATGTTTGTTATATATTTCTTACAGAGGTTGGAACATAGTCTAAAAGCATTTAGACAAATGTTTTTAGATTGTGTTCCAATCCCACACCTCAGGACAAAAAGCTTCATTGTGACAAAGCATTACTAGTTATAGGTGAAAGCATTACCAGGGAGCTTATAAAAAGGAGAGATTCTTAGAAAGTTGGGGGAAGCCCAGCCAGGCGTGGTTCAGCGGCTGAACATCCACGTAGGATCCAGGAGATCGCAGTTCCATTCCCGGTCAGGGCACATGCCCGGGCTGTGGGCTTGATCCTCAGTCGGGGGCATGCAGGAGGCAGCTGACCAATGACTCTCTCATCATTGATGTTTCTATC
The DNA here is from genome assembly GCF_054644295.1 of Miniopterus natalensis. Taxonomy (NCBI): domain Eukaryota; kingdom Metazoa; phylum Chordata; class Mammalia; order Chiroptera; family Miniopteridae; genus Miniopterus; species Miniopterus natalensis. The sequence continues at coordinate 43,468,348 of NC_142088.1, forward strand.
TCTCTCTCTCCCTCTCCCTTCCTCTCTCTGAAGTCAATAAAGATATATTAAAAAAAAAAAAAGTTGGGGGAAAACGCTCATTAGATGGTAATTGCCCAGGCATGGTGTGGTAATACAAAGTTAGAAGAGTCTCTCAACTCTCCTTTATTTGGGGTGAAGAGGAGGAGGGGGTTTAAGCTAGTTTCTAGATTCTCTTCCTGTAGATGCCGTAAAAGCAGAAACTATGACTTGATCGTGGTGTCCTCGGACCCAACCCCGTGGCCCATCCATGGAGGCTTCTGTGTTGAATAGACATGGTGAATGTTTTGCTGAGTGAGTTTCCCAGCCAGCCATGTAAATATGTACAGATTTTTCATTTATATTTCATAGTCATGTAAGGACTTGTGCCCTTGCTGTTTTATTAGTAACAGAAAGCATATGCTCGCTCCAAGTAGACCATTTATTCCATCTGAATTTTCTCCTCTATTAAATCAGGAAAAATCTGTTTTCTTAACTTTGTGTCATAATGTAATATTCAGGCTCCATTTTGGCTCTTTCATAGAATGTTCTATACAAAGAGAATAACATTCACTTCTTCATTGTATATTAAATGCTCACTCTGTGCCAGTCATTGTGCCAGACATCAGGGACATTATAATCACCAATCCATACTCCAGGTTTGCAAAGCGTTCACAGTTCAGGAGATTAAAAAAAAAAAGATAAAGTGGTAAGACAGTATTACAATGAAGAAAAAGTACTTTGAGGGATGTTAATATTGCATACCTTGGAGAGATGGGAAATGGTGAGTAGGGAGTTAGTATTAACCTCTCTTCACTTTACACATCTTATGGTAATTTCTGTAGTTAAAATGGAAAATTTTAAAAATGTGATGAACAATGTATGTTAGCATAACTGTATTATTTTAAATAATGCAGATATATGCTATTTATGCATAAAATATCTTCCACATACTCAAGAAGCAATTTAAAATCTAAGGGTGAGAATTGATGTGAGGGAGAGGGAAGGAGATTTTTCATATTTATGATCTTCTATACTATTTGAATTTTTTTCCATGTTTATGTATAATATGAATTTAAAAAATGACTGTCAACATGAGATGAAATCAAAAGCAAAGCAAAGCAAAGCAAAGGTAGTAACAAATTGAAGAGAAGGCTGACAAAACCATATGACAAAGCAAAGGTGGGCTACAAATATGATATTAGCTTCCCAGTGATCAGCTCAGAGGGGGAAGTTGACAACATCCAGGAAATAAAGCAGACTAATTTGCTCAGGGAGTTTCCTGATTCTCTTTATGAAGAAATGAGAGAACTTTCTCCTAGGATTCCTCACAAAGAAGATATTGTGCAGCACAGAATTTTCTCATATTATTCTCATAATATGCACAGTGACAGGCTTCACATGACTCCTTCTCATAATGACTCCCAACAGAAGCTGATGGCAACATACCAAATGTAATACACAATTTCTGAAGAGGGCCAGTTTAATCTAAAGGCCCAGGGCTCCCTCCCTTCTTAATGGCACGACTCTGAGACCAGATGGCCTGAGAACAAATGATGACTCCACCATGAAATTTACTATAAGAACTTGGTCAAATTACTTAACTTTTCTTTGCCTCAGTTTCCTTACCTGCCCCATAGGGTTTTGTGAGAAATAAATGAATACATGCACAAGTTTTAGCACAGCACCAGGCAAAGAGGCAAATAAATACACAATCCATGCAGCTATTTGCATGGCCATTTTTGAATTTTCTCTCACCTAAGCCTTTAACAGGGCACTGAGCATGCCCAAACTAGGACTGTGGTCCTTGCCAGTAGAGCAGACTCAGATGCCCCAGCAAAGAGTTCCCTCTTCTGAAGACAGTCAGGAGCCTAGCACGGAGCAGAGGCCAGAGAGGATAACCTACAACCCAACGTGAGTAAGGGAGGAATCGGAAACAATGCTAGGTTGTTTCTTAGAAAATGTGACGAATATACTCCATCACACCAAGATGAAGGCAACAGAGGCCTCAGTTCTACCACATGGGCAGCTCAAATCTAACTCCCTGAGATCCATTCCAGGACCCTAAAAGAGAAAACTTGTTGCGCAGCTATTTATATTTTGTTTATATAAGTATTTATATCAAGTGTAAACTATGGACTTGTCTATGCTCATTTAATTCTTATAATAAGACTCTTAAGTAAGTCCAGTTATCATCGAATTTTATAGATAATGAAACCAGGGCACAGAAAAGTTAAGTAACTTATAACATGTCACACATCTTGTAAATGACAGAACCAAGACTCCTATCCAGGAGACTGGCTCTAACTGCGGCACTGTATTATACCACATATTACACCCGTCAGCTCAAAGTTAACAAAACAGCCACTGCAAAATGATAAAGGCTTACTATAGAAGAACTTTGCTTTCTTGCAAGATTTAGGCTCTTTCTAAATAGTAAAACATTAAAGTCATGTAAATGAAAGTTTTTTCCATACCTTTGGGTTACAGAGCTGATAGTGATGGATGTCAGGGGAGGGCTTACATTCAGTTACTAATCACATCATGCCAAGCTGCAGAGGCACCAGAAAATTGCCCCTAGAAATGTGGCTCCAAAAGAAGACCACTTTTACCAGCTCTGTCTTTCATGACATGTTATGCAGGTCTATGTAAGAGCAGACAGCATGGTCTATGTTCCATTCATGCAGCTTGGCCTGCAGCAGGTCCCTGTACTCAGCCTTCCACATTGCTCCTGCTGGACTTCTTCAAGAGGGATTAAAAAAATCTAACAGGGATCTGGGGAACACACAGTGTCAAAGTCCAGTGGCACTTCGTGTAGCTTGGTCTGAGTAATCCACATTTGTAATTTGCCAGGCAAGCGGATGCTGCAACATTTGGGTGTAATATATAATATGCTAAAAGAAAAAGTCTGTAATTTGAAGACAGTAGCAATGAGTTAAAGTGCCCTTACAAATGCCAGATGTGCTAATCTGCCTTATTAGATTTCAAATAAATTCCCTGGGAACAAAGATGGTATATTTTTAATCTCTATATACCTAATACCAGCACAGTGTTTGGCACACAGCAAGTCTTCAATAGCTGTTTAAGCCAAATGGATTGGAGGCACCTGATTTTTCTCTAGCCTGAGGAGTGAGATGGGGAAGTCATATCCTCACCTGCATACTCCCTATGTTTTAACTTGAAGAGGAACATTTTTACTTCCCAAATATGAAGGTGGCTACAGAAGTATTTTTAAAGATTAAAAAAGTACTGTTATTTTAAGACATAATCTATACCAAAGGCAAGTTTCACACACATTATTTGGTTAGCTCTCCAACATAATAACTATTACTTGTTTTGAAATTCTCCCTGAGGTTAAAAAAAAAATAGGACAAAAACCAATGTAGAGTGCTTTTAATTGTTAATTCGTGTTATGAGTGTTTACAGCATATGAGCAACTCCTGGCTATGGTAGCATGGAATTTTTTTTTTTTTTTGCCAAAACTTGAACACCTCATCTGACAGACCCCACTATTAAGGATACATTCTTTAAGGATAACACCATCTAGTAAGAAAGAAAAGAAGAAAGAAAGAAAAGGAAGAAAAGAAAGAAAAGAAAGAAAAAGAAAGAAAGAAAGAAAGAAAGAAAGAAAGAAAGAAAGAAAGAAAGAAAGAGAGAAAGAAAGAGAGAGAGAAAGAAAGAGAGAAAGAAAGAGAGAGAGAGGGAGAGAGAGAGGGAGAGAGGGAGGGAGAGAGGGAGGGAGGGAGGGAGGGAGGGAAAGGGAGAAAGGGAGAAAGGGAGAAAGGGAGAAAGGGGGAAAGGGGGGAAAGGGGGAAAGAGGGAAGGAAGGAAGGAAGGAAGGAAGGAAGGAAGGAAGGAAGGAAGGAAGGAAGGAAGGAAGGAAGGAAGGAAGGAAGGAAGGAAGGAAGGAAAATCCAGTTGTCCTAGGAAGAGTAATACAAACTATTAGCAGCCACCAGCACACATGTGTCACAGCTTTCCTTGAGTATAACCAAAAGCAATACCCTTAAGGAATTAAAAAAATTTTAATAGAAGATTTAGGGAAGAAATAGATGGCTACTTGCAGAGATCACATACCTAGAGTTTTCTTAATACATTTCAAGTGATAAAAAATTTTCCCCTATTATTTTATAAACTATCTAAAAGTCTTCAAAATTCCAACATACTTATATCCAAATTATACCTCCAAGAATAGAATGCCTTTTTCTTTTTAATAAAGCATAATTTTTTGCCCTGGCTGGGTGGCTCAGTTAGCTGGAGCATCATCCTGTACACTAAAAAGGTTGTGGGTTCAATTCCCGGTCAGTGCATGTACAGAAGGCAACTGATCGATGTTTCTCTCTTTCTATATCCCTTCCTCTCTCAATAAAAACATATTCTCAGGTGAGGATTTAAAAAAAGGCATAACTGTTTTGTCAATTCATGCGTCCCTATTTTTGGTTAGTAAATAAAAAATGTTTTCAGTGTCCCAGGAAGCTAGGTATGAGGTCAATATCAGTGGGAGAAAATGAGGGTGCAAAAAAGGGAGGTCAGATGACTCTCAGAGCAAATTGTTTAATTATTTCCCTCCCATCAGCCCTGCTAACCATTCATGAAAACATTCATAAGGTAATACCCTTCTCCAATTGTTTTTCCCTTTGGCCTCTATTTCAGTTACCAATTTGCTCTTTTTGAACATATCAGACAAACCATACCCTCTTGGTACTTTAACATGAGTTACTGAAGTGATGGAATGAGAAGGCATTTACTTATCAAAATTTCCATCTCCCTTAAGCATAAACATTGGTTTCTGATACAGTTTGTCCACCATGGTTAGGCTCAGAATAACTTCTCTAGGGAAATTAGCAACCTGTCCAAGCCTCTGCCAATGTCCTGACATTTCCATTTGGAAGGTACATTCAATTACCACAAAGGACCAAGTGTAAAGTGGGAAGTAGTGAAAATGGTATAATGAGGATAATTTCGAATTCTCCTTCAATATCTTAATGTATGAAATATAAAAGAATACAATGATTTTTCTAAAAGTTCACAATACTATGATAAGCCATAGAAGCATTCACAAGTAAGTACGTCACCTGTAGGGCAACAGGTAAAACAGGGGAACAGGTGATAACAGTTGTCATCGTATAGCTAGGAGGAATGCTTGGAATTTTGCCTCTTCAATCTTACTTTCTGAACTTTGACTCCATGTACTTTTGATTTTTCTTTTGATTCTACATTTTATCAATTTTGAAAATATTTTTTGTCCAGGTTGAGATAGATTTTTTTTTTTTTATGTACATATAATCATAGGTCTAGGTCTTTTACTTGCTACAAAGGAAGGAGAAATTCAAAGCCAGAGGAGTTAAGATTTGTAATAAAAACCCACCTATAAAGGTAAGACATACTATCCAGAATCCTAAACTCCATTCCCAACCCATACACCTGAGAATGTTGGCAACTCCTGAATATGCATTTATCATTTTAAAACTTTCACATATTTCTCGCTCTGCACACAAGTTAATTCAGGATGAGTGCTATCACCATGACTGGATCAGTGACTGTCACCATCAAAGCATACTCGCTCTTCCTAACCTTCTGGGGTCTATTTGTGAAGAAAGGACTATCAACCCTGAGAAGACTAAAACTCAGTAAGAAGCCCACCAGCAAAGATGGTGCTTTCCCCCGGAAGCCAAAATGCACACTGTCTGTGTTATTCGGGGTATTGCAGGGCTGCAGTCTACGCATGCTACATCCAACTTAGGATAAGCAGGCTTGGCTTCAAACCTTGCTTGTGCCCAGGCTGTACGAAGAAGGGATCGTGGCTGCATCAACCTCCTTGGCCTTCAGATCCTTCATGTACCACAGCGTTCTTGAGATTATCAGTAAGAATGTATTGTTGGTACTTTGTAGAAGTAAATGGGTTCTATGAAAGCATGAGCTGGGATCATTACTTATCTTCAACTAACAAGATTTGAGATGTCATGACATAAAATATATTTTTACACAAAATACTAGCACTAACTGATGGCCAGAGTGTACTTAGAGCTGGTTGTGCATTGCTCTGGCCACCGTGATTCATCCATATGCTTCTATATGTCTTGCCCTGTGAGTTACTGCATACATTTAAAAAACGTATAGTCACCTCACAGACCTTCATGACAGACAGGCACCTATGACTTTGACTTTAACAACACCTATTCCCATGAATGCAAACAAAATCCAATTAAATAATTTTACATAACACTTTATATGATATTAGTATTTCAACTTGTAATTTCCCTAGGCTCTGATGTCTTTTGATTCCTGAGATGCATGAAAAATCTGAGTTTAGAGTTTAGGTGCTTAGTAATTGAAAACCAAAGGTTTTCAACTTTAAAATTCATTAGAAAGATGTATTGAGAGAGGCCCATTACAGAAAGGCTGAGAATGAGAATCACCTCATCCCAGTATCTTTTCTTTTCAACATTAACATAGTAGCAGAAGGGGCCATCTGACAACCTTTTCCAAGCAGGCGATTTTCTAACTATTCATTAAAGAGAAATAGTTTCCATGTCCCAGGGCATATTGCTAAGACTGGGATTTGTAAGTTCCAGTTGGCTTACTGGTATCGGCAGAATTTTACTGTCAGGGTGGTTAGCTTTGCTGGCATCAAATAGCATTTCTCTGCTGCAGCAGTCCATAGAAGGGATGTCCTAGATTAGTGATAAAAACTAGGGAAACCAAAATAACAGTGATAAAGATTTAAAAACAGTCATGTGTAGTTGCTAAACCCAAAAACTTAAGAGATCATTGAAAACAATAACTCATAATTAGCTAAGATACTTAAACTAGTGTAGCATACCACAGAAGGTCCTCAGGACACATACTTTTAAGACAAGGTTTTAAAATACTATTCTCTTTAAAAGGAGAACTATAATGAGTGTCCTTGTTTTATAAATAGTTCCCTGATGCAATCAAGACGGCCATTATCTGGTCGGACCTATCTAGTAAAAAAATGTGTCCCATCAACAGAGGGGAGCAGCCACTGGAAATGGTAGCTGTGGTGAGCCCACTGGGTGCATCCTGGGGTCCAAATCTCTTCCCTTCAGGGTTTCATTTGAAAAACAGAACATTTAGCATATTCCATTAATGCTTCCAAGGGATTTCCAAACCTTTAAATGATTTTCTTTAATTCTAGTAACAATATTGTTAAGAACGTTCTTTCATATCTGCCTTACTTCCAATAACCTGATTATGCAATTGCCCAGTTGCGTTTAGGGAAGAGAAACTTCACGCCCATATTATTTGCTCTGTGTATTCAAATAGACGACACATACGCAGGGTGTATATTGTTATCAACTGGAAAAAGACAACAGTCACCAGGCCATAGAATTAAAACATGCGTCCTAGTTATCTTTTCAACATGACTTTTCATTTACTCTTACAAGGATCAAAACTTAACAAATGTGAAAGAGGGTGTGTCTATGTTTTTGTGAGACAGAGTGCAAGCGTGATCCTTGGCAGACAGACATGAGAGGCTCCCTGTGTGCCTAACGTGGGGAGGGGAGGGAAGAGCCAGCCAGCCCAGGGTACTTTTGTTGTTGCTGGTGTAAAAATAAATTAGTTTTCTCTTACTTTGTTTATTTTCCTTGGTAGCCTAACCCATCATTTTACCTACCTGTAAATGTTCTGGTCTACTTAACGAATGGTCTAATATAAGAATGGTTTTAAAAAAAAGTTAACAATTTGTTATTTTTTCTCTTTTTTAAACACCTCAACTTGTTTATTTATTAGGTAAACCTCAGGACTTAGAAATCATTAATGAATTATGCAGTTTATTAAATATGCCTGAGTACCCTTTGAAAAATAAAGGACCTGATCTCCGATAATGGCTACATGACCTACTCTCTATAATCAAGCAATAAATTAGTAACTAAACTAACATTTAGTTTTTGAAAATAAATTTATTAGAGTTATTTATAGACTTGCTCCTGTCATTAGCTGGTTTCCATTTTTAGAGGCAATGTTTTGATTATTCACCTGAATGGAGGCAAAAATCCACAGGTCAACTGGCAGCACAGAAAGAAAAATTTCAAATTAATGAAGCTGCTGGCCATAGATCCACATGTGACTCTAATGACTGGTTTCCTTAAACCATGTGCTCTTATTGATTAGATCCTCACTGCCTGTCAGCAAATGTGACTACATTTTATAGTCACTTACAACCATTTTTTAAACAGGTTTGACACAAGATCTAATTATACGAGGGTTGTTTGTGAAGCTGCAGAAAAACAAAGTGAAAAAACATACATGAAAAGGACACTTGTAGACTGGCTGGGCGTGGCTCAGCGGTTGAGCATCGATCTAGGATCCAGTAGATCGCAGTTCGATTCCCGGTCAGGGTACATGCCCGGGTTGCAGGCTTGATCCCCAGTCAGGGGCGTGCAGGAGGCAGCCGATCAGTGATGACTCTCTCATCATTGATGTTTCTCTCTCTCTCTTTCCCTCTCCCTTCCTCTCTCTGAAATCAATAAAGATATATTAAAAAAAAAAGACAGTTGTAAACAATATACCACACAGAGATGCTTTATCAGCCAATAAATCATCAGTCACTATAGTAGCAGTGCCTTGTTTTATGAACTGCCTGATAACTGGGATATTAGTCATTCTTCTAACCCTAGTGCATTGTTGTGGGAATGCAGACTGGTACAGCCACTGTGGAAAGCAGGATGGAATTTCCTCAAAAAATTAAAAATGGAACTGCCTTATGACCCAGCAATTCCACTTCTGGGAATATAGCCAGAGAAACTGGAAACACTAATTCTAAAGAATATATGTACCCTATGTTCACTGCAGCATTATTTACAACAGCCAAGATTTGGAAGCAACTCAAGTGCCAAGTGGACAAAATAGCTGTGGTAAATTTATACAATGGAATACTACTTGGCTGTAAAAAAGGAGGAAATCTTACCTTTTGTGATCACATGGATAAAGTTAGAGGGCATTATGCTAAGTGAAATAAACCAGCCAGAGAAAGACCAAACAAATCATATGATTTGCCCTCGCCTGTTTTGCTCAGTGGTTAGAGCATCAGCCCACCAACTGAAGGGTCCTGGGTTAGATTCTGACCAAGGGCATGTACCTCGACTGCAGGCTCAAGGTACCTGGCCCTGGTCACGATGAGTGCAGGAGGCAACCAATCGACGTGTCTCTCTCACATTAATGTTTCTCTCTCTCTCTCCCACTCTCTCTGAAAAGCAATGGAAAAAATATCCTCAGGTGAAGATTAAAAAAAAAAATCATATGATTTCACTTATGTGTGGAATCTAATGAACAAAATAAACAAACAAGCTAGGAACAGAATCAAAGATACAGAAAACAGACTGACAGCTGTCAGAGGAGAGAGCGTTGGGTGTAAAAGCTGAAGGGATTAAACGGTACAAACTGGTAGTTACAGAATAGCCAGAGATGTGGATTACAGCATGGGGAACACAGTCAATGATACCAGGGTGAGTACGTGTGGGCAGGTGGGTACTTGAAGCAGCAGGTGGACCACTCTGTAAAATACATGATTTTCTAACAACTTTGCTGTACATCTGAAACTAATACAGAATAATATTGAATGTAAACTATAATTGAAAAGTAAATTTAAAAAAAAGACATATATTTGGAAACAGAACCAGGGCTTATATGTCTTAGACCTGAATCAGATTAAAGCCTCTTGAAAGGCCCTAAGTTATTTCCTTCTTTCTTCTTCCCTTTAATTCACAGAACTCATTTATTATTGTTCCAAAGGCTATGGAGGAGGTAATTAACATGAGTAAAATGACCACTCTGGAAGAAAAACATATTGTTTGGCCCTAATAGATTGTCCTTAAGAGAAAGAAGCACTACCTTCATAAGACATAAAAACCTAGGTAAAAATAGAGCTGAGCCTGCTATACAGAAGTGTACCACGGTAACATGCATTGCTGTGAAATACCACCAGCCAAACTCCTCGTTAGTCATCTCAGTATTGCTATATATAAGTTAGCAAGTCTAATTCTCATGATTTAAGAAAAATTACAACACGGATTAAACACTTGCCTCCCAAGAAGGCCTCTTCATTCCCTTACAAAGAAACTTTCTTTCCCCGGTACCCCATCTCCCCTTTCTGTTACCACCCAATGTCCTCATGCTACTTGTCACTCACTCCTGCCTGCCCACCCACCCCCTCCACCCAATCCACAGGATTTCCACAATTCCCAAAGCAAAAGGAGACTTTTTTAACCTACATTGTTCAAGAAGAGTGGCGCTTGAGATATGAGGCAATGAATAACTGTCGATGCTTTTACAAAAATGACTATTTGGTAGCAGGAAAAACAAAAATGCATATTCAAAATTGAACAGAAATCTGTGGAAGAGATTTTCATGATAACTGAAGGGTCACATTAATGCACCATGTAGCTGCCATCAGCACAGACCTAGTAAGTAGACTTCTGGTAAACCCTCATTAAAAAAGTCACTGTAAATCAGATGAAGTAGATAAAAGCAAGCAGATCCTGCCTCTGGAATGTAATAAATAGAAAAAGGGGTGAAAGATACTTTAAATTGCCCCAAGATCTCTCTATGAATTAATCTGGTGGTGATTTAAGTGCTTCAGGAGTTGGTTTATTTCATTTAAGGAGAGCATTGATGTTTGTTGGTGGGGCCAAAGAAATGCAACAGAATTAACAACTGATGGGCCATTCCCAGTGTTCAGAGCAGGAGGGAAGGCCATAGGAATAAACTAACCAGCTCTGTCAAGGATTTGATGCTACAGACAGACATGACAATAAAGTAGAGGGCACTCTTTCCTCTGGCTTTTTAGTGGGCCTACTGGATACTTCTTGGCATTTGTGACTCCTGTCCCTCCCCTCCTCTCATGAGACACCAACTCCAATGCCTGCAGGATGGAAAATGGAAATTCGGGATATACCTTATCTTACCCAAATGGACAAATGTTTCTTTGGCTCTTATCACCTATTTTACTAACATCAGAATTAAACCTGGAGCAAGCAAGCAACTACAAACAAAATATTAGTATGTGGACAGCAGCTTCTTTTTTTAAAATTTAAAGAATGCTTACTTTCCCATTGCTGTATACCCTTCTCTATTTTGAAATGTGTCTCATTTGTTATTACATCTTATTTAGCATGACAGCCATTAGTGTAACTTCATGGACAAATAGCAGATCCGGTTCAACAACTATTATTACTTACTTTCCGGAACTGATCTAGAGGTGCTTAAAGTAAGGATGGGGAAGCACGTGGGTAACCATGTGACAAGTACAGTGATCCAACTCTTCGGAGTCCACTGTGGGGACACGGGTGTTGTGGCAGAGACTTAGGATAGACAGCCCAGAGGGAGGAGAGGAAGGGGAAGAGGAAGGGAAGGGAAAGGGAGTTGAAGCTCGAACAAAGACTTATGTCATGGGTAGGAGTTAGCCAGGTCAGGAAAGGGTGAGATCATTTCTGTCTACCCCTGGCAAACGGAGTTGTTATCAGGGGAGGAAAGCAGATCTTTCCCGTTACAAAGTGAAATGTTCTACTTTCTAATACAGGCAGTTAAAGACTTTTCTCCGTTGAAAAATATAAAATTAAGATTTCTGAAAACCCAAAGGTTATTTTAGTAGAAATTAAACACTTTTAAAACTAAAAATATTCTTGCATTTTATCATTTCTCTTCCATTCTTTCTTGCCATAAGATATCCACATGAAGACATAACATAATATCAATGAATAGGTTTACTTTTCAGGATCTGACCAATCATTGAGATGGAGTATTTTTACTAAGAGAGGTCATTTAACAAGGACAAATGTGCACACAGAATCACACAACCTAGGGCTGAATGCCAGCTCTGCTACTCAGAATTACTTAACCTCTATGAGACTGTTTCATTTCTCTTTTAAATAGGGTAATAACAGACCTCAGGGGGCTAGGGAGAAAATCAATTAAATACCACAATGCAGGGCTCAGCACAGAACAGCACAAGCAGGAGGCTGAGGAAGCACGTGGCTGCCATGGCTGCGAGCTCTTCCTTCTCATTCCCTAAAAGCCAGCTGCCTGCTTGCCCCAAATATCACAGAACTAAAATATATTTTAGAATTGTTTGTATTACGTACTAAGCATAACATTAAAAAAAATAAAGAGCAGTTTTGTGCCCCCACAAAGAAGTATTCACTGTCTTCAATGAAACATGAATACCCTTTGATCCCCCCACCCCTTCTGCTAAGTTAGTGAATCTAAAGGGAAAAAAAAAAAGTGCTTTCTACCTTCATAGAAAACATAACAGAAAGAGCTGCCTCTTTTTTCTTTTTTTTGGCCAGGTAATAAGAAGTCATTTTTCTGGAAAAGAAACAGAAGGAATCTTTTTTAAAGTTTCACTTTTTCTTTTCCCCCATTTTAGAAGTCACTTTTAAATACACTGAGAACATTCTGCCTGTCTCCTCTTTTCTCTTTTTAAAAATTCAACACTAACTCTTCAGTACTGGATAAGCTTTCATAACAAGCAGGAAATGCTTTTACCTGAGACTGACCTTCTGCCAACTTTCTGGGGCGTACCCGACACAAAAATCCACAGATACACAGGAGCCAGTCTTCACCAGCACGTGGGCCGATGCCAGGCACAATGACCAGCGTGACCATTGCAGTGACCAAAACAGGTCTCCCTGCCTCCAGTTTTGGCTTCTTCTAATTCATTCCTACACTGCAAACAGTTGGCCTTTCTCCAGCTCTAGTTCAGTCCTCTGTCGCCTCTTAATTCTTTCTTTCCTAAGTTTCCCGTGTAGAAGATAAGTTCTTGACCTGGCAACCATGGCTTAGCCCACCTGCCCCACTGCCTTCTTATCATCAGGCTTGCTGTCTCCCCTCTTCTACCCCTAAACACACAGCTCCCCTCAAGTTCCAGCCAGATACTGTTCTTCCCTTTACCTCCTTTGTCACTGCCATCAGCTGAAGCTTCCTTCATCTTTCTGTTTTTGTTCTGTTCTTTTTTTCCATTGATTTTTAGAGAAAGTGGAAGGTGGGGAGGGGAGAGAGAGAGAAATGTGAGAGAGACACATCATTGGTTGCCTCCTGCACATGCCCGACTGGGGCCAGGGATCGAACCTGTAACCCAGGTGCATGCCCTTGACTGGGAATCGAACCCACAACCCTTCAGTGAGGGGTGAGGGGAGGGTGGGGGGACACTCTAACCACTGAGTAACACTGGCCAGGGCTTCTTCCTTCATTTTTCGTCCTCAATACCACATGCTTAGTTCAGTCCTCCCTGAGCATCTTGTCAAAAATCCTCCCTCCTCCTCTAATCTTAGGTCCGTGTGTACCACTATTACAGGACTTTTATCATGTGCTGCCTGATGTCATATGTACTTGTGAGCCAGTCACATTCCATTCACTTGTAAGCTCTTTAAGGACGAGAGATATATGATTCTTCCATAGAAAACTTCAGATTTTGTGCTATTCCAGTTTTTAATTAAAATGAAAATGTTATAGAATTTAATTAAATTCTTTTTCCATGATTTCTAAGATAATAATATGAACATTTACAGCAGCAGCAGATGTGTTACCACCTGCATATCATCTCCAGCTTCATGTGAAGAGACAATGCAAAATGACTCCAACTTTGAATGTGCCAAGTGGCATTTCTCCCTGGATATACTAGTAAACATCTCCTGAGAGATCAGGAGAGATGCGTAGAAGATTTTCATAGAATGGTAGGCTGAATAACTAGCTCCAAAGATATTCAAGTCCTAATCCCTGACATTTGTGAATGTTACCTTATATGGCAAAAGCAACTTGCAGATATGATTACAATAAGGATGGGGAAATGATCTTGATTTATCCAGATGGATCTTAACTATAATCACAAGTGTCCTTATAAGAGGAAGACAAAGGAGAAGGCACTGTGATGACAGAAGCAGAGATTAGAGTGACACACTTTGAAGATAAAAGAAGGGGCCACAAGCCAAGGAGTACAGGCAGCCACTGGGAGTTAAAAAGGCAAGGAAGAGAGTTCTCCCCCAAAGCCTCTTGAAGGAACCAGCCCTGCCAAATACTTTGACTTTAACCCAGTAAAACAGATTTTAGACTTCTGACCTTCACAATTCTAAGAAAATAAGTTTATATTGTTTTAAGCCACTAAGTTTGTAGTATTGTTATAGCAGCCACAGAAAACTAATACACATGGTAAGTTAGTATTTAGCATTTCTGGGTACCACACTATAACACAGTAGTTCTCAAAGTGAGGTCACTGGATCAGCACTGCCATCATCACTACCTGGGTACTTACTGGAGATGCAAAGTCCAAGGCCTCATCCAGACCTACTGAATCAGCAGCTCTGGGAGAAAGCCTGGCCATCAGTGATTTAACAAGCCCTCCAGGTGATTCTGAGGCACGTTCAAGTTTAAGAACACTCCTGGGATATTTTCTCTTTGAACCTGGTAATCAACAGGACGTCACACATTTTAAAAGGATGAAATAGTTTAACAGAATGTCACTTCTTTGAAACAAAGGCTATGAGAACACAATGTGAAAAACAGCAAGGGCATTCCAAATATACTGCAGCACAAAAAAATTTTTTTAAAGTCTTAAAATAACAACAATAGAAGCCACTACCAATCTATAGTGACTTGGAAACTAGGGGGCATTAGTAACCACAGCATAAGTAAACATCATCTGTTCTCCCAGGAAGTAGTCCTGTTGTGAGTTGTCAGCCTCTCCTTTGTGGATGTGTGTTCCTCTCCATAGCAGATCCTTGATTAGAGGTTAAAAGTAAAAAATAAAATATCATGACACAGAGTTTCTTAATAGGTGTTCAGCCTAAGCAGAAAAATTATTTGGCACCAGCCATTCAATACAAATGGGTGGATAATAACTAGACTGCAATGCCTGAAAAAAATTACCTAATCCTTTCCATTGTTCACTGCCTTATGGAAGCCTGAATTCCTTGAGGACAAAATAGCCATCTTCTCTCAGTTTTGGAATAGTAGTTCCAAGGTGACTGGCATCACCAGGCTTTGCTCAAAAAATCCTAAACAGTGACAGCAATGGCCTCCAGCGGTCAGGCCTATTCTCGTTAATAAAGGAGAATGGGAAAAAACAAAAAAGACTGAACCACGGGTCCCACCTGACAGCTGACTCTCCCTGACCCAGGCTCCACAAGCCCTCCGAACTGGCTTCTCGAAGCTACACGTGGAGGTCTAATCAGAGTGGGAGCTGGCCAGGTTGGAACGCCCACCCTCGGCTCCACATCAGCTGCTTGTCCTAAGTACTCCCGCCCCACTTCAAACACACACAGAAGACTGGGTCTTCCTGGAAGAGACAGAACACCCATTTCAAAAGCAAAAGTAGAACATCTCACTACTTTTTCCAGAAAGCTGTTGTTTTTAAGCAAAGATCTCTGGTTGGTTTCATTATTGCTGATAAGGAAAACATTTCATGATGATGACCACTGTTTGTAAAAGTTATTAGCTCTCAGGCTTTATGAAAACAAACCTTAATAAGAATAGCTCTTTCCTCGTTAAATTCAAGAAAGGTTTTTTCTTCAGGTGTCAGGTGATGATTCAGCTAATGCAGAGTGAATGTGCAGGTAAAGATTTTGATACATGGATCAATTGTTTCATATCAAATTACCTGAGCTCTTCTGAGGGTGACTAGTTTTCTATTCCCCATGGAAACGGGAGAAGACTACAAATGCGATTCAGTTCTCCGGCACTGCCCTGAGCCAAAGGAAGCCTGTGTAGCACTAGCTTTATAAATGAGGAGCAATATAAATGAGGAGCATATAAATGAGGAGCAATGTCTTCATATTCAAGTTCAGCTCTAAACTTTTGAGACGTATAAGTTTATGCCTTTAGGGAACTGTCTAATAATGAATGTGACATTTACATCAGTTATTTTAGTAGCCTATGAGATAGCTTTTTGTTACTTCAAGTTTCTATGAACTTGATCCTTTATTAAATGAGCTGAAAAGGTAAGATTCATGGTTTGATCAAGCATCAAATCCATAAATCCTTGTATAAATAATTACATAGAACAAGTGTCACTCAGTAAGACAGCAGTCGCCACTTGTACTTGGGAGTTGACACAAGTACCTTTTCCTCCCACAAATATCCATTTCGGCTCCATGAACTCCTAGAAATCCTAAAATCCTTCTACTTCACTGTCAGGAGAAAGCTGTTGGTATAAATGTCATTCTTTCCAGACAAAGTCTGAACACAAAGCAAAGACAGCCTGGGCCCTCACTAAGGGTCAGGCATTATATTGCTCTTTCAGTGCTCTTTAGAGAACATTTTACACAACCCAAATTAAACTACTGCATCTCATTAAATACAAAACTGTAAGGGATAACCTCAGTGTTGATGAAATGGTTTTATCATCTGAACAATTTTTCATTCATTCTAGACAATGAACAATTTCACCTAAATCACATTCCCCGAAATGTAGAAAGTAACTGAGTTGTCCAAATTAGCTTCTTACTGTGAAGAGTATATTAACGGTTTACTAGTCACACTGTAGGAATTAAACATGTATCATGAAAGGAGAAAAAATTTGTGTTGTATAATTACACTGGGTTGCGTAAAAAGGGACATTTATGTCCAGTCTGAAAATTAGTAGACAGTTTCTGATGAGATCCAAAAATACTAAGAATGCAGCAAGCCACACATTCTTGGCTTGGTCAATGTGACTTCATTTGAAAGTAGACAAATAAGCAAGTTTGGTGTTTAATTTGTGCCTTTTGAATATCATCACTAAGTTTAACTCTATAGTCTTTGGATAAATATAGTTATAAGACAGAGCCTTTGCTTTTTCTTGTTAACTGGTCAATCTTGATCAGTCCAGTAGGTCTACTGAGTCAGTAATGAAGCCTGGATACATATAGACCATCTGCCAAAAATACCTTGATTTAAATCTCAGCCCTCCCACTGACTAGCTATGTGACCTTGGGCAAATTACCAATCCTTTGTTAGCCTTGGTATCTTCATTAATAGGGGTGAGGAGTTACACTGTGTAGCCCATGAGAAATGAATGCTAAGTGACCAATATAATGCCTGGCCCTTAGTGAGTGCTCAGTACCATATAGCTATCACCATTATAATTATGATTATAATTTTCATCAGTGATTCAAAATTTCATCCCAGTTCTGCATTAAGCCAATTGCATTTCCAAATCATTCTCCCAATCTAAAAGAGGTATGACTTTCATTGTGAGAAAAGCTTTTAAATGCTATATGAAATGAAGAATTCCTAGTTATTATCTAATACAGGTCATGTAAATCTGCTATGGGAATAGAGCTTGAATCTTAACAGAATCCCATCAGAGACTAAAAAGCTCCTTAGAAAGTCTATGCTTTTCCAGAGCATTCCAGACAATGCGATCATGTAAAGAGAAACCCTGAGAGGAAATTCAGGGACTATGGCAGTGCAAACTAGGCAAACATGAACAGTAGGATTTTTTTTGACAAAATTTCTGTATCTCTTTGCCATTTATATGAAATTCAACTTTTAAAAATGTTTCTCCTTTTTAAAAATTGCAACTGTAAGCTCTTTCATAACCAAAGTATATCTAAATTTATGCATAGTCACTTCCATTCTAATTCCTACATCTTAGGGTTAAATTTTTAATAGAAGAAAGAGTAGTAAAGACATTTTGAGAAAATATCTATCTTCAGTTCTGCCTCTCTAAAAGGAATCTTTTCATTTTTACCTATTACCTTCCATTTATCTATATGTCTGGTTATCACAGCAAAATGTACAAATGAGTTTGTTACTTATTTTCATGTAAAGTTATACTAAAAGTTTTATTAGGACTATAAATAATGTAGTTACTTTACAGTTATTATTTTTAATGGTTGTGTGTTATTTTGATAGCAATATTTTAAATAATTCCACCAATATTATACATTAAGATTGTTTTAAGTTCTGTTTTGGATTTGTTGTAATTTGCATGCATGTATACGTATATGCATATATATATTTATTTAAGTTGTAATAAATAACTTTACAAATGTATTTTTTTGGTTCTGTACAGTTCTTTTCTCAGGATAAATTCATAGGAGTTGAGCTGCTGAGTCACAGTATATGAATATACTTGTGGTTATTATCCTAAATAACCATGTTGCTTTCTAAACAGGTTGTATCAACTTACCATAATTATTAGCTATTGCAAATTCTTCACTAAATTACGCAGTATGAGTTTAAAAAATGTTACATTAGTCTACACTGCTGATTTTGGAGATGTAGAAATGAAATCCCAGAGAGATTAAGTGACTTGCTTAAGGCTCTAAAACTGATTAATGGCTATGTCTTCCGATGATTCTTAAGGGCCCTCCCTGTATCACATTATCTTTAGTTTCTTACTGGCCTCAGAATGTTCTTCTCAGAAAGAATGTCAGCCACATGCCAACACAGAAGGGCAAATGACAGGTATGAGGGAAATTAGGAAAAATTCAAGAAGACAGATGTGGGTAGAAGGGGGAAAGGAAGATACAGCAAGGAGAAGCATTGAAGGACAACTTCCTAAGGCCATTCCAGATCATTTCCATTCCAGAAAGTGTATTTACCCATTCGAAAGCATCAAACCATGGTCATGACAAGGGATCTTACTTGACTAGGAGACAGTAGTAGCACAGTATTTAAAAGTTTCATGTCAAGGGATTATAGAGGATTTAGGCATTCAGTTTCCCAACAGATCCCATCTCTCAATCATTAATAATTAGTGTTATGTCTTATATTTTTAAAATACCTTATAGCTTCCACAGCATTCCTACACACAAGCTGAGCAAGTCAGGACAGGTATCCTATTCCCACTTTACAAATGAGAAAATGAAGTTTCAGAGAGCAAAGTTCCCATTGAGCATAATCGGCAGAGGCAAGGCTGAAACCTCCATCCTGACTTCTGACTTTATGTTTTCCCTAGTGATGTGACTTTTATTTCTTAATAACTAAGGTGAATTTACCAATGAAAATAAATAAGTAAATAAATAAATAAATGTTACTTGAACTGCTAGATTTTTGAAACTTGTTTTTTAAGATTTTTGTTGTTTTTTTCCCAAAGTGATCTAGAAATTTTAAAGACCACGAGCCTAACTGGCCTCGATTTTTTGCCTCAGGCAAGTCAATTCTTCCTTTTGAGATTGTTTCTTCTTTTCTGAAATGAGACATTTGAGAGAGTTGATTTTTAGGTCTTTTCCCAATGTTTGTGTCTGTGTCGTGTGCAATTCTTACAAAACTATTTGAAGGGGGCCATTTTCTTAGGTAAAACTCTAAATGTTAAATCTCTTTAAACAAGTGACGCACGCCAAGCAATTCCAAAATATTTAAAATGACACAAAGAACAAAATTAAAATAAACACATTCTAATAGCTGGAGCTAGACAAATTTTATTTTCGCTATCAAAATAGGCAAAAGTACAACAATGCTGTTTCCATTTCATAAAGATTCCAAGCATCACACCAAGGGAACACTCTGTGGCTTTCTTTGTCGAACTTGGAGAAAAGCACGCCAAGTGGATAATGCAAGGCTATTCCTTAGTTCAGGTCAGACTCAGACAGCCTAAGAGAAGGGCAGAGTGCTCATGCGGCCAGAAGAGTTTTCAACTGTGGCTTTTCACCCTGCAGTTAGTCACAAAGTCAACATAACAGGTGGCAAGTTGCATATTTTTAAAATGTAATAAAATAAATGACAGTAAGTTGTCAGAGCACACAGCCGAATGCAGCACCATGGGAAGGCTGGGCTAGTTATGAAGATACTGCCTCTCAGCTCCAGAGCCGGGACTCTGCAAACTGCACTTCAGCTGCCTCTGGGAGCTGGTGCCTCGCTGGGTTCTGCCTCCTGGAAGGCCCAAGAGGGAGGCCGGAGGCAGCCAGAGGAAGATGAAATAGGCCCCTTTCTGCTCTGCTTCCCCCTCCTGTTCACCCCCCTCCCCCAGCAATGCAGCTTCACCCCTGCAGTGGCCGTTCATCCCAGTGGCGACAACTATTGCAGTGAGCGCTTTTCCTCATTTCCAGAACCAGCCCCATCGTGGAGCCTCAGAGACTCGGCCAGGTCAGTGTTCCCTCCTCACAGGTCTTACCCGCTCCATGGTTCCTTCTTCAAGCTTCGAGGTTCTGACCATCCAACTTCTTCCTCTAAGCCCTGGTCCCCAGGAAGGCAGCTTCTCCCTGCTAGTGCTCAGTGCAGTGCTCATCAGTGTCACGTACAGACAGTGCTAGTCCTTGAAATGTGAGCTGCTGCTTCACCAGAATGTAAATGAGTCACACCACCAAGCTCACTGTGTAGTTCAGCTGACTTTTCTTCATAGGTAGACTTCCTCAAAAAAGGAGCAATGAGCTGATTTACATTCAGGTCAAGCTCCTTATCACAGACTGCTAGCAAACCATCAGCAGATCAATTACTTAGAGTAACACAGTGTAGTGGCTCCCCCTCGGTGAATGATTCTGCATATTATAGTCACTCCTAAAATAACTCCTGTGGTTTCTGTCTTCTATGGAACACTGACTGATAGACAGGCTAGGTATAGCTATATTTTGAGTAAATTCTATATTTTAATTATATACATGTGTACAAAATGGATTGTGATATAAAATGCACCATAAGGCAAAAAGTTGGAAATACATTAGCCTACTATGTAGATTATAAGAAAAAATAGTTACCTAAATCCCAGTTGCACATATATCTGCATTGCCTTCCTGTGACGCAGTATTTTTAAAAAAAATAAATAAAGGAATTAAAAGAAAAATATTCAAAGAACTCCATCCAACACAAACTTCCATTTACAAATGAGAAAGAAGATAACAGTAAAAGAAAGATAGCTTTCTCTATTTTTAAAGGCTTGATATGTGGGATCTTTTGGGACCTAGGAAAATATGTTAATTTGTATGAGTACACTGTGTGGAAGGATTTCAGAGCACCTGAAGTAATTCTGGGTCTTCTTTTATAAAAGTACTTGTCTCTGTCAATCATATTAATTCATAGGCAAAGAATCATTTGTGTCCAGCAATTAGGGGAACAGACTATTGAGCCAGGCTTATCTTCCACTATTGAAATATTTCCTACTAAGGTAGTAATAACTTTACTTAATAGTTCACTAACATGTCTGGAAGGTCAATGCCTTCTAGAGTACACTTCCATGATCAAAGTGAATGCTATCAAGAAAGGCAGATCTAAGCTAAGAAGCTAAGAAAACAAAGACAACATATATGCACACCTGAGCATTATCACATCACTATAAATGAAGCTCATTCCCTTATGTGTTATCATGGAAGCTACAAAAACATCTTGTTGATTTCATATAAATAAACATAGATACCTTACAGGGTATCTGAAAATTGTAAAAATATAGGGCTAATTATTTCATCATAATATTATAGAACTATTCATAGGGCAAACATTTAATTTATCACCCAAACTGGGTCATCTGAGTATAAGGGGGAATTAACCCTAAGCCTGCTTGTCTGGTTACCCAGCTCATGCAGAAAGTCAGCCCGTGTATTGCCCCAAAGATACATTTACACATCAACTAGAAGAACTATGACAATGTAGATTAAGTCAACTCATAAGTCAAATGAAAAATAAAGTACGATGGATGAATAGTTCTCTGTGCTTCTAGGCATCTTACATATGAAAACATAATTTCTGTTTCATAGGGTCTTATTCCATGACATATCCTTTGGCTTTGCTCAGAATAGCTGGAATATTTTTAAAAATAAAGTACACATGGCAACCATGAAAATGTGCCTCTTGGATCTTGGATGGCTGAGAGTGTAATTGGCCCAGGGCCCAGCTGCTGTGCTCTAAAATCCACAGTTATGTTTGCATGAAGGCCATTGCTGGACAGGTTGCTGGCAGCCAATGACCGAGAACAACAGGAATACTAAGGACAAGCTCATTTCTGGGAGACATAGGTCTCCTTTGATAGTCAAATGTGGCTCCAGGACTCCACAACAGCCTTACTGAACTTTCCTTAGAAAGGCACAGCAGTCCTAGAGCTTCGCCCAACTTTCTTTCCTTCCTTCCCTCTCTTCTGCACTCAGGGTCAAGCTTACATTGTGGTCGGAAGGCTCTTCCAGCTTCCCTTTGACTCCCTCCCTATTTTCTCTCATGGGCATTTCCCCTAACGAATTTCTCACACATTTAATCTCTACTTGGTGTCTCCTCAGAGGATTAAAACTAAGACAGTACAAATGTTTATTGACATAAACCTAGTTTATATGTATTTAAAAACTCTTAACTGCCTTATTCCTAAGTACAAAAAAATATTTTAAAACTGAGAGCACTTAAATCAGTCATATTTACACATTGAAACTCTACTAAAAACCCAGGTAAGTATGTATATTCTTCCCATACAATTAAGCCAATTCTAATATGAAAAGTTAACAGCCTTTGATAAAACTTCAGCATTCAACTTGAATGTATTTCAATGGCAGAGAAAACTGAAGCTACTCTTACATAGAGATTAATACCTCATAGACTCATCTACAAAATAAGGTGTTTAGGTTATATGCATAACTTTTGCATCTAAAAGTTTCAAAATTTATTTATTAATTTATTTGTTTGCTTTGAACTTTTTAAGATTCTCTACCCATTATTGAGGGTGCCTGGTGCTTTGCATTTGATAAATATATTTTTAACTGTATCATAGAATTTCAGGTAGAAAGGGTTCTTAAAGTTACTTAATCCACCCTAGAAGATGAGATGTATCAGGTTCATTTGACCTAAAGGCAGAAGAAAATTGGACACTGCAAGCTGCCCATTTTTCTAACAGTCCATTTAATAACCCATAGTTTTGATGCCAGAATTAAGAAGCAGCTGTGGCCTCTCATCTCTTAATATTGGTTCACTACTCTGCCATTTTATTCTAAGACATGTAGGGCATTGTGAAAATCTGAATTACCTTCTTTTGATTATTTCTGCTGTTGCCTCCATAATAATTCTGTTCCCTCTCAGGTTAAACGAACAAATATATTGTCTACTCCAAGAAAGTTAATAGAAGTATATTTTCAATATCCATTAAAAAGTATTTAAAGTTATATAATAGAAACAATGACTACATTGGGTCAATTTTGCTAACCTAACTGAAGAAGGAAGTCATTTGGAAATCATGCTGAGGTTAGGGCAGACTGGTGAAGTGGAGAAAGTACTGGAATAAGAGAGAGCAGTGTGTTTCATTTTACTTTCAACTTTAATAAACTCACTGTGTGACCTTTGGAAGGCCACCTATCCTCTCAGGGTTTCTGCTTCCTCAGCTGTGAAATAAGAAGATTGAGCGAGATGGCTTATGAAGTCCTCCACAGCTAGTTCAGCGGCATGGATTCTATGTGCACTTTCCTATGACTAAACTAAACAATACAGTTCATCCACAACTGACTGCCCCTTGAATAGTATTAAAGGAAGAAACCCGAAATACAAATAATTCAACGTGAAGAACAACATCCAGTTGTTTTTTCATTTTTTTAAGCATTTGTCATAACTAGGGTCAATTTGAAAGGGAACTGGTATAGTTTAAGGAAAGATAATTTTCAAACAAATGCTCTGCTAACAGGCCCTCTTACAGCCTTCTACAGAGCCACTGAGGACTTGGAGATTAAAAGTACTCTTGTTCCATTTGTTTAGGGACAGAGTAAAGCAGAGCGAAGTGTCAAAGTGCTTCCTGTTCTGATGCCGATGGCCAGGCTGGCTATATGAGGGCTATAATAGACCATGTCCTACAGATCTAGGGGAAAGGACAAAAAAGTGCCCCTGGCTCTCACTATCTTTCCTTCTCACCATCAAAGCCCTTCACCAAACAAACCCCACATGAATTCCAATCCTTGGCCTCAGCAAGGCGGCGTTCTCATGAAGCACAACTCTGCCATGTGTGCCCAAATTTCATGCAAAGATACTTCCTTTTCCAAGGTAATGAAGTTGTAAGCATAACAGCTCTACAGTCATTCTTTCCATTTTTTCCCTAAATAAGTTTGAAAACTAGAACAGTAGGGTTCCAGAATAAGCAGTTTCTACCACATTTATTTACCCAAGTTGAACATTTCTTCATACGTCAAGCCTATAGAATGAAGCTCATCCTTTTGAATCAATTCAAATGGCCTCTGGGGCATGTGATCTTATTAAGTGAAAAAATAAGTGTAGTTACTAAAGGAAAAGGCAACAAGTAAAAAGAATATTTCCTTTAGGAAAACATGATATTGGGAAACAGCCACTCTTCATAACAGAATTTGCCGCAGGCAGAAAATATCTTATAACTCAGACTTTAAAAATAAAAATGTATTTGCCATTTTCACATCAATGTTTACATGAAAATTCACTAGTAAGGCATACCACTTGGCACAATGCCCTATTTTGGAAAAAAAATTTTTGAACTAAATAAAGATAATATTGCTATAACTTTAAAGGTTAATAATATAAAATATTTTAAAAAACAATTTCCCATTTTCTGCAAAAAAACCACTATTGTTAATATGTGCATTACTATGAGAAATAGGTCTTCATGAGTCTTGACTTTAATAAGCAGCCTCAGGAAACTGCTTTCATAGATGCAGGAATTGCAAAGCAGCAGGGGAAAGACAATCTATGAAAAGAACTGAATTTTCCACCAGTAGCTGATGTTACCCCCGTTAATAACTATGAAGGCACTAAAATATAATTTCTGTTGGTGACAATTACAATGATCACACACATTACAACTGATTTTTTCAAGTTGTGTGATGTGTGAAGTGTAAACTAACTGCTTTCAAAGCCTCAGATGGATTTTATGAGGCTCCTAAGCCCACAAGTAATAAATAACCAGCTAGAGTGGTCAGAGGGCTTAGCAACATTTTTCACTGGAAAAAGAAATTATTTTCAAAAGTATGTTAGGTATCTGCGTAAAAATTACTTACTATAAAGAACAAATTGCAAATAATCAAAAATAATGCACAAGTAATTCTTAGGAAGCCTGTTATGGTTGTTTAAAATATTTCTACTGTCACACAGGAAAAAAAAATGAGATCTAGGCTTACAGTTACATAAGAATTATATAAAATAACTTGGCATATCTTACCTTTTTCAGGAACCGGACTCCATAGGTAAACACATAAAGGTAAAATGAAAATCTCCACCTGTAGAAGGTTAAAAACAATTCTATGACATTCAGTTTATATATTTCACAGCATATTCTGAAATACGTGTTTGAAAAGTCCATTAAATTTGCAACTCCATTCCGCCCCTGCCCCAACCCGAGATTAAACTTAATACGCAACTTCAGTGCTAGCTGAACACATACACTCATGTGCATGGCTTGCTGCGAATGTTTTAAATATGAGTAATTATATTCACAACTTAAATTTCCTTTCACTTAGTTAATGTATTTGCCCATTTGCTCACCTTCTCTTTCCTGCATGTGAATTTCCTCTTGTTAATCACTCGTGAAAGGATATATTTCAACAATATGAAGCTATATAAGATAGATTTGAATTCTGTCTGATTCAGATATTAACTGAAGTTCATATCTGTTTTAAAAATAAAAACCTTAATATTTTTAAATCAGGTAAGATATTTTTCTTCGTTTCTTATTTACAGATATTAATCAACATCTTTGTGGATGTTACTAAATAAAGGAACCCATCTGGACTCTAAATCATCCATCTGATGTACAACTTAATGACAACCTTATACCATTCCAAACTGTAGGTCTAGCTGGTAGACTTACACTTTTTTAATGAGGAAAAAAATTTTAAGTTTGTCTTTGATTTTAAATGATTTGTGTAAGTCTTCTAAAATATGGCTTTATTTATATAGACTCTAAATAAATTAGATAGCTAGATACTACAAGAGCACTCTTACCCTAGCACCCAATTCCCAACTTTATTTCTCATATTTTCTAAGTGTGAACAGCTGTGCCTGTAAAAGGGGCTATATTTCACTAAACAGCCTTTTTCAGGTTATGTTATTAATGGTGTTAAGATACTGAGACTTATAAGTTGTAAATTAACTCAAAGGAGGAAGCGACTAGTCAACTTCAATTTGTCAGGAGGCAAATTGCTTTTTGTGTTTGCAAGCCATATAAAAATTTCAAGTAAGGTGAAAGAAAAAAAAAAAAGGTTATTCTAGGAGATGATTCAAGTTTTAGACAAAATTTTCTGATTGAAATGACAGCTACCTTCAAGTAAGAGACAGAGTAATACCCAACAGCAAACACAAGTGTCCTTCAGAGTTTTGTTCCTGGGTTAAGCGACTCCCCAAACGTCTGAAATTAAAGTCAGAACTAACATTTAGAGAAGAGCTTAGAACTTCAGGGTTGAAAATCTTCAACTAATAATTCATAAAACCTGAATGCAGTAAGAAACAATAAAAACTGATGGAAGCAGTAATTATTCAATGAAAGTTTCCAAACAATGTAGAGAAGCAATGGCTCTAAAATCTCATGCAAAAGCTCCCTTGTAAGTAAAGGTGGCTCACTTACTTACTGTGGAATCAAAATCAAGGACTTAATTTTGGCTTTGAGGTTTTTTTTAAATTTAAGTATAGTTAGTATGCAATCTTATATTGGTTATATTAGTTTCAGGTGTACAATAGATAGATGAATAGATAAAGAAGGTGTGACTGGACAAAGAAGGATGAATGGATAAAGAATGGACTATTTGCACAGCAATGAAAAGGAATGAATTCTTGCCATTTGTGACAATATGAATGGATATGGAGGGTATTATGCTATGTGAAATAACTCAGGCAGAGAAGGACTTAATTTTAACCCCATCTCTCTCCATTATCAGTTTTTGGTGGTTGTGGGTGAGAGTGTATGTTTCTTTCCATTTGGGTGTATACAAATTCTGGATCAGAAGCCAAGAACAGGGATGGCTTCAAGAGCATGTAACTTGTGCAAGTACGTAGCTGGTTCTGGTTAAGACACATAGATTCTCCAAACTTTGGACAGATCTATTAATATCTATTAATATCACTCAACTTCAGTTCCATCTCTATAATGGGAGAGTAGGTTTATATTGTACTGCTTTTGATATTACACTGGTTGCCCAAGGATTTAATAGCAGAAGTAATCCCCACTTCTCTCTAGTCCCTCTCACTCCCTATTACATTTATCCAACCTACTTCATGAATTTGCAGGCCACTTTTCTGGCCCTGAAAACAACTGAATTTACAACTCCTAGATTAAATAATTTATAACAGCTGCTTCAGCTCTAAGACTTTTATTAATAGGCAGTGATCAGGCAGTTTTTATGTAAAATAAAAATTTTATGGAAATCATTGGAATTCTTACAATAACTTATGTATCAAAATTTTTATTTCATCACAAAAATGACCCAGTTTTCATAAGACATAGGTTCTATTACAGAAACACAGATGCCTTCATCGTCTGCATAACAACTTGTGATGAATATTTACAAGGAAGAGTTTATTTCCATAAAATATCTGCAAAAAGCAAAATTTTCAAGCTTTTTACCACATGCAGAAAGTACTTTTTTATTTGCATAGTTTCATATACGTAAGTTAAAGTTTTCAATGGTATCTAGCCACCAGCCCATGATAAAGGCCTCTCCCAACCTCCCATAAAAGTATCTATAAAAAGAGGTAAATAAAGGTGTGTGCTACCACAAAAAAGAGGGAATAACCTTCAACCTATTCTCCAAGAATCAGAGAAAAAAGTGTTACAGCAGGAAAAAAGATAAATTAGATTATTTAATGAAATATAAGGCAACAAGAAACAGCCATGGGTCTTGAAGGAAGTAGAAAAATCTTTGAATATCTTCCTTTGTCCACTTTCTGTCATCTTGTACAGAAATACAAAACTCTGTATCATTCAGAAACCTAGTCAGCTCTCTGTCCTGAATGATGCTTTTTGAGGAAGCAGAAAAATCTCCTCACCCCATCAATTAGTTACTGCTACTTTCAAATGATAAGTGGGAAGAAAGGGAAGTACTCAGTATCCTGGGAGATTCCGTTGCAGAAAAGATGATTTTAGGGTGAGATGATATTGTGGCACTGCATTCTGGGTATCAGCTTCTTATATAATCCATATACAGAGTAACAGAGAACAAGGCATTGGAGATAGCTGCTTTATATAAAACTTTTTTAGTCCATTGAGAATGCAGCAGGGCCTATAACCTGTTTCAGGGTCTAAAAGGGGACTTTTATTGGCAAGCAGAGGACAGAGAGTGAGGTCAAGAGCAACCCAGGCACCCTTTCTGTGAGGAGGTCTACATGGATATTTCCAAATTCAGGAATAATGAAATTAAGAGCTAAATATCAACACTGGTCTACTAAGAAGTACTGCACATGTGTGGACAGAAAAGAGCATGCTGAAGACTCAGAGGAAGAACTGTCTCCTAAAAATGACTTCCTAGAGGAATCAGAAGTACATTTTAGAAAAGTATTTGGCATTGTTAATATGATATAAGAAGATATGTCCCTGAAAAACAAAGTTGGAAAACCATAAATCAATAAAGATGACTGGCTAAGATAAAAAGAGATTATAGGTGAAATAAAGAAGCTAAAAATGAAGTGACAGGATTTTTACCCACATGGGTGGGGGTAAGTAGATACATACTGTGTAAAATGAAATAATTGATGTAGAAGATAAACACCCACATAAGGCTGGAGAAAAGAACCAACAGATGAAAGAACACTCTAGATCTGGAGGACAGAAAAACCAAGCCTAATTACAGTTGTTTCTGAGAAAACACAAGAGAAGAACTGAAAGAGAAGTAGCAGAGACACAATTTAAAAAACTAAACTGATAAACAGGGCTAAATCATATTCCAAACAATATGCAATTCAAAGCCACATTCTGACAAAAATTTTGAGTCCTAGAATTAAAATTAAATAAAAATCCTTTCATATTCAGGCATGAAAACAAAACAAGTGAAGACACAAGTCAAATGAAAATAAGTCATCATTAAAGGAAAAAATGTCCTGTTGGTCTCAAACTTCTCCTGTGTATCACAGGAGAAAAAGCAGACTCACTCAATCAAAAAAACTATTGCCAGCCAAACTGCCTTTCACTTGTAAAGGAACATGAAAAATAGTCTCCCGTGTTTACAGGCTCTGAAAACATATTGCTCATTAACCTTTCCTCAAAAAGTTACTTAGGCCAATTCCAACCTACTGAGATACAAATAAAAATTAAGAATTCAAAAAGTACAATTTTAGAATAAAAGGACTATGGCTAGTAACATAAAGAATTGCCTTATATTTCATTGTCAAATTAAACACTATTGTTCTTAGGGATAACTTATTATAAAATATGTAACAACAATAATCAATGAATCCTCAGATTGTATTAATGAAAACAGGGAATGAAGAAGGGAAGCATTACATTTATTCTTCTACAGGGAAATTTCAAGAGACACAGTTGTTATGATAATATAGTCAAAGAAGGTTCCTTTAAAAATGTAAAGATGGCCTCTGGTTAAAGATGGCAAAGTGAATGCATGAATTTACCTCCTTGCCTCTATAATGTAGCACTAAACAGGCAGAAGAGGGAATCTGTTAACAGCGTAAACTCATCAGGACGCAGAGAACAGGAGTGAGGGTTAGCAGAACAAGGAGCTGGATCCTGAGCTGTTGGAGGTGCCAAGAGCACTGGCAATCCCAGAAAGACTGCAAGGTACGAACATATATTGGCAGCGATTTTCAACCATTTTCTTCTCATGGCACACACAAACTAATGACTAAAATTCTGCGGCTGATCTGACACACACACGAAAGGTATAACTTCGATTCATTCACAGCTATTGCTGGGTTGGCTGTTGTAATTTGACAATCTAAGGGAAAAGAGGTCAGTGCCCCTGACTAAATAGTCAGGTATTGCATGTTTTAAAACTTCTTGGGGCACACAGGTTGAAAATTGCTGCTCTATTGGAAACAGAGGCCAAGGGATTAGTTTGCCCAAGGCCACACTGTTGCTAAGTGGCAAAACCAGAACCCGTACCTAGCATAGTCCTGAATCTAAGGCTGCTCTCAAATTCCACAGAATTAGAGTGCACTTCTTTGTCTAGAGTAGTCAGTGTGTTCCACTACATTTGTCTGGACATGAAAACCTTTTATATCCATCAAACTTGAAAAATTAAATGGAAAGGTGGTAAAACTCCCACTCACTGAATCTGGTTTATTGTCCTTATACAACGAGGCTGAAACGGCTCTTTGTTTAAATCAAGACTAATAAAATGTGCCGTAAAAAAGCAGGAAATCAGAGAGTTGATTGAGGTCTTGTGTCTTGCTGCCAGGTGTCACCCAAATGGTACAGAGACCCTCATCTCAAGAAAAGGTGGCAGCAGGGGGAAAACATCCAGAGTGGCCCCCGAACTCAGCTCAGAACACCATTCTAGAGAGAGCAGGGCTTGTGCATGGGCCATTTTACTGACATCTCTGGAGTGCTTCTTCTGTGCCAGGTGCTATTCTAAGCACCACAAATAGGAAGTCATTTAGTGAAACTGTCCCCCACACCAAGGTAAGTACTATTGTCATTATCTCTCTCTGTCTTTCAGATGAGGGAACAAGCACAGAGCAGTTTACCAATTTGATAAATGGCTCATAGCTAGCATGGGCAAGAGCCAGGACTGGAAACTAGGCAGTTTGGCTCCAGTGTCCCGGCTCTTAACCACTAGGCTATGTTGCCTCTTCCTGATTTTACACACCTGAATATTAAAGACAATGTACTCAGCTAACATGGTGTTTCTAACTGAGAAAACATTAATGGACACCACCTAATAATAGTCTCTGTCCTGATGTATAGAAACTGGCTGCTTGCAAAACTGGAACCAGGGAAGGGCTGCACTGGTTCTTTTTTCAGTACCAGGGTAGTTAAAACAATATTGAGCTTGTCAACTAAAGTCAACAGTAATTACCCAGGGGGCCCTTCTCTGTCTTAGCCACTCATCCTCTCTACTTGCTAAAATACCACTCCTCTCTCGGGATTTATGTCAAATGCTAGTTACTCCATGAAGTCAACTTGTCTAAATGTTGCAACATTAAGACCATTGCAATTCTCTGACGACGTGTTCCTTACCTTTTTAATCTCATCTTTTCTTTTTTAAAAAAAATCTCATCTTTGATTACAGCCACAAACCTCTGACTTGGTTGTGAGTTCCAAGTGGGTAAGACTAAGTCTTATTTACCTTTCTGACAGTAAACAATTTTTTGTGAGAAATAGCTCCTAAATTGACACCTGAATTTTTACTAAAGGTATGAGTGCTCCCTTCATTTATTTACTTTTAGTTTATTTTAACCAAAATAGTCCATCAAATAATTTTATCAACTACTCTGTATAAAACATGCATAAAAAAAGGGAAAAGACATGACAAATACGGCAATTTAAAAAATAATCTATATAAAATCTGGAATCAAAGAGAGTCAACTCTGAAATGGTTTAAATAATGACAAATAGTGTTATTGAGTGCAAAACTAGGATACATTGTAAGAGCACAAAAAATTACTAGTATGTATTTTCTTTGATTCTGAAAGGGAATTTATAAATTTTGAGACATTTTTTTATTTTAGGTGTTCCAGCATCTAAACAGACAAGGATGAGCTCATTTCTTATCAATACATGAAGAAGTGAAGTAGGGCTTATATCTTTTCTTTCATAAAATTTAACATTTAATATAAATCAAGCCACTGCACCTTGCAAATTATTACAAATGAAGAAAACTATGGAGTTGGATAAATAAGTAAAATATAATTTGAAAAAAAATTAGTGTAGACTTTATTGGATTGATACTTTAAAATATATAAATCCGTCATTTTATCTCTAAGCACAAAGTAAATAAAATTCCTATTTTTCTACTAAAAACTCACAGCTGATGACTTTCATAAGATACAAACAAAGCTACCATATAAATATATTACACTCATATTTTGTCACTTCTCCAGTCAGGTACAACTGGACTTATAAAAGCCCTTCAAAGAGATTTCTGTACTATATCTAATATAATCATTTCCACAAAGTTTTGAAGTAAACTAATTGTAGCTTCAAGCTTGGATGGCCAAGGTCAACAGTACTTATTAGGTATTCTTTGAGGGTCACCTGTTTATTTTTATCAAACAAGAATAGCTGGCGTTTCTTGAGTACGTGCTTTGGGTCTGTTACCATCATAAGTCATGTATGTATCAACTTATTTACAACATCTGAGAACCCTCTGGGGCAGATGCTGCTATCATTCCCATCTTACAGATAAGAAGAAAGGATGTGGGCAGTGTGCCTAAAAGCACAATTAGCAAGTGGAGAATTTGGGATTAAAATGCAGAAAGCTGATTCCAGAGACCACACTCCTCACTACTAAATATTTCCTCTTTATTTTAACACAAAAATTAAAACATTTTTTATTGTAAACAGCATACTCCCCAGCTCGTTCTCTCATCACATCACACAAAATCAGTAGAATTACTCTGCCAGCTGCCACACCTCCTTTTCAGCTCCTCCCCTGTGCTAAGACACTTTCCCTGCTGCTTCTTCTTCCTTTCTCCGTGTAAAGCACACACTCAAAGTGAAAAGACGTAGCTGGAATCTCATTTCAGAGTTGCTTTCATGAATGAATGCTGCTTGCCCTAGTGGAAAAACAGCCCACCAAGGGCAAGGCCTTATGGGTGTTTTATTGTAACATTAGTGTATTTCTGTGCACATAAATCCATCCCCCATTGTTTAGTTCCTTGAACCTGAGATTATTCTCAACAGCTGGCAGGAACCCCTGGGAGTCCAACCACACCCTTGTTCTACAGATGAAAACACTGGGTCCAGAGAATTGTGCAACTTCTCTATATTCACAGGTAACTTGGTGAAAGGAAACAGGTCTCCCCATTTTCCACACCAGGTCTTCATCTACATCTTGTGGCTTTGTGGCCTTAACATCAAGAATGAAAGTGGATAACTACACTATAAGGTTCAAAAAATACTTAGCAAGTGCCTGACCTGCCTAGACTCTGAGGAGGCAGTATAATGTTGGTTAGTATATAAATGTGGAAATTCACAAATTAAACCAACACCTAAATTCTTTACAGTCACAGGTTTCACCCTGGCCAGAGCTGCTCAGTGGTTAGAGCATCGGCCCATGCACCCAAGGGTCGAGGGTTTGATTCCCAGTCAAGGGCATGTACCTGGGTTGCAGCAGGTCTGAACCCCAGCAGGGCTTGTGAGGGAGGCATCCAGTCTCCCTCCCTCCCTCCCTCCCTTCCCTTTCTTCCACTCTCCCTGAAAAGCAATGGAAAAAATATCCTCTGGTGAGGATTAACAAAAAGAAAACAAAGTCACAAGTTTCAAACTTCTATTTGTTTGAGTAGTCGGCTGGTGGGCTAGATTTTGGGTTTGTAGAACAAAATAAGGCCCTACGATTATTTTGCATTTATTAAGTCTAACAAAGCCATCAGACATCATTGAAGCATGCTAAAGATGCAGACTCATATTTCTTTCTTGGTTCTATAGGCTTTTAGCCAAAATGCCTCCCTACAAAGATTAGTTTTCTTTACATTTAGGATGCAGTATTTTGAACTGAGGCATAGGCCAGAGTCTTTGTTAACCAACTAATAGGTTTTAAAAGATGTAATATGGCTTTTAGGTCAGCATTCTTTTCAAGTCTTTACTGGGACACTAACTTTATTATGTGAGTACAAGAGAGATACATACTCATCAACTAGAGAAAAAAAGAAATTAACTGTAGTTTGAAAGACATCCCATATATCTTATGGAATAATATAAAGGTGAAATGAAAATTACTTTTGGGAACTCTGATATACAATCTAAATTCTCACGAAAGCTTTCAAACTTTCATTAGATTAGGAGTCCAATGAAATACTCTAACTAGGGGAAATCCTGTTACTCATCCATGGACAGATTATGCAGGCTTGAGTTTCGGTATCAAAGAAAACATTTCCTGAATTATTTCTACTTCCATCAATAATTAACTCTGTGATTTCAAACAGCTCTCCTCATTTGCTGAAGGCTCAGGTGTTTCTCTGTTTGAGAAGCAATAGACATCCATGCAAAGTCACTGAGGTTGGTGCTAAGTCAAACCTACTCACTTTTCATTCTCAGGTCAAATGGGAACTTCATCTGAGAACAGTCTTCACTAATCATTGCTTTAAAAAATTGATGAAGCACTTATGTAAAGTTTGGTAATATGCAAAACAATGCTATCTATCTCATGAATGCATATGTAAATATACACATATGCACATACACATATACTACAGGTAGCATAAAAATAAAAGAGGAAATATAACCCCCAAATTCAGGATAGAGATTACCTCTGGATGGTAGAGGAGACTGAGAAGGGTATTTAGGGAGCTTCCCCTGGTTCTGTAATATTATAGTCCTTTAAAACAGGATTAGATAGAGCTGAGTGTGTCTTTGCTATATTAAGTCCCTGAATTAAAAAATTTTTCATTATAAGAGATAGTGTGAATAAAAAATATGTTTACTAAAAACATGTAAAGTGGATATGTCTTTTCCTTCTCTCACACCTAGAAACCAGGAATGACTTGTTCTTTATGCCATTACCTAAGCATCCTTTTCTAAGTATCATAATTAATTTTACTCTTTTCCTGTCATTACATTCATGGGTCTAAGGCTAAATTGCCTTCGGAAGTGTTTCAAACATTGTATGTATTTTATACTTAGTTCTAATCTACTGTGCTCAGTTTCTTCAATTTAACTACTTTAATTTGGATATGGGGTCTTTTATGCTTTGTCCGTATATTGGTTCTTTCTTTTAATTTTTTTATTGGGATCCATCCTTTTGTTTCATTGTCAGCACCCAGCCAGGTAGAATTCAGCATCACCAGTGTTGGTCCCTTCTTATCAGTCTACCCTACGCCAGCCCTAGTTTCCCACAAGATGTATTCTCAAAATACATCTGCCCAAAATCAAGATCCACAAATTATACTTCTGTTAGGTCATTCTGCCTATACTACTTCTCACTGCTCCTGGAATTCCCCTAAATATGGAGTAAACTTATGACTGTGAGCTTGAAGTCCATCTACACGCAAGTTTGAATGGCCATGATTTGTGGAAATCAGAAAAAGATAAGTAACTCTTTTTTCAACTAAAACTTGTCTAGAGTAAAAAAAAAAAAAAAAAAGATGGGGGGGAATAAAACCAAGATTTCTTCCCTGTTGCCAAAAATAAATTTAGTCAATATGACTTTGGGGCCTGTACTTGCAGATGTCCCAATTCTTAACTGTGTGGTTGAGGCAAAAGCAGCCAAATATTTATTATCATCTAGGTCAAAAGAATGTTATGTGTCTCTTGAACATCAAGTGCTTTCCCTAGTGTCTATGTAATTTGTTTTTTCTTATCTGAAAGCAGACTGAAGACTGAGTTATTTGTTCAGCACTGATGCTGTGATTGCATGGGAAACAGGAACTCATGGTGCTTACGTTTTCAAAATGTACATACTTTTGAATTTAAGAAAGAATTTAATTTTCCCCTCTCTGCTGTCCTGTTTGGGGTCAGTTTTCTGCCACGGGCTCCACTCCACATCTCATAAGTGGATGAAAGACGGAGCAGCAGGCCTTTCACAGAGATATGGGTGCAGACCTTCACCCATCCCTAAATCCCGCCTACACTAGTATACAATTTCTTGAGTTTCCTCATCTGAAAATGGGGACCAAAACACCTACTTTTCAGGGTTGTTAGAATTCAATAAGAAGTGGAAAAAAGATTTAAAAGCAGAGAGAGATGGACAAAGATGGATCCTAGGTTGCTGACTAGACTCATTCTTAATTTACTTGCCTACTTGCCCCAGCATACCAGTCTCACCATGAAAACATTTAAAATCATGCCTTGCCTCCTGGGTTGTTTGTGTGTGTTTTTATTATTTTTTCCCTGGCCACACCCACCCATCTCTCATCATGCCCCAAGTCCTTTAGTCTGTGTGCCACCACATCTCCTGGACTTTTCAGTTGTCTGTGAAGAATACACATGTGTACCTGTAGATGTAGAAGTGTATGAATGTGTATGTATGTATATACGTATGTACACACATATATGTATGTCTATGTATATAGGTTAAATCCATAAATGTCAAGGATCTTCCAACTGGAAACAAATATAGGTACATAGGTTTCTGACCTAATATCTACTACTTGGAAGGAGGATGTTCTTGCTCCCTCCTCTTACAGAGAAACGGACATAATCGGACACTGACAGTTGTCATCACTGAGGTTTCCCCCAAAAAAGTCAGTCAGCCCACACTTTTGCATAAGAGAATAAGCCATTCATAAAATCGAATCCAGTTCCAACACACGCAGTGGAATTCTTGACTGACTGGTTGAAGTCACGTGAGTTGCTGATTGAAAGAGCAACGAGTGGCCCACACACCAGCTGTATTCAGGCTGCAGCACCTCATGCTCACATTTTAAACAAATAGGACCCTCTTTTCACTATGAACATGGGGACCCAATGAGACTGAGCTGCCCTCTTAATTTTATTTATTTATTTGTTGTTGTTTTTAACTTTTATGAGTTAAAAAAAATATTTTTTATGAGTTTATTTGAGCCAAACTGATGACAGATGCCAGGAAGCAAGATCCCCACAGCTCCCATGAGCTGCCACTTAAAGTAGCATTGTGAGGTCTCATACCAGCTAGCATTACATACTAACTGGAAAGCAATGTTAAGCATTCACTTAACATTGTTGACAGGTCCTGCAACTTTAAGCGAAATGATGTACAATGAAACCAATTCTACCACAGGCTAATTGATGTAAATAAGAGCTCAGTTCCTGCAGCATGTCATTGTTATAACAAAACGGTGCTGAATACAGTGACATTTTTTTGAGAACCTGCTGTACTTAGAAAATAGTACCCAGTATGAAACAACGGGACAAGCACGGGACTGCCAATCGGGAAGCGTTGTAACCATCCTCTGATACTCTCGGGGTGACTGTGGGTGAGTTCAAGTCTCCCTTCTAGGGAGGCAATCAGACCTCTAAGGTCTCTTTAAACTCTTACACTTCGAGTCTAAGTCACACTTTCATCCTGCAGTATTTGACAAACTGGACATTCTGTTTTGCTTGAATCGCTGCTAGTTTGCTCTTTCCCTCTTTTGTCCCAACTGTGCCTCTCTTGCCTCTTTCACAGACACTTTTGCTCTCCTCCCATGTCAGGGACACCCAGGGTTCCATCCTCAGCCTCCCTCTCAGTCCCCACGCTCTGTCTAGGGGAACTCACCCACTACCTGCATGCTGTGTCCAACCTGCTTTCATAACCCTGCATGCCCAAACGCCAGGGTTCTTCAACAGCGTAGGCACCTTGGGCTGAAAATTCAAAACCAAACATGAGCTAGCTTTGTTCCAGAAACCCACTCTATTTCTGCCTTCCATATCTGTCAAAGACATTATTATCCACTCAGTTTCCTACCTTTGACCCCTCCTCCTTCAAACCCTATCTCTCATCAGTCAACAAATCTCAAGTTCTACCTTGGAAATATTCCTGTTATGTATTCCCCTTGCTCCATCCCCTTGGCCCCTGCCCTAGTCCACCACATACAGTTTTCACCTCTCTCTCAAAAGGTGGCCTAGGCTTTGCTGAGCTCCACAGACAGACATTTTAGCCAGGATGACAACTGATTAAATTAATCATGAGAAACAGAATAGCCACGCAGTCCAGAATATTTGCTTTGGCATGAATGAGAGTTTCTCTTCCTACAGGCAAATCTATACAGAAATCTATAGTATAATCAGGAGGTCGATTGCAAAACACAGAAACAGAATAAGAAGTGATGTTGAGATGGGCCTAAGGCACTATCACCAAAGAACAAGTCTTACTGTTCCAGAAGACAGCTCTGCTTTCCCCCAGTACTTTATTATACTCAGCCAAACTGAATCTCAGAAGGTCCTCTGAGATGGGGAAACTATAACATCTCTGTGACCCCACCCCTTCCTTATCTGGGTGAAGCTAATCAAATGTTGCCCCAGCCAAGCCTGGAATCACCTCTTTAAGGAGACTTGACAAATCTTATTTCTGATCCATCATATGTTGATTCTCTCTTTTTTCTTAAACCTTAACTTAAGCCTAAGTTTGGAAATAATAAATGCCTAGTTGTCTCCATATTCTGCCTATAAATATTATCTCCCAGGTGTCAGGGCTGCCTTCCATCTCCTGAATAACCCATTTACATTTATGCCTCAGGACCTTTGCTCATACTTTTCTTTCCTCCTAACACTTCTTTTAGTCTTTATCCAACTCATTTTTTAAAAATATATGTTTTTTTCTGTTGTTTTTCAGGGAGGGGGGAGGGAGAGAGAGAGAGAGACATCGATGTGAGAGAGACACATAGACTGGTTGCCTCCCACACACATCCCGACTGGGGCCAGGGATTGAGCTTGTAACCGAGGTACGTGCCCTTGGCCGGAAACGAACCTGGGACCCTTGAGTCTGTGGGACAGTGCTCTAACCGCTGAGCCAAACCAGCCAGGGCTATCCAGCTCATCTTATCATGATCTTTCTGAAGTCTTCTGTGGTCTTCACCTCTCAAGGCAGAAACGTTTGTCCCCATCAATACACTATTCTTATATGAAGATCACCTATATTATAGTTATCTTTTATGTGACCAACACCCATTCAGATTTTAGGCTCTGCATGAAATATCTGTGTCTTAGATCTACCCAGGACCAACACAGGGAGGCTGTGTTCACGGGGCCTGGGTGGGAACACTGTATCTACAGTTTCACTCTGTCCAGGTAATTTGGGGCACTCCCTGTGCCTCTATCACCTCATCTATAAAATGAAGATAATAACACCTACTTCAAAGGGTTGGAGTAGGATTAAATGAGACTATACTTGCAAAGCACACAGAATGTTCAATAACTCAACTACCATTACTATGCTTTTATTGCTATACAGAGAGAGAGAGGGGAACATCAATGTGAGAAAGAAAACATCGATCAATTGCCTCCCATATGTGCCCTGACTAGGAATCGAACCCTTTTGGTGTAAAGGACGATGCTCCAACCGCTGAGCCACCCAGCCAGGGCTATCATCACTATTTTTATAAAAATAGCAGGTATATGACAGGCACCCAATAAATGGTTTCCGAATTAAGTTTTATAACGAACTGTATGGGCAGTGCCCATGGTTGAAGAGACTATTAAACTACAACGTGACTCTAGGACTGATCTTTCATTAGATTTTGACGATACAAGTGTGGAGGAGGCCTTCATTCTACTAAAGCGGTTAAGCAGCAGGTCATGTAAATGAGACTCTGTGTTGCTTCTTTATTAAATTTATGTGTCAGGATTTGGCTGACTTCTGATTTTTCCCTCGTTGGCAGTTTTGACATTATTTAATATTTAATGTTACAAAACCATTTCAGATTGCTACTACACTACATCTGTGCATTGTACAAGGGGCTCTGAAAATGTCAAGAGTGAAATTTAGTTGAGCTGGGAAGTGAAAAGCACAGCAGTGAATTTCGATGGCAGTGCAGGTTATAAATTAGGGATGATATGTAAAGAAGCCGACCACTGAGGATGTACAGATGGACAAAATGAGTCTATGTTTATTTGTGGGTTCTTAAGCTCCTTTGCATTCAGATAGTTTATAGCCTCAAAATTAAATATCTAAACTTCAAGGTCATCATCTAAAACCTTTAAACCCAAAGACTCTAAACAAGGAGCTGAAAACGTAAGTCCTGTGAGGAACAGGCAGGTCAGGCAGACAAGGAGGTGCTCAGGCTTAGCTCTGAGTATTGGGATGGATGGCGCCAGGCACTCGGCTTCCAGCTGGCAGTGTGACAGGCAGTGCTGGGGGGCTGTGGCAATTTCAATACCCCATTGAAATAAGGGCCAGTCAAATGTCAAGAAAGAATGCAAACTCAAGTGCTGCCAGGTTTTCCCCATTTTTTCAGAGAAAGCTGATATTTTAGGTATTTTATATGAAATCTGATTTTTTATAAATGCTGGCAATTAATTCAATTAAAAATAAACCATCATACGGCCCAAGCAAAATACTTCTTGCAGGCTCGATTCAACTTGGGAGTCACTAGTTCACAATCTTTGATCTGACTTTATACTTTTGTATGCGGCAGAGATGGGTGGGATGTTTTAGTCCTAATCTTACTCTTTAAACTACATGAATAAGCCAGAATGGACTTCTCTGCTTTCCTGAGGCATGGAATTCTCACAGGTAAAGTTTCACCCTTATTTTCTAACAAACTAACGAACTCCTGCTCAGTTCTTGGAAACTGTCCTCCCAACAAAAATGAAGAAGGGTCAAGTCAAAGAAATTCTATCTGTAATTATACACAAACAGATGGCCATTCACTAGGGAAGACATTTGGGGACTTATTAAATGCCAACACATTGGACTAGATGCTGGGAATATAAATATGAGTTAAGTCATGGTCCCTTCCTCAAGGAGCTGATCTACAAAGCTGTTTCTTGATGGGCTACAGCCACAAACCTAAGAAAGCCTTACCTGTTCTAAGAAGTCATTCCCATTCTTTGTCCACACCCCAGCTGGTGACAATATCCAAACAGTAACCTTCCTGTCAAGGTCATCATGCCTGACTGCCAGTAGGGAAAAGCTCCTGGAAACTCAGTCTTCCGAGGTCAGATCTTGACTTCTTGTTAAGATTGAGATGGTGTCACACCCTGTCCCTTCTCTGGGTGAGCTGGGGTGAGGATATGGTGGGGTGGAGATGCAGCAGAGGACCATGCAGAATACAAACCTAAGAGAAAATTTCATTGGGCCCAGGAGTTTCCCCAGTGTCCAAATCCTCTGAAGACTTTTGCAGTAACAAGAGAGCAAGAAATGGACAGGGCATCAGTGGCTAAAACACAGGGAAAAGGGACTGTCATTAAGAGTCTGAAAGTCCCTTCACTGTGTTAGTGGAATAGTGGAGGAAGAGCAGATGGGGATGGGAGCTGGGGGTGGCAGGGCCCATTCTGATACCTTTCTGAACCTGAAAGAAAGTTGGGGATAAAGAATTCTTGATGTAAACATTTGACAGAATGTTTGATTATGTCAAGAATATAAGAATAACTATATTCTTGCCCCAGCTGGGTGGCTCAGTTGGTTGGAGCGTGGTCCCGTACACCAAAAAGGTCACGGGTTCGATCCCCAGTCAGGGTGCTTACAGGAGGCAACCGATCTCTGTTTCTCTCTCATGTTGATATTTCTCTCTTTCTCTCTCTCTCTTTCTCTCTCTCTCTCTCTCTCCCCCCTTCCTCTCTCTCTCAAATCAATAAACGTATCCTTAGGTAAGGATTAATAATGATAATAATAATAACTATATTCTTCTATTTCCCTTTCTTTTCTAAGTTAAAAGGTTAGTAAAGGTATATCAATGTTCACACTTTGAGAAACAATAAGAAATAATTATTATAAGATAGTTATCACGTTGTCAAAGTCTTGATCATAGATTTTTTTAAGTTTGAAAATGTATAAAGAAAGGAGGAAAGGCATGGGAAGTGGAAGGCAGAGAGGTGGGGAGGCAAACAGTAAGAAATTCAGAACTAGAGTCACTGTAGCAAATCATTCACCAAAGTATCTCATAAATGATGGTATATGCTAATAAGAAAACAATTCAAATGATAAAAATAGAATGTATTTACCAATTTCCTGTAATAACAACACTATATAATACAGGAGCAGGGAACCAACACAAGATGTCACCTAGGATGTCTGATGCTAAAGCCTGTGCCTGTCACTTAACAACAACAAGAACAATAATAATCGCTAACACTTACTAATTACCAACACATACACTTCTATTACATGTTCTAATTCATTAATCCTCGCAACAAGTAGATGCTATTATTACTCCCATTTTAGAGATGTGGAAGGAACTATGGAAAGACCGAGTAACTTGCCTGAGCTCACATATCTTGTGACAGGGTCTGTGCTCTTACCCAATATGCAATACCACCCCATCTACTGGCTAACAGTGCCGCCTAACCGCTTCCAGAGACTTTTATAGCTAGTTCTTATGTTCGATTTCCCCCTCTATAGTCCCATCATTCTTTTTACATCATAAAGGGAAGTCTTGAGAGGAAAACATAATTTTTTAAAGGCATGAATGCTGGAGGAGATGGGGAGGAGAGAAATAAAAAAGGAGCTGTCCTATTCCTTGACCTGAAAGAGTGAAACCCTTAGGCTATCTGCAGGATAAAACCAATCCTCTAAGATAACTTCTCCTTTACTGATGTCCTTGAAGTCACCCTTGACAGCCATACCCTAAATAGAAACTGTGAAGTAAACAGATCTAGGCATCAGGTAAATCTGGGGTTGGCTAGAGCTCTAGCACTAGAGCTCTTTGTGAGCATGCAAAATGTTAAAACTCTCACAGGGGTGACTATCACCAACCCAAACAGCGATTCATTACTGCAGGAGCTCCACACGTTCCTGCAAAACTCAGCTCAGCTAACATAATTAAAATGAAGAAAAATATTGGAAACTAATTCCATGTCATGAATTCACAATTCATGTTTCGAGACTGACTGCCCTTCAAAAGACACCATTAAGAAACGGCACAAAGACACAGAGGGGAAGAAAATGTTTGTAAGTCATATACCTAACAAAGAATTTGTATCCAGAACATATAAAGAACTCTTAAGTCCCAATAATAGAAGATAAACCCATTAAAAATGGTCTAAAGCTCTGAACAGACATTTCACTAAAAATATATGAATGGTCAATAATCATATGAAAAGATACTCAATCTCATTAATCATGAGGGAAATAAAAATGAAGACAACAATGAAATACCACTTTGTACCTACTGGAATAGCTATAATCAAAAAGTTAATACCAAGTGTCTTCCAGCATATAGAGAAATGAACCCTCATATACTGCTGATGGAAATGCAAAATGGTGCAGCCACTTTGAAAAACAGTTTGAGAGTTTCTTAGAAATTTAAACATAAATTTACCACGTGGTCCAGCCATTCCTCTTTCAGGTATCTATGCAACAGAAATGGAAAGATAATATTATAGGGAACTGTTTTTCTTGAATGCTGACCTATTCAAGTCTGAGAAGCTGGGGCTGGGAGTCATAAATTGTCCAAGACCCAATAAGTGACAACCAAGGTCAAATCCCAAACTCCTTTTCTTGATGCACACACAGATAACAAAACCCTGAACTTCACTAGATCAGATTTTTCCCTGTCCTTGATGTTAACTCATGAGATTAATGAATTCAAGTAAATTAATATCCAATAACTACACTGCATCCACAGATGCTTATTCTTCTTCTCTGCTCCCTGGGAGAAAACATACCTGAATTCTTAAGTTAAACTCTGAATACTAGCGCTGCATCTGGGTGGTGAAAAATGTTATTGGACTACGTTTCCCTGTAAAAAAGTCTATACACGTGGGCAGGCTGATCTGGGTGATTTTTTATTCATTAAAGCTATAAAGACTGGGATTAAACTAAAGCTATTGCTTCTCGTAATGGACCTATGTTATTTTAGTACTTATACATTTTGTGAAGATACCAAAAATATAGGTCATAAAGTACTACAGCAGGCAAATAATTCAGGTATCCTTTCTCTTAGTTGCACTCAGAGATACATTTATTAAATACCTCTATGGTCTTCAATTTTTGCTAAACTTATTTGTAATATGTCACTTGATCTGAAACAGGTTGTGAAAATCGATTTCCCTATACTTTTTAACTGAGAGAAAAAAACAACTAACAAATGCTTGCATGATGCAATAGCCTTGGTGTTTTGACCACCACGTTCTTCAGTTTTACTATTACTATCAAAATATGTACACAGCACAGACTGCCCCCAGAACCCTGTCTAAATCAACTTGATTGGCTTGGCATTTCATTTAAGGTATTTATGACTTTGTGGTTTAGAGGGGCAATAAATTTTATTTACTTCATCTGTGCTGCCTTTTCTAGAAGCCATTTAAAATATTCTACTTCTGTATTTTCAAGCTCAAACTTGCATGCAAACATAAGGC
This sequence comes from Miniopterus natalensis, assembly GCF_054644295.1. Classification (NCBI taxonomy): domain Eukaryota; kingdom Metazoa; phylum Chordata; class Mammalia; order Chiroptera; family Miniopteridae; genus Miniopterus; species Miniopterus natalensis. Next base: position 43,512,215 of record NC_142088.1, read on the forward strand.
CTGTGAATGAAATTTGTTTTTAAAAGGTACCAAATTAAGACCAAGGAATTAGTGTCTACCTAAGACTTTTCAGTTTCCTGCCCTATAAAATGGGAGAGCTGGAGTATATGAACACTACTACTAGGAGACTGTTTAATCAGGAATCACCACTGGTCTTTGCCTTCAAAAAGCAGAGGTCAACAAGCAACCAGTAAATGAGCATGCAATACTGACATTAAATACAAATTAACTTTAATTTAAATCATGAGTTAACATCAAGGAAAGAAAGAAGTGTGATGTATTGAGACTCACAATGGTACTGGGGCTGGCTCAAAACTGTTTCCCAAAGTAGGCGATGACCTTATGTGGGAGACTGTGCCAACGTTTTTTTTTATGAAATTCTAGATGGTGAGAGAATGCCACCTGTTATGTCAGCTGACAATGGATATTTTTATACACCTTTGTGAAGGCGAGTACATTTAGCCAATCTGCCTGGTTGAATCATAGAGTGTAGGCTGAAGTGTAATAAGTACTGGGGGGTAGGGAGTGTGCAGAAACTGACAGAGAAGCCTGGAATTCTGTGGTAATAATTCCATATTTGCTCTGGAGAGAAGGGGAAATCAATCCACGAGGTTTGCTTGGGTGTAATGTTTCTAGACATGTTGAAGATGTTTTGTAGTCATGCCACAGAAAAGTAGAACTATTCTTGGCTACTGTTTATATGTGAGCATTGGATCAATTTCATTCAATCCCAGGATTTCATGAACACACTGTATTAGGTACCACAGGAAATGGAAAGATGCCTTTAAGGAATGTAAGTCTAGAATTTCCAGTCAAGAAGTGTGATGGAATAAATGTACAAATAAGCACAACTCAGAAAGACACAGTATTTCTATCTAAATACTATCAAGGTATCTTTGTGTTTCAAAGAAGGAGAGAGATGCCAAGTGGCCGGGCAGGAGAAACCCTTCAAAGCTGAGGGAACACATGGAAAGAGTCTGCAGCAAGGCAGACTTGGAGGGTTTCCTACTTAAAGAGAAGCATGGTCACTTCCTAACTGCAGGGTGAGAAGCTGGATAAGTTTGCTGATGACTATGCAGACACCACTGTCATTTCTAATGTTCATGCTGAGAAGGGAAAGGAGAAAGGGGAAGGGAAGCTAGGATGTATTAAAACCTTCCATGCACAAGTTACAATCATGGTAACAGCCCAATGAGGTGGGCTGTTAACATCGAGGAAAGAAAGAAGTGAGATGTATTGAGACCTTGCCTCACAGGACAAGGTCTCAGGAAGGCTCATATAAGGAGAAACCAGGTTTTTATGCAGGTGAATCTGACTCCAAAGTCTACCTGGTCCCAAATCCCAAACATCTGCTCCCAAATATGTTGCCAGTATTTGAAAATTCTTCTACTAGAGACAAACAAACAAACAAACAAACAAACAAAAAAGACTTGGATAAGGAGTACTTGGCTATAAAAATGCAAATATCTCTGTGTCAAACCACACATTAAATAAAGCATCATCAAGTATTAAAACTCTTGCTAAATTAATCTGTAGGAAATTTCACAGTATATCTTTAAAGGATAGCAGAGGATTGGCTGGAGGAAACAGGCCAAGAGCCAGACAGAGATTTCTGTGTCTCTCCTGCATGCTGAGTCCTTGGTAGCAAGAAGGTTGTGGAAAAAGGAGAGTGATCTGCCTGGCGGGGCATGGCTCAGCGGCTGAGCATAGACCTAGGATCCAGGAGATCGAGGTTTGATTCCTGGTCAGGGCACATGCCCAGGTTGCGGGCTCGATCCCCAGCAGGGGGCGTGCAGGAGGCAGCCGATCAATGACTCTCATCATTGATGTTTCTCTCTCTCTCTCCCTCTCCCTGAAATCAATAAAGATATATTTTTTTTAAAAAGGGGGGGGGAGGGAGAGTGGTCAAAATATAAGACTCATCTCTCTGTCAAATTGAGTTTGATGTAGTAGAAGCAATGTACCAGTAGCCAATGTGGGTATTGAGTATTTTGTTCACATAGCTAAAGTATCTCTAAGTTCAAAACACAGCTAGCTTCCTTCCTTCCTTTAAAAATCATTTAAGGGAAAGGAACTTTTTCCCTAATTCCCCAAGAAAATCAAAATTCACCTAATGGTCACAAATATATTCATTACTCTTTGGAAAGTGCCATGTCCACAATCACCTACTCTATTTTCTTCCTGCCATTCTGAACCCAGTCCTTGTTTCCCAAGTATACCCTATACTTTCCTGCTTCTATGTATTTGCTCTGTTTTCCCCAATGGAAACGTCCATTTATCACCATGCTTCCTCCCGCAGCCACTCCAAACTGTGAGCTCGTCCTGATATTCCCAACCTGATGTGCACGCTCTCTGAACCCTTAAAAGGCTCACTTTCTAGCTCTTTTTGCATTTACGCATTCTCCTTTGCCCTGAAGTTATTTTCGTTCTTATGCTTACTGCCAGCGTGTTAACCCCCTTGAAGGGAAAGAGCGTAACTCTGTCACCAGCTCCACTTGGTGCTAATATTAGTAATACAATAAATATTTGTGACATATAATTCAATTCATCCAAGACTGTCAACCAGATTGCACATGTGAAGTTCAAGACAATGTCTTAATAAAATGGGTACTTTAAATCTAAAAATTTTCATATGGTCCTCAAACTATATAAAAAAATTTCAAATACATATAAGACTACACATAAAGGTCTCAAACAAGTGTTACACAAATGAATGTCAGCAAATTATCCCTTTCCCAATATTATTTCTAGAGAACAATGTTTTTTAATTTACAAAAATTGGGGGTGGGGTAGTTCCTAAACTGCTTAAATTCAGAAGCCTTTCAGAACGAGATAATAAACCATGGCAGTTCACAGCGGGATTTATTCAGACAATGTTCATTTTAAAATATATTGATGTCTCCTTTGTTCTTAAGTGTACCTGCGTTCTTATTATTGGCAAGAGTAAAAAAGGGAGAGAGGAAAATATAGAAAGGATAAGAAGTTACTGCCCTTCTTCAAAATGTAACGACACAGGGGCAGCATTCTATGACAATCGCCTCTAAAACACATTCAGAACTGTTTCACATGTCCCTAGATGGAATGAGTGAGAGACAGGATTTCAGGAGATAGAAAAAAACGAACTGACAGCAGTGCAATGATACCAGTATTTTTCCTCTACCCAGAGAAGTGGCCTGTTTCCTGTTTCCCATCTTCTACATGGCAACCTGGGTCAATTTACTTAACCTCTCAGAACCTCACTTTCCTTAAACATTAAAAAAAAACAGAGGGCAAGAGAGAGGAAGGAATGCCTCTGACTCCTTAATCTATATCTCAGGTTGTTGTGACAATGGAATTAAATAGCACTCACACAAGTTCCTTGAAAATTACAAAGCTATCCAAATGTGAAGTTAACTGCTATCACAACCTGCCCACTTACTCTCCTCAGCATCTTCTGACACGTTTTTCTCTTGCTAGAAGCCACAAAAAGTTCTCAAGAGAAGAGAGTTAATTGTGGTTGTTTTCAGTAAGACTCTTCTCCTGTACAAACCTAAAATTTCCAACTTACCAGATTATCCTGAGAAAATGCTCAGATTTGTGTTCATTTTCCTATGTCATATCGCCACAATACTTGATACCACTTTTAATGGAAATTAAGATACAAAAGGTCAAGAGATGGATCTACATTGGAGAAGTGAAGATTAATGAACATCTTGTAAGCAAGGTCATTAATTTTTTTTTTTGTACTGGTTGGGGAATTGAGACTTATTTTCTATTAATTCTGTAGTTTTATATTCTATGATGGCATTTTATTCTTGGATTACCACTTATTGACCATTAAGGTTATACAAGCACCATATGATAATCATTAGCCTATTTAAAGTCCCTATTCCGTAAACCACATCTTTGCAACTACATTTTCTTACCTTTAAAAAACATATATGAATAGATAACAAAAAAATGAACTTTGTGAGGTGTGTGAAAGGAGGAAAACCTTTTGGTTAATTACTATGCCATATATACTAAGGATTCTTTTCTCTCCCTTCAAAAGAGAGAATCACCATATATTCTCTCATATATTACACAGCCTCTTACTCACTGAATACTCTCTCAAGCACTTCATTTTGAACAAAGAAGTATTCTTTGTATGAAGACAGTCAAATCTGAAACAATCTCATGATGGTTTGGGATGCCTGAAAAGGTCAGCTGATCACATCAGCTATTTTAAGGAAGCAAAGAAATTTAATAAACTTAGTAATTATTTATAGGGTTGTGACCTCATAATTGTTCATATTAGATGCCACTGTAAAAAAGCCTTTTAAAAATGTCTTTTAAAAATAGTACAGAAAATGGTTACATTTTAGAGATCTTTAACATACACCAATAGAGGGTACAAAATACACCTGAAATATGTGCTAGGGCCTGAAATAAAATTTGGAAGTAACTTCATAATGCGGATATCAAAAACATGAAAGTCCATGCAATTTCAGTGGAAGAGATTTATATGCAATTTAGTGAAAAAATTATACTAGATAGCTTCAGAGTAACTCCAATGACGTTAAAGACATGAATGAGGTCAAAGATGCAGGCTTTGAATAAATTATTTCATGAAAGTGAGTAGGAAAAGCATTACTTCTAAATAAACATACCAGTTATTAATATATGTGTTATATTATCCCACCTCCAAAAGTTTATATATTCAGTTGGCCCCAAAATATTTTTATCTTATTACTGGGAACTGGACCTGCCTTGTACCCTAACTCCATCTATGGTATCTGGCAAATGAAAAAAATTAAAAGCTAATTTCCCAGTAGTGCAAAAGTGAGTCAGTGGTTAGAATGTCGAATTCAGTGCTGCTACTAGAGTTCAAGAAACAGTAAAGACAGAGGGAAGAGAGCACTGGATTTCAAAGATACCACGTAGACTATCGCCTTTGCTGTGAGGAAAAAGTTATCACACTCAAATTTTCTATTTGAGAAAAAAAAACAACCCAAATAAACAAAAAAAAGTTGCACTAACTCTAAAAAACATGCTCTTAACTACAAATTTTGTGTACTAACAGGGACAGGATCCTGAAACACCAGTTTGGTAGATCAAGGCCAGATAAAAAAGCATGGACTGCCCTGTGAGTTTTCCCTTTAACCTCATATTTTCCCACTCTCATTCCATTTGGTGGAAGCCATCCATCTCACTTCCTTAAAGCATTCCGGAGGAAGGCTGGAAATCAGGTAAAATCTGGCCCAAGAGCCCAAATTCCCCCCAGCCTCTTAAGGTGTAATTTTGCACGACCCTGTGATCAACAATAAAGCAAATGCCCTTGACAAAATCCAAAACCAAAGCCACTCATTTTACAATAAACTGAGTTTCTTCCCTTTGTGACTCATGACTAGAATTGAAGTCTATTAGCCAGATGTATGAAAACTTAACAAATATTGAATTTTTTGGCAGCTTTCAGAATAATAATTTTTAAAAATTGTTGTTGATTTTAGAGAGAGAGAAGAAGGGAGGGAAGAAGGGAGGGAGGGAGAGAGAGAAAGAAAGAGAAACATCGATTTGTTGTTCCACTTATTGATGCATTTTTTGGCTGTTTCTTGTATGTGCCGTGACCAGGGATCAAACTCCCAACCTTGGTGTATCAGGACAATGCTCTAACCAACTGAGCTGGCTAGCCAGGGCCTCATAACGATAATTTTAAAAGTCCTGCTATTTTGGGCACCTTTCTCTTATATCTGGAAGAAAATATGAGGCCCATTTAAATCTATTTACATTGAACAATAAAGTCTGCCAAAAAGAAAAAACAAATTCTCTTTAATCTCCTCCAAGAATCTTAAATAACTATGCAAACAGTAGCATACTGTTTTGTCAATTGCAAGGCAACATTCATGAGTCAAACATTAGGATATATTATTTAATGTTTGTATAAAGAAAAGGTGAAGATGACATCAATTCAAACCATTAAAATTCATATGCTGCAATATATCTGAACATCTAATAATTATGTTAAAGGAGAGATACCCTTCATAAGAACCATCTGCCTCATATTAAATTTAACATTTCAATGTTATGCCATTCAAATCAGTCTAAATTGGTATTATAAATAATCCAATGCCAGGAGATACCGGACTTAAGAAAAAGAGTAAAGGGGAAAATAAATGAATGCAACTATGATATTTATACATTTGTCTTTGGTTCATTGATTTGTAAGTCCCCAAACTGCCACAACATTTCATTTAACCTTGGTCTAAGAACTTTCATGCAGAAACCACATGAAAGGAAAATACAAGCTAAAATCGCAGACTAAACAATAATCCCTCTCTTCAGGCTGAAAATGCTCTCCTAAACATCTCACCACCTGACTGTCAGGAGCCGGGAATGAAATTATTCGGCAGTGCTGCATGTAAATACATCTGCTCCTTACCCTCTGTGTGACGCTTCCTCTGGTGAGCGCCGCAGACACTGCGGTCAGCAAGGTTTCTAAAGGCGCCCATGAAGCGACCTGGCAGAGGGGCGCTCAGGCGTGGGTGGCCTGGCCGCTCCTCGCCATCCCGATTCCCGGCATCTGCCAGTCCTCACAACACCCCCTGGAGGGCAGGGGCGACATAGAGCATTTTCAGTCCTGACCCAGAATCCTTGTGTGAGAATGCTAACTTAGCAGGATACTCCATAGAAGTCAGGGACTCCCTCTGCCAACCAGAAAGTGTCAGCCAGATAGCCCAGGAGGGCCAACCTGGGAGTGCCCATCTTTGTAAGACACGGTTAAACTCCAGTGGAGGCCCATGACCACTTCATTAACGATGCCTCGTTGAAGTTGAGAGTCAGCTGCAAGCTGTAGCCCCACAACCTTCTAGCCCCGGAGCAGCACTAGGCAACTCTGTTCACGTCACAGGAAGGAAATGCATTCCTTAGGCCCATCCTGAGTCCACCAGCAAACCACCCTATATATATTCATTACACACACCCTGCCTGCACGGCAGTCTACCTGGGGAGAAAACAACTGAGACGCATAAAACAAGCAGAATATAATTCCAAATAGTAGCTAATGGCTAAAATGGGTAAAGCTAAGTATTAGTATAATAGGACTTCAGGAAAAAATGCCTTTGAAGAGATTCATGCAAGAAAGAATAGTAGAGAGGGCTCATGGTAACACAGGACTTGGGTTGGGCTTGAATGACAGGTAGGACATACACAGGGGAGAAAGGAAGAGCAACAGAACTAAGGGGAAACAGAAACAAGCTGGGGTGTGCAGCAAGGGCTGAGGGACCTGCTTAGACAATGAGAGGGTGGAAACCAAATGAGAGGAGAGGTCTAGATTCCAGGTGGCTGTAGGGAGTGTGGAAATGAACAGACAGATAAGCAGAGTTTTAAGAAGGAGAGGTGGGATAGGGAAGGATTAAAAAGAAAATAATAAACAAAATATTAGGAAAAGAGACATGGGTGATAATAATATCTTCACCTCTTCCACTAAAATATAAGCACAGTTCACTATATTGCCAGGATATGACACAGGGCTTGCCACAAAATGATGGAAATAACCAAAGATTACTGAAAGCTTACTTTAGCCATAGTCTGTAGCACGTGACTTATGTTATTTGATTGCGAGTTTGTATTATTTCCTCATTTGATGAACAAGGAGACTGAAGACCATGGATGTGAAATGCCTTGCTGGGGGTCATACGGAACCTGAGTACTGGGCCTGAATTCACAGCCACGTCTCTTTGACCTCAGAGTTCAGTCTGAGAATGGAAGACCCACCAGGGCAGGATGTGTGCTCTGTCTGCCGCTGCATCCCCTGAGACTAGAAGAATGCCTGGTGGAGAGCAGCCATGCAATAAACATTTCTAAATGAATGAATCTGAACCATCTTTTACCCTGTCTGACTACAAAATAAGTATTCTTACTATGAATGAGTCACTAAATGCAGCAACTGATTTACATGAGATACTAACAATAAAGGATTCAGGGAATTTTATAAACACTGTTTTAGAAATAACTCACTTAAGTATAATAACAATATTTTCACAAAGTATACTTGTTTTTTTATGAAGGGGAAAATATTCAAGAAGTTATCTGTATATACAATGAAACAGTCATGAACATTGACATAAGCCCAAAGGCACAGGATCTAAAATTACTTTGAGTTTTTAAATAAAACAAAAATATCAGATGGCTTGCATTAAAATATGTGCATGCATACATATATACATATATATACACACATACACATATGTATATATATAAGTTTCATAGCTTAATTCAAATATTTTTATTTAGTAGTAATTTCTGGTAACATTATTTATATGATAATCTATTTAAATTATTCAATTTAAGTTAGAAATGCCAAAAATATCGAATGAAGCCATACCCTTCCAACAAAAAGACAGGCTTCACTGTTCTATTTCTTTTCACTATGACCATGGCCTCTTTCAGTTACCAGGTGAAAGAAATTTCACAGCAAGAAAGCTCTTGGTAATTTGGACAAATGCACTGGGTCACGTATTTAGCTGATCTGTTGGACTCTGAAGCTGGAACCTTTCCCAGTTTGGGTTCCAGTCATCTGCTCAGTCTGGAGTTCTCTCCCAGGGACTGTACTTGTTTAACAAATTTGAGGCAGCCAAGGTCTTTCATCTGCTTGGTCTTCTTTCAACTCATGTCTGTATGAGTCGGCTTTTAACGCTAGGACCTAACATAAAATGTATGTACCCTTTAACCCAGAAATTCCATTTTTAGGAGCTTATTGTAAAAAACACACACACAAAAACTAATATAAAATACACACATAAGAATGTTCCTTGAAGCCAACTTTCCAATGGTTATACCAATAAAGAAATGATTAACAAATTAAGTTTCTGCCAAATGCACTCATTAGTCAGGGTGAGGTACATCTATATGTGCTGACCTAGAAAGATGTCTTTAATAAATAAGTTTGGCAGAAGAAGTACCAGAACAAAGTGCAAAGCATGAACCCTTTTATTTTTTAATCTTCACCCAAGGATATGTTTATTGATTGATTGAGAGTGAGAGAGAGAGAGAGACACTGATATGAAAGAGAAACATCAATCAGTTGCCTCCCATACATGCCCTGATTGGAGTTCAAACCTGCAACCTTTTGGTGTACGAGCTATACTCCAACCAACTGAGTTATCTGGCCAGGGAATGTACATATATCCATCCATGTCTGGAAGGGAACACACCAAACTTATGAAAAATTAATTCTAAGGCACATGTGGTACTGGAGCTAGGGGGAAAGCTCAGTTATTATCACAAACACTTCTCTATTGTTTTAATTTGCTGCAATGACTGTATATGAGAGAAGCTATGACAGCAGGGTAGTTGGAGCTCGGATCAAATCTCAGCCTGGGATCAAATCCCAGCTCCACTACTTACTAGTCATCACATCTACTCCTGCTTCCTCTTCTTTCAAATTGAGATAATCGTACAATCCCCCTCTAGGATGTTAACAAATGAAATAAGCTAGCTAAAAAGTTGAAGTCCAGACAAACTTTCAAAACTTCCCTCAAGGTCTATAAGGAGGAAACCGATAGATGACACATGTTTTATATATTTAATGCAAAATTTGATTTGCAATTATCCCAATCTTTCAATTTCCACTGAAATAAAATGGCTTTTGTCAAATAAATAGAATGGCTTTTGTCAAATAAATAAATGAGGGAGGCTTTATACAAATGTTTTTTTAAAGTGTTTTATAATGGGCAAAGGAAAGCATGTTGTTCTTCTTGATTTTCTTGACTAGTAAGTCAAAGATATTGTAGATATCTTTGAATATCTAAAAGATGGCAGTATACTTGGAAAGCTTCTCTTTCTTTCTCTCTCTGTCTCAAGTATCTTAATCTGCCACTAACAAGCTATGTCACTGAAGATATATTGAAGGATCTAAATGCCATTCTGCAACTTTTTCAAACTAAATATTTAGGAAGATTACCCAATATACATGTAACTTCTACAAAGAGCTAATTCTTTTTTTCTTTTTAAATCCTCACATGAGGACATGTTTAGAGAGGAGAAGAGAGTGAGAGAGAGAGGGGAGAGAGAGACATCGATGTGAGAGCAAGGCATCAATCAGTTGCCTTTTGTAGGTGCCCCAAATCCACAACCCAGGTGTGTGTCCTCACCAGGAATTAAACCGGCAGCCTTTCAGTGCACAGGACCGCAACCAACTGAGCCACATCAATGGGCCAAAGAGCTCTTCAGTTTCTCCCTATTTGGGTTCCCTGGCCCAGCACAGTGGTGCTTAACGTGGTGGAAGATCCAGGGTGAAGCCCACTGTGTGTTTCCCTTTCTAATTACCCAACATTATACCTAAAAATGCCAAATTAAAATAATGCCTGGAAGGGGAAGGAAGCTATACAGGGAGAGATACAGTCCCACATTTGCAAAGGATGGGCCTCACTTTCTTCCCTGGTGGGCTGGAGGTGTTATCTTTATGAACCTCTGGTCGTTCCCTCCGGCAAACTAGCAGCCACTTTCTTCTAATTTATTTCACACACTTTTCCTTTTCTTCAAACCCCGAGGCCAGAATAGAATCATAACAATAACCACAACCGCAGAGGAGATAGTTCGCATCCAAGGAGCCTTGCTAAGCCACAGGCACTGTGAAACCCCTTTACCACATTGTAGACGCAGAAAGGGAGTCCTACTGAGGCAAAAGTGGCTTGGCACACATCATGCATCTAGGAGGTAGAGTCCTTGAATCCGGGGCTGTCTGACTGCACAGTCTGGGCATGTAACCACGAGGCCACTCTTTTCAGTGTGGAGACAGTGACTGGAGAAGAGTGAAAAACATGGGTCCCTTGGGGGTAGACACTGTGTCTTGTCCACCACTGTCTCTCTGGCACCTATTGTCCAGCACACAATAGGTGCTTATGAATATTTATTGAATAAATGAAATAACACCGTAATAAGGAGAGTGACCAAGAATATTGTCTTAACCTCGCCACCCGGACTCAGGCAGGTGCTGTTTGCTCAGCATCCTGTGAGCATGCATCTCACTGTTATTAATGGCTGGGCCCCAGAGAAGCAGTGAGTCGTGTGTTTCCTGAAACGGGTCAAAGAACACCGACCACTTGCACGTTCAATTACCATTTCAACTAAAGGAACCAACCACCCCTGGAAGCTCAGCAGAGATGGATCTGACTTTTGTTTTTGTTATACTCTTAAGACAGGAGTTGAAATCCTGGCAACTCTTTCTGCCAGTCTCTCCCATTTAGGGCGTTCCAAAGACTGACAATGAATGCAGCCATTAATCTAGAGATATTTACTTATGTATTTTCTACTTCCTCCAACCATTTCAAAGGAAAATAATCTAAGCCCTGCTCTTACCCACTTCATTTTATGCCATAAAACAAAAGACAAAAAACCCACAAGAATTCTTGCAGCTGTTTTTGTTTGTTAATGTTTTTGAAAAAAATTAGAAAAAAGGAAAAACCTCGCCCGAAATTCTCCATAGCGAATTATCAATTAGCACCTCCCAACTTCAATGAAATGCCTTGAAGTATGTGAACAGATTTTAATTCAAATAGTGTTACTCAACCCCAAGTGACTAGTATCACACCCTTATCTATTCTGACAGAGTGACTGCAATAAATGGAAGAACTGATAGGACCCACTGTTAGGGGAGAGGTCCCCAGGGAACCGGGTAATTGTGTAAAAATAGGAAATGTGGCCAAATTTAGTCTCGGTAAGACCCACAGAAGCTGTGCGTTTGCGCTCCCACAATTTGATAATAGATATGTGGGTACACTATCACTATGTCTGTCCCTCTCACCAATTCCACACATGCAGACTCCACTGTGAAGTTCTTCTGTGGACGTATTCTAAAAAAACAACTGCGAAGGGTCTGGTATTACCTCTACCACAAACACCAAAAACATGAGAGCTGAAAGGCCCATAAAAAACATTTTTCTTTTAAAGATACAATCTCATTGCAGCTCACTGTGAGTACCTAATAGGTCTGACTCCACAATAAAAGAAAAATCAGCAATACCCACATCTTTAAAGAAGGTCAACCCTAAAGACAGCTTTGATAGGAATTACTTAGGAATTCAACTTCATTAAAATTTATTTTCAGTGTTACAATCTCAGTGGTTGTGAGAAGGAAGAAACATGGGTCAGTCATACACGGGCTCTGAGTCCCATTATATGTTTCATTATGTACACAGTCCTCAATGTCATCGATAGTTTCTGCCACTTTAAATGAAATGACATATAATGAAGCCAATTTAACCATAGGCTAACTGATATAAACAAGAGTTAAGTTCCTGGGGTATCTCATCAATGTTATAATAAAAGATGTTATTCAAGGACCCGCTGTATATGCAAACTACTTAACCTTTCCAAAGTGAAGTAAAGCCTTCTCTCTACCCAATGGGAGTATTGTGAGGATTAAATAAGATGACATAAGTCAAGACTCTGACACATAATAAGTATTCAATAAATGTTATATGCTATCATGATGGCAAAAGGCCAGATCATGATGGCAAAGCCTGTTAACATAATTACCAAAGAGAATATTCACAGTGCCTGGGAAAACCCCCAGCACGGAGATCCCATTCATTTTGCTAAATGAGAGAATGCATTCTATATCCATGCATGACAAACAATGATACATCAGTGTGAGAGAGCAAATAAAATTACATGAATAAATTGCAGCGTTTCAAGTAACTATAAATTCTAAACACAAGTCCTCTGCAGGTCCTACTTGATGTTCATTACCCTCTTCCCAAAGTTAAAACAACCCTGCTGATGTTAAGATTTGGCAGTTTTCAACTGTTCTCTGAAGGCCTGATGACTGGTGTGGTCTAAGGCCCAGGGAGGCCACCCAAGAGGTCTCAGGTCATCGTATTTGGTTAAACCACAGCCCTTTCCTCAAGGTCAAAAGAGAAAGAAAAGAAGCAAGGAAGGCTAACCAGACTCTGGCTGGCTGAAGAACTGGCAGCAGTTGGGCTTTGTCCCTACCCAGGTAGGGCTGGGGATGTTCCTTGGGAATGTCAGGGCTAAAATGTTTTCTTTTCTCACACCTTTCTTAGCAGGTTCATTTCTCAGTCCCTTTCCTGGTGGAGTCAAAAGGGCATGCTTCTCCGTCGCCATACACTTCTTATTCATACCTGTCTCTAATCCCTCCCCGTCTACCAATCCCCATGCCACACTATCACTAATGCGTATTTCTAAGGCTCAAAATTGTATTCAAGATTCCTATCCTTTGCCCGGTGGGTGTGGCTTGGCGGTTGAGCGTCGACCAATGATCCAGGAGATCGAAGTTCAATTCCTGGTCAGGGCACATGCCCAGGTTCCCAGCTCCATCCCCAGCAGGGGGCGTGCAGAAGGCAGACCATCAGTGACTCTCTCATCTTTGAAGTTTCTATCTCTCTCTCTCCCTCTCTCTTCCTCTCTCTGGAATCAATAAAGATATATTAAAAAAAAAAAAAAAAAAAAAAAATTTTTTTTAAAAAGATTCCTGCCCTTTAAGAGAGATTTTCTGCTTAACACTGCTAATTTAATCAACCTGTGCTGCATATAACCAGCATTCTCCAAACCAGCTACATTTGATTAAATTAACATTTGTCTGTGTGTTACTTTGTGAGAGCAACCCTTGCCTACACTGTTTTCTGGTGCATAGCAGACAAAGATCTTTTCGTCGAGCACTGCCTAATATACACCAGAAAACAATGTAGGCCAACCTATATATTTCATGTCTGTGAAAGGCTACGTTCTTCAAGATCTCTCTCATACCATAACCGTACACTGTGGGTACTTAGCAAAGATGGCTATTTTACTGGCTCATTAGGAAAGCTGCTGTATGCAGTTTTAGGAAATTGCTGCAGTTAAAATTGGGAGTCATATTGGATACAAGGCCAAACTGACCTTGTTTAACTTCACATCAACATTAAAATGTTGTATCACATAAATATGTTTATTAAAATACCAGTGTGCAAAATCCCCTACCTACCAAATTTAAAACTTCTGTATGCATAGCCCACATTTTTTTTTTCCCCAGTGGATGATATATTATTCTCTTTCTCTGAAACAGCAGACTTGGCTATTCAAACCTATCCCTTGCTACCCTGACCTATTAAAAACAACTAAATTGCTCAGCTGAAAAAATCCCTAAAAGCATCAGAGGTGACATGATAGTGAGAAGCTATTAGGACTAAGGGAAACTGGGAAACCTAAGTCGAGCACCATACTTCCTTTCACCGCAGGGGCACCTGCCACAGCCAGTACATCTGGGTTTCTGTTTTGGCAGCCTCTTAAAAGAAAGGGAGGAAAGAGTCAAGGCCCAAGAGCCTACCCAAAGTAGGGGATATTACAGAGGACACTGTCCACATTAAGCTTGGACCCCAAAAGATTACAAGCATAAGATGAGTGTGAACCATACATAAACCCTGTTACTACCCCTAACTTTGGGGAACTGCAGAGATAGTTGCCTTGGCACTAAGGAGAACAGGAGAAATAAAAGGAAAAGAAAAAAAATTCCATGAGAAGTTGTGGTCAAAGACCCATAACCATGACTGTAACCTACATTCACTATGCCTGGTCGTCCTGGTAATCGTAAACCACAGACTTGGTTTAAGCTGATTCTGGACTGGCAGCATCTAAAAATGTTTGGCAGAAGCATAAGTATAAACTCTCCGGAGAAAGGCATCTTCTTCCTAGGCCTCAAGAATCAGCCCTCAATTTTTCTAAGAACAAAGGGTAGCACACAGTTAAAGCACAAGGGAAAAAGATACCAGGAATCAGAATCAGTAATAGACCCACAAATACTGGAGTTGCCAACTACAGATTATAGAACAGCTGTGCCTACTCTAGGTCAAGAAATGAAAGACAAGGTAAAACATAACGAAATGTCCAGCACTGGTAGAGAAGATGACGACACTGTGGTATGTTTATGCAGTGAAATAGCACACAGTCATGAAAATGAATGCACTATCGCCAAGTATACAAACACAGATTAGCAAGGATATACCTGAGAAGTACACTGCTGAGCAAAGAAGCGAGGCACAAAGAAAACACACAGTAGGATTTTACTCATATTAGGTTTAAAAATAAAAATAGGGGAAACTACACTATGATGTTTTGAATATGATTTCACTTATATGTGGAACCTAATGAAGAAAACAAAAACAATAGAAACAGACTCATAGCTATCAGAGGGGTGGGGTAGGGAGGCTGGGTGACAAAGGTAAAGGGATTAAGAAAACAAACAAAAAACAAACATCTAGACAGACCACAGCATGGTCATTACCGGAGGGAAATGGGAGTGGGGGCAGGTAGGAGAGGGTAAAGAGAGGATAAGTAGTGATGGAAAGAGACATGATTTGGGGTGGTGAACACACAATACAATATACAGATGACGTATTGTAGAATTGCACACATTAAACCTATATAATTTCATTAACCAATGTAACCCCAATAAATTCAATAAAAAATAAAAAAAAATTGGCTAAACTAAACTATGTTTGTCTTGAAATACATGTTTAATAGTAAGACTGAAAGTAAAAGGAAGAAAATGATTATCCCAAAAGTATTATGGAGTTTATTTCTTAGAAAGAAAGGAACTGTTGTGATCAGGAAGGAGCTCCTAAGGGGCCTCTGGGGAGCAGCAACCGGACAGTCAAAGATGGGAGACAGAACATTCCAGGAGGAGGAGACAGCGAGTGCAAGGACCTGTAGGCAGGGCTGAGCTTGGCATGCAGAGAACATACTGATGCCACAAAGTGTAGTGAGAGGAATGACGTCGAGGGGGAGACAGCCAAGATCTGGATGAAGCAGAGCCCTGCAGGCCAGGGGCACCCGATCAGATTTTACTCCAGAGCAGACACAGGGAGAGAGGCAGTGCTCTTATGGGAGCTCCAGGTGGGCACACCTGTGCCAGGCAAAGGATGGGGTGATGAGAGGAAATCTCAGAGGAGAGGACACCAGAGCTGAACTTCAAAGACATAAGTAAGAGTCAAAAGCAGAGAAAAGGAAGGTCTGGAGGGCTCTGGGACAGCGCGTGAAGAGAACTCAAAGCAGTTACCTCTAAGCAAAGCGTAACTGCAAGGAAGGGACTGAACAGGGACAGTGGTGAGCCTGACAACTTAAGACCGTGAGAACTAAGGGTCAGGGCCATGGAAAAACCTTTGCAGGCCCTCGTCTCTAATTTGGAGGCTCCATCCTAAAGCATATTAAGCATACATAGTATCTTGTTACCCACATCCCCTATTAACATTTTGTCAGTTTAAGAGAAGAAAAGTTTTTAATTTTTATAACTTTTAGTTTAAGAATTATAAGGAGATGGCAGAATGTATATCATTGTCGAAGCTGTATGATGGATACATGGAAAGTCATTACACAATTCTTTCTTCTTTTGTGCCTATGTTTAAGTTTCCTTATTAAAAGTTAACATTAACTGAAAGAATCATTACTTTGTAGCTATTAAGATCAAAACTTTATTATATTTACATATAAATCTTTGCTTTGAATCAAGCCATTAAACCCTATCTTGCAGACATTTAATTAAACATTTAATAATTACAGGGATAAAAGGATTTTATTTGAGATCACTGTCAGGATTACTTTTTAAATATCAAAAAAATTACACTCGTGGGATTTTATGAAAATGCTCCCCTTACATTTTTGATTTGCTTATTTGGTTGTATTCCTAATGAATTCCTTATTTTTAAAGGAAGGAACCCAGACCTAAAACATTTAATGAAGATACAGTGTGCAAAGTATAAAAAGAAAAAACTGGCCAAAAAAAAAAAAATGCTGCTTTCTTTTTTTTTCTGTTTTCTCTTATCTCTTATTTATATGCAGATTTAGAAAACTGGCTGGCTGGTGGCAGGCATATCTGGATGTGTTTCTTAAAATTAAAAGCATAAATTAAATAAAAATACCTAACGCATCAAATCATCTAAAGCTCCAGAGAAATCCATGTGGCAGCTTAAAATCTTCGGCATGTGGTACAGAATTTCACAGGAGAAAGGGAGGGTGGAGTGGAACGTCACCCAATTTAACAAGAACTTACTATCTCAGCAGCTCACAGAATAATGCACTATAAGACACAATTGTGCTTCATTAAGATGGGGACATTTTCCTTAAGTGGGACCATGCAAAATAGGCTCCATGGGTCAGGTTTGTTCCCTGAGTATCTCTAAAGTTACAGACTGGCTAAAGGACAACGGTGACTTGCCCTCCTTCCCCTAGGAAACAGATCCTGTAAACAATGAATGGGGAAATGATACCATAAAGAACGAGCAAGTGTTCACTGGTTGTTATAGTCAGCTTGGGCTGCTATAATACAATACTGTAGACTGGGCGGCTTAGACAACAGACATTTATTTCTCACAGTTCTGGAGGCTACAAAGTCTAAGATCAAAGTGTCAGCAGATGCAGTTTTTGTTCAGGGCCCTTTACCTGCCTTGCAGGCAGCCACCATCTAGCTGTGGGCTCATGTGACTTCTTCATGTGAACACAGAGAAGGAGAGTAAGCTCTGGTGTCCTTCCTCTTCTTATAAGGCCACTGGTCCCACCTCCATGACAGCATCTAAACTTAATTATCTCCTAAAGGCCCTGCCTCCAAATACCATCACATCGAGGGTTAGGGCTTCACGGTGTGAATTTTAGAAGGACACATTCAGTCCAGAACATTGGTTAATACCAGCTCCACAGTCTGGTCTGAGAAGTGCCTGCATAAAGCTGTACCAAGGGCTCTAAACCTTTAAATTCTGCTTTCAACCTAATTTTCTTTTCTTTTCTTTTCTTTTTTTTAATCCTTACCTGAGGCTATTTTTTCCATTGCTTTTCAGAGAGAGTGGGAGGGAGTAAGAGAGAGGGGGGGTATCAATGAGAGAGAGACACATTGCTTGGTTGCCTCCCTCACGTGCCTACAATCCTTGGCTGGAATCGAACCCTGGAACCTTCAGTCTGCAGGCCGATGCTCTAACCACTGAGCAAAACCGGCCAGGGCTCAACCTAATTTTCCATTCAAGTAGCCAGTCACTGCACTGTTGAAAAGTACATTTAAAGAACATATAAATTTCCTTTGGAGGAAATTCTGTATTCGGCTACTTCTTGAGATTTGTATGGGCGAATCAACTAGTGCTACAGACACAGGTTTAAGCCCCTCAACCTTATCTCACACAGCACGACATGTACCACATTCCCCAAATGTTAAGAATTTACTTGGTTTCCATTTTTCCACACAGTATCCCATTCTTCAGATCATTGGGATGGACTTGATGTAAGCGGAAACACACTTCCACTACACCGAACCCCTCTAGCCCCTCGCCTATTCCTATCCCCACCCTTCTACCCACAAAGAAGAAAAGGAGACCTACAAGAAAGATCAATAATGGCTCTGGCCCAGTTGGGCATGGCTCAGCAGTTGAGCCTCGACCTAGGATCCAGGCGATCAGGGTTCAATTCCTGGTCAGGGCACATGCCCGGGTTGCGGGCTGCAGCTGATCAATGATTCTCTCATCACTGATGTTTCTATCTCTCTCTCTCCCTCTCCCTTCCTCTCTCTGAAATCAATAAAGATATATTAAAATAAATAAATAAAATAATGCCTCTGGATGAAAGCTGGTTCCACAGAGAAGGAGCACCAAATAAGAGCCAGCATAAGTAAGGAGTCTGCATGCCAGTGACTCTCCCAGCACCCTGGACAATAATAAACACAGTGAGGCTTCATGGTATGTGCTTCGTTGTTGGAAGGCCTAACACAATCCCACTATAACGTAGTCACTTGTTTTTCCATGGATAGCACCAGACACACAATGTTCTGAAGATAAAAATTCCAAAACCAAAATTCAATATTTTATATACTTCAACATTAATTCTGTCCCCCAGATCCATTATAAAACTCATCTATGAGAAGCTCTCTACATTGACCAGTTCTTAGACTTGTTTATCTGAAATTTGATTTGCTAACCCACAAGAACTCATAACAATACGATGATTCAGCCTTGTCCCCAAGGACAGCTAGATGCACCTAGAGCTTTTTCTAAATTGTTGTGCCTTTTTCTCCTCCTTAAAAGAGCACCAGAGAGCAGCAATTTTTACCTTGTTGCCTTTACATCCCTCAGCACCTACCCCTGCCACATAAAGGCCCCTCTGTAACCATTTGGGAAACTGAAGTGAATTAAGTCCCGTGGGCACATGATTTTTTTCTGGATTTTCTGGGACACTCTTGATTTCAAATATTCACTTGTTCCCAAAAGCACACGAGCACACTCATACTTTCCTGACAGTGTGTCCTGGTTTGGTTTGTTTTTTCACGTTGGACCTTGATTGTAGAGGCTGTTAATGGCATACTACCAGCATGGGTCTCATGCCCTGATTTTTTTTCTGTAAAATATGACACAGTTGGTGTAGCCAATAGTGAGGGGATCATTTAACTTGTGTTTCTTCTTTTTTCCTTTGGATGTTTAATTTTTGCATGTTTGGGGCAGTGGGAAAGACAGGAGGAGAGGTCATCATGCCAATTTGATGCACTGCATTACCCTCTTCAGTAGACAAGATAAAAGTTGGAAGGCAGACCATGCAAGGAGGGTGCCTGCTCAGAATCATGTCTATTACATATCCACCAAAGAGAGGTTTATGTTCAACGAGCAAGTGTTTTTTCCAACAAAAAAATGGAAGGGGTCAAACTGAGTCATACATTGGTATGAGGCCCTGATAATAAAGGGTAATTCCATTTTTAAATAAGCCAAGCACTTGGTAAACATGGGATTTATGCAAAAGCAGGCTAAATGAGGGCATTTTAGAGCAGAAGGTCAGATGGCCCTAGATATGTAGAGAGAAGAGGGTGGGAAGAAATGCCCAGGGCCTTAGCTTGGCCACAGGTCTGCACCTGCCTCTTCCCTCCCCTGCTCACCCCTCATGCTGACTGGAGCTCCTCATGCCCACCATTCTCCTCAGGCGATTTCCATGCCCTGGAGAGATTCTGGCAACCTCACTCTTTCTCTATCTGGCCAATGTAATCATCCTTAAAAATTCAGTGGTGTCACCTCCTCTAGAAAGCCCTTCCTGCCTCTTTCCGCCCCACCTCAATCTTCCCTAGGAGTGTTTCAAAGACTATAAACTTGAGTTTCTTCCAATTAAACTCAGTCCTCTCCTCCCTAGAGGTTCAATCCAGTCCTTAACCCAAATAATTGATTCATTCAGTAGACACTTATTGGGGCCTTACAGAGCACCAGCACTGTGCTGAGCTGTGGGGATGAAAAGATGAAGACGACAGTCCCAGCAGTCAAGGCTTTGAACAGTTTAACAACAGAGAGAGATACAAATAGTGAAAACAGCAAGTTTCGAAGTCCACTAGTAGAGAGTGACTCAAAGTGCAATCAGTGTGCCAAGAAGAAAGCAAGAAATTGAATCCTAGTCCCTCATAAACTGCAGGAAAACAGGAAACAGAAAGGAGACTACGCTGTGCAATAAAACACCAAAGTGCTCCTTTCCGTATTTGCTCTGAATGTGGGAACGTCTAATGTTCTTGATCTTTCCCTAACATTGTGCAGTTAAAATAACACAAGCCCCCAGATTTAGGCAAATTTGGGTACAAATTCCAACTCTGTCACTCACTAGCTGTGTGGCACTGGGTGATAACTCCACCTCTCTTTGCGTTAGTTTCCTCATGGGTAGAAAAGGCTTTTAATACTTAACATATTACAGATGGTGGCTGTTAAGAATCAATGACAAAGGTCCCACTACAGTGTCCCGAAAAAAACGAAACCTCAGTAAACACTGCTTTCCCCTCCCTGCTCAGGGTCTGATTCTCTTACCAGCATTAAGTGTCCAACACATCGGCAAGAAAACCTATTGTTGTATAATCATATGTAAGATGAAAATATGCAATGTTATTCATTACACCTGTGGCTAAAAACAGGGAGTACAGATATCAGTACACTGAAGAATTGAGTGAAATGGCCAAGGCTTGAGCACTGACCTTTAATGCCAATTCCACTGTTGACCTTGACCTGTGTGTTATGGGGCTCCACCGCCTCATTCACAATATGTCCTCTGTAGAACAGTATCATCAATGTTCCACATCAGTGATTTTCAACCTTTTTCATCTCATGGCACACATAAATTAATTACTAAAATTCTGCAGCATACCAAAAATATATTTTTTGCCAATCTGACCAAAAAATAGGTATAATTTTGATTCATCCACACTAGACAGTTATTGTTGTGTTGGCTGTTGTCATGGTTTTATTTGACAATCTAAGGGAAAAGAGATCAGTGCCCCTGACCTTTAGTCAGATATCGCAGGTTTTAAAAATTCCTGAGAGAGAAACAAGATGGCGTGTAGGTCACAGCTGCACCCGCCGCCTCCCGCAACCACATCAAAATTACAACTAAAATACAGAACCACCGTCACTCGGAGCCTCCTGAGACCTGGCTGCACAGAAGCCCCACAACCAGGGACCTGAAGAAGCACCAAGACAGGGAGGAGGGGCGGAGACGCGGGCGGAGCGGGGCTGAATCCCGGAGACGCGGCTGCGGGCCCACACCCGGTGCCACAGGTTAAACCTGGGAGGGAATCTCAGCGGTGGAGGTTTCCCGGAGAAGTGAGGGGTTCCAGCCATATTAGCCCCCAGCCCAGTGCTCCAGGGCTGGGAGGAGACGTCCCCACAGCTTCGGGCTATGAAACCAGGGGGACTGTCCCTGAGGGTCGCGGAGGCTGCGGGAGCCCCAGCAGCTCCTCTAAAGGGCCCGGCACGGACTCACTCGGACGCTCCCTCTGAGCCCAGCGCAGGGCAGCAGCTGAAAGGACCTGGGACACTCGGGGAGGAACTAACCTGCCTGGAATCCGGGCGAGAGCTGGAGGAGCAGCTTTCTTCCATACAGAAGAGCTGGCAGAGGCCGTTGCTCCTTTGGCGAGTCCTCCCCACACAGCCGGCAGGCAGGCGCCATGTTTGAGTCGCCAGCACCAGATTCACACCTTTGGCCCCGCCCCGTGATTCCTGGAGGCCCCTCCCCAGCTGCAGCTCATCCAGGCCATTTCCAGGGGCTTTTCTGTGCAAGTGGCCTCTCGAGCCTCATGCTTAGGACTTTGCTAAAGTCTCTCAAAGAAGCAGCAGCATGACCCATATGGCTTGATAAGCGGCCCCAGGCCTGGCACTAGCGGCAGCTGCATTGGCTCATAGCTGGGCCTCTCCTGGGCACCTCCAAGCCCAGCACAAGTAGCAGCCAACTACGGTTTGCTGTGTAGCTCAGGCTGGGTGGCCCTGGGCAAGGCACTGGCACAGGCTGACTTTGCACCTCCCGGGAGGCCCCAGAGACAGTGCACCTGGTGGTCAGACTCCACCACGCTGGATTACAACCCTACCACAGCCACGAGTGACACACTCAAGGGGCGCACTTGGTGAACACCAAAGCCTCACTGAAATAAATCCTGTTCCATAGGGGTGTCTTCAGCACAGCAGCTCTCTGGCTGTAGTTGCAGCTGGTCCTCGCAGCCGATTGGCCTGGGGGTCAATTCCTCCTAGTGACACCAACAGCAACCAAGGCTCAACGACAACAGGACAGTGCACACAGCCCACACAGGGGAGCACCTAGAAGGCCCAGCTCAGGTGACTGGGGAGGCTGAGCCACTGGACCCTACCGGACATCTACTACACAAAACCACTCTACAAATTCCAGGAGATATAGCAGCTCTACCCAATACACAGAAACAAACACCTGGAATTTGCGAAAATGTGGAGGCAAAGAAACATGTAACAAAGAAAAGAACAGAAGAAATCTCTAGAAGAGGAACTAAATGAAATAGATTCAAGCAAGCTAACAGATACAGAGTTCAGAATTCTGTTTATAAGGATGTTTAAGCATACTATTAGGGAAATAACTGAGAAAAATCAATAACATAATAAAGTATCAATTTGAAATGAAGGCTACACGAACTGAAATGAAGAATAATTTACAGGGAATCAACAGTAGAGTAGAGGACGCTGAGAATCAAATCAGCAATTTGGAACATGAGGAAACAAAAAACACTCAACCAGAAGAGCAAAAAGAAAAAAGAATCCAGAAATATGAAGATCGTATAAGGGACCTCTGGGACAACTTCAAGAGGCCCAACATTTGTATTATTGGAATGCCAGATGGAGACGAAAGAGACCAAGAAACTGAAAACCTATTTGAAAAAATAATGACAGAAAACTTCCCGTACCTGGGGAAAGAAATAGACTTACAAGTCCAGGAAGCACAGAGGGTCCCAAACAAGAGGAACCCCAAGAGGCCCACACCAAGACACATCATAATTAAAATGCCAAAGGTTAAAGACAAAGAGAGAATCTTAAAGCAGCAAGAGAAAAACAGTTAGTTACCTACAAGGAAGCACCCATATGACTGTCAGCTGATTTCTCAACAGAAACTTTGCAGGCGAGAAGGGAATGGCAAGAAATATTCAAAGTGATGAAAAACATGGAACTACAACCAAGATTGCTCTACCCAGCAAAGCTATCATTTAGAATTGAAGGTCAGATAAAGAGCTTCACAGATAAGAAAAAGCTAAAGGAGTTCATCACCACCAGACCAGCACTACAGGAAAAGTTGAAGGGTCTTCTTTAAGAAGAAGCTAATGAACAAAAGGATCTGATGAACTAAATAGATCCAGAGACATTGATGCAGGCAACAGATGATCATGTTTCAGAGGAAAGAGGGAAGGGGATGGAGGGTGGGAAGAGATTAACCAAAGAAGTTATATGCATATATGCATAACCCATGGACACAGTCAATAATGGGGGGAAGGCCTGGGGAGGGGGTGGGAGCGAGGTGGAGGGGTCATTTGGGGGGAAAAAATGGGACACCTATAATACTCTCAACAATAAAGATAAATTAAAAAAAAAATTCCTACAACACAATGGTTGAAAATCGCTGTTCTACATAGCAACTGCTATCAGATGGTATATAGGCAAAATAAGAAATAATGTCCAAATTTAAAGTCATTTTTCTACAATACTTTAATTCTCTCAAGTCAGGACAGTCCAAAGGACACTGCCAGCACCTTAACTTGCATTTAAAATAAAAGTAATTGGCCTCAATTGCTTTTAGTTGTTTCTCATCTCATTATGAATTTAGATTTGAGGAGGCCTACAAATAAACCCCAAAGATCTGTTTCCCCAGTCACCACTCAGAATCTGCTCAAATCTTCCCAAAGGGGAAACAGCTGGGCTTCCTGCTGCTTTGTCCATGTGCCTGCCCTCCATTGCCATGTTATACACAAACATATTCACCCCTCAAATTACTAGGTGCTATATCCCAGCATCAGGAGACAGGTACATTGCACCAACTTTTAAGACAATTACAGTGAAATTAGTAATGGGTGAGGATTTTTTTAAGCTTCCTGTCTGCCCCTTGCCAAGGGATGTGGCGACCATGAGCTAATCACAGAAGGGCGAATAGCCAAAGGGAAGCAGTAGGCACCTGCCCCTGTAACAGCGGGAGGCGGAGTAAAGAGAAGGACAGAGAGAGGGAGCAAACAGGCCCAGACTCCCAAGAGGAAGCAACAAAGTGCTTCCTTCTCAACAATCTAAAATGTGCTTTCCTGATGGCACAGTAAGATACAAGACTCAGAAATCCCCATGGCTGGGGCAGTAAGGAAAAGGCCCTAGAAATAAGGCCATGTCACTTAAGAATCACAGGTTATATAGCTCACTGTTCGAGGTATTGAACAACTTTTCTAATAAGGACAGTCAATTGCCCTTGTGAGTCCCTCAAGGTCAGAAATTGTTGCTTATTTAACTCTGCAGCCCCAGGCATGGAGAGATGCACATTGTACATAACCCTCTCATTTAATCCCAAAATGACGCTGTAAGGAAGAGTTATTTGTCCTTTACAGAAGAGGTACCTGGGACCTAGCAAAGTTAAATTAATCATTAAGGGTAACATAGCTCAAGCCAGGACATAAACCAGGTACATTTGATTCCTAGACTCATATCTATCTGTTCAAGATCGCCTCCTTAGCCCCTTATAGGAAGTAACCAATACATATTACACTTAACAGCAAGCTCCCTCACCTAGAAGCCATGCTGACCCCTCCTTCAGCTGATCAGACTGTCCTGGCTCTAGCTCAGGTTGCTTTGCTAAAGCCAGCACTGCAGGGCTCCATGCTTTGTTCCCCTCTCCCTCCTGGCAGAGGCAAGCTGTGTCTTCCTTGGAATCACCTGGCAAATTTTAAATCTCTGTGGTTCAAAGACATTCTCTGTGTGTCCTGACATTTCTCATGTGGTGCTTCAAAAGCCCTGGTTTCCGGAGGCACAGTGGGCACCGCCCCTTGCTGAAGTAGGACACCCTTTCTCATCCACTCTGTCACATCGCTGCACAACAGCAAGCCCAAGGCTCTGGCTCTGAACTCTGATGGGTTTTGCATCTCTTTCTGTGTGTAAGTAAAACCCAAATTGACGGCCCTGTGAACCCACGTGGTTCTGTCTCCCTGGGGTTCCACAGAATAAAAGAGCTTCATTCTAAACTGAGAACCTGCTCTCCTTGCCTCTCCTTGGATCCTTCCTTCTGAAACGACAAACACTGGAGCTGCCTGTGGTAGGTCATGTGCCCATGGCTCTGAGGGGGCCACACTGCCAGTGCAGGGTTTTGACACAATACTAGCTATTTGCTGCTGCTCTTGTTATACCAGCTTGACTAATAACTGGCAATGTGATGATGCTGACAGTAGCTGACATTCACCACCCCCGTGCAAGCCACACACCTTTCTATACACTTTATAAATGTTAACTCGTTTAGTCTTCACAATGACCCTTTGAGACAGGTACTGTCTACCCATTTGACAAAGAAAGAAACTGAAACTTAGGGTGGCCACACATCTGTCCCAAATACCCCACAGGCTTTTATCAGGGAGAAGACTGGAACTCGGACTTTCTGGCTCCAGACGCCCCCAGACACCCCGCACAATACACACATACACACCGCTACCCTGTTCCATTAGTCTTGCTGCAAAGCTTGCTGTGAAACCATGATTATCTTCCAATGTTATGTGAGTATAACACAAATTTCATAATTGCTTCTGTGTGATTTCATCTGCCAGACCTCTAGGTAAATGTGGAAAATGATGCTGAGCTAACCTGAGCCGTGCAGGAATACATACACAAGCCACGCACCCCCCTCGAGCATCTCCAAGCCACCTCAATTTGCATGTGCTATGAGACTCACCCATCTGGTATCACAACTTGCTCTCTGATTTTGGACCATCTTCCTTCCTCCACTTCACAGAAATTATGAGCTGTAACTCTTCCAACAGTTATAGATTGAATTCTGCCTCCCAACATTCACACGCTAAAGCCCTAAATCCCAATGTGACTGTATTTGAAAACAAAGCCTTTAAGAAGGCAATTGAGATTAAATGAGGTTCTGAGTTTGGGGTCTTAGTCCAATAAGACTGCTGTCCTTATAAGAAGAAGGGTCACGGGTGAGCATGCACAGAAGAAAGACTATGTGGGGACACAGGGAGAAGGTGGCCAATGAGAAAGGCCTTGGGAGAAACCAATCCTGTGCCACACTGATGTTGGACTTCCAGCTTCCAGACTGTGAGAAATAAATTCCATTGTTTAAGCCACCCAGTCTGTGGTATTTTGTTATGGCAGCTCTAGCAAACTAATACCCAACAGCAACTTACAAGCAAACATCAGGTCTTTTTCAAGAAAAAGTACATCTTAATAGTCTATTTTTTAACCATTTAATATGTGTAAAACTATGCTACTGTTTTTACTAGGTTCCTAGCTCTCTTTTTTTATGTCACTGACAAAGTTTTTGAGTTCTGTGTCCTGACTCATTTTCTCATAAGCCATGTGTTGTTGTGCTGTGCAATTTTTAGTCATGTGGCAATTTTTAGGAATGCATACATCATATTATAGCACAACAATACTGCCACACAAGGAATAATGATTTATGGATCCTAAAGATAAAGCATAAAACATAATGTTTCTATAGTCTTCTTCAGATACTCTGATAAGGCAGGTTCTATTTTTTAAAAATCTCAAGAAGGGCAGGCATGAAACTTAGATACACAGCATGTATGTGTATTTGTGTGGGCACATATGTAGACTATAATCCTGTGTAAGTAGTAAAAGGTAAGTATTAATTTCTGCATGGTAGGCTTCGGAGGTTTTTCCCCCAAATTTTACAAACATTATGTGTACTTTCATACATCTCCTATAATCAAGGTCGATTATAATGATTCTCATGATTTTGTTCTAAATCAGAAATAACTTTTAAAACAGATTAAACAAAGGGAAATGACGTATAGATTTAAAATATAGCAGTCAAGAATTAAATAAGAATATTAGGCCTTGCCCGGCTGGGCGTGGCTCAGTGGTTGAGCATCGACCTAGGATCCAGGAGATCGGGGTTTGATTCCGGGTCAGGGCACATGCCCGGGTTGTGGGCTCCATCAATGACTCTCTCATCATTGATGTTTCTCTCTCTCTCCCCCTCTCCCTTCCTCTCTCTGAAATCAATAAAGATATATTTTTTTAAAAAAAGAATATTAGGCCTTAATAAATTCAGTTATTCCTCAAAATACTCTGTCCTTTTTTTTTAATCTTCACCCAAGGATATGTTTATTGATTTTGGAGAGGAAGGGAGAGAGGGAGGGACTTAGGGGGGTAGAGAGAGATAGAGAGAGAGAGAGAGAGGAATGTCAGTGTGAGAGAGAAACATCAATCAGTTGCCTCCTATATGTGCCCTGACCGGGGATCAAACCCACAACCTAGGTATGGGGCCTGAGCAGAACCAAACCTGCAAACTTTTGGTGTACAAAAGGACGTTCCAACCAACCGAGCCACCTGGCCAGGGCTCTACTCTGTCCTTTTTAACACTATCCAACTCCATGTTGAATAAAATTCTAGGAAAAATTATCTACAGAACCTTAAGAAACTGAAGATTTAAAGAAAACTGACCAACAATACTGAGTACGCAGCCAGCTTGCCCAAAGTATGGCCTCGCTGATATTTTTAGCAAAGACATGTTTTCCTTAATTAGCCAGTACACATGAATTAGAGGCCTAGCCATATGCCATCAAGGAATGTGAGAGGCTTGATCTAATTGAAAAACCTGAATTCACTTGCTACAGATGGTAGGGCTGGAGTGGAACGAGTAGGAAGGTTTCAAAAGCTTACTCAAGGCAGGAGAGTGGACTGTCTCTAGCCAGGTTCATCCATCTTCAGAATTTCTGTAGTGAAAGCGACAATGCCTTAAGAATACTAATCACTTCAAAGACGGCTTGATTGAGCTAAATGAAACCGTACAGCATTAAGGCACCATGTCCCAGGAATATTAAAATGGGGCATACTAACTACAGAACTGTCCTAATGCTTCTGCTACATGGCAACACTGAGCAATGGATTACTCTGCCTGGTGCTGTAAGACCACATTCTCTTTCTTGAAACTCTGAAAGGACTGTTAATAATACTGTAATCCTAAAGCACTTAGCAAACGATGGCTCGCCGGCCAAATCCAGCAGGCCATCTGTTTTTATACAGCTCATGAGTTTAGAATAGGTTTAAAATTTTTAAATGATTGGAAAAAATTTTTTAAGAATAATGCTTCATGACACTTGAAAATGATGACTTCAAACTTCAGTATCTATAAATAAAGTTTTATTGGAACCCAGCCATGCATGCACATTTGCATTGTCTAGGGCTGTTTTTGTGCAACAGCAGCAGAGTTGTAATTGTGATAAGGTTCGTGTGACCTAAAATATTTACTTTCTGGCCATTTACAGGAAAAGTTTGCTGACTCATGCTCCAAAGTTAAAACTGACCTGAATACAACCCACTGATTTGAAACCATTCAGGATAGTCAGGAACAGTCTTGAACACCAAGACAGTCACTCTCTCAACCAAATTTGAGCAATAACAGGCCAGACTAACTACATACTTTGGATGATGGAAATTGTTCATCAATCTGGGGATGGTTTTGTATTAATGAAGAATAACCAACAGCCACAAAACAACTCAACCCTGCACAATTCAAGAACTAAGAGGTCGGCCTCCAATTTCATGATTAATTTTTTTCCAGACTCCTGATCAGCATCGACACACTACCGATAATGTATCCCAGTACTGAAAAAATAAAGATGTCATTTTTCTAGATGAAGGTATTTTCTTAATCTCCCATTCTAAAACCACATCAATCTCCAGGAGAACTCTGATGGCGAACTTTGTCAAAGATGTTCGCATCATGATCTGATGGAAACAATAATTGAAGCTGAATTTTCTCTTTGGCAAATTTTGCCCATCACCAGAGTGTGGACTATATGGAAGATTCTAAAACAGTTTACAAATATTCGGTTGGTTTTTCTGCAAACAGGTGGCTGAGTTATAAAAACCTGTTGAATATATTCACCGCACAATTTCCTCAGATCAAAGACTGATCTGAAATACAGGAATATGAGACTCAACTTGTTTCCTGTACAACCCTGATCCTGTTTGCCCTCAATTATTAGGCTCCACTATCTTACTGAGGTCACAAGATAGCATTGCTTATTTGTCCAAGTAAAACAGCTACCAAATAAAAACAGTGACTGAGTTGTGGCACGAAGGCAACTGGTTAAGCCACTCATTTCTCATGCTGAGTTATCCTCAGTTCAATGGAATCACAAATTAAGATCATCACAGGGCTTCTTTGTAGAAATGAAGTCACAATTTCAAAACATTCCCAGACTTTGGTCATTGTGCTACCACTAAACAGAAGCATCCAGATATGGCACCATTTGGGGGTAATTTTAATCAGCATCAACTCTAAGATGGAATTCCTAAACAAAAGACAATCTTGGGTCCTCGACTTCAGCAGGCTCCATATGGAGCAAACTTCAATCCAAATAAATTACTACTGATCTGTGAAGTGTGACTCATCTTCCTCCTAGATTTCCAGGTTACCATATGGGATATTTATCTGTCCAGTCAACTGAAGACTGCTGAAATGAAAGCATATATGTTTACTCCCAGATGTGTGCTATTAAACCCACTGTGCAATATTCAAAAATCATGAGCACAGGTAGGGCACAAACGAGAGGAAAGCCATTTATTCTGAAAATTTATCTCTGCCCCTTCCTGAGTCATCTTACAGATATTTTTATTACAGATATTAATTTTTATGTTATCTGGATGCAATTGTTGGAGAAGGAAGGCAGATTTTCAGCAGCCTCAAAGTGTAATCCCCCAGCTAAATGGCTCCCAGTCAGAACCAGTTTCTCCTAAAATGTCTCACATGGCATCTCATTTTTATAAATTCTTTACTCCACAAAAATCTCTACTTCAGTTTTCAATAAACATTGAAATGTTTCTGGAAGAAATATTCATCAAAACGAATGCAGCTGTAAATGACTGACATAGGCATGAAGGAGAAAAAATATCACGTCAGTGTTTCAACACATTCCTTGCTGAACAGTTTCTCCTACTCGGTCCTTCGGCGTTAAATGGGTGTACCCAAAATTGGACATGCCAGCAGATGGTTACAGGCACTGTCTGGCATGTATCTCGGTGCATTCTACACTGCTGACAGATGAAATATAATTCCCCTGAAGGGATTTCATATTTTCTAAAATAGTACTTATATAACAGAAAAACTAGAATTTTTCCATTGGGGCCCTATATCTATAAGCTCCAAATTTGTGTTGTCCTGCTTTTTTAGTAGTTTTGAACAGCAGTCCTCTCTTCTCAGAGATCAGTGCTTCTTAACCAGGGAGGTGTGTCATCAGTATTCACGGTATTTCTTCCAAGATATGCATGTCCAGACCCCACCTGAGTCCCCACACTTAATCAGACATGCTGGGCATGGGCATGTGTACAAATTCTGAAAAGCTTACCAGGTGATTAGGAAGCGCATCCCTGGTTAAGAATGGCTTTCCCAGATTACTTTTTAAATTGATCAGTGAATAACTATGACATACCTGTGTGCATGCGCAGAACAATATAATTCTGCTTTACCCTTAGTGGTGTTATCTAGATGCACTTCTTTGCCATCCCATTCTTTCCCCTTGATTTCTGCATTTGAAGTTGGCTTGGAGCTTTCCATAGTTCAGTAATTTCCCCAGATGAATTTTAGGCTAAGTCAGTGTATGTTAGACGCTCTTCATTTGGGGGGCAGGATGCCAACTTAGATCAGCAAATCCTTCCAAAATAATGTCATCTGAACATACAGTCATTTGACAAATATTGATTCAACAGAGTCTATATGTTGTGGTAAAGGCTGAGAAGAATGCAAGAAAAACAAGATGTCGTTCTTGTGCCCTTAAGGAGCACAGATGATATAATTAGGGTGACAACAGATAGACAAGCTAAGAAAAGATAAATAACCACATAAGAGAACAGGTGATTCGGTATTAAATCACTAGCACTTACAATAAGGGCTCTAAGAATGCAGCAGAAGTAGCACTCATTCCAGACCCAACCGCTGTGCCTCATTTCCGAGAGGACCCGGGGTTTGAAGAAAGGAAATGGAGAAATGGGCGGCGCAGAGGAGTGCAGGTGTTCCCCACCAGGAACATGGTACACACCAAGGCGGGGATGGACTAAGTATAGACGGTGGAAACCTAGCCCTCTGGAAGGAAGGGGTCATTTCAAATTAAACGGATGAAGGCCAGCCTCTATCAGGCTAAGGAGCCTGATACTGATCCTACGGTTGTAGAAAAATCATTAAGGTTTTAAAGCAGCAGACCATGGAGATAATAGTATTTTAGGAAAATTACATTTTTGTAACAAACAAAATATCTATGGGTATGAAATAGATAATGAGACCTATGAGAGCCATTCGGACTGGGCCCATAGCAGGGGCTTTACAAAGAACTAATGGCTCTCAGGGGTGACAACAGATTTGTTTGGTTTGTTTCCAGCCTGTAACAGAATGGAGGCATACAAACAAGAGGTGAAAAAGAGAAGTCAGGAGTAGAAGCGAATCAGAGTTCCTGTTGGAGATGCTTCAGAAGAAGCATTTGCACTGGACACATGGCTTTGGAAGGAGTTGGTGAGAGGAAAGAACTTCTGTACAGAGGATGGAAGGTAGAATGAGGGAAATAAGAGGGTGAAGACTGAATCTGGAGAAGTGGCCCATTAAACACCATACAGAAAATACAGAATAAATGATGCAAACAACAGCCCTCGGAAAGGCAGGAGAATCTAGTGACAACCCAGAGGGCGAGGGAGAAGAGTTTCAAAACAATGTTCATCAACACAGTCTCTGCAACAGAGAAGTCAAAGGCCACTGGCAATGACTCAGTTCTAGTCCCAGCAACCCGTGTGTGTGCTCTAACCCACAACTGATCTTTATCGTTTCATCTTTAGTTACTGACTGTGCATGCCAATCATTTAGCACACATATCTGGTTATTTTTCAATGCTTGCGAATGACCCTCATGTATTCAGATATTGCGTCTTATCTGACACTATTATAAATAAACCTCCTGAGGGAAGAGATCATAATTGATACTTTTGTGCACCCCCACACCCCACATTGTGCCTTCACATTGCCATGCCTCTAGCAATCATTTACAAATATTTTTAACTAATTGTCACTGTGACCATCCTGGTAATCGTGTTATGCAGATAAAGACAGTTGAATTCAGGGAGAAGACGTAGACATCGGTATAGCATTGAGCTTTGCCACTCAAAGTGTGGCCTGTGGACTAGCAGCATGGCCTGGGAACTTGCTAAAAGTGCAACCTCGGCTGCCATCCAAGAGCGGCTGAATCAGAATCCGCACTTTAACAGGATCCAGGTGACTGACTCCTACACATACTGTTGTAGACTCAGCATAGTGTAGAAAGGGCCAGCACTGAGTTACCAAGGAGGTTAGTGGCAATCGGGGAAGATGGCACCAGAGTTTCAGTTTGTGGGCTTGTGCTAAGACCGCACTTCACCCCTGCTCAGACCCACAGCTCAAGGATGGAGCCCAGGCCCTTTGCATATGTGGCAGGACCAGGCCAGGAAGCAATCCCAGCTTCTGAGCAGGAGCCCATGTGCATAAATCCTTCCTCTATGAACTGCCACTGATTTCAGTTATAGGAAGAGCTTTGCAGATTGTATCTACTAGGTTGTTTTTCCACGTTTTGTAAATATTCTGACCTCCTGAAGATCCTGTTTATGCCCCCCATATTTATCCAGTCCTAGTATTTACGATACTATTCTGCCTCTCATCATTCTATAAGATTAGGTTTCCCTCTAAGCTTTAGATTACAATTGCTAAAATATTTTTTGGGCATAACTGAAAGCTAGACCTGAAAAAGTGACTTTAACTCCAAATAGAAAGAGCCTGCAATGGAGGGAGCTACACTGACAGCACTTCTGTTAAATGACCAGGTATCAAGAAAAAGCTCCCAAAGGAAAGAACCGTTAGACAAAGGCACTGTTGTATCCCAGAGGATGAAAACCAACTAGAACCTTCCTCTTGGGGGGCATGCGCTCAATGCTCCAAAATTCCTTTCTCTAACTTTCCTGTAGATAAGTATTTTGAGTGTCACTACTTCAAAATATCACTGTGCTAGAAGAGTTCTCTGTGAGTCTTCTATTATTTTTAACAGCTTCACTGATATATAATTTACACACCATAAAGTTCACGTTTCAGAAATAGAAGAGACTTTCATTCCATCCCCCACCTTCAAGCAATGCTTCATTAAACTCACCCAGGAATATAATACAGCCATTTCTTAAATCTCCAGGAATATAGGCCATCAGCATTACTCCCTGATAATATATCCTAGTATCTCAGCTTTTATCAGTGGAAAGAACATCATGACAAAGTCTGCTCTATTAAAATTCAAACTATAAATGTAATGACTTTTAGTGCTGCATTTCAAAGGTGGCTGACTGAAAATGCCATTGTAGGCTCTGTAATATGCCTACTTTATAGGAACTCCATGCAAAAGTCAACTTCATTTATTGCATCCAAAGTGGAAAACACAAATTCGTACCAACTATTCCTTGTTTTTCATGGACTATTTTCCCTCCAAATAGCATGCTTTCTAGAGGTTGCTGGAGCACAAGCCTTTATTTTTTCACCTCAGGGATGGTATGAGTTACTAAATAGATTTTTCTTTCAAAAAGAGAAACAGCAACTTACATGCTCTCACAGAACCTTGTCAGCGTGCTTGGCTTCTCCTGATTGCGTCTTTGTCGAAACCAGCGCTGAATGCTGCGAACATCCCAGTCCAGCTGCTTGGAGAGGCCTTCCAGTCTCTTTTCATCAGGATGCTATGAAACAAGGTACATACCAGGAAAATCATTTTCATCTTCACCATAAATAGATCTGCCCTTGCCTACAGTTGAGATCTTTTTTTCTATATATACCATTTCCTACTGAAATTTCTACATTTACTACTGAGGACGTAGGCCTTCCATTAGCAGCATGAACATAAATAACCACTGAGGACAAGAAAAGTTATTCATTGTAACATAACATTGAAAAATACGAATCTTGCTCCAATGCTTGCACTTCTTATCAGCAACAAAGATTCAAATGGGGCAGCCAACTGGCTGAGTTAGCTCCCTTAGCCTGCAAGGAAAGGAGTTTCAAAACAAAGTTCAACAACAAAGTTTTCTGCAACAGAGAGGAAAAGTCCCCCTTAGGTGAATTAGCAAAGAGGCATCATTTCAATATTTCATTTTCTCAGAGGAGAAAAAAAGCTGTACCCAATTATCATTTATCAGGAAATAACAAAAAGCATGGAATAATCTCAAAACACCTCGCCTTAGCATAAGGTACCAATTCCACCACAAAATCTATTTTCTCTCTCCCCTCTCCTCTGTTCTTCACTCACACATTTTTCCTCTGTTCCTTCTCCTGGTCATTCCTTTTGACCAGGTCCCCATCAAACCTTTTACAAGGATTATGCACAACTTGACACAAACTCGGTGAGGTGCAAAGAGATGCTATTTATGCTTCCATGTGATGATAAATGTTGTCTCTCACACATTTCTGTGACATTAGGAGATGACCTCGCTCCAAGGACCTACGTCTCTGAGCCTTGATTTCCTTGCATGTTTAAAAAAAGGGTTATTTATCCACCTAAATGGGATGGAGGGCCAAATGTAGAAAATGTATGTAAAGCTCAGCAAATGTTAGTTCCCCCCCTTTCCTGCCCTTCCCTTCTCTTCAATCTCTTAGAGAGCACGCTGCCAAAAATTATGGGAGGGAGACCTGCCACACAATACTATTAAACTAATTTAGCTCTAGTCTTTATTTATTCTACCTTTGCTTTCATATTAAGGAGATGTTATTGATCAGAGGAAATAACAAAAACAGGGGAAGGCAGACCACTGTTCAGCATTCTTGTTATGAGGGTAGAATGTTCACATGACATCTTTTAAAGCATCTCAATCAATTCAAGGTGTCCGACAGACAGGAAACAGCCGATGGCCTTCGTGTTATGACTGAGGTTATAAAATGTGCTGAGCTTGTGTCTGTAAAAGTTATTTGCCAACTTTCAATAAAGCATGTAGGTTGAGGTGTTTTTATTAGTAGTCATGACACCGTTTACACTCTCCTTCCATGTCTCTCCTAATTAAAAAATATGGGAGAAAGAAAATGTGCAGCCTACAATATGCCCTGAATATACCATTTCCCTAGAAGACTTCATTTTTCATTTCAATTTATTTTCTAAGTTTATGACTAGGTAAAACATTCACATGGTTCGCAAATTAAAAAATATCCAAAGTTTTACCTTCCTACTTTGTTTCTACTCTCTCAGTTCCTACTCTCCCCTTCTTACCAGGTAACCAGTTGTTAAATCAGATTCTTTCCAGACTTATTTTATGCAAATATAAGCAAATTTTAATATGTGTTCTTATATCTCCCTTGTCACATACATGCTTGCATGTTACACACATCATTCCAGACTTTGGGTTTTTCACTTTACAATGTGTCTTGAAATATTTCCATTATCAAAATATAAAGAATTCCCTCCTTCTTTTGTAGAACTGTAAGAATATGCCATAATTTACGAGTCCACTCCCTTATTAATGGACATTTTGCTGGCTTCCAAACTTCCACTACTATAAACAATGCTGCAATAAATAACCGTGTCATGGGTCACTTTTTACAGGCCATTTTATATACGGGTATAAATTCCTGGAAGTGAACATTGGAGATCAAAGGGTCTATGCATTTGCAATGTATTTAGATATTGAAAAATTCACCCTCATTAATAATTTCACCAACTAGTACTCTCACACAAGCAGAGGGCACATTTCCCAAAGCCTCATCAACAGAGTTTATTATCAGACTTCAATTTTTTTCAGGCATGATATATAAAAATACTATCTCAGTATATTTTTAAATTTGATTTCCTCTTTTATGGAGAAGCATCTTTTCATGTGTTTTAAAAACCATCTATATTTCATTTTTATGAGCAGTCTTTTTATATCTATTATTCATTTTTTTCTTGATTTGTAGGTACTGTCTCTATTGATTTGTAGAATTTCTTCAATTATTCTTTAATTTCTCCCATTAAATCTCTGTGTGTACTTTGTAGCAATGTGTCATTTGTGCTTGATAGTTAGTTTATGGTGTTTGTTTGCTTGTGTTTTTTACTTGCATAAGTTTTCTAAAAAACATATTTGAGTTTATGAATCATTTGTTATAGCTTCTGAATCTGGGTCATAATTAGAAAAGATTTTTCTGTTCTAAATGTCCAAGAAATTCTCCCACATGTACAGTTTTTATTCTAATGCATTTATTGTTTTTATTTTTACATTTGATCTTTAGAACATTTGGAATATATCCTAGTATATAGTGGGAAGTATGAATCTAACTTTCTTTCCAATGGCTACCCAGATAGCCCAAAACCATTGTTCATCTTTTTCCCATGAGAAACTGAATCTATTCTTCCATTGTTCTATTATGTTTGTGCAAGTATATGCAGTTAGGTTACTCAGAAATCCTTACTTATTTTTCTATAAGAACTTTAGAATTAGCTTGTCTAGTTTCAAACTATAAACAAATGGTCAAACAAGAAAACGTGTTGGGATTTTTAATAAGGTTATACCGAGTTCTTAAAATTAACGTAGAGTGAACTGACATCTTTACTCAATTTGTCTTTTGTGTCCTTTAACAGTGTTTCAAATTTCCTAACATATACCTTGCACATCCTTGTTACATTTATTCCTAGGGATATTATCTTTTTGGGAATTTTGTAAATAAAGAATTTTCTTATATCTTCTAACTGCTTAATGTCTGCGTGTATATATGGTTACTAATTTCGTGATAATATTTCACATCATTTGTGGTTAATTTTCCTGGTATACAGTCATATAATAGCATATTACTAGAATGGTAACTCTATAAACAAGGGACATTTTAGTCTTTTTCCACCAGTACCTAGAATATAGTATGGTCTCAATACTTCTTGAATGAATGAATAAATCTTCTCATAACCATGGCTTTATCTGCTCCTTTCTAATTTTTATGCTTTGATTTTCTTTCTCTTATCTTTTTGCTAATTAAATATAAAACTTAGTACTATGTAAAACGGTGGCTATAAACATCCCTGTCTGTTCCAGACATTACTGGGAATGCCCCCTTGTTTCTCATTAAGCAAGAGGCCAGATCTGGGTCTGATATACAAATGTACTTATCATATAAAGGAAACCACCTCACCCTAGTGAGATAATTTTATTTCAATCAAAACGATGTTAGGTTTCAGGATCCATGGAGATGATCATGTACTTTTTTCTCCTTAGATCAATTAATATGATAAATTATTTAAATAGATGTTTAATACTGAATTCAGGGAAGGAAGGCCTTGCATCCTAGAATAAACCCTATTGGATGATGATGAATAATTCTTTTAATGTGCAGCTAAGTCTGCCTGCAAATTTTTTCCCCATCAATATTAATAAGTACAATGGTCTCTAGTCTTATTTTTGTGTGAAATCTTTGTGAGACTTTGATATTAATGTTTTATTGCTACATTAAAAAACTGGATGGTTTTCTTAATTTTCTATGCTTTGGGATAGTTTAAAATAGCATTGGAATTTCCTGCTCTTTAAGAGTGTGTTAGAATTTTCTTCTGAGAGCATCTGAGCCTGGTACTTCTTTGCAGTTTAGCTCTTTGATTTACACACACACACACACACACACACACACACACACACGCACACACACAATGCAAATTATAGTTGGTAAATTATATTTTCCTAGAATAATTTACATTTTATCCAAGTTCTTATATTTTATTTTCAATGTTAATAGAAATATATCTTTTTTTATTTCCCTCCATGTCTGTGATTATTGACTATTAGGTTAATTATTGTGTTGTAAATTTATTCTTTTTTTTCTTAATTGGGTAATCTGACTTTCTATAAAACATTAAACAGATAAGGTACTTTTGGATTAATCTTCCAATCTACAGTGTTGCTAACTCAGTTCTCCCATTTATCTTTATTAATTTCTTCCTTTTGCTTACCATCATTTATTTTGTTGTCATTTTTCTAATGTTTATTAAGTAAGTGGTTAACTATATTTTTATATATACATGAGTTTTCATCTGGGCACGCCTTTGGTATGTATACAAATACACATACGTATGTGTGTATATATGTAATGCTTCCATCATCACTGTTTTCTAAATATTCTGAAATTTTATTATTACTTAAGAGTTGACTGAGAAAGCAAGAAGATTTCTGCTTTCTAGTATTATTAAATTGTGCCTACTTTTAAAACTTACTTCAGTTTTGTATATAATAAAAGGTGAAATTTTGTAAATATGTAATAGGCACTTGAAAAAGTATGGTCTATATTCAAAGTAGAGGGTTCTAAATGTACCTCTTAGATCTTCCTCATTAATTATGTTTTATTAGAATTTCTATATTCTGCTTTATATTTTATTCACTTGATTTGTCATGACCCAAAGATAAATTTAAATTTCTATTGTTTCTTTTTTCATTATTTTTTGAGTATATGGATACACTTATATTCAATGCATGTATATTTATAACTATTTTATCTTCATTGTGAAATGTATCCTTTAGCAATAAAAAGCTAACTCTTCATTTCATTTAATCCTTCCTGACCTTAATTCCGCTTTTCTATAAAAATAGAAACTCTACTTTCTATTACTTATATTTGCCGATATACTTTTACTCATAGTCTTATTTTCAATGTTTTTTAATCACTATATCTTATCTCTTATAAGCTATGTGACCCAAACCGGAATTATTTTTATTAGATGAGTCAAATCATTTACATGTATTAATATAATTGAAAAGTTTGTTTATAGTTCCCTCAATTATGGTATACTTTCTCTTTTGATAGTTAATTTTTAAAAATTTTACCAAATATGGTTTGTTTTATTTTCCTTCCTTTTTGTGGGTATTTTTTGTTTTAATGACTATTCATGTGATCATAATACTCTTCTGTTTGTTTTCAGTTAATAATAATTTCATATGAGCAATATTTCCTCTCCCTCTCCCACCCAACATTAGTCAATAATTTTATCTCTCTTAGAGTTTACTCTGGTGTTGTTAAATGTGCACAATTGTACTTCTATTACTTGATTTGGCTGCTTAAACTAATATGCTTGGACCACCTGCTACCAGAGATTAAGCATTAGTAAATTTACTCTACCTCTCACCTTCTTTCCCCTTCCCCTCTCAATTACTGTTGTATCATTTCTACATTGTGAGAGCACATAACATTTATGGCCTGCCCTGCCTGTTCTGTAGTCCTAACCCTCACATTTCTTTCTTAGTTCTAAAGTTTAAGTGTATTCAAAGCTCGCTAACATTCCCAGGTCATCTCTTGGTCAGCTGAAATTATGATAATAATTTCTCCAAAGGACTCATGGGAACA
The DNA here is from genome assembly GCF_054644295.1 of Miniopterus natalensis. NCBI lineage: Eukaryota > Metazoa > Chordata > Mammalia > Chiroptera > Miniopteridae > Miniopterus > Miniopterus natalensis. The sequence goes on from NC_142088.1 coordinate 43,551,988, forward strand.
ATTCCCCCAAATTTTTTCACTTTCAAATCTGTCGTTAGCCTTTACTCAGGAAAAACAATTTGCCTATATATAAAATTTTTAGTTCACATTTTCCTTGAAAATGCTGTTCTGTTGAATGTTGCCATATACAGAGGATTAAAGTCATGCTGATATTTTCCCCTAAATAACTGATGTGATTTTTGGTTTGTCTTATCAAAGAATTATTCTTTTGTTTTTCAAGTATAACAATTTTAATAATATAAGTCTTCGTGGTAGGTAACCTTCTTGGGTCAATTTTTATGACATTTTCATTAACATATTAAAATAAATCTCCATTTATTTTAAGATAATTTTCTTGAATTATATCTTTCAATATTTATTCTATTTTGCTTTTCCTTAAGGAATTTCAATTATGCAGATGCTGCATCTGTCTGGTGTATACATCTAATTATTTTTAGCTTTTTTTGTTTCATTTAATTCAGTTTTATTATTTCTACACCCATGTTTCTTGTTGAGTTTTCTGCAGTGTCTAGCATTTGCTGTGTTCTTTCCAATTTTGTCTTCATTTCTGTGATAGTTTTAGAACTTTCTTCCTGAACCTACCAGCTCACATTGCATCTCTTTCGTTCACCAACCATTTTTTTCTTTAAGTGTTGTATTTCTTTTTTGTAGTTTCCCTTCAAAGAGTTATTGCTTTTTTTAAATTTATGGTAAAATATTTTATCACAATTTTCATTTGCCCTGTGGCCTCATTTTTTCTAGTGACAATTTTCGTTGATAAGCATTGCTATACATTCTTTTCCTTGTCTTTGGTGCTGTGTGTGTTCCCTTTTTATTACTCATAATTGAGGGAGTTGGATTTTCTTGACTAGTTCCTAGCAGTATGAGGAGCAGGGAGAGTACTTTTGCAGTTTCACTGCCACCAAGGTAGACTAACTTCAGAGGACGTGCCATCCACATGGTTTCCTGTGTACTTCTTCCCCCTCTCTGAATTAAACTGAGTCCAGGAGGACATCTGCCAGCCTTGCTCACCAGTTCCTGTACCTAGTGTGGCAAACACTGTGGATACAGCTTTTGTCCTACCTTCAAGAACTGTCTTTTTTGCCGACTTTCCTGAAATCAACCCTCGCTGGGCCCTCCATCCATACTTCATGCTTTTCACTTCCTGCTATTTGGCTTCTGCTCAACCCCAACCATTGTTTGTTAGCTTTCATACATATTTTGAAGTCTAAAGAGAATGTATCTCTTAGTTTGTCAAAAGTAAAGTTATTTTTTTGAGTGTGTATATTTTTAGTATTGTTTTTTAATTCTATTTCACAGGGTATTTTTTTGTCTTTTTTAATATCTCCACAGAAAGAAATGAAAAAAGCTGACTTACAGAGACATTTTTATACCAGAAATACCTAGGTGAATTTTAAGAATCATAACCAGTACTGGGAGGGGAAAATGAAGTATAAAGGAAAAAAAGGTGGTAGGTATAAGAGGTAAATGAGGAAGAACAAATTATAGGAAGTTTTCCTATATATTTTAAAACAGTATAACATACCCAAGTGGATTGTAATATGATTTCTCTGGACCATTAAACCTGGTTTCATAGTTGACAGATATAGTCTTCTCTCAATGGTTCAAGGATTGAATTGATTAGAAAAGTGAGGCTATTGGAATATGGCAGGAGAATTCCCAAAAGATACATATATATGCATATATATATATATATATATATATATATACACACACACACACACACACACACATATATATAAACACACACACACACACACACACACACACACAGTATATATCCTTGACCTGGAACCATGGTCAAGGGCAGGATGCTGGATGATCACTCAGACACATACACATGTTCCAACCCTCCAAGTCCTGCTACTTCTATTCTGGTCACCCTATCACTTTCTCATATCACAAATTACACTGGAGAACTACAAAGAATTCAATGAAAAACAGCTACAACTTTTGCTGCATTTATAACATAAGGCTCTTGTTTTAATTATGTTAAAACTTCCAAAAGAATCACCTTGGAAACTAAGAGAATATGATCATTAAAATTAGCTACAGTCTCCAAAGCAGTTAACCTACCTGCAACTCCTCCTTTCATTACCTTTATAAAAGAAATTTCTCCAGTAATCGTAATAAACATAAAGCAAGGGAAATAAAATGTCCACGGCAGGATTTCTAAAGGGACGCATAGCATTTAGGGAGAAAAATCACTTTATTATACATTCAGAGCAGTTTGCAAGGAGAATAAAAATATGTTGTAATCACATTAAGAAGTGAACCTGAGCCTGGCCAGGTGTGGCTCAGCAGTTGAGCATCTACCTAGGATTTAGGAGACTGCGGTTCGATTTCCAGCCAGGTCACATGCCCGGGTTGCGGGCTTGGTCCCCAGCAGGGGCCGTGCAGAAGGCAGCCAATCAATGACTCTCATCATTGATGTTTCTCTCTCTCTCTCCCTCTCCCTTCCTCTCTCTGAAATCAATAAAGACATATTTCAAAAAAAAAAAAAAAAGTGAACCTGATACCTTCCTACACAACTGCATTTTTAGGGGTAGAAAGGTGTTTCACTGCAGTAAACTGATAGAGTAAGTAAAAATGCAAGGTTTTTCTTAGTACTTTCTTCCTTTAAAAACTGTAGGATGTGCCCCTTCAGGATAAACCTGGCTGTCTGAAACTACCAAAATTACTTTTCTTAAAATTCCATTCATTCTTCTCTCCTTCCTAGCAGAGACATAAAACAAAACAAAACAAAAAACACCTGGAGCTTCTTGTACTTTTCCAGGAAAAATACCATTTCTAAAAGGACAGTGGGAAAAACCCTAGAGAATCTTGGCAGGAACAAAGATCATAAAATAAACAAAAATGTTTGAATATTTGAATGAATATTATGAAGACAAGAGACAAATGATACGAATGGTTAGCAACGCAGATACCAAAAAAGGAATGAAATTTGCTGAACACTGTCAAATCCCATCTTAAATGCCTGAGTGATTCTCCCAGGAAAATGAAAGAGGGAACCATGTGTTACACAAACAAATTAACCATTTATCATATAAACACACAGTACTTCTCACAGAATGATACACTTCTGGTGTTTTCTACTTTTTTGTCCATGCAAGAGTAAGATACCAGAGACACATGGTGAGACTAAGATATTGGGATGGGGTAGTTTGCTTTAGTTTCTCATGGCTTTGGACCGAGGGTTTCTGACTTCTGCCTTTCTCCTCCGCTCTGTGTTCTTAGGGAGATAGCAGTTGGGGTGCAGGGCAATCTTTGTCTATCTCTTCTCCCTTCCTGCTCTCCTCTTCCCACTCCTAGTTTGGACCAGAGTGACTGTCTTGTCTCCTATTTTCTCCACAGTGAATCTATAACTTACCACTCTCCTGGCCCTCATTCTCCCTCCCTCCCTTCATGTTGCAACTCTTCTTGCCTTCAATTATTCCTTTTTTTCATACTTGCCTGTGTACCACAACGGCTAGAACATACAAACCTGGCTATAAGCAAATAAGCACATTTTTTCACATATACATTAATTACATTCCTCATCTCTACTCATTCGCCTCTACGAAGTCCCTGCCAATTGTTATGTGTACTGTTTCATGTCACATGAGATTAAAAGAGGCACAGAGTTAGATTAATCACTACCTAATTTATACTATTCTTCACAGACAAGCTTCTGAAATCAACTTGAGAGTAAACAAACAGGTCTCAAACGTGCCCCCATTTATTCGGCTCCTACCCATTTAGATCTAGTCACAGTGCCTGTGTGCTTTCTGAGAGCGCACTTCCCAGCATGAGGATAGGCAAAAGTTCATTCTGAAACCCAAGGGAGAATGGGATGAATGATTTCGCACTGAGAACTGTGGCCATGACAGTTCACGTCCCAGGAAAGGAGAGCCTTACCTTTGTGATTGCAGTGAAGACCTTCTCCAGAATGGCATTAGGCTGGGCAACCTGTGGTCCACTGGCCTGAATGTTGAGGGCTATCGCACATGGTTTGGCTACAAACCTAAAAAAAAAAAGTCATAAGTTATTCTTTCTATAGCTGTTCTTAATGTCACCAGTTACACATTACTCAATTTGTCCCAAAATAGCATTTTATAGGTGGACATTGACAACACTTAGATTTAACTGTTTTCTTCTTTAGTCCTTAGCTGTAACAGTAAAAAAAATAAAAAATAAAAAATCCTCTTAAAACTTGATCCTCAAGTTCTAATGAGACTGAACAACAGATAGGAAGACTATCAAATGACAAAATAAGCATATAAGTGAGATATATAAACAAAACAAAACATGATTTGGGAACAGCATAGTTTATAGCCTTTTTACTGACACTTGACATGTTACGTTTTTACTATGAGAAAGTATTTACTGGGCATCTGATTACACATGCAGAGAGTGTGCTTTTGATCGTCCCAGGCATAAAAATGACCATTTATGTTTCTATAATCCAAGTGTTCTATATTCAGCCCCAATTCTTTATGACTTCTTAAACTTTTCTGCTTTGCAGTTTTTGCTTCTTTCTCATAAGGAGCAATGAAGGATGTCAAACAGCATGGTGTCCCAGACAAATTGAAAAGCCTGAAATGACTGCGAGCATCAACTGCGCTGTTTTTATCCTAAACAAATGCCTATGTCAGGGATGGGAAGACAGCTTCAGTCCTGGCCATGTTTGATGTGTGAGCGAGGTACCAAAGGAGTGCAGGTGGAGGGCAGGGGGCCCCAAAGGTATGGTGATATGTGTCTAAAACTTTTTTAAAAAGAAAATGCAAATTTAAGAGCTGTTTTTGTACTAAATGTTCAAGAAATAAGGCTCTGTAAATGTTCCTTTTTATTGTGACATTTAACATTCTCTACTAATACAAAATAATACAATAATATAATATGAAAGTATCACCAAGATTCATTTAATGTTGGCCAAGGGCAGCAAGTGATAAATGTACAAAACAGATCAAGAGTAAATCTTAGCCCTGTTGGGCATGGCTCAGCAGTTGAGCATCGATCTAGGATCTGGAAGATCGAGGTTCGATCCCCAGTCGGGGGGCATGCAGGAGGCAGCCGATCAATGACTCTCTCATTGATGTTTCAACTCTCTCTGAAGTCAATAAAGATATTTAAAAAAAACAAAAGAGTAAATCTTAGTTAGATGAAGCACTTTTTAACAACAGTTGATGAGATTATAGAACAGTAAACAAAGAAGATATTTAAGAGTCAAGAAGTTCACTCATCAGAGTCTCTTCAAAAGCAACTTCCTCACCTTTGCTATCACCTTCCAGCAACTTACAAAAGCATTCAAAAAGGTTCTTTTAGTATCTACTGTGCTATACCATGTTGTACACCTCTCTCTTATCTCTTTTTAAGCTTCAAACTACTTTTTTAAAACTCTTTCTAAATTTTGAGAACTAATGAAATAGTATATTAAAGGGCATATCCCGTGATCACCAAACATTACACTTTGATAATCAAAATTATTAAATAAATATCATGCTTAGTAAACAGATTTTTAAAGCAATGTCCAAAGGTTAGGTGGTAATTGTCTCTACTACTATCCGGCTGTGGAGCCCTAGCTGCAGAAATTAATTTCTCTGTGCCTCAATATATTTATATGTAAAAAATTATAATAATTACATATGTATGTAAAGTGCGTGTGTATACAAACACATGTTTAAACATCATGTTAAACATTTAAAATATGTTAAAACATAATGTCACATAGTCTCTTTGTATAAAATCACTGACGTTAGCCACGTGCATGTTTTTGTATCATAGCATTTACACACCAAGGTTTTTCTGGGCCAATTAACCCATTCAGCTTTCAGCTACACTGTGCCAAGCCATGTGCATCCAACAAGTTCTAAAAGTACAAGTTCTAAAAGCAAAAAAAAGAGACCAGAAACCAAGATAGGCAACTGAAAACAACAAGGGTATCCTGTAGAGTAGCCTCTTGTCTCAGTTTGCACTCACAGTCTGCTTGTCCTTGCATTGCTATTAATGGCACCACCTTTACTGACAAAAGCAGTATTTGCTATATTGCCGCAATATTTTTTTTAAGTGTCCTCATTTGGACAATAAATTGTAGTGATGACCATCATCTTGCCATCAGGGCCCTTGCTCATCTATTCCTGGCCTTCTCTCAGGACCCAAAACTTTCCAGCTCCCCCATCCATCCTCCTGGCCATCGAGGGTGCTGTGCCCACCCTTAGCAGAGGATGATATGCCGCCCTTAGCTGGTATGGACATGTGTGGCCCTCACCCATGTGTGTGTGGTCTCCATGACGGCAGGAATGGCTTTAGTGAAAGTCCGCATCTCCGGAGCCTGGCACACAAACTCCTGCAATACTCCCTCTGCCAGGTGAGGCAGGATTATCATCAGCCCTACTCTGCAGAGAGGGACAGAGAGATCAGTGGCCTCTGCCGCCAGGGGAAGGGAAGCAGACGATGGCATATTTTTCTCCCGGGAAGGTCAATGTTATCATCAAATCCCTGTCCTGATTTACTGGCCAGGCTAAATCTCCAAATCTGAGGACTAGGGGGGAGAACAGAGGTATGAGGAGTGACAGACAAATTTAACAGAATCAGTTTAAAGACTGAAGCTCTTTACAGTGTAAATGGCTCATGTTGGAGATGGGCAATAAGTCGAACCACATGAATCCTTTAAAGGAAGTTACTATGTTATAGAGTATCTTTATGTATATGTGTGGCATACTGTAGGCACTCACCAAATATTTGATGGATGAATGAAGGACTAAATCAGCTAATTCAATGGTAGGTAGCCTTACTATCTTTTCTACAGAGGCTGTGCATTATAACTCCCCTGAATACCCACAGCTCCTCGGGGTCCTATTTGGCACTAGAAGCCATTTCTGAAATTCCCATTGTCCCTCTGAAGTCAAAGCTGCCCCAGGAACGAGCACTTGTGTGGGCTCCACCAACACCTCACCAGGCAATTTCTTTTCAATTTACCTAGCAAGATAGCCAACCACTTAATTTCCAAGATTTAAAAAATTTCATAACATAGGCAGAAAACATTAATTTCAAATCCCATATGAGAGGAAAAAAAAGATGTAACTTCTGTCTTCCTAATAGTACCCCAGATTATATGAAAATACAGAAATTTTGTGTTTATTCTCCAAAGAACTGGTGAATCACTGCTAGCATTTTTCTTTTCAGAGAGCACATCAGACACCACATAAAACCCAAGACATAACTACCTCCTGTCATGGTCCATTAGAGAAAAGCTGGATTTTTTTTCCCCCCAACACTGTTCTGAAGAATTCTCTTTCATAAGGGTTGTCTTAAAAGAGAGAAAGAAATGGAGGGGGTGGGGGAGGAGAGTGCCTACAAATATAATAGTTGAAAGGAAATAGGCATTTTCAAGCTCTGAAGATTACCTCTACCTGGAAATGCTCATCTAATTACTTTTTTATCAAAGGCAGCGACACCACCTTCAAAAGATCAAACATCCATAAAGTACTTTCATGTAGTAAAGCATACTATTTGAAAGTAAATAAAATAAGAATGCAAGCTTTGAAAAATACTAGTCTCAATTTAAAAGCAGAGAAAAAAATCTAAGACATTCCTACTTTTTATTTGTATTGAACCACATGTATTTCGAGTTTTAAACATGAGTTGGACATCTCTGCACAGTGTTGAGGTAAGCTCTGGGCTGTGGTGTGGCTACAGGTATAAGGAAACAGGAAATGATTCTTGCACTCACACACATTTACAACATGGGAAAGGAGATTAATAAAAAAATTAATGTCCACAGTATTAATGTCAGTTCTAATGACTTAATACTATGTAATCACCATACTGGGGAGCTTGGCCAGAGACTTTTAGTCCTTTCTAACTCTAGTATTTCCTACACTTTTCAAAATCATTGGAAGGCTGTGGTGGTAGATACAAACCTACAGATGATAAAATTGTATAGAATTAAATCACACACACACAAGTACAAGGCTAACAGGGGAAATCTGAGTAAGTCTAATAGAATGTAACCATGTCAATACCCTGGTTGTGATATTATACGACAGTTGTACAAAATGCTGCCACTGGGGGAAACTGGGTAAAAGGTACATGAACTCAAGTGTATTACTTCTCAAAACTGCATTTGATTAAAAAATAACAATAATTGGAAGGGGCATTCTGTTTTTGATATGAAGAAATGAGGTTCTAATATACTGAATTTTCATCTTTAAAAAACTCTATACAACCCCCACCCCCACCCACCCCCAAAAACACACACAAAACTACCTGAGGGCTTGGCCTCACCCAAGGATATTTTTTCCATTGTTTTTCAGAGAGAGTGGAAGGGAGAGCCAGAAAGAAAGAGTCAGAAAGAAGAGGTCAGTGAACTTAAAGATAGGTCAATATAGACTCTGCAATCTGAAAAAAGGAAAGAAAAACTAGAAAAATAAACAGACTGTGGGGACTTGCGGAACAATTTCAAACAGGCTAACATACAAGTAAGTGGCGTTCCAGGAGGAGAAAAGGAGGGGAAAAGGAGGTAGCCTGGGGAGAAGAAAATATTGGAGAACTAATAGTCTACAACTTTCCAAATCTGATAAAAGACATAAAGATACAGACTTAAGAAGCTCAAGGACTCTAAAAGAAAGAAGTTCAAAGAGAGGAAAACTTAGACACATCATAGTCAAACTGATGAAAACTAAGAGAAAATATTGAAAGTCACCAGACAAAAATGGTCGATTATAAACAAAGAACAATAATTTGAAAGACGAGGGGCTTCTTATCAGACGTAACGAAGGGTCAATGACAGTGAAACATCTTTAACGTGCTGGCAACAAACAAACAAACAAACAAACTGTGCCCCCAAAATTCTAAGTCCAGCAAGGATAGCTTCAAGTAATGAAGGTGAAAGGCAAACTAAGGGAGTTTTCCACCAGATTCCCACTTCGAGAAAACTAAAGGAAGTTCTTTGGGCTGAAAGGAAACAAAACCAAAGGGAACTTAAACCTTCCGGAACGGATGGAGAACATCAGAAATGGCAAATACACTGATAAATACAAAAGTGCTTGGAAGGTCCTTGAAAGGAATCACAACCAATTAATAATCGATGAAATACATCCAATAATGAGAAATAACATGTGCCCTAGCCCGGGCTGTACTGGAAAGAAACCTAAGTATGGACATTCAAGAAAGAAGGAACAGGGAGAAGGGACTGATTCGGTTCACTGCTTGCCTTCCAGCACTTCCATAGCCTCCAGCAGGCATCAGCAGTGGGGGCCATGGCTAGGGCCATAGTAAGCATTAAACTTTTTAAACTTACGAGAAAAGTATACATTGGATTTTGAAAGCTAATATGTGGGTGCATGTTTAGATCACATGTGTGCACATGCTCGAGTGAGTAGGCATGTGCATGACTGTATATTCTACAGTCTTATCTAAGATTAAACCGTTTCAAGAATACATATAGTGGAAAGAAACACAGGATGGAGATGGCAAACCTGGTATTTGTTAGCAGTTACTATGTGTCAAGTGCTTTGTGAAATAAACTTTTTTTAAGTCCAACAACAATCTTTGAAGTAAATATAAGTCCTATTTTACAGAAATGTAAACTAAATTTCAAAGAAAGTTAAGGGATCTGCTCAAGGTCTTAAAGCTTAAAGTAAATCACTTAGACAAGCTTCAGACTCAGTCAATCCTAGCACCATCTAGTCATAAAAACAGTATTTTCCTTTTCCCTAATATAATAAAAGGTAAGTTGATTGAAGAGGCGTTGTTAAAATATTTGTGATATGGTCATACGCTTTTACTCAGTCTTCCTACTTTTATAAATTTAATCTAAGGAAATCTATCAAACAAAACTTAAAAAGCCATAAACGTAAAGATTTTCATGCACCGGTATTTCTAACGGGGAGAAATGGTAAATAGCTTAATGATTCACTAACAAATGACTCACTGAGCACCTATGACACATCAGCCCTGCACTAAGTATTGGGGATCCAGCAGTGAATGAAATCCCTGCTTTTATGGAACGGATATTCTAGCAGGGGGAGATAAAAATAGAGTGATGCTATGCTGGAGGGTATTATGCTAACGGAAGCAAATCAGACAGACATGGACAAATACCATACAATGTCTCTTATATGCGGAATCTGAAAAATGAAATAAACGAACAAACAAAACAGAAACAGGCTCATAGATACAGAGAACAAACTGATGGTTGTCAGATGGGAAGGAGGTGGGGAGCTTGGTGAAAAATGTGAAGGGATTAAGAAGTACCAATTGGCAGTTACAAAATAATCACAGGGATGTAAAGTACAGCACAGGGAATATAGTCAATAATATTGTAATAATTGTGTGTGGTGCCAGATGGGTACTAGAATTATCGAGGGATCACTTCGTAAGTCATATAAATGTCTAACCACTATGCTGCACACCTGAAACTAATATAAAATAATATTGAATGACAACTGTAATTGAAAAAAAAATTCTTTTAATTAAAAATAAAATAAAGTGACATATGTTATGCCAGATAATGAAAAGTACTGTAGAGAAAAATTTAGTCTGTTAAAAAGGATGGGGTTGCAGTTTTTAATATTTAATAGACCGGTCAGGGAAGGGCACTAAAAAAGTGAGAAGAGTCCTGAAGGAGGTAAGGAAATAAACTAGAAAGAAAGTAGGGAAAGAATGTTCTGGAAAAAAACAGCAGCCACGGGCAAAGGCCCTGAAGAAGGAGTATGACTAAGACATCGAAGGCACATCCAGAAGGCCAAAGAGGCGAGAGCAGAGCCAGTAAGAGCGAGAGGAGGAGCTGGGGTCAGAGATGCCAGGCAGCCCCATCAGCGTGCCTTGTGGGTTATTTGAAGGACTTTGGTTTTTCTCCTGAGTGGGGCAGGAAGCTACTGAAGGACTCTGAGAAAATAACCTAAATGACTGATTTCTATTTTAACAGAATCACTGGCTCCTCTGCTGGGAACAGACTGAAGGGGAACAAGGATGGGAGCAGTGGGGCCAACAGGGAGGTTACTCTAGTTATCCAGCCACGAGATGACGGTGGCTCAGTGGGAGTGGTGTCATAGAGGGCATGAGGGCGATCAAAGCCTCAGACTATTTTGAGTTAGGCCATGGAATTCACTGGGCTGAACATGGGGTGAGAGAGGAATAAGGGATGTCGACGGTTTTTTGGCCAGAGCGCCTGAAATCAGGATGGAGTTAGGTTAGGGGATGGTAAATGTGAGGTTCGGCTTATTAGGCTATTAGGCTTATAAGTGGAGATGTCAAGTAGGCCACTGGATAGAGTATTCTGGGTACAGGAGAGGTCTGGACTAGATACACAGATCTGGAGTCATTAATATACAGGTGGCATATAAATCCATAAGACTAATGAAATCACCTAGGCAGTGAGTGTGAATAAATAAATGAGAGGAGATTCAAGAAATAAATCCTATGGTGACTCCAATGTTTAAATAAATTAGACCACAACTCCCATAAAATATTATATAGCTCCTAAAAGGATATTTACATAAACTACGGGGAGGGGGGAAGGCAAAGGAGGTTTCAGTTGTTCATATGGAAAATAATACAATCATTAATAAGTAATAATACAAGAATAAACTGTTTTGCATATTCATAAAATGTAAGAATAAACTGTTTCACATACAACTGTAAACCTCCTTTTGCCCAACCCGGTATATGAACCATTAAAATTTATAATACAATGGAATTTTTTTTTTAATTTTTTTTTTGTTTAAAATATTACAGATGTCCCTTTTTCTCCCCAATGACCCGTTCCCCACCCCCGTTCCTTCCCCCTCCCCAGTCCCTCTCCCCCCATTGTCCATGTCCTTGGGTTGTGCATATATGCTACAATGGAATTTTTAAAAGCATGCTATATATGAGAAAAGGAAAACTCCAACATAAAGCATGTGACAAAATAAAATCTGAAAAGTAAAATTAATATGTTTTAGCAGATGAATTTAGCATTGTACTTCTTTTGTGTTTCCTTTATTGTTGGGAAACAATAAAACCCAGGTGAAAAAAAAAGGTGGCGCACTTCATAAATATATAATGAACCTAGCAGTAAAAGAGAATTATGGACAGGGCCAATACAATTACAAATTGTACATAGTCCGTGCTCTCCAAGAGCTCAAGAAATGCTTCATTAACCATCAAAATTCTACTGAGTCTTCATTTTTGTGACTTCTGAGGATTTAAAAGTGGTGTACAGTATAGAATGTGTAACAGAAAGCAATCACCAGGAATGCCATCACCAAAGATAAACATTACTAACACCTGAGCATTGCCCTGCTACCTCCCCACTTCACACACTCTACTACATGTTTTTATACTTTGTTTACTGTGTTTTTATTAAACAAAACTGCATCACATTATATGTATTTAATAATCTGCTTAATTTTCCTATTGAGAATATTTTTCCCAGGAAATTACATATCCTGGTAAAACACAGTACTTAACGGTTACATCAACTTAGGTTGATCTTATTCTTTGCTGTTTTGAAGATTCTCAGGAACCAGCCGTTGGACCCTTTCTGACAGTACAAAACTGTGGTCAGGGGCTTGGGGGGAGGTAGAAGAGGGTGGAGTGGGGATAAATGGTGATGGAAGGAGACTTGACGTGGGGTGGTGAACGCACAATGCAATGTGCAGATGATGTACTGTAGAACTGTACACCTGAAACCTATATAATATTGTTAATCAACGTCACCCCAATAAATTCAATTACGGTAAGTGAGTAAGTCAGTCAGAGAAAGACAAATATCACATGATCTGACTAATACGTGGAATCTAATGAACAAAAGAAACTGATGAGCACTATGGAACCGGAAGCATGGACACAGGCAACAGACTGCCCGGTGCCTGAGGAGATGGGTGTGGGGCGGCTGGATAAAGAAGGTGAAGGGATTAGCTAAAGAACATGTATGCACACCCATGAATACAGTGAAATATGGCACCTTCATACAGTGGAGTTCCATAAGGTTGATAAAATGAGGTAGATTTGTTGTGCTTCAAGACACAGCAGTAAACATAAAATGCAAGAACAAGTATAATATCCCATTTGTATAGTTAGAAACACTTTTATCAGAAAGAATAGCAAAACATTGTTAATGGTGATAATCTTTTGGGGTTAAGAAGATTACATTTTATACCTTTCTGTGATGTTTTAAATCTGTACAGGTGTATACTTTGTATTTATTTGAAAGGTAAACAACATTTAAATACTTTCAATGCATATGTAATAACACGGAAAAATGCTCAGAAGCAAGAAGAGGTAAAGCATTATTTATATGATGCTTACTTATACATAAATTTCTGACATGTGAGGAACAGAATGAAGGGATAAAATGGACTTGCTGTAGTCAAGCTGCTATATTACTAAAATCAAGTAGACTGAGGCATGAGGAGTCGATTCTATTCCGGTTTTAACTAGCCTAGGAACTTAAGCATTTGAACTTCCCAGCTTTACATCAATGTTGGATACACATGAAACCCCAGATAACTCTCTGACGACCCCTGAAGGACTAAGGCACGAATGGTCACGAATCCAGGCTGCCTGGAATCCACGATGCAGACCACCAGTCATTCAGGGGATCACCATCTCAGACAAATCCAGAGAGTAAGAATGCAGAACTGATTCTTCTCAAAAATATACATTTTACTATAAGAGCTCTCAGCTTTTCGCTCTTCTTTAGGCCACTCTGGGTATTGCCTAATTGTGTTTCTGGTTTACAAACCCTAAGACCCTTGAATAAATCTTTACCATTTATTTCTAACCAAAGCCTCCTGATTTCATTGGTGCTCAGCTGACACATATAAAAGCTGAGTGTAAATACTAAAAGATTCACCATGCCTATTGCCAAGCAATAGGGTTGAGGCTTACTTTTACATACTTTTTTATGCTTTTCCATATATTTCAACATCTTAAAATGAGACTGTAAATTTTTAATGCCAAAAATAATAAATATCTTTAAAAATAGAAATGAACAGGATAATCTCTGTGCCTGGTAAAATTCAAAACCTCAAAGGACACACAGATCGAACATGGAAAACCTGAGACACCCGCATTTCAGCTAATTCCATGGAGCTCTTTGAGCAAAAGATTTCACTGTGACTGAGGCAAGGGAGAGATTAGTAAAGGCAACAAAAATAAAATTCCATTTTAGTACCTTGTCAAGTGAAGAAAAGGGTGAGATTCAAGTCAATGGGAGCACCGAGTGACAAGAAACTATAACGAAATCACGTCAAGAAAAATGTTGCCAACATTAATAAACAGCCTAAGAATTCTGAGATGCTTCTGCTTGTGCCTGGAGAGAGACGCCACAGAACTTCTCTATTTCCTTACCTGTAAAATGAAAATCATAATTACACTGTCTCATGCTGAAAAATATTTCTAAATCATGGGCCTCTTGAGACCAGTTGAAAAGGGATAAAATAGGGGAACATGGTGTGCAGGCTGGTGTGCAGGCAGAAGATAGTACTCTTCTTAGGACAAAATATGGATTTTTTCCAGGTAGAATCACATAGTAGAAAGAAGCATTCCTCTAAAGCAAACCAATATACCAAGTGAATCTTCTCTGAGCTTGCAGTTTTGGAAAACTATTTAATATTTCTGAACTCTAGTTACCACAATTATAAAATGGAGACAATAAAACCTACCTTGCAAATTCTGTGTGAGCATTGACAGAATGAATATAAACCTCACACCACGGTGTTCAGCATCTGGAAAGTATTCCGTAAGTGCTGGCTAGTCTTAAATTTTTATTACAAGAAGCATCCATTTCACACACTAGGAAGACTTCTAGTCTGTGCTGGTCAGAAACTCAAAGAGGGAAGTTTGTTATGTGGTAGGCAGTTAGACAGACATGAGCAGAGCAAGGACAGTGAGGGGGGTACAAGAGATCACCAGGTTAGAAAGTTCCGGGGGCCAAGCAAAGGGCAAAACTGGGAAAACAAGGACCTTGCCCCCAGGGTAACCTTTCCTCCCCTAGCATATGGATGGTCATGCAGTTTAGACCTGCCCTGGTCTTGAGGTTCGGACCCTCCCCTGACCTTTACTACCCTAGTCATGCAGATTAGACCCCTGAGGGGGAAAGAACAAGGGGGCCAGAGAATAGCCCTTAAGCATTAAACCCCCCAAAGATGAGGTTCTGACCCATATCAAACACATCTAGGCCTCAGTTGTGTTTCAGCTCCAGGCCCAGAAAAGCAACAAAACCAGATAAGCAACACTACTGCTGACATCGGGACCAGGTGCATTGACTAATATATATATAATAACCCCCTGTCCTGGCACCAACTAATCAGTAGAGACCACAACCCTGAAAGGACACACCTGGAAAGCTGATGAATGTTCTATTGGGATCCTACCCTGAGACCTTCAGATAAATACCTTCAAGAGGAAGACCCAGTGAGGCTCTCTCTATAGAGCACACCGAGCCTTCCCCCACCCTCTTTCCTCCAGGCGTGTTTTCCTTGCCCCTCTCTCTTTTGAGCTCCAAGGGCCCTTCTTTTGCCTCTGTGACTTGTTCCCTGAGCCCACACAGCTCAGCTGGCTCATTTCCTCCAGGGCTCTCTTCTACCTCTGTGACTTTCCAAATAAACTTTCTCTTACAGTTTTTGAGTCTAGGCTCTGAATTCTTTCTTAGCCAGAACTCAAGTACCTAGCTGCTAAACTGAGGTCTGACCTGACTCCACTTGTCAAACACCTGGTGCCGTTTTGCCACCAACAGTTATGGGAAGAACATAAGAAAGGCAAAAACTCATGAAAGAGCCAGAAACTTGAAAGCTTATGTTGCTTGGTCCAGCCTCTTTCTTCCAAGCCAGATTTTTTTTCCTTAGAGAGATCATTCAAAAACTTCCTTTGGGCATGAAACCTCCTTGTACTTTCCTTTGCAATTTCTTGTGAATCTATTATTTCAATGTAAAAAAAAAATCTTCCCCCTGGAATCTTATTTTAGTTTTTTAGCACACTTGACTCAAAATATTCTTCCTGCAACATTCTTTTTTGCTGAAATGTAAACCCATTTCTCTTTCTTCAACCCTTTGGAGAGATGGTTCAGTCAATAACCTCCTCAAATATTTGAAAGTGCTGATCAAGTCATCCTGTGCTCTTCTCTCTTCAAGAATAAACAGTCTGGATCCTAAAAACCTTTCTGCACCCATCGTTTTCTTTCCTAACTTTAAATTTTTAATTTTTAGTATTTTAAGAAGTATTTTCCAAAACTAACTTTATTCTTTTCTTTAAGGAAATGGTAGAAACCCTTAGACAATAGTTGTTTTTAGTAATAAATAATCATTGGCCGATACTCTGTTGTTGTTTGTTGTTTAAAAAAAAATTCACAAGTAGCTTTCTAAGAATTACAGCTACATCATAAATAGCTGTAGTAAAGAGAGCTGTCAGTCTAAGTCCACTCCAACTTTATCAGAGGTGCAGATCAGAGACCGAAGGCCACCAAGTGCCACACACTGAGAGCTAAGATCCTTGGAAAGCACAGGCTGACCCAAGACATGTCAAAACTGTCTGCTTGCTATGCATTTCCAGGATTCTGAAAAAAAAAACACCACCACAAAAAGCTCTAGACTTGCAATATTTCACCGTGAGTTTATTTCAACTCTTTGAGAAACCAGAATCTAGCCGTTAAAGTTTATAAAATTCTAAGAAAGTGCATCTTTATTTTAACAATGAAAAATATGCCCCCTGCATTTTGCATAAAATAAGATATAAAAGGTATTAAAGATATTTATAAGAAGAAAAACTGTATAGCATATATTTACATACGAAAAATACCCTTGCAGTTGAGAACGTCTTTAAGACATTACCACTAGGAGTAAGCTGATTTTTTTTCATAGCATCATGATGCTAAAAGTTAGATCTGGGAGAGTTCCAAGCTTTCTAGTAATGCACTAATCCTTTAATTCCATTACATTTCACATGCACTTTCACACTTTATCTCAGTCAATCTTCAAAACGTCCCCAAGGGATAGCAAACAGATTTTATTATCACTGTTTTACAAAAGAGGAAAATAATTCATTCAATGTTTCAGTGACTTGAACTAAAAACTAAGGGGTAGAGGTACATGTTCACAACCCCTGTCATTCTACTCCAAGAACTGCACTCTCCCAATACTTGGCACATGCTCGTGGACCTGTAAACATCTCTTTGGGTCTAGATATCAGTACCACAAGCATCGTCCACCATACCTCAAAACCACAAAATTTGGTCATAAATGAACAATGCTGCTTTTACTCCTGGTCCACCACGGAAGACTTCTGGCATGTGTACAAGTAAATGGGAATAGTGCCCTTTAGTTTGATGGTGGATTACTAATAACACGATGACTTTATGAAATTTCAAAACAGAGTCAGCAATCCATGAAGGTTTTCATTTAAGCATATGATCTGCCAATATACTAAAAATTTCCCCCAGAAAAATTTAAAAACCTAACACCAATTAACTATCATGTGCCTGTTTCACAAGCAAATGTGACTGAAAACAGACAGAATGAAACAGAATGAAGGAAGCGTCCTTCACATACGGACAGGAATTGAGGATAATTAGGAAAGCAGAATCAGTTTTGTCTGCTATAAAATGGTAGAAGCTGGATGATGGCATATATGTGATGCACTGAGCACAATGCAGGGACAGAGCAGGTCCTTGGGGACCATCTCCATCCCCCCCTCACAGTCCCAGCCCATTATCACTTAAAGATTCCTAAGGTCTCTGCAAACCACTTCACATAGGCAGAGATTGAGTCTAGTGAGAGTACTGTGCTCTTTATTCGGCCATCATAATAGTTTACTTTAATTCCAGGCCTTCTACTTTTTATAAGTACTTACTCAATCTCTGAACTTCATTTGACTTCATAATTAGCGTTACCTAACAGTTAAAAGGGGAGGAAACAGAGGCCCAGAGTGAGTCTTGTTCCCAAACCTAGAGGCAAAACTGATCCTTATACAGTTTCTCTTCTTTGGTTGCTATTTCCTGTTCTCTCATATGGGACATGCTCTCCCAGGATTGACTTGTGAAACTGTGAACTTAACAAATTTGTTTGCAAAGGATTTGTTTGCAGATCCTACAAGTTTTTCTACGACTTCTGCCCAACTAACTCCCTATGTCAGCAACCGGCAGCGCGTGTCTCGGGTGGTGTGTTTTCCCATCACACTGCATCATGGCTTAGACGTTTTCTCTGAGTGTGGATCCACGACGTGAGGATCTCGCCAGGAAAACAGAAACCATGAGTTATTTTTAACAGAGAGAATTCAACAGAAGGACCTACTTAAATTGGCAGAGGAGTATTAAAAACATAAAGGTAACCCTGAGATGTCACAGAGAAAGTCCTAGGTAGAGGCGAGGGAACAGAGAATAGAGGTTAGGGAGGTATCCCCAAAGAGCTGGACCTAGGCCCCTAAGGAGTGGGTGGGGGCTGTGCTAGGGAAAGTCTGAAACCAGAATCAATTGCTGAAAACAAACCACCTCTGTTAAGATGACACTTTCAGGAAACAGGTCAACAGGAAAAGCATGTCTGGCCTCCTTCGTCCAGCCTCCCTCCTCCAGCATGTAGGCCCCCTCTACCACCCCATATTGGCAGAAACCATGGGGAAAGTGGCTTTTAGGGCCTCGGTCCCAATGCCACAAACAGAATTAGAAGGGTGGCTTTGTAGCTGAGAGCAGATGGCTCAATGGCCAGCAGAGCATTCCTCCCATGTTCTGAATCTTCACTCTGGGGTTGCTCCTGCCAGCGGGGCGTCCGTCTTCATCTGACTGTTGCAGCACAGAAAACAGTTTGTTAGTGGAGGCTGGATAAGAAACTGAAGAGATACTGATCAGCCAGGACACTTATTTTCTCCCTCTCCCATTCAAAATCTTCTGCTGTCATGCCCCTGGTATGTGATGTGGGACCATCTGCATTCCAAAGAATCTGCTACTTATTTCAGGAAGCCTGGGCACATAAAAAGAAGCTAAGAGGCTTTGGAGATAGGCCATCCTGGGTTCAAATCAATCCTGATTTGACCACTTATGTACTAGCTGTGAGATACTACCCCAATTGTTTCACCACCCTGAGTCAGTTCTCTTGTGATGCAGTTACACCACCTGGACCATATGGCTTTTGTAAGAATTAAATGAAACACGGATGTAAAGTCTCACCGTCCCTGATGGTTCTTTAGCCCTGTTACTCGTGCCACAGACACGGAGCACCAGCTGCTTTCCTTCCCTTTGTATGAGAAAAATAACGTATCCAAAGGTTAATCAGCTTCTCTTTCTTGAGATCATCTTGTACTTCCAGTTGGTCTAAGAACTGCTAGTGATTCTACGAGAATATCCCCTTAATGACAGAAAACCTAACCTAAAAAGAGATACAGACTAATGAGATTAAAATCAAAGCTCAAATGAGAGGCAAAGAGACAACTCCGAAGGCAGCACAGAAAAACACAGCTTACTCACAGGGAGAAAGTAGGAGAAAACAGAATAAAATACACACTTGGCTCTTGGTAGGAAACATGCATTTTTTTAATGCAACTTTGTATTATCCAAGCAATGGATATAGATTCATGTTATTTTTTAAAAGATGAGTAACCTCTTGATTTACTGTACTCTTTCCATGGCCACAGCCCCAGTGGCATCATTAGAAAGCACAGTGAGTGGACATGATGGGATTAAACCCTCAAAATTCTTCGATGGGGGCATTTATGAGAAATAACCAAATCTGCAAGTAAACATCAGAACTCAATTGAAGGAAAGAACATGAAAGTTGTTTCCATTCAAAGCTCTGTAGTAGATTCAGTGAGGCATTTTCCTCATGGGCAAAAGCTTACAGAGTGAGTTAAATGAGGTCTTATTTAAAGGCCTGAAGCTCGGCCAGGCGTGGCTCAGCGATTGAGCATCGACCTAGGACCCAGGATATCACGATTCGATTCCGAATCAGGGCACATACCTGGGTTGTGGGCTCAATCCCCAGTCAGGGGCGTGCAGGAGGCAGCCGATCAATAACCACTCTCTCATCATTGATGTTTCTATCTCTCTCCCCCTCTATCTTCCTCTCTGAAATCTATAAAGATATATTAAAAAAATAAATAAATAAAAAATAAAGACCTGCAGAGAAGGGTCATAAAAATGTTAGTAATTATGGTGTGATAATTGTAAGACAAGTTTTTTTTACCATGAAAAAAGAATTTTTTAAAAAAGTCAACTTTTCCTTTGTCACCTTTGGGGATTTACAAAATAAAATGATTTCACAGGAGCTCAGAGTTATATCCTCTGGTCTCACTGCCCAGTGGATGTTTAAATTTCTTCAGGCCTCACCATCCCTGATGGTTCATTAGCCCTGTTACTCACACCACAGACCAGGAGCGTCGGCATCATCCAGAGACATCAAAAATGCAGAATGTCAGGCCTGAACCAACTGAATCATTTTTGTGTTTATAAAATTCTCCAAATGATTCCTATGCACAAATGATTTCTAGTTTTATAAGCATGTTTTAGCTCTGAAATTGTGGTCCCCAGACCAGCAGCCGAATCACCTGAAAAGTCATTAGAAATGCAATTTCTCAGGCCCCACCCAGCACTACTAAATCAACAATTCTGGGGGTGGGGTACAGCAGTCTGGGTCTGAACAAGCTCTCCAGGCAATTCTGACTCACGCTGATGCTGGAGAATCATGGCATTAGCCTAGACTTGAACAGACTGGTCTTGAAGGAATGAACACGGAATTCTCTTACACCCACAGCAGCCTACTTCACCTATGGGCAGCACTTTCAGAAAATTCTTCCTTAGCTATGAGCCCAGGTGCCTCCCCATAACTCTACCAACTGGGCCTTTCCTATCAAGAGGTATGAAGACAACAAATCTCAACCTTTTATCCACATGACAGTTCTACAACATGCAAAACCAGCTGTGAAGTTATGAATCTCCTTTTCTTCTGATAAAATGTCTACATAGATAAAGACATAGAGAGACAGATACAGCAGAGATATATATACATAAAAATAATACAGTAAAATATGTTAATATTCTATAAAAACATTCTACAATTAATTTTGTAGGTTGTGATAAAGGCAATGCAACTATATTAATCTTTCTCACAGAGAAATGCATAAAATATGTAATATATACATATTACACATACATAAAATCTCATATTAAATCAGAAAAGAGTAAAGCCATCATCTTTCTCATCCTAAAATCAAATGTCAACAATGAGGAGCCACATTAACACTAACTTTTTGGCAGCCCCCTCACTCACTGGACTTACTGTCAATCCAATCCCCTGAATATAAAAAAATAGCATTATTTTTTATCTTTTTATTGCATAGGTTTTTGGGGTTTTTTTCCCCCCTCTGCAAATACCAGCCTTTGAAAGACCACTTGGGTCTCTCAAGTCTTTCTCCACCTGAGTATCCAGTCTTGCTTGTTTGACCACAGTATAGAGCACCGTTGGACAGTTTGGATGGAGAAGTTAAAGACTAAGACAGCTTTTTTCACAAACACCACTTCTTTTCATTAATTTCTTTCCATACAGACAAATTAGTTCAATGACTGCTCTAACTGTACCAAAAATAACCTGGTAGGGTTTATTAAACATCATTCAAAATGCAGCTAATGTAGACCACCAGCATTAGAAGCCCGCTACGGTTCATTAAACTTCTTGTTATTATCACATCACATTGAGAAAATTGGACCTGTGACTCGAGATCCTTTCACCTAAAAAATACTACCTGCACCTGCAGATTACAAACAACAGACCTCAGAAACACACAGGAGTTCAAAGTTCGATTCTAAATACAGTCGGGGGTGGCCCTTGAATAAGTGGAGCACTGAGGAGAGAAACGTGAGCACCTTCACCCACCAAGGTCGCCTGTCTGGAGAAACGCCCACTACTGCACTTGGCACATAACCAGCAGGCAATGGGAACACGTGCAGTTAGGCTTTCACTCACCTGCTGCTGTCTAATGCAGTGACGCAGCAGCCACCACAGCAAACACTTGCCACTATTATCACTGATAATTCTCCTGGGACACGCGCTATACAAACCCAAGGCCTTCGGCTTTGCAGATGTCTAAAGGCTCTTGTCAGCACCTGTTGAAAACTTCAGTGCCCATATCAGATGTTACCTTTCCCAAGGTGCTGTAACAGGGTGGTGTTTGCAGCTCTGTTCTTACTCCACAGATCACCTGTCTCCTCCCCACCACCAGGTGGGGAGATCCTCAGTGACCAGGGCTCACTCACTCTCTTCTCCAAAAGCCTGGCAGGTGCCGCCATGGCACCCAGCGTTGGTCTCCCACCTACGCCTTCTTTCTTGCAAACAAAACACCTCATTTATTTGGAAAGGCTACTTATCAATTATAACTGATTTTGGACAATCATGAAAGTCAGATTCTTATTCTCCAAACATCTACTTTATTTCCCTCACAGCTGCTGGGAGTGTGGAGGTGACAAAAAATTTTTCCTCCTTGACAAAGGAACGGGTTGTTATTGTTGTTTTCATTCAGCCTCTTTCTTCCTTCCTTGTTGTAAAAAAGCAGTGTTTGGAGCAATGGCAGCCATACTGGGATCAAGAGGTGCCAAGCTTAAAGACAAAACTCAAGAGGGGCACAGCAGAAAGGTAGAAAGAGCTGGGTCTCTCCTGCCTTTGTAAAGCTACTGCATCCAAACTATGTTCCACCAACCTATGTTCCAATGGCTTTTTCATTTAGCCAATGCCAATGAGGTATTGTTACTTATACCCATAGCTGGCATGTAAAAAAATGCTTGAATATTTATTAAGATGTATTTAATTGAGTTTAATTCATTCATTCAAGTAGTTAGAAAATACACAAAAGCTCTTGGTAGCTCACTCCTACCATTTTCTCCTACTTTATTCAAAATTTTACCCATATTACAGGGGTAAGCCTCTTCCTAGCTGCCACTGAATGCTCCCACATTCAGCAGACTAATAAACTTATTTTTTAAAATAACAAGGAAATGTTTGCTCAGGAGAGATTAGACTCACAGTAACAAATAGAAAAAAAATTTAATGAACAGTTCTAAATGATACCTGCTTTAAAAGATACTTTATGAATTTCAGAGTAGCCAATCCTTTGCCCTAAATCAAGTAGCTGGACTGTATCAGAAATCCCACAAAAACCTGTTCCTGCATCCAGCTCTCTGCCACCTGTGCTCATTACATAGATCACAAAATCTGAGATAACTGCCACAGGTTTGTGGCTCCTCTTCAGTACTCGTGACCAAGGCTACACAACTGTGTCAGCACACAGAGGTGCAAATTTTTTAATTTGATGACAAGAATCCAAACCAGGGAAAGTCACACACAAAAAAACCATCATCACAATAAATTCTCCAACTGTGTTCTCAAATGAATCACTGCCCAGCACAGGAACCTCAAAGATGCACTTGCTCAAACTGGCTTTTGTTGAAGGAGCTGGGAAGGCAGGAACAACCTCTATATGCCTCATTTTTAACTTTGGAAAAATTGCTTCTAATATATTATAAACTTCTATTTCCCCTCAAAGAAAATTAGGCTCAGTGGAGCTCCTTAGGGTCCAAAGGTTTCGGAAGGTTATTCCATTCCTAATTGAGATGTTTCTGTTGTTTCTGTCAGAGATGAGCGATCCCTTGGCTCCCAGAGCTTGGAAACCTTCCACGGGGAAGCTTCCAAGCTGCAAGCACAATTTTTTTCAAATTCTGGTCATACTAATGTCATTTATTAGTTTAACATGACAACATCTCATCTTTCACCCCTGACTCAGTGAGAAGAACCCAAGACACTGTCTGGAAGTTCCTCATTTCAAATGCATCTAAGAAGTCCCATTAGCAATTTTCTGGAACTGCCCCTTGAAGTTCTGTTACTATCACCCACTCTTCCACCTCCCCCCTCTTTTTCCTCCCCCTCCCCCCCAGCTGGTACTTGACAGTCTTCAGAGCCACTAGGCACTCCTTATCTCTCAGGATCCTTCTGACAAATCTATCAGGCCTATGAGGTAGTCATTAGAGAAGAGAAAGTATGGCTCAATTCTGAACCAGTCGATGGGCATAAAATAAGGGCTTCGGTTTCCCCACTGGCCCATACTGACTGTTAGATTGGCACATTCACTTGTAAACTACCAGTCTGTCCGGCTTTATTAGCATCTAGGCTGGTCCCTGATCCCAGCTTAGGAAACCATCTGGATCTCCTCGGCTGCTTTCCAATGTTATAACTGTATAGCCTTGTCATTCTTAAATTTTGTTTACCAGATCGGATTTATTTCCCTGAAGAGTTAAGCTCAAGCCAATTCTGTCAAACTTGATTTAGTAATCAAATGAAAATAGAAATCTTATATCTATTGGAAATAGAAAATAGTATTTTAATGCTTTTCATAAACATGAGCAAACAAATTGTATTCATATAGCAGAAAGAAAAAGATTTTGGAAAACTTCCCAAAATGTATCTACGGTATGTCATTAAAAGTGGATCATAAATATCTATTTATTTTTTTAAATTTAAGACCATATCCCTTTGAAAAGAAACCTTCCCACTTCCCTATATATTTTTCTCCATGTGGCGGGGTATTGCCAAGACTCTGTGGTTTATGACGTGTGGTCACTAAGACTATTTGAAAAATGTGACTAAGGCCAGCATTCCAGTAAATATCAACCAGCACCAAAGCATTAACCCCTAGTTATGATGTACATAGAATCACTGTTTAATCAGTTAACATCTTCTGCAGTGGTCCCGACACTGCTTGGCATCACAACCTCCTGGAGCATTTTCCAGCACACTGATGTCTCAGTGGCACTGGGGCTGGGCATTAGCTTTGTCAAGAGCTCCCTGAGGACCTCTAATATGCCACCAGAGTTGGGAACGGACTGGGGCGGGGCAGGGGCAAGGGGGACTACAGCATTTGAGAGAGAAGTCGGTCTTGGAAGAGAATACCAACAGTCAGCCTCAGAAGACACTCCCTTCCACAGACCAAAAAAAAAGAAACTCAGAAAGACATCAGTTCTGCAGGGAGATAAACTGATTGCTTTTCCACATGTCAGTGCTTAGTGGGGCTGCAAAGAGACTAAGTGGTCAAAGGCCCTAGAGATGCAGTAAAAGGAACATTGGGCAGATGAGCATTGGTTAAAACCTGGGGATTACATCACACAGCTTGGAGAGAGCTCTGGTTGCACAGATTTGCGTCATAAAAGGGAGTAGGAGGGGGGAGGCCACATGCAGGAAGAGAAAGAGACACATACACATAGAAACACATCCTTACTCCAAATACAAATTATGTAATAAGTCACTTAAGCGTTCACTATGAAATGTTCAGAAACCCCACAGGTTTTAAGAATCATTTCTCACATACAGGCAAAGCTGTTTTTATATTCTTGGAGGGAGCGTTTTAATAATGATCTTACTCTAAAATTATGTCAGCCGTAATTTCAGAAGATAACTGTGGCCCATGCTACTGTTAAGAAGGGGGACCAAAGAAGTGTCCCCACCCTCCAGGAGCTGACTGTACTGCAGCTCCAAACCACCCCAGGTGACGCCGTAGGTCACGGAGCAGAGCAGCCCTGCGGGACCGCACAGAGGGCAGCCACAGCTGAGCTTTCAGAGCTGGGCCCTACACGAGGTTCCCAACGGGCAGGAAGTCGGAGATGACAACATGAGCAACAGCGACGACGTTACGACACGTCCTGCAGTGTCCTTTAAAGTGGTGATGTGTTCTTAAGGCAAAAAGCAAAATCATTCTCGGCAGGATTATTTAGAAGAATCATCTCTCCGCCGTGTCATCACAGTACACTATGGTGCCACTTCAGTGCGTTGGGGGCATGCATCTTAATTTTCTTTAGTTTAAAAGGCATTTATGGCTATACTATTTCATATATCCTGCCAAATAAAAAATGGAAAGAACACTTATCCCCCAAAATTTTACAGGTTATCTTCCAACAGAAAAGCAAGAAGGGAGTAACCTCTTACATTCCCACAATATCTATGGGTTTTTGAAATTAATCCCAGTTCCAAGGAAAATTCCTGCAGGATCTTTAATAGCAAAAAATAAAAATAAATATCTATGTTTCTTCCTTTCCATGGAAGTTGAGGCTATTTTTACCCTAAGAGCCAAAAACAAGAGGTAGTAAAGACCTCACCATCTTCCTTAAAACTGTAGCTAGAGCTTTACTTCCACAAGTACCACTCCCACCCACTCGTATTTATAAGCATGTCCCAACCTTGAAGGATCCTCCTGAGTTTGGCCTTTAGTAGGAAAAGAAAGTGACTGAACAAGGGGCCCAGTTCTGGCTCCTTTGGACTTATATGAGAAGCTTCCTTTTCCCCCCGATCATAAGGTTTCCAGAGTTCAAACAACCGTATCAAACATTAAAGCTCATTAGCCAACAGTAATGAGAGAGGCAGAAAGAGCCCATGTTTGCACTCTATCTTTTCCTTCTCTTTGAGGACAAATTACTGTATTCTGATAGACCGGAGATCAAGGGTACGAAGATAAAAGAAGCCAGAATTCAATTAAAAAATTGAACTTCATCAGGATTTGCTCAGAAATAAAATGAGCTGTTAGGACACGGGAGAGGCAGGATGTATAAAGGTGAAAGACAAGTATGAGCTTCATAGGTGGGCAGAGTTGTCTCTGAGTCCCAGCTCCTTCCAGTATATGGTCATATATCAAATAACAACATAAATCTTACTTTATTTCTAAAATGGAAACAGCTCTGGGCCAGGCACTCCTAAGCTCCTTACACATACTCACTCATGTAATCCTCAAAACAACCCTAAAAGGTAGATGGATATAGATGGATACTCATTTCACCAATGAGGAAACTGAGGCACAAAGAGATTAAATAACCTATGTGCCAAAGTCACATGGCAAACAAACATGGAGCTGAGATTCATTTAGATGGTCTTGCTCCAGAGTCTGTTCCTTTAATTGCTACACAGTTGCTCTATAAGGCTATTAGAAGATCAAATGAAATACTGTGCACAGCACTTGAACTGACACATAGTCACTCAAAAATGTAGCTGCTATTGCAGTTAATTATTACTGACACAAAAATAACAATGTTGTTTATTATAATATTATATAGTATATACAATTATATTATGATTATTAAGCTGCCTGATGTTAACACATTTGTGCAGAAGCTGGATGTCTCTCCTGAGCAATCTAAAATTCTTTTCCGTTCTGTGACTATTCCTTACTGGGTCAGTCTGGTACTTTGAACTTAGACCTATAGTCTTCCCACGGGCCGGGCCCCAAAACCCCATTACCATCTGGCAGATCTCTAGCCAAAGAAAATGTAGGTGGTTCTCAATATTCTGGAAAATTACACCTGCAAGAAGGAGACAAAACTATTCAAAACGGAAGACTTGACCCACTGTTTAAAATTTCAAGATGCAGCTTAAACTGTCAATACAAAACTTTACTCGATTCCGAAGTTCCATCTCCTCTTGGAGACTGTCTAACAAAAACTCTGAGTTCTTTATTTCCTTTCTGTGATTTTTACATTGCAAGAGACAGACATCTCTAGGAGCTGGTGTTCTCCAAAAAAGTAACCAGAGACAGGACCTCTGAAAGGTAAAGAGTAATGTCAGCTATGTTAAAATTTCTCCAACAAAATTGCCTCATTACAGATTCTCTTCTTGGCACAACTTGTACTTTTAAAAATAGTAGCCCGATTTCACAAGCAAGTTGGAATCTACTGATCCTCACTTCTAACATCCTGCATTCCTCCTGCTGCTAGTAATGCTCAAAGTATGTCTCTCAAAATTACTTGTCAAGCTGTCCTTTTAACAGGGCCAATTAGTACTTTCCTCCTGAGACAAAAGCATGAGAACCAGAAGCCGTGGGAACTGAGGGCATCAGTATATTACTGCATGTTTAGCAATGAACTCAGAGTGGTCGCCACTTTCGTCCTCAATTCTCTCTCCCCATGATAATTAGAATTCTAATGCTTTAAAAGATGTCAGTGCAGGACAATCTGTAAATTTAAAATAATTTTTATATCATAAAGTTTTTCCCCACAGTGACTGCATGGTTCAATTATCAAAAACAACACATAAGAAGAAAATCAAAAGTTACTTTATTAATATTTATCTTGGGCTTGGACAGACATTATTAATGTAAGCAATGCAATCATGTTTTCATGTGTTAAAAATATAAATGTCAAAAAATATATAATCGCCAGTTCTCTATTATTAAATTGTGGAATTATGCTCCTGCAATGCTTAAATATAGACAACTGAACTATTCAGTAAAATAATTAAATGAATAGGGAACATCTGTAATACTTTCAACAATAAAGGTAAATTAAAAAAATAAAAATAATAATTAAATGAATTCACGTTCACGGTAATAATAATTTTAAAGGTTATTTTTTTTAAGTCTAACATACTAAATTATTTTTCCGCCAACAGGCAAGCGTGAGCAGACACACTACATATTGCTGGCTTCCACTTGTGCTGGTGGAGGGAGCTCAGATCTGGAACTCAGGTTCGTGTCGGTCTAGTTCTGCAAAGTTGACCGTGATATTTTAGCCGATCCATTTACCTCACAGCACCAAACACAGACTCTCTTCCACCTGTGTGCCAGCGCCTTGCAGAGGGCAGGGGGATGGGAGGCGGGGACGGCAACGCCGGTATTGGTTTGCCATGATCTCTGATTGAGCTGTTGCCTCTCTCACTCCCCAAATGCTGGTGCAGCTCCACCTCACACCCAAGGTCCCAAGACATCAAGGGCAAAGAGAAAAGATTAAACAGAGGCAGGGAGCAGGACACAAAGGGAGACAGAGAGAGAAGGAAGGGACCGAGGGAGAAAGTGTGTTGCTGAGAAGTAAAGATGGTTTGTGGATAAGTTACCACAGTTACTAGGCTAGGTCTTCCTCATTCATTATCTCACAAAAACCTCTCAACACCGTTGAAAGGTATGTATATTTATCCCCATTTTACAGATTGCAAAAGTGCGGCTCGGGGAGGTAAAAACTTTGCCAGAGGTCACGCAGCATGCGGTCAGCTCAGGTGGGATTTCACCCCAGCTGTACCTGAAGTCACAGCTCATCCTCTGCAGAGGAAGGGGAAGGAAGCAATGACCACAGAGGGAACTGCTTACTGCAAGGCCTACGTTACATTACACCCTTCCTTTGGATCACCTTTGCAACAATCACGGGTGAGAAACTAAGTGCCATTAATCTCGTTTTCCAAATGAGAAAAGGTGGGCCTGGAGATGCTAATCTGTGCAAGATGGTACCAATTGTTAAGTACCAGAGCCAAGACTTAAACTCAGGCCATTCCTACTTCACGCTGCGTTTCATGAGGAAAAGATAATAAAATAACAGTGCAGAAAGCTTCTGCTTACACAGAACAGACATACATACAAGTGTTGCCTCCGAGTCCCCCCTGTCGTGGTTCCTTCCTTCCTCTGGCGAGGGCTGACAGCAACAGGGACAACTCCTCGGAGTCGCCATCAACCGGCACTCATGAGGCAAACAGTGCACCAAGGGATTTCTACACAGAAGGCTATCGGGACTCTGCGTTCATCAAAGTCTCTGGGGCAACAGGCCCTTGAAGTAAGGAGGGTCTGATCAGCTTCTCACGGAGCCCATATTCCAAGAAAGTGTCTCAACCTGGCACTTTTCCAAGTAACGGGCATTATTATTGAGTCAATGGGAAAAAAGTACAGAAACGTGAAAAAAAAAATGCACATCTCACTAGTAAGACTGGAAACAAATTCTTACCTGTTCTATTGTGAAGAAGCTTCAGGGGGAATGACTAAATCGTGGCCTATTAACTCTAACGATGACACTATTAAGCCCAGAGCTGAACTGTTGACGCAGCAACGGGAAGTAAAGTCCATTCCAAGAGCTATGAGAGCTTGGCATGGTGCACACAATGAATATTCCCCCTTATAAATATGGTTTTTACCTTTTGCCATGAATTTTGTTTGTTTGTTTTCCAATCAGCATCAAAGGATGCTCTGAAGTCCATGGTCTTTTAATTGTGAAGTAGAAAAGCATATTAATTTTAGTGACTCTAAAAACCCAAAACAATTTTCCAGACAGCAATAAGAGAAGCGACAATAAGAGGTTAGAGATGTTCCAGGGGAGCAACATCTATAAATGGAAAATCTACACTTGGAGGTTTTAGAAAGGAGATTGATGGATCCATCGAAGTTTTACTCAACATTTTGGAAATCATCAGTTTAAAAGTTTATAATTGAGGAAAAACAAAGGCAGGAATACAGAGGTATGTTAAAGTTCTACTGTTTCCCGGTGGTATCTCTATAATCATTTATTTTTATTTTTATTTTTTTTAAATATATCTTTATTGATTTCAGAGAAAGGAGAGGAGAGGGAGAGAGAGAGATAGAAACATCAGTGATGAGAGAGTCACTGATAGAGCCCGCAACCCGGGCATGTGCCTTGACCGGGTATCAAACCCCGATCACCTGGATCCCAGATCGACGCTCAACCACTGAGCCACGCCCGGCCGGGCATCATTTATTTTTCAAAAGAGAGAAGTGGGAAGCCTCTGTCTACAGAAGAAACAACAACAAATATTATAGACACTGGTTGAGAAGACCAAGTACTCAACCACCCAAGAAAGGGAGAAATGATGTCAAGTCAGGTAAGTACAAAGAACAGGTATGCTAGTACCTCCAGCGAAACAGTCTGCCCAATAGCAGCAGCATCAGGAACAACAGCCGGGACCATGGCTACTAGTCCAGACACAAGGAATCAACTGAGCCAGGCCCCTCACCAGGACTCGCTCTTACTGACCCCGTGTTCCAGTGCCTCAGAGTCCTTCAGCCCCTTTGCCACAGCAAAGGAATTTCCACAGCAGCAGAATTTACCTTCTCTAGAAATTGCCAGATCTGGGAGTTCCAACACAAAGACCCCAGCAGTTGGCTCTAGCGGCTTTCTGGTCCAGCTTTGATCTCACACTGCACAACTCACCACAAACCCTTATCCCTAGCTGTTTCCAGTGCCGCCCCAGTTGGGTAAAAAGGTTGTTGCCATTTGTCCCTTGAAAAAAAAATTTAAAGAAAAAAGGTCTTATTATTATTCCCCCCAAATTCTCAAGCTACTAAGAGACATGCATTATTTATCATTCATCTCTATTTTTAAAAATTTACATAATAGCTTCAGTTTCCATTTTTGCATTTTCTTCATGTTGTTTGTCAGCAAATTATGCTCTAATGAGCTTATGTGTTCCGTTAATTAAAATATATAGCACTAAAACTTTTGTCTCAACCATTTAAGAATTAATTCATAAGAAGGACTGAAAACAATGCTTCTTCAAGTACATAGTATCAGCCTCAAGGCTTTGTCTTCGGGAAGTCCATAGTGCAGGAGTCCTATACATTTTGAACAGAAAAAAAATTCTAAATGCATTTGATAAACACCAAAATAGGTGAAATGTTTACATAAATTACTTAAATCTGCTCACGGATAAATCTACTGGTGAAACAACTGCCTTTTTTTCTATCTACCAATACACACAAAACATAAGTCATGTTTCAAACTTTTCACTTACAGAAATGAGGGCTGTTTTTTACCAACAACTATAAAATACGAAGTATCATATCTATGTTGATAAATTAAATATAACAACCTTTCCTTAATTTTTCATGTGATTATATTTTAGGGACATGTTACTATCATTACTTTATTTTTATACATGAGGGGGAAAAAGGCAAACAGTATGGAAACTAAACACAAATCTCCTAACCACAGCTGCCCTGTGAAGGAAAGACTGGTCTGGCCTCAAAACAGTCTTTACATTCAAGTGTATCAGTACAGCTGTGTACTCTACAAATCCAGAGATTATTCATCTGTTATCAGTCTCCTCCACCATCTAGAATATAATTAGGCCTCGAAAGCTCGAAAGATGACTTCATGCAACATTCACATTTGTAAAAGAAGACCCTGAGGCCCAGAACATGAACCGCTCCCAGCACCAGAGCTCCTTAAGAAGAGAGGCTGGACCATCACTGTTCCCTCTAAATGTTACCTGGTTCTTAGGCCCATCAGTTTCCAATATGGAGCCTGAAACATCTGTGGGAAAACATAAGTGAAAAAGAAGCGCACAGATATATGAATGTGTTTGAAAATGAAACTAGTTGACTTCATGGGATGGAATTAAAGGTGATTTTTAGTGTAGGAGATTTTACAATAAAAAGAGAAAATATGGTTGTTGCTCTCTAAGGTTTTGTTGTTTTATAAAAAGTAATTTAAGAAATATCATTTTGTGGTAAATCTGTTTTAAAATGTTTGCATTTGTGTTCAATAAAAGTGAGCATTTGGTCAAGCCAGTATATACCCAACTGAGGGTATGTAAAAGAAAAGAGACGACCCAGAGGGAGTTAGTCTAAATTCCTGTGGCCAGTGTGTCTGCAC
This sequence comes from Miniopterus natalensis, assembly GCF_054644295.1. NCBI lineage: Eukaryota > Metazoa > Chordata > Mammalia > Chiroptera > Miniopteridae > Miniopterus > Miniopterus natalensis. The sequence goes on from NC_142088.1 coordinate 43,584,323, forward strand.
AACAATAGTAGCAATAAAGAGAGTGAGATTCCCACTTAAATTACCATCTAAAGAGTAAACTCTGACATCAACCTGAGATAGACAAGAGACATATAAAGTCACCTGAAGAACAAAAATGGCCCCTAAATCTAAACACACTTGACAGGATCCTGATTTGAGACAACCAGGTATCTAAAGAAAGAATACATGGATGGAGCCTAAAAGGAAGAAAGGGGCTCAGAGGCAGAGTTGGAAGTGTCCATTCAAGCCTTGTCCATGGAGAGAGCAAATTTGACCTGAGAGAAAGTGGGGGCCTGAGGATGCCAGAAGCTCATCCTTTATATATCATCTGTCAATTTTTACAGCACACCCCATTGTTTCAATTCAGGAAGCTTTGCTCTTTTGCTGATTCACCCACAGGTGCCATACTATGTGCCCTGAAGTTAAGAGTTCATTCTAACAATTGATGTCACAATCCTACTGTACATCAATGTTTTCCAAACTGTGGCTCTCAGTTATTGAGAAAGAACTGATCAGTCCCTGTGTTTTCCCAGGCACAAAGCTTCTTCCTTTCCTACCGTACACTCAGAACACAGTCGATCAGGACCAATCACAGCACATGGACAAGAGCAAATAAGAAAAGTAAGTATAAGTGATGTCAGGCTCAATGATACAATTTTAAGCAGGCAACTGTCTAAGAATAGATGACACAACCTCTATGTCACCTGGATTTATGTATGCATTACGTTTACCTAGTGCCTATGCCTTAGAGTGTTTAAGGCGCAGGTATCAAGAACATCAAATAGGAAATATCTAATGGTTATGAATCAGAAGGAACTCTCCTACAGAAGAGAGGGAAGGGGAGGGAGGGACGGAGAGAAGGAGGGAGGGAGGGAGGACAGAGGGATCTTTCTTAAAGCAGAAAGCCAACTCATAAATGTAGAAAGAATACCAGGAATTCGAAGCACCATCGCGCAACTGTCAGCGGATGTTGGTGGGTGGAGATTCGATGAGGAACAAGAAGTTGGCAAAATTCTGAGAAAGCTCTCAACAAAACACTAATCGATTTCAAAGAGGAAAACAGTACATTTAATATGAATAAACCTGGCATATGGCAACATGACCCGGTGGTCAAGGTTAACATCACTAGCGCAGGACAGGTTGGCATCCTGTGCACCCGATGTGATGCCCTGGGAGGAACACAGCATCATTTCTGGGTCATCCCACCCAGAATGCACTAACTGAGCCTCACCAGGAAGGAATATCAGAAATTCCAACAGCCTACATTAAAGGCTTATACTTTTTAAAACTGTCAAGGACACAAAAGATAGGGAAAGACTGAGGAAATCTTCCAGACTGAAGTTTAGAGAGACATGAAAATTAAATGTAATACATATTCCTGGACAGGATCTTGGATCACAAAGGAAAAAAGGGCCACTGTTGAGTTTATAATGTTGAAATTGTGCAATGCATGGTAGTGTTGCACCAGCACTTGCTTCCTGATTGGGAGTGTTGCATACTGGTTATGAGAAGAACTCTGTTTGCAGGAAACACACACTGAAGCACTTAGAGGGGACGGGATATCATGTCAGCAGCTGGCTTTCATATGGTTAAGAAAAAGACTAATAATCACACACAGAAGCACACACAATGGAGCAAATACATTAAAATGTTAACAACTGGGAAACCTGGTGGTACAAGAGTTCTTTCTTGTGTTTGGCAACTTTTTTATAAGTTTTAAATCACTTTAAAATTAATTACTTAAGAATTAATCCATTGGGGAAAATATATGTTATTATAAGGTAGGCGATATATTTAACTGAAGAGAAAGATGTCAATATGAAAAGGAGCCTTTACAATAGGAAATACTAGCATTATAATTGGCTCAAATCTGTTTTAAATGAAACAGATGCTTTATTCCTTATGAAGGCTACGATATTTTTGGCCTACCAGTCAGAGCCTCTTTTTTGAGGAGCTGGAACCAGGTCAAAAAGAGTCAGTTGGTTAATAGCATCGGAAGCAGCAAAATTGAGAGCAAATGATCCCAGAGTCCCTATGAAGTCTTTTCCATGAATAGGTGAGTCTGACTCATCGGTTGGATTCAGAGCTTTTCAAAAGCAGCAATTGGACCTAAAATGACTGGAATCATTGCTTCCTATCTCTAACATCCTGAGTGATGCATCTCACTCAGTTGGCAGGTACCCTGTAAATAACGTGCCACCAACAGACAACTGCCAAAGGAAGCTGTTCCTTATAGAACCTCTACCACAAGTTCAAAGAGTTGTACAAAAACCGTCACTCCTCAATAAATAGATACATGCATATAACACTATATTCATAAAACAAAATTACTGTAGAACAGTTAAGATTTCAGTTTACAATAATCGCTCCTTGGATAAAATCCACTGGTTATGATACTGCCACTGTGCAAAGCTTATATAGCAGTTAAAACAAGCAACGTAGGTCTACATCAAAGGATGCCTCGAAAAGCAGGTTATACAATAAAAACGATATCACTTGTGTGAATTTTCTCTGTCTTTTAAGCTGCGACATTGGTCGTCTACATTTGGACTCAACCTCAGGCTGGAACTTACACCATCTTGCTCCTGGGTCCCAGCTTGCTAACTATACACCCTGGGACTTCTCAGCCTCCATAATTATGCGCGCCAATGCCTTATAATAAATCTGTTTACCTATCTGCCTATCTGCCTACCTACCCACCTACCTACCTATCTTCCTACATCTTCTATTGTTTCTGTTTCTCTGGAGATGACTTTAATAACACTTAAGTAAATGTTCAAAATACTGATAAGGTAATACTGTATTTAATTAATGAATGCATACATAACTGTGCAAAAGTATAAGTAATAAACTAGAAGTTCATGATGGTGGCTGACGGTAGGATGGGGCAGGAGAATGAGATGGGAGATGGAAGACCAAGTGAATTTTATCTGTGATGTTCTATTTCCTTTAAGAAAAAAGATGACCTAATTATGTTGATACAGAAGGGCTTGCTCAGGATAACAACCTACCGAATCATCTGTAGACCATATAACGTAACACAAAATCATGTCCTGTACCTAGAGTCTATAGTTAGTATTGAGTGTATAGGTAGAAAAGTGTGAGCCAACATGAGCTAGCAAAAGCCTCACATTGAGTAGAACTCAGTTCCTGCAGTGTTTGATGTGAGACTTTTTAATGAAGGTACTTGTCTAAATGCTTTAAAACTTGGCAAATTGTTGTTAATTTTTTTCTCAAAGTAACTCATAAAATTAAAATGAAGAATTTCTGATCCACTGCTTTTCTCTGAAGCTCTAATAACTGGATAAGTGCTTAATTGGCATGCTTTAGTTTCCTCGATGGCAAGCTAATTAAAAAAATTGTACAGAAAATAAAAAGACAGCCCTTTAGATTCCAGCTTTAAAAATGCTAATTGGACACTCTAATGAAACAGGCATGATTGGTACCTACTTAATTTTGTCACCTATATAAACTACTGTAACATGCTCACCAACAAATATAGAATCAACACACCCACAAGCATTTATTGTGCAAGTGTTATGTAGCCACCCAGTTTATCTTTTTTTGGATAGTGGAAGGTTTACGTGTATAAATAGTCATTTCCCATCACTGTCCTGTGACTACAGGAGACCTAAAGCACTATAACAAATGGACCTTGACCTAGTCTCTTATCATCTAATTAAAGAGATTAAAAACACAAAAGTAATTTTGTGCTAAATGACATCAGTGACCGTAAGGGCAACCAGTAACCGAGTAAGGAAAAGCTCACAGTGGAAACATGGATGAGATGGAATCGGTAGAGAGGACGGCGAGGAAGTCCACACAGAAGAAAGCATGTGAGCCATGTAGAGGCAGAAATTAATATGAGCGTCAGGAGTTGAGCCTGACCGAGCGAGTTCGTGGGAAGCTATGGGACACACAGCCAGGCAGGTAGAATTACAGCGATTTGGACTGAATGCTATGCACTTGGGAAGCCTTATTGATTTGTAGGATGGGGCCTGACCTGATGATAATGGGACTTAAGAAAGATCAATATAATACAATTTCTGCAGGCTCTTCGTATCACTGAGAGGAACATCAAAGGCCTTGCAGTGGCCTGTATAATTGGAACACCTGTTCCCTTCGGACCTCCCTTTCTGCTTCTCTCGTCATTCCTCCATTCAGTTGCACTGGCCTCCTTACCAAGCCTCCCACGCGGCAAGCATGCTCCCACCGCAGGGCCCTTGCATGCGGAGTTCCCTCCACTCAAGATGTTCTCCCTCCAATATTCTCCTGGCTCGCTCCCTGGCCTCCTTTAGGTCTTCACTCAGAAGTTATCTTTTTGGGAATGTAAAATAGTACAGCCACTGTGGAAGATAATATGGCAGTTCCTCAAAAAATAAAACATACAATTACCGTATGATCCAGCAATTCCACCTCTAATTATATACCCGAAAGAATTGAAAGCGGGGCCTGAAAGAGGTTATCTGTACACCCATGCTCATGGCAGCATTAGTCACAAGAGCCAAAAGGAAGAAACAATCTAAACGACCATCAACAGATGAGCGGATAAACAAAATGTGGTGCATACATGCAACAGAATATTATTTAGCCTTAAAAAGAAATAAAATTGTGGCACACGCTATATAGCATGAATGAACCCTGAACACATAATGCTAATTGAAATAAGCCAGGCACAAAAGGACACATATTGTATGATTCCACTTACGTGAAAAACCTAAAATAGTCCATTTTACATGGAAAAAAGGAGAGCAGTGGTTACCACGGGCTGGGGGAGGCGTGAACGGAGAGGTACTGTTTAATGGGGACAGAGTTTTCGTTCGGGAAGATGAAAAAGTTCTGGTAATTGCCCAACAATGTGAATGTACTCGATGCCACTGCACTGTACATTCAAAAATGGTTGAAAGGGTAAAGTTTTATGTTAAACACATTTTACCTCAATAAAAATACATTTTAAAAGGTCGCTTTCTCTGATAGCCCTACCTCATTTGAAACTGCAAGCCTCTTCCCACTCTGACATCCCTAACCCCTCTCCCGGCCTTTCTCCCTCCTCTCAGCACCAACACCACCAAACACACATATTTCTCTCCTTATTTAGCTCACTGTCCGCTCCCCGCTCTAGAATGTAAGCTCCTGAGGGCAAAACTCTTGCCTGTGTTGCAGCCCCAGTGCCCACATCAGTGCCAAGCATGCAAGAAGCACTCAGTACATACCTGCTGAATAAATTATCACTAGAACCAGCGCAGGGGGGCACTGGAAGCCAAATTAGCCCCTCACAGGCGGTGGCCGGAGTCCAAGAAGCGGACAGTAAGGCTGGGGCGGTGGCATGTCTATTATGAGAGAAGAAAGTATAAACCTGAGAGACACTCCACAAAAAGGATCCGTAAGATCTGAAAACAGATTGGAAGACAAGTGGAGCAGAAAAAGGTGTCAGGATCGGCTCTATTTTGAGACAAGAAGAATGGAAGCAGCAATAAGAGAAATGGGGACAGGAAGCCGGTTTTCATAAAATATACCCAACATCGAGCTGACATGTCAGAGCTGGAGACGAGAATCTGTGACACCTGCCCCACGATGGCTGAAACTAAGGAAGGAATAAATTCACCAAGAAAGTACAAAAAGGAAGAGCAACTGGTGGACACTCACCACCGGGGTCAGGAAGAATGAGAGAAGGGCATTAGGGTGAGCATAAAAAGCTGCAGAATCGTGGAGCCAGAAGAGGACTTCTGAAGCGGGGAGGGAGGGACTAGAAAGGGGGAAATGCCACCACATCTGACAAGGAGGTTATTGATCACCTTAGAAAGGGTTTCAAATGCCGGAAAATCTCTTAGCAATGTGGCTATTTTCGGAATCGTGATGTTTACAAAACTGAAGCCAACAAGTAAAATTTAAGTGTTTTCATGTTGAGGTTTCCTCTGCCAGGGAAAAAATGGGGCAGTAAAGGCACTGGCTAAAAAGATAGCGTATTGGGAAGTAAGCAGAATCATGGCGCCAGAAGCCTTCCACTGAAGCTCAGTTGCAGTTTCCCATCGTTACTCATAAACCTCTCTAGCCGATCTTCTCCCCTTGTCCAAGCACCCTTAGGGCCTGGTATTTCAAAGCCACCGTCATCTCGCCTCTGGATTTCACCTGAGTCTCCCAATGGGCTTCGCTCCATCTAAGCCCTATCACAGCAGCCGGTCAGTGAGCTCCTGTCACTGCTGCTCAAAACCTAGTCATGGCTTCCCAGGTGCCTCAGAGCAAAAGCCAGTGGCCTCCCAGGGATCTCCAAGGCCCTACACGGTCAGTGCGGCCACCACACCCACCTCCCGCTCCCCCGGGGCTCCCCTTGCTGCGGCTGCACTCACCCCATCCTTTGCATGGATCAGCTCCTGCAAGAGCCTCAGGGCCACTGCACTTGCTTTCAGTCTCCCCACCTCCTTCAGGTCCCTCCTAAAAAGTCACCTTGTAAGAGAGTTCTTCCCCGACAACCTGTATAAAAGCTCACCTGCAGCGCTCCCATTCCTCTTATTATGTATTTAAGTATCTTTATTTTCTCTCCTTCTCTCCTTCTTTCGTACTTTACTTCCTTATTTTCATGGTACTTGTCAGCACCTGAAACATCTTATTTGTTCATAGTTTACTAACTGCCTTATGGCACATAAAAGTTGTTCGGTCAGTATGTGTTGAAATTTAAATTCAAGTCAATGACTTCTACGACAACTAGACAAAAGTGCTTCTAACATCCTACTCAGTCACCATCTTCATACTTACAACACCCTCTCCGTCCACCATACTTTATTTTCTCTAAAGAAGTATTCTAACTGGCTCTCTCCAGAGTAAGCTTTCCCCGGCTACCCATGTGGCCTTCAGCCTGTGATTCACAGAATTTACGCACACTTCAGACACAATGATGACACACCAGGCCTGATTTCCCTGCCTGTGCTGGATTAGGAATGACAGATCGGATAGAAGAGGCAGGTGCACTGCTGACATGAGTCAACAGTTCCCAGCCTGAGAGGCAATAAGGACACTACAAAGAGTAGTATTAAGGTCAACACACACACACACACTTGAGGATTCTTGTACAGAAAAAAAGCTTAGTAGTTTAAAAATCTCACTATTTAATGCACAGTAGTGTTAATAACAATAGTTGCAAATTGTCAGAAAAAAGTTAGATTGGGTCCATGCAACTCCACTTAGTAGCCATGAAACTGAAAATAAAGTTTTCCTTTTAATAATAGCTTCAATGAAAACATCACGCTAATCTAGAAAATTCCTATGGGAAGTTTATGTTTCCCGATCATGCTAGATTGCTCTGAAATCTAGGGTTCCTACCAGAAACAAGGTAAGAAACATAATATAACTAAATGCTATACAAATGACAGTATCTCATATTCAGTACTTTCAAGTTAACAAAGATACATATATGTACAGGCATTTTATACATAATAATATAGTTGATATGTACATTAATGGAACTCTCACAGCAACACTGTGGTCAGGCAGGAAAGACTCAGAGAAATAAACAGGCCCACTATCAATTCAATGCATGCTGTGGAGTGATGTCCTAGGAGCGGGCATCCCATAGACAAGGACCCCATAGACAAGGACCCCCCACTCACGGAATCAAGAGGCTTTCTTACAACTTTTCTCTCAAACCTGGAGCACATGCTACCATTTCACTACACTGGCATCTGGGATGAGACAATCTCTACTCCAGCACAAATCTTTATTTTATATAATATCTTACTATTCATGGTGCTATTCTGCAGAAAACATTATGACTTCCAAGTTCTCTGTCAACCAAATAACCTTCTACACCGTTTTACTAATATCATTACAAGTGTGTCAAACAATGTATGTACAAGATTGTCCATCGCAGCAGTTTTTATACAGCAAGAGAATGGAAACAACCTAAGAGTCCTTGGGCGGGAGATTTACTAAATACACGGAGTCCTAAGCAACTAGTACAAAGAATGTAGCAGGTCTTGTACACCAACACGGGTCGATCTCAACGATACACAGCAAGTGGAAAGAGCATGGTCTGAACGGCAAATGCGGTGTGAGCTTTCATGGGAGGGTGGTGGGGACAGGTGGAAAAACGTCTGCGTGTTTGTAAAAGCAAAGGATACCAACAGAAGGATGCACGTAACAAGCGACGGCCTCGGGGTGGACAAATGGGTGGCTGGGGACGAGGCAGGAATGGAGACTTAGGTTTTGCCAAATACCCTTTGTAGCTATTGAATTTTTGTAGTAGGTGAATATAAGTAAATAAAATAACCACTGTAAAGTCAAAATGGAAACAACAATGCTCCCCTCAATGGGTTGTGAGACGGATTAAGGTCAATATAATTTATCTTAACTCCATTTATGTAAATGTAAAACCATACTGGGGACAACAAAGCAATAAGCAGACATTAGTCATAATTACTTTGGGGACAGAACTGCTTTTTCGTTCTCTCAGTTTTAAATTTTAGGGCTCCTGACATCATGTTCAAAATACAAAAATATCTTTAGATGCTGCAACCAGATTCAAGGGACTGGCCCTTGGCCCCTTTTGAGAAGTTCTGTTTTATTTTGTTTATCTTGTTTCGTTGCCTTTGTTAATTGTCTTAACAGGTATGCTTTTGCTTCCACTTAGACCCATGTCCCTGGGACCTAAGGGACGAATACAACCTGGAAGGGGGAAAGCTGATTGCCTGTCTCTACTCTGAGCAGCCTTTCTGACTCCTGTTGGGTTAAGCACTTAAACATTAAAACCTCCGGTGATTTGCTATTGCTTTGTCTTAAAATAAAACACTTTAAAAGTAGAGAGGGTTTGAGTAAAAGAGGTTACTTTTTCCTGGTCTGCCAATAAAATAATGGAATTGGCTTTGACTAAATATAGTTCAGAAATCTGAGAGTCAAACTATAATAAGCATGTTTCTTGGTTAGTTTGTTCCAGATGAGGACATTTAATTCATGGGAGCTCAGCAGTGACTGGATGGAAGCAAAGGAGGGCCACATTCCAGGGGAAGGCAGCATCTCTAAGTGTATCTTCCCCCCAGCTCTCCGGAGATGGCTGAAAAGACCGGCCCGTTCTTTCACTTAACAGATACTGAGCAACTGTTATTTATTTTGTTTAACATGCGTTTATGTGCATTTATAACCTCAGACACATATTCTGATTTAAGTATTAACTTATGTGATCCTCATAATCACCCAAAGAGATAAGCATCATTTTTGTTCTCATTTTACAGGTGAGAAACTGAAGCACGGAGAGGTTAAGCAGTTAGTCCTGGGTCAAAGCGCTAATGAATGTGGGAGCTGAGGCAGTCTGAGGTCAGAGTTCAGGCTCTTAACCGCTGAGCTGTACAAACGGCACAAAGCTAAGCACTGGGAATCTACTGGGAACCAAGACTGATCTGTCTCTCTCTGCCCTCTGGGGAGTTTACCTTCCAGCCAGGGGGTATTGGTAAGGAGCAAAGAATATAAACCAATTTAATTACAGTCCCAAATACTATAATGGAGAAGTGATGGGATATCACAACACAGAAGGGCAAAGGACGCTGGAAACACTCCCTGAGCTGTCGCCGATGCCTCACAAAACCCTGACAAACAGCTAGGAAGATACATGATCACTGTGGAGATGAGGCGGTTCTGGCTCAGAGGAGAGGTGAAGGCCAGAGGCAGGATTCATCCCTAGTCTGAGCAGTCCTGGCATCTGTCTGGTTGTTAGTAACAAACTACTTGACTTTCTTCTAGATTCTGCCCACGTGTTGTAGTCTTTCTGCCTTACATCACGTTAATTCCCTTTGTACATGACACCGTGAGAGGTCGAAGAATTTATCATGAGTGTCTCATCGAATGCAGGAGACATGTCTCGCTTGGCAATGATCATTTAATACAAAGCACCGGGCTCACAGTGAGACCGCGATGCATATTGGTTAACGGCGTTCATCTAAAATCGATCCCTATCATTTCTGGTCTGCAGCTGCTCTGTCCTGGTAGCTGAGGAGTTAGAGCTAAGGACTTAGGCACAATAATAACATATATCCAATGACTCATTCTAAGGGCAGGACAGGTGTTTTTACAAGTTACCTTATTTAAATATCTAAAGAGATCAGATGTTTCAGATAAGACAGATCTGGGAGCCTGCTGGGGCTGATTTAAAAACAACTATCCCTTCATTTTAAAAGTGCTGTAAGGGAAATGCAATGCAACCGAAACACACACTTTCAGAGGACAGGCACTCTGTCGTCATTAAGAATTATGCTTGCAAAGAATTTCAACAAACAGATGGATATTTATGTTCTAATAATATTTACATATTCAGGAAAAGAAAACAAAATAAAGTATAAGCTCCCTATAATACATTATTTTTATATATAAAACATGTCTGGAAATACACAAAAAGGAATAATATTACCAGTGGCTCCCACTCGGGAGTAAAAAAGATGGACAAGGGGACTTTTTAACATTTACTGTACACCCTTCCTTAGAGTCCTATACATGATTTTTAAAAATATAAACAAAATGAACCTTTAGGAATTTTTATTTATTCATTTATTTATTTTATCTTCATTGTTGAAAGTATTACAGATGTCCCAATTTCCCCCCATTGGTCCCCTGCACCCCGTATCTGCCTTCCCCCCCCAGGCCTTCCCCACACCAATGTCTGTGTCCATGGGTTATGCTTATAAACATTTAAGTTCTTTGATTAATCTCTCCCTACCCACTGCCCCATCCCACCTTCCCTCTGAGACCCCTCAGTCTGTTCCATGCTTCTATGTCTCTGCATTTATTTTGTTCACCAGTTTATTTTGTTTATTATATTCCACTTATGAGTGAGAACATGTGGTACTTGTAAGAGTTTTTAAATGATGTGTAAAAATGGTGAAAATTCTTTTAGACGGTAAAATTATCTTAAATGACAGGACAAAAGTTTTTAAATGTAGAATAATTTTAACTATGTCCCCCTCCCAATAAAAGAAACTAGAAAATTCCTGAAACACTATTAAGGATACTTACCCCTAAAGGGTCAGTTTTTACTTTTTTAACTTTGTAAACTTTCTTATATGTTTAAAATAGTTACAATAAGCATTTATCACTTTCATGACTTAAAAAAAAAAAATCCAAGTATTAAATAAGAAGAACAAGTAGAATAAAGGAAACATGCTAATATAAGTGATAGGATATAGGAGTTGCTTTTGCAAGTCAAATATGAAGAAGCCAAGGTTGTCACTCTAAGATGAATAATCCAAAGTAAAGAGTAAAAGACCCTCTTCTTGCTGAAATACAGCCAAATGTGGCCTCGAAGTCCTATTCCTAGGAAGGCAGAATCACACCTTAATTTTAAGTACTGTTGAAGTAATTTTCTCTTCTTCCTCTAGTCTTCTTTGCTACAGGCATTAACCCTATTTTCTTTCAAACAGCCATTTGAGACAAGCAGGTGACAGTGGCAATTAGCTTGTGCCAGGTCATAGAGTCCAACCTCAGTGTGACCAGCAACCACCCTCAGACCAGAAGCCGCTTCCCTCACCTCTCGGGCGCTGTTTGCTTCTATACCTCTGTATTCCTTCTGGAGTTTAGTCTTCCCTCTCCAAAAAGGTTACCTGCCTCCACCAAGTATTAATACAACTGCAACTTACAAAACAGTGAAAGGGAGAAAATGACTGCTTTAAATTGTCCTGATGCCAAAGTGTCATCTATTAGCAAAATAGGGGTCTTCTTTGAAAGCATTTTGGAAAACATCACTATTATCGTGCATTCTCCCCTTTCAGGTGCAAGATCCTTTGTGAAGAATGAAGGACAGCAGGGAGCTCCAGCTGCTCTGAGAGGGAGGGAGCACACTTCAGCCTCTCTTACGCTTCACAACACAAAAAGCAACAACCTGAAGGCTCTGAAAAGTGAACTGAAAAGGTGAATTGTAAAGGACAGTCCAAAGTGACCTAAAAGTAGGTAGATTTCCCAGGTGTTTATATTTTATTTTTTGTTTTATGTTTTATATATTTTATTTATTTTTTATTCTGGCAGCTTTGTCCTGGGGCAGGACCCTATCACAGAGTTCCACAGACAGCAGCAGAGCAGCTCAATCTGCAAATGACATCCTGTCTTTGTGGACAAATCTGGAAAAGGGCCCTTGTAGACCAGACTATGGGGGAAATCCTGAAGAGAAAGAAGATGAAGAAGGGAACCCTCTCATTCTATACATAAACTGGCACAATGCCCAGCCTCACTCTGAGCTGTGCATTCATGGGACAGACTCAAAGCACCATGTCAGAGGCTTTGAGAACTGAAAAGACTGAAAGTAGCACCCAAATCTCAGACTAACCCCTGAGAGGCACATGCATGGGACAGACCCCAAGGAGCATAGTAAAGGCTTTGAAAACTGAACTGAGATCAGAACCACCACCCACAGGTGAGACAAATACAGTGTAAATCTAACTGCAAAAAAACCCAACAACCTGTTACCTACATAGCATAACATAAATAATATCCAGGATACAACCCAACAGCATTTCACATACAAAGAACTAGGAAAATATGACCAGTTCTCAAGAGAAGAAATAATCAGATTACAACCCTGAGATAACCCAGATGATAGGTATTATAATATCCTCTGTGAAAATATAGAATGAATGGAAAGATGGAAATTCTCAGCAGAGAAACAGAAACTAGAAAAGTCACCGAGTAGAAATCGTAAAACTTAAAAATATATCTGAAATTAAAAAGTAACTGGATGGCTCAATACAGAAATAGAGATGACAGTTTCAAAGGAGTGAGTGAGCTAGAACAGTCAGTAAAATTATCTCATCTGATAAGAGAAAAAATTTCAAAAAAATAAGCAGAGCCAAGGGACCTGTAGGAGAACATTAAAACTTCTAATATTCAGCCCTGGCTGGGTAGTTCAGTTGATTAGAGCATTGTCCTGATGAGCCAAGGTTGTGGGTTCGACTCTACTCAGGGTCTATATAAGACTTAACCAATGAATGCATAAATAAGTGGAACAACGAATCGATGTTTCTCTTCCTCTCTCCACCTTCCTCTTCTCTCTCTCTCAAATCAATTAAAAAACAACAGTCTTCTAGTATTCATGTCAGTGTTGTTCTAGAATAAGAGGAGAAAAAGACTGGTGGAGAAACTATTTGGAGAAATAATAGCCCAAAACTTCCCAATTATTAAAAGATATAAATTTATAAATGCAAGAGTTTCATAAACTCAAAATAGAATAAGCTCAAAAATAACCACCCTTAGAACCATCATAATCAACTGCTTAAAAGCAAAGATAAAGGAAAAAAATTCACAGCAGATAGAGAAAAATTACATATTACAAACAGAACAATGATTTTAATGACTGAGGATTTCTCATCAGAAATGAGAGAGGCCAGAAGACAGTGGAAAAACATCTTCAAACTACTGAAAGGAGGAAAAAAAGTCACTAACCTAGAATTGTATATCCACTGATAATATCTTTCAAGAAAGAAAGCTAAATAATGACATTTTTAGACAAAGGAAAACTAAAAGAATCATTTTGGGCAGACCTGCTCTGAAAGAAATGCTAAAGGAAGTGCTTCAGGATGAAGGGAAAGGACACCAGAAAGAAACTCGTATTTTCACCAATTAAAGAACAATGACAGAAATGGTAAAAATCAGGGTAAATATAAAAGGTTATTTTCCTCAAGTCCTATAAAGTGTGTATAATTGTTGGAAGCAGAAATTATGCCACCATGTGATAAGGTTTTCAATTCATGTAGATATAACACATGTCATGACTATAACATAAAGGTGAATGCGACAGGATACAGGAACCTACATGGTTGTAAGGTTTCAACATCTAAGTTGTGAAATATCAACACTAGACTATGAAAATTTAGGTATATATGTTGTCACCCTTGAACATCCAACAAAATATTTTTTTTCAAAGGATAGAGCCAAAATGCTGATAGAAAAATGAGAATGAAATACTGAAAAGAGAGATTCAAATTACTGAAAAGAAGACAGGAACAAACAGCAGATGGGATACACAGAAAATAAATGATGAAATGGTATTTTTAAATCCAACCATACCCATAATGATACTAAGCGTAAATGACCTAGCACAACCATGTAAAGATAGAGATTGTCAGAATTTTTCAAAATAACAAGAACCAACTAGATGCTGCCTACAAGGAACCCATTTTAAAATATAAAGACCTAGACAGATTAAAAGTGAAGAATGAAAAAAGTATATCATGTATACAATCATCAAAATAAAGCCCGAAAAGCTATAGTATTAATTTCAACCAATCTCCTATTCTTGCCTCTCCTAATCTTTAATCCCCCTATATTAAACATGTACCTACAGAGGCTATTTCTTCATTCTTCGTAACATCGATTCCACAGTTCTGTTTGTTGGTGATTTACAAAATATATCCCTGCTCTTTATGAACTTACCATCTAAGACAGACAACATTAATGAAACAGTTTATTAATATACATTATATATAACATATCTAAAGTATATGTTTGGAAAATGTGTACAGAGAAGATTTCATAGGCTTTAAGGATGGCATGGGATTCTCAATGAAGTTACAGTTTAGGGGTTTAGAGAATAATGCTGGAGAAGACAGAGTTCATACAAGAAGCTTGAGAAAAAAAGCATATCTTCAGAAGCAACTAAATATAGATTTTGAGAAAGCATGCCTAAAGCAAGCATAAGGCTAATACTGCATAGATAAGCCTCTTAAAATTGTATTAGACTTATAAAGATTCCCGGCAGTATTAAGCAGATCAGGCCTCTCACAGCATCTTACATCATAAGGATGAAACAGTGCTTTGGGGTTTATACCTGATAGATGTCCTTTTAATCAATATTTTGCATCTAAACATTCTGGTTATGAAATTATAGCCTTACAGGCACCCCCACTCTTCTCCACCAGTCAACTTTTTAAGGTGACAGGGAAAGGAGAGAGAGAGACGGAGAGACAGGGCAAAGAAGGGAGGAAGCGGGGGCGGAGGGCCCCTAGAAGGAGATAATTATGGACGGGGGTGGAAACTTCTGCAATGGAAATTCATCAATTGTCCAAAACACATAGCTCAGGGTCTTCGACACAGAGTTTTCAGTTATAAGTAAAACTAGGGGACAGATTGATTGTTTTAGGAGAAAGTGTAAAATGAAAACAGAGAAAAGTGAAGAACTGAGCCCTGCAGGACACGAGGAGGATCACTGCCCTCCGCCTCCTCACGTGTTTTCACACATATTTTGTGATATGCTTTTAAAAACACACACACTTTTCTCTATGTAAAAGGAATACTATTTCTATTGTACAAATGAGGCAACAGTCAGATAAAAAAGGTTTTATCGATACAGGCATCCCTCACTTTTATGATGCAGTTCATTCCTGGAAACCACAATAAAAGAATCATTAAGTGGACTGTGTGGAATTTATGAAACTCATTTACTAGAACAGGTTTGACTTTAGCAATGAAAGCTTGTGACAAATAAGTGAATAAAGATGAGAAGTGAAATACTGGCCCTTCCTTTCACTACATCACAAGGAATGTTAGGAGGAGTGAAATCTAACTACACAAATAAGCAGGAACAGTGAGCAGCTTAGAGTATAAACACTGACCTGCACTATAAGGAGGCTCCACAGAGGAGAGACCCGAAGCAGCTGCTACAAATTTGCAGAGAAAGGCAAGGCAGTAGAGTGACCAGAAACAGACCACACAAATACAGGCAACTGGTCTTTGACAAAGGAGCAAAGTCAATACAATGAAAAAATGACAGCCTTTTCAGCAAATGGTTTTGGAACAACTGCAGTCATACACATACACACAAAAAAGATTCTAGACACAGTTCTTACACCTTTAAAAATTTTTAACTCACAATGGATCATAGACCTAAATGTAAAATGCAAAATCTATAAAACTTCTAGAAGATAACATAGGAAAAAAATCTAGGTGGCCTTTAGCTTGGTGGTGGCTTTTTAGATACAGGATCAAAAGTGCAATCTAGGAAAGAAAAAATTCATAAGATGGTCTTAATTAAACTTTAAAATTCTGCTCTGCTAAAGATACTGTCAAGAGAGTGAAATGACCAGCCAGTCACAGACATAAAATCTTTGCAAAACACATATCTGATAAAGCACTGATACCTAAGATATGCCACAAACTCCTAAAAACCCAACAAGAAAGAATGGGCAAAAGAACACACACCTCACCAAAAAAAATACAAAGACGGCAAATAAACATATGAAAAAATGCTCAAGATCATTTGTCATTAAGGTGCTGCAAATAAAAACAATGACATACTACTGCAGATCTATCAGAATGGCTAAAACCCAAAACCCTAACACCGGTGCTGCTAATGCTGCTGAGGATAGGGAACAGAAATGTTCCCTGATTGCCGGTGGGAATACAAAATGGTACAGCTACTTAGAAAGACAGCCTGGCGGTTTCTTATAAAACTATACCCCTCCCATATAACCCAGCAATCATGCTCCTTGGTATTTACCCAAAGGAGTTTAAAACTTACAAACACCACCCGGCTAAGCGTGGCTCAGTGGTTGAGCATCGACCTAGGATCCAGGAGATCACAGTTCGATTCCCAGTCACACATGCCCAGGTTGTGGGCTCGATCCCCAGTCAGGGGGTGAAGGAGGCAGCTGACCAATGGTGACTTTCTCATCATTGATGTTTCTATCTCTCTCTCCCTCTCCCCTCCTTTCTCTGAAATCAATAAACATATATATATTTTTAAAAAACAACAAAAAAACTTACAAACACCCACACACAAATGTTTATACACCTTTTTGTACAACTGCCAAAACTTGAAAGCAACCAAGATGTCCTGCAATAGGTGACTAGATAAACAAACTGTGGTACATCCAGACAAAGGGATATTACTCAGAAATAAGGAGAAATGAACTCTCAAACCACTAAAAAGCATGGAGGTGGGTGTGGTAACTGACCTTATTGTGGTAATCATTTCACAATCATACATACATCAAATCATCACCTTGTACACCTTAAATTTACCCAATGTTATATGTCAATTATATCTCCAAAACAGCTGGACAAAGCAAATAAATTTAAAAAGTACATCATCCCAGAATGGATATTGTATTAGAGAGAAAAAAATGTCCTGGATATTAAAGACAGTGTAGGGTCAGTTTGTAGGCTGGAGTACAGACAGTGGGTTGGATAGAGGTGAGGGTATGGGCTTTTTAAATTTGATAACTGCACTCTGTGTAGAAGAGTGTCCTTATCTTAGGGGGTGATTGGGTTTAAAAAAACTATGAACAGCACATATACACGTAAAGAAAGAGCAAGAGATGGAGCAAATGGAATAAAATGGAGGCGAACCTGAGTGAGAAGCATACAAGTATTCTCTGTGCTTTGCTCACAAGCTGTTTTGTCGTGAAATCATTTCCAAATAAAAAGTTTTTTTATTTTAAAGGTTACCCAAAAAAAAGAGGGGGGGAAAGGGTATGAAGGAACCTTAAATGCATATTGCTAAATGAATGATAGCTACACACTATGTGATTCCAACTACATAACATTATGAAAAAGGCAAAACTAAGACAGAGAAAAGATCAGTGGTTCCAGGCACTGGGGTGGGGTGCAGGGGGTGGGGGTGGGGGTGGGGCATGGGGGATTTTTAAGGCAGTGAAACTACTTCGCATGATACTGTAATGTTAGATATATGTCATTATGCATCTGTCAAAACCCACAGAATGTACAAAACAAAGAGTGAACCCTAATGTAGACTATGGATTTTAGTTAATAATAATGTATGGATGTTGGTTCATCAATGGTAACAAAAATACCAACTACTATAAGCTGTTAATAGTAGGGAAAACTGCAGGGGGCGGGGGAGGTGAGGGGATATATGAGACATCTCTCTACTTTCCAGTCATTCTTCTGTAAATGTAAAACTGCTCAAAAAAAGTTAAACCTATTAATTTTTAAAAACAAAGCAGTATGTCACTTTTTGTGTTTCTTGTTTTTTACTTATAGGTCAAGATTTCTGAATGGCACCAAAGGATATTTTAATTTCCTCCAATTTCATAAGCCAGAACCGTATTGTAAGGCCAACAGCTGAAACAGAAAACCACCAAATGAGAGCTTATCATTTTCTACACCGTCTTTTCTCATTAACTTCCAACATGCCTCGCTGTTCACTTGCTTATCTTCATAGAGAAAACTTGTTCCATTCCACTAAGAGCAGTCACGGAGCATTATTTCATCCCCAAGGATGTGTCTGTGGGAGACAGCCCTCCTCCACACCCCTTAAAGCTGAGGCCAGGGCAGCTTCCAACAACTCTCCACATGACTGGAGATACCACCACATCGGGCCTTAAAGTTAAATGCCTCAAAAGAGAGAAAGTTTGCATGAAAAGACAGTAAATCCCCTGTTCTTATCTGAAAAATAAAAACAAAAAAGCTACACACACCTACCTTGAAAAATAGGTGAGTGTAAATTCTCCCCCAAAACGTAATCAACAAGAAGCTAATTAAGCATTTCAGCGGTTACGGAGGAGTGCTCAGTTCAGGAAAATCTGTGATAATGTGGAACTTACAATAAAAAAAACTTCACATTTTGTTGGCATCTATTCCAAACATCAGACACTTTAATTTTTTACTCCAATTAAAAGATTAGCTCTTACAAAGGTAAACCAGATAATTATGTCAAATGTACACAGCCTTCATCACAGGGAGTTTCTAAAGATACAAAGGAAAAGAAAAGGCTTAAATAAAGCTGGTGAACTGGAAAGCTGATTTCAGCTCCTTGCCACTAAATTGATCAAAGATAGTCTGAGTTTCCAGTTGTATAAATGAAAAACAGAAACTCTCCTCTGAGCACATCCTTCCAGATACATGTGCCTGACTGCGGGCCTTTGAAGTCAACGCAGCTGAAATCAGATTTTTTGCATGAGTTATGTACTACAGCAGAACAGAAAGGGGACCGCTCAGAATATGACTCATCGTACATAAGAAAGCTAACGGCACAACCTGTACCGTGCATTTTCAGGGAGGCGAACATTCCTGAATTAGCTGAGAGGCACACGGGGAGGGATATGAAAGGTGCAGCAGCAAAACCCACTCAGTTAATGACTTCATCAACTGCACGGACTTGCTCATTTGTCTTCTGGTGGCTTTTGTCCCACTAACTTCCAAGTCCATGGATCTAACCTACCATAACTACCTATTTCAATCCAGTGAACAAATGAGAAATTAACATTCATTTAATTCATTTCAACCAAGTCAACATAAACCCAGCAGGAGATTCTCTAAGTCTAAATTTAAAACCTCATTTAATTTTTTCCCCAAGTACGATTCAAGTTTAAATATCATAATTTATTTCATCCTTTGTATTCTCCAACTTTGAATTATGCAAATCAAAATTGTTCATATTTATTGGAATTCGAAGGCCTGCATTTCAGAATTTTTGATTGTCTCTGAAAAACATTTTTAATGATTCCTCTAAGCTTATTTATAAATTCAACCAGAACTTAAATTGTTTGCTATAGGGAAATAACTTCTACATGAAACTATTACTAAATCAAATGTATTCATGCTAGTACTATTTCAAACTCGTCAAGACCCAAGATCATAGATTTCATATTTATATATGAATGGCTTATTAGCTCAATAAGTAAACCCATGGTTGGGGGAAACAACTGGTTTTTCAGGTTGGCCATGATTCCAGTGTTATTCCTACTTAACTTATGTAACAGATTAAGCATTTATTTCTCAACACTAAGGTCAAAAGCAAAATTAGTGTGCAGGAGTATGAAGCGAAGTAATGCGAATTGGAGAGCTGTACAATATTCTAAAGGTCAGTTTCAAACTTAAAGCTAATGATGATAGGTCAGGAATTACTCAGAAATTATTTTATTCAGTCCACATTTAGACCTAGAAACCGCAACCAGCTACAGTTGATACCACCTGACCAGGAAATCAAAAAACTCCTGAGCAAAGACAAAAAATAGCTGGTCAGTGGCAAAGTGGGCTGGCTGTTGATGGCTTGTAACTGTCCCTCTTTCAAACCATGAGCTCTGGAGGACAGGTCCACACAGCAAGCACCTCTCAGAGTGGGGCTCAGGTTGGTGCTCAGCTTTTGCTGAGGCGATGTTTCATTCCTACATGCTTTTTGCTACATGCCACCTGTGAGACTGACCTTCTAACTACTTGCTTTTGGCTCATGATATGTATGTGGTCCTTATTTTTGCCTGTCTTTTGACATGGAATCCATACCCTATGCAAGAATTCTACACAGGTATTTATGTGCCGAAACAACTCTGAGGGTTCCCACCTTCCCTTTTATTCTGACTTAGATGTATATCTACTCTATTAAGAATGACTCTCCCCAGTCCTAGCTTCTCACCCCAATTTTACGGCCCACACCCCAACATCATATAGTTAAAGCTGTGCTTTTGAATCAGAGGAGAGTATCTCTGAAAATCTCAGAGAGAGCAAAAGCTCACAAGTGTTTCCATTCTTCCAAACTCATACATCCTTCATCCTACACCTGACTTGAGTTCCCAGATATCAGTTCTCAAGGTATGTCGGTGGCTTTGGATATGAACTTAAGCAAATATATAGGGTGGAGCAAAAGTTGGTTTACAGTTGTGAGTACACAAAACACAGTTTATTCTTTCACTATTATTTATTAATTACTGTATTATTTTCCATACGAACAACTATAAACCTACTTTTGCCCCACCCTGTAATCTTAAAAGGTAAATAGAAAACACAGACCTGGGAGTTAACATATCTGTAACTCAACTGCCAAGCCCACAACAATGTGAGATCCTGGTGAGTCACCATCCCTCTAAGGTCTGTTTTCTCAACTGTAAAGTTAAGGGGTTTTGCAATCTCAAAGTTTTCTTCCAGCTATGAAGTTCTATACCTTTTTTTCAAAAGTAATTGTCAAATGAATTCCCAGCCATACTTAGAGGCTTAAGATATTAGATATTACCTGCTCTTATTTACTCATGTCATCTCTCCCCTCTATTAGTATGGACAATTGAAACTCAATTACGACTCTAAGGCAGAGACGCTGGGGAAGATTCCCATATAAACTTTTATTCTAATGGCATGTCTGAGTGAGCAATTCAATGCTGATTAAAGCACTCTGAAATACGAAATCATATTAACTTCTCTCACCAGTTTAAAGAAGTGGAATCCATTGGCTGAGTACCTACTCTGGGGCAGGGATTTAGTTAAGCACTTTACTGCAATTAACTCTAATCCTTACTATCTGAAAAGTTAATATGATCTCCATCTCCCAGGATCTCGGAGATTCTTTAATTTAACCCACAGTCACAGCTCCAATAAGTGGTGGTAGTTGAATTCAAATACAGGAGCTGTGCTTTGGGCTGGCCGGCTGGTGAAGAGCTGAGCAAGCATTTAATATCTCAGTCTTGGGTAGAGGTCATCACAACACACTAGCTGCCTGTCACACCATATTCCTGCAGTAAAACTTTCTATTGCATTTAACAGGTTTTATTTACACTGTACCCCTTCTCTAAAGATGGGAGGAAACGGATTTCCCTAGGGATGGCTTCAAATTTGTGATACGTGAGGGGAAAAAAGAAAATCTATAAGGAACATATATGTGTATGTGTGTGTGTGTGTATACACACATATATGAAAAAGGTATATCTACTTCATATAGTTAAAAAATCTGTTAGAAATAAAAACATGTTGATGACCTTATCATTTTGAATAAGTAAACAAAAATGGAATGAATAAAAATGAAGTTTAAAATAAATGAAAAATATAGAAATCATTTCTTTTAACTCAAGAGTTTTAAAACTGACTTCTAAAAATGGAAATGAGTTAGTACTATCGGATAGTAAGAGATATTATAAAGTTGCAATAATTAAGATAGCCAAAGGCAAAGGAAATTCAGTATATGATAGAGGTAGCATTTCAAACCAGAGAGGAAAATATGGATCATTTAATAAATCATTTAAGACAACTGGTTAGTCAATGGGGGGGGGGGCAGTAACTAAAATTAATTCAAGATGTATCAAAGATTCAAACATGAAAAAACAACAACATAAAATAGTAGGAGAGACTTTTCATTCAACACAGTAAATACAGTAAGTGTGTTCATCTCTAGGCCCTCTTGAACCTCCAATAAAATCACTGTGAAGAATGAATGAGGTAAACTTGCAAAAGGGCAGAAGACAGTGATAACAGATAAGAGATATCAACCAACATTCTGGAAGATGGAACGCAGAGGAGAGAGTGGTAAAACCAATCCAATCCAGTGGAGACAGCCGAAGCCTACCTGCCTGCCAGTGATGAAAGTCAGAGAAGGACATCCACACTTCCTGCTGTACGAGAACCACCTGGTGATCCTGAGCATGTGGATTCTGATTCAGCAGGACCAAGGGGAGGATTGGGGGAGGACTGGGGGAGGATTCAAGTGCTGCGTTTCTAACAAGCTCCCTGGTGATGCGGATGGAGGCTGCTGGTCTGGGGTCCACATGCTGAGCAGCGAGGCTTTGGCGTAGAAAATGCCACAAAAGTTCTAGACCTGTAGGCATCAGACCCCCTCTGGAGGCTGGGGAGCAGAAGGACTGGTCCAAAGTCTGTATCAGGAACAGGCAGGCCTCCTGATTTGGTCGTAGAAGCCAGGTGGCTGCTCTCCCAGCCCCAGCAGAGGAAGGATGGTTTACTCCTGGAGAGACTGAGTTACACAGGATCTGACCTTTGGGACACTGAGCACAGTGACCAAAACATGGGACTAAGTCAGCGATTTTCAACCTTTGTCATCTCACGGCACACTTAAACTAATTACTAAAATTCTGAGGCATACCAAAAAATTTATTTTTCACCAATCTGACCAAAAAAAAAAAATGTGTGTAAGTTTGATTAATTCACCCCAGATGGCTACTGTTGTGTTGGCTATTGTCATTTTTTAATTTGATGATCTGAGAGAAAAGAGTCTGGACTTGGATTCTGATAAGGTAACTGTACTCTGAATGCCTGATTGAAGCCACCATGCTGCAAGATCAGACGTGACTCACAGAAGCGTAAACACTACCAAATCAGGGACAGGAGTCAGGAATCTTGAGAAATATTTGCCTCATATGAATGAGTCTAACAACTTGATTTATAAGCCAATGGCTTGTGTTTTCCTCCAAAAGGAACCAAAGTCCTTAAGTGGAATAATTGGTTTTGCTGCATAGATTAGGAGTTCAAGCTGCCTTTCATTTTCACGTTTCGAATAATTTTCCCTTAATTTATAAAAATGGGTAAAAACTGATGAGGAGGAAGCTTCCTGGCTGCTAGTAGTGTTTCTTGAGCTGGGCTCTGACTGGTGAATACATGGGCTTATTCACTTTAGCATGATAATTCAATGAGCTATACGTCTAAGTGCTCTTTTGCGTGTGTTTCTTATGCATGCTAAGCATGCAGAACAAAAGTTTACGTTAGAGAAAGAAAGCACTTTTCCAACAACTCCAGAAGAATGTTTTTAAGCAAAAGATGGTTGCACACTTGAGTGCTGGGTTTACAGGGTACTGGCTGAACTCGGGCTCCACAAAGATGGAATTTTAAGCCAAAGTCAGGGTTTTTGGCTCTCCTTTGCTGTACACACATGGTAGAGCCACTCTCTCCCCCACTCTCTTACCCTCACTCTTACTCTCTTCACAAATGTACACACTGGTTGCATTCAGTTTCACCTGCAAAGATAAGTATCATCTGTGTCAACTTCCAAAATGTATCATCACACACCACTTACCTTAGCAGTCCCATTCAGAGCAGCTTCCTGACAGTTTTAGGATGGCTATTAAAACAGGGCAGAAAGAAGTCTCTAGCAGCTAAGTGCATCCAATTCAGAACAGCTTTAGACAACTTGAAAGGACTGAAATTCCTTAGATTTGAGCCCTGAGTAAAGGCTTAGACATTGGCTGGGAAACTGGAATCAGGATCAGTGGAGGGAAAGACTAACCAGGTTTGGTTCTGCTGTGAGTGCGAGATTTTTATTTCATCTTCAACTCTGAACAAGGGGAAAACTGCTCGCCAAACAATAAACTGCTGTTGCACACTCGTGGAACTTAGTAAGCAATTCTGTTTCTTTTTCCAATCAGAAAAAGAGAATTCTAAAACCATAAAGTTATTTCGATAACACAAAGAACATTTACTCCACATTATTTATTCCATATTTTTTAAACACTGAAAAACTGAGGTTAGCAGTACGAGATGGATAGCTTATTAACCATCCTTCTAAGTGGCTTTGGCCCAGACTCACTATTGTCCTGGGAAATGGGAAGCATTACACAACAGCTGGTAACCAGGGCTCAGGACCAAAGGGTAAGGGGGTCAACCAATCAAGAGATTCAGTGTACCCCGGCTACCTTAGATTTGAAGACAGAGTAGGAAGAGGAAAACAGAAGATGGAGCATGAAGCAAAAAGGAGCCAACAGTTAAAAGGAGTGAAAAGCCACGGTCTTATCTAGTTGCCCTCTACCTGATCTTATGTGGCCTCACTCGCTGCCAAGGTGTGGACAGATGGGGGAGAGAGGTCACAGCACAGGCACTGACACGGACGATCTGACCTGCCTGCTCAGAGGCACGCAGCTGCAAAGCCTACCTCGGAGAGAACTGGAATTGGCTAACATTTCCCTCATTCCTCTGAGACCTAGCCCACCGCAGTGTTTGCATCAGGAGCCCAGTGCTCTCCAATAAACCACAGGTACCTAACAGTAGCAAGTCAGCTTTACACATTGTAGAACTCAGCAAAACCATGCACAATAAAAGAACACGCACAGAAAACCACCTGCCTGCCTGAACACCCTGTAGAAATAACTGCTGCTTCACAGCCACCACCTGTACGGCATCTATTTTGGGTCCCCCCCCCCCATTCCTTTACACTTCTGCAAGCAACATTCAAAGTGTGGGTGCACACAGCACATTTTCCATCATTCTTTTCATTTTAATGTGTGCTTTAGCATGTTTCTAAATACAACTTTTACCATGCAGGTCTTCAGCCTTCTTTTTCTCTCTTTGGCAATTTAAGCAAATAAAAGGGTATCATCTTCCTAAAAGCTATTTTGGTATTTGTTCTTTTTTAAAAAGTTCTCCAACTTTGTGGTTTTTTAATGATTTAGGTAAACTTTTGTGAGTTCTGCCACTCTTCCTCTAAAACTTTTAAACATAATGTAATAATCATTTAAAAAAATTAAGTGTGTGTGCGTAACGCACCCTGGGCTGAAAGTGGGAGGAAAACAAATCCACTGGTGTGGTCTCAATAAGGCCAAACGTGCTCAGAGGAATTGCCACACCGAGAACTGGTCCTGGGTGTGTGCAGAATGAGTTCGGCCTTCAGGAGCTCCAACCGACCCTTAATGGGGAGCCTGTCCATCACCTTTTTAAAGCCATGACATGTGGTACATTGACAGGGGGGCAGGCACCACATCTCAATCTCCAGGGAAGCTCCTCCGCACAACCACCCTCATTCACCTCAGAGAGAGGCAGAGGAGACACTCTTACTGTGAAAACACCCCTGGCAGGGGACCAGACCATCGTGGGTTTGACAGGGCAATCAGGTGGGATGACCAACTATTATAGTTTTTCCTGGACTGAAGTGTTTCTGGGACAGTCCCAGACAAACCAGGAGCAGCTGGTCACTCTACAATAGCATCATGGGTGTCCCACAGCAGCCAGGCTCTGCTGGGACCAGGGTGGGTGGCCCAGGGCAAGTCATTTCATCTCTATAGGTGTCTGTGTTCTCCCAATATTTTAGAACATCTGTACCCTAAAACGGCATCTGGTAGTGGTGTTCTAAGAGGTGGGAGGAGGGGTAGTAGTGTGCCCTGATAAGGAGGGGTATTTTTTCACACTATCAATTCTATGCTTTTTTATTTTATTTTATTGATTTGAGAGAGAGGAAGGGGAAGAGGAAAGGGGGGAAAGAGAGAGAAAGATCGATTTGTTGTTCCACTTACTTACGCATTCATTGGTTAATTCTTGTACGTGCCCTGACCAGGGATGGAACCCGCATATCGTCAGAACAATGTTCTAATCGACTGAGTTACCCAGCCAGGGCTATCAATTCTATGCTTAGAATTGGCTTCATGTGGTCTAATAAAAATCAGGCCAACTTTGAGTTAATTTTATTGTGTTTTTTAAATCTACAGGTAACATTCCCCCTTATTGCATGCACCCGGGCAGACCTCTCCCCAGCCACGGCCCACTTTGCTGACCCATGGCAGACTCACATGTTTTTGAATGAATAAGTGTTCAGCTTCCTTTCTAAGTAGAAAGTCTGTAACTGTTAAACTATTACTAAATTAAGTAGAGGCAGTTTTTGGTAATTTGTCATTCAACAGCATGTGGTTTCATCTTTGCCACACTTCCTCATTTAAAAGACAACCCACAACAAATGTCACTTATGATCATCCTAAGATGCTCTCTGCCAATGCCTAAAAAAATTAACAGGCTCATTAAATTATTCACACAACAAACTACTTACCAATTATACTGAAGCTGGGCAGAATTGGAAAAGTGATCCCGGTGGAAAGCACGTACAGATCCCTTCTAAACTAACTTGGCTAGGGTTAGCCATACTCACACCGATGGAAGTTCAAATTTGGGGGTGTAGATTGGTTTCTCTTAGGGAAAAATGCTCATATATTTATTATTTTCAGGTGATTTTAAATGCCTGCATCTTCATAAACATGATCCCAAGGATACTAAGTTAAATTTCTTTTTCTTAGGGATCAAATTAAGACAATCCACTAGGCTTAAAAATTCTGAAAGAAAGCAATGTCAGTCTCAAGGCTTTCCTTTTTCTGGGAGACTTTTATTAGAAAATACATATATTTCTGAGCTATCTGTTAACATACAATCTCTGCAAAGTGCATTACATGAGTGTGAGGTGGATAAGTTAGGGTTAATTTAATGCTACCTACAACTCGAAGAATCTGAATTTCCCTTGGGAGGGGGAGAGGAAGAGTGTGGGAGGGACAGAGACAAGGTCAGGGACAGAGAGCAGAAGAGGAGAAAGGTAACAGGGAAAGTAAAACTCAAATGACTACACTGGCAACCCCAAGGAGTGAAAAGCAAGAATGAGATCCATCATATATGTTAATGACAGAAAGGAAAAGCCAGTAAGATGTTTCAGAAATCTAATGCTAAAGTCTCATTTCTGGAAATCAGGGTTCCTACAAAAACTCAGAAAACACTTGTGTGTGCCTTTGATAAAAACCCAAAGAGCAAGTAATGACTCTTCCATGACCTAAGCACAGCTCTAAATACAATACAAGGAGCATTTCCTTTAATCCCCATAACAACAGTGTAAGTGTCAGGTGGAAACTGAGCGGGGAGAGACTGAGTCATTTGCTTCTAGATCTGTAGCTAGTTGAGTGGCATGGCCAAATTCAGTCCACGTCTTAAATCAATATAAATGGCAAATCTGATGCCTGCCACTCCTGGTGGTTGAACACCCAATCAGTTTTCCCTTGAGACTACATGCAATACAAAGGGACCAGCAGGGCCAGCTGGGGCCAGGGGGACAGACTGGGATATCTGCCTAAGGCCTCTCTCCACTAAAAGGGGATTTCCTGAGAAAACTCGCCCAGTGGAAAGCCATCTTCCTGGGCTACATCCAAAGGCATAGCTTCAGGCTCTACGTGATACACTGCTGCCCATCGCTTGTCTAAAACCTCACCTTTAGAAATAGTTTTCTGCCACGAAATCCAAGCAAGTCTCTGGCCTACAATCCACATCACTATTAACAGTTGCAAAGAAAAAGCTAAGCAGCGTTTTCCTCCCTAAGCAGGTGTAGTGCTAAAGAGATAGGGGCTTCGATGGCTGTCTAAACTCTATTTACTCTTCAGCAGAACAAGCAAATCCTTCTGTTCCAGGATCAAATACATAAACAGGTTCTTCTGCCTCCACAAGCTGCACCCTCTCCCCACCCCTCTACCCCCATACACACCCGACACATTACATCACCTTAGTTCTCAAGGAGGTAAGAAATCGTGCACTATGGTACCAATTATTTTTTACACAATGTGTATTTTTAGGAACCAGTTTTACTGAGTCCCCTTTAAATACATGTTTTTGCAGATAGTGCTCCAATATCACAAAGCAGGCATCTTCCCCATTTTATAAGCGAGGAGACCAAATTTCAGAGAGTGCGCTGTCCACTATTGCCTAGTTGATAAAAGACAGTGTTTGGATTCAAACCCAAGTTCCAGAGTCTTTCTGATATTCCATCCACTTTCCTTTCAACTCTAGTTAGGAATATGCATTTCTAATTAGTTGCAGTAAATGTAGAAAATGGTAACATAACTTAAATGCAGTCGCCCTGCAATCTACCCACACACTCAAAGATACACACTCGCCCACTGACGCACAAAGCCCTGTATTCTCTTAATCTCCATAATGCCTGAGTGACTGATTGCTGGGTTCTCAATTTTCCTTCACTCAAGCTATTGTGTCCAAATCTGCCACTCTGCCTAAACCACCAAGTCACTTTATTCTGCTTTGAAACGGTGATCTATTAAGACAAGATCTACAGAGCCACTTAGACTAGCTGGCAGCCTGCACTCTGATACTTGCCAAGCTGTGTCCCTGGACAAAAGTTTAGAGGGTTTTCTCCATCCCCTCCCCAATTCTTAACTCTGTGCTGTTCCTCTGCTCCCCAAATGTCCCTGTGTTTTTAAAGGATCTGTACCAATGATAATAAGAAGGAAGGAAAGGAGAAAGAGGGAAAGTGGGAAAGAGACTGGGGGCGGGGCAGGGGACAAAGAGAGAAAGAGAGAAAAAAGAGGAAAGAGACAAACGCAATCATAGCTTCAGGACTGCAACGACAGCTTTGTAACCTGAAAACCTCAGAGATAAGATGTGACATTTATGCAGACACTGGCGAGTCACAAATTCCTAGGTCGCTGCGTGAAAAGGGCTACCCAGTAAAGGAACACAGCCTTCCTGCAATGAAAAACCATCTGTGTTTCTCCACTCCCCACTCCTGCCCTTTCTGAGGCCCTAAAGGCAAAAGTAGGGCTAAGAAGCAGGAGCCGCACAAGACAAGTCCATTTTGAAGGCTAGTAAGGAAAAGAGAGTTCTCCTTAAGACAAAAACAGAAAACAAAAAAAACAACCAAAAAAAACCTGCCCAAAACATTCTCACAGGTGAATTGTGGGAAGCAGAGTTTTGCACAATGAACAAAGATTAGTATAAAATTTGAAAACGATTTTTCAATAATATGTATCTGCCCGTGTTTGCAATCAATTGCCGATGGTAAGCAGCATTTAAGTAAAATCACATTCAAATTTTCAAGTGTTTAAAGCACTCGCATACAAAATGGGTGTAAAATTAAATTGAAAGACAGGGAGGAGGGTAAGATCTGATCTTTTAGATCCATAGATAGGATGGATCTGTGGCCTAGGCCATAAGCCCTACTAGAACTTGATCCTGTCATTCTGGCTTGCTTTAAGTGGATTGGGAACTCACTAGGGTGCCTATATTTTAATCCTAGGGAGCCTCTGAAACTATACACTGTACAGTGTGTTTTTCCAGAGACACTTTGCTCTCCTTTTCTGTACATGCTAATTTACTATTATTAAATTTCCATGTTAACAAGTGGACTAAAGGCCAGTGTTTAGTGGAAGTGCCTTCCAAAAGGGCTCAGAGAACCTAAGTGCTCTCTGGTCTTCAACCTTCCTTCCATCACCCCTCCCTACTACCCACCTATGCCAAATGGAGAGAAGAGGGACTCCCCTCGATCCCAAAGGGATTATGCATTTTAAAACAAAGAAGCAAGTGCTTGATGGAACTTAAATCAAGAGGCTGGGATGTGTGTTCCTAACAAGAAAACCGTCAAACCTAAAAAAATGAAACCAGTTATTTCTAGTAACTTTTTTCTTTTTAGTCAGTGAATCTTCTTTGTGTTTTTTATTATTATTTTTAGTTGTGGTAAAACACATAACATAAACGTTACCATCTTAACCATTTTTAACTGTACAGTTCAGTGGCACTAAGTACATTTACATTGTGCAAACATCACCACTATCTATCTCTACAACTTTTCATCTTGCAAAACTGAAACTCTACGCCCATGAAACAACTCCCCATTTCTTTCTCTCTCCAGTCCTTGGCAACCACCATTCTACTTTCTGTCCCTATGAATTTGACTATTCTAGGTTCCTCATATAAGTGCCATCGCGCAGTGTTTGTCTTTCTGTGACTGGCTTATTTCACTTAGCATAATGTCCTCAAGGTTCATCCTCTGTAATACGTGTCAGAGGGTTTTTTTTCCTTTTTAAGGCTGAATTCTATTCTATTGTATGTATACACCACACTTTGTTTATCCATTCATCTGTAGGACACCTGGGTTGCTTCTACCTTGTGGCTATTGTGAAAGTGCTGGAATGAACGTAAGTGTACAAATACAGTTGACACTTGAACAAGGGGCAGTTGGGGGCACTGACCACCCCCACCAGTCAAAAATATGCAGATAACTTTTAACTCTCCAAAAATTTAACTACTCTAGTTGAACCTAAGTATCCATGGTGGATTGGTTTCAAGACCCAATGTGGATTCAAAAATCCGTGGATACTCAAGTCACCTATATAAAATGGTGATGATAAATGCATAACAGTGGCCCTCTGCATCTTCAAATGCCTAACCACGGACTGAAAACAGTACAGGTATTTTCTGAAAAAAGCATGCTTACTATATAACTGGGTCCACGTAGTTCAAACCCATGTTGTTCAAGGCTCAACTGTATCTATTTGAGACTATGCTTTCAGTTCTTTGAGGCCAAACTGGAAGTGGAATTGTTGAATCATAATAATTCTATTTTTAATTTTTTTAGGAACCTCCAAACTATCTTCCACAGAGGCTGCAACAATTTGCAATCCCACCAACGGTGCACAAGGGTTCCCTTTTCTCCACACCCTCGCCAACACTGGTTGTTTGTTGGTGACAGCCATTTTGATGGGTGTGAGGTGATATCTCATTGTGGTTTTAATTTGCATTTCTGTCACGCTGGGCATCCTATCATATATCTATTGGCCACCTGTATGTCCTCTTTGGAGAAGTGTCTATTCAGGTCCTCTTCCCATTTTTTAAATAGGATTATTTGGGTTTTTTTGGTGTTGGCTTGTATGAGTTCTTTACAAATTTTGGATATTAACCCTTTATCAAAGGTATCACTGGCAAATATGTTCTTCCATTCAGTAGCTTGTCTTTTTAGTTGTTGCTGATGGTTTCCTTTGCTGTGCAAAAACTTTTAGTTTGATGTAGTTTCATTTATTTTTCCCTTTGTCTCCCTTGCCCAAGGAGATGTATACCAAAAAAAAATGAGAGCAATGTGAAAGAGTTTACTGCCTACGTTTTCTTCTAGGAGTTTTATGGTTTCAAATCTTACATTTAAATCTTTAATCCATTTTGAGTTTATTATTCTTGTCAGTGGCCTAAGAAAGTAGTCTAGTTTCATCTTTTCGTATTATCTGTCCGGTTTTCCCAACACTATTGAAGAGACTATCTTACCCCATTGTATAACCTTGCCTCCTTTGTCACAGATCAATTGACCATACAGGCCTGGGTTTATTCCCAGGCTCTCTAATCTGTTCCTTTGATCTATATGTCTTTTTATGCCAGTGCCATGCAGTTTTGATTCCTGTAGCCTTGCAGTATAGTTTGATATCAGGTAGTGTAATACCTCCAATTTTGCTCTTGTTTCTCAAGATTGCTGTGGCTGTTGGGGTCTTTTGTGGTTCCACATATAAGTCACTTTTAACCACATATTCAAAGAGAAAACATAAAGGAGTTTAGGCTCTATCTCTAAGTTTTCCTTCATAAAAACTCATTCATTCTTAATTGCTCAAATTTCCTCTGAGCGCTTTCTCTCTGCCTCACTCTCCATAATAAAGTCAGGATATTATCTAGTTCATCCTCTTGAATGCATCCTTTCCACTATGTGGAATCTGAGAAACTTTCTCCCTAATGATGATGATGACTTAGATTGTGGGGGACAGGCAAGAGGGAGAAAGAAATAAAACAGTGTAAGCATGTGACCAGAGAAACATACCACGGCAAGACCATTCTGCATCTAAAAAAAAAAAAAAAAAATCCCAAGGCTACCACTGTCCTAATCAAAAAGTTGGAAAGCTCATCCCAGTAAGAAAATACACACAAATTCACAGGAAGTGAAATAAGAATGATTAATAAATATTTGAAATAAGTTCATCATGAGTCACATAAAAACACATTATAGCAGTAACATGTTTTCAAATTTCAAAGCAAAAATGTCCTCAAATGGTAATGATCTGCATGTTGATAAGGAAGTGCAAACGGACATGATCTTCTGGACACCAATTTGGAAATCTGTATCTGTCAAGAATACTAAAATATTTATCCTTTTGGGCTTAAAAATGCCATTTCTAGAAGATATTCCTTAGGAAGTCATCAGGAATTGAAAGACTTATATACACAAACTGGAAACAACCTAAATGTCCAACAACAATATGGAGAATGGTTTAAATGAATTATGGTATATTCACAGTGTAGAAAAAGTACAGTCACTAAACATATTTGTTAATAAATTATTTCATGGAAAATGTTCAGGTTAGATCATTAAATAGCAAAAGGCTGCATATGAAACCATATATACAGTATGACCTCATGATACTGGCTTTAAAATCTGAGATCACCAAAATTATTAGGAGATCAAGACACCTAGCTATTTTGAGCTGTGTAACGTTAGGTGCATTTCCAAAATTTTCAATCCTTAGTGTCATCGTTAAAATATTGGGAAAATTAACATCTACCTCACAGGGCTTGGTAAATGACGTAAACCATATAAAGTCATAAACTCACATAGGGAATAAATGTTAGTTTTTACTATTACTTTCAAAACTAAAATAAAAAGGTTTTCATTAAAAACTGCAGTCATTAGCAACAGTCAAACATAAAAGAAATGATGAGCTCCAAGTCACAGCTTGAGACTCTGGGCCCTGGCCCTCAGTCATCCACAGTAGCACTAGTGGGCCACCCCAAAGAGACGTTGTGAGGATCTCCACTTTGAGTTCAATCTTGCCACAGCATAGGTATTTGGAGAAATCAATGAAGGCTATGGTGGCAGAAAAGAGTGACAACAGAAGAGCTTATGAAATAATTTTTATTTTAAAAAGGGGAGTCGGGAAGAAGTCAAAGATAAAATCTTAGGAGGCAAGATTCTCAGGGCATCACTAACTAATACAGAAGGATCCTTGTGCTACAAGTGGCAATGTTGTTTACCTCCTATTTTTGCAAATAAAAAGAAATGGCTCCCTAAAAACATTAAGGGATACAACTAGTTACTAGCAAACAAAATCTGGAACCTCGGTATCCTGACTCAAAATGTTTATGAACTGATGAAATGGAGCTGGGAGGAGGGAAAAGCAATACAATTTTGAGAGTTATGGCTTTTTAAGAAATAGATGGCCAATGGCTTTAGGAAATCTGAATTTGCTTGGTGATGGAAGAAGAGATGTTAGTGCTTGTAATAAACATTTAAAATCTTCCATGGCCAGCATAGCCCTACGTAGTAGTGTTCACCAACAGTGTTATCAGGCAGTAAGACAGGGGGAGGGAGCCTGAGGCAGAAGTAGTGGCCTCTTCCAAAGCCATGGGACTGGCTTCATGATGAAAGTTCACCTGGAACTCCATTTTCCTTCCACTGCCACCTGCCCTTGCCCTTCCCCATCATAGAAAAGAAACCACTTCTGAAATATCTTATAAACTGGAATCCAGGAGGAAAACAATCCAACTGTGTCAATAGAGAATCCAGATACTTTCAACAGAAAAGTCACAAGTGAATGCAGAGTGTTAATTTCATCACTCCTTGATGACATGAAATCATTTGTGGTCATTTAGAGTTATCTCTCCTGCCCTCCCCACCATTCTAAGACACTGCCCATTAAGAGTAACATTATGCCTTTGATCCAAAAACCAACCTATTACAAATAGCTCAACTATTGCATTCAGTAACGGCAAACTTTTTATTTTGCAAAAGGAGAAAGCTGTATTAAAGTTCTGCAAAAAACAAACAAAAAACCAAATAAACAAAGCCATCCCTTTGATTTTAGGTTGTTTTCCAACAAAACAGCCATTGTAATCCAACTTTCCTATCCAAGTCAGAAATTGTAGGAGGTAACCTATGTGTCTGACCCTACTTCTTTCCTCTTATACCAGCCTGGCAAAGCAGGTATCCATATTTTAATCTGGATCACACCATCATTTAACAAGTGAAAAGGTACATTTATAGGGTTAAATGTCCAGGACCGACTGTGTGAGAAAAACCGAATGTGTATGCAAGTAATTCTCATATACTGTGTTGGTCCATTCAAACTGTCATAACAACATACCACAGGCTGGGTGGCTTATGAATAACAGAAATTTATCTCTCTCGCAGTTCTCCAAATTGGGAAGTCCAAGGTCAAGACATCAGATTTGGTACCTGGTTCACAAACAAATATCTTTCTGCTTTGTCCTCACATGGTAAAAGGGGCAAGAGAGCTTTCTGGGGCCTTTTTTTTTTTTAAAAGGGCACTAATCTCATTCTCCAAGGTTCCACCCCCATTACCTAATCATCCCAACGTCCCCATCTCCTAATACCCTCACCTCGGTGGTCAGCTTAGCAAATTATGGATTCTGAGGGAACGTAAACATTCAATCCATTGCATACTCTTTTAAAACATCTGATGGTAATCAGCCTCTTCATTACTAGGTACGTTATAGGAGCCTTCAGTAGTGAAACTCACCTGACACCCCACTTTTCCCCAGCAGTCATCCACTCACACCTGTCCTCCCCCTTCTTACCATGGGGAACACCTTCTCATTCATTCTCTCTGGGCCCTCCCCTCCCCTCCCGTCTCCTCCAGGACCTCAGCCGAGGCTGGGCAAATACATTAAGTGTACCCACACGAGAGCCCACTGGCCGCACATTCCCTCTGACACAGCTGACACTGTGTTGTTCATTGAAGGTTTGGGGGCAGCAGGTCATTACTGGACTGAATGGGTCAAAGCAAGACTGGTGTAAGCCCCCTGAAGAATGATGGTTGTCACAGAGCTTGCCACTCTGAGGGCCCAACCAACAGGAACGAGCTTCTCATTTCTTACCCAGCCATCACAAGAAGCACCAGCCTACACTGGGTTCACCTACACAAGGTCTGAGGAGAGAGCAGCTGCTTTGTCTGTAGAATCTCTTAGATAGTTATTCTGAAATACTGCAGCTTTGGGGGGCACAAGTGATAACAGCCCAAACGGTTCTTTCAACTCAAATCGTAATTCAAAAATATAAGAAACAAAACCATTGGCTGGAATATTTATATGAAAAAAAAACCCTCTTTATTCTTAGATGACTCACTTCTACCTACAGAAAAATGATGCTTAGCCTTATCCAAAGTTTGGTGAGGTAATAATTAGTAAGCTACAGGAGTCAGACAACTGGGAGGCTCCAGCAGCCCTGGATTACCACGCCAGCCGCTTCACCGCCCAAATGCGAAAAAAAGGCGAGAGAAACGAGTTGCCTGCAGCAGTGGGAGGCACGTCTGGCTGGAACGAGTGTTCGATTCTCAATCACTTCTCCCTGCATCTCTCTCCTAAGCCCGAGGGGAAGAAAATGCACTGACGTTACCTTTCATAACAATAGCTGGAAAAATCTTTTATTCCCAAACAGGAATTCAACAGAAGTTTGATCCCACGTTTAGGAGTACCACAGCAACACACGTTTCTTTAAAAAAATAAATTCGGAAGAAGCCTTTGTTATAATATTAGAGAATGGATTATTGAGCCCAAACAAGCCTTAAATCAAGAAAATCCATCAAACAGATGATAATGCCGCGTTATTAAATAATATTTTGTTCCTTGTCATCAAACTAAGAACACAATATGATCGTCGACACTGCGATTTTCATTCTGGAGGAAACTGCCCAGTTTTGTTTTGTTTTCCATAAGAGAGAGTTTTCTGTCGATCAAGGCGTATCTACAGCGCCCTTCCTGTCCCCACCCAGAGCTAAGTGTAGAGTGAAGGCTAAGCTTAAAACCACCGAGCGGTGGCCTATTCACAGGCTCGGCCAAAAGCCACTGAATTGAGGCTGCCCCCTTTTTAACTGGCCACGCTGGGCCTTGTTGCTGTCCATGTGGTGCTACAGCATGGCATTGTTCTGGCCACCAATGCCACCGCTGTCAACAGCCCAACAGTGAGCAGGATACAAGAAGACAGAACTCTTCAACTGGGCAAACATCCAATTCAGGCAGTTTTTTATAGAGAGAGATGCGTGCGACTGAGGAGAAGGTATTCAAAGTCACAATTTTAGCCTCAACAAGGGCACTGCAGACCCCATTTAATGGAAATAAAGATGTTGGATAATCAGGTATTTCACAGACATGTTCTCAGCTTTGAAATCAATGACAATAGAAGAAGAAAACCAAATAGGATCCTGAGGGGATTGTTCCTATTATAAAGCATTTCATTTCACAAAGGGAAATGAAACAGGCTCCTTTAAATCATGTTATACGTTCTAGAATTATTACAAAAGAAAAATGTCTGCATGACATATCAGAAGGGTGCCGAAAGTGAGTCGTGCCAGGGATATCAGTATCAACCGGATCAGTTATGTTGATTCAGGCCTTTGATGGATGCTGAGATGAAGGTCACAGGTTAGATGCCAGAATGTGTCATTTAGGTTTGAAAAGAAGAGAAACATGCAGAGCTTGTCATTCTGGGTACAACTATACACTTGGATTTTTAGAGAATTGAGAGAGTCAGAATAGTTAAAAACAGAGGTGTCACAGCTATAGCAAAAAAAAAAAAAAATAGAGACCCTTGCCAAAGTCAGTAGCATCCTATGGTATATAGGTCATACTGAATTATTACTTTGAACATTAACCATAAACTTTCACTTTCCATACAGGCCATGAAACCACTTGTACTTGAATCAATTGCATGAATGGCCACTGATCAATGACCAACTCTCTCCATATCAATATGAGGGCATTTGCTGTGGCTAAAGTTGAAAGCAGCTGACCCCTTTGCATAAACTCTAAGTCACAGGATTGTGCAAAGGAAGAGAAAATTGTTCAGGAAGAGGAAAAATTAACTTCCAGTTTTCATTTATTACATTATTTTTAATTTTTTCTTAAGGCAGATAAAGTCTAAGTATAAAGCTGTCTTCGTTTTCTAATTTTCTTTTTCTCCAACCTAATGAACAGCCTGGAATCAGCTTTCTGCATACAGGTCATCAGCTGATATGCTTTTGTTTTCCAAAGCATAAAACTACACATCTCTTTCAAATGCATTAGCTAGCTTAAAGGGATCCCAGCCAGAACTGATTAGATATCATTCATAACTGTGTGGAGCCCCTACAATGTGTCAACACAGAGCAACCTGCTGTTTCTGAGAGGTGTTTTTGTTGGTTTGTTTGTTCGTTTTGTTTTGCTTTTTGAGAGACTGCAAGGTTAGATATGCATTCCTATTTTATATAAGTAAACATTTGCTCTAGAAGCAACTCTATACCTGCAAACACACCCACTTTCTCGCAGTAAGCCATAGTGCTAGACAGGATCAATGAGGTATCTGTGCTGGATTCCAATCATTTAAAAAATAAGTCTTTAAATCTGTTCCCCTGTGCATGTAATCTCTGCATGTGGACAGCTCACTTAGTACTTATGCAACAATGATGTCCATTGAAAAATGCACCTTTTTTAAACAAAAGATACTTTTTGTTCCCATGAAGCTTTGTCTGTTGCCATTTCCAGCAACAAAAGATACAAAAAAACAAATTTAACATCCCCAATAGCGGTTTCAGACAAACAGAAACAGCAAACAAAATAATAGAGCAAAAGCTGAAGAAGCAAAACCAAGGTGAGTCGAGGCAGGGGAAGAGAGACAGGGTGGAAGTGAGAAATGGAGTCTAAACTCTGCTCTGTGATCTAAGAAATTCAGCCTTTCCTGATGAAGGGGGCGAGAGGAAAAGGGGTGGTGAGGTTTTCAGCTGAGAAAAAGAAGTGTGTGCTGCCATCCAGGTCCTGTTTCAGTAAGACCAGCAGAGCCGAGGCAGGCAAAACCTAGTTGTGACTAAGACTGATTCAATGAAAGCAGCACAAGTTTGTTCACCGCACAGTGCGGCCAGTCAACCAAATCCGAGATTTATAAGTGATAATACGTCAATTCTTTAAAATTTTTTAAGTGCATTCTGGTACCAAAATAGAAGTATGGCTATTCACCGTAAACACCTATCAATTTAATATCATTTTGCAGACTGTGCACCCGTTCTGTCACATCCTCTTGTAAAGAAACAGCTAATGGCCTGGAGGGCTGGAAACCTACAAACTCTTGTCACCTATTTCCCAGGACTGTGGGCCTGAAACTCAGTGTCAGCGATGGAAACCGAATCGCGTCCAGAAGCCAAGGAGTCCCCGCCGAATTGGAGAAGCGCGGTCCTGACGATCCGCGTGCGGGGGGAAGGGACTGGAAGTGCGCGGCGCCTCCGCCCTCCCGGCCGCGCGTCCGGAACGCTCCCGGCTGTCAGGTGGGTGGCGGCGAGCCTGGGCGGGCAGCCCTGCCCCGCAGCGCGGCGCGCTCGCAGGGCGGAGCGGGGCGAGCCCCGCGGAGTGCGGCGCGTCCCGCGGCCGGCCGCCGCTCACCTTTGTTCGCCCGCCCTCGCGGCGAGGAGCGGGCCCGGGAGGAGTGCGGGGAGCGACCCCGGCGCTCGCGGCCCCTCCCGGGCGCCCGGAGGGATCCGCAGGCAAGCCAGACCCCTCTGGATCCCCGAACGGCAGCGGGACTGCGGGGTCAGCAACCCCTTCCCGAACACAAAGATTGGGAGGCGTGAGCGCGAGCGCTGGGGGCGCGGGTGCGTGAGCCACAGAGCACGCGAGTGTGCGTGTGCGCGCGAGGGTGTGCGTGTGTGAGTGCGCGCGTGTGTGTTAGGGGGAGGGGAGGAGCGCTCCAGCTCCGCTTACCTCTCGAAGAGGAGCCGCACCATGAAGATGCAGAAGGCCAGCGGGAAGGCGAGATAGAGGTCCTCCGCCTGCGGGAAGGTGGCTTCCTCCGTGTTCTTCAAGTCCGCCCAGGTGACATTGTGCGGAAGCCAAAACCTCTCGTTCCAGAACCAGGCTAAGATCCCTGCCATCTTGCTTTGTCCACCCGTGTCCTGGCTCCCGCGGCCCGCCGAGCTCTTCGCGGCGCCGGGCGCCCGGGGAAGCGCGCGCTGCTGCTCGGAGCCTGTGCCGCCGCCTCCTGCGCGGCCGCTGCTCTCGAAGGCTCGCGGCGAGCCCCGCGTCCCTCCTCCCTCGGGCCGGGCTGGGGAAAGGAGCCGCCTCGCCTGTCACATGGCAGCGCGGGCCGCT
The DNA here is from genome assembly GCF_054644295.1 of Miniopterus natalensis. Classification (NCBI taxonomy): domain Eukaryota; kingdom Metazoa; phylum Chordata; class Mammalia; order Chiroptera; family Miniopteridae; genus Miniopterus; species Miniopterus natalensis. Next base: position 43,623,635 of record NC_142088.1, read on the forward strand.
CGCGCTGATTGGTGCGCCCTCGCGTCAAGCAGGGAGGCACACGCGGCCGGCGTGCCCACCCCGGGGGGAGAGCGCGAACGCGGCCCCCGGGGCGCAGGGGCGCAGCTCCGCGCGGCGCTGCCCGGGCCGCGCTCCCCGCGCTCTGGCTCAGCCTTCAGGGCAGCGCCTTGGGGCGGGCTCCCCAGCCCCCCGCGCCCCGGCTTGCTCGCACATGCTCAGAACGCCGGCCCCGGCCTCCTGGAGCTGCGGGGGTCTCGGTCTGCTTCCCGTGCGCCTTCGGGCAGTGAAAAGGCAAGTAGGGGCCGGGCGGTCTTCAGAACCAGCCCTGCACCGAGAGAAAATGGCCAAAGGAGAAGTAGGGGGCGCAAAGAGCGTGGGAGGAAGAAGAAACAGGGAAGGAGTCGCCCACTGGGGCTCTTGGAGAGGCAGGGTGGAAATCAGGAACTGGTGGCACGAAAGGCTTGGCAAGAGCCTCCTACATCTATCCCACGCGGGTCCCCCCCGACCCCATCTCTGACCTTCTGGCCTCCTTGTACTACTGCTGGTCACCACAACCAGTTCCCCCCGGGAAACACCGCCCTCTTATTTTAATTGAGGAGGTGTCAGGAGAAATTAGACACTTAGTTGCTATTTGATGATAGCACCCGTAGCATTCTGTAAAACTGCCCCTCTAAAGGAACCTCTCAGAAAACGCCATCAGGCCACATTTTGGCTCCACAGATCAGTAGAGAACTTTGCTATTTGACAGGCTCATTTTAAATGCCTTTCAAATCTGAAACCTTTAGGGCATTAGGCCTGTCAGGCCTAACCCAGGCACCTTCTCTCCAACAATGTATTTCTTCATTGGTTCAGGAACCGTGTGTGGATCAGTTCAGTGACCCATGCAGATTTTTTTCTTTTTCTCACAATCATCCATTTTCTGCCTGGTTCTGCCAGTAGGTTGTACTGGACCTTTCCAAAAGGCATATAAACAGGCCCCTAATGCACACGTCTTTACTCACCCCCTCTCTCCAGCTTCTGCCCTCTTTTTATGCCTTCCCTCTAAAGCAGTACTGTAAAGAATTACCTCTATTTATTGCTTTCAGTTTCTCTTCCTTCCATTCTCCTTTGAACTTCCTTTTGGGCAGTTGCCCCTCTCTACTGCACTGAACTGCTGCTCTAAGTCACCAATGATGTCGTTGCCGCTAAACCCAGAGGTCAGTTCTCAACACGTCCATCAGTAGCATTGGACCAAGTTGTTCAGTCCCCGAATCTTGAAACACTTTCTTGCCTTGGCTTCCAGAAAACATTGTTTGTTTTCCTCCTACCTCGCGGCCACTTTTCACCGAGTCTCCTTGCTGGTTCCCCCTCACCTTTCTCACCCCATAAAGTTGAAGTGGCCTAGGAGTCCTTCCTTTGTCTGCCTCACTTCTCTATCTACACGCATCCACTCTGTGATCTAATTCAGTACCAAGGCCTTCAACTTCATACGGGTGGCTCCCAAATACATATCTCTAGCCTTGAACTTTCCCTTGAACTTCACACTTCTAAATCCACTATCAATTCAACAACCCCACTTTGATGTCTAAGAGCCATTTCCAGCCTAAACTACTAATCTTCCCCCTAAAATTTTCTCCTCCTGCCATCTTGGCTCTGATTTCTATCTTTTTTGCTTTACTTTCTCAAATCTCCTTTCTAAGCCATCACAAATCCTATCTGCTCCATCTTTGAACCAGAATCACATCACCTCTCACCTTTCTGCTACCATCTTGGTCCAAACAACCAACATTTCTTTCTTTTCTTTTTTTAAATTTATTTTTACTGTTGACACTATTACAGATGTCCCCATTTTCCCGCCTTTGCCTGCCTCCACCCAGCCCTGCCCCTCCCTCTGGCCATCACCACCCTGTTGTCTGTCAACCAACATTCCTCACCTGACTTTCCCCAAGAGGCTCCTAACTCAGCCAGAATGATCCCGTTGAAATGTAGGTCAGCTCACTGCTGTGCTTCAAAGCCCTACTGCCTCCCCATCCACCCCCCAAAGTCATTTCCGTGGTCTAATATATTTCACTCCATATTAACTCTCTGACCACACCTACTCCCTCCTCTCCCCTCTCCGTCTCTCTTACTCTTCTTCGATCACATTGGCTTCCCAGCCCTTCCTGCAAAGCACCCAGCATGCCTCAGGGCCTTTGCACATGCTTTCCTCTATCTCTGGAACTTTTTTCCCCTAACTGTCCAGAAGGTCACTCACTCAGTGAAGCCTTCCCTGGCCACCCTAGTTAATCTACAACCCTCACTCCCCACCCCACTCTTCCTATCCAGCTTTCCTACTTTGTTTTCCTTCAAAGCATGTGTCACCGTCTAACACAATATATTTCTTACTTATTTCTTTATTGGTCTCTCCACACATACATACAAATGTAAGCTTCAAAACATTAAAGATTGTGTCTATCACTACTCTATTCTTAGCGCTTAAAATAGTGCCCAGCCCATAGTAGGTCCTCAATAAGCTACTGAATCACTGAGTCACATTCCTCCAACCTCACAGAAATCTTCTCTAGGAGAGGGGGGAAAAGTCTGAATAAATAATTGTGTTAAATGCTTATATACTCATATGAAGAATAGTATGGGCATAAAGAAGGGATCGGTCAGTTCTGAGGTGGAACAGGAGAGGGGTCCTTGACATGAGTCTTCATTGGGGAGCAGGTGTCACCATCCCCACCGTAGACCATGCAGCCAGCTGCTCAGTGTTACTGACGACCCTCCAGGAAACTGCCTTGGCATCAACTGCATTCTTATAGGCCACAGAGAGGAGTTTGTTAAGGTCTCTTGCCACCTCTGTGGCAGGAGGTCATGTCATGGTGGAGCCTGGCCTTCTGGGCCAGCAGACTCCCGCCATGGCTACCTCAGTCCCCCATGTCACGCCCACGTGTGGCTTGACCATATCTTGCATTCTACCCTAGGACTTCTCTGCCGTCCAGCAGGTCCCGCTGTGTCTCCAAGCACGTACAACAGGAAGTGTTGGTGAGTAAATGCCCTGGGGCCTGAACTTTGGTCAAGGGCAATGGAAGCCAGTATATAAATGTTTATTCCTTTCCCACTCCTGCCCATTGGTCCACACACAATAACTTCAAACAGCCTCTCTGAAAATATCCTGTGATACAAAGCAATCAGCTTATTTCAGTAACTCACTCCCTTCTATTTTCTCTCTTTCTCTGCCTCACTCTCTTTTTTCCTCATTCCTGCTTCTCTGAAATTACAACTTCCCTGGAATTGCGCTTTTTTTCTGGAGAAGACAAGCTAAGATAGTATTCCGTTCCTGTTCACCAACTTTGAGAAGGGGGTGGGATTTCAGGAACATTTTGAAAGACCGGTTTTGTTGGACAGTGGAATGATGATTTGCTACCTCTCTGTGAATCTTATGCAAGTCACTTAGTTTCTAAGAACATTTTGATGCCCTTTGGTGTAAGTTGTGCACCAATCGTTCCTGTCTTTACCTGTGTTACTCAACTGTCATGAGGCTTACATGAGATAACACATATGGGAAGAGACTTGTAAACCTTCCACCTCTACGCACATGTACAGTGTAGCAAACGCCTACTCTTTGATCTGCCCAGCATATCTTCACCAGACAATAGCCCCTCCCCACCATCCTGCATCCAAATGATTACCCCATAAATACAATAGAATACCTGACCATATTTTATTGGTTCCAGGATGGACTTTTGGCCCAAGAGAGCAATTAAAGTTTGTCTTTAGGTATTGGTTGGGGCAGGGGTCAAGGTGATCTTTCTCTGTACACTTGGACTCTAGGATTTCAAACTCAGAAGCTGCTAGCCCCATGCTTCATCATATGGGCAGGGAAAGCGGAAACTAGCCTGAAACAAGGGAGAAGAAAGCAGACCTGTAGAATTAAGTGAAGGTAAGAGACCTATTTCCACAGGGTACCTGGGGGCCAACTGCTTTCTCATCCATGAAACAGTCATATCTTCACAAAAAAATTCCACTTTTTTTTTTATTGGGTTTCTGTTCTTTTCATCCAAAGGAGTCCCACTATAGACGAGACATTACTCTTAGAGTACACATCTTTAAAACCGTGCTGACCTCAGCTCAGGACCTGGGGAAGGTTGGTCTCAGGAAAGACACAGCACAGCGCACCTCCCACGGAAGCCACTTTATACCTGCGCAGAAAAGACTTCTAGTTGTTGACCCAGGAAACCAAAATACAATGTACTCATCAGATGTGTCTGTAGCTCAGTGAGAAAGCCAATAATTGGCCTATAAATAGAAGGTATAAGGAGAGTAAAAAGGTGAAAAAAAGATTTTGTTGGGGGTGTGGGGTGACACTGCCTACACTGCATATTAAGAAAGCATGCTCGGGGTCCTGAATATGAAACAACCTATAAGAACACACCCTCTTTTTTCCAGGCAACAAAGCTGAGCATCACTCTGCATTCTTAGGCACACCCAGGTCTCAGTCCTTGTACATATATTTATGTCTACTTAGATACAAGAGAACAGCCAGAAGTTTAGCTGAACTTCCAGGATGAATTGTATAACACAAACTTATAGTGCTTGTTCAACAAAAAGAACACAAAGCCTATTTGGGGAGTAGGATGTGCTCATGTGAAAAGCCAAAGAGCAATACACACTGGCACCGGTCAAGATGGCACCGGGCAATATATGATGAGTGCCCGAGGACTGCAGATAACAAGGGCTTCCTGCTCGAAGGAGGAGAAGACATTCGGTGTTGAGGAGGAACGGGCAGAAATGAAATCTGACTCTGAAGAATGAATAGGTTTTGGAAAGGCATGAGCAAAGGGAAAGCGAGGAAGGTTTGCTTAGGGACAGCAAACACATTGTAGCTGAGAAGCCGGATTACAAATGGCTTTTACTATGAGGCAAAGGAGTACTCCTACTTATTTTAGTGAAAATAGTATTTTATCTGTGATAATAGCATAGCGGTGATTCTATGGCACAATGTCTGGTACACAATACATGCCCAACTGTTCTAGGGTTTTAACAATATACAAATAAATTAAGTTATTGCTTGAAACACAGGACAGGGCTAAAGTAAGCACTGAACTCAAACACTCAGTTCATTGATTTTAAAGGAACCTGGTTTTCACTGGGAATAATGTGGAAATATTGCCAAACATTATTTCTGCAGTCATTTCTCGTGAATCATCTTACTGTGGTTGGCAAAACTATCCTAAATAGTCTCTTGTTTTTTGCTGTCCAGGTGGTAGTTTTCATTGATGCAGGATGGAGGGAGGGGGTTGGGCAAGAATTAGTCAGGATTCATTAGCACAGTATGGAAACCACTCAGCACTGCAGAAGACTCAGCATCTCCTTCCATCTTAAGGATATGAGTGCTAAATTCACCGCATTGGAGCTAAGTCAAGTGTGCAACCTGGACAGGAATTGAATATACATTATTTGCTGGGGGTCCTCCACAGGACTGCTCCCTCCCATGCTCACAGTCTTTCTTACAACCATGTCAGGTATTAGAGGTCTGAAGGTCTTTCTCCTCCCTCCTCTACTTTCACAGACCCTCTCTCTGACAAATCTTTTCTAATACTGACAACCATCAATTACTCCTGTATTCCTAGCTAAACCAAATCACTGGCTGGAGCGTCTGTCTTCTCTCAAATAATCAAAACCTAGTTAAATGTTAATTGTTCCCCTTGCAATTTTCTTTAACATACTAATGTTATGTCAGCACCCCACTAAATTTTTCAGCATGCCAAATTTGTTACGAAACTAACAAAGGAAAGTTAGAAACAACCGGGGTACCTAACTGAGCTGTCCAGTTAGGGATTACATTCAACTTAGTTATACGTCTAAAATTTCATAGGTACGTTCAATAGGTATAGTCAACCATGATGGCCTTTTCAAGGTGCACTTATAAGTGAATAGCATTTAGGGGAAGGGGCTCTGAATTATTAGCCAGAAATCCTGAGTTCTGTTTTCCACTATGCAACGGTTTTTATAACCAGAAAGAAACAGAGAACTCAAACCAATCCTCTGGCTAATTTGTGGGAGGAATGTGTAACCGAAAATATTGCTGGAAATTACTGACTTTATTTAGAAACAGTATCAGGACTGGAAGTGACCTCATATACCAGCGAGTACAATTCATTCTCTGTGCCCGTCGAAACTATTATTAAACATCTCTAATGACAGGGAACTCACTACTTAAGAAATCGATCCATCTCATTTTGGCACGTCTATGACTGTTAGAAAATCCTTTAGTGAAGACATTATCTTCAGGGGCCTAGCAAAATCTCCTTAGGTTTCACATTTGCAACATAGGGATAATATGTTTACGTTGACTGGATGGACTTCGAACTCAAGGACAAGATTCAGGTCTAGTAACATCACCTTGAACAAAACACAACACTGTGTATTTGACTAATCGAGTTTACAGAAAGGCATTAGGGACACCTCTGAGTGAAAGTCCATGTCCCCTTGGCATTCCCGGCCTCTGTGAACAACCACAATAAAAAAGATTAACTTGCCTACAGGTGATTTATGGAGAACTCAGTGCTTCTTTCATTTTAGACATAAAAAGGGTGACCAGGTAGCCCTGAAAAAAGGTTTTCACAGGTAGGTATCATGGGAATCACTTGTCAGCTGTGTTGATATGGAAAAAATTATAACTCTTGAAGTTGAAATCCTGTGATCTTCGTGAATTCTACAGAGCACGGGTGACTTTGTAGCATACGGTCTCCTGAATAAGATGTGCAAGATAAAGACAAGGAGAGAAGAATGGTCGTGTTAGATACAGGAGCTGGTAGGGGAGCGCCTGCCGAACAGTAGGTTAGAGGGCAGGCGACCCACCGGCACCCACGCCAGGGCTAGGAGTTACTGTGACCACAGGCCTATTGAGCTGCTTCGAGAAGAACTGTAACTGTCACTATCAAATCCAAGAAGGATGGCAAGAATATGCCATGTTTTCACAAAGTGGGGACTGCAAACTGAAGTGTCTTTAGAGGCCCGTGGAACAGGCCCTGTGAAAGAAAAAAAGTGGTACACTGGAGATTACACAAATCAAATTATCCATTTCCCTACCCTTCTCCTTTAAAAAAGTTTTTTTAATTATTATTAAAAACAGGGTTGGGCAAATCAAAAACATTTGTTGGCCAGAGTTTGTAATCTTCAATTATTTCCTTGTCTTCACACCTAAAGGACTCTATTCATTTAGGAGGTTATATTTTAAAAGGAATACTGTTTTATCTTCGTAAAAAATGGAATTTAACTATCCGAATAGTGAGGCCTGTGGAAATCTTGGGGAGACATTTAGTGTGCATATTAAGTGCACTAACTTTGGAGTTTAAAGAAAAGTAGGTTCTAAGCACTAGCTTTGCCAATAATACCTGTTTCTCATTAGAAAAATTGCTTGACCTCTTGAAACCTCAGCTTCTTCACATGTACAAAGGGAATAATATTAGTACTACCTACTACATGGGGTTAAAGTAAGATTTAAATGAGATAATGTAAAGTGTTTCGTTTAAATGGAGGTAGCTTATATTATTGTGTGTTATAACAATGTGTATAAAATTGCATTGTTTTAGGAAAGGAAGACCCAGACTCTGTTGAGATACTGTACCTTTTAGGCAGGATGAGCCTTTCACAGCTAATGAGCAGGCCTTTTTTTCTGAGATTCGTAGGATTAGCTTTCGCTCAGCAGAGAAAGTGAGGACAGGAGGAAGGGAGAGAGAGGAGAGGATGGAGCTGTCAGAAGCTCCTGCGCCCTGCTGTGTGATTGCTCGTGATTTTGCTGCTAAGCTGCCATAAACATATTAGAGAAAAACTGCTTAAAACCAGTGATAGCCTCGTTCGGGTGGCTCAGTTGGTCGAATGCCGTCCCTGAACACCAAAAGGTTGCAGGTTTGATTCCTGGTCAGGGCACATTCCTAGGTTGCTGGTTCCATCCCCGGTCAGGGGGCAACTGATCTATGTCTCCCTCTCTCTCACTCTCCCCCTCCCCTTCCTCCCTCTAAGATCAGTAAACATACCCTCAGGTTAGGATTGATTGAATGAATGATTGAATGAATGAATGAATGAAACAAGTGATACATTGTGGAAACTCATAGAGACTAGGTGTTGATACAAACGGCTTATACAAACAAGGAAGCTGGAGCATGGATGCTGAGGCAAGTCTGAGAAATTGTGGAAATGGATTTTAAATCTCAGGAGGTCAAGAAACTGGAATTTGAGTCAAGTGTAAAGCTGACTAAAAATGAATCAGCAGCTTCATCAAGCGGTGAACTTCCTGTCATGGGAAGTGTTCAGGCAGAGGTCTACCTATTAGGAATGCTGGCAAAGGTATTCCTGTCTGAAACCGACTTGGAAATTGATGTCCTCTAAGTTCCCTTTAGTATTTTGGAGTTAAGGCAAAGCACTGTGGAGAGAAGGGCAGAGATAATGACAGAATCTGCCTTGCCCTAGGGGTTTCTCCAGTTGCAAGGAGACACTAGGCAATGCCCTAATATTTTAGGACCTCTTCGCTCCTAAATTTCTACTCTCCTAGAGGGTAGAGGGAAGAAGGAATCAAGAGGAAAAATGGAGCCATAAAGGAAAAAAGCAGGAGGTTATTACTGTCACACAGAAGCATATTCAAAAGTTAGAAAGAGAAACTTGAAGTCCAGAGAAATAAATCACTTCTTGCTTTACCCTATAACATGTCCTGAAATGATCAAAGGGACACATTGGAATACATTGCTAGCTGCCTGCAGGATCCCAGCAGAAAACAGAATCAAAGGATGTAGGCCACATGGTTATGTTGGCAGTGCCTCTCAGTCACCAGCTTGCTCCCTGGCACTTTGAACATTTTTCTTTTTTAAACATGTTTTCATTGATTTTAGAGAGAGAGGAAGGGAGAGGTATAGATAGAAACATCGATAAGAGACATTGATTGTCTGCCTCCTGCATGCCCGCTGCTGGGAATCGAGCCAGCAACCTTGACAAGTGCCCTGACTAGGAATCTAACCAGGGACCTCTTGGTTCATGGGTCAACCCTCAACCACTGAGTCACGCCGGCCGGGCTGACCATTTTTCTGTGTTGTTTCTAATCGTGGAAAATTAGACATTAGAAATCACTCTATTACATATTATTTGAGAACCAATACTACCTCAAATGATTGTGTTCTTCCTTTCCCTCATTAGTTGTTTGAGTTTACATTTATCATCATGTGTGGATCCAAGAAGGAGGGTAGAATTTCAAAGGTAGCATTCCCTTGCAGTAATTGATCATTTAGTTTTGCCTTCAGGAGTGCATCTAAGGCACATGTTCATGTCCAAGTCTAAAATAATCATTACCTAGCAATCATTAACATATATTGAATTAAACTCTACATGCTCATATTTGGAAAGTACACATAATTTTAAAAGTCTTTCCCCTAAAATTAAAAAATTTATACAATCTACACAATAACCAAACTGATCAGCTGTCTTTCATTGTTAAATTAATTTCAGTGCAGCATAGGTGCCTAGATAGAATTATATTATAAATATTCCAAGGAATTAATTGATCTGATTTAATTAAATTTGAGACCAATAAACTGTATTACCTTCTGCCACTCTAATTGCATGTGATGTTGTAAGCAGTCAACTCCATGTGATGGATGTGTCTAGGCTGAGATGTTTCTATTTGTCTTGCATTTTTATTATCTCTAAATTCACTTTAAAATGCAATTAAAATACAGCATAATCAGGATTTAGAAGAAAACAGACTTTCAAAAATCTGCACAGATGTGTGCTATTAGAAGATGTAGGTATTCTCAATTTATCGGCTATATATTTTTCAGAAGGCCTCCCCGGTTGTTACCACAGAATTATTAACAAAATCCAGAGGCCCTGGAGCTTCCTAAATGCTTACAAATGATTTGGCTTAAAAGATTTTTGCAGTCCTCATTTACATTGTAAAAAACGAAACACAGCTCTTAAGTTTACAGAGAAGTTTTAGAAGCTTTGACATGGCAAGTTGCCATGAGAATATTTTCCCTGTGGAGAAGCAAAACTCAAATGTGCTAATTAAGGGTGCTTAATATCCCTCAAAATTAATTCTTTGTTACCTGCAGTGATTTAATTACTCCCTTATGGAAAGCTCAGAAAACCCTTGCATCTTTAAGTAGTAGTGGGCCACTCATTGCAAGAGTCAACGTTCACTTTAAAAGTATTTCCCCTACTCACTGGTTACAGCAGTGGGCAAAGAGGGAAGGGTTTCAGAAGTCACAATAAAACACTAAGACAAATTTCCACTGGTGGTTGCAAAATCAGTTTCATTCCTGTCATCATCCCTCACATTAAAAAAACCTTCCAGAAAAAAAATAGTATAGAAAAAAACAACAACGAAGGGGGAGAAAGGGTTGGAATAAGCACGAGGTGATTCTAGCTAAACTCTGACCACCAGGAGGGGCCAGGCCTGACACTTTCCCACTAGCAGCCCTCCCTTTCCAGAAAAGCAATGATCAAATGTCCTCAGGGAATATTGGTTGAACTAAGAGATAACTAACCATACAAGACTGTTTATCTTAAGCAGTAGACTTGAGTGCTATCCAAGAATTCTTCATGAATCAGGTGTAGCATGGAACACAATAAAAACCTCTAAATGTAGGTACATATCTTGACCTCAAATGTCACTTTCTCTGGCAGCCAACTCTGACCACACAATGTAGAGTTGCCGCCCAGTAACTATCACATTGCTCAGGGCCATCTGCAATCCTCTTGGGTTCACTTATTTATTACTTTGTTCTTGTCTTCCTGCCTCGAGCCTGTGGGCTCTGGGAGAGCAGGGCCCTGGCGTAGCCACTCCTCTCTTCCCTGCCTCGAGCAGCACTTGGCATGTGACGGCCGTTCAGTAAATCATTGTTGAAGGAGTAAAGAGCAGATTTTTTCTTTTTAATGTCAGACATGCCCCGGCTGGTGTGACTCAGTGATTAGAGCATCAGCTCAAGTACCAAAGAGCCATGGGTTCGATTCCCAGTCAAGGGCACGTACCTGGGTTGCAGGTTTGATCCCCAGCTCTGGTCAGGGCACGTGCGGGAGGCAACCAATCGATGTGTTTCTCTCTCCCTCTCTTTCTCTTTTCCCCTCCCTTCCAGTATCTCTAAAAATCGATGGAAAAAATATCCTCTAGTGAGGATTAACAAAACAACAACAAAGTCAAACCTACTTCTAACAATCAAAAGAAGGTTTATTCTAGAGCCTGTGCTAGGAAAGGAGCTGGGTATTCTGTGCAAGCATCCAGATTTCATGTACTTGTGTGTGGGCCCACAGGCTCCTGCACACACAGATCTTTGCCCTGTTTGCTCCTGTGAGTTTGACGAGAATCAGACAAAATTTCACCCAAGCTGAGCACTTGACGACCTGTCGTGTTACTTTCCTGGGCTGCAATGTTCTCAGTTCAGTCCTCACCTGTGCTGGCTACACCACATAGATTCTCATCTTGGGCACATTTAACAAGTGCTCATAGATCAGCCCTTAAACGCTGTAGAAATGAGAAAATGCTATGAGTGCGTCAGGGAAGATGGGCAGCTCAGTGCTGACAGTACCCAAGCAGGCGGGCTGAAGTGCCGATACACAATGTGCACCAGTCCCCCAAGCCCTGCAGGTGTTTTCCTCTGCGGCTGGGACTGAGGAAACAAGTAGGGGGAAGTCCTTTGCTCTTTGAAACTTCTAATATGTTAAAATAAGTAACAATACTAGAATGGCTCTACAGAATTATGAAATGGGCATCTTAGGCACTTTTCATATTAACATTATTAACATACATAAACACAATGCGATATAATTGGGCCATCATAAGATAATTATAAAGTCTGTCTAAAAAACACGAACTCATAGAGCGTAATGACTGGTATAGTCCTGCAATATGCTGAAGGCTGATGCCAAATGTCTCCACCCTCTGGATCTGTCAGTGAAAATCTAAGTCTGACCCTAGACCTACATTTGATAAGGTCAGATGTCTCCCCTTGAGGCACTTCATACACTTAGGGAGTCTGGGCCTGATGCCCTGAGCAGGCTCCCACCCCCTAGTTCCTGGGTCCACCTGTTTCTTGACATACACCTGTCCTCCTCCTCTCCTCTTAGCTTTGCCACAGAACCAAGGGGTTCATCCTGCTGACTTGATGAGCAGCTTGCATAGGTGTGCATGTGTGTATTATAATATCCATTCATCCTAACTTACTTAAACATACGGATGTGGTTTTCTCTGCCTTCTACACCACCCTCATTCAGTTTCCAGCCTGTAACTCTTTAGACCGATGGTCTGACTTTCAAGCTCCACTCCAGGGAGACTCAAAGGAAAACACATCGGCTCATGTGGAATTAGACCATTTGTAAATTACAGAAAGTTTGAAAATATAAATTTCAGTGAGGCAAAAAGCCTGCTTTATCTCCTCACAAGATCTGACTTCTCCAGTTCTAACCTAGCAGGAGACACAGATAAAGTCCTTCGCTGAGGCTTTCCAAGGTTATCTAAGATAAAGAGATAATGTGGTCATTACAGGCATTGATTTTCTGGACTCCAGACATTCTCAGAAATGCTAATTAACTAGGAAATAGGACTTAGCTCTTCATAGATTCTCAGGGAAGAAGGCCTCTCTCCTCAGTATCAAAAATGAGTAACAAATCATTTAGAAAAACTTCATGTCTTAGCTTCAAATAATAGGAATTGGTTTCAATTCTTTAAGGCTAAAGATAAAAGATGAACAAATGCTATTGAAAAGGTCCAGGGAAAGGCCATACAGGTGAAATAACACATCTCCCATCACCCCCTGCCCCCCACACCCTCCACCCCCACACGCCCCCCACACACCCTTACCTAAGTCACCTTCAGGTGGGGGTGAGTTTCCTCTCTTCCCCCTGCAAACACTTGCCCCCTCCGGCAATGACTATCACTGGTCAATTGGCCTCTAGCTGAGAATTTAAGCACAAATCTCAGCCTTTCTTTTGCTGCACCATTGGAAAATATCTGAGTAACAAGAGAGTCCTCCATAAGACAAAGCCACAAAAATCCAACTCAAGGAAATAAAATAGAACCAAGTGATGAGAGAAAAGGTTTCCATGGTTTTCCACCCAATGCATGTGACATTCCCTTTGGGCTGCCCCAACCAGCTTGGCAGTGTGTGCCAGGTGGATCCAGAGGACTCATTCACCCTTAGGGACTGAGCTCCTGTAGGAGCTGCCTGGTATCTGAAACACGTCCACAGTTCACCCAGTCCTCTGCACAAAAGGCTCTGCATGACTCTCCTTATCTTTAGGACAAATCCAGGCCTTTCTGTCGGCAAGTAGGGCCCATTACAACCCACTGCCCATCTCTCTTTGCTAATCTCTGAGGCTCTCACCCAGACCACCTAACTCTGTGCCTCTTACCCGACAAGTTAACCTTCCTCTCTCATGCCATGTGTTTGAACAGGCCTTTTTCCTTTGTTACTTCCCCAGTTCAGAATAGCTTTCCCTTTCTTCTCTACTTATCAAAATTATATTTGTTAGCTAATTCCCATCTCAGAAATGACCTTCTGGAATTTTTCCTAGATCCCATAAGAGTTTGAATGAATCCCTCTTTACTTGGTGCTACCATGGGACCCTAAAGCCCTCCCACAATGCCTGTTGTCTTCTCTATTAAACCACTGAATCCCTCAGTGAAGGGACTAGTTCTTATTTCATCTGATGCCCAAGGGCCTGATATCCCAGGGCCTAGTGCAGGTTTGTTCACATAGTGAATGTTTAAAAAGCTTGTTCTAATTGGATTTCATAGGAAAACAACAGCTAACAGCTAATTTGGGGTGGGATACAACTGATAAGAATAGTATAAGAGTTCAGGCATAAGAATGCTTGGGTATAAACCCCAGCCTCACCTCTTATAAGCTACATGGCCTTTCTCATCTCAAAAAATGGGATATTTTTACATATATACATTCATAACAGTACTTGCCTCACATAACTGTGGGAGAACTAGATGAAAGATTTAGTTCAGTAATCAGCACTTAACACGGATTCAATACATGTTACATTTCCCCTCCTGCCCCTTCTAGTCTTCCTCTTCATTACCACTGCTGCTAACAACTACTAACTAGTACTGCTACTACCTTAAACTTAAATCCGTGAGGGGAAGGCCAGCTGTGGAATGTGAAGCCTCTGCCACCTCTCCCACATGGGGCTCCCATCCTTGGGCTATGTCTTAGGAAGAATTTTCCTTCTTGCAAAGAGGACTGTAGCTGTGAGCGGAGGTGGCCTTGATATCTTGATGGAGTGGAGAGAACCTTGGAAAACGATTTTTCACAGCTTTGAGCAGAGACTTTGTCTTTGGTTTAACCCCTCTTCGGTTTTGGGAAAACGTTCTCAGGAGTTCTTTGAGGTATACAAGTGAAAAGTAAATGTCTACCCATTGTTTTGTGAGAAACCATGAAGTCACCAACAGTTGACTATGTTTAGCCCACAGAGTCAGAGTTTATGTTTGGTGCGTGAGTTCTTGTGTTATTGAGTCGAGCTTTTTCCTGTAGACTTGTTGCAGGTTTGGGTTTTTTTTGTTGTTGTTTCTTGGGTTTGTGTGGAAAGAAAAAAGGTAAATATTTCTAACCCTTGCAGAAGTGAGGTTGGAGATCCAGGCTGAGTCACTGTTTGTTCTAGGTAGCACTGGGATTCGGAGTGAGGTGAGGCGAGCTGTTTTGCTTTATTAGCATCCATGACAGGAAAATGAGAGTGATGTGGGGTCTGTGTTGAAGGGATGGCTTTCATGGGACCCTGCCACCCTCTGGGAAGGGCAGTGCCGTTCCTCTGCCCAAGCAACAGGACAAAGTGTGACCCAGAGTTCCGAAAGGGTCCTTGTTCCTGCCTCTGTGCAAGACACACACCCCCCCCCCGCCTCCCCCAGCAGCTACTGGGGTGAGAAGACCCAGCTCCCTTGTCCCTGATGTTTTCAGAAGTCCCACCATTGGAAGAGGCAACAAAAACCATAGTAGCTGTTACATAGTGGCCTGGAAGGCAGATGGGTTGGTGGGCATCTCTAGGAGCCATAGAAATAGTGGGGAAGAAAGGGGAGCATTCTTGGTCAAAGAGTGAGGTCAAGGACTTGAATGATTGAGCTTTTGTAACTTACACTTTAAAATTATTATGACCTCATATTACCATCCCCTGCTCCAGGTTGATAAAATCTGTGGAATACTATTTAAATAAATAATTATGTATTTGAAATTTTATATATATATACATATATATATATATATATATATATATATATATATATACATATTTTTTAATTTTAACTTAAAGCTGGAAAGAATTTAGGGTGGAAGATAGAATAGCATAGTGATGCTGGATACTGTAAACCAGCAGATTTCTGGCTCAGATTTCTATCTTCATATTTCTTTTTACTAGTTGTGTGATCACAAGCAATTTGCTTACCCCCCTTCAGCCCCTGTTTTTTTCATTTATAAAGTATAGGTATGTGACAGATTGTATTTTTCTAAAGCTGTCCAAAGACAGCTGCACCCATACGTACTCCATCCCACACTCTGTTCTCATGAAGTGACGTTCACATTCCTTCATCTAGAGCCCGGATCCTTGCTGGAGGGGTGAGCAGATAAGAAAGCTACCCTCCCCTCCAGTCTCAGTCCCCAGAGAGCCCTAACTCAGAGAGCGTATCCAACAGAGACCCAGTCTGGGAAATGGAACTAAAGGAGAGGCAGCAATTGAGGGTTATTATGAAGAAGACTCACGTCTGCCCCTCTCTCCAGTTGTAATACTTTGTAACTGCCTCTCCACTCAGTAAGGGAAGCATTCATGGCAGGGGTGGGGAACGTCCAGCCAGCGGGCTGTATAAGGCCCGAGAAATCATTTGGTCCGGCCCTGCCAAGGCACTGCAAGGGGGACTTGAAATTCAATAAATCTAGGAGCTTTTCTTCATAGCTAATTTTTAAGTTGATAATTTTGTGTGGCCCGCAAATGATGTTATAGATATCCAAATGTCTCTTGGCAGTGAAGAGGTTCCGCACCCCTGACCTACAGATATATTTACTCCGAGGAGGAAAATGGACAATTCTTCTCAAAATAAAGGAAACATCCAGGGACTTCTATCCCATCTATGTGGATGTCTGTGCACAACAATAAATGCCTTTCCATTTCAGCATGGGCGTGAAACAGGGGAAGGGCCTTGTAAAGGGTGGCTCTCGGTCTGCTTGTGCTGAAGCGCACAGAGCTCCAAGTCAGCCCTCCTCCCGGAGAACATAGAATGTGAGGACAGCCAGCGAAGTAAAGATGAAACAAACCAGAAAACTGAACTCAAGGGGAAAAAATATATCAAATAACAAAAGAAATTTAAAAGCAAAGCCAAAACAAAATTCTCTTCAATTATTATTATCAGAGATATTTGAGAACGTATGACATCTGTAAGAAAAGAATGGTTAGTATAAAAAATGATACTCTAAAAATAACAAAAAGCTCAATATTAGGATTGCTGAAATTCAGTTCAGAAAAAGAAATAAAAGATAATGACACGAGTGTTTATATTTTGGAAAATTGTGTCAAATAAATGTTCGCAAAGGGCATAGAGAGGGAAATATAAGATTAAAGGTATGTCTCAATTTTTAAAAGTTAGTAAAAAAGAGAATAAAGGTAAGAGACATAGAGATTCAATTCAGGACATCAAACATCTTTCAGATTAGAGTTCCACAAAGAGAAATCATAGAAACTGCAAAGAGGAAATTAGCAAAGAAATAAAAACGGCCCTGGCCGGTTTGGCTCAGTGGTTAAAGTGTCAGCCCCCAGACTGAAGGGTCCCAGGTTCGATTCTGACCAAGGGCATGTACCTCGGTTGCAGGCTCAATCCCCGGCCCCAGGTCATGGGGGAGGCAACCAGTCGATGTGTCTCTCTCACATTGATGTTTCTCTCTCTCTCTCCTTTCCACTCTCTCTGAAAAGCAATGGAAAAAATATCCTCGGGTGAGATTAAAAAAAAAAAAAGGAAAGAAAAAGAAATAAAAACAAGAACATCTGGAAAAAAGAGAGATGTAAATATATAAATGAACGTATATAAATGAAAGGATGCATCGAATACTAAGAAGGTTGAAATTAAGGGAGACCAATATCTAAGAAATAATGAGGACATTTTATAAATACCTGGGAAAAGAAATGATCCTAAAAGCTTCGAAAGAGGAAAACAAACAAACAAACAAATGAAGAGAATACTAGGTTACCAACCAAAGGGCATGAGACTCTTCATCACTGAAATAAATGCTAGAACATAGACCAAGCATGGCCTTTAAAAATTCTGAGGGAAATTTAATTTTGACCAAGAATTCTCTCTTTAGTCAATCATCTCATCAGTGGGATTTGGGGAGAAAACAAAATGATTTCTACTTGTATAAGTACTTTTTATTGTTAACTTCCAATGAACCATTTCTTGAGGATAAACTCCAGCGAAATGAGAATGAAAAATGAAACAGTAGCCCGGCCGGGCGTGGCTCAGCGGTTGAGCATCGACCTAGGATCCAGGCGATCGGGGTTCTATTCCCGGTCAGGACACATGCCCAGGTTGTGGGCTCAAGCAATGACTCTCTCATCATTGATGCTTCCATCTTTCTCTCTCTCTCCCCCTCCTTTCCTCTCTCTGAAATCAATAAAGATATATTAAAAAAAAAAAAATGAAACAGTAAGAAGGCATGGGATATAAGAAATGCTAGTAATAATCCAAGATCCAAATAACAGGATATATCAACTATACACAATAGAAAAAGAAATCAGTGGTTGTTAAGAAGTGTATCTTCAAAAAGAAGACCAGACAATATGCTAAAAGATATTCTAGATGGCTTATATATTTTTTCTCACCCAAATAAAGGCTATGAGTTATTTTAAGAAATATCAAACAAAATGTGCAAGAAAATAATTGTCCCAATATAAGGCAAATTTAAGCATCACATGGTTTTAAGCAATTGATGAGGTATAATAAAAGAGATTTAATATTTAGTTTGACTAGCAGTGAGGTTAAAACATTGAGAAAGCGCAGTTATCATAGCTCTCTACTTGGCTCTGCAACAAACAATAGTCACATAGTCATAAAAATGTAAATACTGTTTATGGCCTTTCAACTTATATAATCAATGTTTAGATAACACTTCAGATGATTTTATTGATATTACAGAACACCATGTAAATATTACTACCAGGTGTCTAAATAAGGATTACTTTTCTAGTTAAAGAGAAAGTGAGAGAGAGATGGGATCTACATTCCTTTCCTTGAATCTGGGCTGAACTTTGAAATTGCCTCCACCAAAGAAATTGTGGCAGAAGCTGTGTGGCTTCTGGCTATGTCTTTCTCTCTCTCTCCTTCTCTCTCTCTCACACACACATACACAAATCATAAGACATACTAAATGATTATTGCCGTTTGAAGCCCCTAAATTTTGTGGTAATTTGTTATACAATAACAGATAACTAAAATAAAGGGTAATGGTATGTAATCCATGGTGGTGTTACAAGGATTAAAAGAAATAGCACAATGCTTAGCACAGCAGTGAGCGCTCAAAAACGTTAGATACTTTTATTATGACAAAAAAGGCAATTACTAAACAAAACTTTGAGGTGAATGAGAGATCGCAATAGACACCCTTTCTGGCTCTCTTAACAGATATCCAGGGGGAAATGAGGTTGAAATGTCTAAATAACCAGCTTAGAAGCAAGACTTCTGTGGGGTTTGGCTTGAATCAAGTCATGTATAGACTTTGTTTTTAGTCCTCTTAAAATTCCTGGAGCCAAAGCCTCAGGATAGGTGAGGGAATATATTTGTCAGGGCCATTATCATATCTGGGGCCCTTACAGTTGTTGGCGCTACACAGGAGAAGCCAGCTTCGGTTTGGAATTACGACCTGTCCAGTTGATCGCCCTCAGAGTAGCCTGTCACATGGTGATCTAACAGCGGCTTCTCGGAATATTTCAGCAAGGCATCAAGCTGTCAGAAGGCGCCGCTTTAATGGGAAGTTGGGGATAGGCCAAGTTTCTCCTGCATCGCTAAGGTCATTGCAACTCCATCATCCACAGAATTTGCTCTCGTTTCTACCCATAATTTTGATGAAGATAGATGTGGGCCATTGAATATTTTCTTGGGGCTTCCAGTGGTCAATGATATCAACAGGAAAGAAAAGACAACGGCCCGTTTAAACATCTGTCCTCTCTCCTGCCCACCCAAAAAGGCCGTGAAGTATTTATAAGATCGATAGTGGAGGAAGGACAACGAAAATAAACTGGAAAATGTAATTTTTCTGTTTCTGAATATGCATTGTGTTGGATTTGGGATTCACTCAGATTATAAGCAATTCTCTTATAAGCAATGATCTGAGAAGAGGGGCAGGATATTAATGGTGGTGTCTCTGCTGTAGTAGCTGAGGAAACGGCTTTCAGGTTAAATGTCATTTTAATATCCCTTACATTATCCTTCAACCCAGATGATTGTCCACAAATTAGTAAATGTAGACACCATTTATTGAGTGCCTTTTTTTGTTTGTTTAAGCACTATACTAATCTCTTTGAATGCACTACCTCATTGTAACCCTCATTGTGATCAAATCCTATTAGACGGACACCACTAGTCCCAATTTTTTTATGGAAATGGAGTGTTAGAGAGGCCATATAGCTTCAAAGAAAAGGCACAAAGATGTGATCCAAAGACCATGTCTTGCCCATTACACGGCCTTGCCTGTAACTGTTGGCTGCGGTCCCTTCTCCACTCAGCATGTACAAGGGCTACTTGGAGACTCAGCTCAAGTGTCACCTCCTCTCAGATGGTTTTCTGCTCACCATCTCCTCTTCTGTAGGTTTCTCCCTCATGCACAGGAACTATGCTCCCACTCTTCTCTAAATTTCTTTAGCAGTACTATCCAATGGAATTAATGCAAGCCACGTATGAAGTTTTAAATTTTGTAGTAGCCACATAAAAAAGTACAAGGAAACAGGTGTGAAATGAACCGTAGGTTTTATTTAACCTAATGTATCTAAAATATTATCATGTCACCATGTAATCAATATTAAAAATATCAATGAGATGCTTTGTATTTTTTGGACTAAATCTTGTAAATCTCGTTTATACTCACCAGCACACCTCGGCTCAAACCAGCCACATCTCAGATGCTCACTAATCAGTGGCTATTTTATTGGGTTGTGCTGTTCTGTAGCATTTATTTAGCACATGCTGTTTCCATCTCACTTTGTGTAGTGTAAGTTTCTCCAGGTCAGGAAACAAGGCAGACTCATCTATGTACTTCCCAACATCCGCAGAATATCATGCATCATAAATGTTTGAGTTAACGTGTGAGACAAGAACACAAGTGATTGTGACTTTAAATTTCTAAAAGGGAAGTATCTGCACCACATCAAGGCATTGGCTGGTAGTTCTCACAGAGACCTCTTCTCACAGGAGAGGCTTAGGAACTGCAAGTTGCTCAGAGAGCTGAAAACACAGCCTTGAGGTCAAAGTTATGAAACTGACAAGGAAGAAAAGGTAAGAGAATTGCTATAGGGGCCATGAAAACAGGAAGACAAAGCACCAGGTCACTTTCTGGTTAGCATTTAAATAAAGAAAATGAGAGCAGAGGGTGATGAGAGTACCAGGTGACACAACCACCTGAAAATAACGGAGCAATAATTGACACTTGAATGTGAAAGGATTCTTTCAAGTTCTCCAGCGAGGCTTGTATACCAGAGACACATCTTGAGCAAATATTTCCTGTGTATGAAGGTGGCACATTTGAAAAAAAATAAGGCTGTTTTTTTGTTTTGTTTTGTTTTGTTTTACCACTGACGTTATATCTGATTGGCGCAAAATTAAGCAAGCAAAATCCATTTTAAAAAATCAGTTATTAATTACTGTCTTAAGAAAGTTCCCAGTTCTTTTCAGTTTTTCTTTCTTTCAATGAGTAGCTGTTACACTATGAGAATACAGCTCCACAGTATGTTTACTGTATTGTTTACATATCAGTATTAAGTTATTCTCTATGTATTATCTCCTCTTGATTAAAAAATCTCTGGGACATTTTGTGTCACTCGCATGGACCTTGTTGAGTGATAAAAACAAAGTCCCAGACTGTTGATTTTGGACATCACCTTAATTCTCCAGTTTCCCAGTGACTGAAGCTCAGTCTCCTTTAAAATCATAGCCCCCGGGGAGGAAACCAGAAGGCGGCGTAGGGGAGAGCTGCACCCGCGCCTCCCGCCACCACATCGGAATTACAACTAAAACACAGAACCACCGTCACTCAGAGCCTCCTGAGATCTGGCTGAAAGGAAGCCCCACAACCAGGGATCTGAAGAAGCACTGAGACAGGTAGGAGGGGCGGAGACACGGGCGGATCGGGGCTGAATTGTGGAGACGCGGCCGCGGGCCCACACTTGGTGCAGCAGTTTAAACCCGGGAGGGAATCTTGGGGGCAGAGGTTTCCCGGAGGAGCAGGGGTCCCAGCCCCACAGCAGCCCCCAGCCCAGGGCTCCAGGGCAGGGAGGAGATGTCCCCACAGCTTCGGGCTGTGAAACCAGCGGGGACTGTCCCTGAGGGTCGCGGAGGCTGCGGGAGCCCCAGCAGCTCCTCTAAAGGGCCCGGCACGGACTCACCCGGACGCTCCCTCTGAGCCCAGCGCCCGGCAGCAGCCTGAAAGGACCTGGGACACTCGGGGGGGAACTAACCTGCCTGGAATCCGGGCGAGAGGCGGAGGGCGGCTTCCTCCCAGGCAGAAGGGCTGGCGGAGGCCATTACTCCTTTGGCGAGTCCTCCCCGCACAGCCGCAGGCAGGCGCCATGTTTGAATCGCCAGCACCTGACTCGCACCTTTGGCCCCGCCCCGTGATTCCCGGAGGCCCCGCCCCTCCCCACCTGCAGCTCACCCAGGCCATTTCCAGGGGCTTTTCTGTGCCAGTGGCCTCTTGAGCCTCATACTTAGGACTTTCCGAAAGTCTCTCAGAGAAGCAGCAGCATGACCCATATGGCTTGATAAGTGGCCCCAGGCCTGGCACTAGCATCAGCCTGCATTGGCTCATAGTTTGGCCTCTCCTGGGCACCTCTAAGCCTAGCATAAGTAGCAGCCAACTACGGTTTGCTGTGTAGCTCAGGTTGGGTGGCCCTGGGCAAGGCACTGGCACAGGCTGACTTTGCACCTCCCGGGAGGCCCCAGAGACAGTGCACCTGGTGGTCAGACTCGACCACGCTGGATTGCAACCCTACCACATCCACAAGTGACTCAAGGGGTGCACTTGGTGAACACCAAAGCCCCACTGAAGTAAATCCCGATCCATAGGGGTGTCTCCAGCACAGCAGCTCTCTGGCTGTAGTTGCAGCTGGTCCTCGCAGCCGATTGGCCTGGGGGTCAATTCCTCCTAGTGACACCAACAGCAACCAAGGCTCAATGACAACAGGACAGTGCACACAGCCCACACAGGGGAGCACCCAGAAGGCCCAGCTCAGGTGACTGGGGAGGCTGAGCCACTGGACCCTACAGGATACCTACTACACAAAACCACTCTACAAATTCCAGGAGATATAGCAGCTCTACCCAATACACAGAAACAAACACCTGGAATTTGCGAAAATGTGGAGGCAAAGAAACATGTAACAAAGAAAAGAACAGAAGAAATCTCTAGAAGAGAAACTAAATGAAATAGATTCAAGCAAGCTAACAGATACAGAGTTCAGAATTTTGTTTATAAGGATGTTTAAGCATACTATTAGGGAAATAACTGAGAAAATCAATAACATAATAAAGTATCAATTTGAAATGAAGGCTACACGAACTGAAATGAAGAATAATTTACAGGGAATCAACAGTAGAGTAGAGGACGCTGAGAATCAAATCACCAATTTGGAACATGAGGAAATAAAAAACACTCAACCAGAAGAGCAAAAAGGAAAAAGAATCCAGAAATATGAAGATCGTATAAGGGACCTCTGGGACAACTTCAAGAGGCCCAACATTTGTATTATTGGGGTACAAGAAGGAGAGGAAAGAGAGCAAGAAATTGAAAACCTATTTGAAAAAATACAGAAAATTTCCCGTACCTGGGGAAAGAAATAGACTTACAAGTCCAGGAAGCACAGAGGGTCCCAAACAAGAGGAACCCCAAGAGGCCCACAGCAAGACATAGCATAATTAAAATGTCAAAGGTTAAAGACAAAGAGAGAATCTTAAAAGCAGCAAGAGAAAAACAGTTACCTACAAGGAAGCACCCATATGACTGTCAGTTGATTTCTCAACAGAAACCTTGCAGGCCAGAAGGGAGTGGCAAGAAATATTCAAAGTGATGAAAAACATGGAACTACAACCAAGATTGCTCTACCCAGCAAAGCTATCATTTAGAATTGAAGGTCAGATAAAGAGCTTCACAGATAAGAAAAAGCTAAAGGAGTTCATCACCACCAGACCAGAACTACAGGAAATGTTGAAGGGTCTTCTTTAAGAAGAAGCTAATGAACAAAAGAATCTGATGAACTAAATAGATCCAGAGACATTGATGCAGGCAACAGACGATCATATTTCAGAGGAAAGAGGGAAGGGGGTGGAGGGTGGGAAGAGATTAACCAAAGAAGTTACATGCATATATGCATAACCCATGGACACAGGCAATAACGGGGGGAGGGCCTGGGGAGGAAGTGGGAGCAACGTGGAGGGGGTCAATTGGGGGGAAAAATGGGTCACCTATAATACTTTCAACAATAAAGATAAATTTAAAAATTAATTAATTAATTAAATAAAACCATAGCTCCCCTTTTAGGCACACACACAGGTCTTAAGGTGCATACAGGTTGATTAAAGGCAGGAAATTCTCAATGCTGCCTCGGCATACCAAAGCAATTAGGCTTTGAAAAGGCATTTTACTGATGCCTTTTGGTTTCCAGTAAAAACATGTAGGACTAAGATCATCACCAATGGAGAGGCCCCTAATAAAACGGGGTGAGACTCAAATGTTTGTGGGTTTTTTGTTTTTTATTTTATTTTATTTTTAAATTTATCTTTATTGTTGAAAGTATTACAGATGTCCCCTTTTTCCCCACCGTTGACCCCCTGCACCTGGCATCCACCCCCGCTCCCCCCCTACCCCGCCTTCTCCACATTATTTTCTGTGTCCATAGGTCATGCATATATGCATATAAGTTCTTTGATTAATCTGCCTGTTTTGTTTTTTTAATGTCAAGAAACATTTTCTCTGTAATATCATCCCCATAGTTACTGTCCTTCAAGAGGAGGCCTAAAACAGTGAGAAGCTTCTTGGTGCTGTTCGTTGGAACAGGGCTTCCTTTGAAATCCAGCTTAGGACACCCTGTCCTGAGGAATCTCTGTGTCTGTGGCCTCGCCATGGGGTGACTGCCAAGTAGCCCATTCTTCTCAGAAGTTCACCAATGGAATTTGATGCTTGGTAACAGAAAAATAAGACATAATGCAATTTATTTTCTCTTTTTCAAATCCCATGCTAATTTATATTCAAATTCTTAAAAGCATACAGGGTTGAAACCAAGGTTTGTTCCCTCATGTGTCCATTCAGAGTAGAGTGTGGGTTGAGTCTCTATAGGCCCTTTACACCCAATAAAGTTACCAGAGAACTGAGGTCCAAGGAACCTGCTTGTTTTGTGGCCCATCCCATCCCCCTGTATCAGCATTTGAAATAGACCATGAGGTATTCGATCAGCATCACCCAAGCTGTATGGGTGTAGCTTAGCAAGAATAGAGCCATTTTTCAAAGGTGTTTATGTATATAACAAGAAGAACTATATGTTTTTTTAAAAACGGAAAAACATTTTAATTCTATCCCAATGAATCTTTAATGATAAACAGGTGGGAGGGGGTAGGCTAGAAATTGTGGGAAAATAAAGAGAGCATTAGGGTCATGGTTTGCAACTCTATTACATCAAGCACCTCATTTTAATAAGAAATTTAGACTGCCACCTTGACTATCCTGAAATGAAATTCAAGTAATCTCTTACAAAAATTTAATATACTTCCCTAACTGTAGGATAAAGAAGAAATAAAAAGGAAGTAATTTATGAAATACACAAAGATATGTGTTCCATATGCAAATGTTTGGCCACGAGGACACTAGAATCCATAATGAAGGAGTCAGATGTTTGTGCTAATCACAGGATCTGGCAAATGCAGCAGCCACAGTTGCACTCCAACCTTTGCCTGTTGCCTGGAGCACCATTGTCATCCCTGATGGAATGTCCCTACATAGAGAACAATTCCTGGGGAAGTTCCAAACCTAATGCAATTTTTCCTCAAAAAGTCCCAAGTATTTTGTTTTTATATATGAAAAACAGAGTCAGATTTTATGTTCAGATAATTATAAACAGGATTGATTTTTACCTACATAAATGTCTGGGGGACACTTGAAAGTGGCATGAGGTGCCAGACAATTCTTCATTGGATGGGACTATGCTAGCATCTCTGATCCACTCCAAAATGTCAGCATCATCCCCCTAAACATTGTAAAATCCAAAAATGTGGCCACAAGTCCCTCTGTGGGCAGAGAACTAAGGGGGCAGAAGGCCTATGAACATGGCTTGTGGCAAGATTTCTAAGAAGAAAGACGAGCAGTGAGCAATCTCAGGGAAGCCTTTCATTCCATTTTAAGCTCTTTCCTGTTTTATACTATGCCCAAACCTCCTATTCTTAGGCCCAAACTCCAGCAAAGCTGAAAAGTCAGGCTTGGGGCTGATTAGCCGTGAACAATACCCCCAATCATTCCATGGCGCCAGCTTGGTGAAGACCCCGCCACTGCCACCACAGGGCTCAGGCAAACCCGGGCATGCAGCTGCCACTATTGCTGGCATCACTGCCATCACAGGCCTGGGAATGGAGCCCAGGCGGCTCCCGGGCATCACCCTCCACTGCTTGAGGACTGCTCGGTAGCTGCTTCTTCACACCGATGGCTTTACGTCAAAGGACAGTGAGTGCATCTGATGGGCCAGCCTCTGCTACATGACCTTGTCTTAACGGAAAGGGAGGCTTGGGAAGAATACACACATCACAGAGTGGGAGGCAGGGCCTGTTTTCACCCAACACGGGAAAAGGGTTTGGAGGCTGAGCTGCCTACAGGAATGACAGATGCCCGCTCCAGCTGCGCAATTCGCCCTGTAGAAGACAAGCACCATGGGGTTGGGAGCAGACAGTGATCCCTCTGCGGGGGCACGGCCAAGCCTTGAAGGACGAGAAACTTGGCGGGGCTGCGCGAAGGGCTGGAGGACTTCTAGGGAGATGGAGCCACAGGAGCGAAGACGTGGGCCTGGGAAAACAAACGCAGGGCAAGGAGCTGAGTTTCGTGGCGTCGTTAGTAGAAAGGACAGGAATGGCACTGAGGAGTTATGAGAATTTGTTAACAGTGGTTTTATGTAATCAAGATGGTGTTCGATGGGGTTTTGCTTATTTTTTGTATTTACTTTCATTGCTTTGTCAATCCGAATCTCACTCTTCGTCTTTATGAATTGCCAGAAGCCTATACGCTCATTGTTTTGTTGAACAAGTTCAAAGAGCCTGGAAGGTTTTGCTAGAAATAAATGATGATTTGTTTAAGGGCCTTACAGTTTGCAAAGTGGAAACACAGCCAAGCAAAACCCCAGAAGTGTTATGAAGGAGAAAGAAAAGTTAAGAGCTCTTATAGTGAAAGGCACGTCCTTGAGGATAATCAGTCCTGCCTTCTTAGCCCTAGGATTGATCCAGGATGGTTATCAGCCAGGCGCCAGGAGGTCTGCATGCGGATGCCAGGTGGTCTGGAGAACGGTACCAGGAGATCTGGGTAATTCCATTTTAAGCTGTTTCCTACTTTATACTATCGCATTCCTGTGGATAATGGATATTAGATGGATGTCAGGTGATCTGGATTTGCGAGTCTCCTTTAGGAGGTAATCAGGAGGTTATCCAGAGCTCTGATGGATGTCTAGGTATTGAAGCAAAACTGAGTGATGCGTATCCCGGCATTGACACAGGACTGAAAATCTCAATAGCTCGTGCTCCCTCTGTTCTTGTTTTAAGCCTAGTTAAAGCAAGAATAGAACTGTTTCCTCATGCCACAGCCTACTTGATTTTAGTAATTTAGCAGCTTGACCGTAGTGACTCCATTTTATTTCTTCACTCAGTTTACTCATTGTTTGCTATTTTTGTGGTGGTTGCTGTATTTTTTTCTGATAAAGAGGCTACCTCCTTTATACTTTGAATTTGTATTACATGGTAACCACAGAGAATTTCACAGGTGTCCTTTAGATGGTTCTCGGAGTGACCCCATCTTCAGCTTTTAATCAAACTACGTATCGTAGTCCATTTTTTCCAATACTTGTTGCAAACCTAACATGTGCCACGCTTACTATTTAACGCTTTCACCCACATATTTAATTTAATCTTCAAACTTCTCTTTTATTTATGAAGAAATAGGATCTGAGAGAGTAAGTAACTTGCCCAACAGCCAACCTGGCGCACCTTGTGTGACAGATGAAGTTACACCCGAGGGCATGTACCACACTCTTGTCTAGCCCTCTGAACAAGGGGCTTCAAGTCCTAGAGAGTGATAAGAAGAATCCACACCCGTACATTGAGGATTCTGATGGAGAAGCATGGATGATGGACACCCAGTGATAATCTAGCAACCTACTTTTGTCCCCAAGCCATCCTTCACCCCCACCAAAGCTTGAGCAGAAATTCTAAGGTGTGACCTACAGCATTTCATTTTCCGTTTCTATTTTCTTTCTTTATTCACTCTTTGGGAGAGAGACCAAGAAGCATTAAGATTTCCCAAAAAAAGGGCAGGCAATGGGAGGAAAATGGAAAAATAAGCAATCTGTGGTTTCAGGCTCAACTAGAGCCTGCTCTGCTGTCCTTGGTGAACAGCACTGCGTTAGCATTCGCCACCCACCCCAAGTCCTCACACCCTAGACCCTTCAGTCTGCAGCTCACTTTGTCTTATATTTCACTGAAAGACTTTCCTTTCCCCTCACCCTGTAAACCTTCCTCTGTTTAGAAAAGTATGCCTCCTACTTTCAAAGCTAACTTTCCTCCTATGCGCCTAACACCAGTCCCACCTACATTCTTCTGTGACTTGCTCAACAAATGACCTTTCCCAAGTCTCTCAGCCCACAGACATATTCAGGGGCACCGTATCTTAAAGACAAACAAACACACACAAGTTCTTCTCTCCCACATCCCACGCACTGTCTGTTTACTTTTAGTTCCCTTTGCACAGACTTGTTGCAAGTGTAAGACTGCTGTTGACTCTCTCACCTCCCACCCACTCCTTGACCAGTAGGCATCTGATGAAGCTGCTTCCCCCAAACAATGTGTTGGGCATCTGGCTTTTTGTTGTTGTTGTTTTTATTAAAGTATAATTGACATACACTATTATATTAGCTTCAGGTGTACAACATAGTGATTCAACATTTCTATGCCTTATTACGGGATCACCACAATAAGTCTAGTAGCCATCTCTTACAGTACAAGTAAATTGTTCGGGTTGTTTTGTTCTGTTTTTTTCTGTTTGGCATCCCTGACCAGAGGTCTGCCAGTGGTCACCGTTAGAGGGGGTATACCCAGAAGTCAATCTGGGCCATTTTGAGTTTCCTGCCCTAGAACTTGACACCCGAGCAGAGACACACAGGGAAGCAGATGTGAACGCTGAGCGTCAGGTGGCATCACCATAAAGAAAGCCTTTCTGTTTCTTCTGCTCAGACTCTAGGGCCCCTGCGTTCCCTGCCCTCCCTGAGGCTCTGTAAGATGTACTGTACTCTGATAGCTCCTCTTTTCTTTCTTAAGCTGGTTGGGAGGAATGGGAGGTAACAGCTAATGGGCCCACGGCTTCTTACGCGAGCTCTTTCTCACACACATCCTAAAATTCTGGGAATATGAAAGATAAATTCTGGACATCAAAAAGCCCTATCCCAAAGTCCTCCCCCAAATCCCAGTGTTATAGAGCAAGTCATTAGCACAAATCCATTGGATTCCACTGCCCCTGAGTTGTCTTACATAGACTTTCCATGCTCTACAGTATCATTCAGAGGTGAAGTGGCGGTTGGAAAAAAAAAAAACACACACAAAAGGAGTGAGATAGAGATGCTTATTAATTAGCTAGAAGAAAAGGAATCAGTTGGCTTATCCTCAAGCCTAGGAAGCCTGAAGTTGAGCAGATAAAGTCAGGTGGGCCTGGATCTGTGTTCTGGCAGATCCAGGTTTAAACCCCAGTTCCATCGCTTATGCTGGCCGTGGGCTCCTTAAATCTCTAAGCTTCATTTCCTTTACCTAGAAAATGCAGATAATAAAGCCATCAACTGTAGAAAGTTCTTGTGAAAATGAAATGAGCTGTAAGAAATTTAAAGTGCTTAAGAGAATGTCTGTTACCAGGGAATGTTCAATAAGCATAAATTGCTAGAACTACT
Source organism: Miniopterus natalensis (assembly GCF_054644295.1). Taxonomy (NCBI): domain Eukaryota; kingdom Metazoa; phylum Chordata; class Mammalia; order Chiroptera; family Miniopteridae; genus Miniopterus; species Miniopterus natalensis. The sequence goes on from NC_142088.1 coordinate 43,653,008, forward strand.
GTTTTTTCCTAAGTACACTTACAGTCTCACTGGCTTGCCATGAGTTAGTCCATGAGTGGATGGTCATAAGAAAATCACATGTTAGCTACTTTTCTAAATTATTTAAAAATCATTTTTAAATTGCCCATAAAGGGAAAAAAAGTTTTTTTTTCTTTTTTTTTTTAAAGAAGAAAAGAGAGATTTGAGCATTCGGTGACAATAGCTAAGCTTCCTAGGAGAACATAGCAACTTGGTTACTAGGGAATTTTTTTTTGTTTCTTAAAGTTATGTCTTAATGTATCATTTTATATGTATGCATGTTAAAGGACCCTTATTGTACAAGGAAATAAAATAAGGGGGCAGTCCCTCATTGTACAAAATAACACAAAAAAGAAAGAGTATTGAACTCAGAGAGAAACTGAAGGTTACAGTGGCAATTGACACTTTATATAAAGCTGCAAAGCAGACAGGTGAATGCTATGTGGGTCTCAGACGTATAATACATGGAAAATGTGAATGTTACACCCAGAACATAACTTCAGCAGAATGATGATAAAAGCAGTAAGGAGGATGGTAATTGAGTAGAGAAGTATAATACTGAGGCTTTAATTCAATGTTTGCAGGACCTGTACCTCGTGTTTTTCTCTGTAGCACAGTGTTAAAACAAAGTTGCTTGGATATAAAATCCGAGGACCAGGCCTTATATCCCTATCCTACTGTTTAGTCCTTGTGCGACCTTGGGCAAATAACCTTTCTGTCATCTTTAAAGTGTGACAAATAAAACACTTGCCATACTGACTTCAAAGAACTATTGAAAACATCCAAAAAATAAATAAAGTAATTAAGGTGAGCTCACTTAGTAAATTCTAAAGCAGAATATAAATGTTTTTGTGATTATGTAAAATCTAGTGGCTAATGAATGGTTAAACACTTTACATTCTGTTGTAAGGGTACATTTTGTATAGTGAAATGACTTTACCATAAATTTATTTAAAATAAATAATATATGTAAACTGTGGGATCCAGCATTAGGCACCACCTGGTGGCAGTTAAAGGTAATGCAAGTACATTGCTGAGCTGCTCACATGTCACAGGAAAATAAGCGAGGTGGAATGGATCGAAGAGCCTCCAAGAAGGGCTTAGACTAAAATGCGCTGAAAAGGGACTTGGCGTACTTAGGGTTGAAGCTAGAAAGTGGCTCTAGGGTTTGGTGTGCTATGTGCTGTAGAATCAGGCCACTGCTTGGCTGCGCTGTAGCTGAACAGGGGAAGAAAGTCGAGCCTCTCACTTACCCTTGACGTCCCACTGACCAGCGCAGTAGTGCTCAGCGAAGTTTATTAAATAAAAAGGAATAAAAGTGAGGGGAGGAAAGGACAAACGGAGGAAAGGAGGGAGGAAAAGTCTTCAACTCAATAAACTAGTTCATTCGGGGTGCTTTTGTTTGGTTAGTTTTTTTCATTTTTCTTCTAGTTGAAAATTCATGTTTCTTCAGAGAAATTCCAACCCTGCGCTAACTGAACTAAATTAAAAGGGGCTGACTTGGGAGAGATGAAAAGGAACAATATTACTGGATAGACCCGTTGTGATGGGACAAATCTGCCCTGACCAGAATGCTAGAAAGAACCCAGGCAACGGGGCAAATAAGGCTTAGAAACTGAGACCCTCTGTGGGAGATAGCTAAACTCACAGCTCAGCAGTCCCTTCCTGTCCGGGTGGTTTTCACATCAGCCCCCACAGACAAGGATAACTGCTCCAGCTTCAGGTAGTTGCTCCCTGCCTTTTGATGGCAGCATCTCCCAGCAAAACCAAGGAAATGCCTCCCCTTAAAGGCATAACCTATATGGCCTCCCTCCATTCCCTCTCCTCGGGAAGGCCTCCACCATGCTCCCAGCAGCAGCACATGCTCAGAATGTGACTTGTCCACGATTGCTTTTCACAGAAGGGAAATGTAGGGAACAGATTTTTGGCTACATCAAATCAGCCTCACAGACAATCAAGAACTTGGGCTTCAAATACAGAGTGAAGTGATAGAAATCTTCCATCCAGCTAGTCAATCCCAGTCTTTCACATACAAATTCATTTAATTTACATAATACTGTGAAGTGGGTACTTTTATGATCTTCACTTTGTAGCCTATGACAATAAAGATTTTTCTTTGCTGAAGACTTGGAAGATACGCATACCTTCAAAAGTGGTGTAATATAGAACTAGAAATAAAAAAGCATGAAACATTTATTGGAATTCTAATAGGATACCCAGAGTCATGGCTATTATGACAAAGGAGTAGAAGTTCATACAGGAAAGACAGAGATGCAAATTGAGAAGACTGACTTTTTTCTTCTTCTTTGTAATGAATGCTGGGTTTTGGAAATGACTATATTTAAGGCTTCTGATATATATTGTCAAATTGTATTTCAAAGCATGGTTATAATTTACAGTCCTATACAGAAGTCTTGAGAATACCTATTTCATTTCAAAAGGCATTACACATTTTAGAGTCTTTGCTACTTTGATACACAAAAAAGTAATATTTAAATGATTTTGCATTTCTTTGACCATTTTCTTACATGTGTGCTAAGTATATCTCCTCTTCTATGTATTACCTACTATCTTTTTATATTTATCAAAATTTAATATTTTTAATTATTTTATAATAAATGTATTAACCTTTAAAAAGAAAACAAATATAATAAAACAAACGTGGATTATTATTAGAAGCAACAAATACTTTAGCATTCGAATACATGAAATGGAGGAGAGTCTTGAAAACCCTGTAGGAGATGATATAAAAAGATAAAAAGATGAGAGAAGCATTGATCCCCAACAGGATAGAAAATGAAAATCAGTCCTAAGAAGAATAGGTATTCCCATGGGTGAATTCGGCAGGGATGGTAGGATGGGAGGGGCAGATGAGATGCTTTGAAATAGAAGAAATAATCAAAGATGTATTTTGAGAAAGCTGTGATGAATAAAGGCTGGAATAACATTTAATAAGCAATTCCATTGTGCAAACAGATGTGAGAGCACTGATCTAATGGATTTCTGCAGTCTCTGTCAGCTGGCATCCTCCTTGAATTCAAATTCCAGCCGTGCATTTACATTTTATCACATCTACTTCTTTTCTGTCCATAGTCATTTTGGAGGGAGAGTGGAGAAGAGTTTCCATAAGAATTCTTGGAATTTTAGTGATTTCAAAATAACATGTGGTCTCAATGGCTTCATAGAAACAAATGTATGACTTGATAAAAGATCAGGTGATTTTATGAATTTTTTTAAACAAAGCTCCTTGAGGCATTTTTCCTCTTTTTTTAAAAAATGTATCTTTATTGATTTTAGAGAGAGGAAAGGAGAGAGAGACAGAAACATCAATGATGAGAGAGTCATTGATCGAGCCCGCAACCAGGCATGTGCCCTGACTGGGAATCGAACCCCGATCACCTGGATCCTAGGCCGACACTCAACCACCGAGCCACGCCTGGCCGGGCGAGGCATTTTTCCTCTTAAAAGAAACCATTATCTTAGAAAAAAGTATTAAGCCTTTTACTATCATTTGACTTTCCTGGCTTTAATTTTTTTTGTTTATTGAGGTTTTTAAAAATTAGGAATGAATGATTAATGGACAGAAAGAGCCCCAAATTCTCTTACACTGATTAATCAGAATGGAATTAGAGATGGACAATAGCAACCCAAAATTATGACACAGAGCAAAAAATTTCAGACTTTCAGGGGATTTTCTATTAAACTCTTGACTAGCAACTAACTCTTCTGTGACTGTACAACTTTCCTGGCAAAACAGCCTTACTGTTTGGGCTGCCCATGTTTTGGAGGACTTTTTAGCCAAAGGTCAAGGGAGACCAAGTTCTTCTTACCAGGGTCTAAATTAAAATAGTTTGCTTTTATATTTTGTTTTGTGTTTAATGAAGTTGTTCTAGTCTCTTGTTAAATTGATATTATATTATAATCAGGTATAATCCACATTGGCTTTCCCTTTGCAGGGAAACTTTCTTCTAGGTCCCTAGATCTTCCCCCTATCCTCTCTCCCACTTTTCTCCTCCATGCCACCTCCTCAGGTCAGAAGGGGCTCACAAAAAGAAGTTCATTAAATTCAAATGTTGGTGACATAACTTGGTCTCTCTTCTCTTCTTTGATGTCTGAGACCTACCAACCCAATGATGGCATCCAGTTGCAAATTTCGCTTTCTCATTTGGGGACACTGGGAAGAGAGTGTTCTCTACTTTCTAATAACAAAGTAGCAAGCAGGCAACAATTCTCTTGACCTTGCAAAAGTCCAAGACTGAAGAACGTTTTATGCTTTCATTTTCTTTCTCTTTGTTATAAATTATATAATTTATCTCTTGGGAATGGAATGCCCGAGGTCTTTCTCTTCTATTCTCTCTTAGTAATAGAATAGCATCCCGGGTTTCCAGGTGAAGAAAATATTGTCAAATGACAAATGGCCATGAATAGGTTTTTACCAGTTTCTAACAGTCTACTCGAACACAGCCTCTATAGGTTCTGATGTTTTAGAGTTTTATTATACTTTTAGTAACACATTTTTTAATGGGGCACCTATAATAGGCCCAGTGATAGATTTTCTGGTTTGAATGAATTCATAGAGGTGCGTACCTTTATGCAAATCCTTCACCTGTGCGTGAGGCCCATGACATTCAGACCACCTCTGGAGTTGAGCTCTAAGGATATGGGGAAGCCTCGCCTGCTGGTGCCCTACTCCTAGGTCCTTGTTCCATAATTCACAGAATCATTGGTTTGGCCTCTTGCCTCTGTTTGTCCAAAACTCCCAGTTCCTTCCCTCTTCCCTCTTTCTAGGCCCTCTTCTATGAATCTGAGTACCTGATCCCTGCCTCAGCCACCCAGAGGCTTTAAGACAGAAGCTTTGTTTGACGGCAGGGCCTTTCTTTTCAGAGCGGAGGAGCCGCGGGAAACCACCACTGTCTTGGAGCACATGCCCCAAAGTGGCCCGTTCTCAACAATTCCTCAAAGTAAATGTGAACCTGACTGTTGTTAAGACTTAGAAGTAAAGCCTTTGGAGAAGTGAAATATGAGAATAAAACACGGTGATCAGACTTTGAGTCGCACAGAGAAGGTGGTTTAAGGTCAGCCCGCCCATCCATTTTTTACCCCACCGCTCTTGCACGAAGCCCCAGGCTCTACGCAGGGGCAGCTGGACTCGGCACAAGTCTCTACTCTGAGCATCACACCTGTCTGGCCTTAAAGCATCTTCCTGCCCTTCCCTGCTTTGTCAGCCTTTCTGAGCTCGACCTTTCCATCCAGTTGATTGTAGGGTATGCCTTTCCTCCACTCGTCTAGCCAAAGCCCTGCTCCTGTTCCCCTCATCCCCTTGACTTACAAGATGCAGTCATTCCTCTCAAGTAGAATACAGTTTGTTTGGGGATCCCCAGGACCAGAACTTAAAACAAGAGAAGAGGGAAAGGATGGCAAAAGAAGGCCGTTTGGACCTGATCATTTTTTCTCAAAAAAAAGTCAACTGTAGGTAGTTTGCCTTGTCTTCTATTGAGATATTACATACAGCCGCAGAGAAACGAACAGGGTTGAAAAGCAAAGGCATTCATTATAGAACTGTACATTTTGTCCCATTATTGGAACAGACTTCCATAGTGCACCATGAGTTGACATTGTTTTTATGATTTGTAGTTGTGACCACTAGCGTACTTACATCTTATTATAATCTCTATTAAAAGCATTATTGTTAACTGTAAACACTTAATATAAAATACAATTATTTCAGTTTATTTCCGACTAAAAAAACAAAAGTGCCCCAAACCTCTCTTGGCTTCTGAGAGGCTTCATAATCCTATCATAAGATACGCTGGATGCTGGGTGGAGTCGTTTACTGTCACTGCTCAGAGCTCGAAGTCAGCAGGGGCTGGCGTAGCACAGAAGGCTTTCTGGAGGGGCGACTTCAGCCTTTCCCTCTTCTGCATGCCTTACCGGAGCTTTCCACCTTTGTGGCATCTTATACAGAAAGAGTCTAACATTCCGTATCGATGACACCTTGCCTGAGCTCCAAGGGAGCTGGCGCCTCTGCTTCATTTGTCATGGGCTCTCCGCTCCCTGCTGCGTCTTGTCTATGCTCTGCCAGATGGAGGCGTCTGAGGGGCGTGGGGGGCGGGTATGGGGAGAAGTCTCGGGAGATAACCTTTCTCCACCTCTCTCCCACCCCCACCCACCATGGGTTCAGGTCTTTCTAAATGAACGCAGGGGACTCCCCCAATGAACTTGGCTTTTGGAATTTCTCTGCTATTTTCCTTCCCATAGCTAACCAGAAAGATGACACAATTAGTCTAACCAGAGACCTTTAGAGAAAAAAATTCCAAAGATATTTTGCGCGTTGGATCTGTGTGTTTACGTTTGTGAGAAGAGCCTTATAAGTACATTTTAAAAATCTGTGCTTAACTTTGAGGATGGAAGGAGAAAAGATTACGAAGAATAATATAGCACATATCTTATCCAGATATTCTGAATTAACCGTTGTTAATATTTTGTCTCATTGACTCTCATTTCTTCATTTATTTGTTGGTTTAAGAAATAATACGCTAGAGATATAGGTCAGCCTCCCTTAAACCCTGTCTCCCTGGTGCCCCTCCCAGTCCCCAGAGCCCTCTCTCCTCGTGTGCTTAAACCATTCTCAAACAGATTTACATGTAGCTTTGCACATCTCTGCACATAGAAATCTATGTACATATTTTTGTGTACACATGTAATATCCCTGAGCATTTAAATGCTATGCATATGAGGGAGATAAACATAAAAATATATGCAGGGGTTGTTTTTTATGTGGTGAATACACATAAATAGCATCATATTATACATATTAATCGCCATTTTGCTCTTTTTCAGTATTGGTTTCAGTATCTATTTATATTGATATTTATTAATTTAAAGACCTTTTTAACTGTCACTGAGTATTGAGTTGCATGGATATAACACTTTCTTAGTACGGTATATATTAGACACTTAAAAATTATTTGTGTAATGAATGAATGAGCAAATGAATAGCAATTTCAAAGCTGGTTTTGTGTCAGGATCTCTTTAAAACTTGCCTTATGCTGATATAACAACTCACTGTTCATTACTAGGCTTCTCCCCAAATATCTTCACCTGCTTGCACTGACATGCCAAAGTATTTTTTCGATGTACCTGAGACTGCAGAATTGCATGTGATTTCCCTCACTCCCCATCCACTGCACTGGCACATCGTAAAAAATCAGTGGAGTTTTCTAAAATTAGACATAAAATGTTACTCCAATAAACACGCCACCTAGTAAGTATTTTCTTCAGTTTTCATCCATGGAAAAGTAGACAGTCACGGACTTTAATGCATCCTACAAGCCAAAGCATAATTAAGCGAGAGATTGTTACCCAAGAGTTGTAAACATTGACTCTTCAAGACCAAATATAAGGTGTGCTGAAGACCAGCTCTGGGTGGGGACCCCCAGATCCTTCAACAGTCAAATAGAGAGAGGCAGTCGGCCTTTCGCATCCCACACCCTTGGACAGTCCCAGCAATTGTGTGAACAATTCCAGCTTACAGTTAAATCCTGAATGAGTTGTAATTCAAAGGATGATTGTTTTTAGTGAATGAATTCATTTTGCTCATAGACAGAAATGGAATTCATTCATTAAAATATTCATCCTTTGAATCACAACTTATTCAGGACTTATTCTGTGTTGAAAACTATGCCAGGTGCTGGGCACAGTGAGCATGTTCCCCCCATAGTGGAACTTGGAGACTAGTAAGACCACGGGTAGTTTTGTACTGTGTCAGGTGGCGGAGCGGAAACCGTGCCTCTTAGATTCCCCTTTCGTGTATGCTTCTGGCTGGGTGCTGGCCGTGAGAAGCATCGCTGCTCGGAAGGGGCGAGGAAAGGGAAGCAGCGGCTCCGAAAGTGAGCGTAGGGCCCGGGTGTGCCCCCCCACGCACATGGCTGCTGGCCCGCTGCTCACCTCGTTGGCGTCAAGCACAGCCAGCCTGCCGCTCCTCTTCTGCTGCTTGACCTCCTGCAGCTTCTCCGAGGCCTAAGCCAGACACTGGGTCCCCACCCTGAAGAGCGCCAGCTTCTTCTGCACGTTCCGCGCATCATTGAGGCTGGAGATCGCTATCGGTTGAATGTTGGGATACTCTCCAAATTCATATGTTCATCCCCAACATGATGGTGCTTAGAGGTGAAGCCTCTGGAAGGTGATTGGTATGAGAGACCCCAGAGAATTCCCTCATCCTTTCGACCATCCCTGTGAGGTTACAGGAGGAAGATGGGATCTACCAACCATGCAGCAGGCTCTCGCCGGACTCTGAACCTGCCAGCCCTTGAGCACGGACTTCCCAGCTTTCAGAGCTGTGAGAAATAAATTTCTGCTGCTCTTAAGCCACCCAGTCTATGGTATTTTATTACCGCAGCCTGAACAGACCAAGACAGAGGTGGTGTGAGATGGATGCGGGTTTCCGTTTGTCCTCGTGGGTTTTTGTTTGTCCCCGGGCTCCCCATGTCATGCCTAGAATTTCTCCCTGACTGCTAGTCCTGCTGACCAGGAGACTTCAGGCCCACCACCAGACGCAAGGCAGCAGTCTTCCATGGACTTCTTCATCAGCGCCCCCCATGGCATGAGTTCTAATCCCCATAAGAAATCTTGCTTTTAATATGAGTCAGGGTTGTTCTATTTCTCTGATCAAATCTAACTGATAGAAGGAGATAGACATTGATCAAAGAATCATATAATGTACAATTATCCATTGTTTTAAGGATTTGAAAAAAGAGTATAAACTACAATGAGACAATATACATATAGGGATTTAATTTAGATTGGGGAAAGAGATGTCAGGGTAGACCCCTTTGAAGAAGTAACATTTTAGCTGAGACCTGGAGTTCAAGTAGATGTTAGCCATGTCGAGTTAGACAAGAGGAAGAGCAGTGAGTGAGCGCTCTGAGGTCTGCCTGTTGCAGGAACTGAAGGAAAACCAGAGTAGCCCGAGCAGAGGGCAGGAGGTGGCAGTGGTAGAGAGGGGCCAGGTCATCAGGGCCTGTATTCCAGTCCAAGGTCTTGACGTTTATTCAAAGGGGATGTAGCAGGAGCTGAGTTCTGTTTTTAATAGTTTACTCTGGCTGCTATGTAAAGAGATTATATATTTGAAAATGATCATCTGAGAGTTGACAAGTACTTTCTAGAATGGAATTTGAAATTCAGCATTTGCTGTCTCTTGAAATAAAAATTACCTGTCAGAAAAATCTCAGAGCATGCAGGAAAATAAAACCCTGGCCCCAGGGTACTCAAAACCTGATATAATACGTGCTACATAAAAGGCATCTTAATTGTTATTCTTGACAAATCATATTATTGTATCATAGATGCCTTTTGCCTTCACACTGTTGGCAAACTGAGATTTTAAAATAAGTAAGGAAAACTCTGCAATGTCAAGATCATGACTAACAATAGATTAGAAAGAGAAGATTATTTGAACCTAAGTTGAAAAACATGTGGGCCTTATTCTAACACAGAGCTCTCAAGTATCCACTGAATCTGTGTCTTTCCATTAGATCTTGAGTTTGCTGCATGCTGATCATTTTTCCTGCAAAAACATCTCGTTCTAGCAATGTGGATGCCTTCCACCTCCTCTATTGGTCACCAGAGTTCTGTTATACATTTTTATTTCTTCTCAGGAAAGGAGTTTGAAACCATACATCATCAGTATCAAATTTGAAAAATAGACTTGAAAATTGACTCCTTGGTAGCTTAAATGGCCAAAATCTGAGTCACATAAAGAAAAAATAACAGTAGTGATGATAGTGATGATGATGATGATAATGGTGACTGTGAGGAGGTAGGAGAAGACTGGCTTAAGAACAAGTTTTAAAAATGGAAAAGCTTAAAGAAAATATAATTATGGGTTTAGATTAGTTGTTTTTCCCAAAGAAAGAAGATTCTAAAAATGAAGAAGTCCGATAAATACTGAAATATAAAGAGATGAGAAACAGAAGGTTATCATAATGGGTCTGGTGAGTGGAAGGGTTGTGGCGGTGGGAACAGAAAGGGGAGCAGATGCAAGAATCTTTTAAGAAGCAAAGGCAACAAGACTTGGAGTCTGATGGGGCGTGAGCAGCACAGGAGACATGGTGACTTGGTAATGATAAAGTTGAAATGGAGAGTCCTGGAGAATGGCAGGGACATTTTTTATTTCAAAGGCGTATACACCATGGAGTACTACGCAGCTGTAAAGAAGAAGGATCTCATGCCCTTTGGGACAGTATGGATGGACCTGGAGAATATTATGCTAAGAGAAATAAGCCAGGCAGCGAAAGACAAACATCACATGATCTCGCTTATATGTGGAATCTAAAGAACTTAATAAACTGATGAACAGAATAGATTCAATGACATGGAAGCATAGATGAGACTGATGAATGTCAGAGGGATGGAGGAGGGCGGGTGGGTGGAGGGGGAGAGAGTAACCAAAGAATTTATGTGCATATATGCACAGCCCAAGGACACGGACAATGGTGGGGAGAGGGACTGGGGAGGGGGATGGGATGGGGTGGAATGCATCATTGGGGAGAAAAAGGGACATCTGTGATATTTTAAACAAACAAACAAAAAATGAATGCGAAAAAGTAAATAAAATAAAATAACCGGAAATTGTACTAATGAAGAAGGTGGTAACTCCAGCCTTTTCTGTAGGTCAGCAGAAAAATTGAAACCCCTTTTAAAATATAACAGAATTTCCATTTTCTTCAGCTATTCAAATGCAACCAGATTGCTTTGGCCCAGAGACAGTGAGACCTCAGACACCTGAGAAGGGAATGCTTGGTTTTTGAGGGCAGCCCCAGGCGTGGACAGAGTGGGCAGGGCCTCGATTGCATGCAGCCTTTCATTTTTTGTTAAGTTTGTCACTGGGGTTTAATGAATGCAGAGGGATGATATTTCGGAACGGAGTTGCCATGGTAATGACACGATTGGTACCTCAATTGATAGTCTGTGTTCACGTGAACATCCCTGTAGTTATATCAGGGACAGATAACGTGATAAGCATGTGATCGTGGCTCGGCTATGCCCCGTTCACGTCCAAGGCTGTCCTTGTGTTCCCTGCGGTAGGTTTCCCCTAAACGCATGTGCTCTGGGGAGGAAGGGGTGTGAGTGGAAGATGGTATTTGCTGCCAGCATCAACCTGGCCCCTCCAGTCCCAGCCCCAGTGACCTTTTCTCTTGCGCCTCCTGGATTTCTCACTAACCTCCCCCCTGTCTGGGCCTTTCTCTGCTCCTAGACTACAAGGAGGAGAGAAGATCCTGTTGTTTATGTGGCTGGCGAGAGAAAAAGAGCAATTCTTATCTGTGATGACAAAGTACTCAGAGCGGGCGTTGTGGACATTCCATTACTTTGCTTAGAGTCACAGGAGGCTGAGAAGTGGGGCTCGGCTTATGCTTTAAATCATGGAGCACAGTCTGCTGTGGCTGGTAAACAGTCCATTCCTAAGGGATTGGGCTCCAACCTCAGGACCCAAACAGGGAGCCTTAGGAGCCAGGAGAGTGTGTTGCGTAGCATGAGCTCTGATTCTAGACAGCACCTGAAAAGGAACATTTTTGGCACCTCTCATGCTAGGCATTTTGATTCCTTTTTATTTTTTTCAACATAAAAGGAGTATCAGTTTCAGCCTTAATTCTCTTTCCGGCCTACCGTGGATGTTCAAAATCCTCTAAATATTAAAACAGCCTCAAGTAGCTTCACATTTTCTACTTCCACCTTTCTCCCTTCAAATTACACAAAATCACTATATTGTACATATCACTTTAAAACCTTATCTTTGGAAAGATTAGAGTTTCAGAAAATCTGGGAAATTCTTAATCAAAACTGTTCCAAGAGTTGTTTCATGGGTACAAAATTTCAGTTTGGGATGATGGGAGAGCTCTGGAGATGGGAGGTGGTGATGACTACACAGCAATAAGAATGTACTGAACGCCACTGAACTGTCCACTTAAAAATGGTTAAAATGGTACATTTTATGTTACGTATAGTTTACCAAAGCTAAAAAAAAAAATCAGGCTAGTGGTTGCAGGAAGAAGGGAGTATGGGAATGTATTCGGAAGGCCCTGGCGTTGTTCTCTTTTTACTCCAGTGACTATGTGTCTGTTCAGTAATTATTATACTTACCTTTGATTTATATTTCAGGGTATAATTGTGTTATATTTCCCAATAAAAATATTAATTGAAAAGTAAAAACAAAACTGTCCCAAGTGGTAAGAATTATGAGGCCTTGGGAAGTCCCTTCTCTGGCTTTGGGCCTCATTTTTTATTTTTAATGTGAAATGAATGAGTGGGACTAACAGATCTTGGAAGCCTTCCTATCGCCAGCATCTTGTAATTGTTCACAATAACTGCTTGTGGATGAAATAACTGCAAAGGGCAGAAGTCCTAGGAGTATCATTTATTTTGACTGTGTTTTCCTTCACAGACATTGAAAAATCAAGGGGGAAAAACCCCTTGGGGCAATAAAGCCCACTGGCTCATATGAAGAGATACTGTTGTCCAAAATACAGCCTGGGTAAAGCTGGCTGCTCTGAGATACAAACAGGAAGAGAAAGGATGTTTGTCACTCAATCTAGGGTAGCTGGTGAAAGAAAGTTCCAGAAGAGGTCAGGTGGGATAGAGAAAGGTGAGTGAGGCACGCCTGGGCTGGAGGGATAGGAAAGGTCTTTTACCATCTTGACGAGGAAGGGGCTGCCTCCCACATTTGCCTTCATCTCTATCAAATACAGGCTCTCCTGTGCCAGCTATGCTTCCACACAAACCATGTCCTTCCCCATAAATCTTTATTTTCCAAATCCACCCCAAAGGCTCATTGGGCAACCCACCTAACTGATGCCTTCCTCAGGTGCTCCCATTTCCCAACACTGACCTCATCCTTGAGGCCCACCTGAGGCCGTCACCCTCCCCAAGGCCTTGGTGAGTCACCCTGTCCCTTTCCTTGGGTCCCCATGACTTACTGCCTCCTGTTTCTAATCCTCCGTCCCTGTCCCCTCTTCTTTACTTCTACCCTAACTCCACTTTTTCTCCCACATCTAGACTTCCTAGAGCACCTAATATCCCCAAAGCTCATTCAGAATATAACACATATCATCTCAGGGTTTTCACTAACACAGCGTTGGTAAACCATGGCCTGTAGCCCATCAACGGTTTTTATTTTTGTTTACCTCTGAATATTAATGTCAGGAAAGAAATATTTCTTCCACTGCAAAAGGTTCCTCAGTTATTGTTGTTGTTATATCAAATAACTTCAGATCTACATCTCTTGATTTATAGAATACAGGATGGAAACATTCTCACTGATGATAACCTGTACAGAGATGCCCTCTCCAAGGATGAATGTGAATTAACAGGCCTGGGAAATAACCCAACCAGGGGAAAAAAAAAAAAAAAGGACAGCATAGCTGTCATTTGTCAACCCCCTTAAAAGCAAATGACAGGGGCAATTACTTCTATTCTTTTACTAGCCCAACATGAAATCACGCCCACTAGAGGGTTGAGCAGGCAATGCCTTGCAGGTGCTCTTTTGTAACATGGGGATATTAATTAAGCCTTTGTACCATATCCAGTCACTAATTACTATTTAGCTGCACTGGTTTGTGTCTCCCGGTCTTTGTGTTGCTGTTTTTCCTGCTCAGCCAGCCTCCTTCGCTCGGCAGTGTTTTGCATTTCCCTTTGCCCTGTGTGTTTGTAACCATTTCCCTGGTGTGGATTACACCCCAGCCTTCACAGAACCTCAGCCGCACAGTGGGAATCATTTTGACTCCATTGAAATTCTGTTACAAAAATTTCTCCCCACCTCCTCCCACCGCCCACTATTTTCGTGTTGATCCCAATGATATCTTGCCAACATTCTAGTTTCCTGGGGAACTTTATGAAGACTTTTTTTTTCCCTGAACTACATAATCTTGGCAGAAATAATCATTATGTTAATAGGCGGGCCTGTTGTCATAGGAAAAATGTAAAGAATGGTTTAATCCATAGGAAAGAATGTAATTGTGCAAAAGTTTTTTAATTAAAGTATTTTACTCCCCATGGTAGAGTGGTTAGAGGTCAGGTAGATAAAGGAGTGTAATTCCTCTAAGATTATTCCTTCATAGTTTAGGCTGTCCCTGTGTGCTCTGGGCAACTGACCAGTTTGAATGATTTCGGGCTCTGAAAAGCTACATGGCCCCAAATATTTCTCTGATGCATGTTCAGGAGAACCACTCTAAGGATTTCCTGATAAGGATGTTTTAGGATTAGTAGCTCATCTACTGGGACTAGTTAAACCTATTATCATTCACAGTTACCTCAGAGAGAGCAGACACTAAAGGAGTGGGAACTAATGACAGGTTACCTTTTGATGGAAAGGACAAATTGGGAGAAATGTAGAAAAAAGTCCAGAAAACGCCTCGAGGGCAGCACAGTGCAAGCAGACGAGTGATGGTTCAAAGCTCATCAAAGGAAAGGAGAAGTAGGAACGTTTTAGGGACTGTTGCACAGTTTTCCATATAGATATATTATTATTTCACAAGGTTCTTATTGCCTGTTTGCTTATGGTCCAATTAAACCTTTCGGTGTCAGCTGTGTAAAGCAAGGAACAGTTTTCTTCATTTTTATCTTAGTGACCAAAATCTTTTCAAACAGAAGTAACACATATTCCCAGTGTGAAAGCCAAAGGAAAAGAGAGCTCTTCTGATTGGAAAAGGTTGGAGTATGTGAGGATTGGTCTTCCCCACGGCACCTGGCTTCTCCTTTGTCCCTCAGCCCCCTCCGACAATCCCTGAGGCACTGATCTGATTAAAGGCTGTTTGAGTAATCATCACCCTTTGAAACGAGAGATATTTATTCAATAGATTCAGGATTGGCACCGCCATTTGGGGAAGAAAAATCACTCTATTAAAGTCGGCAAATTTGAGAAATTGCTGATATCCCCGCTTCATTAATTCATTCACTCATTTCTCCTCCCCAACAAATACTGACAAATACCAAATAACCTACTGTGTGCCAGATACTGTGATAAGTTCTGGACATGTAAGAGTGACCAATATAGACATGGTCTGTGCCTCATGGAGCTTACATTCTAATGAATAAAGAGTCTGATATGAGCTGCCACATGCATTCTTTGAACAAATCATTTACCCAAGATGTTCTCCCTGTATCTAACCACACTTGTGCAGAGCATATAAGAATATCTAATATTCTTAGATGTGTCTTCTGATAACTTGCTCATGCTATGTAAATTTCGAGACTGTCTTGGTGGGGCTAATACAGCAATGGAGAGCAATGGGGCAAAGTGAGGAATTAGTAATCAGGGCCAGACTAATGGTCTGGTGCTGGGGAAAGTTAGTCCTCAAAGAGAAAAGGGCAACTCCCTAGGTCAGATTCAGGAGGAAGAAATAGCACCAAGACTCAGGAGCAGAGGCCAGAGCAGACAGTCCTCAAGCAGCAAGGAACAATCTTACATGTGTCATTTAAGTCCCTACCTGCAGCTGGCTGTATCTCCTACATGCCCCTCATATACCAGTTAACTTCTGGGTGTCCCCCTACCTGCCAAGGAGAAAACCCAAGGGGCAGGTTGGAAAGATGTGTTGTGAATGTGAGGATTTAAGGTCACAACATGATGGGGAAGTGGGAAATATCCAATAACTATCACAGTTATGGGGATGGAAATGGTGGGTGTAAGTCTGGACCAGAGATAAAGTCTTGGGTGTCACCTATAAAGGGGGTGCTGAAGTTTGTAGGCAATGATGAGACTTCAAAGAAAGTGTATCAAGAGGGAAAAATGGTAGGTCAGGGATGGACTCTGCCAGTGCTCTCGGACATCAAGGTGGGAAAGGGAAATTGTTGAAGAGACAGAAATAATCAGACAGTGTCATCATCAACAAAGGAAACTGACTCATGGGCACAGTGGTAACAGTTCTTTATTTAAGAACTTGGAAGTTCACTCTCAATCATATAAGTGTTTTGTTTTATTTTTTCAGAAATTCCAGCAATTTATTTGCTATGGGACCAAATGCTTTGCTAGAAAATTGGTGTGTAAAAAATATATAACTCTAAAAGATACCTTCTACCAAGGAACAAGAAGCTGTGTCCTGGCCACGAATGGCATTCTTAACTTGTTCCTCTAACCAGATTCTTGGCCTGTTTACACTTCCTTTCTGTTCTCTTTTATTCTTCAATCTATTTTAAAACACCTTGTTTCCTTCCTGACTTATCTTCACATTTCTAAACCTAAACCCATAGTTATTCGATCCTCTGCATTACAATGTCATTTTTCTCTATCTAGGGGGAAACAATCAACGCTTCCTGAATCCTCAATGAGGTTTTAGTTGATTAGCCTATAAAGGCTATTTGCAGCTTTCTCTTAGGAACACTGCACAGCAGCTTGTTTATATTGTAGAATAAAACCTCTGAATCTTCAAACTCCTCCTCCCCCTCCTGTTTTCTTCAGGCCCAAATTATTGAAGACAGCCTTCTAAAAAGCCGGCAAATCTCTCAGGTGAATCTGCAAATAATGCAAAAGTAATCTTTTGCCTTAAAGAAATAATGGGAATCTGGGTCTTTGGCTGTTTTATAAGGAAATTTTACCATTGCCTTTCTCTCGAGTGCTCTCTGAATCTCAACGCTATACTGTTCTTTGAGGGAGAGCAAGAAGGTACCTCTGAATCTTAGTAAACCCAGAGGCACAGATTAGGGCCGTGAACTCAAGTCCCAGAATCTATAAACACATAAAATGTAAATCCATGACAGAGAGAGAAAATAGTAATAGTAAAGAAAGAGCCAAATTACTCTCAAAAACATACAGCTGGAGGGAAGAGTCTTAAAAATTAGTTAGGGCTTTATATGTGTTTATGCCTACTTATTTCTATTCAACTTGTATTTATTGACTATCATGTTTCAGGCATTCTGCTGAATGCTGGTAATAGAAAGATAAATAAGTGTCATAGAGTATAGGTAATAGATAAAAGAAAAACATTGCCTTTTTCACAGAGAAAAGTAAATATGACACCATTGGTGTTACAAAGACGCAAAAGGATAAGACTGTCAACTGGAATGGGGCATTGGAAGGGATTTTTTATTTTTTAGTTCAAAAAAGCATCTAATAGAAGAGATACATCAAGAAGGTACAAAACCCTGTATGGAATTCAGAAGGGCAAGTGGCAAAGCTGCCCTTAGTAATGGGCTGGAAAGAATCCTACTTCTCCTTGCTGTGCCACTCTACCCAAAGGAGAGAGAGAACAAATCCTTGGTTTAGCTTGTTGACATTTTCTCCTATGTTAGTGCAGGGAAAACAGTGAGGAAAACTGCTACACGGCCTGTACCTCTAGCCACCACGGGAGCCTGGTTAGGGGTAT
Organism: Miniopterus natalensis; assembly: GCF_054644295.1. NCBI lineage: Eukaryota > Metazoa > Chordata > Mammalia > Chiroptera > Miniopteridae > Miniopterus > Miniopterus natalensis. Next base: position 43,670,377 of record NC_142088.1, read on the forward strand.
GGAAGGGACAGGAGTCATGGAGGAAAGTGGCCCCTTCACATTATGGTAACGAAAGGGGAGAAGTCGGGAGTGGCTACCCATTTCCTTGGACTTTCGGAAAGCAGCTTGTAGAATGTGCAAAGGAAATGTACACGTGACCCATCATCTGAGACTTGGAAGGAATATGAACAAAGAGACATAGGAGGTTTTATGGAGCAAAATGTGGGCAAGGCCATCATAAATGATCCCCAGTAGAAAGAAAATGGGGAGGCAGCCACAGAGACCAGTGCAGGCACACTGGTACTCTTGGGACTTCTGATTTTGAAAGGCTGTGTGAGAAAGATGCAAGCTGGACACAAAGTGAAGGGCACCTAAAAACGTGACGATCTTGAAAGACTACGAAGAATCAGCCTATATAGTCAGAAGGGAGACTTTTCCCCCAGAGAGTCCTTGTTACCTTCAGACCCTACCCCATCAGCAAGCTGGACACAAGGCACCTGTTATCTCAAGGGAGGACTCTGACAGCACACAACCAGAAAAAAAGTTAGTCCAGTGCTGGGGCTTGCTTTGTTGTAGAGCTTTGTCAAAATGAGAGATACCCTTAAATCCCATATGAACCCATTCTGCCCCATGGCTATGCCAAGTTTGACTCTTTCTAAAATCAATGAAATAATTTCAGAAATCAAGGTTGCCTTTTTTTTCTTGAAGAAATAATTTTTCTACTGTCCTCTTTTTTCTCTGAGACAATGTTAACAGTAACAGATATGACTCATTATTTTAAGACATTTTTACTACAAATGAGTATTTTCATTGGAATGTACATGCAATCCAGGAAACCACTCCCTACCCATTCCCAACAGCAACCCTTACACATACAAACACACAAGAACTCCATGGGCAAGATTCAGTGATTGCCACAAGGAAGGGAGGTATTTGACCTCTTACATTAAGAGACCTGTTGTGGAAATGATGGGCTGTGGAGACATCACCGCCTAATATTAATTTATCTTAGACACTTTCAGTAGGCAGGTCCTTCACCATGCTTTATTAAACTCAAGTTAGGTTAACTTCTAGACAAAAGAATTTCTCATAGAAATTCAGCAATCATTATATGGTCTCTTCCATTTTGCAACATACAGATTTTTTATCTTCTGGAAAGGGGTGTATAGATCTTAACAAGACCTACTTTACAACCATAGTCAACATCATAAATCACTAACTCTCATTTGTTTCTCACAAGAAACAAAATTATAATTATATTAATTGCATAATAGTTCTTTTAGACTATTGGTCAAAGAATTAAATATAATTGGCTTATGACATTGGTCCCTCCTGCATAAAACAAAGCTTATGCACAATAATGGTACATGGATTAGATTTGTAATGGTTTGGGTAATTATTGTAAAAGAGAATTAATTACTTTATGGGTGGATGGCAATGTGAAGAGAAGATTCTAGTAGTATCTCAAAGGAATCCGTCTCATTAAAAAATTGTTTCACAATGACTAGAAATGAGGAAATATTATTTTCATTCTCAGAAACTATAATCTGATTCAGCAAAAAAAGTCAGTCTTTGCAAAAAGAGGGAAGTTCCCACATGTGTACTTTGTTATTTCACTTTCATCTTTCTTGCCTATATTAGTCAGCTCAGGCTGCCATAAAATACCATAGACTGAATAAATGGAAATTTATTTCTCATGGTTCTGGAGACTAAGAAGTCCAAGATCAACATGCCAGCAAGCTAGGTTTTATTATGAATTCTCTTTTCTTGGTTTGCAGGCAGCCTCCATCTGGCCGTGTGCTCACATGACCTCTCAGAAAGCGAGAGAGACAGAGAGAGGCCTTCCTCTTCTAGTAAGACCACCAAACCTATCAGATTAAGGCCCCACCCTTACAACCTCTTTTAACCTTAAGTATTTCCATATGGTCCTTATCTTCAAATATAGCCACTTTGAGGGTTAGGGCTTTATCTTAGTCTGCTCAGGATGTTATAACAAAATACCATAGACTGCATGGCTTAAAGAACAGGCATTTATTTTCTCACAGTTCTGGAGGCTAGAAGTCTGAGATCAGAGTCCCAGCATGATCGGGTTCAAATGAGAGCCTGACCTCATTGTGTCCTCAAATGAGGTCGAGGGGGGGAGAGAAAGACAGAGGGAGGGAGGGAGAGAACGAAGGAGGGAGGGACCCAGGGAGAGAGAGAGAGAACTGGTTTCTTTTTTTTCTTATAAGAACACAAGTTCTATCATGAAGACCCACGCTTATGACCTCACCTAAGCCTGATTAATTCTCAGAGGCCGCACTTTCTATTATTATTACATTGGGAGCTGGGGCTTCAATCTATACTTTTGCAGGAGACACAAACATTCTGTCCATAATAGGCTTCAACATGCATTTGCAAGGGGACACCATTCAGCCCACTGCATTGTCTTTCTTGTAAATGAAAATATCACCTAACCTTTGAGTCAGAGGAACTATACTCACTCTTCAATAACCACCACATTTGACTACAGGTACAAGAGTTTGGCAAATATCAATAAAAGCATTCTATGAGGATAAATTAGCTACATCAAATCTATATAAAAGGACTATGTATTGGATTAGTAGTAGTAAGTTGTGCTATACATCCTTTATACTAATGAAATTTAGAATAAGCTTATGTATTTACATACATAAATATGTACTTTTTTAGAGACCCAGTTGTTAAACATTTACCATCCCACTACTGGGCAGAGACAAGGAGAAATGAAAGATGGACAGGAGCCAGAGGGACAGTAAGCCCCTGGATCCAATAGTGTTTATAACTGCCAGATCTATCCTGTGTTTTCCAGTTACATGAACCAGTGAATTCCTTTCATTTGTGGTTGCCTGAAGCTAATTTTAAGTGGATTTCTGTCACTTTCCTCCAAGAGTCCTGCCCAATACTACGTGTCATAAGCATGTTCAGGGAACTGATTTTTTTTTTTTTTTTTTAGCCCTGAGAAAAAAACTTCTGCAGGTCTGAAGACATAGCCTTCACTTTCAGGACCAAATCAGACTTCAAGTAGAGGGATTAACAAGCTCTGTTTGGAAGCTCTGGATTTTGCATTGTTAGTTTTACTGCTTCCCCGCCTCTACCCTTATGTCCCACTTTAATACCAGGATCCATTTCTGAGCCCAATGCTCATCTCTCACCCAGTTCTGCAAATAGGTTTCTTCTGGTTCTTGTACCTGATCGACGTGTCTGATGCCAGTACCTTTAGGACTGGCTCTGCCTTCTCCTTAGCAGATGCTCCAGGGCCTGGCTACTGGAGGACAGTGTCCTTGCAATACTGGCCTGCTGGGTAGCTATGTGAAACCTGTCTCTTCCTGATTTCCCATAGGAGTGTTCCTGGCCCTTTCCGATGTGAATTGCTGTTCTCGGAAGCCACCTACAATCTGTAATATGACCCACTGGACAAGGTTCCGCCTGTCACACTAGGCCCATCCCGGAGCCGGCTGCTCACTGGGGCCCAACTGGCTGACCCTGTTCAGCCAGGGCCTTCCTAGCAGAGTGGACTGTCCCCAGGCATCTGCTGCAGCCAGTCCAGCCAGGCCATGACCAATCCTTTCTTGGAGCTGCAGTGCCAGATGTCAACCTGTGGAGAAAAGAAAAACCACACACTGCAGTTTGGATGACTGCTGTTCAACTTAGGCTTTGGCATTCCCCTTGAATACTGAGGGAAAGAACAGCTCTACCTGTGAAGAGGAAGTGCTGAATAGTCTTCAAATTTATCTAAAAAACAAATTAATTCTAAGTAGTAGGTTGACGTGTACTTAGGTGATTCTACAAAATAAGGTGGAAGATGGTCTCCACCTGCCTGTTTGTAACTTTTCTTTTCCTTCACCCATCCCCTCACCTCCACCAGTTCTTTTGAAATGTCAAAGCCACTAAAATCAAGGGTGGGGAGAGAAGCATTTTCCTAAAAACTCAAAGAACAACAAAAAGCTCAGCTCCCCAGCCCACAAGGCGAGAACCTTGTCTCTCTCGTCTTTGCTAGCGTGTTCCTTTGCACAGTGGTGCAGGCACAGCCCGGCATCCTAATAATGGGTCTCATTAAGTTGCATTTTACGTTTTGCTTGAGAAAAAAATTAATGTAAACGTTCACATTATGTTCAAGCAATTATAATGTGTCAGCATCAGAAAGCCTGAACAAATGAGTTCAAAAGACAGAAAATAGGGCAATTTAACTTGTTCCACTTGAGAGGAAGTAAGAGATGAGGCAAAATGGGGATAGTGAACAATCTTAGCCTATTTGGAATTTTTTCCAGACTCTACAGAAAAAAAAGGCCTTGAAAAACAGATGTTAGATGACTGATGTCCTCTCCCCACCTGTCCCCCCGTCCCCCTTCCCCCTTCCTCGGGCTTGGCATGGGAACAACTCTTGGAATGGCCACAAGGTATGACCAAAACTGGCGCTTTTGCTCTGAGGATGAGTGACAGTGTGCTAAGTGCAAAAAATTTCAATCTCCAAGCAAGAGGTACTGTTTGCTGCTGGGTCTTGAGGAGGGATTGTATTCAGATTGTTCTAAGTTAACCCATTCTCTCTCCACATCTGCTATCACTGCTATACCCGAAGAGAAGGGAAATGGAGGAATTGATGTCCCTGGTTGCCAAAAACCACATTAGCTCCAGCTGTTAGACCTAAATGTGTATATAAAAGGGACGGAAACCTCGAACTCTTTGATCCCTGCAACTCGGTGGAGTTCTTGGATTTGGTTCACAGTTTTGAAAGCCAGGAGACCATAGCAAGCCTAGGAGATCAGCTAACCTTTCTAAACAGAGAACAGTTCCAGAAAGCACGGATTGCTGGAATCTTGGGTAGCCATGTAGTCTATGTGAGAAAAGACCAAAAGACACGAACATCATTCACAGGAGGACGAGCCATCTTGTCACTTGTTTTCACTATACCAGAAATGGAAGGAGGCTGGAGCTTCATGCCCTATTTGCAAGAAAGAGATTCAGCTGGTTATGAGGGATTTTATAGCCTTGCTGAACCAATGAATTACAGAAACATCAGCAGGGTCAGATCATGTATCAAAACGTCAGTATTGAGCATCTCCACTCAGTGCAAATCATTGTTATCAGTTAGTTCACTTTTTCATGGAAACATCTATGTTCCAGAATATTTTTGCTTCAAAATTTACATGGAAATTGAGAATGGATTCTTTAGAAGTAGATAATTAATGTGGGAACTCCATTAACATAAAAAGCTATGTTAATCATTCTATTCTCCCTTCAAAGATGAGGATCTGGGAGGAAGCAACTACCAGTACAAACAAAAATACATCCATTCATTTACATACCAAACTACTTGAAAATTAATCACTTCTTTAATTTTATTCCCTACTCTTATTTTCTGTTAGAGAATTATTTTTCTTTTTAATTAAATTGCAGTTGACATTCAGTATTGTGTTGGTTTCGGATGTGCAGTATAGTGATTGGACATCTGTGTGGCTTGTGGGGCGGTGCCCCTCTATGAGTCTGGTGTCCACCTGACACCATGCGTATTATTTTCTCCATCCCCCATGCCCATGAGGGATGAAGTCCTTGGTGGTCAGCCTCCCTGGGCACGGAGCAGGATGGAGGAGACAGGGAATGAATCTGAAGAACAAGTCGAAAATAACCCACGCAGCGAGTTTCTTTCTGCACGGCCTTCTGCCATCCTTCTGCCCAACTCTATCACTCCGTAGTCATTGACAGGGTGGGTGGACAGGGAGAATTGGGAAGCTAATTCTTTCTGGATTTTGCTATGCTCTCGATTTTAATTAGGACTAATTATTTTATTGAAGGAAAACCACAGTCAAAACAAGGGCAATGGAAGTTTCAAAGGGCATCCTGGGCAGTCTGGATCCAAATTTGGTCCCTTGTTTCTAAGCATAAATAGGGTCTGGCATATCGTTTTTAGTAGAATTTGGCTTCTGCAGGCAAAAGGCAACTGAGGTCAACAAATTGTTCCTAATTCTTTCACTTTACTCAATTGCATGAGGCACCACAATCTGTGGGACCCAGAGAGGAGATGTCCTTACAACCAAGATGGTTGGTCATCAATCTGAAGTAGCTTCAGGCTTTTCTTACTTCTAGTAAAGTTCAAAATGTCAAGGAATAACTCAGCTTGAATGAGCAAGCCCCACAAGGTTTCAACAATTCAATATAAGAATAACATTATTTTATTCTCTTATCTAGGCAATCTACACAGAAACTCACTTTGCTGTCCAGGTGCCATAGTTTTTATGTTTTTGAGACTTGTAGCTCTACTTGTTTTTTTCATGTTGCCTGAGGGACCAGGTAACAGGAGATTATATTGTTATCCTGACCTTGAAAGGCCTGACTCAAATTTTGTTCAAGTTTATTATATCCTAACACATTTTTATTATAAAGTTTATAGCATCCTGTTAAACGTTAGACGTTGTGGTGAAAAAAAAGTTCTATGTTCAAATATTGTTAGGAAATAACTAATGATTTTTGATTAAACAAAAATAAGTGGGTTTTGTTACTATAGAAGTTCTCATATCATTCACATTCTAATGTGAACAATGAATTTACACGAGGGGGCTAGTGGATCAGCCTTCCCAAACTTTCTCATGGAGCTTTTGTGCCACATGACATCTTATAGACTAAAGTTTCAGGGAATAAATTTTTGAAGCACAGCCCTAGCAGCTGATCTCTAAGCCCCTGTTTCTCTAGTGATAATTAATCCTGGCAAGATGGTGGTGAGACTTTAGGTTTTTAGGAATAACTATGGGCTGATGGAAGCTTCCCTAATTGTAGTTGGGAGGAATAAATTTATTTTTGGTTTTACCACTTACTGACTGTATGGCATTGAACAAATTAACATGATATCTCTGAGTCTCAGTTTACTCATCACTAGGAGAGACTAAGGATTCTTACCTCATTAGGTCATTGAGAAGTTTTTGAAAACAGCCTGGCAGTTTTATAAAACATTAAATATATGCCTACCATATGATGTAGCCATTTCCCTCCTAGGTATTTATTCAAAAGAAAGGGAGGCATATGTCATACAGGAATATTCACTGCATCTTTATTTGTATTAGCCAAAAAATGGAAACAACTTAAAGTGCCTATTAACAGGCAAATGGATAAATTGTGGTAAAGTAATAGAATGGAATACTGCTCAGTAATGAAAAGGAGAAAACTGTTCCTACACACAACAATCTGGGTACAATCTCAAAAAATTATGCCCAGTAAAAGAAGTCAGACAAAAAAAGCATACATTCCGCCCTAGCTGGTGTGACTGAGTTGGTTGGAGCATCACCCCATGCACTGAAAGACTGTGGATTTGACCCCCAGTTAGGGCACTTATAGAAGGCAGCCAGTCGATGTTCTCTCTCACATCGATGTTTCTCTCTCTCTCTCTCTCCCCCACCCCGTCTCTCTAAAATCAATAAGCATATCCTCAAGTGAGAATTTAAAAAAAAAAAATCATACATACCACATGATTCCATTTATATAAAATTCTAGAAAAAAATGAATCTATAGTGACAGAGAAAGGATCAGTGGTTGCCTAGGGACCAAGGGGAAGAGGGCAGCAGGAATTGATAGGAGGGAAGATTTATAAAAAGGACTGTGTAAACCCTGGGGAATGATCTCTGTATTCACCACGTTTTGCTGCATGTAGAATCTGAGGTTGACAGCTTTTGCTTTCCTTACTTGGAAGACGCACTCCACTGCCTTCCCGCCCGCCTCGCTTCCGCTGAGGAAATGGCTGTCATCTCGACCTTTCTCCTCAGTACAGAATATGCCTGTTTTTGTCTCCTCTGGCGGCTTTCACATTTTTTCCTTTATTACTGGTTTTGAGCAATTTGACTATGATGTGCCTTGGTGTCTTTTTTTTCTTGTACTGAAGGTTCATGGGGCCTTTTGGAACTATGATTTATGGTTTTAATCAAATTTGGAAACATTTTAGCCATGATTTCTTCAAATATTTTATTTCCCACCCCTCCCTCTCAAGGACTTCAATTACACCTATAACCAGCCACTGGACATGATCCCACTGCTTGCTGATGATTTGTTTAAAATTCCTTTTTCCCTTTGTTTATCTTGGATAGTTTCTATTGCTATCTCTTCAAGTTCAGCGATCTTTTCTTCTGCAATGTATCATCTGCATTTAATATCATTTGGTGTGTTTTTATTTTACCTCAGACATTGTAGTTTTTATGCGTTGGAGTCTGATTTAGGTCTTTTTAAAAATTATCTTCTCTGTCTCCACTTAACTTTTCAAAGTTGTGGGGCACAGTTATAAAACTATGGTAACGTGCTTGTCTGATAATCCTGACTTTTGCGTCAGTTCTGAATCGGCTGCGAGTCATTGTTTTCCCCTCCTTATGGGCCATATTCTCCTGCTTCTCTACACACCGGCTTGGCGGATCCAGGCAGCTTGAATTTTGCCTTGTTGGATGCTGGGTATTTTCATATTCTCATAAATGTCCTTGAGCTTCATTCTGGGACACAGTTAAGTTATTTGGAAACAGTCTTATCTTTTTAGGTCTTGCTTTTTGTGATTTGTTAGGCAGGAGAGGAGCCGTGTTTCGTCTAGGGCTAGCTCTTCAATACTGATGAGACAATATCCTTCCGAGCGCTCTCTCCTCAGCTCAGGGAGCCTGTCTCCTCAGATCGCTCAGCTTCACCCTCCCTGCAGTGGCCTGGAATCCTCTCAAGGTCATGGCAATTGTAGGGTTCACTTATCTGGTTCCCATTTCTTAGGGAACATTATTCTTTGTTGTCTGACGTACCAGCCTTTCACTTAATTGTTCTAGCAATCATTGATGGTCAAGTCCTAGAGCCATTATCTTATAAAGAGTTATAAAATAATGATATTTAAATCCTCTCATTTCTGCATTTGTTAGATGGAATTATTTTTAAAAGATATTTCATATGCCATCTAGTTTGTTACCTAATGGTACAATTCATAAAGAAAAGAACAAATGTTTTGTTCCAGTGTTTCAGTTTTCAGAATAATTAGCTGTTTCAATAGCATCCTCTAAAGATAGTGAGTTTCTTTTAGAAATTATATTTATCATTGTGAGGACATGAAATTTAATATATTCTATGTGTTTTTAATATAATTAATTTTTTTGATGTTCAAGCTGTTCCAGCTTTGGCCAGGGGGTGCCCCTTCAAATTGATTTCTGTTTCCTCTGATATTACTTCAGTACCTTTTGATAGTTTCCTTGATTTCTGACAAAAAACAATATCCTGGGTTCATCTTGTATGTTTCCTGACCCAGACATGGAATGAACTATTTGTCTAGGTGGCCCTCATTCTATTTTTAGTAGGAAATGGTACTTGGAGACCACAAACTGAGTTTCAGGCCACTTGTTTTTCCTGCGTTGTCATTGCTTCTAAGCCCTGTTAGTGGAGAGCTTAGAAATAAGTGTTACAGAAGGACAAAAACAAATCATGAGTGCATACTGATATTTACAATTTAAATTTAAGATTATAGAACTTAACTTTTTGGTTTTATATTGGTATGTTTTTCTCTTATGCTGAAAAAAATAGAGATTCTAATAAAATTATTTGCCTTATCATGCATACATATATACACACATAAATATACATTATATATACATACATGTGTAAGTAGCCTTATTGCAATAATAATAAGTAATAAGACTACTTAATGCAGATTAAGAATTCTTTGCATTATTTTTCCATTCAGGATATATTCCAGCAAAAATTTACTATGAAAATACTGTGATTTAAAATTATTTGAAACATTTTTTCTTTCTATTGTTATGGCAGCTAAATGATATACATTTGAGAAATTTGTTTATTTCAGTTTGTTTTTTATTTTTACTGATTACTTTTTAAAAATTTACATTTACTTTTAAATTAGGTGAAGTATTAACATGATTCCAAAGCAGTAGTGTGCTTGTAATTACTTAACAACCTGATCCCTGGGAATAAAAGCCTTACTTTTGCTAATTTCCATGGTGTAAATATTGCCACCATGACAGATTTCAAGCTACCAATGTTACATTACTGAAGACAGAATTTGGGAGCTTCAAAATAGCACTGCATTATATAGTATTTCTACCATACAGATATAATTAATCTCGGTAGCACAGATAATAGTAAACTGTGGTAAAATAATTAGAGATTGATAAATTTTTAGCATTTATTATCTTTTAAAATATAATTTCTTTCATATTAAATTTATATAATTTAATTTTTAATAATGACTTTAATAACTGGCTCACAAAATTCTTGAAAATTTAACAATTGGCTCTTATTAGCTGGTATGACCTGGCTTCAGGACACATGCTGTTACAAAGTCAAAACCACATCACAAAACACACAAAGAAAAGGATTGCCTTCATGCCTATTCTCTCTACCCAGTTTTCTCCCTCTCTGTTTGGGAACCCTTTTTTATTAGATTTTGTCTCATCCTTTCATGTGTCTTTCTAGAAACATAAGCACATACTATTATGTATTTCCTTATACAAAAGGTAGCACACAATAAACACTGTTTGGCTCCATGTTTAGCTTAGAATTTTTATTCCAATTAAATTGCAAATCCTTAGGGGAGGCCAAGAGGTGATATTGAAATGATTACCAACATCACACTTTAATAGAAATTAGTTTTCTTGAGAGCTAAGTGTCTGAACAAGAGCAGAGAGTTTCATTAAGAATAAAGATGAAACCAATAATCTGGGTGCTTCATAGACAAACTTCACAATTCTGCCCAATGTTGGAGCAGTGAGAAGCCAGGCTCTGGCCCAGGCTGAGGTGGCGAGATGACATGGATGAATGCTCAGTGCTGACTGAGCTTCCACCTTAGAAATCCCGCTATTTCACTAAAGTCATCCTACCTCCCTGCTATAAAACTTCTGGCCATAAGAAAGGGTGATTTTTATTTTAATGTTTTAGTTGGATTTCTTTAGCTAGTTAAATGTAATAGGGCTATGCTTATCTCGTGAAAGTCATTTCTACAACATTCACACACTTATACTGAGTGAGACTGAAATCTTTCCACTGAAAGGAAATGACTGAAACCTTGGAATTCACACATCATCACGTGACTACTTTGAGTCATGACGTTTTAAGCGTCTTTGTTTCCTACATTGAGTATATCCCATCTTATATTTGCCTTAATAGATATCATTAGTGGTTGTTAGAGCTTTCTAATGTCATCATATTTTCATGATTAAGCCAGAGCAATGAAAGGGCTATTGACATGATTTGGTGGCTGTTGTTAACCCGAATGGGCTCTTTTATTCTGTGCAACCTCAAATTATTTCTGGCTATTATTATGTTTTTCTGTGAATTTTAGGGGAAGATATGCAATGGTGTTAACATAGCTGGTAAAGACAGATTGATACAGTGTTTTCAATGAACATTTCCATTCGCCAGGCTGAGCTGAAGACTGGTGATCCCATGGCATGTAGAACATTCATGTGAAGTCAACAGGGAAAAAAATGAAACTAAGGCAGTGTCTTGCAGGGCTGAGCCAGCACTTTATCCTATAGAGAGAAATAGCCTCAAAAAAAAAGGCCATGGCAAATGACTGGGGCATTCTTATGTTCTCACATAACACTCTGGCCTTTATGATGGATGAGTGAAGTTTCCTGAGATTAAAGCATAGAAAATAGGGCTTAGGGAATATACATATTCTCCGAGAATGCTGTTTTACAAGCCTTCATTTAAAGAACCTCAAGACTTTTGACCTGCAGTGATTATTGCTGCTCTAGTCTAACTGGTTGGCCATTAAAATTTGCTCCCTACTCTACTTACCTTGAAAACAAGATCTGAAAGGATGGACTCAAGTCCCAATTTGTCTCTCTTGTAACTACTATTTCCCACAATATGCTTATTCTACCTTAGTCCAGTGATTCAAATGTAACGATTATAGTTATAATCCAGCACCAAAGTACCAGAGGCACAGTGTTTGAGCCACAGAGTGGAATGAAGAGTCATTAGACTACTTTCACTACCTTCTGTTCTGAGATGTACTAAAATCAGACAGACCTCATAAGAGCAGAGGTTCTATATTAGAGACCTAGAGCCCCTAAAAAGGAAACCAAAGACACTTGCTTACTGCTCTTGAAAGCCATGTGTCAGAGACTTGAGAATGAGTGCAATTCACATGAAGGGAACTGACATCACATGATCTGACCTAGTAATTCAAGTCCTGTTGTGTTTACTTGTGTGTCCTTAGACACATTGCTATAGGGACAATAATCTATTTCACAGGGTTCTTGTGACGGTCAAAGAAAATGTTCGTAGAAGAGAAACTCTTTAAACTGTAAAATACTATAGAGCTAGAAAGTCTATCATAAGCACCATAGCCAGAGTTTGAAGAAAGGACTGTACTCACAGTGAAAGGGTGAATCAGGAAAAATACACCCATAGGCTCAGGGAAGCAATAAGGATGCTTTTCTGCCTTGATCTGGGCTCTGGGGAAAAGAGAGTCCCTTGAGAATTTGTTACCATGGGTCTGTCATTACATTGGTTCCAAGAACACCCAAGCTGAGAAATAAACATAAACTGAAGTGGGGAGGTGGTCATTTTTCTTGGGCAGCAAACAGAATTAAATGCAAAACCCTCTTGTTCTGGAAGATTAGGCTCTTGTCCAGGCCTCTCAGGATTTCCTCCAGTATTCCTGTATTAGATGGTTGTTCTTATGTGCTCTATAAATCTCAAGTTTAAATAGCCCCCAATTTTCATGTAACAATTTCCAGAACTGCCACCATCCATTTTCATCTGTGTTCTCTCTAATGTGTCAGGTTTCCACTTAAAATGTGCCCTGTTTTTCCAGTTTATACATAAAGGCAACTATCCAGAGACTGTCTAACGTGGATGGGATAAAGTGAGACCATTATAAATATATAATAACAAATTAATACAGCCTCCTATCACCATAGTAATTTATTAATATAATGTCACTGTAATAAAACTTTTATTGGAACAGCCATTGCTATAGAATGTGTTTTATGAGCCAAACACTATGAACTTTGCGTTCATTATCCCTTTTAATCCTTGTGAAGCTCCGCGATAGGTTCTTTTAACCCCATTTTACAGATGAGGAGGCGGGAGTTTAGTAACTTGCCCCAGGTTACAGCCTAGTAACCGCCACAGAGATAGCCATGCGTACACATCCAAACCAGGATTTAAACCCAGTCCTATCTGCCTTTTATTTACCAAACTTGTAGCCAAACAGACCTGGCCAGTGACAGGGAGCCACTTTGTTCTCACGGCCAGGAATTGTGCCTGGACTCAAAAAAAATATCTTGGTGCTTTTTATTTGTTACGTTCTTGAAGGTAATGGTAATACTGCATTTCTGAAAGCCGGCAGTCACCTCTCCTTGGAATCACCTTTGTTTCTCAGGGAGCAATGTCTCTTTACGTTTGAGGAGCCTGCCCCCTTGTGGATTAATGAAAGATTACATGCCGCGTTTTCCAAGCCCTCCAAAACTGGACCTGATTTGTGAAGATGTCTAAACTGCTATTCAGAGTTTTGGAGAAAAATAAATAAATGCAGATTTTTTTAAATACAATTTTCCTGAGATTCCTGGATTATTTGTATAAAAATGTGAGTGGGTTTTATGGATTTTCACATATCTGCCCTAAAACCTCAAAATAAATGATTTAAGGATCCAAAGATATAATAACAATAATGGTTATACAATATTATATTCCGTGCTTCCTAAGTGCCAGGAATGTGCACTGTACTCCATGGACATTGTCTCTTGCAACGCTCACCAACACCCTAGGAAACAGGTTCTATGCATTTCACCCACACCCCCAATTTACAGAGAGGCTTGAAGCAGCAGAGAGCTCCTCCACTCCCACTCTCACCCACCCGCCCACCCATGGGAGACCCTGAAGCTCTTCTTGACCTACTTCACCCCATCAATTGTCCAAAGTTGATTGCACCAGACTTAGTGAATCGAGCTCGGTTACCCAGCTCCTCTCTCCTGGAAGCTTGGAATTGGACTTCAGAGAGAGCCATCAGTCTCAGCTGGTTACTTGGATGGAGGCTGCATAAGGTCAGCAGCTCCTTGTGGAGAAGCATCTCCTGTCCTGTGCGTGGAGAAGCAGGATAATGTGCCTGGGGAGGGAAGAGCGCACAGAGGTTGCAGAGAGAGAAGCAGAGGACAGTGTCCTGTTCTTGGTCCCAGTCCCCCAGGAGGCCCTCCTACTGGCTTCATGGATTTGGCTTATTGAAATAGGTTTTTTTTCTCTATTTTTTTTTTAAAGTGTATATAGCCAAGTCATGTGAGCACTAATAATGTGTAAAAGTGAACCAATTCTAGTGTTATAATGAAATAAAATCTGAAGTTAATGTGGCACATTGAATGATGTGCATAATTTTTATTGTACTCCGTGGCAATTAGGCTCAAATAGGCAGCAATTAATGAAAATGACTGTAATTATTGCCATGTCAACAACGCCAAACCAAGCGATTCCAGAGTCAGCTGTAGGGAAGAAAATTGAGAAACAGCAGGAATTTTTTCTCCAGTTCCTCTGAAGGACCCTGGGTTCCAAAACCAGGAGATCAAGTCCCTCCCTTGTCCCTCCTTCTCTAGCAACGACAGTCCACACGGCCCAAGAGGTCCCGGCTGACAGTGAGGGCCCCTCGGGCCCCTGGCTCCCCTCCCCGCCTGCTCTCCCCTCGCCGCCTCTCCAGGAGGGGGAGCTGAGACTGACAGGTTGTGCGGGAGGGGCTGCCTCTGCTTGGCGTGCCTCCCTGCCTCAGCATCGGGCTGGGGAGACAGGGCAAGGGGGACGGGAGGGCAGGCTCGGGGAGACGCCGGCACCTGCTTCCACGGCCTGCTGCTCCTCAGGCCTGCCTCTGCCCTGAACGCGGGGCTTTACCAGTGCGGCCCCTCTGGCCCGCCTGGGGTCTGTGCTGAGGCTGGGGGGATCCTCACGGCAAAGAGAAGTGCGGAATCGTCTCACTTTGCTCTTCTCACAAATAGGTGTGTTCCTTGGGCAACTGGGGTGTGGAGCACGTATGACACGTGGTTGAGAATGCTAGGCCCCCACTGAGTATCAGCCCCTCGACCTCTTCTCCAGGGAGGTGAGACTAAGGACGAACATTCAGGACAGTTACCAAAAGCCAGGGTCCTAGCGTCCTAGGACTGGTTTGGTTTAAAGCAACCAGTACTTACATGGAGAAAAATTCAATGATATGGAAATATTTCATTTTTCTTCCTCCACACAAAGCTTAACTAATACCCCAGTCTGAACTTGGACCAATTAGAGGTGCTTTTGAGTTAATAAATACATCTCAGATGTTTTAGATGTATTACTGCCTTCATTTATTTTTTTTTTTTAATTATTGATTTGAGAGAGATCGGGAGAGATCAATTTGTTGTTCCACTTATTTATGCATTCATTGGTTGATTCTTATATATGCCCTGACCAGAGATCGAATCCGATACCTTGGAGCACCAGGGCAATGCTCAAACCAACTGAGCTACACTGCCCGGGCAGGAAATGTTTGTTTTGTTTTGTTTTGTTTTGTTTTGTCATAATTAGCTATGATTCTGACATGGGAGCAATGGGAATATGGGAATATTATGGAAAGGACCAAGGAAAGTTTTCCTGGGACCCCTTCAGGATCATTGTTGAGGCACTATTATATGTCAGGCATGGTGTTCGGTACTAGAGAAAAAAAATTACAAAATAAGGTCTGTACTCTCCAGGAGCTTAATGGGTCAGCCATTCTTGCCATTACCCAGGGTGATGACTTAGATGAGCATAAAAAACAGGCTATTCCTATCTTGGAACATTTTAATAACCTTCGAACATTTTATACAGATAAAGTTGGATTAAAATAGGCGTTGAGAGAAGTCTAGGAAAGAAAGGATGGAGGTGGGAGTGGGAAGAAAATTGTAGGAAAGGGAAGGGCTGTTATCTCAGAGCTGGAGAGGACTGCGAACACATGCATCTGAGGGCTGTTTTTAAACAGTCTCTGAATCATCCCTCCACCCTCCGCCCTCCACTTCCCACCCGCCAACTCACCCTCTTCCTGAGTCACCCAGGTCGCCACCTCTCACTTGGAAGGAATGCAGTGTGTATAGAATCCCTCCACGCTGCTAGATTACCTTCGTGTGATGGTAGAAGTTCTGTAGAAAGCTGGGGAAATCTTAGGGTACATTCCTAGAAGTGGTATCGCTGGGTCAAATGGCAGCTCCGGTTTTAATTTTTTGAGTAAATTCCACACTGTCTTCTACAGTGGCTGCCCCAGTCTGCATTCCCACCAGCAGTGTCCTAGGGGTCCCCTTTCTCCACACCCTCGCCAGCTCTTGTCGTTTGGTGACTTGTTGATGGAGCCATTTTGACAGGTGTGAGGTGATACCTCACTGTCGTTTTAATTTGCGTATCTCCGATGATTAGTGCTGCTGAGCATTTTCTCATATGTTTCTTGGCATCTGCATGTCCTCTTTGGAGAAGTGCTTGTTCGGGTTCTTTGCCCATTTCTTAATTGGGTTATTTGTCTTCCTTTTGTTGAGCTGTATGAGTTCTTTATATATTTTGGAAATTAACTCCTTATCAGATGTGTCATTGGCAAATATGTTTTCCTATCCAGTGGGTTCCCTTTTCATTTTGCTGATGGTTTCTTTTCTTGTGCAGAAGCTTTTAAGTTTGATGTAGTCCCATTTGTTTATTTTTTTTCCTTTGTTTCTCTAGCCTGAAGAGATGTATAGGTGAAAATTCTGCTACTCGAGACGTCTGAGATTTTGCTGCCAATGTTTTCTTCTAGGATTTTTATGGTTTTGCAACTTACATTTAAGTATTTTATCCATTTTGAGCTTGACCAAGCAATCTCACCTCTAGAAATATATCCTGAGAACCTCCAAACACCAATTAGAAAGAATATATGCACCGCTATGTTCATAGCAGCATTATTTACAATAGCCAATATATGGAAACAGCCCAAATGCCCATCAGTAGATGAGATTAAAAAAGTTGTTGTACATTTACACAATGGAATACTATGCAGCCATAAAAAAGGATCTCTTACCCTTTGCAACAGCATGGATGGACCTGGAGAATACTGTGCTGAGTGAAATAAGCCAGTCAGAGAAAAGCAAATATCACATGATCTCACTTATCAGTGGAATCTAATGAATGAACATAATAAACTGACAAACAAAATAGATCCAGAGACATGGATACATGGAACAGGCTGACGTATATTGGGGGTGGGGGGGTGGGAAGAGATTAACTAAAGAACTTATGTGCATGTATGCATAACCAATGAATGGACACAGACAATAGTGTAGTAAAGGGCTGGGGTGGAGCAGGGGCTGGGAGGAAGGGGTTAAAGCAGAGGGAATTGGGGGACATCTGTAATACTGTCAACAGTAAAAAGAAACATTAAAAAAAGGTGGAGAAATTGAGGCATAAAGAGGTTGCATGACTTCTCTGTACAACAGTTTGTAAGAGACAATACCATAATGCAAACTCACATTTTAAAATTATAACTAAGACTTATTGCGTCGCTTTTTTAAAAGTAAAACATAGAGAAGTGTGAAATATAAAAGTTTTCCATTCTCTGCATTCCAAATGGTTTGTGGTAAATCCCTATAGATTTGTTTTCTTGTATACACAAATGTGTATTTATACACACAATGTATAACCCCATATGTGAGCATGTACAATTTTTACACAAATCGGCATTCTCGCTATATTGTTTGTAACTCACTTTACCTAACAAGGATATCCTGGATAGCCTTCCTTTTCAGAACCTATACATTTACTTCATTTTAACTCTAAGATGCATATTCAATTTAATGAATATAGTATATCTTATTTAAGCATTTCCTTATTGATGCGGATGCCTTGCTTTGTTTTATTTTGAAATTCAGGATCAGTGTTTTCTCACTATTGCCTGCATGTGAGCTTTCAACTTTAAACCATGCAGAGGAATTCTGAAATGAAAACTGAAGGCTCCTTTTCTCTCACCCTCCATTCCGGTTCCCACCCCCAGCGTGTGTGGTTGTTGCTTTTGTTTTTGTGTTTGTTCTTCTGGTCCTTAACGTCATAACTGAATTAGATTCAGATACCTATAGTTCTTGATTTATCTGTTTTGGAAGATATGTTGTCTTGCCTCAGTGAAAGCTGAGAAGTTTAACATACTTTCGCTATTTCCACGTTCCTCTTTTGTTAGCTATATTACTATTTTTAAGTTATTTAGGTTAATTACATTTATACTTCTCTCTAAGTCTGTCTTCTGTGCTTTGTTAGAGGTTTCAAAAATTTAAAACCTCAACTCAATAAAAATATAAAGTGTTCTGATTATGTAAATGTTATACGCTGTAGTGCCAAGTAGTATGATAGGATCCACGGAGAAGGAAGGATTGTCATCTGGGACTTAACCATGCTGGCAGCTCAAAGGAGAAGCACTGAGGTTCCATGGATTATCTTTTTATATCTTTTCAGTTTCCTTCTAGGCTGTGCTGGGCTTCTACTGTTTTTTATAGATCACGTCCAAGTGAATGGATCTAAGCCAAAGGAATCCATATTCTCCAAAGCCTATAAGAAGCATGAGGGGCTGGGGGCTGGGGACTGAGGCCTGGGAGAAGACACAAGTTCCATTGTGTCCCCCCTGGGGACGTAGAAGTCCTAATAAGGCCACTGAACTGCCAGGGATCATAGGTTGCCTTTCAAGAGGCTGCCAATGGCAGAGACAGGCTAAACCATCAACTTCAGCTCTGAAATTGAGAACATACCATTCATAAATGCCCAATAGGACCAGAGTCTATGCAGGGGATCAAATGCAAAACAGAAACTCTCCCTAGAACTCACATGTGCTGACCTGAGGCCTCCTTATTCCTGAACCACAAGGTTACCTCTTCTTCAGCCCCAAACACCTAGATACCATTTTGGTGAGGAACAGGAGAAGGGAGAAGAAATATAATATAAAAGACTATTTGGCCCTGGCTGGTGTGGCTCAGTTGGTTAGGCATCATCCCATGCACCGAAAGGTTGCAGATTCTATTCCCGGTCAGGTCATATGTCCATGTTGATCCCGGTGGGGGGCGTGCAGGGGGCAGCCAATTGATGTTACTTTTTCTCTCTCCCTCTCCCTTCCTCTCTCTCTAAAAAAAAATCAATTAAAAAATTAAAAAAAAAAAAAAAAAGACTATTTGAACCAGAAGAGGCTAATATATTGATATTTGTCTCCTTTAGTTATTTCTACCCACACACCCAATGAGAAAGAGACTTAGGAAGTACACTAGTTCATGAGACAGAGACTGGCTATTGTTTATGAAACCCATTTCCCAGCCTTCTTTCAGTTAGGTATAGCCATGTGAATGAGTTCTGGTAAAAAAAAAAAAAAAGTGGATGGAAGAGATATACCCATTTCCAGGCCTGGCCCATAATGGTCTTTCATTCATTATTCCTCACACTCTTTTCTTTTTCACAATGATCTTGGAAATCATGTGTTGAAAATGGTGGAGCCACATAGGGAAGGCAACAGGGTCCTCAAAGACTTAAGAGAACTGCCTGCCAATCAGAGTGGTTTACATAACAAAGCACTCCAAAATATAGTGGATTAAAACACTTTATTATAATCTGTTTCATTTTTGTAGGTTGGCTGGGTAGCTTTCACTTGGGGTGTCTCATATGGTTGAAGTCAGATGGGGGCATCTTTCTTTTGATTCTTAACTTATTCACTGCCTACATCCTTTATAAGCCCTTAGGAAATATATTAAGAATTCAATTTCTCAGGCCCTGTTTCTGATTCAGTAGGACTGGGGTCAAGTCTAGGGATTTGCATTTTAACCAGCATTGTTTTAGGAGCTTTTTCCCTCTTACTAATTCTTCCCATCTCCTAAATCCCTAATTACCTGGAGAGCAGAGATCAGTCTCTCTGTAGACCTAATAGGTCTTGTCATACCCAACTCTGCATTTCACCACCCACATAGAACACCTACCATCTTATTAATCACTAGGAATTTGAGAAGTCGTTCTTTCAGCCCCATCCACCAAAGAGAATAAAAAAGAAACTGCTTTATTCCGATGAGCATTATCCTATTTCTAAAGACCACTGGGGAGGAAAAGTGGGACAGAATAGGCCGCTCAGTCATTAGTATTATCTTCTGTTGTGATTGGGTTGGCTGATTGACCTACAATTGTTTCCAATCCAGAATCTAAATCCTATAGAACTCAGCTCTCTTACTTAAAATTCTCAGAAGAGGGGTTGCTGGTTCATAAGGTAGTTCTGTTCTTAAGTTTTTAAGGAACACCCATACTGTTTTCCATAGTGGCTGTACCAGTCTACATTCCCAACAGCAGTGAATGAGGGTTCCCTTTTCTCCACAGCTTCTGCAACACCTGTTATTACCCGTACACGTCTTGTTGATAATAGCCACTCTAGCAGGTATGAGGTGGCATCTCATTCTAGTTTTGATTTGTGTTTCCCTAATAACTAGTGAAGTTGAGCATCTTTTTAGATATCTGCTGGCCATTTGTATGCCTTCTGGAAATAATTGTCTATTTAGGTCCTCTGCCCATTTTTTAATTAGGTTGTTTTTGTTGTTGTTGAGTTGTATGATTTTTTAAAATATATTTTGGATATTAACCCCTTATCAGAGGTGTTGTTTGCAAATATCTTCCCATTTCGTTGGTTGCCTTTTTGTTTTGTTGACAGTTTCTTTTGCTGTGTAGAAGCTTTTTAGTTTGATAGAGTCCCATTCATTTATTCGTCAAGATATATGCAACCCCTATGTTTATTGTAGCATTATTCACAGTGGCCAAGACAACCAAAGTGTCCTTCAATAGATGATTGGATAGAGGAGATGTAGTACACATATGAAATCGAACACTACTCAGCCATAAGCAAAGGTGAAATGCTGCAACTTGTGAAAACATGCATGGACCTTGAGGATATCATGCTAAGCGAAGTCAAATGGAAAACCTCAAGAACCACGTGATTTCACTCATATGTGGGACATAAAACTGAAAACAGATGAACAAACAAGAAAAACAAACAAACAAAAACTCATAGACACAGAAAACAATATGGTGGTTACCAGAGGGAAAGCGGGGTGGAGGAAGTAGAAGGTAAAGGGGGTCAAATCTATGGTGATGAAGAGATCTGACTTCGGGTGGTGGGCACACCATGCAATATACAGAGGACGTATCATAGAATTGTACACTTGAAGCCTATATAATTTTATTAACCAATGTCACCCCAATAAATTTAATTGCAAATTTCAAACAAGAAAGTAAAACAATTCTCAGTTCATGTTTTCTGCAACTCCTCTGGGCTTTTCTGCCTCTTGCCTGGGCCGTAGGTTCCCCTCCCCTCCCTGGGCCGTGCTAATTACTGCCCTCCTGTCTGAAAGAGCAAGCCCTCCAGGAGGCGCAGGGACTGAGGGGTGAGAAGGACTCTTCAAGGTTTGGCTCTACCGCTGCCTGGCTGTATTTGCAGGTGATTTGAAGGTTTGACTTTGCCACATCCTGACCATATTAATAGAATTAGTATTAATTCTCTTTATCTACAGGATAAAATTAGTATTAAACCTACTCCATAGGGCTTGTGCTCCAGGCTCCTTCTTTCTTTCAGTTCTTGGAAAGAAACATGCCCCCTCCTACCACTTGGATTTTGCACACCTATTCTCTCTTCCTGGAACATGGTGCCCTTCCCTTCCCCTTCCCCTGGTAAGTGCCTACCCTTTTTCAGGTATCAGCTCAGGGGTCATGTCCTCTGGGACGAGGCCAATGTCCCTGTCATAGCACCATGTATCTCGCCTTCAGGGCACTGGTCACAGTTCTGCATTTATATTGATTTGTGAGATTATTTAATCAACATCAGTCTCCTACAATACACTGTATGCTTCCTGAGAACAGACACAGCCCCTTTCTCTCACCATTTTATCTCCAGCACCCAACACTCAACAAATATTTGTGGAATAAATGAATGAATGTGAATGAATGAATAATAGTCATGAAAATAAAGGAGACCGTGTATGTCAATCACTTACCACTGTTTTGTTATTATTAATAATATTATCTTTTCCAGAGCAGGGTTTATTGTATCAACTATCAGGATCACAATAACTGCAGGAGGTAAGGTACATAAAAGCTGTTTGTAAATTGTAAAGCTCTAGGCAAATATTAGCATTTTGTGATCTTTGATATATATCCTGTAGCTCCTTTTCCTGCAAACACCTTGGTAATCTCCCACACAGCCGTCTGATGCATGTGAACACACAGAGACAACTGTGCTTCTGTAACCAGATAGGTACCTAGTTTGACTGTGAAGCCCTCGTAAACAAATCACGAGCCCAACAGCAATGGCACTATTAGTAGAAGAAGTCATGAATTTTAAGGAAATCGTTTCCTTAAAACTCAGACACCATGGCTCTTGTTATTATGGAGCAGGCTTTGTCACAGAGAGCGAGGCAAGGGGAAAGGGGATGGAGACTGTGTGGCACTGAGGACACTGAGTAACGGTTATGGTGGCTGCTTCTAGCAAGGGCGTTTGGGCAGCCCGAGCACTGTGCCCAAAAGGGGGCAGCAGCTCATGAGAAAGGTTCAGGCAACATTAGTTCTGGTGCATGATCTGTTGGATGGGGCATGGACACAAACTGGGGCAAGCACAGCTATGTCAAGTGTCCCCTTCCATTCTGGTCAACCACAGCGGGATGCTTACCCATGGTTGAAACCATAGGTTCTTCAGGGGAAGGGGCTCATGGCAGATTAGAGATGTCCTCAAAGTCTTTGGCAGTCTTGCCACTAAGTAATGGAGTCTGTCTGTGTCCTCTCCCCTTGAGTCTGGTCAGATTCTGCAACGGCTTTGGCCAATAGAATTTGCCAGAAGTGATGCTATGCCTGTTTCTGAGCTTCGGTTTTAGGGCACTAGCAGCTTCCAAATTCTGTCTCTTGGAACATTCTCTGAAAAAGCCAGATGCCATGTAGGAAATTCACCTGCTTTGAAACCTCTGCGAATGAGGCTTGGCCCTGACCTGAGTGGTGAGCTTAGGTGGAGAGAGAAAGAGAGGGAGAGAGAGAGACGGAGAGGGGGGAAAGAGGTCACTGAGGTACCACACCATGGAGAAACCAGTTATTTGAAACCACTGTATTTTGAGGAAGCTGATTATATAGCAATAGATAACTGAAAAGTGGCCTACTGGCAAGAGCCAGGTAGGGACTCTAAGCCCCATCAAGGCAGGTGACCGCGTTCAGGGAAGTGCTGTGTCCTGCAGGGAGACTGAGCTTTTAGGTAACTCATCAAGCTGAGTCCTAAGGAGGAGAAGGTTAGGGAGGTGGCTCAAGTTTACCTGGCACTCAGCATGTCCCGAGACACTGGGCACAGTTCCCACAAGCCCACCAGAAATGGGGGCTAAGCCAGTTGCCATGCTTCCTGGCCATGCAGGTGACCGGCTGAGAAGCTGCCAGATACTGAGCCGAAAGTAGGACCACTCAGAAGGGGGGGAGTGGAACATGGGAAGCTGTAAAAAGATAAGGTGAAACAATGCAGGTGTTGTTAAGAGCTGTGAGTTCCAGTAAGTTTATGAGTTCCAATACGGGTGTTAAAGTAGATTATTCATCTCTGTAAGATTTAGTGTTTATGTTACTATCATTACTACTATGACTACCACAAGTTTATTGGAGAAAACAACTGTTTCTGCTCTCTCTTTTTGAAAAAAATTACTTCACAATGTAGAGTATATATGTTATAGGAGTTAACGTGATTTTGTTCCCACAATCCAACATTTTGTTACCTTCTTTGAGTACCTCTCTGCTCCTGGAAGTCATAGGAGTGAGACATGAAACAGAATTTCAGACTACTGAGATCCCAAGGGATGTGGGATTCCCAGGACCAAATTATTTATATGAAGAGTAGGCAGGAAGAAAGGCTAGTTTGGTTCACAGTATTGAACAGAATTAAAAAAAAAGAAGAGATTTTTGCATACTAATCTACTGCAGTCATTTTCATATAAATAATTTTAATTAAGCAAGAGACAAGTTCAGAAACATGTTAAAATAATGCAAATTTTTCCCATTCAAGATTCCAGATGCAGCATATGCCAGCTCTGTGGGGAGTTTGTTGTATTGCTTTTCCTTGTTTTGTGACCAATCAAGCTGAAAATAGTGAAGGAACTTGCCTAGTTTAAACTATTAGAACACCTTAGAAATTCTTTAGAGGATGAGAGCATATACTTCTCCTGTTGATGGGAAGAATGTCAAAGAATTTGTGACTATTTAGAGACCGCCACAGTCATACATTTTACTTCTCCTAACTTACTAGACGCATTTACAGTCTCATCTACCACCTGTATTAGTCAGGGTTCTACAGAGAAACGGACCAACTGTATGTATATATAATATTAAAATTGAGAATGTGGTATAGGGGTAGTGTGATGGTTTCACACACACACACACACATACACACACACAGTGTATGTAAAAGGATAGTTATTATAAGAAAGTAGCTCACTCAATTACGGAGGCTAACGATTCCAACATCTGCAGGGTAGGCTGGCAGGCTGGGGACCCAGGAGAACAAATATTGCAACTCTAGTCCAAAGGCTGGCAGACTGTGGTAGAGTCAGGAAGAGCTGATATTGCAGATGAAGTACAAATGAAATCTGTGGAGCATTCTCTCTTGCTCGAAGGAGGCCCTTCTTTTTGTTCTATTCAGGCCTTTACCCGACTAGATGAGGCCCACCAAATTATGGAGAACAATCTGCTTTACTTGAAGTCCACTGCTTTAAATGTTAATGTCATCCAAAACACCCTCATACAAACACCTAGATATAATGTTTGACCAAATATCTGGGCACCCTGTGGCCTAGCCAAATTGACACATACAATTAATCATCACATCACCCCTATACCACATTCTCAGTTTAAAAAAATTCTTATTGCCATATAATTTGCACACTAAGTATCTTAAAAATTTTAAGTTTTAAAATTATAGTTAACATACAATATTGTATTAGTTTCAGGTGTACCGCATAGTGGTTAGACATTTAAATAATTTATCCCTGATAAGTCTAGTATCCACCTGACATCATACATATTTATTACAATGTTATTGACAATATTCCCCATACTCTACTTTCAGAGGTCATTTCTATAGTTTGTTACTAAGTATCTTAAAAAAAATTTTTTTCAGCCCTTTTGGTTTTATCAGAACTTGAAGTCATTCTCTCTAAATTATTGTTTAGAGGGACTGGAGGGTCACATATATTTGATCCACAGTTCCTAAAGAGACTCACAAAGTAAATCTGCATTATATAGAACTATGTAATGCACAAGTTCAGGCTGGGGAGGAACAACCTCTGTGCTCTCCAGGCTTAAATCATCGGAGAGCAGCTGAGGTAGTAGCTCCATTTATGTCTTAATGCAGATCCCAGGGCACGTTTGTTATCTTGTTTCTGTGTCCCTAATACTCATTATTCATGTCTATATTCCATTCTGTTTCCTGCTTTACTGTTTCCTGCCTCACATTAATTACTACTTATTGTAGAGAGCTCTCAACCAGTCAATAATTGTACAAAGTTCAAGCCATAAAATTCAGGCACCCTGATTCAACTACACAGAGTTCGTCATCTGTGTCTATGTTGCTCTTTCTACTTCTGCTCCTAGTAGTTATTACAGAAAACATGCAATGTGAGAATGGCAGAAGGGGTGACTCCCAAGTGGCTGCCTTCAAGTGTGGAGCAGAGCCCTGGATGACAGCTTCTATTTGGATGTCTTGTGGTCAGAGAAATGTTATGGACATCTATGGTCTTAGGCAGGAAAATTAATCTTCTGGTCTAAGTGGTACCTGGAAAACTCTCTCATTAAGCAAAACCCTGTCCTCTCACTCATAAAATACTTGACTTCAAAGGAGCTATTTTTCACTAGAGCTGAGAGACTGTTTTCTTTCAATGCCTGCTTTGGAATACCTGGGCTAGACATTCAAGGGCAGATTTTTGGGCCTCTCCCAGACCAATTGAATCAGTCTCTAGTTGTAGGAATTGCCTCAGTCATTTGATGTGTGTGTTCGTGTGTCAAAATATATGTGTGTATATGTATATGTGTGTGTGTGTGTACATATGCACACACACGCACATATATACATAGCATAAAATTTACCACTTAACAATTTTTAAGTGTGCAGTTCAGTGGCATTAAATACATTCACATTGATATGAAACCATCACCATCCATCTCCAGAACTTCTCACCTCAAGCTAAAACTCCATATCCATTAAATATTAACTCCCCGTTCCCCCCATTTCTCAGGCCCCAGTAACCTCTATTCTACTTTCTGAATCTATGAATTTGACTATTCTGGGTACCTCCCATAAGTGGGATCTTACAACACTTGTCCTTTTGTGTCCAGCTTAGTTCACTTAGCATAATGCTTTCAAGGTTCATCCATGTGGTAGCACCTGTCAAAATTCCATTCCTTTTTGAGGCTGAATAATATTCCATTATATGTAATAGCATATTTTGATTATCCATTCATCTGTTGATAGACCTTGGGTTATTTCCACCTTTTGGCTATTATGGATAATGCAGATAAGAACACGGGTGTGCAAGTATCTGTTAGAGTCCCTTTCAGTTCTTTTGAGTATATAGCAAGAAGGCATTTGTGTTTTTAAAGAGCTTCTCTAGTGAGCCTCTTCCCATAAAATTTGATAGCCACTAGTTTAAAGTCTTTACTAGTAAATTGTTTTGTCAAACCTTGTGCAAATGTATCTTGAAGTTTAGTTTTGTTTAAAGGAGAATGAACTGGTTTTAGCACCATCTCTTTTCTTTTGCTATTACCTCTTCCACATCCACGTTAAGGTCCTAAAACCCTGACAGAAATCTCCCATGGTGAGTACTTTTCTCTTTCATGTTATTCTCAGCACAGAGATGAAAGTACCCTTCCTAAAACCCTCTCTAATTTCTCAAATCCATCCCAACTTCTTCCAAAACTTTCGAGCAGTTTTCATGGTGTAAACAATAAAATTCAAACTCCTGAGTGTGACTTTCAGAGCCACTCACATTTAGGCTCCATTCATCTGTTCAGCTACCTGTTCCCTTAGGAATTCTTGCCTAGGGGTCCTCAGAGGATGATCCCTGGGCCACCAGCATCAGCATTACCTGGGGACTTGCTGGAAATACACTTTCTCAGTCTGCCTCAGACTTACCCCAACAGGAAGGGCGGGAGGTGTGGAACCTAGCAGGTCATGTTCTAACAAGCCCTCTAGGTGACTCTGAGTTTGGGAACCACTGCTGTGGCCGATGGACTTGTAAGTCTTCTAAAACACTCCTTGTATTGCCAGCTCTGAGTTTGTGCTGTACTGTCTCACTGCCAGGGGTTACCTCTCCATCTGTCCTGCGTCATTTGCTACCTTCTTCATGTGGCCTCTGTCGAATCCCCTGCGGGAAATCCCTCTCCTAGCTCTTCGCTTGGATGGACCATTTGGCGGTTCATCCTGACTGGCTTGTGTCCTCTGTGTCTTGCCCATGGCAGGTAGCGACTTAATTTTACTCATTCGAGTAGATTTGCTTTATCTCTAGTGAATTTAAAAGGCAACTGAAGAGCTTCTCAGACTATACCCCTGGTCCCTTCAGGCCAGCTAGAGAGCATGTTGTTGGTCCCAAATTATTGATGAGGAAAACCAGGCCCTCCAGACCGAAACCCAGCCACAGCTCACGGGCCCTGACCCGAAGGTGGGCGGTGTGAACCGAGTGAAAGGCAGTCAGGTGGCACCCGATAAACCTCTTTCAGGAAAAGAGCGGGGCTCAGCTGCAGCAACAGATGGGAAGTGGGTGGGGAATCGGATCCCTCCCGCATCCACAGAGGGGGGGCTGGAGAAAGCCCAGGAGCTGCCTTTGTCCCCCAGCCCCCCCCCCCCCCCGTGGGCTTATGGAGTCTGAGAGCTCTTCCCTTTCCTTTCCAGCTTCATGGCACGCGTGCTCTAAGGATGCTTAGCGTCTTTGCAATTACTCAGAAAGGAATAAATAGCGAATTTTGTGTAGAAAACCTAGGAGGGTGTGCCAGGTTCAATTAAACCGTCTACAAAGCCTGTGAGAAGGAGCGGTGGGAGGGCGAGATTTCATTCCCCCCGATGCTGAGCAGCCTCCCTGCTCCGTGGGGAATGCCGCGATGTGTCCACAACGGGAGTGTGGATCTTTTTGTTCAACTGCTGCCTAATGCACTAGAAAACGAGCAGGAAAATGCTTTTCTACACACAATTTGATCAGAGGGCTCATTAGAAATGCTAATGTAGAATTAATAAAATGTTGAATGATTTTTCTATCATTTCTCTTCCTATAGTTGGTTAATGAGAATGAAAAGCAATTATTTTTATAATACATTTTTATGTAATTGGTGGCTAAGTGTGCTCAATAGAGAGAGAATGGACGGACTAGTTTGCAACGAATTTCTTTGAAAGGAATGAATAGAATTGGGAAGATTCTGGAGAATTTTACCCTTGGGGCTCTAAGTGCAAATTCTCCCCGTCAATCATTCCTCATAATTTACAATTGGTGGTGTTATTTCTTTAAGATGCCATTGTTTTTTGTTGTTTTTTTTTTGAGAGCTCTGCATTCGCAATGAGTTTGCTCTGTTGCTTTAAATTCACAAGTTGCATACAGCGACAGGAAAAGCATGTTTGTTTTTTTAAGTTGGACATTTTTAGCTATCTAGGCTAAATTAAAAAAAAACAATCATTTAAAATTATGCTACAATTTCCTGACATATAAAAGGAAGCCATTTTCACTGAATAAAATTTAAAAACTGCTTCATGCACATGGAGGGGAGGTTGTTGTTTAGTCTGTCTAAGAGCATTTTTTGTCTTCTGCCCAAGAAGCTCATGAAGGAAATAACCTCCCGATATTTATAGATTGTGATCGAAACAGCCAGTAACCATTTAGAGCCTTCTAGGAAACTGCTCTGGTCTATGTCTCTGAAGACTGAATAATTTCTGGGTTCTAGGGAAAGGTCTCAGATACACACGAGAATGCTTGAAGCACTTACTAGTTTCTATTTGTCTTTTCAATATAGCTATTTTCACTATTACACTTCACTAAGACATAATAGCTTTAGGGCTCTCCCTTCACTTCCCCCTCCCCCCACACCCCACACCCCATTTCCCTGAAGATCTTTCTGCCCTTGACGGAGAGCATTGTGCCCGGGGAGCTGTTTGGTTCAGGCCGTGTGTGGAGTTACACAAAGGGGGGTCTGGGGTATTCATTGTAGGAGATGACAGAACAGCCCTGGCATATAGTTTCTATTCCTTCTGGAGGGGAAAACTCTTTGATGACTATGAGAAAAACTGCTAGATTGTCCTTTGGAGATACCATACTTTGTGAGGTCTCTGTTTTTATTTATTCCTCACAGTTTTGCTAAAAGAACTTACGTTTTGTTAGCTCTGTAAATTAATTCTAATAATGTTACTTCAGTTGTTCTCTTCCCCATATTTCAGAAACATGTCTGGATTTCTCTTTCTCTTTCAAACTTGTTTTCATAGCTGGCCCTTGCCTGCTTCTCTCCTGAGACACGGCCTTCTTCAGTGACAAATAGTCCTTAATGAAGCCGCAGCTGACCATCAGATAGGAGACCCCCGAAAGACTCCCCCCAGGCCGAGTGTCAGTTTGATGGGAAACGTCTTTCCCGCAGTCAGCAGCCTGAGAATCGACATTTCAGTCTGTGGAGTAGAACCTGACAGTGACATTGTGAAATCTTGTATTACTGATGACAGTGTTCATGAGTCATTTTGTTCCCCCAAGCCCTGCATTCATAACCCGATGCTTTATTTATATGAATGTACTTTCCATAAGAACACGTTTATGTCTTGCCTTCCTAAAAAGCACCTGGTCCCTCCTTCCTGTCTGCCTCCACTTTTCAATCACTTTAACTATCATCCTTATGCAGACCTCGTGAGTTTTCCCCTGGGTGCATGCCCCATCTCCCCACACTGTTCAATCTACATCTTCTCAGTAAATCAATCTTCTAAATGGAAGCTCTGTCATAGCGTTTTCCTTGCTTGCAAACCTTCATCTTTTCTCGGCTGCCTGATGAAATTACATTGGCATCCAAGGCTCTGTGTACTAGATCTTCAACCCACTTTTCCAGTCCTAGCTCCCACTTGCGTAACTTGTATTACCTTCAGCCAAAGGAAACCCACGGTAGCTTCCCACAGCCACATCTTTGCTCATGTGCTTGCGGCAGGGGTTGGCACACTGTGCCCAGTGGGATTTCGTCTGCAGCCTTTTTTTTTTTTTTTTCTGTACAGCTCATCAGCTAAGAATGGTTTTCACATGTTTAAAAGATAGAGGGTAAGAATGTGCAATAGAGACAGATTGTGAATTGCAAACATTAACATATTTATTATCTGACCCTTTAAAGAAAAAAATACCAACTCCTGGCCTAAAGAGCACCCTTCCCTCTCTTATTGCTGCCATTAAAATCACATTTTTTCTCTGGTGTGAGGCTGCATTTGCCTGTGCGAAATGCAGCCTCACACCATCCCCTTTCTGCCCAGCTGCCCAAATATCTCCTTTCTTGGCACCCCCTTAGGGCATTTTCGGACTCTCTCGGAGCTCTAACATTTCTCTGTAATTTAGTAAGTATGGGTGTAAATTTTTATTAAGCTGAAAGCACCTTGAGAATAGGGACTGTTTCTTATTGTTTTTTTTCTTTTTACAAATCCTCTCCGGCATTCCAGCATCTAATAAAATTAGTTACAGACCAAATAAACTTTCTAAATATTTGGAATTAAATTCAATTAAGGTCAAATAAATATAAGCCATTTCCTGGGTTCCTAAAAATGGATGAGAGTTTTCCTCTTTGTTTGGGCCTCAATCTTTGCTGCTCCAGGAGACAATATTCACTTGAGTGGGGTCCCAGAATATAATGTACAGGGGAGCCTGGAATGGAGTGAACCCACAGGAGCTGCGTGGAGTTCTCTCTGGCCAAGTGAAAAACCCATGCAAATTGCCAATACAAGTTATAACAACTCCTAAAGCTGTCACTGCTCACTCCAACATGCTCTAGTGCCTTCTGAGTTTTCTCCTGAATAGTTTTCTATTTAGATAATTTTCTATTTAATTTACTACTCTTGGTGTAAATGATTTAGATCATTCCTTCTATGAGTTTTTACTTTAGAATTTGGAAGTTTAAGTTCTGTGAGGATCAAAAGTTTCCCAAGCCAGGTCCCCCATAAGGCTCTCTCTGTTGGTCACTAACATTTGGTAGAAGTTATAGAATGGCATAATTTGATAATGTACAAGGCAGAATAGAGGAGTGGTTATCTGAGGTAGTATGATTGATAAGGTATTGAAGAGCTATGAGTGAGGTTGATCTTCCAAGCCAGGATAACGGATCATTCATTGGATTCAGTGGGTATCAGTCATTTCTGCTCAACCAAGAAGTTAAGTATAGGAAACACTCTTCAGAAAGGAAACAAACATAGTGTGTGGTCCCAGGAGGGACATGGACTTTGTATATGAAAGAAGAGCTGATATGTTTCAGATGGATTTCAGAGAAGGCAACGTGGTCATTAATGTGAAGATCACATCTCATATTCATGACAGATCTAGCAAGAACGTCTCTCTCTCTCTCTCTCTCTCTCTCTCTCTCTCTCTCTCACACACACACATTGAACTAAGATGTAAAGTCCAGAGATGTATATTAAGAAACTCAAGTCACAAAGTCAGAAGGAGAGCTCACAAATAGTTGAGCCAGAAATAAAGTGCCCCAATTTCAAGTATAAAGAGCGAAGCAAGGCCATTATTCAATAACAAGTACCCACATCAGAAGTTAGAAGGTTGGCCACAGCTTCAGGTTCAGAGGGTGAGGCAGGACAAGGAGTTGGCTGTCAAGCACATGGGGTCAGCAATATGGGAAAGAACTTGCAGATGAAGACCATTCAAAAATAAGAATCGTCTGGTGAAAGTGCATCGAATACTAGTCTGGGGCTCTAGAACTTTAAGTACCACTGGCGTTTTCCTAGGTAACCACAATACCATTATCACACCTAAACACATACACACACACACACACACACACACACACACGCACACACAAAAGAACAATGATTGCTTAATAGCTTAATATTATCTAGTGCTCAATCCATTTTTTAACACTCTCAATTGTTTTTAAAATAATGAAAGGGAAATTCTTTACACACTTCTTATGGTCACATACTTTCAAAGACTGTGATAGAGCCTAATGCTTGTTGATTTTATGTTCCATCTGTGGGGGCTTGCAGATAAATACTTTTAGAGTCCTATGGAGACAGAAGCAGTAGCATGATGTCATATCAGACTCCAGCAAGGAGCTGGACTGAGGTGGTGTTAATAAAAATGCAAGGGAGAAACAGGGCCAGACTACCCCAGGCTGAATAGGCAACTGCCTGCAGAGGGAAGGTTTCAGGGTAAAAAAAAATCCTCTTCTAAGCTTCCTCCTAAAACTCCATCTATCCAAACCAGGATGCTCTGGCTGGTACTTCCAGGTTAGTTTCTTTTCTCACTACCCGATCTGCCCTCCTGCCCTCTCTGTTCCAAGGCCTGGATAGCAGTCCCTCCCTCATCTACGATTTCGCTTTCCACAGTTTCAGTTATCCATGGTCAACCACAGTTCAGAAATATTAAATGGATAATTTCAGAAATAAACAATTCATAAGTTCTAAATTGCGTGCCATTCTGAGGAGCGTGATGAAATCTCACACCATCTCACTCTGTCCTGCCAGGGACATGAATTGTCCCTTTGCCCACTGTCTCCACACTGTATTCCCTACCCACCTATTAGTCACTAAGTAGCTCCCTCGGTTATCAGATCTACTGTCGAGGTATGGCAGTGCTTGTGTTCAGGTAGCCCTTATTTTTACTTAATAGTGGTCCCCAAATGCAAGAGGAGTTTAAACTTTATCGTTGGTATGTATGTGTAGGAAAAACATAGTATATGTATGGTCCGGTACTACCGGGTATTCCGGGCATCCACGGGCGCCTTGGAACATATCCCCCTCAGACAGTGGGGCCTGCTCCGCTACCCATCTGCTCCTTGGCTCACTCTCTCGACTCTTACTTCTGCTTTGACACTCTGCCTCCTGCTTATTTGCCCTTACACTCGTCCTTCCGTTTTCTCCGGCCTAATCCCAGGTGCCCTTACATTCGGGGTTTCCACCCCCTGCCTCCCTGAGCTCGCCTCCTTAGTAGCTGCCGCGCTGGCTCCCAGGCTCCTGCCCTGGAGGCCTAGCTTGTCGCGGCTCCCACAGCCGGGCCAGCCGCTTGACTGCCACCTCACGAGCGACCTGGAGCTGGAGCCGCCAGCTCAGTTACTCCCGAATTCCTGATCCACGGACACTGTGAGACAATGAGCGTTTGTGTTTTAAACTGCTAAATACAGGGTATTTTGATATGTGGCAATAGATAATTAACTTGCCCATTTCTTCCTACATTTACTCCTTTAGCCCAACAAGTAACTATTGAGCCCCGTTGGCTCAACCTCAAAGTCTGCGGCAGGTTACACAGGACACGCATCTATGGATAAAAAGAAACAGCTACGTCCCAGTCTTATGGCCACACGTGGGCAACTCGCAGCCTTAGTTGCAGAACAGCCCCTATTTCCAAAGAGGCAGCATTTAAGGGACCCCTACTAGACAAGGGTGAAACTACCCAATTTTTTGAAATATTTTAGGGGAAAAGGTTATAGAAATTTTCCAAGGGTTGCCTTCACATCTCATTGGTGCATTTAGGAAGATTCTTTCCCCGCTTAGGCAAAGTGCTTGATATGATTTGAATCCCTTGAATCCTATCACTCTTTGGTGAGGACAGGAACCTGTTCAGTATAATAAACCCTTCAGTGACTCCAAATCACCCATCTCAGTGTCTAAGTAGTTAATTTTTAAATGGCACAGATCCCACTGAGCTAAGTACAGCAGAAATAAATAATGTATACCTCTGTGTTTCTCATGTGTTCGCCCCGAGCCATATTGTGTACATGAGATTTAATCAATCCCAGTCCAGGCTCAGACTCCAGGCTGGTGGTGCGGTGTTATTACCTTCCCCCAGAATGTCATTCTTGTTAATGGTCAGACCCACCCAACAAAGCTTCTCAGGCATCAGCCTGTATTTCCCGGCATTTGTTGACTCACATGCCCCCGTTAGTACATTTCTGACGCACACCCTGATGTCTGGCTCTCCTTCAGTACCAGGTATTTTCACTTAAGCTGACTTTACATGATGCTTGTATAGACTGTACAACAGCTTTGAATTCTGGAATAAATTGTCATTATAGTCACGGCACATCTCTCAGATCACTATACTAGACGGTCAAGGGGAAAATATATTCCTTAAATCAGCTATAATTTTTCATTCCAGTAGAAAATAATTTGTTGTGCAAGCTAGTAACTAAATTTGAATACAACTTCTATTCAAACAGATTCTTCCTGAGCCCATTTTTAAAGCATGTTTAGAAGACTCAGATATGCCAATCGTTTATTAAAAGACCTACTGACCACAAGTTGCATAAATTACACTTCCTAAATATATATATTTTCCAAGGGAAATTCCTTAGTCTCTTTGTCACAGAAGCAAAAGTGAATCATTTTTCTTTGCAGATTCACTTTTTGGTTACCCAAAAATATGTAATATTTGAATGTTGGAATTATTCCTGAGTGGTCAAACATTTTTTTACATAATTTGAGAGGCTGGGAACCCAGTGAGTGTGAGAGAAGATAAATGGGATCTTTGGCAACTAACTTTAGCCCCTGTGGCAGAGGATACAGTTGTCCAATAAGAACATGCTTCTAAAAATAACCGTGGGCAAAACTGTGGCCTTGTGGTAAATTAAAATACCTCCTGCTGAAGACAATCAAGCTTCATATATATTTAGCTTTTTGGGTGGGACATAACCCCAAGTCTGTTGGCTGAGACTATTAACCAAACTCTTAGTCGAAGGCAAGTTGTCAAAGAGATTGTAAATCCAAAGAAACAACGTAAGTTCACATTTATTTTTGCTTTTCAGTTTCTCTACACAGTAGCCTTATTCTTAAGAGGTGAAAAAGCACATTTCATAAATGAGTCAATTCACAGAACAGCTCTGTGAGGCAGGTCTGTTGACAGAAAGATGGGCTGTGGAGGGGCAGGGAATGTCTCTCTGCGCTCGAAATTTGGTGTGTGTTAATTTTGGAGAGAAATTATTTATGTTACCACTGCAAATGTTTAACTTATAAGAGCCATGCTCTGGAAGAGGAAAAGGCTGGTGGGTAAGACTTATCCAGCAAAAATATCTGGTCCTAAAGTTTATAATAAGCTTTTGTTTGGATAAAAGGACAAAAATACATAGTTTCAGCATGTGTGTTTTCCTAAATGCCAGATGAAGTGTTTTGTTTTGTTTAAAGAGAAGTCTATTTAAACTCGGAGTTTATGAAAAAATTTTACTCTGGAAATGAATTTTGATTCATTGCTTTCATAAAGAGTACTTAAGGCAAGCACTCTGTTCAATGCATTAGCTATTAGCCTCATGTGCTATTTAAATTCAAATGATTTAAATTAAACGAAAAAGTTCAGTCTCTCATTTGCAAGTGCCACACATCAAATGTTCAGGGACCACATGTGGCTAGTGGCCACCATATTAAACAGCACAAATATAGATAATTTCCATCATTACAGAAAGTTCTGGATAGCACTGTTCTATATCCTACCTGGAGAATAGACAACGGTAGGTCCCATCTAAAATTGATCCCTAAATTCAGTACTGAAGAGAAGATATAGGTAGTTTACTGGAAATGGTAGGGGTTTTTAGCAACAGAGAAGGTTCTGAAGATTCTAGGACTACGCAACGGCATAAAAGTGGTCGGGTGACCTGCTGAATATTTAACTTCTATTCTGAATTGTGGTGTTGGTGGTAGTACTGGTAGTTATTTACTTGTTGCTTTAGCCAAATAAATGCCAGATATTCCCTTG
The DNA here is from genome assembly GCF_054644295.1 of Miniopterus natalensis. Classification (NCBI taxonomy): domain Eukaryota; kingdom Metazoa; phylum Chordata; class Mammalia; order Chiroptera; family Miniopteridae; genus Miniopterus; species Miniopterus natalensis. Next base: position 43,706,256 of record NC_142088.1, read on the forward strand.
GATTATCCTGAGCAGGAGGACTAACCAGGGAAGCAGAGACAGTGTTTCCCATTAAAAAGAACCTGGCCCGGCCGGGCGTGGCTCAGCGGTTGAGCGTCGACCTAGGATCCAGGCGATCGGGGTTCGATTCCCGGTCAGGGCACGTGCCCGGTTGCGGGGTGCAGTTGATCAATGACTCTGTCATCACTGATGTTTCTAGCTCTCTCTCCTTCTCCCTTCCTCTCTCTGAAATCAATAAAGATATATTTTTTAAAAATAAAATAAAAATAACCTGGGCCCTTCTCGAAGGCAGGCAAGTTTTTTTCTGGTGAAGGGTGTGGAGTGAGCACTCTGTGTCCTGAGAGTTGGGAAAGGAAGGAGGCCGGCCAAGCCCTCCCCACCCCCACCCCCAGCCTCCCTGTATTTCTAAGACTGGAAAGAGGGAAGTAGTTGCATATTCTATGATGGGCTGACCCTCTAATCAGCTCAAGCATAGCACCTCTAGACAGAGCTTCGCTTCATGGGCACTCAGGTGATGTCCAGGAACCCAGAAAAGGCACCTGGAGCACACCCTTCCCCCCAGATGCAGCCTTCTCTGAAAGCTTAGGGTGACCTGTGGCAGAAGCTGGTTGAGGGTAACTTCCCTCTGGCTGTGGACAGTCAAGTGGACACTCAAGAGGGGACAGTGTTGTGTGTTGTAGCAAGGAACCATGACCACATGGCAACAGCAGATCTTAAGACACAAGGCTCTTCCTCGGGCAGAAGTGAAAGCAGATGGACCCCTTCACTGGATGAAAAGCCACCACGATTTTGGATGGGGGTTGGGGGAGCCCCAAGAGTGTATTGTAGGATTTCTTTCTGATCTGGCATGTAGGGGCTAAGCAATTTTAATTTACCTTGGGGAAAAAGAAAAGAGACTTGACGTTACTTGCTTGATACTTATTTCATGAAGACAGGCAGCTGTAGTTTAAGCGCTCACCTCTGCGGGGTTTGTGTAGATACCCTACATTTAGAAATATTCCAATTGGCAAGAGACCCCAGTAACTGGTAAATAATTGGATATGTTCACCTACTGAGAAAACTTAATTCAGGTATTAAAACAGTAAAGTTATTTTTAAAACACTTTTTGAGTAACTAATTAAAATTTCAAAGATATTTAAACTCTAGTAAGTTATAAATTTTTGTTAGCAATTTTCAAACCTATAATAGCTCAACAAATGTCATATTTGTACATATGGACTTTGTATACTAAGTTCTAAGTGAAGTTTTTCAGTTCATTTAAGCCGATGTGATCTGCATTGCAATTGGTTTCTGTACATGGTTCTGTACAGAACAGACTTGGTATATATGTTAAAATTCATGGCAAAATTGTCTTATGTTCAGATGAGTTAACCCATCTTCAAAATTGCAATGGAGGCTTTTTTAAATTGACTTAGAGTTTGGAAAATAATTCTGTTAATTTAAAATATTTCTATGATTGTCCTAAAATGACTTTTTAAGAGCTAGTGACCTGAAATACTTAACTCATTCCAGACACATGCTTTTCTTAGAAATTTAACTCCTTTATTTTATAATTATAAAATTATGTTTATTTTTATACATAGATTATTAGTGTCACAAATTTATAAACATACTGTTTTGGCATTAATATATATAATGGCTAGATGCTCTCTCACGCTTCCACTGTTTTCTAGCCTCTGTAACCTATTTATTACCTGTAACTCTTAGACACTCCCCTGCCCAGTGCCATATAAAACTTTTTATTTGTTTAATTTCATTGTTTCCCAGAAGAAATATTTACCGAAATATGTTTTTAGATCAGGTGTGCTAGGCCTCACTCAGCCCCACCCTACCCCCAAAGTCTGCTGGTCCCACTTCTGAATCCTAGTTTCAGGATATTTCTGATGATAAAAGGCAAAGAGCCATAGTAATTCTCTTTGGCCTTTTTTCTAAAAATTTACAAAAGTATTATTATCTTAGCTCTAGCTGAGCACTCATATAACAATTAAATTTTGTGTCGTTTTGAGAATGACTGGCAAGTAAATTTAAAACTAAAATAAAGATGGGATATGAAAAAACTTTTTACACTTGAGCTGGCTAGTGGGTGAATGGGCAGAGTAAACATGCTTGTATATCCAAAAATGAGTGAGAAAGAGAGTAAAAGTTAAGTTCAGCTTCAATGCATTTCTCTAGAATATTGCAATCTGAAAAACTATTTTAATTTCTCTTTAGTGTAAAATGTACATATTCTGCTTAATATTGTTTTTATGTCTAGCCATATGTGTTGGGAAAGGGACACCAGTTTTTTGTTTTACTTTGTTTTGTTTGTTTTCAATGCTCAGGGGCTATATGCAGAGATGTGTTTGCACCAAGTCAGGCCATGTTAGTCAGGCAATAATGAATTTCAGGTCAGATATCACCAATATATGTCCTCAGCCATGCCAGCCAGGGACTCAGATGGGAGGAAATTCCTGAGGAATAGTGCTAACTGCCCTACACATGTCCTTGGGGTTCAGGCCTCTGTAGAGTAGCTTTCAGTATCCAGATAAATCCATGTCTACGGTGTCTCCACTGTCAGTAGAATTCATAGATCTATCCAGTCCACCATAACTCAGCTCTTGGGAGATTTCACCTGCCAAAGTGGCACTTCTTTCTGGTTTGATTGTGAATGAAACCCAGCATGCCCTGGGTGGGCTGGGAATCTAGGAAATACTTCCTTCTTTGGAAAAGAAGGTAAATATCAACAGGTCACCAGGGTTCCTAACTTGAATTTCTATCTTTGCCAGGGGCGTCTTCTTTTCCTCTTTTAGCCAGTACTTTCTACCTCCGTCAGTAGATTCTCTGCTAAATGAGATGGGCAATTCTCTACTGGGGGCTTCTAACACAGAGAAAATTGTAGCATTAAGGGTTTATGTGCTGAACGAAAGATTTGCCTCCCACCAAGAGTTGAAAAAAGTACAGCTACTTACCGAGTCTCTCAGCCTGCAACCCCGATAAAATTCTTTTAGTGAACCAACCCAGAATACTTTCATTTAAACAGGCACAACCAATGTCTTAGATAAAACTATTGTGATGCTAGCAAAAACCCCCAGCTTTTCAATCCAAGTAACACTGCTCATGTGAATGAGCAGTTTTCTCTAGAATTCTGGGCTTAGTTACAGGATATTTATGATGATATGAGTCTTATACAATGAATGCAGGCAACACTCCAGTTGACTTAATCTGGCAAGATTTTCCTTAGGTATGAGTATGAGTTTGGGCCTTGAGCCAGCAATCAAAAGGGATTGTAAACTTAAATGATTACATCATCTAATGAAGTCTGCTTTTTGGCTGGGTCAGAGGCACCTTCTCCAAAATTTATTCAGAATACATTTAAATCATTCTAGCTGTGTGACCTTGAAAAAAATTACTTGATCTCTCTGTAGCTCTGTTTTCTTCATCTGTAGAGGAAGTAAATTATAACATTTATCTCATAGGCTTACTGTACAAGTTAACTTATGGAAAGTACTTGGATTATCTGGCACATAATAAAATCTATGTAAGTATTAACTATTTTTTTTACTATTATTATTAGATTGATAGAGGGAAGTTGAAAAGGTTTACATGTAATCTAAACCCATGTAATTATCTAGCTAATACAATTTCTACTTAGAGAACATTTTAAGACACATTTTGTATATTTAAGCATTTTCCAAATAACTATCTTAAATCAAATATAAACTCCTTGGGAAACAGTTTCTTTTTAAATAAAAAAATTTGCAAATGAATGGCTTATGTTTGGAGGATAAAGGTGGAGATAAAAACGGGAGGGACATACACTGAAAAATCTCGACAGAAACTCATAATTACCACCTGGGTCTTAAAGTTCTATTTTTCATTGACCTACTTAACTACATAAAGGTAGCCACAGTTAAACACCTTGGAGATTTCTCCCGTTTATATTTTATTTATTTTAATATCCTTTTGGTGATTTAAAAATCATTTTAAATACTTTTTAAAGTTATAAGATATCTCTTGGGAAGAAAATCTCTGCTTTAAAAATATAGTCTTGGAACTTAAGGTTTTTGCCACAGTAGATATTGATTGGTACTAGACTAATTCTCCTAGGGTAAAACACTTAGAAAACTGGGTAAAATATTTGAAACCACTATCTTTAGATATGGGAGTAGAGGCAGTACAAGACTGTTGTCCCTGACAGAAGGAAAACAAGCAAGGTAAACCCTACAATTATCCAGATTTACTGCGTAGAGGCACCTTCCAGGCCATAGGGCAGAAAGGAAGAAGCAAAGCAAAACACAGTAGTCTCACTGAGCTAAGAAGACATCATCAGAGATTAGGGAAGCTGAGACAGCTAGCATTTGTGGCACAGAAACCAATAGAAAAGGGAACTACATAGAACTCTTCATAGGGGTTCCTTGAATTGGCTGGAATTTATCTGTACATGCATAGGTGCCACTCAATGAGCCATGCAAAGATGACCATGGGACTCCATACACTGAAGAATGACTAGCGCATCCATAGAACTAGAAGACACTTAAGTTCTGTATTTGAGCCTGAGTGGAGAGACCCTTGAACAACTGGGCATTCAGTAGAGGCCCCAGAAAGCTTTTGCATTGAGAGCAAAGATAAATTACCACCACAGTATAGGTTATACTACATATACCCTAAAAAAACTTTAAAACAAGCCTCAAAAAGATCAAAGGGATCTGCAATAGATTAACTACTCACAATAATAAAACCCAACCTTCTTCAAAGAAAGATAATAAAATGCATATACTCAATAACATTCACAACATATGGGATACAACAAAAATTCACTGGAACTGCAAGGAAGCACAAAAATGTGACTTATAAGGAAGAAAGATATGAGTAAACAGAAGCAGACCCAGAAATGACAGAGACAATGAAATTAATAGGATAAGGACTTTAAATCAGCTATAATGAATATAATTAAGGATTTAAAGAAACATGTATACAATGAGGAAAGAAATGGACACTATAAAAAAGAAGGAACTCAAACTTCTAGAACAGAAAATTAAAATATCCGAAATGAAAAATTGACTGGATGGACTTAATATATTAGACACCACAGAAAAGAGTATAAGCAAATATGAAGACAGTGCAATGGACACTATTAAAAGTGAAATAAGGTAGAAAAAGGAACTTAAAAAATAAACAAACAAACCTCAAATATTAGGCTCAGTGAAAGCAGCCAGACATAAAAGAAAACATATTACATAATCCTATTTATGTGAAATGTTAAGAAAAGGCAAATTATAGAGACAGAAAATAGATTAGAATTTGCTTAGGGATGGGGACAGGAACGGAGAATGGCTACAAATGGCAGATGATTTCTGTTTCAGATGTTGGAAATGTTCTAAAATAAAATTGTGGTAATATACACATTTCTGTAAATCTACAAAATTACATGATTAAATTATATACTTTAAATGAGTACATTTTGTGGCATGTAAATTATAACTCAAGTTATTTTTAAAACAAATAACATTGCACACAGTATCAAAGGAATAATATCAAGTAGTCCAACATGTGTGATTAGTCTTAGAAAAAGAAGTGAGAAAAACAATTTAAAACACTTTACTGAGATACGATTGACTTACAAGAATGTGTACATAATTAATGTGTACAACTTATGAGTTAAAGAAAATTTCCACCTATAAAATCATTATCATAATTTATGTCATAAATGTATCCATCACTTTCAAGAGAAAAAATATTTTTAAATGGTTGAAATTTTCTAGATTTAATTTAAAATATTAACCCAGAAATCTAAAGAGCTCAACATACTTCAGTCAGGAAAACAACACAAAGGCATATCATGATCAATTGTTGAAAAAAATTATTGTTATAAAGAAAAATTCTTTTTTTAAAAAATATATCTTTATTGATTTCAGAGAGAGGAAAGGAGAGGGAGAGAGAGAGATAGAAACATCAATGATGAGAGGGTCATTGATCTGCTGCCTCCTGCACGCCCCTAACTCGGGATTGAGTCTGCAACCCTGGCATGTGCCCTGACCGGAATTGAACCCCGATTGCCTGGATCCTAGGTCGATGCTCAACCACTGAGCCACGCCCGGCCGGGCTAAAGAAAAATTCTTAAAGTTAGCCAGAGAAAAAAGACTCATTACATACAGGGGTGTGAAGGTAAGAATATCACTGACTTATGACTTTCCAAAAGAAACCATGCAATCCAGAAGACAATGGAAAACCATTTTTAAAATGCCAAAAGAAAATGAAATCTGTTAAACTAGAAATCTATACCCAGCAAGATTTCCCAAATACTTGGAAATGAAAACACATATTCTAAATAATGACAAGTCAAAAAATCATGTAGGAAATTATGAAATATTTGTACCAAATGATAATGAAAACAAGACATATCAAAAATTATGGGATTAGTAATGACTAGAAGGAAAGGTATAGTTTTATTTTTATTTTTTAAATTTACCTTTATTGCTGAAAGTATTACAAATACTTTCCCCTTTTTACCCCATTGATCCCCTCCACCCTATACTCCTTCCCCCAAGCCTTTACCCCACTATTGTCTATGTCCATGGGTTATGCTTACATAGAAAAGAAGAAAGAGATTTTATTGCAAACCAAGATTTTACCTTAAGAAGCTATAAAAAAATAAGAGCAAATTAAGGTAAAAATAGAGAAAATAAATAAAGAAGAAATCTGTGAAATAGAAATGGGGCAAACAATAGGGGAAAATCAATTAAATTAAAAGATGGTTCTCTGAAAAGGGAACAAGAAAATTTGAATATGTTTATTAATTTTTGTATAAGCAATAGATATGATTAAAGTATACCATTAAAAACTGGCAAAAAATAAAATGTTAAGCAAGAGAAAAAGAAGATTAAAGGTATCTGCAGGTAGAGATGGGTTTGTTTATGTTTTTGTTCTAGCATAGAGAGTATGTATGTGTGTCCATATGTGTGTATGTGTACTATATATAATTATAGCCATGCTTACAATTATTTATATGTAATTATAGTCAGGTTTCTCATTGTTGGACAAAAAGTCTCCTTGAGAAAATGGCTGATTTCATAGCTTGGGCAGGGAAATTTCAAGGGGATCCTAGAACGTTGTATTTGTTTGCTGCTGCTGCATTACGAATCACCACATACTTAGCAGCTTAAAGTACACCTATTTGTCCAGTTTATTATCTCACCATTTCTGTAGGTTAAAAGTCTAGGTTCAGCTCAAACAGATCTCCACTCAGCATCTTATTAGGTTGAAATCAAGGGGATGGCCAGGCTACTTTCTCATGTGGACCTCAGAGTCCTCTTCCAAGCTCATGAAGGTGGTTGGATGAATTTCTTTCCTTATGACTATAGGACTGGATCCCTCATTTTCTTTCTGGCTGCCAGTGGGAGTTGCTTTCAGCTCCTAGAGGGCACCCTCAGGCTGGTCCTTTGCATCCTTTTGTAAAAAATGATTTTACAAAACTAAGGAAAGCACAAAGGCACTTAATAGAGGGAAGACAGGTAATTCCTTGTCATTTTTGATTGTTTGATCTCAATAAGAACAATGGCTATGAAGAGAACAGGAAAAGAAAAAGTAAGGGAAATGGGAGCCAGGAAAACCGTAGAGTAGAACACGGTTCTTTACTCATCACTGACAATGTTGGCAAGCAGTCATTTTTAACTGTCAAAAACGTAAGCAGAAGAGCTCTTAGGAAAGGGGAAGGCAATATTAGCAAGTCTAACCTGTCAATCAATACTTGCTTATTTGTAGAGAAATGCGGAGAGGAAAGGATTTCAAGTAAAAAAAATTACATTTGTAGTAAAATTTAAAACCAGGAATTTGGGGATATTCTACTTCTATGTTTTCCTTAGGGCATTTCATTTAACATGTTGGAATTTTTTTTTGGCTTTAAAAGAAAATCTCAGAAATATAAAGTCCATCGCTCAATGAGCTACTTCCCATTGAAGAGAGCTCAAACAGCACATAGTGAGCTGTCTGCATCTTGTTTTCTTTTTCTCATTATGCAAAAGAGACAAGTAACAAATTAAAAAGCTGATATTATCATTTTATTGAAAAAAATCACGCAATGTTAGGCCTTATTTCTATAACACAGATTTTTAGAATCCTTGTTTTAGAAAAGATACCAGAAACTTACATATGAATAACTGGAGAAGCAACAACCTAAAAATATTGCTGTACCTTCCACCTCCGTAGTACCACATGCTGCCAGGAAATGTGTGTGTTCCTGAAGATCTGAAAGATTCTGGGGGTCAAAAGGAAACAATAGAGATAATGAGAATAATTTCCAGAACTATCTTAACATAGAACATATTTTTTCTCATCTTTTGAACTTCTCTTGCTCATTTCTCACAGACTATCCATTTGTTTATTTTTTCAATTCAAATATTACATTGAATTCACCGAAACATAACTTTTACTTGTTGAACTTGGCTTCTTAATGTGAAATGCAATATTTTCATAAAAGCACATGTGAAATCCTCTGACATCCTGCAACTAAAACATAACAGGCTCACTAAACACGTGAATGCACAGAAGAAAAGGCCAAGGTATCATGTGTATTTTTTTGTTAATTAGAAAATTGAAAACAAAAGAGCACACAGAATTCACTTATGTTTTGGTTAAGTACAACGCTGTGGATCAAAACAACTCCACTCTAAAACAAACTGCTTTACATGTAGAAAGGATGCTATAAATAACTGTAGCATTAGGCTGATTAAAAAGTATAGCTACATGCACTTTAATCCTGATTAAAAAGCAATATGCCAATGCTATAATTCTATTCTGCAAAAACAATAGTAAATCTTACTGATGGAAGCTTAGTAAAGAAAGCAAATATCTATCACATTTTACATTTAGATGGAGTCTATTTAGGATGGATGTGACCAATATTTTTTAATAATTATAACATATTTCACAGAATGTGTGAGATCTTTCAGAGACCTGGCAAATAGAAAAGAGATGTTGACATTCCCTGGGCTCACAGAATGTTGTCGTAAAACGTAGTTGACCAAAGGAGCATTCGAAGCCTAACTCAGAGAGGGAGGCTTCCACAGCAGTGTTACAGATGAGTGTCTACCAAACATTACCATATATTCAGACTCCTTCCCAAGTCAGTTGGCTTATCTTCCTAAACTCCATAATGAATAACGGACGGATGGGAAGGCTTGTGATGCCTGCTTTTCCGAGGACTCTGAACATCTTTCTAGAACATACTAACTCCCATTCCAACCATTTTGAACACCCTAGAGGCCCCTGGTTTTACATGAAAACTTAACTATTAGAGAAGCCTTATGCAGTGACACTCTCTCAGGGATTTTGCAAATCCTTCGTTAGGACAAAAAACAGATTTTTAAGTTTTCTGCCTGTAAACATGGTTTTCTCCAGTTCTGATTTAACACTAGGCTTGTAATAAGATTCTTCCCTAGCAATTATTATTTAAATAAGTTTAAGGGCTTTTTTGCTTTTTATTCGTTACTCAGTGTCATCCTAACAGCCTCTTTAGGAAAGTCCTGGCAAAAGCTGACTGGCCCGGGCCCACAGCGGGACCCCTAAGAGTCTCCCCAATTCCCAGCCGGAATTGAGCAGAGCCATCCTGAGGAATTGTCCTTTTTGTGCTGCAGCCTCATTTTAGCAGCACTCTCTGATCATTTATGATCTTCTACGGTCACTGAAGTGAAGAGGACACCTAGAAAGAGAACTCCATCCATCAGTCATAACCAGCTTCCCAGTACCAAGACTGAGTTAGTATTCATATAGAAATCCAATTTTGTTTAATACAGAGAGTTATATTTCCTTACACTCTGTAAACCAAAATTTTAAAATACAAGGTTTTCTAATATTCACTTGAAAATGTATCACTCTTAGGTAAATCTCTGTTTCTGTAGATCTTCATAGGATCAGATATACTCATAAATGCCATGTAAGTTTTCTTTATCATTTTGTTTGTTTCATGAAAATTAAGAAAAGTTTTGTTCTGGGCCAATAGCAACAGCACATTGAGAAGGTGGAGATGATCTCTAAACCCAACAAATTCAGTGGAAGGGGAATTCAGAGCCAAACAAGTTTCCTGGGAATTCATAGACATCCTGGGGAGGGCACTGGACTTTTTAAAGTGCATAGATGGGGAGAAAGAGCCTGCCAGCCCTGGACCCATTGCTCCAGATCCTTCCTTTACCTCCCCTGCTCTCTGTGTGCAGAGGGAGGCTGGCTGTCAACTCGATGTCCCAGGCTCCTTGTGGCTGCTGTTGACAGCTGTGTTCAGCTGATAGGAGGCACTGGAGGAGCTTAGAAGACTGAAGGAATGAGGCCAGGCTCTTTCTCTCCTTCACCCTCTGCCTTGGCAGGTTTCTCCTAGCAGCTGCCCTGGGTGGCGGATGGGGGGGATTCCAGGCAGTCAGGCCCAGTGTGAGTTCAGTTTCCTTCAGTGACCTTGCATCCTGCCCTTGTCCTTCCAGCCTGCACACAGTAGAGGCTCCCTGCTCTTGCTAGTCTCTAGGTTACTCTAATGTCCCCCACTTTGGCCTCTCAGCCTTTTTATTTTGATGGGTAATCAATTATTTGCATTAAAGAACTCTCTAAATATTCAAATGGTTTCTGTTTCCAGGTTAGACCTTAGCTAAACCACTGTGTGATTAAAGACCAAAACAAACAAACGAAAAACGCTAGTCGTTTTACATCGTTTGAGGAATTTCCACAGCATAGACTGTAAGGCCACAGAGCTTTGCAGAGGCCATCTGAACCCAGCAGCTCCTCTCAGAAATACAGTGAGCTCCTGGGGCAGATGATTAGACAGCGAGGCTTTCTCTAGTGAGGGCTGGAACAGGGTATGGGAGCCCACAGCTGTACTGAAATATTTTGTCCCATCAAACTAAATTTCTGTTGTTCAGCTTCTATTCATAGGGGGGATAAAACATCCCATGAATAAAAGACAGGCAACAATAGCAATACTGAGTCTCTTTTCTCTCCTCCCAAGCATTTGGCTCTGGTCCAGACTCACATAATTCACTCTGTAAAACAAAATACCTGTAGTTAACACAATATCTGTCCTTGGAAAGTAGGTTAGTAATCAACTAGTTATAAGCATACAAGTCCTTTAGGGGTTTCATTTCAAACCTTAAGCTTGAAGGGTAGCAGAATATGCCAAGCCAAAATATGCCACTTTGGCATAAGGATTATTTTGACCCGAAGGCGGCTGAGAATTAGATACAAGAAAAACCCTCCCCCTTCTCTATTTGCCTAAAATCGGGACATAAATTCGTTAAGGCGTCCTCACTTCTCTCCACCAAGAAGGGTAAAATTAACCACCAGATAATTCTAGACCCGTAGCCGCTCCGAGACGATGACATCAGGAAAAACTGCATAACCAACTTTACTAATTAGCCCTCACCTTCCGTTCGTTCCCCCATAAATCTGTCCTCCCACAATTCGCAGCCCTAGACACCCAGCCTTTTTCCTTTGTTCTGTCACTTCTCTGAAAATGTGCGGTTCTTTCGTTGCGATGCTGTTTAAGCCAAGTTCCAGCCACCCGCTGAGTTACACCTCGCTAAGGGCTCCCGGTGGGCCAACGTGTCCATGAACTTCGCTTCGTTTTTCTCTTGATAATGTCTTCTGTTAGTCAGGAGTGCAGGCCCCAGCCTGAGGACCCAGGCCGGGGACAGGAAAAAGATTGGTTTTCCTCCCCGACGATTTCTTCCCTAAGTACAGCATTCCTTTCAAACACGTGCAATACTGGGCTTAAAAGGAGGCCCCGACATACGCGTTTCCTCCACATCATGGTATTTGCGTGCTAGTTGGGCCCCTGAGCTAGTAGATTCCATTACTGATCTTGACTCTTTACCCCTTCCTATAATTATACCTTTGCCATGGCCTCAGCGCCAGTGGACTGCCTTCCTTGCCCTTGACTTTGAACTGGCCATGTGACTCATTATGGCCAGTGGGCAGAAGTGACAGTGGGCTGGTCCTAAGCCTAGGCCATAGGAGTGCATGGGTCGTTCTGCATTTCCTCTTGCGTCTCTGCCTTCACCCCACCAGCCCTCTGGCCCGAAGGGAGTAGGAACCAGGCAGAGCAGATCCGCCCCATCAGCTGATTCACAGACTTCTGAGCAAACCCAGCCAAGAATAATGGAATCATTAAATTCATTTAGCACAGACAAGCCGTGGGTAACAGAAAACGTTTGACTGAGAGGCGGTAGCTGGGAAAGCAAGTCTCACGCCCAAGTGGGGAAGTCCACACTCCTTTCGGACATTCATTCCCTGCTGATGTGTAGATTGGGGTGTGGGCAGACTGTGAAGCACCCCTACCCATGTGGACGGACAGAGGCCCTGCAGTAGCCACGGGTCATATGGGGAATAGTTAGCTCCCAGTTGTGAATATTAAACAAATGGATGGTGTAATTCCTTCAGCACAATCTTGCCTCATGGTGCACAATAAACATTAGCCGTTATTATTAGCAGTGTTATTAGAACCCCCTGACAGAAAGAGCAAATAGAGAAAATCATCGACTGTAGAATACTGTGTAACATTTTGAAAAGCTGGAGCCAGTCTGAAACATCACATTACATTCTTGAGGAAATATTTTAAAATTTTTGAAAAATTGTAATGTAGGCTTACAATATGATTCATAGACAATATATTGATGAAACTGTTACGGGTAATCATGAAAAAGAAAATGAGAGTAGGAAAGTGCTCTTGGAAATGCAAATCCCAATTGCTGAGTTATAAACAATAAGAAGCAATAAGATAATAGAATTAAATATGGTGTAAATAAGCAAGTTAAATATGATAGAATATTGATTCAAGTAACTAGAAACATGTTCAAAAAAACCCCCAGAACTTAAAAGGTAAAAGGAATTTAAAATGATGAAAGGAAAGAAAACTGAAAGATTCAATATCTGTTTAACAGGAATTCTAGAGAGAAAGAAAGCAAGTAGAAGAAAAACAATAAAAAAGTAATAGAGTGGCTGGAGGGGATCAATGGGGGGAAAAGGGGGACATCTGTAATACTTTTAAAATAATTTTTAAAAATATATCTTTATTGATTTCAGAGAGGGAGAGAGAGAGTTTAAATATCAATGTTGAGAGAGTCATTGATCAGCTGCCTCCTGCACGCCCCTGACCGGGCATCGAGCCCCCAACCCGGGCATGTGCCCTGACTGGGAATCGAACCTCGATTGCCTGGATCCTAGGTCGATGCTCAAACGCTGAGCCATGCCCGTCTGGGCAAGGTACATTTTAAAAAAAAGAAGTAATAGAGGAAAACATTTGTAACCTGAGGAAAAGTGTGCAAGTCTTAATACAGAAAGGACTCAGCAAGTACCATTCAAAAATTAATTAAAGGCTACAGATGCTTAAATAAATCATGAAGAAACATAAATGTAAAATTAAAGGATAAACCCTAAAAGCACACAGAGTCAGGTTGGAGGAAGGTTATCACTTAAAACACAAAGTAAGATTTGCTTTAAATGTTTCTACAATAGAAAATGCAAGAAAACAATACTAATATTTTGAAGAAAACTTATTTTCAACTGAGAATTCTAAAATATTTGCAGTTTTACAAATCTGACAGGTTATAAACTACATCTCAGTCTAGTTTTAACTTTCATTTCTCTTATAGAAAATTGAAGCATCTTTTCTCATGTATTTCCTTTCATGTGAACTGTCCTTATCTTTTGTCCATTTGTTAATTGGGATATAAGTGTTTTGCTTCTTAATTGCTAGGAACTCTTTATTTATTGGGAAGATAAGCATACTTTGTAATATTACGTGCAAAATTTTTTTCAGTTTATTACATAAACTTCTTAAAATTATTTCAGGCAAATTGGCCCCAAATTTGGAGAAATTAAACTATGGAAAATACAGTTCAAATAATTAGTAGTAATTAATAAAACCTACAGTTGGTAATTAAGTAACTGTTCATGTGAATAATTGTGCACATGAAAATATGGTTATAAAAATTAATATACATTTGAAAATAATTATTTAATAAGTATACATAAAAAGGAAAATAATATTAACACTTGGAACTTAAAGGCCTGAATAATCCCACACACCCAAGAAAAGCCATGGAGATGGGAGGAAAGAATAAAATATGAATAGAAAAATATATGTTCAAATTTGTTTTCCAAAAATTTAAAGTTCACTGTACTAGATTCCTATGACTGTTGTAACAAATTCGATGGTTCAAATCAACTGTGAATTAAGTCTCACAGTTCTGGAGGCCAGTATCGCTGGGCTGAAATCAAGGTGTTGGCTGGGCTGTGCACTCTCCAGAGGCCCTAGGGGAGAATCTGTTTCTTGCCTCTTCCAGCTTCTGGTAGCTGCCAGCATTCCTTGAATTGTGGCCACATCACCCCAATTTCTGCCTCAATGGTTATATTGCCTTCTCTGTCTCTCTCTCTCCCTCTTTCTCCCCTCCTTCTCTCTCTCTTTCTGTGTGTGTGTGTGTGTGTGTGCATGTGTGTCTTTGTCTTTCCGAAGATTCCTTTGATTTTATGTATGCCTCACTCAGATAATACAGGACAATCTCTCCATCGTAATATCCTTAATTTAATCACATCTACAAAGACTCTTTTTTCCTTTTAGGGTAACATTTACGACTTTCAGATTAAAGCCTAATATTTTTGTGTGTGTGTGTGTGGGGGTGTGTGTGTATTACTTTTCCTATCACCATAACCATTAGCAAAATAAAATATTCAAATCACCAAAGGGAAAAGAAAAAAAAGCAAGGATATTAACCCAACACAGTAAATTATTTTTTTAAATAGCAAGAAATCATAAAAAATAAAAAGGTTACAGAAAACCAAATATTTCCATTTTCACAATAAATGTAAATAGCTTGACTTCTACCATAAAATGAAAAAGATCCTTAGATTGGATCAGAAAAACCACCTCCAAGTATCAGCTATTAATGAAAGACCCGATTAAAATAAAATAATAAAAAGAAGTTAAAAATCAAGTATGGGCAAAAGATAAAACAAAGAAAGAAAAAGTGGTATTATTTGTATCAAAGTAGAACTCAAGACAAAAATTATTATATGGAGTAAATATTCATTTTATATTGATGAAAAGTAAAATCAACAACAAAAATATAATATTTAATAACATATGCCAAATTATATACCTTTAAAATACATAAATGATTGACAGATACAAAGTGAAACCATTAGCAAGAATATTTAATACACCTCCATCTGTTTTTGTAGGTCAATTAGACAAAAATTAATCAAGGAAATGGAGAAATTGAAAAATCAAGTGTAATTACAAAGATATACAGAAACATTTTTGAATCAGTTCTGCTAGAGATCATTTCCATTTTTCTACATAAAGAGAGTGAATGAAAATGCTCAATGTCTAATAAGAAGACAGCAGATAAAATGATGGACTAATTAACACAAGTCTGATGAGTTCATTTACAGCTAAGTGAGCAAATGAGATTTCTTACAACAAATACCTTCAGTGGTAGCTAGTAAATGTTTTACAACCGGCTCTCCAGGGGCTGAAAGGGGCTCTGATTTGAGCATTTGCCCATTTCTGTGGTGTAAGAACTCCCACCATAGCTGATTTCAAACTCACAATGTGAAGTTACTGAAGGCAGGGTGGTAAGACATATACTCAGCTGGCTCTCACAAGCCAGTACGAGTGAGCTCTAGGATATGACTGATGCATTTAATAACTTAGATACCAGGCACATTTTCTTTAATGAACAAGTTCAGGAAGTTTTCTGGTCACTCAAGCCTCTTGGATAAACAGTGCATTCTTAGGAGACGTAACTAAAACTTTACAGGTAAACAGTTGAGTATCACAAAAATCCACTTACCCCTATCATCACACATAAAAACAGGGACTGATAATAATGCTAATGAGAAACCACGCATGTATAGATTTAAATTTACTGTTCCCTATGACTAATTTCCAGTGGTGTGTCTTGTTTATTGTATCATTGTGGCCACCAAAATATAAATACATCTAAAAAGAACAATTTCAACTTCGCACATGAGTACTTATATCTACAGATTATTTTCTTTTCAGAGCTTCTCATTAGATAAGATTGTAAGCTAAAGTCTATCTTTTTTTTTTATTTAAACACACACATATACACTTAAAGACTTACATCCGACTGAGTATACATTTCCTATGAATGTTAATTGTTGGTCAATATGCAGTTTAACGACCACAAATGGTGAAAAAATTTAGAGAGGACAGGATGAGATTGAACTTAAGATATATAGAGGTTTACCTATAAATGTATAAACTATTCCTTATTAGTTTTGTGGTGGAATAGTATTGATCCAGGCAGGGTACAAGGAGAGGGAGAAGGCTGACTACTTTAATGGAAAGACAAGAAATTTAGATTCATGTGACAAATGGGAAAATGGTGGGTAATACTGATCAGGAGAAAAATGTCTCAGGTTAATTATAAGCACAGAAATGTATTTGCTTACAGGGTTTATGAGTATGTAATTATGCAATTATGTATGTTTGTGCATATTATGTATTATGTGGCAGTAGAAACAGAATGTACAAAATTAGTGCATTTATGAGAACATGTCTTGGTCAATTAGAAGTATGAAGACACTGGCAGGATAAAGAGAAGGCAACCACTTGTTTATAATCTTGTAACCACAGAAATGAGACACAGTTGGATTTCATCAAATTAGAACAAAGGGTGCAGCTATGATCTAACTATTTAGACATCATTTCTTTTTTTTCTTTTTTTTAATGTCAGTAGTTCCTTTACTTGATATACTATCTTTTACCAGGATATTTTTCTAATACACTTAGAGATGAGACATTGTGGGCTTATTAATTTCATGCTCATATTTTTTAAATTAAATAATTTAATTTTTATAGTTGACAGTATTACAGGTATCCCCCTTTTCCCCCCCTTTGTTCCCTTTCACCTAGCCCCACCCCAACAATTTAGTTAAAGATTAAGTTCAACTGAAAACCCAAACTAACAGTCACTTAAGATAGAAATGAGTACTTCTTTCTTGTAGAACTCTGGCATGGTGGTCCAGGGCAAGGCAGAAATCCTCCCTTCCACTCCCCCTAAAAATCAATGGAAAAAATACCCTCAAGTAAGGAATAACCAAAAAGAAAAAAAAAAAATCTACTTTTATAATAGTTATTCAATATGGTAAGGTGCATCCACAACTTGCTGTTCTTCTTAGATTTGGAAAACCTTAGCTATAAAAAGTCTGATGGGCCTGATTCATTTCAGGAAAAAAGGAATGTGGGAAGTAAACATGAGTTCAAAATCAGACAAAAACATCACGCAGAGTCCATTTCATTGTCAGTCTTTACCGTTCATATTGAATTTCTGCCCAGTTTGCTTTTACCTAATCATGAGGAACTTTATTCATGAGAAAATATAGTTGACTTGAGTTTACGTGCACAATACATTCACACGCGTGTGCGCACACTCGTTCCTGTACAAATTCTCCACCTCCAAAAAGTAAATCTACTTGAGGTGCCTCTTTGAACTCCAGCCAGTTGAAAGTTTGCATAGTGCTGGTTTAGAAGTGCTGTGAAATTTCTATCCAGTATTTTTTTTTTAAGAAAGTCTAAGAAACTATGCGGATACATACACCAGCAGAAAATATGTTTGTAGGTGCTGATTAATACATGGTTAAAAGCTTCAGAACTTTAAAATCCAGAATATGTCCTGGTAATCACTTCCAATCTTAGTCCCAGAAGTTAAATAATTTTTAAAAATCTAATGCTGGAAATTTTTTAATTCACGTAAGAATTTCACAAACTATCTGTAGTAGATGTGGTGGATTGGTGTTAACATCTGTCCTGTTTTTCTGTACTGTGGCGGATGGAAGACTAATAACTATACCTCTCAGATTCCCTTGCAGCTAGGGTTCAGGATGTGAGTCAGATGCTCTCGCCACTGTGAAACCTTGGCTGTGCTTCTTCTGCACTTTTTTTCCCCTCCACTGATGGAAAAAAAAACAATGATAGATACATTTTCTTTTTCTGTGGGAGTGTTTGCTAAAATCCCACTGCTCAAAAATCACTCCCTGGTTTCTTAAGACAAGGTGTGGGCTTTTTGTATCATCTGTGGCACCATTGTGGAGCCAGCAGCAGTAATGACACTTCCTCACCATGACCTCCATCCTATGGGTTTCCTGATTATACTTTCCTGCTCTTTAAGTCTTATTAACTAAGGAGGCAGAAATGTGTTTCTGGAACTGGAGGATCCCTGACTGTGAAAACTTTGACAGCTGCCTTGGTACCTCTATTAGTTTTCTAGGGCTGCCCTACCAAAGTACCACAAACTGGTACTTTTAAAACAACAAGAAATGTACCTTTTCACAATTCTGGAGGCTAGAAGTCTGAAATCCCTAAGGCCTCAGTAGAGCCATGCTCTCTCTAAGGCTCTGGGGCAATCATTCCTTGCCTCTTCTAGTTTCTGGTGGTTGTGGCAATTCTTGGAATTCTTTGGAGATGCATCACTCCAATCTTTGCCTCCCGCTTCCCAAGTCCTTCTCTCATGTGTCTGTGTCTCTTCTGTTTTCTTTTAAGGACACCAGTCATTGGATTAAGGCCTACTCTAATCCACTTCAAATTCATCTTAACTTGATTACATCTGCAAGATCCTATTTCCAAATAAGGTCACATTTACAGGCTTTAGGAAGACATGAATTTTGTGAGGGGATACTGTTCAACCCAGTACTGTGTCCCAATACTGCAATGTAGTTATTGGAATCTTTTCTGAAAGTTCAGGCCATACTCAGTCCCTTTATTCCTCCCCCAAAATATGAAAATCTTTTAATATCCTGTAATAAATATTCTTTTTTTTAACTAGCTAGAATGGATTCTATTCTTTGCAATGAACTCTGACAATATGTCTTTTTTTTTTTTTTTTTAATATATCTTTATTGATTTCAGAGGGAGGAAAGGAGGGGGAGAGAGAGATAGAAACATCAATGATGAGAGTCATTGATCGAGCCCACAACCAGGGCATGTGCCCTGACCGGGAGTCGAACCCCAATCGCCTGGATCCTAGGTCGACGCTCAACTGCTGAGCCACGCTCTGCCAGGCTGACAATATGTCTTTATACATTATTTTTCCTTAAGTGTTCAACTTTAGGTTTTGCTTTTCATCATAGGTATTGGTAAAAACAACAACAACAACAAAAAACCTCCTAATTTGAAACCTAAATCTTTCATAACTAATACTTTTGAAATCTCAAGAGTTTTGGTTTTAATTGCTACTTTTGTGTCTATCAATAAAGTCTTAATTAGATACAGGTGGGAGAAAGAAAACCAGCATGTATTGAGAGACTACTATATACCAGAGACTTAATTGGTTAACTCGGCAGTACAAGTTGTTATCTGAATTTAACAGAAAAGAAGACTGGGGCCCAGAAAAGAGAAATAACTGTAACAATATTTTGCAGCTAATAAGTGGGAGTCTAATTAATTAAACAATAGTGTTCTTTCTATTACACTATTGTTCCATGAAGTACTTTGTTGGAGAGGGAGAGGGTAGTCAAAGGCTTTGAAGTATTCCAGATTGATAGATCAGCACGGCATACATGATGTAAGTATCCAGAAGTGGAACTAACTTAAAGTGAGAAATAAATCTTAGGGAACATTGTTCCCTTTAAATAAGTCAATTTGGGAGCTACGTAGTGATTTCAATTATTACCCCAGGTATTTTCAATGTTTTCTGTTGGAATTGCCATTAAAACTGGAGTCACACTCATTTGAATATCCTCAGTGGTGAGTTTTCTTTTCCTTTTCAGTTACTTTTTCTTCTTCTTTGAGTCGCTCTGATTTTAAAGACCAGCCAAAAGTTGTTCAGAGCAAAGCATAGTGAATAAAATGACCAAGCAATGATGTGTGCAGCACACAGTCCCACGAATGTTTTAGAATTTCTGCATAACAAGCCTGGCCCGCTGTTTGACCTTGTAGATTAATTCAGCATGGACAATACCACTGATGTTGAAGAAACAAATTAACATTGTCTTCATTTGTGATTCGGGCAGGCATACTTTCTTAGATCTTTGGTTTCTTGGAGTTTTCCACTCAAGATTTTGGCATCTTCTTTTTGGGTCATACGGGAAATATCAAGTTTCTTCAAGTTTCTATTGTCCTCAAAAAAACATTACTTTGTCCAGCTTCTCTTGAAAGGTCAGAATAAATGTCAAGTCTTCTGTGTGTCTGTTCATCCCTCCAAACGCATGGCTCAGTCTTCACAGTACTTTTGCTTTTGCTCAGATTTTCTTTTGGAATGAAGCTGTTTCATGGCTTTTAAATACAGGAAGAGATGCCCAGCACACCTCCAAATAAGAAAAACAAAATTAAGGCTACAATTACACTTTTATCACCTACCTGATGGGCAAAGATCAAAAAGTTTAATAACCATGATATACTGCAAAAGGAGCCTTCATAACTTGTTAACAGGAGTATAAATTAGCACAACCCCTGTGGTAAGTAATTTGTGAATATCCTTCTAAATTAAGAATGTACATACCCTTTGATCCAGCAGTCCTACTTTTAGGAATTTTCTCATAGATATATTTGGACACATGCAATATCATATGTGTAAATATTATTCATTGCAACTGTGTTTATAACAGCAAAAGAGTCCATCGGTAGACATCTGGTTAAATCAATCATGGCACATCCATGCAATGGACTGTTTATTAGCTCTTCAGAAGAGTAATTATTGAATATTCTATATCTTGGTTTGGGAAGTGGTTATACCATGTATTCAGTTCTCAAAATGTATCGCGTTGAATCTGTACATCTTAGTAAATGCAAATTATAGCTTAGTAAAAAAAGAAACATGGACAGCATAGAGTTAGGTTAAAAAAAGAAGTTAAGACTCCATGATTCCCTTTCCATGACACTTGTCAAGTGAAAAAAAAAAAAATGGAGCAATGGATCAGTGTGTATATTATCATTAGTATGAAAACAATATGTGATATAGTTGTAAACGCGTAATTATCTCTTGAAGTGTGCAAGAGCCAGGTAACAGTAGTTACTTCTAGGAATGAGAACAACGAGGGTGGACGATAAGGGTAAGAGGGAGATTTTGTTTTCACTCTATCCCCTTTCTGCTTGTAAACCTTTGTAACTTGCGCATGTAATATGTATTCAAAAGAAAGACGATTTCTTTAAGTGAATCACTTTCGTAATCTAAATTTGTCACCAGCCACTATTCCCATGGTTAATTGTTTACTGGAAAGAACAAATCTCTAATTCTGTCAACAGAGATACGAGCCCTTTGGGTTACTGGGCTGCTACGTTCCACTTCACAATAAATGCCCTTGCTATCTTTTAAAAATAAAATGTTTGTGACAATAAAAAATGTTTGATGTGATGTCACCTCCGTAAGACCTCCCTTTCAGTATGCTGAGCATCTTACTTGCGGAGTTAAATCCGTACAGTATCTATGGAAATACAAAACGGGCCGCACGTTTTCATGAGAGAGTGTAAGCTAATGTCCATTCTTATGCACTCAGCTGGTTGAGGCGGCCACCAGCCTGCTGTGACAGCCCAGCCCCAGGAGCACGAAATGGTAAGCCGGCTATGATTCTCAATATTCAAACGAGATGTGCAGTAAATGACTTGAAAATAACACCCCAAAATCCTAATTTTTCTTTTTTCCAAAATTTTCCGTTATGTTTTAGTGTACTTTTTAAAGATTTAAACTAATTACATGAAAAAAATTATTGGGTTGTTTCTTGAAATATGTTTCAGGATTCTTTAATATTACCTGGCCTTTTCTGGTCTCCTAGTTGCTTATCTATACCACCATCCTTTGTATCTGAGGAACAATTGATCTGAAGATTACTCGCTGCTTGACTGAATGAATGGATCCATTTAGTTAATGAGCCATAGCTTTTACTTCAGTTGGAGACCAAACTAATAAATTATTTACATTGATAATTCAAACTAAGAGTTACTTTAGCATTTTTAAAACACGTTAACAATGTCCATTGTTCACAGAGTATTGTCAAGGGTGCTTAAAGATAATTTTGGAACTAATATTCATAATATCTGGATGGAGGAATAGAGTACATATGGAGTATTTGTGTCCTGTGCTCCATTCTTGGTGATTGTTTCCTGGCTATCTATACAGCCTTACCTTCTGGTTTTGTTGATTTTTAAAGAGAGAAGAAGGGAGAGGAAGAGAGAAGAACATAGATCTTCTGCCTCCTGCACGCCTCGTACTGGGGATCAAGCCTGCAACCCGGGCATGTGCCCCAATTAAGAATCTAACCAGCAACCTTTTGGTGCACAGGATGACACCCAACTAACTGAGCCACACCGACCAGGGCTACCTCCTTTTTTTAAATATCTTTAAACTGCATAGCACATTAGTAGTCAGTTTTAATTAAAATTAAATTGTAATTTAATTTAATAGTATTTTGCTTAAGAGTTTTAATGTGATGACAGCAAATATGTCCTTGTCAAGAAATAGGGGAATGTAGTGCAGAGCATAAGTTTCAGGCTTTGAGGTTGTACAGAGCAAATTTGGATCCTGGCTCTGCTGCACATAAACTGATATTAGAGTTCGGTTTAAGTTACTTAACCGTTGTGACCTTTGGTCACTCCGTCTATTAAAATGCACATACTGTGATCTACATCATCAGGTTAGATGAAGATCATTGAGACAATGTATCTAAAATGCTCCCCACAGTGTCTCCATAACCTGCAGCTATTGTTATTGTTGTAAAAGGAAACGCTTTGAATTGTAGACATTACTGAAAATTATCCTAAAGCAGCCTAAGACCCAATGTTATCTTTGTTACGAAGATTAAAATTCCGTTCACATAGGGTTCTGAAAGAGAAAGTTACATTGATGTCTCCTTTGTACCAAAGAAAAAAATCCCTTTATATCAAGGAAAAAGCTTAATTTAGTATATAAACCTAGTTAACATATGGGAAGAGCAATCTTTCAAGACTTATCATCTTTGAACCCTTCATATATTCACAACATCTGAAGCTTCAGTTGTCTTCAGTGGCCCTTCCTCTTTATCTGCTCTTCTCACCCGACCTCAGGGGTATCTCCACCAAGCCCAGGCCACCAGAGAATGGTTGAAATAGGACCTTGTGGCCCAATAATTGGAATGTTCTAGTTTTGGAGTCCTTAAGACAAAACTATGATCTTACTGACATGGCGAGTCTATCTCCCTATCCCTGTTGGACAAATTATGTATCTACATATCTGTCCCCATTAGCTGCTCATCTCCTCTGAGAGTAGGACGTGTCCCATTCACCTTTTCATCATCCACAGTCCCATGTAGAAAGCTTGCACATGGTAGACACACTGTTTGAGTGGGGTGGGCAGGGTCAATGGGGGCGGCATCTGTAATACTTCCAACAATAAAGATTTGAAAAATAAATTAAACAATGCAATAAATATTTTATTATGAGCCTTTGGATGATAATATTAAAAAAATAGTTACTATTTCAACAGTTACTTCCATTTTCTTATTTCAAAAAGACTGAGTCCTTTTTAATGAGTATTTTGCTTTCATTGTCATTTGTTATGACTCATTCAGGAAAGCCACCAGTGGCCACTGAGCCATTGAAGGTTGTCACCTTGCTGGGAACCCCTTGACTCAAGTGCTTAAGTAGTTGTGGCTTTCCTGTGTTACAATGATGTTCTCAGGGCGATCGTGGTTATTTTCCACTCTGGTTGCATGCGAGAATAGTCTAGATGCCCAGTTTCTACGTGCAGGTTATGGTTTAGGAGAATATAGGTGACACCCAGCCATGAGGAAGTTTAACAGGCTGCACAGGTGATTCTGAGGCCCAACCAGGCTGAAAAACACTTGGATCACCTGTGCTTTCCTTTGGGGATGACCCAAGAGCTGTTCTCCCCGGTCTAATCTGAGTGTGGGCAAAGGCTGCGAAATGGTGCTCTGCTGGCCTGGTGGGGACCACAAAGGCTTGGCCTGCATGGTATGTTTTATAATTGTGAAGTATTTCAAACATACACAGCAGTAGGAACAGTAGTGTAATAAAAACTTATGGGCCTACCCACCAGACTAACAAATCTTATCATTTTGCTATATTTATTACAGATTTTTATTAAAGTAATAAAACATTACAGGTGCTGTAGAGGCCCTGTGAGTGCCTTTCCCCCTCCTCTCCTCTGCAGGGTAACGTCTACCCTGAAACATTCCGACTCATGTTTTACTACATATGTATTTGTTCAAAGGCTGTGCTTAGTGTTTTCTTGTTTTTAAACATCATGTATATGTAAAGATTCTGTGCAGTATTTTATAAGGTTGGGCCAATACTTAAAAGCTGAAAAATTTCACATACAATCAGATTTGTTGGCTTCTCCTGAAACAACCAGAAGATCTGGCAACATTAGGCCGGCTTTCTGGCACGGCAGTGTGCTGTGCTGGGCCGGCGCTGTTCTGTGCGACACGGTCCCACGGCTCCCACTGGGGAGACATATGCGCTTGCACCTGGGCTGTGTCTCCTTTGATGCAGGTTTGGCCCCTGATTCTGAACTTCCTTCCATTATAATTCTTTTCTGTCTCCAAGGCCGTTTCTGCTGTGCTCTACTAACTGCTTGAATCTCAGAGGCGTTGCCTCTCCGGGCATCCCTAGCTGCCTCTCATATCCACCTCTCCTGCTTGGGACTCGCTTTTGTCTAGCCTTCATTTTCATTTTCTTACCGTTTCCTGCCATTTCTCTTGGAATTCTTGACTTTAGCACCAGAAGGGCATAGTTTTGTTGTTGTTTTTGTTTTAGTTTTAGACTTTGCCTGTCAATAGTAAAAGAAGTTAACTAATTTTGGTCAGCAAATGAACCCATCATAGTACATCTCTGTGGCCTCTGGTTTGGGCTACTCTCCCTATTTTAAGTGTCATTCACATGTTTTGGTAACTTTTGGGGAGAGCTGGGTGCTGAAAGACTGCACACTGAATAAAATGAGGTCTTGTGGGTTCTACAATTTTAAGGACTGAAACAATTTTGTCTTTTATTTTTCCTACAGCATTTGGCAAAGTGCCATGCAAATTAGAGTCCCTAAAATGTATTTACTGAGTGAAAGAATATTAATAAATATTAATAAGTTGAACTCTAAGTGTTTTATTACATACTTCTTCTTACAAGCCAAGAAAGCCCCTGGCCCTCCTTTGTTTTTCAGAATGCCTGTAACCCAAGATGCCTCTCTGGATAAAGCCCTGGGCCCAGCAGGGAAGCCAGAGTGGCAGAGATGGAAGAGTGTTCAGGGTTGGTGGATAGTTTTGGTGGGAGGATTTTTCAATAGAGAGGAAGAAAGAAGCTTTGATGTTCTTGGTGTCTGGAAAACTCTTAAGGTGAGAGGGCTGGAACAAAATGTTTTCAGAAAGTGCTGTTTTGTGTACTGAGTGGGATTAGTATGTGTGGTTCTTCAATGGAGAGATGACTAAAGAATCGAATTGCTTTTAATTACATTTTTATGACATTCTACCTGGGACAGGACTATCATGTTTTAGACAGATACCATCGTAAAAGAAATATGTATGCAGAGCAGACTTACTATAATGCTTTTGGATGTTTTAGCAAAAGACCAGCCTTGCTAAGTACAGAGGCCTTCCCCTATGGGTAGAGGAAGTAGGCCCTGTAGTGAGACCTCTCTCACCAGGACTCAAGTCATGGTCAGAGTCCTCTGAGATTAGTGAGGAGGCATTACCTATCACCAGAGCAATGTTGTCTGTAAGATAAAATGCAATGGAAAGGCAATTTCAAGAGCTGGTTTGGGAAATAAATGAAAACACACATCTGTAAGTTATAGTTCATATAAGTTTAATTCCTTAAATTACATGTGATGAATTTAAAACTGTTTTTGCAATGATTCAGCTTAAACTAGATTTAACCCTCTCTTTTCATTTATGGTTGGGAATCAGAGACTAACGACACCTTAACACTAAATTGTGTTAAACCTAATGAAATCAAATGGCACCAGCTCTGGACTTTGGGAAATTGGTAGCATCATCTGTGTCAAAAAAGCACTATCAGTCCTCTAGGTATAAGATGGCTTGGTCTTCAAAGTTAGAAAGGTTCATATATTCTCAAATACATTTTTCAGATGGACACTTGCCATCTCTGCCGATAATTCATTCACATATTTACTCTGCTGTGGTTTTTCTAAATTTTAAAATAACATTAAAAACAAGTTGTGCCCAGCTGGGTGTGGTTCAGTGGTTGAGCAAACCATCTAGCATCCAGGTGATTGCGGTTCGATTCCCAGTCAGGGCACATGCCCGGGGTTGTGGGCTCGATCCTCAGTCGGGATCTGCAGGAGGCAGCCGATCAACATCAGTGTTTCTCTCTCTCTCTCTCTCTCTCTCTCTCTCTCTCTCTCTCTCTCTCTCTCTCTCTCTCTCTCTTTCTCTGTCTCTCTCTCCCCTTCCCTTCCTCTCTCTGAAATCAATAAAGATATATTAAAACAACAACAACAACAACAAATTGTAGTGTAAAGTTCAGGGCTTTGGTAGTATGATGGTTCCAAAACTGGCTGATTTATATTAGTGCTCATTGCTCAAGGTGGTCCAACTTAAATGCCTTTAGCTAAAGAACAAATCATGTATTCCCGCTGTATTAGTTGCCTAGGGCTGCTGCAACAAGGTTCCACGAATGAGGTGGGTTACAGCAACAGAAATTTATTCTCTCACAGTCTGGAGGCTAGAAGTCCAAGATCAAGGCATTGGCAGCGTTGGTGCCTACTGGAGGCTCTGAGGAAGAATCTGTTCCGTGCCTCTCTCCTAGCTTCTGGTTGCTGCCAGCAAACTTTGGCAGTCCTTGACTTGCAGACATATCACTCCAATCTCTGCCTCCCTCGTAGTCACATGGCATTCTCCCTGTGCGTCTGTGTCTCTGGATCCAAATTTCCTCTTCTTATAAAGATACCAGTAATTGGAATAGAGCCCAACCTTTTCCAGGATGACCTAATCTTAACTCAGTTACATTTTCCAAGACCCTATTTGCAAATAAGGTCACATTTACAAGTTTCTGGGTTTAGGACTTCAATATATCTCTTTGGGGGACACAATTCAACCTATAATACACCTTCCCCTAAGACCACCACCCCTGAGCCCCTCCCAGTCATAAATTCTCGAGTCACTGCTGCACTACTACAGTGTGTGCTGTGGGTCAGGGGTACTGCACATACCAACTCACTTCATCCTTATAGCAACCCAGTGGTCCTGGGATGACTGTCCCTATTTTAAGATAATAGAGTCTCAGAGAGTTTAAGCTGCCAGCTAGTAAGTACAGAGTAAATATTTAAATCCAGCTATTACTGACTTAAACCCGTACTTTTTCTACTATGCACAGCAATCACCCTAACTAAAAAAAAAATTGCATCCTTGCCTTTGGAAGCAATCATTTAAATCAAATTCAGCTCTTTAACAACTTTTCCCCAAACATAGTAACTAAAACAGTCAGTAGGAGAGAGCTGGAGACAGAAAACATCCGATAGATTTTCTTCACACCCAAGAACATCTGGTCTTTCCCGCCATGTAAAGGCAGTGACTTCGCAGTAAATCCCAGGTTAGCCGCGGGAGAAGAGCGTCTGCCAATCGAGAGGGCCTCCTATTCCTTCAAGAGATGAATTTCTAAAACATTTCATGAATTGTACTTGTGTACATCTTTTTAATGCATCGGGGCAATTTGACTTTTAAAGGAATCTCGTCTGTCATCAAGTTCCATTTCTCTGCTCCTTAAATAATTCTTAAATCTACCCCTCACTATTGTCCTCAATATCATGGCTTGATTTACATACACATTTCTCTAACTTGACTGCTGCACTGGCTTCCGAATAGGTCTCCCCACCTCCACACCTCCACTCTCCTCCCATCTAATCCACCCTTGATATTGCTGATTCATTCTGATGCTTAAAAGCATGTTTTTATACACTCAAAAAGTGTTATATATTCATTGAACAAATATTTACTGAGTCCATTCTGTGCCAGATGTTATTCTCGGCACTGGGATATAGCAGTGAACCAAAGGAACAAAAACTCTTGCCCTCAGGCAGCTTATATTCTGTACAGTTCAGGATTGCCATTAGTATTTACCTTTCTCCTACATATTTTATTATAAATCGTGGCAGATAAGAACAATGATGATGATGTCACTGATGAGGGCTTTCTTTTTATTGAACATTTACTATATGTCAGCCATTACACTAAGCTGCTTACACATAAATTATGTTGTAACAACTCACGCAAGTTATTATGATGCTGATTTTACGAATGAGGAATTTGAGACTCAGAGAGTTTAAGTACGAAGTCAGAGATAAAAGAATGTTGGAGGCATAATTTGAATATGACACTGTCTTTCTTCAAGAAAGAAAGCTACACTACACAGCTTCTCCTAGATGTTCAAAGTGTTTTAGAGAACGAAAACACTTTTCCTCTAACCTCTCAAACTTAATAACTGGAGGCCTTCAAGTTAACCAACAGAAGACATTAACAAGAAAAAAAAGTTTTATTTGGCTATGCAATGCCCATACACAAGGGAGTACTCACTCAAAGGGTGGTTAGAATTGAGGGGCTAAATACCATTTTAAGAAAAGGTGATAAATTGTGAGAAGTGACTAGACAAAGGAAAAAGGGCTTTGAGCTCCTGGGCAGGGTAAAGTGTGGGAAGATGACTAGGAAACATACAGGGGGAAAGTGATGGTAGATAAGGGGTGTTAATGCAGACTCACCTCAGTGCCATCCCTGGTGATATAAACCATTCTCCTCTTCCTGCTATAGGAGAGGGGGGCACCTTTAGAAATGGAAATTTCCTTTATAAAAGTGAAATTTACACCTCATTTTTAGGCAATAGCGGGAAGGCAGAGAGCTCTTCCTGTGTCTGACGTTTCTGAATTGCCTTTGGATCAAAATAATCCTTATGCCAAAGTGGCAGGTATATTTGAGGATGGCATAATCTGATCTCCTTTAGGATTTATGAATAAATACATGAACACTATTTGAGCTCCTTGTAAAGCAAATAACAACTGCAACGATCTGTTTATAAAATGATGATTTTGTATGCTCAGTTTACCTGAAGCTGTGGTTTGCCTTGGAGTACATTTGGCAATGTCTGGACACATTTTTGATAGTGATGACTGAGAATGGAGTTTGGGGTGCTCCTGGCATCTAGTGAGTAAAAGCCAGGGGAACAGGCCTCTACAACACAGAGAATTATCTGGCACTACATATCAAGGGTGCTTAAGTTGAGGAAACCTGGCATGTAATGAGGCATTATAAACATAACAAAATTTAGACTCTTATATTTTTTCTATCTTTTAAAGTCTGACTGAATGTATTCTTTATGTATTGAAATAAATCTTGTTTATATTTTAAAGGTTTCCTCCCTTGCCATCTTTCAGTTTAAATTTAGTAATGGATTTTCCCTAAATTTACTGCATATCAGTTGAGTACTATTTAAATACATGTATTTCCACATTTTAAGTACTACTTCACTCAATTGTTTATGGAAATATTAAAATTCAAAACTAACCCTTTATATAACTTAAAAATATAATTCATGTTCTGTTCTTCATATATAAAATGATGCCAAAGGCCACTGAGAGTAGCCATTCTTCCATAAACTAATTTACTGGTAGTAGTGATGGGTCTGCACTGAGTCATCAGTTCTTGCAAGTCATCATCCTGGTAGCCATTTGGAAAGTGATTGGCTGGGTATAGATATCTGGTATGTGACTATGGGACAGTTGTTCTTTGTGGGAAACTACATGCTGTGTTTGATTCGAATCTGTGCTATATATAAAAATATGTACAAATAAAATTTTTATTGATTTTTCAGAGAGAGGAAGGGGGGGAGAGAGAGAGAGAAAGAGAGAGAGAGAGAGAGAGAGAAACATCTATGAGAGTCATTGACTGGCTGCCTCCTGCATGCCCCCTACTGGGGATCTAGCCAAAACTGGGGCATATGCCCTGACCAGGAGTGCAAACCGGGACCTTTTGGGCCCGGTGCTCAATCAACTGAGCCACACTGGTCAGGGCTGTGCTGTTGATCTTGATAGCATCATGTTTTCCTCTTAAGCTTTTAGAACATTCCTGGCCTTCACAGTCCCACTTCATGGTTTGAAAGTGAAAATTTAAATTCAGATGGCAAAATGGAAGTCATATTCATTTAATCATTTCTTTTCCCCTTTAAAATAGTTCTTAGAAATTCTTCTGGGTGGGGAGTAGCACTTGAAAAGGTGAATAGGTGTAGAAAGCTCTCCTTTTTCCTATTTCTCTCCACTTAAAACATTAGAGGCCTAGAATTTATTGGTTCATGAAGTCTATTTCTTGACAGACATTAAAATCAATACAGTTTTGAACACCCATGCATAAAAAAAGTACACTTTCTTAATTCAGCATAAATTTCCGCTCAGAGGCCAGAGTACCATAGTTGTTTTATGCCAAATGTTCCATACTGCTACAAGATTAAGCACACTCATTTTCAGTTTACATCAATGTTTTGATTAGACATATAAGGTTTCTCCTAACGAATTTCTGGTTTCCTCTGAATTATCTTTATAAAAATGTAAGGTGATTTTTGTGCATAAATGCAGGAGACAAAGTATCATAATTAAAAAAAATTATGTTCATTATTCTTATTTATTCAGTAGTCGTCACCATGAAAACTACATAAGATAATTTTGGCCAAATGACCAATATGGGCACTGGCTCACTGCATCGTTTCAGCTTGACAAGAATGGTGTAATTTTGGTCATCTCAACCAAGGGAACACAGAGACCATTCAGTGTTAAATACTACACCTATAATTAGGAAGACCTATGGTTATACCACAGCAATTTTAAGGATGAGGTAATTTGGGGAGAGTTGAAAACGCAGCAATTAATTAAGTTTTCAGTGCAGCTTGTTTATGCCGCAGCACATTCTTTGACGTCTTTTACAAAAGAAACGCCTGCTCCCTGTTGTCCTAACGGGTTAACGTGGCACGTAATTAATGGTACGGTAATAGGGTCCAAATCTCTCTTACATTTCTTACCCTAACTTCACAGGCCCTTTTACCTCACTTCCCTGGGATCCACGCGGCTTGGAACGAACGAAAAAAGTCTGTGAAACAGCCAGGGCCCTAAGGAATCATGTTTCGCTAAGAAAAAATGGAAGGGCAGCGATTAGATTAGGCAAGGTGGGAAAGTGATATTGGCAGGTAAAGCGTTGGAAAGTTACAGCTTGGGTTATTTTTTAACCGGCGTCCTGCAAACGGCCGGCGTGTAGGTGTCTCCCTCGCTAACTTGTAAATGAACTTCAGGTCCTGTTCAGCTGGGGAGGCGGCTGAATCCGAGAGCCTGGCGGCGGCTCACCGACCCCGCCCCCGGGGTCCCCAGGGGGCATCTTCTGGAGAGCCTGATTGTCTGGGGCGAAGGCGCACGGAAAGCACGGAGTCTGGGGAGCCAGCGACTCGGGCCCCGAAAGCAAACACAAGCCGGCCTTGCTCCCCGAGGGTGGAAACTTCCCCGGCCGCGAGCCGAGCGGGCGGGGGCGGGGGGCGGCGGGCGGCGGGCGGCGGTTCCCCTAGCGGAGGCCGAGGACCGCGCGCACGAGGTTCGGGGCGCGCGGCGAGCGCGGCGGCCGCCGCCTCCTCCCCTCCCCGCCTCCGCCGGAGCTGCCTCCTCCCTCCGCGCGGCTCGGCCTCCCTCGCTCCCTCCCCTCGTTGCTGGCTCCGGCTCCGGCGGCGGCGGCGGGCGGGGAGGGCGTGCGCCGGCCGAGAGGTGTCGGCGGCGAGGAAAGGGAAGTTTCAAGTGGAAGGTCGTCCGTCGACCGGCGCGTCCTCCTGCTCTCCTCCGGCAGCATCATGGCGGAGCCGAGCGGCTCGCCCGTGCACGTCCAGCAGCCCCAGCAGGCGGCCCCGGTGACAGCGGCGGCGGTGACGGCGGCCGCGACAGCAGCGCCGGCCCCGGCGGCGCCCGCGGTGCCGGCCCCGGCGCCGGTCCCGGCCCCGGCCCCGGCCCCCGCGGCGCAGGCCGTCGGCTGGCCCATCTGCAGGGACGCGTACGAGCTGCAGGAGGTTATCGGTCAGTGCCGCGGGCGCAGCGGAACCGGGTGGGAGGCGCGGCCGGGGGCGGGAGGGGGCGCGGGATGCTGGGCTCGCCCGCACGCGCGCCCGGGAGGCAGAGCGGCCGGCTTCGGGGCCTACCGGCTTCAACAGTTTTTTTTTTTTTTTTAATTTATTTGTTCGTCTGTGAGCGCTGGT
This sequence comes from Miniopterus natalensis, assembly GCF_054644295.1. Taxonomy (NCBI): domain Eukaryota; kingdom Metazoa; phylum Chordata; class Mammalia; order Chiroptera; family Miniopteridae; genus Miniopterus; species Miniopterus natalensis. Next base: position 43,738,438 of record NC_142088.1, read on the forward strand.
GCTGCAGGAGGCGGCGCGGCGGATGTGACTCGCACTGCAGACAAGCCGCATGCTGCAAACTTTTATCTCCCAGATCACCGGGGCGCAGGAGCCGGGGGCCGGGCGAAGCCGCCGCATCTCCCTCCACCCGCGCGCCGGGGCCGCAGCCCGTGGCCGGTGGCCACGCGGGTAGGCAGCCGCTGGAGGGGTGGGGTTGCGGGGGCGCCGCCCTGGGCTTCCAGAGCCCTCCGCCTGGCGCCCCGGGGGACCCTGCGGGCGCAGCAGCCCCTCTGCTTCCCAAGCGCGGCGCCTCTGCCCCTAGTCGGCAGCTCTCGCCGAGGGTAAGCGGGCCCCGGAGGAGTGGCGGAGGCCCAGGTTCTTGGTGGAGCCGAGAGGATGCTGGCCTCCCTCCCTGACAGCCGCTGCTCCAGCCCGCCGCGCAGCCCGGCTCTCCGCGCCGCCGGTACCCGCCTCCCTCGGTGCCCGGGCGCGCCGCCTGCCGTCCACTCGGCCGCCCGCGGAAGCAGGCGCCCTGGCCTCCTGCCCTGCACCGGGCCGATGCTTTCTCCTGCCCTGTGCCGGGCCGAGCTGCAAGGGTGAAACCCGAGGCTGCCGGTGATCTGCTCCCTGCCTTCGGTGCCTTCTAGTCGGCTCACAAATATCACCTTATCTTACATTTTTAAAAACCTGGCAAAGTCTGCCGGCAAGAAGCCGGAGTTACTTTTCCTTGGGCCAAGCACGTGAAGGGCCAGGAGATTTGTGTTGACCCTTCCCTTAGAACCTTCTCTGTTAGATCATCCTGTTTGAGAGGCTTGTTAAACCCAGTTAGGGAAGCCTCCAGGTAAAGTGCTCCCTCAGCTTCTAACCTTGCTGGCCCTGGGGTGGGATGCTGCTCTCCCACATCTTGATAGTTAAGTACAGTGATGAGAAAGGAATTCACAATATTTATCTTAAATACTTTTTTGCTTTTCATTAAAAAAAATTCCCCAGCTGGCCTTTATCACTTGCTGCAGTGTGAATAAAACATAGTACAGACTGAAATTATATATACACACACACGTATGTATATATATATGAGAAAATGATGGGCATAACATTAACCTAGGGCATTAAAGCTTCAAATAACCTAAAATGGTATCTCTACATAAAATTCTTTGAAATCCCAGACGTTTCATAACTTTTGGCCAAAGACTCAAGGGGTGAGTCTTGGTCACTGCCTGGATTAAATAACGTACAGTATCTAAAAACCTCCAGTAGTCAGTGAAAATCCCTTGAACCTGGGATATAAGCCCCTTCATCTTTCCAGTTTTACTGCCTGCCCTCAACCTGTTTGCCCCCTCCCATATTCTGCTACATTAATTGTACCTGGATTGCCAGCTGCCCTAGGCCACACTTGGTCTTCCATTCCTTGCTACCTTTGCATGGCTCTTCTCTAAGTGCCCATCATTCAGCTTCCAAGGCGGCCACAGTGCATGTCCTTGAGAAGCCTTCTGCTTCTCCTGCCCCTCTTTTTACATACCTCATAGCATGTAACCCCACAATTTTTAGTTGCTCTACAAAATCTGAGGGCCTACTATATCCCGAGGATTGTGCTAGGTGCTTGCAATATAGAAATTAATAAAAATCGCCCCTGTCCTCACGGATTTCAGATATTTATGTAAATGATTCTATAGGATGTGCAGAGTGAGTACTGGGAGAGCACAAAGGAGGGAGTGACTGCTAGGAGAAAGAAGGAAGCAGAATATTCCACAGGAGACATGGAATTTGAGCTAGATTTTGAAGTCTGAGTAAGAGTTTGTAAAGTGCTTACTTATTTCTGTTGCTGCCTTCCCTAACCACCTGTGAACTCCAGGGTGGTCTTATTTAACCCTCTGTTTGCAGTTTGTAGGGATGGTCCATGAAAGTTGAATGGTGCTATATACCCCACAGCTTTCCATAGGGTTGGGACCAGAATTTACTTAAAATCAATTTATATACTTATTTTGTAATTATTAGGGTTAAAATACAAGTTCTGTCTTTTGAAAACATAAGACTTTTAGTTAACCATTTTTGTGAGCTAAGGAATAAAATCTTATTTTAGTTTAAGTGATGGTGTTAGTTGCAGGGCTTCTTTTGGTTTGCAGTAACAGCATTGTTAATTATGGTTGGTCAATTTAATAATAATGAAAAGAAATATACCTGAGGAATTTGAGAACAGAAACACCTGCTCATTATTTCTATCCCAGTTTGTTCACGTTCACATTGTGGGAAGAGCTTTTCTGTATTTCTAGCTCAGTTGCCTAGAGCATTGTCTTAATATGTCAAGGTTTTGGGTTTAATCCCCGGTTAGGGCACATACAAGAAGCAACCAATGAATGCATAAATAAGTGGAAAAACAAATCTCCATATCCCCCCCCCACCTCAAAATCAATAAATAAACTTTAAAAAAAAGTTTTAAAATAAATAAATAAATTTACCTTATATTTTTCCAACTACAAGAGATGTCTGTGTGGAGGACAAGTTACTGAAAAATCAAATTGTTGGAATAGGATTTTTGCAAGGGCTAAATGTTTATAGGGAATTACCCATTTCCATTTAGTGTGTAATGCTAGTTCAGTAATTAAGAGTGACCTGTGGTTAAGCACTTTTGCTTAAACATTACACGCAGAAGTTAGTAGTTCAAACACCAAACCAGTTTGTACGTGAATGTGGGTGGACAGCCTTTGCCTCTCCCTGCCATACAGCAGGTGACATCTGATAGGGCTCCAGCAGTGTGTACTGTGACCAGCAGGAGGCTCAGATGTGCCTGAGCAGAAGGCCAAGGTGTTCTAACTTTCCAGCGTGGCACTGAGCACTTTTTCTTCATTTCCTTCTGGGCAGAGGCTGGGGCCTCCAGATCAGGAGAGAATAGGTTTGCTCAAATCCAAACAAAACAGGTTCACTTGTTTGACGTCTGTTTTAGAAAAATAAACACAGGATTTTGCAAGTCTAAAAATAAAGTTCTCTCTTTGTTGTATTGTTCTTGTGTTGTAAAAGATCAATGGAGAATTTGTAATGCTCTTAGGAGTAGTCTGGTTCAGAAAGTTTTACATAACCTAGACATGATATAAAATCTGTGGGAGGGAGCTTTATACTTAGGGGATAACGGTGTTGTGAAATTATTAAATTTTCTTTTAGCCATTGGTATTCTTGTCTTTGTAGATTTCAGATATTTATGTCTTCTATAGGAGTAACTGCTCTTCGGAGGCTTTCTAGCCTAGTTATACTTTTCAGGCTCAATTAACCGTTGTTCCTTGCCTCGCCCCTACATTTCACCCTCAGATGCCTTTTATAGAAGTATAAGGGGCACCCAAAGATATGCCAACTGAAAAGTTAATTTGTTGGTGATATTACTACTGTCCCCTTGATTCACTAAACAGAGAACAAAAGGTGAGTCATATATAAGTGTTGACTTGGGCATCCCTAATGGAATTGAGCAACCTCAAGGAACCTTTGTCAAAGAGTGGTGTCATTGCGATACCAGTTTCTGTGTTTGAATCAGACAGTTCCAGCAAAGGCTGTTTTCTTTGCTGATTTTCCTCAGAGAAACCATAAGTAGAGTTGCACCTCACAGTATGTTTGATTTTCTTAGTTTTTTTTGGCAGGATGAGCCTTTGTAGTTTTGCATTTGATTTCTCAGTGTTGTTTTGCTTTTGTCTCTGGTGGTCATTTAGAATGATCTAGAAGTAACACCTGGCTGAATTTGCAGTCCTAGTAAACAAAAAGAATTTGGTTCCTAGACTCCTAGCCATAGTTTAAGAAGGGGTCCTCAGAGTACTTTGTTCAGTTCTCTCTTCTGAGGCTTTGTATAACCATTCAGGTGCATTTCCCCCAGGCCCAGGTAATAAGCACATGGCCAGGTCTTCAAGGAGCAACAACTTTTCTTCCCAAAATGAGGCCTACAATAGCCCAGAGCACTCCTGCTTTGCTCTGTGCCCTCATAGTTTCTGTGTTCTGTGGTTTAGGGATTAGATCTGGTTTTATAGATGTTCTCGAGGGATCTCAAGGACAGTAGGAGCCACGCTGGGTCACAGTTGTTTCTGAAGGACCTCAGAGGACCAGAGCACTGAGTGTGTATTCTGGTCTCTCAGACCTTTAAACTGGGCTTGCTTTGTTGCTGCTGCTAGTTTGTTAGTTTTACTTTTTTTTTTTAATCCCTACCCGAGGATATGTTTTCTATTGATTTTAGAGAGAGGAAAGGAGAGAGAGAGAAATACCCATCAGTTGCCTCCTGTAGGTGCCCCGACCGGGGATAGGACCTGTAACCAAGGTGTGTGCCCTGACTGGGAATCGAACCTGCAACCTTTGGTATATGGATGATGCTCCAACTGAGCCACCAAGCCAGGGTGGCATTATGTTTTTTGTTTTTAACTAAAATTGGCCTGAGATGCTTAGCCTAAGACAGGGCTTTTAATTTTCATATTATTTCACCGTTTTTTGTTAAAGAGAAAAATGTATCTAGAAATATTTTTTGTATTTTTTAAGTAATTGTGGTAAAATGTACGAATATACATAGGATTTATCTTTCAAATACATCCCCATTGACCTCAGAGAGAGGAAGGGAAGGGGAGAGAGAGAGATCAGAAATGCTTTTTTTAATGTGTTCTTCAAACTACCACTTGCAAAAAATCTCTAGGTAAAAAGAAACTCAGGGCAGAATTGCTACGATACTTTATTTATGCATTTGATTTGTGACTGGTAACATGAAATTTTCCCTGACTCTTACAGTCTTTTGTAGAGGACATTTTTGATGGTATGGCTCTGGAGTCAGATGGCCTGGTCTGTTTCATATCTTGGCAATGGCAGTCATTGGCCTTGCGACCTTGAGCAAATTACTTAGATGTGTCTGCATTCAGATCCTCATTTGTAACACTGAGACGATAAAAATAGGGCTGTGAAGATTGAGAGAATGTAAAGCACTTAGAAGAGTGCCTGGCACAGTGCACGCTCTCAATTAATCGCAGCCATAACTACTATAAACCACGTTTGCTAATCACATTCAGGTTATCAGGAGAGAACAATCTGTCTCTGGCAAGGTTTTGAAGTGGCCCGAAGAGTTTCCTCTGCTCAGTTCCTACCAGGGAGGAAGCAGGAGAAAGAGGCTACCCGGTAGTCTCCTTCCTGTGGGTGGCCACAGGAGAAGGTGGCTTTCCCGGGGGTCAGAGCCCAGGTGGGACTGGCTTCCCCCGCCCCTCTGCCCCCCTGCCCCTCTGCCCCCTGCCCCCCTGCCCCCCTGCCCCCCTGCCCCCCTGCCCCTCTGCCCCCCTGCCCCTCTGCCCCCTGCCCCTCTGCCCCTCTGCCCCCTGCCCCTCTGTCCCCTTGCCCCCCTGCCCCCCTGCCCCCCTGCCCCCTGCCCCCCTGCCCCTCTGCCCCCTGCCCCCCTGCCCCCCTGCCCCTCTGCCCCCCTGCCCCCTGCCCCTCTGCCCCTCTGCCCCCTGCCCCTCTGTCCCCTTGCCCCCCTGCCCCCCTGCCCCCTGCCCCCCTGCCCCTCTGCCCCTCTGCCCCTCTGCCCCCCTGCCCCCCTGCCCCTCTGCCCCCGCCCCCCTGCCCCTCTGCCCCCTTGCCCCCCTGCCCCCCTGCCCCTCTGCCCCTCTGCCCCTTTGCCCCCTGCCCCCTGCCCCTCTGCCCCCTGCCCCCCTGCCCCCCTGCTCCCTGCCCCCCTGCCCCCCTGCCCCTCTGCCCCTCTGCCCCTTGCGGGAGGAAGCTGGAGAGGCCTGTGGAGCTCCTGGCTCAGGGGTGCAGGTGCCAAATGGCCCTCTGACAAGGGGTGAGAGCATCCTGCGGGAAGGGTGCTGGGAGGAAGGGCCCATTAGGAGAGGGCTCCGGGCGCAACCTGCTAAGATGGCACTTTCCCCCTCCTCTCCTCTGAGTCTGCCCGAGGAGGCTGCCCTGCTGGCAGGAAGTGCTGCTGACTACCAGAAAGTCACCGTCCCAGTGAGTGAAAGGGACGGGGCATTTGTTTTCAGATAAAGTCATCACTATTGCTCCCCGATCTCCTTCCTGCCCTCTGCTTTTCCCTCAGCTTACAAATATTCTCAGGTCTCTCCCTCTTATCTTGAACAACAAAACAGAACAAAACAAGACATTCTTACTGCTCCTTCCTCCTCTAGCTACTACCTTATCTCCTTTCCTTTCACAGCTAAGCCTTGGACAGAACCTCCCGTTCACTTCTCAGCCCTCTGCTGCCTGGCTTCTGCCCTCTGCCAAGAAACCAAAGTCGCAGTCTCCCCAGTCACCACGACCCTCCCGAGGCCAGAGCCAGTGGGCGCAGGCAGCCCCCCTCCCCCTTCCTCTCTCTGCAGGACTTGACACCACCTGTCCATTCTCCCGCTTTCCTGCCTGACCCTGCTCCAGGGTCCGCCTCTACCTGTCGGAGCTTCAGCCACCACCTGCAATGCGAGGGTCTCCCTGATCTTTGCATTGGTGTGTGGGATTCCTTTTATAAGCCTTTGTTTAGATGTTCCCCAGAACTTCATACTCAAAAATAAACTCACTACCTCTCCACTTTCGCTTCAATCTTAATTCTACTCCTTCAACATTCTCCATCTTCCTTAAGACCCTCGGGTGCACCACAGAAACCTGCTCATCAGCCACTTGCCCCGTCTTCCTCCGTCTCCCACATCTAACTGGTTATCAGTCCTAAATATGCTGCATACGCGATGTCTCCTTTGATCTGTCCCTAGCTCTTCCTCTTGGCCATGTCCGTTTAGTTCAGGCCCTTATCAGGTTCTTCTTTGGACCATTGTAATAGCTTCCTAACCATGTTCTTGTCTCCATTCATGCTTCCAGCTCTAGTATGCATGGCTCCAAAGTGATGCTTCTATGCCAAAATTTTATCAGTTACCCCCAGGCTTAAACCTTGAGTGTTTTCCCCATCATCATCAAGATTCACTCTCAGCAGTGTGTAAGGCCTTTTGAGAACTGTCTCTTGCCTCCCTTTCCCGTTGTACCTTGTCATTTCCATTCTCAGCACAGACTCCCAGCCGATGAGAACCTTTTGCAGTTGCTGAAATGCTTCACGCTTTCCTAGCCTCTGCTAGGTAAGTTTTCCCCTGCTTGGAAAACCATTCTACTCTCCTGCCCTTCCGTTTTCCTTTATTTAACACAGAGCTCTGCCTTTCCTTTTGTCTCACCTTTATTGAGATATAATATGCATGTGGAAAAGTGTGTTCTGGGGACAAATACTCCCTCCCTTCTTGTGGAAGAGGAACATTGCCCGAATTTTGAAAATTTGCCTCTCTGGTTCCTGAAGATTTGATCTTGCCTATGGCTAATGATCATTGATGCTTATTTAGTTGCGTTTGGGCCAGTCAGCTTGAAGAGCTCTGTAGAAATTAGTTCATTAATCCTCCAGATCAAGAGTAAGCACTTTGAGTGCTTCCACCTCCTGTCTGTGCAGGTGGGCAGGCAGAGGCCTGGCTTTCCTGAGGTCCTCTGACTGTGAGGTGGCCTCGCTGCATTAAAGGACCCGAGCTCCCTGCCACAGTTGTGGTGTGCTTTTACTTAGGTATTGCAGAGCAGGATGGGGAAACCCCAACACTGCTCTCCTCTCCTCTCGAGCTGCCCTTTCTTGAGTATAACCATGCTCTCTTGTTTATGTATTTATATATAACCCAACCTTGAAGAAGTCTGTGGGGCCTCTTGTGTGTAGAGATCAGGCGTGCTGGAGAAGATCAGGGACACAGGTGAAACACAGGAGCAGACTGTCAGAACAGGTGGTTTTCAGAGGTGGTTATGATGGCAGGAGTTGTAGTTTTTGTAAATGACAAGGGACCACGGGTGATAGGATTGATGTGGTACATGCTAAAACCATAGAACTGGGTCTTTTAAAGTGAAAACCAATCTAACAGGTATTATAATTCCTTTATGGTTTATTTTTGGGGAACTTATTATTCGATTTAAATAGGATTCTCCATGTAATCATGTGAGGTTTTACATTCCCCATGCCTCCCTTGCCCCAGGACAGCTTTGTTTAAATTATACCAAAACAACGAAAAGATGGTTGAAGTGACTCAAGTGTTTCAAGTGTTTCTTTTCCCAAATCTGTTATCTATTGGTCAAGTTTTGCTACTAAAGAAGAATTCAATGTATTCATTAAAAAGGCATTTTTAGATTTGGCTTAACTGGGAAGCCAAGGAGAAATAGCAGTCCTTTAGAGAATGGATTGGCAGTGCTTTAGCTCCAGAATTGATTTAGATAAACACTTTGGAGTCTGTTGTGAGTAAATGCTGATGTATTTCAAGTTTCTCCTCACTTGCCAAACAGTTATTTGAGAATAAAGTCTGGTTTAGCTTTAAGAAACTTCTTGGATAATGAGGAATGAAATGAATTGACCTTTTAAGCTGATTGTATATTTTGATATATGAGAAAAAATCATTTTAAGATAGTTTTAGTTTCAAACTTCTTCCAAGAAAGTGGCATTTATTATAACTCTCAGAGGTCTAGTACTGGGGGTGCTCATTCAGTTCTTACCTTAGGTGAAAATGAACATTTTGGTGACATTTATACGGTTTAGGTTTCCCAACCTTTAGGCACTAGTAGAGCTAGTTACCAGAAGAACTGGTATGGTAAGTAGGATTGATGGCTTTCTGTCATATGAGTGATAGATCTTCATTTGGGGAGTCTTTTGAAGCCAGTGACCTGTGACGATTCTGAGACTTCTCACAATCACTCTATTGATGGTTGAGGTTTTAGAAGAGTTTGTGGTCTTGTTTTGAACTGGTAGCATCAGTTTGTGCTAGGGTTTGTAACAGGTATTCTAGTTGCTTTTGTTCCTGCCCTGTTTTGTTAGGGGATTGAAAAAGGATTGTATTTTCTGGATTGGTGCCTATTGGCTTATCTTGTGTTGCTTACATTTTAATTTGAATTATCTGGTTTGACAGTCCTCCCTTTCTCCTTCCCCCTCCCCTCCCTCCCTCCCTCCCTCCCTCCCTCCCTCCCTCCCTTCCTTCCTTCCTTCCTTCCTTCCTTCCTTCCTTCCTTCCTTCCTGATTGGCAATGTCACCAGCCCCTTTGCTTAATTGGGGTGACTCAAGAAAGCAAGGGAAGAGAGTGCTCAGAGGAAGGAATGGTAGGTCCGTGCTGGCTTTTATAAGTCAGCTCCTCAGTAAGGACTGGCATAAGAACGTAGAGGGATACTGAATTTAATTTTGGTAGAGACCGAAGAGAAAATCCATTCCTGCTTCCTTGTTTTACAACTGATGACCCTAGCAGCCTAATTTGAAGTAATTTGTCCATGGTCCAGAAGTCCTTAGAATCTCAGTCCCAAGATTCCTACCTACTTCGCTATTTTCTTCTACTTACATCACTTTGATTCCTCATTGGTGGAAAGGAAGAAGTTAGAAAAAGTATTGATTCAGTGAATTTTATAACTACCATTTTAATAAAGTAAGATATCTATCTATCTGGGACTATATTTACCATGTAGATATCATAGTAAAAGTCTTATTTATTCATTTAGAGATGTTAAAATGATCTTTATATATATTTGTTTCTTCACCAGGGCATGTTTATTTAACACATAACCCAGGTGATTTATGAACATAAAATAGCTTCATTTCAACCATCATCTTTTGCCTGGTCTGTTACAATACTGTATTTTTAATCTTTGGTTGCAACCTGTCAGTGAGGAGGAGGGGGGTGTGTGTGTGCTGAGGAGCAGCATTGAGGTAGATGTGAAGTAGATGGACCTCACGGCCGACCGTTGCTGGAGCCGGGCCCTTCTGCCAGGCTGGTAACTTTGTAACAGTGAGAGCGGCAGCATTCTTATCAGAGCGTCTAGCTCCAAGCTGTCCAGTGTGGTGGCCACTAGCCAACAGCCACATGTGGCTATTTAAATTTAAGTTACTTAAACTTTAATAAATTTGGGGAGGGGAGCCCTCTAAATAGGCAGAGCACAGAGTATGTTTAGGGTAGTGAAACTACTCTGTATGGTATTAAAGTGATGGGTAGGTGTCATTATACATTTATTCAGACCCCTAGAATGTACACCGCCGAGCGTGAACCCTAGTGTAAACTGTGGGCATCGGGCGATAATGGTCTGTCGCTGTAGGTTCACCAGTTGTGCCAAATGTCTCTCTCTCTGTTGGGATGGTGATCACGGGGGAGGCTCTCCATGTGTGGGGGAGCAGATGCCTGGGAAATCTCTGCCTTCCTCTCAGTTTTGCTCTCAACCTAAAACTGCTTTAAGAAAGTAAATTCTTTAAAGTAATTAAATAAAACACAGTTCCCTAGTTGCACAAGCCACATTTCAGGTGCTCAATAGCCAGATGTGGACAGTGCAGCGGAGGAACTGTATTTTGTTTCTTTTTAATTTTAGGTCTGTAATTCTCTTTATTCTGTAAGGTACTTTCTTGGGTAGTGCAGATGCAGACTTTTTCTATCACCACAAAAAGTTTCATCAGACTGCGCTGGATGGTCCTTTCTCAGAAATGTTAAAAAAACAAGACTAAATATCATTGTGGTGGCTGTGAGTGGCCAGAGGCCACCTCCCGGTGACATGCTAAGGCAGTGCCACGGACCTAGAAGTACAGAGAGGAGACAGGCAGTGCTAACCCGATTAAAAAATAATTTTTCATTCCTACTCTGTGCTCTGTGTGGAAGCTAATTGATTCATATTTTCAGAACAGTCATTCTGTTTTGTGTGTGGTGAAACGGATACCGCTGCTGACGTAGGAAGGTAGTTGTGAAGCGGGAGTTTTTATCTTACCCACTTAACTCATTCTGGGGTATTGTGATTACTGTAAACACGAGAGGATCCTCCCAGAGGAAATCTGGGATTGTCAGAAGTATCAAAATGTTACATTTTCTTAAGAAAACACTAGGTCTTGGGGTTGGATGTGGGGGACAGAATCACTTCAGTTTATCTTCTGTTATGTGAAGAAGCAACTGACTAGGGTTCTTTTGGTTTTGTTTTTTAAATGAAATTTCAAAAAAAGCCTGGAATTAACTCTATTTAGAAAAAATAATACCTGTATCAGTTTTAGTCACTTTAAACCAAAGTGTTTGAATCATGGTTCCTTCTTTTCCCTTGAGTTTAAAACATTTTGGAGTTTGAGTAATTAAAGGACTAATGGTTTTGCCTAAGTTATATATCACAAAGTAAGTAAAACATCCAGTATTAAGTCAGAAATTCAAACTCAGCAACCACTGTTTGGGCAGGATACTTGCTTTATTAGGAAAGGGAATTAATAACTGAGGGATGAAAAAAAAAAAAATCTGTGTAGGGAGATTAGCTGGATTTAATTTTGGGCAATTCAGGAATAGTCTCTACTTTCTCACATTTAGCAGCCCTCCGGTGACTGGGGCCGTGAAAGAGAATGGTTTACTATGTAATCCTTTCTTATTTTTCCTCGTACATGCCCTTTCAAGTTTCTGGAGCCCTAAATCCAGCGGCTGACCTTCAACAAGGGTGTTGTGGAAACATTTTTAATATGGCACCCTTCCTGGGCATTTGGGTGGCTGAAATCAGGCGGGGAGAAGTGTTTCTGTGCAGTTTCAAGTTGTGATCATTAGGACAAACTTAGTGTTTTTGGCATAAGGCAGGGTCAGAGCTAGATTGTTTATCTTTACTAAAATAAATATTCATCAGTTGTTTAAAAAGTGACAGTCTCTCGGGCTAAGAGATAATGAGCCTCCTAGTTTAGCCATAGCCATCTTTCTGTTTCCATAGAAGCAGCAAGACTTTTTAAGGGCTATAATTTCGTGTCCTGCTCTTTAATGCCCATTGGAAATAGGCTGTATGGGCAGCTTAGCAGCTTATGTATTTGCTTTAAAGCCGATGTGCAGTCCCTGGAATAGGTAAAAGTTATAGTCAGGCCCATTTAGTTTCCCATATTAAGAGTGAAATGTTTTCAGTTGTATGTTGTTGTTTAAAAATTAAATACTTCTTTATCTCTTGGAGCCACTTGGAAGTAAGAGAAGGATAAAAATATGAAACGTGATCTTTATGAGGGATGACTGATTTTAAAATTGACCATATCAGAATTTATTATATATGAAGAAGTATTGATTGTTTCCTTCAAGGGGCCATGGTGGGAGAGAGTCCACTTATACTTTATAGCTACATTTTATTTTAACTTAAAAAAAAAAAATTACCCATTTCTGTCAGCCCTCCTGTGAAGAAATGAGACTGATTCTTTAATGTGACATTAATTTCCTCTTCAGATATTTCCAGAAATGTTTTGAGCAGTTGTGGCTTTACTGGAATAATTACTTAGCATTGCACAATGATTGTAGCCTGAACAGTGCTGTGAGTTGTTTAAAGTTAGTGGTGTTTACACTTATTTTTAATAGATTCTGCATCACTACTTTGTGGAAGTAATGAGATTATCCAAGACTGCTGTTTGAGATGACAAGGAGCTGCTTGTCTAGAGGTAGAGATGGCAGAAGCAAAAGCTGGTGGTCGAATGAGAGGAAGAGGGGTAGAGTGGAGGGTAGGATTCTCAAATCTGAACTGTGAACCAGAGACAAGACGGGATCACTGAAAGGCAGAGACTAGTCCACGGCTACAGAAGACCTCAGACCTGAGCACGAGTGAGGAAGAGAGGAAGAACTCAGGGGCACATCCAAGTTTAAAATGTTCAGGAGTTCAGCAAGGGGTCAAGGCAAGTAGGAACAAGGTAATTTCCCCCCAGAAAGTTTTAGTGGCAGCATTTTGTTGAGGTAGGTACCTCATTTGAAGCTTTGCCTTCAGGGGTGCCTCTAATACACTGAAAGCCTCTATTCTCTGAGAGTGGATTCTGATGGTCTCTGTATCAGCTACATATAGCTGTGTAACAAACTACCCCCAAGTTTAGTGACTTAGAATAATGACCATTTTATTTGCTTATGATTCTGTGGGTTGGCAATTTGGGCTTGGCTGGGCTGGGCAGTTCTGTTGGTCTCACTTAGGGCCAGTCCATGGCCAGCTGGGCGGGGGTGACCTATTTAAATATGGTCTCACTCGTGTGAGTGGTGGTTGGTGCTGACTCTTGGCTGACCCTCTCTTTCTACTCATTGTCAAGGAGGCTCGCCTGTACTTTCGTCCTAGCCTATAGTGGTGTTCCAGGATGGCTGGAATAAAACCGCAAGGACTCTTGAGGCCTAGGCTTGATAATCACACAGCACACCACTCTGCCTCATTCACTTGTTTAGAGCACATCACAAGGCCAGCTCAGAGTCAGGGGAAACTGATTTCTCCACTCGTTGGGAGGAGTGGTAGAATCACATGGCAAAGGGACACATGTATAGGGATGGGCAAAGTCTGTCTCTTTGCCATCTTTGCAAACTCTGCCACAGCAGCTTTATTTAGCTCAAGGAGGATGAATATACATCGTTTGTCATTCATTTAACTTCAGTTTTTAACTTGTGTTGGGGGAGCTAAATATCCAATGACCTTTACCCTGGGTATTGTAGTCTGGTTGATTATAGGTTTCATGAACTAATTTTCTGCGTGAACTATCCATCAGAGTGATTTTCTTCCTGAAAAGTGACTTTAGAAATGTAGAACTTGACCGGCCGGGCATGGCTCAGCAGTTGAGCATCGACCTAAGATCCAGGAGCTCGGGGTTCGATTCCTGGTCAGGGCACATGCCCGGGTTGCGGGCTTGATCCCCAGTCGGGGGCGTGCAGGAAGCAGCCGATCAATGACTTTCTCATCATTAATGTTTCTCTCTATCTCCCTCTCCTTTCCTCTCTCTGAAGTCAATAAAAAAAGAAAAGAAAAAGAAAAAGAAATGTAGAACTTGCTAAAAAATCTAAAGGTGTTGATTCTAATGTGGCACTTGAAGGGCAAAGGTGTGTGTGAGTGTGTGTGTGAGTGTGTGTAATGCCGATCCATTTTAGCCTTGTGGTGTTTTATTCCAGACTGACCTTCTTAAACCTCAACACCACATAAAAGATATAGGGTGTTTGCACGCATATGTAATTATTTCTCCTGCCACCTAGAAGTCAGTGCAGTAGACTTATCACAGACCTAAAAATAACATGTCTGTGCATCCCCGCTCAGTTTAAGGGTAGGTTGGTGCTTAGACAACTATGAATGTTTCTTTACTTTGAAGTCAGCCGAGCAACATTTTACTGCCAGTTACATTGTCAGTTTTGTGGGTTTTTTCTTAAATTGCCAGCCTAATAGTTATTGACAGAATATGCCCATTTTTCTTTAGTTTATCATATACCAGTGGCAGAAATAGTAAAAGGACAGGAGATGTGCAAGTATACCATTTATTAAAGTGCAAAGTTTCTGGTAAAAACCCTTATCATCATAAATTATATGCTTTTAGATGTGGGAAGAGGATTGAATGTTATCTTTATAAATTTACAGATTTAAAAGCTAAGTGACTTGCCATTTATTTCAAAAGGGATTAGAATTGCGGAGTGCCCTTTCTGTGGTTGGCCAACATCTCTTTCTCACGAAGGGAAGAATGAGACAAGAATGTTACCTGGACCTCTGAGTTATGAAAACAACAACAACTCCAAACTGATTTATTTTAAACTTCCCAAATATTATGCAAGCAATTTAAATGATCATTATAGAAAATTTATATAATACAGAGGCATAAAAAGGGGAAAAATCACTAGTAACCTCGTCACCTAGGGCTAGATACTGTTTGAATTTTGGTGTTAGAGTATAATTTTAAATGGGATAGGACTTTTTTTTTTTTTTTTTAAGAAAAAGTAAATTGATATTTTTGGAAATTGATACTTTTTAGCATGCCCAGAACTTTCACATTTAATTTGGTTATGGTAAGAAAAAGAAAATAAAAGTAAAAGTCTTAGATTAATACTTGCTTGGCAAAAATGATGTTGCTTGAGAATTTGGGACATGGTGAGTGCCAAGCATACTCTATTGGGCAGAGTATATATGTGTGTTTTTCTTGTACTTAACTGTTTACCCAATCCCAGAATACATTTATAAACTAATCTTAATGCTTGTGTTACCATTTAGTCCTTCTTAGAGGTGCCAGTTATCCTTTGTCTTTTGTCCTCTGGGTGCCAGGAGTCACCTTATTCTGATACTTGGTACTTTGTGGAGCGGAAGCTCTGGGATAGAGGGAAGTTAAGAGTAAGAAACTTTCTTGTTGTTTCTTATATGACCTCTAGATTTCACACTGACCTTTCATATCAACCGTAGAGCTGGCAGTGTGAGAATTTTCTAGGTTGGTTAAATATGTGATCTCTTTTCGTAGAACTAGTTGTTGATTTCACAGGAATGTGGGAGAAATGAATCTCTATGAATTTAATTTGATGATCTGAATGTTGAATTTTTTTGTCTTTTAAATGTCAAGTGTTTCATAGCATTTTGAACAGAATTGCTATTGGCATGACTAGTCTTTATTAACAAAAGTTTTTAAACTACAGAGATATAATAACTACTTTTGTATCAAGTAGGTATAAATTACAACCCTGAATTTTCATTTCCCAGAGATTCCCCTCTATGGTCATTTTGGTGTGCATCCTTCCCGCTGTTTTTCTGTGCATACATATACACATAGATTTTCCCCCCAAAATATAATTATTTTACATGTATTGTGGCAGCTAGGCATATTATTTTACAATGTAGAAACTTCGCTTCTACAAAGTAATATATGTATGTTTTACTTCAGTGTATTTTCTGAATATATTTGTAGTAAAATACACACATTACAGATATTCACAGCTATCATTTTAGGTCATTTCTCATAGATCCACCTCATTAAAAAATATGACAGTTTATTTCCATCCTAGGTCCATTTCTGTTCTGTGGATGTGCTTTAACTAATAATTTATTGATGAACTTACTGGTTGCCTCGCGGTTTTCATATTTCTGTGGGATGGTACCCAGAAGGAGGATCGCAGGGACAAATGGTATTGCATTTGTACTTGTGATAGATACTGTGAAAATTCCCTCCAATTGCTTTGCTAATTAATTGCTTCTTAGTTGTTCCCATTTCTGCCTTAAAGGTAGGAGGGAATTAGGTATAAGACGGCATCTTGTCTTACTCACTACTTGACCCAGACCTAAAATATCTAAGACTGTGAGGAGAAAATGGTGAATGGGGTGGGGCTGTGGCAGATTGGAAAAGAGAAAATTACCATCGGAGTTTAAGTAAGTTGCATCATTTTATAGACCAAAAAATATGAAATGCCATGAAATTTAATACTGTGAACAAATTTATGGAAAGATTTTCTGAATTGGTGAAAAGTCTGCAGTATAGAATGTAACCGATTTCATTAATATGGCCTTTTGTTTACAAGGACCAGGGGCTCACTAAAATGACCCCCAGGTAATAGGGCGATCCTTATAAAGACAGATGCAGGACCAGGGGGACAGGAATCTCATCCTCAGTCCCAGCTTTGGCAGCAGCCCAGGAAATAACTGAGTGCCCAGGTCTTTGGGAATTGCAGTCAGCTGTGCCCTCCTGAACCCTGGGTGCGCACGAGACCTCAGGGGCACCTCACCTCTGGGCCTCCGACCTGGGTGTGACTCGCCAGTCAGCTGGGTGCGTCTGCCTTTGTTCGTGGCTACCTGTTCATCTCTTTCTAGCCTGTAGTTTCTGCTGAGTCAGAATTTTGGCTGATTCAGAGCCTGTGACCCCTCCAGCTTCCCTCTTCCTCTTTCCCTTTTAGCCATAGCAACAGCTGTTGATTGCTTTATTTCACAATTTAATCCCAAAGACTGAGAATCCAGTTTTTACCAGGGTCCCCTGCGTAGGACAGCTGCCAGCCTATGAATTGCCCCCTAAGCCCAGGTGCTCTCCTCCGTAAGGGTCGATAAGGCCGTACGTGCTGTGGAAAGCGCTTGCCTGGGAAGGGGACTTGGGTGTTGTGGTAGGTACTTGGAGTTAGTATTTATGTAACATTACCCTTAGGTAAGGAACCTATTCAAAATGTAATCCTGATTAATGTACTTTGTTGTTAAAAATATTTCTACTTGCCCTCGCCGGTGTGGCTCGGTTGGGCGGCGTCCTGGGCACCGGGAGGTTGCCAGTTCGATTCTGGGTCGGCACATGCCTGGGTTGTAGGCTCGGTCCCCAGTAGGAGGTGTGCGGGAGGCAGCTGATCAATGTTGTGCTCTCACTTCGGTGTTTTTCTCTCCCTCTCCCTTCCTTTCTCTAAAAAAATCTATAAACTATTCTTTAAAAAATATTTATACTTATGATGTGCTTAAAAAGCAGTTCATTCTTTAAAGTCAGTATATACTTCCCGGGGAAGCAGCTTCTCTTTTTCCATGTGGAGTGTAAATTGGGAAAACTTGTGCCCCATCTCAGTTGTAAAATGTCTTTAATTCTTCAATTCTGAAATACCGGTGCCTGGATTATGAAATATGGTCGTGCCTTTCTGTTGGACTGAAAAGTATTGTGAAACAGTTCGATCAGTTATGTACTGACAGTGAAGTTCTAAAAAGTAAACCTGGAACCAGTACTGCTTAAGCAACTCATTTTCCTGTGTGAATAGGTCCATTATCCCAGATGTACCTTCTCCATATACACTGGGAAGAGTATCGGGACCTCCCTAAGTTTATTAGGTGTTTGCCACTCACTCCATTCTTTCAGAGACGAAAGGTTAATACTTCTCTAGAAGATTTCTCTTGGGTGCTTTGTTTTCTTCTTGAGGGTCAGTCAAGCGTCCCCTTTTTTCCCCCCTGATCTCCCTCAACCTCAGTCTGCTTCTCTTTCAGAATAATGGATAGCAGGTTGAATGATTCAGTGACTTTGTGGAAGGGAGGAAGAGAGAGAGAGAGAGAGAGGGAGGGAAGGAGGGCGGGAGGGAGAGGGAGAGAAAGAGAGAAAGAGAAAGAAACACAGATGTGAGAGACCCACTGATTGGTTGCCTCCCTACTGGGGCCAGGGATTGAATTTGCAACCCAGGTGGGAATCAAACCTGTGACTCTTTGGTGCACGGGCCAATGCTCTAACCACGGAGCCACACCAGCCAGGGCAGGATTCAGTGGCTCGTGAATTCCTGAACCCTTAACTTTGGTGTCTGTGTCTCTGAGCATCTCAAAGGGCAGTTTCCCCTGTTATTTTTGAAAATGAGAACCAGGCTCATAAAATGCTCTTTTAGTTTGGTTTCAGATCACTTGAAATGTAATCTGATTTGAGAGGCAGCATTGAGGCTCCTGTTTACCAAAAGGTTTTGATTATCAGTTTGTAGGAATTTTTGTTGGAGGAAAAAAGATAACCAACATTTTTGCTTTTGGAAAAAAACAATCAAATGGTCTTATTTAATTTTGGAAGGTTTCTTCTGGTGGTCTTGAATTCTGTGTTTTAATCTGCTTAAAAATGCCTGTTCGCACATAAGCAAAATTAAACATTGTCTTATTAAAGTCTGTGCAATGCTCTTTATTATTTAGGAGAAAAAAAATCTTTTAATTACTTTTTGGTAAGGACATGTGTAATTTAAAGCTTTCATTTTGACAGCCTGATCTTGGCTGATAGGCATGTTAATCTCTATTTGATTGCTTTGGTGGGGAGTTGAAAATGACCTAGCTCCTGGTTTAGAGTGCCTTTATAAATGTGCTTTATTTTGGTTTTCATTTTGTAAAATAATAAATTTTCCTGCATGTTGATTTATTACAGATTTGAATGTTTATCTGATTACCAGATTTAAAGAAAAAGTTAACCATTTCTCCTTTTGGCTATGCCGTCCCCTTGTTTATCCATTGTTTGTTTGTTTGCTTTTTAAACGTATGGTATCGAGCTGCCCTTTCATCAGTTACTTTGTAGCATGATAGTGTTCTAGGAAAGTAAGTTTTCTTGTTATAAGAATTTGCCATTCTTTTCTATTTAGGTTTAATTTTCATTACACTCTTTTCTTTCTCCCTTTGGAAGTGCCAAAGAGTGTGTAAAAATGATTATATATATTATATATAACTGTCATTTTTATGTGTATAGAGGCAGAAGATGTATGTGCGTAAAATTATATATGACCAAAGAATAATTATTGGTAATTAAAGTTATTTGACTCCTGGCGGAGAATTTTATTATATCTCTCAAGAAACAGTAATCTTTGGGGAGGGAAAAAGTTGAGAATTAAAATTCTGGGAGGGTTTTTTTCTCTACACCATGAAGATTTGAGGACATGTAAAGGTGATTTAAGCCAATAGGATGTTTTTGGTACCAATTCTTGGAGCACCCGCTGAGTGCCAAGGACTGGACTAAGTACTTTACATACTTTATGTCTCATCCTTACCTCATTTCTGCCAAGATTGATATGATTATTCCAGTTTTACAAATTGGGAAGCAGACTTGGGCGATCGCATAATCTTTTGAAGGTCACACAGCTGGGTCTGAACCCAGTGACCTCTGGTTGTGAAGCCTCTGCCCTTTCCCAGTTCCCTTTGCCTCCTCTGCTTTTGCTATCTGATCTGCTTCTAGGATTCTCAAGCTAATTTAAACATCAGGCCAACCTGGGCTTGGATCCCTGTTTTTTCCAAAGGCAAAAATGTTGGTTTTCAGGGCAAGGAGTTAATTTCTAGAAGAAGGGTCCTTATTTTTAAAGCAGCATCAAGTGGCACGTAGAGCTGAAATGTACACATCAGGCCCACCTGGGCTTGGATCCCTTGGGCATCATTTACCAGCTTTGTGACTGAGCCAGATTCTTGGCCTCATTGTGCTTCATGGTGTTTCATCATCAAAATCAGGACCATCATATCCATCCATCTTGGGAGATAATATAATGCATAGTAATATATTATGCACAGTAAATGATGATGATGAGGATGATGACTGTAGTAATAGCATTTAGCTCTGAGGAGCTACTGTTTGTCAACCCCTGGGCTGGGAACTTTTCATAGTTCATTTAATCCTTACAACAGTCCAGTGAGGCAGGTTCAGTTATTCCTGTTTTATGTACAGAATTCTCACTATATTAAGGCTGTTTTTATTTATATTTTTCACACAAGTGTACCCTTCCATTGGTATAGATAATTGAGTATTCACTGACTCAGAGAATTCACTGTCATTCAGTAAACTTTAACACCTACTATATGGTCATTTCGATAGATAAAATTTCTCCCTCCGAGCCTTTTATTTTAGTGATAACTTTTTACATATATGACTGATATTTTAACAGGTTTCTTTTGTGTTGTTAAAAAGGATTAATCTTATGATAACTTAAGCTCTGATTTAAACATTTCACAAACAGAAGATCATGGACAGAAGTGCCTATAATCCAAACCAAATTTTATGTGTCCTCAAAATAAACTAAAGCTACTACATTGGTAGAAATGGCTCTGAAAATTATATGAGAGAATGAGCAATCTTAAAGTATCCTCTTTTATCTGACCTATCAGCCTTTCTTCTCTATCACACAAAGTACCCAAGAATTTAATCAGTGAATAGGTTTATAAAGCAGCAGTCCTCAGGGCCTGTCATCTACCTAAGTCAATGATGGGGACATTGAGAGGTTTAAAAAAGTTATTAACATTAATGCTACTGTGTTGACAGCTGTAGTGAATACAGAATTCTGGCAGTGAACTCAAATACATTGCACCATAGAAGAGAGAGAAAATCGTAGGACTTTGCTCATGTACGTCCCAACATTGAAACCTGACTAAAAAATTCAGCCCAAACACCAGACTATTAAACATTTAAAAAAAAAAAAAAATCATGCAAACACATCACTCTTTAAACACTCCTGTAATATCCTGGAATCACCTGGTAGGTGGTGAGTCTTCGTGTAGGTTAGGAAAGTTCCTACACATTGGAGAAAGTGAACCATGCTTCTTAGAACACAAGAAAGTGGGGGGGGGGAGTGATGAATCTGTTCTTTAGAAAAACTTGAGCAACTGTAAGCTGGATGAAGGTCAGAATTTATACTTCCCTGTGTTTACTTGATCAGAGGGTAGGTGTGTAATCAGCATAATTAGCTAGTTATTAATATTAATAAAGGGAAGAGAACAAGAGAAGTCAGAAATTGTTGCACGTGGTCAGCTGGGAAGCAGAGGCCTGTTTGTTTCACTAGGAAGCTACAGCTTCACACCTCAGGGCATCGCAGCATTGTCCCTCCAAGTGGATTAACATCCCTCCCTTCCCCCCTCAGACACTGGATTGTTGGGGGGAGAAAGGGGAGACAGGCACATGAGTAGCAAATGTCAGGGTGGTGTAGAAGAGGTGCTTGCCTGTTAGTGTAGCCTGGGGAACAGTGGATTGGCTAGGGGGTGGGCCTCATCAGAAACATGTGAAATCTTGGAGAATTGGTTGGTTCGTTTGAAGAAGCTCCTGGTTAAAACCCCCAGAGTCCCCTGTCATTTGTTCGCTCTTGTGACCCACACTCGCCTGTGCGCTGTGCTTGCCTATTCTTTCCATAGCCATGTTGCCTTAAGCAGCCGTATGACCCCTGGCTGTGTGGACCTCACATGCAATGGACTGAAGCTGGGAACACAGGCTAAGCCAGCCAGATGCTGGATTGGGCTGGACTTTAACATGGAACAGACATCCTGGGCAGTGGCCTTAATTCTGGCCCTGGCGAAGACAAGATTGGACTTCTTCCATGGCGAGAGGACAAAGATGGGACCTTGGAGGGAAACCCCTTAATTTTACATCATCAATAAAGCTTTCCATGAAACCCCATCCTCCCACAGGGGCTTCAGGAAATTCTTTTTCCCGAGACACCCCAAGAACCCCACTTCCACCGATAATAGGTTGATGATCTTCCATCTACAGTATTCAGTTGGTGTATTTTGAGCTCCAGTGTGTGCCAGGCGTTGCTACGTCTTGGTGACATAAATAGGAAGCTCCCTTTGGGGGTCTAACTGTGAGGAACTTAGAAAGTCTACAGGAGAAAACTGAGAGGGACCCTAGTATACCCCAGGGAGGCAGTGCTCTGGTGGAGGTGTGTAACTGATATTCAGAGCAGTTGCCCCATCTCCAAAGTCCTGTTTCCCATCAACAGCATGTCATGTATTTATTGTCAGAATCCTAAAGGAAGGACTTGCAAATCCAATTTGTGAAATTCCTGCCACCTGCTGTGTGTTGTAAAGTTTGTTCCAAGTTAGGATTGTCTAGAGAGAGATATTACTAATGTTTTGGTCAATCTTGATAACCATCTTCATAAAAACAATTTTTGTAGTTTAGTGCTGTCTGTGCAAACATGGGTTAAATGCTAATATTAGTTGAGTATACAGGGTGGGGCGAGATTAGGTTTACAGTTGTGAGTATGTGAAACACAGGGTTTATCCTTGTATTATTATTGAGTAATTATTGAATTATTTTCCATGCGAACAACTGTAAACCTACTTTTGCCCCATCCTGTGTGTATATATATGTGTTTTTGTATATAAATGTCTGTCTTTTTGATGTGCATGTATTAACATCATGCTTTTATCTTATATGTAAACCGTGGACTCTGAGACAATCAGTGTTTAAACTTTCAACAAGGAAGAGAAATAATGAAAAGGAACAATCGTTTTTTGTTTTCTCAGTAACTAAATTTACCATTGTTCTGTGAACTCAGCAAATGACCACAGGATGTGAATTTAATCAAGTTGCGCCTTTGAACAAAGGTATCCTGGTTGTGGTGGAATTTTTTACTTCCCATTATCCTGTTCACATGTCTCCCTCTGTTCAGATGAACAGTTCACTATGATTTAACCAAGTTAACAAATAATAATTTCAGTGCAAAAGAAATGGACTTGGGAAACAAAAGGAAGTTATTTCTGACTCTGTCTTCTAGCTCAGCATTTGAAGCCTAAGATTTTTACCTTTTACCAGAAAAGTATTTTTCTGGGTCAGGCTGCCCACTTTAAAATATAACTCCTGCTGTGCAGCCTAGATTTAATTGGAGCACTTTGATTGGCAGTGAGTCAGGGTGTATAATCTTAATTTTTAATCTCAGTTGCACACATGTACAGTTCTATTATCTTTAACAATTTAAATAAGGAGTTGTTGTTTTTTCATCAAGGGGAAACTAAAGCATTTAGTGGAGAACAGTTTAGAGCCAGAAGTTCTCTTAGGAATATTGGCTTTCGTTTTGTGGACTGTTTTCCTTGATCCGATTGAAATGTCTCGCCTTTGACTTGCGGTCTCTTTTGGCATTGTTTGTAGATGTCATCTGTGAGAGAAGAGCTCTGTATCTGTGTTGCTAGTCGTCTCTTACACTTTATCAGTGTTGTATTATTATTATTATTTTTTAGAATAATTTTATTGATTTTTAGAGAGAGAGGAAGGGAGAGGAAGGGAGAAGAGAGCAACATGGATCAGCTGCCTCCTGCACGCCCTCTGTTAGAGATGGAGCCCACAGCCTGGGCATGTGCCCTGACCAGAATTGAACCAGCAACCTTTCAGTGTACAGTCTGACACCAACCACCTGGGCCACACCGACCAGGCCCATCAGTGCTGTATTAATAGCTACTCTGCCGAGTCCTTTCCAATCACATCTCATCAAGCCAATGAGGAAACCGAAGCCTGAAGATTAAAAACATTTGCCAGGGTCCTACTTAGGTTTTGTCTCTTACAGCCCATCCACTTCACCATTACTGCGGTGCAGCTTCATATGGTTTTTTCTGTCCCGGGAGAACTCTCACTAAGTAAACCCAACAGCATATCCACTGCATCACTGTCAGGATGCTTTGGCACTTATTGTTGTTGCTAATTGAGATGTTTGGTTTCATTCCATTACCTCCCTCACATTGAAATTTATTGATTATCACAATTATTCAGATACACAAGGAAATGGTGGGTCTTCATCTCTTTTCTGTGTGAAAGCTCCACAGTGTGCTATTCTGTTTGGAGGTGCATTCCACAGTGAGGTAAGCAAATAAATGCTTACATGATACAGTTTAAAGTAGCTCATGAATCAAAATGAGCTATACATACATACATACATATATACACACATATAAACTAGATGACAGCAAGAAAACCAGGTTCAAGAAACTGGAGATCCTCCATCCTAACATCAGGGTAAGCAGGGTCCTGTATGGTAACTGAAGTCGCAGACACAGCCTCATCTTTATAAAGCTTGATTCTAAGAGATGGCTTCTGTTGTTCCTAAGCTTGGATTCGTTAGACAACACTGGGATTGCTAGGAAAGCAACTGCAGTTGAGAGATCAGAGGTTTTTGTTGTTTGTTCGTGTGGTTTTTCTGTTTGTTTTTTGCATGAGAGGGGAGTGCTGGCGGCTTGCTACAGAGCACTTGGAGAGGAGCAGAGATGAGCTAGAAGTGTTCTTTAGGGAGGGCGTCTGTCCGTGTGGCATTGGGTTTGGACACTGGAGGACAGAGGAGACCTGCAAACAACCCTCTGTGATCTGGTAGGAGGGAAGTAAAAGAAGCTGACAGCTGCCCTCTCCCTCCCCAGGGAAGGGGAGAGGCGAGGACTGGGCTATGGGATCTCAGCACAGGGTGCAAGGAGGACCCTTTAGTCACAACTAACCTGTGCTCTGCGAGGCAGCTGACCAACACATTGAGTTAAGTATATATGGAAAGTGTCTGAACACACCCAAAATACCAGAAATTTTTCTTTTTTATTCACTTACTGGACATCAATAGACACGTTTGGGCCACCAAGGTCCTTTAGGTACCACATGAGACTGGTAAGAGAATTGAGATTTTGCTTGGCTAAGATAACAGTGCCCTGCAAGGACTGGCGTTACCTTCCTGAGTACCTGGGGCCATTGCTCATCTGTTAGACCAGCTGGATACCTCTTCTCCCCTAAGCAAGTCGTACTTAATGGAGAAGGAACATAGAGAAGCAGCAGCCATCCCACATGCCATACTGCTCTGTTTGACTTCATTTTGAAGACAGTGCCCTCAGTGATTAGAGCAGGTGACAGCGGTTGCCCTTATATGTAGTTCTGCTCCTGCTCCAGGCCCTGCTAGCCTGCTGTTTGAGGATTTCGTCTTTTTTCCTTGTGTTTTATTTAAGCTCATCCACGATCTGGTCCCTGTGTGCTTTTTAAAGTGATCTTTCATTACTCCTCATCAGTACTGTTTCCTGCTTCCTGAAAATAAATGGTTAGTCCCACCTGTTTTGCCTTTGCTGCTCCTTTGGCCACTTTCTAGAGGGCTAGGACCTCTTGTTTTTTGTTTGTTTGTTTTTGTTTTGTTTTTATCTTACCATATATAAATTATATGAATCTTTTACAGTTCAACCCAAATGCCCATCCTAAATTCTTTGTTCATACAGTTCTTAGGGAGAATCACCTGTAGCTGGATCACAGCTATTTGGGAATAAAGTTTATTTGCTCTGTTAGCTTTAAGTTCCTTGAGAATAGGGAACGTGTCTGTCCCGGGTGTTATATCCTAAGAAAACCTTTAACGTGGGTCTTGTCACTCAGAGGGAGCTGTCACTGACTGTCCAGCTAGTTTCTCTGTGTCCAATTCAGGCTTTCCCAATTCCTTTGCAGACCTTTTGGAATCTGCTTTCATGTGTTTTACTCCCCCCCCCCCCCGAGAAGTCTGTTCCCTGCTCTTGCCTTTGCTCTCTCTGCCTGGAATTACCTTTGGAGAAACAGGAAACCCTTTTGATTTTGTCTTAGCTCTTCCATTCTAACATTCAGGAGTTTTTCTCAGGCTGGTCATGTTCCTTAGGTGACTTGGCCCTTCCTCTCATGAACCCATCTTGGTTGCGTGTTTGCCGTGGGGAACTGGGAGAGTAGAGCGTGTGGGCACCTCTGTCCTTACCTGGTCCGTACGGTGCTTCTGAACCCCCCATGGACACTATTTTAAATGGTAGGACTGTTTAGACAGCTTCCTGGAAGAGATGGTACATGTAGACACTGTGAAAGTGAGCTTTCCCAAGGCATTCTTCTGGGAATTTTCTCAGCCTTTGTGGTTCTGTACAAGTTACTTGCTTACGTTGGACACCCAGGGCAGGCTACTGAACCCTCTATAAAAATGAAGCAAAACCCTCTGCCGTCCTGTGGGCCTTCCGTGATTGACAGTGGCAGTGCTTATGATTCAGAAGAGCTAAAGGCTTTGTTGGGCAGAGCACAGCCTAGTCCAAATTCTTGGTCCCTCAGGATACCCATCAGCAAGATTCATCCCAGTAAGTTCCACTTATTGCCTCCTTAATGATGACACTGTATTGTAAGGTATTTATGTGATCCTTATATATCCCAGTATTTTCAAAGTACAGAAAATTTAAGTGATTTGCTGTTGGTCAGCTGTTTCTGTCTAAATCATCATGCTAACATGAGCTTGACCTTGAAATCAGTAGTTAGGCTTCCAGGGCTGGCTTTGACCTCTATATTTATGTACCTATATATCCTATATGTGAATCTCCTCTGACAAGGAAGGTCAATAGGAAAGTGAAAAGGTAGGTCTATAATGGAATGCATTCCCTGTGTGACTTAAGGAATTCCAGTGCATTTACTTCCCAGGCACCTTTAATGTTCTTCCTAGATAACTGGAGAGAGTGGGATGCTTTGGAAGATACTGGTAGAGCTGCAGTGAAACACAGAATCACTTATTTAGGTTTTGAGAGTTAATTCAGATTCATAAGAACAGTACAGCCCTGGCAGGCCTAAGAGAAGTCTCCTTCGCCTGACACAGCACATCTGCTGTGGCACCTGGGCTGACTTTTTTTTTTAATGCTCACCCAAGTATATTTTTTCCATTGATTTTTTAGGAGAGAATGAAAGGGTAGGAGGGAGGGAAAGAGGGAGAGGAAGAGAGAGAAATACTGATTGGTTGTCTCCCACATGTGCTCCAACTGGGACAGGGTTCAAACCTGCAACCCAGTTACTGCCCTTGACTGGAATTTGAACCCAGGACTCTTCTGTGCGTGGGGCCAACGCTCTAACCACTGAGCAGCACTGGCCAGGTCTGTACTGACTTTTCAAAGAGCTTTGTCCCAAGGTGCTGTTGGGGAAAACTGCCCTGTCCTGAGAAGGGGTGTCTGTGCAGGTAGCCACCAGCCGGGGAGCACCAGATGCACGCATGATGGAGACCTTGGGAGAGCCAGTCCTCTCCTGTACTTGAGGTCATCCCTGGATAAGAGGGGCCTGGGTGGAATGAGCTTCGCCTTTAGAAGGTTGAAAGCACATGGATAATGTCTTCTTTTGAAGGTGGCTCATAACATTTCCTTGCTGAAAGACTTGAATTTCTGTAAGTTTTGCTCAAGCTAAGAATGGAGATTCGCCACTTTATTAGATGACTTGCTTCCCTGAAAAATGACATTTAGCTCCTTCCAGACTGCCCAAATCCAGGAATTTCTTGCAGGAATTCCAAGGAGATTTTTGAATAGCTGAACACTACTTGTGCCTTGGTGTGTAGGCGCACTTCTGCTCTGTCAAAATAAATTAGACTGGTAAGTCATAAATTAGGAAAATATTTTGTGACTTGTGTTTATTATTTAACAAGTAGAATAAATAGCTGGCCTCAAGAAAATAAAAAAACAAAAACCTAAACCAGTCCCGGGTTGCTTGACAGATCATTTTACTGTTTGCCAGCAGTGAGGATGTACCTTCTCAGGGAGGTGGGAAGCCCTCCGTCACCCTGTGATTTCATCCACTGTTCTCTTGCATCTTTCCTTGGTCACCTTGCGCCTTACTGCCTCTGCTCTGTGGATTGGGTGGGGAGGTGAAAGCCTAGGAGGGAAGTGCCTGGGAGCCCTTTTCATATCTTCTCTGTTTATTTCCCTTCTTTCTTCCATGTTACAAAGTTTCTCCTTACTTTGCTTTTATCAAGTCTATGAATGACTGCCTTTGTCAAGCTTACTGGAATGCCCCGTGGGAGGGATGCTATGCAAAAAAAAATAATTGTATTGCATAACTGCCCAGTCCTTAGAGATGCCAGCTCGCCCTTGGCACAGGAACAGACCCTCCTCTCCGGCAGGTCCTATGAGAGCAGGGCACAGTGCATCTGAGAGGTGGCTCTGTCTTCCACCCCAGTACCATGGGGATGACCTTTACCCCAGCTCTGATAAAAGGCTTTTTTTAGGCTTTTGAAATGTCCGTTTTCTTAGCCCAGAAGGGAATGATTCCGTTTGTCTGTTTTTCCCTGCGGGATTCTTTCCAGCTGCCGTTTCCTCACAAATGTCAAGTTTTCCTCTCCTGTGTCACCTTGAGGCAACTGACATTCGTGACTAATTATTAAAAAGGGCAGCCTTTTCGTTTATTTTGATAAAACAAAATCCCAGATAACTCTATTAGATACACTATAATCGAGGAGGTGACACATTGATGTTTGGGGTTTGGAAAGTAGGCCCAGAAAGCGAGTTTTTGGCATGGTAGTTGGAGGAGCCAGAAGCTCCAAGTCGAACTTCATGGACTTATTACTGACACTGTGCGTATCCTCTGAACTAATTCCAGGCCTTTAAACTTAATACCAAACAGCCAGGCCAGGCGGTCACTGGGCTTAGGGAAGGTCCGTCTTGGAGCAAAGAATTGTACAATGAACTCCCATGCAGCTGACCTTTTTTTTTCTTTTTTTTTTTTTAAAACCAGCTTAGTGTGGAGGGTGTAGAAATGGAGGGAGTGGGGTTTCATTGCACTCTTTTGGCTGTTGGGAAGCAGTGGTGGTTGGGAGAGGGGTTTGGCTACGAAGGATTCATATAAAATAGTTCTAAGAACTCATTATTTCAGAACAAGGTTTGATTTTGGCAGAGGCAGCTCCATACCGTATTTCACACCGTGTTAGGAAACTTCCATTAGTTGGCATATTATGTATGATCAAGTAAAGGAAGTTGAAAATGTTCGGATCATGGATCCAGCCTAGAGCTTCAGAATGATAAGGGATGGTGCATACTACCAAGAAGAGAGTTCCCAGATGCATAGCAGCGGGTAGAGGCAGCAAATGGCAAAGAATACAGGTGAATATCATTTCTTGAAAAAAGAAAATGGCAGCAAACCAAGGCCGTGTTTGGCCTCCAGGTGTGGGGGTTTACCTCCCGTGTCACAGGGCGCGCAGTCACGGTGCACTGGGCAGGCTTGCTCAGAAGTGCTCTGTGCCATGTGATTTTTTTGGCTTTCATTTGTGTGTGTGCCCCTTGGTCATTCTTTCCCCCCTTTCAGCCTTTGTGAATGTTTATGTTTACCTTCTGATCCGTATTTATTCTTGTAAAACATTTTGTTGTTTTGCATGCATGTAATTTTTTTTCCCTGAGGTGAAATTCACTAGCATAAAATTAACCCTTTTTGAGCAAACAAATATCAGTTGCATTGAGTACATTCCCAATGTTAGGCAACCACCACCTCTGTCTAGTCCCATCACCCTATAATAAAACTCTGACCTATTCAGCAATTATTCTGTAGTCTCCCTTTTCTCTAGCCTCTGACAGCCACCAGTCTGCTTTCTATTTCTAAGGATTTACCTGTTCTGGCTATTTCATATAAATGGAATTATGCAACATGTGTGTGTATTTTAAAATCAAATTTAATTTACATAAAGAAAATGCATATCTGTTTTAGTGGACCTTATGCCTAGGTTGTTTTTTTTTTTTTGCATCTTTCGCATTTATTTACAGCAGCTCCATGAGGGGCACTGTCATCACCCTCGTTTTGCAGATGAGGTTCAGGGAGGCTTAGTGATTTACCCGCCATTGCACAGCTGCTGAGTGGCAGGCAGGGTGTGAGTGTGGGTGGGCTGGCTCCGCAGACCATGCTGCTGACCACTGTTGTCCACCGCCTCTCACGTCTCTTACATAGAAGTTTCCAGAGCTTGCTTTCTCTCCCGCAACAGTATGCTATTTTCCACATTGACAGAAAGGGGCTGTAGAGTGTTCTATTACTTTTATATACTGTAATTGAACTGTTTTCCCCCACTGGTGGATTTGGGGGATGTTTCTTGTTTTGGTTATGAATTACATATTTTTATTTTTATTAAGTTACATATTTTTTGTTATGAATTATGAAAGGAACACTGAGGACCAAAGAAAGTTCTGAGGTAATATTTATTCATTGTAGAAATATAGTTGAACAAGGAGAATAAGCTAAAACATACATGGCTCCTCTCAGAGGTGACTACTGTAAATATTTTTGCATAGCTTTCCGGTCTCTTATACATTTTTTTTTTTTTTTTTAAATAGGGGAAGAGAAAGCCCTTTAGGGAAAGGATGGTACTGTAAATGAAGTTTTGTAGTAGAAGGTTTACAATATATTGTGAACATCTTTTAATCTAACTAACAATAGTGAATATTTACGAAGGGCTTAAAATGTGACAGGCACTATTTTTAGTGTTTCATACCATTTCACAAGAGTCATGTGAGGTATGTGTGTTTATTATGGTAGATGAGGAGATTTATGTATGTTTTAAATTTACATAAATGGTTTTGTGCCCTAGCTCTTACTATTTCTTGCTTTTAAAAATTCAGCCCTGTGCTCTTATGATTATTCTATTTACCTTGCTGTGTTTGCCTAACATTGGTTCCCGCCACGGGTTTCCTTATCTTTTCCTCCAGCTCCATGCCCAGGGCTGCAGGGAACATCCTTGTACCTGCCCTCAAGGCCCGTGGGAGGAGCCGCTGGGATACGCCCAGGAGCAGGATAAGTGAATCGTGAGAGTATTACAGGGTTGGGCAAAAGTAGGTACAGTACAGTCGTAATACAAACAAATAACACAATAATTAATAAATAATAATACAAGAATAAACTCTGTTTCCTGTACTCAAAACAGTATGTGCTCATGACTAAGTACACAGAGGCCAGTTCTGCAGAATGACTCTGCTGGAGGCTACATTCCTGTATGCTTTGTGTGTTTTCAAACATGTGTATAAAAGCCTACGAAAAGGACCAGAAGGATATATACCGAACTGGCAACACCGGGCCATGTGCAAGGGGACCAGCAGGGAGGGGATGGTCAGAGCGTACTTGAGCCTTATTGGTGTAACTTATTATAATTCACTGTCTAAAAAAGGTCGGGGAAGATGACCTTTATCTAAAGTTTACAGTTTTGTTCTGTGACCACATCTGGAACTGTGAATGCGTGGGCTAAGATTAATCATGACACATGGGATGAGTAACTTTTCAGCTTGGTGCCTTTTGAGGCGTGCTCTGACAGTTATCCTAGCAATACCTGTAAGCCCTCTTTAGACGTGCATTTCAGGCCCCCCACATGTCCGAGAGGTTAAGTGGTGTTCCCGAGGGTGCAGGGTCAGGAGAGCTGGCCATGTTTGAAGTGGAGAAGTGCTGGAGAGGTGGGCCGAAGCTGAAGACTTCTTTCTGGAGGCCATGTCGGCTTCAAACCAAGGGTGGGAGGAAGTGGGTGCTGTTTTCCTGCAGGTGAGATGGGGAGGAAACATTCTCAAGAACAGTAAGTTTCAGTAACTTCCTTGTGCAAACACTTAACTGAATGAATGTATTAGTCTGGTCTGTTTGCTAAGCGCAAGGTATTAAGGTAATCTTTGCCAAGCGCTTCTCTGTAAAAATGAAAGTGTGTGGTCTTCAAGTCAGGACTCAAGTTTCCCTCTTTTCACCTCTTCTAAAGTGAGGGAAATAAAGATTCTGGTTGACTGACGTGATCCTTTTTAAAGGTGCCATTCAGGTTCCTCTTGGATTTTAGTTTCACCTGAGATTCTTCTTTCCTTTTCTGGAGCCCAAATGAATAACAGTAAGGCACTTTTAAAAAATATTTTTTTATTGATTTTTAGAGAGAGAAGAAGGGAGAGGGAGAGAGAGAGAAACATCTGTCCATTGGCTGCCTCTTGCACTCCCTCTACTGGGGATCGAGCCCGCAACCCAGGTATGTGCCCAGACTGGGAATCGAACGGGCAACCTTTCAGTGCACATGACAATGCACAACCAACTGAGCCACACCGGCCAGGGCTCAATAAGGCACTTTTAAAATAATGGTGGTAGAGCAGGGCAGTTTTCTACAAGGACTTCTCTAGTCTCTGGCCCCATCGGCTTAATCACACCCTGGTTATGGTGCATAACTTGTTTTATAACAGAACCAGCGAGTGTCTGTGTGTGAATTTTACTTTCAGAACTAAGAATAGGAATATTTACACGAATGCACGGTGCTGAAAGAGGAGGTGTTTGCACACAGCTACACTGATAGTCTTTTTTTTTTTCACTCTAGCTCAGTGACAATACACGTTTCCTCTCATGAGTTGCTTGGAGACAGAAGACAGGATGTTGAAAGTGCTTTATGAGGTAGAAATGTGTTTGCTACTTAAAACTAAGTAAAATTAAAAAATAAAAGTAAACTGGAAGGCAGATGCAGATGTAAAGTCACATCTCTAAGACAGAAGTATTGCCTGCCACTAACTAGGTGTAGGAACTCACTGGTTTTGAGGATAAAGGCACAAAAGCCTGGCTGAGAAGGCAGAACTTCCAGCTTGTTTGTTGTTCCCAGGGTTGCTGAGCTCTGTAAACTGTAGAACAGAAATGACCCTTCTAAACAGTTGCACACATACGATAAGTACCTGATGGATGTGTGCTAACCAATAAATAATTAATATGACTTCCTCTTGACTCATATGGTTGAAATAAAGGATAGTCCCTCTAACTGCATTGCGTACTAAAGTTGAGCAATCCTGCCACATTTAGAAACACTCTTGAGATAAAATAGGTGGGTTTTGTCATGGTTTGGCTTTTGGGTAAATCTAAGTTAAAATCTTTTTCTTGGCCTAGACTTATAGCTACTTGATAATCTTTTTCCTAGAATTTTAAAGGTGCAAGATTTTTAAGTTGGGTTGAGAGGAACTGAAATTTCAGTTTGTCTGGTGTGATTAGGTCACCGTAGAGAAAATGGGCTAATTAGTTACCCTTTCTTTTTAAACTATGTAATACTTGCTCAGTATTGAAATTTTGGCAAGCACATTTTTGCTTTACTTTGGAGAAAGACAAGTGGAATAATAATGAAATTGTATATCATTTTGTGTAGATTGTCTTTCAGATAAAAATAAAAAGGAGATTAAAGATTTTGCCAAGTGCAGAATTTAGATCCATTATTCAAAGTGTGACAGTTTGCCTAACTGGTAGATAAACAAATGGGAGTGTAAGTCTTGATGTTTCGGTGTAGCTTGTAATGAAATTTGTAACACTTGTAAGCTAGAATTTTTATGAAACCACACATTTTCTTTCATAGCTATTCTCTGAACCTTCATGTGTGGGCCTCTTTCAGGAAGGGGTAGAAAAAATGGTGATGAATGACTTTTGAAGTGAACTTTTGATATTTGCATTATAATCCTGTGGGTTTAAGCTTTTAATTTTTATAATTGTAGGTGATATTAGTGTCAGTTTCCAGTTTGTTCTGAGGAGTGGCAATATGACCCTTAAAAAAATGTAAGCACATGCCTATTTTATCTGTTCTGGCTTCTTCAAAGTTGGCATGCCCTTGCAGCCTGGGTGGGAATTGAGATTTTTTTCGGTTACATTAGTATCTTATGGTAAGAGAAAAGTTTCAAAGTTATATATCTAAGTAGACATTCAGCTTCATAATTGAGCCTTTTTTACCTCAAAATAAATGTTTTTTGGGTGGCCTCTTGATAATTTCCATTATTCTTTTTAAAGTCTAATTTATTAAAATCATTTGACTTTTGCTTAAGACTTTCATCACTATCAGTAAAATTTATCAAACTGCTCTGTGCAATTTCTTCATCCAGACCTGGGATACAAAGGAGAGGGCCTGAACCTAAGATCCTGGGGGTTAACCAGAGTAGAAGGTAGGTAGGCTTTTCTGGACTTAGGTGGAAGTAGGTGGAGAGTTTAATTTTAGATGGATTTTTGGGACCCTTGGGCTGTCCACCAAGCGTGTTCTGTCAGGTGAGGTTGGGCTTTGGTGTGGTAACAAACCACCCCCAAATCACAGGAGCCTACCACAACAAAAGTGTGTTTCTTGCTCTGAGTCCTCTGTGAGTCTGGGAGATGCTCCAGGTCAGCTGTCCTTCCTGCAGCAACTCAGGAATCCAGACTGCTTCGGTCTTACGGCTTTGTCACCTGATTGCTGCGGGAGGGGGAGAAGTTGCATGAAGAGTCATTCATCGCTGCTCACATTTCGTTGGCCCAGCCATGTACAGGGCCCTGTCTCTTGCAAGGTAGTGCCGTGCTTCGTGCTTTGTGCTTTGGTGCTTCAGAAGGAAAAGTGGTGAGCCCCAGTAATGTCTACCACATGTGTCTAAATGAGGACTGGGACTGGGGTATCAGAGAAGAGATTGGAACTAGAGATGGAAGGTGTGAGACGAGTCTTTTACAGCCCAGGGAATGGTGGAGTGAATTTATAAGGGAAAGTGTACTCTTAGAGGTGGTCGAGTGTTCTGTGATGGTTTCTCTGCACAAAGCTTTCTTCACAACCCGGGCAGTATGATGCTCCATAAAAGTGTAAGGATAGCTATTGCTGCTTTCAGGAATGTCCAAAAGGTTCTGTTGGTTCTGTTGTTGATTTTCACTCTGTATTGGCATTGCCTGCCTTAAAAAGTGTACTTGCACTTGGTCGATTGATCATCTTAAGGTGGTGTGATCTTGTAGGTTAGCAGATACTTAAATCTGATGACAATAGGTTGTTTTAGCCAGAGCTTAGTTGGTGAGCTGTTAAAAATGCTGCTGCTTATTATTTTTAATCTCAGTGGGATTAGGAGAGAGTTTGTATGTACTCTAACTCATATTAAACATTATGAGGATAGTGGCTTCGTATTATCTTTTTTTCCAAGAGTGTTTGTTACTTGACCTTGACATTGGTTGTATAACCATACTGTTTCTGCGGCTTTACCCTGAACATCCACAGAGAAGCGGTCTCCTAGGTCAGATGATGAGCCACTTTCGGTGGGTGTTTACTGCTCTGGCTCCTTGTCTCTGATCTTGCCTTTCCCACCCCTGTTTCTTTCCATTTTCTCTTCCCTCCGTGGTCTCGGGGAACAGGCAGACCCAGATTTGGAGCTTATTCCTATGACCAGCTGTTTGACTTTGGGCAAAACACTGTCCAAGCCTCAGTGTCTTTATCTGTAATGTGGGGCTAAATAGCTGCCGCATGGAATTCTCAGTATTTAGGAGTGTATGCAAAATGCCATAGTACCTTGTACATTTAAATTGCTCAATAAATGTTAGCTAGGATTAGTATTATTGTCATTTCCTGTAGTTCAGGGCACATGCTAAACAATTTTTCCGTGAAAACTTTTTCTTCATTATTTCACCAGGTGGTGATATGATTTACTC
The DNA here is from genome assembly GCF_054644295.1 of Miniopterus natalensis. NCBI lineage: Eukaryota > Metazoa > Chordata > Mammalia > Chiroptera > Miniopteridae > Miniopterus > Miniopterus natalensis. The sequence continues at coordinate 43,773,429 of NC_142088.1, forward strand.
CATTGAGCCGCCGAAGCACTTCAGGTCTTTTTTGATACTGCGCTATTCTTCTTGTATACGTGTACTGTGTACTGAGACTTAGCGTCCCACAGGGCAGCGGGTAGCCTTCACTCACTGCTCTGTCTGCTGCATTGAGTGGTGCAAGTAATAGGTGCTCAATTAAAGGTTAAATTTTGTCAAAGTGAGATATAAGGGAGAGAGCTCTAATATATTTATAAATAGTCTCCCTATTTGGGTGACTTCTCATAAGTTGGAAAATATAACCACTCTTGAAATACTCAGTACTTCCCTAGTTAGAGTTTATATATGATTTTCACTGTTTATGTAATTGAAACTTTAAAGCAAAAGAAAAAGGGGGGGGGACTAAAACTAATTATGAAAATCATGCAAATTGCATAAAAGATGATCCCTCTCATAAAGTAGCAGTTCATGAGTACTCAGAGAGCGTAATATGACCTTGGTCATTTATATAGCTGAGAAGGTAGCTTTCATTTCTCTGTGGTCAGCAGCTTGCAAGGCTCACGACTTTCTGACTGGTTCTGCATATGGGATGTTGTACCTGATTAGGCAAAAGAGGGGTATTAAATGAATCTCTCCTGAAGTTGGAGTCTCATAAAGTGAGTGGATTTACCTGGAGTTATACTCGTATATTGGACCCAACTTGTGTTAATGGAGTTGGTTTCCTTTCCTCTCGAATATCGTGGTTGGTTTTCTTGCCTCTCTCTGCCCAAGGGCATCACAGGAAGCGTGGAGATGGTGGGTGAGTTCTCTCCACTCAGTACCTACCTCGGATTGATCACCACCTCTGAACACTGGATCCTCAAAGATATCCTTGAGGAAACCCTGTTTTTTTCATTCCTTTATTCTCTGCCAGAAGTGAGTGCAATGTTGGGTATCTGTAACAATAAAATGTTAGAGAATGTAGAGACACTTTAGTATGCTGGGACAAGCACTCACATTTTACAGTTAGGGGTCATATGATTTGCTCAAAGTCACCCATGGAATCAGGAATCTTGACCTCATGTCTGCTACATCACTTGACTCATCAGGCACGTCTGTGCTTGGGCTAGAAGTAGGTATTGTGCTGTATGCACTGGACAGAGAAACAAGGGTAGACAGGCCAGCTGTGGGCTTTCTCAGAGACCAGAGGAGGCCCCCATGAGGACTTTGCTGTCAGGGATTGCGCTATGTATTGGTGGTAAACCATATGATATTATGAGGCTGGTAGAATTATATGAATTAGGGGCTTTGACTTGAAAATCTGCTTAAAAGGAAATGACTGCTAAAACATTTCCTCATTTTCTTGCCTTAATTGTCAAGAGTAGGGCTTATAGCGTCATCTTCTGCTGAGTTGCTTCAAAAATTTGCTACTAAGGGAGTTGAACCTCTATATAAAAAAATACACTGCAGTAAAACTTATTATAGTTCATATAATTCTCAAGAGTAAGTAACTTCACTCTTGTTTCTGTGGTAGACAAATTTCCTGCCAGTTTACCTGGCCTTTCTGTTTGAGTGACAGGCCCTTTCATGTTTTGCTGGGTGGGGAGGTTTTGGAATGTTGAGGGGCCAGTGCGGGATGATCTCAGAGGGCACAGAAAACTTGTCTTGCTTGTATCTCTCCAATGTCCGCTTTTAAAGTTGCCTTCAGCTGTATGTCCCACGGGTGAGGACCTTGCCTTGTGCACAGTTCCCATCAGAGCACCGGGTGTGTTCAGGCACTTAAATGCTGGTTGACAAGTCGCCTGCCCCGATGAGCCCTCCAGAATCCCTGTAGCTGTCCTCTGCCAGCCGCAGTGCCTTTTGCAAGCATTTCAAGAACACACATCGTTCTCTAAATCTTATAACCTTTTCTTGTGCTTTCAGGTGGTTGCAGGTCATTAAGAGAGCACAGGCTCTGTGTCTGTCCCCCTTCTTCTGTTCCCACGTTTCACGCCCCAGGGTGTTCAGTCTCAGTGTCACGTCAGTGCATTTGAAAGGGTGAGAAGCCTCAACTCGGACACTGGTGACAGCGCTGACATGCTCTTTCCCATTAAGGGAACCCGCACGGAAACGCCTTCCTGCGGAGCCCCGGCTTTAGGTCCCTGGGTTCCACAGGCGGAGCGAGCCCCCGTCCCTTCTGTGGTCCCCATCTCTTCCTTTTGCTGTTTTCCTCAGGACAGTCTGTTCTTGGCCGTCTCAGGCGGATCGGTCCTGCTCTGGGTTGTCCGGGTGCCTCGACCTCCCCCTCAGGCAGTGTCAGTCCCCGGTGACTGCGCTGGCCAGGACCCTGCACGCGGGTGGGCTCTGGTCCCCCCCAGCCCGCCTCCCTTCTCGCTTCCCTTCAGGCAGCCCCCTGCTCCGGCTCGCAGCTGTGGCTCTTGGCCCAGGGAGATGTGACCTCTTTTTCCTCCACCCTCTGCGACATTTGTCCGTGTCTGCAGACACCCTTGGTTGCTACAGCTGGGGAAAGGTGTGGGAATGCTACTCCCCTCTAATAGATAGAGGCCACAAATGCTGCTAAACATCCTACGATACACCGGACAGGCCCCAACAAAGGATTATCTGGCCCAGCCTGTCAGCAGGGCCAAGGTTGAGAAACCCTGCCCTGGACATAAAGGTGCCTTTTTGGAAACTCTTCGCATCAGTGGCATTATATAGCCTTCACGCCAGATTACACTGTTGCCTGTCAGGAAGGCCTCTGCACGTCTAACCTAAGTCCCTTCTGCTTCAGTCGTGCAGCCTGAAGCGGAGGTGACGATGTGTGCTCACCATCTTCCGCATGGGATCATATTCTCCCAACCTGAACTCAGTGAGCTCTTAAAATTTATTCTCTTATAGCCTCTTTCTCCTTTGTAATCTCTCGAGGTGTTTTTCCAAACTTTACATGTATTATGTCTCTTAAATAGTAGTGACCCAATCCAGAGGCAGCAGTTTGGCCGCTGCCACATATGGTGGAAGTGGTTATCCTTGGGTGGGATTGGGGGGGGCACATCATGGCCAGCCACGGAAATGACCAGTAGGAGGGTCGATTACTTCTCCTGCTTAGTAGAGGGAGTCACCTGGAAGGAAACTTAGAGAGGAAGTCATGTGGAAGAGACCTGGACACAAATCTTTGCCACTTACGAAAAATGACCTTGGGCCTCAGTTTCTCAGGCATAACTTGGGGATAAAATGCTTCCTAGGGTTGCTGGGGGTGTAAGTGAATGGGACTGTGTCTTTACTGATGATCATTAGCACTTGTGAGTAAGCAGGGACTTGGCGTTTGAACTCACTGTGCCCATGATTTCTGTTGGAGAAGGAGGGGCCTCGGCTTTCTTAGGAAGCCTCATCTCTGGCTAGTTGTTTTCTGTTTTTCTGGGATCATTGACAGAGAATAATGTTTTAGAGCTATTTCAAGAAGGACAAAACTGTTCTTTGTTCTTGTTTTTAATGACAACTAGAGATATCTTTTTATTGGATGGTCTCCTTGAACATTACTTTGACTTAGAGTCTTAAGTCTTTTGGGAACCAGCTCAGAAACCCAGGCTGGGAAAATCTCCTTGTTCATTGGCTGATAGAATTGTGATTTGGGGTGCGGAGGGGGGGCTGGACAGAGGTGGTGTTTATTCTCAGTGGGGGTTTTGGAAGGCTTTGGGGGATAAAAGAGGTGAGCACGGACAGGATTTTTTCCCCAGTTCTGAATTGCATTCCATTACGAATGGGTTGAGAATGACCATATTCCATTCCCTTGCAAATGGCTTGTGTGCAGTTCATCTTTTCTCTCATGGTATTAGGCCTGGCGATCTAGAATACTGACTGCACTCCTGTTTTAAAGAGTTTCTGTTTGCAATTGAGATTCGAGGAGTGGGAGGCTGGCTCCTCGAGTGAACCTGTGATGACCAGAGCTTGCTAACTCCTGAAACGCATGTTTGTAATTTCCTGACATAAGGACAAAATAAACATCCCAGGCTTGCCCAGAAATATATTTTAGTGCTTCTCCTGTGCCGCAGTGCTGGGTCCGCGAGCGTTCTCAGAGGGATCTTGTTCTGTAGGATAGTTTTACCCACACTGTTCTTTCAGGCACAGTCTTGCTGCCAGCCAAGGTTTGGCCCTTGCAACGTGGGCTTCGAATCCAAAATATTTAAAAAGAAAATCTTGGAAGGAATTTTCATCATTTATTTAATAAATGAAAGTGTGAGGTAGAAATTAAAAGTCAACTGGGGAGTGTAGCTGGAAAATGTAAACCATGTGAGACGTGCCTTTAGAGCTTTAACTCCTTGTTAAAATTTTTTCTCTCTAAGAACTCCCTTGAAAGTCCTGTCAGTTGAATTTAATGAGTTTGAAGTTGTGGCTGTGAGTCTTAAATGAAAATATATATAACTCAAAGAGTCAAGTTGTTCTTGGTTGCTGTTTTTCAATCCCACATATACGATGTTTTTAAATAAGCCGTAGCTTGATTAATAGATTGTCCTGTTTGATGTTGTTGGGTCCCTGCGCCCATGGCAGGTAGACATTTCTTTGGATTTCATCATAGTAAAACCAACTGGAGGACCTATAATTATTTATAAACTGGTACAGATATAAAAGGTGAATGTTAAATGGTTAAATGGAAGTGAAGAACCAGAAAGAAAGAATCAGCTGAACTGAGTAGTTTTTAATTCCAGTTTTAGTTAGAGGTATCCTTTAAGTACAGTTCGTTTAGAGTTGAGGGTGGGGTGAGGTAATAGTTGGATATGCATGTTTCGTGTAGACTTACAGTGTGCCGATTTCTAAGGCGAATGGCATTGCATTGAATATTTCCATGGATGTTTTTTGTCTAGTCAGTCATAGCCTTTCCCACTTCTTAAATAATTTGGTGTGTAGTTTTTGATACACAGATAAAAAAAAGCATGGAAATGTGACTTTAAAGTTCAAGAGCGAAATGACAGTGGATGGAAAATAAACATTTTTCGTTGGCCCTATTTGGTCATTTTGGTTCTGCCTGGAGAATGTGCGGAATTGTACTGCAGGTCAGATACTATCATGAAACATAATATGACATCCAGATACTCTTATAGCCAACATTTCCAAGGCCCTGCTGACAGCTTAATTATTTCAAGCAGTATTTGATACAGCCGAGTACCAGTTGTCCAAGGACTTGGACGTCCTTTGGAGTCTTTGTCCAGTGGAAGCCCTGGCCGAAGATGTGAAAGCCTGCATTGACTTAATGTTAAAATCTGGGGTTGCCATTTGCGTTTACCAAGGCACTCATCGTGGAACGCCTTAAAGCTGGGCTTCTCCACCAGTGACTCTGAAATACAGTGCAGTTTAAACAGCTCCCTCAGTTTTCCGGGATGGAGTACAGGTTCTCTCATGATGGGATCACATGTGTACCGTAGATAGCCATCATGTTTTCTCCTTCACACATTCTCCCGAGGCGGTTGGATTCACAAGTTAAAGACAGTAAATAAAAACACAGGAGAGGTGACCCGTTTTGATCTCCAAGGCTTGCGAGAGTCTTCACAGAGACTTCTCCTGACTTCCTTTTAAAGCTGCAAATAAGCTTCAGTGGAGCCAGACTCCTTCAGTGGAGCCTGCTGGATGGTGTAACCTCTTGAGTATTGGGGTATCAAGGGATATGGGATTTTTTAAAAGACATTTCCCGAAGCTAAAGCCCTGAAGTATCTCTGCCTCTCTGCTACTTTTAGCATTGCCTAAAATATGATGCCGTCTCGAAGAATCTGGAGGACAGCTGAGAAACTGGCAATTGTATGAGCATGTGACATTTTTTTTAGACGTGCATTGAGGAGTTAGGAAGCTTTAAAAAAAAGACACCTTAAGAATACAGTATAGTATCCTCTCCATACATAACATGTATCTGTGTGTTATTTATATGTCTAAATTACCCACACATTTAAATATAGTAAACTATTTTAATGCACTACTATTCTTAAAACATTCGGCGAGTTGACCCTTGCAGTGTGTCATCTGTAGACTCTTGAGAGTACTTAGCCACCTGGCGAAGGCTAAGGCTTTGGTGAAATTGCAGTGCAGAGAATGTGAAGTCCCAAATGAGTCCACATTCCATTCACTCATTTAAGAAAAAGAAAGTTCACCCTCTCTGGTGCGAGTTCAGCTGGTTTCCTGTGTGCTTTGTGAGCTATTCCAGTATCCCAGGTGAATAATCTCTGAATGAGCTGATGTATTTCTTTTTGCTCACTTGTTTGCCAAATCATTGACAGATAAATGATTTTATGAGCAATTTAATGAGTTACCAAATACAGTGATTTTACAAGAGCCTCAATACTTACGCATTGGCTTTGTTTTAGCGTTTATTTGCACCAAAGGTGGGTTATTCCTTTAGAATTATTATACAAAACTAAGAGGAAGGAGGATTCAAATGTCCAATTTTAGGGTTAAAGGCATTAATTTACGGTTCAGTAACAGGTTGGGATGTTGTGTTGCAACTAATATGAACGTATTTTAGAAACATGGAAAATGTTTACCATCTAATTCACAATGCAAATAGCAGAATACAGAGCCATAATTATTATGACTAAATATGTGAATGTATATAAGTTATGTGTGTGTCTGTGTATGAATAAGTTTAGAATGTAATATGCTACCATGAAAATATTTGTTTGTGTAATGGGATTAAATTTTTTTTTTTTTTTAATTCTCAGCTGAGGATATGTTTCTATTGATTTTTAGAGAGGAAGGGAGGGGGGAGGGGGAGAGAGAGAGAGATCAGTGTGAGAGAGAAACAGTTATTGGTTGCCTCCTGTACATGCCCCAGCCGGGGATTGAACCCACAACCTTGGTATGTGCCCTGACTGAGAATCAAACCCGTGACCTTTTGGTGTATGCGATGATGCTCTAACCAATTGAGCCACCTGGCCAGTGCTGGCTAATGGGATTTTTAAAAACTTATTTAAACCATTCTTTGTTGTTGTTTAGTATGAATTAATTTTAAGGAAGGGGGGAAAGCAATTTTATTTGACTGCTTAATTATTTCTTTTAAGCCTCCAAAAGTAAAATAGTGGGATAGAAAAAAAATACCTCAAATAAACCAAATATTTATATTTCTTCTTTTGTTTTTAGAAAATGTTTCTTCATAGGAGGCAGTGCACATAAGTATTTGTAAGAGATGACTGAACAATTCTTTTTCCCCAGGACTATCTCTGGAATATGTGGAAACACGCCCCCCCCCCCCCCATGCTTGCCTCTCCTCACTTAGCAAGTGGGAGATAGCAGGAAGGGGGGTTTCACATTTCCTTCCCCTGTACCCTCAGCGTTCCTTGTTCTTGATGTCGGAGGTTGACTGAACAGTGCATGGGAGCCCAAGCCTTTGACATTGTCATCTGGAACAATAAGAATAAATTCTGGTGGCTGGACCAGTCCTGGTGGCAGAGTTTTGGGGAGGACTATTCATTATGAAATGCAGTGGTGACTTAGTAGAGGTGATCATGTATTTAGTTTTAATACCTAAATGTTTTTCCCCCAGATAATGTCCAATCCATCAGCTAATCTTATGGCTGTACCTCCAGGTATATCCGTAATCCATTCACTTTTCTCCTTCCCCGCTCTGTCACCCGGGCTCTGGCCATTGTGACTTTGTGCCTGGACATGTCCAGCAACTCCCTAACCGAGCACTCAGCTTCTACTCTCGCTTCACCTACAACCTTATCTCTACAGAGCAGCCAGAGTGAGCTTTGTAAAATATGAGCCAGATCACGTAATTCTTCCTTTCGAAATTCTCCAGGGCACTTATTTTAGACTACAGGGCGCTCTCCATATGTTCAGTCCCCTTCCCACCTGTCCAGCCGTCAGTTTTTCCACCGGCTCTCTCAGTCAACAAGTGTCAATAAGCTCTAGCTGCACCACCCTTGTCTCTGTCCCTCAAGCTCTCCCAACTCATTCCTTTATATGTCGGAGGCTGATCGGACAATGCATGGCATCCCAAGCCTTTGAAATGACCATCGTGAGCAATAAGAATATATTCTGGTAGACGGGCAAGCTCTGCTGGCAGAGTTTTGGGGACGACTGTTCATTACAAAATGCAGTGACCATTATAGTAGAGGAGATCACGTATTTCGTTTTAGTTCCTAAGTGCTTTTACCCCTAGATAATCTTCTGGGGGAAAAGGGCCTCAGGCCCTTTATATATGCTGCCCTTTCTCTTGGAATGCTTCACCCATGGATATTTTCGTGGTGGCTCCTTTTCATCAGCCCAAATGTCACCACCTTAGAGAGGTTGCCCTTACCACCGTAGTTCAAGTGCTCTCCCCACTGATCGATATCATGCCTTAGTTTTATTTTTGTCATAGTACTTATCACAAAATGAAATTATTTATGATTTAAAAAAAAAAAAATCCCCGTCATTAATATTTAAATTCTTTGGGGGCAGGCACTTTTTGCTCTCTGCCTCTTTTCTAGCACCCTAAGTAGTGTCTGGAACATTCTAGAAGCTCAGTAAAATCTGCTAAATGAATAAACAAGTACATATTCCCTGTCATTACATGATTGTATGAGCTGTAAATTGAAGTTCTGTCCAACTCCAAGATGCTGTTACTCTCTGTGTGCTGGAGGCATTGCTACAGTTGTTATCGGTAGCTAGTAGATCCTGTGCTTTGGGCGCTCCTCCCCACCCCATCTCCATCAGTGGCGTTGGTATTATTATACCTGACTACCCATTTTGTTCTCCTTACTGGGACTGGCTGGGCTGAAATAACAAAGTGAAGCTAATTGATACAGGAGGAGACCGAATCTGAAACTTGGGCTTTTGCAGGATTTGGGTCCATATACTGTACCTAGTAGGCCACAGCCTAGAGCCTAGACCTGAGGGCCTGGCCATCAGCACCAACAGGTTTTTATTATATTATGTGCAGGCGGGATTATCTCGCCAGTGAACAAGGCAAATCAGGGATGTAGGTAACTGCCTTCTAAGAGCTTAGAGTTCAAGGTAGACATATTAGTTGACCCAAAACTTGGCAGCAAAAGCGTTTGTTAAGTAAATGAAACAGAAAGGAAGTAAACACGTTTATCTGTTAAAAGATCAATTTAACAAGTACCTATCAGTCTAATCAGCCTAACTATCAACACGAGGTAATAAATAAATGACTATAAGTCATATAGAAACTTATGCCAGCTGTTTCCCATTAGAGATAGGGTCACAGATACCAGGACCTCATGCTGTAAGAAAGTTTTAATTAAAAAAACCAATATTTGTAATGACTCTTCTACTGGAAATACTATACCAGGTAATCTGTCTATGTTAAATTTTAGACATCATATTGCTATGACCAAGTTTAGTTGTTTAGTGTGAGTGTGACGGGGGGCCCAGTATATGTTAGATTAAAAGCACATACAGTGATCTGACCGTTCAACTTTGTTTACTGTGTGTCTTTACTTACTCATGATAATTGCGGAATCATGTTTTCTGGATTAATAAAATAAATTCCTAGATAACTGAAGTCTAACTAAATTTCAACCATAGTTGCTGAAAGTAATTCTGAAGTTTAATTGCACTTTGTCCCTTGAGGCAGGAAAATGTAGTTATCCTCATCTTTCATTTGTGGCGAATTTCTGAAAGTATACGGAAAAACTTACATGTTAAGGGGAGGAGTGTTGAATTTTCATTTTTAAAGGGCTAAATGCACAAAAGATTCCCAAGCGTGGTTTCCTGGAGATGAATTCGCTCCTTCTGGACTCTTGCAGGCCAGGGAGTACCACGGGCAGGCTGGTCCTCTCATCCCTGACTCCCCAGGCTCCTTCTTTCCCTCTCCAGTCAGCGACAGGAGTCTCGAAGTGGGTCAGGAAGTTTCTAAACTTTCTGCTCCTGTGTTAGGAGGTGGGTACCTGGAAACTTCTGGGTGATTTGTGTCAGCTGTATCCCCTGTGCTCTAGCAATTCAAAGTGTGGTCTATGGACCAGCTGCAGCAGATCCCCTGGAAGCTTGTACAAACTTGAACTCTCAGACCCCAGCCAAACCTACTAAGTCAGCATCTACATTTTCATAGGATATCCAAGTGCTCTCTGCATATCTTCCAGTTCTTGCATAGTCCTAACGCTTCGGCACCCAGACCCAAGACTGTGGGAGCGAGAGTTCTCCTGATGTCCTGCCTGGCTCCTGCTGGTGGTTATGTGGGATCTTGCCGTGGCTTCCATTAGGCAGGGTGGGACTGGTGCAGGCAGGAGCTGAAAGCATGCTGCTGCTCCCATCAGGGCCTCGTGGATTGTCGGGGCCTTTCATGGGGTGTTTCTTCATTTTTCTTCTTTCTTAGCCATGTTCTCAGGGTCCGCTGAGGTCTCCAAGACACTGCTTTCCACTGCCATGGACATTGGTGTTTCTATAATGAGCACTCTGTTTCCCTCATGCCTCTTCTTTTCTGCTGTCATTTAAGACTGTGGCATCATCCCCCTCCCTCCACCCCCACTTCTGGGTGAGCGTTTGTCAAAAGAGAGGGGGAGAGAAGAACTCTAAGCTGTAGGGGTTGCCCTTGCTTCCTGTTGTGTGGCTGTAACTTGGGGCAGAGCCTCAGGTGGTTGCCTTTACTTGTGAAACCTCACGTTGCAGAGGAGACCAGATAAGCAGGAATTTGATTATGAGTAAAATCAAATCAGATGGAGAGATCAAATCAGGGTGGCATTAACGTGAATGGATTTTTTTCCCCCTTTGCCCTTGAGCTAGGAGAAATTGTTTAGTTACTACTGCTTTATGGACGTGGTAGCCAAGGATGTTTGATTACCAGAGAAGTGGGTCTGGAACAATGAATCATTTCCCTCCATAATTTTCTGTACATCCAATCACATGGTCTAGAAGTTAGTTGTCAGTGCTGGCTACCAAAAGCAGGGTTCGATGAGATGGAGTTAATAAGAAGCTGGCAGAAACTGGGGCTCCATGGGAGCTGAGGGGATTATGGGGTGTAAAAAGGCATTTTTTCAGAAGCTTGTAGTAGACCTAGCTCTAGTGTCCACCTAGGTATCTAGGATAATCATATTGTTTATAAAATTAACAGTCAAAACATAATTAAACACTTAAGTGCCAGGCATGTTCATTTGTATTATGTTTGCATGCATTCTCATTTAATATTAATAGACATCCTGTGAGGGAGATGCTGATGTTATTCCCTTTTTATAATTGATGGAACTGAGGCACAAACGCACAAGGAGCTCACCCAAGGTCACAGGGCTGGTGGAGCTGTCTGGCCGCAGACTCCCACTCATAGCTACTCCATGACCCAGAGGAAGTACAGTGGGGCTTGGCTGGGTTTGGAAGTACAGAGTGTACATTTGGGGAGTGTCAGACATTAGAAAGGGTCATATTAGGAATTAGGTTTGAAAACAGAGTGAAATGAAAATTGGGGAAAAAAGAAGAAAAGAAGCCTGGCCTTTGTTAGTTGGAGCTTGGAAGAAGCCCCAGCTTCTCGTTGGACTGATGCACATGGTGCTCCCTGGGCTCCTGGTTAAGTGGTTGTCTTGAAGCGTTAGATAGATCTTTGTAGACTGGCACACAATTGGACTGGCATTAGGCAAGGCACATTTCTTCTTTGCCTGTTAAACCCTCCTAAGGGGGTACCGGGGGGATTCTGGGAAGCTGGAGGAGGGAGAAGGGACGTGCTTCATCCTGTTCACTTGCTGTTCCTGTCAGCTTCCTTCCAGAAAGGGTCTTTCCCTCTGCCAGCAGCAGGGGTTTTGGTCTCCAGCTTCCTTTTACTTTCTGGAACCAGCCTCGTGGCGCTTCTCAGAGATGCCCTCACCAGCCAGTCCTCGGAAAGTTGGTCCCAGCCCCATGTGGACTCTCAATGATAGTCCTTCTTTGGAGATCCTGAGGGGTCAGCACCCGCCCCTCAGAGGTTTGGGTCCCAGCTCTGTGGTGCTCCTCTAAACTGTTAGATCCTGATAACCCCATCCCCCCTCTTTGATTTCCTCAGCCCTAGGGTGGAAGTTGCTTCCTAAAGTTATTCTGGTCATTTTCACTCGATTGTTTATATTAAATGATACCTGTTACAGTACCTAGCATACCTAGTTGTTTTCCCAGCTGGCCCCCGGCTGGTCCATGTTCCCAAGTTCTGGTATCCTGGCTGGAGAGCAGGGGAAAGAAGCCAATATCCTGAACCCATGGTTCTCAAGAGGATAGGGGAATTGCTGGAGAAACTTATTGAAAACACAGATTCCAGGCCTCCAGTTACAGTAATTCTGATTCAGTAGATTGGATATGGGCTCAAGAATCAGCTTTATAAACAGACACCTTAGGTGTTTCTAATGTAGTTACCCAGGCTCAGAGGCTTTGAAAAAATCTACCTTAACCCAGGGCCTTCTCATGGGGCTATTTCTTGAGTGTGGGGTTGTTGTCCTGAGGCTTAGAAACAAATTTAACTTTTTTTTTTTTATAGAATGGGGGCTATGGGTATGCTAATCTTTGACCAAAGGCCACCGAGTTCGTACATTGTCCCTGGACATCTAACCCTTGGTCATCCCAAGAAGCTCTGATGCAGCTTGCTGGAGAAAGGAGGTTTCTTCCTAATCGAGCTGTCGAGTCAGGCCTTGCACTCCCAGGTTGCTGTCCGTTTAGAGGGATACATTTTTCTTCTTCACCCAAAGGCAACATGCATGTAGCTGAGAAGGGGTGAATGGGACTGATGTCAAAGTAGATACTGGCTCTTCTTTTTGCATTTAGAGCCCTTCCCATTTCCAGGTGGCTTAAGGTTGGAGTAAGGAACTGGAGACCCCATCATACCATGTTAGAACCAGGACACTTGTGTCTTTTGGCCTTTGCCAGTGGGTGTATCTGTTTATCTGTGTGAATAGCAATGGACATTCCTTTGTGGAATGTTGGCTTCTATTTGGTCGATTTAATCAGTAAATTGAGTGGGTTTTACTGAGAGTTGTTGCTACCCTCTCAGAGCAGAACAGGAAGTTTTTTAGTCCTGCCAGATCATGGGGCTTGGAGTTTGCAAGGCGCAAGGACTTCAAAGTGACCTTTAACTGAGTATGAAATCCACTTTGCTCTGTAGGAATGTGTTTCTCCTGCAGCCTACGGCCTGATGCAGTGTTTCCTGAGATGGATATTGAGGGCTGTCATCGGCTCCTATCTGTCACCCCTTCACTTTGTTAGATGTTTTATCACCTCTTTATACTTGAGTAGAATCATGGAAGGTCCTGCTTTATTTTAGCCTGCCTCATTTTGTATGGCTCCTCCATGCTGAGTAGTGGCCAGGGGATTCAGTATTTTAAAATTGAGATTCCCAATTCATTCTGGTGGAACATTGCCCTTCAGTCTGAGTTTTCCTGTGACTCTTGACTCCAGAATTGAAAGGGATATTCTGCAAATTAGAAAAGCCTTCAGGCAGATGGCAGATGGCTTCCTTAGGTTCAGTTTTGAAGATAACTGCCACATCTGCCAACTACTTACTTAAAAACATATAGTGACTTATTTCACTTAGCATAATATCCTCTAGGTCTATCCATGTTGTAACGAATGGCAAGATTTCATTCTTTTTCATGGCTGAGTGATATTCTTGTGTGTGTGTATAAATGTGAAATCTCACTGTTATACACCTGAAATTAGTAATATTGTATGTTAGCTATACTTCAATTCAAAAGAGCTTTGCATTTCAGAATGAAAATTAGACCTGAAAAACAAACAAATAAACAAAAACACACAGTGAACCGTCCAGAAATAGCATTTTGAGTAGAAGTGCTCTTTTTCTTTGTGTCTAGGTTATATGGCCTATCCCAGGGTGTCCTCTCCTGTGTGTAGACCCAGCTATGAGCATAGCTTCACCTCCCTCGTCGACAGGTGGCCTGCCCAGGGAGGGGTTGATGTGAGTTCATTCACTTAGCAAACACTTAGCTAGGGCCTCCTGCGTGCCAGGCAGGGGCCTCAGTGAAAGGGCTGATTCCAGGAGTAATGAGGCTGAGGGAGACTGCTCCACAAGCATGTGAGTGCTATGGTGAGGCAGTAGTGAATCTTTAGGAGACTAACTCTGCTCGTGGTTGTTAAAGAAGGTAGCATCTCAGGTGATTCATAGCCAGTCCATGGGACTAGGTTGTCAACAGCTGGGTTCCCCCACTGCCCAATCAAAATAGGATAGTCTTTTTCTTAAAAAATGAATGCATATTCACTGACAGCATTTATATGTTTATTCCAAGTTTTGTGTTGGTCAGTGTCAACATTAGGACTAGAATCCTACAGTACAGTTTCACCTTTGAAGGGTCTACCTCTGAGTGCTCTTTGGTTTAATTGTTGTTTTTTGTTTGTTTTTTTATCCTTACTCGAGGATATTTTTTCCATTGCTTTTCAGAGAGAGTGGAAGGGAGAGAGAGAGAGAAACATCAATGTGAGAGAGACACATCGATTGGTTGCCTCCCGCACGTGCCCTGACCAGGAGCGGGGATGGAGCCTGCAGCCGAGCTATGTGCTCTAGTCCAGAATCGAACCTGGGACCCTTCAGTCTGCTGGCCGACTCTCTAACCACTGAGCCAGACCAGCTAGGGCAATTGTTTTTTAACTGGCAAGTAAATATATTCACAGAGTGGTTTTTTAGCTACTGTGTATCATTAAATAAACAAAAAATGACTAGGAGTAAATCCCAATATTAATCATGTTGAATTAGATGGAGATTAGAGTTTGTTATTTAACAGCTCCTTATCACATACAAGCCATTCCCCTTTAACCTGGTGCTTAGAATTTCCCCGTGCCTCCTAATAACTTCTTTAATGATTTTCTTTATGTTACATAATTCCAATCCACTCCCTACAGATTTTAGTAAGGGTAGGATAGGTGGTGTTTTTTTTTTAATTTTTTTTTTTTTTTTAATTGGTTTAGATGTTACTTGACGTCCAAGGTAAGTTTATTGACATTTCATTCATTCCAATTCCATCCCACACACCAGTTTTCCTCTGTCTCTCTTATGATCAGAACCTCAGGCTGCTTTCTGTTTTTCTGTGCTATCGATGCTTCTTGCTGAACTATACAGGTGCTGATTTTCTTTGGTGAGGTCTGTGCTCTCTAAAGGTATTAACAAGCGAAGCTTTCCCAAGTGAGGTGATTTATCCAGGTCAGTGGTGAAGTGTAAGTACATTCACTGAGCGGCCACGTCTTCACCTCACCCTGGTCTTTATTTATTTTTTTGGTAAGCTCTAAATCTGCTCCAGCAACCCCAGAAGGAAGCTCTACTAACCGGTTCTTTTGATGGAGACAGAAAGACATAACTCAGCTAGCTTGGATGTAACACAAACCAGGTCACTAGGGACGGTCACCTGTTTGTAGCCGCCTTGAGAATTGTGGCCTTCCTGTGCCCAGCCCGGTGTGTCCATGAAGTCTGTGTTCCATTTTTCCAGACAGGCTGGTGACATGTAGTAAACCAGTTTGGGCCCATGACCTGAATGCCTTTCAACATGTTATGTTGAACCATAGGAAATGTGATGATTTTTTTATCTAAAATAATGGCTACTTCACATGTGTAATCTAGTAAATAATTTAAAATTTGGGCCATCCAGTAAGGAAGGGTATACCTTTGAAGCCAAATAGCAGTAACACAGGGAGGCAACTTGCAGCCTACAGCAAGCTTTTATGTGATTCACAATATTTTAATGTTTAAAAAATTAATTGCTAGTGTTACCATATTAGGGGATCTCACACGAAAATCTGGATTTTCAGCTTTCCTGCAAAAATCAGACTCTTGCCACACTAGGTCAGCCATCTCACATAGCGACAATGGGCAGACACAGAGTAGCAGCTGTGCCCCTGCGGAGCTCACGAGTGTCCATTCACACCCTGGCCAGCTTCTGGCCCTCATGTGACCGTGTTGGCTGCAGGGGCTTTGAGGTTGGACACATGATATAAATAGAGCACATAGAGTAAGTTGGGTAAAGAGAAAGCTGGAAGAAATCATCAGCTGGACCAAAGCCATTGGTTTTGTTTACTACACGCCACCAGCCAGTACCTCCAAAGAGAAAGCCTGAGACAGCCCTGGACTATTCACTAAGAAAGGACAGGTAAGCGTATCATTAGAGTCCTTTCATGTGCTCAGGAGATGGGCTAATGCTTATTAAACTTCTGGCCTGGAGCTCCTCATTTAAGTAGGGTGTGATGACAGGACTTTCTTCCCCTGGCCACCATTCATGTCAGAGGCTAATGGAATACCTTTTGTTGTTGTTTATTTTTTAAATTCTGATATTATGGCTTACTGGACAGTGAGCCACTTTATGTCCTAACTCTAACATAAATAAATGTTTGTAGATTAATCTATATTTTTAAAAGTACCAAATGTTTATTGCTACATGGTTCGTATGGAGGGGGACTAGAAATAAAGAGAATGCTCATCAGCAGAAGGGCTGAGTAAATTGTGGTACATCAACATCATGAAATTTTATGTAGTGTTAAATCTAATCTACAAGTAGATTTTATTATGCCCATTGAGGAATCCGAGGCTTGGAGAGAAATTAGGCCCAATATTACAGAGGGAATCAGTACCAGGGTTGGATAGAATCCCTGTCTAACCTGCTTTTCAAGGGTCTTGCTAATCTAAGACTTTGGAACTCCAATGCCTACTAGAGACCCTTCAGTTGAACCTTGCCTCTTATTGCTGTCAACTTAATTAGGAGGTTTTTGCAAAATTCTGATTTGTGTGGCATTATTTACCACGGGTGACAGGGGCAGTGACTTAGAATAGACAATGAAAGGCTTTTGGATTAGTCATTTTGGGTTGCTGTAAAAAATGCCAAAGAATGAGTGCCTTAAATGATGGTTTATTTCTTACCGTTTTGGAGGCTGGGAAGTCCTGACCAAGGTGCTGGCCGATTGGGTTTCTGGTGAGAGGTCTCTTCCCTTCCCTTCTTCATTCATAAAGTGAAGGGTTGGACTTGATGGTCTTTAAGGCTCCCTGCCCCTCTGACATTGTTCTTAATCTCTCTTTAGTTGAAGAAAATCTTTGGATTCCAAGCAGGATCTCCCAAATTGTCCCATGAATGGTTAATCCCAGTCACACACTGACAGTAATCTCAGGTCATGAAGTTTCATATTTATTCTCTCTGGAGATGAGATGCTGCCAGTTGTTCTTCAGTCAGCTGTAGTTGTAAAGCAATAACAATTTTCTAGTTGTCTAGCTCTTAGTAAAGGTGTTCCCCCACCACTCCCTCCCACTTTGTAGAGTTCTTAGGTGTGTCCATATTGCGTGTGTCTGTGGAAGTTGGGGTGCTTTTTCAGCCAAGGTCTTGACTATGAGAGGTAGCCCCATTCTATATGCACTTGTTTTATCCTTTCTGGGAATTTGTTTTCTTTTTCCTGTATTTTAGTTCCCCTGATTTGAGAATGCTCTGGAATGTGGATTAAGGTTGGAAAGGTGGGGTCGGAGGGAGATTTATAACAGGTAGGGCTGAGACTGGCTTCCCATCAGCAGCTGGTTAAAGATGTTTGTTGACTTCTCTGCTGGGTACCAGACCCAGTGCTAACTAGTTCCTTGTCACTTTCTGTGCCTCTCCTTCAGCAACAATCTCCTGTTCTGGAGACCTTGCCTGGAAAATATACTTTGTTATCAGCAGGGCTCTTTGTAGTGTTTGGCACTGGTATCTGGAGCATTCTGGATGGAGCCCAGCACGCTGTGATCTGCAGGGCCAGTGAGGCCAATCCAGTGGGACTGGGAGTAGCAGCTGATGGAGCAGGCAGCGAGGTTAGGGACAGGGAGGCCTTTTTCAGCAGCCTCTGACAATAGCACTTGCTCATGGGACTGAACTCTGGAGAGAGTGAGGCTCACCCGAATCTTCCCTCTCAGTTGTGTCTCTTTTCTTCAACCATATAGGACAGTAGAAAATACTCCCTTAGCAAGGCCAGAACGAGGGAGGAAGGGAAGCGCTTGCTCTGGCCTGTGTGAAGTAGGAAACAGTCTGGAGCTTGGGGTCTGGCAGACCTGACTTAGGTCTCAGCTCAGGTACTTATCAATTGTGTGGGTAAGTTTTCTGAGTCCCAGTTTTCTCATATATAAAATGAGGCTAGTAAAAAGCATAAGGCTTGAAGGAGAATTGTCTGAGTAAAGTTCCCACTGTGCAGTGCAGGTCAGCACCTGTGGAGTTTCTCCCCCAGCGAACACAGATTGGACTTCCCAGAACAGGGTCTTGACCATGGAGACCTGGGTTTGGAGCATTAGGGTGATCTGCTTGAGTCATTGGGGCAGGGGGCCAGAGCTGATGAGGAGAAACAGGGCAGGAGAAAGGGCAGAACTTTAGCTCTACAGACAGCCATTCGGGCCCCCTTCCTTGGGGTGGGAAAGCCTTGATCTGGACCAGAAATATTCCGCCTTTCTGTCACATGTATAAGGAACGTTAATGCTGATCTCTTCCTTATTGCCAAAAGATGTTCCTACCTTTTGCAGATATTTGATGACTCATTTGGGAAATAGTACCTGAAAAAAAATTTTAAGGAAAAAGGTCTATGGTCACACCCGGCCCCTTTAGCATGGTCCTGCACAGGGCTGTTCTCATCGGCAGTCTTAGAGTGGCAGAGGATTTATGTGATTAGAATGAGATCTTCGGTATTCTTTGCAGAATTGAGATGCCTTAACCTCGAGGTCTTTTTTGCCCCTATGGAATATAAATCCGATTAGGAGCTCTTTGTGCTCTGCCACAAATCACTTCATGTCTACATTTTGCTCTTATAAAATATGAATACCGACGTGACTGGGTCCCCTAGGAGTTTGAGAGCATTAGCTAACGATCCTGAAACCTTAGGAACAGGAAATTCACGTGAATGCCGAGAGCTTTTGTAATTATACATTTGCATCGCTTTGCTTGACATCCTTGAAAGTCATGCTTTCCACATGAGAATACTCAGGTTGATTCCTGTTTTGCTAATTGTAGAGCAAGCTCAGAAGAAATAAGCTCCAAGGGTGCTCTGAGCAGATAAGTTAGCTGTCACAGCACCTCGTGGAAACCCTGAAGTAGCTCAGGCTGAAGTGGTTTGGTTTGGGCTGAAGTAGAAGAAGAGCCTGAGATTTGTATAAGGCACTGAAGTTAGAAAATATCAGGACTCGAGGGTGGTAATGGCTTCCATGCAGGGTTGCACTTAGATGCTCATGTCCCTTGTCCCTGCCTCCTGAGACCCACCACTTTCTCAGCCATTGTTCTAGGCGGCAGTAAACATGCTGTATCGAAGTGGGCTCTTTTGATGGGCTCACCTTCCTGGATTGTGAGCCTTAGCACTCTCTTTATATCCTGTAGAAAAGTCCAGTTTTTTTTCTTTTTTTCTCCCTCCAGATAATTATTTTCATACTTAAGAAATTCTTTAAAAAGATGTCAAATAGTAATGTTTTGAATACTTTGAGTAGAAGACCTTTTAAAAAAAAAAGATATTTGTGAAGGGAGTCATGAGTAGTTGCCAGACAGTGTGCCATTTGATATCTGATGTTTTCATTTTGTTTCAGGCAGTGGAGCTACTGCTGTGGTTCAGGCTGCCCTGTGCAAACCCCGGCAAGAACGTGTGGCAATAAAGCGGATCAACTTGGAGAAATGCCAGACCAGTATGGATGAACTATTAGTAAGTAAAAGTAAAGGGGATACCTGCTGGTTGCTTTTCTTAACTTACAGTGGGGGTCTGTGGAATGGGTGGGAGAAGCAGGAGAGGAGAGAGCTCAGGCAGCTTGGTGTGATTGCCTATTTTTTAAAAATTTATCTTTATTATTGAGAGTATTGCAGCTGTCCCCCCTTTATTTTCCCCCATTGATCCCCTCCTCCTCACTCCTGTCCCCTCCCCAGGCCTTCACCACACTATTGTCTTTGTCCATGGGTTATGCATATAAGTTCTTTGGTTGATCTCTTCCTGCCCTCCCCCAACTCCTTTCCTCAGAGAATCCTCAGCCTGTTGCTTGCTTCCATGTCTCTGGATCTGTTTTGTTTGTCATTTTATTTTTTTCATTAGTTTCCACAGATAAGTGAGATCATGTTATATTTGTTTTTCTCTGATTGGGTTATTTTGCTTAGCATAATACTCTTCAGTTCCATCCATGTTGTCTCAAAGGGTAAGAGGTCCTTCTTTTTTACGGCTGCATAGTATTCCATTGTGATCTCCTCTTTTGACACATACATTTCTTAGAATGCAGCCCACACCACTTTTTCCTCCCTTGATTAATTATACCATACCTTATGATTGTGTTGTAGAATGTACAACTAACTTTACTTTGACAAACAGTATTTTTCTCAGTCCTTATAATTCCTGGGTGGGAATGGTCTCAGTGTTGAAACTCTGCTTTATAAAACAAGGGAACAGACTCAATTAGGTGATCTAGGGTCGTGTCATACTGAGTGCAGGGTTGGATGGGGAGCTTCTGGCCTTCATCTAGAATTGTGACACAAATAGGAATTACGCCCCAAACAACACATTGGTCATTTTGGCTTTCATAAATTACAAAATCACCTACAAATTCCAGTTACTCAGAATACTGCATTGTAGCTTGCCTTTGGCCAATGAGAGGAGTTTATTGTTTTTGTACCTTGCAACTTGTACTTCTTATTTTAAATGAAGGACATCACATAAATAATTGGGCTTGTCAGCATGGCTGTGATGCTAGTAGCATTGGTTGGTTGAAGCAACATTTGCTTTTGGCTTAACTGACTCATTATTAAATGAACAGCTTGGCAAATGGTTTATTAGTTGCCCGGCAATCTGTGAAGGGTTTGAGAGTTTAATCTCATAAATACAGTTGTCGTTCTGCCTGCCAATTTTCTTCTTTGCCTTTTGGCCATTTATTTGAGGATAATAGAAGACTGCAGTGGAGGAGTTAACTGATTGGTTATCCCAACGCTAATCCCAGTACAAATATTAGTCCAATAGCCCCATACAAGCTACCAGCTATAATGACGGTTGGCTCCAGATGAAGAAGGCTTTTGTTTTGTTCTCCATTAGGAATGGAATGCCATTAACAAGAGCTTTTTGTCTTTACTCAGAATATAGCTTTTATTTCAGGCTTAATTACAGCACACTATAGTATAAATTAAGTACAAGGATAGGCTGTACTTTTCCAGATCTGTTTGGCCTTACATTTTAAATTAGGCTACGCAAGGCATAGATTTCACTGGGATTGAAGCATCGGATTCCCAACTAAAACTCAGATTAAAGCAAGGGCTTCCATAATTTAATGTTAGTTAAAAAAATGCATACATTAAGGCTTTTATCCTCTTCACGCTTTGCTCTTACTGAAACTATTCCTGCGTACTTGTGTTGCTTGCTGTTACCGTGACCAATAAAATTGCGCCTTTGTCATCTGACCAGTTTTCAAGGTCACTTTCCCTGAGTGGAAAAAGTGTAGAACAAACTGTGGGGAGAGTCAGGTCCTGCTTCTGCCACTAACTTGTTTTTTAACTGTAGTCAAGTTGCCTAACTGCTTTGCCCTATTTAAAAAAGAGACTCGAATGGAAGATCTCTAACATCCCTTTAGGAGCCTCAAATTCTATGGCTATACTAAGCATACATTAGTTTTTTAAAAAGTTTCCAGTGTACCTTTAAACTTCTGCACTATTTGGAAATATCCCTGAAGCATTTGCGCTTGTATTGATTGTGGTGCTCTATGGTAGGTCCCCTAGCATCCTTTTGCCACCAGCAGAATACCGTATAGAATATGGATAAGGTTTGTGTGCACAGTGTGACGGCTCTGGAACCTGCCTTCTGGGTCAGTGCTGTGGTCCCTGGTCTCTCCCAAGCCCTCATGGTTGCCCAAAGCTTCCCTGTTTTCCCTCTGCTGGCTTTTTACCAGCAGTCGGCTATGAGCGATGGTAGCTGTGTGAGGGTCCAAGTGGAGGTCATGGGAGACACTCATTCCAGGCCCTTTCCTCTGCTTCTCTGGGACCAGGAAGCCTATCAGTGTCCTTTGGAGGTCGTCACCTTTAGGTGGAGATGTCATTGTAAGGACTGGGGCTTTTGTGGGTTGTGCTTAACTCCATTAACCTGAGGATTTAGGATTTGTGAGTGTACTTATTACCAGTTAATTTATCTGTCTCATTCTTTCCCCCCCTTAGTGCTCATTTGTGTTAATATACAGGGTATCCTTGAAAAATGTATACCCACTTTGAATAATTATTAATTTCAACGGGTTAAATCTGAAAAGAAAGAAACATCAATTGAGCTATCAGCTATAAAGTGTGTATACGTTTTTTTGGGACACCCTATATATGCATAATTATCTGTTTTCTTTTAGGAAGGTATATTGTTTTATTGCTTTCATCTTTCTTTTATCTTGAGCCTTTGATCTTGATATTTCTAGAGATGGGATGGTGGTGGCTATATTACTCCAGATCCTTTTCCAGCAGAAACAAATGGGATTTATAGTGTAGGCTGTCTGATGTTGCTGGGCTTTTGTGGCGAGGCTCCTGGCACACAGGATTGTGTGGCGCAACGTTGCTGTAATCCTTTCCATTTCTAGCACTGCTGCCGCCCGCACTTTTATTATCTCTGCGGGTTCACACTTTGGCAGCGTTTGGACATCCGGTGTCCTCATAATCCTTTAATTCCATGTGTGTGTGTATTATATGCAGGTCAGTGCTCTGCATCATTTCACACTCTGTGCCATGTGTTAACTGGAAACCATTGTTCTTAAAAGAAACAATAGTCACTGGAGTCCTTATCTTATGTGAGTGTTACGTCATAGAAGTCACAGTTATCAACTGTCTGCTGGCTATTGGGACATCTGCCTCCCCCGCTGGCTGAATCTGTATCACCGCCGACCCCCGACCCGCCCCTACCGCCCTGGAACCCCAGCTCCCATAGTAAGGTGGGATTTGTGCGCACACACAGGTTAGATGTGGAGGCACGGAACAGTTTTGGACAGCTGGCCCTGAACGCCGCTTCTGTGGGGGGGGCTGGTGGTGGAGGCTATTAGTAGATTTTCCTGTCTCATAGAATTTGTTCCAGGTTTGACTGAAGAAGGATTCAAGTGATTTCATGATCTCTGAAGTGATAATTACAGTGCCAGCTTCTCTTAAAATGAAGAGAAGAATGTTAGATGAGATCATTGGTGCTAAGCAATTGGCAATTTAAATAAAGTTTATACTATTGAAATGAGTGCAGTAATATTCCTCAGAGATAGTTTGGTTTTAGATCTCATACACATTTATTAATGTATTTGGCAAATACATAAGGACTCTCCACGTAGTGTTTAGGCCCACAAAAGGATGAGCTTTGGGTGTATATATGGGAGGGCAAAAGTATATGCTCCCTCGATGTTCAATTCATTTTTACCAGCAATTGAAACACTTTAATGTTTTCCTTGGCATCGCATGAATAACATTTAGTTAATCTAAATGAATTATTTTTGTGATGCATTCTTTTAAATTTTCATATGTGTTTTGGACTTTGGCCTTTAACAATATGCTAATCTCTCTAGGTATGATGATCTTGGTGGTTAATTTTCCAGGAGCCAAGGGAATGTTACTGGTCTGTTCAATGTTCCTGACCATCCCAACCTAGATGCTTAGATAATTTCTGGGATTTGTTAATCCCATATTTGTTGTTAACCCCTTATTTGTTAATTCTACAATAGTGTAAATGACTAATTATAATTAGTTTAACACCCTTTGGGAGATATTTGTAGTTTTAGAGCAGAACTTGTTAAATCCATAATTATAAAACTTACTAGATGGTAGGAACTGAACTAGGTGAGGGGAAAACAAAGAGGGTTCCCGTTCCTTGGGGAGCCTTTGACTAGTAAATGAATAATTTCATTTTTATATTGGGTAATTGAGGGTTTTTTTGTGTGGTTTTTTTTTAGTATATATCTCTTATCTGCACTTTTCCCCTCTGTTTGCCTAGAAATGGTTTAGCAGATTGATAGATTCTCTTATGTATAGTCCATTGAGGGAGTTCTTGCTTTCCAATAGGAATTTAAGACTTGCTAAAAGGGTCTGACAGCTCTCATGCAGACTAGTATATTCTATGTGAAGATGGCCTTGAGGTTTCTTGAAAAACCTTGGTTCTCTGGTTTGTGGTCAACCTCAAAGGTTAGGGATGCTACTCCAGGGTACACTTGGCTTCCCTTTAAAATCCATTACATGGGCGAGGACTTCATCTGCTCTTTCTGAAATCATCTGTTTTTTCAGTCTTTACCACTGGGTAACAATGAATTCCATAAATGTGAATAGTCCTTTTATTTATCCTAAAAGCCACTTTTCCAACCTTCGGAGCACTTTCCTTTATTTTCCCCAGGGATTGATTAACATTTTGGGTCTTTATTGAACTTTATTTATGATTTTTAGACTTTAACCATGTCATTCTCATTTTTCTCTCTAGACTTGAGTTCTCATATTTTTAGTCTGTTTTTTTGGTACCTAGTCATAGAAAACCAAGTAGCATTTTCTCACTCTTTCTCATACATCAATGTCACCAAAACTTACAGTTTAATTCTTAGAGGCAGGCAAGCTATATGTGTAAAAGTATTGGCTCTGGGGCCAGGCAAAGTGCTTGTTTCTTAAAAAAATAAAGAAAAAGAAGTTTAGTTTAGTGATTATAAAATAATATGTAATGATCATTAAAATATTTGAGTTTGCGATGGGTGACAAATGTGAGCAAAGTCATTAAAAAAAAAACAACTACACAAAAGTGATGCATGCAGAAAATTATGATAGAGGAAGAAGAGCTCCTCAAGTCAGAGGGCCAGTGTTCTTCACTGAGATAGTGTGCTTTGGACAAATCAGTTCCACCTCTGGTCCTAGTTCATTCCATAAAGAATTCTCATCAAAGTTCTGTGACTCTGTGTAGTTCAACATTAATTATTTAATGAAATCACTTTAAAATTGATTGAACAAAAACACTAATTACTAGCAAATTATGCTCTATAACTTAGGATAGAGTCAGTCACTCCAGTATTGTGGTGTGACAATAAAAACCCACTTGCAATTCACAGACTTGAGTTTAGAGTGTGCTGTGTTTCTCCTAGGTACACAATGAAAGAGCTTCTCAGTGGAACTAGAAAAATTCTGGTATATTCCCTTCTCTTCCTGTATCATCTCTGTAAAGATATTTTATTCATCCCATCTGTAGTATTTGTAGATAAATCAAGAAATTTATTTCCTCTGAACAAAATCGCTGCCTTCTTTGCAAGGACACACGTTTCTGGACTTACATGTGCTCAGTAACAAAGAGACTCAAGACATACTCATTTTCAGAGCAAGAGAAATGGGGAAACCCTTCCAGATTGCGTACAGCTTCAGTTACATCTCTTTTTTTTATACCTCCCTTCTTGTCATCTTTGTAGACTTCTGGAAAAATGTTGCTTGGCTGACATTTGAAATCATTGAAGTTTATGGGTTGTTTTTTTTTCTTTTTGAAAAAACTCTCCTACTTAAAGTATTGGGTAATTTATGAATATTGCTTAGGTTACCCTTCATAATGATGCTGATGTTGTGGACGTATAAGCCACAACACATTTGTATTTAACGCTGTTATCCTCATTGTTTAGGGAATTCTCTCAACATTTGGAGGGTGTCGAATACATTTTAAAGTGTACTTGGTCATCTTTTGCACTGGGAAATACATATTTCATTTACTAGTATTTGCAGATTGTATCTATTTTTTTCTTTTTACATTGAGCTGCAGAATGGAAATGTGCCTAGAGGTGCGTGTTTCTCTCAGCACTTCACTGCTTAGCTTGAAAGCAGCAGTTCTCAACCTCTGCTGCTCATTAGAATCACCGGGGAGCTTTTGAAAATCTTTATTCCTAGGCTCTATCCTAAACCAATTTACATCAGCATCCCTGGGGCTGGGATCCAGGCACTAGTGCTTTTTAAAGCTCCCCGGGCGATTTCAGTGGCAGCCGAGGTTGAGAACCCCTGCTTCAGAATGAAGTGAGACATAGCATCTCCTCAGATGTAACTGCACATAATGTTGGAGCGTAGGTGTGATTTCTTAACTAAGGCTGAGAAGGGTATTTTGCCATCAATACCAGATAAAGAAGAGTTTACTTAGAATTTGCATAAGTTGTGAAAATATGATAATTTGGTTAAGTATAGTTTAATATTTTGAATTCAGAATTCATTTAAACTATTTTTTCCCCCCAGTGTGAATCTCATGGTCCTAAGGGGCAAAGGAATCTAGGCTTTAACTTTTTCCTAGTTCTTATATCTTCAAACTCTCCCTTATTTTTCTTTGTTCTGAGCCCTTTGCATAAGTATATGTTTAGGCTTCTTATTTCAAAAGGGTTTGAGGCAGTGTGCCAGGGTATGTGAAGTAGGACAAGGTGGGATAAATTAAACCCAGGGTGAGGAGATAACTAGGAAAAACAGGGGCGGGGAAAATGGAGACTCTGGAATAAAGCTAAAAATTCATGGCCCAGTGACCTATGCACACGTTGTAGCACACTCCTTGAGCCAGCAGGGCACACAGAGCAGGCTCTGTGACGTTTCTGTAGGAAAAGGTGAGCGCCACTGCCAGGATCGGTCTCTGTGCCTCTGAGACTCGGTCGGAACTTGGGACACTTGAGATTAGTGGTCAGTGTGAGGTTGTCACAGGCTCAGAAGGAACTGAGATACCGAGAGACTGACCTTTAACATTTCTATTATGTGCTAGGCATTTTGCAAGGAGTTTTATAGATCTCATTTCGCTTATGTCACAACAAACCTACGTAGGTGGCATTAGTAAGCTCTTTTTTACAGAAAAGGAAACTGAGCCTAAAAGATGCTGCATAACCTGCCCAGGTTATCAAGCTGGTCAACGGCACAGCCAAGCTTCAAAGCCAGCTGTGTCTTAGACTGTGGCCCTTCTTACACAGCCCCTGTGGGGTCACATCCTTCTTAATTACAGTTCCTGCTTGCCCTCAGTACTCTTGATAGGAAAATAATTTTTTTGACAAGGGGAGGGGAAATGAATGCCATATAGCAGTATCAGAAAATCCCTTATAAATATTTCAAGAGGCCTCTTTAAATTTTTTCAGTTCTTGTTTTTTCACAGTTTTTCCCCCTCCCAGCGCATCATATTTCCAGGACAGGATACTCTATGTTTTTTGTGTCCCCCACCAAACCTAATACACCCCACCTGAGATGCCTGTGCCATCCCTGGCTTGGCAGATTTGGCTGGGCTGGCACAGCAGCAGTGCGGGGGGCCCTCTCTGGTCTGCTTTCTGCCCACACCACTCCTCGCAGAGGGACGCTGCTGTGGCTGCCACTTCAGTTTTAGCAGATGGAAAGGCCGTTTACTTGCTACCCCGTTTTAGGCTGGCTTTCTCAGTCTTGTGGGATTTGACTTGTGATGTGTCTCAGATGAAGCTGTATGAGCAAATCTAGCTCTTTAAGCCCCAGGGAAGATTAAATACTATGTCATCACTTGGTTTGGCGCTTGGTGACATGTCTGAGTCTTATTTGACTAGGCTTCAGAGGGAGTCACTGTGTCATATTCCTTGACTGTGGCTTTGGCAGATGTGTTACCTGGGTTTGAGAGTCCTTTGAGTTCTCCCAGCTTTGACCTTGTGTTGTTTTTTCCCCCCCTCACTTTTAATTTTTTACCCTTTCCTGTAGTTGTGACATTCAAACCACTTTAATGCTACAGTCTCCCTTACTTCCAACTTTGTGTCCTATATTCCCCTCTTCAGGTCAGACTCAGTGACACTGGGCCTGCTCTCCTTCTCAGGCCTTCCTTTCACGTTCCCGACACCCAGGTGCCCCTCTGCCTGCCTTCTACTGCTTTGCCACTCAAAGACTGGTTTTTGAACCTGAAGCCTTTTAGAAATGCAGAATCTCAGGCCCACCCCAGATCTACCGGATCAGAACCTGGATTTTCACAAGGTCCCCAGGTGATCTGTGTGCATATTCAAATGTGAGAAGCACGGATCTAAATTATGCTGCTTCCACGGATTGTGTGCTAATTAAGGGAATAGAATTAGCACTCATTCATTCAATAGGAAGAATTGGATGAAAAGGTTTTTAAAAATCATATCCACTTATTCTTTGGCCAATACTTTTGTCACTTTTAGAGACAGGAAGACATGAATGTGTTTGGGACTAAATGGCTTTGCCTACCCTATGAGTGAAGTTAGGGCATTGGGACGAGCTGGATAATTTAGCTGATGGATTGTCATCAAAAAAGAATTCAGACAGCATCCATCATCACTGTTTTGAAAAGAAGTGGAGAAAGTAGGTGTGTGGAAAGACTGATCCAAGAAATATTTATATGTTTCAAAATCTAAATTATTAAAAAGTGTAAAATTGTCTTAATTAGCTTTTGCTGCTATAACAAAAATACCATAGACTGGGCGGCTTATAAACAACAGAAATTGATTTCTCACAGTTCTGGAGGGTGCGCGGCTGAGTTCAGGGGCACCTTTCAGGTTGCAGACTTCTCACTGCTTCCTCCCACGGCAGAAGGAGCGAGTGAGTTCTCTGGGGTCTCTCGTATAAGGGCACTGATCTCATTCACAGGGGGTTCGCCCTGATGATCGAGTTGTCCTCTAAGGGCCCCACCTCCTAATACCAACGACTTAAGAACTTTGGAGGGACACAAACTTTCAGGCCATAGCAAAAATAGAAACATATAAATTTTGTACCTCTCTAGAAGGCAACTACACAAAAAATTTAAATATAAACTAAAATAAGGGTTGAATGGGCAGCTAGAGCACCTAGTTCTTTCTTCTTTAAGTGTCTTTCTACCCCATTTGTGGAAATATTTTTTACCATGGGGGTTCAGTTGTAGGTCAAGGCAGAGTGACTAGTATCTTTCTCCAAGGCAAGATTCATCATGTCTCCAAGCGTTAGAGGCTCTACTGCATGGATAGGCTGTGCAGTACAGAGGATTGTATAGGAATTAGGGACATGGGGACATGGACTTCACAGCCAAGCAGTGAAGAGGAACAGTGAGGGGCACAAAAGAGGAATGTGAGGTTATGAGTGATCAGACTGATGCAAGTCCAGTCTCGGGCTTTGACCTTCCATGGGGGTGTATTAGTTAGGGGTGATATCTGTATTCCTTGCCCTTTTTTAAAAAAAACCCTCAAGGCCTTTAAATATCCAGCTGGTACTGCAAAGACCCAAAATTTTGAAGGAATAGAATTTGTTAAGTGATATCCATAGGTTATCTAAAAGAATTTCTCCCTAGGTTAATTAAAAGAGTTTTTCCCTCTTTCTTCCTTTGTTCCCCCACCCCCACCTCTCTTCCCATATACCATGCACACACAGTTTCACAGTTTGCTCACTACCTTGTCAGAGAACCTGTACTCTGGGTAGGAAATGACAAAGGCCATCTAAATGCAAAGGGCTCAGAAACGTGTTTTTCCGGACTCTGACCCAACTTTGCATCAGTGCGAAAGAATTTCTTTTCATGTGGGCATTGGTTGTCTGTTGTGCATTTTGATTAATGATTTAAAAGTCTGAAATTTGAACCCGGCCGGGTGTGGCTCAGCAGTTGAGCATCGACCTAGGATCCAGGAGATCATGGTTCGATTCCTGGTCAGGGCACATGCCCAGGTTGTGCTCCGAGTGGGGGGTGTGCAGGAGGCAGCTGATCAATGATGACTCTCTCATCATTGATGTTTCTATGTCTCTCTCCCTCTCCCTTCCTCGATTTAAAATCAATAAAGACATATTTAAAAATAAATAAATAAAAAATAAAAGTTTGAAATTGGAAAGCTAGAAAGGCATTCATTTACACTGCATGTGGAGTGGTGAGACTATAGAGTACACTGTTTTCCAGAAACCTTGTTCTCCTTCCCATGAACAGTGGAGGCATCTGCTTAAACTGGACCCTGCCTGGCGCTGCGGGCCTTCCAAGTGGGCCATGCCCACGACGAGCAGATGCTAGTGACTTGAAATAGGAATGGCCTGGGCAGTGTGCCATTCCTCCTTCAGAAGCATCTTATGGCATCAAAACCTAACACCAGAGACAGATGGAAACTGGAACTCAGGTTTCAGATCTTGTTCAAAGGACAGGAGTTGCTGAATTGAAAAGTGTCAGATTTAGAAAACCTGTCATCAGTTAAATGGGTGAGGGAAACAATGCAGGGAAAGTGTTGTTAAATAATGAAAAAAAAAGGAAAAATTAAGCGACTTTCTTAGGAGTTTATCCATGGTTAAAAGCATATATTTTAAGGTGTGTGTTTGTGTTACATGTCATGGTATTTTGGCAAAGTTATCTGATGTATAGGGTCTTAGTAATTTGAGGATGGATTAATACTGAAAATGCAGAGAGTGCAGCCCAAATTGGAATATTATCATCAGGCACTTTTAAGTTAACTCGAAGTTAACCAGATTCTCATTGTTATTGAGAATATTTATAGGATGCGTAAATACTCTTTCCTTCATCATAAATACGTAATAGCGTAAATGAGGTTTCTTTGATGACTTAGGTTATTCTTGTGGCTTTTGGACAGCACCTTAAAAGCGAGTTACACTCGTCTGATATCTTTGATTGGGGGTTATCATTTGGCTGAATCTTTATACGAGTCATCTGGCAGTAACTTAAAATGATAAACCAAAACCAGTATGAACTTGACTATTGCTGAAAAGTGTAGTTTATAGCCCATTTGTGTGATTTCAAAACTTTGCTGTTTTTATCTCTCTATAAAACCTTTTTTCTCTACAGCAGTGTTTCCTAAACGGTGACACACAAAGCATTGTTTTCCTGCACTGTTAATCTGGATCCAACTATGACAGTCCATCTACTGCAGGACTTCTCAGAGCCTTTGACAGTACTAACATTCCTTGTGACTCTTTTAGAATGAGATTTAGTATCTGATGTTTCCCAAGCCTATTTCACTTTACCAGTCCCCTTCCACCCCTTCATTTCCTTGATGGGATATCTACCATAGAAGATAGTTTGGGAAATGGTACTCTAGCATTTTCTTACGTATTTTCTCATTTATCATCGCAGCAGTCGTTAGAGCAGTTTTGTTGTCCCTTTTTAGATGAGGGAGGAGCTAAGATATGCACCAGAGTTCAGGCTGGCACTGGGACCCATGTCTCCTTATAGCTTACCCAGTCTTTTATCTGCCTCTGGAGGCCTCCAGTTCAGGCCGGAGGCACTTAATCATGTATGGCAGGGGTCTGTGCTGGCAGAGGGGGGTCATCTGGGCGATATGGTGACCTGAGCTCCCTCTGTCCTATGGCTGGTCCACAGGGCTATGGTCTCCTGTAGGGGCCTTTCTAATTCTAGCATGTTGATAATGAGGGTAAGAGGGTTAGTTTTGATGTAGCTTCTTTGAAGTAAAGATTTAGGTAGCCCCCCTCACCCCACCCCACCCCACCCCACCCCACCCTACCCCACCCCACGTATGCTTTTAAGTAGGAAGTTAGCCAGATGCTCAGCTGTGGTTCACCTGTGTTTTGCTTCCCAATTTCCACCCCATGGTACTACTGTGTCATGTTTTGCTTTTTTTTAATAGAAAGAAATTCAAGCCATGAGTCAGTGCAGCCACCCCAACGTAGTGACCTATTACACCTCTTTTGTGGTAAAAGATGAACTTTGGCTGGTCATGAAATTACTAAGTGGAGGTAAGTGGATTTTGTCATTGTTTGTTTTCCTTCTGTACAAGCCAGCATATTAAATAAGATTTCAGATTTGATCCCCTTATTCCTATATATAAAACTTTTGCATGGTTTATTATTTGCTTAGAGAATAAAGTCGAATTCAGCTTAACTTCTAGAGTATATGTCCCCTTCTACCCCAGTCTTGGCAGTGTAGGTTAGACTCCCTGAACACCGTCTGCACCTGATGTCTCTGTGCCCGCACCTGCACTGCTCCTCAGTTTTGGATCTGCCCTTCCCTCTCCATGCCTTCAAGTCCTAAAAGGTTACCTCCTCTCTGCAGCTATCCTGTACTGTCTTCAGAAAAGTGAACCAGTCCTTCCTCTTTAAACCCTTCGTGTTTAACATTATTCAGGTCCTTAACACATTGCAATGTAATGAATTATTTCAGTGCTGTGGCGATGGAAATGTTGTACAGCTGTGCTATCCAGTTTCTGCTAGTTACTTGTAGCTCTTGAGCACTTGACATGTGGCTAGTGTTACTGAAGGACTGAATTTCTGTTGTTTTAATTAGATAACTTATATTTAGATAACTCAGGTGGCTAGTGGCTACAGTGTTGGACAGTGTAGATTTAGATTGTGGATTCATGAAGAAAGCACGATCGAATGCACTTCAAATTCATTGAACCTGGTATCTGGTGTGTTCTCAGTAAATGCTGCCTCCATTGAAATGGAGAGAGACTTTCTGTGTGCTAAGTTATTTGCATGCGTGTTGATCAGAAGCAGCACTATTTTCATCACGTGTTTGCACTTGGGCAAAAAGTAACTTTCCTTCACTAGCCTCAGACCACTGAAGTTATAAAAACCACATACAATATAATTGATAAGGCACTTTTGCATTCCTGTATTTTATTTCTTTTAACCTTTTAGCATCACTAATTGATAGGGAATGATGATGATAGCCTGTTAACTTTGTAAAACACCTACTCTGTGGCTAGATCCTGTTCAAGGCAATTTACTTTCCTTATTTCATCTAATGTGAGCAATATCCTTGAAAGGCAGATGTCACCATCCCTGTTTTTCAGAAAATATGCCAAAGCTTGGGAGAGTTAAGCAGCTTGCCCAAGGTCACACGCAGCAATTGCTGGTGCTAGCACTTGTGATTGTAGGACCTGTTGACTGAAAAGCAACACTGGATATACTAGCACCTTTACTTTCCAGACCTGAAAATGGAAGCATAGAAAGTGCGTTAATTCCTTCATAACATCCCACATACCCCTTCTCTAGTGTGTCCTCCCTCCAGGGCGCCACTCGCTGTCGATCTTCCTGAGACATGAAGTGCGCTTTAGGAGCAGAGGAGAACTTTCTGTGGTGCCTGGACGGCGCCCAAGCTGGTGTAGCAGGACGTATACTGTAGAGCCTGTTTTCATCTGCGGACCCATTGCCAGCTAAGGCTGAACCAGGGAGGCATTTTAATTTATTTTTTTTTAAAGGAAGTATCTTGGATCAAGCAGAGGCCCAGAAATGAGATGACGAATGCGTTGTAATTGCCTCGGGTCCGCGTGTGTAGGTCTCAGTAGGGAGCCTGGCAGCTCTTAGTTCAGTTCTGTTCCCAGTCTTGTCAGTCCTATTCGTCATTGTTTCCTTGAGCGCCTACTTGGTTTTTAATTAAAAAGCAAAAGCAAAAAGCAAAAGGAAGCCTGTTGGAGCCAGACCACAGAGTCAAGTGTCAGGCCTGCTTGGTTCTTGGGTGGATGGCGCAGTTTCAGTGAGAGGATCTTAACCTAGTCTCTTCTTGTGGGGCCCACCAGCTGTGAGGAAGCCAGGAACTCTGGGAGCCTGGGAGCCTGGATAGCCCCACATGCTCTGTTCAAACTGAGGGCTTTACTTCCTCTCTCTGTTTTTATCCCAATAACCTTTTATAAGCCTGAGGATCTCCCCTGTCCACTTTCTTGAGGACTTAATATAAATTTCATTGTCTTTTTAAGAGAGTATAATTTAATTTCCTGGGCCTTAGTGGGTAAGAGGAACAGGTTTTAACCAGGTTTCCCCAAGGAGGGGAGTGTGGGCAGAAGTGGACGCTTGCTCGGTTTTCTTTCCACAGGCCAGACTGCACGCCTAGTATGGTATATCCTTATAAGGTAAAAAAAAATGGCTTTGGAAGTATAATTTTCTGAATGATCCATAGATCCAAGAGTCAACGAATAAACAGATGTTTCTTTTCTCTCTGAGGCAGAAAATGTGCATTTGTTTTCTTCTACAATATTTTATCACATTAAGTCTCTTAACGAGGGGTGGGTGGTTAGCCTGGTGTAGGAGCAAGCGCTGGAGAAGCTCAGTCCTCCTCGTTAATCATTGAGAGCCTAGAGCCAGATTCAGGTCCTGAGGTAATCCATTGGTTAATTCCTCAGAAATGTTGAACCCCAGGTAATTACGGCGTTTAAAATGACCCAGAGGTTTGGAATATTAATTACTATGTGTTGAAACATGGATTTACAGTGCCAAGGATACCGATCTGTTTGTCATGTATTCATTTCTTTATTATAAAAGTCACGCATCAAGCAAGTAAAAGTAAAGATTGCCTAGCGTCATGGAAAGGAGCCTTCTGGTTGTCAGCAGGGCCTAGAGGCAGGATAATATTCCTCTTTTCTCCCTTTTCACCTGTGTTTCAGACTTTGCAGAAGAACTGTGCTGCTCACTCTGGGAAGCTCACTGCTGCTTCTCTCCTGGCCTCCTGGTCCTTTCTTTTTCAGCTCAGACATCTTGAACTCTCTTTTGAGTCTGTAACCAATTGTATGTCTAGGGAAAAAGGGGTTCACTGGGAAATGGCCCTGAATAGTCTTCCGGTTCCTGACCCAGAATCCTCATTTTCTTCAACTGAAAGTGAGCCTGCAAACTTGGGTTTAGTGTGTCTGGTTGTGGGCTGCCATGTGAGTGTGTGTGTGCCTTGGGAGTATTTGTGTTAAGTAAACAAAAAACATATTTTTATGTTCTTATTTAGTGTTCTAAATAGGAATCCCCATTTTGGAAAGGTAATGAAGATGCTTACCCAGTTTTTTCATGTCTTCTGTCTGTCCACTTAGGTTCAATGTTGGATATCATAAAATACATCGTCAACCGAGGTGAACATAAGAACGGGGTTCTGGAAGAGGCAATAATAGCAACAATTCTTAAAGAGGTTCTGGAAGGCTTAGACTATCTACACAGAAATGGTCAGATTCACAGGTATGGCCTCTGCAGAGATGTTCAAATTCAGCTATATCTTTAGTCCTAGTTAGTAAAGAATCTTAAGGAAAGACATATTGCAGGTGGGTAGGTGTGGCATTATTTCTAACTTAGGCTAAATAGATGGGGGGAAAAGTACTTAGGAAAGAAATAAGAAAGTAAATTTTATGAACTATATTGGTGTCCTCAGAATTGGTTTATCTGCTTTCACTGAAGTAAGAACAGAATATAAAGACTACTGAGTGGACTCATTATAAAACATGAGTTAACATGCAGCTCTTGAGGTATGCTCATTTGCATTGGATATCATTTTTGACTTTCTTATACAGGCAAGACTATTTCAGACATTGTAATATGTTAATTATTTTTGACATGATGGAGAGGGAGGGAAGGAGAAGGCACTGATTTTATCTGCTTTGTGACATAAAATGCCAATTTAGATAGCCAAACAGCATAGAATGTGAGGGCCTGGTGTTTTGGATGGGTTAGCGTTACTTGGGCTCTTAGGAATAGTTGCAAATAAATAACCACCTACCAATAATAGTAATATTTTAATTTAACCTATCCCAAACTATAAGTGAGCAATTTACATTCTTTCAATAATTAGAGAAAATATTACTTTAGAACTCAAACTTATCGATTGTCATTTTTTTAAGTGTTAAGACTACTCAGCACACTTCTGTAAGTAGTGTTCATAATCAGTCTCTCCCCAGAGGAGAGACTGATCAAATCAATTTTTTAAGAGGCTGATAGAATTTAGAATTACACCACAGACAAATTTGAGCAGAAATAGAACAGCTTTACATAGGCTGGGCTTCAATTCTTGATAAAACAGTAGTATTGTGAATATATGGACAGTCTCTAACATAAAATAATCTACTCACTATTGATTTAATTAAACCTGGATAATGATTTAATTAAACCTGGATAATGATTTCACATGACATGTTTGTTACTAAAATCCTAACCATACTCTAGGAGCAAACTATAAAATCCCATGTTTCTTGTAATTCTTGAAATCCATGATATAATTTTAGTGTTCATAAAATAATGCCAAATAGCTGCATTCTGTGATTGGCTTTAAAATCTCCCTGAGTGAGTTAATGCAATATAATATCGGTACTGTACAATTCATTCTCTTTTTTTTTTTCCTAATAGGGATTTGAAAGCTGGTAATATTCTTCTGGGTGAGGATGGTTCAGTACAAATAGCAGGTAAAGCTGATAAAGATAAAAAAAAATCTTTACTTGTTTACAGAAGTGTTACATCTTCAAGGAATATAGAATTGTCCCTGAGAAATGAGTAACTGCACGCAGTCCATTTTAAGAATGTATTTGGGCTGCCTTATTATAGACTGTTTGGTTCTTAGGCGTAACACGTTTTCCTGTTGTTCTGAAAAACCTTTGTTAGATCATCCTAGAAATGTTATTTTAGAAGTATAGCCCTTTGATAAAGAACAGTTTTACTTTTAATTTTATTATATTTTTCACCTTTTAGATTGAACATTGGTGATATTTATATAACTGCAAGAAAAGCCCTTTGAGAGTTTTTCGAGGAGTTTGAAAGTTTAAAACATTGTACACATTAACTTAAGCTTTTATTTCTGAAGAGGTGGCTGAAAGACTTGTGAACTCTTAAAATCTAGGACTTATTTTCTCTTAAATCTGACCCTGCCTGGCTGTTCTCAACAGTGGTTTGGCACGTGGACAAGTAAGCGTCTACTGAGTGAATGCATCAGGGAGCCCCTTCTATGTATAGAACCTCTCATTTTGCTATTGCCCCTCGATGACCTGAGTGGCCTGAGGTAAAATGCAGCCATATCCATGTTGACTCTTGTTTTACCCTATGTCCATGGAGGTCTGTCTCAACTAATCCCCTCAGCTATGAGTGCTTTTGGCATTTTTGGCTGGACAGTCCTTCCCTGTAATAGACTGTCCCTGTCATTGAAGGGTGCTCAGCCTTCTGGCTCCAGGCATTAAATATTAATAGCAACATCCTTGGTGACAAACATGGGCCTAACTCATCTGTTGTTGAAGAGTGTTGAAGTTTGCCCCAAATGTCGAATCAGCATAATCTGCTTTTTGAGTTAGAGGGGAAGAGCCCTGTTTTCTCTTAGCATAAGTTTAGGGTCTTCACATGAATTTAGTTATTAAACCAAAGTTAGTTGCAGTCCTTGGTCCCCGTCTTGTTTCTAGATGAATCGGAGGGTTTAGAGTTATTACTAGAAATGCAAGCGTTTCAGCACAAGGTACACACACACACCCCTAACGCAAGGGTGAGCCTTGAGTCATCTCTTTGATTTGTCTTCTACTCCTCTCTGCTTAGTGTCTAACTTTTATAGCGTGCTGAGTTTTAAACCATGTAAAGTGTGACCCAGTAAAACAAATGAAAGGAAATGAGCCAGTAAACTTAACGAACTCTCAATAGTGAAAGCCATTTTCAAACTTCTTATTGTGAAAATTTTCAAGCATAGCCCAAAGTAGAGAGAAAATTGGAAGAACCCTCTTGTACCTATCACCTGGCTTTAATAATTGTCAGTCGCTGGCCATTCTTGACTCTTCCATCTTCTCCCTCCTTACTTCAGTGGCTCTTATTATTAATGCTGAATTTTGTTCTTGAGGCATCCAAGTTGTCCTCATTCTAAAGAGTGGCCCCTATTCCACAGGCCTAGGGGCAGTTTGAAAAAAAAACCAAAAACTTCAACTAAACAAATAACAACTGAAAAAATGTGTGGACAAAAGCTTCCAACCATCCAGCACCAGAGTAGTCCAGCTGTGAAGAGTACACGCTCTGGGATCATCGGGCTTGGCTGAAATTCCCAGGTCATCACTCAAGCTCTGTGACCTTGGTCGAGTTACCAGACCTCTTTAAGACTCAGTTTCCTTCAAGCGGAATACAAATATAACCCACCTCATCATTTCTGTGTGAAATCAAATGAGGGCTCTTTATATCCAATGACCTCAGCAGTGGCTAGCATCCATATAACAGGCATGCGGTAAACATCAACAGCCATTGCTTGACTGCGGCCGTTGCTGGTACTTCTAGTACCGTTACTACTGTGACTACTGTTGGTACAGCCAACAGGACCACACTGCCTCCCTCGCACGGCCTGGAGATCATAGGCACCTCAGGTTTGTCCTGTGAGAGGTTCAGCTCTGAGGGGCTTTACGAGTTCTAAAAGGTCATGCTTGCTAATTATGGAAGTGAGAAGTTAACGTCATTCATCTTGCTCTAAGCTGATAAGGAAGTCCAGCTAACTTTACTTTCTCTGTTTTGTGATAAAATGATCATTTCACACTAAGAGGATCAAAATAGCAGAGAACTGCCTTTGACATGGAGGCGGGTCAACCTCTGCCTCTTTCTGCCGTTTGGTATCCCGCCAGTCGCCTCCTCCCACTGTCCTGTTGGATTAACGACCTGAGCTCCTTCCCCGCCTTCTGGAGCACAGTGTCTTTGTCTTTTTCTCAGGATCCCCTGTGGTAAGATTTCCTGACCTTCTCTCCCTCTCAGGCCTCTGGCTTTTCCCGTGTCGTGGCTGGTAGTGGTGAGTGTAACCAGTAAGCACTGTGCGCTGCGGGGCTGCTGTGCTCCGGGGCGCGTGCAGACGGCCAGCGCCCGGGTGGCTCTGAGGATTAATGAATCAGTGTAAAGTGTTCAGGACGGTGCCTGGCTCCTAGGAAGGACTTTGTGGACAGCCACACTGGCTTTCCTTCATACCCTTTCTGTGTCTGTTACCTCTTATTTGTGTAATAAAGAACATGAACTGGAATGGCCATCCCCAGGTGCATCATGGTGGGTGAAAAGGCATTTAAATTGCAGCTCTAGAGCCATAACTTTAGAGAATTCACATTTAATTTTCTCCATAGTCTCTGACCTGAGCGCAACATCGAATTCATACAGTGTTTAAAATTATTTTTTTTGTTTTAACTGTAAGATTATTGCTTCAAAAACGTTTGAAATGTTTCCTTGGACCAGGTAGATACTGCTGCTATCCTCATTTTATAGGAGTTGGACTGTTTGGTCAGGCAGTTAGTCACAGAACAAAAGTTGGACCTGGTGTCTCTGGATCTTTTGCTGGCATCTGTGTCTGATGGGTGACGTGGGGGCGTTGAGAGTAGAGACTCACAATGACAGCAGAGCAGGCAGGGCTGTACCTATTATATTTGAGCAGATAGCACATTGCTTTCACTCAGACTGTGTGTGCCCTCTTCCCTCTATATCTTTCTGCTCTTTAGGCCTGGTATTTCAAAATAAAAGTTAAGCAGGGGAGAAGTTTGTATTTATTATGTTGAACATAGTGTTTGTTTGCCTTGAGAGCATTATTATGAGCATTATATTAAAAAGTAGTTTTGCTATTTCAATAGAAATCAGAATTTTTACCTTTTTAAAATCTCCCCTTCTACTTGTGGACATACAGGGTATTCCCTAAAAATGTACACATACTTTAATAGCTGATTCTATTACATTTTGAAAATGAAATGTATTTTAATAAACACTGCCTTTATAATCATTCGAAGTGTGTGTACTTTTTGGGGACACCCTATTTATTTCCTTTCTCAGAACTTTTGGTTAAGAAAGGGAACATTAAGGGCCCTGGTTCCAACCATGAAAAACTCCCACCTTATTATGAAGCCAACATGTGAGAATAAGGCTAATACTTGGTTCTGTTTCCAGTGGTACAAACTCATGGGAATAATGTACATTTTTATTGACTGTGGATATAAAATCAGAAACTAATGTATACTGAGTTCTTTCTGTGTGCCAGGCCAGGTGCCAAGTGCCAGGCCAGGTGCCAAGTGCCAACCCTTTGTGACTTATTCAGTTCTCACCACAGCCCCATGGGGAAGTGCTGTTTTTACGCCCACTTTACAGACTAGAAGCTAAGATTCAGAGGGGAAGGTAGTTGCCCAGGGCACACGTAGAACAAGTGGTGGAGTCAGGCTCCAGATTTGGGCTGTCTGGACCCAGAGCCTGTACCCACGCCTGTGGGACTTCCAGGCAGAGAGACCCAATTCTGGATGGAAATGATTTCAGTCTGAGGTGGAAGACCAACCAATATCAATCTCTAACTCTTGTACATCTCTGCATAGATTGATTTTATTTGGGGCTAGGAAACACATTCAGCACCTTCCCTCCCCCCTTTGAGACACAGCATCATTTGTAAGGTTTTAGGAGAAGTAATCATCTTAGGCTTCATTTGGTGCAGAATTAAGCAAGGTGGTGACACCGCACTCTTCAGACTGGAAAACGTCAGGTTGATATAGTGCATGGAAACCCGAGGACTGTCTTCACAGGGTTTAAAAGAAAATGCTTTATTTCTTATTTCTTCTGTGTTCGGACAACCTGTCTGTCTGTATGATTTTCTGATAATGAACTTGGATAGGATGCCTCCGTAAGTTTAATCATTTTTGTTGTAATACGTGATAGAAGGAGTGGCTCTTTGAAAGTCATGCTCTTCCCACGGCCCAGCATTTTATTTTCCAGTTTGATGCTCTGTCATATTGTCAGGAAGAGCTTAGTGCTTTGTCTGGCAAGTGACTCAGCCTGCTTGTCCGGAATTAATGAGAAAGGCTATTCTAAGCCAACAGAAATTCATATGAAACAGGTACCTTCGGGGTGGTCACTACAGAGATATTTATCTTAGGAGTCTTTGAAATAGTGACCACTCTTTATGTACTATAAAAATGTTGCTTTCACAACATTTCTTTTCTAAAGAACTTTCTAGAAGCATACTACTGCATTATATAAGGTAGTACTCACGCTCATTTTCACTTACTTCTGCCTTTTAGGTGTGTATGTGTATGTGTGAGTCCGAGTTTCCCTAACAGAAACCAAATTTGGGACTGAGCTAAGGCAGCCAGAGCTTGAGAAAGTTATCACCACATCCATTTCAGTGTATCCGAGACCATCCAGGCTTTTCACTGTCCAGGCACATTGGTATGACTTGGTTTCCTGGGAGGGAGACGATATCCTTAGTCAGCCTTTGAATACATTTTGGGCTTTAGTCTGTGTCTAACCCTGTGACTAAAGCTTCTGCCAGGAAAACATGCAACTAGACTTAACTTGCTTCCAGCACTCAGATACTGTTCTCCAGGGACCAGAGGCAGGTGTGCAGGGTGGTGGAGTTTTTAGGCCGTTTGCTGTTAGGCTATTTGGTTGCCCTTCCATGTTCTTTGGCTCCAGTGAAGTGCATTTTGATGGGGGGGAGGGTGTTTGTTGAGGGAAAATAGAGTATTTCTTGTGTTGTAGGGAAAACAGGCTGCTGCTTCAAGCAGGTAGTGGGGTTCCTTGTATGCATTCTGGTTAGTGTCAGAAAGCTCCAAAAGCTCCTGAGTCATCCAGATCAGGGAATGATGATGTCACTGGATTTAGGAGTGTGTGGGTTCTGACACCAGACTGCTCTGTGGCTCATGTCCTTGGCACAGCTCCTTCTCACCCTGTAAGCAAGATATTTAACCTCTCGGCACCTCAGTTTCCACATCTGTGCAATGGGAGAATGCTAGAGGGTTAAAGGAGTTAACACACATTCCATTTTAGAATTAGGTCGGTTTGCTTTTGTATTGAAATAGGGATGGTGCCCTTTAATTATTTACGCTGCTGTAACATCAAAAGGAGGTGGTTAGGGAGGCCAGGCTGTAAGCACCCCAGCGGATCTCCGGCCGTATCATTCTGCTCTGCCTCCTCCTTTAGCCCTTCGATTTCCTTAATATCACCAGAGTGAAAAATCTACCATGACAGTCTGACCACACAGTTCCCTGGCATAAAGTTAAAAACTGTTGCTGATCAAGTAAAGCTCCAGCTCCTCGAGATGGCACATGAAGGCCCCGCCTGTTTTTCCCGTCTCCTGCACCGTGCTTTCTGCCTCACTTCTTCCAGATCCCCCTTCTTTACCTGTCTCACTTCTCCTTCATGGCCCAGTGCAGGGTGTTCTCTCTTTGAGAAGCCTTTTCTCACCCTTTCTCTACCGCCCCCACCCTGTAGTACGGTGCTCACTACGTCAAGCACCGTCCAGCCAGATGGCCTCTGACACGGCAGTGCACTTGGGTCTCTACTGTCCCCCTCTTCCCTATGGATCATTTATTTACCAGTGGTAGACACTCCATGGTGTTCATCTCAGCACCCCCAGCAGTGCCTGACACATGGCAGGCCCTCCCAAACTTTTGGTTAATGTGACCTGAACACCCTGTCTCGGCCGGCTGTGCAAGCACACGCGCCTGGCGGTGGTAGAAGGGGCGTGTGTAAGTCACCACTGAAAGCTCAAACAAGTCAGACTATATCAGCTTAACAGACTGGGAGGCGGGCGCATTTAAAATACTTAGGTATGTTTGCTAGTGCATAGTTTTAAGGCTGAAAGTAGTTTTATAACGAACACTTTTCAGCTCTGATTTTAGGCAAGCTCTGTCTTAGCTGGCTGACAGTGAAATGACTAGTAACGTCAAGGAAGAGTGAAACAGAGCACACGAGTTAAGGGGCACTGGGTACACTCAGAAAGCAGAGGACACCACGTGCAAGTCAAAACCTTTGGGGGCTATAAAATGCTTTATAGTCAACCACAATATATGGTTTGAATTTCAGGAAGTTTATAATTGTGTGAATTATGGTTTAACTAACTTGCCAAAATTCTGTCTCTCTTTTAAAATAAGGGCAGCAAATTAATATGGCCCCCTGAATTTGGGAATCTTGGTAAATGGTAACCTCTGTGAAACGTTTAGCAGGAACTGAGAATGCAATCGATTGTAGAAACTTAGTTTTCCATCCCAGCTGTACACCATCCGTGAGAAATACTTGGGGAGATTTGGAGCAGCTTCCCATCCTGTAACAGCTGCTGCAGTTGTTTGAGCAGCAGCTTTAGGAAGTCTTACTGGGTGGACCCGCCGGGGGAGAAGCACTTCGCGCGCTCTCCTGCTGGAAGCTTTCCGCAGCTGTGCACATGGAGCTGCACGGGGGACAGGCCTGCGCTTCAAGGAAGAGCGTCCAAGAGCGTGAGGCAGATGGCCTTAGCCTGCCTTCTGCCCCCTTTCTCCCTCCTTCCTCCCTCTCCCTTCCTTCTTCTGTTGTGTCTTAAAGGGCCTTCTGTGTCATTATTAAATTTTATATACTACCATAGCTGTTAAGGTCTGGGAAAAACAAGAGTTTTTAGACTGAGAACAGAGCAATACAAATCAGTTCTCTGCTGGGTCTTTTTTTTTCTCCCTTCTATTTCCTGGTGACAAGGTGAAAATTAGGTGTTTGAGTTCAATACATCTTAAGTGGTTAGCTGACAGATATTTATTGAGCATTTACTATGTTCTAGGCACAGCCCTCTGAGCTGATGTGGTGGTAAGCAATGGAGACATTGTTATCTACTCTCGTGGAGTTTGCAGTTCAGGTGAAACAGACATTAAACAGTTAGCTAGAGAATTTAATTTCAAAAATTTGTAAGTGGAGAGAAATGAATGCACTTGAGTAATCTAGGTGAACCACAGTAGGTCTGTCTAGTTTAGTAGGTTGTCCTGGGGATAAATCTTAAATATGTCTCGTAACTGTGAATGATTTAGGAATAGGTGTTTTTGACTAATAACATCTTATAAGTTATTGCATGTATCATAAGTAGATTAGAGGTTTTTTTGAGGGAATTTAAACAGAGTTAACATGTATTTATACTCTATGGAATATGGTTTAACACTTGATTTTATAGAGTACACTTTAGGATACCAGTATCCAAGGACTACCTAGCCCCTGAGTTACCAACTTACTCTGTGCCCTCTGCCAAGTTCTTTGCTGGCCATGTATCACCTGTAAAATGATGTTCTTGGATTCTCAAGTTTTCTTTCAACTCTGCAGATTGTATAACTGCCAAAGAGGAGAACTCTGGAACCCCAGACCCCCAACAAACGGCCGTTCCCACAGCCTTCCATACTTTTAGTGGCAGCTCCATCCTTCTCTTGAACAGACCAGAACTGTGGTATTCCTCGACACTTCTCTTTCTCTTATACCCTGTGTCCTGTCCAGTTTGTCAGCAAATCCACTTTGACAGCACCTCCCCTGCTGCCACCCTGGTCCAAGCCACCATCAGCTCCTGCCTGGGTTAATACGGTCGCCTCCTAAGAGGTGCTCTTCCGCTCTTCCCTCTGTACTTAGTTCTCTACATGGCATCCAGAATGATGCTGTTAAGTAAGTTAAAAGCTTGTCTCATGCCTTTACTCAAAGCCCTCTAATGTCTTCCCTTCTCAGAGCGAAGTCAAAATCCTTATGGTGGCCTACGGGGCCTTACAAGACCTGGCTGCTCCTTATCTTGACCTCATTTCCTGCTTCTTCCTCTCCCTCATGCCAGTCCTGTCAAACTGGCCTCCTTGCCATGCATGCTTTTGCCTCAAGACCTTTGCACTGGCTGCTCTCTCTATCAGTACCTCCTTCAGATTCTCGGCTCACATGTCCCATCAGTGAGGTTTCCATGGCCATCCTATGGCAAATTGCAGGTCGCCTACCCTGCTGTTTATCCTCTGATCTATTAGTGGTTCTCAAAGTGTGATTCTAGACCAGCAGCGTCACCATCACCTTGGAAACGTGATAAAAGTGCAAATTCTTGTGCTTTTTCACTCCCCGTTCTGCTGAATCAGAAACTCTGGAGGTAGGGTCCAACAATCTGTATTTTA
Organism: Miniopterus natalensis; assembly: GCF_054644295.1. Classification (NCBI taxonomy): domain Eukaryota; kingdom Metazoa; phylum Chordata; class Mammalia; order Chiroptera; family Miniopteridae; genus Miniopterus; species Miniopterus natalensis. The sequence continues at coordinate 43,817,653 of NC_142088.1, forward strand.
AGAGCCCTGTAAAGATTCTGATGCACAGTAAGTCCAAAAACTAGTGCAGCGTAATAATTTTGTTTATTATCTGTATTTACCTCTCCACCTCACCCCCACCTCAATTTAAAGTTCCTCTCCATGAAGGTTGGGGTTTCTGCTCTATAGTCCCAGTGTTTAAAACTGGCAGTGACACAGTAAAGAGCTCAGTAAATAGTTATTGAATGAATTACTGAACATATGATTATTTAGATTAAAAGAATACTGAGTAATGTGTGATCTTCATATTTTAGTGACTTTTCAGTGTTAGAAGTTTTAGATGTATGGTTTTCTTTGTCACAGATTTTAAAAAATTCCAGATTCTTTGAAGATTTTTTGAAGCCCAAACTAGTCCTTTGCAAAACTATGTGGAAATGATGTAAATTGTTGCTTTAAATACTTGTGGCAACTGGGATTGTGCTATTTTAATCATCTCCCATAGGGACCATCTCTTCAAATTGTACAGATGGGTTACTCTTGTTTATTGGAAGAGTCTAATAGTAGAGCTAGTTGAGTGGAGATTTGTATGAAAAAGACCACCTGCAGGTACATGAATATTGCATTGGGTATTTAAACTTATTAATATTTGATCTAAGTTACTTATGCCTGTCTTTGTGGATATGGCCCGCCAGGAGCCCCCATTGACTACCGAGCATGGGTTTGGTTTGGGAAATGATGATACCTGTATAATATACTCATCTAGTGCTCTCTTAGAGCAGCTCTGTCAGTTCAGCTGAGTAGTTCTTACAGATGAGGTGACTGAGGGCTGAGCGACTGAGGACTCCTTTAAGGTCATTCTGAAGATTGTAAAAGCAGATCACTCTCAGATCTCCTGGTGTCACTTTCAGTCCTTGGCTCACTTCCTTGCCCTTAACTGCCTCCCCACCCCCATCCCCCTCTTGCTTTTTAACTCTATGCCTTTTGACATTTCAGCTGCCCTAGGGCTGATTTTTTTTAGCTATAAAATAAGGAAGGTTGACAAGACTTTCTCCAAGGACCTATCTTGCATCAAAATGTTCTGAGTATCCCTTTATTAGCCTTAGTCAGGAATTGAAAGCATTCTAATCAGAGGATGTGAGGGGAGAGGAAGCCAAGTGTCTGCCCTTTGGCTACTTTCATCAGAGCGTCTTTTAAAATATCCCTCCTGCCTCCCACTGGGGAGCCAGGGAATAATGGATTTGTGATCATCTGTGGTTTTCCTTTATTCATTTTAATTATCATGTTTGATAGAAAGTTTACCACTAGTAAGTGCTTGGTCAAGTCTGTTGTTGGGCTTGAGAAAGCTGGCTCTTGCCTGGCACCTGCAGCACAGCTGGCCTGGGATTACTGCTCCCTCCCCTATGGCCCTCTGTGGTTCTCTGTGGCCCTCTATGGCCCTCTTCCCTTCTGCTGCTGCCCGCCGTGTGGTGTCTGGCTCCGTGTCGCAGCAGAAATCCACCTGCTCTGAGGAAGGGTTCTGTGGCTCTTACATAGATGGACAGATTACGTGCAGTTTGCTATTATCTTAAACTAGTGTTCTCCCTTACACCGTGTCTAATGGTCTGTATTAGTCAACTGAACCGTGAGCCAATTGTGAATTGACATTAACCACCACTTCTTATTCTATCTCTTTGTCCTTTTAAGCTTGTGTTGTCTTGATTGTGAGAAGGTTGAGGAGTTGGGGAGGGAGTGGCAGCTTGGATAGCCTTGGTGTTTTCACCAAGAACCATCGTGTTTTATTTTTCTTGTAATTTGTCTGTGTCATTGTGAATTGATGTTGATTTCATGTATAAAGTGAAAGCAAGTGCTAAGAACTCCTTCCTTATAAGTAAAAGAGTAGCACATTTAAAGGAATTTCATGTGAGACACCAGTCATGGGAAGGTTTGCTTCTTTTGTTTCTTTTAGTTTGAAAGATGAAACTCTACCTTTAGGGAATAAAAAGATGATGCCTTCTGATTTCTTTCCTTCTTTGCTGTCAGAAAAGTCTGTGAAATTGTCATGCTCTGATGTTTCAAAGAAGGTCAGGACTGCCTCTCTCTCATTCATAGATGGGAAACATGGATTTGTCCAGAGCAGCTGAGAAGTAACTGTCTAGGTCCCAGACTCTGGAAAGAGATCAGATTGTGTCTTCTGACTGTGAATGCCTTGGGCCCCATGCCTGGGGTGGGTGGGGGCTGCAGTCTATAGAACCCAACCAGGTCATTGAGCACCATTACTTGCAAGAAGGAATAAATGGAATTGAAAATCAGGAGTTTTATGGGAGGAAAGCAGATTGGGTGGAGACTAAGGGTTTCAGAAAACTCTCTTTGGTTCTGTCTGGTCCCTCTTGGGGTCTTTCCCTCCCGAGCAGGACAGGTGGTGTGTCCCAATCCATAGTGAAGGAGGGGTGTAAGTAATTGATGTCTAGCAGTAGATAAGGTGCCTAAATATTTATTATTGGCTTGCGTAGCAGATGAACAGATTCAGTGTTATCACTTCAATAATATAATGAGGTCACCTGAACACAGTTGTATTTCAGAGGTTCTCATGAGTGGAAGAGAAAGGAGTAGTGTTACAAACATCTGTGCTCAGAATGACGCTTACCTGCAGCTTTTCTCCTCTGGGCTCTGGCACCTCCAGTGAGCAGCTGTTACTAATGGGCTGTTGATAAGTATTATGATTATAAATTATTTTCATGTATTAAAAAAGATTTTGTACACATCTGAGTATTCCCATAGAGATGCGCCATGTGTGTGAATTTGTTTGTCCTGCTTGACACATTACAATCACTGAGTCAGACAGCTCTGTGTAGGATGTGACTTTTGTGTTTAGTACAGTAGTGCCCCTTTATCTGCAGAGAATATGTTCCAAGACCCCAGGTGGAGGCCTGAAATCACAGAGAGTACTAAATCCTATATATGCTATATCTTTTCCTCTACATACATTCCTATGATAAAGATTAAACTACTCTTGCACTTTGGGGCCATTATTAAATAAGATAAGGGTTACCTGGTCTGATAACCGAGACGGCTACTAAGTGACTCATGGGTGGATATGCTATACAAAGATGATTCACATCCGGGATGGGACAGAGTGGGATGGGGAGAGATTTCATCACACTAAGAACAGCACGCAATGGAAAACTTACGGATTTTTTTCCTGTAATTTTATTTCTGGAGTTTTCTATTTAATATTTTTGGACTGCAGTTGGCCACAGGTAACTGTAACTGTGGAAAGTGAAATCCGGGATAAGAGGGACTCCTGTATTGCCCTTGTACTTACTGTGTCATAAGATACATGAATGTGCACTAAGCTTTTTTCCTGCTGGTCTTTTTCTACTGTTGTGGTTCTCTCCATCTCAGAGATGGAAGAGGGAAGCTGTGGATTGGCTGTACTTTGAGGTCTTCTGGTCACACAGAATCATGCCATAGTGCCTGGTAGGAGGACAGTATTTCTGGGCAGTGCTTCTCTAATTTGCACATCGCATCAGCTGTGGCTCCTGTTGTAATGCAGATTCTGATTCAGAAGGACAAGGGTGGGACCCAAGATTCTGCGTTCTCCAAGACTCCCAGATGATGCTGATGATTCTGGTCTGGGGACCCCACTTGGAGCAGCAAGGGTCTAGACTAGAATGTTGAAGATATTTTTCTCTCCTATTTTCCTAGAATTATATTGTTCTGTTTCTGAAACGTTTACGTAAGTGTAGCCCCAAACAGAAACTATTGGCAAAAAAGTGAAATAGAATCTTCTTGCAGTGTGTTTTTTACCCCTTGAGACGTCTATGCGTTTATTTGTTTTGATCTGTGCCCCTGGCATTAAAAGCCATGCTTAATATTGGAGCTGTTTAAAACTCCAGAATTGCATTGTGTGCTAAATTGTTTTCTTGCTGATTTTTCACCAAATCCTTTTGAGGATTGCAATGACTTTGGCCCCTGATGCAATGCTTAACCCTTAGTAGTCAGGGACTATGAATAAACATGGCTCGACTGGGGAAGGACAGGAGACTGTAAGAGTGAAGAAGCCCTTGGATACAAATACCAGAGTGCTTGACTGGCAGGAGATTAAGCAGTACAGACGTTTAATTATCTCACATAACAGAAGTCTGAGACGTTCTTTTCTAGGGTTGGTGCAGAAGCCCAGGGATATCACAGAGGTCATGGGCTGTTTCCTACTTCTGTCCTGCACCTCAGTGATGTCAGGGAGCACGTGTCCCCATGGGCTGGCCTTGCTCCCAGCATCACATCCTCACATGACAGTGTCCCAAATAGGCAGAGGAGTGGGGAACAAAGGAGTCTTATAAGGAGGTTCTTGTATTCAGGCAGAAAATTTCCCCACAAAAGCCTGCACTATATTTCCCTTGGATCTCATGGGGGACTAGGGCAGCCCCCCAGAATATTCACTGATGGGAGGAACCAAGCACCTTAACTGTCTAGATCACTACAGTTAAAACAGTGTGGTGCTGAGTAAGCAGCCAGTAATGTTTACTACAATATTACTGAGAACCCACGATATATACTCTCTGCTCCCCATTTGATAGCTCGTGAAACTGTTGTCCAAAGAAGCTACGTGAATTAGCAGGGATCGTGATTCAGATTACACGCAGGCCCCTTTGGTTTCAGAGGCCACCTTGGTGGAAATGCAACTCCTCCTACTCCGTGTCCTCCTTGGCCCACCTCTCCTCTTCCTCTTAGCTTCAAGGATTGGTGGTGGGAGACTCACTAGAAAAGGTCAGGACCCTGCAGTGTGCCTCTGCACCGGGCCACCATCCCACACCAAGGCCATTGCTGTTTGTCCTCTTGCTGGCTATGTTCACATTCATGGTACAATGAAATGACACTTTTAGAGTAGTGAGAAAACTGTTCGTTCCTGTGAGCAAAGTGGCATTATGTCAAGAGGCAGTGAGCCCAGTGGGTGTTGGCAGCTGCTGTCCTAAATGTTGCCACATTCTGACTTGGTTCCCTGCTTCTTGCTCTGGGTTTGCTGAGTCCTGCTGAACTCAGCACAGGTACCCAGAGGGGTGGCCTCCACCTGGCGGACTCCATGCATCCCCCTTGCACCACACTCTCCCCACCTCGGTTTGCAGGCATTCCCAGCAGGTACAAGGGACAAGTCCTTCCCCTGTTTCCACTCACACTCTTCCGTCCTGGAGGTCTGATGACACTGAAGATGACAAAGCTCCAGGAGAGTGAGCAGTAGTTCCAACTTAATTTAAAAACAAACAGAAAACCTGGTAGAAAAGGCTGGGTTTAATCATACATTAAAAAAAATATACGTCCAATATACTACACTCAGAACTAAAGGTGTCGTCTTCTGCTTGTTGGTGATTCCTGGACGCCCTTTCCCCCAGATTCTCTCGGTGAGAGAGGGAAGCACAGAGCAGGGAAAGTCACGGCGTTTGCAGTTCCAGGGTCAGAGGCATGCTCTTCCAGCGGCAAGCCAGACTCCCTACTCCATCCAGATTAACTTTCCTAAAATGCAGTTCTGATCATAGCACTCTCTGGTCAAAACTTCTCTCCCCACAAGGCACTTAAAGAACACAGCAGCCATCCCCGGCCATAATTTGTCATGTATGTGGAAGCCAACAGGCTTCCAGTGCTGTTTCCTTCTGCCTGCAGCGCTGACCCGGGTGTCATGTCCTTCAGCAGGGTGCTTTCAGCTTCTGTAACTGACCAGATCACCCAAAACTGGTGGTATAACATGTAAGGGAGCCTGTGGGACCAGGCAGCCGGATGCTGGCCGCCCTGACGGTGTTCCTAGGCCCTGAGAGTACATTTCAGTTTGCCAATACAGTCTTGAGTCTCTCGTGAGAAAAAGAATTGGGAGTCAAACCAAGTTATGAAGGGGTTGCTTTTTGATGATATAAATATGACATTTAGGATTAACGAGAGAACCTCAAACTAGTTTTTCTGTGTTGGGTAATTTGATCTTTACTCAGGGACGAGCTAAGGAGTTGTGGAGTATTAACCTTACTATTCCATTTTGCATTCTGTTTTCAGTACAGAAAAATACACTGACTTTTTCCAAAAAAAAGTAGACTGAGGCTAAGTGGCCAACTCCTCTGAGAAGGACTATGGATTTTATTCAAATCCTCAGTAATTTGCTAGGTAGTCTTTGGCAAGTCATTTAATCTTTTTATCCCTTACTCTTTTCAATCCCATATTCACTAAACTATCCTACTTTGGTAAGGATTTATCTACCCTTTTCCATCCAGAGTCTTTATTCAGATACAGACCCTGATGATTTTGCTCCTAGGCTGTAGCTGTGATCTTCTTTGCCTCTAGTCTTCCCCCTTTTCTAAACATCCCTGCATGATGACTTTTCCCAAATTTTCCTCTTCGCTGGAGAGAGATCAACAGTAATGCAGGGTGCTAATTGGATCAGGCCCGGCTTCCCTCACCAGCTACTCAGACTCTGAGATTGGCTCCTCAGCAATCTCAACACTTCTTAGCTTTTCCGGATCATGGCCTTTGAAGAAAAGAGACTGCTTCTAGCAAGGAACTACCAGGGGCCCCTGTGGCTTTGGTGGCTCCTGCTGCCCCAGCCCCAACCAGCCACTAGGAGGTCTGAAGGGATCAGTATCTGCTGTAACCCATTTTGAATACATTTTGGGGAGCTCTGAACTATCAAATGTTGATTCCGTTGCTCTCCAGCGAAGTTTTGAATTGACCTAAGCTGTTTTCTTCATGTGCAACTCAGGTTCCTTTTCACGGATATTAGTACATGTTGTAAATATTTGAGGTAGGTAAGGGTTGGCTGCTCAGCCACAACGTCACTCCCAGGTTTTAAGGAAATCAAGTTTCAGGCCACATTTTGCCATCCACCAGCAAGCCCCCTAAAGGGTTCTCACAATTGGTTTTGTAAGCTCAAGGAACTCCTTGCTCTCTGTCCTTCTAGGTGAATGAAAGTCCACTGGAAGCAGATGTGCTAAATTCCAGTGGCAATTTTCTTGTACACTTGGACTTGGCATTAGGAAGCTCACTAGATATAGAACTGGTGAGGGATTTAGCTTACACTCAGGCCTAGCTAGAATCTTCCTATTCATGCAAGAGTGGGGAGTACATCTAAAATATTTTAGCCACTCTCTGTGTGCTTAAATACCTTGACCTTCACCAATGAAATCCTGTTTCTAACATGCATCATAACTGTCAACAGGTGACTATTTTTCCCTGATAATAGCCTCATTTTGGGCATTTACCTGGCTCATATTGATCTATACTTAGATACAGATAACAGAAATGCATCCAGCAGCTGCCTCTGGCATCCTGAATCCAATGCTGCCAGAACCTCTCAGCACTGGGCATCCTGGGTCAGAATGCCAGCTGACCACCTGGGACGTAGTATCCCAGCAATAATATTGTATGGTACGTGCCGAAGAATTTTAGGTAAATTTATTTTAGGTATGTTTTAGAAATCGTAACAACACAGTTGGCAAACTAGTTTTGCAGGCTAAATCAGGCAGGCGGAATTGCTTTTCCACTTGAAAAAAAAAAAAATGAACTTATTGCCAACAACAACAGAAAAAGAGGTTTTACATAAAAATCTTGATGTTTGGCTTTCTCTGGGAAAATTGGGACATCTGCAACACCCGATCTACATTCCTCTGTGGCAACTTTTCTTTTCCAGCTGAGTAGCAGAAGCCTGTTTTAGACCTGGGGTGGGAGGGCTCTGAGAATGGGCTCTTGGGAAGCGCCCTGCACTTCCTAACATCCCCCTGCGCTGAGCCTTTAATCACTGAGATTGTGCTGTTGGTTTCCAGGATCCTCTCCCCCCTTTATTATCCTGCCTGGCCCCTGTAGGTACTTGAGTTTTTGACCCTTGCAGCTGTCAGGCAGTTTTTCTTGTTGGCTCAACACTTGTGCTTTGCTCATGCTGTTTCTTTGGAATGTCATTTCCTTTCGGCCTTGCCTGTCCAAATCTTAACCTCATCACCCCAGGCCAGGCCCCAGGCCCCGCTGGATGCGGAGTCTCTCATGGCTGTTACGGTCCTAGCTCCTCTGCTCCTACACGGACAGCATGGCGTAGCATTTGATTTTACACATTGTTCTATTGTTCAGTGTTTCATGGTTTCTTTCTCCTACATGGTAATATGTTTCCTTAAGGTCAGGAAACATATCTTTCTCACATTGTGTATTTATCACTGTGAAATGGTAATGCTCAGCCTAGTCACCTCATTTTTTTAAAAGGCAGAGAACAATACCTTATTGATCTACCTAGCAGTTATTGCAAAGCGTATTTGTATGTGGTGAAAAGAAGGACAGTGTTATGAATATGAAAGTAATATAAAAATAGGTGTAACCATCAGGCCTGATAAGAACACAGAGGTCCAGAAAGGGTAAGTGCCTTGCTGAAGTCACACGGTTGGCAGAGAGCCTCGTCCTTGCTCTAACCACTGAGACACCTGTCCTTGCCAGTTGGGACTGTGCGGTTTTCTGGAGGACCTGCTACCCTCCGCAGGGCCAGACCCTGCAGATCCTCCGTAAGGCTTAGCATTCACATATCAAAATAAAACAATTCCCGAAGTTACTTAAATAGTACACCACAAATTAGGCAAAGGTGTGGGTGCCCGTCAGACTGCCCACACCCTGACACGAAGGGGGGCTGTGAAAGAGCCCCAAGACACCAAGTCAAGATGCCAGAGATGCCTTCCTCAAGCAGAACGCCCTCTGCTGCCAGCCTGTCCTCAGTGGGGGAGCAGGTGGACTGGCCTGGACTGGGCTGGACGGCGGCGGGGCGCTGGGCGCAGGGGCAGCAGCGCCGGGCAAGGGGTAACGAGTGCGAGTTTGGCGGGGCTGGCGCAAGGCCTGCTCCCTAGAGCGGCGGCCAGCGAGGCCGCGGGGAACAGGAGTCCCGCTGTGCCCAGGGAGACTGACCCTGTCCTGGGGAGCAGGCTGCCTTTGGAGACTGTAGGGGAGGGGCCCGGCCTGGCTGCTGGAGCCTGGCTCGTGGCTCGTGGCTCGTGGCTCGTGGCTCTGGGGAAAGCAGGGAGGTGGTGACTCAGGAGGCCGCCACAGGAATCTTGGCTTAACCCAAGGCAGTGGCCGTGGGGAAGGAGAGAAGTGGATGGATTCAAAAGACGTGAGAGCCTTTTTAAAACGTTACAGGATGACAGCACTCTTTCTGGGGTGAGATGCAGTTATTCCCGGAGACAGGAAGCGGGCCTGGCTAGCTGTATGTGCAGCCTTTGATTCCACGTTTCCGGAGAAATGCTCGCTGCTTCTGACGTGGGCCTCTGGCTCCACTCCCTCTGGCCTTATAGATGGATCCTTTAGGAAACAAGGGTGCTTTTCACTGTTCCTGCTCGGCCACCGCCTCCTCACTGTCATATGTAAGCTGCCTCCACAGCATATACCAGTTTTCCTGTTTACACAAGCACACCATGTACTTTGGTCAAAAGGTCCTGCTTCTCAGTACATATAAGTCTTTCTGGATACACATTAGCCATACATAGGAGCAAATTGTGTATTTATTCTGGAGTCGTCAGTTGTGAGTAGATGTTAAGAGTGGTGTTTTCTGCGTATGGAATTTTTTGCTTTGAGTTTTAGACGTTTAACCATCTGTTTATGACTTTAAAGTGAGTGCTCTAAGTGGAGGCTATGAATAACTATGTGAATCATGAAAGATATATTGAAGGGGTATTGTCAGTAATGAATGGCTACTATACATCTTACTTAGCTGTTTTTGCAGCTTTAAAAAGGTCTAATGTAACTAGATGCTATTTTTAAGGAATTTTTAAAACTCTGATATTAAATATAGATTTTAAAATCTGGATTATATCATTTAGAAAGAGACTTTGGGGTTGCTTTAACCACATTTAAAATAATCTGTTTTATCTTAAAGCAATTTTTACCCATGCCCTTAATTATTTACAGATGATATGTATTTATGTACTATTATGTTACAGAATTATTTTAATAAAAATGTTGGATTCATTGTTGAGCTTTTCAGAAATATGCAAGTAATATTGTCTTTTCCTCCAGCCAAACAAATGAGTCAATTTACCTAGCTCTTCCATAAGAGGATGAATTCTATCTTCTCCTCTCTGTAGGTGACTACTGGTTCATGGGTTCTGGAGGTTTTTTTTCCGCAAAGCTTCATTTTTCTGACCGCAATATAAAAATTCAAAGAGTTGTAGAGTTGGGTACATATGTGCAAATTAAACTTTATAGCATTTTATTTATTTTTTAAAAGATTTTAAAATTGATTTTTAGAGAGAGAGGAAGGGAGATGGAAAAAGAGAAATATCAGTGTGAGAGCGAAACATCGATTGGCTGTCTCCTGTCCTGCATGCCTGGGACGATGCCCATCAAACTGAGCCACACTGGCCAGGGCTATAGCATTTTGAAAATATACTTCTCCATATTCATATAAGAGTAGCAGTTGGAACAAAGACTCCATTTGTCAATTTTATTCCTTTTGTTGTAGTTGGCATCCCCTGGGAGCTGAGTACTGGACGTTGTTCTTTGGTAATTGCTGACATCCTGGCAGTCAACAAAGGAGGAGAATTATGAGAGCAATTTGTAGGGCCTCACAGTGCATAGTCTGCTGCGGGGTTCTGAGGTGTCGACTGCTCTTTTTATTATTACTCACTGGCTTACTGTGGAGCTGTCCTTGACTTGGCTCTTACTGACAGGTCTATACTAGCCCTGAGCAGTTGATACTTACTAATTATAACCTTTAGTAAAAACTTAAGAAATGAGTGTATTAATAATCATTGGGTATTTCTTTCTCTACACATACAAACATTAATTTTGCATCTATGCATGTATGTATATACAATATGACTAATTAATTCATTTTTTCACAGAAAGAACTTCTAATGTATAATAGATATGAAGAACAGTATTATTTCATTCCATCTATACACAGGAAAATTGTCCAGAGAGCAAACATTGACAAAAAAACCAACCTTTATGGATTGAGCTTTTCCTTTGTGTTCAATCAGTACATGTAGACAAACCTAGGCATGCTGGCTCCAAGTACCTGGGTGTGTGATGTGCCATTATGGTTTTGGCCAAAGCGTTAGAAAACACTGTTTAAGCAAGGGCATGGGGATGTGGAAGGCGGATGTTATCCATCCTTTGTTAAAAAAGAAAATCCAGGTCACCAGGAAAAGAGATGTTCATGAAGTCAGAATTTGTAAGCAATAATGTCTTACATAAAATAAGGGTGATTTTTTTTCTCTTTCAGATTTTGGGGTAAGTGCGTTCTTAGCAACAGGGGGTGATGTTACCCGGAATAAAGTTAGAAAAACATTTGTTGGCACCCCGTGTTGGATGGCCCCCGAAGTCATGGAACAGGTAAAAAAGAAAGCAGTGATTTGATTGACATAGTACAGTAATGCATATTATTAATATGCTAACATTTCATTCAGATCAACCATTTTACTAGTATGCATCATGTAGCTAAAGTTTAATTCCCATTTGCTGGGTCTTGACACACTAATGTCAAAGTTCTGCACACACAGCTGTGGACTTACCACGCAATGCGGACTTCACGAAGTGTGACTTGCCTGCTATCTAATGTGTTTTCTCCTGGTTCCTTTCTTAGGTGAGAGGCTATGACTTCAAGGCTGACATGTGGAGTTTCGGAATAACTGCCATTGAATTAGCAACAGGAGCAGCGCCTTATCACAAATACCCTCCCATGAAAGTAATTACTCTTGGAAATAATGCGTCGGTTTGAAATACGGTTGAACGGAATCTATTCTGTAGTTCTCCTAAACATAGTCATTTTTCTCTTAGACCTGAGGAAAGTTAGTGGGGGAATGCAGCCAAGTTAAATGTTGTCCGATGTTCTCAGTGGACAGAGCAGGACAAAACATAGTACAATGCCCAGCTTTGAAGCTTGCTTTACAGCCTCAGCACAGATTGGTCAATGGGGGTTGATAGCTGTGACAAATGCTGGCTATCACTCTTTTGGTAGCAGGCTATCCCCAGCACCCCAAGGAAAATCTACAACTAGGTTATAGTGATATCATTTTTGGAGATGGATTCCCTAATTTTCAGGCCTTTTTTTTTTTTTAAGAAATGGTCTATAATATTTTACCCATTTCCACAGTGTCATGTTGGTGACTCATTTGAAATAAGCAAGCCCAGTATTTTTAGGAAACAACATACATTTGAATACTATTTTCAGATTTTTGTGATTCTTGTAACTGGCCTACATCATTATGTCTCTTAGTTTTTGAGATAGTGGTATCAGGGTGAATTTACCCAACTAGATTTTGTTTTGAGGCTGAAGTAGTTGAATGGAAATTATGAAGTTATTTTACAGAGAATATGGTCCATGTTTATTTCAACTTTTTCCTAGGAAAATATTGGAAAAATTTAGGAGGATTTTTTACATAAACCCTGAGGATAAAAGGTTAAATGTTTTTACTGATTAAAAAGTCAATATATGCTAATTGTTGAAAACCTGGAAGTATAAATAAGAATAAAGAAGAAAATAATCATTTATAATCTAATCAACCACAGATAATCCCTGTTCAGGTTTTAGTATAGTTCATTACATTGGTTTTCTCTGCACATATGTATATATGTTTTAATATAATTAAGATTTTGGTGTGCGTGTGTGTGTATACATACCTGATTTTGTTAGTAAGTTGAAGTGTAAACAATTGAATTGCCCTTTCAAAGGAAACGCGCTGAAGCAACTTCAAGGATTTTTTCTTCCATTTGGTTTTTCTGTATTATTTTTTTCTTATTTCTTATTTTCTTTCTTTCCCTATTAGTGTTTCCCACCTGCCTGCAGACTCACCTTGCTAATCCCAGTCTGAAGTCCTGAGGACTTTTCTTTAGACTTTGTAGTTCTCCCACTTCTGTTTGCTATTGTCCTCCACAAACAATAAGTTGTCACTTTAATCCTTCACCTATTCACACATCTGAAAGCGTTTGAGAGGTGGCTTGGCATGTATAGTATTTGCATAAATAAAGGCTGATGTATGCAGTAATGAGCTCTATTCATTGTATAGGTCAGTAGTTTACTACAAATTCTTTTTCTTAAATCATTTTGATGTGTGACAGAGTGGAATTTTTACCTTTTTGATTTGAAGCCGTATTTTGATTTTGTTTTGCTCCCCTTCAAGATTAGCATGGCCTTTTGCTCTGGTTATGGTTTTTAGCAGCCTGGCTATATTCTGGCTATCTTTCAGTGTCTGTAACTCTGTCAGTTTTGCCAAGCCTTTAAGCAACTTTCTGTATGTTTTTTTTCACTTAAAAAAAAAAAGGAAATCATGTGTTTCTCTCTGGGATGTTGTGAATATATTTTTAGGGTTGGTAGTGCTACCAAAGCCTCGAGTCCAGGCGGTCCCTTGCTTATGAATGACGGGTACGCGCGCACTCGCTGCTGCCCTGGGCCTCTGCCTCGCCCCCTCCGCGCGCCCTTTTGCAGCCAGAGCCCGTCTTCCCTCGGGCCGGGCTGGGGCTACGTGCTCCAGAGGCCGCGTGGGAGCCAGTTCCCAGGAAGCTCTGTTCCCGTGACTTTGGGAGATCATTCTTAACACGTAGAGCAGATTTTGTAAGTTCTGCTCATGGAATAACAAAAATGTTAAAGGGCACGTGAACGAATTTGCAAAGAGAAATGAATACTTTAAATACACATGTTCTGCAAAGTTGCAGTCATAGGAAAGCACGTTTGTACCTAATCAACGTTGGTCTCCGATGCTTCCGTGGAAAATGAAAAACCCAGTTGTAGCAATTGCTTTCCTGAGGTTCCCCCTCTCTGTTTATTTCCGCTGCAGGTGTTAATGTTGACTTTGCAGAATGACCCACCCACTTTAGAAACAGGAGTAGAGGACAAGGAGATGATGAAGAAGTATGGCAAGTCCTTTAGGAAATTACTTTCACTGTGTCTGCAGAAAGATCCTTCCAAAAGGTATGTCAAACCTGGCGGATGAGTTACTGACCTGGGCTGAGTCACCACGAAGCTTTGTTTGCGGAGGGGAAAGGCCCTGGGAGGGCACCTGCTAGCTCAAGGGAAATGCTGCTCCTGCCCCCAGGTTTCCAGCCTGCTAGTGGGAGACAGCGCGGGTTCAGAGGGAGAGAAGCAGACGGGGACGGGGGAGAGGCGGAGGAAAGTTTTAGTGTTAGTAAGATTCACTGTGCGTGTGAGGTGTGGGCTCTGTCATCAAAGGAAATGAAGTAAAGCGGAAATCAAAAGAAATCGGCAGTGGTGCGTTCAGAAGCTGAGCTAACATTCTGCACTGTGTAGGTTGAGCTGACCTCTCAGGATTTGAATATCCTGCCAGCTCCAGTAGAAACCAGGCAGAGCTATTGAATTTTACATGAGCTTCCTTTTAGTTGCAGAACAAGTTGTTTTTGCCATTTAAAAGATTATTAGTAAAGAAGATTAATATTTTTGCATTAGAAGGATGAATCATATAAACAGAAGTAAAGTGTTTTAAACTGACTTCAGAATTTCCTCTTTATTCCTGGGGGATTGCCCCCATACTATAGTGTGTCTGTTTTCTGAGTTTGTTTCTTCCTTCTTAATTTCTGTGACTTTGCAATATCTTGAGTGGGAATCACAGAGCAGGTGTCCTTTATCACTTAAAGGAGAATGTTACCGGCCTGGGTAGAGTCTCTTTGTAGGGCCTGCCTGTGTATGCACCATCCTGACACAGTGCACGTAAGTTACAGACCTGGAGAGGACTCTGAAAAGTTTCCTGCTTACCCTCATCTGCCCTAGGGTCCAATTTGATACTTATATTTTAAAACATAAAAACTAGCTTCTCTTCTGAAACTTTCTTTTTCAGGGAAGGACCCTGCTTTTTGAAGAATTCCTTTATTCTTATGTTACGTTCTTTATGAAACTTAAGCCTTTTACCTTTACACAGTGATCTCCTGTTTGAGGAGGCTACCCTTCTCCACAGTAAACACAGTCGACTTTATTGTACCCATTCTTTGTAGCTACTCTCTTCATTCCTTTACTTTTCACTGAATTTGCCTTCAGTCTTTCCTGTATCAGTCACCTTTCTCCTGGAGTCAGGTCTAAAGACTGTTCGCTGTTAAGCATCTTGAGATGATTTATTGTAAAAGGGGTGATTATTTTGTCACATTTACAGATTGTTTCTGCTTAAACATCCTAGTTGCCCTTTGTATTTGATTTGTAAGGCTTGTTTTTCCTCCGAAGTTATACTGATCTTTTCATTAAGATTACTTCTTTACTCTCCAATTGGGTGAAACTGCTCTAATATTCTAATTTTGTTTTGCGACACTTGCTTGCCTTCCCCTTGTATTTGGTGTCATCTCCAAACATAAATTTTTGGCAACACCAAGGAAACAGAATTTAATCCTTCAAAGCCCAGTGAGAGAAGTACTTGTCTTTCCAGTTAGCGCTGTGTTACTACTGATGGTCTTTGTGATTCTTGAGTTAGTTGAGATCCCACCTAGTGGTAATGCTGTGTAATGTCACACAATTCCAGCGCTCAGAAAATGATTCTGTAGGTAGAACTGTTAGTGTGCTTAATGATGTAGCAATATCATTCTTTAGAAGATTTGTAATTTAGTTTGAATAAATTAGATTAGATGATCATACATTATACTTAAAAAACCATCCTTATTTCTTAATAATCTTGAAAAATCCTTCCAGGTTTTATTTATTTTATGAACTCAAATATCAGGTTCCCACTACCTCACCCCCACCCCCAAATTTTTAGAAAAGAGCCATACTCTTAAATTTTTACAAAGTCTTTTCCCTCAGAGTTCTCTTTTAGTGACATTATTGATCCACAAAGTATTAATAGTTTAAGGACTTCTTTTAGATATTTTCTCTCTGTCATAATCTATTGTCACTATTGTACAATTGTCCTCTGTAACAGAGTGTTGGTGGTGCACAAATTTCCCACATGACTCTTTCTTTTAGTGAAAAGACGTAGGTGTGGGAAGTTTGGGGGAAAAAGCTTCATGGAATGTGAGAATGGAAAAAAGACAATATCGTTAAGTTATTTCTTATATAGATACAGTTTTAAAATGTGTTCATTCCTGAATTAATAAGTAAACACTAGATTGCTGCACAACTGAAAAAAAACATGAATATTTCCTGCCTTCTCCAGCTTTGCTTATGTTGTCCAAGGGTTCTTCCTTCCCCTCTGTTCCCCCTCCATCTGTCTTTCAACACTTAATTCAAAGGCTCCTCCTTCTTAGAGTTAGATACCCCTGGGAAAATTCCTACCTCTGCTTTATCATCTCCTGCATGACTTAGTTTCCTTGTCTGTGAAATGGGGCTAACAACATCTACTTCATAGGATTGCTGTGAGGGTGGAGTAAGATAATACACTTAGAACAGATAGCACAGTGCCTGGGGTTCCTAAATATTCAAGAAATTGGGATTGCCCTTCATTATCTGCCTTTTCTTCCTGACCAAATGGAGTTTTTGCAAATTTTAGTTATCCTACTGTATGTTGAATATATATGTCTCTTGTAGCACTTACTACACTATTGACTTACATAACAGATTTCCTCCTGAGTTTGTAAGTTTTTTAGAAAGAGAGCCTGTGGCCACTCATCTTTATATCTTTCTATCCACAGTGTCTGGTGTGTCTTACATACTCGGGTATTTCTTGAATAGCTGGAGACAACGGGGTGTTTGCAATTGGGGATGACTTTGACTCATATAATTTATGTTTATGCCTGTTGCCTGCATATAGATTATATACCTGTAATCTGAAAGCAGATGAATGGTAACAAAGCCTTGGCCTTGCTCAGTGCCTTTTTAGCGGTGAATGAAAACATAGCACAGGGGAACAGGGACCAGGACAGGTTCATGCCTGTGCAGGAGTCCTCAGGCTAGCTGAGAAGGGGTATGCTTTCTCTCAACCTTTTTTTCTAAAAAGAGAGCTGGTGTGTTGGAGCTATTTGCCTTATTTGAGTCTGTGTGCTCTGCAAAGGCATAGACGACGAATTACTTACATTTACATAGCCGAACATTTTGCTATTTCTTTAAAAAAAAAGCCTTAATCTTGTCAATTACATGCTCCCTATGGATGGAAACTATAAAAGGAACCGGCATTTTCTTTGAGCAGCAAGGGAGTGGATGTTGCATAGATAAATCCATCAGAAATGAATAAAACTTAAATATTTCATTGGGGAGGGTGGGGAAACACAGCTCTGCCTGAGGTCAGTGAGCTATTAGGAATTATAATGCAGATTGTTAGAGCTACTTGAACTTTGTCATATTCCTCCTGAATCCTTGGAAAATTATTTTAAGTCTCAGTGGATTTTGGTTCATCCATATGTATTAACTGAACACTTTAACAGATTTTCTTCTGAGAATGTTGGTATTTGCAGACTGCCGCGTTGTTTTCCAGGATTTGAAATTGAATCATCATTCAAAGCCGGGCCCATTATTTTGGTTGCTGGTAGAACATTTCTCATAAAACAGCGTTTGTAGCTGTGCTCCATTGTGTTGCCCGATGATGGGCAGCAGCCGTGGAAGATAGAACCGTGCCTGCAGAATTCTTGCTCCTGTGGTACTTAGCTAAGAGGCAGGCAGCGGCGATGGCTCCACATGACCCCTGCGCTGGCATTTGCAATGGCGTACAACTAAAACAAACACAACAAAACACAGACACCCCAAGGCAGGTGGGCAGCACGCGCCTCAGCTTTTCTCGTACCTGCGATCACTTTCTTCTGTCTCACCTTCCTCATTCTTTCCCATACTTTCTCCTGGGGTCAGTTTGGCACATGGATTTGACTCCAAAGCTATAGACACCTGAGCTAACTTGAGCACCCAAAGGACCTGCTGTGTCATTCTCTGTATCGAGTAGAATTCACCTGTTAGTTAATATAAATATTAAGCCTATAGAAAAAGAAAGTGGGTTTTTTAGACCCTTTCTCAGTTCCCATGCTATTACATTTTGTGTCTGTTGATGAAGGCTGAGAGTGGAGTGCAGAGAAAGGACTTTTCCCTGCAGCCTGCTTTCCTCTTTATAGTTCGGTTACCATGGAAGTGACCTTGCTGGGGAAGGGAAAGTATTTTCCCAGCCCCGAATCTCAAGGTATGTCTGGCATTTCCCAGCCTTCTCTCTACATTGGTCCTACACTCGACCCTTAGTGTGCAGGAGGAGGAGGTGGGGGGTACAGAGGAGAGACGAGGCATTTTGGCTCTTCACCTCAGTGCATTCACTGGGTACAGACTTTCCCCTCTTTCTTTTTTTGGGGAGATGGGGGGCTAGCGTGTGTCTATTTTCATCACATCATTCTGCTATTTCCTACTGTATTGAGCAGATGCTTAGACTTTAAGTGGCGACTAAGTCTGGCCCAAGGAGTTGTAGCTCTGTGTCCGAATGGCTAGTAGCGTTTCTTTCACCCTATATTTTATTGTGGTATGAAATTGAGCTGTAGCTGTTTTCTGCTCTGTGCCAGGCATTGGGTATATAAAGATGAATGCTGTGTGGGTGGTCCCTGTTGTGGAAGGGTTATATCCCAGTGCGGGGGAGGCGGAGAGACGGGAACAGATGTTGCAGAAGGGGGGTGTGGCTGGATTGGTGTGTGGAGCACCAAGTGGGGAGCAGCGAAGTTGACTTGGAGGAGCTGGGAGGAGTGTCTCTGAAGATGCCAGCCATTTAAATTGGCTCTTGGCCTCTGAACAAGGGTGTCCCAGTTATTTACAAACATTTTTAAAGCAAGAAAAGCAGGGTGTGCTCTGTCATGAAAGAGCCAGATGAGTGAGAGCATCATTGTAGCCTGAGGCTAGAGTTCACACAGGATGTGATGGGAAGTGAGGCTGGAGAAGTTGGAGCCACTCAGGTCACTGAGATCCACCAGGATAAATAAGAAATTGGGTCTTTTCAGAGGCCGAGTTTTGGGCAGCTGTGAACATACACACTTTGTACATGGTTGCACTTAGTGACGTTTCCTGATTCTTTTATGTGCTTGGATAGTGGGTTGGAATGAGGAAGAGAGAAGTGGTAGAGATACTAACTGGGAGGCTGTTGTAGTGGTTTCGGCCAGAGGCAATGAGGGTCTCAGCCAAAACAGTGGCCTTGAGTTCCTTCATCATTTTGATTTTCCCTGGTTTCTTTCCACTTTTAAAAAATTCTGCCTAAGTTATCTTGTATGTTTACTGTTTTTTGTTTTGTTTTGTTTTGCTTTTGTTTTTTAATGTTGTTTCTTGTTGTGATGTACCAGGTCTTGCTCGGTCTCTTGTATAATGAGTGGTTCTCCCACGTGGTCCCTCAGTCACCCTCCCCTTCCACCCGAACACAGTTCCAACACTCCTCTTTGCAGTCTAACCTCACACTCTCTCATCTGCTAGATGTAAGTTGCTGAAGGTCGAATTTATATCTGTCCTATTCACTATAGTATGCCGAGCCTGTAGCATCATGCCTGAGGAATAGTAGATGCTCAATAAATACAAATTTACTGAGAATGAAGGGATGAATTTGGAGTAGCTGGAGGCAAAAACATTGCCAATGATGAGTAAAATGCATTAAAATAACAACCAAAGTTCAATCATGTGAAAGTGTTGTCTCATTTTTAGTTCTAGTGCCTGTTTAACAAGGTACACATTCATGAATTTGAATGAGCTTACCAAGGGGTATGGCACACAAAATGTAGATCGTGATCCACCTGTTGTTTAGACCTTTATTTACTCAAAGCAATGAGCAATTAGTGGCTGTTTATTGCACTGGATGTGGCCTTTTGGGGTTCTTTTCAGGTACCTGTAACCAGTGTTCCATTTGAAACTGAGGGAAAGAGCAGGAATAATTTAAATTTCTGTTTCTTTGCACAGAAATGCAGTTGAGGGCCCTGTAGGCTTAGGCAGTTTGTGCATCATTGTACTTAGGGACGTTTCCTAAATCATGTCTATGCTCCACTTTGGCCCCTGGAAACATCTTAATAGAGCTTCCTGGTTCCAAAGAAGTGGTTGCTAACCTCTTCAAATATGAGAATCCTTTTAAACTTGCACTGTCCCCCCAGCATAAGAGTATTTGTACTTTTGCTAATCATTACCTGAGAGAATACCTACGGATACTCAGTAATGGTTCTTTCCCTCCTCTCATTTTTTTATTATGAAAAAATTTCAAACATACAGAAAAAGGTAAAAAAAAATACAGTGTTCACTAATATACCACCATCTAGATTCAACAATTATTAACATTTTTCATATCTGCTATATCTATTCATCTACATTTTGCTTGCTGAACAGTTTGAAAATAAGTAACAGACCTAATACTTCAGCTTGCATTCCATACAAATAGAGACATGTTCTACATAACCACAGTACTTTTCCACATCTAAGAAAATGAACGGTAATTTCCTAAAATTGTCTATTACCTAACATATTCACTTATCTCTAATTATTTCCAAATGTCTTTTGTAGCTTCTCCTCCCCTTTCAGATGCAAGATTCAGGCCAGGGTCACGTGTTGCATTTGGCTTTATGTCTCTTTAGTTTTTTAAAATCTAGAATAGTATCCTCATATCTTCTTCTCTTCTTTGACGCTGACTTTTGGAGGAGATCAGGCCAGGTGTCTTGGTGATTGTCCTATATTCTAGATTTTTGTGATTTTTCTTTTTCCTGCATTGCTGCTGGTTTTAGAAGGAACTATTAGTCCACAACTATTCTTTGTGGACTAATGCCAGGTAATAAACAACAGAAGTAGATAATCAGTATTGTGCCACCTCCTATGAAACATTTATTTAAGGCACAGATGCTAAAATCATCAGGTAAAAGGTTTTGGGGAATAAGATATTCATATAATGCCAAAGAATACTTTCCTATTGTAGTAGAGAGATCCCAGGCCTTGGGACCAAGTTGTTAAACTTAGCATCACTCCCAGTGACATTACCTAGCATTATGTGCCTCTGATGTGCTTCAGTAAGATGTACACAGTGTTAGTCATCTGGGTAGTATTTTCCCCCAAATGTGTGATTCAACTTAGTCAAGCTATCAGATCTGACTTTCAGCTAATAGGAAATATAAGGTGGACGAGGAAACAATCAGATCAATCCAGTGATGCTTTTAAATGAACTTGCATTTTATTAATCACCATCATATTTATCTTCTCCTGAAAATCAGTGGTCCGTGTACAACTGAGACAGGGTTACTTGGGGGTCAGACAGAGCTGCACACGTGGTGTGTGGACCCCTTGCAGTTCCTGCCTCTCTCGGGGCATCTTCGAGCACTGCGGACTGTAGTTTCTTGACAGGGTCGGATTGCAGCTTGGAATAAGTAAATTAGCGCTTCTTAGTAAGTATAGGAATTTAGCTCACAGATGTGCCAGTCTGACACCTTTTAGAAACAGTGCATTCATTTAGTGAAGTGTAAGGATAAAGGATTGAAAATTGATTGCGCCCCAAATGTTTAACTTAGAGGAGTGTGTGTGCTCTGTAGACGAGGAGCTTGGAAAGAACGGGGAAATCGGCACTGTTTTACTTGGTGCTGGCTTGTGATTAATTTAGTGTCTGCTTTTGCTATTCCTAAAACTGGTCTTTCAGAAATACTCTAGGATTAAGTTGTTTCATCAAGGCAGTGTATTTATCGAGTGGTCATTGTTTCAACTCTAATTTATTATTGATCTTTCAGGCCCACAGCAGCAGAACTTTTAAAATGCAAATTCTTCCAGAAAGCCAAGGTAACATGCTTAAAAACCCAAGTAAATCTGCTATTTTGAAATCGCTATGAATTCCTATGTATTGTATCTGATGTTAAAGTGTTGGGAATATTTGTTTTGCAGAACAGAGAGTACCTGATTGAGAAGCTGCTTACGAGAACACCAGACATAGCCCAAAGAGCCAAAAAGGTAAGTGCCATTAGCCCTGCTCACCCAGTTGGAGCTGCTCCCCACCCAGGGACCTGACACCCATAGGGAAAGGAGGAAAGAGATTTCCACATACTCAGGATATGAATATGTAGAGGCTGCCTGATTGGTGATTACTCAGATCACTGCACTCTGCCTTTTGGTTATCTCAGCTTGCTGTCACGTGTTTGGGTGTGGAAACAATGGGCAACAAAAATGATTTCATCTTTCCATTTATCAGCTTTGCTTAAAGAAGGTCAGAGGGGAGGGGACTGTCATGAGGACTGAACACTGAAGAGGTAAAATGTCCTTGAGTATCTTTCATTTGGATTTCCCAGAAGAGGAACAGTTTTTCTAAAGCAGTTTGAAATGACAAAAAGAAAAACAAAACTTTTGTTTTTAATGGTTACTTGGAATATCTGTGGGATATAGGTTTTTCCTCATAAAAAACCCTATGGTGCCTTTTATAGTCTACCTTATGTTAACTAAATTTTGTTAATGATTACTTGAAAAACTTGTAAATGATTTTTAAAATGGTATGTATGTGTGAGTGTATTTATTTATGTGTGAGAGTTTTATTTATCTGTAATTACCAATTTCATTATGGTATGAAACCTAACAAAATTTAGCCTCTGTTTTGGTTTAGTTTGGTTTTAAAATTATATTAGATATTCATAATTAAAAATATTTGTGTAGTCACAGATTTAGAAAGGGAGGTCTTGTCCCCCCTTCCTCCCCTTTTACAGTCATTAGGAAAGGTGACATGAATTTTAGTAGTCTGCTCTGTAAATAAAATTGGCAAAGAAGTGTGTGTTAGTGATAGCTCTCCTCGTGCTGAGCTCTAAATAACTTAGAATGTTAACTTCCAGAGATATTGCCTTTTCTAAAACATTCTGTATGAAATACATTTCACTAATGCCTCAGGATTGTTTTAAATAGATTTTAAATATACTTCAGAAGTGACCCATTCTGTATAGCTATCTGAGCACCCTGGCTGGACCAGCAGACTTCGGTAGGGTGGGCTGGTTCTGGGGCTGTGGGCCTGGGCTAGGGCCATGGGGATGCAGTGTTGACTGCAGAGACCTGAGCAAGGTTGGCCTGTGGGACGTCCCTGAGGGCAAGTGCCGACCGGAGTCTGAGGGCACCGTGGAGAAGCCGGGAGGAGGAGCCTGGAGAGATCCCCTGGGGTGCTGGATTCGGGCACAAACACGAGGTCTTTTGATCAGATATCTAAAATGTCAGCCAGAGTTGAAAAAAAGCTGTTAGAAAGCCATTGGCTTGTACAGTGTGTCCCCATAGAACATTTTTTTGTCCTTGCCTTTTTTTTTTTGCTAGAAGTTCTGTTTGACCTCAGCCTGTAGCTGTTCCCTGAGAAGAGGTTTTCCAGGCCTGTTTTCTCTGTTGAGCTGTAGCCTCACACCCCCAGCTCCTTGTTGAGTCGACAGCCAGCCTCTCAGGTGCAGTGATGCCAAAGGGCTCACCTTCCCTCCCAAACCTCACCGTCCTGTGCTCTGTGTGTCTTTCTGAGTCACCAGCCTCAGAACGCTGGGATGATTTTTATATTTAAGGCTTCTCCCCTCCCCGCCTTCCCCATCCGATCACCCCAGATCCTGTCCTCATTGCCCTCTGCAAGCTCCCAGCTCTTTCCTCGTGGTTGTAACCGGACGATTGCAGTCGATGTCTCACCGTTCTCCCTCCATTCCCCCTTTCTGTGCCTTCTTAGACACTAGCGCAAGATTAACTTTCTGACCACGTCACTTAATTGCTCAAAAGTGGTTTCCAAAATTCAACAAAAACTAAAGCAAGTAAATGAGGGGAAAAGGCTCCTGTCAAATAAAGGCCAAGCTCCTTAGCCTTGAATTCCTGGCACCCTTTCGGATTCCAGCCTCGTATCCTAAGCTGCAGCCGACTTGAACCACGTAGCGTTTTCACTGCATAGCCCACACTTTCCTTTGGAACTTCTCCCATCAGCTTGAGCAAATGAAGACTGTTCGGGCTGTGGCGTGATTTCCTTTCTTTTGAAAGGATATTTCAGTGATTTATTACATATTAACGTGCCATGCATTTGAGATCCCATTTTGCACGTACCTGAAACAAGAAGCCGCTAGAGTTTGAAGAGATGTGGTTTTTCACCCATGTCATTCGCCATTTCCTCGCTCTTCGCTATTTTAGACTCAAACCGTGGAGCGTGTTTCGTCATCCATCCTTTCACACGGAAAATGGCCACACATCTCAGTGTCACAGAGGAGTAAAGGGAGAACGTAAATCAGTTTCCTTAACCGTCTCATAGAAAAGAGAGTGCCCACTGTCATGCCACCCGGCCTCTCCAGCTTCATGAAGTCAGCCGTTTCCCTGCCACTCGCATTTGAAAGTGCGCTTTGGTTGTGAGCTCCATTCTACTCCCTGCCCACAGGTTTGGTGGCAGGCACACCGGCCAGGTCGACATTGGTCGCAGTGCGTGTCTTGTTCGTGGCAAGCGTCCGAAGCTGTTTGCTGGCTCAGTGAGCATGTGCTTGAGTGTATCAAGGAAGGGCCCTTTGAAACTCTGTTTTCTGCTCTCTTGACCTCCCCCAGTGCTTGGCCTATACTTGTTCCTGGGATTCCTATTAATAGCAGACAAACCCCCCTCCCTCAGGGCTCGTGATGCTGGTAAGCAGCCGTGCTGTTCCTTATTTGAAACTTCCCATGCAGGCTTGGCCACTGGGAAGTAAATATTATTGTAATCACCATGTGCACTGAAAACCTTTGTTGTCGGATCTCCTCGCTGGCCTTAGGTCTTAAACACTGTCTTACAGTCTTACAGTGTTTAAGTAAATTGACTTAAAAGTTGGTTCTGCGTGCTGTTTGTGGGCCTCGTGTTTGGGCCCCTCTGCGTTGACATCAGCTCGGCGGCTCACTCCCTCTTTGCAGCGGTGCCTCCGGGTTGCTCGCGCTCTAGCTCCTGGTGCAGGTTTGTTCCTCAGACGCTGCTTGTTGAAGTGAGTCCTTTGATTTTTGTCTCCTCGGTTTGTTGTTTTTCAAAACAGAAACAGACAGTCCATTGATATACCAGTGTTTACATAACAACTGGGCCTGTTGACCTAGCTCCAGACATCTAGGCAGCCATGGTGACTTGACATTTGTTGTCAAAAACGGTCGTCTTTTCACCCATGCCGGCGTGGCTCAGTGGCCAGAGCGTGGGCCCGCACCCCAAAGGGTCTCAGGTTCGATTCCCCGGTCTAGGGCATGTACCTGGGTTGCAGGTTTGATCCCCAGCCCCAGTTGGGATGTGTGCAGGAGACAAGCAATCGATGTGACCCTCTCACATTGATGTTTTTCTCTCTCCCTTTCTTTTTCTCTCTCTCTCCTCTCTCTCCCCCTCTCCCCTCCTCCCTTCCATTTCTTGAAAAATCAATAGAAAAAATATCCTTGGATGGGCAATTAACAACAACAACAACAACAACAACCAACCAAAAAAAAAACCACCCCACTCCAGTCTCTTTTCTTCTCTTATGGTAACCAAAATTAAGGAATATTTTTTCAATATGTATTTTTCTTTACCATGAGTAATCCTCACATTTGAAAGAGAGAGGGGCTGGCGTGGTAGCTATTCTCAGGAAGTCCCGTGGAGCCCGCCTGTGCTTCCCTTCGCCATGAGAGAGGCAGAGGCCTGTTATACTCATGAGTTTGGCCAGAATAAGGAGCGTTCGTTGGGCGCCACATAATTCCCTGTGGGTGGGTTATCGTCTCTTCATCCTGATCGACTCCTTTGAATCAGGGGAGAGAATCGAAACAGACCAGTGTGGCTTCCCTGGTAATCTAGCGATGTGAAATGATTTCTGTGTGTGCGGTAATTATAGAAATTAGGGATATTTGTTTTCTTCCTGAAGGCAGAGTATTTGGCCCATTCTGGGTTCTTTTCCTGATGGACAGTGTGGCTCAGGGATGATCTTAATTTCTTTTGCCCTAATTTTTCTGTCTGTGAATGGAAGTTCTGTCTGACCCCAGGCATGTGGTGAAGGGTAATGAGAGATTTGATATTCTTGGGCCCTGAGACACTGTAAATTCAAAATGAGGACATGCCAATAATGACTCCTGAGAACAGAGTTAATTGCAGCTATATAACTTCCTTTCAACTTTTCACTGATCCTTGAGCATGAGAAGAAAGGCGCCATAGCCATTACTCCTTCTCACGTGACTTTCTAGGAGCCCATCTCCAGCCGTCTTTTGGGGCTTGAAAGCTTGACCGTGTGGTGTTACACCATTTATCTGCTGGATTCACTGGGTGGGGAAGGGCGTAAACTATTCTGTTGAAATCACATACTTAGGGGTGTTGATCTTCCATTGGAGCACCTGAGCTTAAGTGCTGGCTGATGTCTCCCCTGTATGTTTGTGGGTTTTTTTAAATATATCTTTATTGATTTCAGAGAGAGGAAAGGAGAGGAAGAGAGAGAGATAGAAACATCAATGATGAGAGAGTCATTGATTGGCTGCCTCCTGTGCGCCCCCTGCTGGGGATCAAGCCCACAACCCGGGCATGTGCCCTGACTGGGAATCGAACCCTGATCACCTGGATCCTTAGGTCGACCGACGCTCAGCCGCTGAGCCACGCCCGACCGGGCTCCCCTGTATGTTAATGAGATGAACCTTGAGTCTCCACATTCACACTCATATTCAAACATTGTCTGTTGCTAAAACCTACCAATGGCAGGACAGGGGCAAAGGGTTAGGAGCTACACAGATACCCAAATGCCAACTGCCTCAGCCAAAAAGCATATTGGCCAGAGAAGGGGTGAGGTGAGGAAAGATACTACACAGACCTTTTTATTGCAGCTGCTTGTGTTTTCATGGGCAGTAGAAACACTGGAGGATTTTTGTTTGAACTTTCTGAATTATGAAACCAAGAAGTTAGAAATAGTCATCAGAAGGAGGGAAGGGATATTTTGTCACTGCTGCATTGGGGCGGAACCACTGTGAGTGGAAACAACTGGGATAGTCTGTGGGTCGCAGAATTTCTTATATCAGCCTGTAAGATTGGTTTCGTAGGAAGGACCCATTTGTTCGCTTCATTTCATCTTCCCTCATGCTTAGGAATAAATGGTAGGAATATTACGATTTACATTTATTTAATATAGTTGACCCTTGAATAATACTGGTTTGAACTGTGCTGGTCCACTTATATGTGTATTTTTATTTTATTTTCAGTAAATACACAGTCAGTGTCTGTGGATTTCACATCCATGAATTCAACCAACATCAGATCGAAAACAGTGCTTATTTTCCATCCGAGGTGGGAACCCATGGAGGTCAAGGGCCAGCTATACTTAATATGTGTTCCCTATTTGTCCTTTCTATTTTTGCATTTTATTTTGAAATAACTTCAGACTTATAAAAAGATCAGGAAATTAACACTGACACAGTATGATTATTTAATTTTCAGATCTTACACAAGTTTTACCTATTTTGCCACTAGTTATTTATTTGGTCCAGGATCCAATCCAGAATTGCTTGGTTGTTATGTCTCATTTAGTCTCCTTTAATCTGGAATAGTCTTTGTTTTTCTTTCACAGCTGTGACACTTTTGAGCAGTATAGGCCAGTTACTTTGTAGAATGGCCCTCTGTTTGGGTCTGTCTGATATTTCTTGAGGATTTGATTCAGTCAGGCATTTTTGACAGGAATGTGATGCTGTGTTCTTCTCAGATAAGAGGCACATGGTGTTCATTTGTTGCTTTACTGGTGATGGTAACTTTGACCACGTGTTTAAGGTGGTACCGGCTATTGCAAAAACTTCATTATAAACACAATTACTTCAAAATGGAGGGATTCGTTAATATTACATTCTTTCATTATATTAAACATTAAAAGGTAAAGTGAGCTCTAGCCAGTTTGGCTCAGTAGTTAGAGCGTCAGCCCTTGGACTGAAGGGTCCCGGGTCCGATTCTGACCAAGGGCACGCACCTCGGTTGCAGGCTCGATCGATCTCCAGCCCTGGTCGGGGCGTATGTGGGAGGCAACCAATCAATGTGTCTCTCTCACATCGATGTTTCGCTCCCCCCCTCCCCCCCCTCCCCTTTCCACTCTCTCTGAAAAGCAATGGAAAAAATATCCTCAGGTAAGGATTAAAAAAAAAAGGTAAAGTGAATGCACTTACTATACAGGATCATTCGTCTTTTTTCCAGGAAACATTTATGCTTTATGTCGTTCTGGTCGTACATTCATAGGGCACTAACTGTAGGATCTCCCCGTGATTTCTAAGCGGTCTTGCAGACAGGGCACACCTGGCTTAGGGTGTGATGTTGGAATTTAGGCAGGAAGTGGGAATGGCCTCTGCTTCTGGTCTGGATCTCTGTCTTTCATGGGGTGAGCTGCCTAATCTGTCAAATGGAGCCAAGGACACTTACATTGAGTTGCCGTGAGGATGAGATGATTGCTGTGTTTGGCACGTAGTGTGTTCTCAGTCCAACAGAGGCTGCTGTGACCATGTAAATAAAGAGAGTGATTATTGTGGTTTCTTTAAAACAGTGATTTACAGCCAGCATGCAGCAAGAATTTTTAAAGCATGCAGTACCTGACTATTTAGTCAGAGCACTGACCTTTTTTCCCTTAGATTGTCAAATGAAAAAATGATAACAGTCAACACAACAATAGCCATCCAGTGTGAATGAATCAAGATTATATGGTTGGTTTTTTTTTTGGTCAGATTGGCAAAAAGTATATTTTTGGGTGTGCCACAGAATTTTAGTAGTTATGTGTGCCAAGAGATGAAAAGGTTGGAAATCGCTGCTTCAGAAGTATGTCGTGAGATGGGGAGTGAGGAAGGAGTGATCGTAGAGGGGCAGGTGAGGGTGGGTGA
The DNA here is from genome assembly GCF_054644295.1 of Miniopterus natalensis. Taxonomy (NCBI): domain Eukaryota; kingdom Metazoa; phylum Chordata; class Mammalia; order Chiroptera; family Miniopteridae; genus Miniopterus; species Miniopterus natalensis. Next base: position 43,846,205 of record NC_142088.1, read on the forward strand.
TAAAGTTTGTTTCTCTTTTTCGGCTGCTTCGGATGGAATGGAGAAAAGGCCCAGGAGGCCTACAAAAAGGAGGAAAGGAACAACATTGCCATTGCCCATTCACCTGTCTTCCCGCTTTCTTTTCTGCCCCATCAAGGTGCTGGCATGGGCACTAGCCAGGGCTTTTCCTCACTGCATGCTCCCTATTATGAGAAGGGGGGGGGGGTGTTTGTGAAGAGCCTAAGGGTAGTAAGAATTAAACACACACGTAGCTGATATCGTTTCTATCTTTTAGAACACTTTCCCATCCGCTTCCTTATTTCTTCTAAACGATTGTGCTTGGAGGGGGCGGGTATTCTTATCGCACATTACGGGTGAGAGTGTGAGAGCTGAAATGACTTGCCACACGGCTAATGGGAGGGAATTCTTAGTTCCGGCTCCGCGCACTTCCCACTAAATCATACTGAGAAGGGAGAGGGTAGGAAGGAAATAGAGATGGAGACGAGTTAGCTGAGTTCGATGGCGTAAGCTGGAAATGGGGGCTGTCAGAGCAAGCAGTCCCATTTAACACGTGCCGGGGTGCCCACGCCATTCACGGGCACTCGGAGGTGCTGTGGGCATCGTTGTAGGAACCTGGAATTTGCCACGGTTCCAGCAGATGTGGAGAGAATAGGTGATAAAAGGGCACTAGGGATTCTGAAGGGCAGAGAGATGGCTATTGCGAGTTTGGTAGCGTCGGTAGTTGTTGAAAACCTGCCAGAAAGTAATCGCATTTGTCTTCTGTTTTTGAGAACACATTAGGTAGAGCGTAGGAAGTTGTACGCACAGCGGCTGGCGCAAAATAATAAATGGCACTCATTGTTATCGTGATTATGGTAAACTGTATTATTTTTTTATGATCACATATATTACAGTTTTTTTATGATAATGTCATTATTGTTTTTGTAACATTTTTTGTTGCTGCTGCAGGCGTCACTGCTGCTGTCATGTCTCTGCTGCTGCTGTAAAAGTTGCTACCGTTGCGGCCGCTGCTGCCCCTAAAGGACTCTGAGATGCAGACAGATAAAAGACGCAGTCCGGGCAGTGAAGCCCGCCTGTCAGTGGGGAGCACGGTGCCAGCATCCCAGGCCATGTAAAACTCAAAGAGCAGCAGAGAATAAATGCTTTAGGATATGGTTATAGAATATGTACGACTGGGATGGGAAAGGTCCTGGAGCTGGCGGATGGGGCAATAGGGTGAGAGGTGGGAGAGAAACTCATGCTAATTATGGGCCTTTGTGCACCACGCTAGACATTTCATTGACACTTGCCTCAGTTACTACAGCCTTGTAACAATCAATGAAGTCCTGAGCAATAGGACAGAGGATAAGATATGCTAGGTTACTAAGACTGGTTAAAAAAAAAAAAAAGCTATAAATATTTTGAACAATAAGTAGAAAACAGCATAGAGGATCATAAATATCTCCCGGTTCACAATCCTTCAATTTGAAGACCTGAAAATCGAGACTTAGGGGGGTTAGGCCTTGATCAAGGCCACATCGTCCTATGGTGGCAGAGTCTGAAGCCAGCCTACCAGTTTGCTACCATTTAGAGTCTTCTTTTAGTCAATAAAGACGGAAAAATCTCTCTGAACTTCTGAAAATAGGTCTTTTTCTCTCTCCTGCCATCTTATAATTAATTTATAAGATATTAAAGGTTACATACTATCAAGAAACTGGAGAAGAAATAAGGTGATTTCATATGCTTTATAAATGGATTTTAGTTTTGTTCCAAGTCTGCCCAATAGAGGGCAATGATGGGTTTTAATTTTGTGAGATTATGCAAACCAGACAACAAAAGTTTCGGGCTTTGTTGAAGGTCTCAGATTTGGAGCAGAAGGATCAAAGGTATGTTAGGTCCTTACTGAGCCGTGAATATTAGGCAACTTAAGTCAGTTGGAGGGTTTTGTTACCAGGCAGGAGGTTGAAAGGTGATGATTTTAAGTACTTCTAACTGTTACCACTTTTATTTTAAATTACAAGCAAAAGTAATCTAACATTTGTATTTTATATAATTCATGTCAAAACCAAAAATCTCAATTTTGAAAGTGGGATTGGAGAGTTACTAGTAGTTTGTCATCAAATTAATGCAGTTCTGGGTGGTAGCAGGCCATTTGTAAAAAGTTCTTTAGTTCCCGCAGTTCTCAGGGCCAGTTAAACAGAGGAAGGAGGGAGTCAGAGTGTTTGATAACCCTGAAGGAGACATGAACTGACCTCTATAACTATTGCATTTATTATGGATTTAATGTAAAACACTCCTGAGCACTCAGGTAGGCCTGAGTGTGCATGTTCTCATATTACTTTGTGTATCTTTTCCCCATCCTCTTGTTTATAAACAGCCACATGTGTTTGTAATATAGCTCCCTGAGGAACTCACATGCTCAAGGGGAGGAAGGAAGACTGGTGGTTGAGGTAGTTAGTTATTTTTACTGTTTTAGAGAGAGCAGGTGGCCAGAGAGGTTAAAGTTATTGGTTTAACTGGATCTGTAACTGAGACAGATGTTCCCCTAGTATAAGCCCATGGCTGTTTTCATTAATTTTTTATTTCGCATGCATTATTTGAGTCAGTTTAGAATGTGGAGTTTGTTTGGGTCAGAATAGTGCTTTTGGACACTAGGGGGTGCTATCAGAATAGTTCATTTACTCTTAAGGATCTGTGGACAGGAATTGCTGACTAGTCTGTGAAAACCATTGCAGTTGTAGAGTTTTTCCTTTTGCACTGCGCCTGCTGTAAGGAGCTTGACTGGTGTTTGTGCTGGGGGTGAACTTAGGCAGAGGCGAGAATAAGGGAAAGAACAAGTGGAAAAAGCATCATAAATGACTTTCAGTTCAATTGGTGATTGAATAAAAAACCCCCACAGGTATTCTGGGTAAGTGGCCCTTTTCTGATGGCATTTGACTTTTAACCAAAAAAAAATACACTCTGGTAATTGTGATTTGCTAATCCTAATAACCCCACTTAAGGGGAATATTTGTATGTTCAGATAGAGGTGTCTTAAAGACACCAGTTGCTCGAGAGAGCTTTTTAAATTTTTACAGATCTTAGAGATCCACTTCTTGAAATTTAAAAATAATGTCATAGGTTGTGTAAATAGTATTGTGAGTGATACTCTTTGTACAGCTTGGATTTGTAGAGAACTGACTGTTTTCTTTTATGGAAACCGAATAGGCGGAATCAGTGGCTTTATTTATCATCCAGTTAGGCATTTGAGATCTGCCTGCACAAATGCATTATGTGACTTACTTTCTCCATTTGGGAAGTTTGCTAACTCTTTCCAAAGCTTGTGTGCCTCAGCTAACTCCTCTGAAACTTAACTGGCCTACAAGTGCCCGGAGAAGTCTGCCACTGCCTGCTTGTCCAGCGTTCACTGAGCGCCGCTGATGACAGAGCACTGACCGCCGTGAAGGCAGCCTGCCGTCATCCAGCTCGCCAGCTCACTCTAGCACTGGCAGGCCCTTGCTTTTAAAGGTGGATCAGCCTGGAGGAATGGAAAGAAAATTGGCTAATGTTGCAGCAAAACTGGTATAAAAAGTTAAATACCTTTTTGATCTTATGAAAACTCTTAATAGTATGACCGTGCCTTCTCCCTGGTTTAAAACCCTTCCATGGCTTCTTGTTGATTATAAGATAAGCTCCAAGTTTCTGCCACTTACAGGATGAGGTCCACGTCACTTGTAGGGTAAGGACCACCCAAGGCTCCCGTGACCTATGTTCCGGCCCCCTCTCCGGCTTTTCTGTCAGCTGCTCGCCCTCTCACCCTTAACACACATCCTTAGAGAATTACGGATTCTACTTTTCCCCCAGTACTCCTGAAATTCTCACATGTGTTTTTCGCGAAGAGGCCTGTACCGGTCCCTCTGTTTCGAAGGCTTCTCCCTGAACTTGTATCTTTCCAAGTCTAGCACCTCCTCTGTGAAGCTTTCTCGCACCATCGCCCTGCACCCCGGACAGTTCATCAGCCTTTTGTCTGTGTCGCTTCTGCACCTTGGGCTTGATTCTCTTGTTGCCTTTAGCGTCATCTGTGGTTTATTTCCTCACACTTCTGCCTTCTGTACCTGACTCTGAGCTCCTTGGGTGCAGAAATGGTGTCATATTATTCCCTGGGTCCCAGTACCCGGCACAGTATCAGGGTCAATCAGTAACTGTTTGTGGAATCGAAGTTTGGTGAGCCCGCTGCAAAATGATGGTGATGGCCTTTCATGGGAGGGGATGGGAGAGGATGAGGGGAGGCAGAGCAAACCTGCTTTTAGTTTTAAAGGAGAATAGTTTCAGTTGGTGCTGTATTATTGTATTTCACATCTAGGACCAAAGTTTAGGTTTGAAATCCTTTGCTATCACCAACTTGCTCAGGGGCTTGGGTGAGCCAGTTAATTTGACTCACCTTTGCCACCTTACCATAAAGTAGAATGGTTAGATTTTATTATCTAACAATTGTGTGTATTAACTACTCTGAATTATTTAATAGCAAAAATTTAGTGCCTAGCACTCAGCATATTCTTTATTGGCATTTTCCTCTTCACCTAGCACACACATTCAGTTTTCCTGTTACCTGAAGCCACATCAAATTAGAAAGATATTTCAAAACTAGATTTAAATTGGCTTTTAGTGCTTTCTAATTTTGGATTAGCTGTCATTTATCCCCTCATTTAGGGGGAATAATTTAAACTTAACTCTTTAAATTTAACTGTATATCGTGATCCTGTAAATCTTTAAAATGAGTATGACATTTTGGAGAAGGAAAGGTGAAGGAGATGGAGAGTAATGGAACTTTGGTGCCTAATTGGGAAAGGAAGAAGTCCAGGCCAATAGAAGGAATCCAGGCATTTGCTCTCCTTCCTCCCTGACCGCTAACGCTGTGGTCATTCAGAAAATGTAGTGAGGCCAGCAGAGGGCGTGGTGTACATGCTTAAAAAAATCATTGTGGGGGGGGCTCTGCTTGTTTTATGTTAATCAAATTTGATTGTTTTAATAGAGATGCATGGCTTTATTATTTTTTAAGCCCAGACATTTTTTGCAATTTCTTTTCACTTTGAAATTAAGTAGTTTTAAAACAAATTAAAATTCAAGAGGCCCAGTTAAGGTTGCACTTTGATGCAGGATTTTCTAAGCTTCCCATTAAATTACTTCTCACAAATTCTAATACTGATTTAGAAGCATGTATAATAACTTTTAACTTTTTTTCTCACATACAGAAAGGAAAGGAGCCCTTGTACAACTTACAAAGCAATAATAGAGCTAAGAAATTCAAACAGTAGTTTTTAATTCAACCCAAATTTCAAAGGCCATTTGAAATTGTTTTGGTTGTTAGCCAATATAATTCAGCTGGGGAGCACCTGGGAAGATCCTGTTTCATCAAGACGGTAAGGGCCCCATAGAGGGTAAGGACAGAGTCCTGAGGGGTGGGCTTTCCCTGTGATTCTTCTCTGTGGAAAGCAGTATGAGGTGGGAAGGAGGGAAATGAAGAGGAAGGTGAGAAATCAAGCCTGGAAAGAGGTGGAAGGGCCCAGGAATAGCTCTCTTAGTCAGGAAGCTGGGATCCACAAAAGTCTGTGCTTGAAGGTAGGACCAAGCTTGTGCTCTTCTGCCAGGCCCAGCCAGATCCTGGCTCTAACACTCATTTATTGGGTAACCTTGGGCATCAGCTGAACCTGCCCCCCTTGCCTCACCTGTGACATGCAGTTTGTTCAGTGGCTTCTCATTGATCCTCTAGGTTGAAAATCAGATTCTTAAGTGGGCCTTCATTGTTTGGCACAGTCTAGTCCCTTCCTCATCTTTAAAACCTGTGTTGTACTCCCCACCCCCAAGTTCTCCGTGTGCCCATTTACCCAAGGCTCTTGCACATGTTGTTGTCCCCTCTGTTTGGAAGCGTCAGCTGCCTCCATCCTCAGCAGACCTCGGGGTCAGCTCAAAGAGTCCTTTCTCCAGATAACAAAATTGGAATCATGCATTTATGGCTCTATGATCTACCTGCATTTTCATTTAAGATACCTATGGACATCTTTTTCTGTCAAGAAGCATGATGGCTATATAATATTCTGTTGCAAGAATGACTATAATTAATGTTCAGTTATTTCTTGATAGATGTTTAGATTGTTCAAAATTTTTAAATTGTTAGCCATACTGAGATGAACATTGTTGTACATGCATTATTGCATTCAGCGTTACTTACTTTGTTAGGGTATGTTCCTAGGAATGGAGTTGCTTAGTGAAAGAGTATATATGCCTTATGATTATTGGTGCCTATTGGCTTATTAATGTTCAAAATGGGAGACACTGTATTCAAATCACAGCCTGAGTCTTGGGTCTTTCACCTGTAGAATAATATGTTACTTATATGCATGCACACACACACACACACACACAGTCACAGATTCAGTTCCTAGCATATGGTATTTAATATTATTATTTATTTTTGGTATTGAAATGTTATTTCTACACATTTGTTTTATTCATTTTTTTCCTAGATATGAAGGTAGCTATTTTATAGAGAACATTCTAGGTCTTCTGGCAGTTTTTGCAACCTTGAGACTTTCAGTAACTTTGGAAGAGACAAGAACGTACCATGTACTAAAAGGATTGATATAGATCCTATTACGGAGGCCCCAGCTTGGGGTCCTGAACTCCTGGGCCACTATAGGTAGTTAGCACTGGTGGTGAGAGTATGGGGAGCCCCCTTGTTCTGCAGCCTGCTCTTGAATAAGGAATTATGTTTTGAGTGGGGACGGGCTGAGCGTGCACTGTTACGAGATGTTTTTGCTAATTATCGTCACTGCGATCTCTCCTGTCCAGAACAAACAAACGATACGCCAGCTGCCAGCCTGAGAGTAATGATCAGACCATTTGCATCACGCCTGGGGTTCTGGTTGGAGAGTGCTCATGGAGGTTCGGTGCCGGCCGTTTGTGCTGCACCGGCGCTGGCCATGCCAGCACCTACAGTCACAGGACAGCATCACACAGTGGATACCGAGCTGTTCCTTTTTAATTTGCTTTGGTCATATACTAGTGTCCTGGTTCAAATGCCCTATGATCTTAGGCACTTATAGCTTTTAGAGTTGGAAACCCCAGTTTTCGGAATCATTGCATAGGACGTTTTTAAAAGTATAACCGTGAGATTACATCCTCACTGCCCCTTGGCTGGCATTGGACCTTGGGTGAGTCACTTGGCTTCCCCAAGCCTCGAATTCTTCACCTTCCCAACCTCTGACGGTTTTTGTGAAGCTTAAGCATGACGGTTTATATCAAAGGCTTATGCAGCATCGGAAACACAACAGGACTTTCATAAATGCTTTAGCTTCTCTCTTCTCTCGTGCATCAGGGAATCTCTTGGAAGGAAGGAGCTGTGTGTTATTCAAGAGAGCATAAGGAAGAGTTTAAATGTCATGTGAGGATTGTCTTTTATTTCCTTAAGGAAATTAATGTCTAAGGTTAGTGAATTTCATCCCGCTCTTTCCCTCTCTCTGTCTCTGTGGAGCCCCAACAGCTAATCCTTGTTCTTCAAATAAAAGTGTTCCCACTCTTCTGCCAACACATACAGCCTTGCTGGTTTCCTTAAGGATTTCACATTGCTGAAGTTTATTTAGAGCTCTACTGTTCACTTCTGTTTTAATCGTAAGATTTATGATTTCTTTATTTGTTTATGAATCGTTAAGTTACAATTAGGTTTCCTATTGAGTGTATTTTTTATTAACAATTATAATTAACTTATCTGTTAGAACAGAGTAAAAGTTTTCTGATACATGACCTCTAACTCAACCCCTCCCACTGACTTTTTCTGTAATATTATGTTATTTCTATGGGTTGCCTCCTGCATTTCTGTTACTTAACCACTGTGAGAGATATTCTCCTGTCTCCTTTCCTTACAGAAGCTTAATGCCTACTTGTTCTGAAACTTACTGTGCAGATGCCCAGGTGCCTTAACCAGAGATTCACATTCACAGGGTTTAGGGCCATGACCCGGGACTCTGCATTTTTAATAAGCAGTTCAGCTCATAGTAGTGCAAGTGGATCAGACTGACCTTCTGGTGTGTCTCCAGGTTTGGAAGGAAACCATATCACTAAGCTCACTATGCAGAAAAAGACTTAATAATCCTGCTTTATAATTATATAGACATAATTAAATGTCTATATTTCATCTACTGCTTTTCTCCCTGTGCCTACTTGCCTTTGGGCAATACCGTTTCCACCTCTCTGTCTTTTATACTCTGAACTCCACTGGAGCAGCCCCACCTTGTTGTTGAATGTAAGGTCCACTTTATCCCTCCCGTCTGCAAGCTGAGCTATTCGATGTGAAGCAGAGCCGCAACATCTTCTTAAATCATGGCTGCTTTTGGTATTGCTTAATACATCTTCTATTCATTATTAAAGTGGGCATATCTGTCTTCAGAGTGCTGAATTTACTACCCTTATTAATATAGGCATTCATCTTCACCATCCTCATCATGCCAGTTTCTTTGATGCATAGTATAGGAAGGCGTGTGGCGGTCTAACAAGGCAAGATGGATGAATGGGCTTTGGCCTGCCCTTGTGCAGAGTGGGGGATGCAGTAATGTGGATGGAGACTTTATATTTGCACAATGAAAGAGGGTTGGGAAGCAGCTTTGAGCTCATATTATAGGAGAAGTCCTAATAATGGAAATTGAAAGTTAAATAGACTGGAATTAAAAATCAAGAAGGACCTACAGGGCTGGAAGGGACCCCAGCTGTCATCTCAACCAGAGCTTCGCAGCCGGTGCCCGGAGCACACTGGTGAGCTGTGAGTGAGCTACAGGCGAGCCGCAGTATCGATCCCCTCAGCCCTCAGGGTAGCTGAGCAGGGCTTGAGATGGCTGGAGGTCTGGGGCCAGTTGCGAATCATTTTAACAGATTATCCCAGCATGCTGTGTAGATATTATCATTTTCTACATGTGCCATGAGGTGCACAGGTTTGTGGAATAATCTACCATATCACTGGTATTAAAATTCTGTGAACCATCTCATCTGGAATTCCAAAATTTCGAATATAGGAGATTTTGAGAGAGCTTAGGAGTTCGAAGACTACTGGTCTGAGCCTGTGAGATACTGAGTTCTCTGGAGATTGAATGGACCTTTAATCAGTGACCAAGACCTAAATCACTGCATTTGGATCCAGATTCAGTGCTGTTTTTTTTAAATATTGTTCAAGCTGAAGCTGGATGACACAAAAAGGAAGAATTAATGGACTATAAGTTCATTGAAGAGCAGGAACTATCCTGTTTGGTTATCTTCAGTGTTTACCATGTTCTGTGACAAAATAGGGGCTTAGTAGATTGTTGGCCAAATGAATAAATGTGGAAGTGGGCTAGATGTTTTTCAGTCCTTCTCCAATAAAAATTTTTATTTCTTACCAGTGTTTGGAGAAAAGGAGAGCAGGTTTTTCCTGTTGGAATTGAGGATAGCCAAAGCTCTTATATTGCAGGTCCCATTTAGACTTCCAAGAACCCTAGGAAGTACAGAAGAATTTGAAGGGGAATTTAAATAGCTAATGAAAACTTCTCTCTGAATTTATAAAGAAAGAATTGCTCATTTTTTGGGAATGAATTTTGCTTGTTTTAGAGTATTTTTTTCCTTCACTGTGTACATGTGAGAAATAAAATAAGTTGGGCTTCCCAAGAACTAGATCCTACCTTAAGCATAGACTACACTGTATTTCTGGTTCACGGAAAGCAGAAACAGTATGTAAAGATCCAAAGGAAAAAGAAAAAAGCTGGAAGCTGAAATGTGTGGTGTTTCATATGAGGGTAAATGTCTGTATCAGCTGCAGCAGCAAGAGAAGAGAGGTGTGTCTAACCTGTTGTTCAGCCCACACATTGATGTCTTACTTATTTTTCAAGTTGACAATCATGAGACTCCTGAATTAAGATGGTGAAAAGGTGGCGAAAATGTCCCTAAATGGATGGTGCCTCTTGGCTTTTGGCAGAAACAAACACAAATATTCATAGAAGGAACACTTTCCACCAAAGATAAATAAAATATTAGAAATAAACTACTAATTTAGGTACCCCCTAAAGAAATTCAGATATTGGAATGATCTATATTCTATATAAACAGTTATATATGCAGTGTTTAAAGAAACAAAGGATAGAATTATGAAAATGAACAAGAAACAAAATATAAAAACTGACCAGGCATGTTTGAAAAGGAAACAGCTTTTAGAAATGAATCTTATAACTGTTAAAATAATAAAAATAAAAACAAACAAAACCCTCAATAGAAGGAGTTAGATGAAAAAATATTTGGTGATGAGACAGATTAGACGCAGATAAAAGGAGAACTGGTAAACAGAAGAAATCACCAAGAATGCCACATAGAGAGACAGGAAAATGAAAATTACCAGAGAGAGAGAGAGGTTAATAGATGTAGGGGACAGAATGAGAAATGGTGACATAAATCTAATTATAGTTTCAGAGGAACATAGTGGAGAAAAGACAGGTGAAGTAATATTTGAATAATTTTCCAGAATTCATGAAAGATGGCAATCCACAGAAACAGGAAAAATGTTGTGAATAATCAAGATAAATGGAAAGAAATCTGCAGACTGGTGTTTTGAAGTAAAACTGCAGAACTGGAGAGATGAAAGGAAGACCTTAGAACCAGGCAGAGAAGTAGAACAGGATCGCCTGTAAGGGAAGAACTGCCAGTGTGACGGCAGGATCTCAGCAGCAGCAGCCGAAGCCCGCAGACAGAGGAATGGCAGTATCTTCAGAGGATTGAGAGAAAAATAAGATTTTCAAGAGTAAGAATGAAATAAAGACGTTTTAGCATGACCAAAACCGAGAAAATTGGTACTCAGTAGACCTACATTAAAGGAACCTTCAGGAAGAAGGAAGGTGAGAAGGAAGGAGTTGATAAAGGTATGAGCAAAATTAGTGAAATTTGCAACAACAAAAAGATATAACAAATTAAGCTACAGTTTTAGCAGAGACTACAAGGAAACTATCATAATGCTGTGACTTACTATATGTCATGTATCTAGAGGAGATGGATAACTTCTAAATAACAGCAAAACCAAGTAGTCCTAAAGGTAAACAAACAGAACAGGATATTCTTTATTATGTCTGGTACCTTATTGAATAAATCTAGCAAGAGGTGTATAAGAATTTCAGGCAGAAAAGGTATAAAACTCAGTAAGAAGATATTGAAGAAAACCTAATAACTGGGCAGAAAAATCATGCTCATCAATAAGAAGACTCAGTATAATAAGGAAATCAGTTATCCTCAAACTGATTGATAGAGTCAGTGCTGTTCCAAATCAGATTTTCTACAAAGATTTTTGAGAAACTTGACAAGCTAATTCCAAATGTATTTGAATAACAAAGGCTCAGGAATGCACAATGTCGCTCCATAAGATATTGTGATACTGGGGGAGACAAATGATCAAGAGAATAAAATAAATAACCCAGAAACAGCCTTGATCTATGGCAGGGATGTATTGCAGAGCTGTGTGGAAAGAGGGACTGTTGTATTAAATAAATAGTTCTGGGATAAGATATACATCCAGTTGGAAAAAAAAATTCTACGCTATACAGATAACTTTATTCCTGACTACCTAAAATTTAACATAAAGGCAAAAGTTTAAAACTATGAGAGAAAGAAAACATTATTTTAGAGCAGGGAAAGTTTTCTTAAGCAAGATTCAAAAGGTCTATTTGTAAAAGAAAAGACTGTGAAAGTCACATGCATTAAAATTAAGGACAACTGTTCATCAGAGGACACCATTAATTTAATAGAAAGGTAAAACTTGACCTGGGAAAGATATTTTTAAGACATACAAGTAATATGTGTCTAAAGTATATAAAGAACTTCTTCAGATCAATAGAAAAATGAACATAAGTACACAAACAGGCATTTCCCAGATGAAGAAATACAAATGGCCCAGAAACATCAAGACATGCTATCAGTGGTGTGTTTGAATTAGAAAATAAACTGATGCTAATTTCAAGAAAATGGAAGGTGGGAGTTGATAAAGGCATGACAAAAATTGGTGAAATTTGAAACAAAAAAAGATACCATGAACAAATGGAAGTACAGTTTCAGCACAGATTAAAAAGAAACTGGATGATATCAAACATATCGACATCATTAGTATTCAACAAAACGGGAACCAGAAAAACAGTGAGGTACCATTTTACCACTATTAGATCAGCAAAAATTAGGAAGCCTGGTAATAACCATAGTTTGTTCAGGATGTAGACCTACTGCAGCACCTCATAAATACCTGCCTGGGGAGTGAAAAGTAGTACAATTTGGAAGAGAATGTGGCACCTTCTTATAAATTATATTTCTGTATCTTGTAGCCCAGCAATTATACACTTAGAGCCACATCCAGAGAAACTTTTGCACACCACACCAGGAGACATTTATGAGAACATTCAGAACAGCAATGTTTGCCATTGTAAATGCAAGAAAATAACCCAGACATCCTTACGGAGAATGATGAAATTCGGTGTTCCCACACTTAAGAGTAGCATACAGCAGTGAAAGTGAACAGATAAGCTTCAGAAATGTCACATCAGAAAATAATCAGGCTGCATCAGAATGATGCCATTTTTATAAAGCTCAAAACCAAGCAAAACTAATGACAAAATATGTAAGGATATATATTTGAGAAAATATGAACAGAAAATTCACGGCAGTGGCCAGGACTAAGACATAACTTACGTATATGGCACATATATGTATTCATTTGTATGTATCAAATATCAGATAGCATCAACATAAAGAGTGAGTCATGGCTCCTCTGTTGACTAAAGGTTGAACAGTGGACCAGTTACCTACCCTCTCAAAGCTCAGTTTCCTTATCTGAAAAATGAGGTGTTAGTAACAGTACCTGCATCACCGAGTCGTCGTGGTTATTAAATGGGACACTCTACAGACTTAAGTTAACGCCTAATACAGAGTGAGCGTGCAGCATCTTTAGCGTTTGTTATTTCCTTATTCTTTCCCCTTCAAACCTGCTGTGTGATGCTACATACTTCACCTAGAATCGCAGGGGATCGTGCTCCTACAGAAGGCACTTCTGTCCTGGTTGTACCATAGAAGTGAGATGTTCGCTGTGTGCATGTACGAATGCATTGATTTATTTAGCAGAGTTAATGAGTTTAGTAGAGATCCGTTTCCTCTGACAGACCAAAGAGGAGACCTTCTGAAGGGAGGAGCAACCTTTATGCCCCCTAAGTCTTTTAAATTCTGAAATGTTAGCAGAAGTGCTGCATCCTTGCTGACCTACGGGGAGTGACTACTGGCGGAAGGCGGTTTTCTAGTCGTGGTCACAGGTGGCTGCACCGTGGGGTCAGCACATTCCAGACTGACGGTGCTCCTGACCCCCTGTGGTCACACGTAACTCCAGACATTTCGGAGAGTGTGCTGTGGGTAATTTAGGTGGCATGCTGTTGCTTTCGGGAGCTTCTTGGGTGATTCTAAAACCAGCTCCCATACTCAGAGGGCAGCGAGAGACCAAAGAGAGAGGCAGACCACTGCAGAGTGATAGGTGGCAGGTGTAAGAAGCAACAAAACTTCCTTCCCATCCTCATCTTGGGTGGTCACACGAGGAGCAGTTTTCTGCCCCCGCCTGCCAGAATCTTAAAGTTTATATGGAGGCCTTAATGGGGTTCAGTGATGTGTACCACCCAGAAAGTCTCAACAACACATGGCACTCTCAGGGCTTGACCTTGGGCACCGCTCCCGCTGTGGGGACAGTGGGGAGAGCGTAGCTTCTCAGCAGATGTTGGGGCGAGGAGCCTCCGAATGCCGGGGTCCAGCTCACAGTCAGCTGGCGGTCACGCCCTCTTGGTTAGCTCCTCCAACGCGTTCTGTAGTGAGTAGGATTTTTCCAAGCTTGTTGAAACAGCCATTGTGTTGAGTTAGGAAGAGAACATCTAGAAATGGTTGGTTTGAAAAGTTCTGACTGCACACATTGGGAAACATTAATTGGACTCATCAAAAATGGTATCACTTTTGCAAGAGCAGGAGTCACTATAAAGTGAGCCATTCTTTGGCCCTTTACCCGAAGCTTAGGAAAGTATAAAAATGTTCCTCTCTGTGTGGTCATAGGACATAGTCACTATGAACAGTATTACAGTAGCTACTGCCACTTAACAGTGGCTCAATGAAGAATGTACAAGTGAGTAAAATTCCCAGTAATGCCCCACAGTTTGGGTTTTATTTACACATTTTTATTTTTCTACTCAGTGTAACTTCAAGGCAATCGAAAGGCCAGATGTTACACAGGGCAGTTTGTATGTTCCAGAGTGGAACGTAGGTACATGGATGTGAAATGTTTTTTTTTAAAGGTCGAGTAGCGAGTCAGTGAGCAAAGGTTTCCTGTATTTGACAGCTGCTCCCCGATAAGAAGAAATGTTTGAGCTAATTCCACACTTAAGGCTTTACAGAGGCTGACAAACAAGGATGGCACTTGCCTGGCAATAAGTGTAATTCGTATAATCTCTCTTAGGACAGATGCCTTCTTCTTTCCAATAGGCACATGGTAAGTGAGGTGAGACATCACCTAGAAAGCTCCAGATTCCCAAAAGGTTTCCCTGTAGCGGGCTGTGTTACAAAAGAGCCCCATAGTTCAAGACCTAAGGGTTTTTAGAAGACCAATTCATCATGCTGTGAAGTTATTCATGTGAGAATTAGAGTCAGAAAACAGCAAAGGTTGCAGTATTTGAGAATGAAGCCTGAGGATAAAATCGCAGTCACCCTCTGATTTTCAGTGTAATAGCCATGAACTTAACCAGTGATTACTTTAGAAGTATTCTGTAAGCAGTGTCATGAATGCTAAATAGGTGTTTATGGTAAAATAACTAACAGATAATTAATTTAAATTTTTATTTTTGTTAATCCTCACCTAGACATTTTTTCCATTGATTTTTTTTTTTTTTTTTTTAGAGAGAGTGGGAGGAATGGGGGTGGGGAGAGAGAAAGAAACATCGATGTGAGAGGAAGACATTGATTGGTTGCCTCCAGCACTCGCCCCAACTGATGCTGGGGAATGAACCTGCAACCCAGGTACATGCCCTTGACTGGGTATCAAACTCGAGACCCTTTGGTCCCTAGGCCAGCACTCTAACCACTGTGCATGCTGGCCAGGGCACAGATAATTTTTTAAAGTTAAAGCCATTTCACAGGAAATGACTGCCATTCTCCATCTATTGTAAAAATAGCAGATCATCAAAATGATTCCTTGATTATTTTTGAGTGAGTTTTATATTACCATATATTCCACATAATTCTAGATTATAGTTTAAATCTTAACCCAGGTACAACTTAATCTGGAATATAATCCATTCTTTCAGATATTATTTCTAATATATGTATAGTCAGTAGGAGATGAGGTCAGAACCATAATAGTAAAAAGAATATTAACAATAATAGCTCATCTTTATTGAGCTTAAACTAGACCAAATACTGTGCCAAGTGCTTGACTGACATTTTCTCACTAAATCATCATAAGATTCTTATAAGGCAGGTACTAAGGTATCCATATTGCAGAGAATGAAACTGAGGTGCGCGCAATGTCATGTATCTGGAGCCTCACAGCTGGTGTTAGATTGGGGATTTGTGCATTCTAAAGCCAGTGTTTTAAAATATTACGCAATCTTGCCTCCA
Organism: Miniopterus natalensis; assembly: GCF_054644295.1. Lineage (NCBI taxonomy): Eukaryota > Metazoa > Chordata > Mammalia > Chiroptera > Miniopteridae > Miniopterus > Miniopterus natalensis. The sequence goes on from NC_142088.1 coordinate 43,861,847, forward strand.
CACTGAGTATCGTTACTTTGGAAATATATCCGAGTCTTGATATAATATGGTTCTCATAATCCCTACTAGGACTGCAAGGCCAGACTGCCTTGAACAAAACTCTCATTGTTCTGTAAAGGAAGACAGCATTCTTATCTTAAATTTCAGAGCTAAAGTGAGGTTCTAAAATAAATATAGCCCTTCAATAGGAAACAGCCGATTTCATTTCTCCCAGAATTGGAGTCATTACTCACACAAGGTCTTGCCCTTTTGGTTATGAATCCTGCAAAGAACATAGCTTTAAAAATCTCAATTAAAGGTGTACCGCTTCACACACCCTTTAAGAGACAGGATTGGTATTTCCTGCAGATGTAAGCTCCTCTAAGAAGTGGTGTTTGCTTATTTAAAAGTTTCCCGTTAATTTTGCAGGTTTTATAGCTTCACCTTGTCAATCTGAGCTTATGTTTGAAATTAACTTACAAGCCGGGACTCGCTTCCCTAAGACCCTTTATTTTTATGCCAGTTGGGTCACCTCCCGTTGTGGGGATTTTCTGAAGTGTGCCTACGGAAAGGAGGGAGTTCCGAGGCCTGATCTGCTGACTTTGTTGTTTTATGAAATGACTTCAAGGTGCCTGCACAGGCCGGAGCAGTTTTGCAGTTTGCTGAATCCTTGAGTAATGTACCTAGTGGAGCAGAGGCTTTGTTTTGTTCTGAGTGAAAATCAGGGTGGAAAAAATCATGGGAAAGCTGTGAAGTTCATTGGAATGAGTAGGGTGGATTGAGTTCTCTTTAATTCTCACACTAACGAATTTTCTGGCAGTAACTAGAGTTACAATGAAGAAGCACTTCGAAAATCCAGCCTCCCTACCACTGCCCCAGTTGCCTTTTTGAAATTGTTTTTCATATGTTTGTCTGCCCCAAATAGTTGTTAGTCATTTTAACCCCAAAAGGCAACATATTATACAGGTCTTTGCCTTGCCTTTTTTTCACTGAATATATTTCTGCACCTGTATACAACTTCCGTCCTTCTTTATCACTCGTGTAAGACACATTACCGTGTAAAAACCGCTCCCTACTGTTGGGTATCTGGGTGTTTCCATTCCTTTGCAGTCACAAGCATTGCTTCATTAATTATTCTTGTATATGCGTCACTTTGCACGTGTTTAAGTTTTTCTGTAGGATAAATACTCCAACCAGAAATGCAGGATCAAAGGGTGTATTATATGTAATTTTGGTTGATATTGCCAAATTGTCTTCCAAAACATCACGGTCTTTCGAACCCCCATTTCCCCACTGCTCTTCAGTCAGAATACCAAGCTTCAGCTAAACTAATTAGGAGCCCTAAATAGTGGCCCTAGAAAATATATAGATTTTCACCTGTTTTCTGAATTTCTGAAAACATTACTTCCCGGTCGTCTGTTCTACACCTTCACAGTTCCTCCCCAAACACACAGGAAACCCCTCTCTCCTGTGGGCTCGCAGCGTCACAGTTTATGTTGCGTTTCTCTTGTGAGTTTTTATGTTCTCTGCACACTGTCATGTTGCAACTCCATCTTACACTACTTGCAATTTATTTGTTTCTCTGGCCCAACGTCTGGCCTCTCAAGCAGGATTATCAGCTGTTTGGGAGTTCTTCGCTTTGCCTCGTTTTGTATTCCTTCCTCATGCCCAGGGCAATGCTTTGCACACTGTGGGATCCTTTCTTAATCTGCTGAGGAAAATAGACTTATTGTTTTGGTAAAAAATAATACATGCTTATTATGGGGAAAAAAATGGTACAAAACTCCCTGAAATATCACTATCCACAAGTAACTACTCTGGACGTTTTGTTACTGCCCTGCCAATTATCTTCTTATGAAAACACACACACACACACACACACACACATATACACACATTCAGAGAGTTGTGTACAGTTTTACACATGCGCTCACCCTATTACAACTGTTGGGTACCTTGCTTTTCTTCAATAAAAGAATTAAGTCTTTCTCTATGTCAACTGGTGTGATTCTATATAATTTTTAATGACTGCATAGTAGTTGTTTCTATGCACAAACCTTAGTGTATTTTAGTCAGTGCTGAACTGTTGCACATTTGTGGTTTATAGTTTTCTGAGTTGACGCATCCGTTGGCATCTAGTGCTGTGTCTCCTTAGGTAAGGTAAAATCTTCAAATGAAAGAGCTGTGTGAAAGCACAGGTACACATTGTGGGGTCTAAATAAATATGTAAAGAAGAGAAGAAAGTTTACAGAAGTGTTGAATTTTTTTCCTAGGCAGCTGTCAAATTCTAATAGTTAGCTGGGGCCTTCTGTCATCAGCATTCAGTCATCAAAAAGGATTGAGAAATTTTATTAACCTAAATAAAAGGAAAAAAAATCTCAAAGAGATAGTCTAGGAGAAATAATGTTTGCACGTATTCATGAGTGTACAAATGAATCATTGCTTACTTCCTTTTATCTGCCAGGTGATAACTACCTGCCTTTCTCCTTCCACAGATAATTTTGGAAAGCTTGTCTAAGTTAGAATATTATAAAAAGCATTTCCCTCCTGCCAAGGTACAGAGAAGAGCAATGTTTTCTGTTCTTGGAGAACAGTTTGCTTAGGAAAATACATACTCTAATTCAGGGGCCTATAGTTGGGGGTTATTTTGAAACCCACTTAAAAAGGTTTTGGTGTGTTTATTTGTTTACTACTACTACACTTTATTTCAGAGAAGATTTGAGATGGTTTACAAAGATGCAAACAATGGGCTGGACCCTGGTCCGTGTGGCTCACTCAGTTGGTTGAGCATCACCCTCTGCACCGAAAGGTCCCTGGTTTTCTTCCCAGGGCACATGCCTGGGTCGTGGGCTCGGTCCTCAGCAGGGGACGTGCAGGAGACAGCCAGTCTATGTTTCTCTCCCTCTCCCTTCCTCTCTTTAAAACCAATAAAACAACGGCTGGATAAAATTTATTTGATAGATGGCAAAAAGGATGTAAAGAGTAAATACGGATAAGAAAGTAAAAGAAAGCCCAGCAGTAAGGTTAGTTCACAAAATACACATGAACCATGAAATTGCTATCTCTAGAGTTCCAAAAAGGTTGAATTCAGGCAGTTTTCAATGGTTTAGCCACAAAATATTAAGTCCTTTGTACTTGCTTGAGGTAAACCTCGTATTTAGTTCTGAGCCAACATGATGGGCTTGTAGCCTCATTATTGTTATGATTAGAACACTAACATCCGACTTAGAAGTCCAGTATTCCTGTTATTGAGGCCAAAGAGAAAATTCACCTAGAGATTTTTAAACAGTATAAATTCATGATCCCAGAAAGTCACAGCTGGGAGGGCCTCGAGGGGCTTCTTAGGATCGGGTGAGGTGTGTGGCTGTGCAGTGCATTAGAGGGGCCTCTGCAGGAGGCAGAGTCTTCGGTGCCTGACCTAGAGTCAGTCGCTTACCCTCTCCAATCCAGTTTCCTTGTTTACCAAATAGCAATAAAGATTGGTTCTTATCTCATAAGGTTGTCATGAGGATTAGATAAGATAATGCAAGAGGGGGAAATGCAAATCAAAACCACAGTGTGAGATTCTACTTCATACCCAGTAGCTTGGCCGCAGTCACATAGACAGATAATAACATGTGTTGGCAAGGAAGTGAAGAAATTGGAACCTCATACGTTGCTGGTGGGGATGTAAAACGGTGCAGCTGCTTTAGAAAAAAAGTCTGGCAGTTCCTCAGAAGGCTAACATATCACTCAGAAATTCCACTCCTGTGTATATATTGAGGAGAAAACACCAAAACTTGTACATGAATGTTCATGTTCATAGCAGCATTATTCATAAGAACCCAAAATGGAAACAACGCAAATATTATCAACTAATGAATGGAAAAAGCGATGCTGTGTTGCATGGTTCAATGTAAAATGTCCAGAATGGGCAAATCCATAGAGACAGAAAGTAGATTAGTGTTTGCCTCGGGCCAGAGGAGCAATTGCTAGTGGGCAAGGGGATTTCTTTTTAGGAGACTGATAAAATTTTTTCTAAAATTGATTATGGTGATGGTTGCACAATTCTTTGATTGCCCTAAAAACCATTTTACATTTTAAATAGGTGAGTTGAATGATAGGTGAATTATATCTCAAGAAAGCTGTATATACATAGAAAAGATAATGCACAGCAAAGTTCTTAGTATTGTGTAGTCAGCAGTATACTACATAAACACTCAATAAATGTAGTAGTTGTTTGTTTTTTTAAAAAAACAAATGATGACACTGAGGCCCAGAAAGGTGAAACGCCTTATCCTGATCATGTGGCTCCGTCGGCCTAAACTAGACCCTAGTTCTCTTGCAGACTCGAATCAGCAAGCTCTTCCCCTGCAAGAGCAGCTGCAAAGATGGACACTGCCTTGTTCTCCCTTCCAATGTGGGTCCTCAGTTGCTTAGACTTAAGCTGGCCTTCGTTTGGCCTTATACTTTTCTTCTGTAAAGATTTTCAAGTTTCTCAATTTTGGATGCAATAAAAACCTTGGTATAGTCAGTAAGTCAGCAAAATTTTCAATTAGCCATGATAAACTGTTTGAAAAATTGATTCATGGCCCTGCTTGCTATGCCATTGACTTTTCAGAGACTGATCTGCCCATCTAAGAATTACCCAGGCACTTTGCTCTTTTCCTTTTTTACTATGCAGCCTGTCTTTGGCCGTTTCACTTTTCAGACTTTTTTACTTGAAGTGGGCGGGACACGCAAAAGCAAGGGAGACCCATGCTTCTTGGGTTTTCTCAGAAACAAAGCCAGCATATCTTTTGAATTTGTAGTGTTGGTGTGAAGTGAAATTTGAGTGAAATTATAATTTTTTGTATGTGTATGTTATGGTATTTAGGAAAACAACTTTCTTTGGGCACTGTATCTGGGCAATGCTAAGTCGTTGTGACATGAAGAAATTGTGAAGGTCAGTACCAACCTAGTATTGTCAATCCAGTGAAACGGACAGGGTTATAGGCCATTTGAATTATATTAGTTTGCTATAGATTGGTGTTAAGAAAAAACACATAAATTGTCAACAACATGAACTATGTATATGGTTAAATTTATATAAAGCTTAGTGCCTTAAAGGGTATAGCTGAGGGTTTGACAGATATTACAGGAGAATTCTCAGGTTTCCAAATCTCTCTCTTTAGTAGTTGGGGAATAGAGTAATAAGACCCTTCTATGGAACATGAAGGTAGCCACCAAGTAATAAACCTTAATCAATACCTAGTTAATGAAAAGGTGAACTCTTCGTGATACTAGCCCCAGTTGTGTTTGGATTGGTATTTTCACACTACATGTTTAGGCACACTCTGATGCATTAGAACATATTGACCGTTACCTATTGGTTGTCTATTGCTGTGTAATGAATCATCCCAAAACTTAGTGGTTTAACTCAGCAGTAGTCATTTTATATACTCTCTCATGGTTTTGGAGCATAACTGGGCTCAGCTAGGTGGTTCTTGCTTGAGCTGTCTCATGTAGTTGCAGCCATGAGTGACTGGTGGCTCCTTGAGGTTAGCCCACTGACGTTGGAGGCAACTGAAGATGGTTGTTGTCTGGGACATCAACTGGGTCAGTTAGCTAGACACCTGCACACGGCCTTGCCAGTGGTTTCTCTTCCTCAAAGCACAGTGACTGGGTTCCTAGAGTGAGCTTCTCCAGTGGACCAGGCAGAAACTCTGTTGCCTTTCATGGCCTATCCTGGGAAGGCACGTGGCATCGCCTCTTCCGCGGCTACAGGCTTACCCAGATTCAAGAGGAGGGACTATAGACTCCACAGTGAGTGTCGATGACACATTGTAGAAAGAGCATGGGGGATCCTGTGATTCTGTTGGAAAATACAACTTGTGCAGTCACTTTTTGAGTAAAAGGCAATAATGGAAGGAAGAAGAGACAAGAAATGAGGACAAGAACTCCTGGAGTTGGTAGTGGAGTCGTCACAGTGAGCTGCAGCCAGCAAAAAATAAGAGCAGGAGATAAAGGGAGGAGACAGAACGGCTCAGATAGAGGCGCGGGGGAGGCAGGCGGACACTCCCTGTGAACGGGTGGCCGTGATACTGAGCCCACGGCCACAGGCACTGACCTGAGGGTATGCCCTTGGCGGTGTCCCACTGAGGAGAACGTAGCGTGTTAATCAATCACATTCGGCATCTGAGACACAGCAGGGCCTCTCTCTAATTACCCTAAGAAGGTGGCCAGGACGTGGTAGGGACAGCGGGTGGAGTGTCAGAATCGCCTTGTGATTGAAATGGGTTTCCAGGCTTCCTGTAGGGGCAGGTGAAAGATGCTGGTATAGAATGGTTGTGGAGACCTTGAATGAGAAAGTGGGCTCTGACAGGTGTTCTTTCGCGCTTCCTCCTTCCCTTGCAACCAACATTTTTATTTTTAAAATATGCGCACTTGGTAAAAAAGTCGTTTATCGGGTGCTTACAACATGTTAGCACTATTTTAGTTTGGGGTGTTTGACTAAAGAAGAGTAAAGAAGAATAAATCTAGTGATTACTTAGTATTGTTTTATACAGTCATTTCATTTACCTTTCATGAATTCTGAGAAAGGGTTAGTGTTTTCTTGCTATGAGGCATCCAGTAAATCATTTAGCGTCTAAAAGACTCCGTTTTTCAGAGTCTTTCTGTAAAACCCATTTGCACAGCTCTTGAAGGTATTGGAGACATGTTTGTAAAATGAAAAGCATACAAGGAAACACTTCATAAATACTGAATTTCATACCTTTATAGACGGTGGTTCAATCAGATGCCCTAAAGCAGCGTCCTGGGACATCCTGGCATAAATCCAAGCATTTAACAATCGTATGCATTCATTCATTCCACTAATCTTGGTTGAACACCTCGTGTGTGCCAGTTAGTGTACCAGGCTCTGTGATTTGGGGATGAACAAGCTGGACTAGTATCTGTTCTATGGAACCTACATGAAGAGGGTTCCTCTGTGAAAAAGACCTGAAAATGCTTTAAGACTTAGCGAAAAGGTGAAATGGGCACCTAAGGAAATATAGTCACCTTTGTGCATTTTCCGAAGGGGTACTTATATTTCAGATAAATTTCAGGTTTTGAATGGCTAAAAAGCAGTCATCGGCAATGATGCAGTAAAACTGGCATTTTCAAAGAAGTCATCTCTGAGGGCAGTGTATTGCCTGAATAGTTTTGGATTGCTGGAGAAAATGGTTTACTTGGTGGTACTTGTCAACTTTAACCCAGGCTGATGTTAGGAAGTCAAATTTAGTAGGACAAGGACATGTAGTAGCATGTGGTAGGAAGAAAGGATCCTAGAATAGTAAGGTAACAGCTTCGTTTTCTCTCTCCCCTGTGGTTTTTGGGCACAATTATATCTGTTGCAAGATTTTTTTTTTTCTGTGCTCGCTGATTCAACATATATATAAGAGTATAGGAGTATAATTCAGGGTGTAAATATGAAAAGGGTCTCATAAGGAAGTTTTTCTTTAACTCAGACATTGTATCATCAATAATTTAAATCTCATTATAGCATTATAACCTGAGTGCCACATCCTTCTTCCTGTTGGAGACCTTGGAGAAAAATTGTGGCCTGATGCCATCTTCATTCATTCATTTATTATCAGTGTTCGTAATGATGATCTCAAGTGTCCAAAAATAGCTATATGAGGCCACATATTTCTAATAAAATAGATGTCTGCAGTAGGTTTTTAAACCCCACGTATTTGGATGTAGCCAACAGTGATTCATTCGTCTCTGAGAGTTCTTGAACCTGAGGACATACCCAGTTTTTGTTTTTTCCAGGGTAGAATTCAGTGCAAACCAGCATTTTCAGACACTTCCTAAGTTTGTGACACAGGACCGAATGTTTCACACACATTATCTCATTTGTCCTCCTAATAACCTGTTGAGGTAGGCATCGTCACGCAGCTTTACAGGTGAAGAGAGCAAGACTTAGCCTGACGAGTGATGTCCAGCAAGTGGTCAAGTTGGAATTCAGGGTCAGCTCTGTCTCTTGCAGAAGCCCTTTTGTTGGCAGCTGCTGCGTTGTGCTGCGGAGGGATTCTAATTTTGTGCTTGTTTGCTCCTTTATTTCCTAAATTTTCTATAATAAATGTGAATCAATTTTATATTCCAAAAATATCAACCAATGTAATTTACAGCATGTTGTGATAGTTAGATTAAAAAACACATTTGTGTGTGTTGTGGAAAATATAAAACTATGTAAACCTGAACTTATAACCCTATAGTTAACAATTAAATAGATACTATAATTAACTCTTAAAATGAAATGTCATAGATGTGTACTGTGATTATTGAGGTTTCTGCTTCAGTTATTTTTCCCAATTGATTTGAGATCTTCAGTCCCAGATTCTAGATTGATTTTATTTCATTGTCAACATGGTTAGGGAATTGTAAGAAAGGCATATTCTTCCTGCTTACAGGAGTGTAGGTATATAAAAAGGCTATAGATGATTTTTGAGGCAGTTTGGTGATTAAAGGAAGAGAGATTCCTGAGTGGCCAGCACCTTTGTGCTTTAGCCGAGGGTTACTTATTCATTCCTTTGATCAACTAACATTCCTGAAGTATCTGTGCACTAGGAGTCTGTATGGGGTGCTGTTCACAGACTAAGGTTTGTTCACGGCAGCCAGTTTCAGTTGTGTTTTGAACCTGGGGAATACGGCCATGAAGGTCTGAAGGGTTTCGGGAAGTAAGGGGTCTTGCCTTGCCTTTCCCCTCACACCCCTTCAGTAACTATGACACTGTGTCTCCAGCCCCTGACGTCCCTCTCCAAGGGGAAACGGTGGGAGAAGGATGGGTAGAAGCTCCCTCCGTACAAAATTTTCTTGTTGGGGGGGAGGGTGGCAGCAGAAAAATATTATTCATTCATTTAATAAGTATATATTTGGTGCTTACTAAATACGAGGTACTCTAAAGATTCAGAATAGATTTAGCATGTGCTTTCCCATCTTCAAATTTTCTTAATTTGTAACAAATACCAGATTAATAAAAACAAAAGAATCCATTATTTTGTAGATATAATTTAGAAGAGCACAAACTTATCCAGCTAGCTAAGAGAAATGTAAAGGCGGAGCATTAATAAACATGATCTCTTACCGTTACATTCCCTATGTGTTCAAAACTTGATGACAATGTCGTTGACTAGACCAATAGTTTATTATAAAGAGTTCATTCCAGAATTCATTGCATAAGGTCAAATATTGAAACTGTTGGAGCCCTGGCTGGGTGGCTCAGTTGGTTGGAGCCTCATCTTATGCACTAAAAGGTTACAGGTTCGATTCCCGGTCAGGGCACGTACCTAGGTTGTGGGTTTGATCCCTGGTTGGGGCTCTTATGGGAGGCAACTGGTTGATGTTTCTCTCACATTGATGTGTTTTTCTTCTCTCTTTTCCCCTTCATCTCTCTCTAAAATGTCATTAAAAACACATCCTCAGGTGCGGATTAAAAAAAATTTGGAAATCCTAAATTGTTATATTTATTGTTATAAAAGCTGGTGAACATGAGTTGATATTCTTGTTTTGATTCTATTGTCATGTCAAGGTTTTAGAAGTTTTTTGCTTTTCTTGAAAATTTGTTAGGCAACTAATCTTTCCATCTCTCCTTCCCCTCTAGGAAAAGTCACAATCTTTGAATGTTTTTAGAAGTAGGAAGTAGTTACTTTTACTTTCTGTTTTATACACTACCATGTCTGGTTTTTAAAAAAGAAGTATATACGTGTTTAATTTTTAAATACTTGAGTCTTGACTGACAGCATTATATATAATTATGATGAAAATTCAAATGATGCAAAGGGATGTACTGGGTGAAGAGGCAAAGGGACTGTTTCTTCCCCACTGCCAGTGTTCCTTTAGCAAAACATTCTTGGCCTTTCTCCGCCCAGTGACTTATCTGATTGGTGAGTTTGGAGCCAGAAGTCACGTACAAGTGGCCCACCCTCTTCCCCTCCCTCTCTCCTGGAGCCAGGCTGCTTCTAGAGAGAGGTGCTCTGAGTCACTCTGGCCCTGCCTGGTGAGGGAGGACTGTGCTGCTCATCCTTGCTGGGGACCTGGTAGGTAAGTCTTGTGTAAATCCAAGGGTCAGTTCATCAAGAAAGGTTGCTGGCTCAACATTTAAGCCGCATTCTCAAATATCACCTTTATAAGGAAAACAGTGACATTTTGACTCCTGTATAGTTACTGGTCTTATTTCTAAATTAGTTCAGAACTAGAGAGGGAGTGAGGGGTGTTACTTATTGTGGTTCCTTAAGGTGCACAACACAGGGAGAAAGAAGTCCCCCTCTCAACCCAGATGCTGTCGCCAAGTCCTATGAATTCTTCCAGAAATGCTGTGTACATACAGATGTATCTAGAAATGGATCTATGTATGTGTACCTCCCTTTTTATTACGTTCAACAGTGATGAATGCTCTGTTCTTACTAGCTTTTCCCATTTTGATGATCTATTTGCACTTGTTATGGGTTGCATACTATTCCATAGTATGGGTGCTGTATTGATTTTATAACCAGAAAGAATAAACGTGCCTCCATTTGAGCCACACACCCTGATAAACCATGACAAAGTATAAGGCTCTGCTGCTGGCCAACAGGCATAGCTGCTGCTTTCTATGATTTCTTTTCCACAGTGAAGAGGAATGTTATCTCTCTCAAGGTGCTCACCTTTGTAAGGGCGAGCACGCTGGGAATCTTGTATGCAGGGACCTACTTATTCAGAGAACCTTCTGCTGACACTTAACTGGGAAGTAAGTATAAGCTGAGAAATAGCTAAAATGTGTCTTTAGGGTGACATTAGTAATTTTTATGAAGGGACTCCTTGGCACTGACATCTAAAGATTATTCTAAAATGCTTAAAAACAAAAACAAAAAACACCGCTTGTATAAATGTGTACATTTTAAAAATCAGATATCTTAGTGAAATTATATTACAAATATTTTCTGCATTACAGTCTATGTAAGAGTTAAAGAGCCTAGATTCAGTTTCCATTCTACAAAACTCAGTGCATGAAGTATCTTTCATGGGTCATTATTCCCTGTGCAGATTTCGTTCTTGCCAGGGTGTTTCCCAAGGGACTGGTGTTGATTATATTACTCAGAGTTAACAGAATGATGTTTAACCAGTAACCCCTAAACTTTATGTTGGGCATTTCCACAAAGTAAGAATACAGTTTGTATTATGTTATGGCAGTTCATATCATCTGAGTTATTTTTTGTTTTATAGTCCTTTCTGTTCAACTCTCTTTACATTTCATTTGGAGATATTAACATAAACATTTCCAAAGACTGGTGGACCCTGTTATTGATATCGCTCTTCTGCTTGCTACTTTGCCTTTTTTTTTCCAGCACCAACACTGAGGCCGCTGGATTTAGTGTGTGTTTCAGGCTACAACTGGAGAAAACAAACCAGTAGGAGATATATATAAAGATTTATTACAAGGGATTGGATTATGTGACTACGGGGGCAGGCTGGGCGAGTCTGAAATCTGTAAGTCAGTCCTCCAGGAAGGGCAGGCCAGAGCCCCGGGGCATGGCAGAAGCTCCTGTCCACAGGTGGAATTTCCTCTTTGGAGAAGCCTCCACTTCGCTGTTAAGGCCTATCAGCTATTGAATCAGGCCCACCAAGATTATTATCAAGGATAATTTCCCTCATTTAAAGTCAATAATGGACTTTAATCATATCTACTAAATGTCTTCACAGCAATGCCCAGACTCCTGTGTGGTTGAATAACTGTGGGCTGTAGCACAGCCAAGTCGACACTTAAAACTGACCATCGCAGTGTTTCTCTGTTGCCTGGTAGGATTCTTCTGGTTCTAGTAGTCAGTTAGGCTGCCTGCCTGGAGTTGTATTCGCTTGGCTGTAGGCTCTTCTTTTTCCCACCCCTCCCTTTTCTGCAATTAAGTTAACTTTGCAACTTATTGCTGTATCCAGAGCAGCTTCGACTCCGCTTCAGTGCCAAACATTTATTTTCTCTCTTTTTTTACCCCCTTTGGTTTTACGTAAAGTGTGTTTTTTCGTTTGTGTTATTTGTCTAACCAGGACAGAACATTCCCATTGTTTTCTTTATTAGCTGAATTTACAGATCAGCTTGGCACCCATTCCAGCGGGAGCTTTAGTTCTCAAAGACAATAGTTGCAAAATTGGATGCAGCTTTCTTGGCTCCTAGCTGTTGTCATTGTTCATTGTCACCCTGACTTGGGGAAATGCCATATTGGAGGTTTGATAGGATTAAAACAGAATAAGGAATCTAATTGCTTCTCTGTGTTTTGTGCTGCTCTTTCAGAATAGCTTCCAGAACATTCTCTTTCAAGACATTGCCCTTTCATGTTGGATTTTCAAAGTTACAGAATTCCATTATCATTATGTGAAGAGCAACATTTATCAAATTTGATTCTCTTCACATTAGAAAATGTTAAAATATAATAAGGAAGTTGCTATAAGTGTGTCCTTCACTGAACTAGCCTAGTGTTTCGAACTGTTATTATTGAATTATAAAAGTCTTTGTTTCTCTAAATTTTTTATAATTGCCTACCGAACATTTTAATATTCTCATTCCTTTATTCTATCCTTTTACATTCTAGAAAAAGGAAATGCCAGGTTTTGGCAGAACTAGATAAGCACTGAATTCCAAGAGGTCAAAAAAAAATGTTAATAGGAATCATGGGCAAAAAGGTCTAAGATTTAGCTGTAGCCACTTATCTGTGATTAATAGAAATGGACTTTTCTTCTTCTTGGCATTTTAATGAGTAATAACATGGTCAGGTGGAAAAAAAATTGTAAGTATAAATTAAAATCCTAGTGTTCAGAGGCCCGCAATGTCCACAGAAAACACTGACCAAGAAGCAAAGTATGGCTGAGTCTGTTATCTTTCACTGTAAGGGGTGTAAAATATGACCTACTGATATTCAAAGTATACAAAAATGAAAATGAAATTCAATAAATCACTTTATGACCATCTTTATTTTGATTATCTGTTACTGAGTAACAGATCAACCTAAATTTAGCAGCTCATTTTGTGAAGTTTCTGTGGTCCAGGGTCTCGGGAGAGCCCTGGTAGGCAGCTTTCTGGTAGGTGGGTCGGCCTCCTCTTTGTGGGGCCGTCCTGGTCCAGGTGCCTGACAGCGTGGAGGCCTCGAGGCAGGCAGAGTGCTTACAGGATGGCTGAAGGCATCGATTTTAAGTATTCAGTGAGCAAGCTGGAAGTTGCATCACCTTTTCTGTCCTGGCCCTGGGAGCCACATTGCTTAGTTCTGTTGGTTAGAGGTGAGTCACAAACCCACCAGGATTTATGGAGAGGGCACTGGACTCTATCATTTGATAGCGGAGTGGCAAGATTTTGGAAGAACACATGGGATAGGAGATATTGTCATGGGCATCTTTGAAAAAAACAGTCTGCCATGATCTACTATCTGGCCACAACAATTCACATCTCTCTCATGTGCAAGAGTGTACTCTAGCGCTTCCAGCACCCTCCAGATCTTACCCCATTATGGCTTCAGGCTCAAAGTCAGGGACCAACATCTAAACTAGGTCTGGGTACAAACGAGGCTCCCCAGAACCAGGTCCTTGGGAATACCTCCTTGGTTGCTCTTCTCAGTTATGTGCCCGATACCCACCCAGAGCACAACAGGAGGACAGGTACCTTAGAGCCTGTCCCAACGTGAGAAAGTGGGAGGCAGACGGGTCATGGCAGTTCTGGATTCCTGCCAGGTCCTTTTCAGTTTCTGTTCTGCTCTTCTCTGTGGCTCTTGCTTCCACTCTCTGGGCTCTTGGTTCTTCTCTTTAAGTCGTCTTTTTTCATAATTTCACAAGAAGGAGCCAGCATTTGCAGCTGAGTAGCCTTCATACATCGTTTCCTGCCCATAAAAGTTTGGGGATCTGAAGGCTCCTTTCATTTTGTGTTGCTCTCTGTTTCTTTTAGTCTAACCTGGCAATGACTTCATAGTACAGATATCTTTAAAAAACAACAAAAAACTTGCGGGTTTTCTGGAAGTCTCGTTGGGTTCACTCCATTAAACAAGAGCCATGACCCCAAGATGCTTTGTCTACCTTGGGCTCCTTGAGAAACACCCTTAAGGTTCTCAGGAACTTTGTTATTTAATGTAGGTTTCTGCAAGGTGTGCGCTTAAGATCCTTCGAAGGCCTTAGTCAGTTTGAAAGCATCTAGGAGGCAGCGCCTCTAATCATCCTGAAGTCTCAGCAGTGTCGTACAGCCTCGCCCGGGGTCCCATCGTTGTTCTGAAGCCTTTTCCTGATTTGAGAATTGCTTGACATCTGGAGAGGCTGGGAACGAGAAACAGTTTTATATTTAACAGTGTGTTCTTGAGCCCTTCTCTCGCTGCTCACGTTTTATCTCAGGCAGCAAGCAGAGCCCAGGTGTCACTTTAAGTATTCCTCCTGGAAATCTCTTTAGCTCGGTCATCGAGTTCATTGTGTGTGTTTCCATTCCCCACTTTCCCGTACATGTCAGTGTTGCCAAACTGTCACCGCATCGCGGCTCCTCTTGTCCTCTAGCTAGCGTCCAGTAACATTTTCCCTCACTTTCCTTTAAGCCCTCACTGACAACCTTCTGAAAACAACAGTCCTGTCATGGCCTCGCGCTGACTCTGTGTGTCAGGAATTTGTGCGAGGGGCTTGTCCTGACTCAGGGTCCCCCTGCGATGGCTGTCACAGTGGAGCTGGTGTACCTGTGCGGGGGCCCTGAGCCTCCAAGGAAGCAAGTCTGACTGTCTCAGCTTCTGGGATCGCCGTCCCCAAAAGCCACTCGGTTTGGGTGCGATTAGTTACATGTCAGCAGTAACTGGAACAATGAACAGTACTGTTTTCTCTCTGGCCTTTGTCACCCTCAGGCCCCAGTACATGCTCAGCTCTGCTTTCAGGACTCCAAATAGGATCATTCCCATTCTGGGTTTTTCCATCGTCTGAATCCTAAGCCCTTTGACGTGATGTACAGCAGAGGGTCCAGATCCACAGATGCATCATTTGTTAGGCTGTACAGAGGAATTTTTTTTTTTTCTTCATTTGACATACTTGTTAACATTTAAAAAAATCTAGAGCATTCACATAAAAGTTCAAATTATCCACTTCTCTGGAAACAGATCTGGCAGCACCCAGGCTGCCTTCCTACGGCGGCAGTCAGCTAATGCCAGGCGCACCTTACAGGTGGGACAGATCCTGTCCCCGTCACTGTCCTCACTGGTGCTGCTTTCCTTTCCTGCCTCGTTCTGTAGTCTTTTGAGTTTGCCATTCTTTTTTTCTTTTTCTTTTTCTTTTTTGTTTTAGAGAGGAAGGGAGGGGTGTGTGGGGGAGGGAGAAAGAAACATCAGTGTGAGACAGAAACATATATTGGTTTCCTCCCGCAGCCACCCCAAACAGGGACTGAACCTGCAACCTGGGTATGTGTCCTGACCAGGAATCGAACACATGACCCTTCAGTGCACAGGGTGACGCTCCAAACGTCTGAGCCACACCAGCCAGGGCTGAATGTGCCATTCTTATTGTACAGGTTCTTCACACAGCTTCTCCAGCCTCATTCTGTTGTGTTTCCTTAACTCAACCCCTAGACCCCAGTACCTTGTGTCCCAGCTAGTTCCATGAGTCAGCAGAACCCAGTAAGTTCTTACCTTTTCTCAGGGTGGAAAACTTCTCCGCTTTCTCCGCCTGCTGAGCTCTTCCTGTCCACCAACAGCCAGCCCCCATGCTGTCCTCCACAGACGGACAAGTGTCCTGCCATCTCACAGCATTTGCGTCTTTCTTGTAGCATTCACATTTTATTGAAATCATTAGCATAAATGCCTCTTCACTTCTCTGGATTATGACCTGTTCCAAGATGTAGGCTTTTATTTCATTTGCCTTTTCTCTAGAACTTGTCACCAAGGTAGGTATTAAATGAAACTTTGTTGACTGAATGAATAAATAGGCGATTGGTTTTTTAAAAAGGCTAAGGCTAGAGCTCTTCCCTGAAGGAGGTGACAGATCAGTATTTCCTTTGCTAACTGTAATACAGAGTAGAATGATACAACGGTGTGGGCAAAATACCAATTGGGAGAATGGCAACAGCCTCTTCTTTGGGAAGAAAAGCGGTAAAAGCAGATGTGGAACGGCAGATCAGACCAAGGTATGCATGTAACATGTAAAAAGGTAGAGTCGTGGAAGTATGTAATTTGTACACCACTGGATGGTGGGATATCTAAAGGGATTTGGTGGGAAATAAGTCTTGAAAAGGTAATTTGGAGCTAGGGTCTCCCCTCAGGGAGACTTGAATATTAAGGAGCTGGACTCATTTTGTAGGCAGTAGTGAACTCTTGTTGGTTTTTTTAGAGAGTGCTAATCTGTGACTAGCCACAGTGTGAAGGGTAAAGTAGGCAAGGGATTAGAGGTCAGAAGATTGACTAGCAGTTTGTTTGAATAAGAGAGACAGGAGATCAGCATTGAAGGGGATGTGACCTATCACGATGGGAGCTGAGGAGGTAAAATTTGCTGAATATAACATTTGATAGATTTGGGTTGTGAGAAAGGTGAACTGTATTATGATAATAGCACCTGTCATATCTTAGTGTTTATTATGTGCCAGGTGTTATGTTAAGGACTTCATAGGACTATGCCCTTTGCCAGGATGGAAAATTTGGGAGGTATTTTTTTTTTTAACCCAAAATAGAATTTAATTTTAAATGTTTTGTAATTAAAACAATTTCTAGGAACTATGTGCCTTGTTAAGCCAATATCTGGTGAATGCTACATGAAGACAATTTCTACAAAATATAAAATATATGTGTATGTGCATGTCTGTGTATATATACACACACACACACACACATATAATATATATTCTGTACTACTGGGATTAAAAGGTACAAACAGCAATGTCAACTAGACCAGTAGTTCTCCATCTTTTACATCTTACTTCTCCCAAATATTCTATTCATTAATCAAGGTTCCAAATTGTTGTAAACATAATGAATAATTTTTCAATGATATTTATGTTTATCATCAGCCTGTTATTGTATTAATATTTAGAGGAAGTTTGAGAACCTAATTTCATGCTTTAATTGCCAAAGGTGTATATTTCCATTTTGCGAAAAATTATCAGGTGCAACATTTTTTATCCTGTTTGCAAAAATTTATCTTGCATTCCTAATTATAAAGGAAATTTAAAAATAATGTGATACTTTCCTTTCCAAATCTAAAGATTGGAAAAAAGTTTTCTCGTCAATTTGAACATATGAACACTTGGGCACATAGATGCAATAAAATATCTACTTACAAGAATTTATTAGTATAATTATATATAGTATATACATACAAAACATTTTTATTTAGAAATGCATTAGTTTTTAAATAGCATATACATACAAAACATTTTTATTTAGAAATGCATTAGTTAAATAGCATATACATACAAAACATTTTTATTTAGAAATGCATTAGTTTTTCTTTCTTTCTTTGTATGAAGCAATATTATTTAGGCTCTTGACTTGCGGTATTGGCATCAGTCATCATAGAGCCAATTTTTGCATCATCTTAACACAGTTTTTCAGAGGACACCCTTTTCACTTTCATCAAAAATATGTAGCACTGTGTTTCTTCATGATGTTTTTATAAAAAAGGTTATCGCAAGCCCTGTGTATCAATTTGAGTAATATTAATATAGTCCTTCCCCCCTCCCCCGCACTTATATTGGTATGTGTTTGATACATAAAAATCAATTAGTGTGTCATCTTTTAAAGGTGACAGTTGAGAGGCTTCTACAATAAAATTGAGATATTTGCCATTGTAAAGTAGTTATTTCCTGGAATAACTACTAACTTCATGTTAAATGTGTTTGTCAGATTTTACAGTGTTTCCATGAGCTGAGTATTATCATCAGTGGTGTGCTGGTGAACATTAAAAACTGGCTCTCTGGCAGCATGGGGAGGTGCAGCATTTTCTCATTTCCATTGTGTTAGTATTCCTACTCTGGCCAATTTTATTTATTTATTATTATTATTTTTAAATCCTCACCCAAGGATTTTTTTTCCATTGCTTTTCAGAGAGAGTGGGAGGGAAAGAGAGAGAAACATCGATGTGAGAGAGACACATCGATTGGTTGCCCCTATACTCGACCCTGGGGGCCAGAGCCTGCAGGTGAGGTATGTGTCTTTGGCTGGAATTGAACCCAGGACCCTTCATTCTGTGGGCTGATGCTCTAACCACTGAGCCAAACCGGCTAGGGCTATTCTGGCCAATTTTAAGCAACTAACGTGAAGTCAGCTGTCTGACAAACTGAAATTCTAACGGGCTCTCCTGAGCCAGTGTGAGCCAGCTCCAGCACGGAGGTGTTAAGATAGATAACCCTGGAGAAGAGTCGGAATGAGGCTGGGGGGGGAGCCTTAACAAAGGGCTTCGAGATGGGGAGCTAGAAACCGGCCAGGCGTCCATATCCAAAAGAGCATTCGGAAAACAAGACGAAGAGATGAAGTTTCTAAAGTCATCAGCTTAAATGAGAGAGGAGAGGGCATGGAGAGTGTGTGTTCACTGGGGGAGGTAGTGCCTAGTGAGCTAAGAGTGTGCAGTGGCCTGAGAGCAGCCGTGTTTATGAAGACTGAGAACGAAAGGGCACTAGGAGGGAGAGGTGGAAGGGGAAACGTATGGACACAGGTTTGGAGAGAGCATGGAGTAAAAGAATGGGGTTCAGCCATGGGGTTCAGCACTGTGGCAGCAGAGAGGAGCACTCACCTGTACAGCTGTGAAGTCGTTAAATCCTGGGGAATGAGAGAGAGAGAGATGGGCAGATGAAGTTTTGGCGGCCTAAGGGGGACAGGTAACGTTGGTATGAGGGTGAGGATGCACTGAGGGCAGCAGTTAGGGACGCTCGTTAGAGAAATGTTGACAGCGAAAGGGAAGTGACAGAGTGACTGCCAAGGAAGAAGCCTAACCCACTCCCCAGCCCCACCCCCCTTGTGCATAGAGGTATAAGAGAATTAAACGTGATTATGTTAGGACGGATGTAGAGGAGTCAGGGCCTGGTTGGCAGTGTCTTGAAAGAATAAACGAGTAGATAAGTGAGCACAGCTGGAGTCACTGGTCTTTAAAGGAAAAGGAATCCAGTTTCCTCATGGGAGGGAAAGAGGCTAAGAGCGTGGAGAGCGTGAGGAAGCTTATCAGGAACAGAAGGCAAGTTGCTGCTCTCAGGGTACCATGTGAAGTTATTCAGTGCGATTGGGGCTGGCTCTCCCGTGAGTAACAGGCAGAGGCTGGCCATGGAGAGCTGGGGTCAGACTCCTAGCAGTCTCTCCCAGCTGTATGAGCTTGAGCCAGTGTGGGGCACGCCTCAGTTTTCCCTCTGAAAAATGGGGTAATAAAATGATTGTCAGCTCACAGGGCCACTGAGAAAATTAAATTAGCCAATATATTTAAAGTGCTCAGGGTGTGGTTAATTATCGTTGTATTGACAACTGCTGGTATTTGGGGCTGGGGAGAGGAATGGGCTAACAATGAGCGAAAGTGTTGTCTAGCACAGTGCTGCTCACACCTGCATAAGAATATGAGTCACCTGGGGATTTAGTGGGTCTGGCGTGGGTGGGGCTCACGAGTCGGCATTTCTAACAAGCTCCCAGCTGATGCTGTTGCTGCTGGTCCAGGAACCACCCTTGGGGTGGCAGGGTTGTAGCAGTACTAAGGCCCCAGCTAGGGGTGGCCGGTGGTCATCTGGAATGGCACCGGGCGGCGTGGCTGTCTCCACTGGTTCAGGAATGCAGAAGGGATGTCTGGGCCGAGCCCCGGCTTTCCTCCCAGGGGTAGATTGAACAGTGAGGGCACAGGGCATGGGGTGTCCTATTAAGTGCCGCATCAGGAGAGTCAGCTGTGAGCTCCAGACCTTATATGAGGGGGTTGAAGCCAGCAGAGACAGAAGAGGTCGGGGAGGGGTGGGGGCGATGAAGAGCACGGTGAGGCTGGGCAGTAGGTATGGGACGGAGGTGCCAGATTTGGTGGCCATGGGGGTGCCAGAGGTGATGGTCACTGGAGCAGTGTCAGAGGGTAAGATACGGGACAGCAAAATGTTTACTGCTGAAGCCTCACTGGGTCTATTTTTATTTCTCAGTTTTTGATGATTTAGGAAACTTTGTTTGCTTGGTAGTGCCTCAAGGACATTAAAATGGCAATTGATTAGAAACATGTTTTGTACTTGCGGTCAGTAGAACACCTGATAAGAGAAAAGTTACTGGGCGTTGTTTCCTGCCACGCCCAGCCCGCCCTCGGTGGGCAGACATGAGGTGGGGGTGGGCTTCCCGGGTCCCTCGGGCACACGCTGCAGTCCTGCACGCGGCCTGTCCAGCCAGCGGGGAAGCGGGGTGCAGGGTTCCCAGTGAGGGGACAGTCATTCCAAGGAGATGCTGAAATCCCACCTCCAGGGAGAAGTTAATGAGGCAGCGGAGGCTGCTGGCGGCTGCCTTGGAAGGAGCAGGGGGTGGAGGTGGGCATGTGCTGCTGGACAGATGCTACTAAATCGTGGTCAGTATGTCTTTGTTTTTTAACTTCCTGGGATCGGCAGTAAAATCTTTAAACGAGCAACAACAACAAAGAAATCACCTTTATCCCTTGTTTAGGGTGTGTCAGGAAAACACGCTTCCATTTCTAGCACTTAACACCCTGTATGGTAGTTCATCGCGGGCTCTCCCACCTCCTTCGCGTTCTTCCTGGCCTGGGGTCGGGGCAGGTGGCGACCTGAGACCGTGCCTAGCGATCCTGGTCGCGATACTCATAGGAAGCTCCTGTTCAGAGGGGCACAGGTGGGGAAGACTGGTCGGAACCGCAGGCCCTGTCTGTCGGAGCCTGACCTCCTCCTGGGAGAGTCAGGAAGGACTTCATTTCTTTAGTGGATTTTCATAAAGATGCTGCTTCGAGGAAGGAAAGAAAATATTACTTTCCTTTTCGGATAGAAATAGAACCGCTCAGCTGTATTTTATTCCCGGTGTTGGGAATAAATGTTACTGCAGGTTCAACTTTTCAAACCTCACCGTTGCCAGCTGTGACCTGAGGAGTCTGTGGGTTTGTGAATATCTCTAGCGATCACTTAAATTGAGCTCGTTTCTCTCAAAATCATTGGATTATATTTTTAAACTCGCAAGAGAGAAAAAATTTCAGTCTACCGCCGCTTTCTTGGCTTTGCTAAGTGAGTAAATCATTTACTAGGCTAAGGAGCGATGTAACAATGACCCAGAGTTCTGAGGCGAAAACCTCCGCTCCCCTTAGTGTAGGGACGGGGAGGGCACCAGCCTTTGCGTCTTGTTTTGAAGTTTTCACTCCGTAGAATAGTCTTCGGTTCCTAAATAAGAACCCCAGGTGTTAAACTGGGTGAACCCTAGTTGCCTTGGCTCTAAAAGGTAGACCTTGTTTTCTGCCCACCCTGCACACGCCCCGCAAGGATGTAACTTTGTAAACTGGCTCTCTGGCCTCTTCAGTAGAGGTCAGTGTCACATGAATACACGGCCACGCCTGGCTTTCAAATCGTGCAGCAACCACACTTGTGTTCTTGTTCTCGCCATTGTTATGCCAATATTTTATGCTAAGTAGTTTTAAAAAAATTTTTTTTTGTCTTCTACATTTATTTGTCAACCATTATTTATACTTTTAAAGGTCCATTCCACCCTTTCTTTCAGTGTGTGAGCCTTATAATCCTGGACATTTTGCTTTATCTTTTTCTCTTCCAGCAAATAAAACCAAGAGGGAGACAGCCAGGGCTCTAAAATAACATAGACATAGAAGATGGGCATTTTATAGTCTGTAGTTGGATCCTGCTCGTAGAAATAAAACTGAGAGATCTTATAAACAGCGTGAGAGAAAAAGGAGCATAAACTAGATTCTAGGGTATTGCGGCTGCACTATCTTTGAGTCAGAAAGAGCTAGATTTCCGTGGTATAGTCTTTTAGATGAGTACTTGAAGAATACTAATTCATTAACCATACTTGGGTTTACAATTTCAGTAAAAGTAGCTTTGTTCTGTTTCCAAAACGTAATTTTATTTGCTTTCTCACTGTTCAGTTAATTCCTTTTGTGATAGGTGTGGCTTTAAATTCTTTCTTTTAATGTAGTCATTAACAGATTTTCTTCTATGTTGCTCTTATGATTAATGTTGTTAAGAAAATTACTAATTTTATTGTATATGTCAACAGAAAATTATTTTCTCTTCTCCTCTCCATTTCTTTGTAGCTTTAAAATGAACAGTCTGTTCTGAAAATACTGAAGTGCATTTCAGCACTTTTTCTGCCGTACTTTGCCAGCGTCTATAGGCACCATTAAAATCACTATCATTAGAATAGGTCTTTTCAGTGACTCAGAATGCAAGTGGAAAAAATAGCTGACGCCAGGCACAGAAGGGGTTTTACTAAGTGCTAAGTGTTTCGAATGAGAATTAGTTAAAAAAATTTAGGGGGCAGAAGTGGAGAAAAAGTTTTTTTTTTTCTTTTTAAATTGAGCATAACTGTTTGCAATTATGAGTAAGAACTTTTTACTTGCTTTTCAACTTTCTTCTTTTTTTAAACTTTCTGTGTTGGACCTCAGATCTTTCTAGATAAATGGTCAAGCTTACTTTCTACATGGCAGTGCCTTAAAATCAGACCTAGCCCTGAGCCTTCGTTGTTTGTGACATCACATGGATCGGATGTGTGTAACTGCTTGCTTTACATATAAGTTCTGGTGCTTCCCTCGGGATTCGTGAAGCTCCTGTGATTTAACTCAGAAGTTTCTGTTATGGAACATAGCCTTTCTTCACATTCATTGTCTTTCAAAATCTTCACAGGACATTTTTAGACAACTTCTTTTTCACAGTTACCATTCAATGGCATAAGAAGACTCTTACATTTGAATGGGAGTCTGAAGGCTTTTTTCTTGCCTTCATTTTGCCCTTGTAGCTGTGGTCTTGGGCCACTTTCTGGGCCTTTGTCTTCTCATCTGTAAAATGCCCTCATTGGACCAGACAGTCTCCAAGGTCTCTTTCCACTTGAAGTTTCTCTGAGCCGGTGGATCACTGGCTGTTATGGTCACATCATGTTCATGTGCTACATTGCTTTGTTTAATTACATCTCAGTCCTTTTTTTTTTTTTTTCTTTTTCTTTTAAGGCAAATGACTTTGGTCAGAAGCTCATCATTCTCAGTCATCCTATCCTTTTAAAAAGTTTTGCTTTTTCAACTACAGAGACATTTGGAAAGCATGTCCCATGGATTACATCTCTTCCCTAGTTAAACACACAAAAAAAACCCCACACAAATTGAAATAATTACAGAAGGCTGATTATAATCTCTTTAGATTATCTGGCATGGCTGCTTATTTTGCCGTGTTCCTAGCAGTCCCGCACGCCTCAAAGTGTGCTGCAAGGTGTGTTAAGAATAGCCAGATGCTGTTTTGCTCAAGTAGGTTGAGCAGAATCCTGGGAAAACAAGCACAGTGCCAGGCCTGAGAAAGAGCAAGGTGGCAACAGAAGGGTATTTGCTTTCCTGACTTTGGTTTTAGGTCGCTGATGCCTCTGGACTAGTAGCTTCATTAGGCCTCCTCGGCCCCTGCCTTCCCTGTCAGCAGTCTGCTGCTTGCGTGCATTTCCCTAGGCGATTGAGAAGCCCACCATGTGGCCGTTTATGTGTAGTAATTAATAAAGTGTTAACTGAAGCAAAAGCTAAAAATGAACTTGATCCTCAGTGGGCGATGCATGTGATATTCTTCCAAAATATTTTGCTCTTCACGTTCACAGTCAAGCATGTCAAGAACACAGTATCTTTGGAGGATGCTTGTGGGTGTCTGGAGGTGTGTAGTGTGTCTGGGTATTAGCTGCTAGTGATCCCTGAGTTCATAGCCACTTAGGTTATTTGCAGGGTAGATGTATGCTGTGTCACCCGGGCAGCAGCGCCAGGGAGCACTGTTCACATTCGACCCATGAAGAATTGGTGTGTTTTTTTTCATATTCAGGTAAGACGAGTTCCTGGATCAAGCGGTCACCTTCACAAAACCGAAGACGGTGACTGGGAGTGGAGTGACGACGAGATGGATGAAAAAAGTGAAGAAGGGAAAGCAGCTTTTTCTCAAGAAAAGGTAAATGGCACTGATGATGATTAGCTTACCTGTGTAAATTTCATTTTTGTGTTTTTTTTGTATGTGTGTGTATTAATGGATACATAATTTCTTTTACAGTCACGAAGAGTAAAGGAAGAGAATCCAGAGGTGAGTGGTGGTTCTTTATTGATTTTTAATTTTTTTTTTTTTTTTTTTTCCAATTCAGTTTCTCTCCCACCTCTGCAGTATCAAAGTTTGACCCATTTGAGGAAGAGATTGAAAAAATACTGTTCTTATGCAGTAGTAGAAAAAAAGAAAATGAACACAGGCTCTGCACGTCCCGATTCTGAGTTACTTCTGTCCTATGTAAATTGGGGCAGATTACTTTACGCCCTCAGTCTCAGTTTCCCCCCCCTGTCAAATGGCGATGATCACTATGCTTTTATAAGGTTACCCTGAGGACTGATGAAATCACCTACATGAAGCACTCAGTGGAGTCCTTAGTATGGTCTCGTAACACAGTTAATCCTAACTCTTGGTATTACTGTCATTTAGAAAACATAGTAGGCATACGGGGAAAATTTCTTTTC
Source organism: Miniopterus natalensis (assembly GCF_054644295.1). Classification (NCBI taxonomy): domain Eukaryota; kingdom Metazoa; phylum Chordata; class Mammalia; order Chiroptera; family Miniopteridae; genus Miniopterus; species Miniopterus natalensis. The sequence goes on from NC_142088.1 coordinate 43,886,423, forward strand.
GATTTATACTTTTCGATAAAGGAAGATATTGATATGGTTAGCATCTCCTGGGTAACTGAGTAGGTGAGGAACACTCTTCTATCAGCTTCCCTTTGAGACCTGGTCATCTTTTGATTAACTTTACTTCCTCCATCTGGTTAATTATCCTAATAATTCCTAATGGCTAATGATGACTGTAGTGCAGAGGACTTGCTGTTTCTCCTAGAGGAAATTTGAGCATATTTAAATAGCTCCAAATATTTTACAGACCTAGTAATTAATGTGTGCCTTGATAAAGTCTCATTAAGGAGACTGAAGACTTTGGGTTATAAGTGAATCCATCCCAGCTTTTTAAAATTAGCGGACATTTTCTGTTGGTTAAATGGAGTAAATCTTATTCCGCTTTAGGTGGCAGTAGCCAGCCGGACCTTCTAAGAAAAGAGCATCAGGCTACAAGCCCTGCCTTCCCCCGTTACTGTCCCCTTCCTCTGTTTTCGCCTCACCCTCATGCCACATCAATAGGCCTTGTCAAAGGATTTTTCAGTCTGCCTGCCTCCTATGGGTGACTCTCTTTCAGATCCTATTTCCTCCTATCTTACGAATTTATCTTTCCATTTTATACATGAAATATAAGCTTTGGTCAAGAGAGTTATCCCATGAGTTAGTAACGATGGTGACACGTTGGTGTCCATAGTAGGACACGTTGACTACACAGACGTGCTGGGCATTTAGAATGATCTTAACCAGGTATCGTGAACTCTGCCTTCTTGCCCACTTTGCAATTTTCTCCAGAGAAAAGTTGAGCGTTGAGGTTTTTCATCTATTTCTTAGAGTATCTCCAGCTAAAATTGTCAGTTCTACTAAGAAATAGAACAAACATCATTCAAGTGGCACCATAGACCCAAAAAGCATTCGATCTTGGTTCACTGAGGGATATCTTCATTGGGTAATATTCACTGAATACTTCCTGTATCTTTCTGGCAAGAATATTTTCTGCATAGACAGGAGAGAGTAACGTATAGCATGTTCTCAGTTGATCAAGTATTGCTGTTCACCTTCCTGAGTGGGGTTTGACAGTCTTAGGCACTTCACTGTATCTAGACTCATTTTGTTTTATGCCTGAATTTCCTGTATGAAAGTGAAATTGACTTTGTATTTAAATTCACAGTTTGTTTTGGTTTCATTTAACCGAGGAAGACATCTGCAAGGCTTCTATGAAAGAAGCATTCTTTTTATAGCAGCCCCTCCATTAGGTGGCATGAAAGCAAATGGTTTGCAACCCAGGTTCCACATCAGAAAAACTGAAAGCTTTAAAAATGTGGATGCCTAGGCCCAGCCCTGAGATTATGATTTGGTGGTTTGGGGTGATGTCCAGGCAACTCTGATTTTTTTTTTTTTTAAATAGCTTTATTGATTTCAGAGAGAGAATGGGAGAGGAGGAGAGAGAGATTGAAACATCAATGATGAGAGAGTCATTGATCGGCTGCCTCCTGCAGGCCCTCTACTGGGGATTGAGCCTGTAAACCGTGCATGTGCCCTGATCGGGAATTGAACCTCAGTCTCGGGACCTGCGGAATCTATTCTTAACTGTTGAGCCATGCCCGGCCGGGCCAGACAACTCTGATTTTTGAAAAGGTGCTCACACGATTCTGATGCATAGCTAGAATCAAGGACCAGTGAATAGGAAAAACCCACCAATCCCTCTGAATCCAAAAGTCCAGACTGGAATTTAGGAATTGTGTGCTCAAAATTCCTGAAGATTTGTTTTAAATCTATCAGGAATTTCAAAAAAAAAAAAAAGAAGGAAAGAAAATGTTGATGTTTCAGAAATCTCTTGAAAAAGTTGGCCTTATTTAATCAAGTGTAATGAAGCCAGGTGGGAAGGTTTGTTGATTGAAGTCCTATAAGGCCCACAAGAGATACATATGTGTGTGTGTGTGTGTGTGTGTGTGTGTGTATGTATATTGGGGCCTCAACAATTTTTTTTCACAACTCTGGAGACTAGAAGTCCAAGATCAAGGTGTTGGCAGGTATGGTTTCTTCTGAGGCCTCTCTGCTTGACTTGCAGATAGCTGTCTTCTCACTGTGTCCTTGAAGATATTTCCTCTGTGAGTGCTCAGTGGGCACTCACAGAGGAAAATCTAATTTGACTGGTGTCCTTATAAGAAGAGGAAATTTGGACACACAAAAGACACCAGTGATAAGTGTGCACAAGAGGCATATTAAAGACTTTTGTTACAGTGTCTAGGCTAAGTTAATTGTGTAAATGTTCTGTTTCTCAACTCTTACATTTTATTCTGAGAGAAAATGTGGATTTAGGTTGAGTTCATCTTACTAGAGGTTAGTCACAATGTGAAAGCTAAATTTATTGCTTATATTACTCCATTGAGTAACATGCCTGATGATTATCAAAACTGCCTCTAGTTTTTAAAATTTTTTTTCTGATGACATTGTGTTTTTCAAGTGCCTGTTAGCTCTCATACCTGTTTATATATATATATACATATATATATATATTTGTAGATGGAGGGAAAGATTTGATTTCTCTCTCTGAATTTATTATATTTAGCCTTTGAAATCACAGATGGCTTTAGCTCGATATTTTTATGATACCACTTTTTAAATGGTATTCTCATTGCAGGTGACTGGCTTTCTGACTAGTTGTGATAAAACTTAGATTTGTGGTCAGAAATCTTCTATATTTCTTGAAATCTCTTACTTTGGAATAATCTTAGATTTATGGAAAAGTAGCACAGGTGTGGTCCAGAGTTTCCATACATTTCTCACCCAGGTTCCTCCATGGCATTAATTTATCATGTAACCCTGGCATGTTTGTCATGACTAGGAAACCAACAGGGCTACATCTCCATCAACTAACCCGCAGACTATTCGTATTTCACTAGTTTGCACACTAACGTCCTTTCTCTGATCTGCTCCAGGATAACAGATTGCATTTAGCCACAGTAACTTTAAAAATAGAAAACCAGAAGGTTAGGTAGAGTTCTATGAAAAATTGGAAAGCAGACCCTGTCCCTTTCTTCTCTCCATTCCAGGATCTTCCCTTTTTCACACCTGTTTCCAGGGTGATGTCCAATATTAATCTATTATTTTTTTCTTTCCCCCTCCTATCAAAACACCATTCTCTCAAATGTTCCTATAAGCAAACTGTTTAACAGCATAAAAACTCCAATCGAGAAATTTATTTTATACTGTTGATGAATGGCAGCTGCTTAATGTGTTAGCTTTCTTGTACATGTTTACATGTAAAAATGTGTGCCCCAAAGGCATGCCCCAAACAGATAGAATGGAGTTTATAATGGTGAAGTTTGGGGACTACAGTTTGTTGTGTTTTGTATGGGGAACCTCCCTATCCACCACTCCTGTGCATCTCTGCACATTTTCAGAGGGATTACCCGCATTGCTTGTAAACCAGCTGGAGCCTGAGGCTGGTCCCGTCTTTACATGTGTGGTTACATCTGCCCAGCGAGTGAGGTTACGGAGTGCATGGGGTTCCAGCCCCCACCCAGTCACCTGTCTTTCCATCCTGCCGATCGCCCAGGAATAAGGGGGCTCCTCAGGAAAGAGAAGTTGTCACCTCTAGTAAATGCCACTAGGGTTTTTCAGATTACAGTGGTTCTTTAACTAAAGGTAGGATATTCTGGAAGTGCTGATGTATCTTTTGGTTGTATCTCAAACCTTAATTAAGACTATGGACTCGGCCTGAAAGATTCTGTACAAGAAATCATTTGGTGCAGGCCCAGGCCCTCTGGCTGGTGAATGAACACAGGTCTTTTGTTCTAATGTAGTCATTTCCCCCCAACAATTTAGTATGAAAATTTTCAAAAGTATAGGGTCATTGAAAGCATGTTAACAGTGAACATCCACATATCTGTCACCTGGATCCTACCATTACTACCTTTGCTTTGTCACATGCACATGTATCTATTCGTCCATCAGTCTGTCTTCATTCTGTGATACATTTCAAAGCAAACTGCAGACATCCAGACCCTTTCCCCTACTACTTCATTACTGACATAGTTATTTTTGAGGAAGCACAGAGAGTAAGAGTTCTATGCCCTTAACCTTTAGAAAGCTTGTGGTACAAAGAATTGATAGTAAGTTTAGAAATGGAAACGCCTTTTCATTCTTTTTCATTGCTGTTCCTCTTTGAGTTTTTTTGTCTTTCAATTTTTGTTCAGGGCAGAGTTCACCAAAGCAGGACTTGAGGCCAGAATATTTTGGGTATCACATTAGGGTCAGGTTTCCAACTTTGAGAGAAATATAGAGCCTGTCATGTCACTCTGGCATTTCTGTTCGAGAAAATGTTTTCAAAACCAAACCGCCCTTTTATATTTTTGAAATCCAGCGAATAAATTGTTCACAGTAATCTGAAAGGGGCAGGTTTTACTAATTCTAACATCCTTTCATTAGGAGGTCCTTCACTTAGATGAAATTATGGGAGAAGAAAAAGTCCTGGGGCATCTTTCTGTTACTGAGTTTAACATATCAACTAGCCCATATCTTTCACTTTAGCTCAGTGGTTCTGTAGGAGCGCCCCCAGGGCACTTGTTAAAGATCCAGTTCTTTCCAGTCTCCATGAAATTCGGAATTAGTCTGGGTGGGGTCCAGGAACCTTTAATATGTGTCCTAGGTAATTCCAATGCAGAGAGTGAAAGGGTCACACTTTGGGAGCTACTGCTTTAAAATTACTTAAATTATTGAAAATGTTTGCCTCTGGTAATTGGGACTTCATGTAGCCACACTGACCCTAATGTCTCATTTTGGTTTCCTTAAGTGCTGTAACGGTGGCTCTCTTAACAGATTGCGGTGAATGCAGGCAGCATCCCCGAGCAGATACAGTCCCTTTCTGTGCAGGACTCTCAGGTATGTTTCTCCGCCAGTCATTTATGTTTGAGATGCTCTGTGAACAGATTTTTTAGAAAAATGAACACTTTAGAGAGAGAGACAATTTCAGGGTAGTGATTCCAAATCGGGGGCTTGTAAACTCTCTGTTTTTAATGGGTATGGAGAAAAGAATACTGTCACTATTGACCGTGATTTTCAGGGCCTCCAACCTTTAAATGATGGGTTCAAGAGCAAGAATTGATTACCAGACTGCCTCTGAAATTGCTGGTACTGTGTGAAATGAGAAAAGGAAAGAAAATGACTCACCGTTCTGTTAGACTCCAGCCACAAAACACTTTAGTTAATTGATGCTTTTCTTTTTTGCTCCTAGTTGGATTTCTATAACCTGTGTTCATAATTCTTTTATCATTGAATTTTATGGGCCAGTTTATCTCTGCAACTTGCCTTGTAAAAATAATCAGTGACTATGAAATGCATTTATATGAAACATCATATGACCTAAGATGTGTGCCACGAGCTGTGTGTTGGGCGCAGGGGAAGAGTGCCGAGCAGACAGTGAGGAGCGATGGCAAGGGGCCGGAGCGCGGGGTGCCCTTTCTGTGTCGCTGTGGAATTCATGGGCAAGCCCTCTGAGCTCACACTGCTTAGACCAGCAAGCCTCCCTAGCTTTAGGAATCACAAATTTTCCCCCAAAGTTTGCATATCCATTTAAACTGATTTCCCTCTTACCTGATCAGTGTTTTATGAATCAGCTGTGTACTGAGGAGACAGAGTGGGATTTTATGGTTACAGGAAGACTGTGTGAGGTCAGACATCCGGTCCGTGGCCCTTATTTTATAGCCGAGGAAGCAGAGATCTGCAGCGGTTAAGTGGTCACACAACTGGTTAGAGGCAGGGACAGGGTTCCGTTTAGGTCTTTGCATTGTGTCAGGCAACTCATTAAAACACCTGGAGATAAACTGTAGGGATCCGCTGGATGATGAACGGCAAGTTAGGCATAATGAGGCAGAAGGCAAAGAGAGTCAACAGGAAAAGGGGTTGGGATAGCTGGTGTTGTATAACGTGTTGCAGTTTATGCCTAATTTTCATATAGATTATTTTGTTCTCCCAGCAACCTTTGAGGCACGCGTTTATCCACATTTTGTAGGTGGAAAAATCGGTTCAGAGAATGACTTGCCCACAGTTACACAGCTGGTCAGCGGCCGAGCCAAGGCTTGACCTGAAATCCCTTATTTTTCTTCTCTTAGCAGGAAGGTCTATGCATGCCCAGGGATTCATAGGAGTAGGGATAGGCTCTGTAGTAGAGACATCGTGATTGGTGACCTGTATTCAAGGAAATAGGCTTGAGGGGAGAAAGGCAGGAAAGATAAACAGCCTGATCTGCTCAGTTCCACCTTCCTCTGCATCCTAAGGTTGAAGGTGCCCAAAGAAATCTTTGTGCATCACCATGGCCCAGTGGGGACACAGTCCGGGGCTCCGGTTGCAAGGTGCCTGATTAGATGGCTGAGCCACCTTCTTTGGACTCGTTGCAACTTAAACCAGTTGTTTACAGGGCTCATGCTATGCTGAGGCTTCCTGTATGAAATATCAGTGTTTACAACTGTGATGGGAATGAAGCCTCGTTCCAGCCCCCACACAGAGGTGACATGTGGCTAAATGAGACCAGCACATATGAAGATGTAGTTTTGAAATTTCCAGAAAGAAAAGGCTGTATGTATGAACAAGGGATGTCATGACTTTGTTCCCTGAGTTTATAACACTGTTTGCTGTTTTGTTTCTAAAGGGCCTACCCAATGCTAATGAGGACTACAGAGAAGCTTCTTGCGCCGTGAACCTCGTTTTAAGATTAAGGTAAGTGATGTCGTTCATTCTGCATTGTGTTTCCTATAGCACAATATTCTGATCTTCATGAACTTTTCCTAGTATTAGCATAAAATGAGATTGCTAACTTACCTGGTTTCCCGAAACAGCCAATGTACACTGTATTCCTGGGACTAATTGCTCTCTTCTAGACGCTTACTGAGAAACGGCAAGAAAGAAAAGCACCATCTGAGTGTGTCTGCGGGCTCAGTGCACCCTTCATTAAGTTTTCTTTTCCTTGCCTTTTCATTCTTGAGTCTTTCTTTTTTCTTTTTTACAATGCAAGATCACAGTAAGAGATTTTTAATGAGTTTCTTTCACACTTCAGCAGTCGGTCTCTGTCAGAAATAAGCCGTGCTTGTACGACAAGTTGCCTGCTCAGAACATTTTTCAGTGGCAGGTGTGATCAGCCACTGTGGAGAAATGACATATCTATTTTGAAAGAGCCCTCAGTCTTCTCGGAAATGGATACAAATATGGTGCCCCAGCAATACAGTCTTTGTATCTAGTGAATGGAAGCTCTTTCTATTTCAAGGACTTCTAATTTTAAGGTTCATCTCAGTGTATATTCTTTGCTAAGAATTTGGTGTCTCAAGACTAAAGAAATCTGCTTAAACTTAATTGTAAACAGCTTGATTTACCAGGTCAATCAGAATACGGTCACATTTTTGAAGGTGCTTTAACATAAGTTACACGTGTTCTCCCTTTGACAATTAAACACATAAAGCACATGGCTTAATGGATCATTTGCAGAGCTGTGGCTGTAAAAAGCAGGTTTATTTTCAAGGTTAGTTTCCAGCCCTCTGCGTTATCTTAGTCTGTCAGGGTAGATTATCGTTGCCATAATCACCCCTTCCTTCTGATGGCCATTTACAACCTGCAGCACATTCTCACATGCCTACCAGGGGACCCTCACAGCAACCCTTGGTGTGATTTAACTCAGGGTTGATTCCCAGTCAAGAAGTGAAATCGCCACAAAGCCGCTTTCCTTACATTTGAAAGTAGCCTTGATTATGAGTCACAATTAGTGTATTTTGCAATCCCCGAAGAGTGAAGTAGTTCATTCTCTTCTCATTTGATTTTAGGACCAGGAACTCCTGTCATTTATTTTTCAGTTGCTCATTTATTCTTTCAGTCCACCTATATTTATGAGAACTCTGCCGGGCTCTGTGTTTGTCATTGAGATACTGGGATGAGCGAGGCTGTGAAGGTCACAGTCTAGTCCACTGAGTGTGCGGTGATGGAAGTGGCCTTTAGAATCCAGTCATCTGGCCTCCTACTTGGTTTATGCAGGAATCTTTCTTTAGTGTCCCTGCTGGATATTTACCGGGCCTCTGCACATCCTTCAGCTCACTCTTTCTCCACTATCACCCCTGTGGACCCGAAAAGCTTTCATTGTGATAGTTCATCTTCCTCCTGAAGATTCAACTAACCTCCTGTTCTGGGCTCTTATGGGATCAAATTCTGGCCCTCAGAGCAACTGTCAGTCTCTCTGAATAAAAGTCTCTTGAGTGTGTTGAAATGCATATTTCAAGCCTTACCTTCAAATATCGTTTTGCTCTAGGTACTAGAACAATATAGGACTAATGCATTTTCTCATTTTCTGAGAGCCATCTGTATATTTGCAAGGCTTGTTCTCTTTTCTTAGGCAAAACAACACATGGAACTCTAGCCGTGCTTCTCAAAGTATAGTTCTACATCCCTCTCATAATCCCGGTTCACCTTTATTGGCATTTAGTCTGCACCGGCTTCTGTTATCTTTTTCCTCATGGGTCTAGGTGGTGGTTTTCCTAATTTGTGGCTTAGGTCACTACTCCTACAAGATGCTCCATGAAGAAAGCTTCCATGTTCAAACAAGTAAAGAAACAGTGCGCATGGAATCTACCTATTACACGCACATGCACACACATACCTTATTTGGAAATCACAAGGAACATTAACATCAAAGATTCTAAGAAAAGTCTTGTAGGAAAGGAATTTATTTACTCTAAAACCTATTTGACTTCAGAGTTCTTTTCATGGAATTGTCTTCCAGTTTAACATTGTTTCATTTAAATGTAGCACCTATATTTACGTACAGGCTTCCACATGTGGTCTGAGCAGGCTGGAATACAGTAGTAAGATGGTGTGATTTTTGCAAATCACGCTATATTTTTTCTAAATCAGGCCAAGTTTTCATTGCCTTGTGAAATATCCATGTGCTTTGGTGGCGAATTTAGCATTACCTAACACTTAGGCTAAACCTCATTTTGTGTGGGTTTTTTTTTTTTATTTAAAGGGCTATCAAGCCTAATTCTGAACTGCAACATGTGTTTTAGCACTCTCTCTGTCTTAACATTTATCGCTATAATAACGAATCTGTTGGTTTTGACTCACAGCCTGCCCACCATACATTTCACTCTTGATTGTCAGTGTGTCATATTAGTTAGAGTGTTTGGTTTATCAGACTGGCAAGTGATCATATCCAACCTTTGACATCTTTATTTAAAACATTGATTAACACGTTCAACAGTTCAAGTAGGACAGCCTCTCGCATCTGTTAGAAACTGCCCACTGTCTCAGTGACTAGTAATTAACTAGTATTTTATGATATAGTTGCTCAACCACAACCAAATTCTATTGACTCCCCTGCCTCTTAGTGAATGTTAGCTATTCAGAAGGATGTCATAAAAGGATCCATTAGAAGTGTGGCTAAAATTAAGACATACTATAACAATGGTATTTTCCTGAAACCATCTAGAAGCACCTTCAAAATACAGAAGTTATTTTTAGTATAACTTATTTTCAGTGAACATATGTTTGTGTACATTTTTCCCCTATAGTTTTACAAGGTTTTGGTTTAAATTAGTGTTTTTTATATTTGAGAACTTGTGCGTCTCTCAGAATATACTATTAAACTCCTCAAAGGACAGTCGTTGTACTTTAACTTGAGAAACGACCTTTGAAAATGAAAAGTTAAATGCTGTTAAATTTTTGTGATCACTCTGTGCTGATATAAATGTAAACAGCAAATACATTTCTTTCTATAAATATTCATTGAGCACCTACAATGTGCATGGCGCTATTTTAGGTGCTGTGATGCAACAAGGGGGGGAAAAACAAAAGACAACATTTCTTGCCCTCAAGAAGTTTAAATTTTAAAGAGGTGGGAGAGGGACAATTCAAATATTTGTATTATATGTTATGATATATCAAGTTCTCTGAGGATAGAAAGCAGAGGGAGTGGTATTCTATGTTGAGGAAGGCATAGCAGTTTTCTACTGCTGTGTAACCAGTTACCACAGACTTAGTGGCTTAAAACAATACCCATTTACTATCTGACAGTTTCTTTAGGTCGGAAACCTGGGCACTGCTGAGGTGGTTTCTCTGTTGTGTCTCAAGGCTGTACTTTAGGCACCTTCAGTTGGAGACAGAGGTTTTCTTCCAAGCTCCCCTGGGTATTGTCAGAATTCAGTTCCTTGGGGTCCTCAGCTCCTTCAGACCACCTCATTCCACAGATAGTTCACAGCAGGACTTGGCTTTTTTCAAGGGTGGCAGGAGACCCTCTCCCTTCTCCAAGGGCTCGGCCCCCCTGTTGATGGTTTCAGCCAGTTCTACCTAGGAAAATCTCCCTTTTGAGCAAGTCAGAATCAGCCAATTTGGAACTTTAATTACATCTGCAAAGGCCCTTCACCTTTTCCACAAAATGTAACTTAATCATGGGAATGGCAGCCCATCGTATTTAAAGATCCCATTCATACCCGGGAAGGGGATGTATGGAATTGTTGTTTACTGAAATGAGGAAGAGAGTTGGCGTTGCAGGTTGGGTTAGAATCAAGAGTTCAGGTTCAGACGTGTTACATTTGGGTTGTCCAGTGGATATCTGTGCGATGATATGGGGTGCACGGGTCTAGGTTTCAAAGGAAATATATTTTTAGGCTACAGATAAGTTTGAGAACTGTCGGCACGTGCAGTATTTGAAGCTATGAAATTCTGTGAGGTCACCTAAGGAGTGGTGAAGGTGAAGAAGAGAAGTGGCCTGGTGCACTCTCGGGTGATGCACCCATGAGCAGCAGTCAGCTGACTGACAAGGAGAGGCCGATGAGGCGGAGGAGAGAACTGGTCGCATGAACGACAGGAAGTGTCTCAGGAAAGGAGGAGTGGACAATCTGCAGCTATTAATAGATCAAGTGCAATGGGAACTAACAATTCACCATTGTATCTGGCAAAATGCAGCACATTCTTGACCTTGGCGAGAGTTGTTTCATTGGAGCGAGAGGGGCAAAAGCCTGATTGAACAGAGTAGCAAGAGCATAGCAAGAGAGAACATGAGGCAGCGAGGCTAGATAACTTGTTAGCACATCTAGCTCTTGCTAGAAAGTTGCTATATACAAGGGACTGGAGAAATGGGAAAATGGGGTGAAGGAGGTTTTTCGTTTTTGTTTTTAAAAAGCATTCTTTATAGGTTAATGGAAATGATCCAACATAGAAGGACAAATGGAATGAGAGAGAGGAGACATCGGAAGACTGATGTCCTCCGGTGGGTGGGAAGGGATGATACCTGGGTATGCACATAGATGTCAGACTTGGAAGCACTGAGAGGTCACCTATTGGACAGTGAAGCCACCACAGTGGAGGGCAGAGGTTCAAGGAGATGGGTAGATTTGGGTAGGGACCTCTTGTGTTGTTTCTGTTTTTGCTGTAAAATAAGGCATGTCATCGTTCGAGAGGGAGGAAGGAAAAGGTGATCAAGGTTTGATAAATGGGGATATTGTGTAAGCTATTGTGTAGGCAAGTGGAGAGTAAATTTACCAGGGAAATATGGTAGGATGAACATGCTGCACCAGTGATCACTTTATAGTGATTGTGAATGTAAGGACATTATCCCGAGGTCTCAACATAAATGTGTGTGTGTGACTGATTGTAATTGAAACGGAAACACAACATTTAAGACATTCATAGAGACGATGGAATACTGTAAAAATAGAAGGAGCTCTTACCCTTTGCGACAGCATGGATGGACCTAGAGAGTATTAAGCTAAGCAAAATAACCCAGTCAGAGAAAGACAAATATCACGTCATCTCACTTATATGTGGAATCTAATGAACAAAATAAACTGATGAACAAAATAGGAACAGAGACATGGGTGCATGGAACAGACAGGCAGATCTCAGAGGGAAGGGTGGTGGGGGTATGGGAAGAGATTAACCAGAGAACATACATGCATATGTGCATAGCCCGTGGACACAGACAATAGTGTGGTGAGGGCCTGAGATGGGGCATGGGCTGAGTGGAGGGGGGCAAAGGCGGGGAATGGAGAACATCTGTAATACTGTCAAAAATAAAAATAAGAAATAAAAATAGAGGCTTCTATGAGCATACCCACAGGCCCAGGTTTTACTATCACTGTTTAAATCGTAAACAAATATGGTTATAGAATTGTTCTCGTTGATCTCTTGAGCGCAGGGTGGCAGTCTCCTTGCCCCCTCCTCTCACCACCAGCACCCACTCATAGGTCCAACTTCCTTCTCTAAGAACCTGCAAAGTTACATGCTCGCTGAGAATCAGAAACCTGCCCTCCAGCGTTGGCCTCTGCCATGCGATTTCCTCATACCGCACTCCCCGCGTGATGTTTGCTCCGGACCCCTTGTACCACCTCTGGGCCCAGGAAAGCTGTCTCCTTAACCAGTCTGTGTGAGATGAAGCTGAGAGGTTGTTCTGGCCGGTGTTCAGCAGATTTTAGAAAATCCATGCCCTCTTTTGTACCCTTCTCATTTCTTTTCACCTCCACATCAAGATTCTGATATATGTGTATGCATACGTATTAACAGACACACGCACACATGCACCCTCGCTCTGTCCTTGCAAACCGCTGGTTTAGACAGCGCGCGGCTCTCGGACTGGGAACCGGTGCGCCCGCTTTCTCATCCCCTGGGGCGATTAGGGCGTGACATTTATGAGTATTACGCTCCACAGCCTAGTGGGTAGACGCCAGTTCACGCCAGCCTGTCATCAGTTCTTAACTAATGCTGTATGGATGGCTGCCCTCCACCTCTCGGAAAGGTCACTCTGACTTTCTTTCTGACATAGCATTTTCCACTCCTACCTACCTGCTGGGAATGTGTTCCCCGCTCTCTGTACCATCCCCGGCTGCCAGGTAAACCTCACCTGCATCCTGTAAGTAGGGAACGGAAATATTTTACTTTTCAAAATACCGTCTTCCACAAGAAAAGACAGATACATGGTAGCTACAAGTAGTGTATTTGTTTCTCCATTTTTCCATTACTCATTTCTGGTGATCATGGGCAAAAGACTGAGGAGGCAGAGGCTAATTCTTTCCTTGAAAAAGCCACAATATTGTTTTAATTTGCTTTTAAAACTTTGCTTTTAATTTGCTTTTTATATGTCAGTTTGGAGAGAAAGGATTAGACCTTAGGTCTTAAAGTTAAATGCTGGATGGAGATAAAAATGCAGATTTTTCTTTTATGTACTTTTCTGCAAACGTTCCCTTGCCCACTGTGTATATGGTAATGTCATCTATGTTATTAAAAAAAGGCTTAATATCATAAAGTTAGGTAAAACAAAAGGAAATCCTCTTCAACTCATCTCAGGAGGAAAATACCAGGTGGGTCGCCTCAGAATTTATATACTGTCAGTAGATGGTGGTACAGTTTCTGGTTTGAGCTAAACATTGGACCAATATTTTGCCATTAGTGTATTTTTCATAAAACAGAATAGTCATGTATTTGACATAAAACATGTTTTTAGAATCAGGCTCAGTGATTTGGAAACGTGATGAACTTAGTTAAATTGTTAATTCCTTTGTGGCGGGTGCTGTTCATACTTTGACAGCTCAGCCCTGTGCGTTAGTTCCATTTGCTGAAGGCGCCCATGCCAGTTGTTGTCCTACATAGATGCTCTGTGATGGAATAGCCCACCAGTTTGCTCATAATGAACTTACCTTGTTATTCGGTAGCGCTGTCCTGTTAAAGACCCCAGACCAACAGGACAGCTTTCCTGCTTGTAGGGAGAAATGGGCTTTAGAATACGGTATCTGTTTTAACGGTAATCCTTTACCATGGCTGTATTGCCTGATTCGACTTATTATTTGACTTAGTAAATTATAATTTCATAAAGTTGAAGTCGATAAAAACAGGGTTGATTACTGTTTTAACATCAGTTTGCCTGACTTCAAATTCATATCATCATTCAGGAGGGATTATAATTCTTAATTTGTTCTCTAGCCTGTAAAATCAGGTTAATTGCATATTCTTACTAGTCAAGTGGTTTGAAGGCTTGATTAACTTTTCCCCAAAAGGTTAAGTAGCGTTGGCATAGTGTTCAATTGTGGCAATGCTTTTAAGTACATGTTGTGTTTCCTCCCCCTCCCCCCAGCAAACTACTTAATTGTGGCTTTTCTGTGCGTGCAAGTCTTTGTTGAACATCCCAAGATGAATGGGACAGGGTTTCTGCACTCAAAGAGCTTACCGTGTAGGCGGAGAGATCAGACCCTGCACAAATGACTCCAAGGTGAGGTAGAAAGTAATAAACGCAGTAAGAACACAGATGAAAAGAAGAGCTATGGGTAAAGGAAGGTGAGAGCCCTTTTCTCTGAATGCTACCTTTGGAGTACTTGTTCCCATAGTAACCAAGGTATATTTTGTTCAACATCCATATTTTGAGAAGAGTAATGGTTAGGTTGAATCCAGGGGCAGTGTCGGGCAGTGTCAGGCAGTGGTCTTTGATTAGGGCCTTATCAGACTTATATTATTTCTGATAAGACCATGTTTGTTTTGCAGAAGTGGCATGTATTGTTATGTAGGCAACAGATTCCTAGAAATACGGTCCCTGTATGTGAAAAATATTTGGCATTTCACTTAATTTCTCTGAGTGTCCTGTTTTGGTTCTTTGCATTTCTCTGAGAACTAAAGTCATTGTCGCATATCTTGGCTTCAGTGTCAGCGAGGTCCTTAGCAAAGCTGACCCTCCTACTCCGTACCAGGCACTGTGGTAAGCACCATGTGCGCTTTGTGTTGTTGAATCATCATAAAACCTCCACAGCATCATTACTGCTACTAACGTGTCATGGTTGAGGAGATCCAGGTGTAAAGTCATGGCAATAATTTGTCCAGTGCTGTGCAGCTCAGAAGGAGCAGACACGGGCCTTGAACCGAGGTCTGTTTAACACGCTGGTCTTCAATCTTTCCACTTGACCCCATGGCCCTTCTCTAGCAGTTCCGTTTTGAATGCAGTAAGAAACTCATATACTTTTAGGGTCGTTACATTTACCTGTCTTTTCATTCACGTTTCACATAAATGTTCTTTGAACAGTGTTTTCTGATAAACTCATCATTAAATATTATGACAGGAATACCTGAAATATTTTAGAGGAGATGCTAACCATGTTGTTGATACGGTTCAGGGAGATAGTACAAGTGTAGGTGATATGGGGTAGTATAGGGTGAGAGACCTTGTACACATGCACAGTTTTTCTGCTGGTAAGCGTGCTAAAGGAAGGCTTATTTATATTCAGAAAAAAAGTGTGGTAAAGGGAAACAAAATAGAATTAAAAACCATTCATTGTGAGATGTCTTTTTTTTTTTTTTTCCTGACAATGGAGCAAGAAGATATTTGTGAGTACAAATACCTTCAGCAATAGGGAATGTATAGGGTTTTATTTTTAAGCAATATATGGTTATCTTAGAAATTTAGAGAAGAAAAATAAGAACAAGAAATAAAATCTTTCCTAGTCTCTTGATAAATATTCTTCTTGTCTTTTTTCTAAATTTTTAAAATGTTATTGTGTGCCCTGGCCAGGTAGCTCAGTTGGTTACAGCATTGCCCCAATATGCCATGGTTGTGGGTTTGCTCCCTGGTCAGGGCACATACACGAATCAACCAATGAATGTATAAATAAGTGGAACAACAAATCGATGTTTCTCTGTATCTCTCCCCCTCCCTCCCACCTTTCTTTCCCCTCGTGCTCTCTCTCTAAAAATCAAACAAATAAAATTATTGTGTAAATATTGTATTATTAACCACAGTGTTTTATAATCTTTATTTGGTAATGTCTTTGGTATCTTTTCATATCAACAAGTATAAATCTACACAATCCTTTAAATGGCTGCCTTATATTTTGAGACTGAATGTACCAAAACATATTACTTGAAAAATATCATTTGATATTTGCAGAGTTCCAAGTTTTTAAGTATAACAACATGTAAAAGCAAAAAAAAAAAAGAAAAGCTTATATGTGCAAAAATAATGTTAGAAAACTGCCCAGTAGAAAAAACCCTTTTAGCATTGCATCTTGACCTTGGTGAAATGCACTCAGACGCTGAGAAACCTGGAGCTACATAACTGAGTAAGCCCAGTATCAAAGCACATGGGATTATAAGGGCTGCTTGTGGCTCTCGGGTCGGCAGAGGATGTCATTATCTAGGTAGCATCTGACACCGTGTCCCTACCCTGTGTTAGGGCTGAGTTCTTAGAGCTGTGTTTCAATGAAGACACTGCACTGAAGCCACAAAAATGAGTGATTCCTGGGTGTCACTTGCTTGCCAATGACAGAACACAAACAGAGGGTTCCATTTGCCAGTGTTCTTTGGAGTTCTTCCTTCTAGTGCATATTCTTCATGAAATCCTCCCCGGCTGCTTTCTGCGCTTAGAGGAAGTGACATGTGAGACATAACCGTCCAAGAGATGAGAGATTGTCTTTATGCTTTTAGAGCCTTACACAGTGCCTAGCATGTGACGGACCCTTAATAAGTGTGTGTTACACAAGTGCCAACTGATGGATTCTTAACTAGAGGCATGTTTCCCAAACTTTAAATATCAAGATGCCTCATAAGACCTTTTTTGTGTACAGCTCTTTTTTTTTGATGTAGTAGAAATGCATACCAAAAATGTACAAAAAATGCTCTTTGCTAGATTTCCTCTAGGATAATTCCAAAGTGAGGCAATACTTTGGATATACTATCTATATCTTATTTTTAAGACACATGGACTCCAAGCTATAAGAACTGTGAGACATAATTTCAGTGGCAGAGATATAAAAGAAGTGGTACTGACCGATGATCCTTACAGGAAGGAGCGTTCTCTGCCCTTCCTATGTACCCAGCTAGGATTACTTCTCCTAAATATCCACCGGCTATACCTGCCTCAGGGTCTCAGGACCAAGTCTCAACGTGCAAGCTTTGAAGTGCCGGTGTGATATGCTGCTTCTTCCAGATCCCCTGCCTGGTAGAGGGTTCCCTACTATATATATTTTTTTAAAAAGTCCAGCTGGCATGGCTTAGTGGTTGAGCATCGACCTATGAACCAGGAGGTCATGGTTCGATTCCCAGTCAGGGCACATGCCCGGGTTGTGGGCTCCATCTCCAGTAGGGGGCGTGTAGGGGGCAGCCGATCAATGACTCTCTCATCATTGATCTTTCTGTCTCTCTCTCCTTCTCCCCTCCTCTCTCTGAAATCAATAAAAAATATTTAATAAAAAGTCTTCCTGATTCCTTAGGCTGTCGGCATGCCTCTGGGACCTTACCCACGACTGCAGCTCTGATGCAGGCTGATTCCAGGGAGCTCTTACCTAATCTCAGAGAACTGCAGTGAATTGTGCAGGTCACATGACCAGTCACTGTCTGTGCCAGGGACAGCGCCCCAATATCCACCACCGAGGAGTAGCCTTCTTGCTCTCCTCTGTCTCATAAGTTTCCCCATGCTCTGCTGGCTGGTCTTACCTCCTGGACTAATTGTTTGGTCCCATTTCTGGGACTTTCACGTCTTCCCTGAACTCTTCTTTCTCATGAGCTTTTTAATGTCACTGCACAGATAGACATGAAGAGGAAATGTCTTAAAAGTAGTGGGTACCATAAAAAGCTTTGATGGCATTTAAGTCAATGTTAATTACACGATACCGTGGCTGGTAATGGCCTGAAATCTTCACAAATGCCGAAATGGTTCAAGTTACCCTCTCTGTGACTGTGCAGAGGCTGTCTCCCTTAGCCTTTTTTCTATTCTGCGTTTCCTGGCTGCTGCCAAGGTAACCTGCCACTCTTAGCATTCTAAAAATGCTCCTCTCTGGTTTTATTGGGGAAGGTTGTCTCTTAGGACTTGTCCTCTTGATCAGAACCGAATAATTCTGAAGTCTGTTTGCAAAGTTATTTCAGTTCTCAGTTACCATGTCCCTGGAGATAATGAGTGGTAAGATTTCTCTCTGGAAATGTTGAAGGTAACAAGCATCTTTCAGTTTGGGAGCTTCCTTTGCATTAACTTTTCTTTCCCCATTGAGACCAGACTTCCTGGAATATACGTTCAACTTTTTATTTTGCAATTCCCAGAGTTCTAGAGAACTTTGTTCTCCTTGGACTTGTTAACCGGTGGTACAGTGGGAAATCTCTGCCGCCCAGTGAACTTCATTGGTTGGTCTTTGTATTAGTTTTCTATCTCTGCCTTAAGAGATTACCACACACAGTGAGGCTTAAAACAGCACACATATATTATCTCACGGTTCTGTAAGTCAGGAGTCTAACACGGGTCTCAGTGGACTAAAATCAGGTTGTCACCTGGGCTGTGTCCCCTTCAGGAGGCCCTAGAGGAGAAGCTGTTTCCTGTACTTTTGTTTTGAGATTTTATTTTTTAGAGCAGTTTTAGGTTCACATCAAAATGAAGAGGAAGGTATAGAGACTTCTCATTTAACCCCTGACCCTACACATTCATAGCCTCCCCCATTATCAACATTCCCAACAGAGTGGTATATTTGTCACAATCTGTGAACTTATTTTGACATGCCCTTGTTACCTAGAGTCCATAGTCTACATTAGGGTTCACTCTTGGTGTTGTACAGTCTATGGGTTTGGGCAAATGTATAATGACATATCCACCATTATAATATTGTGCAATATTTTCACTGCCCTAAAAGACCTTTGTGCCCCACCTGTTAACCCTCTCCCACACTCCTGGCAACCACTGATCTTTTTATTGTCTCCCTCGTTTTGCCTTTTCCCAGAATGTCATAGAGTTGGAATCATTTTCAGATTGGCTTCTTTCACTTAGTAATATGCATTTAAGATTCCTCCATATCTTTTCATGTGTCCTGACAGCTCATTTCCTTTTAAGTATGAATAATATGCATTGTCCGTATGTTCCACAGTTTATTCATTCATCTACTGAAGGACATCTTGCTTTTCTTTCAAGTTTTGCAATTACGCGTAAAGCTGTTATAAACTTCCGTGCGCAGGTTTCTGTGTGGACATAAGTTTTCAGTTCCTTTGGGTAACTACCAAGGAGCACAATTGCTAGATTGCTGGTAAGAGTATGTTTCGTTTTGTTAAGAAATAAGTTTTGTTGCCAAACTGTCTTCCAGCGTGGCTGTACCATTTTGTGTTCCACCAGCAGCGAACGAGAGTTCTTGTTCCTTCACATCCTCACCAGCATTTGGTGGTGGCGGTGTCACTGTCAGTGTTCCAGATTTTGGCCCTTCTATTGGGTGTGTAATAGTATCTCATTGTTGCTTTAATTTTCATTTCCCCGATGACATGTGATGTTCCACATCTTCTCACATGCTTGGTTGCCATCTGTATATCTTCTTTGGTGAAGTGTCTGTGGAGATATTTGGCCTAATTTTCTTTTTTCCTTTGTTTCCTTATCGTTGAATTTCAAGAGTCCTTTGTATGTTTTGGATCACTGTCCTTTATTATATATGTCTTTTGCCAATGCTTTAATGAAGTCCAGATTCTCAGTTATTTCTTTCATGGATTGTGTCCTTGGTATTGTATCTAAGAAGGCATCACCATGCCCGAGGTCATCTATGTTTTCTCCTAGCAGTTTTATAGTTTTGCATTTCACATTTAGGTCTATAATCCATTCTGAGTTAGCTTTTATGAAGGGTGTAAGGCCTGTGTCTCCATGTTCTTTTGCTTGTGTGCGTCCTGTTGTTCAAGCACCATTTGTTGAGAAGACTATCTTTGCCTCATTCTATTGTTGTTGCTCATGTGTCAAAGGTCAGTTGACTATATTTATAGAGTATATTTTTGGGTTCTCTATTCTGTTTCGTTGACCAGTTTTTCTGTTCTTTCACCAATACTACACTGTCGTGATTATTACAGCTTCATGAGATGTCTTAAAGTTGGGTAGTGACAGTCCTCCAACTTTGTTCTTTTTCCTTAATGTGTTTGCTCTTCTGGGTCTTTTGTCTCTTTATATAAACTTTAGGGTCAGTTTGTTGATATCCACAAGATAACTTGCTGGGATTTTTATCAGAAGTGCATTGAATCTAGTTGGTAAGAACTGACATTTTGACAGTATGGGTCTTTTTATCTAGGAACATGAAATATATCTCCACTTATTCTTGGATTCTCTCATCAGTTTTGTAATTTCCCGTGTATGGATCTTGTATATATTTTGTTAGATTTATACTTAAGTATTCCATTTGGGGGGGGGGTGCTAATGTAAATGATATTATGTTTTTAATTCCTAGTTTTACTTTTTCATCGATGGTATATAGGAAAGCAATTGACTTTTGTATATTAATCTTGAATCCTGTAACCTTGCTATTATTATTTATTAGTTCTAGGAGTCTTTTTTTTTTTTTTAATTTTCTACATAGACGATCCTGTCATCTGTGAAGACAGACAGTTTTGTTTCTTTCTTATCTTAATGCATTAGCTAGTACTTCCAGTATGATGTTGAAAAGAAGTGGTGAGAGGGGACATCCTGGCCTTCTACCTGATCTTAGTGAGAAAGCTTTGAGTTTCTCACCATCAAGTATGATATTTGCTGTAGGTATTTTTAGATATTCTTTATCAAGTTCAGGAAGTTCCCCTCTATTCTAGTTTCCTGAGAGTTTTTATCATTAACTGAACTTAAAAGCATAAACTGAGGAAGAGGTAGAAAATACCCACTAAATTTTAGGGAACAGTAACAAAATATAAAGTCATTATCACTTGATAAGGGTCTCAACTATATCAGAATTTGGCTGTGTAGAGTAACTAGAGATTATCTTTAGAGCTCCCAGTCTCTGGGCCACAAGGAAATCAGACTCTCACACAAATACGAGAACTACTCCTTCTAAAATGTTTCAGAAAATAAAACTGCATACTCTCCTCTGGTAACCTACTTACCTCAGCAAGTTTCCTGAGTGAGGTAAGTAGTTAAGTAACTTTAATCTCCAAAACAAAAAAAGGAGTTTTGGTGGAGTTTTTCATGAATTTGGAAACTGGAGATGCTGTAAAGCATAACTGGCCAAAAAATATTCGAAACCTTTTGGCTCGTTGTTACTTGCAAAAGTATATCTCCTTTCAAGGAAGTGCTGGAGGGCTTCTGCCCTGTGTAAGAAGGCAAACCACTTTCTCTGACACAGGGAACCCTGGGGATCTGGGGTTGGTTTCCCACACCCATCAGTTTGGGGCCCTCTGTTGCACTGATTGCCTAAGTCAGAGCGTGTGTGGTGGCTACTTTAAGATGACTTTTCCATTCCCTACATAGAAAATTTGTCTGTGTGCCAGTTGATTGCTTTGTTGTCTTAATGGAGAGGCTCTGGGGATTTAGTAAAATCAAACTTTGTACATTTGTCTGGAATTCGTTCTAGATTTTCTTTCGGCCGAGTAGATACAAAGTCAGCTCTGAAAAAGCCATTGGGTTTTTGTACTTTGATACAATCTCTTTTTATGGCTTGATTGTACCATTTTGCTCCCTCCCACAAAGAGAGAGCTTTCTCTGAGAATGTTCAGATGAAGTATTAGTCCTTTAAAAGGCTTAAAATGAATGTTTATTACCACAGCATGGGCTATACCATTTTAAACTCTTACACTGTAAATCACAACAAGGATCCTTGTCACGTTGGCCTTTTGACTGCATTAGACTAACTGCTCTGTTGAAGGGGAAGTGTAGCGTTTGCTTAGAGTATTTTTAGCAATATCCAGGTAACTAAAGTGCACCTTTTTTGTTTCTCAAAATATTCCGTCTTCCTCGCCCAGAAGATCTAAAAGAAAAGGAGGAACTGAAAAAAATCAGGGCTACAAGATATTTAATAATCCTTTATTCATTCTTTTGCAGTCAGCTTATTGAATAACCTATACTTTCTGGTATGAAAAAGTGAAAGTTTTATTTTTCTTTAGTTATTGGTTTCAAACAGCTTTGTTGAATCTTCCATTCCCATCTTTTAATGTCATATTGGGCATTCGGCCATGATTTTCCAGTCAGTTAGGATATAAAAAAGTCAAGTCTAGTCTAGACTTCAATCTTAAGTTCAATTTAGCTTTTATCCCCTCTCCCACTTGTCCCCTGTGGCTGAAAAGGGGACACGGCTAGCTCTTTCCCTCTTTTCACCCTCCCCTTTCTGCCCAGCTTTGTCCTCTTGATTGTCAGTTTTTCTCAAAGACTAACTGCTCGCCAGTGTCCTCTGAGGCAGTTGTGCAAGGCTGGCTCTCTGGTGGGGACCTGGGTGGGACGCTCTGAAGAGTCCCGGGCTGGTTCCACTTCTTCCTTCACGGGGGCAGGTGGGAAGGAGAGCCTCAGGAGTAGGGTTATGACCAGGTGGCTTGGTTTTGGCCACCTCCCAGTCGCCTCTTTCGGCACAGTAAGCCATGAATATGTATGTAGGCCCTACAGCTGCCCCTCCTGTCCTCTCTGCTATGTCTCACCAATTTTCTTTTCCTCCTCCAGGTAGATAGGGGTAGGACCAATGAATACATTTTCCTCATAAGCAGATAAACACCTGGGGAGTGAGATGCCCTCCTTCCCTTTTTGCAGGCACCTCTCATGTGTTGAGTGACTCTTTGGGAGACTCCTGCAGTAGGGTTTGTAGTGAGGAGTCCTGGCACACTCCCTGGACTGATAAATCACAACTCAAGATTTCTTCTCATTCTGTTCCTCAGCCACCCCCCCCGCCCCCTCAGTTTTTCTTTTATAGATATAGGGGTTGAGGGAATCAGAGCTCATGGTTGGGCCTAGTAGAGGTACTTTGGCCACTTATTAATAAGCGTTGGAGTGGCAGACGTCTAATATTTGCAGCACTCTTTAGAATATGGGGTACCTGATGCCTGTTTATCTTTAACTTAGCATCCTGGGAAACAATTCTCAGGCCACAGGAAAAGATCCACTCAGTATCTACTGATACAGCCATTCGTCCCCATGTAGATTGTACTGCTTCTGGGCAAGTTACCATGGGGAATATCATGAAACATAACCCTTGGCCTTTAAGGATCATAATACATTTTAGTTTAAGGAAATAAAGATATAAACATAGGAGATATTAAGTAGTTATATTAGGTAGCATGTGATGAATTGCTCACATAAACATAATTGAGAATAAATGGTGTGGTTTTTCAAATATCAGTGTCCACTGGAGGAGCCCACCAGGGCTGCCTGCCTGACCTGTTGTAAGGGCTGTGGGAGTGTGAATCAGGAGGTAGGTGAGTGCGATGCCTCCAGCGTAGCTCCTAGCTATGCCCTGCGGAGTACAGGAACGGGGAGGAATGGAAGAGAAAATGTCCAAGGCACAGTTTAGTACTAACTTGATTTTTTTTTTTTTACCAGACTGAATTTTGAAATAACATCATTATATTCTTGAACATTTGGGGGGGGGGGGGGGGGGGCTCTGTCATAGTTTCTAAGGTATAAATGAGAAATATATATTTGAGAATTGTACCTTTACTTTTCACGTATTAAGTAGAAGTTCTAAGGAGCTTGCTGTTTACTAACGACTTTGCTTTTCTTGTCTGTGTTATCAGGTTTATTCCTCATCAGTGTACTCATTTATTTATGTTCTATTTTTATTTGGAGAGAGAGTTTAAAATAATTACCCTTTTTGGTAATGGTCCTGTCACAGTTGTTAATGTGTTTGGCCTTCTAAGAATGGTTTGTTGGTTTGCCCCAAGTTTACTGTATACTGCAGTTTCAGCTTCCTTCCGCCAATCTCATGTGCCTTCTGTGGCCCACGCCCAACATATTCATTACCGTCGTCTTTCCCTCTAGAAGTCTTCACTCACTATTCCAAAAAGTTGTCACTGATTTCACCGGGTGGGCCCCACCACCGTGCAACAAAGTATGTGTGAATTTGGATGTTGGTAGATTTAGTGGCATGTATGTTTTAATTTTCTGCTTGCTTCTGTTTTTGTAAGCTCCTAATATTTTTATACTTTCTGTTTTTTAGACAGTTACTACAGGCTACTCTTTTCGGTGTTTTCATCTTTTCTGTAAACAGACTTAGGGTCATATTTTAGTATTTTATCCAGATTAATGACAAGGCTAGCTGATGCCCAGGACCTTCTAAGGCTAGAACTGATTGTATGACACTCATGTTTAAGGACTCCCAAACTCATAGTGGCCTTGGACTTCGGTTGCATATTGACTGGCAAGGAAAAACATTTTCCCCTCTTACTCTGTAATGTATTATTAGTGTTGAAACCATGGAAAGGTCCATTAAGTCTAAGGTTACCTTAAAGGGAGCTATCTCTGCCATTCCATTAGCAATTCCTGATATACTTAATAGTGTTTCAGGGACATTTCCCCATCCCCCCAAAGCCAGCTATTGTTATTTGCTATGTCCCTGCAAATTCAGAAGAAAAGGAGCTGTGTAAAGATGCTATATCTTAAATGGCTAATGGATGCATTCAGTGGCCTGTAAAGCTGCTCTAAAGGAACATAGGCTGTGGACACCATCTAGCTCCCTGGTATCTCCCAGAAAGGAGCTTACACACTTGTCTGGAGCCCCAATTGTTGCAGTTGCCACCAGGGACACCTCCAGATTACCTGGTACTGGTGGCTAGCAGGGCTTATACTTGCAGTCCCTCGGGACTTTACATATTTGCATACTTCTATTTATTTTTTATTTAAATTTATTGGAGTGACTGGTTAATAAGATTATATAGGTTTCAAGCATACATTTCTACACCATTAATCATCAGGGAAATACAAATCAAAACCACAGTAAGCTATCACCTCACACTTGCTGTTGTTACCTCAGGTCTGTTGTCATCAAGACCTGAGGTAACAGGCATTGGCGAGGTCGTGGCGGAAAGGGACCGCTTGTGCACTGTCGATGGGAATGTAAATTGGTCCAGCCACCATGGCAAACAGTATGGAGGTTCCTTAAACATTTTTAAATAGAACTACCACATGATCTTGTAATTCTGCTTCTGGGTGTTGAAAGAAAATGAAAAATCTTAATTCAAAAAGATACCTGCGCCCGCATCTTTATTGTGGCATTATTTACAATAGCCAAGACATGGAAACAACCTAGGTGTTCACCAGAAGTTAAATAGATAAAGAAACGGTGGTGTGCGTATATATAAATACACACACACTATGGAATGCTATTGAGCCATAGTAAAGAATGAAACCTTGCCACTTGAGACAGCATGGGTGGACCTCAGGGGCATTCCGCTAAGTGAGGGGGTCAGAGAAAGACAAATACTCTATGATTTCTCTTATGTGTGGGATCCAACACCAAGCAAAGCACACCAAGCTCACAGATATCAAACACTGCGAAGAAGGGGGTGGGAGTGTGTGAGAAATGGGCCAGCTGCTTCTTTTGGTTTAAATAGTGGAGCAATTGTTTTTAAAACGAGGCAGTGAATAAAATAAAAAATGATGTGTCATCATAACAAGTTGTGTATATGAACGGGCTTTAAAACAGCCTCTCCAGAGAACTGAATAATTATTTTTAGAAAATGCTGCCCTCCCCTCGATTTGAGAGGTCGCTTTCCACTGGCTAAATCCTCAGTAATAATGCGCGTAGTAAGCGCGGGCAATGTTATTGTTCCTCTATATAAAGAATCATGTGGACATCATTTTACATAAGGTGATTCTCACTCTAGGGGATTTCTCTATTGGGTAATCTGCAGCCTCTTGAGCTCATTAAAAACAGAAATTAGAACCCTCTGTATTTCAAGTATATATAGAAACGCTGCCGAAAGTACAAGGTCAGAAATTATGAGAAGTTAAAAATATTCACAGAGTAGTATGTGCTTAAGACGAAGTTGAGAGGATAACCCAGGAGAAGGACTGAAAAGGGACTGTGGTGGCATTAGCAGCATCTCTGACGGGGTCAGAGGTTGTGCCTGTTTTGTGCTTTCGACCTGATTGTCAGCTAACGGATCCCTCCCAGCCGCGTCGCTCCTGCAGGGAGAATCTGCAGAGAACACTCACATTTTCATTGCTTTTGGGTTTGAAGGTTTAGAAGCAGCTGCAACGTGATTTAATCAAGTGGAGAAATATTGTTTACCTATATTTGGGGGCTGTTTGCCTTTTTTTCTGTACATACACAATTGCGCCTACTGCTGCAGTTTATATTTATTTTCAATTGAAAATTAGGAATCATTAGCTTCTAGATCATACTTGCCTCTATTAGTTATTGGTGGGTCTTTTTGCTATCAACACTTAATAAATAGAATTCCTCAGCTTAATTAATCGTTTGTTCAGCAATTTTTTAGTGCCCACCATATGCCAAGCACTGTGCTTAGGGATACAAAAATGAGTAAAACAAGTTAAAAGGTAAAGGGAAATGTGCTCTGCTTCCTGAGTGGAAGGCGGCCTTTGTGTGTGTGGTCCAGATCCTGATAATTGACGACTAATCGGGTGCAGTCAGGCAGTAGGGGCAGATGGATGGAAAAGGCAACGGTTCTTAACCTTTCTGGGAGATGGTCATAGACTTTAAAATATCAGATTAAGCTATGGCGTGCCCCCTACAGCCCCCCCCCCAAGTGCATATTTAACATTTATACAGCATTTTGTGTGCAGTTTATGTGGGTTTGCTGATTCTCAAAAACCTGTCCATGGACCCCCCAAAATCTTCTGGGTTAGAAGGAAGGGAGCTAGAATTAAAGCCCTTACAACCTGTTTTTCTGTTGTTGTTATTTTTCCATCAGTGCCAGACTCCATCACACCCCTACCTTTAAACCGTGCTAACCTGACTTGAAATAAGAATTTGTGTGGTCACACATCTGTTGGCTGTTTTGAATGTGTCAAAGGAAGTTTGCTCATGTCTGTGTTAGAGTATAGGCTGTGTGCAGAGGTGAATTCTAGGTGGAGAGACAGACAGACAGACAGATGGGGCCGATAACTGATCCAGGGCCAGAGCAGAAGAATAAAAACTGCCGTAAACATTCACAAAATAATTGCTACGCATTTTCTCCCTTTTTAGTTTTAACTTTGGCTTATTGGTCATTGAAATAATTAGGTATCTGTGAAGAATGGGGTGGGGAAGGAGTAAGCCCTGATTCAAGCTAGGAGACATAAATGGAGATAAAAACAAAGCAAAACGGACAACCCCAGTGAAACCCATGCCTCCCACTCGGGTGCCCACTGAAGTCCCACAGGCTTCAGCCGGCTGTCTCTCTGCTCAGCGTCTTGCATCCCTTTTTCCATTCCCAGGGCCCTACATCACACTCGGGCTTCTTACCTTATTGCTGACTGATCTGGTTTGGTGAACGCCTTGGATTTCCTTCCCGAGTCTCTTGGTTCAGGTGTAACCCTCAGCTCTACTTTCCTCTCTGTCTGGATTTGTGCCCTCCTTTGTCAGAGGCTAGAAATATAGCCCATGAGCCAGTCCCCAGGCTCTCTACGAAGGAGTGCCGGTGGACTTGGACATATAACTCGTGTAAAATTATGGGAAGGCTTATATGGTCCACAAAATGGGAGAGTAAACATTGTAAAAAATATATATTTTTTAAAATCGTGTTGTTTTAAACTAAGCAAGAATTGCTTAACCAGAGGAGCTTTGTGATGGGCATGGAAAACATACTGAATAACGACTTGGAAAAGGGGAATTGATGTGACATACCATAGAGCTATTTGGAGGAAGCAAAACCGAAGCAAGCATTTGATTTACCCACATGATGCCAGTGAATGATGTGTTATTTCTACCCTGCCTTTTCCCAGAAAAGATTTGAGGTAACTTACAATATGAAAACATAAAGTAGAAGAAAGAAAATGAAGACAACGTGAGATTTTAAAACTATTTTGAGCATGGAAAGAGAATTGGACCAGGAACACAAAGTGATAAAATTATAATCACAGAGAAGTAAATTTAGCTCTCAGCTTCTTAGCAACCAGGAAATTATAGTTGTCTCTGTAGTTCTCTCCTGATGAAAGTAAACCTGTACAATTAAAAGATTATATAGAGAGGCAAGCTTTTGCTTGAAACTGAATTCAAGAGAAATTTATCTCATGGTTCTTTCTATAAAGAACCTTGGGTAGCATAGCAGAAAATATGACCTATTGTATTTTTGCAAAAAGTGCAAAAGTGTTCCTGAATTACCTTTTCTTAGATTGGCCCTCCTTAGAAGTCAAGGGCTTGTCCTCATTGAATTACAGCATAAAGTTAATTCTTTAGGGGCTAATTTAAAGTCCATGTCTTTTTTTCTTTCTGATCAACCCTGAGAGGGGCTGAGCTTAGAGAAGTTAAGGAAGTGCTTTTGGCAGGGAGAGGAGAGCAGTTAGTCCAAGGTAAGAGTCCTGACAACCGAAGTGTCCTTTTGCAATGTGTTGATCAAAGAGAATTCTTATGTGTAGATATTATATGAGCAATAGCAATGCTGCCGTTCTGATAGGAACATTTAATAGCTGATTTGTCTGTCACCCAGATGGAGGAGCCCTCATTTGCAAACATGCTGCAGAGAAGGAACTGTGGGGCTAGATCATGCAAATTTTTAAAAAATGAGCCTCTAATACTTTTTTTCCAACTGTTCAATTTACAGCCCATAATTTTAAACCATACAATATAGAAGTGCCCTTAGCTTGGGCAAATCATTTTGCATAGCAGATGTGATCAATGGCTTCCTTTTCCATAAGCCTGAAGTATATCATGGGAACTTGGATTACATTAAATGCTGCATTCCAAATACATCTCCAAGCATTTGGCTTTAAGATTTAGAAAGATTGGATATTTTTCATTTTAGTGGTAGCAAATGTTTATCATCACAAACAGTAATGTTGGTTTTAGCATGCTAATATTTTACTTGTTAGAAAAAAAGTAAAAAAGATGAGCTGCTCCTAGTGAGACCGGTCCTGTGATGTTCTCACCAGGTGGTAAGCTTCCGGCAGGCCAGGATCCGGTCTTTTGTTCACTATATGTTCTGTGCCTAGCACGATTTCTGCCTAAGAAGAGCTTAGTAAACACTTGTTAAAAAATAAATGAAGCACATTCTTATCTCCTATCTGCTATGTTAAATAGGCATAACACCAAGTAATTTAAAAACCAAAATATTATTTAGATGTATTAATGAAAGGAATTGGAAAGAAGCCCTTTGAAAATAGAATTGATATGTTAGGGTATATTAGAAGATGTATTATGTCCTCAATTCCCATAATGCATAAAATTTAGGGGGACATGTGCATGGGACTTGTGCAGCTTGAGTTTCTGTGTACTAAAAGAGAGCTCTTTTCACTAAGCCTAATTATTTTGAGGTTCATCCATGTTGTTGCATGTATGAATAGCTCCTTCCTTTTTATTGCTAAGTAGTATTTCATTATATCAGCGATTTTCAACTGGTTTGCCATGGCAGGCACACTGGTGAGTCGCAGGAATTTTTAAAACATGCACTACCTGACTGTTTAGTCAGGGGCACTGATCTATTTTCCCTTAAATCATCAAATAAAAAAATGACAACAGCCAACACAACAATAGCCATCCGGTGTGAATGAGTCAAAAGAATTATACCTTTTTTTTTTTTTTTTGGTATGTCGCAGAATTTTAGTAATTAGTTTATATGTGCCATGAGATGAAAAAGGTTGAAAATCATTTCATTATATGGATTTATTTTAAGTTAATGTTTATAAAGGGGATAAGGAAATTGTCAGTGTTCACCGTTTTTCCTTACCCATTTTCAGTTGTTCAAGCCTTATTTGTTCAATGAGCTGAATGTTTGAAGTAAGTTTGTTATAATAACAATAATGTGGTTTTTTGCCAGGGTGGGGGCTGGTTCCAAAGAATAAATGCAAAGTGTTCCAACTAAACAATACACCTCTTCACATTTTGGTGTCTGTCTTTCAGGCACTTCCTCCATGCTTGTGTGTGTTTGTAATTGTGCCATAGACAAGGCTTTGTTCCTGAGTCTAGCTAATGTCATGTAACGCTTCTCTGAATGTTTCAAGTTGTCATCGACACCGCGCCCAAGGGGTCCCCATTTTACTGTCCCTCCCTCATTGGTGACCAGAAACACTGGGTAGCTTTTGTTTTTTAAGTTTTAGTTCAGTTCTTTGCCTTTTAAAAAAAAAGTCTTTTTTACCCAAATGATGATGAATCATAGCACAGCCTCTCTTTCAAATATTAGTGAATCTTTTAAAAGGAACTTTTTATTACTCTGCATTATAAAAGTAATAGGTGTTCATTAGAGGAAATTTGAAGAATGCAGACAGTTATAAAAAAGAACATTATCCATCTAACCACCATTCAGGGATAAGCATGATTAACATTTTGGTGTATTTTCTTCTATTTCTTTTACTCTGCATTTTTTTAATTCCAATTATAATATATATGAAGTTTTGTACCCTGCTTTTTACACTTAGTATTACATTATCACCATTTCTCAGGTCATGAAAAGTCCTTTATAAATAACATTTTAATAACTGCAATAAACTATCTTTCTATCATTGCAGATTTTATTTGGTTCCAGATTTTTGCTGCAAAAGAAATGCTCTAAAGATTGCTCTTATTCAGAAAACTTAGATGTTTAATATATTTGTTATGTTGGATTCATAGATGTAGAATTGATATATCAAGGGGGATAACTCTTTTACAATTCTGGAAACATTGCCAACCAGCCCTCTCAAAAGGTAGTATCAATTTATACTCTGGATGGCAGCAGGGGAAAGTCTGATAGACTGTATCCTTGGGAGCATTTCACGTTTCCTATTACCATTTTGTAATCTTTGTTAATTTAATTTGGTAGATTAAAAAGTAGTGATTAGATTTTTTAGTTTGCATTTCTGCTGAGCCAAATCTCAAATCCCCATGTGGACAGAGTCAGGGAGGGCATGGACAGACCCTTTGATCGTTACAGAGTTTCCAAGCCCACTAAAATAACTCATTCCTTGTAAGAAGAAATTGATATTTCTGTTATTACTCTGAAAGAATTCACGCCATGTCCTAACATGTGCATTGGTCTTAACAAAGCAAGCCCGAGGCTTTCCTTTGGAATTGAGTTTGTCGTGATGGCACAGAAAGAAATTAGGTTATTCCTAGCTTATTGTTCTTAGTGATTACCTGCCGGAGTTCAGCGATCATTATTTCCTCTTTTGAGTGCTCGCAGGCGATCCCTTTAGTGAGGAGATGCTGAGCAGCAGCCTCTTCATAGCCACCTCTCTGTCTCTCCTCTCTCCTAACTGTTCCCTGAAAAGACTTAGGGCGGGGCGAAGGCGAGAGCAGGCACAGTGGGCGGTGCGCGTCCCGCTGCTGGGCCCGACTGGCGGGTGGGAGGCAGAAGCAGAGCGGCTGCGGGGGACCCTGGCCTCGCAGGGCCCCAGTGCGACTGTTCTGAGAGCTTGGCCAGCCGGAGATTCCCGGATAGGTCTGGAAGTGTATGTCACCGTTTCCCCTTGAAGTCTCTGCTCCTGAACCTGTTGCCGTATTATTTGAGTAAACATTTTTGCTCCACTGAGAACAGTAAAGCCAGTTTTTAGAAGAGAGCTTGGCAGAGGTATTGGGCCGGTACTGTGTTCTCAGGTCTAGGGCCAGAACCAAGTCTAGGGCCCGACGCCAGGAAGAAATCAGTAACGTGGCCCCCGTTTGCCCTGGAAGCACATGGTGACACGTTTCTGAGTGTGCTGGAGTTCTGAGTCTAGCCTGGTGATTGAAACTTCCCGGGTGGCTCGGGACGGGGGCTCCGGCCCTTCCCTCGGCATCGGCAGAGCGGCCACGGACGCGGCTGATCCCGCAGAAAGGACTCTGCGTTATGCGGTGTTCCTCGGTCGGCCCGTTCTCATCGGCCGCAATGTAAGAGACCTGCAAAGGGACATGGACATTCCTCAGTCATTTTGTCCCTAGTTTCACAGACTGAATTCCCTGTATGCTAAGTGTATACCTGTGAGTTCATTTTAGAAGATGTGGAGTCGGGGAATGACGTGGGTTCTGTGCCCGCTGACTGCCCAGCATACGCAGCTCCCTGGCTCTCCGAGTGTGTTTCAGGAGGGCATGGTGGGTGGGGGGTGGCAGGGTGGGGCGGGGTAGACATTGGAAAGGCCAGGAAAGAAGCGTTCGCCGTCCCAGAGTCTGAGATGAGAGTTCTCCCAAGGGATAGCACACCAAACACTTTCTAAATTTATCTTTATTGTTGAAAGTATTACAGATGTCCCCCTTCTTCCCCCCATTGACCCCCTCCACCCCCACCCCCACCCCCGGCATATCGCAGTGTTGTCTGTGTCCATGGGTTATGCATATATGTATATAAGTTCTTTGGTTAATCTCCCCCCCACCCCCTTCCCTCTGAGACTCACACCTTTAATGCGCCTCAGCCTGTTCAGCTGTAGACTTTCTTTCCAGGCCTGGATTCTATGATGTGGAAGCGCATTGGGTACAGTCGGTGCGTCATTCCACCTCCTGGTGCTCTCTCCTCCCAAGGCTCACACGGCACCTGCCTGGGTCCTCTGTGTATCTAAACTGAATGAGTTTCTCTGCTTCCCTCATTGACTCACCGTCAGTGTAACATCTTTCCTAGTTCCCAGATTTGATCACATCTACTCAATTAAGTGGCATATTATGTATTTTGTTTGAAGTTTAAAGAATTATATTTGATGCATATTTTTACTTGTTTTTGTCAGAAGAAAGGCAAAGTAAAATATCAAATTCTGATATTCTTTTAAGAACTACCCATTAGGATATTTTAGAATTGTAAGACTAGTAATATTTTTATTTTAAATTGTTATTCTAAAATCGAAAGTTGCTTGTAAGAAAGTGTGTTGGTGATCCCACATCAGGTACTGAAGTTAAATCATATCTTAGTGTATCCCAAGCAAAGCAAGGTTATCATCACAGGCATCCTATTCCCAGCTTTTAAAACTCCTCAAGAGTGGAAATCTTTTTTCATTTGTAATGAATCAAAAGTGTGAACAGCATTCTAGATATAGGAGATTCCCAGAACAAGCTCGTATCGTCAACAGCCAACTGCGATACCAATTCCAAGTCTTTCAAGCACACAGCTGTTTGGCAGCCAGATCCAGGCTCTGGTTCACAAAAAGCCTTTTTAGGTCATTTAAAAATGTTTTATTAATGGCCACATCAACCGGCTGGAGGAGGTCAGTATGCTGAGGTGCAGATAAAAATGAGTGCCGTGTTTTTTCCCTCCGAGTTGGCCCAGTGGGAGATCCTATTAGTGTTCTGAAAAGTTATATAATTAGCGTGGTACCCGCTGCTCATTTGGTGAGCCAAACTGGT
Source organism: Miniopterus natalensis (assembly GCF_054644295.1). Taxonomy (NCBI): domain Eukaryota; kingdom Metazoa; phylum Chordata; class Mammalia; order Chiroptera; family Miniopteridae; genus Miniopterus; species Miniopterus natalensis. Next base: position 43,919,476 of record NC_142088.1, read on the forward strand.
TTTTAATGTTCAGAATACAAAACATGGAAATATCATCCTCATAGCGCTCCATGCTGTCACTAATAGCCGAGAGCATTTCTGAATGACAGAGCCGTAATGACAGTGATGATGAGCGCCGCAATTAAATAGCACTCTGAGCTTGGAGTACTGTTCCTTCAGCCTTCCCGAGCCAGAGGGGCCCCGGATGGTGGAGAGTCTGTAATACAAGTGGTGTGTTGTGTGCGCTCTCTTCTGGTGCAAAGGATGGGAGTTGCCTGAAATGCTGGCAAAATAGGTGCTTTTCTTGTGTCTCTGTTCTTCGGGAATCCTCTTGATCAGGCAGAAGGTTTAGGCATGTTTCCACCTTAACTGCTGTACTTTTCTACCTTTACATAAACCATGATCTTTGATTTGACCAAACAAAGCAGAGAGTTTAAATTATGCATAAGGGAAAGAGGTATGGGAGGGATTGCCAGGGTAATTCTCTGGTCTGCATGTGTCTACTGCACCCTCTGAAGATTACCAAGGATTCCAGAGCAGCCCCAGTTACCAGTCTCTGTTTCCTTCAGACTCTCAGCTGGAGAGGGCCATTCTCCAACTCCAAATGACCAGCCCCCATAACGTAAACATTATTGAGATTCTTAAGGAGATAGAGAGACCTGTACCCCCTGAAATCGTGTTATAGATGCTGGGGTTTATGGTTAGAAGCTACTGTAGGATCAGTGGAGGTCTGGACACCTACAATCCTTCTCAGGTTTGGTGAAGGAATGAAAAAGGACAGATCTCAGGGCAGGGTCCAGTATCTGACAGGGAGAACTCAACAGCTAAAGATTATATTTATTCTTACTGTTGTTGTTGTTATTATTTAACCTGCACTGACTGAGTGCTTGCTGTGTGTCTGTTACTGTATCTGCCTCCTCATACCTAATCCTCTTAGCTACCTATGAAGTCATTACTGTTACTACCTTGTATGACAGATAGAGATACTAAGACTTGGAAAGTTAAGTGAATTGCCAGACAGTCTCATAGCTAGTCAATGTTACAAGTCGATGTTACAGTTGGTATTTAAATTCAAGAATGTTGTTTTCAGAAACCATGCTATGATAGGCTGAGTGGACCTAATAAAAAAGCATGTTTTCTTCTCCTTTGAGTCCCCATAAAACCAACTCAAAGGTTAGAGGTAGGGGAGAGGGAAGGAGATGAGGTGAAGAAGCAACCTGTTACCAGAAGCTGTGCTCCATTGCCTTCTACGCTTAAATAAGAATAGGTGTGCTATAGACATAGCTGAGAGGTGGCGTAGTTGCAGCATTTCCTAACTGGAGATGTAAACCCTCTTCAGCCACCCAGAGCCTTGGTGTCAGGCAGACTAGTCCACAGCTGATATTTAATGTGAGTCTTACTCAGGTTGAGCCCACCGCCTTGGATGTTGACTGTTGGCTCCCTGCTCATGGGGAATAGCTTCTTGGCCAGAAATCTCTTCAATACAACAGACCCTATTTACCTGTCCTAGATTCAATCTTAATGTGACATATACTCTATTGATCATAGCTCTGGCCCAGGTGGCAACTTGTATGCCCTCATCTCCAACACTTTATTAGTTGTTATTGAGTCATTTCTGTAAGGTTAGTTACCTCCATACACAGGAGTTTCATCAAATATGCTTACATTTAATATAATGTTATGCAGCAGGCAAGGAGGAATAATGTACTGCTTGGCCCATTTCAGTTCCTTGAATATTTACTGAGAGCTTCCTTATGTGCCACACTTATGCTGGGCACTCTTAGGGACAGGCCCGACATAGCATCATAGCTCCTCTGGCCCATCTTTTGAATTCTGCACACTTGCTTAAAATGCTCATAATTGATCACTTTTGCCAACCCTTTATCTTTCTTATGGATATTCAGTGGTATGCTTAATTTCTTATCAACTGATGCTCTTAAATTTGATTAATAACCAGTGGGTATTACATTTTTTGTCTCAAATCAATAGAGAAAGGCTCTACTGTTATTTCAGTAATTTTGGAGCCCCTTTGGCTTTTCCTTCTAAACCCCTTTCCCCTCTCTAGCCTAGCAGAGCACATTTTTTATACTTCCTTCGTGAAAAGCACATCTGTCCATTTACAGTAAACAAGCAAATAGAAAGTAGTTTGCGGAAAGTTAAAACATGGTTTCTGCTACTTTTGTGATCTAAAGTTTAAAGAATTTTATTGTCGTCTGTTCACTTTATAGTATTGCAGCTTATACTAAAGTTCTTTGATGGTTAGCTCTCTTGATTAGTAGCACCCAGTCTTTAAAACTTTTAGGCAAAATGGTATCCTCTCTCTGTTCTGAAGCGACCCGGCTTGGTGTCCAGCTGAGCATGCGTCCAAGTTCTTGGCCAGACACAGAGCTTCCTTTTGAAGTTCAGACACCCTGCAGCCCACCTCCCTTAGCAGTTAGTGAGCCACCTCTCTCGGGGAGGACATGTTAGTGTCCTACATGGTCACAGCAGACGTCACCTCTGCTCCGCATGCATGTTTTAGCTGAGGTGAAAGATCTGTGTTTAATCAACACACAGATCGTCGGCACCTTCGAATACTTGTCAGAGTGCAGTCATGAAAGCGCCCATTGCAGAACTTGACAAAGATGCTTTGGGGCATCAGAATGCAGTCTATATAGGCCATTCATTTCCCCGGGTTCTTGGAGTTTACTTTATTGAGGTAAATCATCAGGAAACAATGTACCTCAGCTATATTATTTCCACTCTCAGCAGAAATGCCATCACTCAGGTAAGAGTTAATATTGTGCCTTCAGCACATGGGAGAAAGCATTCCCATCTTCTGCACCACGTAGTTGAAGACATTTATATGAAAAAGGTTTCTGTTTTCTGCAACACAGAGTTGAAGACATTACTCAGTGTCTCTTATAAAGTGGCTTCCATAAAAAGTTTCTCTGTGGTATTAATGCCAAGGGGGAAAAATTTTTGCCTTGCATGTTTCTTTTTTGATAAAGTAAGGACTATATCATGCAGTATCCCTCCCTACTTTTTTCCTGAGCTGCAAGCAAAGCTGAACTCAGTGCTCCGTGGAAGTTACTGACATCTCCAGTACCTGTAGCATCTCTTTCACCGTCCCCTTGAACTAATTTCTGTTATTTTTAATAATCAAATGTTCAGTTTTATATTTGGTTTGATTTTGAAACTACTTACCATTCTTTTTGCAAGAATTAAACCAAATAAACTGTTGGCAAGGAAGGTGATAATTGCCCATAACAATTAGTTTGTAATAGTTTGTACCCTTAAGCAAACTTCCATTTTCTTGAAAATGGACTCATCCTGGACCAACCACCTCCCCGTATACTGTATCGATCTGCATAAATGCATCTGCCATGACATGATATCTAGAGCCCAAATGGACATTTATTGAGTCCATGGCTTAGAGATGCCTTTACATTTTTAGTGTAATGGACTTGGCACGTTGACTTGGGAGTCTGATGCATTGAAGAGCGGTATCCACCATGGAAACAGTAACGAGGCCTGGTTTTCTCCAGTAAGCCCCAGCACACTCCAAACTTCCAGGCACAAATGGTGCTGATGAAAGCTGCTTCTGTGCTTATGCCAGTGGGTTTCCATCAAGAGACATGCACAAAAACCCCTAACAAGTGTACTCAACAATTTTCCTGCTACTAAAAAATGTGCACTTTGACTAGGCTGTAATGTTTCCGCTCCTACCAGCTGTACGTAATGATTGTAGTTTTTATGCCTCCACTCTGTTTCCCTTTTGCCCCATAGGTAAAAAAATCAGTCCAATAAATATATTCACAGGACATTCTAAATGCTGAAAAGGGCCGCTACCCATGAAAATATAGTTCTGTAATCTTGGCAGGAAGCAGAGCCCTTTCACAGTAATCTGTTCACTCATGACTGACCACAGCTGGGATGTAACACATTCAATTTTGTATCGTGTAGGTAAAACAGTATTAAAGTTTTATGTACTAAGCTCTGAAGTAAATATGACAAAATGTTACCATTTAAAAAGTTCTGGATGGTAGGTCATGTGTATTTGTTTTGTTACTCTTTCCACTTTCCTGCTTTTCATGATTTTCCAAAGTATGTACTGGAGAGAAAAAGGTCTGTGTTTGTTTAGGTTGGAGAGTGGGTGGAGAGGGGGAGAGGAAACAGCTATGTCCTCTGCTTGGCAGGCCTGGAGATTTTCAAGAGGCTTCTGTTAAAGAGAAAAAACAAACCTTAATTTAGTTTGGGTTATTTCTAGATGAAACTATTTTTTATGTAGACAGTAAAGGCAGTTATTTATGATAATATTTTTGCATGTGATTTGTTGATGGGTGTCAACATTTCACAGTGTCACTTTCTGTATGCAGGGCTCTGCACATGCACCTCTAATTTAGGTGTCAGCTATGTGGAGTCATAAGCAGCCAGACTGCTCCCTACAGGTTACAAATCTAAAAGGGTCCCTCAGGCTGCCCGCTAGCCAGTGGGATGTGTCAGGTCCTTGGCCTGAGGTTTTAGTTGCAGAAAAACCTGCGGACAGCCAGTATGGAAGGTCAGATTCTTCAAGATATGTCGATACCTTATTTGAAGAAAATCTCGCCTGTGTGTGTGCACACGCATGTCCATATGTATGTTAGTCCCTGTTCTTTTTTTGCTGTTCTTAAAGGAAACAGTAGGAGGAGGTCCTGACCTATCTGACATTGGTCATGCGCTGTGTGATGGTGCATGGGTTGGTACAGACAAGAATTCTGGATGCCACCAACTTATAATTCCTAGGTCAAAGGCATATTTCTGGGTGTCTGGAAGTACAAGGCTGAAAGGAATTTTCACTTTCACTTTTTAGACTTACTGGTCCAAAAGGCTCTTTTTCAAGTCAAATGCAAGGGTTGGCTTTGAAAGGGGGGTAGGTATATGACTCAGTTATTCACACAGTCTCAGAGCATACGGCTCATGGTATATGGAGAGAGATACTTCTAGGAGAGCTTCCATTTCAGACAGGGCTTCAGAGCATGTGCTAATGGGCACAGCAGTGGCTGTCCCCCTCTGTTTCTGCCACCACCTCAGTTATATGTGAAACACGTTCTCATCTGTAACATCTCTCCCTGCATGCATTACTTCTCACCGAGGGGCAGGTGTGTCATTGGGAGGGGGAATTATTTCTGCCTGCACTTTGGGAACCACCAAGTGAGAATAGAAAGCGGCCATCCAGAAGTCTCCATCCCACGTCTGGGTGTCATTTCTGCCATTAATGCCTCCTAGGATAGGCCTGACACCTAGTAGGTGATCAATGAGTGTTTATGAAGTGCGGTGTGACTTAACCAGCTGAGTAATCCTGAGGAAGCCACTTAATCTCCTTAGCTTCACTTTCTTTGCCTGCAGAGCGAGAGAAATGGCTTAGGTGACCTCTGGGACCCCTTGCAGTTGTGAAATTTTATGATTCCGTAATCGGACCTTCACCCCAGAGAAGACTAACTTGACGGGAATGTGAAGGATGAATGAAGTGGGGGAGGAAATGCCCCTTTCTCCAAATCAGTCTGATATTTCCTTCTTGACTCACTATTTTGAAGCACTTATTTCAGTTGGGTTTTTCCTGGTAGTTTTACATTTGTCCACTGTCATTCCCTGGGAAGGCTGTAAACTCTAAGGATTAGAGCTATGACCCCCCCGACTTCTGTGAGCCTCAAAATGCAAGGCACCGTCACGCCAAACAGCAGTGCGAGGGGCCCAGTGTTTTCACACAGCTCATCTGACTCGTGAGGGAGCGTCACCTCCCCTCTTTCCTGAGAGGACGCTGAAGGTCAGAGAGGCGAGGGCCAACTGGGTGTCGTCGCTGGTGAGTGGCTGGATGGCAGGCGCGCCCAGCTGACCGTCCCCGGGTGAGAGTGTCCAGCTGGAGGGCCGTCCGGTCGGCCGACCTCAAGGCCCGGCTTTGGGGAAGCCCAGGGACGAGCATGGGGACTGCGTCAGAGCAGCCGCCGCCCGGCCACGGGAGGCTGCTTTTTCTGTTCCCAGTTCGTTGTTTCTGGCCTCACGCGGCAGGCGTCCTTCCGCTTACTGTTCCATTGGCATTGTCTCATTAAGTCCAGCGGCTTCCTTCCTGGGCGACAGCAGTTCCCCTGTCCAAGACGACCCTGAGCAAGAGGTCGCTCGCTCGCTGAGGTCCTGTTGCCTTTCGCTGCACATCTGTGGCTCCTCTGTGTGTGTACGGGTGGGGTCCGTGCCCTCTGTTTGTTGAGTCGTTTATTCCCATCTTTGGCAGATGATGGTGACCTGCCCTTGGCAGTAGGAGTGGAGTTTAGCGAAATAGATGACTTGAGAAATCTTACGGGGGTGTAACCCCCTGGTCATGCTCGTTGGCTGTTACCACCACTTACTGCCACAAGGAGCGCACAGAGAGGTTACTTTGAAAGAGAAAGCGATGCATGCCATTTCGGATGTGATGAGTTTTCTGGCGTCTGCCCCGACGTCGCGTGGAGACGCTGTGTAGGGAGTTGGATGATGGGCTTGTAGCTCTGGGGCGGGGCCTGGGTTTGAGCTGTGGATTTGGAATGGTCATCGGGGAGAGAATGGGAGGACAGACTGGTGGAGAATGGAGCACAGGCATTGAAGGCACAGCAGGCAGGTGGGGACGTGTTTGGACACACAGAGAAGGGGCAGCCAGAGAGCCGGGGAAGACTGGAAGCAGGTGACGTCACAGAGGCCAAGGGAGAGGCGCCTCAGGAAGGCCAGGCTGGTAAACTCCTCATTCACTCACTCACGCGTCTACTCACGTGCATCCATTCGCTCAGCAAATGCGGTCTGCGCGTTCCCTCGGCACCGTGCTGGGTGCTGCGGGGGAAACAGTGAACAAGCACGGCGAGGGCCTGCCTCTTTGGGAACTTACTGTCCAGTGCACAGACAGGCATTAAAGCAACAGCCGTATGATTACATGTGTGCAAAATTGAGCCCAGAACGGGAGGCTAGGAGAGCGAACAGGAAAGGGGCTTCCCCTCATCCCGCCACCCTGAGCCTCCTTCCCTGGTGTCCCGGGAAAGACACAGCCAGGTCCCAGAGCGTGACGGAGTCAGTCAGGTGGAGGGAAGGTGAGGGGGACACCTCCAAGCAGTGGGGGAAGCTGGCTCAAGGTCCTCCCCCTCCACAAACAACCCTGTTCCCCCCTCTCCTATTTCCGTCTTTACTAATTAATCTATGTTTTACCCACACACAAATATGTTTCTTTTCTCCCATCTTAAAAAACCCCCACGAAAACACCTCTTATAACAGCTATTTCTCTTCATCCCCTTACAGCTAAACTTCTCAAAAGAATTGCCCCTGACTTCATTCCTTTCCTGAACCCACTCCTGCCAGGCTTTTGACTTCCCCACTCCATTCAAATTGTTCTTCCCAAATTTATGTCTGGGGAAGAAGGGGAGGTGGGAGGTGGCAGCAAGGTGAGCGGGGTAAGAGTGGCAGAGATGAGGGTGGGCAGACAGCCAGAAGCAGGTATTGGAAGGTCTTGCTAAGGATTTTGAATTTTGTTTTAAGAATAAGGGGAGGAAATGGAGTCTTTAAGCAAAGGAGTGACATGATCAGACTTCCAGGGAACAAGCTGACTGGCTCCGCTGCAGATGTGATCGAACCCGCAACCTGCGTATGTGCCCTGACTGGTATACAGTATGATGCTCCCACCTGCTGAGCCATACCAACCACGGCTGCTTTGTTTTTGTTTGTGTGTGTGTGTTTTTTTAACGTACACTTCCTGCTTTAACTCATTTAAAGTTTCTGCAGTGCTCTGACAGCTAGCTTGTGGGAGGGTAAATTGGTACAACTTAAAGGAAGGGAAACTTGACAGTATCTATCAAATTGCAAATGCATATACCCTTTAATCAAGCAATTTGCTTCTAGACATTTATTTTTATAGTCATATTTGCAAAATGACATAAGAACAAGGTCATTCATTGAGGCATTGTTTATAGTAGTGGAAGACTGGGACCCACCTGTTCATAGAAATGGGAATTGGTTTTTGAGAAGGGTATAGCATACAGTGGAATGCCCATATAGCTATAAACAGGGAATGAGAAAGCTCTCTATGAACCAATATGGAGAAATTTCAAGGTATATTACTGAGTTTATATTGAATAGGCGAGCGGGAACTGTGTGTGTACATTTGCTCATCTGTGCAGTAAACATCTCAGGAAGGACGCACAGAGGGCCGGAAGCATTGATCTCTATGAGGACAACCAGTAGTAGAGTGACAGGAGTTGGGAGGGCTGTTTCTTACACAGAATCCTGTTCCTTTTGATTTTTAAACCATGTATGTAATTGTATCTCCTATTTTTAAAAAATTTCGTGCCTGAGCCCTGTGGGCATTTGCCTTTGTGACGCAATATATACATACAGTGAGAAACGAGGGGCTGTGTCCAGCCAAATTCAAGAGTTTGGTTTTGGGCTTTTATTTTTTTCAGGTTTAAAGGGTTTTTAATAGAAGTTATCGAAGGTGGCCTGGGTCTTGAAGCTGTTACTCTCAAGTTTTTAATGTTTCCTCTGTATAATTACACAGACCTGGTTTCTGGCCTTAAATCATCATACCTATTTTCAGCTTCCCTGAAATCAAGGGTACCCTGTGCCGTATCAATTAAAGTAAATGTACTTTCAATTAAAGGTGTTAAGCATGAGTCTGAAAAGATTAATTCTTTATAAAAGAATGACCTTCAGTGGTTAGATCCAATTAGGCATTTTCCCAACTATATTTCATCCTGATGAGGCAAGTCTACTGCTCGCAATCAATCACTGTGATCTTTTCAAAGGTGGGTACTGGAGGTTCAGAGCCAGAAAAGAATGACTTGACTGGGCAACCTCTATTCCTTGAGCCACAGATGATGTGGATGAGAGATTATGGGTGTTGGATATTACTTTTGTGGTATTAACATTGAAAGGACCGTGGTGTGCCTTATGATATTCTCAGGATGCCGTCCTTATACCTCTCTTCTTATGGCCTTAGTAGAACAAAATAATTTAGACAAGACTGATTAAAGAACAGAGCAAAAAGGAACAGTGACATAAATGAGCTCCAAACCAAATTCCCATCATCTTTTTATTCTTCTGTCATTTCATTATGAAATCGCTGTAAATACTTGCTTCCTGGTGACCCTTTTCTCCTGCTGGATAGTGTTAGTTCTGATTCAGCCTTTGCTGATATACAGCACACACAGCCAAGGCTGTTAGATAAACGAGTGCTTGCTGATCTTTTTATGGTGACGGAAAATCTTGGGGGCTGTTTCTGCTCTCAAAAGTGAAAGGAACTGAACATCTCTATTTGTATTAGGTAGGTATTTACAGTGTAGAATTCTTGGTCCATACTCTGCCAGTCCTCAAATTTGTAAAACTTGGGAAAGCTTTGAACAGCGTACCTAAAAAATGGAAAACAAGTCATACCTGCTTTGTGCACCTCAAAGGCTGATTGTTGGATACAGTGAGATTTGATTCATGAGATTTGATATCAGTGTTTCTCAAAGAGTGTTCCTGGAACCCCTAGGGGTCCTTGAGACCCTTTCAGGGAGCCCATGAGGTCAAAACTATACTTACGATACTATTAAGATTATTTGCCTCTTGTCACTCTCATTCTTTCACACGTGTACAGTGAAGCTTCTCAGTGGCTGGCTACATGATATGTAATATTGCAACAGATTGAAAACAGAAGCAAACCTAAGAATCCAGCTATCTTTTTTTTTTTTTTTTTTTAAATATCTTTGTTGATTTCAGAGAGAGGAAAGGAGAGGGAGAGAGAGAGATAGAAACATCAATGATGAGAGAGTCATTGATCAGCTGCAGCCCGCAACCCGGGCATGTGCCCTGACCGGGAATCTAACTCCGATCGCCCGGATCCTAGGTTGACGCTCAACCGCTGAGCCACACCTGGCCGGGAGTCCAGCTATCTTAAGCCAGACATTCCAGAGGCTTACAAAACTAGAAAACAGTGCACTCTTTTCACTGATTTGTTTTTCTTTTGGAAAGTGAAGTAATTTTTCATAAGAAAAATTTTACATTAACGTGATGGGTTAGTTATTGTCATTTTCAAGTAAAGTAGTATGTACTTTAAAATTTGTCAGTTTTAATTTCCAATACAATAGATTTTGATAGATAGAATCAACATAAAGGAAAGCTCCTTAGGGATCCTTGATACCTTTTTAGAATGGAAAGGGGTTCTAAGACTAAAACGTTTGAGAACTGCTGATGTCAATGTGTGGTGACATAGGTAGTTTATTAAGAAAAAAGAAAGAAAATCTAGGCTCTTTAAACAGTCCAACATGCAAACAGCCTCCCCACTGGCTGCACTGATTGCTCATGGCACACGCCACCCCAGGGTAGGGTCCCTTATTCCAGGGTGCAAGATGATCTCTGAACCATCTACAGTTGTCTGCAATTTCCTGTGTCGGTCATGTGCCTATTTTTTTTAGAGAGTTCACAATTTTCACAGTGTTCAGATTCTTAGGAAGTCAGAAAAGAAGCACAGCTGTAGGAATTTCTGGTGTCCCCTAGTCCCATTTTATCTCTGAGAGCAGTAGCAATAAAGTTAAAATGGCGACACCTGAGAGGAGATGCAGAGTCGTTCAATGTTCTTATGTCTGTGGCCTGGGCTGGGGCATCCTTGGTTTATTTTTCTTTTTTAAATATGTCTTTATTGATTTCAGAGAGAGGAAGGGAGAGGGAGAGAGAGAGAGAAACATCAGGGATGAGACAGTCATCATTGATCGGCTGCCTCCTGCACGCCCCTGACTGGGGATGGAGCCCGCAACCTGGGCATGTGCCTGACCAGGAATTGAACCCCAGTCTCCTGGATCCTAGGTCGATGCTCAACCACTGAGCCACGCCAGGCCTGGCATCCCTTGATTTCTTGACTCTTGACTTCTCTGCTTGTGGAAAGGTGCTAGTCTTGGGCCAGCCTCCCCAGGCACTGGGGAGAAGGGCTTTCTCTCTGTCTATACCATGTCTTTGCTGTCTTTCTGGGCCTCCTCACACTTAGTTCTGCGAAATGTGTTAGGGCCTAAAGACCTAAGATCAGACTATGGACAAAAAGGGCCCAGAGACTGGTTGGCATCATCATGATCTGGGCACTGTAGGTAGAGACCAGGAGAGAGCACCCAGAGTTGTAGAGCACCAAAGCTGGAGTACTAAACAGGATTTGATCCGACCCCAGGCACCGGAAGGTCAGTGTTTACAGATGGGTGTTCAGGCTATTTCTGTCTCTGTCTTAGACAACCGAGGCAGCTGAGTGAGTAGCTGAGTTCTTATAGAAATTACTATTTCATATTTTCTACTGCCGTTTTTTAAGATGTTTTTATTAATGTTCATTTAGCATTTGTTGAGTTAGTCATAACGTTTGCCTGTTCTTATGAAAATTTAAAACCATTCTAATTGTTGCTCACTTCTGCTTATTATCAGTTTTTGAAATTAATATGAATGAAAAACTCATATCTTATTTACTTGTTCTGTTTTTCCCCAGTGTCGCTTAGTTTTTTGATTGAATATATACAGGATAGGGGCAAAAGTAGGTTTACAGTTCATATGGAAAAATAATGCAATAATAAATAAATAATAATACAAGAATAAACTGTTTCATGAACTCACAACTGTAAACCTACTTTTGCCCCATCCTGTATGTATATATTATAATTTATGTTAGCATTTTATATTTACTTAAATAAAATTTTACATATTCAATGGATAATTTCACAACAGTCAGAAGCCCCCTCTATTTAGATAAAAAATGTTAACTACGGAAGACATACCTTGTTCTGGACATTTTGTTGTGTGATTTAAAGTATAGTAAGTGCTGTCATGAACTTTATGGCTACAACTCTCTTCTCTGTTTGTTTCACTTTAAAAGTAATTAATAAAGTACTGTTTTCTCAGAAAAATAGGAAAAATGTATTGAATATCATTTATTCTAAACTAAAAGCTTCTGAAAATGTCTATTATGAAATTATATCTAAGGTTACTAATTTAGTGTAGATTTATTAAATGAACATTTTGTTTTTGGAATTTTGTGATATGAGCAGGTTTAGATAAGGTAGATTCAATCAATTAAATATCTCCCTTTATTATTTTCATAACTATCACTTTCAGTTGAGGAAGTAGTTAGAAGTAACCCAAGACTATAAATGCTGTCTACATGTTAGTAGCATCTTGTAAAAATTGTAATACATTTAGTTTGATTAAACTCTGTTCATTCGATTTTAATGTGCTATATGTTATATATTTCAGAAACTCCAGAAAGGAACTTAATGATATACGATTTGAGTTTACTCCAGGAAGAGGTGAGTTTTAATTGAAATTGTTATTTTATTACTACAAAGAACATTTCAGAAATTGATTACAAGCACATGTTTATAATTTGCTATTCAGAAATGCTTTCTCTAAAAACAGAGGAAGGAAAGAGGGAGGAAGGGAGGGAAGGAAGGACTTCTGATAATTGTAGGGAAGCCCAACTGAACCATTACTGACTACATGAATTCCAGTGATGTGTGCTACACAGCGTGTGTGTGTTCGCGCGCGTGTGTATAAATTAAGCATATTAGCTCAGCCATGAGAGGAAGTGCTGGCAGGCATGGCCATGCATGGTCTAAAGGATGTTATTAGGAGTGCAGTGAGGCGCATATAGCAGTTCTAATGAGGGTTGAGCAGCAAACTGATACCATGCAGAAAGGTAACATACTTGGCCCCTGTACTCAGTTCAGATTGCACAAAGCCTATGTTGGGGAGTGTCTGTGGCCTCTGCTGCAGGCACAGCAGCTCTGTAGGAATAATGCCAATCTTGCAGCTGAACACAATTTTAGTATTTTAAATAGTTATTGAAACAGCTTAAAGGCTAGACCGGTTCCTTTTTCAGCTCCTGGATGCCTGGAAGTCGTAGAACGGTGGCATATTTCTTGGTATCTATCACCAGGCGAGAGGTGATTTGGGTTAATTAATGGATAAGTAACATTTATGAACAGGCTTCAGAGACCACAAGACTAAGTTGTTCAACAAAATTGCTATTTCCACTGTTTAGTTTATAACCATAACAACCTAGAGAAGTGAAAGTAAGATGCAAATGCTAAGACTGAACTGTTGTCCCTGACCTCTGGTTTCAAATACATACATTGTATTTATTGTATGTATTAGATCCCCATGTAAATTTTCTTTGATTAATAAATAAATGGTATTTGCTAAAATTTGGCAAACCCTAAAGTAGGCTTTTTTTTTTTTTTTAATGTATTGGGGTGATATCGGTTACCCTCTCTGCTTGACCTCTCTGTTTGACCTCTCTGCTCTTATCACCTGTGAGAAAACCAAACTTAAATGTTTATAGGAGCTTAAGTTAATGGTGGGGACTTCAGGAAACTAGAGAGTTTTCTTCTAAATACATTCAGGTTCAGATTTAAAAAAAACGCTGCCAGCCAAACAAAATATGGTCCTGGACCACACTTGGTCATGACTCACTGGCTCTGATCTCTGGTCCTGTGTAAGCACAGAGCTCTAATGATTTCCTTCATATTTGAATTAAGCTAACATTTAAAGCACCTTTTACAAAATAATGTAAATAAGGCCCTAATGAATTTGCTAACTGATGTTTCTGGGAACATCCATCCTTGACAATTTAGAGTCAGTCTGTGAAATTGTACAGTGCTGGTTTGGCTCAGTGGTTAGAGCATCAGCCGTCGGACTGAAGGGTCCCGGGTTCGATTCTCTCCAAAGGCACTATCTTGGTTGCAGGCTTGATCCCTGGCCACAGTTGGGGCGGGTGCGGGAGGCAACCCATCAATGTGTCTCTCTCACATTGATGTTTCTCTCTCTCTCCCCCTTCCACTGTCTCTGAAAAGCAATGGAAAAAATATCCTTGGGAGAGAATAAAAAAAAGCTATTTTGTCATAATATAAAAATATATATCAGTCAAATGCATTGATAAAATCTAGTAATGATATAATGTTTCGAGTATAGTAAGTAAAAGAACGGATTCTTATTTTTAAGGTTTGTTCTTTTCATCTGATTGTTTTAAATCAACAATGGCAATAAAAATCAATTTTAATTTAAAGAGCTAACAAAGAAATGAATTTCTGAGTGGAGGATTTTGGGGGATAAGATAGCCCTATCGGTATTACCTGGCTTTGTGCGCTGGCTTTGGCAGCCTCGTTTGTCATTGTTAGATAGGAGTCTCCGCTTTTGTCGCCCAGACGGAAGCCATAGTGTTAGCTTCTAGATGATGACTGACCCTCCCTGGGCAGTGAGCACAGGCTGTTAGTAATGGAAACACGCCATGGATATATCACTGCACCTCTGTGATTACTCTGTGATTACTGATGCTGCCTGCATTTCAGACATTGTCTGCACCACCTCTGTGCATGCACTCCCCAGGTGTAAGGCGTCTGTGCTGCATATACACATAAATATGTACACATGTCTAGAATATTTAACACAAATATATCCAATATTCTCTGCCCTCCTTCAAGGGCAAGCCCTTTGTGTTCATTATGTTGCTCTGTACTCTGAGAACCAGAGCATATATGATTATTTAACCTGTTTACACATTAGGAATGTTAAGCAGCTTAAAGAAAAATAAACTACCAATTACCTTCATGTTTCTGTTCTAAACTATTACTGATATATTACTTATGTGCATACAAAATAACTGCTTAATGGCACACACACACTCACGTGGAACATTTCCATTTTTGGCCAACCTGCACGATCTGTTTGCTATTTTAATGTGACTCATTTGGTACCCAGGAGTCCTTTAAAATAGTAGGTGATGCTATAGACTTTAACCATTTGTGAGTGTTATTTGCTTTAGTTCTGTTTGAGTGCTAGCCCTCAGTGTGGCTTTGTTTGACTGTTGATTTTCAACTACATTCTGTGATTGCAGCTCCTTACTCAAGTGCAAGGTCTTACTGATACTTTAGAGATGATGGTAACACATTCAGATGCTTTAACAGATGATCAATCAGTAGAAATATAATGACTGCCTGCTGTGTGCCCTAGTGAGCCCTTTAATTCAATAGGCTTCTTTTTCTGAAGTTTCTGGTGGCATCCAGGAAGCTGGAGATTGTGAAGCTGAATGTTGTAGCTGGCTTCATAAAGCCAGATCACATCCCCAGTAGAACCTTTTGTTAGCTACCTGAGGTTTCGTGATAGGGGATCATTTTATTCCTAAGAGAATACTATAAGGTGTTTTCTAGCAGTAAGTACAAGGCCCAAGATAAGCCCACCTTATGTAGAATTTCATAGTTTATAAGATTTCTATGTATTTCTTTTCCATTTCTACTTTTTTATTTCATTTCATTCATTATGAAATGCAAGGAGTGAAATGATAGAATACCACAATTTCTTGGAAGTACAAAGAATATACGTTGGCTCTCAGATTTTTATTGGAGAATTGGGAATTCGGGCCATGTATGAAAGGCAGAAAGAGAGTGCACAAGAGTGTAAGATGCGTCTCCGATGATCTTTGCTGCACCATCATCACCACAGTTTTATTTATTGAGTAATCACTATGTGTCAGACACTGGGCTGAGCCCTTTAAAGCCCAGTAATTATGAAAGATAATTGTCCTCCAGTTACATGCTTGCATGTGCATGCACATACGCACACACACTCTCACGTCATTACGACGTCTAAAACACATTAACAAGGAAACACTGTGTTGAAGGTAGCCTGTGGCATAGCAAACTGCAGTTACTTTTAGATGCTTGTTTGATTCAGCAGCTATACTTTCATGTTTTCCCTGACTTTAGAAGACACTGAAAGTCAAATGTCCATCTAGGTTGCTACCTGCTGCTGAGCTGGTTTCTTATTTATCCAGCTACCGTTCTGGATGTTTGTGAGAACATCAGAAGGCCATGGGGACCACATAGGGGTTCGTAATGGTTCTTTTGAACACATTGCGGATTATCAGTTTCTCTTACAGGGTCTTCAGGCAGACCCCTTACTATTATCATGTTCATTCATAGCCTTTCAATCAAGTCATTTCAGCCAAGTTCACTTGCTACAGCCAATTCAGTCCCATCTTTATGAGATTGCTAACTCCTGTCACTCATCGAGAACTGTATTCTTTTCTTCAACCACATTTTCTAAGGAAATGAATCAAATGATCAGTGTCATTTAAATAGCTCATCTTAATAGTCCAACAAACTCACAGGATGTCTGTGCCAGATATAAGGTTCTATCAAATGCTGCCTCTTTAACCTTTGCCATAAATTCTGACCCAGTAGCTACTAATGATTGAAAAGGATTGATGCTGGCTGCAACTGACCTCAGAAGGAAAGAAAAGCAGGGCCATAGGGACCAGTTCCAAGAAACTTCTATAGGTGCATTTGAGGATTAATTGAAATAGT
This sequence comes from Miniopterus natalensis, assembly GCF_054644295.1. NCBI lineage: Eukaryota > Metazoa > Chordata > Mammalia > Chiroptera > Miniopteridae > Miniopterus > Miniopterus natalensis. The sequence continues at coordinate 43,935,792 of NC_142088.1, forward strand.
AGCCAAAGGGCAAAAGTTTCTTGGTTCACCAAAAGTGAGACAATAATTTTGAACAGCTTCTGCTGAATGAATAGCCAGATGCATCTGTACAGGACAAAGATTTTTCTTCTTGATAGAATCTTCATCGTTGAATTAAAACACATGTGGGTAATTTTTGTAAATTAAAAAAGTATATTTTACATTGTACTGGACTGCTGATTTTTATTTCTTTTTTTGTTTCTAATACATATTCGTTTCCTATTTGGACAGATACGGCAGATGGCGTTTCTCAGGAGCTCTTCTCTGCTGGCTTGGTTGATGGTCATGATGTAGTTATAGGTAAATCACTTTTTAGTATGCGCTGTCATTTTGTTGATATATCAAATGGAAATGCGTTTAGAAACAGAAGTTTTCATAAAGGTATAATGTATTCTATGGGTGTTAGAAAATTTCATTTTGAATTCTCATCTATGCGAAGGAAGTAATTTAAGAGTCATATTTATGAAAACATAACAAGAACCTAGAAGTAAGACCCAAAGGTCCATGATAACAAAAATAAGATGCTGTAAATTCTATGCACCAAAGTATGGGAGCCTCTGAGGTTCTTTTATGAGAGTTTGTTCTTTGTTTGGACAGTTATAATAAGCTTAGATGTTAGTTTTTTCAGCTGTTAGCAAGATTCCTCGTAAAGTCTTAAGGTTGGACTTCAAGGTCATTCAGGCCAGTTTCATCATGTAGACAAAGAAGCAGATGCCTAAGGCGATCCAGTGGTTTGTCCAGGGCCATGCCGCTGGTTGTGGCAGACCCCACTTTGAGACTGGGGCTCTTTCTACCACTTTAGAATCAACAAAGAGCTCCATGGAGACAGGGAAGCCTGCTAAATAACAGACATATGATAGGAGCAAGAAATGACTGGTGGCCTCCTGCCAAAGCAAGGGAGGCAGAAAGGCTGTAAGAACAGACACTGCCATCTAAGAAAAAGGATACCGGAAACCCAGGCAGGGACTAGCTCCACATTCCTCGGCAAATTCTCGGTTACGAAGATGTTATCATTTACCCATTGCCGGGTATTCACAATGATGTCCCTAAGCAGTACAGGTTAATTAACATGTTGACGTTAATTATGACATTACATTATATTATGAATTATAATAATAATAGATTAGAGAAATATGTATTACACTAACAACTTTATTCAAAAATATTCGAATCAAAACTGATACTTGAAATGAGCGGGGCCCCTTAAATGATATGTTTTAACTAAGCAACATCACTTACTCAAAATAACCCTGGAGTGTGTGCTAAGAGGGAACTCGAAGCAGATATATTCACCCATCAGAGTAATTTCTTCCTAGAAACTCTGTAACATAGATCATTATAAAGGGAATTATTTTGTTTAAATCAGTAACTGGTTTTTTAGTGGAAGATTAGAATTCTGGCTAAAGAATTAGTATCTAATATATTATTGACATACAGTATTTCATAAATTTAATGATACAAAAATATCTTTGTAATTAGAAAAAATTAAGCTTTTTCTTTTAATTATATGTGAAGTATACACATGATTTCCCAAGGAAGCTCCAACTCCTCCGCTAAGTGGTGCATAGGGAGCTAGAAAGGTATTTTAAAGGAAAGTGTTGCTGTGTGTCTCCTACACGTTCTTTCTTTCACACTCTCCTTTAAAATCTCATGAGATCTCATGGCCAACTGAGTTTTTGGCTGAGTTTTCTGAGCTGAGTAAAAAGGTCAGTTCAACTTTGGTACCTACTAAAAATTCCGTATCAGAGTTCTCTATGTTAGCAGTTCCTAGGTAAAGTAACACATGAAAATAATAGTCCAGAAACTCCTTTGAAACACTTACTCATGTCTCCTATTGGGCAAGAAGTCGAGGATCAAATCTTTTGATTTGAGTTGATCCCGGCAGGTCGTGGGGAACACGGAGAATAAGAGAGATTCATGGGAAGATACTAGTTCGCTCTCTGTTTAAGCGTGGTCTTGCTTCAGGTGCTACACGGAACCGCAGTGTACTTTGTTTTGCCTCATGCTGAGCTGACTAAACTGGAGGATTTTTGTTGAGGATTTTGTTTTATTATGGTTGTTGTTGGTTATTTTTACTTTTTATGAAAGTAGAGCTGACATACAGTATTATATTAGTTTCAGGTGTACAACATAGTGATTCAACATTTATATTTATAGACCTTACATTGTAATCACCATGAGTAGAGTAACAATCTGTCACCATACAAAGTTTTTACGATACTGTTGACTATATTCCCTGTGCTGTACATTACATACGTGTGACTTACTCATTTTATAACTTGACGTTTGTACCTCTTATTCCTGTTCACCTCCTCACCCGTTTTCCTCCCCACCAAACATTAGTTTCTTCTCTATATGAGTCTGTTTCTGTTTTGTCCGATTCAATTTTGTGTGTGTGTGTTTTAGGTTCCACATAGTATAAGTGAAGCCATATGGTATTTGCCTTTCTCAGTTTGAGCTATTTCACTTAGCACAATAACCTCTAAGTTCATCAGTGTTGTCACAGATGGCAAGATTTTATTCTTTTTTATGGCTGAGTAATATTCCATTGTAAATACATATGTATATACACGTGTGAGCGTGAGTGTGTGTGTGTATGTGTATGGATATACACACTCCTATGTTCACTGCAGCAGTATTTATAATAGCCAAGATACAGAAGCAACCTAAGCATCCATCACATCATCTTTTTCCATTCATCTATTGATGGACACCTAGGGTGCTTCCATACTTTGGCTACTGTAAATAATGCTGCAGTGGACATAGGAGTGCATATGTCGTTTTGAAATAGAGTTTTTGTTTTCTTCCAAAAGCGGAATTGCTGGGTCATGATAGTCCTATTTTTAATTCTTTGAGAACCTCCATACTGCTTTTCATAGTATCTGCCCCAGTTTAGAGCCTCACCAAGAGTCCACAAGGGTTCCCTTTTTTCATATCCTTTCCAACATTGGTCGTTTGTTGACTTTTTTATAATAGCCATTCTGACATGCCTGAGTTGATATCTCATTGTTGCTTTAATGTGCATTTCCCTGATGATTAGTGATGATGAGCATCTTTTCATATGTTTATTGACCATTGGTATGTCTTCTTTGAAGACTTATTTATTCAAGTTTTCTGCCCATTTTTAATGGGATTGTTTGTTTTTTGCTATTGAGTTGTATGAGTTTTTTAACATACTTTGGATATATGATTTGCAAATATTTTCTCCCATTCAGTAGGTTGCGTTTTTGTTTTGTCCATGGTTTACTTCGCTGTGCAAGAGCTTTTTAGTTTGATACAGAAATCTGTTGCATTTCTATACACTAGTTATCAGAAAGAGAAATTAAGAAAACAATTCCATTTGTAATTGCATCAAAAAGAATAAAATATTTAGGAATAAATTTAACCAAGGAGGTAAAAGACCTGTACTCTGAAAATTATAAGACACTGATGAAAGGAATTGAAGAACAACACAAATAAGTGGAGGGATATACTGAGTTCATGGGTTGGAAGTATATCGTTAACGTGTGCATACTGCCCAAAGCAATCTACAGAATCAGTGAAATCCCTATCAAAATACCAGTGGCAATTTTAAGGGAACTAGAACAAATAATTCTAAAACTGATATGGAACCACAAAAGACCACCAACAGCCAAACAAATCTTGAAAAAGAGGAAGAAAGTTGGAGGTATCACAGTCTCTGATTTCAAACTATGGAATAAAATTATAGTAATCAAAGCAGTATAGTACTGGCATGAAAACAGACACATAGATCAATGGAACAGAAAAGAGAGCTCAGAAATAAACCCACATTTGTATCATCAATTAATCTACAACAAAGGCAATAATATACAACGGGGAAATGACAGTCTTTTCAATAAGTGGTATTGGGAAAACTGAGCAGATACTATACAAAAAAATGAAACTGGACCACTTTCTTATACCATATACAAAAGTAAGCTCAAAATGGATTAAAAACTTAAATGTAAGACCTGAAACCATAAAACTCCTAGAACAAAACAAAGAGTATAAACTCTTTGAATAGGTCTTAGCAAGAATTTTTTTGGCTGTATCTCCTCTGATATGGGCAACAAAAACAAAATGGTTGTTGAGTTTTTTAAAGGTGGGAATTAAGGCATACTTCGTGTACAGCTTATTGAATTTGTTTTCAATACAGTGCATAACCAGAAAGGTATTTTTCCATGATTTAATTATTCTTCCAAAGTTTTTTGTTTGTTTGTTGCCTTTTTTCCCCTTCTTAGAGCTAAAGTGTAGTGTTGGAGTAAGACCAAGTATGTGGTCTTCCTTATTGCGTAGCATTAAAAATGCCTTATAAGGATATCATGCCTAAGAGTTACAAACAATGTTTGCATATTTCACTTAATTATTATATCAGTTCTATAAGGTAGAGGTCACGTTGTTTTTAATCAGTATTTTATGAATGAAAAAGGGAGGTCTGAAACTTGTTCATGGTCCTTTAACTTAGATCTGACTCCAAGCCCGGAGTATAACCCTGACACTCTCTGCACAATTAATAGGCCCAGATAAATTTAAATGATGGTAGTGTTTCTGTCCCCTGAAAAAAATGATAGCTTGTTCTTCCTTACTTGATTTTCCTGCATCAGTATATGATTTTATTTTAATTGTTGACTACTTGACAAACAGATAAAATGTGTTTAATTCTGTCTCCTCTAACCTATCTCAGCAATTCTTTGCTCCCTCCCTTATCATGTTTCCCTCTTACTGAATTTGTTCCACCAGCATATGAATATATTTTTATTTCTCACATCCTAAAAGAGCCTCCTCTTGCCTCACCTCCCGTTACAGCTAACCTCCACGAAAGACTTGCGCCCCCCCCCCCTTTCAATTCCTTTCCTACCACTGTCTCTTGAACCCATTCCAGTCAGTCCTTTGACCTCCAGTCTCCATACCAGTTCTTTCAAAGCCATGTTTGGGTAAAGCCCTGCCCGGCAGAGGAAATGGAAAATGCAAAGGTGTGGCTAGAGTGGAGGGAAAAGTTAAGTGGCCTGTGGATGACTGCCACATCCCTAAGTCCAGTGGTTAATTCTTAGTTCTTACTTGACATATCAGCAGCATTGAGCATGGTTGACAATGCCCTCCTCTGTGATAAGTTTTTTCATTTGATTTTTAAGACTCTTTTCTCTCTTTGTTTTCCCATCGTTCTGGTGTTTTCTTCTCAATCTTTTTTGTTGGTTCCTTCTCATTTATCTGGCCTTTGAATATTGACGTGTCCAAAGACTCTTTCCTTGGGATTCTTTTTTTCTCTAATCACTTACTCCTTGACAATCTCATCTAGTTTCATGGTATGAATGCTTTTCATTCTCTGTTTCCCAACTTAACATCTCTAACTCAGACCTCTCTTTTGAATTCCAGACTCATACCCAGCTTGCATTTTGGTGTTCTCACTTAGAAGGCATCCTAGATTTAATTTAACATCTCCAAAATCCAGGCCCTGCATTCCCTCCCGACCTGCCTGTCCAGTAGCCTTGCACTCTAGATTGATGTCAGCCCCATCTTTTCAGGTGCTCCAGCCAAAAACCTAAGAGTTGTCCTTAACTTCTCTTTCTCTCTTATCCAAAATCCAATGTGTCTGAATGTACCTGTGATTCAGCCATTACTCACCATCTTGCTTCCTATCCTGTTTGAAGCCCCTCTCATTTCTCAGCTGAATTATTGCGTTCATCTCTTGGCTGGTCTCCCTGCTTCTGTTCTTGCCTCCCTTCAGCCTGTTCTCACCTCCGCGGCCAGAGAGATCCAGATAATAAGTCACATGCATAAGACCACGTAGGGGGTGTGATTACATTTACATGAAAGGGCCAGAATACGGAAACCTGTAGAATCAGAGAATAGATCAGTGGTTGCCAGGGCCTGAGGGACAGGTGGGAAAGGGAAGCGACGGCTAATGGGCATGAGTTTCTTTTGGAGGCGATGAAAATGTTCTGGAATTAGAAATGGTGATGGTTGCACAACCACTATACTAAAAACCAGTGAATTGTGCCCTTTAAAGTGGTGAATTTTATGACATGTAAATTATATCTCTAGGAAAGTAAGCCAGACCACATTAATGCTTTGAATAAAACTCTCTAATGGCTTTGCATCCCCTGCATGACCAGTCCCCTGTCACTCCTCAGACCTCTTCCTCTCCCACTCTCCCCCTTGCTCACTCTACCCCAGCCACACTGGCTCTCAGATTTCCTGCTCCTCCTGCAGGGTGCTCCTTCCCCTGGTACATCCATGGTCTCCTAGGGCTTAAATACCGCCTCTCAAAGGGGCCTTCCCTGACCAGGCTAGTTAAAATTGCAACCCACCCCCAACTCTCCGCCTACTTCCTTTACTTTATTATTTTACCTAGTCTCTCCCCTTCTAATAGGCTATATGTTTCATTTATTTATTTTGTTAACTATACAAGGTATTCCCTTGAGAATAAGGGAATTTCTTGAAGGCCAGGATTTTTATCTGCTTTGTTAACTGCTATGATTCCAGTGCCCCCAAACTGTGCATTTCCCATTAGTAGGCACTCCATAAACACTTGTCAGAGATAAATTCCATTTTGAAATATACAGATATCTCATGACATTTACTTTAGAAATAGAGACTGGAATATAGGATTCCAGTATTTTAAGAATCTTACCTTTGAGAATGCAGAATTCAAGTAGCATTTAATAAATATGAAATCTGCTCACTTGACAAAGGCTGTTTTTTTAAAAAAATCCAACGCAACTTAGAACATTGGCTTATGAAGTTTGAGTGATTTCTTATATGTGCATTTTTTTCAACTTCCATACTATAAAACAAGTAACATTTAAATAGATTTAAAAAACATTTTCTCCCCACCAGAATTTTCTCTTGAATTGGAGTAAATGCTTAAGGCAACATGAAAAACCTGAAAAAGAGCAGTAGTATATGTGACAGAGCAGTGAATGTTATGACTTTTACTGTAATGTAGCTAACGTTACAAAAAATCTTCAGTGCCCAGCTCCAGGGTGATCTGCCTTCGGTGCACAAACCTTCACAAAGCAGAGCTTGGATTGAGAAGGACTTGTGCCATGACATGGGCTGATTGCTTCCATGCAGAAGCAGAGCCATGTGGAAATTCAGTGCAGTGTTTATAGACAGTGTGGGGGCCTAAAAAATAATGATTTTCCTCCCAACTTCTAAGTTCCTCTAGCTGGGCTAATAATCACATTAACAGGAGGAAATGTCCAAAGTTTATTATACCAGTGCACATTCAGGGGTGCCATAATGAGACCTGAAACATATTGGGCAGTTGAGGCTTATATATGGACAAAGGGGAAAAGGGGGCAGGGGTCTAGGATTTCAAAGGGGAAATAGGCAGTTTACAGGTAGCTCAGACAGAGCTGGACACGTAGTTAAATCCCTGCTAGGCAACCCAGAAACAGTGGGACCCTGGGGTCAATCTAGCTAAGTGGCCTCTGCTTGGATCCTTCCTACCTAATGCTAAGGTGAATTTGCTAAGATTCCTCTCCTCGGACAGGCCTTTCCATCTGACTCTCTTAGCCAGGAAAGGGGGAAAGTAAGAGGCTCTTCCTGAGTGTTTTATTTTTTAATAACCAGCTTAAAATTAATATCCCAAAAGGCACATTTTGGGGAGGCAAAACTTTAGCCCCCTTTAACTGAAATCATAAACCCCTTTCAGTTGTGCTTCAGTGCAGCACTACCTTAGACCTTGGATTAAATGGAAATTGATAAGGTTGGTTAGGCCTCCTGGGTGCATGTTGGTTTAAAAAATAAGTTAACTTTGCAAGATGTGAAACTTGATGATATGCATGTATAAATTTGCTTATTTTGGCTGGCTGGGATGACTGACAAATGGAACTAAACCGAGCTGAGTCCCCATTCCAGTTGTTTCCAAGAGGGATCCCAAGGATGACTGATACAGTGCGGCAGCAGACAAACTTGTTTCCTTTGCCTCCCAGTGAAGGAACACCAATCAGAAATTGTCTCTGCAGTAGAAACACGGAGGAAAAATACAAGCTCATGTACAAAAGGCAACCAAAGTTCAGAATTCTCTTCAGGCCCTGTAATATATGATATTTTTTAGTCTCTCTTGAATAAATGTTAGGGCTTCAGCAGAAGAAGGAACACCTATAGGTGTTTCCTAGTTGCCTGGCCTGCTCACTGGATCCTAGGAAGCTGCCGACCATCCAGGGGCCAGGGCGCCACAGTGAGTGAAGGGAGGAGAGGAAGCCACTTGGCAGCTGCCTTCCGGGGAAGTGCCTACCAGCTGCTCTTTGCTCGGTTTTTATATCGGCATTTCCTGGCTTTGTAACAACATATGTCTATTTTTTTCCCCTTCGCGTGGAGTTTAGAGCCAGATGTTGGCATTTCTGTTTCCCGAGAAGGGAGCTGTGTTTCTGCATTTGTTTCTATAATTTTCATTTGCTGGATTTGGAGTCTAGCTGACTAGTTGTCACTGCACTGAGAGCTGGTACTAGCGACGGATAGCCTCAGACTCGGTCAGTGGGCTCCTGACGTCCTGTTCCTCACCCCCTGGTGTGTTCTTCTCCTGCACATGGACCATCCTGTTCAACATCTGTCTGCCCTTCAAGATTCACCATAAATGCCATCTCCACAAAGCCTTCCCTGGTGCTCACCCTCGCCCTAACAGATTCTGGAGGACATCTGTTCCTTGTCCTGACTACCAGAGAGCTGTTACTTTTACCATTTTCAGTGACACCTGGCTTCATCCTGCTGTACTTCCTGCTGTACATCCTGCTGTACTTCTCTCTCTGTGGAAGTCGAGACGCCTGTGAGCAGGCTGGTCTTCTATTTTATTCTATTCTCTACCATCCTTGCCACACATAAGCACTTACTAATTATGCCTATGCATAAATACATTGAACTCCATTTAGCAAATTGAATACTAGAATAGCTCATGAACTGATGTGGACAATGCAAATGTTGTTGTACCCTCTCAAAACCAAAGAGTAATTCACAATGATTGATTTTCCTCTCTCTGCCCCTCTTTGCCTTCCCTTCCTTCCCTTCCTTCCATGTGCCCGTCCTCCCAGATTGACTTTCCACATAACTTAAACCCTGCCTCTTGGGAAGAAAGTGCGATTGGTCTAGAAGCCGCTGTCCTCTCGTGCTTGCTGAGGTTACGGTGTTTGTCTCAAAGCGTGGACTGTGAGATGCCGGCATCAGAACCTCATCCTGGGTCCTTATTAAACATGCCCATTCCTGGGTTTCCGCCTAGAGCTAGAGTCTGGAGTCTTGGGCATAGAATGTGGGAATTTGCATTTTGAACAAGCATCTAGGTGATTATCATACACAATAGAATTTCTGTGGCCACTTCCTTAGTTTCTCCTTGCAGTAAACTTTGGAGACTATTTTAGCTCATTTTATCATCCGTATTATCTTTCTAATTTCACTAATTTCCTTTGTCCTTCTGCTTTACTTGATTCTCTTTTCTCTTTAGGAGTTTATTTTAAAGCTGTGCCAGTTAACTTTCTAAAATCGCGCGTGTTACGTGGTGAAGATGTGAGGAAAAGCATCATCACTGGTATGAATTTTTACTGTACTGAGCAGTAACTATTTTTATTAGAACTTCTGTTGCTGCTCAGGGTGCAGTAGACCCTGCAGGTCGCCTTCAGCATTTATATTTCTCTATAACAGCGAAGTATCTTTAGGCTCCAACGTACACAGGCAACAGAATCTTGGCTCATTCATGAACATATGACTGGATGTGTGAAGCGCTTTGTTCCCCCAGCTACAGTCAGGATATTTAAGTCTGCGGTGATCCGGGATTTATCGGCCAGTACTGCACTTTCACAGTGAAAGGCTTGGAAAGGAGTGAACATATTCTTCTCTCTTACATTCAGTTCTCTGATTATGCTGTGAGTTTACTGATATGGAAATTCACTGAAGGAAACTTTCATATGCAAAACAGTGTCTCTATTACACAACTGTACTATGATTTTAAAATGGTAATAGATTTTTAAAAAGGGAGGTGGGGGAGAAAACTGCTTAAGAAGCCCTTTCTGGGTTTAGGCAGGCTCGGGGTTAGTTGAATGATATCAATAAATACAGTCGAGTGATTCCTGATTAAAAGTTGTCTGTATGTTAATTTTAGTAGTCTAGGGAACTAGGAACTAGAAGTGGTTTGGGAGCCCCAGACTGATTACTTTTCTTACCTATTTTTAGCAGCAATAAATATTGAACGATTTAATATAGCACAAGGTTACCATTTTCAAAAATGTGCCACTGCTCCTGCTTTCCCAGATATCTTTTTTCTTTAAAAATATCTTTATTGAGGTATTTATTCTGTAAATAAGAACATTTAACATTAATTTTAATGTTAAAAATTAGTGTGCCAAAATTATTTTTAAATATTTACAAATGATAGCCTAGACGATCTAATATAAAAATACCATGCATGACTACCATTTCTAGATAAACTAAAGTGGCTGAACTCTTTGGAGAGCTGGTAGAATCACACACATCGTTGCTGTTTAAATAGCCAAAGAGCTGTTTGCTCTGTGGAATGCTGGGGACAAGGCCTGAATAAATGTGCAGAGAGTTAGCTCTCCTGCACGCATGGGCACTCACTCTCTCACTGTCTCACTAGCTCTCTCACTCTCTTTCTGAGCCTTAAATTGAAATTAATGTTCTGTGGGTTAATATATGTTTAAGTTTATTCAAATGCAACAGAAAGACAGACTTACAACCTGGGGACCATACTCCCCTGCCTCCCAAAATTCAAGGCAATTAAACAGAAGAAACAATTTCCTAACAAACCACGCCAGAAGCTAAAATAAGCTGCCCACTCCGGTGACTGAATCCACTGCTGGCCCCCGCCACCCCCTGTGCTTACTATCTGCCGATTCTAATGAAAAATGATCCACTGTCTAGGTAAGAGTTGGCAGAATTGTTAGTAAAGACATTCTGATTTTGGGAGGAGGGGATAATTCAAAAGTTCCTTTCAAAATATGGGCAAATGCTATTTCCAGGAAGTTCTCAAAAGCACAAAATAAATATCTGTAATTTCCCCAAAGATGTTCTCAGATTCTGTGTTACATGATTATGAATCAGTGCTGCAGTAAACCACACTGTAAGTCCTGATTTTCTAAATAACTTTGTCACTTTTTATTTAGCTAGGGCTTGTGGATTCTCTTTAAAGCCATTGCTATAGCTAGACTCCAGTTTAGATCTGTATTTAATTTCACTGATGTGAAACTAGAGCCGGCTAGTAGATTAGCCTTAGATATTCACTAAGTCAGGAGAGTCTTGCTTTTCTCAATTACGTTAAATTCTTCTGTTTTAACTTGTTCATCTTTCTTTTAACTCTAGAATCAGATATGTCTTCAGATTACACTCAATCCAGCCAAACTTTCTGACCACAGAATTACAATAAGCCCCAACACTGGTCCCTGTTTGTAACAGAGAATATCTTTCCAATGGAAGTAGAGGTTTACTCTGCTTCAGGAAACCTAGTCTTCCTGATAGTATACACTTTTCTAACACTGCCAGGTATGTAGGATTTAAATTAAATGGCTCTTTTTTGAACAGTCTGTTCCATTAGAAGATCTGTCTTTGGCTATAGTTATAGTACATGCATGTGTGCACGTGTGTGTGTGTGTGTGTGTGTACCTGTACCCCCTTCGGAAATCTCCAGCTTGTGTGAATTTTAACTGTTCCATCAATAGTACAATATTGTAAATGTAAGTAGATGCCCAGTTGTGCTTGTTAATAGATTACTAGGTAGATCTAATCCCAACAAAATCTCTCTGCTGTGTTTTTTCTTTTTTATACTCTATTGGGTGAAATAAAAGAGAAGTCACTGCCTCCTAATTTCTTATCTAACAGAAAATAGAACTTCTTGTTTACCCAGCCAGAAAAATTTAAAGAAACAAAATTAGGTCAACATTTTTGATGCAATATGGGCTTAATCACTATTTTTGGCTTCATGTCTAATTATAATCTTAAATTTGATTCCGTATCTTGCATTTGGTTACCATTTTTAAAAAATAAAGAGGACCTTTTTGCCAACCCTAAGAAAACCTACTTTTTAATTTTGTACTCCTTCACTGTAGCATCCCAAAGGGATAGAAGAATGCTTTCACCCCAGGTTTGTTTTAAGATAGGGAGAGACCCTGAATGGTCACCTGCTTGAGAAACACGTCCTTTTCATCCAGTTCACACTTAGACTTTCTCCATTGTGTCATCAGTGTTTGTGTCCAGTTTTGTTCTTGAGCTAATATATTTTAGAGGTACCTACTGTACTGTGTCACTCATGGCAAGCATTCTTTAAAAGCAGGTTTTCCTGGGCAGTTCCATGTCTGATGAGCCACAGAACACCCAGCAGGAATTAATAGTTGGGAAAGCATTTGAATAGCGATCGGGGCAAGCTCATGGGCCTGGCTGTGCGCCCCTTCTGGCCAGAGTACACTGTTGCAGAAGGTGAAGAAGGAGTTGTCCATTAAACTTGGCAGGCAGAGTTTTTTGGTTTTTTTGGTCTAATCTTTTAATATCAAAATGCCATAATCTTCACCCTTAGGGAACTTGGTCAGCTATGAGAAGTTTGTCAGTTGAAAGGGGTATCAGATTCAAAGTACCTTTTCAGTAATAGACCCCAGGAGGGCTAATTTATAACAGATTTTAAGACTTCTTGCCAGTTTGTGATTGTTAGCTGGGTCTTTAGAAACTCAATATTCTCATCACTCATTTCTTCAGTGGCTGGATGGATCTGGGGTCAGAATTCTACTGCCAGGTCTCTGCACTGTCTCGTGTCTGTGATGGGCAGGTCAGCGGGACAGGAAAGGACCTGCAGAGTGCTTAGGCACTGGCCTTGCTCTCCTTCCCCGTGAGTTGGCTATTAAATCCTCATACGGCCTTCTCATTTTTTTACTTCTAATGCTTATAGTTGTCAGTGGACTTGAGAGAGAAGGTGAGAACGGCACACAATGGAAATTTAACATCTAATAGAAAGGTAGACTACAGATTAGGGGAAATGATTTGGACAGCACTACTCTCGGGAAGCATAAAAATGCTATAGATTATTTTGACTAATGGGCTTCTCGGCTGCTGGTATGGTGGGCTTGCTGGAGCTCTTAGGATTTCATTCAAGAAAAAGTTGGCTTTTATATACTTACTGTTTATGAAAATTATTATTAGGTAAGGAATGCGTATGAGAAATTAATTTTTGTTTTTTTTCAGGATGGATTTTTTTTTAATGTCAAAAATATAGAGAACCCTGCATTTAATATAACTCTGCATTTAATATAACAGTGGTTTTATATGGTTAATTAGCAGTAGTTAAATATAACAGCTAAGGCTTTTTGGTATAACCTGAACTATTCATGCAGTTCAAATGTCTGACGACTAAATGGTTCTTAGCCGATTATAAAGATAGCCCCTGGGATATGACTGGGAGTCCCCAAAGGGATGTTTCCCAGGGGCCCTTGAGTCATTTTGTCAGTGCTGGTTACCATGTGGTAGGCTCATGGGCTCCTCTTTGTTCCCTGCCCAAGAGACTGTTTGAAAAACGCTCACCAGTATGACCACAGCAGGAGGGCCCCAGTGCCTACACAGTGGTGCTGCTTGCAGAAGGCCCAGGGTGCTTCCTACTAGGGGGGCCAGGGTGGTACTTTCTTTTATGCAGAAGTGGGGAGAAGGGCCCTCAAACTTTGTCATCCAGGCCCCAAAGCTGCCCTACTCCATTTACTTGATAAATAAATCATCTAATCTACTCGGTGCTGAGTGCACCAGGTGAGCAAAGCAGACAGGGTCCTTGCCCCCACGAAGCTTCTAGCCTAACAGGAGAAGCAGACATTAGGTAAGTTAGTGTGCAGGTATAAGTGAAATTACAAATAGTGAGAAGTGCTCTAAAGGAAAAACAAAGTGCAATAAAGACAGACAGTAATAAACAGGGGTCCTCAATTACACTCATGAGCAGGGTCACCCCTCTGAGGAAGAAACACCTGAGAGAAGTCTGAGAGTCAGCCTGGCCATGCTGGGCAGAGGACAGGGAACTCTGTAAAAGGTAACCAGTGTGGCCAGAACCGGAGAATGAGGAGAGGGTGGCATGAACCGAGGCCAGGCTGGAAGCAGGGGCCAGAGAGCACAAGACCTATAAATAGCCATTTGCCATAATGCCTGGTGCAGACTAAATTGTAGTCATTCAACTTCGATTGAGTCTCTATGCTGGTAAAGTTTAAATCTTGCACCTTCCCTGCATTTTTGCAATTAAAGAAGGCAAATAAATGCTTCCCTTGGGCTCCGCTCATTCATTCTGCAGAGAGTCTAAATATGCAGTTTATGTGGACTCAGACTCTTCTGTGGCCCAGACTCAGTTCCCATTTGACCACAGAAGGACAGGACAGTGGGCCTGTGCGTTTTGAGAAATAAAAGCTGAAACGTTCCCACATTCTTGGGTCCTTTAAATTCGAGGGCATTGAAAAGTGACTTACAACTTAATGTTTGGGGACCAGGAGAACTTCAGAATTACCTTCTAGTAATTCTGAATCTGATTATTCTATCAAAAGGAAATTAGAATTCCTAGAAAAAGCAAAATTTGGACATTGATTGGAGGCATTTTCTTTACATTAATTGGTAACCAAAAGGCCTTCACATATGTTCCCAAAGAGGACGCAGCATGTTTTCCATTTCATAGTGTCACCTTATTCTCATACAAATCGTGGTGCCAGTTAAGGTAACACTTGTCATTTTAAATTCAGTTGAATTTAGTGAGCTTTCCTTCAGGGACTAAGACTCTGATTACCCAAATTAAAGTAGGCGCTCAGGTGGCCTCGTGTTCAGCATGCAGGCGTAGTAAGATAGGTTCTTGGTTAGCTGACCTTCGTTCTGGTGAACCAGATTTAGAGCGGGGACAGTGTTCTGTCACAGGTGATTTCTAGTGTCGGGAAACTAGCAAAGCTCTGACAGTGCTGGTCATTCTGTTTTTCCCCCTCCCTTTATTGGCTTTATTCTCTGTGCACTACTTTATTTCTAGGGGGAAAAACTTTGAGGAGCAGAGGTTGATAAAAACAGTAAACAGCATAGAAATTACTGTTCAGGACTCTATATAGGCCCTGTCACTACACAGCTTCCTGAACTGACATCTCCTATAATTATTTAAATAACTGATTTCAGATTGATTGGTTATTGGTAGATTTTAGCAAAATGATTTTATACATGTCTCTTGAGTGGCCACCTGGCTTTCCGCACTGTTTACTGCTTTTTGTGATTAAACTGGTAAAACATTCCCATCGTACCTCTTAGGCTCCCAAACTCTTAACCATGTAGACTTGAGGTGGAGGAGCACTGGCTTTCGGGTCAGACGCAGGTCCAGTTAGTGGGTGTGACTGGAAGTTACCTCGTCTCCCTAGTCCTGATTCCTCCTTCACCCAGGAGGGACCCTCTCGGACAGTTGTTTCCAGTCTGTTGATTACCTGCAGTGGATAGTGTGATGACAGGGCTCCGAGAGGCACTCAGTAAGTTATTGTCCCCTTTCTATTTGGGAGGCAGTTCATCTGGCCTCCCATCCAATATAAGGCTGCTTTTATGAAATACCAGGCAGAGAATGGAAGGCAGCCTGAGGTTCCCCCAAATAAAATGCGGCTCAGGTGCCTGGCGGGAGTGGAGGTGGACGCTCCACGTGGGAAGAATGAAGGAAGCGCTGCAGTCCACGGGGTTTACCTCGGCCACCGCCATGCTAGCAGTGGGGTTACTTGCTCCAGTTACTGCTCCGGCCCAAGCAGTGCTAGGAAGTGGTGCAAACACAAGATGAAAGTAGACACTCAGGAATAGGTAACTAGACAATTGGTCCTACCAAACAGTTCACTGGTGTTCAGCCTGGGGGTGACTCTAGGAGCGCCTCCTCGTTGAGTTCTCTGCGTGCTTCCCTGCGGCTGAAATGGCCCTTTCCTGCTGCCCGGGAGGGCACCCAGCGCGTGTGCACTGCGCGGCCTAAGAAGAGAGGTCGGGGAGAAATGGGAATTCCCTTGTCCTCCCGAGGCTCACCTTCTCAGCTCTAGTTCCATAGCCAGTGATCTACCTCTTTCTCTCTCACCTTCTGAGTGCTAATTCCGTCACCAAAAACCTCCCTCTTTCTCTGATACTTGACAACAGGAAATGTCGCAGCTTCAGGGGGAGTTTACAACCCGACTGAGGGAAGCTCACACTTTTTCCCAAGGGGGTGTGGCTGTGTTCATCAGCCTCAACAGGACAGCCCAGACAGAAGGCAATGCAAAAACCCTGATACTTTTACAGAGGAACAGCCATCCTCCATGAACTTGACCCACTGAATCAAGAGGCTGCCAGGGGCAAACAGTGCTACAGGTTCTCACATTCACATCTGGTGATTCATGGGCCTTACTAAGTAGCAAGAAAGGTTTTCTTATAAAAGCCCCCAACAGCCCTTTCCTCTGTCATTGGTCAGTATTGTCTCACCACCCATCCCTAAACAGGCCCAGTGCATGGGGCGAGGGGTGAAATCCCCAAGAACTCATAGTGGGGCATCAGCCACAATTTTCACTGCTGGTCCCATAATATTGAATATTCTTGTTAAATAGTCTTAGATCTGCTTTTTAAATTGTCTTTTTTTTAATTGTCTACATTCCATTTCTAGACAGGTCTTCAGAATATTATGTTGTTTTCAGGTTATGCCACGGTAGTGTAGCTTATCTTTTAAATGTGCCATTGAGATGTGCTATTTGAAGCCCATTTTTCAAAAGTGAGGACTATTATAAAGGAGGAAAAAACAAAATGTGTCTTCATTTGTGCTCATATTTCCTTGGTGAGTGCCTCATACTTGACAGAAGAGCAAAATCTAGTTTGTTTATGCAGCTTCTTACGGATTTTGCATGCTATGTAGGTTTGTTTTTAATAGACAAACTCTCTTTTAAAGTTAATACACACTTGGTGCTTCATTGCTGATTGTACTGTTTTATTCCATTTTCTTAACTGCATTTGGGATGCAAAAATCCAACCCTAATTATATATCATAGATTTTCCCCTGACTCTAAGCCATGACTCCTTTTGTTTGAATATGTTAAAAAATAAGTCTCAAACTGTGAAGAACTGATTTTAAAAGTTACTTCAGCCCACATTTTCTATCTCGGTGTTAATTTAATCACGGTTCTTGAGGCAGTGAACCTAGGCAGTCTTAATTGCTTGTCTCTATGCCGGTGGAATTCTTTCCCTCCTTTGGCATACCAACATTGAAATCTGTTGAGCTCCTCAACTTTTTACCGCAAAGCCTCTCAACCTCATTTTAATCAATAATCCATGCCACATCCTTGTTTCTGTTCTGACTGCAGTCCCCGAGAGTTCCTTCAGTTTTTTTCTTGTTTAATTGGCCGGTTTTTTTGTTTGTTGGTTTGTTTGGTATAGTGCAGAGGTTGCAACCTAGTGGCCCAAAGGTTGGATCTTGCCTACAAATGTATCTTGTTTGGCTTGGACAATGTTTTTAAATCTTGGAATTAGTTGCCAACATTTAGAAAGTGAGAGAGTTTACATAGATATTCCAGTTCTGACTTGTCTTAGAAAAAACAGGAGATTTATTGGGCATAAAATCACAAATGGCAAAAGTTCTGACCCTCTTCTCTGGCTTAACAGGATCTCCCTGGCCCCTGAAAGCATCTGAGTTTCTGGCCCCTGTAGAGTAATTAATGCTGAGTGGTACCATCCTCATTTCTTTCTAAATACACAGCATGTCAAATCTGCAGACCTAGATAAAGAATATTTTTCTAAGCAAAGCACAAGTACGACTGTTCCTTTTTTTTTTTTTTAACCTCACCCAAGGATATGTTTATTGGATTTAGAGAGAGAGGAAGCTGGGGAGGGGTGCGGGGTGTGGAGAAACATCGATGTGAGAGAGAAACATCAATCAGCTGCCTCCCATACAGCCCCAACCAGGGATCAAAGCACAACCTTTTGGTGTATGGATGCTGCTGCAACTAACTGAGCCACTTGGCCAGGGCGTGATTGTTGCTCTTTGAGCAAGCTATCAATGTGAGGCTCTGTAGCTTTTTAAAGACTCCTATCCCCCTTAGAACTCATTGGAAATCGCCAGCATCCTTAGACAAGCTCTTGGATCAAAAGAATTCAGTGTGTATCTTATTGTCCAGTTTTGGGAAAAAGTTTAATACCAGACTGCTAGAACATAAAGTCCTAAACTCTTTCCTTTAAGGGTGGAGGAGTCGTATGTACCTACGCCAAAGAGACACACAGTTCTCTGGGATCCTGCAGAGAATTGGATACCTGCAGGAGCACCCCCTTAATACCCACTGTGAGGGTCTCTCCTGCTGACAATTCTGCTATACAGATTCCCTAGTCACTTATTAATACCTTGTTGATAGAGCTCATTAGTGCTAAACTCAATCAGTATGTGCTCCCCACCTAACATATAAAACTGTGGTATTAACATACAGGCCATCTTCATATGACTGGATAATAAAGCAGCAGCAGCAACACATGGTCTTCTTGCTCAAGATAATTACAGTATCATCCTAACATCTCCTTATTGCTCTTAAAGATTTTAATTTTGACCTAACTCCATGATTTCTTCCACCCCCATCAGACAAACTTGTTTTATTTCAAATTTATCTTTAGTGTTGAAAGTATTACAGATGTCCTTCTTTTTCCCCCATTGACCCCTCCACCCCGCTCCACCCCCTCCCCAGGCCTTCACTGCACTATTTTCTGTCCGTGGGTTATGCATTTATGCATATAAGTTCTTTGGTGAGACAAACTCATTTTAAATCTAACTCATTCCTTTACATTTTTTTAGGCGGACTATCAGGTCACCATACCTCTACCCACCCCCTTTTTGATCACCAGGGGGATGCCCAGGGCTGAACCTTCCAACACTAATGACCACCTCAGACCAGGCACTCACACTAATGTTCTATTCTTGGCTTAGTTTTTCTAGTCTGACTTAAATGTTTATTATGGGAAGTCCCATCACTGGGGAAGAGCGTTAGCCAGAAGAAACACTTAAGTCTCTCAGTGGTGACTGAGTTGGCCATTATAACATTTTTATGATAAATGGGCTTTTGCAGACAAGCAAGTTTTGAACAGTGTTCATTAACATCTGCTAAGGGCTTTTCCTTTACCCAACAGGGTAATCTGGATTGTCCTTAAAATGGAAGCTAGTTACTCTGTACCGTTTCACATGGCATCCCCTCCTCATCCAGGTTTCTGAAGTCGATGTCACTTAGGACGTGAGCGCTGTGGCTGGTAGTACCTGGTAAAATGTAATTTCTGAAAAATGCTCGTTCAGTGGCGTTGTTGAGAGAGGTTACTAATCACTGGACTAAACTCGGTGCACACAGGGTTTTTTGTCTGCCTTGTTGGCTGGTGTGTCCTGGAACATAAAGTAGAACAGACTACTATTGAGTGCTTAGTAATTACTCAATAAATATTTGTTGAATGAATGATCCAGTTAACTTAAAACATACCATTGTACATATTATAAAAATGCCTGAAGCTCTTTTTGCTATTGGGTTTTACTGGTTTTAATCAAATCACTGGCTTGTGTTTGCAAAAATTGGGGGTCCACATTTGTACTGTTCAGATTTATAGGTTAAGCAGGATGGGCATTCCAGAGGTTTCTGTCTTCCAGAATTATGTCTCAGAAACAAGAAGCTGGAATGTAATAGTTTTTTACTACATTACCCAGGCAAAATGAATTCATCATTTTTATCTCACCATTTCTCATTAAAAGCCTAATGCCAATACCTCATCCAGAACAGTGCCAAATTTCGCTTCCTGAACATCCGTTTGAACAGCACACTGTGGGCCTGCGGCCGATTAACTCTTTGGAAATGGAAAACATATGTTTGACTGACCTCCAGCCCATCACACATAAATCCTCTGCATAATCTTGCCAAAATATCATTTGGTTGTGAACAGGGCCCCTCATTTGTCTTGGGGGAGCCTGTGCACCACGTGCCAGGCCACCGTGGTCCTCTCCGCCTCCCTTTGGTTCTGCGTGGGAGAACCTTTGATAAGGTGAAGAACTGTCATCCTTCACCTTGTCACTAGCTGCCTTCGCACCTTATTGAAGCATCTGTTGGCTGCAGATTTTTGTTTTAGTTTAGATTCTGATAATCATTTAGTTGATGTTTAACCATGTTCCTAATTTGTTGTTAAACTTTCAACCTATTGCTTCTTTTTAGTGAGCCCTGGTATAATATCATGTTATATTCTATTCTCATAGCAACTGGAAATTTTAATCTTTCACTACGTGTGAAAATAAGTTCACTCACACATCTGGGAGGACAAATTTGATCATGATTTCCTGTTGCTTAACACCCTATTTCGTTAGCTGTGCTTCTAATGACTGACTGATGTGTTTTCTTTTTTCAGTTCAGAATTTTTTGGAATTTAAAAAAACTCTGTCTAATGTGCGTGATGTAAATAACACTTAATTAGACCAAGGGACTGTTTCAGTTTTGCTCATCTTGAAAAACATTCCTGTTTCTGGATATATACTGAGGAATGAAAAGTTACAAACAATATCCTTTTAAAATTTCTTGAATAATAATTCTACACCTAAAGTTCAAATCTTCAACTTGGCCCATTAACTTCGTCACCCAGTGAATGTCCGGACGCCCTCTCCAGGGACCTCTTAGGTGTCCAGTTTACCACCTCTCTTCCGACATCGGTTGAATAGTTAGCATCTTGATTTTTGTTTCTCTTCTTCTTTCATAAAAATGAAATGAATTCCCTGAACCAGGTTCTGTCGGTTCTTTGCGGACAGTGGATAGGAGGAACACATTGGGTAGCAGAGGGAATTGCACCCGAGAATAGCTGTTCAGCGAGGACTGTTTACGGATGATTATGATTCGCCGTAAGGATCATTTCCCTGATGTCATGACCAAGCAGTGGCCTTTTGGAACCACATGTATGGACCCCACTCACCAGTGTTGCTGCTCCTTGTTTGGGCGGATGGCTAGCTCTGTTGCCTAGAGGATGATCCAGGTGGTTCCTTATGGTGACGGGAGTGGGTTTGAAGCCTGGAAGCAGCTGATGGATGATGGGAC
This sequence comes from Miniopterus natalensis, assembly GCF_054644295.1. Taxonomy (NCBI): domain Eukaryota; kingdom Metazoa; phylum Chordata; class Mammalia; order Chiroptera; family Miniopteridae; genus Miniopterus; species Miniopterus natalensis. Next base: position 43,956,818 of record NC_142088.1, read on the forward strand.
ACTGATCACACTCCTCAGCCCCTCTAGCCCGGCCTCAGCTGTCCATCTAACAGCGCCGCTGCGGGAGAGCTGTCACCCTTGGTCGGTGAGTGCTGAGCATCATCGTCTGAGGATGGCGGCGCCTTCGGTTCCGCTCTTAGTGAAAGCCACAGACCATCTCTTGCTCCCTGTCATGGTGGCTGCCCGTCACACAGAGCATGAAGCGTAGGCCAGCAGCTGAGCTGCCACCTTCTCACCTTTGCCTGCTAGAGGCATTTTTCTGCATGTACCCAAATACAATAATTTTCTTAGGTGGTTTTAAACATACTCATGATCTCTCAGAAATTTTACGTGTGAATTTCGAAAATCACTATTTAATGTAAACTGAATCAGCTCTGTCACCATCTTCTATTCCAGGGACACTTTTCCTCCCTTATATTAAGAATATGAAGCCTTCATCTAAGGGGAAAGTGTTGTTTTTCTTAAAGCAGGAAAAGTAACCATAAAAGCATAAACAACAAAATTATCCCTAAAGCAGCTTTACTTTTGTGCAGCTTTAACTGGGACCAGCTCTCAAGATTTTGAGTGTTATTTGTTTAAAAAATCTTGCCTGAAAGGCACTAAGTTAAAAAGGATGGTGGCACTTTGTGTCGGGAGGTAGTAGCCCCGATTCTTCCTAAAGCGGCCGTGTGATGTGAGCTTCACTTCCTCGCTCGGTTGGTTCGTTCACCATTCAGGTCCCCGAGAGGACCTTCACGTAAGCCCCGTGGCTGCTGGGACTGCCTCGCAGGAGCAACATTAGCTTTTAGACAAGATGGAAACCCCACGGGCACGTGCTCTTCAGTGTCGGGGAGGGGCCCCCAGACACGAGGGACGCCAGTACTGCCTCTTCACTCCTGATTATTGTTTTAAGTACCTGCCTTCAAGCTGTAACCACTTGCCCTGAGAGGGCAGATACCTGAGAGGCGGCGTGCACTGCGGTTACATGACCAGGCCCTGGAGAGCCAGGCTGCAAGTCCTCCCTCAGCCCCCCGGCTGTGTGGCCACGGGCAAGGTGCCTCATCTCTCTGGGCCTCAGTCTCCTCTGTAAAATGGAGCAAATGCTAGCTCCGGCCTCGTAGTGTGTGTGGCTGCAGGGACTACAAATTGATGCATATAAAGCAGGATACATCTCAGTCAGTGCTATCATTAATCATTAATAACAGTTTATTTATTCTAGAACTATTTCATTATTCCAGTTTGCAGAATTCCTCCATCAGACCGCGGAACTGTTAACTCGGGGACTTGCTCAACCAGTGGTCATTACAATCAGTGAAATTAAAATCTCACGAAAAGGAACACAGAAAGTCATAATTATTTGGGGATTACCTGGAGGTTTCACTGTTCCCTGGGTGACTTAGCGCATAATGGTCTTTGATTGGGAACACCTCAGGATCTCAGCGGCATGAGGTCACCTCTGCCATGCCTTTCCTAGGATCCAGTTAGGATTTCAGGGATCATCTCCTTAATGATCCATTTTATTAAACGATTGGACAGCCATGAATACAATATGTCAATAAAAAAGAAATATTACTTCCCTTTTGTAAAAAGAGAAATATGATCTGCCTTTTGTCTCAGGATTAGCAGTGGATTATTTTTCTCACAAATACTCTGCAGCCTTCCATAGTTAACTTGCTGCCATAGAGGTTTTTATGGAGAGGAGAGATGTTATCACCCAGTTTAAAAAGGCTGCAGCCTGTATACATCCATGCTTTACTCAGTTGGCTAATCTGGGCCTGCTAATCCTCCTCTTAACACCCTACCAGTACAGGACTGTGATAAGCCTGGGGAAGGGGAAGGGAGGGAGGGCGTTGGTTTTACGGTGGCTCTACAATGGGGCCTGGAGCTGCTTTGTTTTTGCTTGGGCCCCGTCTTTTGAACCAGGAATCAATGTTAGTTGCAACTCACAGCTTTTAATTCGATTTCTTACAACGGATAGGAAAGGGCAGATATGCCCAGAGATAATGAGATCTTGCTGCCTTAAGTAGCATCAGAAGAAGCAGGGCTGACCTGTTCTCTCTGAGGCTACACGTCCAGCCCGCAGCTTGTTGCCCTTTCCCTCTGCTGTCAAACGTTCTGGTTTTCCTTCCTTAGTGATGACTGTCCCCGAGTCAGCATCTCTCCTCTGGCTTCCCTTCTGCGTTTTGATTGCTTATGACTGCTCTTAGATCCCGGTCTCATTACCCCACACGGCTGAGCCCCTCTCCACGCCCTCCTACAGATGGCTCCCGCCCCTGAGATAATCAACAGCCTTATTTACGCGGATAGCAAACGACCTGCACCTCGTGGTGACCTCACGGTGTTCCCTTCTTGTCTCTTCTGTTTCCGGAAGTGTTTGGTTTGTCTCTTCCTGCTTCTTTTTCCCCAAATCAGTGTGACAGCTATTCCACTTATTTTTTTACCTGATACCTGTCCTAAAGAGTCTAAATCCATCTGTTGTGCTTAAGTAGCTAAGGCTGAAAGACAGCACATTGGTATCTTCTCTCATCTATTAGGGAGGGACTGGAAATCTGAAATTCAAATAGACTTACGATGTTTCATGTACTTGTGAGGAACTTGTGGTATCTGACCCCTTTATAAATACAGAGCATTTTTGAAAGTTTGGTCATCTTTAGTTCAGAAATTCCAATATCATCACAAGGACCAAAGCAGAAATTACAGTACTTGTTCCCCGGATCGCTTTGGATTGCTGTTCTAAGTAGAAGAATGATTTGTTTCCCCACCAGTCCTTAGACATCCTCACTGCAGGCTGTCTTTATTTCCTTGCCATTCTTTCAAATAATTTCTGATAATGGGAACAAAAAAATTTTGACTGTGTGTGGCATTGAGGGCAGTGTTCCTGAAGCATACATTTAACATGATCTCCACTTTCCCCACCCCAAACAAGACTGGAGTTGGCACGGTGCTGGCCAAGCACGTGGAACTGGTGAACTCCAATCTAGAGAAATGTTAGTGGGATAAAAGACTTAGAAATGCTGTGACTGTGGACGCCACAATCTAAGTATTTGGTATACTTATACTCAGTGTTTCCTTTCTTCACAAAATACTGTGTTTTATTTAATAAGGTAGCAGCATAGGCCTGTTACAACAGTGAGTCCTAGGCTGCTAAGAGTTTTATAAGGTTGTTTTGAAGCTTTTGAATTTGGGGGGATTTATTTCCCAAAAACACCTTTTTATGACTTGTATTAGGTGCTGAATGAATGTCTTGATGCCCTAAAGCATGCAAGTTAATATTTAGTATTAATAATAATAGTAAATGCACATGTGGAGTCTTTGGGGCTATGCTTTACTGTTTAGATAACTGCTTTTCCCCCTAAATTAATACCATGTATCCACCAGTGTTCAGCAAGGCTAGTAGTTTCAATCAGATGCACTACCAGGTAATAAAGGTATAACCAGTGTGCTATGGAAACGGGTGATGAAGGAAGATGGGAACCTCCTGTAGACAAACGTAGGATAAACAACTTCCTCTGGTCTTAAGTGATGTACAGACAGTCCTGCCTGAAGGAAAAAGGCTGGAGTCAGTAACCCCTGCATGTCCCTTCTAGCACCAAGACACATTATATATAAGCTGCTTTTCCATTGCTGATTTTATTCATACAGTGTTTTGGGGAAACAAACAAATGTACAAACAAAAAATTGATTCAGAATTTCTTCCACTGAAGGTGGTTTTTCCCCAGTGTTGTTTTTATCTTCTTAGTAATAATACCTCTTCTTTTTCCATTACCCTGGTGGTAAGGGAACAATATCAGGAAAGAAAAGTGAGCTCCCAGATGGGGGCTTTTTTATCTGTTCAATTAGGGCAACTAATATAGTGCGATACAGTGATTTCTCAATTAATGAATCCTCTGGGGAGAAAAGCTCCTCTCACGAGGTTTAGTTAGGCTAAAACCCACACCCCGTGCACGCAGGCTTTTTAGAATATATGAGGCAGGTCTGCCTACCAGAGTCAGGTGTTTAAATGCCTACTTTACCTTAATCCAGGCAATGCACTGCATTTTCTTCCCATTCTACATGCAAATTCTACATTTCACATGGGCAGTAAACATGGACACTGGATGTACATATAGAAAGCTTTCACTTTGTAGTGTATAAAAAAAGTTGACCTATTTAATACATTCTAGTCTAATCACATCACACGACTGTTAAAATACTTTTACAAAGCCAAACCACAGTTTTAGATTTCTTTCTCCAAAGTTTTATAACTGTTGTTCAGTGCGTATCATTACTATCATCACTAACCGGTGTCCTATGTAAAACCCTTTTCCTACAAGATAAACTCCACACTGTCTCGGTGGACAAGGCCCAGGCAGTTGGCCCCTGCTGGCGCCCCACCTGGATCCGCCACCCTCCCTCAGCCCCAGGCTCAGCCCAGCGGGCAGCGCCCTCCAGTGCAGCTCTCAGACGCGCTTCCTCTGGGCTGGGTTACTCCCATCCCCTGGGCAAGCTCCTCCCCGAATCCCACCCCAGAGTCTGCAGGCAGTTTGTCTCTGTGCTGTTCGTGCACCTTATTTCTACCCCTCAAACAGCGCTTACGGGACTGGGCTATGACCTTGTGTTTATGAATCTGCTCACACACTACGTAGGCAAGGTTTGCATTTCTTGTGGTTGTATCTCCCCAACATGTAGCAGGAACGCCGGCTCGTGGTCCCCACTTCTGTAAGGATTTGTTTAATAGCTGAAGGATCATAGTACACATATTGGAACACATACTAGCTTTAAAAAAAAAGGTCATTGATCTTAATAGGCAGCAGCTTGAATTTTCTTGTACACAACTTCTCAGCGCTGCATTTCCCCCAACCCCCAATCTTTGCTCACAATACAGAGGGGCCAACTTCACTGTGGTCTCCTCACGAGCTACTTGTGACAAAATGTACATCTGAACTATCTCTGGGTCAGTACCACCGCTCACCCCTCTTGAGACTCTGCAGGGTTAGAAACAGTAGAAATTAGAGTCCAGAGGCTCTAAGTTTTTTAACTGGGCTAGGAGTAGGCACAGGAAGGTAGGAGAACATAGCCCAAATCCTGTAGTATAAATTAGGGAGTGAAGCCCCCGGGCATGTTGTCAGGGTAGAATGGATACTCCTGTAAGAGTGAGTGCTCCACACCCAGCGTCCACCATCTGCGAGACCTGCAGAGGGGAGGTTTGAGGATGCCTCAGGCTCAGTGTACTCTCCTAATCCCTGCACTCTCCTGATAGGTTTAAGGCATTTTCTTTGGGAAAAGCCTTTGAAAGTAACTGCCACCTCTTGAAGGAGACCCTGGCGCTTCTTTACCCAACTTGTGTCTCCTGGTGGTCTTGGGATTAGTGACAGCACTACAGCCCCTAGGGTGGGTGATAAATGTTGACAGACATTTTGTGTGGATTACATGACTTACTGGAGAAACAAATTCAGTACTTTTTATTAAACATGCATTTTTTACAAAGCTCATTGGTTTCAAAAGGGTTTAATGCAAAATAGAAAATGCTATCTGAATAAGAAAGTAAATAAGTAGTTGTAGACTGATCTCATACAATAGATTTCAGAATCACTATAACAAGAACACTCAAACTATCCTCTCTCTGCTCGATGGCAGGGCGGGTCAGCCTTTAATTTCTGCACATATTTTCTGTGCACTAACTGCTCATTTTCTGATGACTCCACTAAGTGGTGGCGTAACAGCTTTCTGTATTTTGTGAGATACTCAGTGGACCTCAGCAGAACTAGCTGGTACCTCAAATTTCTGGCAGGGGCATCAGCATTAACTGTTTCTCCCACCACCAGCCTAACCAGAGCAGTTATCGATCCCTGCCCCCCTTTCTGTTATCAGCAAGCTCTGCCTGCTGTCCTTCAAAGCGACATGGAGTCACCTTGCATCAGGGAAGGGGGGAGTAGAGGAGAAGGTTATAGATATTCAGAGCGATCGTGTCTCACACTTTATTGGAAAAGATCAAAGTTTCAGCTACAAAGTGAAAGTCTTCCAAGCCCATCCCAACTTATTTTCATGCAACAATAGAAGATAATTTGTTTTTAAAAATAATAATACAGGGCAAATGTTAAATTGAATATGACGCTGGGATCAGAAACTTCTTTACAAAGTATTTAATTTTTAATATTCCATAAGTTCTTTTCCACATCCCATCATTTTTCCTTCATCTCTCATTCTACCACTAATTGTGAAGTTTCTGCAAGAAGTTTCATTTAAATATTTTACCTTATTATTAGAGATACAATATAACACAGCCAGTTTTCTTATACTTGATCCAGACCAGTCCATCAAGGATGGTGGAGGTTCATATTATTTTGGAAACAGTCTAAAATAGTACTGTTCAGAGTATGAGCCATGCACCGTCTTATGCTGCATTGTCAACCAACTACACCATTGAGCACATTGGGTTTTTGGGTTTTTTTTGGTAGCAAGACTTTCTCAACGAAGGAAGCAATAGTTGATTTACATTCTGGTGCACTCTCCATACCTCATGTGGGCAGGCAAACATGTTGGCAACGGGCTACTTTGAGTTTCACTGGTCTAAGGCACAGGGAAGGTGGTGTTCTAGTCTCATAGTAAGTAATATAAACAGGATTAGATTTCCTGCCCTTTATTTTGGTAGGTTATGGCCTAACCTAGAGAAAGGTCTCAGTCAACACTTGAATGGGCTTGACTTATTATTACTAAAGAAGAGGATTATTCAGCCTTGCTCTGTACTTTTTACTGGCTTCCAAACCCTTACTTGAAATCCTTTGGAATATACCACAGGCAAAGCAAAAAATAACTCAAGAAATGAAGGTAGAATAGATGTCCTCTGGGGCATTGCCACATAATGTAAACAAACGCCCAGCTCTCTCGCCTTCCCTGTGGGCTGGCACATGTGTGAAGAATGCTTCTCTTTGGAAGGCTGCCATCGCATGCCAGGCTCAGTACCCTCCAGGTTTCTCCTCTCTTTGTATTTATGCCAGATGGCTCTGTCTTAGTTGGCTGCGTTGACCCATAATTTAAGTAGCATTTCTCATATCAGTGTGATTACTGTCTCATTAATTTAAATTTTTCCAAAGCTTCTCCCAGCCCAGAAGCCACTAGGTTGAATCTCAAGCTGTGTCCTATTAATAGGTGACTATTAAAAAACCTCCATAAAACAGATCAAGGTAAAGCAAAGTGACAATAAGAAAAAGTTGATCCTACAAAGTTCAGTGTTTCATTTCCCTGTGGCATATTTTCTCTGATTGATTCGAACTTTTTTAGAGTGTGTATGATTTGACAAGGTCATAAAAACAGCTCAAAGCTGATTAAAAGCAAAGTGTTTTTGTTTTTAATCAAGTGATTCTAGGCATTGAAGGAGACACGCATTGTTTTTAGTCTTATAGAGAGTTGCCCTGTTGTCTTCATTTGTAGTCCTTGCCACATGGGAGTCTTCCCTCAGCAATGGTTGTGAGATTGTCAGTAAATCCCAGACTGTGTTTCATCTTCATGTCTTATACACATATAGTCTTTGTTCATGTTTCCAGAATGTGCTCCTGGGTGTGAGACTTTTTGGGATCTAGACATCCAGATAACTAAATAGACTGTGTTGCTGTAGATGGCGGAGACCTGTACAGGCTTTCTTTGTGACTGAAGAAATCAAAGGTGGATGGAGTTCCTGGGTCTTGTCTCTTCGGCCTTCATGAGATGATCATTTCCTTCTCTTAATTCTACTCAGACTCGACCTACACATTTAAAAAGCTTAGTGGAAGAGGGTTGAGGCTTCTGAACTGTACAGGAAACTCTAGGTGATTTTTTAAGATATGAGCAGAAGCTGCATAAGCTCTGTCTCGTGTGTGTGTGTGTGTGTGTGTGTGTGATTTATTAGATGAGCTAGAAGATCTGGACAGCTTACCTCTTGGATGAAGAAACACTTGTGGTTCCTTAACATAGCTTAACATAGCATTTGGGGTTTTTTGGGGTTCTTTTTAGAAAAAACCTCCTGCTTAACCTAGAAAAACCACATTTGTATTTATGGAAATCCTTAGTACTTTCATATGCTCTTTTACTTTTTTTGTCAGAAGGCAGCCATTAAAAAACTCAACTAAAATATGCATGTGGGAAGTTGCTCTATTAGGGAAATGCAAATTGAAACTGCAGTGAGATACAACTACACATTGATTAGAATGGCTAAAATTAAAATGACTGATCATACCAAGTGTTGGCAAGTGTGTAAGAAACTGAAACTCTCAATGTTGGTGGAAGTACAAAAATGGTACAATCACCCTAGAAAACATTTTAGCACTTTTTTAAAAAGCTAAACATACATATACCATACGATCTAGCCATTCTAATCCTAGGAATCTACCCAAGTGAAAGGAAAATGTATGTCTATATGAAGTCTTGTAAAAGCTTTTATTTGTAACAGCAAAAGCTCAAAACAACCCAAACATCCATCAAGAGGTAAATATATAAACTGTAGCACATCCGTACTATGGAATGTTACTTAGCAATAAAGAGGAATGAATTATTGATACATGCTGCAACATGAATGGATTTCAAAATAATTATGATGTGTGAGAAAAGCCAGACAAAATGAGAATATACCTTATATGGCTCCATTTGTATAAAATTTTAGAAAATGCAAACTAATCTGTAGTGACAGAAAGTGATTTTCTGGAGAGAGCAGAAAGAAGGGCAGGGAAGGGAAAGTGTGGGAGTTACAAAGGACAAAATGTTTGGCTGTGATGAGCCTGTTTATTACCTTGCATGTGGTGTTGGTTCCACTAGTGTGTACACATATGTCAAAACATCAAATTGTACACTTTAAATATGTGCAGTTTATTATATGTCAACTATAGTTAGACTGTTATAAACATACGAAAGGCCCCACCTCTGAGAAGATTTTAGTAAGCATTTGGGACAGAGATTGTTAAGATTGTAAGGGACACGACCCCATTGAGACTCTGGTGAAAGCTACACACACCCTCTCCCCAGAAGCGTGCGCACAAAGTTTTGCCTACAATTTAGAGGGTTACAATACTAAGAACCCCAGGTTGAGACACTAAGAGAATTCTTTGTTTTTTGAAGCACTGAAGTACTTTTCAACAGCTGTGCCTCCCAAGCAATAATCCTTTGTTTTTCCAAAGCAAATAAGTCAATTCTTCCCTTCATCTCCGATGAATGTTGGGTATTCTTGGCAAGCATCATTTTAAAGTTTTGCCATTCTTCATATAGTATTTTTGGTTTTTTACTTTATTCCTCCTCATTCTAAAGAGGGATTAAACTATACACACAGTGGTATATCATTTCCACCAGCTAAACTAAGCTATAGTTTCGTTAATTAATTGCTTTCAAAATAAGCAATAATTGATCCAGTTCATAAAATTCTACCTTAAAGTCAGTGAAGGAAATTTAGATCAAAATACCAATTTTATGATTATATTTTAAAGGACAGACTCAATACCAGCCAGTTTATCTATTCTAAGCTGTTTCACAATTTTTTATTATGCAAAGATAATACTGATGAGCTGGAATTTACCTGAACCTTAAGGAGGATGGCAAGTGTAGTTCTGTTTATTTCCCATAATCCTTTCCTCTTATATGTAAATAATACTAATATTCAAGTCTGTTTGACATTTTGATCTTAAAGCTGCTTGCTTATAGTACCTGTAGCACTTCTAAAATCTCTTCTAACTACTGCTTTTTATCACCATGCAGAATTCTGGGTGAAATGCAAAAAAAAAAAAAAAAAACGGCCATGTAATATACATACTTCCCCCTTCCTCTAATATTTCATTTATCATTTACACTGTCTTATACATTTGGTAATGGAAATGCCTTCTCAGGTGATTGTCCCAAATTCATCCTTGGACAGAGTCTTAAGCTTTCCCAGGAAAAAAAAACTCAACACACAGTTCTGCACGTAGGCAGTTTTGTGAGAAGTGCTTTCATGATCAAACTCTACGAGGCAATATAGGAAGTAGAATTTGACAGATGGAGGAATTAAATTGCCACTGAATCAGGTGGGTTTTGTAGACCATTGTGGAGACTGTGGCCTTTACTCTGAGTTATAATGCCATCAAAGGGTTTTGAATAGAAAAGTGACATGGTCTGATTACATATTAGCAGGCTCAGCTGACTGCTGGGGGATGGCTAGGCCATCAAGGGACAAGAATGGAACCAGGGAGACAACAGGCTACTCTACTCGGCCAGACAAGCAATGATAGTGGCCGTGCCCAGGCAGTGGCAGCAAGGTGGCGAGAGGTTGTCAGTTCTGTGTATGTGGATCTATTTCAACGATTAACCTTTCTCAGAGGTGAGTAAGATTTTGTCTGGGTCATAAAAGAGTTTGAATCAGTGAGGAAATGAGATCTGGAATGAGTTATCATATAATGGGTACACATCTAGAGGATAGTAGGGGTTATGGAGCCCTTCCTGGGAAAATCTAGAAAATAAACTGAAGTGGGTAGGTTGAGATTGAACCCCGGAGGGGTTCATTAAAAACTTAGATTTTATCCTGAAGGTGATGCGAACAGTTAAACAGTATTACCTACGGCGGCAACGCGTTCCAGTTGATGACTTAGATGCTCCGAGTCGCTCTGGTGATGTGAAAAGGGGCTCATGCAGAGTAGAGTTAACACAAGGAAACCCGTTAATAAATGCATGCCACTGTCCCAGGTAGAGATAATAAGCTAATATTTATTATGCACTTGCTGTGCATTAAGCACCGTTCTAAGCCCTTTATGTGTATTAGCTCAGTTCGTGGAACAACTCTATCAGGTAGGCACTGTTAACGTCCACATTTTACAGATGCAGAGCTGCAAGCACGAAAAGGCTAAGTAAACTTGCAAGTTTATGGGGTCACATAGCTCTAAGCAGGATCAGGATTTGAACCCAGGCTGGAGAATTCAGGTCCTTATACACGATACTACAGTCATCTCATAAATATAAGAGCCTGGAGACTTAGGGGAAATAATAGAGTAGATCTCTTTCATTTTGTCCCAAACTGAATTGTTAGTGAGCCACAATTTTGCTTTAGCATTATAGCAGTATCCCTAAGAAACCCACTGTCATAGCGTGTCCTTTTCTCCTCGCTCAGAGCTTGGATTGTGTTGCCATCCATTTCTCTTCCTGTAGCAATACAGGGTAGAGAGCAGGCGTTCAGGGTGCGTCTTTGGATAAAACGGTATTGTGATGACATCACTTTGTTGGGTAACCCAAGCCTGTGCTCTGGTGTTGTCTCATAATTTCTTACTAGGGAAATACATCAAACTTGTTGGTCGCTGGTGTGCTTTTCCCCACAGCTTGTGTTTGGGGATATCTGGAATTAAATAAACTCAGGGCCACCAGAATGTCAGTACTATATGAGGTTATCGTGAAATATACTGGTGTCTGGGGAGAAAAGTGTATCTTTTGACTAATAAGAATACAAACACAGTAAAACAATCATTATATGACTGTTATTTTTCTAACTGTCAAAGTGTGGGGAATTTGAGTAGTGCCCCAGTTTTATAGAGGAAACTGTCTGGAGAGTGCCTGAGCTAGTTTGCCAAAGAAACATCAGCTCTGTGGCCTTGCCTGTTTACGTTCAGGGAGGTGTTGAGAGCAGCGTCTTTTTTCATGTGGCTGTTAAGGATATTATTACAGTTTCATAAAGCAGGGTACTTTACTGTACTTTAGGCCAAATGTTATCCAAAAGAGCAAATAGAAACTTCTAGCCCTGACAGGCAATCAAGCCTAAAGTGTGACCCAGGGACACAAAAATAGCGAGAAATCGCTTGCTCACACAAAGGCATCATGTAGCCCCAGTGGTAGGGCAGGAAGGCCATAGTCCCTGGAGCCTCAGTGAGTATTACCTATGTCCTGTGTGGCTGAAAACGGAGGGCTGGGGAGAAGGGAAGGGATGAGCTCAAAGAAGATTACAGAGTCTGCATTAGGCACTAGGGGAATGAGTTTTATTCTGGGAAAGCCGTGAGGGATTGGAAATGGGTTGATGGCCACTGAGTAAGCAGGGTTCAGAAGCCCCATAATTTTTGGAAACTAGAATACCTTAAAACATGAAGTTCAGTGTTAGGAGCACATATTTGAGAAACTCTAAAGCAACAGCCAGCCCTACCCAGCCCTTTCTTCTCAGCTCACGTTCCAGGTAAGGAGCACTTTTATTTTTGAAACGCAGGTGCACAGGCAGGAGAAGGGAGAAAGATGTGACGCCCGTCTTTTTAACGAGCATTGCTACTGGAAGAGAAATGAGCATCCCCCTGAACTTTATGTGATGTCAGTTAAATGAAGGTGTTTTATAGCACTTTACCACAAATTAGAATCAGCTAAATTGAAAATAAGCCTAGCAGCTGGGATAAGTAATCAGGTAAGAGGCCAGTTTTGCTATTTTTGCTTTGCACTGAAGACAGAATTTGAATTTCTAATGTCCCCGAGGCTCACAATTGGGGAGCATGGTTTCTGGGCCGACTGTTGAAGATGCTAGCAGCTCAGTCTCGCCCCCAGCCCCAGCCCCCAGCCTGCTTGGAGACGGGCCCGAGCACATGCGCCTGTACAGCAGAGACGGCTGTGGATCAGTGCAGGACACAGCTCTGCTTCTGGCGGCACCTTAGAGAACAGAGGAAACAGATGACCCAGAACAAGGCAGTAAATATCATCCACATTAACTGAGAGACTTTCATGAAAGGACTGAAATGCATACGAAGACTTTATGGCCACTGGTGAAATCAGCCCAGACCTGAGGAATTATTTGTTTTCTGAAAACATGAGTGTCCTGTGACTGTGTTCAGCGGCTGCGATTTGCATACGGTCAGGATGCCCCGACATCGCAGCTACTGGCTGGGTGGACAGAGCTTTTTACTCCACGAGCTCGTGTTTCTGGCTTGGATTACCCGATGATTTTAGTATCTGAAATGTGTCGGGAAACTAGTGAGGAGGCCAAAAGCAGTTTGGTGGCGATAGCTGTACAGATTGGTGGCCCAGGATCCACCTGATGTGTGTGTAGGGTTGCTTGTGGGGGCAAAAGACAGAGGAGAGAAAGATGAGTGGGATGTTACCGTGAATGAAACTTTGTGGACCGCTCAGAATGGAAGTGTTAGAGCAACAGAGGGAGATAAAAGGATGGTTTATAAAGATATGTAGGGCGTATTGAGTACAGTAGTCCTCCTTTATCTGTGGTTTTGCTTTCTGCGGTACCCACGGTCAACCATGATCTGAGAATATTAAATGGAAGATTCTAGAAAGAATTCATAAGATTTAAATTGCACTCTGAGTAGTGTGATAGTTTCACACAGTCCAGCTCCTTCGCAACCCTATTGTGAAGCCTCCCGTTGTTCAGCATATCCACCCTGTATAGGCTCCCTGCCTGTTAGTCACTTAGTAGCCACCCTAGTTATCACATGGACTGTTGCAGTATCAGTCCTTTTGTTCAGGTAATCCTTATTTTGCTCAATCATGGCCCCAAAGTGCAAGAGTAGTGATGTTGGCAATTCAGATATGCAAAATAGAAGCTGTAAAGTTCTTCCTTTAAGTGTAAAGGTAATTACGTAGAGGGAAAAACAGACTATATAGGATCTATACTATCCATAGTTTCAGGCATCCAGTGGGGTCTTGGAACATATCCCCCGTGGATAAGGGGGGACTGCTTCATATAATTTTCCTTTTTTCCCCTTTGCAGCCCATAGATTAAATGAAGTAAGCTACTAATTTGCATAAAATCTACATCTAGTTTTTCAGTTAACAGAAAAATAAAAGTTGCAAATTTCTTTCTGCTTACAAGCTTTCTACATGAAACACTTTTCTCAAAATACGCATTTATTTATCTTAAATGTTTTTATCTTAAAATAGCCTGATAACTTTTCAGATACCTAATTACTGAAGCAGCAGATAATTTGATAGTGAAAACGGGTCTACCTTCCCTAACCCACAGCCCTCACTTGACTTTCAGTACTTTGCACTTTAGGTTTGGATATGGAAAGAGGAAGGTATGAAATTTCAGTCATCATTACCCTTTGATGATTTTGTTCAGAAACTGTACCCTAAGGCAGAGGAGTAAGCAGGAAGAGCCGACTCCTCTGCTAGAGTATCAAATATATCATGACACGTGGAGAATGGGGCAGGTCTCTGATGAATCGGGCTAACAGTGGAAAGGTATCTTCTCTGTCGAGCCCCAAACTGACAGCCTCTCGTGCTTGACCCTGTTCAGCCCACTTGGGAATTGTTCAAGGTGGCCCTTGGCTGGTCTGACAGATCACTGTGTTCTGAAAACATTAAAACATATGCCCAAGTCAGAAAGGTTATCTATTCACTGCATTTTGTGGCTTTGATAAAAGTGGCGCAGAGAGTTGAGTGAATTTATAGGACAGGAGTTCAAATATGCTGACCTATTGTTTCCAAAGAAACGGTGTCTTGCACTGCCTCGCCTCTGTGTCTTGTGCTGCCCTCTTCTGGCTCAGACATTTCTTAGAAATGCGTGTTGAGAAAAACCAAGTGGTGGAAGCACTGGTATCATTTCTATTTTCCATTAGAAAGTAATTTTTCATTCTGTTTTCTGAAGGTGAGGTCAATGTATAGTTAATTCTAAATTAACTATACATTATTAATACAGATGTGCTGAAGATATAAGTTGGTGTAGAAAATACATGAGAGTAATTTGGTCATTTATATGGATTTCACAATGTCTGTGAAAAGAAACGATTTTGCATCTAATTGCATCATTAGTCAAATTTTCTGAATCATTTATGTGGAAGTCCATTGTTATTGAAAATAATCTGGACCCTTTTCTCCATGTTTGTATTTTTCAGTGGCTGCTAATTTGCAGAAGATTGTAGATGATCCCAAAGCTTTAAAAACCTTGACATTTAAGTTGGTAAGTGGAAAGTTTTGGAAAGCAGGTAAATATTCTGCCATGTGGTGCCATCAAGGAATAATAATAACAGAGTTCCACACTCTGCTCTGTAATTTTGTTGCTGCTGATGTTTTCTTTTGGGATCTATTTTTGCATCTTTCATTTGCCAGTTCGACATTTGGGAACATTTTCTGATCATGACCAGAAATATCCCCTTCCATCAGCATGGCTTGTTCTTTTACCATTACATCTTTAATGAAGAGTGGCCACCTGAGTAATCTTAAACACCATGCCAGTTTGCTTCCAGTTTGTATGGCAACTTGACCATATAGAACAAAATTAAACTGAGTTACAAGGAACTTTCCTTTTTCAGGATTAAAACACTTATTATTTGGCTCATGTATTTCACAGTTTTCAGTAATTTGTCTTTTAAAGAGTGCTTTTATTTATTGATTTTTCACTCACTGTTGACATACAATATATTAGTTGCAGGTGATTAGACAACAATACTTGTACACAGGCAAAGTGTCGGTCATCTAGACCTTAAGTTGCTTGCAGCATTCTGACTGGCCCTTGATACAGTTAATTTATGATTTTAAAATGAGTCACTTAATGTACTGTTTGCTAAAACTTTTACTAAAGCATTCCAGAAGCGAAAGCTAAGTGGTTCTAACTTAAAAAAAATTGAGCCTGATTATTGTAAAAATGGTTTAGGTAATTGGAAGTAACTGTAGAACAACTCGCTAAAGGCTAGTGAAAAAAAGACAGCATTCTAACTTTACATTGCAAATCCCAGTAACAGTTTCTTAGAGAGGAGACACTCCAGCAGTTTTTGTGCACAAGTGGATTTTTAATTGAATAACTGGGGTGGCCACAGAGACGCAGAATACTGAGCATTCTGGGTTCATTGTGAAACCAGGAGATGGTTATCATGGCTGGAAATGGAAAGCAGTCCAAATAGCCAAAGGGACTATTTCTTGAAAGTTTTAACAAGCATCACACTGATTCATTTCTAAACTATAAATTAATCTTATCAAGGGCCAGTCAGAATGCTACAAGCAATTTAAGGTCTAGATGACCAACACTTTGCTTTGTACAACATGTACTGATGACCTGTCTCTCCTGTTTCTTGTGAAAATTTAATGGAAATGGCGTATGGCCAAAAATGCTAAATGATTATTAGTTACAGTAAGTGTTAGCCTGGTGCTCATTAACTTTCTGGGTCTTCTCATCTAATTTCAGGTAGGTAGGCTATGTGATAAAAGAAGAATTCTGTGCAAACCTTTTTGTTTATCTGATAAAATTCATTTTGCTTTGATAATTTTTTAAAAAACATTTTATTCAGACATAGAGTGATCCATTGACAAACTGAAAATTTCACCTTGCTTGGGACTCTTCTATCACTTACTTTTCTAATTCGCCTACATCTTTGTAAACATGTTTCATTTATATGAAAATACATTGATGAGAAAATGGCACCTTGTGCCAGCATTTCCAGCAATATTAATGTGTCTTTATTCATTTTTATACCATTAGAAAGAAGTCATAACACCACCTCAAGAACATTTTCCTAGTTTTGAACATGTAAACAGAGAGATGAGACACTACAACTTTCATGCTGGCTTATTCCCACTGTCTCTAAACTTGTTTGCCTATAAAGCAGGAAGAGCAACCCTGACCCCCTTCTGCAACTGAAGGTTGTAAAACGGCCGCTGTACTGTTGCTGAACAGAAGAGTAATGTGCAACTCGCCCTCTACTCAGTGTATTACTTCCCTGGGTTCTCTCTCGATTCTGGCCTCCTCTCTTCATCCCCAGGTCCCTATTTCCAGCACCCCAATGGGATCTTCCAAACAGACCTTCCTGCCTACAACTTGCCAGCCTCCAGCTCTGTTTACCACACTGAGGCTATAGCCAGAGTAATTCTTCTACCATCCCCAATGCTCCAAATACTTGAGTGGCTCTCCATTACCCTTTTCTAAAACTCAAACCCCTGAACGTGGCTAAGGAAGCCCTCCGTGATCCAGACCTCTGTTAATTTGCCCCGCCGCCCCCACTCATTCTCTCTCTCTCTGTCTCCTTGTTCCCTCCTCTTTTCATCTGTTGGCCCTTTATATGTGCTTTTCCCTCTTGCTAAAATATCCTATCCCAACTTCTCCAGGCCTCATTGTCTCACCAATGCCTAGACACATTCCAGTTTTCTCTTTCTCTGATTTCCAGTGCTGGCTTAGGTGTTCCTATATCTCCACCACAAGAATTACATTATATTGAAATTGTGCAGGATCGTATTTGTATCTCTAATAAATCTAGAGACTTCAAGTGGGCAAATCTTCTATCTTGGATCCCCCAGGGCCTAGCACATAGCAGGGGCCTGATAACAATTAAAATATATCAGAATACAACAACTCTCATTTAGAAAAACTTCAGCCTAATCTTCATAGGACATTAGCGTCTTGGTAAAACCACAGCGATTCAAATTCTTTGCCTTCATTCATCAAATTGGTTATTTTATTGAAGAATGAAAGATCAGAGTATATCATTAGCATTTTTCCTCATAAGCCACTGCTACTTGGAGCCCTTTTATCTCTCAGCTTATCATTTTAATCTGAGCTTTCTTTGCTTTCTGAAGGAGAGCATCAGGGCCCTAAATTTATCTAAAGAACTTGGTACTGGGGTCTTTACCTCACCGCTAGACAATAGTTTCACTCAGGGAATTACAGGGACACTGAAAAATTACTAGTGCCTGGGTCCTGCACTATATATCCTAATGTAATTGCTCTTGGTGCAGCCTGGGCTTCAGGAATTTTGAAAACACCCCGGATGCTTCCAGTGTTGAGCTGAGAAGCATTCCATGTGTAGCTCCTTTTCCAGTTTCCCCACTCCCACCGCTATTGGAAATATTTGGCTCAAGTTTGAAAAGATGTCTGTTCTTATCTTGTCTGTCTGCTTGTATAAGAAAAACAGTGGCACGAGGTGAAAGGATATTGGTTACATAAAGAAGTGAATTTCCTTTTTTCCTTTACCCAATCTTTCGCTTTAGAGATCTTGAGATTCATTTGACAGATAAGCGAGGTATGATTTCCTTTGTTGACATGGCCAAGGACAGGCAGAGCAGAAACCTTTTTTTTTAAATCACTTTTAACAAAGTGGTTCAGGCGTAGAGGGCATTGCAGCTCAAGTGTAGTGTGCTTCAGGTCTGACGTATCTGTACTGTTTGGTTGTTTTAAGCCTTAAGACAAGGCTCTATAAATGTTTTTTCAAGTCGTTTTAAAATTTGCTGCCTTGCAATTTTGTAACGCAAATGAGTCTTGCTTTCATGTGGAATTTTTGAAATTGTGTTAGTGAAAATATGAAGATATTTAATTTGCCCTTGAAGATAGAATCCAAATTGTAAGTACATGTAATTCACATCCAATTGGTACACATTTACATGAGCATTATAGATTTTAGTTACTGAAGTTGAATAACATGCATTGCAGATAGCAATTTCGTAAGCGTCTTGGTAATTAACAACGAAAAGGGCCGTATTTTTAGAGGCTGTCAGCTTTGGCGTAGTTGGAGGCTGCATGACTAAGGTGACATTTTACAAAGAACATAAAGGTGGGAAACTGCCAGTTCAGGAAGGTCCATGTAGCAGCTCTCTACCCCTTGCTCCAGGTCTAAAACAGTGGTTCTCCAAGTGTGGTCCCAAGACTGGCAGTGTCCGCTCCACCTGGAAACTAGATAGAATGAGATTCTAGGGCCCACCTCAGGCCTTAGGAATCTGTGTTTTAACAAGCCCTCCAGGTGATTCTGATGCAGGCTAAAGTTTGAGAACCATTCCTTTAAAGCAGGGGTGGGGAACCTTTTCTCTGCCAAGGGCCATTTGTACATTTATAACATCATTCACGGGCCATACAGAATTATCAACTTAAAACTTAGCCTGCTGTATTTGGTGTGACATTTAATTAACTCACTCCTTAATGTGATGGCTGGAACGGCTTCTCTTTGGTGAGGCCTTGGCACCGCCATACCAAATGATTTCACGGGCCCTCTGCGGGCCGGACGTTCCCCACCCGTGCTGTAAAGGAAACTTGGAGGTTCACTCGAGCAGAACAATGTTTTGCAAGCTCTACCCAACCTTTGAGTCACCTGGGAGCTCAGAATGTCCCAGTGCCAGTCACAGTCTCTGGGGTGGACATGGGCATTGGCATGTTTTCAAGTTCACCCAGCTTTGGGGTGAAGGGAATCCGTGTGGGTTAGGTTAGAGGATTCGGCGCCTACACAGGCAGCAGGCTCCTGCTGGTCTGGCGGGAGGGCTTAGGAGGCGGGAGTTTTCAGGGATGCAGCCACTGGAGTGAGAACATACATTGTTACAGCGCCAGGCTGAGTTCCTGATAATGTGTACATTTCCCTTTGAAGCTGAGGTTAGTTCACAAAGTGTGGGCCTTGGAATTCTGGGGTTCCTTTAGATCCTTTTTAGGGGGATACTAGGTGTGAAAGCTCTTCATAATAATACTAAGATGTTACTTGCCTTTTCCATTGTGTTGACATTGGTAGAAAAGCCGTGGTGGGTAAAACTGCTAATGTCCGCATGAATCAAGGCAGGAACCTTAAACTGTGCTAGTAGCCATCAGGTTCTGCAAAGCCACACACTCAGTCAGTCACTGTGAAAAAAGCCAGTTTCATTTAAGACTTTTTCTAGTAAGACAAGAAACATTATAGATTTTATTTTATTAAATCTCTGTACTTGAGGACACATGTTTTTAATGTTCTATGTGGTGAAATGGGAAGCACTTGTTCAGCATCCTGAAGTACAGTGGTTGTGTCCAGGAAAAGCACTTGTGCGACTGAGTTGAACTACCCATTTTCCCTTTTTCTCCCCCGATGCAGTACCTCTTTTTACTTGGCAGAATAACTGACAGACTATGGTTATTCAGACAAGAGATGTGGCAGATATTATTTCCAAAATGAACCCTACGTACAAAACTATATATGGCATAATTTTGAATAAGCCTGGCAATTCAAGGAAAATGACTTACAGTATAAATTTTAGCTTTTGAGCAAAAATAGGATTTTGGAAAACTTGTATCTGCCACTCTACATTTGACAGCCCCCCAGTACTTGAAGACTTTTCTGATGAGATGGGTGATATTAATGAATATGATTTGTGGACATGGTATAACGACATATTGATATTGTATAATGAAATACGTCAACATTGGGAAATCTGCATAACTCAGCCAGGCTGAAAAATCTTGCATGAGTAAAAGATCCATTTAGACTTCCTTGCAAGATAGAGTAGGTAAACACTGTGCTTGCCTCCTCCCACCACCACATCAATATTATAGAACAACCATCATTGAGAACCACATGAAGACTAGCTGAACAGAAGTTCTATAAGGATACAGAGAACAAGCCATGATGAGACTGGTAGGAGGGGCGGATACACAGAACCGGCAGGTCCCATACCCACAAGAAGGGATATCTCGGCAGCACTAATCCCCCCTGAGGAGGAGGAGTCCCAGTGCCAGGAACAGGTGTCCCCATAACATCTGGCCGTGAAAACCAGTGTGGATTGCAATTGAGAGACAAAGGGCTCCTGGAGTTTTCTTAAAGGGCCCACGCGTGGACTCATCCACTCACAAACTCACTTGCTCGGGGCTCCAGTGCAGAGGCAGCAGCTCAAAAAGTGCCAGGGACGTAGGGGAAGGAAGTGAACTGGCTAACTCCAGGGTGAGGGCTGGAGAGGCAGCTCTTTACGGGGTCAGAAGCACTGGCAGGCACCATTGCTCCCTTGTTGAGCTCTTTTCCCCACAAGCAGCTTGCCTCGGCTCACATTGTGGACTTTTCCAAAATCCCTCAAAGGTCTGCAAACCCCAAACCAGCAGTGGCTGGCCTCAGCGTGTCCTGTACTTCCAACTAAGTAGACCCAAGCCTGGCACAATTGGCAGCCAGTGTTGTCTTAGAATGTAGCTTCAACTAAGCAGCCACAAGCCTGGCCCAAGTGGTGGCTGACCTCAGCCCACATTGTGGTGCCCACCAAAGGGTCCCAAGCTCAGCACTGGTGGCAGCCAGCCTGGTTCACAGCATAGCTTCTTCCAAGCGCAACCAACTGGAAATCACTTTGTAGCTCCCACCAGGTGGCCCAAGCTGGGCACAAATACAGGCTGACCTTGGCCTGTATGGAGCACCTTCCATGAGATTCAAGAACTAACAAACTGGGTGGCTGGCTTCAGATCACACCAGAGCACCACCCAACCAGCTCCACAAACAAATCTGAAGGGTGGACTCGGTTGGTTGAGCCCTGCTC
This sequence comes from Miniopterus natalensis, assembly GCF_054644295.1. Classification (NCBI taxonomy): domain Eukaryota; kingdom Metazoa; phylum Chordata; class Mammalia; order Chiroptera; family Miniopteridae; genus Miniopterus; species Miniopterus natalensis. The sequence continues at coordinate 43,977,908 of NC_142088.1, forward strand.
AAGTGACTACTGCTCTGGGGTAAGCCTCTGTATAAAAGCTTGTTTGCTGTAGTCACAGCCAGCCCTCACGGCCGTTCATCCTGAGAATCAGTGCTAACAGCAATCAAGGCTCAACTAGAACAGGTGGGCACACAAATCTACACAAAGGACATTCCTGGAACACTCTGCTCAGGTGGCCAAGGAGACTGCACCACTGGGCCCCTACTACTTACGGCCACTCTGCCAAGACCAGGAGATGTAGCAGATCTACCTAATACATAGAAACAAACATGTCCTAAGTGAAAGAGTTGGACACATCTCCAGAAAAAGAACGAAATGAAATGGAGACAAGCAATCTACCAGATACAGAGCTCAAAACACTGGTTATAAGGATGCTCAGTGAACTTGGGGAGGAATAGGTTAACCCAGTAAGAATTTCAACAAAGAGATAGATACCATAAAAAGAACCAGTCAGAAATGAATGTAATAACTGAAGTGAACTAACAAGCACAATAGAGACAGACACATGCAAAAGAAGTAAAAAATGACAGAAACATTGATATGGTGGGGATGAGTAAAAATTATAGTGATTTTAGGATGTGTTCAAATTTAAGTGACCATCAATTTAAAGTAGACTGCTGTAAACATAGCTTGGCATACAGGAAGCACATAGTAACCCAAACAAAAAGTCTACAAGAGATACAAGAAATAAAGAGAAGGGAATTCAACCAACGCTATAGAAAGTAATCAATGAGCAAAAGAATAGAGAACTACAAAAAAATGAGAAAACAGTTAAAATAGCAATAACTACATACCTATCAATAATTACAAATGTTAAATGGACTAAATGCTCCAACCAGAAGACATGATGCAACTAAATGGATTTGTTGTTGTAAAAAACAACAACAAAAACACAACAAGACCCATTAATATTCTGTTTACAAGAGACCCACTTCAGATTGTAAGACACACAGACTAAGTAAAGGGAAGGGGAAAAAAAAGCTGGGTAACAATACTTATATCAGACAAAACAGACTTTAAAACAATGGCTTTAACAAGAAAAAATGAAGGACATTTCAAAGTGATAAAGGGATCAATCCATCAAGAGGATATAAACATCTATGCACCCAACATAGGAGCAAGATTGACAGCAATGGATAGATTGTCCAGACAGAAAATCAACAAGGAAACAATGGCCTTAGAGCCTATGGACTTAATTGATATTTTTACAACATTTTACCCTAAAGCAGCAGGGTATACATTCTTCTTAAGTGCACATGGAACATTTTCCAGGATAGACCACATGTTAGGCCACAAAACAAGTCTCAGTGTTTAAAAAAATGAAATATTACGATTCTTCTTTTATCACAATGATATGAAACTAGAAATCAATTACTGTTAGGAAACTGAAAAATACACAAACATGTTGAGGCTTTATAATGTGCTACTAAACAATGAATGGGTTAACAATAATATCAAGGAAGAAATCAAAAGATACCTTGAGACAAATGAAAACACAATGACCAAAAATCTGTGGGACATAGTCAGAGCAGTTCTAACTGGGAAATTTATAGGAATACAAACCTACCTCAAGAAACAAGAAAAATCTGAAATAATCTCACCTTCAACCTAAAGGAACTAGAAGGGGAATAAGCAAGGCCAACGTGAGGAAAAGTAAGGAAATAATAAAGATTAGAGCAGAAAGAAAAGCAAAGCAAAATTGATAAACCTTTATTTAGCCAGATTCTTCAAGACAGAAGAGAGCAGGCCCAAATAAAATCAGAAAAGTGATACTATATTTAGAGATTCCACCAAAAAACTATTAGAACTAATAAATGAATCAGGTCAAGTAGCAGTATACCAAATAAATATTCAGAAGTCAGTTGCATTTTTATACATCAATAACACACTATCAGAAACAGATATTAAGAAGACAGTCCCATTTACAATTGTGTCAAAAACAATACCTAGGAATAAACTTAAGGAGGTAAAAGACCTGTACTCAAAAAACTGCAAGACATTAAAGAATGAAATTGAGTAAGATGCAAATAAGTGGGAGGATATATACCATGTTTGTGGATAGGAATAATTGACATGGTCAGAACGTCCATACTGCCCAAAGCAATCTACAGACTCGTTGCAATCCCTGTGAAAATACCAATGGCATGTTTCACACAACTAGAACAAATAAAATTAATAAAACTTATATGGAACCACAGAAGTCCCCAGCTAGCCAAAGCAATCTTATGAAAGAAAAATTTGAAGGTATCATGCTAGCTGATGTCAAACTATACTACAAGGTTATAAGTAATCAAAATAGTGTGGTACTAGCATAAAAACAGACACAGATCAATAGAGCAGAATAGAGAGCCCAGAAATAAACTTGCATCTATGTGGTTAATTTATGACAAAGGAGGCAAGAATATACAATGGGGAAATGACAGTCTCTTCAATAAATGGTGTTGGGAAAGCTGGACAGATACATTCAAAAGAATGAAACTGCATCATTTTCCTAAACCATAAAACTCCTAGAAGAAAACATAGGCAGTAAACTTTTTGACATCATTCTTATTAATATTTTTTTTTTGGATACGTCTCCTCAGGCAAGGGAAACGAAAAAAAAATAAACAAATGGGATTACATCAAACTAAAGAGTTTTTTGCACACCAAAGGGAACCATCAACATAACAGACAACCTACTGAATGGGAGAATATATTCGCCAATAATACATTAAATAAATCATTAATATCCAAAATATGTAAGGAACTCCTACAGCCTAACTCCAAGAAAACAAAGAATCTGCTTTGAAAATAGGTAGAGGATCTGAATAGACATTTCTCCAAAAAGGACATAGGGGTTACCAATAGGCATATGAAAAGATATATCAACGTCAAATCAAAACCATATTCTGTTTATCACCTCAAACCTGTCAGAATGGCTATCATCAATAAATCAACAGACAAGGATTGGTGACGATGTGGAGAGAAGGGAACCTTACAGTGCACTGTTGATAGAACTGCATATTGGCACAGCCTCTATGGAAAATAGTATGGAGGTTCCTCAAAAATTTAAACATAGCACTATTATATGACCCTGCAGTCCCACATCTGGGTATTTATACCAGGAAATCCTAATCACTAATTCTAAGAGAGAGATGCACCCTAATATTCATTGCAGCACTATGGACAATAGCCAAGATATAGAAGCAACCTAAGTGTTCATTGGTAGAAGTGGTACATATAGACAATGGAGTATTACCCAGCCATAAAAAAAATGAAACCTTGCCATTTGAAACAACATGAATAGACATAAAAGGTATTATGTCACACTGAGAAAGACAAATATCATTTGATTTCACTTACGTATGTAACCTAAAAACAAAACAAACAGTCATAAATACATACAGAGAACAAATTGATGGTTGCCAGATTGGGGGGGGGGGGGGGGAGTTGAAAAAGGTGAAAGGATTAAATACAAATTGCCAGTTATAAAAACAGTCACAGGGAAGGGAATATAATCAGTACTATTTTTATAACTATGAGTGGTGTCAAAATGGTACTGCACTTACTGGGGTGGTCACTTTGTAAGATATACAAATGTCTAATCACTATGTTGTGCACCTGAAACTAATATAATGTATGTCAACTGAAATGGATTTTTTTTTTTTTTTTAATTTCAAGATCCATTCAAAGTACAGGATCAACCAATGGATTTCAGTATAGCAGGGTATGAAAAGTTCAGTGCTATGGTTTGATTCCACATTGTAACTAAGCTTTAAGAAAACTACCACTTGGCCAGTTTGGGTATAGTAACAAACAGCATCCACAAGGGTCTAGAAAGGCTATTAAAATACTCTTCCCTTTTTCAACTACATATTGGTGTGAGGCTGGATTATCTTTACTCAAGGAAAACAGCAGAAGCAGGTATGAGAATCCAGCCATCTTCTATTAAGCAAGACATTAAAAACTTACAAAATACAAAGCAGTGCCAATCTTCTCAAATTTTTCTTTTGTTTTGGTATAAACTGTAGTTTTTTATGAAGATTTTATTTATATTAGCATGTAATGGGTTTATTTTATGTTTAATGAATTAGTAAATGAATATTTCTCAGTTTTAATTTCTAAGGCAGTATAATAAATATAACCTAAACATGTTTTGTTTTTAAATATATTTTAATAGTACTTTAACATTATCAAAATGTTTAAAATATATATTTTTCTATTTTAATTTCTAAGAGAAGTTAGTACAATAAATGTAACCCACATAAACATAAGCATTTGAAGTCCTTGATGATGTTTAAGACTGTAAAGGGGATCCCAAGACCAAAAAGTTTGAGAAATGCTGCTTTAAGGTCTCTGCTTCCTGTTCTGTAGATTTCAGAATCATTTGCATGTTGCCGCCACCGTGAGAGAGACAGGACTCAGCTCTGGTGAAAAGAGAATGAGCCTGGTAGACGGGGAAAGGGCTGAAGCAGAGCCAGGCACCCTGGCCGGTGTAGCTGCAGGACGCACTGGGGACATAGGGTGGGATGTGACGTGCCCACAATAACCACTGGTTTGGTCACCCACTCTCACTGTAAATTCTCACTTCCATTACTCTTCACAAAAAGGATTTTATATTTTTATTTCTATTTGGTTTAACCACTACTGGGCATTTTGTGTGTGTTATTCTAATCGTTGTGGCCTCATGGCCAAATTCCTGAAGGAGCGTTCAGATGCACTGATGTGCTTCACACTTGCCAGTCTGACCTTTTGTCACCTGCAGCAGTAATTTGTCCTCAGATGGTTGTCAGTTGCCTATTAATTACACAGATTGTCTCTGCGCCCATTCAGTGGGTTGAGTAAGTTACATTGTTGGCAGTAGCTGAGCAGGAGAGAAGGGAAGGTTTAGGGAGACTGATAAACAGTGATACTAGAATGAGAAAATTGGGGGGGCGGGGGGTGGTGAATATGACAGTAGCAGTAAGAAAAACACCCACCAGAAAATCTCAGCTGAAAAGCCTTCTCTGCCTGTTAGTACTTGGTTAAAAGTGATCAGGGAAGGAGCGTTTCTGATCAGCCCCTGGCAATGCAAACAATGAAAACTGTACTTTACTGAATATCTTACCTATAAAGTAAAACTAGAGAAATCACTGGATAGGCACAAAGTAAATTTTTTAAATGCTAGCTAATGTCTCTACCCTTTAGGCTACTGATTTTCTTGTGTAAGCATAACTACTCACACTGAATGTTATTTTCAAGGTAATTATTTTAAAGTATTCAAGTTACATGGTCTAATTAGCTGCTTATTTTAAAGGAAAATGCTGGCTGGGGTTGACAAAGGACTGAGTTTATGTGCTGCTTTGTGGAGCAGTGCTAAGCAGGTCATTGTGATGTTTGCAGAGGACTTTTTTAAGGGGTGGTGTTTTAAGGGGTAACAAATCCCTCCCCCCATTTTCTGTATTTGATAGCATGATGACCAGATTTCTTACAGGAGTTAGTACCCAGTAGTCGTTTAGGGATTTGATTCTCTGGAAGAAGCAGAAGACACATGTCCCCATATTGAATATGTCTTTTCTTGTTTCTGCCATCACATGAACAAGTCTGTAAAAACCAGAAGTGACAAACCAGCACTCAAGGTTTTGGGTTTTTTTTGTTTTCCATTTTCAGGCTTCTGGCTGTGATGGATCCGAGATTCCTGACGAAGTGAAGCTGATCGGGTTTGCTCAGTTGAGTGTCAGCTGATACATGTCCCTTGATGTGCCCTGACCCTGTCATGCCTCCCCTCACTCACCACACTCCCCCCAGCCTTTCCCTCCCCACCCCCTCACTCCCTGTTCCCAGCAAAATCGGAAGATTGTGAAGAGGCCGGCTTCGACAAAATGGGATAAAAAAGAATTTTTTAAACTTAACACTCCGAGTTCTGCTTTATTCTCTAGCGATCCACAGTATAAGAACAAGCCAATGCCACAGCTGCACGACGGTTGCTAATTTTTCCAAAAGCTGTTTAATATTCTTAGCAATTAATTCGGATATCCCTTAAGTGAAAAGAATCTGAACTACACTCAGGTGGTCCTATTTATTGGCAACAAAAGGAATTTTTTTCTATCAGAAGCTACTTCTTCTTTCATTGTTGTTCTTTCTGTTATACTTCAACTGTATATCTGACAATGCTGCCTCTTTTATGTTGTATTTAGAAATTAATATACTTATAAAATTAAGATTTATTAGCCAAACTTGAATTCTAGTTTTAAAACTGACTGTGAATTTTATTTTTCATATATTTATGCATTACACACCTTAGCTAGGAAAAGAAAAGTTTTTGATTATATGCTTCTTGCGGTAAATCTCTTATTATTTAAACAAAAAGTTTCAGGTCTATCTTTGGAGTATTTATAACTTCTGATTTTTGAAATGACTGAATTAAGAACTAGGATGCTTATTCTTTTGGTTTGTTTGCCTAAAAACCAATCCACAATCTGATTGTCTCCTGGGAGAGGGAGGTGCCTTGCAAATTTTCATATTAAGAATGTGCCTGAGGCTGCTTTACTCTGCAATAGTCTCAGATCTAAAACTTCCTCCACACAAAGTGGCATCTGTAAGTTTTGCTTCATTAAAACATTTAGAATGCTATATAAAATGTTGCCATTCTGTTAGCTTGCTAATTATGTACCCATCTCTGATTTGACTTCTCCTTAAATGATAGGATTTGCTGTCCCAAAGGTGATAAACTTGAAAATACCGGAATCTGAGTTTTACTTGAAATTCTGCACAATACCCAGATAGAGTAAAACAGAAAGGATTTTGTGCAATGACTAAAAGGTTAAGTGCTGTTAAGTTTCAAGAATAAATCCTTTCAACCCAAGTAGCCCTCTGCTTGACTACATAATATGGAATAGTAAATCTTAGGATTTTCAAAATTGGAATCTAAACTTTCAGGGAGGTGGGCTCCCGGGATGGTACCATTTGCTCTTTCCCTGCTAACCCTAGATACGGCAGCTCTTTAATGTCCTTTAAAAAGCAAATATATATTACTAAGGAAAACAAAGTTATTTATAATTGCCTTGTCATAATTGTTAAGGTGTTCTAGAGCCATTTGCATACAATTTAATGTAATATCATTCCATTCTATTGTTTACACAAGGATTACTCAAAGATGACTGCAAAGGTAAAAGGAAAATAAAAGTGTATTGCACAAAGAAATAGTGTCACATTGTTTTGTTTTTCCTTTAGGTATCACCTGCATTGCTACAGTGATGTTTAGCACTTTCATAAAAATGTCTAGTAAGAATTAACTAGAGAAAAGTGTTCTGGAGGGAAGAATAAGGAATCCATCCAGTCACAGAGAATCAGATTTGACAACTTGAATTAGCCTGAGGAGAAAATGAAAAATAAACATTCACACTTCATGCAGACAGCCATTGAATGAAAACTGTAGGGCTAAGCAGGGGTCTAGGATGGTGACCTAGGAAGACCCCAAACTCATCTATACCTACAGACAAAGCAGTTCCCCCCAAAAAAGAACTGAGGGCTGACTGAAGAGTTTCTGCACAACAAATGAGAGAGAGGGCACATAGGAATGGGTAGGAGAGATGGAGACAATATTGTGGGAACCCCAACCCCCAATGAACTGATCTGCAGTAGGGAGGGATCACTGAGGGTCCTGCCCACAGACTCACTCACCCTGGGATACAGCAAAAAGTGGTGTAAAGGGCACCTAAACAACATTAGAAGGAAATTCACTACCTAACCAAACAGCATCTGCCAAACAGGAGGGGAACTGAGGGAACTCTCTGTTGTCAGAGGCACCAAAGAGTGCCATTTGTTGCACTTCCCTTCCACCCTGATTGCTTGGGCAGGATCATAATTCAGGTGCTCAAACCAGCTGGCCAAGGTTATCTCAGTGTACACCAGGCCCACTCACCAACTCCCAGGCTTGCACAGGGACTTCCTGCAGCAGACACCTGCTTCGGCTCACCTCCAGACTCCAGCACAGCTTGCTCCCAGGGCCCATGTGTGCTCCAAGTACAGCTTGAGCCATCTGGCTAAGGCAACCCTGGCAGAGCTTGCAGCTGGTACTCCCCATGGCTTGTTTCTCCTTTAGTTACAGGCCCTGGCATGACTTCCCCTGGGATTTCCTGTGGCCAAAGCTCAATCCAGCTCCATCTACAACCTGCTCATCAAGGCAGCCCCAGTTTGCCTCTTCCCCCAGGTCTCCCCGCAGCCCATGCCCACTCCAGCTTGCCTGCCAAAGATATGTGGCACACCCATCTACAAAGGGAAAGCTACATAAGGCCATTCCAAGACCTGGAGAGGCTGCTGTTTCACCTAATTCACAGCAACAGAGAGAGAGAGCCAAAATGAGGATAGAGAAATATTTTCCAAATGAAAAGCAAGGACAGAACTTCAGGAAAATGAAGTGAAAGAGGCAAGCAATCTTCCAGATAGAGTTCAAAACAATGGTTATAAGAATGGAGAATAGATGAACTCAGTGAGAATGTCAACAGAGAGAGAAAATATGAAAAAAAAAACAATCAGAACTGAAGACTACAATGACAAATGAAAAATACACTAGAAGGAATCAACAGATTAGATGATGTGGAAATGTGAGTGAGCTGGAAGACATGGTAGTGAAGTCACCCAATGAGAACAGCAAAAAAGAAAATTTTTTAAAATGAGGATAGTGAGGGACCTCTAGGACAAGATCAAGCATACCAACATTCGCATCATCAGTACACCCTAGAAGGAGAAGAGAGAGACAAATGGGCAGAAACCTAATTGAAAAAAATAATGGCTAACACTTTCCTAACCTTGTAAAGGAAACATACATCCAAGTATAGACAGCACAGATTGTCCCACAAAAAGAACCCAAACAGGCCCAAATCAAGACACATCATAATTAAAATTCCCAAAATTAGAGAACCTTAAAAACAGCTAGGTAGGTACAAGGGATTCCCCTATAACACTTAGCTGATTTTTCAGCAGAAACTTTGTAGGCCAGAAGTAACAGCACGAGATATTCAAAGTGATGAAGTAGAAACTTACAACCAAAAAATACCCAGTTAAAGCGATCATTCAGAATTGGAGAGACAGTTTCCTAGACAAGCAAAAGCTAAAGGAATTCATCACTGCTAAAATGCCACTATAAGAAATGTTAGAGAGACTTCATTAAGATGAAAAGCCAAAACTAAAGAGAGAATATGCGAATGAAAAAAACACTGATAAAGGCAAAGATTTAGTAAAAGTAGTGGATCATGCAATTATAAAGCTAGTATGAAGATTAAACGACAAAAGTAAGATCATGTATCAGTACAGTAGTAAATAAAAGGGTATAAGCACACAATATGTAAAATATATCAAAAACAAATGAAGGTGGGTAGAAATGTAGTGCTTTTAGAATGCATTCAAACTAAGCAACTATCAACTCAAAATAGATTGCTATAATCATAGCTTGTTATACACAACTCTCAAAGTATACCATGAGTGTATATATATAATCTATAATAAATGTACAAAAATAGAAAAATGAACCCAAACCATCACAAAAGAAGGCATTCAATGCACAAGAGAAGAGATCAAGGGACGAAGAAAGGAACAGAGAAGAACTACAAAAACAATCTTAAAATTGCAATGAGTACATATCTATGCATATTACTTTAAATATAAATGAACTAAATGCTCTGATCAAAAGACACAGGAAGGCTGATGGATAAAAAAACAACCCTGTACATATGCTGCCTACAAGAGGCTCACTTAAGATAGTGAAAGTGAAGAGATGGAAAAAGATATTTTATGAAAATGGAAATGAGAAAACTTTGGTAGCAATAGTTACATCAGACGAAATAGATTTTAAAACAAAGAGTGTAACAAGACAAGCAGGGCATTTCATAATGATAAAGGGATGATTCAAACAAAAGGATGTAACATAATTATCTACCCACCCAATGTAGGAGCACCTAAATACATAAAGCAAATGTATATTTTATAACATATAAAGGGAGAGATTGACAGTAATACAGTAAGAGTAGGGTTATTTAGCAGTCCATTGACTCCAATGCTTAGATTATGCAGACAGACAATCAACAAGGAAACAGTGGCCTTCAACAACACATTAATCCACCTGGGTTTAACAGAGATTTACAGAGCACTCCACTCCAAAACAGCAAAATACACATTCTTTTCGAGAGCACATGGAACACTTTCCAGGACAGACCACATGTTAGGCCACAAAACAAGTCTCAAAAAATTTAAAAGATAGAAATTACCATTGTATGAAACTAGAAATCAATTATAAGAAGAAAAATGGAAATAACAAATGTATGGAGGCTAAACGACATGCTACTGAACAATCAACTAGTTAATGAATAAATTGAGGAAATAAAAAGTATCTTCCGACAAATGAAAATGGAAATACAATGATTTAAAACTCTTGGGCCCGGCCGGGTGTGGCTCAGTGATTGAGCGTCGACCTAGGATCCAGGCGATCAGGGTTCGATTCCTGATCAGGGCGCATGCCCAGTTGCGGGCTTGATCAATGACTCTCTCATCATTGATGTTTCTATCTCTCTCTCCCTCTCCTTTCCTCTCTCTGAAATCAATAAAGATATATTTAAAAAAAATTTTTTTTTAATTTTTGGGACACAGCCAAAGTAGTTCCTAAGAAGGAAATCCATAGCGATACAGGCCTACCCAAGAAACAAGAAAAATCTCAACCTAACCTTTCACTAAAAGAAATAGAAAAAGAACAAACAAGGCCATAAGTCAGTAGAAGGAAGGAAATAAATAAAATAGAGCCTAAAAAACAATTTTAAAAAAGCAACCAAACTAAAAGCTGGTTCTTTGAAAGATAAAATAGGTGAAACTTTAGCCAGACTCCACAAGAAAAAAAAGAGGGTCCAAGTAAAATAAGAAATGAAAGAGGAGACACCACAGAAATATAAAGGAGTATACGAAAATGTATAAACAATCCTATAACAATAAATTGGACCACCTAGAAGAAACTGATAAAATACTAGAAATAAAATCTTACAAGACTAAATTAGGAAGAAACAAAATGTGAACAGACAAATAACTGCTAATGACATCAAATCAGTAATCAAAAGTTCCAACAAACGAAAGTCCAGGACCAAATCGCTTTATAGGTGAATTCTACCTATCCTCCAACTACTCAAAAACAAAAATGAAGAGGAAGGAAAGTTCCCAAACGTGTTTTACGAAGCTAGCATTACTCCAACACCAAACGGAGACAAAAACACTACAGAAAAAGCAAATTACGGGCTAATATTCCTGAACAACCTAAATGCAAAAATCCTCAACAAAATATCAGCAAACTAAATTCAGCAATACGTTAAAAAGATCCGAAACCATGATCAAGTGGGATTTATTCCTGGGATGCAATTTTCATTCAATATCTGGAAATCAATATGATACACCACATAAACAAAATGAAGAATAAAATATGATCGTCTCAATAGATTCAGAAAAAGCACTCGACAAAATTCACACATTTATGATAAAAACTCTCAACAAAATGAATAAAGAGGGAGCATATGTCAACATCATAAAAACCAACAGCTAGCATCATACTCAATGCTAAAAAGCTGAAAGCTTTTTCTCTAAGATGAGGAACAAGACACCACTCTTATGAACAAAATGATTTTCTGTATTTAATCTTTTTTTAAAATTGATTTTAGAGAGATGGAAACGTTGATGTATGATACATGGATCCCTGTAGCTCAGTATGTGCCCTGACTGGGAATTGAACCTAAGACCCCCTTTGGTGCATGGACAATGCTCCAACCAACTGAGCCACACAGGCCAGAGGTGTTTTTCTTTATTTAGAATAACTTTTAGAGAGGCCTGTAAATTGTGTGTGATGAAATGTTCTTAATTTAAAAAATTATCCTTGTAAAGTTCCCTATATATTATGTACTTGTAAATATGTTACGTTGCCATCTCATCTTGTCTGACTGAGCAGGGTGAGTTAGTAGTTTGTAGGGTTCAATTCCTGGACAAGAGCACGTACATGGGTTGCAGGTTCGATCCGCTACCCCAGTGGGGGTGTGTGTGGGAGGCAACCACTCCATGTATCTTTCTCATGTGGGGATGTCTGTCTATCTATCTCTCCCCCTCCCTACCTCCCTTACACTCTCTCTAAAAATCAATGGGAAAAATGTCTTCGGGTGAGGATTGACAACAGCAACTCCACCACCACCACCACCACCACCAAAAAAACCCCAAAACGTTTGTGAGAGCGTTTCTTTTAAGCTGATGCAATACTTCCTGGAGTTTGCTGCATGGAATGTGCACCACAAGGAATGATTAAAATGTTTAATACATGTAAATTGTGTGGACTGTAAGGACATATGTTTAAAATATGATAAAGTGACCGACTCCCTCAAGGGCCCTAGATACAATATCTATCAACACCCAAACCACCACTACCAAAAAAAAGGGGGGGGGGCTGGCATTCCACAGGAATAGACAAGCCATTGGAAAAAATAGTCAAAAGTACCTGTTTCCAAAAGGTCCCAGTGATTGTCGAGATGCTATTTAGCTGCAGAGAAAATGCATGATCAAATAACAGTGATGTCCTTTTATCTACCTTCCTATACCATGCTCACCAAACCTAGCCAGGACTCATTTGGGGATCTAAGAGCAGTGAAGGAACATTTGTAAAATTAGGTTATCAGCTACTATGTACTTTGTGCCAAACCAATGGATGCTGTTTGTATTGTGCATCCCCAGGTGAACAAGCTAAGAAAGACAAAACTTCCCCTACATGAGTTGTAGTCAACCAAACAAGCATCATTAGCTGAAGAGACTTAAATGAGCCCATAAAATTTAGCTCATAACTCATCAAAGGGCAAGGAATGTTATTAAAAGTTATAATCTTATGCTGCTGTTATTTGAATTTGCTACAGAATAGTGAAAGGTCAGTACCAGAATGATCATTCCTATAGTGTATTTATTCCTCAGGTAGAATACTGGTTTGAGAAAGCAAGACTTGCAGTTTGTCACAGAGGTAACTGGCTTATTGTTTAGGTAGACTGTTAAGTAAATAAATAGATCCATACTCTGGGAGAAGATAGTGCTCTTCCTTTAAAAGTGGTATACACAATGCTCTGGCCCAGCCTTCACCCAGATACACAACTTGATATTGAACAATTCTGGCAGAAGCACTTAGATGTGTTAAATAGCATTAAGTTATAAATGAACAGGTGACCAGGTTTAGTACATTCAGGTAGATTTTTCACATACTCAAGTATTTTCGCTCCTCTGTCTAAATTCTATGGGATTCTGAAAAAGGAAGTAAGTGAATCAAAATGAAATGGAGATCTGAGAGAAAAGTACAAGCTTGTGGCTTACTGAGATGCCAGTGCTGTTCATGCATATTATTGGGAAAGCCTGAATTTCGATCTCGCACTCTGTATCTTCCCATTTGAGAACATCATATGAAGCATACAATGCTATCACGCATGTTATACACTATCAAATTTGATTCACACAATAGTCCTGTGGTAATTAATGTATATGTGCACTGAGTAACTATGTAAGATCTATTTCTTACTATGGATTGTAACTAAAAAGTTTGAAAGCACTTGGAGTGTTTTGTTGTTGTTACTTGCAGTCAAAAGCAGTCACTCTGCTAAATACATCATCTCATAATCTGAAACAACTCTTTTGGTTAGGTTTTATTACGCCACTTTAAAGATGAGAAAACTAAGGCTCAAAAAGAGTAAACTGCCCAAGATAACACAGAAAGTACAAAGATATGAAGCAGGAATTTGAATGTAGATATATCTATTAGGCAGGATGGATAGGTGCCAGGGCAGGAGGAGGGGAAGGGGGGTAGTTTATCTCACCCGCTGAACAAAGAAGTCAGCAGTCTTGGAACCTGCCAAGATAAAATCGCCAGACATTCTCAAATTCTGGGAAAAGCACAACAATGTAACAGGGAACCTTGAAATCTAATCTGTTGCCCTAGATATCCAGCAGGGAACTTTGAAACCTATAGGGAGAAGAAGTATAAAATCCTTGAACTCCCACCAGGCTAGGTGCTTAGACTAGCAGAGTTGCCTGCTTGTGCTTTATGCCAAGTGTATTCTTAATAAATTCGCTTGCTTTGCTTCAATATTGCTTTCTGTCACTCATCTGAATTCTTTCTCGTGAGTGTGAAAAGAGCCGAGGAGGGGAGAGCCCCCTCCAACTTGCGCGGCTCTCCAATAACATATCTGGTTCTAAAGCTCTTCCTCTTAATCATATCAGACAACCTCCCTATATTATACAAGAGACACTTTATTGCAAGTTTGCTCTGGACCAGGCACTAAACCAAAGACTTTTCCTACCTTACCTTGCTGAAACCTCACACAAGTCTAGGAAATCAGTCTCATTATCTGCATTTTATAGATGAGGAAATAGATATACAGAGATCTTAAGTTCTCCAAGGTCAGCCAGCTAATAGTCAATAGAGGAGAATTGAACCCAAGTCAGTCTGACTTCAAAGCATTTCCACTATACCTTAGAGATCTGTCTCTCTTAAGGGCAAATCCAATTTTTGTGTGGCCTGAAGTTTATACTATTTGGGGTAGGAGACCCTTTAAGTTTTGGGTACAAAATTATTCTTAGAAAATTTGGTACTGAGTTTTAGAAGACCTGAAGATTATTCCTGGTAACTCTGCCACTGAGTCATAGAAGTTACACTTGTATTTCATTTCATGATTCGTACTACAACTAACTTTTATGTATGTATATCAGAACCTTTTGTGATGTGGCTTCCAAATCCAGGAAGGTAAGTCATTTTCCAAGATCAAAGAACCAGAAATACTTGTTTTAGAAGGGATAGTGTCAGCCTGATTCATTATCTTAAATGCCTTTAAAAAAAAAACACACCAAAAAAACCAACAAAGAATTTAAATAATAAAATACACTTTTGGTAATAAAATTTTAATACCAAAATGGCTTCTGCTTAGGCTTTTTTGCTGTCAGTGTGACCTTACCCAAGTTCTGTTTCACTTCCCTAAGCCTCAGTGAACTATTTTTACATTGTAGGGGATTAATTAGTTGATTAACTTCCTTTCCAACAGGAACATTCTAGGGGCCTAATTGAGCAAGGAACAAATAACCGGATTGCTCCTTGACTGCACTGGTCCATCCTTTCAGCTGTAACAGTTGAGCTGTTTCTGAATTGGGTTTTAG
Organism: Miniopterus natalensis; assembly: GCF_054644295.1. Classification (NCBI taxonomy): domain Eukaryota; kingdom Metazoa; phylum Chordata; class Mammalia; order Chiroptera; family Miniopteridae; genus Miniopterus; species Miniopterus natalensis. Next base: position 43,993,064 of record NC_142088.1, read on the forward strand.
AAATTCTAATCAGCTAATTAGAATCCTTTGTTATACAAACAGTTGTACCGGGAGAGTCAGGACCCACCTCAGAAAGTTAAAAGAATGGATATGTTAATTTGCTTGCTTGATTGTAGTGACATCAAGCAAGCAAGCAATTTCAAATGTATAGCAAAACCAAGTTGTATACCTTAAATACAAACAATTTTTATTTGTCAGACATGGGGAATAAAGCTGGTGAGAAATAAGAAGTGGTGGAGGGTCATAGTCTACATCGCAGCTTTATTGCCTCTGCTGCTCCCCTTGGAGCTCTTGAAGACAGCTAGCTGGTTGGAAGGAGGAGGTGGTGTAGGAAGAAGAAATGGCAGAAATGGCAGTCTTCCGGATGCAGGAAGCATCAGAAGAGCTCTGGGCCCCTTTCTTATGTTCATAAATATTTTCTTTGGGCACTATATTAGCTTGTGGACATGGTCTTAAAATATTTCAAATATATCTATTTCTGGGGCTCTCCCCGCCCCACATGAATAAAAGTAGTCACAGTGTCTTCATTGCTCCTAGGATCTAGGTCAGGACCAAAATCTTGCAAATTGCATATTCCTACTATTTCTAGAATTTTTGTTTTGTGAAGCCTTAATAATAATTTAAATTATTTAAAATAGTTAACATTACTAAAAATAGTAACCACAGAATGTTTACATTATTCCACATATTTTTCATATGTATTATATCTCAATCTTATAACTATGCAAAGTAGGTATACTTGTTAAAGATAAAGATAAAGGAAGTGAAGTTCAGAGAAGTCAGGTAACTTATCCAAGTTGAACAGCTAGTAAGAAAATGGCAGGATTGGAACTCACACGTGTAACGTCTCCCCCACCATACCACATTGCCTCCCAATTAAATCTGCACTTTCTCTGTATTTATTATAATGTTATTTGATTGCCTTTCGACCCACCAATAGAGCATAAGGATCTGTTTCAAATGAAACTTGGTAACATCACATAGTCTGGTACCAGACCCTTACTCAACATGTGTTGGAAAATCTAATAGTATAACTGGCAAAAAAAAAAAAAAAATCTGTTAGGAGAAATATATTGTTGAAAATCAATGGCTACAATTAGACCAACAAAGAATTTAAACTATAAAAATGGCAAATGGTAGTTGTAAGCCAATCAAGAAAAAGACTGGCTGGCTGGGTAGTGGCATTTTTCAGCTCTTTCCCTGTGTTGGCAGCCTTTCAAAGCCACAGGACTATTAAATGCGTTAGTATAAGGAAGACTGTGATAACACCACAGTCAGCTGTGCAAAATGAATTTAAAAGTGATTGACAGATAAGTAGACTTGAAGTAGTGAATTGCTAAAAAGATCAGCGCAGAACTGTGAAACACACAATGATACTTCAGTGTGGATTGAAAGAGAAAGGATTGATTTGTCCATTACTAGAGCCACCTTGGGGATCATCACGTATTTCTTGAACTTCTCAGTACCAGCATGGGATACAATAAGGTTAAACTTCTCCCTGAAATATCACTTGGACAATGCTCACTACCATAAAAAGATCACCTTTGAGTCTAAATCCTTTCTGTCTGTCCCTCGTTTAATACAAAAGCTCTTTGCTCTCCATCAGGAAGATAGGAGACTTGTTTTTAATCAGTGGGCTCTATGCTGGGCTCTATGGGGTAGAGCCCTGTAAATTTCAGGAAATACTCCAGTGTTGCCTTGTAAGAGAGTATCATCTGTATTTATGCTCCATTTGTGCAAGGAGACTGCATTTGCTCAGGGTAGATGCGGCTAAGCAATCACAGCCAATATCCTAATTGAGCCTCAGAGTATTTTCAAAACAGCAATCCAGACAACCCCACCAATTAGGCACTTGTGAAGAGAGCTAAGTCATAAAAATAAGAGCTTCAGATATATTTTATTAACATCCATATACATAGGACTTAGAAGGATTACACATTATGCCCTGGCTGGGTAGCTCAGTCGGTTTGACTGTGGTCCCAGTTGCAGTTTCAATCCCTGATCAGGGCACATGCAAGAAGCAACCAATGAATGCATAAATTAGTAGAACAACACATCAATGCTTCTCTCTCTGTTTTTCCCTTCTCTCTCTCTCTAAAATCAATCAATAAAAATTTTTTAAAAAAGAATTACACAATAATTGACTGAGTGAATGAATATATGAAATGGCTGATTTCTACAAAATTCTCCAAACTTAGTCATTGAATATATTTTTTAGAAGATCCCAGGATTTCAGAGATCATCTGATCTAATCTCCTGGCAATCTTCCTTGGAACCCAAGCTTTCTAACTCCCCGCCTTTTATTTCTTATACTCTTCCTAGAAAGAAATTCTCATGTTGGTAAAGGAGAAATATCACACAAATATGAGACCAGCTAGTTTTCTGAGTTAGGGCCAGGGTTTGTGTTTCTGAAGTTTTTAATTATAGAGAAAATATATTAAATGTAGGATGATCCCCAAACTTCATCCCCAAAGACACCTGGTCTGGAATAAGCACAAGTACACAAAGAAGTGTTTGATATATGAACTTAAAGTTTCACCAAATCACCTTGAAGCCCTTAAGTGCTGAGAAATGACTGCTCTACCGATAATGACTGAGCCAGGGAAATTTTTCTATTCCTGTGTTCTCTGTTGAACAAGGTTAAGGCTCTGGATTCATTCCCTGACCTTGAGTTTACAACTGATGTCTATGAGGCAGCCGTATTTGGAAAGTGAACCTCAAAGGAGACCTTTGACCAAAGCCCATCCAAAATGAAGGAGAGCCAAGCATTCAACTAGGGTGACTTTCTTTAAACACATTCTCCGAAGAGCAGGACTTTGTCCACCTATCCTAAAACAGGAGAGGAGGGGAGCATAGGTTTCAATATTTTCAGTTTTCTTATTCAAATGTGAAGCTTTTTATTACCTTTTATTGATCTTGAGAAAATACAATCAGTGCCTGATCTAAAATAAAAAAAAAACACCCTTATGTACAAGTTGAATCCTGTCTCCCTTTTCCCTTTTACTTTCTACCAAAGACCCCTGTGTGTCCTGGGAGTAGGGCTGGAAAGCTAAGGATCTTTAAGTTGTCTGGCTCCCCATCGCCTCCATAGTCTCATCTCCTACCAGTCTCCTCAAAGTTCTCTAGATTTCAGCTGCACTGACTTCCTTGCTCTTCCTTTAAGACACCAGGCTCTGCTTTAGCTATTCCAGCAACAACAGGCTTCTCCCAGATCTTCGCTAATTCCCTCTCCTCCAAGTTTTCCATAAATGTTTCTAAGTCAATGAGGCCTTCCTATATTATCCATTTAAAATTACAACCTTCAACCCACCCACTTAGCATTCTCATTACCCCCTACTCTGCTACTTTTCCCCCCAAAGCACTTACTACTTCTAAGTCTCTACAATGTACTTATGATGTCCAGTATATAATCCCTCATTCTGCTCCCAAGGTTAGAGATCTTTGTTTTGTTTACTGATGTATTTAAGCTTCCAGAACAGTAACAGGAATATTTTAGTCTTAATAAACACGTGTTGAATTCTTAAGGGAAAACATGGGAGAAGCTGTGAACAGCAGCAACAACTCAGTGAAGCTATGAAACAACAGCAACAACTCAGTGAAGCTGACCAAGAGAGCTCCTTTCTGGAGCTTTTCATTTCCCTTTTCATTTGGCCTGAAATCTCACAAATTATAGATTTGACTTAAGGGATGTTCTCTTTTAAAATGCAAATGCTATGGCAGTGTTGCTAAGGCCTGTCAGTTACTGACACATTATCATGAATCTGTTAGAGTTTATCCCTCTCTCCCAGTTTCTAATGGAGACCAGCTTCCTGATGAGAACAGGAATAGTAGAGGAAGCTAGGGTATTTTAGAATACACACCCTTCTGGGGAGTGTGGAAATCCTGGGTGGGAGCCAGAGTGGGGAGGCTTAAGGTAACAATAGGGCTCAGTCTGGAGAGATGGAAATGGTAAAACCACATTCACATATTAATGTTTAGTTCTGTGGTGATTTTTTCAAAATCCCTCCAAGAAAAGCTTGTTTAGATCAATGATCTCCCTTAAATCAATAACATCTGTTGGCCAGGTATAGCCTACTTCCCAAAATGTGCCCAGCAGGCACTTGTTTAGAGGAGTAAATGGGAACAGGGATGGCCATTTGGCTTCCTGGATCTCTCCATGTGTCTCTCGCCAGGAGACTAAAAATGCTTATCAGATTTGCTTCATCTAGAAAGAATGGTTCGATATTTCCCCTGCAGCTCTCTTCAGGCTGGCCCAGCTGATTAGCTATCCAGATTTCACTGCCTAACATTGTGGCACTTCCATAATTTATTTGGCCACCATGAATAAAACTGACATTACAGCCCACACAAACACTACTTTATAGTTATTTTATGACTGTTAGATTGTTGATGGTCAAGCTGTTTTCAGAGTCAACCCATTTTTCTTTAGTGCCCACAGATTTCAGACCCAATCAAAGACCTGAATCAAACAACTTTGGGATAATGGTGAGGGGCTATCTGGGCTTGGTATGAATAGCAGTATATATTGAAGAGCTCAGGCCTAAAAGTTTATGACCATTAATGTTATTTACACTCTATAGGGATTCAGAAGCTTAATGAAATAATTTCCCTCACATCTTCCCTGGGAACCAAATGACTATTTGTAGAATAATTTGAGAACTTTAAGAAAATAAAAAAGAATGGGATGAGAAACCTATGGACTCTCAAGACAGGGGCCCTGTGAGCTAAATGGAGAGATGTTTTTCCAGAAAAGCTGAAAATTCCTCTACAAACTCTTCTGGATTGAAAATCTTCTGCAATAAATAATAATAGCTACCATTTACTGAATGCTCACTCCTTGCCAAGTGCTGTATACATAAGATACATAAGACTGCATTTATGATGGCCCCAAGACATGTGTGTTATCCTTGTTCCACAGATGAAAACAACTAAGTTCCAGCTCATTGGATATCTGCTCAGGTTCCCAAAGTAAGGAGGGGCAGAAGCAGGGCCTAAACCAGTGGCTGAACGACCACCCATGCCCTTCTCCACACGGGGAACATCAAGGGGTATCTAGGTCTCTTGGCTTTGTCTGTAGTGTTTCAAGGGATTTATTTTACATCAGAAATTTCCCCCATTAGAGCTTGGTAACAGGTTTTAGAATGAAAATCCCCTTTGTCTTTTCATCAAGCCCTGTGACTGAAAGAGTGGTGTGAACCGTCTCTTCCTCCCACCTGGGCATTCACTGCCCCTAGAAAGCACACCTTCGCTGCTGCTCACGTCCATGAGCCTCGCATGGCCAGGCTTATGGATTATATCTAGAGAGTCAAGTCACCAATATAGCAACATAGGATGCTGACTTCCCTTGGCCTTATAGGAAAAACGGCTAACAACTATTCATGAACAGGACACCACTGAGAGAATCCTAGAACACCCCCTGCACCACAGAGACCAAGACAGAAGGGTGAAGTAGGGTGCAGATTTCCCCGATTAGAATCCTCAAATAAAGTGTTTTGTGGGCCCTAAAGGCTGGTTTGCTCATGTCCAGGAATGGAGCTGAGTCACAGTTTCATCTACTGGGGAGAATATTTCCCGAGGCCGATCTGGTCAGAGGGGCTGGTGAGAGCACCTGGAAGTGGCATAACCCACAAATGCTGAAGCCAACAGGGCAGCAGGCAGAGCTCACTGCCCCCAGAGCAAAGCCAGTACCAAGCATGGTGCCCTTGCTATACCCAAGCAGAGAGATTAGTTCAGAGTCGGGGCTGAGGGTAGCTCCCGGACCCTCATGATGGAAAAGCCTGTTTGGGCAAACTTGGGAAGCTTGGAATGGCCCCTCCCCCTCCTTCCCAGATGAACGGAGACATAGCCCCACCTGCTGTGGAGAGTGTCTCCCAGCCCCATGAGAACAGAAAGGCTGGTGAGAACAGCTGGAAGCTGCATTAGTCAGCAACGCTCTAGCTGAGAGACAGGCAGGCACAGCAAATAGTTTGCAGAACAAATCCAGTGGTCCTGTTTGGCCAGGAAACTTGGGGTATAGGTTGGCTTGAGCTAAGGCGACAAAAAGCTTTACCAGCTTTAGAGTTGCTTCTCCCACTGTGCTCAGGCAGGGAAAGAATCCATAGCCTCATTCACTGCTGATACAGCCTTCAGTCTTTCCAACCAGGAAACCTAACCAGAGCACATGAAAGCTATGTAGCCCATTCAACAGTTCTACGTATAGTGGCACTTGAACAGACAGCACAGCCTATGGCTTTATCATCTGTAGAGCAAAACCAATGACCTCACATGACCGGGGAATTCAGTGCACACTCTTGCCTGATTGGAGTCCCCCGAACAATGAGCTAAACAGGCCCTGGGTCCTGTCCTGTTGCCCTGCCAAGGCAAGGAAGCTAATTCACAGTGCCATTTCCTACTGAATATGGTATCCAGTCCCAACCATCTCATATGACTGACCAAAGAATCCAGACAACTATGGAGCCCATTCTACAGCCTCTCTTGGGTAGCAATCCCATCCGACTAGTCTCAACTAGTTCCACATGTACCTATTCCCAACTGAAGACTTCAAATAGTTGCCTCACCCCAAAAAAGATCATAATTAGCTGGCCCATGTGCCCAGGGATATTACCAACAGACACATCCAGAAACCCAAACTAAGCAGACTAGTGAAAATTGATCTATGACAAAGCAAGCTTGTAAAGTCTGGAAGAGAAGCCTGATTACTTAAATGCTCATATGCCAATGTAAAGAATCAGAATTTTAAAAATTAGGTAAATATGACACCACCAAAGGAAACTAATAAAGCTCCAATAACTAACCCTAAGGAAATGGAGATCTATGAACTGCCAGACAATTAATTCAGAATAATCCTCTTAAGGAAGTTTAGGGAACTGTGAGAACACACAGATAACTAAATGAAATTAAGAAAACAATGCATGAACAAAACAAGAAGTTTCACAAAGAAATAGAAACTGTCCCCAAAAAACCCATAACAAACACCAAAAAAGAAACCAACCAACAACAATAAAACAAGGCCCACATAGCGATCCTAGAGTTGAAATATACAATAACTGAACTAAAGAATTCAATAGAGTTTCAAAAGTAGACTTCACCATGCAGAAGAGAGAATCAGCAACTTGGACGATAGGATATTTGAAAGTATCTACTCAGAGAAGCAAAAAACTGAAAAAGAGTAAAGAAAGCCTAAGGGAATTGTGGGACACAATGAAAACAATATTTGCATTATGGAAATTTCAGTAGATGAGAAAGAGAAAAGGAAAGAAAGTATAATTAAAACAATAATGGCTAAAAACTTCCCAAACCTGGGGAGAGAAATGGAAACCTAGATTCATGAATCCCGAAGGATCCCAACTAGGTTAAACCCAAATAGGGCTACAGTGAGACACATTATAATTAAATTATCAAAAGTCTATGACATAGAATTTTAAAAGCAGCAAGAGAAAAGAGAGAAGTTACATATAAGGGAGTCCCCATAAGGCTATCTGCAGATTCCACAACAGAAACTTTTCAGGCCAGAAAGAACAAGATGACATATTCAAAATACTGAAATAAAAAGAAAACTGTCTACCAAGCATTATATACCCGGAAAATCTGTTCTTCAGAAATGAAGGAGGGATAAAGACTCCTGAAAAAACAAAACCCGAGGGAATTCATTACCACTACACCTACTTACAAGAAATACTAAAAGGAAGCAAAAGGATGCTAATTAACATTATAAGACATAAAAAGTAGCACAAAACTTACTGATAATGGTAAATATTCAGTCAGATTCTGCAATATGGTAATGGTGTTGCATAATTCACTTACAACTCTAGTTTAAAAGTTAAACAATATATGTAGTTAAAATAACTATTACTATAATCTGTTAGTAGTTACACAATATAAAAATATGTAAATTGTAACAGCAATAACCTAAAATATGAGAGGGAGGAGAAGTAAAAGTGTAAAATTTAAGAATACCATTGAAGTTAAGTTGCTGTCAGCTTAAAATAAGGTTCTGTAACTTTAAGCTGTTTTATGTAAGCCTCATGGTGACCACAAGGGAAAAATCTGTAGTAATCAAACCAAAAAACCTGATAAAGAAGGCAAAAACCATACTAATACTAAAAGACATCAAAACAGAAAAAAACAGCCCTGGCTGGGTGGCTCAGTTGGTTGGAGCATTGTCCTGTACACCAAAAGGTTGCAATTCCTGGTCAGGGCACATACCTAGGTTGCAAATTCAATCCCTAGGAGGGGAGGCAACCAATTGATGTTTCTCTCTCACATCAATGTTTTTTTACTCTCTCTCTCCCCCTTCTTCTCTCTCTAAAGTATCAATTAAAATATGTCCTCGGGTCAGTATTAAAAAATAATAATTAAAAAAAGGAAGTAGGATATGGAACAAGAAACAATAGAGCCTAGAAAACAAAATGACAATAGCAAGTCCTTACTGATCAATAATTACTTTAAATGAAATGGGATAAATTATGCAATCAAAAGACAGAATGATGGAATGAATTAAAAAAAAAAAAGATGAAAAAATATGCTATCTCCAAGAAAGTCACTTTAGCCTTAAAGACACACATAGACTAATAGTGAAGGGATAGAAAAAGACATCTCAAGCAAATAGTAAGACTCCTCCATCCTCCACCCAAAAGCAGGGATAGCTATATTTCTATCAGACAAAATAGACTTTGAACTAAAAATGTTAAAAAGATATTAAAAAGGTCCTTTTATAATGACAAAAGGAGTCTATACATCAAAAAGTCATAACACTTGTAAATATTTATGCACCCAACACTGGAGCACGTAAACATACAAAGCAAAAATACAGCTAAAAAGAATAAATATCAACATAATGATAGTTGGGGACTTTAAAACTCCACATTTAACAATGGATAGATCATTGAGACAAGGAGTCAATAAGGAAACAGTAGATTTGAACAACATTATAGACTACCTGGATCTAAAAACACATACAAAAAATTCTATGCCACATTCTTCTCAAGTGCACAAGGAACAATCAATGGAGCAAATAAAAAATTAAAGAGGAAATAAATGTTTCTTTATACAAACAAAACAGAAACAACATACTAGAACTTACGGGATACAGCAAAAGCAGTTCTAAGAGGAAAGTTTTTATATCAATAAATGTCTACATTAAGAAGCCAGAAAGGTCCCAGATACACAACTTAACTCTACTCCTTAATAAACTAGAACAAGAAAAACAAATCAAACCTAAAGTTATCATTAGGAAGGGAAATAATAAAGTCTAGAGCAGAAATAAATGAAAACAGAGAACAGAAAAACAATAGAAGATTAACCAAACAGAGTTGGCTCTTTGAAAAGATACACGAAAGTAACAAGCCCTTAGCTAGACTAACCCAGGAAAAAAGAGAAGGGACTCAAATCAACAAGGTTATAAATGAAAAAAGGGACATTACAACTGATACTACGGAAATGCAAAGGATCATAAGATGCTACTACCTATAACTATACACCAACAAACTGGACAACCTAGAAGAAATGGAAAAATTCTTAGATACATACAACCTACCAATACCAAATCAGAAATAAGTAGAAACTCTGCATAGATCAATTACTAGTAAGGGGATTAAATCAGTAATCAAAAATCTCTCAATGAAGAAAAGCCCAGGACCACATGGCTTCACTGGGGAATTTTATCAAATGTTTAAAAAAGAATTAACACCAATCCTTCTCAAACTCTTCTCAAACCTGTTGACCCAGCTGGAGTCTCTTCCAGTGGCTCCAGACTTTTTATACCAGCAGTGTCTGGCCTTGGCACTTACCCAGTCACTCCCAAATGCTTTAAAGCACCATATATGTGGCAGCTAACCTCAGCTCACATTGTAGCTCCTACCAAGTGACCTCAAGCCTGGCACAAGTGGCAGCCAGCTTCAGCTTATGCTGTAACCTCCTTCAAGTGCCTCCAAGTCTGGCACATGAGGCAATCAGTTGCAGCTCACATTATAATTCCTAGCAAATTGGTCCTAAGCCTGGCATAAGCAGCGACCAGCCTAGGCCTTCACCAGATGCTCTCTAAAGAGACTGCAGACATGACACACCCAGTGGCCAGGCTGAAACAGCACCAACACCCCACCAAACTGACACGTCTGCAGGCAAGCTCAGCTGGCACTAGAACCCTGCTAATGTGACACCAACTCTGTGGGGCCAGCCCCCACACAAAGCTCATCCTCTGTAGTCATGGCAGGTCCTCATAGCAAGCCAGCCTGAGGGTCAAACCCATCAACTTATGTGCCCACAGCAATCATAGCCCAACTGGAAAAGGAGGGCACACACAACCCCCCCCCCCCCCCAGGGGACATCGCTGGAACACTTGGCATGGTGATCGGGGGGACTACACCACTGGGTCCCACAGGACACTTTATACGTAATGTCACTATTTCAAGGCTGAAAGATATAGCAGATCTACTTAACACAAAGAAACACAGAGAGACAACCAAAATGAGGAAACAGAAAAGTATGTATGAAATGAAAGAGCAGGATACAACTCCAGAAAAAGAACTTATTCAAATGAAGAGAAGCAATCTACCAGAGAAAAGTTCAAAACAATGGTTATAAAGATATTCAACAAACTCAGGAGCAGAAAGAATAGATGAACTCAGTGGAACTTCAACAAGGAGACAGAAAATATTAAAAAAGAATCAGTCAGAACTAAAGAATACAAAAACAAATAAAAAATACACTAGAAGGAATCAAAAGCATATTGGATGATGCAGAAGAACAGTTCAGCAATCTGAAAGACAGGATAGTGGAAATTGTCAGAAAGGCAAAAAGAAGAACAAATTTTAAAAAATGAGGATAGTTTAAATGATCTCTGGGACAACATCAAGAATATCAACATTTGCATCATAGGGGTTTCTGAAAGAGAAGAGAGGAAAGGGATAGAAAAATTATTTGAAAATTAATAACTTAAAAACTTCCCAGCCTAGTAGAGGAAATAGACATCCAAGTCCAGGAAGCACAGAGAGTCTTGAAAAAGATGAACCCCAAAGGGCCCATACCAAGACACATTATAATGAAAATGCCAAAAATTAAAGCTAAAGAGAGAACCTTAAAAGTAGCAAGAAATAAGCAGATATTTATGTACAAGGAAGCCTCCAAGGACTATCAGCTGATTTTTCAACAAAGTTTGCAGGCCAAAAGGAATGACATGATACATTCACAGTGATAAAAGAAAAAATGTACCACCAAGAATAGTCTACTAAGAAAAGTTATCATTCAGAATTGAAGGAAACATTAAGAATTTCCCAGACAAGCAAAAGCTAAAGAACTTCATCATCACTAAACCAGCATTATAAGAAATAGTAAAGGGATTTCTTTAAGAAGAAAAGAAAATGCCAGAACTATAAATATGAAAATATAGGAAAGAAAAAAATCTCACTGATAAAGGCAAACAATTAGTAAAAGTCGTGGTTGAACCCATTATAAACCTAGTATGAAGGCTAAAAGACAAAGGAAATAAGATCAAGTGTAAATGCAGTAATAGATTAAGGGAGATGTAAAATATAATGACAAAACCATAGATGTGAGGGGTGAGTAAAAAATGTAGTGCTTTGAGAGTGTGTTCAAACTTAAGTGATCATAACGTAAATTGACTTTTATAAACATAGCTTGATGTACGTGAATCTCATAGTAATCACAAACCAAAAATATGTGATACACAAAAAAATAAAAGGAATCCAAACAAACCACTGTAGAAAGTCATGAATGTATAAGAGAAGAGAGTACGAAGGATGGAACAGAGAAAAACAACAAAAACAACTAAAAAACAAGTGATAAAATGGTAATATCTACATACCTATCAATAATTACTTTAAATGTAAATGGACTAAATGTTCCAATCAAAAGTCATAGGGTGGGCTGAATGAATAATAAAACAACACCTATACATATGCTGCTTATAAAATACTCCAGATTAAAAGACACACACAGACTGAAAGTGAAGGGATGAAAAAATATTTCATATAAATGGAAACAAACAAACAAAATGCTGGGGTAGCAATACTTATACCGGACAAAATAGACTTTAAAAGAAAGACTGTAACAGGAAACAAAGAAGGGAATTACCTAATGATAAAAGTTTCAGTCCAACAACAGGATGTCTTATAAACATCTATGCACCCACTGTAGGAGCATCAAAATATATAAAGCAAATATTAACAAAAGTAAAAGTAGAGATTGACATTTACGCAGTAATAGTAGCGGACTTTAACATCCCCTCACCCCCACTTACATCAATGATAGATCATCCAGACAGAAAATCAACAAGGAAACATTGGCTTTACATGGCATACTAGGCCACACAGACTTCATAAACATTTACATCCCAAAACAACAGAATGCACATTCTTTTTAAGTACATGTGGAACATTTTCCAGGACAGACCACATGTTAAGACACAAAAAAAGTTTCAATAATTTTAAGAAGATTTAAATAACACCAAGCATCTCTTTTGATCAAAATAGTGTGAAACTAAAACCCAATTACTAGAAGAAATCTAGAAAAAACATAAGCATGTGGAGGCTAAATAACATGGTACTAAACACTAAATAGGTTAATTAAAAAAAAAAAAAATCAAGGAGGACATTTTAAAAATGTCTTTAAAACAGATGAAAATGGTAACACAATGACCAAAATCTATAGGAAACAGCAGAAGCAGTAATAAGAGGGAAATTCATAGTGATGCAGGCCTACCTCAAGAAACAAGAAAAATCTAAAAAAAAAGCAAGGAGAGTATAACATACAGCATGGTGACAGTTTAACACTACTATACGATACATAGGGAAGTAGGTAGCAGAGTTCTCACCATAAAGATAACTTTTTTTCTTCTTTTTATTGTACCTATATGAGATGATGGATGTTAACTAACCCTACTGTAATCATTTCACAATATATGTAAATCAAACCCTCATGCCGTATACTTAAATCTTGTAGTGATGCATGTCAATTTTCAAAACTGGAAAAAAACCTGAGTTCAGTGAGTAAAAAAAGAGTGGTGTGTGTTTGGTGAGGGATAAAGGAGCTCACATTAGAAATAATTAAATTCACTAGGGTGTATATTCCACTAATAGAGGAAGAGTAAGAAGAGGAGTTTTGTTTTGTTTGGTTTTTTTTTTTTTTGGAAATACAAGTGTTTACTCTTATACTAAGGTAGATTGTTCACGATCAGGAAACAGGTTTGGCTGGCTTCCCCATCAAGACATGACATTCTTTTGAACATTCCTAGAGTCGCCTTTCTACTCTCATTTAACAAAGCACTGTCACCACTGGCTCCTGCAATTTTAAGGAATAAAAGGCAAAGCATATAAGGCAAGGTCTTGGTTTGTTTCCTTCACAAAATGAACTAAATGTTTTCTCTTCTGAAGCAAGAACCTGGAGAGCTGTCATTAGTTGGTAGCACTGATATGGGGATAAGGAGACCTCACACTGCCTCCTTAAGTGATTTTAAAATGGGTTAATGCGAGTGAACATTACATTTCTCTGTTGCCAAATGCCGTTAGGGATGCGAAAATAGATAATTTGGGTAAAAATTGGGAAAATATCTAAGATAAATGCTTTTCTTTGAACCAGGCAGGGCTGGTTGTAAGAGCCCTAATGTGCTGTAATTTGGAAGGGCTGCTGGAGAAGAGCCACGTGCTTAATTAAGTATCTATTCAGCCTCTATGGTAAACTTTATAAGTGCTTATGCCATTGGGCATCACAGAAGGGAAGCTGAATTAGAAAGGCTATATATGGCAACACATGAGCAAAAGTAAAAATAAAGAGTAAACATTTTCTCTTATTTTTTTTTCTTGACCCATAAAATGCCCTGGATCATTTGTCTGTTTCATGAAGAATTTCTTTACTCCATATGCATTCTTAGTACTATTTATATGGTATTGCTGCCAGAGGATGCTTTTTTTTTTTAACTCCTGAAAACAAGTCCTAAAAACCAATCCATAATGAAGACCACAGAAGCCCACAACTCAGAAATAAAACATATATATTTCCAATTACAGGGTGGAACAAAAGTAGTTTACAGTTGTTTATATGGAAAATAATACAATTAATAATAATTCAAGAATAAACTGTGTTTTGTGTACTCACAACTGAAAAGTCAACACATATGTGGCACACTTGTAAACTCCATCACATGGTCAAACTGGAGGCTAGTGAAATGTCCTCTAGTGAGGGAATGAAACCCTCTGTCTCTATGACAGTCCTAAATAGGGAACTTTGTTCACACTTGTCTTATTCTTGCAATCCCAGCTTGGAACTAGATCTATGTATATCTTGGTTGATATGTACATTGTTTTTTGCTTACATTACAAAGTGTGTAGCCAATGATTATTTTTATAACAGTACCCAAACTGAGTGCCAGGAAACCTTGCTGCTTAAAAAGAAACCGATCTATAGAACATTAGGAAATACAGGACACCTAGCCAGAGAAGCTATCCATTTGACTAAAAGGAACACAAAAGGTCAGAATTTTCAGTTTTGACTGAAAACGTAGGGTAGAAAGAATTCTGAACTGGACATACTCCACCACAAACCTCCTTATCAGGTGTCTTGCTGGAATCACCCATAAATGGAATTGAAGCTAGACATCTACTTTCTCATCCACAGTCTCAATCACCAACACAGAACTGGAGCAAACTGGAGCCAATATAGATTCTTCATGTAGTCAGTAATCAATTTTTACCAAGCTAACTATGGCTCAGCTAAACAAGTAGACACTCAACAAATACTTGTGAATAAAGGAAGGAATGAACAGCATAGTGATAGAGTCACTCTAGGATGTTTTAAAAATGTCTATTCCCATTTCTTGGCTCTTGAAAATAATGGACATATAATACCTGAGAGCTTAGACTCAGGAGAACATTCCGACAGAAGTAATGAATTCAAGAAATTCTACATTCCAGTCATGTCTGTTCACATATGAAGAAAGCTGGGCCCAGATCGATGAGGCTCATTGCCCCGTTTCACACAGCTTAGCAGTTAGTGGCGGACCCAAGACTAGAAGTCAAGTAACTTTACCCCAAACTCACACTCTTCCCTGTGCCAGCCGCCTCCTCTTTACTGCAACCAGTGTGGCAGCATTAAGTACATTATCCCTCCCCTGCTATTCCAGCGACTTGCTGGCTCTCTACGAATGCTAACTCGTCGGAGGTATTTGTAAAGGGAATGCCTCAATCATACATTGAAGCAATGCAGCACGTCAGCAGTAATTCTTCCAGGGTCCTGAATGTTGGACAGGCCACTGACCCGGCCCACCAAGTTGAACACTTGTACATGACCTGTTTATATTTGACCTTTTTATAGCTGACTCCATAGTAAAAAAAAAAATAAAAAAATTCTTTTCTAGCTTTAATGGGGTATAATTGACAAAAATTGTATGTATTTAAGGTGTGCAACTTGATGTTTTGATATATGTATCTATGGTGAAATAATCAACATGGTAACCATTTTTTATGGTGGCTTATAATTTCACAAGATTTAACCCCAAAGAAAATACCTTGGGAAGTAGTAGTATTGATTCTGAAATGACAGTGCTAAAGTAGCAGAAGAAAGAAGCATTTTACCAGGCACAGTTTGATGTGGAGAACGAGTTGATTTTTTTCCCTTGGAAAGCTCAGCTATGCTTGTTTATCGGAGCATGTTTATGGTGAGACAGCAGTTAATGTATTAGCATGTGTCAGCCATTATATTCCTGACAGCAGACTGAGCACAGATAAATGGGACCTCAAGGAAACGTCTGACTCCTGAATTTATACCGAGCCTGGGAGACAGAGAAAAGGCGAAGCAAAGCACATAAATATAAATATGCCTGACTGGCAGTGGACTGATGCTCAGCTGCCTTTTTGGCACCAACAAAACTGGCTGAACAAATGTACATGTTACACACAGACCTTTTTACCGTGGAAGTTATCTTTTTCCTCCAGTGCATTTCTGCCACGTCTGGCCATTTTCATTAGTTAATGGGTAGGTTTCTGAAGCTGCTTTACCTCCTGTACTCGTTTGCCGGGGCTGCCACAAAGTACCACAGATTGGTCGCTTAACCAGCAGAAATTTATTGTCTCGTAGTTTTGGAGACTAGAAGTCCTAGATCATGGTGTCAGCAGGATTGTATCTGCTGAGGCCTGTGAGGGAGAATCTGTCCCTTGCCTCTCTCCTGCCTTTGGCAGACGGCTGGCAGTTTTTGTCATTCTTCTCTGCAAGGTGTGGCCGTGTAATGATACCCTAGCCAATGAGAGCAGGTTCTGGGCAGCACCCTTAATGAGAGCTGCTTGCCCTCCACTTCCCTGTCCCCTTTCCCTCCAGCTGAAACATGGACATGGCATGAGCCAGCTTCAACCTGACAGATGAAGGTGACACTCTCTGACAGTGGTTCCCAAACTTTGTTTTCTGGACTCTTTATTCTCTTAAACATTGAGGACCTCAAAGAGCTTTTATTTATGTGGGTCATATCTATTGATATTTATCATATTTGAAATTAAAAGTGAGAACATTTAAAATAGCAATGAACCCATTACATGATAATGTAAGTAACATATTTTTAGATAAATATTTTTTTAAAATTCAGTGAAAGTGTCACTGTTTCGCATCTTTGTAAATCTCCTTATTTTTTCTTTCTGTTAATCCTTACCTGAGGATATTTTTTCCATTGATTGGTAGAGAGAGTGGAAATGAGGGCGTGGGGGAGGGAAAGAGAGAAACACTGATGTGAAAGAGACACATGGATTGATTGGTTGCCTCCCACCTGCGCCCTCGGGATCAAACCTGCAGCCCAGGTACGTGCCCTGGACTGGGAATGGAACACGTGACCTTCGGTGTGCGAGCCGACTCCACACTATAACCACTGATCCACACCAGCCAGGGCTGTAAATCTCCTTAAAGTCGGACAATAGAAGACAGCTAGATTCTCATATTTACCTTTGCATTTGTTATAATATCATGTCATGTAATCTGTAGAATACGTCACTGTATATTCATGAGAAAATAAAAATGAAAAAAGGCAAAAATGTCTTAGTATTCTTATAAAAGTAATTTTGATCTTATAAACCCTTGAAGGGATCTCAGGGGTTCCCCGGAGTCCCTAGACCAGATGCTGAAAACCACTGCTGAGGACAAGACAGAAGAGACTGGAGTCCCCATGAGGCTGAACAGAACAGAACCCTCCAACCCCCACTCCCCCAGACCACCTACCCACAGGGGCCTTCATGTAAATGAATCTTAAGAAAGCCACTGTACTTTGATCTCTGTGGAAGCAGACAACTAACATCCTAACTAAGAATCCTTTCAGTGGCAGGGTGTATCCTTAAAACAGAGTTAAGTGATATTTCTTATACCGAGTCTGAACTAAAAGTGGGAAACAAACTAGTCTAGAAAGCTCCAGTTTCAAGGCAAGTGGGAGGAAGTGCATTTCCTCATAGGAGTTAGGAGTGTTACCGGCTTTCAGATCCACAGTGTGCCTGTTTCACTTTGTCCTGCCCACGTCTCTCACTTATGATCCAGGCACACCTCAGAGGTTTGGCCGGTCATCTCCAGTCCACTGCAATAAGGTATCGCAATGAAACGAGTCTATTTTTGTGGGAGGAAGGTCTGGCCTTCAATTTGTAAAACACCGCAACATCTGTGAAGTGCAGTCAAGTGAGGTGCTATAATGAGGAAGGCCCAGTGGGGAAATGAACCAGTGGAGACTATGGAGGTTTTGTGGCAGGAAGGTGATGTGATTAGAGCAACGCTTCAGAAAGATCAATCTGATAGCCCTGGGAAAGCAGACACTGGAAAGGAGAGGCTAGCAATGGAGAGCCAGGCAGCTACCATAAGATGCTAGGAGATTTAATGAGTCAGGGTTAGGTTGGTGGAGGAGGGCAGAGTGGGTTAAAACTATTAATGCCCGAATCTTGATTAGCAACCCTCTCACAGTTACAGAGAACCATGGCACAGACGACCCCCCGTCTGCATGCAGACTATTCATTCTTATGCCTTGTTTTCAAAATCCTAACTACTGGCCTGAACCATAAAGGAACACCAAAGATCCCTTCAAGTCTTTCCAAAACTGCTAATAGCAAGAACTCAGGTTTCTTTCCTCTGAGCCTAATTGCTTTCCATGCCCATCCCACGCCCCGTGCTGAAGGTCCTGAAACAAGGCACATATGGCCACATTTCATCACTAAGTAGGCCATAGAGGAAAGAGAGTTGCCTCCTCCAGGCCATCTGCATTATAATCCCACCAAAAGGTCCTGCCTCCCAATCGGGACCGGAATACTGGGGTCACTGGCCAGGGTGGTGGCCCCTACCTGTGTCCAGGATAGCCTTGATGGTTCCTGGAATTTATCATAGCTCCTCCTTCCTGAAAGCTGGAATGAAATATAAGAATGTGTATTAATAGCCAACACGTGTAGGTAGTTTATAATATGCCAGGCATGCCTAGCACATTAGGTGCTTTTTATACATTGTTATTTAGCCCTCATAGCAGCCACTAAAAACAGGTGCTAATATCATCTCCATGTTACAGCTGAGGAACTTAGGGAGAGGATGTTAAATAACTTGCTGAAGTCATATGTCTAGTAACTGGAGGAACTTGGATTTAAACCAGGACATCTGTTTCCAAAAGCCCACAGTCTTAACCATGGCATTTTACCCTCTCATATATAGTGCCAAGGGTTTGAGCCTTGGTTCTAGAGGTTGGCTGTTCCCAAGAATGTGAACAAAACAGAAGCAGGGAGCCCTGGCCAGGTGGCTCAGTTGGTTGGAATGTTGTCTTGTACACCAGGAGGCTGAGGGTTTGATTCCCAGTCAGGGCACATACCTAGATTGTGGGTTCAATCCCTGGTCGGGGCTCGTATGAGAGGCAACAGGTCTATGTTTCTCACATTGATGTTTCTTCCTCTCTTTGTCTGTCTTTCTCTCTCTTCCTCCCCCTCTCTCTGAAAATCAGTAAAAACATATCCTCTGGTGGGGGGGGGGGAAGAGAGAAAGAGAGAGACAGGGAGAAACGGAGACAGGGAGAGCTTGATATTATGTACCTATTCCCAGCACCTGACACCCAAGCAAAGAGAACCGGAGAAAAATCTACTCGATTTTCTTTCTGTACCTTTACACCACATGCCCAAATTCATCAGGATCTCATGTGCCAGACACAGAACGGAATCGAATACATGTCTAAAGTAATGAGTCTGGCTTAGCTGGACTCTTGGTTTTGAATCCAATCAGGAGCTTGCATTTATAAGCTGCCAAACAGTAGGGAGAATTGTCCCGGGTTCTAGGTTGCCACTGGGCTTCTAATTACACATCACTCAAAGAAGAATCAGTCACCAGGGTCTACACGTCAATGCAGTCGCAGTCTTACCTGTGTGCTCCGAGGAAGCCAGCACTCTGTCTTCATCCAGAACCTGTCTGACCGCCAGGGACCTAGAATCTCCAGCTTTTACCACTAGATGGGAAAGAATTTAGCACAGCCGATCAAAGGCCATCCAGGTGTTTTCCTTCTGGAATGATTGAGTTCTTATTTGCTGAACCCATAATCATGCCTTTTGCAACCATACCAGTTTTCTGCTTATTTTTAAAATACCAACTCAAACCTTACAAACTCCCTGATACCTTTTTTTCTCCTGCAACAGGCAGAATCCCCGTCCTGGAATTTTCACAGCAGCTTGACCATAACTTTACATTAGCACTGACTACACTGCATTGTAACTGATTGCTTACATACTTGTTTTTTCACTAGATTATGAGCCTAAGACCAGGAATGTACCTCATCTGTCCTTGGGCCTCTGCACTGAACACAGTGGCCTTATACACAGTAGGTCCTATGGTTAATGAAGGAAAAACAAAATATCAAGTAGGAATGAGAGGCAGATAGGGCACTAATACCTTTATGATCTCATTCAAGATGTCCTGAGAATAACCCTCCTGTCCCACAAAATCTCCCTGGCCTTGCTTCTGTATGTATGTGACATGCTACCATAATCAAGGAGTTGTCAAAATACAAATAGCATTGGGAAAATTAAAAATTCTTCATCAGCCCATAGCTGTTGGGTAGGGAATGATTTTTAAAAGGTGAGTTTCAGGGAAGAAATAGATTGCGATGTGATGGTGCCTGCAACAGGTCGTCCAAGGCAGAAGGGAAAAAGCCAGAAATATTGATTATCTCAGCAGGTGAAGGAAGGAAAGGTAAAGGAAAGGGATGGGGAATTTCAGAATAATTTCCTTACATGCAATTGTCTCTACAACCAGGCCAGAAGGAAAATAAATAACTATATTGCATATCCCATTGACACATGTTTGGAATCCTGGGGCTTATTTTAGTATCCAGTTTATGTGTAGGTATCAGAGTTATACCAACTAGTCTAATTCTCTTGGCAGTGTGGGACCCAATGAATCAAACTGTTGAAGTGTATAATCCAATACTTTCAAAGCCAAAGCAAATGCTGCATTTTTAGCCTTCCTTTTTCTGAATAAATGGACTAATCAACCCACTGGATGAACCCACATATCCCTTTCACAGCCAAATCCCACATAACATGATAATGATTCTCTAGCCCCCAGTGGTAGTTTAGCCTGGAATTTGTTGTGCTGCACCATTTGGTGGCTTATTAAGCACTTCAAGAGACCTCCATGACTGCATTAGACCTGGCAAAACAAACCACACTGAGCTGCTGTGAACAGTGGATATGAGGTTTGTTTCTGCAGGGACTCCAGTCTCCCTGCTCCCACACCACCACCTCCCTTCCACTGTCATTTGCTTCTCTCACTTCGCTCGGCTGCCTACCTTCAGGGTTGTTTACTCTCCCAAAGCCACCTGCTCTTCCTCATCTTTGAGTTCCCAGGTACCAAGTCTCTAAGATTTGACCTTGGGAACTGCCAACTCAGAGCTGGGATGGCTTTTTTCCCCTCTGCAGCAAAAGCCATTTCAAAAAGCAGGGAGAGAGCTGGGTTTCTCATACTTTCCTTGCTGGATGTGTTTGTGGCTGCAAAAACCAATTACTGAAGCGCAGCTGCAAGAAATGAAATGTATTTAGTCACAGGTAAAGTTCATGAACCGGTATTAGCTGCAGAATGTGTGCCGTGGTATCTTTTACAAATGAATGCATAGCCTAGAACCTGCTCCTTTTACAAATAAGCCATCTCCAGAGCGATATTGATGGCAAAACAGAAGCAAGTCTAATGGCCTGGCAGCCTCCAAGTGGCTCAGAATAACGAGCTATGGCACAGAGCACTTTATCTTCCTCAGATTTTTCCCTCTGCTTGGTTAAGCATCTGAAATGCCCATGTGCCCTTGGGATCAAACAGGCTTACAGCCCCTGCAGGACACACTCCTCCCTCCACACTTTCTGGATTAATATTTGAAGTTGTTGCACGAAGAGAAATTGTTGCATAGAGAGAACTCAGAAGGCAGATGAAGGCGCATATGGATGACATTTTGGCTCTACCAGCACCATTCCTGAGAATGACTGTATGCTCCCTTCCAAATGGCCAAAAACCTTGGGAAACAGAGGAATAAACCACCAGAATTAGTTGGCCTGTGCACACGAGATACAAATTTTGGTGAAAATGATTTTTTAATTGAGAGGGCATCTTGCTTTTGATGAGTTGTGGTTTCAAAGAGAAATTAAACCTGGAAGACCACCCAGTGTCAAATGTTATTCTAGGTTTAAAGGGAAAGCTTTCTAAAACCATAGACCTAAAAGGATCTTGAAGAGGCCTTGAGAAGTCACAGACTTTCCAGGCTGTTCGTTTATTGTTCAAACCATTCGATGAAAGGTGTGTATGTGGTTAACTTCGGTCTTTGAGTCTTGGTCTCTGTGGTAGTTTGTTCTCCCTAGTTTTCCTTCCAATAGGAGGCAAGCTGACTTCTCAGGTTGAGTGCTGGTTTCTCCTGTCAGCTCCTTTATCAATATTGCTGAGTGGCACTAGGCTAATCCTATGATATTTTGTAATTGCTTTAAACTCTCCTTTGTTCTTTACTTTCTACTTGGAGCCATCATGGGGTTAAAAAAAAGTCTAAGGGAAGTTTAAACTTGAAAAAAATAAATAATGTTGCAAATGCTTGCTGAGACCTTAGTCCCACTCAACTCTTCTCACCTTTGGCCAATGGCCTCATTGCTTCTTTACTGGGAGGAAAAAAGTCCTCAGGTGTGTTTTCTTGTTCCCCCTCTGGTATCCTCAGAATTCCATCTCCATACGAATCCTCCTTTTTCATGATCTCACATGGTGTCTGGCCCTTCTTTCCCAGGCTAGTTCATCTTTTTATTAATTTTTTTTTGGAAGGGGAAGAGAGAGAGAGATCGATGTGAGAGAAACGCATTGGGAACTGAAGCCACAACCTAGGCATGTGCCCTGACTGGGAATTGAACTTGCTACCTTTTGGTGTATGGGTTGATGCTCCAAGCAACTGAGCAAACTGGCCAGGGCTCAACCTGAGTTCTCAAACACATACTCTCCTCTTTGTCCCCTCAGTGACTTTGCTCCTTTACATATCCTCTTCCCCTGGCACCTTCAGTTTCTATTCCTGCCCTGGATCCCCTTCCCGATTGCCTGTGGATACGCACACACCTGTCCCTGGGAAGATTTCACAAGCTACCCTGCTAGTTTACTTTCGCTCTTCCCTACCAAGACTCTCGGCCACCCAGCATCTACTTCCAATGATAGCAATAATAATAACAAGAAATGATATATAACATTTGTGTGCCTACTCTGTGCCTACACTGTGTTAAGCAATTTATATACATTGTCCTTTAGCCTCACAGAAACCCTAAGAAGTAGCTAATGCTATTCCCATAATCTCCATTTTGAAAATGAGGAAATGGAGGCCTAAGGAGTTAGCCTGCACAAGATCACACAATGAGCTTGCAGAAGAGATAGGGTTGAAATCCAGGCAGTCTGGTCTCTGAGCCCACAGTTTGTACCAGTATCTTATACTACCGTTCTCTCTCCTGCAATCAGCCCTCCCAGCATTCTGAATCCATATTCAGGAAGTGCACTGACCTCATCAGAGCTTAATCCATTGACATGATCAATTTTTTGTTTTCATCACCCTTTTCTGCAATATCTATCTGATAGGGCTGATCTTCTGTCCCCACCTTCCTTTTGACCTCCCTCTCCTTTGGCTCTCAGGCTGAACCACTATTGTAGTTCTCATTCATTCTCTCTGACCTTCTTTCTCTGTCTTCCTCACTAGCTCTATTTTCCTCTCTTAATAAATATGAGCATGGCCCATGTTTTAGTCATGAAGACGTGACCCTCAATATGAAATCTCCCATTCAGCTTTCAATTGTTTCATTTGCTGATGGAACTTAGTTCTACAGCTCCAACCCTGTGGTCTCTCCTGGCACCAGGCTTGGATTCCCAACAGCATGGTGGACTTTTCTGCTCGATTATCTCACCTTCACTTCAAATTCAGTGTGAATTAATATAAATGAATCATACTTTTCCCCAATTGCTAGGACATTGTTCTCTTCTGCCCTCCATCTCTGAAGACTATCGCCATTCATCATTCAAAACGAAGTCTTTTTAGTTCTTTCTTTCATGATTCTCACAACTTTCTCCCCAGTTCCATTCTCTTTCCACTGCTAGAACCCAGTAGATGCCCTTATTAGCTAGTGCTTCATCTGGAGCTCAAGTCAGTCTCTGACCTTCTTGCTTCTCTTGCTGACCCCAATCTATAGGGCTGGCTGCCAAAATGCCATCAATCTAAAACACTATTTCCATCATGCTATTACTCTGCCCATAAATCTAAAGAGGCTTCCTATGAGCAAAACCCAAACTCATTAGCCTGACATTTAATTCCCTCTCTAATCCAACCACAATTTATTTTTCCAGCTCTCTGTTTTCTACTCCAGGTGGCTCTTGCCTATATCCAAACATTTTTAGCTCACTCTTTTGTCCACAACATTGCTTTTCTCCCTGGGATGATACCTTTCAGGGTCCAGCTTCAGTTCTCATTTCTTCAATCAATATGTTATGACCACATTCCCAAGAAATGATCTCCTTGCTCTGAATTTTATGGGAATGCTCGTCTATGCTATCAATGTAGCACTTAGCATTTCCTGCCTGTATTTTTATGTGATATGTATTTCCTCCCCAGCTTTTTTTTTTTTTTTTTTTAAAAATACATCAAGCAGTTGTTAGAGTCTGGGCATTATATTAGGTGTTTTAAAATCACCATATTTTAGCAATAATCATGAGAAGTAGATATTTTATCTGTATTTTATAGGTAAGGCAATTGAGTCTCTGAGTAAATAAACTGGCTAAGGATGCTGCTAACACGAATTCAGCAGAGATTTACCCAGGAATTTGACCTTAGGGCACATTCTCTTTCTGTGGTACCACGTCATGTCCTTTCAACAGCCTTGAGGGCAACAATACAATTTTATATCTCCCTGTATACTCCATGAGACCCAGAACAGCTCTGGAACATAGTGCACAAAACATTGCTTTTTAAAAAATGTGCTGCCAAATTAAAAAAATTTCCTAACATTAAAAGCCATAAATAAAATTAGAAGACAAATTATAAAGTGGGGACTTTACTGTCATATTGAAAAGAATAAGAGTTAACATCAGTAATATAGGGAAAAAACTTTTTAAAATGTAGTTATTCATTAATTCATTTATATAAATGGCCCCCTAAAATTTAAAATTCAAAGGTTCAGAAGATAATTTCTTAGGTTATTTTCCATGGGGAAATGGACTCTTAGGTGGAGATTTGCTTGTAGGAGTTTATTGAGGAAATACCTGGGTATCTACATCATTGTGGGAGTGAAGGAAATGAGGTTAGGTAGAGGAAAAAGCTGGACAGTGATGCAATTAAAAACAAAGGCCTCAGCTGATAACACATCCATGACCCCTGAGGAATCCTGAGATGTTGCTTCAAATTTATCCCATGTTGAGGTGAGGGTGTAAGCTTTTATAACTTCCTCTCCCCATCAACTTTATGAAGTCAGGCTGCCTGGCCAGCTGAGGGCAATTCCTAGAGCGGGGTTCAGCTGAGAACCAGACATTCTGGCAGCTGGGGAAATGAGCGTCTCTGATCTGAAGAGGAATCTGGTGGCACACCACAGCTTCCACTATAGATACATAAAGAATAGTCTCCTTCCCGCCCATGGAACCCAGGCGGCAAGTTACGGTTGCTCATCTTACTGAATCCCCTTATTGTTTGTAGACAATTTTTAGTTGATTCTCTTGTGTTTTCTAGGTATAAATTATATAATTTATATTTAGTTTTATATCTTACTGACTAGTTTTTATACACCTAGTTTATTGTTTATCTCTAATTTCAGTGGCTAATACCTGCAAAATGTTAAATTATAGTGATAATAATGAAAATATTTGTTTTATTAGTGCACTTAATGGGGGGTGATTTTAGCATTTCCTATTGGCCTAATGATAGATGTATTTTAACTAGTTAAAGAAATATTCATCTATTCCTAGTAGCTTAAGATTCTTTAACATCACAAATGGAATTTGAAACTTATGAAATGTATTTCCAGAAAATGTGGAGGTGTTTATATGATATCTACCCTATTAGATCTATCACTTTAGTGAATTACATAAATAACTTTCCTAATACTGAAATGTCTTTCATTACTGGAAAAATCTTACTTGGTTAGTATGTAGCATGGAGCTTAAGTCTTCTTTTATTTTATTTGGAAGTATTTTGCATTGATAATCATCAGAAAGATTGGCTTGTAAAGATTTTTTGGAAATTTTTGTTGAAAGTTGGTATTAATTTCTGCTTCATAAAAGTAAACATTGAGCGTTTTCTTCTTTTTCCTGTACTACAGAGTTGTTTGTTCTTGGAAGATATGCAAGAAATCCACAACAAACATTTCATCTTTTTTGGGGGGGAAGAGTGAGGTGGGATAGCTTTTCGAAATGTTCTCTATTTCTTCTGTTTAATACGTTTTTATATTTTATCTGTACTTGAATATATTTTGATATAAAAAAGTGTAGTTACCTAGAAACTTGTCTATTTTATCTGGATTTTCAAATTTAGTTGACTGAAATCGAGTAATGTTTTATGATTCCTTTAATTATTTCTGTAAATATAATTTCTTCCCCCTTAAAATTTCTTACTTTGTGTATTTATGCTCCTCTTATTTTCTTGATTACATTTGTTATGGGCTTACCTGTTTTATTTTTCCAAATAATTTAACTGGCTTCTGTATTTATGTATTAGTTCTATTTTTGTCTGTTTATTATTTTCTGCATTTATCTTTATTGATTATTTTATTCTGCTGTCCTTTGGTTTATTTTGTTGCTCCTTTTCTAAATTCTTATGTTGAATATTAGTGGATTTTTTATTATTATTATTTTTTGTATTAATATAGGCATTGAAGTCTCTGCATTTTCTTCTGAGTGCTGCTCCACCCAATCACACAGATTCTGACATGTAGTATTTTTATTGTTATTTTTTGAAATATTTTAAAACTTGTTTTGGAGTTTCTCTTTTCCATATAGTTGGTTAAAAGAAAGTGTTCTGGTTTTGTTATTAATTTCAAGTTTTAATACATAACGGTCAGTGATTATACTACCTCTAGCTTTGGAACATGAAGAGTTTTTCTTCGTGACTTCATCAGTTTTATAACCATTCTATAAATTCCTGTAAAGTAGAAATGGTCTCTATTTCCAGTATAGAGTTTGATATTCATATTTATTATTTTATCCAGTTACTCAGTCATTGCCTGAGAGAAATGAATTAAAGTTTTCTTTTTTAATGTATTTTCTGTTTTATCTCCTTTAATTCCTGAAGTTTATGACTTATGAATGTTGCTGCCAAGTTACTTGCTTCATAGTCACACTTATCACCACTTTATTAGGCACCTTTAATATTAGATCTGTGTCCTGATTATTGCTTTTAGTTCCAAATTATACCTTTTCTGATATTCAGATTGTGACCTCTGCTTTCTTTTTGTTTGAACTCCTCTGTGCAATTCTTTTATTTTTAATGTTTGAATTATTTTAAAAAATATATTTTTTGAATCTTCAGCATAGAGTTGGTTTAGCAATTCCAATTCAAGCGATTTAGCCAATAAAAAAACCAGAGGTATTTACAGTCATGCATTGCTTAATGATGGGGATACACTCAGAGAAACACATCATTAGACAATTTGATTTCATCATTGTGCAAACATCATAGTGTACTTACACAAACCTAGATGGCACATAGCCTGTTGCTCCTAGGCTACAAACCTACACAGCTTGTTACTGTACTAAACACAATGATATGTCTGTATATGACACCGTGAGTGGAGCTTGCAGGACTGGCAGTTGCTCTGGGTGAGTCAGGAGTGAGTGTGAAGGCCCAGGACATCACTGTACCCTACTGTAGACCGTGAACACTTCCACAATCTCCCCTGCTTCCTTCCAGCGGGATCATAAATAGACCATTGAAGCTGTCAGTGATGCTCCTGAGCAGGAATGTGAGCTGGATTGATTGGAAATACGGAGGAGAAGCCGGCTGGGTAAGACATACATCAGCATACCAGTGACCGTCAGGAGGGAGTGAACGGTGCCTGAGGATCAGTGGGAGTAAGAAATCAAGATAGAAAGATAAAGGAACTTATGTGGTTGTCATGGCAATGCAACTTTGGCTACTGCATGTTGGAACAGTGGTCAGATTAAGGAAATTTGTGGTATTCATTAAAAAAATGAGGGTGTTTAACATGGGGAGGGTATAGAATCGAGGACAATATCTGGACTTTGGAAATTTGGCTTGGTTCCATTGGCCTTATCTGACACAAAGGACTCTCTGACATTGAGCTGATGGAAGAAATAAAACTTATATGTGATTTGCATCATGACATCCTGAAAATATTTCCAAAGTACAGGGACAGGCTGGCTCCACACCACCACAGA
Organism: Miniopterus natalensis; assembly: GCF_054644295.1. Taxonomy (NCBI): domain Eukaryota; kingdom Metazoa; phylum Chordata; class Mammalia; order Chiroptera; family Miniopteridae; genus Miniopterus; species Miniopterus natalensis. Next base: position 44,020,928 of record NC_142088.1, read on the forward strand.
GAGCTTTTACTAAAGTGCCAGTGACTAGTTGTTAAAGTAGCTCCTGTGGACCTATGTCCTTATACTGAATCTTAGGTCCCCAACAACGGATTTACAGCAATGTACTCTGAAGACCATAACTGGATCTGGGGGGACTGTAGCACCCTCTGAATATGTAGTGTTGAGGGGACAGGCTCCTCTCTGCTGAAACAGGTCAGTGGCTGACTGACTGGGATGTAATCTGTACATTCAAAATTGAAGTTCTGAGAGTGAGAGGAATCTATTGCTAAGTCCCATAGATATTGCTCCCATTAGAGAAAAAAAATTTCTCCTGAATCACATATCCTTCCATTTCTTACAGGAAATTCAGCTCCATTATAATATGGGGCCAACCTCATATATGTGTTTCATAGTTGACTGAAATGTCATCACGCAGCATGTGACTATACAAACATTCATGTTCAAAAATAATCATCAAAATGGGGGGTTGATTAAATAAACAATCCTATACTCAAAATATGCAATAACATATAAACATTAAAATCAGATTGAATAAAACTATGTAATGTTTTAAAATGTTTAAAATATAAAGATATTTCATATGCTGTATAAAATATATTGTGATAAAGCCAGTTAACAAATAGACTGTGTAGTTTGATCCCAACATTGATATCCTTTCCCCTATCTTTACACCTATCTATCTATAGAACATAGCTATATAAAGACTGGAAGATGTGTATAAAATATTAACAGTTGTTATACCTAAATGGTAGTATTGAAGTTGGTTTTAATTTTCTTCTTTGAGCTTTTCTATATTTTCTAATGTTTTAATATTTACATATATTATTTTTTATAATCTCTAAAATGTGATATTTTTTTTCTCTAAAAATGAAATAAAAAAATAACACCTCATTTTAAAACTATTTGACACTAAAATCCTGGCAACAGTTTACAACAGGCCTCCTTATTACCTGCTATACAGGCCCAGCATTTTGGCAGAAATCTAGTGAGTGTGCAGTTTTCCTTGAGTAGAGTCCTCAAGACTTTGGCACCTTAAGGAAACTCCATCGCTGTCCTCAGTCTCCCCAGAGCTCCCATCTGACTGCCTGGAATGGAGTGGAGAGGCTTCCTCCTCTCCGAGGGTCCCCCTTTTCCTTCATGTAGCCTCAGTTTACCTACAGGTTTCTGAAGCTCCACCTTCCTGAGGATTCCTCACAGAATAGCTCCCAGAAGAACAGGGAGCTATTTGCTCACTGGCCTTTGTTTACTTGGGAGACGTGAACATTCTTTTGACTAAAAACCTGTCCATTTGCTTTTCAGCTCCTTCAATGGGCAATTTAGCTGTCTCATTAGTGTTTTTATGTGTGGATTTTTAAAGAATTCCTTTGAGTTTTTGTTGTCCTTTTTACCAGTTGATGTGGAGACACAAGCTGTCATTACAAAGCCTCTTAAGAAATTAAAACCATTGCTCCGAAACAATCTCTCAAGATGTGTGCTTTCTGTCTTAGGCAGGACTTCTCTGATTGAAGCCTTCGCTTGTCAGCTTGGAGGCTGAAGTGAAGTTTGTTGCTGTTTTTGTTGTATTTCTGTTTGGGAGAGGTGTCACTAAAGTACTTGCAGTGTATTTTTTTGTTTCGATTTTTGCTCTTGTTTTGTTTTGAGAGATGTGGCTATTTGCATATCCAGGTTTGGGCAATTAGATAACCAACAAAGGAAAAGAACTGTCTAAAAACAAAACTAGACAAAACAAAATGCAATCCTTCAGACCATTAATTTCTACTTCTCTCAGTATAATCTGGTGATGAGATGATAGTATCAGAGTAAAAACCTATAATTTTGTTGTAAGTGTATTATTCCCCTCCCTCCTGTTAAATTTCTATATCCAATTTCCCAGGGAGTTCTTAAAGCAAGCACTGTATCGATTAGGTTTTTATATCAAATCTACTGCTAGACTGAGATAAATCTGACCTAGCTGATAAAACAAAATACTTCCTTTTTTTTGGTCACAACCAGGGTCAATTCTAGAAAAAAGTATCAAGTAGGCATAGAGTGTTATTGTCTTTCTTCAAATTTTGGTTCTTGCTTGGGGTCCCCAGCAATAAACCCCAAGTATCTCTGCTGCCTTGATAGACTCCCTAAAGCAAACACTTCCCACAGGTTGCATGTGCTTGGCAGATATATTTTGTGAGGTTTGTACACTGTCAACAATTGGTAAATGTCACATCAAAATTCAAGTATCAGAATCGCTTGGAAGACTGAAAAAATTAGGCGTACAGAACTTAGAGTGCTACAGGATAGCAGCTCACCTCTTCCTTTAGAATTTTTTATTTTTATTTATTTATATCTGACAAATAAAATTGTATATATTTAAAGTACACAGTGTGATGTCTTGATACCTGTATACATTGTAAAATGATTGCTATAATGAATCTTATTAACATATCCATCATCTCCCACAGTCACTTATTTTTGTGTATGATGAGAATACTTGAGATCTCTCTTAGCAAATTTCAAGTTGTTATATTGTTATTATTATTAACCATACATACTATGCTGTATATTAGGTCTCTAGAATGTACTAATCTTATAACTGAAAGTTTGCACCCTTTGATCAATATCATTCCTTTGCCCATTCAACTCTCTATTAGTATGAGTTCAGCTTTTTAAAAATTTAGATTCCACATGTAAATGAGATCACGAGATATTTTTCTGTGTCTGACTGATTTCATTTACAACCTATCTTCCTGGTTCATCCACATTGTTGCAAATGGCAGAATTTCCTTCCTTTTAAAGGTTGATTAATATTCCATTGCATATTTTCTTTATTCATCTGTTGAGGAACACTTAGGTTGTTTCTATACCTTGGTTCCACTGAGAAAAATGTTTCAACAAACATGGGAATGCAAATAACTCTTCAAGATAGGAATTTCATTTCCTTCAGATATATACACAGAAGTGAGGTTGCTGGATCATGTAGTATTTCAATGTTTAATTTTTTGAGGAATCTCAACAATGTTTCCATAATAACTGTACCAATTTACATTCCTACCAACAGTGCACAAGAGTTCCCTTTTCTCCACATTCTCTCCAACACTTGTTTTTGTTTGACTTTTTTATAACTGCTATCCTAACAGGTATGAGGTATCTCATTGTGGTTTTGGTTTGCATTTCCTCGATGATTAGTGATATTGAGCAAGTTTTTGTAAACCTGTTGACCATTTGTAAGTCTTGTTTGGAAATGTGTCTATTCAAGTCCCTTGCCTATTTTTAAATTTGGTTATTTGTTTTTGTGCTATTGAGTTCTATAAATTACTTACATATTTTGGATATTAAGCCCTTATGAGATACATGGTTTGCATATCCTTTTATTTCTGATTTCCTTTTCATTTTGCTCCCTATTTCCTTTGCTGTGCAGAAACATTATAGTTTGATGTGGTCCCAGTTGTTTATTTTTGTTTCTGTTTTCTATGCTTTTGGTGTCAATTCCAAAAAAAAAAAATCATTGCCAAGACCAATGTCAATGTTCTTTCCCCCTACATTTTCTTCTAAGAGTATTACAGTTTCTTGTATATATTTAAGTCTTTAGCACATTTTGAGCTGATTTTTGTGTGGTGTAAGATCAGGTTCCAATTTTCACATCAGTGACAGGAGTCAGGACCTACTCTGGGCTCTGGAGCAGGTGTGTGGTCCTGGGCTGGGGTTGTGCGTGGACACAGCTGCAGAAGCTGGGGCCAGCTGAGGTTGGGTGGCTGTGCTGGACCCAGGCCTAGGCTGTCCACAGCAGTATTGGCTGGGGTGACTCTGACGGGGGTGGGGGGCAGGGAGGGACTCAGGCAGCTGGAGTCTGGGAATACAAACATCCTGTGGGGTCTTCGGGAGTGGAGACGGCAGGTGGTCTGCAGCAGCTGTGCTGGCTGCTGGTTTCCTCGGGCCTGGAGCTGCCTGCTGCGTCCCTGAAGGGATCCTCAGGGATGAAAGTGGCAGGACTCCACAGTGCCCACCGGGGCTGTGAGCTTCTCAGGGGTGAATGCTGTAGGGTCCTCTGCAGAGCAGGCCACTGGAGACTGCGGTCACTCCTACCAAATGGCTGACTCTGGAATCCTCTGCCCTTCTTTGTTCCTAGCCATCTCTAGATGTCTTAGCTATGGGGGCCTCCGGGTGGGGTGACACCAGTGTGGGTCCTTCATGCAGCGCCCCTAAGTGCTGGGAGAGCTGGTCGTCCACCCCGCTCTCTTTTTCCTGGTGAGGGGCGTTCCCTCTTGGCGCCGAGCTCTGCTGGCCTGGGGGATGGGGCGATGCGGGAAAAGGAAACTGTTCCTCCTACCTCGTGGTGTGGTGATTCGCAGGGTTTTGGCTCCACTGTGTTGTTGGAGCTTCTTAAGTGGACTTCTGAACTCTCCCAGAGCTATTTTCTTTTATGCTTAGCTAATTGCTGTTCTTTGTCGGGGGGCCCGGGGGGGTCTTCTGCTCTGCCACCCTGGTGCTGTCACTCGCAGCCCACTCTTTAGCCCACTCTGTTTTGCTATGGTCCCCACTACTCATTGTTCTTTCATACCTTGTTCCCTTTATGTCGCCCATTTATGCAACTTTCATTATTCCTGAGCCTCTGAGTTTGTGTTTCCTCCCCTAAAGCAGCAACTGATTAAGACTTAACTTTAAGGTTGTGGTTCTTAAACTTGAGCACATATCAAATCATAAGGAGAGTCTGTTCAGGCACGAGGGCTGCTGGCGGGGCGCAACCCCCACTCAGCAGACCTCAGGGGGGCCTGAGAAATTGCACGCTAACGAGTTCTTAGGCGGGGCAGACCCGCTGCAGCAGGGACTACACTGTGAGAACCGCTGCTTGCGGGGATGACTCCTCTATGGGATAGCTACAGTTTCATTCATTCGGCCGACATTTACTGCAAAGTGCTTTGCTCTCTATTGAAGATTCATTCAATACAAAGCCTATGTATTAATGAATAGGGTGTGTGTTTTTTTCCACTTTGCCCACAGATGTGGAATTGCAGCTGTGACAGTGCTGCGAACAGTTCTCAGCTCTGGCTTCCTTGGGGAATGACATTAGGCTAACCTGTGGGGGCTACGGAGGACTTGGTCAGACAGATTAGGGAGGAGAGGGAGCTCCCGAGGTCCTAGGAAGAGCACGTGTGAAGGGAGGCAGAGCAGCCCCCCAGATCGAAATAATGAGTCTCTGATGAGGATTTCAAAGACTGCGGGAGAGGTTTCAGGCTGGACTAGCTCCCAGTCATCATCACAAGGAGCCAGGTGCCTATCCTGATGACTTCCGAAGCTGGTTGTTTCCAAAACCGCAGGGCACGGAGCCAGGAGAGGAGCTGTCAGTCCTGGCAGTCTGGTCCATCAGTCCTAATGAAGTGGGCTGCCTCGGGGAGCCGCAGCAAGAGAGTTTGAAATCCTCCTGTTCTGGAGGAAATCCCAGTGGCATATTGGCAACTCATCCCAGGTCCTCTCTACTCCAGTTTCTGGGCCTCTGAGCATTGCCAGGGAAAGAAAAGGTACCAAACCGCAAGGTCAGATCGTTAAATTTCAGGCCCAGCTCACCTGTGCCTTTGGCGTGGCTCACGAGTCCTTTCGCGCCTTGTCACATACGCCGTCCGCGCCACAGCTGCCTCTCACATCTCCAGGCTCAGTCCCTCCCTCTCAGCTGCGGCAGGTGACCTCCCACTCATCTCTGGGTTCTCCTGTGCCACCTGAAAGCATTTATTTTAGTTGTCGGGCTCGTAGCTCTTTCTTCTTATTCTCAGATGTTTAAATGTAAAAGTGTTTGTTTTTGTTTGCCTTCTGTATGTTCTGTTCTCTTTTTGCCACAATCTGTAAATAAGTAGACCTTCTATTTAAAAAATGTCCTTCTTTTCACCCTGGCCGGGCGGCTCAGCTGGCTGGCCTGTCACCCCACGCACCAAAAGTCTGCAGGTTCCACCCCTGGTCAGGGCATGTGCAGGAGGCAACTGATCTGTTTCTCTTTCATCTATGTCCCACTGTCTCTCTTTCTCTCCCCCCCTTCTTTTCGCTGTAAAGTCAACAATAATTTAAACAACATATCCGCAGGTGAGAATGGAAAAATGAAACATTTTCTATATTTGTTCTTGCACTTCATCTGTTTTTCTATTTATACACATTGAATTTACTCATAAATAAAAATATCTAATTCAGATCTCCAAGACTTTGTTTTCACTCTTCCCTTTGAGAAAATGGGATGGTTTTGACATTGCCAACCACTGTCGGCTCTTTCCAAGGCTGCTTTGTTTTCTGCCCCTTCATTACTCCTCATAGATTATTTTATATGTTCATTTTCTAAAATTATAGTAGTACAGCATGTTCTTGAAGGTCCCATTTAGCTCTGAAATCTTTTAATTACAAAGAGCTGCTTCTCTTCCACATACATTTTGATTGAATTCCCAGCTTTTAATAAATTAATTTTGGTTATTTTCATAGCATCAGCAAAACAAAAACATGTCTTTCACTTTACATTTTACAACTTCTCTCTTGCTTTGCAAACATATTATATCAGCTTCTTTTTAAGAGCTTTTATTCTAAATCCTTAAAGTGGATACCTAAAAATGCATCTTTCCCTAAAAGCTTGCTTTCCACACTGATTTTAAATATTTAACTTTGTAGGTTACCTTTGCTCCCGTCCAGATTTTTCTCAAGGCAGCAGAGTCCGTATGCCATCTTTCTCGTATGCAGAAAGCATAGCAGAGAGCAGAGCCTGAAATAACTTTCCTCTCACATTTCTTTTGGGAGTACAGGCATTTTACAAATTTGATCTTGTGCCTGTCCAATTCACCTCCATGCTTTCTCCTTCCATACAGATTTCATGGATCTTCCAGTAGCTGGGTAATCCAAACTTCACAAAGAAATAAGCCCCCCAGGTTCCGCTTTTGGAGGAGGTGCCAATCCCAGTCCCTAGTTCCCTTGTATCCTGTAAGTTTTTGTCTCCCATCTCAAATATGACTTTTGCCAATTACTTTTCTCATGGTCTGATAGCACTGGAAGTTTCCAGCTTCCTTACTCTGTGTGTATTATTTTTAGAGTTCAGATGATTTTTATTTATTTGGTTAAGATTTCCTTTGCCCTAATTCTTTCCTTTTGACTCCTTGAGTTTTAATTCTTGACCTTATTGAGGATGCTGTGTGATTCCCTTCTGTATTTGATTTTTTAAATAGTTGGCCTTATTATTTTTACTTTCTTTGATATTTTCCTCAATACTCTTGCCTTTTCTATCTCCTCTCAAGATTTCAAATGAAGATATGTCAGTATCCGTGAGTGGCTTGTGATGTATTCATATCATTTTAAATGGTAATCTTTATGTTGAATAGGCTTTGATTTATATTTCTCAAATTGCCAAAAACATGAAAAATATAAAGACCTTTACCTCATCTACATAGGCTAAGGAATTTAGTAAATTTTTACTTCTCCTCATCTTTTAAAAAATACATTCCAGTGTTTGTTATAATACCTGAACTTTCTCATTCAGATTATTTTCAATTCATTATTAATTTAGTATTGTGTGTCTTCTTTTAATTTCTATTTTAAAAATATGTATTTAGTTATATAGCCATATTGTAACAATTATTTTATTTAATTCTTTGTTTAAACACATTCAGTGCTAACCATCAAGACTTTTCCTATCCTGAGTTCATTTCTACATCAACTTGAAAAGATCAGAGAAGTTCAGTCAAAAACACCTGGGACTCTCTTACTGTTGACTGCCCCTAAGAAAGACAACTTGAATATGAACAGATTTGGGGGAATACAATTTTTTCACCTTGATAACTCTACTAAGTGGAAAGAGCACAGATGTTCATCAACATGGGGTCAGTTAGCTGTAGAGTGGTTCATCAATACAACACAATACAATGATACTATCTTTTTTTAAGAAAGAAACAAAAGCTCTCCCTATGTAATATGGAAAGATCTCCAAGTGATAACTGATGAAATAAAAACACCATGGCACACATGTGCATAGCAGCACGATTCACAATAGCTAAGCAGTGAAAGCAAGTCAAGTGTCCATCCATGGATGAATGGATAAACAAAATGTGGAATATGCATACAGTGGAACTGCTCAGCCTTAAAAGGAAGGGAAATCTGACACACGCTACCACATGGATCTGGAGTACAGTATGCTAAATGAAACGTTAGTCCCCCAAAGACTATTACTATAAGATTCTACTTATATGAGGTATCCAGAGTGGTCAGATTTATAGGAACAGAAAATAAAGTGGTAGGTGCCTGAAACTGCGGGGGGTGGGGGAGCGGAGGGGGGTGTTGTTTAATGGATGCAGAGTTTCAGTTTTGCAAGACGAAAAAATCCTGGAGATTGGTTGCTCAACAATGTGAATGTACATAGCAGTACTGCACTGTACACGTAGATATGGTAACGATGGTAAATGTGTCGTGCAACTTTACCACAATAAAAAAAATCATGGTACAGTGTATGAAAACTTCAAAGTAAAAAAGAGGTTAAAAATATGTATGTGTGTACTTACTTGAGTAGGCACAAACAGCATAGCATACACAATAATTTATCAATAGTACTTATAAGTTATAAATGGACAGAAGTTTGGAACATGTAGATGTGTGAATCAGCATTGGGAGGGAGATTATTCACTGGAATACTGCTCTTATATTCTATTTTCACCCATGAGAACATACTACTAATTCATTAAAAACAAAATGAATAAACCCAAACAGTGAGTAGATGGGGTTGGGGTTTATGCGCCCCCAAATCAACCTCCCACTTTTCAGCAACAGGTTGTGTGTCTGATGGGAGGGAATGCTTCTAAAGGCTCCATTCCCAGAGTCCTAAATGTTTCTTTTTACTGATAAAACCTGTTTAGGGGCCCTGGTAGGCAGAATAATGGCCCCCCCAAGATGTCCTCATCCTAATAGGTGGAACTTGTGAACATGTTACTCTACATGATGGGGGAGTTAAGGTTGAGGAAGGAATTAAGGGTGCTCATCAGCTGAATTTAAATAAGGAGGCTATTCTGGATTAGCTGGTAGGCTCAAGTATCATCACAGGGCTCTGTAAAGGGGAAAAGAGGCAGGAGAGGAAGTCAGAGTGAAGTGATGTGGGGAAGACTGTACCTGCTGTTGCTGGTGTTGAAGGTGGAGGAAGGAGGAGGCCATCATCCGAGGAATGTGGGTGCCTCTAGAAGCTGGAAAAGGCCAGAAAACGGATTCTTCTCCGGACTCTCCAGAAGGAACGCAGACCTGCCAACACCTTGGTTTAGCCCAACGAGACCTGGGTAGGACTTCTGACCTACAAAGCGGTTAAGATGATAAATGTGTATTGTTCTAACCCACTAAATTTGTGGTCATTTGCTGCAACACCAATAAAATACAGTGACTGTGGAATGGGCTGAGGAGATGACTGGGAACAAAATAATCAAGCTCCAGCTAGTCTCTCTAAAAATCTAATTGTTTATTTACTTTCTGAATTAAATTTGGATAAAGTCGAAAAATAAATAAACCTCCAAGAATACTGGCACATTGTCATATCTTCTTTAATATATGAAAGAAGACTGAAATCAGAGTGATTTTCTTCCTTTGAAAATAACATTTTTAAAAATTTCCCTAATTGTGTGATTTCTCTACTTCCTTCATCCTTGAAATAAAAACATAAAAATATTCTGTTGATAACCAATCAGAAAATAGAAAACACAAAGGAACAAGAATCACTCTTGCAATTAAAAACAAATCAGTGCCCGGCTAGGAGGGGATTTTCCCCCACAAATGTAGTTACTTTGTAGTTCTTCCTTGGTGTCAGGCACAGTGCTTTAATTCTGGAAGTGACCGCATCAAGTAGGAATGATTAGTATCCCCATTTTACAGGTGACAAACGCAAAGCTTTAAAAAGATGAGTCATCTTTCCAAGCCAATCAGTTGTGTATCCGGACTCAGGGCCCACGTTCCAACCACCGAGGTTCTTTGCCCTTGTACTTGGCTTCGTGTCTTCCTGGCTGCTTTTCAGAGGCATTGCCCTCCGTGTGTTGCTATGTAGCCTCTGGCCTCTCACCAAATAGTATTTCTTATCCATAGACTTCATTTTGTAACTTTTGCTGTCATATTCTGTCTTTCAAATCATGAATCCCCATTTTCCTAATATCATCTCTGCTCTTTGCTACTTTCAGTGTAGACATTTTATTTATTTTTTGTTAATTCTCACCTGAGGCTATTTTTCCCTTGATTTTTAGAGAGAATGAAAGGGAAGGAGGAAGGGAGGGAATGGGAGAGAAAGAGAGAGAGAGAGAGCGAGAGAGAGAGAGAGAGAAATCAGTGTGAGACACATCAGTGGGTTGCTTCCTCACACTCCCTGACCAGGGCCTGGATTGAACCTACAACCCAGGTATGTGCCCTTGACTGAGATTCAAGCCCAGACCCTTAGGTCTGTGGGCCAAAGCTCTAACCATTGAGCAACATTGGCCAGGGCTCAATGTAGATTTGAATATACTATTGTACTTTCAGTGTTCCCGTGTGCTTTTTTAAATTTGACCTTTTAAAAAAACCGATTACCTCAAATAATCCTTTAAGCCTTTTTTCTCTTACATCTCTTGATTTACAGAAGCACAGGAAGACACAAAGTAAATGCTGTCTAATTTTTTTTCTGTTTTCTCTGGCAGATTTCCCCCCCACCTTTTCGCTTCTCTTGGATTTTGCATTCCACAGAAGATAACTCTATCGGTACGAAACATTAGGTGCTAGCAGCTCCCTTACCCTCCACCTGGAGACTGGGGGCATCGCCCCGACGGACCTTGACTCGGAGGGACTCTCCAGTGCTGATTCTGACAAACAGGACCGAGTGCAGCTCCCTTGCACCAGGGAAAGGTTGCCTACCGCTTCCTGCTCTTCTGATTCACTGGAAAGAAATCTGTCCTTTCATATTAGATGTTTTCTGAACATTTTCTCTGGAATTTCTCTGAAATTTCAAGCAGAAGCATGAAAAATACAGTCCTGAGAGCACACAAATCCCTGAAGCTTCCTGTGTGTATTCCACCCTGAGGTCTGTCCCACATGTGACAACGTCTCCCACGACTTTTCTGCGTTTCTCACCGCCTCACTGCACAACAGGGCATCTCTAAGTATATGGAAAAAGAAGTATGTATGGGATGAAGTGTGTAGAAATGTCTGCATGGGTGTGTGCGTGCTTTACTCTGTCTTACCCTTACGTCTTTGAGGTAAGGATCCGTGCAGGCCAAGGGGGAGGGTAGGAGTCCCTCTTTCCCTCCTTCCCTCTCTTCGCTTGTAGGGACCTGGTGTTCTGTCTCACAGGGTGAAGCATTTGTTTGTTACTGTTATTCTTACCACCAAGTTCACCTGAGCTTAGTTTAGTAGAAATTCCTTTCAGAGTGTCCAATGATTACTATTTATTTCTGATTTTCAGTGCTGCCATAACTCTGTGACTCATCGTAGCCATTTGCTGTTACTGCAATAGGAAAGATGAGACGGTGAGCTGGTACCAACACCGTAACTCAGAAGCCAACACCACAAAGATATCTGCCGCGAGGCGCTCCTGGTTGTCAGCCTCTGCTGGGGCCACCACTCTGCGTACCATGTTTCCATCCCTAGCTCCGTGCTCTGTTTTTCTTTCCTTCCTCGTTTTTACTTCCCCATTTCTTTCTAAAGCCCATGCAAGCCATGTGTTCCTACAGCACCGACAGCTTTGTGTGTTCAGGTGGGCAAGTGTGCTCTGTGATCGCCTGTCACCTTCACTCACGCAGCCTTGAGCATTTTGCGTATATGGAGCCCCTTTCATCCTGAAGGCTGCTACCAGGAGGCTCTGCTGTGCCCCTTTCTCCATCCTCACATGTTTTTCCTCACTCTAAGTAATACCCAGATGATTTATTGAGCCTCATCTGTAATATGTCTTTGATTCCCTTATACTCACCGAGAACCTTCTGTGCCCCTAAGTGAAAAGCATTTGGCAGGTGGGTAACCTTATCTTCCTTTGCCACAGTTCTATTTTGTGCTGGTATCAATGAGAACCAACTCCTAAACTGTCTGCTGTTTTTACTGAAACCATCCATATGTCACAGTCTCTCATTAACAAATCAGAGAATCATTGATCCTTAGAGTTGAAAGAGGCCTTAGAAGTAGATTAGTTATATGCACTCTGAGGATAACATGGTATAAAATTAAGAAATATCATGATGGGAACCTATATATACAGTATGGTTGTGCGTGTGTGTGTGTGTGTATGTCCTAGAAAGTGGAAAGGTACACATCACAATGTTAACAGGGTTGTGTCTGGGTGGTATGATTACTGATGCTTTTAATCTTCTTTCATATACTTACCCACATTTTCCAAATTTTCTTTAATAAGCAATATCAGATTATAGAAAACATTGGAGAATTGCCTTTAAAATTCTGAATGAAAAAATTTTCAGCCTAGAATTTTATTCCAATCTAATTAATTATCAATAGCAGGCTAGAATAAAAACGTGTTAGACATGAAAGTATTAAAAATATATAGCTTCAATTTTTAGGAAGCTGAGTGAAAATGATTTATTACATAGCAAGGGAAGCAGAACACAGGATGCAGAAAACAAAAAACCCAAAGCAAAGATTTGAAGAAATTCCCAGGACAACAGGCATGCGGGTAGTCATGGGAAATAATCGCCTTAGAAGGATAGAGGCAGAGAGGGAGAGCTTGGATTTCTGCCCCCTCTTTGGGGGAAGGAACTAAGAAATTAGCTCTGATATGTCACTGTCAGTTTCAATGGATAGGGTTATTCACACATTCACTTACTCAGCACCTATTTATTTAGCACCCCTTATGTGCCATTGCTTAGCTAAGTGCTATAAACACCACAGTGAACCAAAAAAATCTTTTGTTTTTATGTAACGTAAGAAGATGATGGCTATTACTCTCTCTTTTCATTTCCCCCACAGCCCCCTGGTATGAATGAAGGCTTCTCCCCATGTTATACATAAGCAAGTCCAGTTCAGAGACTTGACACAACTTGCTCAAGGTTGCCAGTTCACAAGTGCCAGGGCTGGGATTCAAACAAGGACCTACAGCCTGTGTTTTCTTTGCTCTGTGCAAGGTAACATTTTTACTTCAGTGGGAAAAAAAGCCTTTGCTAAGAAATCTGCTTTCTTAGAATTGCATACTTAGCAAAAATGGTGAGGAAAATAATTCTGAAAACTCTCCTGGCTGGCCATTTTGCGGGTGGCGCGTCTGGAGAAGTCTGCACCTGATCGTCTGTGACGATAGCTCCTGTGCAGATGGGTGCTCAGCGGCTGCTGCTGCGGACGGTGCTGCAGAGCCGGCAGAATGCCTGCTGCACTTCCCCGAATGTCTGCTCAGCATAACAGCAAATTGAAAATAAACCTGTAAGCCATTGCCAGTGATGTAGTTCGAAGACGTTGTGTGCTGAAGGGTCTTTAAAGTTGTTTTTCATTACAGCCTGCCCCCTTTCAATGGGCTGGATTCATTGTCTTCGCGTTAAGTGTGCTCAGTGAGGGGAGAACGGATCTTGAAAGGAAGACGTAGGCCTTGTTTCCTGGTGCCCTGTGTGAAATGCATTCTATTCTTCAATGCTGGGATCATTGTCTCCCTTTCACCTCCCCCCACCCCACAAAACTTCTCCGGCACTGTCACTCTCAGGAAGCTGCTCCAGGTACTCAAACTCTGTACGCAGCCAAGTATTTGCCGGATGTGGACAGGTGTCTGCTCAGTCCACAGCTTCTCTGAAACTCGGTTTGTAGAGCCCCTAAGCCAATCTCAGGCCTGGTTAGCACGATGGTTTCAGGTTTTGACCCTAGAACCAGGACTGCCTGGATTCTAATCCTAGCTCCATCTCCAGCTAGCTTTGTAACCTTGGACAAGCTTCATAGCTTTTCTGCGCCTTCACTTTCTGTAAACAGGAAGGATGCTAGCCCTTTCTTTGTAAGACTTTGATGGGAACTAAGTAAGATAATGTATGTAAAGCACTATAACAATGTCTGGCAAAGGGGTATGAGTGATTTTGGGTTTTAAGGAATTATTTGATTTCCTCATCAACACCCTTTCACCATGCCTTCTGATCCTCAAAATGATGTGCCCCAGGATTGTAAGCAAAAGATTCCCAAAGGACAGTATGATCGATCTACATGGAAAAGCCATCAGTTTTCATTCCCAGTCTGTTCTCCCTGATCGGTCACTGACCCTTGGGAAACAGTAGTTCGCTCAGGTGCCTGCATCTGGTAGGTTCCTTCTCCCTCAGAGCATTAAATCCTTAGTCTCTGACACTTCTTTCCCACTGGAGAGGGTGGGCACCTTTCTCTTTCTCCAGCTGCTATTCCCCCAGCACCTCTCAGTCCTGCTCACCTGGGCAATCTGTGTCAGGATTCTGGAGAGAATTTAATGGGTAACTTTCTCAAACTTTTGTTATTAAGAGGTTTATAATGGTCAAACCTGATTGCAAAAAGGAAAACACTTCCTCTCGAGCCCTGAAAGTGTGACTAGTGTTCTCTATTAGCTGTCTGGGCTATTGTGTCCTCAGTCTCAAACACGTAAGGTGATTCGTCTGTTTGCTAGACCGCCTCTGCATGCTTCCTGGGCAAGCTCCAGTCCCTGGCAGTTCACGATCAGAAATTAAGGAGACCAGCCTGTGTCCAGCCTGCTAGTAACCTGCAAAGACTCTGCAAACTAAAGCCAAGAAACCTGTGAAGGAAAAGAAAGCCTACCCTTTCCTTAAAGAGTGGGGGTCCCTCACGATCTATCCTCAGCCCCTTCATTCCTTTTTCCTCAACTCCCCTCTCCTTCCTTTGCACATGTTTTATGAACCATATTTATATCTGAGGCGTCAAAAACTATCTGTAAATTTGTAGATATCTGGTTGAAAGTTGGTCTCCACTCTCTCCACATTGTCCAAGGCAGAGGTTACTCATCTGATGAATGTTCCCCTTGCAAAAGTAGGTGGAATCATTGGGGTCCTTGGGTGGGGAGATTGAATCAGATCCCACAGGTCAAGGGTTTAGTCCCATGAGACTGCTCCCCACATCAGATGCCGACCCCAAGTCCAGGTTGTCACCTGTGCTCTGACCACTTGGTTTCCATGACCTCTTCCCTCTTTGGGTTTGAATAATTTGCTAGAGCAGCTCACAGAACTCAGGGAAATACTTATTTAGCTTTCTCAGCTAATTAAAGGACATGATAAAGGACAGATGAAGAGCTAGACAAAGAGATACGTAGGGCAAGGTCTGGGAGGGTCTTGAGCACAGAGGCTTCTCTCCGCATGGAGATGGGTGCGTCACCCTCCCCATGTGGATGTGATCATCCCCTCAAAGATCTCCAAACCCCCTACCTTTGGAATTTTATGGAGGCTGCCCCACGGGATAGGCGTTTCCAGCCCCTCTTTCCCTCCCTGGAGAAATGGGGGTGGGGCTGAAAATTCCAAGCTTTTGATTGTGGCTTGGTCTTTCTGGTGACACCCCTACCCAGGATCCATCCAGGAGCCTACCCAGAGTCACCTCATTAGAACAAAAAATGCTCCCACTGCACATATTACTTCTGAAATTACAAGGGTTGTACGGGTTCTGTTCCAGGAACCAGGACAGAGACCAATACATATATTTTCTATTATCTCATAACTGCATATTGAAAGATGAGCTCATAGATGTGCCTCTTTCATTTGCTTCTTTCCTCTCTCAATTCAGTAACTCTTAGGTCTATATTTTCTGCATTGTCAGACCAGAGTTTTAGCTCTTACATTTATATCTATGATCCATTTTGAGTTAATTTTTGTATATGGTGTGAGGTAACTGTCCAAAATATTTTCCTTCCTTCCTTCCTTCCTTCCTTCCTTCCTTCCTTCCTTCCTTCCTTCCTTCCTTCCTTCCTTCCTTCCTTCCTTCCTTCCTCCCTCCCTCCCTCCCTCCCTCCCTTCCTCCCTTCCTCCCTTCCCCTCCCCCCCCTTCCTCTCCCTCCCTCCTTTTCTTTTCTTCTCCAAAATTGTATTGGCCATTCTGGGTTCTTCCCCCCTCCCCTCCCCCCTCCCCTCCCCTCCCCTCCCCTCCCCTCCCCTCCCCTCCCCTCCCCTCCCCTCCTCCCCTCCCCTCCCCTCCCCTCCCCTCCCCTCCCCTCCCCTCCCCTCCCCTCCTCCCCTCCCCTCCCCCTCCCCCCCTCCCCCTCCCCTCCCCTCCCCTCCCCTCCCCTCCCCTCCCCCTCCCCTCCCCTCCCCTCCCCTCCCCTCCCCTCCCCTCCCCTCCCCTCCCCTCCCCTCTCCTCTCCTCTCCTTCTCTTCTTCCCCCAAATTGTCTTGGTCATTCTGGGTTCTTTCTCTTTTCTTTTTTTTCTTTTCTTTTTTCTTTTTTTTCTTTTTTTCTTTTTTTTTTTTCTTTTCTTTTTCTTTTTTTTCTTTTCTTTCTTCTTTTATTTTCTTTTCTTTTCTTTTCTTTCTTTCTTTTCTTTTCTTTTCTTTCTTTCTCTTCTTTCCTTCTTTCTCTTCTTTCTACTCTTCTCTCTCTCTTCTCTTCTCTCCTCTTCCTCTCTCTCTCCTCTTCTCTTCTCTTCCTCTCCTCTTCTCTCTCTTCTCTCCTCTTCTCTCCTCTTCTCTTCTCTCTCTTCTCTTCTCTTCTCTCTCTCTCTTCTCTTCTTCCTCTTCCTCTCCTCTCCTCTCCTCTCCTCTCCTCTCCTCTCCTCTCCTCTCCTCTCCTCTCCTCTCCTCTCTCTCCTCTCCTCTCCTCTCCTCCCTCTCCTCCCCTCCCCCTCCCCCCCTCCCCTCCCCCTCCCCTCCCCTCCCCTCCCCCCTCCCCTCCCCTCCCTCCTCCTTTCTCCCCTCCCCTCCCCTCCCCTTTTTCTCTCTTCTCTTTTCTTCCCCCAAATTGTCTTGGCCATTCTGGGTTCTTTTGCAGTTTCATAAAAATCTTAGGATTAGATTGTCATTTGAAAAAAACCAAGCAAAAAACCTGCAATATCTCCTAGGTATGCCTGTTCTTTGTTTCCACTATTATGAATGGAATTGAGAGCAGTATGATTTAATTTAAAAATTAAAAGCATTTGGACTCAGGTCAAAAGACCTGGGGTTTGAATACTCTCCAGTTATCAATTTTTCACTCTGGATTCCTCAACCCCAAAATTATACCAATAATACTGGAATCCTCACTTGGGAGCAGCACCTAGTTTCTGATTTCATGCCAAAAAGCTTCCTTTCTCCCACCCTAATCATTGTTCCTCTTCAGGCGATCAGAATACTAATCCAAATGATCATCTTACAACTATGATTAGGCTACATTTATAGTGAGGGGTCACTATTTGTCAACAGATGACATATGTATGTGTTTCTCTCTGTTTTCCTTCTGCTTCTGTTGTTTCCATGCTCTAGTATTAGGAGCCCTAAAGTCTGACCGATATTTCTGTCAATAAGGTTTGAAGAGAAACTTGTAGTTTGGTTTTATCTTTTCCTAAAGGAAATGTGAACTAGCATGTGTTGAAGACACCAACAGAAAGGACGCAAAGGCAGGTGACAGAAGGAGAACTCCTCTGAGTGTGGCATGAGACAAGTGTGGAGACAAATCCCCGAGTGCAGAGAGTGCTTGCCTTTTTAATGAGCTAGCAGGTGATGGATGCCTCTCTGGAGGATCCTGTGTGCGAGCTCTGAAGGACAGAAGCTCTATTAAGTTCCTAGTGAGTGGGGTTAGACTCTCAGTGAGTTGGGGTTATAGATTTTTGGCTTGTACCTTCCTATTAATATTCATTAGATTTGGATATTATCAAATCAATAGTGGTTTATTTTTAAACTCCTAAATTTTTTACATGCACTTTTATGTTAACTATTAAGATTTTTTTGTCTTTTTCTATTTTCTTCCTTTTCAGATTTTTCCTTTTCTTTGTACTAAGTTGTCATAATGGGTTATCTGAAGAACCATTTTCTAAACATTAAACATTATATATGATAACTACTGAATAAAATATAAATCTCAAGTAAAATAAAAGTTTGGAAAGAGATCAGTGAAGCCAGAGACTGACAGTGGAGGCTGATTACAAAGGGGCTGAATCTAAGGGAGGTGATAGAGCTGCTCTGTATCTTGATTATGGTGGTGGTTACCCAAATGTACGCATTTGTCAGAACTCATAGAACTGTACACTTCAATACACTTAAAACGTGTGAATTTCAAAGTTTGTAAATTGCAATTCACTAAGATAGATGAGGGATGGGAAGTTCCAATCTGAAAACAAATTAAAATAGTTACACTGAGTTCCACAGGAATGGGAGTGGTGGGGGTATAAGTTCTTACTCTTTAGAGACAGCATGTTGTTTTGGCCACAAATATAGTCCTTAGAGCCAGGGGGACTGAGTTCGCCCTGTAAGCTGCAGAATTCTCTGTTGCCTCAGTTTCCTGATCTGTGAAATGAGTTAACAACAACAACAACAACAACAAAACAGAAGTGAGCACTGAAAATTGAAGGCTTTGCAATTGGAGAAAGTGTCTGATGTCTTTTCCCCCAGCCTCACTCTCGGTGAGATCACCCTTGTCTCTGCTGAAAAATAGTCTTCATCACGAACACCCCCCATGTAACTCTGCCCAACCTGCCATGCCAGGCAGCCACTGCTGAGTAAACGCTCTGGAATAAACCTTAGAGAGAGAATAAATCACCTCTCATGCCATACTCCCTCCAGGTGAGGACTGAGGTCATTGCAAGAGGCATGACAAATAGTCCACATAATGTACCAAACTAATAGGTTCTATAAGGGAAACGAAATGGAAAATTTTTCTTGAGTACTAGGCACCTCTGGCTGAAGAGATAGTAGGGCCAGTGTTATTATAGATGTAGTGGAATCAATAATACCTTTTCATTCATTTCTTTCTCATTTCACAAAAATGCCTATTTTAACCAGCAGAGAGGTAAGGAGATATTAGATATTGTCAAGGGCAATTTTTCATTCTCACATGGATTATATTCTGGGACATTGCTCTTCTAAATAGCTCCATTTCTGTTTTTTTTCTTCATTTTTTTCTCTCAGAAATGTATTCAATTTTCTTCCAGCAGCATGAATTCATCTGGAAAGCTATGGCAATCAATTAAGTAAATGGGAAAATAGAATGCTTTTAATGATGATCATCAAGCTATATGGAACCCACCCTCTTAGGTCTAAAACCCACACATCTTTAAGCAATATATTAATTAAGCTTTGGGTAATACTTACAATTAGAATCAAGCTTTTATGATTTTTAAAAATCACTCTGAGAGAGAAAAAGGAAATGTTTGAAAAATAATATGCAGCTGTTGGTTTTTAATGCAATTCATTATCATGACTATGTTGTCACTTCCTTGGATGCATGGAGACAATTCCAGTTTGTTTTACTGATGAGCCTCCTCATATACAATTGGAGGAATTTTGTATGTAGCACTTTTTCCAGATGTTTCCCTGTTCCTCTAAGTAAGAGGTTGGCAAACTTTTCCTGTGAAGGACCGGATAATAAATATTCTAAGCTTTGAGAAAGTTGAAGCTATATGAAAGTACTTACATAACAAATTTCCACAGTTCCTGCATTGATAGAATTAAAAATATAATAAAATTATAACTGAGTACAATTTTGGAGGGGTGGCAATAAACACCTGCTGATGAGAAGGGTAACTTCTTACTGTTGGGATAATATTTTGCTTAGTTGGGGTTCAACATTAGTGTCTCCTGTCACTAAGTCATTGCAGATGTTCATCCCGAAACCATCCTTAGATCCTGGGAAGCAGGCTAGCTGTGGCTCGGAGGGCAGTTTGCCAGACCCCGCTCTTGATCAGTGTTCTCAGCTTCAACGTGCAGCAGAATCACCTACAGGGCTTGTTGAAACAGGCTGCTGAGCCACACCCCCAAGTTTCTGTGGGCATTTCTAACTAATCCCTACCTGACACGGATGCTCCTAGTCTGAGACAATACTTTCAGAACACTGTTCTTATTGTCGGTCCTTTTAAAAGGTCACATTGAATACAAATCTATCCATTTTAAATTTTCATCGTTTACGCACATATTTCAGCCCACCTGATAGATTTTACCTTTTTGAACTCTGAGGTACAGGGGTAGTAAATCTAAAGTTAAATTTCCATTAAAAAGTAAAGAAGATCTATTTAGCTAGATCAGGATTGATAACAAAAGGGACTTTCGTCTCTTAAATAGCTAATAGTCTCTTGCTTATAGTGTCAGGCATCAGCAACACTTACTTGTCTGCTGTAAAGAATTCCTGAATAGCATCTTTCCTGTCAGCTCAAACTTTTAAAATAGTATGCAATATTCCGAAGGGTATATGTAGGTGAAACATAAGACTGACAGTTCTGCCTTAGGTTCACCATGTACTAACTCACCAAGCACATTAACAACATTATGCTCTCTGGATAGAATTTGTTGGCATGTTTAACACATAGAATTTAACACAAAAACTTTCCTGAGGCCACCAAGGGCCAAGGGAGATACCTGTTTCCTAAGCCCGGGAGTTGCCCATGGCCTACTAGACCAAATCATCTCTAAGTTGACTGTTAAGTTGCACCGGGCTCTCCAGCTGAGCTCTGAACAGGTTGAACTGCTACTTTTATTGAGGTTATGGAGTTGCTTGATGATGCCAAGGCACTGCTGATTGTAATGATCACATCTCACCAAAAAAATTCTCGCGGAAAAGAAGCAAAGTGGAAAATATGTTCTCCTTCTGTTTATTTGTCCCAATGTTTTAAAAAATCAGCTTTATGGAACCATAATCTCCCTCATGACAGATGGGCTTACACATTAGCATCGTGCTTTCAATCAACAGTTTACATTTCAAGAGGAAGGTGAAGAAACTGAATGTAAAGACATCTTCAGCATCTATTTGTCACTTTCAGTTTTATAACATTGATACAAAAAAATAGTATTCTGATTAGCAGCTTGATTGGCAACCCATGTAACCCTAAACAGTACTACAAACCTGGAGAGTGCACTTTTACAGACAATTACATTTGGCGAAATAGTATGTACAATTTTGACAAATAAATACATAAATACGATCATTCATCTATAACGATATACCTAAATGTCAATTATCATTAACAAGTGTTTCTAGTAAATTACTTCTTTCATTCACAAGGTACTTTGTTGCTTATAAAAACTATCTTCACCTTTACAGAAGAAATCACATAATCAATGCCCCCACTAAACCCACATATTAGGAAAGGTAGAAAATGAATCCCAGACGCTTTATGTAAATATTCCATTGTCTTTTGACAGAAGAGATTGGATTGAAAACCTCCTTCCTTAGCTTCTCTGTAAAGAGTTTGTTTTCCCCATATCATATCACACAAAGGGGTTTTGTTCTGAATTTAATCCAAATAAAAAATGATCTTCATTTTTTATTCTAGTTATTTAAAAATACAATATTATATATTGAAAACTGGCATTTGCACCAATAAAAGAAGACAGAAAGCCACACAAACTAGCCACCAAAGGTAAAACTTTTTCCCCAAAAATAAATTTAAGAAAGAAAATGCAAGCATACAGACACTAATTATTAATACTTTTTGTTACCCAACGCAAAATGAACAAAACATGTAGAGGGATAGTCAGAAGGCTTTCGTAAAAACTGTCTGAACGACTCCTAGTACAATACTGTCCAAAGTATTATTTTATACCAGAGAAATGATAGTTAAGTTTTTAAAAATGGCATCACAAATCATTGAAACTATAATTTGGCCAGTGTCATAAAATTAACAAAGGTAGAAAATTAGAGCATTTTCTGATCACTTGACTTAAACATAGTTTTGAACATTCAAAAAAACAAAGGGCAAACATGCTTTAGGCTATTGGAACTGGACAAATGGCCTTGCCTCACCAAGCTCCATGCAGAAGGAAGTGTACCCAGCAAGCACATTCTAGCTGTACGTAAAGATGGGGAGAAGAAAAACCGGCCTTTAAAATATATACATATGGGCTTCGATGAATATTTACATGTTTGTCACATGGGCACTACCTAGCATAAAAAAGTTAGGAAATAGTTCTTTAAGACATGTGATTCTCTGATTTTTGCTCCTTTTAAAGATTAGGGCTCTATTCATAATGTACACACACAGACACACAGACAGACACACAGACACACACCCCAATTCACAGATGTACATATATGATGTTTATAATGCGTAATTCCTTGACACCAATGGTGACTTGACTCGGCATAAGGTAAATGCAAGACAGTGTATGAGACAGAGGCTTGACTCGGCCACGCGACTGAAAGGCGAACCAAGTACAAAGTCGTGAGACCTCTGCAGTGATTGAAACTCACAGCGGTTAAAGGTTGGGGTCGGAGGGTGGCTCGCCTGTGCTAACCCATCTCTCCCCAGTTCTTACAGTTCTGTTGACTGTAAGGGGAAAGATGTGCTAAGGGACTGGGAGGCCTGTCTCGTACTGGGTTGTTCTAGCGGGGGATGAGATATCCAGTGTTTTCAGGAAATAGGCCATGTTTCCATTTATTCGTTTTGTATACCTGTTTGCTATCAACTTCTCGGGGGGCTTCCAAAGTCAGGTTAAAAAAAAAGGCATACTCCCTCAGTTGGGGGCCTTTCTCTGAATGAAAACAGTTTTCTAGTGAATGGTAGAAGATATGGAATGTGCGGGTTTGCTGAGAGCCTATTCTGATAGAAGAGGAAGAGCTCCACTGATCCTCCAAGCTCTTACTGAGAATTCAGATCAAGTGTTTCCTGAGATCTAAGTTGATGTGATACATTTTGCAAAGCATGTGCTTCAATTATTCTACTATGCCCATGGCCAGAGGCTCCTCCCCAAAGAAAGCCAGCTGCCTTCACTTTCAGCACCCTGGGAGATCAGGGCGATGCGCTGAAATACTAACTTATTCATTGAAACTGGAAGAAATGACAGTGACATTGAAGCTTCCCCAAACACCTAACATTTCCAAGGAAAAGTCAACGTCTTAGAAGAATCGGGTGCACTAATAGTTCATATTTGATCTTTAGTTTGGCAGATTTCATATTAACATGATGTGACTACTACTTTTGACCATCGTTGTAATTATGTAACTATTTTAGCATTTAGCATAATGCATGATACATTGCATTTCGTAGCACCTTTTAAACCAAGGATCTCAAAATACTTAGCAAATGCGATTTGCTCTCACAGCACCTGTGAGGTAGGTGTTTTTTCCAGCCATTTTATAAATGAGTGTATTTGAAGCACAGTAAGGTAAAGATGCCTGCTCACATGACCCAACAAGTATTACGGCATCAGCAGAACCTGAACCCAAGCTTCCCCTTCTTTTTCCCATGAACCTTAATCACAGAGACTTCTGAACACCTCCTACCAGCACGGCTGCTAGAGGTACTTGGGTGTTTCGGGTATTAGAGAGTGTCACATCTCTCAACTGTAGGGCGAACTCATTCAATAGCATTGGTATCTGTTAAAAGATTTTCTCATGTACTTTGCAAATGTGTGGGAGGGGCATCTTATACTATTGCTAAGCTTATGTTAATTATAATGCATATATAAATTTGTATTTTCTCCGTGTGATTTATTGTTCTGGCCTCCCACCAGCTTATTTCTACACATGTGCCTGCCTGAGACAGAAACTGTAAAATGCACTTAGCGACATGGTATGGAGAGGAGCAGAAAAGATGACATTTGGCAAAGTCTCCTTGGAGGCACCGGGTAATGTTTGTTTAATGCACAAGCAGAATCCTTTTCCAAACATGCAAAGTATCTCACTCTTAAGTTTAAATTTCCATTTTTTAAAACTGCATCCTCCCTGCCTGTGCTAAGTTCATTTCTTGTTGGTACCACAAATACTGTACACACGATGTGGCAATATATGTAAAAATTCAATGTAATAGCACACGCAGTATTAATCATCACATCCAGTGTGTTTTCCTGACTGTGTAGTATTTCTCAATTGTTTTTGAAAAAGAGTTGCTTATTTATTTACTTCTGCAGAGATGCTATGAAGACATTACTATGAGTTTCAGTTTCCCAGAACCAGATTTGTATCTCAGATGTACAGTATGTAAATCATAGAAGTTGTTAGGAAGCTGCTTTTTGAGATAAATGCAAGGCCTTCGGACCTGAGAATAAAATCTGGCCCTTCTCACTTATGCATTGTCTCTATGATCAAAGCCTAACACGTGTAAATTGGCAATCCAAGAAAGGAACTTGGAGTGGGAAGAAAAAGCTTTTTACAAAACCCCTTCACCAGTTCATGTCTCCTGGTGACACCTGTAAAATACCAACACCCTAAACCCCATTTCTTAAAAAAGAAAAGAAATGTATTTACATTGGTAAAAATCCTAACATCTGAGATGTTTCTTGCTTGACATGTCATTCCAGATTCTGTGCATCTCTTCTGGAGAGATCTGATGCACAGTGATAACCCGGCGGTACCTACACAAACTGTAGGCCATTTTCCAGTGATTGAAGCCACTGTTCTGGAAAGGATGTATGCCCAGCTTGCGGAGACACAGTCCTACATATACATCTTCAAGGTGGAGCAGCCTGGTGTGGAGTGAGGTCTTGTAAATGAGCTCAGCCACATCGGCTGAGAAGATATAGCCAGTCCCCGAACAGAACGGTGGGTAGTTACTGTCGGGGTACAAATCCCTGGGCATATACCACTTACTGCGGACGTCCCGGATGGGCCCTCCATTGATGACATAGCCAGTAAAATACCTTCTTCGTGGCTTGGTGGAGGGTTTTAGTAGTTTATAAATAAGGTTGTCCATGTTTACAAAAATGTCACTGTCTGTTTTCATGACATACTTGGCTTTCGAACAAAAAGTGGCCACCCATCTCATCCCCATTAAAGTTTTGAGGGTAAGGTTATGGTAGGAGTCAATGAAGTCCTCCACGATAATGTCGTGGAAGATTTGGCTCTCTTGCTCCACCATCTGATTCAGAACAGGGTCGGTGTTCTTGCCCAGGAGAAACAGAGTGGCTATCTTGATCCCCTTGAAGTTGTTTTCATCTCCCCATGTCTCTCGGATGGCCTGGCGGGCGTCGAATTCTTTGTGGGTGGTGCTGATGAGGATAACAAGGAAAGGAATGTTTTTCTCACATTTGTTGGGCTCATTTATAAGAAATTCGAAAGAATGTGGGTTTATAGGTCGAGTTCTTATGTTGCCAAATGTGAAGTTTTTCCTGGCAACTGTTAGGTGGCTGAATGGCTTGGAGCCAGTGTAGGAAGAAGTAGGACGAGTTACGCTCAAGTACCAGAGGGCGCTGGCCCAGCACACAACTGTCAAAACATACAAACAGGAGACTTTTGAAGCCATGGTCTTGAGAGCACGTCTATTCCAAATACTGAAGAATATGCCTTCTTGGCATTAGTTTCTTGTCATCTTGCAAGGGCAGCATATTATTAATTAATCTTCAAGTTGGATGGAGAAGTGTGAGCGTAGGATTGTCCATGGGTCTCAGTGGCAGTCTGGTATCTCTCCATTCATTTTATTTGCTTCCACACCCGATGGGAGGTTCCATGCCTCATAGATCTTCCTCTTAACTCTGCAAAATCAATAAAGTAAAGTTGCTCAGATTTATGTAGTTATTTCATATTCTCAAATAAACATAAAATGGGTATAAAAATTGCCCATGATGACTAAAATAAACATAATCATTCATTTCCATCAGTACTGAAAACTTCTTGACACAACCAGCCTCCCTTTTCTTCCCTTGATAGAAGTGGTTTGTGGAGAATTATACCCAATAACAAGTGTACAGATTGTGAACTCTAGATGAATATGAGGTACACTGAACATTAGTAACTAAAACAAGTTTCCCTCTCTTCACAAGGGTTCTTCTTTGCAGTTAAACGCTTTCTGACACTAACATCTTCTTTCAAGCAGGGGACTCTCACACAGCCTCATACCTCTTCCATTTTTCCAGCTCTGAGTTTTTGTTTGCTTGACTCTGATGAAGAAATCAGTTCTCAACAACTCTTTGCTTTCTCTAGCCCCATATGTGAAAATGTGTCGATCGCCACTGGAAAATCTTTGCTAAAATTGTCTCCTTTGGTTCAGATTTAGAAACAATTCCCAACTTTTCCTCACTTTTTCTTGACTTTGGCTCCCACAAATGTTAGTTCCTACCCCTCAGTTTTCTGTGACGCTTCACTTGGAGAATATCCTTACTCCTCATGCTTGAAGACCATCACACAAGTGTCTTTTCAGACAGCTGGCAGCACTCACTTGGGAGTTGATCTAAATGGTATCACTTTTGTGATTTTCAACAATTCACCCTTATGTTCCCTTGATGAAGTTATATTGCCCCTTTTAATTCTTCTTTTTAAAAATATGTCTTTATTGATTTTTAGAGAGAGAGAAAGGGAGAGGGATAGAAAAATATTAATGTGAGGGCAATACATCGATTGGCTGCCTCCTGCATGCCCCCTACTGGGGATTGAGCCCACAACCTGGGCATGTGCTCTGACTGGGAATCAAACCAGTGACCTCTTGGTTCATGGGTCGATGCTCAACCACTGAGCAACACCAGCTGGGCTTAATTCTTTTTATTTAGTTATACTTCATGCAAACATATCAGGAATATAATAGGAGAGACAATTGAGCTTGGGGGCCACAAGTTCACTGAAGATGTGACACAGTCCTTTAATTGGTGTTCAAATAAAAAAGTTGTCCTTTGGAACTCAAATTCTTTCTAGAACTTCAGCTGCTATCATGCCAGTTAAAAATATGTGCCAAGTTACAAAGTCCATTCATGTAAAAATTTGTCTCTTTCTTCCTAGCTGGAGCAAAATGTGGTAGTCCTGGACGACAGAGATAGCAGACAATGGAGATCAATTTCAACAAAGTCTGCTTCAAAGAAGACTATGAGCTTAAATGTACAGACTGTGTTGAAAAAATTTAACTGGGATTACAGACTGCAAGTCATGCTTCTGAGCACAATAGTCATAATGAAATGAAAAGACACGATGGGCAACAGCAAAGATGATACACGCCTCTGTCTAAGCCAAGAGCTGACTGACTATATGATCTATATGAGGCCAGCAATAAACAGTGTGGTCACCGTTCTAACTAAATGAATATTAGAATGGCTTTAAGCAGCATGACTCTAGGCATAGTCAGGCCTTCTCACATTGGGATATATAGACATCACCTCCATTTGAATTCCAATGGGATTGAGTCTCAAGAGGATACTAGAAACCAAACTTTCTCCACCATTTTCCTAGTCTACTTAGCTGATTGTTGTTAGCCTATCTTTATCCTCAGACAGCCCTTGTTGCCTTTCATACTTTCCTACTAAATTGTGAGCCACCTATTACTTAGCTGTTAAGGGACCCAAAGAGTCTCATCTGGAAGAGGTTCTTATTAAGTTCTCTACTGGAACCACTAACCAGGCTGTTGATGGGGGATTAATGGTGTATGAGAAGTACTGGAAAAACAGGAATAGAACCCAGACTCTTCCTCAAGGAACTCATAGTCTATGAGGAGAGACTTCAAATAAATGGCTTAAAAAGTGGGATAACAATTTCTGTCACAAGGCTATTGGAGTACACAGAGGTGGTCTGGTGGACAGGAGGTGAGAGAACCAGGCACTGTCCTGCAGACTGTGCACAGTACAGCTCCACAGGGTGACATTCTCATAGACTGCAATGGGAATCCCACTCCTCCATCCCGCCCTGGAGTCAAATGATGAGTTAGCCCTGGGGAGGATGCCATGGAAAAACTTCAGCAAAGTTATCTGAGCTGAATCTTCAAGGACAACTAGGGATTACCTGGGCGAGAACTGGGCATTCTAGGTAAAGGGAACAATATATTCTAAGGCATAAAATGAGAGAGGTATGTGCCAGGAGTGCAAATAGTGGAGTGAGAAAGGAGGACAGGGTGATGGGGAGGAAGATGGGAGTGGTGAGCTTTGGAGCGAGAGAAGCAGGGTCAGATGGGGAGGGGCACTCAGAAATTGTTCTGAGCTGAGTAGCTGCTTACCCATCTTTGCAATCGAAAGGGGGCAGAGGAGGGTTTTACTTTCCCCAAATCCTACCCACTGAATTCAATAGCAATTCATTCTTCCACATTAAAGATTTCTTTCCCAAAGTTCTATGCCCCAGATGGGTAAGTGACAATTTGTTTTATCCGCTACCTTTCTGTGTGATTTTCTGGGGAAAGGGGCTCCATAAACACAGGTAGCGGGAGATTTAGAAAGAGCTAAAAGAGGGAGAAATAGGAGATAGGTGAGATCATGAACAAGTTTATGTATTTATAAACACTTTTCATGGAACAGTGAGCAATTTTCCCCAGACAGCTAGCAGACATGATGCTTCATGCCATTGTTATTGCAGGCCTCACTTTAAACTGTGGATGCACACCAGGCACTGCGCTGTGTTCTATGCCATACATTTTATAGAGCTTCATTCCCTACAGTGTTACGAGAGGCATTGTCTCCATTTTACAGATGACAGAATGTAAACTCAAAGATATGAAGTAGCTTGCCCCAAATCACACAGATAGTGAGTGAGTAGCTAGAGGTGATTTCAAGCTTCCTATGGCCTGTTAGGACAACAGGCAAAATCTTGGATGGGAAAGCTCAGGGTGGCAGGAAGCATCTCCGGCTGCTAGTCTCCCGGGGATCCATATGTTCATTTTCATAGACGCGTGCTCAGTTCTTGGATATTTTTCTAGTTCATTTTGGTTTGCTACACAGCACACTATAGCAATTCTGTGGGGATTCTTAATCATGAAAAAATGATGATTTGCAAAGGGCACTTTAAATCTTAAAGATGCTGGGGGTGGAGAGCTGCAACTGTTGAAGGGGTTCAGAAACACTCTGCAGTTCACTTTCTCTGAACTGAAACACACACACACATATACACACACATGCATATGCATACGTGCACGCACACACACACACGCTGAAATAATCTATTGACTTTATTTTTCAAACATGAGAACAAAAGTAGGCACAGTACTCTATCTTGGTCACTAGCAAATGCAAGTTATCACCTATAAAAACAGGGGACTTCAAATGGGACAAGGAACTAGCCTAGAACTGAAGAGCTGCCAAAAATAATGATGAAAGGGTGCTAAAAAGGTCCCTTTTGCTTACAACAAAACAGATTTTTCAGGTGCCCAAATACAAACATATGCCTCTTGACCAGAACCAGTAATATAAGACTGTGTAGTGGCACAGTGCATTTAACTCTAAGGAGTAACTGCATATCTATTGGATTAAGTAGTTGGTAATGGGCCATATGTTCCTGTTTTACTCTGTAGTAATCCTAACTTGCTATGTGGCTTTCTGTGCATCAGTAGCCTTAAGAATAAAATAAGGGCAAAAATAATATCTGCTTAATCTGCAAGTACATTATAGGCATTAATGGCCATTGCTAATCGTTTGAGTTTCTGGGGAAAAGCTGCTGTACAGGCAGATAGTATTATGATACAAAGAGCAGGATCTAACGGGATGAGGGGATTATGTCAGGTCATCGGGTCCTGATTTGGGATCCTGAGCACATATACCAATCAATTCTCCTAAATACATAGGATTGGTATCGGTTTCTTGGTTTGTCCATCTAACATTAGTGAATACACTATACAGATATTCCTGATAGAGAATTCTGTTTTCTATCTGGAAAACTCAAAAACAAAGGTCCACTGAAAAGCCAAAGTCCACTGAAAAGTTCTGGGGAAGGAGCTGAGTGTCACAAAGCTCAATCCTCTGGGGGATTCTTTCAATTTTACAAGATTTAAAATCTTGTTTAACCGACATGTTAACGTATCAGTAAAATAGCAAGTTGCAGGTACAACGTTTGTCATTCCTTTTAGCAGCCCTTCCACAACCACAGACACTTATGACACATTAACTTGTCATCTGTTAAATACAAATCCCTGCAAACAGAAACATTCACTAGAACACTTGAAAGATTGTTCCCCCAGGGGCCTTGCTGTATCTCAGATTACCGCATTTGCAGAACTCCCTAGGAACTACCCACCTCCACCTTTCAGGAAGTTAATGGGGCAGAATTTTCAATTTAAGGAGCACATGTTTCTCCTAGAAATTGCATGGTGGATAGACTGTTCTTTTGAGTAATTTGTTTTTTTTTAAGCCCCTAAATTTGCTAAAGTTCTTCTGTTGTATGGCCAGAAGTAAGTCCTGGAAGCAGGTGGGTACTGTCTCTTGGGTGGCCTGTGCCTAGTTTGGGGTGCCAAGTTCTTGTCTTTCCCTATTAGGGTTCAGACAGGTACAAATCTACACTGATTTCCTATGCCTCGATTACCACTTAGTTGGCTCCGCAGATGTCCCATCTTCCCTATTCTCATGGGCAAGGCCACAGGGCCCCACCAAGTGGCCTGCTTGCACTCTCTGGTGTCTCAAAAAACATAGTATCTCCAGGTTCAGATTGCCCTGGATTTTCAAATCTACTTCATTTGTTCATCAAAGATGTGCTGAACACCGGTTAGATGCTAGGCACTGTTCTGCATGCTGCAATACAGGCGGGGAGCTTACTTTCTAGGCGAGGGAGGCAGAAAATAAAACACCTGGTAAATAAATGCAAAAATAATTTCAGGTGGCAATAAGTGCTGTGATTCAAATAAAGTGAGGTTAATAGGTAGAGACTGGACAGAGGGTGGGGGGACTACTTTATATAAATTGGTCACTCTCTGTGGAGGTGACATTTGAGCTGAGAACAGAATGCATTGGGAACTCCGGTTCAGTCTTTGAGTCTTTAACTAAGGTTTTGTTTGCTTGGCTCTTTGGAATTAATGCTTCATTAGGAAAATCTTTTGGGTTTTGACCTCTGCCCCTCCCTGGTCTTCTGGATCTTTTTGGCTCCCTGTTTTCTAGCTGTGGCCACTCCTGCAGATGCCATAGGCTTCTGGAGATGTCAATTCTGCACTATATGAGTTTTCCAGGGCTGCTGCAGCAAAGTACCACACACTGGGTGGCTTAAACAACACAGGCGTGTTATCCAACAGTTCTCAGGGCTAGAAGTCAAAGACGATGTTGGCAGGGTTGGTTTCTTCTGAGGGCTGGAAGGATCTATTCCATGTTTCTCCCCTGGCTTCTGGTGGGTTTCCGGGAATCCCTTGCACATCTGGCTCATAGACGCATCACTCAGATCTCAGGCTTCATCTTTACTTGGCATCATTCTCCCTGTGTGTCCATGTCCAATTTCCCCTTTTAATAAGGATACCAGTCATATTAGATTAGGGCCCAACCCTAAAGACCTCATTTTAACTTGCTTACCACTGGAAGGATCCTGTTTCCAAGTAAGATCACATTCTGAATTACTGGAAGTTAGGATTTAAATATGTCCTTTGGTGGGACAATTCCATCCAAAACACCTATTTTCCTGGGTAACAACAAAATAAAATATTTTGCTTTACAAGACCTCATATTTTATTTTCTTGATTTGAGCAGGTACATTCTTGGGTTTTGTAAGCCAACTTTTAAAGGGTGAAAAATCTGTAACTAGCATTCAAAGAAGAATGAAAGATGAGCGTGAAAAGGGACACCACTTTTGATTTACTGTTATATTTTTAAAGGCTAGTTCCGATTATTTTTTAAGATCACGTGAAGATGATGGCATAGTTTTAAGCAATCGTTTGCTCCTGCCATTTTATCTTTCCTCTAAAAAACACTAATTAGTTGAGAAAGATAAGCCAGGACTGTGGCACATTCTCCAAAAGGATGGGTCCAACAGTTCCTGCGAGACCAGCTAATGCCTGGGGAATAAAACGAGTGCTCCTGGCACCTCTGCAGATGCGAAACACCACCAGCACTTCTATTATTCAGAGCCAGTTCTGAATATTCAGAGACCACACGACATTACAAACATGGTTTAACATTAAAATCCACATTGTAACTTTAAAACATGGTACCGAAAGAGAAGCCAGGTGGAAAAGAAACCCCATAATATTAACCAGTTGAAAGAGAAAAAAGAAAACAGAAATTCAGAAAAAAGAAAGAAAGAAAGAGGGAGAGAAAGGAGCTAACTACTAGTCCTTATGAAATGCTCTTGAAATGGATGAGAAGCTGGCTGGACAGTATATTAATAACATAATATTAAGCCGGGTAAAAAAAGAGATTCTTTCTGAAAAATGCTTTGATCTCAAATGACTTCCAGAGCTGGTGTATGAGTGAAATAAAAGTACAAAATAAAAAAAAAAACTTCATTCTATGGGGAACTACAGGAACTCAGATAGCAACAGAACTAATTGATAAACAAGCCCCAAAGGCCAGAAATTCTACTTGGCTGCATTAATTTGGCGAGTGATTATCTTGATGCCCAACTCTCTCCCTTCCTCTGGCTCTTGTAATTATTCTCTAAATAAGCACAAGAAAGGAAGAAATAAAGCACTATTAGCCCTAGATAATGGTCCTTGAAGGAAGAATTTCGTAAACCATTATGCTATACAGCTTGCTAAATTGTTATTTCTCCCTATCACAGAGGGCTGGCTTCTCTCCTAGCCTTTCTTTGAAGTAAGACTCCTTAGCTGTGGGAAGCACCGTACCCACAGAAGTCAAAATCCCTGAACACTCATACAAATAAGTGTTCCGACTCCTCTGCCTTCGAAAGACAAAGAGCTAACTTGTTCCTTTTAAAATTTTAATTATGAAACCTTTCAAAGAGACCCCATAATTGAACTTGCCCCACAGATCATTTGCAATGAGGAACTGGCAGAAAGCAAAAGGTGATATTCATCATGACTTGGCAGTTGAAATCATTTCTCTCCTAAATCTGGAAGAAATTGTTTGAACCTTTCTCCTTTTAGTTCGATACACCTTGACCTTTATTGAAACGGTTTTATAAATCCCTGTATTCAGAAGAATGGGGCCGGACTGAAAGAGAGGGGGTCCGGATGAGGGTGTCTTTGTTTGGGTTTCGGGCCCTTGCTATTCTGATTCACGGCAGAAAAAGTGCACTTCAAATTAGAAGGGAAGGTTATAAGCTTTCTTCAAATCAATGTGTTGCCCTAGTTCTAGACAGGATTCAGATAATTTTAAAACATCACTACCATCCTCTCAGGGGAAAGTGAAAATGAGGAGATCTTATTATTTTACATAAATGCTTGGCTTCTTTTGCAGTGATGGGTATTGTATCTCGACTGCCTTATATGAGGCACATTTTTCAAGATGGGCAGAGTAATCACTTACTTAATCATAGGGAGCTGGCAGTAGGGCTTCTCCACTGGAAAAGGAAATGCCAGAATTTTTTATTACAGCTGTGGGAGAAGATGAGAGGAAAGACATTCTACTAATGTAATCGGCAGCTGGGAGAATTTAAAAATGATGAGCTATGTGATACCAAAACCAGTATTCATTTGGCTCATTATTTGGGGGTGGGGGGCAGCTGATATAAACAGATATTTTTAGAAACCACAGAGATGTTAGTGTATCTGCTATCTGAAATTCATGAAGTCTAAGGTGGTATTTCCTAGTCAGCTCATCACAGAGAGGCAACTCTACTGTAGGTCACGTTTAAAAGAATATTAGCACCATGCAGCAACTGATGATAATATATGGAAGATAATTTACAATTTTTATTTTCCTTTTCTAACTCAAACACTTCTTTACACAATTTCAATTTATTGGAATACAAACGAGCCAAAAATAATTTTATGTAGATGCTGTCAATGAAAATTATTCTGCAGGCAGTCATTCTTATGGCACTGGGTTTTCGCCTCCTTGGGTAAACTTATTCCTAGGTATTTTAATATTTTAGATGCAATTATAAATGGGATTTAAATTTTTTTTCCTTTCCGAGAGTTCATTATTAGTATATAGAAATGCAACAGATATTTTTGCATATTGACATTGTATCCTGCAACTTTACTGAGTTTGTTTGTTTGCTTTACATATTTAGGTGCTTCTATGTTGGTGCATAATTACTTACAAATGCTGTATCTTCTTGCTGGATCGATCCCTTTATCATTACGTAATGCTCTTCTTTGTCACCTATTATAGTCTTTGTTTTAAAGCCTATTTGTCTGATACATTATAGCTGCTCCAACTTTCTTTGGTTTCCACTTGCATGGATATCTTTTTCCATCCCTTCACTTTCAGTCTGTGTGGGTACTTACATCCAAAGTGAGTCTCTTCTAAGCAGCATATAGATGGGTCTTTTTCCATGATATGTTCATTTTACTTATAATATTACACATGTCATCATACCTGTGCCTACTCTTGAGTCTGTAGACATGCCGACAACTTATTATTCTCTGTATTTTTATTTTGGTATTGAAAAATAAGCACTATGCTTTTGTTTTAACTTATTCATTCATTGTATCTGACAGTCCCACAATTAAAATTCATAAATGTCATATTAAATATATAGGGTGTCCCCCCAAAATGTATATACACACTTTGAATAATTATAAAGGCAGTGTTTATTAAAATACATTTCATTTTCAAAATTGAGCTATCAGCTGTTAGAGTATGTACACATTTTTTTGGGACACACTGTATAAACTAAAATACACATTCCCTATGTTTAAGGAGCTTATAACTGTATTAACTTTAATCCACATGGGAAGAATTAAGGAATAATTAGAGGTTACACTACTATAACTGAAATAGTTAATTCTTAATGGGGATGACTGGGCTAGATTCACGGAAAAGACAAAATTTGACTTTGATTCCAAATATAAAAGAATGGATACAGAAATCTCAATAGCAAAAAAATGAATTGTGGGGAGAGATATTCAGTGGTGAGATGAAAGCATCTGCAAAGAAACAAAGGTGTTACTTGAGTTATTTGGAGTCCTATAGGAAACTGCAGTTTGGCAGAGCATTGGATTCATCGCGGAGCACAGGTGGCAATGAGAAGGCAGAGGGAGTCACTGCTCATGAGTGTATTTGTCTTCCCCACGCCTTCATCCGTTCTTCATCCGCAATATACTTTCCTAACTTTACTTTCATATTTGCAATTTAGGTTGATTGTTTCCTTATGTCATATGGAAAGATCCTTCAATCAATAGGCTAGTGTCCTCAACTGCTTTTAACTGTGTCTCTTTGATGAACTAGAACCTCTGTAAAGGGAAATATTTTACCTGGCTTTATTACAATTTTATTAGTTTCATTGCTATGCCTATCTTTAGCACTCAGCCCAAGCATAATAGCATATTGTAAGGAATATTGCCGTTGATGCAAAAATAATTGCTGAATAAGTGTCCCATCCAGTAGTAGCATCTACAAGAGCCCTTTGCGGAGATGTCATAGAGAAGCGGACCCCGTTCTAGAGCAAGTACTTTCGTGATGTGCTAGGAAGACACACTGAAAGGTGTTTTGTAATTCTAGTGTCTGATATCTTCTTCCATGCCTGGCCCTTTTCACTACACCATTCAAAGAGAATTTCTGATTTAATTCCTGGATTCATGACTTTGTTATAATGTTTCTAAAAGAGAAATTCAGGAAACGTATTGTAGAATCTGAACTTTTTCTGGGGTGAATATTTTCCAAAGTTTTTCATAAGTTGTCAACTATCAAAACCTGGAATTATTCTTTCCAAAATGTCTTTCTGAACTGATTTTTAAATAAATTATCGGGCTTGTTGTTGTGGTGGGTCATTTGTGATTATATCCACCTTGTCCAGTTGCAGCAGTAACGTGTAAATTGGATCTCCAAGGAGTTGATAAACTGGTGCAAATAGTGTTTTTCACCTTGGGTCACCATAGCCACAGTTGTTATTTGCAACAACTACTGTGCTGTGTTCTTCTATGGAATCCCCTAACAAGATGCTTCACCTCATGTCACATCCAAGCTACTGATAAGAGTATCTACATTGAAAGGTTTGGAACCAATACAACTTCACTGCCAAAACTGTCCTTCCAGAAAGTTATCTTCAGAACTATTTTAGGTTGGTTTTAATATGCCTGGAAATTCTTTAGAGACCATATGTTGCCATACTCAAGAGGATAATTTATAATTAGAGGTAATAGGAATGAGATGAAAAATAACCCTCTAATAACTAGAAAGTTCTCAAGGCATGAAGCACAACAGCAACATGGGTTCTGTGGTTCCCTGGGCATGTGTCAGTCCCAGAAGAGAGAAGTGTAGATGCTTCTGGGTCCCTGGGGAGCTCTAGTGCAAATGTCAGAATCAGGACTATTATTTATTTTTCACTTGGGTTACAGAGTTAAGCAAATAATTAAATGTCCAATGGGAGTAATGTACTTGTGTGGTCTGAAAGACAGTTTTTCATAGTGCTGCCTTATAGGTGGAGTATCTTTGCATATCCTTATTTCTTGGGGTGTGGGGTGTGAATGGGTGGAAACACTGGGTTAGCCAAAGTTCTTAAGATTTGTTTACTGCAGGACTGCTCAGAGCCTTCTGTAAACCATGTTATATTTCTGTTTGGAGATTCTCAAAGGGATTTTGTTATTAGTAGGTGCTTCTTAGGAACACAGTTTGGGGTGCCATTCTCCAGTGGACAGTTAAGATGCTCTAATACTTCCCCTTTGGCATTATAAATTGTTTCTTTTTTGATATTACATTTTTTGTTTCTTAAAAAAAGTGAACTAAAATGCAGATTGAACACAGCCTTTTGGTTACTTTATGGGGTAAACATAGTCTTATTAGAGTATGTATTTTTTAAAAACTCTTGTAAGCCTAGTATCTTATTACTCCCAATTTTGTTAACTTCTCTTTATTCTGACAGTGTCTTTTAAGAATTTATTAATTTTGAGAAAGCTTTTGTGTTAGTAGTACAAAAACAATGCATACTTAAGACAGAAAATTTAGAGCATCAACATAAGCAAAAGGAAGAAAATAAAAATCAAGCCAAAATAAGTACTGTTTACAAGTAGATGTAGACTTTTCATACTTGCATTTTATATACTTTAATTTATAAATACAGGATCGTGTTGTATGGGCAATTTCATGTACTTTTTTCTCACTCAGCAAGCATCATCAACACCTTTGCATGCTATCATCTACTCTCCTGCCGCTCTGTTTTCCATTACTGCCGTGTTTATTTTATGTAACCATCCTTCTGCTGTTGGATATTTAGTCTAACAGGCTTCCTTCTCTTCCCAAGTTTACTCTGTTAGCATTCTCAAAGAGTCCAGTGATGTGAATATTAGAACAGATGATAGTGTTCTTGGTTCTACAATGCCTTGTCCTAGAAACTTCACCTCTCAACTGTAGTGTCAGAAAATAAGGGTACCAACAATGATCTGCTGCCTGAAGT
This sequence comes from Miniopterus natalensis, assembly GCF_054644295.1. Classification (NCBI taxonomy): domain Eukaryota; kingdom Metazoa; phylum Chordata; class Mammalia; order Chiroptera; family Miniopteridae; genus Miniopterus; species Miniopterus natalensis. The sequence continues at coordinate 44,058,014 of NC_142088.1, forward strand.
CCCTGAAATCATACTCATGGTGCTACTGATAGTCATAACTTCCCAGCCTGGCTCATCAATCTGCAACTACAACTTATTTGCGGGCCACTAATATTTCAAAGAAGCAATGCAAGCAATCAAAACCTGCAATTTATGGGTCAAATCCACAGAACGGGACTAAGCCAACCCCTTTGGCTCTTAGGATGAGAATAGTATGGGATCTGGGGGCCTTTACAATGAGACAGCTCCCTGTTTTGTGTGCAGTGTTCCAGGCTACGTGTCTCAGAGCTGGTGCAGGAATGATGCCCACATCATTTACATCATAGATAGTATTTTCAGCACTACAGGGGCAGTTATTAAGAGGCTGAAATAAATCAGCACATCCTGATAGTTGGTTTGATGAGTCAACTCCAATAAGGGTTTGAGCTGACTGTCATGTACTGAAGCTCCCTATTAGGAGAGTCGCTGTACAGGTTCTTCCAGGCATCTGGTCAGGTGTGACATGAGGGAGCCTGGTGGGCTGGACTTCCAGGGTCTAAATGGAGCTCTATCCAGATATGCTATCTTATGAGGATAAGATATTAATTGCCTTTCATCCTAGTTTTCCTAACTGTGAAGCTTGCTGAAGTAATACTTCATACAAAGGAAGTCAAATTGGACTAGAAATACCTTTGCTATCTCTATGAGTCAAATGTTTATGAAAATTTGCAGCTACAAACTTTCGTTTTTTAATTCCAGGACTTTGGATTTTGTCAGTAATTTTGAAAGGCCTTTGTTGAAAGAACTGTACCAGGAAGCAGTATTGTGAGGTGTCAGACAACCTGAGTTCAAATTCTGCCACTTACTAGATGAGGAAATGTCCTCAGCTGGGAGACAGACAAAGTGTGCCTTCTTCAGATTCATGAAAAGGAAATGAAAGGTAAGTTAAGAACGCAGTCTTGCTTTCATTCATGATTAATAAATACTATTATTATCACTTTTAATATTTAAAGAAAACTATAACTACATTGAAGTATTCTAATACAATTTATTATCACTAAGGATGCTATTCTTGTCTCTGCTACGTGCAGGCACTGTGTTAGTTCCCGGGGGTAGAATGTTGAAAAACATACTCTCTCTACGGAGTTGAAGTCTAGAGAGTAGTCTCCTTTGGTTTAATTCCATATAGTGTTGTAAGCAATTAAATGAATGACATAAAAATACGCATGAAGTGTCGTGAAGATGCACTGCTCAGTGTAGACAGAGGTGGGGGAGACTTGCTGGGGTTACAGGGCTCGGGCAGTGGAGCTTTACTTGCTGGGCATCAGAATGGGTTAGTGAAATGATGTAGTTGGGGCTTCCCTCTGGAGCTTTCAACTCAGGCTTAACTTGAAAGAACTGGAGAGACCTCAAGTGTTTGTATTTTGTTTCAACCATTGGCTTTTATTGTCTTAAAGATGTGATAAAACAAGTCCCTACTATTCTCTGTACAAAGTAACTTTTGTAATAATAGGTATTTTTATAATAGCTTAGTTCAGGGAATAAATTTTAATTAATTTGTTGTTGTTTTTTTCAGGTTCTTTAAAATTTAACACCAAACCACATACTATTCAAGTGCTTAAAAACCTGGACCAAGTTTCTGGTGTTTAATTAAGGAAAAAAAAAGGGCAAGCATATTTGAAAGGAAACACATTATGGTAAGGAAATTTACTTAAATAAACTCTCTTTCCATCCTTATTTCCTGCAGTTTACCATATATTTCCTTTTTCCTGAGATATTCTCTTTTTCAGGAAAACAGACCGCACGATGCCTTTCAAGGATGGACAAGCCGGTGTAAGCCGGTCTTTCTCCAGATTCCCACATTATGCCTTTACAAAGGATGCACACTAAGAAGACTATTATTCAGACAGGGCTGACTTTTTATAAAGAAAAATCTAGGCTCCATTTGGGTGCCATCTATTTACTAGCTTCAAGCTTAAGTTTTCTACAGTGGGCACAAGTGTTTATACAGAAAACATCTACATGCACAGTCTCCATGATGCCCCTGAGTCTGAGTAGGTCTGAAGATCCTATGACCCACAAGAATGCCACTGTCCTGACCTGATCCTCTTTATTTTTGAGTCCTGACCCGTGTTAGAGAATGTGTTTTTTTAAAATGGAGAAAAATGCACTCTTTTTGTTTAGCAAAGTTTTCTTTTCAGGTAATAATCCACTCTACAATAGGGTTTAATTATCCACTGATCCGAAAGTCCAACATTGAGCTTGTTTGTTAAGAACCCTGATTTCATCCTTACAGTTTATATTTCAATGCTGGAAGTAGTCTTCAGAGATGGTTTAAGATAATTGTCTACCCCAGGGATAAATCACAACACCTTAGATATGAATGTATCTTACGAGCTATAGAAAGAGAGTTTCCAGAATTTCCCTTGGGAATTTGTACTAGGATCTGATCATGTTCACTTACAGATGTCATTTTTCAGGTACAGATTAGCTATATTCCTATAATTTTAGCACCTATCTTCCAGTTTTCCCCTGGGGCTTGGTGGGAGTCCTACCAATTCTGTCTTATAGTACTTATGTGAGGATAGATCATGAACTTTCAGCTTTCCTTTCCCCAGATTAAGACATGTCCACTTCAATGGTGGGAGAAGAGAGGAGTTTACACCACACACAGTTCCAAAGCTGTCCAGTGTCACTTTTCAATGAGCAATTCAGGAAATAGCTTCCTTTGGATAGTGGTTTTCATCTGACTCATCAGCGTAAAACATCCTCAGGATTTTTTTGAATTTCATTTAAGGAACTGAATTTCCTTAAGATCCTCGCTGTATGATTTGCAAGTCATTGGTGCCTCTATTTTTGTTTTTGTTGATTTTCTTGTCTGGGAGTTTTGAGTTCATAACCTCTGTAAGGAGACATGACCATCTGCCGTAGAGCTTAGCCTCTGACCTGTGGGCTTGGAGGACGTATATTTCAAGGGCATGGAAGCCAAGGAGGGGAAGGGGGGCAGTTTATTTTCAGTTTTTACAGACAACAGTAGGAGAGAATCTAAATTCTGGCAGGAGACTGCATTAGGTGTCAAACTGCCACTCTCGTTTGCATAATGTACAATCTAAAGTGTTGATTCATCTCTGATCGGCGTGTTTACTGAGGGGAGGCGAAATTATGCATTACCCTCTGCCCGCCCCTTGAGAAACCCATCACAGGCCTTCTCTCCATCACCCTGACAGGGACAGAGACCTTTCTGCTCCACTGAACTTGCTTCTTGTCTCCACCTAGCAAGCTGACTAATGGCGCTGGCTCTTCCCCTTTGCTGCCTCCGACACTGCTGAGTGTAGCTGCTCCTCTCCCAGAAGAAAGAAAGCCACGTACATGTTTCCAGCTGGTTTGGATGCATTTTAAAAAAAAAAATATTTTTTAAAAACTGTATCCCACCCCTAAATAGGACTTTCCTTTTGAAGACTGTGGCAGAACATATATGGTTGAAAAGTGCCGTGATGTTAAAATTGAACCATTTGATGTTAATGTAATTGCAGAGTAACTGATTTTAATAGGCTGTTTGTTGAAGGTGAATGTTTGGCACAGAATTTTCGTTTTAGAGACTGGCAGCAGCGAATACCTTTGTTTGAACAAATGGTTCCTCTCATTTTAATGAAATTCCTAATGTTAAATACTTGGTGAAACTTGTATTTTTAAATATACCATGGACAGCTTTGCCTTTTACAACATTGTCTTACCTTTATCCTATTCCCATCTGTAAAGTAATGGTGTTTAGCACAGTCTCTGGGAGGGCCATGTGCAGGGGGTTCCTATATCCCTTCACCATAAACATTTTATAAGTATTTACATAAACACTTATTACAAACATTATCTCTAATTCTCAAATAATCCTCCTCTTTAGCAAAGAGGAAACTGAGTCCGAGTATTTAAGAGACTTTTCCAAATTCCTCTTCATTGAACAACATGAAATTGCCATTTATGTAGCTTAAAAATAGTTGAACATCAGCAGCTTTCTTGGCTCAACCCAACAGCTAGTCAGGAGAGCTCGGATTCAAACTCAGGTCGGCCAGGATCAAAGTCAGCCTTCCTTCCACTATCCCATGTGACTGCCTTGCTTATTTATATTCCTGTGTTGCTCCAAGTATCTAGCCTTGTATGCATTACACACTCAATATAATATGCGGTTAATAAAATATTTGTTGTTTGGCTTTTTGAAAATGAATTTAGAGGAAGCAACATAGAGCTATGTTTTGCAACCACATAGCAAAGTATTAGATATCTCTGTTCTTATTGCTATAAATCTAGGTGGTTATAAAGAACTCAGATATAATCTCTTGAATCATTAATTCCTCTTCTTTCTACATAGGTACAGTTTCTCCGCATCCAAACAGCTATCAGTAGTGATGGGCTCTTTTTGGAACAGGTAAAATCCTGCATCGCTGATCTCTCTTCCCCCGTGTTTTCTCCTGCCAGCCAGGTTTCGCTATTTTCACAGGTTTGATGAAATGACTGAGAAAGCACTTAGATAACCTGCCTTCAAAATATCCTCCCCATTTTTTCTCACTCAACATCTCTGTTCCACAGTTTCATTTCTTCCTTCTTTAACATTTTCTCTCTTCTAGAGATAATACTCTAATTTTTTGGCCACAGGTGTTTAGCTCACGTCCTTATACTGGCCATTTTAAGAACATACTCATACAGTTTGGAAGAACCAGGTGTTTTTCATATGTAGTATGTCCAAAAGATATGAATTTTGAGAGCAAGTCAATAATGGCACAATTTATAGTGTAATTACATAGTAATAACTCAATTTGCTTGTGAACACTGAATCCTCTCCATGGGTTTTAAACAGATGTCACAGCAGATGCACCTCATTTAAGAAAGAATGTCTATTAACTATAGCAATAGCTGGGCTTTATCTTCAGTGGTGCTAAATTAAAGTGATAATAGGTAGAGGCCACTGTTGAATACTATTCGGAAGTGTCATTCAGACAGCAAGGGACAGAAGTTGTCAAACAACTCAAAGTTCCCATTCCCATGAGCAAGTGTATCAAATATAGTGTCAGCGTTTCAAAGGGTTGATGAATACTTGGCTTTGGGGTTATGTGACAGTTGTCGAGTCATAACTGAATTTTATAGAGAACTAACTGTTCAATATACACACTTATTTCTACCTATGTTATTTCATTTGATTATCACTGGAATCTAGGACATAGCTGTGCATGTCCTGACGCTCAGAGGTCACCCAAGTTCTTAAAGGGGCCATGTAGTGGAGCCCAAACCAGAGCCCAGGCTGCCTGACTCCCAAGCCACTTACCATCACACCAAGCTGCTGCTTCCAGCAGATAGTTCAGTCAACAAATCAATTAGACTGTGCACGTGTTTTTAAACAAACTGACTGACCCTTTTACTCGTTAATTTAAAATCAAAGTGATTGAATCATTTGTTTGTGAAAATACAGGGTAAGAAGCACTTGTTTATTTTTACATCAAACTCTCCATTCTGTTGATACGTATTTTCAAACAGCTACAGTGTGAAATCAATTCTTTGTGCCACAACAGGAGGCTGCCAGACATGCACCAGTCTCTTTAACTGAACCCATATGCCTGCAGGATCATCACCACTAGTAGCATCATCTCCAAATATGTAGAACAATGTGCCCATATTGATTTTGATGATTCAAAATTATAATAAGCAAGTTTGGAATAAAAGAATGTACAAACTCTTCATTGAAATCTTGATAGCGTCATACTGAAGGCTGGGGAAAACTTGCCTATGTCCTTATATTCCTTTCTGACTATCCTTTCTGATACTGTATTATTATTTTTACTTTTAGCATGAACTGATCCGTACTCCACCCCGTTCCAGCTTAATGTTTTTTCTCACCCACATCTGGACCGTGGTATGTTCACCCAACAGCCTGCCCAGTGCTGACCCCTTTGCGCTGGTCTGTGCGCAAAGGCCTGGCCTTAGCGAGGCTTGTCACTCAGGAGGCTGCTCAAGTGGCACGGGCCTGGGAGAATACACTTTTGCTAAGTCCCTGGGGCATGATTTCCAAAAAGGAACCACAGAGAGAAAGGATCTGGTTGTCTGTCAACTGGACTCCCACACGGATGTCAGGGCTCAGCTGGGAAAAGCTGCTTTTTCTCTTTCTGTGTGGTTCTCCTTCATTGTAAAAAAAAAAAAATCAACAGCACTCTCTAGAGATTTCTTTCCCTTTCCTTTCCTCCCAAAAGACTGTGTGGTTACTTGTTGCCCCTTCTTCTGTTTTTTTCCCCATTTTCTCACCTGGCACCCCACTGTGCTCTGTCCTTACTCACCTCCCCGCCTGCTTTCCTTCCTCTGTTTATCCTGCCTGAGATCTGCACGGCTCTGTGCGCACTAATCCTCCTACAGCTTCTCTCTCCAATACCTCCCTCCTACAGCTTCCCTCTCCAATACCTCCCTCCTACAGCTTTTCTCTCCAATACCTCCCTCCTACGGCTTCCCTCTCCAATACCTCCCTCCTGTCCGCTCAGCTTCCTCCCACACGGCTGAGGACTGCTTTCCTGGACTCTCGCATCATGGTCCATTACTTAGCCAACACGTTAGTCTCAGCTGAAGGGGGAAGTGGAGATGAGGCTGATGGAGAAGACACCAGCAAAGGAGGGGAAAGGTGTCAAGTGAGACTTGCCAGGAATGGGAAAAGGGGGAATAAGAAGCCCCTGGAGCCTAAAAATAAAACCAACATGTGGGGCAAGATTTAGCTTTTCTGTCCTGTCCCAATTTTATATATAACAGTTTGTATATGTTATATTAGAAATATATTAATAAATATAAAAACTAATTAACATAATGTTAGAACTAATTAACAATAGTAAGTAATTAACATAGTAGAAATAATTTTCGTAAAATGTCTGACACAGTGAGTGGAACATAACAGATGCTCAATAAAGGATGATTATTACCTTATTGCTTTTTTAAGATCCAAAGAGACTCAGATAAATACAGAATTGTTTTCAAACCATGGAACAAAATCTAGTGTTAAAACAGCAGCACTGTTTTCTTAGTTCTCTATGTTATAATATACAGACTTGGTAGTCAGTTGTGAGACATGTCAGAAATTTTATAATAATAGTCACCAAGTACTGAAATTTGAGTATAATGATTTTGGAGACAGGAGAGTATAAATGTAAATACCTGGCCTACAGTTGGGGACATGGATTAGTCTTGGAAATGTAACCTCTACAGACTTTCGTTTCCTAATCAGGGTAATGAAAGTCCTATAGAACCAACTGCACAGGGTTGTTCCTCACTCAAAAGGGGGTCATATGTGCAAAGCTCATGGCACAGTGCTTAGCACATAGTGAGCTCTCAGCAAAGGCGGTCCATTATTGGACTGCAATTTTTAAATTAAAGCAGATTCTAGCTTATTCATATAAAAACAATGATTTTACTCACTTGCCTTCTGATTTACTTTCATGAGAAACAAAGAAAGTGGAGTCAGTTGTTTAGCTAATCTGTTGGGAGTCTGTGACCCATGAGAAACTCATCTCTTATGTGGACTGTGGAAGGAAAAATATCAGGAACCACTATGGTAGGTTTGCCACCTGCCTATCATATTTCTGGCCATTTCAAATGCCCATAGAGCATTTTGCAACAGGGTATTGTTCATTAATTCATAAGGGACTTCATCATTCACTAGGGTCCGAAGGATATTTTGTGCTATTAGGACAGATATGAGAAGCCACTTGTGGGATGGCAGGTAGAATTGACTGGTGAAGGAAGATTTGTTGACCATTTCATATTATAGGGCATTTTCCAAATCCTGAAACTATATGGTTTATGCTAAATCTTTTGACCAATATCTATGGAGCACCACAACTCTCTGACTCTGGGCTGGGTGCCAGCGAGCCAAAGGTGCATTACACATATCAGAGCCTGTTGAGAGAGCATGGGGCCCCGCACATAGCTGCATAAATATTTGTTGAGGCAGCTGGGAAATAAGCCCTTACTTAATCATAAATGCTGTCTGTTAGAGAGCTAAGAACAAACCATCCTAGGTGGGGAGGGGAGGGACTAACTACTCTGGGTTGTGACAGATTTGGTGCCTGGAAAAGTCCTACTGTGCTTCAGCCTCCCTCTGTGCTGTCTCTCCAGGGCTCAAAGAATTCCCCTGAAAATACCTGCCACAAAGTCCCAGAACAAAGCACGGTGATGTGGCCAACCCCAAATCCAACTCCCACCCTTGGGGCTTTTCTCTTCTTTTCTTCCTTTCACTAGGAATTGCGTACTGTTTGGGTTCCATTTCAGCCTGTTCAGTAGCTGAGGCACAGCTGGGGAAGGACTCTGGCTGTAGAGCACCCAAGGCCATAAGCAAACACAGCATCAGAAAAGCAAGCTCCTGGGCAGAAGCCCTGCAGCGAGGGGGATCGTCATGGCTGTGGCCAGAGAGAGCAGGGCTAAGCGTTGTTGGCAGAGAACATGCCTGGCTCCTGGCTCCTGGCTCCTGGCTCCTGGCTCCTGGCTCCTGGCTCCTGGCTCCGCAGCCCTCCACTGCCCACAGCTGGAGCCGCTCAGCTTCGTCTTGCTCGGCCAGTTTCACCCTGGTATCCAGTTCCCTGGTCCGGGGAGCTGAGGGACCTGTGTCGTGGCTGAGGGTTTTCCTTGGATTCCCAGCTGACCACGTGCTCTGCCTTTGGGAGTAGAACCAGCCACATTTTGTTTTGTTTTTTGTGACTAACTGGACCACCCTATGTCCTGCTTACTGTAACTGGCACATGTCTTGTTTTGGGTACCTCAGTCTCTGGAGCTCTGTTTCCTCAACTCTCAGGAGAATGTGTAAACACCCAATTGCAAGGCTCTTTTTAGCAATGAATTAGATGACTTATGAAGCACCTGGGAAGATGCACCTCAGAATTTATGTTGGTTCTGAGTCCGACCTTTGTACGCTTTGTCATATCAGTGTTCTTGAGACCTGGAGTTGTGCCTCTGAACACGAAGCCTAATTGTTTTGGCGTGGAGGACATTTGGTAGACCACAGTGTAAGACTATGTGTTTTATTGACCAATGTTCATGTGTGCTATAGGTAACCCCCATGCTCCCCATCCCTTCTCTGAGCCTTACCCTCACCCCACTCCTGACAGGGTATCTCTCAATCAGTTTTCTTTGAGGGTTTGGGACTCAGAGGCACAAAGAGACAACATGTCACCGAGCTAGAGTGAAGGGGCTTGGGCATACCCCAATATCTCCTGTCTCTCCTCTGTGTCAGCTCTGCCTCAGCTGCTCATGGATTGATCTGGAAGAGTCCATCAGAGACCAAAGGACACTGGCTCCTGCCCTTCCTGTCTGTTTCTCTTCCCAGGGTTCTGGACTCGGAGGGAAAAACCTGCCAGGTGCTGTTTTTCAGGCAGGAGAGGAGCATGCTGGGAGCCCTGCAGGGCAGAGTTGGTAGAGTGGGTAGAGCACAAGGCTGCAAGTCAAGTGACAGCTCATTCCCAGATATGTGACCAAGGCCACTTGAGGAATGCAGGAAGCAAACGCTGATAGGGCTTTCTACTCTGCTCAGCTGAAGAATGTGAAGAAAACTCCATCTGGAGGGAAATTGCATGGAACACCTCTCCAGCTAAATAACAAAGAGGCCATGCCTAAATTATGCTTCAGTTTGCAGGCCCGAAAGAGCAGAAATCAGAGGGAAACATTTGAAAAATGAGCTCTGAATTTGTCACGGTCCAAGATCTTCACCAGTGTTTCATTTAAAAAGAAAAAGAAAAACAACATGCCAGACTCACAGTGGACACTAAATTACAAGCTGGCTAATTCATCGAACACCTTAGCGAAGAGATTAGAGAGTGAATCTGTCTGAAAGACCAACAGCCATTCTTAACAGCTCTCTCAACCTTATCTCTCTACTTAACCCGTCACCATGTTCTGCCAATGTCACTGCAGAAATTCCTCAGGTCTGTTTACTTCTCTCCACCTCCACTACCACCACCTTACGGGTACTTCTTATCTTGACCCCTACGGTAACTTTTTAAGTGGTCTAGTTGCCTGTTCTGTTTTCTGTTTCCCCTTTAATCTTTTTCCTTCACACTCTGGCCTATCGTTTTGTGTCACTACCTATTTGAAACCATTCAATGCCTTTCTATTGTGCTCAGGAAGAAGGCTAAATTCTACATGACTACATGGTGGTTCCCAAGGCCCTTTGTGGTCTCACCCTGCAGCAATTTCCTTTTTACTCTCTATACTCCACTTCACTTTTTCCTCCCCAGTTTCTTGAAAATGATTCCTAAGATCACTGGTCCTTTGCACATACTGTATTTTTTTAAATGCAGAGAATGATTTTGAAACTCTTATTATCAGTCTCTTTGAGGGCGAAACTATTGTGTTCCACACACCCCTCCCTCAGTCTAGTGAGATTCCTTTGTTATACATCTCATAGTATTTATCTAAATTAATATGAATAATAGCTAAGATTTATTGAGTGCTTAGCAAGTTCAAGAGTCAAGCACAGTGCTGAATAGTTTACAATCATTATATAAATGTTATCGAACTAAAATTACAACAAAATCTGAGAAGTTGCTAATATTATTCTCTGTTACAGGTGAGGAACCTGAGATCCTGGGGGGGAAGCTGAGTGCATATGCAGTAATGTGATGACTTGGTACATATTTGGCTCTCCCTTTGGAATGTGTATTTGGAGTGAGCTGGGCCAGGTAGCTTATTGGTCAGCACTGTTAGAGGCTGCCGGGCATGCAGGGTGTGTTCGATACCTACTTTTTGATAGAAATAATGATGAAAATTCCAATGAGTAATGAACTAGAACTCATTTTAATGTTGAAACTAACTGGGTATCCTTTCATTCTCCACTCTAAATCAGTCGCCTATGAGATTATTCACAAATTCCAGACAGTTACTTGCAAATGAGAAAATGGCATTTCCAATAGCAGAAATGCTTTAGAGTACCCTCTACTCTTGGTTTTGATGACCATCTGTTCCATTTCTAAACGAGGCAGCAATTTAGTTTAATTTTGTTCACAGTGAAGGATAATTTTTTTGGTATCAGTTCTTCTGAGACTTCTAAAATAGGAGTCACACTCACACAGACACACACATACAAGCGTGTACGTGCTGTGTTAGATAAGTCTGCGCTAGCAGCTATAAGAAAGAAACCCTAAATTTCTGAGCTTAACAAAACAGACAGTTACTTCTTGTTTGTGTAACAACCTAATGGGGGCATTCCGGCCTGGCCAGATGGCTTTTCTCCTGGTGATCCAGGAGCCCAGGCTCCCTCCCTGCCTGAGGCCTCACAGTTCTCTCACCTGGTCAGAGGGCAGCAGAGGAGAGCGAGCAGGAAGGCATGCCTACTTCCTAAAAACCCTGGCCCCCAAATGAAGCATGTCACGTCCACTCATATTCCATTGCTAGAAATTCATCATGTGGTCACACCCAACTCTAAAGAAGGCAAGCAAATTCTGTCTAATACACACCCAGGAAGAAAAGGGAGAAACCATATTTGAGTGAGTCACCAGTCATCTCTGCCCCACCTCCAGTCCCTATAATACAAAGCAGAGAGATGCGGTAAGATTAGCACAAAGTGCCCTGGAGTATGGGAAGATGGAACTTAATTGTAATGGTGTCCATTTGGAAAGGCCTGTTGAGAGATGATTTTCAGTGAGTCTTAAAGGACAGGTAAGTCCTTGACAGAAACAGATCCTAACAGGCATAACTGAGACTGGAGTCGAAAATGGTGAGGTCTGAAGTCAGGAGAGAGTGAGGGTGAGAAAAACGGTATGCTTGTGCCTTGGTCTATGTGTACATATCTCAGCATCTAGTTGAAATTATTTTAATAATCTATTTTCTTGAACTCCTTCTATAATTAATTAAATAAATAGAATTACCCCTTCCACCACGAGTATCTTAGTCCCTAATGTGAAAATATGAAATAATTAGAGGGTGTGCTGTATAAGAATTTTAATGTCATGGAAAATTCCTATTTTCAAGACTGTGCTAATTATACAGGATGAGGCGGAACAAAGGGAAGATGCACAATTAGCAAAGCCCAGCTTATTACAACCAGCTCTGTTTAGAGGCCTTTTGAATCTAGATATGTAATAAATCAAGACTGATCTAGTATTTATCTTTTAGAGGACAACTCTGGGGATTTAGAAATGTAGGGATGGGCCATTCTGGATTTGGCTGTGGTGATGGTATAGGAAACTTTTACACTCTAGTCTGAGTGGCATGGAGAAAGGGTCTTTAGAGGGAGACGACCTCTGTCCCTTCCTTGGTCTGCTGCTCATTGGCTGGGTGATCATAACTTCTATGGGCTGCTTCCTCCACTGTATGGGGAAAATGATACATATGAAAGGGAGACAGGTTAGTAAGAAGCTAGGAAAATTCCTTGACAAGTGGAATGAAGGAAACAGAGACAAAATAGTTAAGCAGACAGCTGAGCAATTAACAGCCAGCTAATAAATTACAAGACACTATTCTTCATAGCCAAAGGCACTTAGGAACAGATAGCTTACATCTCTCCTCCCCAACCAGAGAGCAGTTAAATCACCCTAATCTGGGAGGTAGATAACAGAGACCCAGTTAGTGCCATTAGTGCCAGCCAAACCCAAGAACGGATAAGGTCAGGGAATAAATAACAAAAACCCCAGTTTGAGCCAGACAAATCCAAGATAGAGGTGAAGATGACCAGCGAATGATCCCAAACCCCACTATATAATTTAGCATATTGAAGTACATGCCTAGAAAGCTGAAGGATATTCTGCTGAGATCCTCCTCTGAGGTCTCCCCTGAAGTTCCCACCTTTAGAAAACAGATAAAAACCCTCAAGACAAAGGACCCAGTGTGCACTCTCCCTTGAGCACGTCTGTCTGCACCTCCCTTTACTCAGGCTCAAACTTTTGCTTTCTTTCTTTCTCTTAGGCTCCAAGAGCCCCCTCTTGCCTAACTTTTCAGTAAGTCAGAAGCAGCTCCACCTTAGCTCACTTTTGTCACTGTGACTTTTACTTCTCAGTGAATCCAGGCAGCCAGCTAGGCTCACTTCTGTTACTGTGATCTTGCTTCATGTATCCTAAGCCCTTCCTTTGTTTCACTGACCCCAGCTTTAATAAACACATTTTCAAAATCAAATTTCAAGAAACCACACATTCCAAGCTGTGCTGGGGTAGACCTGCCCCAGTCCAGTCCCTTTCCGGTGACAAAAGCACTTAGCACTGAGCCTGGAGTATATTAAAGACCCATTTTTAAAGTTTAGATCCATTTCCTTTCCTTCTCCTACTTTATTTCCCTTAAGCAGGATTTCATTCACCTCAGTAAAAGTCCTTAAGACTTTAAGAACTGTATAAGAATCACTGTAATATCAAATGGACATACTGCTTCTAAGTCCACCAAACTTCAATAAAGGCAGTTACAATATCTGTAGCCCTCTCTGAGCGGTGTCAAGGATAAAGAAATACCTTAGTTGTCAAATCCAAGGAAGACTGACTCAGCTCTTCTTTTCTTACAAAGAAGATAAACTACATCTCCTGCAATTTGCTTTTTGCTAGGGGGTTTTTGTTTTGTTTTCAAACAAGATCTCCAGTGCAAAAGACAAATTCTCCTACATATACATTAAAAAGGGGCTACGAGGAGTCCCATAAAGGGTTGTGCTTTTCTCTAGATTCTGTTGCCAGAATATTAGAAATTGATATGAGAAGCTAAGAGCTTAAAAATTGCACAATAGTACATATTATTCAATTGCAAAATGGAAAACTGCTGCTCATCCCAAGCCTCAGCTCAGCTCTGAATAGTCTATACACTCAAGTGCATCTCAGTATTGACTCGGGATAGAGGCCCTCAGCTCCTGAGGAGGCATTAGGATTGCATTATCATATCAATGGCCCACATGCAAACTTCTTCATAAAAAAAAAGGATCATAATCCAGAGGCAAGAGATAAAATATGAGAGTTTGATTCCTGTAAACAAATCAAAGGTATTTAGAGTCAAGCAGCTTAATCTGTGTTAAAACATTGCCAGGAATATAAACATCAGAACAGCCTCAGAGCCAGAGCAGGAAAGAACTGAGAGGGTAGAAGGAACTCTAAAGATTATTTGCTGCTTTTCCCTGATTTACTATAATTCAGCCCTATTGGCCCTCTTTCGGTTCTGTGAACCAGCCAAGCTCCAAGCCTCTTGTCTTAAAGTCTCTATTCCTTTGCCTCTTCACAGATGCCTCGTGTAATAGTCAGGATTGTCTCCAAAAAGCTGCATTAACAAAAGCTTCCATATCTCAGTGGCTCAAGGCAATTAAAGTCTGTTGTTGCTTTCCCATGCTACATGTTCAGAGAGGGTTGGCCGAGGGGGTCTTTGTTCCTTGAAGTCTCGAAAGTTTCAGGTTAAGGGGGCAACCACATCTTGGAACACACCACCAGTCAGAATGCCACAGGGAGCTAGAGCAACAATTAAATGCTCCAGCAAGGAAGTAACATATGTTGTTTCTAAGACAACACATTGGCCAGACCAAATCCCATGGCCCTGTGAAACCCCAGGGAGACCAAGGCAACGCAATCCTATAATGTGTTTGGAAAGGGAGGGGAATAGAATTAGCTCTTTTGCCTCTCACACCTCCCCTGGCCAACCTTTCTGAAGCAGGTTCTAGCTCTTTACTGCCTTAGCACCCCTTTTGTATTTTTCATAGTGCTTATCACAATTTGTAATATCATTATTTACTTAATAAATAATGTTTTGTTTTCAGTCTGTTTCCACTATCGAACTATAAGATCTCTAAAAGGAAAGTCCATGCCAGCACACTAATCCAATGACACGGTTATCAAAACTGGTTCAGTCTGCCTAATATATTTAAATACTGAATATATTTGTCTTGAATTTGGAGAATCCTCCTGGTGATAATCTCCTGCCTCTCAGCCCAGGTCCTTCCTGGCTGTGTGCTGGCGCCTATCCATGGCTCCTCATCAGAAGACCCTCCCTCTACACAACGTCAGGGGCAAAGCAAAGGTAAGCTGGGCATTCCTTCAAACACAGCTATGAAGCCAACTGGGAAACTATCAACTAAAACCTCACAGAAATCTCCAAAGCTGGTGAAAACCAACATAGCCAATGCAAATCGCTGTACACTTTGTAAATAATGAAACGAAATTTGGCGAACTGGTGTTTTCTTGAATTTATTTTTGGCAAATTAGCTTGCAGGGGATTAGCTCAGAGCTACCCTCTCACCCTCCACTTACAGATGTACTTTATTGTCAAACAGCCTGGTATTTGGAAGGCACTCTGAAATAACTGTCCCTTTTATGGACAAAAACTGTAGTTTAAAGAGATTAAATTACTGGCCCAGATCATAGAGGTGATGGTGAGAAGATAAAATGTGGGCTTCAAGTCTCTTCTTGCCCATGTGGTGCTCCTTTTCCTGGCCCATAAAACAGGAAATCTGCAATCGTTTTTACAAAGGTATCATGCTTTTTAGGGCAAAAGTAAGTGTATAAAGGAATATTTTGAATATTTCTCTTGATTTTTATTGTTTTGTTTTTTTATTAATCCTCACCTGAGATACTTGTCCAGTGATTTTTATTTTTAGATAGAGAGGGAGGGAGGGAGGGAGGGAGGGAGAAAGAGAGAGAAACACTGATGTGAGAGAGACACATTGATTGGTTTGCCTCCTGAACACACCCTGACCAGGGACTGGCGATTGAACCTGCAACCCAGGTACATGCCCTTGACTGGGAATTGAACCCAGGACCCTTCGGTGCACGGGCCGACACTCTAACCACTGAGCGGCACCAGCCATGGCTCTCTTGCTTTTTAAAATCACTTTAAATAAAAACATTTTAATGATTACTAGTTATCTTAGATACTTCTTAATAACTATACCATCATTTTCTATATAAATTACTATTACTTTAAAGTGAAATAAGAAATAATTGAAGTACAATTGCCCATGAGACAAGGTTATTTCAGCAAAGAAGTTTCAAGAATCAATTAGCTATGGCCTTAGAGAAATAGATTTTTAAAGAGGAGTTGTCTCAGGTCACCTAAGGCATGTCTTTGCATGTCTTTAGTGCCCTAATATTTCATCTTAAAAGAGGCCACCACTAAAATCAGCCAAAGTTTCACAGATACTTGTCAATATGAATTTTACAAAAGGACTTTTTTCTTTAGTTATCATGTTTTTTCTCTTATATCATTCAGGAATGAGACTTTTATGGCAATGGTGTTTGTACATATCACAGCAGGTAAACATTAATTAAAAAAACCACCATTAAGCTTTTCTCTCTCATTAGTCCTTAGATGTTGATTTCCGATTTTACAGACCTGCTGTTATTCTCCCACAGTGACAGCCCACATAACTGAACAGCGTGTTCCTCTCCGACCTGTTGGGCGGAGCGTGCCGCGCTCTTCTTACCATAGGTGCAGGGCACAAAGCATGGGCTCCATCTGTAACGGCAGGGCCAGGCGAAGCTGCTGCTTAAAAGCTGCACAATCCTATGTGGATAACAAGAAAAGAGAAAACTTTAGAAACAATGAAAATGAACCGGGCTTTGAGAAATCAAGGCAGAATTCTGTCATTTAAAAAAGAGAGATGTATTTAGTCTCTAAGTATAGCACGCAGAATGGCAAGTGGGTGAGCACCGAATAGAGGTTGAGCAAATGAAAAAGAATGAATAAGTGAACAAATGAGGCCAGAGCTGGTCCTAGGACTGCAAACCTCTGTGCCTACAAGGCCAGGCAAGTAGGGTAACTGAAGGAGCAGACCGGGTGTGAGGCAATAGGGAAGAGTAGGGCTGTGGTGAACTGGGGAGCTCACGTCCCATCTGAAGGGGGCAGCATTGCTCATGTCTAGCTGATGGGTTTTACTGATGCGTAAGGAAAAACTAGCTCAATAATGCCACTACTGCAGACTTCCAAGGGAAGATGGAAAAACAGATTTTTATGTGAAATCTCTTGAATTTATGTTTAGAATTCGATTAAACAAAACAAAATGTTGTGCAGGTCAAACACGGCTAAAGCGAAAGCCTACCTGAGGGTCAGGATTAGCTCATGGGTAGCCAGCTTTGACCTAAGAGCTAGGGCAGCATCTTTAATTTCCAAATGATGAAAAGGGATCCAGAGGGCTGAAGCCTCTTGGGCAAGGATATTCAGCTAATTTGTGGTAGAGCTGGGTTTTTAAGCATGAGCATCTGCCCTTTAAGTCCTCACTTTCACTTGCGAACACTCTCAGACTGGCTGGATCTGATCAGACTAGTTGATCTGATCCTTGGGTCTCAAGTTGTATTTATATAAATCTTTGTAATGAGACGTATAATTTTCTGTTCTCACCATTTGTATTATGGGCAGCTGAGTGACTGAAATATGATGGTTCCTCATATGAAATGATAATGGAATTTCAGGCGTGCGTTTGGGAGAGTGTTTAAGCAGTGTGGCCAGATGTGAAGAATGGCAGTGAGGGCTATGGGCAGAGTCACGAGTAGGAACCACTGGGTCCTTTTGCTGGTTTCTGCTAAAATGCTGCTCTGTTTATATGAGGGTGGTGCTGTGAGATGGTTAAGCGTATGAAATGGCTTTAAACACCGACTCAGTTGCTTACTGTGACTTAAGCTCTTTAGGTCCATGTGTAAAACAGTGATAACAACAGTACCTGACCTGTAGAATTGTACTGAGGTTTAAATAAATCAGTGCATAGAAAGTGCTTAGAATGGCATCTGTATGCGGCAAGCACTCAGTAAATGTTTGCTATTATTTGTAACAGATGCCAACATTTATTGAGTGCCTACTATACACTAATTTACTTACAGTTATTATCTGTAATCATCACTACAATCCTCTTCATTTTATATATTATCTTTATTTTAATAGTGAGAAAATCATGACCTTGGGAGACTGAGTCTCTGTCTAATGTCACCCTGGTATGTAGTGGACCCAGTGTTCGAACCTAGGTCTACACAGCTTGTCCATTTGTTTAACCCACCTCTCCACTGCCTTGTCAGTATTCAACCGAAAATACTGTTCAGATCTTTAAATGGAGAGAAAAATCAACTTTGGTCAAACAACAAATACTTGTCAAGTCAAATACCAAAGCAAAGACGTCCCAAAGCAAACAATGGAAAACACTGCACGCTCGATAGTCTTCTGCTTTATGTGGAAACATATTGTTCTGGGATGGGAGAGTGCCGCAGGACTAAGAATGAGGCAGGCGAGCACGTGGTCCATCTTCAGCCTGCACAAGACCTCATTCCTACCCTTTAAAAGGCTATGGTGCTTAATAAATTATTTGCTTAATATTGATCAATCCATTCCCATGGAGGTAGCTTTTAGAATTGCATCGTACTGAATGTTGACACTGGGAAAATAAAATCAGGACTATTTTACTCTAGCACATTAAAAAAAAAAAGTTCTTCCTTTTATAGAATTTTTTATACAAAGAAAGAGTAGAATAAAATATAAGCATTTATTAAAGTATATGAAGCATTAATATGAAGCATCTTATGTAAAACTGGTGAATGAAGGAAAGGAAGCAAAGAATGAAGGAAACAGGCAGTTATCGACTGCCAACGTGAGTCAGGCCCTACGCCAGGTGCTGTTACATACATATTACACATATTAGCACTTATTGAATGAAAACTAACCAAACCAGGGCCAAATATGTGTGGAAAATGTATGCAAATGTATATATAGCCAACTTAATTCTCCATGGGCAGATATTTCAGTCTAAACCTCTCAAATATTACTTAGACATAACTCCTTACTTTGACCACTCATTTTATTTAATTTTTTGACATAAAATATTTTTTTAAAATTAACCAAGCAAGGGCAGAGTGTCTTTCAACCAAAATATTTAATTCATCATCGCTCAGAAAATATAAACTAGGAAACATATAGATACAAAATCTCCTTGCTCTAGGACGAACACAACATTATCCTAAGAGATAATGATACCTATTCTCGTCAATAATATAAATGGCAGGAATATATTATACAAGAGAAGAAGAAAAACATAAGCCACTACTGTCAGTCTGATTCTAAAGTAGAAGGTCAGTATTTAAGTTAGAAGCATCACAACTTTCCAGAATATAAAATGCATCCACATTCAAATGTTGGTTTTAGAATACAAAACAGTATTTCAAAGTCAAATAGAAATGAATTTGTTCACTATCCACTCTTTTGGATAATTGCCACTATTGCTATTTTTTCTTAGGCAAATAGTTGAAAATTGACTATATAAATTGTCGTGTTTTTCTGGGAAAACAGCCTAGATTCAAAATGTGTCACCCACATTTTTATCGAAGTTACAACTTTACCAGGCCTACAAATTATAGCTCTTCTAGAACATTACCCTGTTCCATCTCATTAATATCTTCTCTTCTTTATAGTTTCATGGGGAAGAAAGGAATTTTGCCAGTGCCACTTATCCCTAAGGAATCAATTCATTTTGTGTTTCTCCAGACCAGAGTTAGCTATAAAGTGTTTTACTGACAGAATAGGACCAATAAGGTAGTAATAATATTTAAACCTGTGATTTAGTCTTCCTAGTTTTGCAATAACCCTCTTTGTGCCAACAAAGAAACTGCACTGTGATCTCAAATGTCAGCACCTGGCCGCGTTTGACCCAGTTTGTGTGTGGTCCGCTGCAACCAGAGATTTGAATAAAGGTGAGCAGAACAAAATGGAAAGCACCATTGAGCTGCCTATTTATTAATTTATCAAGATAAATTGTGTGATTCATTAGCAAACCAGGTTGAAGGAATAGTTTCTCTAATTAATGAATTCGGGAAAGAACTGAGTGCTTTCACTCTCTTAAGTGTCAATAATAATCATCGTAACTTTCTATTTCTCCTTGTCACAGGTCAGGTCCCGGGAGCATGTTCTCAGGAGCAACACCCGTGCTGAGGGAAGGAAGAAGGGGCAGGAGAGGTTGAAAGGTGATGTAGTCACAGCAGAGGCCTGAGCCCACCCCCGAGGGAGCTCTGGCGCTGGGCGGGCCTGCAGAGGTGCAGCGTGTGCTAGAGCTGGCTCACACGGGCTTGGGCAGAGGCCCCTGAGCATCCCTTCCCCACTTCACAGTGACATGTAGATACCTTGAATCGAGAGGCATGTGTGTCGGGTATTTATACTACAGTGACTGGCAAATTCTAGAAATCAGAGCTTCTGTCACTCCCTCTTCCAAGTCCTCAACCTCTGGAGAACTGGTTTACCAGCAAACCCCCAGGTAAGAAAGATCGATTTGCACTTCTCTCTGCCTAAATCCATGTGATAAGTACTTGACTGCAGGCAGTGCTACAGAGAGGGAATGATATACTATACTCCTAGGTCTTGTATTGCTGTAACTTCTCCAGGCAAGGGGCAAGGTGCCCTCTGTTCGACACAGAGTATTCTTTGAATCCCAGGATTTCTAGTCCTGCTGTGTTGTCAGTGATCTTGATTGTTGCTTTTCTGAAAGAAGCAACTGAGCTCCTACGGAAACGAAGCCATCCTGGTAAGATACAACTGGGTGATATGACCACCAAAGCCCAAGTGACAGAGTTATCAAAGGAGTAAGTACTGACAATGACTGAACATCATCTTGGATAAAATACTTAAAAAAAGCCACCTGAAATAATTTTAAAAAGCAATGCCATTTCTTCATATATAAACATGGTTGTTCATAACAATAAGGTAGAATGATAATAGCTGTAACTTGTCTTTGTTTAATGAACTCATAAAATACTTCTGGAGCCAGATTAGAAAGTAAACCATAGGTGGGAGATGATTTTAAATATGTTAGTGAAGGCACACAAAGAATTCGGGTTAAAATCATTTCAGTTTAAAAAAAAGGTAATTCCTAAGAAGATGAACTAAGCCAATTTCTGTTTGCAAATATCAATATCTTTAGGAAACTCAGAGAGGTGATGTCAGAGAGTTCACCATTTACTGGGACAGCAGAAACTTTTAGGGGGACCATTCTGAACAAGGCTGTACATCTCTCAAAGTTCTCCGGAGTCCCTTACTCCATAGCAAACGAAAACAAGTGACCACCCAAGATTTGACAGAGAGATTATACAGAAACTCTTCTCAGCTGTGCCCCATACATCCTACACCCACATCTTGGCAGTGCAGCAGATGCAAGGCCACCACTCAGGCATCCAATTTAGGGAAAAAAAACAATGGACACCAAAGGGAGGGGAACTTAACATTTTAGTATATGGGGCTAGAATTAGGAAACTCAGCAAGAAAAGTGTAGGTGATTCTGAAATTCAATGATTAAAAAATGACTCAGTATTGACTATATCTATCCTATCACCTATCACATTTCTGTAACAGGCATTAAAGCAGATAGGAAGTGAGGTTTCCAACAAATGTTCTTTCATGACTTAATTCTTGGGTGCAAACTCTTGCTCATACATCACAGCTTAGCACAGCGCCTTGCACATGGTCTCTCAATATCTTGTTCTTAGATAAACTGCTGAAACATAGTGAGGGCCACATTTGGATTCTATAATCAGCTTCTTAATTCCCCTCCTAAAATATACATTGTTTCATTCAACAAAACTATGCTGAATATTTTCTATAGTGTGGTATTTTACTAGGACCTGGAAATACAGGGGAACTTATGTCCTTCTTGAGACAGATAAAAGTCAGATAAGTACAGTAATGGAGATGCTAAAGCACAGAGGAGAGAGCCCGAACTGTGTGTCTATGTATGTTTGTACGTAATCAAATGCATTATTCTCTTGAATGAAGTGTTCAGAATATTGATAATTAAGAGCAATAGCTTCTCTTGTACTGGCTGTAAAATATGAATGTGGCTAATGTTTCTGTTAATCAAAGGGGATGTTGTGAGGATGAAGAAATGTAGCCTGGAGTCCTAAAAATAATCTTGCTTATTTTTCCTGATTTTAAGCTGAATACATCTGAGCTAGTCTTTCAGCAGTTCAACAATATTTTTATTTTCCTTTTAAGTACAATTCACCTACTAGGTCCTAGGGTCTTAAAGAAGAATGAAGAAAATCGAAATTGCTTTCAAAAACTGGCTAAGCAAGAAATTCCAAATATCTGAAATGCTATGGGCCTTTTAAAAATTTAATATAACTTTATGATACTTTTCAGGAATAAAAATGTTCTAATTTATGTCTACTTATAAAATTTTAGCCTGCATAAATGAGTTGTTTCACAAATTATTTTGGTAGAAAGTAAATTTACCTTTTATCAAGCAAACATGAAACAATGAAATAGATCCTTGTGTGTGTCAAACTTTTTTACCTACAACTTTAGTTCTTTGTCTTTACAGATGGCAGAAACTGGTTCTGAAAATTAAGACCATTCCAAGGCATAGGTACAGAGGAATTTTGCAAAGCTTGCATATTGACTGAGTCAACTACTGCCTTGCTGCATTTTTCAGGTCATGCTCACCTTGTCTTGAATAAGGTCATGCTCACCTTGTTATAGTAATAATGCCATGTAAGCTCAAGGAACTTGATTTTGATTTTGACATAGACTGTCTCCAACTAGTCAGCTCCAATGAAAATTGAGCATGACTCATTTGTGGGCAGTTGCTTTGCTTTTCCCCTCCTTTTTCTATAGGCATTTTATTCTAGATCAGTCTTTTCAGAAACAGATATGGCATCTGTCGCTAGAGAGAATGGGTGACCGAATAGGCCAGTGCCTGTACAAATGTTTTACCACCATTAAAAAACAGCAAAACAAAACCGACAACCTAAAGCGCACACCCTACGGATGACTCAAGCAGCAAGAGCATCTCTTCCAGGGCAGCGTCTGGACCTGGCTTGTGCCTGGAAAATGATCCTCCTGCTGACGCAGGTGGTACCCAGGTACACTTGGAGCCGGTGTCACCAGCCATACTGACCAGGGACAGGAATGATGGGGAACCTGCTGCAGCTTCTGCGGGGAGTGGAGGTCAGGAGGCAGGACTTACAGAGAGGTCCTCTCCACTCCTACTGGATCATACTGAATGGGGATTTCTGTATTCAGGGACCAACGAGGCTTGCTGAAGTTGTAACATGTCAAGTAAGAGACCCATTATGGGAGGAGTGCATCTCTTTCTCTGAAACATAAAGCTCTTCTCTCACCCTAGGTTTTTATTGATGGGCACTTAGATGTAAAAAGAAAATGCACATCTGTTATTTCCAAACTGGGCACATTTTCCTTAGTGAAGCTTCCAAAGGAATGGGGAGTTAAACCTGCCACTGTGAAAACGTTACCCATGCCTTGGCTAAATTGTGAGAGAAATCAGTTTAGAGATGTCATGAGTGAGCAGTGAAATGGTTTGAACTTGCGTTAAAAACACAAGTCCTTGTTGTTTGGAAAACCAAGATAACTGAAGCCTGTAAGACTAATGATTCCATAGAGGGACTAAACCTGGACATCAGACACTCAATAAATAGGTTCCTAAGAGAAGGCTTACAATTTTCACTGCAACTATGGTATATGAATGTGATTTATACCTGATATTCTAGTACTTTGATTAATGCTATATATATATATATATATTTTTTTTTTTTCCTTTTCAAATTCACTTTCTCACTAAGGGTCCTGGGATCCATTTACATCTCACTCCCTTGACAGCAAGGTCGCCTGGCCTGGCTCTCCTTCTCTGTTGCCTTGAACTTCTCTGATGTCTAGGCGGCCCGCTCTGGCACTGACAACAGGGTGGTGAGCTACATCTCACGCTTTCTTATTGTGTTCTTATTTTTGCATAATTTCTTCCCAGGAGGAAGTTGTACATTTTTACCAGGCAGATATAAAAAAAAAAACCCACCCTATTTTTCTCCCAAGACAGTTATCTGACCAGCTGCCTTCAAGTCTGTGTTATTCCCTTTGTGTGGGGCAGGAAGTGGAACCTACTAAACTTAGCAAGCTTAGCTGCATGTTACTTCGACTTCAGGCAGTGAACTAGGACATGCTCTGTAGAGCACAGATGACTGGAATGATTACGTTTAGAGCTGAAAGTTACAGTGGCCTCCCACTCTCCGGGGGGCTACGTTCCAAGACCCCGAGTGGGTGCTTGAAACCGCGGGTGGTACTGAACCCTACGTATATAGCAGCGCCTCAAATAACATCGTTTGCTCAGTGTTGTTTCATTATAACGTTGATGAGATGACATAAGAACTTAACTCTTGCTTGTATCGATTAGATTACAGTAAAACTGGTTTTGCTATACTTCCTTCTGCTTAAAGTTGGAGAACCCACTGATGACATTAAGGGAAGAGTTACTGTTCTATGTTTTCTCCTATACATACACATCTGTGCTAACGTTTAATTTATAAATTAGGCATAGTAAGGGATTAACAATAATAACTACTAATCAAATAGAATAAGAGTAACAATGTTGTAATAAAAGTTACGTAAATGGCTTTGAGGTCAGCCAGTATTAAGTGAAATAACGGTTACTTGAACACGAGCGTTGTGATACCACCACAGGCATGCGATAACTGAGACAGGGGCTAAGCCCCTGATGGGCAGGCAGGTTATGCAGCAGGCACAGGCTGGGCAGAGGGTGATTCACGCCCCGGGGGGGGGGGGGGGGCCTGGACGGCACGAGATTTTGTCACGCTACACAGAACGGCGCTCAATTTAAAACCTAGGAATTATTTCTGAAACTTCCTATTTAATGTTTTTGGACTGCAGTTGACCTCGAGTGACTGAAACATTGGAAAGCAAAACTGCAAACAAGAATAAGACTACTGCACATTAAGAATCACCTGGTTCCACCTGTATGCATTAAATTTGATGCAATAGTAGCCCTAAAGATTTGGTACCTGAAGCAGCCCATCTGTTCCCTCTATTAAAAGCTTTTTGAGCTGGCTCCCAAAAACCAATCCGTTCATTTTTCTCCTTCAGTAAAAAGTAAAAGAAATTTTGAGAAAAGTTACAAATCAGGGCAACTATGTATGTACTCCTTGTAATACATTTGTCCCTGGGAGAAAATGGTAATAAATACAAAGGACCTGTGAGTTACACCCCCATTAAAGTAAAATACAACTTTTTCATGGGGCTAAATGCACAGTTAGAACTGCTCAGGACTCCAAGGGATTGAGATACATAGGATGGAAGGAGCGTGTAGATGGGTCACTAAGAGTGCACTTCATTAAAAAAAAAAAAGGATTCCTGGGGGAAATTCTGGATAAATGGACTGAATGTTCTTTCATATCTGAGGCCTTTGCCTAGGAAGCTAATGAAGCCAAGTACTCAGAGCAAAACCGTCTGCTAAAGGTCCTGGAGATGGGTGAGCTGCCCACCCCGCCTGGGGGAGGCCCTGCCAGGGGCACAGGCACTAGCCAGCCCATCCTCCCCTCTTCCCTCCCTGGAGCATGTAGATACCTAAAATCATGCAGAAGAAAACATGTATTTTCCAAAATCGATAAAGCTGAGCACACTGTGAAATCTCAAGGATGACAGAAAACACCACATGTACCAACACTATACCACCACCAGCACAGCAACAGTTTTTATTTTTATAAAGCAATTATCAACTTATGTATAAATGATTACAGTAGTTGAGATCCAAGATTCTTGAAAAATCTGATGTTGCAATCAAAACATAATTGAGTTATTTTGGAATAGAAAGCCTGTTTGCTCTTCAAAACACATAAATATCTAAAAATTAAACGATGACCCATTTAGAAGAGTATTACTTCCCTGTGACTTTTAAAGGGTTTACTTTAGGTGAATTTCCCTGCTTGATGTAAAATTTCTATAGTCCAATAACGATATTTCTGAACCTGTGGGGTATGTGTGTGTGTGTGTGTGTCTGTGTGTACGTCTTTCTCTATGTGTTGGGGGTGGGTGGACATGGTCAGCAGTGATGAATTAATTTCTTCAAGTGATGTGATCCACAAATCCATCTAAGATGCACACCAATCATTATTTGCAGCCTAAATAAATGTCTTGTACATATAGGTATTATTTTTTTCAAATGTGTATATATGCTCTTGTGATAAGAAAAATGTGAAATCATTTCAAAGTGCTATGGACTTCATTGTAGATTTTTGTTATTACTGTTTTTCAGCCCACAGCTTATAAAAACACAGCAATCACCTATGGAGCCAACCACAACATTTTAGATGTTAAGAAGTTCTCCTTCCTGAATTAAGTGCATTGTGGTAATGTATTTCAAGACTTACTGATAAAATAGTTATAATAGGGACTTACTGGAGATATACACTATAATGGGAGATATGCTAGACATAATGGGATTTTCAATTATGAATAAGTCTCATTATAAGAATCATTAAACCATTTAGTTATATTAAATATAAATATTTAGTCTTAGCCCCAAAATAAAGCACTCAGAAAACAATTACCGTCCATTACCTCCGGGGATAGGAGTGGAACAGTGTGAACAGGCAGTGCAAAGGCACTCATTTCTACTCTCTATACTTCTATATTGTTTGGATTGTTTACAACAAACATACATTCAAATATTACTTTTGTATTTAAAAAGATTAAAATGAAAACGAGCCCGGTGAGGTGCTGGCTCCTAGGCGCCTCTCTCACGTCCGTTCTCTCCCATGAGGCTTGTATTAGGAGACTGAGAATCACTTCTCATTCCTTGCAACTTTGAAGGCTGCTGTCACCTTGACGCTCATGCTCACCACATGCTGAAGCCCCCTGCGGGGCACTGCGCCCCACGCTTCACATGAAGCTGAGCTCACAGGGAGGATGACAGTGCAAGCTGCCACGTCAACATGTCCATGGGTTGGTGGCTACAGGACTACAGTAAATTCACACGCAACTGTGTCTTGCAGTTCAGCTGCTCGTGGGTGCAGAGGGAAAAATGATTCTTGCCATCAAATGTGCTGGGATGCTCCGAGGAGCATTTATGAAATACCAGGAGAAGATGACAGCTGACTGATCCATGGTGTCCTCTTCCCACAGAAACTCCACGAGAGCTGGCATTTGGTGTTAGGGATGCGCAGGGATCATCTGATATTTAATGTGTTTAGACTCAAAGAGCTGTAGCAAATCCTGCGCAAACTCACTAATATGTTAACTAATATAAAATACTTTAAATTCTGCCCCCAAATAATGCTGCCATGCTGAGTTACCCCAGGTTAAGTATTGCCATGTTGTATTATGGCATGACATTCAGGTAGCTCATTGTGGCAAATAACAACATCAGTGTCCTTTAGGGAGATTTCATGGAGAGCAGATGCACTGTTATTTTCCTTCTTAAGAAACGTGGTCCAATTTTAGTAACGCGTATGTGAGGTGGATAAAACTTCACAAATACAAGACTCCAGATTGTATTTCATGCATAAACTAGGCCTCAGCATAGTCTGAGGAAAAAGAGTTATTTAAATAGAAGGTTCACATTTTCTCTTCTGTCCCCCACATCTACAATGACTCTCCTTATGCAAAGGGTGGACGAGCAGGGTGGGGCGACTTCCCTAATTGACTCTGTTTTGTTTAATTTAGGACCAATATACACTGACTGGCTGTATTTTCACTATTACCCTTAAGGGTCTAATTAGAGCCTCAGGCATCCATCTTTGCAGTACAGTATTAAAAACTATATATTTATATATATTATACACTATATATATATGAAAGCTACATACAGGGTAGGGCAAAAGTAGGTTTACAGTTGTTCATATGGAAAATAATACAATAATAAATAATAATACAAGAATAAACCCTGTGTTTTGAGTACTCACAACTGCAAATCTAGTTTTGTCCTACCCCATCATCTGCATGTAATGTACCCCTATCTTCACTGCAGCATTATTTTATTTTATTTATTTATTTTTAAAAATATATCTTTATTGATTTCAGAGAGGAAGCGAGAGGGAGAAAAACATCAATGATGAGAGAGTCATTGATCGGCTGCCTCCTGCACGCCCCCGACTAGGGATTGAGCCCGCAACCTGGGCATGTGCCCTGACCGGGAATCGAACCCCGATCGCCTGGATCCTAGGTTGACGCTCAAGCGCTGAGCCACGCCCAGCCGGGCACTGCAGCATTATTTACTGCACTTATTTACAACCTGTTCCATCTATGGATGAATGTATAAAGCATATGGGTATATACTATTTAGCCATAAAAAGAATGAAATCTTGCTATTTGTGATAACGTGGATAAACCTTGAGGGTATTATGCTAAGTGAAATAAGTCAGACAGAGAAAGATAAATATCATATGATTTGACTTACAAGTGGAATCTAAAAGACAAAACAAATAAAAAACACACAACAAAACTCATAGATACAGAGAACAGAGTGGTGGTTGCCTAATGGGAGGTGGTTTGGGGCATGTGTAAAATGGATGAAGGGGGTCCAGAAGTACAAACTTCCAGTTATAAAATAAAAGTCATGAGGAGTACTGTATACCATGGCGACTACAGAGAATAATATCATAGTGTGCATTTGCTAGTTGCTGAGAGATAAATCTTAAGAGTTCTAATCAAGAGGAAAAAACAGTTTTTGTAACTTTGAACGGTGATGTATGGTAAATAGGCTTATTGTGGCTATTGTTTTGCAGTGTATACAAATATCAAATCATTATGGTGTACACCTGAAACTAATAAAATGTTATATGTCAATTATACCTCAATTAAAAAAAATAAATCAGGTTTAATGATTTGGTTTGAAAAAACTGTTCAAACTTTCTCTTTACATTTGCTGGACTATAATGTTTATCAATAGTTAATAAATTAAGAAAAAACTTCCCAATATGTTGTGCTAATTTTTCTTGATTTCTGAAAGTGATGGTCTGTTTTTGAAAATTGATTTTGATACATTTTATGAACAGCTACACAAATGGTTGAATACAGGCTTATTTTAATCTGATAATATATGTTCCATTCAGAGAAAAAAATCATTATAGAAATAAGAGACTGTATCAAGCACCATGTTATGAAATGGTATCTATGGCAACATAAATGAAATTGCTTTCACTGAAGTCATAAGCTTGGAAAGCACTTTGAAATATTACTTCACACAGGAATGCCTCTGAATAGATAAAAACTCATTTGGCATTAAAAGTATTTATTGAAGGCTTACTACATATGGGTCAGATATTTACTAAATACTGGGAATGACTAAATCATGTGTCATATTTTTAAGAAGCCAACAGCTAATAAGGCATCAGAAGTATAGACGCTCCGTAGCTCGGTGTTAAAATAACGGCAAAGTTAAGGTGATGTGAAAAAATTGCCAAAATTATCCCTCATCAACTTAGCTCAGTAGATAAAAACCTTTATTTTTACTAATTACTGGTTAGAGTCTAGTGCAATTCATTATGTTCATTTATGTTTAACCTTGATCTTAGAGGAAAAGATAAAATATCTGACTACCATTTCCTTATCAAATTTGTCATATGTTTTAAAATCTGAAAATTATTATACCAAAACAAGAATATTTTAATTGTTGAATTTACTTATACACCATCTCTTCAAACAAAGAATTCAGGGGCTTTATAAAGAAGAAGATATAATGATAAGGCAAATAAAAAAGAAATGAAAAAATAGACCCAAGTTATAAACAAACAATAAGGTAAGTTAAACTATGAGTTATTTTTATTAATACCTGGAGTCCTTGTTTATATTTGCATTTGAGCTTCCTGGCAGCCAGTCAGTGCAAAAATGAGAAACCTGACAAGTTGCATCATATTTTTTAAACATGAAGAAAATAAACGTGGAGAGCAAGTTATATTTTACATTAAATTATGGAATAACTTTTACATGGAGAGTGGAGATTAAGTTATATAATGGCCACTACCCAAATGTTGAAGCATAATTCATGCAACCAAATATTAAATCAAGTCCAATCAAAGCCAAAGACAAATATTAAAGTACAATTTAGTGAAGGCAATTCCAGAAGAAAGCAGATCATTCTGATATAAACGCGTGGCCCCGAGACATGAATACATGGACAGATAAACTGCCCTCCATTTTACCTTTTATCACTCATCTGGTATTAGAAATATCTGCATCCCTGACAACTCAAGGTTAACTCTCTGGAAAAATCCTTGCAGAGCTGGTTTTCTATAATGCTAATTGAGGGTGATGGATGGTCTATAAACTTTGAAATTTAAATCAACCAGTGGTGGGATTGTCAGTTTACCATGAAAGATACGAAAAACAAACCAGGGTGATCTCTGCTTGTACAGAATGTGGGGATACCCCAGGTTAGCACAGATACGAGCTAATGGAATCAGGATTTTCCTCAGATACCACACTGGATTGATTCTAAGATGTGAATATATAGCCCCCAAAGTACCATAGAGCAGAGAAAAAAATGGTTTTATGGGGGAGTTATTTTTAAGACAGATATAAAATAACCGATTATTTTAGTTAAATCATGCAAATAAAAGGGCAATTCTGCCAAAGATGCAATGATGACTCTAACCAGGACAAAAAGAAAGCAACCCAAATGCAAAACGAGAGCTGTTCAGAAGTTTGTTTTTCTTTTCTTTTTCTAATTAAAATATTCAATAGGGAGCAGCAGTGTCATGGTCCCAGAATATTCTTCCCCATTGGTTTCTGTTCTGGGGCAATATAGTATCAAGTTTCCATCTTTCCTTGTAATTTGGATCTTTTTAAATAGTAGTTTAATTCTCTTAACCACATATCTGCTACATAGGTTCCTGGGAAAACAGAAATTATAGTTTGCTAATAGAATTTTAATCTAAATAATCAAAAGGCAAGTTGAATTTGATAGTGGACACCTGTCTGCGGTCGTGGGACTCACGGAGGCTACCTAGCAACAGGATTACCTCTCCTCCTTCACTCATTTATTTTTCCTCATGCAGAACCCTCTCTTCGCAACCAGAAAGCAAGTGAGCACTGGAGGCTCTGAAATTTGTTTTACATCAATCCATTTATAATTTCAAAGGCGGAAAGGGAAAGCTCTTTCTTTTTTATCTTGATACTGGTAACTGGAGCTGTGTCACTGTTTACTTCCATTTTCCATGGAAGCAGTGAGATTAAAGCAAAGGGAGGAATGGCTTAGTCTTTGATGATTTTGACTTTGTGGAATTTCGTGACCAGGATGAAAGGCAATAGTTTATCATGTTAGTGCATTCCCACCTAAACTTTTTAGATGGGGGGAAATAAAAAGGATTTGTTTGACAAATAGTTGTGTGAGGAAAACAGTGACAGTGAAGTTGACCTGTCTGTTACAACAAAGGGGCTTTACTAAGTGCCTTATGGATACATTTCAAGGTTGAAGGAAATAACTGAGACACAGCAAAGCCTCTTGGTTTTTTTGATCTATTGGCTCACCTAAAGAAGTTTCAAAATCTTACACTATCAGTTAAATTGGGTGCCTGGTAGCCTGGCCGGGCATGGCTCAGCGGTTGAGCCATGGAGATCCTGGTTCAATCCAGGAGATCCTGGTTCGATTCCCGGTCAGGGCACATGTCTGGGCTGTGGGCTCAATCCAGAGTCGGGGGTGTGCAGGAGGCAGCCGATCAATGACTCTCTCATCATTGATGTTTCTATCTCTCTCTCTCTTCCTCTCTCTGAAATCAATAAAGATATATTTAAAAAAAAAAAGAAAAAATTGGGTGCCTGGTAAATGAGGGAATTATCAATATAGGCTTTTGTTTTATTAAATGCTCTACTTAATGCTATGTAAAGTACAACAAAGGAAGAGGCATTCCTACTATGGTTTTCTACTTAAGGATGAGTCAACAGAAAGAATTGTATTTTTTACTGTATGAACAAGGGCAGCATGTTCCAGAATATGTGTTTCTTTATTAAAAAAACATCAAACTTGACCAGACTTATTTGAATAAGACATATATTCATTAGGCTCACAGTAAGGTTTTAGTTTATTCAGTGATACTAAAGCTGAAAAATAATTGAGTCAGGCTAGTGTTAAACACAGAGGAACAAATTTATGCTTCAAGAAACATTAGAAGTATTTCTAGTTAAAGACAGAATTCCAAGATATGAGAAAAACTCAGAGGACCGGGGCTTTAAGCAGCAAAAAGTGCATAATATGCTCGTGAGGCTCTTTCTTCCTCCTAAAATATCTGGTGGTGGAGAATCTTTAAAATTCCCCCCTTCGGAAAATCTCACTTGAAAAATGGTCTGGTTTGGAAGTAAAATGTGAATGAGCTGAGAGGTAAGGTCTCAGGTGTGATTTCTTCATCTATCCCCTGCGGGGAGGGAATGAAGGGACTAAGTTTAAAAGGAAAGGAGTTCAGGGAGTTTAGAGATTGTGTGTAGCCTGTGAAATCCTAACATTTGAAAAAAAATATGAACGAATATCCATCATTCAAATTCTTACTAAGTATTTTGGTCTATATACCATGTGGGTCAAACATCAGGTTGGGAGCTGAATTTTCCATTTCTAAAAATAAAAAATGGCCCTGGCCAGTGTTGCTCAGTTGGTTGAGCACCTATCGTCCCGTGCACTGAAAGGTTGCCGGTTCGATTTCAATTTTTGGTCAGGACACTTGCCCAAGTTACAGGCTTGATTCCCGGTAGGGAGCCTGATGGAGACAGCCGATGGATGTTTCACTCTCACTTCAATGTTCCTCTCTCTCTCAAAAAAAAAAAAAAAAAAAAAAAAATCAATAAAAAAGTCTTAAAAAAAAATGATGAAAGAGGTCTTATCCTCAGAATCTTCAAAACAGTGACCATTTGTTTTATTTATACTTGGGAAATTTTACTTATCATTTATTTTAGTTTTACAGTTTGTCTTTCCCCTACATGTCATTGCTCTTCTCTGCAGGAGACAAGGTTAGTTCCTATCTGTTAGGTTTGGACAAAAATTTAATGTTCCTGAGGGCTCACCTCTCCCTTGCTTGAGAATGTAACTTTAGATGAACTCAAATAACAACCCGTTCCTTACACTGGGTAACTCTCCACTTCTGCTCAGAAAAAACCTTCAAGGGCCATAAAGTTCCGTCCCTACACCCTATAAAGAGACTTCTGGCTTATTTCACTTCGCATAATATTCTCCAGGTCCACCCATGCTGCCCCAAAGGGTAAGAGATCTTTCTTCACAGCTGCGTAGTATTCCATGGTGTAAAGAAGGCGGGGGGGTGTGGGTGGGGAGAGATTAACCAGATAATTTATATGCATATATGCATAACCCATGGACACAGACAATAGTGTGGTGAAGGCCTGGGGTATGGGGTAGGTGCGGGGTAAAGGGGTCAATGGGGAAAAAAGGGGGCATCTATAATACTTTCAACAATAAAGACAAATTAAAAAAAAATAAAATACACAAAAAAAGAGAGATTTCCTCCCAACCACTCGGTACTGATGCCATTTGGAGCTCAGCCCATCTGTAGTCAGATGCCCTAATAAAATTGCCTTTACCATCTCATCTGGCCTCGTGTGTTCCTCCTCAGCAAGCCTAACATTCGGCATCGAAACCAGGGAGGGTTCAGTGAGGACCGGTAGCCGTAGTCCAGGGCACGGGCCATCCCAAGCTTGCAGCTTGGAGAGCGGT
Organism: Miniopterus natalensis; assembly: GCF_054644295.1. Classification (NCBI taxonomy): domain Eukaryota; kingdom Metazoa; phylum Chordata; class Mammalia; order Chiroptera; family Miniopteridae; genus Miniopterus; species Miniopterus natalensis. The sequence continues at coordinate 44,091,351 of NC_142088.1, forward strand.
AGGCAGTGGAAGCTCATCCTGGGCTTACCCCCAAATCCTGTTTGGGACCCCAGCCTGGGTAGTGCAGCCCCCCTTCGCCAACCCTCCAGAGCCAGCTGTGGAGTACACCGGATCGGGGATCTCTCCGTTACTGACTTCCACGCTCCACACTGGCAGATCATTTTCTGGCGAGTGACCCTCCTCCACCACTCAGGTCCTCTGATTCTCTCTTCTCTTCAGTCTCAAAAGACCTACTGCTAGGCCAGAAGACTCCTTGGCCTCCAGGCCTGGGGACACCCAGTCTAGAGGAACCCTCTCTTCTCTCGGGGTGATTCGTTTACCGGCAGGGACGCTTGCCCTAAACGGTCACCCCTTGTGGGGGATTAGTCACTCACCCTCTCAATTCCCCCTTACCTCACTCCTTCCTCTCACCATGGGCAACACTTTTCTGCCCCCCGCCCCAAGACCACGCTTCTTGGCTGCCTCCTTAAAAACCTCAAGCAGCTTGGCGTCACAGGGGATCAGGCCCAGGCGCCTTATATGCTATTACAACACTGCTTGGTCCCAACACAAATTAGATAATGGGTCCCAGTGGCCAGAAAGTGGCACTTTCAATTTTAACACTCTCAGGGATCAATTTTAGCACTCTCAGGGACCTTGACGATTTCTGTCACCATAATAGAAAGTGGTCAGAAGTCCCCTACGTCCAGGCCTTTACTCTCCACTCTTGGCCTTTCCTCTGCCAGTCCTGTTCCACCTATCAAACTCTCCTCCTCCACCCTGAGCAGCCTCCCCAAACCCACCTTGGGGGTAGTGACTCTAAATCATCTTTTGACCTGGCAAACTGCAGACCTCCTCTACCCCACGTGCCTCCCCCGGCTGCCCCAGCCCACGATCCCCCGGATGAGGCCCAGGCAGCCCTCCCTCTCTCCGCTTCTGAGGACGCAAGTCCCAAACCCACCTTCTCTCCCCCTAAAACCCACTCTAAATTCTCCCAGAACCCCCCTTCAAAAATTTTAACTTCTGCCCCGGCACCGGTCCTCCCTTTACCAGAGGTTGCAGGGCCCCGGGGCATAGTTCGGGTTCACGTTCCTTTCCCCATGTCGGACCTACCTCAGATTGAGAAACGCCAAGGTCCTTTTCTTCCGACCCCACAAGATACATTAAGGAGTCTGAATACCTCACCCAGTCCTATGACCTCACTTGGCATGACATTTATATTATTCTAACATCCACCCTGTGCCCCAAGGAGAAAGGGAGGGTCTGGGTGGCTGCCCAGGCCCATGCTGATGAATTGCTTGGCCAGGACAATGGCAAACCTGTAGGACAGACAGCTGTTCTCTGGGAGGGCCCCAGGGAGCTCTCAGGCAAACGGCCCTGGCCGTACAAATCGGGCACACATGGTTACACGCCTCCCGGCAGGGCTCCGAAGGGCAGCCTGTAAAGCCTTCAATTATGACAAACTTAAGGAAACCAGCCAGGGCCCAGATGGAAACCTCGCCTTGTTCTTCTCCCATTTAAGGGAGACTCTCCAAATATTCACCTCTCTTGATCCCGCCACTCAGGAGAGTCTTTGATTATTGAATATGCATTTTATATCCCTGTCTGTACCTGACATCAGGCACAAATTACAGAAACTGGAGGAGGGCCCTCACACCCTACAAAAGGATCTCCTAAATATTGCCTTCAAGGCCTTTAATAACTGGGACGAGAGGCCTGAGAAGAGAAAAAAAGGTAAGATCAGGCTAAATATCAAAGGCTAGCAGCGGCCGTCCTGGGTTCCAAAGGAGATGAGCAGCAGCAACCACGGAGTAAGGGAGACAGGGCACCCCAGCCCCTGCTCTAAAGGCGATAACGAGGGCCACTGGGCAAAGGCCTGTCCTAACCCTCTTCCAGGCCTCTGTCCTCGCTGTGGCAAAAAGGGCCACTGGAAAGTTGACTGCAACCAGCCCCCTCAAGGGGAGGCCTCACCCCTTCCCTCTGGACAGCGGGAGCAGTTGGATCTCACCCTGCCTTGCCTCCTAGGCCTGGCCACAGAAGACTGAGGGTGCCCGGGCCCCAGTCCCCCACACTGATCACTCCATAGTAGCCCTGGGGAATTCTAACCGTCGAAAGTAAGCCAATCTCTCTTCTTACTGACATGGGGGCCACTTACTCGGCTTTACCCGAATTTACAGGTTCCTCTGGTCCCTCTCAGATCTCTATTGTGGGGGTTGAGGGCCTTGTCTCCCGGCCCCTAGCAACACCTCCTCTTAACTGTCCCCTCCTCGGGACCCCCTTTAGCCTCTCCTTCCTCATTCTCCCCAACTGTCCTCCCCCAATCCTAAAAAGAGCCTCCTTTACAATTTCTCCCCATACCTCCAACTCTGACCCTTCCCTCACCCTACTTCTTTCTAGTCCTGAGTCAAATACTCTTCCGCTCTCCGCAACACTAGTCACACCCAAAACCTAGGACACAACAACCCCATCTGTAGCTCAACACCAGCAACCTGTCTGGATAGAACTAAGAGACCACTTCTCATACCCATGTCAACAACAATACCCCCTTTCTATAATCAATTAACTTCTCTCCCAGAATCTTTTACGCCCCACTAATTCTCTCGTCAACACTCCTATCCTTCCAGTTAAAAAACCCGACGGCTCCTAGTCCAAGATCTCCGCATCATAAACCAGGCTGTCTTACCAATCACCCAGTAGTTCCCAACCCTTCCTTATACTATTCTCTCACTCATCCCATCTATTACTACTCACTTTACAGTCCTAGAGTTAAAAGACACTTTCTTCACTATCCTTTACACCCTGACTCTCAAAATCTCTTCACCTTCACAAGGACCAATCCTACTACTCAACAACTCACTTGGATGGTCCTTCCTCAGGGCTTTAGAGATAGCCCTCACTTCTTCGGCCAAGCTCTCGTGGCTGACCTCTCCCATCTTCATTTACAACCCAGCACCCTTCTCCAGTACGTAGATGACCTCCTCTTTTGCAGTCCCTCCCTTGAGCCCTCTTAACAACATACTGCAATCCTTTTAAACTTCCTAGCAGAAAAAGGATACCAGATCTCTCCTAAGAAAGCCCAAGGATCTACTCCCCAGGTCACTTACCTAGGACTAGCCCTATCTCTCCGACACCAGGCTATTACACTACACAGAAAGGAACTCATAGCCTCCCTTTCCCCTCCCTCCTCCAAACAGGACCTTTTATCCTTCTTAGGACTTGTAGGTTACTTCCACACGTGGATCCCTATCTTCATCATCCTGGCTAAATCCCTCTACCAGGTCACACGAGGACCCCTAACAGAACCTTTAGATCCAACCATTAATATCAAGCCACACTTCCAAAAACTCCAACAGGCTCCCTCCCTACCCAATCTCTCTAAACCATTTAAGCTGTACACAGATGAATGGGAGGGCATGGCTGTGGGCCTTCTAGGACAAAATCAGGGTCCAGAAATATGTAGTAGCATATTTCTCAAAACAGCTAGATACCACAGTACGGGGTTGGCCAGCCTGTCTAAGGGCACTCGCAGCGGCTGCTCTTGTAATGCAGGAAAGCAAGAAACTTACTTTGGGGCAGCTGACCACTATTTTCTCCTCACACAATCTCTCTGATATTCTGTTGCATAAAGCTACCCAAGTTTTACCCCTGTCCAGGTTACAAACTTTCCATATAGCGTTCATCACCTCTCCACATGTCACCCTAGCAAAACACCAAATGCTCAACCCAGCTGCTCTCTCACCCCTCCCAGACAAGGAAACGCCTCATTCATGCAGTGAAATTCTAGATCACAAAGTACCCCACTTTCCACACATCACAGACCAACCACTACCAGATGCCCACCATACTTGGTTTATGGATGGGGGCTCCTACTCACACCAAGGGAAAAAGGTAGCAGCTTATGCTGTAGTATCACTGACAGAAGTCATTGAGGCAGAGCCCCTCCTTACAGGGACTATTTCTCAATTAATTAAGATAATTAATTGTTCTCACCCGTGCTCTAACCTTAGCTACTAACCAAATGGCTACTATCTACATAGATTCTAAATATGCATTCCACATCTTACACTCACATGCTCCCACTTGGGAAGGAAGGGGATTTCTAACAACAAAAGGCTCTCCTATTACTAATGCCTCCTTAATTCTCAAACTCTTACAAGCAGCAAGCCTTCCTAGAGCTGCGGCTGTTATACACTGTAAAGGACATCAGAATAGAAATAGCCCCATAATACTGGGCAACAACAGGGCAGACCATGTTGAGCCCCAGTGGAGTGTTAGTCTAAATTGAACACTCAGCCTTGGGGAAATAGTCCTTCAGAAAAATGTGCTAAAAATCTCAGTTGGGACCAACTCACTGGGTAAAATTAGATTTCACAAAGGGTGGGTTGAACGTTCTCAGGAGATGTGCAAAAGAGTGGTGGGAAACCCGAATTCAAGGGAGCAAGAATGGGAACTTGAGTGTGCCTTCAAGAAGATAGCAGTGAAAGGGCTGATTTCTTCTGGAGCTTTTATTCTACCAGGGGATAGTCTGATGAAGTATATAGACAAAAAGAAGTCCATGACTCTTTCATAACTCTCTTTAGTTATTGCTAACCCCCAGGGAAGTCTGAACCACTTGTCCATTCTTGCATGGTGGTGGTTGTGAGGGAAATAAGAAATAAAGCAGAGGGGAAGTGGGCCTGTCCCACATTCACTCTTCCATTTGCATTTGTGCAGATTTGGCAATATTATCCCAACGGGCCTGTATCTATAATTTCTGCATGGTAACCACTGGGCACAGAGGGACTGTTGATCCATGGTGGAGTGGGGAGCTGTAGGAAGAGCAAGAAATGTAGAGCAGCAGTGGAGGGGATGGAAAACTCTGAATGGATCTACAACATCCTTCCCCAATATATATGAGGGAAGTTTCCTTTTGTGATGGGGTAATAATAACAACATGTATTATTACCCAATAATAAATATAATAGTTTGCTTTGAAAAGATGCTTTCAATATAATGGATATTAATGTAATCATCACCATCATCATTATCATATTGTAATCTATAATTATTGAGAACTTTATGCTAGGCACTGTGCCAAAGGCTTCATTTATATTCTTTTATTTAATCCTTAAAATAATCCTGTGAAGTGGATATTATGGCCATTTTGCTGAGAAAACCAAGGCCATACCAGTGTTATGGTGCTACTGACAGAACCAGGATTAAAAACTCATGTCAGTCTGGCCCTCAGGCCTATGCTTCTAAAATTCTCTACATCCCTGTATATATTAGGGGGTCATGACCATCAGGAGAAATGCGTAATACAACAAAAACCACAAAGACTGCAGGAAGAACTAGAAGTGATCCAATGACCTGTCTTCTGATGTGTCATAAGAATTGAATAAGTTACATGACATGTGAGTTAATGGCTGGCACCAATTTAAAAAATGTCAGGAACGCTTTAGCTTGAAAGAAATACAGAGGTGTTACAGAATAAGGATAATCTGTGTCAGAAGAGCCTGGTGCCATTTCAAGTCATCTGTACACTTAGATTCTGGCCCCTCTGCATGGGAGGACATATACACAAGAATATAATATGAGCTGGTCTGGGTAGGAGGCAGTCATGAAGTATCATTAATTTTCCTGAAATGATTTCCTCAAATCTATTCTGCTGGTTCTCCCTTCCTCTCCCCTGATTGTTATCTTGGGTTTATCCCAAAGATTTTCTATTTCATCCCATAGATTCAACTCACCCCATAGATTCAACTTTGGGGCAATAGAAGTGTTTCATTTTCCGGTTATTGAAAAGTCAAGTGTCATCTAAATCAAAGCTTCAATCTCTCATCCAATTTAAAGAAACTATTTCCCAGCTCAGACCTGGAAGGCAGTCAGGCAGGAGTGGAGGCAACGTCTTTTGCTTCATTTTATTGTTCAACGACTTTCTTCTCTTCTGAACCCCACTCACTGTGCTGCCCCTGGCTCAGCCAGGGTCAGGGAAGAGGGGAGGAGTGAGAGAAGGAAGCAAGGTCTCACCTGAATGGGGCTACTGTAATCTGACATCAGTATTTGTAACGGCAGATGCCCAAATGCTGGCTCTTTGGCTCCTGGGGCAGGTTCATGATTTCTTCTTGTCTGTAACTACCACTTCATTCTGCACCACCAGGACTCTCTGGCACAGCATTCTTTATTGACATCGGTGGTACCCTCCCCAGCTGACCTCCTCTCTGATCCTGATCTTTGGGCTAAAGCTGCCCTGCCTTCAAGGGGACCTTTGGGGAAAATCCTTTAAAGATGGCTCTAGCCCAGCAGCATTTAGCAACATGCCGTGTTCTGGAATTGGTGATGGGGTGAGGGGTAATAGAACCAAGTTTGCTATACCTTGGCATATCTTGCATGAATGGGGAAGCACCTCTCTTTGAAATATGATGGTATGTGATTCCGAATTGGTCAGTTTTGAGCTCTCAGCAGAGACTTAAGACAATGAGAAAAGTTCCATTTAATCTTTTACTTCAAGAGGAATAATGATCGGATACCAGAGAACCAGAAAGTTTTCATTTGATTCAGCTAGTAGTCTCTTCGCCCCAGTTAGAGCATCAAGGTAATTGTTGACCTTCTTTACTCAGTGTGTTTATTTCTAATGAGGAGGTTGAGGCCTCTTTTGTTGCCTTACTTATCAATAGAGCTACCATTTTTGAGTGCCTGCTAGTAAGTATATTTCCTGATATAAACCTCACATCAGCCCTGTGTGATAAGGTGCTCTCATCATTCACTGATGGTAATGGTTAGAATGGGGGAAAGCCAGATTTTACCCCATGCTGGCTCCAAAGTCCATGCTTTCCTTGGTATAATTGCATATTCACAGCAGAATTTAGGTAGCAGCTATGATAGTCTTCTAGTTGGTCTAAAAAAATAGACTGGCCAGACCATACTCACGGCCCAAGGATTTCTTACTTCTAGTTATTCAGGGTGTAAAGCAATGATTCCAGCCTTGATTGTAAACTTGAATCATGAGGGGAGCTTAAAAAAATAGACATACCTGAGACTAATCCACAACCAATAAAATCAAAATCTCTGGGGCTGCGAATAAACTTATATATGGATTGTGCCCAAGCTCTCGAAGTGTTTCCAATTGCAGCCAGGGGTTGAGAACCACTCATTTACACAAAGAGATAATTCTTACTTTTAAGTACTTGCCTGGGTTGTAGGTGAGAATCATTGTCTCTAAGAAAGTAGACAAAAGGGTTGAAAAAGAAACTTCTATAAAATCAAAAGGGAGTTATAAAACAGTGCATCCTTGATATTTCAGTTGTAAATATTCCATGCTAATTGCCACTCTATGTTAATGTATTACATTTATTAGTGCCTGCCACTTAACTTACTTCAAGTTACCATTTAACTTACTAAAATACTTACAACATAGAGAGAAGGCCAAAGAGAGAAGCAAGATTTTTCTGGCAATAATTTGAGGTCCCATTATTAAACAAGCCCTGAATAGGGGTAGTGAGAATGTAGCCAACATAGAAAATGAACACATTAACTACTGAATCACCATTCCTTTAAAAAAGAGAATAAAATAATGCTGTGGAGCTTAATTATCATTTCCCCATTAATGAGCACTTCAGTTGATCTCCGTAACATCCCTGAAAGGCAGGTGACGCTATCACTCCTGTGTAACAGGTGAGGATCCCCAGATTCTGTGTGCGCACAATGCACCCAAGGTGGAACTAAAACCCAGCTTGCCCAAATTGTCCTCTTTTCTCCATTCGCACTAACAGGAATGATATGGATTCAGCAGATCTTTAGTGATGTCGAAGTCAATCCAAATTCACAGAGTGAGAGGCAGACCTGCCACTTGCATATGGGTTGATTTAATAGCTATAGTGATTCAGAAAAGCTGACTAGTGAGAATGACTGGAAATGAGCAGTGGAAATTGCTTTCAATGTAGCACCCATGAATCAATGGTTCTTGCTGATTTGAACGGTTGGAAAAAGTTTACTGATTCAAAATCAGAAAAGTGGTTGTGGAAAAGCCCTAAGGGTGAACAGAGCTTTGTCAGTCTTCACAGAGGGCCTTTTGCCTTCTCATTTGAACTGATGAACAGTGAGCAGAATGAAGACAGATGCCTTTCCCTAAACGAGAACCCCGCAGCAAGAAGGAATGTGGGGTTTGGCCACTAAATTCATAAAGAAATCCTTACACAAATAATTCTGTATCCAAGCACCGCTGTTAAATGCTTAGCAAAGCATGACATTCGAGGATTTTATGCCTTTTGTTCCAGTGAACTAGTTGCTTTATTTCAGCAATAGGAAATAAAATATTTCTAATAATACGACCTAGACCAGTGCACTGTGGTGTCTGCCATTCAAAATTATATTGTTTATTTCAAATTCTGAAATTACATGACTTAACTCCATAATGACCTGCTTGGAAAGGCACATGAACTCTTTCTAGAAAAGCTAAAATCTGAAATCTGAAATCATCTAAAATCTGAAAGCAAGGACTAAGGAGAAAAAAGCTGTCCCTGAGATGATAAGCTGGTACCAAGGCCTTTTGGGGATCTGCTTCTCAGTAGTTCCTTATCCCAGTGCGTGTGTCTGTGTTCTCCCTTTGCTCTACACGCCTATGACCCTCACCATCTTCCCACATGTCCCTCACCTGTGCTTCTAACTCAGCTCTGGTCATCTGGCTCCGATTCTCCCTTTGATTAGTCAGCTATGGAATTACAGACCTTGACTTAGATCTTAATTCAAATTGTGACCATTACTGAAAGCAAAGTTAGCACTTACTTTTAGGTAAGGCCAATTATATTGTTTTAGTGCGTTGACTTCTCCAGGGCCACGAACTTATGTTAATCTTCTGGTATAAGTCAGAAGTACACATCAAATGGATGGGCAGACTAATGTATGGGGATGGTTTCAATGCTTTTTACATCACAGTAACAAACACTATCTATAAACGTTGTATTTTAAAACAGCTTTAGATTTTTATGTCAAAAACAACCCACCTTAAACTACCATAAAAATGATACAAAGTTCTCATTCACTCTGAGCATTAATTATATAGAAGAAGAGGGTGGCCTCTTCTGCTGTTATCATTGTCCAGATGTGGTTTTCACATTGTCATAACATTTTATCACATTGTGCTTGGAATATTGTGTGTTCTCCTTTTTAAATGCACCATTGTTTTACATAAGCTTTCTAAATATAGACATAGTCCAGAGAGTCACCACCACACACTTTATCATCATATTAAAGTTCCAAAGTTTGTTTAATCATCCCTAATTGTTGAGCATTTGGGTTGTTTCCAGTTATGTGCTATTACAAATAAGGCGACTATAGACATCTTCGTACAAGTAGGCTTAAAAGCTATTTTCTTTAGATAATTCCCTAAGGTGGGGATGATAGCTCAAAAGGCACTGTCATTTTATTTAACTCCTGCAGTGCCAGAATACTCTCTCAGCGTAACATACTGGATTAACAGTGCCACTGTCAATGGAAGAGGGCACCTGGGTATCTTTATCCTTTTAACCTCCATGAATGTTTATACTGTAATTAAAAATAAAAGAAACTGACATGGCTACATACATATCTCTACAAAGTAATAGGTTGTAAACATTTCCTGCAGCCAAGTGTGCCCACAGGACTCCTCAGAGGCACACACGTCTCCCTGTGGCTGGTCACCAATCTGCGAGCCCAGTGATGGGCCACTGTGTATGCTGATCACTCAGCCTCATGCCCTTGGTGCATGTTGGCTGGCTTGCTGGAATTCAATATTCCGAGGACGGCCTGGGGAACAGAATCATGGTTCAGAGTCTGAGAAGGAAACAGGCTGGAAGAGGTGCCTGGAATTCGCTCCGTACTCCCAGCTTCCAGTTCCTCACATAATCTATTTTCATACACGTTTACAGCTCCGGTTGTGGGTTCCTCCCCAGGCCAGTCCTGTCACTGCAAATGGTCATGCTTATTTCTGCTCTATGTAGTCATCAGCCCTGGCTTCTGCCAGATTATTTGAAAAAATAAAAATTAAAAAAAATGGCCTTTAAATCTAAGGAGATGGGTGTTGTACTCAAGACAAAGGAAGTTAATGCCCACAGCAACTTTGCTGGCTTCCATTTCACCTGAGGGCAGGCGTGCAGGAGCTGGCGTTGCAGCCAAGATAAGCAAGGAGGGCACCGTCTCTGACCCCCACTCCCTGCCTCCCCAGAGGTTCTGCCCCGTCTGCTCCACTCCATGCTGCCTAGTCACCTCATCCTTCCTTATTATTTGCTCTTAAATGTATCAGCTCTGTCGGGAGATAAGAAAATAAATATCCAACAAGCTTCCCTGTAAGAAAATGTGTGGAAATGTCCTTTTCTTTCTTTCGAGTTCCAGAAAAATAACTTCCACTGTGCTGGTGGAAGCATCACATAGTGACCCAGAGTCAGGTGTCAGGTGGAGGTGGGAAGGTGATATAATGGCCCTTGCACCTCGCTTGGCTCAAGGAAAAAAATAATTACACGGACCCTCCGATTTTACCAGCTTCTCCCTCACAATCGTCAGTTGTAGTTGACATGGAGATAAATAGAAAAATGTCCTCCTGTGGGCCACAAACGCTGCCATTTCCCCCTCTATGTACTCCTGTTGAGTTCAATGATTAAAATTCGTTGAAAGAAGCACTACATTTTTGTCCCTTCTTTATTCTTTCTAATCACTTCTCCTTTCTTGCAGACTTCACTTGCTTGGTATGAGACGGGGGCATACCGGAAGGCAGAAGTAGTAAATTTAAAGTTGTCCGGCGTATTTCCCCACGAGCGCAGAACTGCAGCGGGCAGCCTGCTTTCCTGGTCTCTGCCAGGCGCCAGAAATTAGACATGCCCGGGACTCGGTGCCCGCACACGTCGGAGGGCTCTCCCGCAACCAAATGAGTCCTGCACTCAGGAGCTGTCCCGTATTTCATCTAACACGTCCACTTCCTTCCTGTAGTCTTCTTATTCTCTTAATGCTTACTATTAAGGTAATTTCATGACCGTATAAACATAGCCTTCAAAAGGCTGTGGTAGATAATATAATTCTACTCACATTTTTAGAGTTAGTTTCACAAACAATTCCAGGTTTTCAGAAATTATATTTAGAAAAGTATTTGCATATTTTTCTACTGAGAATCTTAACATGTGTTAAAATAACTCTCCCTCCAGGCATTCAGAAGGGTATACAATGACCTATTGTATTTATGGAATAATCGAGATAACACATCACATTCATTTGGATACACAGATGTCTTCAGTGTGTTGTTGTATTTAAAAGCTTAGAGTTGATTTTGTTTGGGAAGGATATTTGTAAGATGAGATTTATATTACGAAAACAAGAGAACTATTTGCCTAGAATATCAAGAGTCCTAGCCTATCTTATCAGACAGGTGCTGACACTTCTTGGTGTAAACTTAGAAGATGCCATGTTCTGCCTCCTGGCCTCTTTGCTGGGTCTCTCAGAGTTCCCACTTAGCTCCCGTTAAAATGACCATCATTTAAAACAACAACAACACATAAGTGTTTACAAAGGATGTGGAGAAAAGGGAACCCTCATGCTCCGTTGGTGGGAATGTAAATTGGTGCAGCCACTATGGGAAACAGTATAAAGGTTCCTCAAAAAATTAAAAATAGAACTACCATATGATCCAGCAATTCCATTTCTGGGTATTTATCCAAAGAAAACAAAAACACTACTAAAAAAGACATATGCACGCCCATATTCATCACAGCATTACTTATAATAGCTAAGATATGAAAATAACCTAAGTGTCCACTGATGAATGAACAGGTAAAGAAGACTTAGTGTATATACCATAAAAAAGAATGATTTCTTGCCATTCCAGACACCATGGATAGACCTCGAGGGTATTATATAAGTGAAATAAGTCAGACAGAGAAAGACAAGTACTATATGATTTCTCCTATATGTGGAAACTGAAAACAAAACAAAACAAAACAAAAAATCAAAACCCCAAACAGCCCAGCCGGCCGTGGCTCAGCCGTTGAGCATTGACCTAGGATCCAGGCGATCAGGGTTCAATTCCCAGTCAGGGCACATGCCCGGGTTGTGGGCTCCATCAGTGACTCTCTCATCATTGATGTTTCTATCTCTCTCTCCCTCTCCTTTCCTCTCTCTGAAATCAATAAAGATATATTAAAAAAAACACACACCAAAAAAAACCCAAACAAAAAAGTCCAAGCTCATAGATAGAGAATTTGTGGTTGCTAGAGGCGGGAAGTGAGAGGTTGGAGAAATGGGTAAAGAGGGTCTAGTCAAAACGAAAGAAAATAAAGAAAACATTTTAAAACGATTCTCTTAGTCACAGAAAGTCTGTGTTTGCAAAAACTGCTTTGAAATCTTGATCCACTGTCTTGAATATGGTGGAGTTAACACAGCAAAGATAAAAAATAAATTGTATTATATTTTCTTGAATCTCTTTGAAACTTGACTGATTTTTTTTCATTTATGTTCAGCATTTTACTGATGTTAAATGATTACCATACTGGGCAAGTTCCAGAATTCAAATTAAAAGCATAAAAAAGACACAGTTTGTTTCCTTCTGCTCTCCCCCCTGAAAGGGCCCCAGGGAGGTGAGGTCACTGCAGCCTTGATTAAGGGAAGGTGCCTGGGGCTGGGAGAAGCTCCTCTTTCTGGGGCTTGTTGGCCATCAGTAGAGCAAGGGGTGGGGGCCCGGAGGTCAGTGAGCAAGCCTGGTGTAAATTAGGGAGTTGCCAGCAAGCAGGAGCTGGGGTTTGGGGTTCAGGGGGCTGAGGAGACACAGTGCTTTAGCCACCCCAGCTCTGTAGGTGAGCCCAGCACTCCTGCGCAGCCCCGCACACACCTTTCAGGCAGAGCTGACTGAGATTTTTGATCCATGCAGTGAGATACACCTTGGCAGTTAGCAAGCAAATAATTTTCCTAATGTTCACATTGTCATTTTGATTTAAAATATGGAATGTTTTTAGGATATCTGATGTTGAGTGTAAGGAAATACATATGTGGTAAATCTTTTAATAGATTTCCTCAATTCTCTGAACAGATGGATAGAACTCTATCATCCAGTGATTGCTCTGAAATTAATAACAGTTGTGGGTTTGAGTGGCACTGAGAGAATGATGCAATGTGTGATGCTCCAGTTCTCACTGTTTTCTTAAAACATATCTTTATTGATTCAGAGAGAGGAAGGGAGAGGGAGAGGGAGAGAGAAACATTAATGATGAGAGAGTAATTGATCGGCTGCCTCCTGCACGCCCCCGACTGGGGATCGAGCCCGCAACCTGGCCATGTGCTCTGACCAGGAATCGAACCTCAAAATCTCCTGGATCCTAGGTCAATGCTCAACCTCTGAGCCACACCCGGACGGGCCTCACTGTTTTCTTAATGGTTGTTTTCATAAGCAGATATTCAAATTTGGCCCTGCCTGCTAAGCACTGAGCCACAGGACCCCTGCACACATGAAATGACTAGTCCCTGTCCATTACTGAGAGGCACTAATAGCCCCTCAGAGCATGCTACCAAAAGGTTTGCATTTCAACAGTCATTCTCAGTGTAGTAGCTATGATCAATAAATAGCAAAGACTGAAAAAAATGCTTATTGATCAGGGCTAACTGCATCAGAAAAAGAGCAAATCATTGTGGATGTATTTTATGAAAGTCAGAGCCTTTCCGCACCAAAAGAAAATGAGCTATCATAGCAGGTAACTTAAGGAAATCTGTTGTTCTTAAAATATTTACCAGCCTGAAACACTTCCACTGCCTTCCTGATGAGTCTGCCATTCCCTCCCCATCAGGCAGATCATTAAATTTAGATTATCTGCACATGGCAAGCAGTTCCATGTGGCTCTAAATGTCTTTCTTCTGCTACCTGGCTTGTTTAAAAAGCCTGAAAAAATGTGTGGAGAGAGAGGAAAAAATAACCTGGACATGCTATCCTAATACTTCACTTATGTCTGGCATATAGTAACAATGAATGGATGGGAAAAGTGAATGAAAGAAAGTTGCATTTCTGCTTGGGGAGCCTTTCGTAATGCTTTTCTGGACTTTCAGGGGATCGTACACCCGCACAGATTCCTCTTCCTGCCTTTCCAAGGAGGTACCAGAGAGGTGCTCCGACTGGGCCTACCCTCAGCCCAGCAGAATGGGATAAGTTAGAGAAAACAGTCTGCTTGAACATTTTTATCAGTTCCTAGAGAATTTCACGCTAAAGGATCTGCTACATACACCCACTGGTGCAGGTTGATACTATTTTGTAAGTTCTCTTTTCCTTGTAAAAGTGTGATCTTTTCGTTAAGATAAAAATATCTCTATAATGCTCTCTCGTTTAAATGGTAGTTTGGCTGTGTATGAAATCCATATGGGTTTATTTTTCACTTTGAAGCCCTAAAATTATTACTCCATTTTTTTCTCTGTATTTTCCTTAAACTACCTGAGTATATTTATTATGCTTATTTTTAAGTCTTAGTTTCCCATTCCCAATAATTCTGCTTCACTTAGTAATAAAAAAAAATAATCATGTTTATTTTGACCTGTATTCTCATGTTCTCTTGATGGTATGAGCTATTATACCAATAACATGCATTGGTGAAAGGTTGAATTATGGGCTCCAAAGTCGTCATAATGAAGAATGTTATGAATATATAACATGCATATATATAATGGCAAAAATAAAAGAAACTGTTAAGTATTGAAAAGAAAGAAACTGTGGTCTTAAAACAAAAGATTCTGCTTATTGAAAAGACATAAGGACTTAAGTTACTTATAAGACCAAAGTTTTCTCAAAATCCTAAGACAAGGAGAGAACAAGCAAAATATTGAAATAGTGGTTGGTCCCTATTTTACGTGCTGATGAAAGAGGCATACAGTCTCCTCTCACCGTATCTGTACAAATAAAGCTTAGTTCTGTGTTTCTGCACAGCTTATGCATTTATAGAGGAGAATGTTTAAACACAAGAACGGGAAGATAAAAGTATAATTGAGGAAAGGTGTGGAGTGGGTTGTAGGGGAACCAAAAGAAAATGGAGCTGGAGGTGTTGATGAAAGGAAGAAGTAGGGGGAAGGAAAAATAAAATACAGAGGGAACAGTAGAGAGAAGTAGAGTAGAACACAGAAAGATAAAGCACGTAAAACAGTGAGCTGATCCAGAGTTCAGAGTTAAGGACAAACAACTGTTTACAATTTTATCATTCACTGCAAATGTTCATCCACTAAATGTCTATTTGCCGCACCCTGCATTAGTCTTCAATACGTGTGGACTGAATGAATGGATACGTCACAGATTATCCCTGAATTCATTCCTGTTCTAGGCTAGTGTTTCTCATCCTCGGAACTATTGATAATCTGGGCCAGGTAATTCTGTTGTGGGGCTGACTTACGCATTGTAGGATACGCAGCATCTGTGGCCTTTAACCTACTAGAACCAGAACCAGGAGGATCGTGCTCCCCGGACAGCTGTGACACACAAAAATGTCTCCTGACATTGCCAAGTGTCTCCTGAGGGCATAATCACCCCTGGCTGATAACCACTGTTATAGGCATATGGACACACTGGAATATACCTACTCAGTGATATGAAATGTATTTGATAATTAATGGCAATAAACTTTATAGACATCAAGATAATATGTCACATTGCTTGTAGTTAAGAAATTGTAGTGTTTAGTTGTTTTCGGGGATTGTTGAAGTCTTCCTTTGGAGAAATGGCATAAGAATATCATAGGAGGGTGCTTTTTGTAAAAATGGAGGGTGCTTCCATTTTTTTGGAAGATATGATAATTCATCACAATCATTTGTATTTGGTATACTGATAAATGTTATCAAGTGTTGTTTCCATTTACATGTGGCTGGTTTTCTTCTTCACTTTATATTTCTGTTATTATAAAAACTCTATTATAAGTTGTTTTCTCTGAACTCTGTTAAACAGTGGGGCTGTACATTTTTAGTCCCAAGTTAAATCTGGTATATGCCTGACACTCAGAAAAATTAAATGGATTTTAATGGTCTCTTACTCTTCTTCTGTCCAGTAGTCATTAGGAAGTTACTGGGATCTACTTTCACTCTGTTTGTAGATCATTACTTGACCTTAAACAAACAACCTCAGTCAGTGCATACACAGAGAAGTAACACACATAAGTAGAGACCAAAATCAAAAGACACAATTTTAAGTGGAAGGTGTTGTTTTTTAAAGAAGACACAATAAAGCCAAATAACACCAGGCTCAAGGTATACAAATGTAAAAGGAATTCAGTAAGTTTTTCTAAATGGTCTTCCCACTTATGATCTAAATCACATTTGTAACTGTAATCTCTCAGATGTTTAAAAGACAGAAATTAAAATTATATAATGTTCCCATTTCACAGACCAGGAAATCAAGGCAGGGGCCAGAGAAGAATAAATTCATGTTCCTCAAGAAGCATATCAGATAGAGACAGGCAATGAGAGTGGAGTTCTTGGCCTTCCACACTGTTAGTTAATTCACATTCAGGCTCCGCATCCATTTTCCACTAAACTTGTCGAATACCTATGATGGGTCAGCGCTGCACCCAGCTTATTCCCCTGTGTTCTCTAATTTACTGCTCAGAAAACCTGTGTCATCAGTTCTGCCTTTCATAAAGAGAGGAGGAGATAGGTTTAGCTAGGTGAAGTAATTTTCCCATGTTCAAAAACTCAGTGGCAGAACTGAGATGTGGACTGGGGTCTTCTAATTCTAAGGCCAGGGCTTTTCCTCTACCATGTTAATTCCCATGGTGGGTTTCATGAGCTAATGAATAATTATTTTCTAATTATAATGTGTTACAAGTTTATTGCAGGAAATCCTGAAACGATAGAAAAGTCTAAGAAAGAAAAGACTAACATCTAGCCCAAGGATAACCACGATTACTGTTTTGGGCGGTTTTCCTTAGAGTCTGACATCCATATGCATATGCACACACAGTCTCTCTCCCTCCCTTCCTCCCTCTCTCTGTGTGTACACTTTCAAAAATAAATTGGAATTATACTCTTTACAGTTCATATTTTTATATAACATATCATGAGCATTTTACTATTTTTGTAAATACACCTTTTACTAGATAAAAAAATGCCATCATTTGTATGTACTATAATTTGACTACCTTCCTATTGTGAACTAGCTTAACTAGCTTAAAATTTCTGTCTCACATAACAGTGTAAACAATTCTCTTATTCACAAATACTTTGACTGCATCTATATTTATCTTTCTTATAGAGTTCTAAAGCTCAGGTGATTGGGTAAAAATGCAGAAGGGCCCTACAGCTTTCTAGGAAGGTTAAATTTACTACTACAAGATGCATGTGGGAGTGATTATCTACAAGTAACCTAATCAGCATTAAACATTATCATTTAAAAATTAGTGCTTTTGCTCTGAGAAGCAAATGATAATGTCCTATTGCTACTTTAATTTGCATTCCTTTGATTGTTAGTGAGTTTGATTTTTAATAAGTTTATTAATGTAATTAAGAACACCCAGTTCATTAGCTTAAGTTCAAATTCTAAGAATAAACATGTGAAAGCTACACAAGCAAATATCCAAAGGATAATGGTTTCTCCATGTTCATAAGGAAAGATAAAACTCTTAGAATAACAACAGCAAGGAAAATCTTGCATGTTTTCGGTAATATTCTCATTTGGTATGGTGCTTACGTGGGTAAAATTATAAGAATGGTAGGAAGCTTTGGCTCTTTAACCCATATTTATCCTAACGCTAACAGTAAATATTCAAATGATAGTTATTATAAAATTTGAACATACTGGGTCACATAGTTGGTTTATTATAACATGGGATTCTTGAATCAAATAGAAATTACTTCCCAAGTGATTGTATTACCATCTGCTTAACAGCCACAAGATGGTTCAACAAATAAACAAATGAATATTGGGTTATGGAAAAAGATCCTATAAGTTTAGGCATAAACAATAGTCATTTAAATACTTTCTAAAAATGGGATGCCATTTCAATTGGAATATCTAAAGCATGGGTCTTCAAATTGAGCACTTAAAATGGGTAGTTATCAGTTTAAACTTTTAAGTAGCTCATCACCAATACACCCAGGCTTGGGGCTGACTTTCTTTAGGTAAGGAGAAAAAGACTCGTCCAGACTGGTAGCTTGGCGAGAATGAATGACCACTTGGACCTGGTTACGGTTTCTCCCATGTTGTTTCACTTTGGAACCAGCTAAAAAGTAAGTAGAGAGATGAGATATCAAAATACATGTGACTGGATGTGGTTCCCACTGCCTTTGGAATTCTTTCCAGAAGCACTGAAGTATCATAGTGGAAAGCCTATGTGGAGTGAGGAATCTGCCAAAGGAGCCTAGAATTATGAGCTCACTGAGTTTTGAAGCTTTAGCTTGGGGAGGGTTGTGCAGAACTGAAGGGTCTGACCACCAAACGGGCCTTGTCCTGTTCTTCTGTGGTTACATTCTTCCTCCTTCTATTTCTCACTTATTCTCATGCCTGTTTCAGGCCCCAGATCTTAATTTTGTCTACTGCTTATGATTTCCATTATTTCACGCATTTTTATGCAGTTCTTTGAGGCATTCGTCTAGTTTATATAGTAAACCACTAAAAAGTACCAGTCATGAAGACATATCCATGACCTATAAATTTAATATCATGAAAGTATATATAGTAAGTTAGGGCAAAGTAAACTTGATACTTTTTTCCGTAAAATATGTACACACACACACACACACACACACACACACAGAGTTGTGTTTATACCTTCAAATATAATATATATAGCATCAAAAGTTGCTTCTAAATTATCTAGTTTTAAAATTCAGTCTAAGTGGTCAAACTATGTCTCTATGAGCTCAAATTTGTAAATAGATTAATTCATTAATTCATCCATCTTAAAAACATTGAGTTGAGATTTGCTGACAGACCCATTCATTTATTCATTCATCAACCCAATAAACCTTTATTAATTCTCTCTTCAAAGTAATGCATTGTGTCATGGTGAATAGAATACTGCCCTTTCCCTAAGAAGCTGATACAAATTTTTTACAGGTTCCCAGATCTTCCCTGCCTAAGGGGTTAAGGAAATGTTTTCTTTTGGCTGGGAAATTCTGCATTTAGGAAATTAGGAAACATTTAGACAGCTTTATTAAATGATAATTACCTCTTGATAGTTATCAATAAAGTCTAATCAGTATCACTGCATATGTTTAGATGAGCTTGAGAAGAGCAACATACTCTGTATGTTATGCATTTTAAAGTGCTAAAATGTTTAGGAGATGGAAAAGAAAACGTAAGAGTGACCTTTAATCTTATAATTGCAAGATGAACTACATATGCACCTAATGAAAAGGCCCTGTATTGCATATGTAAAAATTAGTAATATTACTGATTCACTGGGTCTCCAAAATTGAGCCTGCATATTTCAGAGAGTAATTTTATAAGTTGTAAATTATGCAGGGTACGGAGATAACATACAGCAGTTAAAAACAGGGCTTTCCAGTTATATAGACTTGAGTTCAAATTCTCAGTCCATGATTTATTAGTAGTGTGACCTGGGGGAAGATATTTAACCTACACCTGAACTTTCCTTGTTCATAAAATGAGGACAATAAAACACCCAGATCACAGGGTTGTTAGAAGAATTAAATTAGATAATGTACGAAAAGCCTCAATGACACCGCCTGGCACTGAGCAAGTGCTTAATTAACAGTGCTGTTATTAGAAAGAATAAAATAATAATGTTCTTTTTAGGCCACTTAACAAAATGACCAATTTCAAGAGCACCTAAAGATATCGCATTAGCTTGTGCTTCTAAACTAACTAATTTGGGGGTCTACCTCGTAGCTTGTCCATAAGGCTATGTGATTTACCACTTTCCCAACCAACCTAACGTCTGGGACTGGAAACTCTGCCAGCCTTTTTGGTTCCCTCAGTCAGTCATTTTAAACAAAAAAAATTTTTACTTCAATAAAAACTTGAGATAGTAATAAACTATAGCATAACTTACATTTCATAAGTTATTGGTAATGATCTGGTAAGCAGATTCTGAGCAGAAGGCCATTTTTCTCCAGTTTGTATTTAATTATTATTCAGCTTATCGATTGCCAGGTTCTGATGAAGACTGACGTGCCGCGTTCCAACGTGTGTGAGCGGGAACTCTGCCACGAGTGCCACACTCCAGGGCTTTCCCCGTGCCTACTCCTGGTCCCACTGGTCCCCTCTGCTTGAATGTGTACAGAATAGCGATTCTAAGATGAGAATTTGTGAAAAATGGCCACATGGAACCATTTTAGCTGTCTCTGCTAAAAAGTCACGCATACAGGAAAGAATATGTTCAAGCACAATAAGAAATATATTGATTCGCAGCATGGCACAAGCTTCAGTTGCTCAGAATCAGAGCTACTTGACTGTTTAAAAATATGCATATTTAGGACTGGATGGGAGCAGAAAAAGATGAGAAAATAACTGTTCGCAGAGTTCCCGATACCTGTCAGGCACCACAAAGACCTTTCTTACATTACACACTTAATCCTCACAAAAATTAGAAGGCATTATCAGTCCATATTTTAAAATCAGGAAACACTACCCAAAGAACTTAAGTAAAATGCCCACCCAAGGTCATGAAGCCAGCAAGACATGGAGCTGTGATTTGAATATACAGCTGACCGCAAAGCCTATCCTACTTGTACTACACAATGCTGAAGTAATGAGTTCACTTTTCTAAGAGGACTTATCAATTCTTAATAAGTGCTTATTGAACACTTAGCTGCTGACAAGAAAGGGGCTAGGGTGAGGCACAGTGATATCACTGTGAGATGTAGCCTTTGACCTCAAGGAGCTAAAAATCTAAGTGGGCATTTAAAAATTTATCTGACATCTTAAATTTTCTATGCCCATTTATAATACTCAGAATTCACAGAGTACTTAATGATCTCATTAAAAGGGGTGCTACAAACCTTTCAGAGGAAAATAAAAGAAAATCTTTGTGACCTTGGGTTAGGCAAAGATTTCTTAGATTATTCAGCATCAAGAGCGTAATCCACGAAAGAAAAAAGTGGATAAATTTGACTTTATCAAGATACAAATGTTGTTCTAAGGAAGACACTGCTAAAAGAATGAGAAGACCAGCCACACACTGGGAGAAAATATCTCCAAACCACATATCCAGAATATCCAGAATATCTATAGAACTCTGAAAACTCAACAACAATCCAATTAAAAAAATGAACAAAGGATTTGAATGGACAATTTGCCAAAGAGGACATACAAATGGCAAATAAGTACATGAACGAATACTCAATTCTCATTAGGCTTAAACCTGCAAGAAGATATCAGTATATCCCCATTAGAATG
Source organism: Miniopterus natalensis (assembly GCF_054644295.1). Classification (NCBI taxonomy): domain Eukaryota; kingdom Metazoa; phylum Chordata; class Mammalia; order Chiroptera; family Miniopteridae; genus Miniopterus; species Miniopterus natalensis. The sequence continues at coordinate 44,112,643 of NC_142088.1, forward strand.
GCTAAAATGAAAACCAACCAAAACAACAAGTGAACAAAACAACTGACAAGGATGCAGACTGACTGGAACTTTCGTGCATTTCTGGTGGGGATGCCGAATGGTACAGCTACTCTGGAAAACAGTTTGGCAGTTTCTACCACAGTTAACACTTACGAGAGGACCCAGAAATCCCACTCCTAGGTGTTTCAGATGACATACAATCCATGTTCACATAAAACCCTGAATGTATTGTTCATATTTACACAGATCTGGCAATAACCCAATGTCCCTCAGCTGTGAAATAAACAGATTGTGATATGTCTTTATAGTGAACTACTACTCAACAATAAAAAGGAATGAACTACTGATACATGCAAGAACACATGTCTAGCTACATCTCTATAATATCTTAGATATCTACATTATATCTATATATCTCTTTATACACATACACATATAAAACATATAATGCATTTGGAGAATTTCAAATGCATTATACTTAGCAAAAGAAGTCAGACTCCAAAGGCTGATTCCATTCATATGATATTCTGGAAATGACGAGATTATAGAGGCAGAATACTAGTTCTGTTCCTTGTTAAGGATGGGGGAAGTTTGACTACAAAGGAGTAGCATAATGGATCTTGGGGGGGGGGGGGGGATAGGATAATGGAACCATTTTGATTCTTAACCATGTGGTGGTTATATGACTACATTTATCAAAACTCATAAAAATATACAGCAGAAAGTGAATCATATTGTACGTAAGTTTCTAAAAGATGAAAGTGAAAATTCAAAACAACAAAAATATAAGGTCCTGAGATATAGGAAATTTGGCAAAGGGCTATATTCTTCCCTCGCCGTGGAGGAGGGTGGAAGGCACCTGCAGGAGCTGGGACTGGGCTCCAGTCTTACTTCTTGCAGCTCACCACATCTTGCATTCTTCCAGATCTCTGCAGGCTGAAGTTGTAGCTGCAAGGTCTCAGGGCTCAGAGGCTTCTCTGCCACTAACGGGGCTGGCCCAGGATCCTGCCCATGGGCACCAGCTACCTCCAGGAGAATCCAACTAATTCAGCATAGTTTCAAATATTTTTTTTCCTACTGCCACCTTGCTATTTTTAAAAAGATATACATTTTTATTGATTTCAGAGAGATGAAGGGAGAGGGGGAGAGAGAGATATAAACATCAATGATGAGAGAGAGTCATCGATCGGCTGCCTCCTGCACGCCCCCAACTTGGGATTGAGCCCACAACCCGGGCATGTGCCCTGAACGGAAATCGAACTGTTATCTCCCGGATCATAGGCTGGTGCTCAGCCACTGAGCCACGCCAGCCAGCCTGCCACCTTGTTCTTTAAAGATAGATATAACAGAAAAATTTATTAAATTAGTTAATCCTTTAAAGGTGAGACTGTTAGGCAAATCTGGAAATATATTACCTTTCTAAGATGACTAGGGTACTGTTAAGCAATAATTTCCTAAATGTAATAGCAAATGTAACAATATTCTAATTTACAATCAAGGCATTAGTAAAAGCAAATAGGATCCAAAGGCACCTTGGCTATTGTTACAATAGTTCCATAACTGCTATCAAGCATAGTCAAATCTTGTGATTTCCAAATGTTTTCCATATAATTCAGGAAACTTGAAGTACATTTTTAAACAGTAGGGAAATTTTAGGTGCCTGAGTGAGTTGCTGGTGACAACACCAAGAAAAAGATGCATCTTATGAACTTGTCAGAGGCAAATGTCTACTTTACGCACTGGGAATAAACTTTGTTTTTCCAGATGCCAGTTTAAGTATCTATCACTTTAATTTATGTTCTGACATCTTTGAGAATAAATGTGTTCCTGTCATCAAAATAATTGCCTCTCCTATGAGTGGAATTTGTAACTGCAGCTTCATTCCATAGCCCCTAACCTGGAGTGGATGTGCCACACAAGTTAGCAGGCTTTCACTAGAAGGTAATGTCATAAACACTGAGCCGGGAGGTCTTTGTTGCCCATTATTTTTAAAACCATGATGACTTAATTTTCTTTAAGGAAAAAAAGAAAATAACTCCAGCCAGATGCAAATAAACCCAGTCCTGCTATTCAGAGTAGAGAAAGATTTTGGTTGCAGGGAGGCATTGAGTGAATATATTACTACAGTGTTTAGAAGTTTCTTCACATATTTAACAAATGCCTTCCTAACTAAAACTGCAAAGATTTATAAACTTTTCCCCTCTACAATTATTCTTTGGAGAAGATATTTTATAACAAAATTTACTTAATTAAAGCTAAGTGTAAATTGCCTGCTTTTCTCCTCAACCTGGCAAGTTAACACATATATGTAATTTTGCTACATGGCTGAGGTTTCTGTAGAAAGGTTTATTTCCCTGAGTTTTATCTCATTTCCTAGGAGTAACAAATAAAAGTAATGCTTGGAGACTCGTGGACCGTTGAAGTATTCACATCATTGAATTTTAAATAATCTCCCTGCCAATCACAAATCTCTTCTTGGACACTGGCTCCAAATTTGATTTCTCAGTGACAGGTTTGTCAGACCTAGGCACGTGTACCTTTCTTCTTTGGATATAAAACCAAATAGGTAGAAAGATCTTTAGGCATCAGTAACCTATGGAAGTCAAATCACTTTTCATCTAGCCAGTGTGTGTGTGTGTGTGTGTGTGTTGGGGGCAGGGAGTGAAGGTCATTTAAAATACCAGGGAATGTTAAGGAGAATCCTATTAATAACCCCTCTTCACTGCAGAGAGGGCAAGCCAACTAGTTGGCAGACTGGTAAAGGAAGTGTGCTTTTGCTTGGTCTCAGAGGTGCCATTCACTTCTCAAGTAATGTGTTAGTAGATGGCAACAGAGTTTACATGCTTCTGCAAGATCCTTAGCTGGATTATGAGGAAGGTATCAAGTAGGTGTAAACTTATTATGGTGCTATACAGTTTGCCAGTAAACAATACGTTTTACAGAGCCAAATCCCACTATTTATTAATTCCATCTTCATTCAATGAAGACATTTTCTAAGATGAATTAACTGAGTTTAAACTTAGGGTTTAAAGCATTTTTAAGTGTATGTATTATCAAGTCAAATTTGGTATCCTGTCTTATTGTCATAAAAATACTATTTGCTCCTTATACAAATAATATTTTTTATTTGATATAATAACACAAGCAAGCCAAAAGCAAAGAAATATGGTTCATTTGGCCAATAGGCAAATTCTGATTATAAACCCAATTGTTTAGGGAAAAAACCTATTCTGAATTACTTTGGATCAAGAACAAAATATTCATTGATTGTTTCTATTTTCCTTCTAGCAACACGTTATTTGTTCCAACTAACCTTGACAGAGATTATACTTAAGGGCTCCCATTTCCTTTTGAACTCACAAAGTTGTCATAGCCCTTAGCGAAACAATGGAGAGAAGGTTCTCATTAAACTTAATACTTGGGCTTCTGTTTCCCTTCAGTGTAACTGTTCATCTTCCACAAACAATGATTATACACAGACACATAATAATCCCCAAATGAATCATAAATCATGAGGCAGTCCCACTGCAGGCAGGAGTGGCCCTCACACCAGGCTGGGTCTCCAGGCTACGTTATTTTAGTTAATCCACTTCACACAGTCACAGAGATCAAATGGTGATATTTAACCAGGTCTTGTGACCTCAGAACTGGACAGGATCCCTGCTTCTTTCAAAATGTCAGTGAGAAGTATTTTCTGAAGTGGGTCAAGGTTCTTGCCTCCACATTATCTGGTGCTGCGTCACTCAAAGGCATGGGATGCCAGCAATACCCAAAGAAAGAGTTCAACCAACTAAATCCGCAACTGGCTATTTCTGGCCTTTGTTAAGCATGAACTGAACAAAGCTTTCCTGGTTCACACCCAAGCAGTCAGTCTACCAGCACGGATCAAGATCAGTATAGAAAGCTATTACTTGTTTTATATTCTTATGTACTCATGTTCTAATAAATCTAGGGTTGAAGGAATGCAATACGGTAGACTTTTTCTATTTGCATACATTATTTGCTTTGTCATGTTTTGGGCCCTTTAGCTAATTTGGAATAAATCAATAATTTTTTTTTTTTCAAAAAGCATGTTTATCTAGGAATAGAATTATAAAACTCATTAAACTCTTAAAATGTGTTTATATTACATATTTATAAAAGCGTATTCAAGATGCATAAATAAAATGTGTGGGGGTTTTGTGTACTTATACCAACCTAATTTAGACATTTGTAAAATAGTAACAAGGTAGGACTATTTTTGGTACTAACCCAATGTCTTTGGACTTCAGTAAGCATCTGCATACCTACACCTGAGCATGCACCTCCTCCTCAGCTGGGCAGGCAATTACAACCCCATACTCTTTTGTTTGTTTGTTTTATGCTGGAAGATTCTCTCAAATTCTTTGTGCTCACTCACTCTGATTACTCAGTTGGATGAACTTGGAGTCCATTTGCTCAAATTCTTTTTTTTTTAAAGTTAAATTTATTGGGGTGACATTGGTTAATAAGATTATATAGGTTTCAAGTGTACAATTCTATGATACATCAACTGTATATTGCATTGTGTGCCCACGCCCCCCCCCCATACTCTTATATTATTAATAACTCTAGTGAAAAGTATGGACTGTATCATATAATTGAAAAGGGAAAATGAAAAGCTCACTTTGCAAGATTATAATCTATTTAGGATTAATCTATTAATATAATACTGAGTAACCTAATGAGGGTTATTTGGAATTCAATGACTTGAATAGACCAGGGGAGTTTTGTGAAGGAAAGGGGCACTCCATGTGTAATGTAGACCATAGTGCTATCTGGAGCTTTTAAACCTAAAAAAGGGAACTTCCTCTGATGCAACAAATCTTGCTATTGGAAACTAAGGTAATTGTATGTTTAAATGCAGGGTACCTCTTCCTGTAGCCCACAAAAATTGAATTCTTTATATTCCATACCTTTTAAGCACAGAAGGATTTCTTTTCCAAAAGCATCTCCTATACTTCCATGTAAATTACTCTTGGCTGTGTTTTATCCCAGACTTCTGGTCCTGTATGAGATCTCATCAGGACAAGAAGGGCCTTTTGTCTTCAAGAATATTCTTAAAGCTCATGTTTTCCTGTGTTCCTCTTCAGATTACTTAGTACAATAGATGAGCAAGTAATTGAAAATCTTTTTTTTTTTTTAACGCAAATACACTAGGTATTTTGTGTTGACTAGAGTTCTCGAAATGACTTTGTTGGACATAGAAGTTGGCTAGTGAGAAGGAAAAAGAGACCATAATTTGTGTCCACAGGTGCTGGTCAGCCTATGCTTAGTTTAAAACATACATCTCTTATGTCCATTCCAAGGTGTTTATTTACTTTTCTACTAATAAAATTATTTAATGGAAGTTGTTCCTTCATGCCCTTCTGATAACTATTAATAGAAAGAGCCAATTAAAAGTTGAAACAGAATATTAGTTTCCCTGACCTTCACTTTCATGAATATTGCAACATTTATTTTATATTTTAAGAAAGTCTGTGTAGTTACCCACTATGACATTTTCAGAATACCTAGGGCCATTCTGTACCATATCTAGGTACTTGATAAGTGTTCAATGTTTTAAATTGTTTTAATCATAAATGCAGCTGAATTATTATAAAACCTAGACATCAATTATAAAATATATATTAGTACTTTTAATGAAGAAAAAAATGCATTTTCTTAACATATAATTTTATTACAAGGCTGAAGAGTCTCAGGGTTTTTCACCCTCTCAGCAAGGATGATAGAAATTGTTTTAAAATCACAACTCCAACGGTTCTTTTTGTGCTCTAAACAAGCATTTTTGGTGAAAAATTATTTTTTACAGAATAATTTTACCTTTGGGATCTTACTGTTTTTCTCACTATTTCAACCTTAAGTTAGCTAAATTGAGCCACTTCTCAAAACCTTCACACAAAACCTTCTCTAGCCTCTCAGGGGAAGATGGATGTTCTTTATTCACAAAGGAGCCTGGACGCATCCCAACCTCCTAAGTGTGGAGGGGCATCAGCTTAATCAGCAGATAAATAAGTCATTAAGCAAGAAATAGCTGTCTCCTTAAAATTTGCCTTTTCAGTTCATTAGTTTTTTTTCAGTCTAGGCTCCTTTTGTATTCATAAAGCCATTTCTTTCTTTAAAAATGTCTTACGACTTCTATGGCATTTGGTTGGCCTGAGTGGCAGGAGTGGTGGCCTGCTCCAGAAGAAGACCCATTTTCATTGTTATTGAAATGTTTAGTTATATTCTCAGCATTGTTAGTGAGGGCACTTTTTCTCTCAAAAGATCATTACAACTGCAAAGAAATCAGAGTAGATGAAGGAATAGTTCTCCTTTGAAATGCCATATTCTTGGTCTAGTAACCTGAATTTCATGTATTGATATTTTTAATGGACTTATATAAAGATAGTTTAACATTTTATTTCCATTCAATTATGAAATGTCATTGTGCTAAAAACTATAGGGAATAAAAGAAAACCATTTTGAATCCAAAACAAAGGATGAAAACTAGTGGGTGGTATTTGTGGGGGTGCTACTTAATTATTTATTAAACAGTCCATATATTTCATGTACCTTTCCCTATGAATTTTTTTTTTTTTTAAATTAGTAAAGTAAAAATGAGAAGATGGAATCTGATCTTTTCCCTTTCAAATCTGGACTTCCTTACTTTCTCAATGTTCCAGGTTGATTCAACAAACATTGGCTGCACATGTGCCTCTATGACCAGGCACTGTGGTGGGGAGTCATCAAGGAACAAGAGGTAGACTGTTTGGAACTTGGATATTTAACAGAAGTGAAAGTTCATAACATCCGACACTGTTCTTAAATATGTAGATTAGATGTCTTGGTTGAATGTATTTGTAGGAGTCAGACTTTTTAACCTGCAGAGATGTTGGGGGTGGGAAAGAATCAATTTCTTCTATTTCCAGAGGTTGAACCAGAAAGATGCTTACGAAATAGCAGGGGTTTCACTTGCCCTGGCAAGTTACAAATCTATGAAGTATGGGTTCACTGCCTTGGGTTACCATGTAAGAACTCTTTCAGACAATCCTCTTCCCATGCTTCATCTTCCCCTTAAACAGCCAGGGAATAAATGGAAAAATGCCTTGATTTACAGTATCGCCATACAACACCGTAAGAATAGGTAGAATAAATATATACCTATACAGAGGAAAGAAAAATGCTGTGAATCTACTGACTGGAAATGTATTCTCCCTAGAAACATATGTCCAACCTATGACTATATTTCTAACTTTTACAAATGTACTTTTTCCACATAAATGCAATTTCCCCAAGGAGTGAGGGTCTGTTAATGTCAAACAGCAATGTTCGAAGGGAAATGGTGCTTTGTAAAAATCCAGCACCACCATTTGAAACTCTACCTTTTGCTGCAGAAGAAAAAACTGCTACTAAGTTCAAACTTGAACTTGTTTTTAATATTACAAAGAGGGTGCTGATAACAGGCTAAACTATCACTAGGTGAGCACTATTTCATTATGCCCATTCCTTTTTCATTTGGAGAAGTTATCTAGAGCCTTGGAACAGTACTGCCAAGGAATACAGCATGCATGAGAAGCTGTTCTCAGGGAACTTAAGGTCAAATAATCAAACATAGCATTGACTTATAAAGCTCCCTGCTGCACTCCAGGTTTAAATATGCTGCATCCCAAATCCTAAGTCTAGTGCATGCAATGGTGTATGCATTAAAAACGTTACAAGCACTGTAACACGAATGCTGAAAACACTGGTGACACCTTTATCCCTTTTTTCTTCCTTTTGCAGAATGTTAAATTATTATTGCAGGATATTTATTAAACACCCTAATGCACAAATGATTAAAAAAAAAAAAGAGTTATTCTTATTAGGCAGCCTAAGAAACTACTGGCAAAGCCAAAGGCATGTAAATGCCAACTGCTATTCTTTAGATCAGCCTGTGTGTTAATAAACTTATAAGGTAAAATTCATCTGGTAAGAGAAGACAATTTCCTTATGTCTAAAAAGAAGACCATAAGAAAGGTTCAGTATTTCATTTTATTTCAGAAAAAAGGGTGACTGTCATAGGCCTGATTTTTAGCAGGTCCTTCCTGTCATTTTAATGCATGGCACTGTCCCTGATTACCTACTTGCTCAGCAGGTTGCAGGTCACAGGCTGGCCTGATTATTTCGGAGGACAATGGCTGCTGTGATATCCAGCTTTCTTCATCCATCAGAACAATTCGCTTTCCCATTCCCAGGGTCCTTATACTTGGAATGATTCACAAAAGTGTCACTGTCTTCATAATTCCAGGCAGTGTTCTATATCGTTGTGACCTCTAGTCAAAATTAGTTCTCTCTACTTATTATGAAAGGGGATCTTTTATATTAATCAGAAACTTAAACAAGTATAAATTTTCCCTCTCTGTTCTAAAACAATCACATAGCAAAAACAAACCTTGGTGGCTATTATTTTTGTGTTTAATTTTTCATGTGAAGTAAATTAAATGCAGCTGTATACTTAAAATGAACTCTCAAGTCCTTTGCTAACAACCCTCTTGGCTGTTAATTAGATTTTCAAACTAGTACCCTGGGTTGAGACTGCAATGATGATAGAAAAACTTGACCTAAATAAATCCAAGGACGCAGTCATGTAATTTTCATTCTATGCTTTCCCCAGGAGCAGTTAAATTTAAGTAAACAAACCCTCAAAAGGGTGTCTCAGCTATAATCATGCCTATGCCTTAATAGGCCTAGATGAACGCAAAACCAATGCAAATCTGTAGAAAGCCCGAGCTCTCCCATTACAGCAGGGTATGCTTTTTGCAAGATAACAGAGTAGCTCGTTACAGACATGGCTGCAGCTGCCCCTCAGTCACTGGCAGGCCTCAGATTTCCCTCCGTGGTTGCCTCTCGCTCACTGTCGGGCTGGAGAGAAAAGCCGCAGCCCCTCAGGGCGGCACAGTGGAAAACACCGCTGCGCGCCTGGGCTTCGGCCTTGGCCCTGCCAGCTATTGGCTTGCTCTGAACAACTACCTCCCAGTGGTGGCTTCTCTGACTTCCACTTTTTCTGTTTTTCCTTTCCATGGCACTTTATGGACACTTCTACTTTAACATTTAGGTTGCATCAGAAAATACACGGCTATTCTTCAGTACGCGCTCTCTGTGTACAAATTTATACATCATAGCATCAGGCAAGTATGGCTGTTGAGCTCATTTCCCAACATCCTTCCTTCTCTGTTTATTCCTAGAACAAAGCTGTACCTTACAAATGAGGAAACCGAGGAAACTGAATCCTAGGGATGTTAAAGTCATTCAGTTACTAAGTAGAAAATTGATTTGAACTGGTGTCCAAAGCCCATCCTCTTAGCCACCATCGTATGCTGCTGTTCATGGCTTATATAGCTGTCTTTTGCTACTAGTCTGCGGGCACCTTGAGAATGGGGACAGCATTTTTGTCAATCGTTTTCTCCTTTGTGTCTTATATAGTGTTGGAATTTAGCAGTTATATTCGGGCTTATGGTCATCTTTTAAGAAAAAATATCTTGTTATTTGCTGTGCCTAAGGCAAAGGCTCAGCCCCCAGAGCCAGCGGGCCATTCAGAAAACATTTTTAAAAATTTATTTATTTTTTAATTTTTCAATTACAGTTTACTTTCAGTATTATTTTGTATTGATTTCAGGTGTACAGTATAGTGACTAGACAATCATATACTTTAAAAAGTGCTCTCCTCAATATTTCCAGTGCCCACCTGGCATCATACATAGTTATTACAATATTATTGACTATATTCCCTATGCTATGCTTTATATCCCCATGACTATTTTGTAACTTCCAATTTGTACTTAATCCCTTCACCTTTTTCACCCAGTTCCCCAACTCCTCTCCCCTCTGGCAACCATCAATCTGTTCTCTGTGTCTACGAATCTGTTTCAATTTTGTTTGTTCTTTTATTTTTTCTTTAGATTCCACATATAAATGAAATTATATGGTACAATATTTGTCTTTCTCTGATTGACTTATTTCACTGAGCATAACTAACCTTCTAGGTCCATCCATGCCGTTGGAAATGATAAGATTTCATTGTTTTTTATGGTCCATCAATAGATAAGTGGATAAAAAGCTGTGGTACATTTATACAGAGGAAACATTTTTGATGGGCTTCGTGTTTGCAGGAGGAAAGGCGCTGCAAGGCTAAGGACCTCCCACACCCAAGGCTCCCACAGTGGACTGTGCCCAGGTGGACACGTTTGCTGCAGGTAGCACAGTTGCTCTGGACCACAGCTGACGCGGAGAGGGATCGGAGCCTGGCCTTCTGTAGACCAACTCTCCCTGAGTTTAAATATGAGACTTGCAGAGTTGGCACTATAGCAAGAGATACACACAAAAAAAGCACTAAACAGGTCAGGAGACAACAGAAGACAGGAGGGAGCTAGATCTTGGGCAGAGGGCAGAGCAGTGGTGGGAGCAGAAGCAAAGTCAACGCAAAGGCTGGCATCACTCTTGTCCCAGCAGAGTTGCCAGAGTGTCCTCAGTGATGGACCCATTCTCTGGGAAGCACCAGACTGAAGGCTGCTGAGCCCACCTCCTGGGCTTCCTTCCTTCCTTTGTATCCCCATTACTGAGATCATCTCAAAATGTCTCAGAGCTAGCTGCCAAGCTACAGAGGGGTGCTAACTGGGGGTGAAAAATCAATGAAAACACATGATCCCAATCTTTAAGGAGCTATGACCTAATGAGGCAGACAGGGATGTCAAGTGATTGTAACCCAAGAGTAAATATGCTTGGATGGGCCAGACTCTCTATCAAAGGGGCTCCTAGGATATCGTCACATGTTCTCGTTACAGGCCTATTTGACAGAGCTGAGAATAGCAGGAAAAGAAGAGGAAGGGAAAGGGTGAAATCTGGGAAGACTCAAAAAGCAAAAACCTATTATAATTCTGCTCCCATTTGAATTCACATATTTCAGTAATTGCCTGCAGTGCTAAAAGAGAACCTAACCTTTTTCTTAAAATCATGTTTAATAAAAACTATCTCTTAGTATATTGTGAGTGAGTTCGGTGCTCATTAGGGTGAGGGACAAATAGCAAACGAGTGACAGCACTGCATAGTGAAGAGGGAACCGGTGACGATCTCTTCAGTCCTGAGCCGGGAACGTGCTCCTGCCCTTCGCCTGGGGGGACTGAGAGCACCTTCTGAATTGTGTGCTGGTTTAATAATGTGTGCCCTGGGTGTTCCAGTGCTGGCCCTGGCCCACAGTTTCAAAGTAAATAGGAAATCAAATTAAATCAACCACAGGCTGACCTTTGTATGTTCAAGGCCTGGGTAAGGGAGGGGCCCTTCTCTCTTTTTCTGACTGTGATCAGTCCTGTGATTACAGTGGAGTCTTGGCCACATCCTTCCATAAACTTAACTGGTTATTTTTTTCCAGCCCGTGACCAAGCTACCTATAAAGTCAGAAGCTTGAGGTCACTGAAGAGCAGCTTTGAGAAATAGTGTATCTTGTCATTCTAGACTCCTGGGGGCACAGGGGTTGCAGAGTTGGCCTGCAGTGTAATGATTTTGTTGAAATGGGTAGACTTGGATGCTACTACACATAGCCCATTATTACACTAAACTGAATGGCCACGAAGGTAAATTACGTCCCTCAACCTAAGAACAGCTTAGACGTTGTGAATGCTTACGGGGTGCCAGGCCTCTTGAAGGTATTTCTTCCTTACCGCTTCCTCTGAGGGGGTGATGATAATAACTACTCTTGGTCCCCTATTACAGATGAGAAGGACACTCGAGAAAACAGAGAGCTTTCCCCAAACATCATGGCCAATCAGTGGTGCAAGATGGGATCTGAACTCACTCATTTGGACTTGAGAAGCCCCTCCATTTATTGCTCTAATACACTGCCTCCCAACATTAGAAAGAGAATGGAGTGAAACAGATGCGTGTCTAGCGTCTGCAGTAAATGCCAGTAAATTGATGAGTGCTTCTGGCTGATTTCTATTCAAGCCCCAAGATTTTCCCAGATATTGGCATTGTTTCTTTCTCTTTCCACCTCTGGAATTCTGCAGTAATTATTATTGTTGTTGTTGTTATTGTCTCCACAGAGGTTCTCCAGTTGAAATACATCAACAGAGAGTAATGATGCGAAATGATCTCTTCCAACCCCCAAAGGTTAGCCATTCACTAGTTTAGTGTACAAGTAAAGCAACGCATATTTCAAATTCCATTCCCTGAGTGACCACGGTCTGCCGTTTTAGCCTGCCAAAATTAATTACAGATGAATATCATAATAGAACAGTATTGGTTGTAGCATATCACTAAGAAGTATAAGTTTGTATTAATGAATATGATTCATCGTCAACACTAGGTATATTTTTATATAATCAGTATGGGTATTTGTGTACACAGGCCAATACATTTTTCAGTACTGGCAGAGCTCATCTCAGAAATGATACATATTTCCAAACGCTTGTTCCCTTTGCCTCTATGCCCAACCCTTGCTCACCACACAAACACTGGTGGCCTAATTGTCTTCCTATTGGCTGCTTTAAAGAATAATGTATAACCTTTGGAAAATCTGGGCATTTGGAAGTGGAGAAATAGAAAATGTTGGTATAACTGTGAGAAGCATCCTGGGGGACAGACTAGGTGAGGATTTCTAGACAAGTCCAGCCTGCTTATAATCCCCTTCTCCAAAATAATCTAAATATTTCTATTTTATGTTCATGTAGTTCTAACATTATGCTATATGTCATTTTAACCATTAGATATTTATTTTTTTAAAGCCTCTTTTAAAAGGCAAATATATCCTGGCAAGTTAGGGGGTTATCGGTCATTTATTCACTTAATCAAATCTCTACACATTTCTCTTCATTACATTTAATTCAGATCAACTGAATTTAGGAATCTGAGATTTGATTGGAGATAGGGGAGGGAGGCAATAAGTTTTGTAGTGGGTCATCCTTAAATCCAGGACAGAGAAAAAAAATTCTTCCTCTCTTCTTCTTCCAGAGGGCTTCTTGGAGACACCCTACTTCCATAACTCAGCTGGGTAATTTAGTCCATACCCTGCTTTAGCTGTGTTATAGATTAAAGAGCCTTCTGTGGACTAGCTTGAACAGTTAACCAAAGCTTTTGGTTAAGGTTTGGCTGATGTTTCCGGAGGAAGCTATGCTCTAAAGGTTGACCGTCTAAGTTACATACCAAGCTTTGGGACAGTTTGTTTGAAAAGGCCCCGTCTCTGCATGGCCCCAGGCTGTATCTTCACCTGCACTGCACAGCGCACCCATCAAATGCTGTCCGAGCGTGGGAACACACATGGGAACAGAAGTCTTGAATGCACTGCCTGTCTCTGCACACAAAATGAAGACATCTGGATGAGCTGTAGTCTAAGTGTGCTCTACAGATGTTTGAAAACAATTTGTAGGGCAAACAATACATGTGTGATAGACACTTTCACTTTTCTTCTTTTGGCACTGAGTAGGCCCTGTTTTTATAACTGCCGTGTTGCTTCCAGACCTGCCTGTATTTGGAGAAGCAGGAGTACTGAACTCAGCGGGTGCCCCGGAGACTGTGGGGGATTAGCCCTGGGTTGTCCTGTAAGAGGTGGACTTGATGCGGATCAGGAAAAGGGGCACCAGGTGAATGGCCTGCCTCTATATGCTCCTTTGTACCCTTTCCTCCCCTCTGGCACTCTACTCTGAGCCAGAAGCTGATCCCTGCTCTGACTTCAGTTATTTTAAGCCTCTTAACTTTCTGTCCTTTCTTACATGCGTCCTGTGAAACCCAATTCAAAAGCAGGATGTCCTTCCTCTATTGAAGTTTTTCTCAAACTATGATCAAGGGCCCCGCGCATAGAAACAAGTGGGGTAGTTAGTATGAATGCTGATCCCTGGGCCCTCCCAGATCTTCTGACTCAGAGTCGCTGGAGGATACATACTGGGGACCTGTCTCAGACAAACTCTCTAGGTGAGTGTAGTGCAGACTTCAGAGAACTGCTGCATTGCAGCCCTGTTCTGATTATTCTAACTCATGAAATGGTCATTCTACAATTTTATTAATCTATAGAATCTAGAAATCAAAGCAACAGGAAAATATAAACCTAAGTATCAGGGTGCTTCTGAAAATGTACTGTAACCAAGTTAGGAGCTTTGTAACAATTCATCAGGGACACCTGCTCCAGAATCTATTCTCAAGTATGTTAGGCATTTTTCTACCTGAAATCTGATTTCCATAGAAGATCAATAACAGAATATTTACATTGCCAATACGATAACCATTTATTATTTGACTTTTATAAAATCCTTGCCTCTAAGCAATTGGCATTTAAAACAAATCATTCCTTCATTAGCCATAAAAACACTTTATTGCCTTAGTCTTGAAGTATTCCTTTTATTTCCATTACCCATACTGTATAAAGCAGGCACACTTAGCAAACCCCAGTTTATCACAGAGTAGACTGAATGGAGAGGTCAAGTGAATGCCTTCTGGTGGGGTTTCCCCTTAGGTTAGTAACCAGGAGTATTCATCTTCTCTAAGAGCCCCCACATTGGCCTGTGGGAAGCAAGATAGAATTACAACCCTTCCAAAATCACTGATAAACTAATCTATTGCAATTAAACCAGTTACCAAGTGAATTGATTGGCATCAAGACAAACCACCTGATGAGTAAGTGAGCTTTCCCACATTTCCACAGGAAGGGCAGAGGGAGGGATCTGAGGACTGTGGGGACAGAGTGCATTTCAGAACCTGCGCAGGAGGCCAGCTCAGTGGAGACACAAGAGCTCCTGGAAATGAAAAAAGCTTCAAAGGGCGTTTTTTAGTGTTTGAACTCAATTCTCTACATGAAAAGTGGGAGGTTAAACAAGTGGCTGAAGGCCCAGGAGCCTCAGCACCAGACCCAAAGTTTCACTTCTCAGCAGGTTATGTGGTTGGGTATCACCTGCTGGTCATGGACTGCTGTGGCCTAGCATGACTTTATGCCAATAGCCAGCACAGAATGAGGGACTCAGAGCCCCTGGCAATTTCTGCAGAGGGGCAGAGCTCTGGGTATTTCTTTAGTCTCGACTTCCTCTAGCAGCCTTTGCTATCACCTTAGTGTTCCTACTCTTTACTTCAAATGAGTGCTACTCACATTCCCAAGTTTCAAACTTAGGCGACTAATTGGATTTGGGTTCTCAGTTTCCATGAAATGGCCCCTCTCTCCAATATCCGGCACATGGTGGGAACTTCACCAGTGCCGTCTGGCAGATGGTTGTTTCCCAGAATCAGTATTGGACCCATAGGTAGGTAGATGGCTCCTGCCCAGGCCTCATGTTTCACACAGACTGACCCTGGGGGTTGAAGGTGCTGAAGTACAACCAGGGCTTCCTTTAGCTCCTCGCCTCCCCTGGCTCACTTACAAAGGTTCTCTGTTCTGCTTATATCAAACTCAGCTCTTCTTTTTCTGTCAAAGAACAACCCCCACATGTGGCTGCCAACGAGCCATGAGGGTCTGAGCTAAGGTTTGTGTTTTTTTTTCTTTTTCTCTGGAGAGATCTGTTCACATAGGAGATGTTAATTTCTTGGTACTGGAATGTACTTCTCCTCTCAGGCAAATCTTATCTACAGAAGCCACTAATTGTAAAGTTAAAGGGCAAATCCTGCACTTTGTTAAAGAACAAATAGAATACCTCTTTTTGCAAAATGTATAATAAACCTACACAAGTGGCATACAAAGTAACCCGGGTCTCCTCCTGGCTAGAAAAGCAATATGCTTTCCTTCAACATTGCCTGTATACAATTACTATTGAGCGCTCTTCTTTACTTCCATTTGTAAGAACACCGAAATTCTTTTCATAAAAAGTAAAAATGTTTTATGAGTGTATAAATATACACATAAAGGTTAAAGAATTTAACCTTTTATTTAAGAATTTCTACACTACAGTAACTCAGCTCAACTTGAAATGTCTACTGAACATAATACCTATGGTGCTGCTCTTTGTTTCTAATCTTCATTTGGAAAATGTTTCCGTTTCAAGTTAAATTCTCACTGCATCTTTTAAAATCTTTTTACAATGCGAAAGTTCTTTTGTGTCAAAAAAAAAAAGGCAGACAATATGACTTTCAGTAGCTAAGTGTCTCGGGGAACAATGCAGTGTCAGGCAGAGTGTCTGATTTTCCTGAGGAGGTGTAAATGAGACTTTATAAAGAAAGACTTCATTTCTGGCCCCAGTGGTTTGTTGTATGGAAGCACAATGCACACAAGCCTAATTTGGTCATCTGCTGCCTAGTTTCTGGGTCTTGATGATCCCCTTCTCCAGCCTCTGTAGTGCTACCTGCAGACATCTACCTGATCCATAGGTTAGAGACTCAGTCATGCACTCCAGAGGTGCCTTAAATAGATGTTGCAAGAGCCCAGGAATTAGATCGTCTGGGGGAAACTTGGGTGTCTAAGTTACCTGCTGAAGATCACAAGTTTCCATTTTTCTGAATGTCTCATCGACCACTCCTTGCTTCCTCCCACGAGCTCCTTTACCTCCATCAGCTCCCCCAACGCTTCCCCCAACACAGATACCTTCTATCAGTCCAAAGTGGTGGCTACCAAGTAGCCCATTATTCCTAATGAGATTGATTCTCTGCTCTGAACTGTCTACTAGGCTAAAGACCAATTTCCTTGATAACTCCTACTGCCTTGAGCTCTTGGATGGATTCTTATTTGGAATGGACACACTGGCAAGAACGGTCCCTGGTTTGAGCTCCTCCCACAGCAGACTCCTTCTAGTCTCAATTCAGTGCGTTCTACTCCCCATTATCAATGCCTGGGAGAGCACGGTAGGTGCGTGGACTGTATGGTGCCTCTGCCCAGGTCTCCTCCAGTTCTCCTCTGCCCTTTATTCAAGCGCTTGTTGCCTGGGGTCCTGTAAGCCTTGAACAAGGGATTGCTGATGTTAAGACACATTTTAAATAACTTTCCAATTTCCAAAGGAACCCCATCACTTTCTCTGTATGGACATGTAAAAAGAATTTATGTGATCACTATTTCTTTAGTAATGTGTCAAAATATGATCCCCAGAGGGCTTATACCGGGGGTTAGCAAGCTACAGCACATAAGCCAAATCTATCCCACTTCCTGTCTTTATCATTAAAGTTTTATTAGAACACAACCACCATTACTGCTCATTCATGTATGTGTTGTTTATGCCTGATTTTGTGCTACCAGCTGAGCAGTTGTGACAGCTGAGCAGTTTGTACAGCTCACAAAGCCAAAAATATTTACATCTGATTCTTTATATAAAAATTTTTGCCAAATTCCACCTTCTACTCACCCATTACTTCACCTCTCTGGAGCCTAAATAGAGTCCTATCTGAGGGGCAAGTACCAGGTACTCAGATACCCATTTAGTTGAACCCAAATTATTTTCACCAAAAGAAACAAAACC
This sequence comes from Miniopterus natalensis, assembly GCF_054644295.1. Lineage (NCBI taxonomy): Eukaryota > Metazoa > Chordata > Mammalia > Chiroptera > Miniopteridae > Miniopterus > Miniopterus natalensis. Next base: position 44,130,033 of record NC_142088.1, read on the forward strand.
TGTTTTTTAAATTAGTGACATCTGACCAAATACATTAGCATACGTGGGGAAAGACATCCCTCAAAACTAAGCTCAAAGATTTCTAGAAGAAATTATTTTTAAAAAATGCAGCCTAGAGAGAGGCAAAGGAGATAAATTATTAACAATTATTGTTGTCCAATAGAGATTCAGAAATACCAATCCCACTCCTTACTGGGTGCTTTCTTTGCAGTTCATTTACTCCGACCACACCCTACTGGGGCTAGACAAATTGAGCCCCACTGGATTGAAGAGAGAATTAGCATTGATTTCTCCCATTAAATTAAATATTATACAAAGGCATGCTTATAAATGGTTACATTACCAAGGCTTGCATATAGGCAAGATAAAAAATTCTTAATCTTATTTGCTAAATTGAACCTGATAGAAAGAAAGCCACATTCTGTGTGTAAATCAAATAACTAGATATGCTGACTTTTAGTTTCACAAAGTAGGCATTCTGTAAGGAGACACATATAACTACTGAAATCTAAAATGGCTGAACAAAGGGATTTTACACTTTATTGTGCCAAGTTTTTTTTCCCTGCTCTGCACTGATTAAAGTAAAGGAGTCATCATTATCAATGGGCAGAGCCTGTTACATTGCTTTTATCAAATGCATGGAGGTGTAAATACAAACTGTAAAGTAGAAGAGAAAGATCATGATTCATCGTCTGACAGCAAAGCTATTACACATAATCAAAGACTCAGAGTAAACTCACGTTGCTTTTCAACACATTGTTAAAGAATCCTTTCAGCTGTAAAACTAGCATAAATGTCACAATCCTGACACTGCTATTGAAGAAACTTGGTTGAACACAACTTGAAAACTTCCAAATGAAGAGGAGTTACTTACCATAGGATAAGCCACACTGCTTTTAATCACAGAGCCTCTGAAGTTGTAATCAATAACTGATTAAAAGTTGATCTTTGATGGCATCGATAATCTGAAATTTTAGGATACTTATTGGTGATCAAAGTATATAGCCTGTTGAATGAACGGAGGCTCACATGTGCTAAAAACAAAATCGATGCTTGTTGTCTCTTACAAAATACAAGGACAATGATTTATTCCCAAGAAGTCAGTCGGAACAGGAGGTAGGGTACACAGTTCTATATTGAGAAGTGAAAATCATGCCCAGGGTGTAGGATTCCAGGACCCTGAGTGAAAGGAACAGATGGGCAGGATGGGACATGTAGGTGCAAAGGATAGGACAACTCAAAAGTTCCTTGAATGTTACCTGAAAAAGCCTACTGATTTTCTGCTCATCAGTCCTTTAAAGGCATGTGTCCTCAAGGTCAACTTGTTATAATATACCAGCCTATGAAAAGGTTGTGAACCATGATTTGAGGATTAATCATATGAGTTCTGTGGGGCTTAATCTTGACTGTTTAAAAGTTGAAGCTTGTCTTCTAAGTCCAGCCCTTGGCCAGTTTCACAGAATTTCATACAATTTAGCTATGCCTGGCTCACTGGTGTTTCACACAGCCCTTTGGACTCTAGGTTCTAGAGCTCCAACTACTTCCACTTGACTCTCCCTGTACAATCAGCATAGAGTCCAGAACACAATAATTACTTAATAAATTCATGTGGCATAGATTTCTGCAAGAATGCTTCTCCTCACTTATTATTAAGCAGGGTGATAACACAAAGATAGTGATGCTGGCTTGTTCAAGGAAGACTTACTTTGGCAATATCTGGCAATATCCACTTAGCCCCTGGCCCAGTAAGTTTCACCTCAGACTTTCCCCCCCATACACTCCATAAAAGTAAGTTATAAACATGAACATTTTTTGTGGGGTCTAATGCAACTAACATAAATTTTGGCTTCATACCCTGACTGCAGTACATGCCTCTGGCTCTTTCGAATTTGTAGTCCATTGTTTCTCCTTCTGAAATTCTGGATCATGCACTCCCACATAGTTGTCCACTTTGAACATCCCCTTAGCCTTGGTGCCTTCTACCACCTCAGCTCAAAAAGTCCCTGCTCTAATCTTTAGCACTTTGGCATCTCCCAACCCCCAACCCTACTTTACTCTGACAAGGAGGGGATCCTGACCAGGAAGGAATAATCTCAAAAAAAAGCTTCAAGAGATATTTTAATTTGTTTCCTTCCTTGAAATCTATGGATCTTTGACAATTTCTAGCACAGGTCGGAGCAGAGACTCTCTTCATCAATGATGAATTCCCAGGATTTTTGGTTAACTCTTATCTCAGTGGGTAACTGATGTATTGCCTTTGCTGATCCGCATGAAAGTAACAGTCACCCTCCAACTGCCAATCTTTAGAGCAATGACTGAACATTATTTATAACTAAAAGGTTGAACATTACTCAGCACTCTTGGTATATGACATTGTGCATTCTCTGTACTTCCGAGAGCTCACACCATAGTCTACCTTGGATTGTATTTATTGCTTTTTTTCCTTCATGAAGTCCTTTGGTAGCTATGGAACAGCTCTTTTGTTTTTCTTACTCACAGTATTCCCCAGGACGCTAGTAATAAACTTATACAAGTAAGGACACTAGATATGCTTACTAAATATAAGAAAAGACAAAGGAAGCATATACAAACATATCCAACTCTAGTTTGGAGAAATGCAGATTTAACTATTGGATTGAAATGAGACTTTCGACTAGTTTTTGTACCTAGTTTAATAGTCATTATTAGAATTACATAGGTGTTCTGAAATCCTGTAAATACTATAAATAATCTCTAACCCCCGACCCCCTTCATGCTTTTGATCACTTACTAGTTAATTTCTATGATGCCTCCCACTCTCCATGATTCTTGCCTAATGTGATCCCAGATGAAATTATGCAAGAATCTATACCCCCTGCTCTAGGTGTTCATGTGGATTTTTTCCCCTCATTTAAAAAAAATTCACAATGATGAGTAAGAATGGGCAAAAATGGGAATTAGATGAGTTTCTCTTGAGCCTCTTCAACCTCCTAGTTGTTCTTTGTCTCTCACTGCAGTGGCCTCCTACCGCTCTTTGGATGTTCTGTGACCTCATCTAGTCCCTAATCTCTTTCACATTGAATCTCTCTAGTTCTCCTCACAAAATCTGATCTCAGGCTAGTTCTGCTGGAAAGAAACCAATGTATGAATTAGTCATATGATGGTAATGAATGATAGTAGCTTAAGGCATTTTCTGGGCCCAGAGGGATTTGCATTTTGATAAGGGGCAATGCCCTAACCCAGAGGGTCAAATTGCTAATGGTAGAATTTAAGTCTTCAGGGATGGCATCAAGGGTCATAAAGTCTCCCAACCCCATCATATTGGCTGCCAGCTCTAACAGCGCAGAGGACTTCACTCCCTCCGTGCTGTCCACCTTTATCACCATGAATAATCAAGAAGTTATTTTCTATAGAAGCCTCAAATGCTGACACTCACAGATGCTGAACTCATTATGAAAGGAAACAGTGTCAACACAGTGACTCCAAATAATTTCCAGATCTGATGGGAGGGGGAGGAGGAAAGGAAAGCAGGAGGCCAGGGAGAAAAGCAGGAAAGGAGAAGGGGAGGCAACATACGGGGTGAAAGAAGCATCTCTTTTATCAGAATGTTATTACAATATATTATTGGATATATAGAATGCATTTTTTTTGGAAAATATATCTTTATTGATTTCAGAGAGAGAAAAGGAGAGGGAGAGCGAGAGATAGAAATGTCAATGATGAGAGAGTCATTGATCGGCTGCCTCCTGCACGCTCCCAACTGGGGATCGAGCCCGCAACCCAGGCATGTGCTCTGACCGGGAATCGAACCCCGATCACCTGGGTCCTAGGTCGACGCTCAACCACTGAGCCACACCCGGCTGGGCTAGAATGCATTTTTAACACCACTTCTGAGATCAAACTGTATGTGTTAATCCAAACTTTTTATACAATAAAAAAAGATTGATTTGTAATCTGTGGGGAAGGGGGACTTAAAAGACACAAAAATGTAAGGGCTATTAAACATAACGTATTAAAATTTAAAAACAAATTTTATAATTGCAGCTCTGCAACTTAAGTTAGTGTATAACAAGAAATACAAATTTTGAAAAACTGGTTCCTTAGGTCTGTTCACCAAATTATCACTAATTGAAGCCTATGACCAATTCGTCACAGCTAAGAATAGTAGGAGAGCAGTTCTGTGGTCACATATTTTTGAGGAAACTCAGTAAATCAGTTTGCTCAATAGTAGGAGATTTCAGCTGCATTTGTTGAACTCATGGCTTCTTTGATATTTTTGGAAAACAATAAATCACTCATTCACAGAACATGGTGCTGGCCTTTGATTAGGTCATTCCTGCTATCTTACAGATGAAGGTGGAAGTCTCAAGGAGATATAGGAGATGATCCCACATCAAATAAATCAGGCAGTGAGCTAACAAATGAATATTACTGCATTAACTCTTAAGTTTTTTAACCGAGGTTTAAAACTTAATAAATATCTCATTTTTATTTGTCTTTTAAAACAAGTAATAGGAATTAAGTCTTTTTTAAAAAATTCTCACCAGAGGATATGTTTTTTATTAATTTTAGAGAGAGAGGAAGGGGGAGAGAGAGAGAGAGATGGGTTGCCTCCTATATGCTCCCCAACTGGGGATGGGGCCCTCAATCTAGGTGTGTGTCCTGACTGGGAATCAGACCCTCAACCTTTTTGGTGCACGGGACAACACTCCAACCAACCGAGCCAACCAGGGTGAGTTAAAAAATCTTTAAATGAAAACTTCACTTAATTGTTCAGTATAAGCTTTATAGATATTCTACAACAAACAGAATAGTGACAATGGTTATTAATGTAAATTACATAGGAAAAGAATTAATCTGTCTCTTCTATCTTTGAAAAGACTCTACTACTTCCTAAATCACCCTTCACTGTACTATTTCATTTCCATCTACAACCAGTTAATGAGATTTAAGAGATTAGATGCAGATGAAGATGTAGATCTGATACAATTATGTTGACACCAGAAGATGAAAATTATGAACGAGAAATTAAGAGACATCAAGAATAATGTGAGAATATTACTCATCCATATGCAACTCTAGCCCTGATTAGAAAGGTTAGAGATAACGAAGGAGACATGATTGTTAAATGCAACATTTGGTTGAAAATGTTCAGAACTGATAAAAAACATCAATCCACATGTAATAGAAGCCAACCATATGCAAACAATACAGTTTCATAAGTCCACAACTAGACATATCTAGCAAAACTGCAGAACACCAAAGATAAAGAGAAGTTCTTCAACACAGCCAGAGGAAGACAGAGCAGTTATAAAGGATACAAATTCGACTGCAAGACTCTTACCAACAACAATGGAACCAATAAGCCAAGAGAATAATATCTTCAAAGTGCCAAGGAAAAATAATTTTCAAAATAAATATAAACTACCTTTTAAGAATGAAGATAAAGTAGAAGTATTTTCATTAAAAGACAAAACAAACAACAAAACAGAGTTTCTAACAATAGGCAGTCACTAAGGAAATATTGAAGTTATGGTCTTGGAAGAAGAAAAATGCCCTCAAAAGGAAAGTCTGAAATGCAAGGAACAATGGTGAGAAAAACTGTTTAATAAGCAGATAAATCTAAATAAGCACTGCCAATACCAATAAGCATAACAACTTTTAACTTAGGGAATAAAAAAGAATAAACAGCAATGTGAGAGTTAGGAGAGGGTAAGCAAAAATAAACATTAAATGTTCCACAACCCTTGTATAATTTTAAGGCAGGATTAATATATTGATTAACATTAGACTTTATTAAGTATGCATAGTAAAATTTCTAGGGCAACTACTAAAATAAAATTTAAAAAGTTCCAAACCGGTAGATAAAAACCAATGGAATAAAAAAAATAAAAATAAAAACAGCAAAACAAACAAACAAACAAAAAAACCCTCTGCCAATCCAAAATGTAAAGGGGCAAAGGGGCAAAGGGAGGCAGGGAGGGAGAAAGAAATGTAGTAAAAGTGTAAAGGTGATAAAAATAAGTCCAAGCATATTAGTAATCACATTAAATGTAAATGAATTTAAATTGCCAATTAGAAGTACAGATTATTAGACTGCATATGAAAACAAAACCACTCTTTACCGAGTATAAGAGGCATGCTTTTGAGAAAACAGAAAAATTGAAAATAAAAAGATGGAAAAGGCATACCCAAAAAGGCTGGAGAGTATAAAATATTTTTAAAGGGGAAAAAAAACCCTGGAAATAGGAAGGATTAGTACATAATGATAAAAAAGGGTCAATTCACTAGAGAACTATAATAACAGTTGTAAACTTGTCTGCACCTAATAAAATAATAGAAAAAACTTGGTAAAAAAAAAAAAAAGTAACTACCTATAGTTCTAGTAAGTGCTAGAGCGCTAAAATTACAAAGAAAAATCTCTATCATGAAAAATTTCAATACAATCCTTTAAATTATTAATAGATCGAGCAGATAAAAATAATGAATATATGAAAAGATTTGATCAATACAATTATCAGGCTTGACTTACTGAACCCTGCATACAACTAGAGATATTGCATTCCTATCAAGAAACATTAGGCATTTTAAAATATATCCACATATAAGCCAGTAGTGTTTAAATGTCAAAAAATCAATACACATAATTTCTATTTCAAAACATTTTAAATAGAAATTAAAAGATTTAAGTAGAATGATGCTGGTATGTTCAAATAGTATCAAAGAAAGTTTTCAACCTTAAATGCTTGTGGCTAAGCCAGCAAATTAAGAAGTTAGAAAAACGGAATAAGTCCCAAGAAAGCAGAATAACAGAGATAACAGAGATGAGGTTTTTTTCAAAATAAGGAAAATCAGAAACATTAAAATAGATGGTCAACAAAGTCAAAGTGGTTTTTTTAAAGAACTGTTAAAACAGAAAAACTGGTGGTCAGATTTATTAAAAGAAAAAGAGAGAAGATGCAAATAAAAGATATTTGGAATATAAGTGAGAACATGACTACACATACATCAAATACTTAAAAAACAATGAAAAGCTATTCAGAGAAATTTTGGCAATAATCTGGAAATTTAGACAAAATGGACAGGAAATTGATCTTATCAAACTGATTTAAAATATAGATAATTGAAACAGTTTTATAACTATGAAAACATTTCATTTCAGAAATGGGCAAAGATAAGAACAGACATTTAAAAAGAGACATAATCACACATAAATATATTTTTGCTCAGTTTCATTAGTAACCAGGAAAGACAATGATAAACATTTTTTTTTTTTTTTTTCCTTATTTGGCAGAAAGACAAGAAGTTTGACTATTCTAAATGATGCTACTGCAGATGTGTTCGGTGCTGGCTGGTGTTTAAATTGTTTTAACTACTATAGAAAAAAACGGCACTATTTTGCAAAACTGAACCTTCATAAATGTAACCTCTCCTAGGTATATGTATACCTGAGAAACTCTTGCTCATGTGCATTGGGAGACATTGCTTGTAATAACAAAAGAATCTGGAGTGTTTATTAGCATGAGGATAAATAAATGTGACAGACTTACATTGGTATGTTAGTGATGAAAATGAATGAACTATAGTGTAGCTATAATAACACCATATGTATATCGAGAAACGTTAAAAATAATAGTCACAGCAAAAGCAAGTCATGAAGACTATATGTAGTATAATTTTAATCATTCAAAACCAAGGAAAACCAAACAGTATATTGTTAAGAGATATATACATGCTAAGTCTTTTTCCTTTTCAAAGAGCAAAGAAATGATAAAACAAAATTTATCATAGTAGATAACTGAGCAAGAAGTAAAAAGCAGGTGGGAGGAGAGGTAAAATACATGTGTAACAGTGTTAGAATTACTTTAGTTCTTTAAGTTGGTGATAGTTTCATAGATATTAACTGTATTATTATTCATAACTTACACATTTAAATTTTTGAATATTTAAATAATGGTTGAAATATGGTTGAAAATTAAAAAACAGAATTATATCATTTCTGTGGTTATACTTTTTTATGGCTATTTACCAAATAAGGTTCTAAGTAATGAGCGTGATGTTCTAGATGCAACTTCTTCGTATGTTAGGTCTAGCACTGCACCTCTCCGCACTGTGAAAACAGATTTCTTTCCCTCACATAGGCCACCACATACTCACAGTCTTGCTGCTTTTCTCTCTTTTGTCGACTACACAATACATTGTACGCTCTTGTATCTTAAATGATGCCCTCAGCTTTCAGCGCCTTCGCTTTCCCTGTGTATCCCAGTCCTTCGCACCTCCCAGGTGAGGGCCGACGTCCCCGCGTCTGCCCTCCGGCTCCGCGGTACGTGTACCCACACTGCAGTGTGCGCTGCATCCAGCAGGCAGGAAACAGCCACGCTGTAACGGGGTGGCAACTGTCTTTCCTACCCCGATAGGTAAAGACTACGCTTTAAGCAGCCTTGGAGCCAGCATTAATGAGAAAGGGAGAGAACAAAGCACTGACAGAGGCAAGCGACCCCCTGGCAAGGGCTAGATCGCAGCCAGAATAAGAGATGCATAGAACAGCATCAATGGGTGAAAGTACTTTAGTAGGAACGTCTAGTCTTTCAGTCATTACAGAGTCTGTTCTCTTAGCCTCACCTGGCTGGGAAGTCATCAGTTCCCCAGTAGGGACAAATTAAAAGTATATATCAGCTCTCCATTTTATAGCATTAATATTTTGTGGCATATAATTTTCCTTATTCCATTATGTACCTTCGTATAGTCTCAATCAGTTGCTAGATTGCCTTCGTACAGCACTGAATTAAACACTCCCTATTGTCAGTGCTGTTATAGCTAGCTAGATCTACCCCATTACTGCAATCAAGACTTTGGTTCCCATATGATCAAAGAGCAGCATTCTTTGAAGAGGCTTATTTCTGTAAATGTGAGCTTCAAGCTCACAGATGATTTAGTGTGATTCATGGGTAGTTGTTTAACAATAGCACACAAGGGGCTTGGAGGCAGTGGGAATGGTCCACCCTGGCAGGGAGGGGTATTTTATCACTGTACTGACATTACTTAGGATTAGCAGTGCATGGTGATAATAAAAAGACTAACTTTCATTATTTTTTAAAATCCTCTTTAAACAATGCACCCCCTTCCTGCAGCTGTGATGAACCACTCTCACCTCATCGTCACCCCGCCTTGGTTATTTACTTTGTTTCTCCTACCAGATTGTAACTTCTTTGAAGGCATGAAAGAAATATTAATTACTTTTGGATGGCAAAGGTTAACACTTAGATGCTTAGCAGACATTTGTTGAAGAGAGGAATTTCATTTGTTAGGATGTGCTTGGTGACATGTAACCAAACATCCAATTTACATTGATATTAACAAGGAGGCAGATACACTGACTCACAAGAGAAACTTAGTTCAGTCCTGACCATGTTATCTAACACCCACTTTCTGTTTTGCTTCTCCACTCTACCTTCTGGGGGGTCAGAGCACCCATACAGGGTGGACCAAAAGTAGGTTTACATCTGTTCGTATGGAAAATAATAATTAATGAATAATAATACAAGAATAAACTGTGTTTTGTGTACTCACGACTGTAAACCTACTTTCGGCCCACCCTGTACAGATACAATCTGGCTGCCAGCAACTCTGGAGGCTGCAGAAGTCATGCTCTCCCTTCAGATTGTCTTTTGTTGTTCATTGTTTCCATTATGGAACCAAGTCTTGTCTATATTTGAAACCAAGAAACAATTGCCTTTGAACTCCATGTGTCCTTAATATCTCCCGTTTTCTGACATTCACTATTTCCATGTTTCCTTCTTGCATTGAAATGTGTAACTATTAAGACACTATTATATAAATTATATATATGTATTCTATAACTGTATAATTATTAAGACAGTATTATAAATAGTCATTCCTTTACGGTTAGATGTGAACTGGTCTGTCTCTCTAAACTCAACCTACCCTAATTTTCAGTTTTATCATGGTTAATTCCAATCCAGATTCCATTCCATACTTTCCCACATATTAAAAATCGACATTGTGAGAGACAAGGGAATCTAAAGAGTTAAAGGAAAAATAATTATTGGAATTATATTTTTTAAATTTGCATTGCTTATAAGAATTGCTTTATCAAAGGAGCGGGCATCATTAATTGCTCTAACCCTGTAAAAGGAATTTATTAGAATGAGTTCATTGGTTTTATTTAGTTCGGAGTCCTAACATCTGGAGTTTATTCTAGTTGAGTTCATGCAACCCTTTGTATTTATTAATCCAGTTCAACACCAATTTGTGAGTTCTGCATGAGCAACAGAGTTAACTGGATGCGCTGACCCTGCATTTTTAAGACGGGTCTCTCCTCCCACCAATACATCATGGAAAAGGAGTCGTGCATGCACCGCAGTGATGACAGGATGCTGATGAACACGCTCCAGGCGTGCTGAACTACCTCCCGACATAACCCTTCCAGCACTTGGGCTACACTGGTGTGCTAGTCGCCTCTTCAACGAAACAGAATTTTTACAAAGTCAGTTGGCTGTGGTTCAAATCCTAGAGCTTCCATCCACTAGCTCTGCAACTTGGACAAATTATTTTACCTCTGCTATCCTTTGGTCTCTCATCAGCAACGCAGAAGTGGTAACATTCCCTACTTCAGGACATTGTTGCAAATGAAATGTGTATGAAATGCTTAGCATGGGGTCTGGCTCAGTAAGTGTTTCTTCTCTTTCTCCGTCTTCTTCATCTTCCTCATCATCAAAATCTGGGTTCCTAGATAATTCTACCATTTACTAGGTGATCGCCGGCGAGTTACTTAACCATCCTATGCCACCATTTTCTTACCTTTTTAAAAGGTATAGCTGTAAGCACTCCATAGGAAAATTGTAAAATTAAATAAAGTCATATATCTAAAGCACTTGGGACACAGTAGCAGCTCAGTGAATCGTCAGACATTATTTCTTTCCCTTCCTGTCCTCAACTCTTTTTCATCCTTTGCTGATTATATATATGTGTGTGTATATATATATATAATCCCCACAGGAGACATGTGTGTATTTTTTTTTACAACTAGCTTTGAGCCAGTAAAAATGTTTCTCAAATATTATGCTACATATTATCAAAATAAGCAGTTCCTGCTAAGAGGCAAAGGTAGAAAGAGATTGAAATTTATATTCTTATTGCTCTCGCTCCGTGTTGGCCAATTGAGATGTTTAGCTGCTGCTGGGGCAAGAGGTCTCTAGATAGTCTATTGGAATTTCATCTGCCAAATGCTGGAGTTAGCAGAGGCCAAGGAAATATATTAAAAAGGCATGGCTCCCAGAATTTATTGGCAAGTCCAAAGTAATAAAAAATCAAAATTTGATATAACCCGGGGCTCTTCCTGCTATCATTTTTCACCTTTGCCACACAGTCTGCAGCTGACCTAAGCTATTTCTCAGTGTGGTTTTGGAAATTGGAAGGGGGTGTTTAATGCCTTGCTTGAGCATGCTTTCCCTTGGCTCAGGATGATTTATATTTCAGATTGTATTCCTTTCTCCAGAGGTAGTTGGAATATTGTTGGAGTGACTTGTTAAAAAATATAAAACCAGGTGCAAACTCAGTTACTTGAAGAAAGAGTGAGGAGACGATGCAACATAAGCAGAAGAAGAGGAGAAATGAAATATTGAACATATTAAAAACGAGAAGAGGCAGAAATATGGCAATTATTAATGAGGGGTTTGAAAATAGTTGAAAATCAAGCAAAGAAAAATGGATGGAAACACATATAAAAGAGGAAGACTGTAAGAATCAAAGATGCAGAAACAAGATGAAAAGGAATAAAATGACTGAGGTCATCTTTTCTTTACAATATCTGCTTGATTTAACAGAAAAGAGTTTCGAGAATATTTGAAGGAAATTTTAGAAGATAATCTTTCATAATTTATTTCAGGTCTCTGAGATCCATATTTGAGGACTTTTCAAAGGGTGACCATTGTGGCTGCTGGGACTGCCTGCACGACTTCTAGAGCCCCCAGGAACAAATGGGCCGTGCTGCCGATTTCCTGGCCAAGGAGTCACGCGAGGGATGCATGGGACTCTCACTCACACATTTTGCTTTTTGCTGACGTCTGAGTAATCCCTGAAGTTTCCCATGCATTCAGGACAGAAACGGAAAAGTTGCTATTGCCTCAGAGCAATAATGGCTTGGAAATTGCTTTAACTTGATGTTACAGCAGCAGCCACCAGCAAACAAACTTGTAAACTGGTAGGAAATGAAATCAAAGACCACTGCTATTTTTTCTTTTTCTTTATATCCTGGCTTGGGTGAATAATGACTGGACCAACACATGTTTACTTCCTTACTGATTGGCTCTAGAATATATCACTGGGGAATTTATGCTGCAGAACATTCCACGAACTCATATTTCTGAATCTTTGTAGCAAGCAATAATTTTTATAGACCCGTAAATATGACTCTCGGATGTCAATAAATCAATGAGGCCAATGTCCTGCCTGCGCACAAGGGGGAGTGACATGTTGCTTAAGGACTTGAACAGCCTGGGCTCTTCTGACTCTATGACCTTGAACTTACACTGCCTGCTGCTTACTTTCCTGGCCTTGCAAGCTGGGTAATATTACATAGGTTAAACTAGGAAATGGCAAAATGCCTGGTGCTCTCAAGTGAAGTTGCTCTAATAACATCACCTTGTCAATGGCCTTTGCCTAGCACACTGGGGGCGGGGGAAGGATGAGAAGATCTCATGGATCCTATCAATCACCACAAAATCTCTCGGCAAGACCATCAACCTCGCTGTGGAAACCTGAGTCAAAGATTGATGGCTCTGAAGAATGTTAAGTTCAATAGTAGAATGATGGTCCTGAGTTCTCATGTTAACTTTACTAGCAACCAGCTTTGCACTCTTGGCCAGTTATTTGAAATCTCTCTGTGCCTCTGCTGCTAATCTATAAAATGGAGATAGCACACCTAACAGGATTGTAGGCAATCAAATTGTATTCAATTAAAATGGTTTTAAAAAGTTAGGAACTACCTAAACAAATAAGGCACCGAGAGGTAGGTTACTGCAATGGTTAAGAGCACAGGGAGCCAAACTGCCTGGATGGGAAACATCCAGGGTGTCATCCATATAAGTGAATGTGTGGGTGCCCATAGACCCTCCTCACGTGCCTGCCTCCAGAGATCCTGCTAATGAGAAAATGGGGTTCTCTTCTCACCTCCACCCAACAAGTCTCCTAAAACTGCTCTCACAGGCATCTCAGATAAACCTCCTCATGGCCAGATCCAGCAGACCCTTTCCAGTCCAGCTCTACCACTTACCAACTTTGAGACTTTCCTTTGTCTCTTCAGGTGTAAAATGGGAATAAAAATTGCTTCTAAGGGTGGTGGGTACATGCTGTTATACATTGTCTCAACCCTTAGAATGCCCAACATCAAGAGTGACCCCTAATGTAAACTACGGATTGGGGATAATAATGACGTGGCCATACAGGTTCAAATGGACCGCTCTGGGGGGAATGTCAGCAATGGGGGAGGCTATGCATGTGTGGGGGCTGTGGGTATATGGAAATCTCTGCACATTCTGTTGAATTTTGCTGTGAATCTAAAACTGCTCTAAAAAAATTAGGTCTATTAAAAAACAACAACCCTATCTATCTCACAGAGTGTTATGAGAATTTAAAAAAATGTAACATATCTAAAGAGCTTATACCATCCCAAATACAGTAAACACTCAAAAACTGTAGGCTGTTATCACAGCATCATTTTAATGACTCTCCCAGAGAATATTCTTTGCTCCCCATTTTTCCTTTTAGTTAATCATATTCAATATTAGGACCATGACAGATTATTTTACACCAACAGGGTACCAACACTACATGTATAAGAGCAATGCCTTCCATTAAAGAAGACTTTGTTTTGCTTGCACAAAGTAACTGACCAATTCAACTGGTTCATTCTCCTGCCTTTTCTCTCTCTCTCCCCTCCTCTATTCAGTTTGGGTTTCCCACCGAATGGACCATTGTTTTTGTCCTACTCGGAAACACTAGGGGCTTACAACGGAAGCAACTGCTCGGCTGAAGTTACAGCCACACCATTAGGTGTTTCCACTCCACTAGCTCATTTCCAGGTGAAGTGAAATCCTTGACAATGGTAGACCTTACCACATGGCGGCTTCACCACTGTGGAGAGGCTCACCAGGACTTGATTCTGGCCATCTGCTGAAAGTTTAAAACTGTAATTGTCTGCAGCAAGTGCTGTGACTCCAAATGGGTTCAACTTCTAATTACGTCAGTACTGCTCACAACTCTTCCTGTTTCTCTTTTTAATGTGGTGCCCCCAAATGAGGAGATTTGACAGCAAGTTCTACCATAATATTTTACAATATCAATAAAGCTTATCCACATGTCCAATTTGCAATTTTATTGCCTCTTAATGTATTCTACTTTTGGCTACATCGACTGTGGACTGAGTTTACAGAAATATTCGAATCATAAAACGTCTGTTCCAATTAGAGGCATTTTGCATTTGTTTTATCACAATGGCATCAAGTTTGACACTGAGCTTAGAGTTTTTGTTCTTGGCCATACTCAAATAGAAAAGCATTGCGTAAGTTGCACCGCCCTTCAAGTTCGTACAGCAAGGCAAACGCTTAGCAAGTGTTTCACTAAATCATCCCAGGTCAAAAGCAAAGCAAAAGTTTCTCAAGTAAGTTCTAAGGACTGAAGGGACCAAAATTCTGCCACCCTGAAGCTGCTTTTTGGGATACTGATTTTAAGCTATTAAAAAACAAAAGCCTCAGAAGGAACCTTCGACTCTCCTCCCTTTCCTGTCCAAGAGATCAGACTGAGGAACCTGCTTCAGGAAGGAGATCTTAGGAGCTGCCTTAGCCTAATTTGAATTAAGTGTGGTGAACAGAGGGCTTCAGGCTGGGGCCTGTTAGCTAGATACCCCTGCGTCCCATTGTTTCTGAGTCTCTGAGTAAGGATTTTCCTGCCATGCGCGTTCTGCTCTTCCTCAACTATCTGTTAATCGCCCATTCTCACTTCTGAAATCTAATACCCCATTCCCTCCTTCCTTCTTTGTCCAAAAATGTCTTATATACCCAATGTTGCCTCATTGTCTTTGGAATTTTCATGCCTATGTGAATTCCCCATGCATTACACTTTGATTTTCTCCTGTTAACCTGTCTCTATTAATTGGATAATTAGCCCAGCCAGGAGAATTTATGGGGTGGGAGGAAAAGTATTAATATTTTTAGCCCCCACTGGGCTGAGGAATGCGGAAACCAGAATCTTGGGAAAAGATACTTGACAGCCAGGACAAAGGGGTCTGGAAACAAATGCACTTACACGTAGAGAGCCATCAACCACCACTATTCCGATTCGAAGCATTAACGCACGATCCAGTCTATAAGCAGAAAAGAAAGTGAAATAGCAAAAAAGAGGGGGCTGTGAGATGGAAGTGTTTGATTTTAAATCATATTGTGTAAGTGGGAGATGTCTGTAGTGAAACAGACTGGTTTTCTTTATACACAAAAGAGGGTGACCTCAAATAGCCCCAGAAAACAGCCAAGTGAATCCTGGCATTTTGAAAGAGAGAGTGGTAGTAATGTTGCAAAACAAAAGATGCTGGAGCTATAAACTAATTTGAAACAACAGCAGCACCAGGCTAACAGTGTGTAATCCTGACTCCGCTGAGCAAGAGAATTGTTTAAATGTAGGAAAGAGGAAAAGTGCCTGGTTAGCTTTGGAAGGTGGTGATCTTGGGGGCACAGAGGAGATGGAGCTTCTAAAAACTAAACGTGCAGAGAAATATAGAGTGACACATAGAAGGTGTTCAATATATATTTGAGAAATGAGGAAATAAGTAAAGCATCAGTAGAACAACACTGGCTAACATTTATTGACTCCTAATTAGGTGCCAATTTTTGTTAACTTATTTAATCATTTTACAGATGGAAAAACTGAGCTTCAGAGAGTTAAATATTTGCCCAATTTAATGCAGCTCGTCACCAATGCAGCTGAAATTCTAACCTAATTGACTACAGAACCAGACCTCTTAAACCCTGTGGTTTAGCGCTTAAGGATGTGCTCACAGGAGATATTTTTTCTGGGGTTCCAGCCCCCACTCCACCACTTGCTGCCTTGAGTAATTTACATGATCTCTTACATCTCTGTTTTCCTCATCTTCAAAATGGGGATGATACTAGTTGCTATCTACTGTCTGTGTGCCCCTTAAATTCATATGTTGAAGCCCTCACATGATGGTATTTGGAGATGGAGCCTTTCGGAGGTAATTAGGGGCAGAGGAAGTCATTAGGATGAAGCCTAAATGATAGGATTAGTGTCTTTATAAGAAGAGGAAGGGGCCTCTCTCTCAGCAGGTACGAATACAGTGAGAAGGCAGCTGTCTTTGAACTAAGAAGGGGGCTCTCTCCAGAAACCCAGTCATACTGGCACCCTGATCTCACACTTCCAGCCTCTAAAACTATGAGAAATAGATTGTTTTAAGCCATCCAGTCTATAGTATTCTGCTATAGCAGCCTGAGTTGACTAAGACTCTAGTATGTTCTTTCACAGTTTGTCATGAGGATTGATTGAGATAGTATTTACAATAGAGTATGATGCATTGTAAGTACTTAATAAATGTTAGCTATTACTAGCCTTAAAAGCATCAGCTACTGCTTTTGTGTGTATTTCTTTTAGGTAGTAGGACCAAAATAACACATTTTAAGCCAAAACTTAGAGTTGGAACATCTTTTTAGACACGGAGATTTATTCTCTTACCTGTTCAGTAGTAACATTTATATTTGCTACTCATTATTTCTTGTGTGGAAACACATAGATGGTAGTAGAGAGGCAGCCCTGTGTGATATAAAGGACTTGAGGTTTTGAGTGGGAGAACCAGCTTCAATCTCTACTCCATTAATAGATATGTTGCCTTTGACAAACCAGTTATGTCTTCAAGCCTCAGTTTCTGCTTTGGAAAAAGAGTTCTGAATAATACCTCACGTTAGAAGATGATGGGTTTGAAAGCATTTTGTAAACTGTAGAGCACTGTACAAATACTAGTTTCTATGTTAGCACAGTGAGAGGTTTGGAAAAAGCAAGAAAACAGGACACTGCTAGTGACGTTTAAAGAGCTTTCTAATTTGGGAACTGTTGCAGACACCATTAAGAACTGAGACACACTGTCCTAAATTTAGTTTAAAACAAACAAAAAAAACTGAAATGTGACTCAACCTCGATCAAATGTAACTTGGTTTATGTGAAGAAAGGACTCTGAAATAGATTTAGAGAAACCTAGAGAGCAACATTGTGGATGAGCAATGGTTATAGTAAGTTAGAAAATAGATCTGAGCTTTTGCAATGCCATGCAGCATTTAAAAGGGCAGTTCTAGGCTTTTATCAAGGACACTGGGCCCCTCTCTTCCTCTTGGAGCTGGGACAGTGTTGGCCCAGCACCCTACTGGGCACTGCAGGTCAACTACCAGGCCAGTACGTGGATGCCTCATTCACCAGACATGCACGCACACACGCACCCTGGGAGTCTGTCTACGAAGGAGAAATGGGTCTAATTGGAGGAGGAAGACCTGGGGAGGGCTTGGCCACCAACTGCTGCTCTGCGGGTCAGTGGAATGCCCTTCGCTCTTTTCATGCTTTTCCTGAAGGGATTTTTCCCACTTCACCTCTCTGCATGATTCTTTTGGATCTGTTTGTATCTGATGTGAGCCTCAGTGTACAGAAAGAGGGTAGGAAAGAGGAGACCACTGAAAATACATTAGAAAGGATGGAGGAACATGGTGACTGATAAAAATAAATCATAACATATGGTAAGGCAACATGCTGAAGAATAAACCCAGACTTCATTTATTAAAAATGTATAGAAAAGCCTTAAATAATAGGGAGAGGGAGAAATATATAGATCAATTTTTACTCTCAGCAGAAGGTTCCACAGCTGTCCCTGGTGAGGTGTGTCCCAGTGCACAGTCCCAGGCTCTGCCTTCCTCCCATACTGATGAATATAATCACTGAGCAGGTGCTTCAGGGCTCCCATTTTTACACAGCTCTTCCCTAATTCCCTGACATCACCCTCGGGTTCTCTATTTGCGGTTTACAGTAGAGAAGGGGCAGTGGTGTTAAGATTCCGCATGCCGATGAGCTGAATCCCTAGGGTATACTGAGAAGTGGGCAGAGTTTGCTTTCTACCCTCCTCTATCATTCTTGTTAGCACCTGCCAGCACCTGCCCATTCAACAAGCTCATCTTCTACTGATTCTCAGGCGGCCCTCTGAGTGGGCAAGATGGACTTCCATTGGCATCCCTCAGGGTCCAGGCCTTTCCCTTTAATCTCTCCTCTCCCATAGCCTAGCCCCTCCCAAGCCCCCTGCTTCTGGTCTTTCTAGTGCATTAAAACTAATTTCACAGGCTCTTCCTTTCTGTCTAGCAGCAGCCGTCAGGTAAGTCAAGACGGGTGCTAACAAGTGCATCCAGGAGCTATGGCGGAAGGAGCAGTCGGATGTGAAGTGCTTCCTTCTCAGGGTGAGCTGCTCGCAGTACCACCAGCTCTCTGTGCTCCACAGGGCCCCCTGCCCCGCCTGGCCCAATAAAGCTGGAAGGCTGAGATACAAGGCCAAGCAAGGTTATGTCATAAATAAGATTCGTGTGATCTGTGGTGGCCACAAATGTCCTCTTCCTAAGAGTGGGGCCTACGGCACACCTGCCCATGCATTGGTGTTAACCAGCTGAAGTTGCTGAGGCCTTCGGTCTGTTGCCTAGTAGCAAGCTGGACGCCACTGTGGGGCTCTGACAGTCCTGAATTCTGACTGGCTTGGTGAAGATTCCACATCCAAATTCTTTGATGTTATCCTCAGTGATCCATTCCATAAGGCTATCAGAAGGAATCCTGACACCCAGTGGATCACCAAACCGGTCCACAAGCACAGGGAGATGCAAGGGCTGACATGTGTAGGCCGCAAGAGCCGTGGCCTTGGAAAGGGCCACAGATTGCACACAGTATTGGTGGTTCTCGATGTGAAGCTTGCAGAAGGTGCAATACTCCCCAGCTCCGCCGTTACCACTAATGTAAGTAATGTTTGTAAAATTCTTCCCTGATAAACAATTTAGGGCAGTTAAAAAAACCTAATCTAACGATTACATGAAGTGCTAATGATTGATAATGACTTAATGGGTTACCCAATTTATTCAAACAAAGAATACACTGGCAAGTTAAAATAAGGGTGAAAAAATACCTTGAGATTAAAAAAACTCCCAACATTTTAATTTGTATATTAATCCAGGATAGCTTCTTAATTCTCATTAAGATACTTTCTAAAATAAATGTTAAATATCTGAACTCCATTTTATCATCCGGATATTTATTGCGAACCTCGCTTAGAGAAATACTGGAAACAAACTAAATGCTCAATAAGAAGAGGCCTGTTGTATACAAGCATACAATAAAATAATATGCAGCCATTAAAAATAATACTCTAAAAGAATATTTAATTACACAGAAATACTGCATCACCTTAGTCTAAGATAACATGGTTTGCTTTTCAACATTTCTGAAATTTTGAAGTATCTCATAACCAATCTTGAAACAATTCAACAATTACTAAGCAGGTGATGACACAAGATGTTGCCTGCACGTACAAATGTAGCCGTACGTAAAGAGAAAGGTTTCTGTTTATCCGTGTATCACCTCCGTCCAGTTATTTGTAGTGACACAGCCATATATGTTGAATTTTAACTTTATACTTCTAATTGTCATTTTAGTTGCCATTTTAATTGTCTTAAAATACACTTTGATACAGCTCTGACATGAAACACTTTGTTTATGAAGATGATTGTGTCTGTCCTGTGCCAGACAATACAATTAAAGGCACTAGAAATAGCCTAATCTCCAGGACTTTCAAAGCCAGGAGAAGCTGGTATGGCTGATTCACACGTCATCAGGGACCCTCACTGAGGCATCAACATGCTAAAAGCTTCTGGCAGACTTTCAAGAGAAGCTGCTTAACTTTCATCTATTTATAATGCAATTAAGCAGAAAACAAAACTGAGTCTAGCAAAAAAGAAAAAAAAAGCCTATGAGGAATTTAAAGCCCCTTGATTTGCTTCAAAATTTTAGTATCAACCCTGAAAGCGGGAAGATGTCAGGATAAAGATCCTGTGTTGTCACCGGGAAGCAACATAGAACTACTGGTGGCCAGTATGTCAAGCAAAAACTTACGACTATAAATGACTTAGACCACAATTCTATCTTCTCCCCTTTTGAGATGGGACTATCTGTAACTGTGATCCTATGCCTACACTGTACTGTGGAAGCTGTTAACTTGTTTTCTAGTTTCACAGGTCCATAGATGGAGCGGAATTTTGCCTCCAGATGGAACATGCCAGTCCTCACACATACCTGATTTAAATGATTTATATGATGAGATTTGGGATTTCTGAGCCAAACATATTCAGAGGAGATTTGGGGCTTGAGTTGATGCTGGATGGGCTGAGATCTGAGGGGATGCTGGGGTGGGGTGTATTTTTGCATGTAGGATAGATGTGAATCTTTGGGGACCAGAGGATGGCCTTTGGTAGATTGATAAAAAACAAAATCTCACTAAAGCTATATTTTCTTTCTAATCCTCAGAAAACAGTATAAAAAATAAAAGTTATAAAATGAGGTGAAAGAAGATTCTATAAATCTACCAAAAGCTGAGTATTTTTAAAGAAGAATTAGAAAAGCTCCTCACCAACAGTGTCACATCATTGGTTACAATAACAGCTGACTGGCCAAGAAAGTGCTTCGCCCAGAGTTAATTCTGTGAGCCCCGGGGCTTTGAAATTAGACGAGGCTGAAGATTAAGTGAAACTAGAAAATGAGCTCTAAAAGTGTGAACAAAAGCTGATGGAGACAATCACATCTAACTCCCAAAGGACAAAGTTTAAATCCATCACTTGCAAAACTTTCCTTCACTCTGGCTGTGGGGCTTTGAGGTATTAATAGTATCTCTAAGCTCAAAAAAAGTACAGATGTCTTGTGCTGGTCAGTGAGTTTCTTCTGGCCTGAAGCAAATCACCGTGATTTAATTGACTGTTACCTTGTACAGAGAAAGGGGTTCAATGTTTATGGTGACATAGCTTTATACCTGCACTCAATCAGCTGGTTTGTAAAAACCATATATCTTCCCTACCTTCAGTCAAGGGTGAATGAACACGTGTCATAGAAATGATAAAGTGCCTAAATCAAAGAGATAATAAATGCCTGAGGTTCTTCTAAACTCCATTCTGCAAGGCATAATGGACTGGGTATAGAGTCGCATGGATGTAAGGAAGAAACTGGGGCTGCTACACACTAGTTGTGCTAAATTGGACATGTTATTAATTTCTCTGAGTCTTGATTTTCTTGACCATAAATTGGGATAAAGATATCTATCCCATGGGGATTTGATTTTGTGAATGTCACTTAGACAAAATATGTATTTAATCCAGTGCCCTACGTAAATTCAGTCACTATTGTTTTTTGATGCCACATCACCAAATATGAGTTTTGTTACATAACAAGTCTATAAGGGGGAGATTCTTTGGGATAAGAAAGATTTTCCTGTCTTCCTTAAAGCATGCTTACGGCTTACCCTAAAGGTGAGTTCTGGCTGCTGCTCTGGTTAAGGCAGGGCAGTGTGACTTGACCAGTGGAGTCCAAGACAGAAGAGGCAGGTGGGCAGATTCCTGACAAAGATAAGGCTATCACAAAGAGGGAGAGGGAGAGGTAGGGGGTGTGGCTGGCAATATTAACTTGCAGGGTAAGGTTTCTGGGTATGTAAAACATAGACGCTGTGTCGAGAAATAATCATAGCAAGACTCACAATGAAGCTTGGTCTCTAGAAATACTTGGAAGCAGGGCTGACCTAAGCTGGCAAAGGGGGCTGAAAAATGATGCTCTGAGATGAGCACCATGGAGAGCTTCAAGAGGAAACCATTTCTTCCCGAAAAATGATGCCCTGGAAAGAAGGCAATTCAGGATTATTAAAACCAATTTCATGGAGAAGCCAACATCTCTCTGCCTTAAAAGACCAAGATCTATTAAGGCATATTTGATCTCAAACACAAGAGGAAGTTTTTAATCTTTCAATATTTCTAAATGTAGTTAGCAATAGTATAATATCTGAGCAGAACTGTTCAGAACTGGTTCTCTCTTACAGAGATCTACTGTGACCTTAATTGACTTGACTAGAGCTGTTCTTTATTCTTGAAGATCCTGAACTAATTCTTGATTCTACCAGGAAGGTCCCCACCTCCCTTAACACTAACATGATGTTGAAGTTTAGGGTTAGTGGTGGGTCAGCTGTAGAATGTTTCAATTATGTGAGGTCATGAGAATGGGAGAGGGATCTCAGGTGTATAATTCTAAGGCCATATTTATTCCAGTCCATTAGACAGTCTAGCCAAACTGCTGTAAAGGGTCCATAAAGGGGTGGATATAAGTTCTGCTCTACTTTCTGTATACCCTTGGGAAATTCATTTGGTCCTTCATGGTGTCTGTTTTTTTTTATCTGAAATATAAAGGGATTGCATTATAATATCTTAGAGAAAATAAGAAGTTCCATTATAGAAGATGAAGCAATTTGGAGTATTTGGTTTAAACTTATTAGTTCAGAGACTCTAGAGATACATAATATATCCCTGAGGAAAAAAGAACAACTGCAAAGGTATATAGAATTGGGACTCAACCAAGCCCTTCCAGGAGCACGAGAAAATCAACCTATCATTAGCAATTGGTAAATTAGCTGCAAAGTACTCTGTTGTCTTAGAACTGGGACAACGGTGAAGTAGCCCATCAGCTCTTCTAAACAAGGAATTGGAAGAAATACAGCCTTTGTATTATGGCTTTGAATGGGCAGTTGTCTTCCAAATTCCAAAGCTTCTAGATGTGAGACTGTAGAGTTTTATAAAGTCCAAAATATCTGAAAGGCAGTGCATTAGAGTACAGGAGAGGGCTGTGGGCTAAAATGAACCCCTGGGACACACAAGATTTGAATTATAGGAACTCCTCTGACAAAGCAGTATTTGGATGATGGGTTTTTATGTTTTCTTGAAAAAAGACGTCTTATTGTAATTTCTGAATAATCAAATTGGGACTCCTCAGTTGTCATGTTCTCTAAACACTAGGCATAGGCTTGTATTTTCCAGAGCAGCAATTCTCAAAATGTGGTCTTTGGACACCTGTGTGTCTCTAATACCATTTTAGGTGGCCTATAATATCTTCCCTTTCCAACTAGTGCCTCCAAGAAGCCCGATTTTCTTCTTACACTTCAACCAAAATAATAGATTACAACAGATTGACTGCAAAATCAAATATGAGAATCCACTTGGTTCTACTGGGCCAGATAGTAACTAGATTGCAAAACTATAAAACAGTGCCATCTTCTTACTGATTTGTTTTGGAAAATGTAGTTATATTCTTTAAAAATTCATTTAGTTTTCATATAAATGACTTTATTGATTCTTAAAAGTTAAATAAAAATGTATATCTGTCTTTTAATTTATAACATGGTAAATATTTATAAATATAACTCAGATAACAAAAAGGCCTTTGGAAATCTTCAATAATTTTTAAGAGTGTAAAGAAATCAAAATGTTTGACAAGCCCTATAGTACTGAACAGATAATCATTATTTTTATAACAGGGTAAAAATGAGCAAAGCCTTTTGGTTTCTGAGTTTATATGAGATGTTAATTTGTCTGGGCAATATGGGGGCTGCCCTAAGTGTATTTAGATTATTTACTTGGTTTGGTGTAGGTTAACCCATCAAGCATGTAAGGTTCTCCTTTCAGGGCTCCGAGTCCCTCCACCTTGGGCTGGGTTTGAGCTGTGGATTAAGTCTTGACAGGTAATAATAGTGGGCTTCACACTATTCATCTACATTTTCGCCTCTAGAATAAACCAATAACGAAAGAAAGTGTTTTGCAACCAGGAATGATTGGATTAAATGAAAAAAAGCTTAGGATAAAGTCAAGGAAAATCTCTCTATTGGTGTGGGTAATATTATATTTTAAAGTACATCTCTAGGTAACTGAAGTTTCATCACTTAGATATATCAAATGTAAAAATATCTCTCAATATTTCACTGTAGTATAGTTCACAGAAAACTGAATAATACTGTTAAGCTTTATATTTGCAGCAAAAAAGATTTATGACTATGGGTAAATCTCAGTAAGCTAGGGTAATTAGATGAAATACTAACTAAATGTATGAAAATAAATTTTAAAATACATGTATTACTGGACTTACTTTAATGAAGGCAAAACTTTTGCTTTGTGATTTTGAGAAAGTCTTTCTGTTTTTATATCTACTAAATTAGGAGAATGCATCAATACTCACCAGCTCTAACATCCATTTATATGTAAGACATAACAGAGTAGGTTTCTTTAGTATATTTTAGTCTCTCAGGTAATAAAACGTCATCTGCTGTCTTATAATTCGTTTACCCTATAAACAATTTTTGTTATAAAGTTCAAAAGCAAGATTCATTACAACCTTAGATCAATCATCACAAAAATAGTAAATGCTGACATCAGTAACATTTTGGAGAAGACCTCAAGACTACACAGAAAATTATGATATTTCAGGCAAGAGCTGCATTTTTACCCTTAAGAATTTAGATTTTTCAATAACATAATTTTAGACCCACTTCATCGTTGAGTATTTTTTTTTCCTTTACACATTTTGCCGAGCTATCTTAAGGGTGACAGGAGTGGAGTAGAGATAGAGGTGAGGAGAAGAAATAATTCTTGAGCCAATTAAATTTTTATTTCTCTGGTTAACTAAAATTTGTGTTTCTTGATTTAGGAATTTCAGTTTTCACAACTCCTGCGTTTTACTCAATTCTAAATAACTCTTTCTTAACGTATATGATTCCCAAGCGGTGGAATAAAAATCTCATCAAAGCCCATGCTAACTCAAAATCATCAGCTTATAGCTTGTCTGCCATGCTATTGCATGTTAAGTAACCAATTATCATGTAAAATTCCGGCTTCAGCTGCATTAAGGCTATGCTGATGTCATGAACTCTGTATGATTATAAAATCTTGACTCTTCATTAAGGGCATAGAAAGTTAATTAAAAGCTAATTAAAAGGGGTAAGATAATTTTCAAATATCTGATATTCTCTACTTATTCAGGTCATCTGGAAGGTTGAAAACTATGGTCAATGTCAGGTAAAAGACACTAAAGTTTTTCTCTTGGGATAATTTCAGCCTCTTGACTTTGTTTGAGAAGAGAGGTCAATTGTTTATGTAATGTAATTCACTCAAATATCAAAAGAAGGAATGCTCAGTCTGTAACATATTGCATAGATTCATTGCCTTTGGAGTATCTGTGCAGGGAATTCTCTAGTACAAATGGAATCCATATTTACATTACAGTATATTAATACTATAGCCTACATCAAAGCCCATGATTATTATACAAAGATTTCAAGTAAACAAGTACTGGTACTACAATTAACATTTAAGAAGAGTAATTAGTTTACTCCTTTATACTCTTTACATAAAATAGATATATTTTTCAACAAAAGCAACATAGAATCCTAAAATACAAGGTTAATAATATTCTTGAAGAAGCCAATCAAATTAAAAGAAAAAATATAGGATTATCATTCAAGATACATCAGGGACATATAAACATATTTACTCCAAAAGAGATCCGAAATGGAAAAGAAAGTAATGCCACTAGTATGACAAATGTCTCAACCTCTACTGCAGGACTGGGTTTCATCTGCCTCCGGGACCCGCCCAGCCAAGGTGCAGAGCCATCGCTGCCTAAGGGCCAGTGTGTGTGTGCAGTTCTGGGCAGCCATGAGTCTTTGAGTGCATCAACCACAGGTGGATCCCTGAGATTGTACCTGGATTTTCTTTTCTGTCCTGAGTAGGATCGTTCCTGTTTTAAAATGTTGGCTTGCGCCCTGGCACTCTGCAAAGCTTTTCCCAGTTTTCTCCTTTCCCCACTTTGAGGTCTGATTCTTGTTCTACCAATTCCTATCCGCTGTCTGAATTCTTGTTTCCATAGGCTGTTCATCCATCAAACGCACACTATTGTATTTCTCTTAAGATATACCTCGCATTCTCTGACAGGAAGAATTCTCATTCACACTGTTATTTTCTGCCCTTGTCTGTCCACAAGAGGAATTTCTCCCTCCGAGAAAGATCAAAGGCAATATAGACAGTGAAATACAAACTCTCCCTCTTCTGCATAGCTTAGTTGCTCACAGATTGTTTCCCTTTCCTCTGATTTAACTGCTTGTAAATCTGCTAAATTCTTTTCTTTCCTGTTCTCCTTAGAGTCTCTCACTCTAACTAGGGGCTATGATCAGATGCCAAAACCTACTGGTCGCATTAAATCAATTGTCTGTAACTGTGCATATTTGCTCTAGCACGTACTAAATTGTCTGGAACACAGTGTATTTTCAATCATGAACAACACCTGTACAGCATTTTCTGGATGAGATGAGAGAGATAGTGAGAGGGAAAGAGGGTGGGGAGGGGGAAGAGAGAGGAAGAGAGAGAGGAAGAGAGAGAGAGAGAATACCCAACAATAACAATAACAAAACATAACAGAAAGTTAATCCTACAGGATGGCTCATGTGAGATCCTCAGTATCCTCCAGGTGGATGATGTCTCCTCTGCTCCTCTTTTCTATGGTCATTTTTAGAATAATGTATTTATTCTCAGTGCATCAAGGACAGGAGCCTGTCAGTCAAAAAAACCTCACAAAATATATTCAGTCAAAAACTAACCAAACCAGAAGTTCAAGAATGATAATTAAGAGGGTAAATATACAGCAGAGGAACTTTCCCTCGGAGGAAACTGAAACAATGCCACACTCCAATGCATTGTTTCTAAAACCAAAGTCTGGTTTCAGCAGCACTGCATATACCTGTTGGATGCAAGAGGAGTGAGGGAGGGAGTGAGTGAGTGAAGGGGGCCAGAGCTCAGAGCGCCATGCTCTGTCCCTGGAATTCTGGCCTGGTGACTAGGCAGCCATTTAGCAGCCTTTTTTGTTTTTGTGTTTTTTTGAGGGTCAAACTCCCCAAATGGGATCCACTGCATGGATGTCTTGCAAGTTGAATAACCCTGATATTTTAATGCAAGTAGTTTGTTGACAGTGATTGCATTTGGTACACTTATAATTACCTGAATAGAAACTGAAAACAATTTTCAGTGTCCAGATGTTTGGCATGAGACAGATGAAGCTTTCAGATATTGTATGTTTAACTTTCATCCACATGTTTTAGCTGGTATCCCCATAATACATCCTTTCCAGCAAAGGCTAAATAACCAATATAAAACCACAAAAAATAAACAAGCAAAACAAACAAAAACCAATTTTACCATAAAAAATAATTCCTAAATAGCAAATGTCGAGGAAAAACAAGTAGAATTTTAGTCAAAATGGTCTCTCCTGCCATTATCTCCAGAATTGCATTGCCAAGAAAACCCATTATTTAAAAAATCATATTTTAACTACAATATAAGATGGAAAAGGGAAACATGGAGCTAAAATTTTAAATCTGGGATAACGTTTTTCTTGCATAAATTTCAGTAATTCAATTGTTTTGATAGTTGTGTCACTGGTCACATCAAGAGCAGACACACTTTGTTTAATACCTGTGTCACCAAGAAAACTGTCACCAGGCCAGACTCCTTACACTTTCCTGTCACCTCTATCACCCACTGTTCTGATAAGGAACCAAGCCTCTCATACAGAGCAGTTGTATTTAGTGATCAACAAATGTTTCCTCTGTAGGTATGTAGAGATTAGGCTTCTGCTGTAACAGATGGCAATCATGGAAATGAATCCTATTTTCGACAGCATTGATAAGCTTATGTTAAATAGTATTATGCAAACTTGAGTACAAAAGAGTGCTTGTAATCATTTAGTATTTATTATTACAGTTATAGCATACCAAGAACAAGTTCACTGAATCTGTCTGTACATCAAACATTAATAACTAAGGTAACAAAACTTATTTATATGCCATTTTGAAAACATCTCAAAACCAACATACACACAAACACACACACACACACACACACACACACACACACACACACACACACACAGGACCAAAGAACATAAAAAATTAGTAAAATCAAGTTAAATTATAGTGATGGAGTCTGGGGAAATTTCATACTGAAATGACACTACTTTCTGTTGTAAGTAATGCTATTATTAAAGTTGTTTTATATACTGATAATCTACTAGTGGGATAGTGCATTACTCAAATATGTTACATAATTTAGTCTATATTGTCCACTGGGAGGTAGAATTCTTGTCTACTTATCCTATATTTAAATTTCAGTGATTGCAAAAACTAACATTGACATTCAAAACATATTAAGAATACAGTCACCATATGCAGAATGATATGAACATATTTTTATAACAACTTGTCCTAGAGAACAGAGGACATATTTGTTTAATGAGTAGTGGAGAAAAGTGAAAACTGTAGATTTATTACCTTGTTTTGGTTTATGAGCCAATGTGGATAAATCCTGTTTAATAACTCTTAATTCACATTTGACACAACTCTTAGAAGACCCCGTAAGTCTTGATGAGGAAATTATTTTCCCTTCCCTAACCTCTGTGGTTTGATCATGGCTTCGTGCATATCTTTGTTTTTTGCCCTCCCCACTCTTGCCCTCTGTAATCCAAACAAATGCACATATTCTGAATTTATGCACCTGTGTCTCCCGAGCCTGCATGAAAAAGACCAACTCACAACTGGACAAACTCACTTAAAAATTGCAATAGACTATACGAAAAGGAGGAAGTACAAAGTTATTACTTAACACG
Organism: Miniopterus natalensis; assembly: GCF_054644295.1. Lineage (NCBI taxonomy): Eukaryota > Metazoa > Chordata > Mammalia > Chiroptera > Miniopteridae > Miniopterus > Miniopterus natalensis. Next base: position 44,158,836 of record NC_142088.1, read on the forward strand.
TTAAAATGGTCCCACTAGTAATCAAAAAAAGTGGAAATAAAAGATAAACATACTATTTTCTACCTATTAAATTTTATAAAGAGATGGATAGATGTCCCTCTGCTGCAGAGGTTTAGGTGAATCTGGAGTCCTCTTATATGGCTGGAAAAAGGGCTATTTTGCCTTTACATATAAGTTGGCATGATATACTAAGAGTTGTAAAAAATATTCAGAAATATAGATTTGATAATCCCACTCTTGTAAATTTTTTCTAAGGAAAGAAACTAAAGGAGGAGAAAAAAATCTTACTTATAAAGAAGCCGACATCCAATATCATTTTCAATACTAAAAGAAATTTAAACATCAAATAATAGTGGAAATATTAATTAAGTTGTGGTAGAGCTACCTGATAGAATATTACATTGTGACCAAAAAAAAAAAAAAAAGAGATAATTATGAGGACAGGATAGGCAATGAAAGAAAATAAGTAATTTAAAAAGTTAAAAAAGCATAAATTCAATATGATTATCACTATATAAAATATGTACATATGTGAAAACATGCTTGAAAGACATATAACACAGGTAATAAATTTGTTACGATGATGGAATTATGTGTGTTTTCCAATGTATTTTCCAAATCCTCTATAATATTTACATATCATTTTATGATAACCATAATTAATTATAATTGGAATTCATTTTTAACTCCATTTCAAATAGCCTCCCTTCCAAGAAAATTTTAGTAATAACTTATTAGTATCTTATTTTTTGAACTTTAATATGTTCTTGCATTTTGTTAATAATTCACGTCCAATACATTAATAAGCTGTGCATTAATTAGGTCCTAGATTTTGGAAATGAACATAAGAGTTTGTAAATGGATCCTGGGTATCATTAATATTATGTATCATGACTAAAATTTAAGGATGCATATATTTATTTTTTATTCTGCTCAGAAAGGATAACAACTGCCATATTAAACATCTTCAAAATTCATGAGGCCTTTTTCTCCAATGACTTATTATCTAATGTTTTCATATGGAATTTTTATGTAGAATTATCATATTACCTAATATTTTCATATTCTCTATTCAAAATAATCACTAATTTCACTCCTTTCCTTGATAGGCCATATTTTCTACCAACAGCAGGAAAATTATTCACTGCAGTTATTCAAACAAATTTAACTTTGAATACAGTATTTTCCTAAATCTTTGCAACTAGAGATGGGGTCACTCCCAACAGGAAGCACTACTTTTTCCTAGAGTTTGAAATAGAGATAACCCCACCCCTCAACCCATGAAATCTTTATGGCTCAAAGAAATACTAGAAGAAGAACAAAAGGAAAAGGGCCTTGTTTCAAGTCCATGTTTTCCCAAGTAAGCAAGAGTAACTCAATTTGCTTGAGATTCAGTCCAATCAGTCACCTTCAGGTAAAAAAGTTATACACAGTGACCAAGTAAGATTTATCCCAGGTATGCAAAACTGGTTCAACATTTAAAAATTAATTAATGTAATCCTTATTAGGAGCCCAAAAAATAAAAGTCATATGATCATATCAATATATGCAGGAAAAGTATTTGATAAAATCCAACACTCATTCATAATAAAAGCTCTCAGGAAACTAGGAGTAGAGAAGATCATCTTCAATTTGATAAAAACTATCTACAAAAACCCTACAGCTAACATCATACTAATGGTGAGAAACTTGAAGGTTTCTCTCTAAGATCAGGTGTGAGGCAAGTGTGTCCCTTCTCACAGCTCCATTTCAACATTGTACTGGAAGTTTTAGCTAATGCAGTAAGACAAGTAAAAGAAGAAAAAGGGATACATATTTGAAAGGAAGAAATAAAACTCTATTTGTTCATAGATGACATAACCATCTTTACAGAAAATCCAAAAAAAAATTGGCCAAAAACCCCCACAACTCTTAGAACTAATAAATGATTATAGCAAGTTTGCAGGATTTATGGTTAATATACAAAATCCAATTGCTTTCCTATATACCAACAATGAACAAGTGGAATTTGAAATTTAAAATAATACTATATGCACAATAGTACCACAAAAATGAAATGCCTTGGTATAAATTTAACAAAATATGTACAAGATCTATATGAAGAAATCTACAATAGTCTGATGAACAAAATCAAAGAAGAATTAAATAAATGGAGATATACTCCATGTTCATGGTTAGGAAGACCCAATATTGTCAAGATATCAGTTCTTCAAAGGTGATCTATAGATTCAATGCAATTCCAACCAACTCCCCGGCAAGTTATTCTGTGGGTATTGACAAAATGATTCGAAGGTTTTATGGAGAGGTAGATCCAGAACAGCCAACACAATATTGAAGGAAACAAAAAGGTTGGAGGGCTGGCACTATCTGGTTTCAAGACCTACTATAAAGCTACAATAATCAAGACAGTGTGGTGTTAGTAAAAGAAAAGACAAATAGGTCGATGGAACAGAAAAGAGAGCCCAGAAATAAACCCACATAAATACAGTCAACTGATCTTTGACAAAGGACCAAAGGCTATATAGTAGCATAAAGATAGTCCTTTCAACAAATGATGTTTAAACAACTGGACATCCATATGCAAAAAAATGAAACTAGACACAGACCTTTCACCCTTCCCCAAAATTAGCTCAAAATGGATCATAGACCTAAACGTAAAATGCAAAACTATAAAATTCCCAGAAGATAAATATGACCTTGGGTATGGTGATAACTATTTAGATACAACACTAAAGAATGCTCCACGAAAGAAATAATTAAAAAGCTGGGCTTCATGAAAATTAAAAACTTCTGCTCTGCAAAAGACACTGTCAGGAGACTGAGAAGACAAGCCACAGACTATGAGAACATATTTACAAAAGACACATCTGATGAATAATGTTATACAAAATATACAAAGAAATCATAAAACTAAGAAATAAGAACAAACATCTGATTCAAAAAATGAGCTAAAGACCTTAACAGACACCTCACCAAAGAAGGTATACACACGGCACATAAGTATATGAAAAGATGTTCCATGTGTTATGTCATCAGGGAAACAAAATTAAAACAACAGTGAGATACCACCAAATACTTATTAGAATGGCCAAATCCAGAATAATATCAAACGCTGGTGAGGATCTGGAACAAAAGGAACTCTCATTAATTGCTAATGAAAATCCAAAATGGCACAACCAGTTTGGCAGTTTCTCACTAAACCAAACATACTTTGATCATAAGGTCCAACAATTGCACGCCTTGGTATTTACCCAAAGGAGTAGCAGAGTTGCGTCCACACAAAAATCTGCATATGTACGTTTATAGCAACTTTATTCATAATTGCCAAAACTTGGAAACAACCAAGATGTCATTCAGTAGGTAAACAGACCAATAAACTGTGATATATTCAGAGAATAGAATGCTTTTCAGCACTAAAAAGAAATAAGCTATCAAGCAACGAAAAGACATAGAGGAACTTTAACTGTATATTACTAAGTGAAGGAAGCCAAATTGAAAAGGCTACATGTTTTATGATTCCAACTCTGTGACATTCTGGAAAAGACAAAACTATGGAGACAATAAAAAGACAAGTGGTTGCCAGCAGTTGGGGGAGGGGATGGAACGAATAGGTGAAGCACAGAGGATTTTTAGGGCAGCGAAACTACTCTGCCCGATTCTGTAATATTGGATATATATCATTATACACTTGTACAAACCCATAGAATATACAACACCAAGAGCGAACCCTAATGTGGACTATGGACTTGGCGTGATTATGATGTGTCAGTGGAGGCTCATCAATTGTAAGAAACGCACCACTCTGGTGGAGGATATTGATAACGGGGCAGGCTATGCATGTGGGGGTAAGGAATAATATAAGGGAAATCTCTGTACCTTATCCTGAATTTTGCTGTGAACCTAAAACTGCATTAATAAAAGAGCCAATAAAACAAAAAAAAAAAAAAAAAAAAAAAGCAAAAGAAAACTCACAAAGCTCAAGGCTACAGAAGCATTCTTCCAAGCATGGGCCAAGCTAAGGTTCAGGCTTCTCAGGGGAAGAGCTAGGTTTTGCTGTCTCCAGGACTGGTTGATATGAAATTCTGAAGTGCCATTTACAGGCAGATGAACCCATTGGATTTCGCATTATTTTTATTCTTATTTCTTCATCTCACTTCTTAATCATATGTGTTCGTTTGTACTTTGGAAACCATCTGGTTGGTATCATGGTTATTTCATTCCGCAGCATATTTGGAGACTTTCTTTAAAATATAAATAGTAAGTCAAATCAAGTAGGCAAATCTAGGTCTGGGATCCTATTTCCTTGGTCTCTTTCTGTTTCCCATTGCTCCATTATTAAAAGTTTGGATTAAAAGTTGGGAGTTGATGACCCACAATTGAAAGCCATATACACATTCAGGATGGAATGCTTCTAAAAGGCTTAAAACAAGCAGGAGATAAAGTCAAAAACAAAATAAACTGAACTATGAGAAAATAACTTTATACAGAAGGTCTAATAAATTTTACATTATCTTTCCAAGGATCTATTGAAAGGTTTAAAAAATTATTATTTCTATTAAGATTTAGGTTCTTGCGTAGAACTGGCAGTGTTAAGTGTTAGCAGGTTCAGGGGTAGGAAAAAAATACTAATTTTATTTTGGTCCTTAAATCAGAATACCACTTAGTGCTCCACGTCTCTTCCTCACCCATTCCTGTGAGTCTGGGGACCCCTTCAGTGACTAACAGGACCCTCATGTGCCACCTTTTCTACCTGCATTACCATTCACTCATTCATTCTCTCAATACAAATGTTCGCTGAACATCAGCTGTTGTCAGATATTGATGGGAGATGCTGGGATTACAGTGATAAACCAGACAGGTTAAACATACAGATATTAAATGCTACAATGAACATAAGAGTGACGACAGTGTGACCAGGTCTGGTTTAGACTGGATAGTTGGGGAAGGCACCTTGGAGAAGACATGTAAGTGAAGACGTGATGGGCAGCAAGTAATTAGATACAGGAGACTTTGGTGGAATGGCATCCCAAGGAGAAGCAACACAGTGGTAGGGCCATACTGCGAGTGTTCAAGGTAGAGCATAAAGGCACCTATGTCTGGAGCAAAGGACCCAGTGGAAGACGGGTGGGGCTTAAGTCTGATGAGGAAGACAGGGGCCAGATCACATGGGGTCCTACAGGCAGTGTGAGACATTTAGAAATCATTCTAAAAGCAGTGGGAAAACCCTGGGGGGCTTTAAACAGGGCTCCTATGCACTCACCACAATCTGATCTACACAGAAAATCACTTCTTTTGGGGGAGATGAGATGGAAGTAAGAATAGCAGCTGGAGGCTATACTGCCTTAGCCCAGGGGGGAGATGATGGAGCCTTCACCCTGGGCTGCTGGCCCCTGAGGAGGTGGGAAAGGAGGGGACGAATTTGTTGTGTGTTTTAAAGACAGGTTCAGTGGGGTTTGCAGGTTGATTGATGGGGTGAGGGGTAAAAAGGAAGAGAGGAATCAAGGATGATCATGTTAAATAGGCTTTTAAAAAAATCGGTAAAAACATTCCCAATTTTCCCAAACTAATGGGAAACAGGGAGCCACACTTGATGAAATTCCAATGCGCTGCTCTCTGAATTGGATCAGGCATTTCGTTTCAGACATTAATGCCCCAGGGGCTCTGTCTGTTCTCTCCTGATGAGGACCCACAGAAACCACCATGAGCAGTGAGCCAATTCGACAAGGCAGCCAGGGCAAGGCTCTTCTCCGGCAGTGTCAAGGCCCCGTGGGTAGCTCGGAGCACAGCTAACAGTTTCACGGTTGAAGAGCCACGGTTTCTTTGTCTGTAAAGTACGAGATTTTAAATTCGACGTTCTCTTCACTCGCTTCCAATTTGAAGATTCTGTGTTTTAAAATCCCACTGGGTCTATTCTAGGAATCTTGAGTGTTTAAGCCATACACAATAAGTAAATTACAGTAATAAAGATACCTCTGGTGTTTCTTTTTATTGTTTTAGCCCTATACTTAATTATGAATTTTTAAAAATGTGTTTGTTTTGGTTTAGTATTTATAGTTCTTCTGAAGTGATAGCAAGTAAGGCCTTTTTGCTTGAATATTAAGTCTACTGTTTGCACCTGGGACAAATTTATTTTCTTTAGAGGTATATAAACCCTCGGTGGAATGTTTCTCTTTATTATAATAAGCCTTTTGTTTTTTTCCCATGCAGGATCAACTCCCCTGAGTGGAAAATACATATTATCTAAACTTACACATACACATACACATGTAACACAGTTTTCTATTACGCAGCATATGCTGTGGTTCACACATTGCAGTGTGTAGGTGATTTTAACATGTAAACTAACTTAATCCTCACAACAATAAATCACTGGTATATTTATCCCATGTCACCAATGAGTTAATTGAACCTTAGCATGTGGCACAGCTAGGATTTCAGGACAGTTCTGCTGGACTGCTTGGCCCAGGCCAGTCCCCTTCCCAGCAGCAGCCTGTGGTGCAGCCACCACTTATTTTATGCTATTTGAGGCTGCAGACTTTCTAAATTTTTTCAAATTATTCATAACTCTGCCTTACTAAAATTTTCTGTGAAAGCACAAGTATATATATCTTCCTAAACAAATATTAACACACTTTTAGCATATGCAAAACCCCAGTGACTGCTTGAGCCCCGGGCCCCCTTAGAAGAAAGGTTTATGCTCCACCCTTGGCCTTTGTGAAAGGTTTGTTTTTTTTCCCTAGTTACCCTTCCCTCCTTCTCTTTCCAACCTTATCCAAAATTCAGCAGAAGTCCATGGGGCACAGAGCTCAGAATGTATTATCTGGTTATTAGATTTTAATTTTCCTTGCAAAGTTTGAAGGGCTCCTGCAGACTCGGGGTAACATCTGGGCTTGTTATCCTTCCTGCCTTTGGCGCTCTGCTGCTCTGGGCTGAGGCCAGCTGCTGCAAGCTTGCTTCCTTTTGTTTCTAAGAACACATTAACAGGTACTTTGCCCTCCTGATCAGCAGCCTCCTTGGTTGGCATGCGTTGTCCGCCTTTTGGTCTCCTGGTTACAGCAGGGCATGAGATGGTCAGGAGCAAAGTGAAGAAAAAACCTTCTCAAAAACCAGAAAAACATTTATCCTGACGTCCCCAGATCCCTGAATTCACAGGATTTTCTAGGTATCAGCATTACATAAATATTTTCTTTATAACTGAATGGAGGAAAAAAATACATTTTAAACCAAAGCAGATAGTAATATTTACTGCTTTCTAAGGGGATAGAGGGAAGCAGTGGTATTACTTTACTCTGCAGTGGTTCACATTACTCTGGAAATCAATCTCTCTTTCTCTCTATTTCTCACACCCCCTTCCTCGCACAGACACTGATGAGGGCAGGGGAAATGAGAAATGGAGCACATCAGTGAGCTTCGCATATATATATGGGAGGGCGGGAGTGAGCCTGGTCAGAGGCTGGAGGGTATTGCTGAAGCAATAAGATGCTTCCATTTTTGTCTGTTTTGCTCCAGAAGAGAGAGCTGTGCCATGTGGATAGGTGGACTGGAGTTGGCAGAACTGGCATTTGACCAGAGTGTGTAAAGTGTAACTTTACATCTCTATGGTGATGTGCACCCCTTCTATCTTCTCACACTTTTAGTAAAATCTTTCTCTGTGCTTTAGGTCTTATTATATTTAGTTTGATTTGATTTGCTCTTTTGTGGCAATCCAGGAGAAGAGGGATATTATATCTAAGTAAGACACAATGTGGGATGGTGAGAAAATTCATAAACTTAAATTTAGGAGATGTGGAAGTCTAAAAATAGAGGTGGCTCTGAACAATGTAAGCCATCCTCTCTTCCTCTCTTCCACCAGAATTCCTGGTATGACTGGGAAGAATGTGAAGGCCTCACTGAACAGAATGTTTGAACCAACTGCACTGAAATCTCAATGGACGGGGTGCCTCAGCTGATTTCTAGAGGCCATTAACCAATGCAGCTGCTATTTTAAAACTATAATGCAGGTTTCATTGATTCTTTCCCCATACTTGTTGTGAAAGCAGAGTAACAGCCCCCTGAAGATGCCAACATCCTAATCTCTAAAAGCTTTGGCTATGTTGGATGAGCTAGCAGAGAAGATTTCAGTTGCAAGTGGAATTAAGGTTGCTAATCACCTAGCCTTAAAAAATAGGGAGATTATCCTGGATTATCTGGGTGGATCCAAAGAAATCAAAAGGGTTCTTAAAAATGGAAGAGGCAGAAGGGGCAGGGTGCTATGGCAGAACTCCACCCCATTTCTGGTTTTCAGGATGAAGAATGGGCGGCATGAGCCAACAGATGCGGGCAGTCTCCAGGGGCTGGAAAAGGCAAGGAGATGGGTTTCCCAAAGAGCCTCCAGAAAGGAACTCAACCCTGCCAACATCTTGATTTTAGGCCAGTAAGACCCACGCTGGACTTCTAACCTACAGAAGGTGAGATAGCATATTCATGTTGTTTTAAGCCATTAAGTTTGTTACGGCAGCCAAAGTGTACCTGTATCAGTTATCTGTTGCCACATGATAAACCAAATGTAGTGACCTAAACAACAATAATTTATTTTGCTTGTAAACTTGCAATTTGACCGGCGCTCAACAGGGCAGTTTGACTCAGTTCTACACACCATCAACTTGATGCTTCTTTTGGGGGATGGAGAGCGTGCTTTCAAAATGGCCCACTCTCGCAGCTGAATAAGTGTTAACTGTCAGCTGGGAGCTTGGGTGGGAGCTCAGCTGAGGCTGCCAGCTCAAGAACTCAGTGCCACCCCACATGCATCTCTCCACAGGCTGTTTGGGCTTCCTCACAGTATGAATGCAAGACGATTGCAAGATCAAGCACCCCAAGAGGGCAGGGAAAAGCACAACACAGAGTGCATGACGTTGTCATGACAGCTTGGGAAGTGACATTTTATTTCTGCCATAAGCTATCGGCCTTCTCAGGTGCAAAGATAGAGAACACAGGTTCAGCTCTAGCGAGGGAGTGGCAAGTGTCTAGTACAGCATGTGAGACAAGAGATATTAGTGAGGCCATTGCTGAAAGACACAATCTACAACACTCACTTATGTGAAATCTCAGCCCTTTGCGCACTGTCTCCCAAAATTATTTCTGGAAGATCACAGCACATTTCCCATGTGTATTTAAAAATAAGCTTTGTGTTTACATGTGATATGTGCAGTTTTACTTTTCTTCTCTTATTTACAATCCGTTTCTGAGTGTGGCTGTGTCTTTTGGGTGATGGAAGGTTTGTGGTTATTCTCACTGCAGTATCACTTTTGAGAAGCTAACTGCATGTGTTAGGCTATACAAAAGAGAAGTGGCAGCTTTTAGTCTCTGTTGTTGGTGTTTCCCTAAGAAGTGCCCAAGCAGGACGCTAGTTCTCAAAGAAGCTCCTCAGTCCTGTACGCAAATGGAATCTAGCAAGTCAATACCTAACTGAATTCTGAAGGATATATATATATATATATATATATATGGTTTAGGCTCAGAATAAAAGAATTAAGATTTATGTAGCCATTGGGAATTTTAATTACTCAAGGTACATGATCCCACATAGTCTTAGACAATTGACAATAACAAGGATTAAGGTCTCCTCTGCCTTCTTTGCCACAATATCTTTATTTTGGTCTTTCCTATCTAGAAGATTAAGTTTGGTTAAATGACAGATAAAATAGGTAAAATGACAGATGTTACATTTTTTATATCTTGTGCTTTTTTATATCAATTAAAGTAGCTGTCATATGGAGCTCTCACACTTTATAATGTCCCCCTTCTTTTGGGTTTTTCCCTTTTCAAACAAGGGCATACTGGCTTCAGCCTCCTGACTGTAGGAGATGACTAATGAATGGGTTTTCTTGCCTTCGGTCAATGCTGTCCAATAGAAATTTTTGTGATGATGAAAGTTTCTATATCTGAGCTGTTCAATATGGTAGCCACTAACTACATGCACCTTTTAAGTATTGTAAATGTAGCTAGTGTGACTGAGCAATTGAATTTTTCATTTCATTTCACTTCATTTAAAGGTTAAGTAACCACATGTGATTAGTAGCTACCATACTGGATAGTATGACTCTAAATGATGGAATCCTAGCATGACTACCAGGTGTTCAGTTTCTGAAAGGTCCCTCAAAGCCAACGAAGGAGGTTTGAAGCAATCAGAGCATCAGTAAGATTTGGGAGTGTGTAAAGCTTTTATATATGTTTATAGTTCTAGCTGAATTTAAAGGCATGAGGAGCTCACCTGGACTTTGGCTTTATCCTTGTATAGTTTTATAAGATTAACCTCATTGACCAAAGACACAGCTATGCCAATTATCTCATGGCTGCTTTCACTAGGAAGAGCATCCTGATTCCTCTCAAAAGGCTTCCCAAATCTTGCTTTGATACTGGTAAAGTCTGCCTAAGGCCTGTATCACCTTTCTCCCAAATTTTCCAACATGAGGAATAGCTCAGCAGAGTCCAAAAGAAGAGCTCACCAAGGCTTAAAGCTGATACAAGTTTTTACGTGGGGTCAATTATAACTACCAATAATTCAGACATCGACACAATAATGCTATGTAACAAATCACCCCCCAAAACCCAGTGGCTTGCAACACGAACAAGTATAGGCTGTCTGGGTTCAGCTGATTTAGGCTGAATACAGCTGAGTTTTGCCTCCAGGCTATACAGAATAAGCTCAGGTCTGCTTTCTGTATTTTAGGATATGTTTTTATACAGATGTTAGAGGCTCAAAAGAGAAAGCCCAGTCTTGCAAGCACATTGCAAGTCGTTACTCAAATCACATGGGTTAACATCCCAGTGGCAAAACTAAGTCACATAGTCAAGCAGCGAATCAAAGGATGGGAAGTACATCCTCACTACTTTGAGGCCGCGGAGAGGGTTCTTCATGTAGAACACTACTAGAAGGCAGTGAAGAATTAAGAACAGCAATTTCATTTACCATACCTAATCAGACTCAATTTCTCTCTCTCTCCCCCTTTCTCTCTCTCTCTCTCTCTCACACACACACTTTTCTGATAGTGCAACAAAATCAATGCTTTTTAAAAGCCCCTTTAATACCTGGAAAGAGGATACCTTGACTCCTCTCTTTTTTACTATCATCTCTAGGAAGCTTTACTTAAATCACTTATATTTTTGGAAAATACATCAGCAAAGTTAGTTATCTGGAAACTACTTTACTAATTAGTATCTTTAATAACTTATTTGATATTCTAAATGTAATGTGATAGAAATATTAGAATATATCAATTTATTACCTTCTGTCTTTTGCTCAAAGCCTTTGATGTTCATTTAGTTAAAAACAAACTTACTAATTTAGCACCTGATCTCTCTAGAGCCATCACACTTGAACTCTATGGCATCTAATTCCAGCTTAGTTGAAATCAGTCAAAATTTTTAGAAGCTAATCTTTAATATTAATGATATATTGCTATTTTTAAAAGTAGGTTAGAGAATTAGATAGACTGATACTATTTATATAAATAAACATTTGTGTTTATGTATGCTTGGAAGAGATCAGGAAGGCTAGGTTACCTCTAGAGAGAGGTGGTATGTCTCATTTTCATTTTATTTTTTAAACAACACCATATTTTAGACTATTATTCAGTAAGCAAGTGTGATTTTTATGACAAAAAATTGTTAGGAATAAAAACTGTATCATTATACTTTAAATATTTTGACAGGCTGTCACAGTTGGCAGGATAAAAAGACACCTGGTATTTTCATTATTTACGGGTTTCTAATTTGAGTTACCTTTTCAGAGGAGGAGAGAAAAAGGTGTGGTGCTATTTAGGGGTCAGTAGGACCCTTTCAGGGCTCAGTCAGTAATGTTGTTTTGTATTGCTCTAGTTCCAATCGAGTTTTTCTTTGGTCCTTGATTTCTAAATACATCTTACTCTAAAATGATCCCCCCTTGCACCCATTTCTAAGCATTCCAGATTGCTCAGCTTCCCATAAAGGTAAGTCACTTCGAGGAAAAGTGACCAAGAGTTTCTTTTTTCTTCTGAAATTTCCATGGTCTCTGTAGCATCATTTTGTGTCATCTTAGAATGAATTTTAGCCAGGAAACAGGTGTCATCTCTTCTAACAGCAAGAGCTTTTTGCTTCCCTCAGACATTCCTGTTTTTACCTTAAAATAACCTCAATCCTTCAGTACCAGCTTCCAAAGAGAAAAAAATTACAAAGCACAACTTTTCCAGGACCAGGCTCCTCCTGAGTCACTTTAGCATTTAGCAAAGTCTCATAAATCAAATTCATGACCATTCATGGAAATTGGTCCCCCAACTCCAGCTATTTGCATACTTTCTGGGTGTCCAATGGGAAGGAGAGTTGTCCAGTGGTTAGAGAGCAGGCCTTTTGATTCCTGAGTTTGAAACCTGGCTCTCTCCATTACTGTATTGTATAACTTCTGGTAAGTAACTAAACCTTATTGAGCCTTATTTTTAAAGAAGAATAAAAATGACACATCATTGGGTCCCGTGGGGATAAACAAGAGGGCACGTAAAAGGTTCTAGGCTGGTAGGGACACCCAATAAACCCTCACCCTTCTAATGCTTTTCCATTAATTAATTGTTCCCCTAATATCCTGAAAGGATTAGTCCAAATCTACCAGGTGAATCTTTACTCTCTAAAAATGGATAGGATCAAGTACAGTATTTTCCTTTGTGAGAAAAGCCATGAGTGACTGGGATCTAAACTGAATCTATTTACATAATTTATATGAGTATTTCACATCCATAGGATGCTTAAAACTGAAGTTTAAACAGTAGCAAACTTGGGGACACATTGGCTTTATAATGCTTCCTTTGTAGACTTTTCTTATGTGATTACAGAATATATACATGATTGAGTAAAAGAGGGACAAAGAATCCCTTGTTTTTAACATGAAAATCACTTTAAAAATTAAAAGGCTATAAATCATGTAACATTGTTTCAATTTCATTATAATATACTTCAGGGAATTAATTTAACTTTCTTGAATATTTCAATAGGAATGGTGTCATTTTTCACTTTCCAGGGTTCTAGCTGTATTGAATTACACATCATCACATAATGTTACTGAATTTTATTTTCATATTATATATTATCCCTCTGAAATCAATATCTGGAACATTTAATTCCTGTAAATGGGAATTAAATTCCTGTAAATGGGAATTTGCTTATTAAAAATGCATAGAGTGTAAAACAAACCAATGACTATTTCATTTATATTGTGCAATACCTTCTTCTGCCCTTCACCATATATGCACATTATTTTAGTCATACTCTCCCAGAAATTGAAAATGGAAGAATATTGCTTCATTGAGTAGAACATTTCTCAGAAAGAAATATATAATGCAGAGATAATATACAATATTTGGTGGCTACAGAAATGGATCTGACTCAGCCTTAACAAATGAAATCTTTTCTCTTCTGCCATGGTTGCTTTTTCACAGGGTTGCTGGTGAATGACCAAGGAAGATTTTGGTTCTTTGGCCTGTTGGGGTAGTGAGTGGACTAAGAGTTCCTCAGGGAGCTGCTAGGGGGAACTTCCAGTAAAGGGAGGACTGTTTCACATAGAGATTCTCATAAACCACTGTCATGGAGTTTAGTTCAAACAATAGCCGGTCCTAATGTTATGAATGAATGTTTATTCTGCAAAGGATTCCAAAGAGCCTTAGCTCCTTTAAAACTCAATCATAACTTAGGCCAGTAGTGGACATGCCAAATTTTAGTGGGCATAACTTGAAATGGATGAGAAATTATAACAGGTGTTAGCAGGTCCAAATGAGATGCAACAGTAAAGCACCAAAGCTCTCACTAAGGACTCGAAACAGACCTGCATTGGTGTGCTGATGTCTGCCAAATGCCATCTGTCCTCAAAATGCCTGGCTGGAACACTTAATATTAAATTAAAAGCGTATATGAAAAATTTTTTTCACATAATGAATGAAGCATCACTGAAAATTCCTTTCATCTAAGTTATGATATTGTTTCCAAAAGCGATAGAGCACCCAAAAGCAGATAGTTCTTTTATTTATTTGCCATTCTTCATAAAGCTGTGTGAAGCCTAAAGTTCTATTGGTTTCTTTGTCTGTTCAAGTTTGCTCAAGTTTACTCACAGTGTTCCACTAAGGGGCTTATTAAGGAATGAATCCAAGGGATTGTGCCTTTTAAATATCAGGATTTTGCTTCCTGTGGTTGGAGAGACTATCATGCTCATTAGCATCTGATGCAACATCTACTAATATCTTTTTTTTTTTGCTTCTATCTCCCACTGATTTTCAAGTTGGTATTCAAATGTGAGTCTGGCTCTTAAAAAAAAAAAAAAGCCTATTGAAATGCCTGAGATTAGATAACCATTTACTCCTCCTCTCTACAGGGTTTTGTACCAGGACCTTGGGAACTCTTGTGTTGTGAATTCTCTCATTTGGCTTACCAACATCTCAACGCTCCCTGAGAGCCCCAGACCATTCAATCACAAGTTCCGCAGCCCTTTATGTTGTGCTTGCTTCCTTAAGGGCTACATTACTTATCATGCTGTCAGTCTGAGCTTCTGCAAACTTCCTTCCTTTCCTTGGCTCATCAAACTTGTTGGAAATTGACCTGAACTGCATATCTAGGGAACCTGAAATAAGGGCACATCTCATCAGCTTTCTTCTGGTTACCCACAGGCAATTATGTCTTCACTGAGTTAAAACAGCAGAGCCCAATGATTAGAAATAAACTAAGATAATATTTTCTTCTGCAATCATTTATTTATAGGTATATATCAACCAGATGACAACTGGCATTTGATTTTTACGATAGGGGGTAACTTTAAGACTCGTGAAAAGTTCTATTATTTTAAAGTTATTAATTAGAAATATATCTGAACTGATTAAAGTAAAAGTAACTAAGTGTAAAGAAAGAAATACATAAAATGTAAACTATGGGGCACTTAAGAAGCTTGTACCAACTACATTAACAATAAGCATATTTTGCTTCTCAAACCAATTTACTGGGAAGAAGAGGGAATTTTACTGAGCTCTCAACTTTTAAAAATGAGTATGCACACTCCTTTCATTATAAAGTAATACATATTCACGCATACACTGGTATTATGAAAATTATGCCATATGGATATGATGCAAGGCAGACTCTAAGTACATGATTAAGTAAATTACTCAAAAGTCACGGGACAGAAGAGCTCGCAGACCAAATTAAGATGCGTGGATCACTCAGTTCATGAAATCAATTTAAACGCATAGCAGGAAGATAGAGGCAAAAGCTGGGACAGGAAAAGTGAAAGCAGAGCAGGAGTCTTCTGCCTGAATCCTGGATTCTCTCTCTCTGGCTGCTGCCACGGTGACGAGGGCCAAGGGCGATGTCCGAGCAAAGATGCTTGCAGACGGAAGGCGCCTAGAAAAACGCGCACACGCTTTATAACAGAGCCAAGGACGTCTGGCCACAGTTAAAGGTTACCAATTAGCCTGAGGAGCAGCAACAGGTTTTATGTGTCAGAATGAATGTCATTAAAAAGTGGTGAATGTTGAGCACCCCACATGGCTCATGTATATATAGCAGATGACATACATTAGGTGCTTAGTACATACGTGCCTTAATTACTTTATCTATAACCAATGTGTCTCATAGGTAACTAACATCTATATCTATGTCTATGTCTACACCTATATATCTGTATCTTGTAAGTTCTGCCTGTTTCACAAGCTACATGCTTATTCATTATCTTTTCCCGACAGCCTATGAATTTTGCCTATAGATGAATGGATGAAGGTGGTACATATATACAATGGAATGTAAGCCATAAAAAAGAATAAAATCTTATCATCTGAGACAACATGGTTGGACCTAGAGGGTGTTACGCTAAATCAAATAAGCCAGACAGAGAAAGACAAATACCAAGTGATTTCCCTTATATGTGGAATCTTAAAACACAAAACAAACAAATAAATAAATAAACAGACCCACAGACAAAGAACAAGCTGATGGTTGCCAAAGGGGACGGGGGTGGAGGATGGGTGGGGAAAAATGGGAAGACCAAGTGAATGCCCGAAACGAGAGATTGCAATCATAACTAAAAGTGAATGGAAGTTTTAGAACTAGATGGAGATGCCACTGAAGGGGGCCAAATGCCCATTGAGAAGGAGGAATGACAGATCACAGTTGGTAGAAGCTATTTAAAAAACTGTTTGATATCTACCTTTTAATGTTGATATTTCTCAGTCAAACTAGTTCCAGGGGCCATTATTGTTATTGTCCTTGGGCCCTCCCTTTTCACCTCATTCATTCACTGTTCTTTCATCTTATACATTCATTCATTCACAAGCACTTATTGTATGCAAGGCCCTGAGTTAGGCACAGTATTTGTGATAAGTACAATAAATTAGACGTACAGTCAATTAGTCACCGTGTTCTGTCCATTCAACTTCCAAATATCTCCTAAGCCTTTGTCCATTTACCTCTCCCCAGATGTCTCTGCCTTGATTCAGGCTACCGTAGTTTTCATTTGAATTATTTCTTTGTCTCTGATCTCCTACCATCCAGTCCATTTTCCATGCTTTCCAAGAGAGATTTTTCCAAAAGGCAAATAGGATTGTCACTCCCTGTTGAAGATGACTAGTTGTCTCCCAGCATCTATCCCTTCTCTAGTAATAGAGACTCTACCTTTTAGCCAAGCATATATCTGTCCAGAATAAAAACTGAATTTCCCAGCACTCTGGCTGCCAGTGATGGCCATGTGAGTAAATTCTGGACAGTGAAGAAAAAAAAAATTTTCCTTATACTGATCTTTATTTTTGTTTGTATTAATATTTCATGAATGTGAAAAAATACCACTGAGCCTATTGTAACATTTTGAGTATGTTTTCATGATGAAATCAGTGGTCACACAGTTAAAATATAACTTTCCAACATTAACTGCAGGCAATGCAGGTAATCATAGCACCTGCAGGCGGGAGGTTTATCTGTGATTAGAAAAGAGCCCCCATGCCACATGGAAAAGGTTAAATGGGCCAGTGGAATCCAGTTTAAATTCAATACAGTTCAGAGCAAAAGCGAGACTGATGCAATACAAAGGTAAACTTTGACTAGCTCTGAAGAGGGGTAGAAAAAAGAAGCAGAACTAGGTTTTTAGAACTTAGCTGTAATTATTTAAAAAGACAGAACAGAAAGTTATTTATGAGTGACCTTAAATATCAATATCATATATCAGGAGTTCTGGTATTTTATGCTATTTTGAAGAACTGAGATACCGGCATTTTTGTTGGTATTCTTGTCATGTCAGATACTTAAAAGAATCTGATGCATAAATCATTTCCATCTTACAATTCAGCCAGTTTTTAAATGATTAAAATGTTATATAAACAAGGGTATACCTGCATTCTTCCACATGTAAATAATTTCCAAAAGAAGAGAACAATGAGTAGAGACAGAGCAAAGCTTCTTTGCACGAATAATTCTTACTTTACTTCAAAGGCCTTCTGAAGGGTGGAATATCCATCAGTAAGTGATGAAACTAAGGGCGATACATTGGTAATAGATTCCTTGAAACACAAATTGTAGCTTCCACTCAGTAAAAACATTTCAGCTCTTGCAAATAAAAACCATGTTAAAAAAGTCTTCGAAGATTTCAAATAAGGCACAAAATTGTTTGAAAATAAGTCAAAAGAAAATCACTGGAGCTGGTATATAATTATGACCTCACTCTTGCCTAAACCCTTTTAGTCTCGGAAAGAATTTTTAGAGGAGCTAGAAAATGTGCACCAAAAATACACTCACAGTCAACAATGACATCGTTAATATCCTTTGTTTTTAAAAGATTTCACTTCTGGAAAAATATTGTTTCACTTTCAGTTTAAAAATTAGTTGAATTTGATTCATTTTTACACTGTAGTTTACTTTTCAGCACGTTATTATAATTACTTCTACCTAGTAATTATTTTCATTGGAATGTTCGGGTATGCCTATCATTCATATATTATAGTTAATTTGTATTTGATGTTTTATAATGTTTATCAGTTTTAATATTTTAAGTGTATTAAATATTTATCTTCACTTTAAAAATCATGAATTCTGAAGAGTTTTAAATGATAGCTTTGTCATTTTTCTCTTGTACTGCATCATTGTGTATATATTGCTCAAATCATAGTTAGTGGTCTTGATATTTCCAAATCTCCGAATTTGAGGGGGGCACTAATACGCAAACAGATAAATGTTTTGGGGTGTTTGTATGAGAGGGTAATCAGGGAACTTAATTGTTCTCAAATTTTAATTCTCATTGGCGTATTACTAAACTCATGATCTTCTCCCACATCTGCTTGACCAGTAACCATTTTCATCAGGTGATAGCAACCTATGCTTCCAGTTGTTGAGAACAAAACTCCTGGCATTGTCCTTGATGAAGTTACTCTTTCTATCTTGCTATACAATCACCAATCACTCAGGTATCCCTACAGAAGCCAAGAAGATCCTCTTAGATGCCAGATCAAACAACATCACTCCTCTGTGCCAGACCTTCCAATGGTTCCCTATATCTTACAAGGAGATTAGGCCTCACCCCTTGCTGAAGACTCAAAAGGAAAAGGAAAGTTTATTGTATTTACTCATGTTCTTTTTTCCTTCCTGGTGCTCCAAGATTCCTCCTTCCATTATTTCATTCCTGTTCAGAGAATTTCCTGTAGCCATTCTTATAAGGCAGTCTGTTGGTGACAAGTTTTCATCATTTTTCTTGATCTGACAATGACTTGATTTTCCCTGCATTGCTGAAGAATATTTTGTGCTGAATATAGGATTCTGGGTTAGTCGTTCTTTTCTTTCAGTACTTTAAAATGTTGTACTATTTATTTCTGGCCACCACGGTTTCTGATGAAAAGTCCATTGGCCTTCAAAGTGACCCCTCCTCCCGTAAATAAGGCATTTCTCTCTTGCCGCTTTCGAGATTTTTTTTTCTTTATTTTTGAGAAGTTTGATTCTGATATTTTTGGTATGGATTTTTTTTTAAGGCTTATTTTCTTTGCTCTTTGTTCAGCTTCTTCAATCTACAGGTTTATGGGTTTTTTTGGTGGCTCAAACTTGAAAAATTTTCAGCCATTGTTTCTTCTAATAGTTTTTCAGTGCTGCCCTCTCTCCTCTCCTCCCAGGGCTGTGCTGGTATGGATGTTAGATCCTGTGCTTTAGTCCTACAGGTTCCGGAGGCTCCATTTATTTTTTTAAGTCAATTTCCTCTCTTTTGTTTAGAATGAGTCATTTCTATTCCATCTTTCAGTTCACCCATTTTTCCTCCTCTGCCCCCTCCATTCTACTACTGAGTCATCTATCGAGCTTTTAAAATTGCAGTTATTATACTCTTCAGTTCTAAAATATCCATTTGGTTCTTCTTTATATTTTGTATTTCTTTGCTTGAGACTCTTTTTTTCTCCATTTGTTTGAAGTGTGTTCATAATTGCTTGTTGAGGCATTTTTATGGTGGCTCTGTTAAAATCTTTGGCAGAAAATCCTAACATCCTGTCAGATCTGCTTTGGCATCTATTGATTGTCTTTTTCATTCAGTTTGACAGCTCTGGTCTGACAATGGTCCTTTGCTAGAGGTGCTTTTATTATTATGTCTGTTTTTCACATACGGGAATGGAGGTTTAGACGGGCTCCAAAACACAACTTTGGAAATGCGACTGAGAGCTGAAACTAGAATCCAAGTGTGTCTCACATCAAAGCCAGGCTCTTAAGCTCTCAAATGAAAAATATATATAGTGTGATTTTATTTTTACAAGAAAAAATGTATAGCCAGATATGAATTTCTAGCATAGAAAAAAATTAAGAATAAATCTCAAAATGTAAGCTGGGATTTTTAATAAATATACTATTTGGGTGATTTCCATTTTTGTCTCTCTGTGCCTCAAATTATCCACAATAATCTCAGTTTAATCAACTATCTCATGATTTTGAATAAAGCTCTGAATATCTTGCATGTTTGCTTAAACTTATTTAAAATTGTGTTTTTGAGGTTTTGTTGCTCATATGAATAGTCACAAATTATGTGCTTTAAAGGCAGCTCACTTAAATGTTAAAAACATATAACATTACTCATCACTTCTAGACTCTGACTTGTAGGAAGTAGATTTACCACATTTTTATAAGGTAGAAAAGTTGATTATTGTTGATTTTCTCATATTTTTTATTTTTAATATCAACTTTGTCTATAGTGAAATTTACTTAGAATTTAGATAATTATCTTCAAACCAGCATTTTTGAAATAAAAAATTAAATATAATCCATGACCTGTCTGTTCTCTCATCCTCTTTCCTCCTCAACAGTTAGTATTTAAAGTATTCAACGAAAACTATTGAAATGATAATATTTATTTTTTTAATAGACTTGAATGACATGGTATATTTTCACATCATGTTGCCATGACTACCAAGCCTTTAGCTCATCTTCATTTAAATATGCTCACTGTTAAATTAGGGATGCAGCTTAAACAATTTGGGATACTCTATAATTTTTGTTTAAAACATTGGTTATCTGATCTCTCAAGTTCACTCTTTCAGTAACAGTGCCAGAGCTGCTGTCTATAAAACATTTATTGTTTCAGAATTCCCTCAAAAGCAGTTTTTTAAAAAAGACCAACACTTGCCAAGAGAGCTTTTCAAGTTCTGTATTGGAAGCTGTCATTCAGGTCCACAGCAAAATTTATGAATGTCATGGAATACATCAGAATGCTTCTCCTAAATTACAAGATGTCTGGGTTTATAGTGAGACTTAAACACCCCCACCCCCCACACCAGAATACTGGAAAACTCTCAAATGACAACAAAGGTCCCTTCCTGGCTGATTTTAAAAAGTCTGTCTAGATGCAGCCTCCCTTCAGCCCCTCTCTGTGTGGAGGAGTGACTTGCACATTGCAGGGATCCCACACTTGACGCGATTCATCAGGGGTTAGATTTGCAGAGAGAGAAAGCAGAGGCCCTAAATGACAAATGGCAGCACCAGAAAGTTTATACTTGCCCATCTCTTTCCTGGGAGTCTCACATATTAGAGAGTGAAGATATGAATTCAGTTTCCGTGTGTGTGTGTGCATATATGTTCAGGCACGTTGGAATGAGCATGCTACAGGACAACCTGTGATTTTGCACACTCTGGATTGCTTAAATACTAGTTTTTAAAAACCCAACTGGCTTTAAGAAGGAGCTTAATCACATTTAAATATTGTTCTTTCCAACTGAAAACAAAAACAAAATCTTTAAATAAGTAACAATATAATAAAGAGAAAAAAATGGTTTGATCCTGATAACTCTTTAGATTTGATTTTTAAAATTATACTTTTAAAAATTTTATGGAATTACAATGCAACAAATATATCTAGATTTTTCCAATGGCTACTCAGAAATGCACATGAACTAATAAGAAATGCTAACTTTTCTAATATCATGTTTCATTCTTCAACTATTTAAAAATCTTATTTTAAAATGATGTTTTTCCCTAGGTAAGAACTAAAAGACCAAATTCTAAAAAAACTATAAAACTGTAAGCCCTAGTAAATAATTGTGGATGAACGCACGGGAATATTGGGATGACACACAGCATCTATTTTTATTAGTAAACCTAATTTTGCATGACGTATTAAGTGTTTTTATTAAAATATGCTATTCATAAATTCTAATGTACTGCCTAATCTTCCTACCTCCAGTTTTTCTTAAAACAGAATAATAAAAATAACAAGTCAAAGTAGGAAAAGAATTGTAATAATCCTTCACTTTGAATTTTAGGACCGTGGACTGACATTCATGACTTATTGTGGATGACTCCTGATCTTATTTTGGTTTTCAGTAAAGCAAACCAATAATAAATAAATTAAAGTGACCTTCTCATTTAAATGAAGCAGGTGGAGGAAAATATTTAACAGGTTTAAGAAAGCAAACAAAACAGTGTGTGTCTAAGTCGGTTTAAATTTGCTTGAGAGACTGCTTGTCTGCTTAGCACTCTCCTCTGAAGGTTACGTAAAACTGGTGCAAAGAGCAGTAGTTTGGGGCTACCGTGAACACATAGTTACACTGCTTTAGAATTTTCTGAGGGTGTTCCAATGCACAGAATAACTCAAACTTTTGCCCTTGGCCTCTGCTTCTGTCTCTGGCTCATATTCGGCCTCTCGCATATCATTCTCTATGTTCCAGCCCTAGCAATCTATTTCCATTCCTAAACGTATTAGGCTCATTCCTGCCTCAGGGCCTTTGTATCTGCTTAGGCTGCTCTTCCTCAGATCATCACAGCTCTCAGACCAAATGGTATGTTTCAGTTCTTTCCTGAGCTTCACTGCTAAAGTAGCTATCTCAGATGTTCTGAATATTATTTTACTACTTCTTATTTTTTATTTTTCTATGTGTTTGTTTTCTGTTACTCTAGCCAGAATAATGAATAAGCTTCTTTTAGAACCATGCCTAGAACTGTGTCTGACACATATTATGTGCTAAATAAACATTTATAGGATGAATGACCTTCAGGTAGGTTCTGTGGCGGTTTAATTTTGTCTTAGAACTAATATTCACATCATAATTTTACAGTTTACCAGGATTTCCATGCACAATATATTGTTATATTCTGAGACCTTTATATGAGAGGAAATTAAGGTAAGGTGATGTCATTTTAATTTGTACAGTTTAGAGTAGGAAGTGACTCATACCCTGACTTACGTGGTGTGGTTGATGTTGATTTCATGCTTGTCACTGAGTTCATGTACTTTCCATGAGCCTCGGATGGCTACGATTAACTGATGGGACAGCAACACAGGTACCGCATGGTGGCCTGAACTCTGCTAACCAACCCACCTGCCTCTGGCATCAGTGTTGCCCGAGCTGAACACCAACCTGTTGCTATCACCACTGGACACAAAGTGATCTCTTTCTTCTTTCATACAAATTCTGCTTAGAATAAAGAGGGAGAAATACTATGTACTTAAAATCACTGGATCTGTGTTAGTGCTACAAAATGTCATCACAAAAACTTCCACCACACCGTGGAACAATCAAGGCTTATACTTATTGTAATAGCGATTTTGACTGAAACATAAAGATTTCCTTTTTGGACTCTTGGAATTTAGGGTGGGAAATTTTTCTCTTCTAGCTGAGAAAATAAGGAACAGAAAAACACAGAGATCCGTAAAAGATCACTCAGCTCTTCAGAGGCAGAGACAGGACTGAACACTGATGGCTGCCCTCCCGGTTGACACATTTCCTGACTCTTTTGAAATTAAATCAGGCACCAGGCAGTTCTCAGAGCTCTGAGGCAAGAAAACAAGGGGAACAAGATAAAAATTTATGTAATTTGTAGGCTGTGACACTCAGAGCTTTGTACTGAATTAAATGCACACAAATCACTGATTCCCTCGACAAATGTTTATTCCGGGCCTATTGTATTATAGGATCTATTTCAGGCCCTGGGGGCACCATGGAAAATATGGTAACATTTCTGTCTCACGGTGAAATGGGGAGATCGACCAGCAAAGGTGTAAGTCTGCCGGACTGCGTTAGTTGCTATGGTGAAGACAGGCACTGGGAGACACAGAGATGTGGCAGCTAACTCAGGTGATGGCAGCCAGGCAGGGGTCCCGGAGAATACAGTTTCCGAGCTGAGATCTGAAGGGTGAGCAAGAAATAGTTGTGTGAAGGGGACCATGTACCAGGTAGAGGAAAGAGCGTGCACGTCAGTGTGGTTGCATTAGTGTATCTTCCATCTGCTGCGGCCCAAACACAAAAGCAAAGGAACTTGTCCTTACCTTCCTATGGTCTCTTGACCCACTGTTCCTGGTGAGGGCTCACACATGGCCCTTCAATACATGACTGCTCCGCTTGCGTGTAATGTGTTCAACGCCCCGGCTAAGTGGGTGATAGCAAGATCCCACTGGTGGCGACTGCGGAGGGTCAGGGCTCTATGATCTTTGAAGGAGGTTCACATTCGTCTAGATCACCCCACACCTTCCTCGGAAAGTCGTTTAAAATAAACACATTAAGGAAGCACTATGCCTGACAATATTAATACATCGTCACAGATGAGCAACATAATGTTATTCTTTCTCTAACTGCCTTAAAGCATTTAGGGGATCTGTGCCTTTGTAAATTAACAAGCCTGAAAATTAAAAGCAAGTGAATTGTTTTTCTAAAAATCTACATGTTTATAAATCATCTTCATAATAATTATAATAGTCATAAATTAGAATTTTCTCCCCTAAGGAAAACCAGAAAAAGACGTTAATCAAAACCAGAGCTGAAATGCTCCATATGTTTTCTATCAATCTTTGACCAACCGGATGCGTTCATTTCAGATATTTGTCAAAATCTCACGTTTCTAGTTATATCAAATCAGGCTGAATAATCGGAGTATACATATTGCTTCCGTCCTTCTTTGAAAAGTATTATGAAGAGCCATACTCTGCTAGGTACTAGGAACATAATTTCCTATGTGCAAGGAATTTACAGTCAGGGGGAAAGCATTGGGGAAGGTGGAAGTGGAGGAGATGCCAGAAAAGAAGGCACCCTGGCTATGGTGGACTGGATCCTGTAGGCTCTACACACCACAACTACTGAAAAAGAATCTCAGGGGGGGTTAGCCTTGAGATTTTGCATTTAAAAAAATCAACTCTTCAGGATATTCCCATATATGCTCAAGTTTGAGAACCTATGCTTTGGCGATCGGGAGTCACTGAAGAGTTTTAAGGAAAAGAGAAGGGTGAGGGGTGAAGTGTTTTAGGAGGAGTGCTCTGCTAGCCTTGTGGAGGGAGGGGGGCATTTTAATTTTGCGATGCAAACTGGACCATTTGATAACATGGCATCAATTATGGGATGAAGGATGGGGTGATGCACAAAGATGACTAATATTTAGGACTTGAATGAAGAATTAGTTTCATACTTAATTTGAAACTTTTAATTAGTTGAAAATTTAACATTTTCTTTAGTCTTTTTATTAAAGCATATTCCATTGGCTCAAAATGTCTGAGTTAAAATATCAGGTACAAAAACAACAATGAATTGGAGCTAGGCAAACACAGAGACAGGGAGGGCACAATAGTCAAAGTTAGAGACAAAGAGTATGAGGACTACGGCAGTAGACACAGGATGGGGAGAAGGGAGTCATCTAGAGGAACTCACAGGGAAAAAATTTTTAAAACTTGGTCTTCACTTGGAAAAAATAAGAAGCAAAAATAGCTGTGACTTTTAAACTAAAATTCATTATTTGGAAATTGTTGGAATATGGAACGGGTTCAACATCATTCACAAGATCGCTTTATGGAAATGGTTCAATGGAAAGCAAGCCAAAGAAAGTATAGCTCAGCACTATCTTTCACTGTTCTGAAAACAAATTACACTGATAAGAAAGAGTTTGTGCATCACCTTTCGATCTGAGGCTTGCTCCTGTTTTGGGCCTCGCCACAGTGTGCTGAAATTGCATGCTTGCGTGTTTGTGTTACGAGCACCTCGGTGGTAGGAAGAGTGGGCTCTTCTATTGCCACAGTGACTCCCACATAGTAGGCCCTCCATACTTGGTTTTAGAGTACACAAACTAATTAATTAACTGTGGAGCTGACTGCAAGTAGCACTTTCTTGCTTAAAATAACTTCCAGAGGCCCTTTAGTGCATCCCTCTCTTTTCTAACAAGGCCATTGCTAACACTCTGTTCTCTGGCAGTATTCTTATTCTGAAAAATCCAGAGAAAAGGGGCTCCAGTGAGTCACACAGTTAGGATACTGTATGTCCTATCAGGGAATAGCTTGAGTCTGAAGGCCCCTGCGTGAACTGGAGGAGATGGCTTTCCAGATGTTTTTCCTGCTTAAGGGCTGGCATCAGTTTGGCTCTGGAGAAATGGCCTGGGTCTACCCCTGGTCTTTCAGATTGAATTCTAGAAAGCTTTTGCATTAAAGAATGAAAGCACTGCTAGTTGTAAAGATTACAGTTGTAAAGATTACAGAATTGCTTAATAGAACTTTTTACAAATAATAGGAATGTTTAAAGCTCTGGGTTTGCTTTCACAATTTCAGTTGATAACATTCACCAATTCAAGACAATTCTAAAATGTTACAGCTGAATGCTACCTGCGAGATGATTTAGTCTAATCCTTGTCTTACAAATCAGGGAACTCAGACTCACCCACGCAAGCTGGGTGAGATGTGTACGGTCTGTGGCTTACGGTGCAGAGGTTTAGAACCCAGTTCTTGAGATAGTTTATCCCATGTAGGAGGATTGTGCTTTACATTTATTTTGAGTGTTTATTTTATTCTCTAACTTATACATATTGCCCATTTCCTCTTAAATTCCTTCTATTTCTTTGGCACTCACCTCTATTTCCTGCATGATCTGTAATTAATAAAGTTCAGTCAAATGGAGTAACTCTAATGTAAACCAGCAACTATCATTACTGGTTATTTGGTGAACACCAGATCCATTTCTATGTAAACCAATTATGTGCATGGTAAACAGTGAAACTGAGAAAGAGATTTCTATGGTCTCATGGAAATGACTACTCAGTGGGTCTGATGTTGATTTAGTGAAAAGCATTTGCAACTACCACTTGTTTAAATGTTAGTACAGTGCTAAGCCTCTCACACATATCTTGTATTTACCCTGATGGTGATCACATGAGGTAAGTAAGGTTATACTCACTTTATACATTAGTAAACTGATGCTCAGAAATATTAAGTAATGTGCCATGGTCACACCACTAAAAAACTGCAAAGCTTGTCTGGAACCATAGCCCCTTTATGGAAACTCCTGTGAAGCTCAAGGGCTGCTGTGTGAATCTTCTCTCAGAGGGTCAACAAGATTCACCAGAGTGAGAATGTTGGGAGGTATCTGACAATGGGATGGTTTCACAGATTATTATTTGGGTCATTAAAACAGGGATAGGTAAAAATAGCTTCACTCAAGTTCTCTGCTTTATCCAGCAGAAAATGCCAATGTGAAACAGATTTTCGGGACAAATGGAAACATAGTGTACCTGATGGCTGCAACTTCATTCCTTGAAAGCGAAATGCTACGGTCTGGGTTAATAGTTCCACATCCGATGAACCTCTTCCAAGCTGGGTGCTTGCCACAGTGTGGTCCAGCCAGCCTCTTCTCCCCATTTTCCATCCATCCCTTACCTACTTAACCTCACTTCTGACAATGCAGGGTTCCTTTCAAGGCCTTTGTTGTCATAGTTTATGCCTTCAGGTTAAACAACAACAGCAATGACCTTGCAATTATAAATGTAAAAGAACAATTATTTGGTTTTAGAAATTTTTAAATACCGAAACTGTCAGATGAAAATTAAAAAAATGCTTCATTTCTATATATTAGATACGATTTTGCAAATACCTGCAACTTGCTTGTATGATATTTCATTTTACTTTATATATTTAATTTTATCAGAAGTATAATGGAAAAAATGTCGTAATGCTTCCAGTTCTTTGAAAGAGGTAAACTCTGCACCAATAACCAGGGAAGATGTGAGAAATGTCTCTAACTCTGCCCCTGACATTTTCCCCAGCCTTGGCTCAGACAAATTCCTCAACCGCTTGAAGACTCTATTTCACTCACTAAAAAACACATGAATCATGAATACCCAGCTCTTTCAAAACCTGTGAACTCAGGGAATACTGGGAAAACATCTGGGGCTACCTAAAAATTTAAGGGAAAAGTAGAGAAAATAAGCTTTTCATCTTCAACTCCCCTTTAAAAAAACCATCCTCACCCAGTGACCTGACCTTCGGAGACCTGATTATTCAGTTATTCCATCATCAGAAAGCTGACCTTCCCACCCACCCTGTGCACCCTACAAACCACCGGCAGAGTGCATCAGAAGCACTATTGTGGGGCCACATGTGCGTGTGTGTCGGAATCTTTATTTTATTTCTGGATTTTAACACAAAGTATCTTAGCCCACTGACTTGTGGCTAGTAACTTTTTGCATACCAGCTTCATGGACTGAAGAAGCAGAAATGCCTCCTTCCTGGGCTGCTGACATTGTGGAGGCTCTAAATCACTGTTGCATGTTCATAGATCTGTTCCCTACACCCAAAACAAAGGCTTAGCATTTTACATGATATTTTTCATTCACAAAATATTTATTTAGAACTAATCTTTCATTAAAAGTGTATGTTTGGAATAAATTATGGCAGTGAGAAAAGAAAGCAATTAGCATTTAGAAAATGCCAGGCTCCAAGGTTTCACCAAAGAGCAAAAAATAAAAAAGCAATTTAGATATTGATACGGTTTGTTAAGTAGAAAGAACTCACATGTTTATGAGTTAGCAAGGCCAATATCAAATAACACATTTTATCAATCAAGAGGAAATAAGAAAGGAATATATGCTATTTGCCATAAGAAGAGTGACAAGGGTTTCTTAGACAGTCTAACAGAAATTTGAGACACTTATTTTTAAAAAGCAGCCTTCCTCCCAAAGATGAATAAGAAAGTTAAAAATAACTAACATTTATTGAGAATACAGTATTGGAATATGGAATTTTCATAGGGGGTGAGTAAAAGAATAGGTATAAAAGGTTGAAATTAGACACAATAAATATAAAAATCAATCTTTGGAAAATAAAAGTATACCCATTACTTATTTTAGGATAACCTATAGAAAAATAGCCCATTTGATATAGCAACATGAAAAATACATATTGCACAAAATAACTCCCTACTGAATAAGCATGTTTAATATATTAACATAAAGTTTGTTCAGAAAACTGTTGTAAATCAATTAATTGGATTTACTGTTAAATATTTTCAATTTCTATTACCATTTCAACTGCATGTTGCTGTACTGTGATCTAATATTGTTAGTTTTATCAGCTTATAAGAAAGTAATAAAAGCAGAACTCATTACAGGAAGGCCAATAAACATTTTATGAATTTCTGAGTTAAAGTCTCTCACTAGGTCAAGCCTGTGAAGAAAGCATTCATTTTGATTCTTGCAACAGCACTTTTGATGCTTAAGCAACCGGGTGCAGGCAGATGAATAAGTTGTGACTGACTCTTCAAGGAGTCCCCAGTGTGGAAGAAGACAGAGGATGTCAAGGAGAAAGTAAGGCATGAGAGTCCTACCAAGCAGACTACCTAAATTCAGATCGTGGCGCCTCTATTTCCTGGTCATGAACAACTGTGGGAAAGTTGTTTAGCTTTTCTGGGCCTTGGTTTCCTCAGCTGTAAAATGGGGACCCTATTGGTACCTATATCATAGGGTTATCATGAGGCAGACTTTTGTTAAAACAAGAAAGGGGTTAGAAAAGCTGTTGGTACATTGCAGGCAATGATTCCATGCCAGCTGCCATTATGAATCCTGTGATAGATGGCAGAATAAAGTGGGGTGGGAACACAAAGGATTAAGAGCCTGATTATCTAGCTTGGTTAAGAAAAACATGCCAGAGAGGCGAGAGCTGATGGAAGACAAGTAGGCACCTACCTGGGCGATTGGGTATAAGAGGGGTCCAGGGGAAAAGGAGCAGTGAAATCAAAGATACCAAAGCAGGAGCCATTTGGAGGCATTTAGTGAACTGGTCCTAGAACAACAAGGTTGTATGCTAGTGTGAGAGTGTCTACAGTAACGAAGGGGATGTGGGGCCAGAGCCTGGAGGCCTTGAAGGGCCATACCACCAGTTGGTCATGAACCCGGTGCATCGGTGCCTTCTAAACAGTGTTCTAAGAGCCCTGAGATGGGGGTTTTGTGGGATTGCCTCACACACTGCTAAGGAGAGGCTTGGGTGGATATGGCGCTGGGCCCCCTCCCTAGTTCTAATTGGAGCAAAACTGCTTTTATCTCTTTCATATATTATATTTTCATGTAAGATTTTTATTTGAAGAAAAGGGCCTGCTTCTTAAAAATATTTGAATTTAAAATAAAGAGCCACTGGAGCTTTTGGTTAAGGAAGAAATATGATCAGATTCGAGTTTTAAAATGATGATTTTGGGAGTACTTGTTTAGTTATTTATCAAAGATTATCTATAGCACTTACAACATGCCAGAGACTATTCTAAACATTTTATAAATATTACTCAATGGAAGTTGAATATTAGGAGGTAAAAAAATAGGACAAGGAATTTCCCCAATAACTCACCAGATGTACCGTTAACCCTGAGAGTCTTTATATAGTCATTTAAAAAAGAAGTCCTTCACTTTTAGTACTTTCTGCTTCTTCTAAACCTTACACTTTTAGCTTTTAAAATTACATGGGATAATAAAGTTTTTTACTGTTTTGCATGTTGGACTTGGGAGAAATTACTCTGGTAGGCAGGAAGTCAGTATGGGTGTAGTTTAGGCTTTACCAGGACTGGGGTGGGGCAGAAGTGATGGATGATCATGGGTCATGCTGCAACCAGGCGTGGCTCTCAACAGCATTGGTGACACCCTTTGGCAGTGTTTTGCAAATGTCTGAAGATGGCTTTGGTTGCCATAAAAACTGAGAAGGTGCTACTAACATTTAGTGAGTGGGGGCCAGGGATGACAGACACCCTGCAGTGTACAGAATAGTTTCCTATCCTGCACGTTTTTCACACATGCATGAAGTTTACCTGAGTAAAATTACAGAAGCCTGTAATTTAACTTTTTACATTTTTTCATAGTTTTAATATATGCCAAATATATCAGACATGGAGGTACTATGTAAATGGAGGAAAGACTGTATTTTCTTCAGGTATTTTTTGTTTGTTTGCCAGGAGTTGGTCACTGTTTGGGAAGAGGACATCATGAGGCAGTAACAGTGCTCAAGGCATTTGAGTTCCCAACACCCTCGGATGTGTCAGTCAGCCCTTCCAGCTGCCACATTTACTGTGAGCCTATGGCGAGTCTACCCCTGGATAGACACAAGTGTCTGACTATTTCATTACGTCACCTACTATAGTCATGCTCTAGGGCATTTATATGTTTTGCATTTATATTACATGTTGGGCATTTTATATATATATTTTAAGTAGTCTGTGCACGTAGGTATCTCGGAATTTCTTTGAGGAGAATTAAGATGTCTCATAAAATATTTGCTATAAAAACTGGGTTTGGAATATGACAAGGTTGAGAGCCAATGTGTCAAAGTGGCACAAAAGCATTTTCAAACCATTCAGTTTCATTTATCTTTTGGTGGATTGGGAATCAAGCCCATTTCTTGATTTCACTTTCACTTTTCCAAGCAGAGGCCACTGTTGTTCACATGCTGCAGGAAATGGAGGCTGGTAAAGCACGCCAAAAGCAAGAAGGCCCCTGCACGTGCGCCACACAGGGGCCCAGCCTCCAAGGTACAGAGGGATTCATCTGGCAGGTGCAGACCATAGTGCTGGTCAAGATGCTGGAGGTTACTGTATGTCTATAATTTTGGAAAACATACTTCCAGTATCAGGTCCCATGCTAGCTGCTTGTCTGAAACCCAGTCAAAAGTAATTTCATGAAGTGATATATTACAACTTTGCCATTTAGTTTTGAAGGCAAATTGCTTTTAATAATTTGCTAATATATTTGTATACATATAATCACAAATATGAAACTATTCATTACATTTAATGTCAAGTTGATCAGCATTTAAAGATAGTCAAAATACACACGGAGACCAATGGAACAGAATTGAGAGCCCTAGAATAAATCCATACATATATGGACAACTAATTTATAACAAAGGAAACAAGAAAAACAATGGAGAAAGGGAAATCTCTTCAATAAAGGGTACTGGGGAAACTGGGCAGCTACATACAAAAGAATGAAACTAGATCACTATCTTATACCACACACAAAAATTAACTCAAAATGGATTAAAGACTTGAATGTAAGACCTGAAACAATTAAATACATGAGGAAAATATAGGCACTAAGCTTCTGGATATTGGCCTTAGTGATGTTTTTATAGATCTGACTCCAACAAGGAAAACAAAAACAAAAATAAACAAATGGGACTACATCAAACTAAAAAGCTTCTGCAGAGCAAAAGAAACCATCAACAAAACATAAAAGCAACCAACCAAATGGAAGAAGATATTTGCAAATGATATTTCCAACAAAGGGTTAATATCCAAACTATATGAAGAACTCAGAGATCCAAGATGGCGGCGACTGCGTGAGAGCTACACTGACACTCTCCTGGGACTAACTGGATTCACAACTAAAACAGAAAACAACATCCTGAAAACCATCCTGAAAACCATCCTGAAAACCAACTGAAGACGAGCTGGAGAGCACCCTCATAACCGAGGAGGAAAGGGGAGACCACATAGAGACTGGTAGGAAGTCCGGAGGCACAAGAGGGCTGGCTGGGCTCCCACAGGCAGCAGCTGAAGGTCCCGAGGGATATCTCAGCTGAGGGGGTTCCCACTGAGGACTCTGGGGCCTAAACCCCAGGCTGGGCTTCCCAGCCAAGAGCAGCAGAACTGAGAAAGGTGCCCACATAACATCTGGCTGTGAAAAGCAGCCGGGTTTCTGTCTGCCAGGGAGAGAGAGCTGGAAATGCAGGCCCCTCTTAAAGATCCAACGCACAACATTTCGTGTGCAGCCACTCACCTTGGGCTCCAGCGGAGGGGGAGTGGAGTGGACTGAAGCTGTGTGGGGAGAGTCATTCCCCCAGACTGTGGGGGACATCTTTCTTGGGAGGGGAACTTTCGGCTTTTGCCTGAGTGGGGAAGCAACGCCCCATGCTGCTGGAGAGCCTCTTGCCCTGCCCAGAGGAGCTGCTACAGCCTGAGGCTTGTTAAGACTGGTAACAACTAGCCACCCCACCCTGTGGAGCTTCTACAGCCTGCGGCTCATTAAGAGTATCTGATTAACAAGTCTGCAGATTGAGGCAGACCTCAGGGTGCTTTGAGTTTTTGCCTGACCCTGGCCTTAGAAAAGCAGACTTTGGTGTGGATCTTGGTCCTGTCCAAATGCATCCAGCCCCAGCAGTGGAGACCTCAAGCCTGGGGTTGCTGATAGCCCCAAACAGGGTACTCAGGGACAGTCACAAACTGCGTTTGACATTGGCCTGTACCAGAGACCCTCCAAAAAGACTGAGAATCCTAGCAGATCTACCTAACATTTAGCCAAAATGAGGAGACCAAAAAACAAGCCCCAAATGAAAACAAGAGAAGTCTCCAGAAAAAGAGCCAAATGAAACAGAGATAAACAACCTCTCAGATATAGAGTTTAGAATACCGATTGCAAGGATGCTCAACAGCACGAAAAAAGATTTGGAAACTATGAAAAATGACCAGTCAGAAATGAAGAATGATATAGCAGAAATAAAGAATACATTAGAAGGAATAAATAGCAGATTAGAAGAAGCTGAAGATTGGATCAGTGAATTAGAAGACAGGGTAGAAAAAATCACTCAATCAGAGACCCAAACACAAAAAACAATTAAAAAACAGAAGGACAGTTTAAGGGAGCTGTGGAACAGCATAAAATGTAACAATATTTGTATTATAGGAGTGCCAGAGAGGCTGAAAGTAAGCAGGGGTTAGAGAACCTATTTGATGAAATAATGGCAGAAAACTTCCTTAACCTGGTCAAGGAAACACAGAGAGCCCCAAGCAAGAAGAATCCAAAGAGGCCCATGCCCAGACATACCATAATTAAAATGTCAAAAATCCAAGACAAAGAGAGAATCTTAAAGGAAGCTAGAGAAAAGCAAACTGTTACCTACAAAGGAGCTCCCATAAGGCTATCATCTGACTTCTCATCGGAAACTTTACAAGCCAGAAGAGAATGGCATGAAGTATTCAAGATAATGCAAAAGAAGGATCTGAAACCAAGACTACTCTATCCAGCAAGATTATCAATCAAGCTGGATGGTGAAATAAAGAGCTTCCAAGACAAAAAAAGGTTAAAAGACTTTATCACTACAAAACCAGCAACACAGGAAATGTTAAAGGGACTGCTATAATTAGATGTAGAAATAAAGAGAATGAGAAACAGCTATAAAGAAACAAAATGTCAGTAGATAAGTATCTTTCAATAATAACTTTAAATGTAAACGGATTAAATGCCCCAATAAAGAGATATAGGGTGGCTGAATGGATAAGAAAGCATGACCCAATTATATGCTGTCTACAAGAGACCCACCTCAGAACAAAAGACTCATACAGGATGAGAGTGAAGGGATGGAAAAATTTTTTCCATGCAAATGAAAATGAAAAAAAAAGCTGGGGTAGCAATACTCATATCAGACAAAATAGATTTCAAAATGAAGACCATAGCCCGGCCAGGCGTGCTCAGCGGTTGAGCATCAACCTAGGGTCCAGGTAATCGGGGTTCGATTCCTGGTCAGGGCACATGCCCGGGTTGCGGGCTTGATCCCCAGTCCGGTGCGTGCAGGAGGCAGCTGATCAATGACTCTATCATCATTGGTTTCTATCTCTCTCTCTCCCTTCCTCTCTCTGAAATCAATAAAGATATATTAAAAAAAAAAAATGAAGACCATAACGAGAGACAAGAAAGGTCATTACATAATACTAAAGGGATCAATCCAGCAAGAGGATATAACCCTGATAAACATATATGCACCCAATATAGAAGCACCTAAATTTATAAAAAAAACTTCTAGAGGACTTTAAGGGAGAAATAGACAGCGATACAGTCATACTCGGGAACTTTAACACCCCATTGACTTCACTGGATAGGTCTTCCAGACAAAAAATCAACAAGGAAACAGTGACCCTAAATGACACACTAGGTCAGATAGATTTAATTGACATTTACAGAACATTCTACCCCCAAACTGCAGAATATACATTCTTCTCAAGTGCACTTGGGACATTCTCAAAGACAGACCACATGTTAGGACACAAAACAAGTCTCCATAAGTTCAAGAAGACTGAAATCATATCAAGCATCTTCTCAGATCATGATGGCATGAAACTAGAAATCAACTACAATAAAAACACTAAAAGACATTTAAACACATGGAGACTGAAAAGCATGTTTTTAAACAATGAATGGATTACCAAAGAGATCAAGAAAGAAATAAAATCTTCCTGGAAACAAATGAAAATGAATATACAACAACTTCAAATCTATGGGACACAATGAAAGCAGTCCTGAGAGGGAAGTTTATAGCAGTACAAGCCTACCTCAAGAAACAAGAAAAACTTCTAATAGACTCTTTAAAACTCAAAAACTTAGAAACGACAAGAAAAGCCCAGAGTAAGTAAAAGGAAAGAAATAATAAAGATTAGAGCAGAAATAAATGACATAGAGACTAAAAAAACAATACAAAAGATCAATGAAACCAAGAGCTGGTTCTTTGAAAAGATAAGATTGATGAACCTTTAGCCAGAATCATCAAGAAACAAAGAGAGAGAACCCAAATAAACAAAATCAGAGACGAAAGAGGTGAAATAACTGACCCAAAAGAAATACAAAGGATTGTAAGAAAATACTATGAACAACTATATGCCACCAAGCTGGATAACCTGGATGAAATGAATGAATTCCTAGAAAAATACCTTTCAAAACTCAATCAGGAAGAGTCAGAAAGTCTAAATAGGCTGATAACTGCTGATGAAGTTGAAGCAGTAATCAAAGGGCTCCCAGCACACAAAAGCCCTGGCCCAGATGGCTTCATAGGGGAATTTTACCAAACATTCAAAGAAGAATTAACACCTATCCTCAAACTATTTCAAAAAATCCAAGAGGAAGGAACACTTCCAAACTCTTTTTATGAGGCCAGCATTAGCCTAATTCCAAAACCAGATAAAGACACTACAAAGAAAGAGAATTACAGGCCAATATCCCTGATGAACATAGATGCTAAAATCCTCAACAAAATATTAGCAAATCGGATCCAGCAATATATTAAAAAGATCATACACCATGACCAAGTGGGATTTATTCCAGGGATGCAAGGCTGGTACAATATTCGCAAATCAATAAATGTGATACATCATATAAATAAATTGAAAGATAAAAATCACATGATCATATCAATAGATGCAGAAAAAGCATTCGATAAAATCCAACACCCATTTTTGATAAAAACTCTCAGTAAAGTGGGAATAGAGGGATCATACCTCAACATAATAAAGGCCATATATGATAAACCTACAGCCAACATCATACTCAATGGGCAAAAACTAAAACCATTTCCCCTAAGAACAAGAACAAGACAGGGGTGTCCACTTTCACCACTCTTATTCAACATAGAACTAGAAGTCCTAGCCACAGTGATTAGACAAGAAAACATAAAAGGCATATAAATCGGAAAGGAGGAAACAAAACTCTCATTATTTGCTGATGAAATGATACTGTACATAGAGAATCCTAAAGACTCCACCAGAAAACTACTAGATTTAATAAATGAATTCAGCAAGGTAGCAGGATACAAAATTAACACCCAGAAATCGATGGCATTTTTATACACCAATAATGAACTCTCAGAAACAGAAACTAAAAAAACAATCCCATTTACCATTGCAACTAAAAAAATAAGATACCTAGGAATAAACTTAACCAAAGATGTAAAAGACCTTTACTCAGAAAACTACAGGACATTGAAAAAAGAAATAGAGGAAGATATAAACAAATGGAAAAATATACCATGTTAATGGATTGGAAGAATTAACATCATTAAAATGTCCATATTACCCAAAGCAATCTATAAATTCAATGCAATCCCTATTAAAATACCAATAGCATATTTCACAGATCTAGAAAAAACACTTCAAAAATTTATTTGGAACCAAAAAACACCCCGAATAGCCATAGTAATCTTGAGAAAGAGGAACAAAGTTGGAGGGATCACAATACCAGATATCAAGTTATACTACAAAGCCACTGTAATCAAAACAGCCTGGTACTGGCACAAGAAAAGACATATTGATCAGTGGAACAGAACAAAGAACCCAGAAATTGACCCATGCCATTATGGTGAATTAATATTTGACAAAGGAGGCAAGAACATACAATGGAGTAATGACAGTCTTTTCAATAAATGGTGTTGAAAAAATTGGACAGATACATGCAAAAAAATGAAACTGGACCACCAACTTACACCATACACAAAAGTAAATTCAAAATGGATAGAAGACTTAAATGTAAGGCATGAAACCATAAAAATCCTAGAGGAAAATACAGTCAGTAAAATCCCTGACATCTCTCATAGCAATGTTTGCTGATACATCTCCTAGGGCAAGAGAAACTAAGGGGAAAAAAAACAAATGGGACTGCATCAAAATAAAAAGCTTCTGCACAGCAAAGGAAACCATCAACAAAACGAAAAGGGAGCCCACTGTATGGGAGAACATATTTGCCAATGACACATCGAATAAAGGGTTAATATCCAAAATAGTTAAGGAACTTATACAACTTAATAAAAGGAAGACAAACAATCCAATTAAAAAATGGGCAATGGTCCTAAATAGACACTTCTCCAAAGAGGACATACAAATGGCTAAGATATATATGAAAAAATGCTCAACGTCGCTAATCATCAGAGAGATGCAAATTAAAACCACACTGAGGTATTCACACTTGTCAGAATGGCTCCATCAACAAATCAACAAACTACAAGTGCTGGTGATGGTGTGGAGAAAAGGGCACTGCTGGTGGGAAGGCAGACTGGGGCAGCCACTATGAAAGCAGTATGGAGTTTCCTCAAAAGATAAAAAATTGACCTGCCATTTGACCCAGTGATCCCATTTCTAGGAATATATTGTAAGGAACCCCAAACACCAATCACAAAGAACTTATGCACCCCTATGTTCATAGCAGTGCAATTTACAATAGCTAAGATTTGGAAACAGCCCAAGTGCCCATCAGTAGAGGAGTGGATAAAAAGCTGTGGCACATTTACACCATGGAACACTATGTGGCTGTGAAGAGGAACGACCTTGTGGCCTTTGGCTCAGCATGGAGGGAACTAGAGAGTATTATGCTAAGTGAAATGAGCCAGCCGGAGAAGGATAAGTACCAAATGATCTCGCTTATACGTGGAATATAATAAACAAAATAAACTGATGAACAAAGTGGATCCAGTAACATAGAAGCTTGGAACAAACCGAGGGATCTCAGAGGGAAGGTGGGGAGGGGGGTGTGGGTGGGGAGAGATTAATCAGGGAACTTGTATGTTTATGGGCATGGCCCATGGGCGTGGACATTGGTGTGGGGAGGGCCTAGGGGTGGGATATATGTGGGGTGGAGGGGATCAGTGGGGTTAAAAGGGGGACATCTGTAATGGTGTCAACAATAAAGGTAAAGAAACATTAAAAAAAACACCAAAAAAACAAAACCAACAAAATATATGAAGAATTCATAAAACGGAATAACAAATATCTAAATAAACTGGTTATAAAATAGGCAGAGGACCTGAATAGACATTTTCCCAAGGAGGACACAGCCAACAGGCACAGGGAAAGATACTCAGCATCACTAATCATTAGGGAAATGCAAGTCACCGCCACAATGAGATCGCCTCACACCTGTCAGAATGGGTGTCATCAGAAAGACAAGTGTTGGCGAGGACAGGATGTGGAGAAAAGGGAACCTCCGTGCACAGCTGCTGAGACTGTAAAGTGATGCAGCCACTATAAACGACAGTATGGAGGTTCAGAGAAAATTAAGAATAGAACTCCCATGTGATCCAGCAATTCCTCTCCTGGGTATTTATCCGAAGAATATAAAAACACTAATTGGAAAAGCTATGCGCACTTCTGTGTTCATTGTAGCATTGCTTCTGATGCCGAGACACGAAAGCAACCTACGTGCCCACTGATGGGCGAATGGGCAGAAACGTGGTATATAAATGCAATGGAACACTACTTAGCCAGAAAAAGACGAGACATCGCCATTTGTGACAGCACAGACGGACCTCGAGGATATTTTGCTAAGTGAGATGACAGATGGAAGAAAGGACAAAAACCGTATGATTTACTCATACGTAAAATATAAAACAACAAAGAAATAAATGAACGAACAAAACGAAAACAAGCTCAGAGGTACAGACAAGAGATTGGTGGTTACCACAGAGGAAAGGGGGTGCGGGGAGGGTGAAAGGGTGAAGGCAGTTAATGTACGATGACAGGTGGGAACTAGAGTTTTGGTGGTGAGCGCACTTAGTGTATCCAGATACTGAAGTACAGTATTGCACACCTGAGACTCATATGATGTTATTTCCTCAATAAAAAAAGAATGGTCACAATATAAATCCTTTAAAATTTTTATTATTTCTTAAAAAACAGTCAGATCTTGAGTTTCTTCCTCGGTCCCTCACGTCCTTGGCCTAGTATTTTCCTCGGCTCGTGCCAGTGTGCCAGTTTATCCGTAATGCGGTGCGGGCACATCGCCTACACCCGTCCGAAGCAGGACGCCGTCAGCCCGGAGCGTGTACCTGGGTGTCAACCCCTCCGGACGGATGAGACCCCGCGTGCGGCGTCGGCTTCTTCACACACACTCCTATTCTTTGCCAGAGTTTCTTGGGGGGTTGCTTCAAAACGTTTTCCAGTCTAGGGGTGCTCAACAACGGGTCGTTCTACGTTACAAGTACATTTCTAAGTGTTGATCTTTTGCTTATAGAAAATAAATCAGAACGTGCATTAAAATTTTTTCCCAAAGAAAACGAAAAAAAGACAGATATCTATAATGAGATAGAAAGCAGGAAGAGAATGAGACAGAGACCATGCTTTCTACTCATTAACTTTCAATTAATAAACTAAGATAAATTCTTGCTTTATAACTCTAATGGGTATTCTGAACAGCTTGTTGGCAGGCACCATCTTAACAACAAGTAAAAATATTTGAATCACAGACCTGGAGGCCCTAAATATGAATGTAAATTTTCTTCCTCTTTAAATATCAACATTAGTTGTACCTAATATTTATTAAATCCTGGTAATTGATAGTTCGTGTAGATCCTGAGACCGCTTATTGCCATTTACTGTGGTTATGCATTTAATTAAAACAATGATTTCCATGGATAAATAGAAAAGCGAAGCTTAATTCAGAACTAGTTCATATCTAACTTCCAATCTGTCACGATTAATCACGCCAAGCAAATGTTACAATAATCAGTCATTACTTTTTAATCTTTGTTCAGCAATGTAATGAAAGCAACAAATTTTCTGATTATTCAGAGAGCCTTAGAAAGAGTTCACCCCAAAAGGCTTTCCTAGATAACTACCTAAACGATACTATCTAGCTATATTGTAATTATAGTCTAAATGTCTAACTAGATCATTCTGATGTAGATATTTCTTGTGACTCTTAAGAATTTTAATTAGACAATTTGGTATCTTAAAAAACATGCGTTAGACAATATTTGTCAATATTAAGATTTTGGCTTTAATTTTATAAACATGAATTTTAAAAATGATTTTCATTTTGCTTATAGAAAATAAGTCGGTTTTGCCGGTTTGCTTCGTGGTTAGAGCGTCGGCCCGTGGACTGAAGGGCCCGGGTTCAATTCCGCCCAGGGGCATGCACCTCAGCCGCAGGCTCCATCCCTAGCCCTGTTCCGGGCACATGCTGGAGGCAACCAATCAATGTGTCTCTTTTGCCATTATGTTCTTTCACATATTTGACTGTCACCACTTTTAAAAAGCAGTTCTGACCCAGCTGGTGTGGCTCAGTGATTGAGCATTGATCTATAATCCAGGAGATCGAGGTTCGATTCCCGGTCAGAGCACATGCCCCGGTTGCAGGCTTAATCCCCAGCCGGGGGCATGCAATGATGACTCTCTCAGCATTGATGTTCCTATCTCTCTCTCTCCCTCTCCCTTCCTCTCTCTGACATTAATAATAATAAAAAAATCTTTAAAAAAATAGTTCTGAAATGCTTCTTTTCCTTTCAATCACTGTATAAAAAATTAAAATAAAACTTACTAATACAAAAGCCCCTCATTTGATAAAATGTTACATCAATACTATTATTAAAATGAAGTAGAAATGCACTCTTAAAGTAGTCATAATTCCCCCCCCCCCCGAATTTGTTTTCTTCTTTAAACAGAGGGTTTTCAATAAAAATACTTTTAGAGATTTTTAAAAATAATTTTGACATCTCAAATAGTTTTTGAAATATTTATCTTTTGTATAATTAGCAGCGCATTGCTTTTACTTTTACAGACAATGAAGATGTATATAGTTGTTTTCTAGAGTCATT
This sequence comes from Miniopterus natalensis, assembly GCF_054644295.1. Lineage (NCBI taxonomy): Eukaryota > Metazoa > Chordata > Mammalia > Chiroptera > Miniopteridae > Miniopterus > Miniopterus natalensis. The sequence goes on from NC_142088.1 coordinate 44,199,886, forward strand.
ATTAGAAATAATCTTTACTGCTTAGGAAGTTGTAATAAAACTTGGAGCACAATGTGATGGTACATTTTATGTGTCAAATTGACTAGACCACAGGGTGCCCAGATATTTGGTCAAACATTCTGCATGTGCCTGTGAGGATGAGACTAACATTTGAATATGAAGTCTGAGTAGAGCAGATTGCCCTCCCTAACTGCGGTGGCCCTGACTCAGTCAGTTGAATGGAACCAAAAGGCTGGCCCTTCCTCAAGTAAGAGGAACCTCCTCCTGTCTGATGGCTTGAGCTAGAACATTAATCTTTTCCTGCCTTTGGATTTGAACTGAAACCTCAGTTTTCTTGGGTCTGGAGCCTACTGGATTTCCAACTGACACTTTTACCATTGACTCTCCTGAGTTTCTAGTTTGTTGACTTTACAGCTTGAGACTTCTTAGCCTCCATAATTGCATGAGGCAATTACTATTCCTTATAATAAATCTTTTCATAAATATAAATATCACTATGGGGATATATGTATACACATACACACACATTCATGCATATACATCCTTTTGGTTCTGTTTCTCTGGAGAACCTTGACTAATACACACAATATAAATTAAAATTTGAAATGAGTGACAGAAAATCCTTTGAGTCACTATCTAAGTTAATGTTTAAAAAGCCATTTTATGATATATTAAATATATCATTTTTAGATGAAATAAACTGGTCATCCTCTCATAATGTGTTTTTCAATAAATAAAATATTAAAAACAATAAAATATAGATTCATCCTTTTGCCTCAACTCAATGCAAGCCAAATTGTAATAATTTAATCATTGACATTTCCCCACAAAATTTATAGCTGTGGTAGACAGTAAGGCAGACTCGAGCAGAGCAAGGACGATAGGCTATGTACAGAGGGTCACCAGGGTGGCAAGCTCCAGGTCTCTAGCAAAGGGCAACACTGGGAAAACAAGGACCTCGCCACCAGGGTAACCTCCCCGCACCAGTACATCACTGTTCATGCAGCTCAGGCCTTCCCTCCTCTTTCCTCCCCTGGCATGTGGCTAGTAGGCAGTAGACCTCCTTGGAGGAAGAACAAGGGCCGAAGAGTGGCCACTTCCATGCGGGCCCTTTCACGACCACTCCCTTAAGCATTAACCCCCAGGGATAACATCTAGGCTTCAGTTGTGTTTCAGCTCCAGGCTCAGAAAATCAGCAAAACCAGACAAGGGATGCCAAAATAAAATTTTGATTATAATATATATTACTTATTTGTTTAATCATAGATCCATTCAATAAATAGAAAGATCAACAGCCCTTATTAGGCCTTTGTGATATAAGAAGAAATCAAAGAGTAAAAAAATCTTTGTCTTCACTGAATTTTGTTCTTCAGAGGAGTGGAGAATATAGAAAAAAACAAAAAGGAATTAATATGTTAGACAGATACATGTTCTGATAAAAAAAAAAGGCAGAGGAGGAGAAGGAGAAGGGTGGTGGAGTGGGGAGGGGGTGAGAGAGCAACTTTAAATAGTCAGAGGAGGCCTCAATGAAAAGGTAACATTAAAGCTGACTTGAAGGAGATGAAGGGAGTGATGCATGTACATATCCTTGGAAGAGCAATGCAGGAAAAACAAACAGCAGGGACAAAATTCCTGAGATAGGGCTGGCTTGCTTTCAGAACACCCAGGAGGCCAATGTAGCTGGGGCAGAATGAGCCAGGGGGAGAGGAACAGAAGATGAAACCAGAGTGGTGGGGCTGTGCAGACAGACCATTCTGCGGTCCTCAGCATTCTAACAGGGAACCAGGAAGGGCTCTGAGCAGAGAATTTGCATGATCTCCAAGATGTTAACAGGATCCTCAGTTACAGTGGAGAGAATCAGCTTCTAGGGGCCAGGAGGAAACAGGGAAGCAAATGGGCCATTGCAATGATCCATGTGAAACAGGATGCCACTCCACATTGGTGCCAGGAGAGCATGATTGCTACAGATGATGGCATAGTTGGTTTTTCACACAACAGTATGAGGGACAGTACTTTTCTTTTGCAAACTCTTGGAGATTTTTTTTTCCTGTATGTGCAAAATAAGAGTGTAGTTTTTTTTTTTGTTTTGACATATTTTAAGAATATTTGTTTTAAAAAGAAACCACAACCAATCATGGCTGTGACTAAAGACTAGGCCATTTGTATACAAAAAGATGCACTTCTGGGCAAGCATTTAGCTGACGAATATTTTCATGTGGATGGGAAAACATGAATGGGGTGGGAGTAGTGTTATTATAGTAACATTTTCATTTAATTATACCACACAGTTTATTTTTGTGTTGTATTCTTTAAGAAAAATTTACAGATTTTTACTGTTTCCTTAAAAAATATATAGGGCCAGGACATAGTCTACCATGAGTAGAGCTGATTTTGTGTGCTTTTGACAGTTTCCCCACAGTTTGAAAGTTTTAGTTTTTTCTTTACAGAAATTGTGTTAAGAGGGTGAGATGTATATGCCATCCTTCTTGTCTTCAAACCCACACCAACCGATATTATTTCATCGTGTAGCTTCATGTTGCAATGTTGAGTCCATAAGCCGAAAGCATCTGTTTTTCTGCTTTTATGACTGTTATAATCCCTGGCTAATTCATCCTTTGGCTTCACATTTAATAATCATAATAATATGGATAAAAACCAAGTCTTGAAGCATCCTACCCTTGTCTTTCCAGGGCACCTCTAGCTTGAAAAAGAGCACCGTAGAACAATGGTTCTCAACCAAGATTATTTTGTTTCCAGGGGAACAAAATGTCTGATTGTCACTTTTGAGGAACAGGGACCTCTGGCATCGGGTGGTTAGGAATTCTGCCAAACATCCTACAGGGCACTGGGCAGTTCCCTTTAACACAGAATCATCTAGTCCCAAATGTCAATAGTAGTGAGACCACAAAACCCTGCTGGAGAACAACAGCTCAGAAGCCCTTAAACGGAGCGGATGGCATTCCAAGCAGATATGCCTTTTCATCAGATTGAGGAAATCAAACTGTGCAGATGGGTCCTCCTGGGGCTCGAGCGAGTTAATGCTGCTCCACAACGTGCATTTCCATAGAGTGACTCAAATAGCAGTTCAGCACCTGCCCTAGTATATTGTAGAAATTGTTTTGGGGTTTGATGAAACACAAAGAGCCAGAAAAGCATCTTCAATAAAATACTAACAAGACCTTACACATCGTAATTGAGGGATAAGAGAGTGAAAGCACTGCTTCCCAGGTTTAAAGAAATATCTTCCCATTTATTCAATTAATTTCTTTTGTAGCCTGAGTGATGAGAATTTAAACTCGACTGCATGATGTTTTCAGAAAATCCAGAGTTGATAGCCTGTCCTTTTTTCCTTCCAGTTGATCACACACACACCTGAAGACTACGAATTGCATTAACAATGGTAAACTATCAGGAACAATTCTTCAAAGGCTATTTATCAAATGTGTAAATGTGACGGGGCAGAAATATTACCTCATTCCATCGATTCTCAGCTGCACATATCTTCACTTTTTAACCTTTTTGAAATTAGGTTTCTCTTACAAAGCAATGCATCATGCAGTCACTGCCAGCCAGGTAGCAGTTATGCTTCAGTTATGTGAAAACCTTCTGATAAGATAAAAAATGTCACCATCAGTGTATCCTTCATTCGATAAAATAAGGGTAGTTCCCCAGAACTCTGTTAACAGAGGTGTAGCTGGAACCTTCTAGTCACAGTGAGACACCTGCATAATGAAAGAAGGATCCAGACCCTAAAGATTATATTTTGAAAGATTCTTCACAGATATCAATTCACACCACCCCTTCATGAATTATTCTAGAAACGGTAAACAAGCAATTATGTAGGCCTCTGAGAACCGACAAGTCAAATTATAATAACAGAATCTTCTCTCAAGATACCCGTGGAATCATATGGAATAGCAAGCCTGCACCTTCTCAGGAATCTCACTTGAAGGTTTCTGAACCTCACTATCATTCTTCCCTGACCTACTGGAGTGTCTCTAGTCCCTCAAAGCACAGGCCAGGCATGCACCGCAGTCCCCACTAGTCCCGTTTCCGTAAAGCAGAGGACAACCCAAGTAGGAGGTAGGACAGAGGAACAAGGGAGTTTCCAGGGCTTGCATCTTTCTTGTGACTAAGAGAGCTCTAAAGGCTCAAGTGACTAAATCCACTGATCGAATGTGCTGCATAAACTTCAAGCTGTCCTGCTAAAGAGCATCGCTATGTTTATGAAATGTTACTTGGTTTACAAATAAGGAGGCCTATCTAGAGTTGGGCCAATGACATGAAGGAGAGTGGTATTTAGAAAGAGTCAAGGGACCTTTCTAGGAAATAATCTTCTTGGGGAAGACGAGGCTCAGAGCAAGATGATAGACTTCCTGAAACTGAAATAAAAACCGAAGCCGGTACCGCTCGCTGCTGGAATCGGGGAACCATCACTACTGGTCGTCATTCACCAGCAGGGGAGGCTGAGGCTCTGGTTCCAGGGTGGGAGTGAAATTTTATCTCCACTGTTGGAAGGAGGGAGGAGATTCTCTCTCTGAAATGCCCTAAGACTCACTTCTTAGTGATCTGTTAGGGATATTAACTGCTTAGTGTCTCTCATCAAAAGAGCCCTCACGTAAAAAGATCCACATCAGACTACAGAAATACTTTACAACTCAAGTGGTTGAAATGATCAACTCAGAAACGACTTTCTGGCTTTACCAAAGGCTGGTAATAGAGCAAGAAGAGAGAACGCAGCACAGGTAGAATAATTTTAGTATTTGTGTCACTGCCCACAATCCCCTGAAAACATTACTTTGCTTTATAATGTTTTTCCTACATCTGTACAAATGTCTGAGGAACCAAGATAATCTAGACAGTGCTGAAGAAATGATAAGTCAAATAAATATTTCACATTGTGGCAGAAGAAAATTTCTAATGTGCATAGTGTCAATTTTTAAAGTTTCTCTTATGGTAAAGATAAAATTTCAATGGTTTTATCTAGTAAAATTTCAGCACTGAAGTTTTCATCTGACTAGTCACTTGCCAAAAGGCTCCTGTCTAATTATATATATATATATTGAACTACCCTGTAGTATTTGCATTGCAACTTTAGCCAAAAAGCATAACAGAAAATTGCTCCTAGGATCCAGGAGATTGAGGTTCAAATCCCAGTCAGAGCACATTCCTGGGTTTCGGGCTCGATCCCCAGCAGGGGGCATGCAGGAGGCAGCCGATCAATGACTCTCTCATCATTGATGTTTCTATCTCTCTTTCTCTCTCTCCCTTCTTCTCTCTGAAATCAATAAAGATATATTTAAAAAAAGAAAAAAAAAGCTACCAACAAAAAATATATGGAACTAACCCAGGATGCTTTTTACAATTAAAGCTTTTATACTATTTTCACAATTTCAGCTACTCGGATATACTTCTTGTCTCCATTTCTAATTTGGCTCTTTTGTTGGTACAAATTGCAATCAAGTTTAAATCAAAGAATTACAGACTTTTCAAAATGAAACTTAATAGGCAATACTGAATAGTAGTAATGAAAAAATAAACTAAAATAAGAAAAATGACAAGTGATTCTTATATTTATATCTACAACTCTGGGAGCAAATTTGGAAAACTAGTTTGAAAAGAGAGAAGTGAATTAGAATTTTTTTGTTCTTTAGCAATCAGTTTTATAATATTATCACATACACTTAGAGTTGGGGGGGGACTTTCAGGTTCATCTAGTTCAAACTCCCAATGAGATACATGAATCTGTATAGCATCTAATGACAGCTGCCATGCCATTCAGACTTTATGTAAGTGCCTCAAATCTCCTATACACCACTGTGGGGATGATTTTGTTTCATGCTTCATAGAAGTAAATAGATACCAAGCAGGAATGCCTTGTCGCCTTTTGGTGAAATGTATCAACCTAGTCCTCCACTTAGCAAGTGATGTGCTAGTAAATGTTTAACCATCTACTGACAAATGAAAGCCTTGGTTTGTATCATTTGCTGATGTCAGGTACTCTGACAGCTGGACTGGTAATATATTTGCATAATCTGTTTCCATGAGCAAAAGTCCTTCCCTTTTATTACTTTGATGAGGTTGTTCTGTCTATGACTAATCCCTCATCTTTAGTTCTAGATCCAACAACCTCTTACTTTCTCAAAATTTTATTCACAGTTAACTGTGAATAAACTTCCTCTCTCCTAAAAAATCAATTTTTTCATTTCTGGAAAAATTTTTCTACCAGCATGTGTCATATGTATGATCTCAGCATTCTTTTTTTATTCTTTCAATAGCACTCATTACTAATTGATAGTTTTTCCTGTATATTTAAATTTTCAATTATATTTACATTCTGTCTCCCTAAATTAGAATGGAAGCCTTGCAATTTCAGAGGCTTTTTTTTTTTTTGGTCTTGTTTATGGCCTTATCTCCAAAATCTACAATTGCTCTAGGCACATAGTGCATACTCAACAAGTAGTTCCCAATTTATGGAAACAATAGGAAACTTCTACAGCCTTTTGTTTCTGAGAGCAAGTTAGAAATTTCTCCTTTACATTGGTGGGGATAAGCCTCCTCTTAATTCTACCTGCTGGCTCAGATATACCCTGGTTATTAAGGCAAATTAATAGAGTTTGTGTGGTGGTTCACTAAAGAGTAGGGAAAGGCTAGTGTATGCATGGATCATCAAAATACTTTAATTAGTTACTTGGGAGAATCGTATCAGTTTGAAAAGTAATGAATACATGCTTATAGTACACAGTCTTATAAAATATACCACATTAATTTGATTGATGTTTATTGGTAAGTGTCCTGACCATTAATGTGAAGGAAGCATTCAAAAAAACCTTACTACTTGCTTCTTTGTTATAACTCTTGGTAAATGAATTAGGAGATATTTGTCCAAATTTAATGTCATATGTTTCCACACTAGAATCTAAATTTAACTGATAAAATTTTGTACGAATTCCAAGCAGATGGTATTTCTTAAACATTTTAGTGACCGAGGACACACAGTTCATCAATGTGCACCCTACTCTCTTCCTGCTAGGGACACAGTCTGGCTTGCATCTTTCAGCACTGACACTGCCCCTCTCAGGCTGCTGTTCAGACTTCCCTGTCCCAGGCCACCCCTTAAATATTAGTGACTTTTATGGTGTCTTCCCTGGACTCTCTCTATACACTCTCCCTGTTAATTTCAGCCAGCCCTGAGGTTTCAATGATTAAAAGCTGACAACTCCTTAGATCTTATTCTCCAGCCCAAATATCTCTCTTGACCTTCAAAATTTACAAATTCAGCTGTCCACCAGACACCTCCATTTGAATATCCTGCAGATACCTCAAAGGAACAGGTGCCAAAATAAACACATCTCCTTCTACTTGCCACAAAGCTCACTTTTATCTGTCAACTTAGCCTGTCTCAGAGAACAGCCCTGCCCTCCATCCAGCTGAAACACACACTTCCTCCCAACCAAGGACCTTTATCACACTCTTTCTGAGTTGCCTCCTTCCTGATTATCTCCCTCACTAGAGGGTGACCTCCATCTCCTTCACTGCAGTATCTCTAGCACCCAGCACTGTATTTAAATGCAGGCTCTCAGTAAGTATTTATAAAAACTTGTTTTTCTCTAAGGTATTAGAGAAAAGATCTATGGATCCTTTTAGGCTTCCACCCCTCTCTGAAATCCAGACACCACAACAATTTTGGAAGGGCCAAAATTGAGTATTTATTAAGCGAATGTGCTCAAATTCTGTATAGATTATACGATAACTGTAATCAGTTTTTCCTTTGCTGTCCCAACAATGAGCTTTAGGATGCCTAATCCAGTATAAATCACAACTTTCAGATATGCCAATTCAATGCCTGAATGCCTTGTCATTGTTCTAATTTTTTATGCCTTTTCCTTTCCAACTGCGTGCTTGAAGCACAACACACTGAAGCACGATTCTTTTTCCTTAATATCATAATAGCTTAAATTTAGATTCCTTAGAATTGTAAGGGAAATGCATATAGAAGAGAATTGGAAAAGTTAATACTGTACAAGAAAATTCAACTCTGCCAAGTGCACTTCTAGGAGAAAAAAAAAAGTCAAACCCTGAAAATCTATTCCAACAATGAGCTTGACTCTTGAACTTGCTGTTACTTTGCTTGTTTTTGCTCTTTGTCTTAAAGTCTCCATGGAGCCATCGAGTGATTACATCCAAGGGATGAACCATGAGAAAGACGGAAGAATGATTCATTTCTTAAATTGAAACTGGGCCCAGCCGGCGTGGCTCAGCAGTTTAGCACTGACCTAGGATCCAGAAGGTCGAGGTTCAATTCCCGGTCAGGGCACATGCCCAGGTTTCAGGCTCGATCCCCAGCAGGGGCCGCGAGGGAGGCGGCCGATCAATGACTCTCTCATCATTGATGTTTCTGTCTCTCCCCCTCTCTTTTCCTCTCTCTGAAATCAATAAAAAAAATATATTAAAAAAAATTGAAACTGGGCTCTATAACCTGGGGAGAGTGGGAGGACACTATTTGATAGGGGAATTATGGACAGGAGAAAGAGTAAGGAGTGGTATTCAGTTTGAAGACCTCTACTGTCTTAGGAAACCTATCATTCTTTCCTCACATAAATCTAGAAGGTGTGTATGGGATGGGAATAGAACACAACAGCAGGGTTATCTGAGTCTTCTAGACTGTCTAATATTTAAACAAACATGAGACTTACTGTCTGAGTTATCAGAGGCAGAGGAGCTCCAGAATGGCTGGCCAATGTAGGAGAACACTTGGACTCTTTCTACACTGAGTACTGTATTTACATGACTGAAAATGTTAGTGGTATATAAGCATGGATATTTATACACTAAGGCATTTTCATCAGTTTGCTGACATTTAACAGATATTTAAAAGTCTTTTGGAATGAATAACCCATGAACCTACATTGCAAATTTTTACAACTACTAGACAATATAGAATCAATCCTAAAAACAGCTTTGACAGAATTTAATAAAGCACACAAAGAAAATTTTTAATTTGCACAGGCTAATTTACACATATGTATAACAGAAATAAATTTAGAAGATGTTGGCCTCCCATCTGTACTACACAGAGAAAAAATAATTTACCAACTGTAAATAAATAATTTTAAGTGTATTCTCATGTTCTCATCAGAAAATAAAATTTCCAATGCCCCAAATATTTTTCTGAGCTCCCATACTAGGGTGGTATTTTATTTCCAGGGGATTCCATAATTTCTGTATATGTATTACAATATGCTGATTTTTCAGGACCTAAGTTTATTATTTTTTAAGACTGCATAATCAGATTTAGTCAGTGTTGTCTGTGGTTGAAAAACAAAAGATAGTGATTTGGTCAGGTCGCTGGAATATTTCTTCAGTTTTACTTTTTTTCTGAATTCTTAAAAGCTCACCTTCTTCCATTCTGTTTATAATTTCAACTCTCCTGAGTTATATTATAGAATCATAATACATGCCAGCCTGCCTTAGACTTGAATGCTGGTTAACTTGAGATTCTAGATTATACAGCTAAGTAGTGCTAATCTTCTTGCTTGTTTTAAGCTCCAACTTAAAAACATGTATAGTCAATCATGTTGCCAGCATTCAAGTGGGATTTGTGTGCTTCACTGAGTATGATAAAAACATTTTAGTAAGTTTGAGTAAGAAAGTAGTATAAGTCTCTAGATAAGAAGTATAGTTCCAGATTTATATGACATAATACTGTTTCCAAAACAATCAATCAATTCCCTTTGCCTCCCTTTACTCATGGAATTTGGTCATTAATTCTATGACAGAGACCTTCTCTATCTTCCCCAATTAGACAGAAGCACTAATTACCTTGGGTAGGAGGGATATGAAAGGTATTGTTACAGAACCTGAGAGTCAAAAATGACAAAGTCTTAAGTTAAAAATCCACATAGAACTTTTGACTCCCCCATAGAACTTTTGACTCACACAACAAAATTTTGGTCTGGATAGAGGAGAGAAAATTCTGATACAGACTTACAGAGCAAGTTTTTAAGCTTGTACTACTAACTCATTCCTGGGCTGGGAGAAATGGGACAAGAAAGACTAGAGAAGATTTCACAGGGTCAGACCTCAGAGTTGCAGCACAGCTTCCCAACAGAGCAGACATTGGTAATAAGGAGCTATATATGGTTGTCCTTCTCTGTTCCATTTAATGAAGTTAATATAGCTAATGTTGTTATTAAATATATCCTAAATGCCATGCAGTCTAAGTGTGCTATGAGTATTAATTTATTTAATCCTTATACAAATCCTATAACAAGTACTATTATTATTTCCATTTTATGGAAGGAGAAACAGAGGCACAAACAGTGACATGCCCAAGATCATACAACTAATAAGTGCTGAAGGCAGGGTATCAACCAGCCAGTCTGACTCCAGAGGCCACACAAACTACACCCTCTACTGTGTGTAGATAGTTCTCATTTCAACAGCCCAGGATGATCACTCATAAGCCCTCCAAATGCATAGTGGGACCTTGGACAGCTGGGAGTGGGGAAAACTGGGCAAAGAGGGAGCCAACGGATGATCTCTCACCAGGTACATGGCAGTAGTGGCACACACACAACTTTGGCTACTAAAATAGTTTTGATACTTTAATTCTTTTGGTTTCAAGGAGACTCAAATACAGGCTGGGTGCAAGCACTGCTCAGCAAATAGGAGGCGGAGCCTGCTGCACCTCCTGCAAATAACCCGCAGGAGGATGTTGGAACATGGGGAGCAAAGCCAAGCCTGCTGACTCTGAAGCTCTTGCATTTTGGAGGCTTGATAATTCTGTGATCCAGGGAGATACTTCTGCTCTTTCTACAATTTCTATCTTTTAATGTTGGCAGCTCAAATAGGTTTTGGGATGCTGGAGTGAAGCTACCTATTAAAAAGTAATTAACAATGAGATCATCACGGACAACGCTGGGTCTTCACAAAAGAGCTCATGGAATTTTCAGTTGTAAAACTGCTATATATAAGTCTGAAGACTAAAATTAGGAACACTGGCTAGGAAATGAGGCACAGTGGTTAATGTCTGCCGTGGCCACAACTAGGTATCCACCTAGTGTTTTGAATCCTAATCTTTTCAGACCTTCTTTATTAAATACTTTCAGGACAGAAATACACAAATAGTCACATAGGTCAAATGACTGCATTTTATTTTTGAAGCACAGTAGGGGAGTAGTCTTAAATGTTTACAATTATGAGCATTTCATATATAGAAACATTTGTAAAAGTTCCATTTGTAGGTATTCCCTTCAATAAATAGAAAGGTATTCTCCACAGTCCTTAGGGTGTGTAGACACACAGGTATTAATGAAGGTGGGGTGGTTGCCCATTTTCTACACACAGACACATACATATGTAATATATACACCTTCATACATACATACACACACACAAAAAACACTTCACTTTTCTTGTGGTCTGAATTTTCAAGTAAAAAAATGGATAAAAATGTAGAACAAAGTGATAAGAGAGAAGCATACATAGAATTAATTTCATTGAGTACCTACTTTGTGTAAAAACTATGACAGTCCCTGGGGGCAAAGACAAATGATGCATGGGTCTAACCCTAAAGAGCTTCTGGTATGGATGGGGCAGAGATGGGAAATGGGAGGGAGCTGACCCTTGAACAACACAGAGGTTAGGGGTGATGCCCTGCACACTTGAAAATCCACAGAGAATTTTTGACTCTCCCAAAACTTAACTACTAATAGCCTACTGTTGACCTCAAGCCTTACCGATAATATAAATGATAAATTAACACGTTTTGTAAACTATATGTATTATATACTGTATTCTTACAATAAAGTAAGCTAAAGAAAAGAAAATTTTATTACAAAAAACACAAGAGAAAGTACTGTAGGTATTTATAAAAAAGTATCTATGTATAAGTGGACCCCCACGGTTCAAACCTGTGTTTTTCAAGGGTCAACTGTTAACATGTAGTAAGGGCATCATCATGTGTACCACATTTAAGCACAAATAAGCCATTTAATAGACATCTGTAAGGAATAGACATCTGTAAGGCAGGCATTCCTCATCTGACATGTTAACAGCAAAAGACATGTTGGAACTTTAAGAAGACTATCAAGGGATTCATGAGATGATTGAATACACACTTCAAAATAAAAGTAGCTGTCATTTGTTGAATGCCTAATTTATATTCACTTTCTCTAATTCTCCCAATCTTGTAAGCTTGTTTTACAGGCAAAAAAGTCTCAGTTTCTGACGGGTTCAGTGACTTTCACAATGTCACAGTGGGATAGTGACAGAGCTGGAATTCAAGCCTAGGTCTAGCCACAATTCCACACCATGAAAGCAGGAACAAACTTGTCCGGCTCTGGCTCTGCTGATCCTTCTTTCTGTAGCAGGGCCACTCTTTTCCCAGGCTGTCCTGAGTGAGGTTGGCTGCTTCCTCATTTCTGCACTCTGAGTTAGTGGTAGATTATCTCACTCTTGGCTGTTGAGATTGTGTTGGGTACCGTCACCTCTATCAATGACTTCAAGGTTTTGCTTCCTCCCAATATGCTCAGCAAAGTGCTGGCTTCCTGCTTTCCTTGTTAACCCCTGGTATGGCTCTTGTTGGCTTGGTTGACCCTACAGCCTTCTGTCTATTGTGAGCATTCAACATTCTCTGCGGATCAGTGGTATGGGGCATGCTGGGGCAAAGGGAAGGGATTTATTCCACTCCCTTTGGCAAGAAGAATTGCTTCTTTGTCAAGGTTAGAGTTGCAAACAGATGCCTCTTTGTACGGTGTCATGATATTTCCTGGGTAACACCATTAAATGTTTCCCAGGCAGCAGAAGCTCTGGGTCATTGCTGAATTATCATTTAACTTCCACCGGTATGTGAGCCTTCAACTGTTTTTATTCAACTGCACCACTGAACTCTGAACATGATAAAAGCAGGATTCTCATGAACTGAATCTTTCACAAAAGAAATCATGACCTGAATCTTTGACAAAACATGTATATTTTGTTCACACTGTGTACTTGAAGTCCAATATAATACATGTGTCAAACATAGAAGGTGTTTGATAAATGTTTATTGAATAAATGAAGTTGGAGAAGCAGATGGTGTGTGTGTGTGTGTGTTAGCAGATTGCTCTTTTCCCCCTGAATGGAGAAGCATAATTATCTAGGCTGAGTGCAAAGACTAAAAGATAATTTTGGTTATTCAGATTATAGGAGATGATAGATGTATAAGAAAAGTAATGAAGATGCAGGTTTGATCAGAAGACATTTTGGGGTGTAGGTAATATCATCATGACTAAATTCTACCTTCTTTCCGAGCAACTAATAATCACAAATAAAGTAGCTATTTTACTCTCCCTTCTCCTCTCCCTCTCTCTCTCACACAAACCTCTTTTCTGTTCTTCCAGAAGTATATATGTAAGTGCATATAAAGCTGATATGCAACTTTTTGGAGAAGCAACATGACAAGAGAAGGATTGGAACAATGAGTTTCCTAGCAAAAGTTCACTATATAAAATACTAAGAGTACTTTTCTCATTTACAATCTCAGCACAAGTTACCTTTCTGGAAAAATGTAGATCTAGAAAAGGCTTGGAGAGGTCAAATTTAACACCTGCTTTAAATAGGAATTCTGTTTCAAAACATGGGAAATGTAATGGAGAGCCACTTATTATATGGAAGGAAGAGATATTTTCTTGTTTCACTTAATTTTGGCGAAGAAAGTGGCTTAATGTATTTCCATTTAGATTTATTTTCAACGGGGCAACATCTTTCTTCTGACTTTCAGCTTTATTTAACCTCTGAAAATGGAAGAAAAAATAAAATATGATTAAGAACAGTAAGAGAGCCAAGAAACATGGAAACTACCAAATTGGCTTAAGGAGAAACAGAAAATCTGTATAGACCTACAACAAGAATCAATAATCAAAAACTTCCCAATAAAGAAAAGCCCAGGATCAGATGTCTTCACAGGTGAATACAAGAGGGATGTATAGATCAGTGTGGGGTCAAGGTGGGTGAGAATACTTCACATGGTAAATGGGATTTATACTGTATCTTAAGAAATGGGTAAGAATTGGCTGCAGATGGGATGGGTAGAGACATTACTTGGAAGTAAGGAACAGGTAAGATGGACATGGCAGGGAGACACTGAGAACTTTGTTAAGAGTAATAGCTCATGCTATCCAGGGAAAGGAATTAAAATTAGGTATGTAGTGTAGGACCTGACAAATGAAGTCCTTAAATGCTGATGTGAAGCGTTTGACATTATCCTACATGCAGATGGGATCTACTGGGGAATTTTGAGCATGGCTATGATATCACAAGAGCAGGATTTTAAAAGATAAAGATAATTGTATCCAGGATGAATTGAAAATATGGGTGAGAATACTTCCTATGGTAAATGGGATTTATACAGTATCTTAAGAAATGGGTAAGAATTGGCTACAGATGGGATGGGTAGAGACATTACTTGGTAAGGAACAGGTGAGATGGACATGGCAGGAAGTATAGATGAGACACTGAGAACTTTGTTAAGTGTAATAGTTTATGTAATAGATCATAAGAAGAAGATTCTGGGTAGGAAGTTTGGATGGTAATTCAGGCAAGATTATCATGGGGCTATAATTACCCTGAGATTGAAAGAAAGGATATATGGACGTGAAACTTAGTGGCAGTAACTACAAGGGATTTATTAGACTGAAAAGTTTTTAAGATGAATTGTAAGATGAGAAACGAGGAGTGATTGGGAAGAAGAAATAGATTTGGTACATGAACAATTGAACATTCGGCTTTCGAGATCCAGGAGTGGAGATTTCCTGTAGGGAAAAACACCCAGGACAGGAAGTAAAGGGGGATCCAGGTCAGGAAGATACAGATTTGAAAGTCATTGTTTGGCCACTTTTAGTACTCTCTCAAGGGGTTTCAACTTTTATAGAGACTCTGGATAAATAATTCAACTAGGTATTGCGTCATTATTTAATGGAGGGACTCTTCGCCTTTCCTTCTGCGCTTGTGTATTCCAACTAGAATAGTGAAGAAGAAAAGGCTTGCTATCAAGCGCAGAGGAGGGCAGCCACCGAGCACACCCCGCGAGGAAGCCGCTGCTGCTCCCAAAGGGCTCTCTTCCTGGGCTTCCCTTCTTTTCTGTTCATGCTCAGCTCAGGTTGGAAGACCTGGGAGAATTCCTGCGTGTAAGACAATGTTGGGTGGCGAAAGAAACGCAAGCCACGTAGGAAATATAAACTCAAATGTATATAATCTAGTTAGATTTGGGGAAAATCTGTAAGTGTGTTTGAGGTGCCTGCCCGACTCATCATGCGAGCGCGTGGGATGCCTTCTCTCTGAGATGTACATTCAATACTGCTGAGAACATTCGTGTTCAGTGGTAAGCTGGCTCATGTGGCAGGGTTTTGAGAAAAATCTATTCAAATAAAGACAGTTTTCCAGTATAGAAGGTGAGACGAGGACCCTAAGTGTCAAAAGCAAATGCAGTAAGACAAATGAACATTACAGTTAGCTTTGAAAGAGAATATTTCAGGAACACTTCTCAGGACCCAGTGGCCCACTGAAGGCCAGGCGTATGCATGAGTGCCTTCTCTACCCCCGTATCACGGGCCTGGCACCGTTCCTGGTGCACAAGAAGTTCTCAATTTTATTGAATATAAAAGAAAATTGAACAAACAGATGCATCAATGAAAACAATTGAGAGTGGAGAGTAGAAAAGAAGTACTTTTAAGTTTAAAAAACTATTTGCTAAAGGAAGAAAGAAATGATTTTTTTTTAAAAAAAGACCTAATCAAAGATGCCTATTGATTGAATCAAGAAGACCACAAAAATCAAACTTTTAGATAAGCTCTTATAAATGATGCAAAAAGATCGCACAAAAATCCATTGATAAAACCCACTGCCGGAAAAGTCACTGCCGGAAAAATATTACATTTAGCTAATGAATGGTCGCTGATCAGCCTAATGCTGTTCCTTTCTTCTTTGCCATTTTATGCCTTTTTCTTCTCACAGGCTGAGTGGGTCGTCACTCACCCTCGGTGAATGCACGCCTTCCGAACTGTGCTAGTTCAGGTTTGTTTGCTGAATGTGTTTTTACAAGACTTTCCACTGCTCAAGCTATGAGTCTAACTGAATCATGTGATGGCGGGTGAGGTTGAGGTGGGAAACAAAGCAAAAAACAGCAACCAGAAACTCACAAAAAGGCAATTTTTTGCTGTGTCGATGGTTATACTGAGGGGTTAGACAAGGACTGCCAGGTGGGCAGAGGCTAGAAGGAGGGAGAATGGGGAGGAGCTCGGTAATGGCAAAAGCTCCCTCCTGCTCCCTTCACCCTTAATTGCGAGGTGAGCTTGGCAGAAACCTCAGGTCTTCCCTGTGGGGACCAAAGGCTGTAACACACGTAGGTCTTCTATGCCTTTACCCAAGTTGTCTGGTCTACTTACAGCTGCTCTCAGATCTTTATTATACCTGTGGTGACTTTTTTGAAGTTGGAGTAGCCTCTCACAATTTATCTCTGGAAACTCAATTCACTCTTTGTACCTCACCATTTCTTTTCATCAAGCCTCAGGTGCCTTTCTGTAGGAGGAAGGGGTCAAAAACAATCTCTGTGCTTTTTTCCAACTTGAACCTTCCGTGGTTTCAGAAAAGGTGCAGAAAACTGTTCACTGAGAAGGGGGATTCAGGCAGATGTAATTTACCCACAAGTCACTTCTGCATTTTCATTCATAGTTTTTGAAGGCTTTTTCTTGATGATAAACTCACAGATATTTCACAACTGTGACAAGCCTCCAATTGGAAATTTTATTGGTAGT
Organism: Miniopterus natalensis; assembly: GCF_054644295.1. Classification (NCBI taxonomy): domain Eukaryota; kingdom Metazoa; phylum Chordata; class Mammalia; order Chiroptera; family Miniopteridae; genus Miniopterus; species Miniopterus natalensis. The sequence goes on from NC_142088.1 coordinate 44,216,682, forward strand.
GGCCAAAGGCAGAACAAGGGCAAACATTTCTAAAACCACTGAAGCATTATGAAACTTGCTGACCACTTAGATCTCAGGGTAATTGTGCCTTTCATTCCTGATAATGCCCACAGATTTCCCCTTCTGAGTTCATAACTTGATAGTTAAGTATTATATCTTATGTGAATCACCCTACTTCTCCAAAAAGCTGTTAGTGACATTTTAGAGATGAACACATGCAAAATATTGCTAAGGATTTTAAATATGTTTCATTATAGTAATTCCTTTCTCTCTCTCCCTCCTTCTTTTTAAATATTGGTAGAAAAGATCCAGAAGAGCTATACAGAATAAATCAGGGTGATGAATATATGGTGGTCAATTCTGCAGGCAGCCCAGCTTTTCCTAAATAGTGGTGGGTAGCTGAGTCCAATTCAAGTCTTTCCCATAAGCCTTGCCTCCTTCAATAGGAGTTTTGCTTAAATATAACAAGAGGAGTGGATTATGGTGGGAGATAAAGAAAGCTCTTGGCCTAGTACTCTCTATAGTATTGTACTCAGAATAAATGGAAAACATATTGGAAAATATTCTGAAAGTAAAGTTTCAAGTTTTCTCCAGTAAATATTCAGTTATAATTAAGCACTTCAGATAAACAGGACTCTGAGTCTGAATGGTGCTGAACTCAGATAAAAAAGTCAATATGGTACATTATGGAAAGAAGTCACCTGTTTGGAAGTGCAAAAGAAAATTTCTCAGGAATATATTACTCAGAATAAAAGCTGGTAAAAAGTTTTGAAGATCAATTTAATAGGTGATCTTGAAAGACATTTCTCTTCATTACTCTGTGTATGAGGTCTCATGGCTTTATTGGAGAATAATGAAGTCAAGCCAACAGTGGCCCAACTTTCAAGCCCCCTAGAAAACAGCCTCTTCCTTTCTTAAGCCAGATAATAAGGGCTTTTTTGGTTTGCTTTCTACTAGCAAGATCTTGTTTTCTCTCATTTGAAACATTGCATTTAAATTCATTCATACACATGCTTACTTCAGACCCAACTTTTAGACTTTTAACCACTCACTCCAAAATTGGCATTCCTAGGACTGGCCGAGTCTGCCAGCGTCAAAACAAAACATCAACACGATAAAACACTAATTACTGCTAACGATTCTAAACACCACCCTGAGAAGGTAACCCTGGATTTTAGTGGCCAATTTGTGCTCTTCTACTTTTACACTTTGATTTTAGGTTGTATTTTGCTCCTCTCCTCTCTTGTTCATGCACAGATAATTCCACCCATTTTACAGACATTGACAGTGTTTACACATGAAAGAGAGATGGAGGTAATGACAAGACAGTTCAAAACAACTGCTTCAGTCCTCTAGTTCTGTTTGCACAAAGAATTATAACAATAAATAACTCCTATGACAATACAGACCAGTCTGCACATGGCACCTGAGGTTCTCAGACCTATGTAAACCATATTACCAGTTATCCACACCTTATACATTTGTAAACAGATATAGTTCAATTCAGATGACCCTCATAAAAGGGAGAATGTGTTATATTTGGAAGTTAGGTATGAGTGGGGATCTCTCCCATTCAGCATGATGACTATGGGGGATGGAGTTATGGCATGTGTGTATAAGTCTTGAGGAATGTGGAATTATTGCCTTTTTCTTCTCGCTTTTTCTCATCAGTTTCCTGAGTCAGCATTCCAAATTCAGGTTTCAGTATGATCACCCCAGTTCTCCCCAGACAACTTTAATTCTGTGCCTCTTTTTTCCTTGCCTCTACCATTTATTTCACAGGAGAAGGGGGCATGAGATTGCACATCATGTGAGTGCACCTCCATGGCCAGCAAAGCCAATAGATGGGCAATGTTATAAACCATGGATGTCAGGGATTCTGATCCAACTCTAATCTGTATCATATAACACTTATAAGTGTGATTAGTTACAGCAGTGATAAAAAGAGACAATATACCAATAATATTTGAGTCATCAACAAAGAGTGAAGGACAGACTTTGAATTTCTCTTCTTAATGTAGAGATATCATTTTTCTCTAAATGTCAAAGACAGTTTAATGTACATTAGTTTTATATTTTCTTTGTAACTGCGAATTTTAAAAGTGGTATATGCACAAATCTTACTATATGAAGAATTATTCTCATATAACATAACCCAGTCCATGATTATAAGGTATATTTTTAAAATACTGTAAATTGCATCCCCAATCAACTCTATAATAAGTAGGCTCCTTACATTTGTACACATAATACAGCCTTAGATTTTCATGTGGAGAAATGATGCAGGATGAGCCCTATAAGAGCACACATTTTACACATGAATAGTACTCACTCATTTATGCATATTCATACCTACTTATGGCAGAGTCTTGAAAGAATGTCTCCGGAAAGACAAGTTTGAGAATCACTGAAAGAAGGTTTATCCTCTGATGGGTTGTATTTACACAACACTAATCCAACAAGGCAATCGGAAAATAAAATTTAATCAACTATTTGGTCTAATAAACATGGACAAAACAAGTGGCTTGTTGTCTGAATTTGTCACTCTTTACACCAGCTGACTTTATGGTACATGAATAAAAAATAAGATACAGCCTTAGATTCACTGGCTCTCAGGGCAAAATAAAATCTCTTGTTGGAGTCCCTGATGGTCAATCATCTTTGGTGATTATCATTCTTTTTTTTCCGTCCTAGAATTTCAGCAGCAAGTTATAAACCCAAAGTAGTTGGATACAGTGAGTGCTGTTGATTCTGTCTCTCCAAGTAACCAGTGACAATAAGCAGCTATTACACACCAGCAGGGATGTAGCAAATAGATGGTGCTCACAGTGATCAGTCAACCAAAAGAGATGTATTGAGTGATATTAAACTTTAAAAAAAAATTCTGCTGCTTTGTGGAGAATGGACCCTCTTGAGAAAAAGTCAAAATGGGAAGAATAGATGTATAAAGGGAATCAGAAGTTCAAGTTGGAGATGCCTAATAGATATGTTGAGAAGGCATTTATATATGCAAGTCTGGGGTTTAGGGAAAAAGTCCAGGATGGAAGTATGAATTTTATAGTCATAATAGCATAAATGGCATCTAATGCCACAGAATAGACATGAATACTATGGAGGGAGAGTAGACAAAAAAGAGAAGAAGGACCAGTATCAAGCTTTGGAGCCCTCCAGTATTTGCAGATCTCACAAGGAGGAGCCAGAAAAGAAAACCAAGGCCAGTCACATGACAGGGAAATCAGGAGAGTGTTATGTCAGAAGGGCAAACCAGGGCACAAAGTGTTTCAAGAAGGGAATGCCCACTTGTGTCAAATACTGGTGCAAAAATAACTAGTAATAGTAGTAGCGTATAATTTAATAAATAATAATAATAATAATAATAATAATAATAATAATAATAATGTGTTATACCCTTATCATCAGCCAAACATTATTTTAAAGGTTTACATGGATTATCACTACAGTCCTCACATGGATTATCCTATATAATCGCACATGATGAGTATTGATTCTGTCATGATTTTATAGAAGAGGAGACTGTGGAACACAACATGAATAATTTGCCCCTGGTCATGCAGTCTGACTACAAGATTTAAGAAGGTGGAGACAGTTGATGGCCTTACGCAGATCTGTTTCTGTAGAGCAGTGTGGAACCTGGGTGGACTGGTGCGGTTTGAAGAGCAAACAGGAGGTGATAAAGCAGAGATAGTGGATACAGACATGCACACCGTTACTATGCCTAGCTCTTAGGATATTCAATCATTGAGCGCTACTGTTAAAGTAAAATAAAATTTTATTGCAATTATTCTTCCAGATAGCTAGCTTTCCTGCTGAACTGCGAGCACTCTGATAGCACAATTGATATTTTTTAATATCTGTATTTCAGCCCTTTCCCCAATTTCTCTCATCAGTATTCAATTAATGTTAATTTGGGTTAGGCTAAGGAAGAGATTAATAGAAGAAATTCATTTTGGAATGGTTTTCTAGATAGGTAGAGTTTTAACATACAGAAAGGTCAAGTATAATCTCATCAAAGATGCTCTCAGGCCACTGCTCAATAGAGAAAATTTTACGAAATATTAAGTAAATAATCTGTCCAAAATGTTCACGAGTGGGATGACAGGTTTGTCTGTCTGGATCAGAGGTCCAAATCTCATACGCTTACAGAGAAGAGGCTGCAAGGGAAAGAAGTAAAACATAGCAGCAATAAGTTTTGGAGTAAGAAGCTTGAAGCAAATGGGAGAGAAGCCAGAAATTGGAAATTTTTATATGCAATCACCCCATTTTTTAATGCTGGTGTGAAACTCAATTTTTTGATAATACTGCTTAGTGTAAATAAAACACATCTGTGGGATGTCACTGGTCCAAGGGGCACTAATTTATGACTTCTGGTCTGCACAGTGTCAACCTAGCTAATAAACGGAATTGATTCTGGGGGGAAATCAATCAACCTTATAGTAAAATAAGTGAATAAAAAACTTTTTAACATAGCATATCAGAATATTAGATGGCAAGATAGCTGATGGTTTAAAAATAAAGCCATAGGAGAAAGCCAAGGCCTCCAATCAGAGTAGAAGAGAAAAGCACAGGTAAATGGTCATAATTTGTACCTAAAGCAGAACTGCCTGAAAAACTGTGATCCCAGGAAAACCCAATACATAGAAATGACTCTGAGGACCAGTGTATGATGTACAATGTATTTTTTTTTAAAGATTTTTTTTTATTGACTTTTGAGAGAGAGAGGAAGTGAGAGAGAGAGAGAAACATCGATGTGAGAGTGAAACATTGATGGACTGCCTCCTGCATGCCCCTTACCAGGGATGGAGTCCACAACCTGTGCATGAGACCTGACTAGGAATGAAACCAGCAACCTTTTGGTGCATGGAACGAGGTCCAACTGAGCCACACCAGCCAGGGCTACAATGTATTATGCCAATCTCTCAGTTGAGGTAACAGCCATAGGCAGCATTCATAGCAGTGGAAGGTGTGAGGTCAACTTTTTCTAAGGGAAAATATATCTTCTATAGTCAGGTAAATATTTTATAACTGCTTGGCACATCTCATAACATACTGTTTAGATCAAAAGAATATATCTACATAGGTGTTATTTGGAACACCATATTATATAAAACCACTGCCTGTTGCAATGCTGACAAATAATATTCTAATCCATCATTTATTCTTAAAATGACTTTTTTTTAGCATCTCAAATTACAGTGTCTCCCAGGTAACCTGGAAAGAAGTTTCCTTTCATCCACTTTCACACATCATCTCATTTCTCCAGATGGGGTCTTTGGGGTTTGACATCAAGGGAGTGTGGAACTGAAGTAGAATATGCAGAAACAAGCTAATTCTTCAATTATCTGGATATCAACTAAATAATTTCTTTTGATCAGAAATGCTTCAAAGTACTTTGTTGTCTGGAGCCACAGAATGATATATCATTTACACACATAGACCAAAGAATGGTTATGTAAACTTTTAAAAATGTATTAGAGCTGTAAGTTTACTTTATTTCGTGAGAAGCTGATTAACCATAATATTCTCTATCTATCCCTCTGTCTGTCTAAGTCTACAGTAACTAAATTGAACCAACAACAGCACATGAACAAATAAACACGGAATTTCGATTTACTCACTAATTTATCATAAATGAACAATGTGAAGAAGTTACCCAAAAGAATGGGCTTTCTCTCTTTAATATGTTTTTGTTTTGACAGAATAATCTTTACAGGGTTGTTAGTTGATATCTAAGAGTAAATAAAATCAATAAGCCTCAAAGTTCATGCAAACTGATTATTGAATGTAGATTAATTCTCAAATCATAGATAAACTAGGTATTAGATACCCAGTACAGTACTGTGAAGTCAAATTTGTAACATGACATTTCTTAGGTCTAATATTATATGCAATGACCCCATCAAAGTTTGCAATATGTAAATTTCTATCTTTCTTTCTCTAAGAAATCATGTATGTCCTGGAAGGAGAGAGTACATACAGGCTTCCATTGGGTTGCTGTGAATATTTCTTGCCTCTAATCATTAAGCATATGAAAAATTATGTCTTAATTAGAACTTTAAACTTGTGAGAATATTAGCTAAGCATAGCTTCTTGCTCTCACCATAGGCAGGCCTATGGAATTGAAAATCTTTCCATGGCCCAGCCCTGGTAGTTCAGTTCGTCAGAGTGTTGTCCCAATACGCCAAGGTTGCAGGTTCAATCTCGGTCAGGGCACATATAAGAAGCAACCAATGAATGCATAAATAAGTGGAACAACAAGTCAATGTTTGTTTTCTCTCTCTTTCTCTCCCTAAAATAAACAAACAAATTTTTAATGTTATCATAAAATGTTAGAACAGAATTATAAATCAGGAAATCAAGGGTTAGAAAAGTAACTTGTCCAAGTTTCTATAGCTAACCAATGGCAGGGTTGTAGCTAGAATCCTAGACTGGTGTTCCTTTTACTGTATTAACTGTCATTTTTTATAATGAAAAGCATGAGAGTGAAGACTTGAAAACTATAAATAAGATTCTAAATTAAAATTTTTATTTGCTATGGACATTGGCACAAATGCTCTTTTTAATGAAGGCACAAATATACACAATCAATTCATTAAACTTAATCGATTGTGTTAATTTCAAAAATGATAATCTGAAAAGCAGAAGTAGAGAATCTTACATGACTGTCACCTTGGGAGATGGCAAGTTAATTCTACCATGAGCCCTAACCACCAACCACATCGTGCTTCTGAGCCACTCAAGGATGTGCTGCCACTTCTCTTTCCCCCTCTCTCTGACTTAGGAGGCTTCAAACACAAATCTCATTGCACTGTACAGCGAAACATAAAACAAGACAGCTGCTGACTATGAAAAGCCAAAGGGCATGGCAACTTGCTTTAAACAAGATCATTTACAAATCAATTTGCTATAAGTTCATAAAACGTCATTTCATTAAACTGTGTTTTCATTTATGAAATATGACTGTCATGCCAACGCTGCTATTTTATCAGTGATGATGTAAAAAAATGTCTCATTATAATTCAATAACACAAAACACATTTTATTTTACATTTCGTGGAAATATTTTTGAAATTATTGATCGCAATTGATTAAATAAGTTCCTACAGGTTGTTCTATCCATGGACCCACTTCAACAGCACATCTGTAGGTCCAGAATTTACAGATATACCATTTAGTGTTTTTATTTTGTGTCCAAAGAAGTATTATGTAGCAATCTGTAAATAACAAATACTTGTCACAGGTTGATAAAGAAAGCAGTTTGCCTGATTCTGACTTCCTGCCATGGTCACCGTTGCCACTCACTGATTTATCCTCTTACTTTCATTATTGGCCCAGTGACTGTGGGCAGAGATTTTAGAGAGAGAGGTAAAGAGTAGGCATGCAAACCAAGAATGAACCAAAGGTGAAGGCGTGTCTGACTGCTCTGGGCATCAGCCTGGTGTTGGTGGTGCCTGGGGCCATCAGGATATTGTTGATAGAAGAATCCCCATAATGTTTTAGTCTCCTAAAGAGCAGCAGAGTAATTTCAGGCCCTGCTATGCCACTCAAACACCCAATGCCTCACAGACCAGAAGTGGGAGCAACAGAAATCCATCTTGATTCAATATGTGAGTGTGTGTCTGATTACGTTCTCCATATACATTGCTGCAGAAACAGGGAATTGTCAAAATACCAAACAAACGAACATCTGGATACTAACCCATCAGAGTGGGTGGGAACTGCCACAGAGCCTTACTGCTGAGCATCCACCTTGCCACAGAGAATGTATTCAGCTCGGTATGGAGAGGGTCCTCCCTGTTTTCTAGATGGGACTGGACTAAGCAAACCTCTTCATTTCCCTGCTCCCAGAAGATGTGTGCTCCTGCCCGGCCATGCTCACAGCAGCTAGGACAAGAACCTGTGATGGAAAGTTAATATTGACTTGAGAGTCTTAACTTCAGCTGCTGACCAAGCTGCTCTTAGCCTACCCATTACTACACAGTTCAGTTCAATTTCTTTTTTAATCTCTTCAGAAAAGGAGAGGTGAGATGGAGAGTGAGGGTGGAAAAAGCTTAAGAACACTAGTAGCTATCCACACTTGAAACAAACTGCTATTCAACACAGATGGCCAGGAAACCACAGATAGCCCAAGAGAAATTTTATTTAGTTTTATTTTTTTAAATATTTTTGCTCCTTCATTTATGTTTCAATAGAAAAGGTCCTGGCCTTTTTGGTGGACCCCCCTCTATTGATCATCTCTTTTCTCCTCCGTCCTTGCCTTTTGATCCCTTCCTGTCAGCACGTGAGCATCTCACAGGCTCGCTTATCTTAATAAACAAGGGAAGCCGACCTCCCTTCACCCCGCACACCCCACCAGCTAGTCTCTTCTTCCGTTCCACTTTCCTGCCAATCTCTTGAAGAAGTTCTCTATGCTGTTTCCATCTCTCTCTCACTTTTCAGTCCAGCACATTCTAACTAAAATCAATAATCCATGACTATCAAGTCATTAACCCCCATGGTCAGTTTCTGTCCTTGTCAGTAGCACCAGGTAATGCTGATTACTCCCTCTTTATTTTTTTATTATTATTATTATGTTTTAAATATATCTTTATTGATCTCAGAGAGAGGAAGGGAGAGGGAGAGAGAGAGATAGAAACATCAGTGATGAGACAATCATTGATCGGCTGCCTCCTGCACGCCCCTGACTGGGGATAGAGCCCGCAACCCGGGCATGTGCCCTGACTGGGAATTGAACCCTGATCACCTGGATCCTAGGTCACCGCTCAACCGCTGAGCCACGCCCGGTCGGGCTGATTAATCCCTCTTTAAATGCTTATATGTCAGCCACCATACTCAACTGCTGATGGCACATCACACCATTCTGACTTTTCTCCCATCTCTCTAATACTTTCAGTCTCCTTTGATGGCCTTTACTTTACCACCTGCTCTATAAAGATTGGAGGACTCCACAGCTCAGCCCTCTGCCCTCCTCTATTGCTACCTAGGTGACATCATTAAATCACAGGACTTTCCTTCTTTATACCCTCTTCTATCTCCTCCACCCCTCTTTCCCCACAAGAGAAGTTTTAGAAGCTACATTTTAACAGAGAAAACAATCATTCAAACAATGTTAAACATTTTTATAGCAAATTGTGGAAAATAAAGAACAAGTGTCTGGATAGTTATTCTCTTCAGATACATAATATGTGTTATAGTACCAACAGATTCTCTTCTTCAGGTGTTTTGTGTCCTGATTAAACTCACTTTCTTTATGGTCAAGTCAGTTATCTCCAGCTGGTACTATGCACAAAAAGCACTGGTTTCAGAATATGGTTCCCTGACATACTCAAGGGAAGAGTCTAGTTCAAAGAAACACTAATAATTTTGACTAAACAGCTAATAATACTTAAAATTTTGCCTGTGACTTTAATAAAAATAAAGTTAATCAACATATAAATACGGTAAATATTCAATATTAAAAAATAAATTAAAAAGTGAAATCTCCTTTTCTGAATTCTAGTTCTCTTCTGAAAAACATATCATGACTTAAAATTTCTTGTTCATTCTTCCAGAATAAAGAAGAAAGAAATGGAAAGAAGCAAAAAAAGAAGGAAGGAGAGAGAGATGTATAATGGGGTTATTCTGTGTAATAATCTTGAGCATTTGGCTTCATTAGCTCTATAGTATGCTTTGAACCCTTTCTTTAGATAATTTTTTAAAAGTTTTTATTATAAGAATTTTTAAATATACAAAAAAGAATAAATTTTGGTACAATAAACCACATATATCCCTAGTCTGATTAAGATTGTTAACATTTTGCACAATTTTCTTCTTCTCTTTCAATTACCTTTCTTATTGTTGTTGTTTTGCTGGATCATTTCAAAGTAAACTCAGATATTATGATACTTCATTCCTGAATACTTACAGAGTAAGAACATTACCCTGCACAGCCATTTTTGTACTTAACAAAATCGACATAATTCTCAAACACAATATCCAGTAACTACTAAAGTGTCTCCAATTATTTTTCAAATGTCATGAATAGATTTTTTTTTTTTAGGAAACTTGTATTTAAATAAGAATTACACCTTCAATTTGGATGTAGTCTTTAAAATTTCTTAAAATCTAGAACAATGCTCCCCTCCATACTTTTTCAAAAAAACCACAATAGCCCCCCTTTATCCACAGGGGGTGTGTTCCAACATCCCCAGAGGATGCCTGAAACCACAAGTAGTACCAAACCCTAGTTACTATGTTTTTTTCCTATACATGCATACCTATGATAAAGTTGAACTTATAAATTAGGCACAGTAGATTAACCTTAATACCTAATAATAAAATAGAACCATTATAACAATACACTGTAATAAAAGTCACGTGCATATGGTCTTTCTCTCAAAATACCTTATTGTACGGCACCTGCCCTGCTTTCGATGATGGGACAGGATAAAATGCCTGGTGAGGAGGTGGGGGGGTGAACGATGTAGGTCCTGGGACGCAGCGTTAGGCTACAGGTGACTTTCAGATGATACGCCAGAAGGAGCTCAAAACTCGCATGAATTTCCTTTTCCTTGCTCACAATTTCATGGGTAGGTCTGTTCTTACTGTGGATTTTAGCAACTTCAGCCTATGACTTTTTCTCTTTCCTATTAAGTCGAGAACTTTCCTTCACCTTGTCAGTCAAAGGAAGCACCTCACGGCTTCTCTTTGGCTCATCTGAACTGCCAGCACCACTACTCTTGTGCTTTGGGCCAGTATCAAGTAAAATAAAGTTTACTCGGACACAAGCTGCAACAGTTGGCCTGAGAAGCGAGACGGCTGCTCAGTGACCCGCAGGCGGGTGTACACGGTGTACACAGCGCCGACTCGCGGCCCAAAGGGCTCCCGCGACGTCAGCACGCTGCTTAGAAAGGCATGCCATCGGAAACTCATGAATTGCTTACTTCCTGAATTTTCCACTTAATACTTTTGGATCATGGTTGATTGTGGGTAACTGAAGCCACAGAAAGCGAAACCATTGAGAAGGAGAAAGCACCGTACCCCGACTTCACGAAGAGATGAAATTTGTTGCCACAGAGCACTGTTTAACTTGTTCCTCTAGGCACGCATCTTCTTTATTTTTTTAAAATATGTCTGTATTGATTTCAGAGAGAGGAAGGGAGAGGGAGAGAGAGACAGAAACATCAACGATGAGAGAGGCATTGATCAGCTGCCTCCTGCAAGCCCCCTGCAGGGGATCGAGCCCGCAACCCGGGCCTGTGCCCTGACCGGGAATCGAACCTCTACCGCCTGGATCCTAGGCCGAGGCTCAACCGCTGAGCCACGCCCGGCCGGGCAACGCCTCTTCTTTATAACTAACCAAGAAGCCTACATTTCATGAAATGCTGTAAGCGAATTTTATGTATATAATCTCATTTAATCCTCACAACCCTCCGACATTAATAATTCTAGTCCATCTATTTTACTGATAAGAAGATGGAGGTTAGAGAAGTTAGCTTAGTTCTCTAAGGCCACAAACTGTCTGTCTTTGTCCTTTTCTTCATGAGTCTCACATAGTTTGCCTAGTACGGTAACATTTAGAGTTGAAAAAGGCTTAATTTTCCATAGAAGAAAAAGAGGCCCTGAGAGACCCGTTGTGTGATATGCTTAGTCATGTAATTATTTAGTGCCTAATTGTCTAATGTAAAAAAGCACTTAATGAGCTTGTGTCACTGGGGAAGGTCGGCTGGCTTCTCACAGGGTGGCATTACATTTGTAAATCTGCCAAGGTACAAAGAGCAGTGTTTACAAAGTGTGGTGTGCAAGGTAATTTTAGGTCCATGCACAAACAAATTTTATTTTCATAGTTATTTATTTTAGTGCATCTTAGGGAAATAATATAACAAGTATGCTATCCCCAGAAGTAATTCTTTAGCCCAAGGCTCAGTTAAAACAAAGGTGAGTTACTTTAAAGTCAATTTAAAGAAATATGTTTTTTTCCAGGTTATGCTAAGTGAAATAGGCCAGGCAGAGAAAGACAAACACATGATCTCACCTATATGTGGAATCCAAAGAACTTAGTAAACTGATGAACAGAATAGATTCAATGACATGGAAGCATGGATCAGACTGACGAATGTCAGAGGGAGGGAGGAGGGCGGGTGGGTGGAGGGGGAGAGATTAACCAAAGAATTTATATGCATATATGCACAGCCCAAGGACACGGACAATGGTGGGGAGAGGGACTGGGGCGGGGGGTGGGATGGGGTGGAATGGGTCATTGGGGAGATAAAGGGACATTTGTAATATTTTTTTAAAAAAGTTCTTCCTTATTCCAATGTTCAAATATATTTTTAATATTGTTTTCTTATACTTAAAAAAAAAAAAAGAAATATGTTGACAAAATAATGAGACAGCTTGTTAGGGGGAAAAAATCATGATGATTGAAGAGAAATGACTCCATAGAGGAACTATGTCTTTCAGGGTGAGCTCATAATATCCTAATTCATGTATGAAACCAGTATTCATTTATTAATTCCTGATGAGAAATAAAACAGTGTGTGCACTGGAACACTCATCTATGTGATCTATGTGACAAGTAAATTACCTGCTGTATGCAGACCTCAAAATTAAAACAAGAAAAGCTATTTAAATGATTCTTAGGTTTAATAACTTCAAGCCAAACATGCCCAGTATATCCATCTTCAGAACATTGCTGGGCTTGCCAACGGGACCTTCACACTGAAGTTCCACCGTCCAAATTTTCCTATCTCTTAGACATTACAATATCAACAATTCTCTTTTCTCATTGATTAGATATGCTCACATTCAATATGGTTACTAGAAAGTCATATTTGGGAGGGTTGTCTGTAATTTTAGGGAATCATAATATATTTCTGCTCTGATCTGTTGTATATATAATGTAATTCAGAGAGGTTATTTTTACTTCTTTTATGTCTAATTTATGGCAGTCTCCAAACACTAACAATTGTTACTACTAATCTTAATGTAGATTATTGGCTTCTTGTGTCCTTGCCCTGTGCATTTTCTTCTATACTTCTTAGAACTATCCAATTAATTTTCTCAAAACAAATAAAACTTCCCACACTAAGAGATCTGAAACCTATAAAACCCCTGATATGACAGATTACCACCTTAATCTTTTGAACACATTTATAATAAGCAAAATATATCAAAAGTGAAATAAAGGCCCTTACTGCTTACAGTTAATACAATAAAGAGGAAAGCATGGTAACCTGATACCAAAATCCCACAAAGTTTAAATAATTTGTCCCCAGCTATTCTTCCTTCCTCCACATTTTTGTTGTATTTACTTAGTTCAGTGATATTAGAGATCCTAGAGGATTTTGAGTGAATTCTTACAACTATTTATACTAATTCAGTGGATATAAAAATGAGGATTTTTAGATCCACTAGCCGGTTTGTCTTTTATTTTATTCTAGATAAACCCTGCTGGTAACTGAGGATCCACTTAAAACCTGGAGGCCAGGCATGTCCATCTTCAAAGTTTACATCATGAAAGATAGGCCACACATTCACCTGTGTTTAGGATACATGTTAAAGATACAATCTGAGTTTCTGATTGAATGGTACAGCAAGCCAAATTTCCAAGTAAGGAGAATGATTGTAAAAGCAACTATCTCAGCTCTGTTCCTCACAGACTTGAATAGAGTTAATGTGGAATCAACATGTATACTGATGTACAAAGGGCTACCTCCACTAAAAGAGCTTTAGTTTGTTATCTCTAATTCACAAGAGGATACCATGTTAGAAAAAGCATTTAGGGTCAAAAAGACAATGCTTACTGTTAAGAGAATGAAAAGACAAGCCACAGCCTGGGAGAAAATCATTGGAAATCACATGCATGATATAGAATTGCTCACCAGAATATGTAAAGAACTCTCAAATCTCCAAAAGAAAACAACCACTCCAAGTTTTAAAAAGTGGGTAAAATAAACAGAAACTTCACAAAGGATAGATGCAGATGGAAACAAAAGCACATGAAAGGTTATTCAAAATTATCAGTCACCAGAGGAATATGAGTTCAAAATCACAAAATATCACCACACATCTGTTAGATTGTCTCAAAATAAAAATGCTGACAATACCAAATGCTGTCAAGGATGCAGAGCAACTAGAAATTTCACGTATTGCTATGGTAGGAATACAAAGTGGTACAGCTACAACAGAAAATGGTTTGGTAGTTTATTTAAAAAGTGAAGCATACACTTACCATATGGCCCAGGTATTTATTCAAGAGAAACGAAGATATACACCCACACAAAACCTGTACACAGGTGTTTACAGTAGCCTCATCCATAATTGCCAAAAAACTGGAAATAATTCAAATGTTTTTAACTGGTAAAGGGATAAACAAATAGTTGTACATTCATACATGTTATACTACTCAGCAGTAAACAGGATAAACTGCTGATACATGAAGCAACATGGATAACTCTCGAGTGCATTATGTTAGAAGGAAGAAGCCCAACTCAAAAGGCTACACACTGTATGATTCCAGTTATATGGTCATTCTAAAAAAGGCAAAACCATAGGGACATAAATCAAATAGTAGTTATTTGTTTGGAAGGGACAAAGGAAGGGGGAGGAGGAGATGAAAGATAAATGAAGGTGAGGGAATTTTCAGGGGATGATGGAAATATATTTATATTGATTGTGGTGATGACTACATAACTATTTAGGTTTGTCCAAACTTACAGAACTATGCATTTAAAAAGGGCAAACAGTATACACGTAAATTATACCTAAAAAATCTGACAATCATACATACAAGTACACACACACACACACTCACACTCACACACACCACAGACAGATACACTTGCATTTTTGAGGTCTGAGCCTCATTGACCCCAAACCATAACTAGCCCAACAATGTCTACATCACTTTTGTTTTGCCTGAGATTGCATTGTTTTCAGATCAGTGAGAGAGATGCTGTTTAATGTTAGAAAAGAGACTAAGAGTATATTGCTAATTTTTTAAGGTTCTTTTTCTGACTAAATGGGTGAAAATGGATGGTGTACCACTAATTAAACAAGTATTTATTGAGGACCTACTACATGCCAGGCTCTGTTTTAATGCTAGTTGGCAGAATGAACACAGCTGACAAAAAACTCTGCTCCTG
The DNA here is from genome assembly GCF_054644295.1 of Miniopterus natalensis. NCBI lineage: Eukaryota > Metazoa > Chordata > Mammalia > Chiroptera > Miniopteridae > Miniopterus > Miniopterus natalensis. Next base: position 44,231,825 of record NC_142088.1, read on the forward strand.
TGGGCAGATCTTTTAGAGAATACAAAAATAAACAATGACCTAGGTAATACATATCTTACATCAGATGGTCTTAAGTGCAATGGAGGAAGCAGAAAAAGCAGAGACGAGAGAGGTAAGAACAGCCAGTGGTGTGGAGGTGGGTGGGCACTATAGAGCTCTATCATGAAGCCATCAAAAGCACATGTGCCCTGCACTATGCTGGGCACTGGAGACAAAGTCCTTGCCCTGCTGGAGCATTCATTTAGTGGAGGGGAGATATTAATTAAATAACTGTATAAATGTGAAACCACACACTGTAATAATTGCTTTGTGTTTTGAAGAAAATTGCATGAGGAAAGGGTACTGTGATCAAGTAAGTCTGTGGACCTTGTACATACACTTTTCTACTCCCCCTTATTAACACATGAAGAGACCCTAGAATCTCTATAGTCACTATAAATACATTAAATTAAATATTTACCAAATGTATTATTTGGCTGTGGAATAATTTATTACCATCTCATAGAATACTACATGTAAGAGACACATGAATAAACATACTATAGTTTTTTCCAATTATTCTAATTTTCTTCACTAAATTGATATCACAGAAAGATAGAAGATAAACCAAAAACACTAAGAAAGACAAAATGCAGCTTTGTTAAATATTTCTCTCTTTTTTTTGTTTTTGTTTTTTAATAAGATGAATCAGGAAGCAAAAGGAACTGAGTGCTTTCTCCAGATCTATTTCCAACGAAAACTCCCTGTTCAGCAATACTTTCAGCTTCAAAATACAATATCCAGATATCAAACTTCTTGACATAAAGCCATAAAGAAATCTTAACTGAATAGGTTTGTTGTTATGGTATATTGCAAGACGGAACAAATTAGTTAATATATTGATATTGTTGAATGCAAAGGTTCTTACTTGGGGAGAAAGATGCAAACACTTAGTGGGGGAAAGCAGAGAAGATCTGTGTGGGCTTGGATTAGAATCTGAGCTATTTTTATGAATTTATAAGTTTAAAAAATTCTTGATATGGTGAAGAGCCACTGTCACTTTTAAAAAATAAGAAAAAAATATGGTATTTATGAAAGTATTTTTTACTACTCGTGACCAACTTTGTTTGTTTTCAAATCACCTTCACTCTTTCTTTTCTGAACCCTATTGCTATCATTTCAGTTGAGCTGAAAATTGTTCCCTGCAAAGTGAAATTGTTTTGGAATTTTCAGCAACCACTGCCATGGCTAAGATTTTGCAATTCCTGAAGTGAAAGAAAAATATATATAAAGGAACCTGCACGTTGATCTTTCTGTCATCTGAGTGGTTTCTAATTTATATGACCTGGCTTCACCAGAAAGCAAACATTGCAAATATCTCTATACTCATTGATTCCTACAGCCTCTCCTTAATTTGTCCCACCCGGAGATAATTTTGAAGTCAATTGGCAGTCTTTATATAAGACGAAGAAATAAAATGGGAGAAAGAAACAATGCCAGTTTCCAAAGATTAAAAAGAAAAAAAATTAATTACAAGCAAGATGCAGAGAAACTATAGTTCAGAATGAATCATGCCATGCAGTTAATTGCTCTCCTTTGACATGGAAAACAGATGAGTGTAGTGAATTTTTCCTTCTGAATGTGAAAATACAAATCAGTGTGCATGTCAGTTTGATTTAATGTTTAATATCCAATTTCTTCCTGATATTTAGCCTTTTTATATTTTTATTTTACTGGTCAAATTCTCATATTACATGAGCACAGGCATCTCTTTGTACTGTTCCATTAAATAATGATATAGGGTTAAGACAAATGTTTTTGCCCATTATATAATATTTAAAAGCACTTCAAATGAAGGAATAACAAACCTATTATAAAAGGATTATGCTGGTGAAGGTCAGGATGGCTGTGGCCCGGTTGGCCCTGCCTCAAAGGTTAGCCATCCATTTTTATTTCTGTGGCATTTTGTGGCCTTTGGAGTTGCAGACCGGTCTATACTTTTTAAAGAGGGGTACACAACTAGAATTTTAAATTGTTTAAAAGAAAAAGATGGAAGGTTTCATACTTTTCTACTTTACTTATACTTCTGTCTGCAGAACTCCAATTTTTTTCTGAAGTTCAAGGCAACTCCATGACAAGTTATTTGTAGAAAATAAAATAAAATCTATACTCCTCATGATGCATGTCTGAGATTTATTCTCCAATTAGGCCTGGCCCTCTGTTCCTTGTGGAATGAAATTTAGCCCAAGGGAATGGTAAATACTTTAAGCTGATAGAAAATCACTAGCTGGTTGATCAGTTGGGCTTGACCAATCTTTAGACGGCTATTCAGTAATTTTTTAATGAAATAGGTAATTATAGCTTATTTCCTAGTAATAAATTCTAGATGTTCCTCATGAACATTCTTCATATGGTTTGATGGAAATAACAAACTAAAGGAAACAAGACTTTTCAAGAACAAATAAACTAAAAGAAATAGAAAAATACCTCCAAACCCCTAACTAAAAGAGAAAAATTCCTTCCAACCCCTTTTCCAAATGTCAAACCAAAGAGCTAATCCCACATATCTAAAGCCATGCTTGACAAGAGATTGAAAGGTGGTATAATAACTACTTGGAGAGAGTGAATGTAAATTAAAATTTTAGGGTTAGGCAGACCTGGAGCCAAATTCCGGCTCTTATTTAATAGCTGTTTGACCTTGGGCCAGGTACTTAAACTCAATTTTCTCACGAGTAAAATGAAGACCATATCTATATCATAAGGCTGTTTTGAACATTAAATGAGATAATATGTAAAATGTTCAGCATGCACTGGTACATAAGGAAATGTTTTGGTTTTCATATGAATTATAATTACTGTGTGTGCTTCGTTGAGGCCTCCTTACCAGTTCTGTACTGTGCTGTCCTAAGTTTCTTGGGAAAACTGAGGAAGCATATTTAAGAAAGTTAAAGGTCCAGTTCTTGTTTTTGAAGAATTCCAACATAAATGGCAGTGGGAAGGTAGCAATGGTCAGGGATCAAACATTGGAATTTCATTACTAAGTCTTTCTAGAAGACCAAGGAAAAAGAATGTAGTGGTGATGAGCATACAGCTGTTCTCAACCTACCAGTCAGCCATCCAATTAAAGCAGGCCCCTCCTGTTATCTCTCATAATATCCTTTTTGTGCTTTTTAATAGCTTTAGTATAATTAGTAGTGCAGTTTTTATTTGTTTAATGGCTCTTACACTTACTGGGCTGAAAGCTCCACGAAGATAGCCAACTTTATTACTGGTATATGCCTATCCCTAACACTGTGTCTGGCTATTGCAGTCCCTCAATAAATACTGGCTGACCAACTGACTGACTGGATGAATTAATGGTGCTTTAACGTATTAATTACTTTCACTACACAAAAATCTGGCAATTGAAACTAGCAGCTGGGCAAATCTCACCTTTATAAGACTTAAACCATTCATCCATCCTACACACAGCTCAGAAGTTTGGGCTGTTTACATTTATCTGCAACATACAACAGTGTGACACAAATACTGTTGGCAGAAGGATGTCACCACACAGGCACCTGCTTTGCACTGCACTTCTGTTAAAACCAGTAAAGATCAGCACTGCCGAGATCTAAGGAATGAAGAGTACAAAACAGAACATGATGTAAAATTACCGGAGACCAAATGGCTATTTATAGGAATACACACATATTTGCCTGCCTTGCAAAAAGTTTTTGAGCTTCCTGTGCAAACTTAATCATTTAACAAATATTTACTGGGCACCATCCATCATAGTCACTGAACTAGGCATTGATGATAGAATACAATACAAATAATTCTCTAACATCATGTTGCTATATAACAACAAACAATATTATTTCTACATATTGGGATCTCCACATATAAACACACCAGGTAAAACTGCCGCAACTATCTGGGAGATTCCACTTTATTGCATAGATGGAACCAGTTAATGTTATCTTCAAATGTGTTTCTTCATCTTCCAAACTGTATTTTCTTAACCTCCAAACTGTATTTTCTTAATATAATTCCAGGAGGAAAGAGGCAGAGTGAAATTTACATGTGGGTTTACGTACTTAAAATATTTCCAAAAAGCCACTGTGATCAGGCATTCCGCTGGATGTTAGGTGGCTGAGATAGATTTGGTCCCTGCCTCCTGCAGCCTAGTATCTAGCCTGAGGGTAGGGGCTCTTATTAGGCAGGTGATTATGTACAAATATATAACTGCAAGTTGTGTGGTAAGTGCTAGAGAGCAAAGTAAAAATGCAAGAGGACATTCAATGGTGGGAGGGAGCAGAGGAAGGGACAGGTAATTCGGAGTTGGAGTGGTACTTCTGAGAATCATCAAAATCCAGGTCTGCTTTAAAGCCCTGGGAGAGGGTAGGTCCATGGGAAATATGTGCGGGACAGAGTGGCACCAAGACAAAAAATCCTCACATGCACCCAAAGGAAGCTGGTGCTTGTCGCCAGACATTTAGCAACTGGATTGCAGTACTCCAAAATACCATCTTGCTCTAAAACTCTGAAAACCTACAGCACGTGGAGCGGAAGAAAAAAATCAGCCTGTTCCCCTTTAAGATGACTTTTCATTAATCCCAGTCACATTTCTATAGGAATATCCTTGGTAAACAGCAATAATGAAGATGGTTGAACCTTTGCAAGGAGCCAGATTTCGAGCCAGCACTTCAACTGCATTACCTCATGTGGTCATGCTACTTTGGTGTGATATTTTGAGATAGTATTAGGTGCTGTCCATAGTGAATCATTTTATCATTTGGATGAAGACTGAGGTTTAGAGGAGTGAAGTAATTTACGCCTCAGGTCATGTAGCCAGTAAAAGGTAGAGCTGGAATAGGAACCAAACTCCTGGTGATGTCACAACCCAAAATGCTCGGTAACTGCAATAAATCATTAATCAACTGCCATATTCTTACTGCAGTGTGTGTGTCTGCGTGCACACACACACAGATAAGCTGAATTAAAGCTTTCAATGTGCCATCAAATGTTATGAAATTGGGGTTTTAATAAAAGGCATTACAAAGGAATGACACTTTTAGTTACAGCTCACTATCTCTAAGGTAAAGGATTGAAGCAAAATTGCAATGTTGAGAATCCACAAAAAGTCTTTTCAGATAAAAAGAGAGAAACACACAAAGTGAAAGCGCTCATCTTCCTTCCCGTTATTTTTCCTGCTTCTAATACGGTTGTGTGGAGAACGTGATGGTTACAGCTGAGGCTACCCACCTTATTACCATGAGGCTTTAAATTTAAAATGGAAAAGCCAACACGCTGAGAGTGGGAAATAAAAAAATATATTCCTGGTGTTATGGATTGAATGTCTGTGTCCCCACAAGATTCATGTAAGACATCGAACTCCCTCAGTATAACTGTATTAGGAGGTGATTTGGTTATGAGGGTGGAATCTTCACGAATAAAATTACTGCCTTTATAAAGGAACCTCAGAGAGCAATCTTGTCCCTTCTGACATGTAAGGACATAGCAAGAAGACAGCCATCTACGAAGCAGGAAGCCAGCTCTCACCAGACATTTAATTTCCCAGGGCTTTGATCTTGTACTTCCCAGTCTCCAGCACTATGAGAAATAAATTTCTGTTGCTTATAAGCCACTCAGTCTATATAACTCAAACTTATTTTAAAGATGTATATATACACACACGCACATATACATAGGCAATCAATAGTTTTCTTAGGGCAATAATTATTGGGTCAAAGTATGCAATTGAGAGCTTTTTTATATAGTTTGCAAAGTTGCCCTGTAGAAATATCATCTATCAACACACTCTAAGAGTTCCTGTTTCCTGAGTTACTGGGATATGGTTCAACTCTATGGTTCAAGCAGGACTACTACGGTTCATTGGACACTAAAACTATGAACAATTACCTTTTACATTAAAAAGACCATGGATTTAACTTATAAAAATCCAAATGCAGGATAGTAATTTTTGTTTCCTTTTTAAACCAAACTGAATTTTTTGAAAGACTATGGCAGGTATTTAAAAAGAAAGAAAGGTTGTTTCATATCATACTGTAAGTAGTTGTCATATTCTGGAAAATTGATTAGTTTTAGAGTTGAGATAACATGTCTCCTTGGTTAGGGGAGAAGAAAACCCTTCACCACTGTGAAATGATGCACTGGTTTAAGGTCTATCTCTACATCATGTTTCCTTTGAGAATTACATTTGGTAGTTACAATTACAGAAACTGATTAGTTGTAAGTTCGCAGATTTAGCTCAGTACTCCTCACTCTGGATAGACTGCAATGCCCTTCACAAGAGATGAAGGTGTGTAACACTGGAAGACACTGATCTTTACAACTGTTCAATTGGTTTTATTTTTGTACAGTATCAGTGATCTAAGTTATTTTGCTGTCTTGTTTTTGTAAATCAAATGAAATGATAATAGAGGACTCTGACAGAAGAATTTTGTACATCTGTATATATGTTGTCCAAATAAAAATAATAAAAATGAAACAGATTAAAAAAGAAAAGGAGTCCCTGTTTCCCCACACCTAATTCCTCAGGAGATTTAATCAATGTTTTGATCATCACTAGCATGAAAAATTAAATGTTCAACCCCTTTTCATTTTTTTCTTTGATTACCATTAGTGTTTAACATTTTCTAAGCGTTTATTGGCTGCAGTATTTTTTTATTTTGTAAACACCCTGTCTCTTATTCTATCTGAATGTTTATCTTTATCCTATTGGTTGTTAATAACTCTTAAGTGCTGAGTGGCCTACATCAGGGTAAGAGGGGCACAGTTTCAAGGTCAAGTCAACTGGGGTCCAAATTCTGGCTCCACTATTCACAAATTATCTAACTTTGGGGAACTAAAAACCTTTTACACTTCAGTTTCATTGCTTGAGAAATGAGGAATATAAAGCCCCTTCCACATGGAGCTCTCAGGAGGATTAAGATAGTTAATACATTTAAAGTACTTAGTAAAGGGCCTGATACATGATAAGCACTAAGTAAGCGCTAGGTATTATTATTAATGCTCTTATCAAAGACATTAGTATACTGCTCTAAATCTTGTTAATATTGTTTGTTTTTATTCAACTCTTTAAATGGTGTTGTATGTGACACACAAATTTTAACATTCTCATGTGCCTTTGGTACTATGTTTAGGAAGTTTATTCCAGTATTTATTTTTAAACTTCTACATTTATTTTTGTATTTATATGGTTTTTTTCACATTCAAATTCATCTAGAACTTACTTAGGAGTAACTTATGGGTACAAGGATATCTATAACTCTGTATCTGTCTGTCTATCCATTATCTATCTATCTATATCTATCTATCTATCTATCTATCTATCTATCTATCTATCTATCTATCTATCTATCTATCTATCTATCTCTCATCTATCTATCTCTCATCTATCTATCTCTCATCTATCTATCTATCTATCTATCTATCTATCTATCTATCTATCTATGTATCATTTATCATCTCTATCATCATCTACCAATCTACTGTTAGCCAATTGTGTCAGTTTGATATACAAAATATCCTGTCCTTTTCTAATATATTTAAAATGTTTATCACATTGTCAATTTGCATTTGAATTTCTGTCAGCTTTGGGACATTGCAATATGTCCCACTGAACTATGTGAATTCCTTGAATAACTATCAATTTTCATCATTAGAACTCTAGAATACATTTTAATAAGTCCACATGCATTAATCTTATTTTTACAATTTTTAACTATTTTAATATTTATTTTGCTGGATGAATTTCAGATTCACTCTTTTTTTTTTTTTTAAGAACTCTACACTTCCCCACAATCCTGTAAGATGTTCATGATGATTTCTTTACATTTACAAATGGATTCAGGGAGAACTGATAACTCTTTCATGTTTAGATTTTCCAACCGGTTTTGTTTTTAATGTTTGTCCTCAAGATTTTGTCATTTTCTTCACAGCGACTTTGCTTCTTTCTAAAAAATAGTCTTTTGATAGATATTTTATGTCTAGTATTTATATTATAAGGGAGAGATTAGTGGAAGGCATTGAATTTTGGTGTAATCAAGTATAGCCAACTTACTAAAATATTTTATAAAGTATTTATATGCTAATTTACTTAGGTTTTCCTCAGTGGACACTTGTATTATATGTAAATAAAAATTTTAATAATTTTGCTTCTTATTTCCCAATACTTATACATCATCTATTGTGATTGTTTTATTTCATTTGCTAGAACTTTCAGAAAAATACTGAATGATAATAAATAATGTGAGTGGGAACTTGGTCTTATCCTCTCCTTTAACGAACATGGCTTCAATATTTCTGTTTCTTGTTTCTGGCAGATTACAACTGCAACCTCCCCCCGCCCCCACACACACCTTTATTGCTAGTTTACTAAGAAGTTTACTGAAAATGAACATTGATGATTTTATAACAAATAAAAAGATCCTTGATGTTTAATAATTTTTAAATTCTTGGAAGATATTTTGTACATAGTAAATATTTCTAAAAGTAAAAAGAATAAAGAAGTATTGCAATTTTTATTGTGCCCCCCAAAGGATAAAGCACTGAAAGAAAGCAGTTAATTGACAGCTACCAGTTATGTCAAAGCTGGGCTTCGCTTCCAAAATATCTGCACAGTCCTCCTCAGAGGAAAAGTGCTGAAGAATATGTTTAAAACATTATTTACCAGAAGTCTTATATATTCATTTTCTAAAAAAATTAGATATATAAACAAGACAAGAGAGAAACAAAACTCATGCTCATAAACAGAAGAAAATTACTCGTCAACATTTGGTATTTGTTTTCCATATATTTTCTTTCCTCTGTCTCACATATGTGTATAATCTACATTAAAATAGAATTACATTTTTTATATCCTACTTTCTAAATGGGATTAAAAAATATGAGTTATTGTCAAAAGTGAAAAAAAAAACAGGTTCAGAATTGCTCAAGTTGTTAAATGGTCATAAATTCTCCCATAATCCACTGTTAAAGTCTGGCATTGTTACCAATACCAACATGTTATTCTTCAGGGCAAAGAGGATTTTTAAAAATTTCCTATTTAAAAACTCACATATAAATATTACAGCACATCTAAAAAACAGCACAAATTATTTCATATTTTTTAAAAGTGAAAACAATGTAGGGATTTTGAACATCAGAATTCCAGACCAAATGAAACCTGGATCACTTACCCTATTTGCAAAGCAAGTATAGAGTGCAGTGGATTCAATGTTTTAATGTAAATTACAACGCAGAGGACTATCAGAGAACCCATTAGCGTGTATTATGGAATTCTTTGCTGATTCAGACTGCAAAAGCACAATCAAGCTGTAGTAGAAATCATACTTCACCACTTCAAAATAAGTATCTATAGAAAAGTCCCCAATAATGTCTTTAGTTTAACTCACTTGACTCCTGGTTTCAGGGAAACATTTTAAAAGGTTAATGTCTCATTTATTACAAACATATTACCACAGGAAGAACATACTTAATTTTTAGGTCCACTAATCATAAATTAACTATCTAGTGGTAAGGCTACAAACTAGATCATTCATGGGAAACGCTAATTTCCTTAACTGCCTTTTAAAGATGAAAGATGGATTTGCATACTTCTTCAGAATGAAGTAAGTTAATTCTTTTGTTTATCCACAGGCTATCACCAGCCCCACTGTGAATGATTACGTATAAAAACATTTTCATCAGCCTTCTCCCAGTAATGTTAGAAACTAAAGCAATCCACCAACAAACAGGCCACTTGTTCTCTTTTTCAAATTAAACAATCTGTTAGTTATTCTTTTCCATCAGAGAAGAAATATGATGGATTTTATTTCCCAGATGGTGACTCATTTTTGAGCCTCCATGTCTGAAATGTTTCTGCTTACACTTGACAAGGGGGAAAAACAACTTTCACAAGGCAAAGTCATCCTTAAGGTTAAAACAGATGTGCTCCAGGTGCACTAGCCCAGGTTCCCACAGCAGTAACGCAGTAGGAGAGAGCTGAGAGGTGGGTATCACATGCTCATTTTAAAACCATGGGTTTTAAACATTAAAAGATTACGCTTTACTAGGTAAAAAAAAAAAAGTTTGACTTTTGGTGAATTGCAGGTGTGTGATACTGTTGTTAATTCATTTCCACAGAACTTTACCTTGTTTGGCCAAGGTAAAATTGTGTGACCTTAGGGCACTCTTCTACCTCCAGATTTGCTTGGTGCACTGAAATGCTCACAGCTATCCCTCTTACTGAGCACCGCAGGCCACAGCATTTCTTAACTACTACTCCCTGGCAATGGCTATTTGTACCATAAATAACGCTTTCATATATACTTCAGAAAGAATGATCTTGCCAGGGCCTTAATGCAAAACTGACTTTAAATACATTCATAAGTGAAACTCTAACATGTAGCTTGAATTTGGCCAGAAGGAGACTTTTGAGAAATGAAAGGAAGTGATGAAGGGCTCCAGGTAATCGCCTTAAAGGACAGCTTGTTATACTTTAACAGGTAAAAAATGTTATATCATAAAAAACCTAGTTTTTTAAAATGAACATATTTACAACGGAAACAAATACAAAATAAAATGGAAAGAAAAAATAATAAATGAATAAATAAATAAAAATGTATTTTGAGAAACAGTACATATGCCTAAGACTGTTCTATCTATTGCCCAGGCAATATGATAGGCGAAACACACAGTGAACTCAATCAGCATAAAAATTAACCAGATGATTAAGCAAAGTCTCAATAGCAGGCTTTTCTTTTTTATCCAAATAAATCAGGAAGAGAATTTCCTAAAAACAACTTTTCCCAAACAATTTTCCTAAAAAGCACTAATGTTGGCTCTTTGACCCCGATACCTTAGAGTTTACTAGGTTTGTGACACAGATTTTGGTCCCTAGATTCTATCTCAGATGCAGATACGGTTTCCTCCTTGCTCCCATTGTTAGGCACAGACACTTGTTCCAAACACAGGGCTCTGCCCTGTTCCCTAGACTTTGAGGTCAGAGTTGGTTCAAGATCAAACTTAAAGAGGTAGACATTTTGGAATGATTACCACTTCCAGGAGTGGTTCTTATTTCCCACTTGAAATGTCATTAGAGGAAATCTTGTGGTTATCCATAATTAATGATAGTGTGCCTTGGTGACAGCTCCTCCTTGAATCAGGGTAATTTGTTAGTCTCCTAGGGCTATGTATTGACACGTTCAGATAGTAATAGTCTACATTTTGGAGCTTACAGTTGCACATAATTTTGATTATGATATGGTAAATCTCTCCCTGGAAATAGAAATCCCAGAAAGGATGTGGAGATAGGCTTTCTACAAAGAACATGCATTTTCTAGTGTGCGTGGGAGAAGGCTCATTATAGCCCATCACGAAGACAAGCCCACTGATTACAAGTACAGTTGAATTTTTCATTACCTATACTCTTGTGACAAACCATCTAATATGTGAACATTTATGTGGTTAAATCTTTCATACCAACAAAACACATCCATATAAGCAGGATCAATAGTCTTTCTCACCTGCAACCTTTATCCCAAATCATGAGTTAACATAAACTAAAAGACAGCAATATGTGTCTCCCAGTTTTTCTCTTATTCTCTTTAAATATATCCTTATCTTACTCTCAGAAAAATAAAATATCTATATTAACTTTTTTTTGTTGTTGCAAATTTCAGCATTCTATTTTCTTCAATGGAATAGTTCTTATCTATTTTTCTAAAATAGAACAGATGAACCTTTTTTAAAAATATGGGGTTTTAAAAACTGATTTTAGAGAGAGAGAGGAAGGGAGAGGGAGAGAGAAACATGGACGTGAGAGAGAAACATTGATCGGCTGCCCACAGCTCAGGCCTGTGCCTTGACTGGGATTTGAACCAGTGGCCTCATGGCCCATGGGAAGATGCTCAACCAACTGAGCCACACCAGCCAGGGCAGTTCTTATCTATTTTTGATTTGCCATTTCTCTTTCTCTTTTAACTTCACTATTTTGCTTGGCTTGTATTGTTTCTATTTCTCTGCCAAGAGAGTGGTCCCATTGGGCCTCCAGTGCCTTCATTCCATGGCTACTTCTCCAATACCTCTGTGCTCATTTTCCTTGCACTTATTCCATTGTGGTCAACACTGCATGCGGCTGATCCTCAACATCTGCAGGGAAACTCACTTAAAGATGAAATATGGCTCCAGCAGCAAAAGCATCTGGAAAACGTTGAACTCTCTTTGTAGCCTCAGGCTTGGCTGACTACCCAGAAAACCAGAATGCTGCCCAAAGACTAGCATCATGCCCTCAGGAAGGAGGTTAATGAATGTATAGAGTGTGATAACTGCCTGAGCTGTTAACTTCGGAATGCATTGTTCTTTCTGGTGGTCTAAATGACCACCCAGCAATGGTTTTACTGTTAACCTCCTACAAAAAGGGATCATGTCCTGGGAGAGGTATGGATTTTTCTTGTCTGCCAACACTGGAAGCAGCTGCTTTGCTAGTGTATGTAAGTTTCTCCTTATTTATTTTATTTATTTATTTTAAATCCTTACTTGAGGACATGCTTTTATTGATTTGAGAGAGAGAGGGAGGGGGAGGGGGAGGGGGAGGGGGAGAGGGAGAGGGAGAGGGAGAAAGAAACATCAAAATGAGAGTGAAAGATGATTTGATTTCCTCCTGCCCATGGCCCAAATCAGCAACCTAGGTATGAGCCCTGACTGAGAATCGAACCCGTGACCTTTCAGCGTACAGGACGATGCTCCAATCAACTGAGCCATATCGGCCAGGGCTGTACGTTTCTATTAAAGCTCTTATGAATTTGAGTAAGGCAATGTGTCAGTTCTTAGGGATCAATCCTGAATTTAGACTTTTGGGGCTTTTCCCCAACAACATCCATTCAATTCCTTTTCCATGAGAAGAAAAGGAGCAGTTGAGGGAATTAATTTTATTGTGATTGGCCTTTGAGCATTCCGTATTCTTCACCAGTGATTAGTTCAGGAATAGTATATGACACGATGATGAATAATGAAATATAAGAAGATATGTGCTGCTGACCTCCGGGAACATTCTCCCTATCTCTTACTAGAGCAGCCATGGAAATCATTCTAATTCAAAGGCAAAGCAGTCTCAGGATGAAGACAACACTCCGGATGGTTAAGCAGAGGGAGTGGGAGAAAAACCCTAGGATCCGAGGAATCATTGAGCTTTGTACCCATCCAATCTATGCTCTGTTTCCTATTGCTTAAGTTAGCTTGGGTTGGCTTTTCTGTTATTTGTAGTCCAAAGGGCCTGAACTGGCACACTTTGCTACACATGTTACTAGCTGGAACAGTAAAAACTGTCCCATTGGTAAAGACAGACCCCAATGAGAGCTATGGTTTTACTTCTTCAGTTTCCCTTTAAATCTGTCATGAAAACAGAAGAAAATAAGTTATTATTGGTGTCTATGGTCTCTATGTCTAAACATTTTCTTGAATATCCAGAAATATTTATATGATCATGACAACTGGTCAGCCTCTGGTTCGGTCAACAATAATAAACAACATAAAGCCATGAGGTTATAAAGACAAATCCTGGATCTGAGTCTCAAGAAGCAATATTTAGCATGAGAATGGGCAACAGATAGTAAGTATAATGTCTGTCCCTCTACAGATGGACTACTCTCACATCCTTAGGAGTCAGTCCCATCACTGAGCTAATACAGGCCTTTTCTCTGCCAGATGAAACCACATCCATCTAGAGGACATAGTATTACTTATGAGAGAGAGGGATGCTGGGTTAATGGTATTGATATTAAGGGGCAGTTCTTAATCTCAAAATTATGGTCATTTAAATCTACTTCTATCATAGATATGGCTGTCTTCAGAATACTTAATAGCCTTGGGGCTACCAGGGATATTTCAATTCCAATATTCTGTGATTAGGACCATTTCTTGTCTATGGATCTGAGCACTAAAATTCTTAAAGGCTTTAAATTTAAAAATTATGACTATAATTTTTCAGACCACTTGATTAAGATGTGCCTTTATTTGACTAGTTATTTTGCCTATTTTACATGTATGTACATTATACACACATACAAATACTAACTAAATAATAAAAAACCCTGGAGATAATTGAAAATGTCATCCCAAAATATGCCACTTTGGCATATTGAATATTTTGAGACAAGGGTGACTGAGAAACTGAATGCAGGAAGGGCTCTCTGACCTCCCACTTTCTTCCTACAAGTAAGGTACACATTTCCTATGAGAGAGATACCCTCCCTCTACTAGGCAGAAAGCATTCTTATCATTGGAGATAGACACTAAACACTGAAATGAATCTGTACAAACAAACCTACTACAATTACCATTATTTTTCATTCATTTCCCCCATATATTTCCTAGTCACTTTCCCACAATTTACTGCCCCTAGGCCAACCCCTTTTCCTTTGTCATGACACATCTCCACAACTTACCATTCTTTTTAAAAATGGTATGTCAGCTCTAAGGCCTACCTGCTTCTTCGGGTTTTCATTTCTTGCTTTTGAAGGCTTCAATGCACACATACTAATATTAGCATCAAAAAACTTTGTATTCCTTTCTCCTGTTAACCTGTCTTTTGTCAGTTTAATTCTCAGGCCAAGTCATAGAACCTAAGAAGACAGAGAAAAATGTCTTTCCTCCCTTTCGCCTCTCAGCTTGCTAAAAATATGTCTCTTTAGAAATCCAGCAGTTTCTCTTGAAAACTTTATGTTTTTGTATTTAAAATGAAAATAGAACTTGGATATTGATTTATATAAATAAAAAAATTCATTTTGGTCATTTCAGATCTCTAAATGTCTAACTTGAAGATTGCTTTTCTATCACATTTGGTGGTTTCCATCAAGTCAATAGTGTAAAGATCAGAAATAAAAGTAAGTATGTACCTTCACAAATATTTTATCAGCACTTTTATACTTTCCTCATCTTTAGCACTGAATCCCATATGAAGAGTTCAATAGTAAAACTCACAGTAAATTCAGAATCAGTGTTAGTCATAACACTTTGGAAGGGGCTATGTTATATAGTCATTGGCAGATTAAGCATACACACACATAAAAATAAAATTTAGACATTTAAGATATATAAATACCTGAAATTAAATGAGCAAGAAGTCAACTTCAAATATAAGAGTTTCAACTCTCTCAAGTAATCAAGGCATTTTATAACTCTAATGTCAAATTTAGTTGTCTCAACAAATATTAAGCTATGTTAATATGTCAAACAGGCCAGATAGATATGCATTACGAAAAAAACCCACACACCTTTAAATTCATCCCATGGGGAAAATAACTTCATGAATCCCTATTTGCTAAGCAACTCCTTCCCCTATTAGTTATCCATTTACAATTGTTTAATTTTGGTGAATTAAAAACCAGTGTTGTTAATTTTACTTTCTTTTGTCTCAGGTACCAAGTAATCATAATATTAACAATTTATATATTTTGCTACACCTTATTTAATTTACATGGGCGGGTAGACATATCAGCATGTTGGAATGCCTTCTTTTCACATTTTTGTCTATGGGAACACTGCTGCATAAATTGTCTGCACTAGAGGTAGCCATGGGTGAAATGGTCTTTCTTATTAAATGTCACAAGATTTAATGTCACAGTATAATTGGGATGGAAGGATAATTGCACTAAGCTCAACATGCCTTTTTCTGCTAACACATTATTAACCTACAGGAGTGCTAAAATATGTTTAATAAAGGCCCTATTCACTTGGAAATTGTTGGCACTTGCTAAAAATTACGCTATTTCATTGCTTAGCCCTAAGAATTTCTAGTAGAATTCACAGCAAGTTTGATCTTCAAGTGAAATATTAGGAGTCCATACAAAGAAAATTCAACATTTGTTCTTAAAGTATATATATATTATATATATTTGTGTATATATATTTAAAGTATATGTTTAAAGAATTGAAAATGGCATTGTTTGAAGCACTAATGCATTCTAGTACTACAATGGCAATGCCACAGTTCATGCTTAATAAGTACTTTGAAAGAAAGTCTGTTTGAATTTGTTTTTAGCGCACACACACACACACACACACACACACACACACACACACACACAAACACTCCTGGCCCCACAGCTAAGTTACTTGTGCCAACCTCCCTTGCAGTAAAGTAGGGTCACATGACTGAGTTCTGACTAATGAATGTGGGCAGAGGTCAGGACCCAGACAAACTGCTCCATGATTCTACCTGTTCTCTTCTATTCTCCTTGCATTGAACAGAAGACCCAGCAGAGGACTCCAGACCCTGATGCTTGCTGAGTATCCATACAGAATTCTTAGTGAGAGAAAAGGGGAAATTATATAGTGTTAAACTTCTGAGGATGTAAGACTGATTGCAACACAGTTAAGCAATCTGACTTTCTCTTCTTTCTTCATTTCTTCTTCCCTTTCTTTTAATTCTTTTATCTTTCTACTACGGTAGAATCTATCAACTGAAGAAAAAAAAATCATCTAATACTCTATGTTTTGTTATCATTGAGTCAATAACACTGATTAAGCTATTTAACTATGTTGGGCTTCATATTCCCAAGCATTAACCCAAGGATACATCTGAAAGCATTTCATAAAATCATAACCCACAGGACTTTTTGCAGGTAAACTCCTTCATTTCCATGCCTTCAACTAGAATCTGTCCCCTCAATGCTACAGGCCATATAAGAATAGTGATTATTTTTAAAGGAGCTTATAGCAAAAGAGTTTGCACCCTTATTTCAAAGTCTAATCCTGAATTCACAATACTGTTCTTGGTGAAATTTTCCTGTAAAGAGTCTAACCACCCCATAATGGTCATTTCAACATATTCACATTTGTATTTCAATAGAGCAAAGTTCTTCCTATCACTGAGAATACTTTAAGTTTTTCTCAATCTTTTCTTCTCTACGCTAAAATAAATCACACCAGTCTTTTATTCCTTCCTTACAAATGAATTTCAAAACTTCAAACAGTTCTATAGCTCTCTTTTCTAAGCCATAGTCATATAATTGATCTATTTGGTAGACAAGTAAACTGAAGCAGAAAAGAAATCCATCCAACCAGCAAAGACAAAACTACTTCTGATCGACTGCTCCTTTTTGTCAAATATTTTTTATGTCCTTAAGGAACAGAATCTGAAACAGACAAAATACTCAAGGAAAACTGTAATAAATGAGTTTAAGATAATAAATTTTTATGAGTTTAAAGAGTTATAGATGCCTATGCATATTTTACAGTACAATTATTTTAGATTTAATTTAGTTGTAATAATAGTTACTTTCAATTCAGGTAGGCACATTCCCTGTAGGTTTCTATCAATTAAGTATATTTGAACAAGCCAAAACTGAATCTGACTGAAAAACTTAGAGGCATTATTTGCCCTAATCTCATAATTGTCCAAGGGATAAGAACTCCACACACCCATTTATTTGGAAGAACCAGGAGAAGCAAAGTGAGCTAGTACAGAAAATTGCACCATAGAAATTTTTAAACAATTTAAACAACTTAGCTTTATAGAGTTTTAAAAATAAATCTTAATCATCTCAAAATAATAAGAATGATGGAGGCAACTCAACCAACAGCTGGGGATTCACCAATAGAACTACACAACTTACCCAACAATGCATAAGGAGTTGGGGCTGTGGAGACAAATTTGGATCCAAATCCCATCTAATCCATTTATTAACTCCATATTTAATATCTCTGATCATTAAGTTTCTTAATTGACAAACTAAGGGTAATAATATTTAACATGCTCTGTGGTTCTAAGGTTTATATAAGATACAATGGATAAAGCACTCTACCAGAGTGCCTAGAATTGAGTGGATAGTTGTAGAGAACTAAAGATGGCAGCACATTCGTTGTCTGTTTCTCCCCACCTTGAATCTGGGCCTTTCCTGAGACTTGCCTTGACCAACAGAATGCAGCAGCAATGTTGCTGTATAACTTCCAAGGCTGGGCCTTAAGAGATAATGAAGCTTTCCCTCTCATACTGGGAATACTCCTTCTTTGAACCCAGCCACCAAGCCATGAGAAGCCCAAGCCACATAAAGGGGCCATGTGGAGAAGACCCAAGATATTTGGGTTAGCAGCCTCATCTCAGCTAATGACCAGTACCAAGCACCAGTCACATGAGTGAATTGTCTTGGACACTCCATCCAGGTCAGTCAAACCTTCCAATAGCTGCAGCCCTGGCTGACACTCCATGGAAAAGCACAACCACCCGCTATGCCTGGTCAACCCACAGGCTCGAGATGAGTTTTGTTTTCGTAAGCCACAAAGTTCTAAGTTAAGCCATTAAGTTTTAAAAGTGTTGGGTAGTTACCTAGCAATATATGGCCAAAATCGTGCTCAATAAATGTAGTAATTATTATTATTTTTCCCAGTCGATGAGGGGAATGGCATACACTGATTCTTTGCTCTATTAAGTTTACTTAGAGACTTTAGGCAATATATCTTGCACTGTGACTCTATATCAAAGCACTGGGGATATAAAAAGTAGGTGCTCTGCCTCCCAAAATGAAAGTTTCACTTATATAAAAGAACCCTAGAAGGATTAGTGCTTTCTTTCCATCGTAATCTTCATTGTAGTGCATATCCTCTCATTATATTACACATACTTGTGCATTCTTACATGACTATAAATTATAGGACAGAGAATATGTTTGCTCTAAAACCAGACATCCCAACCTGTTTAATGGTTACAGCTCTCAAAGATCACTTGCTCTTCTCTGCCTATGGTCTTCCCAGATTGACAGTTGGCCATC
This sequence comes from Miniopterus natalensis, assembly GCF_054644295.1. NCBI lineage: Eukaryota > Metazoa > Chordata > Mammalia > Chiroptera > Miniopteridae > Miniopterus > Miniopterus natalensis. Next base: position 44,250,559 of record NC_142088.1, read on the forward strand.
CTGTTCCTCATCAATCTTTCTTTGTGGACATCATAGACCTAGGGCCAAATTTGCCTGTCTGCCCCCGTTTCCTACCTTTGAACATGATCTGTATCTTACAGTATTTTTTAAACTTCTCCCAACTTCTCTCCCTCCACCACCCTTGATCTTGACTTGTTATCTCCCTAGATCCATTACAGCTAGTGAACACTACTTTTAGATTTCCAGTCTTGGCCTTTCTTGCCCTACCCTGAATCATTTTTGCTATGCCCAGTGTGGCAGTAGATATGGTATCACCTTAACTGTAGGTGTAATGTATAAATGTACAATGTCTTCTTTCTCCAGGACACAAATGAATGAAAATTACAGTAATCTACAAAACAGAATGGTTATGTGATTCTAGGTAAACTTCCTAATAGAGGTGTAGTATCAAAATATACAACTGAATATACAATAACCCGTCATACTCTATTCTTGATATATAGCCAAGCTCCTGAATCCTTTGAAAGTTCCTGCTTCCAGGGGAGCAAATTCCTGCCATCTTTGGTGGGCTTTGTAATCAAATATAATAATACAGAAACAGCTGAGCAATTATCATGGCATGCTTGCCCTATTTGGTAGAGCTACCTCTCCTTTACCAAAGAGGCCACAACCAATTTAGAAGCAGAGTACTTATTGTGTGTTTGCAATGTGAAGAAAATGATTACAGTAGTTTATAATGATTTCAGGTTTTTAGTATGAACAATGCATTCAGTTCAGGAAATTTCCTCTTAACCATAGTAATTATTTTAATTATATTTTTCTCTGGAAATGTTTGTATTGAAATTTTCTTATTGTGTTGTTTTGAGATAACTCAATTAAGCCATAGATATTTAAATTATTCAAAATTGTAGCCCTTTTTGTTGAATGTGGATTTGAAAAAACATTTTCTTAAAGACTTCAGTTTGAAGAAATGTTTTACATGTTTACTCCTTGGCGATGTGCTTTTCAGATGCTTCAATCTGCATAGTGGAAGTCTTTTGCATTTCACAATAGCAAGTCTCCCAGTGGAGACAATGCAAACCACAAAAAAGGGGGTTCAAGCTGAGATCCAGAAAGACAAAGAGGTGAGGATCACACTCAGAGGCAAATGGCTGTCAAATATGGACTTGAACAAAAAGTCAAAGAAGGCAGTTCTAACAACTTGTTAGTCTCGAAGGCAGAAATATATAGATGATTAGCTTGTAAGGATCCAGGCGTAAAGGAAGAGACTGCCTGAATGAGGTTCCTTTCTTCTTTGCCTTTGTGTAGTAATGTTCAATTTTCAAATAACTTCCACATCCTTTATTTCATTCAGTTCTCCCAATAACCTGTGGTTGAGGCCAGGACAGTAATGTTTCCCCCTTTTTAGCTATGAGGATACCAAGGTTCCAAAAAGACTGCTGCCTTTCTGAATAGTACCTTTATTAGGAGGTAATCCAAGACAGCTAAAAAGACAGAGCTGGCATTTATCTGCGTCTTCTGACTCCTGGGCTCAGGTCCTTCCACCTCATCATTTTGTGGCTTGAATTTTGAGTTACAGAAAGTTGTGAGTGGGGGTGGATGAATTTAGAAATCACACGAGAGATCACATCTGCCCAATACTAAGGAAGCATTAGAATCGGTTATCTTAACAGCAGGTATGCTCTGTAAATAATTCTTTATTAAAATACTGATGACACAGGCACTGCAAACTACAGGCTTGTGCAATTCCTGTTTCCTGTCAAGAGGGAAGCTAAGGAAGCTCTTCACACAGGAGATATGGCAATAGTGTCATTTTATTTGATGATGCTAATGACTGGGTGGTGTGGTGACCTCACTCGTGGATATGGTACACAGCCAAACGAGAATAATTCTTGCTAAAGGAATACTACACAAGAGGTGCTGCAACTGTCATTTGGGACCAGCCCATCCAAATAGCCACTTTTAAAATAGGGTTACTTTTTTTAAGCACAGGATTGTGTAAAGGCAACAGAAAAGGTTAGATGAACAGACTGTGACTATAGGTTGAGAATTATAGTCAAGAGTTAAGTATAATTTGAGCCTACAGCAAACTACAGGTAATATTTATATAGTAAGGGTAAAAGGTTTAATTCATTCTTCCCCAAAGTTATGAAAGCCTTAAAAGAATTGTACCCAACAGAAATATTCCTCATCGAGACTAGTATTAGTATTACACTTTCATCCTTGATCACTGATCTATTTTCTGCCTGTTGTGAGCCTACATTGATCAAAAGTAGAAGGCCATTTCCTTATATCAAGGCCTTTAACATAAATCGCATATCGTCCTGTAAATTTTTGTTTCTAAGTTTGCAGTTGTTTGAAAGTAAATTTTAGCCATATTTCTAAAGTGATTTTCTTTCCTTTGATATGCTTTAAAAATTGCCCATGATTAGTGTTTATTGCTTTGGAACTCTCTCCATTTGTGTCTCTCTGGATGCTTTCTGTGCTGGGAGCTCGTTTAGCTCAGAAAATGCTATTGGCAGCCTCTATAAACTGCTGTTTGTCCAATCTGCCTGCTCTCTTTTCCTCAGTGGCTTCATGGGCCTGTGGCAATGGGAAGAATTTTCATAGTTACCCAAGAAAGAGGAGTCACATTCAGATCAGTCTGCAAAAAAAATAGTCTGCCACAATTGCAAATACTCTATGACAGTTTTTAAAATTGTGGTTATAAAACTATGGGTTCTGAAACCTATACGGAATATGAATCCATGCTTGCAATTTTTGTTTATAAGTGGTAATTGGGTTTTGAAATATCACATATTTCTTATTTTGGGTCATGAAGAAAATAACTCTGAAAATTACTCTTCTATGTTATTTAATGTATAATATTTATCCAATTATTGGAAGGTATTTAAGATTTCACTCGTAAGCTTTTCCTGCTTACTGCTGGTTGTGTCTATGATGAAGCGAACAGTTGAAACAATTACAAAAGAGTTGTAAAGAAAAGTCTTTTATTTGGTGTCACTGGCCAAAGGGTCTCAGTATGGGACAGCCTAGTACATGAGAAACCCTAGGCTTCTGAGCTGCATGGCCTTTACCTTCTAATCTGTTTCTACCAAGGCTGGAGGCCTTGGACAAGTCACTTAATTTCTTTGTGCCTCAGTTCCCTCACCTGTAACACTGAGATAATAATATGTATCTCACATGATTGTTTTGAGGGTTAGAAAAATGCACATAGAAAGTGGTCAATAAATGGACACTATAATACTAACAGTGCAAGGTTGGCTTATAAGAAGCATAAACAGAAGTTACAAAGATATTAGAGCAGTTTTAGGTTAAAGTAAATGTGACAAGAACAGTAGATTTTAAAAATCAGAAATATTGAATCTGGAATGGAGACAAAGAAATAAGTAATCTCAATGTCCTGAGAGTCAACTACAAATAAGAATCCAGTTGTTCTCCACAGAGGACAAAAGAACATAATCCTACAGTCAGAGAATCTAGTTGGATAAAAAAGTAAATGTTTTTAAAACAATTAATAATAAAAAATTAACATGGCTAAATAACCCAGCAATTCCACCACTAGTTGTATATACAAGAGAAATGAAAACATAAGTTCACAGAAAAACATGTATGTGAGTGTTTGCAGCAGCATTATTTATAGTAACCACATGGTGAGAAGGACATCTCTTGAATAAACAAACAATGGTTTGAGTAAACCAAATATGGTATATCCATATAACAGAATATTACTGGGCTACAGAAAGGAACGAGACATTGATGCTGCTATAGATGAACCTGGATGATCCTTAAAAACATTATGTATGCTAAGTGAAAAAGTCAGTCACCAAAGACCATGTGTTATATGTATGACTCCCTTTATAAAATGCCCAGAATAAACACGATAGAGAGAGAAAGTAGATTTGTGGTTGCTTAGGGCAGGGAAAATGAGAGGCATTAGGGTGTCATGATGAGCAGGTCCAGGGTCGAAAATTGATTGTACTGGTGGCTGCACACCTCTGAATACTTTATAAGGCACTGAATTGTACCCTTTAAATGGGTGAATTACAGAATATGTCAATTATATTTCAATAAAATTGTTATAAAAACTAGTGGTTAAATATTGGGAAAAGCTACAAAAGCTATGAAACCTTATTACTTTAGGGGGTTAGCTTCTCTCAATAACAGTATTGTGGCCTTGGAGTTGTAAAAGAGGGGCAGAGGCAAGGACTGAATCTGGGATGTTGCCATCAAGGTCATTTCTTAGTTTTCACTGAACTTGGTGCTACTTTGGTTGTAAAGATCATTTCACTCTTGATCATACTTTAGTATTTTCCTCCTTTAAGAATTTTTATTATCCTTAATGATAATAAAGGCTGTGTCCAGACAGAAGAGAAAGAAATACTGCATCAAGTGACATAGAAGTAGATAGGTAATGTATCACATCACATGCTTCCAAAGGCATGTATCCATATGGAGACACCTTTCTGTTATTTACAGATAAAAATGAGATAAATGTCTCATTGTTGCTTATTAATCTCTCTTTCCACATCTATATTAATGATCAACAACCAAGTGTTTAGTACCCTGGATTCCACTACCTTTCTGACAGAAATAGCCTGTCAGAAATGGGAAGGAATGTGTGCGGTTGGTAGTGCATCAGAATTGTTCAATTTTGTAACAATAACAATTTGCACAGTATAGCAGTGCACCCTGTGAGAAAGAATCTGATTTTAGTTTATGTTTCTCTAAAGTTAGGACTATATAAGATGTAAAATGAGATGTTATGCTACAAACTGACACATAATTTGGTGACATAACAAAAATATTTAATTAGGAGCTATTCCTATGACACGGGGAAAAACACCCACAAAATCACAGCTTTCTCCAACACATGCATCATGAAAAATTGTCCGTCTTTTGTCACCTTGCAAAGTGAAATCTAATTTATGACAAAGCTTGTAATGGCCTCTGCAATTTGCTGTACAGATGAGGATTTTGATAATATTGAAAACAAAAAGTAAAAATGCAACCTGTTTTTAGATTTATCTTCATAAAATAGAATCTCATTATTTTTTACTTCTTTGATTATTTTATCCTCTATTATGGATGCATTATCCTCCAGACTCTAAAAGTCACATAGAACATAATAAAAAATAATGAAATTCTGTTCATTATAAAATATTATTAGTTATATTAAGTTTTGAATCAGAGAAAACGGAATATTTTGCAGCTAATAACCAGTATCATAAACAAATGCAGAAATAGGCAACACAGGGTAACAATGAGAACTGCAAACTGAGGAGCCCTAATTTTATTTGCTGTGTGGTTCACCTTGAGCAAGTCGTGATTCTCTGAGCTTCAGTATTCCCATTTTTAAAGGAAAGGCCATTTGGACCAGATAGCCTCTAACTATATAACTTTTTTTTTTTTTTTAAGCTTTGGCCATCTATGATTCTGTGACAAGGCACTGGATAGTCCAAAAAATTAAAAGCGAGAATAGAATGTATTTCCTTTCCTCCACATTTTAATTAATTAAGCCTCCTCTATATTAGCATTTATCTGCTAAGAGTTTTAAGCAGTTATGATTTTAAACCAATAAAAATGAAATAACTGAAGCCAGTTCAGGTATTGTTGCAGAGAGGTCAATTATACATGTAATAAGCACCTGGAACTGATCAAAGAAACCCTATTCCACAAAACACTAATAATGGACACAGCCTTGAGAATGTGTTAGAGAAACCACTTTACTTTAGTCATTCAAGGTAGACTAAGCTAATTACACTTGAATCTATGTCTAAGTCTATGATATAAAAATTTCCAAAAAATTGTTTCGGGATTTGTTTTTTTTTGGTATTATTTTCTCTCTACAATTTATGAGTACTGTTCTTTATTAGTGATAAAACCAAAATTCTTCATAACACCTGATATCTGAGGCAACTGACACTGACTCTTTTTACCAGTTACATCAGCAGAGTCTCCCTAACTTTGATGAACTAATAGTTTATTTTTACAGTTCCTTGGAACATTAAAACAAATAAATATATTCTATAATATGTAGTATGCACATAAATACATACATTCTAGATACAGAGTATATAATACACACTGGTCTGTGTTTCACAGTGGTTAGAGCATTGGGTCACTCACTGAAGGGTGGCAGCTTTAATGCCAGGTCAAGGGCATGTACCCTAGTTGCAGGTTCGATCCCTGGCCCGGGTCAGGGCACGTTTGGGAGGCAACTAATCAACGTGTCTCTCTCCTTCTCCTCCCATCCCTCCCTTCTGCTCTCTCTAAAAAGCAACAGAAAAAAAATCCTTGGGTGAGGGTTAAAAAGAAAAAAAAACCCATACTATACACACACACACACACATATACACACATACACACATATATGTGTGTGTATGTGTGTGAAAGAGAGGGAGTGAGAGAGAGAGATACACATGCAAAACCAGAATTGGGCATTGAATATAAAGGTGGCTTGCAGTGATTGATTACTGTTTCAGTTTTGCTTTAATTTTCCAATAATGGAATAAATGAAATTCCATCCGTCAGTCTACTTCCAAATTATATGTTAGAATTGTTGCTTGTGTAAGTAGCTCTCAATCAGCAGGCTTACCTCACATCCTACCTTCTTAGCACTACTTACTCCCTCTGATAAGGAAATCTGATGAGGTTTAAGTTTCTGAACATAGCTTGATGATGCTAACTATTTTGGGGAAGCAAAGTTGTTCTTATTGGACTTTCATTTTTATGTGGTTCCTCCCCACTTTCCCCCTCAGCAGCAGAAAGAATGGCCTCAACATATATCTACAAATTGGCTGCCTATATTTAAAATCAAATATTTCTCCTAAATGAAACTACAGAACCCAAGGGCTTTAACTTCAATAACACATCATTTAAATCAGTACCAGACAACACATGCTAATGACTTTGCAAAATGGAGGTAATTCAGGGAAGACAAGTGATAATGTCAAGATTTGGAAATCCCACAGCTCTCACATTCCTCTAAGACAGAAATAGATCTTCAATGTCAGTTGGCAGCATTATTTCATACTGTTTTTACACATTTTTACATTCTTCCCCTGGTGGTAGCTATGGCAATGGACTGCTAGAGAGCTAGAAGAATATTAAATGGCCCATTAAAACATGAAAATGGACACACATTATCAACATTAGTAAATGATGCTCTGGAGTAATAGTCACTAAATCTAGAGTTTTGCTCCACTACTCACTAATTGTGTGCCCTTGGATAAGTCACATGTATGCTAATTCTCACTTTTATCATCCATAAAATAAGGGATTTGGATTAACTTTAAAGTGTTTCCCAGGACCAATTTGACATTTGCATAATCAACTGCTGCACTAATGTGGTTTTCTTAACACATGCTTTTCTACAATATTATGTCAATTTTTTAATCCTCACTTGAGGATATGTTATTAATTTTTAGAGAGAAAGAGAGAGAGAGAAAGAGAGACAGAGAGAAACACCAATGTGAGAGAGAAACATCAATCAATTGCCTCCTGTATGTGCCCTGACCTGAGATCAAACCCACAACCTTTTGGTGTTTGGCTGAAGCTCCAACCAACTGAGCCACCCAGCGAGGGCTATATGCCAATTTTTATGTTATATACTACAGGGTGGGGGGACACTAAGGGGCAGGGAAACTAGGTGGATCTCAATAATAACAAAAACTCTATCATCTATTGAAAATTTACTATGTGGTATATACCATACTAAGTGTTATAAACAGATCATTTCTAATTCAAGTATCCTTCAAGAGAGTAGTAATAGTATCCCTGTTTTACAGATGAAAAAAATGAGACTTGAAATATTATTACATCTTCAAAAGGTTGTGCAACTAGCAAGAGGTAGAGTCATGTTTGGAACTTAGATAAAAATGGCTCCATAGCTGGTGTTCTCTCAACTATAGCACTCTATACCCGTCTTTTTCAATCAAATGAACAAGTATGTAAAAATGCAACTATATATATATATATATATATATATATACAGTCCAATGTAAAATCCAACAAGTGCAGATAAACAAGGCACCTAATATCTTTGGTACTTCCTGGTAACTAACTTGGTGTTCTAAGCACATGGCCTGTCATTCTCTGAGGTTAGGTTGTTCTCAGTCTATTCTAAAGAGATGCTCAAGGCATTGCCTTAAAGTCTAAATAGGATGAACATATTCCTAAACTATCTATGCTCTTCTACGCTAAAAGGAAGAAATGTAATTCCCCTCCTCGGGGGATCAAACTTCAAGTGCACAAACTAGTAACTAACCATTACTAGCTGATGTGTGTTACATGGCTGAAGAAGACGACCAGGGAGTCCTGCACAATGGTCTCTTCTCACAAAGCTCCGAGGAGCATTTCCTTCTCTTACAAAACAGTAGAATTAGAAAGTAAGAAGATAAAGTCAAAGAAATTGAAAAGCTTAAATCCCTCTGGAATAAAACAGAGTAACCATTACATGCATATAACAACACAGAAAGAGGCAAAACAGCCCTTGAATCTCTCTTGTATGGGTCATTGATATTTTAAAATAGAGAAACAACTTTTATGCTTTTTTTAATGCTATCAAAATGCATAAGCTTATATTTCAATTCTCACAACTACAGAATTGTGTGCTAGTAGCATTTTGGTGGGATAGATGTTGGAAATTATATTTCTAAAGTGAATAATTTAACCTTTTTCTCTCTTCTCCATGGTGAAGTCATCAGTGAAAGACACTAGGCATTGCTAGGAGTTCCCGTGGTTTTGAGTTTGGGAATCTCCGATTCTCCAGTTTATTTTTAAATGTTAAACAGAGTAAATAGAATATTTTTACAAATTCTCTGTATGTATACATATATACATATGGATGAAAGCATAATATTTCAAAATACTCTTGGACAATCTGAAGTCTTTAGTTAGCTATGATTTAACAGAACTGTCTTTGCTCTAATTGTGTTTAATTCCAAGAAGTAAAATAGCAAAACAGATTAATGAGACAACACCTGGGGGGGGGGGCTGTCTAGAGCAGACAGTCACAATGACTTATTTTTCTATGTGTTTTGCCCTATACCCCCCAGATTGCTTACAACCGGTTTTAGTTTCCTAATGCCGATGTTTCATTGTCATCTCCGTCATGCTCATTCCTGGCCCACAACACGGGTACTCCGCCTTACTTCCCCTGCTTTGGCTCTAGCTCCCAACCTGCCGCAGCCTCTCCTGTATTCCTGACTTCACAGTTAAGGTTCAGAGCCTATACCTTAGCCCATTATCCAAGTTTCTCATACACAATTGGAACTGAGGCCGTGAAGGCATAAGAGATTAAGTGGCTACTTAACTTCAGAAAGCTTAAAAACCACCCTGGAAAAAAATGTCTTGATATCGTGACAAATCAGGTTCTATGATATAGATCAAATCACAGTTTGGTCATTTCACAAATCAGAAAATGTAGCCATCATTTTACTATATAGTCATATTAGTCATAATAATACTGTCCTGATTGAAAAAGAACTTACGGACATATACAAAATATCCAGCAAGAGCAAACAATGTATGATCCATTGAGTACCATGTGCTAAGGACTTACTTTGCATCCACTTGTCTAAGGCCACCCAGGCAGGAAGTAGCAAAGTCTATGATTCTAACATGTTACCAGATCACCTCCCAAAGCAGAAGCACCTCCACTACATAGTGTATTCTCTCTTTCCAATCTTCTTGCTGTGTTGTCCACCTATATTTAAAAGTTTTGTGTGTGTGAGAGGGAAAGCCTGGTATATAATAAATGTTCATTTTCATTTTCCTACATAAAACAAAGTAGAAAATTTGATTTTTCATTTGTTTGTTTTCAACTCTATCCCTTGGATGGGTCATCCAACCCATGGTTTTAGCCAATCTCCATATGATAACTTTCCCGTTTATATCTCAGGTGCTTTCCTCCCTCACCTTCACTCTACTTTAGTTTTTCTCTCTTACTGTACTTCATATTTATCATTCCTGAAAACTCCCCTGTCAAACTGCTCTTCATAAGCTCCCTGTGGTTTAGCCACATCACCCGCCATCCAACCTGGGGACCTGGGCGCTGCTGTCCTCTTCTTGGCCTGCATCACCTCAATGCAATGGGTTTTGATTTAAACTGCTTCTTGTATCTATTCTTTTCCTCTACCATCAATTTACTACAATGATTTTATTTCTTATTACTTTAATTTTTAATCACAAAAGCACACATGAACTCATTATTGTTTTCAAAAATTCCAAGTATATCAACAAAAGCTGGAATCACTTGACTACTGCCCAAATCCACATTCCCTTGCCCACTCCCTGTAAGCACTCTCATGAGCTACTGTGAATTTTATGGTACACTTTCAGACTTTCAAAAATTATTTTTAACCTACAAACTTTACAACCATATAAAATAGATAGAATTATTATGTGTGAGTGAATGTGTACATTTAATATAAATGGTATATTGTATATGTGTATTTCTGCAACTCGTTTTCTTCACTCAGTATCATCTTTGGATCCATTCATATAGACACAGACACACATATCCACACATGCACGCGGATATAGCCTCCCTACTGGACCATCCGTCTCTGACCTTGTCCCTCTCTGCTTACTCTCAGACAGCAGCTAGGATGAGACTGTCAGAACGTGGGTCAGACACACCAACTCACTTCTCTACTTGTTTACAGTGGCTTCACTGCCCCTCACTGGCTGCCTAACTTCATCATCTCTAATTCTCCCTCCCTACCTCACTCTACTTCACCCACACCACTTCCCTCCTGTTCCTCCACATGTTCGTCATGCTTCCAATAAGGGCTCTTGGTGATAATCAGAATTCTTAACTCAAATATCACCTTCACAGTGAGACCTTCCTGCCCACCTTGTCTAAAATTTCCACTCTTTCGTGTGCACCTCCTCCCAACTTCCCAATTTTCCAATATACTTAGCAACATCTAGCTTAGCATTCTACTTATCTTTTTTATTATTATTTATGTCTTCCCTTAAGAATGTAGGCTCTAAGAAGACAGATTTTTATCTGTTTTGTTCATTGCCATAAATCCATGTCTATTATAGTGCTTGGCACATAAGAGCTGAACAAGTTTTATGAATGAATGAATGAATGAATGAATGAATGAATGAATGAATGAATGAGTGAGATTATGGTATATGGTAAAGACCAGATACCACTCTCTGTGGTTTTATATCTGTTTTTCCAGTTGAGTGTTTTCACTGCAGCTACCCTGCAACATAAGCATTATGCCATGGGCTTGTGAGTGGCGCTTTAGTTCAGCATCAGCCTTCTAGTCACTGACATTTTAAATTTGCATATATTTCTTAAAGTAATGTCAGTGCCATTGAGTCATGTGAACTTACTAAATTGTGTGGTGTCAGGAAATTTGTAAAATTGTATTCAATTTTAGCCACTAATGAGTCACTATAAATGGTCTAGACCAGGAGTTCTTAATATTTATGATAATAAATTCCTTTGAGAATCTACTGAAAGCTTATACTTCCAAGTCATTTCAAAATAGAAGGTAAATGGTTAGAAGACATAAACACAATTCAAAGCATTTTTAAAAAATAATAAAGTCAGGCAATGGAGACAGGAAATAAAGTGATGAAGGTAAGGATAGGGTTGATATACAAAATGTGTACCTTATATCCCTGTAGTGTAATTGGAGACAGACCCAAGAGTTACTGCTGAGCTTATTATTACTAAGAACATTATGGCTTTCAATACTAATGAGGGAAGAATAAAATTATCTATTTTGTGCTATTTGAAAACTGCCAGCACTTCATTGTATCTATAACAAAAATTTAAAGTAGATTACAGTGATTTTTTTTCCTGAAATAATATACAATTTTAATGCAACCTAGTAAAAATCCCAACAAGTGGTACAAGACAGGATAGGAAGACAGATTAATGGAATGAAATAACAGTTTAGAAAGAGACTTAATTATATTAACGGTGTGTGATAGGACTGGGATATTAAATTTGTGGGCAAAGCATAGATTATTTAACATATGGTATTAGAATAAGTAGGTAGCTATATTACAAACAAATGTTTTTATCTCTACCTTGCACCTTATAACAAAATTAATTTTAGTCAGGTTAGATATTGAAAGTAAAAACAAAGTCACAAAACAGTTAGAAGTAATGTGCACTTTTATAAAAATTGGGGATAGGGAAGGCTTTCCTCAGCACAAAAAGAAGGCCAAAACCATAAATGAAAAGACTGATAGGTCTAACCACTTAAAAATTTAAAACTTTGATGTATCAAAAATATAAAAAAGAAAAGTATAAAAAAGAAAAATGGCTAACATACTTATAAAATAAATATATGGATATATAAAGAGATATATATTCATGAATATATAGCTATGTGTCTACATATCTACATTATGTGTGTATGAATATATACAGAGAGAGGGGGAGAGAGAGTGCAAAACAGAGCAAGAGCAAACTTACAAATTAATAAGAAAACCTGAATAGCATCATAGGAAAAAAGATGTCATAAACAATTTTTCCCAAAAGAAATTCAAATGTCCATAAACACATCAAAATATTCAACTACCTCAGTAATTCCATAAAGGCAAAGTAAAACATTGAGATGACATTAAACTTGATAAAAATTGAAAAATAATAACCACTGTCAGTATGTGTATGAGACACCGGAGCTTTTATATGCTGTTGTGCTATTTTATATTTATTGGAGTGTAAACTGGTTCAGAATTTCAAGAAAGAGATTTAAAAAGTCTAAAACTGTATTGGTTCTAGCAAGTCTTTCAGCATTTAATACACATAATAATTTGTCAATTATGCAAATACATGAAATCTATAATAATATTCTTTTTTTCTTGGTTTAATTAACAACAAGTTTAATATTTGTGTAGGAAAATGAGACAGGAAATACATACCAGAGTGTTAGTGGTAATTATGGGCTTCTGAGTTCTCAGGTGATTTAAATTAGCTTTCTATTTGCTTGTCCACATGTTTGACTAGAAGCCCTCTTGGAAACAGGAGGCATACGTGTCTGGGTATAATCCTGCGATGGCTATTTTCAGAAGTATAGTGGGTTTCCTGAGCACATTTAGTGTGTGTCAGCTAAGAAGAATGAAGCATGTTTAAAGAGGTGCAATGACTTCATCGGGGTCAGTGAGCAAATTCTCATCAGTGCCAGTCAATTTCTGGTCCTCAAATATTTAACAGTGCAGTAAACTTCCATCTAATGAGGCTTTGTGATTCAACATGACAGCTCTTTCTCTGACCCCACATGGGACCTGAATTCTGTTTCCAAAGGACAGTAAAAGCATTAGTTAAGATTCCCTCTTCATTAAACTCATGAAGTTATAAAATTTTTTTCTTAGATAACATAAATATATTGATGTACCTGGCTGAAAAATTTGCACATAGAGTCAGTGGTGAACAATTTAACATTACTTGCAGAAATGTAGACCTAAAATTCAATGACTTAATTCAAGAAGTCTTGCAAAGAAAATATAAATTCAGTGTCAATGAGAAACCACTTTCTGTCTCATGGCTTCTGAAGTAAAGAGAATTCTGCCTTAATTAAGAAAAAGTCAGCACTATAAAAAATGCTTTAGATTCTTGAAGCACCTTGGAAGTTTTCTTTTCCTATTGCACTATGCTGGGCCCAATAAACAATTAACAGGCAGCATTAGGTGGATTTAAGAATTTAGTTCTGGAGCTCCTACACTTACTATGTGACATCCTGTCACCTACTCTCTGTGCCTCAGTTACCTGATTCAAAAAATACAAATAATGAAAGCAAGTTCATATAGGATTTCCAAGAAATAAGTAAGTTAATGAGCATGTTGCTGACAAATAGTGAGTATTCAATAAACAAATTATTAGTAAAATGATAATGCAAGATTGATGATTTACAAACAAAAACATATTGAATCTTTAACATTTCCCAGACATGACAAGGTTCCCAGGTGTGCGGTAAAATACTCAAAGAAAGCTGACATGCATAAAAACAGAACAAGGACAGCACAGTATATAATATAATAAGGATTAATTAAGTGATAACAAATAATATTTGAGCAATTGGAGTTCAGAGGGATGATTAGTAATTAAGGTTTCTAGAGAAGGTGGGGTTGAAATAAGCCCTAGAAATAGAAAAGGGATTTAGTTTCCTGGAAAGAAGGTAGGAATACAAAATGTTAAACTAAAATCTGTGGCTGAAGCAACCCAAATTTTCTCAACTAACATTGTTTATTACTTTTTTCTGACTCTTCCTTCTCCACAGGAATATATTTGTAATATAATTTGTTATTTGTTACTGAATGGGCAGATGCTTGTGTTTCATTTCATACAAAAAAAACTTATGAAAAGTTCCAAACATATACACAAGTAGATACACAGTACAATGGATTCCCACGCTCCTTAATTCAGCTTCAAACTAGTTCTCAATATTCTGGCATTCTTGATCCATGTGACATATTGATCAGCACGTAACTCCAGAAACTGGGCTACAGAAACTGACCAACTTTAAATGTAGTTCAAAGGCAACCAATAAAATGTGACTTCTTTTCTTATGGGGCAGGATGCCCCAAAGGGAACTTCTGGACTTTGATCATCGCTTCCTAAAATAAGGAAGGATTAGAGGATTTTGTTCAAAACAAATAATCTCCCATAAATGGAGTAACTCTTTTAAGCAAACTTTATACATCTGTCTTTTGAAGCTACTCAATGTTATTGGGTACAATATCGGGTCATACAGAATGAATGTTCAATTTGATAGTTTTGGCAAAATAGTTTTCCAAAGAGGATACACAAATTTATATCCCACTAGTAGTGTTGAGTTCAACTTGTTCCAAATTCTTGCTATTGTCATTAAAAAAAAAAAAGTTAGGCATTCTGATGGGTGTGTAGTTGTAACTAATTTGGACTTAATTTGCAATTTTCTAATGACTCATGAGATGAGCATCTTCCCTAAATGTTTACTATTTGGGTAGCCTCTTTTGTGAAGTGACTGGTCAAATTAGTTGCCCAATGTTTAAAGGTTTTTTAAAAAGTTGTTTGATTTGTAGGCCCTACATCTATATCTTGGAAATGAATTCTCTGTCTGTCCTGAACATAGGTCCTAAACTCCCAATTTCAGTTTGCTTAGAACCATGACACTACTGAGAGCACTACTTAGCTTTAAGTTTAGTTGTTAGCAAATGCCTCTGGTGGAAAAGGGCTCATGTCTCTCTGTTTTCCTTTCCTCAGGTAATGTTGGAGCCACAGGCGCTGGCATCACGGTGACTCTTAATCCTAATTTTCATCTCTTTAGATCTATGAAACTGCTGAAGGGTCCAGGTCACTACATTGTGCTCAGCCTCTCAGCCCATGACACTTATGGAATGACAAGAATTTTGGGATGAAAAGTGAAAAAAAAATTCCAAGTTCACTTGAATGTATTCCCCTTCTCAGAGGGATCTTAGTACCCTTGCCTTGGCTGTCTTGGTTGCTCTCCAATGCCTTTTAACACGTGGCTCTTTTATTACTATTATTTTGTTATTATAGCTGTTTTAGAGCCATGGCTAGTTAGACATAAGCTATTTTGTCATGACTGGGAGCTGTCCCTAGATGTAGATCTCATAATCTGGGTTTCATTTCTGAAATTTAAACAGAATTTTGTGAGTGTGAAAATATTTGGGGGAAACTGAAAATCCACATATTTTTAATCAGATTCTCAAAAACATTATGACATTAAAAATTTTAAGAATTACTGCTCTGGATATTTAAAGTGACTCATTTAGATCTCACAAACTGTATTTATATGATCAGTAGTGAAGGGGTTCAGAGTATGCCACTCTCAAATAGGCCACTCTGGCATAAAGATTATTTTGTGCGAAAGGGAACTGAAAAAAAGCAGAGGGAAAAGCCTCTCTGCTTTCCCTGTCTACCAGAACAGCAAGATGATTCTTCATCACCAGAGACAATGTCAGACTCTTATCAGCCAGAAGACAGTACCAGGCTAATCTGTATAACAAATTACTAATTAGCTTTTACCTTCCATTAATTTCTTCACAGTTTACTACCCCTAAGAGCCTAACCTCCTTTTTCCTTTATCTTGTCACTTCTCCAGAAATTCATTGTTCTTTGTTTATATACCACATAAGCCTAAATCTAACCATCGGTTTGAGAAACTCATCACTCAATTCTCCCATATGCTTGTGGACACACGTGTTAATGAACTGTTTGATTTTCTCTTGTCAATCTGTTTTTTGCCAGTTTATTTGGAAGGTCCAGCCACTGAACCTAAGAGGGGAGAGTAACTTTTTCCTTTCTTACAGTTTTGGCAACTCAGATGGATAATCTGGGACATCCCACCTACCCTAGAGACTACAGCTCAATCTTGGGTCAACTGACAAAGGCAACAAAAATAAGATTTCTTACTGAAATCAGCCTCCCAGATTTCTGTCTGCAGTGTCCAGACAAGAAAGAGTGGTAAAAAATTTCTCCTTTCAAATTTAGGTTAACAGGAGAAAACACTTGTGCCAACTACTTCTTTGGGGTGTGTGTGGCCTTATTTGTTATTGATCTGTTTCTCTCTCTGATAGCTACAATTTCCCTTTGCCTCTGTCTTTTGTGTCAGTTGTCATAATGGGGAGAATCACAGGGTAAAACACAGGCATAAATCCTACGAGCTCGTTATTTGAGCCGACTTCACAGATTGGTGAGTTTACAGTTCTCAGCAGACAAGTCTGTTTAAATAAACTTTGCTGTGGGTCACCAGATGGAAAAAAATGAGTGAGATTCTTCTGCCTTGTTCTGGGTCTTGAGAGCGTGTCTTGGGTCCAGGGAAAGCATAGTCTCCCTGGATTTTCTGCTTGCTGGGAGACACAGGTGTCGGGCCTGAATCGGCTGATGACCATCCCCTCAGGCTGGGGACCCAAGACACATCCCTATTGCCTGCGCCAGCTCTCAGGGGACTTAGTCTGAATAAGAGGCCTCGGTGCATAAGGGGCCTCTGTCATCTTTTCCTGTCATTGCCTTGTCAGGCTGGGAAAATCTTATCCCATATCACCTACCTGGTATCATAGACTAGGGAGTCTGTGACCAAAGGTGTCTCATTTTGATGGGAGACCCAGTTTCCTTACTGCCTATGACGGTGCCTAGGACATACTTTCTTTTATTGACTTTGGGAGTGGCTTTTTTGGATCATGAGGGCTACATCTTCTGCATCCATTCTAGGGGCACCTCTTGTGTTCATGGTAAAAATTTACCCTAAGCCTAGAAAGTTTCCTCAGAATTTGTTCATAAAAAGGCATTCTGGTTTGTACCACATTTGGAATGTATGGATATATCTTTGGAGATCCTACCTGTTGAAATCCTGACAATGGATTTTTTATTTGGAAAATATCTAAAAGGACTTTTAGAGAGTTCTCATCCTAAACAAATGTCCAATTGCTTCCTATGGGTAGATCAGATTAAAAGAAGAAAAAAGAGAGAGAGAGAGGGGAAGGAACAGGAGAGTTCCTTTCCTGGCCCTTAACAAGATTAGCAAGTGGAGATCAGATTTATAACAGGAGAATTGCAAAAGGCACTCAGGCACTTGTGAGACTTAAGTAAATACTGAAAGCCAGGAAATAGCTTTAGCAAAGTTCCTGGAACACATAGCCATCCTGGATTTACTGCCCCTTACTCTATAATCAGACCCCAACAGCTTCAGGCCTTCCCATCCAGAGCTCTTTATAAATGTATTATGAATCTCTCACCACAAAGAATTCACTGGACTGCTTACACTTAAGGAAAAAAAATAATAAAACTTCACTAGATTGTCCTAGATTTTTTATAATAGGCAAATATGCCCCTGGACTCCTTCTTAGGAAAAACCTAGATCCTTTCTGTGTTCCTTTGAGATGCATATCTCACCATGACTTTAACATGTAAACATCCAAGGACATAACTCTTGTAAAATCAACCACCTGAAATTAAAGAAAAAATAAAAAAGGAAAAAAGAGGATTTTGGAAAGAAACTGTTACTTGGTATTTCTAAAGGGTCTCAGCCCAAATTTTAGTCCACAGTCTCCACAAGATTATATTATTAGTATAAAGGAAAATCTTAGAGGCCTTCTGCATGAATATTGGTAAAAAGCTTTATCCTTCATTGAACAAACGGCTAGCTTGTTCCATCTGCCAGAAATATAATTTGTTTTTTTCTTTACCTGTTAATAATCTGCATAGAAAAAAATTATGTATCTCAGTAGAATAATTTTCTGTGTTTCATGTCTTTATCAAGTCTTTGATTACTTAAGAAAATCAAGTCTTCTCAATATTGATAGAGCTAAAGTTGTGTTGTTTGGTTTTTCTTTCCAAGTATGTTATTTACTATATTAGCATCTGAACTCTTTTATTGTTACTTTTGTTAAATAGATAACCAAGTATTGCCTCATAGTGATCTGTCATTTCTGACAAACTTTTCATTCTAAATTTTGACAAAATCAAATTCTAAATGAAGCCTTTTTTACCTGAACTGACTTTGAGACTTGCCTTGGAAAATCTCAAAGGATTTGTTCTCTCACTGTGTAAGAAGAGAGATGTTAACCTGATTAGGTTTATTTAATATATCAAATTATACGGTAAACATTATCAAATAAGAAGTGAGTTTTACCTTCTTTAGACTATATTTGCATGAATTTATGTTATTAATCACATATTTTAAAATCTTAGGAAATTCCCCCAAATTTGTCAATGCCCCTACTGTCCATATGTCCTTATATAACGTTATCAGTCATAATGCTAGTTAGTATCTTAAATGTTGTATGTCATAGAAATAACTAAATTTCTTTACCACTTGCATTATAATGAACTCTCATTGGATCTTTATCCAGGAGCACTGTAAGTCTTTTGTGATTCACAGACAGTTACTGTTTTACTTTGAGTCTCCTCTGAAAGCATTTGCAATCAGTTATAGTCCCACAGTGTTTGTCTTCAAAGAGATTCATGAAAAAAACTCAGACAAGTATTCTGGAATACAGATTTCTGATAACATTTAAGGTCATGACTCTGCACTGTGTAAGAATTTCCAGAACTCTAATGGAGAAATGGATGGATTCATAAAACTGCTAACGCAAGATCAAGCAGAACAAAAATTAATTATGTGGGACTGAATGAACAAACGAGGACAATTATACCTTTTATGACTTTTTGTTTGAAACATCCTTGATTCTTTAATGTTTTGTTTTCCAGATTTAAGGAACCCTTCTACTTGTTTCCTAAGCTTTCTATGGCTTACAGCAAACTGGTGGATTATACTTTTATAAATAAAAATGAAACATTTATTTTTCTCTCAAACTGATCTCTCCAAAATTTAGAAAATTCTTAATGAATATCCTTATTTTTGTGGTAATACAGTTATTTGCCGAAGCTCAATAAGAATCTGTTCCCCCTGGTATAGGACAAGACTGAAAACATTGGTTATATTACGAAGGCTTTGACTGGAATGTCATTTTTGAGAATGATGTGCATAGAATTAGATATGACCAGTCATATTTAAGGAAATAAATTGACTTTATAGAGACAAAACTTATAAAACTCCTTGAAAAACCTGATCTGTTACCTACCTGGCTTACAGGGTTTCCTAACTTGTAAGTGAATAAAAAAGGTCATTTCCTGGCAGGCCCAGGAATCTTAAAAGATTTTGGAAACCTCAGGGAGAAATTCACCAAATCTATAGGTATCAAAGGCAAATCTAACGGCAAGTTCTTGGCTTGACTTCCCAGCCCTGAGAGGCTTTTAAAAGTCTAATCTAAAATTCTTTATTAAAAGTTCCAGTAAAGCAGACTTTTAAAAAAAGCCTATATGGTCAATCTTCTTGCTATACTTATGTAAATAATCAGGCCAAGTTCAATGAGACTGGAGTTATTTTGTAAACAAATTAGCCTTACTTTAATTATCTCTGATAAAAATGGGGGTGTGTGGAGGAAGAAATTGTTTCAATGAAAAATTATAACCTGCCCTTTTGTATATTCATTATCTTTGAGTCATTTTCATCTCTTTGTAAACTGGATCTTGTATTTTTATACATTTTTCTCAGTAATTAAAATTTTCAATTTTTCGCTCACCCTCTTGACTTGGCATCACTGAGATAAAACCTGACTACCCAGATCCTTACTATGAGTGTCTGAAAAAGCCCTGCAAGCTGAGACTGGATGCTCCCAGGCTCTTCTCTGAAAAATAACCACGACTGTGACACTGACCTGTGCACCAGCAGCAGAGACAGTCACCCAACGAAACGGGAAATGTGTTGGGCTGCCCTGCTGTTCTCACTCCACCACTTAAGGATGTTTGAAGCCCAGCATCTCGGAATCTGGGCTGACTGCTCAAGCAGGTTTTAGTTTATAGTTTATTCTAACCATTAGAGTTTGTTTTTCATTTCATTTCTTTCCACAGAAATGCCCCTCAGTTAATGCCTGAAGGTTCACACCAGGAGAGGCCTAATTTAAGCAGGTTCCCTGTTCCCACTGTACCAGGGCCTCCAGCAATGAGGCACACTGTTTACCCGACTGCCCCAGCTACGGGTCTGAGCGACTGATTCAGTACAGTACGGAGGACTGTGCTCAGGTTTCTTCTTCTATGCTTGTCCAATCTATGTATTTTTCTCCTTTACAGATCTCCTACCTCACAACTTCTAACTCAGATCTCTCACCCTGGCTACCAACATGATTTTAAAAATATGATGCTTCTTCAAAGCTTTAAAGGGGAGAGTGAAGGAATTCAGACTATGCCACCCCAAAATATGACTCTGACATAAGGATTATTTTGAGTTAAAGTCAATTGGAAAGAAGCGCACACTCACACACACTCTGTCATCCCCTCTCCACCAGGTGGAAGGGCGATTATTAATCACTGGAGACAACTCTAGACTCTTAACACCCCAGAGACAGCACTGAGAAGAATCTACATAACAAACCTTACTAAAACAATCCTCATCTCCCATTAATTTTCCTGTATATTTATCTTCTCACAGTTTACCATCCCTAAGTGCCTCAAACCTGTTTTCCTCTGTCTTGACTTCTCTAAAAGAGAGTTGTTCTTTGTTCAGATGTCATATAAACCCCAAATTCTAACCATCTCTGAGTTATTCATTACATAGTTCCTACACGGACGTGGATACCACACATGTTAACAGGACTCTGTTTTCTCTTGTTAATCTCTTTTGATCAGTATAATTTCCAGAGCCTCTGTTGGAGAAACTAGTAAGGTAGAGGGAAATATTTTTCCTCCCCTATATCAAATATAATTTCTCAAGTAGAGTGATATCAAGTTTTAAAATATTTAAACATTCCAGAGGATGTTTGCACTAACTGGAGAAATGCAAGTAATTTGAGGTGTTGATATATTAAGATGGATGTTGAAAGTAGAATAAGGTAACAGGTATAATATCTGTCAACATATACTAGTGCATTGTAATTTACCCTTTAAAGAACATGCCCTCAGACATCTAACATCCCAGAGAAGGGGCAGGTATTTGATGTTTTTAACAAAACGAAAGACCTTGACAAGCAAGAGAGAGTGAAAAGAGGGAGGAAAAGGAGAGAGGGCGGGGTAATACATTTCTTAATTTCTTTACATATGATTAAGAATGTCTAATCATGAAAGTGGGAGATTATGGAATTTCTTCCTTAACTTAGAGAAGATGCTCTTTTGCAACTACATCATGAGGCTTGTAATCATATGGTAGAAGGAAGAAATGACATAGGGAAGTAAAAGAACAGCCTGTCCCTTGCCACTTATGGGATAGTGGATGAAACAGTGATAAAGGTGGTGGAGGGTCAGACTCCTGAGCCCTTGCTTCTTTATCTGAAGTTGCAGGCGTGTTACAGAAGTTTAAGGCAACACTGCTCTCAGAGGCGGCCTGAGAGAAGAATCCAGTGCGGGGTAAACTCGGTTCAGCAGGGAGATGCCGCAGCCAAGTCACTAGGGCGGGATGCAATGGCCAGGCAGAGTGCACCCCAGCATCGTGGCTTTTCAGTGCCCACGTGGGAGGGATGCCGACTGAGAGCCAGGGGGCATTCTTGGAAAACATGGCAAAAGCTGAACTTGAATATGAGACAAGGGTTAGGCCTGGATCATCGCTCAGCCTTGATCTAAACACGAGAAGTTAGACCATTCAGCAGCACGTCCCTGCAGAACGCGCGGGCCTGGATGGGTCATTTGTCTGTAGACATCTGTCAGCACAACCCAAGAACATCGTGGGGCCTGGAGGACCCCTCTTTGCCAAAGTGTTCGATCACCTAACCCTCCCATAGCCCAAATACCATTTTAGAAACAATCGAAATAAGAAAGAGAGAAAATGTTGAAATAAGTTCTCAAAAGAAACAGTTAAATCTAAAGAAGCTAAATTATTGACTTGGGCTCCGTTTGGACTTAACTTGAGCATGTCCCTACCTTCTCCTATTTAGTATGTAGAGGACAGTGAAAGAGGTAAGAGCTGTTTCACAGAATAACGATACTGTATTTTTCTGGCACATCTGAGTAGAGTGAGATATTTATGAAGCCACTACAGGATGAGCCATAAAGCTAGCTGCACAACACTTCCCACGACTGATGAAACAAGAGCGCACCAAGTCTGTAAACCCAGGGAAGGCAACGCACTCACTTTTCGGGACCATTTGAAATTTTTTTGCTTCGGGGTGAGTTTAGAGAGAATGAAATCCCCATGTTGGCTAAAAGAAGAGGAATCTAGCCAGATTTCATGATAATTAAGCTGGTCAACCGGCTCCAAGACATTAACAGCTGCTGTTTTAATCACTAATGAGGGAGTCAGTTTCTATAATCTGGGAGATGGACCAAAAGCATGGACTTGATTTTCCCTTCATTTTAGATCAGTTCACTGGAGAGTAACCATCCTTCCATCTTAGTGCCGTCGCCCTGTGAGCTGCCGACAGCCTGTGAAGAGAGGGAGCACTGCCGCATCACCACAAGCACTTGCACAGAGGAGCTGCACGCCAAGTCCACAGTCATTAACAAGCGCAAACGTCATGCAGACCTAGGAAATTATTTCTGGGCCCTCTCCTTTGCAGTGCCCACCACCCTCCCACCAAATACATAAAGAGGAAGGGGAGCTACCTTCTGAAAATATCTGGAGTGTGGCTCCTCAAACAGTTTGCAAACCTCTTTATGGTTTTTCAAAAGCCCATGTTCCTGAAATTAATGTTCTGATTTAATGGACATTGTGTTGGTCTTGCAATAGGGTTCTTTGTCATTACTTTGTGATTCATGAGTTTCACTTGATATAATAGCGTGAATGGTGCAGGAGGCTTGGCAGGGCTGGAATCATAAAACACTTGGTTCACAAGAACAATGAGATCTAACGATGTCTGCATAAGAAATGTTTCAAACCAACAGACAATCCAGCAGAGGTACTTAGTCTGTTTCAGTTGTATTCAAAACAAGTATATTTTCCAATGGATTAAAGATCTCAGGAGAAAAATAACAGAATGATTATAAATTGTTGACTAAATTAATAACACGGCTTTCAGTTGGAGAAGTAGAATTCTAATGATCATTAGCAATTCATTCTAGCATTTCTAAGGCATATTGCCCTTAAACATTTTGCATGTACGTCTACTATAGCATATAATATGTTATGCTGTGATTACTTACTAATAAGTAAGTTTCCATAGGTAAATGTAGGCATGTTTTCAAAAGGAACAGTTTTTAAAATCTTGTCCTGGTCGGGTGGCTCAGTTGGTTAGAGCATCATCCCGAGACACCAAGGTTGCAGTTTCGATCCCAGGTCAGGGCACATACAAGAATGAACCCAATGAATGCATACATAAGTGGACCAACAGATTGAAGTTTCTCTCTTTCTCTCTCCCTTCCTCTCTCTCTCTCAAATCGATAAATTAAAAAAATCTTATTATGCTGCTGGCATTCAATCAATGCTATATTGATTGATAACAAGTGATCCTTTATTCTGTAGAAATGAAAACTTAAAGGTGAACCAAATTGTAATACTACTGAGTAACTTTAAGAGCTTATTAGCATGAATGTTTTGGAATATACAGAATATAGTATTTCTTGTCTTGAGCTTAGAATGGGGTGAATGGAGGAGAGTAGTTTAAAATAAAAGATTTAAGAGGTTACCCCCAATTTAAAACCCAGATATATAATAATAGACACTACAGTGAACATATATCAGTGTCTCTACAGACCTCCCTCTTCAGTCCCTTGCAGCTGCCTCCCTCACCCAGTCCCATGATCGCAGGGCTAGAGGTCTCCTAGAAAGACCCTCTGACTGCACCTTCATCAGGGACATTTAGTGTATCCCGCAAACAGTTCTACAGAGATTTGATAAACAAAATCCAATCTCTCTGCCCTCATACCCTGGATGCTAGAAGTAAATTTTTTTTATTAGTTGAAATGAAACTAACATATTTGAAAACCAATGTAATTTGGAAAAAACTTGTTAGTAGAGTGATGTAGATAGAGACAGACCCAACAAAGTGTAGTTTGCATTTCCTCAGGATGGCTGGATGCGGAGGATCAGCTTCTGTCTCCTTGAGAAGTTAGATAGAGCTTCTCACTGGGGCTAAAATGACTTTCTCCTCAGAGCCCCAAGGCTGGGGTATGGTGTAAGAATAGGGAGGGGTGGAAATTGGCCTTTGCTCTTAACACCAGGAGAAGGAAAGAAGAAAGGAGCAGTTAAATGTCCCATTAGACAGCAGAAGCAGGGGAAGAAGGCTGTTGGATTAATGGGCTGCTTTTGTTTTGATGAGTGGGTTTTATTTTAGAGGAGCTACAGTAAAATGTTTCTAAAAGCATTTTTGTTTTAATTTCATCATCTAAGAAGATTACCAATTTTAGTCCTACTTAATATAAAAGCAGAAACAAACTGCCCTGGCCAGGTGGCTTGGTTGGAGCATTGTCCCGTACACCAAAAGGCTGCAGGTTCGATTCCAGGTCAGAGCACATACCTAGGTTGCAGGTTTGATCCCAGATCGGGGCACGTATGGGAGGCAACTAATCGATGTTTCTCTCTCCCTCTCTCCCCCCTCTTCCTCTCTCTCTAAAATCAATAAAAACATATCCTCAGGTTAGGATTTTAAAAAAAAAGGCAGAAACATAGTTTTAAAGTTATCCTTTCATGCCCATTTGTGACTTACTCTAGGACTTGCCTGGCTGCAGAGGAAGATGCAATATAATTCTGAGGAACTGCGTCAAAATATCTTTATTTTATTCAACACTGTGTTTCCCAAAATTGTAAAGAGGATGCAAGAATGATTAAAATTTGTGAAACTGGTCTAATTTGCCACCTGCAACAGCTTAAGCTTAGTTTAAAAAATACTGAGGTCCACTACTTTTCAGTCACTATCAATCACCTGTATAAAGGCTAGAAACTTGAACAAAATACATACATATTTTTAAAAAAATCTCTAACCTCTGCCCTTCAGGAATACATTCATTTCAAGAATGTATTATGTAAAGTATAAGAACTTGCAAGACAAAGATATTAAAACCTAACCTGTACCCTCTATGAATGGAAGCCAGAGAGACAAAGAAAGGCATAGTTATGATAACACTAGGACAGAACAGGCCCCAGGTACTGCGGCATCAGGGAAGAACAGCTCCCAAGTCAGCTAAATTCCTTCCTTTCTCAGCAGGGCCTCAAGTGGCCAGTTACTACAGCCTGTGGAAAAAGCATCCTATTCTTGAGGACTTTAACCTAGAGGTTATCAGCTCATATTGAGCATCAGCATCCCTGGAGCACATTTTGAAAACATTATCAATGTCCAGACTGCTCAGGTTACAGAGAAGTCTAGATATTTCTAGAGATTTAATTGTTCTGGGGTGGAGACACATCATCAATATTTAACAGGGGGGGAAAAAATTCCCCAACCTATTCTGCTGTGCAGTTAAGGCTGAAAGCCACTCCCTTCTCTAGGTTTTCATGGTTATTATGCGAAATTTAAAAAGAGGACAATACTTGCTTTCTACAAAATTGCAATTTAAGAGAGGAAAGATTGAAAAGAGGGTCCTAAAACCAAAATTGGGGTCATTGGGTTAAACAAATTTCAGCATAGGACACGTAACATTCACAGAGAACGGCAAAGTAAGGCTGCAAACTAAAACATTCTTTCAAGACTTATTAGTAGGCAGAGAAAGTCAGTGAGCAATGTGAAAAAATGATTTACGCCCCGCCACTGCCATTCTATCTGGGGGCAAGCTCTGTCAAAGACTATTTAGTGCTTTGCCCTATTACCACAAACTTATCACCATCTGTTCCTTTTGTATGTTCCTCTCTCTCTGCTAAGGGAACTGCTTCCCACTATATTATTAGGTTTCTTATTATAAACATCCCATCCTGTGGTTTGAAAATCAGAGTTTTGCAAGTGGAAAGCAGCATCTTTGCCCTCCAAATGTCCTCCTCTCTCAGTACTTGTTAACTTCCATAGATAGCATCGCAAATTTTCAACTTCTGGGATTTTTTCAGAAACATGTTGAAAGGAGAAAAAAAAAAAAGAGAAAATACACTTATTACAGAATCTGAAGGTATCTGTGCTTGCTTTTCAAAGGTGAGTTTTTTTCTCTCACGAATAACCACAAGGAAATTTTTGTTTGAATATATTGATGCAAATAGGAAAAATCCTGGCCTAATACATCATTCCAGTGGCATTTTAAAAGTCAGTTTGTCATCAGAAAAGTAATGCTAATGGAGCAAATGTTGGTCTGGGGAGTTCATAGCATGTGTACAACCTATCGATGCCATTGCATTTTGATTTGTCCTTGGATAGACTTAGAACTCTTCATTAACCAAGTCTTCCCCTCCATAATTAGGCAATTTTCCCTCTCATTCTATTGAGATAATCTGGGTAGGTTCTTTTTCTTAAATTTTTTTTTTTATATATCTTTATTGATTTCAGAGAGAGGAAGGGAGAGGGAGAGAGTCATTGATGAGCTGCCTCCTGCATACCCCTGCTGGGAATTGAGCCCTCAGCCCAGGCATGTGCCCTGACTGGGAATCAAACCTCGATCTCCTGGATCCTAGGTCAACGCTGAGCTACTGAGCCACACCCGGCTGGGCTGGGTAGGTTCTTGCCAGGGAGCTAAGCAGGTAATACTTAAGTGGCCCCTTCCATAACTCAATGCTGTGCTTTACAGGCATACAAGAGTGAGTGTTCACACGCCAACATACCACTGAGCACTAATAAAAATAAAAATCATAATATGTATTCCTTGGCATTTCTGTTGTTTAAGGCTTATGATAGATAATAATAAATTTCTGAATACAGTTATGTGAGATAAAGAAAATATTTTGATTGCTTCATTATGCAGGCTTTTTATATACTCGTTTCCAAAGGACAATTGGAAAAGGTAAGTGTCTCATGGGACTATAGCGGCGGATTTTGTTGTTCACTAGGAAACATCTTGCTTGACTTCTCTAACATTTTTCAGTAAATTACTATGGGGACTCTGTTAATTTTACTGATTAAGAATGCTCTTGAATGAAGTAAACTTAGCATGCTGCTTGATATTTTCAAAACATTTCAAGACCTGTAGGAAATGATTTCAATGTTTGTAATCCCTGAAGCCACATTCCATATGAAAAATACTGCTATGTTAGATATAAATCAGAGGCGTGTCTGAGCTTAAAGAGGTACAGGTGAGTCAGGAAAAGCAACATATTCATTATGAAAGGCATCATGAAGCACAGCTGAAATGATCAATTAATGCATATGGACTGATTAATTAAAAACAATGCCTTATTGCTGCACATTTCTAATCTTCAGCATATAGTTCTGACACTTTATACAGATGCTGATCAAAATAAAAATAAAAGTGTTTGTTTGTAATTGATTGATATTGTACTGGCAGAAACAATAATTTTCCTCCCACCTTTCCAAGTTCTTCTGGCTGGACTAATAACCAAATTACCATGAAAAAGATTAAGAGGAAAAAATGACCAAATGTATGATGTATGTACATATCGGGGTTCCCTAAGAATAGGAGACCTGAGGACACACTGGGCCTTGAGGCTTGTTTGTCATTCTGAACTGAGGAGAGGGAGGAAGGGTTTGGGATATCAGAAGGAAAGCAGGCAATTCGCAGGTAGATGAGACAGAGCTAACACGCACGGCTGATAACAAATTCTCGCTGTCCCAGGAACAATGGGACATGGAGGGGAATCTAGCAGACTTGCTTGGACCCTCTTTTCTGCCGCACTTAATTCATACACAATAAGGTGACTCTGCGGAGGTTCCCTTCCTGAAGCAGGTTTTTTCATCTGAATTCCTTTGGCCAGGTAAAGGGGGAGGTCAAAGGTTGCTTGTCAGTCTTTTGTGTCTTAAAATAACCAGCTTAAAATAATCAGTATCTCAAAAGGCTTATTTTAGGGTGGCTAACTCTGGTCCCCCTCGGTATACACACCATTATTAATCTAGCCTCATCTCTCCATTGTATAAACGAGTACACTGAGGCACAAAGAAGGAACTTTTTCAATTTAACCGAGATACTGCTAGTGTCAGTTTTCGACTTCTAGTCTCTCGGTTGCAATTTAACCATCTTCCGGTGATACAAGTTCTTCTAGTACCAGGCATTGATTAAATATCGTGGGGGGGTGGTAGGGCCCAGAAGGTAGTGAAAGTATTATATGTTATACAGAGACAGAGGAGATTTTGTAATTGTTCTTTGAAGTTATTAAGATTTCATATCCACTGATACCAAAGAACCATCAGTTTCACAGGCTATTTATATGACCAAGGTGTTAGCTGTTCAAGAGGAGAGTGCTTAATGCATGAGGAGAGAAGGGGGAGAGGAGAGAGAAGACAAGGACATGAAGGTCCCTAAGTGCATTAAGCCTGGTGCTCCTGGGGTCCTGGGATAATGGTAGATAAGAGAATAAGAGGTAGGATTCTTTTTTTGTTATTGCTGTTCTCTGCAGCAATTTCTCCTTACAAACCACGAGATGAGTTTAAGGATAAATACCATTATATGAGGGCAGCAAGGGTATTTTCATTTATGGGGTTTATTAAAAGTATAGGATTATTTAGAAATAATATATTATGTGGTTGAAGGGGCAACTATAAAACAAAGAGATATACAGAAGTACTTCATATGTATCCTGGAAATTTCAGATGTGCACTCCTGTTTTTAAACATTTGGGAAGCAGTGCCAGTCAAGTTATAACGATGATGATAATAACAATAACTATTCCATTGATTCACCTTCCTCTGTTTTTTGGATGCCGGGGATACAGCTATAGGGAGTAATCTGCAATGACTGAGATAACTAAGTAAACCTACATGAAACCCATATTAAACTTCAATTAAGTGGTGATTTGGAGAAAGGCATTGCTATTTTTATAAAAATGTGTTTCTGAAGCCATTCCACAATATCTGTCGTCATATTCTCAAACACAAGATAGAGATGTGCGAATAGAATGATAATCTGGTTAAGCAGATGCAAAGCTGGTTGAACCACTGTAGAAAGAGTGTGAGATTAGCGGATCAGTTTCACCCTGGCGAGCAGACCCCCACTGATGTGCCAAAGATCTCTGTACTCAGCCAAGTCTTGCTGAACGTTATTATGAGTGACTTATACAAAAATGTAAAGGCAAACCCGTCATATCTGCAGATGTCACATAGCTGAAATCTATAAAACAGCATCAGGGTCCTAGAGCAAACTGATAGCCTGGAATGACCAGCTAAAATTAACAAGATATATCATTGTTTTAAGAAAGTCCATATTCAGGCTTAAGCCAAGATTTCACAGTCAGCATTTGACAATCCAATTCTTGATATATTAAAAAATCGAAGATAATAAGACAATGACAAATTTTATTTTAACCCTTATTACATGCGGGTGCTCTTCTATGTGTTTACCTGTACACTTAATTGTTAAAACAGGGTTATTAGGTAGTTATTGTCATTCCCATTTTACAGATGAGTAAACCAAGGCAAAGAGAAGTAAAGCCACTTTCTGTAAGATAAAGAGCTAGCAAGTAGAGAGGGGGTGAGAACAGAGCACACAGGTCATCTAATTCAAGAAGCACTCTGTCATAAGTTCTGCACTTAGGTTTCAAAAAACAAATACATAGCTTGGGTTGCTAGGGGAGACATTGTTTAACAGCCCATAACTGAAACTTTTCTCTGACACAGTTTTCAACATGAGGCATGTGTTGCCAGAATGCTTAATGGCATCTCCAGCAGCATTTGTGGAGAAATTTATCTAGAACAAGAGAGATACCATTCCCGCTCTTCCATTCCTGTCACCCAGCTTCAAATGCATTCCTAATCTGATTTTATGCTCTCCATATGATTTCCTGCATTTATGTTGACACTGATAAAGGTACTTAATTCATCAGTGAAGAAACAATAACATAAAATATAGCATAATTTGAGCTCAAGACACAAAATTTTGAAACAATTTGAACAATTGTTCAATTAATCAAGTCGATGAAGGCAGCAATCTAGATAAAGTGAAATTGAAGCCTGTGACTTAATCTAGTCATTTCTTTTTCAATCATATTAATGTACAATTACCACCTTATTATTTGGATCAACTAATTGAACTGGTATAATCTTCATGTTTCCCAAAAAATAGCCAGACCTTCTTTCAAAGTTCATTTGATCAAATCATCCCTCCTTTTTTTAAAAACTGTCAGTTGAATGCTGCTTGTTCAATAATGCTAAGGGAAAAAGAGCCAGGCCAGAGTGGCTCTGCTGGTTGAGTGTCTACCTGTGCACCAAAAGGCTGCTGGTTCAATTCTCCGGATCTGTTCAATTCCTGAACTGACGTTTCTATCTCTCATTGATGTTTCTCTCTCTATGCATGTCATTTAGTTAGCTTCGATCTACTCTAAATATATCAGATTAACTATTTTATCAGATTGTAATTTTGAATTTTAAATTCAGGACTAGATTGCTAAATTCTCTGCAATCTATTTTTTTTTAAACCTCACCCAAGGATATGCTTGGGGGGGGGGGGGGAGAGAGAGAGAGAGAGGGAAACTGAGGATCGAACCCACAACCTTTTTGGTGCAGGAGATGACGATCCAACCAACTGAGCCACCCAGCCAGGGCTCCGCAACGTACTTTTTGAAGATACTGTTTCAATGCTAAATGCCCTTGTAAACTGTTTACTTTATACAGTACTACTAAGTGCCATGCTTATATTTTATGGAATCAAAATTGTTATTTATATGCTTTCTCTAAAATTCTGAGGATTGATGGAAACTTGAATTCTGTGAAAAAAATAATTTTGTAAAAAAATTTTGAAGATTCTGGAAGCAAAATGAAATTCAAGGTTCAATCCTTTCAACTAGGAAATTGTACTACATTCCATTTTGCTGTTCTTTTATATATCTTTGTTTTTATAAACTTGTATGGCCAATTATTTATACAATGAAAAAAGGAACACTTGAACACAGAATTCTGACTATTCATGAAATGTACAGAAGCTCCGTCCCTTGAATTGTACCTCCTCCGGTTGCTTACCTTCAATCATTTCCTCCTGGATAAGCCAGTAGTCATGATCATTACACTTCTGCCAGATTATTGGAACTGATTAATTTTAAAGCCCATTCCCCTATATAATGAACTACAGAAACTATACATTAAGAGAAAAATTACGTACAATAGTCTATTTTTAAACATGAAGACAATACTAATTACAATTCTCCAGATAAACACACATAATTATAGTAATTATGATTCAACAATAACTCACTGGTACTTACTATTATAAACTCATAAACTATTATAATTCAGTACCCTATAAAATTCAAAATCTAATTGAAAGTGCTAGTTTAGCATAATTCCCACAAGCCATCATTCTTTAATATTCTGGAATGAATGAGGCTTTGGTTGAGCTTTTAATTGATACTGACAAGCAATAACCACTGGAATGAAACTGCAATTATGAGTGGCAATTAATCACATTTGCTGTCATCTCTGGTGTCAAACAAAATTCAATAATATTCTAAATAGTTTTTAAAACTTTATACCTTTTACGTTTCAGCCTACTTAATGGAAACCAAAGGCAGTTTCCTGGGATAATCAAGTGACATGCACAGTGTATTTATATAAAATATGAATGCTGTATTTTCTTAGTTTAAAAAGCTCTATTTTTCTTCTGAATTCACTTTCAGGATAAATCTGTGTCTTTGCAGACTAGAAAGAGCTCCTCATGTCACCTCCTACCTACCTTATCTCAGCACATCTTTTTGACTCATAGATCACCTATGGACACAGCAGAAATTACAAATGTGGAAGAAACTCTTGGGAGCAGGAACTTGAGTAAAGCATCATTAAAGACTTGAGATAATTTTAGAAGGAACATTTAGAAGCTTCAATTGATCAATGTCTGTTTGAATAGGGGCAAGGAGGCAGCAGGATTTAATTTTCTTTCCCTCATTATTTCTAATTAACAGGGAACTAGCAATGTTCCTTCCTTCTAACCTAAGGCATCCATACACAAGCATCCTTCACCAACCAACTGGGTCTGTTGATGTAAGTCATTGAGGATTTCTTGTGGCATCAAAGCTGTGACCTTAGGACCTACACACATGAATGTACTTGCTGTAAACGGAGCTGGGCTGCCTTTCAGATGATCACATCAAGGATCGTGTTAACAACAAAGAATGCAATCCCAGATAAGCAAAGCACTGTGTGCAAAGTGGAGTGTACTAGGCCTCAATAGGTGGATGTGTTCCAGATGTTCAGGCAGATAGACAGGCTTTTCTTAAATATTCATGAATCTCAACTCTTGTTGGTGAGACAGGACTATAAAGAGAAAGCCTTGTTTCATCTTCTCTGCTTACAGTTTGTGGCAAGTTTAATGGACTGGGGTAGTTAATCCTTAATGAACTAAAGAAGGAAGTACACCAGATCTGAAAAATGTTTTCTGGAACGGTCTTCCATAAGCAGAGTATGTGACAAATTAAAAAGTAAAAATGAATCTTTGGCCTCTAATTAAAAAATAGCATAGCAAAGTTACTTATTTAGGCTTATTTCTAAGCGATAGCATTTTTATATTTTCATGGCATGTTATTAAAGTGAAGATTTTTTCTATTAAGCAGACGCTTAGAAAAGAACATTATACTAATTGCCTTTACTTATTAATAATGTAAATAAATGACTTTCATTTTAATAATTCTTTCTCATTCTGTTTCTACTAATTGGATTTATGTTCATCATCGTTATCATTTTTTACTTACAATTTGGTTTTACTATATTGGCTGTCCAAATTCAATATTTCTTGATTGCTTTTATTTTTATTTTTATATTCATTATTGACTTATAATAACATAATGAGGTACTAGTCGAGACTTAGATTCCATACTTTGTTCAAGTTGCATCAGTATAATATGACCTTTTCTTTCTTCCTATTTATGGTTCTGAAACAACTAGGTTATTACATCTTTTTGCCCCTTTCTTTCAAAAGTTGTTTAAGTTCTGTTCTGATTTTGGATTTTTCTCTTTCTCTTCTTCCTTGTCTCTTATTGTGTTCATCACCGTAAATTTATAAAATTTCCAGTGTCTGAATTACTTGGTTAGGAGGTCGATTATTTTCACTTGGTTGGGTTGTATGTTTTATCTTACTCATGCTGGCAAGTACACTGAAAAAATTTGCTTACATTCCAAAGTGCCATAGGAGTGATACCAATATAATTTAATCCAGTTATGGATAACAGGAAAGGAGCAAGGGGAAGGTCAAATATTCTGGGCATGCCATTTGTGCAGCTTTGCCAGGAAGCTGCAGTTCAGGCGCAGGCCCAGTAAAGTCTCGGTAAAATAGGGGGGTGCTTGCCTGTCACTCACACCTGGGAACAGGTCATTGGCCAGAGTAGGCATGGCCACTGCAAACGTGGGAAGATTTGGGATATTTAATCTCCTGAACAAAGGAGCTTGCTTTCTTGCTCTTACTCTTTTGTACTCCTGGTTTCTCAGGGGCTCTCATGCTCCTGCACTCCTGTGTTCACCCACATGGCCCACGCAATGGACTAATGGACTGCGACCAGCCTGATGCTAAACTGACCCAATTCTAACATGGAACTGAAACTCTGGACACTGGCTTTGCTTCCAGCTCTACTGAATCCCTAGCTGCACATCTTCCAGGACTGGATTAAGGGAAATGGGACTTTGCAAACCCAAGAATGTAATTCCACACAAATAAAGCATTCTGTAACATCTTATTCTCCAGCAGGAGCCTCTGGAAATGCTTATTCCAGCGGTACCCCAAGAAGCCCACCCCCACTAGCAATGGAGAAAGACCATCCATGCATTTCTCTGGTAACAGGAGTGGTACTGAAATTCTTATGGTTGATTAGAACTGCTAGTTACTCTTGATCTTGGAAAAGTCCAGGTTAAAAAATCTTGTTCATAGTTTGGTACTTTGGGGTCTTAATCCAGGTACTGGATCAGAGACCATGTGCTTCTAGAGGAAGCTATACAGCATAGCCCTGTGTGAGGTGTCCTGGGTATGATCCAAGCGAGGTTTACCTTCTTTCCTAATTAAGTTTCAATCCTGCCTTCGGTGCTTGCTGCCCTTCAATCAGAAACACAGAACACCCGAAAACTACAATCTTCTGTTTGCTCTCTTCAGGCCTATTAAATGTCTGACACCAGAAATGATATTTAATAAAGAGAGTTAAGGGAAATCCTGCTCCTAGGTGGTCAGAGCTCCAGTCTTATATCAAGTTACATGATTAGAAAGGTGTGCATCTGAATGACCTGAGATTCCCCCACTATAGACTCACCAGTATATAATTATACTTTAATATAAAGTCATTGAGAGCAGATACAAATGATCACATAAATAATAATTGTGTTTTCTGTTGAAGTTCCTATCTGCTGTGTGTTTCTTTAAAATGTTTTATTTTGAGAGAGAGAGGAAGGGTGAGGGAGAGAGAGAGAAACATCAATCAGCTGCCCGAAACCCAGGCATGAGCCCTGACTGTGAATCGAACCAGTGACCTCTTGGTGCATGCGAGGATGTCAATCAACTGAACCACACTGGCCAGGGCTGTTTTGTTGTTTAATCTCCTCTTTAAAAATCTCCTTTCCTCCGTGGTGAATTTCTTTTATAATGTGATACTTGGGAGAAATTTATTTCTTGAAATAGAATGCTTCTTTTCACCAGAATGAGAATTATGTAACTTAACAAGTTTCCAAAAGAGTTTTAAAAGAAAATTATTGTGGAGGATATTGTTAGGTTTGTAAAGTAAAAATGTGTATGCCTATGAAGCCAGATTTGTTTGACAATTGAACTAAGATCCAGAAATTGAACAGGTCTCTTTTTAACTGTAGGATGTCCTCAAGACTGATTTGCTAATGTGTACTGTGAGTCTCCAAGAAGGAGATTGAACAGCCCAAATTTCCCAAGCTCATTAGAAGATATATCCTGTTTTCAGAGCACTATTAAACTCTTTCCAAATAATTAAAGAACTAAAGAAAGATCTTAAAAATAACATGGTTTTGAGTACTAGGAGATATATATATATATATATATATATATATATATATATATATATATATATACACACACACACACTTTTTTGCATTACTTAAAAAAAACTGCTAAGAAGCACAAAACTAACTATACCACTCAGAGTATCCAAGATACCTTTTTAGTTAATATAATTTCTCCATTACATTAAAATTATAGCACTCATTATTGTCCATTATAATATCTTGGAAGCAAAAAAGGTATAAACGCATGAAGCTTTAAAAACACTTATAGCATTATTAAAAACACTACAAAGACACATGCATAGAGATAGTAGATTTTTTTCAAAAATCAGTTTACTCATCACTGTTACTATCATTTCACTTTGTTTAAAATACTAATCTTCAAAAATGATCCCTTTGTTCAAATGATACAGAGAGCTTAATACATGGCCTTGAGATGCTTGAAATGGCCTTGAGTCATCAAAACCAAATAAAAATTCCATGCATAATAAAAGACAACTCATATTTAAGTCAAAGGATTACATTCACTTGAACACTATCTGAAAAATAATCAATATTAATATCTACAGTTTTGCAAATTAATTCTTTATTTTTTTAACTTTCAAAATACAGCTTCCTAATCACCAAAGCCACTGTCCTAATCTCAATTTCATATAGTCACACTCCCTTCAGTAAAAAAAAAGAAAAAAGAGAGAGAGATATTCAGAACCTATGCAGGAAGGGGGACATCATTCCACTTTAATTCAGCTTCATCACAAGTGCTCTGCCAAACCTGTGTTCATATAAATCACTAAAGAACTTGTTAAAATATCAATTTTCTGGGTCATTTCCCAGAGATTCTGATTCAGTAAGACTGCAAGAGGCCTTGGAATCTCCATCTTTAACAAGTACCTCAGGTGATCCTGATGGTGGTCCATGGTCCAATATTCCAAAATTGCTGTTGAAAAGCATGTTGCCAGGACAGATCAATATTGGTTGTATTTAAACTCAATTTCCCTCCTACTCCAAGAAGGCTTAGCCAGTGGCACTGCTCTGGAAGAGACTTATGAGTCATTCAGATCTTCAGAACAGAAATGCCTACCCTTCCTTACTTTGCAAGTTCTTCTAACTCTCATTCCATCCACACCCACGCACACTTTGTTCAGCCACTAGAAATATGGGGTCTAGTCCCAGCCATGGTATTAACTACTTATATGGTCCAATTAGCAAACCCCAATTAGTAACTTCACTAAACCTCATGAATTTCATGTAGTAGACTGCATAAGTTTATTACAAAAATCACAATCAGCTTTCAAGTTCTGTGAGTCCAGTGGAGACCTGGAGTTTTCTTTTCATTTTCTCTCCATGTTATGTTACCTAAAACATGTTTCCAAAATGAGCTTTAAAGGCATATTTTTGTTGTTTTTCTTGATAACCTAAGACTTGTCTTTTTCACAGTACCACACATTGTCTCCATTCTCTTTCAGAGATAAAACATAAAAAATTAATGAGCATTGTGACTTTAACTAGAATTCAGTATTATTTCTCTTGACATTACTTAAATTTCTAAATGACTTGGTAAGTCAACCAGACCATAAAAAATGGTTTACATTATGAAGCAGAAAATAATAAACATTTAAAAAAAGTGACTGGATGCATTGAGGGCTTTCCTCCCTATTCCTTCCTTCCTTCCTTCCTTCCTTCCTTCCTTCCTTCCTTCCTTCCTTCCTTCCTTCCTTCCTTCCTCCCTTCCTCCCTCCCTCCCTCCCTCCCTCCCTCCCTCCCTCCCTCCCCTGAAAATATATTTTTATTGATTTCAGAGAGAGGAGGGGGGGGAGAGAGAGACAGAAACATCAATCATGAGAGAGAATCATTGATCGGCTGCTTTCTGCACTCTCCCTACTGGGGATGGAGCCCACAACCTGGGCATGTGCCCTGACCGGGGATCAAACCATGACCTCCTGGATCATAGGTCGATGCACAACCACTGAGCCACACAGTAGGGGCAAAGTAATTAAGTGTAGGTGCAACCTCATAGTTAGAAAAAGATTTAGACTTAATATAAAACTACTGTGAAAGTGACAGCAGCAAATGGGTTTCATTCTTCTTTTTCAAGGATGAAATTTCACTACACACTCTTCTTGGTCTCCAGTCAAGCCAGCGATGTCTGTTTATGCTCAACAGAAGAGTACACACTGTTCATTTGGTTGGGTGGGTTAAAGAAACCGACACCAGCTACCCAAGAAAAACAACAGGCGTCTGTAGACTGTGGGAAGGAGTGTCGTCGTGGTCACTTTGATAAACAGCGGCAGAACACATAGTTCATTCTGCCCTCTAAAGAGAAGAAAAAAACAGGGGCTGCCTGTGTCATGTCAAATATTGGATTGTTCTTGAAATCTAGGATATGATATTTCTCTGTTTTATAGAAACTTTAAAGCCGAACAATTTATTTATTAAATAATATATAATAAACATAAAATTTCAATCAAGTAAAGTAACTTCCATGGTGTAGCCAAGTATTTTATTACTTCGCATATGATGATGTGGTTTTAGTTGAGAAGGTAAAAATATACATAACTTTTTAATAGGAAAGGTGAAATTCTTGGCACGATGACTACTCATTGTTCAGTGTTTATGATTCATAAAAATTTACAAAATGAGGTGTTTAAGTTAAAATGTCTTTGATCACATAATCCATCTCCAAACTTACTTTTCAATTAACTTTGTAGAATACTCTATGAACAGATTTTTTTTTTGTTACTCCTCACTGGAGAATATTTTTTCCATTGATTTTTTTAGAGAGAGAGTAGGAGGGAGGGGGAGAGACAGAGAAAGAAACATCAATGTGAGAGAGACACATAGATTGGTTGCCCTGTGCACATGCCCTGACCGGGGCTGGGACTGAGCCTGCAACCAAGGTAGGCGCCCTTGACAGGGAATCGAATCTGAGACCCTTCAGTCCTTGAGCAGAGGGTCTAACCACTGAGCAAAACCGTCTAGGGTCAGGTTTAAACATTTTTTTTGAAGAGTTGTGTGTGTTATATAGCTAGCTAGCTTGTACTGTTAGCAATTCTGGCAGTAGGTATATATTATTATTCTGCAATGCAGAGTGATCGATAATGTGTAGCCCAATGGCTTATTTTAAGGGATGGTCTCTGAAATTATAAATGGGCTCTGACCTGACCCAAGGGCACATTTCCTCCATTCTCCAGGCCTTTTCGCCTCCCTGGGCTTCCACTTTAAAAGAGACACAGTGGCCTAGCCAGGCGTGGCTCAGCGGTTGAGCATCAACCTAGGATTCGTGTGTGTGTGTGTGTGTGTGTGTGTGTGTGTGTGTGTGTGCCGATCAATGAATCTCTCATCATTGGTGTTTCTATCTCTCTCTCCCTCTCCCTCCCTCTCTCTGAAATCAATAAAGATATATTAAAAAAAAAAGAGAGACATGGTGTTACCTATAAAAGCCTCCTACACAGTAAGGAGTAAATCAGTCTTTCCACAAGAGAACAATTACTCCTGAATGGCACCCTGAGAAGAAAAGCGTACTTAGGATGTTATTACTCCTAGAAGTTGCAGTGAAGGAAAACTTGCCAGCTAAGGGCACCACTGACTCGTGAAGATGCAGGGCGAACAGTCTTGTCACTCACTATGTGTGTTTCTGCAGTGCTTTGGTGAATATTCCCTTGTTTTCTTAGCTCCAGACTTTAATAAATCAGTGACATTTTTGAGTTTAAATATTTTGGTCAAAATAAAACCATTTTTGTTGAAATGAAGAAAAGTTAAAAAGAGCAGATTTTGTGAAAGATTCTAAAAAAGCTTCCTTTTGTTACTTTAATCTCCCCATGGTGCCCTCGTATTACATTTTTAATACCTCAGCTTGCATGCTTGACAATAATTGTTTCCAAAAATACTGAACATTCCACTAGTGTGCACTTTAAATAAAGAAGTAGAGCATTTTCAAATTTAAAAAATTTAAGTGCTTTGTTCAGTCCTTATAAGTGTTTAGCTGCTTCTTTTCCAATGCCTCATCTGTTCTAAATTTTAAAAATTATGATGAAATCAGTATTCTTTTTATCTTTTTAACCTCTGAGTAGGTGAATGCTCTATAATTATGTATTCAAATATATCCTTGATAATGTTGCTGAATCCTTCCATGGAGACACCTTATTTTGTATATTTTTCTTTTTTTTTTCTTTACCTGTCCCTCAAATTACCCATGAAAATGTGAAGCTTTATTGTGTTATAATTATAAAAACAGCAATTCACAAATAAGCAGCATTTGGCTTTGGCCCCTTTTACACGGTCCCTGGAACCTATGGAATGCTCCTTGGAGGTTGCAGCCTGTTGAATTAATTCATATTTGGCTGATGCCAATAGCTGGAG
The DNA here is from genome assembly GCF_054644295.1 of Miniopterus natalensis. Lineage (NCBI taxonomy): Eukaryota > Metazoa > Chordata > Mammalia > Chiroptera > Miniopteridae > Miniopterus > Miniopterus natalensis. The sequence goes on from NC_142088.1 coordinate 44,290,294, forward strand.
AGTGGCACAACACACCTTCAAAGAGTCTGGTACTTCACTATCCTCATGCAGTCACTGTGCATGGTGGTTTCATCAAAACCCAGTTAGCCCAGATGATTATTCAATACCCTTTTGGATTCCTTTCTCCCTTCATCCTTAGTCCATGTTCCAAGGAAACAGGATGTATCAACACACCACATGGTAAATAGAATCAGTCACAGCACCACATGGTATCGCCTCTCAGTGCTATTTCACAGTATGACACGCTCAAGTTCCTTTCTGATGAACACTGTAACTCCTAATATAGATTTGGTTATATCATTTGCTTTTCTTCCGCTTTCCCTGTAATCCCTGTCATTGCTATTAGCCTATTTTTATGTGTGAATAAAAGCTTGCGTTTCTTTCTGGAGTGCAGCTTTTTTATTACAGTGTATAAAAGTAAAATGTAAGCAAAAAAGATGAAATAGCTCCAGATGTGGTAATTCACTGACAAGTAGTTGAGCTATGCACTGGTAAAGAGAAAACACCCATCAAAGACTGAATTTTACTTTATCCCAGAAAAGTGGAATAGTAGAAACAATAGGGATTTTGCAGTTCTTTCTTAGCTTATGATACATTGTGTGAAGTAGGGGAAAGTTGCTTCTGAACTCAGATAAGGACACTCACTTTTATGAGATGGTGGTGAGGTTTATGTGAGATCATGTGTGCAAAATTCCCAGAGTATAGTGCCATGGCACAAAACTCGAGTGCAATTCATTCAGTAGCTGCCTGGTCGATGCCTTCTCCACTTCCTAATGTTTCCCTGAGATTTCCCAGAAAGATCAGATAGAAACTGTGACTTTAAAAAGTGAAGCTTACACATAATAGAAGTCTTATATGCATTGCCTTGGCAGAGTTCATTTAGTTGAAATATGTCTCTCATACAAATTTGGATTTCTATGTCACTCAACCATATTGTGTCATTACTGTGTCATATATTTTATGACAAAAGACTCAGAAGCTAGGCCCATGCCCCTTACCTTGTTTCCTTGCCCTATATTGTATGTGTGACAAATAAAAGTTATGTGATGATTTGCATAATCTTTTTTATGGTGACAAAATGTTAAGACATGTAAAAAAATACTATGAAAGAACAAAGAGTGCTAAAAGTATAATTACCTTGGAAAGGAATTCAAAAGATCATTTTACTAGCAATGTAGTTTTCTACTTCGGTAAGAAAAAACAAAGGATAGGCTTAAAGTAATCTTCAGGCATATATGCAAAAATATTTTATGAAAGATTTGCTATGGCTTTTATGGATTAGCGATAAAATAAAACGTGAAATGTAAATTTATAAGATATTATATTTTCTCATTTCACTCTCATTTTTATTAATACCAGCTCTATAATGAAATAAGAGGAAAAAGAGGAAACTAGGAGTTTTGTATATTAAGGTGGAAGACTAGGCAGATTATATGCATAATATTGTTTCCTACTAGAGTATCGGTTTTGAAACAATCCTTAGTGTTATCCTGGGCTGTTATCCGGTCATCTAACCCAGGATTCACCTAGGCACTACCTACTGAGCACTCCCTCAGTGAGCTGGTACAGAGTGTTTACTACATGTCAAGCACAGTACTAAATGTTTATATACATTATTGCCATTTATTTCCTTAACCACCTTGAGGTAACTACTACTTATTCCCATTTCACACATGAGAAAACTAAAATTTAGAGATATCACTTGCTCCAAGTCATATCACTGGCAGGTAAAAGGGTCAGAATGAGAATGGAGGCCATGACCAGAGGTCATGCTCCTAATAAACACAGAGAGAAATCCATAATATGGTGAGTCACAAGTACAGTTAAAATGCCTGATAGATGCCCTCATTTTTTGACATTTTTACCTGCACACTTGTTGACTAAATGTACCATATAATTATGCCTCTCAGATCTGTCCTTTTACCTTCTTTTCAATCATTAGGAAAAGTGATTGCAAAATTTGTTTTCAGAATTTCTGAAAATTGCATCAGCTTAAGTGTTTAGAAAAAATGCCTTGATGATTAACAGCCTCACATCCATAGTTATAGTTTCAAAATGATAAGTTTAAATTGTGCCTGAGAAAAAAACCTGGTTTATATTACTAAGAAAAATGAACCATGGCAGGAAATCAGAACAGTTTAGGGCTAAAAAAAGATCTAAGCTCTTGTCTGGTTCAGCCTTATCATTTTACAGATGACAATGGAGGCCCAGAAGGGCCCCTGATTACTGCCAGGTCTCCCTGCTAGGTGCAGCTGGGAGTGGAAAGGAGCCATAGGATTCTGCATGTTTTCTTGGAGGTGCATAAAACAGAATAACTGACTGGGAGTGAAATGTCCTTCCAGTCCAAGTTTTGCCACTAAATGGCTGCATTCTCTGTGGGCAGTCATTTATGCTATTTGGATCTCAATTCCCTACTGTAAAAAGAAAGGTTTCTTACTTTTTTCTTTCTTTTTTTTTTTTTTAAATCCTCACCCAAGGATATGCATTTTTTTTTTTTTTTTTTAATGAGAGAAGGAGAGAGAGAGGGAAGGAGGGAAGGAGGGAGAGAGGCTGAGAGAGAGAGAGAAAAATGTGAGAGAGAAACATGGATGGGTTGCCTCCTGCATGTGCCCAAACTGGGGATCGAACCTGCAAGCCTTCTGGTGCACGGGACAATGCTCCAACTAACTGAGCCACCTGGCCAGAGCTTCTTTATTTCTTAGTTTGCTTCTAATTCTATCATTTTATCATCTTGAGTTTAATTATTTCATGATCCATTTGGTTATGTAAGGTAGACACTGTTATTACTCACTCATGTTTAAGCCTACTACCATTCTAATTCAGAGTACAAATACTGCCCTCATTTACTCTTCTGATTCTAATAGTTTTTATGCTATGATCTAAGTTTTGTTTTGAATTTGGTTATCTTTGAAGCCTTTATAAAAATCAACTAGAGTATCTTAAAAATTCTCCTCTGTATAGGAATTAAATAGCTTAACAATGATAATGCAATAAATATTTTCTATGTTTTAGTCATATTGAAGCAGAATAAGAAGCTTGAAAAATTCCTTGGCAAGTGGAATGGGGAAACTGAGACAGATGGCTGATTCAAACTGGCCTCACCCAGCACCCTGACTCACCTGCCTCCTTCTCCCTTGCAAGACCGCTCCCTTAAGCATTAAGCCCTCAGGACAATGAGGTTCTGATCAGCATCACACAGTGTTAGGAACAAATCCTCCAGTCTGTTCACCACAGAGACAGAGTTCTGGTCAAACTAAAGATAAGACCTAGGCCTCAGCTGTGTTTCAGCTCCAGGCTCAGAAAAGCAGTAAAACCAGATAAAGCAACATCATGGCTGGCATCAGGACCAGATGCAACAACCAATGAACCTCTACCTTACCGCCAACCAATCAGTAGAGACCTCAACCCTGACCCAATATGCTCATTTTGACGAATCAGCATATTAAAGAACACCCAGAAAGCTCATGAATATTCTATTGAGATCCACCCCTGAGATCTCCCCTAATATTCTTGCCTTTAGAAAAGAGATAAGAATCCATAAGACAAAGGACCCAGTGAGCACTCTCTCTAGAGCACACTTGTGCCTTCTTTCTTCAGGAGTGTATCTTTGCTTTCCTTCTCAGGGTTCTCATGAGACATACAACCAGGGGAGCAGCGAGCAGCGGCAGCTCGTCCCAGGCTAACCCCTGAACCTGTGTCCAAGGGCCCTTATTTTGCCTCTGCAACTTGTTTCCTGAGTCTACGCAGTCCAGCTGGCTCACTTCTTCTGCCTCTGTGACTTTCTTTCTAAAAGGCAAAGTCAGCAATCTGAGCAATCCACTCCAATCTTCTCTTTGAATGTACTCTCGCTTTGTATTCTAAATAAACTTCCTCTTGTGCTAGAGTTCTTGGCTCTAAATTCTTTCTTTGCTGAACTAAAGAACTGAGAATCTACATTGCTGGTAATAATATAATCTGGGATAAAATGTTTAACAACACATTTAATTACTGAAGGCTTGATTAAGACTGCTATTAAGGAATAAGAAATGAGAGACAAAGGTACAATGCAGAAACTCAAGGACTTGAAGCACATTAAAAAAAAAAAAAAAGTGATATACTGTACAACTAAAAACATAAAGAGACAATCTTGCTGGGAAATCCATGCAATTTTAATGTTCTTTGTCATTCCAACTGGTTTACTCAGAAGAAAATATTTCAGTAAGGCTCACTAGTGTCCTTGTAGAAGACCAAAGCTACACCAGAATGAAGGACCTAAACACATTCCAAACTCCATTAAAATGCAACCTCAGTTTTGAAGAAATTTTTTATTACAGTTGTACTATTTATATTGCTCCTAGTGAGGAAAGAGTGTTAATAATAGTGATAATAATAATAAACACTTATTTTGTGTTTACTATGGGACAAGCACTGTTCTAATATATACATACAAACACAGATTTAATTTTATGTTGTTAATTTCTTTCACTATTTATCTGCTTTATAATAGTGTTACTGAGTAGTTTAGAAAAGTTTTACAAAGATATTTTGTAAAACTTGTTTGTATTCGAAATAGGTAGTCGTTTATTTTTATTAAAACTGATATATACAAGGTTGTATATTTCTGGGTTTCCTAAAATTGTATATGAAAATATCTTTGTTTAAAATACTGTGCTTACTACATATCCTAGAATCTAGATTATGCTTGCTACATATCCTAAAAATCTATAAATGCCAGAACTGAAGGGGAGATTGCTCATCATGTAATAAAGGAAACATCATACTAACAAAATGAAAGCATTTTACAGCTGTGACAATGCAGGCTGGAAGATGTGAAAAAACTCTCAAGATCATCTAATTAGTTAGGGGTAAAGTTAGATCCACCTCTCTTTGCTTCCAGCACTGGCAGTTTTCCACAACAAACAGAAATCCATGTAGCTGTAAGCTCTCAGCAGTAACTAGCAATGAAATTAAGGTTCTAAGAACAGCTTCCTTACAGGAAGTCTTTAAAACCACAGAGCATGACAGAAATGTTCCATTGTCTGTTTAAAATATTGGAATACAGAGTAATTTTAAATAAAATAGCAATGTTGTAATGCAAAGATCCAGCTCTGGGGACCTGAGAACACTTCTCCAGTTTCCCTTCCAGCTTGATCTCAGGCCCCTACACAGGGGAGGCACAGCACCACTTCTCATATATCTGCTTTAGTCTGCTCCCAGTCACCCCTAATCTTGAGTGGGGCCACTGTTAACCCACATGTTGCCTTTGTGTGAATTTAGGAAAAGGTGCCTCCTCTGGATGGCTGAATTACAAAAAGACACTTTGTCTGGTTGATTGGCAGCCCCTGAGGCACAAGACAACTTTGTGCCAAGAAAAAGTCACCCCTCTTCCAGGAGGATACAGAGACCCCCAGAGCGCAGCTTTAGAGCGTCTTCCAATGGTTGATAGTCAACCCCTCCTGCTTTCTTGGCACTTTATGTGGTGACCTTGCTTGTCTGTCTCATGAGTTTCCCTGGAGATCAGAATGAAATATAGTTGTAGAATCCTCTAAGAGTACTTAATAACACTTATACTGTATTGCCTTCTCTCTTGTCCCACATGAGTTTTTCTCCCCCTTGTTCAAAGGCAGTATCTCTACCAATGCCTTCCATCTCATCTTTTCCCAAATCAGTCAAATAGTATATTTTGGCTTATTTATCTTCACCTTTTTCTTTATCCTGACTTCTTTCTCATTTACAGTTATTCTGGCTAGCTGTTCACCAAAGCCCTTTCCTTTTCCTCCTGGGCTCACACACAGACCACATTTTCCAGCCTCCCTTACAGTCAGATGTGCTTTATGACTAAGATCTGGCAATTGGGCAGGTGGTCAAAAACGTATAAAATATGTATGGATCTAGCCTTCAAAACTTTCTGTGCAATCCTCCATGTTTTTCATCTTTTTTCAAGTGCAGAAGATCCAGTAGGAGTCTGTGGACCTTGGGGCATCAAAAGAACCTGGGTTCCTGAACAACTATAGAGTTGACTACCCATCCCAGCCCTAACTGGACTATAACAGAAGTGAGAGAGTTTTTGGGTTAAGTCACTGAGATTTGGTAGTGGTTTGTTACGATAGGCAGAAAATGCACCACTTTCCAACATTTGCTAGGCTCTGGAGAAGAGTCAGAAAAACACTAGAGGCAGCTATCTTTTATGTGCTACAGGAAATTCAATGCTATCACACCATCTCACTCCACTCCCAAAGCCATTAAGCCTTCAGGACAATGAGGAGTAGCTCCAGCTCATCAAAATTTGGGAGATCATCATACGATTTCTATCCTTCCATGTGGATATCACAGAATTGGCTCAGCTTTCTGGGTCTGAGATACCTTTCCCATTACTAAAAAGAACACATGGAGCTTGTTTTCTGTTCTTAGTAATACTGCCACGGGCTACTCTTGAAAGAGAACAGCTTCCAGAGACTTACTGCATTCTATGTATGTATGCTTCAACTCTATGACTTTCCCCCAAGTACTCAGACTTTCACCCGAAGGATAATGAATGTAGGTGTTTTTTTTTGAAAATGTATGCACTGCACAAAAGAAGTTCAGAGGACCTTGATTCCTGTCCTGGTTGGCCAATCACTACCTCTGGGACTTTCCCCCATTCATCTAACTTCGTTGGGTCTCAGTTTTATTTAATTCATAATTTTTGCAGGTATCCCAACAAAATAATGTAGAGGCCCAGAGCTCTCTCTTCCTCCTCCTTGGAGATTTGGCAAAGATTTTAATGTGGAGATGCACCAAGCAGTGTGGCCATGGGGGAAAGAAAATGACCTCTGAAAGACCTTGGGAAACATGTGGCTGCTCCCCAGGTAGAAGGTTACAGCAGTAGTAGAAGCAACTGCAACAGCAGATGGCATCTGAGGCATGGAAGCTGTATGGCACTGAGAAGACCAAGGATGTGCTGCCGGGTGGGACTCAGCCAGCACAGCTAAGAGCTCAGGTTCCTGATCTGGTGAGGGATCATTTCCAGCAGCTGTGTGCCCAGCTCATGGAGGCTGAATAGCAGAATCCAGGATGTAGTGCTGAACGCTGGGGAACAGCCAGAGGCCACGCAGGGGTGAAGACATGAAGAGGGTGAAGATGCATCTTGACCTTGAGGCTTGGCTCAGTGCAGACACACTGGCCAAACGACAGTTGTTTTCTGGTGCAAGAACGCTTCATACTCCTCCAGGCTGGTGGTGTTGGAAGACGCCTGACTGCACCACAGGCGAAGATGTGAGTGGGAGGAAAAAGTCAAGGTTCAAAACAAATTATAGAGGTAATGTGGAGAGCAGTGTTCTGTATTAGGTGGGAACCTAACATGGTAAGTTGGTGGTAATTTTTACGCCAGAATTATATGAGAGCTGCGTCAGAACTTCTTTGCAATCCCTTTGTATAGTTAAGATTAACTTTAACCCAACGAGATGTATGGTTTTTGCCCCTTGCTACTAGGAGGTGATCTCTAGGTCCCTGAAATGTCCTGCCTGACTGGAGTGTCTCTGTTTGCCTGAGGTCTTTGGTTACCAGGCAATCTAACAAAGTGATATATGATGAGGGCTTAGAAATCACCAGAGCAGTTTTGGGGAAACTCCAAAACTCTGGAGAAACTAGGAACTAAAGGTATTACCCCTAATTTCCAGGAGGGGTTGAAGACTAAAGGTCAGCCACATGAGTAGTATGTGATTGAGCCCCAGTAAAAACTCCGGGCGCCAAAGGCTAAAGCGAGCTTCTGTGGTTGGCAATAGTCTTTAAATCACTGAGTCTAAATGTTGAGTCTTGAATTGTAGCTGGGAGGAGGTGATGCCATCCAGTACTCCAGGGGAGAAGATGAGTGGAAGCTCTGTGTTTGACCCCTCCCTGACTTTGTTATGTGACTCTTCCTTCGGCAGGTTCTAATTTCTATCCTTTTACTATAATAAAACTGTAATGATAACTATAGCATATTTGGAGTTTTTTAAGTCATTCTAGCAAATTATTGAACCCGAGGAAGTTCATGGGAACTCCACATCTGTAGACAGTTGGTGTGAAGTTAGGGTAGATCTGAAGACCTACAAATTTGTGGCTGGTGCCTGATGTGAGAGCAGTCTTGTGGAGGACTGTTTCCTCAGACCATGGTCTTGGACGTCTGGAAGCCTGTGCTCTTAAACCTGAAGTTAAATAACTCTAAGAAGCCCTTATCTAAAATCTCCTTCCTCTTTAAGGTCTGTTGGATCCACATGGTTGACACTGTTAGTAAACAATTCAAAATTCATTGTCCTTTTCTTATCATTTTTAAAGACAGCCAGTGTACTTATCTGAGCCTGGTGTTGGATCAAATTTAGTCAAAGTCAACCATGACAATTCTGTGTTCTGTTCTCCCTTTTAATCTAAGAGGCTCCATGTTCTGGCCACTGGCCCTTAACCAGATTTGCCTTCCTGAAAGCTGTGCATACAGCTTTTCTCCTGTTGCTGTTTTGTCGACCCTAAGTGTGACAGCTGCCTGGAGGGCTGACCGTAAGGCCACAAGCCTGCAAATGAAGGACAGCTGGGCTGAGCCTGGGGCACTCACAACATTTTTGAGCCAATATAGTAGCCCTGGTCTAACTCTCTAAGGACTTTTTGCTTCGTAAGAAAAATAAGCTTGTATTTGTCTGTAGTCAGTATATATCTGGTTCTCTGCTGTTTATAGCCAAATGCAATTATAAGAGGTACTAGATCCCATAGAAAGAAAAAAGAGGTGAAGCACCATGTCCAAAGACAAAGATTGCACCTAGGCTGTGCCTTATTCTACTGACTCTCATCCCAACATCTTTCCCAATCTTCCTCCCCCCCATTTTGTCCCTATTAACAATAATGAGCTTGAAGTTCTACGTACTATTCTGTATATATAGTAAATGAAATAACCTTCCGATAACAGAAACTTATTTAAAGTTATATATAGCTCAATTTTCCATTAATAGACCTTCAAAACAATACTTTAAATTTGATTTCTTCATAATTTTAATTTTCTTTTTAATATATCTTTTTCTCTTGACTTTTACCAACTCTCATCCCATCAAATTCTCAATATGTTCATATGTGGCACATAACAATGTCATACCCATCATATTAAAACCACTTTATCTCATCCGCCAAAGCATTGTTACTTTCAAAGAACTTAAAAAATTTAATAGTCTGATCTCAGCTGCATGAAAGCATCTATTTATTCCTTGTCCAAAATGAATTCGTGTATTTGATTTAAAGTAAATATCATAGTCACTGAATGTCTAAGTAATTACTAAATAGAATTCCCCGATCATGTTTTGTTTATTTACAAAAACAAACACCCCTTTTCTAGATGATAAATTCCATAAATAAAAATTTATTTGTTATTGACCCAGCTGAGATCATAATTAGTGTACATTTCCTTTCAAAACGTCTGAACTAAATAACAATCCATCACTTTCCAGTCTCTCTAACCTGTTAATATGAATGTTTAATTAGGAAACCTCCTATGAAACTATTTACAGCTATGTTTTCACACTGAGGACTTTAAGCTCGTATGTCAAAATGTTCTACTCCAGAGTCTTTTTAAAAAATGTATAGTGTAAAAATTAAGAGACAGTTGTGCATGAACAGAATGTCAATTTTAAAATCTCTCCGACTCTTTCGTACAGTACTGAAAAGATTCTGCCTCACCTATGTAACCCATGCCTCTCAGAAACAAGATAGGAGAAGCAGCATTCCACTTACGGATTTTCCATCTGCATCCTGCCCACATCTTTAAGAACAAAGTACATTTATACAAGTAGACCAGTGACTACTAGAGTCATTCCAAATACTCCTCCATTTCTTTGTAAAAGCATTCTGTTGAATTTATAGTTCATTTTATTGGCATAAAAACAAGAAAAGGCTCCTAATCACTAAATGTAGTTTTGTCCATAAGGAAGAAGCTGTTCCAACACTTTTTCCTTCTTCCAAATATGGAGATTTCCAGGTATAAAAGATAAGACACGAACTTGCCCACATTTTAACAAAGTAAGCATACAACAAAACCACCATCTGGGTTCCCCATTATGGAGGGTTATAAGTTTTGTCGGATTCCTTACAGCAGAATCACTTCTAAGCTTTATTTTAAATCTTGAAACTTAGGAAAAAAAGAATACAACTGAGTAAAACTGCTGAAAACACAAAGAGAATATAGATAAATTGTAAAAGGGCAGATCCTTTTCTTTCTCTTTTATCAGAGCAGGAAGAACAATCATTTTACATTATTTATGCGAGATAACTAGTGAAGCATGTTTGTCTCACATTATAGAGGGGAATAGAGAAAAATGTAGAGAGATTCAATATAAGCAGGAGAAAACAATTAATAGTTTGGATTTCTTTAAACATTAATTCAGAACTTATGAAAAAGTATTTAATGTCCATTCAAAATAACCCTCTAAGTTCACTGTCATAAAAAAACAAAGAAACAAACACACACGTGGAGCTCAAGCAGCTCCTCGTAGGATATGAGTCATCGAACAGCAGATTCAGGACTAAAAGCCTTTGTGTTGTGATCTCTGAACTCAATTCCTTTTCTACTAAATGATTTGTTCTTAAAGGGAACTGGTCACATTAAAGAGATTAACCGCTATGGAAATTCAAAGCATTGGTTAATTAGGAATAATGAGTTAAATAATTACAGCCTCTTGTAGCCACAAGTAGGAGTTTGCTGGGCTGGGAGACATTCATGGAGGATATAATCATCACATAAAAATCTAACAGGCCCTCAATAACAGTTCTCCTGGGCTACTGCAGTGACCATAGTAAAACCTTATTGTAGGAATTAAGAGGAAGTGGAAAATTGAGATGATTTCTAAATATAATCAGACTTTTCCCAAAGTCAAAAGTGAAATGTCCAGTTTGCTCTAGAAATACATGAATTACTTTAAATCTTAGCCAACCTCACTGTGTGTAGATAGTTTAGATCCTGTGTGAGACATCTTTAAACAGCTACAGGAAAAATGTGAACCACAAAACTTTCACAACTTCAATTACCTATAAAGGGTTTTTAATTGTCACTGATATTGTTTATATATAAGGTGGCTGCTGTAGTACTTAGATATAAAGAGGAAAGTAGAAATGAAAGAAACATGGCTTGGGCAAGTACTTATCCATAGTTTCAATACTTATCCACAGTTTCTCATTTTGGAATCAAAATGAGTCAGAAAAGCTAAAACTGAGTCTGTCCTCGTGATCATATAATCAGAGTAAAATCAGAAAGGGGAATATATGTATATATTTTTTTACTTTAAACGGAGGGGTGCAGGATAAGAATGCCAAAGGAGTAGCCTGTTTGAAAACTAAGGCTTCAGAGCTTACTCTTCAGTAAAAAAAGCAGCAGTATGAAGAGATTATTAAAAAAATAAGAACAAATCATTAATTATAAAAATGCTACTGCTTGGCACGAATACTTCTGTTTTAAAGCAATTTCAAAATTTCACCCAAACAAAGCATGACTAATGCTTTTATTTTGCATTGTTTTGATGATTGATTTCTATGTGCCAAGACTGAAAAGTGATCATCTCCATAATTTCATATGAATACCCATTGTTGCCATTTGGTTGGCAGCTTTGTTTGATGAGGTCACTTCATATGACTTACATCCCTGCTTCCTCTTTCTCAAGGTTTCAGAGAATCATTTAACTCTTCAGAATTAGGTGTAATTTGGAGTGAGATAACAGCTAACAGTAGATTTAATGGTACCTTAGACATTTGTGAGATGAACCACACTCGCTCACTAAAGACAGCCGATGTTGCAAAGGACAACAAAGTAACCACAAAAAGCAGACGGGTTAGTTTAACACCAACTGGCATCTCTAAGGAGTAACAGAAAGTAAGCATCTGACTTTTGGCATAATTTGAATCAAAAGGGCATTATCCATAGTTTCAATACTTAAAAAACCCCCAATGAGCATTAAGAATTATTACTAGGAAGAGCACAAAGGCACCAAATAAGTAGCCTAGAGCAGCATCTCAGACACTTATGAGCATATGAATTATCTGGAGATGCTGTTAAAATGTGGCTTCTGATTCATTAGGTCTGGGTTGGGGACTGAGATTTTGTGTACCCAACAAGCTTCCAGAAGAGAAGGATGCCGCTGGTCTAGAAACCATTTTGAGTATCAGGACTCTATTACATGATGTAGAAACAGGTGTAGATGGGTTTTGGTCCATGGGTTGAATGAGCTAACCCAGGACAGATGCCATGTGGGCAACTTCTGGCCTAAATGGTTCTCTTTCTTAGTGACATCATCCTAGAGTGAATGGACCACCCAGGGGAGAGGCAGGTACAGTCAGCAGGATTCTTTTGGAAATAGAAAAGATGACTAGTGTTCTACCAAACACAGCACAGGGGAATTACTATGTTGTAATTGTTTTAGACTCATTTGTTTTACTAGGTTCTACATGTTCCCAATAAATAAAATCTGAGTCATTCAATACACTTTCTACTTTAAGGAATACAGTTGTTTTTTTAACAGCTGGAGCAAGAGAAATCCATTATTGATTTGATTTATTAACTAAGGTTTGGAAAACAGGAAAGTAAGGCCTTCCAAAAAGGTGTTTGAATTAAATTAAATTTAAAATTATATCTTATGATTTCCTATTTTCATTAATATTTGTGTATACCAAATTTTATTATCTTGGCTTCAGTGTACCCATATCTTCCATATATTTCAAAATTAAAGCTGCAAAAACAGAATAAAGGCTATTATTGGTTAACTATGAACAGAATTATATGAGAAGAGAATGGGTATAACTCTGCAAGTGATCTTACTATAACTCAATTTCCACTTGTTTATATGACCTACAGTTTATGCTGTAAAGTCAAGGAATAATCAGCCCTATCCTGCCTTTTCATAAAATATATCAGCACCATAAATCATATCAGGTTGAGGTTCAAAATGCATCACTTTGTTTAAAGAGGGCAACCTGTCTTTGCAAAGTAATGCATTGTTCTGCTTTACTTGGGATAATGAATAACTTTTGTCTAACCTTTGCTTAAAGTGTATATCTGTACCATTCTGGGAAGTTATAAATATTTGCATATTTGAAATTTGTTTGTCCTTATAGGTCTCGTCTGCTTTGTATTGAATTACAATGACTTTTTTCATTGAAAAGCTAATTCTGGTCTAGTCCAAATTTTTCTTTTTATGTTATGGTTTTAAAACTGGGTATTTTCAGCAAAGAAGTTTTATTTAAAGAGCAGGTCTTACATTTAAAAAAAATTAACATGTTATATTTTATCAAATTATCATCAATGTACTTCAAATGGCATGATGAAAACTAAAAGTTGAATGCTTACTATGTGCTAGGCAGTTAGCCATGGCATGACTTTATGTGGCAGTTTGTGTGTTGTTTTAATCTTCCCAACAACCTATGAGGTAGGTGACATTGATTCACTTTTACAGTTGAGTATGTAGTACCTTGAGAAAATTAAAAATTGTCCAGGGCCACATGGCTGTTGTGAGGTAGACCTGAGATTCCGATTCAGGTCTGCCTTCCTTCACAACTTCCATGCTAACCTCAGGAGGAATTAATTCCATAATATAAGAAAACCAAATAATGAACTATGCAAAGTTGGACTTCTATAAGTTCATTTCACCTGAAAGCTAATTAAAAGGTCTTTAATCACATTTTTTTTTTGGCTTAGACTTTTAGTCCAATTTTTTTTTACATAGAAAAAGGAATTACTATATTCTCCTTAAGCTCTTTGTGAGAATTCTAATCATGTTTACACTATTGGGGAAAGAACAGAGGCTGACATAATTCCTATGAGCTTAAGGAGATTAACCTACTTTCATTATTCTTATTGGACTGCTTTCATTTGTCATTAACTTTAGCAGTGTCTTTAACAATTAACAAAAAAAACAGTCTATTTATCTTTTTTACCATTTTTTATATTATCTGTAATAAACTAAGTATAATTAGATTTGTTATCTTTGGATTCTTTTTACCAGTACTAAGGCGATAATTCGGAGTACAAGAAATAATTGATGCCTGACTGGGTGTGGCTCAGTGGTTGAGAATTGACCTCATATCCAGGAGATTGCGGTTTGATTCCTGGTCAGGGCACAGGCCCGGGTTGCGGGCTCCATCCCCAGTCGGGGGCGTGCAGGAGGCAGCCGATCAATGATTCTCTCATCATTAATGTTTCTATCTCTCCTTCTCCCTTCCTCTCTCTGAAATCAATAAAGATATATTTTTAAAAAAGGAAAGAATTGTCACATAGATTTAGAGGTGCAATTAAGCCTGATGGATACATTAGATTTTCCCACATTCGTTAGTGTAACATCAGTTGTATTATCTAGCTGTGCTCTAGAAGCAGGTACAGATGTTTCATGAGAGCTAAGAAGCCTCAGTGAAGTACTTTTTAGAAGTTCCTGCTAAAAATCTCTTTAGTTTCATATTTAATTCAGCATATTCTATGATTTAGATAATGTTATAAAATACTACTTGAGTTATACAAGAATGGACTAAAGTTATTATCATTTAAAATTTTCCATGTTGGTGAGGAAAGCGAACCTAGTTTAGAGAATAATCGAAGCTGTTGCCTGTGAACAGTGTGAGAAGGTCACTGCCCCACCCGGGTGACCCAAGGGCAACGTGCTCACTCACGTGTTCAAGTCTGAAGCCATCAACTCTGTCATAGCAAAAGAGTGTGACAGTATGAACGAGACAAAATGACACACTTCATGTATTCTTAACAATACTGCAGGCTGTATTCCCTTCCCTTCCCTTCCCTTCCCTTCCCTTCCCTTCCCTTCCCTTCCCTTCCCTTCCCTTCCCTTCCCTTCCCTTCCCTTCCCTTCCCTTCCCTTCCCTTCCCTTCCCTTCCCTTCCCTTCCCTTCCCTTCCCTTCCCTTCCCTTCCCTTCCCCTCCCCTCCCCTCCCCTCCCCCCCTCCCCTCCCCTCCCCCCCTCCCTCTCTTCCTCTCCACCTTCCTTTCTAACATTTTAGATACTACATATCTGGCATAAATTGCAGTATCTAATTGTAATACTGCTAAACTGAACAAATTTTGTTGAGTAAGACAATTTTGAAACTGGACTTCTGACCCTGTATACTACTTAAAGACAAATACACTTTAATAATAATGGCTCTTATTATTATATTCTATATAAGTTGTCTAATAGATATATACAAACAGTATTTTTTAATATAGAAGAAAAATTCTCGAATCTAATTGCTTCGAACACACAACTTATGCAGCCATTTATTCCTGAAAAGTAACACTGCGTAAGTTCAACTTGGGGGACGGCAAGGAGTGCCTCTTCCTCCACAGCCCTATGCCTGTTGTCTGTTGGTTGCTGTTGACTGTATTCTTCCAAGACTGAACAAATTCAAAGGGTTGGGCCACCTGGTTTTTGACACCTGACCCGGTCTTTTTACACCCGATCAGTAACATGCCGAAGCACTAAGTTAACTCTGTCAGCTGACCAAGCTTGATTTCCTCTGAGATTCAGTATCCTCACCTCTAATGCATTCCTGAAATTACACTGCAGGTCGCACTTCAGAGCTGGGAAGGCCAGAGGGCCGTGACTTCCCCACGAGGGGCTGCTGTACCACGGAGGCTGTGGCACGGAGAACTCAGTGGGGCTCCATTTCCATCACATCACTAGAGGCTTCAGGGTTCAACCTGTGCAGCCGGCTCATCCTTACCATGCATGGAAGCCTCTTCCAATACAGAGAAAGCCTGTAATTCTACAATTTATTGTTGTGATTATTTACACTCCCTAGCTACTCTAGTAGGATAATCTTTTTTCTTCTGTTTCCTTGATGACTTGGGGAACAGGACCCATGATAAAACAGCATGGTTTTGTGAGAGATCATTGTCCATGGAACCAGACTTGTGTTGGAATCTGGCTCTGCTAATTGCTAGCATCGTAATCATGAATGTCTATACCCACACAAGCTGAGTTTCTTCTTTTGTAAAATGAGGGCAATAAAACCTCCTCAAGACCACTGCATGGGTTAAATATGCATAGTGCCTAATGCAGAACATCATAAATGCTTAATAAATACTGATTTCCTTCTCCCTCAAGTTTGCCAGTCCAGATGTGATTACCAAAATTGTAGGAAAAGGAAGATTAAGAACACTTCACAAAATTCCCCCAGGTCGCTTAATTTAACCGTAGCTGTGCCCCAAAATATAAATCTCTACACATATATATATTTGTGTGTTTGTATTGATAGGGCTTGACAGAAATGCTGAAAGTCCTTAGTGTAGCCCATGAGTCAGCTTGATTACTGTCTCGGGGATCTCTCTTTGACCAATTCCCTGTGACACTTGTTGCATTTGTATCGTCTCAATTTAGAACAATATTTTAAATTTTACCATAGCTTATAAAGATTTATCCATTAAAAATACTAACCCACATAAATATTTCCAACTAATATATTTAACATCTAAAAAACAAAGCAAATCCTGAACAATTCCTTTTTATTCTCGAATTCCCCAAAATTTCAATATCATCACCTTTACTACCTTCCCGCCAAATCAAATCTCTTCGTTTAAAAAACAGCACTAAACATACATATTTCATGTATAAGCATAACATATATATAAGTATGAATGTTATTTTTATTCATCCCTTATTCCAAAAATTGAGATAATAAATGGGAAATTTGTGTGTGTGTATGAACAGAGTGAATTTAAAAAATATATGAAAGTGTGGGCAGGAAACCATGTTTTACTTGATTTGAAGCAAAAATAAAAAAAGATTTATTCTGTAAAATAAATCTAGATAGGACAGTGCTGCCTATAAATAAAATGATTCTCAATACTTTATTTAGAAAATGTTTGGATAGGGTCTAAGCAAAGGACATTTTCTAAGCCATTGTGTCCTATATGGCCTTGAACATTTCCTTACTATTCTGTAGTACTAACTTAAATCAATGAACAAAAAAATGAAATGGATGGTGGACCAGATATTCCTGTCCTGATTGCAGACAAACTATCTACTGATGAATGTGGATACCAGGACCCAGACAGATAACTTGACATATTACATGTGAAAGTCCCCAAAGGAGAAGCACAAATGGCTAATAAATGTGATAAAATGTTCAGCATCAGTAGTAAACACAGCTATACAAACTAAAATAACAATAAGATTCATTTAGCAAGTTAAAATAAAACCAGGAGAAATACCTGAGACCAAAACACTCACTGCTAG
Source organism: Miniopterus natalensis (assembly GCF_054644295.1). Taxonomy (NCBI): domain Eukaryota; kingdom Metazoa; phylum Chordata; class Mammalia; order Chiroptera; family Miniopteridae; genus Miniopterus; species Miniopterus natalensis. Next base: position 44,307,471 of record NC_142088.1, read on the forward strand.
TAAGAAGACATGCTTTCAGAACATTTGCCTACATTCTTCTTTTTTATAAAAAACTTATCCCCCAAAAAATAATTCAAAAGTTTTGTGCAAAAAATGGTAACACTGAATGGTATAAGCAACCAAAATATCCACAATAATAAATGGCTCAGTAAATTAACATTCCTTGATAAATTATAAGATATTATTTGTGTGATCCTTAAAATTAGGCATTTGTAAAAACTGGGCATGTATTATAATATTATCTAAAGGCATGATGCATAATTATAGAATGTAATTAATACTATACTCATTAATGTTAAATGTGATAGAAGATGGAAGAAATGCAAAACTATTAACTGATTCTATCTAGATGATGGCACTGTGTTGTTTCACTTTTGAAAAATTATTTGTTTACTTTTTATAATAATATGTATTATTATTTAAGTGTGTTTATTTATTTAGCAGAAATAAGTCATGCATGAATTAAGTGAAAAGTAATAGCCTAGGCTTTCCTATTTTTTGTTTTGCTCTTGTGCCTGGCTTTAATGATATGGTCCCTGAAGGGTAACCCTCCTCTCACTGCCAGCTTCAATCTCCATACTGATGGCTCATCAACTACTTGGGTTAGTCTAACACATTAAGAAAAAAAGACAATTGTAAAGAGATCTCACCCTCTCGTTAATCTTTTTCAGGGTGACAGAGATACAAGATGGTCATCAAAGAAAGACTGGTAGGAAATGAGCTCAGGGAAGTAAACAGGGGCTCGATCAAAGGTCTCATGGGCTATAGTTATTATTTTAAATATAATCAGACTCCATTAGAGAGCTCAGAGAAATGGAGTGACACAGTACTGCATAGATGGTGCTGTGAATTCTTCAAATATCTAAAAAGAAACAGAAGCAACTGTCTCATTTTTTGCCATTAAATATAAGTATATTTTAAGAATAAATTATAAGTACATGTATGTATATAAATAACAGATTTATGTAAGTATACATAAAATATTATAGGAATTTATGTAATAGATATAAACCAAAATGAGTTTATTTCAGGAATGTATTGTTGGTTTAGCATTTGAAAATCAATATATTTCACCACATTGACAGAATAAAAAATTAAAGTATAATGATCTAAATAAATACATAAAAATATTTTATAAAATTCAGGATAACTCATAGAACACTGTGAATATAAGGAGTACTCTATACATAATAAAAATTTCAACAGAAGTATCTGTAGCAAGCATCATATTTAATGATGAAATATTGAAATTTTTTCCCCCTAATGTAGGGAATGAGAACAGGATGTTTGCTGTCACAGCTTCTATTTTAAACTTTACTTTCAGCTCCAGGTGTGTGTCATCCATTTGACAGCTTGCCCTCTAATCTGCTTCACTTGTCTTCATAGTATCTGTCCCTTATCAACAGATCTTAGGCTTATTTTCATGTCTCTTCATTGTCAGAATGTGAGCTCCATGTGGGAAGGAACTTAGTCTTTTGTGTTCACTGCTGTATCCCTGTGCTTGTCCATGATGGCTACTCAATAATAAATGTGGCTTAAATGAGTGCAAGTAACTAAGGTAAAAAATGTTCTTTATATTAAAATTAAAATTCATCTTGTTAGCTATCTTTATGTTTTTCATGTAATTCATTGTTCCGTTCTTTATGGGTAAGTTATTTTTTCTAAGCGTACAATTCATGTAGAAAATTTGGAAGATACAGCAAAAAAGAAAAAGGAAAATCTGCCATTCAGAGATAATTACTTGCTATCATTTAGAAGACTTTCCTGATTTAAAAAGTAATCTATGCAAAAATATTTTTGGTTCATCTAAAATCAAGCAGATTATTCTATTTCACTATTTTTATTTTTCACATATATGTGCATTATTTTTAATGAATGAGTGAACACACAATTAATTTAACTATTTTCTATCATTTATCGTTTTCAGCGTCTTTTTATTAAAATAACATGACAGTAAACATCCATCAGCATTTTTATGATTATCCCACAGGGTGAATAACTTAAACTGAAATTCTTTAATGAAATAGTATATATAGTTTTAAGGCTCTTGATTAATATTTTTTATTAATTCTAATGTTGCTATTTTAAGTTTTACTTTTCTACCTATTCTTATTCTTCTGATGATCACATCTTATCTCATGGTTATAAATATTGTCTATATGCTAATGATTCCCAAATTTGTATCTACATTCCAGATTTCTGTGAATTCCAGATTCATATAACCAGTTGCCTAATTGTCATTTCTATCTAAATGCCTAATTCCCATCTTAAACTTAGAATGTACAAAACTGAGTTCCTATAGTTTTATTCCACAGGGACAGCTCTACTCACTGTCTTCACCATAGCAGTTAATGACAAGTCTGTCCTTCTCGTTCAGGTGAAAATCCCTGAATATCACCTTTGACTTTCTACGAAAGCAACAGTTATCAGCAGACTTGCTATTTGTCCCTTAATCCATCTGGGAAAAAAAGCGATGACCCAGTTGGCTTTTGTAAACAAATATACAAATATACAAATAATATTTACTAGTGGGAGAGTCCTTACCTCTAGAATGGGTTTAGTGGGATATATCTGGCCAGTCTACAATTATTTATGTTGAAAAAACTACCACCATAACAACAAAAACTTGGAACTCATGAACTTGTAAGGCACGGCTCCATGAAAAATACCATGTTATGTAATTAACGAGATATCAAAAGAGGCGGCTTCAAAACTGAAATGACTCCTGTGACAGCAATGTATCATATATTATTTAAACCTCTCATGTTATAACTAAACCAGAGCATGTCATCATGCACGAAAAGAACATTTTATAGAGACCTGCACTGATAGTTTCACACCTTTCCAAGGGAAGGATGCTTGGCTTGTGTTTAGTTATTACTTGCATCCATGAATTATTAGTAAACTTGATGCTGGATAAGATCTATAACTCATCTTGAGTCTGCCTTGGTAATCAGACCCTTGATTTCATCTCACTCTCCACATCTACAGTCAGCACGTCCTTCTGGTTCTACCTTCAAAAGGTACCTCCTGCTTCTCTCCAGTTTCTAGTGTATCCGTCATCTATCTCCTAGACTCTTTCATCACTTTTCTAAGAGGCATCCTTACTTCTCTCAGCCTCTCACTGTTCTCTACACAACAGTCATAATCCTTAAAGCATGCAAATGGATCACCTCAGGCTTTCGTTCTAAACCTTCCAAATGCTCCCCATTTCTCTCCGAGTAAAAGCCAAATCCCTTTCAAAGAACTACAAAGTCCTGTGTGATATGCAACCTCTCTCCCTTTCACTTTTCTGAACTAATTTTCTAGTGCTCTTCCCTAAACTCCCTCAGCTCCAGCCACTCTGGCCATATTAATAAAATTGCAATCCCACCTTCAATAGTTCCTATCCGTTTTCCCTGCTTTGTTTTTCCTTAGCAATCAGCACCTTTTAATATTCCATAGATTTCCTTATATATCATAGATTTCCTTATCTATCATATTTATTATCTCTATCTCCCACTACAATGTAAACTTCCTGGAAGCAGGGATTTTTGTTATTTGTTGTTGCTATATCATTGTTGTTATTTTCAGATTCCAGAAGAGTGTTTAACAGAGGAAGGTGCTCAATACATTTGGATGTGAAGTGCATTCTTGTGAAGAAGGGAGAGGCTGATGAGTTCTGGTAGCTCCCCATCACGCCTTGAATGTGTGTGCTTGAACTCGAAGTTGACTACTTCCATGCTCTTTCACGGGGTGTCATGAGATTTTACTCCCATTTCCCGTCTCCTTGGAATATCTAATCACATTTCTTGGGCCTGACATTGAAGCATTTGAGTGTTAACAATATCAAAAAGAGGAGTTTTGAAGATATTTTTCAGATTCTTAGGATAGAAGTCTATAGTTTTCAGAAAACTTTCACTGGCTCCATCACACTTAAGAAATTACCCCTTTAGTTTCTCCCCTTGTATTTTTATTTTCAAATTTTAAATATTATTACTTTTTAATAGTTAATATTCACATGGTTAAAAATTTAGAATATACAAAGATATTCATTGAAAACATTCTCATTTCTTCATTTTAATCATCTCCCTATTCTCCAAAGTCATTTGCATAATTAGGCCATTGCATAATCTTCCTGACACATCTTTGCACAAGGACGTAGATCCTCCCATATTTTATATTTATACAAATGGGAGCATATCATGCATATTGATCTATATCTAGCTTTGCTCACCTGATATACAATTTTGGAGATCTCTCTATATTGGTATGTAGAGAATTATAAACTCATTATATACTCATGCTTTTTCATGGCTGTATTATGTTGCATGGATATACCATAATTTAGTTAATCAGCCAGCTACCAATGAAAATTGAAGGAAGCTACTCCTTTCTGATAAGTCATTTTTTATTTTTCCTTCATCACTAGTTTAAGAGAAAAGAGGCTTCTGCATGTGTCAAATAGCCCTACAATTTGCCTTCCCATGAAAAAAGAATCAGTGAAAACAGAAAAAAGCAGTACCTTAAATTTGAGATTATTTATTTTGAGGTCCTGGGAACAGGCTAGTGCTTATTTTCATGGTTGATATATAATTGCATACAATATCTAATCTTGAACTACTATAACAAATACTAGGATATGAACTGTAGGCTAGAATTATATCCATTCCAATTCAATGTTCTGCACAGTGTCAGAAACTTATTACCACTAAATAAATAAAGCTAGCTAAATAATAGTAGGCTCTCAACCTATGGCTGACACAGAATTAAGAAACTTCATCATAATTCAAGTATAGCTTCTAAATCCTGAGAATATTTTCACTGTTTCATGATTGGTAGCAATTAATCTGTTATGGAATTGTACCCGCTGCATATTAACCCAGGGAGCCAGAAAGTTCCTGGTGATGATAACAGCAGTTCTTTTCCTTGGTGGTTATTGCTGAGTCTCTGTCTTTTACCTCAACCCAGCAACATGCATTTACTGAACATTGAAACTGGGCAAAGCACCCTGACTTTAAGGACTTGAAGATAAGCTGGAAAGACGAATTAGAAGCATGAAAGGGATACCTAGAATATAGGACATTATATGGTGAGAACCTTAACTTTAAAAGTATCATGATATGATCTATACATATGTTATATGTAAATGGAACCTATGCACAAAATAAAGTGCACTTGAAATTTTAACACAAGGAAGGCAATCACAATTTCCTAAGTGTTACCAAGTAGTGGGCATCCAGGAATACGAAACAGTACTAGAGGGCTTGTATGATTTCTAAAATTGGAATTCAGATAAAAAGGCACTGTAGATGGTGGTCAGTAATGATATGAAGACTGAGTAGGCTTTTGAAGAAGAGAAACTGGGTGGGCGTTTAAGACAGGGAGGACTTCTTCGAATTGAGGTAACTTAAGGTATGTTAGAGAAAAATTAAATAAACTACTTAAGCCAAAGCATAGAATTTGTGTCGGGAAGTAGTGGACGATGATGCCGGAAAGGTAGGTTGGAAATCACACTGACAGCTTAGAGTTTTCAGTGCCGAGCTACTATATTTTGACAGTATCATATAAAATACACATCTACTGGAACCTTAAGGAGTCTAACACGATAAAATCTTAACAGTAAGCTTTTCTACATTTACAAGTGTCCAGGATTCAGCAATAGCCTAGGTGATCACAAAGTGAAGGGAAGCCTCACGGCAACCAGATACGCTGCACATCTTGATTCGAAGCATATGGACCCCTGAATTTTCCACAAATAATCACACAAGAGCACCCATCAGGTCTGTTCACTGCTTGCAAGCACTTTTGTAATAGTTGAGTCAATACATGAGGTTGGGTAGAATGAAAGATTATGAAGAGAAATTAAAGTATTTTTAGTGGGCAGTATGGTGAGAACCTTAACTTTAAAAGTATCATGATATGATCTATACGTATTGTTATAAAGTATTAATTAAAGTCCTAGACAATTACATTTGTGGTCCCACAGTTTCATCCCGGAAACACCCTAATCATTGTATCCTTGGGACATTCTGGTTGCTTTTATTAGGATGTTCCCCTTACCTTCCCCTGTCTTTCTTCTGGAGATTCCTGAAACCTCTGACATTTAAAGGCATTCTGTTGTGTGTACTCATCTCACCTGTCTTTTTCTTTATGTAATTTCTTATAATTGTACCCATGAAAATACTGGTGAAATGTTGTGTCTAATGTATAGTATCTCCATTAGTAAAATATAAGCCTTTAACACCCTGTTTCCTGCCTAACACAAAGGAGACATTTAGTAAATGTTCCTTAAATGAATAAGCCACGCTTGGTCCTTTGCCTTTTGCTTCTATTGAAAGAGAAAAATGGAATGTAGAAGTGATATAAGACAAGTTCATCTCACTAGGATGCTTAAAACTTCAAAGGAATTAACACATAAGAGTTTAGAACAGAAATCAGGCTCTAGAGTCTTACCATAAATGTTACATGTGATTCATTAATATACTTGTCTCAAACGCAACACTACTTTGAAGGCTAAATGCCAGGCACTTCAAGGTCAAGTCCTAGGTATTTCATTACTGCAAGAACAGCCCAGTGGTGGATCAGCCTCATTGACATTCTTCTGCTGCTAATGAAGAGTGAATTAATATTTCTGAGAGCTGTCCTTAGATGCAACATGATTTCAAAATGTGGAGAAGATCTATATATTTTGTGTTTACATTACAACTAAGAGACAACTATAAACTGTTTCATAATGTTTAAAACATTGGTTTACTTTAGTAAATACAATGTATTGGTGTTTTTCGCCCTGGCAGGGTGGCTCAGTAGGTTGGACTGTCGTACCATACACCAGAAGGTTGCAGGTTCAATTCCTGGTCAGGACACATACCTAGGTTGAGGGTTCAATGCCAGGTTGAGGATTTGATGTCCGGTTGAGGTATTACAGGAGACAACCAATCAATGTTTCTCTCTCTCCCCCCCCTTCCTCTCCCTAAAAATCAATAAATCCTCAGGTGAGGATTAAAAAAATCTATTGGTGTTTTTTTTATTTTATTTTGGTTTATTACTGTCTTTTATGTTTGAACTTCAAGCTAAAATCAGAAAATTTAGCCTTCAAAGTAGTGTTGAGTTTTTTAGTTTTGTAAATTCAAGGCCCATTTCCATGTATTTTCTCCACACAACTTCTTATAATGTTGATTAAAAGAAAAATAATTTTATGATCACAGCAGTTTAATTTACTGAACTATATATAGCATGAAGTTTTTTACTTCAATGGTTTCTTACATGTCTATTTTAAAAGAATATCCTATTATTTTGCTTTAGGAATTTAGCAGCAAAGAAATAAATAATCTAATTATTCAATATAGTTAATACATCCATTATCCCAGATAGTATGATAGATCTATTGTCAGTAAAGAATTGTGGTTCAAACAATCAACTATTATTAGAGAGCTTATAATTACCTCATTGGGCTCAGTCTCTCCCTATGAATCATTTTTCAAAATTTTTTTCTACTCTCACCCCAGGAATAAGTTAGAATCAGGAAGTGACTTGAAAGTTACAATAACATTAGCCATAGTCATCTTTAGATTTATGTACTAGCAATGTATTTAAGAACTACTGATGCACGCACACACACACACACCACACAGAAACATGGCTATGGGCAAACACTCTTGCCTTTATTACAAATACAATATGGCATTTTTCCCCCTGCTATGTTCTGTTTGGGATCTTAGTGTGGCACAGAGCCTCTTAGATGCTCATAGTTACTCTAGTGATGGCTATAGCCAGTCCATCCACATACGCTCAAGAGAAAATTCCACAGCTCGAAAAACAAATATAGAGGAAGAAAATTTCCTCCAACGATCATACCAATGGCACCCTAGGGGAATTTTTCCTGGTTATTTATCATTTAAAAGTGGTGAAATAAACCTGGGCCTATTGAAGCCATAACTGAGAAGCACCACCAAAGAAGGTCAACTTGTTATTTTCTGGCCATTACTTAACTGGCATTTTAACAATTTCTGAAGAATTATTCTTGCTTTGTATTCTCTACTAATGATGGCTTGGTACATAAACCCATCAAGTTCTCTATCTGTTAAACGGAGACGGATGGAGGCTGAGAATGACTTCACAAAGCTGCATCTTCTGTCCTGAGAGTTCTTACAGGCTTTTAGCAGGAACTATTCAATCTTTCCTGTGAGGCTATTTTGACATGTAGTGGATGTTTTTCTACAAAAAAAATTCAGATGCAAGAAGGTAAAATGATGTTTCCAAGCAACAAACCCATTGTGAGTGTCAAACCATAAACTTGAAAGACAATCAAACACCTCCTCTTGGAACTCCAGTTTCTCCCTCTGAGCTTGTTCTCAGTGTGTGTCTTTTGAAATGTCTCACTTATGTGCCTGTGCATGCACGCGCGCACTCACACACACACAAACACACATACACTCCTTACCCACCTCCCACCATCCCCAAGATTTTACTAAGACTTCTCTAGCAGTAGAGCAGATAAGTTAATTTAACTATGGTATCTTCAGCTTCCAGACAAGCCACACATTCTCATTTGGCTCGCTTAATTCATCCTAATTTTTCTTTTGCTGCTCTTTGCTAGGGAAGGAAAAAAACATAATTTTAAAAAATACTTTTTTTTTATTGGTTTCAGAGAGAGGGGAAGAGACAGGGAGAGAGAGAGAAACATCAATGATGAGAAAATCACTGATCGGCTGCCTCCTGCACGCCCCTGCCGGGAATTGAGCCCGCAACCCGGGCATGTGCCCTGACCAGGAATCAAACTTCAATCTCCTGGATCCTAGGCCGATGCTCAACCACTGAGCCTCACTGGCTGGGCAAAATATAATTTCTTTTATCCTTTAACGTAGAGCTTTGAGATGCTTTCGTAAAACATTATTCTTTATTTACATAAAGCATATATCTTATGTATTTTTAGACATTGAAGGATTAAAAAACATGCATACTTATGGCGCTTATAAAATTTAACAATTTTGTTGTTTATGCAATTAAAATGACCAATTCAAATAAAACGGTTTACAAAGCTTTTATGTTTAAGTAACTACTACTAGTGTTGTCAGATTTACACTCAACTCTCTTCCTCTTAACAAAATATGCCAAATTTTCTTCAGTATAGATTTCTCTACTGCTAAATCCTTGAGTCTCATAATAGCAAATATATTAGATTACTATCTTACTACTCTGACTGATATTTTTCCCCGCTCCAAGAAATAAAACCCAATAGTGCTACCTTTTAAAAAATCGTTTCTGGGATAATGCCTTCAAGGAAATCATGGTGATTTTTATCACAAAATATAAAATTGAGATTTTAATTTAAGAATTTTTTCATTTAAAACAACAATAGTTGTGTCAAACAGTAAATAGTAAAAGCATATACAAGTAATGCACTGAAAATTTTTCATTTGCCAACAAATTTAGCCAACTTATTTGTGAAGTTGAGAAAGAAAAAGGCAGGTTAATTAAAAACAAGGAGACTATCATCATGTTGCAATTATGAGAACAACACAGTTCCTCAATTTAAAACAGAAACAAAAAATAAATGCAAAAGTGCAACCACCAAGTAAAAAAAAAAAACCAAAACAACAACCAAAAAAACTACAACTCACGTAATTCTCAGTTCTTTGAGACTGAGCAGGCTATTTTGTAACAATGTTAAATGGAGACACAACCTTCCTTTCCTATTTAAAATGTAAATACATTTGGGAGAAGTCACACACTGAGTTAAATTCATATGAAGAAAAAAAATGAATAGTGGACACTTTCCTGAGAGCAGGTTTTAATAGGGCCAGGATGAGGGGCATCTGGGAGGAAGAGGAATGAAGAGAGTAAGAGGCAAGGGACTGGCCTTAAATATGAACCTGATCTTCAGAAAGTTGCTTGCAGTCAATCCTGCAATTCCAAATAACATCTATCGCATCAACTTTAACACACTTTGTTTCCCAGAATAACAAGCTCATCCCTTTTCTTATATTAGTATGTTTTGTGGTAGGTAGTTAGACAAACAGAGCAACGACAATAGGCCAGGTACAGAAGGTCACTAGGGCTAAACGCCTAGGGTGCCTACCAATAAGCAAAACTAGGAAAACCAGGACCTCGCCCCCAGGGTGGCCTTTCCTCCCCTAGAAAATCACTAGTCATTTGGTTAAGACTCCCTGATCTTTCATTGATGGTCATGTGTTTCTGACCCTCCTCTGACTTTTCCTCCCCTGGCATGTTGTTAATTATGAGGGTTAGACCCCCTTTGAGGAGGAACAAACAAAGTGGTCAGAGAACAATCCTTTAGCATTAAGCCTCCAGGTCAATGAGATCCTGACCTACATCAAATACATCCAGGCCTCAGTTGTGTTTCAGCTCCAGGCCCAGAAAAGCAGCAAAACCAGACAAGAGTCACCATGGCTGACATCAGGAACAGCTGCATTGACTAATAACCCCCTGATCTGATATCGACCAATCAGATGAGACAATGACCCTGAAAGGACAGACTTGGAAAGCTGATGAATATTCTATTGGGATTCTCCACTGAGACCTTCAGATAAATATCTTCAAGAGGAGGACCCAGTGCAGCTCTCTCTATGGAGCAAGCCCATGCCTTTCCCCACCCCCTTTCCCCAGGCTTTGTTTCCTTGTCTCTCTCTCTCCCCTAAGCACCAAGGGCCCTTCTTTTGCCTCTGTAACTGGTTTCCTGAGCCCATTTCTCCTACAGCTCACTTCTTCTACCTTTGTGACTGTCTAAATAAACTTTCTCTTATAGTTGGAGTCTTGACTTTGAATTCTTTCTTAGCCAGAACTCAAGTACCAAGGTTGCTGAACCAAGATCCTATCTGACTCCACCAGTCTAACACCTGGTACCATTTTGCCAACAGTTTTTCCATTCTTTAAATGTCTAATCTTCCACTGCTTTCAACTTACTTTTTCTGGTAGTTTCACTACATAACATAAAAAGATATTTGAAAAATGAATTCTAGGTCATAGCAGAGAGAGCAGGAACCATAGCTGACTGTACCAATTTTATAAATCCCTGACTTCCGTACATCTTTTTTATTAACAATCCTACAGAAGTGTACTGAGCCATTACTTTTTGCTATGTATTAATTCTTACAAAGTAAAAAAATCCTATAAGGGAGCTATTGAAGAGGCTATCAAATATTGGCAGACTCTCCTCTTAACACGATAATAACCATGTGTTTCTGCTGGGTTTTTGAAACCAGAACATCAACTTGTCTTTAAAAAAAAAAGCCTTGATGCATTAATAAATACAAGCTTTGGTAGTTAGCTAAAGAAAACTACACTTCAGTCCAGAGGATCTCTGCAAACTGGGCAATACTGCAACATTGCTTCCCCAAAGCATGTGGAGCCCTCAGTTCTTCAACATGTCAATATTGTGCCTTGTTATGAAATCAAAGGAGGCAGGAAAAACAAGGGGAATGGAGAGGCTGCACACAGCTTTAGTTTGAAGCCTAACACATTTAATTTTAGTCTTTCAAACTTGTCAACACTTTTTTTTAACAGACATGTTTCAAAACATTATTAAAATATCTTTAATGGACAACGGAAAACTGAAATACTCCTTGTGCAGGATACTACTAATTCTTAAAAGCACAGATTTTTCATTGTATCTGGCATAGGAAACATGGCCAGTTGAGTACCTTGTAAACTCGTGCTCTCAATCAATGGAAACTGCTGTCTCTAGGGTCATCCATGGCCTTAGTAACCCCAATGACCCTTCTCTCAACCCCATGGTTTTTGTTCGTTTGTTTGTTTGTTTTGTTTCTGCAGTCTTTATTCTCCTTAATCTTCTTTCTGCATTTGGGTATCTGGGAACCTCCTTTTCTTAGCCACACCTCTTTATACAGCCTTAAGGACAGACACTATCCTGTTTTTCCCCCGACTTCTCCAATCTCCTTCATTTTCTTTGACTTTAACTATGAGTATGACCCCAGGCTGACTCCTTAATTCACTCTTCTTTCTATCTCTTTTGTCCTTTAGAAGTTTAATCCAATCTGGCCTAAAGCAGAACTATAAAAGAAGATTCTTTCTAGCAAAATCCTGAATTTCAGTAGCTGGTGACTGGCACAACTGAGCAGTGTGCTTGGAGATAGACTTTAAATTCAAAACATGGCCGCTCTTGGAATACCCTAGGCACACTCCCACATTTGGGTCTTTGTCTTCCTTCTCCTTCTGCCTGTAATGCCCTTCCTTCAGAGTACTCGCCCACTTACCTCTTAAAAATCTTTGCTCAAATCTCCCTTTCTCAATGAAGCCCCCCTAACCATCGGCTCTATTTAATATTGCAGACTCCTGCACTTCCCACCTTGATTTCCCTTACTCTGCTCAATTTATATTTTTCTATAACATTTCCAAGTTCCAACATAATATATATACATATATATATTATTTATTATATTTATTGGTTATTGCTCCTTCTGTTTGTTTTCCCCTGAGAGAATACATACTCTCTTTTGTTCACTGATGTCCCAGTGGCCTAGAACAGTGACTGGCACTTAGTAGATGATTAATCAATATTACTATAATTGAGTTGAAAAACTTCCCATATTATCCACTACCTTGTTTTTCTTCTTACTGCCAACGATCTAGTCCAGGTTGCCTTTCATGGTAATTAGCTAATTAGCATGCTAATTGCATTTCCTGTTCCCCCTCTCTTTAATCCACCTCCTTTACAGCTGGCCTGATTGCCTTTTTCAAAACCCAAGTTTATCTTCTCATTATCCTCAGGAACCTTCACTGTAAGGCCAAGTCACAACTCCTTATTCTAGAACGGGAGGCCCTGCTCTCTATGACTACCAATCACATCCAGCCTCATTTATACTCCCTCCCCAATCAACTCTAGCCAAGCTGGTATTGGCTTTTTCCACTTAAGAAAATATGTTGACCTCCTAATCCCAGGTCCTGTGTGACATAAAATTTACAGTCCGTGTGAGCAACACGAGCTAGAGGAATGCACATTTAAACAACAGCATGTGTACTGAAGAACAAATTGAGTTCACAGAGGAAAGACACTTGGCCGACTTACTCAGGTAGGCGTGGCCCACATTGCTGCAATGGATCTCACTTCCGCCTTCCTTCTGAATAAGCAAATCATACCTGTTTGCAAAGGCTCAAGCTCAACTTATTCAAAGCCATCATTTAAAAAAATAAACATAGATAATATTTTGCCCTTCCACGAATATTCTGATGTACCTTTCCTCGCCTTCCCTCCCCTCCCTCTGAAACACTGATTCATTGACCACACATGCCTTTCCATCCCAAAACACCGAGGAGCCTCTTCTCCCAGGAGGCATGCGTTGCCTCAAAACCTGTATTGAAATTGGGAGGAAAAGCCTGGGAAGGGAGCTGGCCTCTGGGGAAGGGACGTAGGGCTTACACTTTGGATTGGTGAGAAAGCTGGAATACCCAAATGGTGCCATTCTTTTACTGCCACCTCTAAGTGTTTCAAGGTCTCATTTTCTCACCACTTTCCATCTCTACATAAAGACTGTTAAAACGACGATGAAGCTTGGTTTCTGCAGCATTGCCTTACTTCTGCCACCAACACTTAAGAGGTTCTTATTCTAGGAAGCCCTCCCAAATATCCCTCCCCATGTTACTCTTCCCCTCCTCCGAACTTCTACTGTATTCACTATGTTACATACACTAAACATTCTAGAATCTGACATTATTTTGCCTTTTCTTTTTTGTGTGTTATATATTGATCATTACAGAAATTCTTATAGACATAACTTGTCTTGCTGACAGCCATGGTGGCCAACTCTTGCTAATCAATAAAGCCACTAGTACAGCACCTGAAAAATTCAAATGTGAGGGGCCCTACTTAGATCTGCAGAAACTGAATCACTTGTCTAGTTTCTAAGGAATCTACATTGTCAAAAAGCCTCCCAAATGGTTCTGATGATGAGCCAGGAGTAGGTCTCACTGCATTAGATAGTTAACCTGGAGCTAATAGTAGCATAATTTCAAAACACCGTTTGACTTAAAAATTATTTACTAAACAATTCATGACTAAAACTTCATGATTCTGGATATTATTAATTCACTTCACCTAGGATTTAGTCTTGCATTTGATTTTGTGAGTACCATATAATATCGAAGACAATTTAAGAGTTCAAAACATCTAAAATTTCGCCACATATACACATGTTTTATGTGGAAAGACTCACATATAATATATAGTTGTAGATCCTCATTTTTCTTTCGATATGACATGTTAGGTACTTCCTAATGTCATCATTCTTCAAAGCAGTGAAAATAGTATTCCATTAGGATGGGAGTCCTGATTAATTTAATCATTTCCTCATTTTTGGACTTCTTGGGTATTTATCACTTTCCATATAATTGTAAACATCATAACTGATACCTTTCAAATAAATAATTCATTGAATATTGATCTAATTGTATTTTATCTATTTAGAAAATGTTTATTCTACTTACAAAATATACATTTCATGCCTTTTTTAACTGTTCTAAGCTTGGACACAACTTTCTTAATGGTCACTCCAATTAGTTTGTTTTCTCATTTTCAGATCCTTAGAATAATTCTCTATCAACTATGCCAAGTTAAAGAGCCATGAGGTTATTCAGTCTTTTGGCAGATTCTCTTGGTTCCTATATTTGGGCCTGATCTCCTATCACCGTGTTCTCAGGGGTACTTTCTAACAGCAACCACACTGCAGGGAGGAGAAATATAAATGGTACAAACCAGTGTTTTTTAAACTGTGGCCTAATAGGTCATCTGTAATAAAATAACCTGGGGTGCTCATTAAAACTAAAGGATCACAGACCCTTCAAATTACTCAGATATTTAGGTGTGTGGTCTAAGAGAATGAAATTTAAACAAGGCCTCAAGATAATTTTTATGCATACTCATGTTTGAAAAGCCAGTCTTCCATATACTAGAATATCAATGAATTAGGAACCCAGATCTAAGGTACATCCAATGCCAATACTTCTCTCTACAATTTGTGTAGATATTTAATCTGTGATCACCAATACAGCATAATTTCTTTTCCCCTCTGCTCCATCCCTCTTCGATTAGAGTGCATCTTTTGTACAAAGTAGAGAACATGTCTCTTTTATCTGGGTCAGGCTCCTCTGAACCCTCTTCTTTACTAGGTTCTGACCTTGGGTTATCTCCTTGGCCTGCTTAGTCCAGCTTTAGCAAGAATCCTGTGCCCTTACTTCAGGGAAAATTCTCTTCCCTTGATATCTGATCACATTCCCCATCCCCCACACTCCATATCTTATCTCCCTGACTTGCCCTCAATAAGGCTCCTGTTGAGTCAGCGTAACAAGGATCCCCTAACCCCTTAGCAATTTTCCATCCACTGATCCCCTCAGTGCTCCTTGGCTGTAAATGTCCACTTGTCCTGATTGTATTTATAGTTGAGTCCAATCTCCCTCCCCTACTATACAACTCTATCTACTGCAGTAGTCCCTCTTGAGAAAGTTTTCTTTTCTGTCTTTAATGACTGTCATAAAATTTTTTTCTTTAACACATTGTGCTATGCTTTGAAAATAGGAATATGAAAGGAATAGGCCACACATTGGAGAAAATAACCCTCTACTATGAAAATTTATCTCACAAGAAATATTTATAAAGTAATACAACCAAATCTAAACAGAAACATGACAAAGCATACAGAAAAATTACTATAATTTGAAAGAATTATTAAGAATTTCTTCCTATGGTTATATCTGCATGGCTGAATTTAACTAAATACAAAAATTAGAAACGCCCAACTTGATGTGGCTTATATATTACAATCACTGTTGTTCATGCCAGAAAGCTAGCTCTAAATAACATCAAGCATGGCCTGTCATAATATTAGGATCCATAAAACACGCACATTTTGTTTTTAGAAACAAAATATCTTTGATAAACTCTGCTTGTTTTCATTTTAATGGTACATTATTAGCAAAGTCCTTGCCTGTTATGACATCTTTCTGTAATAGACAATAGTAATGTAAATCTCAAGAAGAAAGATTCATTTGATGTCAACCCTAAGAAAAAATTTATCTGCTGAGATGGATTCCCCATGGTCAACTAAGGGCCCAAATTTTACAAGTAATAAGAGCCTCGTGGTAATATGCTGACAAGAGCTTCTCACGTACTCTGTTTACTGGAAAGAACCTCAGACTGAACACTCTCGGCTTCTCGCACTATGTCCTGCTGATTTACCCAACCTAAGTCAACAATTACAAGGAAGTTACTGCTTTCCTGCTTTGACCAATGGCCTAAGACCTGCCCCATCCAATTGGAACTGCTCCATAATAACCAATCAGGACCGCACAATTGAAAAAAATCAGAAGTATACAAATTTCGATACCCCATTTACGTAAAATGAACCTAATTGGGAACCTGGGCAGATACTTTTGCTATAAAAGGTAGTCTCTCCCCTTTGTCTCCATGGAGCACAATTTGGGCTGTTACCTGAGTCTGTGTCTTCTGCGCTGCAGCTCTTTTTGCTCAAATAAATGTGTTTTTTGAAATTCTTTATTACAGTCTAAAAGTAATTTTGATTTATAGTAGTTATACACATATTTACATACATACAAACTTAGGTACACACACACACTTATCTCATTAAACTGTATTACCAGAGTGGATGTTGACAGGGGAAAGCTCATATTCTTATTCAATGTCATTACCAAGTAAAAACTGAAGAAATTTCTAGTGGCTAAGCGTCCACAGTCTTCTGGACAGTCACAATCTCTTTTATAATTAATTGCATTCAAAGCCTAATACAATGGCTAAAAATCAAAACACTGTCAACACCAAATGCTGGTAGAGCAACAGGAACTCTCAATCATTGCTGATGAGAATACAAAATGGCATAATCGCTTTGAAATACAACTTGGCTGTTTCTTACAAAATTAAACATACTCTGACCATATGACTCAGTAATCCCATTCCTTGGTATATACCCAAATGAGTTGAAAACTTATGTCCCATGAAAGTCTGCAGAGAAATATTTAAAGCAGCTTTTTTCATAACTGTCAAACTTGGAAGCAACCAAGATGTCCTTCAATAAGTGAACGAATAAACAAACTGTGGCACATCCATACAATGGAATATTATTCAGCAATAAAAAGAAATGAGCTATCTAGCCACAAAAAGAAATGGAGGAAGCTTAAGAGCATATTGCTAAGTGAAAGAAGCCAGTATGAAAAGACAATATACTGTGATTCCAAAAGCAATGGAAATATGTCATTGTACATTTTTCAAAACCTATATAAAGTAAAAGACAAAGAAGGAACCCTTACATAATGGACTTTAGTTAATAGTAATGTATCAATATTGGTTCATCAGTTTTAACAAATGTATCACTAATACAATATGTTACTAATAATGAAAATTATGTGTGTTTCTCGGGAGGGGTATGTAGAACTTTGCGATTTTCAATTCATTTTTCTGTAAACTTAAAACTGCTCTAAAAAAATCTATTAATTAAAAAAATAAAAAGCAAAGCCTAAGAGGTTATAAAACCAAACCAAAACGAAAAAAATATCCTGGTAAAATAAGACAGCTTCTAGAATTGTGACCAAATGGTATTTTATGCCAGTTTTCCATGGTGACACCACTGAGCATCTGGGTTGTGGTTAATGTGGTGGTAGCTGTGACAATATTAGAATAAGACACAGGAGAAATACTAGAGAGTACCCAGGGCCCATTAGCCTGAAACCTATGATTCTGCATTATTCAGTTTGAGTCAGGCCCCTAATCTGTTGAACCCTTAGCAATTTTTTGAGTAACTACTAAGATAACTAAATCAGGACTTAGCAAGACCAGAGCAAATATTAAAGTGAAGCCTAAGCTATACAATTACCTCAGACCATGGGGAGTTCTTGTGACCTCTGGGGCAGATTTTGTGTGTCAACTTCCCCAGAGCCCTAGGACAACAAGGATTCCTGCCAAATTGAGATGCTCCCCTGGGTCCTGCTGGAGAAATCTAATGGAGAGGAAGGAGGAAAATATTCTGAGTTTAAGTTTCTTGATAATGAAGTAGAATTACAGAAATCAGAAAGAATCGTAAATCTCTAGGTAAAATTAAAGTCATGTGAACATTTAGGACCCAAAGTATCTTTTTTCCCTAAGAAAATCTCTTAATGCTGACTCCAGTCACAGAGATGCATAAACAGCAGGCGATACTGCAGGACTTTCAACAAGGAAAGTGTCATTGCTCCCCAGCTGAGTACCTCCAACTAATGGCTGACAGCTGTGCTAGGACCCAGTCCCTTCAGCCCCGGAGCTGCTCTGCATGTGAGCAGCTCTGCAGTGTATCACAGGAATATTATCACCATCTGCGAGTGCGAGAGGAGAGAAAGGCCGAGAAGCACCTCAGGGGAGAGTCTCTGCCAACAATGCTTTAATCCAAACGGCTGGACTGGTGCTTTGCAACTCCCATTGTTTCTACACATCATCCTACTTCACACACAACGATAACATTTGCCAAGGAATTATTTCTGAACACTTCACAGCAAAGGTATAAAGTGTGAACTATTACAAAGCTTTAACCAAATTTAGAGTACCCTTAATACTTCTGATTATACTGCCTATTTTTGCATCACAGTTTTGTTCAATTTTTTTTTTAAATCCTCAACTAAGGATATGTTTTTTATTGATTTTTAGAGAGAGAGAGAAAGGTGGTGGAGGTGGGGGAGGGGAAGAGAGAGAGAGAGAGACATTGATCGGTTGCCTCCTGTAGGCGTCCCGACCTAGGATTGAACCCACAACCTTTTGGTGTATGGGACAATGCTCCAACCAACTGAGCCGCCCAGCCTTGGCAGTTTTGTTAATTTTCAGTGTACAAAACCAAAAGTAGGAACTGGCTGTTACCTTATAATGAAAACTTCTGTACTCGTCTCAGGGTAAAGCGTCTGTGTCTTCACACAATCCCTCCGCTCCAGGACTCAGCAGCTCCCGAAAGGTCTCTACCAGGTCTAAGAGGAAATAAAAATATGTAAATAAATTTCTTGGCGTGCTTCAACTAACATTAAACTCTGCTGCAAGCTATTCAGATTTTATTTTTACCATTTCATGAAATTTCCACATATCTTGCATCATTCTATCTTGAAAAAAATAATCATTTGAACACTTAATTTAAAAAAAGAATTTTCTTTCTTTAAATCATCTATAATTTCTGCTTATCTATCTTTGAATGAATGGTGACATTACCTGTTATAATGTCATATTTACTATTTTCCATGATTTTTTACTTACTTTCTCTAGATCACAATTTTATTCTTTATCTCATAATAATAACAAATGCTTCTGCAAGAGAAGTTGAAAGTTGTTAGGCTTATGCAATCCTGTCTGTGGCTTCACTAAGACAGTTTTATTGCTTTCCTCTACTATGAAATAAACTAACACATTTTGGTCCCTAATCTCTAATGCCAATTTTTTTTTAAACTTAAAAATCCCTCCTGGAGCCCGAAGTACTCCCATCAAGTCTATAATAGTATGGCCTGAGCCACTGAAAAAGTGAGCACTGCCAGCACGTTCTATAAGACAGCCTTCCATCGCCACAAAGGTTTAGGCATTCTTTCTTGGAACTAGCAAAGAAAATAAGTTGGCTTTGGGAGTCGATCATCAACTGCTCTAATTCAATGAATCCATTTTCTACGGGCTTTACTTGGCAAGCCTCTCCCCACTGCCTGCAAACTGGCTACTATTCTTTGCAAACCTCCCTTGCAATTCTACCCAAATACCACCCTCTACACCCCAAAGAATTATGTGCTGCTGAAAATATATTTTAAAAGAAGACTTTTAGTAGTGGAAATATCTAATGGAGAGCTCTTTCTTCACCTCTGCAAACAGTTTTGCATGTTGACGCACAGAACTGCCTGGAGGATAGGGAACTGGCAGAGGCTTATCAGAGGCATCAGGAAGCCTGGGCCCTGTCCCCGGGATAGGCCCAGTTTATCAAATAACCTGCCTATGGGGGGCTTGTAGTCCAATTATATAAATTGGATGGTACTTCTGAACTCCGACTACTTCTGAGAATCTTATTCTATATATCTTTGGAATTTTTAAGAGCAAGTGAGTGAAGATTGGGGAAGGTGGGACCAATAAAGCTTTCAAGGAGAGGCATACGATAGTTTTCAAAATAATATTCTTTCCTTATTAATCTTAATATTTTTAACATGGGTATTTTCTTGACTCTCATTAATACTATTAAATATCAATGGGGATGATGTGGGTGAATCTAAAAACATTAAAGTTAAGTGAAATAATTCAGACACAAAAAGTGCATATTTTATGGTTAAATCTATATGAAATTCTGGAAAAGGGAAAAAAAGGCTAGGATGATAATTGAACAGCGGTTGTGACAGTCTAACTGGAAAGTAGCATAAGGGCACTTTTTGGAATAACAGAAAAATTGTATATCTTGATTGAAATAGTAGTTACATGGGTACATGCACTTAAAAAGACTCTGGAACTGTGCCATTAAATCTACCCTTTTTTGTAAGTAAATTATACCTCAATAAAAGGGACACAAAGAGACTTCTCAGTTTTGGAATAATTTTGAATGATTTTAAGAAGGAAACTTTACCTCCCTCTGGGCAGTGAAAAACAATTCTTTTTCTTTCACTCATGCACCCACTTACCAAAGATTTGTTAAGCACAAATATAGCCAGAGTTAACACAGTGGCAGTGTGCTAGAGAAAATGTTAGCAAAACAGACATAGCCCCTATTGTGAACTTAGATTCTATTGGTGGAAAGTAGACAACTAAAATGGACAAAAACCAAGAGTTAAGGCTGCAGCACTGAGAGAAGGTTCCTGTTTTAACTAAGGGCTTGCATCAAAACAGAGTGAACTATTTTATGCTAAACCCCAAGCTAATCTGAGCTGAAAATATTGGAGTTCACTGAGTCATTAAAAGCTGTTAGAGTGATCAGACCAAGGCAAACTGAATAATGTTTGTCTATTAAGCCAAGCTTATATATCCTCTAAATTCACTGAATCAAAACATTAGAATAATTCTCATGTCAAATTTCATTGGGATACTGAAGTTTGTGTGTGTGTGTGTGTGTGTGTGTGTGTGTTTTAACAAAATTTAGGTCATCTACACCCTAGGAAGCTTATATATACAGCTGTCCATGAAGATAACATGGTGTTATATGACCCTCTTTCCCATAAGCAAATCCAAACTGGGAAAACAGGTGCATCTACTTCTGGTGACTTTGCTGCCAATGAGGGATTTGCAGGCTCTCCCAACAACAAGCATTATGCATAATCACAATAAATCCAAGCTTGTGACAGGTGCAGTGATTGATATACAAAGTATAACTACAAAATAGACCAGCATTCCAATATAACATGCTTTCAGGTAAATACAACTCCGTCACACACATGCACACACCCCACACACTTTTAAATGAAGTCGCTCTGTGGGAAATCTGATTTTTAAAGCACACAAAAATTTTTCAGAGTAGCTGTTATCAAAAAAACATAGTGTCCCTTTTTCTGGCTTTCTAACTTATCTGCCTAAAATTCTTTCCAAAATGGGAGGGGTCACTTATAAAGTTTAAAAAATAAAGGAATGTTAAGTAAAAAGCAAAAACAACAAAAAACAAAACAAAAGCGTGAGCCATATTTATTTCATTTTGTGAAACTCTCTAGAAGGAAATCAACATGCTTTTTAAAAGACTGCTCTAAGAGAAAACATGTTAGAAATAGTGAGTGGTTTAAAAATTAGATTTGGAATGAGATGCTTACTTTACATGAAGGCCACAATGGGTCTATGAATGCCTTGTATTTAATGAAACACCCACAACCCTACCTCTTACTGATCTCTGCTGTCCTTCCCAGTCTCTGATCAGACAACTTAGGGTTTGGGTTGTATTTTACTGGCAGGACAGAAAATGGTCACTAAAACTCTAAAGTACCTGGGACTCTAGATAACTCACATACGTGAACCATTCCATATGACCACAGAAAATATTGTCAGATTGCAATCCAAACTGTAGAATGACACTAAAGTCATTTTATCCCTGACTAGAGTATTTTCTTACTCTAGTCAGCGATAAATTCAAAAGAAATCCTCTATTGCTGATTAGGAATTATGGTTCCCGTCTGTATAGGCTTAACATATTTGATATTTAAGAAATCCATCCATCTATCTTGACCACGTAATACTTTCTTTTAAAATCCTATGTTTTATTTTTATTCTCCAATCAAATAGTTGATAATTATAATAGTTAACACAATGGAACATTCTCCTGGCATTTTAGTGCAATTTTTCCTTCCACTTTTCCAATTTTTATTCTCCTAATCTCACTTCAGTTTTGGTTTCTATTTTTTCTTTCTGTCAATGTGAATATTAGCTCTGTGTTCCCAGTTCCTTAATCATTCTTTGAAACTCACTGGTATTTTAAGAAATACTTTAAGGAAAAATGAGGTGCTGAGTTTGTGAGATTTGAAGAACCTAGTAAGTACTGGTACTTAAGACTTTTTGCTCTCAATCCACTGAATATATAATTGTGGTGTAAAATTCTAGATGCTTTCTAACAGTTTTTACATTGTCACAACCTCCTTCCCTGCTAACTCTCAAAGACTTCACATCTTGACATTCCCTCTGCAGGCCTGTATCCACTGATAACACAAGCCTTTCCCCTGTGTCCCTAGAGCACATTTTAAGTAGCTACAAAGTTAATAAATTTATTAAACACTAAAATCTATCTAATAGCACTGAGACATTTTGAAAGAGAAAATAAAATCTTTGTAACTATTGATTTAGGATTGAATTTCTCCAAAGGTTCAGTTTTAGGAATCAGCTTTACCGAATATGCATACTTGAGATAAGTTCAAAAGTATATATTTAGCTCTTAGTGTGGGCCAGTCACTGTGCAAGGCACAACGGACATACACAAAAAACATTGCCCTTCCTCTAAAGTAACTCATAGCATAGCCAACAAAGATAAGGAGACATAAGCACATAAAAAGAATTCCATAGCATTTGGCGAATACTATATAGATGTATACATCAGGCTATGAAAAAAATGTAGGCTGGCCCGGCCCGTGTGGCTCAGTTGGCTGGGTGTCATCCTGTGCACAGAAAGGCTGCCAGCTTGATTCCCAGTCAGGGCACATCCCTGGGTTGGAGGCTTGATCCCTGGTAGGGCATGTGCAGGAGGCAGCTGATCGATGTTTCGCTCTCACACATTGATGTCTCCCTCTCTCTTCCTCTCCCTCTCTCTCTAAAAATCAATTCTAAAAATCTTCCAAAAAAAAAAAAGTAACTTGTAGACTCAATTTTCCAGATGAGGTATGAAAGACTAGGATGTGTTTCATATATATCTAGGTATCTAACTTTGGGATATGTGTCATCTAAACCAGTCTTCAAGATACTTACTGTCCTGATTATTAGTTGTAGAATTTATTAAATACTTACGCACTTGGTTTTGCCCTATTTGTCATTCAATAACCTTTTATTTAATAGTTACCATGTGGCTAGTTCAGGCAGAATTTTTCTCACCCATAAAACACACATACCCATAGTGTTACTGTGATATTTAATAAAACAATATATGTAAAATACTTAGTGCAGTACCTGGTATGTGGTAACTGCCCTACTCCTGGGGCAGGGGAGAGGGGAGAGGCTGGGAAGCTCAATCATCCCTAGAGAAGATCTGGCTTATCATTAAAACTCTCTGCCCTTGAGCAAAATTTTCATGTGTAAAAGATCTGGGATTAGTTATCACAGTTCTTATTCCCTTAGAAGTCATCCAACTCATCCAAACAGGTTGCATGGCATTTATTTGAGGGAAGAGCTACATATTCCTCTAAGACCAAAGGCTCATATGGAGCATGTATTTGTAGCTAGAGGTCAGCTCTCAAGAGTGATAGCTGAGCTGAGGAGATCTCCAAGGTTTTCACAGAGATCACAGACAGGTTCTATGGCGTCTGTATATTCCTCTTAAATACACTGGAAGGACAAATTGTGAGACTTTAAAATGAACTGCGTATCTTTAATGGGAAAAAGGCATTACCTAGCACACCCTTTTTGATTATGTGATTCTTTAGAGGGTGATTTGAGCTATTTTGCAAAGCTGTAAATTACAGATAACTGATAGCAGTTAAAATGATACTAATTCAAAGACAAGCAAATTTCTTCTGGTGGAGGAAAAATTTCTCTCTCCCCTTTCCAACCCCAGGTGGGGGAAAAAGCCAATTTTGCATCTATCTGTAGATTCACTTCAACATTCCTGATTCAACTATGTATGTGGGGTATTTTAAATTCTCTATTGAACCAACTAATAATATCTTATTAGTTTCCTCATTAACAACCAAGTTAAATACATTTTTTGATTTTTTTTTAATATTTGTACAACACTCTTGAGTTTTCCCTTTTAAAAATTATCCTGGCCCAGCCGGGCATGGCTCAGGGGTTGAGCATCAACTTAGGATCCTGGAGATCGCAGTTCGATTCCCAGTCGGGGCACATGCCCGGGTTGCGGGCTCGATCCCCAGTCAGGGGCGTGCAGGAGGCAGCCGATCAATGACTCTCTCATCATTGATGTTTCTCTCTCTCTCCCTTCCTCTCTCTGAAATCAATAAAGATATATTTTAAATAATAATAAAAATAAATAAATAAAAATTATCCTATAATAATGTAATTTTGTATCTTTGTTTTGATTTCTCATAATAATGTAGTAAATAATCCAAGTGATTTTTTGGGCCATCTAGACCACTATCTTATAACCACATACTCTCGTATGAACCTAGTGTTCATTCTTGTAGATACAATCATTTTGGCAACAAGAAGTATTAATAAGAACAAAGATAGAAAAAGACTAATGATGACAGCGCACAAGGGATTTCCACAATTGAAACATTAGAACTGTCACTTCACATTCTATTCCCATAAAGGATACAAGAATCTGTGTATAGCAAGACACGGCCATATTCACATGGTGAACAGATATTTTATTTCAAAATATATCTATCTCCTGTTACATTAAAAACCAATATTATAAAATTGAATTTCTCATATTTGTAGATCTTTTTTTGAATTTTATTTGTAATTATATTTTGTAAGAGGTATACACATAAAGCTTTTATGCCTGGTTTTGTTTGCACATTTTAAGTAATTTTAAGTAATGGTAATTAAAATGAATTAATGTAGAAGTTCAAAAAGATTTTTCTCCTTGTTTTTGTTTTTCCCTTAAAAAGACTACATGGCATACAAATTCCAAAAACACTGGCCTAAAAAATTGTCAAAAATGTATATTTCAAATTTTGCATTTGTAGAGATTTAGTATCTAAGAGATAAAACTCTGGTGTCCTGAAGGAGATAATTTATTTCAATCTCATGACCATTTTTAATTCATACTGACTTCCCATTAGATCATGTACTGTAAGAATAAAGGAGGCTCACAATAAATGTCATTGTTTGAAAAAAAGCCTAGTCCTAATGAAGCTTTGAAAGTTCCCCTGTGTAGCTGCAAAATAACATTCATCTCTTCAGATTTTGATGTATTTTTAATTTGAGCTTAGTAATATTAGAATCCAATTATGAGATTATTAGCAAAGAACTGCAAAGAGAAATGGCTTTACGTTGCATCCATTTTAAACGCAAGAAGAAAGAAAATATGCCAAATTTGAATTATTTAAACAGATGAATATTCTAGTCTTCTAAAAACCAGTAGCATCTTGGGAAATGACAAGCTATTAGGTGGGAAGTGTTTTAATTATTTAAAAAACACATTGATTTCTGTATATTATTCATTTAACAGAGCCTTTTATAGAACTCAGCTTTAAAATTGTGTATCATGAGTTAACTCTTTGGGGATCTAACAGAGTGCTCCCTCTAGTGGAGGAGGTAGAAAATACCAAAAACATGGCTCTACCACCACGTAAAACAGACTAAGATTCCACGTGTGGCTGTGACCTTCTTGGAAACGTAGGGTTTGGGAGGTTCTGCTCTGTGGGCTGTAAACTTGAGGATTTTTGATGTTCACTTGGTGACTGAGGGATTCTCAGCATTCAGTAGATTAAGGAAGTGCCTGCCATTCCTTTTCTCTTATTTATTCCTGCTCCCTATCATATAGTAGGCATTCAATAAATGAATCAATGAGGTTTATAGCTAGCAGGGTTTGACCAAGACAGCATGCTCATGCTAAAAGAGGTTTTAAAAGAAATTCAGTAATAACATCTATAGTTCTATTACAGCAAGAACATCTGAACATTAATTGTTTTAATTGGAGACTTATTTAAGTTGAATACAAGGACAGGTTTTTGTTTTGTTTTTCTTTTGGCTTATGGAGACAGGCACACACAGATAACTATACAGTACACCTGTCACTGTGGGTTTCCTTCTGTAATAGGGTATTTTGCTAAGTGCTAATTTTTTTCCATTCATTTTCTTTCTGATTTTCTACTACTATATCTAAGTAGCAAAGAGAATTTTCTCTTTGCCTCAGGGTATGGTTGATTCAGAGAGAACAAAGAATCACATTTTTGGCCTTTGAACAGCTAATTTGACCTTTATACCCCAACAGCTCAGACAATAGTCTTTAAAAGGATGGCTTTGAATTGCAAGTACCAGCAGTTTAAGAGGGGGAAAAAAAAAATCCAAAAGCTAGTATTTAAATATCAAGAGCCAAATCCTTGAGGACTTGGAGAAAAGAGTTTAGGTCATGGAAAGGGTGGGGAAAAATATGTGATGCTATAGGAGCAGTTTTCCTAGGAAACCTAGAGGTGATAAAAATAAAAATCCTTTCTGGGCTACAAAAGAAGACAAAGGGAAAGGGGAACAAAAAGAGTGTAGGTAGCATGGGCCGCCCTATTCCCTGAACCTACTTGGGGATCAAAACTCAGGAGAGTTGGGTGACAGCAGCTCCCCAAAGTATTCAGTAACTCCTGCACTGCTGACTAACCCCACATCTACTCTGGGACTTGAATAGTTCCTTGCTGGTGACCCTTCATCAAACTGTCAGCTGCAGTAGGTAGAAATGTCAGCCAAGCACATCTAGGTAAAGAGAAGGCTGAGGCAGACACCTTATGGTACCCAAACTTCTTCGGCTCTCATAAGGTATGGAGGAAATAACAGACACTCTCGAGGCCACGGCTGAGCAACAAAAGAGGGTTGAGAATCAGGGAGCCCAAAGGGTTACTCTAGCTTGAGTCCTGTGTAACTACTGCATCCCCAGCAGTTAGTGCAATGGCTGGCATAAAATACACATGGATATTTTTGAATGAGTAATTAAAAATAAATTAACCATTGCCAATATACATCTGAATAATAATAAATGCTAACATTATTAATTGCTTAGTTCGTATTAAACTGTCGCTCTACCACCTCATTTAATCCTCTCCTCTTTATACGATAAGTAATATTGTCATTCTTATTTTAACAGAGTAAGAAATTGTGGTTTATAGGAGTTAAAGGATCTGCCCAAGGTCCCAGAGCCGGTAAGTAGCATACCTGGGATTTAAAAAGGCACAATCCGAAACACTGCGAGGCTGAATCTTAATTTAAAAAGTTGTTTTTTTAATATTTTAAGCGATTCTGGAAAGTTCACACTACCATTTGCTCTTATTTGTCATTTTTTATTTTAGTGCTCTCACTTAAATCACAGTATTTTGTATCTGAGGAGGAGGGCTTCATAGATCACCTGGTTCAGTCCTCTAACAAATGAAAGAAGGGACAGAGCAAACTAGCACAGTTGACCCTTGAACAAAGTGGGGTGGGGATTAGGGGTGCATCCCCCACTCAAAAATCCACATGTAACTTTTGACTCCCCCAAAACTTAAGTTGTCCCTAGGTATCTGCAGAGGAATTGGCTCCAGAAGCCCCTGTGGATAACAAAATCCATGGGTGCTCAAGTCCCCTTTATAAAACAGCGTAGATCAATGCATACAGGTGGCCCTTAGCATCTGCATACTCCCAGCCTCTAATCAAAAACAGTACAGGTATTTACTGAAGAAAAAAAATCCACATCTATGTGGATTGGCACAGATCAAACGCATGTTGTTCAAGGGTCAACCACGGTTCTTCCTTTAGGAAAAAACCCACTTGCTCTCCTTTTTCCCTTCAGTTTTTGTTCCTTACCCATTTTAATACATGTTAAATGAGTTCAAATGGTGAAGTGTAGTGGTGTTTAGGATTATAAAGGATTAAAAAGAGATCAGTCAATGAAGGTTGAAGTTAAAATTGGTAAAGCAAACCCCTTTGCATAAATATGATACTATAACAATATCTAAAGCTATGCTTTTAAAGAGCTTGCTAAATGCATCCATTGTAAAGGAATTCTTTACGATGGCATGAATAGTATTAACTCAGACCTCTAAACTATTTTATTACAAAGCAGATTTTCGTATTTTGAAGCTCTATTCTGTATACAGTATTCTATGTTAATGTCCTGGGCCAACCTACACAATACCTAAAATATATAACAATATCAATTGTTTAAAACATTAAACAGACCTTCTAACTGCTACTAGTATCTTCTATTTCTTCATGCAAAATGTGTTTTTACTGTTAACTTTCCAATCAGCTTAATGAAAAGGCATGGGTGAGCAAAAAACTGATAACTCAGTGGAATGCGTAAGAGGAGAAATATCCTTAAAATGTTGAATCGTTTCCACAACCATCTATTTTTTAAAACTGTTAGACACCAGGGTACATTGACAAATGGGTCTAATTGTTTCTCTGCAGTGGTCATCAAAGAATTGGTAATGCGCTCCATCATTTTGTTAGACATGCACTTCCACTGACATTATAGTGCCCATAAAACGGTCTGACAACTTACAATTGGGCTAAAACTAAAGTAATATGTTACAGACTTCGAAAAACGTTTCTTTGGAACTCGCTTTCACATTATTACATCTCCCAGCATCGTCTTTCCTCATTTTCTTGTTGAATAATCTCATTTCATTCTTCTGATCTTTAAACTGTTATTGCGGCTAGTTTTTGTTTAAAGACACAAGTACTATTATTGTATATGGTCAATCACTCCTCGGCCCGATGCAACAAACGTGCAGCCGGGCCTGGTGAGGGCACAACAGGGACAAGTTGAGAATGGGTCACAGAGTGTCATTTCATCCCGCACCTCTAGCTCTACTTGCTAACATGACCTTTTAAGTGCCTTTAATTTATGTTCTTCTTTCCCCTTCCCCAAAAGTCTACACTGTCAACCTCCTTCCCACTGTTGGGTTTGGACAAAAACTTAATGTTCCTGAGGGCTCACCCCTCCCCTGATCCGAAAGCAACTTTAAGATGAACTCAAACAACATCCTGTTTGTTATGCTTGGTAACCCTCCACCCCCACTCAGAAAAGTCTCGAGCCCACCGAAAAGTTCCCTCCCTACACCCTATAGAGACTTGCTCGCCAGTCACTTCGGGCTGATGCCACTGGAGCTCAGCCCATCTGTAGTCAGATGCCTTAATAAAATTGCCGTTACCTGCTCATCTGGCCTCGTGTGTTCCTCCTCTCCAGCCTAACACCCGTGTTACAAGGTTTAAATCAGCCCAACATTCAGAATCGCATATGCTCATAAGCAGGAGAAATCTGAAACATAAAAAGCATTTGCCAGTGTCTTGGCTTTCGCTTCTCCTTTGAGTTGTGCATTAGGATGCTTTGATGACTCCTGAAGCTTGAATAATTAAAGAAAACATGGATTTGATCAAACAGTTTGAAAGTAATTGGCCAATCAGCTCCTTTTATCTTCTGCAGACAGAATTATTTACGGAACGACACCACTTAGTTAAGAGAGGCTTTCTGAAAATCCAGAAGAAAGTCTTTCCTTCTTTTTTCCCCCCACATTTGGTCATCTCATTTCTCTTTTTTCTCTTTCATCTTTGCCTCTTCTTCCTTAATTTCCTTCTTTAAAAATGATTAAATGACTTCATTTCATCAATTAAAATTAAATATAGATTGTAGGTGATGAAATAAATTGCTTAACTTTGCTCAAATAGTTAAGGAAGCCGAATTATCTTAGTGAAAGGTATAGATGAAGGAATTTTTCATTTTGTTTTGAATGGGGTACCTATATTTTTACATGAGGGAGTAGACTTTTGCATAGAATGCAAGACCCTAAAACAGCTGCATAAGATACCAAGACCCTAAAACAGTTGACAGAAACTAAAAACTGTCAACAGCATTCCCCCTTTAAAGGAGAAACCCCCAAAGCTGTCGTGGTTTAGTAGGACACGGAGCATTATGTTTCATATCTGTCAACATCAGTTCTTTGTGTAAAGCTGCAGGCCCCAGAACTGAAATATGACTTGAGGCCACAACCTAGTGGGCAAGATATGACGTTTTCTGAACTCCAGACCATAACAATAGTAAGTACTTATATCTATGTCCACTGACATTAAAAAGTGCTCAGAACTTTTAGCTCTCTAACCCTGGCTGTGCCTACTCAAGATAAATACCTAGAGCTGCTAACGTGAATCCTAAGCTCTGTCCACAACAGAAGCAAGGCAAGTGCATGCGTGTCATAAGGTCCTTTCCTATCCGTTTACTCTCATTAGTTGTTACGGGGGGAACTGAGTTCCCCCCAAATTCATATGCTGAAGTCCTAACTGCCAGTACCTCAGAATGTGACTTTTTTTGGAAATAAGGTTGTTCATGTAAGTAGTTAAGAGGAGGCCACAGTGTAGTAGGTGGGCCCTTAATCCAATATAACTGGTGTGCTTGTAAAATGGGGAAATTTGGACACACACTCTGGGAGAACGCCATGTGAAGATGGTGGCAGAGATCAGGGTGATGCCGCAAAAGCCAAGGAACAACAGAGGTGCCAGCGAACCCCCAGAAGCTAGAAGAGAGGCATGGAACAGATTATCCTTAAAAGCACTCAGAAGGAACCAACCCTGCCACCTCTCAGACTTCTAGTCCCCGGAGCTGCGATACAACACATTTCTGTTTGAGTCATCGACTTGAGGTACTTTACTATGGTAGCTCCAGCAAAATAATACAGCTGTTTAGTAAGAAGATATATAAAATCCGATGTGATATTTATAATGCACAGCATATATCTTTATTTGTTATTATGAGGAGATAAAATCTTCAATCATTTAGTAATTATATGTGAATTGGAAATTCAAAAATTTTAGAGTCACTTTATAATCACATTTATGTACTTCTTTTTGGAGAGCAAACTCCCAATAAATAATTTGCATTTTAACATCTTGGTCAGAATCACATCGAATTTTAGGAGTCTACCAAATAGTAATAATAAGACCCTATGACGTAGCTTCAAGAACTGACTAAAGTACTGTTGGTAGCTATTTCAACTTGTGCCACATAATTTGCATCTGAGATAACTGCAGGGGTAGATCGGCTTTTATGAGGCCCGAATATTACACAACTTTGGGATCTCTATTTAAGAAAATAAGACAAGATTACAAGCCAAAAATTAGATTCATATGGAATGGGCCCATGTAAGTGATAGGCCCTAAGCTTAGTCTTGATTAATTTTGCCTAAAATCCACCTTTGGCCATAGGACAGTGACAACACAGCCCAGAGACAATACAGTAACTTTCATAGAGATGAAGTGATGCTTATATCAACACAATTTTGCTAGACTATAACTATAACTATAAAATAAATAAAGTTGAAACACAAGGGGAAAAGATAGACAATGCCAAAAGATACTGCAAATGATCTAGACAGATCAATCTAGTCTAATTTCATGTCAGCATTTTTCTACAAGTGACTGTACTGTATAAGCAATGAGTAATCAAATTGTGTCAATTAAGAAATGAAATCAATTAGCTGTCCAGTTTGGTAATTTAATGCAAACGGTAACTCAAAACAGTTATTGAAATATGAACCAATTGACTGATTAGAAAATTTCCATATTCCAGTTGTACATCCCATGGACAAAGCTTCATATACTAACATCTCTATTCTGATATATTCCCTTTCCCTCTGCACAATATTCAGTACCAAGCATTTTAGAGTCAGCTCAAGAACCTGTACTATTTCATGTGTTTATACCTTTGTCCATTCCGGTTTCCTCTATTGGGATGTATCTCTCTCTGTCTTCCCAGTGAATGTCTACTTACTTTTCTGTGTCCTATATGGTTTAGTCCCAGAACTCGAAATGATGGATTGAGGACCCATTACTTTACTCTACATTACTTTGGGATAGTTATGTTCTCGAACCCATAAAGATGAATAATAGTCTAAGAAGAAAAATACTTTTAAAACTCCCACCTTTCTGTCGTTATTTATTTTCCTCACATACAACAATACTCCTTCTAAATCACCTACAAACTTCTCCCTGAGTCCTGGTTCACTCATGTATTCCCTTCCTTCTCTCTATTTTTAAAGAAATGTATTTTTATTGATTTCAGGGAGAGGAAGGGAGAGGGGGTGAGGGATAGAAACATCAACGATGAGAGAGAGTCATTGATCGGCTGCCTCTTGCACATCCCCTGCTGGGGATCGAACCTGAAACCCGGGCTTGTGCCCTGATCGAGACTCGAACCCTCTATGTTCATAATACATGTTCCTTCTCTTTTCAAAACTCAAAGACTATCAGAGACTCCAGGAGAACCGCCTTAATGACACACTGCCACCTCTCACTATCAACTGACTTGTATACATTTAACATGTTTATTGTACTTATGATAATAACATATTAAACTTTTTAAAGTCTATTTCTACCAAAGAATATGAACTTTTTTTTGAGATTCATATTTTATTTACAAGCAAATGGAGACTTTTCCCTGTAAACTCTAATTTGGAATGAGAAGAGCAATACAGAGAAGTAGCTGGTGGCTCCATAGTGATGTATGGAAGGAGCCCTTCCACTCTTTTTTTAAGCAATGATTTTGTTATTAAAAAGGAAAAAAGAGCCACGTGATTTCTTCATGTTGCATATGTGAAAGGATTAAAAAAAAAAAAATGAACTTTTCAGAATTCTACAGTCTCCGGTCAAACGTGTAAGGTGACCAGAATGTCACTTTCATTCAGTACAGCCCTTATCCCCAACAGCATAGCCTCTGAGCAAAAGAGTTAATACTCATCAGGAAGATCTGCCGGAGAAGTGGAGAGACCTCGAGGAATGGAGAGGCCTGGATCTTTTAAGAGCCTGACTTTGCAGCTTCTGGGCTTCCAGTTCGGTCTGCTGTCCTAGGATTTGTTCTCCTAGGATTTCTCCAACAGGCACTAGCTGGAGGGGTGTGTCACTCTCTTTTTCCAAGTCTATTTCTCCCAGTAGAACCACATTTTCTCCGCCGGTCACAAAAATCTCTTGAGGAATATCATCGTATTTTTTGCCCACCTGAATATGCTCCACAGTCTGATGTAGCATAAATTAGCAAATTGATCAATGCTCCTCAAAAATGCTATGTCATTCCATCTCGAAGCAGGACCAAGCGCTTTTCCCAGAGTTCATCGAAGGAGATGAGCAACTCACTGTCAGTGTCCACGATGAGGCTGGCAGTGCCAGGCATGGAGTTCATTTGGAGCTGAGCTGAGGCCGCAGTGTGCAGCTTCAGAGGGCCAGGGCGCCCAGCACCTCCTTCCTCCGACTGTAGTTGCTGGTAGTCGCTGCCTCCCTGGGACCAGCACTTCTGCCAAGGCTTTCAGCCCCCGGGCCTGCTGAGTAGAGTGCGAACTTCTTAAATGAGGGGCTCTATATTCTTAGTGCCTAGCACAGTAATGAGTAATACATTCTCTGGTAGTGTTTGAAAGAAAGAGAAATATCTTCACAGATTTTTCCCAGTGGGTTCCTTTTGGCCATGTTTCTTTAGAATCTACATAATAATTGGAAATGTGGTATGCTAGCTTTTAACATAGTAGTTGCTCAATAAATGTTTATGGACTGTAAGAAGGAATTTATAAGATCTGAGCTTGTGAATAATTGGCCTCTGTAAATAGACTTTAAGGTTCTAAGTAGAACTCACTGGAGATTTCAGAATACAGAATGTGCTTCATAGAGATTTCTAAATTAATTTATATAATTAGTCAAATTCAGGCCAAATTTGCTTTTGGCAATTTTAACGTTCCACATAGAAAATAATTTAACATCCCTTCACTTTTTTCATTAAAAAATGGGAAGGACATTTAGACCTTTCCTACATGCATATGACAAGGTGTCATAAAGCATTCCAAACAAATTGAAATGCTATCATCAGTGCAGGTGATTGCCACTTTTCTTTTTAACCATGCCTCACTTCACATCTGACAGCTCTACTCCTTAGATGCTGCCAAATAAAGACTGTATTTCAGTTACAGAAAGGAATAGTGAGGTGGAGCTCAGCAAGCAGAGGGAAGAGCACGGCAAAGGCTTTGAAACAGGAGAAGCTTGGAAAAGTTTAGAGAAGAGAAAGGAAACTTGAGTGTTTCCTAGACAACAGTGAGTGTTTGTTGGCCGGGTAAATCTGTGTAGGATCTTTTAGACTATGGTCAGAGGTTTAGCTTTATCCTATCACGGGCAGTTACTGAAGGTTCAGCAGGGTGTGTCATCAAGCTGGATCTACTGGACCCAAAGGCAGAGCCTACAGTGAGGCCAGATTTTACGGGAAATACTGAATTAGACCCATGAATTGCGAGGGTGCGGAGGTGGTCTGGAAAGGCCCGATATGCTTGGGGGCTACCACGCTGGTAAAGGGATTCCTGTTCACTTTAGTTTACATCTCCCACCCGCACTTTTATTTCACACCCTTCGAAACACACACATTGCCACGACGGGACTGCGTAAATGGAAAATGTTGACGTATGAAATTCTGGCTTGAAGTCCCATGACAGCATCTTATCAGCATCAACATATAAAGATCGGCAAATTCGTATATCCTGTCAAACCTATAGCCACATATGTGGCAACAGCAGAGTCAAACACCCAGTAATTATTCTTTCACACCGAAACATACTAAAACACAGGCTGAAGCACTGAACACACTGAAATTAGCTAGTGTACAGCCAAGCAAAGCAAGGACGTGAACAGCAAAACCACTAGGGATCCATCACGAAAAGGGAGCTCTCACTACAGAGCAAAGGAACCCGAGCTTCCCTGGCGCTGCACTGTCGCCTCCGACAGGGCTCACACCATCCCTCTGCGCTTCCCACACCTCGCTGGGGGCTCGGGGCTCCCCCTGAGAGCCCCTGAACTAGACTTTATCCACAGGCTTGGCGCCATGCAAGGCCGCCTCTAGCTTTATGGTGACTAACGGACCATGGAAGGCAGCCACCAAGAGTTTAAAGTACTGTGAACTTTTGCTCCTGTTTCAAAAGAGTCTGTGTAGCGTATATATTACTATATATTGATATATTATTTAATATATCAAGAGTTAATTCTTGATATACTGAATAATACTACAGTGGATAGTTGTGGGGTTTTTTTGTCATGTTGAATAATTCTGTAAGTAATTTGGAAAGATTATCTCTGGTCAGTTTCTATGTGCCACCTTGAAGCCAGTTCACACCGTCGGTGATAAGACACCCTATAGTTTTGATGGTAATCCACCCAAACTCTCTATCAGCTGGATTTTCCCAAAGCTCGTTAGTTTCTGACAGAGGCTGCCAAAATCTCAGTTTCTACATCTGCTCTCTTATGTCTTCAACTCCAAAACCCATCTTTCAATTTCAAAGGGAGTAATTTAGGAGACAGAGTTTGTATATTAATTGTTTTCCTCTCAGCTAACTTGGAAGGGATAAACAGCTATGAAATAATAATTCATATACAGGAATGTGTCTTGCCACCAAGTCTTAGTTCTATTTATGTGGCATACATGAAACAGATGCCAGTTTTTATTTTCAAAACGCACATACATTTCACATGTGCTAGTTAATTAGCAGGTCCTATTCTGAAAGAAAAGTTCTCACAGGCTCTTTTAGGAAAGAAACCCAAACAAGAAAGGGTATCGTCATTTGTTTATCCAGCATTCTGCTTACCTATTTTTAGCAGATTCTTCTTCACTTTCCCCATTGGACAGGATCAAGGAGCTGTAACTACATTATAATAAATCTCTTCAATCAGCCTGCTCTTTCCCACCTGTATAAAGGATAACAAAATATCAAGCTGCCAAAAGCCAAGAGCCTATTTTCTAGGTAGAATCATGAATCCTTAGGACAGAGGCTCTGAATGCTCCCTTACAAGAGCTACATGAAACTGATCAAACTACCTGGAAAAGTAGGTACACACTTCATTTTTAATTTTACATTTCCTCAATGCTTTTTGACATTCTTTAAATCGAAATAAGCTCCCAGAAAAAAGTCTTCTATATCTTACAAAGTAAAACTGAAAGACTACTGAATATATTTTTAAGCAACACTGGAAAGTCTTGAGCATGGGTGGAATGGATCATGATACTGTGCAGTCAGGAGAGTAGGTGTGGGCTGTAGAGATTACAGGACATGTGCAACCTCAACTCACAGAGTCCCAATTCCTCTCCAGTTCCTTCTGCTTTAACATTGATATCTACAACTTAGATATTAATGCTAAAAAAAGAAGAAAAAAATACTTAATAGCTATTATATAATTATTAAGACAATCTGACATCACTCTACTTTAAAATCCATACCTTTACAACATTCCAAGAAGTGCATTAGATTAGAAATATATCTATATATTATTTACAGTTTAAAGATAGGATGCTGAGACTAAAATCTATTTCTTAATAAAAGAAAAGGAAGAAAGAACATATTTGAACTACTATTTCTACTTAATTTTTATTTATTTAAAAAATATGTTTCTATTGATTTTAGAGAAAGAGGAAGGCAGAAAGAAACATTTATCATCTGCCTCTGGCACGCCCCCTACTGGGAATCGAGCCCACAACCCAGGAATGTGCCCTGACCAGGAATCAAACCAGAGACCTATCAGTGCATGAGACGATGCTAAACCAACTGAGCCACACAGGCTAGGGCTCTATTTAATTTTAACTGCTAAAACTCAGAAAAATCAGTTAACCAATTTTTAGTATTTTCTAAATTGATCTAACAGCAGAAAATGATTAATGGGCCTATTCTTGGGGGGTGATAATGCCAGTGAATTTTATGGACTTTCTTGGTTTATGAAATTAATGCCATCAGATAAACTTCCTTTGGGATAGAGCGAGATCAAATAGAGAGCCACTGGGTTTGAAATTGAAGAGATGTCCTGCTGAGTCCTTGGTCTTAGAACTCATGAATATACATCAAGATTATGGTTCAGAGGAAAGTGACTATGATGGGACTTTATTTTTGAAAGCAGACAAATGAGTGTTCAGCATAAAATAATGATTCTAATCTTGAGAATCAACGCTGTGGGAAGGCAGTCTTTTGTCCCAAATCCTATAAAAATAATTTTATATAATTTGGTACTAATTTGCATAGGTTTTGGAGATATATAAGGCTAGTCACTTTTCAATGCTAGCAGGTTTTTCTTACATGCCATATATTTTTAATGACATATTAAGTAAAATCATATTAAGTAAAATCATATCTAAACATATGAATGATAATTAGAAACTGCTTTCCAGTATAGTTTCATATTGCTAGAAAGACAACTATGGTTTGACAGTATGTTATCAATGTCTCTTTATAGATAATCTTTAACTTTTTAAAATTACAATAATTGCAAGTGTCTGTTAGATCACATTTTAAGCACTACTAATAGTTATTAAGCTGCATTTAATTGATTCAGAATGTGCTATCATGTACACATTTGTGCATATGTACTGCTTAATGCTTTAGTGTATGCATCCATGTACTACTCACTAGTTTGTACAGACTTAGTATAAATGGAAAAAA
The DNA here is from genome assembly GCF_054644295.1 of Miniopterus natalensis. Taxonomy (NCBI): domain Eukaryota; kingdom Metazoa; phylum Chordata; class Mammalia; order Chiroptera; family Miniopteridae; genus Miniopterus; species Miniopterus natalensis. The sequence continues at coordinate 44,345,175 of NC_142088.1, forward strand.
CTAAAATAATTCTAAATGTGAAATCTTAAAATTCCACAGTTCAAATTTTTTGGTTTTCCAACATATTATTTATTTCATAAATATATACTATATTTAATAAATGCATACATAATAAATACATGTTATATATAAATATATATTAAATATTTATTTAAAAATATATATTAAAACATGTTAAATATTCAAGCACTATTCTATGTGTTTTAAAAGCATTAATTTATTTAATTTCCATATCAATCCCCTAGGATAGATAATGTTACCCCATTTCACAGATAAGAAACCGAAGCACTCAGATGTAAGTTATCCAAAGATATTTAAGCAGCAAGTGGTAGGGCTGGGCTTTTACACTTTGGTAGGCTGGCTGCAGAGTCCAGCATTTTAACGATGACACTATGTTTCTCAGGATACCACTAAGTAGTTCATCTTATAGATTTGGCTTCTACACTTCTCTTAGCCTTCAAATGAGTGTTTCTAACTGTTGCAGGAATAGCAGTGCCACAGAAGACCTACTTGTACACCTTCTCCAATCACTCATCTCTTTCTTCCAAACAGATAATCGTTATTCTGACTTCTAACACAAGAGGTTAGTTTAACTGTTTTTATAACTTTACATGTGGATTTATCATATCTCCCTACCTATTATATATCTCTTTGAATCAGTGGTTGCAGCAGTAGTCTCCTTATTTTTATTCCCATTTCAATGTATGAATATATCTACTCCAATGTGAACATACTACATTAACAAAAACAAAACACCTTGCTACTATTGATGAATATTTGGGTTATTTCCAAATATATTAGCTATAACAAGTAATACTGACATGTACTGTATTAGTTTCCTAGTGCCCAAAACTGAATGGCTTAAAACAGAAATTATTTGTCGCCCAGTTCCGAATGCTAGTGGCAGGGCCATGCTCCTCTGAAATCTCTCCGGAAATCCCTCCTTGCCTCTTCTCGTTTCTGGTGGCTCGTGGGCAGTCTCTGGCATTCGTGGCCTATAGATGCATCAATCCCTCCATTTACATGGCCAAACTGTCCCTGTGTGTACTCACATCGTCTTTCCTCTGCACATGTCTGTCTCTGTGTCTAGAGTTCCCCTTTTTATAAGTATACTAGTCATATGGGATTGGGTCCACGCTGCTGATATCAGTCCACTTTGATTCTAGTGCAAAGACCCTATTTTCAAATACAGTCACATTCTGAAGTACTAGGGGGTTAGGAGTTCAATGTTGTGTTTTTTAAATGAGATATAATTCAACCCATAACAAAATTCTTGTACATGTCATATCATTTTTTATCTATCATCTATCTATGTATCATTTATTATCTATCTATCATCTACCTATCATCTATCTATCTATCTATCTATCTATCTATCTATCTATCTATCATCTATCTATCTATCATCTATCTATCATCATCTATCTATCATCATCTATCTATCATCATCTATCATCTATCATCTATCTATCTATCTATCTATCTATCTATCTATCTATCTATCTATCTATCTATCTATCTATCTATCATCTATCTATCATCTATCTATCTTTAGTGACCATTTTTTCGAGTCCACTCCAATGTTACATAGAAATGCATTTTTTAAAAAACATTGGCTTCAGATCCAGAGAACTTGCTAGATTCACCTATGAATCTAATAATTGTCTGTAAATTCTTTTGTCCTGTCTTCATACACTAACTGCCATGTCACCTTTTTCCTAAACCCCTGACATTTGTTTCTTTTCATTCTATTCACTGGATAGGTCCTCCAGTATAATGACAAATAGAAGTGGCTATAATGGCATCCTTGCCTTGCTCTTGTTCTTGTGGGGTAAGGATGAGCATTTCATCATTAAGTAGGTCAGAAATACCTTGTCAGACTGGGAAAATCTCTCCTATTACTGGCTCAGGAGTTTAATTTTGAGGAAATGTTGAATTTTATTAAATTTCTTTTCTGTATTTATTGAGATGAACATCAATCACATTTCTTTTATTCTGCAAATATGGTAAGTTATAATGACTTCATTTTTAAATCATGTGTCATTGAAATAAACCCAGCTAGGTCAATAGGCATTATCCTGTTTATATATCATGGAAGTAGGATTTCTAATATTTGGGGTAAGATTTTTGCATTTATGCAATGAGAAATAGTCTGTTATGATCTTTTCTTGTCATTTCCCTGTCATATTTTGATTAGATTTGATGAAAAAACCATTTTATAGTCCACTCTCAAAGTAATATATATTGAAAATTATTTATCAGAGACCTAAAGTCATAAAATAGTTTTCAATGACATTACAGTCTTCCAGATTGTAAAAATTAATCATCTATAGAATTTTATGAAGATTGACATCATTCCAGACAGCTGTGCTCTTTCAGTTTCATGGCCCTTGAGTCTCCAACTGAACAATAAATGGCATCACTATCTGTTCCTTTCTACCCTCTTACTATGCTTTATATATCTTCTAAGCACTTATCTCCAATGAGCATATTATATTTATATTTGTTTGGATGTTTATTGTCTATTTTCCTCCATTGGAATATAAGTTGCATGAAGTAGGTTCTTTGGTTTACTCCAATGCTTTAAACAGTGTTTGGCACACACTAAACACTCAATAAATGTTTCCTGAGTGAATGAATACATGAATCTCATGTTATATATTCTAGCTTGTCTATATATATGTATACTGTATCAAGTTTATAAAACGTATGCTGAATTAATTTGCTGACTTGATTGCTTTTTTCCAGTTGTGGAAAACAAGTATTTTTTGACAAACAAAATACAAATGCTACACAAAATAACATTCTGAATTAATAGCCAATTTGTTAATCTCCTCATTATCTTTGTCATGGAATGGCCTTCTGCTCCCATCTCTAGAAGGAACACAACCCTGCCAGTCATATGACATCATGTCAAAACTCTAGCTGTCAGAACAAAACAAAGAATCACCAGTCAACAGTTTATAATATGAGGTTTACAAATATGTGGGACTACGAATTCAAAGAAATAAAGCAGTCTTCTTTTGAGAATCTTAATTGGACATTTTTGTTTTTTATTATGTGCTCTACTAAGTCATTTCATAACTCAATATGGTTGCTGAGGACTATTTATGAGTTATCAAAAGCAATGCCTGGGGGAGGCCCTACATTAAGTAACAGCCAAGAGAATACCTGGATTTCTGTACTTTTCTTTTTTACTTTTTTCCAGGAGAGCAAAGAATACTTATAAATTAGCTCAGATAAAGATGCATGATATTAATGAGGTCCTGGGTAGGTCAGTCAGCTTTGCTATTTTCCTTGCTAAGCACCCCCACCTTTCCTTCAACTTTGCCTTCTCACCTCCAGAATGCGAATGTCTCCTCTCTTTGTTGGTTATTAGACTGACTAAAGGAAAGAGTAGATGAATTTACTTCCATCCAAAGGTCTACTGTTACAGCACAGTGGTGCCATTTTTACATATGAAGGGACATGACAGTCGTTACTATTATACAGTACGGCACACAGCTTACTGAGACCAAGGTAATAGCTTTTTTAGGAAAAATTTTTCAAAATCATCCTGCTTAAAATACTCAATAGCATGTATATTTCTTAATATATGCTGAATATATTCATATTGCCTTATCAAACTTATTGCTTCCCGGTTTGAAATCTTACCATCTTATTTCTTAAAAAACAAAACAAAAACATCTCCACAACTCCTTGGATATATTAATGAAACTGGGCCCTAAGTAACATTTCCTTGAGAAACTCATTACAATATTTCCATCTGACTCTAGAGGCAGAGCTGCATTTGCAGGAGGGCGAGGCTCTCTGAAGGCAGGAAGCTCGGGTGTGACTGGGAGCAAAGCGTGTTCTTGCCTTGAAGCGAAGCCTGTGACTGACTCAGAAGCAGATGGTGTCTGCGGGCAATGTCACTGAGATTTTCTTTCACAAAGGTCATTGTGAGAAAGGCCCTTGGAGAGGGGGGAGAAAGAACCGTATTGAAAGGAGAAAAGAAATCCAGTCACATCTTCATTAAATTGCCCTCTTTCCCTTTATGAGACATGAAGTTATTTTTCATCACTTGGCTTTATTCGGTGTTACAAACTCAAATAGTGGACAATTTTTAGATAATTAAAAATAATGTATATTTGCTTTCTGGGATTCTTTTAAAAATACATTTGAATGTACACATCTCTGATCTAGTTATGAACAAATACTTTAAGCTATATCAAAAATACACACGCAAATAAGTTCAGTGGATTTTTACGTTCAGTGGATTTATAAGTTCAGTGGATTTTTTTTCTCTTAAATACTTTCCTCTTTCTTAATACTTAAATGTTTCTTAAATACTTTCTTCTTCACATTCCAGAATGGAAAGAAAAATCTTTAATTTATACAAAGGACTAAAATAGAACTATTAGCAGTTACCCCCAAAATAACCATGGGAATGCCTCATCTGGAAAAACAAGGTATCTATTTTTCCTGTCTGTCTGTCTATGCTTAAAAGTCTCCCTTTCAAGAACCATTTGGCTACTTTAAAATAGTATGTTACTTATGTCAACACATAAAGACCTGAGCAGAATGGATTGCAACCATTTTGAAAAATGTTCTTGTGATCAATTATGCTGTGAATAATACATGAATGAAAAGCAGAGTGTTGAGTTTATATTATAACATTATAATTCCCATTTATTGCCCTTGGCACCTCATATCTATTAGATCATCTATTTCCCACGATGATCCTTCGAGTCAATATTTCCATTCGTATCCATGTCAGAGATTTGAAGATGGAGGTTAAGGAAAATTAGGTGACTTTAAGGTCACTCACTCAACTAAAACGCAGAAAAGCTGAGCTTCTAATTTAGGATTCTCTGACTTCAACCTCTACTCATAGCCCGCATTTTGGGGTGTCCCATTCTTCTTTACGTTGGGTGAGTTCTAATTCTGCTAAACAGATAAGGACTGGCCACTGCTAGAACTCAAAATACTCCTTTCCTCTAGATATAGTGTGTATTATGTTTTTCTTCTTAATTAGAATGTCACTGAACTTTCAGACAGCCAAAAATAATTGTGCCACAGGACACAACAATTTTAACTTCTTGCAAGGAAAAAACACCATTCATAATAGTATAAATTTTATTCCTGTCTGAAAAACAGAATGATTACTTCACTGAGGCCAAGAACTTACATTTTTATTGTCTTTATTTTTTGTTTACCTTCTTTAATAAATAGTTAAAGCACTGCAATAAGGGTATTATATAATTATCCCCCTGACACTTTCCCCCCCAAATCATTAAATAGAAAGAGATATTAAGATACACACACACACACACACAAACTCCTGGTTCCCAGTAGTGAATTCCTCATATAAATCATTTAACTACATTTTAGCGCCTCTCTTTCATTTTGACTTGAGTAATGCAGAGCTTTTGAAAGGATGGCTCAGCCGAAATCTCAGCCTGTCTTAGCTCTTGCTCAGGTCCTCTGGGTTTGAAAGGCCTTGCCAAAAACATAATTCTAAAATGTCAGGTCTGATCTTACAAATGCTTCCTGTCTTCATAGCAAATTTTCAGTAAATTACCCCACATCTCTTCTCACTTTCTTTTTTTAATAAAATATGGTTTTATTGATTTTAGAGAGAAAGGAAGGGAGAGGGAGAGAGAGAGAACACCTATGTGAGAAAGAAACATGGATTGGCTGCCTCCTAAAACTCCCTTTACTGAGGATCGAACCAGCACCCTGGGCATGTGCTCTGACTGGAAATCGAGGACCTTTTGGTGCATGGGGTGATGCTCAACCAACCGAGCCACACTGCCCAGGGCTGCTTCTCATTTTCTAGGGAGCTCAAATCAAATGTCTGTATTACTCAAAGTTTATTCTCAGCGCTACTCATAAATTTGGTCTTATACTTGACATTTTATTACTTTTCCCTGCATTATCCTTAAAGAACTTCCAAAGCTCTAAAGCCCATTTTTACCCAATCTTAAAAGCATTGAAATCCATCAATGTTGAAATTTTTGTTGGCAGACATTTAAAACATGGTACTACTACTTAATCAAATTTGTATGTGAGGTGGCAGAGTAAATGATTATGAGAGCAGATTCTAGGTAAAGCTTCCTGGTGCCAGTCCTTAAACTGTGTGATCACGGCACGATTCCATTTCCTAGAGTTTGTGGTGGGAAGTATATGAATAATCAATGTAAAATATTTGGAATAGTGATTAGCATTATTAAGTACTAAATACTACTAATATTATTAATATTAGGGGAAGATGACTGTGTAGACTCATGTACAGAACCTTACACTTCTTTCTAATAAACTTTAAAAGGCATCGCATACTACTATGTTCCTAATGCTGGTAGGGGTTATGGGGACAAAAATAAAGTAAAAGATTCTGATCTTATGGATCCTAATATTTAGTGAAGGTAAGGTGGTAATGACAGAACAGTGGAGTTATAATTTTGCCACAAATAATACAAGTATAATAGATACCAGAAAAAATGAAGTAAATAAACTAGGGGAAGAGGGGCCATAAGTTGTGCCTTGAGGAAAAGGCTTATAATGCTTTCCATAAGCTTAAGTGGAAAGTGAATTCATTCACAAATAAATCTGCATTCCTTTATTAACATGCTAAAATACTCTGAGAGAAAATGTCACAGGACAAACTTATAAGGCACTTATCCTATTGTCACATTTAAAAGTTTGTTCTTTGAATAAGCTACTTCCCTTGATATCCTTTAATAAACTATTAGAGAGAAAATGTAGGCAGAAAGGGTTTAATCCACATTTATTTTTAGAATACTATTGTGAGATAAAGATTACTATGAGAAAAGCTTATACTGAAGGAACCCTTAGTATGGTGAACATGAATCTGACAATAAGAGCTCACTGCATTCAAATCATTATTATTCCTTTCTCCTCAGGAAGTTAATGACACAAAATTACACCAACCTTTGGATATCAGATGGTTTTCAACTCCTCTCTTCCCTTCAGTGCCCAAATACAGTTCAAGAGGTATGTAAAGACAAAGATGGCCACACCTGACAATTTTTAGGGAGAAAATAATTTGATTACGGAAAAGTGAAGTGGATGGATTTTCTCTCTCAATAGAAAAGTTTAGATAGCCCAGAGAAAGAATAAAGGTCTTGAAAAGGCTTATTACATATGCCATTTTCTCTCATTCATTTTGAGTCAGCAGTAAGCATGGGGAATGGCTAAACCAGTAGCTTTGCAACTTTCTGGCACAGTCCAGTTGTGTGCTGATCCATCTCATACCAGCTCACAAGAGCTGTTACATTTTCAGGAATGTTGTGAAACAGTAGTTAAAAATGCCCATTATTAAACATGAAATAATATAATTTAAAATCAAATGCATTATGTTAAAATAGAGGTAATAAACACCCAAAACATATCAATTTCTAATTATTTTACTATATGCTCTTGAGGTTATTTACATATTATATCTTTGTGGTTGAAATACTATGTAATGGTTTGCACTGTGCATCTTGCCCAACTCCACCTTCAACAGTGTCACACCGATAGCCTAAGGGGGTGGGTGTAGTGTTTATACCATGAAGATTGGCAAACCATAAATGAGAGCAGTTTGCCCTAAGATGGCTAGTTGTTAAGCATTTTCTATTGCAACCAAATAGCACACACATATTTATTCATGTCAATATGCATTTGAATCAGAGTTTCACATTGCTGCACTCTATGTTCTATTCTCTATATTAAATCTAATACATTTTAAAAACCTGGTTAAGATGAAATAAAGTAACTTCTATAAATACCTAAAAGGATCTCAATCCAAAGTATGAAAAACAAACCAATTCAAACAGATAAGAATTCATCTCATTTAAAATATACTCTAAGAAATGACATTTTACAACTTTAATTGACTAAAAAATGCTTTTGAAAAATGTTCACTATCAAATAAGTACACTTTATATACTTTGTGTGTGTTTGACTTTATGGCTATATCTACAATGCATTTTACACCCTTCCAATTAATTAGCAGCTGTGGAGTTTGAGGATTTGTCCCCAGCTCTAGATGTAGCCTCTGATTAGTCAAAAAACAGTGTCCTTCAAGTTTAATGTGCAGAGAATCTCCTGGAGGGCTCAATGGAATACAGATTGCTGGGGCCCTCCCCTACTGTTTTCTAATTCAGTGGGTCTAAAATGAGAATTTATCTAATAAATTCTCAGGTACTATTGATACTGCTGGTTCAGGGACCATACTCTGAAAACTGTTGGGCTGAGTTACTCAGGGTAACTCTAGGCTACTTGCCCCAGGGATTCATTCAAGATTCATTCAAGATGGGCTAAGCAAGGGCTATTCCCCTGGCAACAAGGATTTTCTCAAGGAATGGGCGGGTGACAGATTTCAGACCAAAGGCAAGTCTGATGATGGCTCCTGGGAAAGCAAATTCATTTATAAGGCAAATTTTCAGTCACTCTCTCTGCCTTTGATCTACTTCTAAAGGTAAAACAAGCAGTACAATGGCCATATTCTAAGTAGCCTGAGGATGAAACCTACACACAGAGAGGCAGAGCCACAGAAGAGAGACAAATGAACTAGTTTCCTGAACCACCTCTGAATTTATTCAGTTAATAGAGACCCCCAGAATTCTCAGTATTGTTTAAGCTGGTTCTAGTTGAATTTTCTTTCCCTCATAGTGAAAACTATCTTAGCTAATATACCTTTATCTTAATGAAGCAAAGTATTTAAAAATCCCTAGAAATATTTCTGAAGCCACTATCCTTTTTACAATAATCTCCATGAACTGAGATATTGCTGGAGGGACCCTTCATAAGTATATGCAAATCTGATATTTTGTTTTGTTGACATTAAGGAAAGTATGCACATCATGTTCCAATCAGGAATCTGCGTCCTGCACCCCAGGAAAAACAATACAAGGTCACCCCGAGTCCCTGAATAATTAAAGTCCCCCAAATAAATGAAAACTTAAGTATTATATACTCTAGCAAAACAATTTAAGCCCTGATGGTTGCAATGCTGATTTCTTAAGCTGTGTCCTGACCTATGCTGATAAGATATTCATTTGAAGGGAAAAAACTACTAATTTCCCGCCAGGAACAGACTGATCATAAATTTGGTAACACTGGAAATATGAGGAGATTTTATTTATTTTTTCTTGCGATACCTCATGGGCTTATATTTGATAAGCCAGTCCTGCAAACTGTGGCCCACAGGCCAAATATATATATATATATATATATATATATATATATATATATATATATATATATATGTATGTATGTATAAAGTCAAATGTATGAGCATATTTTTTAGAGGTTTTCAATCAAAAGGAATCAAGGGACACAGAGAAAGGATGGAACGTGTTATGCATGGAACCCCACGTGTAGGTAAGTATGGATTTGAAAATGTTGAACTTAGGTACCTGAAATTCTTGCAAATGGAGTAATCAAGCTGAAACAAAGGTTTGGCATTTTGAAACATCTTCAGGGGGACAGTCCCCTGACTTATTGCTGCACTTGACTTGATCTCAGGTACGGAAATGCACAACCTGTGGGCACCTGTATGTGCCTCTGCGTCCTCTGGTGAGTGAGGCTTGAACAGGGCCTGGAAAGTGGCAGGCATTCAGTGCACGCATGTTAAATTGATTGTTTTTAGCATGGTAAAGACTACCATTTATTGACCCCAATTTTCTAATATGAAAACCTGGTATTACAGTAACAACACTTCAAAATGACATTCTGAGTAGCAAATGAGATAACAGATGGGAGTTCTGTATATTACTGTAAAATTCAAATCAAAGGGGTTATTATTTCTAACATTGCTTTCCTCTCTTAGAATACTCAGTTTTCTAGGAGAGCAAGGTTGACACTTAAATAGGCAGATGATATTTACATGTAGGCCTAAGTCCAAACTGCATCTTTCCTGCTGTATCCATTATATTTGAGAAATTGGTTTCTGGGCTTTTAAAGCATTTGGCCTTCCACATAGCTCCACAGATTCCTTTTCCTTTTCGGAAATGATGTTGATTTTAGGTTTTCCAGGGCCAGCAGGTAATGGAGTGGAAGAATACTGGAGAAGACTGAGATGGTGAATTTTATGTGTCAACTTGCCTGGGTCAGGGAGTGCCCAGATATTGGGCTAACCATTATATCTGCGTATGTCTATGAGGGTATTTCCAGATGAGGGTAGTATTTAACGTGGTGTACTGAGTAAAGCAGATTGCCTTTCCAGATGTGGGCGGGCGTCATCCAATCCATTAAGAGCCTACACAGAACAAAAGGCGGAGGGCGGGGAGAACTGGCTCATTTGCGCCCCTGGTGGATATGGAACGAATCACACCACGAGTTTTCCTGGATCTTCAGCCTGCGGACAGCAGATCTTGGGATTTTCAGCCTCTATAATTATCATGTGAACCAATTCCTTAATACATATATATCTTTCAATACCTGCCACTTTCCAGGCAATGTTCAGTCCCCCCCCCCCCCCCGGATCCATATATTTTAGTTTTGTTGACTCTGCTGGGTTTCAAGATAGGGAAGCAAAGTAATGATGCCATTGCTCTATCATATGTATATACTATTGGTTCTATTCTCTCAAGAAACCTGATAATACACCATCTATTCTGAGCTAAACTGCTATATGTTATGGCTTATTCAGGTCAATCCTGACATACCAAACCAAGCTAACATTTCCCTTGAGGACTGTTGGATCTGTGTGGTTTGGGCACGTACACACACACACACACACACACACGCGCGCGCACAATATCCCAGTTGTTATTGTATGTGAAAACTCTGGTCCATGTGCAGTTGTGTGTTGAGAATATACAAATATAATGTAGATATCATTATGATATTAATAAACATTCAGTGCGCAGATACAAAAATCTTAGGTACTTGTGGCTAAGTCTCTGGTGTGGATATATAAAACCCTAACCATGCAAGATGCTAGTCTAGACTGCTTTTTAAAAATCTGTAATCTGTATGCTAAACAAGCAGAAGCTGCAGCTCATTTAAAGTCAAGGTAAATTACAGCTGATATTTCAACTGATATCAGTCCTATCATTCTGACAGAGAGGAAAATTAAATAAGTCTGACAAAACTTCACTAAGAAATCCTGATTACTAACTACCTCTTTCCTTTTACATGTTCTCAAAATAATATGCTGTTCAAATTTCCATTGAGTTTGTGATAGTAAAAGTTTACCCCCCAAAAACGAATATTTCTTGGCCAACCATTTTCCCACTTAAAATAGAAAGTCAGTTAAACACTCCACTGTCACTTGCCCACTTTCAAGTTAAAGTGCCTTTGTACATATAATTTCAATTTTATGTTATCACTTTTTCCTAGATGATAAGAAAGTAGCATTGTTCTATGGCCCTAAACCAAAATATCTCTACTCAATCTCATTTTAGCTTTGTCTTTATACAGTACAGCTCTTGCATTAGCTTTGTGAAAATTAGCTCAATAGATACACTGCATTTCATATATTCATCTAATTGATACTGAACAAATAATTTAAGAAATATAAAGTCAGCAGGGCTGTCCAACAATTTGGAAATAAGGCTTACTCTCTAAGGAAGAAACTTAAAAAGCAGGAAATCTAACAGGAAATATTTGGTATATATATAGAAAATCCACCCTAAGGCATAAACCATGAAGTGAGCTATGGAGGAGATGCTGAGACATCCACCTTCTATCAGGGGGACTAAGAATTTTAGGGATCTGGAAATTGATGATCAAGGTAAACATGAATAAGTAAATAAAGTGAAAGTCTTTGTGTGACATTGTTTTCAAGAATAAAGGAAGGTAACAGAGGTGGGACAGTCTGCATTAGTGTAGAAAATGGGAGCACAGAATGCAAGGATACATCAACTGGAGAAGGGCCGTGAGGAGCCCACCTGCACACCTGCCCCCTAGCAAGCACACCCCTGGTGAAGGTGTATCTATCAGGCTTGATCGGGACAGTGACTCCGGTTCTTTATCACCTCCCCCTGTGATTCTACATTCCCCCACTAAGCCACCAACTTCATACTGGCTCCTCATGTAGACATCTCTGCAGGAAAGAAATAGTATTTGATCTACTTAGCGTTATAATTGTCAGTGACCCTTAATGTGGCTGCATATTAGAATCACCTGGGAAATCTGAACAAGTATAGATGTTGGAACCATTTCAGACCAATTAAATCATAATTCCCTGGAATTGGGTTTAAACTCGGAAATTCTTTTTTTTCTTTTAAAGTTTTTATTTTTTGTCAACCTTATTTCCAGTCTGCTTAGAAGTTTGCAGAACAGCTTAAGACCACTCAGCGGCTGTTCCTACCCATTTGGTGGCCTGAGCAGTGAGCCGCAGGCCAGTCTTCTGGAGGAAGCTGCCGAGGAGGCACAGAGGGGGCCTGTGCCCTTAGACACTCTGCAGCCTCAGGCTGAGCAGCAGTGAACGCAGGCGGTGGAGCAGTGCACTCACCCTGGAATCCCTCCTTGGTCACAGCCTTTTCAGCATCTGCCTGCTCTTCCTTTTCAATCTCTTCAGGGTCTCTGCAGACGCAGAGATCAGGCATGACCTCCCAGGGATATTCACGGGAGATGGTGCCGCACATGGGCATTACTTCCCGGGACAGCATCCACCACATCAGACCCACTGAGTGAGCCCCTGCTGTTGCAAAGGATGGCAATGTCCACAGAGCACGGAGGAGTCTGTGTGACACAAAGCAAGGGTAGGCAGGCTCACATAAGAGGCTGGTGGTCAGCCCTGGGGTCATTAACCACCAGAAGTCTCAGCTCCTGGAAGGCTGCCTGGGCCTGGTGGGTGAAGGGTCCAGGGGTGAAGCAGCAGCAATCCGAGCGGCTCCAGTGGCGGCAGCAAACTTCAGCGCAGACAGCTGCCCGGTATTCCTGGAGGACGTGACACTGCCCTCTGCGGGGTGTGCAACGGCAGCAACGGCATGGGATGCCAGCAGACGCTTCTCCCAGGTTCCCTTCAGATTTATGATATAGGTGCCATCACTTTTCCTCCTGTAGATGTCCTGTTCCAAACTTCTAAGCAGCCTTCTAGAGCAGCCTCTTGTCTCTTTAGTTGTTGTCATTTTTCATGTTGTCATTTTTCATGTTCAAAGTCTGTGTAACTTGGCAAAATTGTGGTTTTGGATTTGCAAAGCTGAGGTCCAGTCTCTAGACCCTTTGCTTCTTGAAGTATGGTTTACTGAACCGGCAGCCTTATGGCATTATCTGGAAGCTTTTTAGACATTCAGAATCTTAGGGCAGTCCTAAAACCTACTGCATCAAAATCTACATTTTAACAAGATATTTGGTTGATTATTTTACCATTAAAGTTTAAGAAGCCCCGTGCTGTACTGTTTCTCAAAGTACAATTCTTACACCTATATATCTGAATGATGCTACAAGTGTACGTTACTGGGCCTCCCCCAGAATGAACGCCATAACCATGCAGCGAGGCAGTTTACCATTGTGACAACTTTGTCACTTGTCTCTTTCATCATCAATAAGTACTTCAAATACTCCTGAGAGCCACAGATAATGTGATCATGAATTGTTCACAAAATATGAACTATTGTATAATTAATCATCTAGTCCAAAAATACTAGAAGAGTCCTCGTGCTCTCTTTGATGAATCTGTGCTGTTATTCTGCTTAGAAAACAGCATGGCAATAAAAAGTTACTAAAAAAATAGAAAAAATATTTTCAAAAATATATTTTACATTAAAAAAATTTTGTCACTGAATTACTGTTATTCATGCAGCTGATAGAGGCTCTGTTTGGAAGAAAAGTCATATAGCTCTCATATGGAATTGGTCATTCCACCACAGCATTCTGAATAATGTAGGAGGCATCCAGCAAAGATTAATTTGAATGAAAGCATATTCTGAATAATTTTCACTTTTTAATTCACATCAAAATTGAAAACAATATTACTGCTAAATCATTCATTCATTTTTGTTTACATTCTGAAGGTTGCAGGGCTGGGAGTCTCTCCCAGGAAAAGAACAAAGTGCTTTAGAAATTAAATAACCCAATGCATATTCATTTTTCTTTCTTCTTTGGTAAACAGTAAGTCCCTATATTCTTACGCTCTTAGAGTAAGAAAACAAAAAGTCCTTCAATTATTTAGGGGAGAAGTTAAAGGTGGAAAACACCTAGTCATCAATAAGAGTCCATGATACTGACCCATAAAGTGCTTCAGAAAGAAAGAGCTACAATTAGAGAATGATTTGAAAAAAAGCTTTGCAGATATGTCTCCCGCACACACAATTGCTTGGTAACAGAATAATTGTGTGTAGGATGCCATGCCATGACCTTTTCCCAGTAGAGTTCCCACCTTCAAATTATATCTTTATTGGTTTTTCTGTTTGCTTTCATGAATTACAAGATGCAGATATGAGGAGGGGTCACTGCCATTATTTGCTAGAAGTGTCAAAAACAAACAAAAAAACCCAAGAATGATTCTCTTGACCTTATACACTCTGACAACCTCCTTTGTTTGAGTAGGATGAAAGCATCTGAATGAATATTTTGATCTGAATTCAGCAAGCAAAGGCAAAGCAGCTGATATTCTTCCTGAGTATTTCTGCCACTGAATGTGTTATCTTGGCAGATTTTCAATGTATCTCTCCAGTAAAAGTTAAACAATGTGAGACAGAAGCCATAAATAGCAAAATAACCTACTTAAACCATTTACACATAAAGTAATTTAGAGAACTGGATGTCAAAATCATAATTCTCCCAAATTATTATCTTATAAATATTACAAGACAACTTACATTTAAAAAAGAGGTATCTGCTTTTTAATAATCAGATATCTAAACCAAATAATCTGGGTCATTAAAAGCAGAAGGGCATTTGACTATACTTATTTTTTGCAAATCCACTGAAGTATTAAAATAAAAATAAAAGTAAGAGTCAATACAGAATTGTAATGGTGGTTAACAGTAAAGGGTGCCATCATAGCAAATCTTGAAGAATTTCTGGATGATAATATATGTATGATATAAGATTAGTGGAAAACCATGCAAAATTTAAGGACTGTTTTTATAGTATTGTGATACTATAAAAACAGAACTGCCAGAAAGTAACTTGTTTGGAACTCTGTTACCAAACACTACTTGAGGCAGCAGAAATTGGGGGCAAGGCTAAAGGGTGGGCAGTCAGTGGGCTCATTATTAAAAGGGCTGTACAAACTTATTTAATTCCTCTGCTTTCAGAATTACTGACTACACCATTGCAATTAGCTAGTTGTGAATAATAGGAAAGGAGCAAAAGGGAGGCCAGACATGATAAGCATGGCCATTTGGGCAGCTTCTCCAGGGAGCTGAAATTTCACACTCCCCAGGAAACCACAGGCCCATTACTTACAAAACACTGGGTGAAAGGGTACAAAAAAGGGGAGTCAGGCGCATGGACAGTGAAGTTGGGGTGACTAGGGAAAGTGCTTGTCAGCCACACATGGGAACAGAGATCATTGGCCAGAATGAGCAAGGACACTGCAAGCCTACGAAAATTTGGGAACACATGATCTCCTAAACAAAGGAGTTTGCTCTCTTGTTGCTCGTGGCTCGTGGCTCATGAGGCTCTCATTCCTGCTTCCTTGGATCCACTGTAGCTTCCTCCATAGCCGTGTGGACCCCACATGGAATGGACTGACGGACTGTGGTGGGGAACTCAAGCCAAGCTAGCCCGATGCTGGGCGGGGGTATGCAAACATGAAGTGAAACTCTGGGCACTGGCTCTGATTCTAGCTCTACTGAAGCCAAAGCTACACTTCTTCCTTCTCAGGACAAAGGAAATGAGACCTTGGAAACTCAGGGGTTTGATTCCATACCAATAACAATCACTCCTCCTGCGTCGCAGAAGATTCTTTTTCTCAGGATATGGTAAGAAGTCCACTCCCACAAGCAGCAGGTGGGGACAAGGACCTCTTCCCACTGGTAACAGTTACATAGTTTGATCCAATTAAAGATGAAAGAACAGGTCCCTAAAGTAAACAACCTTCCAGCAGAGATTCATTCTGTGGGTGACAGGAACAAAGCCAGAAGTGGAACCATGGTCCACAACCTCTGGATGTCTTCATGAACCTTGAAATTCAACTACTCATGTCATATAATACTAGAGTCCATTTAATCAAACATATTCACAAACCAACCCATGACAGCCAGGGATCCTGTAATCAGATTCTAGATTAAATGTCCTTGAGGGCCATCAGAGATAAATAAACCCAGTCTAGCAATTAGTACAGATCAATCTAGACTCTATTCTTTATAATACCAATGACCAATTATGTTTAATGATAATTCTCAAAAATTGATCATGATCATTATTTTTAATGCTCAATAAGAAAATTGAATAAAATTATGGTTATGACTGGAGGAAAAATAAAGAAAAAAAAGCAAAACAAAGAGATCAAGGTAGGAATCTGGAAAGCTGAAATAAGAAATTCTCTCAGAACACAATACAAAGGGAAAGAAAAAGAGAAAATTATGAAAAAATAACTATGAGATATGAGAGATCAATTTAAGAGATCTATAACAAGCAAAACGGTCATTCCAGAGTGAGATAACAGAGCTAATAAAGAGAAAGAAACAACAACAAAAATGGCTAATATCTCCCCTCCCCCCCAAAAAGAGAGAAAATACCTGGACAAAACTGAGCCAAATTAAGAATTAAATAAGTAAAGAAAAAAATCATAAAACAGTAGAAACAAAAAGTTATTTTTATAGGCAAAAGAATCATACATCAGACTTTTAACCTAAAACATGAAATTTTAGGAAAAATATAGTGTACTATTTATAAGGAACAAAGAGAAACAAATGCAAATATCAACTGTTATACCACTTAAATCAGTATTTTGAATTTATAGTTATAATGTATTTAAGACCTCAAATTGTTTTCTTGTAGATGTCTGAGAAAATAACAAAACAGTGCAAACATCGAAGATACAAGAATACAAGAGATAAAAGAAAGATAAGCCACCAGCTCAGGAAAATGTGTATTTAACTCCAAATAATAGTCGTGAAATAGATATATTGCTTTTATAACAAAGATTCATATAAGAAGCATACTAGAAAAACATAGTACATAATATTGGAACCAAAATTGTAAGGAATTATTACAAAATCTGAAAGATAAAGAGGGAGGAAAAAGGAATAGGTAAATGTTTTACTAAACTTTTCTCATTCACAGACGAGGTTATAGATTTTGATTGGATGTTTTCATTGATGGCAAAAGGTATGTTTAAATACATTGTTAAAAAGAAATGGCAGGCCCCAAATGGCGTCATTTGTCCCAACAACCAAGACTTAATTGTAATGTCAACCTCCCCCAGAAACATGACTTTTAGAGTCAACTTGAAAATTCCTGACTAGCAACAGTGAGATAATCTGTATGATAAAATCCTTGCCTTTCCCTTCCCACAAAAGAAAATCACCTGGCCTGAAACAATCTTTTTTTTTAAGGATTTTATTTTTAATTTTTAAAATTTTTTCAGAGAGAGTGGGAGGGAGAGAAAGAGAGAGAAACACCAATGTGAGAGAGACACATCGAGCGGTTGCCTCCTGCTCGAGCCCTCACTGGGGCCAAGCCTGCAACCGAGGTACATGCCCTTGGCCGGAATCGAACCTGGGAGCCTTCAGTCCACAGGCCGATGCTCTAATTGCTGAGCCAAACCTGCTAAGGCCAATTCTTTCTTTTCTTTTGCTAGTAACTTCCTTGCCCCAAATTACCTTCTACCCATAAAACTCTTCTATTTTGTACAATTCCTGGGAGTATCTCTCTACTTGCTCAATGGGATGCTGCCCAACTCATTAATCACTTAATAAAGCCAATTTCATCTTTAAATTTACTCAGTTGAATTTTTGTTCTTTAACAATAGCTATTAAAAACATGCAGGAAATTTTTACTAGAGAAAGAGAATAAGATAGTAGAAATAAAAACCAAAAATATATCTATAATTCTAAATATTAATGAGCAGATTGGGACAAGTATACACATACATACCCAAATACAACAACCAAATAAAAAATAACATTTAAATTTGAAGATAAATAAATGTAGAATTAACATATAGAAAAATATTAATAGAAAGGGAGTTGATATTCATATGAAAATTAGGATTCAAAAGTATTAATGTGGTCTAAGATGATATAATAACCGTAAGCCTTTATGCATCAAACAGTATAGCTTTAAAGTATAGAAAGTAAAACCTGTTAGTATAAATGAAAATTGGCTAGACAATGATGACATTGAATTTGCTACTACCATCTCAGGTATCACAATATGAAAGCAAACACCTACTTAGGATGCAAAAGACTTGAATAACAAAATGAACATGGATTATAAACAAACATAAGATGGGGCAAAGTGAGGCAACTTTTTTTCACAACTGCCTCTGAAAATTCACTCTGTGGGGGTTAGCTCTTTCCTTGTCCTTGGATAACATCTCAGGCAGATCCCATCTTTCCTTTGCTCACTTTTAGATAATACATGTCACAGGGATGGAAACAATTCAAGGGGAAAGGGAGAGACAGTTACTTCTCCACTGCCCCCGTCTGAAGTTACGGTCTCTCTCTACCAACTCACTAGACTGCCAATGCTCTTTGAAGTTTGAAAGGTGTGGGGGGAGAAGTAAGGAGCAGGGGATAACTTCCTAAACTGAAAGAACTGTAAGCTGGAGTCAATATTCTCTTAGATCACTGTCTGTTCAATGCTGACTTTCACTTCTCAGTGTGCTTTGTGGGTTCCATGAAACAGACTGTTTTGCATCTCTCATTGAAATTCTTTGGTGCACTTTCCAGCTGGCTGCTTAGGATACCCCCTCCCCCCCTCCCCTCCCACTACAGATTTTATTCTCAACAATCTCATCCCATCCAAGAAGCTCTCTTGGGATTCCATCAAATCTCCAGCATGCACTCTTACGAATACTCCCAGTAAGACAACCCTGGGCAACTCTGTCTGTGAGTATATCCCCAAGAAACATGCCTTTAATTAATCTCTGACAAAGCAGTGATTCTCCAAGTCACAGCCTTCCACTGGGCTGCCCCAAGTGACTTCCAGTTCTTGCCCTTTGGTTCTTTTGGGCTGTGGGCACTGATTCACAGCCTCCATGTAATAGATCCCACTTGCTGAAGGGTCTCTTTCAAACCTTCCTCAGTCTCCTTGAGGTTAGAGGAGGAGCCCCTCCCTTCCCTCCTCATGTTGTATTGGGGATTGGTCACAGCATTCTAACAACTTTTACAAAGAAATTTTCTCTCAAACTCCAATTCCCTTTCATCTTCTTTATCCCCTTTTATAGGTGGGTAATCAGACGGAAGTTGAAAAGCTCCTTTGGAAGGCATGTGCAGGAGGTCTAACACCTTACATTACAGCACAATTCCTTACATTACAGGAAAAGCTGTCACCTATTGTTTTCTACTCTGTCATTTTGGCCTCACTAGAAACGTGAGCTAACATCCCATTTAACATCCTGTTACACAGTGAGTTGGCTTTGGGGGCAACAGGTCTACCCTCACAGACTATAGTTTTCCAGTGTCTATTACAGGTCAGACAGCAGCAATGAAGATGTGAATTTATCCAGCTCAGATCACGGAAATTGTTTCCCATGAGAGTCCAGGCAATCTGGGACTCAGTGGTGACATAAAGCACTCTTAAGATGAAATGGCCGAGCATTTGGCGGTTTAGCTGTGGCTGATAAATAGGTGACGCTGGGAAAACCTCCACTGCTTCCATCGCTTCAGGTGATAGAAAGGAAGAGCAAAAGCTATTTGAACAGACAGATCACACCCACTTTCAAACCTTAAAATGTTCTTAAATAAGGTATGGTTCTCTCAGTTCAAATTCAGAGGAGTAACTCCCCAATTTTGAACGTTACATGACGACTTTGAATATCTGAATGGGGACGCACATTTTTAAACTAATCTAGACGGTGACCTCTCCCCACCCCCAAATTGTAGGAGTCATCATGCTCAAATGGAAAACGCCTGCCTGCCGCTTCTCGCAGAATGCTCTGCCTACACAGGCAGCTTAACCTGAAGACAATTCAAACAGAAATATTGGAATTGGTGTTCGCAGACCTCTGCTTTTAACTAGCAAATATACTTACAGTGGCAGGACACTTCACCTATGACGCCCAACTTATCCCACCCAAGATCAGAGGGCACAAATGGACGCCCGCTTTTCATCATATGCGTTTCTGACTCAATTACGGGAGGATTTTCAGAACCCCTGATGTGAAAAGTGCTCCATCTAGTGGGAGTTCAGAAATCCAGAAATGTCCATCCCTCAACAAGAGAAACCTTCAAGAAGACAGATTTAATGAAAACCTACTAAATATCTTGGGGATATATTCCCCAAGAAAAAGGGGCAGATCGAGTGTTCTTCCATAATACCTCCCGAGCTCTGCCACCATTTTTCATATTGGGAAACATACCTCAACTACCATTTATCTCTGTATAATGTGAGTGGGGGAAATTATAATCTAAAAACTAGTATGCAGCTAACCTCAGGGACAAATTTCAGGAACACAACCTCTCAGTATTAATGTAGAAGTTAGGCTCTTTAACCAAGAGTACCAAACTAGGGTGAATACTCCTGAACTGGGAACCACAGGGTGAAAGAAAAATGGGTAACTGTCAGAAGCCCACACGATATATCATATTAGAGTGGTACAGACTTTACCTATAAGAAAAGTGAGAGATCTGAGTAAGTCAGATACATTTACCAAATACTGAGTAAATGTACTATTCTGGGACCTTGTGATATTGCAGTGGAGTTTATAATCCAGTGGAGGGAGACAGATAATAAAACAACTATATTAAATAAAGAATAAATATGATAAAAGAAGTATGCAATGTTCTGAGTAGTGATGAAGAGCAATAAAGAAAATTAAATCAGGGTAAAAGAATGGATAGGTGTTATTTTTATTTGGTTGGCGTAAGGGCCCTTGAGTGAGGACACATATTTGTAGGGACCTAAAAGAAATGAGAGAAAAGTCGTACACATCTGGGAAGAGCACAGCAGAGAGAGGGGAGTACATACAAAACACCTGAGGTGAGACTATCAGGCGGGCTGAAGGGAGGTCAAGGCCAGTGAGAGTGGAGCAGTTAGCAAAAGAAGAAAAGTAGCAGGAAAGGTCAAAGGGGTTGTTGAGGGCCAGATGGTGTAAGTCCTTCTAGGCCTTAGAAAGCACTTTGAGTTTTATTTTGAGTGAGATGAAGGTTTTGAGCAGAGAAGTGACACGTCATGAATCATTTTCAAAAGGATTATTCTGACCGTGTAGAACACAGGGGTCCAGTGTTGGGCAAGGAGGTTAGTTAAGTGTTATTGCAGCCGTCAAGATGGGGCACAAGGGAGGCTGGGACTAAGGGGTATGTGCGTGTGTGTGTGTGCGCACACGTGCACGCCTGCCAGCCCATGTACATATAGGAGGGTAGAGATGGAGACAGACTGGACAGCAAAACAGAGACTACATATTCTTTTCAAGCAACTACGAGACATTTGTTAAAATGAATCATTTACTAGGATGTCGATTAAAAATCAGTTTTAAAATGTAGAATGGAAACAGGTAACATTCTTCAATTACAGCAAAACTAAACTCAATATTAACAGTGATAAACTGGACAACAAATGTAACCCACTCAAAATATTTTAAAGTCCTCTGTATAACGTTTAGCTTATTACCTGACAGTCCATTTTAAACTAGGATCCATGTGGCCATTCCTCTTGTTTGCCCAGGCGTAGGTAAGATTGCAAAACCAGCAGGCTTACATTTCTCAGATCTATGTCTCAGAACGTTTTTTTTCATGAATCCAGGACTTATGATTTTTCTGCTCATCCTATCTCCCAGTATTTTTAAAATTATACATCTCTTTCTCTTTGTGTGTGTGTGTGTGTGTGTTTTCAGGTCAGTATATGTTCTTAAAGTATGTATCTCTTGGTAATCCTGCCTCCTTCCTGTTTTACATGTTACTCCCATTCAGAGTTTTCTTGTGCGCACTGAGGGTGAAGCTTAGCTGGAGGCCCCTCCACAGTGATCACAGACCTGGGGCTGCTCTCCAATGTGAATCTGCTCATGTCTTTTAAAAGATAAATTATCAGTAAAAGCTTTTCAACAATAATTACAGTCAGAGAGTGTTCTCTGAAGTGAATAAAGGTTAGCTTTCTGGCTGACATCTTCCCTACATCCATTATATTTATATCACTTTTCCCCTCTGTGTGAATTCTCTGGTGTCTGTGTAGATGCACACCCTGGATGACGCTCATCCACATTCATTTACAGGGTTTCTTGCCAGTGTGAAGTTTCTGAGGTTGCTAAGGACAGAGTGTGCTTCAAAAGCTTTCCAACATAGAGACTCACAATGGTTTTTCTCCAGTCTGAATTCACGATGTTGCTTGAGGGATGGATGCTTTCTGAAGTCTCCACCACACTGATTACACACACAGGCTTTCTCTCCTATGTGAGTTTTTACCAGGAGAAGGAATGGTCTTGGGGAACACAGTGTAATTCACGCTGGAGAAGCAAGTCAGTGAAGTAAACATTGAAAACCCATTAGTCATAGAGCAATACTTATAAAACACGTGAGGATTCAATCACACATTATAAAGCACTCTCTGTGTCATGAGAATGTATCAGAATATAAAATAAAAGGGGGGAAGTGCAGTTAGAATTCACATCAGAATATTCACACTGGAAAGATACTCAATAAAGAACCCTTAGGCACCCTAATGAGCAAAAATTCAGAGTTGTTGAATGACCTATTATTGGACAAAATAAATGTAGGATAAAGATGTAAAAATGTCGAGTCTAGACTCTGCTAACAAATAATAAATAACCAGATAAGTGCTCTTCAATATATTTATACTTGTGATTAATATTAAGCAAAAGTTATTGAAAAAAAATTTTTTTTTAAGTATATCTCTCTTAAAATTTGCTATTAGTTTCTTAAACTTTGCTTTTCTAATTATCTACTTTAAGCATGAAGAAGAAATGTGTTGACTATCCACTACGAAAGAAAAAATCAGTTTAATATGGTTTTATTGAAATCATCTAGGATTATAGACACATACATTATATATCTTTGCTTTTAAGAACCAGTCATGATATTTTCATTTTACTTTGTAAAGTGACTTGTAATTTTAAGGCTTAATCCTATTTTTATTGCCAGTTCTATATCACATTTTCAATTTGAGATTCTTTATTTTCATAGATTCAGTTGTTTGCTTGAATTTCAAGAAAGGTACACCGATGATAAATTTTTTAATCTCACAGACAAATAAATGACTAGTTCACTAAATTTAGAATTTTTAAATCACAGTATTTTCTCTTAAACTCTGTGTAATGGAGGAATAACCATTTCATCAACAAATAGAATTATAAGGAAAAAAGAATGAGGGAGACATTTATAGATTAAGTTATGCTTTAGAGGCTTAAGAAACCAAACAATTTTTTGTATATATTTGGGACCCTGATTTGAATGAACCAAAAGTAAATATATAAAATTGGGAGAGATTAATACACTGATTGGCTATTGACTCTTTTTTAGGTATGGTAATGGTTTGTAGCTATGTGTGTTTTTTTATAAAAGAGTCCTTATATTTAAGGATATAGACTATTTATGAAAGCAATGATACATCTTGGAATTGCTTCTAAGACTGGGGTGAGGGAGGAGTGAACAGAAATATAGATGAAACCAGGTTGGCATGAATTAAATGTTGAGCTGGGGAATGGGTACATAAGGGTTTATTATACAAGTTTCCCTACTTTTGTATATGTTTGAAAATTTCCATAATAGAACAGGAAGAAATAGAAAAGGCTATTGTTTATTCTTTTAAATGTGTATTAAATCACTAAGGGAAAGGAGCCGATCTGAAAAGGCGACATAGAATGTGATTCCAACTTCATGACATCCTGGAAAAGGCAAAACTATGGAGACAGGAGAAAGGTCAGCAGCTGCAGGGCAGGGGGTGGGGGCGGACACGGTGAGGGATGAACAGGTGCAGCACAGAGAATCTTTAGGGTAGTGGAAATACTCTGAATGATACCATAATGACGGATATATGTGATTATACATTTCTCCAAATCCATAGTATGTACAGCACCAAGAGTGAATCAAAATGTAAACTATGGACTCTGGGTGATGTGTTAATGTAAGTTCATGGCAACAAGTGCATCGCTGTGAGTCGGGGTGCTGATAGGTGGGGGCAGGATATACATGAGCAAGGGCCGTGGGTATATGGGAAATCTCTACGTTTTGCTCAATTCTGCCGTTCTTAAAAAGTAATGTCTATTTCTTTAAAAATGTTTTTCCTCTGCCTCTTGAATGCTTTATGCTCTATTTTATTATAATATCTTTTCATATTTTATTTTTCAAAGGTGGAAAGGCTAGCTAATGCCTAGTATCTCCTCACAAAACCATGGCAAAGGGTTTCTTCTTAGGCATATTTATTTTCCACCTGCATGCTGTTAGAGAGATCTGTTTAAAGTTCAAGCTGGAGGGCTTGCTGTGAATGTGTTGACATCATGTGTATGAGGAGTGGAGCCACTAAGACTAAAAATGACCCTACCAGGCCAACTCCATTTCTTCATGCTTTCTCATCTGCAGAAATAAAGTTGGTGACACCCAGCTTTCTTCCAGGCACACAAATAGTTTAATTTCTTTGGACCAATCTTACTAACTTGATAGTCAACAATACCTCCCACTCTGCATCAGGCTATCACTATTCCAGATCAACAGCTCCTATAGTCCTGATTCAATTTAATTTTGGAAGTCACTAGCATGTTGAACCAACTCACTACAGGCAGCATTACTGCAGCTTTTCTATTCCTTTCCCTTTTCTGAGTTCCCAGCTCCAGTGCCACTGCAATGGAGGGAATTTCTGCTGATCCATGTGACTCAATAGCGCTGTCCATGGATTTACCTGGTCAGTCTCTCAGTTCACTCCTCCAAGCCCAGGGAGGCTTCTGTCCTCCAGGATATCAATTGTACACCTCTTATGAGACAATCTTTCTCTTCCCGGCCAGTGACTGACAAGTACATTCTTTCTTATTAATGCCCATGTACATTGATTCTCACAGAAAATATCTGAAGTTGATGGCATTTTATTCCCTAGTTTCCAGCATTGTTGCAGATTTCTCCCCATTTATATATTTGTCTAGCTATTTTTCTTAGAACTGCAGAGGATACTCCCCCCCTTGACAAATTTTCAAGCAGTCATCTTTTCCTGAAAGGCTGACCAAGTTTCAGACAATAATTTTAAATGGTCTAAAAGAGCAATGGGCTTTGCCCATCTTTTCTTAGCAGGTGTCCTAATGACTTGAAACTGCTTTTGGCCAATTTGCATGCAGGCACCTTTAAAGGAACAGTAAATAAGAAATTGCCAATGATGTATTTTTAAAAATATACATATACATTTTTATTGATTTTAGAGAGAGAGGAAGGAAGAGAGGAAAGAGAGAGCGAGAGCAACATCCATCAGTTGCCTCCTGCATGCACCCTGACTGGGGATAGAACTTATAACCTAGGTATGTGTTCTGACCAGCAATTGAACTCGAGGCCTTTTGGTGCATGGAACAATGCTCAACCACTGAGCCACACTGGCCAGGGCCCAACGATGTAATTTTATTTTCTCAAAGAGAAGTCTCAATAGACAACTGCACATGATGTGCAATTACTATTGAGAAAATGACTTAAGGACTAATATGCTAAAAACAAAAATAAATTTTTATTTGAAGGGGGTGTCACCCAACACTATATTGTCTTGTAACCATAACATCTTATAGAAGGTTAACCCTCGTAGCTACTTGGAGATGCAGTTCTGCAACTTAATTAGTCTTGCAGAATTCACCAGGAAGTTATATTACTTTAAAATTAAAACTCTCATGGGTCCATTAATGAAATTTTTCTATGGTAGGTGACTTGTAATACTGCTTTGAAATTTTTCCAGGTCAAAGTTATGAGAATACTCATAAAAAAGAATTTGGAGGCCTTTATTTTCCCATTTGCCTAAGTGTTGTTTCCTGAGGAAAATATTTGCCCCCAACCATTTACTCCCTCACCTTCCTCTGTGTGAAGGTGCGATGGTTATCTCTTCAACTACAAGTCTTTTTTCATTTTCATTGTAGATAATTATACTATCCATTCAATTGACCATCAAAGAGAGAAACATGGATTTCCCCTAGGCAGGAGCATAAAGAACATGACAGTTTCATGCCAAAGAATTCTCTGTTGTCCAAATATTATCAACACTGCAGTTAAAAGAAATAAGTGGAAGGTTGCCTGAAGGGTAGGCACTTCATTAATTTCTCCTAACATCTTAACTTTTATTCTTGCTTTAGTTAGACCATCAACAATCTGCACACTTCTTATCTGCACTCTCTCAGATCCTCACTGAAGTCCTTTCTCTGAAGTGCATTCTGGAGCGATGCCACCACATGCTCTGAGGAACACAGTATCGACAATAACAGTGACAATGTTGATGCTGATATTATTTTCTCTAAAACATTACCCCTATAAACCTCCCCTAGTACCTCTCTGGCTTTACCTATCTTTCCTTTTTCTCAGACCAAAAGCTTTGGGTCCATCACTGTCTCTTCTTTTCCTCTGATATCTCACATGGAATCCTTCATCACATTTTGTAGTCTGTAATCTCAAAAAAATAATAACACAGATGCTGACTAGTTTTCATTGCTACCAAGATGCAAGCTACTACTGCTGCTCACCTGGATAAATCCAGGAGCTTCCTGACAGAGGAATCAGATGACCTCATTCAAATGTGAGTCTGACCATATCACTCTGCTCACATTGTCCAGCAGCCCCAAGTGCACTAAGAAGGCAGGAAGGGGTTGACGAGGTCCTCCCGGGCCTGGGCCTCACGAGCGCTCTGACCTCATCTCCTCCGCTCTCCCTCTCACTCTGGCTTTAGCTGGGCTGGCCCATTTCCCAGTCCCCAAACCCTCGGACAGCCACTCCGCTCCTGTCTGGCAGGCTCCCCTCAGACAGTCACGCCTCCGGAGGCTCAGGGAGAGGCCTCCCCGCTGCCGCCTTTAAATGGACAGCACCCACCCTCTCGGCACTGCCCCCAGGGCGCTGGTGGTCTCCCAAACACCGGGCTGGTGCCTGCCTCCTACTTTAGTCCACGCTCTCTGCAGGCAGGAATCTGGGGTTGTTCTCCTCACTGTTGCATCCATCCCCAGGGTCTAGGATGGTGCCTGGCATATAGCAAGCACTCAATAAATAGGTGTTGAACAAATAATTATG
Source organism: Miniopterus natalensis (assembly GCF_054644295.1). Lineage (NCBI taxonomy): Eukaryota > Metazoa > Chordata > Mammalia > Chiroptera > Miniopteridae > Miniopterus > Miniopterus natalensis. The sequence goes on from NC_142088.1 coordinate 44,372,417, forward strand.
AATCATCATGACAATATTAGAGGCCAACATAAACTGCCTTTCCGCAACGGCCAGGCACTGTCTTTACAGGACTTATCAATGCTCACAATCCTCTGAAGTTGGTGCTTTTCTCCCCATGGGAGGAACCTGAGGCCCTCCAGGGGGAAAACTTAACTGTGGTCACACCGGTGGCAGTAGCAGAGCTGAAATCCAAACCCCGTCTCTTTGTCCCCTAAGTCTCCACTTTCCTATGTACTTGCTTTCATCTGAAACTATTGTGACATTTGATGTACGGGCTTGTTTTCTGTTTAAGTAGAGGACGTTGCTCACTACTGGAGAGAGTTTCTCTTTCACGTAGATCCGTGCAAGACATCCTCTCAGGTCTCGGGAACAGACGGCTGTGTTTCTCTAGATGCCTAGCACAGTTTTACCTTGTTGGACACTGTGAAGCGTCTGAAGGTTTGTGCTCATCTGGGTTCCTCTCTAGGATACTCAGAGAGAAACGGTGACCCGAGTGTTCGCGTTCAGTGTTGGTGCTAATCTTGATCTTCCCTTGTACTACTTTACAAAAGCCCCCATTCCAACACACATTCAAATTTCCTTTTTTACGTGTTTTACCTTTTGTAGTGTACAGCATTTGTGTAAACTCCCCAATTCCCCTTTGGAAGGAGGTGGCATGGAGATAAATATATTTATTTATAAATTACATCAAAGAGTAATGTTCTTGCACCAAATTGCTTCCACCTCTTATAAAGCTGCCTCTCTCTCAACTGTCCTTTAGTCTTATGTTCTCAGTTTATATCATGGGTGGGATACTATTAGGTGCAGCCATTAAACAAAAATAGCTTGCAAGTTATTTCTTGCTTTTGTTTTCCAGATGCCTATATTCTTAAAAGAATGTAAAGGGGATTTGCAGAAGAGGGAAAAGGAAGGGAGAAGGCTTTGTGGAGGAAGAGCAGGTGGAGGTGGAAGAGTGAGCGAAACCAGAGGCCCGCCAATGAGACCCCGGGCAGCAGAGGGCCCTGCTGGCAGCGCTGGCAGGAGGTGGCGGGAACCCTGAGAGCCATGTGCAGTGTCTGGGCAGGCCAGGCCAGGCCAGGCCCCAGGCATTCGCTCCCACGTCAGCCCAGGAGTGGTGGGGGGGTGCCGAGGAGTTGTGCAGCCAAGGACAACGAAGCTTCCCTGAACCTGCTTAGGATACATGACCTGCAGAAGAATTGCCCTGACATTCGGAAAGACACCAGGGCTGTGGGACCATCCCAGGGATGAGTAAGAATACAGAAAGCACTGAGCCCAATTTTTCTGCCAGCTCCTGGAGGACCAGGATCAGAAATTGAGTCAAGTCAGAGAAAATAACTTTGTAAAAAGTGACATTTTTGTAAACTTGAGTTTGTGCACGTACATGTCTATAAGCTGCTTCAAGTTCCTTTTGGAACTAGGCACAGTCCAAACTAACCAATCAATCCAACAACAAATAAATACATTAACCAAGAAGAAAACATGCAAATAAAGTGATATGAATGAAAGATAAAGAATTTGGAGTTAAAATTATATTATGTTCAAGGTCTGAAGTATAATCTCTAAGTGATATTCAAACAATCTTGCTACTGAAGGCTGAATTAAAATGTATCAAATTTCTCTTTCCTGCAAGATAGTTTATACATCTTTATGCACAATGTGAGGAACAACCAATAATTTAATGTGAAGCACTTTATTTGTCTAAGTCTTTGGTAAATAGTTGTTGCTTTATTAATTATGTACCTTCGGTTCTGTACTCTGAATTTCAAAACACAATCTTCAGGCACTATTTCCCTTCATTTGTTAATTTTTTAAAAAAAGACTGGTTATAGCATAAGGGCAACTGAATAATACTGATTTCATCATGTTCTAAATTAATATGCATTTTATTATTAGTTACATAAACATTGGTCTCCTATATGTGCAGAACAAACACAACTTGGGTAGAGTGGGGATAAATGGTGATGGAAGGAGACTTGGTTTGGGGTGGTAAACACACAGTACAATATACAGACGATGTATTATAGAATTGTAGACCTGAAATCTATATAATTTTATTAACCAATGTCACCCTAAATAAATAAATAAATAAATAAATATATATGTGTTGTAATAAAAAGTTTTCAGGCAGAGTTTTTTGTGTCATTTTAAAATTTAGTTTTTTTAATTAAACTGCTGAACTAAACAATTAACTAATGTTACATAAAGGCTTTATAAAAACATAAAATGGTTAACATTTTAGGCCTAAACTCTCTTATTTATTTATAAAAATTCTGGAGGAGCTACTGCAGTGGAAAACTGCAATTTTGTCTTTAGCTTCCATGGTATGTGCCTTTTATAAACGTTAGCATTTATAATGTCATATTCTATATTTTTGACATTTAAAAATAAGTCAGAATTTATACTAAAAGAGAAAAAGTGAAATGCATTAGGTTAAGGTGACTCTGTAACCTCATAGAAGTTTCTGGTAAAATTTTCACTAACTCAGAGACTGAGAAATATTTTGTTCATACTGGGTTCTTCAACCCACTGTTTTTCATGACAATTAAACCCAATCTGGGTTTCCCTCAGGCTGAAGCACCAGAATCTTATGGATATTTGTGAAGAAGGAAGGTTACAGGGTCTAATTTCCATTTATTAATTCCAACCTTAGGTTCTTATTCTAATGAGCTTCCTGATGCTCAAGAACTTCTGCACCAATTTCAATATTTCCTCAAAATCTCTACCTCTACAGCCCTCTGTGCAAAAACACAAATGATTTATTTTGCACACAACAATTTAACTCACAGTAGAATCAGTGGATACTATTAAGCCACGGACCCATCCTCTTCACCCTACTGCAACTGGACTACAGAGGAAAGGAAGTTAAAAAGCTAAGAAGTACTATGAAATGAAAGCCACATGGCTTCAAAGAGAAGAAACCTGGAGTCAGACCTGGCATGAAGGTCGAGCATTTTCCCCTTACATCACTGACAGGAGAGAAATTCAGGAGTCACATGCGGTATTGCAGAGAACCAAGACTGGCACTTGTGGCCTTTAGCACTCATATTGGTCTAAACTTGGCAATTCCTTTGGGTCTCAATGGCTTCATCCCGATAGTGACATAAAGGGTTGGATTACTTGACTGTTGATTTTCATACAGTGTATTATGAATCCAACGTTAAAGGTGATCATAATGACTTGATAACTATAGTATTAGTTATCAAGGGAAAGTTATTAGTGATCTGTTGCTAGTACTATACTATAGTTAACAACACCATATTGTAAATTTGAAAGTTGCTAAGAGATAAAATTTTAAAAGTTCTCATCACACACACAAAAATTGTAACTATCTGAGGTGATAAATATATTAACTAAGCTTATTGTGATAAACATTCTCAATATGTACATATGTCACATTGTATATGTCATTATGTTGGACACCTTAAATTTATACAATGTCATATGTCAATTTTACCTCAATAAAGCTGGGGATGGAGGAATGTTGCGTTTTCCAGCAGCTTCTTGAGGGGAAGCTCATGATTAATTTACTATCCAACTGTTTTCAATAGATTCTGGTATAAGTTCAATTGAACGTTTTTGTTTTACCTCTATATTGTAATATATCTTATATTTATAGAAGAGTACATAGAACTTTCACAGAGTTTAGTCAATAATTATCAAGTGATCACAAGTATAACAATCAAGATACAGAACATCACTGACACCCAGATCTTCTCCCTGACCCAAGTACCCTTTTCCAGGGTTCTTTCTTTCCCATAGAGGTAACTACTATCCTTACTGTATAGGACTTATTTTCTTAGTATCTTAATTGTGTTGTTCCTGTACACTTTATCTAAACTAAAAATAGTTTTGCCTATTTTTGAGCTTTGTATAAATAAAATTGCATTTTGTGTTCCTTTGTGTTTTTCAGTTTTTAATGGTTGGAAAATTGAACCTTAGCAGATCTTTCATTTTAACTGCTGTGTAATATTTTATTATATGATTATATCAGACTCATTTACCCTTTCCACTATTGCAGAATATTTAGTAAGAATGCAGTTTCAGGATATACTAAGCAATGCCGTCAAGAACATACTTTCTCTTGTATTCTGTGCCACATAACCATGCATTTCTCTCAGATACATATCTAGCAGTGAGATGCAAAGTCATAGGGTATACACATCTCCCACTTAACTAGAAAATGCTATACCATTTTCAAAGTGGCCTTGTCAATTTACATGATTATCAGCAGTGCATGAGCATCCCTGAGGACTTTGTCACTACTTAACTGTGTACATTTGTCAGGTTACTTAGTATATTATACTAATTCATTCATTTATCCATCCATTTATTCAATAATGTTTAAGATTTTCTATGTCTCAGTCAGTGTGCTAGGCACTGAGAACACAAAAGAGACCACAATAGACACTGGCTGTTTTACCGTATCCATTAGAAACTGAAATAATGACAAACAAATCCTAAATGCCCCTCAGGATTCAAATTTCTACCAGCACTCCAGTGGGTCAATGAACTATGAACATGATTTTTCAGAAAAGCATTCAACTGCAGAGGTAAAAAAAAAATCTAATGCATCATATTGACAATGATTAGAGATCATAAGCAACAGCAGTTCAAGCTGCTTCATTTCCATTCTATTGGTTTGATATGTGCATCTTATATGGGGAATATGTTTCTTACACATCACAGGAAACAACTCCTGGATTGTTGCTTTACAGGTTATAGGTTACATCTCTTAGTTTGACAAATTACTGGCAGAATTAAGAAAAGGTGACTCAAAACAGCAACAAATGGTATGCTGTACTTCACATCAGAGTGCCATTTAGTCAGTTTGGTTTTTAAATAGGAATTCTGATTTCATTTAAATTCAAAGAACACACTTTTCTGAGTGCCTCTGCTCTTGCACATGCATCTCCTGTGCTCATAATTGCAAAATTAGTGCATATAAATCTTATACAAAGGCACTGAATCACTGTAGCTTTGGTATTCAGATACAAATATATATTTGTGTGCATAATGCAAAAAAGAAAAAAAAAGGACCTGAGCCAATCTGGCACTGCATATCAAGTAAAAGCCCCAGTAATTCTCTTATTCCCATACTAATTTTCCAGAGGAGTTAATTCCGTAACCCAAGTCTGGCAGTGGTCCGCACAGCATGCAACTGGAGAATTATATATCACCTGATCACTGCACTGTTCTTAATCCTTTAAAACTCATATTATTTAAGATAAATGTTTCTTTTAAATAGGTGTGTGTGTTTTTCCTTTTGGTGAGACTTGTTCTTAATATTCCATGGTAGGCATTTAAACCTGTGCAAAATCTCGATTATTATATGCAACTTGTCACTGCATTACTTCAAAGAAGTATGAAGATGTATGAATCATATACAAAATAACAATCCAAGCAATTGTAAACCTCAAAATTAGTTTAAAGCACTGAGTGGCAACTGCCAGCAGAATGTGTAAAGCTCAGTTTTGGATTTGCACTCAATACAGGGCACCAACAGCAGGCTTCTGCCTGCCCTGCACAAACAGAGACTGCAGGCTTCATCAAGTGCCTATCATCTAGAGAGGCTGCCAGCACTGTTTACAGTCACCAATACAAATTACTTATTGTAGCATATTAAGTAATAGGGTAGATTTATAGTAGCAGGAGAGGCTGATAAAACCACTGGCAAGATGTAGCTTGTGGAAGTAAACAAATTAACCAGAAGGAGCAGCTGGGGAAAGAAGTACAGACATATGGGTGTGCATTTGGTTAAAATGCAATGTTGACTTCAAAATGATGGGAAAATAATTCTTTCTCTTCCTGCTCCTCTGCTCACCCCAAGGCACAGAATCTAAACAGAATACTTTCAAACTTCATTGTCAGCCTGCTGCTGGAAATCAGGTGTCGTATATGTAAGTCTTCTATTATTGCTCTAAGTCCACAATCCTTCACAACAATCCCCTTGGCTATAAAAGGGAATGGCTGTTAAAAACTGTATATTCTCATTGTCAGCTGTAAAAAAAATGAACAGAAGATGAGAGAGCCCTAGGACTTAGAGACTTGTCTTAATCTAAATATGGCTTGCAAACTATTTTTGCTTCATCATTTCGGAAACCAACACATACACACACGTACACATTACTACAGAGAACACTTCTGAAAGTCTCAAGTTAGGGGAAAAAGGCTCTTCCTCAGATTACATAATTTTTGTTATGCCTTCCTTCTGGCATTTTAGCAGGTGGCATTTCAGTGATCAATGAAGCTCTGGCATCTGGCTTCTTTGTATATTATGCTAGTCTGCCAGTCCACTGATCTAGAATTACATTATTGTCACCATCATTTTAGATGCCTATAAAAATCAGATCTTCTGGCATCTTTCCTCATTTTTGTAACATGACAGTTATCCTGAATTTCCTTATATTTTATTCTTAAGGAGACTTTCTTTGTTCCAAAATTTCTTTTCCTTTACCTCTTTGGCTCCTTTTAAAACTCTTTCACTTATGGCATGTGTAGTACTCAAGACAGACTGGAATAGACACATCAAAGCACAAACCTAAACATATTAGGCAGTTAATAAATTGTAATTGGGTGATTAGAGATGCCAAATGTGCCTGGGAAAGACAGCATCTGGACATTTCAGAACATCTTATCCTGCATAAGGATTCTTTGTGTGTACCTTTGGCTCTGATGCAGTGCTTAAAATGTGTTGTCACGTCTATCGTCTCATTTGATCTTCACAGCATTCTTGTGGGCGAGGCAGGAAAGGCATTCACTCAATATTTACTGAGTATCTCCTATGTGCCAGGCACTGTTCTTGGCACTAGGAGTACAGAGATGAAGAAAACTTTACTGTTTTAAGAGAAGGGGATTATATTCTGGAGATTATCGCTGCCCATCTGCAAATGTGGAAAAAGTACCGAGATTTAAAGTTGGCCCTTGGGAAGCAGTGGAAGGGACACGATTAGTAATCAGGTCTTCCGAGCGCAGCTGTAGGGTCCCAGGTTACTCACAGCACCTCTTTCCATAGGTACCGGTTGCTGCAGAGTGACGATTACAAACTCTGAGCAGATATATTCAATTTGTTTGAGCGGAAACCCTCAGCCTGATCTTGACGATATGTCATGTGCATTTTTAAAGGCTCTTTGCACTGAAGAATTTTCAATTATTAATTGTGTCGGGGAGAAATATTTTTGGTCTATGTATCTGTTTTATTGCATAAACCAGTCCTGGTGGGTTGTGAGCAGAAAGCAAATAAGATTCTTTCTCACCAAACAGTCTTCATCCCCTTCAAACAATCTATCTAACATTTCCTTTTTTCAGCTTTTTAAAGTCACTTTCCGGTATCTCAAGGATCATCCAGTTTCATGTAATCCCTCGTCCAGTTCAGAGTTTCTCTGTTCTCACAGCTGAAGCCTGGACTCAGCGCCTCCCCAAGGACGGGGCAAGTTAACTTCTTCGCTCGCCGTCCCTGGCTCTTCCAGGCTTTCTCCTGATTCCCAGCGCTGCCTCTTGATCCCCGAGGTGGGAGTGGGTGGCAAAGGAGAAGCAAAAAGTAGCTGGGTCTCACTTGACTACATGAGTGCTACTGGTACCCTATGAATTTTGATGGCCGGATGCCACTTTTTCTCTTTGGGATGCTGTTGAGGGATTTTCAGGCTCCCGCTGCCAGGGTTTTCCAGCTGCAATACTCTGACACGAGTGATGTCTCCTCTGGCTAATGCTTCCGTGTCTTTCCTCGGCCTGCTTTTGCATTAATTACCCATGACTTCTTCGGTAAATCACCCCCACAGGTGACACACGCCATGTGCTTGGCTGCTGTCCACTTCACGACAAGCCTGGCTCCCTCTGTGGAGTCCACACCAGGCTCATGGGGCCTGCCAGGCTCTGGGAGGGGGGGGCCATTCTCAGAGCAGGGCCTTGGCTCTACTGTCAAAGGCAATCCTGCCCAGCCGCCAGCCACTGACCTTTACACTTTTATAGGCATGGATCAGGTATCCAAAACCTCAGTCCCAAATCTCCAGGAGACTCAAGTGAAGTAGGCCCAGATTTCTTTAGGATTCTCCCTCATTTGGCACGAAGTGAAAGGGAAAGAGCCCTTCTCCCTGCACTTAAGATGGGAAATGCCACAGCATTACATTTAGCTTGGCTCTGAAGAAATCCTGCGTATTTGCCATGCTTTATCCACCTGTAAGCCAAGAGGAGGTTGCCCTAGTCATCTCGGGCTACCATTACAAAATATAACACCCTGAGGTGTTTAAACAGCAGACATTTATTTCTCAGTTTTAGAGGCTGGGAAGTCTAAGATCAAAGTGCCAGCAGATTCAGTTCTTGGTGAGGGCCCTCTTCCTGGCTTGCAGATGGCGACCCACTTGCTGTGTCCCCACATAGAGAAGAGAAAGAGTGAGCTCCCTTGTGCCTCTTTTGTGCCTCTTTTTATAAGGGCACTAATCCCATCATGTGGGCTCCACCTCCATAAACTAATTACCTCCCAAAGGCTCCACCTCTAAATACCATCACACCAGGGTTAAGGCTTCAGCATATGAAAGGCGGGGGAGGGGGGGCACATAGCAGAGATTAATGAGCCAACACTCATACAAACATCTTTGGGCCACCTCTTTTGGAGAAGCGTATTTAGGAACGCCCTTTTTGGTGGGAATATTAGACTTATTTTTCTCAGCTCTCTGAATTCAACTGAAATGGTGAACAAGGAGAAGAGCATTTGAAAACGCTTCTAAATATGTGAATGCTTGAGAAACTAACATCTTTCTTCCATTTGTAGAGCCTTGTATTTTCTTTTAAATATGAATATTCACCTCCTCCTTCACAAAGCCTTAAATGGCACATGACACACAAAGAACAACCACATTAAACTCAGCAGAGCCCCAGAGTTTATGACATGTTCTTACACTGTGATAGCAATGGTTTACATTTGCTTTTTGTTTTATGTTCCTTGTCTTCTTCATGTATTGTAATGTCATTTAGCTCCAAACTAAACCACCATTTAGCTCAAGGGTAAAGTTCCAAGAGAACTTTTTGTGATAATGAAAAGCTTGGCCCTGTCCAATATGGTAGCCCATAGGCGTCTGTGACCACTGTGCACATGCAGCGTGGCCACTGCAACTATGGGTCTGAAGTTCTAATTCCATTTCATTTTAGTGAATGTAAATTTAAAATTAAATTTAAACCAAATTTAATTAAGACATTAACTTTAATTTGAGATTTACATGTGTTTAGTACCTACCATGTCAGGTATGCAGAGCTGAATAATTAGACCTTGATCTTGAATTATTTTTCTCTTCACAACAATACCCATAATGGTGTCCTACTTACAGTGTATTATATTATTCTACTCCATACTACTAAATGGCTCTACTTCACCAGTTTCACATTAGCAAGGATTAACACTTAAATATGTCTAGTTGGTGATATTAGTATTTTACTTTAAAAAATTTTTATTATTTTATTTTTTAATTGAACTTACTGGGATGACAATGGTTAATGTAATTATATAGATTTCAGGTATATAATTCTACAATACATCATCTGTATATTGGGTGTTTTCCACCCCAAGTCAAGTTTCCTTCCATCACCACATATCCCCCCTTTATCTTCTCCTACCTACACCCACACCCTCTTCTCTTTGGTAATCAGTGTCCATGAGTGTTTCTTATTTGTCTTTGCTTAATCCCATCACTTTTGATAACATTCCGATACCAAATAATGACCCTTTCTATTTGCTACCATAACTATGCCTAAGCCTGTCTTCTACTTCCTGCAATAAAGTAATTTTGGAAGATAGGACTTAAGTGTGGATCATCTGTACTTCAAAGCAGCAGCTTTAGAGTAATGACTGTATATGTTCTGAGACTGTTTGTGTACAACAAATAGAATATAAACAGATATAATGGTTCATATCACTTCCAAGTCCAATCATCATGGAAGATATGGATTGCAATGGCCATGTTGGTCATTTACATTTATTTCAAAACACTTAAGAGATGCAAAAGACATGCTTAAGTCATGCAGTGCTCACTAATCTTTTCTAGGGTTAAACCCAGTGTGCTGTGACTTTTTCTGGTTTATGGACCTGTCCTTGCCTCTTGAATACATTATATCTTTATACAATTTTATACAAATTTTTAAATTCTCAACATCATAGAAATAAACTGAAATTTATTAACTTTCCGCTTTTACATGTCTTATTGACAAACAGAAATAAAATTCATGAGCCAAAAGCCCAAAACAAAACTAAAAACAGGGAAAAGCTTATAAAACTAAATACGGGTCCAGCATTAACAGCTAGGCATAGAATGTGATCTTAAAATTCTTGGTGGATGATAAAGTTATAGAGAAACTGAACACTAACAAATTGTTTAAATCCTGGAATCACTGACCAGAAATTACACAGTTGGATCTCAGCGCAACAGCAGGAAGGGATTATGAGGAGACCTACATGGTGCTAGCTGTACCCATGCCTTCCTCAGATATCAGCATCTCTGACAACTCAACTTTATGTTAACCTGGTTACTCCGGAGGTTTTCTAGCAGTACTCACATTATTTTCACCTAGTAAATTTACAGTATTTTCTACTTCTTGATATTTTTTGTAGTTACTGTTTATTAGTTTGTCAAACCATCCAGCTCCTATCCACTACTCACTAGTATTCCATCTATTATTCATTATGGACACTGAGCTTCAGTGGGTATGTCGTAGGCACACTCCAGGATTTCCTTGGCTGCCAATTCTGTCATTTGAAACAATGGATGGCATAGAAGTAATATTGGTACCGATGCATAGAAGTCATATATAAATTTTGAATCATTTCTAAATCTCCTATATAGGCTGCTACAGAAAGCTTCAGTTTGATTTAGAGCCTCACTTTCGAGTTGGCATTAAGCTACCACTGACTTTCTGACAATTTATCAGAAGGAAAATCAAAACTAGCACAAATGTCTTTTCCCTTCTTCACAATTTCACAGAGAGCAGATTCATTGTTACTGTAGATCTTAGCAACCTTAGCATACAACATATTTTTCCTTCCTAAATAAGTCAGGAACTTTCACCTTTTCACCCTAAGGAAGCGCTTTAAGGCTTTTCTTTGGGAAATCTGAATTGCCAGCCCTTTGGAACCATTATTAGGTAAAATAATAGTTACACAAACACAGCACTGTGATACCACCACAGTTAACGTGGTGATCCAGGTGGCTACTGAGTGACCAAGGGGCCGACTGGGGCGCAGGGGGGTGTATACAGCGTGGATACACTGTAGATCTGGAATTTTCTATTTAACATTTTTGGACCATGGATCACTAACAGTAGCTGAAATCACAGAAAGTGAAGCTACTGATAAGGGGGGGGTCAATGATACTTTGTGATTCATTGAGCCTAACAGGTTAAGTAAAATCATGAAATATTCACTTGTAGACAAACCGTTCTTCCTGAAGCCACCTCTCAATGGTGGGCCAATGAATTCTAGAAATTTCCAGGAAAACCCTCAATAATATTACTTTCCTTTAACTACTTCTTAAGAAAGCAGAGATCTTGACTTGGGAATTGACTGACCTTGTAAATTTGGCCAAGTGACATAAACACCGTGAGACGCAGTAGATCTGCAAAAGGAGGGACAAAATGTATCGATCGCATAGAGTCGCTACAGAATTCAAGGACACGATGCATGTCACACATGTAACAAACAGTAAACATGAATTTCCTTCTTACTTGAAAGGCATTCAATGTATATTACTTTGAATAATGTCTGTTAAAAAATTAAAACAGAAGTCTGGGCTGTGCACTAAGAGAATATACCTCATACTCCTCATAGTGATGGCTGCAAAGATTGTTAACACAATACCGTGAAAGCCTGGTGAGAGATGAACATATACTTGAATTAATCCACAGCACTGTCAACTTATCAGTGTGATTAAAAAGAGTTGCTGATTGACAGTTTCCAACCGTGTTTACAGTGGGCACTACCCTAAGTCAAGAGCCAACGTGCATTCATTTCAAATGTAATAAATCTTTATCATGACTTACCTTTTTAAGATTTCACAGTTCATATAAATGGCTTTTAAGGACAAGTCCACTTTTTTTGCATTGAAATCTGGGGTTCGGCACCTTTAATTTATTGTGGTTCTTATAAAAAGCACTGAACCAAGAAGAAGACACATGGTTAACTATGTGCCACTTTAGGAGAAATGTAACACACAGAGAACAAAAATGACTTTCATAAAGTGAACATTATAACCTAATTGGTTTCTTGCACCTTATAAATTAGAGCTAATTAGCACAAAAATAATTTGCATCTCAAAGTGATTATGTCACTTGGCCAGAATTACATGAACAGTCAGCCAACTGTCAAGGCAAGATTTACACTCATCGTCTTAATTCAAAGTTAATATCTATTCTATCCGCTGTGTTCTCTCAAGAAGTGTATCTGGGGTTTTCATGGAAAATGCTAGGCCTCATCGGCCCAACACTGGGCAAAAATAAGTTGTCTTCACTATTTGTATTATCTATATGAAAAGCAAAGCTCCTCTGTGAAAACTTGAATCCCTTTTTCTTTAGTCCCCCTATTTACTAAAAGAGGTTTATGTTTAACTTGTATTGAGGGGCATTGTGAAATTAATTTGTAGAGACAACCTTTAATAATTCACGTTAATAAAAATATTTTAAAACAAGTACAATGGGAACACTGACCAATCAAAATAGATTGTGGCTGTACATCATAAGCACTGCAGAGTGAATAATAAACTTCACTTTTTCCAATTTTTGATTATTGCTACCAGTTCCTAAAGCCAATTACCTATATGTAGTGCAATAACCCATTGTGTAGATAAAGGTAAGATTTAAAGTGATGTTGCAGAATTAGAAATCAATGGAAGCGTAATGCTTATGGATCAGCGGTAAGTCTGTCTCATTCCTCTGTCATCAAAATGACCCTTTAACCCGAATGACCCCTTACTGCCATTAACCATTACTGATTACACACGAGGATGTTGTCTGGATCTTTCCGACTCTGTGAGATCACTGAAACAGGGGTTTGTTTTTTTCTTCTTTTTTTCCCCACAAAGAAACACAAGAAGTAAAACCATTCTAATTTATAATAATTTTTCTTTACTTTGTCTCTTTTGAAACCATTTCCAAAGATTAAAATAACATCATTATGCTTGGAAAGTCTAGAGCTCAGTTAAAGAAATACGGCAGATTGATTGATGAGACATTTGTATTACAAGTTTTATACCAGAATGCTCTTCGGTCGTTCTGAGAACCACTCCCTGCTGGGTGTGTGCCTCAGGAAACACCTGAATAAAAATGATCTTGGTAAAGTAAAGCATTGAGACCAAAAATCAACTGAAGACCTACAAGAAATAGGTTGGCTTTTTAAAAAGGGCCTACAGAGGAAACTGGTGGCTTTCAACATTTTTGAGCATGAGCCACAATAAGAAATACATCTCACATCCTGATCCAATATACACGTACATCACTATTAAATCACGAAACCATACTTTCAACAATTTAACTGCTCGTCCTGTTAGGGGAAAGATATCGATTGATATGCTAAATACAACACAGGTTAGTAAATTAAATATGGTTCGTAAGTTTATGGCAACTAGAAAAATAAACAAAGTTAGAGTACATAACTTTTAAGACATGAGGAAAACAACCCCAGCAGCTTGAGCTAGTCTAAGAAATCAAAAATGAATAAAAACACAGCAAAATCATAGTACAGAAAGTTGAAAATATGGAAAAGAAGACAGAGCAAATTCCTAACAAAACAGCAATTATAATGCATGCAAATGACACTAAGCGAAAAGACATAGGAATTATATTTCTAGGAAGTAAAAATATATACCAGCCAAACATGAACCCAAAGAAAGCTCCAGTAATATTAACATTTGAAAACAGAACTTAAGGTACAAAGGTGTTAAATACTTTAAAAATTAGCACTAGAGGAACCAGATACAGTCATCATAAATACATATGCATCCAATAATGTATCTTCAAATTTATTAAATATTATTTGATAAAACAAAAGGAAGTGATAAATTAAAAAATTCTGGATCAAAGATTTTATCATGGTCCTCTTAGAAACTACAGGTTATGCAAAAAGAAATGCAGTGATACGGAAAACATCAACAAAACAATTTTGTAACCATTGCTGGTTTCAGCCTTTAGAGGTATGAAATCTGTCTCTCAAGTTACAATACACGATCTGTTTAAGCACATGTAAAAATTTACACAATGGGCCATTTAGAAGGTCAAAAAGAAAGCATCAGTAAATTCCAAAGGATCGATATAATGCTATTTTCTCCAATTCTTTTCAATTCCCATCTGTTATCTTTGTCTCTCTGTCTGCCTGTCTCTCTCCTTCCCTCCCTCACTCTATCTTTAAGTTTTATTGTAGCACAACCTACATATAGAAAAGTACACCTCACAGATTGTACACTCCATGTACACGCAGTGAATGTATAGTATAATTAATCTTCCAAACAAGAAAGAGAATATTACCAGAATCCACAAAGCCCCTTCTTGTCTTCTTCTAGATGCTATCCCTCTGCAAGGGATATCCTCATTTCTAATACAATAGATGGAATCATATAATATGTATTCTTTTGTGTATGATATCTTTTGTTCAATATCATGCTTGTGAGATCCATCCCGTTTGCAGCTTTCCCATTTATTTCTTTCAATTTTATCATTTTTGTAAGGTATTTCAATACACCCCAATACGTTTATGGACACCTGAGTTTTTTGTGGCTATTTCCAGTTCCAGTACAAATATGGTTTGTACACGCCATCTGGTGAAGAGATATACGCATTTATTTTGGCTCTACAGGAGTTATGCCATTGTTGGGTTATAAGGTTTACATATGTTAAGCTTTAATAAATATTACTAAACAGTTGTCCAAAGTAGTTGTACCAATTTACACACTCATTACAAATGTATGAGAGTTTAGTTGCTTCATTCAGATACTTGCCAACACTTGATACGGTTTTTCTTTTTTATAGCAGCCATTTGGTGAGTGTGTATGGTAGTATGTTGGAAATTCAATTTTTGTTTCCATAATGAAGTTGAACACATTTTCCGACTTCTGTTGGTCACTTGGACATCCTCTTGTGCAAAGTGCTTGTTTAAGACTTTTGTACACTTCTATATTTTATTGTTTTGATTGCTGATTTATAGAAATTATTTACATAGTGTGGATACAAGTCCTTTGCTAAATCAAGATCATGCAAACAGTGTTCTCCAAGTCTAGGGATAGTTTTTTCCCCACTACTTAATGATATCTTGTGATGAGCAGAAATTTGTAGTTAAAATGTAACTTAGTTTACTTCTTTATTTGTCATCATTGTTTTCCTATGTGATTAGTTTTTTTATATGCCATTTACGTAACCTCTGCCGATACTGTGTCATGAAGATTCCCAAATGATTTTTTTTTTTTACACTTTTTTGATTTGTCTTCCATAGTTGTTTCTACAGTCCATCTGGAGTTGCTTTTTGTATACAGTACAGAGTCAATATACCTCTTTAAAAAACAAAAAAACCTTACCTTTTCTGAAACTGGGTCAGAGCTTTAAATATCACCCTCAGTTGGGAAGCAAACACTGCATGGTGCCACCAATATAAAATAAAAAATAAAAATAGCTTAAACCTAGAAATGACCTCATGAAATTCAGTGTTCTTCTTTGAACAACGATGGCACACTGCAGCGTGCGAGAGTAAAAATCAGGCGATTTTTCATCTACCACAGCTGTCAAAATTGAAGCAAATTAGTTTCTGGACATTATTCTCTTCAGCCATAATGTGTGTGGTTTTGGATTCAGGTCCCTTCTAAGATCTTTCTTTCAAGTTCTGATCTTATCCCTCCTTAAATACTTTTATGCCATCCTGGTTAAAGGCAAGAAATTGCATTGCTTACCCATTTTAAATGAGTAAGTTAAAATGTGTCACTTAAGTTAAAATAAAAACATTTCCCCAAATACCATCCATCCTTATAGCTGCTTTATTTCCCAATATTTCTTTCCACTCTTTTTCTTCTTTTCTTTCTACTTACTTATTAATATATGTTTACATACTCCATTTATTCAACCATATTTTTAAATATAATTCTACTGTTCGTGTCTTTAGAGTCACTATGGCATTCCTGGACTTCTCTAGATAACAGATTTATTTCATGATTCTTTATAGGGAAGTTAAATTTAAATCATAGCCAAAAGCAAAATAAGGCTTAAAACAAATGAGACTGACTCAAACCACACACTATATTCAATAGTTTACATTTCACATAAAACGGGAAGGCATGGAGAATGCAATGACTCAGTAATGCTATAGCTCAAGGGCGTGTGAAGAAACCCTCTTGTCTGATAATCTAACGAAGCAGATTCTCTCTATTTTGATGTCATCCTGCCTTTAACATGAATGTAAAAATTAACTTCCGACCCAATCATAACACCCAAGAAAACAGACTCATTGTAATAAAAAAAGATTGCTATAGAATAGTATTTGGAAAACAATTATTACACTGTAATAGTTAACATTAACCACCTTCAGAAATTCAATATCTTTTAGGCATTCTTAATATAATAAAATGGATAAATTTAGGATTCCTAAAGGCATTATTAAAATATAAATTTGAGAGTAATTACTTAATAATACTTACCTATAATAAAATATTTGCTCCTGGATGCATTTGAAAGCTACTTTATAACTATAGATATTTAAGTAACCGCATTTGTAAACTGTTACACCCATAAGAAATCTCGAGAGTTGTTTTTTTGTTTTTTTTTTTGGAGTATATATTTATTTTTATAAAAATGCTATTTCTGTTAGCACACAATGGGTTTATCATTATTTTACATTTTTATTTATTTTATCTATTGTTGACACTATTACAGATGTGCCCCATTTCCCCCTCCTTTACCTGCCTCCCCCCAACTCCCGCCCGCGTCCTCTCTGGTCACCATCACACTGTTCTCTGTGCCCCTGGGCCGTGCGTGTATGTCCTTTGGCTCATCTCTTCACCTTCTTTCCTCTAGTAGCCCCACACCCCTCCCCTCTGGCATCTGTCGGTCTGTCCCATGCATCCACACTCTGGTTCTGTTTTGTCCATCGGTTTAGTCTTATTCTATAAAAGTTCTGTAGCAATATGAAACATGCTTATCACGGCCAAAGCGACAGGCTCCTGACATGCAGTCAGTCAAGGGCACCCTCCCGCCTCAGGAGCAGAGCAAACGTACCTTCAGTAGGAGCGGGCACAAAATAATTAAACCACTGACTCATTGGCATTCAGGATTTTTTTTCCTGTGCTCATAATAGCAAAAAATGAGTTTACAAATTACCTGTGTATGTAACACCCATGATTTGAAAGCTGCTTTTAGCTGTCACAACCCAGTAGAAATTGGAGAGCAATGAAACAAGCGTCTTAATGATGGTGAACTCCGAGGAAGACAGGGACGGGGTGCGAGGAGGCGCCCGCCCCCTTCCGCGCGGGGTGCGCCTGACCGAAGCCCAGCCCCGGGCACAGCGTCTGCACCTAGGCCGGGCCAGGCGGGCTCCTTCACGGAGACCGGCTCTGCCAGCCAGCAGCGGTTTTCACGGTGAGGAAAGGATTTACGTTACAATAAGTGTGTTTATACTGACCTAACGCGTCCTCACAATTTCAAAACAATTCACCGAGTTGGGCATATCGGCCAAAAACTCCCGAGCAAGCGAGTGGCGCTGAAGAGTGAAGAGGGAACAGAGCCGCCGTCCGTCACCGGCCGGGATTCGCTCCAGTGTAGCCCCTCAGCTCAGAGCAGCCCCATGTGCTTTTGTCAACCCTGCGACAAAGTACTTCTATTTTTTTTTTATCCTCACAGACAATATTTTTCCCATTGCTTCTCAGAGAGAGTGGGAGAGAGAGAGAAACACTGATGTGAGGGAGACACGTGGATGGGTTGCCTCCTGCGCACGCCCTGCCTGGGGCCGGGGATGGAGCCTGCGACCAGCGTACACGCCCTTGGTCGGAATCGAACCCAGAACCCGTCAGTCCCCAGGCTGACGCTCTAACCATTGGGCCACACCAGCTAGGGCCAAAGTACTTCTTTATATTGTCCTGGAACCTTCTATTTCTATCCATCTGTCCTTGCCTTTTGGGATCACGCAAAACAAAAAAATGCTAATCCCTTTTCATGAACAGACCTTAACCTTTACTTTACACACAAGAAATCATGTCTCCCAACTTCCTTTCCCTCTTTCCGAGATAACAGTCAACTACTTTCATCAAACTGGTTTCAGGTTCTTTCCACATTGAGTTGTTTCCCTGACGGATGTGCCCGATTTGTCCATAACTGTGCGCAGAACTCCAATCCGGTCACTCCCGTGCAGACTGTGCCAGGGTTTCTGTTCCCTGGTTCTGGTCACTCTGAACCAATTCGTACTCAGATTTATGCTATCTGAAATTCTTAAAATTTATTCTCAGCTTTCACTCAGGACCATTTACATCCAAATTAGTTACTATCTCAAACCATTTATTGGTAACAACCCATTGAATTCCTTGCTTTTAATGAAATTCTACTCCAGTTACAGAATTCAAGCCTAAGAAATCGTCCTTAGTTCACCGTTTTCTAAAAGTAATTCAAACTTGTCCTCAATACTGTGTCCTAAGAGGTATTAACTGGTGTACTACACACATTGTTCAAATATTCCTCCTCAGTTTTGGCAGAGCTGCGAAGGCTGTTGGCCATGCTGGCAGAAGGGAATTCTGAGAGGATTATCACAACTGGTAAATCTGAGAGGACGATCTGCCTCTCGAAGAGAAGTGGAGTAGGAGTTCACCCCCTGAGGCAGAAGGTTCAATAAGGTGCTATTTTTTAACCCCAAGCAAAAGTAATAGAGCATGCTAAGGGATTACTCAGAGAACTTGAAGTGCAATCCCTGCAGTTGTGGACGCAGTGGATTAGTGAGAAGGTCATTGTTAAAAGGATCCTGCTAAAGAAGGCAGCCTGCCAGGGCAAGAAGACCCCAATGGTAAGAGCCTTCTGTAGGGACTGAAGCTAAGGAGCTGAGGAGAAGCCTGGCAAAAGAGGGGCTATGCCCACCTCAAGGCAGTTGCAAAGAGAGGGAACCAACAGGAGATTCTTCACAGATTTGCAAAAGGCAGAATGAGACAGAGTTTTAAACATCTGCTAAACTCTGAGAATCCAAGATTGTCCTTTCCTCACTTTCTTCCAACCCCAGCTGGGATGAAAACTGAGGTCATCCTGATGAGAGAAGAGCAAGAAGAGATGGGAAACTCATTTTTAAATAATGTTAGGAATTTTTTTTTTTTTTATAGTATCTGGGACCAAGCAATTTTACTTACTGAATCAAGACTCCTTTGGCAATTTGAAGTGACTCTTGGTTTGGCTTGGGCTTCTCCAGTGGCAGGAACATGCACAGTCACTCTCCAAGAAGATTTAAGGGGACAGTGGAAGACAAAAATAATGATCTCTAACTATATCATCTGAGACCTGCCTACTCAAACTGATTAGATACGCGTGTGTGGAAAAAAGGGGAACCAAAAAATTAGACCCAAGCAAAATAAAATTCTCAGCCTCTATCAGTGGCAAGTTTGCTAGAAGTTCTAGCTTTTAGATTGAGTATGAAAATTTCTTCTTTGTGGAAGTTTAGGTTGCAACTTCTGTTTCCTGTCTGTGATGGCAACCTTCTGGGATAGATTTCCGACACAAAGCCAGATTTTTTAATAGCCTTCTCATCCAATTAAGCTGCTGAAAATGTGCATCCTGTTGGGCTCAAGATGGCAAAATTGCTACACAAGTTTTCCCCCCAGCCCTCTCCAAATCCCACTGAACGACAGTGAAGATGCACAAGGAACAGTATAAATCTGTAATAGCGAAGGAAGTGGAATGAGTTTACAACAAATTTCTGAAAATGGCCTATCTCCAGGGTCTAGTCAGAGGACAGGATCCCATACTAACCCAGGCCCCAACTAAGAAAGCCTAGCAGAGATTCAGCTGGAAAAGCTGATAGGGGGCGGGTAGAAAAGTGCTGATGGATAAAACATAACAGTAGAATTTATATCAAGATGTAAAAGGAGATGGAAATGTGAGCAAAATATAAAAAAAAATAAAGACTTCATTCAAGAGATCAGAGATCTAACTAAAAAGGTTTCAAAAACGGGTAGAAGAAAGTAAGGGAAAGAAATTATCAAAGATGTGACCAAAAAAATTTACACAGCACTGAAGAAAGTACGTCCTTAGACTGACACGGCTCACCTACTTCCAAGCAGAATGGATGAGGCAAGTCTTGTCCTATCTATGACATTGTACAACTCTAAGGAGAAAGAGAAAATCCCCAAAACTTGGAGAGTCTAAAAATCAGATCACCTGTAATAGAACAAGCATCACTGTTATGAGACTCCTGATGAGCAAAAATAAATATTAGATAATATTGGAGTGACGTGTTCAAATTTTAAGAGAAAATAATTTGGGATTTATAGTTTCGAGTCCAGCAAAGTATTAATCAAGGGTAAGAGTACAATAAACACACTTTCTGACATGCAACTATTAACTTATACTTCTTTACTCTTCAATTCCTGCTTCTGAAAAAACAACTTGAGTATATATTCTAGCAACATGAGGGTCAAACAAGATAGAAATAAAATACCAGAAAACAGTGCCTCTAACACAGAAGTACACGTAAGAGAAGGCAACTGTGAAGCATGCCTAGAAAACAGATATTTGACAGTATAGCAAGAACTATGGGAAAGAGCTCACTGGGAGGAAAGAAAAATCCATATATAATTGAAAAAAATGAATAATTTAAAAGAACAAATAATGGGATATATTGCTTCTACAAACCAGCCAAAATAAAGGCAATAAAAAATCTCAGGTAAACGTGAAAGCAAAATAATGAATGTTAAAAATATAATATGTCACAAATCAAAACAATTGAAAGAAAAGAAATAGAATGGAGGAGAGAAAGAGAAAAAGAGAATGAGATGAGCCATCTGGCCCTGATGCTAGAAATGCATACATTTAAGTGGCACAGGCGTTATTACATTTGACTCACATTGCTTCATTTATACTTTTGAGGGGAATATGGGAGTGTTCAAACTTTGTTTTATCCAATTTATTTCTATCCATGCTACAAATGAACAAATATTCTCACTTTTAAGAGACCAAGGCATTTGATACATTCTGAGGGACACTTGTTACTTGTTTTGAAAATGATTCCCCATAGGAGGTTTTCAGCTCAATTACTAATGCGTGCTGCTCTTGCAGGTCCACGTGTTTCTAGAATTTCAGAGGGCTGTGGTTGCCTGTGTTCTCCAACAGCTGCCCCATTGCTAGCCAAGGCATCTCACTTAAACAAGAAGTCTGCCCTGTAATAGCTGTGAAAATGCTTCTATCAGACACAGCCCTGGCAGCTGGCCACGTCTAGAGTTGCTTAATGCTGGGAGCTGTGAACCCCACCGATGGACTGCAGGTTGTAAAGCCTCAGCATATGAAGGTCTGTGCTGGCAGATGTCATCTGGGCATCAGACACAATGGTGTCGAATAGAGATCCTTGAAGACGGGGCTCTAGCACAGAAATGAGGTACCCACTCCAGGTCACAGGTTGTGATGGGTGGGAACTAAGTTTCCTTTGTTTTGTGGCTAAAACTATTGGTGTAACTCTTGATATATTGCAGGCACCTAAGATATGCTTGTTGAATGAGGAAGGGGAGGCATAAATTAAACGAGTAACTGAGTAAATTATATTCTGACCAGTTAGTTTAGTCATACTTATAATCTTAGTGGATATTTCTCTCAAGAATATCCTTAGTGAGTATTACTGTTATGAATAGTTAACACTTTAAAATATATACTGAAGTTTATTTTTTATGTTACTTTAACAGGTAACAATTGCTTTCCTCTCCACTTACCATTCCTTCAAATCTAAATAAGATTCATGTAGATTTTTACCTGACACACATGAAGCGTTCAGAAAAGGTTAGCTATTTATTATTATTTCTACGAGCTGGAGAATAACAGAGAGATAGAGATGGAAATAAAATAGAGGTAGAGCTAGAGAGGTGTAACACTAGCAATAGAGGGAAGGAAGGGGAAAGGAGAGAGCAGAGGAGACTAAAAAGGCAAAACCAAACTTTCTCTCGTTACACAATGGACACGGAACTGTGGCCTGGATTAACACCGTGAAGATATAGGCTTCTGTTCATTACTTGGAACCTGACCCATTCAACTGCAGAACTACTAACTACTAACTTGAGTTGACTTTGATTATACCCTCAAAGACTGAACCATACACTTTGTTTAAGTTAATAAATAAAACGCATTATTTATCGTTATAAAGCCAGGAGTACAGTAGCCCCCCTTCATCCAGGGCTTCGCTTTCCACGGTCTCAGTTACCCACAGTCAACCACAGCCTGAAAATATCACATGGAGAATTCCAGAAATAAACAATTGGTAAGTTTTAAGTTGCTTACCATTGAGTAGCCTGATAAAATCTCCGTCCTGCCCGGATGTGAATCGCTCCTTTGTGCAGCCGCAGGCCCTGCGGGGCATGCTCCCGCTCACTGGGACTCAGGGGCCGCCTCCGCTATCAGCCCCACCGACGCGGTGTCGCAGAGCCCGTTTAACGTAACCCGTTTTACTTACATGGTGCCAAAGTGCGAGAGCAGTGATGCTGGCAATAATCCGGCACACCAAAGAGAAGCTGTAAAGCGCTTCCTTTAAGTGTATAGGAAACCATTATGTATATATATGGTTCGGAGATCCTGGACTGTATACCCCATGAATAAGGAGGGGCTACTGTATATCAAAATGTTCCTTGTTATTATTTTGTATGGGCAATAAATACTAATTGCTCCACAATACTCGGGGTGCGAGAAATGTCACATTCCTTTGCTTTTGTACAAATCCAATCAAAGCTAGGACTGAAGCCATTCACCCAATTTAATAAGAAGTCCAGTTGCAGAGTTCCTTGCCTTCTTCCTTAGACCGTGGCTGAACCCAGGCTACGAGAGAGGCCACTCTGCTTTTTGATCTGCTGTCTTTACGTGATGAAGATGGTCTCAGATGGAATAAAGGTAAACTCCACCCACCCCCGGGACGACGAGACCCAGAACCCGAGTGCATGCAAACATGCAGCGGAAAGCAACTTCTCATCCTCTCGGCGATACATCTACAACGGCAAAAAAGACAGGACGCCGACGCATTTCTTCATAACCCATGCGTTGCACACGCCATAGGAACCGTCTGAGCAGAAAATGCTCACTCGCCCTCATTCTCTCGCCCCCTTCTCAACTGTGCGGGAGTCTCTGCCCGAGCCTGGTCCGCAGTTAGAGGCCGCGAGCCAGCCGTTCCAAGGACACTCCCGCAGCGCGCCTTCCGGGACGAGAGCAAGGTGTCCCCGCACCTCTTCAACACCTCGAGAATCACTGACAATGTTTTCTTCGTATTTGCCCCAGAAAACGGGCTCGGCGTTTTAGATTCTATTTTGATTTGTCCTGTGAGGCAGTCAAAGGAAGGAGGGATAGAAGAAAGAGAGAAAAAGACAGGAGGGAGGGGGAGGAGAACAGACTTACAACTTCAGCCCCTTGGAGGAAGACTTGGATTTGGAGACTTGGCAGATGCTGATTAAGATTGTTTTACTGAAACCTCACTTTGGCTTTACATCACTGGCCAATATCAACACTCTTATTTGAAAAGCTCCTGTAAAAATACTTGTGGTCATGACCGCAGGACGCCGTCGAGGGCTTCTGCACTGCGCTGGAGAGTGCCATTTTCACGGGGACCTTCCAAAGGAAACTTTTCACTTTGCAGCAACGAGACCAACTGTAGTTTCCTTTTTATTCATACATAACTAAATCATGTACGTGATGATAACACCCTTTTATGCACTACTTTGTAGAAAGTTCGCAGCCATTCCTATGACTCTCCTTGGGCATGTCCTGGTCCTCATCATGCACACTCAGGTTTTACAATTTCAACAGGCTTGCTCTCCAGTCTTGTGCTTTGGCCAGGAAAATTATTGAAAATACAGTATCACTGAGGAAAAATGATCTTATATTCCATATATTATTTAAAAATCACAAATAAGTATGATTTATAGATTGTAAGAGTTTTCTGCCACAATGTTTAAAAAATACAAATATATATGTAGGAAATAGATATAGATACAGATGCATAGATATAGATACGCAGATACAGATACAGACCTATAGATTAAGACATACAGATATGGATACAGACATATAGATACAGACACATAGATATAGATACAGACATGTAGATATAGACACAGATATATAGATATAGATACAGATATATAGATAATATGGCTCCAGAAAATGTTTCAACCTGAACACCTTATTTTTCTGAAAGCTCCTTATGGTAAAGATTTTAGTCTATTTCATAAAGCAGGTCCTTTCTTCCTCCTCATTCTATTTAATAAGCATTCCAACATGTAGACTACAGCAAGACAGGAAACGTATTGCAGAATAATATTTATAAGTGATATGCAGCCCTTTAGCATGACTAATCTTAAGATGAAGAAACTTTTAAATTCATAATAATCAACTCTGTTTTCATTCAACTGTTTTCCATAAAAAAAAGAAATTCAAATCAAATCATGCTAAATAGCAATTAGTTATAAATGTTTCAGAGGAATTATTATTATTTTTTTTACCAGTAAAAGCCAAGTCTTTATAAAAGCCATTAATTAGAGTATCTTTTGTCTTAGCAGGGAAACTAAGAGTTGAAGCCCTTGAACTTCATTTAACCTTCAAAAGGATCTCTGCAGGTCTAACTTAAAATGCTCTGGGGAAGTGGAGGCTGGTGACACAAAGGAAAAAATAACCCAGAAAACCAAAATGAAGATGGTTTCTGATGCAACAGTTTGGAATAGTAGTCTTGTCAAACTGTAAAATTCTTATTTATTACCCAGTAATGTGTGCAGCAGACATTCTTGAACTTTTTTTCCTTCATCTCCAACTCCCACCCCATTGCATGGTTTTATTTTCTGCATTTGTTTGAATTTTTTCAACAAGTATGCATTTAATATCCAAGGAACTGCTCGTTTTCTACCAGAATCAATCCGTATGCAGCAGTTTTCATATGGGCCCTCTGTATGACTGTCCTATTGCTGTTGTAACAAATTACTACAAATTAATGGCATAAAACAACATGAACTTAGGATCTTTGAATTCCAAGGATCGGAAATCTGAGATCAGTTTCATGGGGCTGTCAGGAGGGCTGCACTCTTTCTGGAAGTTCCAGGGGGAATTGGTTTCCTCCTCTTTCCAGCTCCTTGTTGCCACTTCTATCCCTTGGCTTGTAGCCCCTTCCTCCATCATCAAACCACGTTATTCCAACCTCTGCCACCATGATCACATCACTTTCTCCTCTAACTCTGCCTCCTCCTGGGTCCCTTTTATAGGAAGCCTTGTGATGACATCAGGCTCACCCAGATATTCTAGGATAATCTCCCATTCTCAAAATCCTTAACTTGATTACTTCCAAAAGTTCCTTTTTTTGCCCTATAAAGTAACCTTCACAAGTCTGACAGACTAGGACATGGCGATAACTGTCATTATTAAGATTCACATCCATCCCACATGAAAAATACATTCTTCCCATCCTAATATCCCCCAGAGTCTCAACCCATTATAGCATCAATTCAAAGTACAAACTCTAATCTTTAATCAGCTCAAAAGTTCCAAATGTCATCATCCAGAGCTGGTGTGGATGAGACCCTGGGCCTGAGCCATTCTGGGGCAAAATTCTTCCCTATCTGTGGATTTGTGAAATCACAGAGTAAGTGATCTGCTCCCAAAATACAATAGTGGGACAGCCTAGGATACCAGTTATGGACGTTCTATTCCAAAGAGAAGACAGTGGAGGGGAGAAAGGAATCACTGGTCCTAAACAGTGCCAGGTCCCACTGGGTAAACTCCATTAGGTTCTAGTGCCTGAGAGTAATTTGGGGTTTTCAGTTATGCCCTCTGGGACTTAATGCCACCCCTAAACTACCTCACTCTCAATGTCCATTGTCAGGGGAGCAGGAAGTATTTGGTGGAGTGTGTCTCAGGGTTAGAAGGAAAAATATCAATTTGCCTAGCACTTGGTGATGAAATGCTCTGTTTTTTAAAAAAATGTATTATGTATAAAAATGTCCTCACATCAAATTGCTCCTACTGAAAAGACCACTTCAAAGCATCTCAAAAATAAAATAAAACTCTTGCTTCAATAGGGCTGTGTCAAACTGCAATATCAAAATATCATGCGCACATCTGGAGTAATATATAAAAAACTTCTGTTGCCACAGTGATCTGTACTATTTCAGAAATAGAGAAGAACACATCCTGTGTAATAGAAATTTTGGTTATGGAGGTTTTGTTTCTGAGCTAAATGCAATGACTACCTTTGGGATAATCTGGCTTCGGTCATCTCTTCTGCATAGACACAGAAAACAAAGTGTGTTTGACTTAAAACTATCAATGTCTAAATCAACAGAAGTGGTTAATGTAATTTTTTTTCTGACCCCAAATTTTTGTTGCATACAACCTCATGAGAAATCTCTGTAATTTGGAGGTAGATGGAGAATTCATTGTGTTTTGCTGTTTACTTTGGATTAGTTTCACAGCTAAAATGGAATGAAAAGTATGTTTTCTTTATTTTAGATAAAAATTCTAAGGAGAATAAAGTTGTGACGTCTTTGGACTGTGAGTGCTTCCGCTTCTAATTCAACAGGCGAGCTCCAATAATGGGCGAGGAAATTTAACCAGATGACGAATGCAGAGTAATAAGATGTAAAAACTGAATTATTAGATTTAAATATAATGATACAAAATACTGTTCACTCCCATATCAAATTTAGAATAAATTAGAGCACTCAGACAAATGAATAAGGGCTCTAAAACATGAGGGGTGTTCTGCTCCATTTATTGCTTTAAACTCCCACTTATGTAATGAGTATTAAAAAGTGACATATGTAGGCCTGCAGTGGGAAAAAAAATACCACATTATGTTGAGTTTGTTGAGATGACCTCCAAAATGCTACACAATGAATCTGTGTCCCATTGAAAGCAAAACATCTTTAATGAGTGAGATAGAATAATCCCTAATTTCAAAAGGAGGAATGCAGAAAGTTAAATAGTTTTCATGATCATTTACCTTTTGCAAGACTCGTAGAGTTGCATTTATTTTTAAGAAAAGGAGTAAGGGCTGTGTAGATTAAACTTTGGTTGTTTCATTTTCTACCATGTATTTGTTTTATATGCATTTGTCAGGAGAGGAACAAAACGTGAAAAGATCCATGTTACCTTCAATGCCCTCCTCCAACCCCAGAATCCCCACTCTTAGCGTCCATGCTCCCCGCCCTAGAACCTCGCGGTGTTGCCCAAATCTGCTTCAGTGAACCTTGGTGCTTTGGTGGGTTTCCACCAGGTCACAGATGTGATTATAAAACAAACAAAACACAAAAACTACCAACAGAAATATTTATTAATAGTTCACTTTCAGCCCAGAAATGTGTGTCTTTTTCAGAAGTGTTCATTCTAAAGGAGAGTGTATTATGATACCATATGGGTTATATATTGCTTTGGCATGACTAATTTTTGTTGAATTAAAGTAAAAAAATATTGAGTCAAATGAGTGTATTGATATACTGTCTCTGTTGTTATCTTTAAGCTGTAATGTTTTTGTGCTATTTTATGTTGTTTTCCAAAACACTAAAGTTTTCTAAGATAGAGTAGCTACTTTAAATACGTATTAACTAAGTAATTTTAATTATGTTACATGATTTTAAAAACAATTCAACTTTTAAAGAACAATACAGCACAAGGTAAGTTTCAAAAATAAAAATAAAAATGATTCTGTTAACTCTGACCTCTCCTACCACGGATCATACTGAAGCCGTAACAATTGAGAGAGTACTGTTTTTACCACGAGCTGACCATCATAAGGACCTGGGGCAGTCAGGGATATAATGGCTCACACTCTTGTACCCAAAGAGCTTACATTCTAAACAGGAGAGATGAAGGAAATAAATCAATAGGCTGCAGAGAAGTATATATCCCTAAAAGAGCACCATCTTTGGAGGATTTTTCTATCTCTTCTTTTGGCTTGGCCTTTTTTCAGATTCTTCCATATTCTAACCCTTTTTCCCTGGAGAGAAAACTTCCCAAGTTGATAACTATTAAAAGTTTATTGATGTAATTTGAAGAAACAATTTGCAGAACAGGGAGGAAGAGATATTTCTTGTCTAGTTCACTTGGAGGACCCAGGGGGAAGAAGAAAGGAATCAGGTCACAGGAAAGTAACAACAGTGGGCAGTTCAAACGCCACAGCCGAATATTCCATGCTCACTTAGAGCTGGCGAAGACTGTGGACTTCTACAGAGACCAAAAAGTCAAGTTCCATAAAGTGGTAGGATAGAGTCAATAGTCAGCCGCTTTTAAAATGCGTGCACTTGCCAGTGAGATTCACCGCCACCTCGTTCAAAGTGGGATGGATGGGAGTTAAGGTTGCATCATCTGACGATGTGACAGATATGGGCTGCATGCTTTCATTGTCCTACACTCTGCTTTAGGTGCCAGGGATCAAGAGTTGCGACAAAGTAGACAACCTGCTCTCCTTATAGGAGTTGTGGTTCCTTTATAGTAGGATGAAAAATAAATCACAAAAACCAGGTTGAAGGGAGAAATTGGGGATTACGTTCTTATAGCCAAAGAACCAAAAAATGTAATGGCAGCTGGGAGGACAATGCTCATACATTATTGATCCTCTAGCACCAGGAAACTTTGACCGCTCACATTTGCCATAAAAATCTATTAGAGCAGTTAATCCAGATTGAGCTTGAACAAAATTACACCTACCTAATGAGAGCTATCAGCGAAGCAACCAGCAGGTGTAAGAGCACTCACTATTCTTTCATCAGTTAGTCCCATGATTCATACAAGTGTTCTTCTTCAGCTGATTTACTAGGCCTAAAACCCAATATTACAAGGCAATTCTAAGTCTTATCAAAGCAGCAAAGCTGTTATGTAAAAGTTTCTGAATAATAAGTGAGCTATAATAAAGGAACAAAAAACAAGCCCCAGTGAGCTCACAGAGTTAAAAAAGAATCATGATACAGTAACTTTGGAACTATAATTAAAACTTCCCCATAAATGTACTGTTATCCAGTTCACTTACTCATCTGCACAGCATTGCTGTCTTCTGTGGAGACACACTTTCTATAACTCAATAAAACTACTTAGTCACGTTGACGACGGTAGATAACAGGACTAAGAGCATAACCTCCATTTTTAGAAAGTCTAAAAACCAGATTCCTTCACATAGTAGCCACGCTCTTCTTCCTTTAATAATTCGAGGTGACAGAGATAAGAAATCTCGTCTCAAATCAATTTTCATAGTATATTTTGAATAAATATATCAGTTCCATATTCTTATAGCAAGAGCCATTTAAAATAAGAATGATGGTGAGGAGGTAATTAAAAATAAATAAATAAGAAGACTTGGAATGTTCTCTATGTTGTGGTTGTTAAAGCAGGAGGGAAGATCAATGAACATGAACGAAAAACGAAGAGATAAGTGAAATCACTCACTCATTCATTTAGATATTTACTAAATGCTTTCTTTTCTTCAGACATGGATTTTCCCCTCCTAGAAATCAGTAGCAAGGTTCACATCCTAGCAGAGAATACACTAAACACATCATTACAAGTGTCTGAATGACAAGGAAGAAGGATCTTAAATAGGGAATATTTCTGCATTTTGTCCAGGATGTGGGTCTGTGGAATGGAGGGAGAAGACATACTCAGAATTTTCAAAAAATATGGAGACAAAGGGAAGACAGTGGTATGTTTAGTTTGAAAAAAGCTTCAAAGACGATGCTACTATGTGTACACCAATTGATGGCCTCTGCCTGGAGCCTAGGTCGAAGCCCGAGAACTTTAAGAGAGAACCTTCTGCTGCCAATATATCTTGTGCTCCACCGCCAAAGGAAATAAGGAGAGTAGGGGAGGAAAAAAGCAAATTATTTTGGCAGGTGAGAATGAGCTCATTTTCTTTAAAGAAGTGTGGTCAACCACTGTTGGCAGTTTCTGGAAGTAGCAAGATTAGGGTCATGTACATTGGGAGCAACTCCATCAGCTGTGGCCTCATTTCTTCTGTATCTCCTTAGCCCCGCCGATTGAATCAACTATTGAGCCCCACCTGCACACCAGCTTAGCTCCAGACCTAGTATAAATCCTAGCCGGAGCGGCAAGCATTTGAACCACCTTAGTTTTACCTTCTATTAGGCCTTGGAGGCTATCGATGGAGTGCTCCATGGCTTAGTCCTGAGACTCTAGTTAGCTGATATTTCACCTTTTTTCCTCCACAGTGGC
Source organism: Miniopterus natalensis (assembly GCF_054644295.1). Classification (NCBI taxonomy): domain Eukaryota; kingdom Metazoa; phylum Chordata; class Mammalia; order Chiroptera; family Miniopteridae; genus Miniopterus; species Miniopterus natalensis. Next base: position 44,402,780 of record NC_142088.1, read on the forward strand.
CCAGTGTATATGTCTGGACTTCTGCCTTAATCGCTTCTTAATATGAATGGTATCCCTCTAAGAATAAGGCCATTTCTAGAACCTCTTCTCAGGGATCTATCTCTTGCTAACTCACCTGGTTATCACCTTTTCCTGTAGGTGGCTGGACTTTGTTTCTCATATCTCTGGTCTCCAATAATAAAAAGCAAATTTCCTACACCACCATGCAACTCTAGTTCACTGCACGATCACCCAGACTTTCCCATTTGGGGGTCCTGCTGATGCGTGAGACCTTTACGCTGCCCTCTTTATGCTTGAAGTATCTGGTTGACCCCAACCAAGGTAGCATCATCAATACACACTGTTCACAGCAGACACTCCTGATGGTGGCTCTTCTTATCTTAGGGTAGTTGTTTCCTATTGGCATGCCAGTTACTCAAACTGACAACAAAATAATAAAATGGTACCAAGTCACTAAAAATCACCTGGGTCTCATCAGCACTTGTTTCATTGACCTTTTTATTTCTCAGCTTTCTACTGAATGAAACTGCTTAGGTCTATACACCTGAATTTGTCTTGACTTGCAAACAGAAGAGCCAGAATGCTAACACAGACAAAATCTCAAATTCCTCATGTCCAATGCTTTTGGCATGGGGGAAAAAAATAACCAAAGGCTTGCCTTAATAATCAAAAATATTCACAGGCCCACCAGAATCACAGAATTAAGTCTATGACAAGATGTTCTTCTTATATAATATACTGGCTCTCTCTGCAACCAGATTGTGATTTCTTCCTGCCAGCCAAAAAGCTATCTTCTTGGAAATGTCTCTTCCAGAATTTTTTTAAAAAGATAATTTACACTCTAGGAAATTATTTTGTCCACAAAAGAAACACAAGCATTCAACCATAAGGGACAAGACCTATTTACAAGTCAAATCTGCCAAATATCAAGCTCTCTCTGATTCTACAGGAAGTATTGCTCTTGTATTTGTATAATAGAACAGAAGTTCTCAAGGCTGGTTGCACATTAAATCACCTGCAGAGTTTTTAACAAGTCTAATGCTTTGCATTCCCCCCCGCCCCCCCCCCCCCCCCCCCCCGGGACTTTGACTGAAATTGATCTGAGGTAGGGCCCAGGCATTGGGGATTTTCTCAAAGCTCCGCAGGCAATCCTACTGTGCAGCCAGGGCCTAGGCCATGGCTACATCAGTTTGTCTCTGTTGTTTCTTGTTAATGAGCACTGAAACCAAGAGAGAATATTGACCTTAGGTATTTTCCCTTTCTAATTCCCAGGTATGACCTTGAAGTCTGGCTAGGTTGAGATCAATAATGAACTTGAGCAAAGACACAGAGAATCATCAGTTGCAGTGTGACTATCCTTCCACTTCTAAACCCCGGCAGAGTTCCTGGAGATTTCCTCAGTCTCTTTCTTGATGCACTGGAACAGATGGTTCGCCTTCACAAAACTTTCTGCTATTTTTAATTTGTTTGATGATTTAAGGCCAGATTCTCCCCTCAGATTGCACAGAAGCCTTCAGTGGGTTCCAAGGCAATCTTAAATCCTACCAGGTAAAGCTTATTCCACCCTCCTCCATGAATTACACAGCCCCAAATCCATTCTCCTTTTATTTTGTGCTATCTATTTATCTCATTATATTGCATGTCCTAATAAATGCAGGATTTAGTACTGTAATACCTCAAAAGGTCTCCTCTATCTAAAATGCTCCTTTAAAAAATTATAGTTAATGCTGCTGACAGGAAAGCTATCTTCTGTCCAATGTCACCTGCTATTCAAAAATATTCAATATTTGGCTTACATTTTTATTCAAGTTTTGCTCTTTAGGAAATGCCACTAGTGATGTAATAGGTGGCATCCCATTAAGTTGCATATGTTCTTTTCAAATATGCTTCAATGCTATCATGAAATAAAGAAAACTGAATTTTGAAATGCAATATTCTGTATTCTGCCAGCTGTAGAAAAGGCCTTTTGGGGGCAGATCGGCAGTCACAATCTACCTTATCCTGTTTTTCTTTCCCAAATAAAATATGCCTATATTATTATATGGTTCAGAGTTATTCAACCTAAATTAAACATGTAAAGCATGTAAATCAACAGATTCTATGATTTAACTAGCAAATGGGTGTATTTGAAAATAAAATGTTCACGTTTCATAACCACTTAAACTAAATCGGTCTCTCTTTGGAAGTTTTTAAGGGAAGCCTAGAACTTGCTGATGTAAAAAGGTAACATTGAAATAACTGGTTTGGTTTTCATTACCATCATAATTTCCTTCTGTAATGCCTCTTAGTCTATCTTTGACTGAAGAGAAGGGGACTCAACTAATTTCTACAATTTACAGTTGAATAAATTCAAAACAAACCCCCACGAGAGTTCATATGATGAGATAACATTTCATTTACTCTACAGGGCCCTATCCAGATCCAATTTTACAATTGTGAAGCTCCATTATATTACTCTACCTAATTAATACATCTGATTTTATTAGATTTTTCCCAACTGACAAACTCAAATGGTTCCTTTAATGGGATAACAAAACTAATTTGATTTTACATGTATTTTTCCATTTATTTTAGCAATCATAAATCTGAGTTCAGGAGTGGTGTGTTGTTGATCAAAATGTTAATGAGACAATGGGAGCCCATTATATCAGTTAATATCCTCTCTTGGCAGAAGTAAATATATACAGTAATAGCAAGTACATTAGATGGGCAGTGAGGACTCTTATGTTCAAACACTGGTTTCCAAGGCAAGCCACTTCACTTCCCTGGGCCTCAGTTTCTTTGCCTGTGAAATGGGACAACCAGTCGTTAAAAATGTGGAGCCCTGAGGAAACCAAGGAGGTCATTCAGACCAGAGGACGTGGGAGGCAGTTAAGCAGCCCCTACTTCATCCAATGGGTCTCCTTTTTCATCTATTTTATAGGCAAGGCTGCTTTTATTAGGAAAAAAACAAAACAGTTTCAGTTTCAAAAACTAGTTTGAGACACCACTGAAAAAGACCAGCCAAAATCTTGTCCAGTCCTGAAGTGGAAGAACACTCTACAATAGGAACTGAGCTCCTAGTCATGTGTCCTAAGCCTCCAATGGCTGTGTAAGTCGATTAATATAGTTTGGGACTAACACTCCCATATAACCCAGTGCAGTCCATCAGAATTACTTGAAAAGCTTTTAGAAGAAAACTTTCAATGCCTGGCAACATTCCAGGTGTACTAAGTCAGAACCTGGAGGAGTCGGAAGGTGGGAGGTGGCTGTTTTGGAAATGGAACATGTATTTAAAATCACATTCCCAAGTTATTCTGTGGCTCACCCTCAATTAAGAACCATTATTTTAGCTATTGTTTTATGTGTTTTTACTCTTTAGTTTTCTAGTTGATTTCCCACCATTAAATGAACACCACCATTTGCAGTAATCTAGGCTTGGGAAGAATTTTAATTTTGCATCAAAGACCTTTCTTCACTAAGAGCGAGCAGTGCAATTTTGCACAAAATGGCCTGCCCAGGAAGGCTGAGATCTCAAAACCCAGCTGAACTTGATGGGCGTCTTTTAAGGAGTAACAGTGCTGGGTTTCTACTGAAGAAAAGATGACTGGACTTCCCACTGTGCATCTATTTCTATTCTAGCCTATATCAACGAACAAAAGCCACTAAATGCTTAGAGTCTGCTTGTGGGAGACCAACTTGCTTTCACTTAACATCTGCAGCCTTCAAGACCAAAGAAAGGAAAGGAGAGGCCTAAGACACTGGGTATTACTTGCTTTACGTGGAACATGTCCCCAAGAATATAACTGAAAGTTTGTAAACCGCCCTCTTTCCAGAGATTACTGTGTTTGCAGGATGGAAATTTGGGGAGATGGGTTGGTAGAACTCTTTTAACAGTCATCCCCCAAGAAAGTTGAGATTAGACAGCCAAGTCGAATTCTACGGTCGTCAATGAGTTGTCTTGCATAGATTTCCAAATCTGTGCTAGTGATGTCCATCAAAGCAACGCTTTTGATGGAAGGAAAGCGGTAGTTATGTTCTCTCATTTTTAATCCCAATCATGTTATTTCCTAGCAGAGTGGCCTTTGGAATCTTCCACAGCCCCTTTGACATGGGGAAGGTGGAATGTGGGCAGGATCTTACAGGGTGAGTTGGAACCCGGCAGGTGCAGTAAGAGTGTTTGGGGCAGAATGGGCAGCGTGGGTAAGGCTGCCTGCTCCCAGGGGAGAAAGAAAAGCAGCAATGGCTTAGGGCTCTGCTCTGGGGTCTCAATGACTCTGAGCTGGGGTTCTGAGCTTCTCCAAACCTCAGTTTCCTCATCATCACCACTGAGCTTGACCGTGGTGAAGATTAAATGAGAGACTCTGGTCCTCGGCACAGTGCTTGGCGTAAGTCCCTACCGTGGCGGTGGTGAGATGGCGCTACTGAAGGCGACCTAAAGGGAGACAGGCTGACAAAGTATAAAGGGGAGTCAACGGTCCTTTGGGGCTTTCTGGTTCAGCTAGTGAAGATGATCTCGCCACAGACCCCGGTGAGAGGGACGGTTTATGCATGGGCGAGAGGCACGAAGCATGGATGACGGTTTGCACGAAATAAAAGAAAGGGCAGCTGCCCAGAGGAATGAGGGGGGCCGGGCAGGAGAGTCCAGGGAAGAGATGCGAGGGGCTGGCCTAGAGCAGCGCAGTGCGCGCGGGGAGGGCAGAGGAGGGGCAGGCACTTGGGAAAGCCGGGCGAGAGGCAGGGAGACAAATCAGAGGTTCCTAGGGTGGACAACTGAGTGACAGTGATTTCTGAGAAGTAAATCAGGGAACAGAAGAGTGTGTGTGAGGGAATGAGTGGGTAGGGGACAAGAGAGGGCTTTAAAAATAAAGTTTAGAATGTAAACGAAGCAAACCTCCTACAGGGTTCCCTGAACATCCCGAGAGAGCACACATGTTCACACATAGTATGGCAGTTTCTTCAAGGAAAAGTGCAGTGTCAGTCAACAAGGTTTATCGGGCACTTATCTGTACTAGCCAGGGAGGGAGATGCTTTCTAGTACTTCTCTGAGTCTTTAAGGATCCAGAAAAGATAATCAGACATCAGTATTTCACTGTCACGGTGTGTGCTCTTCGTGGTTTTCAAACTCTTCCAAATTCATTATCTCATGCAAGCTGTACCATAGCCCATTCACTCAGGGGTGGGGAACTTTTGGCCCTGGGTCTGGCCCTGCCAAGGCAACCGCAGGCAGAGACTTGAAATTCAATAAATCTAAGAGCTTTTTTTCATAGCTAATTTTTAAGTTGATAATTTGTATGGCCCACGAATGATGTTATAAATGCCCAAGTGGCCCTTGGCAGAAAAAAGGTTCCTCACCTCTGCAAGGGATCAGATTTTGTTGCTACTATTTCACCACTAAAACGGAAAAGTTTGCTCAAGTCCAAATAGCTGGTTGCTGAAGGAGCTGGTGCTCTTTACACTCATTCATTCTGTTTCCAACCATAGTTATATATTTAACATAAGTGTAATTATACATTATAAATATTTTGCATTTTAAAAGTATGATATCTATTTCAAAAAGTGTTATAGTAATGTTACATTACATTTTGAAATGCACACTAAAAACATTAGCCATAAAATGTAAAACTTGAATCATAAACCTTGAAATCTGAGAGAAGTTGCATTACAAACTTGAGAACAACTTCACCAGCATCAATGACTGAGGTCTGTACTGCAAATGGCCTGAAGCGCGTGGCTCACCGGTACTGAGGTGGCCCCCAGCCGAAGGGTATTGTGGGCAGTTTTACCACCCAGACAGAATAACCGGGCACTCATGCATTTGCTTTTAAAACATTATTGTGCATTTAAAATGTGTTTTATAGTATATTATATGCTGTGTTTCAAACCTGAAAAATATGATCCCTACCCTTAAGCAGTGGAGGAGACAAAGCGCACACAGAAGCTATCACTGTAATACCACGTGTTACTTGTCGTGTCGGAGGACTTGCAGAGAGAGGTTCCTCACCGAGGCCCTGGAGCTCAGGCAGGCCGCAGAGCAGGCGGCCGGGCGGGAAGGGTGAGCAGCGGTTACCCGGTAACAGCGGGCAGGCGTTCGACGGAGCGGTGGGAACACCACTCAAGCTCTGCGCCCGCTCTGCAAACGTCCTGCTTCCTGGACAGATGCCCGATTCGGGCCCTTCAGAGCGACTTAATCTGGAGCTCCGTTCCCGAACCGTTGCTTCTCCTCTGTTCAGACATTACTCAGACTTGAACCATTTAAAAACTACCCCATCCTCTGGTGGCAACCTTTGGTAAAGGGGTTACCAAATGAATTCCAGCTAAAACAAGGCACTGCCATTGAAACAAAATGCTAGAGCTGGAAGGAATGGAATCCAACCCTTTACACATACATATAAATATGGAACCTGGGAATGTATAGGGTGCTTATAAATAAGGTACAGAGCACAGCATCTGGGGTTAAGGTAGACACAACCCTCCCTGATGATGTGTTAAAAGTAATATTTGTCACACATGCAAATTTAGACATAAAGTTACCCCGCCCCCACCCGACACCCCCCCTCTTTTCTCAAGTCACCTGCAAAGAAGGTTGGGTAGGTGTCCATATTCCATATTCACCAAGTTTAATTTCTAGGTATGTAGTTAGCAGTTTTATCTGCCTCTAGTATTCCTAACAGTGACTGCTTTTTAAAACTACTGATTGCGATTCTAAAGTAAAGCCCCAATTAGCTCTTGAAGGATCCTCATAGAGGAGTTCTGCATAAATATATTGACATAATGGAGAAAGACAGATAGGAAAGGAGTGGGGAGGAGGGAAAGAAAGAGGCAGGGACCCAGCTCAAACACAATTTATTAACCATAAGTGATATCCGTAACTAAAGAAAAAAGTAATGGAAAGATATTTAATAGGGTAAGAGAGGGTTAATTAAAAAGCTTTAAGGAGCCCTGGCCGGGTAGTTCAGCTTGTTGGAGCATCTTCCCCGTACACCAAGGTTGCTGGTTCAATCTCTGATGAAGGCACATACAAAAATCAACCAATGAATGCATCAGTAAGTGGAACAAGTTTATGTCTCTCTCTCTCCTTTACAATCTCTCTCAAAAATAAACAATAAAATAGAAAATCAATAAATTGAAAAAATAAAAGAAAGAAAACACAGAGAGAGAAAAATGGAAATGAGAAGAGTGTTAATGCCAAAACCATGATTGGGACACCAAATCTCAAGAGCAATGAAGTTTTGCCATGTGAGAGAAAATTATTTAATGTGGAATCGCCGACATTATGTAAATGGGACTTAAAGGTAACTTGATAACTCTGTAAATGGAGATATGAGAAAATGATATCCTGTAACTGTAAAATGAATAGCCTCAATTTAAGCCCAATAACTTATTCTTACTGCTGCTGTTACAACCAGCCACCTTTGGTTCCCACCATCAACCGCCAACAAAACACAGTTGGCAGCGCTGGTTACTGCGGTAACAGGCTATGCCCAACATACCTGATCCAAATTTAAAAGGAGCCTGCTGTCTCTGTCACGGGAGTAAGAAAGATAAATTGATCAAAACTGTAGCTAAATAAACCATAACATGAGATGGTCGTTGCCAATTTTGCAGCCTCAATACCACATAGACTTTTTATGTGATCCTTAAAACAACAGTCCCTCTCTGGTTAACAGTTTGGTATCACTTGCTCCCCATAGGTTCCTGTTGTAGAATGCCTAATACATCTTCATAAAGTTGACAATGTTAAATCAGATTTTCCTGGTACAAATTCAGCACAGTTTATGGAAGCTTCCCTCAAACCTAGAATCAGAAGTATAATACATCATGTAAATATCATTTAGAGCACTGATTCTCAACTCTGACAGCACATTACAATCCCAAGAAGCTTTCAAACAATACTGCTGAGAACCCTCAACACAATTACTGTGGTCAGGGATGGAGGCTGAGCATTGGTGTTTTTAAAGTGATTTCAATGTGCAGCCAATATTGAAAATCATTGGTTTAGATATTTCTGATAAATCAGAGTACAATTTAGAAAAAATTGCATTAAAACAAAAGCATTTACAAGTCAACACCTGAATGCTAATTTTACCATCATTTTACTTCCTCAAATCATGACGATATTACGCACCTTCTTTTATGAAGTAACTATTCAAGTCTTTTGCTTTTTGTCACTGTTTTTCTCAGTGATTTATAGTTTATTTATTTATTTTTAATATATCTTTTATTGATTTCAGAGAGAGCAAGGGAGAGGGAGAGAGAGAGAGAGAGAGAGAAACATCAATGATGAGAGTCACTGATCGGCTGCCTCCTGCACGCCCCCTGCTGGGCACCAAGCCCAAAACCTGGGCATGCGGCCTGACCGGGAATCGAACCTCAATCTCCTGGATCCTAGGCTGATGCTCAACTGCTGAGCCACACTGGCCGGGCTAGAAATTATTTATACAGTCTGGATACCAGTACTTTCTCTGATGTATATATTGACTTATTTGATATATGCACTGAGAACATTTTCTCCCAGCCTTTTTGTCTCTTTTTCTCTCAAAGAGCAGATGTTTTAAATTTAGATGATGATTCCAAGTATGGTTTGTGCTTTGTGCACTGTCGATCTCAAAGTTTTAAAGCCATTGTTATATATTTCGTTCTAGAAGCTTCAAATTAATCAGCTTTTAAATTTAGGTTTATAATCCATTTTGAATTAGTTTTTGCATTGTGATGTGTAGAAAAGTTGGGGCTCACTTTTTTCCCCATAAGCTTATCCAAATGTTTCAAAATTATTTCTTGAACAGACGTTCTTTCACAATGGAATTACCTTAGGACATTATTCAACTGTCAATTGGCCGTAACGTGCAAGCCTATTTCTGCGTTCTATATGGTATCCCGTTGAAGTTCTTGTTTATCTTTACGCTAATGCCACCCTGTCTTTACTATTCTGCCTTTCAGCGTATCTTGAAATCAGGTAGTAAGAGTCCTATAACTTTCTTCTTTTGTAAAATTGTTTTGGCTATTCTAGGTCAGATTATTTGTACTTCCACATAAATTTTAGTCTCAAATTTCTACAAACAAGTCTGCTGTGAGTTTGTGATTGGGATTGTGTAGAATCTGTAAATCAGTTTGAGGAGAATTGACATCTTAACAATACTGAGTCATTTAATCCATGGACATGATCTATTTCTCCATTTGCTTAGGTCTTTTTTAAAACCTTGCCCGGCCGGGTGTGGCTCAGCGGTTGAGCGTCGACCTAGGATCCAGGCGATCGGGGTTCAATTCCCGGTCAGGGCACATGCCTGGGTTGTGGGTTCGATCAATGACTCTCTCATCATTGATGTTTCTATCTCTTTCCCTCTCCTTTCCTCTCTCTGAAATCAATAAAGATATACTAAAAATTAAATAAATAAATAAATAAAACCTTTCAGCAACGTTTTATAGTTTTCAGTTTATGGCCCTTTCATATCTTTTGTTAAATTTTTTCTAAGTATTTTTTGCTTTCATATTAATTTAAATGACTTTTTAAAATTTCATTTTCTAATTGGCTGGGTTTTGTATACAGAATTATAATTGAGTTTAGTATATTTACTTGTTAAACTGTGATCTTGCTAAATTTATTTATTAATTTTATAAGCTATTTTTTAGACTCTGTAGGATTTTCTAAGCAAAGAATCATGTTTTCATTATTTCTTCATTTCCAATCTGTAGGCTTTTTATTACTATTCCTCCCCTTATCTTACTGACTTGAGCCTCCATAAAAGGTAGAGTAGAAGTGGTAAGAGTGAGCTTCTTTGTTTTATCCCCAATCCTACGAAAAGCATCTAATATTTCACTACTCTGATGTCGGTTACAGGTTTTTCACAGATGCCCTCTATAGTACCCTCTACAGGATTGAGGATACTTCCATCTAGTTTCAGTTTCCTGACAGTTTTTTTAAAAAACCATAAATGGATGTTTAATTTGGTCAAATGCTTTTTCTGCATTTATTGATCGTATTTTTCTCCTTTATTCTATGAAAAGAGTAAACAGTAGGAAATGTTTTTTGAATGTTAAATTAGCTTGGTCATCATGTTTTACCTTTTTATGCGCTGCTGGATTCAATTTACTAACACTTTGTTAAGAGATTTTGCATCAGTGTTTATGAGAAAGGTTAGTTTATAACTTTCCTTTCTTTTAAAGGCTTGGTCATGGTTTGTTACGAAACTTATGCTGACTCTATAGAAAAGTGAAAGTGTAAAATTGGTATTATTTACTTTTTAAATGCACAAAATAATTAACCAATGAAACTATCCAGACTTTGTGGAAATATTTTTATTAACAAATTAATTTCTTTAATAGATATAGTTCTATTAAAATTTTTCATTGCAATTTATCATTTCAGTTATGGTTTTTGTTTTTCTTTTAAATCTTCACCCGAGGATATGGTTAGAGAAAGGAATGGGGGGGGGGGGGGAGAGAGAGAGAGACATTGATGTGAGAGAGAAACATTGATCAGCTGCCTCCTGTACGTGCTCTGACTGGGAATCAAGCCCACAACCTGGGTATGTGCCCTGGCCGGGAACTGAAACAGTGACCTTCCAGTGAATGGGGCGACACTCCAACCAACCGAGCCACACTGACCAGGGTCAATAATGTTTTAACCACATTTTTAGAGGTTACACATTTTGAAAAAGATATTGCAAGTACATTTATATCTTAAAGTTAGAAAATCAAACGCACTTTACTTTATGTTAGCAAATGTTTTAAAATCTCTAGTTTTCTAAAAATTTCACCTCATTAGAAATTTTTGAATTATTCAAGAAATACTGTCTAAATATTTCTTCTTTTATTAGATTCAGAATTAAGCCATTAAAACTTATCAAAAGCAATTATTTCATTTCCCCTCTTAAGAACATATGTAATTTTTTTCTGTTCATCTTTTTTAAATTTTTTCATCACCATTTATCCCTTCTATACCCTTTCTACCTCCACCTACTCCCCCCAGAAATCACCACACTGTTCTCTCTTTTTCTTCAATCCCTCCACTACCCCCTTCCCCCGATCAGAGCTGTCTGCCTGCTCTCTATTAGTCTGTCTCTATTTTGCTTGATAAGGAACATATATAATTTGGCAATTCGTAATTTTGAGCCTCTTTTTCAGTTTTCTAATTTGAGAAATAAAGAGATTGGATTAGATAATCTCTAAGAATTCACGCAGCTACAATAGCCTATTAATTCAAAGTTATATTATTACCTTCTTCAGATAAGGTATTAAATGTTTTACCTAAAGTTTGAATATGTTTAGCCTGACAATAATCTTAATTAAATCTATCTTGGGGAATTTCTAAAGTACCTCACAAGAACATCTTCGGCAATTTTGGACTTTCTTATTATATGTGGAGATTCAGTATTATCTATTTAGTCACATTGCTATTAGTAGCCAAACAAGATCTTTAAGAACAAAATGTTGCCCTTTTAGTAATATATACTCTTTAGTACAGTAACACAGTTACTAAATTTTTAAGGAAACTAAAGGTGTGTGACTTACAAAGACTACAGTTTTATGGCATACCATGTCAAAATTAAGAAATGTTTTTGAGCACATACTATGTACACGGCACCAAAGATAACAGCAATGAACAGTAATAAATAGGCAAAAACACCCTGTCCTCAAAGAGCAAATATTCTTGAGAATGTAAATGAGAAGAATGAGACCAGTGAATTAGCTCGGACTTTCTTGACTCACAGTAGAAATTCTGCAACAGTTCTCCCCATTGATTGCTATGCCTTCTTCTTTCTTCTATCTCTACTACATCACTGCTGCCACACTCCCTGATGAGGATATTAAATGCACAAAATTGAATTTTTGCAATTCAAAGTTGATGATAAAATTTCATTATTTTTTCACAAAATTGATGAGTAAGGTATTTTCTTTTACTTTAAAAATAACACCATGGAGATAGAGCCCAACCAAATAATTAGAATCTTACCAATTCATTATATCTACCTATGTTTTTTATTACCTTGCCCTGCACCTCAATGCCCCTCCATCAGAAATTGCCATCCTTTAATTCTCTAATTCCAACAAGAGACTAATTTTCCCATTTTGGAGTCATAAAATGTAGCCTGAATGTGGTGCGCTCTACTGGAGGCTACGCTGTATCGTCTTCATTGTCTTCCCACAGGGCCTCACACAGGGCTGTACCGAGTGTGTTTAGTTACTGTTTGCTGAATGAAAGTGTTACAGAACTCTTGGTTCTGCCATTCAGTCCCTGCAGACACTGCCCTTAGGTATAATACATGCCTCTGCCATGTGACAAAATGAACCATCATGAGCACATGCTCAGCAGTTAAATGGATACAATCTTGGCCTTTTAAGAGATTGGAATCTAAACTAAACTCCTTTGTATATATGGTAATGAGGTATTTGCGTAATCATTGTAAAGTATATTAAAATCTCATAATACAAGCAATAGGAATGCACTAACATTTGTATAGCAATAGAAACTTTGGCTTAAAAAAAACTGACACTAACTTGCTTTTCATTTAATTACAGTTAATTTCAACCATCATTGCTTCCATTATTAAAAAAAAAAAACACTTAACAAAGAAAATAGAAACATAGAGGATTACAAAGTCTCAGTAATGATAGGAGTCCTTTGGTTTATTTTGTTAATTAAACTGGAACAATAAAAAAAAATCTTCAGCACCTTCCAAAAATAAATAAATAAAAAGAACGGTCATAAAAAATAATATTTTTTTATCTGCATTATATTGAATTCACTTTGCTCATTAGCCCCACGTGATCCTGCTAAGACACCCTCTAAAGCTTGGTTCTTATTTAATCATAACTACTATTATACTTAATATCACATATTCCTTTCCTTGTTGGCTGCTAAACATGCTGTATTGGAGCTAAAAGCCATCGTTCCAGACCTATCAAATCACCCTAGCCTCATTTCCTCCACTTAATGTACTCCAATCTATGCTTGGATGGTTTAAATAAAATTGAGTATTACTACCACTACCTTCATAAGGTACATATTTTTATTCAACTCTTTCACAGCTCAGTTGTTTTGGTAGTGAGTTGATGTCAAATATCTTGCAATCCCTAGTTTACTCAATGCAATACTTTAAACTTCAATCATGCCTGCTGTTATTCAAAATAAAACCTCCACACTACAACCATTCCCTGAAAGCCTCTCCCATCTTTCACAAAACCAGTAAATACAAAATACTGCAACCACTATCATTCTTAGCAACTTTTGATGTGATTTCCCCAAACTATGATTCAGAGGCATAATATTACACCCCTCACTCTTTCCCACTATTCTGAATACAGAAATAGTAGAAAGGCAAGGCCTCCACCCAACATTCACCACACTCTGTCACGCCCATGCCAGCACAGAGGCTGCACTGTGCAGAGCTAGGCATGTGCAAAACAGACTAATCTCTGTCCTATTCAGAGATACTGAGTTACACACACGCACACACACACACACACACACACACACACACACACACACACACACACACACACACACACACACACCCCAAGGGTGGTATCTATCCTACACAAAAAGGTCACATTACTTTGGGTTGAAAAAGTAAATTTTGTGATAAATAGTCAAGCTAATACCTTGTAAATAACTGATTTACTGATTAAATTCCTCATTTTAAACTGCCTGTTTTCATCCCATCTACTCTCTTACTACTGATGGGGTGGGGGGAAGCAGCAGTAACCAGTGGGCAGGCTAAAATACTAAAGCAGTTTGCACTGGGGCTGCAGAGAGGCAGGTATCCATCCTAAGGTTCAGGAGAGCATGGACTCCTAGAAGACATGTCAATAGCAAGGAAGACAGAAAGGGTAACATTTATTTGTACAGACACAGGTTTAAATTTAGAGACTTAATTGTGGATCATATAAAGTCTTAATTAACACTTCCTAATCAGATGTTGTAGGTGAGCGTGATTCCTCTCTGCCAATTGCTTAAATAAGAGCAACAGAAGTGTCAGACTTTTGCAAAAGCAAGAAGCAAGGGTTGTATGAATTATGAGCGGCAAATGCTGGCTGAGAATTTTATTTAATTTACGTAATTTCTGTATAACCATGAAGTGACCACAGCAGTCTTAGTTACTCCTGCCATCTAGGGAATCAGGTAAAGGCCACAGGGACAAGGCACATGGAAATCTTGGGGTGGTGACAGTGCAATTGAAGGCTTCTGACATTTAAATACAATCCCCAGGACCTATGTTTCAGTGCAAATAACAACCCAAAAGGATATCATTTTTCTTAATAGTTTCTGGACTTAAACTACACATCTCATATTCTTTTTTAAAAATATGTTTTTATTGATTTTTAGAGAGAGAGGAAAGGAGAGGGAGAAACACAGATCAGTTGCCTCCTGCATGCCCCCTACTGGGGATGGAGGCCACAACCAGGGCATGTGCCCTGACCAGGAGTCAAACCTGCGACCTCTCCCTCGCAGGGCATGGGACAAAGCTCATCCAACTGAGCCACACCAGCCAGGGCCACATCTCTTATATTCTTAAGTAAACTAATAAAGAAAACAAACGGAACAAACTTCAAGGCACCTATCAATGAAACTCGTGTGAACTTGAGCACTCTGGTCACATACTCCAGAAGACAATTTCCCCCTCAAATTAGTTTTTTCTTGGCTCCCATTTAACTGCTTCCAGAATCTTCACATTTTCTGGTGTATCGATTACTTGAAATAAAAGGGTCATACATTTCCCCATTCTTAGAAAAAAGTGGCCCTGAGAGCTCTTTGGTCTTGTTGCTTTTTAGCCTGGCTGCTAAACGAAGGAGTCTTCCTTGCAGAGCCACAGTTTAGTGTTCCCAGACAGAATGTTCCTTTCTGTGCTCATGAGATTGGCAGAAGAATAAATGGGAAAATTCTTGCTTTCGAAGTCCTGTTATATTTGATTTACTCTCCCTTGAAACACTCCAGAGATTCTTATTTATGATTTAAAGAATGACTTGACTAGTGTCAGGGGATGTTACCAAGGGAGACACAGTATTTGATAAACATCCCATGAAAGAGACTAGTCTCACTCAGGGGAGAGCTGGGTGGTCTGTAATTTAGCTGGCAAATAAATGTGAGCATTCTTGATGAAACTCCTTCGGGGCCAGCCTATAGGTTTAACTGGAAACTACTTCATTGCCTTTCCCAACTGTAAAGTTGGTGACGATAGTTGATTTTTCAATTCTTAATAGAACTGTAGGTTCCTCTTGCTGAAGAAAACTGAACACATTAACCCACAAACCTACCTCCCACCTCTAAGATACCTTATTAGCTTATTCTTCAAATATGCGTCCTCTGTGCAATATAAGTGATTTCTCAAAGGTAACGAACGCAGGTATATGAATGAGAGGCTATTCTCTCGCTCTGTACTCAGCAGGGAATTCTGGAAAATATTAAACACTTTCCGAAAGAAGATCCAAAAACTAACCAATCTTAACTGAAAGATCTAACTGAAGTCAGATTATCAAACTGCTAAAAGGTAAAGAAAATTAGTTAAGATATTTCAGAATCCTTTTCAAATTATAGGGGACTCTTTAACTGGGCTCACTGGAAGGCGTAAAGCATTATTTCCTATTAACTAAAATTTCTTTTTGTAAATACCTGACTTGTTGGAAATCTTTAAAAAATGTATACTATGTCTCTGCCCTTTTTAATTAGAATATTCTAAACTCTATGTCATGTAGTTGTCCGTTACATTAGTGGCCCCACCATGGACCACACCTCCCATAATTTATGCAATGGGTACTCTCTTCCCCTTGACTCTGGACTAACCCTGTGACTAGTTTTACACAACAGAATGTGGTGAGCATGATTATGTGCCGGTTCTGGCCCAAGGACCTAAGAAAGCCTCATAGCTCCTGGTTTTTGTCCTCAATAAGAAGTCCAATTACCCTGAGCCTCATGGAGAGTCCACAACGAGGTCTGATGTCTTTGGCTGACAGCCCCAGGTGAACTCCAGCCAGCAACCAAAACTGACTTGGAAGTCATATGAGTGAAGGACCTTCTGAGTGGATCTTCCAGCCCCAGTTGAATGGAGCCAGCTGACATCTCATGGAGCAGAGATGAGCTACCCCCCAGAGTCACGCCCAAATTGCAGACATATGAACAAATAAATGATTGTTGTTCTAAGCCACTCTGCTTTAGGGTAACAGTCAGCTGAAATACTGTTCTTGATCTTTTCTGAATGAATCATGAATTCATTCAGAAAAGATCAAATCTAGATAAAATGAATCTTGATTCATTTTAAAGAAGCAATTACAAACTACTTTGAAATTATTATCTTTTAAATTTTTTCCTCAAACTTTACAAGTGTGTTTGATAATGCATTTCCCAATATTGTTCTCTGCAAGCAATTTTTTTTTTTTTTTAATATATCTTTATTGATTTCAGAGAGAGGAAGGGAGAGGGAGAGAGAGAGATGGAAACATCTATGATGAGAGAGTCATTGGTAGGCTGCCTCATGCAGGCCCCTACTGGGGATTGAGCCCACAACCCAGTCATGTGCCCTGACCGGGAATCGAACCACGACCTCCAGGATCATAGGTCGACACTCAACTGCTGAGCCATGCTGGCCGGGGAATTTTGCTATTCCTTCTGATGTTTTCAAAATTGCCAGGCAAAAGGAACACAGAAATCCTACATATGTGTAGCCTGTGGCCACTCACCTAGTCATTCTGAGATTCAGTTTCATTTCCATAAATTAGGGGTAACCATGCCTGCCTTGCTGTTTTGTGTAAGTCCTCACTGTTAGAGGCATGACAAAGCCATTCAGTGCACGGCAGTCGACAGGCACTGTCACCATTTATGACCCTGATTTCTTTTGTGGGCCATAGCAGTCAGTATGCCTTAACGTTTATGGTTTAGAGATTTTAGGGCAGTCTGCTTTTTTATAATCCCACTCAGAAGAAATAATATGGAAAAAAAAATCCAAGAGATTCAAAAATAGCAAAAACAAGCCAGATTACTTTTCCCCCTGAGATCTGGCAAAAGGCACTCTATATATGTGTGTATCTGTTTATCTCACATTACGAATATGAGCTCCCAAAGGAAAGAGAGTTGATCTTATATCTTCTGTTCAGCATCTTGTAAACTAGGGGTGATTAAAGAAAACATCATGATGGCAGCAACAGCAAAGCAACAACAAGAACAGATACGGAAGAGCCAGTACCTCTCCTCCCTTCACAGTGGAATAAACTCTTCACATTTTGGTGAGAATAACTGACACACAACCTCAAGTGTCATGCCTGGTTTTTGAGTCCAGGTTTCCAGGCGCCTTACGAAATGCTCGAGCTGAAAGGGCAGGGAGAACACGGCTCTTTCCCATCTCTTCCCACTCCGACTGCTGTTAGACTTCTGTTCCTGATCCGTGAGGGAGGTGAGCGAAGATGCTAAATGCAAGTCTATAGCTCTAACTCCTGAGCCCCGACTCATTCTCCGAAGCCCCAGAAACTACCATTATCAAGAAATTCCAGAACTGTTTTGGAGTCCGTACGGAGCTAAAACAAAAAGGTCAGACAGAGTGTAATAATACCCATCAGAAAAGCGAATCCCTATAGCTCACATTTTGCTGTTGTTGTTGGTACATTTCAGACATTTAAAGTCCAAGGGAGATTTTCCACCTCCTACTGAGGCATTCTTAAGAACTAATGTAAAGCCATCTAGATTGATCATCAAAATAATACCCGATGCTCCCAGAAATAACAGTGGGTTTCAGGAGAATATCCCGCATATTTTGGTTCCACCTAGTCTAGGCATGCACATGGACTGCAACCGAAAAGGGCAAAGTAAGTAAAGTGAAGAGATGCGCTCGTATCACCACTTCTGATAGATACGAAGCACGACAGGCGTCCAAGTGTACGCGCGTGAAAAAAAGAACAGCGAGCTCCGAGTGGGCCGCAGCCCAGTGCACCTCGGCATCACCCCGCCACCCTGGGCAAGGCGTGCGGAGCGGCAGGGGTGCCAGGGGCAGAGCTGGGCAGGTTTCTTTCAGTCTGCAGAGCAGGCACAATGACAAATCCACTCCACCCCTTTATTCCTTCTTTCAGCAAAGCTCTTTTTAAGACCTTCTCATACGGGGCGGGGCAAAAGTGGGTTGACAGTTGTTCATATGGAAAATGCTGCAATAATTAATAAATAACAGCGATACAAGAGTAAACTCGGCGTCCCGGGCACCTTCTTTGGCTCCACCCCGTATGGACCAGGTACTAGGAGGCCGGGAGGCAGAGACAGTGATCTTGCCATTAAAACATAATGACAATTAGAGTCAAGTGAAAGACAACTTGGAAACAGTAAGCGCACAGGCCACAGAGGGTGGGAGGAAACAGAATGTAGAGGACGGGGGAGGAAAATGTACTTTAATTTGGTCCCACAAACGTTTACTAAGTTCCTTTTTGTGAGCCAGGTGCTGGGCGTATAAAACAAATATGACCCACGCAAGAGGCAGCCGCTCCTTGCGAAACAACAGAAAAGGGAGCAGGGGTGCCCCCAACTTTACAGAGGCTTCAGGTTTTAACAGAAGGAGCCCGGGGCCTGAGGAGCGAGAAGGGGAGGGGACCGAGGCCCTGAGAAGTCACATCACCGATGGCGTCTATTTCTGTGAGTCTCCTGACAGGAGAGAGCACCAGACAGCGCTTAGGGGAAGAAAGGAAACGAGGCGAGGGTGGAGGTGTGACGAGTAAGGCCGGGGGCGACGCTGACAGCACACGGACAGGTTTCGGGGACAGCACTGCCCTTCTCCCGGGCAGGCCCGCGCCTCAGGCAGCCTCCTCGGCGCCTACACGCTTACAACTCTGCGGACGGGACGCATTTTTCTCAGCGCGTTGGCGGCGTCACTGAAAAGAGAGTAAAAAGGAGAAGTGGAAGAAAGAAAAAAAATTACAGTTAAAATGTGCTAACGAGCGCCCTGGCTGGCTTTGTTCAGGGGCTAGAGCGTCGGCCCGGACTGAGGGGCCCGGGGTCCGACTCCGGCCAAGGGCAGCACCTCGGCTGCAGGCTCCGGCCGGGCCACGCGGGAGGCAACCGCCCGAGGCGTCTCTCTCCTGGATGTTTCTCTCTCTCTCCCTCCCACTGTCTCTGAAAAGCAACGGAAAAATGCCCTCAGGCGGGGATTTAAAAAAAAAAAAGTGCTCACAAGGGTGAGATCCAGACAGTGAATCCCCAACAAGAAGGGGCACAGGAGAGGCCCGGGGAGGCGAGGGAAGAACGGCCGGAGCGAGCGAGCCTGCAGAAACGGAGCGGCCCGCGAACAAGCAACTGAGACAAGTCAAGACCGATAAACTCCAGGTCTGGGGGGGTGCTCGCTTTAAAACAGAAACGGTGGGAAAACGGGAGACGAGGAACGTGGGAAATGGAGGGAAAATGACAGGCGACATCCGAGAGTAACACGAAGCCAGTGCGCACAGGAGGCAGGGAAAGGGGAGCGGGGAAAATGAAGGCGAACAGAAGGGGGACGCAGACCGGCGCCGGGCACCCGTCGCGCTCCCCTCATCTTGGGTGTCGCCGCACCTTTGTCGGTCACGCGACGCCCACGGATGCTTTAAAGTCAAAAGTGGAATAGTTTATTTACTGCAAATTAAGGAAGATTTACTGATAAATTTACATACTTATCTGTGAAAGGAAGGTTTACAATGAATCCCATAGCTTAGACTGTGGAACGTGTGTTTATTTTGTTTGTTTTTTAATCTTTTCTACATTAGCAGGTAATTTTCTTAGAATCTGAAACTCTGATTTGGGAAAAGAAAGTTTTAGAATAAAAAACAAAGGAGGGAGAAAAACAAGGAGCCAGGAATAAGGGTTGATTGGTGCTGGTTGTCAGCATGTCGACAAGAAGGAAACAGATGAACAGTCACCGAGAAAGCAAAGCAGCGAGACGCTCTGACCCAGGCTGGGCAGGGAGGCTTTTTTCTTTCGAGCTGTCCTTTTGGATTTCTGTTCATGGATCACAATCTGCTGTGTTTAGAAGCACAGCAATTGCAGGTACCCTGACCAACACCTGACTTCAGTCTCTGTCCCATGTGCCTCTTTGGTTTCCACACCACCCTGCATTGTCAGCTTTTGCTGGATCCCTTGATTTTTTTCCTTAATGAAACATTTTCTCTGTATCATTTAAGAAAGATGATTCATAGAGAATATTCTTGCTTTCTTGTGGCCCAACTGGTCATACACTCCCCATCATAAGGGGCATCTCTATTTATGCCCATCAGTGGTTCTTAAACTAATATGCACCAGGAACGCTAGGCCTCGCCTGCAGTTTCGGATTCAGCAGGTCGGAGGTGAGGCCCTGGAATGTGCAGGTCTAAGAAGTTCCAAGGTGATGAAGATGTTGCTTGTTGGTGACACCCTGGGAACCACCGATGTAATTCCTACTAAATAGGTCTTCTCAAAAGACTTAGTCCTTTATCTACAATAACAGCCAATGAACTTAAGGTCCCATGATAAGCAATGGTGTTCTTTGCTCAAGTCATCAAGAACGCTTATAGTACTCCTCACCACTATTAATAGCAAGTTGCTTACTATATATACCTATTTGTCTCACAAATTATAATAGTTGCTAACCAACAAACTCTGCATATCAAAATATGTAAAAAAAAATAAAAATCAACGTTTTACATTTCACAATACCTTTCTCATTTCCAGTTGATTTTGGCTTAGATAAAAGAAAAACTTTTGTAAATTAAATATGAGTCACTGTCTGGATATTTTAACTCTTATCTGTTTCTATTATCTATAATTATAAGAAAAGTAGATACACATGGAGGAGACAGAAAAGTCTGAGTGCTTCTTTGTGGTAGTGCTTGGTTACTGTATCTTAATTCATTTGAAAATGTAAGGCTCTATTTTTTTCTTAATAAAATGTTAACACTAACACTAGTTATATTTTCCAGTGGTGGTAAAGCCTGTTTTTTGTGTGTTTTTTTTAAACCACTGAAATTAGGAGAATGTTGTGTGTGTGGGTTTGTTTGTTTTTGTTGTTGTGGGGTTTTTTGGGGGTTAACAAGGCAAATGTTGCAGTAGAAAAAGATGAAGGACAAACATGTATAAACCAATAAATGTATTTCTTAGGATTTAGCCAAACTCTTTTGGAAGTGTGTGTGAATGGTATTCCTGAATGGGTAAAAGGAAAAGTGCTAAGTGTTCAAAGTTAAATCTTTCCTGTTGTTAGCTACCGGAGACACTGTTGGTACCCAACAGCCTAGCTGACCTCTCTAGTCAGTACTGTGTTGTCCTCAAAATGTGGCCTGTGGATCTTCTGTGTCAGGATCACCCAGGACGTACGTAGACAATGAGTGTGTGGAAGGTATACTATGTCAGAAATGAACACTTTTAAACTGTCTCTGAAAGTGTGCAGCCAAATTTTCAGAATCACTTCCGCTGTGGGTAATGGCAGAGGAGACTGACTGTATAGCAGAGAGAAAACAGTATGAACGTTGCATTTTGCATTTGGGGGGGTGTTAAATACTAATCCAACAGGTTGCCTTCACGTATTCTACAATGTATCATGTAGACCCAGCCTGCAATTGAAGATGACACTAACAGTAGTAACAACAGAACTTCTGAGCTACTTTAATTTATAAGAATGATATTTTTAATAGGTCTTTCTATGTAAAGTATGAATTAAAATTATATGATTGTTGCTAAAACAATTCTTTATTACCTTGCATAGTTAATAAGAGTTGTAGTGTCTAGTTTAGTAGAAATTAACAACCATATAGGTAAAATTTATTAAAATCCTGTCACAAAGTAGTGTATGGTGTCACATAATAGTGCGATCCAGATATCACATCGAAATAAGGGATTGTTAATGTATAATTTAATGAGTATAAAGTTTGACAATTTCAAACTGAGCCTTTCATTAAATAGTCAAGTTAAATACTCACCAACATGTTCTACAAAATTGGATAGGTTTTCTTAGCTTTATTGGTAATTTAAAAACTGGGATTAACAAAACACCGTTACTTATACCGTCCCCAACAAAAACAAACAAAATCCACCAGGTGGAATGTGCCTGAAGTTTTGCTATTATGCCAGCTTACTATGCGCATGTGTCTCTAAGGAATAGCCCATATAGTGCTGTTCATGTAAGTCATCCAGAACCCTGTACTGTTTTTGCTCCTCCCATATAGCTCTCTCTCTAGGACTCTGGTTTATGGACTTTCCTTGGTTCCTCTGCTTTGATCTTGGCTATTTTTAAGGTAACTGGCTCAGACTCCATTTCTAATCATCTTAGCTCCACTTCCGAGCATTTACCCAAGAGATCAGCATCTCTACGGGTTTTTGCCCCCGCCCTTGCCAAAAAAGAAGTTGATAGCAATTGTGATAGCAAATAAGTAAAGTAGGCTTTTTAAAAACAGGCTTCTACATTTTAAATACTGTTGAAAATACCCAAATTTTGAAGATATAACCAAAACAAACCAATCCAAATTCACTTGCTCACGCATTCAAAATGCACTTAGTTTGATATCCCAGGATTTCTGCAAATGTTAAAAAATGAATCTTGGATTCAAATTAGTTAATAGTTTTACCTATCATTTATATTGCAGTTTAAAAAGATGAATGCTCAGTATTTTTATTGAAAAGCTATGAACTGTATACAAACAGATATAAAGAAATGTTGAAATAGGTTCCATGAGGAAAATGTATGGCTTTGATTTTCTGAAAAGCGACTTCGATAAATTAAAGTGCTCAATATTGTACCCGCCGGGTGTCAGGAATGAAGAGTGAACCTGCCAGCAGAAATGTTTTCAATTTCTTAAGCACCACCCTGGTCTCTGGCAGAATTGATTGGCTTTTTGACACAAAGTTGTAGTGGCAGAGATTTTAGAAAGGAGAAGAAAATTCCTCTCTAACAAACTACTGGAGGGACAAACTGTATCCAAATGTAACTCAACACAGCAAATGTTCTACTTTAGAGTGAAGCAAAGATAAATAGCAGTATGACTGTACCTTGGCAATTAATAACAACAACAACATTGAAGTGAATTTCCAAAAGAAAAAAATGTTTTGGTTAATTAAGTATCTGGCTTTCATTTTTAATGACAAAATTTTCTCCTCTACTTGAAACACAAATTAATTAAATATTCTGCACCTATTCTACTTAAATTTTTTTTTATTACAAAAGAAATGCAAGTTACTTGAACAGACTTAGGAAATACGAAGAACTGTCAAGGTAAATATTAAGAGACATATTTTACACTTTTTATATAGCTTGTATGCAAAGCAAAGATCTAGAAGCACTAGAAAAGTAATTCAGCACACAGGTATATTCACAGGTATGTGTTTATAGTTATGCATATGTCTATATACACACAGCCTAAACTGGGGAAATTATCTGCAACAGTCGTGTTAACCAAACGGTTAATGGTGTATCTACTTTTCGTTTAGTATTTTTATGGTCTTACATTTAAATTATGAATCCATTTGACAGTTATTATTTGGAAAGTAGAAATGTAACATATGACTATGCACCTTTTATTAAAACCAAACTTTAGCAATTACCGTAGAGCCAAGGTTTAAGTAAATCTGTTAGAAAATTCTGAAATTCTAGAACATAAATAAAATTCGAACCACTAAGTTCTAACTCCAGGACCTAGAACATACTAAGTAAAATTATACTTTTTAGATTACCAAAAATTTTACTTTAGTAAAGGATTCAAAACTAGCTTTCTTTAAATGACTCCCGAGAGTACGTAGTATTTGCCTATCCAATGCTATCCATTTGAAGTGTTGTAAACACAGATATTTAAAATTAGAATGACAGAAGCACGGGATGTAATTTACTACAATTGTATTAATACATTTATGTCTATTATGAAAAATCTTACACCTCACGCTACAATTTTAAGACAAGGATACTTTAAAAAAATCAAATACATCATTCTAGCGTACATGCTCATTGACCTTCCATTCTCCAAATTTTGGCCAAGGATATATGTGTGTTTTGAGGGTCTGTT
This sequence comes from Miniopterus natalensis, assembly GCF_054644295.1. Classification (NCBI taxonomy): domain Eukaryota; kingdom Metazoa; phylum Chordata; class Mammalia; order Chiroptera; family Miniopteridae; genus Miniopterus; species Miniopterus natalensis. The sequence goes on from NC_142088.1 coordinate 44,426,717, forward strand.
TCATTTTCATTACTTGGTGTAGTCAGTATAAAAGCAAAGTAACAACAGGTACTGAGATGCGCGCACAATACAGTGTGTCCGCTTCAGACACTACAGGTCACCATGTGTTACACATGAACTATCGGCCTTACCACCACCCCGAGGCAATGCCTGCAGCGAGCCGAGGACAGGAATCAGGGTAGTGGCTCTGCTGCAGGAGGAGACTTGCCTAATCTTGGGCCTCACACTCCACCAGCTGTGCTTAGGTTCTCATTTTCCTGGGAAAACTTGATGCACTCAGTTGCTCTGAGCCTTACTGCGGCGTCCTGGAAACACTGTCTTGTATGAACCACCCTTAGCACTAGGGTGTGATCTTTTTCTTCCACATTGAAAACGAAAATACCCTCCCCTCCCCTTACCATCTCAACCGCATGTCTCAGTATATTTACCACGAATTAATGTTTTTTTAAGGAAAGGAAAGCTGTGAATACTCATTTTTTACTTTTCATTACATTAAAAATGTCCATCATCCGTATCTTGGATCCAGCACAATTGTTCAAGCTAAATGCACACATTTTAAACTTAGTGGCTGAGAAAAATCATTTGGACCAAAAAACATAATAGATTTTTAAAGAATCATTATAAGGAAAGGTATTCTGTATTTCAGAAACACAAAAGTAAGAACAAAGACTAGTTTTAATATATAGTTTAATAAATATTTTTCATGAAAGATTAATGGTAGAAGACTAGTGACTGAACAGTAAATTTAGGAGCATATATAAAGGCACTACATTTAAATATACATAGCTCAGATTACTTGAAAGCAAAAGACTGATATTTCTAGACAATATTCTGTATTTATTGACCTTGTAAAGTTGTTAAATATAATACCTAGGAATATGTGTGAGTTACTTATCAAATTCAACCTCATGGGATCACTGAGTCCATTCAGCCTTCACTTCCTCACCCATGTAATGCAACTTGAATCAATCAAGTTTCCCCTTTTAGACTGATTCGCAAATTACTTGCAGGGCTCTGAGAATCTTCAAAAGTCCTCGGGATAGTCACTACAGGTTAAACTGGGAATGCATTATCATATGAGACATACGTCAACCAGAGGGGTGGTAAAGAAACTCATACTTAATGAGCACTTATTACATAACAAATTCAGTTACTTTAAAACAAAACATTATTTTATTTAAAGCCTATTATGACTGCAGCTACTGTTGGGCCAGCACTGTCGAACTGAGCAATACTTTCTGGGTGAGATAAGACTTGAGGCTGGCCGAGAAGGAGAGGAAAGAATGAAGAGTTTTAGGAAGGGGAAGAGAAAGCACTATTGAGTGAGCAGAAGCATGGTGAGAGGCTGGACTCCGCACAGCATGATCGAGAGAACCAATGTGCTGGGAATCAATGCCTGGTGTAACGACACGAGGGATAAAGATGGCAAGATGAGTTAGAACTAGGCCGCGCCGGCAGCCAGTAAATGCGGTACAGGCGAAGGGAGACGCTGAAGGGCTGGGAAGGAGGGAGTAACCTGCACGGAAGACCGCGATCGGCGGGGTGCACCGCAGAGCCCTGCGAATGGGCCCCTGGCACCCTGAGTACTAAGTTACAGGCTCTTAGCCTTAGCCAGGGGGAGTAGAAAGCACACAAAATACCTTACAAAGAAAGAAACAACTATACCGGTGGGTGCATCACCATGAGAGGGAAGAAATAAGAAAAGTTGGCAACAACGCGAAGAGGCTTTAGCTATTTTAAAGAAAGGATGGTACTGCCCGGCCGGGCGTGGCTCAGCGGTTGAGCGGCAACCTAGGATCCAGGCGATCGGGGTTCGATTCCCGGTCAGGGCACATGCCCGGCTTGCGGGCTCGATCAATGACTTTCTCATCATTGATGTTTCTGTCTCTCTCTCTCCCTCTCCTTTCCTCTCTCTGAAATCAATAAAGATATATTTAAAAAAAAAAAAAAAAAAAGATGGTACTATGGCTTGATGATAAGTCAGGAAAAGATGTATACAAAACTAAGAGCTATTATACAACTTGGCACCTTGGGCAGGGCTCGTTCTGGAGTGTGCCTGCCAGAGAAAAGAGCTGACACGCAAGGTGGTGGGAGCTTCCTCATGACTTACATCCTGAGGCTGTGCTAACACGGTAGCATCTCTCCGGGACAGGGAAAATATTGGAAACCTATATTGGCATCCACAGTTCACGCTTTTATGAATTGAACTAGCTCTGTAAGACTGCACGGTTATTACTGATGAACCCTATTTATGACTTTATCATTCTTTATTATCACAAGAAATAAAAGGATGCTTGGCAGTCCATCCTTCAAAACTAGAACACTGAATTCTTTCCCCAAACCTCTAGGAGGTACCAGATAAGCAACAAGCACAGCACCTATTAGGCAGGTATTAGATATTCCAACTGATTCAGCCAGGTACAACACAGTGAAAACACAGGGGACTGAAAAATCATGCAATCTCCAAAACTGATGTATTTCAATATCATTTCAGAATTGAATATAGATTTTATACTGTTAATTATTTATCTGATGTACTCGGATTTTGCAATGACACAAGATACAGTAATAAAAAATATTACCCCTCATGATACTCATATTTGCCCGGTTAGTCATTGTTATATATACTGAATGGCTAAGACACACTAAGACCTTAGAAAATATCCCACCTAGCAACATTTGAGCAATGTTTATATAAAAATAGCTGAACACCACAAAACAGCCATTTGTCCACCTGAAATAAAGTGATTACCAGAAAAAAATGCCATTAAGGTTCCACTTTAAACAATATTTGAGACGGCTGTGAAACTAAGTCACAGGACACCGAACTTGCAGAATGGCTTGAATTTTAGTGGACACTACTGAACAAATCGTTGACTCTGCACTTGGAACCCTGGCCAATAATCTTGCACCTAAATACACCACCTCAAGACCTCAAAATCACTAACCCCAAATAAAATCCTAGAAAATCACTGTTTCCTGCTCATCTCATATACCGTTGGTTTTCTTCCCCAATTGAGACAGGAAATAAAGGAGGCAGGTGGAACTACTTTTACCCTATTATCATTTGAGGGAAACTCTAGCCTCTGAATAAAACTCATTTATAATTATGGTTTGATCAAGAATGTTATACCAGTAAAAATTTTACATACTTACAAGACAGAAATACTATCTCTGCCATTTCTGCTTTCTTACCCTCTAGGGAGAGGGCTTCTTTTTGTAATCCCCATTACCAACAATCCCTTAGCACCCAAACCCCACTGGATATACTATTTACAGTATTATGTCTCATTATTAGAACATGTATTATAATTACTGTCATAAGATTCACTCTCTCCGAAAATGGGAGATGTCTGCTCAATAGTCAGTTCTCCTTTTGAGACTTGGATAATCCAAGACTTCCAAACATTCTGTTAGACTCTCTATACCCGGTTACTGAGTGTGACCACTGGTGTTTTTTATTCCATTAGTCCTTCCTCTCCTTGGTACTTCTACATTTCCTGAGCTATCTCACCTACGGCTGATCTACTTAGTTGAACAAACTCTATAGATATGTCTATGCCAAACAGAAACAAACGACTCGCATCTCTCTCTTTTTTTTTTTTTAATATATCTTTATTGACTTCAGAGAGAGGAAAGAAGAGGGAGAGAGAGAGAGAGAAGCATCAATGATGAGAGAGTCACTGATCGGCTGCAGCCCGCAACCCGGGCATGTGCCCTGACCGGGAATCGAACCCTGATCTCCTGGATCCTAGGTCGACGCTCAACCACTGAGGCACGCCCGACTGGGCTCGCATATCTCTTAATAAATTGATAATGTAGAAAAGCAAATAGCAAGGCACTTTTAACAAAATCCAGAGCGTGCCTCCTCATTTCACAGAATTAGTAGATTCTGCCCAGTCCCTTCTAGTCATGGCTATTAATCCATAACCACATCAGCTCATTACCGCGCCAAAGGAACAAATCATATAGAGGGGTGGCTGTGTATGTCTTTGTAGCCATGCTAGCAAACATAGATAACACTTTAAAATAATGGAGGGAGTCATGGAAAGTAAGCGAGAAAGTAAAGTGGATAATTTCATATTCCTCAGTTTCAGATCCCTTGACCTCCGTCTTATTTTCTGGTGTCAGTATGTTGCTCTTATACATGCAAAGTTCAGAAATATAACAATATTCCTGAACCCTAAACAAGTCTTCCGTCTTGACCACTCCTCCACACATACTTGATTTGCCACACCAGGTCTCTTTTCACAAAGCTAAGTCTACTACTTTCTGAGGCAGAACTGCTTTTTATTTCTCACGCCATAAATAGAAATTAATTGCTAAGGCTGATTTTTATTGTTATGAGATATATTTTATTTTTGCTGTAGAAGAAATTGCACAAATAGTATGTTTATCTGCAACAGCATGGAGAAGTTATAACACACGTCCAGTATCGCAATAAAACTTAAAACGATATCGGTTCACTAAGTGGTCAGGCTGTCCACAGGATAGAATAAAACATGAGTATGGCCACGGTTGAAAGGCAGGTAAGTGACACCCAGGGCAGAGACCAGTGCCTGATTCAAGGTGACTGAGAACAGACAACACACATACCAGGCTCAAGTGGTTCAGTGTTAATTTTATAGCAAGAGGAGAGAGAGAGAATACACAAGATCCAGCCCCTTGCATTTGTCAGTCTGCCGTGGCTGGTGGGTCCACTCTGCAGTCAACGTGGGCAGTGCAGCTGCAGGCACCCTGCTTCATGCGGCAAGAGAAGCCCCCTGACCCTTGCCCTGTGAGGTCTGAAATACAGAAGCTGGGGGCATCCCCGAGGGCCACAGAAGCACATCTAGCTAAGCAATTCCAATAAAAGTTTGCATGTGCCAAATACAGAGGGAACACAGATATATGTACTATCAGTGCTCTGACCTCTTTGCTTATAATGCAATTTGTGAGGATGCCAGCTTATTCTTTCCCAAGCACAAGGTTCTTCTTAAGAACAAAGGGGAGGTGTTCAGCTGTGCTTGGACCCTTCTCAATGGTTATAAACAATTTTTTAAAAGACTTCAAACCAGTATTATGATGAATAATAATTATTTTATTTTATAAGCAGTGCAATGATTAAAAGTTCCTTTGCTTGTATAATCACAGTTGATCTCCACAACAACTCCCAGAGTAAGCAGGCCATGTACTATTATCCTTATTTTCAAATGAAGAATAAACTATAATTCAAAGATATTTAGAAATTTGCCAAAAAAAACCCCACAAAACAAAACCACTGTAAATGAGTGGTAGAATTACTTGGCATTATGATTCTGGTCACTTTGGCATGCATTTAAAATCTTTTTCAACTTCCATGTTCTACTTAAGGTTTAAAACACTGGAAATAATAATGCTTTGCTATCCCTGTGAAAATGCTGATTAGTCCTTGTTGATGATTACAAGTATGAAGATACATTTAAAGTTCTTTGCATTGATATCAGACCTTTTATGAAAAACATTTTATAGGTGGAGGTCTATTTTTGTATTTCACTTAATGAATACCTTGATTAGAATTAAGGTTTAATTGTGAATCTCAGTTCTTCAATATTATTATTTTTTAAATATTTTTATTGATTTCAGAGAGAGGAAGGGGGAAGGAGAAAGAGATAGAAACATTAATGATGAGAGAGTCATTGATGGGCTGACTCCTGCACGCCCTCTGCTGGGGATCCAGCCTGAAACCTGGGCCCTGACTGGAATCAAACCACGATCTCCTGGATCATAGGTTGATGCTCAACAACTGAGCTATGCTGGCCGGGCCTTCAATATTATTTATAGAGGAAATGAAAAGAGTTCGTTTTAAAGATAAACTGTTACGCATATGGGTATGGTATGCTCCACTGTAACTTCATATAACAAGTAGTTATAGCCCAGACAGGTGGCTCAGTTGGCTGAGCATTGTCCTGTGCACCAAAAGGTTGCCAGGTTTGCCTGGCCGGGTGTGGCTCAGCGGTTGAGCATCGACCTAGGATCCAGGCGATCGGGGTTCGATTCCCGGTCAGGACACATGCCCGGGTTGCGGGCTTGATCAATGACTCTCTCATCATTGATGTTTCTTTCTTTCTCTCTCCTTCTCCTTCCCTCTCTCTGAAATCAATAAAGATATATTTAAAAAAACAAAACAAAAACAAAAGGTTGCCAGGCTTGATTTTGGGTCAGGGCACATACTTGGGTCTCAGGTTCAGTCTCTGGCTGGGGTGCATACAGAAGGCAACTGATTGATATTTCTTTCCCACACAGACTTTCTCCCTCTCCCTCCCCCCCCAAGCATGTCCTCTGGTGAGGACTTAAAAAAAAAAAAAGGGCCCGACCGGTGTGGCTCAGTGGTTGAGCATCGACCTATGACCCAGGAGATGGCAGTTCGATTCCTGATCAGGGCACATGCTCAGGTTGCGGGTTTGATCCCCAGGGCGCGCAGGAGGCAGCTGATCAATGACTCTCGCATCACTGATGTTTCTCTCTCTCTCTCTCCCCCTTCCTCTCTCTGAAATCAATAAAGACATACAAAAATAAAAATAAATAAAAATAAAAGTTACAGGTTGTGTTTTCATACAATACTGACTTATGCATCTCATCACTTGTCATTTAGTATGGTATTTAACACCTATATCCTGAACTTAAAAATCTGAATTATGACCAGTTCAACAAGTATTTATGGCATATCTACTTGATGTAGGCAGGCAAAGGCCCTTTTGCCCGCTACGGCAGTGACAAAAAAATTAATCAAGCCTGGATCCCACATTCAAGGAGCTTTTAATATCATAGGAAAGATGATACATGGGGAATACGACTATACTGCACTGCAGAAAGACAGATACAGTAAAACCTCTATAGAAAAATAACAGTGGGGTTTAGAGGAAGAGCAAGCGAGTTTAGTAAGGGAATCTGGAAAGGTTTCCTGGAATAGGTGACCTTGAGCAATGTCTTTTAGAATGAATGAAATGAATATTGAGTGGAGTGGAAATGTTGTATATCCAGAGTGAATCAAAAATAATTTATGATGCCAGAAACTGAAGTTCACCCTATATAAGAAGAAATGAATTAGAAGATAAGTTTGTGGAAGAAGGCAATGGTTCATAGAAAGCTTTGAACAACAGACCAAGACGTCTGGGTTTAGGCCAATTAATGTGGTTAAACATGCCAGGTTTTAATAACTGCATCACTTTTCTGGCAAATCCTAATCCCTAAGATCTTCATCAATAAAATTTGCCTTGTTCAGTTCTATCTATGCATGAAGATATTCTACGCAATGAAAGGTGGTAGTGTCTCTGAAGAATATTAAGAAATTAATATATTGCCAAAACCATTGCTTCAATGCAATCTCGTGTATCATAACACAGAAGAAACAATACAGGGTGGGGCAAAAGCAAGTTTACGGTTGTTCATATGGAAAATAATACAATACTTAATAAATGATAATAAAGGAATAGACTCTGTGTTTCGCAACTGTAAACCTACTTTTGCTCCACCCTATACAAGATTATTGAAAAGATATCATGAAAAAAGAAAAGAAAAAACTGGCTAAATGTATGTGTGCATGCCAATGTGACTTAAAATTTGTATTAAATATACTGAAATTTTAGTCTTAAAAATCTATTACTCTTTCTAATAACAATATTATAAGAGTTCACCTTTTCTGAATATAGATTATATGGCAGGTGGTACGCAAAAGTTGGGTGCACCTATGCTATCTTTCATCATCACAACAACTCTGTAATTCAGAGTGACTGATACTGCTTCATAGAACAAAAATTTAAGATTTGGAAACACTCAAGATCACACAGCAAAACAAGTGCTGGACATGAGGTGATTACCCAGGTCAGTCACCTACAAAGCTAGTGTCCCTCTTTTTACCACCCTGATCACCAAACTAGTGTCTCCAAAGGCAAACCTGATTTCTAAAGACATTAATACATTTGGGTTTGCCAGATACTAATTCCACTCTTCCAGGATAAATAAATACATAAATAAGTGAATTTTCTATTTTCTTCTTTTACCTGGTCATAGAAATAAATGATATTTTTAAGGAAAAGCCGCAAGCCCACAGATATAAAAGATAAGACAGAATTACAGATTCTGTAGGAATCAATTCTATCCACACTTTTATATAAACTCAACTGGCACTGGTATTGATGTTGAAAAATGTCAAGCTAATTTCAAGTATAATCAGTTCTTGTGAATCCCAAGTCACAGCGTTTGAAGAGTGATACAATATGCATAAAATTTAATTTTCCTATGTTAAAAAACAAACCTGCTGATGCAGAACCACAAATACAGTTCCTGGAAACCATTTGGGAAGATGATCTGATCATCAAAAAGACAACACTGATCAGAATTTTCCTCAGCAAAAGGCATTTCTTACAGAGCTGAATTTGCTTTAGGGAATTCCTTATGGCATTTAAAGTAGAAGAAGCTTCCTACAGTTTTACTCAGTCAGGCTCACCGTCTTTACCACTAGGCTAAGTCTGTTAGTAATGGCATTTGGAAGTGAGGCCTTAGAACAGCGTTTTTCAACCAGTGTGCTGGAAAGAATTTTTAAAACATGCAAAACCTGACTATTTAGTCAGGGTCCACTTTTTCCTTAGATTGTCAAATAAAAAGTGACAATGGCCAACACAACAATAGAGAGCCAGTATGAATGAATCAAAATTATACCTTTTTTTTGGTCAGATCGGCAAAAAATATATTTTTTGGTGTGCCATGGAATTTTAGTAATTAGTTTGTGTGTGCCATGAGATTAAAAAGGTTGAAAATTGCTGCCTTAGAGAGTTGATTATAAGGGTGGATCCCTCAAGAATGAGAATGAATTCCTTATAAGATGAATGAATCCCTTATGGGACCCCAGAGAGCTCCCTTCCACCTTGTGAGGACACAGCCTGAGAAGGGCTGTCTATGAACCAGGTAGCAGACTCGCACCAGATATCGAATCTGCCAGCACCTTGATCTTGGACTTCCTAGCCTCCAGAACTGGGGGAAATAAATTTCTGTTGTTTATAAGCCACACAGCACATGGTATTCTTGTTTAGAGAAGCCTGAATAGACTAAAACATAGGAAAATTACAATCAGAATGGGTACATTATTTAAGTTACAACGAAGGGTCCCAAAGGACTTTGACTTAAGGACCTACTTCTGGCTGGGATTTAAATATTGAGGATATTCCCAACCAGCATTTTTGCTGCAAAAAATCCATAATTCACAATGTTTTTGTCTATATTTTCTTACAACAGAGGTAAGTGATTTAGAACTCTATTTTAGATAACTTAGAAGGTTTGTTTGAAACTATAAATGCTTCAGAAAAGGTCTTATGGTTAAATCCTAAGGCAGGATGGGAATTTTGTATTTTTTAACTATGCTATATTACTACTTTCTTATTAAAGTTGACAACTACCTTATTTTTAAAGTCAATGTAAGTATTTCAGTGAAGTTAAACTTCAATTCATAGCTATATCTTTTCAGGTTCCTCCAAGTAAAATATTGAAGTTTTCATTCCTTTTCTACCAATATTTATCATTCACATATAATTTTCAAGGTGATTCTGTAAAGTATGTTAATAAATCTTAAACTTATCTATTTTTTTAAAAATATTTTTGAAAACTTTCAATTACATTTTACATACACTATTAGATTAGTTTCAAGTGTAATCATGTGTTCTCGTTAATCAATTTTTAAAAAGATTTTTAATTGATTTTTAGAGGAACAGGAAGGGAGAGGAAGAGAGAAAAACATTGATGTGAGAGTGAGAAATCCACCTGCTAACTCCTGCATGCTCCCTACTGGGGACAGAGCCTTCAAACCAGCCACATGTCCTTGACTGGGAATCCAACCAGCAACCTTTCCTCAGTTGGGATGACACCCAACCAACTGAGCCACACTGACCAGGGCTTAATCAATTTTGATGTGATATTTCTACACCCTCTATTGAGGTCCCACTATAAAGCTTATAGTTAGACTAGTAAGATTTGATTCTGCTTAAAAGGAAAAAATAATTCCATCCAACACAGATAGAGTGTGAAGCACTTGCCTTGACCCAGAAGCCTTCTTTCACTCAGTATCAGGGCTCACTTTTCAGATTTGTCATAAAATCCATGAGGACCATATACATACATTGCACTTAGCATGTTGCTCTGCTCTAAGATAGATTTACATCCCCAAGGAGAGTTTGTAAATTGCCGTTGCATTCATCTAACCAAAGCCTCAAGTTTAATTTAATTTCAGAGCGTTTGATTAGTATGAGGAGGGAGGGAAAAAATGTTGATTATAAGCACATGATCAAAATAAAATATCAGCACAATAAGATGTTAAACCAATTTAAACGGAACAAAATAGTTTCTCAGTTATGCTGCTTTTCTTGTCTCTTCTCTCATCTTCACTTTGGAAGTAAAGGTGAGTTTGTTTGGGGGTGAGTGGACAACCCCCAACTTTACTGAAACCCACTTGACATGTAACATTGTGTAAGCTTAAGGTGTACAATGTGTTGATTTGATACATCTATAAACTGCAAAATGAGTTCCAGGGAAGATTATTTTCTGATGATATAGGAGCAAACTGGCTCAACAGCTCATCATATTTTTATAGGTTAAATCCTTCTTTGTTTTATTTGTTTCAGATTGCAAAACTTACAAAAAAAGATGTTCAACTGATAAATTATTTCTATTTAACATTGACTATAAGTCTTTACTGCTTTAGAATAAAAATCCTAAATTTTGAGTTCCAATATAGGAAATCAGTCTTAGCATATTTGCAATAATATGGATTAGACCAAAAGTTGTTTAATGTCATAAAGCGAGGTTGCTCTTTTGCTCCGTCCCTGGATACTGATTTCATATTTCACTCAACCTGTTTTACCACCTACCAAAATGAAGCTACTTCTCACTGTTGCAGGATTTTCCCATTTATAATATCCTCAGACACTCAACATAGTGGAAAGAACAAGAAACATCTTTCAAGAAAGGGAAATGAATAAATTCTGAATGCCCACTGGGGGTGACAACTGACTTAAGAGCGCAGTTGCTTTTGCTATTTTCCCCCCCTTAAGCACATTCTAGGAGCCCAGCAGTACAATTTTTGAAAAAATTAAAAAGAAAGGGGTAAAAGCAGGTGACAAATGGCCGCCCGCCGTTAAAAAGGTGTCTCGTGACTGGTCAAACCCTTATGTTTAGTAAACATACCGGGCTATGTACCCCAGAATTAGAATTGCAATTCAAGGGGTAGGAACCTCAAAAAAAGAGATTGCAAAGGAAGGAAAATGACCAGAGAACTAAGTAGCCAGAGAATACGACACAGACTCATTTCCAGCAGAATTTTACAAGTTTTGTTTTCCCTGTTGATAAACTCTATCTCATATCAGAAAATACTGATTCCAAGACCTTTTGTCTTTTTTTAGACATTTTCAAGATGTCTTTTTCTTTGTTGTTAATATGTATCTTGTGTCATTCCCTTTAATTCTCCTTGGAACCTTAGATTTAAAAAACCTTACAATTCTCTATTGCATAAAGCAGTATCTTTCATATGCTTTCAAAGACTCTTTGACTTGGATTAATTTAATTATTTCTGCTAAGGCTCCATACAGTGTTTATGTGGCTTGACCATATATCGCTTAGCTGAAGAAAAGCTGGACTAAGAGGTAATGATCCAGCCAGGCAAGCAACATCCATCTACAAACACCCAAATTTTCTAGAATTTCAGTAAGGTGAAGAAAATTCTAATTTTTCAGAACTCCTCTCTGAAAGAACATGTGATTGGAATGACTATTTTGATAAGCTCCTTGAATAAGCAGTGAGATCATAAAAGTCAAGCTCAAGGAACTGTAAAGTCTGCTGAATATCCTTCTGAGGAAAGCCGACCTCACGAAGGACATTTCAGGAGTTGAGTGGCGAATGCACATTGGGAACCAGAGCTGAACTGTTCACAGCAAGAGAAAAAGGGCTGAGTGGTGATCCTTTTTTTTTTGCCTTTTTCTGACAACAGCCTCTCTTCCAAATAAATGGTGAACAAATATTTGAAGTGCATCAGACTTCAAATCACTAGTCTGATCAGAACATCCTTGTATCTCAGTGAAGCCCTGAAGTAAACCACTCAACCAAAACCCAAAACCAAAACCACAACAAAAACACACCACAAACCACTATTTCTTTGCCCTAGCTGAACTGTCTTGGGAAGGGGGTCTTTTATATGCCTCCATATTCCAGAATCGTCTCTCCTGTTTGTCCACGTTCTTCAGCTTGGCCACCTTCTAACGTCAATCAGCACTGCTATGGAGGCCCACGGGCAGCCTCCTCTCGCGCGGGAGCTGCTCTGGGGCGTGGGCCTGGAGGGCGGCTGGGCCCCAGGCTGTGCCGTCTCCACGCTGAGCCACGGGGCTCCACGCTGAGCACACGGGCTCCACGCGGCCAGTAATTTAAAAGCCATCGCATTGCACGGCAACTTGTTTCTCCAAGTCCTTACTAACACTTAGATTAGTTAGCCCTGATAATTTTGCCAACTTGATGGGACGAATTGGTATCTCATTTTGATATTTTTAATTTCTGTGTTCTTGTTTAAGGAAGAAATGTTCAATATATGCGAAATATTAATGCTTTTTGGATGATATGTTTTGCAAAATCTCTTCTCAGGCTGTAGTTTTTCTTTCTCCTTTTTTTGGGGGGGGGGGCGTCTTTTAACACAGAGTCATTTAAAACTTTGATATGTTTATTTTTATCACTTCTTTTACTTACGGGTTATATATATTTTAAAAACATCAATGTATTTACTAAGAAAGGAAGCCCTTGTCTAAATTTTCTTCTAAATGTAACAAATACTTGCTTTACACATTTAGGTTTTTAATTCACTGAATATCGGAATAAGATATGGGGTAAGTATCCAATTTTATTTTCTCACATGTGTAACCAACAGACTCAACATCCCTTCACTGCTTTGCAGTGCTACCTACTCATCTATTAGGTTTTCAAGTATACGCGCGTTGTTTTTTAAATGTCTATTTAATTCCATTCATCTATTTGTTCTCTCATCTTTCATTTATTTAGGTTCAAAATTAGCGGCCTGTTCTTGGCACTTTGCTGCTTTGTATAAAGTTTTGTAATTAGTTTTGTTAATCTACATAGGCGAAGCTATGCTCTATGAGCCAAAAACGCTCACGAAACGTTAGTGGCTTAAAATGTACAATGACATATCAACCATTATGGTATCATACAGCAGCAACTTTTACCCAGTGTGAGGCAAGAGTTTTAAAACATGCAAAGGCTGTTTAGTCAAGGACACTGACCTCTTTCCCCTTAGATTGTCAAATAAAAAATAACAGCAGCCAACACAACAATAGCCGTCCTCTGTGAATGGGTCGAAATTATACCTTTTTCTGTCAGGTAGAAAGTATACTATATTTTTTGGTGTGCCCCAGAATTTTAGTAATTAGTTTATGTGTGCCATGAGATGAAAAAAGTAAAACTCACTGTCATACAGAATATTTTTACCGCTCTAAAAACCCTCTGTGTTCTGCTAGTCGTCCCTTTCCACCGAATCCTTGGGAACCACTGATCATTTTACTGACTCCAGAGTTTTGTCTTTTCCAAAATGTCACGTAATATGGGGCTTTATCAGATTGGCTTCTTGCACTTAGTAATACGTATTTAATTTTCCTCCATGTCTTTTCATGGCTTGATAGCTCATTTCTTTTTAGTGCTGAATAATAATCCACTGTCTGGATGTACCAGTTTATCTATCCACTCACTTACTGAATGAGTACCATACACAAGAATAAACTCAAATGGATTAAAGACTTAAAACGTTAGACAAAAAACCATAAAAATCCTAGAAGAAAACATAGGCGTAAAATCTCAGACATTTTTCATAGCAATATTTTTTCTGATATATCACCTAAGGCAAGAGAAACAAAAGAAAAAATAAACAAATGGGACTACATCAAACTAAAAGGTTTTTGCACAGCAAAGAAAACCATCAACAGAATGAAAAGACAACCCACTGAATGGGAGAACATAATCACCAATACATCTGACAAGGGGTTAATATCCAAAATTTATTAAGAACTTGTAAAACTCAACACCAAAAAAAATAAACAATCCAATTAAAAAATGGGGAAAGGACCTGAGTAGACACTTCTCTGAAGATGTCATACAGATGGCCAATAGATGCTCAACATCACTAATCATCAGAGATGCAAATTAAAACTACAATGAGGTATCACCTCACATCTGCCAGAATGGCTACCATAAATAAATCAACAAACAACAAGTGCTGGCAAAGATGTGGAGAAATGGGACCCTAGTACACTGCTGGTGGGAATGCAGGCTGATGCAACCACTGTGGAAAACAGTATGGAGGTTCCTCAAAAAATTAAAAATAGAGTTGCCATTTCACCCAGCAATCCCAGTTCTGGGAATATATCCTAAGAATCCTGAAACACTAATCAGAAAGAATATATGCACCCCTATGTTCATTGCAGCATCATTTACAATAGCCAAGGTGTGGAAGCAGCCCAAGTACCTATCAGTAGATAAGTGGATAAAAAAGCTGTGGTACATATACACCATGGAATACTACTCAGCCAAAAAAAGAAGAAAATCTTACCATTTGTGACAGTATGGTTGGACCTGGAGAGCATTATGTTAAGCGAAATAAGCCAGTCAGGGAAACCCAAGTACCATATAATTTCACTCATATGTGGAATCTACTGAATAAAATGAAATAACAAGCAAAACAGAGACAGACTTATAGAGAGAGAGCCGACAGACAGCTGTCAGGGTGGGGGGACCGTTGGGAGGGGTGGAGGTATTGAGCAAAAAAGAAAAAAAAGAGAAAAAAAACTCACAGGCATGGATAACAGTGGGGTGATTGCTGGGGGCAAGGGAAGGAAGGTATAAGGGAAATAAATAGTGATGGACAGAGACTTTACTCGGGGTGATGAACATATAATACAGTGCACAAATGATGTGTTGTAGAATTGTGCACATGAAACCTGTATGATTTTGTTAAGCAGTGTCACCCCAATAAATTCAATAAATAGGGAAAAAGAAAGAAGACATAACTGATATCTTTTTAACACTGAATATTTAAAATCCCCCACTTACAGAGAAATGGAATTGGCAACAGAGCTATAGAGCCAGGGTGAATGGGGTGATTTAATTTTGCACATTGATTCATTCCCTCTACAAACTTTGAGGGTCGACCAAGTATCTCCCGAGCTATGTGCACCAAGACCAAACACTAAGATGACCAGAAGTCTATTTACTCTAGCTTAACAATTTTGATGACTCCTATATATTTTTACATATGATCAAAGAGATGATAGATTCTGTCTTATGTGTGTAACCATTCTGTCCTTTTACAATTTTCTTATAATGAAAAATTAGGTCACGCCCTTCAAAAATATCTTCAAAATATGTAATTTTATCACCTTTTCAGCCTGTAACATTCGGTGTTTCCCTTATTTACACAGATAATGCAACAAGCGCTGTTAGACCAACTGCCTATGTCGTTTTAGAGTCCTTTCCACGTGCAACGAAAGGAAAGCAGCACTGTATCCCTGAGAAGGCTCCGCTAGCTGGTTTCTGGGAATCCAGGCAATTGGTTCAACCAGAGTAATAAGACTGATTATTCTTTGTAAGTGGTAATTTGAGAAAACAAATCAGTAGAAATGATTGCTTCTTTAAGTGACTACTTTTCATGCTTTTTACTTAGTAAGTACTAAAAAAAAAAAAAACTTTGACTGCAAAGGAATGTCAGTTTTACCTAAGGTTCATAATTTAAATAGAGATATCCCATGCAGAAACTATGCAACTAACATTGTCTCTAAGAATAAATTACTCAAAGAGAGGACTTTTAACAAAGAAGGGAGGTGCATCCTTTGTTGTTTTTTAAATTGTGAGAATGACAGCAAATGAAAACTTAAATCTTTCAGTATTCCGAAAGAATTAATTACACATTCCAAATGCTAAAGTTATTGCTAGAAAATAAATTATACAGGAAGCCCAGCTAGTCAGATATTTCTTCACAAAGCAAAAGTATTCTGGGGAAAGTCTTATTGTGGTGTGCATGTGTATGTGTATGTGTATGTTGGAGGAGTGCAGCAAAGGAACGGAAGATAGATGAATACTCTCTCTCCAGAAATGATTTTACATACTATAATCCTCACAGCATATTACCTACATCTCCTGATAAGCACATGCATTACAGGAAGCCACAAAAGTGATATCCTTTGACTCTCCTGCAGTGGAGTGTGTTTTTCAGTTAAAATTAAAGGATGGCTTCACCTGCAAATATAGTTCTGAGCCACCCCTCATGTAATACTGGTATTGTTCGATATTCTGATCCTGCTTTAACAAGCCCTGGCTTCTCTGTGCCCTAACTGTATCCATGGACAAGGGGCAGGGAGGTAAGGAAGGTGAACCTTGGAAAGCTGGAGGGGAACTACGGAAGTTCGGTTCTGTTCTTGCGACCGAGCCCTGCAGGGTGAGGAAGGAATTTCCAGGTATAATTCTGTGCTTCATTGTGGTTACACCCTGAAGCTAAATTGGCTGGGCCTCTTGGATCCAATTCAGGACAAATTTCAGGATATGGAAACTTGTGGGAAGGATTTTAAACTTTTACAATTATTGTAGGTCATTGATTGATTTAGAAAAACTAAAATTACTGCAGAGCCTGCATCTACCAGTTTAGAGACTTTATGACAGAAGAAATGATTTCTAAAGAAGAAGAAATGATTACTAATAAGTATGGATAGTTTAAGAAGTTAAAGAGTGACCTTAACTTCTACACCTGTATAAAGGACTGGAAAAAATAACCACCGATCAATTGTCAAGCACCAAGAACAAAATGAAATGAAGAACAATAACCAGCCTGCCCAGTTAGACTACCCTGACCTGCTTCTCTGTGAGAATGCCCTGGCTGACCTAGCACCGTGCCAGCTGGACAGCAGCAATATCTTTTAGAGATTAATTTGAATACCAACTAATTATTTAGTCTGATCAGCATATTTGTTGATCCGATTGAAGTGAGTGCCTTCTGCATGGTAAACTTGTCTCTTTCTTGGTAAACCCTAAAAGAATCAATCACCAAGCATAAATCCCAGTGCCCACCCTGAAAAGGATGGGAAAATAAATGTAATTTTTAAGGACTCCATGATGCTTACTTTAATTGTGATTTTAGATGGCCTAAAACAGCAGGATTCAGGTTGACGTGTAGAAAACTACTTCAATTTGTGAGTCACTGTAGCCATAAATTTGTGGAAGCAGAGTCAACTCTATTAGGTTTTCCTCTGGGGTTCCCACCAATATATCAGCAAATAGTCCATTGCCTAGCAAATATAATTTAGATAAGGCAAAAACCAGCATTAATACATGCAAAATACCTAGTGGGTTTTTTTTAAACCAAAACGTTTTGTTCTCTCACAACACTAGTCACCAATAAACTATCAAATAAATTAGAATTTGCTGCCATTTAGCTGGGGAACTCTGGCTAAAATTCCAAACTTCCCTAGGTCCCCATTTTCTCATTACTAAAATGAAGGTGGTAAATTATTCAATAATTTCTAAATATCAATACAGCACTAAAACCCTGTGCTTCTTAAAGATAAACTGGAATTATATGCTTCCTATTATGCTTATCTCTTAAAAATGTAAGTAATTGTAGGCGAGGTAGAGAATGTTTATCAATAGTTATTAATAAGATGTCGAGCTGGGAAAGGTGGGTAGTATACTAAGAAGGGCTTATTAGTATACAAACATGACTGGAATATTAAATGAATAGATGGCCAAAAATATACCTGTGGTCATAAGAAAGATAAGCCAGTACACTTTTTGGAATAAAATAAGCTCTGCTGCTATTTTTGTTGTTGTATTTGGTTTTGTTTTGTTTCCTTTTGAGAAGGTTTTGGAGAAAACAGACCAAGAACTAAAGGTAAAGAGAAATATTTTAGGCTTTTAAAGAGAATGGAGCTTAATCTAGAGAACCAGCCATGTAAGCAAAGTTACAAATAACACCTAAAGTTAAAATACAAAAGAGGAAAGAACAGCTTGCATATCCTAGCGAGAGCGCAACAGCAGTAGAGCTTCGTAGAACATCTGAAAAAGTAAGCAAGAATGTGAGCTAAGAACAAATACTAAAAAAATAAAACTACAAATTATAGTTACTTGGAACAAAAATAAAATAGAACGTAGAAAATTATTTTGCCATTAAGTAAACCAACCCCATGTTTATAACATATAATTCTTAAGAGATGATTCTGGAATCAGTCAGTATAAGTAAACTTAATTATGCTAAAATATTCTCAATTGTCAAAATATATCTGCATTCACCATATTTTATGTTTTGTAAATAAAAATTTAAATTCCTCATAAAGAATGGCACCCTAAAATACTATCCTTTACTATCATCTTTCATGTAAGGATTGCAAGTTTGTTTTATTGCCCATTTCACCATCCTCTGCCTTCAATAAGTATCCAAGTAACAGCAGAGAATGCGTTTCACTGAACCTATATATATAAATGTATATATATATACATTTATATACACACACACACACGTGTGTGTGTGTATGTGTATAGATATATATGTTTAGGGATATAGATGATATAGATATATAAACATAGATTATATAGATATAGATATATCCCAAAACAGTTTTGGTTCAAAGCTACTTTCAAAGGGAGTTATAAACCTGAATGAATCAGCTCATGACCTCCTTTAAAACTAACTTCAGAAATGACTGCTTCATGCTTCATCAGCTGTCTTTAACATGATGAATTAAAAAGCATAGTTAAATCACTTTTCAGGGACTATTTACAAGTGAATAGAGTCCCTTCACTTTCCAACTTATTACTCCTCTATGAGGAAGATTAAGAGGAGATACCAGATGGTTAGCATCCATCCATACTAATCTTAAAGGTGGTCAAATATCACATGATCCATACTCTCATTAAATCCTTTTGTGCATAGGGTATAAGGCATTTTGGGGGCCATTGGTTGGCAAGTAGCTAAAATACTTGTTCAACTGCATTGTATTATATGTATTATCTAAAATAAATATGGTCATGGGCTAAAATGTATTTAATTATAATATAATAATGATAATTGACATAAATAATAAAAATAAGCACCCAAATAAAAGTATTAGTCAGCTATTATCTGCAAAGAAAGAAAACGATGAGACAGAAGAACGATGCTCTCAATAATACAAAGTTTTTAAAAAGTCTCCTTAAACCTAAATGGGAAGATTTCTCAGTGCTACCAAACACAGCTCTGAGTAGAGAGGTTGTTTTCAAGTCTTAAATATATCATTATCCACACCAGTGTTTGGTTGCTAACCTAGTTTACTTCCTCCCTGGAATATTGCAATAACTTAAATAATTCCCCTTCTTACAATCTAAATCCCATTTAGTGCATTCTGCAAAACACTAACCAATTATTTCTCATGGCACAGTCTGGCTCCAAGTCTTGAGTTGCATGTCCCATTATGGATAGGATATATTACAGGTCCAAAGTATTCCCTTTCAGAATCATTATGCGTAACCAGGTGGTTTCAATGTACGTAGAAAGAAATTCAGAACCCAGTTCTAATGAAGCTGCTAACGAGCTATCTGAGCTTAAGGAAAGAACCTTAGGCCCATGGCTCAAATAACCAATCTAACATTGACTTTCAGATGATAAAGTTATGCATCTGTATAGCACTTTGGCAGGCAGAAAGTAGATCTGAGGATTTAACTTACTTTTAAACAGAATTTTCACCAATTCTCCTGGTTTTAGACTTGTCTTACACTTACTTCCAGAGGTACCTCTTAGCACCAACTGAAGCCTTTTGGAGAGCTATGAAGTGAGCTACGTAGCTTTTTCACTTTCCCTGCAATTACCGTAGGATTTAACTTATTTAGGACTGCTAGGTTAGCTACCACTTGTTCATCCACTTTTTGGTTTCCAAAATTGTGTTACTGTTGTCTCCTCTAGTGGTTTTTGTCCTTGTGGGTTCATGCCTTTTTAGAAGTTCACCTTACTATCATTTTAACAGGTTTTCAAAAAAGAGTGAAAGTAAATGCATATGTCCAACTTGCCATCACTACCTCGAATTAAATTTTCTTAAAATTGTTTTAGAAGAGGTATGCTGTGAGGGCTAATTCCAGCAGACCTGAAATTGGCCTTCACTATATTACTAAAATAAGAATTAGATCTGCACGGGACTGACACCTGGCTGGGTAAGGCATGAAATATACTGATGAATAGTGATGCTTTACAACCATAGATTCAAAGAGTTTGAAGGAGATTTGTACCAGTTTGTCAGAATTTTTTGTTGGTAAATGAGGTTGATGATTTGCATTTGGTCCCCAAGAGACCCTTAGAGGGCCTGCAGTTGGGGCTGTTTATGTAGCAAAAAACTGCCTACATGACCCAGTAGTCATCCGGACTGAGACTCCATTTCGGGCTCCAAGGTTCTATGGTATTTTGATCTGAGAGATGTGGAAGGAGGTCATGGAGAAGGGTGTGACTGCCAGCTGACCTGTGAGTTGGATTAGGGCCATCAGAGGCTCCTCCTCCACTCCCTTGTCCTTGGAATGTCTGTTAGGCCCACCATTGCGCACAAGGAGCCAGTTTCAAGGACCCAACCTCGAGAGTAATGTGTTGTTGAGACCATCTGGACGGTATATGTGACTGAACCCAGTTAATTCTCTATAAAAACTTTAAGATTCTGGCAGGTGAGTGAGGAGATCTATTATCTTTTGGCACCCAAGACAAGCCTTATATGTATGTTTCATTATTAAAAGTGCAGTCTATCAATCTAGATCGGTCTGTTTTTTTTCGTTGGTCTCTCCATGTCCTTTCAGTATGGGGTTGGGGAGAGCAGTTTCAGATTTCACCCAGGGAGCTCCCAGGGTTGGGAACCAACAAGGGAGATAATGCATCTAGTATGATCTTTATTAATGAGAGCAACTGGAGGTGGCATTTGCCCTTTGCTAAGCCCTTGCTGTGAAACAGCCTTTGGATGTGATGCATATACTTAATTACATGCTGTTACTGTATTTTATCATTTTTTTGTGTAGATCTGTATCATTATCGATGTTGTGACTCTTCTCTAGCAATCTAACACTATTTAACTGCTCCTGTTAGTGTAATAGGCAACCATATAATTTTGCATTTTCATGATACTGCTTCAGGAATTTTTGCACAACAAATTAGTGATATGTTTACTAAGTAAAATCATTCCTATTGGTTTCAGGTCCTAATAAAATAAAAGCCTCAGGTGTCAATAAATTAAAACATGCCATTTGTTAATCTCAAAAAAGCAATTACACAAAACAACCCAGAAACTAAGAAACAGTAAAAAATACAAGCCAGTACAGAGCAGCAAAGTTAAGCATATATTTTGGTGCCATATGGACAAGCTATAAATAATTGATTACTCATAATTATTATCCTGACATTACATCATCTATCATAAAGTAAGGTGCCTTGTACTGTGAACTTCATATCATGAACTAAAGCAGTCAGAAGAGAGAATTCCATAGGTATAGGTTTTCCATCTACATTCCTCAAGTTTCACCAAATTACTATTGTTAATTTTGGCTGTTGGCTAATATACAGGAAAAACAATCATAGGTGTGGTAATTCTGGCTCATATTCATAGGAATTTCAAAACCTTTAGTGGTGACATGAATTGAATTTTGAATCAGCATTAAGGTTCACTCTGAAACAGAGTACAGCAGTGAAGGTCCAGCCAGAATAGTGTGGCCAAATCTTGCACCTGCTGGAACACCACTCATCAATCACAATTACATGTGAGCCACGAAGAAATAAGCCACCATGGAGAATGCTGGTGGCCTGGATTGCTTCTATCAAGCTCCCAATAGCAAGACAGTATCACTGGCCATATTTTAAAAAGGAATCAGGCAACTGAGCCAATGCTAAATTCTGTACTCAAAGTGTAACTATGGAGCACTAGGTTCCAGATGCCACAGGCAAAGAACATACACAATTTTTCAAAGAAAGAAAAGTAAAACCTAGAGTTTTTGAATGTCTACAAAATGTGAAGCACTGAGCTAAGCGTTTTATGCACAGAACCTGATGAGAAATATGTAACTGTTCCCATTTTATGAATGAGAAAACTGAGGTTCAGTTTTATGAATGAGAAAACAGATTGTAATGCTAAAAATGCTCACTGCTTTAAATGCCATGAGCAAAATATGAACACAGGTGTGCATCACTGCAATGTGCTCTTTCCTCCTGCATCACACTCTAAAAAAACCAAAAATCTATTACTCTTTCATCCTCTGTAAATACATGCTCACTATTAACATCCCCTCTGCATTTTCTAAGTTTAATGTGGCTGCCTATCTTGCTCAGTAATTGAGTTTCCTCAAATAACATTCATTCATTCATTCATTTCAGCAAAGTGGCCATTCATTCATTCATTCATTCATTCATCTATCCATTCAATCACACATATATTAAATAAACATTTTTTGAGCACCAACTAATTCAAAGTGATAGAAAAAATGCAATTGTATACACAAATGAGAATACAAAGGCCTTGACCAAGGACTTTCTAGAATAGAAACCAATTTGCATTTAGGATGTACTATTTTATCTGAAATGAATTTTTCACATATCCCACATGTATGCCACATACAGTTTTACATCTTATATACTCACACTCTTACATTTTCTTTCCTTTGGTAAATTATGACCTTTGTAATATCATCTGGTGAACAAATTACTTCAAGCTATTGAATGTGGGACTATCTGGTATAGTCTGCAAGGCTGTGCTCTCACAAAAAATACACTTTTGTTTAGGCAGCAATGATTGTTTGAGAAATTATAATAATGTTCTATTGCTCTTTGCCTTTATTTCATAAAATATGGCCAGAGAATAGAAAATGAAGCCATTGTTTTGGAAATAATACAATTAAGTAAGTGGAAATTGTTAGCCATGCCAAAAGTGATTAATCCTAAACTGACTGGCTCTGTTTTGAATTGCAAGAAAAAATACACAATTCAAAATCACAAAAAAAGAAATCACCAGATTTCTATCACTGGAGATTTTGTTTAAAAGCCTCTATCTAGTGATAGATAAAATAAACAACCATTTAAAATTATTAGTTTAAAAATCAAGGTTTAAGAGCTTGCCAGTAATTTGGATTCAGAGAATGAAACAGGTAGAGTAAAATGCTCCCAAAATTGTTCCATCAAGTCAAGCCCTACCGGAACAAATTGCTTCGTTAACTCCTGCCAGAACTATGGCAATTATCAATAGATAGTTATAAAACAATGGTTCAGGAACTAACCTGACTTCTTTTGTTTTTCAGATCTAAAGCCAGGCCACAAACCACAGAGACAAACTCAATACTTGGTTAGCAAAGTCCCTTCCTGAATCTCACAATAAGTGCTACACAATTCTGGAAGGCCTCCCTTCTCTGATGTAAACACAGACATCAGTCTTCCAAAAAAGGAAAATCCTCCTAACCTATGTCCTGATTGGTTAATACCAGCAACTTCCATGTTCCCAAGCAATAAAAACCCCTAAGCCCTACATTTGGCACACAGAACCTGGGAACCGATCTTAGTGTTCTCACCCTCTGCAGAGCCTTAATAAATCCATCTTTGCTTTCATCAATGTCCCTGGTCTAAATTCTCTTATATCAGGAGACAAGAACCAGATTTTCATCGTTAACATTTGGTGACCCAGATGGGACAGCAATTTTGCTGTTAGTAAGATAGGACTTGAGGAACCAGAGGCTGGAGTTGATATTTCTCCTCAGGACCAGGCTGAATGGCCACTGAGGGACATTTCCTCCAGCTTCTCTTGGGGTGAATAGACACTTATGCCTTGGGACCAGAGAGTCCTAGGCAAGATTTACTGAATTTTCTTAACTGTTTTGGGACTTTCTCTGGCTTTTTCTTTTGGGGCAGTTTGGTTTTTCATTTGTTTCTTGGTTTTTGGTGGCCACCACAGTGGCTCTGCCATCTAAAGTGCTGAAGTCACATTCAGGGATTGGGCTGCCCTGGCAGGCAACACTTGGTCTACTTCTTCCCTTCTTCCATCTTTTTCTTCTCCCACCTCATCCCTGAGGGAACGCTAGGGATTTTCCTTAAACTTAGTTCCACTGGTGTCACAACTGTTGTTTCTGCAACCGTCTATATTAGTTGGACCCCAGTGAAAACCAGGGTTCTTTCTTTTTAAACCTTTGTTGCTTTAACAGGCTTTTATACCACCCTCAATATAATCTAGAGGGTACAGAATTTCTATCCAATTCTTAGAAGAGAATTGATTGTACAGGTGTAAAACTTGTCTGGGAAGTAGCACTAGAAGGGGAAACTGAGACCTATCCCCTACAAGAGTTGGCCTTTATTGCTACTCTAAACAATATTTGCCAGGCCCTAAAGAATTACCTCTACTCTCGATAGGAAGCCATAGGGTCGGGACATAGAACCACTCTTCTGGGATGCCTTTTAAACGATTGGGCTCCCTTCCAATTAGATGGTCTTAAATAGAAAAAGCTCATAAAATACTGCACTCAAGATTGGCCTACTTATCCTCTTGGAGACCAAGAACAATGACCATCCAATGGCTCCCTTTCTTATAACACCGTTTTATTGCTCAGTCTGTTTGGTAAAAGGGCAAAGAAATATGATGAGGTTCCCTATGTTCAGGCATTTATGGTATCAAGACAAGCAGCTTAGGGAAGAACGCCATCCCCTTAATACATGTCATTTAAGGTCACAGTCACTAGGGCTGCAGAAAATTTAGATGATCCACTTGATGTTCTCTTAAGACCTCCCTCTCGGCCTCCTCAAAGGGGCCCAGCAGAGGCAGGGGAGCAATGTGAGGCCAGCTTCTCCCCCACGGGAAAGCGGGATGTGTATTTCTGCAGCCCCCCCATGCGCCCTCACAGAATGCCTGCTGTGCCCTTGCCTGCTGTGCCTTCACCCATAGGTTTAAGGTCAGGGCAGAAACTTTATTCATCTCTTCAACGTCCTTTGCAAGAGGTGCCTGATGGGGATGTGCTTACTGCAAAGAAGAAGGCTGCTGGAAAGATGAGCGTCCCAGCCTCTTGAACAGAAAGAGAAAAAGCAGGAAAGCCCACACCAGTGAGGCCACCTTGATGGCGAGCCCTTCGGGCGGGATGACGGTGCCCAACGGACCCAGGAGCCCCCGCCAAGACTGGAATAACTATAGCTCACGTCGACCATGGGTACTGAGAGAGGTGGAAAGTAAGAACATTTCATTTCTTTTAGACACGGGGCTGCCTTCTCTGTCATTTTTCCAAATAGGGCAGTTCTCTCCTAACTGCCACTCTGTAGTCCTTGTGAATGGAGTATCTAAATCAGAATACTTCACCACTCCTTTAGCTCGTCAAATAGGCAATTGGCAAGGACTCCAGTCCTTTTTATTTGTCAAAAATTGCTCTGCTCCGCTACTGGGGAGAGAAATCCACCACAAGCTAGGAACCCAAGTTCTCATAGCTTCTAAAGAAACACAACTAGACTTGCGGCTTCCTTTTCTGGTAATAATGAAAGATCAGCCAACTATAAACATTAACACTGAATCCCGCCCCTTCAGCTCAGATTTAGACCCCATTGCTTGGGACACTGAACAGCCTGGATGGACTATAAATATTGAGCACATAAAAATTGACTTAAAGCCAGATATAAATTATCCTGACCAGAAGCAATACCCTATAAAGACAGGGGCTTTAAAAGGGCTCCAATCCATACTACAAAAGCTCCTAACAGCAAAAGTCCTTGTTCCTTGCCAGTCCCCTTGTACCACCCCACTTTGCCTATCAAAATGCCTGGCAGAACTTAACAATTTGCCCAAGATCTCAGGGCAGTAAATAATGTTGTAGTCTCCTTTCATCCCATTGTGCCCAACCCTTATGTCCTCCCTTACCCATGTACCTGGGGATGCCTCCTCCTTTTCAGCACTGCATTTAAAATATGCATTCTCCTGCATTCCATTACAACCCTCAGTTTCTTTTTGCCTTTGAATGGAGGGACCCTGGTACCAAAGAAAACACCCAATTATTTTGGACTAGACTGCCTCAGGCATTTATCAATAGCCCCTATATTTTTGGAAGGGCATTAGAAACAGAACTAAGGGAAATACAACCTACTCAAAGCACCTTTCTTCAGTATGTAGATAAGAACCCATAAGAATTATGAGTTTAAAACCACCTTATTAATAGCTAGTCCTACACTGAAAGCTTCACAGATTGACACTCTCAAGGTCTCACAGTTCCTTGGCACAAGGAGATACTGAGTCTCACCTAAAAAGGCTCAGATCCCCCAAACCACTGTTAAATATTTAGGGTTTCTGAGTTCTGAGGGGGGAAAAAATGTTAGTTCCAAAAAGAAAATAAACTATACTAAATTTGGTTCTCCCTCAAACATAAAAAAAAAAACAACTCAGAGAATTCCTAGAACTCAGTGGATTTTGTCACATTTGGACTCCCAATTATAGAATTTTTGCCAAACCCTTATATGTGGCTCTTAAAAAAAGACAGTCCCAATTCTGTCCAGTGGACCCAGGACTCAATTTGGGGATTTAAACAACTTAAAAAGGCTATCGCCACTGTCTCTGCTCTTGGATGGCCAAACCTAGATAAATTATTCCTCCTATACATAACAGAAAAGTGAGGAATAGCTCTAGGAGTTCTAGGCCAGAAATTAGGATCAGTCTTCCAACCAGTCACCTACTTTTCCAAAACAACTTGGCTCCGTAGCTAAAGGATGGCCTGCATGTCTACGAACAGTAGCTGCTACTGCCCTGCTTATTAAGGAAGCCTCCAAATTAACTATGGGCGAACCTATGGATGTCTATACCCCTTACCAAGTACAGTCTGTATTGGAAATAAAAGGGGACAAACTGTTAACTGCAGGAAAAATATTACAATACCAGGCCCTACTCTTGGACACCCCTGAAATAACCATAATGATTTGACAAACCCCCAATCCAGCTACCTTAACCTCTTTTTCCTTGACTCCCAACCCTGAGCTAGGACACCACTATTCAGAAATAATCAATGAAATCTATTCATTGAGACCTGACCTCCAAGATACTATATGGGAGTAGCTTCCTAGAATTTCGAACTAGGAAGACTGGGTATGCTATTGTTAGCTTACAACAAATCCTAGAAGCCCAACCTTTGCCTCTGGGAACTTCCGCCCAAGAGGCTGAACTAATTGCCCTAATTAGAGCTCTTGAACTGGGAGATGGCCAAAGGATTAATATTTACACTGATTCCAAATATGCCTCCCTTATTTTACATTCCCATGCTAAAATCTGGAAAGAGGTCTATTAAATGCCAGAAATTTTAGCATAAAATATCAAGACCTCATACTTGAACTATTAGAAACTGTTAAGAAACCAAAGGAAATAGCTATTATACATTGCAAGGGACATCGAAAAGAAAACTCAGAAATCACTAAGGGAAACTCCCTGGCTGACAGAGAAGCAAAAGTTGCAGCTAGACAACTCTTGAGAGTAGGAGAAACATATCTCCAACTCTAACTTCCCCTTTTCCCCCATAATGAACTCAGCCTGATTACCAACCTCTAGATCATAAACTTGCAACTAGCTATGACTTAAAATTAAATAAATCAAAACTGTACACTTCTGAACAAGGCCAAATCTTGATCCCAAAGGCTCAATTATAGAAAATTCTTAAGGGACTGCAGCAAAGCACACATTATTGTCAGGAAGCTCTATTTAAGTTTTCAAGGTCTCTCATTTAGAGCCCTGAATTATTTTCAACCATAAGGCAAGTTACCAGGGTCTGTGAAGTCAGTCTCAGAAACACTACCAAGAATCACTGCCCGCCATCACACATTCCTCCTGTGCAACACTGGGGAACGCTTCTGGGAGAGGACTGGCAGACTGATTTTACAGCCATGCCTCTTGCAAGGGATACAAATATATTTTAGTCTTTATAAATACGTTTACTAGACAGGTAGAAGCCTACCCAATCAGAACTGAAAAAGCTATAGAGGTCTGCAAAAATTTACTGAAGAGAGTCATCCCTAGAAATCATTGCCAACCCTTTAATTAGAGCCCAAGAACAAACTCACTCTCTAGACTCCATAGTCTTAGAAACCAGAATACCTTAAATTTACTTACAGCCAGTTAGGGGGAACCTGTCTTTATTTACAAGAAGAATGTTCTGTCAATCAATCCTTATTAAAAACCTATTAGCAAGGCTCATAACCTTAAAGAGAAATCCCAACTCCTATGGTTCTTACAAGGTCTCACATTCTGGTTTATCCCACTCCTAGAACCTCTCTTAACCACCCTTCTGCTATTAATCTTCAGCCCTTGCATTTTGCAATTAGTTAAGTTCATTTCTTCTAGATTACAACAATTCCAAACCAAATTAATGGTACAAGGATAGAGACAAATCACGGGAACAGAATCTCATATAAGCTTAGATAATAAGGAGAGAGGTTTTTACTCACTTAGGACAATGTTCCTCCTCAGCAGGATGTAGCCAGAGAAGAAGAAACCTCTGTCCACTAATCCATAAGAATAACAAGTTTAAAATTACTCAGGGGCCCAGCCAGCATGGCTCTGTGGTTGAGTGTCAACCTACGAACATGGAGCTCATGGTTCGATTCCCGGTCAGGGCACATGCCCAGGTTTCGGCCTCAATCCCCAGTAGCGGACGTGTAGAAGGCAGGCGATCAATGACTCCCTCTTATCATTGATGTTTCTGTCCCTCTCTCCCTCTCCTTTCCTCTCTCTGAAATCAATAAAAAGATATATATTTTTTTAAAAATCACTCAAGGAGGGCATGAAACAGGTAGAATAAATTGTTCCTAATAACTGCTCCATTGAGTTAAGCCTTGCCAGAATTATGGCAGTTATCAATAGGAAGCTATAAAACAATGGTCCAGGAACTAACCTGACTTCTTCTTTTAAGTTCATTTTTCAGATCTAAAGCCAAGCCACAAACCACAGAGACAAACTCAATACCTAGTTGGGAAAGTCCCTTCCTGCATCCCATAATAAGTCCTGCACAATCCCAGAACACCTTGCTTCACTGATATGAACTTGGACATCAATGCTCCAAAAATAGAAAAGCCTGTCAACCTATGTCCTGATTGGTTAACCCCAGCAACTCACGTGTTCCCAAGCAATAAAAACCCCTAAGCCCCACATGTGCACAGAACCTGAGACCCTATCTCAGTGTTCTCGTGCTCTGCAGAGCCTCAATAAATCTGCCTGTGCTTTTATCAGTGTCCCTGGTCTAAACTCTTGTATCAGGAGACAAGAACCCAATTTTCATCAGTTGCAAGAAGACTTCACAGCCCTGTAGTGCTGTAGTTACACAGTTGTTACAAGCTCCTTTACTAAGAGAAGAACACTTGGAGCTCACATTTCGTTTGACAGATTCTTCAAAGAAGTTGACAGGCCAGCAAAGTGCGCACCAGAATCTTTTATTCTTTCCCTTTCAAAATCAGTATCAAATACTTCTCAATATCCAAATAACTTGTAATTTTCCTAAATGTCATTCAAGTAAGCTGTGAAATTATCAAGCACGTTATCAATATATATATATATGACACATTCATGCCTTAAAAGAAGTAGATCAGGTAAACTATTACTTTAGACATATATTCCTCTATATTTAGTGTTTAATCCAGTTTTTAATTTTTAACATCTTTATTAATTCTAGTATTTATAGAATAATTATGGACTTTATCTCTTTTTAACTTTCTGGGAGTTAAAGCTCATTTGTGCGAGCCTCTTGTTTTCTTTCAAATAGTCAACTATTAAACACATTTTCAGGAATGTTTTAATTGGAAGAGGGGAAACCTTGTATCAGGATAATCCCTTTAAATAAATGTTGGGAAGAACTTTTCTCTTCATAGAAATTAGTAATAATTTAATAATAATAAGCATTTATATTCATAGAAATTAGGCAATAAATTTAACCACTAAGTTAATTTGTTTAGATGTTCAACTAACCAGATTCTAACTTTTCTGAGAATATGCATCTTTATTTCACATCGGTAACACACAGGAGAAGAGACTCTCACCTTTTAGTACCTCACCAGGAACAACTGGATCACTGGCTGGATTTTGAAGCTATTCAAATTTCAATACTTAAAAAATTAGATTCCCTTGAATCAGAAATAGTTCATTTCTCAAGTGAACTATTCCTGTAATTTGTCAATCAATATTAGCATTCTATTTTATCAAAAAACTTATTAAATAGCACATATTTTTGAACTTATAAAAACAATACGTTATCCTGAGATAACTCAGTCTAATAGAATTTACTATAGGGCTTGGTTACATGGGAGTCTCTGAAAGATGTGGCCAATTCTTCACAGACTGTTTTATGTAACCATTTCTCTTAACCAGCAAACATCTCTGGCTACAGTGTACTTCTGCTCATGAATAGGGTAGAAAGTTAATTATTAGACTTAGAGCATTTTTTAGCACATACAAAAAATTAAATTTGAAACAATTTAATTTTTTTAAAATAAAAAAGATAGAAGCAATAGTTCCCTTGATATTTTATTCTATAAATGTGTTTCTTTCACTATTTTCAAGTCTATTACAATAAAATAGCTTAATAGCTTTGTCTGGCAGTCCTCTTGCAGAGAATGCAATCCTATAAAATGGCGTTAACCATCCTTTAACAATGGAAATTCTTGCCATAAAAATACCAGAGGAGGAAAAAATCACCATGTCCTTAGAAGCATAAGGATACAACTTTAGCTTTTCTACTTTTGGTCTGTTATTTCTTTAACCTTCTGCCACCTAGGCAATGTTAATGTGTATATAATAGCTGTGAACTTAGCTATCATGTTATAAGAAAAATATAGCACACTGATGCTTTTAAATGATTTTGAATGCCAGATTTTGAGGCAGATGCTCCAGGTAAGACGTGGGGGGGGGGATATTGTCCTGACATTCCTGACACTTCAAAGAACTTACAGACTACCTAGCCATGAAAAAGTGCCTGGTTATGAGGTAGATACTTAAGTATTAATAAATGTCAATGTAAGAAACATCCAAACCTGTAGAGAATGTTTAAGAGTTTATTTCAGCCAAACTGACGAGAACTGCTAGGAAGCAAAATCTCAACAGATTGAGAAAATGCTCCCAAAAATGGCAGTTTTACCAATTAATTTATACATCACAATCAAAGGGGAAGACATAAGGGAGTTACATGAAATCCACTGGTGAAAGATTAGGGAGGCGGGAGAAAGCAAAGCAGGGAAATCTCTGAGATTAGATAAAAAGGGG
Organism: Miniopterus natalensis; assembly: GCF_054644295.1. Lineage (NCBI taxonomy): Eukaryota > Metazoa > Chordata > Mammalia > Chiroptera > Miniopteridae > Miniopterus > Miniopterus natalensis. The sequence continues at coordinate 44,457,991 of NC_142088.1, forward strand.
ATAGACACCTACTTTCTTTACATTGGTGAGTACAGGATCGTTAATGATTAGCATGATAACAATATTAATGAGGGGTCCTGCCTTCCCCAGCTCTGACGGGAGATTGTGCCCTGAAGGATCTGGAAAAAGGAACTCCCCCTGACATTCCAAAGGTATGTTGTTGTAGATGCAAAAGGACCATAGGCAGGCTCAGTTAAGGTAAGACTGACCTTTGTCTTGGAAGATACTGGCCTAGGACATGACAACCCACCATGATTCACTTTTAGTTAGGAAGTTCTAATTTCAGACCACTCTATATGTTTACTTTAGATCTCTGAGTTTGTAAGGCCACCATGCAGGCCTCCCCTGACCTTGTCAGGTTTAGTTTTAAGAATGAATAAACTAATGAAAATGCCACTTCTGTCATTTAAAAAATGGATAGAAGAGAAGCTACAAAAGAGACTGAGACTGAGCAACGAAACCCTAGAAAAACAAAAACCACAGGATATTTGCAGTGTCTTAAACACCAAGGAAGAGTTTCTGAGTAAGAAAAGAGTGGACAAAGGTATTGGATGCTGCCGAGATTTCAAGAAAGAAATGGACCAGCAAGTACCACGTTAGTGTTAAATGGTTAGAAAGTTTTCAAGCCAGTGGTAACTACAGAAGTTGGACTGGAATTGGTTGCGAATTGAATGGGAGTTGGGGAAATAGACCCAAGTTTCGATGATCACTTTGACAAGTTCAGAAGTGGAAGGACAGAGAGAAAGGATGGCAATTAAACTTTGACATGGCATAGGTAGGTACCTTGTTTCTGTTATTGTTCTCAAGATAGAAAAATCTTTAAGTGCATATTGAGAATCACCAATAGAGAGGAAGGTAAGATACCTGAGAAAATATGATAAAGAAAAAAAAGTCTGACAGCAAAGCAGAGGGATGCCCCTTCCACACTGGCCTAGGTAGGCTTGCAGGGGTTTCACTGGTGTGGTGTTCAGATAGCCTGACTCTGACTGTCTCTGTGCACTGACAGGAAGTGTTAGAAGCTGAGAATGGCGGGACGATAGAAGTCAATGCTGTGTCAGTAAGCGGTATTAGAGGAAAAATAGATATCATACATAATAAACATTCAGCTCCATGGTTTGAGACCATTTAATAGTTGACAGTGCTAAAACCAATATATGCTGGAATATTTCTTTTCTCTGACTATTTTCTGTATAAATGAAAATGTTCAGAGATTTATTTTCTCTAATAGGTTTCTTAGTACTAATTTTTCAGCATTTATTCATTTCACATAAGTAACTACCTTTCTTTTGTTGTTGTTTTTTTGCCCCTTTAACTTTGTGAGTATAGTATACCTTAACAGATTTCAAGGGTCACATTATCATGTTAACACGGAAAATTCCATATCAAAAAGAGAATGCATTAAAAAAATAGGAATAAATAAAAGTTGTTTACATTGATTATTATAAAATTCTAATAAAAGCTGAAGTAGATGACTGCAAGAATTAATATTGTTAAAATGTCCATACTCCCCAAAGTCATCTACAGGTTTAATTCAATCCCTACCAAATTCCAAAGGCATTTTTCACAGAACCAGAAAAACAATTTTAGACTTTGTATGGAACCACACTCCCAAACACCTAAAACAATCGTGAGAAAAAAGAGTAAAATTGGAGAAATCACATTTCCTGATTTCAAACTATACTTCAAAGCTATGGTAACTGAAGAAGTATGGTACTGGGATAAATATAGACATATAGATCAATGGCACAGAATCAAGAACCCAGAAATAAACCCCAACATAGACTCTCAACTAATATTTGACAAGGGAACCCATATTTAATGTGAAATGATCTCTTCCAAAAATGCTGGGGAAACTGGATAACCAACCATATGCAGAAAAATGAAACTGCACCCTATCTTACACCACTCAAAATGGGTTAAGGATTTAAATGAGATACTGAAAACCATGAAATTGCTAGGAGAAAACACAGGGAAAAAGCTCTTTGACATAGGTCTTGGCAACAGTTTTTTAGATATAACAACAAAAGCACATACAACAAGGCAGATATCAACATATGGGACTACATCAAATTAAACAGTTTCTGCAGAACAAAAGAAACACTCAACAAAATGAAAAGGAACCTATAAAATAAGAGAAAATATCTGCAAACCATATATTCTATAAAGGGTTAATTGTAAAACACAGGGTGTCCCCAAAAATGTATTTATTAAAATACACTTCATTTTCAAAATGTAATAGAATCAGCTCTTAAAGTGTGTATACATTTTTTTGGGACACTTGCATGTTTATAGCAACTTATTCATAAATGCCAAAACTTGTAAGCAAATCAAGATGTCCTTCAGTAGATGAATGGATAAATTGTGGTATATCCTTAAAATGGAATATTATTCATCTCTAAAAAAGAAAAGAGCTATGAAGCCATGAAAAGACATCAAATGAATATCACTAAGTGAAAGAAGCAATCTGAAAAGGGCTACATACTATATGATTTCAACTGTGTACCATTTGGGAAAAGGCAAATCTATGGAGACTCTAAAAAGATCAGTGGTTGGGAAAGGGGGAGGTGATAAGAAATGAAAAGGCAGAGCACAGTATTTTTAGGGCAGTGAAACTATTCTGTATGAAACTGCTCTAAAAACTAAATTTTTTTTTTTCCCCAAAAAGCTAACATGAAGGCCTTGGCTTAATCTTATTCTTACATTTTAGCTTTTCTAATATTTTTAATACATATTAGTTTTTTGACCTGATTCATTTTTCTTTTCAATTTTTGCAATGACTTCCTTTCTACCACAATTACTAAAATTTCTCAAAAAATTGTGACTTCATATTTTTCATTGTTTAAGATATTTGAGCCCGGCCAGGCGTGGATCAGCGGTTGAGCACAGACCTAGGATCCAGGCGATTGGGGTTCGATTCCTGGTCAGGGCACATGCCGGGGTTGCGGGCTCCATCCCCAGTCGAGGGGGTGCAGGAGGCGGCCGATCAGTGACTCTCATCATTGATGTTTCTCTCTCTTTCTCTCCTTCTCTTTTCCTCTCTCTGAAATCAATAAAGTTATATAAAAAGAGAATCAAATCTCTAAGAAAAAAAAATCTCTTCAAAAAAAAAAAAGATATTTGAAAGTAAAGATTATGTTTTATGGTGATTGATGCATTCAGAGTTAGAAATCTGCCTCTTAACATAAAACGCAAACCTGAGGTGACCATTTTTCTCCCAGAGCCATTACACAGGCACAACGCCCCCTCCTGAATTGCTTCTCATTTAAATGTTTTTAACTGACTTTAAAAAAAAAAGTTTTCTAAAAATACAGCCAAATAGGATCAGCTTAGAACCTCTGCAGGAAGCATATTTAAGGTGCCATGACAATGTCTTTATGCTCCTGTGTACTGGAGTGAGGACGTTTGGAAGAGACGAAGGGGAAGAAGGTAATGGTGGAAAGGGTGGAGCTCAGATCTAGGGCACCAAAGGCTGAGTCTCAAGAACAGCCCAGGTGAGTGAATTGCAGAAATTAAGAAAATCCATAGTATCAGAACACTCACCCTATCTGGGAAAGGCAGGTGTTATATGGTGTTTCAAGAAGACAATCCAAAGGCTACAAACTTTCAGTGATGAGATGAGTAAGTTCTGGGGATGTGATGGACAGCATGGTGACTATAGTTAGTAATACTGTATTGTATACTCAAAATTTCGTAATTCTTTAGTGTTCTCCCCACACACAAAAAACATGGTATCAATGTGAAGTGACTGATTGTGGTAATAATTTCACAAAGTATACATTTATTAAATCATCTTGTACACCTTTAAATAAAAATGAGAAGACAGCCATATAAGGCAGTGATTAATCATGCTAACACAGGATTCTAACAGATCTGGGTTCAAATCATAATTTGATCATTTCTAAGGTATGGAACTTAAGGCATGTAAGTAACCAAGCCACTTACTATTGAGCCACAGTGTTTTCATATGAAAATGGAGCTAATGGATCTGTACTGTAGCCTGTTGGGATTGAATGCGCTGAGCATGGGGCCTTGTATTATTAATCATTAATAGTCTTTTTTGTGTGGGTGATTAAGTACCTATATCTGGTGAATTACAAACATCATATACATTTTATCTTCTTATGTACCCCTTTTATTTTATTTTTTATCCTTCCTGAGGATATTTTTTCCACTGCTTTTCAGAGAAAGTGGAAGGGGGGCAGGGAGAGAGGGGGAGAGAGAGAGAGAGAGAAAGAAGCATTGATGTGAGAGAGACACACCGATTGGTTGCCTTCTGCACTCGCCCCAGTTGGGCCGGGAAATGAGCCTACAACTGAGGTACATGCCCTTGACTGGAATTGAACCCAAGACCCTTCAGTCCCCAAGACACTTTAGGTTGACGTTCTAACCACTGAGCAAAACTAGCTAGGGATATGTACCTCTTTTAAATGATAGGGAAGTAAGCATCTTAGTTTGAGTTCCAAATAAGGAGGAGCTTTTTTGCGGGTGGGGTCCTTCATGTCAAAAGGCAATTAAGCCAGTGGTGTTATTCTTGTAAGAGAATTCTTAGAAAGTCCAAAGCGCGACTGATAGATTCTCTACGCTCTTCTGTTTTCTAATTACAATGGCCACTGTTTATAGAAATGTTATGATCACTTGTACGTTTGCACAGGTATTTGATAACTGAAAACCATGGCAGGCTTTTGCTGCATTGGTGCATGTGTACCATGCCCAGGCCATTATTAGGTCCAAAGACATCTACAGAAATGTTTGCATGCAGACCTGCCTGCTGTAGAAATGGGATCAAGGGCATGGAGATTAATGGCAGCTTTGCCTCCAATGTGCTCCAGACAGACAATATAAGCAAAAAAGGTCAACCTTTTAGTTTCCTCTAACCATTATTACTCCTCACAAAGACGCCTAACGCCCATCACAAAGCGAGGCAATGGTGTCTAGTGCTGAATTCTCTAAGGCCTGTTTGACCTATTTTGACCTCTGTGGCCCCTCCGGAAGTCACAGCTATAAAAAGAAGGGGCCCGGCTCCTTTGAGAGCAAAGGTGACCAAAAAAAAAGGATGTTCTTGACAGGAAATGGCACCCTGTGGTGCCAACAGGCTAGACCCTCCCAGCTTCCCAGAGACCCAGCTTTCTGGGGCTGATTTTCAGCTTGTCAGAGACTTTTCTCAGCCTCTGTGCAGACAGGAATCTATCCAGCTGAGCATGTCTCCCAGGGAGGCTGGCAGACAGCCCAGGCACCTCAGGGAATCCAGGAGGTTGGAGAAAGAATCTTTCCCTCTCCTTAGCCAAAGACCACTCTTGCCTTGTCTTTCTGAACCCAAACTGGGTAATTAAAATCAATGAATGTTAAACTTAAATAATTATGAAATCTTGATAAACTTTAAAAACTTTTGTAGAAAAATAACTGTAGAAACATAAGTTGAATTTTTTTTACCTCTCCTAAACATCAAAATTCTTAATAGGATAAAAGCTTAATTGGAGGCCAGAAACAACGGTAGAAACTTGACTCATTTGTGTCATAAAAATGATAAAATTATTTTATATTTAGACATGCTTAGAGAATGAAACTTAGGTGTCTGCTATTATGTGAGTTTCGGCAGTATTGTTTTTCTTAATGTAAGCATTAGAATATTAAAGTTGCAAAAATATCGAACATACAGCATAATAATATTGGTACTGAGCATAACTAATCAAATGATTTTCACTTTACTCACAAAACTTGTATCAAGTTTATTCAGTTTCTAATAATGAATTTCAGGTCTTTAGGTCAGAACTGAGTCTATCTGTAATGTGAAAATTCACCTTCCAGGAATTTTGGAAATAAGTTTTCCCATTTTTAAATGACATAATCTCAGGATTTAAATTCTGTACTTTGTTTTAAAAATATCCTATCACTGTCTTTATATACAAGAAGCAGCAACTTTCTGCATAAAAATCAGATGATGGCATTGGTATATTTTACTATAATTGCTATGACAAAAGTTATCTTTAATTGTCTGTCTTTTGATTTTTTTAAAGGAACTCATATAGATGCTGGATTGGAAATTCGAAATATATATCCACCCAGTGTTGTGCTGATGTTACTCAAAGATAACATAAGAGTGTCTTTTTGGAGTTCAAATAAGAGGGTAGGCTCTTTTGTTACAGTTGTAAGAAGTGCACCAGACTATTATAGTAGGCAGTTAGTTAGACATTAACCAAAGGGGAGGGAGCAAAAGGAACCAGATATTTGATTAAGCCTGATTAAGCTTTTCAGTCACCCCGGGGGCGTGCGCCCACTAACAGGGAAGGGAGAAGACGGCTGGGAGGAGTCCTTTCACTGGGTGCTTGGGCAGTGGAAGCCAAATGAGGAAGCAGAACAATGAGCCATGTGCAGCAGGAGCCAACATGGCACCAGAAGTGGGGGAGGGCACTATCCTGGGCAAATCCAGGAGAGAGACTGAATAGCGGGAGGGCACAGACACAGACCTGGGAAAAGCCAGGAAAGAGACTGGGTAGTTTGAAAGAAAGCCTGCTCTTTTCCCCAAGCCCAAGGAAATGTGAGACACAAACAAAGGGGCAGCCATGTGGGGCCAGAAGGGAGCAGAGCCCCAGGGTGATAGTGCTGCAGCTCTGCGCCTTAGCCCTCCCAGGCTGGTGGGTACAGGAGCAGGCCCGTGGCCTGGAAGCTAGACTTCTCCTGCAGCGAGATGGAGCTGAACCCCCTGGTCATGGATGAGGCATCACGCATGGTGTATCTGGGGGCAGGCCGACAACAGGGACCAGCTTCTGCAGCTGGGCCCTCTGGGGAAGCACCTCATCGAGTGCCACAGCCTTTTTAAGGGCATCTGTGCCCTGCGAGCCCTTTCTTCTCTTGGTCATACTTTTGCACTCTAATAAATCTTGCCACTATCACTCAAATCCTCCTTCACAACTGTCCATGAGATGCTTCTCCCACCACACCACAAGAACCTATTTCCAGACTGGTCCACCTCCAATAACAAGACCAGCTTGGTCTGATGCTCAGGAGGTTTACATGCTTTTAAACATATTTTCAAATCACCCCCGGAGCAATGTGACTGTAATGTGTTGGAAGAATTAACACTACCTTTTCCCTTCACATCTGGAGGGCACTGGAGACAGGCTGATTCCTACTGGCACATGATTTTCTCTAAGGCTTGATTTCTCCACTCGTTTGTCTGTCTGAATGCCATGCCAGGTAGCTCCGCTGACTATCCAGACCCTCTAACATTGCCTGCAATGTTCATTTGTTTTGATCAGTGCTGGAGCAACCCACGTGTTTCTGTCTATTTTCTGACACACACACACATTATTTATGCAGCCTCCTAAATGCCTATAGTGCTTCACATGAAATAATTGAAACTGTTCTCTTCAATTGTTTATTCCTCTCTTCCTAAGATATCTACCCCACTCAATCCTTGTGGTCTGGGAAAATGGATTAGTTACATTACCAAATCTCACAGGACTGACACAAACTTTAAACTGATAAAGCAAATAAACATAAAACTTGATGAGCACACCCATTCAGTAACGGTGCTATGATTTTTTCCCTGTGGGTGTCCTCGAAATTTTGTGGAAGGTGCTTATATTACATTGGATTTCCCTATAATCAGACCCTATGAGGATTTGAGAGCAAGTAGTTCACTTGGGAGCTGATCTCAGGAAGCATCGATAAGGGGATGAAGAAAGGAGATAAAGGATGGAAACCAATAAAGGGTATATGTTCATGTAAGTTACTGCTTTAGGCAACTGTCCTGCTAGGGAATGCTGGGAAACAACATAGAATATAACTCAGATTTATCCCACCTAGGGAGCAAAGAAGGTGGGTATTTACCTCCAACTTTAATGTGTTATTTGCTAAGGATGTTTCTGGGGGCAGCAACCTCTGGGCATGTCCAACCTGCCTTGCACAGGACCTGAAAGCCCTCAGTTGGAGAGTGACGAGGCTTGCAGCAATGACATGTGCCAGTATGGCTGGGCGAGTATGGGCAAAAATAAAATAAAGAGTGGATAGCACTTTTCTTTACATAGCAAATGTGGTGCCAAAATATTTTAAGACACACTTTAAGTGATAATAGCAAGACTGCTATTTATGCAATAATTACTTTTCAATTGCCTACTATAGGCCAGGAAGTACTGAGCTATGCAAGGATCTTACGGTAAAAGTTTTTGTAAATGAAATGCCCATCCCCATTTAGTTTTTGTTGTTCTTGTTGTACATTCATTTTGATATTTTAAGTGTTTATAAAGCATTCCTTGTCACTTCCTCCCAAGAAATAAAAAAGGTCTAAAGAGGTTGGTATGGCATCTTTTCGACCAAATACCACCATCTTATCCATCTCTATCAGTTCTCATAATCTTGGTATAAACACAGCCTTGCTAGAAATTCAGCAGAAGTTTTAAAATGTTTATCTCCAGGGCTGGGTTAAATGTGAAAGAAAATCCTGATCAACTGTCTCATATTTCTTCTCGTGCTACGAGAAATATGTAAATGACTAGGTGTTGAAAAACACTTGCATTTTATTAATAGATAAAACATATAAAAAGGCTTTTAAATATGATATAATAGATAGAAATGCTTCAAAATACAGTCTATCCTATCAAGCCAATGGGACATTTTTCTCTGCCTGTGCAGAAACCAAACTATCATTACATTTTTGAAAGATCTCTCAGCACACACCTGTTGTCTTAAAAGTAAACAGGAAGACTATGAAGTCAGGTCTGCAAGAAGGAGGTAATTATGCTCAACCTACCTAGCTAGAATAGGATTATGTTGGGCAATGGAAGGGTAAGAGAGGGGGGGAAGGACATTTTTAATTTCACAGTAATTATAAAGTATGATGTCAGTCCAAGCTTTCAAGATACAATCCTTTTTCCAGACAAAACAATATGAGGAACAGGGAAGATCCCCCTGCAAGCCCTGAAAAAAAAGAGAACCAGAAGGTAGGGGATGACAAAGTTGGTAGGAGCTGCCATTACTTACCCTCTCTTAGTCACAGAAAACCAAACATCAGGCCACAGGCCACTGGGCAGTGCACTCTGAAGGAATCCCACCAAGACTGAAAAAGCTCAGTGTTTTCTGGTGACATACACGTAACAAGTCTATATGAAGGACATTCTCCCTTCATTTTGTATCTAGATTAGCAATAGCTTCTAGGAGCCTCTTCAGAGTGATGGATTTATACTTACTACGATATTAAACAGGGACTTTAAGTACGGGTTGATATGGAACAAAAAGCAGTTTATTATTTTCTGGCTTTTATTATGTACAAGCTTTTCATTTTTTAAAGGCTTAACTAATATTTCAAATAAGTTTTAAGAATCAATGGGTGTATATCACTATCACCCCCTACAACAGAGTTCTTACTAAATATGCATGATTTATTTTAATAATAGTTAAGAGATCATTTATTAAGTATTCCTGTTCTGGAGATATTTTGCAATATCAACTAAGTCATGAGGCAGATCTCTAATTAGATATGGATAATCAATATATAATAACCCATTTATGTAAATTTAAGAGAGTTTTATTAAACATCCATGTAATTTATGTAAAATATCTCTTATGACTTTCATTTGTAAGAAAAGTGAGGTCCAGAATCTTAAAGGGCTTTAGACTACAAAATAGAAGCATCAATTTCGTCATTATAAATGTACCAAGCATTTCAGCAGTCCAAGTTAACAGCATTTTCATACTCAGAAAAAAAAGTATCCACATAAAAATGTATCCTATTTACATGCAAGCCAAGACAAAATACAGCTTCTTAATAAAAATGACAGTTTAAAAGGATAAATAAATCACTATTAGTTTTAAATATTTGGGCATATAAAAACAGCAAAGTAAATCTTCAATTTGATTCCACACAAACAATTAATTTGGTAAAACCACGAATGATACATCAACTCCTGGCACAAATTATGTCCTTACTGGAGGAGCCTGTGAACATACAGAAGAACACTTGTTAAAGAACACATTGGCAACATACCAATTAGCTTATAATGTTCATACAATTGAAAGAAAAATTGTTTTTGCTAGTCATGGTGACAGACTGAGTCTGGCGCTGGTAGAAAGCCAGGTTATATTACTGTAGGGCAAAGGCATTGTTTCAGCAGTTTTCTCTCCCCTCCCAAGGGACTCAGATTCTTCAGTATCTAGGCTAATTTCCCCCAAACATCTTTTTTAAGAATTTTATTCCACCACATTTTAAATCTGGAAACCAATGCCAAGCGGCGCTTATACATATATGAGTAGGGAGTATTTTTAAATGTTCACTATTTAGTTCAGTTTCAGAGAACATCTGGCTAATATTGTTCACAACATCATTTCTGTGAAGTATTAAGTCCCTCCAATCTCCTCATCACTGATGCTTATAATAGGATATGATCTTACTGAGCATTTAACCTTATGACAAGCCATGTTACTCTGAGTGGGTGCAGCATTAGAAGAGATAGTGTTAGCATACTTCAGGACTTAAGAAATGCAATCAAAAGACACAAGGGCACTCACTTTTCTTTGGTCAAAGAGAAACAATGATAAAGAAAATCTAAAGGACTACATGTAACCTAGGCTTTGACAAGTCTACAAAGAAAGGAAACTTTTTGTTAGGTAGACTAACTTGCCATGCATTCATCAGATGAACAAGTATTTCAATTGTCATCTGATAATTATCAATAAATCAAAATGTTTCTCAATAACTGATTGACAGAAATAGTACTAGAGACCACCTTCCACAAAGAGAGTCCCAAATTAGGAAACTCCAAATGACAGCATCCAAATGGGCTAAACAGAGAACTTTCTTCTCTTTCTGCCTTATCCAGGTTAAAAACAAACAAAAACAAACTGAATGCTTCCCATTGGAGGGAAATTTTAACTGGCCTCTTAAACTAGGGTCATCAAAGGACCAGAGTCCCTTGAATCCCATTAGACTGGGAGATACAGTCTAAATTTTCATCTTAAAAATACCTTTAATCTTTCTATATATCAAGAATCTATTTATGTTTAAATTAAAAGGGTTACATTAAGTCATTTAACATTGACCATAGTCAAGAGTAGTCAGTCAGTTTTTTTAGGTAAGGTTATTTAAATTATACTGAGTCAATTATTTAAAGACAGTTTAGGGACTGGAATGTGTACTTCATCATATGCCCTATGAAATTCTCTATAAAAGTAGAGAACAGGCAGGTAAAAATGTGTGGCAGATTATTCTGAATGGAGAGGCAGTTTAGTAACATCTCCATAGAAAATGGCAAAAGTGATGGTCCACTGGCTTTTCCATGAATGAGGAAGAAAATGAGACCATGATTAATCCAAGATACTGCAGCACTTAGCAAGTTAATTACTCTACCAGATTATTACATTGAGGCATTGCTTAAAGCAATGGAGTATATTTTGAGAGAGTGAGAGAGAAAGAAAATAAAATTCTCTAATAGAGTAAAACTACAGAACTGTAATTACAGTTTAATGGCACATTTTTATTCTCTTCTTTGTGGTATTTTTAAACTAACCTATTTATGTATATTATGTGAGTGAAATCTAATGTTTTATCACAATTTTTTTAGCTTTATTGAGGTGTAATTGACACCTCAATATATGTACATATTGCAAAATGATTTTATACATGTACATATTGCAAAATGATTATTACAGTAGTGTTACAGTTAACACCTCCATCATTTCACATAATTACTTTTGTGTGAGTATGGTAAGAGCATTTAAAATCTACTCTTTCAGCAACCTGCAACTATAGAAATGGTATTGTTAACTATAGTAACCATACTGTACACTACATTCCCAGAAATCATTCATTATAATAAATTCAGTAAAGTTGCAGGGTACAATACCAACACACAAAAATCCATTGCATTTCTATACACTAATAATTAACTATAAAAAAGATAAATTAAGAAAATAATCCCGCCTGGCTGGGCATGGCTCAGCAGTTGAGCGTCGACCTAGGATCCAGGCGATCGGGGTTCAATTCCCGGTCAGGGCACATGCCTGGGTTGCGGGCTGCAGCTGATCAATGACTTTCTCATCATTGATGTTTCTGTCTCTCTCTCTCCCTCTCCTTCCCTCCCTCTGAAATCAATAAAGATATATTTTAAAAAAAGAAAAAAAAAAAAGAAGAGAATCCCAATATAATTACATAAAAAGAATAAAATACCTATCAATAAATTTAACCAAGGAGGTAAAACACCTGTATATTGAAAACTATAAGACACTAAAGAAATACATTGAAGACAAAAATAAATGGAAATATATTCCATGCTCATGGATTGGAATAATTAATACTATTAAAATGTCCATATTACCCAAAGAAATAAAAAGATATAAATATATAGAGAGATAGATAGATATTTACACAATAGAATGTTATTCATAGGATTCAGCCACTAAAATAGATGAAATCTTGCCACTTGCGACAACAGGGATGAAGTACTAGGGCATTATGCTAAATGAAAAAAGTCAGATAGAGAAAGACAAATACTGTCTGATCTTTCTTATATGTAGAATCTAAAAAATAAAAAGCAAAAACAAAAAAGCCAAGTTCATAGATACAAAAACAGATTGATGGTTGCCAGAGGTGGATGTGGGGGGGTAGGGGAATGGGTGAAATTGGTGAACTAGATTTTTAAAAAATTTAAATTGAGTAATTTATAGTAAAACTTAAAAAATACAGTATTGTTAACTATGTTGTACATTAATCCCCAGAACTAATTCATATTAGAACTGGAAGTCTGTATCCATTTTTTTTTAAGTTTGTACCCTTTGACCAACAGCTCCCTGTTTTCCCCAACTCCCTTCCCCTGGCAGCCAATATTCTACTTTCCCTCCTTATGAGTTCAGCTTTTTTAGTTAGATCCTCTAACTTATCAAAGTCTTATGTCTCTCCTCAGGCAATTCAAGGATCAAAAAACCCAATTTAACTTCATTTAACTTCCCCTTGACTCATGCCGTTTTTGGTTGTGTATTTTAATTCAACTCAACTTATTCAATTTCATTAATATTTTATAAATCCAAATTTCATTTAGATTTATCTACATATTTATTATCCTCTACTCTTTATTGTCTCCTGCACCTGTTCCTCTTATAAAAAGTAACTCTTTTAATGCAAGTTTGCTGTTGATAAATTCAATTTGTTTTGTTTCCTTTTTCTTTTTTCTTTTTTTGAAAACTAGTTTCATTCCTTTTTGTTTGTTTTAAGGTTATTTCTACTGAGTATAAATTTATACATAAGCAGTTATTTTCTTTTACTTTTTAAAAATTTTTGTCATGTTTATTTCATACTTTACAGTTTTATTTTTTTGCATATATATTTTTTTTTTTTTCCTTTTTACCCCTCCCCTTGCTCCCTCAGTTATTTTCATTCAATATACTGACTATAACAAATCACTGTCTTCTGGCTTCCACTGGTGTTCTGGATGGTGCTATAACCTGCTAGTGAAAATCTGTCTTTTTCCCTCTGGAATTTCTGTTTTTTTCCTATTTCACTGTGATGTGTCTAAGTATGCTTTACTTACTTACTTACTTACTTGGGACTCCTTAAATCCTTGGATTAAAAGTTTTAAGCAGTTCTGAATTTTTTTCAGCAATTATCTCATTAATATAGCTTCTGCCTATATCTTTCCTTTCCTTCAGGAATTCCAATTAGAGGCATGTAATGTCCCCCCACTGTTTCTTCTCTTACCTTCCTTTTATATCTTCATCTTACAAACATGATTGCCCCTGTGCTCCATCTTGCAGCTCGCTAAATCCCTCTTCTTTCGAATCGAATTTGCTCTTAAACTGATTCAATGAATTCTTAGTTTCAATTATTGCATTTCAATTTATCATTTCAGTATGACTTTTTCAAATCTGTTGCCACCTTTACGTAAAATTTCAAATTTAGCCTTTCTATCTCAATGAAAAAAATATATATTTAATTGAGAGGTATTATGGGTTGCATTTGATAACTTAAAATATCTTAGGTCTTGGTGGGCCTAATTTTTCTTTTTAACTTTTCATTTGGAAATTTCAAAATTAAAGGCAATTTGTACGAATAAAAGGAGTAAATAGAACACCCATATAACCTTTCCCTGATTCACTTATTGTTAACATGTTGCCCCTTTGCTTTATCATTCTACCTATAAGTATATATATCATTGTCTCTATAGAAATATTATATGTAATTCTCTCTATATGTAATACATAAGAACCTCTTCCATGAATAACTTGAGAATAAGTTGCAGACGTAACTCTTTACTCACAAAACCTTCAGTGTTTAGACTCTAAAGTAAGGATAATTTAACATCGTCACAATGCTGCAATGGAATGAGTTTGTGTCCCCCTCAGAATTCATATGTTGAAAACTAAATCCCAATGTGACGGCATTTGGAGGTGAGGCCTTTGTGAGGTAATTAGGTCAGGAGGGTAGAGCCCTCAAGAATGACATTAGAGTCTGTAAAAGAAGCAGCCAGAGAACCAGCCAGCTCTTACCATCATGAGAGAATACAATGAGAGGTCAGTGGTCTGCAACCTAGAGATCTCTCACCAGAGCCTGTCCCTGCAGGCACCACTCTGATCTTGGACTTCCAGCCTCCAGAACTGTAAGAAATAAATTCCTGTTGTCTAAAGCCACCCAGTCTATGGTACTGTATTGTAGCAGCCCAAACTAAGAAAAATAATGTAGTCCTCCATCCAATATCCTATTTTGTGACTTGAACCAATGTCATATTTTAGCATATTATTCCCACTAGTACAGAATCCAGTTTAGGACCATGTATGGCATTTAGTTGTCCTGTGTCTTCCCCCTCCTTTAATTTGGAACATTTCTAGATCCTTTCTTTGTCTTTTATGACATTGACATATTTGAACATAGTCTTGCTCTCCCTTTTTTAAATATAATAACCTCATTAAGGTTTATCTGTTGTTTCTCAATGATTAGTATCATACATTCTCAACCATAATACTACAGAAATGATACTGTCTTCCTCTCAGGGCATTATCTCTGAAGGCATATAATGACTATCTGCTCTTCCCTGACAATGTTAATTTTGGTCACTTGGTCAATGTATGTCTAGTTTGAATGTGTACTGGATGTCATATATAAAAAAACTGTTTGTGAAAGCATTTCTAACCGAGGATGATGCATTTTCCCCCAGAGAGGCTTTTCATTTTCTTCTTTCAGGCTCTCAAGGTACTAGCTGGCTTGAACCACCTTAATCTGATTTCCAAGCTGTGGTTTTCCAGGCTGCCCATATGACATGGAAGTGGGCTGCAAGTCCATGAATGCACTATGAAGTTTTTTGTTTCCACCCAGACACACAAGACCACCACAAGTGCAACTCAGCCTCTCAGGTATTTCTTCTTGACAATAAAAATATCATTAAATGCTGGCCTTACCTCTGTGGGTTTTGTCTTCTCCCAGATTTCAGCATCATAATTATTCATGCCCTTTGTTGCTTTTAAGAAGGTTGCACTTTTCCTAAATTCCATCCAACTTTTCTTGTTGCTCTTGGTGGAAAGTGTGATTCAAATTAATGTGTGTATTATTATTAGAAGCAACGTTTAACAGAAGATCAGCATTGATCATTAGGTAATGGCCACTGACAATGTGTGTTCATCCAAATGACTCTAAAAACCATTTTAGAGTCATACCTCAGACTCTAAAAACCTTTTCTTACATAAGTTAACCCACAGATATAGAGTGGCAGCTTCCAAGAAATCTAGAAAGCCTGAAATTTATTTCAAGTAAATCAATTGAAGTGGACATAATTTCTTTTTTACTCCCCATTAACTTTCCTCAAGGTCATGATCAGCCCATGTATGGTGTTCCAGAAAAGAAATGTATAGACATATGAGTCAGCACTCTCATTCTCCTGGTCACGCTGATTAGGTTACATGACTCAAACTGTGACCTTTCCCAGAGTTATCAGTAAAGAACTTCACTCACTTTCTGGCATCTTTAATTTGGAGGGTGGGGTGGGAGAAAGAGAGAGAGAATGAAGCCACACAGAAGACAAAGATGTAGGCTTAGAGAATCCCTCATATCACTGGTTGCGACCTTTGATCCTGATGTACTCGAATTTACTCTCTGGATCGCTCAGTTCTCCAAAGCTATTTTGAACTGGGTTTCTGTCTCTTGCAACTCAGAATCTGAATAGACTAAAAAGCTGTAGAACCTATCTACACAATTCTGTGTATAACCCTAGAGTAACTCTCCTCTCAATACTTGTATGTCAGTGAGCAATAACCAAATGAGGAGCAGAAAGCCTATAAAATGAGAATACTGTGATAGGAATTAAATCTAAAGAGGAGAGAAGATGGAAATGCTAATGAATACATTTCATTTTCATGTAGTCAAACCTTTTAGTGTCTTAATTATTGATAAGCTGCCTTAGGAAACATAAAATGCACCTACATGATAAGTGTACAATACTGCTTCCATGAGAGTTCACAGAACCTTGGTTTCTTCCATTGTCCTTATATAACATGTGGAATCAAAAGGGAGAGATCTGCAAACACGATCAGTCACTTTCAGAAGTGCTTGAACACAGCTGAGGAGTTCCTTTCCATGCCTCCAAGGCCACCATTCTCTCTCTCTGGCTCTCTGAAATAACATCTAATTCATTTCCTAGCAGGCTCTCCTTATTTCTCATTGTCAATTCTATACATGGCAACCAGATAACACACCACCCACCTTGCAATCAAAACCAATCAACTCTTGCCCGGCTGGCATGGCTCAGCTGTTGAGCATCAACCTAGGATCCAGGAGATCAAGGTATGATTCCTTGTCAGGGCACATGGCCAGGTTGTGGGCTGGACCCCCAGCAGGCGGTGTGCAGGAGGCAGCCGATCAGTGACTCTCTCATCATTGATGTTTCTCTCTCTGTCCCTCTCCCTTCCTCTCTCTTAAATCAATAAAAAATATTTTTAAAAACCCACAAAAAGTACCAATCAACCCTTGAGTTCAAACCAGCTCCATAATAACAGCCTCCAGGGTAGGCCCTGGCTGCCTCTCCAGCTTCATCTCCCCTTCGGCGCTCATTCCCTCCAGGAGCCCTGAGCGCTCTGAGGTGTCCCTGACACACCAGGTTCACCCCTTCTGCAGCCCCTCTGACTGGGGGAGTCTTCCCCACAGCCCCCTGGAGTGCTCCTTCAGTTCATTCGGGTCTTTGCTCAAATACATCTTTTGAAAAAACTTTCTTTACCACCCTACCTAAAACACATAGACCACTCTTCTACCCGTCTTTATGTCCTTCCTCTGTCTGGTTTTTATTCGTGTCACTCACACCACCTGACTTGTCATTGAATTGTTTCTGTTGCTGCCTCTCTCCCCCTCCGCCACTCCCCCTTTCCTATAGCCCATTCTCCCCTCCTTCCCCCCAGTAAAATGTAAGTTCTGCAAGAAAGGGGGCTTTATTTCACTCACTGCTGTATTCCCAGTCCCTAGACCAGTACTGGGCATATCATAGGCACTAAACAACTAAAGTTGAATAGATGAGTGTAATTGAGGCTAAATATTTTTTAATTGTTTTAAGCACCACATAAGGAACATATTGGCTCACAAATGCAAATATAAGTTTCTTAGTGAAAATAATGCATTCCATTGAAAAAAGCTAAATCATAAACAATATCATACATTGCTAAAGCAGTTTGCTTTTTGTTTCAGATGTCTACCCAGAAAAATCTTTTATATATTTTTGTCTGCTGTTTTGTGCTATGTACATGACATTTCTGTTAAAAGTAGTATGTATTGCTTGTGTATGATATCCAAATATCCATTCATCCTGTTAGTTATTAGTTTATCTGAGTTGCAGTTTTTGCCTGTTTTGGACATCGTTTGCTATAAAACAAAATATGAATAAAACATATAAGTAAGAACTTTCTATATACTTTTTCTAATTGTGGAATACCTATTGGCAAAATAAAAATATATTAACTTTGCAAAATATATATTTTCTAATTAAAATTTTCAAGATTACCAATTTAAATTTATTACAAATTATTATCATTTCATCCTTCCTTGTTGTTGAGTTGGCCTCCTGGAATTATAATGTGATCTGACAGACATAAAAGACTATAGATACAAAGTATTTTCTAAATCATTAGAAGGCTGAGATTAGGAAACAGCCTCAATAGTATATGAAAGGTAGGTCAATGGAGCTGTGCAGTCCTATCAGACCATATAATCATGTGCACAACATACAGTAATTCTGCCACACACAGAAAATTGTTCCTGAATATGAAGTAATACCAAAGAAGTGAGTATATAATTCTAAGGTACATAAACTGTAAGTTTTCATCTTTCCTGTGCTCATTACTATCTATTTCTTCATTCTCGGGTATCCTGAAAGCTTGCTATTTGGGATTTTACAGTACATTAATTTAGTTTTGAACCAACGCTGGATATATAAAAAGTAACAGAAAAGAAGGCAAAGTAAATGTGAGGAAAGAAAACCTGAGTACTAAGGATTAATGTCAGATCTAACCTTTCTGCTCCGGAGCATCTAGCACCAAATATAGGCCAGGTTAAGAGTCTTCCATCTCAGCTATAAGAAGTCAGTTTCTTAAAATACAACAATATGTTTAGTAAAAAAAAAAAAAATCAAACGCTTGTAATTCATAGCCTCTTGGATGTGAAGCCAGATCCTGCTGGGTAAATCGCTTTTGCAACTGGTAAAGTTGTAGATACAAGTATGACAATGATATGACTTTAAAATACCTAGGAAACGAAGCTTCAGGTTTAAGTTCCCAGTTCAAACTGGAGTTACTCATTGTGTTTCTGAACACTGAAATCATTGCTTTAGATACATTTTGTTATTTTTCAGGATTTTGTATACATGATAAAGATCCGCCATCATAAATTCTGTGATGCCACTGATGGCATAATATAGTTCTTACGTCCTATCTGAATTATGGGGGAACATTAAGTATTGGATGTCAATTTCCCATCATCAACTAAAAAAAGGGAAATCAACTATCACCTTAAAGTGAGACTTAAAATATTTAATAATAGAAATAACTCAACTCCTCACTTCCATCCCTCCCCCGCCAAAAAAAAAGCCTTGGTTAAGAGCCAAATCTTGTAAGTTAATTTTAAATAGACTACAAGGAGGGAATCTTATAGTTCTTACGTCCTATCTGAATTATGGGGGAACATTAAGTATAGGATGTCAATTTCCCATCATCAACTAAAAAAAGGGAAATCAACTATCACCTTAAAGTGAGACTTAAAATATTTAATAATAGAAATAACTCAACTCCTCACTTCCATCCCTCCCCCGCCAAAAAAAAAGCCTTGGTTAAGAGCCAAATCTTGTAAGTTAATTTTAAATAGACTACAAGGAGGGAATCTTATTGGACGTTTTTTTCAAATTTGATTTTAAAATACCACTTACTTCACTTCCCAATTTTAAGTTGAAATGGAAAATAATGAAACAGCGTAATAAACTACATGACAGAATATGAATAATATAAACAGAAATTATAGCCAAAGACTGAGGAAGACAGAGCTATCTTTCCAGTTATTAGACTACCCTGGGTGTGTTCACTTGAAATCTCCTTTCTAGTGATAGATATAGATTACACATACATGCACACATATGTATATATGCCTCTGTGTATTTGATATTTCACTTCCTCTATTGAGTTAGTTCTGCAGAAAGCGAAAAGTTGACAATTCAATCACTGTACACCAAAGAGTCAATAAACTAAGGAAGTCCACTTTTAGTTTGAGGTTCCGGTGTTAAAGTCTTGGCTCAATCAAAAACTCATTCTTTAACCTTGGAAATGTTACTTAACATATGTCTTGTTCTCAGTTTTAATGTCTATAAAATGGAGATATTAATGACACCTACTTCATAAGGTTTTGCTAAGTATTACATTATATAATTCCCATAAAATGATTAGCAATTTTATATCTAACATTCCAAAAATTATTTACCGTTGTTTTTATTATTATCAATAAAAAGTTTAACGAGATAGGGACTATTGTATCATTTGTTAAAGTGATATTTTTAACTTGATTCAAATTTTGTTATGTCAAAACTTACTCCTAATCATGAATTAAACATTTAACTATAAATGCGATTTTAAATGAATATGTTTTTAGAGCATGAAAGGCTGTTGAAGGTCTTTTTAATGAAGATACTCACAAATTTTTCAACCACCGACTGGTGTTCGGGGGACTTTTGAATAGCTGAATGAAGCATCTGAGTTTGACTAGGAAAAATGAGGAAAGGCATGATGCCAGCCAGGACACCCCTAAAGCACACAGTGGCAAGAGGAAGGGGAATTTTAGCACTACAGAAGCAAAACAGGCAGATTCTTTAAAACAGGACCCGGTCCCAGGCGACAGGCCCGGCGGACCGCGGCCTGCGCAGCAGCTCCGGAGCCTGTCTGACCCCTGGCGCAGTCCCGGGAACCTGCCTCTGCTACGGAGAAACTCAGGCAGTTCCCGTGAACGGGAGTAAGCGGCAGAGCCTGTGAAACGGCGCTTCAAACTTGGGGTGACACTCCTCCTATTGCAGTCTCCCTGAAATTAACTTGAACTTAACACTTTGAAGATAAAGTGACAATCGACTGGGCAAAGATAACAAGATAATCTGTGATATGGAACATATTTCAACAAAGAGAGAGAACGCCACTGCATTCACTTTCCAAAGTTAGGGGGAAAATACATACTTCACATTGTTTCTTCTTCATTCACTTCATGTTAACAAATTAACCCATATGTAATGGGAAAAAAGGTTCTTTTTCTCGTCTTTAGTTATTTGCTGCTTCCTAAATATTAACAACTCCTAGGGACAATCTCACCTACTGTCTATTCCATGAGGTTATTATACTTATGATATTTTTGTCATGTTACTCCCTTTCCCTGAGTATATTTTAATAAAATATATAGGATTTAATAAAGCCTTAGGAGGCAGTCTGATTGAGCTTCGTGTTTTTGAGATATAGAAAGATCAGTATGATAAAAGCTGAGTGGGCAAAGGGGACAGTGGTAAGAGATTCGGTAAGAGAAATGGGCAACAGGCAAGTTCAAGACAGTTCAAAATGTAGGAACTTGTTATTCCAAAAGAGAAAAAATATCTGTCATGAGCAATGACATTGAAAGGAAGTTCAGTGATTAAGATGTTTGCTATACAGGAGAGAGGGAGAGAGCACTTTTGAAGACAACGTACATTGCACTGCAAACTTTAGGATGAACTCACCTGCACAAAAAAGAGAAAAATCTCACATCACTAACAGCTATTACTTATATCTAGTCCAAAATATTAAAGACAAAAGGGAAAATCTATTGTGTTTTTTCATTTAATAAATTTGAAATGTCATAAAATATTCTTGAAAACTAGAGGTAAAAAGATAGGGAAGGAATCATCTATTTTCCCACCATTTTATGACACATTAATAATTCCAATGTTCATATGTGTAGGTTTTACCTAGCTATAGTAGGGCTTGTATGTAATGGTGTACCATATTTTCCCCAAGAGACATTATAGCATGTATTTTTATTTTATTATAGTCACTTACTTTTAATGGTTGAGTATTATCCTTAAATGTGCCCAAGAGTATTATCAACCATCTGAGTTGCTTCTAATTTTTTATTACACATAACATATCCATCAACATCTTTAAACACACGACCTTTCCCATATTTTGTACTATTTCCTTAGGATACATTCCCAAAAGGAATATTAATGGATCAGACGGTATGAATATTTTTATAGTTTTTTCCCTATATACTGCCAAATTGCTTTCGAAAGGGCTGTGCCAATTTTAATTGCGACAAACAGTTTCTGAAAGCTCCAGATACACTGCATCCTTGCCAATGTGGGAAATGATTATTTTTAATATTGTCATTTAGTAGATGAACAACAAGTCCTCATGTTGTTCTTATAATTTTTTAGTCTAGTAGACCAGAGGATAGGAAAGGAGAATATCTGAAAGTAAGAAACAATTTGACAAAAGTTCCTATTCTAGTGGCTATTTTTGTGGTCAAAAAGGTTAAGTAGATGCTAGAAGATCACCAAACAAGTTGAGTTCACAATAAATTACATACACACAAAATATACTGATAGGTAAGTGTAAATGTGGGCAGCAGTCTCTAGGAAAATGTCAGAAATCCAAGCCTACTCCAGTCCGACTCAGCACTGTTAATCATGCAACTGAAGACAAGGAAATGTGAAAATAAACAAATATACGTGCACTTACACAGCGATCCAGCGGCTCTGCTTCTAGGTCCTACAGACTCCTGCACACATGAAACACTGTGTACAAGAGCAGCCATGGCAACATTGGCTGTATTGGCCAAAAGAATTGAAAAAATATATATAACTGCTCATCAAAAAGGGCTGTCAAATAATAAGTTACGGTGTTTTCAACAAATGGAATACTATGGAGTTGTAAAAATGAATGACAATCTTTATGTATTAACTTTGACAGTCCTCCAAGACAGTTGAGTTTTAAAAGGAGTAAGAAAAGCATGTATATAAAATGTTACCATTTGAATGCAAATTTGAGACAAAAAGAAATAGAAGTGTAAAAGGTTAGTACTTTGATAGCTGTGAGACTGCACATCCCCATGAGCTACTAGAAGGCAATGGCAATTAGAGGGAACCAATGATCAACCAATTGTCTTTCTTCTCTTCTGCTGTCTCCCAATAATTGCATTATTTGTTCAAGTATGATTCATGAGATGATCAAATTCATCCCATACAGAGCTCGGCCAATATGCCAGAGTAAACTGCTCTCAAAAATGTGTTACAATAACAATGCATTTATGCTTTTAGGAAAATTCCACCCATTCCTATATCCAGATTACTTTGTTCTTTGGAAGTTATTTCTGAGCTGTAAGTATGAACCAGGAGGAAAAAATATCCAAACATTCAGCTATATTTGCTTTCTGATTTACATAAGGAAGCATGATTTTCTGCTTTATTATAATCAAATGTAGCAGAATCTTTAATTGTTTAATAAATAACTGGGCTAGGCTATAGTTTATCTTAAGATATAATAGCTCATGTTGTCTCACTTTCATCCTGAGTTAATGAGAATTAACAGGGTAACTGATGAGATACACACATGTATCAATACATGCAATTATTTTTATTCTTTTTTAAGCTGCTATACCAATAATAACCCTTCAGTTGAACCATGAAATTCAAAACAAACAAAAATACAAATATGCTTTAAATTCTATTACATTGAGATAAAAGATTGAAAAAACAAAGTCCTAAATGACTCCTGAAAAGTATTCCAAGTAGGAAACTAGCCAAATTTTGCTTGACAAGTAGTAACTTAATGCGGAAAATGGAATATTGTACAATTACCTCCTTTCCTTCCAAAATTAAGTATATCAGTCCAGTGTTTTGCTTCCAATATAGTTGCCTGAATGCCAAAGACACTATAATTTCTCCAATTTTTCTTTTGTTTGTTTGTTTTACTATAGGATTTTATATGACTACAGTAGTACTTGTTCCTAGCAGAAAGTATTTTATTTACTTAAAAAATACAGTCTCTATAATCCCACTGTCTCCCCCAAATGTTAATATTTTATCAAAGCCTTTTGTATATGTGAATAAGTTCCTCCTTCATATTAACTCTTGTGTTCTGCTTTGTTCACTATTATATCATAAGCATTTTACAATGTTATTACCAACCTTTCAAAATCATGGTTTTATGGCATATATCATAACGTAATTATTTCCCCATTATTGGCCAAATAGATTATTTTTACTACCAAGCTACTACAAATGACATTTTAATAAACTGTGCACATTCTGATTAATTACATGGAATTAATTTCTAGAAGTGGGGTTACTGAGACAAAGGGACTATTTCTAAGGCTTTCGATACACACACGGGATATGTGCTGCTTTTCCCTGCCCAAAGTCCATTTTCCCTTCTGCTGGTAACAGTCCCTGATTTTCTTTTGAACATGGTCTTGGTAGGAGGGGCAATCAAGGTGCCACAGTGATCCACTGACTACAAGCATAAGCATGAAACCAGCGTAGGTCAGTCATACTTCCCATTCTAGAAATTTGGGTGTGAAACAAGTTGACACCTGGACAGAAAAGGACCGATGCTGATTCACCCCAATGATGGTACCTGGCAGACTCTCTCAGTTTCTCCCATGATCTCTGTGGCGATTCTGTTTCCTTTCCTTCCCTCTTGATTCTGCAAGCTACGAGTGCCTTCCGTTTGTGGTGGCTCTTATCCTTACAGTTAGACATAATTCATTTTGGTAGCATGCAACAGAAGAATTCTGTAAACATCAGTGAAGAGCCTTAGCAGAAGTTTAGAAGAATCTGCAGGTCACTTCATCACCTCCATCAAGTCTGTAAATGAATCAGCATTCACTTACAGTCTTTGCTCTTTTGATAAGCTCAAAAGTGCTTTCATTTAATAATATTTCCTTTACTCTTCACCAATTTAAAATTTTAGATGCCTTACATATTTCTGGTTTTGGTAGACTATCCATTTATTTCTGTCTATTTATCTGTTGGTATACTTACAATTTTCTAATAGCTAAATAAAGCCTTGGGCATCCCAATTATGTTCAAGGAACTAGGGATAAAATGATGAATATGTTTCTATCTTCAAGAAGTTTTCAGTCTAGTGAAGGGGATGATTATAAACTGGGAATCACATCATTTAAGGGAATCCTGTAACAGGAGAAAACACTGAAAGGTTTTTTAAGAGGGAGTAATAAACTTATTAGTAATCTGTGTTGAAATTATTTCCATAATTTATGGCATTTTTACTTAACGCACTGTATGCGGGAAACGTATTTATACGTTTTACGTTGACTGGTAGTAGAGCGCGCGATAAAAACTACCCGCAAATAATGTGTTAAAATTCAATTATTTTTTTATGTCAAATTTTTATATTTCTCCCATTATGTTTGTACTTATAAAGTCTTTATTTTCTTCTAACTTGATTTAGAGTCTCTTTATATTAAGTCTTTTCTTCATCTGACATTTATTTTGGAATGTAATGTGAGATAGGAAGTGCGCCATTTTCACAAATAATTACTCAATTTCCCCAGCATCATATATCATTTTAAGAATTTTTCCCACAGATTTGTGATTATCTATTTTCAAGTATCTTAGAGTTTGTATGTGAGGTTCTTTTACTTTCTTCTACATGTTTGTCTGCATGTTAATATACTGTATTAATTACTGCCACTTGTAATATTTTTAAACAATTGACAGTGAAAATTCCTCTAAATGTTTTTTTTATTTAAAAAATTTTTATTCTTATAACCTATTTGCTATTCTACGTGAACTTTAGAATCTCTAAATTTTACAACGATCTCCTTGGAATTTAATTTGGATTATCTATACATATGTATTTCTATATATTGCATGTGTATATACACATATACATACACATTCAGTGTTTCTATTTTGAAAATTTCTCTACTTTTTCACATTATTGCAAACATTTGTTAATAAGGTTTGAATAATATCCTTTGATTCCTGGTTTACTATAACAAAAGGTCAGAAGAAAATTCAGGCGGCACTGAAATAACTAATAGCATTTAAATATAAAGTTGAAATACCCACATATGTATTTATATATGTGTATATATCTATCTATATCTATCTATATCTATGAGAGAGAGAGACAGAGAGAGAGAGAGAGAGAGAACCACATACACAAAGAAGGAAGCAACAAAGAGTGAAAAAAATGACTATTTGGGGGTTGCCTTCAAGAAATTTCAGGATCAACCTATTTTGTATTTTAGTCAGCATGATTAGAAACTGGCAATTATTTTTTACTTCTCTGAATAAAGGAAATCTGGCCAAAGTTATCCCTAAAATAACTTTATCATTGCAATCTATTTATTAGTTGATGCTTATTATAAAATATATCACCTCTCCTGTCTGAAATTAGATAGCTGCGTTCACTCCAAGAAATCACATGTATTACTTATATTCAAATCATCTGACTCCTCAAAAATTAGAATTCAAGAAATCAGAGATGCTATCATCATTTTATAGACACAGAAGCTAAGGCAGTGATGGGCTATGGTGGGCACCCACCAGCACTCTGACTGGCACGGACAGATGCACAGTGGAGAAATCTATTAGTTCATATGCCCTATTCATGAAGCCATGGTGCATTTGGGTACATGTATTGCAATTCTTCTTGTCTAGTAGCATTTAAGTTTACAACTAATTGTATACAGCCAACCTCTACATCTGGCAATTCTTTAACTGAGTGCTCAGGCCATGGGGAAGTCACCCACAAATTTTGTCATTCAGTGAGGAATTGATTCAGCCCTGATATCACCTATACATGTCATGAAAACATTTTATAGTCAGAGACCAAAAACTATGCTAATTGTAATAACATAACCAAGTGCTGTTTATCAGTTATAAACCATCTCTTCAGTTGCAAATTTTCATTTTAGGACAATGAAATGACTGTTCAAACAACTGTGGGGTTGCTTACCAATGGAATTCGACAAAAGTATTTTTGTTTTGTTTTGTTTCCTTGAGCAATGAGAGAAGCACTAGTTCTTTAAATTCCTCTCTCCCTATCAATGCAGTTTCCCTCTCTCTGCCCAATTTTTGCTTCGTTTTGTTTTGTTTTAAGCTAACTTAGAGCTGTAGCTGTTAAGCTTTTTAAACAACTTTTTCTTACTCTGGAACATCTGAGAATGGAAAAAGCTGGCAAAGAATTTTGGTATTTCCTGGAGTCCCTGAAGCTCACCTAACAATCACTTTAAAGCTCAAAGACCTCTGGAAATAAGAAATCTTATTTTAGAGATACTAGTAAATAATTAAAAGAAATTCTACGGACATCGTGACTGATTTAAGTACAAATATTTTACATGCAAACTTACCTCTAGCCCTATAAATCTTAGATGACCTCTCCAAATGCTTCCCAATTTATCATTTTCTTGATCTAACCATAATATTAATACAAAGTAATAGTATATCAGATATTAAAATAGGTACATGTACAAATTGGTAGATACAGTCATTTCTTCTTACATTATTATTTTACAAAATATGTAACTGTTTCATGGGCAAATGGCATGGGGTTAACATATACACTAGTAGATTACAGACAATGTTTCTAGAGCTGGTTCTCCTTTCAACTGACTTTGGATAATTAATATTAACTTCCTGGAATGACAATACAAAGAGGAGGGTGGACAAATGACCTGGGTCCTTCCAAGCCCCAAATGCCTGCTTCCTGCTTAGCTTTCATTTAAGAGTTTCATAACAGCCAGAGTTGACTTTGTGTGCTGGACATGGTAACAGTTGGTTTACTTTGCTTTTTAAAAACTCTGTTCTCCTAAAGTTGGTGTTTGGGGTAGAAAGGAAAAATCAGGCAGAAAAGGGTAAAAGCTTAAGTGGGTGGTCTATGCGTTCCTGAATCTGGATAAATAAAATACTGAGATGGCATCATCAGAAGATTTTCCTACCTCCTAAAACTGGATTGGATAGCAGCAATCTTGAAATCCATTCAGAAATGACTGTTAGTATGGTGTGCCCTGCACTAATATCTTGTCATAAGATAATTTGTGAATAAGTTGGCATTAATTCATTGTGTAGTATGGCTTTTTGGGAGTACAATTTCAGCTTTCCTCAAATATGAAAATATACTTCACAAACCAATTTCTGAAAGTCAAGCTAGGTTCCATTCTTCACAAGAGGGTAAGAAAAAATAGCAATTCTTTTGAGATGTGAGCTAAAAATGCTAAAGAAAATAATGAAATGGAAAGCACAGAAAATGAAACTGGAATCATAATTGCACACTGTTTTATACATAAGAGAATAAAACCTGGGAAAATATCTCAAGGTTATCCACCATTGGATTAACTGGGTAACCAAGCAAATTTTTAAATAAAGACAAACATTTTGAAATTTTGGAACTGTTTTGGCATTTTTTTATTAGAAGATCATATCTGAAAATGTTAGGGAAGCTATGACCTCAGACCCTGGAGTTTTCAATCAGCTTTCACAGAGGTACATGAATATATTTCTCTGAATATGGGAAAAGCAGAAAGATTCTCATTAAAATTATGCTTTTAGACCCTTCCTTACTATTTCCAGTTCACTCATCCCATTTAAATGAGGTTATGTAGATGTAACCTTGGATAGTCATAAATGCCTTTTAAATTTGCTGTTAATTTGAAACAAATACATTGAAGTATAAATGTTTCCCACTTTGGTTCCTCTGAAAAATATTATGATTTGATTTTAAAGAATTTTTTAAAGGGCAATATCCTGTCACTTCATTGCTTAATCTTCTCTGAATCTCTCTCCTGCCTTTAGCTCTCATCACATGAAGTGTTATTGTTTGGATTCGTAGCTTCAGGACTAACATATATTAGATTATCACCAAGATTACCTTCCATTCTTAATTTGAGTATATTTGTTTGGGTGTGGGTGGGTGTGTATTAATTGGAGAGAAAATGAGATGGAAAAGAACCATAGAATGGGGGAGATTAGAAAAACAGGTTAGGAGATAAATATTCTATATAAGTTCATTACTTATGCTTTTTGTTTATGATATATTTCACCCCAATAAAATAAGCTTCATGAGGGCAGGGGTGTTACTCTCATACAGTCAAAGCAACTAGAACAGCCTCTTGCACATAGTAGGAACACAGTAAAATTTGTTAAATTGACTTGAATAAACCATAATTATTTAATAGTAGATTACTTAAAAGTATGAGAATTTTGCCTTATAAAGTACATTCATCATTCAGGATGAATTGGTGAATTTGTTTCAAACGCAGGGTAGTTACATTCCTTTTTGATAGCCTTTGGTGTCTAAGTGCGTGAGAAAGAGACAGACACAGAGAGAAAGAATGCAAATGAATTTCAGATTTATTGAACTTGTTGAAATTTCTAATTCCCCTAAATGTGTTAGCTTTCACACACACACACACACACAATGAATTCATCATTAATTAAATGAAAACAAATTACTATTAAGATAAAATAAACCTCCCTATCTTACCTAACAATGTAGAAACTCTGATCATGACTACTTGACAAAATAAATGTTTTATTTAATAAGATAATGGTATATATTACATTGCTATTCACAGTAAATGTGATATTGAAATTAAAATCTGGTATAGGTCAAAAAGTGAATTTAGTGGCCTAGAGTCTTCACAAGTTGACATTTACTTGAGTTACTAAAATCCATCTAGAAAATATGGCAGTCCGAGCTCATGGGCTGCCCTGCAGCAAAACAAGTCAAAATTGAAGTGAATTTGCAGAACTAGCAGAACTTGAATTGCTTTCATAAACTAAGTGGTTAGCACTATCTGTTACTCCCCGAAGACTGTGCCCCACCCCCCCTCCACATGCACATACACTCTGCATCTTTTCCCTTCAGCCAAATATAGGCCCTACTGCTCTATCCTAATATTTATGCTCATCGACACATTTCTCTGCACTTGATTCCATTATGTCTTGGTGGTTTTCAACATATATTTAATGATCTGAAAATTTTTTTCCCAAAGTAGCCCCTCCAAAAAACCTATAAATGAGTAAAAAGGCTCTGTTTCCTTGTAAAGACTTGTGGTTTAGCTCAACACATAATGCAGTGGATTTACAAGATGTTACTTGATAGCAATGTGAAAAACCACGCTCTTAGCCAAATAGTTAAATTTTTCCTTAGAAGTTCCACTTTTATTATTGGCTATTACTGGTAACTTGGTTTTATTGGCTATTACTGGTAACTTGGTTTTTAATGTAAGCTTATTTGCTAATAGTGCATAATACATTTTAATCCTATTTCCCCATATCGACCCATTGGTGAAAACAGTTTTTTACCGGCTCATAGCATTGCATAAGTGAAACACAAACCTAAAATCAACTGTTTGGTGTGTTTAATAATCTTAATAAAGTCCTGAAAGTTACAACAATTAGAATATTATGACAGATTTTATATGGGAATGTAACAACCATCACTACAAACTATGCTCAAATTATATCAGAAAACTAGGCTTTTAAACCAGATGTGATGACTGCTAAGGAGAATATTTTTACTCCCGATTTTCTACTAACCCAAATGCAATATACAAGTTCAACTAAAATAGTGCCAAAAATTCCATTTACAGTTCATGAATTAAGTGATGAAAAAAAATGTGCAACCATCTTCGGACACAAAACTAACATCACTCCTAGTTTATCAGAAAGTTATTCAACTGCTTCAGAATAATTCACATTACTAAACTGGGCGAAAATAGAAATTCTACAATAAAAATAAACATTAACAAACAAAAAAACGGGCTGAAAATGCTGACATGTTGGACAGCTCCCTTCTGATTTTTTTTTTTTTTTTTTACATTATTTCTATTAGGTGTCTTACTTTCATTTTTTCCTGCTTTACCCAATCAGAAATGAGCTTCACCAAAGTAGTTCCTGTGGTTTGGGTTTGGGTTTGATTTCCCTTGTGTTTTGGGGCAAAAGATTCCTCCAGTGAAGGCGATTAAGGAGCCACAGAACAGGGACGGCGCGGGCTGCACCGAGCCCATCTCGTTTTTCCTAAGGCTCCAGCTGGCAAGCAGGGCGCTGCCTCTCCACTTCATGCCCACTGCCAGCCCATCTCCTCGTCAGGGGCCACAGCCTCTCTCCGCCCGTCTCAGCCGGAGTGGGGACAGCTCCTCAGTGCCCAGGTATTGCAAGAACTTTCCCAAGCAGGGACTCTGAAGGACACAACGGCCACAGACACCACAATCGCCAAGAGTAAGTTTGTGCGTCTTAAAGAGGGACCGAGAAGCCAGTGCACTGAGCTGGGTCTCCTCGGGCACGGCCGGGCCGCGCCGTGCATCGTAGCAGCGCGTAAAATCTACCTCCTGCGGAAAGAGTTGCAGCGCGGCGGACCTCCCCGTGGCCTTACAAAATACAATAATTTAATATAAAATAGAAACAGTGCAGGTGCCGGAAGAAGCTGGGCACGAAAACCCGGTTCCATTGGCGATCCATGCGCCCTGGGTCTGGCGGAGCAGACCCCTCGGGCCGGAACTTTCTCGCAGGGTGGAGCCGCGCGGGTGAGTCCGCAGCCGCCCGCGCGCGCCGGGCCCGACCCCCACCCCCGCGAAGGGGCTCCACCTGGACGCGCACGCGAGCCCCGCCCCGGCCCGGCCGCCTGGTCGGGTCCCTGACGCCCGTGCCGCCCTCTGGTGCGGGCCAGGAGCAGCTGCGGCGAGCCCCTCAAAGCGGGACTCTCCATCCCCAAATCCGCGCTCCCGAAAAGTGCAGTGAGCGTCCTGGAAGGGACCTCAGACACAAAAAAGTCCACGCCCAAGCCTAGTTCCACTCTCCTTCCCGGTCCTTGCCTTCCAGGCGGACGGTTCCTCTCCCCTCCCCTGTGCTCGCGCCCGAAGTCCCCGGCGCAAAGTGCGACTTTGGGGAGTGCCGATGCACGCGCCGGTCCCCGACGCGCCGGATCCACAGCTCCCTGTTCTCATTAAGGCGATAAAGTTCCATTGGCCCGGCTCGCTCGGAGCCCCGCGGACGTCCCCGCGCCTCGCGGGCGCTCTCCCTCCGGCGGAGCCCGAGCACGCCGTCCCTCCATCCCGGCGTGGATGCCCCAAGGACGGCGGCCGCTTCACGCGAGAGGGAACCCACCGCGCTCGGTGCAAAGTGCCCCAAACCGCGCGCCCACACACGCGCGCACCCACACACAATGCCAGCCCCACGCTATCCAAGTGTCGGCCAGGAGGGGAGAACGCAGGAGCAGGAGTGGCACCGGCGCGCACATCAGCCCCGCCGCGCGTCCGGACTCGCTGTCCGGGTCCCAAACACCCCGGTCGGGATGCCCGGGGCGCAAGGAGCCTCCTAACCCCCAAAGGTAACACCAGCGGTCCCGGGGGGCCGCACGGGCACTGCGGGGCCGCACCTTACCCGCGGGGCGCGTGGTCTCCCGCCGCTCGGCCGGCCCGCGGGCCACGGGGACGCTGCAGCTGGGGTCCCGGCGACGCTGCTGCTCCGCTGCCGCTGCCCGGATGCCCGGCGCCAGCATCACTTCTCCGCCGCCTCCGCCGCCTCCCGCTCCGTTTCCTCGGCCGCCCCTCCCCGGCGGCGGCGGGACCGGCAGCGCGGGGGCGCGGTGGGGTGGGGGCCGCGGCGGCGCCGCGCGAGCTCGCCCAGGGCACCGGCGGGAGCGGCCGCGGCGCTGCCCGAGCACCCGAGCCCGGCGGCGCTTCCCCGGCGAAGGCTCCGGCCTCCGCGACTGACGGCGCCCGGCAGCCAATCGCCGCCTCGCGCCGCGCGGCGGGGGCGACCAATCGGAGCGGGAGGCCCGAGGTTCTCCTCCGCCTTCGCTCGGCAGCTTGGTTTCCGGGAGAGGCGCGCGGCCGCGGGGGTCCGGGGTGGGGGGGCGCGGGAGGGCCGCGGGGGCGACCCCCGGCTCCCCCACCTTAGGCGCGGCGGGACAGCCCGGCCCGCCCAGGGGGGCCTGCGGCGTCTCCAAACTGCCAGGAGCGCGCCGCTGGGCCGAAAGGGGCGCGCAGGGGTGACCCCGTCCCCACAGCCTCCGCCCGGGGCGCAGCGCCTCGGCGCCCTGCTCGGCGGGCGTGGGGCGCGGGCGCGCGGTCCCGGAGGTGGCGCCGTCCCGAAGGAGCCCTGCGAAGTCGGGGCAGCGCCCGTGCTGCGCGCCGGGCAGCTTTGGGGGCTGAGGACGGCGCCCCTGAGCCCCGACGCCCTGCCCGGCGCGCCCGGCCCTGGCGGAGGCCCGCGGGGAGGCGTTCTCCAGGTTGTGCGCCCGGCGGACCTTGCCTGCCTGCCCCCCAAATAAACTCCCCCGTCGCCACCCCCCAACAGAACAACACGCCTCAAGAAGCCATGGGGACAGCTTCAGCGGGCGACCCAGTGGGTTTGCTTTTTGTGTTTTTTTCCTTCGGAGAATCACTTCTGAATGACACAACAGGTTTTTTTGCTTGCTCGTGGGTGTGTGTGTGTGTGTGTGTGTGTGTGTGTGTTTGGCTCATCTTATGTAGCTAGGAAAGAAAGAAAACCACAGTGGCCAACTCTTCTCCCCCCCCCACCCTTCCCAGCACTGTATGATCTTTCCTTGTGGAGCATTTTCAGTCCCTTCAGTGCAAATATGTTTGAATGGTCCAGAGCTCTAAGTCTGTAATCCATGTTGCAGTTAAGAAGTAAACTCAGTTCTACGCGAAGGCTTTACTAGATGTGGGTCTTGACCCAAGTGACCTCTGTCTCTGATGGGGATAGTCACACCTACCTTAAGAGGTTGTTGGGAGGGTCAAAAATCAAGTCGGTAAGTCAGCAACGCAGCTGTTTGACTAACAATTGGAACTCAGTATGTGTTAGCTCTGCTGCTGCTGTTTCTATTTATTTTATTTTTAAAATATATCTTTATTGATTTCAGAGAGAGGAAGGAAGGGGGAGAAAGAAAGAAACATCAACGATGAGAGAGTCCTTGATCGGCTGCCTCCTGCAGCCCCCACTGGCGATCAAGCCCGCAACCCTGGCATGTGCCCTGAACGGGAATCAAACCTCGATACCCTGGATCCTAGGACCATGGATGCTCAACCACTGAGCCACACCGGGCGGGGCTCTGACTATATTTTAACAGATCCTTTTCTTTGTGCAATAATTGCTCCTATCTTCCTATATCTTCCTTTTAAGATAACTCCATGTATCTCATGATGCCCCAAATAAACTCTGCCTAAATTTTATGAGCACTATAAGGAACATTTGATTGCAGAGTAGACTGGCACGTTGCCATCTTCTAGCACTGCTGAAAATGTGTGCATATCACCACCGTTCCTCCCAGTTCTCTTGTGTTCTTCCTCCCTTTAGCCACTTGACCCCAATCTAGTTTGGGAGCTGTACCAACTCTTCTTAGGGAACTGTGCTAAAAACGAATAATGATAAGTTTAATTTTTAGGCTAAAAACAGAGATATGGACCACACCACTTTGAATTTTTAATCTAGAAAAGGTTTTTGTTATTTTAGTATTTAAAAACTATTTACTGTTAATTATTTATCTTTGTTTTTATTATGTAACTTAAAATCAGCACCCTCTTTAACTACATAAAATGATCAATAGAGGAATGGCATTAAATATGGAAGAGAGAGAAAAAAACTTTTATTCAAACTTCATTGGGAAAAGGGAGTTGATAGTTTCAAAAAAGGAGAAATATTAAAACTTAAATTCTAAAACATGGAAAATTTAAATGCAATGATAATTTAGAAATACCTCTGATAAAGGATAAGTTTGGAATAATCTTCAGCTTAAAAATGAATCTTGACTAAAGAAAGCATGTAAATATAAAAGTGTTATCAAACTTTAGAATGTTGTAAGCTATTTAGAAACATTCAGAGAGATGCATACACAAATATGCACATAATTTTTCTAACCACTCCTACGTGCCCTGCCAAATATTCCCAGTATTTTTTTTCAGTATTTTTTTCATTATCTGGTATTTTGCAACAGTTAATCCTAAAAAGATATGGGTTCTATATGGTACCATATTCCTTAGTGATTAAGGTAATCAAATGACTTACAGAAGCCAAAGAGTTAGAGTCAACAGCATGCAAAGTCTCATATCACTAGTGTTACGCATAAGCAGCTCTGAGCAAAATAAATCTGCTCAACACACAACCTACTAATAGTGAAAACCATGAAATATTGAAAATCAACAAAGATGGAAAATTAAGGAAAAAATTTTAAAGTAACTGAAAAGATTACATGCTGATGTTAGTGTTTTATTTTGTTTTGTTTTGTTTTTTACATTGCTGTAAATTTCATGGGATGTGTGGGGCAGAAAGTCCAGGGTTATTTAATTCTGTGTCCATTTAATGAGGTAATTATATTTAATTAAATAGTTGATGTGGGGTTTTTCTTCACCTACTTAGCGATACCTGTTTTCCTTCCCATGCAATGAGAGAACTAACACAGCTTGTCCATGGAGGAAGAAACTTGCTTAGGCACTACTTAAATCAATAACCACTTGCCTGATCTTGAAAATACATAAAATAATTTCATATTAATTGATGCAAAAAACTATATTTATCCAGAACAGAATCTGAATATTTCATTGAAGTTAGTTCTGAAAAAAGCTCTATGTAGCAGACAGGAAAACTGAATTAAAAGGAAATAGATCAGTCTAGTTCTAGCTCTGTTTATGACTAGGTGAGTAACTGGAGGTCAGTTAATCTTTCCCAGTATTTCTTCTCTAAAATAGTGTATAAAGACAAAATAAAACCTATAGCTGCCTTTCTAAGATGTAAGGATTAACTCATAATTGGAACTGCAAGTCACAATGGGCTTTTTACAGAATTGCCCTTCCAAAAACGGAGAGCACTAAAATTTAATGGTAATATTACCCTCTCTCAAATATGACTTAGTTTAATTCTCACAATAGGCCTGTTCATTATGGATACATAATACCTATTTCTACAGATGAACACACAATTCAAAGAAGTCTTTTTTAAAAATAATTTTATAATAAATTGGCCATAAGATACACTATTTGTTGATGTTGTCCAGCAAGAATGTTTTACCCATCATTTCTCTACTATGCCACTTTCAACGTGGTTGAAATATGCAAGTTTAAAGACTGGCACCATAATTAAAATGAAGGATAACCCATTTTGTTTCATAGTGGATGTCAGTTGCACCTTGAATAGAGCTATTTTCCCAAATAATATAATTAATTAGATAACTTCAAATACATGAAGCCTCTGTTCTCATATTTAAAACTCTAAAACATTTATAATAATGGATATTACTCATGTTCATGTTAAAAAGATTGCTATACAAGTCTTTTCTATTAAAAGATTGAAGCAAAATCTAGAAAACATTGAAAACCACCACAGTGGAACTGGATTCTATTCAGTTCGTCACAGCTAGGATTTTCTTAAAATATACTAGATACCAGGACCAGTGTCCTTCCCTACACACCCAGGACTAAACGGAGTGAAGTCCCTCATCAACATTTTATAGGAAACAGGACTCCAAGCAAATGTTCAGGCCCTCAACCCTATACTTTTCCCACCACATCATAGTTTTCTCCTGAGATTTGGAAATTACCAACAGAGAGGGAAGCACTGAAACTAAGATAATGTAAAAGATATCCAAGGACAAAGTGTAGACAGAGCAACACACCTAGGAGACCACTTGAAATTAAGAGAAAGTAAAAATGGTGGGGTTTTTTTTGTAGGAGGGGGCAAAATTTAATCTGAAATCTAGGAAGACAATAAAAAGTAATGTGGTACTGGGGAATCCAAAGAAAGATAAGGTTTTTAAAGGACTGGGAGGTGAGTTATAGCAACTCTTGACTATAAGTATTGACAAGAGGTCATGGATTAAGTGAGTTCTCTGGTTTCCTTTGAAAGCACAGTTATGGTAGGGTGATTGGGGTGAAAATCATTGAATCCACACAGAATAGGGAAACGATAGTATAAGTGGATATGTTTCTATTACGGTAGAAAAAAGTTCTGTTAATATAAGTTCAATATTTTTAAATAGAGGTGGAGCCATGATTTATGCAGAAGGCTGTATAAACAACCTTTATGTTTAATTAACATAAAGTCTCATAATCTTAAATTATTGACAGTATTGTTTCTATTATTAAATCAAAAGTATTGCCCAGCCGGCATGGCTCAGCAGTTGAGCATCCACCTAGGATCCAGGAGATAGTGGTTAGATTCCCGGTCAGGGCACGTGCCCGGGTTGTGGGTTCGATCCCCAGGACCGGGTGTGCAGGAGACAGCCGATCAAATGACTCTCTCGTCATCGATCTTTCTATCTCTCTGTCTCCCTCTCTCTGAAATTAATAAAGACGTGTTTTTTAAAAAATTTATTTGCAAAGATATGTAATCTTTCAATCAGTGTGTATGCGATAGAAATCAAACCACTACCAAAACTGGAGAAAAGATATTTCTTAATCTACCTTATTATAGATTCCATCTGCAATTTTTATAATTTAGGATTAAGTTCTTTGTTTCAAGAAGAGAATCTAACCTCTTTTAATAATAAGGTTCTTTCTCCTTTGGCCTTAACACCAAAGAGCAGCTGTATAGTACATTGGTTCAGGATCAAGTTTAAAAGTGGAAAGGAGACAGGGGCATGTGTGTGTGTGGACTTTGGGGCCGGGGGTAGGCAGGCGAAGGAGGGGCGGTGAGAGACGGGAAGAGTGAGGAGGAGAGAGGAGCAGGGTTTTCAAGTCATTTGTGCAGCAGTTCTCCATGGCTTCATTAATCAATACTTATTTCAGAAGCCACTTAAAGCAGAAGGCACTAAGAAATTAATTTAAAAAAATTAATGACTTCTATATTACCACA
Source organism: Miniopterus natalensis (assembly GCF_054644295.1). Lineage (NCBI taxonomy): Eukaryota > Metazoa > Chordata > Mammalia > Chiroptera > Miniopteridae > Miniopterus > Miniopterus natalensis. The sequence continues at coordinate 44,495,265 of NC_142088.1, forward strand.
CAGAATACTATTTATGTGCCTAGCATAGTGCTAGGAGCTCAATAAATGTTTAATCAAGGAAAAATGTTGCATGGGGTTTTGGGGGGAAGGGGCTGTTGATGAAAGTTGAAGTCGACTGATAGCATTTAACATGCTTCTTGTAATTATGACGATTTTAAGTTTACATAAATGAAATCTTAACATGCAATTTTATTTTCCAGGGTTTCCTGGGATTGCTGGTCACATTACCCATCAGATACATTCTCTCCTTAGACTGAATCTTAATTTTCCCTTAGCATCCCAGCCCCTCACCCAGTCATGCTTTTAACTAATTCTCCTGGTGATTTAAGGAGATTAGGAAGTGTGCCTGGAGAATGAGCCTACCTTTGAGGGAGGAAAGTGCTAATGAAAGGTCAAAGCTGAGTTCCTCGGGACTGGGGCCACTGAAGCTAATAGCATGAATCGTCATTAGCTTTTACTGATGCCAAGTCATGCAAGTCTGTGAAGTTCATACAGAAAGATAAATTTGGATCAATAGGACTTTATGCTACCATGCAGCTTGATAATTACTTTCTAAATATTAAGTTTGCAAAGCGTTTTTGTTCCTTAAAAAATATTCTCTGTTCTGAAAGCCTTTGTACCTACAATGTTTTCCTTTAGCAATCTTTTCTGTTGTTGTCATGTTACTGTGGAAGTTGGCCACATGCATAGTTTATATAGGCACCTTTGCTTTCTATCTAACAATGGCCTGATATTTTGTAACAGGATTAATATTTTAAATCCACTTCTCTGAATGCTTATAACAGGAAGTCACAAGCACATTGCAGTACTTTGCTTGCAGTCTGCTGGTATATTGGCTGTTGACCTGGCAATGCCAAGGGGAGGTGGGCTATGTTGTTTAGTTGGTAAATGAAGCATGCAAGCCATTGCTGTTTCTGTTGTATTGCATGTCAACTCCACAGAGACCCAGTGAGCACCATGGAACAGCACATTCGTGGGGGAAAATATAACAGACTTGCACATCTCCGTGTTGAAGGCCTTAAATAAAAATACCTAATGACTATTTTATACTCTTGCTATGTCAAGAATTTTTGAATCTTTAAAATAAACCAGGGAGCCAAGAGCATGTGTTCATGTACTTAATACCATAGAATGTATTACTTTGCGCATAGAGCCATTCGTGCCCATTTGCCTTTAACTGCTAGCAGAAAGGACTTTTAGATGTGATTAGACAGAGAAAGTAGAAGTCAATTCTTAAACAGTGGCAGAAAAAGCTAATTTTTGTATTAGCATTCATTGAATCATAAAGTAAAAATCTGGTTTCATATTTCAGAATTTTCTTAAAATCTAGCTTGTGTAAAGTAGAATATTAGAAATCTATAGTCTAATCTCTATGTGCCAGGCCTACAATGCTTTCTAAAATACTTACAACTCTATTCTCCTATAGATGATTTTTCTCTCCCAAAAGATGTGAAGTCTTAACAGTTTAGGTGAATGCCTGCAAATTAAAAACTCGTTATTTCATTTAATCTTAAGAACGTGTCATAACAATTGCTTCTATTTTTGTATCCAGTGTTTTGATTGAGATTTTGTGTATACACTGCATTCAGGTTTTTTTTTTCCTTAATTATACTCACAAGTTAAACCTATATAGTACTTGACTTGAGTACTTAATTTTTAAAAAGCAATTTTGATTATCAAGCACTTTTCAATTGAGATGTTAATTATAAATATTTATAACAAGGACATTGCAAAGTGTGGCGTCATAGGGTAAGATAAGTCAGATGCTCAACATGATACATTTATAACATCTCTATTAGGCTTGTGTTCTAGAAATGTTATATTAAAATTAATGTTAATATGTATAAGAAAGATAGGTGACAACATATTTTAAGTGCCTCCTGGATGGTCAACTCTCATAAAGCCATGGTTTGGTTTAAGTCTTTAGTGCAAATCTCCCTGAATAAATCCAGCGCTAAGCCACAGGTCCTCTCAGCCCCTCCTAACAGCACCCTGGGGTTACATCATTCCCTAGCCAAGTATACCAAATCGGTAACAGGACAACACATTGGCTGTTATATAAAGTTTCAAGAAGTCATAGCAACTTGGAAATCTCTTAACAGGACATTTAAATCAGGTACTTTAACATAACTAATCAGTGCCCTTTTATCTTTGAAAAAATTGCCATTTCTGAGAATTGAACAGGAGACCCTAGAATCTAAAAGCAACAGATCGAATTTGAGCTGGAAGATAATTTCCAACAGCTGGTATTGGCACTAGAACATAGATTTTCTTTGTTAGGCTTTAGCCTCTAGGGGCAAGAACATCATAATTTCTGAAGAGTAATAGGATAATGGCATAAAACACAATTTCAGATCAGCCAAAAGAAGAAAATAAAAGAAAGACCAAAAATGTGCAAATATCCTCTTTAGCTTGACTTCTAAATGAAAATTAACCACTAAGTCCTTAATGTATTATGTCTATATTCACTGGAATGGGAATGGCTGGTATACAATGACATAAACACAAGCAAGATAGATATTTTATGGGTGTTTCTGCACATGAACTGGGTGATAGTGGTACAATAAGGTGAGTGCTGGTTTTAGTGATCAACTGAATGTGTGTTTAATAGAGGCATCTTTTAGATCATTTTGGAAAGCTCAACTACGAAACCTCAACCATCCTGGGCACATTTTCATTTTTATTGAGTGGTTAATGGCAGGAATTTTTTTAAGTGTTTTTTTTTTCTAAGCAATAGAATGAAGTAATTAAGAATGGGTATCTAGAGACAGATAAGCCCGAGTTAAAGTTTTGGGTCTACCACTTGTGCGATGTGTGATCTAGCAAGTTACTTATATCTCTGTGCCTCAATATCTTGACTTGTGTAAAATGATAATAATAATAATATTTAGTTCTTAGAAGGACTTTGAAATTTAAATGAGGTAATATATTTGAAGTACTTAGCCCAGTATCTGGAATATATATTATATATAAATAAGGTATGTTGACAATTATCATCATTATTACTATTAGAGCAGAAGTAATCACAAAGTGAGGTAGTTGACTTGCCTCAACTTCATCCAATCCTTTAAGTCCCAATCCGATCTTGACTTTTTGCGCATGCATTTCCCACTAAAACATGTATTTCTTTCATTGCAAGTGAGTTTCAGGGGCCGTTTTGCTGTCTTTTTTTTCCTCCCTGAAAAGTCTTTCCTAAAGTATTTGTTAGGATAGTTACCCTGCAACAAGTAAACCCCAGTATGTCAATGGCTTAACAAAATAAAGTTGTTTCCCTCTGGGTCTTGTCCTGCTGGTGGCGTGCGGAGGAGCGACGCGGGCTTACGCGGCGGTTCAGGCGGCGGGTCCTAGCGCGCTGCAGAGCGAGCCTGGGCCCCCCGGGGGGGGGCACCCAGGGGTCCTCAGGGCGCGGGCGCGTCTCCCCCCACGGCTGTGGGCCAAGACATCAGCTGCAAGGAAGCCTGGGAATGGCAGTGTAACTGTGTACAGTGGCACCTGCGTTGACGAACAGTTCGGTTTACAAACCCCTTAAGCCCGGAAGGAAATGCTTCGGTTTCCGAACCCGCCTCGGGAGTCGAACCTGCCCCGGGGCTCCCGCTGAGGGCAGGACCCTGAGGCCCGGCTGCGGGCTGGGGTCCCTCGGTTGCCAACGTTTAGAGCTCGGCTGGGCTTCTGGACCAGATCACATTCAAAACCCGAGGCGCCACTGTACTCAAAAGTGCTTTTAGTGGACAGCTTGTCAGTTCCTGTCACAGGCTGTCCTTTTTTTAATTTCACCCGCCTTCTCCCAGCCCAAGCCCCGACACACACACACACACACACACACACACACACACACACACACACACACACACACACACACACACACACACACACACACACACACCCCCGAAAGATAAACGAGTTCCCAAGCAGATGCCCCACATCCTCTCCGCGAGCATGCCGCTGCTTTCTCATCCACTGCAAACGAAGAGACCAGTGACCCACCCCCCCCCACCCCCGTACCCAGAGAACGATGCAGCAAGTACACTCTCTGTCCAGAAATGAGAATGATGAGAGAGAACACAGGAGGCGCTGGTCCAAAACAGTCCAGGAAGCCCTACTGTGTGCCTTGAGAAAGCACCCTCTCAATGAGCGCAACTTCCTTAGAGAGGCCCTGATTCTAATTTCTGGAAGGAACTGTCCTGTGCACATTCCTCCACGGCCCTGCTCACCCCTGCAGGAGAAATGTTCCCTGTTAAGTTCTTCTTCACGATCCCAGGTGAAGCGGGTGGTGGGGAATATGCCCTCCCTTTGCAGCCTGCCTCTTGCTGGTGCACGTTTGGAAACTCGATGGTTGTTTCAAACCCTAAAGAGTCTTTTGGTGTTGCTCTCATAGTTGTTGTAGTTGTTCTAAAGCCTGAACTTCTGATTTCTTTGACAATGCAACTCATCAAAAGTTACTGGGCCCTGGCTGGTGTGGCTCAGTGGGTTGGAGTGTAGTTCTGTACACCAGAGAGGCTGCAGGTTCGATTCCCAGTGGGGGTGGCTGACTGATGTCTCTCTCTCTCTCTCTCCCCCCCCTCCCTCCCTAAAAAAATTTAATGGGCTTTGGTTCTGTTTGTTTCCAGACCATTCTGTATGTTACTATTCACACTTGAAATTCTTTCTTAGACATAATTCTTAAGCCTAATTTATTCATTTTTATTCTTGCTTTTCTGCCCCTTACCCTTCAACCCAATGGAAGCTTCTTTGAAATCAACAGAAATGGGTGGGGTAAATACATTTAAACAAACTTTATGGACCAAGTAGCTCAGTGTATTTTTTTATTGTGTTCCCCAATACGTGTGGACCAGCATCAGTCAAATTTGCCAACACTTTAGGTCCCCTCATTTTTTTTCACAATTTCCTTTTCTGCTTGCAAACTGATCAATTCTTGACTAACCTTATCTTTAAAAAAATACCTTGCTAAATTTAGCTATTAGCAAATAATGCATACTGTTACAAATGCACTTTCCAACTTCTTCCTCTAGTTTTAAAGGCTCAGTGGATATCTAGTATTATTCACTTTATTGCCAATAATTTTTCCAATATTTCCCTGTATATGGCATCATTTTACATCTTTCAAACTCCTAATATTAATTTTCTTGCAGTCTACTGCCCAACTACTAAGCCAGTGCCATATATTTTAGGTTTCGTTCCATAGCATCCCAGTTCTGATACCAATGTATGTGTTAGCCAAGGTAACACTAGGTGCTGTGATAGATAAATCTAGAAATATCACTGGCTTAAATTACTGCAAGTTTATTCCTTCCTCTCATAAAGTATAATCAGGTGTAGTCAGTATTGACTACACTCAGCCATTCAGGCTGATAGAAGCCCACGGAAAGAAAGAGAGGAAGATTATATAGGTGATTTTTATGGGCCAGGCCTAGAAGTGATATACAGTTATGGCCAGACTAACTGTAAGATAGGTTGAGAAATATCGTCTAGTTGTCCAAAAGAAAAGGGAAATGGGTGTGTTGAATAGCTTACTAGTTCCCACTAGTTCAACAAATAAATTTCATTTATTATAAAATGAGAATAATAATAGCTCCTTTGCAGGGAAATTGTGAAGATTAAAGGATATCATGGCATAAAGTAAGGTATCTTTTTCTCCAGATACATATTGCATACTAATTTGCTTGATTAACATTATCAGAATTGAAAGACAATTTGTGTACAAATTCTAGAATGGAATATTAAATGCAAGCCTTTACTTTATAATGTCTCCTTTTCCTGATTATCAATCAAAGATGATCCAAGGGACTCAAAGGACCATAATCTTGATCTTGCTTATAAATTTCATCGTTAAAGTCAGTGATTCTATGATTCAAATTCACTTCCAAATAAGTCTTTCCTATCTGAAATCTCATTCTTTGTATTTTAGGCTTTTTATTTTATATCACAAAGAACTAGTTATATCTTAAGTAGCATAACCGAAGACTTTGACATTCTGATTATCTGAAAGCATCCACCTTGACCGTGCAACAATGGTAGCAGCAGAACAGAAATTAAATTAAGAAGCGATAATCAGAAAAATACAGAGGCTATAATGGAAGTTGTGTTTCATTTATTCATAACACCAGAAACAGTTTTTTGCACTAATTTTATGCTTAATGAACTTAGAAAACATTCCCTTCTACTTGTTTCTCTTCTCCGTCTGAAAATATTTTTCTGTTTTTTGGAACTATCAGTGTATATTTATTAGCAAGGAATATGTTCAAAATCTACAGTAATCCCCACTTATCCGTGGTCTTGCTTTCAGTTACCTGCAGTCAACCGCAGTCTGAAAATATTAAATGGAAAATTCTAGAAATAAGCAATTTGTATTTTAAACTGTGTGCAGCTCTGAGTAATGCGATGAAATCCTGCTCCATCCTGCTCCTTTCTGCCTGGAATGTGAGCCGTCCCCTTGCCCAGCGAGCCCATGCTGTCCACTCCTCCTGCCTGGCAGCCACTTAGTAACCAGCTTGGTTATCGGGGCCACTGTGGGAGGACCACAGTGCTTTCTAAGCAAAATATACGAAGAACTCTTAAAACTCAACAGTAAATAAACAAACAACTCCAGTTAAAATTAGACAAAGAATCTGAACAAACATCTCACCTACAAAGATATTCAGATGGCAAACAAGCATATGAAAATACGTTCAAAGCATATGTCATTAGGGAATTATAAATTAAAATAACAATGAGATACCACTATGCACATATTAAAAAGGCTTTTTAAAAACACTGCTGTTGAAGATGTGATGCAGCAGGAACTCTCATTTATTATTGGTGTGAATGCAAAATGGTACAGCCACTTTGGAAGAGAGTTTGGCAGTTTCTCACCAAGCTGATTATTGCTGTGCTTTGTCAGAGGGTGTGGTAACCCATAGCATCTAGCGGTTATGGTCCATGAATCTATGTAACTGATTTGAAGAGCTGTGCCCACACACAAATGTTGAAAGTAAATTTATTCATAATCACAAATACTAAAGTAATCAAGATGGCCTTTAATTGATAAACTGTAGTAATCCATACAGTGGAATACTAATCCAAGCGGAAAAGTAAAAATAATGAGCTATCAAGATACACAAAGACATGGCCGAATCTTAAATGCGCAGTGCTAAGTGAAAGGAACCAGTCTGCAAAGGTTACCTACTCTGCCATTCATTTTGTGTGACATTCTAGAAAAGGCAAAACTACAGAGAGATTAAACAGCCAGATCAGTGGTTGCCAGGGATTTAAGTCAGGGGTGCCGAATAGATGGCGCACAGGATTTTTTAAGGTGGTAAAACTATTCTGTGGAACACTGCAATGGTGGATACGTGACATGATGCATTCCTTAAAACTCTTAGAACTTTATAGTAAACAGAGTGAACCTTAATATATAAAACAAAAAAGAAATCATCTGGGGCATCAGTGGATACCATGAAGAAAGATACATTAATAAATACCCAGAAATAGCAATGATTACCTCTCAGTTATAAAATTGCATGGACTATTCAAAGAAATGTATTTTAATTACATCAAAATTGGAAGAATGATAAAAATTCCTTATCTTGCTTGAGGCATTTCTTGGCTTACACAGCTTCTGCCACTCAAAACTCAGGCTTGTGGAGACGTTCCCAGACCTACGAACAATCAACTATCATACCTGTAACACCTTCCTCAGCAAGAAAACCAACAGACGCAAACTGAGTTTCCATAATCAGAGCCCCTGCACGCTCCATTCAATTCTGTCCACACCTTCAAAACTCACGAGCCAGGAAGCTGTCCCTCACCTGCCGAGCGACCCCTCGCTCGGCCCCAGCGTGCATCTGCTCACCGCGGCGACAGCTGCTGCAAGGTCGCCCCGCTCTCCTCGGCGCCCCAGCTGCTGGGTGCCTCCCTGCTCTGGTCTGTCCTGGCTGCCCAGCAGATTCTGGCAGAGAGGATCCTCACTGGATCCCGAATATCCTCTTAACTTACAGTGCATACGATTCATTTGATTTTTCTTCTAGTTTACACTTACCTCTTAAACATGATGCAGATTTTGCGGTTGGAATATCAGGATACACTCCCACTAAACTGAGGGATCTGTTGCTCCAGAATCACTCATCACCTCTTCAAGATTAAATGTTTTTGTGGGGGTTTTTTGGCCATTCAGTCTTTTCAGTTTTTTGTTTTTGTTTTTATTTTTTAGTGTAGAAAAAAAAAAGTGTCTTATTGCTGCACCTACATCTCTTTTATGTGTTTGTTTTGTTATGAAATAATTATCTAATACTACTACCAGGGTTTACATCATTCTTCTCATTTTGATGTAATTCTGCATGTCTAATTTTTAAAAAGGGAGACATGCAGAAGCAGCTGTCATTCACTTTTTTGACATGTGAACAGGACAGTCTAGACAACATTCCACACTTTATCTCTTTTTGGCTGCCTCTCAACAACTCTGCATCCCTTTGTTTCCAAAGATTTTTTGGACACATAAGTCTAGTATTATAAATGTCCTTAGGCTAGAAATTATAAATTGGCAATCCCCTGTAGACTCTTTCTGGTCTTTATACATGTTTTCACCAGCCATTCAGTGTCTTTAAACAATTTAAAATGCGAACTGTTAAAATTTTGGAGATTTAATATAAAAAATTCAAATTTCTGACTTATCCCCCCCATTTTTTTAAATCCTCACTTGAGGATATGTTTTTTAGAGAGGAAAGGTGAGAGAGAGAGAGGGAGGATTGATGGGTAGATAGATAGATAGACAGATAGATAGATAGATGATAGATATGGATAGATAGATGACAGATGATAGATAGATGATAGATTAGATAGATGATAGATAGATAGATAGATAGATAGATAGATAGATAGATAGATAGATAGATAGATAGATGGAGATAGATGATAGATAGATGATGATGATAGATAGATAGATAGAGATAGATGATAGATAGATGATGATAGATAGATGATAGATAGATGATAGATAGATGATAGATAGATAGATAGATAGATAGATAGATAGATAGATAGATAGATAGATGATAGATGATAGGGACATTATTCAGTTGCTTCTTGTACATGCCCTGACTGGGGATCAAACCTGCGACCTAGGTATGTGCCCCAACTTGGAGTCAAACCTGCTGCCCTTTAGTACATGGTGCATGGAGTGATGTTCCGATCAACCGAGCCACTTGGCCAGGGCTGGCTTATCCCTTCTTTTTGAAGATGATTATCTGTCAACATTGTAGTCACATTCTCCAAAGCAGCAATAGTCTGGTACTGAGAAGAAGCTGCCCTTCTGATGAACAAAGAACACTTCAGTTTGCAACAGGCCCCACTACCCCCCTTTGTTCCTTGTTGTGGAAGGTGAGTGATAATTACTACATATGATTAAGCTTGCATTTCATAACCAACCTGCTTACCAAATTTAAAAGCTCTGCTCTACTCCAAAGACATTTGTGTTTGCTATGCAGACCTATATGCATTTTCAGGCCTACAGGACAGAAACAAGCGGTGTACCAAGTCTATACCAGTTTCTATGTCCAGTGTCTCCTAGACTACTCTGTGCTTCAGCCTTAAATCCAAAATTTGAAAGGGATAGTCAACTTTCCACTTTTATTTAAGATGAGGAATGTATTTAGGAAAGATATAATGATGGATCCACATATAAATTACCATATTGTTTCTTTGGGCTGTGAAACATTTGGTGAATCCGAGAATCTTTCTTTATGTTTTATTCACAAGGCAAAGTTATACAATAGTGGAAAGAACACTAGACTTATATAGGTAGAAAACTTGGTATTGTGATTTAATCTGGTACTCACCAGATGAGCACCTCTGAGCACCACCAACCTCTTATGAACACATCTAAACTCATCTATAAAGTGGATAGAATATCTCCCTTTTCTCTTTCACAGGACTGTCTTAAGGCTCAAGTATGATTATGAGTGTGAAAATGCCTTAAAAAGCATGAAGCTCTTAATGTAAGTTGTTTTTAAATGGAAAATAGCCTCTCAAGTGTTAATGAAGAAATGAAATTCAAAAACCACAATGACATATCACCTCACACCTGTCAGAATGGCTGTCATCAATAAATCAACAAACAGGTGTTGGCAAGGGTGTGGAGAAAAGGGAACCCTCATGCACTGTTGATGAGAATGCAGACTGGTGCAGCTACTGTGGAAAACAGTATGGAGTGTCCTCAAAAAACTAAAAATGGAACTGCTTTATGACCCAGTGATTCCACTTTGAGTAATATATCTGAAGAAATGTGAAACACCGATTCAAAAGAATATATGCACCCCTATGTTCATTGCAGTGTTATTTACAGCAGCCAAGATTTAGAAGCAACCCAAGTGCCCATCAGTAGGTGAGTGGATAGAAAAGCTGTGGTACATATATACAATGGAATACTACTCTGCCATAAAAAAGAAGGAAATCTTACCTTTTGCAACAGCATGGATGGACCTGGAGAGTATCAAGCTAAGTGAAATAAGCCAGTCACAGAAAAACAAGTAGCATATGATATCACTTAATAGTGGAATCTAATGAACAAAATAAACTAACAAAATAGAAACAGACTCATAGCTACCAAGAAGAGTCTGATGGTTGCCATAGGGGAGGGGTATTGGGGAGCTGGGTGAAAAAGGTGAAGAGATTAAGCAAAGAAAAAAACAACCACATAGATACAACCATATGGTGATTACCAGAGGGAAAGAGGGTTGGGGGGAGTAAAAGAGGGTAAAGGGAGTTAAATTATGATGGAAGGAGGCTTGTGTTGGGGTGGTTAATACACAATACAATTTTCAGATGATGTATTATAGAATTGTACACTTGAAACCTATATAATTTTCTTAACAATGTGACCCCAATAAATTCAATAAATTTTTCTTTTAAATGAAATTTAAATATTTACCTAATTTCATATCCTTTTGAGGACCTGTGTTGGGCAGAATAATGCACCTGCTCCCCCCTCTGCCAAAGATATATACCTCCTCACCTTAGACCCTATGAGTATGTTACTTACATGGCTAAAGGGTCTTAGAAGATGTGATTAAGTTAAAGATATTGAGATGATGTGATTCTCCTGAATCGCTGCTATCCTGGAACATATGAGTGAAGGCCTCTAAAAGGCCTTGCAAAAGGCCTCTAAAAAGTTAGAAAAAAGCAAAGAAACTGATCCTCACCCAGAGCTGCTGGAAAGAACACAATCCTGAGGATATCTTGATGCAGGGACTTGTGCCCTCCAGAAGCGTAAGGTTATCAATGTATTAAGACATTAAGTTTGCGGTTATTTGTTATAGCAGCAACAGGAAACAAGTATACCTTCATAGCACTTAGAATTTAAACATTAAAAATGAAAGGGACCATGTCATTAGCAAAATCTTCTTTCCTGTATTATTTGGAGATTTGATTACTGTTCTCTTAACACTAGTCCACATGCCCCGGGTGCACTTACCTCAGTATATTTGTTCTTTATCTGATTGTTCTACTCCAGTTTTCACAATCAACATCCTATTCCTGGCATTATTCTCCTCTTCAGTATATTATGCAACTCTTTCTTCTTGGTTTGTCCAAATACTGCCTCAGACCTTGCTTCTAATTCTGTCAGAGTAAAGTCAGAGTAGTTACCCCCCAAAGCCTTCCTGCTTGTCTCCTTTTTGGCGTAGGTTACTTCTGGAGCATGTATCTTCATGCTTCTGTTTTATTTGGTTGTGGTTGTTTATTAGTTTGTCAACATCAAATGTTATCTGACTTAAATCCCGAGTCATAGGTACTACATACAAAGTTTAATCATTGATTTTGCAAACTAAACATCTTGTAATGCTCACGCACAATTCTGATGTTTTCATGTCATCGGTGCTCATAGATTTCGCTGAGGCAATTTTATCCAAACCCATATCCATTTTGTGTGGATGAATTCCAAGCGGAAGCCTCCAGGTTTCTGGTCTTGACTTACTTTTCTTTTGTAACTGAGAATACAGATGTGATAAACATACACATTTTCAACCTCAAGCTGTTTGACAATTTGTTATAATTCCATGCACAAAGACAATAGGAAGTGTAGAGGATAGGCAACTAAGTCAGTCTAGGGTGGTAAGAATATTTTCAAAATGAAGTGATGCTTCAATTGATCTTTAAAGACACATATGAGATATGAGTTAACCCAGTCAAAGCAAGAGAAAGGACCTCCAGGAAGGAAGAACAGTCTGAGGGAGAGGAGAAGAGAGAGAGAGAGAGAGAGAGAGAGAGAGAGAGAGAGAGAGAGGGAGAAAGAGAGAGAGAAAGGTTAAGGATGGTGACCAGCTTTCTGAATTGAGTGCCATCTGTGGCAATCCCACTCAACACACCATAACACAGAGACACAAAAATACACACACAAAGGGGCAATGCTGTGGAGAACACTCAAGCTACTGTGTTTAAAGTCTTTGTGGAAGAGCCAACAATTAGAAACAAAGAGCCAGAGCTCAGGAGGAGGGTCCAGTCTTGAGAGCTAGAGACACACAGTGACATTCATCCATACAAGGTGACTGTGCATGTGGATAAGATTGCCTCGGTGGAGTGTATAATGACGGAAGAGAGCCGAAAGTCTGCAGGATACACACTCCGGGGAGGGGCAGAGAAGAAACTGCACATGGAAGAGACAGAGAATGAATAACTAGAGGGGTGGAATAGAACAGCAGAGGTGTTGTCGGGAGAGCTAAGGGAGAAGATGGTTTTGATGGAGGAGCAGTCGACAGTGTCAGAAGTAGCAGAACATTGAATTGAATTGAACCAGCTCTTCTAGTTCAAGGGCTAATTCCAAGTAACCAGCTTTGGGAAGAGTTTCCACAGTTTGAGGAACCAGGTCAGTGATCCCTGCCTGAAGAAAAGATCCCCAAGACACAAAAAGTGGTAGCCCTAGCCGGTTTGGCTCAGGGGTTAGAGCATCAGCCAGGGGCCTGAAGGGTGCTGGGTTCAACTCCAGCCAGGGACACATGCCTCTGACCCTGGTCGGGGAGCGTGCAGGAGGCAACCAACGGATGTGTCTCTCTCACATGGATGTCTCTCTCTCTCTCTCTCTCTCTCTCTCTCTCCCTTCCACTCTCCCTGAAAAGCAATGGAGAAAATGTCCTCAGGTGAGGATTTAAAAAAAAAAAGGTAAAGCGAAAGACCGCATATAACACCAAGTTTCCAAATGTCAGGAGAAGAATAAAAACATTACCAGGTCCAGGGAGGTTAATAAGCATGTATGAAAATGCAGTTACTGAGCCGGAGGAAAGCACTAATGGGACCCGGAAAGAGAGTGGTTCTGAAAGGCCAGCGTCCTACAGACTGACAGGTGGTCACTAGGTTCCTACCCAGGCGCCACTAGTGAGAGCTGGGGGATCCCAGTTATGGCTGTTGGGCCGTGTCTGAAAAATGGGGAGAATCAACTGCAACTAAAAACAATGTATTTTCAGGAAGGAGACCGTGTAGCTAGAAGAGGATCCATAATCTAGAAAGCGTTTTTCTTTAGGATAGAAGTGATCAGAACACGAAGGACAGGTGGCATTTCTGGGAGACATGAAGCATAACCGATGGAGCAAGAGCCCTGAACAGGCAGGAGGGGAACCGCAAGGCAGCAGGGAAGTTTAGCCATCTTTGGCTTCTGAGACTTTTGATATGGGGGAAAAAGTGAAAAGGAAGAACTTTCATTTATCCTATTTTGTCCATAATAATGATGAAATTAAGTAAAATTTTAAAGTGTAGTATGAGAGCCTGGCTGCACCATTTAGAGAAGTTGAAGCACAACGCATTTATACCTTTGATACAGTGCCACACAATTTCCAAAAAAAATCTAAGCTCATTTATATGAGTGTTCAACAGTTTATTTTTAAAAACAGCATTGAGAAAATCAACGAAATAATAAGGTGACACCTGAATCTATTAATTATATTCCTATTTAGTACATCATAATTTGCTCATTTATTTGATGGGGGAAAATAGCTCCTCTTTCACAGGCAGAATTTATTTCTTTGTTTTCACTAAATTTTTTCAACCTATTATTCATAGTAGGTGCTAGTTATTTTATATCCAACACAATTTAATTAACTTGTTAGTTAATATGTTTGAAGGTTATTTCAACAATTAGAATTCAAATAGACTTTAGAAAACACCTGTGTCTGATTAGGCACCTAAGCCAGGTATCTCTATAAATATAACTGCATTTTAATACTTGAAAGGAAAATCTATTTACCCATTTATATATTAAATATCTATATTCTGCTCCATGCACCAAGCTCTACAAGACAACATTCTCGTTATCTTAACAGGAACAGGATATGCATCTTTTTTTGACATATATGAAAGCCTAGATTGAAAATAGACACCATACCTGCCAAAATAGTCCCAGATTGTCGATTCATAAGCTTATATAGGCACCCAATTTGAATAATTGCAGGAAAAAACATGAGGGAACCCACAAAACACACAGAGAAAGCTAGAGGGCTAAATTAAATCTCTTTGATGACCCATGGATCACATGACATGTTAGCGCAGTTGCCACCAACTGTTGCAGCTCTGCCCACTCCTTCTGCAGGGATGCTTTTTGGTATTTTACATGAGAAACTATAAACCGTACAAGTACAGGTTTTAAAGAAAAATATTCAGCAAAATGTATCAAAAAATAGAGGTGACTGGGCATCTGAAAGTCTGGACTTCCTTTTACTTCATTGTAGCGAAGGTTCAGTTATATGAGTGTCTCTTCCTGGGCCTGACATCGACTACATTTCCCAGGCTCCCATGCAGGCAGCTGCGGCCCGGTCACTGAGCTCTGGACAATGAAATGCAGGCAAGAGTGATGTTCCCCACTCCCAGGCCTGGCCCACAGAGAGCCCCACTGGTGAGCGGCATTCTCTTCTCCCTCTCTGCCTGCCAATCGAGGGGAGCCCGGGGCCTCAGAGGAGGGCAGAGCCCCCCCGCGGAAGGACTGAGCTCCTGAAGGACATTATGGAGCAGTCATTGTGGCATGAGCAAGCATGGAAATATTCTTGTCTTAAGCCACTGAGTTTTCAGGGCTTATTTGTTACATCTGGAGTTACTGACCTTCACCTGTCCGTTACATCCAGATGCCTTCTTTGTTTCCAGGGTCTCAACCACAGAATTTGAAGCAATCTGTTTTCACCTGTCCTCACTGACGGAGCTCCAGTTATGCGGCTGCACCCTTTACTTTGCTTCAGCTGTTCATACCGCCTTCATTTAAACGAAAACAAAAGCAAAAATCAAAAACACCCTTTCCAGCTGTTCATATCATTTCCTCTCTTAGTACTTCCCACATATCTCTACTTCCCAGATCTCCTGGATTAATTTAGGTATACTAATTTTGGGCGAGTTGTCCCATGGTCTCTTACAATTTACTATGATCTGCCGCTTTCTAGATGGGTAACCCTGGGAATGCAGTTTAACCTCTTCAACCCTTAAGTTCTCTACATAGAGATAATATCTCAGAAGAATGTTGTCTAAACTAAGGGAACATTAGTTGTTTCAATTTAAAAATCACGACACTGAAGTATATGCCATGCATTTTAATGTAAGTATCAACTGCATATGGATAGATCTTTATTTTGAAAACCTTGAACTTTGGCAAAATGTAGGCATTTCATATAAGCTCCCTTCCTTTCTTCCTTTACCCTTGCTCTTTATTATAAGCTATGTCTGGGGGACAAAGGACTGAATATGCTTCTGCAACGTGTTGCTATTTGCTGGGCACAGGAACCTGTAACATTCATTCATTATTCATTCACTCATTCATTCATTCATTCACTCATTCATTCATTCACTCATTCACTCATTCATTATTCATTCATTCACTCATTCATTCATTCAGTCACTCATTCATTCATTCATTCACTCATTCATTCATTCACTCACTCATTCATTCACTCATTCATTCAGTCACTCATTCATTCATTCATTCACTCATTCATTCATTCATTCACTCATTCATTCATTCATTCACTCATTCATTCACTCATTCATTCATTCACTCATTCACTCATTCCTTCCTTCATTCATTCATTCATTATCAAATCGTCATGGAGGCCTCAGCTAGTGTTAAGAGGGACAGAGGCAGGATGCCATAGCGAATGAAAAAGCTGAAAAAGCTGGTGGGGGCGAAGTGGCTGCATACCCTGAGGGCAGGCGCAAGATGGAAAGACCACGGGGAGGGTGTTTAGCTGGGTCTGTAGAATATTGCCATGGAAAGCAGAGGCAGCAGGAACCCGGGGTATGCCATTTATGTTCGTAACTCCTTTCCTCCTGCCTTGGAATAAAAATAAAAATATCAGAGGAAATTATTCTGTAAATGCGGCCATTATGTTTTACTTCGGCTGATATTGCAGGCTCCTCTCATCCCCTGAGGACACAGGCGCAGGTGGAAGGGAGGCAGTGGTCTGGGGGGCGGAGACGCCGCCTGGAATTGGACATTTTCTGTAGGCAACCTCTTCACTGGTAATTGAAACTGGGCTCTCTGAAACGCTAGCCGTCTAATCATTTTCTTATGAATTAAAAAATAGGCACATGCCTTTCCTTTCTTCTTTATGAAGTAGCCATTTAAACATCTGCCAGTGTCGGAGGTATTTCTAGCTTAAATATTTCAGAACTTGGAAAATTAAAAGGTTTAGTAGTTAGGGCAAAGAGCTCCTGTCCTGACCAGGGCTGTACTTTTACCGTCCTGACATTTCCTGGCACAGGGACAAGTGCTGCCATGTTTTACAGCCACACGGGGAGTGAGGTAATCACTAGCAGCAGAGGCATCGATGTTTCTTTCTAAGTTATTCACAACCTTCGGGTCCCACATGTGCCCATTCCTACCTGACTACTCTTCTCGGCCACATGCAATTGCTCTGGTTAATTTCATTGATTTAAAAAGAGCAGCTCTGCTTTCTGCTTGCCTTTAAGGTAGGCACAAAGATTTATGTATTTCCTTCACTTCCATTCTCTGAAGTTAATGACATTTTCAATAAGTAATCTTATTTTTTTTATTTTCTACATTGCATTATAAATGTGTTTGAATGTACAGGCATGGGTACCTGGCTGTACTCATGGTGTAATATACCTGTGTGTATAAACACACCTATGCACATAGATACACACACAAAATTCAATGTGCATATACAGTATATATATGTGTCTTCAGTATAATATATATATTTATATAACCATAGGCACATTGCTGATGCATACTCAATTTACATGTACATATGTGAACGTTTTATGCATGTTTTTACACAGACAAAAGCCATAATTAATGGGCTTTATGATCAGGACTAATTTTAGTCCATGTATCAGCTATTACAAGCTGGATAACTTGGCAAACTCAGTCAAGTAACGTAACCTCCCTAATGCACAGACTCTTCAGGAATAATAAAACCTTATCTCATATCATACCCATGGAATATTTGTGAAAATTAAATAAGATTAAGGCCACAGTGCTTGCCTTGCTATGAGCTTGGAATACAGAAAAAGATAAATGCTACCTTCTACTGGTTGATATGATTTAGTATGGGCATGCTTAGGCATTCTCTCATTAACAGCAATTGGTTCCCTTCCTATCTATAATTTCTGGTTAAATAATGGTTAATCAAGAAGTTTTTTTTTCTTTTTAATTCTTGTTAAAATTTTCCCAGACCAGTGGACTCCACAGGTTATCTAAGTTCATAAAAATGATCGATGTGCTAAATTTCTAAATATATATACTGAAATTATGAATTGCATGTGTAAAAACTAAAAAATTCTAATATTTTTCAGCCAAATTATGAGTAGGATCTTGATTAAGCAATGGGTGCTTATTTGGTTCTAGAACAGCAGGGTGTATATGCATACATGTACATATATGCATACAGCACAATTATATACAATGACAAATGCAAGAGTAAACTAAAAGCCAGAGAATAAAAATAAAATGCATGATAGAAAAATTACAATACTGTCTCAAAGACTGTGTGGAAGGAGGAAAGTGTTTGAAACTTCAAACAATAACTCTCTCCATGTCTCTGTGTCATAGTACTTAAATATGTCATCTTGGGCAACTCAGTATATCTAAATCTTGTTTTCCTCAAATATAAATGAGGAATACTAAAATCTCTTCCATTTATAACTCATTGGGTTATCTTGAGGTAAATACTTAACCTCTCTGAACCCCAGTTTCCTCAAATGTTATAAAGATTTACATGCAGTGTAGGGTTGTTGTGAGGACTGAGAGAAATCATATCAACATGCTTTATAAGCTACAAAGAACAAACTTCTAGAGCTGGTAAAAATAACAGAGGTGTTACCATATGAATTCTTATACTTGGAATAACTGAAAGAATAGCTCCTTTAAAATTCCATCTATAACACCATTTTATTTATATGTGAGTATATTTTTTGAAATGTGACCACCAAATTAAAGACTTACCATCATTCTAATATTTTACTATCTAACCTAAATGTTATATACAGATTATTGTAGAGAAAAAGGTAACTTCTAGTATATAGGAAATGTACATCTTGAGGCTATTGTAATAAATATTAATACAAATTAATGTATATGTATCTGTATGTGTGTATTTATGAAAATGAATTTGTCTATCCTTAGGTACTGGATTAATTTTGGAAATCTCAGAGGTAACAAATGTGTTTTCCTGCAAAATCTGCACATTCAGCTCTTTTTCTAGAAAAATACCCAAGGGTGCCATTGGCACTCACATATGCAATCTGGGAATATAACTGCAGTTCTCTTAAAAGAACTGTTTTAACATATTATCAAAATAGTCTGTAGTTGATTCTTTGTATACAACCTAAAAATAATTCTAGAAGGTGTCTTTATTACTTTCCATATGTTACTCTAAAACAGTGTGTACAGTGGCTCAAGTTTTAGATTTATATGGTGGTTGACTCTTTCAACAAAATATATTAAATATCTAGCATACAAACCTTTTACTGGAATTTGGGGAAGCCTGGAGAGTATAATCAGAACCAGTTCCTGTTTTTGTAAAGTTGCCCATCGGTTGGGGAGCAAGAGGTGGGGGTGGAGTGCTGCTGGCACTAAAATAATTTACAAAAACATGTAAAATTAAAAATGTGGTATGGGCTAGTTAGAAAAGAATAGAGAATAGTTTAAGTAGTAAAAATTAACTGGATTTGGTGAGAGATTTTATTTGGGAATGGATAAAAGAAATATAGGTATACAATATGACTCCTAGTTTTCTGTTTTTCACAACTGGATGGATAATGGTATCTGAGATAAAAAATACTAAAAGAGGCCCAAGTTTGAGGTTGAGATGGAAGTGGGTGGTTTTCTGATTCAGACGTATTGATTAAAGGTGTATGGAAACATCCAAGAGGCACTGTCAAGTGGTTCTCTACATGATTCTAGTACTCAGAAGAGAGCTCAGGGAAGGTGAGTATATTTGGGAATCAGAATTGAGATAATTAAAGCATTGGGCATGGATAAAATTGCTAGAAATAGTATAGATGACGATCTAAAGAGATTATTAAGCCCTGGCCTGTGTGGCTGTTGGCTGAGCACGGTCCCCTGCACCAAAGGGTCACCAGTTCAATTCCCTGTCAGGGCGCATATATACCCAGGTTTCAGGTCCAATCCCCGGTCGGGGTGCGTGCAGGCAGGCAACCAGCGGATATTTCTCTCTCACATAGAAGTTTCTTTCTCTCTCTCCCTCTCTCTTCCAGTCTTTCTCAAATCAATAAAAACATATGTAAAGGAGACAGATTAATAAAATATTTTGAAAAACTGTAATAAGGTTATAAGAAGTTATGTTAGTGGATGTACATTTGCTTATAAGTACTATAACTACATCAACAACAACAAACCAATGCAGGTATTAATGAAATTGAGAGGAGTAAAATGAATAATTGGAATATTACATTTGTTAATGTAAATGTTTATCCATTTGATAATATTTATCCAAATAACCTTGTTATTAACTTTTAACAAATATGTATTCAGAGTTGGCGATTTTGATGGCATTATGATTGAACATCTTGGTTTGCTAAAGACAACCTGAAT
Source organism: Miniopterus natalensis (assembly GCF_054644295.1). NCBI lineage: Eukaryota > Metazoa > Chordata > Mammalia > Chiroptera > Miniopteridae > Miniopterus > Miniopterus natalensis. The sequence goes on from NC_142088.1 coordinate 44,515,279, forward strand.
AACATTGAAATTGCCTGATATTGATTTTTTTCATAATTTGGACATTACTAAATAATACTCATACACTCACATTTACACATGCAAACATGCACACTTACAGTATTCAGGGGTTAAGATTTCAAAGAGATCACTTAATGATATGGGATGGGCTTTAATAAATTTTTGCCAGAGTTCATTGTGTTTTACATATTACTTTAGCTATAAAATCATTGAAACTTTTATTAAACAATAAATATTTAAGGTTAGATAGAATTCAGGAAATAGTGATTTATTTTGGAACTTGGCTTCTCAACTAATTTGAGGACATTTCTATATGGGCAAATAAAGACAATATAGAAAGGTGTGTTCGCCGGAAATATCCTTCTTCCAGTTTGTCCTCCTAAAGGAAATGGTTTAATGAAGATGAAAGGAATACCATAAAAATTAATAAATAAACATCTGCCATCATCTTACAAAATATGCAGTAAATTAGAGGGTTGGATACAGTAGTGCTTGTTACCAAGTACTGTTTCTTTGACCCTTTTAAATCTTCATTCATCAGAAATGATGTAAAGTTAAAATGATGTGTGGGATGGGTCCAAGCACAACTGGACACCTCCCCAATGTTCCCCCAAAGAGCCTGGTGTTCGGTAAAGGACATGCTGGGAAGCTCACAGAGGGCTTTGCGTGCAAAGAGCTCAGAGCACAACCAGCACATACATCCCCGTTTCCTCTGTATCCGGCACATGCAAACTTTTGTTGGAACTGCTTAGCTATGGCGTGTCATTGACTCTTGGGAATGCCCCCCAGCTTTCTGTATTTTGGATCCTACAGGGCAAGGGTTGGGGCCCTTCTACTGCAGCATGAAGTGGCCCCACCAGCCACGGGGGACTCAGCACCCCAAGGGGCTGGGTCCTGTGTGCTTCCCTCCTCTCTTGCTATAAGTAAACACTGCACCGCGTGAGACTTGCGGTGTTCTCACTGGCTCTGAACACAGGGCTTGCTGCGTCCGTTAGAATGAGGCAGGCGCAACGGTGTACCAGTGTCGCTCCTTCTCTTTTACTTCTACCGTCACCGTGGGAAGAGCATGATCAGAAGAGCCGGTCACAGGAGGAAGTGACAACCACCCAGAGCAGAGCTGTCCCAGCTCAGGTACCCCAAGCAAGCTCAGCCTAGAACACAGTTTCTAGCAGACTTGCTGATGCCTGAGTGAGGACTGCCAAGGAGACCAGCAGAAGCACTCAGCTGATTTGGGAAGAGGCACCTGCATTATCTTTGGGTAAAGGTATAAGCGCTAACCCTTAGGAGGGAGGAATGAGCCACTCTATAGGCTCAGTGGGTTCAGAGGAATCGGAGTTTCAACATTTTTTATTGCATCAGCCAATTTATCTCTACCCATGTTCTGGGTCCCATTGTGTTCCAAACAGATTCCTGACCTTGGCATAACTTTTTTTTTAAGGTTTTTTTAAAGGTTTTTTTTTGGCAAAACCTTTAACCTTCCATTCCATGGGCCTCAGATACTCTTACAATTAAATTAATCTTTGATTGTTAATACTTGCAGGTTTTTGTTGATTTTCTCCCCAAAGTGATGGGGGTTAGCAAGGGTCATTCAATTCCAATTTAATTGTAACTGCAACTTCTCCTCCATGTCTCAAATATTTGGTACATGGCACCAGCTATGCATTTGCTTCAACTGGTATAGCCATCCTAGTTCACTACTGCTGAGAATTTTAACAATTGCTCTGCCATCTTGTGCCCGCTGTCAACCAGGTAGCAAATAATTCAGCTCTGAAATATCATCCCAGGGGCTGCTTTCTTGGGCATCTCCTCTTACCAGCTGGTCGAAATTGGGTTCTCAAAGAAGGAGATTCTGAGGCAGAGATTAAAGTGGAGGAGGTTTGGCAGAATGTGCTCCTGGCATCAAGGAAAGTGAAGGGGAAAGGAAGGAGCAGGATTGGGTAGAAGAAGAAGAGTTGTGTAATCCAGGCTCAGTGAGGCCTCAGCCAGCCCCACAGGGAGGTTGACACTAGAGTGACTCTTCGGAGTTGTGCCAAGTTGTCCTTTCATTGATCACTCGCTGAATACAGTCCAAATTGGGGGAAGTGTCTTCAGCTAAAGCAATCCTGGTAGCAGGCTGAAAATTGAGGGCCCTCTGTGAGCAGCACTTCCAGCACCTGGGGAAGTAAATCTTTCATTCCTGAAGGGGGATCTTGGCTATGCATCACGGCGTCCACAACCACATAATTATATCTGTGGAAATGATGACCGTGGCAAAATGAAGACAGCTTTCGAACCTGAAAATTTTCCACCTGTTTATTTACTGTTATTCTGAGGTCTTCCAATTTAAGAGAACTCTTTGTGGTTATACACTTTCCTGGGTTGGTTTCTTTCATATATATCCATGAGCATCAACTAATTTTTTCTTGAATGGTTCTCTCTCTAGTAAAGAAGTTATATGAAAGCATGCTTTATCCTTTTAAAAACAAATCAGTCTGCCAACACATACTGAGGGCTCCATAATGTTTATGAAATGGCTGTTGACTGGGTGACACCATAGTGCTTATTTGTCAGGTTTTCTATACATCAGTTTACTTTCTACAAAAATGTATTATATTAAAAAATCATGAAAACACTGTAGCTAGTCTAATACTATTGTTTTCTCTCTACTGATTCATTTGCATATAAATACCTAACATTTAAAAATTTTCTCATAACAGTTTAGGGGGAAACCTCCACAGTAAATGGACCTTTAAGGAGCTTAAATTAGCCTTTCTGAAGGACTGCATCAAATGTGAGATTAAGTTACTTTTAGGTTATATTTATCCAAAAATATTTCTTGTGTTCTAGTTGAGTTAATTTCCAGGGGATTGAGATTCTGCACTCTTCAGGCCTCTCATAGACTCTCATAGGCTCTTATTTTGAATCTGAGTGTCATGTTCCTGGCCTGTTTGTGATCTCCCATGTAAATTCAATTTTTCTAAAATAAGATTTCACATTACCATTAATACCTGTAGATTTCAAAACTTTTCCATTCGATTTGGAAATTGCCCTTGTTTCTTAATAACATTTCGAGAGAGAGAAAACATGTATTGCACTTCTCTTTCACTTCAACATCTGTGACTGTCTTTCTATAAGCTCATTTCCTTAGCAATGGGAAAACTTTTCTACTCAGTTGGATAGGAGCCAGTAGTTAGGAACTATCAAAACACAGCAGAAAAAGTATTCTTTTTCTATCTTCCAGTTCTTTAAAAATTAATGTGCTTTTAGAAATTACTCTAGAGATGTTTATAGAAAATTGTAGATTGAGGGGAAATATGCCAGGTGCGCATTTGGTAGCACACTAGTAAATTGGTGGTAGGTTTGCATTCTGCATTTTTATTGCTCTATGGGAAAACCATTATCTATATCCCAGGACTGTTCTGCCCAAAGCCCCAAATCTGTCATAGGGATTGATTGTGTGAAAGCTGTAAAAGACAACTCAGCACAATTTTCTGGGGAATAGAACATTTTTGTAAGATTCATTGGAAGGCCTATTCTTGAATAAATAATGCAAATCCCTTATGTGCCAAGCTCTGCCATCACAAGGCCTCCTCTGGTTAAGCATATGGTCTATCATAAGCTTATCTTGATTCCTTTGAAACAGAATTATGTTCCTGGGAATATTAGTTTTTATAGCATCAGTCTATATATTACATAGTTCTGTGATATAAATCCAAAGTGAAAAGTTATTGGAAAGTTGTATCATAATATTAATAGACAAGTATTTTTTTAAAAACCTAAAGTTGAAATGTGATTACTACAGTTATGGGGCTGAATTGTGTTGCCTAAAATTAACGTGCTCAAATCCTAACCCTCAGTATCTCAGGACATGACTATATTTGGAGACGGTATTTAAAGAGGTAATTAAAGTAAGATGAGGTCATTAAAGTGAGCCCTAATCCAGTATGAGTGGTGTCATTACAAGAGGAAGAAACCTAGACACAGGCCATATGAAAGGGAGACCATGTACAGGGAGAAGACGGCCATCTACTACCCAAGCAGAGATGCCTCAGAAGAAGAAACCAACTTGCCAACTTAATCTCAGATTTCTAGCCTCCAGAATTGTGAAAAAATAAATTTATGTTGTTTAAGCAGCTCAGTTTGTAGTACTTTGCTATGTCAGCCCTAGCAAACTGTCAGCAACAATAAGAAAATTTACTGGATTTTTTATTTTGTATTTAGCTATACTTTAGTTCCTAAAAATGCTATTTATTTTGGTGGGAAATTTGTCATAATTAGGGTGAAGCGATACCCATTGCTAAATAAAACAGTATTTGGCCTTCTTAAGCATATTTGTGTGTTTTTTAACTCCTACATATCATCCTAGGAAAGTAATGTGTCCAGCCTGACAAAATGTAGTGTATGGTTTGCATATTTATCAATCGCGTAGAGTAAGAAAACGTGCAATGTGCACGATGTACTTAAGTAACGTCTAGAACCTTTTCAGTTCAAGTTAACTTCTAAGTTTGGATTCCACATTATTCTAGAGGAAAATTGATATTTTTCATTAAATGTTTATAGACATGTTCTATGGTAGTTTAATATAGGCAATTATTTAAAGAACCATAATCATCCTTTTGTTTTTCAGATGAGAACAAAAATGAGAAAGAACATTTTAAATTTTCTAATGATACTGTGGCTTTGGCTTAGTACTTTATTCTTTTCCAGGATTGTGTGTGTGTGTGTGTGCATGTGTGTGTGCACGTGTGTGTTCATGTATACATGTGTATTAAACACTTGCCCCAAGACAAATACTTCTTAAATCATGGAAAACATACATACTTAGAATGACAACATATATGGAAAAAAGTAACAGAACTGGTTTTGTTTGCACCTCAGGTAATTTAATTTTATTTCAGCAGAAATTATAGAGAAAGTATAAGAATCGTGATAAACATCAGCAGTATAGAAGCACACCAGTGATGTTATCTGGCATGTCCAAAACCAGAGCCATATGCTTACATGTCACTTGACAGGAAAACATAGCCGTATTGTTTCCCCTCTTCATTCTATTCAGAATAAAGGTAGATTCAAACCAATTTTGGAAAACATTCTGTAGTGTCACACAGTGAATATCCCATTGTGGTAGAAACGAGATTTCTGAGCATTACATTTACAAGTTCAACAAAAGGCTATTAAAAATCCCGAAAGTCTTATTTCAGAACGACGCTGTGTCTCAGTGCCTGAATGTGGACTGGAAGCGGCCAGGGTGGTGTCACTCGGTGTCACTGTAGCACCTATTCCTTTTAATCTGCTCTTCCATGGTGAGCTGTTCGCACGGGGCCTCCGCCTGGGGAGACGTAGGCGCAGCTGCACATCCACTCCTCGCAGCATGAAAACTTGTGCTTCCACTAACGTGGGTTGCGCCTATTGCTCCGTCCCGCTTCCAATGTTTGATGTCCTCCAGTTCTCTTAAGTACAGGCATGGCATATTTTTAATTTGATCTACAGAATCTATTAAATCAGGCTCAAAAATGTTCTCATTCTTCTTGGAAAAAGCAGCAATTTTCACAGTGTTAGAAAAGAAGAAGTGTAGGCTTTTGTTATTTGAATGGTTTCCTTTGATGTTTAAAATGCTTGTATCCGAAGAGGCTATTGAACTCTTGGCCTTTACTATTAACCCACCACTGAGGCCTGATTTGGGGGCAGACTGTACAGGGGCTCTGGCCATCTGTTCATTGAGAGCCATAGCTAGTACATTCCTCGAGTAAGTCTTTTCAGATTCAAATATACCAAGTAGCTCTGAGATTCTAGATGCATTTTCCAAATTGCCAATTTGATACTCACTTGCAGTATAGTTTGCTTCGCTTGACAGTGGTAATAGATTAGAAAATTCTAAAGTAGCTGGCTTCTGCCTGCAATTATTCAGAGATGAGGCTGCTACATAATTGTTGTTATTATTATTCTTATTCAAGTTCTCTTTGTGATTTTGTGGCACTACCTCATCTTCAGTGCTAGCGACCTGTAAAAACTCTGCACATTCAGGCTCATTGGTGTTTTCGTTTTTCTCCCTCTCAGCGCCCTGCACAACCACACTATTGTTGGCATTAAGATCCGTTTCACTCTTCCTCCAGCTCTTTGTGTCTTCAGTGTCATTCAGCTTCTCGTGCACAGTCTTATTTCCTTCCCTCTCATCTTTTCTTGCTTCACACATTTCCTTTTCTTTGATTCCTGTAACACCCTCTCTCTGATACATAGGGATGGACTGCAGATAGGGCTGTGGGAAAGAAATGCTATCTTGCTGTTGTCCTTTATTTTCCAGAGTTTTAATGTGCTCCATCAGCGACCCACTTCTACATTCGGCAGATGTAGGGGCTGTCGTTTCAGGAGGCCATCTAGGTTTACTCATGTTGAGTTCCTCCTCAAGGAGGAAGGTTTTCTTGGGCATCTCCCTAGAAGGGGGCCAAATGATTTTTAATTTTCCCCTTTCCCCGAATTTTCTCAAAACATCCCTTTGCCTTTCACTGTCATCAGCATCTAGATGTTTATTAAGATCCCCAGGTATGGGGGTGTTTTCTACACTGTTTTTCCTAATATTTGATTCTTCATTAGGAAGAAAGTCCATTGAGCTGCTTTGATTTTTGCAATTCCATCGATCTTTATGCTGTTTGTGTCCAAAACCTTCATCGTAATTTCCCTTAGATTTGAAAAGTTGTTTAAAGTGAGGTTTACAATATATTTGTCCATGAAGTGATGCATAATTTCCCAAACTGCCAGAAAGAACAAAGGAGAAAAAATTAGTATTCCATATATACCCTGCAAAGTCATAGGGAGTTTAGAAATTAATTATTTCAAGAGTGAGCGAGACATTCAGTACAGTTAGCTTACCGGCAATAAAAATGTGCTTACTAATCCAGCATTCCTGTTAGATAACAGTTACAACTAATACCCCACGTGACGCATGTCTTGTAGTATTGAGAATGGCACACTGTATGTCAGATGTTGGCATAATAGGTATTATAGTGTAATGCATATGACTTGCAGATGGTGGAAAATGATAGGGCTAATCTTTGCTCACTCAGTGGTTTAGGTGAGGGGTTGGAATTTTCAATAAATCCTAAGTAGCACACACAAAAATCAACTATTTGAATTTCCTTGGTAACTGGGTTTTGAATGAATTGGAAAGCTTGCCTATGCACTAATTTATCTGACCTTTGGGGGGAGATCAACAAATAGGGTGCCTGTTAAAATTAAAATCAAATTTAGTCCAAGGCAGCAGCAGCATTTTTGAATATGTCTGAATCTCCATGTAAAATCAGATATATCAACGAGATAGTAAAACTTAAAACCCATGATGGATAAAACTTGTAACAAAACTAAGTGACAAGATATCCTCAGCAACCTCAAATACAAGGAGTTAAGGACAAACCACCTACAACGACAAGACTAGCATGATTGTCACATCTGTATGGGTGATAGCAGAGGGAGCAAGGAGGGTCTCTGATGGACCTGAAGATATGAGACCCCAAAATAGCCAGACAGTATTTCCTGGAAAGTACCACATGCCAGTCAGAGCACAGCAGCAGAAACTGGGAAGGGTTTTGCACTCTCCAATAGCCGGCGAGAGCAAGGGCCTGTGCTAGGAAAGACTGGAGCGGCTGCAGAAGCCAGACTCTAAGAACTGAAACACTGAGAACACGGTTCCACACTGAGAGAAAAAGATATGGGAGTGGAATCAAAATTGAGTTGGTTAATGATGACAGAACTTAAAAAGAAGGTCCTGACTAACATGGGGAGAGGAACCAAGGCAGGACATCCCAGAAGTAAAGCCATCACAGAATATAAATACCAGAAGACGAAGCTTTGTGAAGTTGGGAAAACCATCCTGAATTTACCTCCTTCTAAGATCTAGGAAAATTAATTTCACGTAAAAGTGAGCAACAAAAAAGAATCAAAGCCAAATATTACACAAAGTTATTATAAGAAATACAAGAGTAGGAGCATTATAATATCCCGGCAGACAATAAAGACATGCTAGATAAAACAGGTTCTCAAAGCATCAAAACTTCAACCTACTATTTCAAAATGAGCTAGAAGACATTGAGGAAATGACCAAAGACCTGAAAGAACACAGTGAACTGTAATTAGTAAAAGTCATAAACAAGGTGTCAGGAACCAGAAAAAATAGAAGCAAAGGAGAAAAACCGTCAGCAATAAAAACTAAACTAAAAACTATAAGAGCAAATAAACACACTAGAAACACACTAGAAAGTGTTTTAAGAAAAGAAATAGGATATAAAGATAAAAACTTAGAATCAGAAGTGAAAAAAAGAGATAAAGATTTGAGAGAAAGGCAAATATAAAGATAGGCACAAAATATCCTTGTATAGCTAAGAGGAGTTCTGGGAGAAGAAAGAAAAGCTATAAAATGGGTTAAATATTAAAAAGCTATAATTTAAGGAAAGTTTCCTGATATAAAAATGTATGAAACTACAAATGAAAATGCACACTGGATAGCTGACCCTATTGGCCCAGAGTGACGAATGCCAAGAACTATTTTAGAAAACATTCTGGACTTTTAAATCTTTTTGTGTATCTAAACAGAAAAAAGAGTATATGACTTATAAAGAAAAGAAGTTAGAGTATTATCAGATATTTCCAACATGTTATGCAAGAAGAAAATAGAATAATACATTTAAGATATTCAATGAAACAAAGTGTAAACAGAGTATTTTACTTTCAGCAAAACTGGCTTTCCCTTGTAAAGATCACAGACAAATTGTTATGAGGCTATAAAAACTTATAAATAAGTCACAGGGATGTAATGTACAGCATAGGGAATACAGTCAATAATATTGCAATAACTTTACATGGTGACAGGTGGTTACTAGACTTCTTATGGTGATCACTTTGTAAGGTATATAAATGTCAAATCACTATGCTGTACACCTGAAACTAATATAATATTGTATGTCCACTATATTTTAATTAAAAATAGCTTTACATTCCAAAGATAAAACATAACTCAAGGAATATTGTTTCCATGAGCTTTTTCTGAGGAATCTACTAAAAAATAACCTTGAACAACCAGCATGTCTACAGAAACATCAGCATAAAGACTGATAGTAAGATATAATACATTGTTACCTATAATCTAAGAATGAGGGCAAAGAGGGAAATAATACGATATGAAATGGCTGTGTAATATGACACTGAGATATGGAAAACACTTTTTTAAAATGGGGGTGTGAGTGACTGGAGAGCAAATTCAATTTTTAATGTTTTGATAATCAAATGAGTGATGCTGATAGTTTTGTTATTCCAAAACTATTGTCCAAATGAGTATGGGATATTCTAATTCTGTTATCTCCTTTGTCTTTGAGAACCAGAAGTCATGAAGTAGAAGAAAAGAGACATAGATATCATAGAGAAGAAGCTAAGCAAAAGCAGTGAGTATTGAATTTAATTTAGAAATGTCACTACAAAATGGTGATATATATTTTCTTTATAGTATTTACTCGCTCAACAATTTTCAAACTTTTTCATCTCATGGCACACATAAACTAATTACTAAAATTCTGTGGCACACCAAAAAATATATATTTTTGCTGATCTCACAAAAAATATGTATAATTTGGTTGATTTAAAAAATAATAATAATAGTAATTATCTACGTTTTTTGCTCCAAATTGACTTTTAAAAATCAGGTACCTATACTTGTATGTAAGGATTTCTGGTTCCAAGAATTCACCAATCAGATGCAATATTATGTGATGTGACCAATAAGATGCAACTCTATTGTATGACCTATATATTTATGGTTCAAGACAGGGCATTCATACCGGGCCATTATTGTGTTGGCTGTTGTCATTTTTTAAAATTTGGCAATCTAAGAAAAAAGAGGTCAGTGTCCCTGACTAAATAGTCAGGTAATGCATGTTTTAAAAATTCTTGCAGCACACCGGTTGAAGATCACTGTATTAACTTTTAACACTAAAAAAGTTTAGAAATAGTGACCAACCCAGTAGAAAGAGCATCAAGATTATTGTTGTGAAATGCCACTTCTCACTAAAAGAAACCAGGACTTAGAGAAATGAATGATTACAGGCCTGCAGAAGTAAGTGTCCAAGATGAGCATGGAACTAGTCCTATCAGATAATAGGGAAACTATCAAAGACTACTAAGGTCTTGTCAAAAAGACTGAGAAGACAGCTTGAAGGGGCTTCCACTCTCCAGGGATAGAATAATGTATCAGTAACGATAATAATTACATCTGATTGAAACCAATTACATACATGCAAATATGAGTTTAAAAAGATATTAAAAACATTTTTAAATTGGCTACCTCTAGGGGTGATAAGGGGCCCTTTCATTATACTGTTAAATAATTGATACATCGGCAAAACTCATAAATAAAAGAAAAAGATTATACATTTATTCTGCCTTTCCTTCACCTACTCAACATTTAACCAAATAATATATGACAGGAAGCATATCCTGTTAAAATATTCTAATTAATAATGAAAAGGAAAGAACAAAAATAGAATAGCAACATTTTGCAAACATCAATTAATGGATATAGGTATTAAGCTTCAATATCTGCTATGATCACAAAACCAGAGCCAAGCAGACATATGTGCTTATGGTACTCTTGCCAACACTCCCTACGTTATCTTGAAAGGCATCAAATCTTAGTTTACAAAAACCAAAATCTAGATTCAGGTGACAATTTGACAGAAATACTGAGGGAAAAGGAGCATATGAACTGCACTATGAGTGTGCAATTAGCAGATCCAGACTGTGGAAAACTACAGGTCAAAAGTCCTGGGTTCTTCACAGATAAATTTTAAGGATTGAAAGGAATGGATGGAAAACCTATAACTTAAAACTTAAAAGCCACATCAAAGTTTTTAAATATAGATAAAATTAAAGTATAGTATCTAGGAAAGCACATCTGGATAAAAAACTATAAAAATGCAATGAAGTAGTTATTGAAAAAGGATACTATTTACTCACAGGAGAGAGATAGTGGGTTGCGTTTGGGTGGGGAACATGGGAGGACCTTCTGCAGTAACTAGTAATGTATTTCTCGGCCTTAGTAGAGGCTACAAAATGTTCATTTTGTAATAATTTTTTTAAAGTTTTTATTTTTATTTTGGGGGGGGAGAGAAAGATAAACATTGATTTGTTGTTCCACTTATTTATGCATTCATTGGTTGATTCTTGTATGTGCCCTGATGGGATTGAACCCGCAACCTTAGCATATCAGATGACACTCTAACCAACTCAGCTACCTAGCCAGGGCCACTTTATAATAACTTATTGAGCCATATACTTGCTTTGATTGTTTTTCTTTATTTGTGGTTCTTTGTACAATGATTTTTTAAAATATCAGTCATTGAATAAGTATTTTTGAGTTCTTGTTATATGTCAACTTTACTAGGTATTGGCAAGACAAACATTAGCACATTTCCTACAGTGGGGACAATTACATCAGATTGTGTTAACAATGGAGCAAGCACAGGGGATATTTTAGGAGCCCAGAAGCAGCACACTTGCTTCATAGGTGGGGGTCAAAGCAGGCTTTTTCAAAGATGTGAAGTCTCAGTTGAAGTCTAAAGAATGAGTGGATATTAGCCTGATGGAGAGCTGAAGGAGAGGCATTTGAAAACCCCTACAAGGAATGGAAATAACACTTGGGACCAGAAAGATATGAGAGAGAAAAATAATGATTTTGAAGAACTGAGAGAAATACAGTCTTCATGAAAAGTAACATGCAGTGTGAGGAAGGGGTGTTGGGAGAGGAGCAGGGGATGATCCTTAATTGCCTTTTAATTAATATTAAGATGTTAATTTTTTTGATAAAGGAAGGCATTATCTGTTTTAAACAGGGAAGTTTTTGCATTTACAAAGATCATTCTCATTACATCACGGAGCATGGCATTGTGCACTGTGGTGGTGGCGATGATGGTAGTGAGAGACACTGGAGGCAGGGAGGCCAACTAGCTAGAAAGGCTGTTACATTACTACAGGTGAGAGATCACACTTAAAAGATACCTGGTCCATGGGGATGGAGCAAAGTGTACAGCTCAAGAGGAATTTGTGGGACATAAATTACAGGACTTGGTCATTGCTTAGGTGCAGGGAATGGAGAGAAAGAAGTCAAATGTAACTTCCTGTTTCAGCCATTGAGTTAATGTTAATGCTATTTACTGAGAGTAGCATACAGGCCATGAAGTCAAGGAAGCAATTTTGGTAGAGAGGAGATAATGGGGCATATTGGATTTGCTGTACTTATGAGAAATCTAATTGGAGCAATATACTAGTCATTTAGATATAAGTGTCTGATACACAGAAGAGAGTGCTGGGCTCGTGGTACAGATTTCAGAGTTACTGCTACATGGGTGATGATTAAAGTTATGAGCATGGTTCTTATAAACAAGAAAGAATAAATGCCCATAACAGAATTCTAAGAAACTCTAACATCTGGGTGATGGACAGAGAAAGGATCGCCCACACAGGAGTCTGAGAAGGAACACCCAGAAGGCAGGAGGAAAACCATTACACTCTGGTATCACGGAAACCAAGAGAAAAGAATGTTGCAATGACGAGTGTTTGACATTGTCAATTAAAGTCCAGAAAGATATAGTCTGAAAGATGCACATTGGATTTAGCAAAATAATTACATTTCAGCATTTCAGACTATACCTGCAACAAAGGCCACATTCATTTAATTGCACTTACTTCAAGAGTTTTGAAAAATGAGTGCTTCTATTTTTTCCCTTAGATGGAATAGCCCAAGCACAGGTAAACTCCAGCTCCCACCACCTGTTTCTGTTTATAAAGTTTTACTGGATACAGCTAGGCCCCTTCGTTTACAGCCTCACCTGTTTGATTATCGATGGCTGCTTTTCCACTCTACTGGAAAGCTGAGTAACAACATTGACAGCATTGCCTGCAAGGTTGAAAAGGCCTACTATATAGCCCTTTACAGAAAAAGTTTGCTGACCCCTGATCTAGAGTCTAGACTTCAGGCTAAAGTAGTAACTTAAAAATCCTGATTTGCACAGTAACTTCTTAATTTTTCTTATCTATATATGATCTCCATGTTCACATAAAAGGAATCCTTCTTGATTTGATTGGGAAAGCAAAATTTCAAAAGGAAAATGGTCACAGCCATCCTGAGCAAAGCACAACAAAACATGTCCACATCCCTTTTGTAGTTGGGTTAACTGATGGCAGCAAGATCTGGAAAAATCTGCATTTTCCTGGAGATGTTATAAGTACACTGCAGGCTGCTGAATATTTGTACCACGCACCATAAAACGTTTACCTCAGTTTACTGTTGCAGTGGTGGCATCGGAAGCAGGACTTATGAAAACTCTGCTTGTCTGCTGTTAGGCACTCCATTGGATAAACCGTCTTTTGACAAAGTATACATATTTCCTTGTCTTGGAGTAGCAGCTTCTAAAAATAAAAAATTTACAAAAGCTTATTTAGAGTTATCTTCAATCACATTGTAAAATCAAAACAAACAAGAGCAGCGTATTAACTGGCCATGCAGTTAACATAGAAAGCTCTGACTATTGTCCTGATATTGCCTCTTCGGATATAAGCCATTCTTACATTGGGTCTGAGATCTGGTGCAATCAACCTTACTCTAGTGTCTCTACTATTATTTAAGGACGCATACATGAGCAAAACATGTTCATTACCTTTAAATCATTAAAAAGAATATATTGTAAACTCAGCCAGGAGGAACCCTGAGAGCACTTGTCATTCTAGACAACTAAACTTTCCATCTATATAAAGGTTTACCCCTAACTTGGTCCAAAGCTTTTATTTTTTAAAACATTCTAGAGAGATTTTTCTAAAATATGTACATATCTTTTCTAGCTGAGGACATTGCATTTGTTTAAGTATTTTCTTAATGATAATGTTGACTCTATGACAGCAATTATTAACTTTAATCCAGTGAGACTCCTGATTACATTGAAAGGTTCAAGGCCATTTGTACTCAAACTAAATGGCTTTAGATTTTAGGGCCTTTTGGATTTGCAAGGCTGCCTTTTATAGTCTCCCTACCTCTTCCCTAGCTCTAAGGTGTCTACAGTCACATGCTACTGCTTGAATGCTCACTCCTACGAATAATAGTAGTTATATTTCTAACCAGTGTTTGCATAGTGGTTCAAAATTGACACAGAACTTTCACCTCAATATTGTTTTAATCCTCACAATGATCCAGTGAGAATAACTAAGCTTTCATATTAGTTATATATAAAGGCACATATGCTCAAGGTTCTTTATACAAATAAATATATGTACTTTAATGTTTTGAGGCTCAATTTGGGCTACTGAGAGTTCTCTTTTATTTGGTTCTAGTGGGGGACACATTTCTATATTTAACATCAAGTGTTTTTGTGTGTATCTCTTAGATAGGTAAAACTGAGAACTTGAAATTAATTAGACAGCTTTGCTTAATTATGCCAGAAGCAAGCACATTAAGAAATCATATTAACCTGAGAAACTAGACACATATGTTGCAAATATGATAGAGGCATAATTATCAGTTTCAGCAATTTTTATTTCTAAGCTTGCTATTTCTTTCAATCTGTCTAAAAGAATGGACTACACTAATGATGCACGTTAATTATGTAAATCCTTTTATTGTGAAGCCTCATTAATTGTAAAATGTAGAGAAATATAAATAAATGAGCTATTCTCTGATGTTAAAAAATGTACTAAGTTCTGCTCTGGCCAGGTGGCTCAGTTGGTTGGAGCTTTGTCCCGTACACCAAAAGGTTGGAAGTTCGATTCCGGGTCAGGGCATATACCTCGGTTGGGGGTTTGATCCCCAGTCATGGTGAGTGTGGGAGGCAGCTGATCTATGTTTCTCTCTCACATTGATATTTCTCTCTCTCTCCCTTCCTCCCTCTCTAAAATCAATTTTTTTAAATGTAGTAAGTTCTTATGTTTTAAGTCTCCTTCCTTCCAAATATAATCAAATTTTAAAAATGTCTTGTTCATGTCTAACTGTGAATGAGGCCAATTGAGCTATCATTTGGGGTTTACAAAAGGTGAAAAAATATGTTATAGATAAGAAAAAAACAACAGTGGAATTAGAGAAAGTTAACTCCTTTCAACCCAATAACAATAACTAAATATACAAAAGGTATAACTTTAAACCTACACTTTTGTCAGAGATACCAATCAATAAAAATCCTTAAAGCACATATGATGAATATAAATTGCTTTTTGGATTATTACCAGGCTATATTGGATTTAAACACAAACACCATTTAAGTTTGGCAGTTAAAAATACATCAATAGTAGGTCAAGGGACATTATCTAATATTGTCTTAAATAAGTGGATGAAATAATAACTTTTAATAAGGAATATTAACTGTGTCATATGTGTGTACAATTATTTATAAGCATATAGTTATATATAATCATTAAATTCTATTATAATAACAATTATTATATCTACTGCTTTTTCCAAACCCTTATTTACCTTGACAAATACAGGTCTCAATAATCTATATTTTTAATAGTATTTGTTATTCTCACACAGTGCATACAAATCATATTAGATGGTTTTGTAAAGAGAAAGTAGTAAAGGCAAGCATTGTAAAGAGAAGGACCTTGGCAACCAGGGAGAGCTGTTAGTCTTAGGTTATATTGTTTGGTTACTGCCATGCACTCTTTTAACTGCAAAGCATCTTAACTATGGAACATATGCCTTTCAGTGGGTTAATCTTACTTCATGTTTTGCAAGCTCATTTACCACGTATGAAGGCAGATTCCTCTTGGAAGGCGGTTCTCATCTCAGCTGCAGAAGCATCTGAAGCTGCATATCCCACACTTTCAAAAACTCTTTCACTCTCCTGCCACGTCTTTTGAAAATTCCTCCTGAGCTCTTCAGGTGAATCAGAAATATCTAAAATATGGCCAGCGATGACATCTTCATAGGTCGGTGGGGCATGCTTGAAGTTGAAGCCAGATTTGCCAATTTCTGAGTTATGCAATGGAGACACTGTCCTCCTTGACTCAACAACTCGACTCTCAAATGCATCCACACCTGAGAAATGTTCAGTTGGAGGCCTCATTTCAGGGTGTACACTGGGCTGCTTAACAGGAATGTTTTCCTGCCACTCTTTAGGACGATTGCAAGAAAAATCTGTAAAACTAGTGTTCTCTAAAGATGTTAATCCAAATTCCTCCTTAGAAAACGCATGACTTTCTTGTTTTACATTACGGTTTGCTTCTCCATTTACATAAACTCTTGAATTTGACTTTGCTTCAAAAACTGGGCCATCCTCAAATTCCCTGAACCACCTGTTTATTTCATTTTCATGGTCATTCACAAAGTTTTCGGCCATTTGAACAGTTCGGTTGGCTGCTCCGTATCTCTGTGTGTGCTCCGACAGGCGAGGCCCTTCCACTCTACGGATGATTTCAACTGAGTCAAAACTTTCGGCCTCCGGCACCATGCTCTGGGTGGAATTTGCTCCATCTTTGTGAACGTAAGTTGCCCTTTTCTCCACTTTTCTCACTTCCTCTTGAGCTTCCATGGATTCTCTGAAGGAACCGCTATCAACAGGATTTACACTGATAGGTATGGTTATTGTAGGAGAGTCCCTACCACGAGTCTCTATCTTGATTTGGCGACGGAGGGTTGCAGGAGACGTGATGATCTCAGACCTCTTCTCTACGATTGGAACTGGGGTTCCCGAGGAACACGGGAGGGTCCCTCTAGATAACTTTGCGGTGGTGTCTTTGAGTTTGACAAGCTGTTCAGAGCGACTCCTGGGTGGGGAAGGGGAGGTGTTTGCTCTGTGAATTCTAGATGTTTGTGACACAGGCGTCCTTGGTGATGGTTCAGCAAAACTGTCCTTCTTAGGGGACGGAGAAGGCTCATCCTTAGGAGAGGTTTCTGTTCGCCGGGCAGTAGACTCTATTGTTATGAACGTTGGTGATGGTGGGCGTGTTTTTAAAGAGGGAGGAGGAATCCTGCTGTCCTCCAATTTAATTTCCTGATGGGTTTTCACATGATTGTGAGTAGCCGCTGCCTGATGCGTTTCTACTTGGTGGTGCTGCGTTTTTGCTACAATGGTATTTTCTTCCTGTTGAGTGTTTTTATTATAGTTGACATTAACATTAGACACTTTAGATAAAGTTTCATTAAGACTGGTAGGTTTATTTCTCTGCTTTCCTGCTTTCGAGGATGTCATGGCTGTTTGAATTATATTTTCACAAGACACGAGCATAGCCTCTGCTTGGGTCTTAATATGTGTTATTTCTTCTTTGACTTTTCCTATGTTACTCTCCGCAGCAATGCGAACTCCGTACTCCCTTTTTTCTTCACTTAATAGCCATCCTGGGATAATATTTAACAGTGTCTGAAATGTTCTAAGGCCCTTTGTATCTGACTCTGCTTCAAACTGTTTCACCCTAGACAGAATCTCTTGTAATTCTTCACGTTTTCTCAAAAATTCCAATATATTTATAGCACATTTCCCATTCTCCTCCTGGGATTCTTTCACAGAGGAAAATAAAGATTTGTTTTGTGTAATCTCTTGCTTTGAATCTTTAGTATTGGAAAAGGCTTGTTTCTGTTGTATGCCCTCAACGCCAAGCCATTTTTCATCCTGAACATTATTGTATGGCTGCGGCAATTTTTTATGTTCAACTTGACTTTCTGAAGTTTGTATTTGTGTTTGCTGAAAATTCTCCGTCTGTGAATCAATATGCACATCGGTGACCTTTTGCTTGACTGCCTTCTGTGCTGATGTATTCAAATGTTCTTGTTTTCTTTCAACTATTAGTCTCTCTTCTTTTGGACTAATCATCAGTGGGCCCTGAATTGTTCCTTCACTTTCTAAAAGTTTTCCACTCTCAGATTCTCTGCATTCTCTTTGCTGTTCATGAACTATACTGAACTTACTTTCACAGCTCTTCCCTGAGAGTTGCGTAGGCAATTTTATTGTAACTCTTTTCTCCTTCTTAGGTAATTGATGACATTTTTCAGCCATCGATTGCTGATTACTACGTTCAGCGCTTGCTTCAGTTTTCTCGGTTTCCTGATGCTGTTGTTTGGTAATGATTTGAACATCAATTTTGGATTGCTTTTTATGGCTTTCGTAGCTGTGGTCTGTCTCATTTAATTTATGGTCTAGAGTTGGAAGCTTGATGGTTCTAACTTTGAAACTTGGGGAAGCTGGTTTGCTTTGGGACAAGTGCAACTGCTCCAGATACTCCTGTTGTGTTTGCTGTGCATTACATTCTTGGTGACTCTGTTTAACGTCACAAGCTGATTTAGATTCTATCATGTCCCTTGAGCTCTGCAAAACTTCCTGCTTCATGGCATCTTTGTCCTCTGCAGCTGCTAGAACATGTTGGAGCCTCTTGGTGGCAACTGTTACTGCTGGTGTTGTGGAAAGCTTGTTATCAGTACACACTCCTTGTACTTGAGAAGGACTTTGAGAGTCTGGGTTGGGTTGGGCCACAGTGACCCTCGAGTCCATTCCAGGGAAAGGAACCTCCTCATTTGTTTTTTGTAACAGCACTTGCTTTCCCAACTCTGATATGTTTCGACTTTGGCATTCTGTTTTGGCTACGTTATAGCAAAAACTCTCGTGTTTCTGTTTTTCAAGCTCTTCTCTTTGTTGTCTGTATTTTTCTTCAGCAATCATTAAAGGTGTCTTAAATTTTCTCATGTAAGGTTTTGGATTTTGTTGTCCTGAACCCGCAGGAAATGAATGAGATTTTAAGAGAGGTGTTTTTCCTTGTTTATCCCTGGGTGGTAAAGTTTCTGGAGCTGTCTGTGAGAGAGACCTTGGAGAGTCCACAGATAATTGTTTTCTTTCAGGAAGACTTTTTCTAGATATGTTCTGCTTTGTCTCTGTGTGTTCACTGCTAGTCGCCGTTATTACTCTTTCCTGATCATTCGAGGGAGTGATTTTACATTCCATATCTGTCAGGGAATTTTTCAGTTCAACTCTTGGGGAACCATGAAACATTTTGTCTTCTAAGTGCTTGGGAAGTTTGGGTTTTGGTAATGTGGGAGGTGGCAGCCGGGCTCCTGATTTTCCTGTTTTGATTTTAGCCTGAGAATGAGTTTGCTGAGAGCTTGAGGTTGCTTCTTGGGAATATTGTACGGATGCTCCACTGTGCTTTTCTTGAACATAGGAGGGAAGGAAATGTGCTGGGTTTAGAGATGAAGTTGGGGGAGGGGGAGGGAGGAGAAACACTGGTAGATATTCTCTTGCAGACTTCTCATCTTCGGGTGGTGGAGGAAGAGGGAGGCCTGGGAAATTTTCAAATTCAGCCTTTATCTTCTCTGTGGACAGTGAAGGAAGAAACCCATTTTTTTCAGGCAACATCATTAAAGCAGGTGGGGGAGGGAGAGGAAATTCTATTTCAGATGATGCATTGGAAGGCGGAGGAGGTGGAGATGGAGGTGGAGGAGGGCATTCACTTTCCTTTGCGTTATTTTCCGGGTTCAAGTTGACTGGATTAAAGGACATTTCCATTGCCTTTTTTAAGTCTGTGGAAGTATTTGTCTTCATTAGAAAGTCCTGGCTGTTCAGATAAACATCACTCTTCTGCTTTTTGTCAGTGGTTTGAAATTTATCGCAGCTTTTTTGGGAGACTTTTACTTCTGTTCCATTTGATATGTCTTGATCTACAGGCAAAGTCTGCCACACTGGCTGAGGGGTCACATTTTTTTTCTTTATATCTTTATTACAATATTGTAGTTCTTGCTTTAACAAGGTTTGCTTCTGAAAGTTCCCTGAAACTTCACAGGATTCTCTGACTGCCTCGTTGACTGGGCCCTTGGTTGGACTGGGGTTAGAGCTTTGTGTATCTGTTGATATTTTAGTGTTTTGGGTATTTTTAAAGCTCTTTACAGGGAAAGACTCAGTCTTCTGGTGGTCTTCCCTCAGTCTGCAAGTTTGAGGCTGCTGCTTTCCCACTGCTTTATCAATAGATGGGATAGAGTTAAAGATGGCATCCTTCTTCTGTTCTATCACTGTCTCTGATTCCTTAGTTTTTAGATTTTCCTTAACTGACACAGTTGAAGTCAATCGTTTGTTCATATGTTCCTCTCTAAGATGCTGCTCTGTTGTGGTATCAGTCCAGATACCCATTTTGCCCCTTGAGTCCAACACATTTTTAATAACTTTGTGGTCTGAATTAGATAGTCTGCTAAGGCTCTTCTCAAGAGCATCATTGTTTTGTTCACGATCTATCACAATCTTTACAGTGCCTTTGGGGCCTTTTGGAAGATTTACCTCAGTTCTTTCTTCTAATAAATTCCCATGACAAGATGCGCCTATAGTTTGTTTCAGAGTGTCTGTTCCTCCTTGCCACCTGGCCACTGGCTCAAATGGTCCTGGTCTTGGCTGAAGAACATGTTTTCTGTCTGTCTGGACACCCATCTGATGAATCTCTGTTTTCTGCTCTTGTGAGGATCCTACCATTGAAGCTTGCACACCTTCTTTGATTACACCTTTTTTATTTACCTCTTTGAAAGCTCTTTCTGCTTCTTTCAGATTCTTTAATGACATTTCAAGATCATCTAGGATAATCTCCTTTTTCAGGATTTCTGTCCTTGTGTTTGCTGTCTTTTCAAGGCATTCAATAGCTTTCTCAAAATCATCAGGGATGGCATTGGGCTGTTTAGATTCTTTCCATGGCTGGGTTGATTCCTTAAGTGACTTGAGTGTGGCCAGCATGTCACCTTTTATGATTTCTTCTGTTTTAGCCACTGTTTTCTGATTTATGGCCTGGTGAAGGGAATTGAGGGTTGATTTCAAATCACCTTTTATAATTTCTTCTTTGGGTGTCTTACTAGCTGTACTCTGAGGCTCTGTCATGAAAACCTTAACTGTATTATGCACATCTCCTGGAATGATATCAGTTTCATTAACAGTACGTTCAACCTGAGACTGCCTTTTATTTAGTAATAGTTTTGTGCCCTTTACGTCACCACCAATTATCTCTTCCTCTGTTTCTTGTGTCCCAGCTGTTAGTGTTTCATCTGACCCCATCTGGAGTTGTTTGAGATAATCCAAAGCTCCAGTTTCTATGCATGTTGTGAAAAACTGAACATTTCCCCTCTCAGACGCATCAATTTTTGCCCTTTCAGGTATTTTATTATTTGATATGGAAGATAGCAAATTATGAATGGTACGTTTTACATCACCCTTTATGATTTCTTTATTCTCAATGGTATCACCGGCGTTTTCATGAAGAAGACAGTAGATCGTCATGTTAATATCTCCCCTTTCATCTTCCTGAATTAAAATGCCTTTCCTTACAGACCTTTCCTCTGAGAACAGGCTTTTTATTGCTTGCTGTACATTACCACTCACTATCTCTTCTTTTTCAGCATGAAATTCTGTTGATCTGTTTAATAATTGAGTTTTGGTCAAATTAACATTTCCCTTCTCCTCTTCACTAACCATAATCTCTCTTTTCATACAGTCTCTTTTGGAAAGTAGGTTCACCATTATATTTCTGAGATCAGCCCTGATCACTTCTTCTTTCTGTATCTCAGGAGATGTTTGGTTCATTAGCTTGTATTTTGCCATTCGGACATCCCCAACTTCATCAGCTTCAATGATGATTCCAGGAGCCTCTATAACTTTTTGAGAGTAGAGTTCTTCTAAGGTTTTTTTAATGCTCTTGCCAATAATTTCCACCTTTTCTACCCCACTTTCATTAAATTCATGAAGGGGTGTAGTTTCAAACAGCCATGTAGTTGTCTTGACATCGGAAGGAGGGATTTCTTCCCTGGTGATTTTTGTGATGCTTTCATCTGCTTCCTTAATAGAATCCAAAGTCTGGTTTTCAAAAAGCCACACTGCCTGCTTCACATCACCTTTCTGTATATCTTGCTGGGTGACTGTTTGGACATTTTCATATTCCAACCCTTCTCCTCTCAGCTCATCCATAGTGTGGGTTTCGAATAGCCAAGTAGATGTTTTAACATTACCCTTTTGTATTTCATTGACACTCACTGTTCTTATGTAAGCATTCTTATTAAAATTTTCAGACTCAAAAAACTGTTTACTTGTCTTTACATCCCCACCTTGAATATGGTCTACAGTGGGCACAATATCATGTGATTCTTCTGAAATCTGATCCAGTGGCTGCGTTTCAAATCTATATCTGACAGAACTAACATCTCCCTTCTGAATATCTTCTTGTGTGACAGATTTAATAACATACACAGTCTCCGATTCATTAATTGAATCTAATGGTTTTGTTTCAAAAAGCCACCTAGTCCCTCGTACGTCTCCATGGATTACCTCTTCCTTTTGAACTGTTGTCACTTCATGATAACACCCTTCTCGGTCTTGAATTGCATAGAGCGGCTGGGTTTCAAAGAGCATTCTGTAGCTTTTTACCTCACCCTTTATTACTTCCTCAGTAATTGATTCTTTGGTGCAGATAGAGTCACATTCTTCTTTAATCTCATCTAAAGAAAAAGTCTCAAAGATAAAGCACCCCTTTCTTACGTCCCCACCTTGTATGTCTGTCACTGTCTTAACTAATTCATCACCTTCTTGGCTTTCTTTTATCCTATCGATGGGTTGGTTTTCAAAAAGCCACCTACAATTTAAAACATTGCCTTTCTGAATATCTTCAGTCTTTAGGGTTTTGATCTTTTTCAAAACTTCCTCGGAACTGGAACTGATAGAATCTAAGGACTGATTTTCAAATTTATGCAGCATGCTGGAGACATCGCCAGCTTGGATATCCATCCGGACTGCCTTGGTCTCCTTTCCTTCTGCTCCTTGTATGCTGTCCAAATTTTCTGTCTCAAAAAGAAAACGTGCTGTATGAACATCCCCACCTTGGATCTCCTCCTGTTTTACAGTTTGCAATTTGACTGTTGTGTCAGAGTCATCTTTTATGGTATCAAGTGGCTGAGTTTCAAAGAGCCAAGTACAGGCTTTGACATCTCCCTTAAGAATTTCTTCACTGCCAGTCATTAATGAAACTTTTTCATAAAGCGACTCCATTGGCTGGGTTTCAAAAAGCCATTTGCAGGTTTTGACATCCCCTTTAACAATATCTGTAGCGTGCTCAGTTTTACTTTCTAATTCTTCCATATTACTAACGTACTTAATTGAATCAAGAGGTTGGGTTTCAAACAGCCATTTGGCAGATTTCACATTTCCAGTTTGTATTTCTTGAGCAGATATTCCTCTAATTATCTGAAATTTATGAATGCTTTCATCAAACTGGTCAATTGGCCTTGTTTCAAAAAGCCACCTGCAGCTTCTTACATCACCTCTTAGGATTTCTTCTTGCTGGACTGTCTTTACCTGATGATATTTTCCAAGGTGATCTTGAATGGCATAAAGTGGTGTCGTTTCAAAGAGCGATTTATTTAATTCTACAGCACCTCTTGTAACTCCCTCCACCTCTATTTTATGTGATGCATCAAATTTAATTAAATTGTTTGATTCAAAGATATGTGTGTAATTCCTTACATCCCCTTTGTCAACTTCTTCAAGTTTCACTGTTCGTACGTATTCCTTTTTATCTTCTCTAATGTCTTCCAGAGGTTGGGTTTCAAAAATCCATTTTTGGTGCCTAACATCCCCCTTTTCTTCTTGGGAGGCAGTGATTCTTTTAAGTTTTCCTACATCAGGGCTATCTTTTAAAGCCTCTATTGGAAGTGTTTCAAAGAGATGCTTGGTAGTTTGTACATCACCCCCTATTTTCTCTTCAGATCTTCGAGAATCTGCATCGGGAACTTCATTTAAAATGTCTAATGGCTGTGTTTCAAACATCCAACACTTTTTGGAGACATCTGTACCTATTATTGTTTCTTTTTCAGTGATGACCTCTTCGGAATCTTCTTTGATTTTCTCCAAAGGTTGAGTTTCAAATAACCACTTTGCCCTACTCACCCCACCTTTGACATTTTCCTCCATGGATATTCCTCTGATGACTTTAATTTCAGTAATATCCTTGTTAATTGTGTCCAAGGGCTGTGTTTCAAACATCCAACGTGCTGTTCTCACATCACCCTTTTCAACATCTTCTCTGTGAACAGTTTTAATTTCTAGCATTTGACCTAAACCATCTCTAATAACATATAACGGTTGAGTTTCAAAACATTTTATACTTCTCTTAACATTTCCCTTAATTTCTTTGAGCTCAGACTTGAGTTGCAGTAGGTGAACCTCATCTACTGAATGAAGCTGCCCAAGTTGATCCAGATGTTGAGTTTCAAACATGTATCTCACGGTCTTGACATCTCCCCCAGTTATGTCCGTTATGGCCGTTACCCCTGATTCTTCTTCTTGACCTTGATGCATTTTATTCATTGAGTCTAACGGCTTTGTTTCGAACATCCACCGGGCTGTGCGGACATCTCCTCTGGCTAGCTCAGGAATTTTCTCAGCATTTTCTTCGATGCCAGAAGAATGATCTCCCAGTGTATCTATGGGTTGGGTTTCAAACATCCACGTGGTATATTTCACATCACCACCAGCAATGACTTCTTGATCAGCAATGCCTTTGGAGATGTTATCTTCATCTGGAGATCCATTGTTGATGGAGTCTAATGGCTGATTCTCGAAGATCCATCTTATGGACTGCACCTCCCCTTTCAGAATTTCATCCCATTCCAGGAGTTCTCTTTCTGAGTTAAGAGCTTTTTGAGAACTGTCATTTGTATTTTCAAAAACGCACCGGGTTTGTTGCACATCTGCTGAAACTGAGCTCCCTGTGTTTGCTTGACTAGAAACAATCTCAGAAACCTCACTGATATAATCTTTTTCTAAGTTTTTTCTTAACTCGGGATGGATGTGTTTATATAAACGGTTTAGTTCATATAAATTTCTTTGCTTGGAATATAATTCTTTAGGGACTGGTGGTATTCTAGGAGGGCTGGGCAATTCAGGGGACTGGGAAAATGCTGTCACATCTAAAGGAGTTTGAAATATATCAGGTGGGGGAGGAGGAAATTCTTCTGTCTTTCCCAAAGGAGTGGCATGAACTTGTGCCAGAGTTGAGGAAGTGACACTCTGGTCACTATATCTTGTGGTTGATGTTTCCTTCCTCTGGCTGGTTGAAGTGCAAGAAGTGGTAGAGGTACCCACCATTGATGATGGCTTTAAAATCTCTTCATATTCATTTTCAATCTTTAAGGGAGAGAAAATCAAATCTTATAAAGAGGAGTAGAGTGGTGGAGACTTCCTAGGTATTGTGCTTCACCTGTTCATCTGCTATGCCATCTCCACTGGGATCATCAGGTGACATACTCCATTTAGAAATCTACTTAGGAGCAATATTCAGTGTTTGTTACTATCTTTCCTGTAATCTATCTGCACATTTAGAGTTATATTCCCCATTCAATACATCAACGACTCAGTATTTTAACCTATACATATCATCTTGATTAATTTTCCTCCTTTAGTTGATGTACTATGCAGAGTAATCTAGAGGGAAACAATAAAAGTCTTACAGTACTTCTGAGGGTTGTTTTGTTTTGTTTAAGTATCTGACATTTAAACCTGACTTTATTCTTTTATCTGATGTTAGTTATTAAAGTTTAGAGCATGATTTTTTCTTCCCCTATTTTCTCTAGAGAGAAAAGTTCTAACTCTACTGCTTTTCACATGTAGAAAAATATTCTTCTATGGGACAGAATAAGTACTGGTTTAGAATATTTTTGGTTGTTGAAAAACCATCTCAAATATTCAATAATTTGAAAATGCTATGCATTTATATCTGGTTTTACACTTAATATGTTTCTGTGTAGAAAAATTATCATACCTTAATCTGCTTGGCTGGGGTTGCTTCTTTGTCAGAACAAAGAACCTTTTCCTGGGCAGACTTTTCAAATTGCTCTTTTAAAAACTTGGTTGAAACCTTTGGAATTTCTTCATCCTCAGGTGTATCTATGACTACAAACAGAAAAGAAGACCAAGGATATTATGTAACTAATAAACATTATGTTTGAGAGGAAATTATATTGCCATAGGAAACATCTCACAATATAAGTTAAGTAAAAAGATTCAAGGCACAAATGAATACATATAACATCATTTCATTATGTAAGTTAGTATATGTCAAGAAATATACAAAGAAAAATAGTGGTGGTTGTCTCTGAATGGGAAGTCATAAAGTGATGAAACTGTTGTTTATTTTAATTATATATATTTTCCAAATTTACTACAAGCATGCTTTACTTTAATGCTCAGGAAAAAAATAATAAAAGTTATAAAGCAGAAAAAGATCAGCAGAAGAACACAAAAGGAAGACTGACTTCCTTAAGCAAAACCAAAATAAAACCAAAATACACATATAGTCAAGTAACATTTCAGTCACAGTTGGCTTCAGTCTTCCCTTTTAGCTCTTCAGGACAGCAAAACTTCTCATTCCCCTTGTATTGGCAAGACAAACTGAGCTCATTTTATGCAAACTTGCACAGATTTACTTACAGTCTGATCTCATACCTGTAGGTTGGAGAAGTGTACTTATAGGAGCTTAAATCTGTTATTAAAAGTAATATAATCTAAACATTTCTGTTCTCAGGAGCTCAATAAACATCAACTTTTATTGTAGTTCTGAGGCAAAAGACAATTCAGAGTTGGTTGGCTGGCTTATCACCTAGCTTTTAGGATGAATAAATCATAGGGTTGATGGGCAATGAACTATTTTAGAAGCTTATTGCATCTATCACCACAGGTAGAACCTAATTATATACAGAAATACTATGCTGTTCCCTTTGGGATCATGAGTCATAGTTACCAACATTACATAGTGAGAAGACTGTATTTTGGAAGTCCCCCATTCAAACTCAGACATATAAATAGGAGAAAGCTACATTGGGTCAAATAATACCAGATTCTTACCTGTTTCCTGAACATAGTGATGTAACTTGGAAGCTTGGTTTATTTCCTCAGTGTGCTTTTCAAGATGAGAGACCTGTGTTTAAAGGTAATTTTAAATAAATAAATGTTTTTAAGAAGTCAGTGATTTCAGTACTGCACATGTATTCATTAATTCACAGTGATTTTCATCCAAGACTTCAGAGCACATTGAGAGATGCTAATTAAACACTTTTAGCCTACATTTTAATGCATAGGCTCATGCTACATCAGAACATATAAGGACTGACACTTAAAGTACACTCATATTTTTAAGGTGCTTGTTTTATTTTTTCAAAGAATGTCAACTCCAAAATTGGGAAGGAGACACTGATATGTATTGATATTAAATAAATCAAGGACAATAAAAACAATTGCTTATAACAAGGTCAGAATTTCTACATAGTTCTGAAAACTGTTTGGAAAGTGATGTCTTTTTAAGTAGTTACCATTTCTGTTCCAAGAACATCTATTTTGTGTGCTTTGATAGCTTCCTGTTCCTTTCTTTCCATTCCCTGGCTGCTTCTTGAAATGTCAAGGTGGCTGCTGCGGATTACCTCCTGAAAATGAATGAATGAATGAATGAATGAATGAATGAATGAATGAATGAATGAACTATACCTTAAGAAAAGTCTGAAATTTTTGACTTTTTTTGTTAATGCAATTTCAGTGACAAAGGCATCTGGAAAAAAAAATATCACAAACTTAGTGGCTTAAAATTGCACAAACTTAATATCTTAGAGTTCTGTAAGTCAGAAGCCCTGAATGGATCTCATTGGGTGCTGGCAGATGTCAGAAGGTATGCATTTCTTTCTGCAGCTAGGGGAGAATCCATTCCCTTGCCTTTTGCAGTTCTAAAGGGTACCCATTTTCCTTGACCTATGGCCCCATTCTCTACCAGGCTGAGAGTTCCTTACGCTGCCATCTCTCTGATTCTCTCATCTGACCCTCTTCCCTTCCACTTTTAAGGACCTTGTAAATTACATTGGACCAATCTGAATAATCCAGGATTATCTTCCTGTCAAAAGGTCAGCTGATTAGCAGTCCTAATTTCATCTGAAGTCTTAATTCTCCTTTGCCATATAATTTAACATTTTCACAAATTCCGGAGATTAGGACATAGATATCCTCGGGAGCCATTATTCTGCCTCCTACCCACAGTAAGCAACAAATGTTAATGAAGCCTCTTGTACCCAATATCAGAAATATGAACTTCAAAAAAAATGCAAATCCTTGATGGATGAAAAATAAATATATTTTGTTGTTTATAAGCCAAATTTTCATGTTGCAGAAAGACATCCAGTCTTCAAGTTGGCCATCTAGTATGATGACACATCCAGAGTTCAATTGAAGAATGTAACCATTAAATATAAACAATATAAACAGATCACACTGTGCTAGTGTGTATCTCTCTCTTCACACATAGGCATATTTTTGATTTTGGTTAGCACAGGTGACCCTGGCTGAATTGTAAGCTTAAAGCTCCTGTTAACTTTGTTGATCCAGCCCTGCTGTTACTACAGAACGTGGTCTGACACAAGTATACAACTGATTGATTGACTGATTGACTGATTGATTGATTGATGAGGCATTTGACATACTGCTAAAAATCTTAGGACAGATGACTCTCCAAGAACATATGTATTTGAATTCATTTGAAGTTGGGAGTTCACTTTTACCTTGATACCTACATGACTAACAAACACTGATTTTGATTTTGAAAAATTTGACTTAATAGAGCATAGCCAAGTGAGCAAAGGTGATTATTATTATTCAAATAGGAACACTAAAGTTACATTTTGTTTATGCTTTACATGGAATTACATAGTTATGAGCTATCAAATTCTAATCCTTTAAATCAAGAATAAGTTTAAAATTCATGAGATCTTGACTTGTGGGAGTTTTTTTGTTTGTTTGTTTTGCTAGTGGACTTGCAGTATGTGGCTTCCCTGCCTCCCCCACCCCCCAGAGTAAGGGTTGAAGTTATGACTAACCAAGCAGCAGTCGGACATTTACAGAAAGTGAAAGAACAAAGGAGAGTGGGAATCTGACCAGTACCAAGATTTTTCTTGAAGGGCACCATGATCATTGCTATAGAATCACATCTATACCTAGAGGTCCGTGGGACAAGCTCCGGCCCAGGGGCATACTTATTTGGCCCATTCAATGTTTTAAAAGTTTTGAATTAGCTAACACCCACAAAAATCAAGATTTCTGCCTGCTTTCGAAAACTTTGAAGATCTGGCAACACTGGGTTTCACATTCCAAAAGGGAAGCCACCCTTCTTAGTTGGGGCATGTACTTCTCAGTTAATCACCGTTCCCATAACTCACTCATATTTAGTACCAAGTTGACATTTTATAGAAACCTGCCTGGAACCCACAGAAATGTTGGATTCTGATACTTGTTGCTAATCATCAGGCTGAAAGAATAAAATCAGCATTATGAATCTGTGTGTTGAGAATGACAACTACAAAATATTGAGAGTAAATAAATGTATTTCTGACATTTTAAAAATTATCATTTTCTGCAGCAAACATTTTATATTTAATATGTATCTAATTGAGTAAAAACACTCCATGACTATCATCTTCAAGTATATTTTCTTGTAAGAGATGACACAACATAAACAGTTTAAAGTTATAAGTTCCTACTGCAGCACTTAAGTGCTATTACTAAACAGAACTGTAATTGCCACATTAGTTTGATAGATTTGTTTCAATGCATCAATTTTACTGCCCTCTGGTTAGTGTAATTTACATAAAGTCTGTCTTAAAATACTGCAAGATTTTGTTTCCATCATTTTGCAGCTATTTTGTTTGGATTTTCAGTCCAACTTTCATTCTTCCCAATTGCTGGTATCTATAGAGTGAGTATAGGATTAGGTAAAATGATGAAACATCTTAATGCTCCAGAAGAAATAAAATTAATCAAATAAAATATAATAAAACATTCTGGCCAGAACACCATATATAAATTCACACAAAACAATTCAGGGAATTGGTTCCCCATAATTAAATTCAAATGTAGATAAGTCTGCAAGAGACAAAGTGCAGTTTGTCACAGGTGGATTAACCAGGAGTCAGAAATGAGGCATTAGAACTAATGCCCTCCTCCACTAGGTATGTCTTAATCTTGGGTAAGTCACTAAATCACATTTAAACCTGGTTTATTCATCTCATTCATCCATTAAGAGAAAGAAAAACAGATGAGATATGTACTCTTAATTTTGGAACCCAGAGGAGAAAGTGTGGCATGATCACATAACAATGTCATGTTTGCATAGCTCATACCAATCTGATAGCAGCTCATGGGTTAGCCAGGTACACTGCAAACATCTGCCCTTGATATACACTTCTTTCTAAGGAGATTTTACAGCACAGGAAAGAGTTCGCATTACGCCTACTCAACCTGCCATCGTCGTTATCATTATAGAAAAAGACGTCGTACATTTCTACCAAAAAAAAAAAAAAAAAAATACAAACTCATTCTAATATAATGAGCAAGGAAAGAAAAAGACAGATTTTTATTTTTTTATTTTTATGGTGACTCACTATTATTTTGACTCCTAGAAGTATAGCCAATAGAAAACAGTGTGATGAAAGACTGGCAGAATAGTTAATGATAACTGCCTCACTACAGTGGAAAAATTCATACTCAGTGCTAGTAATTAAGAAATTTTACCCATCACTAATCTCATTTTTAATAAAACTAGAGTGTTACGATACGTTAATGCTATTCTCACCTTTGTCACACAGACATAAACAATACCAAAAACGTGCTATTTATATTAGGAAAAATGTCCATGGAGTCAAGGTTTGAAAGGATAATCGGTGCCCTAGTCCTGAAGCCTGACAGTTCAGTTCCTCCCTATATGTCCCTGGAGCCTTTCGACTGATCTGCTGCCCCAGTGCTGGGGCTCAGAGTGAGGGAGTCCGAGTAAGTCCACGTGTGGGCCCTTTCAGAGGAAAGCCTGGGAAACCAGCAGCCCTTCATTTCGCTCAGCCACATCCCCACTGATTTTCACCAGAAGTTATGAGAACTTCCCTTCCTGGCACTGGAACCTGGGGCTGGGTGGCCTGGTGTGGGACTGGGACCCCTTGATCCTCAGTGGGGATCTCTGCAGCCCAGATCTCCTCCTGATATTTAACTGCCACACATAGGTATGGGACCAGCCTGATCTATATCTCAGCCCATTTACCAATCTCAGTGTTGTTTCTTCTTTATATCTTAATTATAGGAGTTCTGTTCAGCTAGATTTCAGGCCGTTTTGAATGATGATTGTTTTGTAGCTTAGTTGTAATTTTCATGTGTGGGAGGTTCCAAGTACCACATTTGCCTACCTGCCATCCTGACCAGAAGCCCCACCAGTCTTGATTCTTTGTATGACTCATTATACTCAGAAGTGAAGCCTCCAGTTTTACATGGTTTAGTTGTAGTCCTGCCTAAAGAGTGTATACTAGTTGGATTGTTGGATCCTAAGAGACTGGTGATGAAAAACTTTTTAAAAAGATTAAGGTAGTAACTTTTTCCTTTAAAATCACTGCGTCCCTAAACATGAGTGATTTTATATAGTTTCACCTATGCATTTATTTATTCAACCAACAGCGATTGAGCATCAACCATTTCCATAACATTGTGCTAGGCATTGTCAGTATTTTAATAAAAGTTTCTATGGTTATATTTCTATCTACCAGTTGTCTATCTACCTACCTTTCTATCAGTCATTTGTCCATCCACCTATCTCTATAGCTGTACAAAATACAAAAATACATACATATATATTTAATAGAATGAAAAGGCCCAGTTAGCTTGAAATTCTCTTAAGACAGTATTTATTATATCTGCAGATTCATGAATTATGCAGCTTTATTGTGTAACCTATGAAAGAAGTGTCATCATTCAATTAATTTCAACTTTTCCTTGACTCAAAACAATTATGCTTTGGTCATATTTAGCCATAAAGAGCAAAACGTATCACTGAAAAAATAACTAATTTAAAAGTAGAAATATTTGACTTTTAAAAAAGAGGTTTCTGAATAAGCAATGCCAGCTTTCACTCCTAGAATTTTGAATGTTCTCTTCTCCTTGAAAAGTATTATTTATAGAGTCATATTCGAGTGTCCAAAAATGCTGAAGATTCATAAAAAATATATAGAAGATGAATTCTCAACAGGGCCATCAAACACATTAGTTATATAAATAATATTTATTTTATAAACTAAAAAACAAGATATATAAAAATTCATTTTGCAGTAAAGGATGCCTTCCAGAAGTTTTATGTAGATGTATGTTAAATATATATGTATATTATATATATATATACACACATACACATATACATATATATATATATTTGTACATAATATTTCAACCTAACATAGTCATATAGCATCTTAAAACCAAAGAGGCACTAGGATATAAATCAACATAAAAGTACAATAAGAGAAGCTAAAACAGAGTTCTGAAGGAGCAGTGATATTGCAAAGAAAAAGTTTGCAAAGTGACTGAAAATACTCTAAAGAAAAAGGAAACAGAGGTAGCATATATCTTATGCTAACTAATGCAAACCCCTCCCTCACCAATATTCAATTGAGTTATAAGCCCTGCCAATCCTACCTTTAATTATCTCTGAGTCTATGGCCTCTTTACTCTAGAACTTCTGACCCATTTAAGTCCTCATGGATTTAATCTGCTATTTCAGTAGTCTCTTAACATGTATTCTTCTATCGAACCTTGACCCCCTTTATATAAATCCTATATAGCCATAACAGTCTTCCTTAAGTGCATATCTATTCATATTACTCCCCTGTGTAAGTTTCTTCAATGGTTCTTTATTGCCGGAGCGTAAAGTAAAAATTCTTTAACATATCATATAATGTTCTCTATTATCTGGCCTTTGTCTGCATCTCAAGCTTTATGCCTCAATATGCCTCATCATATTCACAAATACATCATGCTATTTTACCTTTTGCATAAGTTGTTCCTTTAGCCTATTATGCAGTTCCATATTCATGAAAAATTATTTTATTTTAATTATTATTTTCTTAATATATCTTTATTGATTTCAGAGAGAGGAAGGGAGAGGGAAAGAGAGAGATAGAAACATTAATGATGAGAGAGTTGTCATTGATTGGCTGCTGAGCCACACCTGGCGGGCATGAAAAATTATTTTAAGTCTCAGCTGAAGCATCCCCTGCCCTCAGATGTCCTTCTTGACAATCCTGTATCCAAAGTAAAGTTTATCACAACCTCTTGTGTCCAAAAATATAAACTTCATTTATACTTTTCTCATAGAATCTGGTTCATAGGTGCTATATTAGTGTTTGCTATCTTTACTTAACAAATATTCATTGCACACTTTCTTTGTGTGAGCTATTTTCCCCAGTAATTCAGTATACATAGTAAGCAAGGCCAAAAAAGAAAAAGAAAAAAGATTGAATGCAAGATTATCTGTGACTATGTCAATGAATTTTACCATGAATGTTTCATTATAGAATTAAACCCAGAAACTAAAAAAGAAGCAGGTTCCAATACATACATTTTCCCCCCACTGCAGAAGTAGTGGATTTGGGGTGTGTGTGGAGGGGTTTATTCAGAGAGAGAGAGGCAAAAAAGTGCCTGTTCATATGATAACTCTTCCAAATCATTCTGGTCCCTAGAACATGGAAATATTTTATATTCACATGGCTGGAGAGTGGCTTTGTGATCTCCTAATCCAGCTTTTCTATGGTTCATCTTTTAGGAACTGATACCACACTTCACAATGACTTAATCTACTATTAGCTTCCAATTTCAAGCATCAGAGCCTGGCTGATTTAAACAGGGAAGGTAATCTGGTAAAGAGATGTTGGTTTGCTGGGGTGGGGTGTATAACTCATGGACACAGACGGCAGTGTGGTGGTTACCGATGGGGGAAGCGGGTTCCAGGTCAAATGTATGGTGATGGAAGGAGAACAGACTTTGGGGGGTAAGCACATGACGAAAGACACAGATGATATATTATAAAATTGTACACCTGAAACCTATATAACCAATTTTCCCAATACATTTAATTAAAAAATAAAATAAAGTAGGAACAAGAAAGGAGATCCATTATCATTAAGAAACTAAATATGCAAAAGAACTGCATAGTGATGAAATGCCTTTAAAGACTCCAAAAATTAATAATCATGTGCAGTGATTTTTTATTGTATATTAATTCTTAAAATATCACTGGATCTTTCATCATAATATTCTTTTCACTACTATACCAGGTAACTATACATTTTGCTTTCTTTCTTTTAGGGTTGGTGATTCAGTGAAACATTGTTTTTAGCAATATAATATTAGTCATCAAATGCAAAGACTTAACAAATGGAAAAATCAATATCAGAAGTTAAAATGGTCTTAAAATTGAAAAGAGGTTCTTACAAAAAGGACAAACAATTATTTGCTTTAAGTAGCTGCTTAAATAGTTTCATTTTACACAAAAATATACATCAGCAAGTAATAAAATTGAGCCATTTAACTCCTATAGATTTATAGAAATAAATCAGATGAAATGAAATTTAAAGTCATACTCATTGAGCTATACTGGATTTTGTCCCAGTTAAGGTTACCAATGCCAGTGCATGGTAAAGGACAGGACACTCACGCATTTGCCAGAAACCCATGACTGAAGCCCAAGGTTGTTCTATAAGGATGGGTCAGAGCAGATGAGATTCCAAAAGGCTTTAATAAGAAGGAGTAATAGGTCTTTAACACTTATTTCAAGTATTGTGGTCTGTGAAACACTAAAAGATAAGTTTGATCACATATCTCAAAATTATAAAAATAGATATTACAATGAGCATAGGTGCCAAACACAGAGCCCATGATCATTTTATTTAAGTAATTTAACCTGCATTTTGTGCAAAATGATATTGTCTGTCTCACCACTCTTTTTATAGGAAGAAATCAACATATTTGTATTTGATTCTGATATAGAAAATTAGTTTTATACGTGTCTATAATTCTCTCATCTATACATTTTCACACTCCCTACTTCCCACAAGTTGTTTTTCTTTCTCTATTTTCTGCACCCAGACTTGATGGTATACTTTCTCACTATCGTAACGCCTTACGTATTATGACAATGATAATTCATAAGGCATTAGGCCTAGAAAAAAAAAAGAAGGAAAGAAAGGGAGTTGAGAGACAAAAGGAAAACCTTTTTGATTCTCCAAAAGAAAAAAGCAACAACAAAAGAAAGTATGACTTGGGGAGACTTTGCGGATACTTTGGAATAGTGGTACAAACGTTTACGTTAGGCTCACAAACTGAACCCAGCCTGCAGTGGACTTCAGCGAAGTCTCCAAAATCTCCCCCAAATGTTCCTGAACCCTGTGCAGCATGGGGAATTATAATATTCGATTGCTATCATTTGTCCTCTGAAGAAAAGAAATGGCTTTCAGACGCCACAGTGGGATGATGTCTCCAGAAGGCTCTGGTATTTACCCAAAGATAAGGAAAGTCGATTCCGTGCCTGCTTCTCCCTGCTGGTAACAATCTAGTGGCGGATGAACAACGTGCCCTGTCCCACCGAAGGGGCTGGAAATGAAGCAGCCTCCACGATTCCTGAAGAGATGGACAGTAACTCGCTCCTTCCCCACCCACATGGGTCGCTCGGGAGGGCGAGGGACACGGAGCGAGCACAGGAAAAGCCTGTGGAAGAAGCACCCTCACTCCACGTGCTGTGATGCTGACATGTGCAGGAAACAACGAAGGATTTCTCAAAAGTATCTGTGCAATGGCCTAACACTGAAGACAGAATCTCTTACTGTCTTTCTTTTGCTCGGGTCGTGTTTTTCCTATGTGTGTGTGTGTGTAGTGGGTTTTTTTGTTTTGTTTTTTTAGCATGATAATGCATTTGTAATTAATAAATAAGTGATCAACCCAAAGAATAGACAAGCTTGACTCAATCTCATCATTTTCAAAGACCATGAGGATCAGTTTATTTTGAAAAATACCAGACCCAAAAGAAGAAAGAGCTAATAACATCTTCTATGTCAAGTGCTTACAGAAAACACCCATTTTCATAAAGGTAACTATGTGGAAAAACATTTTGCAGATTTTACTATGTTCTACAAATATAACGATTCTGTGATGTTAAAGATCTCTTTCATCATAATTGTCCTGGGTCCTCAAAAACTAGCAAAATCTAAGAGCTTAAAATTCTGTAGCTTGCCATTCTTTTTAACAATTTAAAAATAAATTTATTATAACATATTGTCTATATACTTGAGAATTCTTTTAAGTGTAATTATACAAAGAGCACATGTATATTTTTAAGCTTGTATGAGACTTCCTATTGAAGAAGGCACTATACAAATGTATTCCTTCTATTTCAACTTTCCCTCAATGTTCATTCCCTCCCATTAAAAAACCCACAAAAAAACACAAAATCCCATTATAGCAAAACATGTGTGTTTTGCATCTTTATCAACATTGAATACTTTCGGAGATCATCTGTTCCAACACTGAGACAAGAAATTCTGTGCTGTGATTATGTGTTGATGGGAAAAAGGGCCAGGTGACGTGCCCTCAACGATTCTGGGCCTTGAGATAAGCACAAAACCCCTTCATTGTTCCTAAAGCAATCCCAATTCATTTTACTTTAAAGGCATAAAAGGTACCTGTAAGCACGCTTGTCTTCCTCAAATGATATTAAAAACAGGCCCCATAAGAACAAATGGGTTTACAGAAACAGGAAACCCACAATGCCATCGAGAAGAAGAGAAGCTGTGCGCGTGGTACTCCCATAACTGGGGTAAACACTGCAAATGAGTTAGATGTATCATAGAAAGAAGAGCAACTGTTCTGGCCAGTGTGGCTCAACAATCAGAGAGCCGGCCAGAGTCTCAGGTTCCATTTCCAGTCAAGGGTATGCACTTGGGTTGCAAGTTCAATCACTAGCCCCCGTAGGGACATGTGTGGGAGGCAATTAATCGATATCACTCTCTCACATCAATGTCTCTCTCTCACTGCCCCCCACCCCTCCCTTCCACTCTCTCTAAAAATCAATGGAAAAAATATCCTCAAGTGAAGATTAACAGACAAAAAAGAAAGGAAGGAAGAAAAGGCGCCAACTCAGGATTTGTTGAAAGCCCTTGAAGCTGTACTTGCATCTCAGTCTTACATATGAGTATTTGCACTACTCACTGAGGCTCTGACTGCCTGAGAGACAGTGCCAGAGCACTCTCCGTACA
Source organism: Miniopterus natalensis (assembly GCF_054644295.1). Classification (NCBI taxonomy): domain Eukaryota; kingdom Metazoa; phylum Chordata; class Mammalia; order Chiroptera; family Miniopteridae; genus Miniopterus; species Miniopterus natalensis. Next base: position 44,552,369 of record NC_142088.1, read on the forward strand.
GTAATGTCTCTAAACCAGCCCCAGTTACCAGGCAGATTAGTTTGTTTAGTTATTAAGGGCACAGAAAAGGAATGCGGACTGAATGCATACACTGGACAGACTGTACTATTTCACCAAGAAGACAGTTTTCACAAAAGACCCTCACACACATTTTGTGGATGTCTTCCCAGTGTGGGGTTGGAATGAGTTTCCCTCTGTAACGATGCACTGGGATGGCCTGCAGTGCTGCCGCAGGGAGGCGAGAGCGAGTCCCCCTCTGCATTGGCAGGAAGCTCATACATCAACAGGGTCTGCACAGAGAAGCTGAGATTAGAACTTGCAAAGGGACCATGACTGAGACTTTATGGTCACACCTCAGCAGATAGTTAGCAATTACTATCAGCTTCATTCGGGGACAGCAAAGGTTGAGAATGACAGTGTGTGGCTCTAAAGTAATGTAATTGATGTCAGTAGATCACAGAAAACAGTCTTATTTAACTTTATGGACACACCTTGTAACCCTGGGGGAAGACCACACACATTGGTTTAGTTGCTTACAGAGCCAAATGACTATGAGCATGTTTACACTATTTAATAAGGTTTGTTACCTTATAAGTAACTCCTGTGTCTTTCAGAAAATAATATTATTTGTATAGAAATATCAAAGGTACAAACTTAGATTGTCTAATCCCATGCAATTAAAGGTTTTTTAAGGAATGATTACAGTAACCCATAAGAAGTTAAATCTGTTTTAATTAATCATTGGTATATCAGTATGGCCTAAGGTAATAATTTCATTATTTTTAAATTAATTTTATTCTAACTGGCTCATTTTTAATGTTTTGATATTTTTCTTTAGTTCATTTATATCATTTTATTATTTAGTTTATTTTTAACATTCAGATATATATCTGTATATATGCAAATATACTGTTTTAATACTTTCTGCCATTAACAAGGGAGTTAACTAGTCTGGGATAGTAGTAAATTAACTGTTTGGCTGTTTGACATTGGTTATATTCACCATGATTTGTTTACACTCCAGCTTTCTCTATTCAGCACAGTCCTCTGTTCTATTATTTGACTGCAATAGGCATCTCAAGAGAAATGTCAATGGAAGCAGAAGGCCCCTGCTTTCAGAGTGAAGAAATGAAGTGGGCAGATGACAAGCCTCAGAGAAGAAACTAGGAGGGGAGAGGTCATCTCTGGGATAACCAGTCAGTCCTGTCCACTGCTGCACATTAGAATGACCCGGAGAGCTATAAACTCCCTTGATCTGTGACCGTGTGCCAGGACAACTGAATCAGAATCCCTGGGCTCCTGGGAGTTTCTGTGCAGCACCAGAGCCGAGGACCACCTCACTGAGGGCTTAGATGACTTAGGCGGCCAGAGCTCCAACTGAGACTCCGTGTCCCAGCCCAACAGGGAGAGCGATTTGGTTTTGATTCCGTATCCAGGCAGGGAAAGGGTTGGAGGTGATGTCAGGGACTCTGAAAGGTGTCCTGGTCCACGTCCAGGGTGACATGGAAATCAGCAGACCGAGGCTTCATTGAAACCCACTACCATTACATTCTTGTGCCCCAACCCAGGGAAGCCTGGGTTGGGGCACATAGTGGGGTCTTTGTAAGGACTATGGGTACATTTCTAGACAGATCAGACTCATGCAAACCTTAATGGAAACAGGGAAACAATTAGTGGTTTGTTGGGGCTTGTAGAGAAATCTCTCTTCCTTTCTTCCTGAGAAATACAAGTTGTCATGAAGTTTAGTTTGGGCTTTGCCTTTGTTTTCCTCATATTGGTGCAAGCAGTACTACATGCAGCTAATTTATTTGACAACTTGAGCAAGGAATTGTTACTCAAATATAATTTTTTACTATTCAATTTCTGTACAAAAAAGTACAGGATTCCACACTAACCTACCTACAGAACTTCAGGAAGGTAGACATGGGTAGGAAGAGAGGAGACACAGACAGAGACAGAGTAGTCAGAGGTCACCAGCTGCAGAGTGTCAAGGCAGCAGCCAGGACACAGGTGTGGAAAGCGGCAATGAAACGGACAATCGCGAGCATGACAAAGATAGGTTTGAAGGCAAGAACAGAGGCAAAAAAAAAAAAGTCAATTCATTAAATATGCATCTAGAAACCCACAGCTAGATTAGAGTTAGCGTTTCCAATTCTTGCTGAATTGAAAGAAAAACTGAATTGCTAGTATAGAGAGTAGCCGGTCTGCTGTATGGCACAGTGAGGAACTGGGATGTTTTGACTAATAGATATTACCAATCAACTTAATTCTGCATAAACCAGCTGTGCAGCTCTGGTCTCAAGTGGATTATAGACCTTAATTGTTTGAGGCCATTGTTTTATTGTTTGATTTATTTAGAAAAGAGTTGGTCTTCTGATTGAGCCAGCATTCAAAAATTAATTTTATGTTCTTTTCATCACCAAAGCCCACTCAGAAACAGGCACTGAGAAAGAGTTACAGAAGATAAACAGCTTAAAGGCTCTGGATTTGGAAGGGAAAAAAGGTGAAAGATTTGTTGTTATAGTTTTAATTTTTAACAGAGTAAAACTGTTAAGTCTAATCTACTATTAACCTTACTTTGAGCCTCTTGAGGACAAAACTTGTGTCCTTTCTGGTCTGTGTTTCCCTGAGACCAAGCTTACACCCAGCATGCACGGGAACCCTGCTGTGATCACTCAGCCTGCGTAAGGCTCATGTGTCCAGCAGCCTATCTGGAGAAAGGTCAGGATGACTCCCTGGCCTGTGTCAAAGGAAAAGAACAGTGCTCTAGCAAACAGGGGTCCTTATTTCTTAGTATTTGTACAGATTAGTATTGCATGTTGAAAAACACTTGCTATATTTTATTAAGACAATTGTAGGAATACACTTATCTTCATTGTTTCAACTGCACAAACCAGAAAATGTCACAAGGTAGTTTTTATCCCTCACAAATACTTTTCTCTCCCTTCCATTCATCAGCTAAAACATGCTGAGAAACCACAACACTCATAGAAACTGAAAAGAATCAATACTCCCTCAACTCTTCCTCTATTCCTCATTTATTCAAGCAGTGTAGTGGCCTTTTCTCTCCTGCCTGACTCAATCCATATATTAATTATATTATTTTCCTCTCGGTGCATCTTGTCACAAGACTGTGAATAAAGCAGTCTTCAAGCAAATGCTGTGTTATTCATTTGCTCCCGCTTAAGAAACAAGCTTGGACTCATAATGGCATCCCAAGGCTGCGGCGAACCTGAGCACGTTTTATGGCCATTCCTCTCTTCCGCCTTCTGAGAGGTCCCCCTCATCTGGTCATTTCCTAGAGTCAAGGTTAAGCATTTTTTTCCTCAAAAGAAGACCTGCTATCACAACTTTCAAAACATGCACTCAAGTTACTTATTACTCCAGAGTAACATATGCCCAAAGCATGCGCAAGCATGTTAATTTTCAACTAATCTTTAAGTACTTAATGAGCTCCTGGGAAATGATTGGTCCCCAAGGCCAAAGAACTGAAAAGAAAGCTAAGGTGTGAGGCACAGAATGATGTCACCCTTCTTTGTCTTTTTACATACACATAAAATGTTCATGAATCATGTTCTACTTTGGGAATAGGTACCACGTGATTCTGCTCTCTTGGCCACCATGGTAATAGTACTGATAAACATAGATGGTGTTTATTGAACAATTCATATATGCCAGGTGTTACAGTAGGAGTTTTACAGTGACCATTTTGTTTTATTCTTAAAACCTGCCTGTTACTGCATACTCATTTTACAGAAGAGATTAGGTAGCTAACTCAGGGATAATTTAACTCGAGATGTCTGACTCTGGAGCCAGCAGGCCTACCCATTGTTCTAAACTGCCTCGTTTTGAATGAGACTACTTTAAATTGTAATAGTTACTTAAAATCGGCGCACACAATTAAAAGACAACACAAGACATACTTTTGGTCACAACCTTACATGTTGATAGAGATCTAGGTTAGGTTGGGGCTGTGAATAGCAATCTATGACCTTGAAAAATTATGCCTTTGGGAGAAAGTCAAAGGTAGGTTTAAAGCACTTTTATGAGAAATGATTTGCAATGTGGACATTTAGCTGATAAAAATATGTTTAGTTTGCTAGAAAATAATCATGGGTCACCTTTAAAGAGTCTAAAACACACAGATGTCAGATTATATCTGTCACAAGCTGTCAAGAATGATTTCTATCAACCTAAAATCATCCAGGGATTGTTCCAAATCCAAAAAATCTTACAGAGTGCTAATGTTGACATTAGGATTTTTGCAGCAGCAGATGTATGTGGAAAGAGACACTCTGTCTTGCAGCTTCCTCCTGGTCCACATCAGATTTGGCAGCAGGGAGTGAAGGTCAGGAATACTTCAGGCTCTTGACATGGATTCAGTGCAACCATTTTTACATGAAAGCAATTACCTAAGCTCTGTATTGCAGTAATTACCTCCAAAAACTTGGGGACTCCATCTGTCCTTCTCTACTTAAGCCACTTAAAAATAATAAAAAAGCAATTCCAAAAAAGAAGAGCCTTCCAGGACTTCACAATTAATAAGCAAAGAGCTACTCAGTATTGCATACATATGTGGGAAAGGACACAAGGAAGAAACTCACAGGAGATGAAAAATCAAAGGCTAGGTGTGAGACTGGCACAAAAAACGAACATCTCAGACTGCTCATGGGTCCATGATTTATTCTGGGGGAAATGGTAGCGTTCAAGTATTAGGTTGTGGCGACACTGCACAACTTTGTAAATATTCTAGTCATTTCATTGTAGGGTGAATTTTATGGTATGTGAATCATATCTCAATAAAGCTGTTTAAAAAAAGAAAAAGAGGCCCGGCAGGGCATGGCTCAGAGGTTGGGCATTGATGTAGGATCCAGGAGATCGTGGTTTGATTCCCGGTCAGGGCACATGCCCGGGTTGCAGGCTCGATCAATGACTCTCTCATCATTGATGTTTCTATCTCTCTCTCTCCCTCTCCTTTCCTCTCTCTGAAATCAATAAAGATATATTTAAAAAAAAAGAAAAAAAAAAAAGAGGAAGAATGTCTTTAAAGAAAAAAAAGAAACCATAGAATGGGCAAGTGAAAATGATCTCAGAGAAAAGACAGTGGCATTTTATGCCCATAACATATTTATTCTAATTGGCTTCAGCATATTTTAAGACACCCTTTTAAGGCAGAGGGATGGAATATTCAGAATGCTCTTCCCAAATGGAGCCTGTGGTGGTGAGTGGATTAAAAACATCCCTCTTAAGTTGTCCTTTCCATTCTAGCATTAAGGATAACAAATATTTTCACTTGTGTGGAGCGCTAAGAACTAAATCCTAAAGCAAAGCCAGAAACAATGCTGATGTGATATATCTAACCTAAATACCAACAGCAGACAAACTGAATGGCTTAAAATCCCTTTGGAGGGTTGAGTTTCATTCATAGATATTGGAATCATAACGACTATTTTGAAAAGCAGAATCTAAATGGGTGATATTAAAAATAGTACTAACTATCAGATTGACCAAATAAAGTTTCTCCAACATGTTGTTTTAAGAAGCTGACCCCTCTCCCTGCACCTCCCAGAAGGAGGGGTCGAGATTGTCCAAAGTGGTTCCTTTTTCTAATTTAAGTAAAGATGCTGCCCAGGTGAGCAGTGACATTGCTTAATGTGACACAGGCAGAGCCATGAAGCCTGACATGTCTAGAATATATAAATAAGATATTTTCCCAAGTTTTAAATGTCTGGCATAAATGAATGTTTCTATACCTTGTGCCACATTTTTTCTACTCCAGAACCCCCTTTTTTCAATAGGTATAAAACAGTCTGATTAATCAGCAAACAGAAGGGATCTTTAACCTTGAGAGTTTAATTTTCAAAACTTGTTTAGCCCCATTGCTGATCTCCCAAACTGCCAGCTAATTATCCTGAACCATCTGACTTCAATACATTAGGAAGAAAAACAGCAGATTTGAATTAGTTATTAAACCTTTTGAAATTATTACTAATGGTGACATTAAATATTGTCAGAAATCCAAAAGAAATCTTCTCTCTTTTAATTCTAATTAAAGTTGATTTCCAAATTAATATTAACTTTATATTAACAAAATAAAAAATATACACATTTTTGGACAAGGGCGGACTTAGCTGAGGGATAAAACTCAAGTACTTTTAACAAGCAAAAAGACTGAAAATACTCTTAGAACCAACAACAGTTTAGGGTAGACAGAATTAACTGTCTGTCTTGCCCAGTAAACATCTTGCCCTCAATCTCTGCTGATAAGAGAAGTGATATTTAGAATGTATTTGAGAGCTTTAAAAGTTTAAGTTAATACCTAAGACATGATTTTTCTACATTTTCTACTCTATTACCAAATTGGATATGTATTTCAAATTTCCAATAAGCGTTATAAATTAAAGTTATTAATTTTCTAATGTGCAGGTAACTTTTTTCTTTCTTTTTCCACAGATTTCAGCGTACTGTTCAAGAAATGGTCTTGGTTAGTTTGTTCTTATATGTTTCCTTTAAGTTTTATTTATATTGCTTTGCATTATGAGTTAGGTTTAGTCATTCCTCGTGGAATTATTGGGTATTATTAGCATGTCTAAATGTACATAATGAAACTGAGAGGTCACGACAGGCCTAGAGTCATGCTGATTTGACTTCTGTGCATGGTTAGTTTTTTTGCTACTCCTACACACATAAGTATTTCATATTCATAGAACAGCAACTATATCTTATAATAATAAACTACACTTGCAAGGAGCTTATCTTGAATACATATAGTGTGTGCAATTGCCTTTGTTTTTACCTAGTATTCATTTATTCCTTGTTGATAACCATATATGTTAAAAATTTAGCTGAACAGGTACAGAGGCCTCAGCCAACCAGCATCCTCTGGCTATAGCAGTGCTAGCAAGGCGTGTGTGTCCCACTTAGGGACAATTAGATGTGGTACGGTCTTTTCCTGGAACTTCTAGAAAAAGGATTCTTGCTTTCTCTGCAATTTTTTTACAACTATCTGGGGACAACCTGGGTGAGAATGGGGGCTGTTCAGAGGAAGCAAGGCTGAGAGGCAAAAAAGAAGAAATACAATCAAGGGGATACTTAATTTTTTTTAACACACACTTGTGTAGTGCTTACAATGGGCCAGGCACAGTTTTTTAAAAATATAACGAATCATCTTCTTAACAAACTTATTAAGGGGGTGACTTTATAATTGAGGAAACTGAGGCACAGAGAAATTAAGGGACTTGCCTAATGTCACACAGCTAATAAATGATGGAGCAGGAATTTGGGTCCAAGTGATCTGACTTCAGTTTCTGTGCTTAGCCACTATGCTAGGAGCGCACTTTGAGCCTTTACGTTAATGAAGGTAATACCTACTTAAAAATGGGTTCTAAAAAGAAAAAGGAAGGAAGGAAGGAAGGAAGGAAGGAAGGAAGGAAGGAAGGAAGGAAGGAAGGAAGGAAGGAAGGAAGGAAGGAAGGATTTGTTGCATTTGCCAATTTCCCTGATATAAATATTCTCACTATGGCTAATTCCAGCTATCAACATGACATCATCTGGTTAACAAAATTCCTAAAAATTCAATCATCGAAGCATTGGTATAAAGCAGCTGCTCTGGTATACCAACAGAGCTCACATTGAACCTCCCTCACATGAGACTGCCTTTTGGTGAATCTGTAACGTTGCTTTTGGTTTCAGCCACTCTGGGTTGGGTATTCTCTCCTTTGTAATATTAAAGAGTCTTAACTGATTCCAAGTTTCATGGATAATGAAATACTTTCACAGAGCTAGACCTTTGTTATTCTATTAGACCTCTATAACAAGCTCATGAGACAGGCAAGTCGCTCAGCATGTTTCTCATCTCACTCATCAGAAACTGAGGCTTGAGTGGATTATAAAGTTGGTTTATGTAGTACTGGCCACACAATTATCAGATCCAGCGCAAAATGAAAATGTGTGGCCCCTTGTTAAGAAATTATTAAGAATTTCAAGATGATGACAGTGGGGCATTAAGCTAAATGCAGGCCCCTTCTAAGAAAGGGGCCTTGTGCAAAGGCCCAGCCACACACCTGTGAAGGTGGCCCTGTGTCTCTGTCACTCAGCTGCTGAAGGAGGTGGCCTGTGAACTCGGATCCATAGGTCCCATAGTTCTTACACTCTGTTTTAGTGCTTCTCTGCAAAATAGAGGCTCTGTAAATACATTACCTACATTTCTATGTAGAATTTGTTATTTAAATTATTAGTGATAACTGTATTTCTTATTGACCAATTTTAAGTAAACATGCACAATTGACTCACTTATATGTTGCAACTGCTATATATTAACTAGATCACAAGTATATTCAATCTTAGTTTCTTACTTACATTATGTTTCCTTTAGGTAAAATTAAAATAAATCTTACATAAATGTATTAAGCTACCTATGTTGCACACTTATTAGTTTTCAGACAAAGCCAGATAAAGAAAAAAAAAATCTCTCAAGTATCATATTTTTAATCATTCTATCTGATATACTCCACGCACCAAACACACCCAAATGCCTTATTTTTTAAAAACTTAGGCTACTCTAAATATCCTAGGTATTAAAAAAATACCCACTTTTATCTCCCACTACATTTCAGAAATACTCTGGTTACTTTCTTCCTCATGGAAAACATGGGCCTAAGTGTAGCTGTTTATGAGGCAATTACTTTTTTTCTAAGTGCCAAGCTCAGTCTAAAGAGTTTTATTACTTAGATTCTCACATTCAAAAATCATTACATCTCATGATAATATTTGTTGATATATGATAACGGAAGAATAACATGGAAAAAAATATTTTATATAAGGTAACATTATCCAGCTTTATATAACATCTGGGTTCCACTAGTCAATTTTTGATGATTTAAAAAAAACAACAGAAAACCCACTGCCATAAACAGCTGAATACTGCTTCAGATTTAATCTGTGCCAATAACAGCAGATAGTTTTGCAGGAATTATAACCTAGAAGCAGAGGCTCAATATAAACACTGTACTCAACATTTCTATTTACCTGTTGACTAATCTAGCTATTTAATTTTCATTTATGTTTGAAACATTAGGCACTGAGAGGAAGAATATTCCAGTGTGGTTCCCAAGAAATGTGGCAAAATTCTCCAAGTAAGTAAATCGATACACTGATATCCTTTAAAAACGGTTTTCTAAAACATTTAAAATTTACCATGTTTGGTAATGAGAACAAAAGTCAATGTGCCACTAAAGAGGTGGGCGGCGGAGGGGCAGGTCCTCCACTGGCACTGGATGGGGGCATTTCGAGCTTCCTGGATTTACCAGTTATTATAGTAGAATTACCTGCTCGGCTCTGTGCCGGCGCTGGTGCTGGTGCTGGTGCTGGTGCTGAGAAAGGGTGTTATAGGAAGCAGCAATTTTGTCCTTTCCAAATTGTTTCTTCACTCTGGCCAGACCACCAGGCACTGTGCACATGTCTGATTCCTCCATCATCTAGAACAATTTAAGAAAAAGAAAAAATCAGCTTTACATTTTCTCCAGATAGGATTCTCAAGCTTTTTGTTTTTTAAAGTTAACAATTATTGATGGGTGATATATTAAAAAAAGATATGAATATACACAATTATTTCAGGAGACCTTATAGAATCCCTTAATAGAAAATAATCTCCCCATGTTATTTTCTCATTTATCTGCCTTTTGATATAACTTAGAAGAATATACAAAATATTGAGTTAATTCTCCTTTCGGATTTCATTGTCTGGAGATTAGAACTATCAGAATGTATTTCTCTAATAATACACAGACTGGTAGAAATTAAAATAATGGATTCAATTTTAACCCAATAAGATTATCATTAAAATCCAAAATGTTATAGGCAACACATTAAGAATATTAAAAACATTCGATTCATTCCAAAATTCATTTAAATCATCAAGGATAAACAAAATAGCCTCGGAGAATCTCTTAGGCAAAAATATTAATGTCAGCAATAATAACAACTACTTAATACATAGTACACAGTGAGTTGCTATGTACTTATGTATGTTTTGTCATTTGAAGCGTCTCCATTTTCTGTGAGATATGGACACTTATTATCTTGAGCTTTAAATGAGGAAATTGAGATTTGGAAAAGTAAGGCAGATGGTAAGTGCTCACAGGCCAGATGTGAGTTTTGAAGCTGGAATTTGAACTCATATCAGTCTGTCTAAATCACAGCTGTCTGTCTTCATCATTATTAGTCTGAAGGACAGGCAGGAAAACAGCAGCTATACTACTCCAGGACTCAGCTCCTCTCATCGGTGTGTGAGAATAGGTGGCAGTGGGTTGGGGGTTAAGATGATAAGGATTCCAGTCTATCATTGGCATTTTACAGATGAGAGGCTGTTTCAATAGGCAATATTTGGAACGACTTGAAAAACACTGATGAGTCGTGTCAGATTTTATGCCCCAGTGGGGAGTTCTGTAGCTCAAGGGCTTTGCTTCTGATAATTTAGCACACTCCCCAGGCCAGCAGGCACTCAAGCCCAGATGGGAAAGACAACTCTCAAGCAAACAGACCTCATGCCAACACCCGCCCCCCCCAGGTCTCCTTAAATCTGGGAGCAGACTCAGCAGCACTTCAAACCACAGCAGGTCTCCTGAGGTCTGGCCCAGTCCTGACATAACCGTGGAAGCCCTGAGACGTGGAAGTAACTGGATGCCCTGGATGCCAGTGAGCTGAGGTTTCCACACTATGGACTGTGGACTCCTGTGGACCCAGAATTATTACCCCAATACGTATTCTCTCTCTCAAACAGATACTAAAACTACAACTACTGTCTGAGGGTTCCAAAATATTGGAGACTAAATTAATACTCAAGATGATCAGAATTCTAGCAAATACTCAAGTGGTTGCATTATTAAGTTTATTACCTTTCCCCAATTACATGGACTGTTAAATAGTTAAGAATATGCACAATGGCTCTATGGAAAGAAGGTATAGGATTGTACACTTATATGTACTAGATATATATATTCTATCAGAACCTGCAACACACTTCAAATATAAGTCCTGGTCAATTACTGCCATCTGACACATGATAAAGTCATGAGAAAGGATGACATCCCCTTTGAAATTTGAGATAAAGAAGGAGAAGGGTGAATTAAGGCTACATTTTTTACCCTCTACCATTTAATTTACATAAGTGACCTTTCTCAATTGATTATATATAGGAAATACAGGGTGGCGCAAAAGTAGGTTTGCAGTTGTGAATCCAGAAACACAGTTTATTCTTGTGTTATTATTTATTAATTATTGTATTATTTATTTTTATTACAACTGTAAACCTACTTTTGCCCTGCCCTGTATAGAAATATTAAATTATAGAAATTAAGGTAATTATTGTTAAGAAGAACCCTGCTGACAAGTATAAACAATGTCCAAATCATGTGCCAGTTAATCTGGTAAACCCCAGTAATTATGCTAATAAATGGATGCTTTCCTAATATGTGCATTTTCTCAAAAATATCAGTTCCTATACTTAACAGGTTGCCTCTCATCTACCAAATGGCTTAAAAAACAGATATACCTATTTCTTCCCTTTAGCATTGTGCTTTGGAATCAGAGCAAATTACACATGCAGAAATGCATACAGTTGACTATTTTTGCTAGTAGGAATACCATTACCCTTAACACCCCCAGTACAGCCTTCCCGCTATAGCTGCTGCTCACCCACCCAAGTGAGGCAAGTCCTTTACGCTGTAGTTTAGTGGTGGTGATAGGGTTTTGTTGTTAAGCTCAGACCGTAAATAAAGGTTTACATATGTATATTGCAGGACTTACTCAAGGAGCAGTCTGTAGCCATAAGCTGGCTCAGATAGAGATCACTCCCCATGATTTTGTCTTGTTTAGCACCGTGTACTAAACATCCCAACTAAGCCATGTTCTTGTAAATGACCACATAACTTAGATCGCTTTGTTTTGAACCTTGTCATGTTTACCCTTGTTCCAGGTTTCTTATTCTTGGAGTCAGAAATAAGATGTAGAATCTAATGCGTATGCCAATAATAATGTTACTAAGTTAATGTAAGTACCTAACATAGAACCTACCTGATAGTAAGTTAGCTTAGTAATAAGTTAATTTAAATACCCTATACTTAAACCTAGGTAAATATTTTATATAATCACCAATTTTCTTTACAAAGAACTGTCCTTGGGTTCTAGGGCATAATAGAAGTACAGTGGTACCTCGGTTTTTGAACATATCTGTTGACAAATATTTCGGTTTACGAATGCTGTAAACCTGGAAGTAAATGTTTCGGTTTTCGAACTCTCCTCGGAAGTTGAACCTGCCCCACGGCTTCCGCAGAGGGCAAGATCCTGAGGCCCAGCTGTCGGCTGTGGATCCCTCGGTTTCTGAACGTTTCAGAGCTCGAACCGTCTTCCGGAATGGAGTACATTAGAAAACCGAGGGGCCACTGTAATGTAATTTGGGCAGCTGGACAGACAGTGATTCTAATCCCAGTTCTGACACTAAAACCTTGGACTAGTGTTCCTGAGCCTCAATTTTATTTCTCATAAACTGGGAACAACAATCTATTTCTCAAAGATTTCTTGTGAGTGTTAAAAAGATAAAGAAAATAAAATTGTACAGCACAGAATCTGGCATTTTAATTTGTTTCTTGACAAATGTTACTTCCCCTTCCTCTTCTAGAGGCTTCTGCAGCCTGCTGCCTTTTCATGAGCATGACTTTCATTTATGTTCAACCAAATGCCATCTGGCTGAGTCTAGGACAATGAGAAGCTGATCGTTGTCAGCTATCTCAATGTGATTGAAATATAATGGATACAGTTTGGGGCTGAATCAGTGACTTCCACATTTTTCACATAAAATATTTGGTTTATTTGTGTGGGCAGAAATTTAGTCACAAGCTGTTTCCATGATTTAAAAAAAAATTGAACAAGCATTTGATGCAGCTGACCAAATAAGGCAGGTTGTTTTTTGTTTTTTTAAATTTTTCTTTAGATGTTTACCAAGACTTATCTGAGATAATATGTGTTGTTTATTTTCTCTCACAATATTTACTTAGGGCCAAATAAAATAATAAGGCATTTGTTGGGTCATAAATGCTTTCATGTACAAAAGGAGGCAGTTGAATATAGTTAACAGAGTACTGAAGTTAGGAGACTAGAAATTTAGCATGGCTTTGCCACAAATTAAATTACATGATCTCCATAAATCATTTTCCTTCAGTTTTTTTTCTTTTTATAAATTGTCAGAAAAGAGAAGTATTATTTAATTTCTTTTATGTAAACTATCTCCAGAATAGAATTACATTAAAAAAATTTTGTATTAAATAGTGATAATTTGGTTTCCTATGTGCCCAATTTAAATACTCCCCTTTTTGCACATTATAAATACAAATTATGCCCTATACAACTTTTATGGTTTTATGGTATATTCTCCTAGTGCATGGAAAGATAAACATCTTACTAAATAAAAGATGTTTTGCTAAATAACCAGTCTTTGCTCTCAGCTTGTTTCCCCAAGAATCATTTCTCTAATTTAGCACACTAAAGTATAGTAAAGTTCCGTAATGATCCAGCAGGGGGTGCTATCTAAGAAGACTGGCAGGAGGTGCTAGAGTGATACTATTTGTTTTGGAAGTGATCTAGGGACTTATGTCATTTCTTTACATTCATTCAAAATCTATTCTGCATCTAAAATGGATTTTAACGACTATGTAAAAACTTAAATGTCATCTAGAATTGCAACATTGTTAATGAGTTTGGCACAGTCAGCCTTGTCTCTAAATAATTTGCAAAAATGAATGTTAAGAGTAGCTATTTTAGAATACCACCCTTTTGGCTATTCTTTCTCATTCTCTTGTGGTTAAATGAACAATTTTGCTAATTTGGTGATTATAATTATAAAATAATATTTTTATATTCCATTAAGCTGTAAAGCTGCTACTAATAAAATGACTCATCAAATCCTGTGGATTGAAGGCCACAGAATATGGAACACAAACTCTTTTGAATATGACTTTATTATGCGTTGCCTCTAAAAATTGGTGGTCTTACTGAATCCTGCTGTTTCCTATAATCATAATTGGTTTAGCAGAGTGCCTACATTGCTAATCTCCCTCATTTCTATGTTGATTAACCTACACCTAATGGATTTTGTGCATACAGAGAAATGAGAAAAGCAAAAGAAATTATACTGCCAGTGAATTTAAATGAACTATACATGAGACCAAGGAGGGAGGCTTGCAGGCCCACATGATTAAAATTTGAAATTAATTCCCAACCTTCCTGAGGAGAATAGCTATAGGTTAAATGATAATGATGGCAATAATAACACATTTATACAGTGCCTTATGGCTTACACATAAATCATCTCTTTGACTCCTCACTAAGGCCCTCTGTGGGAGATGGTTAGTCCCATTTTCTGTCAAGGAAACTGAAGTTCTGAGAGGGGTTAAGATAGTAGCCCACATTCACACAGTTAACAAGTAGCAGAGCTGACGCTTAAATTTAGATAACTCTGAATTTGATCCACACTATTTCTGTGCTTTTTCTACTTCATCCCCTTGTCCAAGAGCATTGCAACATAAGGAGGGTATGTGAAGAGTCGACAAAAGCACATTGCCGAACACAAAACCAGCAGGAGCAGCTTACGCTGGCAGAGAAGCTGTGGCGGTCACCCTTGGAAACAGCTGCTTGGTACCTCGCCATCCGCTCCTTCAAAGACACCACCTCCTGGAGGTCTGACACACCCTCAGTCGGGGCAGCACTGTCTTCCGCAAATGCAGGTGCAGGCCTAGTAGGGCCAATAGTCACTGAAAAGAAATGTAGCATGTTCAGATATGTGTTAGGGTTTGCAAAGAAAATAGCATCGCCTTGAGAACAGTGAAGGCATTTAAAATAACTGGTCATAAAGCTGACTGCAACATTCACAATATTTTTGATGTTTCACTGTCACCCTGTTTTCTTCAAGTGTCAAGAAAAGCTACAAAATGCCTATATAGGAGCATATGCTTTTGCAAACATTAAGAGAAAATGTCCCCACTCCTATTCCTGCAGTTATTCTGATGAGAAATAGTTATTCATTAAAAGATACATAATGTTAATTATAAACATTCCTGAATCACTATGTGTTGGATTTATACTAAATGCTTTAAGAGCATTATGTCATTTACTTCTCTAACAACCTCATAAGGTGGGTGCTATTATTTTCTAAAATTCATAGATAAGAAAACAGAGTCAAAGTTTAAAAACTTTCCTGTGACCACACAATTAACGAGTGGCAGATTAGATGGTTGAACTTCATCTTTAGCAAGTCTAAAAATTGTTCTTTCCTTCTCTCCCCACCCCTCAACTGTCAAGAGGATAGAGCTAGCTAAAATGTGTTAATGTTATGAGCAATATAGACTATTTTTTTCTTTTATTCATAGAGACATTACATAAGAAAGAAATGAAAGTATTGTTGGAAAAAGCTTTGTTAGTCGCCATTTCAGATAGCCTATTTGCCCAGTGAAGCTATCTGCCCGCCAAACTAGAGGGTAGTGGAAATTACATACTTGGAAAGAGAGCAAAGGGCTGGAGTGCATGACCACAAACTCACAGTTATTGGAAACAGAAAGGCCTTAGAGATCATACAGTCTCCCCTAGTCTGACCAGCACCTTCTAGGCGTAAGGGACTATGTCTCAGGGTCCAAAAGGAGCATAAAGACCCTGCGTGTGATTCCCCAAGGTTATTCCGTTGTGTGTGCCAGAGCTGGTCTCAAAACTTGTTTTCTGTATTTAATCTGGTGTTTTTTGGTATCACTCTGCTTGATCTTTGTTTACTATTTACTCTTAAAGAATACTGTAATTCCCAAATCATTTCAATCACACCTGTGCGGGGCCACTCAGTGCATGGAAGGTGCGTGTATATTTATGTCTATTCATCACTCATCCGCCCGCCTGCTTCCACCTTAGGCCTGGCCCTTTCTGGGGCTCCTAGAGTGGAGCTCTCTCGTGCACTTCCCCGCTTCGACCGCTGTGATTAAAGAACCCGAGGTAACAACAGTTAGAGCCATGTTGTTTTCTCCCTTCCTTATGCCTCTCCCTCCTCCTCCAGCCCCATTAAACCATCTTATTTAATTGTTTGCTTTTTCTATTAGTTTCTTTAAGGTTTATGTGCACAACAGCAGTTGATAACAATGGTGACCCAGAAAAAAAATTAAAAATCATTTCTGTTTTGACTCTTTGTTTTTTCATGGGGACTTCTTATCCAAATAAATGTTTTCATATATTTTAATTAAAATTGTGAATATATTTGAACACACTTTCAAAAAAGTACAAAATATAAAGGAAGGAGCTGTATTTTATAGACGCTGTGATTGTACAACACTGATATGTTCTCAACTGTCAGTGATTTTGAAGTTCATCTGGCATCCAAATCCTCATTTCCATTCAGAAGCACACTCTCCAGTTGATTCTGATATAAGGGACTCTCACAAACCACTGAAAGTTTTTAACACGCTGAAGAAAATATATTTTCACTTCCCCCTGTATATTATCTATCTGCACAGATGAGTTTAGTTTGGACTCACCTGTACTCTTCTTACTTTGTTGTGAGTAATCTCTATGTAGAATTTATTGAACATCATTTCATAAGATTTTTCCACCTTATAATATAAATTTTATTTTGTATATTATTCATAAAAGCATGTAATTCTTCTATTAATCTTAACAGAAAGTCAAAAGTTTGTATTTGATAAAATTTACATATCGTATTTACTTTTCAAATATTGTTATCTTTTTTTTATCCTACTGGGAAATGTCTAAGATTAATGGTTAGAAATTTAGTTGCCTGAGTACTAGGAGATTTGGATTCCGTTGCCTTGTGGCCTTTTATTCTGACCAAAGTAAAGACACCACATTTTCATCTCTCTCTCTCACTCTCTCTTTTTCTATCTCTGCCTTTCTTTCTTTTTCCCATTAGTAACATCACCTACTCAGGTAGGCGCCTACTTGGAGTAGAAAACTTTTCTTGAGCCAACAAGCTGTGTCCATATTGTTTCCTGACCTCCTTCAGATTTCTTCATCTGAAACCAAATGCTTCCTGCCCAGTCTACTATGATGCAGTGCATCTCCCTGCGCCTACACTGATGCTGATGACACCTGATGTAATTTTAAGATTGTTAAGACAGCCCCATTCTGAGGGATGTGTAGGGGAGAGATAGGAACACTGTCATCTGATCTCATAATGCATTATTTCAGAGGACTTGAATGCAACTGAGATTGGAGAACAGTGTGAAATGGGTTCAGGGTATCTTCAAAGAGAAAAGAGTTGCAGAAGAACAAATAAGGATGCAACTGTGATAAAACGCCTGGAAAAATAGGAAATGATAGGACCTGTTAGTAGGCAAATCAGATAGTGGAGGAACATGCTATAAGGCTAACGTGAAAAAGAGGAAGGGAAAATAAAATTTCAGATGGCCATTTCTGTTAGGAAGCATTATAAATAGTAATATTACAAAATGACCGAACTAGAAGTCCTTTATCTCTAAAATTTAGAGGTAATTTATTGTGCAGATAAATAAATGAAAATCCAAGGAAGTTCAATGAATACTCTCAAGTCTCCACAGCTAAATGGCATAGCTGTACCTAGAATCCATTGCAGCCTAAATAGTAAAAATTTCCTTTTACTTGACAATAAGAAAATTTCTAACCCATAGAAAATATTAATTCTTTTATAATAGAATAAATCCTATTGTGGACAAAAAAAAAAAAAAAAAAAGGGGAGGATTCTATAGAAAGTAACCTCACAGGGTAATCCGATCATAAGCTCTTAACTGGGTAGGTTATGGTAGGTAGTCATGCCTCAGGCATATACCTTTTTAGTAAAAGGCTCATCTTCGTCTTAAGTAAGACTTGTTTATTGTTACAGTGCAGCTAAATTAACAGATCTTTGAAATAAGTTGTAACCACCCTCAAGAAAGAGCATCATCTTGTTTACTATCCTATAATCCAATACCTGCCTTGCTTCTCTGACCTCCTTACATGTGATCTTCCTTACATTCCCTCTTAATTTCAGGTGCATAAAAGAAGCTGTCAAACTGTTCATCTCTGGAACATTTGAGGTATTGCTTTTTGGTATATGTTGTCAGTTTGGCTCAAATAAAACTTCTCTATAGGTTTGTATGTTTCTTATGTCAACACTATCAAGCAGAAAGAACATGTAGAGAAGTGCTCTGAAAGATAATAAAACACTAAAAAGTCAAACTGTTATGAAAACTATTAGATAGCAAGGTCAAGAATGTCTTTTATGAGAATTCTGAAGTTCTTTGGAAAAAGATTTATATTACAATTTTTTGAAATATAAAAACATATATATGACAGTAAATTCAACTTATGTTCACTTTGTATTTTCTAAATCATGAGAGATTGTTTAACTAGAGATCTGTTTTCTCCATCTCCATACATGTGCTTTTTCTTGCGCAGTTTTAAAAAACAATATAACTGCTGACTAAATCAATCAATCAATCAATCAAATTTACCCAGGTTAAAAAATTCATTATGCCTTCTAGAATTTTACTTTCTATGTAGAGTCCATGTTTAAAGCATTATTATTATTTTTTTAAAATCCTCACCCAAGGATGTTTTTTTCATTGATTTTAGAGAGAAAGGAAGGGTGAGGGGGGGAGGCAGAGAGAGAAACATTCATTGGTTGCCTCCTGTATGCGCCCGACGGGATCAAACCCACAACCTGGGTATGTGCCCTGACCAGGAATTGAACCCATGACCTTTCAGTGCTCCAAACAACTGAGCCCCATTGGGCAGGGCTCAAGCAGTTTTTAATAAGCAAAATAATACAATGTAAGGCAGAATACTCTTTTTTTCTTGAACAATTATTCACATGCCCACTGTCACTCACAGAAGGGATTGCATAGTCACTCTTCCATGTATGCTTAGAGGTATTAAAATAATAGCTTTAAGAAGTCAGATATAGAAAACAACCAGAAATAGTCAGTGTAATTAATACACTCTGGAATTTTCTCCTAATTTTACAATTTCTATTATCAGTGATAGAATTCTCAGACATATGCAGAGACTTCAAAAAAGTTAATGCTACATTTATTATGAACCCTTCCTCTAACTAGCTATTCAGGAAATTACAAATATGGAATTCAGTGGTTTATAAAAATGTTCTTACCATATTAAGAAATGACAAATTATCCTCATTTCCCACTAAACAAATAATTGTCTAAAAAATCTGAAATAACAAGTTATAAATATCCTAAGATCTTTACAGAGTAACAATTTGGAAATGAAGGTCAAGGGCTTGATACATAGTGCTAGGATCAGTGTGTTGTTCAAATGTGCTGTCAAGATAATATATGGTGATGAGAGATGATAAGACTTTGGATGGTGGGCACACAGCAGTATACAGATCTTGTAACATAGAAATCTACATCTGAAACCTATATGTTCATATTGACCATCTTCACCCCAATAAATTTAATGTTAAAAAAATCAGAAAAGTGTTTATTCAGAGGATGTCTAATGTGGCAAGGTTCACAAAGCCAAGTGGTTTGTCTTGATCTTATTTCTAAAGCAAGATTCCACCTCAGCACATTTTCTAAATGTAAATATTTCTTTTTACTTTCAAAATATGGAAGGCACTACACTGTAGTTGTGGATAAAGCTTTATGGAAAGAATGACTGTGTGACAATACAGTGGTTGTTATTGGATGAAAGATATTAAACACCAGGTGCTTCAAAACTGGCTTACACAAATTATTTAAGATTTTGTGGATCACCTTATTTCTTTTCCCTTTTGCCCACCCAATACGGATATTGTGAAAGTTTATAGAATAAAGTATAAAATATTATGATCTCTTTATTTCATAAAGAGACCACTTGCTAGTGAGTTATGAAGCAGATGTTAGCTGTGTCTGATTTAAAGCAGAGATCTGGCTGAGGTGAAATCAGAAGAAGAAAAAGTTGTCAGCCCGGCCGGGCGTGGCTCAGCAGTTGAGCATCGACCTGGGATCCGGGCGATCGGGGTTCGATTCCCAGTCAGGGCACATGCCCGGGTTGCGGGCTCAATCAATGACTCTCTCATCATTGATGTTCCTATCTCTCTCTCCCTCTCCTTTCCTCTCTCTGAAATCAATAAAGATATATTAAAAAAAAAAAAAAAAGTTGTCAGATTAGAAAAGAAGGAAGATTATTAGTTTTTCAGAAGAATTAAAATACACATTGAAGGCAGTAAATAGAGTAACATATGCTCCAGAAAAGAAAATCACTAACATATTAACCATAATGTGAAAAAGATGGTAGAGAGAAAGAACAAAGGGAAAATTGAAACTATAAGATAATATCACTTTAGTGGGAGGGTAGGGAGTGGGCAGAACAAATAAGATATAATAGGAGAAAAAAATGCTGAAAATAAAATTTGGGCATAGATTAAAAATATTTACAATAATCCAGGAATAAAATTTTAAACATCAATATATCAGCAAATCCTGGTAAACCATTTCATGTTCAAGGGAAAAAGAAAAACTCTAAATTATCCAGACACATGAAGAGCTTCTGTAATAATAATAAAAAAAATTCAGACATCCATATATCTTCTTTTTTAAAATATGTTTTTATTGAGTTTTTAGAGACAGAAGAAGGGAGGGTGGAGAAACATTGATCTGTTGCCTCCCAATGGGGGATCAAACCCACAACCTGGTTTGTGCCCTGACTAGGAATCGAACTGGCAACCTTTCAGTGCATAGTATGGTGCTCAACCAATGGGCCACCCAGCCAGGGCTATATATCTTCTTTATAACACTAAAAACTTACAGGAAGTAGAAAATTGGTTTTGGTTACTGAAATTTTAGTTTTGTAAACTAGAGTCTATATGAACCCAGTTGATACTCATGTGAGAAGGCAATAAAAGTCAGACATAGGCTATGGAGCAAAATTTAGCCAAAAAGAGAACAAAGGGCCTCAAAATAAAATACCTAAAAAAAGAAGGTAGAAATAAAATAAAATGTAAGAGTCATGAAAATAAACACAGGTCAAACTTCACACTAAAAGACAAAGACAAATAAATCCAACTATATGCCACCTGCAAGAAACAAGCCTAAATAATTTAAAGAGAAAATATTGGGCAAAAAATTACCAGGCAAATATAAGGGAATAAAAGTCATTATAACTATATTCCTTTCAGGCAAAGTAGTATTAAAGTCAAAGAGGGCTATTCTATGGAGAGACACCATCCCACCATGAAGCTGTAACTTTATAGGCCTCTGCACACTCACTAGCCCAGTACAGAAACACAAAAAGACCATTTGTAACAAGAAAAAGGAGAACTTTGTAGGAATATAGCTGGTGTGGGTGTCATTAACAATCTCCTCCCATCTCTGTCCTAGAAAATTTCAAATGTAAATGACTTGAATTATGTAATCAATAGGTTTAATTTATTTGTCATTAAATAAGTACCGATTCTCTATGATAAACCTAAAACATGTCCCCTGTGCTTTAGAGCTTTCAGTCTAGTTGGAAAGAGAGATAGGCAGTTATAACCCAAGAATTAATGGGATTACACCAGGCGAGCTGGGAGCCTACAGAGAGGACATGATCCACTGGGTGTGTCGGTGAGCAGGTGGCGGGGAAGGCACCCTGGGAAGTGGAACATCTGCACTGCAACATGAAGGAGTTGGACGCGCAAGTATGTGAAAGAGAGAAAGATGCAGAAAGGAAGTGAAACAGCAGCATTACGACCAAATCATGTTGGGAAAGGTGGGTAATGTTTTTGAGGAAAACATGAAGAGTTCCCACCACACTGCATGTTACAATGGAGTATTAGATGAACTAAAGACCTAAATGTATTTTATTTATTTTATTTTATTTTTAAATTTTTTTTTTAATATATCTTTATTGATTTCAGAGAGAGGAAAGGAGAGGGAGAGAGAGAGATAGAAACATCAACGATGAGAAAGTCTTTCATGGAGCCCGCAACCCGGGCATGTGCCCTGACCGGGAATCGAACCCCGATCGCCTGGACCCTAGGTTGACGCTCAACCGCTGAGCCACGCCCAGCCGGGCTAAAGGCCTAAATGTATTTTTTTAAATGATAAAATGTCTTTAGAGAAATGTAAGTAATTTATAAAATAATTTCAGTTGGATTTTCTAAACATAAAAAAATTAAAGTAAAAAATCTTTTAAACAATTTTGTTTAACTGAAGGAACACTGAAGAAGGTCAATTATGATAAACAGGCTAAAGTGTTAATTTTCAGTAAAGAACTGAAAACTAGTCAGAAAAAACTGCTAGTATTATTGAAAATGGATAAATGACTCAAAAGAATGATTCACAGTAAAAAAAAAACAGCAAATATGTATAAAGTGTTTTCTGTTTGTTACACATTATCCATTTAATGCTCTCAACCACCCTATAAAATAGAGACAATTTTAACTTTTTACTTCATCTTATAGATAAGGAAACAGAGACACAGAAAGGTTATAAAACTTGCTCAAGGCCAGGTGGCTGGTGAGCTTCACAGCTGGATGGGGAAGCCAGGCTGTCTGGCTTCAGGTTCTGTGACTTTACAAGTGTCCAAAAACCTAACAACCCCAAACAATCACTTTCCCTGTAAACAGATGAAGGAAAATTCAAACAACAAAGGGACACCTTTTTCTGTTATAAACTGATTTATTTGCATATGTAATAAAAAATATAAAATACTCCCAGATAGCTAATACAGTATATAATTATGACTCAAGAGAAGTCTAAAGTTTAATAGTACTGTGAACTCTTGAGCAGAAAAACAAAATTTAATGACTTTTTTCTTTGAATTTTCTAAAATTAATTCAAGAAGCCTTTGTTTAATCGGAACTAAGAGCAAGGCAGAGTGAGCTGGCGCATCAAATGGAAGCCCAAGCTGACATCAGTACAAACACTGGCTTCAAGAGTAAGCAGGCTTCCAGTGACACGTCGATAGCCTCACTGTTATACTCTGGATGCATTATAAAGAAGTCAACTGCTTTGTGCTCACAAAATTGATTTAGAACTAAATTGGGAGAATGATGAACTGAATTCTATCAAATCTAAATCTATGATCTATAACCCAGCTCAGATTTCTGCACAGGGTATCATTCCAATGAACATATTCTAGGCTCAGAGCCACAAGCATGAATAAGTCTTCTATAATTCTTAATATTTGCATATCCCTCAGCTAATAATAAAACCCACCTTTTAAACATTAGAAATGCCGCACAAAAACTATACTATGGCATCCGCCCAGCATATGAACACAGCAAATCATACCCCACTTTTTAAACTAACCTCCCTATGGTCCTATTCTCCCCAAATGCATTGCATTATTGAGTGTACACTTGTCACGTTCCCCAAAATCCATCTGTTCACCTGATCACCATACTTTATACATTAACTAAAAGAGATCTCTGAAGGTAATAGAAAGGATTAGTTCTTGCTTCCTTAGTGACCTTTCCCTAACCAGCACTGTCCCAGTTAACCGGATACTGGAGGAGATCCTGCACACCCAGACGTCTTTAAGAGGAAGAAGACAAGATTCAGTGTGTGGGGGAAAAACAGTGGTTGTCCAAAGATGTTCACATTCTTATTCCCAGAATCCCGTGAATATGTCAGTGTACATGGCAAATGGGACTTTGCAGATATGATTAAGTGAAGGATATTGAGATGTGGAGAGTGTCTTGCATTACCCAGGTGGGTTCAATGTAACCCCAATGGCCCTCATAAGTAAACAAGAGAGGCAGGAGAGTCAGAGGCAGAAAGGAGAAGTTATGATAGAAGCAGGAGAGAGAGGGAGAGAGGGAAAGAGGGGGTGAAGAGAGAGACAGAGGGAGAGAGACAGAGAGATGTAGATCTATACTGCTGGCTTTCAAGGAAAGGTCCATGAGTCAACGAATGTGACATCTTCTAGAAGCTGAAAATGACAAGACAAGAAGCTGAAAATGATAAACTTCTGGAAGGACCTTAGCCCAGCCAACACCTTGATTTTGGCACATTGAAACTAATTTTGGACTTTGGGCCTCCAGAACTATAATATAATAGATTTGTGCTGTTGTTGCTACTACGGATTGTGGTAATTTATTACAGCAGCAATAGGAAATTAACACAAGCATCCACTGTACACATACCTACACCTGTCCAAGTCAGAAATCACTACACAGTAAATTCTTTTTAAAGCATGTTTTAGTTCCAGCTCCCTCAAATCTCACAGATTTATATATATAAACTACTCTGTGATGGAAACATCTTTGAGGTTATTCTTCATGTCCCAAAGAAGAAATGTCCACTTACTTATAGATAAGATTCATTTTAAATGTCCAGTTAGGCTCTAATCTCTCTGAGTATTAGAACTTCCATTTCTAGTTGTAGTAAGTTCTTGCTATACAGACTTGTTTTTTGTCTTCTGCAGCTTCTATCGTCTCATAAGAAGTGCTCCTGGTACTAGAGCAGTTATGAATGAAAAGAATTTAGTCAGAAATTAGATAATCATTAGTACATTAATATTGCCAGTTTGGGCATTTGAAAATTTAATCATATTACTATTAAATATTTTTAAATTAATTGCTCAGTTTAAAGAATTGGCCAGTTAAAAAAATCAATAATTGAAAAAAATGACTTCAATTTCTTTGAAATGGCCAAATAAATTATAACCATTAAATGCCTGTAGATGATGCATATTTTTATAGTGTAAGTCCCTTGTTAGACATTTCCTTAGTACAATCAGACTTTGAGTGCTTTATAAAATGATAGCTATCTGTTAATGAGTGTCAATTATGTGATAATCATTTTACATGTATTATCCCACTAATTCTTATAATAATCTCCTGATAGGTAGCGGTATTTCCACTTTACTAAAGAGGAAAGTAACATTCCAAAGAAAAAAATCACCTTGTAAATGGCCGAGCCTGGAATAGAATTCGGGAATTTCTGAATACTTACATAGTCACTTATGTAAGTATATTTTCATTAAAATATATTATTATAAAGTAAAATTTTAAAGGTATGACTCATCTTTTCTGCTTCATAAACATCTACACACAAAATTCTTTCTGGATATTATTTATTTCAGTTAGCTAGGGATAAGTCAAAGGGAAACTAATAAGCTGAATTTCTATAGCTCTGAGTGGCTCCTTTTTTGCCCTTAGAAACTTGAATTTAGAATTAGAAATCAAAGCCAATTTTTCAGTTATAGTTTTTTTGGTCATTACGGAGATCAAACTTGAAATAGGGTTAGGCATTAATGCAAATGAGAGGTATAGGGATGAACTTTATTATAAAGAATAGGAAAATGCAAACAAGGACCATTGCTCTCATTTTCTATTGATCTGCCCCAGGGCATGGGAGGTGGTGTCTTGCTTCCATCAAAGTGTCCTCTTGTTTAATTTGCACCCCAGGTATACATGAGAGTATATGATAACCTTCCCTCTGAAGGCTTTAGTCATACACTCAACAAACTTCTGCCCATCGACTGTTGGCCAAGCATAGTGCTCAGGAGTGAGCATTAGTTAATCACCATTATATTCAGTCCTGCTCTACTCAAAAAGAGAAGAAAAGAAAAACACCAGAGATCCTCAATAGATGTAGTATTCTAAGAAGCATGGATCTGGCCTTCTCTCTAAAAACAAAAATACAACATGTTGCATCATTTCAACATGCTGACTGGACAGAAGAGGTTCCCACATGGCTGCCCTGCTGAGGAAGTGGGCTGGTCTGAGGAAACGCCAAATGGAGCCCTGTCAGGTGAGAGATCTTGAGGGACTTGATGGCTCACACTCCGCTCCCTGCCCCCCAAACCACATTTATTTATATAGAAGTGAAATAAGATCAAAATGGATAAAGTCCAATCAGATTCAGTGGGGTTGAAAAGTCACTTAGATATAGCTTCACAGTGACTCGGTTTCTTTTCGGGTTATCCCCACTTAGTCCAGGCAGTGAGTAGCTCTCTCAGTTATTCTCTTCCAACACTTAAAAATTATATTTCCATTTGTAATACTTTTTATTTTTTAGTGTACTTTTGAGCAAGCCTCTCTGTCTTCCCTACTTCTCTCACCTTCCACCAACATGCGCGTTCCTCCAGCACAGGCCAGGAATAAACTAATTTTGTAAACCTGTCTTACACTAGGTTCTGTGTTGGGCACTTTATCCTGCAGGAGGGAGACCCACAGGGAGATTAACCATCATATCTGGACACAGAAGCTTCTATCTCTGACACTTTTGGCTTTAAGCAAATTGTTTAACCTCTTTAGGCCTCCTTATTTTTATCTTATGTAATGGGAATGATAATAGAACCTATGATTGCCTGTGAGGACTGAAGGAGATCTCACAAAAATATAGTTGTACGTTGTACCTTGCACATAGGAAATAATAAATGACCACGTAGGTGTTATTATATACTGTAGGTATTATCATCCAGGCAATCTGAGATGATAAAAGTCTGAGAATTAGAAAAGTTGTGAAAATTTCCCAAAACTCAAAGTTAGTAAGTAGCAAGCATAGGACTTGACTCAGGTCCATCTGAATCTAAAGCCTTTTGTAAGGATGCTCCATTCCTCTTTTTAAGTCAAGTATCTACCATGTTCCCTGAAACAAGAGAACACAATAAATCATAAAAGAATGGATAATTACACAATGAGAATGGGGCAAAGAAGGTGGCATAGTCCTCATATGGCCACAGGGATGGAGAAAATATATAAAAGAAATTACTAACTCAAGGTATATGGCATTCAAAGAGTTGTTTTTTCTGTGTTTTTGTTTTTCACTTTTACTTATTTTTTATTTAATAATTAAGTTTAATTAATAATTTAAATTTTATTTTATTGTTTTAATTTATCTTCATTGTTGAAAGTATTACAGCTGTCCTCTTTCCCCCCATTAATCCCCTCCACTCCGCATCCACCCCCACTCAGGCCTTCCCCACACTGTTGTCTGAGTCCCTGGGTTATGCACATAAGCATATAAATTCTTTGTTTAATCTCTCCCCACCTACCCCCCACCCCCACCTTCCCTCTGAGATCCCTCAGTCTGTTCCATGTTTCTGTGTCTCTGGATCTATTTTGTTCATCAGTTTATTTTGGTCATTAGATTCCGCATAGGAGTGAGATCCTGTGATACTTGTCTTTCTCTGACTGGCTTATTTCACTTCGCATAAGGTTTGTTTGTGTTTCTGACACAGCAACCTGGCAGTCCCCTGAAGCAGCATGGCAGTTCTCTGAAAATGTAAAATTCATGAAAATCACCCTAACATATCATACATTAGGAGGAGATCTGCCCTTTTGTCCCCCCAAGTAGCTCCTCACATTTCTCCCTACACTATATATTTAAGGTAAAATCATGAAACCATCCAAGTTATTCACATTTTTCATTTCCCTATGGGGCCCTGAGCAGTGGGCTCGGCCAGCGAGTCCTGGCCTGGGCCAGCCAGGTGGCGGTGGCCTGGCCACTCCCGTCTCTGCTGCCCTCCCGTCTCTGTGGCCGCCTACCAGAGGCAGAGAAGGGCTCGGATTCCTCATGTTTGACCCATCCCACTGTCGCTCTAGAAGACGACACTGTGAGGGTGTGTACATGTAGACAGTGGAACACTCCTCAGCCATAAGGAAAGAGGAAATACCACCGTTTGCGACAACATGGATGGATGTTGAGAGTATCAGGCTGAGTGAAATACGCAAGTCAGAGAGAAAATGACAAAAATTATATGATTACACTCATGTACGGGATATGAAACAGAAAGCAACAAATGATCAAACAAGACGAAACACACATGGACACAGATAGCAGGACGGTGGTTACCGGAGGGGAAGAGGGTGGGGGGAGGTAGAAGAGAGTGAAGGGAGTCAGTCCTATGATGGCCGAAGGAGAGGACACTGCGAGATGAACACACAAGGCGATGTACAGATGGTGGGTTATAATACTGTACACCTCAATCTCATATAATCCGATTAGCCAATGTCATCCAATAAATTTAATAAAATATTTTTTAAAAACTACATTTTAAGGAACAACCCAAAATTAAGAGGTGTTATTATACTTGGTTGGTTTGAATATAGGTATTCTTTCACTTTGAGTATTGTATTTGAATTCATTGCCATCTCTTTCTTCCTAAAGTCTCTGTACTAGAAAATACCCACATTTCGTAACATTTTTACATGATTCCACCTCTCCCTGAGTTGCTACCTCCTCGATATAACTTCTTTTTCTCACCCGTTATCTCCTACCACATTCCTTTTTTGTTCCCACTGCTTTTCCAGACGTCCCTGCGATCCCCACCTCTCCAAACCCTCCCTCACATGGGGCTCGGTTACTGGCGGGCAGTGCCTTTGTGAGCCGAATATCATCTTCTGTTTTTTCTAGGCTGGAACTGGAGAAACGGCAAGTAAATGTGCTCGTTCCTTCAGCCAGAGAGAAAGTCATCAAGCTCAGTCTGTGACTGGCAGCAAATGGTCATGCCTCTGAAAAGCCTCACGGAAACAGACTGGTTAAAACATCCACCAGCACCTCTAAAGCCACTGGGGCCTCGGAAACACAGAAAGTGATTTTATTCTGGGGTCAAAGCAATTTGCAGATAGATGGAGATGACTCATGCATACTAGCTTAGAATCTGTCTTTCCCTAAAACGATGCACTTCTGACTTTCAGAGGCTTTTTTGTAACACTCCATAAGAAGCTGGTTCGTGTTTACTGAACTGTTTTCTTTAGTTCCAGGTATGCTCTTGGCAATTAACAGATCAAAAACAATCAGCAGTAATGTAATGGAGGTGAACCTTTCATAATTTGCAGCTTTGAAAAACATCTTCCTGGCATGCCCACGTTTACTTTGGTGGTCTGAGCGTAGGCAAGGGTAAGAGAGCTAATTGCTTACTGACTATCATTACCTTAAATCATTTCTGTACTAGTTGCATTCTGTAATAGTCAGAGGTTTTCAGGTCTGTTTATAGGAAATCCCCTTTTCTTCACTGTCTTTCCAACTTTCACCTCTCTGTTAAGGTTAGCATCTGAAATTTATTCTGACAAAGGATATTAAAAGAAAAGCCAAGTCATCAAATTCTGACTCTCACTGACTTAGACAATTGTTACTGTGACAACTTTTCTTCTAGTAATCATTCTTTGCCTTTGAATAATAAAATGTATTTAATTGAATCTGTCTTTTGTCTTAGAGAAGTTCAGTCTCTGAATTTACAGTTTTCAATGACCTTAAGTAAGTCTTTGTTTAAAATGCCTTTCTGCCTAAGTCCACACGCAGCAGCATACAGAGAGATGTTTTTCTTTTCAACTTAGTGGCTGATAAATTTGATCAAAGGAGGAAAACCATGTTAATTCTACATATTTTCTTTTCTGAACATTATTTGGAAAAGCTAAGCAATCAAGGAGTACAGTGAAAATGCTTAAATAGTGCAACACATTGCTTGGTGAAGACCACTCCTCTGGGAGTCGAGTCCCCTTTTCAGAACGGGATGCGCTTAGAAACATTGCACCTAAAGAATTGAATGCTTTCCAAAAGTTGTGGTCTTTAATCATTTAATCTTGGGTAGAAATAAAAAACTGCCATGTTGAGCAAAAATTTGAAGAATACATGTAGGATATATGGCTTTTCTTACCACAGCTACAGGTCCTTCTAACATGAAGAAGTGCAAATGTTTGTGCTCTCACAGCTGCTTTCTGATTCCTGCCCCATAATTGTAGCACTGGGACACACTGGCTAACACTGTGCCCATTGTGAAGTCTTTTACATTTAGAACAGGAATGTTTATAAATTAAAGCTATCATAATTTTAATGCCTCAAACTTTTTGAATCA
Organism: Miniopterus natalensis; assembly: GCF_054644295.1. Taxonomy (NCBI): domain Eukaryota; kingdom Metazoa; phylum Chordata; class Mammalia; order Chiroptera; family Miniopteridae; genus Miniopterus; species Miniopterus natalensis. Next base: position 44,582,159 of record NC_142088.1, read on the forward strand.
GGTCAGGTGCTGGCTTATTCCCCCTGTCACCATTAACATGCCCTAAATACCCTTTGCATACAAAAGCAGCCTGTAATTTCAAAAGAAAGAGATGATGTCAGATTCCTAATGATACCAGGAATGGTCCAAAGAGTGGAAGTAATTTAATAGTCTCCTCTGCTTCAGAAACACAGGGAGCACATAGTTAGTCAGTCTCATCATCCCTTAATCTATTTATAGTAATTTATCTTTAAAAAATTTGGCAGCAGCATTTGTTTCTTTGACTTCAGATCCAAAACCTAATCCTATAAATGCGCCTTAACGGGAAGAACTCAGTTTATGCTGCTTGTCTCACCCCTGTTTTTAAAGGGGGAATCGTCCTTGACATGTCATTCAGATTGAAACTTGCTGTTTCCCATGCGCATTAAGACAGTCACATCTATGAACAACAAATAATTCAATTAAAACTTGCAAATTAAAGTTGTCCTAGACCAATGGTATTTAAACACAAGTATAGTAGAAGGTGAGAGGAGGGATGTGGGGGAGTGAAATGTAAAGAGCAATTAAAAAGCATACAGTGTGTATATATATATATATATATACTGGGTGGGGCAAAAGTAGTTTTATAGTTGCAAGTACACAAAAACCAGAGTTTATTCTTGTATTATTAATTATGAATTATTGTATTATTTTCCATATGAACAACTATATACACAAGCATTGGGCTACTTTGTAAAATTCCATATGAAGCTAGGCTTTCACAGCTTTAAAATAGAATCACTTTCCTAGACTATCCCTTTTAGGCACCAAAAACCTTGGACAGATGGAGAAATCACTTCAACTTAGTGTGATCTCCCACTGTATTGGGGAACTTGGACTGCACAGTTAAGCATCTCCTCGTTTGTCTTTAAAGATTATTTTAGATACTTAACTGCAACTACAAGTTATCGACCACTAGCCAGGACTCAACATCCGTTTCCATCTCTCAAGCCTTTTAGTGGCCTGCATAACCATAATCTATGATGATTTCAGTCAAAGAATCTCTTAGCTTCATCAGTTTGCAAAATAGCAACACATAGATGGTGAATATGGAAGGACAGGCATCACATAGTGTCCAGAAATGCTACTTACAGGCCCTTGTGTGGGGGGTAGGAAAAATATGAAGCATTTCTAAGAATGATATGCTTGTGCTTTCCTTAACAATGAGAGGCAAAACCTTCCTTAACATTTTTACAGAACTGGTTATTAAACTTTCATTATTACCCGGAACTAAAATTCTTAGATTGCCAGCCAAGAAGCAAACTGACAGTTGAGATTAAAATGGCCAACTTCACAAGAATTTAAGATTTAACATCATGACTTATACTCAGTACATGCCCATTAAGCATTTATTGAATGAATGTGACTTGAAATAAAATTGCAGAACCCAATGCCCATCTTTTTATGGTTCCTGCTGACAGATTTTGTTACCTTCTCTCTCCTACTTCTTTTTAAAAAGTAGAAAATAAGTTCCAAATTCTGCAACAGAAGTTATTTAAACAGTACAGAGAAGTTACGTGGAACCTGCGATTAGATCTTCCAGGAGGGAGCAAAAATAAATTTCTTGCCTGTGAACCTGTGAGTCTCCCACAAAGAAATCTAGCTCATCACCAAAAATGCTCAGCAGGACACCACAGGGGCAGGTGAAAATTAGAACTGCACACAAATGTTTGCTTGGAAAGTGAAACCAGTCAACTTTGGGCTTTCTGCCAGACTTAATTTCTGCCAGAAATTCTCCTGTTTCTACATATCTGCAATAAGCAATTAGAAAAGTGTTGTAGCTAAAAAAAAGTTCCAAATACATTCATGTCTCCATCACAGTTCAGCCCAAAAGAAAATAACTAGTCTCTTCAGCCCAGTGGGCCAGCTCAGGGCAGAACATTCAAACACCAACACACACACACACACACACTTTTCCATGGAGGACCATTTAATTGCAAGTAGTATCCTACTTGATTTGCAAGATCTAGCAAAAAGACCTCAGAGGGTTTTCTGGATGTCCCAGTGCACTCTTGAATTGGAAGCCTACCACAAAAAGCAGATGTGGCAAAAAGCTCTCAGTCCTATTCTCCAGCAGTGCAGAGCCTGAAGAAAGTTCATAAACTTCACTAGGCCTGACATTTGCCATTGCAGAAAATATCTTTAAAGGAGAAATTTAAAATGCTGATGCTTTAAAGCACTTTCTGCATTGTTCTTTATAAAACCTCAAACTTGAGTGTGGAGTTGGTATGTAGCTTAGAACAGAAACAAATACCACTCGTCTATCATGACCAGTCTCCTGAAACACACGCATGTGCACACACACACACACACACACACACACACACACACACACACACACTTCCTAACACTCTGCCATGTATAGTCTTAAGGGCTCCATCCCCAGTCTTCTGTTTTTGTCTTATCACATGCAGTCCATCAGCTCTCAGGTTCATCCATATTACAACCCAAAATATATCTCTAGTAACTATTTAATCCCTAATCTTACACTGCCAAACTTGTTACAATTCAACATGGCTTTTTTTTTCTTTAACATTACCCACATACTTGTTTCCATTCTCAAATTTTTAAGTTGTATATTAGAATAGAAACATCTGAGCTTGTCAGGAATAATGGTAAATGTGATAAAGAGTCAATTAAAGTGAATAAAATGATTTTTGATCATTAGGATATATGCAAAACCATAAACCTTTAGCCATATATAGGGCGCCCACAAAAGTGTATACACACTTTGAATACTTATTAATTCCAATGGGTTAAATGTGAGCTATTAGAAAAAAGTGTGTATACATTTTTTGAGACACTGTGTGTGGGGGGGGGTGTGGGGGGGTGTGGGTGTGGCTAGATGGACAGAGCAAGTCTGGGAATGGGGAAAAACCAGCAGTTTATAGGAAAATGTTGAATTTGTTTTTTAAAAAAATGACTTGAGAGAGAGAAACATCACTTATTTATTAATTCATTGGTTGCATCTTGTATGTGCCCTGACTGGGGATCAAACCCACAACCTTGGCACATAGGGTCGATGCCCCAACCAACTGAGCTAGCTAGCCATGGCCTGAATTGACTTTTGTTGAGGTGAGTTTAAGCTCAAGCATGTGGGAACAAACAAAACAGGGGGTCAAGGGAAACTCTACTGCAGCTGTTACAGCTGACAAGGGAGCCCAGGCTGAGTGGCATTAGGTGTAGCATGGTTCCTTTAAGATCTTCGACCAATCTCTGAATCCTGGAGTCAGGAGCCCTTACTACCAGATCTCCAACACTCCTAAATTACTCTTGGCCTTAGTTTTGAAATACATATCCTAGTCCATCACAGGCCCCATCCTATCTTGTCCCAAGTTCTCCTTAATTCTGACCTTTGTTTTATTTTCATGCTTAATAGCTGAGCTTCTTCCCTCAAACCTGAGGCACTGCACCGTTTCACTGGCTCACGATCTTTTGCTTTCTCTTCAGCCACTGGATTCTTCTTTGCCTTTGCTCCTGTAGATTCCCTTGATAAACAGTCTAGTCCCCACAGCCCCACCTTTCACTGAGTAAGAGCGCCTTCCCTCTTTACTCACTGTGAGGTTAGAAATTCAGTTTTGAGCAGACATTTAGGTATTTTAAAACATGGTGCCATTTAACCATGGTACTAACAATTGAGAATATTCTGTTTTTTAGAGAAACATAATAACTTTCTTGGATCCAAGATACAGAGAGAGAAGGCAGATAAAGGCAGAGGGCTGATGTGTTGAGGATGAGGGGCTTATGCTGAGGGTCAAGATCAGTTTTAGTTGAAAAGAAAGAAAACTGTGCTCTGAGAGAATATTTTGAGATTTCAAGATCTAAGTCAAAGTAATGACAAGGTCCAGTATGTGGCTGTGAATAGCTCCATCAGTAAGGAGACAGTCATTAGGGTTGAGATGGTTGAAGAATTCAGTTTCTTAAAGTAATGTGATGTTGACATCACTGAGGATAACAGGAAGGTTGCTAGTGTTGAAATGATTATAATAGAAAGAGGATTCTTAATAGCTTTCTACAACTCCAGAGAGGACAGAAATTTAATTTGAACTTGAGGCATCCTTTAACAACAGAACAACCTATTAAATCAGGTAGACAATTTTCTCTCCTGAACAATTTTTTTAGTGCGCTGTTATTTTGAATGTTCAGCATCTAGAATAACTTGGAACTTTATATTACCTAGGATAACTTTGTACTTTATATTTTCTTTTTTTTCTCTCTGGAAAAGCGATAACGATTGTTATATTATACTAGCCTCTTAGGTTAAATAATAGCAATAGTAATGATAATGATAGCAAAAGCTTATAAAAGCACTCACTATGTACCAGGCACTATTGTTTTAATCACTTTACAAATATGAATTTATTTATACTCAAAACCACCAATGAGATGGATACTGTAAGTATCTTCATTTTCAGGTGAGAAAATAGGCACAATGATGTTAAGTGATTTGCCCAAGGTCAAACAGTAGGTAAGTGTAAGAGCCAGAATTCAAACCCAGACTGGTTCTGAAGTCTGTGTTCATCTAATTAGGGTTCACCTGGCAGCATTTTCTGGTTTCCCACCAAAGTGTTACATGTGGTTCATTTGGAATTGCTTTGGCCCAAGCAATGTTTTGTGATTCTGATAAACTGAGGTCATTCACACATCTTAAAGATAGTTATAGTTCTAGAGTTAGGGAATATATTCCAGAGATCTTTAATAGAAATGAGATTTTAAAATAAAGAAGGAGAGCCCTAGCTGGTTTGGCTCAGTGTTTAGAGCATCAGCCCTCGAACTGAGGGGTCTTGGGTTCTATTCCGGTCAAGGGCTCAATCCCCAGCCCCTATCGGGGCACATGTGGCAGACAACCAATCCATGTGTCTCCCTCAAATAGATGTTTCTCTCTCTCTCTCTCTCTCTCCCTTCCACTCTCTGAAAAGCAATGGAAAAAATATCCTCGGGTGGATATTTTAAAAAGTAAATTTAAATAAAGGAGAAAAAAAGAACATAGCACATCATTTGTGAAATCTAATTTCAAGAACTATTCAGATTAATCAAAATATAAAGATGTTATTAATAATGAAATTTTATAATGAAATTTTATATATCAACTCCTGGAACTCCTTTTATATATCTATCCATGGGAGAATAATCCTGTAGAAAATGCTCATTACTATTAGTAGTAGTAGTATAAAGATGTAGCTTGACACTTTCTCAATACAAATGTTACAAAATTCTGTGTCAGTCTCTCTAAACAATGTTACAGAAAGGATAAAAAGAGGTGTATTTATAGATGATACTGTGGTTACTGGTTGTTGTTTGAGGACTACTAATCTTTCTTTGAATATCCAAATGACTGAAAATATGAAAGAAAGAGAGAATGATATGCAGGCACAGGTAAACCATATATATGTGTATATATGTGTGTGTGCGCGCGCACGCGTGCATATATACATAATAGGGCATAATTGAAAGAAATGGTGAGATAACATAATGACATAGTCAAGAAGCTGGGGCCAGTTGGTTCAAAATGGTGTAGTAAATGAAAAGCGGTGGAAATTGAAGTCTGAGATAGTTTATTGCTTCTATTAAAGGGTGGAGTATTAAAAACGATAAATAGTAGTTTTGAGTTGACAATTACAGTAGCTGAACTAGATCTTTCCAGAAAGAGAAAGATTGTAACTTAAACACAAACACATGCCTTCCTTTCAACTTTCATTTCTCTGATATTTTGCAGCATAAAAGTTGGGGCCGTTGTCCAGCTCCAGATGCCCGATGGATGACGAATCCTGAAATTATTTCCATTCCAGAATGAGTCAGTGGCCGAAGCAGACATGCACTAATACAGTTACATTCCTAACACTAAATGCTTTTGAGTCTTTTGGGACTCAGAGGGCAAGCATAGTTCCTACCGACAAAGCTAAGGCTGTAGTGAGGTTCCGTTTCAGCTCTGACGACCTGGGACGGCACGAGGACGGACGGGCTCACCCAGCCGCGATTGCATCAGCCGCTGGCCTCTGGCACCCCCGCCCCACCAGCGTCCCCGCAGCAGGCGGCTGCAGGCCTCCCCCGCCTGCGGGCAGAGCAGCCAGCTCCCACCTTCCCCGGGGCCCAGGAGCACGGCTCAGGCTCCAGCAGAAGCGGAGACAGTGAATTTTAAACAAAGCTTGTAGTCGGAATGGATAACCCTTTAATAACATTGAACAAATTCACTTTTATTCTTGTCCCTGTCCCAGAATATCCCAACTCAACAATATGAGTTGTGTCCACAGTCAAAAATTCTAACTTACAAAACAGATCAATTGAAAAGGAAATCTTTAGCTTTACAAAGATATTTTTCACTGCTTCCCTGGAGCACTTATTTAATACAGTTACTCAAAAACTTTAATTATTTGACAACAATTGTTACTGGTTAGACAAAATAAAGCTGAATACCTATAATGATTGTGATCACTAAAAAACCAAAATGATCAACAACAGAGTTATTGATAAAGTACCTATTGTTATAATACATTTCAATGAGGAAATGTGACTTTATTTACAAAAATTTAATATATGTAGTTTTTAAGAAAGATAGTTACTTTCTGATGTGAGGTCTGTCTATATTTTATTTCAATGAAATTAAGTTCCTATGAATTACAAAATAAAATAATCGTTACTTAAACATTTTCTATTCAGTCTGCACTTATTAAACTTTAAATGAACAACATTGAGAACATGTTTGGAAACCATTTAAAATGCTGGCCTTCCTTTTCTTTTAAAATTAATGGCGATGTGCATTTTTTTGTGTTGGTAACTACCAAGTTAACGTATTTAAAAATACACATGCTGATATATTCAGATTTTGGGGGAAGATGCTATTAGACCTTTGACTAACAGAAACTGCCCAAAATAAATTCTTTTAGTATTGTATTTATTTTAACACATGCATATGGCTGGGGCAATTTGGCAAATTATTTACATCTGAACATTCAGACATATCTAAAGCGTTTAGTTCAGCAGGTAACAAGATATATCCTGCACATGATTAGAAAAAATGTTTGAAAGACAAAAACCTGCTTGAAAGTTGGCCAAAAAGAGAAGTGAAAGATGACATATCCAATGACTAGATAGCAGGGGTTGGGGCAAGTGCTCATCTAACAAAGAAGAAGAGCCCACTTTAATGCTCAGTAAAATTAAAAAATAAACCAACTAACATTTAAAAACAGTTTTAACTGAATATGTGGATCAGGTCTTCTTTTCCACAATTTATCCTTGTTTTAAGAGAAATATGAAATGCAAAATAAAAAGCAATAAAAGCTACTAATGAAAACACAGATTTCATCAAGGTGTACCTCAAAATGTATCTGGTTATGGGGGTGAAGTGAGGTTGGGCTGATGCTATGGTACAAAAATTTGCAGAATGACATACAACAATGAAGCATTAGTCAGGAGAGTTGGTTTTGAGTTCTTTTTAAATATTATGAGTTATTCTTTAATGTTCCTGAGCCTCAGTTTTCTTATCTAGAAATTAAATTGTTGATTGCTTTGGGTTATCTATGTAATAAACTCCTTTTAGCCTTGGTGACAGTTTAAGAAGTACAACTACTCTACCAAGAATTTGTATCGCCTATTGTGCTGCTCACTGGCAGATTATTTTTATGTCATTATTTAGGCCCATAAAGTCCCAGGAAGTCATGAAGTATAGCCACACTATCACTTGTGTCAAACCTGATACTGATGACACATTAAATTTGCTGACTTTCGACTTTTTTAAGAAAGCAAAACCTTTGCTCTTTTCATTGCCTATTGTCATTATCCTTTGTGCTTTTACTAATCATATTGTACAAATGAAAAAATACTCAGGTTAGTTAAATTTGTAAGAGATGGATTCCAATGATTAAGAAAATGAATAGCATGAAATTTTTACTCCGGAGTTCATAGGTAGCATTTCAAAGAAGGAAAAGAGACATTTTGGACTTACGCAGTATAAGAATAAATAAACATTTGGTAGTTGCCCCAGTTCCTGGCACAGAGCTCCTAAAACCCTTGGAATATCCTGATGATAATGTCCTTAGTATGCTAATGAATGACTCCTGGCTTCTTGTGGGAGCAGGGGATGGGAATAGAGATAGCTTCAGGATGAGGGCCTGTGGCCAGAAAAACCAATTAAAACAATAAACCCAATTTCCTACCTCTGAGAAGAGGAGAGGGCTAGGAATTGAATCTGGTCACCAATGGTCAATGATTTAGTCAACAATCCTACTTAATGAAACCTTGATAAAAACCCTAAACAACAGGTTGGTGGATGTGTAGATGAGCGGCAAGCTCAGAGAGGGAGTTAGCTCTGCGCTGGCCCTGGCCCTGAGGTGGGCTGCTCCTGCGGTGCTCTCTGAATGGGAGGCTGAAGCGGGGCCAATCTGTGGGGTCTGCTTTAAGTATGGGAGCTAGTGTGAGAACTGAATTGTTGTACACCCAGTGAGTGTCAGAGAACTGGAGAATTGGTTGGTGGCAGAAAGTATCTTCCATTTGGCATTAGAAATGGCGTTGGAAAAAGAACAATATAACAGATATATCACACAGTCATACATAGGCCAATAACCTCTATGGAACAAATCAGTGTTCTAAAAGAGTCACGTCTGAATCAGGAAAGACTTAAGTTACCCACCGTTCTGCAAGGGATGAAGCTGCAATTTGAATGAGCAAGTGTTTGTTTCAGGGGCAGGAAAAACAAATTACAATTTAATTAAATTTCAAAGTGTAACTTGAATGCTTTCAAAAAAAAAAAACGAAGGTGGGAAGCAAATAAAAAGGACAGTGTAGTGTGCATTAAATTCTGTTCCCCACAGATTGTTCAATCAAAACTCATGGGATTACACTGTCAGACTCTTATTGTCTGCCCTGCTCTATAAATTAGTGAATTTAGACATGACCCCCTGGCTATCAAACAGGTCTTACAAAACGGTCTCTTAAGGCTCAGACCTGTGTGTGTATGTGTGTGTGTGAGAGAGAGAGAGAGAGAGAGAAAAAGAGATAGAGAGAGAGACAGACAGACAGACAGACGGACGGACAAAGAGAGAAGAGAGGAAATATCAGTTTCCAGTACCAAGGCTACCAGAGGAGTTTAACCCCAAATCGCCTCATCATAAATAATATTTTACCAAACAAATCAAAAGGATATTGATGGGCAGAAGTTTTTTTGACTGTGGTAAATGTAAGTGAGAGGAAGATGCTGGAACTATTGAAGAGCAGACAGCTAGCAATGGTAAACAGCAGTAAATGATCTGTGAACTTTGTGGGCCTTTTACCCAAAAATAAATCTAAGGAAAGGCAACCAACCCCTTTCTTCCTCTGTAATCACAGAAGACTTGGGGCCCAGGATGACATTTTTACATGACCATTTTCTGAGGTAAAACTCTCCATGATCATTAAAAAAAAAGCCTACTTTTATTTTCCAGGTGGTTGAGGGAAGCTGCATCTTAAAGATGCCCAACACTGGATGAAAGCAGAAACATTTATTCAAAACTCCAGACTACATTTTCCCCAAGCAGCTGGCACCTTGCCATACTGCAGACATCTGAAGCCCTGACTGACTGGAAAAAATGGATTTAGTTGTTCGTTTACATGTTGACAGCAAGAAGGAAACATATTTGTATATGTAGAGAAATATTTAAGGATAGAATGTGAGGCTTTATCATTTTTCACCCAATGTTTTTGCCACTCACTGGTCATATCTTTAAAACTCAAAACAGGTGCTCTTTCATGTTAACATTCATGGCTCTGAATGTAGCTGAGGTAAATATTTTACTCACCCTTTGGCACCCTGCATATAAAATTTTAAAATAATTCAAACAACCTACAGCTCATCAGTGACCAAATAGAGCTCTGGTAAAAATAAAATATCTTTTTGTTCAGCATCAACTGGCTAAATTTAAACCCTGTATTATGTAATCTTAAAGTGCCCTTGCTTTTAGTTGGTATGTTAAGACATTCTGTTATAATGTCTCTCCCAAATCACTTCAGTCTCTAACATCTAAACACTTATAGCACAAGACCAAATTAAGGTGTTCACAGGCAATCAAAGGCAGAAAAAACCCATTTGAAATAGTATGTAGGTCATGATACCTTTAAAGTAAAATCTCAGTCTCCTCTCTTTAAGTTTGTAGTTACTATAATTAGGGCTGGCAGATCCAACTGGCAGTGCTTTTCTTAATTCTGCAAAACATGTAAGAACCTGATTCTTTAATCCTTACTCCAGTAATGCTCCCAGAGGAGAGGAGGCTGTGGCTGGAGCAAAAGCACAAAATCACACTAAGGCTGGCGAAGGAATCATTTTCATACATTGCTCTGAGCAAGCTGCAACAGCTGAAAATATTTAAAACTCTTCCTTTCCCTCACCAAATTATAAGAAATACAGTTTATATTTTAAAATATATTCATTGCATATATTACCAATTTATGCTCATGAAAGATAAACTCTTCATTTTCCCCCCTTAGCTGTAAGTTGAAGCATAATTTTCACTCATGACTGTTTGGCAAGTTTGGCTTACCATTCTTCAATACTAAATAAGAAAAATGCTAATTTTGCAGAGGTGAAGAGATGAAGCCCAAAATTTAATTACATAAAGTAATGCTAAACATTGTCATAAAAACAAAATATTATTTCCTTTTATAACAAGTACAATTTGACCCATGGTCTTCATTGATCTTAAGCAATTAGCAAGGACATTTTACAACCCTGGAAGCAGGCGCATCAATGACTATATTATACGTACCTTTTGTGATAGACTTTACCCCAAGTTTGTGGGAATTTCATATATCTTTACAGTTCTTCACAGATCAGTTTCCTCCCTTGTTTTGTGTACAGCGAATTTCCCAGTCCCCTGAAAGCAGGCGGAGTGGAGGCCAGCTCCACTAACGGGTCAGTCAAGCAAGTAGATGGGACGGGACAGCGAATTTATTTTAGCCCTGTGTCTAAAGGATGCAAGTTGGCACCTATTTTTAGGAACTGAGCTGGTATAGGTGGGGCCTGAGTCAACCACTCTTTTCAGAAGTGTATCTCTGAGGGCACTCTGCCTCGTAGTGTCGTCGGTATGTATGTGCCCGTGGCTCTAACACATGTGCCGTCAATCAAACTCTCTTCCCATCCATGGCCATCAGGCCAACTCTCAACTTCTGAACAAAGCCTAAAAAATAACCAGCACTGACAAGGAAAAGGAAGGACTAAAGCACTTGTGTTTACTTGCATTTGTTTGAATAATTCCAATCTTTTAAGTGTCAAAATATGAAAATAAAACATGTAGAAAAAGTTCCAAATGATTTTGGTGGAATTTGGGTTGTCAGAAACATAGTTTTTTATTTTAAAAATGTTGTTAGGTATGGAAAACATCAGTTTGCTTTCTGAGGCTTCACATATATAGCAAAAACACTACTGCAGTGTTTACAGAGTAGAAGAATTGCTCTTTAGATTAGAAAGTGAGGGAAGAGGGGGTGAGAAGGCACTTGAGAGAGAATAAAAGACTCACCTAGCCTGTGATTTAATTAATGTTTTTTAAATCACTTGGCATGAGGAAGAGCAGGCAGGGGAAAGGAGTCACCTCACATGCTCCTGCGAGAATCATATTAAATGTCCTTTGCTGCCACTCGACTTACTCAGCCACCCTGCAGACCTGAAAGGAAGGGAATTCACCTGGAATTGCCACTCAGCTCCGTAACACCGACATCTAATACACTGTAAAGTAATACGAAACAACCAGCTTCCCCTATCTTTCCTCTCTTCTGTTATTTTCCTAGTTTGGTGTTAAGTGTGCATCCAAATGGTCTCACAACAAATCCAAAGAAAGAGGAAATTGCCCTCTGACTTAAGGAAAACACCTGGCTTATGTACTGTTTATTTCATACAAGATGCTTACACATGAGCTATTTCCCATATTACTTACTAATAAAGACCAGGAGTAATACATTACATTCTTTTCCATGTACGGTATCAATTTCTATCTAGGAGTGATATTCCAGTTGACTAACTTTCAGAAAAAGTTTCTCAAATGGTGTTCCTGTATACTCACTCCACAAGCTTTTTCAGGACCAGGAGCTAGTATAGTCTAATGATTTTAGAGCTGTGTTGTCCAGAGGTAGCGACTAGACACATGTAACTATTTAAATTTTAATCGGTTAAAATTAAGTAAAATTAAAAACTCATTTCCTCAATTGCCCTAGCCACATTTCACTACTCAGCATCCACACGTGGCTCGTAGCTATGTGTTAGACAGATATGGAACACTTCCATTGTTGCAGAAAGTTCTACAAGACGATGATTTATAGCCCAGGATTTCAGCCCAACTTTGACCCTAAGTAAACTCTGTGACCTGGCACATTTGACAGGTTGTCTAAGCCTCACTTTGCTCTTCTGTGACAAAACAGGACTGTGTTCACCTACTTTAAGTGGTTGTTGTGAAGATTAAGTGACATAATACATATAAAATACTAATTACAGTCTAAATCTAGAATATTTGATTAAAAATTATTATTTTACCTTACTATATACTTAAGAAAATGGCACTAGACCTAAAATAGTAATAGTTTAAGTTATGGGGAGATTAATCCTATGATATAAATACAGTCATCTTTATTCTTGTGTTTGCACATAGATGCTAAAGATACTCGTGGTGGTGAAATATTGTTAATTACACCAAGGCCTGACTTCTAGCCTCTTTATCTTTTTCTCTTTATTCAAAACTACCTGCTTCTCATTTCATTGCAGTGACAGCTTTCTTCACATTTTTTTTTTTAAGTTTCACTTAAAATAACCTTACGTCACACTTTTCATTTTTGCCCTTTCAGGAAAGAAATAGATTTGATTTAAATAAGTATACATAAATTGTTTTTTTTTACATTTTTCACATATACATTTTCCCATGTTTATAATAATCCAAAGACTCGATGATTATACATTGTTAAAATAAAAAATAATTGATAGAAAATGAATGCTTGGTAGAACATTATAAAATAGTTAATAATGGATTAAGGGCAATAAATGTTTGATCGATAGTGGCATGCATAAATTGACTAACCTAAGAGCAAATAAAATATTTCAGTTGTAGAATAATTAGCTATCATACAAAGCAATTTATTCATTTAAGCCTTGAAGACAATGAAAACATTAGCACCTAGATTCTTACCATTTATTATTTCAGACATTGATTTTCATTCTTCATTTAATAGCAATATAATAAATTACTATGAAATTACTATGAATGGATGGGTGGACGGATGGATAGATGAACAGGTAGATGGGTGTTAGATAGATGGATGATGATAGATGATTAGATGGTTAGATAGATAGGCAGACAGACAGACAGGTAGAAAGATGCACAAGGTGATTCCTGGTATATAAATATTAGAAAGTTTAAATGGAAAATTCTGCTCCCCATCCAATCAATAAACATACTTTAAATTATTTTCACAGTGCTATTGCCTCTACCTATTAAAACCTGCATTGTACTCAGTGCAACCTACATAAGACTGTTACTTCTAGTGAGATGGAGTAATTAGCATCACACCAATGCTCCCACTAAGAACAATTAGAAAAGCTAGATCGATTGCAGAAATAATATCTGTAAGGCATCAGAGATCAGCCATATCATAAGGACCAGAGGGAGTATAATTCAAGAAAGGCATGAAGCTTTAAAATGTGAGCTGAGGCTTTCAGGCAGTCCCTGGGGGGTTCCTGTCAATTCTGGGCGCAGCAGGACTGAGAATATGGGTTTGGCCCAGGAAGAGTACTGCTGCTGAGACAGAAAAACGGTTATATGGGACTGGAGTGACAAAATTGGAGAGTGGCAGGACCTCACATGTTTTCCCCTTGATATTTGCTAAATTCCAAAATTTCACAGGATAGCAGGCTACAATCATAAGCCCAAACATGGAAAAGTACAGTGAAAGAGCCCACATTTTTTCATGATACAAAGGAGACAAGGATCCACCAGGAAGACAGTTAATAGTCCTCAAAGGAAAGGGAATTGACTCTAAAATAATTTGCAACAACTGCCTTGTGCTGGAGGTGCTTGATCATGTAGAGTTAGCTGGAGGCTAAGTAAGGCTCCTGTCCTGGTCTCTGGAAGATGGGAGACAAATGAACCAGAAAAGATTTTAGCACTTTATCAAGCTCAGGGTGATGAAATTGGTGACTTAAGGCTACACAAACATAGCCAGTCTACCCCTTAAGATTTGTTAAATGCTGAAGTTTCACAGAGTATAAGGCTAAATATCCAAGCTGACCATCTCTGAAAAGTAGAGTAGAGATGCCTGTAGTCTCAGTGCTGAGGAGAAAAGGTTTGAGAGATCCTGATAAAACCTAAATAAAGGTGGTCAGCCACTTTGGTTCTTGCACTCGGTCTGCCTAGCAGAGAAAAGGCTGAACGCCTCTGATGAAAGTAATGTCATCTGGAGCTGTTTCACCTTTGTTTTCAAAAACACGATGCTTGACTTTCAATTTAAAAAATACTAGACTTGCAAAGAGACAGAACATTTTCACTGACAATCAAGAGGAAAAAAACAGAAAAGAAGCAGATGTTGTAGAGACTTGAATTACAGGCAAGGTCTTTAGGATAATTACAACTGATATATCTATGAAAATAGATAGGAAATAACTAAGTATATAAACTGTGGAGATTTTCATAAGAAAATTAAAATCACAAAATAATAACACAATAGACATTCCAAAATTGAAAAATACAATATCAGAAATTAAGAACTCAATGGAAGGTTTAACAGCAGACTGGAGACAGCAGAAAACAAGTTTAGTAACCTAGAAGACAGGTGGGTAAGAGATAGAAAGCTTTGGTTTAGTTTATATTAAATATCAAAAAGTACTCCCTGGATTTTCTACAGCAATACGACTCTCCTGAATCATATAGCTATAGTCCATTAACACCTAAGTGCTTTTTGCATATACAACCGACAAGCCACACTTACATTCACTTATATTTGTTCAGTTTACACCTATGTGGATGTCACAGTGCCACCCGTTATCCCAGCTTGCTTCTGCTATCTAGTAGATTTGTTATTTCACACATTGAAATTTGTGACTTATCTAGGTCTGTTATAAAAAACATTTAACAAAACAGAGCCATTAACATATTAAGTTATACTCTGTTTAGATAAAGACCTCCCTCTTAGGCAAACTGATATATGAATTTAGGCCCACTTATGAATCCACGTTTGTAGGTGTTCTTGATAACCTGAAACAAAATGTATCTGGTTAGGGGCTTTCAAAATTCTACATACTTCTTTACTAGGTCATCAGGCATCTTAAGTTTGTTCCTTTTTCTACTTCTGCTGGTACTCCCATTTTTTGGCTGAAGTGTATTCTTGACATAAAAGATAGACATGTCCAGGAATTCATTTGGCTCACCTTCTTTCTTGTTTGTTAATAGTAAAAGTTTCTAAGAAGAGCAGTAAATCTTTTCTTCCTTCATTTTTTTCCTTAATAATATCTATACTTTATAAAAGAATGGTACCAGGGTTTTAATTATGTGATTTACATTTATTTTTTCTTATTCTCACAGCAACCCAAAGATTTTGGTGTTATCACCATTTCAGAGAAAGAAACTGAGGATGAGTGAAGTTAAGTAACTGCTCCAAAGGCAAAAATTAATAGTCAGCAAAAGTGGGGATTGGACTCAATTCTGCTTACTCAGTTATGTTGGCTAAGCTCTGTCCATACTTTTCGATTATTCAGGATATATTATTTATCCCATTCTTAATCTAAAGGTTCCGTTCAATTACTCTTCAGTGTGTGAGATGATATGCTTTCAGCAGGATCACCTCTTTCACATAATAATGAATATTGTGGTTAGGGCATAGTGTAGGTCTGCAATAGGTAGGCTCCTTGTTCATGGTAGCAAGGTGGACTATCAGTGGACACCTCAAAGGCAAGAGGAATGGGTGAGTGAGGACTTTAGAGCTGGAAAAACTATAATTTAGTCATCTGATATGCAATCCCTGGACCAATGGGGCTTATCAAAGATTTTTAGACAGGAAGAACAAAAATTCTAGAAATTTTAGATGTAAAAGAATGTAAATATATTCAAATTCTACATTATTATCTAACAGACATAAAATGCCAGCCCAACAACTAGGGTTTAGTTATCAGCTTCGAACATTGTTGGTGGCATGATCCATTCAGCTGTCAGGTGAGCAGGATTAGGGTATTAGTACCTGAATTGTAGCTGAATTCACTACCATTTTAATTAACTACTATTTAATTACATTTACATTTATTAACTACTATTAATTAACTACTATTTAATTAACTACTATTTTCACCTATTCAAGCTTAATTCCAGTAAAGTTACACCAGGATGTTAAGGAAGTCTGAGTAAGGTGTTTAGGCATATATGACTCATATTTAAATCATATCTCATTGTCTTGTGTAGACTGATCATGTAATTTATCATGCTAACCAGCATGCTTCTGAGTGTGAAAGGAACACTATTTATAACTATGCGAACACAACAGAGCAATCTGGGATAGTCCAAGGCAGATAGGGATGTGTAATCACCTGATAATAAACCAGACGAAACCCTCTTGCCTTTCCACTGGAGTCCATGCTCAGCAGGATTTCTAGTGAACTGGCTCCCAATATAAAGAACAAAGAGAAAAAAGTTCTTTGCTAGGTGCTTCAGTGTGCGAATCATCCTGATCCTTTCAATATAATTTGGATTAGACATGTCCCTTATAAGAAAGACCTGGAATAAATAACTCTGGGGGATCTATGAAATTAGATCCAGAAAAAAAGAAAAAAAAAGACACAGGTTATAATTAGGGAGCTACCTGGTTTAAAAATGACAGAGGACTAGGTGTTCCTGATAGGCTTCTTATTAACTTTTAATTAAAATAGTACAAAAGAAAATGCAGCACAAAGTAGCACAAATTGGTAACATTGAGTGTGTGTGTGTGTTTGTGTGTGCATTTGTGTGTGAGAGAAGATGAAGAACACAAACAAAAATGAGGAAGATAAAAGGGCAAGGAGACAAGAAGGAGGCAGAGGGGAGAAAATATGCTGAGGTTTGTGCAGAATTTTCTACAGTAGTTGTCAGAGAGCAACAAACGTTGAGTGACAGTTTTGGATGACACATTATACTGAGCATCCTCTGAATCAGGAACTTTCTCCAAATGACTCAGGAAATACTTTGATTCATTCCACACTCTCATGTTGCTATGACCCAAACCAGGAGGGCTTCCCCCAATACCATGTGAAATACCCTCTGGACCAACCCAAGCCATAGTCCTGGCTCATCTCCACTCCTACCCCTCTCAGTAGATATCTACCCACATCTCTCAGAACAGAAAGGAGGAGGCGAGATGGGTTGTTAGGTTCCTGAGGAAACACTTTTGAGGTGAATGGTGGAACTTTGTATAATTTTCCATGCCTCGCACCTTACAAAGGGAAGTTTACACATTGTATCTGACAACTTAATATTGTAAGGCATGGGGTAGGAGTTTCAACCTCTATTTGGCAAATTTGGATAGGATCAATAATTAAAGATTTCAAAGAGAGGAAAAAAATATGGGAGAAATTATAACAGTCAAGTGTTCAGTGATGGCAAAATAAGAAAAATTTACCTATCTGAAGAAATGCCAAGCCTGAATCAATCTCAACACAAGGCAGGTGAAATTAAGTACATCAACCGGTCATGAGGAAGCACCATTGGAAGACGGGATGGAGCACTGCTTGATGAGGCAAACTGATAACGTAGATTTTAAAGTTAGTTTATTTCTGAAATAGCTGAAAAGTTACAAGTTATATTCCTGATGTGCTCAAAAGATTCAGGAAGAGAAACTTCTACAAAACTGTAACAGGTGTTATGAAGGAGAAAAGCAGGTTAAATGAAAGAATGGAAGAAGTGAAAGCTAAAACAAGTTGCAAGAAAATGCAAAAAACAATAGAAAAATTAAAACAGCATTTGAGATAGTAAAGAGCACATAGGAAAACATTAAATAAAATCTATCAATGAAGTGGGAAAGAAAATTGAGAATTTTTCCTATAGTGCATGAACAAAATCAAAGAGATGAAAATGATGACCTAGGTAATGATAAATATGAAGGACACAGATATGATCAAAGAAACATCACTGTTTCAGAAGGAGAAAGAGAGCTAGCAAGGACATAAATAATTAAGTTTAAAAGAAAAAGAAAATGTTTTTGAGCTAAAGAAAGATCTAAGAGTACAAAACCTAAGGCTAATCAAGACACCTGGATATGCCCTTGTAAATTTTTGAACTTTAAAGATAAAATATAACAAATGAAGAAAAAGACAAGCTGTCCTCAGAGTTCTCTAAGACCTCATGTACTCTGAAGAGTAGAATATTGTGTGTGAGGTGTTTTGCTTTTGTTTGTTTGTTGACGGGCATACATTTGAATGAAGAATTCTCTTTACAGACAAGCTTCTATTATTTATGTATGTGGATATAGAGAGATCTTTTCAAGATGTAAACATTTTCCCAGATAAATAAAATGATCAATATGTCCTCACTGAGGAAGTTACTAAAATATATCTGTATGCCTACAAATGAAGGTTCAAAATCTAGAATAAAAGAATGGAAAACATATTGAATTAAAAGATTTATTATTTTAATGAAAACTAAACAAATATTGTAATTGTAGTTACAAAATTGAATGTAAATGCCAAAAAAAACTTCGAAAAAATGTATATGAAAAACAATACATTTTAGCACCCGCCTTACCTTGTCTTATCTTACCTTATATTAGTAATGTAATGGTTCAGAGCTCTAGTCACAAAATAAACTCTGTGGCATTAAATGTCAAGAATGGATTTTTTTGGAGTTTGATGAGTTTATTCAATCACTCATTCATGTATTCTTTCATTGAGTGAGCAAGTCACTAAATATTTATGGGGCACCTGTATGTCAACTGTATGTCAAGTGCTGTGCTAGATATAATATTTTAGGATAAACAAAACGTTGATGGGCCCTAGGAAAAAATATGCAAATAGATATATGTATATAAAGTGGGATAAGTTTATGAAGGAGTAGAAATTAGTGGTGTGGAAAAAAAAAGTACACACTATAATTTGAGTAGTGGAGGTAAGCATCTTAATGTTGTGACCAATTCTTTTTTTAATTTTTATATCTTTATTGATTTCAGAGAGAGGAAAGGAGAGGGAGAGAGAGATAGAAACACCAATGATGAGAGAGTCATTGGAGATCGAACCCTCAACCCGAGCTTGTGCCCTGACCAGGAATCGAACCTCGATCTCCTGGATCCTAGGTCTATGCTCAACTGCTGAGCCACACCCAGCTGGGTGTGGCCAATTCTTAAATTTCATCAGGAGAATACAAAAAGAAAATACAAAAAGAAAAAAGTGAGGTGAAAAACTTGGAAAACCAATATGGTACACTGGGCCCAATAAAAAATGATCATTTACAAAGCTACATAAATTCAAAGGCTATGAAGCTGGCATTAAAATCGACATTTTTCTAAGTGCAATAAAAATAACCATTTTAACTCAAACAACAGTGCTTAGAAAAGGTAACAAATTTTTCAACATTTAAAAACTCAAGTAAATAATTGGGAAAATAATTTTAAAGGCTTACTTTATACCTCACTTCAAAATATAGTCCAAGCTAGTAAAATACTTAAGTCTAAATGCAATAACTATAAAAAGAGAGGTATGTATTTTTCAAAGTTATATATATAGTCAACATTTCACACAGCACAAGTACGTAAAACCTTTCTGCTAGCCCAGACACCCAGTCCTTTTTCACACAGGCAACAGATTGCTGTTAAGTTTTTCACATATCCTGAAATGCTCTCTCTCTACAAAAGCACATACATGGGCTTATATATGCATAAAACACATGTATACATATATATATGAAACTATACTTTTCATTTTTATACAAATGGAAGAGTTATATACCCAGTTGTCCACATTTGCTTTTTTGGAAAAACTGAACAATGCTGCAAGTCCTTCTCCATTTCCAAAGGAAAAAGAGTCATGTACCATAATTACAAGTTAACTGAAGAAACACACCTGACAACAATACCCATTCATGATTAAAAACTTTCAAAAGTTTTGCCACCGTGGCTCAGCAGTTGAGCATCGGCCTAGGATTCAGGAGATTGCAGTTCCATTCCCGGTCAGGGCTCATGCCCGGGTTGCGGGCTCGACCCCCAGAAGGGGGCGTGCAGGAGGCAGCCGATCAGTGACTCTCTCATCATGGATGGTTCTCTCTCTTTCTCCCTCCCTCTCTCTGAAAGACATATTTAAAAAAACCCTTTTAACAAACTAAGAACAAAAGAGAACTTTTTAAACTTCATAAACTGTATGTACAGAAAGTCCTATAGCTAACATCACAGAATGATAATAAATAAATATTTTGTCTTTATTAAGAGGAAAGCAAAGATTTCTACACTCATCCTTCCACTTGTCATGACACTGGAGTGCTTTGCCAAGGTGATAGGGCAAGGAAAAGAAATATGAGACATCAGGATCGCAAAGGAAGAAGTACAACTAACATTTTTCTCACATAGCATGACTGCATATTTGAAAACCACCAAAATTACAATAACTAATAAAACTATAATAAAATACCAACCCACATCTAGTAGAATGTAGAACACCACTGCAAATCTAGTAGAACAATAATTTTTAAAAATGTATATTTCCATATGCTTAAGGCATGTATAGGCAAAGAGAAAAAAATTAAAAGGAAATACACCTGTTTCTTTCTGAGTATGAATAGCAGTGATTTTTATTTAATTTAAACTTTCTCTATTTTCTCATAGGAAATTGCATATTAAATTTATAACAAGAACAAAACAATAAACTTCCCTTAAATTTTTTTCAAATAAGAAACATGCTGTCATTTGCCATTGGACAATATACGTTTACAAGTAGATGAACTTTTGAGGGCCAAGTATATTTTATGTCTTATTTTTCTGTTGCATATACATAAATAAGAAACCACTAGATTGTTTCTAGGATTATCTATTAATAATCTCCTTCTCCCGAAACCTGCATGCCATTCTCCTGTTTTCTAGGATTGCATATATTAAATATTCTGTGCAGCTTAACATTTGTTGTTTTGTATGCAACTGATTTTGTTCCCAGGATGCTTGTAGATTTTTATTCTTTATCCTAGATATTTAAGATTTTTTAATGAGAGAAGTACTTAATAAAATATGATAATTAGAGCAGTAGTGTAAAAAGGAGCATTATGTATGTGCCAGTTATATTCCAAACACATTGCAAACACCATCCAAATAATCTTCATAAGAAATATGAGGTAAGTCCTGTGGTGTGTGTTTGTTTTTAATATATCATTTTTTAAAAAAATATATCTTTATTGATTTCAGAGAGAGGAAAGGAGAGAGATAGAAACATCAATGATGAGAGAGTCATTGATCGAGCCCGCAATTTGGTCATGTGCCCTGACTGGGAATCGAACCCCGATTGCCTGGATCCTAGGTCGACGCTCAACTGCTGAGCTATGCCTGGCCGGGCTAATATATCTTTTTTTTATTTCAGAAAGAGGAAAGAAGAGGGAGAGAGAGAAAGACAGAAACATCAATGATGAGAGAGTCATTGATCCTTCGGCGCTCCCCTTGCTGGGGATCAAGCCCGCAACCCGGGCATGTGCCCTGACCAGGAATCGAAGAGCAATCTCCTGGATCTTAGGTTGATGCTCAACTGCTGAGAGATGCCTGGCCAGGCTGTTTTTTGTTTGTTTTTAATGAAGAACCAGAGATACTGGGAGATTAAATATTTCCCCCCAACATATTTTACACAAAGTCAAATAGTCAGGAAATAGATCCAAGCAGTCTGGTCCTAAATTCAATGCTTTTGATGACCAGTTTGTAAGTTTTACTCTTTATAATCATGGACAAAACAGTTAATTTCAAAAGTCTTTATCCTTTAAAAATAACTACATAATATATATTTTTAAATGACTTTATCCATGATGTAAGAACAAAATATGTACCTCCCAACCCTGTGGTTGTGACAAGTAAGTGATATGATATAATTTATCTAAATGTTCTTGACATGCCAGTGTGCCATTGATTCCAAATCTACTCTCTGTGGCTCCACTAGCAATGCTGGAACATTTCTCTTTTGCCAGCTGGCAAAATAGTAAACTTCCTCAGTAGAGGACCCTAGAGGGATCCTGGAAGAGAAAGAGTCCTTGATTTCTGTGCACCCCGATTCCTGGCAAGCTCCTCAGTGCTTTGTGGCCGGCAGCGTATGGCACCTCTCCACGGCACCTCCCTCAGCACCCCAGAGGGTGATTTCCTAGTCAGTTTCCCAGTGTGCTCCCAGTGAACTTCTCTGCCATCCACTGGGCCACAGCAGTGCCCTTCCCAGACAGGTCTGGATCTCAGTCTTATAGGGTAGGGGCCCATTTCCAGAGTTTTTAAAAATTGAAATATATTTGACATATACCATTGTGGAAGTTTAAGGTGTATAACATGTGGATATATGCATATATATGCAATATTATTGCCACTGTAATCATTGCTATCACCACTGATAACACCTCTATCAAGTGCAATAACAATCATCATTTCTCTTTTGTGGTGAGAACAGTTAAGATCTAGTCTCTTAGCAAATTTGATGTTTATATACAATATTGTCCGTAATCACTATACTGTGCATTAGATCTCTAGGACCTATTTATGTATAAGTTGCAAGTTTTTACCCTTAAACATCTCTCTTATTCCCCTACTCCCAGCCCCTGGTAACCACCATTTTACTCTGTTTTTATGAGTCCTTTTATATATATATTCTACATATAAGCAATATTATACAGTATTTGTCTTTCCCTGTCTGACTTATCTCACTTAGCATAATGTCTCCAAGGCCCATCCATGTTATCTCAAACGGCAGGATTTCCCTCTTTCTCATGGCTGAATAATAGTCCATTGTATCTATAAACCACATCTTTATCGTTCATCCATTGACAGACAGTTTGTTTCCGTATCTTGGCTATTGTAAATTATGCTGCAGTATACCTGGGAAGGCATATATTTCCTCCATATCCTGTTTTCACTTCCTTTGGGTAAATACCCAGAAGTGGTATTTCTGGATCACATGGTGTCTCTATTTTAAATTTTTTGAGGAACCTCCATATTGTTTTCCATAGTAGTTGCACCAATTTACTTTCCCACCAACAGTGCACAAGAGTTGTCCTTTTTCCGCATCCTTACGACCACAGTTGTTTCTTGTTTTCTTGATGATAGCCATTCTCATAGGTGTGACTGACTGTTCCTTTCTTGGGTGCCCTGTGTTACCCCTAGAGGTAATGACTGTTTCCATATCCGTATTTGTTAGAATTTTCTTTACCCCTTGGTGCCCAATCCTCTATTACTCCTATCTCCTCTTTCAGTTAATAATTCTTTATTTTAAGCTTTATCTGTTTAAATTACTATGTGACTCTTGTCTCCTGATTGGAATCTTAGAGACAAAAACATTAAGTGCAATATAAATGGCTATTTTTGTGGTTGAATAGCCTGTATATGTATTTGCTGTTATCTCCACACATTCCAGTCTTAAAATTTCCAAGTTTAATAATCTCATTTATATGCTGGAAATAATAACACATATCTCAAAAAATAAGGAGTAGGTAATGGCAACGTTCGTGAAAATGCGTTACATATAGTGAAAGCACGATGAAAATGTAAATTATTATTACCAGCTGGTAAACTCTGTGAGGGGGCCTCATTCTGTCCTGCCATTTCTTAGTGCCCAGTGCCTCTCATGGGGCCTCGTACACGGTGGGTGCTCAATAATTATTGGTTTGATGAACGGATGCATAAACACACTGATATTGCTTCTTTTTATGTTTGTCAAGTCCATTTGAATTAAATTTCAAAATGTCACATAAATAAATTTAGTGCTTTCAACTTTGCAAAAGGTAAATATCATACGATAAAAATATACTTAGTATCCTTCAGCTGCATCCCAAAATATTCTAGAATCTGTTGCAAACACACTATAGTTATAAACAAAGATAGAAAATATGGAGAAAACTATGTAGTCTCAGAGGCTAAAGTTTCGGCACACCGTTTAATTAGCTATTTTCAGGTTCATTTTGTAAGGATATTTATTTTGTAACCTAATAAGACATATAATTGACTACAATTTTACTTCTTTATCTTTATGTGCAATTGCAGGTTCTGGTGGCAAACTGTTTATGTTACAGCACAACTACAACACTGTTTTAAAGCACTTATGTGGAGAAATAACTTCACATTTGATGCCCTTTATTTTCAGGAAGAAGAGAAAGGGTTTTCAAAAATATTTTTTCACTCCTGATAGCCTCTCCTACAATATTTTCACCAAAAGGCCTTGACAGGCATCCAGCTAAAATATGTTCCTATGGCCCAGACGAAGCAGTACAGTTCTTTCTTCTTACATCAGTGCATGGGCTTGTATACTCATATACAGTTTGTTTCTCCTATTGCAACACTTTCCTTGATGTTCTCCAGCAGCCTTGTCAAGGAATTTCATTGTTTTCTTTCTAAGAGCATGTACATAAGCTACTTCTATCGTAGGGGGAAAGAAAGGCAAGGATTCTGAAGTCCCTTCTTTAAAAAGTGAAGTATCACTAATTTTTAGTGACTTCTCTCTCTCTCTCTCCTTTCTCTTTCTGTTTGGAGTTTCTAGAAAATGAAGACAAAGGGTAGTTTCCAGCTATTATTCATGTACATTTATACAGTACGATACATGTATGGGCTTCTTCCCTTTACTTCATATAAATGAACAACATCTCTATAAAGTGGATACAGACTTTGAGATATAGGGACATCCCAGTGAGCATACTAGGATCAAATGCTATCCCAAGAATAATATTAAATTTAAATCAAAAGCACACGCAAAAATATATTTGTTTTATGAAATATAAAATAATAAAAAATGGATCTATAGATAAGTGGGTGAATAAATGAATGAATGAAAGTTGAGAGGATATGAAGAACAGATCTCAGTACACAACTAGAAACAGTGGGCTCTCTCATGAGTCTACCACTTTTTCAAGAATGTCACTTGAATGTCTTAAACTGCTTTGTGTCCTATTGAGAATGTTTGTTTTCATGCCTTTATTGCGCCTGATGCATTTTGTTGTAAGTAAAAAAGCATAGTAAACTTTTTAAAGCAACACTTGATTTGTTTATATAGAGAATTGGGAATATGTGTAAGAACTGTTAGGATTGGCATTTTTAGACTGTGAAGTGAAAAAATAAGGCAGAAAAAATAAAAGTCTAAAAAATGCAATGGTGCTTGGAAAAGGGAGACCAAGAAACATCAGTTTCACTATTTTTGAAGTTCAGCGGAGAAGTGCCTGTTTCCTCCTGCATTTTTATTGACTGACCAAAAAGCTATTCACGTTTTGCTTCGATTGTCATTTCAGGTTGACAGGTGGGTTTCTCTTACTCTTCAAGCTTCAGTCATTTAAAAAAGTCAGTTCACATAAAAGTATGGATATGGCAGACTCTATTGATACAATGTTTTTGCAGTGTTTACCATTTAAGCTTATGCCTCAAAAGCACAATCCATAACTGATGACCTTATCAAAAACTGGTAAATCATTTATTCACCCAAATAACATTCATTGAATGTTTACTGTGCAGTGAGACTGCAAGTACCACTTGCCTTGCGCTCAGTGAACTTACAGTTATTTATCAATTCAAAGAACTTGGAAACATTTTAGAGAGATGCTTTAAAATTTTCACTCTAATTATGTCTTATAAAGAAGTTTCATAGAATGCACCACCCTTAGAAGGCAAACTAAATCTGTGTTTTAAATTTCTATTAAAAATAGTGCCATTTTGAGTCCTATGAAGTGTACTAAATTATTTTCACATAGTATTTCAGCAATCTCTACAGTCTGCCTTAGAGAGTATTATTAGCTTTACTATTTTAAAGAGTAGGAAACTAAAGCTTAGAGTACTTAAATAACTTGCTCAGGGTCACACAATTTTAAGTGCCAAATGCGGGATTTAACCTGGGCTTCCCTACCACTAAAGTTCATGTTCAACTATTTTATTACATGAGACTTTATATGAAAGAGCATATTCTGATATGCTCATAAATGACAACTATCATCAATGATTCTAGTATTTCAAAGTCATTCATTCATTTATTCATTCAACAAGTATTTTGAACATATACTCCACACAGGACACATATTGGTGTGTAAGTATAGATAAGAGACAAATCATAGCAGTGTGGACCATGCCAGGGTCATCATGTAGAAATCTGTAGAGCTTGTCTGTGCAGCTGGGGGAAGGGCTGCATTGGAGGGAGCATCGGGAGGAGACAACCTGGGATCACTTTATCTGCTATTTTAATGTCAGTGGCTCAGAATATCAACTTCCCTTTAAGCCATCTAAGCATTTTCCATTCTGTAGAAAGTTGTACTCCTCAAAGTGATTACACAGGGGGGCATCGAAGTGCTGAACAATACTCTATGGCCCATTTTCTCTCACGGAAATAGCTATTCACATCCCCAGGGCTGAAGTTTCTATTACACTGTTTTTCTAGCCCTGATTAACTATGATTCATCTTGTGTTTGCTCTTTAAGTCCAGGTTATGTTGGGCATAGAAAACATAGAAAACATCTACATCAAATCTACTGCTGTGAGAAGTAAAAGATTACATATGTAAAACTGAGGCCTTAAAAAACATAAGGTCTAAAAAGCAAGCTTGAGTTGAATGAAAGGAAAGTATATATCCTCTCACAGACAGAACTGTCAGCCACAGGGAGCTTACTTCAGGAGTTGTAAATTGATTTACAAATATGACAACAAGGAAAACAGAGCTGATTTCAATCTACGGTCATTTGACAGTCTACTAACACATAAACAGTTCAGAAAATACCTTGCCAGACTCAAGAGTTAATTCTTTTAAAATCTACTTAGAAAGTGAATTGTAAAAATTTTGTTTCAATGGTTCCTTTCTCCCTAAAAATCCCATGGCAACCTCATACACCCAGCTTTCTTCCATTAATCTCACAGTTTGTAATCGCCTATTTTATTATGGGTTTAAGTACTTATTGTCTGCTTTCCCCACCAGAATGAAAGCCTCATTCAAGCAGGGACCATGTTTTTGTTCCCCATGGTATATTTGGTGCATGGTTCCCAGTAGTCATTTCATGAATTTGTTGCTTGAATAAATGAATAGTGATTTCTATAGTTCTTTAGCACTTATCTTAGTGTTTTTATATCCCTATCAGTCTTCTACAGGAAACTCTGAGCTCTTTGAAAACAGGATTAGTCTTAACTCATATTTGTTTCTTCTGAGTCTAGCCTATAAGAGATGCTCAACCATTGCTTGTAAAATGAGTTTATTCCATCCAGATGTTACAACATTACTTCACTTACACAAAAAAACTCCAACGTATAATTTCCTTGAATGGCTGTATGGAAAGAGAGGGAGGATCACCGAATCCACTTGAGAATAGTTTTATTTCTCTGTGTCTAAAGATATTTTTTGTGAATCTGAATTTTTACTGCACATTTTGTTTATATTCTTGTGCCTTATAGTGTTAGTTACTTTCACGTTGACTGGCCCATACCCAAAACTCAAATTTTTGATCCTACTTCAACCCATTTCCAGCCTCTCTCCAAACACAGGATAGATCTTGGTGTAGATGAGCAGCTAGGACTCAGTGGTATTTCCCTTAGTAAACAAAAATCCAAGATAACATCTTTTACCAGACTAGACTAGAGTGCAAAAAAAAAAAAAAAAAAAAAATCATTTGGGGAGTTTATTAAAATGCACTGATATTCAGAGATTCTAAATACATGAGATTAAGCTACATTTTGCTTTAAAGTGTAGGTTGCACTGAGAAATCTGCATTTTAACAACCATGCTAGGAAGGTGTTTTCAGACATGCAGGTCCAGATGGTAAACTTGAGAGTTCAGAGAGGATGTTTCATGCATCCTTGCATTGTCAGTGCCTATGCCTAACACATAATTCATGTTAACATCCTCTCTTAAAATGTAGATATCTATGCTCCCTAGAAAAACTGTTTTCTCCTGAACTTCTTCTTTTGTTAATCTTTTTCTGCCTCCAAATTTATTTCCTATTATTTCTTATCTGATGCTCTGTACTAGCCACAATAGGAATTCAGCCTATTGATTTACATTTAATGAGAGCCTTCTTTTTGCCATTAACAACTTCCAGTATCATTTAAGATATCTAAATTGTTTATTAAGTTGAAATGCAAACAATTTAAGCAAAGCCCTAGAGCCACTGGAACACAGTCCAGGTTGCTTAGTGATAAGTGAAGCATTGGATTCACTCCTTTGCAAACCCGTAAAAGAATCTAGACTTTGTTCTTCAGAAAATGAAATGTCATAAAATGAACTGTGCCCCCAAAGAGATTTTATTTCAAGTTATATGATTTTATATTAACCTTTCCTAAAACACTTTACTTACTAACATTTTTTAAACTTAAAAATCTCTAAAAACCTTCCACCAAATTGAAAAGAAACTGAAACAACAATGGTCTCTAAAAAAATTAGATTCACATAAACAACAAAAAGGCAGTTTCACTGCCCAAATGACCACACTTCAATGGAAAAAATAGCCTCCGATGAGAATTTAAGATAATAATAATAATAATAATAATAATAATAATAATAATAATAGTGCTATTCAACATTTTCATATTATTATCTACTCACTGTTTTTCTTTGGTTCCTATACTTTGTCCAAATTTAAATTTTGTTGTTTCTTCTTTGGTAGATACTTTCTATATATCCCAAATGTGAAAGTTTTGTTGGTTACTTGTGCTATAATATTTTTCTTTCTATTTTTCTAGTCTTTTAATTAGTTAATATATTGTTCATAGAAGAGAAGTTTAATATTTTTATAATAATTGATCTGTTATATTTTCTCTTTTGTTTTCTATTTTTGAGTTTTCTTATTAATTCCTTTCTGCTCTAAAGTCATAAGTATATATTTCTATAATTTTTCTAATATATGCTATGCTTTGAGTTTTATGTTTAGCTCTTTAAACCAACCAGAAGAAATTTTGGGTATAATAAAAGAGATGATCTAACTTTTTTTAATGACAGGCAATTATTCAAGTTCTAGTACATTCATTTCCAATTAACTTGAATGTTAGATGTTTTATAAGCTACATTCTATAATATACAGTTATCTTTCTAGAGTCTTTAATTTATACCTGATGTCTATGTAAGTATAGTTCTGCTTTGTTATACTTGTTGACTTGTATGTAGCTTTGTTTCTTGTCTATATTGTGATTTCGGGTGGTGAGCTCATGTTCATTGGAAATTTATCTTCAGGATTTTTTTGAGGCCTTAGTTGAAGGTGCATTCCTCTAGAGAGCATTCATGCTTTGCTTCTACCAGCTGTTTATCAACTTAAATCCATTAAAAATTAATATTAAAATTTCTTAATAATTTTTGGTTTATAATATGAAAAATAATGGGCTCCATGTTCTGACACCATCTACCCATATGCCATTGTTAAGGATGGGGAGTAAAGATATTTAAGCAATGAGTCAAAGTATTGTGACATGATGATATAAAATAGGTTTGGAGGTGGTGTATTAAATCTTTCCCTGATGTTTATGAAAAGCAGTGGTCTTACCAAGTCACCAGAGAATGATTACATATCCCATAAGAAAACTGGAACTATCTAGAATGTTAAGTCCTGAAATATTAGACCAAATAAACTATTAAACAGAGTGAGATTTCTATTGTGTTTGGCAAGAAAGGATTGTTGTTTTTTTTAAATAGGTGATCTTCAAAATATGGAACAACTTGCTTTTTGTCTTAGGCAATACAAAGTTATGTGGTATTCTTCAAGAATTCCTGAGACCCTTTGGCTAGGACTTTTTGTACCTTCTAACTGAGGCCTCATATACTATTTCACCCGTTTGGAAGTTACAAATAAAGAATCCTAACTGGGACATGCAGAATTTATTCATAGAACATTATTTTAGCCCCATCCCCATATTTATAGATGTTGAAAAAAGAGCCAAATATAGAAACATGTAGCTCTCTGTAAATGTAACTCCACAAAGAGAAAAGTTACTGTGCTATTACTACTTGGGTTTTCACATTTATTACTAATAAGTTAGTATTTGTATAATTCACCATGGACACTTGATATTTTAAAGGCCATGTGAAGGTATATTAACCAGAAATAAGAAATTATGTTTCAAAGTTAAATATTTATATAAGATATTTCTAATATTAAATTTCTATAACAAATTGTTGTGGATAAAATACACAATTTTAATACGAGTATTTGGTTCAAAATCTGAAAATACAATTAAAAACTTTATATACCTTGAAAACTGAGTTTTGAAAATTGATAATTAGCTAATAATACACAGCGTCTTTTATTTCTCTTTCCATATATGAGGATATCTAGAACTTAGGTTTGTACCTAGAATATTAGCTTTTTAATCATGGTGAAAAATAGCCCAAAACTCCACTCTGTCAATTTTGTAAACATTGCTCAAATATGTCAATGAACATTTTAATCAACACTGCAAGCACAAAAACCAAGTCGTCTTTTTTTTATTCAAACCGTCCTTCTTAACCTAGCAGCTAAGTCTAATTAACCTGAAATGTGTCACCCCCAGCTCAGAATCTAGAACGCACTCTGGCACCAGGTTATGGGGATATAAGACCATTTATTGGAATGAACCACTAAGCATCAAGCAGGTGGAAGCATCCCTATTCTCCCCAAATTCCTTACTTTCAATGCCCCTTCACGATTTTGCTGGATCTACCTGGAATACCCGACTTTTCTCCTAGCCCCCCTTCTCAGACACCCCTTCTTTCTGCTCTAGCTCATCTCCAGGCCATGCTTCAGAGTCAGTGGAAAAATTAAAATAAAAAGAGAAGAAAATCAGTGCTTCTATGAAGCATCTCTGGGACCAGAGGCAGAAGTTGTTGCTTCGCGCGTGTCTTCCTTCTGTAGCACTTTCATCTCCTAATACTGTGTGTTTATGAATCTGCCTCCTTTCCAAAACTAGGAGCTACTCTGGAGCAGGGTCTGTATCTTCATATACCCTGCTCCCCAGTATCCAGCACTGGGCAAGGCCCACGGTACGTGTTCAGTTGCTGAATTTACAGGTCTTGCGACTGCTTCCCCATTGTGTTTGTCTCTGACACCAAAACCAGTTCTTTAACTGGATTCTAGCTGCTTCTCAAAAGCTCCATAGAACAGCTTTATTACCTTTTCCCCTTCTCTTCCTGCCTTTGTTCTTCCTTTCCTGTTTTTCGTTTCTCTCTGTTCTTTTTCTCCCCACCCTCTTCCTCTC
Source organism: Miniopterus natalensis (assembly GCF_054644295.1). Taxonomy (NCBI): domain Eukaryota; kingdom Metazoa; phylum Chordata; class Mammalia; order Chiroptera; family Miniopteridae; genus Miniopterus; species Miniopterus natalensis. The sequence continues at coordinate 44,613,464 of NC_142088.1, forward strand.
TGCCTCTCCTGTTCTTTCCCACTTCCCTTTCTTTCTAAATCACTGCCTCAAAGTACCGAGTTTTCTTAGTCATGCACTAATCCTTAGTGACTGCATTTTTAGTTCTTAAACCCAGCTAGGATTGCACCACCCAACACCTGTTAACCAACTCGTCCAGTGTGGACCTACCACATTTGTGAACCCCCTACGCTGCCTTTATTTTGGAACACTGACGGTCACATGAGCTGTGCCAACCTGGATAAACACATGGAATCATGAACTCAATTTAAGATGTGGGGTTCTTGTGTTTCAGCTTCGTACTGACATTCTAATTTCAAACCTATTAGGTAATGATTCCCATGTCCCTTCCCCTGGAATAACCAATTTCTGGTTTGGTTCCCTTGTATGGGCGCCAGGTCTTCAGTCAGCCCTGTGATTCTGCCTAAACGCCTTTCTTCCTCTCTGGGCCTATCCTCTGGAGATGAGAACAGAGCAATAAAAAGCTCAAATGTATAGGGCACATATTGAGAAACGAAGGGCGGTGGAGTCCTATGCTCTTGGCATTGGTGACAGTGGCAAGGTATAAGCATTTTATTGACGTCTATTTTTCCTCTGCTTCAAGTAACTGGAGAGAAACTAGCATTGTAGTTGCTTCAATCACCCAGGAAGGATTCTGCCTCAAATCTTCCTGGACATATTTGTTTTGAATACATTAAAAATGTGACTTCGTATGCTTTTAAAAATAAAGAGAAAATATTTTATTCAAGTCTTTGCTTAAATGTCATGTTCCTGTTGTTGGCTGACCATGACCATCCTAATTAAAATTGCAAACCTTCATCACGCCCCATCCCCTCTATCCTATAGTTTTCATGTCACTTATTACCATCTGAGATGTAATTTACTTTTTCACTGTTTTTATTGTTCACGATGGGTTCCTCCCTTTTAGAATTCAAGCTGCATGAGGGCAAGGGTTTTCTTTTCTCTCTTGTCTCTTTTATTCATTGATGTCCTCAAGCATCCGGAATGATACCTGGTGCATACGGGCACTCGGTAAATACTTGCTAAGTGAACGATAGGACAAATGAAAACAGCATGACAAAAATATTCTCTAGGAATACACATTTCTGATTCTACAGTCAGAATGGCTAAAATAATATTTAGTTCTTTCCAACTGCAAGGAGGTCAAATAAATGAATGATTTTCAAGAGAGATATTTATATTTGTTTTTCTCTTTCTTTGATGGCATCATGTTTTAAAATTAAGTATGACCACGCACAAGTTCAAAATGAGTTTGTGGGATTTTGAATATTAATCAGTGGGCATTTTCCAGCATTCCAAGGGGCTGAATTTTAGTAACCATGTGAAAGATGTCATGAATAGACCTTTTATTATAATTTCCTCAGAATAGAAAACTTCCAGCTGCCCCTTCCAGTAGAGCCCATGATTTAACTCAGGAATTTGTTTTGACTCACTGACTATAAAAGTGACTAAAGGAACATGTGGGAGCCATTGAAACAGCGCAGGTAAAACGCACTTAAAGAAAGACAAAAAACACACACAACCAAATTGAGTAAACAGATCAAGCAGATCAAACAATTTTGATATAACAAAAGAATTCTTCACTTTATAAAGGTGGTCACCTTAGGATTAGTTAAAATAAAAAATATTTAAAATATTTTTATTAATGAAATGTCTCTTACGCAAATTAAAATAACATGGCTGCTTCGTGGTCTAAGGAGATGGTCTAAGGCATGAAAGAAGGTACAGGTGGGTAAGGAAGCTGGTCTGGAAGCAGAAGCCAGTTTTGGAGTCTTGGCTCCATCGTGGTGTGTTGTGCTGTGAGATTAGGTCAGAAAACCCGTCCTCTGAGTCTCATTAGAGAGCATGAGTCAGGCAGAGCAGAACCAATGGGGCCGGTGGCCTTCGCTGGAGCCGCTCTGTGACTAATGCCTGATTTATGTTTCCAAATGAAGCCCCCCCCCTTTTTTTTTTATTAAAGGAATGGTTCTTTTAATTTTAAAGTATCCTGTTACTGCATTTCATTTAACTTTGTTGACCTTAAGTATTTAGAGAACGGTTTGCTTCCTGACCTGAGACAATTAAACTCTAGAAAAGATATTATGGCAAATTCATAGCCTCCCAGCAGATATTTGTATTCCAGTGACAAAACATTGTTTTTCAGCACTTTGAAAAAGGAGCACAGGTAAAACTATTTTTTCTTAATTTTATCACTAAGAAATACTATAGAAAGAGACCATCATTAGCTCTTGAAGGCAATATTTTTAATATGTGGATTATTGCTACTTATTTATTTATTTATTTTGCTGACATGAATTCTCTGTACTGTTACCCATATACATTTTAATAAAGGCAAAGAAAGGATAATGTGTAATGAACAACTAGCATCTGGATCCCTTCCTACGAGAAGGGTGAATGACAAGCTCCTTGGAGAAATGACATTTGCTAAAACTGTGCTGTCCAAAACGGTGACTACTTACATTTAAATGAATTAAAATTCAATGAAAGTATCAATTAAGTTGGTGAGTTACACTAGCAACTTTTCAAGGGGTTAATAGCCACTAGTATTACCGCCTTGAACAGCACACGTATGGAACACTTCTATATCACAAAAAAGCATTACTCTAAAAATTCTGATTTTAAGTGAAAAATAAAATATGTAACTAGCAATCACTCACACCCAGCTACATATAGTGCACATACACCCATTACTTTAGAAACATTAATAACTGAAAGGATCCCACCACTTAAACAGAAGTAGAAAATGAAAAAGAACAGAAGCCTCAGGTTGTTTTGTAAAACCTGCCAGATAAGATGAATAGCCATTATAAGAAAAAAAATGAATTTAGCTTTAATGGAGCAGAGTGAAAAGAGAAATACAGCAAGTAATTTCCAAGGTTTATTACAAACGTCTTAAAAGAGCAACTTTGAATGTATATTTTACCTGTTAATATTTTACACCTTGATAACTTAGAAGATTAATATTAAAATTATGGTACAGAGAATAAAAGTGAAAAGTAGGTAATTGTCACATTAAAAAATCCCAAGTAATTTAAACTTGAAGAACATTGTGCAATCACTTGTGCTATTTGAAGCATCCTTTGATCCAGAAATTGTCAGCAGAAAAAAATAGATTTTTACTCTACATACAGGTAGAACAAACTATGCAAATCAGTAGCTAAGATTAAATATTCTATTTTCAATTTACTGGTTTTAAAATATCTTAAGGAAATTCTATAGATCAGATTTTTATATAACTACAATACAGTTAGTCAAAACCAGTTATATAGGTTTATTTATTTTTCTCTCATATCTATCACATCACCCAAATTTGTCTAATTATGGATTTGTCATGCTTGGCATTAATTTCCAGTGAGCTAAGTCTTCCTGGAATCACTAAAACAACTAACCATTAGAGTACATCCCAAAGAAAAGGTGAATGGAATGCACTGGCATGTACAGGAAGCACCATGATTTACTTGGCACAAATACATCCGTGAAGAAAGTTGAATAGATCAAATCAGGGTGGGTGGTGAGAGCAATTAAACACAACTTAGGAGTGGTTCAGCATCCACAGGAAGGAGTCTGGGGGCAATGCTAGTGCCTTTTGGTGCTGCTACCTGGGACCTGTAGTTGAGGATAAGGGGCGGGAGCTAAGCCTACAACCATCTCTATTCCTGAGCTCTGAGATGGAATTATCAATTTACATTGATTTGACTAAATTCTAAAAATGCAGAATATTAGGTAGCTATATTTTAATAATCTATTGTAAGTTTATTTTTAAAAATTCTGCTGTTTATGAAAGAATAAATAGTGCCTTCAAGTTTGAAACTGTTGAGGCCACTTAAAATGTTTAATATGTGAAGCTCTCAATTCTGGAAGCATAGATTCAGGCAGAAACCCAAAGTGTCCTGATTGCAGAGTGAAAGCAAGGGTGTTTTTTTTTTGAGAAGAAGGAGAGGAATAATTACATGAAAATTATTTTTAAAAATACTACTGGTGTTGACAAGTGAGCTACTCTTAGCTATACATGATCAGTTAATGATTCTAGCTTCAGACTGGAGGTCCATAATCATCAGTCCTTGTGATCAGGATGTCTGCTTTCCTGCTGTCTTTATGAACACTTGTTTATAAAACAATTGTGCTTTGGCCAGGTCCAAAGGTTCAGGGAACAAGAACTGTAGATCCTCTGGAATATCAGCTCTGCTTCCATTTAGAAATGGCTCCATTTATGTCATTTATCACACTGCTATATTCATCCTTAGAGCAATTTTCCCATCCAGTGTTTTTGTTTGTTTTTAATGGTTTTATTAATTTCAGAGAGAGGAAGGGAAAGGGAGAGAGAGATGAAAACATCAGTGAAAGGCTACCTTCTGCACGCCCCCTACTGGGGATCAAGTCCAAAACCTGGGAATGTGCCCTGACTGAGAATTGAACCTCCATCTCCTGGATCATAGGTCAATGCTCAACCACTGAGCCACACACATCGGGGGCCATCCAGTGTTTTTAAGTTTAGCTCTTGATATTTTCAAAATACATGGAAATTTTGAGGTCACTCTTACATTTAAGTCAGATCCTGATACTAAGTAATGAATACTTTCCAGAGAACCTTTTCTAAGCTTGTAACATAAAGAGCCTTTTGAAAATCTTTGCATGGAAAGCAAAGAAAACACAGGAGGGAAGTAAGGTGAGATGAGTAGAGTTGTTCATCTCATGTAATTTTGATCAGTTTGCCAACCTCATATTTGCTTTCCTACTCTAAGATCTCCATGGGCCAGCATCATCAGAACATAAATCATCCCCTACAACTTCCCTTTTTAGGCCTCTGCTAATCTAATTCTTTTGCAAGTGCACATAAAGTTTAATCACAGGCCAGAAATATGTGGAGTAAATTCCTCAAGACTAATACTAATCACATTAGGATATCAATTGGGCATACAAAAAAGAATTGAAAATGAAAGATAGAGATTGAGATCGCAATTTACATGTAGTTAGTAATCCATGCCCAGTTCATCATTAGCTAACTCTCCTTTATTCTTCCCACACCCACCACCCACTCCAAATTACCTACACGAGCTGGAATCAGAATGGGCCAACTCATATGGAAATTATGCTGAGGTTCAGTCTGAGCACTGTATAGTTCTTCACACTTTAATGTGCACCTGAGTCAACTGAGGATCTTGTTAAAATGCAGGTTCTGATTCATTAGGACGGGTGTGGGGCCCAAGGTTCTGCATTTGTAATGCGTCTCCAGGTGATACTCATGCTCTGATTCACAGATGACACTTTAAATAGCAAAGTTTTAAAGCAGAGTATCATTTGCTTTCCCAAAGTGTGAACTGTCTGTCACATTCCATAGACTATGCCACATTGCTCCTGCTGACTGGCAACTTGACAGCTGGGTATGTATAAATATATATACAGGAAATGAGGTTCTAAAAGTTGTACTAATTATGATCTTTAGCAAACATCACAAACACTAAAATATGCATTACCTGTCTAAAATGGAAAAATCCAGAATGTGACTAATCAGAAGTAATAAATGATATCTGCATTTTCCAATAAATTATTTATATTTTGCACTTTTGTCATAGTTGAAAGTTATATTAATGCTGTAATTTCTAACATATAAGCTATTAATTTTTTAATGACATCATAAAACATTAATCAAATTTATGAGGTTTTCCTTTCAATTATGACACTATCATTATTTTTTATTCTGAATTCATTAAGCACATTTAGTTTAATTGTCTGAAAAAGAGATACTGAAGGTATTTTAATTTTTTTAAATTTTGCCTGACAGTTACTTATATTTTATTCTTTTTTACCCCACAAAGAGGAAAAAAAAATATGTTTTTTTTTCTCTTCACAAAAGAAAAGGTCAAATGACAATCAAATGCATTATTTCAAAAGTCTAATATTGAAAATGCTTGTTGAACTGGTTTATAATCAATTAAAATAGATTTTATTTAATTTTTTAAATTTAAGTCAAATATAATGAAGATAAAAGTTTTTAAATATACCTGTTTTTCCTGAATTGTGCTCCTTGAGCTATCTTCTGTCATCTTTGTTCTTACTAATTTTTAAGTAAAACCTTCACATATTTTATTTAACCATCTATGTTATACAATGTATGATCCCAAGAAATAAAATGAAAATATTATTCTAACCTTCATAGATGTGGCCGTGACCACTTTCAGGTGATATCTTGTCAAAAGATGTTTCCTCGCCTTTCTTGTCTGAATCTTTCACAAAATCATCGGACTGGCTCCCAGGGTGACTCTTAAATGTTGGTGAACACAAACTTCTCTCTATTTCCACTTCCTGTTAGAAGACATGAAAGGGATGTGTGTTAAAAGCTATCAGTGGGAAACAGATGTGGTTTTCAGGGGGTTTAGAAGGCAGCAGTGAGAGAGGGAGGGGATTTCTATGAGTGATGTTTTCCAATATGCTTCAGGAAAAATTTTGATAACTTAGCAAAGAACTGCAAACAGATGTCGATGCTTAGTTTACTTTTCTGCCACTAGCCCTACTTCTGCATTAGTTTTACTTTCATGTGGCTCATTTTTTCTCTAGTAAAAGGGAGAAATAAGGGTCATAATACAAACTAATATGTTAATACATGCAACTTCCTGAGGCCTAAGAAATATCCATCAGAGATTCCAAAAAAGTAGCAATATATCAAAATTATATGCTTAAGACAGAAGGAAATGAGATTTTTAATGTTATGCTCACCTCATAATGATAATCTTAGTAATTATAGTGCTCCCAAATTATAAACTATTCAGCCACCATATAGTAAGTACATTTTGGCAATTCATAAAGATTGTGAAATTACTTCTTTGAGAACCTAATTCAAAATTGGAGAAATAAAGGTTCCCAAAGGAAAAAAAAAGTATAAAGGATATTTTAAAACAGGGAGTCTAGCATTTCTTATTTTAAAGAATGAGTAATATATTCCAATAAAACAAACCAAGTCAATCATACTAATTACTTTGAATAAAAAATGATAAAAATTAAGTAAATAAGCCAACTGAGAAGCAACAGTGATTTAAAAAAAATAAAGTAAAATGTTTAAATGTTTTCAATAGCTACTCAAAAGTTTTGGAGTTTTGTACATGAGGTTGTGTTTTCTAAACAACAGCCATTCAAACAATGACCTGACGAATGACTTCACTTTTGCTATATTTTAAATCCACTGACCTGAGTGAGTCAAGTTGGAGAGACAGCTACAAATTCTAAAACATTTCTTAGAATAGGTACATTTTACATATCTATAATATGGCTGCAAAAAGCAAGGCTCTTGGAAAAAATATCTTGGCATGTTTTCTAATTTTCATACCATTTGCATATATATATATACACACACACCCCAAAATGCACATACACTTTAACAGCTGAGAGCTCAATTTTGAAATAGAAATGTATATATATATACATATATGTGAAATTATATAATTAAAAAATATTGGTATGTGTTTAATCATCTCATTTTTAAATACTCCCTAACTATATAATGTGTACTATATTCATTACTGAAAACATTTATAGGAGAAAAATATTTATTAAAGAAAAACACAGGAAAATGTTTCTACTTTTTACAGTGCATTACCTTTAACATTTGTGTTTCCAACTATTATCAAATACCCAAAGGTTAGTAAGAGCAGCGATGTTTTTGCTGTTGAGGCGCAGTGTGAGACGTGCCATGGCATGTGGGTGCGAGCTTCCTAGCTGGTGAATGAGCGCGGCATCCTCACATCAGTTCCCTCTGACGTCCTCTCCCACTGTCATGCAAAGTGACTGCTATGAAGCTAATGCTACATTTGTCTGTTTTGTCTCAGCAGTTTAATCCAACTCCTAGCATTTGCAAAAATAAAATAAGATAAATAAAGAGAAGATGCTTAAAAAGTAGTGATTCCATTCAGAAAATTTTTGTTTTGACAAAGGTCAGAATGCTAAACATGGTCCATGGAATCTATTGATGATGTGAAAGGATCATCTGCCTGTTGCATATAGAAACCTGGAAATGTGATTTGGGGAAACTGTTTAAGCAAATATTTCAGCCAGTGATGACATGAACTTATACTATATTGGCATTCTCAATTTTGAATTCATGTGCTGCGGTGGTAAGGGGCCCCACAGACAGTCCACATATGAATGTAGTTGGTAGACCCTCTTTTCAAGTCTTGCTCATCAGACCCAAGTCATTCCGAGGCAATCCCTTACTGCCCTGGCAAGGTGTGAGGAGGAACCTGTGTAGAGACCTAAAAGAATTTCTTCGATGAGGTCGAATTGAGCTGTGGCTAATCTAAGCAGAGAACTGCTTTAATCTCTTAACCTGTTTTACGTACTGTGCTTCTACAAGAGATTTCCTTTGAGTAAAAAATCTACTAGCTTAGACAAATGCACAAAACGCCAGTTTGGGGGGGTGGGGAATGTAGCACTTGATGAGAAACTTGAACTGAAACCTCCCTTTGCTACTTATTAGCTGTGTGGCCTTGCTCAAGTCACTTGACCCGTCTGGGCCTCAATTTTCTCAAATGTTATGTGAAGAGATTTAGTTATGGGACATCTAACATTCAATAACCAAACACTTATAGTGTAATTTTATTTGAAATAAAGAAATATTCATCTCTTGTGCCTTCCAGTCCAGTAAGGGAAACAAGGAGCAACAAAGCACATAAATCAACGTAAATGTGCAACTATGCACAGATTGGGAAGGAGAGATACATAGACTCTGGGTGTTTGAAATTAATCTGGTGAGGAAGGTCACGCAAAGCTCCCCTGGGGAAAGAATCTTCAGCTGATATTTGAAGGACAAAATAGGGTTTAGCTAAGTGAAGAACTTTCCAGGTGGAGAGAAAATGTGCACATGTCTTCGGCTGACAGGAAGCACAGTGGAGCAGGGAGCCTGAGAGACAGCACGGTGCTGGGTGACCTGCCAAGGTAGATGCAGGATAGGTCACAAAGGACCTCGAGGGCCATATTTACTATTCTGGTCTTAGCTGTATGGGGAATTACTAAAGAATTTTAACTGCGCGCACGTGTGTGTGTGTGCGCGCATGTGTGTGGGGGTGTACATGTGCACCCATGACAGAATCATTCTGCAGTGTGACAAACTCAGTCCACTTCTAGAGTAGCTTTTCTCAACCTTAGCACCATTGACATTTTGAACCAGATAATTCTTTGTTGTGGGCTATTCTGTGCACTGTAGGGTGTTTAGCAGCATTCCCTGTTTCTCCTCACTAGATGCCAGTAGCACTGCTCCCTAGTGGTGATGATGGAAAGTGTGTTCAGACTTTGCTAAATCTCCCGTGGGGAGCCAACTCACTCCCGGTCCAGAGCTACTGCTCCAGAGTAGGCTAGACTGAAGGAAAGTCAAAATATATGTGGGAACATCATTTAGGAGCCTATGGCTGTACTCTAGGCAAGTGATAACCATCTTGGACAAAAGGTGGTGATGAAAAAAGAAGTGAACTAAGTTGAATGCTATTTAGGATGTAAAACGGACAAGACAGGGTAATGGATTGAAGCTGAGGTTTGTGTAAGAGGGAGAATTTCATTTTCTTTCTGGTGTACACAACTAAATGTATTGTGTTACCATTAAATAATGTCAGAGCACCAAAAATAAAAATCTGGTTTGGGAGAGAAGATAGATTATCGGCTGGATACCAAGATATCCAAAGGCAGTTGGATATGTAGCCCTGTAGCTTAGAGGAGAGGTCATAAATCCGGGGTGGGGAACCTTTTTTCTGCTAAGGGTCATTTGGATATTTATAACATCATTCGAGGGACATATAAAACTATCAACTTAAAAATTAGCAATGAAAAAAGCTGCTAGGTTTATTAACTTTCGAGGCCCACCTGCAGTTGCCTTGGCAGGGCCAGACCAAATGATTCCACAGGCCTTATACAGCCCGCAGGTGGGATGTTCCCCACCCCTGTCCAAAATAAACTGTTTTCGAGTCACCTGTCTTTTAGTGGGAATTGAAACAATGGATGTCGATGAACTTGTGAGGAGGAATGAGACAGGGACTATGCCTTAAAAGCTGCTAACGTTCAATATTAGGGCAGAGGAGCAGAAGCAGACAAGCAAAAGGAAGATAATCAGAAGAGCATCTTTAGCAATACTGACCTCGTATCGAAAGCATAAATTAGGTAAGGGCTTACATATATCCTTTGAGTTTAGCAACATAAATATAAATTGTTGAGCAAACTGTTTTGGTGGAAATAAAAAGGTGGCAAGGCAGATTAAAGTGGGTAAAGGGCTGACTGGTAGTTGGCAAGTGCCCATAACTTCTTGAGCAGTTTAGCATTAAAGTAGAGGCAGAAATAGAGCAGTGACTTGAGGGACGTGTGCTTTGTTTGAAAGGGAGGGACTTGCATATGTTGAAGAGTCGTTTAGAAGGATTGATTGAGGCAGAGGTAGGCTGCACAGGAGAGAGAAGGAAATATCAGTGATGCAAAATCCCCGAGAGAGGAGAGAAGATGGACTTAAAAGCATAGATAGAAATGAAACCCAAAGCCTGGAAAACAGAAGGCATTTCTGCTGTCACAGAGGGAAAGGAGGGTGAAATTCATGTAGATATAGATGCTTTATATGCTGGGTAGCTTGAAGATAAGAACATTTCAGTCTGATATCATCCATTTTTTCTGTTAGGATGTGAAGTGTGATGAAAGTAGGAGGAGCGCTTGAAGAGAGTGAAAAACGTTGAATCTCACTGCTGTGCAGAAGGAGGTGGGCTGAGCAGGCAGGAGCGACCGTGGGGGATGCTGCCTTGGGGGGCGCTATCCACAGGGCTACTGATAGGCCTTGTCCAGTGAATTGGACTGGACATTCTCCACAGCTCCACATGAGGCGATGAGAACATGGATAGCTGGCCTGAGCCAGGAAAAGGTTTTGTAAGGACGGAAATAAAATAAAATGTGAGCTGCAGGGTAGGCTGAGGTAGGGGAGGGGACAAGAGTAAGAGAATTTAAGTTGCCATCAGGAGAATGAAGAGCGATTGAAATGCTACACCATGGAATGCACAATAGATGAAAAGGGAAGCAAGTACAGGAAGGGCAGGTTAGAAGATAGAAGGACCAACAGACTGGAATCCTGGTGAGACTAGAGAATCCTGTAACTGTGAATACTTGGCAGAGCAAATTAGGAAGAAAGCCAACCAAAGTGTCTGCCTTAGCGATTTGGGAAGCAGAGCAGTTATGGTTGCTAAGATCTAGTTGTGACCATGAAAATGGGAGCTAAAGTGGAGTAGAGGAGAAAGCGGTTAAGTTGGTGGAAAGCTAGGAGCTCAGAGGCTCTCATGTGTCGGATAATGGAAGGGCTTGGAAGGCTGAGTAAGATTGTAAGTTAATTGCCTACATCCCAGGAAAACAAAATAAACATAATTAAATTTAATAAATAGTGGCAAAGGGGGTCAAGGTGGATACACCTGACTGCCATGGGCCTCCAATGAGCAGAGTTTTAACAAGAGAGTGGGAGACAAGTGGTCAGAAAGACGATGGCCTCAACATTCAAGAGCAGAATCCAAGGATGGTGGTTTTCAGGAAAGACTCATGCTCTGTTAAGGCAAGAAGGTAAAGGAAACATTTGAAGAGGAGGTTGAGGGTGCACAGGAGGTTGCTGGTAATGGAGAGGTAGTTCCAGAAGCACTGGTGAAATCTCTGGCTTAAATAATACCTAAATAAATAAAATCTTTCAATAATGTCGACAATCTTTTCCAGCTTTAAGACACCTTAAAACCATGAGAACAAGGGGGAAACTTAAGATTAAAAGAAAAGAGGTAATTTTTCTTTGTTATTTATGTACATTTCTTTCTTTAACATAGTGTATAATTATAATCTTAGAAGATAAAATATATCTATACAGGGTGTCCCAAAAAAATGTATACACAACTTCGAATGATTATAAAGTCAGTATTTATTAACACACAGCTCATTTTCAAAATTAAGTGAGTTATCAGCTGTTAAAGTGTGTATACATTTTTGGGACACTATATATTTAAAAGTATGAGAATGAATTATGTCAACCTTTAATCATATTCTAGTATCCACTTCACAAGAGAACATGGAACCTACAATGGTCAGAAAAATCTTACTGGGCATTTAAAAGAAAGTGGTTTGCCTGGTTACTTTGTATATTTTCCTCTCAGCATGGATCCATGAGTGAGGAGGTTGTGAGGCTGGAGGCAGTGGAAGATGAGGCCAGACTAATAAAATAAAAATGTTTGGACTTGTCCATATTTAAAATGCTGAGCTAGTTCAGGTACATTCTCAGACTCAGTGGGTTCTTGTCTTTAGAGAATAAAAATACTGAATAAGCAGACATGGGAATTTTTATGCTAATGTAAAGAGAAGGCCAGGAAGGACAAATACCAAAATATGAGAGACAAGAGAACAAACTTCTTCATAATGAATTCTGCTGTATAGAGGAAAAAGGAGAACTCCGGTAAGGACTTGAACAGCTCTCTCATTCACTCATGCCTCTGAAGTTTTATAATCCCTTTGTCCAAATCCCTTTTGGGGAAGGCTTTACCTTCTCCCTCTGTGTATTAAAAGTATCTCTTTCCTCATAACTGACCTCAGTGAAAACTCCTTTATAAACCTCCTTCAGTCATTCTGTTGGACACTCATCTTTCATTCATTCAAAACAGTTTTGAACACTTCATATGTCTCAAGCACTGTTCTAGGCCCTGTGAATATGAAGAAGGAAGATTGAGTCTTTAAGAAGCTCTAGGTCTAGTGGTAGAGAGACATCAATTGAGCTTTATAACACAACGTATGTGTATAATTATAAGGAAATGTAGGTATCCTAGACACACGGAAGGAGGATTCCTGGAAGGTGAGGTCAGAGAAAGCCTCCTGAAGAAGGTTAGGCCAGAGATGAATAATGGGCTGGAGTTGAACTTATCCTACAGGTAACAGGAATCCTTAAAAATGAATTAAATGGGGATGACAATATTAGATTTGTACTTTAGATAGATACATCCATCAGCTATATAAAAATATATAATAATAAGATAAAATGGCAACATCTTATACAGTAAGTACAGTAAGAAGTTTATTTAAATTTCCAGCTGAGGGACAGAACAAGCCTACAATGGGATAATGAAAATGGGAGTAGAGAGAGGAGAGCACATTAAAAAACATTTAGGCATTAATTTAGTAATTTAAAGGATAAAGGTACTGGAGGAGCAGATGAAGTCTAGCATAACTCATAGATATTCTAATTTGAATGGATCAATGAAACTGGTAAAACAGGATGAATCTCTTTTCTAAACCAATCAATGCCCAAAAGAAGGGAAGACCAATTTCTTTCTCCCTTCTGGACCCACCAGAAAGAGCAAGGTGAACTAGAGGAGATCCTGGGGGCTCAGGCATATGCCATATCCTCAGCTTGGGGGCAATATTTCTTTTGATGGAAGCTAGAGGGAGACTCCCACAAACATACACTCTTTTGTTTTTCCCAATACACATTTCATGCATGAAGGTGAGACTGAACTTTTCCATGGAAATACTGATAAAGAATAACATGGTTGTCTTGCTTTAAAAATGATTCCCAGCTTTCATTTTTGAGGGGCCGGTAATGAATTGGTTTTTGACACTTTCAATAGGAGTTTTCTATGTGGATATATGAAGATATCCAGGAGGCAGCTAGATTTCTAGACTCAAAGGAGATGTCTATGCTGAAGTGAAAGATTTAGGACTCATTAGCAAGAAGCTGATAGTTTTACAATAGTGAGAGTCTATTAAATTACCCAGTTAGAGTATATGGAGTGAGTCACATAGTTGAGAAAAGAACCTCAGTGGCATTTAAGAGACAGGCAAAGGAGATTATCTGGTGAAGGCAGTAGAGGAGGAACAGTCAGAAGTAGGGTCACTCCCAGCCCACCTGGTGCCTTTGTGTGAGTTAGAAAAAGGAGCCTCCCCTTCATGCCACTGTACTCCATCTATCAAAAAGTTGTCACAAGATACTGATTTTGTTAGACCAGAAAATGTTACTGCCACCTGCTGGAAAATTGTCTTAATAAATATAATACTCTTATTTTTGATGTGCACTGCTTTCCCTTAGATTATGTGACCCTGAGCACCTTGCAACCTGCTCAGCTTCATGGGCTGCCTGAAGCAGCCAGGAAAGGGTGAAATCCATGAACACCAAGGATGCAGGGCATTTTGAATGCACAGGAAGTGTACATAAAAATAGCAATGAAAATTCTCCTGATTTGGGCAATTAGGAGGTAACCTAGGGAAAAATCATCCCTGTAGAAGAGAGTTGGTTTAGGAAGGACTGATAATAAGGAGAAAGAAACAATAATACACATCCCTATCCTAATCCTAAAGAAGTTGAATTGTAATAATAATAGCAATAATTATAAAGTACTGAACACACATGTATCAGGCACTGTTTTAAGCACTTTACATGTTTTACACTCAAGTAATCATCATTCAACTTGATGGGAAGGTGCTATTATCTCCATTTTAAAGATGATGAAACTGAGGGCTCATAAGAGATGGGCAAGGGCACAGCTAGAGAAGGTGAGGGTGATACCTAGATGTGTAGGGAGCTGGAAGAAGATCACTGCTTTTAGCTTCGATGGTCTTTCCCATTTCTGTAGGGAACTCATGCCGAGTTCTGTGAGGACGAGCTGAGGGTGACTTTCCCAGAAGACCCAGTTTGGATTCAGAGGCCAGAGCTCCATGTCAAGCACTTCTGTTTAACAATGAAGTTACCTTGGCTAACTCTTCACATCCTTGACCCACAGTTTTCTCATCAGAAAAATGAAGACAACTACTGTCTACCTTAATATTTTTACAGAACTTTTAAAATGACTGCCACAAAGTGCCAACAGTATCCCTCATTCACATGCTCCTGTACAATGTCACCTTCCATGCCCCTGTCAAGGAGTAAGGTCTATTTCTCCACCTCTCTGAGTCAGGTTAGGCCTTGTGGCAGCTTTTCCAGTGAAAATGACAGGTGTGCTTACAAATGAGACCACCATTGGATAAAGGGCCCTGGAGAAAGAGATGAGAGAGAGAGAGAAAGAGGGAGAAGAGATATGAAGGGAAGGAAAGAGGGAGAGACAGAAAGGGAGAGAGAGAGAGAGAAAAGAGAGAACGCACAGAAGAAGGTGATCAGATAGTCACATGAAAAGCCTTGCAGCAGAGTCTTCAGAAAACCTTAGCCCACTGCCACATTAGACTGAAACTG
Source organism: Miniopterus natalensis (assembly GCF_054644295.1). Classification (NCBI taxonomy): domain Eukaryota; kingdom Metazoa; phylum Chordata; class Mammalia; order Chiroptera; family Miniopteridae; genus Miniopterus; species Miniopterus natalensis. The sequence continues at coordinate 44,628,672 of NC_142088.1, forward strand.
CATGAAAGACTCTGAGTCAGGACTGCCCAGTTGAGTAAAGGCAACCCACAGAACTATGAGAGATAAAAGTAAATTGTATTAGGTCACCAAATTTGGGGAGTGGTTTGCTATGCAGTAATAAATAAACCAGAAAACATTTTCTTCACATACTATGCATCATGTGGTTCAACTTCTGCGGACTTCATTTTTCTACTTAGAAATAAGAAAACTGAAGAAAAGAAATAGTCTTTTAAAAAAATCATAAAGACCAGTATTTCTTACTATGACTTTGTGTAAGTGTTCTGCTCTGCATGCATTCTTTTAATTTAATACTTTTAACAGTACTATAAGGTAGCTAACTCTATTTTACAATGAAGAAACTAAGATTAGGAGCCTAAGTAACTGACCCAAGACCGTATAGTAGAAAGTGCTAGAACTAGCCTCAAATGCTGATCTGTCTGATTCTAAGTTGAGATATATATATATATATATATATATATATATATATATATATATATATATATATATATCTTTATTGATTTCAAAGAGAGGAAAGGAGAGGGAGAGAGAGAGATAGAAACATCAATGATGAGAGAGTCACTGATCGGCTGCCTCCTGCATGCCCCCGACTGGGGATTAAGCCCACAACCCAGGCATGTGCCCTGACTGGGAATTGAACCATGATCTCCTGGATCCTAGGTCGATGCTCAACTGCTGAGCCAGGCCCAGCCAGGCTAAGTTGATATTTTTAAATTGCTATATCAGCTACCTTCCTAGTTTATTTATCAATCCCAGGAACTGAAATAATATGGCTTTGAATGAGATGACAGGTAAAATGTCAAGTCCTTAACAGCTATAAACATGTCTCATCCCTCCCTATGTCTCTCATTGCATTATACACTGCAGGAATTTCATAAATGGAGCTGAATTTTCAAAATCTCATGACATTTTATATTCACTTAGCATCCAGGGACAGAAGCAAAATAAAAAATAAAAAATAGGCAAATATAATAATTAGATGGGGAAAGTCATAGTGATTGTCACAACATTATCACACTCTACTGGATGCACCACTCAAGAGGGTCAAAAGAAACCATGAGGCTAGCTCTCCCATTTAAGCACACTTGATAAAGAATTTTGATGTTTGGTCAGTAACTTGGCATTTAGAACCTTTTAACATGGTTCCACTGAGTCCCACCAGCCTATGCTAGGCTATCCTTATAGTTTCAACAGGATAGGACTTGGAGTTTTCTGGATCATCTCTGCACTTTCTGCTTCTGAACCTGTATGCACACACTTGCCATAGTTTTTTATAGAAACTCCAGTTGTGCTTTAACAGGAAGTTTAAGTGCCACTTGCTTTAGGAAGTTTTCTCCTAATGCCACAGCACTAAACAATCCTTCCAACATCAGAATTACTTCTGTATTTGTCTTCTCCTTAATGCATTTTCACTCTGCTTTGTGCTCTAGTTATTTTCGACACATTGTCTCTCCCCCATTGCACTGTCATCTCATTAAGGACATGCTTTATTCATCTTTATAGCCCACATAGAATCTAACAGTTTTCCTTGAACATTGCAGATACTTACTAAACGTTTGTTGAATAGACTGTAATAATTTTTAAATTTTATATTCACATAAAGCAGTCAGAAGAAAATAGAATCCTAGAAATGGCCAAAGATGGTAAAGACATGTCTCAAAGAGTGAAAGGGGAAGACATAAAGACGACAGGTTAGCTTCCTACAATACTACTTAAATGTTCCTTTGGATAGAACTCAACACCTTAATTTTTCTAGTAGCCTAAAGCAAAAATATTTTATCATAATTTTAATAACATCAAACTTAAAAAATCCATGATACATAAGAGAAAAATTAGAGTATTAAATTAATTGTCTATCAGCAAGAAAATATGCATTTTTCTCTAAAGTATGATAAAACAATTTCCCTTTTTTAAAAATGGGTCATCACTTCTCGTGGTATCTCTAATACTCCTTCCAGAATGGATTCATGTATTAAATAATAAAATAGAAGCTACAATTTTCCAGGAAAGAAAATGAATCAATAATTTTTATGGTTTTCAAATTACTTTTATCAATCTTTATTGACTGTGCAGCCATAAAATCAATGCCATCTATGTAACTTCTTCGGGCACTCTTTTCCCAAGTAGTTCTGCAGTCTCCTGCTCTACTCTCCTAAACTTAGACAACACATCCAGCAACATCAATTAATTCATTTCACTTATCCACTGTCACTGGCTGAATTGGTGCCTCCCCCCACCCAATCTGTATGTTAAAGCCCTAATGCCCAGTAAACTCAGAATGTGACTGTATTTGGAGATAGGGCCTTTGAATTAGTGATTAAGTTAAAGTGAGGCCATTAGGGTGGGCTCTAATCCAATCTGACGGGTGTCCTTATAAGAAGAAGAATGTGGACAAGCAAAGAGATGCCAGGGGTGTGCACTCTCTTCTCTAGAACTGAGAGAAAACAAATTTCTGTGGGTTAAGCCACTCAGGCTGTGTATTTTTTTATGGCAGCCTTAGAAAACCAATGCACTACACTTGGACCTAGGGGAGTAAGGATGTAAATAGACATTAAACATATCTTTTAAAGTGAGTAAGCCCCTCAGTAGCTTTAAAAACAAGATATTTATTTAACTGATTGTTTCTCTTCAACCAGGCAGAAAACTCCTTCTAAACTATGACTGATTCTGAGCCACCCTCACTGGATGAATTTAACAGAACTATGAAAGTATACTTGTGCAGTCACAAGTTTTGAATGTACATTTATCTTATCACATTTACTCTGCATTGGGTGTAAATCCCACATGTGATATAAAGTATGCAGGCCCTGGAGTCTGAGGCAGACCACAGGCAAAAAGGTTTCCTAGCTATTTTGTAACTTCCTGATCAAAATGAGATAAACATTCTTGAAATTCTGAATTTTTCAAATATACTCCCGCTGAGACTCAGCCTGTACCCCAGTCAATTTTATTAAATTCGGATAGGTTTTTAGGTCCTCAGATAAAATGAATGCAAGTTCTATCTGGCCCTTGATAAGCCAGCACAGATTAAGGCACCAAATCCCATAGAATTCTCTAGAGTGAAGACCTAAAGCAAAAAACTATGAACACATAAATAGCATTGACCTTCAAGGTTATTCTCTTTATGTTTTATGTTACATTTAAATTCTTTTCTTAAAGTCTAGGTTTACCGCTTAAGGCTATTTTTTCACCTTGACTTTAGTTCTAGAAGAATATAAAGACATCTTGAATTTTATCATCTTGGTCTATTATTCCTAAACCTGAGATGCACACTAAAATTCTTCCCAACATTTTTTCTTCAAGGTCCAAGAAACGGATGCTCTAGTCCTTGGGAACATGTCTCCTCTGCCTTTCATCTTTCCCCCTTAGTGCCCCATATAGGGCTGAGAGTGGAGAAGGCATACATTAAAAATTGTTCTCAAAATAAAAGTCTCTTGAATTTCCATAGATTGTCTAATGTCATGCACCTATTAATCCTTACTCTATTGTCAAATAACTTGATAAATATATTATTCAAACTGGCACTTTTGCTTATGAATGCAATTAGTGGGCAGTCACGTGGCTGAGACTCAGGAGAGCTCAGCCATGGAGACCTCAGGCCGCCAGAAGACAGAATCAGGTCCTCTCTTGTGCCTGTGCTCTGTTAGAGGCCAGTGAGCCTAGACATTCAAGTCAACACTGTCACATAGGCTTTAATTCTGGGACCACAAATAATGTTACTATTAACTAAGGCCTTCAACCTTTCCCATGCCTGTTACGTTATTTCTCTGCAGAGTGAAACTGTTCCTCCTTGCCTCTCCTGGATTGTGGAGATGGGTATAAAACAATTGAGTATATATGGCACCTTGTGGGTGTGAAACTTTGTACTATGCCCTACATGGTTAGTTAGATATTAATATCCCTATTTTCTAGGGGGAGGAAATTAAGCACAGAGACATTATAGTTATAGTTCTGGTTCATATCCGATTTTGGTTGGGTCCCAAATTAAAACTCATATGTCCCAACTTTTTTAAAAAAAGTATTGACATATGTGCATGTACTATTATATAATATTCCTGGAAGGAAGACTCTTCAGGGAGGGGAAATGTCGATTCAGGTCTTGTGTGCATGTTTCCTAATTTCTTTAGATGGACTGATCTCAATTAGAAGCTGGACCTACACTTTATTATTTTCTATTTGCTACTGACAGAACAGAGAGGATGCTGCAAAACTGAAAGAGGTGTGCTTCAAAGTTCACTGAAGTTCCCCATATGCATAAAAATAATAATAATAAAACAAAAACCATGTTGCTATTTGAGCTTTGAGTGGCAGTGCATATAATTATATTCCTTTGTTTTTCACTCCTTTAGAGACCATGCTCATTTGACTTGCTGTGAGCCTAAGAAAGCCTGTGGCATTTTATGCTCAGGGAGAACTGAATAAAATTCCCCATGAGTTGCAGATTTTCCGTGCTATATACCCTTATTTTCATGCTGGCATCACATTTAGGCAGTTAATTTTCTATAAAAAGTAGAAATACTGCCTTTTTTCCCTTCTCAATTAAGAATAAAATTCTGCATCTTACCCCAGTCGCTCTCATTTTCTTAAATGGGGCTCTAAAGCATTTCATGATTATCTGTATTAGTTTGAGACTATATCCAGGCTTGAAATAATTCTAATGAAAAGAAAACTTCTATTAAAATATTCTAACTAGTTTCAATTGACCATATTCCTGGCAATGGAAAAATCCCTAATGGCTAAATGTTTTAAAGCTAATCTGCTTTAAGACATTTTAAAATGGATGTGCCATTTGAGATTTAGGTGTTAGCATGCAAAGTGTTTTCTCTTCCTATTCTTCTATTCATTTGGTATTTCATTTCCCCTTAACTTTTTGAAAATGAGATAACCCAATGATATTCCCTAGAGTTGCATAAATAAATTAAAATCAAATTCCTGTATTCAAACTATATTCTGCATCCTGTATTCAGATACTAACAATATGCAAAAAACAGTGAAAAATGTATGTTTGTGTGGATGATCTAACAATGCTCAGAATGAATCAATTATGCTTATTTAATAAGGAGCACAAAGTTCTTCACAGATAGAACAGTCACATAATTGTGTTGATTGGGGTGACATGGTGGAAAATGGCTGGAAGCTAGTTGACCTGGGTTTAAAACTCAGCTTCACCACTTTCCAGCTTAAGTGAACTTGAAAAAATTATTTCAACTTTATAAGCTTTTATTTCTTTTTTTTAAAAAAATACATTTTTATTGATTTCAGAGAGAGGAAGGGAGAGGGAGAGAGTGATAGCAACATCAATGATGAGAGTCATTGATCAGCTGCCTCCTGCATGCTCCCTGCTAGGGATCTAGCCCACAACCCAGGCATGTGCCCTGAACAGGAATTGAACGTCAATCTCCTGGATCATAGGTCAATGCTCAACCGCTGATCCATGCCTGGCTGGGCTAAGCTTTTATTTCTTTATCTGTAAACTTATGATATTACTCACTTTGAGGTGAATACGAAATACGGCATTGGGTGGATCAGGCACTCAACACTGGTAGCTACTCCATAGATATTTCAATACACGATTTTGACAACCATCCATGAAATACTAAGAAGGAAACTGAGATTTCTAAATTCAAAGAGACACCTAAGATTTCAAGAGGAGTATATTTGTCTTCTGGCTGTAAACTCTCTTATAGACACCACATTGAATATTCAGGAAAAAATGTAATCTTCACAAGGTATAAATATTTATATTCATGGGCTAATTATACCATATTGAGATCTTTGTTAATAAAAGAGCCTGAGATATATGTTTTTATGAAGACAGTCTTCTAATCACCTCCCTCCCCCAAAGAGGGCTTTTGTGTTCTTTCATCTCTTATGAGATTTGGAAACTTTGATATTTCATGAACTCTCTGTAACTCCTTTTCTTTACTATAAATTGAGAGCAATGATAATGCAGGCCTGCCATAGTGATAATTAGAATAATTACTTAAAACAATTGGTGTGGGGAGGGCCTGGGGGTGGGATGGATGTGGGGTGGAGGAGATCAGTGGGGTTAAAATGGGGACATCTGTAATGGTCTCAACAATAAAGATAAAGAAACATTAAAAAAAATAAATTAATTTAAAAAAATAAATCAGTGCCTATAAAATGCCTTACATACCTCAGAGGCTGTGTGCTTCCATTCGAAGTTAGACCTGTTCTGAATCAAGGAGTAGATATATTGAGGCTTGCAAATATATTGCATACTCTAACACAGTTATCTGCTGTTCCTGAGGAATATAGCAATGCCATGGAGGAACAGATGGCAAAGAAAGCATGCTCAAGTCCTTCCTCCCTCAGGCACTGTGCTCTCTGCTAGAAATAATGATGTGGAGCTCTAGGAAGACAGATATGGCCCCTGAGAGGAGAAGTTCATGGTGCAGCACTGGAGAAATATAGAATGGACCTCATCTTTTCTAAAGCTTTTCCTGAGAGAGTTCCCATTTCTGTATTACTGGTCTATAGATGGTCAAAAAATGTCAAGGGAAATTAGTCCCATTGTGACTGATGTAAATCCTTTCAAAGGCTCAGTGAAAAGTGGAAAGCATACTAGCATTCTGTGATTTCTCATCCCTCAGAAACTCATTTTATAAATCCACATGAACAACACAATGAGCTATTTTAAATATAGAAGCACAGAAGGGAGGCTCTAAGTGGATTATCCATATGACATCTCTACGATGCTGAAAGGGAAAAGAGGGCTCTTATAGACCAATTAGATCAGCACTTAGCATTCCACAGACTGATGTTTAAAATTTGCAGCAATGAGGGAGAGAAGCAGAAACAAAATTGTCCTATAAATAAACTGCTGAAATTTAGCATGTGCCATATTAAGAAATATCTAATCTTTTTAACTCTGAATTTGTGTGTTTTGAATTATTATTTCAGTAGACTTTGGAATAATTATGGGTATCATAAACATAATCCATTCATTCAGCAAACATCATCGAGCACCTATAAAATGCCAAAACTTTGTCAAATAACAGTACTAAAATTTTATAAAGGTGAACAGTCAAAAGCTTGTCCTTCAAGAGCTCTCAGGCTGTTGGGATTTATTACAGGGATGCAAGGCTGGTTCAAAATTCTAAAAACAATCCCTGAGATCCATCATATTAATAGGTGAAAGGAGAAAAATGTGAGAATTATATGATTTAATGCGGAAAAGTTTTGACATAATTAAGCACTAATTTATGACTTTAAAAAATCTCTGATAAGTAGGGATAAAGAGGAATTTCCTCAACTTGATAAAAGCATCTACTAAAAATCTAGAGCTAGCAAGATACTTAATGGTAAAAACTGAATGTCTTCCCCCTGAACTTGGGGTCAAAGAAAGGGTATCCACCTCACTGGCCTGATTCAAGATAGCACTAGAAGTTATAAACAGTACAATAAGGCAAGTAAAGAAAATAAAAACATGCAGATTGGAAAAGACATTGAAACTGTTCTTATTTGAAGATGTCATAATTGTCCACATAGAAAATTCCAAGTACTCTACAAGAAAATTCCTAGAATTATCAAGTGAGTTCAGCAAAATCACATGATACAAGATATACAAACAAAAGTATAGTATTGTATTTCTTGATACTTGCAATGAACTCTTGGACATTAAAATTAAAAATACAATAAGACAATTGTTCAAAAATTAAATATTTAGATATAAATATTTAGAAGTTAAAAACTATAAAACACTTATGAAAGCAATAATAGAAGATCTAAACAAATGGAGAGGCATGCTGTGTTCAGGGATTGGCAGCAAAGATGCCAATTCTACTCAAAATAATCTAAGGATTTAACAAATTCCTTTAGCAACAATAGCTGGGTTGCTCAGTTGGTTGGAGTATCGTCCCGCACACCAAAAATTTTGTAGGTTTGATTTCTGGTCAGGGCACATACCTAGGTTGTGGGTTCAATCCCTGGTCAGGGTGCATAGGATGTTTCTTTCATATGGATGTTTCTCTCTCGCTCTCGCTCGCTCTCTCGTTCCCCCCCTCTCTAAAATCAGTAAATATATCCCCAGATGAGGATTTAAAAAATTAATTAATTCAAAAATAAAGACCACAGCAATTTTTTTTGTAGACATAGACAAGGTTATTCTAAAATTTATATGGAAATCAAAGAAACCAGAATAGCAAAAACAATTTTGTAAAGAAAATAAATACAGTGGGAAGAAGCAATCAACCTGATTTTAAGAATTGCTACATAGGGACAGTAATCAAAACTGTGTTATATTCACAGATAGATACATAGATTTATGGAACAAAACAGAAAACCTAGAAAAAGGCCCGCACAAATATGTCCAATTGATTTTTGACAAAGGTACAAAAGCAATTCAATGAGGGACATAACAGCTTTATAGCCTTTTCAACAATGGCTGGAGCAACTGGATTCCGTCTGGAGATTAATCAAAGAATGTATATGTATATGTATATATGCATAATCCGTGGACACAAACAATAGTGTGGAGAAGGCCTGGAGGGGGGGTGCTAAGTGGAGGGGATCAATGGGGGGAAAAGGGGACATCTGTAGTACTTTCAACAATAAAGAAAAATTTAAATAAATAAATAAATAATTAAAAACTTAAAGGTAAACCTCAGATCTTTCAGAAAAATTAAAGCAAAATGGACTATGGACATAAATGTAAAACTCTAAAGCCTTTAAAAATAAACAGGGGAAATTCTTCAGGATCTAGGTGAAAAAGTTCTTAGACTTGACATTAAAATATTGATCCATAAAAAGAATATTGATAAATTGGATTACATCAATTTACTTATTGTTTATTTTTTTAAAAATATATTTTTATTGATTTCAGAGAGAGGAAGGGAGAGGGAGAGAGAGAGAAAAACATCAGTGATGAGAGAGTCATTGATCTGCTGCCTCCTGCATACCGCCTGCTGGGGATTAAGCCCAAAACCCTGCATGCGCCCTCACCAGGAACAGAACCTCGATCTCCTGGATCATACGTCAGTGTTCAACTGCTGAACCATGCAAGCTGGGCAGATTACATCAATTAAAAAAAAAATCTTTTGTTCATCAAAAGACCTTGTTAAGAGGTGATAAGACAAACAACAAACTGAAGTATTTGTAAATCACGTATACACCAAGTGGCTGATATCTAGAATATATAAAGAACTCTCAAAAAGCACCACAAAAACAAAACAAAATGAAATTTAGTTAGAAAGGGGCAAACGTCAAAAAGAGACATTACACCTAAGAAGATCTACAGATGGTAATAAGCACATGAAAAGATGTTCAATAGAATTAGCTATTAAGGAAATGTAAACTAACATGCAAGAAGATATCACAACACACCCACCAGTTGGGCTAAAATGATAATAGTGAAAACAAAAATGCTGGCAAAGATGTGGAGAGACTGGATCATTTAGAGATTGGCGAAATGGTACCGCCAATCTTGAAAACAGCTTGGGAGTTTTTTAAAAAGCTCTACATGCAGCTACCATACAACTCAGCAATTACACTTTGGGAATTTATCATAGAAAAAAAGAATATTTACATTTATAGAAAAACCTGTACATGAATGTTCATAGCAGCTATATTTGAATAGCCCCAAATTGCAATAAAAACATGTTCTTTAATGGGCGAATGGTTAAACAAACTGGTACATCCATATCATGAAATGGTTGTTAGCAATGAAAAGAAACAAACCGTTCACAACTTGGATGGATCACCAGAGAATAATGCTGAGTGAAAAAACAAACAGAAACCAACTGATTCTAAAAGGTTACAAACTATGTGATTCCATTTATAGAATATTCTTGAAATGACAAAATTATAGAAATTGAACACAGGTCAGTGGTAGCTAAGGGTTGAGGGGCTGGGATTGATGTGGGTGTGACTATAAAAAGGAATAGGAAGGATCTATATGCTGATGAAAATATTTTGTACCTTGCATCAGTGTGAACATCCTATTTGTGATATTGTACTAGAGTTTTGCAAGATGTTACCATGTGGGAAACTGGGTTAAGGGTGCACAAGATCTCTAAATATTCCTTACAACTGTGTGAATCTATAATTTAATCTCAAAATAAAACGATTAAAAAACTAACTCATTTGGTAGCTAGTTATTACTCACAGGTAGATTTTGCTACTCAATATATTAATTTAACACTTAATTCCTAGATCAATTTAGCAGAAAAATTTTATTGACAACTTGGTTTTATTTTTAGTAAACATTTATTTTGGCTGATTTCATCATCTGGACTAGTGGCTCAAATGAACTAAAAGGTATGTGCAGAGTAATGAGGACATCTGTAATAGTGTCAACAATAAAAATAAAGTTTAAAAAAGAACTATAAAAAAGAATAAAGATAATTAAATGTTATTATAAATAGATATTGTGAGTGATCAAGAAAGCAAATTAAAACTAGTTTTGATGATATAAATTCATCATGACTATGGCTGTAGGTCAACTGATTTGATTCACAGATGTGTCTACTACAGCTAAGAATGGCAAAAACTCAATTTCATGTGGGAAGAAATAAAATAAGAAAATTAAAATAAAGTTACTAAAACACAGCGTTTATCCAGAGGTTACTTATTTGACAGCTACAATTATTAAGAATTCAGAAAGGCACATAGAAACAAGTAAAAATTTTTAAGAAGCCAAAAAAATGTCAGTAAGTTTATGCAATAAAGCACAAACACTTGGTTTAGGTCATTACTTCATACATTTAATTTTACTTCAGAAAAAAATGTAAATAGTTGGTCATTTAATGTGTTAGAAGTGGAAAATTAGAATCTGCAACTGTATATAAATGCAAATTAAGAATATGCTGCAAGGATAGTGGTTATTTGGGGAGAAACAAATTGTTATGTAGGCTTAGTAAAAGTGTAAAGGGAAACATAATCTTTATTCTATATGAGATGATATTTTTGAAATTTTAACCAGTATGCACTTTTATCACTAATTTTTAAAAGTGGAAACAACAAATTGGAAAACAAAAATGAAACTTGAAAACTACTTAGAAAAATTATATTGCAAAAAGTAAGATTATTCCAGCAAAGTAAAAATACTAAAAAAACAAGAGAATAAAAGGCAATTTCTTATTAAGGGGAATTAATTGTAGTAGAGCATCAGCTCATGTCAACTGGTGTGCTGGTAGCTTAACTTTTGTTCTCATACAAAACCCAAGTGAACACTTTGTAAGAGAAATTCTGACTATGACCCGCAAGGCACTAGGAGTGTCAGCTGACTCCTTTTCAACAGGGGAAATTCAGATTAGAGCAGAAAAACAATCACTGGTGCTGCTAATAACGCAGTAACTTAATAGAGCCTAATGATAAGAGTAGCTACATTTAAAGTTAGCTGCACTTTGGCCTTGGTATGTTACTATTTTTCCCCCCTAAAAAGTGAGGTCATAAGCATGAGTTTTTATAAGCTGGGCAAGGACATAGCTAGTTTTTTACCCCATTTAGCTAAAGTGTTTTCTGACAAGTAAATTTCTGTATTTCCTTCGATATAACTACTTTATGAAAGGTTTCTGTAGAACCAAAATATAAAGAGTAATCTATTTTTCTTTCCTGTAATAACATCTGGTCAAATAACAGCTTTCCTGTAGCCTAGAGCATTTCTGTAATATAGGGTAAGTCTGTTTGCTGACTTTGGGCACCATAAATTCCTGGAAGCAAGGGTAACTCCCTGAAGTCTCCCGATTTGTTGGAAATGCCTGTTTCGGTAAGAAATAGAGAAAGGTTTTACTGTGCAAATCCAGAAGAGGCTAATCCTAACGAGCAACAAGAAAAAAAGAAACTAAAGCAAGTTGTGTCTGTGATAGACCATTATGCTCTTCAGATATCGTTACTAATTTTTCATTTGGAAAGAAAAAAGCCAATTCTTCAAAAACTGTGCCAAAATAGGATAAAATTCTTCCTGTGAAAGTAATAATAATAAAAAGTTAATCTGGTAGATTGCAGTGGGCAAAATCCAAAGGGTCTTATTATTTTTATTTTTAGGAATTAATTTTTGTCTGACAGGCCAGTTATAGAAAAATTATATTTAATAAAAAGGCTCAAGAGATAAAGAAAAACATTTGAATCTCAAAGGGAAAAAATTTGTTTGGAAACCATACAGTGTTAGAGCAAAAAACTTGCTATCAACAAAGTGTGCTATATTCTGTAGAGAAATAAGAAGTTGTAGGAATACATGTGACAGACACTCTAGACTGATCAAACCATGTTCAGACACAGAGGTGTGTAATAAAATCTGACTTGATGGTCTCTTTAGCTTTCTGATCCTTCTGAAGATGGGTCTTTCATGGAGATTAAAGGAGAGCATTTATTACAATTTTTATCCCATCTAAAAACAATGGTATCACCATTTTAAATGCTAGATTTATAATGAAATGCTTGATAGTAATATATCAACATTAGCGATAAAGTAAATGTAGTTTTCTCACATAGCATGTTTTCAAGCTCTAACTATAATTCTTAGTTGTCTTAAAGCTAATTGCTCCTTACAATGTTGATTTGTATGTTAGGTTTTTTACGCGAAAGCCAATATACATACTTTTGCAGTTATTTTTGACAGACAGTGACTCACACATGGGCATGTTAAGGTGTATAAAGATGACCAGTGAAAAGGGTGAGCTTCACAAGCCACAATTCCAGGTGACTCCTTTGCTTTAGGATTTTGAGTATTTCATTCTAACACCTACACTTTGCAGTGCTCCTCCATGTCTCTTATTCTGACAACTCTGTTTCTACAATCTCCGGTTTGCTCCCTGTAAACTGGAGTCTCAGCTAATCCAAATCAAGCAGTTATTACTGACGTTCGACAAGCTCTCTAGGGGCAACCACTTATTTCCTTACGTGGGCAACTAAACTCTTCAGTTGAGACCGCTAATTTACACTGGCGCCACCTGGACACGAGTGTGAAATTCATCTTGGCCAGATAAGCATTCATTTTTAACTTTCAGAGATGTTGATGGATGCCCTCTATTTGTTGTGCCCTGAGAGCACACTGTCTCCTCCACTTCCTGCTCCCTGACAATAACTCAAGTTTAATAGGTAGCACATTATGGAGTTTTAATAAATGGTTTTTGGATGAATAAATGAACGGATGAATGCATTATATCTGATGTAATCACATTGTGAGAAATCTTGAATTGTGTCACTTCATGACATTTTTTTATTGAACTTACTTTAAGCATTTTACTAAAATTTTGAATTTTTGAAAGAGTGTATGAGTAAAAAAAAAGTCTCTTTTCTAACAGAACTCAGAAACTACTCTCTTACATATCTTTCCACTCATAGTCAAAATATATATATATACATACTCAATTAATTTTACTTTTTACAAATAAGGTTATAGGCTATATACAGTCCTATACCTTAATTTTTATTGAACAATAAATCTTGTAAATTATCTACAGCATCACATATAGACTTTCTTCATTCTGTTTCACAACTAGACAGTATTCCAATGTATAAACTATATAGTAGTTTTAAATTGTACTTTTAAAATTAGAAAACAGGGAAGAAATGAGTAAGGTAAATCTCAGTTTAGTAAAACTACTAACTCAAAGTGCCCAGTAGGTTTTTGTCCTTAGTCTTCAAGTGACCTTATCATATACAGAGATGAGAAAAGCAGAATAAAGAACAACAATAAAAACAAAAGAGAAAATAGGAAAAAAGATCCTTTTTTACTCAAACCTCTATGAAATAAACTTCTATTTTATCTTCTCCGTAACTTATTTTGCTGGCAAGAAATGAGAAAAATGTGTTAAAACACGACTATCTACTCCGGACTTGGGAGCAGGGAACTACTAATGATGGAAGGAGCAAGAGGGAGGTAGAAGTCTGAAGATCAATGTAGCATCCACAGGCCTGACAACAGGGAGCTTTTTGATTTTATGTCAACCAGTATTTTCTGAGTGATTACTGTAGGCAAGATGCGTACTTGCTTTTAATCAGGAAAGACAAATGACAGTTCAGCGCTACACATGCTCACTCCCAGGTGAGTGATTAGAGACTATAATTGCTAAAGGAGTCTGTTGAAAATATTGACACTACATGTAGCTTCCTTCTCGGGCCAAGGGGAAGTGCTGAAGGTTTTAGTGGTCTGTCTCATTGGGGGAGGACTTGGCGCTACTAAATTGGAGTTTCTCCTCAGGATAATAATCTGGACAGGCTAACATGTCAAATATGGTTCAATAATTTTCATGTACCTGCTACATTATTTACTATTCATATAAATTTTGAGGTTTAGGGATTTTTTGCACTTTGATAGAATAAGAATTTGAAAAAATTCTAAAGAAGTAAACACTTCTCAAAAAACTTTCTATTAATTAACCATCCTAGCCATAACCAGAAGTCCTTGAACAATATTTCATAAATTATATATGATTGTAAACACTAGTATGCAATTTTTCTCCTGTTTGACAATATAGAATAGTAGGAAAATCATGGTTTGGGGGGATCAGATAAACCTGTGTTCATACATCAATTAAACTCATAGGTAGAGTCATTTCTGCAAAGTTTCTCCTGGATTCAGTTCTCAGTGCATTGTGAGAAGTAAATGAGGTAATACAAGAGTTTTGTTGAATTAAAAAAGTAAAACAAACACATGTAGTGATATATCTATCTACATAATTATCAAATGTACATTTGATATATCAATTATTTATTTTATATTTTAAATATTATTTCATATATTAATTTACATTATTATACTAATTAATATAAGTAATTATATATTACATTATTACTTCTAAAAGTTTAAGTTGAAAAATCTAGTACAGGTTAAAGCTAAGGTAATATAGAATAAGAAAACAATTTTTACTTTTACAACTACTCGCACGATGTATTTTGCTTCAATGTCATTGTACAATCATGTTAGTATAAGAGATTAAAAAAGCATCTAATTCTGATTACTTTCCTAGGCAATATATATATGAGTAGATATATTTTTAAATTTGCTATTATAGTCTTTTTATACCCCAGTTCTTTAGTGAGTCTTCTCTTTCTAAATCAGATCAGTATCTGGTTTGTAATTTTCTTAAATCTCTCTCTACCACTCACAACTAATCATCAGTTTCTAGCAGTATGTGTATTTTGTAAAGTCAATACCTGAGTAAACCACGTAGAGCCATGGCATTGGCATGTTTAATTGCATAACATGTACATGATGCAGTCAAGAAGTCAAGGAAGTCATTAAAGATAATTGGCAGGACTTATTATAGTGTTCAAGAAATGCTGCCTTGGGAAATGGTTTTTAGATTCAACATGGAAATTAAATTCACAATGCAATCCAGGGACAGGTTACAGACAAACGCAATGCCACACAGGGAAAAATATCTTTCCTCTAAAAAGTATATCACTTGGAAGGATGTCTTCTATAAACTATTTTATTTTCAGTGTTAATATTGTGTGCAGTTCTGTGCAAGTAAGGTCAGAGTATGTTTGAGACATAAAAGTGCAGTTGATAAGGTCTTCTTCAAGCATAAAAATACTTCTTGCAAATGGAGAGACTGAGAAAACTTTGATATTGTTATTGATACCCATGATATTAAAGGTAAACATCAAAATGTTATGGGATACGAACTATGCAGTACTCAAAGGCAAGGAATGTACAAGCAGGGAGACAACAAACTGGCGGCGTAGGTCACAGCTGCACCCGCGCCTCCCGCAACCACATCAAAATGACAACTAAAATCCAGAACCACCAGCACTCAGAGCCTCCTGAGACCTGGCTGCACAGAAGCCCCACAACCAGGGACTGAAGCAGCACCGAGACCGGGAGGAGGGGCGGAGACGAGGGCCGATGGGGGATGAATCCCGGAGACGCGGCTGCAGGCCCACACCCGGCCCTGTGGTTTAAACCCGGGAGGGAATCTCAGCGGTGGGGGTTTCCCGGAGGAAGGAGGGGTCCCAGCCCCACATCAGCCCCCAGCCCAGGGCTCCAGGGCCAGGAAGAGACGGCCCCACACTTCGGGCTATGAAACCAGCAGGGACTGTCGCTGAGGGTCGCGGAGGCTGCAGGACTCACTCTGACGGACTCACTCGGACGCTCCCTCTGAGCCCAGCGCCGGGAGCAGCCTGAAAGGACCTGGGACACTCGGGGAGGAACTAACCTGCCTGGAATCCAGGCGAGAGGTGGAGGGCGGCTTCCTCCCAGGCAGAAGAGCTGGCAGAGGCCCTGGCTCCTTTGGCGAGTCCTCCCCGCACACAGCCCGCAGGCAGGCGCCATATTTGAATCGCCAGCACCTGACTCGCACCGTTGGCCCCGCCCCGTGATTCCCGGAGGCCCCGCCCCTCCCCACCTGCAGCTCATCCAGGCCATTTCCAGGGGCTTTTCTGTGCAAGTGGCCTCTCGAGCCTCATGCTTAGGACTTTCCTAAAATCTCTCAAACAAGCAGCAGAGTGCCCCATACGGCTTGATAAGTGGCCCCAGGCCTGGCACTAATGGCAGCTGCACTGGCTCATAGCTTGGCCTCTCCTGGGCACCTCCAAGCCCAGCACAAGTAGCAGCCAACTACGGTTTGCTGTGTAGCTCATGCTGGGCGGTCCTGGGCAAGGCACTGGCAGAGGCTGACTTTACATCTCCCGGGAGGCCCCAGAGACAGTGCACCTGGTGCTCAGACTTGCCCACACTGGATTACAACCCTACCACATCAAGGGGTGGACTTGGTGAGCACCAAAGCCCCACTGAAGTATAAATCCTGCTCCACAGGGGTGTCTCCAGCACAGCAGCTCTTTGGCTGTAGTTGCAGCTGGTCCTCACAGCTGATTGATCTGGGGCTCAATTCCTCCCAGGGACGCCAACAGCAACCAAGGCTCAATGACAACAGGACAGTGCACACAGCCCACACAGGGGGGCACCTAGAAGGCCCAGCTCAGGTGACTGGGGAGGCTGAGCCACTGGATGCCACAGGACCCTACTACACAAAGCCACTCTACAAATTCCAGGAGACACAGCAGCTCTACCTAATACATAGAAACAAACACCTGGAAGTAGCCAAAATGTGGAGGCAAAGAAACATGTCACAAAGGAAAGAACAGAAGAAACCTCTAGAAAAGGAACTAAATGAAATAGATCCAAGCAAGCTAACAGATACGGAGTTCAGAATTTTGTTTATAAGGATGCTCAACCATATTAGTAAGAGTTTTATGAAAATAATTGAGAAAACTGATGACATAATAAAGTGCCAACTTGAAATGAAGGCTACACAAACTGAAACGAAGAATAATTTACAGGGAATCAACAGTAGAGTAGAGGATGCTGAGAATCTAATCAGCAATTTGGAACATGAGGAAACTAAAAACACTCAACCAGAAGAGCAAAAAGAAAAAAAAAAATCCATAAATATGAAAATAGTATAAGGAGCCTCTGGGACAACTTTAAGAGGTCCAACATCCCTATTATTGGGGTGCCAGAAGGAGAAGAAAAAGGGCAAGAAATTGAATACCTATTTGAAAAAATAATTACAGAAAACTTCCCCTACCTGGAGAAAGAAATAGACTTACAAGTCCAGGAAGAACAGAGGGTCCCAAACAAGAGAAACCCAAAGAGGCCCACATCAAGACACATCATAATTAAAATGCCAAAGGCTAAAGACAAAGAGAGAATCTTAAAAGCAGCAAGAGAAAGCAGTTAGTTACCTACAAGGGAGCACCCATATGACTGTCAACTGATTTCTCAAAAGAAACTTTTCAGGCCAGAAGGGAGTGGCAAGAAATATTCAAAGTGATGCAAAACATGGAACTACAACCAAGATTGCTCTACGCAGCAAAGCTATCATTTAGAATTGAAGGTCAGATAAAGAGCTTCTCAGACAAGGAAAAGCTAAAGGAGTTCATCACCACCAGACCAGCACTACAGGAAAAGTTGAAGGGTCTTCTTTAAGAAGAAGCTAATGAACAAAAGAATCTGAAGAAATAAATAGATCCAGAGACATTGACACATGTAACAGACAATCATATTTCAGAGGAAATAGGGAAGCGGGTAGAGGGTGGGAAGAGATTAACCAAAGAAGTTATATGCATAAAAGCATAACCCACGGACATAGTCAACAACGGGGTGAAGGCCTGGGGAGGGGATGGGAGTGAGGTGGAGGGGGTCATTTGGGGGGGAAAATGGGACACCTGTAATACTTTCAACAATTATGATAAATTAAAAAAAAAAAATGTACAAACAAAGTGAGCTAATGAAGTGGGATATGTAGTATGGGCTACGACAGGGATGTGCAATCCAGAATTTACTTCCAATAATGGTAGACTAGGTAATTTGATTCAATCTTCCAAACAATAGCAATTAGCTGAAAAGCTGAACAAAATATTTAAGAGTTGTTTGAAGGCACTGGAAAACTTTAAAAGTAGTATAGATTTATAGAGTCAGGATTCAGGAGAAGAAGGTAACTCAGAAAGGTGAGCCTTACTTTTGGGGGTGTTTTTCTCTTTGAGTTAGTTGCTGATACCATAAAAGGTGGTAGAGAGCCTAAGAGGTTAAACAGGGCTGTTGACAAATGTGGAAGCTA
Organism: Miniopterus natalensis; assembly: GCF_054644295.1. Lineage (NCBI taxonomy): Eukaryota > Metazoa > Chordata > Mammalia > Chiroptera > Miniopteridae > Miniopterus > Miniopterus natalensis. Next base: position 44,647,217 of record NC_142088.1, read on the forward strand.
GAGTGACAAATAATTAGAATTCAGAGTTCCCCCAAGGAGGGATGATGTAGTAAATGTCCCAGGCTTTTAGATTAAACCCTGAGGACTACAAAGTAAAAGAAAGGATGAAGTGACAATTGACTAGCACTAAAAAGGAAGGACAGCAGTTTCAAATTATCTAAATTTCTGATAGGGTTATTATGATCTGAGGTCTCTTATGCTCATAGTAGCCTTCCAGATGTAATTATTAATTTCTTCTAGAGCAAGAGAACCTCAGTAATTATAGTCTGTGAGGTGTCATTTACAATTTCTAAACTATTCCAGAAATAACCAGAAAAATAAGAATACAAAGCCGCAGGACCAGAAGAGCAACAGACAGTAGAAAAGTTAGAGTATCAGGTACAGAATTTAAATTATGCTTTAATATGTTGCAGGAAACAAAGAGACAAGTTTAAGAATTTCAAGAGAGAAATAGATACATTTACAAAGAGCCTAGTGGAAATTCTAGAAGATGAAAAATATAGTACCTAACATTAGGAATTTCATATAATGGTTAAAATGACATTAAACAAAGTTGAAGAGCGAATTAGTGGACAATAAGTCAGAAAAAGTAATCAAATTCAGATAAGCAAGGAGGCAAAGTACAGATAAGAGCATAAGAGAGACAGGGGATACTGTGAAAAGATCTACTAAATGTAAAATTGGAGTCTCAGAAGGGGATGTGAGAGGGAATGTGAAACTTTAAAGAAATAATTGGCTGAAGATTTCACCAAACGGATAAAGACATCAAAGCACAGGTACGAAAATTTCCATAAAGTCGAGAATTACAGATATACAGAGAATGACACTAAAGAAACATCATAGAAAAATGAATGTCAAAGACAAAGAAAAAGCATTCTGGATCACAAAGGAGCAATAGTAAGATGATCAGTTAATTTCTCATCTGTCAGCCAACAAGTAATGGAATGACATGTGGAGCTAACGGTTATCTCATTTCAGCATACTGAAGATATGCCTTATCCAGCAAAATATCCTTCCAATAGGAAAGTTAAATAGACATATTTTCAAATAAATAAAAATAGAGAACATATATCACCACCAGCCACAGATCAAACAAAATACCATAAGTTGTGTGTTTTTTTCAGATGGATATCAAGCATTCCTGACAGAAGTTTGGAGATTCAGGAAGTAATATTTGAAAATATCTGAGTGATCTTAACTGCCTAAAATAAAAATATTAATGTCCTATACAGTAAAATATAGAGAGAGTTTATGTCAAACAATAGCATATCAATTATGAATAGGACAAATGGGGTTAAATGCTCTAAAACATTTGTATTGTCTGAAAAGAGATAAAACGGCTAATTTATATTAGATTTGGATAAAAATGCATGCTGTAATCTGGAGAGCTGTTCGCAAGATGTGGTCCACAGTCTAAGGAGTCCCCAAGACCGTTGCAGTGAGCCCATAAAGACAACATTATTCTCATAATAATATATCATTTGTCCTTTTACCTGGGCTGGCATTGGATCTAATTGTGCAAAATAAATGGTGTGTAAAGCTGCTGGCTTCTTAGCCCAAGTCAAAGCAGTGACACTAACTTTTACTAGTTTTAATTGTGCTTTTCTATGCTAAGGGTCAACACTGTGTGTGTGTTTTTCTGTAGAGCTCCATATAGGAGATGCTTTCAACTTTGCAGGCCATGTAGTATCTGTCTCAATTACTGAACTCTGCAATTATAGTGCAAAAAACATCTGTAGACAATATGTTAATAAATGGGCATGGCAGTACTTCAATAAAATGTTATTTTTTAAAAAGTAGCTGTGTGTTAGTTTTTGACCTATGAGCCATAGTTTGCTGACCTCTGTTCTACGAAGCATATTTGCAGTAAAAACAAGAAACACATGCCCGGCCGGGCGTGGCTCAGCGGTTGAGCATCGACCTAGGATCCAGGCGATCAGGGTTCGATTCCCGGTCAGGGCACATGCCCGGGTTGCTGGCTTGATCAATGACTCTCTCATCATTGATGTTTCTGTCTCTCTCTCTCCCCCTCCTTTCCTCTCTCTGAAATCAATAAAGATATTAAAAAAAAAAAAAAAAAAAAAAGAAACACAAACAGGTTTACTGAAGAATGATTTCGTTGAAGTAGTAGAAATTATTAATTTTATTTAAGCTTCACTCTTGCATATATATCTTTTCAGTAATCTTTGCGACATAATGGGAAGTAAACATAAAACATTTTGTCTGCATGTTAAAATATGATGATTGTCTTGAGGAAATGCATTTATGTGATTGCATCATTTGTGAGCTAACTGTTTCTTCATGGAATACCATTGCTACTTGAAAGAACAATTAACAGGTGACTACACTTACTTAGATTGTGAAATTTGGTGGACTAGCCAATAAAATGTGAAGGGAATTCTTATAAGGAATTTTGGGAAAATCTGACTTTGCTATTAAAAAAGACACCTCAATAGCTGATCTTCCTCCTCTGGACATAATCCTCTGTATATGTGATGCTCAGAACTGTGACAACCATCTCGTAAGGTAAAAAGTGGCTCACCTGAAGACAAAGCCAACAACATCCTAAGTGACACAGTATCCTGAGTAAACAGTATTGAGATACAAGGGTTACTACTCCATTTTTATCAGGTCATTAATTTATCTATTTACCTATCAAACATCTACTGAATGCTAATTACATGCCAGGTACAGGGGAAAATGGTAGAGTTCCTCACCCCCTGGTAGTTAAATTCGAATAGAGAAGATAGAGAATGAACTTGTAATTAGGTACATGAGGAAAATACAGAGTGCAATGGAAATGTGACCTAATCTGGGGTGCAATGAATGCTTTTCTGAAGGAATGAAAAGTATAAGCTAAACTTGAAGGATGAAAAATAGTTGACTAGAATAAAGGATAGGAAAGAATTTGCAGAAAGGAAGTCAATGTACTTCGAGTGTAAGAGATCAGGGGACATATGCTAGGAAGTTAAGGGAGGCCAGAGTGCCTGGAGCACAACGAACAAGGGGTGGCAGTCATAGAGGCTGGAGAAGCACCAGAAGTGTAATAGTACTTAATGAAATATTTTCATAGCACACGTGATTTACAAACATAATCTTTTATGTGATTATATTCAATTGGTTAAAATACATGATTAATTGGTATAATTGTATGATCTCCTACTCCGGGCTACCCATGCTTTCTCACATAAGGTACTAAATAATACCCCACAAATACTTTTAAGAAATTCAAAGCATATCATACACCAAAGCCAACTATATATTTTTGTGCACTTGTTTCTATTAGTTCTTGAGTAGCTTTTTTCCAATAAGTTAAAGGATCTATAGTTAAATAATTTCTGACTTCTGACCCAGTAATTAGACATTGCTTATTTTATTCATCTTAGATAAATAACAGAAGATAATACAGTCTAGACACTAAAAGCATTTTATGCAAGAACAGTCTTCAATTCATCAGACTATTTTACTAATAGAAGACAATTTTTCCTGAAAGGAATCATGTAATATATATTTCAATTCCATTTAACTGAAAAGAATAAAGCCTGTTTGGGTTCTCTCTGAAGCTATAACAGTACTAAATGATCTAAGTTATATGTGTTATTTCATTTAGAAATTTACATATTTGGGCCCCTGTGTCGATTTAAAGAGCAGACTCAAAAGCAAACCTTACATTATTCCTTGGTAAAATCACTTCCCTTTATTTTAAAAAACACACAATTAAATTGAGTATTATTTACTCAGGTCAAAAAGTTATTATTACATGTTGGTGTTTCAAAATCTTCAAGATTTTCACATTAATATTTTGGAAATTAGAAAATATTTACTCGATGCAGTCTTAAATGTCATGTTCATTGAACTTTTATATAAATTGAGATTAAATGAAAAAACTGTGATCATTGACATGGCTACATTTCCCTCCAAAAATTGTTCTTTCATGTAGGAAAACGGAAATCTCAGTTTCATAGGGAAATTAAATGTAATTCCATTGAAATCAAAGCTTAGAAAGAAAAATTACTTTATTCCAGGACTCCAAAGCATAAACTACTATTCATATAGTAAACAAATTCATGAGTAAATCCATTTAGTCAAATATGTATTTATTTGGTTTTTCAACCCCTCAAATGAGATTGGGATTCCTTCCTTCCATCTTTTTGCTATGCTTAACCCCCCAGAGAGTGAAGGGGAGTGACTTAACTTCTGGGCCATCCTTCCCTTCAAGTTTCTACCTTATTGTGCATGTTATCCCATTGGACTCTGACCTTTGGTAGCCTCGGCATGAATTTCTGCTCCCTCTCCTTGAGAGTCCATCACAGTATCAGCTACTAGAGCAGTTGCAGCAAGTGCATTCTGAGCCAACGCAATTTATGTGTCCTGCTTTACCTCTCTGGGATTTAGAATTCTCTGAGGTTTTCTTCTGAAATTCATCACTATGTGGTCAGTTCCTGGAAGTTTTCACAGAGTGATTTTTACTTTTGTCTCCTGCATCTTTATTTCAGAGTTTGTTTAAATAACCAAGGTCATCATTGCAACAATACCACCATCGCCAATATCAAATCACTTTTTGCCTTTTTTTTTTCCACACTACCACTTTGGCTCAAGCCACCATCCTATCTTTGTTGGACTATTGTACTACCTCCTAACTAGTCACTATTTTTATTGCCCTTGGACACCAACAGTCTATTTTCAAGAGGAAAACCAAAATCATCCTGCAGAACCTTGAAACAGATTGCGTCACTTCTCTGCTCAGAACCTTCCGCAGCGGCCCACTTCGCTCTGGTAACAGCCAGAGCCTTAGGAGCAGCCTTTAGGTCGTTTCACTGACACAGAGACTCGCTCTGGCCTTCGGGCCTTCGTACTTGATGTTCTGTGTGGCTGCGCCACTCTCTCCAGGTTTCCTTGTGGCCTACTTCTTTATGGCTTTCAGATATTTACTCAGAGGTATTTCAGTGACTGCTGGGCCACACTAGTTAAAATCACAATCCTTTCCCCATCTCTGTAGTTCCTATGCCATCAGCATTTATTATTTTTACTCTATGGTGCTAGGGCACGCTGTCAATGTACTTACTTATTTTATGTCTCCTCACCTGAAAATCAACTGTTAAATGGAGAGAAATGTGTCTTTTTTTTAACTGCTCCATTTTCAGTGTCTAGACTAGCACCTGCCACATGCGATAATTATTTGCTGAATAAATGATTCCATATAGATGCCGAGAAAGAGTGAGGGTCAGTGTAACAGCAGAGAAGCACACACTCCCATGAAAACGACAGCTTTCCCGGCTTCCAAACGCAACTGGACAAAGCTCCCCTACCTCCCCCGTTCACTCTCACAAAGGTTTTCTTTCACTGACTAATTGTTTTTCTGTCCCCCAAAGTAATTTAGAAAACCCAAGCAAAAACAAATAAACAATCATAGTATCTGTTACCTTAAAATAAAATAAAAATATTTTCTTAGGACTCCTCTTCCTTGCAAAATGAATATACATTCAGTGCTTATGAACACAGAGAGTCTTCCATTTCAAAAATAATTTTCACAACATGACCATGTAACCAACTCCCCTAGACCAGTCATTCTGAAGTCTAACAAAGCAGTGCTAAAAAGCTAAAAAGGAATATTTCTAAAGCTTATAAACGATAATTAAAGCAGAAGATACTGTACTTGATTTTCTTTAATAAAATCTCTTCCCTCTCCGGTCTGCACTCATGTTTCTGTATTCTAGCTCTCTTTTATTTCTTGATTCATTTTGCAAGTTCATTTTTTTCCTCTTCTCTGGGTTTTCTCTTGCATATAACTGACTATGTTTTAAGAACATTCATCATGTATTTTATAATAGCTTATTCACTTCCCTCTGTTGTGTTCTTTTAACTTCAGTAGTAACTGAAAGACTTTCAGTTTGAGGTGTCAGCGTTAAAATAAAAGATTGAGTATACTCTGAGGCAGAAATTGCCTGGATGCCATGTAAATCACTTCTAAATTTCTTTGGAAATGTTACTGTAACTTTCACCTATCATTTGGAAACTTAATAATTTTAGATCATTTACTTTTCAGAAAAATAGAAGCCAGAGAAGTGAACCACCAGTTTCTATCATAATTAGTGGCCATCTGCCACCCACTATCGTGGCACCCTCTGCATATTACAGAGGTTGAACTCTAGGAACCCATTTTTCCTTCAAGGGGGATTCCACTGAAGAACTGCCTATTCTGCTGGACGGGCAAAGCGAATAATCATTAGACCTTGTTGAAAGACACGTCTTATAAAAAAAAACAAGAATGTGCGTAAATCTCTTTTAAAACATTGGACTTGGATATAAATGATAATGTTTAAAAAATGAACACAGAAAATAAAACCCAGAGACACAAAAACAAAATTTTGAATAATCTAATAAAATTGTCTATTGCTAAGAAATGAGGAAAATATTTAGAGAGAGCAGCTGTGAAACTTTTAGAAACAATGAGCCTCAATGTGAGTGAACTGTTGTTCCAGATGTGGGGGGAAAGGGTAGATTGTAAAAGTCAATAGGTCCCCCAACCTTTCTTGGATCTTGTGTATCATGTTGAAAGGTCTACTAAGTACACAATGGCCTTTTCATGCCATTATTTATAAACACTTCCTCTTCCCTCCCTCCTCACGCCCTCCCTTCCCCCTCCCTGCCTCCTGCTCTCCCACCTCTTTTCTGCCTTCTGCTTTCTCCTTCTTTGAGAAAAAAGCAAACAGTGTTCTAGGTGCTAGAGAAACAAAAATGATTAAGACGATTTCGATTGAGTAAACACACACACACAAACAAATTGTAGATGTTAAAGCTGGGGGGAAATATGAAGACAATTCATCCAATTCTCATTTACCAGTTGATAATTTCGAGCCTCGTGCAATTTCAGTGGTGCCTCGGTTTTCGGTGGGGCAGGTTCGACTTCCGAGGCGTGTTGGAAACCGAAGCGTTTCCTCCCGGGTGTACTGCGTTTGTAAACCGAAATGTTCCTCAACGGAGACGTTTGAAAACCGAGGTACTACTCTAGATACATGTCTGAGATCACTCCTTTAATTAAATGGTGAGAACGTAGTGCTACGAACTAGAACTTCTTATGACTGGTCTTATTTTTTTTCCCCTAAAGCATGCTGACTTTCAGTGAGAACAAAGCTTTTAACTAAATATCCAAATGAAAGTGTAAAGTGAAGAAAACATTTTAAAAATTCTAAGCTGAACTCTATGATTAAAATCTTCAACTTGTTTTGACATTCAAAGGTGAAGTTCAAATCTAAAATGTTGACTGTTGAAGCATTTATGTTTTTTCCTGCTTAACATAATGGGCATTACTAAGTGTCAGAAGTGGGAAATGGAAAACTGGTCCCTCTAATTAGGGCCACATAAACACCAAAGTATTCCATATGTATGAAATAGGGAGATTTCAACCAATAGACTCAAGGAAACTCTCTTCTAAATTTAATTTATCTATTTGTTCTTTACTCACGCCTCTAATTTCACCAGCTGGTTTATACAGGTGGACATTTCCTACGAAAGAAGAAAACCTAAATGAGGCACTAAGTAGGGAATATGATGACAATGACATGTGGTTGCCAGAGCTTGAAAGCTCAAGAGAAAGAATGAAATAAAGTTAAGAGACAGATCTGGTAAAGTAGGTTGAAAGAATACAGTAGGTTATTGGACTTACCAAGAACTTACTGTCTGATGATTTTACAAAACAGAAAAATGGACCCTTCATGGATAAAATTTTTTTATTTAATGGTGTCTTCACTATTTAACAAAAGATAAAATAATGGTTAATTACATTTTAAGGAAACATGTTCACGTTTAAAAAATGGATCTCTTGCCCGGCTGGCATGGCTCAGCAGTTGAGCATGGACCTAGGATCCAGGAGATCGCGGTTCGACTCCCGGCCAGGGCACATGCTCAGGTTGTGCGCACAATTTCCAATAGGGGGTGTGAAGGATGCAGCAGATCAATGACTATCTCATCATTGATATTTCTCTCTCTCTGTCTCTGAAATCCATAAAGACATATTTAAAATAATAATAAAATAAAATAGACATATTTTTTAAAAAACGGATCTCTTCTTTAATCTAATTAAAGATTATTCATAAATAAACAATTTGTCAAATAATAATTCAAATCCGGGAGGGCCAATTAATGATCACTTGAAATATGTTCAAAATGAATTATAATGATCTTTAATTCATCTTTGAAATCACTATTTTGGCTATTAAATGAGTCATTTTTTTTTCTTTTTTTGTTAACCGATAGAATAAGACTAACCTGGAAACTGCATAGTGTTTCAAAGAATTCAAACTTAAAATTATGCTATGAAATATGCTGCATATAATTTATGCAGAGTATGTGGCCTTCTATGTGATTTGACTTAGGAGATTAGGGAGGGCTCTCTTGGCCCCTCGGTATCTCCTCAACGTGCTACGAGACAGAAAATGTTAACTTGAGCATAGCGTTTTTATATAAACAATGACGTTTGCAATGCAATTACTGATTGAATAGTGACCCAATAGTAAACTAGGTTAGTGTCTAAGTCATTGCTAAATACTCATTTGAGGAAAGCTTTTTAGTTGGGAGAACATATAGTTCAAAGGAAATATTTATTTGGTACCTGGCACTCTACTTGGGTTGAGGATCTAGAGTATATGTAATTAGTCTATATGTGCTGAATAATACAACATAAGCACTATCATATTAAAGAAGAGCAATCAGTGCTATGAGGAAGAACTCAGTACCAGAGGATCCCGTAGCAGAGGGATCTGACCTAGTCTGAACAGCGAAGGCCACCTTATTATCCAGAGAAAAAGTAGAGTTCTGGCTTCCAGCAGAAATGTGGTTAGTAACACTCTCCCCCTGTTTTATTTCTCAGGCTTTTGTTGTGCCGCCTCACGCAATGTAATAGTTATTTTAATTTTTTCATACAGATAAGAATAGTTGAAGAAATGGGCCAGGAGCTGAGTCTGGGCAGCAGACCCCATCCTATATTCAGAATCACTTTCCCTTCAGGAAATCGTGTCTTTAACAGGAGACCAAGCATTCTTATAAGTTTGTTCCCAGAGAGATTTTAATTCCTAAGTAAAATGGACTCTGAAATCACCCTTTCCAGTCCCCCGGGCATGCTTGCTCAGATGTGCTGGAACAGCAGTACACACACCTGAGGCTGCTCTTGGAATTCTTACACCTGTCAGATGTCACTCCCTAATAATGGACATTTTTGGGTGGAGATAATATGAGGGAGATGTTTCAATTTTATTAATTCATAAACTTTTCTAGGTAAAAATGTTGCCATTCAATTTATAGTCAAAATTAATTTATATTCTATTAACCCGATCCAGGTCAACATGTTAAACCACACATGTTTTTGATGTAGAGAGTCAATAATGTTAAGTGCACACAGGCTTTGGAATTCAGACAAAATTGTGTAAAACCCTCATCCAGGCACTAGTTACATGTTTGATCTTAGGCAAACTACTTAAGTTTTCCAAACTTCAGTTACAGAATGAGGGTGATAAGGGTACCCAATTCATAAGGTCACTGTGAATCTTAAATGAGATATAATCCGGACAAATAATTAATAGAGTGATGCCAACATAAGAAACTTCCAAGAACCAATAGTTATTATTGCATATTGTCATTTATTTAAGTTTTTTCCTTTCTAATTTAATTTCACAAAACTTGTTCTTTAAAGGAAAATGCCAAAATCATGGTATGAATTAAAAAAACACACACATAAGTTTCTGTAAACCTAGTTTGCTCCAACTGAAATCTTTAAAAGTCTTAATGGCAGAGTTTCCATCAGCAGACAAATTGCCTGTCCCTATAATAAAAACTTATAAAAGGAAAGACTAGATTAAAATGATTATAAGAAAGGCTATTTTTGTTGACTGATAACAAATAGCCATCTGGGAGTCCTATGAACATGTTAAAGAACAATGTGTTTAAATTTAAATTCCAAAGCATATTTAGTCATTAAATTCAGAATACATCAAAGATACAGATTTTGATTTCACTAGCCTGCTCAGTTACTTAAATTCATTTAGACATTGTATTTTCTGTTTATTTGGTGGCTAACCTGAAGGTCAGTGAGCTCAAAATTTGATGTTCTCACCAGGAGAAAAAAACACCACCTAGCTAATAAAATAGTTTTCTGGAACTGAACTTTCATGGATTAGAAGTCATAGAAAGAAAGGGCAAAGGTGTCAAAACACTAAATAAAGGCTAGTCAACTAAGATCATCAAGTATTTATTGGGTTCATGCTATGTGTAAAGCTCTGAACTATGAGACATCGGTGAACCCCAAAGTAAGCAAGATTCAGTCCCTAAAGTTCAAGGAAGTTATAGAGGTAATAGATCTGACTTTTATAAGCAGAGATCCAGAGAGGTTAGATGAAGGAATTCCAGTCAAGAATGTTGAGACAATATCTGGAGCACTCAGCAAGTTCAGACTGAATCATTAATGCACACTCAGAACTTTATGTAAGATACTAGAGATATCAGACCATGGAAGGCTAAACTGATTTTTTATTTTATTTTTATTTTTTTGCTTAAATGCAAAGCCATCTGAAAGAGCTCTGCTTCCAGTGAGATAGGGTAGCTCATGGCAGGGCAGCACTCTTTCCTAGAAAAATTAGAAAAGTCAAATAAAATACAGAAATCATCTGTTTGAAAGAGATAGACAATTGCAGAAGCACTGACAAATAGAAAGACTAAGATGGCAAAGATGAAATTAACCTACAGAAGTGAGTGGCTGTTGCCACCTTATTTTAGGGATATATGCCCATTCTGGACATAGGCAGAAAACAGAATCCAGATCAAAGACTGGTGAGAGTCCCTGGGGAAGGCCACTGTGGGGTGGAGGGCAGGGGGTGCACAGCAGAGTCTCTGGAGGCTTCAAGCACAGGGCTAGTTTCCCCCTCAGGATATTTTCCAAATACTGGGGATGCGAGAAGTAAGAGGCTAAAAATCTGAGCAGAGAGCCTCTGCAAAAGTAAAGTGGAAATGTTGGAATTCTGACAAGACGATGATTAAAATGTAGGACACACTAGAAGGAGGAATCTGCAGATTACACCACGTCCTTAATTTAAAATGCTGGAGGGCCATGTTTACAGAGAAGATAGATAGAACATTATCACGCTTCCACCCAGCTTCAACTCTGCACAGTCCCTGCTTATATTAAGGAGATCAACCACCCACTATCTGCCACCCAGAAGGAAGGGTAAATCCTCTGTCCTAGGAGATAAGGCTCTCTAGAGCAAGGCAATAAAAGAATATTTTACAACAGTATTCAACACCAAAATGTTTTACCAACAATAGCTAAAATTAATCACAACAACTTCTACAAGAGAAAGGTGAAGACCTTTTTTCTCCCTATATATATTTTCAAGATTAGGTTAAAAAGTATCTATTTAAGCTGTTACAGATGGTGGCTCAAGAGCCGTGGTTGATAAGCTGATTATTTACTCTATTGAAGTGACAGCTGTGTATTACACGATTGTATAGCTTTGGATTTTACAAATTTTATTACTTGCCTACTGTTATATAATGACTTTGAATAATCAGCTATCTAAGTATAGATTTAGTCATTTCAAAAAACTCATATTATTATCTGGTTGACTTTGTGCCGATGCGTGACAAAAGAGGTGTTGTTTTCTCAGTAGTATTCTGGAGCATACCAGGTATTCGTAAGTGAGTTTCAAATAATATTACTTATTAGTATGCGATTTGAAAATTTGTCTACAAAATATGCTTTGCTGCCCTAGTATAAACTCTTAGAAGTTTTTCAGATATATTTATTTAGGCAATAAAAAAAGATACACACCTGATTTTTATTTTGTTCAACCCTACCTTTGGCCTTGCCCTAGACCATCTCCTGAAAAAAACCTAAATTTTGACAACAGTTGATTACTCAATTGCCACCTCATTTCCTGCCTCCACTTTAATTCTCCTCTCATAAATATGTCGACACCTGTACCACTGACACCCTACTTTCTAGTTTACAGTTAGCTTCCATCTCCTAAGTCCAGCCTTTCAAGATTTTACAGCATTGAACTAATTACTAATACAGCGCCTATCACCACGGGCTGGGCAAATGATGGCCGCTGAGACAAATTTGCTGTAGGCTTTTTTCTTTATAGCCAACAAGCTAAAATGCTTTTAATTTATAAAGGGTTGTTACTAAAAAGAAAGAGAAAGAAAAAAGAAAAATGTGAGACAGAGACCACATGTAGCCTACAAAACCAAAATATTTCTATCACCTTCTCTAGAGCTTCTACAATGATCTATATACACAGTTTATCATTCAATTAAAGGAAGTTATTTTTGTAAAAGCAAAGGCCACATGGCTGAACACCAAGAAAGAAAACAAACAATTGGAACAAATATAAAAGTGACTTATACACTGGTGTTAACTGAGGAAAATTTTTCAAAATCATTATGTTTAATATGCTCAATGAATTAGAGAAAAAGAGCAAAACACAGATGGTGCGCTGAAGATATATACAAGAAAAAAATCTAATGGAATTCTAGAGATGAAAATCTGCCAGGAAAATTTTGACAAACAGCACATTTAGGAAGTGTTAGTGAAGTGTAATATAGGACAGGACATTAGAAAATATACATACTGAAGGGATAAAAAGGAGTCAAATATATGGTGACAGAAGATTTGACTTTGGTGGTGGGCTCACAAGGCAATATACAAATGATGTATCATAGAATTGTACACTTGAAACCTATGTAATTTAATTAGCCAGTGTCACCCCAATAAATTTAATTAAAATAAAGATAAAATAAAGAACATATGTATATTGAGTCATAGAGGGAAAAATATAAAACATATAGAGAAGTATTTAAGAAATGTAGAGCAGAGTTAATAGGATTAAACTAACAAATTGGAATCCCAGAGTAAAGAAAGAGTGTGGGCAGAAGCAAACTTCAAGAAATAATCACTGAGAATTTTCTAAATTTATGAAAGGAGTGTAGCTCTGGACAGAGATTTGAAGAAAGGTCTTGCAAGCCTTTGAGATATGATCTGTATATGAACAGAGAAAATTAAAATCTACATAAGGCCTTAGAACCCTTGGAAAGGACTAGGAAAAACAATTCTCAGACATTGTAACAGTAACTATAAATATCCTCATCACTTCAAAATACCTATTATAAATATCTCTATATTTTTAAGAAGGTAGAGGAAAACATGAATAGAAAAAAAGAAAAATGGAAGAAAAATGAGAAATTCTACATATATAAAATATATATATATAATTTAAAATACACTCGGAATTAACAACAAATTATTGCAGAATAAAAGATCAGTGAATGTAAAAACACAGCAAGACCATGTGGATCAGATCTGACCAGTCAACCCCAGATTCACAAAAAATAACAAATCTCAGTTGTAGGCCACTAGGTTTTGGGGTGTTTTGTTATGCAGCAATAAATAACTGAAGTATACAAAAAGGGAAGCCTTGTTCCCAAATTTGACTACTCACATTTTCTATAAACTATTTCTCATTCTACTTCCCCTGTGGTTCTCTAATGTTTTCACTTCCTTCTAGAATATGTATGCCTCCCTGCCTATTATAATCCTACACATCCTTCAAGATGCTGAGATATTAAGTAGTGAGCAAAGTGATAAAGGTATCCTATATTTTTCATATGTTTTGGCTTATCTTTCTTTACTTTTCACCAAGCATAAAATCCCCCAGGATTTATGATTGTCTTTATTTTCATTAACCAGCCAGAACTACAATGCTGTATCATTATTTTAAATCCAAATGATCGTAAACTGTTAACATGCCAAGAAAAATGCTATTGTAGATGATTAAAGCTGTGTCAGGAGTTTATTTTCTCCTTCAGCTCTCTGGCTCTTGCAATAAGTGGAAAATGGACCCAAATGATAATAATTACAGCAATTGTTTTTTGAATGCTTGCTGCAATCTGTTAAGGCCTTTAAATATGTAATGCAGGTGTGTAAAACACAGTATTGCACAGTATTTTGTGCTTACCAAAGAAGGTTATCATCTAGAAGTTATCATCTAGTAAGTTCCTCCTGGTCTGGCTCCACTTACTTATATCTCTGCTCACAAATTCACTTGCTGAAATTTCATAGTTGTGATTTCCCATCATGAAAATTTCGATCCACACTAATAGTTATAGTCTTCCTATGTTCCCCAAAGTTGGGATTCCTTGGTTAGGATGTAAGAGCATGGCTTGGAAAAATGGCTTCCCACCCAATTATTTTCCACGGTTGTTATATGCATCCTAAAAAAGGTCAGCGTGTACAGAGTCTCATGGGTAATAATAATAATAATAATATCTATTAATGATTGACCAAGCACTTTACTTTTTGTCCACAGTTTTATTTGATACACCAGCACCTCTATGAAAAAGCACTATTATCATCACCAGTTCACAAATGGGAATGCCAACTGCCCAAGGTTAGACAAATTTCCAAGAAATTACATCAATTTTTGTTTGTCATTCCTCCAATCATAGAACAAATCCAGTTCACGGAGGTTGGTTGGTGTCGTGTCCCATTCCATTTGCTCACCCAGTTCTAATCGCTACCAGGCACTTTCAACCCATCCCCAATTCCACTCCTTCAATTTTGCAACCAAAGCTTTTCCCTTCTAAGACAATGAAAACAGATACAGAGGAAAGGAGGACCTGAAGGAGCTGTCTGCACTAACTTGCGCATCTAGCTCAATTAGCCAAAAATGGCCCTTTACACCTACATTATTTTGCTATAGTAAACAAATAAGATATATATTATGCTAGCCCTGTTCCTATTCTATAACTGAGGAAATAACACTCACCAAAGTTAAGTAATCTTCCCAAGCTCACAAAGATATCTTGATTATGAGGAGAGTGATGAGGAGTGGAGCCTAAATTAATTATCAGCCCACTATATCTCCTGGAGAAAGCCTAAGGAAAGTGAAAATATAAAGAAAACAAAGTTTACATAAACTGGGAATTTCTAGTATTTATTTAGAAGGAACCTTCATATTCCTTGCTATCAATTTGAACAGAGGGACTTTCAATAACTAGAGTTATGTGTTGAGACTTTCAATACATAGAGAGATAACATGCAGAAATGAACAAATGACCACTAAAATCAATCAGCAGAAATATAACCATAGAATATGTAATTTCACATTTATATTCCAACATTGATTTTATAACTTCGGATGGTCTAGCAGAAAATGAGAGGAATGCCCACTTTTATTTCCCCCCACTGACTTAGAAGTCCACACCTAGCAGCAAACCCTGTATGTACTCACTTTCCTCAGTAAACGCCACCCTAGCTATTGTTTACTTTTCATATTAAAATGCTCTAATCCAGGTAAGGTTTGTTCTCTCTCTAAGGAGAACTGGCTTAATTTTTATTATACACTTATCAAGGAACGTATTAACTTTTCAAAGTGAAAATTAGTGAGGAAGGAAATAAATTAAGATGAAATAGAAGGTATTCACTGAACCTGGTATAATTATGAAGAAAGGCCTCTGGTATACCACACAATTATGAAATTAGTTCTTATTTAAATTTGCAAATATTTAATATATTAATGAACTTTACATAAAATTGAATTCTAGAGCTTATAGTCTAAGGTAGCAGATAAAACTTTTTTCTATCACCCTAAAAATACATACATGGAGAAGGCGATAATAGTTTAGTCTGAGGTCAGGTTGTAAAATTTAGATTATACCAATTAACCACTTTTTTATTTTTAAAAAAGCATTCCTTCTTCTCCCAACACATTTTCTTCACTATATTAGGTTAGTATAGTAAATCTGTTCTTTAACTTGTTTTTTTTTGTTTAGTTTTGTTTTAATATCAGGTAAAATAAGCATATTCAGAGATGACACTATATTGTCATTTCCTATTTTTGGTTAGGAAGCGTGTAATGGTCTGAATGTTTGTGTCCCTTTCAAAATTCATACGTTGAAATCCTATCTATCAATGTGATGGTATTAGGCAGTGGTTGTGAGGTGGTTTGGTCATGAATGTTGAGCCCTATTGAATGGGATTAGTGCCCTTATAAAAGGGACCCCAGAGAGCTCTCTTGCCTTATTTCTACCATAGGAAGATACAAGAAGTTGGCAATTTGAAATCGGAAGAGGGCTCTTGACCATGCTGGTCTTGGACTTCCAGACTCCAAAACCATGTGAAAAAAATTTCTGTTATTCATATGCCACCCAGTCTATGGTACATTGTTATAGTAGTCCCAACCCATTAAGACAAGGCATATGTATATAGTCATTGATGAGAAAGACATATTTATGATAATCTCCAGCAAATGAAACATAAATTTTCTCTTATTTATTCCTACAACATAGAATTTATAGATTATAATTTTATTACATGAAGTGATTCATACAATATCTTAGATGAAAAAACCCTTCTTGCAAGGAATTGCCTTTTTCATTAAAATAAACACATAAAGCATCAGTGTTTTACCACTAGAAGAATGATCACTAAGCAGAGAGAAGTGGTTGGACTGAGTTACTCCATATCTGCTGCTCTTGAGTTGTATTTTCTCTACCCTCACTCAGTCCCCAGTAATGCACTTTTTTTTTTTTTTTTTTTACACTTTTAATTCAAGACACAGAGCTTTTCTCTTTGTTGGTCTTAGCATGGTTAAAAAAGGGAGACATTTTCAGAATTGTTACAGAATAGTAAGGCACAATAAAAAGAACATGAAAATAGAAAGTATATGAGGCTGAATGAGTTTCTGACTCTATCCTAACTAGTTTACTTTCATGACCACAGATGCATTAGTGAGTCTAGCTGAGCTCAGCCATCAGAACTCCACAGCTGGCTCAGATAAAAATTCTGGTCTGTAGAATTGTGAGCTAAACAATAAGTATTGAAGTGGTTTTTCATGTAATAAAAACAATCTAATGTATCATGGTAGAAAATAATTTATTTTCATTGGGGAAGGTAAGTCCAAATACCAGTAGCATCTTTGAGGTCCTATGAGCACACAGATTGGGAGGGAGGAAAGGAGGGAAGGGGAGAGGGAGAAAAATAAAGAGGGAGGGAGAGAGAGAGAGGGAAGGAGAGGCAAAGACAGAATTTTCAGCTAACTCTAGAAAATCATATACACTATCTTGCCAATACAGGTTAATTCAAGTAAGGTAAGTCAACATTAGGATAAAACCTGATCCTGATCTCTTTTGACTTCAGAACACATGTTAATCATTAGTGAGTCAGTCTTATCTAATAACTGTTGTTCCTAAAGCATTGAGCAGAGTTGTTAAGTGTCTGCTATCAAAGAACAGATCATCAACAATCAAAAACTGAAAAGCATCTGTTGTAGTTGATGTGAGAAATCAACTCTGTTGAAAATAAAGATGCAGTAAGAGTACTTCCCTGGGTATTTTGCATTTTTTTTTTTTTTTTAGTTGAAATTGTGATAAAAATATGCTAGTAAAATTTTTAAGGCAGTCACTTCAAATCATTGTGCCGGACATCTGATGAAATATTAAGAGGTCATACAATTATTGAATTTTAGTTTATCAACTTTAATTGTGAAAACTACTGCAACTATATTCTCAATATGTTTAGGAAAGTTTCAAGGGCAAAAGCAAGGCAATTCTTAAGCCATAATATAGGTCATTTCCCTAAAATATGATCTCAGGAAACTTTTCAAAATGTAACAACTTTAGAAGTCTCATTGCTCAGCCCACTCCTTACCAAGAACATTTAACTCTCTCAAATTGTTATTATAATGAATATGTCGAGCAATGTGTTGTTTTTGTTTGATGTTTTGAGAACTAAGACGAATGTAAAATGTCAAAGTTCAGTAATTGGAAGTTTCAAATTAAATGCTTAATGACTCTATTACCATACAGAATTGTTTAGAATTACACATGATAAATTATCAACATTGGCATGAAATACCACTACATAATGAAACAAGAAAGTGTTTTGGTGTAGAATACTTTTTTCTTCCCATTGCATACAATAGTCAGATTAATATCTTAAGGACAGAATTTAGCACTTGGTTTACTGATACATCATACCACTTTTTTAAAAACCCTCAACCAAGGATATGTTTATTGATTTTAGAGAAAGAGGAAGGGAGAGAGAGCGAGAGAGAAACATCGATATAAGAGAGAAACATGGATCAGTTTCCTCCCTTAGACACCCTGACCAGGGATCAACCCTTTTGGTGTACCGGATGACTCCTCAACCAACTGTATCACTGGCCAGGGAATCATCCCACTTTTTATTAGACACTCATTTTACAGTTGGCTCTGTGCAAGATGCTTACATAGAGAGATTAATAAAAACAATCTATTGGGCCCTGTCCTCCTAAAGATTGGATATTTTAAAACATACTAATAAGAAAAGACCCAAATGTTACATGACAGGTTGAAACACAATTGAACATCGTAGTTTGTCAAACAAAGAAAAAAAATGAGTTATATCAACTATATAACATATACATTGTACATATACACATAAACATACATGTAAACATAGTCACAGAAGTAAATAATCACCATTGTTTTTAATCTTTCCATATTCCCTGAAACACACTGTAGACATGGATTCTCTCAGTTATATCTATCGAATAGGAGGAAAGATTTGGAAAAATTTAGAAAATAAAAGACTGACTTCATGCATTTGCATGAAAAAATTCTGATAGTATCAAGACAATAACAACTGATGGAGACAGGAGGTAGAGGAACAGGTGAGGGAGAATGTCACTAGAGTAGAAACATCGTGGGCAGCATCTTCCTGAGCCGCTCATTAACTACCCTGCTTGGTCTGGGTATTCCACACGGGATTTCAACGTTTAAATATAAAAAGCTTGGTCTTATTTTTGGACACCCAGACCAAAATGTAATTTAATAAACTGGCATTAAAATAAAAAATTTCAGACCAGGTCTTTTTTAAAAAAAAATATGTTTTTATTGATTTCAGAGAGAGGAATGGAGGAGAAATAGAAACATCAATGGTGAGAGGGAATCATAGATCAGCTGCCTCCTGCACGCCCCCGACAGGGGATCAGCCTGAAAAGGGGCAGGTGCCCTGCAGGGGATGGAACTGTGACCTCCTGGTTCATGGGTTTACACTCAGCCACTGAGAAACACTGGCTTGGCTGGGTCAGGTCTTTTAAGAAGACTAGATCCACTCAATACATTACCTCTGGTGTTCAGGTTATTTGGGTGTCAGAATAGAAATGATTTTGACAGTTAAGCCTCACAAAACAATGGCTAATGTTACTTTTATCAATTTTTTTAAAATGGCTTTTGTTATCTGAGTGTTTATTTTATTCTATAGTAGTGTATGTGATTTCTCTTTATCTATTTATTCTAATTTCCTGTCTGGTCCTACAAGCCATACATAAATGAATCATCATCCTACAAATTAAAAAATATTATTATATAACTTCATGGAAGAAAAGCGTAGGCATTTTATACCAAATGTGATCTTTTCTTGTATTTTTGGATAGGATCAGATGTAGACTTAACCACTTACATAACACTGTAAATTAAGGGTATAAAAGCTATATTCATTTCTACTCCATCATGTGTACCATGCTTTCAAAGTGAGGGCAATGCAATAAATAAAATGAAACATCAGAAACTAGTAGATTTTAATTGTATTAGACATATTTTATAGTTAGTAACTCTCCCGTGCTTAAAAATTGCCCATATAAATTTCTATATAATAATTTAATATAAAACAAACTCTAAGTATTAGTGATTTTGTTGTAGAGTGTAAGAAGCCGTCTCCTAGGCTTTAATTTTCTCATTTATATAAAAGAACAAGAGCATTTACTCTTCAAGTCTGTTTTGAAGATGAACTTTATCACAATGCACTGTAATTTATTTTTTTCCTACTGGAAAGTAATGTCCTTGACGGGGGAGTTTATGTCTTGGTTATCTTTTTTTTTCTGAAGTGCTTTTATAGTCTTAGCTTATAGTAGTCATTCTAGCTTTCATTTCTGAGCAGTAAAATAACAACCCCAAAGTTTTCATCTCAAAAGAGAAAGAATTGAAAAAATCCCTGCATAGTCATAAGTTACAATGGCAACTTTTCAGGAAATAAATTCTAACCAGATAGTTCAGTTTCATATTTAATGTTACCATTTGTTTAAAAAGGCAAGTTTATAGGTAGAGGAAGACTGTATAACTTAACAATTCAGATGGTCATCACTAAAATTTTCTTCAAGGGTGTAGCCCCATTTCAACCATTCCTTGCCAAAGTATCATTGGATTTACATCATTTGGTCTTACAGTGGCTTCCCAGGTATAGAATCCACCTTTATATTCTGGGTTTATCACTTTGGTTTCACTTGGATAACAAAATAGATAAGCAATGCAGCTAACTGTGTTTATATTGCATAAAACTCTCACATTTGTATTAATCAGAGCCCCTGTGTTCACAGATTTCATATGAGCATCATGTAAATCTGTGGTAACCAAGGAGTCTGGAGACACTTGCAGTTTTAGATCGAATCGCAGCTGAAATCCCATCTAAGTCTCTGGTGTGTGCTTTGCCATATGTAAAAGCTGAAAGGTAGCTTCTACCTCAAAACAACAGTCCAGATTTGTGGCTATTACTCCATCACTAGTCACATTAGGAACTATAATACAGCAAAAAAAAATCAAGTAAATTGGCAACTGGCTTTCAAAGTGCTATACTGTTGCTGGGAGAGAAGACAGATGCCGTTAAAATTTCAAGTATTGAAGTTGAAGAAATGTTACATATAACTATAATGTGTGTGGCAACTCAGCCAGCATCCAAAACTCATTGCTGAGATAGTTTCTTCCAAATCAAAGCCTGAGGGAATGTGAAATCTTAAATCTATCTTGTAAATAGCAGCTGTAGCTGAAGCAAAACGAGGACTACTATGTTCGTCGGGGGATCCCAGCAGGGAACTTTCTAGCACAGTTTCCATTACTACTTTTACTTTATAGCACACCACCACTTCTCATTTGTCTTTTAATTCTCATTCTCTCTTCTTTTAAAAGGAATCAGTACATTAAAAAGAATTAGTGTTTCCAAAAGAAATGTCCAGCAGAAATGACAAAAAAGAAAAAACGAATTTAAACATTCTAATTTTCTTTACTGTGGATGTGAAAAGATAATTTTCAGTAGATAAACACAGAGGTAATAAATTTAGGATTCATGAAAGCATTAAAATAGATTGTGAACTCAAGAAAGAGTGAGTTACATTAATTATGTGCATTTTGGGGGGAAACAAAAGAAAAAATAAACAAACAGGACTACACCAAACTAAAAACTTTTGCACAGCAAAGGAAACCATGAACAAAATGAAAAGGCCACCCACTGTATGGGAGAACATATTTGCAATGATACATTTGATAAAGAACTTACAAAACTTAACACCAAAGAACACAAACGAACAATCCAATGAAAAAATGGGGAAAAGATCTGAATCGACACTTCTCAAAAGAGGGCATACAGATGACCGACAGACATATGAAAAGGAGCTCAATGTCACTAATCATCGGAGAGATGCAATTTCAAGCCCCATGAGGTGTCACCTCACGCCTGTCAGAGTGGCTGTCATCACTAAGTGAACAAACAATGCTGGCGAGGCTGTGCAGACAGGGGAGCCCCGGTGCACTGCTGGCGGGGATGCGGACTGCTGCAGCCCCTGTGGAAAACAGTGTGGAGGATCCTTAAAAAATTAAAAATGGAGCTGCCTTATGACCCAGTGATGCCACTTCTGGGAATTTATCCGAAGAAACCCGAAACACTAATTTGAAAGAATATATGTACTCCTATGTTCATTGTGGTGTTATTCACAATAGCTGAGATCTGGAAGCAGCCCAAGTGCCCATCAGTAGATGAGTGGGTAAAAAAGCTGTGGCACGTTCACACCATGGAGTACTACTCTGACATAAAAAGGGAGAAAAGTTAACCTTTTGTGACGGCGTGGATGGACCTGGAGATTATTATGCTAAGTGAAATAAACCAGTCAGAGAAAGACAAGTACCGTATGATTTCACTCTTATGTGTAATTCAATGAACAACTGGACTATCAAGCCAAATAAAGACAGACTCATAGAGAGAGCAGGCAGACAGTTCTGGTGGTGGCGGCAAGGGGTTGGGGCGGGTAGAGGGATTGAGCAAAAAAGAAAAAAAAGAGAGAGAACTCATGGACACAAAGAACAGTGTGGTGATAGTGGGGGGGTAGTGGAGGTGAAAGAGGGCATAGAGGGAATAAATGGTGATGGAAAAAATAAAATAAAATAATGAAATAAAGAATTTATCAGGAAAAAAATAAAGCATCAGCCAATGAATTAATTAATATGTATTATCCAATATGAGACACTTGGAGTTAGACATTTCAGAGTAGACTTGATTCCTTCTCTCCAGGAATCATAATAAAAATAACTTTTCAGTTAGAATACACACACATACTTTATATAACACATTGTGTTATATATATATATAATGCAATATGTACATAGTAGTATATATAATACATTCTACACACATACATACACACACATAAGTTGATTGTTGATGGTAGAAAAGAATATAGATTTAAAACTTTTAAAATCTATTGTTTGGTTATTACTTATGTTTCCTTTTATTTGAATATTATGTTTAAATATTATGTAAACATATTTTTAGCTCCTATTTAAGTAGCTAAAAAGTCCATTAATGAACTTTTCCCAGAAAGACCCAGATAGATAAGAAGGAAGGTTTTAGTATAAATTTTTAGGATCATCTACACATTCTTTCACCCTGGTTTCTGGTTTCTGTTTCAATTTTGACTGTACACAATCTAGGTGAAAATTGAAACAAATGCTCTAACACAGATGGAAACAAGTTGATAAGTGGACATTTTTTATTATGGTCTTGATTATGCCTGAAAGAATGAGCAATATTAACATCTATCCTCTAAAAGCTAAGTTTATTGAAAACTACAAAATAAAATACAAGCTTTTAAAAAGTCATCTTGGTACAAATAGAAGCACTTAGATAAATGACTGCCATAAAATATATCCAAGTTTCAATGTATTAATAAAAATGTGATATTTTTCTCAGATGGAGAAAGCATAATAACTTTAAAAATTTATAACCCCTGAAGTATATAACTCATTTTCTGATATTTTTGTTAAATGTCTAATAAAAATTCAAGGTTATAAAAATATTTTAAAAGCTAAATTTGCTTTAATCAATGGGAAAGTCCTCTGACCACATTGCTACTTCTGAGCAAAAATGAATGCAAGCCCCGCAAATCAGAGTTTAAATTCAAGACTGAAAGTTGACATTTGCTTCATTGCTTTGTTCTTTCTCACTTTGAATTTTTTCCTTAATGAATACAAAAGCTCGAGACAACCATACTGCCCCAGAGAGTAGATGTGTAGCAAAGAGGTCAAGCCCCCTTACATTTATATTCTCAACTCTCATCCTTTTAAGTAACATTATACATTCCTCACCCCCTTTGCAGTAACTTATTTCATCTGCTAACCTTTCTTATTCATGGCATTATTGTTGAGGTCACTACTTTTTGAGTATACATCTTGTTATTAGATCAGAATACAACTGCTTTTTAAAATAAGTTGACTCTCAGATTTTAACAAGAGCAGGGACTGAATGCCACCTTGAGGAGTAATTTACTTCTTAAATCACCTCAAAATTTTAATTCTCCAAACCATCCCAGGAAGTTGAAAATATTTCACGATTTAAGGAGAGATTTTAGAGTTCTCTTGGCACTTTGTTTTCATTGATGTGGTATACAGGTTTTTTTAACATCTGACCTAAGAGGCTTTCTTTGGTCTCTTGTGTATGCATTTATTCATTTAGCAAACGCTTAAGTGTTTAGCGTTTACCACATCCTAGAAACTGTGCTAGGACTCAGAAACTGAAAAAGAAAACAATCCCTGCCTTCCAGGTACTCAACATCAAAGAAGGAAGAAAGCAGGCATTTGGTGTACACTGGTAACCTGGGGGGTGGATTAAAGTTTTGAATGCTATAAGAACACAGAGAAAGGAAAGGGAAGTGAGAAGGGAAGTTTTTTTAGTGGAAATAAATTTTGAATAAGCTACATTTTGAATTATGGGTAAATGTCAGCAAATGGTGGGGAATGATGTTTCAGCTTTCTGCCAGCCAAGAAATTGCACTGCTCAGGTCTCCTACTGCAGGGAACATAATTCACTGACAGCCTCAGGTAGACTCATGTAGTAGCCGTGCTTCTCTTGGCCTGCTCTGAGCCAAAACCTGAGAGCGTGGGGTACTTGTTCAGCCCCATTCCTGTGGGATGTGTATTCTTTTAATGGATGACTTTGGCTCCACTCCTCTTGACTTGATGAAGCTTTCTTAGAGCTCTGCTCTAGTCTGAGAATCTTCCTTTCAAGTCTTCCTTTCTTTTCCCTCTCTTTCCTTAGGTGTCAGATCTCTTATCATGAACTGAATAATTTATCACTATTTCTTCTTCCTCTCCTTTATCATTCGTATTTGGTTCCCCCAAACATCACTTTCATGACAAATCCTGTTTTGGAAGCTTCTTCTTGAAAAACCTAAATTAATACAGGTGGTACCAAGAGTGGTCCAAGGAAGAGCTTTGCTACACAAATCTAACCAGAGCTAATCATGATTACCTGCGAGCTTGTTAGAAATTTGGAATCTCTGGTCCTCCCAGACCTTCTGAATTAGAATCTGCATTTTAGCAAGGTGCCCAGCTAATTCTTATGCTTATTAAAGTCTGCACCAGTGGATAGCAAAGATCAAATTGAGAGTCATTATTCTTTAATCTAAAACTGGTTTTTCCTTATGATACATTTTATGTTGCAAATCATACTTCAAAATCCTGAGAGCTTTGGTATAATGTACTGAGAAGGAAAACAAAAGCTTAAGGAATAATGATTTGCACTTCATGTCAAATATTTGTACAAAAATCCATGTACTTGGGAACAGAAATGTACTGGAAAACTCTGGTGAAAATAAAGGCAAACAGAAAATAGCTGGCATGATCACATTAGAGATGAGAAAACTGAATCAGAAGGGAGATATAGTAACGGTGGACATCTGAACTAGGTAGACAGTTTCTGGATGATTCAGTGCAAGGCAGGGTGGCTGATACACATTTCACTTCCATTGATGGCTTAATGTTGATTTTACCACTGAGAAGGAAGAATGACTGACAGGAAATTTTACTACTATTGTCCTATTTTACTATCAGGGAAGAGGCAGTTGATGAATTGGAAATAATGGGACATTGGAGGATTACGGTCAGCTGTTTTAGTGTCTGTGATGAGGGAAGGCTAGGCAGAGCTAGACTGACAGGCTAGATTATGGGAAGTAAATTTAAAAAAAAAAAGAATATAATGTGGGATATGATCCCTTAGCCCAAGACTCTAAAGGAACAGTGATCAAAGGAGAGGCATTTTAAAAAGTTGTCAATAATTACAATGAAGAAAGAAGAGAGCTGCAGGAAACACTGAGGAAACCATTGGTGTTGACCTGTAAGATTTACAAGGACATAGAAAGAGGCAGGGAGACATAAAAAATAAACATATGGCTTAGTGATATAAAAATAATAACAATAAAGTTCAAATTAAGGTAGACCATAAATGTAGATTATGTGAAGATTGTGGTGTAATCCTAATAGCCATGAGAAAAAAGCTGAATTGCTTAACTCTTACTTTGCTCCTATCTTTTCACTTGTATTAAAATTATTTGGCATATTCTTCCTTACTAATTCCAGGACAGAAATCTAGCTTGATTCATTTTGATATTACCAAAGTATAGTATAGTATAAACTCATTAAAGTAGAAATTTATGAAATTAAAGTAGAAAGTCATCCAACTCTGTTGAATGAAGGAAGAAAAAAATAAATATTGGCAAAAGGGAACTGCAGTAAATGATATTAGAAAAGTTATCTCCTAAAATTCTTATTATGTGTATTTAAAACTATTATTATAATGACTACATAATATTTTTACAATTTTATAAAATTAAAAATTAGGTAAAAAGGAAGTCTACTGAACTCAGAGAAGAGAGACAGTAAGTACAGTATCCTGGTCTTGATTAAATAGATACAAAGTGATTAAAAACTGAAGAATAAAACTCCAAGATTCCATTTTTCTATACATTTTGCTTATATTGGAATAGATATCACTTAAACACAGTTAATATATTAGAATTTACTAAGGTACATAAATAAATCTTATTTATGTTCTTATTTAATTCCATGTTGGTGATTATTTTTAACTAGTTTTGAGTTTTCACAATTGTATATGTTAATAATATATTGTTTACTTTTGGTCATTTGTGATGCAAATAAAATTCCCACCCTGCTCCCTTCCGTAGCTGACTATTTCTATTAGTTTCTTATATAACCTTCCATTGCTTCTCTCTGTATTGCTACACAAATACATATCTACCTCTTTATTCCTCTTTCCCCTTTTTTTAAAAATACAAATGGAAGCACACTATACACAATCTCTTCCAACTTGGTATTTCCCAACTTCACTGTGTTTTGGTTACCTCTCCACATACAGACATATATACATGTCTTGTTCTTTTCTGTTTTCATTTCTAATTATGGAAACTTTCAAAACATAATGGTAGAAAGAATAGTATAATTAAGTTCCAGAAGTAATTATTAAGATTCTGCCACTCTTGCTTCATCTATTCCCCATTTCTATTTTTTCTTGGAGTATTAAAAAAAAACTTAGATATTTTATTTCATCAATGAATACTTTGGTTTATATTTCTAATAGATAAGGGTATTTATTTGCATAACCACAATGCCACTATCACACCCAGCTAAATTAATAGCTCATTTACATAATTAATTTTTACAATTGGTTTATTTGAATCCCCATTTAAACAAGCCTACACATTGCATTTGGTTGATGTGTCTCTTAAGTCTCTTTTAATCTATAACATTTTTCTCTCTTTTCCCCTGGCCATTTATTTTTAAATCTAAGAATCATTTGTCTTGTAGAACTTCCTACGTTCATATTTAGCTGTCTCTTCATTAAGATTTGGTTGAATGTATCCTCCTGGTATTTAACATGGTCCTCTTCCCACTCAACTTCCTATAAAGGGAGAGTTAGAACTAGAGGCTTCATTAGAGTCAGGTGCTTAATTAGACTCAGGTATAATTATTTACAAGCATCCCTCATAAGTGATTTCATCTTCTTCCTGATGCATCTCAGCAGGAAGCACACATCATGAGGTAGTTATGCTTGTGGTGATTAATCAGTAGATGTGGTAGATGTGGGTGGTATCACAGTGGTTCATTCAGTAAATTTCCCTTCAACACTCCCCTGATGCTTTAGGAAGCCATAGATGATTGTTGTCTAGATCCATTATCTCATAAGCAGTTGTAAAGTGGTGGTTTCTATAATTCTATCATCCCTCTTGCTTTAATTTGCTGAAATTCTTTGATAAAGAGCTTTTACTCACCAATTTTTTGGGCACTGTGAAATATATACAGGAACTACAGGATACTTATTATTTTTTTGGAATTATAAATTGGTGTTCCAGCATCCTGCAAGAGTGACTGATGGGATATTTTTTGTCACTTTGAATTCATGAATTTTCATATATTTAAATTTGCTTTAATGATATTTGAATTACAGTTTTAATTGCTTTATATTTCATCATTCAACTACATCTTTTTCAAACACATGCATATCCTATTGTATAGATGCACACAATTTATTTAAGTAGTTCTGTACTGATGGGCATCTAGGTTATTTCTGATCTGGGTATAGAGAGAGAGCTTCCTGAATATACTACCTTTTTGGATAACTGTTTAAGTATCTCCCTACCTCCTCAGAAAAAACTTGATTCATGGAGGCTTCTGTCACCATACCAGCTCATCCTGCACTAATTTTCAAAAAATAAAATGCATAACCTATACTAATTGTGACTCTCAGTTCCCTTTCAGAAGGAGTATTTCTGCTTAGATGTACTGCTTCTGGGCTCTCTCATCACTGTCCATGACTTCATTTCTTCCCAGAGGACTTCTGCTCAGTCTTGACTGATTTAGGCAGTTTTTACATGTACTTTGGAAGCTGTAACTATGTGTATCTCCCGCTTTTATCTAAAGTGAAAGTTAAAGTTTTATTTTTTTATTTTTCATGTTGCATTTGGATGACTTCCAAGAAAAACAGAAAGTATTGGCTAATAGACATTTTATACCAGAAGTCTACCAATTGCCATTATTAACCTCTTTGAGGAACTGTGAACTGAGCAAAAAGAGAAAAAGAACATAAAGTAATACAGGGGTGGGCAAAAGTAGGTTAAATTACCAGCCCCCATTACCTAAAAGATAAATCATAAGTAAGGATACAAAATAATCATGATAATAACAAGAAGGTAAATAATGCAAATAAATAATTAAATTAATTAGTAAATAATTAAACAATACAAGAATAAACTCTGTTTCGCGTACTCACAACTATAAATCTATTTTTGCCACATATGTCTGTCGCAAACTCTATAGGGCCTGAGATTTGACCTATTTAGAAACTGTTAAGTTAACCTGTCATAGTGTCATGCATGACAGCAGACAGGAGTTTCCTTGGTCTAAGACTAAAGACTTTATTACAGCAAAAGGCATATGCAGAGGTGTGTTTGTGTCAGTTCCCACACTGCATTCCCAACAGGGGTGACGCTGGGTGGCCTAGATGTATGCCAGTGCACCCTGCATGTGGTGGTACATGACGAGAACACAGGCTAAGAAACTCGCTACTTTATAGCATCAGCAAGCCAGCCAGCTCTTTGTCCCAGAATTACTTACTTCATCCTTAAAAGTTGCTTGCTGTAAACACAATCTGATGAAATGGCCTGAGAAAGGAGAATTTAGGACCTTACATTCCTCTATACCCACCCTCGGTGAGATGTGTAGGAGCAGGAGAGATACAAGGAGAAGTGAACCCCAATAATGTCATTTTGATATTCAAAATATGGAGGAAGCAAATTCTATAAAATGACCAACAAGCGTGAACAATGCCATACCTAGATAGAGTTACATATTGTATTATTAAAATATATTTTGTAAGCACTTGAAAAAAGATTACTAAAAATAAAAATGAGTTCACAAAGATAAGCTATATTGAGCTAAGAGTTTTCTTCTTAGAAAGGGTTTAATATTTGCAGAGCAGATGTATTTGGCAAGCAAAGTATATCTTAAGTTTAAAAAATTTCCTTATGCAAAATTGAACAGTATTTAATGGTGGATTTATATCTTATTTAATGAGAATAAGATGATTATAAAAAAAAATTTGCTGAATTAGTCAGTTTAACCTGGGAGAGAGGTTAGTAGTGAGGCTACCCTCATCAACAACAATGATTTTATTTGTTATATTTCTAATAGTATCTAAAATGTATAGCAAAACTACCGTTGTATTATCAGAGTATTTTATGACTTTATTATAAATTCATCATGTTACATCTTGCTTATTACAGTTTTAGTCAACGTACTTTAAGATGGCATGAAGCAGAGACAGAAAAGAGAAGCATTTGATATTTCCATATTAAAAACAACTGAAGAAATTGAGGATACTTTCCAGCAAAAATAAGACAGAATAAAGAGAATGATACACATATTTTGGAAGAAAAGTTAAATTTTTTGTGTTTGGCCTCTGAGGATCAAGCCTGGGTCTATAAATAAAAGGTATAGGTTGATAACTTTGAGTTTAACATGAAGAAAAAAATTCTAGTAACATGCCCTATGATGAAATAGCATTGGAGATAAAGTAGATTTACTCCAAGGATGGCTCCTGGCTTTGGAGGCCTAAAGTTTTTGCAATTTGGGGGTGTCATCTTTAAGAAAACAAATAGAAATACATAACTGGAACATAAAAATAGTTACTGAAGTAAATATTTAGGATGAGAAACTATCTAGTAAAACATACATTTTAAAAAGATGACAAATTCAGCAACTATTTTAAAATCCAAAAGAATATAAAAGAATAGGCTAGTATTTTAATTAGTCAAGTGTCTGATATACTTCTGTAGTGCTTTCCCCCTTATATTTTTGACTCCATACATTGCATCCTTTCTTGGATAATAATCTTGTAATATAATTTCTTATTAGATATTAGAAAGATAACTTTTTTTCCTCTAGCAAAGTTGACTATGTATTTTTAAATAATTTAGAATTTTTTTTTCTAATGAGCTTCACAACTCATTACCACTAATGCCATTTTTTCTGACTGGGGGATTTCTGACTCTGGGACTCTATCACTTCCAATCTCATTTCAGCTCCTAGTCCTGAGTGTGGTGTCCAGCATAGAAATTATTGCCAACATATTCGAAGAAGCAAGAGATCTACGAATCAGAGCAATAAAATGTTATTTTTAATAAAACATTGCTGCTCATTAAAAGTGAAATTGGTTTGGGTGTTTTTCCTTGGGTATAGTATACCCAATTGTTTTAATTCTGTAATCCATCAAAGATTTCTTCATTGCTTCTCTAATTTTTGTTACTTTTCTGGATTAGTGGAATATAAATAGCGTTAAAGCGATCACCTCAAGAAGAATGGAAAGGTGAGACTTCAAGAAGGAAAAAGCAGAGTGCATGAGACAAATCTTTATGATGGTCACAATACTACTCAAAGAAGAAAAATATTAGAAACAAAAAGAAATGCACTGACATGATGAGATTTTAATGACACTTTCAATTCACCCAAAGGATTTTTCATCCCGCTCTGACAGGAAAGCGGGGTGCATTTTTCTGGGATGCTTGGTCTCATTCGCACCCCGAGGACTGACCTCTGGGTTGGGCTGTGAATTCCACGGTCTCATTGTCAACCGCAGAAGGGCCCGCCTGGCCCGTGGGCTAGCTGAGCGGAGAAATATCAGGCAGCACAACTGAAAAGCAGAAATGACACAAACACATCTTTTTCCAGAGAAGAGTATTCCTCATCTGTAAATAGGGGACAAGGGTCTTTAAAAAAATTATGTGACAGTTCTTCATATACAAGATTTCAGGCAACTTTTCCCAAAGAATATAGGATATTGTTTTTGTCAAGGGATGTGGGCCATCTACACACTCCATTTCTTCCTGCAGTTGTGCATTCCTTTGCCATCTACTCTGTCCTTTGTGACTCCCAGAAAAGAAAAAACAAATCTTGACAGCTTCTACCATTATATATTGCTTGCCGAAAACAAAGATAGCAAGTTTCTGAATACATTTAGTGTCAGATATCTTACAAGCATCACCTCGGCCTGGCCGACGCTCCGTTGTTTGGAGCGTCAACCCGCTACGCCAAGGCTGCGGTTTGATCCGGGCCGGGCACATACGAGATATGACCGGTGAATGCATAAATAAGTGGAACCACAAATCGATGTTTCCCTCTCTCTTTCTCTCTCTCTCTAAAAACATCAATAAGAAAAACAAGCATCCCCTCAAAAATGTTTTTGTGAGTCCTGTTTTAATCTCATCATTCATTCATTGGAAAATAACATTGAACATCTAAAACAAGCCAGGCTCAGGTCTAAGTTCTGGAATAAAATTAATACAGTGCATAGCCTCGTGAATTTTACATTCTAAAGGTACGACAGAGGTCATGGCAGAACTGCGCCCTCCCCTAAATTCACAGGCTGAAGTCCCAATTTCCAGTGCTTCAGAACATTCCTGTATTTGGAAACAGGGCTTTTAAAGAGATGGTTAAGTGGAAAGGAGGCCATCAGAATACACTAATTCAATCTTACTGATGTCTTTACCAAAAGAGAAAATTTGAACACACAGAATGACACAAGGCTTGCGTGCACACAAAGGAAAAACAATTTGAGAACACAGCGAGAAGGTGGCCATGGAAAAAGGCCTCAGAAGAAACCAAGCTTGCCAACACCTTGATCTTGGACTTCTAGCCACCAGAATATAAGAAAATAAATTTTTGTTTAAGCCCCCCAGTCTGCATTTCTTTTGTTATGATAGCTCTAGTAAACTAATACAACAGACATTAAATTATCATATTAATACTTCTAAAGTGGCAACTGAGATAAGAGTTATGATTCTAACATAGTATGCACCAGACTAAATAGGTTAAATAGATTCAGAATAACATTACTACCCTCCAACACACAGTAACACAGAGGTAGAGGAATGGCATTAATTTTTAAGCTCTTCTAGCCTGGGCTTAGCAAATAGCCAGTTGTATAAATGGTCAATTCTTCCTGCCACACATCAAACCTGACCAGTACTTTCTAGATGTTCCCCTTTGTGTTCTTTTGTCCCACCAAAGAATTTAAATTCATCCTGCTCTATGCTAATCTTCTGGATAAATTGATAACAGCTACCTAACTTCTACTGAGTAATCTCCATAAGTTACTTATATGGTCATTCATTCTACAGTCTTCTCTACTATACTTTGGATAGTCCCTAAATCTTTAACATTGTTCTAGAAATTTTTAATTATTCTAAATAATTCTGTTTTTCTAAATAATTCTCAACATTTTTACTCACTAGGTGACCTTAATCTCTTTACATCTCAGTTTCTTCACCTTGAAAGTTCCCTCCAGCTAGACCATCCTATGATTCGCCGCCTGTAGTGACTGCCAGGGCAACCAAAATAGAAAGCAGATAGTACTTAGGCCCTAGGCTAATCTAGTCTCTCAAGAATGTTATAAAATTCATTCTCGCTTCTTCTAAAGAGTAGGTGGGAAGAGTATGTGTACTTATGATGAAATATAACTTAATAATACAATAATTAATAAATTATTATATTAATACATATTATATATAAAATATTTAATGCTTAATAAAAATATAAGAATAAACTCTGCTTCATGTACTCACAACTGTAAATCTACTTTTGTCCACCCCTGTATATTTCTGTGTTGAATATATATGTATATATAAATTTCCTTTTCATATATATTTTGTGTGTGTGTGTTAAATTATCTATCATCTATTTATTTTTGTTTTTTCAATATCTCATCATAAAATGAAAAGATAATACAGAAATTGGGCAATCCCCACCCATTTTTTTTGTTTAAATTGATTTAGAGACCTTCTTTTAGTATTTAAGACTCATGGACATTTGCTAGTTCTGAGATGAGGTTTTCAAAATGCAGTATGCATTAGGCAGTTCATGAGTAATCTTTAAGGAATAAATTCATTTTTGCAGTTTCTTCTCTTCTTTAGGTGAAGCCATTCTCCAAAGTGTCAAACACAATGTGACACATTTTTCATGCTTGAAGAGTAAAAATTTTCTGTATTTTGTTCAATATAGCCAGAGTTAAAGCAACAGATAATTTCAGTGCTTCAGGAGACTGCTCGTTGAGAGAGCAGCTGCTATGTCTTAACCTGCACAAAGACCAGGGCCCACTGGCAGATGTGCTAGGGTGACAATAAAATCCGGTCTGTCAGGAGTCCCTGTTTATGCCTGCTATCCTTGTCTAATGTTAACAACACCCACTTTTACTCTCATAAGTGCTCAGGTTTAGAAGATACATTAGGTACAGAGCCTGCACGCACAGTGTGCAAGTCCGGTGTCACAAGACAGCCATTAACAGTCTCACCCGACAGGAGCAGTTGGAAACGGCGTTCCTCCAGAGCTGCCATCACAGCGGCCGGCTACACCTCCCATTGCCACAAACACTGTATTCAATATAGATTTCTCAGTCACTATTACTTCCTGGACAACTAGAACTTTTAATTAAGCACTAAATTGAATTTTCAAAAATAACCACTTTTCAGGGAAAAATCCATCAAAAGCCTCTATAATGGCCAGTAGGATTTTTGCTCATTGGTGTTTTCTGGTTCCTGAATCTGCTCTAACCCTGTGACTAAGAAGATTTACAGTGAAGAAAATAATTTAAATTAAGCTTTTTTCCAGGTGACCTCATCAATCACCCCCCAGCCCAACTCTAGCCATTGATATTTCAAGTTCAATGTTGTTCAATGATCCATGATTTT
The DNA here is from genome assembly GCF_054644295.1 of Miniopterus natalensis. NCBI lineage: Eukaryota > Metazoa > Chordata > Mammalia > Chiroptera > Miniopteridae > Miniopterus > Miniopterus natalensis. Next base: position 44,681,098 of record NC_142088.1, read on the forward strand.
TCTGATTTCCTTCTGATATAACAGTGGTATAATAGGTGACATAAATTGACCCTGACCTACCGTCTATAATCTAGTGTAATTTACAGTGTGTCAAAGAAAAATCCCTAAAATTTGGGAATAATTTTATGGTTGTCTTTTCTAATTTAAATAGAAGATTGGAATTTTCCCCTATATGTACCTATTCTGGATTAGTTCTATTGTGATTCTGAAGCAGGGGGAGATAGGAGAGACTTGTTCTGAAAACATCATGTGTTTGCAAACCACATTAACTTTAAGGTATTTTGAAAGTTTAAAATTTATAGTTAAATATTTAAAAATACTTTTCTATGTTTCTTTCCAGTTTTAAAGAGCATATAACTTGCCCAAACAAGCAAATATTGCACTTGAGTGGGAATCAAATATATTTAGAGTCGCTATTATAAACCTGCTATGTCCATAGTTGAGTCAAATAATCCGTAGGTATTCACTTTGAATTTATAATAAAAAATAGCCATGTTTTAATATTTTTGGTGTATGTGTGTGTGTATGTGTGTGTGCATAAGTTTAGTTAGGTATTTTTCTTATACTTTAAAATCAGTTAAAAGTTAATAGTTAACATCTACAATAGATGCCCATTTCCTCAAAAATCTACTGAAAGGTAAAAAACAATTTAAAAATCAAATTTAAATTAAAAAGAGATTTTTAAGTTTGTTTTCTAGAAATTAACTATGAAGGTATTTTAAGTTTTGAGTTAATTCTAAAGGATAGAGTTCAGAGTCACATGCATTTGATGTGTATGATGAAGGAATTAAAAGGACTGCATGAAGCCATTTATGAACTTCATAATGAAACACATTTTATCTCTCCCTATTTCTCATGTTGAAACTCTTTTATGTGACCTACAAAAATCAACATCTAAACCAAAGGGTCTCCCAACAATCTCCAGTCAACTGAACTTCATATGGAAATTCATTATGTGCAAAGTCAAAGCGTACATTTTCTGCAAAAGTCACCTCAAAATGTCATTTCTGAGTAATTTATATTTATGGAGTGACAAAGACTGGAAAAGAAATAGGTAGTTAAATGGAATCCATTCCCTATGTGAATTACACGTTGAACCAGATTTTCTTAGCAACTAACCTACTTCCTAATTTAAACTTTTTTTTGTGCAGCTTTCTAAAGCTACACAAGTTATTGATTTGCTCTCAAGAAACAAGTTCAGACCTGGAAAATTTCACATAATTATAAGCTGAAGATCTTTAAGTAAAACAAAAAAAATGCCTATAAAGTACAAGGCACGGTTCAAAATATTATGATGGAAATAAGGTTCAGAATGTGGTAAAGAATGAAAGGCATTTTGGAAAACTAGAAATTATCCCAAAATGATGTGAAAATAACTTTTCATGTTCTTGAAATATATCAGGGCTACATGTGTTCTGATTATCCCCAAAGATGTAGAAACGATCCTATATTTCTGTCATAAGGAAAACAAAGCAAACTTACCTTCATTTATTTTTCTGTCATATCGAGGTATTTTCATTTTCAGTATATTATTATTTAAGACCTCTTTATTAGATGTAAATGTTATCTAGAAAGGACAGATATTACTCTTTCTTGATGTAATTTTAGTCTTTGAGGAATGGGAGCAGGTAAGGTTAATTTTGAAATAGAAGTGGTGTGTGCCCAGAATTGCAAATTAGATGAGTTCCTAAATTTGAGAGCTGAGTTTGTGTGTATGTTTTGTGTTTGTGTGTGTTTTGTGTTTGTGTGTGTTTTGTGTTTGTGCATGTGTGCAAGTGTGCTAATTCCTGTGAACGGGGATGTATATGTATATGTGCCTTCCTGTGAATTGGGGTGGTAGTAAGAAGGAGTGCCAAACTGAGAACAGCAATGCATCATTTTGGTTTAGGCTGACTATAATCTTACCTTATTACACTAGATACCTGGAATTCTAAAATATACTAAAAAATATACCCAAGGAGAAATTTTAGAATTTTGCGTAGGTTGGCAAATTATGAGCTTGAAACTCAGGCTTATTTTACTCTTTCCTGAATTAAATAATTTTCTGTCTATTATTTCTTTATTTTGAGTTGTGTTTGTATAGAGCAGAATATATTTTTTCCAGCTTTATTGAGGTACAATTGACAAATAAAATTTGTATATATTTAAGGTGTGCAACATGATGCTTTGATATGTGTAGACACTGTTAAATGGTTATCACAATCAAGCTAGTTAACACATCCATCACCTTACAGTTACCAATCATCTTCTCTCTCCAGTCATTCACTCATTTCTCTGACAAATAATTCCTGCATATCCACTATGTACCAGGCACTCTTCTAAGGACAAAAAACATAAAAATATTCAGACTAAGCCCTTAAATAAGACTCAAGAAACTTACAATTTAGTGAGGGAGACTGAAACATGAAGTAATTATAAATCACTGTGACTGGTCCCTTGATCATATTATTCAAAGGGAATACAGGAGAGAGGAGCGGGGGGGTTATCAAGGATAAGAGATATCAAGGAGAGTTAATGGTGATGAATTGAAAAGTAAAGCATGATACAAGTTAGGCTAGCAAAGACAGAGGAAAGCAAACTTCAGGACACTAAGCAGAGCTTCTGAGACAGAAAATGGCATTTGATGGCTTAGCAGGAGGACTAATGCCAATTACCTTCAAGGAAACAGCCAAGGGAAGGAATATTTCTAAATTCTCAATCTGCTACAAATTTAATACCAGCCTAAAAGGTCGGTAGCAATATGCTACACCAGATAAGAAATTTATATTTGAAAATCACTTTCACAACAAAAATGCTCTAAGGTAATTGTTTTTATTTATTCTTTTATCACCCTATTGTAAGAAATGGAGAAACTGATGTGTCTCTTTAATCTTAGTTCACTCAGAAGAGACCTTTTGTCAATCTCTTTATGATTTATAGCCATAGAACTAATATCAGAAATCTGATAGATGTTGTGACAAATTTTACAGGGAAAGGTTCTTATCAGTTATGCATCTTTACAGCTACATCACACCTGATTGTCCACCCTAATTGATCTAGCCAATATTTCTTGAGTACAGCCAGCAATTTAGAGAGGCAGCACTTGTGGTAAAGCACCACTTAGGGAAAGGAGATCACTAATGTTTTTTTCCATAAAAATTAAATTTAATAAAATTTAACCACACAACAAGACATATACCCAAATGCCAGATGGTCATCTCTACCATTGTCCATATACTAACCATTTGCCAGAACCAATATGAAGTTATAGGAAACCAAAAAAAGTTTAAAAATTAAAAGTAGGAAAGTTAAAGTTGAGTTCTAATGAAGCTCTAGTTAAAATAAAAAAATCAAAGCACACATTTTTCTTATTTTAACTTACATTTTGAAATATTTACAGACTTAGAGAAAACTTGCAAATATAGTACAAATTTTCTATAAACTCTTCAATCAGTGCCCCCTAATGACGACATCATTTACATAACCATACTAAAAAGATGAAAATCAGAAAATTAACTGACACAGTAGTAGTAACTAATCTACAGCTCTTACTCAAAATTTAACAGTTTCCCAGTAATGCTTTGTTTCTGGCCCAGGATCCAATCTAGGATCCCACATTGTACCTCTTGTCATGTCTTCTTTGTCTCCTCCAATCTTTGATAGTTCTTCAGTCTTTTCATGTCTTTGGGGCTTTGACATTTTTGAAGAACATTGGCAGTTATTTTGTAGAACGTACCACAAATTGGGTTTGTGTGATGTTTTCTTGTTATTAGGTTGAATTTATATGTATTTGGCAAGAATAGGACAGAGGTGATGTTGTGCCTTTTTCAGTGAATCATAGCAGGACGCAGATGATGTACTTGTGTCTTCTTAATGATGATGCAAAGTTACTCTTTTTCCCTTAGTAATTAAAGAATACCTGTGGGAAGATGCTTTGAGACTAAGTATACCCAGTATTTCTCATCATACTTTTGCTCACTAACTTTAGAATCCACCAATGTTTCTTGCCTGCAGCAACTGCTGTGGAGTTTGCCTGATGGTTGTTTTATATTTCCACCATATATTCTATATTAATTGAAATCTACTGTAAGGAAGAATATATTCCTCTCCATTTTTGTGTATTCAATTCTTTATATTAATATGGACTCATGCAGGGATATTCACTTATTCTATTGGCTATAATCTGTTACTATTGTTACCTATTTTGTTGTTCAAGTTGCCCTATTTTTGGACATTTGGAATTCCTGCAAATAGGACCTAACATCCTCATTATTTTTGGAACACTTCCTTACTTTCTAGCACATCAAAATGTCCTGGGTACATCTGGTATTTTCCCTTCCCAATCCCTGGAACCAACCATTCCTATAAGAAGTCCTGATTCCTTTAATTGGAAAGTGGGTTTTAGAAATCAAGACCTAGATGTTAATTAAATGCATTCTTTAAATGTCTTTTATATATATAGACAATAGAGTGTGGGGAAAGCCTGGGGTTGGGTGGGGGCTGGGTGGCCAGGAGCAAAGGAGGGAGAAGGGAGACATTTATAATACTGTCAACAATAAATAAAATTTAAAAAATAAAATATAATAAGTCTTCTATAGAATAAAGATTTGTTGTTTCTAAAGATCATTATTTTATTCGCTGGTGAGACTGTCATTATGCACTGATGCTATGAGCGGTCCGACTTTTACAAACACATCATTACTGAACAAATGAACACGTTAAAACATAACAATGTTGTGTTAATATCTACCCCAGATATGGCACTGTTTGCGTAGATGGTGGAAATCTAAGCTCCATAAAGAGCTGTCCTGTGGGTGAAGGCTGGTGATTCCCAGGTTGCTACCGATGGTTTCTCGGTCTTCCTCTTCCAGTTTAGGCTATCTTCCTGTTGTTGTCTTCCACCTCCTCCCAGTCTTTTTATCAAGATCAGTTATCCTTGGGCCTTAAGTCTTGACTTTCTCCGCACCGAGGTCCACCCCTTGGGCAGACACCACCCTCCTGCTGCCTCCTGACTACGCAGAAGCAACGCAGAGTGGCTCAGATCAGCTTACCTTGCCTGGCAGTGCCTTATGTTACACTATGCTTTTTTTCTGAATCCTCAGAATTGCTGACATGGGCTAGATATTGACAGGAAAGCAGTAGATTTAAACATGGTTATTAGGTTAAATATCACTGACATTCACCCTCCATTTAAATTTTCAATTTTATTTAATGTCTAAATGAGACTATTAACTCACTGAATTCCAGGCCTGGTGATAAAGTAAAATATTTTGAGAAGCATGGGAAGTATTTTGCATAATATCACAATTCTTGTAAAATCCCCCAAATGCACAATACTAACTCTAGATAATCTTACTTCTTTCTCAGTATGTGAGACAAAAGAAGGTCAGACTCTGAATACAGCATATTTATGCTATGCAGCCTCTGGTATAAAGCCTCATTTATCTAAACATATGCTTTATAACATCATTCATTTCACAGTGCAAAAATGTTAAAGCAAGTCAATACAAAGATCTCAGGTGAACATTTAACAGGACAATCTCTCATGACAGGTCTCATAAGTTTATATTCAGAATATCATAAAGTACCTTTTTAAAAAATATATATCTTTATTGATTTCAGAGAGAGGAAGGGAGAGGGAGAGAGAGATGGAAACACCAGTGATGAGAGAGTCATGGATCGGCTGCCTCCTGCATGCCCCAGACTGGGGATCGAGCCTGCAACCCAGGCCTGTGCCCTGACCCGGAATCGAACCCCGATCTCCTGGATCCGAGGTCGACGCTCAACTGCTGAGCCACACCTGGCCGGGCTCATAAAGTAACTTTTAAAAACTGATTGCAAAATGAGCAGTTCCTGCTCTCTAGGGCTTATTTGGTGACATGAGCATGCAGAGAGAAAGCAGACTCTAAAGGCAGATGTGATCTGCTTGATGCCATTTATACTGTGATCCTTCCCTTACCTTTGACACGGACCTGCCTGTCACTGTCAACAAAGTGAATGTCACAAAGGGTAAATATTCCACATCGAAGCTATCACTTGAAATAAGACTTTATAAAGATTGCTGTTTTATTCCTTCAAGGGACTGAAAACACTGAATAAGAATCTTCTACCAGGTGGTGACAGTATATTCAGTTACATAGGGATTTTAAGACATTGGCAAAGCCAGTCCCCACCCTATGTTGATAAAGGTCTGTGGACACTGGGAATATGCATTCGAAACCACAGGATCAGTCAGAATGTCCCACTATGGAAGGGATCGCGAAGCACTCCTCTGGCCATTCCAAAGTATCATAAAATAATCTAGTCAATTCAAATACATGGACTTGTGCCATTTTCTCAAAGCCTCTTTTATCAGATACAGACATTACTGATAGATCTGTGGGGGCTTGCGGGACATGCATTCTCTCCCTGGTGCGATCTGGTGCTTTGCCCCTTTCTTCCTGCCCTTATAGGAAAGATGGGTATGGCTTCCTAGCTACACCAGCTCTCTCAATTAAGAGCCCTTCTCTGCCTTTTTCCTCCCAGATGATTAGATCACTTGATCTTGGAAATGTGCTTCCCTCTGGTGGGAAATGGACCCTGAGAGTATTATTACTATAGTTTTCAGAGCTGAGTGATCAGAAATTTCCAACATCTCTTCACACCCAAACTAACCCTAAGGCTAGCTGTTATAAAAGATATTTAGGTAAAGAAATTGGACTAATTAAAAATAGTATTAATAAATAAAACAGTATGGCAATGTTAGCTAGTGAGTGAAAAACAACTACATGTTTGAGCAGATGCACATAATTACAAGCTCTTGTAACTGTATAAATTTATCTTTTCTTCCCTCCCCTCCCCTCTCATTGTCACTCTCTTTTACTCTCTCTCTCTGACCTGCCTGTTAGCTGGGGTCACTGAGCTAACTCATAATTGCTTTTATTGCTATTCTAATTGATTTTCATTTGTAATGAAGACACAGAGGAGAAAAGAGCTGCAGCATGTATTTAGTATTAATCCAATAGCTATTAAGAACCTACTTTTGTGCGAGATGTGAAAACAAAGAATTATATAACACATTCAGCAATAGTTCTGATGGTTAGTTACATGGCAAATAATTACATCACAATGAAGTAAGCAGTGAATCCGAATAAATAAGGATATATGAAAACTCTTGGTTTGTGGGTGGAGGCCAGAGCACAGCAATTGGAACTGATTTCAAAGAGAAAGTGAAGTTCGAGTTGAGTCTTACAATGTGAATAGCTCACCAGCCTATAAACAAAACAATGACTTGGCCTCAGCCAATTCTCTAACCTCAATGTCAGGACTCCTGTTTGAATGACAGAAACCCAACTCTGATATTTCATTAAAGAGTTTTATTCAAATACTGTACATGTATCTTTGGCACGAGTGTTTTCATAATCACAGAGCCAGATTTTTCTTCATTTAAAACAGAATTCCCCAATACATCATCCTTAGTAACCTCTGAATTCATTTAGACATAGCACATTTAAAAAATATGTTTCTGATGTTCAAGTACTCATAAAAAACCTTTAAGATAATATCTGTCTTAAATGAACATACTTTCTCTGTAAATATGTTTGTGATCCCTATCCTATAGATATATATTTGTGATACCTATATTCTATCTTATTTTATAGTAATTTTTAAAAGGCTTATTTCCAAATATATAAACATTAATAATATGAGGTAATATCTCCAGAAATAATTACTATACTGATATAATTAATACTTGTGTTTTTATTTTATGTTAATTTATTTATTTTTATTTTTTATCTTATCTTTATGTTTGAAAATATATTTTTAAAATAAACTAAATTGCAAGGTTAAGATACTTAGAAATAAATTTAGTTTATTTTTTAACGGATTATTTCATGTGACCATTAGGAGCCTCCAAAACTAGCATTGATTATAGTTATTTCAGGCTGACGTGTCTTATTCAAAGGAAACATTTTTACTGAAATAAAATAAATCAGAATTCCCCAACATGAGAGACTTTGTGAAAACTCAAATATAAGTAAAATCCTTCTTTCTTAAGATTTGGAGGAATAATTTCCCTCTAATTTAATCTTTCTTATTTGTTTTCCTCTAACAAGGAAATAATTGATAACCATAAAATGTCCCCTTGTATTCTCCTGATGAAACTGGAAGGCAGATTAAAGTATTATAATAAACGAATGGCTATTGAGTTTGTTTGTTTACTTATTTTTAATCCTCACCTGAGGATATTTTTTCCATTGATCTTTTAGAGAGTGGAAGTTAAGGGGAGAGACAGAGAGAGAAGCATCGATGTGAGAGAGGCACATCGCTTGGTTGCCTCCCACAGGTGCCGACCAGGCCGGAGACTGAGCCTGCAACCGAGGTACATGCCCTTGACCAGAAATTGAACCCAAGACCCTTCAGTGCCCAGGCAGATGCTCTAACCACTGAGCAAAAGCAGGTAGGGTGGATATTGAGTTTAGATGACCATATCAGATAATGCTTTAATAAGACTGGCCACAGAGGAAAGTGGAGAAATAAAGTGATAGGTAGAAAGAAACGTGATTTGAAGGGCTGTGTATGTTATTTTCTTTTTGGGAGAGAGATGACTATATTCAACTGTCGATAGAAGGAACTGGCTGAGGTAGAGAATAGGGACTTACTCATCCAGCTATAACTAACACCAAACAAACCTCCTGAAATACACAATTATAAACATGTGCAAAATATATGACAACCAATTATAGGCATTCTACAACATGGGGCAAAATTCCAACAGGGTGGAATATTTGTGAGAAGGAAATTCATGAGATGAGTCCCTTGTCGCACTGGCTCTTTGTCTTGGGACAATCTGCAAGGTTCTCTAGAGAAGACAGAATTGGGAGTAAATCTCATCAAGTTCTGGGAGGCTGGTACAAGTTTTGGGATTTCCACAGACAAGGCATAAAGTCAGAGTACAGAAATGAAACCATCTCAGCTTAAAGTTTCATTTACGGAAAGGGTTTTTAATACAAACAAATACTATGTGTATAATAGACATAGGGTGATTCATACTTTCTTATTTTTTTGCATCAGTTTTAGTGTATTGATTAGCTAAGAAATTTGTCATCAAAATTATCAAATTTACTGGTAAAAGATTTCTCATAATACACTGTTATTGTCTTTTCAATATTGTGGAATCTGAGATAATATCTGTTCTGTCATTCTCGGTATTGTGTATTCTCTCCTCTTTTCTTGATCAGTCCCCTTAAAGTGTCATCAACTTTATTAATATTTTCAAAAGAATGAATTTGCTTTTTTATGTTTTTCTTCTTTCACATGGTTTCTTTTTCATTGATAACTGTTCTAGCTTTAGAGTTTCCTACTTTTGTTTTATTTTATTCATCTTTTTTTTTTTAACTTTATAGGGTGGAATATTTCATAATTAACTTTAAATGTTTTTTTCCCTAACATATAAATTTAAAGTTATACAGCTTCCTCTAAAAACCATATTATCTATATCTCACAAATTTTCATATGTGTGTTTCCATTTTCATTCTGTTTGAAATAATTTCTCTTTTCTCTTGTGATTTCTTCTCTCATACACCTGTTATTCAGAGGTATGTGGTTTCACTTCTAAATACTTGGCTTCCTAACTTAAATCAGCTGGGGTCACAGAGTATAGTCTAGTACATTTCAAGTTTGAAATTTATTTAGATTTTCATTTTGCCTCACTAGGAATGTTTATTTTGAACTTATTTTATATATTGTTCCACAAATATCAATTAGGTCAAGTTGTTGGGCGTTGTTGTTGACAGTGTTACAGCCGCCCCGTGTTTTCCCCCCTTGACCCCTCCGCGCCGCTCCAGCCCCCGCCCCAGGCCTTCCCTGCGCTATTGTCTGTCTCTGGGCTAGGTGTGCATGCATATAAAGTCACTGGCTAATCTCTTCCTGCCCAGCTCCCTTCCCTCTGAAATGCGCGAAAGTCTTTCTAGTGTCCCGCTGTCTCTAGATGGCCCGGCAAACATTTGTTTACTAAACATTAATCTTTTTCATCTCATATGAATTGCTTCCTTCCCTCTGAAGTCCCAGACCCCTACCTCCTCCTTAGTCCAGTATGACACGTATACTGGATTTTGCCTTACTGTCTTTGGAATTTTCATGCTTATGTGAATTCCTGATTCATACCTATTAAAACTTGATTTTTTTCTGTTAATCTGCCTTATATCATTTTAATTATTTGACCAGGCAGAAGAATCAAGAGGGAAAGGAGGGGATTTCTCCTCTCTCATGGATTTTGGACCTTGTAGCCAGACAGACCTGGGTTTGGCACCTGATCTGTGACTTTGTAGCTGTGTAACTTTGGGTAAATAAATTTACTATCTTAGCTAACTATCTGGGAAGAGGGAATAATTATACCAACTGACAAAACTGTTGCCACACTTATATCTTTAATATTTGTAAAGTACTTGGGACAAAGCCTAAAGGAAGAAGAAGCTTGGATTAGTTGAACAGAAAATCTTGTTATGCTTAGAAAAACATGTTTTCTGAAATGTTCTAATAAAGGAACATCAAATTCCCACATAAGCAGTTGCTTCTCACTTAAGTCTTTTTTCTTAAAATGCTGTATTCCTTGTCAAATTTGTAGTAACTTCTCTCTTTAAAGTTATTTGTCAAAATATGGCAAACTTGTACAAAAGAAAATAGCCAATGAAATGTAAATGGTGTGATATGAACCAACAATTCAAGCCAGATTGACTCATCCCTTTAAAGAATTTGCTAGAAAAAGCTAAGCCAAAACAAAATTGTGCAAAATCTTTTTGAAACATAAAATGTACTTTCAAAATTCACATCATGTCAGATAAGTGATGATAAATTTAGGGAGCATTATTAAGATATCCGGAACATGAAATGTTAGATTACAAAAATTGCCACTCTCCTTTTGACAAGTCCCCTTTCAGTCTGGAATTGATCTTTCCCCTTCATCACTAGCTATACCTTAAGTCTGAATGACAACATAGTGGAATAAAGATTAAAACAGCCTCCTGGAGACAGCTTCCTGTGCTACCCACACCCAATAAAGGTGCCAGAAAGGTGTATATGGGAAAACCTCTTCTGACTGTATAAATTCCTTATGTTCTCTGCCACTTACATTATGTATTTTTCCATTACTGGTATTTAAAAGTGGCATGCAAGTGTTAAGCTAATTATGGGCACTACTTTGTACAAACGCAATGGCCTTCACCCAATTTTTTAACTACCTTTGCAATACTACGTACGCCGCATTGTTCAAACATCCTCCTTCAGAGTTTGAACATTAAAAATAGTTTTCTAAGGATATTTAGGATACCTACAAAATATTTTTCATTAGGTTTTCTGACATAGTCCTACATTCAATCTTGTACGTCAATGTTTGATTTTGTAGGACTTAGCGAAGCCACTGAAAAGTGGTCACTTTGATAAAAAAAAAGTCATGATATCAATATAATGTTGTACCTTTAAAGGGAACTAATTATATCCAGCAAGTAAAATATTTTTTTCTTACTTCAGAAACCACAAACTTTTGTAAGAGAGTGGCTGAGCAGGGAGTCCTAAATATCAGAAGTAATTAATGCATGTTTTGCTCTAATGAACCAAAATATTTGAGTTTAAAAAAAATCTTCCAAATTAATATCATCAGAGCCCAATAATTACTTAAATTTGCACACTTCATTTTTTCTTTCTTCAACTGTCTCCTAGAAGCAATTGGTTTTCTTATATTAGTTTTCATTTATTCAACCAACATTTAGTGAGCTCCTGCAATGAGTCAGGCAGTGTATTAGGTTCTAATACACACTGAGCAAATCACCCACAATTCCTGACCTGATGCAGCACATATTCTAGGAAAAGAAAGAGCCTGATTAAACTGTACAAAAATTAAAGTAAAATTACAATCGTATTAAATGCCAAGAAGGAGAGGTTTACTAGTAAGAGAGTATGTAATGTAGGAAAATAGACATACTACCCTTAATGTTTCTCTTAGTTCCTTGCTCATTCAGACTATTGAATTTTTTAGATAGTTGTTGCATTGTCCCAACATTTATATTAAATTATCTATCTTCCCCTACAAATATGGATGACACTTATTTAGTGTATATATTTGGTCCTGTTTCTAGACTTTGTATTTGGTTTCAATTCTCTATACACTGTTTTCATTATAGTCTTATAATACTTTAATAATATGTATAATTACACATTTATTTTAAAATATGAACTTCAGAATGAGTTTTATATGATATCAAAGGAAAATATTGCTGATATTTTTATTGGGATGACTTTAGATTTATATGCTGATTTGGAAGAATTGACATCTCCCAAGGTTAAATATTCCTAAAATCAAATGTCTTCATTTGTTCATGTCTTCTATGAGTCCCTCAAATGCCTATGAGTCCCTCAAATGCATATCCATTCATTGCGAATGTAACCATTGTGTTCTCTTTTAAGTTCAATAAAACCTAGAAGTGAGACTAGTTCACCACATTAATTGAGAAACAGTGACTAGAGAATCAGATGCTAAGTCTAACCTGTCACGTTATAACTATCAATTACCAACATTCAACTGAATTTAACTGGGGGGAAAATGTAAGAACTACAACAACAACAAAACCTAAAATATAATGAGAAATATCCTTGCCAAGAACTCGCATCATTTAAGACGTATGTAACAATCAGGTAAAATTATAGCGATTTCCATACTTAGGCAAGAGGTAAAGGTAAAAGAAATGCCATATTATAACCCTAAAAGGCAAATCAGATTATTTTAGATTATTTATGCCTCCCTCATCAAGACCATTTCAGACCCTAAAGACTGTTATCAAAGAGTAAGGGTGAAAATGTTAAGCTTGAAGTACACACAGAAGCAAAGGATTTTAAATAAAATACGATGCTTTTCAAAATAGAGGTTTCTAAAATCTGCTATTTACAGGACCCTCATAATATTCAGGTTCATGTTGCTCATGAACATTTCACATCATGTACGCAGACTGTGTCCCTCAGTCACCTAGAACCAAAGTGAAAAACAAAAATGATCCAAATGCTAACAGTTCATGAAACTGACCTATAGATTTTTTTCATTGTCTCTGCTTTTAATTTGCTGTCTTAAATGTGTACAAATGTTTCTTGGAAAGGTTTTTAAGGGGACAGGGGGAGTTACTGCTTATTTAAACAATTTTAACGAAGGGCTAACCTTTTACATTTAACATTTGTTCCCTTCATTTGCTTTCTGGCAGCAGTTCATACCTTTTTTTTCTTCTCCCAAAGGACATAGCATAATGCACATATATGAGATTATTTAAATGAATGGTTTTAATGAGTTCTTTGAACAGCTTCTTTAAAAAACAAGCATGAAATTGCTTTCCTAGTTGGGATGCTTTAAAATATTTTTAGAAAATTCATATATAAAGCTTTTAAAATTCTAACCATTTCTAAAGGAACAATGATTAAAATGAAGGTTTTTATTGCAATATGATTTGTTTTCATACACATTGCAAAAGACATTGTGAAACCCAGCAGGATTTTTGAATTATTTTAATGGATTATCACATTTTGCATTAATAAGCAGTTATTTATCAAATGTAAGGATTGCAGCTCATATACGCTACTTTCACACATGGAAAGGTATCTTCTGTAATTGGTGAGTACTGACTACACATAAACACATTTACATTATAGAGTAAACACTGTGCTGTCCCCCAGCCCCTATGAATTCCTGCTCAAAGTGTCATAAGCTTGAAGTTGGGCGGAATTGACCTCATTTCCTTGCTACAGCTATTGTTTCAAAATTGACATTTGTTCTCATCAAAATGATGTTCAAGACTTCTGTTCAATGATTTTCTTCACTTCCTAGATGGGAATGAGGAAAAGTGCAGGCCCAGGAACTTCTGGAAAACATTGTGTCACCATGAGGACTAAGGATAAAGCAGACAGGTGGAGCAGGGTGTAGTTGTAAGAACTGCGGAGAAAAACCAAAACTTGATAAAACTCTTCTTGACACTTGCCTTGGCCTCAGGCTTTTCTGTTATGCGAGGAAATATATTTTCTTTATTGGTTAAGCTCCTTTGGAACCAAGAATATGGAATTGAAGAGTGACATGAACCGCCTTTGGCAAATATCACTGCCCTAATTTTGAAACCATTTATTCTTTTGAAAGCATAAGTTGTTTCATTGCCTCTGTTAGATACAAATGAACTATTCAGGTAGCTCAGACCCTTAATGCTGACATTTTAAACATTAAGCCACCTTGTTAACAACTAAAAGTTGGATGTTGATCAATCTTGTAAATGTGGTTATTATAACACTTTGTGTGCTTTGTTTCTGTCAATCAAAAATATTCACACATGTTATTGTACTAGCTGTTGTAGAAAAAATAGAAAATATTAAAATCAAATTTCTTAGCTTTAAGAGTTGACTGTCTAGCATGATTTTACACATATTTTTAAAAACAGAGAACATTCAATATAAAGAAACATGGCAATAGACCAGCTTCAGGATATTGCCTCATATGTAAAAAGACTTTGCAACAAACGACTTATAAGTTTCCAACCAGCTTTAATATCCTATGATTCTACTGCAAATAAAGTATTAGAGGTTGGAGGGGAGAGTGGTTGGGGCATGCGCACATGGAGATCATCAAGAAAGCTGGAATCCTCTTGTCCTTTATAAATAGGCTTATTGTTTTTGTCTTTTACTTTAAGCTCTTAAAAGACAGATTTTTCTGTCTGCTCTCTGCATGGTTTTTTTCCAGATACTCTTCGATAATATTTAAATTTTCCATCATCAGATATTCTTCATTAAGTGTTTCTGCATATCCAATTATATGCATAAAAGAACATCAATTTGATGATAAAGATTTTACAAAGAAATCTGAAAGTTTCAGAATAAAGTTTTCCTCATATTGGGAAGGTCTTAGATCTCGCCTGCAAAGTCGTTGAGTCTCTTTCGGAATTCTTTTGTTGGTGAAGGACTCATTAGCTCCTAAGAAGTTCTTTCCACTGTCATACAGTTCTAATGGCTAGTACCTCCAGCTAAAAATTTAGTCTTCAAATATTCCTTGAAGTCTAGAGAATCATCTGTAGCTAAATATATTCTTTTGTAGAACTCCACTATACTCAAGAATTAAATTGTGCTTATTTCTGTCAGATTTTCTTAAAACACACACTGATATAATATCAGTAATATTTGGTGAATGACTAATGTAGCTATTACTTGCATAACAATATCACAATCATAAACATATTAGTATATGCGGAGAAAGAGAGAGCAAAGTTATACTAGTGATACCTGGTGATGCTAGACAGGAGGTGTGTTAGTTGTTCACTAAATATTACTGACTAACCTTCTAAGTACATGTTAGAATTGCCTGTTATGATTGGGTTGGATTTACTGAGCTGTAAGTGTAAGTGACATGCATCACCTTTGGGTTGCAATAACTGATGACTTATACAGAATTGTCCTTGCTCTTTCCCTCTGGTGGCCAGCTGGCAATGTCCAGCATTATTATTTCTCTGACAGACCATGTATCTTAATGAGTACAATGAGCAGAACATCCCCAGGTAGATACATAGCATGAACATGAACAAAGTCAATACCTTCTCATTATAAGCATTGTTTGTTTCTGTGGCATAATTAAATCTAATCTGAATGATTTAAGTAGACAAGACATAGATCACAGTGAGATTTTGATGGCTGCCTAAGACAAACTTTTTACTTCAAAATACAGTGGTACGTTGGTTTTTGAACGTCTCTGTTGAGGAACATTTCGGTTTACAAACACCATAAACCCGGGAGGAAATGTTTCGGTTTCCAAACACGCCTCCGGAGTCGAACCTGCCCCACGGCTTCTGCTGAGGGCAGGATCCTGAGGCCCAGCTCTCTGCCGTTGATCCCCAGGTTTTCAAACGTTTCAGAACTTGAACGGCCTTCCAGAATGGATTATATTCGAAAACCGAGGGACCACTGTAATGTCCAACATTCCTGAAATGTATATGATATTGATACTTTCTAGAAATCCTAATGTAACTATGTGTACAATCACAACTAAGTCAGAGGTGACCCAAAAGATTCACTCTGTCCAATAGCTTTGAAGGTGGACATGTGAGCAGAAGATTTAGAGCCACAGGTATGCACCCATTTAGATGGACAAATGGTAAAAAGAGATCAGGACCAAACTTATTTTCAATGACTTATAAATGCATTTTAGTAGATAAGTTTTACTCTCTATTAAAAGTCATTTAAAACCTTCCATTTGTGGTAATCAAATTAAAAATGTTTCAGGTGATAGTATTAATATCAGACATTCATTTTTATACTTATAGCACTGACATTTCTTTAAAAAATATATAGTTTAGATGGCCTCAACATTATGTTAATCAGAATTTCAACTTTTTAACTTCCTCTGATTGGAACATCCTTCTACATTAACACACAATTTGCCTACACATTAGAGAATGACAGTGTACTTAATACAATTAAATATTTGGAAATGTTAAGCATATCATTTTAAATGATAGATCTAAAACAGTTGCTATAATAAAAATTCAAGCACCAATTACTTTTTAATCATATGTTTAGAGTCAGCAGATATGTATAATCAAATTACAATGCTTAAAACAATAACCACTCCAATCACAACCTACTTCTATCTTACTGACTGCCTTCTAGGCACATGTTAGAATTGCCTGTTATGACTGGGTTCCAAACACAAACAAATCAGTCATTGGTACCTCCTCTCCTTCATTTCCCACATCCTCTTCATCTACAAGTCCTGGCAGATCTATTTTAAAAACATATCCCGATTCCAATCCTGTCTCTCTATTCTTATGCCCTTAACTATAGAACACCCCATCTGTTCACCTGGACAGCTGTAATTGCCCCCATCATTGCCGCTTCCCTTTTCCTTGGAGAAGCCAGCAGCATCATAAACTTCCTGTGTTTAAAAGTTCTCAGGGATTTTCCATTGATTTAAAAATAAGGTAAAAATTCTTTGCCATAAATTACAAAATCCTTCATGATGTAGCTCTTGCTTACCTCTCTGACTTCTTTCATGTTCCACGAGTACTGTACTTAGCTTTGCTCCAGCCAAGCTGAACTTCTTTCTATTAGGTTCTTAAAACCATCCACATCTGCCTAAGTTGCTTTGCCATAACTTATCCCTCTCCCTGGAATTCTCTTAATCAAGATCTTTGCACTGATGATTCATTTATCTTTGAGACTTCTACTCCAAAATCTCTTTAGACACGCCATATCGGACCATCCCTTGAAAAACATTCTCCCTCCACGCAACATGTTTATTCTTCATTACCACTTCTTTATTGCCTTCATTAACACTCATGGCTACCTATTTAAAACTATCTTAGTTATTTAATTGTTTTAGTCTACCTTTCCCTGAACATATAACTCTGTAGGAGCGACAGACTCGTCATTTGTGGGTCTCCAGTAGCTTGAATGAATGAATGAGTGAATGAGAGGATGAATTGAAAAATTGTCAAAACTGAATAGTTATTTAGTGCTAGTTTGGATCTATGTTGCTTATAAGCTACCCAACAAATTCTATTTATTCCTTTTACATTTTTATTTTTGAGTGATTAGCATTGTATTAGGATATTAAGAAGTGAGAAAGAAAATTGGCCTAACCTGGTTGAGAGACAGAAATTTGGGAGTTGTTCTAATTTATAACCCCTTCTAGAAAGTAACAAATATTCCTGACAAAATGTTCAAGCAGCATTTAGTAGAACTTAATGAGCTTAAGAACTCCATTTGAGAAGTTAGAGTAACTCCCCACCCCCATAAATTACTGATCTTGGATCATCCCTGACACAAAATAATACACTTTAAAAAGGAATTTCTTTATTGTATAACCTTTTTCATCTTGTCAGAGAAAAATCTTCAGGTAGCTTTTTCTTAGGTTATTTTTAGCTTTAGGAGCATGAAACAAATTTTGAACCTATGATTATAATCAATTGCATAAAGAATTTCCTGTTATAATTGAGGCATTTATTTCTGCCTCTCCAAATAATTTAGATTTTTGTATAACAAACCAGCTCTAATGAGGTAAATTTGCCTTCAGTGTATCCTATAGCAACACATTGTTAACCTTCTACAAGCTTTTATGTGAACATACATACAGTTTCTGTGGTTTTGCTTATGCTGTTCCTTAGATTTATTCCCTACATATGAATTTTTCATCCCATTTTTCCCTGCTTAGAACATCTTTAGTGTCACAGCACAGTCCAAGATTATCTCTTCCCCCAAATCTCCTTTGAATTCTCTGGAAATATTTAATTTTCAACAACGGCAGTTCAGGATTTTTAGGTGGGTCTGGGGAATATGTAAATATTTTTACTTTTTAAGTCGTTACAAGACTGGTACGTGACAGGAGCAAGGGATTCTAAGCATAATATTATTCTGATAGCATTGCCATTGAGACAACTGAAAAATCATCTCATCCTCTCTTAAACTCGTATTGCCCTCCACTGACCCCCTTTTAGGCCCTAGTCACCCTTCAGGTACATATGACAATCCTGGCACTGTGTTAAAGATGCCTTGACTGACTTGATTTATGCCTGAGTCATCCTTGTCTTCTCTACCAGGCAAGTGTTCATTCAATGTGTGTTTTTTAAATAGATTATTATATATTTTTTAATTTGTTCCATTAGCCATAGTACATTTACATTTGTTAATCTGAAAAAAATAGTAAAGTTAATGGGAGAAATCTCAAGTATGCTGAATTAGAGTTCTGCTCCATGGGAGAAAAGTAGAGAAGAAATTTCAGGGAAATGAGGAGTCAAGATGACCATCTGCTGCATCTATAAACAGAGACATTTCTAGGTAGTTGGAATGTCCTTTTTCCAGGCCCTTACATCTTAAACTTGCACAGTAAAGTTTTCATATCTGTTCCTTACAAAATAGGAAACAGGGAGGCATATTTGATCAAGATTATTGCTGCATTCCCTTGTTGCATATAGAACATTTCATTTTATTTCCTTGTTTTCTAAATAGAATACAAAATAAAGAGCTTATAAGCTGTTTGAAGGTGAATTCAGCTGTCAGATTTGAACTTACTCTTATTTGTCATTTTACTCTTTTTTAAGTAACGAATAATGCAAACTCAGAGTGATTAAGGCAATTTAAAGCAACCCCATCATCCTGAAGTTTATTGGACATCAATTCTGAAGTCTCAGAGAAATACTCTAAGGCTTGAATTTGACGCTCTGCTGATGAACTTAGATGAGACACGTCTCAATGCTCTCTGACATAACTCCTTTTCATGCTGGGCAGGTCACTTTCTGTCCAAGGGGAGAGACAAGCTCTAAATGATAATTAATACAAAACAACTCACTCATTGTTGGTAATGGCTCTGATCCTCTCACCCAGGAGTGAGGGTTCACTTTGCTCTCTGTAAAATATTCTCTTAGCTACAAGTTTGCCAGCAAACCCATGGAATACCACACAGAGCCTCAGAGAGGGGGAGTGTGCAGTGGCACTTTACCTTAACAGCACTCTTCATATTCATGTTACGCCAATCAAGCGAGTAGAGCAACCTGATGCAATGACAGTGCTTAAACTGAACTATCCAATGGCAATCATGTGTTTCAAAGCGCACAAGTCAGCGTCCTTCCAATGAGTTTAACCCATGCCTGGAGAAGATAAAAGTCGGGAATGGTTGCAATATGCCAGTAAGAGCTTCAAAGTAGGAGGTTTGAAAACAAAACAAACAAACAAAAAAACACACCTATTCTAGTCTCTTTAATGAAGTCCTTTAAAAAAGCTCCTGACTTGACTTTCGTTATCAAGTATTTTGTAAATATTAATTATGCTCTTGTCTGCTTCCATTGAGATAAATGATATTGATCCCAATTCTCTGATTCATAGGTCTGCACAAACTACCTTAGTCCCAAAGGAAGCTAAAATCCCTTATTAAGTGTACCCCCAATAATACATGCTCTATTTAACCTGAGATTCATAAGGATGCTTGAAGTGAATCCTTGTATGTGTGGCCTCTCAAGAGTGGTGCACAGATTCAGACCAAAAGGGACCCATTCTTTTTCAAAATTCTGTTCATTTGTGAGAATGGGTGTTATGATCATCAAAGCATGGGGTGCAAACGTGGGTACAACCTGATCTTGGAGGGAGACCTAGGATCCTTATTTTTGAAACATTTCACGTGTCCTTTTCATAAGTACAACTGTTCTAACAAAATTGATACATTCATGAATTTGACCTTTTCTCCCTTCCCTCCTTTTTCTCACTCTATGGGCTCTAGATAGGATGGATCTTTTTCATTCATTTTTTATTTCTTTTCTCTCATCATTCAACTACCATATCCCTTTTTATCAACTGCTGAACACTCCCAAGTTGTGATTTTCTTAGTAAAAAAACAACCCCACTTTTAGCCCTGTGTTCTCCAGTGAATAGATATTCTGCAAAACAAAATGGATTTTCTTGTTAATAACCTCATTTTTAAAACACTAAGTTTAGCTACACTGAAACATCTCAAATTACAGTCCATGTGACAGGAAACTGGCAGGGTAAAAATAAATGAAGCACTATTATAATTGTGATTTTTAAATTATTTTTAATTTGCTCAATTATGCTTTCCTATTTTCCTAAACCCCAGCTACAATTCATCTCTATTTCCTTAAAGTGATTGTGTTTATCAGTTCCACTAGGTCAGCTTTGTGTTTAATAGAGCTTGTTTGGAATCACAAGGATATTGCTGGGATTATATCCTCTGAAATAGAAGATATTTAACCTTGGAGCCCCATTTTCTTCAGTGCAATCATTTGTGGGCAGACTATCAAAAGCACAATAAGGGTGTCAAAGTCCAACCCCAAGGAATGAACAGCAGGGAAATGAGTCCTCCTACACTGAAATTTCAGAGCAGTCAGGAGGATTTCTATATCCAAAGGCAAATCTAATCACCGTAATAGAGTCTTCAAAAACTCTGCCAGCATTTCTCCACAACTGGTTGCCTATGGACTGTTTCCCTCGCTTTTCCATTTTCTATCCAGAATGAAGGAAACATTTCATCACTTTCCCTTTCCCCTGTATTTCTAAAACCAGACACATACTGTAAGTACACAGCTTCTGAGAAGCAATTAGAGTTAATGGGATTAAAAATCTAATCACACTACTGCTCTTGGCTGGAGTCTGCAGAACTGCATAGTGAAGTCTAGCATAGCAAATGCACAAAAATGAGTTATTACACTAGTCCATGGAAGGTCTCCACAGCCCTTGTTCTATCTGGCTCTCTCTAAGGGCAACTTTTCATGGTTTGATCAGAGAAGGCTCAGATTTATTTCTTACAACAGGGACATTTGCACTTTCTTGCTTTTAAATTGTTTTTGATATATGTTAAAGATGACAGCAAGAAAAGAAACAAGGGTACAACTAGGACAAAAATACATTAAAAAATAGATTTTCCTGAGCTCAGAGGGATGAGAATCACCACAGAGACTCTCCACTTTCTTTCAGGAATGTTCCTATTTTAAGAAGCTGGAAGAAACAGAGATGTTCCTGCCAAAGCATTATGGGAAGTGGGGCAGTCACTGTATAAGGCAGAGGAGGCAGTTAGTCTTGGAGTCCTCCTGACCCACTGTGATTAAGAGGGGTTTGGAATAGATGTCCTCTAAAATCCCTTTTGCCATTGAAATTCCATGAGCATATGATGTGAATGACAGGCTGGGAATACAGTTATGGTGCAGATCATAATTTTTCAGATACTAAGACAAGAAGATACACATTGTACATGGAAAGAGAAAGACATGGAAAGAAGCAATTCCACCGTATAAAAATGGATGACATAACTCTTGATGTTCTTTTGTCTAATAAAAGAAAACTTAATAATAACAATGATATAATTCTAACACTTATTGAGCACTTCCAATTCCATGGCACTGTTTAAGTATTTTCTACATATTTTCATTTAATCTCATAACCCTATGAGGCAGCTCCTATTATTAATCTTTTTTTTTTTCTTTTCTTTTGCACACAGAGAGAAACTAAGACATAATGGTTTAGTAATTCACCAAGGTCACACATGCAGTGTGGAGGCCAAGACTAGACTGTAGGCAGCATGGCTCCAAACACCAGCTGTTAACTACTGTGTGTAAATGAAATATGTTTTTGAAAATCATCAGTCCGATTGTGTTCATATGGGGAAAACTCTTAAATGCCTTTCAATAAACACCTAAAAATCTATTCCCAAAGAAAAGTAAAACCTGCCTTCAGTTTCTCTCTCTATTAAATCCAACCGCTTTCCCTGTGCAATTGAGTCACCTTAGTTATTGCTGCATATGTATCTATTTTATACAGTTTCTCAAGCATTTTCAATGACCACCCACCACCACTGTGTGGCATACATCTCGTCACCTTATCCACTGTCATCTGGTCTTGTCTGTCAGTGCATTTCTGAGGAATGCCCAGGAAGCACAGTGAAATTCATCATTATTTTAACTTAAGAAAAACACAACTAGCAAAGTTTCTCATATTTCAGGGGCAAATATAACTCTTAGACTCAAGATCACCTATTATATTGGATTCTTAAGATTTTTCCTTCTTCATTAGTTTGCAATTATATTCAACTATCATCAACACACAGCAAGTAGCTAACAGTCACATCAAGAGAAGGATCTAAAATAACACAGGAAGTTCCTGACACAGTTGAAAAAGGAAATCAGCTCTATATAATGCAGAATATTTTTTTGAGGAATCGTATCTTACATGAGGTTAGGTTATAAAATCAATAATTAATGTGAATATCAGCTAGACAAAGAAAAAAAAAAATCCCTGAAGAGATTTTAAATCTCACATATGGGCTTGTCTACATGGTATTGTTTTAAATACAGCTGTGTCTTGATAGGGTCTCTACATGCTTAGTGTTTCCTCCTTGCAGGAACAGACCATAGTTTCCTCTGCTGAGCACAACATTCAACATGTGTCTTACATTTAGGGGCCATATTGTATAAAAAAGCACCCCCTGACTTCACCCTTGGAACTGTGTAGAGTTAAATTTGTCTATACAAAATGTGCATTTTATGCAGCATCCATAAAATTCAGCGAAACAAAGATAGTTATTAGTTTTAAGCCCTAGGTTAATCCAGGTACTGAATCATAAATGTAAATTAATGTATATTTGCCTAGGAAAATAGTATAAAATGATACTTCCCAAATTCTAGCAAATAAAAACAACAAAAAGTGAAATAAAATTATATTTTTATTTTGAATGTTGATGTTTGAAGAACATTGTTTTAATCAAAGGAGTACAAAAAGGTAGATATAAATTTTGAGATGGGCATTTTCCTACATTTTTTTCCCTTGTAGAATTTGATTTTAATAAAGAATGATTCTTCCAAGTTGACAATTTTAAGAAGAACATAAAATGTCAATATTCTTTGACCAGTAATTAAGGAAAATATTCAAATAAATGGAAAATCAACAGTAAATAAGGGGTACTCAAAAAATAAAAATAGGTGTTATTAGGGATACTTACCTGTGATGGAATATTATACAATATTCCAGCATGATGCTCTTAACAATTGGGTAACTGTGTAAAATGCTTATGATATAATGAAGTGAAATTGTAAAATACTTAATGTGACATTCATTGTTAGTTATCTATTCAATATTCATTCTAACCTTTTTTTCTTAGTGAAGGGAACTCCAGTTTCTAAGGAGTAACAATATAACTAGATTCAAAATAAATAAACATTTGCTAGACTGCCTTGCAGCCAGAGCTGGTCATGTGACACATTTCTGGCCATTGAGATGTAAATGAAAGTCGATGGGAGGATCTTCTAGAGAAGCTCTTCTTAAAAAGGACATTATCTCTTTGTATCTATCCTGCCATTGGTCTTTCCCCATGTTTCTGCCTAATTTTGCACTGCTAAACTACGCATAAAGCAGCCGTCGTGAAAGAAAGAGACAATTTATGAGGATAAAAGCTACCTAGTAAGGATATATGACTTTAAAGAGAAGGAGCCCGGGTATCTGATAAATATCTACCTTGTACTTCTTTTTTATGCAAAGAAAAATATACAATTAATATGTTTAAACCACTCTTTCTCAGGATTTGTTATTTAGGTCAGAATGCAACCTATAACAGATATAACAAATGATATGAAACAATGATTGCAAACACACACATACACAATGGAGGCAGTCCTAGCTTTGCACAGTCTCACTATGAATGTATTTCAGTTACTATAATTTAATTAAATCACAACAGTTCTCCAAAACCACAGATCTAATTTCAGTTACTACAGAATATTAGCCATGAGTTATGTCATTAAGTAAAAACTCCATTTCCAGCTGTTCAGTTTACAAATTACTACACAAACAACAGATGCTCATTTTGATCAATGAACAATCACATCACTTCTTTAAAAGTCTGTTGGTGATTGGTCACTACACATCTGTTGTTCATTTTACACACTGACAGCAAAGTGTGTTGTCCAGTGATAAATCCATTGGACATTTTTCAAAAATGGATAATGGAAAGAGGAAATTGGCCAACAAAGATGGAAAGAGATAATGTAATGAAGTTATATTAAAAATAGCTAAGCATGGGAATGTTGACACCACAGCCATTTGACAAACTCTAGATATGCCAGAGGAACTTAGTAAAGGGAAATTTACTGACATTGAGGAAAATAGTCAAGCTCAAAAATATTTCATGCCCGGCTGGGCGTGGCTCAGCAGCTGAGCATCAACTTAGGATCCAGGAGAGAGCTGTTCGATTCCCGGTCAGGGCACATGCCCGGGTTGAGGGTTCGATCCCCAGTCAGGGGCGTGCAGGAGGCAGCCGATCAATGACTCTCATCATTGATGTTTCTCTCTGTCTCTCCCTCTCCCTTCCTCTCTCTGAAATCAATAAAGATTTTTTAAAAACATTTCACAATATTGATAATGTAAAATATAAAATCCTAGAAGTTGATTCAGACTTGGAAAGGAAAATAATATTTTACCAAGGCATAGGAAAGATGATTATTTCATATCATGAGTTACATGGATGAGAAGAAGGCAATCACTATTAAAATCACTCCTGATAAGGGTTTTTAAAAATATGTAGCTTTTTTAGGGCATATTTTATAATCAACTTGTATCCTCATTTCAAGGGTACAACTCAACGATTTTATTTTTCTTAAATTTACCATGTTGTGCAACCACCACTACTGAGAATTTAAAGAACATTTCTCTTACCCCAATAAAATCTTTCATGCTGATTTACTGTTAGGTCTGTTCCCCTCAACTTCCACCCTAAGCAACCAATAATCTTTCTGTCTCCATAGAGTTTCTTTTTCTGGTCATTTTATGTAAATGTAATGATACAATATGTAGTCTCTTTGTTTGCTTTCTTTCACTTGGCCAAATGGCTCTGAGGTTTATCCACGTTGTAGTATATATCATTCTTTTTTATTCCTGATTAATATCCGATTGTGTGAGTATATCACAGACATTTGCCTATCCATTCATTAGTTGGTGAACATTAGGTTGTTTCCAATTTTTGGCTCTTATGGATAATGCAACTAAAAATATTTGTGCTTTGATAAAAATATTTGAAAAATATATTTGTGTTTTACAAAGAATTAAACACTTTAATTCTCAATATTTTTAATGTTTGAAATTACAGTTTACTAAACATGTTTTATTAATTTTTAATTTCTATATGCATTTATAATAGTATGAGAGTTTTAAATCTTTTGACAAAAATTTTTACAGATTATGAAACTTTGTAATTTTTCCCATTGACCATTAAGATCACTTTATATGGTTTAGCTTGCATGGTCATGTTTTATAGTCTCACATTTCTGTGCAAAGTGAGGTTTGCCTGTACACACAAATGCACACACACGTCCATGCACACGTCCATACTCACAGAAGATTAATATGTTTATACAAAAATATATTAGTTACTTAGGGTGATGGGCTTATAAAACATTTTTCTAATATTATATTATATTACTTTTACAATTAAAAAATAAAATGTAAAAATAAACTATGTGGGGAAATTTTCTATGATTTTTTTTTACATCTCAATATGGGGATATTTATTATGTTTTTATACATATCAGCATAATTAAAATAATGTTTGTCTTTGATAAAATGAAGGTAGGCTAAGAGAGAGACAGAGACTGACAAAATCACTTTGTAAGAATTAGAGCAGAGGAAGGATGGAAAGAAAGTGAATGGGTGTCAAGAAGACTATAAGAATGCCATAAGAATGGCCCGCAGTAGATTACAGCTGGGTGTGAAATAAGAGTCTATTCAGGAGGTAGTTCACCAGAAGCAGCGATCCTGTGTCCTCACCCTCAGAACCTATATTGGTTTCAGAGCTTTAATTAGATCAAATCCAAAAATTTAGACATGTTTATATTGCTGGTAACATCATAGAAATCTTACATCTCAAGAGAACTTCTAGATTCATGCTGATATGTTATTGGATTTTTCTCTGAAGAGGCAATAGGGTTAGTTAGCCTTAGTTCTGCAAGCGGCAATCTGGTTTACACTGTGCATTTGCAATTAAGAGCATGCAAGACATATTACATTTGCATGTCAAGACAAGAACATTACAGTAGGAGCTAGAAGTATCATA
The DNA here is from genome assembly GCF_054644295.1 of Miniopterus natalensis. Taxonomy (NCBI): domain Eukaryota; kingdom Metazoa; phylum Chordata; class Mammalia; order Chiroptera; family Miniopteridae; genus Miniopterus; species Miniopterus natalensis. The sequence goes on from NC_142088.1 coordinate 44,707,664, forward strand.
GCTGGTCCCAGAAGCAGTAGGATATTTTAAGGAACAAAAATGTTAGTTCGTTTAAAATCAAGTATGTGCTACTTGACATATTTCTATCAACACCTGCAATAATAATGGTATTTATAAAAATACTTAATTTTGAAATTGAATTTGACATTGTACATATAATTGAGGTACCTAAAATGAAATTGAATATTTTCTTAATCATTTGTTTCACTATAATCTATACTGGCTGTGAAGATAGTTGACAGTACAAAATTATAGTCTTTTATAACATTTGTTGAAACACTGCTATTGTCTAAAATTCAAGTTTTGCCCAGCTGGGTGTCTCTCAGCAGTTGAGCATCGACCTAGGATCCAGGAGATCACAGTTCGTTTCCTGGTCAGGGCACATGCCCGGGTTGCGGGCTCGATCCCCAGTGGGGCCGTGCAGGAGGCAGCTGATCAATGACTCTCTCATCATTGATATTTCAACTCTCTCTCCCCCTCTCCCTTCCTCTCTCTGAAATCAATAGATATGTTAAAATTTTTTTTTAATTCAAGTTTTATTTGAAATGAGCCTCTTAGAACCAAAGTCATGGATAGTCTGAATAAGAAAAATACACACTGTAAAGTTGAACCTATAAAAAGTTCTTATACATTTTAAAATATAATGAACTGATCAAAATTGCTATATCAAGACTCTAAACCTTTGGAAGACTAATAACAATTCACTATTTCAGGATTCATGTGGGAATATTAATATTAATCACCAAAGATAATTGGTGTTCATGGTAATAAAAACCTACTCTCTGGATGTGGAGAGGTGTGAAATATGTATAATTCTAGACATGCTTGTCCTAATTGCAAAAATCCCAGAAGAATGGATTTTCTCATGTCTCCTCAGGGTGTTTCTGAAATCTATTACTTTATGAAGTCAAATACTGGCATATGCAAACCTTAGAAGTTAAGAAATTACCTACATTAAAATGTGTTATAATTTGAATTTTGTTCATTTTCAACGAAATGAACATTAACAGTGTAGAAGGGGTTTGGTATAGAAGATAAGAGGGTACAAATATAAGCGACTGGCAGGGAATGGAGATTTTATAAATGGTTTAGTGTTTTAGTCTTTTTGAAAAACAGTAAATTATAAACTGCAAATGATACTTAACTATTCATTAAAATTAGGTCTTTATAAAAATTAGGTCTGAATTCTACCTCCTTGATACTGTAGGTCCCACGTCAGAAACAGCCTTGGTTCAAAACTTCGTTTTTCCAAGTCAGAAAAAAAGCCCTGAAGAATTTAACCTTTCATATCAACAGCATAAACGCCAAGGACATGTTTAAATGTTATGTTCTAGAGAGCATAAGCACCGTTTTTGTTTCTATGGCAAACATTGTTTCTTAAAACCACTTTTCTAGATGCAAGTCCCCTCTTACATCTCTCTCTACCAACTGGCAGGAAGATTCAGAGTCACCTGTGGCGTGGAGCCCTGAGGGCTCAGATGTGGTCTCTTGCTTGCTACTGCAGCGTCCAAGGCCTGGAATCATGTGCTGGGTGATTCAGCTACAACAGAATCCCAGCTTCCAAAAATACAGCTGGACTGAGGATCTTTTAAAGTGAAATTATTTCATGATGTCAATGACAAAGGCAGTGCCTTACATCCCCCCCCCCCCCCCATTTAACTCTCACAGTGATCCGAGTGAATAAAAGGCTTTAATTCCATTTTATAAATAATAATAACTGAACTTTATTATGCTCTGTGCTCTTTTGCCCGTATACACTGCTGCCACAATGTCTCTCATTCTGAATGGGCATGACAAGAGGCCAAGTCTATCTACCTTCCCCTCAAGCGACTTGCCTTGATCCACTGAATGCAGCAGAAAGGCGTGAAGCTGTGCCAGTTCAGGCTTAGTCCTTAAAGTGTCTGGATGTTTCTGCTTTTACTCTCTTGAAACTCAGCCATCATGCTGTTTGAAAGTCCAGGATATTTTGCAAGAGAGGGAGAGAGGTCATGTGGAAAAGTGATACAGGATTAGACGTATCATAAGGAGAGACAATATTGAGAAGAGGCGATGTGGAGAAATGCCAGGTAAGCGATTTGACTGTCAGTAACAGCACTCCAGACATGTGAAAGAGGGCATCTGGAACATTCCAGCCCAGCTCATCCACTAGCTGAATTCAGCTACATGAGGGACCCCAGGTGACTCATGGAGCACAAAAACCTAAAGAGAGTGAAAAATGCTAAACTGTTGTTTTAAGCCATTAACTGTTGGGGTAGTTTGTTACACAGCAACAGAAAACTGATCAAGTTTCTTGTATTAACTCATTTAATCCACACAGTTCAACGAGGCAGGTCATGTTATCGTCCTCATGTTATCAATGAGGACATCTGAAGTACACAGGCGCTAAGTGACTTGCTCAAGGTCACACTAGTAAGTGGTGGAGCCTGAATACTAAGCATGACCTTATGATCCTGTCCTGCCTCTCAAATGGGAACCACTGAGGCTCGGGGAAAGTGAGGTGGCTTACAGTAAGATCAGATCTCAAGTCTGGGCATTCCAAAGCGTGTGCTTTTTTGTGATGTGATAAGTGGCTCCGTTTAGCTGAAGCTCAGAATTCATGGGGAGACTTCACAGAAAATGAGAGTAGGAAGGTAGGTTGGAGATACATTGTGAAAGGCCCATACATCATACCTTTTAACCTCTGGTCCAATGATTCCTATACCGTAGTCAGGAATGGAATTTTGATCAATCCATGACAAATGACAAACAAAATCAAAACATATACTATATCAGTACATGGCATGATCAGATTGCCAATTACTTTTTCTCTTGGAAGGGCTCTCCTTTCACTTGCAATAATGTCCTTCCTAAACTTGAAAAGCACGCTTTATTTTGTAAAATAATGGAGAGAACAGAGAGTTGTGGTTGTTTTCTAAACATTACTACTTGGCAAAATAATATCATACTAGGCTAGTTGATATAAACAAGAATTAAGTTCCTATGGCCTATTTCTTGTCACAAAAACATCACCAAACTTCTAAATAAAGACACAAAAATCTTCTAATATTAAACATTGATATAAATGTAAGCTATACATACATTTAAGTAAGATTAATAAAGACACATAAGATAATGGTTTTCTAACCCTAGTATCCCTGGTTGTACCAAGAGTGATGCTCAGAGCCTATTTTGTGCTCTGAATGTATATAATAATTGCTCATTCATTGATCAAATGATTGAATGACCTCTTAAAAACGAAGCATTGTATTACCTCTGCATTTTAATAATCACTGATGTCCCAGATCTTGAAAATGATAGAACAGCTTTCACAATATATAACAGGAAGAAGCAATATTGCTGCTCTAAAAATAACCTAGGATATTATTCCAGACTGAACTAAACAAAAACAATGTTAGCAATAAGATTTCATTTTAGCAGTCAGTCTTAATTTACGAAATTCAGTGATGGACAGTAATTTGGGGAAGTTGTTTGTAGTGTAAAACATGCTTTTTTAAATCTTTAAACCAGTTGAAAAAATATTTTAGTACAACTTAGATTTTATTTACAATTTAATCCCTGTAATTATGCTTTCACCAATTAAGGCTTTTTATAGTTTGAGTTTAATGCAGCCTTCAACCTATTTTCCATTATTTTTTTTTAACATGTGAGCTGTCAAAAGTAACAACTCTACTCTCATTTTTCCTTGTATAAAAGTCAGAAACCACTCCCAAGACCTCACCACAATTAAACACAGGAATGGAAAGGCAGATATTATAATGAGAAGCAAATTACTTTTTGCCTCAGTGACAACAAGTACTTGAGATTCAATGAAGATTCATCAAATAGCAAAACAACCAGGGAGGCACTTCAGTTGCTGCATAAACAAATACTACATGCAGATATTCTAATCAAGAACATTGCCAAATGCCACCTTTAGCATTTGGCTGGCATTTCTAATTTAAATTATTCAGCATGGAGTAATATCTTGAAATTTTAAGGGACTGCTAGCCCTCACATTTGTAAAAATACATGTATGTAATTAATGATCATTTGTACAGATGACATATCATTTTATATCCAAATGTGAAGTCTGCTGCTCAGTGTCTACTCCTTAAAACACAGCAAGCTGGGAAGGATTAGTAAACTTAAAAAGAAAAAAAAGCATGGATTTGAGACTGAACTATTCAGATTTTTAAAGTACACACTTCAGATGAAGTAATTTTCTAGTTTTAAGGTCAATAAAGAAACTATAGAAATACCATAGTTATAAACACAATGTACGACATGTTTTTGTATGAAAGTCAATGAATTTTATTTTATGTTAGTGCATTGGTTCTAGAACCAGTCTTATATAATCCTTGATTGATGACCTAGCCTGGAGTCATAAATATGCTTATCTTATTTGTAGTGATATTAAATTAATCATACTTCTGATAGACAACCTGACATGAACACAACTATTTACAGATTTAACCAACTGGAAACATGGTTTATAAAATTTAATAGTGCTAAGCACAAGGTGGTATTGATATGGAGAAATAAAAACCAGGTAATGAAAGAATATCTAGAAACAAGTGAGAAACAAAACAAACAAAACAAAATCCCCCAAAGTTGTAATTGCTGACGCCCCATCTTGCGGCTGCAATGAAAAAGACCAAAATGAAGTCAGCCGTAAATTACCAACCTTGCAGGGTTAGTTATTTGCCACACACAAGGCTCACTTAACTCCTCTAACACCTTGTAAGGTAAATTCCATTATCATTTTCCTCATTTTAAAGATTAGCAAATAAAGTCAGGGATTTAACCAAGTTAGGACACAGAACTAGTAGGTAGAGATAGCATATGAACCAGAGCAGTTTTCTCCACAGCTCTCACTCTCAAACCATTATTTTATTCTGTAAAATAATCATTTATTTCAAAATTGGGAATCAAGCAAAATGATGAATCTTTAATTTTGTTTAATATCATGCTAGGGCAGCTGCTAAGAAGCCTGTTTAACTCTCATCTACCTCTCTTGTAGGATGTAATTCTATTTTAACAAGGGCCCAGATGTTTCACATGCCTGTACAGTTTGAGGTTAATCTGTAGGTAAAAATCAAAAACAAAAACTGATGACACATGACTTCTGAAGTAGAAGACCAGTAAAACTGATAACTCCAAACATTATAATTTTATTCCCTAGTCGGACACAACCAGTTTTGTATTTAATCTAGCAATCATACATTGGCATTTCTTTTCTTACTGAGTATACAAAACTGTAATTATCACATACTCTTGGAACCATCTATCTAGCCTTTTTGTTGGTTTCCTAATTAATTAACTGAATCTTTGATATGTGGCCATAAAATGTTTTTTTTACAGCTTTCTCTTGGCAGATTAGTGTGGAAAGTTTGTAATAAAGAGGCCTCGTGGTATGGTACTAAAAGAGTGCAGATATGAAGTTAGAGGAACCTGGGAACAAGCATGCACAGAGACATGCTTGTAACCCCCCCCCCCCCCCCAGCAGCAATACCATTATGTATAAAACAAGGAAATAATTCTTAGCACATAAGGGCTGGTGGAAGGATTATAAAAAATAACATTCCTCCTATAACTAAACTGGGCTTGACACATCCTCTCTAAAATTCTTAGCTCCTTTCCTCTCAAATTTTTTTTAAAGCTGAGATAGTCCAGTGAATGCCACAATGTTTTGCCAACACACAATAGACTTTTGAACACCACACTTAAGCATCAGGGTGGAGGCAGATTTGAAAAAACTAAAAATAACAGAAAGGTAAACAAAGTAAAGAACACAAATGTCCAAACTGAATAGTATGGGAGAATATTACAAGAAATTTCCCTTTTTCTTTCCTTTTGAAAGTAAGATTCTGTGTTTAAGTGTATGAAGAAATTTTAGACCAAGGGAGTACAATGGCTGTGTGCTCTGTATTTGGGGGAATGAATGACTTCATATCTCAGAATTGTCTTCCAAGGTGCTCCCTAAAGAACTGATTTCAAACCACTGTGTGTCAAACACTTTAAACTTTGATGAAAGCAAAAAATTTTTTCCTATGGAAAATTAATGCTACTCATCTCTATCAGATTAAGAACCCCTGTGTTAAAGGAATTGTAAAATATGAGGTGATCATCAAGGTCCAAAAGCAGAAATGCTTTAGATGTCACCTACTTTATAATTAAAATTAATGTGATATTGGTATTTGACATTTTATTTTAAAATATACAGATTCCCATATATATATATGTATTCACAAATTCTTTAATGAAAATTATAAAAGACTTGAAACAGACCAATGAAAACAAGGAATCTAGCAAACCCTTCAGAGTTGGCAGATTCCGTGGGGATGCTGTACCTTTCATTGTTTTTGAGCTATTTCACAACTCTGTACATTTTAGATAAGTGGTAGCACAGAAAATATTTTCTCATAGAGATCCAAATTATATTCAGTGGAATCTAGTTATTGTGCCTTGAATATTGATCAATTTTGCATCTATTTGTAATTTAATTTAACTACTTTTTATCTATCAATATGTGGTACTTTGAATTTTTCTTTGAACTGGTCATAACATCTTATTGATTCCTTCACTAATTAATGACTGAAATAAAAATATTTGGCACATATTCCTTTTTTTATTTGTATGAGAATCGTGATTTTACCTTTTAAAGAAAATTATCCCTTATCTACCAATCTATCTCCATAAATATTTATGTTTGTATATTTATAAGATCTCCTCCAATCTTTGGGTAAAATGATGTTCTCTGAAAATGAACCATGCACACCATGTCACTTCACATACCACTGCTGCATATTTGGCTGTATTTATAACTGCATTCAGAAGTAGATGCCTGAGCCAAAATAGGAGCTGTTCAGGCTACACATAAAAACTCTGCAACTGAGTAATAAAATAAAGCATCACAATAAAAGGAAAAGGGGATTCTCCTTGTTTAGGTGAAGTATGGCAAAGGACAAGCAAATGAATGGTTTGTCTGGTCATTGGCCTAAGGATAGAATGCTCTTATAAAATAACTTATCTCCAACTACTAAAGAATAATTAATCATTTTCAATATTAGGTTTTACTGAAGCAGTGCAGATCATTTATAAGTCTATGTTTAACCACAATATACATTGTTTTTAGTTCTAGACCTTTCATTTAAAATACAGAAATATTTTTAATAGGTCTAGAAAGCATAATCATCATTTTTATACTCTGTGAGTAAACACAAGTTGAAGAGTTTCTCATTTGTGAGAACTTTGGCAGAAACCTTAGAAACTACCAGCAAGGTTTAAATAGCTCCATTTGTGTTGAGGTGAAATGCAAATGAAACTCATATAATGGTCACAACATTCACTTTTTTCTGATGCCTTTGGGTACCCTGGTCCTCCAAGAGTTACATTGGTGGAGCAGTGCCATCTTAAGTCCTCCAAAGGATCTAGATCCACGTGCTTCAGGAGAACTGAGTCCTCTTTATACCAAACCTATGAAAATCCATCTATATAGGAGTTGAGTTAGATCACATTTACATTTACAATATGCTAATTTATAAATGTTTAATTAGATATCTTGTTTTTTTAAGATTTTTCTCTTTAATCAGTTTTTTTTCAAGCTCGCAGAACTTTCTCCATGGTCTTGAAAAGCTCATAGATCCTAAACCACATTCCTAGAATAATTAGTAATCCTTAAAATGTCCTGTTATGGATTTTAAAATCCACATAAGGCATGCATCCTATTTTTATTCTTTCTTAGGAATGACAGGGAGAGTAGCAGAGACAGGCAGAGTTGACAGGATGAGCCAAGGGAGTCCTGCTCTCAAGTCTTGGGTCACAGGTCCCGTAACTACTTGTGGAGCTACCTCAGGAACCAGCAGCACTTGAAGCCCTTTAGCCTGATGATTCAATACAGGGCCTCTGCAGCCAAGCTGCCTGCAAAGAAATCCCAGCTCTGCCACTTATGAACTGTCGTGCCCCATTCATGATACCTAATGTCTCTATGGCTTGATTTCTTCAAAACAAAAACAGGGAGGAAAATGATACTTGTGCCAACACCTAGATCATAGGGCTTTTGTGAAGATTAAATGAGTCAAAATACATAAAGTACTTAGAATCAGGCCTAGGTTATATTGAATGATATGTGTTAATATTATTTTTTATCCTAGTTATATGAACAAATACACTATTTTTCTCAAGCTAGTTCAAGCCAGGCTTCTGTGACTTGCCATTGACATGGCCCTGGTTGTTAAAGACACCTCTTGCCCCCACCTCTTGTATGACACGAGAATTAGTTCCCACTATCTCTCCTGAAAGGCATGTGCATCAACCTAGAGGCCATCCCAGGTTTTGTAATTGCTATTGTGCTGGAAGCTCTTATCCCTGGCCCAGGCATGAAGTATTCTTTTTTTAGATTCCCAGATGGCCACCTCAAATTGACTTCTCCTAGGTAACTTTATGGACAGGAAGTATAATTATTTGCTTTGGAGAGCTGACCAAATGCATAACAAACCATAATTGTTCTTTCTTTTTAAAAGAAAATAGGGAGACAGACAAATGACAGTTTTTAAAAATACATTTACTTTGAAAAAAATAATCATTAATAGTACACATTAATTTGAACTAAAAGAGAAAATAAAAATATATTAAAATCAGCCACTGGAAGCCTATAAAGAAAGATTAGATTAAAATGTGGTTTAAAAATCAGTAAGTTTCATGCCAACCATAATTGTACCAATTATTCACTTTTTGGTTGGAAAAAATTCAAAGGGTCAAAATGAAAAGGCTGCCACCATCAATATTTCACTTCTCATTATTTGCCATTTTACCCAATTATAGACATCAGGAAATTTAGTGTGTGAGAATTCCTGCTGAGGGACATTTCTAAACTGGAAATAATTGAACTGGACATGAAACCAAAGCCACTATGGAACAGGAATCTTTACTCTAGAGGAAAGTCATCTTGATAGAAAAGTCCCAGCTAAAGATCACTTCAGTGACCCAGCTCTCTCTTAGAGTAGCAGCTGGATAAAAGATAAAGGAAGAAAGAGACTCAAATGAAAGACTTTCAAAAATTCTAATTTGGGTTGCTTCCATACAGGAATTATACCATTCTGATTGTCCTGATGAGGGCCAGTCACATGCCTACCACTAGTCAGTCACTGTGACATAGGACAACCATGCTCTTTTTGACCAGACTGAGCCACCTACCTGTTCTACTGCACCCAACTTAACATGAACTGAAGAGAAGGGTATTGTTTGCCACAGAAGTCAAGTGTATATAAGGACAAGTGGTTACATGATGATCCAAACCTCCAAATGTTCACTATTATAAGAATCAATACTTTGCCTGATCCTAGGAAGGCAGTAATATTGCCAAACAGACTCTATAACGGAGACCAAAACGTCTGCTCAGAGCAAGGACAGAGTGAAGAGAAAGCAGAACCATTTTATGACAGTCTTTAAAAGTGTTTCACATTGAATGCTTTGGCTATCTTTTAAATTTGTATGTATTGAGATATTTAAAATTAAAGATGAAGTATGTATCTTCTAAATTACATTTTTTAGTTTTTAAAATAAATTAAGAGAAAATGATACAAATATATCTAAATTATATTATTAATTTTAAGGGAAAGATATGTAGTTGGTATGTTTTTGTTACTTTTCTCATGTAAATCCTGAAGAAAAAATATTTTTACCCTGAATACCAAAAGAAACAAAGTTTCTTATAGAATAGTTCAATCAAAAGTATTTAATTATTCTATCTGATAGCCATTTATTTGTATTTAATGGCAATGAATTCAAATTTAACAAAAGCATGACTTAATTTCATTCATTTTTTCCTTGGATATCATTCCTGATGATTTATCTATATTTTGCTGTTTTTATTACTATTTACAACAGATGCCATTTGAGAATTTCAATTTAACTGGTAATATTTTGATGATATTATTTTTTAACATTATGCCAGCAATTTGGTTAATACTGTAGAGCCTAACATTTAAAATAATCTCTCTTCAAGGCATTTATTTTGCATTTTAAAAATACCTGACAATGATATAGCTTTTCTAATACAAGTAAAACACTGAACTTTTCAATGAAAAGATCGTATTTTTCTTTTAGATTTATATTTATATATTTATTTATTTATTTATTTTAATTTACTGAAGTTATTGGGGTAACAGTGGTAATAAAAGTATTTAGGTTTCAGGTGGACAGTTCTATAATACATCATTTGTATATCGTATTGTGTGTTCATCACCCAAAGTCCTCTCATTCCAACACCATTTATTGTCCCTTTATATTTTTAAGTAAGGTTTTAAAATTTTCCTGCCTCCTTTTAGGGTTTGTTTATCAGTGCCAGTTTATGAAATATGTATAACAAAATGGTCTTTAAATAATACATAAAATTTGATGCTTGTGGCTAGACATTACAATATTTTAAGGAAAGAACATAATTAACACTCTTGAACTTGACAGCTTATTTGAGTTCTCGCTCTACTAACTTACTAAGTGTGTGTCCTTGGATTGACCACAGTTCTAAAAGACCTCATTTTGCTTATAAATAAGATGGAAAGGACAATGTTGAGCAGTTCATTTTTGCCTTTTGAAGTTATTCAGAAAAATAAAGGCAGATAATATCTGTGAAAGTATGTTGTATATTTTCAAAAGTCTATACAAAATTAAGACAATATTGCTGCAAGTGTCTTTACATGACCCCTAAAGTTATCTTTGTTCTTAAATTCCAAAACGGCCACAGGGTCAATGGGATTTTAAAGCCTGAACTGCATCAGGCCAGTTTCTTATAGAACAGAGGTAATATGAAGAGGTATTTAGCTCTGCTCCCTCCATGGGGTCTTCTGGCAGGTTTGGGCTCTTGGCTAGAGCATGGGCACTTGGGACAGCTTTGCAGCAGTGGTGGTCCCCTCATTTGCTGACATAAACATAGCAAGCTGAGATGGTAGTGCCTACGGACCATTGAAGAGAATAAATGTATTTTTTGGACAATTTCAGAATTAACCAGGAGGAACTTGAAGGATTAGAATTTTCATGGAGAAGGCAGAGGGCAGAACCAGAGAAATATGTTTTACTGCTGTCATATCTTCTAGTAAAGGTTGGTATGAAAAGGTGAAAATACTTGGCAGATGTATAATGGTCCTGAAATAACTTAAACTAACGTATTTTCATGATTTCCTTTTCTTTTCATAAAATACTTGTTTTATTTATCATTTCTTTTGTAAACACTTTTTTATTTTGGGATAAAAATAATGTAAAACTTTTTGAAGAGATAAATAGGACTAAAGAATAATGTAAAAATCACTAAAAAATATTCCATTGTCCTAAGACTCAATTATAAATAGTGTTACTATTTTAATATTTTTTCTAGTTCATCTCTCATGCAGATTTCTTTATCTCAGAATAATTCAACACTGACATATGTCAATTATTAAACTACTCATTCAACAACTTATTATGCATCAACTACGTCTTCCATGAACTTATTCAAATATACGCTATAAATAAAAAAATCCAAGATGTGTTCAATTGCCTTCCATTCTCAGTAGTAGATATAACGTAACATTAGCAACTACAACCAAGAAACAAAATATACTTTGTCATCAGTACTCTATTTCAGGACAGTTGCCTGTTAGAAGAGTGAGGGAGGAAGGGAACATGGCCAGCTAATCAGCAGAGTCAAGACTGGTAATATATGGTGTTCAATGTTGCAGTCAGATTGCCACACTTCGGAAATATGCCTTATGAGAAGTTGACAGTTGCCATTATGCATCGAATTAAAAATAATGAAGGCACCTTATGGTGTACATAATCTAGATATTACCCATATTGCTAATGCCCTACCAGCACTGGAAAATTTCCATTAGCAACATACACAAAAATAGGATCTAGTATAATAGCTCTAAAACTATGTTCTGAAGAATGGCAATGACCTTGGGCTAACTTCCTTCAGAGTGATATCCCCTTCTCTGGGAATAGCTCCACATTAAAGAGGATTAGATCCCTGGTCGCCATGATCTTATGTGACCCTTCCCCCAGCCACATTTGATTAGTTGTATCATGGACATTTAATTAAAGTAAGACCAGTAGATATTTTCTAGATCTTAAAATGGAACTGTGAATCAGTCTTTCCTGATAAAAGGTATGGAAACATGTAAAACTCAGATGCTAAGTGAAGGAGATGTGTCTCCCCAGCGTGATGATCATGATGAACAGAATAGATGTCATATCCCCCAGCATGTGGTAGGAGGTGACTCACACTGATGAAGAACTGAATTGACATTGGGAAGGGAAAAATATATGAGTAGGGAGCGAGAGGAAATGAAAGAGAAGAGCCCACAGAGTTCTATGATCTATTTAGAGCAGTTCATGATGTTCAACTGTACACCTTCCCGTCCTGTTAGCAGACGGTTTAACCCTTCTCTGAGCGACCAATTTGCTTAGGTTTTTGAGTTGGTTACTATTACCTGAAATTCAATTCTAGAGACTCTTCTTGCCATTAAGCTTAAGTCAAGAGGATGCTACTTGGAAAAAAAAAAAAAAGCCATTTAAGTTAAATCTCTGTGAGACAGTGAGAAAAGAGGAAAGGTGACAGAAAGAGGAAAATGAAGTAGGTTTGTGTTCCTGTTTCCTCCATCTAGGATAAAGCCGATGGGGTGAGTGAGGAAAAAACTCAGGAGCAGGGGCCCTTTTCTGCTCTATATTTAAGAATTTGGAGAACACTTCTGTGTAGTGCACTGAGCACCAAGTTGGTACATATCAAACTAGTTAAGAAGCAGAACAGTGTGACAGTGACAGAAGGGCTTTAGTTAGCATTGTGAACATTCCCTTAGTTCCAGCCATTCCCAGAGAAGGGGAAATAACTGTGAGAGAACTTAACCCAAGATCATTGCTATCATTTAGTGAAAGGCAATAAACTTGCCATGGGCCTACTGTAATGAGATAAACATAACCCTGTCATAGATATTGGGGCTCTGGACACAGAGCCTGTAATGGCAGATAGGGAGAAGCTCAGGTATTTGTGGTCTAGAATCTGAGGGGAATGCAGATTCAAAAAGAGAGATTTGTCTATTGCTTCCTTTAAGCATTATTTTAGTGCAAGGTATGGACTGAGAAGTAACCAAGTGTAAACTATAGCATCAGAGGCCAGAAGGGCACGCTGCAATCAAGCCATATAGGCTGCTTCCCTGGAGAACAAAGAAGCAAGTATGGTCAGGTGTTCCTCTGTCTCTAATAAAGATATAATCTTAAAAAGAAGTCAAGAAGGAGATTGGAAGATCCTGAAATAAGAACCCAGAGAGGATGAATTTTATTATCCAAATCACATACTTCTACCATACAGCAACAAACTTCATGGCTTTTCTATCATAGGCAGAAGTAATATCTACTTGTAATATGAGAGAACTCTTTCAGCTAGTTCTAGCCTTAGACAATGATATACTAAAATCAGAGCAAAAATTTATTTTAAAATTCTTTTCAAGAGTTGCATTTTTAAATGTCAGAAACTGAAATTTCCAAAAGCCTTTCTTTAACATTCTTTGAAATTTCTAATCTCCTCTATAGCTCAATGAATGCTAGGGGCCAAATGGTGAAAAGATAATATACTGGAAAAGATAAAAGCAAAAGGTGCATTCACGATTTAATATGATCTTTATTATATTATTGTGGTATGTGGAATAATGAACTCCAAGGTTGTCCATGCCCTAATCCTTAGGACCTGTGAAAATGATAGGCTACATGGCAAAAAGAAATCAAGATTGCAGATGGAATTAAGGTTGCTAATCATCTGACCTTAAAATATGGAGACTATCCCGTATTATATTATCTGGGTTGTCCCAATATAATCAAGAGTTTGTAAAACTGGAAAGGAAGGGCAGAAGAAGAGATCACAGTGATGCTATGTGAGAACTCACCCCACGATTGCTAGCTTTAAAGATGGAGAAAGGGGCTATGAGCAAAGGTATGTGGGCTACCTCTGGAGGCTGGAAAAGAAAAAGATATGGACTCTCCCCTAAGCCTCATTAAGAAATACAGAACTTCTAACACTTTGAATTTATTCAAATGAGGCTCATATAAGACTTCTAACATCTAGAACTGTAGGCTAATACATGTGTGTTGTTTGAGCCACTGAGTTTGAGGTAATTTATTACAGCACCAATAGGAAATTAACACCATGATTTAAATTGGAAACTGGTTTGATAAACCTAAGGCGATGCTCATCTTACCCTCCACTTCCTTTTTTGCCCTTGTTTTTTCTAGTTTGATCATTTCTTTAATTAGTATTATTAGCCCTAGATTTAAAATCTATACCAGTAAAGAAGACAAAGACTAAAATATTAGTTTTCCTGTTTGACAATAACTCCAGAAAAATAATATAGAGTAGGAAAACATTTCAAACTAATGGTAAACATGAGTCTTTTAAAATTGTATTCTCAACTCAATGAGCCATGCTTATCTTTTATTTTATTTATTTATTTATTTATTTTTATTTATTTTTAATATCTTTATTGATTTCAGAGAGAGGAAAGGAGAGGGAGAGAGAGAGACAGAAACATCAATGATGAGAGAGTCATTGATCGGCTGCAGCCCGCCGGGAATGTGCCCTGACCGGGAATCGAACCCCGATCGCCTAGGATCCTAGGTCGACGCTCAACCGCTGAGCCACACCTGGCCGGGCGCCATGCTCATCTTTGCCTCCCTTTACCAGGAACAACTAAGAGTTGACTATTTAAAATAAACAATGTTCTCAGGGCTTGAACTATGGCTGACTATATTATGACTGGTACACTGTACCTGCTGGGTCAGTAGACAGCTATTGTTTTATTTATTTGTAGACTCTTGCACTACATTTTATGCCTGAAAAGCATTATGCAAGGCTGATGTTTCCTTTGCTCTATAGTCTGCCCACTGAGTAAATTCTTAGACAAAGAGACTGCATTTCTTTGGCAAGAAGTAAACATTCAAGATAACTCATGTCAAGAGAAAATTCTGCACAAAGCTTGAACAGTAAAACGATGCCAAATGAAAATGTGACTGTCCTGTTAAATACAATAGTAGTGTTAATGTGGATCTGAAGACAAATGGTTGCCACTAAGTAAGAGGATTTTGTTATGCAAGGCTGGCCAATCTGGCTATTTGTTATCAGAGCCAGAGATTATTACAGTTGGCCTCTTGTTCCTTTTGAATGTCACAATAAAATAGACACTAGTGCTCAAAGATTATCTTAAATGGCAACGATGAGATGATAGGTGGCAGCAAATTGGAATGACAGCAATTTTAAATCAAGACAGATTTTTTTTACATTTTAGGTGGGAACGGATGTATAGATTATTGCTCTGGCCAGATTTCAACAAACTTAGATTATTTAAAGTTGTTGTAATAAAGAAGTAAGGTGGGTGACAGGAAAATATTTTACAAAGAAATCTGAGAATTGTGTTTCAGCATTCAGTGAACAAATATATAACCACCTCCCCCAAGTATTTGGGATTATAGAAGAGTGCTTCAAAAAAGTCAAATAATTCAGGTACTTCAAATATTACATATGCAATTGTCAAAGGCATAATATTGCTTAAAAATTTATTCTACAACATGGATGGCATGTTCCCCAGATCATGGCTGGGGAACAAACTTGCAACCAAGGTACATACCTTTGACTGGGAATCGAACCTGAGACCCTTTGGTCGGCAAACAGACTCTCTACCTACTGAGCAGCTTCAGCCAGGGCAAGATGAATTTTGACACAGTCTTTCCCCATGAGAAGAGTGGGAAGGGATCAGACACACACATAAATATTTTTTAGTGTGAACATTGGGATATGCATTTATTTAGAGATAGTTGCAACAAGAGTGTTGATTGATTATGGCACTTGAAGCATCTATTAAATTAAATAGATGAGAAATTTAAATTACCCTATAAACTAAAAAGCAATATGAATTTGGTGTCCTTTTTGATAGCAGCTCCCAAAACATATCTAGCAATGATCAAGATAATATCCCTGAATGCATGTTCATTCATTCAGTAATTACAGGAGCTTGAAGAATTTGTGATCTAAACAAAAAGTGAAATTCTAACTTAGAAACTGAATTATATGTCTCAGTAAAAACTGTGTAAATCTTTTGTACTAGGTATCAAATGCCTCATGTTGAGCTCTCCCTCAGATGTTTCAGAGAACAATGCTGAATGGAGGCTGACAGATGTCTAACTTCAGAGTTGACAAGATTTTGATAAATATAGCTACTATTATATTAAAAGTATAGCCTGTAATCCTTTTAATTCAGAGAAAAACACATGTAATAGGGCAGGATTGGCACAAGGTATTGGAAGTGGAAAAAAGGAGAGAAAAGCTTATATGTTATTAAAGTTGTAACAATTTTTAATATTAAACAACAGACAAAAGATTCATTTTCTGATCAAGAAATAAAATTATAAACTCTATTGTCTTTGCATTAAGATTAAAAATCAACATTTAAATATTAGCTTTTTGGAACCCTCAATAATTTTTTAATTTAAATCTTGCAGCAATGTTATTGTCCTACCATACTTTTTTTAAAATATGTTTTTATTGACTTTTTTAGAGACAGAGGAAGGAAGAGGGAGAGAGAGAGAGAGAGAAACATAGATGTGAGAGAGAAACATAGATGTTAGAGAGAGAGAGAAAAACGTCAATCAGCTGCCTCCTGTATGCACTCTGACGGGGGACTGAACCTGCATCTTGGGCATGTGCCCTGACCAGGAATCAAGAATCAAACTAGCAACCTTTCCATGCACAGGGCGATGCTCAACCAACTGAGCCACATTAGCCAAATCAATTCTCCCATCTCTTAAACTCTTAAACTTAGCATCATAAACCACAATTATGATCAAAAGTGACCCAAAGATTTAATGAAATGCCTACCAAAATTCCAGTGGAATTTTCCACAGAAATATAACAAACAATCCCAAAATTTGTATGAAATCAGAAAGGACCCCAAATAGCTAAAGTAATCTTGAGAAAGAACAAAACCGGAGGCATCACACCTCCTGATTTTAACTATATATTTCAAAGCTATAGTAATCAAATTAGTATGGTACTGGCGTTAAAAACAGACACATATGTCAATGGAACAGCCTAGAGAGCCCAGAAATAATCCCATTTATATACAGTCAATTCATTTTTTAAAAATGTGTCTTTATTGATTTCAGAGAGAGGAAGGTAGAGGGAAAGAGAGAGAAACATCAATGATGAGCGAGTCATTGATCAGCTGACTCTTGCACATCCCTTACTGGGGATCGAGCCCACAACCTGGGCACGTGCCCTAACCGGGAATGCTATAGTCAATTAATTTTTGACAAAGGGGCTATCTCTTGAGCAGATAGCTATACTCCCATGTTCACAACAGCATTGTCACAATAGAAAGGTATGGAAACAATCTAAGTATCCATCAATGCGTGAATGAATCCAGAAAATGTGATATATATGAATCAAGAAAATGTGACATAAGAGATATGTAATATATATATAGTGGAAAATGTGAGATACACACACACACACACATATATGCTGGAAAGTTATTCACTTTTAAAAAGGAGGAAATCCTGTCATTTGTGACAACATGGATGATGCTGGAGGGCATTATGCTAAATAAAATAAGCCAGACAAAGATAAATATTACATGGTGGGATTTATATGTGTGATCTAAAAAAAGTCTATCTCAGAAACAAAGAGTAGAAAAGTGGTTGCCAGGGTCTATTATAATATATGACATGGTAACTATAGTTGCTAACATTGTATTGTATACTTGAATTTGCTAAGAGAGTAGAACTTAAGTATTATCCATAAGGGGTGGGGTAAATATGTAAAATGATGGTTGCGTTAATTAACTTGATGAGGGGAATCCTTTCACAACGTAAGCATATCAAACCATCATGTTTTATACTTTAAATAGCTTACAATTTTATCTGTCAATTTTACCTCAACAAACCTAGGGGGAAAGTGTCATAGAGCTGGATGCTGAGAGACAGAGTTGGGTGTGCGGGGGCTGGTTGGGGTGGGTTGAGGAAAGATTATGTTCTATTATTTGGTATCCCACAAGAGGGTTCTAGCAGCAGAAGCACTTAGAAAGCCCCTTCTCCTTCCGTTCTGGTCCTTAACCTGCTTGTAATGACAGCGGAGATCACAGTCATGGGAGGGAGAGGCAGTGTGCAAGCATAAGCAGTGAAGAAAATTAGTATACATATGTCTGTGGCTGTAGTCATAATCGAAGAAATTTTTTAGAAAGAAAGCAGTAAAAAAGACAAAAATGACACATTTGGTATCTATTTATGCAAATAAAGCTGCTGCAACTCCTTAGTTTGAAGCCCAGCCAGAAAAAGCAAAGCCTCAAAAGGGACAGATTATGTCAGCACCACAGGGTGCTAACAGTTCTGAAGAGGAGAACTGCACTCAGGAAAGATAATAAAAATTCTGGATGCAACCCACAGTTGTCAAACCCTCGACCATCCCAACCCAAGCGCTTATTGTAACACTTAGAAAAAAAACAGTCAATGACATCTGTCTCTGTCAGAGTCGCTGGCACTCTGAAGTGGGTCTACTATATATTCCTGATATGTCTACCTCCACCCCTCACCAAAACATAAAACCCCCAAACAAGGATTTTTAAAACATCTGCAAAAGAAGATACTCTCATATACTGGCTCACCTATATAGTATGGGTTCCTTAGTTAATTTCCAACATTTTGTTTTGTTCTGTTTTGTTTTGATTTGTTTTGTTTTGTTTTGCTTTGTTTTCAGGGCATCTGTCTTTCCTTAGTCTGAACCTGCTGGGTCATATCTCTCCCTTATCACGCAGAGACTTGGCCCTGACTCTTCCTAAGTCACTCAGGAGTATCTCAGCCTCACCTCCTACTGCTGGGCTGTGTCCTGAGCCCTCAAGATTAGACATAGCCTGTCATTTCCCACAGTGACAAAGGGAGAATATTTTGCGTTGCTTAAAAGGGCAAAACTTTAGTCAAAATGTAGATATTCCCAGGAGACACACTGTACTCAATATGAGGATTAACCTTCTAAGAAAGAGAGCCATCTGACAATAGAAGGAATTGCTTTGCAAAAGCATGAACTCTCTGAAACTGGAAGTATTGAAAGGGAAGCTGGGCTGCCATCTGTCTGGAATATAATATGGATTTCAACCTTGGGAGGGAGTCTGACTCAATGTCATCTGAGGCAGTTCTCTCCTTTAAGATTCTTAACATTCTACTTCAGTCACTTTAATTGTCATATATTTATGGAAACTGGATTGTGTCTTGTTTTTATGATTATTCTGAAACTGCATTTGCTAGTTAAAAATCAGTATAATCGCATGCTGGGAGACTTATTAGTGATGTTCATAATGAAATTGAAATAATTTCTTTGGAAGAATATACAGTTTTTAATTTCTACACTTGGAAAAGCATCGCTCAGTAGAAAATAATGAATGGAAAAGATCTCACTAGATATATTCTATTGAGGCACCACTGAGCAACATGCCAGAAAACTCCAGGGAGATGGAAAAGGTGTTTATCATACACTAATTTTAACTTTGCAGTTACTTTTACCTTTCAAACATTAAAAACCACTTAGTATAGATTTATTTTTGTTTATACAGCATCTATGCTCTAGCTACCACTTCTAAGTTATTACTAGTGACATTACAAGAAAATAGTATTTGTGCTTCGGAGCAATGAATTCTCCCTTCATCCCCCCCCCCCCCCCCGCCCTCCCACTTTCTTTGAAATGATAGAAATGTCACCTACATGTTTTTTTCTTTTAACAGCAAAGAAACTCAGACGCTGAACACCCTTGGGGACAAAAACCTTGTTTTTATTAGCTGATGAAGAATAAGGAAGGAAATAGGATGATTCAGTACAACTGTGACTATGAGCGTTTCACCAAGTGTTCGAAACCATCTCACTCAGGTGCACAGGGCAGGGCAAAGCAGCTTCACAGTTGTCTGCATGGAAAATATCACCATAGTGAATAAATGACCATAGAAAGATACACTCTGGTGAATATGAGTTATAGAACTGTACATTTGAAGCCTATCTAATTTTATTAATGAATGTAACCCCAATAAATTCAATAATAATAAAAAATCTCATACTGACAACTGTAAAACTACTTTTGCTCCATCCTGTATATGCTATAGACCCTTGGTTAACTTTCTTCAAAAAAAATAGAAAAAGAAACTGGTTTTCTAGTTGGCTTATTTTTAATGTTGTGTATGCATATGTATGTGCATGGGGCAGTACATATTAATTAGTTATTCTGAGTCCTGCATATCTGGCTGAGTTTACTTTCTCTTATGTGAAAATCATCTATTTTGGAAAAAAGAAATTTGGAAATTTTACCTAAGATAAAGCTTTCGTTAGCCAAAAATATCTTTCAACTCTGTGGTAGCATATACATAAAAAAACCCTCACTATCTGAGAGCATCTATATGCTCACCCCTGCATCTTTGATACAGAGCTTTAAAAAGGTACAGAATATGTTTTCATATATTTCTCAATGGTGGACATATTTCATAATTTTAAAAGAGTAGGTAATAATTATTACTTAATAACTAGAGTAGGAATAGCAGACCAGAGGACAACTCAGTATGTTATTAAGGAACTTCTTGAGCTGGCAGAGGTGGGGGTTGATTGTAGGTCAGCAATTCATGAAGTAGACTCTACCAAGAGAGTCTGTGCAACACAGAGATGGACACTCTTTCTGAAACTGGCTGCATATTCAGACCACAGTTTAACAATGCACTGGGGAAAGTGGAATAAATATGAATCACAGAGGTAGCATATCTGTTGGGAGGCTGGTAGACAGAGTTTGAGGTCAAAGTAACATTAGATTTCAGACATTAGAAAGGTAATCAAAAGGAGCAGTAATTCCTTCATGTCTATTTTGCACAATTTCACCAGCGTCATCTATAAAGCATATAAAGTGGTAAGACAGGATGTGTAACCCAGAGAGGCTGGCGCACAGTCACCGAAAAGATTGCTTATACTGGGTTGACCATATGCAAGAGACAAATTACATCAGGTTATCAAACACCTGCTGTCAAATGAGCAGAAGTAGTGCAATTATAGGCAATGCAGGCTGAAGAATTGCTGTAAGGTTACCTTGAAGCTGAGTCCTGAGGATGGAATGTTAAAGCACATGACTTGGAAAATAGACACTGCAGGATCCAGCTCATTTTAACAAGGGTTTTCCAACCACCCATTTCCAAGGTACTTAATGCACACTCACCACATCTTAGCACTCTGTTAAAGACTATGGAAGGAAAGAAAAAGAGAAGATGTGTTTCTGCCCTATAATCCAGGCGATATTTAAGCAGAATAATGAAATAATTTATCACTCAAACTGGGACACTTTGGAGAGTGGAAAGGATACTATTAATAATTATTCTGAGGTTGTCCTGGCTGGGTGGTTCAATTGGTTGGAGAGACGTTCTTAAAACCAAAAGAAGGTTGTAGGTTCAATTCCCCATCAGGGCACATACCTAGGTTGTGGCTTCGATCCCCAGTTCTGGAGCATACAGGAGGCAACCAAGTGATATTTCTCTCTCACATCAATGTTTCTCTCTCTCCCCTTTTCCCTTCCTCTCTAAAAATCAATGGATATATTCTAAGGTGAGGATTAAAAAAATTATTCTGGGGCAACATGCATAAACCAGGGCTATATCCACAAAACAGGACAGTTGCCATATGGTTGACATATAAATCAGATATGTGTAGTCCATGCTTAAATAATAAAACATCTGAAAGATTATATCTGAAATAATAGAGTAAAAAAATAATAAAACAGGACTAAAAGAGTGTATTGTCTAAACAAGCTTATGCTCCCACATTAGAAACCCTCAAGAGAAGTGAAAAATTAAACAAGTCACTTTAGCACCAAATGGTACAAGCAAGACATAATAAATAGAAAAGGAACCTTAAAAACTATATACTTATAAGAATGGCTAAAATCCAAAACACTGGGGACTCCAAATGCTGGAGAGTGTGTGGAGGTGTAAGAACTCTCACTCATGGCTGGTGGGAATGCAAAATGGAACAAACACTTTGGAAGACAGTTTGGCAGCATCTTAAAAAACCAAACATACTTTTACCATATCCTCCAGCAATTTACTTCTTAGTGTATGCTCAAATGATTTGAAACTTATGTCCACATGAAATCCTATACACAAATGTTTACCGCAGCTTTATTCCTAACTGCAAAAAAACATGGAAACAGCCAAGATGTCCTTCGGTAGATGAATGGGAAAGCAAACTATGGAATATTCATACTATGTAATATTACTCAGCAATAAAAAGAAACGAGCTAGCAAGCAACAAAAAGACATGAATATTGCTAAGTGAAAAAAAGCCAATCTAAAAAGCCTGCATGCTGTATGATTCTAACTATCTGACCTTCTGGAAAAGGTAAAGCTATGGAGACAGTGAAAAGATCAGTGGTTGCCAGGGGCCCAAGGGAGAAGGAAGGGTGGAGGAATGGGCAGAGCACAGAGGGTCGGTAGGACTGTGAAACAATTCCGTGTGATACTATATGGTGCATAGATGTCATTATGCATTTGCTAAAACCCACAGGATATATAAGAAAGAGTGAACCCTAATGCAGACTATAAACCTTAATTAATAATAATGTGTCAATAATGGCTCATCAACTTGAACAAATTACCACACTAATGCAAGAAGTTAATAATAGGAGAAACTGGGGTTGGAGGGAGAAGGCATATGAGAACTCTGTGTTTTCCAATCGATTTTTCTCTAAACCTGAAACTGCTGTATAAAGAAAGTCTATTAATTTTTAAAAAGAGGATATTAAGCTCTGAAATATTATCATGGCATGATAGTTAGAGGAAACCAAAGAACCCGCCTACAGGCCTAAAGCGGCCCAAGGCAGCACCACTGGTCAGGTGTCTTAATAGATGAAGAGCTGGAAGGAAGAAAGTCGATTTTTTAAGAAGTTTTACTAAATAAGAAAATGCAACCAAACTTGCTTGAAAAAACTTCTTTTGGGACTTATTCAGGCTACAAGTCGTCCCAATAACATGCTTGGCATTCATGAGGCGTAAGTTGCTGTACGTAGATTCATGTTGCATTGCCTTCTCCATGCCTCGGCATTGCTGCTTGGACAGGTTCCAATACAGTGTATCTCAGCATTCAGGGGCAAGATGGAAAAGAGGAAGTTAGGCCAAGTCCACCTGAGCAGTTATTAAGTGAAAAGTCAGAGAGAGAGGCTGGAATAAACCAGAACTCTAGAACTTCTAGGAGCATTTTGAATGGGGAAGTTGGAGCCGTATATAGGACCTATTAGACCAAATATCCCATAAAACTTTCTGCAACAATGGAAATGTTTTTTGTTTTTTTATTTTTCAAATCCTCCCCAAGGATATTTTTCCCATTGCTTTTCAGAGAGTGGAAGAGAGAGAAAGAGAGAGAAAGAAACATTGATGTGAGAGAGACACATTGATTGGTTGCCTGCCTCATGCTCCCTGACTGGGGACGAGCCTGCAACTAAGGTACATGCCCTCAGCTGGAATCGAACCCCGGGCCCTTCAGTCCGCAGGCCAACACTCTAACCACTGAACCAAACCGGCTAGGTGGAAATGTTTTATATCCATGCTATCGCAGATAGCATCCACTAGGCACATGTAGCTTGAAATATGGTTAGTGTGACCAGGGAAATAAAATTTTAATTTAATTTTAATTAATTGAAATTAAAGTAACTCTATGTGACTAGTGACTCCAGAATTGACAGTGCAGCACTACAAAATGGAATGCTTGTACATGATATATGCAAGTGTATGCTATGTTACACAAAGTCACAGCTGTAGGAACTAGAGGCATTGTGGCTATATCACCACAGAGAAGGTTCTCAGTCATGGCACACAAGGTGTAGTTATTAAAAATATGTGGACTTTCTGTAAGAAGTTGATTTGCTTGGAGGGTGAGCTCAGTGTTGGGCATTTTGAGACACTTGAAGAAAATACAGGTGGAAGTTTTTAGTTGAAAATTTGAGGACAAAACTTAGGTAAAATGGTAAGATTTGAGATAAATATGTCAGAAATATCCACATAGAGTCAAAAATTGAAATAAAAAAAAGAGAAGACAGAATCTGAATGACTGACTGTCCATAGTAAGAAATTCAGAGAATTAAAACACCCAAACCAGAAAAAGCAGACTACTTTTCTGTTTATTAAATTTTAAAATATTGTGTGTGGCCCTCACCTGCCATCTCCCTCCTCTCTGGTTGCCCTCTCCAGCAGCTCTTAGGTTTCAAAAAATTCCTACAGTTAGACATTTTCTCTAGATTTTAGCTTTATCAATTAGAGAATTAACTCTGTCTTCTAGTAAGTAGTAAAATAAACTTCAAACATTTCTCTTTTTTTTTTTTTCCAAACTTCTTTTTTTCTCCAAATATCTCTAAATACCTTTCTTCAGGTCAGGTTACATTTCTGCTTCCACTCCTAGTCCCTGGAAGAAGAAAGACATACATATAATGCTTACCCATCCTACCAAATAAGCCATTGTTGATTGCTTTCACTTCTTTATAAAGCTCCTTATTAGCATGAAAGTTATTTTGCACAAAGTTACTTGTGCATTAGACTGGAAAATTTCAGCCTACTTTAAACTCTATTAGCCAAATAGGCATAATGCAAAAACTAGCTTCCCCAGCATTTAAGAATAAGGCCACTGGACTCAGCCTGTGTGGATTAGATTTCTTTTTCAACCACTTCTTTACAGAAAAAGAATATACTTCACAGACAAAAAGGGCATTTACTAAGCCTCTATTTTCTCATCTGCATAGTGGTGGTTGATCTAGCTTAACTCATGGGGCAGCTATGAAAAATAAGAGGGAAAATATATGCAAAGTGCTTAGTATATTTTTGGTACACAATATATGTTCAATAAATTTTTTATTGTATGTATTCAGAATATATGTTTTATTTACATTATGTTTTATCAAAAGTAAAATGACATCATTATGTTTTGTACCTCTAAGAAATGGGGAAAATGCTGACAAACTATGAAATGCCATCAACTATAAAAAGTATGTCAATTTCAAAGATGTTAACATGTCAAAATACGTGTATGTCAGAATCAAGGATATATGGTAGTGTTTGTGATGTGTAAAAGTTGCAGTGATTTCTATATCTGTCTGGGATCCATTCATACCAGAAACACAGCTGTGAGATCCTGGATGGAAATGGACAGCATGAATCCAGAGAGCACTCAGAGAGTAGTGTTTTTAATATTATGGGCTCTGAATTGGGTTAAATCTCTGCTCTGTTACTTATCAATGGAGCACCTTTGGACAAGTTACTTAACTTCTCCACCAGCTGTAAAATGGGAATTATGATAATTCTCACTCCTAAAATGGCTGCATCAAATGGCAGCAATGTCCATGAAACCCTCAGCAGAGTGCCTGGCAAATACTCAGTGCTCAATAATTACTACTTGCTGGCCATTAGCAGCAGCACAGTGCCTCCTCCCCCCGTGGCCAAGGGGCAGGCCAATGTTAGGATGAGGTGAGGCATTCAGGGATAAAACTGTATGGGCCCTGCAAAAAAGGCTATAGCTGGAAACCAAACAGCACACCTGAAATATATCTCAGGGAAAACACAATTGCTGGTCCTGGATGAATGTCTTAGAGACACTGACACATGTGTTTCAACCTCTCAAATTTACTTTTAAGTATGAAATATTTTTAAAAGCCTATGTATTAGTGTATGAGAGAGAGAGAGAGAGAGAGAGAGAGAGAGAGAGAGAGAGAGAGAGAGAGAGAGATTTGTCTGTGAAACTCCTGGTTTTGGTTTGTTGTTGTTATTTCATAACTTGAATTTCCTGCCTTATGAGAAGTTCAAATATATTTCAAACAAGAAAAAAATTGCTTCTAACAAGTGAAAATAAAGGTAAATGGGAAAGAGATTCGATTTTAAAATATTAAATCATTATAATCAGAAATGGAAATATTTTATATCATCTTTATTTACTAATAAAAAATGCGATTTCAAGGTTGAAATCAGAACATTTTGATTAATTTAAATGTATTCTCCTGACATGCTTCGAGTAGGGGGTGGGGGTGGTGACTGCATGCGTTATGATGCATTACTATGCTTAAGAGCAATTTGTCTCACGGCATCCAATAAATGACTTCCACTGACATAAAACAAGTTAGTATACTATTAAGTATCATAAATCATCATATTTGGTAGTTGGTATAGATGTGAAACATTAATGGAGCTTGAATTTGTTTCAGGTGTTTGGAACTCATTGCATTCACTCCCCACTACACATTAAACAGATAGAGAAATATTTTTCCAAGTAAGAAAATGTATTAACTACTTGTTTTCCATACACAATATAGTGAGGGCTAAACAAATGCTAAAATAAGAATACAATTCTGTGTCTAAAGGTTGGTTCATATCCAGAAAGAGGGTACCAAGATGGCTGCACCCATTGTTACAGTCACATCCATTCTAAATTGTCAGGGCCTTCACTGCACTTCATAATAAATATCTTGAATTTTCGACCTTGACAAAAGATGCTAGACTTTTCAGTTCAAATAAAGGACTTGCTGGAATAAAAGAAGGCAACTACTTTGTTAAAGACGGCTTTACTGTATCAACCCTGGGGTTAGGTCTGCAGTGAGAAAGACCAGACAGGAGAGCTGATAGAGTTAAGGAATTTGACTATCAGAGAACCTACTTCAAAACAGAAGGAAAAGACTTCAGGAGCAATTGGGAAATCCATGAAAAGACAATATATTATATCCCACTCAAAAGAGGGTAAGCATTTTGGAGGGCTGGCAATGTATTATAGGGATTGAAGCTTGCTGGCAAATCAGCATCAGAAAGGCAATAGTTATAGCTACTAAAGTTTGAGTCTGAGATAAGAGATAATTAGAGTTTCTTGAATTTGAGGCCATGACTTGGAAGGACTGTAGTCAAGATAGAACCAACGGTCTAAACAACAACAAAAACCTAAACAATAAAAACAAGATAAGGGCTCTACTCCTGAAAATGTAGTGAAGTTAAGTAAGTGGAAATGGGATATAAATGTAAAGCAGATATAACCATAAGGCTGTCCATATACTTAGCTTCTGAACTACTGATTAGGCTTCTTAAATTCTCTTTGCTAAGAAAAGAATTAATTGCACAGATTCTAAGATTATAGGAAAAGATCAAATGGCTGAAACTGCCAAGGTTTTAGAAGCTGAAGGTCAAGGAGCTAAGGAGCACATTCTTCAAGGGGATATAAGAATAATATATTATTCTAAGATGAAAGCCCCACCCTTGGCAGCCTTGTGCTGCAGTCCGCCTTAGGTGGGGCACAGAGCAGAGCCACAGCAGACAGTTGCCACTGTTGTCTCTTTTCAGCAGATGGCAGCTGCCTCTAACATAGTGTTAATTGTAGGTCAAGGATAGAGCTGCTCCAGGCAGGCAGGCCCCACCCAGCATGGCCCCAGGCACTTCTGGCCAGTGGTTCCCAGGTCCCCAGTGCCCTGCCCTGCTGTGTGCCAGTTCTACCTCCAGCCTCCAGGTGGGCCCTTCCAGGCTGCCAGCTACAAGCTGGGCCAGGCCTCGCTGGAATGGGCCACCATCTCCACTGGCAGCCTGGCCCTCAGGGCTGCTGGCTCTGCCCCAAGCTGGCCCTGAGAGGCTGTGTGCTGTTGTTGGTAGACCCTTGGTGGGGATGGATTGGATCCCAGGCGGTTGCAGAAGGATGAGGTGGAGTCCTGGTCAGTTAATAGTTAGTGAGTGGGTTAATTTCTTTGTTGGGTGAGCCAGTTAGAGTGGTGATTTGCTGTTACTTACAATGATGTTACACATCACTAGTCAATTATTCCCAGGTTTTTTAATGACTACAGTGCTTTTATTATGCATATTTTATAATTGAGAACACTGAGAGGTTAAAAACTGGGCCAAGTTTACAATTCTAATAGTGGTGAGGTTGGAATTAAGCATAGACAGTCTGACTTCAGAATCTTATGAACACTAGACTACAGAGATTTCTATGACAGATATAGAAAATATCTCTTAAACTATAGCTTAAAAATACTAAACACTATAAACTTGGCTTTTTTGGATGTGAATTTTTATGTATCTGCCTTTTAAATGTCAAATAAAATAGAAATCCTCTGAAATTAACTATATTAACGCTGTGAGGCATCTGTGAATATCTAAAAAAAATTTTAATATTATTATTTTTGGAAAAATCAAAACAAAAGAGACCATAATTCTCTACTACCCAATGCTAAATCCTCAACAATGATGTTAACAATTATTTAACTTTTTATTTTGAAATAACTTTAGATTTACAAAAAGCTGCAAAAATAATACCCATATACCATTTGAGAATTCCCATATACCATTTGTCCAGCTTTCCTTCAACATTTTATTTAACCATAATATGATTTTGAAACCAGGAAATAATCAGACTTTATTAGAATTTTCCCAGCTTTCCTACTAATGCATTCTTTTCTGGTCCAAGATTCAATAGCAGATCCCATCCTCATTTTAGTTATCATGTCTCTTTAGTTGCCTCCAGTCTATGGTAGTTTTCAATATTTGTCCAACACAACCTTACTCTTTTTGAAGAGCAATAACCAACAGCTTTGTGAAATGTCTTCCCTCCATGAATCTATCTGATTTTTTTCATGAATAAATTGAAATTACATAATTTTGGCAAGAATACCACAGGAGTGATGCTTTGCTGTTCACATTACATCATATCTGGAGGTACATGATATTAATTTGTCTTATTACTAGTGACATTAACTTTGACCACTTAAGTTGGTTTCTTCCAGGTTTCTCCACAGTAAATAGAAGTTTATCTGTCTGGGTTTCATCAAAGGAATTTCTATGTTGACTTCTTTCAGGATGGCCTTTGGATTGCTGGAGGACTTTCAGTGATTGAAAAGTCATTTCCATGACCCTTGATGGAGTCAAAGACCCTGAATAGAGGCCAGAGTTCTTCCTATTTAATCACCCTTCTCAATGTATTTTACCAACTTTTTAAAAATTACCCCCTTTAGTGGATCTGGATGGTGAGAGGACTCTCCTAGAGAACCTGGTAGATCATGAAAATGAGCAATGAGAGGACAGGGAAGGGGAAAAAGAGTCATGCATGGAACTCATTGAATTAATTTGGTCAGTAAGAAGAAATGTCAGATAAACATCTATAGAATGAGTGAAAGAAAGTGGGTTCACATCAGAGGCAGCAGAGCTGGAATCACTATTCTTTTTTTATGTTTTTATTAATTTCAGAGAGGAAGAGGGAGGGAGAGAAAGATAGAAACATCAATGATGAGAGCGAGTCCTTGATCAGCTGCCTCCTGCCTGCCGCCTACCAGGGATCAAGCCCACAACCCGGAATCAAACCGTGATCTCCTGGTTCACATGTCAATGCTCAACCACTGAGTCACACCAGCCGGACTGGAATCACTATTCTTATAACACAATGATGGAAACCCTCACTAGTCTTCCAAGTCAACTGTCAAAGAATATGCCAATACATGAATTGGCAAGCGGTTTTCCCAGTTGAAGGTTGAGTCAGTACTGCTAAACAACTTTCTGTGACTATTGGCACTACATTTTTAAACAATGTCATATTGTGACTACGTATATCACTGTGAGACACTAATGTGAGGAGATGGCATTTTCCTATGAAAGTCTTAAAGACCATGCAAAAGTGTTCGGTTGGGAGTTTTAGCATCAGATCATACAGATATTTTTTTCTAACATGAAACACTAGACAGGAGGCAGTAAAGTAATATACAAACAGATGAAATGAACAACCAAAGATCACTAACATTAGTTGAGAAAACAGCACTAACAAATTATTCCACTAAGGAAAACCTGTATAAAATGCAACAAAATATTATGGTCCATCTTTGTGGTGTATTTGAGTCTAAGTTTAATTGGAGTATGTGTGTATAAATATGGTAAACACTTTTATACTGTTTTATACCTCTTTTAGATTTAGATTTTGAGTACCTAAATGCCAGTGACTTTCTCTTAATTGGAAAGGAAAATGAAGGTGGCAAACATATCTCTGTCTGGGTTTTAATAAAGCTTTGAAAACTATAATTTAACAAATTGTGGTTCTTTGTCTCCTCATCTCAAAATGGGATTGTTCCAACTCCTGTTGGAACATTTCATTAGCATTTGCTCCACTGAATATTCAATGAGAGCTCCTCTAAGTGGGGCCTTTGCAAAAGAGTAAGGTGTTGTCAGACGTGAAATAAGAATTTCTTTGCCCAGAGCACCTTTCCACTTTTAGAAATTATAGTGTAAGCCTCTGCCTTTATAGATAAGAAAACAGACATCCATTGAAAGTAAATATTTCCCCAAGGACATGCACCGAGTTACAGAAATGATATCAGAGAAGATGAAACAGAAGAAATATTTGTTTAGTGATATTTTGGTGCTACTTCTTAAATTTCACTTAGTGCTACTTCTTAAATATCACTTCTTCAGGTGTTATACAAATTTTTTTTTTAAATAAATCTTTATTGATTTCAGAGAGAGGAAGGAAGAGGGAGAGAGAGACACACACACATATCAATGATGAGAGAGTTGCCTCCTGCAAGCCCCCCCACTGGCGATCGAGCCCACAACCTGGGCATGTACCTGGGCCAGGAATCGAACTGCGATCTCCTGGATCCTAGGTCAAAGCTCAACCATTGAGCTACGCCTGGATGGGCTAAATAACTTTTATGTTCACAATAATCCTGTGCTGTTTTAATTTTCTCATTTTATATATGTGAAAATTAAGGATTAATGAGGTGAAATAAGTCATTTAAATTTATGCAATGAGGAAGTAGCTGACCCAAGTTTTCCAACTGACCCTTAGTCATCAAATATTATGCTCTTATATGCTATGATAAAATGAAAATTATGATTCTATATATTATGTCCTCTCACACAAAAATGTAGTGATCTCTCTCAGTAAACTATTTACTTCCACTCTACAAAATACTACTTGCTCACTTTTAAGCCATAATGAAAAAATACTTTATTTCTTCAAAGATCTTTAAAAGTCTTCTCAGGAAAAAAAAATATTTAGCTTTAGATTTTTGAGAGTTTGGTGACTGTAATAGTCTCTGTCCTGTTAAATGCTTTTACAAAATAAATCCTGCTGGACAGGAATTATCTCAGAAACATTGTTGAGAAGAGGCTGGGAGATGGGGGAGTTGTTAGAAAGCAGTGACAGAAAAGTAGTGCTTCTTGCTCTGAGATGAGAAATAAATTAATCCCCAAGTCCCCACATGCCTGGGTTTAAGGAGCAAACATAATGTCAAGCATCTAATGAAGTGATTTTGTAGGGGACGCCAAACTGCAAGTCATGATTCACCTGTGCTTTTAAAGGCTTGATTTTATGCAGAACCAAATAGTAGGAGATGACAAATTGGTCATTAAATGAAAAACCAGAGGCTTCGATTATTGGAGGAAATGAAAATAACATATTCTGGAAGAAGCTATACCATACTTAATTATTTATATGCTGTTTAATCATTGATGCATGTGCAGCTCCCCAGTCCCTTAGCCTTGTATATCCATGTTCTTCAAGTCTGCAATCACACCTGAGATGGGATCAATGCATGAGGCAGCACCACTAGGATGCAGCGATTCTGCTTCCTTTCTTGATCAAGTTCAGTTTATGTCTGAATGGCCTTTGTCAACTTAGGGCCTGAGTAAATGGTAGAAACAGTCTCTGTTGGGGCATTAGGTAAATTCAACCTGACTGCACAAGTGAATGGGGCTTTGGGGAAAAGATTATAACTAGAAATCATTAAGTAATCTATTGTGAAAATCAGATAACTTATCACTTGGAAACTTGACTGAAATAAAGGCAAAATTAATTAATTAATGGAATCAAGAAACCCTTTATTTACTCTGGCATCACAGTGAAGGCTGAAGGGATCCTCTGGGACACTTCTTAGTGGCCTCAGGGTCCGAGCTCTATGGACAGCAATTGGGAGCATGAAAGAAGAAGGAATTCACACTGTCTTGTTCTTTTTCAAATTAGTGTAAATACAGCTCCTAGTCAGAACTGTAGAGCCAGAATTAAGTCCATTTTGTTTAAAAATTACACATACATTTCACATAAACTATATCAAACATAGAAGAAAAAACATATGAATGTAAGAATATGTATCTCACAAGCTTATTGTGTTTATTCTTTTTTTTAAAAAAAAGATATCTTTATTGATTTCAGAGAGAAGAAAGGAGAAGGAGAGAGAGATAGAAACATCAATGATGAGAGAGTCATTGATCGGCTGCCTCCTCCACATCCCCAACTGGGAATCGAGCCCGCAACCCAGGAATGTGCCCTGACCGGGAATTGAACCCCAATCGCCTGGATCCTAGGTCGACGCTCAACCGCTTAGCCACGCCCGGCTGGGCTATTTATTCTTTTATAATATTCTTTATATAATCTTTCTTTTCCCTCCCTTCCCTTTCCCTCCCTTTCTCTCCTGTCCCTTCTCTTTCCCTCTCCTCCTCTCTCTTCCCCTCCCCTCCCTTCTCTTCCCTTCCTTACCCTTCCCTTCTCTTCTCTTCCCCTCCTTCTTATCTTTCTCCCTCCCTCCCCTCCTCCCTCCCTCCCTCCCTCCCTCTCTTCCTTCCTTCCTTCCTTCCTTCCTTCCTTCCTTCCTTCCTTCCTTCCTTCCTTCCTTCCTTCCTTCCTTCCTTCCTCCCCTCCTTCCTTCCCCAAACTTTCTGAGAAATTTACTCATTCAAGTGACAATCCTACTTAGTTAGAAGAAACCAAGTTAAGTTCTCATTGACTTATTGTGTTTCTTTTCCTTTTTTCCTGCTTGTTCTAGAAGCCATATGGAATTTATAGAGAGAGTTTTGCAAACTTTCCTAATACTTATTTATGAAAACTGATTCTAAAAATCATGGGTCCTTGCTGTGGAAGAGCAGTTTCTAAATGCGCAATCCATGTTTCATACATTCAGGGAAATGCCAGATTATGAGAGTACATTAGAACACAGTGTATTAAAGTCCATTTTTGTAAACCAAATGGTGGTTTTCATATATCTGCTTCTTTCCATAATTTCTTTTATGGGCACTAGATCCAAAATCACATGCCATTCCAATAGTAGTAATCTCTCCTTTCAACTAGAAACCCTTATTAATGCCTCCTTTTCTTACCATTGCATTTAGGCAGCTACATCTGCTTCAGATGAGGATAGGTTACATTATATAAGTTATAAGGATGATTTTTTCTACTTTTGACTATTTATTTTGTCAATTATCTCTGATAAATGTCCTAACTTGTTATACTAAATCAACACAGATTGAATGGAAACTTCTCTGTGGCTTTGCTTAATTTATTCAGATAATAAATAAATAAAATTGTGAATATTTATGTTAAGTGTACCCCAATCCCTAGACATCCAACTAAAAGATATTACAAAGTTATAAACAAAAAGGATTGCACCTATGGAATTAAAAAAGGAGGAAAGAAAATTCTCAAATTAGGGTTTGGCAAGTGGTTGCATTTTTGAGAAATCCTCTAGTTTCAGTAAAAACTCATAAATATAACTTCATATCCCTTTTTCTCATTAAACCAAGTTGAGTTATTTGATGTACAAGAATGGTCTTATTGTAACTACTATATATGTCCCAATAGGAAAACTGAGAGCAAGTATTAACAAAATCATTCATTTAGAACAATTTTCTATTTCTGTGAAGCTTTCTATGAAGGCTAATTGCCCATTAATATGAGTAGGACTGTACCTTTCTGATAACTGTCACTAGGTAAAAAATTAACAAAACATGGAGTTTGTTTCCTAATGGAAAACCTGGGATCATTTATTAATTATTTATGAAATTCAAATATAATCTCTTACGTAGGGACCCTAATGAACGCAATACATTCAAGCAATTCCAGTTTAAACAGTGGCTGCTTTTAATTGACAACAGAAGTATAAATGTGGTCTCCATTAATAATGTTGCTAATCCTGTTTTCTGCATTTGATTAAATGACCCATTTAGCTAATAGACATATTTTATACGTGACATTAAAGTACACAATAATCACTGAGGCGTGATCATCATGCCCTGCAAAAGATTCCAGACTCTCTGTGTAGTGGTTTAAATATATTATCAATAATCCTTCCAGGATCCCTATAAAGTAGAAGATTAAGACATCTGTATTCACAAGGGTAAGTGTCACGTGGCTAGAGAAGTAAACGTCAGGCTTTAGGATTAAAATCTAGGTCACCATGGTTCCGAAGCCTTCACTTGTTCCATTTCACCATCATTACTGATAAATCCTCACTGAGCTCTGGCTAAATGCAGCACCATTTGTTAGATATTTGAAGTACAAAGAGTGGTAAGAAATTGTCCTCGCCTCTAAGGAACTTACAACCTAGTTGTGGAAACAAGGCACGTACACAAAGAAACATCTGCATGGGAGGACCTA
This sequence comes from Miniopterus natalensis, assembly GCF_054644295.1. NCBI lineage: Eukaryota > Metazoa > Chordata > Mammalia > Chiroptera > Miniopteridae > Miniopterus > Miniopterus natalensis. Next base: position 44,742,089 of record NC_142088.1, read on the forward strand.
TCAGAGCTGTTTCAGTGGCAGTGAAAGGAGGTCAAGTCCCCAGTGGAACAGACCACAGAGGGAGTCAATAGTAGAGGATGCCACATTTCACACCATATTATGTGGTTGCTTCAGAACATCTGTCTAGAGTACTGGTGAGGGTGAAAAAATTACATGCTTAGAAATAAACATCAGGCTAGGCAGCTGTCTGACTTGTCATCTGTAAACTTTGACTCTTTATCAGCAACTCCTCACCTTTCGGCCATATTCAGTGGGTCCAGTTGGTCTGTGTCCACTCCTAGGAGCCTCAAACACACTCCTCAGCTCATCCAGGGCGATGGAGAACCGCTCTATCCTGCGTGGGCCACTCACGGAATCCTCCTTCAGCACTTCGGGCCCGCTGCATTCCCTGACATTGTCACTCTTGTCCTCAGGGCCCTTCTCTTCAGGCTCTGAGCTCAATAGCTCTTCTACACTGCAGGGCAGACTTGGGGAATCTGGAGGTCCAGATGCTGACACTACTTCTCTTTCAGGTTCAAGCAATTTGCTTTCTCGAGGTTGGAAGAGCCTGCAACGACTGCCCCCAGGACAGCACTCACTTTTCTGGTAATCGCTAGATTCCCATTTCTGCCTCAGGAGGTTCAGGGAGCCCTTCTGCATCGGGAACATGGGTGGCTCCAGGTTGTCCTGCAATATTAAAAGTCCTTTCATCAGAAATATGCTCAGGTGTATGAGCCATTTTCAAAACACTGTGTTTAGGAGTGCCAGCTCCTGGAGTTGTGCTTCAGTGTAAAAAAAACAGCTTTGCTATTTAATTTCTGGCTTTTAACTTGAATCTACAAAACTATGCCAGTTAGTCTACAATTAGATTATGGACAGGACTGATTTGTACACCCAAAGTGTTGGAGGAGGTCATTGAGAGGACATGACCACTCGTTGACCCATGAGCTGGACCTGGGCCATAGCAGGCTCCTTACTCCCTCCCCTGTCCTTGGAATGTATGTTCTGATCACTGTTTGCACTAGGAGCCATTTCAAGGACATAATATTGAGAGAATAATGTGCTGTTGAGAGTTCCTGGACTATATACATGACTGAATCTCATTAAGACCTCCATATAAACATCTGGCAAGCTGGTACAGAGAGCTACCTGTCTTGTGGTCACCCAAGACAAGTCTTGCATGTAGGTTCTCTTGCTTATTAAAACCACCATCTACCAATCTGGAGTGGTCTGCATCTTTCTTTATATCTCTCATTTTAATCCCAACAGTATCAAAATGAGTTAGTTGCTGCTGTTATCACTATTTTCCAGGTAGGGGAATTGAGAAGTAATTTATCCAGGGTTCTGAATGAGAGAGTCTGGATTTGAAATACATGTGTGACTCCACAATCTGCTCACTTAACCACTGGAGTATAATGTCTCTTTTGCACTTTAAGTGTCCAATTCACATCTCATTGGGATACTGATTGGAATTTTAACTTTCTTTAATTTGGGGGTTAGTAGAAAAAAATCAAATGGCAAAATGTGCTCTTAAAAGAAACACACACACACAAATCATAGATAGCAAGAGTTACACACTAGCATGAAATTTTGCCATAGAAACGGCTATATTCAGTTCTAACCCGGAGATTCTACACAGTAAATTTGGGGCTTTAAAAAAATAAATGTTGTTCTTGAGGGATGATGCATTTTCCAGGAAAAGTATTCTCCTAGTGGGTTTGGTAAACAATGTCACTTAAATTAAGGCCTGGAAGCATCTCACAGGTCACCTAACACAATGGCTCTAAACTTCTGTGCAAACTACATAGTGTGCTATGAAAAACAATTTCTGCATTGGGACTCAGTACATAAATATATATATAAAAGAAGCAAACTGTTGTTTTTATTAAACAATACTTTCCCTTAGCATGTGAAATGTGTGGTGATATTTTCTACTCTGATATGCTTTAGTTTAAAAAAAAATGTGTTTGCTACCCACTAAATTGATTTAATGGTCTACTAATGGTTCATGAACTGCTGGCTAGCTCTCTACTTACAGCACAAGTTCAATCACAGGTTGGATTTTACTAACTGTGTGACCTTGTAAAAGCTTCATTGGTAAAATGAATTATATATATATATATATATATATATATATATATATATATATATACACATATATCATGGCTTTATTTTGAGAAATACATTAGATAACGCATATAAAACTTTGTTTACATTAGAGCACCTCACCCCCAATAGCTGTTAATTCCACTCCCAGCCCCATCGCTGGCTAAAACAACATTTTAATCACTCAGATGTTTATGCTACACATGAGCCTCATATAGAAGTGCTTCGGAGAAGAAAGAGGGTATTTTAAGCCACAAATCCAGGCTGAACAGACAGAAATATTTGGCTTTAATAATATTGCTAATTAATAATATTGGATTAGTCACTTATTACAGAAAGTCTCAATAAAACAGTAGAACCAAATAAAACCTGAATATTTGTTTGGAAACTGATCAGCATATGTTGAAAATTTAATCAACATATGCTGGAAACGTCTGTGTCTCATGTGTAAATGGACTTTGGAAAATATCTTATTAACAAGGGAATGGTTGAGACATTTTCACAGCTGGTAATAATGACCTCAAAAGGTTATTTAATGAAATAATTTTTTTTCTGAGCCAACCTTGCATAGCTAGGAATGAAAAGCTGAGGAGGAAGAAAATTGACAAGTGGGAGAGGAAAATAATTTTTCTACTGTAGAGGAGATCCTAATATTTAATACTGATTTGGAACTTCTGGTTCTAGATAAAGGTGGAATGAGCATATCTTTCTCTATTTTTCCTATTAAAAATAGCTTAAAACTCTGGAAATTATGTATATAGACTTTGAAAAGCAGAGGGAAAGCAGACTGCCTATGGACTTTGGGACTTGAGGGACGCTATGGTGGTAAATTCCCTGTGTTTTCTTTCAGCCTCTGTATTCAGAACTTGTTGCTGCAAGAGGCAGTAACTCAGACTCCAATGGGAACAAAGAAAATTCCCCAAGAAAAGCTTGCTTTCTTTAGTCAAAGAAGTGGGAAAGGGGTTACTTAACAAGATAGAAAATACTTAGAACATAATTGCCATATCCCAGGCAAATACTAAAATATATCCACAATATGTGTGTGTTTTTTCCCCACATCAACCAGTTCTCCAACTTTCTGTACTCCAACTAGATATCCTGCAATTCAACTTAATTCTGACACTAACAATCTGGTATTAGCACAGATTCCACAGGTTATGGTCTCAGTTCCACAAGAATACCTTCCACCCCTTCAAAAGATGGCCACAAATCCCAGGTTGCTATATGCACTTTTCACCAAATGGCTCTTAAATTAAGGCTTGAGAATTTTCTGGAATGACTCACAGTCCTGAGGAAGGCATGTTACTTACATTTACCTGTTTATTATAAAGGATACAACTCAGGAAGAGCCAAATAGAAGATATGCAGAGGGCAAAATATGGGGAAAGGGAGGTTGTAGAGCTCCCATGCCCTCCCTCTTCAGGTGTGCCACCCTCTCAGCACCTTGATATATTCACCAAACCCCATAATTTAGAGAGTTTAATGGAAGTTTCATTACATAGGCTTTATTGATTAAATCACTGGCAATTAGTGATTAGCTCAACCTCCAGCCCATCTCCCTCCCTGGGAGGTCAGAGGGTGGATTAAGAGTTCCAACCCTCTAATCATGCTTTGGTCTTTCTGATAACCAACTCCCAATATAAAGCTAACTAAGTCTTCCCCACTCCCCATCCCAACCACCAATCATCCCATTAGCAAACAAAAGACACTCATCACTCGAGAGATTTCCAGAATTTTAATAAATGGGACAGTTCTCCCCTGCCAAGCTTGCACTAGAGGACACTTAGTTGGCAGCTAGAACTTTCACCATCATCCACTGTTAGTGAGGCCTCACTCTTGAATCAGTGGTGTCACTGGAGGCCATGTGGAGAGCAAAGGGGAGGCATTCTCCCCTTCACAGACAGCCAGGGTGATATCAGTGAAATTCCATCTCCACCAAACACTAATAAGATCACCCCTCTCCAGGGAGTAAAAGGAAAGTAATTGGGAAAAGTGGACTTGCATCCTCACTTGGCAGTAATAAGACAACTCCCTGTACCTTCTGAAACAGATATCCAAAGCTTATAATATAATTGTCCAAATGTCCAGGATACAACTGAAAATCAATGGTCACACCAAGAGCCAGGAAAACCTAACCTGAAGGAGAAAAGCAATCAAGAGAAACCAACCCTGAGACGACTCAGACATCTGGAATTATTTGACAAGAATTTTAATCATAAAATTGCTTCAATGAGCAATTTCAGACATGATTGAAATAAAAATTAAAAAAAAGGAAAACACTTACCAAATAGAAGATATAAAGAAGAACCAAATGGAAATTTTAGAATTGAGATATAAGTAACAACAACAACAAAACATCTCACTGGATGGCCTCAGCAGAATGGAAGGAACAAAAGGACAAACGAACTTGAAGATAAGATGATAGAAACTGCCCAATATAAACAACAGAGGACACACAGTGAGGGGAAAGGAGTAGAACCTCAGGAACCAGTGAAACAAAAACAAAAGATCTGACATCCATGCCATTAGACTCCCAGAAGAGGAGAAAGATGTTCATACTAAAAGAGCGTTCAAAGGAGTCATGGCTGAAAATGTCCCAAATTTGGCAAAAAGACAGAAACCTATATGATGAAAAAAGCTGAGAGAATCCTCAAGATAAATCAAAATAGGATTTCAGAAAACAAAAGTTTTTTAAAATCTTGAAGGCAGTGAGAAAGAAATGATATCTATCTATAGAGGAAAAATAATTTGAATGACAGGAACCAGAAACCATGAAGGCCAGGAGGAAGTGATATAGTATTTTTCAGGTGCTAAAAGAAAATAACAGCCAGCCCCAAATTCTATTTCTACCAAAATCATCCTTCAGGAATGAAAGAAAAATTATGAAAACTAAGGGAATTCATGGCTAGCAAAATTACCCTAAAAGAACGGGTAAGGGAGTTCTTGAAATACAAAGGAAATTACAAAGAAGAAATCGTAGAACATCAGAATTAAAGGAAGAGCAAAATCACGTATAAATGCACTAGACTTTCTAAATTTTTAAAATTGTGGTTGATGTTTGAAATAAAAAGTGTAGCATTGTCTGATATGGTTCTCAATGTATGTACAGGGGTTATTTAAGACAATTACATTATAAACTAGGGAGGGTAAAAGGATCAAGGAGGTAGTGTTTGCCCTTCACTCAAGCTGGCAATGTGCTGACACCAATAAACTGCCATAAATTATGGACTGTGATACCTAGAGAAATCACTAAAAAAATCCACATATAAGATGTGTTAAAAAAGCACTACAGATAAGCCAAAATGGAATCTAAGAAATATTCAAGTAACTCACAGAAAGCATGGGAAAGGAAAGAGAAAAGCTAAAAATAGAGAAAGATAAACTAAAATAACAGACCTAAGCCCTACACAGTCACGCACTGCATAATGACAGCTTGGTCAAGGGCAGACTGCATTGATGATGGTCCTGTAGATCAAAACAGAGCTGAAAAGCTCCTATTGCTCAGTAATGTCATAGCCATAGTAATCTTGTAGAGCAATGCATTACTCACATGTTTGTGTTGATGCTGATGTAAACAAACTTACAGTGCTGCCGGGTGTATAAAAGTCTAGCACAGCCTGGCCGGGCATGGTTCAGCTATTGAGCATAGACCTAGGATCCAGGAGATTGAGGTCCGATCCCTGGTCAGGCAGGGCACATGCCCGGGTTGCGGGCTCGATCCCTAGTCTGGAGCATGCAGGAGGCAGCCGATCAATGACTCTCTCATCATTGATGTTTCTCTCTCTCTCCCTTCCTCTCTCTGAAATCAATGAAGACATATTTAAAAAAAAAGTATAGCACATATAGTTATGTACAGTATACATAATACTTGATCATAATAAACAACTAAGTTATTTGTTTATGTGTTTACTATGTACTATGCTTTTTATCATTATTTTAGAGGGTATTCTTTCTACTTACAAAAACAGTTTTCCATGAAACAGTACGTTTTGTTACGCCAGCAGTAGCCTCATACATCTCGAGTTTACCGTGTCTCTTGACTGCATCATTTTCTCTTGCACTTGATTTAATCTTGTGCTGTTTTGTGCAGGAGGGTAGCCTGTGAGCAATAGGCTATACCGTATAAGCTAGTTGCAGTAGGCTATATCATCTAGGTTTATGTAAGTACACTCAATGCTGTTCACACAACTACAAACACGTGAAGTCAGATTAGCTGTTGAAGGAAGGTAGATAAAGGGTATACATAAGATCTCTCTGCACTATGTTTGCAACTTCCTCCAAATCTATAATTACTTCAAAATAAAATGTTAACAACCAAACAAATAAACAAGTGATTTGATAGCCACTCCTCCAGGTGGTTCACGTGGAGGGGAAGGTGAGAAACATAGACTGTAGGACCAGCATTCACACTGCGTAGTGACACAGGGTGACAGGCACGCCACTACTACACAGGCCACCATTAGAAATGATAAGTGTCATATTTGTGTCAGTTGTCAGTTTATTGCCTCTCAACTCCAAATGCCTCCTTCAATATATGGTCCATGATGAACAACTGAATCCCTTTAAGCATTTCTCCTTTAAAGGGAGCACAGGGTTTAGCTTTCTCAGTAGGGGGCACTGGAGGAACACTGCAGGAGAAAGTCTTCCTGAAAAGACCTACGTGGGCAGGGTGTCACAGGGTCATGAATACGAGAACACTCAGTGGAAGCTGCCCAGCCACAGTCATTGAGTATCACCTCTGTATGACCTTTTAGCTTTGCCTGGGGATAATCTTTCCACAGCTCTTTCAACATGGAAACAAATCCAATAGTTTCCTGTGGCCTGGAGGGTCACACAGGGAGCAGTTTGTTAATTCTACAGGCCTCTGAGCAGCCTGCATGCAACCTGCATGCAACCCGGAGACCTGCTGCTCCCTCTGCCAGCCCCTGTTCAGCCGGTGCCCTCGGAAGGCCTCTTGCCCAGACAGGTGCTCTGAGTCCATTGCATGGCTTTGCCACCAGCTGCTAATCACCTGCTCTGTCTGCACCCCAGAGGGTGGCCCATTGTTTGCCTAGAAACTCCAGACTAGCTCCAGCCTTGCTAAACCAGCAAGCTTCTCTGCTCTTATGGGGCTGAATCACACCTCCTCCAAGGAGGTCTGTACCCTTTGCAGGTTTGTCCTTCCTTCTCGACTCTCCCTTGGCCCCAGGAGACCATGTAGCGTTTTGTTATCTATTAGGGTTACACTTTTATTCTGGTTGTTAATTCTTTGTATTAAACTTCTCCTGTTATTGTGTGGTTTCTATTCCCTGATTAGACCCAGACTGCTGTAATACTTTTGTTCGATAACAAATGTTTTCTCTCTAATTCCAACAGGTAGTCATGCTGACACATATTTTCAGTATTGTCATGATGCATGCCATTGTTCCCCTTATTATCAAGCGTCCTGGGGTGTGACATGTGGTTGGGAACAACTCTTTTTCCTATGCTCCCCAGACAGGGAATGACAGCCAAATGGCAGAGAACAGCATTTCCCTGAATGTCCTTTTAGATAGGACAGAGGTCTCAGGTCTGGGCAGTTCTAACTGTTACTTCTTCCTATTGTTAAAATGTAGCACAGTATTTTGCAGATGCAGCCTAAACAGGATAAGCTGACAGTAATTCAACCACATAAATGTGGCCAAGAAATCAACATACAATTGACTGAATAGTATGCATAAGCCATGGCTAAGCCTCCTTCCTGAGACAGGGCTTTGGATGTGGACCTTCTGTCTCCTTTACTTGCTGTAAGTAAATAAAAACACCCTGCAACAAACTCATCTCATTTTTGAATAGAGCACCCCAAGCAGAGAACCCCTGAGTTCAGTAACAGCCCTACTAAACTCTAGTCTTCCAAGGTGTTCCTCAGAAAACCTTATAGTGATGTAGCAGATTAGAGTCGGCCTGTGGACTGAAAGGTCCTGGGTTCGATTCCAGCCAAGGACACATACCTTAGTTTCAGGCTCCATCCCTGGCCCTGGTCGGTACACAAGAGAGAGGCAACCAATCAATATGTCTCTCTCACATCAATGTTTCTCTCTCTTCCTCTCTCTCCCTCTCTCTCTCTTCCTTTCACTTTCTCTGAAAAGCAATGGAAAAAATATCCTCGAGAGAGGATTAAAAAAAAGAAAAAAAGAAAGCATTATAGCAAGAATTATCTAAACAAGTTTAAGAAAGGTAATATGCATCCCACTCTGAGAGAACTATAATGTGCTCTTCCATTTCAAAGGCTTTGAAAAGTCTTCCAGACAACAAAAAAAGCCCAAGTAACTCAGTGTTGCTCTAAACTTATTTAATGAAAGAATCTTTTATCAATAAGTACCCATAACATCAGGTGTTGTCTTCCATCAAAGTCATTTTGGTAAATATTGTCATAAAGCAAAAATCACTAACTACAAAAGGCAAACCTCAGGTTCCTTCTTAGTTTATATATAATAGTAGAAATTGGTTAATTATTCACCTCAGTCATGACATTGAGAAGTTTTTAAAAGTATTTATTTTCATAACTATTATGCTTAACAAATAACTTTTTGTATTTTTATTTTATTAAAAAATAGCTGGCATCTGTTAAAGACCACACAAGAAACTGAAACATTTATGTACAAAATGATAAGACTTTCCCAGCATTCAGGGAATTGCATAATAAATCAGAATCTGGATATGTATAAACTGAGGAAGGTAACCGTATGTTTTATAATAACAGAAGTCATTTAATTGAAAAAAGAATCTGAGTTGAAATGAAGATCCAGCGTGATCTCCCTACGACCATGCTGCAAAGGCTGACAGCTGGTTACAGCATCCCCTATTCATACTCAGGGGAGCAAACTTTGATTCATGTAGGATTTACTTCTGTTCACACATCCAGAAGCCTATTGCTATATGGGGTGGGGCCTGCCTGCCATCTTATGTAGCCACCCAGGTGAGCAATGCTCAAGAACAACTTGAGTTCAGGAATTTAGAACTTTGATTTTCTTTATCAAGTGAGTGCCTTCACTAAGTTAGGTATCACTGTGTTGAGTCATTGAGGTTGAGGTTAGGTTGACTAAGGTAGAATAAAATTGAAAAATGTCCATAGAAGATACAGGATTAATGGATGACCTAAGGAAAAAAAAATATCAGGGCCTAACACAACCAATCTTGGCATTCCATAGAAAAGTATGCTACTTTGCACTGTCACATCTGACATGTGAAATGTTTTGGTCTAACCTAATGAAATGAACTCTGCATTTTTTCTTGTTTAAGGAATGGTCTTGGTAATTTAAGAGGTGTAACCAAGCCCGGCTGGGCATGGCCCAGCGGTTGAGCGTCGACCTAGGATCCAGGCGATCAGGGTTCAATTCCCGGTCAGGGCACATGCCTGGGTTGTGGGCTCGATCAATGACTCTCTCATCATTGATGTTTCTGTTTCTCTCTCTCCCTCTCCTTTCCTCTCTCTGAAATCAATAAAGATATATTTAAAAAAAAAAAAAAAGAGGTGTAACCAAGATTCCCCTCCATTCTGCTCACTTTCTAGGATTTAATCCCTCTGTCCTTTCCATCTCACGTATTCCTTCTTTCTCTCCTCCAACAGGCCCTTTGTAAATGCTGTTTCTTCTGCTTCAGTACTCTTCCCTCTCCTGTTCTCCTAATACTGTGTCTCCTAATTATGCTTCCAGCCTCAACTTAAGGCATAACTTCTTCAGAGAATCATTCCTGATTTATCAAAGATATTACAGATCACTATTCAATAATCCTCTGTGGTGATTTTAAGAAATGTGATTTGAAATCCATACCTTAAGAAACACTAATAACCCACCAAGATTTAATATATACATAAAAAACTGACATTCACATTAGGACTCTGAAGACTGTAGCTCATGCTGCTGCTCGATGATCTGCTATCTCATGTGAAAGAGCAGCAGGCATATAGAGGGAGAATTTTTAAGCAAAGAAAGGAAAGCCTTATATCAAGCTAAGTTGTCAAAGTATTAAAAACTGGATTCTTACAAAAGTGTCCTTATATCTTGTGATCTGTATCATTGTAAGAATTGTCTCCTGCCTCTATTACCGTAACATCAAAGTTATTTCTAATTATAATAATAAGGTTGATGGCCCATCTCATTAAACAAGAACAACAATGATTTTGCCTGTCAAGCACACCAATCTGCTCAAAGAAAAATTAAGTCTGAGTGATTCTTGGTGAGAAGAAAAATTACCAAATGCTTTCCCGTTCCACTGAAATTCCCTGAAGTCAAATTTTAAACAAGCTTTGTAAATAGTCTCGTATGGTTGATTTACTAAGACTTCTTGTAAATCATAACTCATGCCTCTTGTACTTGCAGACATGCTTTGAATTCGGTATATTTTTCCAGTACGAGTGTTTCGAGCTTAAAGCAGAGTTATTTATCAACTTGAAACTGATTTCCAAATCTAAGGAATATGTGATTATTACAGAATGATCACAAGTGAAAAGTTCTAAACAGCCCGATGGATGGCAAGAGTGACAAAAGTGATGATACCTTTGACTTATATTTGCAAAAAGGAAAATGTATTCTAAAGAAAAACTTAATTGAAGAACATTCTTTATATGCAAATATCCCTGACAGCATTTTTAGAATCATCTAAAAAAACCCTAAAGTTCAGAGCAAGTGGAATATTTTAATAAACTATAGGTGAGGCACGAATAATATTAGGTAGCCATCTAAACTGGTAAATATGAAGAAAACATAGAAATATTGACATAAATTTACAGAATAACATTAAGCAAAGAAATACACAGAAGAGAATATACTTCATTAGTTTAAAATACATGCATAACTTCAAAAACTGAAAGCATTTCAAAGATGAAAATAACTGTGTCAGTGTATTGGGAGTTGAGGCAATTGCCTTTGCCACTTAAATAGCTTTAGTTTTTAGCATTAGTCTTTAATAGCATTAATTTAAACTGTCTATCTCCTAACATGAAAGGAAAAAAAAGCCTTTTAAACCAATTATGATTTTTTCTGGAATATTTTAAAATTTCCCATCCATCCATTACTCTAATATTTATAGCATCAAATTCCAATATTCTCAGTTTTCACTAAGCAGAGAATTGCCACTGAAGGTAACTTAAACCCAAGAGTCAGTTTACTGCTGTCATCTCTGTTTTAAATTACAGCACTACCAAACCCTCCCTGGACTCAGCATGCGATCCTTCCTCTTTCCCTCTGGTGGTTTTATATAAATATATATTTACATTGCTTCTATAAAATGATACCTGGGCCTGACTGCAAATGATGTCATTTCCATTGCTCTAAAATCATGGCACTCTTCATCAAGTAACCAGCCAAAAGTTATTTCGGAAAAGAATACAAACCCAGCTCCAGGAACTTGAGAAGCCTCCTTAAAATATTTCCTGTGGGGACCTGGATGGAAAGCCTTTTGCCAGATGCAGGCAGGTGGAGTTCTTTAGGGGGCTATTTAATCCTGTTTCGCTCTCTTCAATCATTTATTTTGAAGTTCTGAAAACACAGCATGCAGCATGGGGCCTGGATGTCATGACAGAGCTGCTTCGTGTAATAATTTCAGTAATAAATCAATTTACTTTTGGGGGGGAAGCACCAAATGCTTGCTTCCATTCTCATCATTTCTACTGATTACCACATGTTCTCTTTTCACAATACCCACTGTCTTCTTAATCATTGCATTTCAGAGATCAGAACATCTCCTGAAGCCCTTTCATTGGATTAAAATATACAATTTTTTTCAGATATAATTTAGCATTTTTCATACCAACCAAAGTTAGGAAATCTTTTTATTAATCAAAATGAAGGCTCAACCAATTAAAGAATTAAAAAAACATCACCGCAGAATAAAAACGTACTGTGGAATAGAATTTTTTTAGTATTGGTGTCTCATCGTTGGAAACAGCAACTACATGCCTGGAAGGAAAAAATATTTTGCAGTAGAAGGCTAGCCTCCTTAAAACAGTAGCTAATGATCCCAACAAGATGACAGAACATAAGAAGATTGTGAGGCATATCAGAATCAGCAAGCTGCAGTTTCAAACTACAAAACAAAAGGGTTTCCAAGAACCTGCCAAATTTCTGTTGTCACTGAGCCAGGTTCTCTGCCTAGGAAATCCTCAGTCTTGCAACTGTTGAAAGCAAACCAAGGTTAGGGAAATACGTTCAACTAGCATTGTCCAAAAAGGGTAAGAATCCAAAGTATTGGGTTTTAACACTAAAATTAGTGCAACTTACTCTATTTTTCTATTGTGGTAATAAACCACGTCTTGGTATTTTTGTTGTGATTCCAAAATACTCTCAGACAATACTCCCCCACACTCCCATCCCTACCAGAGGAAAAAAAATCCTAAAGGCAATAAGTAAAAATGTTGGTCAAAAAAAAAAAAAAGAATTGCCCTTTTTGGGGAGGGAAATTTTAATTAGTTTTGGCCCACAGATTCTGAACATCTACCTGATAAGAATGTGAGAGAAATGAGTCTAGAGTTTCAAGAAATGGAATTTTCAATATAAAAAAAATTAACTAATGCTTCTTAATATTAGATGTCACCAATTTCATTAATTTTTCTGACTATTCTAACTTCATCAAAACAGATTTTCAATTAGTTTCCCTTCTGAAAATGTACCTAAAATTAGTACATTCCTTAATTTGCCACTAATAAGATGCATGCATAATTCATATACATGAAGAAAAATACAGGAGTAGTGCATTTGTTTATTGTACTTCCTCATATCTCCTCAATTTATTAAGAGACCTGGCAAAACACCTTGCTAAGACAAGTTATTAAAAGAATTTATGAAGTTGTATATATTTGGAATAAGCTTATCTTACCGCCATGTCCTTTTCGGTCAAGTTCCTGTTCTGTGACTCGTGACTCGGCTACCACAGTTACACAGCCATTAAAGGAAAACACGCGTTTAGCAGTTCTTTATCTCACTGATCTCATCTAACTAATGAACATCAAGCATGATGGACATTCGTCGCCAGATAGCGGTCACAAGACACCAAATCTCTCATAGCTCTGGGAGCTACATTATTTAGTGAGTCATGGAAGAGAGAAGTGCTTCCTCGACCATAACCCCTGCTTGTGTGGGATGCTCAGTTTACAAGGTTTACCAGGTAAAGGCTGATTGAAGCAGCTGTTGTTTCCAAATTCTACAGAACAAAAACATTCTCAGTCAAAGGACCTATCTCACAGCATCCTAGGAAACGGTCTGCAGGATATGGATAATTAGCATTTAATAAAAGAAGATAGCCATTAAATGTTTTATGGATTATTTCACACAGGTTGGGTACCAGACAATACCTGTCAGCACAAATCTGATGTTCTGTCCCACAGGAAGCTCCCACCACCCTCACATACAGAATATATCTGCAGGAAAACAACCATCCAAAACTTGCTCTTGTAAGGTTTAAAATATGAATATCAATGTTAATAATAAAAAACAACAACAAAGCTTTAGAGTTACTGTGAGAAGCTGCTAAAGGATGAGAAAAGATAAGTCCCGCCTTCAAGAGTCTGAAGTCTGGTCAAATACACTGCTTCTCACCTTAAGGCACCAACATCATCTGAGATGTTCACACTGCAGATTCCTAAAGCCCCTATCCGGATTAGCGAATTCCAAATCCAACATGTTTGGAATGTGGTAATTTTAGAGACAGAGAGGAAGAGGGAGAAAGGGAAAGAGAGAGAGAGAAACAACAATTTGTTGTTCCACTTATTTATGCATTCATTGGTTGATTCTTGTATGTGCCCGGACCTGAGATTAAACCTACAACCCTGGCATATTGAGATGACGCGCTAACCCACTAAGCTACGCGGTCAGGGCTGGGAATCTGCTTTCTTACAAGGCACCACAGGTGGTTCTGATGCTTGAAGTCCATGGACCTTAAATTTAAAAAACACTTTCCTACATCAACAGAAATATCAGTGAACTGAAGAAGATACAACAGCATTCATTAATTCAATAAACACTGTGGAGAGGTTACCATGGGAAAGGTACTATGTTAAGTACTTATAAAGCATTTATAAAACATATAAAAACAGAATATAGTGGGTGTTAGTGAGAGTATAGAGAAACTGGAATCCTTGTACATTGCTCAAAGGTATCTAAAATGGTGCAACTGCTCTGAAAGACAGTATGGTGACTCCTCAAAACATCAAATGCACAATGACCATGTGATCCCAGCAATTCCACTTCAGGGTATATGCCTAAAAGAACTGAAAACAGGAACTCAGAAAGGTATTTGTCCACCTGTGTTCATAGCAGCATACTCACAATATTCAAAAGGCGGATGTAAACCAGATGTCCATCAATGAATAAATAGATAAGAAAATGTAGTATAGTCCGGCCAGGCATGGCTCAGTGGTTGAGCCCGGCCAGGCATGGCTCAGCGGTTGAGCATCGACCTAGGATCCAGGAGATTGTGGTTCAATTCCCATCAGCGCACATGCCCGGGTTGCGAGCTCAATTGATGACTCTCATCACTGATGTTTCTATCCCTCTCTCTCCTTCTCCCTTCCTCTCTCTGAAATCAATATATATATATATATATATATATTTTTTTTAAATGTAGTATATACATACAATGAAAGATTGTGCAGTCTTAAAAAGGAAGGACATTCTGGCTAATGCTATTACAGGATGAAACTTGAAGACATTATACTAAGTGAAAGAAATCCGTCACAAAAGGACAAATATTGTACTATTTCACTTATATGAGGTACCTAGAACAGCCAAAAGTACAGAGACAGAATACCGAATAGTGCTTACCAGGGGCTGAGAGGTGAGGGGAAGAGAAAGTTATTGTTTAATGGGGTACAGTTTCAGTTTGGGAGTTTGGGATGATAAAAAAATTCTGGCGAGAGATGGTGGCGATGACTGCGCACTAACGTGGAAGCAGTTAACGCCACTGAACCATACACTTGAAACTGGTTAAAATACTAAATTTTATGTTATGTGCATATTTTACCACAATAAAAAATCCAGAAAAACATGTCATTGAAAATCTTGCAAATAGTAATCAGAAAGTGTAGAAAGTACTCCAGTAAATGGTTATTGTGATAAAATGAATTCAAATAGGCTTCTTGGTGAAGAGACTTTTTCCACCGGTGCTGAAGGCGGAGACCCAATCCTGGGTGCTGCCACCTCCCTGCCCCCCTGCCCCCCAACACACCAAAATCAAAGGGAAATGGGAACTCGGTAATTCATTATGTAATGTAAACATTAGCTCACCTGAGGCATGGAGACAGGTTCAGATATTGCTTATTCTGTAAGCAGGGCGGCAGACAAGTATCTAAGGTTTTTCCCTGGGCAACAAACAGGAACAACATCAAAATCACCTCCCTGTTCAGTGAGCGAAGGCAATGAAGACTGAAAGCAGTGCAGGGGGATGGATATGACAATATGGACAGGACACGCTGCTTACCGCGAGGAGCAGAGAATATGGACCTGGGACTCAGCACATGGAGACTGTGGCCCTCGATTTTTTTTATTCAGCCACTGCATGGCCTTGAACTTCAGTTTCCTCAGGGACAAAACAGAACTCATAATTCCCTGACCTGAGATAGTTGTGCTGATCATTTCTTAGAGGGAGTACGGGAAACTTTGCCGGTTTTCACAATATCAGAATAACCTCTTTGTGCGGTACCAGAAATGACATTCGGTAGAGGTAGAGACATTTCTTTCAAGTATAACACTAAAACCAATCAAAACATGTTTAAAACTTTCCCCAAAGGTTATCAATTAATTTTGAATTTACAAGAATTGAATTAATTTTGAATTTTTAGTGAGACAGATCATCTGTTAAAATGGATTTGATTTTCAGAAATAAAGTCAGTCTAAGCCAAAGGATTAAAATGAAACTAGATGGTTAAATTATGTTCTTAGAAAATTTCCAGAAATGCTGAGATGAGGGCTATCTGTCCAGAAGTGGTCAATGTGCACCTAAAGATATTCAGTCAAATTACCGTGTTTCTCAGTGCCTTGCTTTTTTTACACTAATATACAGAGTTTTGGGTTCAAAGAACATGCCCCCAGTCCATTCCTTGGATGCCATGGTGATAGTAGAAATTTCTAAACCCTTCACTTTTATAATTTTAGGAAACCCTCAGCTGCAGAGTTGAGTCCAAACACTCTAGGTCCCACTTTGGGGAACTGCCTCAGGTGAGGAGGGTCTGTAGTCGGTATCCCTGGTGGAAGCCCTGAAGCTGGTCAGGATGAGGCTGGGTGAGTCCCTGAGGAAAAGACACACTTGTCAGGAGAGAGAGTCTCGCTGCTCCTGTGGGCAAAGCTGTCCTCCATGGTTTAGTCCACAATTCAATGACAAGAACAGAGTCCTCTGCTCTGGTCCAAGAGTTCCAGGCTCTTGTCCATTCATGGCAATGTTTGCAGGAAAAGGCATTCCCAAGAATTTTTCTGATTAGAACAGGTTCCTCAGAACAACTCTGCTCACATACAGAACCCAGCCTATTGGTGCTGGGTCAGGACTGGTTTCAGCAAAATCATTCCAGAGATTTAGAAACACAGTTTTTCTCACCCCCTTTCCCCTGTCCGGACTCCCTATGTGTAGAAATGTATCAGTTTTCTTTTCTTTTTTATTTAATCTTAAAAACAGAAATGGGACTACTCACCTTGAATTCTTTATAGACACAGCTCTTGGACATTCCCCAAATTCTCACTTGCTGAGGGAGATAGCTTTTAATGAACTTTTCACCTATGCTGTGACGAACCATTTCCCCAGCTATCGAGAACAATGGATTTAATCTAAAGCAGGAGGACACCCCTCTAGTAAGATTTGCTACTACTTACTCAGTAAAGCAGAGGCAAGATCAATAATGTACAAACTGTGTTCTGTGGGGACCTGGGTGTCTCACGGAGGGGTCTGTGAGACCACTTTAAGAGGAGAATGGTAAAGCTATTAGCCTCTCCCTATAAGACAGCTCTGCTTGTCAGTAGTCACAGAAGAAAGGAGTTTTAGCAAACAAGCCCTTAATGTTTTGCTGGACAAACACAGAGACCTTTTTCAAATATATTTTATTAGAACCTTTTCAGCCCTTTTGAGGTTTGTTAGCTTAGTACTGTAAGGTAAACATTTCCCTTTCATACTAAGTATCCTGAGCTCTTCTCTTCCTACCTGGGTTTTACCACACTTGTTTTAAGAGGAACACAGGCAATTTTGGGAGCTGAGGGAGGCGGTTCTTGGATTACCTTCATCTGTAGGAGAAAAACTGACAGTTTGATATGTTAAGAGTATGGCTGTCTTCAGCCTCTTGCTGACGAGCAGTCCACTCTTTCTAGCCTACAATCTAAACTTCAGGAGACAACCAAGTCTTATTTTAATTTGAATCTCTCATGTTTGTGTTTTGTTTTGTTTTGTTTTGTTTTGTTTTGTTTTGTTTTTCCAAAGCAGGACAGTCAGGAGTGCTTAGAATAGAAGCCCACATTTAACACCCCACCCTCAATTTAGAATCGATACTTTTAACCATTTTATGCTTGAGGTGTATATACATGGAGTAATTTAAAGAAATCATAGTATGACTAAAATAATGTTTTGGAAATCACTGTACTTCTTAGGAATCCATTAATATTTTATTTGAGTACAAATTAGAGAAATTCCTGCCAGTGCTTAAACAGAAAACTATGCCATGATAGGTTCATACACACGAGTTCAGAAGTAGCACAGGATAGGTTATGCCATCAGTCTTCCTTTATCAGTCCAAGCATGTGGCTTTCATCCTCAAGTTCACAAGAAAGCTGCCACACCCTTAAAAATGCATTTATGTTTTAAGAAAAAGAAAAAAAAAGATGGGCCAAATGCTTTCTCTTGGTGAGACTATTTTCTGTTAGTTTCTGCCCAGAAACCCCAGACTGCCTCTCAATGGCTTGAATTGCAAGGGATAGCCAACCCTATCTGCAATGAAGTCTGGGAGATCAAGTATCATTAAAATTGCTAGCAGTATTTTTTTTTTAACCCTCACCCAAGGACATGTTTTCATTGATTTTTAGAGAGAGAGGAAGAGAGAGGGAGGGAAGAAGAAGGGAGAGGGGGAGAAAGAGAGAGAGAGAGAGAAACATCAATGTGAGAGAAAAACATGAATCAATTGCCTCCTGTATGTGCCCTGACTGGAGATTAAACCCCCAACGAGGCATGTGCCCCGACCAAGAATGGAACCTACAACCTTTTTGTGTACAGGAAAACACTCTAACCAACTGAGCCACCTGGCCAGGGTTAAAATTGTCAGCAGTACTTAAGTGAGATAATTGGCACCCAAAGAGTTCTTTAAAATATCAGTTATGTTCTACAAACTATAGAGATCCAGTTTCTGAAAGAATTTTATTTTGTATATTTTAAACTATATTACTTTAATAAAGCTTATTTGAAATGTTGGAGACTATAATCACAAATTCTAAATAGCCATCTGATTTTATTTGGTGTTTCTAATAGATATTATTCCAGGCTAGGGGTTTTCATATAATTGTTACAGTGATATATTATTTAGGACACTGTTTTTTTGTTTTTTGTTTTTTGGGTTTTTTTTTTTTTTTATAAAAGAGTCTAATGGTAGAAATACATTTTAGTGTATTATCTTAAACTCATGTGTTTAACCAATGAATTTTCTTACATAAAAGGACTGTAAATCATATAAATAGCCGCAGAGTTTAGCTAGTTTTCAAATTATAAGTTTCCTAAGTCTTATCTGAAAGGTTAAAATATAGGACAGTTATAATATGACAGCTGGAAAAATCAGAGGGTGTGATACAAACATTCTATGGTAAAACTAACTTTATAAACTAGTTACATTTGACTTAGAACATTTTTACAGGAGTTTGCCAAAGTCAATGAATAGCAGTTAGCCCAACATCTTTTCATTTAAAGGGACTTGGGGATTCAACTATATTGGAAAGACTAAATGCAATGCTTATCTGAATGTGGTTCTTATTCCCACCATGGGACAATTTAGAAAAATGAAACAATAACCCTAAAAATTATAGACCTGCCATCATCACTACTTAGTTGGAAACTCACTGAAACATATTATCAAAAAAATCAATTTATAAGTACCTAGAAAACCATGGGGTACAGGGTAAAATCTGCTTTGTATTGTGAAAAACAGCTCCTGTCAAACCAACTCAATTTCCTTCTATGACATAGTAACAAGAACAATAGACACAGAGAACTTGATAGACAAAATATATCTTGACTTTGCCTGGATCTGGAGGCAGTGCCTCATAACAGAGAAAAAAATACAGTCTGGTTGTCATTTATTTTTATTCAAAGCTCCAATTAATGACTGTGCTTAATATATTGGAAAATGATACTCAACTGGAATACTAGACAAGGAAGGAGACTGGATAGATATAAAGTGATAAAGTTCAAGACCAAGTTGTGGCAGGACCAATTAGGACAACATTCTTACCAAAAACAAACAAGCAACAAAACAAACAAAAAAGCATTAGAATTAAAGCCAAGTAGGAATCACTATCATTTTGCTGCTTCTTTCTAAAAAGTCATCATGCCAATAAATAATAAATAAATAAATAAGCAGTCATCATCCCTATTGCAATGACTATGCCTCTCCCTCCTGACTTCATTTATACCTTTGTTAAGTTATAAAGGTCAAGTTAAAGATTCACAGCTGGAAAGGGAATAGAGAACCATATGTTCATGTAATGATGTAATGAGATCATTTTCTGGACTCTGGAGTTTGAAGGCTCAGGAGAGTAGGGTAGATTCATGGCATGAAGCCATGTGCCGTTGAGTTGCCACTTCTGCCAGTGAGAGATTCATTTTTATGTGTGACCCCAAGTGTTTCTTTCCATGAGAAGGGTTCAATGTGCTCCTCTCATTTCCAACACTCAGGACATTTTAAAAAACAAAAACAGTGTGCTCAAGCCAGAGAAAGAGTCTTATTTTTGTGAAACAGTAGTTCCTATGCAGAAAGTCAGAAATCTGAGTATGTATTAAAATATTATACCACTGGGCAAAAAAAATACTAATTTTAGAATTTTGATAAATATCAATTCTAAAGTGAATTTTGAAGAATCTTATTAGCAGATATTATTTGGAAATGGTGTCTAAGACTGTATTTCGGTACATTATCATCCCAGCCTAGACAATTTAAGTTTGTGAAAGTGGAAGACAGATAAACACAGAAGAAATAATGCATTCTAGACTGTCAGTAGAGGATTTCCTTAGGCCAGGACTTGAAAATAATTTTCATCTTATATACCTACTCTGACTAGTTTATAGTAGCCAGGCTTACTCTAAAGAGTGATATGATCAGTAAGTAAACCAAAAGTGCACTGACTAGCCAGTTTGGGTAGTGGAAGACTTTCCCTGCTTTCCATAATGAGAAAGACTGCAAGTTTATATTAGAGCTCAACTATAGCACTTATATTTGTGAACAGTAAACTCAGAGGAGATAATCATTCTTAAAAATCCATTTATTCATTCTTAACTAGGCATTGGTGTCTTCATTAGGACTTGAATTAAAGACTTTCTCTAGGTGTTATTACATATAGCTGATCTGTGTAAATCTACCTGGCTGCTGAAGTCCAGATGCAGAATGAGCACCCAAAACCCTTTAGTGAATTGTGTTATAAGGAGATTTATTTCTGTTGGGTTATGCTAATTCATCTAGTCTAAAGAATTATTTGATGTCTTGACTTCTCCTACAATACATTCATGAATTGGCCCTCCAGACTGGGTTTGAAACATTATAAAAATGAAAAGAAAAAAAAAAGACTCATTTTTATTTATTAATTCATTCACTTGACACACACTAACTGAGATCCAATATGTGTTGATGAAAGTCAATAGGTATTGGATTAAATGCCATGCTGTCTTGGGTCCAGGATCTTACAGTCTGGTGAGAGATTCCAATGAATTAATCTCTGACTTAATTCACTGTTGAAAGTAAGTGCTCTGGCAGCAGAGCTATAAAAGTACAGAACAGGGCATTTGCATTAGCTCTGATTTTAAGAATTATTTCTTGCATTAACCTCAACTATCCCTGTAGCTTTCCTCCATGGAGCTTGTTCTAAGCCTTGTGGCCATACAAAACAGTCTAATTCTTCTTCTACGTGAAAAACATTTAAATGTTTTAAGAGAAGTCTGATGAGTCGCCTAAATTGTCTACTTCTATCCAAGCAAACCATCCTCAAATGTGCCTTACTAAAAATGGTCTTAATTCTCCCAAAACCTCAGCTCTAATCTACTCATCACCTATGATCAGAATCAGTCAGACATTCTCTTAGCATTTTGTAGATAAGTCACTTTCCTTCTCCCTTTACTAGAATAAGAAAGTTAATATTTTAATTCATTTCTGGTCTCCTGCACACTTGCAAAGGATAAAAATCAATAGATTTTAATTGAACATAAAGGAAAAAAAACTTTTTTAATGTCTGGAAAACAAATATCAAATATCAGAGATGTTTTGAGAGCATATTGCAATTAAAGTGACTAGTACAGATTCTTAGAGAAATATGACATATTGAAATCTTAGGAATTCTTTTTTTGCTAATGCCATGTTTCTACTAAAGTAATTTTCTGACTAACTGTAGATTTTAATGTAAACAAGTGATATTCAAAATATTTAACAACTCATATCAGACGGACATGATCTTAGTATTTGTAGGTACATCGGGCTTTTTGTCCCCTTACTTGAATATACTTAACAACAATGTCATTTTCTAATAACTATTCCTTTCTGTTGACAAAATTTAAGTTCAGACACTTAAAGTTGATCTATAAAGTAGTTTCATATTTTAGTGAGGGAAAGAATATTAGGGGTGCATATGACATCTTTATTGTTGTTAACTCTTGATAGAGGGAACAGTCAAATATATTTTTGAGATTCAAACATGAACACTCTGTGGAGGGCTTGGATACCTTTTCTTTCCACTCCCACATATAGCCACATTATTTAGAAAACATTTCTTGTATAATTACCAAAGCTCAAGGATACTACACTTAACATTGTTGAAATATGTGTAAGCATAGGCCTCAAGGAAAACATGACAGGTGTACAGGGGTGGGAAAAAGTAGGCTTAAAGTGTGAGTATGCAAAACACAGAGTTTATTTTTCTATTATTTATTTATTAATTACTGTATTATTTATTTGTATTACAACTGTAAAACTACTTTTGCCAATGTGTCTATATGAAGGGGGGGAAAATTCCTCCCAAGCTGCAGCCAAGTATGGTCTCCCCAGCGTCTTAGTTACATATAATATAGAATGAGATCTTATTTTACTAATAATCTTCCTCCTTTTTATGGTTCATTCTACCAAAAAAATATGCTAAAGTCTGATTCCAAAAATATATTTTCATATCTTTCTTCTTCTGCTATTTCTAGTTAAGCTCATTGAAAAGCAGTGTGGCTCACTGAGTACAATTACTTATTGGCATTTTCTTGTCAGCTCTCCATAATTTGGATTCCAGCCCTGCCACATCGCTGAATTAACTCACAAATTCAAAGTAATCTGTATGTTATAATATTCTATGGATGCTTTGCAGTCTCTATATTGAAGCTTACAGTTCTTCAATTTTTCTATTGCTTTGCTTCTCTTAGAACCATGAGAACTATTTTATGAAGATTTAATTGCTCTTTGAGAACCCAAACAGCCACTTTTTCCAAGAAGGCATACCAATGGCAAACAGATATTTGAAAAGATGCTCAACTTAGCTATAAAGAAAAATGCAAATCAAAATTACAATGAGATACCACCTCACACCTGTCAGAATGGCTATTCTCTCTCTTTTTTTTTTTTTTTTTTAATATAGCTTTATTGATTTCAGAGAGAGGAAGGGAGAGGGAGAGAGAGAATTGAAACATCAATGATGAGAGAGTCATTGATTGTCTGCCTCCTGCATGCCCCCGACTGGGGATCAAGCCCCCTAACCCACGCATATGGCCTGGCTGGGAATCAAACCTGGATCCTAGGTTGATGCTCAACTGCTGAGCCACACCTGGCCAGGCAGAATGGCTATTCTTAATAACACAAGAAAGAACAAGTGTTAGAGAGGATGTAAAGAAAAAGAAACCCTCATACACTGCTGGTGGGAATGTAAACTGGTGCAGCGACTGTGGAAAACAGCATGGAGTTTCCTCAAAAAAATTAAGAATAGAGTTAGTATATGACCCAACAACCCCTGTTCTGGGTTCTGGGCATCTACCCAAAAATTTGAAAACATTTATTCGTAAAGATGTATGTACCCCTATGTTCACTGCAGCAGAATTCACAGTAGCCAAAGTATGGAAACAACCTAAATGTTCTTGGATGAAGGATTGGACAAAGAAACTGGGATGCATATCACAGAGAGATGCTACTGAGCCGTAAGAAATACTGGCATTTGTGACAACACGGATGGACCTTGAAAGTATCAAGCTAAGCAAAATATGTCAGAAAGGACAAGAACCCTATGATTTCACTCACATATGGAATATAACACAGGAAGCAACAAATGAACAACAGAAAAAGAAACAGACTTACAGACACAGATAACAGTGTGGTGGTTACCAGAGGGGAAGGGGCAGGGTGGGGAGGGAATAAAGAGGCTGAAAGGGGTCAAATATATGGTGCCGAGGGGAGACTAAACTTCCAGTGCTGAGTGCACAGTGCAATACACAGATGGTGCATCATAGCGCTGTACACTAGACACTCATGTCATGGTAGTAACCAATGCCACCCCATTTCATTTAAAAAGAAAAAAAAGAAAAAAAAGAATTTTTTTTATTTTGAAAATCATGTGGGGAGAAAACAAGATGGCGGCATATGTAACAGCTGCACCCGCCGCCTCCCACAACCACATCAGAATTACAACTAAAATACAGAACCACCGTCACTCAGAGCCTCCTGAGACCTGGCTGCACAGAAGCCCCACAGCCAGGGACCTGAGGAAGCACCGAGACCGGGAGGAGGGGCCGAGACGCGGGCGGATCGGGGCTGAATCCCGGAGATGCCGCTGGGGGCCCACACCCAGTGCCGCGGATTAAACCCGGGGGGGGGGGAATCTCAGTGGTGGAGGTTTCCCGGAGGAGGGAGGGGTCACAGCCCCACAGCAGGCCCCCAGCCCAGGGCTGCAGGGCCGGGAGGAGACGTCCCCACAACTCCGGGCTGTGAAACCAGCGGGGACTGTCCCTGAGGGTCGCGGAGGCTGCGGGAGCCCCAGCAGCTCCTCTAAAGGGCCCGGCACGGACTCACTCGGACGCTCCCTCTGAGCCCAGCGCCGGGCAGCAGCCTGAAAGGACCTGGGACACTCGGGGGGGAACTAACCTGCCTGAGATCCGGGCGAGAGGTGGAGGGGCAGCTTCCTCCCAGGCAGAAGGGCTGACGGAGGCCATGGCTCCTTTGGCGAGTCCTCCCCGGGCACAGCCGGCAGGCAGGCGCCATGTTTGAGTCGCCAGCACCTGACCCACACCTTTGGCCCCGCCCCGTGATTCCCGGAGGCCCCGCCCCTCCCACCTGCAGCTCATCTGGGCCATTTCCAGGGGCTTTTCTGTGCAAGTGGCCTCTCGAGCCTCATGCTTAGGACTTTCCTAAAATCTCTCAAACAAGCAGCAGCGGGCCCCATACGGCTTGATAAGTGGCCCCAGGCCTGGCGCTAGCGGCAGCCTGCACTGGCTCATAGCTTGGCCTCTCCTGGACACCTCTAAGCCCAGCACAAGTAGCAGCCAACTACGGTTTGCTATGTAGCTCATGCTGGGTGGCCCTGGGCAAGGCACTGGCACAGGCTCACTTTGCACCTCCCCGGAGGCCTCAGAAGCAGTGCACCTGGTGGTCAGACTCCACCACACTGGATTGCAACCCTACCACATCTACGAGTGACACACTCAAGGGGAGCACTTGGCGAACACCAAAGCTCCACTGAAGTAAATCCTGCTCCATAGGGGTGTCTCCAGCACAGCAGCTCTTTGGCTGTAGTTGCAGCTGGTCCTCACAGCTGATTGGTCTGGGGGTCAGTTCCTCCCAGTGACACCAACAGCAACCAAGGCTCAACTACAACAGGACAGTGCACACAGCCCACACAGGGGAGCACCTAGAAGGCCCAGCTCAGGTGACTGGGGAGGCTGAGCCACTGGACCCTACAGGACACCTACTGCACAAAGAAACTCTACAAATTCCAGGAGACATAGCAGCTCTACCCAATACATAGAAACAAACACCTGGAAGTAGCCAAAATGTGGAGGCAAAGAAACATGTCACAAAGGAAAGAACAGAAGAAATCTCTAGAAGAGGAACTAAATGAAATAGATCCAAGCAAGCTAACAGATACAGAGTTCAGAATTTTGTTTATAAGGATGCACAAGGATATTAGTAAGAGTTTTATGAAAATAACTGAGAAAACTGATGACATAATAAAGTACCAATTTGAAATGAAGGCTACACAAACTGAAATGAATAATTTACAGGGAATCAACAGTAGAGCAGAGGATGCTGAGAATCTAATCAGCAATTTGGAACATGAGGAAACAAAAAACACTCAACCAGAAGAGCAAAAAGAAAAAAAATCCATAAATATGAAAATAGTATAAGGAGCCTCTGGGACAACTGTAAAAGGCCCAACATTTCTATTATTGGGGTGCCAGAAGGAGAAGAAAAAGAGCAAGAAATTGAAAACCTATTTGAAAAAATAATGACAGAAAACTTCTCCTACCTGGGGAAAGAAATAGACTTACAAGTCCAGGAAGCACAGAGGGTCCCAAACAAGAGGAACTCAAAGAGGCCCACATCAAGACACATCATAATTAAAATGCCAAAGGTTAAAGACAAAGAGAGGATCTTAAAAGCAGCAAGAGAAAAGCAATTAGTTACCTACAAGGGAGCACCCATATGACTGTCAGCTGATTTCTCAACAGAAACCTTGCAGGCCAGAAGGGAGTGGCAAGAAATATTCAAAGTGATGAAAAACATGGACCTACAACCAAGATTGCTCTACCCAGAAAAGCTATCATTTAGAGCTAAAGGTCAGATAAGGAGCTTCAGAGATAAGAAAAAGCTAAAAGAGTTTGTCACCGCTACACCAGCACTACAGGAAATGTTGAAGGGTCTTCTCTAAGAAGAAGCTAATGAACAAAAGAATCTGATGAACTAAATAGATCCAGAGACATTGACACAGGCAACAGACAATCATATTTCAGAGGAAAAAGGGAAAGGGGGTGGAGGGTGGGAAGAGATTAACCAAAGATGTTATATGCATATATGCATAACCCATGGACACAGACAATAACGGGGTGAAGGCCCGGGGAGGAGGTGGTAACGAGGTGGAGGGGGTCAATTGGTGGGGGGGGGATGGGACACCTGTAATACTTCCAACAATAAAGATAAATTTAAAAAAAAAATCATTTTTTTGAAAAATGATCCATGTATTGCTAAGCATTTGAATCATTTACACAAATTACTAAGCAAAGTATCTATGCTTAAAATAAATGCAATAACATATGATCCTCATTTAAAGAACAGAATGGTCTCTACTGATATCCCTGTGAATTCTTTGCATTGGAAGGGTTAACATCTAGTTGGTGTAGTTTTGGGATAGATCTACATTTCACAAAAAATTTTTGGTAACTCGCTCAAATTTACTTCTTGGTTATATTCACACTGTATACCCTCACTCTGAAAAACCTTTTTAATTTTCCAATTACAGTTTACATTAAATATTATTTGCTGCAAGTGTACAGCATAGTGGTTAGACGATCATGCAAGTCAGGTCCTTGCACCTGACTACATACCATACATAGTTATTACAATATTATTGGCTATATTCCCTATGCTGTAATTTACATCTCTGTGACTATTCTGTAACTACCAATTTGTGCTTCCTTCACCTTTTTTTACGTAACCTCCCAATCTTCTTCCTCTCTGACAACCATCAGTCCGTTCTCTGTATCTATGAGTCTGTTTCTATTTTGTTTGTTTATTTTGTTCTTTAGATGCTACATATAAGTGAAATCAGATGGTATTTGCCATTCTCTGACTCATTTTACTTAGCACAATACCCTCTATGTCCATCTATGCTGTTGCAAAAGGTAATGTTTCATTTCTTATGGCCGAGGAGTAATCCAGCATGTATATCTACCAAGCTTTTTTATCTACTTGTCTATTGGTGGGCATGTAGGTTGCATCCATATCTTGGCTATTATAAATAATGCTACAATGAACATAGGTGCATATATTCTTTTGAATTAGTGTTTTGGGTTTCTTTGAATCACTGGGTCATAAGGCAGCTCCATTTTTTATTTTTTGAGAAAACTCCATACTGCTTTCCACAGTGGCTGCACCAATCTGCATTCCCACCAACAGTGCATGAGGGTTCCCTTTTCTTCACATTTTCACCAACACTAACTGTTTGTTGATTTATTGATGATAGCCATTCTGACATGTGTGAAATGATATCTCATTGTGGTGAAGAACTTACATTTGATTGGCTGTGGAGGAGGGTATAGGCCTTGCTTTAAATATTTTATAAAACAACCATTAGAAATTTTTCTAGTATCTCTATGTATTGGACAAGGTCTGTCAATAAATGCATATTTAATGTGAGAAAATGTAATTTTAAAAATATATGATAAAAGAGATTAATACCCCTACCCACAAATCATCCGGTCTTTGAAGAATGCTCACTCATCTTCTTTTCTATGTTCTTGGCACTTGCATATTAAATTATTATGCTTTGTAATCTATCTACGACATAGAGCAAACTTCAATATGAAATATATATTACTCAGTCCTACCCTGGGGAATTCATTTTGTGCCCCAGAGGCTCTCCTCATCTGTGTTAAATTTATTATAGGATCTTGAACTTTTCAGGGTGTCTGGCCCGAAGTACAGGGCACTGTGCCTCTTGACGGTGAAATGGAAGAGTTGAGCAGTAATCTGTAGGTCAGGTACAATAGAACATTAACAATTTTTGCCAAAATCACCACATTTAAAATTTTTTTATAAAAGGAGTTATGCTCATCTGAATATGACTTTCTTAAGTTCATCATATCAAGGAAATAATAAAGAGAAAACAGAAGTTATAAATTACAATGTGTTCTATTTTCCAAAATAATGTGAATATATCTCCTCCCTTGTTTATACTCATTTAAGTTACTCCCTTCCAAGTTACTGTATGTCATAACCTGTCAATTCATTAAGCTTTCCTAAATTTATGGCCATCTGTTGTTCTATTTTTGCTCAGGCAAAAGAATGCAAAAATGCATGAGACTACACAGTGATTCATTTTGCACCTTACTCAAGACTGGCAGTTTCACAATTAAGATGAAATTGTTATTTTGGTAGATGGAATGATGGTCACTGGAGCATCACTCCATCTTCTGTTGATTCTAGAAGATGTGAAATTAACCTTACTAGGAGCTGCCTGATTTGGCCAACGTTGGAGTGTTGTTTGACAAAGTTGACTATGCTGTTTTTTTCTTCCATTAAGTAGAATGGAAAGGAAAGAACAGAAAGAAAATAAAAGGAGACAATGGAAAGAGGAAATGAAGAAAACTGAATCTTTCATCACAGCCTGCATAGGAATGCCTGAGTTCCAAAATTAAGTTCAACAGGTGCCTTGTTCCAAATAAAATACAAAGATACTGACAGAAGCAACACAGTTAACCTTAATAGTAGTCTCTGTCTAAAGGTTTTCATAAAGATAACCAGGCAAAATTCACAAGTCCTTTGAGCTCCCAAGACACATAAGACTAGGACCATGAAACAACAGCATTACAGCTCACAATACTGAGTGAGCCACACCCGAAGTTCACTAGCAACAAAAGTAATGACTAACACTTCAGAGACCCTTGCCTGGAGAAGGAAATGTCAGACCATCAGGAATAGAGTTCCTAAAATTATTAAGTCAAAACTATTCATAAATTAAATGCAAAGAATCATAAAGAAGAAACATACAGATTTAACCTATTTCTGTTCCACTGCCTTTGCCTTAGCCTATGAAATATGATATATATCTCGGCATCAGACTGAAGTAGAAATAACACAGCTGGAAACCTTTCTGCTCTGTGATATTGCCCAAGCTATTCTCTATTTTTATTTCCCTCTTTCACCACTCACCTTTTTAACCTTTGTCCCTTTAGTCCCTCCAAGAAGGCTCATCTCTTGTCAGGGCTTCAGCCATGCAGGCAGATCCATCTGTAGCTTAAATTTATTCATCAAAATAGCAATTTCAGATTTTTCAGTTTCTACTAGACCTTTTCAAGTGAAATGAAAAAATGAATGCATGGCTTTGGTCTCCTGCACCATAACTGTTCTGTTTTAATTTTTTTCCTGGGGAGGAGGTCAGATGCAGAGTGGAGGGGATGAATGGGGGAAGAAAAGGGGACATCTGTAGTACTTTCAATAAAAATAAATTATAAATAAATAAATGTGTACTTCATATTGGTATTTCCACTTAGTTCTAATACTGTGATGCTTCTATGTAATTATCTTTAAGTGATCCAGTAATTGTCCTGATTTTTACTTATAAGTGAATATATTTCTGACAAAATAAACATACTTAAGTATTCCTTGTATAACAATTAAAATAATAATAAACTGAAGGTTAATATTAAAAAATGAAACTACTGACTGAAGTTCAAGTTTCCCTGCATAGATCTTCTGCTTCTAGTATAAATTCTAGTAGGCATATGGATACAATTTACTTGGTTTTAGAGCCATTCATAACTCACCCTGCCTGGCTACAGAAGTACCTACTTGATATATGATCTGTTGCAATTTATTTCAAATTCAAGATGTTATCATTCCACCAGATGACAGTTCTATATTCTTCAAAGTGCCATTTGTAGGTGTTGATATTTAGATTGTGGTAGAGAGCAGTGGAAATCAGCCCTACCAGTCCACTTTATGAGATAAGAGGGAAGATTTCAGCAATTTAATTTCCAAATCCCTGTATACTTTTTCATTTTTCCACCATCTGGTTATCTTCCATGGTTAAGTGCATGGTTATATTCATAAATTCATATGTATGGCTACAGGCTGCACAAAACAATTCTGTCTTATATGTTCAGCTTCAAAAAATATTAAAATCTACATGGTTTCATATTCAATTAAATTTTAACTTTACAAAATCCTGTTCTTATATATTATTTATCTTCCTCACTTTAATAACCTTAGAGTCACTTTCTTTTCATAAAACATAATCTTCCCTTACAACCTTAATATATTTTGCTGTGCACTGTTATGCCAAGACTTGCATACATTCCATTCCCAATCAATATTGTCACTTAGTACCATTTGATTATTTTGTTTAGGGACATTTTAAGGAAGATATCCAGTATCCTGGAATGCTATATTATTGCTAAGTTAGTATGCACACACAAATGTTTTCAAAAAATTTGTTTAAAATTCTTTCACATTTCAAACTTCTAAATATATAAAACTGGAATCCCTTTGATTTGTAAAAGTCTAATGAAGAATTCCATTTAACCTACAGTTGATCTTGAACAATGCAGGGATTAGGGGTGTCCACCCCATGCAAAATCTGCATATAATTTTTTACAACTCAAAAGCTTATGTTGTCTTTCAGTATCTGGAGGGGATTGCTTCCAGGACAGCCCACCCTCACCCCCCACAGATATCCAAATCCTAGAATGCTCATATACCTTATATAAGATGGTGGAGAGCAATGCATACAGTTGGCCCTCTGCATCCATGTACTCCCAACTATAACAATACAGGTATTTATTTTAAAAAATCTGTGTCTGAGTGGACCTGTGCAGTTCAAATTCATATGGTTCAAGGTCAACTGTATTACTAAAATATATGAATTTAAATTATTAAAGTCAATTAAAATATTAGAAAAATATAAACAGAATTTATCAAGAACAAAATAAAGCATTGTCACAAAAGTTTGTAAGACTAATCTCTTGAACCTTTCCTAGATATTTCAAATATAAGTTTTTCTAACATCATAAAAATTTACATTATCTGGTTCATTAAAATATCAACAGAAAACACCAGATTTTATAATTGTTATACACTTTAACAAACACACTTTTCTGTCAAATACCATGTTCAATTTTACATTTCTAGAAAAGTTTAGCTATTAATTTTAGTGTACAAATAAAAATTACTCAGAAAGCAAGGATGCCATGCAATCAATTGACAATTTTGTGTTCTGTATTACTTGCATTTATCAATGTAGAATAAAACTTTAGAATTATTATATTTAAAATTAATTTAAACTTCAAATTTTTGTTTTATTATATAAACTTCTGTTTAAAGATGTTACATACATTTTTCTCTTTAAATCTTTTTTAAAAACTCCAAATTTTTAGGAAAAAATTGACAAACATTAAAATTACTAAATATTTTTAAAGACATCTAGCCTTAGCTACTAAGACTCTTATTTCCTATGTTCTATCATACATGCTAAAGTGAAATTTCTTTAGGAGCTTGACATTTTCTAAAGAGCAATAATTATCGGTTTACAAGTAGGTAATTCTCAGCATTATTAGTTATATATAAATATGTTCACAGAGTTATTCTGTCTTTTTTAGGTAGGAACATAGACTGCAGCAAATTATTCAGTCAAAAGTGGGTTTTTTTTAGCTCTTTACAATAGAATCAGTGTTTACAATCAAGTATTTTATGTTTTTTTTTGTTCGCAAGTCCCATTCCAAATAATGATTTTTGAGATGCTAAGACATCTGAATACATTTCAAGATTCAATAAACTTATACAATGTGGTTTTATGAATCATAGTGCCAAGAGCTTTTTTTGAGGGAACAGATCTTTTATCTCCAAAACAATTATTTTCTAACATGTAAAAACAGAGTTGTTTACAGGTACACATATTGAAATTCAGTTTCTATTCAATGTCTTCTGAGTTAAGACTAAATGTCAAGTTTCTACTCAATGTCAAGTTAATACTAAATTGTTATTGTAGAAAATAAAACCACAGATTCAGAATTTAAAATGAGAGTTTGTCATTAGTTACTTTTAAAATTTAATGCAGAAAAAGGTCGACTATATTAACTATCTATTGCTATATAACAACATAACCACAAACTTAGCAACTTAAACAAAACACATTTGTGATCTCACAGCTTTTGTGGGCATAGTTTAGCTGAGTC
The DNA here is from genome assembly GCF_054644295.1 of Miniopterus natalensis. Taxonomy (NCBI): domain Eukaryota; kingdom Metazoa; phylum Chordata; class Mammalia; order Chiroptera; family Miniopteridae; genus Miniopterus; species Miniopterus natalensis. The sequence continues at coordinate 44,774,258 of NC_142088.1, forward strand.
CACAACTATTTGGGTCCCACAAGGTGACAATCAATGTATCGACCAGGACTGCTGGTACCAAGCACAGTGCTAGTTACTAGAGGTACAAATATTAAAAAGCTGAATACAATCCATTCCTTCATGGATTTTATAGTATAATGGAAAAGTTTCACTCATGGATAGATGATTTCAGTATAAAATGTTTTTAGCTGGGATTTGGTGATTGGATGTGTGGGGTAAATTAAAGGGGCCAGTCAGGAAGGACACCTGGGTTTTGACTTAGACAACTGTGTGGCTTGTATGCCATGCATTGATGTTGAACACACAGTCACAAGAACTGTCAAAAATTTGTCCATCAATATACTTACCTAGAAAAAGATAATTAATTGCATTTTATTAATATCCATATAGTTTGTTTTATTTATATGCATTTACATATAAATAAATTTTATAGGCATTGTAAATATCTCTATGACAGAAAGATCTTGTTTCCTCTTGCTTATCCTTAATTAGCAATGTCATTCCCCTGACATGGCTGATTGAGCCAAGAGTAGCTATCCAGCCCCAGAGGAACCACTCCATAAAGTAATCTGAATTAATCAGATTGCCTTTTGAGAATTTGAACTAAGATATGTGGAAACCTAATAAGTTGCTAGCTGAGGTAATGGCAGATCATTAGTGTAAAGGTCCATGAACTCCTCTAGCTCAGTTCCCTGGAGCTTCATGTTTTCAAGCCTTACTGAAACTTAGTTCTTATGTTTTCCTTTAAATTTTTAAAATATGCATTTTTACATTAACTCTTTTCATCTTGAGCTAACTAGGTCTTTATTACCTTCAAACCACTTTTTCTGCTTCAAATATTTTGAAGACTATTGATGTCTATTGAAAATCAAAGGACACATCTTAGATTTCATCCCAGAATTATGGGATGAGTTGTTTCTACCTATATTTAAAAACAGAAAAGCTATGTAGATTAAGGAGCCATATTTGTTGTATCTGATTTCTTCTTTTATGGGTCTTTTGTTTATTACTTCATGTATATCCCAGTGTTTCTATTAACCATGTAAATTTGTATGTCTTAGTTGTAAATTTGTATGTCATATTGCAGAATCCTAAAGAAAGAGTCTTAAGTTTCTTTAGTAGCCCCAGATCACCTAAAATAGGACTTTGATTAATACTTGTTGGCATTTTGATTATTTTGATTACTTTTATAGAGAAAAAATGTGTCCCATTAAAATGTGAAAGAAACCAAGTCTCTTAGAACATAAAGCAAGTGCCATCATTATAATCAGATATCACTCAAGGAGGCATGTGATTGAATTATGAATATCGTATTTCAAATTATTATGAGGGGCACTGAAGAGGCCAAGAATATTCATTTTTTTATCTTACCCTTTCCTCAAGGGTTATACAAAATTAAGGTGATTTTCTCTACCAAGTATGATGTATCTGTCACTTGAAGTATAATGAAATTTTAGGAAATGCCCTAGAAAAGACAGTTAATTACTGTATGTACCAAGTCTACACATTTTCATGTCTAATTAAGATAATAGAATCTGGAAATTGGTCGTTTATAAAATCATACATGCATTGATCCAAAATTCATTTTCCCCTCTAAAATATAGTTATTACTACTTCATTTAGGACACACTAATGGAGACATTCTAGCTACTGGGCACTGTGTAGGATCAAGTCTACAATGGAAGACAAGGCACAAAATCTGACTTCAAGGAGCTTACAATCCACTGTAAATTTATACATGCATTTATAATAAATTTAAAATACAAATACAAAACAATCTATTTGGTGAATACTTTAATTACTTGTGCCAAGTCACTGACCCCATTTCTTCTGGCATTTTTGTGATGGACTATGGTGTGGCAGGACAAGCAGATATGCCCCCCTTTCCCTTAAATATGCATTTTCTTGTTTTTTGCATTTGTGTTAAGAATTAAGAAGACATTTGACTTAAATATAATATTTAAAAGTATAAATATATTGTAGAAAGTTGAAATCCATTGATAACTAATTTCATAATTAAGAAATGTGATTACCTTCTTAGGAGTGAAAATAATACTTTTGCCAAGGAAATTGTGCAAGGAGAGGATGTTAAGAGAAGTGCTTTGGGAGTGAGACGGGATAAGAGTTTTCAGTGCACTACCTCACCAGGTAATTTTGTTAGCTAAAGAGAAAGAGGGAGAACTTGGATTATCGGATTAAGAAATTGATTCATCAGATTAACAAGAAAGAATTGCCTGTGAAAGACAGCTTTGGCGTGCAAGTATTACCAGAAATCAAAACCACTAGTGAGCCTAGTTTCAAATGCTATATCTGGTATCAGAATTGCTGTCAAATCATAATTTTCTCCCAGTTTTGCATTGCTTGAGGTCACTTTCAACATAGGTTTAAAACAGTTTGTTTACCATTTGTATTCAAATATTAAAATGTAGATATTAACTACATGAACGTTGCTTTTCGCCCCATTATCCATAGTATCAAGTAAATGCCTTGGGATACTCTTGAAATTTTTGAATTTCAGGTCAGCTCCCTGGCAGTTTATTTCTGAGACAGGTCCACTTGCCTCTTTCCCACTTCTGAACCACTTCTAAAAGAGACATGGACAATATAATTTATAATTTCAACTCCACCTGATTCCTTCGATCTGAACTGTTTTCTTTATATGAAACATTCTCTCTACCTGAAACATTTCTTTTCTAATTACTTGAATCATTAAACCACACCTGCTTTTCTGCTCCCCTTCAGACAGAGGAAACTGCTTCATAATCTTCAATTTTACACTAAAAAATAAGAGTTCTCAAATTTAAATACATCTCTCCATTCATATATAGTCTGCCTCCAGAAAGCTTCTTTTCACAATGTCAAAAATTGAAGACTTTTTCTTGCCTACTTTTTCAGTCAATAAAATGATTTTTATGGGACAACTAGAAACACATTTGTTTAGAATATCTTCTAGAGTTAAAATCACAAATTTGAAAACTCCAGCCAAATGTCACCTGTCCAAAATGTTTTATACATTTTTAGTTGCTGAAGCACTACACTGGCCAAAAGAGTGAATTATTTCTAAAGCAGTGAAGGAAATACCAGGAATTGGTAGAACTTCACAACTGAAGAGCTAAGTATAAAACCATCATGTGACTACAAATATGTTTTGATTCCCAGGATCATTACTCTTTTTTTTTCTCTTTCAAATCTTGCTAGCATGCTTGGATTTACCACCTCTCCTTCTTCCTAGGAAACAGAAAATTAATATAAATGATGTGCTTTCCTGTGTGTCTTCAAATAATCTTCACTGTTTTATAATAATCTATATGAGCATCCTGTGATTCTTTTCCAAATCCTAAATTCATAAAGAAACATACTCCAATTAATTACTGAAACCACATGCAGTATATAGAGATATAACATTTGCCAGTTTTGTTTGTAGCTTGGTGGCATGAAAATGCCTGCTATTAAACCTAAGACTTTAGGCTTTAGACCAAGACAGAGAAAAACAAAGACCATAATTGTCAGTCCGTCTCAAGTTTCTACTAGCTTGGGTGTTCTCTTTCCATAGTTGATGCCTCTGTTTTAATTAGTTGAACCATTTGAACCATACCTGCTAACCTCCCCACCCTTATAAATTTGTTTGCTTTCTTTTTATTTTGTTTGTTAATATACTATGCACTCTAATTCTTGCTATTTGTTTCTTGATCTTAATCCAATGCCAGCCTTTCTCTTCCTCTAGCACACATGCTCCCTTTGTCTTTCAGGTCACCATTATGAATGTGGCAAATTCTCTCAAGTACAGGGATTGTTGCTATAGTTTTTCAGGTGCTATGTTAAGGATCACAAATCAATTTGGTAATTATTTAAGTTGTTTTTGTCCATTGGCTATTTTTGAACTTTTAAAATGGGAGAGATAGGCAAGATCAGGTTGAAAAACTGGTGAGGCTTTCCATTCACAGACACTTGATATGTTTGTGTTCCTGGTATATATTTTTTCTGTGCTAATTTTCACTGTTTAAAATAAGAAATATTTTTTTTTAGGTTATCATAGGGCCCAACCTACTCTATTCTCTTACATCAAGTTCAGTTCACACATTTACAGCCTGCCCGACACCAGTAGGCATCTAAGTTTGCAACTCTGAGCTAGAACAAGTCTAAAGTTCCATAGAGCCATAGGAAAGTAATAAGCTGAATGAATTTTTTTTTACAGTACATTCAATTCCATTACCGATTTGTTATTAAACATTAGACCATGAAACCGAGATATTAGGACATTAAATGTGGACAAACATTGTAAGTCCCATTAGCCTACAGGAGAAGCAATGAATGCTCTCATTTAATTTGTGGCAAGTTGGATAGCAGAAACTCGGCAAATGAAATTAAGTGCTATGCCTCATTGAGTGAGTTTAGAGCTCTCCAAGGGGAGATCTGAGTTCCAGTATATAGCAAATAACAGGCAGTGTCTTTAATTTAGCTGTAATTTTGATATGGTTAGCTGGCAAACGATACTGAGAAGGATGTAAATAACCTAACCCTGCAGCAAGCTGAGAAGGATCCATATCAATGAAGTATTCAGGGTTTTCAACTGAAATAAAAATATGCTAGATTTTTATTGTGACTGTCCATTGATCAAACAATTTCCAATTTTCGCATTCATTCCCATATCCCCACCAAAGCTGCATCTAAATTTTGGTGAGGTTCTTAATCGGACCTTTCCTCTCAATACTTTCATTGGTCATTTTGTACAACCCCTTTCATCATTATTTAATATGTCCTACTCTACCGTCACTTTGGCACATGGGCTGATTTCTGTGAACCACAGATCCTGGGACACATTAAAGTATCCGCTACTTTCACTATCTTAAAAATCTATCTTAAAGATGTATGCAGGTGAAAGGGAGGTTATGAGGTAGAGGTTGCAAGTGGAGCAAAGTGCAGGCAGCCCCTGCAGGTGAAAATTGTCGAGCACTTCACGCATCCTTCAGCATACTTACTCTCTGTCGGATACAACCATCATCGACAGCAGGTGTTCAATTTTATTTTGTATGGACTTCTTATTAAAACCATCTAAATGTTTCAAAAAATATTTTGTCTGTAATTTAAGACATGACAACTATCTCAACCCCACAGAAGCCAAGATTTTCTCATTTCTCTTCTTCTTTTATGAATTTGTCAAGAAATCACGTGTTTTCAGCCACCAGTCAGGTTTGGTATATTGGATGGAGCACTAACACTGGAAACAGATCTGATTTTGAATCTTGACTCTGATACTGGATACTTCCATATTTTCTTAGAAAAGCCCTTAACCTGAATGATTATCCATTTTCACATCAGGTCAATGGGGATAAAAGGAATCACCCCATCACATTGTTAAGAGCACTAAATAAAATAACAGGTGTGAAAAAATTTGTAAATGGTTGCTATGATAGATATCGATACTAATAATTTCTGCTAGGAATTAAAACAATTAAATCAAGATTTAGTAAATTTTTAAATGGCAATTGACTCCATCTGAATTGGACTCATCCATCTGGGCTCAAATGCCCTGATTAATTATAATAAGGCAATAAATAAAATTACTGTGCTAGACAAATAACTATAAGATAACTTGTCTAGACAGGCTGATGATGGGACTATTTAAAGCTCTTCTAGTAACTTCTTGTGTCCAGCTTCCAAAGAAATGGCTAATGCCAACGACTATGCCAAGTGTAATGATGAAGACTATGCCAATTGTAGTGCCAACGATCATGGCCAGGGAGGTTCACCCTCGATCCGGACAGTGAGAAGGAAAACCATGGAGCCGAAGGAGTATGAGACATTCCCTTTATTTGGCAGTGGCGGGGCAAACTACACAAGAGGTAAACCTGCACTCTCTCCCGGTGGCCATCAGCCGAGCATAGAGAGGGGACAAACTGCCCACGGGAACGAAACTGCACCCAGGGAGACAAACCACACCTCTGCAAGGCCTGAGCCAGTCTTATAGGACCAAGACAATAGTGGCTCTCAGCCAGTGATGGGTCAGACATTAGTCAACTAGCACAGCATCTCTTATGACTACGCTATGTCACGTTTCCATAACTGGGGCCTTGGCTGGAGAAGGGGGCGAGAAAGCCTAAATATTTTCACTTTCCCTACAGTCCTCAAGTTCACTATTAAAACAAGTAGAAGATTAACAATATTCTGATAAATTTTTTCTGTATATAATTTTAGAGCAAGCTTTTTAAAAAGATTTATAAATAACAAGACAACAAAGTAAAATGATGTAAATCATTGAGCCTTCTTAGAAAATTCCTAACAGCATTATGTTTTTAGTTAAAATATAATTTGTACCTTTTATAAGATTCCATTTAGAATTTTGTTTTTGTTTTGTTTTGTTAATCCTCACTGGAGGATATTTTTTTCCATTGTTCTCTAGAGAGAGTGGAAGGGAGAGGAAGAAGAAGAGAGGGAGGGAGAGGGAAAAGAAGAGAGAAACATTGATGTGAGAGAGACACATTGATTGGTTGTCTTCGGCAAGTGCCTTGACCGGGGCAGTGCTGGGGATCCAACCCACAACCCTTCGGTCCCCAGGCCAACACCCTAACCACTGAGTCACACTGGCCAGGGCCCATTTAGAATTCTTTTCCACACTAAGGGAGGCAGAAGCCATGTGAATGCACACACGCACATGCATACACATACACACAAATGGTGCACCTCTATTCTAGTCATTCTGAAAGTATAAATTACAACCATCTAATAAGTAAATATGTATCTCTATATAATTTAGATAAAATACAATAACTTCCAATAGTTTAAAATGTAAATGTTTCTCTGATTCCAAGAGGAGGCAACAGTTACACTTTTGACACATAACAAGACACTCAATGATTAGTATTGGCCAGTAATTTACATATTATTTTCTAATTATCAAATTATTCTTGTAAGGTAAGTGTTATTATCTCTATTCTATAAACAAAGAAATTAAAGTCTAGAGTATTTAAGTAACTTAGCTAAAATCATAAAGCTAATAATCACCAAATTGGAGAAGTGTTATCTTAAACATGATTTAATGAGGTTTTGAAGGCACATTTTGTGGGGCAAATGTTTCCCAACAGCATCACCCTCACAGACCAGGTTGGGGCCCCTTATTATTTACCCTCTTATAACTCCATACTTCTTCAATGGCTCATCACAACAGTAATTAATTACTTGTCATTGTCTCCCTCCCTTGCTGGACTATAAATTTCATGAGACGGAATTGTGTAGGTCTTGCTGCTGCTGTATTTCAGCTTTTAGAATGATGTTTGGCATATACAGTAAGTCCTCAATATAGGGCATCCCCCCAAAAAGTGTATACATGGTTTAACAGTTGATAACTCACTTAATTTTCACTCCTTTTCAGGTTTAACTGATTTGAAATAATGGGCGAAGCCAGATTAAGCATGGAACAGACAAAATTTATCCTAAAGAGCCACTAGACTTTTTTTATGGAGATACATAAAAGGTAAAGTTTATGCTAAAAAACGGACCACAGTTGATGAATTGAAGGTGCACAAATACCAAACTAAATGATTCTTGATGTTTTGCAATTCCATTGCTTCATGTTATCAGCAGTGCCTGGACCAGAATGGTCATCAGTTTGCAAACAGGTATTGACACAAAAAAATTATTCATTTCCATAGATTCTTTTAAATTTTGAATGTGAATTGTATGTCAATAAACACTGACTTTATAATCATTCAAAGTGTATATATATTTTAGGGACAACCTGTATATTTGTTAAATAAATAATTGAATGACTATGCAGCAAGTCTCCAATAAGTGGGCAGATTTCCTAGGGTGTATCACACTTTTCACAGTTCAAATGATGCTAGGTTACAACTGTACAAACTCGACTTTGCATAAAAGAATGTGTGTGATCACAATAAACCCTCAGTTTATGATCGCACTGTTTAGTTCTGTCATTAACATTTCATCTAAACTTCTTGGGAAATGATGACAGTTTTCATTTACCGCTTAGCATTTTAGAACTGAAATAAATGCCTTTAATCAGCATATTATCATAGGAAATAGTTTTGTTCTGTAATTCAAGCATGAGTAGCCAAATGTTATGTGCCATTAGGATAATGTAATAATTACACTACCTAAATATATGTTTATGCCTCTGGTGTGTCTGGAACTTTGCTCAACATATCTCATTTAATCCTTACAGCAAATGCCATACTTTTATGATATGTTCTATTATTTCCTCCATTTTGCAGATTAAGACAGTAAGGCCTTCAGAGGATATTAACACGATGGTGACTGGCAGGCTGCTCTTTAAATCCAGGCAGCCTGCCTCCAGGGAAGGTTCCTATCTCACACTGTACCATTATTAACTGGATAAAATTCCATAGTGTGCTGGTGTCTGCACATTGTTTCTCAGGGGTAATGTTGAAAGAAATAGATTGCTTCAAAAGAGAAAGAATAATTTAAAAAAAAAAACAGTAAAGTAACAAGATTAAAGTTTTCCTGTTAGCCTACAGAAAGACTGGGCTGTCTTTTTTTACAAGGTAATGTGAATTATTGCAAAGAATAACTTACACGTTTTATGTTGTTTGACCTCTAAAGGATCAAACAGTATTGTTGGCGTCTTAGTGATATACAGTGAGAAATGGTGCTACAAAAAAAGCTCGTTATGTTTTAAAATGTATCTTCCTCTTGAGTGGCAGATTCCTTTTCTCCACAGAACTCTAAACTTAACGGCAATGTGGTGGATTAAAGATCTAAGTAGGGCAGCAGACATCTGGCATATCTTTCTCTTACCTCACAGAGAAAACATAGGGTGGAGCAAGGTACAGTGATGACATTTAAAAGGTAGTAAGAGAAAAGTCTTACACCCAATTCCAAGTGCGAGGGGACCCCCAATTTATAAAGCCAGAACTGAGAAAACTTTGGTAAATAATATTTTCTGCATCATAGATATCTGAAAAGAACAAGGGTAAGGAAGAAAGGCAGAGGAAAGTGTAATGATTTTTTAATCTTTTTATACCTTCATTGAGATATCATTGATGTACAGTAATCTGCATATATTGAAAGAAGATAATTTAATAAATTTCAACACACATTTATGCCCATGACACCATCATAACAACCAAGAGAATGAATATATCCATCACCAAAAGATTCCCGATCTCCTTCATAACCCTTCTCTCTACTTCAACTGATGATATCTTTTACTTCACATAAGTATTCTGCAATTCATCTGATAATTTGTTCTTTTTTATTGCAGAATAGTATTCCATTGTATGTCTTTTCCACAGTTTGTTAGCCTAATCATCTGTTGATGTACATTTGGGTTGTTTCCAGTTTGAGCTGTTATAAATGAATCTGCTATGAACATTTCATGTATAAGTCTTTGCATGGACATATACTTTCATTTCTCTTAAGTGTCTAGAAGTAGAAAGGATGGACCATCAAAATGTACATTTAACTCTTTTTAGATTAGTAGATTTTTTTTTAGAAGTTTCCGGTTTATAGGAAAAATTGATTGAAATGAACAGAGTTCCCATACATCTCCTCAGCTTCTCCAGTTTCCCCCATTTTTAACATCTGGTATTAATGCAGTACATTTGTTACAACCGATGAGTTGATATTAATGCATTATTGTTAACTAATGTCCATGGTTTGCATGGTTTACATTAGGGTTCACTCCTTGTATTGTACACTCTATTGGTTTTGACAAATATATGATAACACACTCCCCATCATAATAATAGTTTCACTGCCCGAAAAAAAAAAAATCCCCTGTGCTCTACCAATTCATCTTGTTTGAATGCATCCTTAAAATAAAAATTGATAGAGAAATATTCCGGATAAAAAGATACGATATCTTCCCTCTGGAGGAGAAAAAAGAGGTGAGCAGGAGGACGGCAGAGGTCAGAGAAACTGAGTCAAAATATTTCCAGTTGCCCTACCTCACTGAGAGAAGTGCAAACTGAAAAAAACAAGTAAGGTCTCCTTTTCCCTTTTCTTAAGAGAATGAAAAATTAAGGGTCAAATTACTAAACGTCATGCACACTACGCTCAGTAGGCCAGACTTCAGCAAACAACTTGTTAGTTCTCCTAAGTTCTATGCTATCAGGCAAAATGAGACACGGAGATGATATTTAAATGAACAATCAACATTTTAAAAGCCTATTTTCACCAGGGTGTGCTACTGAAATATAGTAATATTTTATAAAGAAATAAATTAGCTTAAATGAGCTCTTAACATTATTCTGCGGCCTGCTATTTACTCTCTGAAATGCTAGCCTAGGTCATTTTCAAAGACTAAGGTACAGGACCACATAGAATCATGTTTGAGTGTATGAGTTACGGCTTCACAGGATGTTTGACGCAACAACTTCGGTTCCCCTCATTACCTCCTCCCTTGGCTTGCCACACTGCTCTCACACAATCTGAGACAAATTGCTCAGAGTTAATTTGCAGATGTTTAGAGTTAAAGTAAGGTGCTCCTATGTGCACTTTAGTATCAATGTTTGTTCCGTTGTTTCTTAGCTAAGGACACTGACAGAAGAGGAGAATGGAGAAGAACGAGGAGGCGTGAACAACGTAATTTTAGAACACTGGGGATGTCTAAGATGATCAGGCAGGTGGAAACAACTTTATGGCCACCGGAAAGCTGCATGAGGACACGAACACATTAGGTGTGCAGGAGGAAGGCAAACAGGGTCTCCAGCAGCAGCAGAAGGCGGCCTAAGGGAAAATGAGAAGGCAGGAAACCACACCCTGCATCTGTCAGAGGACTGCAGAGATTCTGTCCCAGGCATAAGACTCTAGGTCCAGTTTTAATTGGCCAGGAAGAAAGACAAAAGAAGGTAGGATGGGAATATTTATCAACAATCTTCCAATACATGTGATCATTGTTTGTCATCTTTTTTTTCTACCCAACACTTTCTCTTTTCAAATGTATCATCTATTTCCAGAAAAGTAAGAAAAAGTATGAAGAGCTGATAGAGCAGGATATAATTACAAGGTACTGGTCGTAAAGACTGACCAGGCCTCGCCTATACCCTTCAGATCCTTCAAGCTGATTGACAACTGTCAAGATCTTCATCTGTGCCAGAGGGTTCATTGTTTTTTTTCCTTCCTGAAACTGCAAATACCAAGGAATTAATTCTCTCTCTCTTCCCTAATGCTTCTCAACCAATGACTCCCTGGCTCCTTGGATGAGAAAATTTTGAGGCAAGTGTTCGAGTACCCTTTATGAACCCCCTTCCCTTCCCAGGACCACTTCCACACCTCCCTACCAGTTAGGTACATTTCCCAATTAGCTTATTGTTCACTCAAATACATGTCTCCAATTCTGTTCCTGGGACAGAAGTCAGATAGTGAACAAAAAATAAATTATTGTATTACTAATATGTGGAGATAATTATGGGTTATCTTTATTTTTCTTAATAAGATTTGTTTATTAGGGGAAGCTTCTTCAAGAAACATGGAACCTAGGCTTTAATTAGATTCAACAGACATTTAAGAAGTGGTTATTACTACATGGCAGATATTTTACTAAATCCATTAGCATGTAATTTTCTTCTTATAGTCTAATTTTATTAACATCTAACCACGATTTTGATCAATTCAATGTCTAACCTTTGTTTCTCCAGGTTTCAACAGTCATAAACAAAATCACATAACAACAACAGCTAACAAACTATTTTTTATTTTTATTTTTTGGTTATGCCCAGACTATTGGGTTGACTTCCAAATCTCCCTTTGAAAAATCTCTACACCAAAGCAAAAGTATCAGGAGAAGGGGTGTCTTGATTGGTTTCACAAACAGAGTCCTATCCTTTACCATGTAGCATCTGCCATTTTACGTCTCCCTCTACCCTAGCTTTGCTTCCTGAAACACCTACTTTAAACACCTGTTGCCTAGGTTACTAACTGGCTATGAAGCCACTTCAAGGTGCTTATTTCTGGTACCATGTATCAGTTAGCAACACTTTGACTAAAAGTAGTAGAATACTTGGCTCACAGTAGATGCAACAATAAACGCGTTGGGTTATCTGATATAACAAAAAGTTTGAAGTCTGTGATTGCAGAATTGGTGTAGTAGCTCAATACTATCTTCCATTTTATTTCATTTTTCTGCTCTGCCCAACTCAGTGTGTTGAAAATATTGCTTCTCATGGTTACAGAATGGCTGCCAGAATACCTCATAATACAAAATTCTAAGAGGTAAGGAAAGTCAGGAAGACCTCAGACAAAAAGGGACTTCTCCTTGTATTATTAAAGAGAAAAGGTTTTTCTTTGCATAAATCCAAGCAGAGTTCTCTTTACATCACATAGAACTGGACCAGGTAGCCACATTAGACTACTTGCTAATAAAGAATACTGATTGACTGAGATCAATTCTGATATATTTTCCCAGCTTGGGCATAGTTCCAATAAAACTACATAGGTATGCTGCTGACAGGTATAAGGGGTTCGGGGGAGGTGCTAAATGTAATGAATGGTGTATGCCATCCTGCAGTGCCTGTTGATATCCACCAAAGTGCTTCTCTGCAGAAATCTTGCACCATAATCTGGTTAATGAGAATTCCTCTCCCTTTACTTTTTTAAAACCAGTTTATTGAGGTATGATTGACTTATAAAATTCTGTATATTTAATGTACACAATTTGATGAACTTGGAGATAAGTATACACATGAAACCACCAACACACTCTATGCCATAAACATATTCATTACCTCCAAAAGTTTTCTCCTGTCATTATTATTATCGTATTATAAGAACATGTAGCATAAGATTTACCCTCTTAGCAAATTTGTAAGTATACAATACAGTACTATTAAGTATAGGCACTATGCTGTACAGTAGATCTCTAGGACTTACTCATCTTGCGTAAATAAGACTTGGTATCTTTTGACTAATATCTCCCATATCACTCTTCCCCCAGCCCCTGAAAGCTACCATTCTACTCTCTGCTTCTATGAGTTTGACTATTTTAGGTTCCTCATATAAGGGGTATCACACAGTATTTGTCTTTCACTTTTGGGGTACTCTTTTTATGCATTCTAAAACTGTGCATCCTACATTTCTAATGTTTATCAGACTTTCTTTTTTGGGAGGAAGGGGAGCTTCTAGTATCAAAGTCCTCTTCCCTTATTAAATAAAGAGAAGCCTTTGAGGATGAGTTGAAGAACCAAGAATGATAAGCTTTGTGTGATGATCTTCCTTGATATCAAAATGGAGACACTGTCACTACACCAAGTCTATATGTCTGACTCCTTATATACTTGGGATTTCTTTCTCATACCCCATTCCAATCCTATATAAAATACACCCTTAATGACCTCATAGTCCTCACAGAAATACCTGAGGCCTAGTGTGAGTAAAACTTGCACTCTTTATAAAACCCTCGTAGACAGACACACACTTAAATTCTACTGTTCTTATGAGTCTATCTCTTCTCCTTCAAGATTTTGAATCCACTCTTATAATTATTTCTTATCAGAGTTGTGAAGATAAGAGCAAGTTGAAAAGAGTAAAACTTTTCAGTCTCTGTTTTCCTTGCACCAATTATCTTTAAGCTTTCTTAAAATCCAGATTGATTTTCTTTTAAGTGAAAAGTAGACAAAAATAAGACAAAAAAACAATTTAGAGTCTAAGTTTCACCAGTAAACAAATACAGCCTTTAAACTCAGCAAGGCATAATTTATCTTGTACCAATATTATACTCAAGTACAAAGTCTTCTTATAATTTGTATTTATTTCTGTCCTAGATTCATTATAATTGAATAGATAAAAATGAATGGGCTTTTAAATTATTTGCAAGGTGGTTAAAAGTCTATAAAATAAAGTATAATGACATCTTTCAGATTGAGATGATTATTAGCTCTAGAAATATTTTCCAATGGCCTATCTTTTGTCTCCCAGTAGTTGATCTTGTCTGCAGAATTCTTTTCTTATTCCACATTGCCTTCCTTGGCAATCGCTTTTATTTCTAGGACATCAGAGCTATCTATATGTTGATAACTACCAAAATCTTTATCTCTAGCTTAGATGCCTCCTTTGAGTATTAACTGTATATATGACATATTTCCTTACCTTTACTTATCCTTACCTTAACACAGATCCAAAATTGAACACATCATCTTCTTGCCCAACCCTATTCTTATTATTTTTATTTCTATTCCAAGGCATTAAAGCACAAACCACCCAATCTTTCAAGTAAAAAATCTTATACATTATATTTGATTCCCTCCTTTCCTTAACCTCCTGCTTTTGGCCAATCAATATTAGTCCTATGAATATTAACTCTTAATTAGGTATTGGTTCCATATACCTACCTTCAAAGTTTTACTCTAGTTAAATCACCATCTCCTTTCATTTTAAAATTGTTATATCATCTTGAGAGTAATATTTTATCTACCAATAAGATCTAATCTCATATATGCCAACCTATGCTCCATAATCGAACCAGAGAGTGTTCTGAAGAAATTCTGTCCAGCTTGCTTAAAACTATCAAATCATTCCATGAATCAATTTTTGGCATAATAATGTGGTCCTTTATTCCTTGGTCATGACAATACTTCAGTCATTTCTCATGTCATGCCTTACTCTGATTCTACTTTCAAGAAATACAAAATACTCAAGATTTTATGAATTATCCATGACTTAGTTCTTTTGCAGGTGTTTCGTCAAAAAGAAATTCTGTAATTTCTTTTACCTTTTTCTCTTCCTCCACATTCCCATATAATGTATACCACAAGACCTCTAAGAAGACTTTCTTCCCCTGATCCACTTAAGAAAATGTCACCTCTCTTCATTCCCATCACTGTAATCAATGCAACCCTCTATTACAGAGCTTGATTATCTGAGCCTTCCTTTAGTCTACATATTCCTTGGGGCAAGGAACAAGGTATTATTTACCTTGGGATGCTCAGGACACTATGCAAAGTCTAGCACAAGTGGGACCTCAGTAACATGGTTGTCAGGTAGATGAATAAGCCTGAGTTTTCTTTTTTCCCACTCACCATTTGTTTCCTGGTTTCTTTCCCAATCATTAAGTATAAGTTTCTACTCCTTTCTGGTTTTATATGCTTAGATTTTCAGGCTTATTCCAAAAAGATTTGGGGTGAAATTACCTTGAAAACAAATCTGTAATCTATTTGAAGAAGAAAGGAAGGCCAGAAAGAAAGGACAAAAGGATAATGTGAATAAACAAAAATGTTCTTGGACCTCCCATATCTTGCTCTTTACATTCCTGTGAAGAAATTAAGCTCATGGGGAGAACAGCGACAGGGCGGGTGCTTTCTCTCCCTCCAGCTCATTAGCCTGCCTTGTGCCTCCCCTTCTAGAATCGCATGCCCTTCATGAGATTCTTCTTTCACCTGACCTCACTTCTCTGAGCACTTCACCACTGTCTCTAAACTCTTTCATACTTTTATGAACCCCCACATATCTAGGTTAACCTTTTTCTTATTCTGCAGTTTTCACTGATATTGCTTTATGTTAAAATAGATAACCTTTCCAGGAAATGGAAGTTGTAAATTTGGGTTCATAAACTTGATTCCAAAATGATTATAATCTTTGTATAAATGACACCAGTAAACATTTTAAGTCCCTGTATTGTATGTATTACTTGACCTCACAACAAACTGGGGGGGGGGGGGGGGGAGTAACTCAAAGGACACTTAATAAATGGTTAAGGTTTGTGAATCTCCAGATCATTCCAGGCCTGATTATGAGCACCTTGAAGTTGTTGGGATGGCTGCTGTTGGTGAAGCCAGGAGGACCAAGACAGAGTAGTTTCTGAGGAAGCTGAGACTCACCAAAAATCTCTTCTCAAGGTGGGACTAAAGCAATCAATTGTGCTATTTGAAATTAGGGCTGGGAAGGGGAATTTCTAATATGAGTTTTTAAGGTTCAAAATCAGAGGTATATGAAAAAGGAGAGCTGAATGGTAGGTACTTTTTATTAATTAGAAAGTGAATCCAAACTAACTGCCAAAACTTAAGGTGTCACAAGCACTTACAGAGAATCAGGATACAAAGCGGAAACATTAAAATCAGGAGGGACAAACACAAGAACAACTGGTGCGAAGTTAGTCTCGATTTAGGATAATCGCCTGTAAATAGTTTGGTGTCTACAGTTGCCTACAGCATGTCAGTTGTGATATTATATGTGAGTAAAACATTCACATTTAAAAGCCAGAGATAAGATAAACAGGGATTTGCAATCTCTCATGCCTCATGACTCTTTAGGCCTGGGTCATTTGTTAGCACATAGTACAAAAATATACCCAGGCTTGGAAGGAAAAGTCTCTGATTCACCATAATAAAATATAAATGCCTTACTTCCCAGCTCTTTAAAGTAGACCTTTAAAGATTCTGAGAAACAAAATGCCAAGATATTCCTTGACTGAACAATAGTTTATCAAGTTCATTCTTGTAGTTGCTATTCCAAATGACCTCAGCCCAATAAGGTCAGCCAGGTTCCACAGTTGGAGAGGAAAGTTTTAATCATTTTAAGTCCTCTCAAAGTATACTGGTACTTTTCACAAGGTCTTGGAAAGTTTTCCTTCTTGTGACCTCTGCATAGACAGATTCCAAGCATTACCATGTAAGCACTGAAGACTGTTTATATAAAGAAAGCCACCCTGCCCAGTGTCTGAAGTCCAAAACATATGAAGACCCCCAAGTAAACTAATATCAAGTAGGATTACATTTCCTATAAAAACATAGTTTGGGGCTTGGCAAATATTCAATAATAAAGCTCTTGAAGCAAGTTAAATCCTTTTAATTTGTGAAGAAATGAATTTTATATAATCTGTGGCTTAATTTATAAACCATTTGGCAATGAAACAAAGGGGATTGTTTAGAATGATAAAATGAAGAGACAAGTGTAGCATTAGAATGAGCCAATACCAGTGTGCCAACAGGGAATTAGCTCGGAAGAAACACAATTACATAGGATTTGTAGGAAAGCTTTACCATCAGCAATCAAAGGTCTACTGTAGAAGGAACTTGATATTTCATGCAGTTGAGAGAGCTACTGTGGAAGCAGAGTAAATCTGTGAAGTTTTCCTTTAGGATGGAAAAAAGATAAAAAGCAGATTTTAAAAAGTAATACAGGCAAACTACAGCTTGGAATCTCAGGTTTGAAAGTATCTACTCATCCCAGAAAATAATGTGTAATTGGACATAAACTAGAACTAAGTGTTCTGATCTACCCCTGCCACTCATAAGCCATGTAACTTCAGACAAGTCTCTTGACTTCTGTGCCTCAGCATTCATAGGAGGGTGCATCATATGATTGCTGCAGTTCCTTCTTGTTCTGTGATTTAGTGAAATGCTAAAGGATCCAATGAGAAACTACATATTTCAAACTGCCCCTAACTTTGTACATATAAACCAAATAAGCCATGGTTTAGAAAATATAATAGAGACAACATTCTATTACTGTACTTTTTCAGCCTCACCCCTGAGGTTGCATATAATCTAAGCTAGAATGTAGTTGAAAAGTAACAGAGCTGGTACTGAGTGTTCAGCTGCCAACATGGACTGCATACTGGCTGACAGAGTCATCTTAATTCTACTTTGAATGAGAAAATTTGACAGAATCATAAATCTATTAGAAGTTCAAGGAAAGGCTGAGTACATTATTACTCTAAATATAGCTTAAAATATGGCCACAATGATACTATTTCTAATATAACATAATAGTTTTTGTACGCTCTAAAACATTTCTGGAAGGATATACTTTGAACAATTTCCTTTGGGGACAGAGAGCAAGAAAGAGAATATGGGTGATTTTTTCACTCTTTTCACATATTTTAACTATTTGGATTTTAAAAATTAGTAGGCAATATTACTATAGTTCTACATAAACAGCATAAAGATACATACTTAAGAAGTCAGTTGTGGCCCTTGTGTATGGCCATAACTTGTCAGTATTTGTGGTGAATATCCTTGATCTGACCAAGAGATTTTCAACATATTGATAATCTATTGATTATCAAGACCAATTCAATGCCAACAGTAATCACCAATTTGGGGTGCAGTAAAGGGGGAAACACTATTCAGGGCAAAAAGCCCAACTGTGATACAGCACAACTGAGGAATAGCACAGCTGTGGAACAGCTCAGTAGTGTTATAGCTCAATTATGAAACTATAAACAGCATGGCTGTGAGGTGACTTGGGCAAAGCAACTTGGCCTGGTGTTGTAGTACAGTCTCCCTCTCTGTCTAGACAGCTCTGATCTAGCTTGGTCTGCCCAGATGGCTCTTCTTTGC
Organism: Miniopterus natalensis; assembly: GCF_054644295.1. NCBI lineage: Eukaryota > Metazoa > Chordata > Mammalia > Chiroptera > Miniopteridae > Miniopterus > Miniopterus natalensis. Next base: position 44,792,509 of record NC_142088.1, read on the forward strand.
TCTGGTCCACCAGGACATCCTTGGTGTTTCAGCTCCTGCCAGGGAAACACAGTTTTTGGTAGAAAGGGAAAGTGTGCTCCACCTAGACAGAGGTAAAACTGGCCTGTATAGAGAAGAATTCCACCCCTGGTCCATGATTGGCCCATGCTCTATGCAAAGGAGGACTCCTAATCCTCATAGTTTGATTGATCTAAAAAGCACTGTCCTGATTGGTTGGAATGGAGTCTCTCTAATTGGTCGGTGAAGATGCAAATGAGGATATAGCTGTGCAACTCTAATTAAACTGGGAAGGTCTTGGTCCCATTGGTTGAAATATGATTCCAGGAACTCCTTTATAAGAATCAGCTCAGACTGCAAGAGTGTTGTGCAGGAGACTTGCAGCTCAGTGCAGCATTTCCCTGAAGTGCAGAGATTATGAAAGTCCCCTGTTTAGAAATGACTACTAGACTCTGCTTATAAATTTGAGCCCATTTAGCCACCAGGAGTCCTTAACAGGCACATTCATTCTTGCGGTAAATGAGACACAAACAAAAACAGAGAGGGGGACCTTATTTTACTGCTAGCTCATATTCTTGGTTACTATTTAGAACAATCCCTAGGTATAGAATGCTCGTTTAAGCTGTCCTTTTCTGATAAAAGATTCCCATCTCTTCAAGACTAAAGAGGAAAAGATTTTGGGAAAGCTGTGAGTGTCCATAAAGCAACTAACTTTCAAGGTAAAGACCATACTGATAATACTCCCCGATGCCATGTATTTCACTTCCACAGATTGATTTACAAGTAGGACCTTGTGAAAAGTTTCTGTAACAAACTAGTAAACTCCACAGTTTCAAGAAGTAACATCATCCATAACCAAAATACACTGGTAAGCTATGCTTACCTATGACATATTTTTTTCAAATCCTTATTTTCTTCCAGTAAGTCAGTACAGATGATCTGACTCAAAAATGTGGATTCTAATATTAAAAGGAATGAGTCCACATTTTCTAGTTTTGGCAATGGGGGGGGGGGGGTGGACACAATGGCCCCTGCTTCACTGACCCATCTGCAACAGAAAAATTGAGGGTGAGAGGTACTATGGGATGAAGAAAATTTGGGGTAGATTCATCTTTGTTTATCCATTTTCTAAATGTATTGTGCTCAAAACAATGCTGTGGGGAAGTTGGCTGTCTAACAGACTGTGTTTAAAAGATGTAGGTGCCTTAACAGAAAATAATGGAAAACAAAAGTGTAGTAAAATGAAGAATTACACACCTGTAAAAGTCCCCAAGCTTCATTAGCATCATTTATCAAAATAAAACAAGGTAGCTTCAGTTTGCTAAGAAAAATTGAGTGCTGCTTAGGTGCTTTATTCTATTTCTGTCCCCCCACTGAAAAATATTAGGCTGTTTGCAAACACGATTTCTTCTTCGTAATGCAAAACTGCACAAATATGCAGCCCTAGGAAGAGGAAATGTTTCACTATGGTGAGTGACAAACATTCCTTGATTTAGTATGACAGCTAACACAAAGTAACAGCCTGCCCCACAGAGAGCTGGGAACATGACAAGTCAACTATGAGAAGCAACCAAGGGTGTCTATTTCCTATTTCTATTCCATTCCCTTACATAGTCCAATGTAAAGGGCCAATTACCCAAGTGCTTTATGTGGGCGACATAGCTGCCCTAATTGGATGGTCCAGTTATCTGAGGGATTCTGAGTTCACAGTTGGCTAGGTTCAGATAAAGAAAGGAAATGTGGAGTCATCAGATCCTAAAACAAATAAAAACAGTTCCATACAAACGTGTATAGTAATACCTCTAACTGATTAGCTTCAAGTATCTCTGCTTAGTGGGCTACTGAGTCACAAAACAAGACAGAATTTGTAAATTTTTAAGCCTAATATAAATGATGTGATGTTATCAGAGTGATTCCTCACAGAGTATTCGAGTAGATTTCCTTCTCTAATTCAACACGTTTCAAATGACAGGACTTGCATTGTATTCCTAGGGCACGAATCTACCAACACAGAGATCTCATTACAACATCACAAAATGTTTTCTGATATCCAATTCCTCTTGTTTTTTTCAAGGTCTCCGGACTACCTTAAATATACCTGCTCTCCCACTGGAGTTCAGGTTTCTCTGGAGCCAGGGTAATTCTAAGAGTTACCTGACGCTCTCTTCTATGCCTTCTGCTCCCCTCTGACCTTACCCCTCCTTCTACTCTGCTCAGGCTGCACTGACCAAGTCAGACAGACCTTTGTTTTCCTGGGTTCCTTTCCTGTTTTACTGTCCCTACCTGCCCCTTCCCCAAGCCTCTTTTCTCACTTCTTTTTTACTTCAACCTTAGGGTATCCTTCACCTCTTCTCCTCACTGCTTTAAAGAGATGTGCTTTTCATGACGTTACTGACTATATACATTCTCTACCATTGGTCAGGGATGATGAATTAAATTTTCACTGCAGTTCTGACCATCCCAAGCTGTAGTTTAAAATTTTAATCTGTTGATCTTTCCACTTAAAAAGGCTCTAAGGATATCAAGTTTGATAATAATAAAATTTTAGCTGCAAAATATGCAAGGTTAGACAGGAGAGATTTAAGAAAAAGATACTTCAGAGTTTTTCTATATAGTTCCAGTTTTGCAAGAATTTCTGGTTTCTTTGTTGTAAAATCAAGAATACACCTTATGTATCATTAAAAAATTTTTAACTGAAATTGTTTTTGTAGACCCTCTAAGTCATTCTTTCTTATCTTTGATAGAACAGCTCTATTTGGACCTGCTATTTTTCCAACTGTAGAGTGGATTCTCCTTGACACCTTTCCACTTTACATGGGCCCTGTTTCTTCCAAAGAAAGATTTTTTTCTCCCAAAAAAACAACTTCATAAATGTGGATAGGCTCCCAGTTTGGCTGAGAGAATTCTAAATTTACCAGTGATTCAGTGGCTTCACTAGATACTAATTGTATGATTTCAACTCTTCACTGTAGTTAGAATCATAAATTTAAGGCCTAGACAGATCCCAGCTGTTCTTTTCGCACATGGAGATGTTAGCAATAATTTCCATTATTTCTTAGATCTCAGCAGGATTTAAAATTAATTATATATGTCTTCTTACCAGTCACCAAAGCAGTAGCTGTCCACCCTGCCAAGCAGGCCCATGTAATTCCTGGCCCCATAGGTCCCAGGACTTCCCTGATGACGTTAGTATACTGACATATCACAGAACCTGTCTACTTGCCAACATTTTCCATCGACATTGTCCTTATCTTTACCACTAGTTTAGACAGATGCGACTGAATTTCTACTCTCGATCTTTTAACACCTTTTCCATTCATTCCCTTACAGCAACTAGAAGGATAGCAATGAAACATACATCCCTTTTCTCAAAACATCGAATGTTTTGTACTTGCACAGAGGGTAAAATGTAACGCCATTTTGCCATGATCGACAAGGCCCTTCAGGACTGGCCTGCCTCACCAGCCTCCCCTTGCATTACTCTCTTCTTCACAAAGCTGAAGCCTTGCTGCATTCCTTTGGTTTCTGACAACCTTGCAAGCCTTTTCCTGAGTCAGGGGCTTTTGAACCTGTTATTCTGTTTACCCAGGAGGCTCTTCCCCTTACTCATTGCCTGGAAAATTCCACCTCCAGATCTCAGTTTCAATGATGCTTCCTCAAAGAAATTCTCCCCGATTCTTTAATCTCAGTTCCTACCTCCTAGTGTAGTATCTCCGACCACACAGTTATTTTCTTTCCTAGTACATACAATAATTGATAATTGCTTCTTTATAGATTTCTAACGGTTCATTTCTATAAACTCATATGTGTTTCTATTCCTCTGTATTTTCAGAATCCATGTGCAGAAAAGTTCCGTATATGTTATCAAAATTAGTAAATGATGGGTAAAATTAATAGATAGATGAAATAGATATGCTTCACTAGCCCCTAAAGAGGTCATTTATTTTAGTGCTATTTATCAAGCTCTGTATTTGGCAATTCTGTCTGGTCATCATCTAAAAAGAGTGACTTTCATCTAAAAAGAGTGACTTTCATCTTTAAACACCATGCACCTATTTACTTCCCATTCCCCACCTTGCTTTTTGTCTTGAACCCAGTTCCAAAGGACATCCATTCTTAGTTTACTACTTTGGACTTTCAAACATTTGAGATAATGCTGTCATATCGACCACTCTTTTAAGCTGATGGCCTATTAAATTTCTCACAACTGCCTTTACCTTTATCCAACCAAGATCCAGAGCCAGAGATTCCTACTCAGTACAGACTTTTGTTACCAGTCTATATTTTGAGTATATGCTATCACACTTATAATCTAGGTCTTTTCCCCTCCAACTGTTCTTTATATCCCTCAATGTATGCCTTAGTATATGTAGGAGTTAAAGAAAGTACTTTAGAAATTCTTGTGTGTGATATCTGAAGTTCTTAAAGGTGAATAAGCATCCTACCCAGGTTTTCCACCTCTAAAAAGTATGGCAGCTATGCCATTTGGAAGAGATAATTATTCCATCATATAAGAATCTCCTGCACTGATTCAATCAGAATATCCACATAGCCTACTGGGACTTCTACACAGAACACTAACATTAATAATAAGGATAGAATGTGAAGAACTACTGTTTACCAGGTCTTCGTAACAAAAATTAGCAATAATTAAACCTAGTAAATAAGTGGGGTTTAGAGGTAAGCTTTTCACTCTTAGCACAATTCAGATTGATTCCCCACCCCGAAGAGAGCTTTTATCTTTAAAATTAATGACATAGATGATGCTTGGGATAGGCCATATAATCTGGATTTGAGTAGTCAGCCACAAAACCAGAAAAGGCACCTGTCTTGCTTAAAAATCTCTGAGTCCTGTCTTTCTTTTGAATTGACTTCAAGTCAGGAAATGTTATATTTTAATTTAAATGAACGCTGAGAGCCATCTGTTACAGAGGATCGAAGTGACTCATTTGTCCAGATGCCTGGCACATCAAGAGAAAGGGGAAATATAGATGCAATGACAATGATCCCACCTGCATTAAATGTTTTCTTAATTGTATATGATATTGTATTCTAAATCTATTTCATTAAATTATTTCTTTCTTTAGAGGCTTACCCAGATGAACATTTATAACTTTCCTTGGTGTCTGTGTATTTTCTGAAGAAGCTACTATCTCATGCAAAGTTCATTCTTCTTGTTTCCTTATATGTTTATATCTGCTGATATACACATACATAATATATGGTATACATAATATATACACATGATATTAAAATATAATTTACAAAAAAATTCTGGAAGGATTTCTGATCTTTTACTCTTTCTTTTTTTTGCTGTTTTCTTTGAATAACTCCATCAATATCTTCATGCACATGTATTCCTTTTAGAAAAATTAAAAATCAGAACTAGCTTAAAAATCTAGAATTACAGTAGACTCTTAAAATAAATGAATTTAACATATGTGTTTAAAACAACTAATTCCTGATTCTGAAGATGACATATATGAACAGGTCATTTGTTTGAAGCATACATTTGAATTGCATAACCTGAGGCCAGGGAGCAGGAGGTTTCAGCTGCTAACTGACACCAGCAGGCCTCATAGCATATCCATTTCAACAGGACTTTGTTGCTTTCTATTGGATGTTGCACATCCACCGAACTCTTTTGAAGTAATGTAATTGTCTCCCCATGAGAAATAGTCCCTATGAGAATTTGGTTAGCAGTGCTACCACGGAAATAAAGAGAAAGCAAAGAGGTCTATGGCTGTGATTGCTCTCAATCAGAAAATAAAGTTAGGGAGAAGCTAACATCATAATATTAAATCTGTGGCTTCAAATGTATTCAACCTGTTTAATTTTTCTTGACCATTAACACCATGACAGGTACTGTTAAAATAAAAGATTTAATGCTGACCAAAATGGTTATGTAGGCCAATCACATGGAGCATAGAGTCTAGTAATGAATTTTCTTAAACTGTTATGTATTTTTGTAAGTCTGTATGTGTATGTATATAGGTTTGTATGTGTATGAGCATTTCTTTACTTCCATGAACAAGCTAACATTTATATACTTTTAAAATATATGGCATACACTTTCTAACACTTGAAATCTTAACTCATTTAACCCTTCTTAACCCAACCTCATAAGGTAAGTCCTATCATCATATTCATTGTATAGATAAAGAAAATAAGCAGTGTGGCTGAGCAAATTGCTCAAGATCACTCAACTAATAAGGGGCAGAGCTGGGCTACGAACCTCAGCAGTCTGGCTTTAATCATTGACTCTTTTCTCTAGGAAAAATGGGAGAAGGTGAGAGATGGAAATATTTCAGTAATGGCTCCAGACAGGGAGAGCAAAAGGTTTAGTCAAATTGGAAAAGATAATAATTAACTTTTTTTCATAAAAAACTGTAGAGAAATAAATGTGATTTAATTGACTATTGATTCACACAAGTTTTTTCACTAAGAAATATGAGAAAAGGCAGTAGTTTTATAGCTGATTGCCTTTATGGTAAGTAAAGTTTCCTCTGGAAATGTTAAGAACAGGTTTTCTTTTATATGTTGAAGTTACAGACTGGGTCACTTCTGCTGACCAAATTAGTGCAGAAACTTTTCCTCTCAAGCTGAACAAGAACATGAAGGAGAACATTTATAAGCACAGACAAAAGCTTCTAGTGGAAGAAAATGCCTTCATAAACATAAGCTTCCAAGGAGGAGCCAACAGGAAAGATTAGTGAGCAGGTGCTGATCGGCTGTTCTACTTCACGGCGATGCTGCACAATCAGTAATTATGCCAGCCTGGCTCTACTATTTTATAAACCCTAGAGAATGAAGAACCGAGACTCAGAGCCTCTGACTCTTATGTTAGCTATCCAAAGTCTGAGTCGTGGGCCAACTCTTCATAGAGCAGCAGAACTTCTTTGAAAGAAATGTCTTCTTTCCCAGAAACTTGAATCATCATGAACACCCTTGCATAAAGACTGCTTTTTGTGTATCTGAATATTTATTTTCTATACCTTCCTTGAATATTGTTGTAGTCTTCATTGTTTCAATAATGGTGTTATGAATTACTTCATGGTATATGAGATCTACTGTATATTTACGTTCACCAGAAAAATCAGGATAAAGGCTTCAAAATTAATGTCAGCTGATGCTGGAGAGAGTCAAACTTTGATGACTGTATGAGCACTAATGTGAGAATAAGGGGGGAAAAGTCAGAAATGGTAAATATTTTCATAAGAGCACTAAAGAAGGAGAAATACATACCTTCTTAAATGATTTATTTCCACAGAAAATAAAATGAAGCTTGTCATGTTTCACAGAAAACAGGTGGCAAACATGGCTGAATCGATATGGAAAGGCTGACTGAAGAGAACTGCAACAATAATAGAGCTCCCAATTACTGACTTATATTTGTCTATCAGTCAGGGATCAGCCAGAAAAACAGAAGCTGTTCTACATCTTTTGAGAAAAAATTGTTACTAAAATGTTCAATTTAAGTGTAGTATGTATCAATAAAATATACATATACATATCACAATTGTGTACAATGAATGAATTTTCATTAGTGTATGAATTTTCATTAGCTCAATAAATTTTCTTAGTGTAAACATACCCATGTCTCAGGACCCAGATTTAAAAATAGTACAGAATCAGTACCTCAAAAGCCTACATCATGCACTATATCTGTCATTTCTTCACCCAAGGATATGATATCTATATAGGACTTAAAGAATAACTGGAATAGTTGAGGCACAATGGTCACTGAGGACACTTTTAGCCTATAGGAATCGGTAAATACAAAACAAAGAGGATGTTACCAAAAATGAACTCACCATCCTGCAACACTAAACTGGTGTCTCAGGAAAAAACCTGGCTTGCCATTTGCCTTTGCCCAAGCCTCTTCCCACTGTTGCCACCAGAGAATGATAGCTTCTTCTTTTCTGCCTTTCAAATACTTTGCCATTGATTTCACTCATTAAAGTTCTTCTAAAAAATTTTTTTTTACTGATTTCAGAGAGAGGAAGGGAGAGGGAAACAGAGATAGAAACATCAATGATGAGAGAGTCATTGATCATTTGCCTCCTGCACGCCCCCTACTCGGGATCGAGCCCGCAACCCGGGCTGTGCCCTGACTGGGAGTCAAACAATGACCTCCTGGTTCATAGGTCCACACTCAACCACTGAGCCACATCAGCCAGGCATTGAAAATTTATTTAAAAGAATCTTAGAAATGTAATATCCATAACAAAAAGACAGAGATGGTACTGAGCATAAACAGAAAATATCTGGATGAGTACAGCGTCAGGGCTTTCTTGGTGGCTGCCCTGCAGGGCTCAGGGAAAGTGCAAGGTGCTGCCAGTGGTAACCAAGGAGTTCATGGGGAAAAGCTGTTGGCTGAAGACAGACTGACCCTGTGGATGGGGGGTAACCTATGAGTTTTCCCAGGGAAAGGACCAGGGGCCCTGTGGAGGTCACATTCCCTTCCCCTGCTCAGGCTCCAATCCCTTTTCCTGCTCCCCAGTGCAGCTGCTGCCTCAATAAGTATCAGGATTTGATGAATAAGAAGAATAAGAAGAATAAGAATAAGAAGAATAAGAATAAGAATAAGAATAAAAGAATAAGAATAAGAATAAGTATTATTTAAAAAATAAGAAAATGCAAGTCGTAGATTGAGAGAAAATATTTGCAGTACAGAGATCTGTCAGTGGAACTCTATCCAGCCATCCAGAATATACAAAGAACTCTGGCAACTGAGGACTAACCACTCAATTTTTAAAATGGGCAAAAGATATGAATAGACATTTCATAAAAGAAGACAGAATGGCCAATAAGCATATGAAAATATGCTCAGCATCCTTAGTTATTAGAGAAATGTTAATTAACAATGGGATATTATTTTATACCTACTAGAACAGCTAATATTAAACATGTTGTCAAGATCAGGTGTTGAGAATCCAGAACTGGACCAATCACGCCTTATATGTGCAAGTGTAGAAATAGTACTACCCTTTAAAAAAGTTTTAGTGGTTTCTTATAAAATTCAAAGTACTCTTTGACCCCACAATACCAAGCTATATACTACACAAGGGAAATAAAAACACATATTTACATAATGCACAAAAAATATTAATTGCTGTTTCCCTCGTAAGAGCCGAACACTGGAAACAACCGAAATATCTGTCAGCTGGAGAAGGAACAAGCAAATTGGAGAATATCCGTATAACAGATCCCTACTCGGCACAAAAATAATGAACTACTGACATGTTTTACAACATGGGTAGATGTCCAAAAACCCATTATGCTAAATGTAGAAAGCATCATGCAGAGACGAATGCATAACTTTATTTACATGAAACTAGGAAAGGCAAACCTAGCACAAAGTCATAGAGAGCAGAGCAGTGTTTGCGTGGGGCCAAGGGAGCGGGTGGGGATGGGAAAGGGGCCTTGTGGGGGGGATGGAAGTGGCGCATATACTCACTGTGGCCAGGCTTACAAAGGCATATGCATTTATCTGAGGTCATTAAACTCTACATTTAAATGTGTGTTTTATTGCACACAAAGTAAAACTTAATATAGTTGATTTTTAAAAAGTGGTTCTTGACCACAACCAGCATTGGAGCTGGTGAGATTGAATTTGACGGCCAGGCGCCCGGGAAGTTTATACACAGGGCACGAGCAGAAGCACTGTGGGAATCAGGCAAATCCGTATACAGAAGAAGCATCCAGTGGGCCGGGGAAAGAGGGGGAAGCAGAAAGATTTAGAACCACGCGTGCTCCTGTAAGAAATTAATTCATTCTGCTGCTTAAGAAAGAGTCTATCATTGACAAATGCACCCTTTATTCAGCATCTGAATTTTTGTAAGGTTTTTACTGAGGTTCCACAAAAATATTAGAAGGAACTTTCTCAATTGTTGTGAACTGATTTTGTCCTACTGAGAAGGACAAGCCCTCGCTGTTCTGTGTTCATACACACACCGTTCATTGTCATGCCTCAAGTCTGTCTTATTGCCAAGAGTGTAGCTTCATTGGTTATCATCACCTCTCTAACCTGACAGATTCAGTTCTCAGTTAATGTTAATAAAGAAAACGTGATTGTCACGTAGTGTGAAATTTTAGTGACAATTATTTTAATAGCTTTATAAATGCATTTATTACTATCCATAAAAAATTGAAGGCAGAAAATGTCACTTAAAATTGTCAAGCATATTTTATTGAATGTTATGGGGAAAGTATGTCAAAATTGCATTATTGATTTGGGAATTCACAAAGACCCTAGTATGTATCCCTTGTTAATATAATGGGTGATCTGTTATAGTTTGGCATTGAGTCTCACTGCAGCGAAAAAAATCAGCCAAACATTACTTTTTGCTCACAACTTGCTCACAACTTGAGGTGAGTACTTGTAAACGAATTCTGTATTCAGCTGCTTTTAATTCTCACTGACATATCTTTAAAATGTATATTATTTTCTTTATTTCTTCAATAGGCAAAAAAGTTATCTTTTACTAAAGCATCACATGAAACTTCACTACTTTTGAACCACATTTTACAGTTTATTTTAATGTTGGAATGTTGTATCCTATAAAAATATAATAGCAAGAGAGGTTGAAAAGGAATTAAAAGGCACATTTATATATGATGTGCCCAAATTACATTAGCAGATTCAGATCAGAAGGTAATTTTTTCAAACTATTAATAATATCTATCAAGCAATTTAGACTATAAAAATGTCAGGGTTTTGGATTATTTCATAAGTGAACTATTCCACTCTCTCATAAAATTGAGGACCAGATGAATAAAATAATCTATAAAGGCTTATGCTAGTCCAGAACTGAAACCTTGATTTAATCCAATGACAGTTTTTTCCTCACAATTCGCAATTAGGCATATCGGAAGTGGGGAGTAAATATAAAAGAAATACATAAAAATCTTTCCAACACAAATAATTCTGGATATAAACACTTTTCTTCTATGCATCTTCTGCAATGCCTAAGCAGCTTTTTTTTTTTTTTTTTTTTGCCTTTTACTTATCCTTAGGCTCACATTTATCCATCTTTTTATTGTAGAGTACTCTAGGAAGCCTTTTTTAAAATAAAAGACTTTTTTAGACCGGTTTTAAATTTACAAAAAATATTGAGAAGATGCATATACTCTGACACCTAGTTTCTCTGTGTTTCTTTTTTTAAATATATCTTTATTGATTTCAGAGAGAGGAAAGGAGAGGGAGAGAGAGAGATAGAAACATCAATGATGAGAGAGTCATTATCGAGCCCACAACCCGGGCATGTGCCCTGACCGGGAATCAAACCCTGATCGCCTGAATCCTAGGTCGATGCTCAATCACTGAGCCACTCCCAGCCGGGCTAGTTTCTCTATTTTAAACATGTCACATTAGTATGGTACATTTCTTATAATTAGTGAACCAATATTGATACATTTTTAACTAAAGTCCATAGTTTATTCAGATTTCTTTCTTTTTACCAATGTCCTTTTTCTATTCCAGTATTCCATCTAGGACACCACATTAAATTCATATCTCCTTGGGTTCCTCTTGGCTGTGACAATTTCCCACACTAAATTGTTTTTGATGACCTTGACATTTTTGAGGTATACTGGTCAGGTATTGTAGAATGTCCCTCAACTGGGATTCATCTGATGGTTTTCCCAAGATTAGATTGGAGTTATGGGTTTGGAAGAGAAAAATCAGAAAGGTAAAATGCCATTTTCATCACATCTTATCAAGGGTACCTGCTAGCAATATGATTTATGACTCTTTGTGTTGACCGTGATCACTTGGCTAAGGTAGTGCTTGTCAGGATTCTCCATTTGTAAAGTTATTATCCCCACACCCCTTTCTATTACTAGCCTTTTTGGAAGGAAGTCACAGGCCCAGCCCACACTGAAGGAGTATAGAGTTATGCTCCTCTTCCGTTAGGGCAAAATATCTACATAAATTAGTTGAAATTCTTCCTCATGAATTATTTGTCTCTTTTCTCCCATTTATTAATTTATTCAATAACATAAGTATGGACTCGTGAGTGTTCATTCTGTACTTTGGATTATAATTCAACATTATTTTGTTGCTCAAATTGATTCAGATCTGGCCATTGGAAACATTTTCATTTGGCCCTTGTGATCCTGACACACTCCCATAATTGAGGGGTTTTGTTTTTTGACGCTTCCTCGATTCTTGATGAACTACAGGTTCATCTTATAATTTCCCTCCCCCATTCCTGGAGTCAGCCTGTTCTCCAAGGGGCTCTGGTTCCTTTTCTAGAAAGTAGTCTTAGAAAACAAGAACTGGGTGCCAGTTGAGCCCAGAGGCCTAGTTGAAATTAGAAGTTTAGTGTACAGTGGTGCCTCAGTTTTTGAACGTCTCTGTTGATGGACATTTCGGTTTACAAACCCTGTAAACCAGGAAGTAAATGCTTCGGTTTTCAAACACGCCTCGGAAGTTGAACATGCCACACGGCTTCTGCTGAGGGCAAGATCCTGAGGCCTAGCGGTTGGCTATTGAGCACTGAGCACCCACACAACTCGGAGGTGATATTTGGGCTTATTTGGTGACTGTGTGCAATCAATCTGTGCTCATCTCATCTCAGGAGCATTCTTGCAACCAATTTGTTTTTGTGACTGTGTGCAATCAATCTGTGTTCACGTCATCTCAGGAGCCCTCTGACAATCACCCCTTGCTGTGAGAAATGGATAAAAGCTGCAAAGCCAAGAGAATCACTAACAGAACAACAATAGAGGTGAAGAAGGAAATTATTTCCAAACATGAAAGTGGTGTCCGTGTATGTGATCTGGCAATGCATATCAAATTCATTTGGTATAGCCAAATCTACAATTTGTACCATCTTAAAAAATAAAGGAGCCATTAAAGGAGTCAATGTTGTGAGTGGTGTTAAAACACTTAAAGACAAAGCACACAGACAATTGAAGAAGTGGAAAAATTGCTTTTTATACGGATAAATGAAAAATAGTTGGCCAGCGACAGCATTTCTGAGGGTGTGATTTGTGAAAAAGCTTTACATTTGCATGCGGACCTCATCAAAAACACCCCGGAACAAGTGCTGAGAGTGATATTTTCAAGGCAAGTAGAGGGTGGTTTGAAAAGTTTAAGAGGAGAAGTGGCATACACAGTATGGTGAGACATGGTGAAGCTGCCAGTGTCAACAAAGAAGATGCCGACCAATTTGTTTTGGAATTTAAAGATTATGTAGAGGCAGAGGGTGTCCTTCCCCAACAAGTTTTCAACTGGGATGAGACAGGCCTCTTTTGGAAGAAAATGCCAGAGGGCCTACATAACAAAGGAGGAAAAATCACTGTCAGGACACAAGCCTTTTATTTTGTGGGAATGCAAGTGGGGATTTTAAGTTGAAGTCTTTGCTAGTCTACCATTCTGAGAACTCCGGGGTATTTAAGAAAAACAATGTCATAAAAAGCAAATTGCATGTGATGTGGAGGGCAAACAGCAAAGCTTGGGTAACCAAGCAATTTTTTATTGAGTGGGTTCATGAAGTGTTCGAGCCAAGTATAAAAAAATACCTCTAAGACAAAAATCTTGCAATGAAATGCCTGTTGTTATGGGTAACTCTCCAGCTCACCCTCCAGGCTTGGGGGATGAGTTGATGAAAGAGTTCAGTTTTATCAATGTAAAGTTTTTGCTCCGCAACATGACTCCACTCATCCAGCCCATGGACCAGCAGATCATATCTAATTTTAGGAAGCTTTACACCATAGCACTGTTCCAAAGGCACTTTGAGGTGACCTCAGACACAGAGCTAACCCTCAGAGAGTTCTGGAAGAATCATTTCAATAGCCTACATTGCTTACATCTCATAGACAGAGCACGGAGGGATGTGTCTCACAGAACAATAAAGTCAGCATGGAAGAAATTGTGGCCAGAAGCTGTCCCTGAACGGGTATTTGAGGGTGTTGAAGAGGATGCTCCTGTTGTTGAGGATATTGTGTCTCTGGGACAGTCCATGGGCTTGGAAGTGAGTAGTGATGATGTGGAGGGGTCATTGGAGGACCACAGGACTGAACTCACCGCAGAAGAACTTCAAACATTCTGACAGAGCAGCAACAGGCGGCAGCTAAGGAATTGTCTTCGGAGGAGGGGGAGGGAAGAGAAAGTGTTTCTATTGCACTGATCAAAGAAATGTGTGCAAAATGGGTTGAAGTGCAAATTTTGGTTGAAAAATATCACCCTGATAAAGCTGCTGGAAGTCATGTCATTAACACTTCCAATGATAATGCTATGTCTCGCTTTAGACAAATTTTAAAACATCAGAAAAAGCAAATGTCAATTGAAAAATTTTTAGTAAGGAAAAGATCCAGTGAGTCTGAACCAGGTGACAGTGGTATAAAAAAATCAAGGGAAGGAATGTCAGGAGAGAAGTCACCTACAGTGATTCTGGAAGAGGGCTACAGAACACCTGAACAATTGCCTATTGTGATTCTGGAAGAGGGCTACAGAACACCTGAACAATTACCTATTGTGATTCTGGAAGAGGGCTACAGAACACCTGAACAATTGCCTATTGTGATTCTGGAAGAGGGCTACAGAACACCTGAACAATTACCTATTGTGATTCTGGAAGAGGGCTACAGAACACCTGAACAACAGCCACCTATTGTGAATCTGGAAGGGGACCCTCATCCAAACCATGACTATCATCATTGCAGGTAAGAAAAAACTACATTTTCATTTTTATCACCTACAGCACTGTCTTTACATTGTGTTTATTTATTATCGCTTTTACAGTATAGTATATTGTGCTTATTGCTTTCATTATGTATCATTTTATGGATCTGTGGTATCATTAGATAGTAAAATTCATGTTAAATTGCTGTTTTAGGGGTTGATTTTAAAGGTCTGGGATGGATTAATCCATTTTGCATTACTTTCTATGGGAAACCGCGCCTCGGTTTTTGAACGTTTCAGAACTCCAACAGTTTTCCAGAACAGATTACGTTAGAAAACAGAGATACCACTGTATTTTGTTCTGCCACAATATTTGTAAAGCAGCACAAATATATTATCAGAAATAATCTTCAGTGATTTTTTGATAATATGTTGCTCTTTAGAAATGGAATATCTTTTGAGTTGAGAGATGATACCTGCTATCATATTTTGTATGGAAACTGTGTATTATACGTATCAAAAGCAATATTGTGCCCTGGCCTGGTGGCTTGGTTGGCTGGAGTGTCGTCCTGTACAACAAAGGTTGTGCATTTGACCAGGGTTGGAGTGCGTACAGGAGGAAAACGGTTGATGTTTCTCACATCAACATCTCTCTCTCCTTCTTCTCTCTAAAAAAAGAAATCAATAAAAAACATATCCTTAGGTGGGGATTTAAAAAAAAAAAAAAGCAATACTGTGATTTCCCAGTGATTTAATCTCTTTGCTTTGTCTTGATAATAAACTTTGTTGACCTGAGTCACTCAAACTCCCGCTCTCTTCCAGGCCCCAGAGAGTTGATAAACAGAATGTGTGGAAAGTCAAATAGCCTCTTACCTGCTTTCAGGCCCTTGGGCACTCCATTCAATTGAAGCAAATCACCAATTTTTAGCTCTTATTTCTTCTTCTAGATATTACAGAATATTTTCATCTCAAAAATAAATTTTTGTATTTTGTAAAGTTGACCTTCCTCAGAAAGATTTTAAGTAAGAGCAAATAAGTTAACCAAGAGAAGAGAGAAAGGCTGGGGAAATTACTCACTAAGCCAAATCTAAGTGTGCGTGTGGGGTGGGTTGTGGTCTAAGGCAAAATTAGAACAGTAGAGCCTTCTGTTCCCAGATGTGAGCTACAGATATTCCCTCTGTAGTGACAGATTGTAGATTTTCTCCAAAGAGGTTTTCTACTGTCGACTTTCACAATACTGGAGCTACAAATATTTTCATCTTTACTATAAAAAGGTGAATAATATTCAGTGTTAAAATATTTGTTCTTTCTTCCTGTTTATGTAAAATTATTCATGTTTATAATCAATTCAGTGTATTATCCTGGCCTTTTATGCCTCTTTTACATGCTAAATCTGTTCATTAAAACTTAAAAGAGAAGGAAAAGCCACACAAAAAGAGTTGCAACACAAGCATGTCAATTTTGTTCTCTTGAGCTAAAAACTTACATGAAGGACACCAAAATAAAATTTTATTTTTAATTTAAGTAATTTATAATTAATATTTTATTTTCAATGGTATTTCTAATGCAACTTTAAATGCTATAATTTAAATATAGAAGAATAACTTTATTCTCAAGGAATTTAATTCCTAAATATAAGCAAAATCCATAGTGTTAGTATTTACTTAATTCTGTGTATGTGTGTGGATAAGTATATATGTATGTATATGTCTATCTATATACCTATCCATTTATCATCTATCAATTAACTACTACATTTATTATTGAAAAAATATATGAGCATGCATTCCAAATTAAACTTTTTTTAAACCATTCCCCAAAATACAATTGACTAGAATACATTATGTTTTCACTAATCCAGGTGTTGTCAAGGCTGTAGTTAATAGGATAAATTTTTTCAGACTGAATTTTGAGATATAATATAACCTCGTTCTGACCTTGTCAATATTTACCTGGTTGTCTTTATTCAGTAACTAAGTGTAATTTTATCTTAGTAGCTTCAGTTCTGGTATACTCAATTCTGATATCAGAGAATTGATCTAGGTGATTTTTACGTTCCTTACAGCACTAGCATTTTATGATCAGGTTTGATTTTTTAAATTTTATTCTTTCTGACAATATAATTAATGAACAGGAAAAAAATGACCCCTTAAAATATAATTCTTCCATGTCCTTTCCCGTTCATGCATTGTTTCAATTGTAGTTTTCTCCACAGATGGGCACAAGCAGACATGCCCCAAAATAAGAACCAACTGAAAAATCATGCCATTCAAATGAAAGGTTTAGGTTTTTCCCTCAGTGAATGCAACAACTTAGGAGACAGTTATCATCTCTGCCAGAAAAAAAATGATTGTATCTTTTGCCTCACTTCATTCCTCTCATGTATTTCAGGAATAGAGTTCCTTAATATTTTAGAAGCTATCAATAGCAGATGATATCTCTTAGCTACTCTACTCAAGAGAGCCAAATTTTTCTTCATTTTATGCACAGCTGATGTTCTATTTAACTCTAAATTATTTATTGTTAAATAAATTGTACCATTTGGGATACAGGGGAAGCCATGTTTTGGAAAATGAGGGTTATGTAAAATAAATTAATTCTAAATTATTATTCATGTATGCCTCACATAGACCTTGGATTTACTTTGAAGTACCAATGAGCAGCAAACAAGAACAAAGTGCTTCTTCTGGAGTAAAATTTCTAAGCAGATGTTTGAACCTAAGAGATGGAATGTGACTACACCAGCCTCAGCAGCTTGTGGATGTTTCTACAATCCAAGGAGCATTTTGTGTTTGATCAGGGTAGAATAGACCACTGAATATATTCTGATTGTAATCATGAAAACCTACCATGGTACTTGGAGCATAGTAGACACTCAAAACATTTTTGTTGAGTGAATGAATGCACACAAAATAAATAAACGATTAAATAACTCCATTCACTCTCCTTGGTTAGAAATTGCTTTGTAATGCTACTGCTCTTGATGGATAAGACATATTAATATCTATATAGAATCCAAAGCTTCATCAATGCAATTGCTATTTTATTTGGTAGTAGTCATGTTCTTAACTACATTGGAAAAATGCTTTGGCCTCCATCAAGGCAAGGTGCTATGTAGTCATCACTTTAGCAAAATAGACAATTATTAATTTTATTAAAATTTCTCTGAAAACTTCTATAAAACTCCCTCTAGAATTTTCCTTCTATATTCTATAAACAAAGTTATATAAGTAAATAACATGTGCCAAAGGAAGTCATAATTAGAATCCTGCTTTTCTGAAGTCACCCAATGGATTATGTAACTTACTGGCTATTTGCTGCAAGCAGAAAGTTCTCTCTTCTGGATGTCAGAATTAAAAGTTCAAATTCTCTCAGTGATCTGTACGTTTCTTTGTTGAATGTGAGGGTTGGGAGTTGCCCTTTATTCTTGAATACCTATTGAAGTGACTAAATTACTTCCTCATTTGCAGCTTCTTGGTGTTTTGTTGACACTAAACTAGAATCAATTTATTTTGCTTGTGATTATTGTGTTAACATGAAACTACAGTACTTGGAGACCTTGCTTTCTTTTGCTCCCTCACAGCTTTAATGCCCATCTACACTTCAAACCTAGAAGATCATAAATATTGAATTCTCCTGAGTTGCACTCAGCTAGAAAATATGCAATTTATGAGGATGATAACATTATTTAATAGTACAGTATTCCCACAGTTATGTGTCCCATGTGACTATAAATTTGAGCCCAATATCATAATACATGTATAACATTGTAAAGTTATCTTCCTTAGAAGTTTCAAAACAGTGCCCTGATTTATTGACAATTTCATGAAAAGAGGATTTGTGTCCTGAAAAATTTGATGACTAAAACATTAATTTATAACTAAAATATGAACATTGTCTACATTAAGAAATTATGAATATGTAATTAAGTATCAATCAAAATAGAGTCTGATTCAACTTAAAATAGAAAATGAAAGATTTCCAGGCTCTGAAATTCTCTAGTGAACCATTTAGAAATTGAAGCATAAAAACATTTTAAATATATAGGAGAAATTCACAGGGAGAGAACAGTAAAAAAAAAAAAAAGTAAACAAAGAGTATTTTTCAGTTACTATTGCACAAAATGTATATACTTTTTAAATTGAATTAAATTATCACATTAATCTAAATAACGTGCATGTCAATGTCATCTCTTATCATCATTCCTGTGTTCTTTTTTCCCCAGGGATCATCTTCTCCTACTTAATTGAATGTGGCCCCACAGACCATTGTTAATACATTCCCCCTCACATTTAGCCTTTTAATTATTTTTGGATAATGGGTGACTTCTAATACAACACTTTAAATATGGAAGAACCCAGAGGAAAACTGAAGCCAAACTTGGACCCAGATTGGAAAGGAGGGGAGGAAGGGTTTTTAGAGTGGGTCAGAAAGAGCAAAAAACATAGTTCTGTCTATTTAGCTCAAATCAATCTGACTATTGTATAGATAGCCAATCAAGATAATTCAGTTAATTAGATATTAATTAAAATTTAATTGTATGATCAGACTAATTATCCAGCTCATTTGAAGAAATGGAATATGACATTGACAAAAAGCACTAACTCATTCAATACATTTGCTTTGTACGTTATCTATTAAGAAGCTTCTCTCTTTTTTTTAAGAACTTTTTTTCTGCAGTATAAATGCTTGAGGCAGAACTGTGTCCTAGAAAGTGTGATAGGAGTCACGAGACCAGGGTTCTACTTCTTCCTAATTAGTGTTATGTCCTTGGGCAAGCCACTCCACCCTTTATTCATTTATGATATGATGGACAAAGGACAGTTGGACAATGTCTAGAATCACTTCTAACTCTAACATTTCATAGGCCTATATTACTTATTCTATATTTGGTGGTTATTTTCACATGTCATGTCCCTTCTAGTTCAGAATTTATAGCAAATATTATAGCAACATCTTCATAGTATTAAATCAGACACCACACACACACACACACACACACACACACACACACACGATTAAATCAGCATAAACATCAAATGACAGGGAAAATATTTAGAATTCATCAAAATTCCTAAGGGCATATGGTACAAAGCAATGCAAATAACTTTTCTCTATTTCTGTGTTTGACAGAGAACAAATATGCCCAGTTTCCAGGGAGACATATATGTTTCCTATGAAGAAAGAGGCACTGAATTCAAGGTCATATATGTAAGCAACATGATTCAGTCTATCAGTAGAAACTAAGGAGGCTTTTACTGAGTCAGCAATTTGGAACCTATGAATTTCTAGTAGTATCAGGAGACATAGCTAAAAAATAGAATAGAAAACTATCAATCTAAAATGTTTTAGACACAGCCTCTCTAGAACTAGTGGAATAGACTAGATAATGTCTTAACAAAATGAATGAGTTGACTCTCTTTTCTATAATTGTGTGTCAGTTTGATGAGAACTGGTAGATATGTGTGTATACACATATACATATATACATATATACACATATACAGTTTCAATCTTCTTCATCCTGCAAGTTGTTGATATGATTCCAGCCATGTGAAACTCATCTGTGTTTCTGTATCTCTGGTGTTTGCATATCTTGAATGCTGCCATTGGGATACCAAATACTGTAAATGATTGTTTCATGGACTTTTGTGTGTACTTGAAGTTTACTGATAAAAAAGAAATAATAATCCAAGACAGTACAGAGGCATTGCCTTACAAAGGGAATCTTTTTGTTTTATGGGGGGAGGGCTCAAATTTTTTTGGCTGACTTGTAAAATGTTTTTTAGTGGAAATTATTATTAGGATCTAGTCTACCTTGGCCTATTAACTTTCCTAATTATTCTCATCATTAGGTTTTAGAAACTTGAGAGTAAACCAGAATTAATTGAGATAAGTTAGAGTTAGAAAAAAAAGAGGAGACAGACACAATGATAGATGTAAACTGGGAGAACACAGCTAGAGGCATGTTGTGAGAGTGGTGTATATAATCATGAAAGAGGTTAAGATTGATTAAAGCACAGCAATCGCAAGGGAGTTCCACCTGTAACAAAACAGCAACCACTAGCACACACTGAGAAGTAGTCATTTTCAGGATCCTCATGCTTATACCTCAATTGGCTTAAGCCAGTCCTAGATCATGGCCAGTCTAGACAGAGGTGGATGTCAATAGAATATAGGTCAACATGTGAGAAAACCAGATACTAGTAGGTCATAAGGAAAGACAGTCTAAACTTATCATAGGGTTCTAAACTTACAGAGAATTTCCTTTAGGTAGAACTTCTGGATATTTAGAGTACTATGTCACAAAACTTAATGATTGTGAATCATGCTATAATGTGCCAATAGTAGAATGATATGTACTAAATGTTTTAAAAATCGGTACCCTCTGAGTGGAATATATAAAAGCTTTGTAGAAATCAGAGTATAATTATTAATTTTATGTGTCAATTTAACCGGGCCACAGAGTTCCCAAACATTTGGTCAAGTATATTCTGGGTGTTTCTGTGAGGTTATTTTTGGATTAGTTTAACATTTAAATTGATAGGCTGAATAAAGGCAGATTGCCCTCCCTAACGGATTGGATGGGTGAGCCCCATTCAATCAGTTAAGAGCCTGAATAGAATAAGGTTGACCTTCCCCCAAGTTAGAATTCCTCATGCCTGACTGCTTTCAAGCTAGGACACCATTCCTTTCTGCCTTTACATTCAAAATGAAATGTTGGCTCTTTCTGGGTCTGGAGCCTGCTGGCCTTTGGATTAGAACTACACTATTGGCTGTCCTGGTCTTCAAGCCATTGGACTCAGATTGGAACTACACCATCATCACTTCTGAGTCTCCAGCTTGCCGACTACAGATCTTGGGACTTGTCAGCCTCCAATTCCTTATAATAAATCTCTTTATATCTAATTCTACTGATTCAGTTTCTCTGAAGAACTCAGACCAATACAAAGAGTATTGAGTTAATCAAAATAAATTGTGTGCTAATTTTAAGGAAAGATAAACACTATAAGCAACTCTTGGAAATATAGTTATTCCTATGGCTGTGACAATTTCTCAGATTTTTCCAAAGTTTTGATGATCTTGACAGTTTTGAGGAGTTCTGGTCAGGTATATAAGAGAATGCTTCCATATTGGAATTTGTGTGATATATTTCTCTTGATAAGCCTGGGGTAATAGGTTTGAGGGCAGAAGATCACAGAAGCAAAGTACCATTCTCACTACAATATATCAAGGGTACATACTATCAACAAAATTTGACTGTTGACATTGACCTTGATCATTTGGCTGAGGAAGTATTTGCCACAATTCTTGATTGTAAAGTTAGTCTTTCCCCCTTTCCATACTGTGTTCTTTGGAAGGAAGTCACAATGTGCAGCCCACACATACAGAGAGGAAGTTATGCTCCCCTTCCTTCAGGGAAGAGTATCTACATAAATTATTTGGAATTTTCTGCATGGAATCCTTGTCTCTTCTTCTTCATTTAGTTATTTAGTCAGTTATTTATTTATATCAGTGTGGGCTCATGGATATTTATTTTGTACTTTGGGTAATAATCCAGTACTGCCTTATTTATTTTGCTATTTCAGGAAATTTTTGTTTTGTTTCCTTGTTTATAGCATTTCCTTAATTTCTGGTACTATAAAATACTCCAGGTTCATCTTGTATGTTTCCAGCCCCATCACCAAGGAGCCTTTAAATGCTATTTTATTTTATTGATATTTTGATATTTGCTAGTCTCAGTTGAATTTTGGGGGGGACAGGGTACAGAAGCATGGAATTTTATTAGTAACATTAATTTTCTCTCCTTTAAGTTTTATATTTTCTGGGCATCTAATGAAAATAACAGATAGGTAGATTTGCTTTATTTTATATAATTGTAGAATGTCTCTAGTTTATTGGATGAAAATAATAAACTTATATTTATTTTATTTATATGCCCCCACTTATTTCTATAATTTTAACTTGATTTTTTTTTTAAATCCTTACTCAAGGATATGTATTTATTGATTTTAGAGAGAAAGGAAGAGAGAGGGATAGAGAAAGAGAAACATCAATGTGAGAAACATGTGTCAGTTGCCTCCTGTAGGTGCCCGGACTGGGAATCAAACCCACCACCCTTCAATGCACAGGACAATATTCCAACCAACTGAGCCACACTGGTGAGGGCAATTTGCTTTTTAATCCTTATTTTCTTCTATATTTCATGTCTAACTTTTATTGATTTAAAATGATTTTCTTTTTCTTTTCCCCCCATTTCTTATTTAGAGACTAAGCTATATTTGAAAATTTTGTGGTTACCCTCAAATTTTTACCATACATACTTCTCTTGATGTAGTCTAAAATTAATCTCTCCCTTCTTTTTATATAATTCAAGAACATTAACATACTTAATCATTTAAGTTTGATCATTTTTTCACTGTCTATATTATATGGTCTTATATTTAAATTTCACTTACTTTAGAAATTTAGGTGGGATTGGCAATAATTTCCTGTTCTTTTTTTAACATATATTTTTATTGACTTTCCAGAGAGAGGAGGGGAGAGGTAGAGAGAGATAGAAACATCAGTGATAAGAGTCATAGATTGGATGCTTCCCACACACCCCCTACTGGGGACCAAACCTGAAACATGGGTATGTGCCCTAACTGGGAATTGAACCATGACATCCTCCTGGATCATAGGACACTGCTCAACCACTGAGCCATGCAGGCTAGGCTCTTTTTAAAAAAAAATTATGGTTACACTATTCTTGATGACCTTGACCAAGGTCAACCAAAAATCCTATTCAAACCATTACTTGAGAAAGAAATGTAAGTGGAGAGGGTGGAAAAATGTAAAGCATATACACACACATAAATATATTATAAATATAAAAAGTAAGCTCATTAGAAAGATACAAACTCTTTGAATAAAAATTCACCACATGACTAGAAAGTGAAATAAGAATTTGTTTTCCTAAATGTAAAAATCGAAACTATTGTCCATTCTACCTTTCTTTATCCTAATATCTATCATTCTACTAAAGAAATGAATAGGTGTGATTCTCATTATTTTTTTGCAGGGGTAGTAAAGTGAGTTACACTAGGACTTACACTATTTCTACAAATATGGAAGATGTTTAGTTGTGCAAAATGTGGAAAATGTGTACCTCTGGCAGAAGCAAATTTGAAATTTTTCCATTTTGATAGACATAGGTGCCTGACAGCTTATTACCAGCTCTTTAGAAACAATCAAAGAAATGTGAGAAAAATAAAACTACTGAAGTGAAAAGAAAAGTATATGGGAATTACATGGTGCTGCCAACCAGCTCTCAATTTTCAGCTTAGCAAACAACTTGATTATTGACTAAGTTTAACAGAAATAAGAAAAAAACATATCGAAGGCTTAAGTCAGAATGAAATATATGTTATACTCATGGGGCACACAAGCAGTATTTTCTTGTGGAATAGGGGATCCATCTCTAGAGAGAAATTGGGTTTACTGAAAGGTACATAATCCAATTGCAGAGACTTAAAGAGATGGAAATAGAATTGAAAAAATCTCCCCGAAAATTGTTTTACAAGACACTAATTTGAATCTCATAATTAAAAAGCTTAATTTTAAAATAAATTAGAAAATTAACAACAGTGAAACCAACAAACATTTTAACAATACCTTTTGTGACACACAGACTTTAAAGGAGCACACATGGTCCCCATCTCCTGTAATTACACTTGGTGTAATTCCTTCCCCTGCAATACCTGTGACTTGATTCTAATCAAATGGATGCAAAAAGGTAATGGAATATACATGATGAAATGTGTGTGATTACACAAGAGTGTTGCATGTGTCTCACCAGTGTTTTTCTCTCCATTACTGGCCTGGAAGAAATAATCATGCAGCTGCAAGGAAATGGAATCTGTGAATGTGAATGACTTGAGACAGCTTGGAAGCAGATTCATCCCCACTTGAGTCTCCAGATGAGAACTCAGCCCTGGTCAATACCTTGATTGCTGCCTTGCAGAGAGGATCCTACTAAGCCATGCTGGGACTCCTGACCCATAAAAACCATAGGATATAAGTATGTGTCATTTAAAGCAGCTAAGTTTGTGGTAATTTTGTTATTTAGCAATCGAATATGAAGGTACTTATTTATATTAAGTTGTTCATTTATTTATTCAGTCAATATGTGCTCAGACACTGTGCTGAGAGCTGGATCCAGCACTAAACCAAGGTTTATAGCCTAATGGATTAGACATTCATGAAAGAATTTGGAAGAAATACAGGATCCTGTTGGAGCTATGGAAGGCTTTCTGGAAAAATTATATCTAATATAAAATTTGAAATATGAATACACATTTTCTAGGTAAAAAAACATAAAAAGAAAAAGTTTCAGAAAGAGACAACTCATGCAATGCTCAGGATGAAACTTAAAATAGGTCAGCCTACCAGTTTAGACGTGTGTGGTGTTGCATGCATATGTGTGGGTAAATGTGAGTGTGTATATATTTACTAGATGTGGGAGTAGCAAAAGGTAAGGTTGAAAAGGCAAGTAGGTTTATGCAGGTTTATTCTTGTGAGTTAATTTAAGGAGCCTGGACTGTGTCCTAATAATGTGCTGTTTTCCTTTAGGCGTATGGATCATCATATTTTGTCTTCACTTAAAGCTTTTGGTTCCTGAAACACATGGCAGGTTTAAAAGTCATCCTGGAGAGAAGAAGCAAGATGGCGGCCAAGGTCACAGCTGCACCCGCGCCTCCCGCCACCACATCAAAGTCACAACTAAGATACAGAACCACCAGCACTCAGAGCCTCCTGAGACCTGGCTGCACAGAAGCCCCACAACCAGGGAGCTGAAGAAGCACCGAGACGGGAGGAGGGGCGGAGACGCGGGCGGATCGGGGCTGAACCCTGGAGACGTGGCTGCGGGCCCACCCCCGGTGCCGCGGGTTAAGCCCAGGAGGGAATCTCAGGGGTGAGGTTTCCCGGAGAAGTGAGGGGTCCCAGCCCCACAGCAGGCCCCCAGCCCAGGGCTCCTAGGCCACGAAGAGACACCCCACAGCTCCGGGCTGTGAAACCAGCGGGGACTGTCCCTGAGGGTCGCGGAGGCTGCGGGAGCCCCAGCAGCTCCTCCTAAAGGGCCCGGCACGGACTCACCCGGACGCTCCCTCTGAGCCCAGCGCCGGGCAGCAGCCTGAAAGGACCCAGGACACTCGGGGAGGAACTAACCTGCCTGAAGTTGGGGCGAGAGCTGGATGGGCGGCTTCCTCTGGGGCAGAAGCGCTGGCAGAGGCCATTGCTCCTTTAGCGAGTCCTCCCCACGTACAGTCGGCAGGCAGGCGCCATATTTGAATCCCCAGCACCTGACTCCCACCTTTGGCCCCGCCCCGTGACTCCCGGAGGCCCCGCCCCTCCCCAGCTGCAGCTCATCCAGGCCATTTCCAGGGGCTTTTCTGTGCCAGTGGCCTCTTGAGCTTTATGCTTAGGACTTTCCTAAAATCTCTCAAACAAGCAGCAGCGGGCCCCATATGGCTTGCTAAGTGGCCCCAGGCCTGGCACTAGCATCAGCCTGCACTGGCTCATAGCTTGGCCTCTCCTGGGCACCTCTAAGCCTAGCATAAGTAGCAGTCAACTACAGTTTGCTGTGTAGCCCATGCTGGGTGGCCCTGGGCAAGGCACTGGTACAGGCTCACTTTGCACCTCCCGGGAGGCCCCAGAAACTGTGCACCTGGTGGTGAGATTCAACCACCCTGGATTACAACCCTACCACATCCACGAGTGACACACTCAAGGGGCGCACTTGGTGAACACCAAAGCCCCACTGAAGTAAATCCTGCTCCACAGGAGTGTCTCCAGCACAGCAGCTCTCTGGCTGTAGTTGCAGCTGGTCCTCGCAGCCGATTGGCCTGGGGTTCAATTCCTCCCAGTGACGCCAACAACAACCAAGGCTCAACTACAACAGGACAGTGCACACAGCCCACACAGGGGAGGACCTAGCAGGCCCAGGTCAGGTGACTGGGGAGGCTGATCCACTGGGCCCTACAGGACACCTACTACACAAAGCCACTCTACAAATTCCAGGAGACATAGCAGCTCTACCTAATACATAGAAACAAACACCTGGAAGCAGCCAAAATGCACAGGCAAAGAAACATGTCACAAAGGAAAGAACAGAGGAAATCTCTAGAAGAGGAACTAAATGAAATATATCCAAGCAAGCTAACAGATACAGAGTTCAGAATTTTGTTTATAAGGATGTTTAAGCAGACTATTAGAGAAATAAATGAGAAAATTGATAACATAATAAAGTACCAATTTGAAATGAAAGCTACAGGAAATGAAATGAAGAATAATTTACAGGGAATCAACAGTAGAGTAGAGGACACTGAGAATCAAATCAGCAATTTGGAACATGAGGAAACTAAAAACACCCAACCAGAAGAGCAAAAAGAAAAAAGAATCCAGAAATATGAAAATAGTATAAGGAGCCTCTGGGACAACTTCAAGAGGCCCAACATTTGTAGTATTGGGGTGCCAGAAGGGGAAGAAAGAGATCAAGAAATTGAAAACCGATTTGAAAAAATAATGACAGAAAACTTCCCCTACCTGGGGAAAGAAATAGACTTACAAGTCCAGGAAGCACAGAGGGTCCCAAACAAGAGAAACCCAAAGAGGCCCACATCAAGACACATCATAATTAAAATGCCAAAGGTTAAAGACAGAGAGAATCTTAAAAGCAGCAAGAGAAAAGCAATTAGTTACCTACAAGGGAGCACCCATACAACTGTCAGCTGATTTCTCAACAGAAACCTTGCAGGCCAGAAGGGAGTGGCAAGAAATTGTCAAAGTGATGAAAAACATGGACCTACAACCAAGATTTCTCTACCCAGCAAAGCTATCATTTAGAATTGATGGTTGAATAAAGAGCTTCACAGATAAGAAAAAGCTAAAGGAGTTCATCACCACCAGACGAGCACTACAGGAAAAGTTGAAGGGTCTTCTTTAAGAAGAAGCTAATGAACAAAAGAATCTGATGAACTAAATAGATCCAGAGACATTGATGCATGCAACAGATTATAGTTCAGAGGAAAGAGGGAAAGGGGGAAGAGGGTGGGAAGAGATTAACCAAAGAAGTTATATGCATATATGCATAACCCATCAACACAGTTAATAATGAGGTGAAGGCCTGGGGAGGGGGTGGGAGTGAAGTGGAGGGGGTCTATTGGGGGGGAAAATGGGGCACCTCTAAAACTCTCAACAATAAAGATAAATTAAAAAAAAAAAATCATCCTGGCCTTTGACTTTCTTATATGAAGTAAATACTATGATAGTTAGAGTAAGTAAGAAAGATAGCATTGGGGAACTTTGCCTCTAATATTGGGGCTACTGTATATAGCCATGCAAGCTGAAATATTAAGAACTCCAGAGGATTTGGTCATATAGAGTAATGTTTCTCAAACACCTGTAGGAATAAGAATTACCTGGAAATCTTTTTAAAGTGCAGTGTCTAATTCTGTAAGTCTTGGAAGGGCCTAAGATTCCAAATTTTAATAGGCTTTCAGGTGATGCTGTTGCTGCTTGTCTGAAGAGCATACTTGCAGTAGCCCAGAATCATAATGTGACTTGAGTCCTCTGGAATTTGTTAGTGGGATATAGCTGGGGCATCATGAAGTTGAGAAATAAATGTCAGATATGGTCATAGCAATGTGATAAGACAGTAAATTACGGTTAGATATTTTTTTAAAAAATATTGGCTCTTTTGAGCTCTTTTGAATAAAAATAATTTTAGTGCACACAATTCCGGTTCCTTAGATTACATACAGGCTGTCCTGTGAATAAAATGGAGTTTAGTGCTTTGTGAGCTCTCAGTATTCAGTTCAGTACTGGGCCACTACCAGCTCTGAAATCCCAGGAAACCCTATGGGAAAACTGAATTGTAGTGGAATTTGTGAATATATGGAAAGGAAAGGTTTATCCCTGGCAATGAAGAAGGAAAATGTATAGGGTGTCCCCCCAAAGGTGTATATACCCTTTGAATGATTAATTCCAATGGGTTAAATCTTAAAAGAAAGAAACATCAATTGAGCTATCAACAGTTACAAGTGAGTACACATTTTGGGGGACACCCTGTATATTATACCCTATTCAATGAGATATGTCCATTGATCACAAACTTAAGTGTTGTAGCAAAGTCCAAACACTACATACATTTGCAAAAGCTTGCTCTCAATCTCTACAGTTATGTAGGAGAGTAACAGCCCACTGAGGGGTACCCGTTTTGTCTGCTCTTCAGATGCACACTGTGGTTTGTGAAACCTTTCCCAGTGATCACTTGGTTTCTGTCTTTAAAGAAATTAAAAATAATCTAACAGTTACAATAATCCCCCGTACTCCCCCAAAAAACTGCAGCAATAATACCATCAATTATTGCTTTGCTTAGGAAAATAACTACATAGTTTTCTCATTTTTCCCACTTGGTTTTAAGGCTCAAGTGAGTTGAAATTTTCCTGTTTTATGTCTAAGCCTTTTCTAGGTTATTTTAACCCCAATCTCTATCCAGAAAGGACATTCGTCAGTCAATAGCAATACCCTTTTTTCAGGCAGGTAATGTTCCTTTAGCTGCTTTGAAACTTTATATCCCTCTTTCTACTTGTGGGCCATTTTCAGACCCAGGCTGTGCTGTTTCTGAATCAAATATCATCAGAAAAGGTCTTTTTTCAAAGCCTACACCTACTGAACTTGTCAGCCTCCTGTCACATAGTGTCATTCTAAAGTTTAAGCTGCTGCAAGTTCAAAACGATGAGCAAAAATAGCTAGACAGGACCTTATGTGTGTAGCGCTGTTCCTGTTAGGTCTTCTGAATACCAGGACTGCTAGTGACTACGAAAAGTGCTTGGGCTTGAGCTGAGTGGCAGTATTGGTCTTACTTGCAGGGAAGCAGCTGCCCGTTGCAGGCAGAACTTCTTATACGGTGCAGCTTTTACTTTTGCCATTAGATTCCAAATATAGCATGTCTTTTATGGATGTTCTTCATTTGCCTCCTATTTACAAACAAACGCAAAGAAAACATAATGGTACATCTGCTTTGAACCCTGATGATCATGACACCCAAACAAAGCCTCTGTAATAACTAAATGACCTTGGAAACATAAATGCTTCTGGATTAGGAAACAATATTCCTGGAAATTCTCAGGATGTCAGTTTTACTCCAGAACATGGGGAATAGCTTCTGATGGAAAGTAATAATGTGACAACCCAACTACCCAATAGGGATCCCCTAAATGGGGGAAGAGCAGCAGTATGGCTGTACTAGATAGGTAAAGTGATTATATATATTCTTATATCATGAACTAATGGTCATTATTTTGGCTTCTGGCACATTTTAATAGAGTAGAATTTGATCTTGGGGGAAAAAAGCATTGTTACAAGTCAACTAAAAAATTGGATCTTAAAATATCATCATCATCATAATCGCCTTCCACCATTGTATGATGGGCTTTTACCATGTGCCAATTATTGTTCAAAGTATTTAAATTTAACTCATCTAATATTACTAATAAACCTACTATATGGGTGGGTATAGGCACAATTATCACATATATATAAACACACATACATCTATCACACTGGAAAGAATAACTATTATTGAAGACTGTATTGATTTCCCATTGAAAAACCTACTAGATGATTAAGTTATTCATCATTGAAACAAGAATTGCCTTATACTGTGGGAATTTAAGAGGAAGAGGACTATTTTTTCAAGGCCCTGCCTCAGTGTAAGATGTACTGATGGCATTTGCTTTGAGCTTCATCACCAGCCAGACAGTAATGTATGAAGAATTTTGTTTAAATCCTGAACATGCAATCATAGGCTTTCTAAGGAAAAACATTATTAAGCTGCATGCTGTGAGCTTCTCACTATAACTTTCAGGTATGTTCAGAAATGTTTAGCAAATAATTGTTATGAATATGTTTTCTGAAGTTATTATCCCTTTAGTTAAATATATGACACTGAGTTAACAGAAGTCTGGATATATCATGATGTTCATTTCAGACTTTAAATATATATGAAAGAGAGACAGGGCGAGAGGAGAAATTTATTTGAACATACCCATAGAGACAAATTGTTCTAGAGCATGACCAACAAAAGCAATGTACATAGAGTCCATGTGGCATGGCTGTATTAATCTGAAATGATTTATACAAACACATGTCTGTATATACATAAATGTATTTCAGTAGAGATATAAAAATAAAAACTCCAAACCCTAATAACGGCGATTATCTTTGGAGAGAGAAACTAGTAATAATACGAATAGAAAGATAGATTTTCAATTTTAGACTCTTCTGCACTATTTTATTTTGTTGGCATGTTCATATATTGCTTTTATAATTAAATTTTAGTTTAAAATTAGATACTAACATTTGCACAATAACAAAAATATGCAGAATTTAAAGGTCCCATGTCACACATTTTAAAGTATAGGTGGAAATCATTTTAAGCTAATTTCCTATACAATTTGAAAATGATCTTAGTTGTGAGAGTTCCAAAATGATTTAGCTGAGAGTATTTCTCATCTTGTGTAATTCCTCCTTTTCTGGGGACATTTGCCACATGTCTGTGACTAAAGGTAATGCAACTTCTAGACTTCAGCAGGAAGGAAAGATTCTCATTTGCTCTCTCTTAATGTTTATGAGTTTGTGGAGAGCTCCAAAGAGCAGAAGGAAGGAGAAATAGTCTGTTTGACAGGAATTAGTAGTAATAAGCTGTCACCCTTTAAAAGGAATCCAGTACATATTTCTTTAAAGCAGCTTTTCTAATAACTTGCACAGTAGTGGAAAGCGACATGATGCTACAATTTACTGCCACCTTTCAACCGGGTGACAATGGGTCTGACAGTTAAAGATAGGCCTTCCCCACTGGCCCAGAGAATAAAGAAATTGTTCATTGATTTCTTCTATTCTACAGAAGGCTTCCACTCCCTGACTATCACATTTATAGATATCATCTGTAGACCACTCAATGTGCAAAGGCATGTGGATGCATGTTCCATTTGTAAGCATTACCGTGCTTTCAAGCTCCTTCTCATCTGCTTCCTCTGGCATGTTCGGCAATGGGAATATTTCCTTTGAGGTCAGAGCAAGTGATACATCTACGGGACTGATTAGCATACAGAAGTTGGGACATATTTCATTAAAGTCAAACTCAAGGAAAGGAGTTAATAAGTCAAAAATGTAAAATTTGAACTGAGTGATGCAAATTATTTCTAAGTTTCAGTTGGACTTACATACGAGAAAAGCAAAAACTATTTGGAAGTGTGACTGATTTTCCCAGCTTTCAATAAAAATTAAATTAAACAAAGGCCTGTAGGCTTTTAAATGCCTTGTTTTAATTAGAAGGGATTGGAGTAAAAAATATGTTACATACATATCCTGTCATTCTGATCTGAGCAAATATAAGGAAGTGATTCTCCTGCCTCTACTTATTGGTTGAAATAGTTAACTCTCTATAGAGGACCAAAGTAAGTTATCCTATTACATACATTCAGCATCATTCTAGTCTTTAGGTTTCCCTTTTTTCACTGGCTTTGCATTTGTCAGCTATGGGATCAAAGAAGAGGGTTAAAAACATTTCTAAATGCCAAAGATCGAATGATCTCCATGTAAAAAATGAGCAGTTATCATCGGCGAGATGTCCAAAGTTGCACTAGAAGAGCAAATGCACTAATTCTGAAAAGGGAAAGTAATGGACACATGTAATCACGAAAGTTCCTTTACCAGCAGTGCTACCTCATTGAACAGTCAACCACGTGTACTTTCAATAAAACAGTTCTTCTGTGATTTGTAGTGTTTTTTTAAATTTTTATCAAAGACATAATAATTTATAAACCTATAGGAGCCAGCTTTATATTTTTATCAAAGACTATTTTTAAGAACACAACTGAACATTTAAAAAATAGTCCATGTGTTCTAGATCATGCTGATCACTTCAAATTATCCATGAGCCAAGTAAAGGGGATTACAGTACATGAAACTGTGTGTTTTGAGAATCTTCTCAAAGAAAAGAAATGAGTCTAAAGTTGAGCCAATTCAGCTCTGTTAGGAATATATTCATGTTTGCACACATTGCTGTTACTTACAAGACATACACAAAATTCATACTTCAAAGAGTCATATTATGTCTTTCTGGTTTTCTTGTGACATAAGCTAAAGAATATTTGAGCATTATTTTTTCCTTTAGATAAAAAATTTATCTTGGGGACTTTAAAATGTGGTCAATTTTACTCAAACTTTTAAAAGAAAGAAAGTATCCTTTTCATAGGTGTCTGGCATAGAAAGATTTTGCTCAGAAGCATATTTTTCTTTAATAGTGCAGGGTAGAAACTAGACTTTAGAATAGTAACAACTTCCTGATGCTATCTCTTAGAAAAACAAGTACTACTATCCTATTGATTTGAGAGAAAATTTGTAGATAGACATAGACCTCAGTCATTTAGAAGAAGCCAGTTTAAATGAGTGCACTTGCATCCCAGGCAGTTCAGTTTGGACTTTTAACCAA
Organism: Miniopterus natalensis; assembly: GCF_054644295.1. Lineage (NCBI taxonomy): Eukaryota > Metazoa > Chordata > Mammalia > Chiroptera > Miniopteridae > Miniopterus > Miniopterus natalensis. Next base: position 44,825,679 of record NC_142088.1, read on the forward strand.
CAGCAGTGAAGAGACATAGAAAGTTATTGAAAACTTACTCTCAGATTTAATAATAAAAAATGGACATGCACCTGCATACCAATAATAAATACTGTAACGTTCTTGCATTAAAATACAAACCCACATTGTTAACACAATCTAATAAAATATCTCACTCTACAATGTGGAACAAGAAATAATGGCCTAGATCAACTGATCTATTACCTTCATTGCATAAAGAGGAAATTCCAGCCTTATGTGGTAATGTGACCTGTCCACGGCCCCTCAGAGATGGTCAGTGGTAAACCTGGGCTAGGCGTACACAATTTCTAATCATCATACCATCACTCTTTCCACTTACACTAGTTAAGGTAATGCCAGTAGCTGGATTTAAAAGATTCAAACATGTAAAAGCATAAATACAACAGAAGCGCACATGAGGCTCATGCAACAGACCGGTGTATACACCTTGACAGTGGGAGGTCTCTGGTTAGCAAGGCTGCCCGATACCTAGGCCGCCTGCAGCTCTGGGGCTCTTCGATGCATGGCTCCCAAAGTTGCATTAGGGGTTCATCTCCTTTCCAGTTGGCTGGAAGAGGAAGGTAGCATGGAGAACATGTAGGAGGAAGGTTTAGCGGGATAGGGCCAGAAATGATAATCATTACTTTTGATATCATTTCATTGACTAGCACTTAGTCCCTTGGCAAGCTAAACTCAGGAATGTAATCTGACTTTTTGCTCAGGAGAAAGAGAGAACAAATTTTGGTGAATATTTATTAGCCTTTTTTCATGGTACATGGCACTAGTCTGCATGTGTAACTTAGAAAAGGCATCCTACATCCCAGCCCTGAGTTCTGTAAATCAAAGAGATAATTGGGTAAATAAATGTGAAATAAATAAACATCTAGTATGTAAATATAAATAAACATCTAGTAATCTTTACCACACCATTTTACCACTTTATCATGCATGTCCCTAATCTGGGAGAGTGCCCTAGTAAAAGATAGTTGGAATCCCAGCCCTGAAATCTATGTCAAAAAAGTACTTGGATGGCTACTTCAGGGTTACCTTCCCTGTCAGATCATTGATGCTACCACTAAGACTGGTTCCTGCCTGCCCAGTTTGGAAGCAGGAGCTCATTTTCCCATTCTGTGCATCTCTGCTTTCAGTTTAACTCACAGGTACTGGGAGAAATGAGGTCATATGGCCACTTAAAAAACGAATTAACTATTTTTATTCAGAGCAGGCATCTATCTACATGCTGTGCATACATTTTACAAATGTGAAACTCTACATTGGAGAATCATTTGACCTAGGATCACAAGGGCATTTAACTTGAAATTCAAAGATAAAAGCTTCCCTGTGAATGGATTTTTTAAAATGTTCAATTTATATGAATAAGCTCTTTAATATTTATGTATTAAAAACATATATTTCCTTTATCTCATTCAGAAAACCAGGATATTTCTTGTTTGGTAAGGAGATGTGAGAGAAAACAAAGAAATAAAGGATTAGACTTTTTATTTTAAATGCTAGAACTTAAAAAAAAATTTAAAAGCAGTCAAGGCATAAGAGGAGGAGGAGACACCATGAGTGTCTCCAGTGAGGGGCTCTGGACTCTGTTCCCTTGGTCAAGCACAAGGGAAAGGCTAAAGCGGAAAACACAGACAAAAGCAAGGAACCGCGTCTCTGGGTGAGAAACAGATGACCATGTTTTAAACCTATACCTTTGACTCTCAAGCATAGCCTCAATGTTTCTCATATAAATGTACCTATATTTCAGAAGTCTGATTTATGAAGAGCCCTGCTTGGAATATGAGAAATAAATAGAGCATTTTATAGGAATAATTCACAGAATAGTATTTAATAAATATTAGAGGGCCTAGTAGACTTTAGGGATTGTACTATAAACTTTGAAAAATGAGAAAAATATGTCATGCCCAGTTTGATATAAAAGTTTTATAGTTCAGATGAGGAAACAAGAGGAACATACATAAGAAGCCAAATTACAACTTAATAGTATCATAAAGCAGTACATGACTCTGATAATTATAGTGTTTTATTGTTGTTGTTTGTACTATCAGATTATTATTAGATGACTATCACTACACTGACTTTCATCCCAAGGAAATCATAGCTACCATGAGGGCTGCTCTTTTTTCCCTGATAATTCTTTGGCAGACTATCAAGATAAATATCCATGTAGATTCAGAAAATTGGACCTTCCTCATTTTTTAGCTCTTTTAAGCATCAAGGGGTGGGGGGAAGCAAACAAAGAAAATGAACATACAAAGGACCTTACATGAAACTGTAAGGTCTCACAAACTCTGGATACAACCTCCAGAGGCCTACTTATCCATTTCCCTTCAATTCATCTAATCACATAGAAGTAGAACCACTATAAAATGATATGCTTTGTGATGAACAGTCTCTAAGATGGCCCTCAATGGTCCACACCTCCAGATACTCGTCCTGTACAACTTAGCTATAACTTCCCTAGTCTCCTGCCCTCAAGCCCTGAGCAATCGCTATTCTACTTTGTCTCTGATATGCCGACCCTTTACTTTCATATAAGTGGAATCATATAATCTGTCGTCCTTTTTGGCTGGCTCCTTTTACTTAGCATAATGTTTTCAAGGTTCACCAATTTAGTAGCATTTATCACTATTTCATTTCTTCTTAAGGCTCAATAATATTCCATTATGTGAATATATCAAGATTCATTTATTCATTCATTAGTTGATGGACATTTGGGTTGTCTCCTCCATTTGGCTAGTTTCCTCCATTTGGCTATTATGAGTAATGCTGTTTTAAACATTTGTGTACTAATTTGGGTGTATACCTAGGAGTAGAATTCTGGGTCATATGGAAATTCTACATTTAATCATTTGAGGAATTGAAAGACTTTTTTCCAAAGTGGCAGCATAATTTTAAATTCACACTGGAAGTATATAAATGTTCCAATTTTTCTGTGTCTTCACTAACACTTGTTACTATCCAACTTTTTAAATTTTAGCCACCTGAGTGTGTTAAACGGTGTTAAATTCTGGCTTTGACTTGTATACTTATGGTGAAGATGATGCTGCACATCTTTACACATGCTCATTGGCCATTTGTATATCTTTGGTAAAATTTCTATTCAAGTCATTCGTCCATTTATAGTTGAGTTATCTGTACTTTTATTATTAAGTTTTAAGAGTTCTTCATGTATTCTATAGACAAATTCCTTCTCATAAATATGATTTACAAATATTTTTTCCCATTTTGTGAGTTGTCTTTTCACTTTCTTGATAGTATCCTTTAAAACAGTTTTGATTTCAATGAAGTCCAATTTATGTTTTCTCTTGTTGCTTATGCTTTTGGCATCATAGCCAAGAATTGATTGTTGTTCTGAAATCATATAGATAAACTCTTATGTTTTTCTCTAGGATTTTTATATTTTTATAATTTACACTTAGATCTTTCAACCATTTCTAGTAAATTTTTGTAGATGTTATAAGGTATGGTTCCAGTTTCCTGTGGTATCCAGTTGTCCCAGCAATTTGTTGAAATGACTATTTCCACGCCCCAGCATTGAACGGTCTCGGCACACTTGTCAAAAATCAATTGACCATGGACATGTTTATGGTTCCCCCCACAAGTTCTCAATTATATTCCATTGGCTCATGTGCGCCCTTACGCTACTTCCACACTGTTCTGATTACTATTGTATTATATACTATGCTTCTATATAAACAAATGTGAGTCCTCCAAATTTGTCTTTCTTTTTCCAGATTGTTTTGACTATTCTGGGTCCCTGCAGTTTCAGAAGAATTTTAGGATCAGCTTGTCAATTTCTACATAGACACCCGATAGAGATTATGTTGAATCTGTAGATAATTTGGGGGAGTACTGCCATCTTAACAATAATAAATCTTCTGGTCCATGAACATAAAGTGTTTTTTATTTATGTGGATCTTCTCTAATTTTAGCAATATGGTTTTCATTTTCAAAGTACAAGATTTGTACTTATTTTGTTATTTTTTTCCTAAATATTCTTTCTTATGTTATCATAAAGGAATTGTTTTGTGATTACATTTTCAAATTATTTGTCCAGTGTCTTGAAATACAAGTAGTTTTTGTATCGTGATCATGTGCCCTGAAACCTTGCTAAATAAATGTATTCATTCCAATAGTTTTTAGTGTATTCTATAGGATTTTTCTATATACAAGATCATGTCAATTGTGAATAGAAATAGCTTTACTTCTTCCTGTTCAATCTGAATGATTTTTATTTCTCTTTCTTGCCTAATTGTCTTGCTAGAACCTCTAGTACAATGTTGAACAGAAGTGATGATAGCGGACATCTTTGTCTGGTTCCTGATCTTAGAAGAAAAGCATCCTTTTTTTTTTTAACATTAAATATGATGCTGTGAGTTTTACATATACCCCATTTATCAGACTGAGGAAGTTCCCTTCTATTCCTAATAAGATTTTTTTTTAATCATGAAAGCATGTTGGACTTTGTCAAATGCATTTTCTGTGCCTACTGAGATGATCATGTGGTTCTGTTTTTTATTTCATTCATATGGTGTATTCCATGGACTAATTTTCAGATGTTAAGCCAATCTTGCATTCCTGGAGTAAATACCATTTGGTTTTGGTTTATACACTGTAATTCTTTTTATAAGTTGCTGGATTTAATTTGCTAGTATTTTGTTGAGGCTTTTGCATCAATATTTATAACAGATATTGGTCTGTAGTATTCTTGTGATGTCTTTGTCTGGCAATGGTAACAGTAACACAGATCTGTTTGTACTGTTCCCATTTCTATTTGTTGGAAGATTTTATGAAGAATTAGTATTAATTCTTCTAAATGTTTGGTAGATATCACTCCTGATGGCATAAGGGCCTAGGATTTTCATTATAAATAGTTTTTAGATTACTAAATCAATATCTTGTTATATAGCAAGACTATTCATTTCACATTACCAATTTCTTCTTTAATCGGTGGTTTGTGTATTTCTAGAAATTTGTCAATTTTATCTACTTCATCTAATGTTTTTGCATATAATTATTCATAGGATTTCTTTAAAATAATGTTTAGTTCTCTAAGGTTGGTAGCAAAGTGTTTCTTTTATTTCTGATTCTAGAAATCTGTGTACGCTTTTTTTCCCCTTGATTAATTTAGCTAAAAGTTTATCAACTTTGTTAATAATTTTAAAGAATCATATTTAGTTTCATTAATTTTCTCTATTGTTTTTTATTTTCTATTTCATTAATTTCCTCTCTGATCTTTATTATTTCCTTCTTTCTGCTTGCTGTAGATTTAACCTGTGGGGTTTTTTCCAGGTTCTTAGGCTATTGATTTGAAACTTTTAAATTTTAATAGAAGGCATTTACAGCTATAAATTTCCCCTCAGAAAACTGTTTCAGCTACATACCATAAGTTTTGGTATATTGTATCTTCATTTTCAAGCATCTCAAAGAATTTCCTCATTTCTTTTTTGATTTCTACTTTGACTAATTGGCTATTTATGAACATATTGCCTAATTTTCACATTTTTGTGATTTTCCCAAATTTCTTTTTATTATAATTTTTAAATTTCATCTCATTGTAGTCATGAAAATAGTTTGTATTCTTTTGATCACCAAATTTATTGAGATTTGATCTATGGCCTAGCAAATGTTCTCTTCTGGAGAATGTTCCATACGTACTTGAGAAGAATGTATGTTCTACTGCTGTTGGGCTTTTCTATCCAGTATTAAAAGTGAAGTATTTAAGTCTCTGACTATTATTATCTATTTCCTCCTTTATTTCTGTTTTTGCTTCATTCATTTTGGTGTTCTGTTGTTAGATCAATAAATGTTTGTTTATAAGTTTTATATCTTCCTACTGGATTGACCTTTATATCATTATAAAACATCCCTTTTATTAACATTTTTAGTGTATTTTATCTAATACTAGTATAGCCATGCCAGCTTTTTTGTCACTGCTGTTTGCATATCTTTTTTCATCATTTTATTTTCAATCTGTTTGTATCTTTGAATCTAAAATGTGTTTCCTGTAGACAGTATATAGTTGGACCTTGACACTCCATTCTGACAATCTCTACTTTTTGATACCTTCATTAAATCCATTCACATTCCCATGTAATGTTATTATTGATATAGTTGGATTTGTGTGCATTTTGTTTTCTCTTTTCCATATTTCTCATGGTGGTTGTATTTTTCTTTCTTTCTCTATTCCTCTTTCACAGCTTTTTCTTTTGCATCAAGTGAGTATTTTCTGTTGTAGTATTTTAATTTCTTCAATGATTTTATACTATATCGTTTTCAGTTATCTCAATTATTAGTCTAAGATTTACCATATACACCTTAACTTATTAGGAAACAGGTTCATATATACTAATTTAATTTCAATGAGATATATAAATGTTATCTTACCCCCCCATTGTTGGAATTATTATTACATGTAAATCTATAACTGCTACAAAACTAACGATCCAGTGTGATAATTAAAGTTTGGTATCTTTTAAAAAGCTAAAAGAAGTTAAGAAGATGACTGTTATACTAACTTTCTTAGGCATCATCCTATTGTTCTTCATTTGTTGCTGTGGAATTTGGAATCATTTCCTCCATTTAGAGTCATTTTCTTAGCCCAGGACAGAACTGCTCTCAGCCACCTCCTTTGTGCTAGTTATAGGCAAATATATTACTTTTCTATGTTATAGGTCCAACTATACATAGTTTTATATTGCTTTTTAAAACAGGAGAGGAAGGAAAAGGAGAAGAAATGTGTTTTAATACTGTCTATTACCAGTGTTGTTAGTTTTTTCATTTCATGCCAGTTACTCTCTGAGGTCACTTGCTTTTAGCTTGAAGACCTTGCTTTTTTATATGGTGAGCACCCATCCAATCAATTCTTTCAGTTTTTGTTTATCTAAGAACATATTAAGTTCACCTTCAATTTGAAGGATAGCTTTGATGGGCATAAAATACTTTGTTGTTAGTTTTTTTCCTTTGAGATCTTTGAATGTGACCTTCTGGCTTCCATTGTTTCTGATTAGACACTAGCTGCTACTGTAGCAGAATTCCCTTTTAAGTGATGAGTCATTATCCTCTTGCTGCTTTCAAGATGTTCTTCCAGACCTTGCCTTTCAGCATGTTTACTATGATGCGCCTATTTTTTTAATCTCTTTGATTTTATTGTACTCTGAGTCACTGAGTTTCCTGAATAAGTAGATCAATGTTTTTCAATAAACTTGGTAAGCATTTAGCCAAATATATTCTTCAGATATGTTTTTCTGTTCTTTCCTCCTGACTCTTTCCTCCTGACACTCACATTATATATAAAAATGCTGTGCATCTAATGGTGTCTCACATTTCTCTATGGCTATTTTAATTTATCTCCATTCTTTTTCTTCTTCTCTTTACCATACATCATCAGCTCTATCATTCTTCAAGTTTTCAAAGTTTGCTAATTTTTCCTTCTGTTGGTTCAAATCTATGATTAAGGTCCCCTAGTGGGTTTTTCATGTAAGTTATTATACTTTGTAACTTCACTATTTTCATTTGGTCCTTCTTTATAGTTTCTATATTCTTATTCTCTACTTGATGTGTCATTGTCATCATACTTTACTTCCTAATTAGGGTTTCCTTTAGTTCTTTGCAGTCTTTGAGTCTTTTTCTGTTAATTCAACGTTTGTTGTGCTCACAGGTAGTTTTTGTTGCCTGCTTTTTCTTTAGTGTATGGGTCATACTCTCCTGTTTCTTTGTGTTTTCTAAATTTTCTGCTGAAAACTGGAATGTTAGATAATATATTTTAGCAAGTCTGGGTCCTGGTTCCCCCCACTCTGAAACTTATTATTTATTGTTATTTACTTGTATATTTATTTAGTGACTAGTTGGGCTATTTAGTATAGTTTATTTCCCCCGTGATGTGGGTGCTAGTGTGAAGCCTGTAATGTTACTTCTTAGGTAACACGGCACTAATTGTGCTCAGAGTCATCCTGGGATTAAAATCCTTATGGCTGGGCTCTCTTTGACCGTCTCAGTTCCCTGACCATACCCAACTGTTAAACTCCACTGATTGCTGATTGTTCTTTTGTTTTCCAAAATGCCCTAGGGCATAAATTGCTTTATGGATTTTATACAATCAAATTTATACCCCTTAGAAGGGATAGTTTCTTCCCCAAACTAGTGATTGAGATGTGTTCTGACCCTTGAAGGGTTCTTCCCAACTGTCTCTTTTTGTCTTTCTGGGAAACTACCTGTCCTATAGTACTCTATAGCTCCAAAATCAATATCCTTCCAATGGCCTTCTACCACAGTGTCCAATGTTTTTGAGACTGTCTTTAAGCTTGAACTTTTCCACACTAGGTTGCAAAGGAAGTCAGTTAGTTACACTGGGAAGGAATTTGGAGCTCTCAATTCTATGGTGTGCTTCTCCTCCCAGGCAAAATCTCTGAGCCAAGGTTCTGATGCTGGGGGAAGGAATAGTAGTATACTTCTTTCTGAGTGCACCCCTATTTTAGAAGCTGAATGCTTGGTGAATTATGGGGAGACCCCCAGGCTTCCTCAGCTTGCTTCTCTCAGCACTGAATATCCCACCCATGAGTTGGAGTCAGAGTGATTGGCACCCAGTATTAGTAGTACCATGTCTGAGGTAGAGCCTCTGTCCTTTAGTGTAGAAGAAAGGAGCCCCCATCTCTCAGCTGCACTCACTTGGAACTTAGCCTCAGCAACAGGTAGCTTGGCAAGATGAGAACTGCTAATGTTCTGTACCTCCTGGGAACATTACCCTCTGCGTGGAAGCTGGTGGAAGAGTGAGCCCTATGTTTTCCACTGTACCAGTCTGTAGTGACAGTTATGTTGGGAGAGAGAAGGCTTGGTTCAAATATTACAGACTCTCTCAATTCTTACTGTGTTGTAGTAGATTCTCAGTTGCTTTGTGTTCTTAAAGTCCTTTCCAAAGATTTTTAAAAGTTGGGCTTTTACTTCTTTTCTTCTTATTATTTTAGATCAGTTTCACTGGGAAGCAGGTCTGTGGAGCACCTCAGAGTCGGGCTGGAAGGAGAATTCTGTATACTCTGTATTTTTACCACTTAAGAACATTGAGCTCTGCTTAACTCAGGCAAAAAAAAAGTACATTATTGTGTTCATTTCTTCACTTACCAGAAGCAAAGGACTTAAAGATTCAACACCTTCAATATAATGGAGATTTTAGGGTGGGTGGGGGGAGGTATTTTCTGGTAACAGCAGTTGTTTCTGTAACTAAATACACTTTGCACTTCCTTTCTTGGCTCTAGGTGGGGGCACAGCTGGCAAGGCAATGGTGATTAGGGAGCTGGTGAGAACCAACACTCTTGGCTTCCCCTTGAGTCATAATTTTTTAAGTAACAAAATGAAATTTCTCTGAAATATTTATATTTTATACATCAGGCACATCAAAACACGTTGTCAGTTCCCATTTTTAATTACTCTTCTAATGGTTTTTTGTTTTAATCCTACCATAAACCTCCTTTATGCCACTTGCTTATTCATAGTAGAATGGGGGGGGGGGAAGGGAGAGAACAGAAATTATGGCTTAAATAAATTATTTTTATTCTTGGGCATTTGAGAATATGCTACATAGAAGGATACTGCCTCCCTTACTCGAGGGCATAAAGTAATACAATCCGGCAGCATGAACTCTTTGTTACCTAAATCAGTTTGTGTTTTACGTAGGAAACTAAATGAACAGGCATAAAACTTACCCATTATGTGCCTCTGTTATACTCAAATACCATAGAGTCAGGTCTAAGTAATTTTCTAAAACACTAAAAATTGGGGGTACATTTTCTAACTCAGAATTTCACATAGTGTGATTTTCTGTCTACTCGAAACAGAATACCCAGAAGGGTTGATTTGAAATGCCAGTTTTAGTTCCTAGTCAAGCCATTATCTGTAGGGAGTGAGAACATATGATGCATTTTTAATAGGCTGTCCAGGTGATTTCAACGCACACTAACGTCTGAGAGCCAGTCACTCTGTACTTGGTTTGTGTGAGGGGTCCATTGGCAGGCCTTGCTGGAGTTAACGCTGTGTGACAGAATGCTGGGATGGACATGGGGAAGAGCCACTCTGCCAGCCAGGACCTGATGATGGCTGAGCTATTTATTGTTCTTTCTGAGCACTGGTATCTTCATTTACAAAATGGAAATAATGTTTCAGTTCACTTCCTAGGGCTGATGTGAACATCAAAGGACAGAGATTAATTTGGCAAAGGCACTTCGCAAAATGGGACACCCCTTGCAAACAGGAAACTTTATCTAAAGGTTTTATTCTATCTTTATAATAACTAAGATATATTTCCCAACTTTACTGATATAAGAAGTAAAAGAATATTTTAGAAAATTATAATTACAGAATAAAACAAAGTAGATATGACAAAGTCTGCTTTTGGTTTATTTCGACAGGTGACTCAGGAGCCAGAAAATATAAATACATCCAAAATAGTTCCAAAGCTTACATACACTCTAATGGGTATTCTTAAATAAACTTAGTGAGTCAGAATACGTTATGGGTGACTTGCAATGATTGATAATATGGATACTAATTATATTCTTGAATTGCAGCACATATATTTAGTCCCCCAAAATAGAATGATTGTCATAGCCAGCAATATTTATCAAAGTGACATCAAAGTCACAATATATGAATTTACTCTTCACCTAATGAAATTTATAGACTTTGATTAAAGTCATATGATAATATATGCAGGACATCCTGGAACTACTGTGTAACAAAAAGACAACTCTGCTGACGGCTCCCCCTTGAAACATCTGCAAGTTGCCAAATTCTAGAGAGCATATGTTTGGAAATGGTATCAATGACATACTGTTAATGGGTGAAACACTTATCTGCCAAAAGTCCTCCACTGTTCTACCAACATTTTATTGCTATTAGAGGTTGCTAGTTATTTTTATTCAAGGGTAAAGGGACATTGACATTAGCTAGAGTTTTTCCTGTGCAATGCCTAAAGCCTCTGTAAGAGGGATCAATGCAGAAAGTTACAAGGAAAACTACATTCATGACCGTAATTGGGTAAGGAGCGAGGGGGCTGATGTATATCCTTAGTAATACAGATATGACAAGTGTCAAGTTTCAGGCAACCAGAATCTTGTTTCTCCCTTGTATGTTTCTTGATGCGTCTAATTTAATCCCATTGATGTATGCATGACATTTAAAATGATAAAGATTAACTTAGAAAGAGGCCATTGAAATGAGCTATCTGTAAGAGACAAATTCAGATATCTTCAGGGTAACCAGCTAAAGTAGGTAGTGAGTGGTGGTGACTGCATGGAGAGACATTTGGATTTACATACTAGAAAGACAAAGACCACTGTGTGAACTATTAAAACTCTTGTTTCTGAATGAGGAAAGAAACTGAGACCCATAAAAATCATGCAGCTTTTTAAAAGCCCGACCCATATTACAACCCAATTCTACTAACATATTCAATTTTGGTTTGATTTATAATCAAAGCTAAGAATATTTTAGCACTCCTGAAAATAATTTACAAATTTCCTAAACCTCGATTTTCAAGACAGAAGATTTATACATTTTATTTTAAAGTATCCAATTTATGACTTTCATTCATTTAGATATCTTGGCAGAATAATTACTGAACATCCTAAAGTTCTTTGAATATTTGACTTACACCCCTAATTTATACAATACTTTATTTTTCTTATTTTCTCGGCTGTGCTTATCATGACATGCCATATTTTATGTCTATGAGTACACTCCTTTTTAATAAGAAGTATAGATCTACATACTTGTGCAGACACTTAAATTGTTTTCTGATATATCTAGGGCCTAGGTGGCCAACAGATAGGTTTTATATATGGCCTACTTCTCTAAAAAATTAGTCAGTGAAATTATTTCTTCAGCATCATGATGCTTAATGCATTATTAACCAACTAAGTTGTGGGATTTTATTTAAATGAATCCAGTAGCAATAGATTTCCAGATGGCTGGTATATTTAATAGGCAGTATGGGAAAATGTAGTAGGTGAAGAGAGCTGCCTCAAAAAACATTAAACAACTTTTAAAGCTTTTAGACATCCTGGCAATACTGCTCAAACATTGCAAAATGCTTTTATATGTTAAATACCACTAACAAATGGGTGAAACTCATAAACATATGTTCTCACCTTTAAATAAGGGACACAACACACATATGCATGGTCCTAAATAAGTTATAAATTTATAAGCAGATGCTGTAAGGGTAGATAAAAATATGCTCTCAAGAAAGTAATAGCCAGCTCATTAAGGACACAGTCACCTTCTGCTCTTCTAATAGTTATATCGTAAATGATCACCATAGGAAACAGGTTGTGGAGAAAGCAGCTGCAAGTTAGTACGGGAAAATTAACAAAGGAAAGTGGATAATTTGAGTACATACTCTCAATGATTTCAGTCTATGTATTAGATGGCAAAGAGTCAATGCATATTATACCATGATCAAAGCCAGTATTTTATTTCATAAAATAAAAACATTGCAGTATCTTCCTTTCAGAAACACTTAATTGCAGCTAATATTCAGTCTTCAAAAATAAAAAATTTATATTATTTAGAGTACACATGCCTTTTAGAAGTTGACATTTCTAGGGGAGAATTAAACTTAATGAGAAATAAAATAAAAGAAAGAAAGGAAAAGATGTTGAAAGTGTTGAGTGTCAAGTGCCAGGGGGAACAGTGGGCCATTGGTTGGAATTCAAGAATAAATAACTTGGAGAAAAGCTACAGCTGGAGGTTAAATTTGTAAAATAGCTGAGGAGATAAAATCCTGAGGGTGAATAGATAACTAAGTAAGACAATGTATTAGGAAAAGAGGACTGAAGCTCTAACTTGGTCTAAGTTTTGGACTCTGAATAGGAGATCCTATAGAGGAGAAAGGAGCAAGGCACTAAGAGGCAGGAAAATTGCAAGGATAATGCTGTTTTATAAATAGTTTGATTTTAAGAAGGGCTAAAGATGCAAAAAGGATGCACTATACCTGTTCCTGAGCCACAGTTTCTTCATACTGCTGAAGAAAGAAATGCCCAAAGACGAATTTCAGCTCAAACAAAATTCTGTCAGTTGGCAATTAGACGGTTGACTGCTTTAGAGCAATTTTAGTGGATTTAGGGAAACAAAATTCAGACTTCAAGGGCTTATTTAAAGAGCAGGTTGCTGGGCAATGGTTTATCTCTGATGGTATTATCTCTGTGAATGAGTTTCAGAATCTCCGCATACTGAAAATCACACATATATTTAATATTTGCACACATTCATTTAATCTGTAGAATTTGCTATTCCATATATAATGATAGATGTCCTATGTTCATGAAATTCTCATCTTTATGGCAAACTTTAAGGATAAAATATTACTATTGATCACTAAAACATTCCTGAAAATAGCTTTGATCTTCATATTAACTGGGAAAGGCCAGTGACGATGCAAAGAATGAGCTACAACCATACCAGTTTCTGCTCTCTGTACGTGGTGACTACATTTACAGTTTAAAAGAAAGATACTAAAAGGAAACATCAACTAAAAGAAAATGTTTAGGGTAATATTAATAAAAGAACAATATTATTTTGGCCAAAATATTAGGAGAGCTAGAGAGACCAAGCTGTGAAGAATATATAATATTTATGAACTTGTATGCACTAATAAATTTCCTAGAAAGGCATAAACCCTGTATTGATAGAGTAACAAAGAAAAAAACACTATATTCTTGATGGACAAATGTAACACACTTGTATCAGGAACTGATAAACAGTCATAAATAATATGATGAGAAATGCAAACATCATGAATTGACTGTATGTGATATATGCCCTTATATATATATTTTTAGACTCTTATATCCTAAAAAGTAGGATATACAAATTTTAGGACATGTGGAGTATAACATATGAAACATTTACAAAATTTTATCAGGTTCTAGGTCTCAAAAGAAATTTTTTAAAAATTGTCACATTGGACTCTATTGTGTGACCCAAATGAAATACAATTTCCTTGCAGCTATGTTTGTTTATGTGACTAACTTCCTGCCAATAGAATGGAGTGTAAGTGATGAGTGAAAATTCTGTATCCCTTGTTACATGTATGAAGTATGCCTCAAGTCTGCTTTCTTTTGTTCTGTAAGCTGAGCTTCAGATAGGAATCAAATAGCTTTCATGCTGCAGACAAGAAAAGCATCTAGGAGAGAGCAGAACAACTAAAATGGAAGGAGCCTGGTTACCTGAACAACCTTGTGGAGCAGACCTGTCCCCCTGGCATGAACCAGGCAGACTGTTATATGAGAGAGAAATATACTTCTATCTAAGCCACTCTATCTTTGTTACAGCAACTTAGAATTGATGTTTAAAATATTTTTAAAATTTTAAAACCTCTGTGAAGATGTAGACCTTTTCATCTAATGCAGGTATGTCTATATAGGATTTCAATCACTTTGGTATTATGAAACATCCCACGCTCTCTCACTCACACAAATACTCTATTGCCAGCATGTCAGGACTATCTAAATCCTTTTATCTACACTGCATTGTTCTCTGTTTTCAGCTCTCTCTTGATTCAAGATTGCACTCAAATGTTTAATGAGAAAACTGCTGCTTCAAACAAAGGCTAACATTTTGCATATCATAAAAATTATATGTATAAGCAATAAAACTGCCAAAAGGATCAAAGACTCTACAAAGCATTTAGATTAGTAGACAATATTATGTATTTTTACTTTAAACTGATTTAAGAGTTTTCTTCTAAGTAGAGACATAATGGACTGCAACTGAAGCTTATAAAAAGTATTGGCTAAAGTCATGGGAATGCAATGTACAGCAAGGTGATTATAGTTAATGATACTGTATTGCATGTTTGAAAGTTATTAAGATTGATCTTAAAAGTCCTCATCACAAGAAAAAATTGTTTGTGACTGTGTATGGTGACAGATATTAACTAGATTTACTGTGGTGTTCATTTCACAATATATATAAATATTGAATCATTATGTTGTACACCTGAAACTAATATAATGTTATATGTCAATTTTACCTCACTTAAAGATAGTGTTTGCTGGGTTGAACATATACTTCAGCAAAAAATTTGTAGACTTCTGAGTGTCAACTATGTGCTGGGCAGTGTGCTTTGCATCATATGCCTGCATATATCTAATAATATACATGTGTTTGTTGAATTGACTTTGTAGTATTCCATTTTATCTTTTTTTTTAAGATTTTTAATTAATTTAGAGAGAGAGAAAGGAAGAGGGGAAGAGAGAGAGAAACATCAACGTGAGAGTGAAATATTGATAAGCTGCCCCTTGCATGCCCCCTACAGGGGATGGGGCCCTCAACCCACGCACGTGCCCTGACTGGGATCCGAACAGGCAACCTTTTGGTGCATGGGACATGGGACGATGCCCAACCAACTGACACCAGCCAAGGCTCATTTTATCTTTTAAAAAGATTCCTGAAAAGAAATTAGTGTTAAGTGCATTTCTCAGATGAGGATACTCTAACATAGGGAGGCTAAATCATTGGCTGGGGATCAGAGTTGTGAAGTAGCTGCTGTGGCATAAGAACAAGCATCTCTAACCACTGAGCTGTTTTTAGAAAGAAATTAAGTAACCTCTGGAGGCCAAAAATAATTTTTTTTAAATCCTCCAACATTTTTTCAGTGTAAAAAATTATGATATAAACTTTTTATTTTTGGAGTATAGATATTCCATTCATGAGAATTTTACAATTCTTGTGTTGACTTCCCAGCTCTGCTGTTGACTGTGGCATATTTTCTTACACACAAAGTAAAAATATACATTTTTAGTAGATTTACATAAAATTTGGTCATTTTCAAATATTTAGCAGTACATATTTTAATAATAATTCAGCAACTAGTTTTTATTAAATTAGGGCAACAAGTTGTAACCTATCAATCTTCACTAGCCCTTTCTTCTCTGTTTCATTTCTCTGACGTTATCACATTTCTTTTCCCAGACCTCTTTAAAAGAAATTCTTTTGTAAATATAAAAGTAGAGAATTATGGACAAATTTATTCAACAATTATTTAGAAGTAATATTATATTTTTAAATAGTGGTCTTAGGAACAGTGTGAGATAAAAGAGAAGCAAAAGGATTCATTATCCATAAGGATAAATCAGAAATAATACAGTATATAAGAACTATTAAATTGGGAGCAGAGTATGTAAAGCAAAAATAAATTCAGAGAAAGGGGTAATTAATGAAGATTGGAGCTCTTCTCTGAATTGGGAGGACATTAGAAATGGATCATTGCCATCTTATTTAAGTGTTTCCTTTAAAAGATGTTGTCATTAAGGGCATTTGTATTCTAAGACCAGTAGTCAAGAATCAAAACACATTTCAAAACAATCAACCTATAATACAATGTTCATTGGACCTATCTTTTGACCTTATGCACTATTTTATTATGGATTTGAAATCCTCCCCATGTAAATTATTCTGTTATTGTACTGTGTACCAATCACAATCAAGGTAGGAAAACAGAAACCAAAGTAGTTATTTTTAAAAAGAGAATTATATACAGGGAATTAGTCAAGCTGATATTAGAAAATTAAGGAAAAAATAGCAATACTGAGATGCAAAGAGATAATAACTATAAGAAGTAACTAATATCCCTAAGACTCAGGGACCAAGACATGAAGTTATCAGAGCTAGCAGTTTAGAGGAAGGACCCCACAGATCTAGAACCAAGGACCTGAGGAGTAGACACTGTAGAGCTAATGTTAACATCTTGGAATCTGAAAGAGGACCTCTGAGGAGCTGGGCTCACGTCCTGAGGGAGGGATGCCAGCTGGTTGGTGCTGGTATTGCTGCCAAGGCTGCTTTTGAGAGTGGCGACGAAGTGAGAACTAGAAGCAATGGCCGCTGCCCAAGGTGAAGGGCCAGTGCTGGAGCAATACCAGCAAGAACAGCAGGGAACAGGAAGGGGAATGCCTCTCTCCCTCCTGTCTTCTGCACTTGCTCTAGTGTCCCTACTGGCAGAATCGAATGGGGAGCCAGTTGGCAAGGAATAAATACGGTTGTCAGAGTACCATCCCAGGCATCAAACAATTGAGTATGGAGGGTGAATTTATAGCTGAGAAACAATAGCTTAATAACTAACACAGTTATGTTCTAGGATGAGAATAAAAAATGTAAACATTTCATAATAAATTTACCATTTTACTATGAAATTGAAATCCTTTCCACATAATTTTATTGATTTGCATTTAGCTTTTGTTATTGCTAAATGTGCATCTCTCCATGGGAAAAAAGAAGAAAAAAACGATTGAAAAGTTAGCGAACATAATATAATAATCACCACTATTTAAAGACTATTGTTGAAAGAAAGAAAATATTTTACTGTCATTACAATTGTGACTAGTGCAAGCAAAATGTTAACAGATAAGTAATGTAGATGAGAAGGAATTAGAGACTATGTGTGCTAATGAATATCCACTACACACCAAGTGAGAAAGGCAGAGTAAGAAGACTAAGTGGTGAACCGTGACACTAGTGAGTGACAGCTGTGTAACATTTTTCACAATTTTCCTAGTTTTGTACGTGATGCAGAAAACCCCTGACTGTAATCAAGGTGTTGTCTGGCTTGTAGTCTTCTTAAGGCTCTTCTGGGGAGGATCTGCTTTCAAAATTAGCTATGTGAGTGTTAGGAAGGGCTTAGATCTTCGGTGACCACTGGACAGAAACATAAGTTCCAGGGTACTTGGGCATCATTTAGGGCAGCTGTAAAATAGTAAGAAATCTATATATTGGCTTCCTCCTTATTCCTGACACAGAGCTCCTAAAACCCTTGCAAATAGGGTAGCTAGGAAAATCTTTTATTCTCACATTTAGTCTTTGACCCCAGCTCCTGACACTGAGCTCCTATACCTTTGTAATTACCTGAGTGATAGGAGCATCTGACACTGAAATCCTAAATCCCTTGGAATCTCCTGGGTGATGGGATGTATTTTGTTCTAATGAGGTGACTCTTGGTGGGCTCCTTGAAGGGACTGATCACCAGAAAGCCCAAGCCATGATTAGAAGCTTTGGACTTTTGATCCCACCCCACCCCTATTCTCTGGAGAGGGACTGAAAAGCAGTAAATGAGCAGTCAAGCCTTCATGATAAAGCCTCCATAAACCCTCCAATCGTTTGGGGTTCAAGGAGCTCCCAGGTCGGCAAACACATCCAGGTACCAGGAGGTTGATGTACCCAACTCCACAAGAACAGAGATTCTGCACTAGGGACTCTTCCAGAACTTGCACTATGTATCTCTTGGTCTGGCTATTCATCTCTATCCATTGCCATAACCTTTATTATACAATAAACTGGTAAATGTAAGTAAGTGTTTCTCTGAGTTTTGTGAACTGTTCTAGCAAATGATCGAATCCAAATAGGGTGCCATGGGAACCCATGATTGTAGCCAATTCAGACAGAAGTTGTGGGTAACCTGGAGCCTACTACTTTCAGTTGGAGTCTGAAGTGGGCGAGGGGTTGGTGGATGAAGTGGGTGTCTTGTGGAACTGAGCCCTTAATCTGTAGGATCTGTGCTAACTTCGGTTAGTGTCAGAATTGAATTGAATTGTGGGCACCTAACTGGTGTCACAGAGAATTATTCCATGTCAAAACACACCCTTCTCCCTACACATATCTGGTGTCAGAGATGGGGTTAATAAGGTAGTAGAGTGGGAGTAAACAAGAAACATACAGGGAGTGTCTTTCCTATACAGCGGCTCACAGTATAGCACAGGGAGTCAGCAAGAGAGACAGAGAGGTCACCCAAGACATATGCCACAGTCTTCTGTCACCTGACTTCAGAAATGATAACCTGTCACCTCTACTGCATTCAATTCTTTAGAAGCAAGTCACTAAATCCAGTCCACACTCAGATGAAGGGAATAATACACGGGCACAAACATCAGAAGGCAGGGATCACTGGGGAACCATGATAGAGGGCTGCCACAGATGCTTAAATACTGAAAACAGCAGGGTGGTCTGTGTTCTGCGCTCTGATAGAATCATACAAAAAGGGTTGGCATCAAATTTTTGAACACGATGGACTCCGCTATCTGAAGTATTTTTGTAATAGGCCTGACAGTATTATATGCTTAAATAAGGTAATATAAAACAGGAAGAAGTCATTTTCTGTTCCATAATTATTTTTCTTCCAAAGCTATAATTTCCTAGACATAAAGTAATTGATCCAGTAAATCAATAATGTTATCTCTGTGACAATATGACCATTTTGCGATCTTTATGGCTCCTTCTTTAGAGTGCAATTTGACTGCCAGTCATCATGCCTTAGTTCAAGGTGGGAAGAAATAAGAAGAGATGGCACTAGCAAGCACTCCTCTCTTGAGAGAAGGAAATCTCAGAAGCTCTCTAGCTGGAACTACTGATATGACAATGGTCCTGCCTAGGCCCAAGGAAGCCACTGAGATAGCACTGGCATATCTAGACTGATCATGATTTGACCTCTAGGGCTAGAAATAGGAGCACATCTCCATCTGTTGAAAAATCAGGACTTAACAGGTAAATGGAAAGGTTTTTGGATATATAATGAACAATCTAACACACTAAAAACCAAAGCTCTCAATGACAGCAAGTCTCCCACACCGCACATATTTTAAATTCAAAGAAACTGTTAGTATTCTAATTTATTATGACCTTCTATTTTATCATATTAAATTATTAGCTGCAAAAAATAAGTGAATCCAGATGACATTAGATGAATCAGGCCTCAAGGCAATACATTTTATCTTTAGTTTCTGAGTTGTTAACTTGACTTATTTTTAGACAAAATTGTATTAAAACAGAAAATAAATTATATAATGAAAGAAACTACACAGGCTTTAAACATGAGATGTTAATAATAAAACTTCTGTTTATAAAAATAAAAAATCTTTACTTTCTAGGAAGCCTGTTATCTGGCCTATTGCTCCAAATTCTTTTATTAAAAGGTCTGCACCTAATATTTTAAAATACGATTTAATTATAGATGATAAGAGGAGTGGAAAGTTATTATTGTTTTAATATGTGCTCTAAAATGTGTGCATTGGTGCTTAAGATTACTTAATCAATCGATAATGACAGGAAATTTAAGCTTTTTTAAAGTTAAAAATAGCATTTTATAGACAGGCTATTGGCATAGACTCAAATTCAAAAATAACAAAAACTACATTCAGAAACATAATATAATAAAGCTTATACTTCAAACTGAGGGTTCAAATATGCATTTTAATAAATGGTATTGGGATAATGATAGTCATCATATTTTACACAAAAAAAATATTTACATGAGAAATATGGAGAAATAAAATAAAAACAATATAAGAAAACATGGGAGTGTTTCTTTAAGCCATGAAATAAACTTTTCTAAGACTGGAAATAAAAGATTAGTAAATCCAACAATGTATAAATCAAGCATTCTACATTGCAAAACACACACGCACAGAGGAAAATATTGGTAATTACATAACATCAGACTGATTTATTTAGTATAGAAAATATTCCTAACGATTCCAAAAACAGACCAAGAAAAAGTAGAAAATAGAGAGAGGACATGAGAATAACCCACAGAAAAGTAAAATTAAGTAGCTTGCAACATCCAAAAGATAATGAAAATAAAAACTTAAATATTATTTTTTCCTTTCAGATTGGCAAAGAAAAATAATGGAAAATAGAAATATGTAATGCATGTAAGTGCATTTATACCTATAAACAGCCCCTAAATACTTAAAAAACTGTTCATGATTGTATCTAGAGAGGTGAGAAGAATGGCTGTTGGGTAACAGTCACAAATCCTTTTGTGCTGTTTGTAATTTGAACTGGGATAATCTATTCCTATTTTTAAAAATAAAGTATTTTAAAATTAAAGAGGACTCTAAAATTCTGTGATCAAGTCAATCTAATTGAAAATCCATCACTACCATGTTATTGGTTATAGGTGGGGAGCTCTCCTTGTCACCATTGATTGCTGGTGGGAGTGGGCTTCTTGTGATGTCCCCAAAAAAAGAATTTTCTGAGACTTGCACGGGACAGTGAGATATTATAGAAAGTTTTATTTCTGTGAAATCTAACCCCTGAATTTCCAAGGTCTCATTTCCCTTCATCCCGCCAAGAAAAAAGTCCTAGTTTGTTTTGAACAGAGCCAAAGCCAGTGTCCAAAGCTTCTCTCCATGTTGCGGCGCAGGCCCAGGCCAGCATCAAGCTGGTGGAGTTTCTGCTCCTCACCGCAGCCGACGCCAAAGGAACCAGGAGCCAAGAGCGCTGGAGCCAAGGACCAGAGGCCCAAGAGCCAAGAGCCAGGAGCCAGGAGCTCCTTACAGGGGCGGGGACCCTGTTCTCTGCCAAGGGCCATGCGGATATTCACAGGCCTTCTCCACCTTACTGCCTGTGTCCACGGGTCATGCAAATATGCACATAAGTTCTTTGATTGACCTCTCCCCACCCACCCAAACAAACAACTTTTATTCCTATGGCAAGAATAGTAATGCCTGCCAGTGACACGCCGATACTTGACCCAAGTTATTGATTTAAAAGCAGTGAGAAAAATAACCCACTGGTCAAAGAAAAGTTCATGAGAAATCAGGAAATATTCTGTAGAAACTAATAATGAAAACACAAATAGAAAAATAGGTGGGATGTAGTTAAAACTTAGAGAAAAATTTATAACTTTCAGTGTCTATATTTACAAGGAAAGACATATTTACAATAAATTATCAAAATTTACAACTAAAAAGCTAGATTAAAAAAACAAATTAAACCTAGAGTAAGTAGGAGGAATCAGTGAAATGCAAAGCAAATAGTAGAATTACCAAAGCCAATATCTGGTTCTCTGGAAAAATTGATAAAATTGATAAGCATCTAGCAGCACAAATTAAGAAATAAGATAAATAACACAAAATACCAATAACAGTAATGAAGCATGCGATGTCACTACAGAACCTGCAATCACTAAAAGGGAATATTATAAATAGCATTATGTTAAAACACTCAACAACTTAAATGAAATGGACAATTCTTAAAAAATAACTTATCAAAACTACTCAGAATGAGTCAAAATAGCATTCTATCTATATAAGTCATCAAATTCATAATTAAAAACCCAACCTCAATAAAAGCTCCAGAGGCAGAGTCCTGCTTTGGTAAATTTGCCAGACATTTAAGAAAGAAAATATTCCAACCTTATAAAATCCCTTTTAGAAAATAGAAAAGGGGATTATTTTCCACCTTACTATATGATGCCAGCACAATCCTAGCACCAAAACCTGATCAAGGCTTACAAGAAAATTACAGACGAACAGTCCTCATAAACACAGACATAAAAATCCTTAGCAAAATAGTAGAAAATCAAATATAGAGCTATGTAAAAGAAAATTGTGTGGTGATCAACTGGGAATTAGTTCAGGAATGCAAAATTAGTTCAATAAGAGAAAATCAATAATGTAATTCAACACATTAACAGAATAAAGAGGAAACCTCACGATCAGCTCAATAGATACAAAAAAAGACTTTGACAAAATTCAACAACCAGCATTAAAAAAGTTCTCAGCACCCTAAGAAAATAAGAGAATTTCCTTAATTTGATAGAGGACATCCACAAAAACCTCCAGCTGATACTATATTTTGTGGTAAAACATTGAATGATTATTCTCTAAAATTGGGAGCTATGCAAAGCCGTCCACTCCAACTTCTTAGAGACACTGTACTGAGGGTTTTAGGCAGTGAAATATAGCAGTACTACTGGTAAAGAAAGAATAAATCTGTCTTCTTCACAGAGAACATGCTTGCTTACACAGAAAGTCTTAAGGACTCTACAAAAAAACAAAACAAAACAAAAAACCCTAGAATTAATAAGTAAAATTAGCGTAATCACAGGATATGAAATCAATAGACAATAATTAATTGCACTTCTTTATTAGGAAATCTTTTACAATAACATCATAAAACATGACATTTCTAGAAATAAATTTAAGAAGAGTTTTCAAGATCTTGAAGCTAAAGACCACAAACTATTCCTGAGAGAAATTAAAGACAATTTAAATAAATATATAACTATATCACATTCATAGATTGGAAGATTCGATATTATTATGAAGTTAGCTTTCCCCAATTTGATCTTTAGAATCATTGTTATTCCAATCAAAATCCCACTGGGCATTTTTGTACAAATTGACAAGCTGATTTGAAAATGTATACGAAAATCCAAAGAACCTAGACTAGCTTAAACAATTTTAATTTTTTAAATTATTTCTTCTTTAATTTAACTTCTAAATTTAAAGATGTTTATAGACATAGGTGTCATATTGGTGAGGTAAGTCACCTGTGCATAAACAGACAACAATATATAGAGCAGGTGTTTCCAAAATTGTGTTTTGTGGAATGCCAGTGCTTTGAAAATGCCACTATGAGTTTTGTGATATAATAAAATTGGTAAAATATTGCAAACAAAATGTTCATCTTGAAGCTTTAAACATTTTATAGGCTGTGAGTGGTCCTAAAACAAATATAGCTATTTAGTTTTACTTAACACATTGTCTATGGGCCAATCTCTTCAAAAACCCCATCCTTCAATGAAATATCTTTTAACATCTTTCCCTCTGTGTGGCACAGTATGGGGAACACACACTAGCATTTTCTCCTCAGCATCCTTTGTAATAGAGGAATAAAAGTAGATGCACTGATATCACAAAAGGAGACAGAAAAATTATTTCATCACAGAAAATATGTCCAGAATATTCTGTTTAGAAAGCATGTCCTCTTTTATATACTGTTTTCATCTGAAGAATTACATTAAACATAATTGCCATTTCAATACTGCAGTTAGCTAGAAATTCTTTTAGGTGAATGAGCTTACACCAATAATTCAGGATAACACAAAATTCACAGAGTTTCCACAATATCAATGTGTACCTGATAAGTCTGTCCTTTGTGTTAATTCATTTTATGTTCATATTTTATCATGGATTTCTTATGGGCCCAGAATATTTTTTTTGTATTTTCCCACTGCATGTAACAGTGCTACATATGTATTCACTGGGAGTTCAATAAATGTTTTTAATCAATATTTCATGGAGAGTATTTAGATTCAATATCTCCAGATACCTCATTTTCTTAAATCAGGGCTTATGTATATTGATTAATTTATCTATTTGTTACTTAACATATTTAGTTTAAAATATACATATATCTGCATTTAAGTTTAAGTTTTTGAGACTATTCTTAGCTAATTGGTGATATTGCTAGATGCCATATCCCCTCAAATTTAACTACTATTCACTTTTGCATGTACCCCTCCACCTCCCCTCCCACATCCCAAGAATGGAAATTGCTTTCCTGCACCCATTCTCTCCTAGGCCTTGTCAGAACAAGCTAGAATTCTACATGTCTCCTCATCCCTGCATCAAGGGGTATTATACAAGTAAATCTGGCTAATGAGATGGAAACAAAGGTTAGGCTCTATCCATAAGTGGATGAAGATATGCCTTCATAAGCCCTGCCCCTTGCTACTAGTTTACAGTGCAAAAATAATAACTAAAGCTCCAACAACCATTTTGGATCATAATTTGACATAATAATTCTGAGAATGGCAGAGGAGATAACCCGGCGGCTGGGTGTCTGATGATACCGTGATGTCTCCATACCAGCCCTGGCAATCTACCTCTTTCATGTGACAGAGAAATCAACTTCTAACTTCTATAAACCACAATAATTTCTGTTTTTTATGCCATACACAGTTGAATATAACTCTACATGATAGCTATTAAAATTATGCAAGAACTATATGAATACATTGCCAGCAGATCCTCTTAGCAGACTACAGAATGTAAAGCCCACTTGACTGCTTCCTTCAGTTCCCATCTATTTGACTCCTGTTTAGAACTTTCAATTGCTCTGTGTTTATGATTTATTCTTCCATTCCTCTTCTTAAAGCTTTACATATATACCCAGAATAAATGTATACTTTTTGTATTTTTATTATTTTACATAAAGAATAAGATGCCTTTTCTGCAACTTCACTTTTTTCACTCCACATTTCAAATGTTTCCACAGTGACCGGTATAGGTATAATTTTTGTGAATATGTATATTTTAAAAATATTTGTGTGTATATATCATTTTTATTGATTTATTTTTCTCCTGATGGATTGATGGACATATATATTGTTCATTTATAGTATTTCATTGGTATTCACCAGTCCAAAATGAACATCTTCGAATTTTTCTCTTTCATCATATGAGTAAGTATATGCTAGAGCAGATTCCTAGCAGTGGGGAGCATAGAAATTGCATATTTTAATTCCCATAGATGTTTCAGGTGGCCTCTTAAAGAAAGATACAGTTTAAACTAGGTAATGTTTACATTTAATAATTCTATATTAAATATAGAATTATTTACAGAGCAAGAACAATCCTGATCATCTTTACAGATTCACTGTTATGAGAGATCCTAGATTGGTCTGGCTTTTTATGCATACCCATACACATTTATTACTATAACCAGTATTGTAACATTTTAAAATAGTAAGTTTAGTCCTCTGTGGCTTCCTACATTGTGGTTGCTTTACTATAACCAGTATTGTAACATTTTAAAATAGTAAGTTTAGTCCTCTGTGGCTTCCTACATTGTGGTTGCTTGGTAGGAAAGATGATGAAGGGAAATAAGAAAGGTTAAGAGGACCAACATCCAGGAGAAATTTAACACCAACAAAATTAAATCATCAGTATGCTGAAAACAACATTTCCCCTTCTTTCTATTACTTATCAATTGATAGGCAGCGAAAGATAAATGGGACCATGTGAAAAAGATAAGATTTCCTCTAAGTAATAATTCTTTTTGGTCCTGTGGTACCTTCTATTTGACTTCTGACCAAAGCTCTCAGAATTTTATATCTGTAGATAAGCTCTAGTTTATAAATTCAGAAAATAAGGCACAGTGAGACTTGTTTAAAGACCATGGAGGCCAATGGAGCTCAGGATTATAAATCCTCTCTCATATCTATTCATCTTAATAAACCCCCTCTCTTTTAGAAATTGTGGTCATGTATCCTTAAACAGTCAACAATGTCTAAAATACATTCTTCAAAGTTACCTTTTAAATGTTAATTTATGGGAAGCAGAGCTGTGCTGAATTATCATTTACAATAAGTCAACCTCTCGCTTTGAAGTCCAGGGAATGATGTTTGTAAACAGTAAAAACTCAGCTTTTTAAATTTATTTTTTGCAATCATTAGCTTTCAAAATACATCAAAATAAACCTCAAAGACAGAAAACTCAAATTATAATCTTGACATGCTTTTCAAGCATGAATGCTTTCTTATGTTTTTAAGACATTTCGCATAGTTTTTTCTAGATCTTGATATGATTTAAAATTATAATATATTTCCCAATATAGGGGAAGGTTCATTTTTAATATTAAATCAATTCAAAAATACTTCCTCAGTGTTTCTCCAATTAATTAGAGAAATGATAAGCAATTATGCAATAGGATAACCAATTATTTTATTTATATTTCAAAAATATGTATATAAGCATCCCAAACTTAGTGTATTATTTTATGACTCCCTTTTTAATTTTGAAAATAAATAGCCAACCTAGTTCTACAAAGTGATTGCCATGAAATTAAAAGATTAATGTAGAAAGCTGAGACTTTCTTTTATTAAAACAGTCACTATTTTCTTTTAACATTACCTAGTTCAAAAATAAGTGGAATTATTGAAAAATTTCTGATGATATGTCAAACACTTAACAAGGTCTCCTCAATAGTCAAACAAAAATAGACTGTTAATGTTTTACAGTATAAGTTTAATACTAGTCTTGTATAAATGCAGGTTGTCTTATTGGCAGCTGTATGAAAAAATGCTTCCAGTAGCTCAGACTTTGTATTAAAGATAAGTGTGTGGATGAGTTTTGAAATAGGCTCCAACGAGTTTCTACTATAATATTTGTACTTAAAGTTAATTGGCATCCTCAAAAAAATAGCCATCCAGGAAAAAACATTAACTAGGACTTCGATTACTACCAGGGGAGGTAGCAGTCACCTGGTGCAAATAAAACATGTGGGGTTTTTTTCCAGCATTTAGGCACAATATCATACGTCAAATACAAAATGTTAATTCAAATTCTTCGACAAATGATAAAATGCTTAAGTGATAATGCACATTAACCCATTTATCTAACTTGTTTGCCATTATGTGTTTCAATCCATAACACATTTTGACAAGGAACCCTGTTCTGATTTTCGGGCAAGAAATTTGAGAAGCTAAACTAGCTTTAATAGCAGCAATAGCAGAAATAAATGTGAAGGATACCGTGCCCTTTCCAATTCTCTGAAACCAGGAGGCCTGATGCTGAACCCGATGATTTGGCATCCTTGAATCATGCATAATAAATTACATTTGAGTACAGTACATCCCCAAACATTTTTCATAGTCTCTTCTAACCTTTCCTCTGTTGGAACTCTGTTTCCATTGAGCTAAAATATTCTTTTGCAAAATATAACAAAGTTTCTCTTTAAAGCATAGTATCGGGTACCTTTTAATGAAAGCAGCGGATGTACAAGCATTCGGTAAAATGCATGTTCCAGGTTGGTGCTTTCTCTTCTTCAAAGAAAAAGAAAAGTTCAGAAAGAAAATGCAGCATTTTGAAGTTATCTCTGTTCATGACGCAGCATCCTACAGTTTCTCCAGAAAGACTATTCTGAAAAATCCTTTTAGATGTAATCAGAATAACTTGGTGCAGATCTCTCAAGCCAGGACTTTGACAAGACTAGTCAAGAAACAGATGTGAGCATCTACCCATAGCCTGAACTGTATTAGACATCCTGAAGAACACAGAGAAATAGAGGTCACCGCCCTAGCACTATAACATTTCTTTTTATTGAAAATTACTTCTCCAAGCAGGTCTAGACTACGGCCAACAATTATTTGTTCTGTTTGGGTTATTTAAATCTCCACGACTAAACATTTTAGGAGACATGTCAGCGACATTTCTTATAATAATGGAAGGAACTTAATTGCATTGTACCCTGCTTGTAGCTCATTAAAAGAAATAGTTATACCTATTAATTCAATAATTAAATGAAAATTACAGTTTTCACAGTTTACATGATATTATGTGGCTGCAAACTATCTCTCTTTCTTAATCACCATTTTTGCAAAGGAGCATTGGCTGAAAATACTGAATTCTTAGTTAAGATGATACTGCACATGGTTTTTTTCTCTGCCAAGTCAGCAAGATGAAGGGATAGTTACGGCTCTTTGCTTCCCAAGTATAACTTGATAACTTAAAGCATGTTCATTACCTTCACCTTTATGCTATCTGCCTCCTTCTAGAGCATGCAATGGGGTCTGTTCTGTGCAGGATAAGTTACTATGTTTCCAGGGATTCACACACAGTTAAGAATGGCTAGCACAATCCGAACCTCTAACAGTGAAATGCATTATGCTGGTTTACCAGTTTACTTCCCTTTCTAGGCAGTGTCAAATACCTGGCTGGAAGCAAAGCTAAAGTTCTCTCAGATTTTTTTCCCCATATTCTACTTTTTCTCCATAGAAAAGTAAATACTAAATGGAAGAAAAGAAGGGGACATGGAGAGTACAGCACAGCTCATGTAGAAATGAGGCCTGTATTTCTACACATTTATTTATGTTTTTGTCTCTATTATTGCTTATAGCTTGATTATTTATGCATCTAAAAAACAGATGAAATAAAACTGATACAGCATGCCCCACTGGGTAGTGTTATAAATAGTGGATAAAGTATATATCTATAAGCTGGAGATAAACTAAATTTCCGCTTAAAAAGAATAATTGTGTCAACTGCTTTCTTAGAAGCTAGCAACAGAATTCAACTGAATTGAACAGAATTTACTAAACATGAATTAAGATATGGAGTGGTTCACTGGAAGGAGAAACTAAAGAACGGAGGGGTCTTAATATATGATGATGGGAAATGATATGACTTTGGGTGGTGGGCACAAGGAGCAATATACAGATCTTATAACACAGAAACCCACACCTGAAACCTATATGTTCATATTAACCACTGTCACCCCAATAAATTTAATTTTTTTAAGAAAGAAAAGAAACAACAGGTAAAAGAACTATCCAGAACTGAGGGTTCAGGAGCAGGAAATAAAGACCAATCACTTCAAGGCAGAGCTTTGAAAACATAAAAATTCCAATTATTTTTAGGTTGGTTTGTTGGTTTGTTTTTCAGTCACTGTCCCATGTTAAAGTTCCTGGAAGCTTATCCCATTAGGTCATGTGTCCAACCCTTGGCCAAGAGAATCTGGAGTGCTTCACAGATGGCGTCATCAATGCTGCATCCAGAGAGGAAGAGATGATTTCCCCAAAGAAATTCAGAAGATGGGAATGAAAATTCCAGTGGCAGAATAGATTTGTACTATGATAACTATTAATAGGTTTATGAGTAAAATTCATACCTTCACACTTATTATCAATAGAAAATATTGATGGACTTGTATGAGTTTATTATAGAGATGACTCTTGTCAGTAAATTAATTTAGCTAAATAGAGTCAAGACATATATAGAGAGAGTCAATTCATATGTATATACATATATATACTATCTCTATATATTTTTTTATTGCAGCTGTCTAAACCTTTCCACATATAAATTATCTTATTTTTTCTATCCTGTATAGCAGATGTCATTTTACATATTTTATATAGAGAAAAAGTATATTCAAAGGGAGGAAAGGACATAGTCATTGAAAACAGATTTAGCCCAGCTAGCGTGGCTCAGCAGTTGAGCGTCGACCAAGAGATCGCGGTTCGATTCGCGGTCAGGGCACAGGCCCGGGTTGCGGCCTTGATCCCTGGTAGGGGGCGTGCAGGAGGCAGCCGATCAATGCCTCTCTCATCATTGATGTTTCTATCTCTCTCTCTCCCTCTCCCTTCCTCTCTCTGAAATCAATAAAGACATATTTTTTAAAAAAACATATTTAAAAGGCAGAAACTGAAACCATTTTTGGTTTTGGGTATGTTTTAAAATTTAAGTGCTTTAATGTTTATGGGTTTATCAGTCACATTTTATATTATAATAATGAAGAATCAACTTTAACCAATATTTTTATATAATGATGACTTCTATATTTTCTATAAAAGCAAGTGTTTTAAATAAGAAATAATTTTACTCTCTTAAACAATGATGGTTTTGCATAATTTGCTAGCCTCCATATGAATATTTACTTAAGGTGATCTATAACACATATTACCCTGTTATCGTCACATCCCGAATTTGTATATTCTCTTTGTAATAAAGGAAAAGATTATTTTCCATTTAGTTGTATTATGACACCCATACATAGCTTTTAAAAATACAATTTATAAAAAAAAAATTAAATAAAAATACAATTTAACTTTTCTCTATCTCTATGTTCTATTTCTGTAATTTTTAATCAAATGTATTATTATTGACTCTTTCTAGTAAACTGGGAAAGATGTAAAAGTAGCTACAAATATAAATACATATTCAAGGAAAGTAACAGAATCCTGGTAAACCAATGCCAATGTCACCAAATTCTAAATGCTGCCACTTCAGCCAAAAAATCATAATATAGGCGGCCTATCCTTTAAAACACGAGAAAACCATTGAAAGATTGAAATAAACAATACTAACACTCTGTTTTTCTCATTTATTGATATGAATCATAAAATGTTTCCTTCCTCCTTGTCATCTCTGAGAAATAGCACAACAGAACCCAGTGAAAACAGAAGTGAGACCAGGACATGGGGAAGAAATAGTGCTTTAGAAGAGAAAAATCATCAGAAACAGGATTGTGATTGGTGATTAAACAGTCGCAGAACACAGAAAATGCATGGAATAAGCAATCCATATAGTGTTATCCCGTTTTAGTTGTACAGATTGTATATTACCAGAACCTTGCTTCATTTAACTGTAATTTATATTTAAAATAAGGTAGTTAGGATTCAGTTCCTGTCAGTTACCGCACCATTTCCTTTATTTTTCCCCCTCAGAGACTGAAAGCACTACACAAAATAAAATTATCTTCAGAATGTGCTAGAATGTATATAGGGATGGCAGGTGGCAAGCCAATATATTATTCATTAACTTCTTAAATAATTATGCTTTTTCAATCATCTTTACAGAATTCTCTTCAACCTGCTTTGGAATTAAAGGGTATGGTTTGAAAATGTTTTCTAGAGAGCCGAGATCAACAATTTCTACTTACAAAATAGATGTACCTATACTGTTCTCCGGGAATAGGTCTTGTAATGCATTCAATTTTATGAATAATTTAAAATGTTCACTCTTTTTGTTTCTCTTTGCAGAGATTTTTCTCCCCCTTTGCAAAGGCACAAAGATGACCTTGATTTGCTTTCCATAAATCCTCGGCACATTTTGGGGATCGTCTTTGACTCGTACATCGCATCTTGCTTCTCTACATAATATTCTCACAATTGAACAATGTGCCACCTTGAAAACCCCACACAAAGCACCGTGTATGATTTACTAGTGCTCACTCTTAGAGCTGTGCTACAACTAGCTGAAACCAAAGACCAGTGGATTCGATTCTAACTCCGATAACGAACAAACGCCACCTAATAATTCACATGCTCTCTCTACAGCATCTATTAGAGTTTACTTCAATAAGATACTTTTAGAATTATATTCTTTTCCTGGGCCTATTTTTTTCTTGAATTTTGGTTCATCCTATAAGCCCAACAAAAGGTAGCTGTCTCATGAAAAGAAATTAAATCTAAACATGTTGCCTTGCTTTCGGTATTGTTGTTATTCTTAATCATTTTCTCTAAGGCTACCTGTTTTCTCTCTGTTGTGATTAATATAATTTAAGGGTATGCAAACTACATTTTGAGTCATTCCTTTCATAATCCAAACTTCACAGCTTTGCCCTATCTCAGGCTAATTTTCAAATGTTTATATATGCCTGAGCCTCCATACAAAATTTTAACAGTTGTTTAATTCTTCATTTCATCCTAATTATGACTTAGAAAATAGTATAGGTACTAATTCTTCATTTTGGGGTATGGAATAATGAGTTTCAGAATTGATTTTATATATAGTTTCAGAGTTGATTTTTATATATCAATTATATCATTTTTCTTGTTTTGGAAGTTAATTTATCTTATACTCTGGTATTATTATTTTGCAACGGTGATTCAATAAGATAAATATATTTGGCTATGATAGAAACTGCCAATAATACTTCCTTGTTAATTAGTATATAGCAATACAATAGGAGACAATCCTGGAATTTGAGAAGAAAGACATAAAGGCTACTCTGCTCTCTAGTGAGATTCAAAGTGGTAGAAAGATAAATCAATAAAGAAAAAAGATGTGAGGATATTAGGTTTCACATAAAATATGCTGCAGATGAAGAATCCTAATATCATTTAAAGTGAACTAAATAATCTGAAACTCAATTAAAAACTAATATGATTGTTACTACAACTCTTAAATATAGCTTAACACAATACCTGCACGTAGGGAATATTCAATATATTTGTTGAGTGAATTTTGCAATAGCTAAAAAAATTTGCTTAGGAAGTAGTTCATTAACTCCACATTTAAAGAAACTATATATTAAAGTTTTTCTTATAATTTCTGAGTATTTAATTCTTAACTCTTCTCTAATCTGTTGATCCTATTTAACTGCACCATAGTCAACACTCAATGACCTCAACACTATGGCTTCATGAGGTCATAGTATGACTTTCTACAAAGTATTTTCCTTCATATTTTAAATATTAGTAAAGTCCAGTTTGGAAAGAGTTGAATCAACTGATTTTTTAAAAGTCATTCAAATAGAATATTGTAATTTTTCCTTCAAAACTTTACTCTAAAACCTATTTAGTTTTACTGTGAAATGACTATTTCTGTAAATAAATTTTTTAAAAAGCCTTTCCTCCTTACTTACTGTACTCATTATGGGTCATAAATAACAAGTTATCATTTCTAATTCCAGCATCTCTTTCTATATACTTTCTCCTAACTTTCAAATCATTAAAGAATTAATGCAAACATAATGGTAAACATTGAAAGCTATTTAAGATATTTGATTATAAAATGAGATAGATGAACTTGTAACACTAATCAAATGAATTAAGAAATTGGGCTTCCATTTTTTAAATAAATATTTAATTTTACAATTGTTTATATTCACATAAAAGTGCAAAGATAGCCCAGAGTCCCTGAATCCTGCCTCACCCACTTTCCCACATTGTTAGTATCTTACATCCTCATACTACGTTTGCCACAACCAGGAGACCAATATTGGCACATTACTTTTAACTGGACTCGAGATGTAATTTGGATTTC
Source organism: Miniopterus natalensis (assembly GCF_054644295.1). Lineage (NCBI taxonomy): Eukaryota > Metazoa > Chordata > Mammalia > Chiroptera > Miniopteridae > Miniopterus > Miniopterus natalensis. Next base: position 44,859,017 of record NC_142088.1, read on the forward strand.
ACTAGTTTTTCCACTAATGTCCCTTTTTTTCTAGAATTCTATTTAGTATAAAAGATCCCATCAAGAATATTACATTCTACTTAAGTCATCATGTCTCCTTAGCCTCATGTCATCTGAGACAGTTTCTCAGTGTTGTTTTTTTATGACACTGAGTTTTAAGGAATACTAGTCAATGACTTTGCAGAATGCCCCTCAATTTGGGGTTGTGTGATGTTTTCCTCACGGTTAGGCTGGTGTTGTGGATTTTGAGAAAGAACATAATAGAGATAAAATGCCCTTCTTACCCATCCCATCTATCTGTATGAGTCATCGCTGATGGCTTTGTTAACACAGTGCTTGCCAGCCTCTCCACTGTAGTGTTTCTTCTCCTTTCTATACTCTGTCTCTCAGGACTGGGCTACCAACCCAGCCCACACCGGAGGAGGCAGGGGGTGGTTTACTTTCTAAATACTGGCAGGAACAGTATTTAAGTAAATTTCTTGAATTGTTCTGTAAGAAAGATTTATCTCTTCTCCTGCGTTTGCTTAGTGCCCTGGTTTTCATGAAACAAAATGCTAACCTGGCAAAGTAAGAAGAGAGAGAGGAGCATTTTCAGACAACTTTCCTTTGAGGAAGGAAACAACCTTAGAAAATGTGTATCTTATTTCCTTTGAAATTCTCAACAGGTACAAAAAAAAACCAGAAACTGCATTGCAGTGTTTTGTCATAATACTAGTTCATAAGAGAAGCAAAAAGAGGACAGGACGTTAAGATCACTGTCACAGTTCTTAAGCGTTCATACGCACACCAACTATGGCCTTTAAGTATTTTTATAGAAGGGTAAAAGACCTTACGTGTCAAAATACTTCAAAAGTATTGTATTTTCAGGTCAATTTCTCTATGAAAAATGTCAACATTCACTCATCCATCAGCTTCCACTAATAACCTGGTATGCACCCTAATGCACACTGTGGAGTACTCCATCTTTCCACAAACCTTTGCCAAGACAGACTGTTTTTCTTTCTTTATCTATTCCAGTCTCCACATCCTTTGGAGAATTTATTATATTCAGTGCCCTATCCCAAGCTCCAAAATGTCATCTGACATTATCTCAAAATCAAGGGCTATGCACATAAGACAGAGGATATCAAACACTTTGTTTCCAATATATATATTTCCATAGTTCTAGATCTGTTGTAGAAGCAAATAGGACAAAGCTACTTTTCTGAAATGCCTGTATTTTTAAAGGAAAAAGTGTTGCAGATAATTAGTAGTGGAAAACAAAGCATAAAACTATGCAATGCAAGTCCCTCACTTTACAGACCAGGAGCTCTGTTTCAGAGAGGGGCTATGACTAGAAAAGACTCAGTAGAGCTGAGATTAGAAAACAGCTCCCACTTATAACTGACACATCTTAAGCAAAATAAATGTGTATGTTTTTTAAAAAAGACTTTCATTATATCAAATCATTTGAGCACTACAATAAGGCAATGTGTTATCAGCCACCATGAGAATTTGTCCAATTAGTGAAATAGGAGAAAATAATTCATAATATACTTTGGTGATGTTTGTGAGTGTTTTCAATTGTCTTTTAGTTTAAAAGAACTAGAAATTAAGTTAAATGGTGGTTAACAGCCTAAAAGTGTTTCTCACTCTACAAAGTGAGAAGATCTAATAGTTGTAAGATATCTGCCTGGAGAGAAAAAAATTCAGTGTAATAATAATTATTATGCTCAACCCCTTGCCTCAAGTCTGGTTTAGCTGCTTTGTCAGCTACATTAGTTTTTGCACTACATTTTTATTGTAATAAGATAAATTTCACTTGCATATTTTCCTTAAACTTCCTCATTACAGTGTACCTTTTTTTCTCTTTCTCCTATCAAGTATTCATATTCACTCAATAGCAAAAGGCATTAGAAAACTCAACTTCTCAACCTCAAAGACCTTCAGCAAGAATTAAGGTTATGCATTAATCCCAAGAGACACAAATTGATTTTAAGGTCCTTATTAACCAGGTGAAACAGGAAATGCATTACTCTTGATGACAAATGCATAATGATTTAGGCTCTCATCCTACGTTATGCTTTGGGCATTTTCCATGGAATTACACAAAATGAAAATTTTACTCCTATTTGTTCAACAGTCACAAAAATCATTACTCAACCAAATGACAATTTTAAACTTGTGATTTAGGTTTAACCTTTACGTTTCCTTCAGCCTTGTTCCTCCCAATCATGTTTTTAAGTTATCGGGTTTGTTTTGTTGTGTGTTTTCTGGTAAGCATATTAATTAGCTTTATGACTGTGTTCCCATCTTTATGGGCATTGTATAGATTTCAATGTCAGAAAACCTGAGCAAGATTTCAGACATAAAGGAAATGAAATGACCCACCCAGGTGCAGCTGAGTGAGCCAAGGGACCTTCCATACACTGCACCAGTTCACAATTTATAGCAAGAGGACTGTGTCTCTTTATAAGAGAGAAGATACTATACAAAAGAAGGATGGGCTGAGGGAAAAAATGCCAGTCCTTTCCAAAATTACTATGGCTGTAGTCAGTTCGGTTTAAATCCCATGCCCTTGTTGAATTGTCTACACTTGACTATTGTGGGACAGGGCGGGGGGGAGGGATTATGGAGAAGTTGAGGGAATGGGTTCCAGTAAGAAAATATCATATTGGCAATTTGACAAAAGGGTGCCATTCTTGATTTGGCTGGTCTAATCAAAATTAATGGAAGAGTCAGAAAAAGGCCACAGTGTTCCACTGAGCAGAGATGGGTGTTAACAGACAATCATTAAAGACCTGTTTCATCAGCCCCAATAGGCCTGCAGACATTCCTTTAGTCCTTTGTCGTAACAAAACCCCACCTTACACTAATACTCAGGTAAGGAGTATTCCCTGAGCAATTATTCATCTAATGAAGCATTTCTGGGCCGCTTTGCATTTTCAATAGGTAAAAAAGAGGTTATAATTGTAGCAGTGTCCACCACTCGGGCTCGGAGCTTCATCTTGGCACCCACCAAACTAACTGAAACAAAAAGCCAAACGAAACACCCGGCTGCATTTTAAACACACTGCGCTATCCTAAGTGGGGACTGTTTAGGTTAAACTGCTCTCCCAATCTTATCTCAAGGAATGCATAAATCTATTTTCCTCCAATGCTTGAAATTGATTAATGCTGAAATACAGTCATTCGTCCTCAAGACTGACTATACTTAGAAACAGAAAGCTTTTTAAGTTAAGATTCAAAACTTAATGGGGGGTCTTTTCTGCTCTAAGGGTATATCCAATTTTTCTGGCTATAGCTTTATCATCATCAGAACTGTCCGTACTTGAGTGGATACTGTACAAAGAAAGTTAGCCAGTTGCACAGTGTCTGCCTTCAAGAGCTGGCTAATAGAAACAGCAGAAACCGTGCATGTAAACAAATGACTACTTCAAAGACCACACTATGTGTATGTCAGTTATCATTTCAGAGTGAGTCTTAAGAACATATATTTGTATCATTCACAGACTTTTCTGAACCCCATGCTAGGAAACAACATACTTCTCTTCTCTCTCACCTCTTATACTCAATTATTAACTGTATGCTACTTATTCTACTGCCTAGAAATCTTTCAACCAACCTTCTCTTGTCAACTTCCACCCCATGGCCTTAGCCTATGCCCTTGTCATGTCTCTCCTGGAGTGCTTCAGTATCTTCCCACTTTCTCTAGCTCCCTACATTCAACCCATCCACAGTATAACTGGAACAACATTTCTAAAATAAGGAGCTAATTATTTACCTTCTCAGCTTAAAATCCTCCAGTGGTAAGCCATTACCTAGACAGTCAAGTCCAAGCACCTTTCTTTCCAGCTTCCCTCTCCTCCTGCCACCACCTTTCCTCATGAACCAAGAATGCCAGGCACAATCACCTTTCTGCAGTTTCTTAAGTGTTCCACACGTGTGTTTTCTCCCTTTCATCTTTAGCTACACCTTCTTTGTTGCCTCAATTATCTTATCTCTCATTTCCCACTTAGCCAGTAAATGCATCCCCACCGACACACACTTTCATATCATGAAGAACCTTTACTCTTTGTTCATACAATATTCAAATGTTTCCTCTTCCAGAAGCACTCCATGATAGCTTCAAGAGATGCTTTCTGTGCTCCCTTAATGAAATGTTCCTCCCTCCACTTCATCACATACTACATTGTGGTAATTAGATGTTCTCATGTCTGCCTCCCACTTTCTTGTATTTATCTTTGCATCTGCAGCACATAATTGGTACCTAATTAATGTTTGATGGATAGATAAATGAGTGAATGAATGGATGGATGAGTTTTGCCTGGCTATGTAATATGAAATAGTTATTGGTTAAATATTCTGATTAGCAGGATTTTTGATAAATAACAGAATATAATATAACACATAAAGTATGTCTTATTTACAAATCTGTTAGCATAGAATTATTAAATAATAATTAAATAACTATTAATTGAATAAACACTACTAAATAATCAAAGAAATCTTTAAACTTGCACAACATCTAAATGCTTAGACTGTTTTCATGTCTGTTTAATTTCAATTTTAGGCCAGAAACTTCACAAAAGACAAGATAATGCTTTGCTACTTAAAAAGTGTCCCTTTTATTTTTGTGATGATATATAATCCAAGCTCATAAATCTACTTAATCTTGTCAATCTTCACATCTTTTTCTAATAAAAATTCCTGTTTTTATTGGGGAAATGAAAGCTCTACTTGTGTAGCTTTCTACCTTCTAATTAAGGATGGGAAGGCTGTGAAGGTATGCCTGATCAGAGAGGGACCAGACAGGAGGCAGTAGGTGCCTGAAAGCTAGATCAGGTTCCATGTGAGGAGAGAGAGATAATGAAAACATTAGATAGAACCAAAAATAATGGGAACCCCCTTAACACAATCCCTGGTCACTATCAAATTATTACAAATTACCTGCCTGCGGGTGAGGAAGGGCTGGTCTGGTCAATGCTTTGCTTTTTTATCTCTCCACATTCTAAATATCCTCTCAAAAGGCTTCTCTAATTTCAGGTTTCAAGGACAAAAAAAAAATACCCTAGATTCCTAGAACTTACAAAGCAGAATTTTTAAAAATTGTGATAAAATGGTACCACATAGAATGGTACTGACTTTTTTTACAATTTATCTTTACTGTTGAAAGTATTACAGATGTTCCCCTCCCTCCCTCACTGATCCCCTCTACCTTGCCCCTATTCCTCCAGGCCTTAATTTTTCCAAGTAAAAGCATTTAAAAGAAGAACTTTCATTTCTTACCATCATCAATTCCTAAAGTATATTTTAATGCACAAAAGGATTTAATGCAAAATGTCTCAGTGAAAATGATTGTACTTAAATTTATTTTAAAAAACAAAGTATATTTCTTGTGGATGAATGGGGACCTCATGGTGGGATGACCCCTAGACTAAAGGCTATTGTCTAGGTCTCACAACTCCAATGATGAAAACAGGCATAGATTTCTGCCTTTAAAGGACAAGTTACAGATAAATCAATTACCCAAGATGACAGAGGCAAATAAAAAAAGATCACAATGTCAAAGTCATGTTCTTGGGTTTATTAATGGTGATGGTTTGTTAAGTGTCAAGCAGATCTCTTCTGATAAATGGAATCCAAAGAAAGATGTATAATTAACAAGTTAATATCATAAGGTTAACATTTATGAATATGAATTTTGCTTTTAAGAATTCCATAATCAGCACTCCTACCTAGCTTTATCAGATACCCTTTTCCAGTTCATTGTTTCTCACTGACCCTTGAAGACATTTACTTCAAATCTTACGTTTTAGTTTATGTGAATCCCTACCTCTCCAGGAGCACTTGACTTCACCTCTCTTTTCTTAAAGAAATTATTAAAGCTACCTCTCTTTTCCTTTTATTGACACACCCAAACTACCACCCTTATGATAATTTAAGACTCAACTACTGCAGTAATTTAGAAATAACCACTTCACTGATCTCTGCAATTCAATCTGATTTGCAATCCAAATACTCTGTTATGGTGAAGATAGAGTCTTCTTCATTGCTATGTATATGGCCCCTTAGAATGATGCCTATGATGTTAATATAAAGATGTTAATATATATAGTTTTTAAAAGATGGCAACTACTAGCTAAATAAAAACATTACCTAGTAAATCTGCAGATTAAATGTTTACCTACCAAATTTTCTTATAGAACTTTGTATTAACTAAGTACTTACTTATTTCTTCCATGTTTACTATGTTGCTCTGAGATAAGTATTGCCACAAAGTGAAGAAAATGAAGGGCTGCCTAACTAAAATTGCATGTTTAAGTCATTCACTCAATAGATGCTATACTGCCAAAAGTTTTCTTTGGTTAACTTTAACTTTATTCTGCTCCTGAATTTACCTGCCTCCATCATCTCCCCCTCCCCCTCCCCCTTTCCCTCTCCCTCTCTCTCTCTCTGTATCTCTCTCTCTCTCTCTCTCTCACACACACACACACCTGATCAATCCATCTAGACCTAAAAGCTGAAAGAAAAAACAAACAACAAAATTTCCTAATTTCCTTTGAAATTAGGAGGAATAGCTTCAACATGTGGATCAGCCATTGAGCTTGGGTAAGCCTCAGGTTTCTGAAACTTAACTGGGAACATCATCTATATATCTTTACGGGGTTGCTTCGCAGCTTGGAGATAGCACGTATGTCAGAACTACAGAACACTTCTTTCCATCTTTTATTCAGCTTTGGGAATTTCAAATCATTTTTATGGATTCACTGGGAAGCAAAAGCTTGACAACTAAACATTAGTCATAGCATCATTCACTGTTTGAATGTGGTCCAATAGAAACACTCAATAATAAAAAAATGAATAATTGAAATAAATTGATTCATTCTGAGCATTATTTCTGAGGAATGGTAGCAACAGAGTCTGAGTAATCCCAGGGAGAGCATATTGCTTGGTAAAGCAGCAATGGAGAGGGTGACAAGAGGTCACTGAAAGGACTCTATAGTCTGAGGTAAGAATACCTCAGCCTTGAGGGCTACCTGATTTATCTATTTCAGACCTGAATCCGTCTCTAGAAACAGACTCACATTAACTGAACTCAAGAGATTTTAGTTTAAATCCAGAATGCCAAATTTTTCTATTTTGGAGAATTATTCTTGCTGCCATGGAAGCCTCTAGGGTCCTCTTTGTAATATGTACTGACTGTCCCTTTAGGCAACTCCAGAGAGAGCCATCAAGTTAGAACCTAGACATCAGTTTGTTAATTTAATATGAAAGCTTTAATGTAAATCTGCCAAAGGCACTGGACAGGTGGAATCCTGCAGTCAATATGTTATCTCTCGGTAAGCAAACTTCATGGGAAGCTAAATCATGATTGGAGGATTGCCTGGGGAGTAGGCGATCAGAATAAGTGAACTGCGTGACCCAACGCTATTAAACCTTTGAACTGTATAAAGAAAGTTCATACTTTTTCACTCTGTCCTAAAATCAATAACTGCCACCTGGACCAGACAGGTGGCGTGTTCCTGAGCGAGTGTTCCTGCCTCCTGGGCGGCTTCAGCTAGAGTGTGCCCTTCCTGAGTCCATGACTGGCTCGCGTCCCTGCTCTCTTACAGCCCTTCAGTCATGCACATCAACACCTTTAATCAGAGTACAAGTGAATCTTACAGCCTAGGACCTGTGGCCTAACACGGTGACACTATTACTCTGATATGAAGTGTTGATTTTAAAGTTAAACTCTTACAGGACAATTCTCTTCCTTTTGCTTTAAATTCTTCGGGAAGCCTGGAACTCTCATCTTCGTTCCAAAAGGTGTGACATGATGAACACGATGAGTCAGAAAAAATCTTTACGTTTAGATGGAAACCCTCAGCAAAAAAGAGAAGCGAGGGAAAGTGGAGGGAAAGTGGAGGCAAAGAGGAGAGCAAAGGAAAGTGATCATCATGGATGCTGTCCGATTTTGGTTTGCAATTTTCTATAGCACAGATCTATAGAAAACACACCACAGTTTTCAGCTCCTAATTAACTGGGACCCCAGTCTTTCTGCTGTAGTGTTACACATGCAGGGACATCAAAGATTCAAATTTCTTTGACCTTGGGTCAAATGTGTCATGCTTCGTGGTCAGTGTATAGACCAAAATCCCATCAGGGCAATTCAATCAGGGAAATTTGAGAAGCAGTAGATATAGTATCGCTCTTTCTCTCTTCCCTTTTTCATGGAAAATATGAATGTGTACAGGAGATCTCACACACCACAGGAAATCCCCCAGTCATAGAGTTCAATAAAAGGATTTCCCTGTAGGGCCTTCTGAACGCCGTAAATCATCTTGATGACCTGTTTGAATTCTCTTTTCATTTGTAATTCTTACGGCTCTTTTGATCACCACCGTCTATTTCTGCAGTGGTTCAATACTTACAAGATGCCAGAGGAATAGAAATCTCAAAGTCCTGCTGTGCATTTACTTAAAAGATCTGAGTTCTCAGATTGCCTAGAAAAGTGATCACACTCCTCCACTATGAATAGTAAAAATTCCATCAAAAATATACTTCTGTGAGGCAATCGGATGCCTTCTGTGGACACGTAATACGGCTATCACCACCTCTCAACCCGACCATCTCTCAGCCGCCCATACGGTGACATCATGCTGGGTGTTCGGTATTTGTTTCGGTGTCTCCCTGCTCCCTCCTCTCACCTTGTCCATCGTTATTGTGAAACTGAGGAAAGTCTACACTCTTCAGTGAAAGGAGATATGCATTTGTTTTCTGAGAGTTACTGCTCACCATTTTCTTTATTATTTTCATTACCTTACCCACCATTCTGTCTGTGTAAGAAGCACCTCTTGCGATTACAACTCTGCCAAAACTATTTTGCAAACTTCACTAGCTTCTTTCATAAAGTTGCTTGAAATCCTAACCCTGAGCTGGCTTCTATAGTTACTGTCAAGCCTTTCTAGAGATGCGCCTTGGGTTGGTTAAGTAGAATAAACAGAAAGAAAGGCAACTGCTTGCTTCTACTGCCTTTATGCTACCCATTTAGAGCAGGAGCTGAAACATGCATTTAAAAAATATACCTAGAGAAGACAGGGAGGAAACTCATGGGACTTAGATTAAGGAATATCAGCCTCTACACCGTCAAACCAAGAGGCTAGGATATCCAACAACGGTTCCCCTGTTTTAATCAATCTCATGGGTAAAGGTCACATACGTGATCCTCTCCAGGCTGCTGCATAAGCTTGGAGTTAAGCTCAGCGCTCTCACCTACTTGTAATTCCAGCACTTTCTCATTCTGAAAAGCAAGTGCAAAGACAGTGAACATGACACTATTAGAGGGATAACATTGATTCCACTATAATTTATAAGATAGCTAGTCTTCCAAGCACTTGAACACCTGACACCTTACAACTAATCTCCACGTGCTCCTATACCACAGTTGAACCTTACGAGTTAAACCTATAACAAGAATATTTATTCACAAAAGAATGCGATAGAGATTGCATGACATAAAAGGCCTGACTTATAACTTAAAAAACCTCCAAGGTCCATAGTAAATTTTGCTTTTGCTTTGCTTGGTTGGGTAGTAGGTGTGGAACTAGAGAACAATTTCATAGGAACAGGGAAGAAAAGGGGCGCGAGAGAAAGAACCTGTCTCTAACACAGAAGGATGGATTTGTGCGTTTGGGAAAGAGCAGGAGGCAGGGAAGCAAAAAATTATTCAGTAATCAAGCATTTCCTTTTCAAATGTTTGATGAGCTTGCAATGGTTTTCCTTTTTTTGTCTGCACTGAGATAATGCTTCATGAATACTATCCCCTTGGGTTTCTCTACAAATGTGAGATGTGTTTCTATAAGATTATTCCCCAGAGCCTCATTTTGAAATAAACAGTTCATTGCTTATAAGGTTTTTACAGAGTAAGTTCTCTTTCAACAGATATATGGCTCAAAAAAATGGAACTGTATAAAAACTGTTCGTATACTCTCATCCCCCAAACCATAGAATATCTAACTTGCTCTTTTGTCTCAGGTGAGTCCTGAGGCTCCCTTTCCCCATCTTGCAGAAAGTAGCACACTATCAGTATGCAAATCATTTGTCTCCCAAATGCAAATGACTTCTGATCTATAATATTTCATAGTCTTCACAACAGTGCATAATAAAGTAACCCAGCACATAAATCATACAGCAAAGTCCTTTGTGCCATGGGTGAGTTCTCAGACCTTTTAACTACCTAGAAATTTGACTATAACACATGGTATATCCAGATTTGGCCTTTAAATTCAGTTTTTAAGCTCTCTGCTTTCTGCTTTTGAAGAGCCTAAATGCACACCCCACCCAAAAAAAAGCAAGCTAGTGTGCTTGTATAGTTCCTGAAAGGATAATGCAAGAAATATAAATTCTTAGCATTTATTTTTATGAGCAATGTGTTCAGTACCTTTCACTATGCTATTCGCTTTAAGTGCTTTGCTAATATGATGTAAAAACCAATTAATAATCCCAAGACTCCAGTAACCAAGTATTATTAACCACTTTCTCAGACATTCAAAATGCTTTAAAGAAATTAAAACTTGCTTCCATCTTAGAAGATGGAAAAAATTATAAATCTAATTTAAGAATAATGAACTACCGGCCCCACCTATGCCCAGACTTAAACACATAAATAAGTTACACACTCACTCAAAAAACACTGTTTTCCAAATATGTTCCAAAACCTGATCTGAGAATAGTGTCATGTAAATACCAACATACACCCACCCCCAAAAAGGCCAAGATGAAAGGCCATTTGGTCATCAACCTTGAGCATCTCAAATCTGCTCAGTTGCTCTACAGCAGAATTCATCCGGAGAAACTTACGCAGGTGAGATCAATAGCAGTGATGGGAGTCCTTCCTACCTCTAGTATGTTCTGGCACAGCTCATGAAAACCTGACAGAGCTGGACATCAGACTCCAAGACCAGGTCCGCTTGCATTGTGAGAATTTTTAAGGCACATGATTAGGGAAGCACTGATCCTTCCTTGCTAGAATTAGGAACCAGGATTCAATAGCAATTTGATGTGCTGATAACATGGCTCCAACCCTTCCTATCCAGCTCAACACTGACAGCTTGGGCTGGGGCCAACTGTGACACAGCAAGCTAGCAGCAGGATTTACCAAACTAACACTCATGACTGGCAAAGCAGCAACCCCACTCTAGCATGGTTACTATAGTTAACCAGGTTTGATTTATTTAAACTGGACCATAACTAAACTAAAAATTCAAAAGGGACCATTTCTTATTTTTGTGTAAGTCCAACCTATAGAGTCAGCCTTGGATTCTCTCAATTCACCTCCCTGATGTCAAGTAATTAACTACAAATGTCATACCCCATTCTGTCAGAAACCTGTATCATCTGAACCACTAAGAGCTAGGAGACAGTCAATTAAATTGATGCAAAGAACCCAGAAGATGGTTAGGAATAGCCAGAAGACCAACCCCAGGAAGCAAGTCATGTTCTTCCAAAGCCAGCTGGGAGTCCCTTTGAAAAGCACAGCCCAAAAGATATGTGACATCCAGTCCAGAAAGTGCAACAATGCTGCCATCCACAGCTGCAGCACAGAGGCTGGGAAATGACTCACTCCCACATCTCCCCCGAAGACTAGAGAAGGAAGAGCCATAAGCCCTTCTCAGCTCCTGGCCTTAGATCCGTTACTAATAGGTTACTTGGCTAAGTCAAAGATGTTTACCAGGAGTGTGGGAGGTCCCAGGGGCACAAGAGTAATATTAGCAGACTCTGGAATGACCACTAGCTTTCTATTCGACCTTTCACTCCTGGACACCAAGCTCAACATCACGACAGACTACCTGAGAGGGCCACCACTTGTCAGAGATGTATAGATTGAATTCAGTGCAGTCCAGCTGACAGTTATCTTAGAAGACTTCTAGTGCAAAAAATTTTTTGCATTCTCTTGTATGCATTCTCTTACCTCCTATATCCTCAGATGTTGTTTACTGGGCAGAAAAGGAAGGTTTAACTCCATGAGCCTTAGTTGCTCAAATCCTACAAATTCCAAAAAACAAAGAGCTTGTCCTCAGGCCTGGCGGTTGGCCAGCTCCTGGGAATATTCTGCATGATAAAAGTGGTTTTGCATTTGTGCCTGAGGCGTTGAGGCCATGCAGCACCAGTGTGACCAGATAAGTTTATCCTAACAATATGGTTTTTGGCAAATGCTTGTTTTTGCTCTGGGCTGTGTATGTGTTGTCTGCAGGAGTTTGAGTAGCAGGATGCCTTTCCTGGGAGGCAAGTCTATATGACTGCCCCCTATTAAAAACCTTAAACACCAAGGCTTGCGCTTCCTTGGTAGCAACACTTTGAATGTGTTGTGATGTAGCGGAAAAGACTCAGGCCGTCCACCGGAGGAGGCGAAAGGATACCTTTATTTAACGAATGCGGTCCCAGAGGAGGCAGTCTCCAAATTCTGGGCCCCGAACAAAGGGCTTGGGTCAGCTTTATAGGGTCGGAGGTTGGGCCTGCTTTTGGAGAGAAAATAGTGGGTGGGGATCTGATACCTGAAATGGGAAATCTTCCTAAAATGGTGGCAGTTCCTACCTCAGTGACATCATATTTTTGTTGAAAGAATTAAATGTGTTCCTGTGTGACTTACGTGGGAGAAGACATCTGGAAGCTTGCACCTCATTTCTTCTGGACTTCACCTCATATACCTGTTACCTTTGCTGGTTTTCATCTGTATCCTTTCACTGCAATAAACTATAACTGGGAGTGTAACAGTTGTTCGTAGTCTAGTGATTTCTTCCAGGGAATCATTGGGCCTGAGAATGACCTTGGGGATCTTGACACACATTCCATTAGGCTGGAGCTATTTTAGTTACTCAGAGATTGTGCCATCGCTGCCACACACTGCACACCCACGACCCTGTGGCACTTGGGTGCACAGATCTACAGCTGGGGATGGCCAGCACAGAATGTTCAACACAAAATGTTTAGATTTGAGTGGGATACATGAGTGAGACACAAGACAATGGATGCAGCCTCCGGCGGTTGGTCAAAAACAGCCAGCCAGTCAATGGCAGTGCTTTCCAGGTTGGCGTTTGCTCATTCCTTGGCAAAGGGTGTGTGTAACAGAGTGAAATACACAGCCTCTCTGACCCCCTCTTGCTCAAGCCTGCTGTGTTCTTGAATGTTAATCATTAGACAAATTCTGCTTGCACCTTGAGTTTTTGGGTTTTTTTTTTTCTTTAAGAACAGAGAGTGCCTGGCCTGAAGAGACAGGGAAATATGTACAAAAATAATTATTGTTTATTAAAGATTTTCAGGAGCCTGAAGACCAGACTCAGGTCAGCAGGGGTCAACAGACTTGGGAAAAAAAGAGATTTAGAGATTTTGAAATCCTCCTTAGATCTCAGTTGGGGCCCAGCTACCTGAGATCATCAATCACCTCTTGCCTCGTGCATTCTCCCTTCCCTTGACATAAAAGAAACCTGAATTCTGGACTCTTTCAAGATAGATTTGAGGAATCTCTAAGGCCCCCATTTTCTTGAGCTGGTGCCTTCTCAATCAATAAGTCTTTCCTTACTCCAGACTCGGACATTTTAAATATTTGCCTTTTGAAGTGTCGAGCACATGAACTTTGACCCTGTAACAGGTGCTGTTCAAATCTGCCAATCACCTGAGGAACTTTGGGTGAGAAAAAATGTATAGAAAAGTATATGGATCAGGTCCCTAAGCACATTTGTGGCGCTCCAAGAATTTCTTATCACACTCCAATGCTTGAGACTAAGAGACAGGTCAGGGGAGATGGACTCCTGCAAGCAATGGCTGTCCTTAGGATAACATTAAGTGAGAAATACAGCCAGCCTCCCAGTGAAAGCAAGGGCAATGCAGGTGCATTTTGTCTCTGATTCAACTGTTTTAGGGCTCTCTCTATAGATATAAAAATAGGTATAGAAAGATATAGATATATTGTATACATAGGTTTACAGTTGTGAGTACGTGCAGCACAGAGTTTATTCTTGTATTATTATTTTTTATTTTATTATTTTCCATATGAACAACTGTAAGCCTACTTTTATACACCCTTGTATATAATATGTATGGAATAAAGATATATGTAGGTACAGGTGGAATATAAATATATTCCACACACACCTTGGGGCTACCCAGTGTCATAATGCCTAAATCACAGTTATCTGAGGGAATGATTCTGGATATACCAACAGGAAAGTGTCATCACTCCCAGTCCATTCAATAGGTGAATTGCTATGTAGGGACAGCAAGTCTTCTGCCTGGCTTCCAAGAAACTACATGATTTTGAGGTTTGACGAGATCAGTTGCCTAGTGACCCACACAGGAACCACTCCATCTGACTGACCACTTGCTGTCCTAAGCTCATATGGAAGGGGTAGGCCTTATCCCGTTCTTCCAAATGGACAAGAGCTCCTCTACTATCCCCGCTACGTAGGTACTGAGGAGTTGTAACCACCCTTTAGTGTTCTAAGGATGGGGTCACCCCATTCTCTATACTGTAGGGTCATTAAGCTGGATGATTAGAAAAACAATGGCCCCTTCTACTGCTGTGGTCAAGGACTATGATAAAACATCAACCTGATGAGGCAGAACTTTGGCTCCAGTCCTATCCTACCAACTCTGGGGTGATCAGAGGTTGACACCCAAACATTGTGGTTGCAGTTTAATGATGTTGCTGGTAGAAGCAGAATTAGCCACATCACCAACCATAGGTGAAGAAATACCCCTTCCTCTTGGTATCATCTAGAAACTATAGCCAAGTCTTGTCCTTGACCTTAATTGCCTCAAGCACCAACCATTGCCAGTTTCATGGAGCTTTCCAGGGAGGCCAGCCTGCAGGTAATCAGTGTTGGACAAGTCGCAACAAAAGTGTGTAGGGATTTATGGGTTTATAAGACATTTCCCTGTCCTAGAAAAGCTTGCGGATCCACAGGGTGAGAACTGGCGTCATTGAGACAGTTTTAGCATCAGTGAAGGATATTCACTGGGGAGAGACGTTGCTCAGAATCACTCAGTTTCAGATGTAATAGTTGCTCATTCCAGGACAGCATGGTCACAGGGCCTGAAGAGCCTAGGCTACTTCTGTTATTCTCTGCATTTTCTTTAACATTTCATCCTTAACATGAAAGACTTTCTACATTATCCTAAGTAACCCAATATAATGAATCATTTAATATTACAGTTAATATTAAAGATTTGCTAAATGGCTCTCACAGCTCTGGGTTGGGCAAGAGATAAAGCACTCAGGGAATGTACATTCGAATACTATCCCTAACTCCTAATACTTTGGCCCTAGTCTACTCACTTATCAATCTCCCACCATCCTCATTGCCTTATTTACAAAATGAGAAAAGTAGAAGCGCTTACTCATCAGAATGCCAGAATGTGGACAGAGTGATGAATATTTTTATTTAACCAATTTGCAATATGTAAATTATAAGAGACAGCAAGTTCGAGAGTTTTCCAATATGTATCTTTGCCTGAGGAATTTTCTTTCCTAAACACCAAGCGGATTCATTTAATATTCAAATCACACCTTCTTTCTGACAGGAATCCCTTCATTTAAATCACGTGGCACGTCTGTGTTTATAGAATCCTCATTTCTACAATAAGGCTATAAGCTTCCAAAGGGCAAATGACACCCCTAATGCTTCTCTGTACCCCTCTAGTGCCCAGTGCATTACTAAGATCGGGGTAGAAACTCCTTAGGTATTTGCTGAGCTGAGTGACATCACCTCTAGACAGCTAGGAGGCAGCACAACATGCTTCCTCACACTTAATTCTCACACACTTACATTGTTACCAGGAAACCAGGGGGGGCTCAGGGCTGCCTGTCGCTGCATCCAATTCAACAGAGGCAGGGTTGAATCCTATAAGGAATTTATTGAGAAGGCCGCCAACCCAGAAGACAAGGAGCATACGAGCGTCCAAAACCTGTCTTCAGGAGTGGCCTGGCCTGAGGGATTGGTCATATGGGGCAAACTGGGGCTGGGAGTGGAATACAGCTACATGCACTCTTGGAAGTCATTCTTTTGATCTTGATCACCTGGAGATGTCTCAATAAGGTGAGATCTTCACTCCTTTCATCTTGGTCCCACGTCTCAATGATAAGGTGCTATCTTAACCCATTGTTCACAGTTGCACCACCTCCTTAATTGCTTCAGTCTAGGATCAAGGGGAGTACAGGGTGCAAAGGCCTAGGAGAAAGAAGCCTAAGGAAAAAAACCTTAAATCCCCGCTTGCATAAGTATATGTGTTCTACAATGTTATAAGTAATATAATTGTATTTCAGATTAATTCAGGTGCTCAGTCTTTGGACATTTTAAGTGCCCCTATGGACATGATCAGGTAGGAAACCTCCAGGTCTTCAGCCTCTCACTGCTTGAGCCAAAGCACTGCTCCTTTATTTGCGATGGGTGGCTGATGTCAGCAGGAGCATATCACAACCTTCTGAACCAAACACCAGGAGGTTAATAGAAACGGTTTTTGGAGAGAAAAACATCCTATTGTGCATTGTCTCCAAAATTTCCCAGCAGGCATAAGGACCTCCTACTAGATGAAGAATTTAAAAGAAGTCCTCCATTTACAAAACAGTAATTGCATTACCATGCTTTTTTGTTACCCCCAGTGGTTTGATGAATGGATGGATAGTAGTGAATGCTCCCTAAGTAAGTTTTCATTTGCTTCTCAGCTCTGAAAACGCAATGTCCCTGTGAATAACAATGACAGAGAAAAGAGTTCCATCCCCTGTGGCCATTAGATTTTCAGCTTTTATTTCAACTTAAATAAACTTCGAGATAATGAACATTATTCTAGTTAGAGGTGTAGAACAGGTAGCACACTACTTAGTCTATAGAATATTCAAGTGATCATGGATTTTTTTCTAGTAAGACAATACCAACTTTGCCAAATGTACTTTACTGATCAATTCTCCTGTTCTTAGGAAGCAAATGTACACACCTCCACCTGAAAAACTCTGGAGCGGTTTGAGATTCTCCAAGTTTAGCTTTGCCGAAGGGGCAAAATGCAAAGCATTAGATTGGTTAGTATCTGTAAGTGGGAGACAGGACAGCCAAGGGCATCGAGTAAGAGGACAGGCATCCTGAAAAGAGGGGGCAAAGCCAAGACTACCCACTGGCCATATGGCCTCACTCGCTGCGCTCCGCGTTTCTAGCTTTCTGATCCTTCTTACCTTATTTACTGAATTTATATCTTAGACCATTTACCCAACAGGTTAGGTGATCGCTGGAAGAAACAGCCTGGGGCCTGGGTGGCTGCATTCTTTATAAACTCAAGGGACTTTCCATTTGTGGGGAGTCAATGGAGTTAGAGGGTGTCCTGAAGTTCTAAGACCCTCTCCAATTAGTCTTAAACGTCCGATTCGAAAGAACTGCCACCTGTTGCCCAGCCCCTCACTCCCCCCAAATCAGGTTGCCTCCCGTTTCCCATCCTTGCTCTCCGGGCCAGAGTTAGTGCTGTTAACGTCTAGGCTTTGCTGCCCTCTGCTGGCCTTTCGGGAACCAGCTACTCTTCAAACAAAAATTTAAACTGTTCCTCTTTTGTTGGGTCTTGGATTCCAGTTAAAAGGAAGAAAAAAGTTTACACAGAGTCCATATTAAAAATAAACATTAAAAACCAAAATTTAAAAAACAAGAAGAAAACAAAACCAAAACAAACAAAATGTTTTCTCCCTTAAGCATAAGGAATTCTGTAATCTGCATTTAATAACCAAACGTATTTCACTGAAATGCTGCTGTAGTTTACAACAGCAACAGAGAGGGAGCGGCTGCTGCCTTTCTATGTGGATGAATATTCAGGTGAATGCACATGTTTCTCAAACACTGGAGCAAATAGAAACAATTACTTCCTGTTCCCATTTATGCAAAACTCTCTCCCTTCTCTCCTCACACTGTTACATTCTGGAAACGTAAGACAAGGCAGCTATTTTATAATTCTAAGATCTCCAAAATGTATGGACATGTTGCATTTATTTCTAAGCATAACACTGCAGTAAAATTACTATAATTAAGTTGTTTAGAATCCTTGTGGAACACTATCTGATTTAGACACACAATCAAAATTTGTATTTGATATTCCACATATATATGTTAACCTAAATATAAAGGCCAAAGTGAGAGGAAACAACCATTTATTTAAGATTTAAAAAAAGAATAGCTATTCAGGAAGCACTGATTCAGGCAAAAACCCAAGTAATGTTCCTATTAGGGGGTGAAGTCCCTGTCATTGGGATTTTATGAAAAAGGGAAGGGAAATGATTACATAAATAGAAGAAAGAAATTTCCATTAGTGTTAATTAGTCAATGAAAGAATTTTTATAGGTGCAAATAAGCTAAGCTATTCTTTGGCTGTACATGACGGTGCTAATTCTAAAGAATATCTTTACTCAGTCTGATAGTCGGGATATCTGCTTTTCTGTTAGATTTGCAAATAGTTATTTAAGATACAGTGTTGGTTTGGCCCAGTCCAAACATTATTTTGCCCAGGTCAAATATTCCAAATGTTTGACGAGGAAGAGATGCAAGGCAAACCCTCTGGAATGGATGTCCTACTTCTATTTGAAAATGCCTCCACTCATGTCAAGTTTTCACATATACAAGGTAAAATATTTTTCATTCTATACTTCTGTTATTGTCCAGAATATTCTTCCTAAAGTTTAAGAAACACGATGATGAAATACCGTTAGATGAATTTCCATAAACTCCAACCTACTCGTGATTAAGTTAGAATATATATTGCAACAATCAACTTTTACATGAGAATACCAAACGACAGAAAGTCGGTGGCCTCTTAAACGGTTGATTTTTAGTCATCTTTGAGGGGGTTCAGAACAGGTCTCCCAAGTTGTGCCACTTTGCTGTAAGAATTATTTTGAACTGAAGGTAATCGAGACCCTGCCTTCAGGCTCAGGAGAAACTTCTGCCCCTCCTTTAACTACCTAAAAGAATCTAAATTGAGGGCCTTGCCCAGAAATAACTGTTTATATAGCAGGGCAAATTACTACACACCTGCCTTCCTACTGTCCTGTGAATTTCTCTCTTTCCCTCTGAAGCCCCAAAGCATCTTATCTCATTCCTTGGTTCGGGATGCCATATATACCTCATTTTAGCTTTCTGTCTCTGAACCTCGTATGTATGTGGGGTTTCCATATGTACATAAGTAATTAAATTTGGTTATTTTCTCTTGTTAATCTCTCTCATGTAGATTTAATTATTAGACCAACCAAAAGAACCAAGGAAGTCAGAGTAAACTTTTTCTCCCCCACACTTTAATACACTAAATTGCTTGATAAAAATAAGAGACTAAGACATAAAATTCCTAACAGATTGAGTTATCAAACTAGAGAAAATTATTTTTATCATGTGCAGACTATAAGAGTAGTTTTTTGGAAAAGCCCAGTAGGTTGGAACTGATGTTACCTGCACAGAACCAGCTGAAGCAGCTGCTTGTGTCCTGCTTGTGAGCTCAGGCGGGTGACTGGAAGCAGGAATGAGGGGCGTGATCCCTCTCCCTACAAGAGGCTAGGTAGGCTAATACAGAAAGAGGGCATCGCTATAGTCTCACCACCATCAACACAATTACAGTCTATTGAGCATATTCAAATCAAGAACTCAATGCTCTATCTTTACAATTTCGTTTCATTCTCACAGCACTACTAGGTAGTTATTATCACCCCCACTTTACAGATGAGAAATGTATGGCTCAGAAAATGCAGGTTCCCTGCCCTAGACTACACCCGAAGAGTCAGAGCAGAGCTTCCAGCACAAAGCTTTCTCCGGGGTTCCTGTTTTTCCTATCAAGTAATAGCTCTTTATATTAAAAATGTGTTATTTTCATCAATACAAAATATCAAGTATTGAAAAAAGTTGAATTATTAATACTTTTAAAAATACTCCTTGTTTTCTTTCTACTTGTATGTGTGTGTATAAATCTTGAAGAGTGAACATATACAAGGTCAAGTTTGATAATTAATTTTAATTATATTATTCTTGGGCACTTCACCAAGTAGGTCTAATAAATATGAAAAGTCTTTTGTTGCTTTGGGAACACAATGCTACCTAAGCAACAACCAGAGCCACCCTTCAGTTCAGTTGAGCCACTCAGTTCCAAGTATCTTTGTTCCTTAAAGGTCACATTTTGGGGGTCGTTAGTTCTATATAAAAAGAAATCAGCCCGGCCGGGAGTGGCTCAGCGGTTGAGCGTCGACCTAGGATCCGGGCGATCGGGGTTCGATTCCCGGTCAGGGCACGTGCCCGAGTTGCGGGCTGCAGCTGATCAATGACTCTCTCATCATTGATGTTTCTATCTCTCCCTCTCCTTTCCTCTCTCTGAAACCAATAAAGATATATTTAAAAAAGAAAGAAAGAAAAAGAAAAAGAAATCAGTCCTGACAAGACTTCAAAAACCTGAAATATGGATTCTCTTACTAAAAAGGACACTATTTAGGATTTCTTGTAAAATCTTTTCTGAAAGAAAGATTCGAAACAAATTTACCTGCATCATATACATACGTTCAAATTAAGTTCTCCCATTTTTCTTACAGATAAGCGAGCATATAAAGTGTAATGAGAAGCATCAAATCTGTAAAAGTCCATGTTCTCTGAGATTTCTTTTTATTAATCATTTTTAAAGTTTCAATTACAGTTGACATACCTCATTATATTAGTTTCAGGGGTACACCCCAGTGGGGGGTGGAGGGGGTAGGGGCGTAACACTGTTCCTTGTGAACTAGGCCAAGGGGACAAAAATCAATTTAAAAGAGTTTACTTGATGGGACCAGAACTCCTGGTGAGAACTTAAGTCTGAAAATACGATTAAAAGCAAAGCCGAGTGGGCTTTCCATTGCAGCTTGTCTTGAAAGTTGTCTTCTAGGTCAGCAATTTTAATCTTTTTCACCTCAGGGCACACTAATGAACTAATCACTACAATTCTGTGGCACACCCAAAAATATATTTTTTGCCGATCTGACAAAAACTAGGTATAATTTTGATTCACTCACGCTGGACGGCTATTGTGGTGTTGGCTGCTGTCATGTTGTACTTTTTTTATTTGACAATCTAAGGGAAAAGAGGTCAGTGCTCCTGATTAAATAGGCAGGTATTGCATGTTTTAAAAATCCTCACTGCACACGGTTGAAAATCTTGAAAATCGCTGCTCTGCACGCAGCAATGTGTTCTTTGCCCTGGTAAGCTCTATGAAAAATTGATCTACAGTGTAACGAATCAAGCTCTGCCCCACATCCCTTTTGTCAGTGTACAAAAGTTTATGTCAGGAAAGCTTTCAGAGATAATCAATCCTAAGGGGAAAAAAAGAGTCAGAAAGAATATCATGAATAAATACTTCATTAGACTATTTAAATTCACTGTTTTTAACATTGCCATATCCTCCAGGCAACATTTTCCCATCCTGTTTTATAGTAATTGATATTTAATAACAAAATAACTATGATAAAATCAATCCATCACACAAATTGTGTTTTACTATCTGCTCCATCACTGTTTAACCTACTTATTACAAGTTTCCCACGGCCTATAATTAACCAAAGTTTTTCCATGTCGCCATTAACTTCGGCTAATCAAGGTTATCCAAAGCTTATTATTCACTTTTAAAAAGTCATTTCTAACTCATGAATCATGTGGAGGGAGAAAGTGACGGCTGAAATGTACCTTTTTGGAAGATACAATGTGATGACAATAACCCTTACCTACAATATGGAACGGTTGCTTCAGAAAATACAAGACTTGAATAGAAATAACCTCCAGCCTTATGGATCCTAACTTTTATTTAGTGACTACTATATTTTCAGACAGGTTCTTTGCAAAGGACAACAGATCCACAGATAGATTCCTCACAAGATTGTACTACGAACAACAAAGCTATGTAAAATGTCTTAAACCAGCTAGCTAATAGCAGACAATGCCAGGTCTTGAGTCTGATATGGGCAACTCCAGAGTTTAGTCACTATTCCTCTGCAATAATTACAAATTCTCCCGTGTAGCTGTGTATTCTCAGGGGATGGAATAGTGTTTTATCTAGAATAGGTGGTGTGTGTGTGTGTGTGTGTGTTTAAGGATTTCTATAGTTCATTTTTATTCTATATAAAAATCCACATTTTCCATAATATAATTCATTTTTTAAATTTCAAATTTATTAATTTGCCAATCTGACATTAAATGCTAACTACAGTGACAGTGCGATAAATGTAAATTCATCTGAAAAGGACCGTAACTTATTCAGGCCAGTTTGGTAGCAAACAACAGAAATCTACTTCTAACTGGTGAAGAAAAAAAGGAAATATATTGGTATGTGTAACTAAACCATGGGAATGACAGAGAGGAAAGAGAAGACAACCAGGAATGTAAACTCTATAGCCAGTTTCCTCTCAACATCTGTCATCTTATTTTGCCGAGACCAACTTTTTGATGAGGTAGGATTGGTCCTCAGAGCCTCTGGGCCCCAAAAGCTTATATCTCTGTAACCAGAGAGAAAGAAAGTCTTTACCACTAAATCTAAGTTTAAAAATCCTATGAGAGACACTCCCCATTGGTTCAATGTGGGCCCCGTGCCCACCCAAGAGGACAGAGTGATATGATCAATCAGATTTGGGTCACTGCTCACTGCTATTGCAAAGGAGGCAGGCTGGACTCATTGACTTTGGGTTTAAAACAATACATTTACTTAACTAGCTTTCAACTAAAAAAATGCATAAATCATTTGCTATGTCCTTAACCAGCCTACCGTTTGTAATTAGACTTAAATGATTTCTAACTATCCTTGCGTCTCTTGAATATTACTTCTTGAAGTGTCAAGGTCTCATATTGGAGCATCTGATTGACTGAAACAGATCACATATCAGGCTGGCTTTAAAGAGAAGGGGGAGAGGGAGGATCTCCCACTAAGGATTTCATAGTGGAAGATGTGGAATATCGGCCCAATAATTCTATATAAAACTATATATGAGGTTTTCACAATGAAGGGCCAGTAAATAAAAAAATACCAATTACTTCATGTGATTAAGACTATTTTATTTCATTAGTCACTAACATTAGTTCTTCAATGTTTTCAATTTACTTTCTTGATAATAAATTAAATATATGTACAACTAACAATTACAATTGATTTAATCCATTCTGATGGCTGGCCTAATAAAAAACGCTTAATCTGTAATCATAATTGAATCCTTTGGGTGAGTGCCCTTTGTCAAACAATGATACACATTCACAAGAGGGTAATTTGTAGTGAGTGCACAGTGAAGACTTTTTAAAAATATTTTACATAGGAAATTACAGAAAATAATGCACAAGACCAGAGTTACTACTCTTGAACTCTGCAAAAAGATGGTGGCTATAAAAAGTGGTCTCAACTGCAAGGAGAAAGGTCATAAAGAGAAAATTTCTGGGGAGTCTCCCTTTGTAGAAGGCAGCGATGCGAGTCCCTCAAGCTTCCTCCTCAGTGGGGAGCAGAGGAAACTGTTGGTAGCCAGAAGCTTAGCTGGTTGGGCCTCGAGCGATGGTACTCAGGGAGCCTCTGGTGTGTCCACACATAGGACGTTGCAATATGAAGAAAAGTTATTGCAATGGGCTCAGCCTGAGCTCTAGGAATTTATTAGAGTCAAAGGTGCCCAAATGCTTCCATGGAAGTGACGTGGACAACGTGGAAAGGCGAGCTTACTCCTGGCTCAAGAAGACAGGGATGAGACTCTCAAAAGGAGAGGCCTTATTGAGAGTCGGCAGCCAGGGGCCGGGGCCGCCTGAAGACGGCCCACACTCAGGACTTGGGAGTTGTGCATAGAGAAGCCCAGCAGGGTCTTGGAGGAGAGCACACGTGACTGCCAGGCACACTGAGGCGACAAAGCAAAAAGTATGAAATAAGAAAATTCAGTTCTAATTTCGACTTAGCCCTCCAAAAGCTGTGCCAGTTTGGGGGGGAAAACATCACTCGCCTTATCTGAGACTTCCTGTCCCCTTCATGAGGTGATCTTTTCTAAGAATTCCACAATCCTTTGGTGCTCTCAAAAAATCCACTTATATCATCCCACTGTTTAAAGACAATGTGTATTTAGAGCAAAATCAAACATCATTTTATTTCTAAGAGTAAAAAAGAGGGCGGAATAGTGCCTGTCTTGGCAGAGTCTGCCTCCCTGTCGTAAAAGCAGCCCCGACAAGCACACTGTGTAGATAATACACCTGCATCGGGTGGGATCACACTTGCAGACTGAGAAGAAAGAAAATATTGCACATGGCATGGCATGAACCACCTATGCTGGTTTACACGCTGAATATAGAAAAAGACTTTGGCAGCGATATGATTATGCTAAAATGTACGATATCATAAGTCAGTACTGGGAATAGTACTGACTTATGAATAGATTTTGAGAGATGCAGAGGTGTGAGATTTTAGGCTGAAGGAACAAACATATAGAAAGTAGCATCAAAATAGGCACATGATAGGGCAAATCATATATTAAAGAAGTAAAATATGTGTGTCAGATGAGATGTGTATATATGTATAATATGACATATGACATATTAAAATATTTTTATATGAGCTATAACATATACATGGATTTTAGAGGCATGTGCATTGATATAGTATATATGAGATGAAACATGTATCAGATTTATAGTGCTATTAAAAATATATTTACAGTTGTGTGACTATAAAATTTATATTACATATAAATTTTTTAGTGCTTCAATTTCATTCTGAAAAGTAAACTTTTCTCTTATCAGGAAACCCAAAAAATAGAGACATAAGTTCACAGAATGAATTCTCTGTCCTTTTATTTATATTGATGATTGTTATATATGCTACAAGAGAAAAGCAACTTTCTCCTAGGAAAAAAGCTAATTTCTAATTAAGTAAAACTGTACTGTAAATACTATTATATGATGATCCAAATTTCTTCAAGATATTAATGTGGGATGACTTTTCAGTTTACCCTAAGAATAATGACAATATTCCTGTTATTCAAATACATTTGATTTATCAGATTAAATTTATAAGAAATGTATTTGCACATGGTTTTCAGAAGGAAGCTTCGATCTATATTTATGGTCTATATAGCATAGTAATTTATAGACTAAATAGTCATATTTTAAATTCTTGATTCCTTCCCTATTTTTTATGTCTCCTCTGACTTTATTTCTTAAATTTGACAAATATAGTCTGAGGTCTCCCTCGTTCATTCATTTATTTTTCATTCCTTTATCCCATCGTTCATTCATTCAGCACTGAGCACCTACCGTAGATGCTTCCAAGAGGCTGGGAAAAGAAGGAGAGGGGCACAGGGAACAAAGAGACAGAGGAACCCGAGGAGGAAGTGAAAGGACCAGACTCCCTCAAGCTCCTGCGCTTGTAGCAATGTTAGTGACCCTCTCTGCGGTCTCTTTCTGTCCTGTGTCAGCTTTCTCTCATCTTACACCTTTGCTTTCCATGCAGATCATGCGTAAGATTATCTCCCCAGTCCCAAAGGTTCTCCGAGCTCTTGACAACGTTTCTCAAGACCTAACCCACCCCCACTGAACGGCCCCACCAACTTCTTAAATTGGCCCATGCGAGAGCACCCTCACCTTAGCTCCCACTTCTGTGTCCCCTACGCTCCCACCGGCACCACAATTCTCTCTGTCACCCAGGTTCCAAATCTGAGATTGGTCAATGATTGTTCACTCTTTCCTGTTACAATGACTAGCTGCCCACATACTATCTATGCTATTTCTACAATATTTCATATGAGTTTTTCCTTCCCCCACTTCCAAAACTCTTAGATTTAAACCTTTCTTTTTCTTGTCTGAACACCTTCATAATTGACTTTCTCACCTCGTAGCTCTGCACATTGATCCAGTATACAACTTGCCAGATACTTTCCCCAGAATGTTACGTTAATGTTTGTGGTAAATTTCATTACTTCGCCTACAAAATCTTTAGTCCCTTAGCTTACGGGAGTATGTGATGATTAAAATTAGATAATGCATGCAAAGTGCTTAGTGGGGTGTCCACCACATAGTATATTCCATTATAATTAACTATTTTTATGTGTCATTGCCTCCAAAAAAATGTGTCAAATTATGTGTCTCTCCACTTAGCCTTTCTTTTTTAAGGCCTGTATTGCACAGTAATTAAGAGCTTTGCAGCTACACTGCCTAGATGCAAATCCTATGATTTCCAATTGTTACCCTTGGGTAAGTTGCCCAACCTCTCTGTGTCTCCGTATTCTGATCTACATAATTGTGATAATAATACTAGTATCTACTTCAGAGTGTTATTATGAAGATTAAATAATTGATGCATACAAAGCAAGTATAGGACAAATGTTATTCAATTAATGTTAGTATTATTAATAGCTATTCGCAGCCCCTCCTGATCCTTCTCCAACTTACCCATCGAGCCTATCTCTCTCTTCCTGTTTATAAACTCTATGTTTCATCCATCAGCCCATTTTTATTTCTTGTACATACCCTATTGTGCTTTTCTACTGCTGTGTTCAAGCTCTTCATTTACACTGTCTTTGGTTCTGTCCCTTCTAGATGAAAGTTCCTGAAAACAGCACCTTTTCCATACTTATACATCAAAAGTGCTTTTCACACAGAAAAAATTTAATACATATTTGTAGGAAAATGTATCAGTATTGTCATGCCCTTGGGTATTTCAGTGCACCCTTCTGTTAGTTTACAGCACGTCTAAACAGCTGAATCTTGAATTGATTTATATGTGGTAATAATCAGATGCAGACATAAATGTATAATTTATCGCTTGCCCTATTCTGAGCAATTTATTTGTCATTGGTTTATGAATAAATGATAGTATTTTTTCATGAATCAGGTAGATAATTTGCTACTCACAAAACAGCTTCAGATTGGACTAACTTTTGCTTGAACTTTTGTTCTAGAAATTTCTATCTTTTTCTTGGCTTATGAGGCTCACCAAATATGCTTTTCAAGCTGAGTAAATCAATTTATAAGCAATAGAAGTGGTCTGGGGTTGGTTTAGATTGTGTGTGTGTGTGTGTCTTTTCTTTCTTTCACTTTTTTCAGTTATATTTTTATGTAATTTTTTTAAAGTCTGAGTAAATCTGTGTGCAGGCCTTTAAGAGCCGCCCTCTGTCTCACTCAGCCACAATCCCTGCTGGGTTTTACAGCCAGAAGTTATGGGGACTTCTCTCCTCAGCACTGAAACCCTGGGACCACTCACTCACTCCTCAGGAGGGACCCCTGCAGCCCAGATATACTCCTGATTTTAAACAGCCACTCGTGGGTGTGGGACCAGCCCATTCCCCTGCTGTGTCTCTCCTACCAGTCTCGATGTGGCTTCTTCTTTATATCCTTAGTTGCAGGATTTCTCTTCAGCTAGATTTTAGGTGGTTCCGAATGATGGCTGTTCTGTAGTTTAGTCATGATCTCGGTGTGGTTGTGAAAGAATGCGAGCACTGTGTTTATCTACACCACCATCTTGACCTGAACTTGCTTTTGCTCCTCTTAAAAGAACACCAATCATATTAGATTAGGACCCATCTCATCTTAACTTCATTATACCTACAAGTCCCTATTCCCAAATAAGGTCACAGTCACAGGCAGCAGGGTTGGGATTTCAGCATATCTTTTGTAGGAGACACAAGTCAACCCATAACATTTGGAGGGGCCCAGAACATGCCACTGTCTCATTAATATAATTTTAGTTATTTCCTTTAGGAATATATAGTGAATTTATTCAATGAAGGAAGCTTAATTGATGCAGAGCTGAAAGTATTAGAAATCTATATACACTAGAAAGTGAATATAAATTAGCCAACTCTATATGAACATTTCCAGCTAAGGAGTCATAAAAATACGTATTCACTTTTTTCTTTTATATAGACATGACATGATGATTCTGGCAAAATAAAGCCAGAGATACTAAAAATATTCTCAAATTTTAAAGACAGTGTGGGATAAGTGTTACCAGCAGCATTCTACATGAATGAAAACCCCTGATTTAATTCCATTATTTTATCATGCCAGAAGCATGGTTGTTTTTTGTTTTTTTTTTTAATTTGTACTGGTATCATACACATTGGACTATTAATAATTAACTTATTTGTATACACAGTATCTCAGTGTGTACAAAAACTTTTAGTGTTGGTTACTTGCTATGATGTTTTAAGCTTTCAAAGTCTTTTCAACATAAGAAAATAGCTGTACACATTTGAGTGTTTTCCTATAAAAATATGATCTTTAAAAAAGTAATGATGATTGGTCTTTGTGGTTTCCAGCGATAAATTTTCTTATTTTTTCAAATAGCATAAAGTATATTCTTATGCAGGATTGCATTAAGAAACGGTAGTTTTTAAACAATGTTACCAATAACCCTGTAAATCCTAACGCAGCAAGCGTGAGCAGCCTTCACAGCGCGCTTTCACCTCATTGAAGTTGAAGCTGCTCCTCTGGAATAGTTTTCCACTTCCATATAAAGCAAATTGTTACAAGTCTGTTAGTGTTTTTATTATGTAGCTTATAAAAAGAATTTGATTTCTTCAACAATTCACAGTTGTTTGGTGAGACAGTTTTGGAAATCAAACAGTTCAGGGATGTTTTGAATAACCAAATGTTCTTTAGTACATGAACTCTCAGAATGAAACTGTAATAAATAAGCATCTATGTCCTTGGTTATAATGTCAGTATGTCCTGGAACCAAAAAAGATGGTTTTCTTGTTCCCACAATCCACTTAATTGCTGTTTTAAAAGGTAAATATTTTTATCACTTATAATTTCTGTTTTGGATGGTAATTCTGACAGCCACCTTTTTGACTGTTGAAGCCAGTTTAAACCACCTATTCTATGTTCTTCAAATTTGCTTTTAAGAAGTGACTTTACTAGAGACAACAGGACTACACAGAAGCCAAGTTTTCTTCCTGTAAACTGCTGGCGAGTACAAGAAGGCAACCCACCCCACCCCAAAGTCTTCGATCCTCACCAAATAAGCTACAAGTTCACTCTTTCCTCCTTTCCCAGAAACTTAAAGCTACATTCAATCTCAAATCTCTGCTGAACAAAAAGTGTGCCCTTGTTTCATGGTCCTGAGAAAACTCTGGGGGGGGGGGGGGAAGGGCAAAAACCACTGTATTTTGCTGATGGGCTTTCTGCCTGTGAAGAGCCAGACTCACAAGAGTTAAGCAAATATGCTCCACTATCATGGTGCAATTTATCGGGCAGGTGGCCTGCACAAGCTGGTTCATTTTCTGTATTTTCCATGTCACAACCCCAGCTTCTAAGGGACTGTTTCTTTTCATAACAAGGATTTGGAAAAAGATGATGAACCTTCTTTCTGTGGGAGATCACCTTCCTTAGTTTATCTGAGCTATTCACAGCTTGTCCAATTGTCCTATTTATGTAAGTAGCCAACTGTTCTGTAGATTTCTTAACCTCCTTCATGTTCTCATTAGTGAAATGAAGGAGCCTTTTTCTAGGAAGATGAATGGAATGAGTCTCAATATTATTACCAAAGTTTCCTTTTCTAACATTGTAGGTTTCAGACGTCGTAATCTCTTGAATACCAGCACCTCAGCCCAGCCCTGGTGCTGATGAACTGCGCCTGGAAGCCCATGGAGTCCCTTGACCCCTGGGTGAGCCCCCCTCAGGATCATTCAAATGAGGCTGTCTTCAATTCATGTTCATAGAAAAATAAGACAGTAGTGTATTCGGGTTCTTGTCCCCTGAGATAGGTGTGTTTAATTTCATTAACTTCAATGCAGCTGACAAGAAAAATGTATAAAATCAGCTTTTGTACTCTAGCATTTGAAATCATTATTGCATTAGCTGTCACACTGGAATCTAAGGGAAAAACATATTATGGATGTTTTTATAAACCTTTGCGAATGCACTGATAAAATAATTTATAATAATTTGAAAACATGGCTGGGACCCAGTGAATATTTTCCCTCCTCTAAATAAGGCCCCCCATTATCCCATGCACATTGCACGTAGTGACCCCTGTGCCATTCCCGGCCCTAAACCCTCATCTTCCAGGGGAGACAGCGGAGTCTGTCGTTAAACAAACCTGATGAGCATGGGATCACGTTTTCATTCTGGCCTGACCGTGCTCTTGAGGTGGAATATTTGGTGCAATGACACATTCATCTGAAATATGGGTCCAGTCAGAGGGGACCCCAGAGCCTGGTGCTATGAGCCCCAAGTGCACCCGGCCTCCCCTCCGGCTCCTCAGGTGGGAGGAGGGCTTCATAAACACGCAGGGCCGCCTCTGCCCTGCTCACCCGCAAACCCCTGCTCAGGAAGCCAGAGAGGCAGTGACCTGAACACATGGCTTCTGAAGCTGCAGTGAGGATCTGAGCGGGAGATTCACCAGACTGGCACTCCTCTCAGTGCATAAGCACTCCCAGGAGGGTGTGAGCCTTCCGTTGCCACCCTTTTGACCATCTGTCCCTTGGTTCTGAGATGTGCTGGGAGGAGACCTGAGTTGAGCCGCCGAAGCCCCTACAGACTGGTGGCTGCTGCTGTTCGCCTGCCTGGAGACAGGACCCTTTGGTGTGGACCTGGTGGAGGCGGCGGCAAAAGGGGAGCTCCAAACAGCCTTGGCCAGGCCTTCCTGGCAGCAAGGGGGGGTGCTTCACAGTGGCAAGGGGTACAGCAGCGTGGTGGGGGGAGACTGCACCCCACTTGGGCCACATGGACTTGCAGGAGCTCCCATAAATATTTTAAATGAGGCATTGAGTTCCTGAGATCTCTAATCTACCTAAAAATAGAGTTTCAAAACAAAAATAATAAAAATAACCCTCAGAAAGAACTTCATCATAAATCCCTTTCTGGGGAATCTAACCTTCTAATTCTCTCTAAGATGAGAAGTCAGCCCCACATCTAAACATTGTCTCTGTTTCATTTCTATTTAGATCTTTTGCCAATTTTTGGACCACATTTTTGTTGTTGTTGTTGAGTTGATAGAGTTCTTTATCCATTTTGATAGCCAAAATATGAAAATAACCCAAACTCCTATCAATGGATGAATGGATTAAAAAAAAGAGGTGGTACATACACAGAATGGAATATTACTCAGCCATGAAAAAGGAAGATATCCTCCTATTTGTGACAACATGGATGAACCTTGAGCACATTATGCGACAAGAGATAAACCAGACAGAGAAAGACAAGCACTATATGATATCACTTATATGTAGAATCTAAAAAGTTAAACCTATAAGAAACAGAGACCTGGAAAATGTTGCCAGGGGATAGGGGATGTGTGTGATATGAGTGGTAATGTTTAAGGGTGCAGACTTGTAATCAATAGTAAATAAGCCATGGAGATTTAACGCACAGTACAATGAATATAGACGGAAACATTGCACTATATTATGTAATGTAATAGATGCCACTGCATGAGCAGCCATACTACAATAGAACCGTTAGTGTGGTAATATGGAAAGTAGGGACAAATAAATACCTGTAGTTCCCTTAGGACAAACAAATGAAGTTAACTATTTCGGACAGGTTAAGGTTTCAGTGATAAGAAAAGGCCATGAGAAACATAGGGACACCCACTTTCATTTTGAGGCATTTTTATCATTATAGCTTTCATAATCAGCTACATAAAGAGTCACAAGGAAAGTACAGTCATTCTAAATTCGATTTTTTATTGAATTTATCGGGGTGACATTGGTTTATAAAATCATACAGGTTCTATAATACTTCATCTGTATATTGTAGTGTGTATTCACCACCCCAAGTCAAGTGTCCTTCCATCACCATAAAAAAAAAAGCTTTTTTTTTTTACTGTATCTTTATTGATTTCAGAGAGAGGAAGGGAGAAGGAGAGAGACAGATAGAAATATCAACGATCAGAGAGGCATTGCTCAGCTGACTCCTGCACGCCTCCGACTGGGGATCGAGCCCACAACCCGGGCATGTGCCCTGCCCGGGAATCGAACCCCGATTGCCTGGATCCTAGGTCAATGCTCAACTGCTGAGCCACGCCCGGCCGGGCAGAAAGCTTTTTAATTGTTGACCCTTTCATTATCAAAGCTTCTTACTATGGAAGGTTTTATTCTTCAGTTTATACTGAGTTAACCCAGATAAAATAACAGCAGGCAGCAGTCACAACTCCAAGGCCAGGAGGAACAAGAGAGAGAGAGGGGAAGTTTCAGGATGTCAAAGGAAGGTCCCACAGAGCTGATGCCAAGAGCTCTAAGGAGCCAGGGCCTTTGAGCTGTGCTGCCACCTCTGAGGGGACCCTGCAGGGCTGGCCGAAGGAAGTTGGCGGCTAGGACAACTGTGGTGGCAGAAACTACGTGGGCAGTGACCATACAACAGAAAAGAAGTCTCTTCTCCCACCCTCTCAACTTCCAATATCCCTGCAGCCCTCTCGTATCCTAACCCAACAGGAAGCAGCCGACAAGGGATTGTGAAAAAAGTAGTTTGCAGAATCTCGGCACCAGCAACACAGAACAAATCATAGATGAGCAGAATTGGAGCGGAGAAAGAATACGTACATGACTGTTACACAAATCAACCTGTGTAAGGAGAACTGGCCTTCTACACAATGTACTTACGTACAGAGAAGAAAACACAATAACCAAGCCCACCTGCTGGGACTGTGTGTGGCTCTAGCTCCTGGCACACTCCTCTCCGGTGGCTGGATCAGTAAACCAGTACATACACTGACTTGAATTAATCTAACAGTTTAAGACCCAAGTGAAATGGCATGCAGGCAGGAGGACATCCATGTCATGTAACAATTTCAACCACTTAAGTAAGCTGACTGATGTGACTTGCTAGTAAGAAGTGGAGTCAGGATTTAACCAAGGCAATTTGATCCCTGAAAGACAGGCGCTGGCTGGCTGGCAGGAATTTGGGTTTTCCAGACTCAGACCACATTGGTAAATTCATTTCTCTATTATCCTTCCCTCTCTATTTCATAATTCAATAGTTTAAATTGTCTACACCATACAGACTGACAAATGTATATAGATCTTTTTGTCTGCGTACCATAAACACACATTTTTTATTCATTAAATCGAAAAACCAAATTCAAACCCTCTGTTTGTATTGATAGAAAAGCGTCTGTCTAACAATTTCAAGCATGGCAGGTATGCCTTAATCAATGAGAAGCAATCAGAGAAGCATAAGCAAAGGCAGTCCAGCTTTTAGAACGTCAATAGGTCCCTCTTCCACAGAGCTATTTAATGTTGATTTTTCAAACTAGAACACAAAAAATACATTAATAACTTAGTATTCTTTAAATGACAGGATATATTTTTATTTCCTAAGAAACCATTTCTAAACACTATTTTTTATGTATCATTAAAAACACAACTCAATGTTAACACAAGACTTTAAATTATAGTGGATCAAAATATATTCAAAATAGGCCACTACCCTATAATATTAATTCATAAGACAAAAAAGTTGACATATTTCCATCATTTAGCAAACCTGGCACAAGAAGACTATCAGTAAATACTGGCAAACAAATAGACAAGTAAAGCTTAAAGTGTTTTAGCTGTTTCAGAGTCTCCTAAATGCTTTTCAGAAGTATATGTAAATTGCTGCAGTCTGAAAAGATTAAAACTCAAGACCATCTTTTTTACAATTATGAAAGATGTTGAGGCAATTTAGTCAAGAGTTTGAGAAGAAACACTTCATAGGTGATGTTTGGATCTACAGAAAAATGAATCACAGAAAACTTGCAATTGAACTGTGTAACCACTACTCTCCCCACTTTCTTAATAGGAATCTTAGAAAATAGGATCCTAGCTGGTTTGGCTCAGTTGTTTGAGCATCGGCCTGTGGACTGAAGGGTCTCAGGTTTGGTTCTGGTCAAGGGCATGTACCCTGGTTGCAGGTTGATCCCAGCCCCTGTCGGGGCTCATAAAGGAGGCAACCAATTGATGTGAGTCACATCAATGTTTCTCTCTCTCTCCCTCCCTCTATTCCACTCTCTCTGAAAAACAATGGAAAAAAATATCCTCAGCTGAGGATTTAAAAAAATAGGATCAATTCTTAGACTTGATGAGAATAAAAGACACACACACACACATACACAGCTATTGGAAGCAATGCGGGAAGACAGAAAATATTTAGTATTCCTAACAATCAGAGCTTATTTAGAAAAGTATAAAAAAACAGACTTTTAGAGTTGAAAAGGACACTGAAATTCATTTTGTTCAACTCCTTCAATTATAGATTAGGCTGAGGCTTTATATGACTAGCTCACATTGCTAAAGTGATTATATAGAGAAAAACAAGCAATAATTGCAGTTTTTAACTACTAGTCTTATAGTACTATTTTTTAAATCAGTGCTTGATTTAGCACTGTATTAGTAAGGATTCTCCACAGAAACGTAGCCAATGATAAATAGGGATAGAGATAAAATATAAATATATACGTGTGGAAAAGAAGAGCTTTACTCTAGGAATTGGCTCCCATGATTATGGAGGTTGTGAAGTCCCACAGCCTGCCGTCTGCAAGCTGGAAGGCCAGAGGTAATTCAGCCTGAGTCTGAAGACCTGAGAACCAGGGGCACAAACAGTGTAAGTTCAAGTCCAAAAGCCAGAAAGTTGAGGGTCCACGGTGTAAGTCCTGAGGGCCAGAGGGCCAGAGAAGCAGAAATACCCAAGTCAAAGGGAGAAGAAGACGAATGACTCAGCTCAGGCAGAAAAGCTGACTTGTGCTTCCTCCACCTTCGTTCTGTTCAAGCCCTCAGCAGAGTGGATGATGCCACCCACACTGGTCAAAGGCACCTTCTTTGCCAGTCTCCCAGTTCACATGCTAATCTCCTCCTGAGGCTCCCTCCCAAACAGATCCAGAAATAATGTTTCCATCTGGGCATCCCTTAGCCCAGTTAAGTTGACACATAAAATTAACCATCACAACCACCAAACCTTCCTTTTTATTTATAATATGCAAATAAACAAACCACCCTTCCCACCTGTTCTAGAACGTTCCCTCACAACATATCCATCCCTCAAGATGATCCAATCAGAATGTGAATTGTTCAAATATTCCAGAAAAATGGAAACAAACCAAAGTGAAGTAGGCTATTCAAAGTAGCTTTAAGTGTCATTTCCTGTACTCTCTCCTTCCACAAGAATAGAGAAATTCAAATAGTCTTCATTATAAAATATTTGTGTGAGAGGAACATTCACTCACTTTATAGAAAAGTATGGCATAAAATAATTGAACACACGCATAGTGCAAACTGAGTTCTAAGAATTGTGGGACATAGAAAGAAATGGTACTTAAAAATAGCCATCAAAAGATTCAGGGTAGCTTTCTGGAGAAGAATCGGGATGCTTTTTTTCCCCATCAGATTCTCCGAGGAGAGAGCCTACCAGAAAACCTTCAGCGGGGTTATAAAGAAGGGCTGGTTTGAAAAAGCTCTCTAAGTGAATCCAATATGCCCAAATTGGATGGCAGCCACAGTTGGGATGGAATACTATTTCTTTCACTCAGACAGATATCCAGACTCTGCATCGAACTACATGAAGTCCTGTAAAGAAGGGAGCTAAAGTGTCAGATACCACATTAGGTCCTTTACATCATTAACTCACTTAAATGCCTTTTATCTAGTTCTCTCTCTCTCTCTCTCTCTCTCTCTCTCACACACACACACACACAAAAGCTCAGAAAATGATAAGTGAATCTCTTTTAGAGAAGTTATTCATTCCTAATCTTTAAATTCCTTCTACCATAGTTTAAGAATATTTCATTTTTGTCTTGTTGAAGATGAGAATGCCATCTTTCTAAAATATATTTGCAAAAGTTGTTTACTGCACTTAAACCAATAGTGAAATACATATGTATATTTTTCTAATATCACATCAGAGACATAAAGCCATGTACATTTCCTTAAATGTGACAGCTCAGCCCCCAAACTGTCTGTCCTGGTAGCTGTGTTACAAATGATAGCATACAGATTGTATGAAGCCAGTAAGTTACAGAAACAGCCTTTTGTGGTACTGCTGGCTTTCACACAGAGGAACCCTGCCTTTGGTTTCAAAGCTCTGGTTATATGCTTTATTACAGTTACTAGAAGGAAACAGAAGAAAAGACAAAACAGAACACAAAACAGTCCTGCACTACTGCAAGTCACCCAGGTTAATTAGAATGTTCTCCCTGGGCCCTCTGAGGCGTCAGGTCCTGACAAACGGAACGCATCCCAACCAGCAGACATCGAATATTAATATGCCCTCTGCAAAGGGCTCAGTTTTAAATGAAGTCAACCCTAATCAGGTGTTTGCTGCAAATCATCCACCGATAAATGTTATTAACATTGCAACCTGCTTGACACATCTAGTCATTATGTTTACAAGCTAAAGAAAATAAAATAGAAAACAAAAGCATTTGCTTCTCAGGACCAGGCTTTCATCATTCATGTTATCCTTCACCATTGTATTTTTTGTTTTGTTTTGTTTTGATTTGATTTGATTTTTGCAGATTATTTTCCATAGGACGTGTCAGTGGCTGCCTCTCCATTTGCTTTATTGAAATGTAGAGAACAAGAGAATTTTAAACCAAAGAGTTATTTCAGTAATGATGAACAATTAAAAATATGCTATAAATATGTATTTGTATTATTGGAATCAGAATACTAAAGAGAACACACAAAAGGAAATAGAATCCCTAGTGACTTAAAGTTACTAAAGAGAATTATCCATTCTTTTGGGAAATCCATCTAAACTAGTGTTTCTGAAGGGAAACATACGGTCCTGTAATAACTCTTTTCTAAGAGACTACGTAGGAGGCACATCAAATACTTTCAAAATACAGAAAGATGCCTTTCAAATTCTGGGATCAAGAACAACCTTAAACATTAATAGGAACTTTTTGCATCATTAATTATTTAATAGATAAATTGTGCCAAATATCTTCTTTAACTTCCTTTAAATTTTGAAAATAAAACGACTTTATCAGGATAAAGTCGCACCTAAAAAATGAAATGTTGAGCTCCACAGGCTACAGGCAGCTAACTCCTCGTGCTTCGATGTGGTTGTGCAGGAGGCGGGCAAACACAGGCTAATGGAGGGAGACTCCTGCAGGCGGACAGGGACCTGGAGAGGACGCTGCACGCTGCTGGCCGAGCAAGCGCGAGACCCACAGCCGGGGCGCTGGAACAGAAGCACCCCGAGTCCAGATGCTCAGGAAACAAAACCTCGGCAGGGACCAAGGCAGCTGAGCGGGAACACCAACCGCCAACGGGATGCAGACTCAGGAGGGTGGGGATTCTTTGGTGGTACCTTTTACTATTCATCTGCGGCTGGGACGCTGTCCAGAATTATTTATGTATATAAATACATACACACACACACACATTTTTTTTCTTTTTTATAGTGAGATGGGAAAATTGCCTTGGCATCGCTGAAAACATCCCCTCTGAAAGCGTTTGTGAGGGCCCTTGAAATAAATCACTTTCAGTCACACCAGCTTCCAAAACGGGTGGGAGGAGGGTGAATATAATCATCCCCTCAGAAGCGGTTGTCCAAGATCTGGAGGTCATGGAAGGAGTGCGGAGATGCTGGGTGTTTGAACTGGCCTCTTCCTGAGCGAGTCCTTGAGTCTGGTCAGACTGGCCTTTAGGAGGTTTGATATGGAACCGACACTGAGCTCTACCATTTTTGGAGTGCAGACTTGGTGCAGGCCTCATCACCATCAACACTGAGGATGTCAGATCAGCCTGCCCCATGAGACGGTGGGGTCTGTGCAATCCTGGGTAGGATATGAGATGTTATGATGTGATAAGAATAGAATAAAAAGAGAATAACAGTGCATTTCGAGTTAAAGTATAAGAATTATTTCTTGAAGCTTTTGTTTGAGCTTGCATGTGTCAATGCACAGATGATGAAAAAGTATGCAAAATGCTGTTTTGCTTTATATAATGAGAAGTGTGATTGCTGGGTCATATGGAGTATCTGTATATTCAGCTCTACTATATACCAAAACATTATTCTTCAAAACCCAAAACACTAATTCCAAAGAATATGTGCACCCCTATGTTCATTGCAGCATTATTTACAATAGCCAAGATTTGGAAGCAGCCCAAGTGTCCACCAGTTGGTGAGTATATAAAAAAGCTGTAATGGAATGCCACTTGGCCATAAAACAGAAGGAAATCTTACCCTTTGCAACAGTATGGATGGACCTGGAGAGACTTATGCTAAGTGAAGTAAGCCAGTCAGAGAAAGTGCCATATGATTTCACTCATATGCGGAATCTAATGAACAAAATCAACTAAGAAGCAAAACAGAGACAGACCCGTAGACAGAGAGCAGGCTGACAGTTGTCAGGGGTTGAGGGTTGGGGGACTGAGGGGGGTGGGATTGGTGAATAGATTGAGCAAAAAAGAAAAAAAAAGAGAAAAACTCATGGACCCCCAACAACAGAGTGGTGATTGTGGAGGGTGGGGGTGGAGGAGGGAGCAGGGGGATAAATGGCCATGCAAGGAGACCTGACTCGGGGTGGTGAGCACACAGTACAGTGCACAGATGATGTGTTCAGGGGTTGTGCACCTGAACCTGTACAGTTTTGTTAACCAGTGTCACCCAATAAATTCAATAAAAAGGAAAAATAAATAAACTAGAGAAAAAGTTATCTCAGAAAAAAAATTGTTCTTCAAAGGTATTTTATCAGCTTATATCTCCCTCCCCCATCTACACTGTGCAAGAGATTTGATTTCCCCACTTTCCTGCTTACACCTGGAATTAGGAGACTTCTTTTGACTTGCCAATCTGAATGGTGTTAGGCTTTAGATGTTTAATTTGTGTTTGTGCTTGTGTGATCTCTGAAGGGTTGGGCATTTTTCCATGTCAATATTGACAATATATTATTTTTCTTTGTGAATTGCTTGCTTACATTCTTTGCCCATTTTTTACATCAATTTTTCCCCTCAATGATATGTAGGAGTTTTAAAAGTATATATTCTTGATACTAATCTTCAATCAGTTACATGTGCTGGAAATACTTTCTCTCATATGTCCCAAGACCTACCTATTTCTTATTTCCCAGCTCTGACCTAACTGCTCTTTTTTCTGAACTACTCAACTCTCTTGCTTAACCAAAAACAACATAGAGAGCAAAGAAGTGCTGTTGTTGTTATGTTTAAGACTTAAACTTTAAGCCTCTATAGCTAGAATCTTTCCCTGTTTGCATATTTCCCTGTTTCCATTCCTTGAGGGCAGGCAAGGTCAATTAGAGGATAGAGCATGAGATTCAGATTTAAATCCAGTTCTAATAGTTAATGATTTAATTTTCAAAATTAATGTAAATTCTCAGTCTCCATTTTCTCCTCTCTATCAGTGAAGAGAGGAGAAACACTAAAGATACATGTGGTTGCACCCTAACCCTCTGTGAAAACTTGCTTTTTATAATGAACATAAGTGCCTACATGAAGCTACACCTTGGGGATAGAGAGAAGGAAGCTGGGGTATTGCTACTTTCTATTTCTCCCTGCTGCCCTTCTTTCTGAGGGTATCGTTTCTGCTTCTATTCATCCATATTTTTAGAACCACCTTCCTAATCAATAATTTATAGCCACAACCTGATATTAATACCCCCTGCCTGTCTTATCTTTGGATGTGGGCTAGTACAAGGTACCCATCTGTCTCATTCTCCAGCTCTATGTGATAAAAATAACCTCTGTACCTGAAAGGAACAAAACAAATCTGTAGGTCTTAATACCAACTGATAAGAAAAGGAATGTAATTTCCAGAGGCTCTGCAAAGCAACGGATAGTAAAATGAAATAAAAGAACTTCAAAATAACAA
The DNA here is from genome assembly GCF_054644295.1 of Miniopterus natalensis. NCBI lineage: Eukaryota > Metazoa > Chordata > Mammalia > Chiroptera > Miniopteridae > Miniopterus > Miniopterus natalensis. Next base: position 44,898,772 of record NC_142088.1, read on the forward strand.
CATTCTTTTAAAGAACCCACTTGGAGGTGACTCTGGGATGAACACTCATTCATCATCCCTGTACTCATCCGCTTATGAAAAATTATAGTATTAAAAAGGCCCACTGCCTCCCACAGCTAGAAAGCCAGAAAATCAATTTGTGAATCATGGGAAGTAATGGCAAATACCAGCAAGGAGAAACTTGGCAAGGCTTTAACCTTCTTTTTACCATTCTTAATGGCGTGGGCAAAGTAGGATGATTTGGATCAAAGTAACATTTTTATTTAAAGTGGTTTCCAATGAGTTTTCTCATATGTGACGTCTTTGAGTCCTTAGGTAAGAAATAGTTTTCTTTTAAGCAGCTAAGCTAGATTTAAGCAAAATTTGGAAGCTGAAATTAGTGATTTTAACCTTGCTCCAAAGTATACCTTTTAGAATTACTTCCTTGGTAGGTAGGGCTAAAGTATAAAGCTTACTCAAAATTAAATAGAATAAATTTCCCTCAGAAATAAAAGAGTTTTAGTCAACTGGGTTTTCAAGAACTAGTCATTTTGATCCAGCACATCCAAATATCTCTTTTCCAACTTTTATATATCCTTATACGATCTTCGATTTGTTTTTTTGTTCATTCTTTTCATTTCTGAAGCATTTTAGGCTTTCTTTCAACCAGTTTTGTGTTGAAAGAAAGGGAAAGCACTGTATACCTAAAAATGATGATGTAATAAACATTTATTGGGTTTAAGAGGAAAAAAAAGTCATTTATTAACCACAATTCAGAGATTAATACAATTTTAAAATTTTGTTCCAATTTTTTTATTTGTAAAATACTGTAAGATAAAATTTACCACCTTAACCATTTTTAAGTGTACAGTTCAGTATATTAAATACATCCATTAGGTTGTGCCACCATCACCACCATCTATCTCCATAACTCTGTCTTGCAAAGTAAGCTCTGTACACTTTAGAGAATCACTCCCCATTTTCTGCTCCCCCAGCCCCTGGAAATCACCATTCTGCTTCCTGTCTCCATGATTTTTGACTACCCTATAACTCCATATATGTGGAGTATACATTATTTGTCCTTTTGTGACTGGCTTACTTTGCTTAGCATTGTACTGCCCAGGTTTATCGTATCGTAGCAAATGCTAGAATTCCCTTCCCTTTTAAGGCTGACCCCACAAAGCCGGATTTGCTTTAGCAGGTCTCTGGGGCATGCCAACTTTGCCCTTTGGATGTACAGCTTATGGAGTTTTTTGGGTGGTATCCTGGTGTAGTCTGGAGCTGGCCCCTCTTGCAACTGATCTGCAGTTGGTAGCTGCATGTGCTGGGCCTTGAGGTGCCCGGGAGAGGCCGTGCTCTGAACCGAGGCTGCCATCAGAGCTGAGCTTTGGGCCACTTAGCAAGAGTGATGAGGCACACTGGGCCAGTCACTGCCTCTTTAGGGTTTGTGTACCTTTGAGAGATTTTAGGAAAGTCTGCTGCATGAGCTGAGGTAGGCTGTTTGTGTGGAAAAGCCGCTGAAATAAGTTCAGACTAGGTACATACAGTATATGAATTGGGTGGGACAGGGTCTCAAGAAATCACCAGGGTGGGGCAAACAGTGTTTAGCCAAGTTAATGGAGCATTAGGATTGGATGCCCACCTGCTGTGGGAGGAAGACTGGAGGAAAGAACAATGGTGCTTGCCAGCACTTTCCTCCCAGAGAGAACTACCCTGCCTCCTCCCCCTGCAGGCCCTGCCCCGAAGCTAGATAATTCAGTTCCTCCCCATATGTTCCTGGTGCTTTTTGAGTTGCGGCTCCTGCCCTGGGATGCCAAGTGAGTGAGTGAGTGTGTGAGCAAGTGAGTCTGAGTGAGGCCCTTTAAGATCTAGAGCACCTAGGTCTCTAGCAATTTATTGTCTTTCTGGGACACAAACCCTGCCAGTTTTCACAGCCAGATGTTATAGGCATTTCTCTTCCTAGCACTAGTGTTCCTGCTGGGTAGCTGGGTGTGGGGCTGGGTCCCCTCACTTCTCAAGGGGGGAGTCTCTAGAGGCAACATATCCCACCGCACATGAATGTAGGGCCAGCCTGTTCAATGTTTCTGCCCCTCCTACAGGCCTCAGCATGGCTTTTTCGTTATATCTTCAGTTATAGGAATTCTCTTCAGCTACTCTTCAGGTAATTCTCAATGATTGTCCTATAATTTGATTGTAATTTTGATGTGGTCATGGAAGGAGGCAAGCACCTACCTACACCACACATTGACTGGAAGTCTATCTTAACATCTTTGTCTAGTATATCTGCCATCAGGTCTTTTTCAGGGACAGTTTCTATTGATTTATTTTTTCTTTTCCTTTGAATGAGCCATACTTTCCTGTTTCCTCTGGAAGTTGCAAACTTTCAATAGACTCCAGAGTTCCAAAATATTCTCATTATACATATTCTGTTAGTGCAACTGTTACGTAGGTGGAGAGACAGATTCCTGGTTCACTCTACTCTGCTATCTTCCTATAATCCTCAGACACAACTTATTTTTATTAAATTAATTGATTCTAATTAGTTTTCATCTTCAAAGCTTTATATTTCTTCTTATCGTATCCATAAAACCATTTTGGGAAATATCAGTTCATTCCTCTGATAGGTGTCAATAATTTGAAGCTGCCTTCCAACATCATAGGTTTCATTCTAAATGCACAAAGGTTTACTAAAAAGATTGGAACGCAGCATCTATAAGCCAGCCACAAGCTTCACCAAAGATCTTTAAATAGAAACTACCAAAGCAAAGCAGCAAATAAAAAGTCAAGACTTTATTTAAAACTTCTAGCAGAAATGTCAGTCTGAAAGTGATATTTCCCTGCCTTCTGGAAGTCAACAGAGTTTTGATATATTATAGGCATTCAGTTTGATCAGAAAAAAGATGCATAGGCAAGGTAATTTTTCCATTTCCTGTTTTCTGAAGTAGGTTGCCTAGATCAGGAATAAAATTCTGCAAGTTCAGGTGTGGCAAAGAAAATGAACAGTTTAGGTAAATCCAGGAGAGTATACCTCATGGTGTAGAGTTCAGGAAAAAAATTAGATGTTTTTGATTAGAAGCTTTCAACTCTTAAAGTAGTGATTTAAAAAGTAATTTGCAGATTCTAGAATTGTTGCTGCACTCCTGTGCCTCATAGATTCATCCTGTATAATCTCCTCTCTGCCAAAGATCAGTCCTAAGAAACCTATGTCACAGGAGCCCTGCAACTCCAGGAGCATTCCAGTCACATCATTCTGAAATCACTGGATCTAAAGATGGGAATCCTTCATATACTCTGTTACTTTTGGCTCTCAATTCAGAGCACTTTGATTGGCATGGGTAACTGAGCCAGCCATTCTTCCAAAGAGGAGATTGACCCAGTCGCTTTGGTCTAGTTATCTTGCTGGACTTACTTTGTCCCTGATCCCATATTTTAACAGTGGAGAAATATATAAAATCTTTGGAACTGATCCTTTCCATGTTGAAACTTCAGAGTTTTAAGCCTATTTGTGACTCATAGCCGTAGAGAACTTCAAAATCACTTAGGGAATATTTTTTCTTTGATGCCAATACCTGGAATCCCCCACACACATTCTGATTTAATTTGTCTGAGGAAGGGACCTAGTTTTTATGTTTTCTAAATTTTTTTTTTTTTTTATATTCTCACTTGAGGATATTTTTTTCCCATTGCTTTCAGAGAGAGTAGAAGGGAGACAGAAAAACACCAATGTGAGAGAGACACATTGATTAGTTCCCGCCAGCAAACTCCCCGACCAGGGCTGGGGGTCAAGCCTGCAACTGAGGTACATGCCCTTGGCTGAAATCGAACCCAGAACCTTTCAGTCTTCTGTCCGATGCCCTAACCACTGAGCCAAACTGATGAGGGCTGGTTTTTATGTTTCTGAAAGCACCTTAAAAGATTCTAATGTGAAGTCATTGTTTAGAACTACTATTCTAGAGGAGAGATTCTAAACTATTAATATACAGTTAAATCATCTAAGGATCTTATTAAAAAAGCGATTCTAATTTAGTAGATATGAGGCAGGTTCTGAGATTTTGAATTTGTAAAAAAACGCCCAGGTCATATTGGTGCTGCCCTTCCATGGGTGACACTTTAAATTGAAAGGTTCTAGAGGCATTGTTTCTGCCAACTGATATGAACAACAACCAGGTATACTATCTTTCTAAGCTGTCTGTAGTAAATGCTTGTCGGTCTTTATTGCAGTCGTAGTGCCCTAACCATGGCGAAGGTGCAAGGCGCATGGAGACATGCTCGTCCATCGAGCCTAAGCTGTTGCTGACTGCCATCCCCCCACTTCCGTCACCGCCTGCAACCACCACCACCACCAGCGCCCCACTGTAACCGAAGCCGAGTTCTGGAATACTAACTTCTTTTTTTCTTTTTTTAATATATTTTTAATCCTACCCTGAGGATATTCTTTCCATTGCTTTTCAGAGAGAATGGAAGGGGGAGAGAGAGAGAGAAACATCAATGTGAGAGAGACATTGCCTCCTGCACAAGCCCCAACCTGGGCCCAGGATCAAGCCTGCGATCCAGGTTCCTGCCCTTGATCAGAACAGAACCTGGGACCCTTCAGTCCCCGGGCCAATGTTCTAACCACTGAGCACACTGGCCAGGGCTGGGACACTAACTTCTTAATTCAGAGAGCTATGATCCATCATACCTTTCAGCTCAACTCCGCACTTGTACCATTCTAGACTTTTAAGTATTTTTACCTTATAAGGAGATACTAAGATAGAGAAAGGGATATTGTAGGATGAAGAGAATTTGTCAAACTGAATTATATATAGTGTGAAAAAATATATGAAAGTTCAGTAAAGCTCTGCTCCGAAGGGGCCCGTCCTGGGCTGTTAATGGTGTATGTGCATGTAATTGCAGGAACACCAATATTCATTGCAATGAGGTTTGCCCTTAAATTTGTTGCTTGCTGGACATGTATACTAACAAATTGAATTTGATACCAAATACTATTAGGTGAATTTCATGCCAAAAGTATAAGGTCATTGACATAATGCATCAGTTCAAATAAAAATAATAATTACATTTTATACTCATTTTATAAAGGTAAAGCATTTCTATTTTATTATTCTCTGACTCTGCCTCCTAGAATTAAATAACCTATCTTTTGGGGTTATTAAAATAGAGACACTATGACCATCCATTTGTCCTCATATATTTTCTTTTAAAATGAAAAATCATCTCGGGTTCTTAAATAAAAATATACCTATAGCTTGTTCTGAAGAAGATATAATCAAAATTTAAATACTCTTCAAAAAGTATTAAAGTTTGTTAAGTCCTTCCATTTAGAGTTGCTAACTAACTAGTGATTATTTACATATTTACATCTTAGATTTTAGATTCATTCACTTTTCTCTTAGACTTTATATCCTATTTAAACCAATAATAAACTACAACCATTAAATACCTAGTCAGAAATTTCAAAGGCCTGTGGAGAAATACTTTGCTTAAAACCATTTTATGTTAATATTTTTACTAGATCATATAACTTTGCAATAAAGTTAATGCTCCAGATACCTCTAAAATGCTGTAATTTTTTCCAGCACAGGGTTCCTTGCTCTTCCTCAGGGTATGCCTAAAGCTTAAATAAGAGTGAGAATCTCCCTCAAAAGTGATAAGCCAACAAAAAAAGAAATGTTCTGTGTCTATAATGTACCTATTTCTCTATTAGATACCCTATGGAAGAAAAAACAAGATAATTTTGATTAGTCTAATTTATTCTCTTACCTAATTCTCCGTAATGGCCTCCTAATCCCTTTCTTTGCCTCTACATGTGCCTTACCCCCTACCTCCACCCCATGCCACCACCCATAAACTGCTATTTATACAACATGAAAATGTACTGTTTAAAAATCATCTGTAATAGTATAGCATATGAAGTACTTGTCTGTGACAATAATTTGCTATCTACATTCCTTTCTTGTGACAATTCCTAGCATAGCTTTCAGTGAAGAAACACTGCAAATGGCTGAACTGAATTTAGGTATTTCCTGGAGTGAGACAAGGGCAATTGATGAAAACAGGAAAAAAAAAGGTTTTGCCTCTTCTACCTGCAGGAAGGGATGGTAAAAAATTTGGACATAAGGAAGGATTTTTCTAGAAGAAAAGAGACTTTTTGGAGCATTCATTTTTATTTTATTTTTTTTTGCATTTTCCCCTGGGGGAGGGTCACATTGTCATCACTTACATTTTTTTCTTGATAAGTTTTTTTCAATGGGAGGTCTGGTTTGTATGTGAATCTTCCCTTGAAGATATTCTCCCAACCATCAGAGAATATTTCTTGACTTGTGGTCAGGAAATACTTCTAAATGTAATGACAAGCACTGAGTAAACTGCTGAAACATAGCAGATGGAAGTCAAAATGTTAAAGCTAAGCTACTTGCAGCAGGACAGAGCTTGCTTCAGTTTCATGGAGAGCAGCTATTGGTTTTACAGTTATTCCTAGGTTTTCAGTGAGTCAGAGCAGGCCGTGGATGACAGCAAGTTTGCCAGTCCCCTCTTCTTATGCCCCCTACACCCCACCCATTCACCAAGAAACCAAGCAGTGGGGCTTATCAGCTGGGAATGAAGAATAGACTTATTGTTCAAGGATGAGTAGTTGAAAAAAAAGAACTGCCTCCTTGATTTGCCAACAGCAGGCGACAGTGGAGGAGGGTCTTGGGGATGCAGAATAGAGCCGATAAAGGCACAGGGTGGACACCCACAGACAGGGCTGGCAGTGAACTGATTACACACCAGCTAGGAAACCTTCCCATTTCCTCCTATTTGTCTATACTCCATGTAAACAATCTTCACTCTCTAGTTGATGAGTGACAAACCCCTTAGAGTTCTGAAATGAGATTTTGAGAAAAAGCATTAAATCATGAGCAGTAACTGAGGTCGTTTTAACACCTTAATTTGTCTAAATGGTTTAATTAGAGAAAGTAAATTTTAAACTGGCAGTAACTGGAAAACCACTGTATCAACAGAATTGACTTGTATAGGCTAGATCTATATGCATTGTCTCTTCCAGGCAGATGAGGGTTCCAGGCCAGGAGGCAGAGGTGCATTCATTAGACTGTCCCAATTATTGTCACTGCTCGAAAACCATAGCATGTCATGCTCCTACTTAAAACTCTCCAATGGCTTCCCTTTGTATTTGCAACAAACTCCAAATGCTACCATGGCTTACAAGGCTCCAAAAGTCTGACCTCTTTATCTTACACTCATTCAGCAATCTAATCTGCTTCCTGATATTCCAATGAACTAAGCCATTTTCCACTTCAGGCCTTCAGCACTTTTTACCCCCTCCACCAAGAATCCTCTTTCTCCAGATCTCTGCAAGATAGAGACCTCATCCTGGGTGTCTCAGCTCAAAACACATCCATTTGGGTATGCCTTTCCTAACTACCCCAAGTCATTCTTGATGAGCTCACCCTACCTCATCTTTCTCACACACTATATCATGCTCAGAAAAATATCGTGTGTGTCCTTTGGTTACTTGTTTATTGTCTCTTTCCCCTACTAGAATGTAAATTTATGAGATAAAGTACATGCCTATTTTGTTCACCACTATTCCTAGCACCTAAAACAGGATCTAGAAGATTGCAAGTGTTCAATAAATACTTATGGAATGAATGATTGAAGGCTAGAAATAATTTTTTATCAAAATGCTATTTTGAATGTTGCCTTTAACAAAGACAGTCTTACAGTGGCTCTACTTTAGAAATCTGTTACAGAAACCTTCCATACTAATACATGCAGGAAAAGGCAATGACACACACAGATAAGGTTGAGGTGGGGGAGGAATAATTACACAATAGGAAGAGCCAAGTTTATGAAAAGAAGAAGAAATCTAATTTTATCTTATGGCCAGAGAATGATTTTTATGGCTCTAGGTCAATAGACAGATTGATTAATTGATTGACTATGTTAATTGTCTTAATTACTGCCTCTGCCCTGTATCTATGCCCCTTTGGCCTCTAATATTGTAATCCCCTCACAGTCTGACTCTGAGATCAACCATGTGACTTCTTATAGCCAAAGAAATGTTATTAATAATCAAGCAAGCAAAGGTTTGATAGGAAAATGTATGGATTTTTATGCATAGTTGGCCTTGTTTGCTTTGTGCATCTGCCTCTCCATGAGCACACACTAAAACCTAGCGGAGGAATTTCAGACACATATGAAAAATAGCAGGCCATTTTATACTAGTCAATAGCCAGCCAACCTTCCACCATACGAGGGATCCCATACCAAATCAGCACCCCACAGCAACTACAAAAATATAAATGAGCCCAGCTAAAACCAGAAGTGGTACACAGCTTATCTGAACACTCAAGAATTTAGGGTTTGTTTGTTATGCAGTGATTATGGTAGCAAGGGAAAACTGGGACGGTACATAACTGAGTGAAAAAGTAGAGCCATTCATCTGCTGATGACTCTCAAATCCACAGCTCTAAATCCATGTCTCTAGTCCACTTTTTTCTCTTGAACATGAGACTCATACATAGGAATATGTATGTATTTTTATGCACTGTTGGCCTTGTCTGCTTTGCACATCTGCTTATTTTTATATTGATAATAACAATAACAACAGCAAAATTTGCTGAGTACCTGTTTTTGCCATGCACTGGTATGCATTTTCTAAGAAGTATTTTACTTAATATTTATAACAATTGTTTACATACAGGCAAATTACGGCTTATTATATAGGATGAGTACTTCTTCAAATATGCCCTAGCTAGTATAAATAGCAGTAGATCTGGGACTCAGGTCCAGAAAATTCAGCCGCACAGTTTGTGTCCATACCCACTAGGCTTTTATCTTCCTATAGTCATAGCCATTGGCCTGAATGCCTGAGGATGGCTCAGGGACAACGTGGGCAGCAGGGTAGAACTCTGTCCTCTCTGGTCTTCAATAAATCTATTTTTCCTGCTATAATTTTTATCTTACCAGTAAAAAATCCAAAGAAAAATAGGATCGTATCTTAGAAAACATTCTCACCCTGCGTGCCTCATCAGTTAGTCAGCGAGGTCCTGTTTATTTTAACTCCTAAGTATCTCAGCTACTTTGTCTCCTTTTCAACATGCCACTGTCTTGCTCTAGAATAGAACCTCACCATTTCTTAAAACTTTCTGACTAATAATTTCATCTCCTACCTGTCCTCCTTCCCATTCTCCTCTCTTACGCTAGAATGAGCTTTCTAACATCCAACTCCCACCCTTTCTGCTGAAGATTCTTCAATGGCTCATCATAGCCATATATACATAAAGTCCTTATCACGATCTACAAGACTCTTCATGATCTGGTTTATACCATGCCTTCAGTTGTGTATCTATCCTTGTTCCCCTAAGCACGTCAATTCAACCATCCTGAATTACTTCAGTTCCCTGAATATTCTATGTTTTTGTGACACCATTTTGTAAAATTGACTAATCCCCATGTTTAGAACCTCTTTCCTCTACCTTGCTAATCATCTTGTACTTATTCTTCAAGACTCCTCATGTTTCACTGCCTCTTAGAAGCTTTCCTGGAAATATGTTTACCACAATCCCAGCTCTGCCATCTTATCTCTGAAGGCAATTAGCAAGGCCAAGATTGTGCATGTCCCTATTATGGTTCTTATCACACTGTATTGTCATCTTTGGTTGTCTTGTCTGCATCTTGCACCAGACTGAGAGCCTCTGAGTGCAAACACATGCCTTGTTAATTGTGGCATCCTCAGTATCTGGCACAACGATATTCAATGAATACAATATAGATGAATGTATGCATGAAGCACTTTTGTTATTTTTCTACTCAGCCTAGGAATAAAACTCATTTGGTCAATGAAATTTTGTGAAGGAATTCTTAAATGGAAAAAGGAAGCATTTAAATGAGCTTGGTAACTAAATACAAATAAAGAATCTAATGAAATCTTACTTTATTCCTTTCTAGGATGGTACCTCCCTTAATAAAAAATACCTATGAACAATTTTGATACTAAATCAAGAGTTTATGGTGATCTCATACATTATTATTGATAAGTCTGAAAAGGAATGTAAAATTAAACATAGCCTTGTCTGACACATAACATATAATTACTATATTTCTCTTCTTTATACATAAAATATTTGTTGCAACAGTATAGTAAAATAAGCTCTTGTCCTACAAATGGAACTACATACAAACTTTGATTATGTTTTGTTTACTGATAGTCAGTCTCATTCAACAAGGCATGGAACATTTATCTATTTACAACACCATGTATTATTAGAAAACAAAAGAGCTGAACTGTAATTTAAAAAGCCTATGCAGAAAATAATAAGAGGATTATAGTCAACTCTTTAATCTGGTATAACAGTATTCTGTAACACAAAACTAAACTGTTCAAATCAGGCATTCACCATGAGCCTTCACCAGGTGTGGGCACTTCAGTAGCTTTGCCCAGCATGGAAAACACAACCCAACCATTTCTTTATGAGCAAAACTAAGAATTGCTTCAATGCATTTCATCCAAATACTAGTCACTTCACTATTATAAAACAGTTTATTGAATTCAAAGTAATATGGAAAGAAAAATTAAGCAATTATTTAAAGACATTTTCTGGAAAATATATATATGTATTATATCCTAAACATAGAGACATAATGTCCCCCCCTCTTTTTTTTTCTTTTCTCAATTATAAACATCATAATGCAATTCTTTGAGCCCTATCGATTGGGTCATATAGGGTAAGACAGTAGTCACACAGTAGTGACTAAAGAGTTATCAATATAACAGTTGAATTCCAATATGAAGATAGTACTTGATCTTTCACAAGTAACATGTGTCTTTTATCAGTGGCTTTCAAGGCCTTGATTAAGAGTAATAAATTAATTTTATGCATGAAGGTAGGGCCAATAGGAGACATATTTTGAAAAAAGGACATACCATTGTGTACCCTTCAAATTACCCTTCATAGGCCTGTTCTAATTAAGGCCAACTCTGTACATAAGTATCACTGAAGTTTATATGCTATTTATGTTAGATTCACCAAGCAGCCAATATTGAGGAAAATATTCAAATAAGCTTATCAATAAGTGTCAGACTTGTAGAAAAAAGTTATATTATACTATTATAATGTAACTTTATATTTGAGTATACATACCCACTTTCTAGACCTATAATTTGGGAAAATTAACACCCTAAATTACTCCAAAGATTCAAAGGATGGAGCCTAATTATTACATCGGATCAGTGTCACCAGGGATTTCAGCAAACTGACTGGCATATGCTTTATTTCTTATACTTGGCAAATACAGGATGAGGCAAAAGTAGGTTTACAGTTGTTTGTATGGGAAATAACACAATAATAAATAATACTATGAGAGTAAATTCTGTTTCACATACTCACAACTTTAATCCTATTTTTGCCCGCCCTGTATACTACTATAGGCCTTCTACTGTTCTAGGGGGATCCTTCTCTTGGAGAAGTAGGATTCTTGTATAACTCACTATATAATGATCTGAGTGATTTGTATCTCACTAAGTAAGATAACTGCTCAGTTGATCAAATAAATCAGATTTGAATATTGTCACCTATTGAAAAAAAGAGCTGTCCACACTCTATAAAAAGTTAGGTGCCCTGGACATAATCTCCACTTCTAAGATTGGATCAATATTTTGGAAAATTAGAATCTACTACACCAGATTTATTAAACGTTTAATGTTTGGTTTCAATTCATGAGTCATATACTAGTGTGGGATTGTTAGAGTCATGAGTCATCTATGGATTGGTTAATGCAATGAACTGAATATTAAATCAGTAAGATATGTACTTCATCATGTTAGGGAAGGCTTTTACTTGTTATGAAAACTTATTTAAAATGACTATTTTAGGCTCTTCTCCTGGTGTGTTTACTTTCTTAGGTCTGAGGTGTATCCTTTGAGGCCAGACTAGTAGCACTCATCTGTGGATTAGCACTGGGGAAGCCACTGATATAAAAAGTGTTGAATTGCATCAATTAATTTCCCATATAGTGCACCTTTTGTTTTGGGAGGCAGGCAGAGAAATTTTAGTCATTTTGGTCTGCAATGTGTATTAAAACAATCTGGCACCCCAATATTTAATCAAATGTCCTTTCATTTACATAGAATTTTTCATAAAATATGTGCACAGAGCTAAATTCTACACATTGAATCATACTTCCATCAGAAAGCATAGGATAGTAGAAGAAAATGAAAGTTTCGAAATATGTTGCATTTGATTTTAAAAATCTCAGATCTGCCACTTGACAGCTGTATGACTTTAACCTTTTGAAACTCAGTTTAATATCTCACACAATTGTTAGTGAATTTAATTATATTATGCATATGAATCATGTGTCTGACATATATAGTGTACATATAAAGAAAGTTCATTTCTTATTTTTGCTCCCTTTCTTAATTCCCAATATAAGCCAGTAAGTTAGAATTTGTTTATTGTTTCAGTGAATATTTTTTCATATATATTGGCACCAAAACTTCAAATGATTTAAAGGTTCTATTTAAAAACAGCACTTTATTTTGTACTCTCAACATGTCTTCAAAATTGAGCGTTACCTTACAGTTCATGTTTATGTCCCTGGGAGTTAGTCTAAGTGGGGCTGGTAGAGCCAGATGCACTTGGAACATATATTCTACTACACTGAAAATCTGGAATGTAAATTAAGAAGGGATTTCCATTTTATATTAAAATAAGAAGCAGCAGGAATTTAAAGTATGACAGATTTATTTGTGGTTAAGAAGGAGGGCTCTAAAATCAAACTTCCTGTGGTTAAGCCTCAGCTCTTCCGCTTGTTATGTGTAGCTTTCCGCGAGCTTCTCTTTCTCACTCAGCCCCAGTCATGATTCATGATTCATGATAGCAGCTACCTCATAGGATAAAATTATATGAGATAATGCCATGGCGTTATTGAGCTTATCATAATGCTCAATAAATAAGCATTATTCTGACACTCTCAGAGCATAACAATACCCTTGTTTTACTTATAAATAATAAATGCTAGCATCAGTGAAATATATTTTGAATTCTCTCAAAACACTGGGTACTAATTACCCTAGGATAAGTTTATCAGTCCATTGAATGGGCAATGGCAAATGATCAGTTGCCATTGCCCATTCAATTACCCCAAGTCCCCTCCTCAACCTTCTTTCCAGATCTTGCCCATGCCCCCTCTAGTAAAACCCTTCCAATGTAAATCAACCTCCTTATACATCCAAATGTTCACAGAATGTGACTGCTACCCCTTTGCCTTAAATGAAATTTGGTTCTTTCCTGCTGTAACTTTCTTTTGTTCTATCAGCCATTCTTCTATATTTCAGGCATTGGAGGCAAAACTAGTATGGATCAAATAGCCACTTGTCACTTCAAGACTATTATTCTTCCTTTTTGATACAGAAAATGCCTCTTTTTTTCAAGGTTCATGACATCTACCCTCTATCCAACCTGCCATGTACAGACCTCCTAGACATATGGCCTTGTAATTTAAGGTCTTTAACACCCAGCCTTCAACTGTTCTTTCTGTCTTCACAGAAGCTTCTAAGGCCAATATGATCATAGATATTTTTTCCCCTCTCATCTCAGAAGTCATTATCTTTCCAGTACCATGGGAACCTACTCCACCGTCACATCCTGGACCTCGCCAAACATGTATAAATGATCTACTATGGAACAAGCACTTCTGAGTGTACAGCAATGATCCAGACGGACAAAAATCCTTGCTCTCATGGGACTTCCTTTCAAAAAGGGCTACTGTAACCAGAATGTTCTCACACCCTATTTCAAGTATACCTGCTTGCTGTCCTCTCTGATATCTCTGCAGACTTAATAAATTCTTAATTTTCATCCAGGGTAATCCCTGATCTCAGCTTTACTTCCCCCTTAGACTCTATGTTGTATCATTGCTTTAATCATTGTCTTGTTCTTACCAAAGTACCCTGTCTTTGGGACACTTCCAATCCACTACTTTATTAAGTACATGATTCCTTTGCCATAGGCTTCAGGGTCCTGCTGGATAAAATCACAGAACCAAGCTTACCATTGTGACACTGAAGTGTCTAGCTTCAGATAGGGTTTCAGTGGAGTAGGCCATATGATATTCTGTTTATGGCTTTAGGTTCTTACGTTATTAACTTTACCATTCTACTCAAAGACCCTGCTACTCCTTTCAATTCCTTATCTCACCCAGCAGGGCGTGGCTCAGAGATTGAGCATCAACCTAGGATCCAAGATATCGAGGTTCGATTCCCAGTCAGGGCACATGCCCAGGTTGTGGGCTCCATCCCCAGAGTGGGGCATGCAGGAGGCAGCTGATTGATGACTCTCATCGTTTATGTTTCTGTCTCTCTCTTCTTCTCCTTTCCTCTCTCTGAAATCAGTAAAAACATTTAAAAAAATTCTTATCTCCGAACAGATGACTCTTCTTCCTGTTATACAAGAATACAAAATCACTTGACAGTAAATGTATTTGCTACCTGCAATTATGCACACGTGTATTCTCTCACATTTTCATTCACTCAATAAGTATTTATTGAGAGCCTAGCATGTTTCAACTTCTATTCTAGGACCTTGGGATACAGCAGAGGGTTAAAAATGGCAATGATATCTGCCCTCACCTAACTTATATCCTAGTAAGAAAAATGGGCATAACACTAATAGGTCAGTGTTATAAGTAAAAGCAAAAGTAGAGCAAGGTTAAGGGGGTTAGGAGTGCCAGGGTGCTTGCAGTATTAAAAGCACTGGTCACAGGAGCCCTCATTAAGATGAATTTTGAGCAAAATCTTGAGAGATGAGAAGTTCACTGAATCTCACAATCAGGCTTCAGGCTCAAAAGAAGAGAACTAATCTCATATAAGGTTGAATTCTACAGGTGTCCTCCAGTGTTGGCACCTGTTCAAGACCTTCTTTTTCTCTCCCATAATTTACAATATTTTCTCCCCATAAACATGGTTTTTCTATATTAAATATAAAGATTAAGAAATTCCCTCTTACCCTGGACTACATCTAGTTATTTGTTCTTCTCTTGCCCGGTGAGTTATTTGAAAAAAATAAATAAGCAGACAGACGCTACAATATGGCAATCCACAATATCAGCGTGGCTCACAGATGTATTCATTTTGGCACAATCATGTTTTGAAAAGTGTAAATTTTAACTTGGACAGTTTTAGACATGGCACATATTTCTATTTGACCGTGGTTCTCCCTACTCCCTCTCATAATATACTCTGCTTTTCCATTCATTCATGTTACCTGTTTGGTGCCTAAATCATTTGAGTTTGTAAATTTGGACCTATACTTCTGAGTGCATGTAATAGCAGAGTAAGAGGGACTTTTGGGAAGTGACTAGCATATTAATTGCACTACTTATAAATATTTCCAAAATTAAAAATTATCTAGCAATTGCAGCATAAGATAATAATGAAATTCCACATAACAGCATCTGGGGGATTTACCTTCATCATTATTGTGAATGGATTAATTATTGCATGTAATCCACCCTTGTAGCCAGAATAACATTGTTTTTCTCAAAGAATAAAATAAGTATCTGAATGATCCGAATATCTTAACCTTCTTTGGGATTCAACAGCAACTTAAATCTAAAATCACATGTCCACAGACCAACTGCATGGGAATCACCGAGCGAGAAAGAGTCATGCTCCTCACTTTGCCCAGGCCTAACAGTGTAATGATTTCTACCTCCAGAGCAGGAACTAAATGAGAACGGAGATTGTGATATGATTTCCTCAGCAACTGAGCTATTTTTTGAGAAATGGTACAAACAGGAAATTGTCTATGAGCAGTGCAATCCTGATAACGTGTGTGTGTGTGTGTGTGTCTGTGCGTCTGTGTGTCTGTGTGTCTGTGTGTGTTCTTTACGATTATTCTGGAGAGAAAATCCTTAAGTTCTTGCTATGCCAACAGTCCTCTTTTGAACAAGAGTCTGAAAGTGATTTTGTACCCACAGGTTGCAATGCTTTGTACCATTTAATCCTGTTCCCTTGGTATAACAAATTAGATAAGGACATGATACATATCCTAAATTCTCCAGAGGATCACCAGGGACTCCAGAGAGCCTGGTATAAAAGCCCCATCTATGGCCAACTTAGAAAGACAGTCTCTTAGGGATTGGGAGTGCAAGAGATAATGGTATAGATAAGCAAGGGACAGAAATAAAGAGACACAGATAGAGGTAAGAAATGGGGGGGGGGCAGGAAAAGAGAGAAACAGAGAGGAAAAGAGAGCAAGAGTGTTACTTAGTTGTGGCAGGAAAAGGTAAATGAGTGATAGGGAGAATATTATTGGTAGAGTGTAAAGTGTTAGGGGGAAAGAAAAAGATACCAAATGTTAGAGTCAATAGACCACGGGGTCATCAGGGTTGCTGGTACCCCAAGGCATTCTAACTCTCCATGAGGAGCCTATATCTGGTTGAGCTACATTCTCTAAAGAAAAATTGCAGGCCTCCCCTGACAGAACAATAAAAACCAAACAAAACCCAGCTCCATCCAGTAGCTGTGCTTTAGATAAATATCTGCTAGGAAGCACATTTTCGGCTTTCCAAATTTAGATATGGAAGGAAAGTGTGAGAAAGAATAAGAACATTCCATGCACCAGGCACCATTCAAAGATGAGAAAACAGAAAGTAGAAAACAAAGAATCTACGAAAATATTTGCAACATAAAGGAAGAGGAGCATTTATATGACAATTCACAAGAAAAACCCATTTCTAAAAATAATATTTTTTTAACCAAAAACAAATTCTCAAATGATTGGTATTCTACCTCTACCCTGGGCTGTGATAAATATAAAATTTAGGGGTTTTTGCAATTGTGTCTAGTTAAGTAAGCATAAGGATGTGTCCTTAAAGGCAGAGCCTTTGTTGTTATTTTGCTGTCACTGGTTATTATTAGCAAAAGAAATTACCATTTCAAAGTTGCCACTGTAGCTCTGGCTGGTGTGGCTCAGTGGTTACAGTATCAGCCCCACACTGAAGGGCCGCAGGTTTGATTCCCCATCAAGGGCACACACCTCCACTGGGTTGCGGGTTCGCTTCCTGCCCCAGGCCGGGGTGTGTGCGGGAGGCAACCAATTGGTGTGTGTGTCTCTCTCTCACATGGATGCTTCTCTCCCCCCTCCCCTTCCCTTTCCGTGTCCCTCTCCATCCCTCCTTTCCTTCCATTCTCTCCAACAAGCAATGGAAAAAAAATACCCTCAGGTGAGGATTAACAACAACAACAACAAAATTGCCACTGTATCTAGAATTCCAGAGAGAGCAAGTCAGCTTGAAAGAGACAACCTCTGTTCAATTATTTGGGTTCCTCCTGGGCCTCCCACCTCAGAACATAGCTCTCTGCTATGACTGAAAAGTGCTTACATTAGGTTTTAAAATTTAGTAATTTTGATGGAAACTATTATGATGCATTCCATCTCAACCCAAGATAAATTTCATAGTTAGAAAAAAATGTATTAATAGAATGAGAAAAATTAATATAAACAATAAATAACTAAAAGTAAATAAATGCAATATGCACAATTTGATACAATATGTATCTTTAAATATTGGATGGTGAGTGATAGAGGAGGTTGCAAAGAAATAGTCTTTTGTAGATGAATTATTCTTTCTGGCCCATATTGCTCAATTTTTAAAATTTTTTTTATTTTTTTAGGGTTCATGGTTACTTTGCACTCAAACTTCACTGAAAAATTAAAGTATAGCACAGAGAACAAATTTGGGTCAAATTAAGGCTAAAAGAAGGGGATGCTTTGAAACACATGATAGAGCATGTGCATTCAACAGGCAAAAGATTGCAGAAGGTGCTACCCTTCTGCTCTTCTTGCTTCATGTAGTTACGCAAATCCAGACATGGTGGGTTCATCCCAAGATGATGCACAATTCACATTTGACCTTTAAATTACTCTCTGCCAAATAAGTTGGTGAGCATGTCTGCCTGAAACTGTAATACAAAAATATCACATTCCATGTCACATCTATTAAGTACAGTACTTTGAGAAAAAGTTGCTATGTTAAATGAGTGGCAAAAAGTCGTCAATGCAACCAACAGTTTTATGTGCACCGAGTCTATAAAACTCAAAGTGCTTGTTCTCAGCCCCCACATATTATCTGGCCCGGCCTACTGCTCCGTCTTCATTTCTATCAGTCTTCCTCCAACTCATTCTGCTCCAGCCACCCTGACCTCCTTTTGTTCTCCCAACATGTCACATATGCCATCTCAAGGCCTTTGCAGTGGCTGTGATCTCTGCTGGCAACGCTCTTTACTCCACATGTTGGCATGGCTCATCCTTTAAATGCAAGCTCCATTAAGACAAAGACTTTGCCTGCTTTTATCACAGCTCTCTCCCCACTGCCCTGGCACATAGTAAATGCTCGACCAATATTGTAGCTCATTGAACAAATGAATGAATGAATGAATGAATGACATGTCTTTGTTTATAAAGATACTAAGCAAAAGAGCAGTCATGACCCTATAAGAGGGGTGGAATATGGCACCTATTTTGCTTTTGGCTTTTGGCTTTGTTTTGCTTAGTTTTGTTTGAAGACAACCACATTGCCCACACCATGTAGAATAATGGTGCTTGAGAACAGCCGGGAGGATGTGAGGGAGCTTTAAAATGTACAATCTCCAAAATATCCTAAATAATTCACAAATATTTTCTATATTCCTATGAAGATTATCTGGTTTTCATAATGTTCTCTACTGAGACTTGCTTTGCTGCATTAAGTCTTTGCATACTTAATTTACTGAAAAACCGATACTCATCTGTATTTTTGTAAATAGGACAACTTTAAAAAATAAATTTTAAAGTTGTCTCTTGGAAACCTATCACTTTTTAAAATAGTCACTTGGCTTTTCATTTAACATTAAAATATTTCATTGGGATTGTGTGAGTCCAGGTGATTTAAAGATAAAGTAAGTTATTTAAACATTTGTTTATACTATATTCACATTTCTATGTTATCCGTGTGTTTTGCCACTTGATCCTCACAATCACACTGCATCGGGAAGGACAGCCACCATGCCCCTATTCTACACATAGGGAAACTGAAGCTAAAAGAGATAATGCAGTTTAATAAATAAGAGAAAGAGCCAGGAGTAGACATATATATATATATACACACACACACACGACTTTTAAGCAGTGTTTGCTCTTCCATTCCAAAATCCATTCCTTAAAATGCTCTTAGAAAATCAGTGACATTTCCAGCAAAGAATCATAAAGCTTGAAGCTAGTAATCATATCCTCATTAGAGAAGCCATTTTTAGCTCATCAGAGGAAATAGCTTTACCCCTTACAGCTTTGCAAAGCAATCCCTTGCAAATTGCTTGTTCTCTCTGCATTTCACACAGTGTAAGAGGAAATATCGGTAACTCGTTGCACGCATCACACGACATGTGAAACTTCAGAGCTCAAGGTGGGTCCCTAGGTGCCTACAGTAGAAAGCAGTTCAAAGAAAAATACAAATAGAAACAAACTGAAACACAATCTTTTCTCATTCTGTGAAATTGACTTTTTTTTTTTTCTCTTTTTACAAACCTAGGGATCTCTAATAGGGGATGTCCCATAAAGTATGAGTTTTAAAAACTACCCATCCTTCTAGCAGCTCCGGCTTTCACAGAAGGTCAGATGTAAACTTTGTGCAATCATTAGTCACTTCTGTGAGCGCAGTTCATGAATCTCACATTCCATGTGTTATTTATGCTTGGGAATTGCCAACAC
The DNA here is from genome assembly GCF_054644295.1 of Miniopterus natalensis. NCBI lineage: Eukaryota > Metazoa > Chordata > Mammalia > Chiroptera > Miniopteridae > Miniopterus > Miniopterus natalensis. The sequence continues at coordinate 44,918,505 of NC_142088.1, forward strand.
CATGAATGGAATGAATATAAGCCAAATCCCTGCACAAAATTTTGAATGTGTTTGTAGTATCAAATTCAAACCCTGGTGTGTGTGTGGCTGTGGGGGGTGTGTATCTGATAGTAAATTTCTGCTTATATTTTCCACAACAAAACTAAATTGAATGTATTCTAGAGTGTCAACTTAATTTCTGCAGAAATTTTGTAACCAAGGAGATTTCTAAACGATGACTGTTAGGTTACTTTACATGCAGGTCATTTTGACATAAGACAAATATGTTTCCTGCACTTTACATTAGCACACCGTTTCCTACAAATTGCCAAGGTGGGTCACAACTGTGATCAATGAAGGCCAGGATTTTCCCTTTGATGATCAAACAGTCCAAAGCAGGACAAGACATATCTTCTCAAGTGGTAAGATAAAAAGATAAAAGCCCACTCAATATGAACTTTCAGTGTCCTTTAAAAATGTTTTGGTGGGGTGTGTGTGTGTGTGTGTGTGTTTTAATCCCTCTCAGGCACATAAGGGAACTGAACAGGAAAGCTTTGTGATGTAACAGTGCTGTAAGGAAAGTAAGGCAATGTCATCATCAGCTCAGATGCATCTGTTACCCAGTCCTGCACGTGACTGTGAGGGTGACTAGTCTCAGGCTGGGAAAGATAAGCTCAAACCCTCCACCTGTGAATAAAAGGCGTCACTAACCTCCGGAGCTCATGACTCTTAAGACAGAGCCAGAGAACTCCCCTGGCGTTTGACAGAACCATTTACACTGTTCTCAGCCTGTCGGCAAATTTGATTTCTTCGCCGCTATGGGTGGCCTAGCTTTAGCCATGTTGTGCTCTATGTTGATGATAAGCATTAACAGACTCATAGAACTAAGTGTCACTTTAACAAATGTAAGATATGTGAAAATATGCCTGACACATAGTAAGAACTTAAAATGCTAGCTTTTTACAAATTGTGCAGTAGTAACTTTCCAAAAGGATATGGTATTTATCTAGCTTCTTTCAGAAATAATGGATACTTACATTCAAGAAACATATGTTATCTTCTCCCTATCTCCTAATTCTTATATGAGCCTCAGTTTTTTATTTCAGTGCTAAACACTTCCCTGAGCTTCATATTTGTATATAACTTCCAACAGACATCCCTTCTTGGGTATCTAATAGACATCTCAATCTTAATATGACGCAAACAGAATTCTTAATTTCTTCCCACTTCCTCTCTTGTTAGATCTTTTCCATTAACAATGAACTGGAGGCAATGAATTTGCTTTTTTTCTACATTAGAAATGGTCACATTTATATAATTATTAAATTCTTTTTGTGATTTGCTCAGTTACGAAATTCAATCTTATGTACACCTCCATATTCCAAATTTATAACTACAGAAAAGATGACATTTAACAGTAGCATTGATGTTAACAATGCTGCTTGATTTTTGTAGGTAGGATAATTATTTAAGGGGAATGGAGGTGTCATTCATAGGCTAAGGCACAGTCTTACTCTTCTAAAAGAATTAGTCTACTGTTCCTCTGCATTGCAAGTCATCTTGTAATTACAATGCCCTGTTAACAAGAGCTTTTGCTTTTGCATTATTTGAAAATGCTTCTAAGTGTTATCTTGGGACTATTCTCTTCTGAATAGGTATGTTCTTGACATTTTTATTAAAGATTAATCTTATTTAAAGTAGCTTCATAAAATGGTGATTTAAATGTAGATTACTTGAAATTATGATTCTTAGTAAAGTTTAAAGTCTACTTTTATAAATAAGATTAACAAGTACATTAAGCAAATACTATATACGTGCCACAGATATAACAGTGTCCCATTCGGGAAGTAAGATGCTGCTGTTTATGTAGATACTAGCTGTTATTTTCACATTATTTTATTTTTAAATTGTTTGAGTTTTTAATTAAGTCTGATATATAGTTATTACTAGAAAGTAATCCAGTCATACAGGAGTCTAAGCAAAATAAAAAGTATTAACTCTACTTTATAATTCTTTTGTAGTTCTATTTGTCACATGTATATCTTTACTCCATTTTTTCTTTCCCTCATTTGGTAGGGGCATGTGGTGTGGGGCAGGGATATAACTGTAGGGCATTCCATATGGAAACTCTCTGTCAATCCGTTGTTTCTGAATCATGGTCCTCTTTCTTTTTTTCTTTTGTTAAATATATCTTTATTGATTTCAGAGAGAGGAAGGGGGAGGGAGAGAGAGAGATAGAAACATCAATGATGAGAGAGTCATTGATCGGCTGCTTAGCCCGCAACCCCGGGCATGTGCCCTGACCGGGAATCGAACCCTGGTCGCCTGGATCCTAGGTCGACGCTCAGCCGCTGAGCCACGCCCGGCCGGGTGATCGTGGTCCTTTTTCTGGATGACTTGCTTTCTCTGACTTCCAGTAAACTGAGTCCAGGTCTCCACTCACATCCAGATTGCTGAGCCTCGCGTGGCCCACCATGCTGGGCTCCGTTTTTCCTCAGTATTGTTTACAGCAAAGTCACAGGCTAATTTGCCCTCCTGACTTGCAGGTTTTGAATCAGCTCGCTCGTCTGCCACATCTTGGTTCTGCTGCTGCCATTCGTTTCTTTAGATGTGCAACAGAGGAATTGACAATGAAAGATGATTAAAATACTTCTTGCCCCCCACCATTTTTTTTCTGAATCCCAAAGATATGAGACAAAGAGATTGATATGGTAGAAAAATCAACAGGCTTTTGAAGTTCTGCTGTTATTTTCGAACTGAGCAACTTCCCTGGACAGGGTGTTCTAAATCTACTGGTCTCAAATATTTTCCCATCACAACAGGTGTTATTTACTTTCTTATGGATAATATCCACCCACCTCTCCCATGTTAACTATAAATTGCTCCCTGTTCCCTCCTATTCAAACAAATATATGCAAATGAGAGAGAATTACATTATCACCAAATTAACCTTGAATTAGCTATAATTTAATAAAACTAATTTATTGCCAAATTCAGGTACCTGATTATTTATTAAAAAGTATTACCTATTATAAATTGTGCATCAATTTGTCTAGATGATCTCTAAGGTCTCTTCTACCTCTAATATTAAAGAGCCTATAAAAACGCATTAATCTTAGCCATAAGATGATACAAAGCAGATATTCTCTGAAGATTGCTTAGGCATAGGCTTTAAACCAGTTACCCTAATTACCATAATTAGTTTAACCAGTCCATGGAAAGTGAGTGGCACTGTCCCAATCAGCATCCTCATCTACTCAGCTCCTGCACAAATGATCTTACATTCCCTGTTGATCCCTTGGTTGATTAAAAAGTCTGTTCAGCTTTGAGAGGTCTGCAGCATAATGCAAATTCAAAGAAACATATCGAATAAAGTGGAGACCCCCTTTGGGTTTCTACAAGGAAAAACCATTGAGGTGCCAGGTCGCCCTTGCAGAAACCATGTAGGTCCTCGACTGCCTTTTGCTTTTATGCTGAACAGCAATGCTTCCCCATTATCCTATCAGTGAGTTTGTAAATGAATGGTAGGATCATGCATAAGGTAAGATAGATATTATATAATCTTTTCCCCACAGTCATTCATAACCACATATAGTTAATGTATATCCTTTGTTTTCTTATGTTCAAGGTCCCCAGAAAAAAGCTCCCTTGCTTTCTTGTTGCAATGATTAAGCACACTCTGTCTTTTCCCTCAGGTATCCTTCACAGTAACCTTTCACTACATTGATGGACAGATATTATTTTCTAGTCAAAGGGCAGCAAACCTGTAGGTAGGTTTACACATTATCATATATAAGTTTCAGACACTTGGCAAAACCATTAGAATTTCACTATATCTTCAGGTTCCCCTTGAAAGGCTTTTGCTTTTCAATAAAAAAGCAAAACAACGCTGAGCCTCTTCTACATTAACAGCTCTTTCAGTAATGAAAACATCACCTTCAAGAACTAGGCACTAATATTGCCCATAAGCAGTCTTTATGGTTAATACATTAAAGAATCTACAATTAAGCTAAAGCTTACGTAACATCATTCTTTTCTCTGCCCTCTCATAATTTGGTGTGACTGTTGTTTTTCTTTGCAGCACCTTTCATCTGAAATAATTTGATTTTTTCACATCTCCTTTTCAGTTCTCCATCTCATTTGCAATTCTTCCTCTCAATAGGTGCATCCTCCTTTGGTAATATCTCTTATTTTATTTCTTTCACTTCGTATATCAGATCTTGCTATTGACAGTCCTGATGTATTCACTGTATGCTGTCTTTATATGCTGCTGGTATTACACACGTGTTGTTCTTTAAGAATTCATTCAGTGAAGTTTGTTCTTGATAACTGGTTCAATACTTGAAAAGTTCTCTTTTATTCAATACTGAACAAAAACTATTTAGGAGTTGATTTTCACAAAATTGACACACATTAATAATATAGAGCTCTTAAAGCAGGTCTAGACAATACCACCTGTCCTTTAATATCTCAGGCAAAATTCCAATTTTCATAATTAAACCATACATTTTATAAATGAATTGCAATAGAAAATAGTATGAACTTGTATATATACACATATATCTTTATTGACTTCAGAGAAAGGAAGGGCGAGGGGGAGAGAAAGATAGAAACATCGATGATGAGAGTCATTGATCGGCTGCCTTCTGCACACCCCTGACGGGATCGAGCCCGCAACCCGGGCATGTGCCCTGACCGGGAATCGAACCCCGATCGCCTGGATCCTAGGTCGATGCTCAACCGTTGAGCCACGCCCGGCCAGGCAGTATGAACATTTCTATAGGTGCCTATACATCTAATTTATCACAACCCCCCCCACACACAACTATTCAATAACCATCACATATTAGATTTTGTGGACATGACAAAATCAATGCCTGCAACCTACTTAGTGTGTTGCAATTTGATCTCTTTTCTCATAATTCTCTAGAGACACTCATTTACTGATTGCCCTTCTAATGACTACAGTTATTACCTTAGTACAAATTAACCCAGATGACATCACAATTGTTGGAATATATTCAGAATACATTTTTTCCTGTTTTCTCTCTTTTTAAAAAAATGTATCTTCCTTGTTGAAAGTATTACAGATGTCCTATCCCCCCCACTGATTCCCTCCACCCCGAATCCACCCCCACCCAGGCCTTCCCCACACTATGATCTGTGTCCATGGGTTATGCATATATGCATATAAATTCTTTGATTAATCTCGCCCCACCCACTCCCCAACCTCTGCCTTCCCTCTGATCCAGAGACATAGTATGAAGCAGACTGGCAAATCTTAGAATACATTTTGATCAAAGCAAACAGCTATAAATTTAACACTTTGTCTTTTTGTAAATCATGTCTAAATTCACCTGTCAACCAACAGCACCCAAGACCATGAAAAAGTTTACTTTAAAATAAAATTTTATCATTTAGTTTGTGAATAGATTTAGTTGTGACAGTCCTTTGTCTAATGAGTATGTGTGTGTCCACATATATAGAGTGATATTAATACCAGCATTTCCTTCATGGAGAAAGATGAATCTGTGTAACACTGTCATTATAACCCTCACTTGAATATGTTTGGAAGGCAGGTTGATGAAGAAAAATATACACCGAACTGAAAACTTAAAATAACTAGTTTTTAGTTGAAGCTCCTCTGAGAAATACCTATATAGAATTTGAAAGGATTCTTGATACTTATGGAGCACTGTATTCTAATATGCAAAACAGAGTCATCCAGAGTGATTACACACATGCCCAAGGCTGCTCCTTCTGAGGAGCAACTTTAGAGACTACAAACTGTAGAAAAAAAATGCACTTCACTGAACTATTCTCCCCAAGCGTGGTCAGTACAATAATGGCTCCCCAGAGATGGCCATACCCTTATTGTTGGAAACTGTAAATACAGTAGGTTACACTGTGAAAGGCATTCATTCTGCAGAAAGAATTAAGGTTTCTGATCAGCTGACTTTGGACGGGAAGAGTCTCCTAGATTATCCAGGAGCCCAGTGTAATAACAGGGGTCCTCATAACAGGGAAGGGGAAGGCAGTAAGTCAGGTTAGAGTAATGCAGCATGAGAAGGACTTGACAAGCTATTTTTTGACTTTGAAAATATAAGGAACCACAAGTCAAAAACTTTGGGCAAAATCTAGAAGCTACAAAAGGCAAAAAAATAGATTTTCCTCTCGAGTCTCCAGAAGTAAAATAGCCAAGCTGTCGCCCTGATTTTAGTCCATGGAAAATCATTTTGGGCTTCTGACCTCCAAACAGTAAAATAATAAATTTTTTTCTTTGAATCCACCAAGTTTGTAAAAATGTATTGCAGAGCAATAGAGAAATAAATACTTGGCGTTCTTAGGGCACCTCTTTTTTAACACAATGCTGCAGAGCTCATGTAAGCAAGGGAACCATAATTGTAAGTGCTGGCTATCCCTCTTATTTTATTGATTGAGCAAGTCAGACAGCTTCGATTAAGTTCCACAGATAATCCTTCTATATTTTTAGGAACAGGAAGAGATCTAAAAATACTGACCAGCACCAGTAGTATTTACCAAACAGTAAGTTCTACTTCTCAATCAGTCCCTCTACTTATCCTATCACCTACATATCCTAGGCTGGAGTCTTTCAATTCTGCAATCACATTAAAATCCACTTGGAAGACTTCAAAAAAAATTGGTGTATGGAGGGAGCCATGCCCATGGGGTTTGGTGTAAAAAAAATTTCTTTTTTAATCCCCACTGGAGGATATTTTTTCCATTGCTTTTCAGAGAGAATGGAAGGAAGAGAGAGAAAGAGAGAAGCATAGATGTGAGAGAGACACGTCAATTGGTTGCCTTCCACATTCAGGGATCTAGTCTGCAACCGAGTTATGGGCCCTTGGCAGGAATCAAACCAGAGACCCTTCAGACCATGGGCCAAAGCTCTAACCACTGAGTGAACCATCCAGGGCTGTAATTATTTTTTTAATCACCACCCAAGAATATGTTTTTACTGATTTTTTTAGAGGGAAGGGAAAGGAGAGAGGGAGAGAGAGAGAAGGAGGGAGAGAGACATTGATGTCAGAGAGAAACATCAATCAGTTACCCCTCATACGTGCCCCGACCTGGGATCGAACCTGCACCCAGGTATGTGACCTGACTGGGAATCCAACCCACAACCTTTTGGTGCACAGGATGATGCTCCAACCAACTGAGCCACCCAGCAAGGGCGTTTCAGTGTGCTTTTTCTTGAATAGAACACCTGTGACTTAGAATCACTTCTTTGGAGAATACGCTTGAATTTTTTCTTCTAAGTGGATATTAATGTTTACAGCACTATGCCAGTCAATTGGTTTATAGTGACAGTATTTTTATCTCTGCATTATTAATTATGTGTGACCCACTAACCAAAGCAATGTCGTTAAACAAAGCAATAATGAAACTGCTTCATGCAACTAAAAATCATTGATTATAAGAAAAAGAAAAATTATTTTCACCCTTATCATTCCATGAAGCCCCTTTCTGAAAATTAAACTACAGTCTTATTTCTCCCTAATCACTCCTTCTCTTCCTTCACTGGAGCTAATAAAAATGGTGTTCTTTTGATATTCAACTTTTGGCTTATGTGTCAGGTACACCTACAGGTTAATGTTCTTATTGACTATATCTTTCAACATACTGCTACTCCAAATACAAATTAAAACAGCAAGTTCAACCTTATGTTTGTTGTTTTCTTTAAGGTACTGTGATTTTAATGATTTTTTTTCCATCATTGGCTTTGGAAAAAATATTGTATTTTAGATTTATTTGCCATCAATTTTCTTAACAACATTTAAAAAACAACCTAGTGTTAGCTTCACTTGCAAGAGCAGTGAGATTTAAGGTGTCTGACAAATACATACCCTCACCCAAAATTTCTCCCTTGCTATTCTTACATATCCCATTTTTAAAGGGTTCCACCATTTTTAAAATAGCTCTGGGATTACCCTGTAAAATGCACATGCCTGTGGAAAGGACACAGCCTTTAAGCTGTAACAGTTATTAGCCCTGGTACGGGGATCAATTTGTCAACTGTCACCTTAGAAAATGGACTGCCATCCCCAGTCTTCTGTCATAGAAGAGGTAAAGTTTAAGAGGGGAATAGGCCTTTGGAGAGATAAAAAGGAAGCACTAAACGTTACTACTAAGAGAAGACACCAAAATGGTACCCTGAAATCCAGGAGCCTGGGTTACCAGAGCCCACTGGTAGGCCCAGATGTCTAGGGGGAGAAAGATGCAGAAAATGTGCCATTGAGAAAGGTAGAGATAAGAAATATGAAAGTAGAAGTTGGTGTATCTCCCAGTTTTGCTTACTTTCAAATTCTCCTTTAGATGACATTGCTATCTAAGTGGGAATGAAAAAATTCTAGTGTGGAAAAATGGCTATGTTTTGCTCTCATTATAAAGACCACAGTGAGAGAGTCGTTGTGGTGTGTGGTTGAATGAGTGACTCTGAGTCACATGGGCCCGGGTTCAACTATACCAGCTCAGATAAGAAACGGCCGTGTGAACTTGGGCAGTTACTAAACTTTCTTGTTTCTTCCAGTTTCCTCATCTGAAAAATCAAAAAGTTAAATGTAAAGCAACTAAAAAATAATTAATGCTCAATAAAGCATGGCTTATTATAATTGTTATTATCAACAGCAAGGCATGTATGTTCTCTGGATTAGAATACAGCTTTGGCATCTCATGTATAAAATGAGAAAGATGGACAACAGGAACTCTAAGGATATAAACAATTAGCAAATTCTGGGACTCTGATCATCAGTCTGACAAGACTGCACATAAGAGTGGATGTATACTGTCTTACATTGTCAATAGTTATGAATTTGAATATCGCTACATATTCAGAAGTGTATGTAAAAATGAATGAAGATTCCTGAGGTATGTGACATTCTTTAAAAAAATAAAGTGACTAAAAGATCTTAAACACTGTTTAATAATTGCCCCATTCCCCCATGCTTTCTAAGAAATAACAGAAAGTATATCATTAAATGCCCTTAAATATCTCATGAAATCTATATAGAATTTTATGAAATGAGATCTAAAATGCCTTCCCGTATGTAAAACCATGTGAGTATAACTACAGAAAACATCAAAGTTTTGACTCTTACTTTTTACTTGTAGATGATTTGACTACAGTAAGTATAAACTGTGTACCAAGTGTACCTACTAAAATATTGTTGTTGTTGTTTTCTTTATTTTTTCTATTTATGGCCACATATATTTCTTACAAAGCTTAAAATTTCTTTTTCAAATCCAAGAACATCCTATTCTGAAACACACTGAAATTGTTTCTCCGCAAAGTACATCTTAATTTTGTTTTTATTGGACACAATTGATAGCATCAGTAGTACAATTCCCCTCGGAATCACTTTATGGAAAGTGAGTGTCACTAGGAATGATCTAGCACAAGGTGAAAAGCACCTGCGACTCTCTAACAGATGAGACAGATTCTATGCCGTATAACAGTAATGCTCCCTACCTAAATTAGGCATACAAAAAACAAATTTTAACACCAGAGATATTTTCCCCTCTACATAAACATGATCCTGTGCTTGGGAACCACTCATAGCGTTTTGCTGCTTTCTCCTGTGAAGAGCCGAGTTAACTGAAACTAATCTGTTCAGTAGGAGCACCGCGAAACCCCGGGACATGGGCCAAGTAACCGCACAATTCTAATTCAGACACATAACATTTGCCAAGTCCGCTTCATTTCACCAAAGGTTAAACATCTGGCAACATCTGTTCTTCATGGCAGTCGGCCTGCGGAGCAGGTACCGTTACCCAGAACCCAGCTAATGGGGGAATTAGCTCACTGCTCCGCTGGCTGCTTCCAGGGGGAATGGGATTATGGTTTTCTCAGTGCCTCAGAATTTTCAACTCATCAGCCACACAATTTTCCTTGTTCTCATATTTAACTTTAGCAAAATTGCAAGTCATGGCCAGGGAAAGAGAAAACGCCAAGGGAAAATCAGTATTTTAATATGTAGTACAGTTATGCACATTTTAGAATAAATGTTGAAAAGAAAGATTTCACCGATTTTCAAAACGAATTATTTTTACGTTTTCTGATTAAATTTCCTTATCACACCTTTAAGATTCACATTTATTCTTGCTTGATCACGAACTGGTCTTTTCAGCTATATCCTCATACATGAATAATAGCGATGCCAGCGGTGGCTGCAGCTGCTGTGAAAAGGCAAGGCTCTTAAAAGTAACTTGCCTGCTTTTTACATTATTCAAGAACTAAAAATAGGAGATTGAATTATAAATCTAGAAGACAAGCTGTGCAACCTAGAAGCTAAGACCCTTGATGTAGATACAAAGATCTTTAAGAAACTTCAAGTTCAATGATTTTTATTATACTAACGAGCCAATGATGAGTACATTAGACTATGCCACTCTCTCCAGCTGTGAAGTTTCGAAAAGATTAGGTACAGCAGATTATATTGTGTACAAAATACTTTTAATCCTTTCTTGTGACTTAAAATGTAGAGAGAAGTGTGTGTATGGAGGGGGTGAAGCTGATGTTAATTTATTTTCATGAGAATTTTGGAAATAGAATAAGTGGTATAAAAGACATTTGTATTTCACATCCTAATATAGCAATGGTTTTTAAGAAATGCCTCTCTAAATGTTTTGTGTTAGGCAAATATTATGAGAACACTGAACTTTTTCATTCATTGTTTCGTTTTCTATATAACTGTTTTATAAGAGGAAAAACAAATTTTTATATTTTTAGTATTATGATAAATTGTGATTTCGATCTTACCAACTGCCTTGCTGCAGTTACCTCAAACCCTGTCACCGTCTCATGAAGCGCATTTCTTTTGGATACGCGATTTCCAGATCAGACAGGGGTTCTATAAAACATCGCCAAGGCGGCAGCAGGACATGCAACACTTTTTTTTTTTTTTTTTTGGTGGGATGGTAAACGGAGGGCACATTCAGAGAACCACTAAGAGAAGAAACACAAGCCTTGCCAAAGAAGAGATGAAGAATAATCTTTGCATTCATACATTCATATTCATGAGAGAGAGAGATAAGTATACAATAATATTGCTTAACCTTGGAGGAATTTACGACCCCTTTACCAATTAAATATATAGGGTGCTGCAGGAACAGGAAGGAAAAGCACTGCAATGTAACTACATGGGAAAGTGCTTACAGCTATTTATACAGAGTTGAGTGAGGAAAGACAATCTTTGTGGAGAGTTGGGAAGGTAAGTATGTCCAAGACAGACTTTAAGGCTGGAGGTAGGTCGACAAGGGTAAAGTGACAAGATTTTCAAAATTCAGAGGCAATCAAACTGATAGTTCAGTAAGGAGTCCTGAGTAACCAAGGGAAAGTGACGTGCTGTTAATTTCACAGAGAGGTGGCACCTTATTGCTTCATCCCAGAAAGTGCAGCGGGCCATACATGAAATCTTAAAAGCTGCTCTACTCTACTGGGCTCCGCATCTCATAACATTGTGCCAACCCGGTGCAGGATGGCGATCCCCAAAGAAACTCACCCCACAACCACCAGTTTAGGAGCAGACCACCAAATGACAATCAAGGGAACCATTAAAAAAGAATGGGCGCTCGCTATTCTTACCCTCAGAATTGAACAGAGTAGATAACGTTTTATATCCAACAGACTTAATAAAATTTAGGACCAAACCACCTTTTAAGAGCAATCATATATCAAAAACCCAAAAACCCTATTAACAGAAACCTATATCCTACTGACCTGGGAGTCAGACTCTGAAACACCAAGAGTTTTTTTTAATGTTTTTCCCCTATGGTTTTGCCTTCTGCTTGAACTTAAAATAAAAGCCTGTACAATCCTCACTTGGTAACCACTAAAATAAGTGATTTTATCTACTGGAAGGAGTTTTCAGTTTGCACCTTTGCCTCTCCAAAGGCCTGGTAGACAGATCCAAACCTAACCACAGGCGCAAAGCTACCCCCACTCACTGGGACGAAACCTATTCAGGACAAACGCCTTATCCTCATCTTTATTCATACCTACTAAACTACTGATAAATTACTGTATCTAAATAGGTGTTGTTGTTGCAGCTATGATTTTTTTGCCTTTTCATTTCCCTGTCCCATGACCTGGCATGCTCCTCCCAAGTTCTTTGGTATTTTTTTTTTCCTTTTCTCAGATCACATACTCAAAGCCAGATGAAGATGTGAAAAGGCCTTAGCACCTAAATCATGATGGCCCACAAGAACGTAAAAACAATTGTATCATAAAACACAAAATCATTGAAAATGAAGCATAATAATTATTTAGTAATCCTGTTGCGCTTGTTTCTTCCATTTCTTTTGTATATTTTAACTGGACTTCTTTCTAACTGGACCTCTATCCAGGTATTTCACTTCAGAGCATGATAAACTAGTTAGGGAATGAGGAAGGGGATGGGGGGAGGGGAGGGGAGGGGAGGGGAGGGGAGGGGAGGGGAGGGGAGGGGAGGGGAGGGGAGGGGAGGGGAGGGGAGGGGAGGGGAGGGGAGGGGAGGGGAGGGGAGGGGAGGGGAGAAAAGGGGGTCACAGTGATCAGTCAAGAATATATGCCATAGCAAGAGGTTTAAAATTTGTCTCTTTACTAAAACATAACTAAATTGAGTCAATAACGTTATTGTTGCTGCTTTTGTTTCATTTTGTGTGTACACCTGACAGATGGATTTTGTTGCTTTCACATTAGCTGGTTGGCCTTGTTATGGTGGTTGCACTTCATTTCGTCTACTCATCCTTTAGGTCAGGGATTTTCAAAGTGTGAGCCTCAGACCAGCAGCATCACTATCACCTAGAGATGCAAATCTCAGGCCCCACCCCAGATCAGAAACAGACAATCTAAAGTTTTGTACCCAGTGGTTCGGTTTCAACAAGCTCTCCAGGAGATTCTGACACATGCGGGGTTTTGAGCACCCCTGCTCTACTCATCTATTAGCCTGGATTTTCAAAAGCACATTTCTCGCTGTGCTCCCGATTCTCTCCTCAAAGTACTTCAACTTTTCCTAGTTCCTCTTCAAAATACAGTCCAGACTCATTTTAGCATAAAAACCATCATGTGGCCCAATTCATAGGTTGCTCCTATGCTCTAACCTTCTACCCACACAGCATGCCAGCCACACTGAAATTCATTTATTTCCCCTTGTTACCTATGCACATGTTATTTCCGATTATTGGAAAACCCTACATATCCTTTTAGATCCAGAAAATTCCTAGTTACTCTTCAAGTTTCCCTCAATTATTGCCTCCCGCATTCAGTTTTCCCTCAGCCGCCCCCCACAGTGTTCACCCCATAAGGCATACGTAGGCATTCTTTCTTCGATGTGCTCTCTTGACACTCTCTACATATGTACCTCTACCACTTTGCTTTTCTAGACATGTTTTTAAATTTGTCTCTTTTTTTGAAGGGGAGAAGAATATGTCACCCCAAAATATGCTGTTTTGGTATATTGATTCTTTTGAATTAAGGTCATTTAAGAAACCACTGGTGCAAAAAGAGCACTCTGATTCTCCTTTGCCACACATACCACCCCCCCCCCCCAGAAGCAGAAAATAAATCTTCCACATGAAAAATAGCCCCTTGTACCAGAAGAGTAGAAGGCATTCTTATCACCAGAAATAGGGAATGTAGGGCCAAGCAGGCTGTGTACATAAACCTTGTTACTTCCTCACTAATCTACAACCCCAAGCCAACCTCTTCGTTTTGTTAACTCTTAATAATTTTGTTGTTTCTTTGTCTAAAAAGTATAAGAGTTCCCTGCTTTGGTCATGTTTGTATGTCTCATATCTTTATGGAGGCTCCCATACATAAAAAATTAAAGTTGTGTTTTTTTCCTGTAAACCTTGTCAATTTAATTATTAAACCAGCCAAAGAACCTAGAAGAAAATTTTTTTCTCTCTAACACTTTTTTTTAGATAGAAACTTCTTAGAGGAAAGAGAATGTGCCTAACGATGTCATTCATCCTTGCGTCACAGGTGGCTATACCTCCCTGTAGGGCGGGTCACTGCTTCCATTAAAGCGTGATGGCTGCATCCCACTGATCCGAGCATCGCCTGTCGTGTGATCTGAACTTTCCACAATACAGTTGTGAACCATAAAGGAAAGAGCTTTTAAACTAGATATTGAAAACAAGTCAACAAATAAAAAGAAAGCGAAAACATGCTTGCAAAATAAATACACGGATGTTTCAGATGAAAAATAATGGAACAAACAATGCTTACATTCTCCTGTGAGCTTGCAATAATGTAAGGGGCCAAGAGTAAAGCAAGGGCAGGAAAACAAGAGTAAATTGTTCAGAAGCTGTGGCTAATGAAGGGTTTTCAGACCTCAGTTACTTTTACAGTGTAAGTATAAAGACAAGGCCTTGCCACAGAGCACATAAGACATTGGAACTGAGAAGTCGGAATAAAACGGGGATTGTAAAAAGACAACACACGAAGGGAAACAAATGACTAGGCAATATGTTAAAGCCAAGAAGGACACCCCCAAAGAATCTTGTCTAACTCATCTCAGACTTAATGTGAAAAAATAATCTCGGGAATTTCTAAGAATAGACTTCATTCACATACATTTATATTCTGAATATACATTATTCAGAAACTGCAACGAAAAAAGCCCTAATGAACAGTGATCAGGACTTACGGTTTCAGTTCTGACATGTAAAGAGCTTGGAAGTCATCACTGAACAGTCGAATGTCACCAACCCTTCTTAGATCCATCGGAGAACTGAGGTCACACAGCAAACTGCTGCTTGAAAACTGGAGAAAAGGTGAATATAAAGAATCACAGCTGAGATAAATTTTCCAGCTGGAACCAGTAATTCTTAGGAACATTTAAATGGTAATTGACTAATTCCTGGGGGCTGTGTGTGGACTCCTTTGAGAATTTAAACTCCTGGGGGCCTAGTCTTACGGGAGCCCCCACACTTTCATAGGTTTACCTTCAAGAAACTCCTCAAGGGAGACTACTTTACCAGAGATTTATCTGATCTGGGAGAAGGGCAATAAACATAGACAACTCTATACCTCTGTAGCCTTCGTAGTTTACTTAGGAGGAGAGAAAAAAAAGATAGTCTAAGAAATGCTTTTGAAGATAACAGTCCACAGACTCAGTACCACCAAAAAACAAAAACAAAAACCTAACTGATACTTAATCATTCAATTTTAGAATGCTTTGCATTCCCGTTTGAGTATGTCCCACATTTCTGTACTGGTCTTATTTCCATTCTTTTACTTCCTCTCTGTGATTTAGTTCATATATTTTCTATTGACCTGACTTCTGAACCTTGGCCCTGACTTCTGCTGTGTTGAATCATTCAAGTACTATATTTTCAATTCCAAAAATCCCGTGTTATTTTTTGTATCGATTTGAACTCTCTGGGTAAGTTAAACATCTTTTAATCCATTTTCCATATTTTAATCTATTTCATTAGCATATTTATAATAGTTGCTTTAATGTCTTTGTTCTGCTAAATCCAATGTATATTCCATCTGTGGGTCTGACTATAGTGCCTGCTTCTTCTCAAGATTTTTAAACATCTTCTAATTGTTATAACTCTGGTTTATATTTTACATTAAATATTGTGCATTAAAAAACTATAGAGGTTATAGATGATGTTATTTTTCTCTCAGGAGAGTCCCCTTTGTGAGATATGAATCTAACTGGTCTTTAATTGGATCAGCCACCTTCTGAAGGCTTAGAATGTCTGTTTTAAATATTTCTCACTCTTTAAGTATTCTTATCTGGAAATTTTATAAGAAATATAATAAATCTTATTAAACTTATTTTAAGAGCCCTTTTCCAGAAAACACTTATTTTGCAAAAATTGCTCAAGGGCTCTTCTAGGAAGATGCCCTAGCTAAATCAGGGAAGTTATGTGGAATATAAAAAGAGCCCAATGAATGAAGATATTGAGGAGTTGGGAACAAATTCAATCTTTTAATAACAGATTTGAAATTCTAAAATATCACTTTGTATTGAATTACTATATTCATTTTATCTTTCACATCTGCCTCTTAGCATCTAACATTATTTTTAAAAAGGTACAAGATATTTGCTAAATTAATAAAATAATTAGAACTTTTAAAGTTGAATACAAATAAAATTTTAGTTACAATTTGATCCTAAAACTAAGGATCCTCAAACATTATTATTTTTTTTAAACATAGTATTTTATCTGGTGACTTTAATAGCTGTATGGAAAAAAGACAACTTCCATTCACACTGGCCAGCCTCCTATCTCAAGGTTTTCTACACACCTTGGCTATAGAGAAAATAAAAAGGAGAAAGGCACATTTGGGTAAAATCAGATATGATAGGTTTTACTCCACTCCCTGAAAACACTCCCAAGACACTCAGCCATAAGAGTGGACACTCAGGTTTCTTTCCCTGGGTTTCTCTGCTGCACAAGCAAATTTCCCCCAGGGTCTCTGCAGACTCAGACGCTGCAGAATGACTAGGATCCTCACCTATTAAGGAGTAATGGGTATATGAATACCTGGCTGTACCCTGTTCCCGCTCCCACACCTACCCCCAACACCAGCTGAACTCCGGTGACACAGCTTTATTGTGTCTGAGAACAGGGGAGCACTTCCTAATGGTTTTATTAAAGGCAGTTAAGTCTAATCAGATTGAACAACTAATCAATTATCATCATAACCTTATTAGTTGAAGCACAGAATGCACCATTTCTTCCAAGTAATTTCTCAAGAAATTAAATTCCATAATTTCATTTGAGATATTTCCATAAAACATAATTTTTTTAAAAAGAAGAGGAAAAATATGCACTTAACTCCCAACCCCTCTCAGATGGCACATTGTAAAATCTTTCCATTTCAATTAATAGTCTGCAGCTTTACCTACATGCTTAATTGTCAGCTGGGCAAAGAGGCACGAGAGGAGAAGACTATATCGTGTATTCATTACAAACTACCATCTTTTTTATCTTAACCTGGAAACACATGGCCAGGAATCCTCTGTTCCCTTCAGAACAAATGACAAACTGTATGGGGTGCTAAGATGGAATTGGGGAGAATTGGAGTTTATGGGCCCAAATATATCTCCAACCACTATATCATGCAAGTCCAAATACAGCATACACTGTACATGAAATATCCATTTAATATTCCAAATCTTACTTGTAGATGATATGGGCTTTTGATTTATGAATGGATTTGGCACTGGAAAAAAAAAAAAAAGTAGAATCTGCAGGATAAAAAACTTTAATGCTAAATAGAGGTAAGTTAGGAATGGACTTGGATGGATATAAATTTGATCATTGGGGGGGCTGGGTTGAACTTCATTATATATGAAGAACACATAAGTAAGGAAGAGGATTTCAATTGATTATTTTATAGGCTAACTTAGTTATATTTGTAACCATTTCTTTTTCTTTTTGTGTGGAATAATAGGACATTTTGTGACCTATTAAGCAATCTGATTCTGTAACTGGAATAAAATTATTGACAACAGCAACCTAGTATTGGATATAAGTTGAAACTTTATCAGTAAAGTTTAGTTTTTAAAAATATATATAGGTCTATTTGCCTCAATAATATGAAGATGTATTTTCTTTATAGACTATTATTAAGGATATATATACTTGGTTACAGTGTACATTATATTCATTTGTTTAGTACCTATTCTTCCATTTCATCTCATCTCTAACTGTTCCTTTTTTTTGTTTTTGTGTAGGTATCAGTTTTCCCTCAGATGTTCTCATACGCTCCCTGTGTGTAGGAAGAAGCTGACCTCACCCATAGCTTCTCAGTTGGGTCCAATTGAATTGGTTGTACCCCACCCTCCCTCGTCAATGGTTGGTTTGAGAATAGACATGTGACACAACTTGTACCAATGGGACTTGAGAAAATATTTTCTGGAAAAATGACTTAATCATTTCTTTACGTTCTGGAAATAATTATTTAAATAACCTTGTCCACCCTCTTTTATTGTCATGAGTTGATCTAAAGTCTGGGAATAATTCCATGGTCTTAGTAACAATCTCATGATGAAACCAACACATGGAACGAACGAGTCAGAGGCAAAGAGTTACTGGGGAAAAGAGTGAAAGACACTGAGTTTACTTAGTTGTTTTAGCCAAAAATTAATATTAAGTTTATAAGTTAAAACAGCTTTATATCAATTGTTCCTGAAGGCATCTAAATGATAGAGTGAAAGTAATTTTTCTAAAAATGACAGGGTTTTCCACATGGGTATTTCTCTCTGATTTTTTCTCTCAACTATTTGGGAGATCAGAGAATGAGTCTTTTAAATTATTCCAGACCTTGCCTTTGTCGTGTAGCTTTTCCTCTTATCACAGACAGATATCAAGACTGTGTATTCTTGATACCAACATGTGAAAAATTAATTTCTGCTGAAAATTGAACTTCGGACTTTCATATCTCAAAATTTTAAAGTCAAAATTTTATCACTTCAGCTTAAGAACATTTCTAATAGCTTTTTATCATTTACATTGACATCTCTGGAACAGGTCCTTTTGTCACAAAAATGGTAATAGTCTGTTTTTTCTTCCAGGTGTTGTCATAAACTTTATGTGTACAAGTCACTCTAATCTGACAACTCAAAGAATCCTAAATATTGTCTACACCGCATGATGCAACTCTTGCTTGTGAGAAGATGAAGTACTACTGGAAAACCAATACATCATGGTCTATCTGGGTATTAATTTGGATTAATCTATCTTGCTGTCATAAAGCTATTGGTATATTGTTCATTCTGAGACAGTCCTTTATTGACTTCATCATATATCAAATATACACACCACAGAAATCTATTCGTGGATTTTAAAATACAATTATGTTCATTGAAGTATTAAAATGCAAAATATTCTTCTATATACTGGGGAATAATAAAGTTGATACAAAGGGACACGAATGCAGAGATGAGAATAAGACTAAGTCCTTGTCAACAAAAGAGATATTAGGGAAGATGGGGAGGAAATTTGAACAACAAATAATTCAAAATAAGGAGCAAAGCTGGGGGTTTGTGCTTGTGTGTGTTTAGTTTTACTTTTTGTTTGTTTTTGGATACCTTAGTGTAGAAGCAGCTAGATTCTAGGTTTTGAATAGAAAAATGTTTTTGTATATTATGTTCATTTTAATTAATATCATGTTGGAATATTTAATAGTGGAGTATCCTGGTTTTGACATACAAATACTTCTAAGTACAGAAAAAGTGTAGAAAAACATAGACAATATTGGAACTATTTTTAGTTGGTATATTTTTTGTCTTATAATTACAAAAAAGGGGCTTCATTAAATTTTCTCCATCATCAGGAAGTGAGGTCCCTGCCCTTATTTGAGGAGACACTCAGGGTAGGGGACCCAGGCAGTTTTTAATTTTTTTAATTTTTTTATTTGTGGTTTTTGGGGGGAGGTTGCTTTTTTCTTTTCTTTTTTCTGTTTTTATACTTCATTTTTTCATTGCATAATTCGTTTTAACTAATAAATAAAAGTTACTGTTTGTATTTTAAATTGTGCCATTCCTGAGCATGAGGTACATTCATAACTCTGTGCAAGCCTCACCACTATCTAGTTGCAAGATGTTCCATCAGCCCAAAGGAAACCCTGCACCAAAAGTCCTCACTCCCCACTCCTCCTGCCCCTGGCAACTCCTAGTCTGCTTTCTGTCTCTGTTCCTTTACCTGTTCTAGATGGTCCCTATAAACAGAATCTTATGATAGGTGCCTTTTTGCATCTGCTCACATATTTGTGTTTGTTTTTATCTGAAATGGCATTTTTGTTATTGGAAATCCCAGATGGATTAGAGATCAGATGTAAAAAAAAAACAAAACAAAAACACAAGCCCTTTTAGTAAGTATGTGCATCATCTTGGGGTAGAGACCACTGTGCTAAGTGTGACCCCAGGGCCAGAAGCCAGTCAGGCAACAGCTGGCTCTTCCTATGTCTAAAACAAAAATGAGAAAAATGCAGAAATCTGGAAAGAGAAACCACAAGCTGAAAAGCACTTCTCAGAACCTAAGGCCAGGGAAAGTTTTCACATCCCTCTGGTGCAGAAAACTCTAGAAAGTTGGTGTTTTGTAAAGGGACAAAGGGAAAACAAATGCATTTCCAGCAAGAGGCAATGCTCATGCCAATACATGTCAGAGATGTCCTACCTCCCCGATGGGGACACACACACTGTAAATACTAGGGAGAGAGCACTGTTGCTGTGAGGCTGGCAGGCTTCTGGTCTGATGATGACCAGCCCTGGACAAAGTGAGGCAGCAGAGGCCCCAGCAGATCCCCTGGAGAGAAGGGGAAAAGGCCCTGCCTCCAGGAGAACTGTGTGCAAGACCTGTCAAAGCTCCACAGGTGCCCCCTGCACCTGGCAGTGTTCCTCCTCGGAGGTTACCCCACAGAAATTCTTGCACAATTGTTTAAAGATGTATTTTTGAGATTACCCATCAGAGCACTGATGAAATAGCCAGCAATTGGAAAAAACACGAATGTCCATTGAGAGGGCATGGGATCCACCAATCCTGGTCCACTTGTACAAGGGAAGCTGAGCAGCTGCTAAAGTGGGTGTAAGGGTCTCTATGTGCTGACAGACGAAGACCTCAGGGGTCCTCACACATAAGACATGCGGACCGGGCGTGGCTCAGCGGTTGAGTGTCGACCTGGGATCCAGGTGATCGGGGTTCGATTCCCAGTCAGGACACATGCCCGGGTTGTGGGCTCGATCAATGACTCTCTGATCATTGATGTTTCTATCTGTCTCTCTCCCTCTCCTTTCCTCTCTCTGGAATCAATAGAGATATATTAAAAAAAAAAAAAAAGACACACAGACCAACCTTCTGCATTCAGGACCCCACCAGCTAGCCATATACATGTGATTTCAACAGGCAGACATGCATATGTGAAAATGACAAGATATTATATAGAGAGAACCCTAAAGATTCCACCAAAAACCTACTAGAACTGTAGTAAAGTAGCAGGATACAAAATAAATATTCAGAAATCAATTGCATTTATACACACCAATAATGAACTATCAGAAAGGGAAACTAATAAAACAATGCCATTCACAATTGCATCAAAATAAATAAATCTAGAAATACATTTAACCAAGGATGTAAAAGACCTCAATAGTTTGTCTGGATTATCACATGGCCTTTCTCATCATTTGACTAACAAAACAAATAAATATGCTAAAAAGTTGCTTCACAAGATAGGTTGAAATGGTAGTTATGAGTTCTGTTCAATTCAAATTATACAACAGTTTTTCTAGAGCAGCTTTTTCCTATAGTAATCTAACTTCAGGGCTTTTGCTTAAATGACTAAAGCTGCCATGCAATCTCAATGAAGCTTTATGTGAGAATTAGATAAAATAAATTATTCCAGATGATTACAGTTTTCAAATGGCCCATTCTTAGCATATGAATATTCTTTCTTTATCACCATATCATTTATATTGATATTATCACTATATTACATTTTAAGTAATAATCTAGTTCAATTTATTGGGCACTAATTACTTCCATTAATTTCTCTAGCCTACATTTTATTCTAACACCAACAAATATTGAACATTATAATGCTTAAAGACCTCTCTTTCTATTCTATGCAATGAATTTCTTTATCTTCACCCAATTTCCTCTTATCCTTGGTCTTAATGTGAACATCATGGGAAATTTTTATATTTTTTCCCTGGTCCTCAATACAGTGGGGACTTATATGGATGTTTCTAACGCCCTGACTGCCACCCAATCCACTCCCCCTACCCCAGTTAATAGACTCTGGCTGGTGAGTAAACAGGGAATATAGTTGTCGGACCTCAGATGCATCACTCCATGCTGGGTAGAGTCCATATTTTGTAATTTTCCTTGTCTTCATCAAAAATGTGTTGATTTTCTCTCCCATCTTCAGATATTGTTTTTAGACTAATATATCTATAGTTGCTAATATATTAATTTATTGTCCTTTCAAAAAACACATTTTAATAAGGGCCTCCTTTCTCTAATAAAAAGCAGCACCTCTCATAAGCCTTCAGGTTTATTAGTTTCCTAGCGATGCTGAAATAAATGACCGCTAACTGGGTGGCTTACAACAGAAACGTACTTTCTGTCAGTTGTGGAGGCTAGAAAGTGCCAGCGGAACCATGCTCTCCCTGAAGGCCCTGCAGATGTGCTGTCCTTTCTCTAGCTTCTGGTGTTGCCACCAATTCTTTGTAAGCCTTGGCTCATAGAAGCATCATTCCAAGCTCTACTTTCATCATCACAAAGCCTTCTCCTTGTGTGTTTTCTGTCTGTCTTTTCTCCTCCTCTTATGAGATCACCAGTCATATAGGATTAAGGTCCACCCTAACTCTGTGGGACTTAATCTTAACTTGATTACATCTGCAGTGATCCTATTTCCAAATAAGATCCCATTCACAGATACCAGGGGTTAGGACCTCAGCATATCTTTTGGGAGCGCATAGTTTAACCCACAATACCAGGTGTTGTACCACAATCTTCCAGTTCTTCCCAGATGGTTAGAGAGGCTCTAGCCCAAAACACTGGGCTGCATGCAGTTTAAGTTGCCCATCAACTGCACTTTTCATGACATAAAGTGATTATGCTTTCACATCCTTTATGGTTGAATGTAGATATGCATGGCTGTTGCTCTCAATATTAGAGCCACAGCAACGGAAAATTAAGGGAGGTATGCTAGGCCAGCACTGAAGTGAAAAAAGGCCAATAATCTTCCTCATGTATCATCTGAAATTTGTCAGGTAAATTCTAACTTCAAAATTTTTGTTTTAGTGTTAGTGACTAGAAGCAAAATAAACAGTTTGATTTGCAGGCTGCTTGCTATGCTTATGACATTAGAGCATTTGAAAAATATTGTTGGGAAGCATAAACTAAGAAAATTTAATATGGAAGTCATTGATACAGTCTCAGGAGGAGCACTTTTTCAAACAATAGATGCATTTTATTGCTGCTTTTAGAATTCACTACATTTTCAGCAGTCTTTCCATATAAATATTAAAGGTATCTTAAAGAGTAATTTATATGCAAATATATGGATATTAAATATCACATGATTGTAAAGCTATTAGATACTGTTTTTAAGGCTACAGGAAAAACTAATTTGTGCCTGACTAATTCATATTTTTGATATTTCAGTAAGGGTTCAGCTTAATTTCACCTTTGCTTTATGAGAAAATAATTTGCTAAGCATATTTATCTTGTGAAGAAATTGCCCTGCTTATGTGACAAATTGTATACATATTCCTTATAGCCTGGAAACATTTACATATGAATAATTGATACACTAATTATAAATCATTCTTAGATGTTAGTTAAATTATGTTTTCTAAGTTCCACTTCTATAGGAAACTGTTGAGTTCAAGGCTGAATACAGTATGGTAGAAGGTGTTATAAAACAACATTTCTATATAAGAAAAAGCTTCTAAATCCAGTTTTACTTATTCAAAGAGACCTATTCTTATTTTAGATGAAACAGCTTAGAACATAATCTTTCCTTTATTAGATGCTATTTTTAATAACATCTAATTTACTTATTAGATGTTATTAGATGGTAATTTGTTCACATTCTGAGAAAGAAAGCAAAATTTTAGTAGGTTGTTATTAAGGTTGATGGTTTCTAAAGTGAGTGGGAGATGACACCTGGGACACCAAGGAATTTACCTTGTACAGTGTGGAACCAAATACAGTTTCATTGGTTGACGTGAAAATGTTCAGGTAATTACCTGACTGGGTTGTTAGCACAAAGATGGTACTGAAGATGTCCATGTCTGACATCACTCGACAGGGTTCAGGAGAAGAGGGAAATCTGGCTGAATCTATTACAGAAATTTATAGAGCAGAAACCTTAACACATTCTAATTTTGTGACATGAGTCCTCAAGGAGTCAAACAGTAGTGATGGTTATCAAGAACAATGGGGAGAATTCATGCCCCAAAATCCTGGGAGGAAAACTGAGTGTGCGGTTCAGGCATTCCACAGGGAAGCAGAGCAGATCACACACCTGAGGCTTAGACAAATTCCACTGAGCACACGATTGTCATTTTACCCAACCCTTGCTGTTCCCTCACCTGTGCCTTGAGTAGCTTCAAGCCTGAAGATCCTTACAAGGCTTAAAAAACTGAAAAGAAATTGGAGGAAATACTGACAACCATCACCATACTAGATCGGTCATGGGTCAGCATGTCATCTTAAAGTCTACCTCACCTGATTACATGAGATCCATTTTATACAGTTAGGATGTCACCAGTTCCTCAGATTTATACAGTAGGGAGTTGATGAACATCTGTTAACTGTATTTTAGGCTTAGCTCTTCTAATTGAGTGAGGTTGTCATTTAAACTTAAGTTTAAAATTAGTGAGGAGAGTTTTAGCTTTGGGTTAGCTCTCATAGGAAGAGAAAGATCATTGTTATATGACCATACTTGATTTAACACAGATTTTTTGTGACACCAAATGATCCTTTTAATTTATAAACACAGTTCTCCTAAAAGATTGAACTATTATATAAATTGGGAAAAATGTTAAATATATTTGTTGTGTTTATATTGATATTTTAATATCAAGTGGCTGTTCCATTAGTGGTTGTGTCATATAGAGATTACAAAGATTGTGGCATGGGATGAATGCTTCTGAAAACCCTAGATGGTGCCCAGGGAAATTGAGAGGTGCAAGTTTTTGAGTACCTGGTTCAGAAAATGGGGGGGGGGGGGGGATTTAAAATCCCTATAGAATCTTTAAAAGGTTCCTTGTTTTCTACAACCACAACATAGATAACACTGAGTCTGATATAAGGGTTACAAAGTTGCAGTGCCATTTAAATGCGGAACTTCCACAGGTCTCTTCACTAACATGAAGATATGGTGAGGAAGACATTACCTCGGTTCTAATGTCTTCCACTTCATGCCTTTATGTTAGTGAAGTGGCCTGTGAAAACTGAACCCCTAAATTAGCCTAAACCTTCCTTCCTTATAGAAGCAGCCACTGCATACCTAAGAGAACCAGCATTACCATCCATAAAATCGTTCACCTCAGGCACTTGCCCCAAGGATACCTGATTCTCATAGACCCAACCTCACCATCTCTCATTGCCAGGAGGCTCATAAAAAGAGATTTTTATCCTATCCTAGCCCAAATGGAGAAGTAAAAGACCTACTCAGGGAAAAGATAGCCTTCATCCAAAAGAATTGCAGAAACTTGCTAATGTAAATATCAGCAAGGTGAACATGCCTGGGGAAAGGGAAATATCCAGACCTTCCAGGAATTATTGGAGGTTTTCTCTGAACTAAATCTAATTTAAACCAAACTCCACTATGATTCGTTGGTCAGAATAAGTAGCATTGGAAGTTGGTTTAAAATGAAGATGTAATCTGAGCCATCTGACAAGGCATCCAGTAGAATCATGGCCATACATTGTGCCTCTATCCTTGATCCTAGAATACATACTTAGTAACTGGAAGAATCCCTAAATTTGTTCCTGTGCAGTGAGGGTCATTATGGTAGGTGTATCAAATGGAAGCCATTAAGTAATAGTCTAAGGGCCCACCAACTAGCAGAGAGTGGTATGCAAAATAACCGTGGGTTCCTTCAAGTGCCCTTTGCTATGCTTTCTCTTCTGTTCAGTAACAAATAACTGCATATATAAAATTACCATATCTGGCATATGTATACATTTATTCATTCATTATTCAAATAGACAGATGATAGATAGATGATAGATAGATAGATGATAGATAGATGATAGATAGATGATAGATGATAGATAGATAGATAGATAGATAGATAGATAGATAGATAGATAGATAGATAGATAGAGTCTGAATCATTAACAGTGGATTTTATTTTTTTTATTTATTTTTTAAATTTATCTTTATTGTTGAAAGTATTACAGGTGTCCGATTTTTCCCCCCAAATGACCCCCTCCACCTCACTCCCACCCCCTCCCCAGGCCTTCACCCCATCATTGACTATGTCCATGGGTTATGCATATATGCATATAACTTCTTTGGTTAATCTCTTCCCACCCTCCACCTCCCTCCCTCTTTCCTCTGAAATATGATTGTCTGTTACATGCATCAATGTCTCTGGATCTATTTAGTTCATCAGATTCTTTTGTTCATTAGCTTCTTGTTAAAGCAGACCCTTCAACATTTCCTGTAGTGCTGATTTGGTGGTGATGAACTCCTTTAGCTTTTCCTTGTATGAGAAGCTCTTTATCTGACCTTCAGTTCTAAATGATAGCTTTGCTGGGTAGAGTAATCTTGGTTGTAGTTCCATGTTTTTCATCACCTTGAATATTTCCTGCCACTCCCTTCTGCCTGCAAGGTTTCTGTTGAGAAATCAACTGACAGTCATATGGGTGCTCCCTTGTAGGTAACTAATTGCTTTTCTCTTGCTGCTTTTAAGATTCTCTCTTTGTCTTTAACCTTTGGCATTTTAATTATGCTGTGTCTTGCTGTGGGCTCTTTGGGTTCCTCTTGTTTAGGACCCTCTATGCTTCCTGAACTTGTAAGTCTATTTCTTTCCCCAGGTACGGGAAGTTTTCTATAATTATTTTTTCAAATAGGTTTTCAATTTCTTGGTCTCTTTCTTCGCCTTCTGGAACCCCAGTAATACAAATGTTGGGCCTCTTGAAGTTTTCCCAGAGGCTCCTTGTGCTATCTTCATATTTCTGGATTCTTTTTCTTTTTGCTCTTCTAGTTGGGTGTTTTTTGTTTCCTCATGTTCCAAATTGCTGATTTGATTCTCAGCGTCCTCTACTCTATTGTTGATTCCTTGTAAATTATTCTTCATTTCAGTTTGTGTAGCATCGATTTTCTCATTTTTTTTTTGTGTGTGTGTGTCATACTCTTACTAATATCTTTGAGCATCCTTATAACCATTATTCTGAACTCTGTATCTGTTAGCTTGCTTGGATCTATTCCATTTAGTTCCTTTTCTAGATATTTCTTCTGTTCTTTCCTTTGTGACATGTTTCTTTGCTTCCACATTTTGGCTGCTTCCAGGTGTTTGTTTCTATGTATTGGGTAGAGCTGCTGTCTCCTGGAATTTTTAGAGTGGCTTTGTGTAGTAGGGTCCTGTAGGGTCCAGTGGCTCAGCCTCCCCAGTCACCTGAGCTGGGCCTTCTAGGTGCTCCCCCGTGTGGGCTGTGTGCACTGTCCTGTTGTAGTTGAGCCTTGGTTGCTATTAGCATCACTGGGAGGAACTGACCCCCAGGCCAATTGGCTGTGAGGACCAGCTGCAACTACAGCCAAAGAGCTGCTGTGCTGGACACACTCCTATGGAGCAGGATTTACTTCAGTGGAGCTTTGGTGTTCACCAAGTGTACCCCTTGAGTGTGTCACTTGTGGATGTGGTAGGGTTGTAATCCAGTGTGGTCGAATCTGACCACCAGGTGCACTGTCTCTGGGGCCTCCAGGGAGGTGCAAAGTCAGCCTGTGCCAGTGCCTTGCCCAGGGCCACCCAGCTTGAGCTACTCAGCAAACCGTAGTTGGCTGCTACTTGTGCTGGGCTTGGAGGTGCCCAGGAGAGGCCAAGCTATGAGCCAATGCAGGCTGCCGCTAGTGCCAGGCCTGGGCCACTTATCAAGCCGTATGGGGCACTCTGCTGCTTGTTTGAGAGATTTTAGGAAAGTCCTAAGCATGAGGCTTGAGAGGCCACTGGCACAGAAAAGCCCCTGGAAATGGCCTGGATGAGCTGCAGGTGGGGAGGGGCGGGGCCTCCGGGAATTAAGGGGCTGGGCCAACGGTGCGAGTCAGGTGCTGGCGATTCAAATATGGTGCCTGCCTGCCGGCTGTGTGCGGGGAGGACTCGCCAAAGTAGCAATGGCCTCTGCCAGCCCTTCTGCCTGGGAGGAAGCCGCCCTCCACCTCTGGCCAGATTCCAGGCAGGTTAGTTCCTCCCCGAGTGTCCCGGGTCCTTTCAGGCTGCTGCCCGGCGCTGGGCTCAGAGGGAGCGTCCGAGTGAGTCCGTGCCGGGCCCTTAAGAGGGGCTGCTGGGGCTCCCGCAGCCTCCGCGACCCTCAGGGACAGTCCCCGCTGGTTTCACAGCCCAGAGTTGTGGGGCGTCTCTTCCCGGCCCTGCAGCCCTGGGCTGGGGGCCCGCTGTGGGGCTGGGACCCCTTGCTCCTCCAGGAAACCTCTGCACCCGAGATTCCCTCCCCGGTTTAACCCGCGGCACCGGGTGTGGGCCCGCAGCCATGTCTCCGGGATTCAGCCCCGCCCCGCCCGCGTCTCCGCCCCTCCTCCCGGTCTCGGTGCTTCTTCAGCTCCCTGGTTGTGGGGCTTCTGTGCAGCCAGATCTCAGGAGGCTCTGATGACGGTGGTTCTGTATTTTAGTTGTAATTTTGATGTGGTTGCGGGAGGCGGCGGGTGCAGCTGTGACCTACACGCCATCTTGTTTCCTCTCTCAACACTGGATTTTAAATGTTTCTATGACATTGATAAAAGGAAATGCTTAAAATGTCACTGATTCAGTCTCTTCATCTCTAAATACGAGTAGCTTAAGTTAATAATCCTAAAGGAAGAAATATTAATGTCACTCATGAATTTAATAATTTTTGTCCAAAAATTTGTCTTAAAAATTAAAAGTTTAAGTGTTTACTGTCTTTATGATGATTAATTGGATTAGAAATCCTTAAAAAATTTAACAATATTTAAAATTATTTAAGGAATCCAAATTGATTTAACAACCTAAGTGTTCTGTCAACCATGAAGAAAAGATGTTAAATGGTCCCAGGTTAATTAGCTTTAAATGCTTAACTAGTCTTATCTAGTCTTTTGAGCTTAAACGCATAAGAATTTTTAAAATTTTATATAGTCTCAACTTGGTTTAAGACGGCTAACGACACTAAGCCTCATTTAATGAGGCATAACTAAGTTTAATGGAGCTTGACAATTTTAATGAAGTTTAAGTTTTAAAAATTATAAGACCCTCCCTTCTATTTAAGATTATGAAGATTTTTTTTAATATCTGGAGAGTATCTTAATTCCTAAGGCAATTATGAATATAATTAAAACCCATTGATAAATCAAGATGACTTCTAAAGGATGTAATACACTTTTTTGAACTGGAGGGAAAAGGCAATTTGGGGAACTGAAATTGTGAGTATTTCAATAAAATAGGAGATAATACAATAGAGTCTTAGAATTTTAAGGGGCCTTTTCTTCCATTTAATTTGATCATTTACGCAAGGCAGAATCTCTCTATATAGTATCCATGAAATACTGTCATTTAGCTGTAACCTTGAACAACGCCTGTGATAAGCTTACTACAGTACTCTACAAAGTACGTATCACAGTGGATTTTTGACCAACCGTTTGTGGGCAAATAATTATTTTACATTGAGATATGAAATGGTATTATGAAGCCAGCCTGACTTTCATTTGAACATTGACACCAGCAGTTACCAATTGCATTTATACACATAACTAGTAATAAAATATACTACTTAAGAATATGTCTTCTAAACGTAAGACTGAGTTTATATTAAAGCACCAATGCTTACTAGCTGTAATGCCTTAGGAAAGTAATTTAAACCTCTTGTATTTTCAGAAGGGAATTCTGAAAATATGGAAATTCAGTGGTTTGCCAGTTATAGTTAGAAGCATATTTAATATTAGGATGGAGACTTCCTAATTGCCAGTTCCAGTAATTAGTGTATATGTTATAATTAAAGTCCTCTGTTAATCTCTCTCTAACACTGCCTCCCACCTACCCATGTCTTTGTCTTGTATTCCACGTTTCCTTCAATGGAAATGCCAATAAAATATTACCATTGTGTATAATCATAATTGCGGTTGTGTCAAATAATTCTTAAGGATTTTTTCTCCTACATACCAGTATTCTTACTGGAGCTTTTTAAAGTCAAATATACAGAAAATAACATTGCATAAAGTCTAAGCACAGAAAATAACATTGCAACGGGACGAGAGCCTGATAGTAAGAAACCCACTGTACGACCAAACCATTCCCTTGCACTACTGTTGGAAGTATTTTCAGAGCACATTCCACGTTAAGCTTCTTGTCACAGACTTAGCCAAGATGCTTCACACTGGCACTGGGAGAAAGAGGGGGATAGGCTTGATGGGATCTACAGATACAATGAGAAAAATAAAATAAAGCCTTTGCTTAAAGTTTGCAAAACATTGATATAATAACCCAATATAAATCAGATATTGAGCAATATGGGAAAACTATTACATATCTCTAATATAATCCCAAAGTTTTATAGCAAGCTGCGAGGAGGGGGAACAGAACCTGGACCATGCAATCAAAGCATGAAAAATTATATGTTGCAATCGGTGCATAATAATGTCGACAGACATTAATGTACTGGAAAAAGTCTAGGTAGAGCTTCAATCATCAGGACAAAACAAAGGGAACATCACAGATGCCAAGTGTGAGCAGGCAAATGAGGGACAAGCCTTCAAATATATCTAGCAGGTCACAAGAAGACCATAAAATGTCAGAGGCATGAATAAACTGGGGCTATAGAATGAAAAATAAAGACAAGAGAGCCAGGAAACCTGTTTGAGAGCTCTCACAGGCAGGGGTCCCAAGCGGAGCTATGATGAAAGGGAACCCATTCTATGTACAAGGCATGAAGTAGGTAATTGCCTACTAAGTTTGATTTCAGATGCATGGGAAGGTCTTACTGTATTAAAAAAAAAAACAAACTCCTTTATCCACTGACTGATTGTTGATTTAATATTTAATACCTCAAGCATTTGACTTAAAGCTTTGACCCTCTATGGAAAAGAAATCTGTTGTCCATTGTTTTCACCTCAGCAAGGTGACATTAAGATTTATGGTGAAGCTCCGGTCTTCATAAGTCTGGAACCCAGGCTGCACTTTACATGCTGTAGTTTCAACCTTTCTTCCTATTATTTTTATACTGTATGCATGCTTCTATATTTCTGAAAGTGACAGTGAATTAATAATTGAGTATTCATGTCTTCCTCATCTAATATCCTCATTTAATATCCCTAAAGGAAGGCATTGCAACTTTTGTTAATTCTTTATCCTCAAAAGCTAGGATGGAATTTTATCTATGTTGGGCATTCAGTATTGGTTGATCTAAACTTTACTAAAGGTAATTTTGTTCTGGAAAAAAGAGTAATTTTCAGCCGTGTAAATCATATATTATTAATTCCCTTTATGGGCACACAGTCTGAGAAATGCTTTATTTTTAAATTTAAATAAGCTCTCCTTTCTAAGTTGTTTTAAATTTCACTGTCCTCATTACAGAATTAGTTGGTATTAAGAATTCAAATTACGTTTCTACGTCTGACTTACTCTCTGTCCTTGGATAGCACAACTTTTTTTCCCCTAGATCTAAGTTCCAGATAATGCTATTGATTTCATGTGTGTGGGATGTAGAGTGATGCCCTGGACCCACCTTTAGTAAGGCATGCTGTTTGAAATACTTTTCTAGTAAAGTAATATTTTTTGATGTAATACTGAACAACCCACCATAAATCCTTTCTCAAATATTGTTGAGTAAACATATATTTTAAAATACATACATACAGAGTCTCACCTGTTCATCTTTCAGACCAATAGATTCTATTTGGCTGCAGTTTGGGGAACAATTTGTACCACCGGAATAAAGCCAAATGTTTTATGCCCTTGTTCACATCGGCAAGGTGTTTAAAACAAACAAGCTCACAAATAAATATGGTTTATAAGGTGTTTAAAGAAGGTTTTGTACAATCATAACATTTTATCAAGACACCAAAAGTCTTTGCCAGGGAATTCTTAGCTTCCTGAAACAGTTTCATCAACTTCCATAAATACTTCCCTTTCTGACACTGCATTATAATAAGATACCTTGATGCGGGAAAATTTAGATGAAGTCAGATATGACATGGTTGATCTAATTTTAATCCGCCTATGCTAGCTTTCTTTTTAAAGTTCCTTTCTCTGGATAATAGATTTTCCCTTCTTGAGAACATTTATTAGTGGCTAGAAACAAATCCACTCCAGCCTGCACAGACCACACCCTTAGATTCTTACAGCTTCTCGCTCCTCCTGAGTAAGCAGCCAACTCCATGACCTTGCAACCTGCCACAACCAGTTGCATTAGGTGGACAGTCAACCAAAACAGGGTCAGTTGTCATTTTCCAAGGAATGTGGAGTCATTATTCAGAGAGAATAGCAGATGTAGTCTCTGCACTGAAAAAGTCTTCTGTGGCTGTCACTGGGCTGCCACAAGCAACTTAACCAAAGAAATCCGATGCACACAAAACAGGGATGAAATAAACTGACCCACAAAAGAAGCAGGGGTGACAGAAAATATGAACCCCAAATGAAAGACACAGTGAAAGAAATAGGGATAATAGTATCTAATTATTTTATAGTTCTTGGTTTTTATTCCCATGATTAAATTCTGTAAATTTTCTAATTATAAATTTTTCTAATTATAAATGATTTTCTTCCCCAGAGTGGAATTCAAGCTCATGTTTGTACTGCCAGCAACTAGGATATACCTCAGAGTGAGTACTCAAAAACTGGAGATTATCTATCTATCATCTATCTGTCTATCATCTACCTATCATCTATCTATCTATCTATCTATCATCTATCTATCTATCATCTATCATCTATCTATCATCTGTCTATCTATCTATCTATCTATCTATCTATCTATCTATCTATATCTATCTATCATCATCTATCTACCTACCTATCCATCATCTATCTATCTATTATCCCATCATCTATCTATCTATTATCTATCTATCTATCATCTATCTATCTATCTATCTATCTATCTATCTATCTATCTATCTATCTATCTATCATCTATCTATCTATCATCTATCATCTATCTATCATCTGTCTATCTATCTATCTATCATCTATCTATATCTATCATCTATCATCTATCTATCTATCATCTATCTATCTATCTATCATCTATATCTATCTATCATCATCTATCTATCTACCTACCTATCCATCATCTATCTATCTATTATCTATCTATCTATCTATCTATCTATCTATCTATCTATCTATCTATCTATCTATCTATCTATCTATCGTTAGCTTGCTTTAGATAGTTTGGTTCCAAGGAATCAGACAGACCAACTTTAGGACTGTCATATCTGATAGAATCATCATGGAGAGAGCCCCTAATATGGGATAGGCATTGGGCCAATGGTTTTACATTATCTCACTTTATCCTACAAAAACCTGGGAGTTATGTGCTATTTTCAGAATTTCACAGATGATGAAACTGAGATTAAATAACTTTCTTAAGGTCACAGAGGCATTAAATGGTGAAGCTGGAATACAAATTTAGGTCCCCCCAACTCCAGAGCCCATGTTCTTGTCATACTTAATTCATGTAAAGTTAGTCAGGTTTGTTTCTGTACCAATTTATGACTAAGCTGCTTTTCCAGTGTAATGGGAGATTAACATACAAGATAAAGACTAATGAGGATGGCTTAGAATATTTATAATTACAAACTAGTTAAGTTGATAAAGTGGCTGAAGATGGAATTAAAAGACATATGAAGTCAGAAATAGCTAATTGCTAAAGGCTAGACAAAAATCACTCAATTACAATTTAATTTGTTATAGGAATTAATTTTGATTGTGCCTTATACAGAGTAAAATGATATCTTTTCAATGTCTTTAATTCCAACATTATTATCTTTTATGAAGGCAAAGTTGGCAACTTCTTGTTTGAAAATAAATATATACTTAGTAGTCTCAAAACATGTCAGATACAATAAATGAATAAACACCTTTGTAACAAATATCTCAAAAAGATAATTCATAGAAATGAGTATTTTTACAACATTGTTGTAAACACATATACTACTAGTAGCTACTACACATTTTAGTAGATCTTTTTTATTTTTAACATAGATTTATCTCTCTGTAATCTAAATACTTATACAAAATTATACTTTATTATTTTTAATGTATTTTCAAAATTTTATCTTTTGCCAAGAAATGATGTGAAATTGTACTTTCCTATGAAGAGATTGGCCCAAGTGAATAATACAGATAAAGCACATTCAATCCCCAAGTTATATTTTTACAAAATAAGTCCATGAAAATAAGTTTGACTAAGCTACTAATATGTCCATGTATTAAGCAATATGATTTGCAGTGATGTTTTGCCAGTATGTCATAAAAAAAAAAAAAAAAAGTGATTATGTTACTTTAAACTCTAAAAATCTTGACTAGGAACTAGCAGATTAACAATAATTTACATAAATTTAGAAAAATGATTTTTGAAACATCACTCTGATCAAAGGTTTTAGATGAAAACTAGAATGTAGTTATACATTTTAAAACTTTGTTTGAGAAAATGATTTCTTTTAAATGACTTTAAGAGACTATCTTAAATCTTACATTTATTTTTTTGTTTCATTTTAAATGAAAAAGAAGACCAAAAGACCAGTTCATTCTTTGAGACAGCCTCTGTATGCACATTAAATAAATATCAATTATAGAGAAAATCTGGAAAGGAAAAAATATTTAAAGTCTACCAACCCTCAGAAGTCAGATAAACATCTGTGGTGCCAGAAATGGAACTGGATGTGAAAAACAGAAAGCAGGGTTGAAACTTCAGATCTATTGGGCAGCAAGCAGAATAGATAGGGAGCAGCGGAGATTTAAAATGCCTCATAAAGCTGGACACTGAATTCAGGCTATTTGTACCCAGGCCTATGAAGTGCGGCAAAGAAAAGCTTTAACTCTTCCCCAAGCAATGACTTATATAAAGAGGCAGACCTAAGGACATAAGAAAAACTAGAAAAATATTCCCACTGAGGATAATTACCAAGCTGGTTTGCTGGGTCATGACTATACTTTAGGTTTTCCCAACATTCCCAGAAAAGTAAAGTGCAAACCAAAATGCCAAAGCAAATGAGAAGAAATATGCTAAGAACAACAGCTACCAAAATCAAAATTCAAGAGATTATCACTATGGCTATAGTATAAAATAATAAATCTAAGATAATATTAAGATAAGTATGTTACAGATTCTCAAAGACATAGGAGAAAGGAAATAATGAAACAGAGCAGGGCAATATGAAAAACAAGTAGCTGCAAATATCAGGGACTGAAAATGTAATCATTAAAATTTAAGAATTACGAGATTGTTTAGGTTGAAAAGAAACATAGTCAAAGAAAGGATTAGAGTGATTTGCTTATTACTGTAAGCATGCACACCAAACTTAGAAGAGCTAGTAAAAGCAAGAGCAAAATCACAGAAAAAAGGAAGTTCAGAGACAGATAGATGTCAAGTGACACATTTAGTGAGAGGATCTAATTTATCTCTAATAATGCAGAAGAACGACAACTGAAGAAGTATTAGAGAAACAATACTCGAAGAGGTAAGGCTGAGAATATTATAGGACAATTGGAAGACGTGAATCTTCAGATGGAAAATATGCACAGAATAATAAGCAGTATAAACAAGAATTAATCACGATACCAGCGCATTGTGGTGATATGATAGTAGTGCAGCAATAAACAACAGTAGCAATAAATAATCGGTACCAGAATAAGCAATAAATAAGAATTTCACATTTAGAAATATGTCAGGAGGTACTCCTTTCTCCCCACCCGGCCCAATAAACTAAAATGATCAATATGTTTCTTTTAAAAATAAAGTATTAAATAAAACATTTCAAACTCAGAGTAGTAAACGTCAAATATTAGGGAGTGTTTTTCACTTCTTTCTCTCCCCTCCCCTTTTCTCCCTATGGGAGCTCAGTTTCAAAGGATGGAGTTAATCACACTTTTAAATTGCAAAGCACGTTGCCATCATCTGTCTCCACCAGTCATCTTTCCTATTTTGTTTCTACCTTTCATGACCGCTATTCCCATTCCCCTTATCCCATAGCTAATTCGCTTGGTTTAGGCTCTTAAAAATAACTTTATAAAATGTATAATGCCTTTTGTGTGTATTTCCAACTTACCCATACGGTGTAAGCCTCACTCTGTGTTCTACTTTTCTAATCCAAACCTCTAGGTAGAGGTCTTTCATTGTTGCTGGAACATAATATTTCATAGCGAACCTTAGCAAACATCCACCGCATTTAAGCACCCATGACATCTGTTAGTGATGGACACTGAGGTTGCCACCAACTCTGTCACCACAGACAATACCACTGTCAATATTCTTGTCCTCACCTATGTGTAGACGTTTCTGAAAAATTCTGTAGGATGTATATATGGCACCATGAGGTCATAACCATACTAATATTTAATTTAGAAAAAATTACTTTCTATATTACTTTTCCCTGCAAGCGAGCCAAAGTTAGCACTCTATACACATTCCCTGACACTTGGAATTTTTCTCCTTCTTAATTATAGTCTTTCTGATAAGAGTAAAGTGATCTCTCACTGTTTCAATTTGCATTTGTATGATGAGGAGAGTTTCCTTGTGTACTAATGAGCTGTGAGGAAGTCTGATCTATGGGAGCTTGTCTCATTCATTCACCCATTTCTTTTCTTCCATTGGACTTTTACTCTTTTCCTTGATTAATATAAGTTATTTCTTTATAACAGCAATCCCATCTCTTAGTTTTAAATGTAGCCAGTAGTTTACCCATTTATCAATTGTATCATTGAACATAAGACCTGTTGTTGTTTTTTTGTTAATCCTCGCTGAGGATATTTCTTCCATTGATTTTTAAAGAGAGTGAAGGGAGGGAGAGGGAGAGAGACATTGATGTGTGGGAGAGCTGCAGCGGTTGTTTGCCTCTTGCAAGTGCAGGGCTGGGGTGGGGGGAGATCTAACCTGCAACCCAGGTACATGCCCTTGACTGGGAATCGAACCCGTAACCCTTCAATTCGCAGGCCAACACTCTAACCACTGAACCACACTGGCCAGGAGGAACATAAAGGCTTTTTACTCATAACATAACAATTGGCTTCTTATCAAAATGTGTGCTTTAGAGGCCTTACTTAGGTGTTTTCCTACCTATGGTCCACAAAGTTATTCCCTTAATTTTCTTATAAGAATAACTTTGTAGACTATGGTGCCTATGGTACAAATTTTACATGGTTTGTCCATAACATTATTGGAATCTGCCTTTGTATTGGGAATAAGGAAGGCTCAGGTCTTCAGTCAACATAAATTTTTGAATGAATTTGTTCAATTACACCACAGATACAGCAGAAATTTTTTTGAAAATTCATTGGATTTACCAACAAACTCAAAGAAAATTGATGATATTGGACACATTTACTATGTTATGTCATTCCACTATGAATGTGATATAACTTTTTATTTATTCAAATTTGTTTAACAAACTTAATACAACTGTGAAAAATAAAGATCGTGAATTCTTTGTAAATTGGCTTCTGTTTCACAGCAGTTGTTGATTTTTAGTTAACTTAGATAGCATTGCTGGATTTAAACATATATTAAGTGCAAGATATATTTATATACTAAATACATCATATTTATATACACAAATATATATTATTTTAACATTGTTTTCTCTCTAGCCACATAGTCTTTTTTTGTTTGTTTCATTTTAGTTTACATAAAATAGACTGTAATGCCACGAACACACTAAAATACATGGCATTTATTTTTCTTTTCTAACATTTAAAGAAATGCTGAAGTCTATTATGCAAGAAAAATAAAAACACTCGAAAAATAAAAACACTCTGGACTGTGGTCTGTATATGAGGATCAAGAATATGGCACAGCAAAAAGCAACCTAAATCAAAGCTGGTTTGGGAGAAAACCCAGATCCTCGGCCCTGTGAAAAGCATTAAGTGAGATTTTAGCCCCACCTGCTGTCCAATAGGGGGACCGCATGCTGGAAAGGAAAGCTAACCTGTCCTGGACAAGACTCAGATTGGGCAGCAAGCACAAGGCCGGGCACTGACTCACGGCAGGTACAGCCAAGGGAGGTGACTGTCTCTTAGTTACTGTCCTGAACAACAGGCATGTAAGAGCAGCCGTTCTTAGGTGTAAGGGATTTGCCACATATTTACAGGGCTAAACAACAGAAGTACTCATTCATAAGCCAGCTTTACAATTAAGAAGGCGTGAGACGACAGAAACCCAGATTTGGTTGAAATAAAAATAGGGTGGTGATGGAAGTCAGTATAGCAGTAGCACCTGGGAATAAAGTTCAAACACATTTAAGGACAATTTCACATATGTGTGGATGAGGTCATATCGTGCTTTTCGTGTGTGTGGAAGTGGAAGATTTCAATATACCTACTTGGAATTGGATTGAGATAGTAGACAGAGGGAAAAAAACAAGTAAAGACATAGGCTATGAACAGCACAATCGATATATTTGATTACCTAACGATGTCTATATAAGAGAGGGAGGTTTTACTTCACCAAATAGAGAATGATTTTATGATATATCTATGAAACATTTACACAAGTTAATCATGCACTTTGATAAAATAAATATAATAAATCCAAAAGTAAAGTGTTTATATATCACATACTCATAATATAAAAAAACTAGAAAATTTTAAAAAAAAATTATATATATATTGGTTTCTGAGAGAGAAAAGGAGGGGGAGAAAGAGAGAGTGAAACATCAGTGATGAGAGAGTTGGCTGCCTCCTGCAGGCCCCTGACTGGGGATCGAACCCGCAACCGGGCATGTGCCCTGACCGGGAATCAAACCCAGATCGCCTGGATCCTAGGTCGATGCTCAACTGCTGAGCCACGCCCAGCCGGGCAAAAACTAGAAAAATGTTATAAATATATCATAATTATTTGGGAATTAAGAAGCACATTTAACTCTTTAATCAAAGGAAACAAATAAAATTATAAACTAAAAAACAATGAAAAGGAGAATACTTTATAACAGAACCTAGGGGATACAGAAAAAGCAGGATTAATTAAAAATTGTACCTTTACAGTTCTCCATTATTAATGAAGATTAAAAATAGCAGAGTTGATGTTTACCTTAAGCTTATTAGAAAAGAACAATCCCAAAGAAATGAGGAAAGAGAAATAGTAAAGATGAAAAGGGTTAATATGCTTAAAAGCATTTTATTAATAAACAATAGTATACTTCTATGTAATTTATTATTTCGGGTCTTATATTTAGGTGTTTGATCCATTTTGAGTTAATTTTTGTGTATGGGGACAAACAGTAGTCTAGTGTCATTCTTTTGCATGTGGCTTCCAATTTCCCAGCTCCATTTATTAAAGAGGCTTTCTTTTCTCCATTGTATTTTTTGGCTCCTTTGCCCAGCATAGATGGATCTTGAGAATATCATGTCATGTGAAACAAGCCAGACAAAAAAAGTCAAGACCTCTATGATTTCACTCATATGTGGGATATAAAACAGAAAGCACCAGATGAACAAAGGAGAAAAACAAACACGCACTCATAGACACAGACAATAGTGTGGTGGTTAAAGAGGGAAGGGAGTGGGGGGTGGTAAAGGGTAAATGAGGTCAAATGTATGGTGAGGAAAGAAGATCTGACTTTGGGTGGTGGGCACACAGTGCAATATGAAGGCACTTTCACTCTATTTCCCAGGAACACTTCACCCCTCTCCTTCCCACCTTGCTCCAGCATTGAGTTTTCCCCATCAGAGAAGTTAGTGTTCAAATTAAGATTCTGCTATTCCCTGAATTACATAATCTAAAGATTCAAACTTAGGCATAATTTAGGTCACATGGACCCCTCTCTCTTTTTTCTTTTTGGAAAGAACTGTGTCCAGGCACAATGCATGTTTGCTCTTATAAATTTCCTAGAGTAAGCTGAAGAAGCAGGCCTCCTTTTAGGAAGAGTTGTCCACCTGCATTGTGGTGGACCAGTCAGAGACTTGAGGGTCTCCATTCCTGGGCTCAAAATAAATCCTTTACTAATAAAAATTATGAACCAACTTGAATACTTACTGGCTCCTTGTCTTACTTCAATCAGTTAAGTTCCCAAAGATGAGGAAGAGTGATTAATTAGGCTCATTCAAACGTCTGACTGTAGGAACCACAGGCAATACAATACATGCCTGAGGCTACTTGAGACCAAGTCCAGATTGTTTCCTGAACGGCATCTTCTGCCTAGAGCACACCCAATGGCAGAGTAACTCTAAAGCCTGTTGAATTTCTCTCCATTTGACAACTCTTTAAGAGAGCTTCTTAAATGATTGCTGATAATGAAGTTAATGCAAGACTAACAAATTAACAGTCTGATCTTGATATGGGCTGGAATTGAACCTAAGGAGAAAATGTGAAATTGCAAAGGAATGCAGAATGAATTACAAGATTCAGTGATGTAGAAGCATGGACGAATCTCGGAGGGAAGATGGGGGTGAGTGGGTGGTTAGGGAGAGATTAACCGAAGAATCTATATGCATAGAGGCATAACCCACGGACACGGACAATAGTGTGGTGGAGGCCTGGGGTGGGAGTGGGTGTGGGGTGGAAGGGGTCAATGGGGAAAAAAGGAGACATCTATAATATTTTGAACAATGAGATGAAAAAAAAAGAAAGAAAAAAAGTGACCAAAAAAAAAGTCAAAGGTAGTCGCCACTTAAATGAACCATTTGACGTGATGAAGTTCAACTACAAAATGATGACTGAATCAAGAACAAATACGTAACAGGAAGGATAGTTACCGATTCTGTTTCCATTGACTTCGAATGTTTATGTAAGAAGAATTTAATTCAGACACACAGATATATTTTTTAACTGAAAAAAAATGGTGGCTGACCATTAATTTACTGAAATGAGGAAGAAAAACTCATTTATCTACATTTTAAATCAATAAACTGGCTCCTTCTTTTAGATTATAGATCCTAGAGGTCTTGCCTAAGCCTATGACTCAAGACATTCATCAGAATTATGTTTTCATGTAATCAGGCAGGAAGAACAGATTCTCTTGGCATCATCTAGTGAGATCACAGCCTGTCAGTTTGTGCTCTGCAGCTACCAGGAAAGCAAAACTTTGGGTTGTGAAAATTCTCCCCTAAGTAAGTGTAACAGATGTGAGGATGTCTGGCAGGTAGAAGGGTTTTTTCCTTAAATTACTTAGAGATATAAAACTTACTAATCACATCATTTAACAAACACAGTCAGAAGATACTTTGGAATCATTCCCAGTTTATCTACATAGCATCAGTAATAATCTATAAAGAATATAGGGATTTCCCCCAAGTCTGTAGGATTTGA
This sequence comes from Miniopterus natalensis, assembly GCF_054644295.1. NCBI lineage: Eukaryota > Metazoa > Chordata > Mammalia > Chiroptera > Miniopteridae > Miniopterus > Miniopterus natalensis. Next base: position 44,959,617 of record NC_142088.1, read on the forward strand.
ATATAAGATTATACTAAGACATGAATCCTTTCCACTATTATTTAAATATGTATTCAATCAGTTTTGGAAAGGTTCTGACCAGTAGACAGATTAAATGTACAACACATAAGAAAAGATAAGCATCTATTAATTGGATACAAAGGAAAAATTGAGTATTTAGATTATGGGTAAATCAGTAAAAGACTGTAGTAGAATGAAAAATATACACTTTTAAATGTAAGTTGTAGGTTAGGATATGGATAAAGGGAGTAAATAACACAAAGGAAAGTAAACATTGCTTCTAATTTGCTAGAAAAGGTTGGTTTGAAGAAAATAAATTCAGAATGTTTTATATGCAGTAAAGTGTGTATATCAAGCTGATATATGCATGAATATGCCATTAACTCTCAGGAAGTATTATTTTTATCCTCTGATCATCTTAATTATTAGAATTAAAAATCAGTACTTTATAAATTAAGCGCATATCTAAATCAGTAAGTCTACATGTATTTATATCAACAATGCCTCTTCTCCCTCCCTCCATTATCAATCACTTACTTCTCCAGGGGTAATCCAGTTTTGAAAAACTAAGATATATTGAGACCACTTAAAGCAGCTCTGAAAAACAAAAGAAAACAGGATATCTTTAACTTCAGAATGTTCAAATAATTGGCTTAATTGTCTCTGTCCTCAACAACAACAAAACAATCAACTCTGAGGTCACCCAATACTAGTTATTTGCTCCTTTGTCAAGCTTATAACAAAAAAATAAAGTTATGGGCATACCATAAGGGTATTAGATTCCTGTTGCCTTTGTAACAAATTACCACAAACGCAGTGGTTTAAAACAACACAGATTCATTACCTAACACTGTAGAGGTCAGAAATCTTAAAACTGAGGCCTCAGAGGGGCTGCATTCTTTCTGGAGGCTCTAGAGCAGAATCTGTTTCCTTCCCTGTTCCAGCTTCTAGAGGCCTTCTCCATTCTTTAGCTCCCGGCCCCTTCCACCATCTTCAAAGATAACAGCATAGCATCTTCAAAACTCTGGTACTGACATCACTGCCTTCCTCTTTTTTTTTTTTCTTTTTACCAAATAAACACTTTTTATTATAATAACACAGTCCTCTTTTTTTTTTCAAGTTTAATTTTTGGTCATGAGTATATTAAAGATGTTTTAAAATAGTTACAAAGAGACTTTATCACTAAAATATATAATCAAAAACCAAGTTGCTTTGAAATTAATAATTTGAAAGTGACAAAAAAAAAAACACAAAAAAAAACCCCTCACAATATTTTAACTTCATTCTTCAATTAGGAGCAAATAAACAGAGTTAAAAATATTTTTAACAACATATTTAGCAAGAAAAAAATTGTGCAGAAATCCCAATGTCTCCAAAAAAACCTATAGAACATGCTTAATATATTTGTCTCCACCTGGTGATATTAAAAATCCAGTTTTCAAGTAAAATAAAGTTCTGTTGGTGTTCCAGTTTCTAAATCTGAAAACATAAATTCAGGCCTATGACTATAAAAAAGTCATTGAAGTCATCAAATCCTAGTGAATTTAAGTTAAAAAGCAGAGAAAAATAATAGCACAATTTTACTGTACAATAGTTTACTTCCAAAAGACAGAAGATCCAATCCAGATGACACTAATATTTGATATTGTCTATTTGACCTTATTCTAAAGAACATATTCTACATAAATTGATGGAATACATCAGTCCATTTTTATGCCAAAAATAAATGTATGCTTACTATAACCTGAAATATCTATTCAGACTCCTTGAAAAAAGCCCGCAAAACTCTTCCTGGTGGCAATAATGAGTTATCAGAGATGTGGGTTGAAATTAGAAAATGCTTCTCTCTTTTAATCCCTATGATTACATTGGACCCACTCAGATGACCCAGGATAGCCTCCCCATCACAAGCTCTTAGCTTAGTCACATATACTAAGTCACTTCTGCCAGGTAAGGTAACATACTGACAGATTCTGAGGACCGAACCGTGGACCTCCAGTGGGAGGTGAGGGAAGTCGGTACTCTTTCTACTACTAGCATTTAGAAATTCGGCTTTAAATTTAATGAGAAAGAAGCCAATAGAGACGAATAAAAGAGAAGGACCCTTCTGGAAACAGTTTAAGTTTATTCTTTATCACTAAAGCTACAATGAAAGAGGCTAATACAATTCCAATCAGATATTAAGTGGGGAATAAGTTCTGTTAAGGCAGAAGTCGGTCTTTTTTGGAGAGTTATTTTTTAATCTGGGCCATGAGATATTTAAACAATTTATAAATTGCCTTTCCCTTCCCATTATCTGCCTTATCTGTCCTACAGATACGTAATAGAAGTGGGGGGGGGAATAGAAAAAGAACTTCACATTTAAGAAATTTTGTGAAAGGTATTTGTCTGCCAGCTTCGTAACTATATTCTAGTCCAAGCCCCACCCACCACTTTATGTGTAAGTGACTGCAGGTCTAGTCACTAGTGTCTTTCCAAGGCTGTCACCTGCAGTCTGCCCTACAGATTCTATTCCTAAGACGTGCTACTTACCTATCACTTTGTCACTTCAGCCTCTTAAATTATATACCTCTTGACAGACTGATTCACTATTTAATCACTTATTTCATTAATTTGCTCATATTAATTTGCTGATATTTTATCGGTCATCTTCTGAAGTTTGTGCTAGACACTGGGTGGGGTGGGGGGTGGCAAGCACAACAAATATATAAATGCATGCGTTCTCACAGCCTTTGCCAGGCTCACCACCACTGAGAGCGATTTTGTTGCTTCAGGGACACATTAGAGTACTGCTTAGTGACGAAGATCATAGACAGTGGATTTAGGCTTTGTAGGCTCAGAGAGGGGCTCAACCGTTTATCATCCTTGTGATCTTGACAGATTACTAACTCCTTTGTGCCTCACATTTTTCCTCAATAAAATGAGAGGGTTGTTTTAGCTCTTACCTATGGGTTGTTTTGAAGTTTAAATAAGCCAATCCATGTAAAGTGGTGAAACCAGTGCCCTCAACAGATGTTACCATTATTGTTTCCCAGTCCTCACTTCCTTCTTTAAGTTTGTTTTTTTAAGATTCAATTTAATTTAATTTTTTCCATCACCATTTATCCCCTCAATGCCTTCTTCCACCCCCTACACCCCAACAATCACCACACTGTTATCCATGTTCACGATCTCTCTTTTTTTTCCTTTTTTTGCTCAATCTCTTTCCCCACCCCAACACCCCTCCCCCTACCAGAGCTGTCTTCCTGCCCTCTGTCTATGAGTCTGTCTCTATTTTGCTGGGTAATTCAATTTGTTCATTAGATTCCACATATGAGTGAAATCATTTGGTGCTTGTCTTTCTATGACTGGCTTATTGCACTTAGCATAACGTTCTGAAAGGATTATCTTCTAACCAAAGAACCCCATACTTATCTATAGTGAGTGAAAGGGAAAACTGGAGAAGAGAGGCCAGTGGGATTTGCTTTGGTTGGAATACAGGAGAGAATAAAGGAAAGAGAGAAAAGAAATGGAGATGACCAAGAGATTTTAAAAATATTTGAAAGTGAAAAAAAAACCCAAAACACTGATTTTTAACAATATGCCTTGTTAAGACACTGAGCTTTAGAATTTTTAAGAGGATAGAGACTGAAATTACTTGTATTTATTTCAAGGTTGCCGGATAATTTTTTCATTCATTTAGTAAATTATTAATGAGCTAAAACCATGTGTCACATTGTGTGCTAGGAGCATGAGATAGTAATGAAGATAAAAACAGACTGGGCTTCTGTCTGCGTTTAGTTCTGTTCAGGGGGGACAAACATTGATTGACTGCTCAGCTATGCATATGTTAAATTACTAATGTTGCAATTACTATAATTGTAAAGGAGAGGAGTTTGATGTGCACAAGATGGTCAACAAAGCTTTTCTTGGGATCTGAAGGATCATTAAGGGAGTTAGCATAACCCCTCTAGGAAATGAAAGGAGTGTGGCTGGGGCGCATGGAGTGAAAGCCGTGTAAGTGGAAGAAAGAGGTCACATGTAGGGCCATGTGAGTCTAGTGATTTTGATCTTTGCCCATGGGAGAAATGGGTTGATTTAATCGGGTTTATATTGTGAAAAGATTTTTTTTCTTTCAAGACTGCTTGGAATAGAAAAGAATATCTGGCCCTGGCAGGTGTTGCTCAATGGTTAGAGCACAGGCCCTGCACACAGAAGCGTTTCAGGCTTGCTCTCTCACCCCAAAGGTGCACATGGGAGGCAACCAATTGATGTGTCTCTCACATTAATGATATTTCTCTCTCTCTCTCCCTCCCTCCTTTCCACTCTCTCTAAAATTCAATGGAAAAAATGTCCTCAGGTGAGGATTAACACAAAAACGAAAACAAACAAACAAAAACCCAAATGAACAATAGAGGGCGCGATAAAAACAAAGTTAGTTATTTTAAATGACAAGAATAAATCTGATGGGGGGAAAAGGAAATTACCAAATCAAGAATTAAAAATGCACATCACAACATATTCTCTAGGTGTAAGAAGATAAGGAGACACCATAATGAACAACTTTATTTCAATAAGTTAAACATTTAGATAAATGGACAACTTTCTTAACAATGTAATTTTCCATATTTGGCATGAGAAGAAATGAAAAACATGAATAGTTCTGTAACTATTGAGACATTTAATAAAACATTAAAATCATTACCCCAAAGAAAATGTCAGAACCAGAGAGTTTCACATGTTAACATTTCTAAACAAATGCATAAACTCTTTCTGAAAATAGAAAAACTGCTTGAATTCTTTCATGATGTCAATATAACCATGAATCCTGTATGTGACAAGGATATTTTAAGAAAGACAAATTACATGCAGTGTCTCTCGTGATCATAGATGCAAAACCTTAGGCAAAGTAATAGTAAATCAAACCCAATAATATATAAAAAGAAATCAAGCCCAATTATATATATATATAAACGGTCAGATTGGTGTTTTTGCAAGAATGCAAAGCAATGTGACATTATAAAGCAGTTTATTCTAGACTCCTTTTCCAAGTCAGGGTTACTCCTGTCAGCTTAATTCTGAACCATTTGCCTCTTCTGTTTCTTGATTTTGATTTTTCCCAACTTTATTTTTTTATATTATCGTATTTTTCTTTCCATTGCTTTTCAAAAGTCTGCCTAGTCTTATTTTGAGGTGCCTCCCAACCACAATCCCAAATTTCCTTCCAGCAATACTCAGGAAACCTTAACAGAGAGTGTTAGGCATACAACTTTCCCTACTGGACCAATTTCTGAACTCTCTACCTCAGGCCTCCCTGGTAAAATAAATGTCTATATGGCTTTGCGTGCTCCCTCCAATGGGAGCTGAACAAGCTCTTACGCCCACTGAAACTTGCATTAGGGATGAAATTATGTTATTAAATATTACTCAGCCCGCCATATTGTCTTAGGATTACATAGAAAATAGAATCTGAAGTAAAAGCTTATGTGCCTGATTTTTATTGGTGATTGCCACCTTGTTAGAGCTGAGGTTGAGAGACTGCGATCACCCATAAAGAATAGGTAGGGTGCATTATTGAGGCAGCCACAGCTTTGTAAGAGAGCGTGTTTTTTCTTTATCTTGCTGGATACATTCATAGAAGAAGTATGGAAAGACTGCATCTTAAACAATCCAAACCAGGAGGATGCTCACAGAAAATTTCTTCTGGTTCGCTCTGGACTCCTAGTCCTCATTTTCCCCCGTGGAAGATTAATTTACCTTCATTTTCAGGTTTCTCACCTGATTGTTTCAGGTACCATCAGGAAGCCCAACGCCCCTGCCCACTATGTGGAACTTTATTTGAGTTAGAAGGGGTGGGAGGAACAAGCATCACAAGATTTCCCATTAGGTCACACTGCAACAGTGGGGACAGGGTCCACGTAAAGTTGGTAGAATAACAACTGGGACCAAAGAATTGCTCTATGAAACAAGATGAATTCAAGAAAATCAGTAGTGGCAAAAAGTGGTGCCAGGGATACTCATTTAGCCCCAGTCTAGAAATATATTTCATACTTCTAGTGTTGCATTTTTAATGAATAAAATTACTTGCTGGTTTTCAACATCATACTCAAGAACACTGTTAGACTGACTCCCGAACTGTTTTGCAAAATCAGTACTACTACATTTTTAAGATCTGGGACACACTTCACATATTCCATCAGAACATAGCAAGTTAATATACCAAAGTAGTTTATCATTCAAAAAATATAAATCATACATTGAAATTCAGAATATATTAATAATACCTGTGCTGATAGCAAGGTTTATCAAAGCCAATAATTTTACCCAAATACAATTTTGTTTTTTATTTTTATAGTACTTCTCAGAATACACTCAGTGATTGTGTTAACATTTCTTGAGTACACAATGCACTTCTCAGACATTATAAAACTTGGTGTGATGACAAAAACTGGATCCCTTTTAGATGGTTATAAACAAATTCACAGTAAAGTAAATTTTAAAATACATTTAGAAAACAGTGAACTGGGCAGTTAGAAGCAAGGCATAAAAATGTCCAATGTGCTAATGGGTTTTACAAGTTAACACTTCTCTTTTATATCCAAGTTACAATGAACTAAGAATTATATTACCATAAGAGATGGCTACTTCCATTCTTCCATTCCTTTTAGCATTTCCATTTAAATGTGTTTAGAAAATGGATTTAAATTTAACGTGTCACTTATGGCTCTTAGTAAAGCTTAGAAAGAGTTGCTTTTCAATGCTTTCCACTCGACAATCCCAGTGGGCCTGTGGGGAGTATTATGTTCTTCCAGCTCTTGGCATTATATTCTAAGATGCCATTGCTTAGCTAAAACAGTCACATTAGGAAAAGTGAATATTTGGAAGAAGCCAGTTCTGTTCTTCCTAAGTAAGCAGAGCAGACCTAGGAAGGAGTTTGGCTGGGGCTGTGCGGGCAGTGATGCATGGGGGGATGATACTGAATGAGGAAGCTGATTCCTCCAACTGGTAGAAAATAGATGCCTGGTGCTTGCATGTACAAAATGATCCTATTATTATATTCAAGATCATGGCCAAACCAGTATAGCACCGTACTTTTGTGTGTCTAAATGTGTGATATGAACTGCAGTTAAAATGTAGATCGCTGGACCACAATCCGTATCTACTAGATTAACAAAAGTTTCCTCAAGCTATTTTTATGCAAACGGAAGGCCGGGACTATGAGTTGGCTTAGACTCTAAAGGTTAAGAGTTTATCTACTAGAGGTTAAGAACACGGACCCTGAAATAAGTCTATCTGCACTGACTATTTATGTTGGGATGATAATTTTACTTTCCTTATGAGTCTTTAGTTTGACATATAATATGTGCTCAATGAATGAGTGCTGGCTAAAATGACAATTGCAAAGGAAAAGCTCCATATTTTCAATGCTTTTGCTCCTTGCATGTTGCCTTTTAATGAACTCATTTCCCCTTTAAGAATTCTCTGAAAGACCATTATAACTAGATTTCAAACTTGCATAATTGGGGATTTTTTAATTGAAAAAAATGATATTCTGCTTCTTTTGTTGGTTTGTTTTTGAAGTTAGGGATCTATTTATTATGGTCTAGTTACTTCTCTATACAAGAGAAAACCTAGAGCTACTTAAGTAGAAGCATTATTGTTCAGCTGTGTTCAATGTCAGAGGAAAATAGGCTGAGTTGTCCCCAAATAACTGGGACCCAGGTAAACAAGTCAGGATTATTTGAAGTTTCAAAACAAGTGAAGAATAACTTGATCTTAGAAGGAGAGGGAACAGAGGAACTGAGTGAGGATTGAGGGATCCCACTAAAAAGAGGATCTAGCCTCTTTTCAAGCAAACAAATTATTGGAGAGCACAATATACGACATATTCACATACTCCATGATGCCTCAGGCTTCAGTAAATCATTAATCCGCATGCAATAAATACCTACTATAAGTTTGATTTTGAACTGAAATATGTATTTTATATAGTGTTATCAATAACGTTTTAAACTATAAATAATATTTTTAGAACAACTGATTTTAAGTAAAACGAACCCATCATATTTCAGATAAAATTGTGAGTTCTGAGAAAATCACAACCTTCTTAGTCTCAAGACTCAGAGAATTGCATAAGCAGTAATACATTTTTTACATTATCTTCACTCTCTAAATGCATTTTCAGTTTTCTTTCCTGCTCTCGGACTATTGAAAATCATTACCATTCCAGCAAGGCTAATTTTTGTGCTATTACAAATGATGACATTTATTCTTAATGACTACAAGGGCAGAAGCCAAAAAGCAATTGCAATCGATTATATGCAGAAGGTTCTTTTAGTTATAATTATAGCATTTGTATAAATTTTAAAACCTGCAGTTGTAGGTGTCTAAGAAAACAAATTCTCAATTGTCATTAAAATATGAAATATAATTTCTAAAACAAGTGTTTTTCTACAACAATAGCTGGAACTTGTAATGAATTCTGACCCCCCCAAATGTTGTTCTTTTTTCCTAGCTCCAACATAAATGGTCACTTATTTTACAACTATCCACCTTCCAAAATGTAGCAAAAATTTCCTCTCATTCTGAGTTCTTGAAACAAATTCTCTTATTAAAATAAAGTTTGAGAGCTGTTTTCATATAAATTCCCTATGATCTACCTAGAGTTTCAAATGTGATTAGTTCTCTGAAGCACTTTAGTGCTGTTATTTTTACTGAAGTAATTTTAAAACCTTCTAATGTCCTTTCCGCCAACTTGCGTCTCTTTTCTTCCCTTACCATTTCCTATGCCTGGACTGGCGGCTCAAGTATTTAATCAGGGAGAGAATAGGTTCTAAACTTGTTTTTGTTTTTTCCTTTACACATTAATTCCTATTTCTAAACAACTATGGCCTTTAGAAATGTAAGCCCCTTACTGTTATGTTTCATGACCAAATATCTTGCAGCTACAGCCAAGCTGACTGTTTCAGGGGTTGTCAAAGTTGTTGCATTGGTCAAAGCTTAACCATCACTCCTGATGAGAAGTTTATTTTTTAATCTCTTATCTAGATCAGAATGATTTTTCTGGATCCTCCTTTTACCTTTTGTTTGTTCTTTTAATGCACTTGCCATATTGTATTATAAATTTTATTTCTTTATCTGAATCCACTATTTCACTATAATTTTCATGAGGGAAAGAAGATGTCTGCTGCCTGTGTCTAATACAATATCTGGCACATAGTAGGTATCCTACGAATATTTTTATATACAATTAACAGTGAAAATTCCCTTTCTGTTTGCCTCTGGGAAATTAAGAAGGAAAAGTCTGAGCAGTGGGAAGGGCTTCTAACACTCTATCATTGATACTCTCTTATCTTAAATGTTGCTTATGAAATACATCTTAAATTCTAAAATGAGAAAATTGAACTGGATGCTACCTAGAGATCATTGCCAGTTATGAATGTCTAATACTATCTGATTTCTGATGTTCCTTACAGTTAATTTGAACAGAAGGGGTAAAAGGCAAGTTAAATGAATGTGCATCCTTGCAAATGTGCATGAATGGATATATAAACCGAGTAACTAATGAGAGGGAGACAGCGGGAGATGAGCAAGGAAGGAAGGAGGGTGAGATAAAGAGAGCAAACAGATTCTGAAATTTAGATTGTAGGCAGGAATTATGTCAGATATACCAACTGTATCAACTAAAAAGTATCAGTTATCATGGTTAATCTCACCAAAGTCACAGCAGGAATGAAAATAGATCTACTTGAATCAAAATTTTGCACAACACCCTACCTCCAATGAGAAAAAGCTCACTAAAATGATGGAGATGCGGGGTGGAGGTAGACTGCGTAGCTACAAGGCTTAATTTGAACACCAGGGGGCAGTAGGGTATTTTCTCATTTAAAATATACCACCATCAAACAAAAGTAGGTTTATAGTTGTATTTGAATCAGTTTATTCTTGTATATTTATTAATTATTGTATTATTTTCCATATGAACAACTGTAAACTTACTTTTTCCCCACAATGTATGTTGAGGAAATTCCTGAAGAAATAATGCACACAGTTCATAAGTAATTAAGATGAAATAATTATTAAATCCATTATCCTTCTAATGTTACCTTATGTAAGGCAATGCTTTCTAATTTAATTAAAATCAAAGTAACTAGTACATATGCCTCTTATAAAAGCAAACTATAATTAGTTCTTAAAATCAAGGTATAATTGACATATAACATTATATTCGTTTCAGGTGTGCAACATAATGACATATGTATATATTGTGAAATGGTCTATCACCACACATAGCTACTTTTTTTCTCTTGTTATAAGAATTTTTAAGAATTACTCTCTTAGCAACTAATCTATAATTTCTTGAGTGGCTTTCTACTTTCTTTGTGCAAATGCTTTCTGAATAAATGCCAATAACTGACTGAGTGCTAATTCTCTTGTCCAATATTCAAACTGCTTCAAATCATAAAAAGGAAAATCTTTGGGGTTTATGTTTCCAGGAAATCTTTTTCTTTTCATGTAAAGAAACACAATCAAAATTTTAGAATTAGAAGTTAGAATAGTTGAAAACAATTTTTCTGACCCCTTTGTTTTTGCAAATGAAGCAATTCTCCAATATCACACTGTTTTCTAGCACTACACTGTAGCTTACTAGCCACATGTCGCTATTTGAATTTAAATCAATTACAACAAATTAAAATTTTACAGTGCAGTTCCTCAATATCACTAGTTATATTTAGAATGCTCCATTGCCACATATGGCTAATGACTACTGTATTAGACAGGCAGATATGGAACATTTCCATCATGGCAGAAGGTTCTTTTTAGATCACAATGAACTAGAGAAACAGCTGGAACAAAACCAGATCTCTTGAGATGATGTGCCAGAGAAATTGAATCAGAAAAGTGTGGTGTCAGCAAACACAGAGAAAAAGATAGTTTCAAGAAGGAAATAATAATACAACAGAGGCGGCAGGCAGATGGAAACAAGGAGTCATTTGATTCTGGAATTTAGGGAATCTCTTCCTTAACTTTGTACAGTGCCTCCCCACCTCCCAGGGTCCTACCATAACATCACGGTTTTCCAAAGAGGGACAATAATTGCAACAAATGAAATCACTGAATCATAAGACATATCAATTAATCAGTATTGAAGCATGTCCAATTTTAGTTTTTATAGTATAAACGTTGCAAAATATTTGTGAAAAGATAAACTAACATGGCATCTTCTGGAGACATCAACCACTACCTGTGTGCCCTCTGGAAAGTTACTTATTCATAGAAGATGCTCTTATTGGTGACCCTGGCAAGTGCATTTCAGTGGGAGAGAAAGAGCAACACATGAATAAACAAGAAAAACAAACCAAAAAACCTCATAGACAAAGACAACAATATGGTGGTTACCAGAGGGAAGGGGGGTGGGAGGGTAATAAAGGGTAAAGGGAGTCAAATCTATGGTGATGCGGGATGACATCTTTGGGTGGTGGGCACACAAGCAATGTACAGAGCGTGTATCATAGAAATGTACACTTGAAACTTATGCAATCTTATTAACCAATGTCACCCTAATAAATTTAATTTAAAAATATAAATGAGACTGGGGGTGGGATGGATGTGGGGTGGAGGGGATTAATGGGGATCAAAAGGGGACATCTGTAATATTTTCAACAATGAAGATAAAGAAACTTAAAATAAATAAATAAATAAATAAATAAATAAATAAATAAATAAATAAATAAGGATAAACAGTTGAAAGGGAAATAAAGCAAGAGGCAAAATGTCTTGAGATACTGTTGGACAAGGAGACTCACAATGAGCTGATAGTTAATTCTTTGTTTTGTGTAACATGCTGAAGGAAGAAACCTGACTACTTCACCATTTACAAACATTTCAGAAGTCTGAATTTAGATGAGTAGCTATTTACCTTAGCTGATGTTTGGTTGTGCAAATTGAGACAGTGTTGACAGAATATGAACACTCCTGGCGCTTTTCATTCCAAGTTCACTCAAGATTTGTTCCCTTCATCAGCTGTAATGTTGCAGGCAGTGGAGGGGTTGGGGTCCTGAAAGACAATTACATTGTTTCTGCAAGAGATGCAATTACTTGTGGGAGAGAATTGCCAACAGTAAGGAAGTTACAAGATGAAGTCTGCAGACAGGCTTGAGGGAATGGGGGAATGGAGTTTGGAAGGAGGTAGAGGTGAATTTCTCAGGCTATGGCTATAAATGCAATATTCGCTTAAGAGGACGGCCAATTTAAGATTTGGTGGTTTTCTGGAAATTCCTCTTATCTCTGGTGAGGTGAGATACCATCTCTTTGTAGAGTCATCTCTTGAATAGTTGTTTTGTGAAATCTCTCTCTCCAAGTCTGTTTTTCCTTCTGGTGAAATATAAGAAAAATCAAGGGGAAAGGTGGGACATTGTTTAAGTCTTCATGTTGGTGTAATAACTACCTGGGAAATTATGTATTAACTTTATTTTCAATTTATTTTATGTTTTATTACAGTAAAGCATAAAAATTGTTTTAAAATAGAAATAGTCCTAAAAGGCTTGTATATCAAAACCCTCTCATCTTTTTGACTTTTCTTCCCAATAGGCAACTGTTTAAATCATTTTAGCTGTTTCATTTGTAATCTACCAAATTTACAAATAATATATATACTGCTCACTTTTGATCCGTCAATTTAGATACTATAGATTACATTTCTACTATGGAAAATGAGCATTTTCCTTCTCTTTCACCCCCTCTCCATGCAAACATCCAGCCAATGTGGCTGGATGACACTTATTAAAGCCACATTGGTTGCTTTCATATGATTCTGGTAAGAAAAAAGAGTACTATAATTATATTTCCTTAAACATGTGTTTTTGTTTTTACTAGAGTTAATACTTGAATAACTTTTTAAATGTATTATATTTTTATCTGTTGGCTAAGTTTACTCACACTTGTCAAACTTTTTGTAAAATATCACATGTACTTCCACCTCCAGTCTAGACTGGGTGCTCTTAGGAACTGCCGAGCAGCTCTCATTCTGGCACTTTCATCTCATCATTAGGAAACACCTCTTCCCATTTTTCATGTGCTGAAATCCTGTTTATTGGATGCCAGAAGCATTTTTGTATCGCTTTCTCCTTGAATAAATCACATTTCCCAATAACTTCTTAAGTAAGAATGCAAAGGAGTTGAAAAGGAGCATAGAAAATAAATTTTTGAGAATCTCCATGTCTAAAAATTATTTATATTTTTCTCTTATACTGATGAATTGGCTTTGTATAAAATACTAGATTGGAGATCATTTTTTTGCTTGAAATGTGAACATACCACTCCATTACTTTCTGGATTCCAATGATGCTATTGCTAAATCCTATACCATTATAGCCCAATCCCTTGCTCTTATAGTTCTAAATCTACAGACTTTATTAGAATTTCACTAATTTTCCCACCAATGTCATTTTGTTGGTTCAGGACCTAATACAAAAGTTCACATTTTATCTACTTGTTGTGTCTCCTTAGTCTCCCTCCTATAATCTATGACGATTCCCTTGACCCTTCCTTGCCTTTAATAACTGACACCTTTGAAGAGTATTGACCAGTTATCTTGTAGACTATCCCTCAGTTTTGGTTTGTCTTATGTGCTCTCCTGATTAAGTTTATGCATATTTGGTGAAATATCACAGAAGTAGTATTGATGTCTTCCCAGTGTATCATATCCAAAGAAACATGTGTCTGCATGTTTTATTGGTGATGTTATGATTCTTTTATTATATTGGCTTCTGCCAGGATACTCCACTGTAAAGTTGCTATTTTCCCCTTTGTAATTATTAAGTATTTTGTGACTGAATTCTTTGAGACTTTGGGAATATCATGTTTCTCATCACATTTTTGTCCCAAATAAAAGGTTTTATTTTTTAGAGCAGTTTTAGATTTACAAAAAAAAAAAAAGAGACCACAGTACAGAGAGTTCCCATATTATGTACCTCCATCCACACACACTAACACACACAGTTTTCCCTATGAGTATAGTACATTTGTTATAATTAATGAACCACTATTGATACATAATTATTAACTAAAGTACTTAGTTAATTCATATTTCTTTAGTTTTTAACCTAATGACTTTTTTCTGTTCCAGTATCCCGTCCAGCTTACCATATTTACTTTTAGTTGTGGTATCCTTAGCTCCTTCTGGATATAAGTGTCTTAGACTTTTCCTTGTTTTGATGTCCTTAACAGTTTTGAGGAGTACTGGTCAGCTATATTGTAGGTTATTCCTCTATTGGAATTTGTCTGATGTTTTTCTGGGGATTTGGGTGTTAGGAGGAAAATCAAACAGGTAAAATGTCATTTTCATCAAATCGCATCAGGAGTGCATACCAGCAACATGATTTATGAGTATGGATGTTGACCTTGACCACTAGGATGAGATAATAATGTTTGTCAGATTTCTACACAATAAACTCTCTTCCCCCCGCCCCCCATTTCCATATTGTACTCTTTGGAAGTAATTCTCTATGTGCACTCACTTAAGAAGCAAGGAATTACGCTTCCTTTCCTTTAGCGTGGAGTACCTACATCAATTATTTAGAATTCTTCTGCATGAAAGATTTGTCTCTTCTCCCACATTTATTAATTTATTCAATCATTTATTTATATCAGTATGGTCTCATGGATATTTTATACTTTGGGTTATAATCCAACACTACTTTATTTATTTTGTAGCTCAAATTGTTCCAGCTTTGGTCATTAGTAGCTTTTTCAGTTGGCTCCTATGTCCCTTTGCTTTGATATACCTCCATTATTGTGGGTTTTTTTTAAGCACTTTCTTACTTTCTGGAACTATAAAATACTCCAGACTTGCCTTGTAAATTTCCTATCCCAATCCTAAACTCATCCATTTCTCAAAGAAACCCTGATTGATTTTAATTGAAGAATAATATTAGACACAAAATTTGGGGAAAAGGTATCCTCCCCATCCCTTTTTTTAACTCAGTGTTGTTTCCTGTCCAGGACCTTTAAAATTTTGTCTTTGTCCAAAGATACTAACATTTCATGATGATTTTCTTTGGTTGAGGAGCTATTTTCATTGAAACTGATTGACCCTCTGTCGGTTCATTCACTTGGAAGACTTGGGTCCTTCAATTTCGAGAAATTTTCTTGTATTATTTATTTGAGGATTTACTCTCCCTGCTCTCTGTTCTCTTTTTCTGGAATTCCTGTCAGCTGAAGGTTAAACTTTTGAACTTATTCTCTATTCTTATCTTTAATATTCTATTGTCCATCTCTTTGTACATTGATTTTCACAACTTTATTCTCCAAACTTTTCTTCTCATCCCCCCTCCCCTTTCCCTTTTCCCCTCCCCCTTCCCCTCTCTCTCCCCTCCTCTTCCTCTTTCTTCATAGATTAAGATTCCAAGAACTCTTTCATATATTGTTCCTTTAAAATAGAGCATCATTTCCTTGTTCCATGGATATATCACTCTTGTTTCCCACATTAATTATATTGCTCTGTCTCTACCTCCATGGAGTTACTTCTTTCAATAGACTTGGTTTGGTTCCTTTCTGCCATACTGAAGGCATTCCTCAATTGTCCACTGATTCTTGTTTAGTGACCACTAAGTAACCAGTTGGATACTCTATACACTTGTGCATGTGTTTAATGGTTGGGGAAGTGAATTTTGTGGACTAGAAGGCTTCATTCTAGGATGATCCAGTAATCAGTTAAGTTTTTTGCTGAAGACATCGAAATTCCAGTATCAATGGGCTTATCCTGTAGGATAGGCCAGGTTTCCCATAGGAACATCCTAGAATTTCCCTTTTGAAATATAAAGTGTGACTACCAGAATTCTGGGTCCTGATTAAGGAAAAGAACCTGAAGTAAAGAAAGAACCTCATCACCTAGAATACAAACTTTTATTAATGTTTCAGTCTTCAGTTCAGCATCTTTCTTCATCTTCTTTTGTGTTTAATATTCCAGACTTCAAGCCTCTATGATCTAAATTTCCTAGAGAACATACTTCCCAATATAGGTGAAGAAGAGGGTAGTTAGCAGGGTGGGATAGATTTGGACCTCAGGTAGCCTAAAGATTTCCAAATGCCTTCCTATTTTCAGCCTGGAATCTTGCTCACTTGCAAGAAAACCAGGTCTCATCAATTCCTGAGATTTTCTAGCTGTCTGCAAAGAGGATTGACTTTCACCAGTATTGTTACTCTTTATAGGCAATTAGGTTAGACTTTCTCTGCTTCATTTTTACTAAATCATTTTTATTTTTCCATCTACATTCCACTTCCTATGTTGTGTTTTGATGTTACAAATGTTTCATAGTTTCACTGAATGTATTTAGCAATTTCTGGCTTTTATACAACTTTCTTTAAAAATCCTGGAGAAAAAAGTATGAGAAAAGTTATTGATTGGCATCTTATTATCAAATCAAAAACAACGTGGTTGAAATGAATGAAATAATATAAATGTGAAACCTAATGCATGTGAGGACACAAACTAGAATATATTAATGTAACTGTTCAGTTGGTTTTTCTTCAATATGTATTTTTTGCCTGGTAATTCTAATTTAAGTGGGGAGAAATGTTTACTAACAATTTGGTTATGCTTTTATGAGTTCTTAAATCTTAGGAGTCACAACATATTGTGTTTAGCAGAGGCATCTATTCTAAATAGGCCAGTTTCCTATCTTGAAACCCTACTCCCCAATGTGATGGCATTAAAAGACAGGAGCCTTTAGGAGGTGATTAGTATTAGATGAAGTCATATTGTTGGAGCCTACGTGAATCAGATTAATGCCTTTATATGACTCACAAGAGAGCTTGCTTCCTCACTTAGCTCTCTACCCTGCGAGAATACAATGAGAAGTCAGCAGTCTGCAAATGAAAGAGAGTTTTCACCAGAGCCTGACTATGCTGGCACCCTGATTTCAGGCTTCCAGTCTCCAGAACTATGAGAAATAAATTTCTGTTGTTTATAAGCCACCAAGTTTATGGTATTAAACTTGTTAGAGCAGCCTTAATTGGCTAAGACAAAAAGGATTACTAGTATTAGCCAGTGATATTACACATAATGGGGAGTTAACTGGTATTTGCAAAAGAAAATATGAACTCTTAAGAATTGTAAAATTTAAATGATTCAGAAACATGTTTTTTACAATATGATTTATATTATATTCATACTAAAAAAAATATCTAAGCCTGGCTGGGAGTGGCTCAGTGGTGGAGCATCAACCTAGGATCCAGAAGATCACAGTTCGATTCCCAGTCAGGGAACATGCTGAGGTTGTGGACTCGATGCTCAGTAGGGGGTGTGCAGGAGGCAGCCGATCAATAACTACTCTCATCATTGATGTTTCTCTCTCTCTCTCCCTCTCCCTTCCTCTCTCTGAAATAAATAAAGATACACATACACACACACACACACACACACATATGATGAGCCTGGATTTTGACAACTTTTCCAAAACAGTGTCTACTCACTGTTCTAGAATAAGGGTAAGGGAAGGATCTTTTCTGAGGCTGAGTGCTTTATATCTCTGAGTGCCTTAGCTTTCCCCATAGACAAAATTGTACTTTCTTGGTTTGTCATTTTGTTGCGGGCAGATGTATGATTTGTGTCAAGATGTATGGTGACATATATTAACTAGACTTACTGTGTGACCATTGCTCAATATATACATAGACTGAATTATTATGTTGTGCACCTGAAAGTAATATAACATTGTATGTTAATTATACTACAGTTTAAAAAAAGGAAAATATAGTGACATGGGAATTTTGAATAGGCCCTACCTGGAATGGCAGCTGTCATGTCCACTCACAGGCCACTAGCCACACCTAACCCCCAGGAAAACAGGTGAATAAGGGCCACTGAGTGGCACAGTATTGTATAAAATGTATTCTTAACCAGAATATGCCATCTTACTAGATGTCCAGGAAAAAAAAAGGAGAGGGTTTGCTAAAAAGATAGCTGGACTTTGCAATGTCAAATTTTTATCTCTTTCTAAAGCCCTGCCAAAGACTCACTTTCCTTAGATTTGAAGTATTTTACAATGGAGAAAGCATCCAGAGGGAAATTGGAAAGAGACAAAAAAGAGAGAGATGAAGAGAAGCTCATCAATATGGAAACAATGGCATTATGCTAGAATCCTTTTCTAAATTAAACTTGCAGTTTAAATTGAACATTATATGAATAAAACCACCATACAACACAGAAAAAAATGGGTTAGTCTATCACTGCCTTAAAAATGTAAGAATAAAATGTATTTATTTGGAAGAAAAGACTATCTAGATTTGACAATAAGAATTTGTCTATTTACCTATGAAATCATCTTAAAATGTCTGTTTCTGAGGACAAAAAGAGGAAGTAGTAATGGCCTCTCTGTCTTTAATAGAGAACATCATAAAGTGATAATATTTATATAAAATATTATTCCCCAACCAGCAAAAGAAAATCAAATATCCTATTCTTGTCAGAGGCGCCCGAAATATTCTACATAACACCTTACTTTTAAGGGCGCTTTCTTTTTCTTTTTATTAAATTTATTGAGATGACATTTGTTAGTAAGATCTCGTAGGTTTCAAGTGTAAATTTCTATGATGCACGATCTTCATATTGCATTGTGTGCTCATCACCCAAAGTCAAATCATCCTCCATCACCATATATCTAACCTCCTTTACCCTTTACCACCCCACCCCCTTCCCTCTGGTGACCACCACACTGTTGTCCGGGTCTATGAGTTTCTATTTATTCATTTTTCTTGTTTGTTCATTCATTGCTTTCAGTTTTATGTCCCACATATGAGTGGAATCAGATTTCTGAAACTTTTCTGACTTATTTCGCTTAGCATGATATTCTCAAGGTCTACCATATTATAATTTTTGAGAAAGGAGCCGAAAACATACAAAGGAGAAAAGAAAGCCTCTTTAATTAATGGTGCTGGGAAACTTGGAAAGCCACGTGCAAAAGGGCGTTTTTCTGACCACCTCCAAAGATCTGTCACCTCTGAGAGCAATGTAACACTTTGCAGCTGGAGGACATATTAACCATCCTTATCACTACCTATTTATGCCTTAGTCTAAAAATCCAAAAATAAGTAAGCTCACCCAGATTTAATCAGTTTCCAAAGCGGATTTAGTGGGTTTGGATTTACTATTTTCTGAACACAGCTTAGATGTTAATAAAGTAGATGAATAATAAACTTACACTAAGAAGAGTATCCCCAAGACTGCTTTTCCCTCACTCCTGCCTTGCTTACACACTTGTCAGTATATTAGGGTTTTATTTCCTTCATGCCAGGTATCCCACAGATTTTGAGACAACTAAAGGCCCTTAGTGAAAAATACAAGAGATTCTGAAAATGAGGAGACAAGTTCTTATTTATTAAAAAGAATGTATTTTTTAGCATAGGGTCAATAGACTGAATAGAGAATTTTCATGGTATAAACAATATTAAAATATACTAATTATAACAATTCTAGCAAATCCCAGAGTACACTGGATCACAGAATAAAAAGCTTGTTTCTAGATGCTGCAACTATAGTTTATTCTTTTCTACGTAAACAACTCAGGCAAAAGCAGAATAGAATTAGAATGGGGGGAAAAAATACTCTGTGGCCAGAGGAAATTTTCACACCTCTGCAGGACAGAGGGGTTAAAGTGTATAAGTACCAGACATTAAACAGAGAGAAAGCAGATCAGCAAAGAGTGCTCAGGTTCTACGTATCACATGGCCTCCTATTCCTATGGTGAATCGGCACATCCTTCTAGAAGCACCTAATGGATTGGGGGAATGCTTGGTATTCATTCCGTTAGCAAATACGCTGGGCACCTACTATATTACAACCTCTGGTTCTAAGCACTTCCTTATAGCAGGGGATAAACAAGTCCCTGTTGCCCTGCGCCATGTATTCAAATGGAAAGAAAATAGGCAAATAAGCAACTGATATTTAGCACGCTTAAGCACTCACTTGCTAGCTGTGACAAGAATCTAAGTGTGAGTGTGGGAATTAATGGGTGAGGTGAAGTGGAGGAAAAGGTCACCTACTAGGGAGGAAACCAGAAGCTAGGCTCTGGGATGTTTTATACAAATGGTTATTGGCATCCAAATGGAAGAGAAATCTGTTAATGATCATAAGAGTTCAGATGAAGGGGAAGATTGTCAACCAGAAAATAAATCCTCAATAAGAATGTCCATAAAGTAAGAAGATGATTGCTATAGTAGAGGAAGGAAAGAATGATACAGCTAGAGTTTCTATCCCTGAAGGGTTTCGATTTGTTTGAGACTAGCTGCTGTTCATTACACTTTACACAAAGCAGTACAGTAATCTCCCCTTATCCATGAGTATACATCCCAAGACCACCAGTGGATGGGCCTGAAACTGCAGATAGTACCGAACACTGTATATACTGTATTTTTTCTATACACACATACTTATGATAAATTTTAACTTATAAATTAGGCACAGTAAGATATTAACAAAAATAGTAATAAAATTGAAAAATTATAATAATATGGTGTAACAAAGTTATGTGAATGTGATCTCCCTCTACACACTCAAGAAGGTATTTTATTGTAGTTACTCACCCTTCTTCTTGTAATGATGTGAGATGATAAAATAGCAAACCTATTCCTGAACCTGTGTAACCACTTCCAGTAAATGGTTTGGTGTCACTTGTTTCAGGGTATCCCTTGCTGAAATCTCCTTGTAGGCTCACTGTTTTCTGGCATAACACATTGCCCTCAATCAGAACAAGTTCCTATTCATGTCCTCCACCCAAGAATTTAATACGTTTTTCATTTTAACTAAGCACTTATCACACACTGTGGCCACAACTTTTGCAATATGAGGTGCAACAAACAGCAAAACTAGCACAAATTTCTTCTTTTCTTCTTTACAATTTTATTAGTAAATTTGTTCTTACTATAGATCTTAGCAACCTCAGCATATGATTTGTTTTTCTTTCCCTATTAAGTAGAGAATTTTCACCTTTTCCTGAAACTTTATGGTTTCTCGTTGGAGTATCCAAATGGCTGGCATTACTAGTCTTGCCCTTTGTGGCCATTAGTAAGTAAAATAGTGTTACTTGAACACAAACCTTGCGATACCACAACATGACAATCACTGTGATAAGCAAGGTGGCTACTAAGTGACTAATGGTCGAGGAGCATATACGATGTGGATACACTGGACAAAGGGAGGATTCACGTCTCATGGGACTCTTGAGATTTCCTCATGATACTTGGAGTGGCACTTTAAAATGTATGAATTATTTCTGGAATTTTTCATGTAATATTTTCAGACTGTAGTTGACCTAAGGTAACTAAAACCACAGAAAGAGAAACTGCAGATAAGGAGGACTACTCTACTTTTTATGTCAAATATCTTAAGCTATAAAATATTTAGTATTATTAAATTTAAGTTTATATTATGTTTGAATGTACTGAAAGATGCATAGGGTTTTACTGAGTGAGAAGGAATGTGTGAGTCAGATTGCTCCAAGGAAAAGCTCTATGTACTAGAAAATTCACTTGTATTGTCACCACAAAGTGTGAGGAAGAGAAGCTGGTAATACGTATATTGTCTATTAGAAAGAAATCAAGTACAGGTTTGGCACGACAAAATAATTATTGTTAATTTTTAGGTATGATAATGGTCCTGGGTTATATTTTTTAAAAGTCTTTATACTTCAGAGTCGTATATTGATGCATTTTTGGATAAAATGATATGATGTTTGAACTACTTTTAAGTTAATTCAAGGTGGGAGGGAGGGTACAGATAAAACAAGATTGTCTATGTGTTCACAAGAGTTGAGGCTGAGTACATAGGAGTTTATTGTACTTCCTTTGTTTTTTGTGTATGTTTGAAAATTTTCAAAACAAATGTATAATTTAAGCAAACAAGCAAAATACATGCAACGGACCCTTTCTGTGAATCATGGATGAAACCTGCTGTCCCTAACGTGGCTGGCACAGAAAGCATGTTAGCTTAGTTCCACTTCACCCTTCTGTTCTATAACTGGCAGTATACAATTTGAGTATCTTATAAATATACATGATTTGTTTCCCCGTTTCCTCATTTTGGTTATCCTTTCTTGGTGTGTTGCAGAAACCTTTCTCTTTTTTTTAAGGAAACTTGACCCTTTCGAAACAAATTGGGGTTATAAAAGGAACGGTCTATGGTGTGGGAAAATTTTCAAGCTCCCTTTGAGAAAGAAGGTTCCACGGCTCTTTCCTTCACCATCAAATTACTAGCTGTCCACCAGTTGCCCCCCAATTTCCATAATGCATCCTTTTTCCTCTGTCCCTTGGGTTTCAAATCACAGGAGCTGGAAAGAAAGCTGCAGGGTGAGGAGTCGCAGCGCCAGCCCTTTGTTTCCTCAACAGCGGCCACCTACGCGCACCTGCATCCACGCGCGGGCGCGCGCAGCCACGCCAGGTGGGAACGCGGGGCGCCCCCCGCGGGACGGACCCGCTCGCGCCCGCCTCTCACTTCCCCTGCCGCCGGTGCGCGTCCCTTCCCCTCTCCTCCCACCGCCCGCCTTAATTGCATCCCAGCTCGAAGTCGCCCCCGCGTGCCTCCACGCCCAGGTCCTCTCCCCGCCCCGCGCCCCGCGCCCCGCGCCCCGCGCCCCGCGCCCCGCGCCCCGCGCCCCGCGCCCCGCGCCCCGCGCCCCGCGCCCCGCGCCCCGCGCCCCGCGCCCCGCGCCCCGCGCCCCGCGCCCCGCGCCCCGCGCCCCCCCTCCCGGGCGGCGGGCCGAGCAGACCTCCCAGGGGCCGCGGTTCGCGCGGCCGCGGACTCCGCGGGTTCGAGTCAACAGCACCCGCCCACGCCCGGGGAAGTCGAACACTGGCCTGGAGCCGAGGGGAGGGGAGGGGAGGAGGGGAGGAGGGGAGGAGTGGGGAGGGCTCAAAACAGCTTCTGGGCGGCGGGCGCGGCTCCGCTGCGCATCTGGCGGCCGGGGGTGTCGGGGTCGGCGGCTGGGCGGCTGCCCCGGGGACTCGGTTTCGAGCTGGCAATTCAGTGGGGCCGTTTACTACCGAACCGTCGTAGCCCGGGTGGCATCAGCTGGCGAGGCCGGTGCCAGTCTAGCAACACCACCTGAGCAACCAGAGCCCAGGAAACCAGAGCGATCAGAAAGAAAGAGAAGCCCAGGAGGAGAAAAGGGTTCCAAGGAGCCCAGCTCCAGGGGGCTCCAAGGGGCCCAGGTGCTGGTGGAGATCCGTCCCATGGTGGCAAGTAAGTGCTTTTTTCTTGCTGTGCGTGCCCAGTCCCAGGACAGTGAAAGCTGCCATCTGCTGCCAGTCTTTCCCACCCAACCCCCACCTGCCCCACCCCATGCAGGTTCCCAGCAGATTAACAAATTCTGGACGTGAACCCAGAGAGCTACTTCTCTGAGCAGCAGTGGCCTCTGGGTGTGTTCACTGCACTGTATGTGGTTAGTTTGTTCATCCCACCAGGTAAGCTTCTGAAACCAAGATGCGATGTTAGTGTAAAATACCTGGAAACCCTACATGTCCCTGGTTTTTAGGTCACATGACAATAATAGAAGAGGAGGAATGCATCCTTAGGCAAGGATGGAGTATACTTCTAAGGAATCTTGTCTCTTTCTAAGTCACTTAGCGATTTCAAGGTTGGTGCTTTTCATGTAAGAACTGACAGTGTAAAATTAGACGCATAGGTGTGGTGGGAAATGGTGTGCCCACTTTAAACCACTAGGCATTTTGGTAATGTTTGGATCAACAGGTTTGGGGTGGGGTTTTTTTCATTGTTTAGCTCTGTAAACGCGTATGTCTTAAGAGGTTTTCTCTTAGAGGTGACGGGTATTCGTGTTGTGACTGGTTATGTACTGCCTCCGGTACTTAGGATACTAGTCGAAGCACGACAAATGATGAATACAGCTGAATGACCCAGTGACAGACTCTCTTTATTAATGGAAATGATGGAGGCAAGTTTGGATATTGATCAGAAAAATCTCTTGAAATGGGAAAGAGTTTGGGTGGTGCTTTTTGTGGTTACTTTTCCTTCCTGGCTATTGTTCAGGAGAGTAGTTTATGGCAAACATAGAAGGAAGCTGGGCTCTGTAATAAAGAGAGTCCTGGATACTATGCCTGCTACAAGAGCCCTAATTAAAATTACAAGTCAGGAAGATAAGGCCCATAAGGAGTAATTACCTAGTTAATCAATGATAAGTTGAAGTCTAAGGAAGAAGACTTTGAGACTGAGAATAATAAAACGTGACTTACATTTTTGTGAAAACAAAGCAAATTATTTAACTATTGATTAACCTTTATTTTTCTTATTTGTAAATCACACATCAAAAACTTATATATCCTGGTAAGGTCAAAATTACAGAGATTACGTGAAGGGTTTTGTGAAGGTCATGTCATGTGTAACTGTTGCTTGCATAAAGAATTATTCTATGTTTTTATACATTTCACTGTTCTAGCTCTCATTTTAAGTCGCGTTCAATATACCAATAAAAGGGGCTTTCACAGGCCTCACTAGAACGGACTAGAGGAAGTGAAATTCACATGCAGGTAGTGAGTTCTTGCCACCTGGACAGTTTCAAGTATATTCTAACCTGTGAGTTTCCATCCTTGCAAAAATATGTGCTTTAGCTAACATGTACCTCATTTTTTCCTGCGCTGGTCCCCCTCTGTTCTATTAGTGTGTGCTAATCAAGGCCAGGTAAGCAAGGGTCTCACCTCTACAACACTGAAAGAGGGAACCTTTAAGGCTGAAGAGAGGGTTTTCATCTGATGGCTTCTAGGGATATTTTTCAGCTGGGCCATATCTCTTGGCCCGGCTGGGGTCATGATTTCCATGTATTTGTTCAATCATTGCTATTTATAAACCAGGCTTATTCTAGTTATACTCCATGATGAAGGGGGAACCCCAGTTGTCTGGCCAACAGATATCCCTGTTGTATACACATTATTTCTGACTCTGTTGACTCAGCCTGTTGCTGGCTGAGGATCACTAGCTCTGTGGTGGCAGCCAGCTACCAAACTGATTATATTAGCGTCAACCGAGAGCTTGATGAAGCTAGGGTCCTGCCCAGAGAAATTCTGTTTTTAAAATCTGCAATTAGGTCAGGGTATTTAGTTTTAAACTGGAACATCAGAGGATGTTGATTTGGTGGCGGTGGTGGTGGTGTAGTCCATGGTTGAATCCATGATGTTGAATGGAATATTCCTTCCTATCTGCTTTAGATGCCACAGTGGCCAGAGTAAAGCCCACCAGCCTTTCACTCTCTCGAGTTCTTCCAGAAGCTGCACCATCTAAGTGCCTAATTACAGGCTATAACTTTGGCTCTGCTCCATAGTTAGTTTTGCCCTAATATGTTTCAAGGCTCCTCTCCAGTTTCTCTGAAATTTGAGACGTGGTTGTGTATCTATGTGTTTGGTTCCTCATTTGAAAAGCAAGAGTAGTTTTGAGGAGTGGGAGGAGATCCTGGAGAAGCAAATCAACTCTTTGAGAGTGATCGGGAGAGGAGCAGAGGTGGATCCCCAGCTTTAGGAAGCCTTCAGGGTTCCAGTGAATGTGCCTATTACGGAATTTTAAAAAAGTATTTTGTAGTCCACGGATCCAGTGGCACCGAAAACCATAGGTCAAAAGGTCTCAGGATTGTCAAAGTGTATAGATGTTACATGCCTAACAAGCTCTCCTTTGTATTACTCTAGCGGGGCAACAATACATTCTTCCCTATTGAGCTCTTAAATGGCCTCTGGCCAGATTTTCCTTGTAAAGGGTCTGACTGACGAGGGTCACAGAACAGTTAGTTCTGGAAACCTTCTGGCCTTTCCCCAACATGCTTGTTTTGGTGGGCTGGGCAGGCACAGCTTGGAAATTGTTGTCGTGTTCAGGAAACAAGGGACCCTGCTAGTGAACCATGAGGTTGCCATAGAGAAGCTCAAGTGGGCATACTTAAAACCAAGGCAGCTTTTCTTCGTTCCTTGGAATCCCTTTCCTGCCTTCATTGCCTCATCAGTCATGATGGCTCACCTTGGTGAGACCCTGTCTCTCACAGAGACTTACTGTCCTGCATCCTCTCAGGGCATTGGGTCATCCGCTGAGCCTTCCTTGGGCTCATTTTTGTAAGTGAATTTGAGACTGGGTGCTAAGACTCTGTCATATGACAGTTTTATCCAGATTTCTTCCTCTCAGCATCCATTGCACCATTCTGAACGTGTGTGAACTGCACTCCTCCTCCCTGGAAAGAAGACATTTGCAAAGACCTCAGCTCCTGATTATTTTAATGAACCATCACTGGAATCCAAGTTTACCAGATTTTGAGGGGAATTCAGTTCTCAAAAGAGATCTTCTTATTTGGGGAGAGATGGGACCTGTCCCTTTGAACTTTGGCTGGTGCTTCTTGATTTACAAGGCTGTTTTCCTAGTTTTTGAATCCAAAAGAATGCCTGGATTAAAACTCTTAAGAAATATTTTTAAAAATGGCAAAATGGCAATGCATACTTATGGTTTTGAAAAGGTTATTTATAATTTTTCTGTGAGATGACATTCTGGGAATGTGTTGGCTGAAATTGTCAGAGTGAGAGAGCTGGAGCCAGAATGAAGTGGCTATATTGAAAATAGGCTGATCTGGGAGCAGAAACAGCTGCAGTCAGAATCCAGGTCCAGGGACAAAGGAGGAAAAGTCAATTAAGGCAAGATAAACCGTATGCCAGGAAGAATTAAAGAGTAGGAGTCAGATAATTGAAGTTAAACAGGAAGTAAGCAGCTCAAGTGGAAAAATAATCCAAAAGCAGAAAACCAAGTGGGTTGAAATCAAGGGTAACAGACAGCTGCAAAATTCCAGGTGGATTGATGCCTTTTTGGTCAATCTGCTCTTTATTTCCAAGCCTTCAGTGTGTAAGCATTCCACTACTGGATTTTAGTAATACATACATGGTAAATTAAACTCAAGTAGTACATAGAACTATTAACCAGAAACCAACAGAATCTCCTGACACCTTTTCAGTTCCTCTCCATAAATAGAGGGGAATATTTCCAGAGAGGAAATATTATGCATGTGGTAGCATCTATAACACTATGTATATAATCCTTATAAAACAGTTTAAGTAAGGCAAGCCATTCTCAGTGTTACATTTTTCACTAAGAAATTTATTCTGGGAATCTTTCCATATGAGCACAGACATATCCCATTCTTCATGATTATAAAATAGGTTCTCATGATAGCAACGTACTGTGATTTATAATATTAGCTTCTTAGGGTGGAGCTTTAATAATTTCCAGTCTTTGAAATTAAAAGCCTGTTGTGACTAGCATCTTTGCAAACATGACTTCTCAAACTTCACAAGAACCTTCACTGGGCAGTTTACACTCTCACCTGAACTGTGTGAAGGTGCCCATTGCTTTTATATCCCAGCTGATCAAAGGTCACATCCATTGAGGAGAGTCTCAGTTATGTCTCTAGAGCTTTACTGCTAAAGTTGTTTTAATCTTATCCGTATCTTTCAGAATCTCATGAGTTTTAATCAAGTCTCCTCATATTCTTGTACTGTCTAAAAGACAACAATATTTTCGTATCCTCCATAAGAAAAAAAATCAATGCATCTAGTATCATTTGAGTTCTAAACCCCTGAGGGGAAAAAAAGAGATGGTAGAGAGCTCTAAGGGCAAAGGCTCTGCATCAGAGAATTTAGTTGTGAGTCATCACAGAATGTAGGAAAGATGAAATATAAGCCGTAATATATTTATGAAGTGCAGTCAAGTAGCCCCAATAAACAAAAATGTCAATATAAATTGGTCTCTTCTCTAAAGCTTGTGTGACTTCTACATTCTCAACCATATAGATTCTACTCAGTGATCACATTAACTGTCTTCTTCACTTATGCATGTTGTCCCTTCTAGGCCCAGGTTAACTTATTTATCAGCATTGTCATTACGGTTATTACTTTTTTCTATTACAATTATCTGAATTTCATTGGTGCAATAGGCCTGATGCATTGTTCATGCTGATAGAAAGTATAATTGTTTCAAAATAGTTTGGAAGCTAAGTGAGAAGTCATTTTACTCTTTATTTCCTATTCCATGTTAGAGTGAACTTGCATTTGGGATACTATCCTTACCTTTACCCTATGGATCATTTTCCTATTTCTTCTTCATTTTTCCTAATTTACATTATCTTGCTTAATGGCCTACACCCTTGTAAGCTACCCTAAATCCTTTGGTAAGTAAATTAGGAGAATACATGAATATACATTATCTAGTGTAGAGTAGAACATTTCATAATTCTTTTCAGCACAGCAAATCTAGCATCTGTTTCTCATCACTAGGATCAAATCCAGCTTCCCAGGAAGCGTAGAGGTTGTTTGTTTGTATGTTGTTGTTTCATTCCCTAAGGAGAAAAATGAAATTGAGGAGGCTGTGACTGCCCTAAGTAGTCACTTCCTACATGTGCAGAATCTGTCTCCAGAGCCTGACTGCATTACTGGCAGGCTGTTCTCTGGGAATCAAACTGAGACACAGGAGGAGAAATAGGGAGTGGGAGGAGAGAGGGGAAACATTGACTTCTGGCATGCCCTTTCTTCACTGTCCTTCACTGTCTCTCAGAAGATGCAGCTGCAGCTGCTGGTAGGAAACGTTATGCATGCAGCCTCTTCCTGGGAACTAAGCTGCACAGATCGAGCATTGGCTCACTGATTGGGTGGCCATGTCATTTTTCCTCCAACTCAGGATGCTTTTGGAAAGGAAGAAGAATGCCATTAATAATTAGTTCTCAACAATAAGCATCAACCCACTGTCTCCAGATCCCATGACTTCTAATCACATACTTAAATATGAGATTGGGTACGTTGGAAATGAGAGGAAAGAGTGGAAGGAAAAGAAATTTGTTATCCCTGAGGGACCTGGGAGCAACAGGATAAGGTGGATGTCCCAGTTGCATTTATTTGATTTCAAACTTTAGAGCTGCTTTATACCAGGATCTCTGTGGCAGATCGGTAATACCTGGTAAGGTCATTGTTAAACAGGCACCCAGAGAATGAGGAAATTCTAGAGCTAAGGGAGAGTTGGTGCCCAAAGAGGTAAAAAGGATGCCGATCTTCTGGGGAAGTGATGTTCTGAAGCATGTATTGGCCTCAGCCATTCCAGTGTGTGCTTCATCTCTCATACTTAGGATATCAAACAAGAAAAAACAACTAAAGAAAATGTAATGATGCCTCTGCTTATGTTATAAATGTGGTTGGATGAAGCTGGGTTATGATCCAAAGGAATGTTTCTGTCTGACAGGCTGCATTAGAGTCGTCTCAGGGGGGTCTCGGCCCAACATATTCTGAAATTGTCTGCGTTGGGCTACTTGCTCCTAGATTTTCAATATTAGTACCAGAAGATTTCTAATAGGTAGTCAAGAGCTGGTATAATTCAAAGCTGCACTGAGAGAATTTGCTTTCCCTACAACTCAGTATGAAGGTTTTGACCAGAGGTCACCATCCTCTCACCTTTGTCCTTTAAGAGGCCCCAGGATTCATGAACTGGGGATTGGACACTGTCAGCCATCCAGAGTCTGATACATTATTGCAGGTCTTATACATATTTCAAGCTAACCCAGAGCCAGACGAAGTGCTAGAAGTTTATGGTTTGCTTTATATGGCAACTGATTCAGAACTCTTTTATCTGGTCACAGAATGAGGTCTTGGTTTGTGGATCTGTGAGCTTAGTTCCACTGCTCAAGAAGCTGGGCAACAATGAAGGTTCAGGGAAATTCAACAGTCTCATTGCAGATTAGGAGGATGTTCAGGGAGGTCAGCTGGTTGTGAATGGTTCCCAAGAGCTCCAGGGAGAGATCCAGTTATGGATATTATTAAACAGAAATTCAGATCAGGTCTTGCATCTCAGGGGAGCCAGTTGCAGCAAGCAATTCAGGGTTGAAGGCAGGTTATAGAATCTGGTTGCATGACAAACCCCCCATGCATTCCACTGGGAAGAGACAAATGGTACTTGTTGAGCCCTAATGTGGTCACTGGCCAGGAATTTTTGGTCAAGGATCTGACAGACTGGGTTCACCCAAAATACAATTCTAGGAAGATCCTGGCTCTTCTACAACTTGTTCATTTAGTTGGAGTAACAAGGGGTAATTCAGAAATTTTAGAGGCCAATTTTACAAAGGAGTAAAAGTTTGAAGAACATCTGGAGAAACTGGAGTCATTAAGTGGTTTACAATGTTGGGCTAGACCACTTTCCCAGACTCACTGATAGGGAACCAAAACCTTTGTTGTCTTAGAAGATTCCCATGGGACTATTTAAGCTAGAACCAGCTTTACTTTTGTGTTCCTAGCGGCCTGACTTTCTCTATCATTGTCATAGTGTCATTTGTTAGTCAGGAGACCCTCATTGGGATCCTATCCCCAGTGATCTGTGTTCCTTCCTGGTGTTTCAACTGCCAAAGTTTGAACTGTCAAGTTTTTCTTCTGTTCATTGTTTATAACAAATTTGCACTCAGATGCAGACAGGGAGATTTTATTATCTGTCACTGGTTATAGACTTCTAATCCTATTGTGTGTATTGACTGTCATTCTGAAGCTTAGGGTCCTAGGCTGCTCCCTACTTCAAGAAGAGAGACATTATTATAAGATTATTAAAAAATTTAACAAATACTCTGTAGAATCCAGGTCCACCAGTGTTGGAGATGATTTTAATTTCAGTCAATGTTGCTCTTAAAACTTAATTTTCAGAAATGACCAAGATGACTTGGTTCTTATTTGTTTACAGTTCTGTCTCCCATTGACCTTAAATTCAGTGATTATATTTTATTAATATTTCTAGCACTGCCACTTGGCATAGTGCTTGGCACTTAATGAGTATATATTCCAAAAATGATTGAGAGATAAATTAATGAATGTCAAAAGCAAACACCCAGGTTAAACATATTGCCCTACAAAAAACATAGTGCCCTACATGACATCAACTGGCAAGAACAATCTTTTAAGGAAAATTGGAGCTCACTTTCTAAAATATATCTGACATTAAAATGTTAAAATATAGAATTAAATATAAGTACAGATGATCATATATATGTGTGTACATACATATATATTTTTTAATATTTTTACTAATTTGAGAGAGAGAGAGAGACATTGATGTGAGAGAGACACATCAATCAGTTGCCTCCTGAACATGCCCTGGTCAGGAATCAAACTTGCAACTTGAGTATGTCCTCTGACCAGGAATCAAACCTGCCACCTTTCTATGTACAGGATGATGCTCCAACCAACTGAGCCACACCAGCCAGGGCCATACATTTTTTTGAGAGACTTACTTGTTTACAACTTTTTTCTGCAAGAGAGCATATTTCATAATATGTTCCAAGGGTCCTGAGAGGGCTTGGGAAGGATAGAGTTGAGCAATCAGGAAGTATGAAGCCACCAAAAAACGCAGAATGTCCACCCAGAGTAGGTCAGTCCTTGGTCAGGCACACAGATTGAGAAGACTTAGCCAAAATTGGCTGAACCCTCTGCAGAATATAATTGTAGAGAATGGAAAAACAAGAGCTATAAATCAAAAGTCATTTTAGTCAGGAAAGAGCAAAACAATCTCAGGGGCAAGAAAAAGAGTTGAAATTAAAAAAATGATAGCCTCACTAGAGTAAAGAAATGCAAATACAAGAAGAATCTAAGCATATAAATTAATTATGCAATAAATAAAATGAAATCTGAGCTAGTTTGGAGACTAGAGGTTATGTACTTGCAGAGTACAAGGCTATTTGCTATTAGATGTTAGGTCTGTCCAGCTAGCTGTCATTCAGTCCTCCCATCTAGAAACAGTCTACTCTTGGGACTTAAAGTCATCAAGTAATAATTGTGACATTTTGAATTATAATAGAAGAAATATCAGCAGCTTTTTCTAAACATGACTGGAATCCTGGAATCTAAGGAGACATATGCTCTACCCTGTTTAGCAACCCTTCAAGCTATATCTCAGGACAAGAAAATAATGGGACTTGGGGTTAGGGAGGAGGGAGAAGATTTATGAAGAGTTAAAACTTTTATAGTATGGTTGATATATTTTTTCCATTAAAGATTTTGGGCTGTCACTAGTGGGCCATTGTTATGGTGTTTACCCCTAGCAAGTTAAAGAGGAATTGTTAAAGAGGAAGCCAATAGAAGCAAGCAACTTGAAAGCAGCAAGAAAAAACAAGCAAACTAAAAGTTTGGTGATAAAAGATACAAATAAATAAAGCAGAAGAAACATGTAAAAAGCAGAACTCTTCTAAAAATCATTTAAGGATATCACAGTATTGCAGTTGATTGTAATTGAATATTATTATTACTTTGATTTATTAGTAAGAAATTATATTCAGCATATGCTCTTTATATACTGCCAGAAAGTATGGCAGTAATTTTAATTTAAAAGATGGTTAAACATAAAAATACAGTGCTTTAAAGTAATAACAGCTGATGTATATTGAGTGTGTATTACCTGGCAGGCACTCTTCTAGATGCTTTATATTTATTAACTCACCCATGCTCACACTACTCTATGAGGTAAGTACTTTTATTACTCCCATTTTTATAGTTGAAACTAGCCACAGAGAGGGTAAGTACTTTGCTTAAGGTCACAGTTAAAAAGTTCTCAAGTCCAGAATTGAATCCAGATGATCCAATAAATATTATGGAGCTAGATTTTTTCAAATATTTATTATAAACTATTTCAAACTTAGAAAAGCAAACAAAACTGCACAAGGAACACCCAAACAATACACAAATCTTCAATTGTCATTTTATATTTACTTTATCACATACGTTTGCATGCATTCCTCAAACCATCCATTAATTGTTCTTATTTTTTTGATGTCTTTTGAAATAAGTTGCAAACACTAGTAGGCCTCACCTATAAACACTTCATAATCCAGATAGTCAACTAGAATTCAATATTTGTTTTTGGACTTTTTAAAAGGTAAAACAAAGTAAAATGCATAAATCTTAAGGGTATCGTTCTGTCAGTTTTTACAAATGTTTACACCTGTGTGCTCCAGACCTCTAACAGGATGAGCATTACCTCCACCTTAGAAAATTTCATCATTCTTCCCAGTCATTTCCTCCTCCACTCCCAGAGATTACCTGTGTGTGTTCTAGCACCTCACCTAAAGTATATTATGTAGTCTCTAACCTTTGATGTAAGGCCTCTTTTACTCAGCATAGTTGTTTTAAACTCAGTCATTTTTGGGTGTAACAGTAGTTCATTCATTTTTATTGCTGAACTGTTTTCTATAGTATAAATATATCACGGTTTTTATTTTTCTATCTGTTCTCTTGATGGTTAGCTGGGCTACTTCCAGGTTTTGGTAATTATGCTTTATATTTTTCCACATATTTCTAATTTCTTTCACTTTATTTTTTCTCGAAGATCTAAATTGACATCTGAAACCTCTGAATATATATCTTTATTTTGTCTTCATTCTTGAAGGATACTTTTGCCATATATCGAATTCTACACTGTCTTTATTGTGATGAGGAGCCGGTAACCATTTTTATTATTGTTTCCTAATATATACTATGTCACTTTTCTTTAAGTGCTTTGAATCTTTTGATGGTGATATTTATTAATATTTGACCCATGTGGCTTAAAACACTTATTGGTAGTGATATATAAAACCACTTGCTTTCTAAACTCTTTTCATTGTAAATGTTAAATGACAGATAGATGCTTTTCAGTGAGCTGTCCTAAAATTATTCTGTAAAGAATTTCATACATTTTACAAATACACCTGATCTTTTGTACTCCATTGGTTTCACCTATTTATATATATATATATATATATATATATATATATATATATCTCCATATAATTATATAATTGCATACTGTGTGACATATGCACACACTCGCATATACACATATACTTATATATGTATATAAAACATGCACACACATATAAAGTTTAATTATATTTATTAAGCTCCAAATCCATATTTCCAAGTAATATCTGAGTTTTTACTTTCGGATATTTCAGATGTACATCAAACCCCCAAAATATAAAACATTACCTCTCTCTACCCTAATCTCCAAATTGGTACTTCTCCCATATTCCATATTATCTATATGGCACAGCAATAATACAATCAAGATCTTATAGACTTCACTGTCAAAACCTGTGATCAATGTACATAGTTAGGAATCAACTATTAGGTTATTTTTTAATTTGTAAAGATATTAAGAAGCACATCATTTTTTAGTTAGTACCTGCTTTTACTTTTAAAATAATTCTCCACGCATATACTTTAAAAAATCCATATGGTTATAGAGGCATAAAAATTATTCCCTTATAAGCTTAAGAATGTACTCTATAATATTTTTAGCAGCTGTACCTGAGAAACGTGCTGATTATTTCTATTCTTAACTGTTAAAATACAGCTTGGGGGCGGGATGGGTGAGAGGGTAGTAAAGGGTAAAGGGGGTCAAATCTATGGTGATGGAAGATATGACTTTGGGTGGTGGGCACACAATGTAATATGCAGATGATGTATCATATTACTGTACACTTAAAACCTATATAATTTTATTAACCAATGTCACCCCAATAAATTCAATGAAAAATACAACTCTGAACATTCTGCACATTAATTGGTTTGAGCTGTACACATTGGGTATGCTCATATTGCTAAAATTGCTAGGGTAAGTTGTATTGTTTTAATTTAGAGAACTAGTGCCAGATTTTTCTCTAGACAAGATGTACCAATTTATACTACCAAAAAAGTTTATATTAGAGTACTTATTTCCTCACATCCTAAACATCACTTCATTAAACTAGGACTTCCATTTTTAACTATTATAAGGCCATTTATTTATGCTTTTTTTAAAGTTTTATTGTTTGGGATTTTAATTTTAAATTTTGTTTTGCATTTAAATCATTCAACCATCCAAAATTTATTTGACTGTTAGACATGTATGGAAACAAGGATGATGGGAACTATGGGAACTGCCTAGTTCTGAACCTCCTCACATATGCTTCATAAACAATACAGTACAAAAAAAGAAAACTACACAAAACCCACACCATCAGCATAACTAGAAGTCAGAGAATGCCCAACCTTCAAAATGCCTGTATAGGAAAAGTAAATACCAGTCCATTTGCACTCTCTCTCATGCTTCAAAAGCTCTATGGAAAATGGGGCCTAAATTTAAGTTGAAATGACTGACAGAAAGAGAACACTCTCAATAATGGTGAAAATACTGGGGGTGAGGAAACACATTTTCCACTAACTTCTTTGTATCAATTATTGAATAATTTCTATTCCACCACTCTGATTTTATATAAACTAATTTTTTATGTAGATTCTACATGATAACAATGTTCAAATTATGCTTAATGACAGTAACTAATCAGCCTGGGAGAAATGAAACCATTGATAGATTTAAGCTCAACTCTCCATAATCCTCAATCTGGGCATCTACAGAAGAATATGGAGGGAGGGGGGGAGAGAGGAAAAACTAAGTCAAAGCCAAGGTCACAACCAATATCATATGGCAGAAGCAATCCAGTGAGCATCAGTAACACTTCAGCTCAAACCACCAAAACATAGCACTGGACACTGCTACTAGTATTATTCCCTAAATTGCTGAACATTGCGGTTGAAGCTTCTGCCTCCCATGCAAAAGTGGATTCTCCACTGCCCCTCTTATTTTTTAAAATTTATTTTTATTTTATGTTTTTAATTTATCTTTATTGTTGAAAGTATTACAGATGTCCCATTTTTCCCCCCTATTGATCCTGTCCACCTTGCTCCCCCCCCCCAGGCCTTCACCCCATTATTATGTATATATGCATATAACTTCTTTGGTTAATCTCTTCCTGCCCCCCCATCCCCTTTTCCTCTTCCTTCTGAGATACAACTGTCTGTTGCATGCTTCAGTGTTCTAGGTCTATTTAGTTTGTTAGATTCTTTTGTTCATTAGCTGCTTCTTAAAGAAGACCCTTCAACATTTCATGTAGTACTGGTTTGGTGGTGATGAACTCTTTTAGCTTTGTCTTATCTGAGAAGCTCTTTATATGACCATCAGTTCTAAATGATAGCTTTGCTGGCTAGAGCAATCTTGGTTGTAGGTTCTTGCTTTTCATCACTTTGAATATTTCTCACCACTCCCTTCTGGCCTGCAAAGTTTCTGTTGAGAAATCAGCTGACAGTCATATGGGTGCTCCCTGGTAGGTAACTAATTGCTTTTCTCTTGATGCTTTTAAGATTCTCTCTTTGTCTTTAACCTTTGGCATTTTAATTATGATGTGTCTTGCTGTGGGCCTCTTTGGGTTCCTCTTGTTTGGGTCTCTTTGTGCTTCCTGGACTTGTAAGTCTATTTCTTTCCCCAGGTAGGGGAAGTTTTCTGTAATTATTTTTAAAATAGGTTTTCAATTTCTTGGTCTGTTTCTTCCCCTTCTGGCATCCCAATAATATGAATGTTGAGCCTCTTGAAGTTTTCCCAGAGGCTCCTTACACTATCTTCATATTTCTGGATTCTTTTTTCTTTTTTCTTTTCTGGTTGGGTGTTTTTTGTTTCTTCATGTTCCAAATTGCTGATTTGATTCTCAGCGTCCTCTACTCTACTGTTGATTCCCTGTAAATTATTCTTCATTTCAGTTCGTGTAGCCTTCATTTCTGACTGGTACTTTATTATGTCATTGATGATCTCACTAGTTTCCTTAATAGTCTTACTAAGATCCTTGAGCATCCTTATAACCATTGTTTTGAATTCTGTATCTAGTAGCTTGCTTGGCTCCATTTCATTAAGTTCTTTTTCTGGAGATTTCTTCTGTTCTTTCCTTTGTGACATGTTTCTTTGCCTCCACATTTTGGCTGCTCCCAGGTGTTTGTTTCTATGTATTAGGTAGAGCTGCTATGTCTCCTGGAATTGGTAGAGTGGCTTTGTGTAGTAGGTGTCTGTGGGGTCCGGTGGCTCAGCCTCCCCAGTCACCTGAGCTGGGCCTTCTAGGTGCTCCCCTGTGTGGGCTGTGTGCACTGTCCTGTTGTAGTTGAGCCTTGGTTGCTGTTGGTGTCACTGGGAGCAATTGAACCCCAGGCCAGTCGGCTGTGAGGACCAGCTGCAACTACAGCCAAAGAGCTGCTGTGCTGGAGACACCCCTGTGGAGCAGGATTTACTTCAGTGGGGCTTTGGTGTTCACCAAGTGCGCCCCTTGAGTGTGTCACTCATGGATGTGGTAGGGTTGTAATCCAGCGTGGTGGAGTCTGACCACCAGGTGCACTGTCTCTGGGGCCTCCCGGGAGGTGCAAAGTCAGCCTGTGCCAGTGCCTTGCCCAGGGACACCCAGCCTGAGCTACACAGCAAACCGTAGTTGGCTGCTACTTGTGCTGGGCTTGGAGGTGCCCAGGAGAGGCCAAGCTATGAGCCAGTGCAGCTGCCACTAGTGCCAGGCCTGGGGCCACTTATCAAGCCGGATGGGGCCCGCTGCTGCTTGTTTGAGAGATTTTAGGAAAGTCCTAAGCATGAGGCTCGAGAGGCCACTGGCACAGAAAAGCCCCTGGAAATGGCCTGGATGAGCTGCAGGTGGGGAGGGCGGGGCCTCCGGGAATCACGGGGCGGGGCCAAAGGTGAGAGTCAGGTGCTGGCGATTCAAACATGGCGCCTGCCTGCCGGCTGTGTGTGGGGAGGACTCGTCAAAGGAGCCATGGCCTCTGCCAGCCCTTCTGCCTGGGAGGAAGCCGCCCTCCACCTCTGGCCGGATTCCAGGCAGGTTAGTTCCTCCCCGAGTGTCCCGGGTCCTTTCAGGCTGCTGCCCGGCGCTGGGCTCAGAGGGAGCGTCCGAGTGAGTCCGTGCCGGGCCCTTTAGAGGAGCTGCTGGGGCTCCCACAGCCTCCGAGTCCCTCAGCCACAGTCCCTGCTGGTTTCACAGCCTCAAGCTGTGGGGACGTCTCTTCCCTGCCCTGGAGCCCTGGGCTGGGGGCCTGCTGTGGGGCTGGGACCCCTCCCTCCTCCGGGAAACCTCCCCCGCTGAGATTCCCTCCCCGGTTTAACCCGAGGCACCGGGTGTGGGCCTGCAGCCGAGTCTCCGGGATTCAGCCCCGATCCGCCCGCGTCTCCGCCCCTCCTCCCGGTCTCGGTGCTTCTTCAGGTCCCTGGTTGTGGGGCTTCTGTGCAGCCAGGTCTCAGGAGGCTCTGAGTGACGGTGGTTCTGTGTTTTAGTTGTGATTTTGATGTGGTGGCGGGAGGCGGCGGGTACAGCTGTGACCTACGCCACCATCTTGTTTCTCCCCTGAGAAAAAAGTCTTTAAAAATCGCTCCCTTTCAATTTTACAAAATTTTACAAAATATTTGACTTTGACCACACTTTACAGACAATCCCACCTGATGAACTTGTCAGCTACTCAGTCCTGCAAGTTGGTGCCTAAATTATCCCATTAAGCCCATTAGTTTGTGGATATCTCTAAAGAAGCCATATGGACATCAATTGTTAGCACTTGTCTAAAAATTTACAACTTGCAAGCAGTTTTGTGATGTAGTTTAATGGTACACAAATTTAGATTTAGACACATCTGGGTTAGCATGTATCTTCACCACTCAACTAGCATAATGTTGGAGAAGTCATGAAACACATCAATCTCTGTTTCATTTGTAGATGATGATCACAAGGATGACGTGAGAACATGAGATAATAGAAACATCTAGTCCAATGCCTCGAAAATGAAAATGGTAGTCACTCAGCGTCACCAAAATTATAATTGCCTTAATTATGACAAATATTGGCTCATTCTCAAATGCTTGAAAATTGTTTTAAGGAGAACTTTTTTCTGTATTGATGCACCTCTTTTCCCCATATTGATGCTGGTTGTGATATCCAAGATATATGGCTTGCACTTTAATCAACAATATAAAATATTAGTGCAACTAAAACTTGTTAGAGCCCAAGCCTGAGTTGAATTTGATACAATTCTTGCCAAAAGCTTACTTTAGCTTTCGATTTTTTAGAAAGTCAGTCTAATGGACAGATTAACTATTAATCTTTCTATCTTTTTCAGGCTTTAGCATGCTGTATTAAGATCACTCACCGGAAAGCATAGTGCCTTCACCATATTTTATAAATTCCCCACAGGAATGCTTTTACCTAATTATGACTTAATGATTAATAATTTATAATTTTTTCTTAGCCATCCAGAAGTCAAATGCAAGCCAGTTCCTCTTGATAAGCACTTGTATTTCTTTGTCATGCTATAGAAGGCAATGTTCACTTTCAATTCATTTATGTAGTGAACAACCCAGAGTAGTTTTGTTCAACATCAGAATTATCACTACAGAAATATTCTGGGATAACTGACTGAGTTGGGGGAGAGAATTAGTACTGACAGTCAGGACTGTTGTGCAGGCTTTCTGTATATGGTCTGTTTACCCTTTATGACCTTGTGCAATATGTGAGGGATTCCAAAATTTACATGTGAGGAAATATGACTCAGGCAATGTTAGGACATTTGGAAAAAATAATGTTTTTCTTGAGTCTTTTCTATTTCAACTACTGCATCTTCCATTCTTTTAAGTAGTCTGTAGATGCTGTGATTTGAGTCAATCAGTATTCTGATTCTACTTGAGGACCCTCCAGTTTACTTACATGCCTTTTGGGTGTGGTCATGGATTACAACAGAATAGAGAAGGGCTGCCTCCTCCACCTTCCTTCAATACAGATAAAGATTATATAGTTTTCTTGGCAGATACAAACCGGTGTTGATTTACATGGCAGTTACTATTCAGTAAAATCCTTTGGAAGTTTTCTTTGCTACAAAGAAACATATCTTTTCTCTACTGTACTTGTGCAGATGGGATATTTCTGTCCAAATTTCATAACCATACATATATTCCATTGTATATTATTTTATTAGGTTTGGCCCATCATTCTAAGATATAAAAATCTAATACAATTAAAACTTTATATTTACTTCCCATTTATTAGGTGCCAGTCACTGTATCAGGCATTTTCACTCGTATTTTTTTTATTTTATTCTTATTTAATCCAAAGAGTAATACCAATTTTATGACCAAAGGTTCAAGAATATTAAGTAATTTGACTGAGACCTCTCAGAACATTAGTAACATAATTTAGGTTTTGAATGCAGGTCTATCTAATTTCAAAGCTCATGATTTTATTTGCTTATACTGGCCTATAATCATAATTTGTATTCAAGGGACTCCATGTAAAGATTTCAATTTTGAAAGCACATTTAATATTTTAAAGGAAGAGAATTCCGTATGTGAGAACAAACTGCAGTATCTGTAGCCTCTGTTTATAAATTGTGAGGTGTTGTTATAGATGTGTTTATATGTATAGATGGTGTATATAAATGATTCCTGACCAACTTTTAATGTGTTACTTTTGTGCATGATATTGAGCAAGATATTTGGAAAAGAAGTAAATTTTAAGATGAACAATTGTTAGTTTTTTAAACTATTAATCTGGAAAGAGAGCTCCAAGAAGAGATATGCCATTATGAGTATTCCATGTTTCTCTCTTTAAAATTGCTTCACACTCCATCCTTGTAACATCCCTTGAGGGAAGTAGACAAAAGAAGCTATTGCTATTGTGAAAATGTCCCTCTCTCTGGTCACAAGTGACTGAGCTAAGGGAAAATAAATCCCTAGGCTGGGCTAGACCCCAATTAAGATTATTTTTTTACAGTTTTTGAGATAGAGGTTATAGACATGTGGTGGGAGCTTAAACTGAAAAATCCAAGGTGAAGCTGGGGTGGCATTGTTTAATGTGCATTCTTAGAAGTAAGCGAACAAAGCCATTCTTTAGATAGAATGAAAAGTCCAGAAAACAGTGATCCCATGAAAGGTATAAGGAGTCATCCCAGTACTTGATTTTCCATTTGTATTTCCCAGGACACAGAAATGAACTATGTGTTCTCTCCTTGGATGTCTATGAGATTGCTATTTGTATATTTAAAATGTCGGCCACACACCATTTGTTTAAGCTAGCAGTAAGAGTCTGATTTTTACAGTGATTGATACTCCATTAAGATTAACTAACATCACCCTGGCCATTGTTGCTCAGCGATTAGAGCATTGGTCCCCCACAAGGAAGGGTCATGAGTTTGATTCCTAGTCAAGGGCATGTACCTGGGATTGCAGGCTCAGTCTCAGGCCCCAGTTGGGGTGTGTTCAGGAGGCTACCAATCGATATGTCTCTTTCACATAGATGTTTCTCTCTCTCTCTTTCTCTCTCTCTCTTTCTCCCTTCCCTCCTCCCCTCCCACTATCTGAAAATCAATGGAAAAAATATCCTCAAGTGAGGATTAACAATAACAACAAAAGATTAACTGACATCTTTTCTTACTTTCTTAATAGATAAGTAATGGACTAAACTATTAAACAACTCAGTTTCACTAAACAGTGTGGAATTCTGATACAGAATATATGTGTGTGATTACTGTTTTAGGAAAACGGTATAGAAGGAATTCAGCCAAGGCCAGCACTAGAAGACACAAAATATACACATACAAAATGCCACAATAGCAATTACAAAATTTCTTATCTTTAATTGCAATAATAAAATTACAAAGAGGGTTAAGGGGAATGAATTACCAGTCAGTTGTCAATGAATAGGGTCACTTGCATAGTTTTTGACAAGAATTAGGCTGGAGAAAGCTAGCAAAAGAACATATTTTTATGTAAGAGGAAAGATCAAGGTTTATGAATGGGGAATTGGTACTTAAAATTATATTTAATGAAGACAAATTTGAGTGGCCTGTAGGATGATTTGAAATAGATAAAGACTAGAATTAAGGGAAACCTGTAAAGACTACTACAGCAACCCAGATATGGAATTACAAAGATGACTTTAGTTGATGTAAATATATAAACAATGAATCATGTTTAAATACATAATGAAAAGTAATTGGAAGAACATTATTTTCTTAAGGGAAATTGATGACAAAGAAAAATTTCATGAGTAATATTCAAGATAATTAGTTTGTATTTGTGCTTTTTTTTTTTTTTAACAATGGCTAGAAGGTTAAAGATTGATTCTAGTCATGGGGAAAAACAAATGTTGTTTTTACTTGTTAAGTTGCTGTCACTGGTGGGATTGCCACATAGATGACTAAGGAAAGACAGTGTTTTGGGAAATGTACTCAGTACGTATCCATGTATAGTAATTAAAACTCTGTAATTGAAACTTTGGTGCATTCACCAAAAAGAAGGCTATATTAGAGGAGAAAAGCGTAACTTTAAGGAATATCAGAGTTAAAATTTGGAAGGAAGAACTGAGTCAAGGGGAATAACAGAGCTATAAGAAAAGAAGAGTGGATAATGCTGTCATGAACATAGGGGTGCATATAATCTTTGCAAACAAATGTTTTCAAATTTTTCATGTAGCTATAAACAAAAGAAACAAACAAACAAAAAGTCATAGACCCCAACAACAGTATGGTGGTCTTCAAAGAAAAAGGAGGGGGTGGGGTAGTGAAGGGTAGAGGAGGCTGAGTGTATGGTGATGGAAGGAGATTTGACTTTATACAATGCAATATAGAGATGATGTATTAGACCACTGTACACTTGAAATCTATATAATTTTATTAACCAATGTCACCCCAATAAATTTAATTAAAAAGGAAGAATGGAGCCTAGAGCCAATGAATACTGCCTTTAGGGAAGAAAAGCCTAGTCAATGGTTAAATGCAGATGAGAGTGAAATAACTGGATTCCCCACCTCCCACCACCAAATCTCTAGCAACTTCACGACTCTTTTATTACAGAGAAGAAATGGAAAGGATGGTTTTGGTAAAAGGATTCAATGGATAAGTAAATAAAGCAGAATGAGTTACTCATGAAATTACAAATTAAGTCTAATATTAAGTATAACAGAATCTAATTTAACAATTCAGATTTCTCCAAAACCCAGGAATTTTTTTTGAATACATTTATTCAGTTTATTGTTATCTTTTATTCATATCCTAAACTTTTTTAATTTAAAATTTTTCTTTATACAGTGTATCCAAATTTCATATAGAGCTAAAGAAAATACATTTATTGCAGGTGCAAAATTGAAAATGGCTTCCCCAGAACCTAAGGGCCTTGTCGCCTTCACCAAGGAATCTCTTGAACTTATGGAACAGCGTATTGCTAAAAAACACAATGAAGAACATGGAGAAGAAGATTTAAAGCCAAACCCTGACTTGGAAGTTGGAAAAGAGCTTCCATTTGTTTACGGAAATCTTCCTCGAGGGATGGTGTCAGAGCCATTGGAAGATGTGGACCCATACTACCAGAATCAAAATGTAAGGATTAATTTAACTTATTGTGACTACATTTTTATCATTTTATTTTGCAGACATGCAAAAAACATAATTGAGATAGGATGTAAAAAGAGAATGAAGAATAAATTAACAAGTAATTTTACAAAACTCCCTAAGAAATCTCTCACATACCTGAGATTTTTATCAAAACTCACTGCTTGCCTGGTTGGTTAGTTTGTTTGG
The DNA here is from genome assembly GCF_054644295.1 of Miniopterus natalensis. Taxonomy (NCBI): domain Eukaryota; kingdom Metazoa; phylum Chordata; class Mammalia; order Chiroptera; family Miniopteridae; genus Miniopterus; species Miniopterus natalensis. The sequence goes on from NC_142088.1 coordinate 45,003,033, forward strand.
GGTTACTTTACTTTGTAATAGGCTGTATTGTTATACCTTTTTAAATTTTTTTCCTCCCATCTGTGAACATTAGATGTCTTTATATTTATTTATATCTTCTTTATTTCAACAATGTTTTGTAGTTTTCAGTATACAAGTGTTATGCTTTTATTAAATGTATTCCTAATTATTGCATTCTTTATGGTGATATTATGAATGGAATTGTTTCCTTAATTCATTTTTGGCTTGTTTATTGCTACCGTATAGAATACAATTGATTTTTTAATATTAATCTTATAACCTGAAACCTCACTAAAATAATTTTTAAAAATTGTTGACACTATTATAGCTGTCCCTCATTTCCCCCCTTTGCGCACCGCCACCCAGCCCTCTTGTCCCCCTTGCCCCCCACCCCCCAGCCTTCAACACACTGTTGTCTGCTTCCATGGGCTATGAATATATGTTCTTAGGCTAACCTCTTCACCTTCTTTTATCTAGACCTTCCCACCATCTCCCCTCTGCTATGCCTTAAAATAATGATTTTTTTTATTGGAGTATGATGATTGGCTACTTAAGGTTATCAATTTTAAAATAACGATAATATAAAATTTCTATAATATGTACACAGTTTCCTGTGTTCAACTTGATGAGCTCACTTAGTAGTCAGGAAAATAAAACCAATCTATATTTTATTTATCATTTTTTATTCACTCATACATTCACATTCTATCTTATCTCCAGAATAACTTGTGAAACCTACTAAATATTTGAACAATTGAAGAAAAAGCACAAAATGATAAAAATAGTACTTATGTTTAGAAAAGGCAGAGATCCATGTGGGCTGACAGCTGGAAGAGTCTTCATTAAATAAACAGAATGTGAGTTTAGAGGATATTTCCCATTTTAATGAGGCAAAGGGAAGGTCTTGGAACAAGCAAGAGCAATGATGAGTTCTGGAACAGGGAAGAAACAGGGTGATGATAGACCCGGAACCCTTGCAACTGTGTTGCAAGTTGTAGGAAACAGATGAAATAAGTGAGATTTCAACACGGATTTAATGTGATGGCCAAAAGACTGATGCGATGAATGCAATATTTAGTAAGATTAATATGAAGATTTCTAAATTACTATTGCATGGAAGTGATAGGGTCATAAAAATGAAATAGGAGAGAAAGAGAAATCCAGGACTGATGGTCAGAGGCCTGGATTATAGAAGCGTTTCAGAGGAGAGAGGTAACAAACCCAAGAAGGATCAGCAGGATTTGAAGACTAACTAATAATGCCAAGGTTTCAAGCCTGAAAGAATGGTGGTGCTGCGACAAATAGGCAATAACTATAAAAAACACCAAGTTTGAGGGAGAAGAGGATTAGACCTATTCTGGACAAATGTAATTTGATATTCTTGTAGAGCATTCATAGATATTAACAAGTGGGTGAAATGGAATTGAACCGAAACTCTGGATGGAAGGCAAAGTGATCATTTTATACAACCACAACTCTTGAATCTTTGCATGGTGGGAGAGTATTGGCATTTTACAGTGTAAATGTATGCATTGACAAAGGACTCCAGTGACTGTGGTGACCTCCAAGGCATTATACAACATTAATAATAAACACCTGTAAAATCTTGAGAACATTTAGTGGAAATGGAAGTCCTCATCTCAATTATCTCTGCTTCTAGCTTTTGCTGTGCTTTAATCGTAAAACTCAATATAACACAATAACCTTAGAGATAATTCTAATAAAGCAAAGTTTGGAGTTCTTTGTAGTATATATTGAAGTGATAAGTAAATCAGGTTTGTTATTGAAGGAAAAAAGGACTTTGAAAAATAAGACAAGTCAAAAACTGCAGCATAGCTTAGTATGAAAAGTAGTTATTAATGATGACACAGTTACTAACATTTTGAATTATATTCAATTTATTCTGTTAAAAATGGCAAAGCAGTTAATGATTCTAAAATTAAATAAACAATTTCAGCACTTAAACATTAACTGGAAAATATTATACCTGGAATTACTCTTTGCTTCGTAAAGACATATAAGCTGTTTGGTTGCACATTCATCTTCTTGAAATTTGAGATTGTTCTGGAAAATATATAGAAAGCACATTTTAAATAATCAGATTTATTTTGGGTGCCCTTTTTAATTTTCTCATTGCATTTAAATGAAAAGAGGGAAAATATCTATAACACAGTCCAAATATCCACAGATTGTATGTTGGAAAAGGTTTCCATTCAGACCATATATTTATAAATAATTGGCAAATATATATTTGTATCCACTAATATATTTGTGTGTGTGTGTGTGTATATATATATACACACACACACACACAAATGTAAGTACCAATATATATTCATCATATACACCTCTGTATAATTATATGTTATGTAATATAAAATATAGTATAGTATACATGGTGGGACAAAAGTAGGTTTACAGTTGTTCATATGGAAAATAATACAATAATTAATAAATAATAATACAAAAGTAAACTCACATATTCACAACTGTAAACCTACTTTTCCATGCCCTGTATAAGAGGTTATATTTAAACATATCATTTTAGTATATTATAGTATATTGTATTACATTGCATTATATACCATATATTATATACTGTTATATTATAACATATGTAATATTCAATATATATTTATGCACATACCACAATAAATGAATTTTCCAAATGGGTGTGTATTATAGTAAAGGTGTGTATACAGAGACATACACTCTTACACACTTTCAGAGTGCGTACATATATATTGTAGATACACACACATATACATAGATACATATGTATATGACTCATTTTTAGGATATTTTTTATCTTTCATTTGTTTTGCTTTATATCTCAACATATTATTTTTACATGATCTAAATGTATGTTATGACAATGATAACAAACAAGTAGGGTTTTAAACCATGAATAATTACTAATGATTGATGTAATATTTCAGTGCATTTGGATCATTTTTACTATTGTAATCCCACACCTCATTTGCCTTGAAATTAAATTAACATTTTTTTTTACATTTATTGAATTCTAGTATGTTTAAATGCATCTCCATAAGCTGTTAATATATACCTTTCTTTCTATTATTTCAGTTATGTAGGAAGACTTGAGGACTGGTATATGGCAAATGGTTTTCTCAAGTAGAATGCTAGCCAAAAAAAAAAAGTGGTTGATAAGCCTAAATATCAATGAAAAGAGGGTTATTTTTGTTTCTGTTTTTCAAACTCACACCTTTCCATTGATTTTGTCTGTGAAAGAATATCAAAATATAAGAAAAACATAACTGTTAGAACTCATGGCTGAAATAGCCATTGTCAATATGTCGCATACTTGGTTAGATTATATAGTTCATAGTTCTCATTTCACACGATGCTCTTTTTTGCCTTACAGACTTTCATGGTATTAAATAAAAAGAGAACAATTTTCAGATTTAATGCCACCTGGTGTACACTGTCGCCTTTCAATTTAATTAGAAGAACAGCTGTGAAGATTTTGGTGCACCCATATCCTTTTCTGTTGACTTTAGAATGTGTAAATATCAAATGCAACTATTCTGTTCAAATAGCGCTGCAGTCTTTTCCTCTTTTGAATTGATGTCTCACTTTATGTCATATTGAAATCTGGATCAACTGCACTAAGTGTCCCATATTTGAAAATGCATTTAAATATATTTTTAGTACACATAACAGTAGTAAATATTCACAAATCTTAATCTTCATTGTCAATATGAATAATATATATTTTTTGATAGTTTAAGAAACTTTTATTTCACGTGTATATGCATATAAACAGATTTAGAAACATGTATTTCCAATATTATTTATTATCTATTATTCCTTGACTGTAATCTACATTTTTTCGACTGTTTATTTTGATTAGTGTCCTGATTGACTGCGTATTTATGTCCATGACTAATTTGCCAAAATGGGGGCCAGAATTACAGTAAGTAATAAAGTTTATTATACATATTCTAATATAAGATTATATGTTATATTTACATATGGCACTACTGTACATTATATACTAAATATTATAAAATTGTACAATTTAATATTTATATCTTATATATAACATAATAGTCATTGTACATAATATTTATATACCTACCATGATTAATGAATTTTCTAAGTAGAAACAAATATACATATGTGTCAATTAATCAATTTTAATGTTTTTCTGCTCTTTCATTATTTCCCAACCTGTTAGGTTAACATTATGTAAATGTTTGAGTCTCTAGCTATAGGCTTATGCCTCTGGTATCATACAAATGAGGTTTTATTTTAAAGTTAATCACTAAGGATTAATATAATAATTCAGTTCCTCAAATTTTCTTTACTGTTGCAATCCCACACCTGATTTGTTTCAAACTCAGATAACTTTATTTCTTTTCATTCTTTATGAAAGTTATTCGCCTTTCTTTCTATTCTACTTCTTTTCTCTTTCCTGGGGTATGTGAGTAGATTGACTTGGCGTTAGCCTACAGTGATGGAAAGGCCCATTAAATTTTCTAGGGATGAAGGCTTTCTTGATGCTGTCTCTCAAGTTTAATTCTGCTCTTAAAACTAATTGACTTTGGAAGGTAAATATAATACTGATTAGCCATAAAAGGCATTATATGTACATATAATAAAATTAGTTCTTTAAACCCCTTTACCATTGAGTTAATTATTGCATGATTCCCAACGTGGAATAAATTTGATATTTGAAATTTTCATCATTTACCTAAATAAATATAAAGACTATAATCCTGAGCTAGCACTTGTTGAAAAAACTGATAGTCAGATTGTATGGTTGATGCCATGAGACATAGGCCACCCTAGAAGCCCTATCTAAAGCCTATCCTACGATTCAAAGGGCACATGCTTTTTGGATTGTTGTCTGGCAGTTGATTGGTTCGTTGGTTGATTGGTTGCCAGATAGTTATCATAGACATTGTATTTCAGAACTGACAATGTATTATTTTCACTTTTAATGTAAATATAAAATTTTTCTGCAGGATCACTTTGCTTGCAATTTACACATTTGAAATACTTGTAAAACTCGTTGCAAGAGGCATCTGGACAGGATCTTATTATTTCTTTGGTGATCCATGGAACTGGCTTGACTTCAGTGTAACTTTGTTTGAGTGAGTATTTATTTAAGCTGCAAACATCTTAATACCTTGCTAAGCAAATGCTTTTCATTAAAAAATTGAGGGTGGAAAAGTTTTCTCCCTGAAAAAATTTTGCAAATAAAGAATATTTCATAAATTATAGTCATAGTGAGCTCCCTCAGGCAGCTCCAACTGAACTAGGTCTCAGAATATGCAATAAAAATGAAAGGAATGGGATATTATCTATGTTTTCCATATGAAGCAAAGATGGTAGAAGTTGAATTTTTGCTTTTTAAGTTATTTTTAGTCAGCAGAAAATCTGGAGACTTAGGAGAGGATCCTAGCATATACAGTTTTGTCTCAAATCTACATTTTATTTACTTACATTTCCTAAGACCAATAACTATATTAGATATCTGAATAAGCTATTTGAAAAACACACACATAATTTTTTACATTTCCTAAAGTGTTACATTAAATTCTAATAATTTGCATATGCATTTATTTTTTAAATACATCTTTTTAATGTACTCCGCTTTGTGGTTGAGTGATCAATGGTGTTAAATGCCTGTTAAAGTTAAAATAATATTATATTTATAGATTCTGTGTCAAAAATTAAAAAAATGTATTTATAAAGGTTAATAATTAGTTCTGCCATGTTGTAAGCAATCAGAATATAGTAGCTAAAATCATTGCAATTAGTATCACCACTACTTCTACTATTACTATTATTATTTCTTCTTCTGTGTTAGCAAACACTTAACACAGCTAACTCTTAGATGTCTCTTAGCCTGTGCCAGTTGTTCTTCTATGCACTTTACATGTATTAACACACTTAATCCCCTCAGAAACCTCAGAATAAGGAAGTATTATTATCCCCACTTTACTTCTGGGGAAACTGAGACAGTAAAGATTAGATAATTTTTCCATCATTCAGCCAGTAAAGAGTGGAGCCTGGATTTCTACCCAGCCAGTCTGGCTCCAGAGCCTGTGCTCTTAACCACTGTGTACCTTCCTTTCTTCTATCGTCACCATTACCACTGTTCTCATCAAAATCACCTTAATTCCTTCAACTGAAGCTCATTCCTTTAAAAGATTACTGTTTTTATTTTAAATTATCTTGTTATTAGTTAGATAACAAAGTATTTATGAAGATGACATAAATATGGAATTAAGAGAACTCACAGTATCAAAATTTTATAAATTCTCATATTTGATTGTGAATTAGTATTTACCTGGCTACTGTGCACGTTGCAGCAATCTTTGTCTTCCAATCAGTAATACACTATTTGCAAAATGGAATAATGAGAGCAAGAGAAATATTTGGATATATGGTTTTAAAAATAAGTTTTAAAGAATATAAAAAGCCAAAGATACTTAGCATAATCTCAGTATGACCTCTAAATAACTCTAACTTAATTCCACAGGCATATAACAATATATTCACCTCTGAACTTCATACTAATATTTAGAATTGCGAGAAGTTTGAGAATTTTGAAAATTATTCCTTTAAACCAAGGTAAGAAATGGCACTGAGTTCCTTGTCTTCATTTTGTTTTATGTATTCCCATATATTGATTTGTATTCCTCTGTTACTATTTGAAGAAATATTAAATTGAATACTGCTTCAGCTTTGAAATCAATAAATTATCTGATATTTAAATTTATTTCAGTCACTACAGGAAAGGCAAAAAAATGTCACATTTGACTGTTATTTATTTGGAGTGGGTTCATTAATTATGATAAAATATAGAGCTCAATCAAAAATATTATTTTTCTACTATTTATTTATTCTTACATCTTAAGTATGAACTTATAAAATTGTCTTTAGGCTTCTGAGAGAGATAGCAGCCCAGACAGATGTCTAACCTTCTTCTTCTTCTCCTATTGGATCTAACAATCAGATGAAATAAATAAAGTAACATGACATAAATCCCCTTTTGTTCTGAGTGCTTGGATAGGGTGCATTCCACATGCCACAAAGTTTGAGGAGGTCCTGCTAAATAAGGCTGTGACCACATTGATGGAAGATGCTGAGGACTAATTTATAGCTCCCATTCCTGAAGATATCCTAAAGAACCCCACCAGCACCTAATTTGTTATTCAGAATGAATTAAAACAATTAGATAGGAACAACTCCTATCAGAGATTTTTGGCTGCTATGAGTCAGACTATTATGAAGTAGTTGGATCAATAAGCCCAGGGGAAAGTGTGATAATACCAAAAGTAAGAACTACAGGCAATTTTTGTCTACTGGGACACCATAAAGGAGGCCACACATACACATACTATGTACTTGGAGTCTAGGCTGGTAAAACAGCAAAAAGATTGGAGAGTGTGATGATGGATGCATAACTGTGTAAATATACTAAAACACTGATTTGTACACATTAAATGGGTGAATTGTATGATTTATAAGTTATATCTCAATAGAGCTGTATAGTAAACATGGTTTGTGGCAAGGCAGTTTCGCCAAACCCAGTGAAGCAACCAGTGAGAGTTGCCCTGGTAGGAATTGTCACAGTCTTAACTTCCTTAGTGGTCTCCGCAAATTACTAGAAAATAAAATTGCATCAACTGCATCTTCATTTTAGGAGTAGAGGCAAGGATTATAGAAGAAATCAGGTGAACCCCAGTTAATGCAAGAGGAGTACACTTACTGGAGTTCACAGCACACAGGCTGGTAGGACCTACTCTTTTTCTTTAAGGGAGAAGATAAGCAGGGCACATAGCAGCAATATAAAGTGTATAAAAATATTTTGCAACATAGAAAGAGAAACATACTATTTCAGAGATTGAAAAGAATTCTTTTTTTCTTTTAAAAAAAAGTGCTCTAAGAAATAGGAGCAAGCATAAAAACTCATGTTTTGTAGTCCCAATAGAAGAAAACCTAAACTCTTGGAAGCAGAAGATGAAAACGAGATTATAAAATGACAAATAAAAAGATTGTTAAAATTAAAAGGTGATAAAAATTATAATAACCCTTGGTTAATATTTGAGGGCAATAGAAGCAGTACAATATAATATCTGTATAATATTATGGTAGAGTAAATCAAAACCACTTGTGTAGAGAAAAACTAGAGGTGCTCTATATTAATACAGTAGAACCAAAAATTGGATGGATTACTGAAGGAAAGAAAACTAAGTTTCACTTTATGGATAATTGGTAATACTAAAAAGGAGACCAGAATAAATGTAAAAGACAAATTATTCAAAAATACATCAGAATTTTTGTAATCACTTAAATTGAGAAAGACCTTAGTCACAAATGGAAAAGGTTCATCTTATATAAGACAAAAAAAAAAAACCCACACAAAAAAACTAAAAGATACACTTATAAAAGTACTATAAAACCCCTACAAGGAAAAAATTTTTAAAAAAAAAAGAGGCTATGGAAAGGCCATCCTTAGACCTTTTGAGTGGGCAGTGGAGTTTCAGAACTTCAGGGGGAGTGTAGGCAGAGAGGTTATGACACTAGAATTTTATACCTGTCTGTCATTCATGTGTGAAGTCAACAGAAATATATTCTCAGCCACATAAGAGTTCTGAAATTTTACATGTGTATCTTTCCTGAATATCTGTTGAAAAATGAAAGTATAAAAATAAAATATTCAACAATGGGAAGATTTACTACCAAACGTAATCGCAATGAACTTTTAAATCATTTCAATAGAGAATGAATTCCAAATAACTGTTGTTAGTGGGTTGCAAAACAGAATACAAATATTATAAATTAGTAATTCTGGCATGGACATCTGTAAGTCATTCTTGAACTAGAAACATATTTTATTTGTGTTATTAAAAACTTTGGAATAGATACCAACCTTATAAAAATCTGGTGATTTTAACATTAAACTCTAAATTAATTTGGATAAACTGTCAGCATCAATCCAACCAAATTCCTGGATGCAACTACCAGCTGGAGTTGTGGAGCAGCTGACCCTTTAGGTCCGGCATCTTCAACCCAGTCTCCTCCTCTTCCTATTTGTATGAATTTATATTGTCTGAGAAACCTTTGTAGACTTTGAATGTTATCCTTCCTATAAATCATGAAAGAGAATATACAGTGCAAACTACATAAAATTAACAATTATAATTAGGTCAAAGTTTTGAAATTACTTTAATAAAAACTGAGAAGTGGAAATTGAGAAATGTGAGAAAGCAAATATAGTTATGTTCTTTTGTGGTAAGACTAGTAGATACAGTTTTATTTTTGATGTGGAGAGTACATTTGTTCAAAATAAGAACTTAAGTTTGATACAGGATCTCAAAATAGATATACTAGAAGAATAAAGAAAGATATTGAACTTTATTTAGAAAATGTAGAATACATAGTAAATCATAAGGGGAATATAAAAACCAAAAACCAAAATGGTAAAGGCCAATCCAAAATAAAGCCAGTTTATGAAAGTGAAAATTATTGGTTTAAGTTTTTCTGTCAATATGTAGAGACTTTAATATTAAATCAGAAATAAATTGAACTTCACCAGAGATACCTAAACTAAAACAAAATGAAAGTTTAAAAGTAAAATGAAGGGGAAAGTTAAACCAGGAAATCAAAATCAAAATTGGCATATGGTTCAGAACTTTGACTGGTAAATAACAATGAATGGTGAAAAAAAGAAAATTATTAATAAATTTGATTCTGTAAAATTGGATGGTGATTTTTTTACTCTCAAACAAAATGTCACCAATAAATTAAAGCTCATAAAAATTTGGTATATATGTGTGTGTGTATACACACACCTATTCTTAAGAGCTATTCTTAAAAATAACTACAAGAAAACAATATGAAAAATTTTTCAGTAGAATAATATACAGAGGACTCAGGAAAGTTATAAAACAAAGTACAGTGCAAATATGCATGTTTTAAAAGTTCATTATAGTAATCACAGTAATTATATTAAAGTGATCTCATTTTTCTTCTAATAAATTGGAAATAATTTTTTTAATATTTTATTTTTAATGAAGGCTTGGCTATATACATATATAGTGTTTGGTTTACACATTGGTTTAACATCTCTGAAAAGCAATTTAAACATATGTGTCAATGCTTAAGTGGTCATACCATTTCTTATGTAACACTTAAAAAAAACACTTGTATATAGCAAAAAATGTTAATAGTATAATTTCAAGTAGCAAATTAGGCTATATAAATGTATTTTAATATACTAGCCATTGAATGTGTAGGGTGTCCCCAAAAATGTATTTAATCTACATATCACATTTCTTTAACCGTAAGAGTAGCTTTATTTCAGCCCCATTCTATTACACTCAAGAAGTCCAATCATCTGTGGAGGTCATTTAAAAAAATAGATTTTTAATTCTCACAATAATATATGAAATAAGTGTTATTATTCCCATTTTAAAGATAATAAAATGGAGGTATAAAAATGTTGATTAACTTGCTTGGCATCACAGAGCTACTGTATTCTCGTTCATTGTTGAGCTGAGCAGTTATTAGAATCCTAACTATAAACAGACCAACAAATAAGAAGAGACCAAGGGGAAAAGAGGAGAGAAGGAAGGAGGAAGGAAGGAAATTTGTAGTTTCATCTGTGAAGTACAATTGTGTATTTTTTGTGTTTTGTTTCTTCTTGTTTTCTACGTTTTCAGAATTAAGCATGTCTTATTTTTAATAACTAGAATAACAAATGTCTTTAAATAAAGCCAAATTTAAACTTGAATTCTCAGTTAGAAAGTGTTCTGATATAAATACAGCCTGCACCTGTCCGGGCGTGGCTCAGCAGTTGAGCATTGACCTGTGATCCAGGAGATGGAGGTTCAATTCCTGGTCAGGGCACATACCCCGGTGATGGTCTCAGTCCCCAGTGTGGGGCGTTGCAAGAGGCAACCACTTGATCAATGACTCTCACCACTGATGTTTCTTTCTATCTCTCTCTCCCTCTCCCTTCCACTCTCTGAAGTGCATTGCAGGAGGCAGCCGACCAATGACTCTCATCATTGATGTTTCTCTCCCTCTCTCTCTTTCTCTCTTCCCCCCCTCCCTTCTTCTCTCTGAAATCCATAAAAATAAATAAATACAGCTTGCATATATCACAGTTGTGTTTTTCTCATTTGTAATCATTAAAATTTTTCATGTTTTATTTAATCATTTCCAAAAATTGAAGTCTTAAAAATTAATGAAAGAATATTATAGAAAACTGCTATTTCCAACTACTTTTTGCTTCAACAACATTTGCAACCCATTTTGATTAATAACTATATCTTTACTTATGCTTATAAACAATGGTGATTGGTATGAAAAGCAGTAACCAAGAGAGAAAGTCTGTCCTTTACGTAGTACAGAGAAACGAACAGATGACTAATTTTAAAATATATTGTGTCTGAATTATTTTGTTAGGTGTAAAAAATTAGCAACAATACAAAAACCTTAAAGTTTGGGGTTTCATTAATTTATTAGACCTAGATAATGATAAATTAGATTATGAAGCACAAAGCTACCAATTTCGATGGAGTATGTATATGCTGTGGGAGAAGTTTGCTACTACTGCTTTACTAAGAGATTTTAGTTTATTGAAAACAAACCTGTCTCTTTTCAGGTGTGAAGTCTTATGTAGGGACCCTGCTCCAATGCGTGAAGAAACTTACTGGTGTCATTATCCTTACTCTGTTTTTTCTGAGCGTATTTTCTCTAATTGGGATGGGGCTCTTCATGGGCAACCTAAAGCATAAATGTCTCCGATGGCCCCAAGAAAATGAAACTGAAACCCTGCACAACAGAACCAGAAACCCAGGTTACATTCGAGGTAAGAATCACTTGCCATCTATGTCAAAAAATTAAAATTTTTATTTTTTGCGGGGGGGCATGTTGTTTTTAGTTTTGGTTTTTAAAATTGATGTATAATTTACATACCATAAGAGTCACAGTTTTAGTTTGTTCACAAGGTTGTATCACCATCACCACTGTCTAAATCCAGAACATTCTCATTACCCTGAACAAAAACTCCTCTCCATCAGCAATCACTTCTCATTCCTCTTGCACCAGCCCCTGGCAACCATTAATCTACTTTTTGTCTCTATATATTTTCCTATTCTGGACATTTCATATAAACGAATCAAACAATGTATCGTCTTTTGTGACTAGCTTCTTTCATTTAACATAATGTTTTCAAGGTTCATGTTGTAGCACCAATCAGTACTTCATCTCTTTTTGTGGCTGAGTAATATTCCATTTTATGTATATATCACATTTAAAAATACATTCATCAATTGATTGATATGTTTTTTATCTTTTATGACTATTATGGATAATGCTGCTATGAATATTTATGTACACATTTTTGTGTAAACATCTCCTGTCAGTTCTCTTGGTTATATACCTAGGAATAGAATTGGTGAGTCATATGGTAATTTTAACTTTTAGAGGGACTTCCAAACTGTTTTCCAAAGTTACTCCACCACATTACATTATCAGCAGCAGTATATGAGGGTTCCAGTTCCTCTACATCTTTGACAACACTTGTTATTACCCCTTTTTTAATTATAGTTATTCTAGGACGTATGAGGTGTCCCACTGTAGCTTTGATTTGCATTTCTTCAATGACTAATGTTGCTCAACAGCACTTGATGTGCTTATGGGCCACTTGTATATCTTCTTTGGAGAAATGTCTATTTCAATCCACTGTCCATTTCTGATTGGGTTATTTGCTTGTTTATTATTGAATTGAAATAAGGTCTTTATATATCCTGGATACCAGACTCTTATCAGATACATGATTTGAAAACATTTTCTCGATTCTTTGGGCTTTTTCACTTTCTTGACAGTGACCTTTAGAGGCCAAAAGTTTTTAATTTTGAGAATATTTTAGGCTAATAGAAATAATGCCACATAGGTATTGCTTAACTCATATTTAAGTAGTTCACAAGCCTGGTCATATATCTTCACCATAATCCTGCAGAGGAGACACTAATATCCCCTGTTACAAACAAGGAAATGAAGTTCAGAGAAATTCAGTGAATGCTCCAGAGCATTGTAACTACATGGTGATAAAACCAGGATTCTGACCAAGCACAACCTGGCTTTAATACCGATTCCCTTTTCACCAGACCACATTCTTACTGGATTTTTCTCTCATATTGAAATTATCAAGTCCTTTCTGACAGTATTTAGGAAAAAAGGATATATTTTAACTAATAAAAACCAAATGTTGGTACTTCTTATGTAGTCCTTCTACACTGATTTATACTTTGGATTTAATAAGTTCTAAAACAAATCTTAATAAATTTTACTCTTCAGTTTACCCCATAATATGATTATGATGTGAGTAATACAAAATTATTAGTATATGAGTATGTGAAATGTTTCCTTATTATGTGTGTCAATTTCAAGGTCCTGATTTTAGTGGTGAGGACAAGAGATAGATACTGAATGTTAGTTTCCAATTGAAATACCCTTTGGTTTCTTTGACATGGTAACAAAAATATGCTAATTACTTAAAAATTGGCAATTTTTGCTACTTCACTAGTTATTGCTAAGAAAACAGGTTCTTTTCATCTTTATTAAAATATACAGAGTGCCCCCAAAAAATGTATCCACACTTTAACAGCTGATAGCTCAATTGATATTTCTTTCTTTTCAGATTTAACACATTGGAATTAATAACTGCTCAAAGTGTATATACATTTTGGGGGGACACCGTATATTATAAAGAAATCACTTTTAAAGATTACCACTTTAAAATTTGTCAAATCCATTTCCTCAAATAGCAAGTTAGGAATTGCTGAATATATTATATTATTAACCTAATTGACATGTCATAGTCCTTGTACTTAGGAAAGTAATTGAAACTGCCTAGTTTTACTAATGTCAAATTCCATTTGGTTTTTGACTGTCATTCAAAAGTTTTGATGATTTAATTATTTATGATTTCAATTTTTTCTAAAGTTATTTCAGGTGACATTATTTGAGATTGGAGTAATTCAATTTTGTATGAATAATATACATACAATTTTGTGTACATATATATGTTTGTATGTATACTCACATACACAAACACACACACTCAGGACTGCTCTCATGGTTTTGATCTCTGTGATTTGAATTTAGAACCTAAAAACCAATGCTCTTAAGGATGCATGTTCCCAACCCTGGTAACTATATTTATAAATACACAGTTTACATTTTAATTGACAGGGAAGGATACATGGATAGATTCTATGGGCTGTAATTAAGATCAGCTTGAGTTGTGGTCAAAATTGGGTGACATCAGGGAAGTAATTGGCACTGGATATTCTATGTAGAAAAATAAGTGTCAGAGTGAGAAGAGAATGGAAATTAAACCCAAAGACAGAAAAATTGGGTCTTCTGCTCAGGAAGAGCATCAGGAATAAATTCTGGAAATAAAGGTTCTCAGCTTTCAAACATATTAGTCTTGGAAATTTTTCCTTCAGGGACCTAATCATACCTGGCTAGTTATATTCATTTTCCTGAACTCTGATTTTGAAAGGAAATCTCCTCTTTCTATACTGAGTTTTATCACCTTCAGGTAAGTGAAGTAGGTGGATTGCCAGAGGTCTTTTGGCTGGTGCATCAGATGCTAGGACAGCCTCCTAGATTAAAATACAAAACAAAACAAAAAACAGCCAGGCTATATGCTAATTCATTCCCACTATAGTGGTTTAAATGGTTTTCAGATATGCTATCCCCTCATGATTAGATATAGAATATCATTTCTTTCCTATTTTCAGAAACAGAAAACTTCTATTATTTGGAAGGAGAAAGATATGCTCTCCTTTGCGGCAACAGAACAGATGCCGGGTAAGTGATGTTGATGTTTTCTTCTATCAAGTCACCATCACCAATCAATAGTATTTATTGAATAATTACTGCCTTTACTTATGGTTCCCATTTGATTAGATTACCTAATTTGATCATCAAAACCATGTTGAGAAGTGAATATTATGGAATACTATTAAAACAATTTTAAAACAATTTTACAAAAGAAACCAATAGACAATACGTAAAGTATTTATTTAAGATCAAGAAGTTAGTAAACAGCAGAGCTGGGACTTAAACAAGGTCTGATTTTTTCTGTTTTCCTTGTGCCTCAGAGCTAGTGGAAATTACCAGAAAGGACAATAGTGTAATCTTTTCTTTGGCCAGAGCCTTTGAAGAAAATAATATTAAAGATATGCTGTTATTTCACTTATTTTATGGCTTGACTATCTTTTATGACAGTAACTTATATTAATACAAAGCTTCTTGTTCTTAAAAACAGTATTTATAAGTAATTCTTCAGTGAGCACACAACTCTCATGTCCTCCTGTCCTGCTGTTTCAGATGAGATATGGAAGTAGAAATAGCTTCTGCACAGTGCTATGCCTTGTGTCGTTCTTTACGTTACTTCCCTCAGTTTGGATGATTTGATACCCATCTGTAGGCTCAACTCTTTCTTAGGCTTGGGGACCCAGATTGACGAAAGGCACACGATGGGGAGAGGAGCATGAATTATGTAGTTTAGTTATATTCAGTTGATTTGGATATTTTGTCACTTGCTCAACTCTTTTTGCCCAACTCTTTCTGGGCTTACACTCTCGTCTCAAGTCCAAATTGGGAACTCATCTCATTGTATGTCTGTCCCATACAACTCTAGCTAACCCTTTTTGTGGACATTCCAGACTCATATGGAAGATACTTGGTCTTGGATAGTCAGAATCACAATGATACACTTCAAGGCCAGAAGAGAGTCATGAGTGTTTCGCCTGTAGCCCTCATACCTTGTTGCAGGGTAAAGGATCCCAAAAGTCAGTGCCTTAAGACAAGAACAAAAATTCATTTGTTCAGATTATGTGAGTCAGCAGTTTAGCAAGCCTCAAGGCACAATTACTTTTAAACCTCTGTTTGTACGACCTTTATTAACCATTAACAAATGTCCAAAACAATTCACATGGCCAAAGCCAAAATAATGTGGGAGGGAACTAGGCAAGCCGGTGAATAGAGGGAAGCATGGTTTATTGGGCCACTGCAGCAGTCATTGGCCAGACACTCAAGCCACCAGTAGATAAAAGTATGAAGACTCCATAAAAGGAAATGAAATAAATACTTGCTCTTTCCTTGGTAGTGAAAGTACTGCTTATAATTATTAATGTGATAAATGTTTTCTCATCCTTGAATAATAGGCTCTAAGGAGTTGAGGTGAGATTACTTGAAAATTAAACCCTCACCCTCACCTATTGCAGTTTTATTTTTATCACTGTTCTATTTCATCGGTTATACTTTCACTTTGATATTGGGTAGTAAAGAAACCTTTAACAAAGGCTTGGCAAAAACCACTTGTCAAGGCCCTATTTCCTTTTAGCTATATTAGCACTGTTCACGTATACCAACTTAAAATCTAAGACATATGCAATTTTTTCATTGGGAATTGTTTGGGAAAAGACTGCTCCCTGTAGAAACGAGAGCCTTTTATTATTTATGGACAGATGTTCTACATTTATGATTTGGCCATAATCTGAAAGTCACGTAAGAGTAAGCAGTTTTTCTTTTCTTTGTCTTTTTTAGTCAGTGTCCTGAAGGATATGTGTGTGTAAAAGCTGGCATAAATCCTGATAATGGCTACACAAATTTTGACAATTTCGGCTGGGCCTTACTAGCCCTATTCCGGTTAATGACACAGGATTTCCCTGAAGCCCTGTATCACCAGGTAAATACAGAGATAATCTGCTGTGCACATAAGAATGGTACCATGCTCCATGCTCCTCCCTTCTAAGATAATGATCGAATGCAACATAGTTAATTAAATTTTTATGTGGAGAAGAATTTGGCGACAGAAGGAAAGAAAACCAGAATTATTAAAGGTCAAACAATATTCTAACACTATGCCAAAGTCTGTGCTCTTATGTGTGATATTTAAGCTTTAAACAATTGTACATGGTCAGTATGTGTATATATACATCCACTTTTTCTATGAAGACATTAAGATCAGAGTGGTTGGGTAACCTCCCCAAAGTTACAAACATACATGTGCCAGGTATCACTCTTCTGCTTTGTGATATTAACTGAGTTAAGAACATTTCTAGATACCAATTCTTTAGTCACAAATTTGAACCTATGAGATTACCAAGTATTACACAATTGTTTATTGAATACATACAATGTGCTATTTCCTTTCAATGCTTCTATTCTCCTTTCTCTTTAATATTCAATTGTGCCTCAATTGTAACAGAAGGCTTGTTATGAAACCTGAAATCCAAATTCTGAAAGCCTGTCTTCATCACTGATAATTTGTGTGCCATAGTTTCTCAGAAGGACATAATACTCACTAAAACAAAGATTCAGGTTTTCTTTATGTACTTTCTGCTCTATTTGAGTATAAAAAAAAACTTGCTGTTTCCTACATAAGCTTTTCCCATAATTTTTTTTATTAATCCCTGTTGCACTCTGCCTCAAATCCAAATTTTTTTCTGTCTTCAGTCTCATGCCTTGGATTCATGCCTCAACGCCAGATTTCTCCTTTGAGCTCTTCCGTCAGCTCATATCATTTCCTACCGGAAGCCCATGGTCCCTTATCATTGCCTCTGACAGTGTTATTTTAATTGTTTGCTCAGTTCTTCCTTCCACTAGGAGATATGCTACCTATGAAGAAGTATTTTGTCTTATTTTAATTTCTGTGTTCTCAACATCTAACATGTAGGAATGCTTAATGAAATCTTAATAAACAAAAAACATAAGAATTTTTGGATTGTGTCATTTTATATAATAATAAATGTCTTGCTTTCTTTATAACCCTCAAAGTGTGTTAGCTAATTTTCTTGTTAGCATTGGCTTGAAGGAAATCTTTTCCCAGTTCCCCTGAAATGAGAAACCAGTCTGGGAATTCCCTGGTGTCGGAGTCCATGCGGTACCTGCATCATTTTGCCCATCTTATTTTCATCTCTCTTCTGCACTTTGGAAGTAATAGTAAATACCACATAAATATATTGCACAGAATTAATGAGATAATAAACATAAAGCATTGTTAATGTGCCTGGCCTACAGGATACTCCATAAAATCTATTACGGACTCCTCAATATAGTACAGTAAATGACAGCTAGTTCAGTGGAAAAAATACTTAGCCAAATCCTAAGTAGCTGACTCACTGGGATAAGAGGTTTATTAGAAATACTTTTTAAAGACTATATACTATAGATTAAAAAAATATATTTCTGATTGAGTATTAGAACTTCCTATTAATCTGTAAACATTCTTAACTATATTAACACAGTATTTTCTATAAATAATACTTATTGATTCAAATGAATGCTTAAAAATTAAACTTTTTTTTTACTTGCTCTTATACTTTTAATCAGTGAGCAGGATAAATTGGTGGGCTACATTTTGAATTTGTGATATCTACTTATAACTTTCTAAATTTTTAAATTTTCTGATCTACCTTAGGTAATTATTATGAAATAAAAGCTAGTCAATCCTCAGTTTGTAACTCTAAAATTTTGTGATTTTCTATTTATAAATAAATTCATATAAGTGAATTATATAACTTTTCCTTGTCATTCATCCAAAGTTCTTTACCAAAGCAGATATTCTGACAGATACACAAGTATTTCTGTTCCCCACACCTTTGAATACCTGATTTTGTATCTTCTTGTGCTATTTCTATACAGTAATTATTAGAAGAAAGTGATCTCTAAACATTCATTCTCTAACTTTATTAAATTTCATATATTTAAAGATTCTGTTGCAAAGAAATTATCTTCCATATTTAGATCATCAGCTTTCTTTGTTGGGAGATAACAATTTTTTTTCACTATGTTTGCTTTATTAATGAAGACATAAAGGTCAAATGCTCACCCTAAATTAATTAAATTACTCAATTCTTTCTTTGGTTTTATACCATATATATTATACCTTAGATATGTCTAAAGTTGAGGAGTTTTTTGCTTATTTTTTCCACATAGAGCCAGTACTAAAACTGTCTTGTGATTACATTCCAGCTATGACTAAATTATTTTTATAAAAAAATTCATTTTTTATTTTAAAACAGGAGATTACTGGAAGACAAATAACATTTTCTTCTTTTGTCCTGTTTTCCACCTCTCCTTAGGTCCTTTATGCTTCTGGAAAGGTCTACATGATATTTTTTATTGTAATAAGCTTTTGGTTTGCCTTTTATATGGCAAGCTTGTTCTTGGGCATACTTGCTATGTCCTATGAAGAAGAAAAGCAGACAGCTGCTGAGAAAGCCAAGAAGATGGATCCAAAATTTCAGCACACTTTACTTCAAGAAGAAAATGAAGCAGCTGAGGTATAATTTTTTAAATGCTTCTTAGAATCACAGAGTCTGAGTTATTTTCTCAAGGTCTTCTCAAGGAGTGCATTATTAGATGCTCGATATCTGGTACATGATAAGACCAAAAGTGATTCTGATAAGAGTATTTGCTTTTGCTACATAGCATTCTTTCCTGAATGCACTATGGTAGGAATAGCCAATATCTTTAAAGATTTCATTAATGTATACATTTTTTGTTCCAAAACATGTATTACTACTGCTCACAAACTATGAATATATATATACATATTTTTTAAACTTCTCACAATGCAGGTAAAGTTTATTTATTCAAACTTGCTTCAGAATTAACTATGGAAAATTTCCATTTTCAACTCAAAGTGATAATGCTTTCCATAATTTAGAAATCACAAAGTTCTAAAAGCATGGATAAAAGTACAGGGTTGAAGTTGTAAAAAGATTTTTAAAAAAATTACTTCATTATCTTGCTAGCTCCTTCAAGAGGAAATGAGCTGTGTGTCATGATATAGGGAGTTATTTTATTCATGGAGTAATTAAATTCATGATTAGTAAAACTTAACAAGGATTTACTCTAATTTTCAACGATCTTAGTGTTGTGTTTGAATACATTTTCAGATTTTTATCTTTCAAGCAAAAGATTTGGTTTATGAATCTAAAAGAATTGACAGAAGTAGCATTAAAGAAGTTGTAGGAATTTTTCTTTTACAATCTAAATCGTGCTGAAAGGTTTGCTAAAAGGGAAAACAAGACCCAGGAAATGAGCCAGAAGTACTTTGCTTATACTCCACAGGAGCTGGCAATCTCGCACCTCCTTGCTTTGGAGAGGGATAGTTTTAGCCAGTTGCCTAACACCCCTTCCTGGAGTTGTGAAGCTGTGTGTTGAGCAGAAGGCGTGCAACCTATGACTGTACCCAGGCCATGCCTCTTCAGTGGTGTTGCTCCTTTCCCCCCGAGATCTTGTTTGAAGGGCGCTGGGTCCAAACTGGCCACAGTCAAGTGCTCCTGCCCCATTAGTCTGGTTATGGGCCCTTGGTTGGGGGAAGGGAGCCATGTCCTGCCTCCTTTGGATCTCACTGGATTTGTTACTACGTTGCACTCTTGATACCTGCTAATAAAGATTGTTTACACTGGGGGGGGCGGGGATCAAACCACATTTTCTATTATATGGCAAAAGGATAGATTGAGGTAGCTGACAAATGATAAAAAGAAACTATAGCAGGGACCCTCATATAGAAGAGATGGGGAAAAGTAAAGGGTCAAGATACACTCTGGTGACCAGCCAGGCGTGGCTCAGCGGTTGAGCAGCGACCTAGGATCCGGGAGATCGGGGTTCGATTCCGGTCAGGGCACATGCCTGGGTTGCAGGCTACAGCCGATCAATGACTCATCATTGATGTTTCTACCTCTCTCCCTCTCCCTTCCTCTCTCTGAAATCAATAAAGATATATTAAAAAAAAAAAAAAGATATACTCTGGCACTGATTGGAATGTGTAGCAAATCTGGCTAAAATGTTCATGAATACTAAAGATTTCTTCTTAAAAAGTTAAAAAGAGGAAAGTGTTAACTTACCTACATATGTAACCCTTTTTATTAAATCATTATTAAAAGGCTATTGGTATTGCACAGGCAAGCAAGATAGCGATCTCAGACGGGTGAATAAAGAAAAATTAAATTTATTAAAAGGGGTTGGGGATATCCAAAGGGAAGGGCTACACAGCACTGAGCCAAAGGATATTGGGTCCATGATGGCAGCAAAAATATACTTGGGACAGTGAAACAAGGAATAGCATAGAAGAAGCAACGGGAGAGCCCAGGCAGGGCTGCTTTGGCTCACTGAGAAGTCAGAGAGAAGGGGGCCTTGGAGACAGGTTCAGGAGATAAGCCTGGGATGAGCTGCTGCTGTCCATTGCTCCCCTGGTTGCAAGTCCTATTGGGTCCCCTCAGACGGGTAGAGATGGCGCTAGCATATGCTTCCCTAGTGGGGAGCTCACCCTGGGTCTTTTGTTTGTCTTGCAGATGGGAATCTTAGGAGAGGTCTCAAGGGAAGGTCTCAATAGAATATTCATCAACTTTCCAGATGTGCTCTTTCAGGGTCTTGGTCTCCACTGATTGGTTGGTGCCAGGGCAGGAGGTCATTAGTCAATGTGTCTGGTCCTTAGCCAGCCGCCTGCATCACTTGCCTGGTTTTGCTGCTTATCTGGGCCTGGAGCTGAAATACAACTGAGGCTTAGATGTTATCTTTAGGGAGAAACGCTTAGGAGGTCTAAACTGCATGACCAGCAATATGCTAGGTGAGGATAGATTACCCTGGGGACAAGGTTCTTGTTTTCCCAGTTTTGCCCCTTGCTAGGCACCTGGGGCTTCCTGCCCTGGTGAGTTCTGTACCCTAATTTCTGTACCTGCCCATCTAACAATTATCAATAAATAAGCTCTAGGAAAGTCATCCTTCCAAAAAGTGGGCCGGAACGACATGATACAGGATCATAACAAATAACTTATTGACAAATACTTGTCTCTGCGCGGTCCATAACACACATACCATTGAAACAAGAAGCAATTATAGACCATATGAAGAAAACATGTATAAAAAGAGGCTATTGAGTATAGTCATTATATCACCCATGAGGAAGTCACAGAGAAACACAATACAAAAGCTTTCTGTGTCTAGAAATGAGTCCAGGGCCCTTAATATTGAATGATTACAGTCTGAATGATATGTTGAATGTGTAATTTGTTTTGAAGTGACATTTCAAATGTCAAGGGCTATACACAAATGTATCCAAGACCACAATGCTTCTCTTATCCCAGGATGAGATGCCCTATTAACTCTGCTTAAGAACTTGGATTATTTCCTAATTTTCCAATATCTTCATTCATTTGGCTGCTCTGGATCACACAAAGCCTTTCTGATTTTAATTAAAATATTTCAATTGTAAAGAATTTCTTTCCTTGGAAGAGTACTAGGACATTTTGTCATGCAAAGGTTTTCCAGAGTGAGAGTAAAAAACATTTTCACAAGATTTCTTTTCTTTTCGCTTTTTATTATACATAAGAAAACACGGGAGAGAGAAGAACTTAACATGTAACGTACTGAGGACCCTTTAGGTGACCGATCTGAATGAAGACTAGTCAGAGTGTAATTCTAATGTTGGTATTAGTGGGAGAGCATTTAGATACTTCATATTCTCACATTATAAGAAAGCATTAGATCATATTGGCTGAAAGCATAATTTTGCAGTAAGATAAATATAGATTTCAGTCCATTTTAGTCACTTAATGGATGTATGATATTTGCCAATTCTGTTAATTTTTCTCAGCTTCAGCTTCTTTATCTGTAATATGTAAATAACTATAATATCTGTCTCATAGGTTGTTGTAAGATTCAAATGAAATGAATTCATGTTAAGTGCTTGGGACTTCTTAGAATATACTAAGCAACTGAAAAATGTTAATGGCAAATTACAGGGAACATAAAAAGGCACAGCAGTTCATATGAAGAATTCTTCATCAACATAAAATTTTTGCTTCTGACTATATCCCCTTTTAGGGTAATTTATAATAATAATGTTAATAATAATGCTTACTGAGCATCAGCTGTGTACTAAACACAAGTGCCTTCATGAGTCCTCAAATTTAACCCTCACTGAGGAGTTACAGTTTCAAAGTTTGATCTATATTTATTGGTATTTGATTTCTCAATACAGAGGAAGAAAACCCAGGGTTTACCACTTTACTTCTTGTTTCAGTGCTGAAAAAATATTATACCATCAATTACACAATTTTCAAATGAAACTTTTCTGTAAATTGTCAGTTACTAGCAAAAGCACAGGAAGAGAATCAGTTACATACAACTGCAGGATTATAAATATTTTCAAATTATTTGCCCATTTAAATTGACCTTTTCATAACTCATCTATCCAGTTAAATAAAACGTTATTGTCAATCTGTTATATGCTAGGCATTATACTAAGCACTGAAGATTTAAAAAAACTTTAATAAATACAAATACAATATCTATCTTTATGAAGCTAATAATCTAGTGGGGAGATAAACTATAAAATTATAACACAAAATTGTAACTCTAAGACCACCAGACATTACGTGTTTCCCAATGTTATGAAATAGGAAACATAAAACACCACATATAATAAATTACTTTAAAAAATCTGAGCTAAGTCTAATAAGCCTCTAGATCGTTCTTTTTCCAGAGACAGTAGGAAAGAGAAGAACACATTAAATTACACTAAGTGGACACAATCTGTCAAAGAATGTGGAAAATTCTATAGTATAAGTGAACCAGTATATTGAACAAATAAATCACATAGAAAAATAAATAAATTAAAATCACAATATAATCAATAGACCCATCAACTAAGTACAATTTGTAGATCTTATTTGTATTTTTATTGGAACAAATCAACTACAATAGAATGGTTCTGAGCAATGAAAGAAGATTGAACATGGTCTGGGTATTGGATAATATTAAGGAATTACTAATGGTGTTATGATTATGTTTCTTAAAAAGCTTACTGTCAGCCAGGGAAAGACAGATGCTACATGATTTCACTTATATGTGAAATCTAAAGAACAGAACAAATAAAACAGAAACAAATGCATGGAGCAAGCTGATGGTTGCTAGATGGGAGGAGGGGTTGGAGGGCTGGGTGAAAAGGTGAAGGGATTAAGAAGTGCAGATTGGCAGTTACAAAATAGTCATGAGGATGTAAAGTACAGCATAGGGAATATAGTCAATTATATCATAATCACTGTGTGTCGTGCCAGGTTGGTACTAGATTTTCCGGGGTGATCACTTTGTAAATTATATAAATGTCTAACCACTATGCTGTACACCTGAAACTAATATAAAATAATATTGAATGTCAACTATAATTGAAAAGTAAGAAAAAAAGCTTATTCTGTGTAATTATATGATGTTTAAAAATTGATTTAAAATCTTTCAGAAAAAAGCTTGGATGAATAATACATTAGAAATGAAGAGTATAATATTGTTGAAGCTGAATATTAGGTTTCTGGTGGTTGATGGTATTACTCTCTACTGAGAAAAAAACAAAACTAGCAAATGCTATAAAAGAGAGAAATACGCTGCTTTGAGAGACTATGATAAAGCATTTCTCCGAGTCAGGAAAGGTTTTTATGAGGAACTGTCACTTGAGCTGAGATCAGAGGAATGAGCATACTACATGGGGGGGGGGGGGGGGGACAGGGTGAGTCTGAGGATTAAAAAGGCCAGTGTGGCTGAAGTGGAGAGAGCAAATCTGAGTCCAAGATGAACACTTCAGGTATTTGTTGCTTAATGTCACAAGTATGACTGGGTTCCTCGTTATTTATACCTCCCTCCAGAGAGAATTTAAACCAGTTATGAAGAGAAGCCCAGTCCCTTTTCCTAGCCTAATTCTGATATTGAATTATCTGAAATCCAGGCATATGCCCTTATTAACTCTTAAACTTCCACAAAGAAAGTTATTGAGTTATGATCCTCTGAATTTTCATTGTAAACAGCTGTGTCCTCAGGAGTCGGCCCACTGTGGACATTCATTTAATATTTTTGAGAAGCTCAATCAAAATATGCGGTTTGTTCATTTTATATTCTAAAATACATCCATAGTTCAGGCCAAATTAGTAGAAAATTTAGCATTGACTATATAAACAATAACATTATTATTCTACTCACTCTACCCTTCAACTCCCCACACTGTCTTTACTGACTTGCTCTTTGGTGTGATTCCATCAAACATCATCATGATCAGAAATAGCTCTATGAGAAGTATTTTCTTTATATTAAGAATATACAGTAGAAGATATTATTCCCTATATCACCCAAGTGTCATCTTTATGAAGATACACTTGGGAAATTCTTGTCAAATCTTAACAGAAAAGTTGTACTTCTGTTGTTTTTTAATCTCATGGAAATTTGTAATTGTATAATTTATAACATATTTTATGTAACTATAAGTAAGCTAAAATAGTTTCTTAAATAATCATGGTTTAAATAAATAAGTTAACTTTACATCTTCAGCTTTTAGCTTACTTTTTGAATTAAAAAAGGGGAGGGAGGGGAGGGGAACAAGATCTGTAGAACTGCAGTCTCTGCTAATGGAACTCAGTATGTTATACGATTGGTTTTCACCTCTTTTAGGTCCACTATTTGTGAAATTAGAGGGGATTCAACTGGTACTGAGTTAGGTGAATATGACTCCTTTCATATCTATTATGCCTCTTCAAATAGACCACAGCAGAACTTGCCAACCTGAGTGTGATGCGTATAGGTTATTGGTGAGCCTCAACTACTAATTCTCTCAGTGTGAAGGTGGCATCCTCTCCCAAACCAGTTACCTCTATCCAAGCGTAGCCTTGCCTGTTTACCCCAAGTTAACAAATATATAAATATTATTATCCTTTGTGTGTGCCAAATGGAAAACTCTTGGAAAATCTATAGTGTAATATTATCTCCCCATCCATTGTCAATTTCTTACCATTTAAATCCAATTACAAATTTTATACATGGTCACTAGAAACACCTTGAGCTATATTTGTAATACTTGTGAATGTATAGAACTTGTAACCTCTCCATCAAAGTTAGGAGTCTGGAGTGGCTTCTCAGTGCAAGGATTCTTTCTAACCTTGTGTGGCTACATCAGCAAAGCAGAGGGTATCTTAAAACCATTGCTCAAGAGACATGAGAGACAGGAAGGAGTGATTCCTTTATGGAATTATCATATATGTTCTAATGAAAGCAGTTTTAAAAAATCTATTACCTGGTATTCTTCAAGACTTACTTCATCATTATAAAACCAAATCATTTTGATTTTGTCAAGAGAATTTGCAAAGTTATAATGTTAACATATTCTGAAGGAAAAAACTTAAGGTGTTAGAGGAATACTGTTGTTATTCAATAGTATGTTTGCCAACTGGATATCTTACACTAATCATAAACTATACATTGAATTATTTGTCAAATATGAGTAATACTACTATCGTTCTCTGATTTACTCCTTTTATAGTGGACTTCATATCATAACATTATTTTGTTGAGTTGCAAGTTATACTCATTTTCCAAAAGAAAAAGAAAAGCTTCTGGAGGTAAAACTCAGCATTTTTAAGGAGGTTATAAACCTTATAGTTATAGTCCTGGGTCAACAAAGGGAAGAAGCCAGCATTAGACTCATCAAATTTCTTTTTAGACCAAGACCACACAAATAGAAATGAAGAAAAGATCACCAGTTTCTACACTTGCTCCTTTGGATGTGTTGGATGCTGCTGCTGTCAGTCATGAAGGTAAAGGAAAAACTATTCGTAAGATTCACTTTTAAAGAAATTCTATAATTGCTTCAGAAGTTTACACAATAACTAAAATTTAAGGAATAACATGAGAATATTAGGATGAACAATTTATAAAAGTTACATAAACATAGTGTTTTAAACATTGGAAAGGGTCACCAAAGAGTGCCAAGGAATTTTTTTTTTAACACTGAAAGTGACATAGAAGTGACAACTTGTAACTAAAAATAAAGCCTGGAGAGTGTGTGTGTGTGTGTGTGTGTGTGTGTGTGTGTATAACATTAATAAGCTCCTCTCTATATTGACTCTGTTTTTTTAACATATAACCAGTAACTCATTATCATGCCAATATTGAAAGACATTATTTTATAAAGCCTATAAATCTAGAAATTATAAATTATAATACTCTCAACTGTATTCCATATTTGTTTTTTTGACAGATACTCCTATATTTTACTTCTAATTCACAGCTTGTCTCATTTTCATTTGTCTAATTCAGCTAGCATGAACAAAATAGAAGAAATTTACTTTGCTTATTAGTATAAAATATTTTTCTATTTTATTTTATTTTTTTGCTAATTCCAAGTCAGAGGTCTAGTTTCAAACCTCTTTTTACATGCAAAAGTCAAAATTTTCTATTAAAGTTAGGCAATTTGCTAAAGTTTAACTTTCCTGTTCTTTCATTGCAGAACATAAAAATTCTCAGAAGAGATGCCCATTGTGTTGGTATAAATTTGCTAAAATTTTCTTGATCTGGAATTGTTCTCCCTGTTGGGTAAAACTGAAAGAGTTTCTCCATGTGATTATGATGCACCCATTTACTGATCTTTTTCTCACTATGTGCATAATTCTAAACATATATTTTTTGGCCATGGAATATTATCCAATGAGTGAGGAAATCTTCAGTGTTCTCAGCGTTGGAAACCTGGTAAGCCTCTTATTCTATGTTATTTTAATTTGCAATTTCAATATATTTTTAGTTGTCATTATCCCATTATTTTATTTTGTAACTTCAGTATGTTGCAAATGCATTATATAAGACCAAGATGAAGTATTGTGTTCCTGCTTCCCCACTTTGTTGCCTCAAGCCCTGTTTTGTAAATGTTCTTATCACTGAATAGGTTTATACCTCGAGTTTAAATTTCTGCCATTTAAATTTGCAATTCCTCGCCAGCTGCTTAGCAGTCAGGTTAAGTGGAAATTATTTCCTCTCACTTCCCAAGTATATCCTCTCAGTCCCATAGTCCCATAGTTCAGAGTAGAGCAGAAGTCAAATAACAGACCCAAGTTCTTCACTGACACCTGATTCTGAGTCCTGACTACAGCTGCACCTGACCCTGTCTGCTCTCACCACCTGTCTATGCCTTACATTGGAGCTTATCCTTTGAAAGGTATTGTTGGGATTCACATATCCTTTTTATCCCATACAATGCAAAAGGCAAAACAGATTTGTATGAGTTTAAAAATAAGTCACATTCAAGCAAACATATTGTATTTAATTTTTCCCCCCCTTTATTAGGTTGTTATTGTTTAGTTGCGTAGTGCTCATACAAACAGCCAAACTGCTACCAATTTTGAATTATACATTTACTTGATACCAAAACAGTAATGTAGTTATTTCTGACAGTGTAGTTTTCAAAAGACAGGTTCCATAGGTTTATTCTGCTGCATTTTTTCTGGATCATGTATGTACTTCTTTTATTCTTTTACAAGTTAAAAATTAAATGTCTTAACAAATATTCTATATTCCAAAAGGAACTACTCAAAGTGAAAAGACTTTTTTAACCTTCAAATATTCTTTTATTTTCTTCCAGATTGGCTATAAAAATAATTAAGGATTTTTCTATACAGTGTTTGATGTTAGATTATTAAATAAAATGCATGAGTCTGTTGTTATACTAACTCCAAAACTAACCAGATATTGACAGAAGGACTGTGAGGAATGTGGCACTGAAGTTACGGTGTCTGTGCATGAGGGTTCTGACAGAGCTATTGCAGGCACATTCTCACTCATGTGTTTTGTTTTTATTTAGGTTTTTATTGGAATTTTTACAACAGAAATGATTTTTAAGATAATTGCTATGCACCCATATGGGTATTTCCAAGTAGGTTGGAACATTTACGACAGCCTAATTGTGCTCCATGGTTTAGCAGAACTTTTTCTAGCAAGTGTTCATGGACTGGCTGTTTTTCAATCACTCAGGGTGGTAAGTAGAATCCAAGACCTAAATTTTATTTTATGAAAATATATCTCGGTTTTCTGAAACATAAAATGAAAAAAGTAGTAATACAAATACCACTGGGACACTGGGAGTATTAAATGAGTTAATACTGCCCCAAGAAAGAGTGTGCAGTCTCCAATGCTATTATTTAACCAGAGCATTAAAGGAAATAAGCCAGCCATATATGGAGCAAATTTGAGATGTAGTTCTAGCAAGCAGGGCCAGGGGTGCTGGGCCAGTTTTGAGGAGCAAGGTGATGAAGAGCCCCAGAAGCTGAATATCAATGTGTAGCTAAGGAACTGGAACCAGGTATTTCTAAATGCAGGGTAGAAAGTTTTACTAAATAGAAAACTTCATATAACGCCAGTCAGACCAGCAGAATGTTGTTATAAATATTATTAAGTCAGAACCAATAGATGTCTGCAATGAAGGGTGATGTTAAGAATCAGAAAACTAGGCAAGGTAATAATGCTATTAGAATGGTATTTATGAAAATGTTAAGTATTTGTCAATAAGTTGAAAGAATGTAGCAGGAATCAAGAACAACCTGTCGTAAACCTCACCAGTAGACTTTTCAAATCAGTGAGAAAAACATATAAAAGATGTAGTTATCAAGCTTATGGATGAAACAAGACTGGGAAATATAAAAACCATGATCAAAAATAGGATCAAAATGTCTCAAAGGCTAGTAATGGACTGACTATAAGATGATTAAGTTTTACATGGATAAATGTAAAGCCCAGCTCTTGAGCCCAGAAAGCCAAATATATATGTACTAGAAAAAATTAAGGAAGGTTTATAAAAATGATGTATGGGTTTTAGATGACTAATTTTCTTGTGATATGGTGGCTAAAATGTGAAAGTAATCTGTGCTGTATCAATAGAAATAAAAAATTTAGTGAAAAGAAGGAAAATATTCAGACTAAACCTAGAATGTTGTGTTTGGTCTTTAATGTATTACTTGGAAGGGAAATACATAATAAAAACCTCAATAGAATTCAGTGGAAACCGACAGGTTTTTTCAATATAATCTATATGTCAAAATGTGGAAAAATACCCAATGTATTGTGAAAAGCAAAACAGAATGGTTAGTTGCCCTACTGGATATTAATTAAATGTATAGCTAGAGTAATTATACTAGTATAATAGTAATTATACTAGTATAATATTATACTAGTAATTATAATAGTATAATATTGAATGGGCATTGACAGATCAATAGAAGAAGATATGTATGGATGTCATGTAAAAAGTTATAGAATATGTATGATGTATTAAGAATTGTACATAAAATGAATTTTAATAGTTAATATTAACAATGCTCAAAACTGAACATTACATTAAAGACAATATATGTGAATGTGTATAATGCTGATAAAAACTTTAATGTGTATCATCATAAATAGTAACCAAGTTTTTTTGGTATTTTGTTTCTTGTTCTTTACATTGCTCTATTAGTTAAGAATTTTCAAGCTGGGGAAATACTGGCCGACATTTAAGATTCTGCTGCTGACTCTTACGAAGTCATTGGTGGCCCTGAAAGACTTGATCCTGCTGTTGTTCACGTTCATGTTCTTTTCTGCTATTGTTGGCATGAGGCTGTTTGGTTTGAGATACCAAGAATATGCCTGCAAATTAGACAAAGACTGTCAACTCCCACGCTGGCACATGATCAACTTCTTCCACTCCTACCTGAATGTGTTCCGGATTCTCTGTGGAGAGTGGATAGAGACTTTATGGGATTGCTTTGACATAGCAAGCCGATTCAGCTGTATTCCTTTTTATATGATGGTCATTTTAATTGGAAACTTATTGGTAAGTAATCCATGCTTTTAAATTTTCCTTGAGAAACTGATGTAATATAGTCAAGTATTTTCATGATGTGGATTTATGGGATCCAGTGTTTTATAACTGCTGTTCAGTGTGATTTCACCTAGTCACATGTGGCAATTGATCAGTTAAAACATGATTGGTCTAATTTGAGGTGTGCCCCAAATGTAAAACTATCCACTGGATTTGAAGTCTTACCCCCCCAAAATAATGTAAATAATTTCATTAATAATTTTTATTGAATTGCATTTTAAAATAATATTTTTATATATTTAGTTAAATAAAATGCTAGCAGATTAATTTTATCTGTTTTTGTTTATGCTTTGAATGTGGCTACTGAAAAATTGCATATGCGATGTGCATCATGTTTCTGTTGGATAGCACTGGCTTATAACCTTGCTGCTCAAAGTAGCATTGGCATCATGTGGGAGATAGTTATCAATATAGACTCTCAGAGCCTATCCCAGACCTGTGGGAACAGAAGCTACATTTTAACGGTATCAACAGGTGATATGTACACACATTAAATTTTAAGAACCACTTATACATAGCACTAATGGTCAAACTTGGATGCACATTGGAATTACCTGGGGCATTATAAAAATATACTAATGCTTTGGATCCATTCCCAAAGATCCTGATTTTATTGGTACATGGACATCAGGATTTTTAAAGAATCTTTATTTGATTCAATTGTGCAGCAAAGTTAGAAAACCTCTGGTCTATAAAACCATTATGCATCCACTAAGAGAGAAAGCTTCACTTTTAAATATCCAGTAATTGAGGTGGTGCTATGAATTAAATAAGTAGCTTTTACTTCTTCAAAGAAAAAGGAATGGCTTATGAAAGAAAATTGTTCTTACACTAAGAAAAAAAAACAGGACTCAATATTTGCTTTTATTCATAAGTGATAGAGATTCCCAAAAGACTAAAAATGAGAACTCAAGTTAAGACTCCACGGTATTGGTCGCCTTCCTTGTCGCTTGTTTCACCCTCATCATAACCCCTGTCATACACTTGTCACACTGGCATTATGTTTCATTGTTGGTGTGCTTGTCTTTCTTATTAAACTGCTCCTTGAAGGAAGGGTTCATGGCTGTTCTCTGGATCATCAAAGCCCAGAACAGTGCCCAGCATGTAAAAGTATTCCAATGCCCTCTGCCTTTGTACAGAATTTTGTTAATTACTTAACATTATTTAGAAGTTTTAGTTGGGCACCTTTCAGATGTTTTGCCTGAAATTTAAGTAGTTTCTGCCAGGTGAATTGTGGTATCTGGTTAAGGTCAAGTAAGCCAGAGAGGGGTAGAAACATGAAAAGAAATAGCTTAATATAAAATCCAGTCACTTTTTATTTTTTATTAAATTTATAGGGTTGACATTGGTTAATAATATTATATAGGTTTCAAGTGTACAGTTTGTAATATATCATCTGTATATTGTGTTGTGTGTTTACCACCCAAAGTCAAATCCAGTTACTTTTAAAAAATAAAAAATCTGCTTATAAATATGTATGTTATTCCATATATACTTATATATTCCCAAGCTAAATATAAATTAAGATATAATTAGAACAATATTAAAATAGGAGAGCCTAAATACATTTTAAATTCCTTGAATACTAATCACAAAAATAATTACTTAAGTAAATCTCGAATTTTCTTTCTCTTCCATATTACTTTATTTTGGTATGAGTTGCTCAATTCTCACACAGTAGGTAGATACATTTGAGGTGAGAGAGAGAGCAAATTTCAGGGAACACTTTTGAATGTTTTCTTATATATGCATTCTTTCACCTTTTATCTCAACACAAAAGCAATAAATATGTGTTTTGAATCTTGTAACACTGTGATTGAAAGAAAGTAACCCTAAGTTTATATAATATAATTTATATAAACTTCCCCTTCCTTCTTTATTAATCTTCAAATTAGAAGAGGTAATCAAAGCTCTATAGCTTTGATCATTTACAAAATACAGTTTTTCCTTTTTAATCCTTCAAGAGACCAGGCTATTTTAAATTCAGAGCACCCTTTAACAAAGCAGAAGCACTTTACAATATTTAAAAGTTCTTCATTTGTACCACAGTTCCCTCCCAAATATTTGGACCTTTATTTTCAGCCTTTTTACATTCTTATTATATATGTATGTATGCATGTATATGTGTGTGTGGGTATGTGTGGGTGTGGGCACGTATGTCTACAATATAAGACATCTTAGATTGCAAGCTCTTAAAAATACAATTGTTGTAGCATAATTTTCCCCTGTCCAAATTCTGGCACAAAATCTATTCTTTCATTTATTCTACAATTAATTCATTTTTTCAACAAATATTTATTTATTACTAACGTTGTGCCTAGCACTGTGCTAGTTGTCTACTTAAGAGAAAATGAGGTTCTTGTTTATATGAAGCTTATAGTCATGAAATTCTTACCTAATACCCTTTCCTTATGTGTCATTGTGCCTAATACTTACCCAAACAAAGGAGGGAAAAGAAACAGCCAGCTACCTTAAATTATATTTGGTCTTGCCGTCTTACATCCTGAACTTACTATCCTTTGAGAATGGTAGAGAGGCTAACAGTATAGTTCCTATAAGGGTCATGGAGCCCAACCCAGGTTATCTGTAAGTCTTATTGGCCTTATTGTCAAGTGAGACATTAGCGTGAGAACAATCCTGTGAATCTCTGGGGGTATTGGCATTTGATCAGTGTATTTTCAGTTATGTTTATTTTTTTCAGTTTGTCCTCTGAGACTCTGTCATCATAGGTTATAGAAAATATATCAGTTCAGATGATCTCACCTGTAAGAAATTTCCAATTTTGAGCCATTTGTACTCTATATTTTATTGTTCCACCAAAATATGGTTAAGATTTACGATTATCTATTGGATGACATTAATGTCTGCAATAACATTTTGGTTTTCTGTGAGCCTTATTTGAACTTTATTCCTATGTATATGAAGATACAGTTACAGAGAAGTAAAAGCAGTCAGTTAGGATTGAACACTATATGGTGAGCAGTTCATATTTTCTCAGGTGTGTGTATGCATGAGAAAGACAGTAATTATCAGAGTATCTGAGAACTTCATCTCTTCACATAGATGCAGAATGCTGAAAGAAGTTTTAACAAATAAGCGTTTGGAGATCTTTATAGGCTTATTTTGTTTTGTGTACACATTAATGTCAGTATAATTATGCTAAGAGTAGATCTTAATGTGTGAAGTAATCAGAAACACAGACAGGAAACGTTATGTAAGTTATATATACAGCAGCTCCTCCAATAAGGACATTTCTCTTAATGTCGTTTTTGTCACCTGACCATGACCCTGAAAGAGAATAAGCAGGTTGGAAAATAATTGTCTTACTTATTTCTACTAATGTTTTCTAAATGTATGTATGGCTCACATTTATTTCATGGTTTACTATTAGGAATGTTTTGGATCTTTACTTAGAAGTCTAGTGATGTTTTGTGACCAGAAATATGCTGTAAGAACTTAGTTCTTATTTATACCAATTAGCCTGTGGCAAAATTGGTTCTGTTATATGTTATTTCACTTAAAGTCACAGTTTTCAAGAACCTATGAACGACGTTATGTTAAGTGAGGACTTACGGTTTACATATTCTTAAACATAATGCATGTCATTTGAACTTTGCCCTCTAAAAATAATATGTAAAGCATAAAATTAACTAAGTCTTAAGCTCAAATATCTGAAGAGAGGAGAAAAAACTTCCATAATAAACAAAATGCTCAAATTATTACTTTAAATCTAAGAGAATACGTAATATTAATCTTCAACTCTGGAATCCAAAAAGTACATCTATACCATACAATTACAAACAAGATAAAAATCTGATTCCCTGGAAACTGAGCATGCTTTGATCGATCATATTTCTTAATGATAGTAAACATCAACATGGACACTATCCTTGAGTTTGAATAACTGGCAAGTATTAGTAATAATTCTTCTATCACTTTTTTCTTATTTGGCCAAATTTATTACCACAAATAATCAATTAACCTACATAATCCCTGTGCTTGCATGTCTCAGAAAAATTAGATATGGGCCTCAGAACCGGAATTGATCCCTCCCAGTGAAATTTCTTATGGGTTTGCAGAATCCATGAAGATGTCATTACACATCTTCCTGGGATAGAACCAAAGTGAAGTCAGCCACCTGGAGTAGCAATTCATTTTCTCACCTTGCGAGAGAGGCAGCTTGACTCAGGGAAAGAAAATAAGCTTTGGAGTAAGACAGACTTGAGTTCAATCTGTGTGACCATTGATAGTTAACATCTATAAACTTTGCCTTTTTCCTCTATAAAAGAGAAACAAATATTTCATAGAATGTTCTGCGCTTAAGATGCGTTCTGGCTACACAATCCTCTAGCACAGCACCAGACCCATTGCAGATGGGTAAGAACTGAATAGCATTGTAGTTCATATGCTGTTTTCAAATCTCAGGTCAGCCCTTTTAAAGGATTTTTTTATTGTTTAAAGGGAAACAAAAAATGAGATACACTTAACCTTATTTACTTATTCATTTAGATACTTTACCTGTTTCTGGCATTGGTGAGCTTCTTCAGTTCATACAATGCTGCAACGGCTGAAGAGAATGATGAAGCCAAAAATCTCTGGCGTGCCCTGGCAAGGATTAAGAAAGGAGTAAGCTATGTGCTTTCTAAAATACTATGTAAAAGACTAGATGGTCCCAAGGACACAATGGACCATGAAAACAATCCTCGTGCTAAAGAGAACATTTCTGACCATACTCTTTCTGAATTGAGCAACACCCAAGATTTCAAGGTCAAGGAAAGAAGCACTAGCACAGACAAAAACACAATGACTGAAAATGAGAGTCAATCACTTATCCCCAGTCCTAGTGTCTCTGAAACTGTACCAATTGCTTCTGGAGAATCTGATATAGAAAATCTGGATAACAAGGAGATTCAGAGCAAGTCGGGTTACGGCAGCAGCAAAGAGGTGAGATATTTCAGTAGCCTGATGCCTTATTTACTGATTTACAGCATTGTTGATAAGAAGGTGAGTCAGCACTGATTAATTGAGCACCTTAATGGCTTATTGACAATTACCATTAAGGTTTAAGCAAACAAAGCTTCCTAATTATATTTCATTGACATGTATTGTGTATAAGACCAAGAAGTAGGACAAATATTTGTAATTTTCTTTTTTATATACTGCATCTAGAGCTTTCCTTGATCTTTAAGAAATAAGACTGCTTTTCTTCCAAATGTTTTAAACACTTATTTTAATTTTTATAATGAGAAAGTGATTTTTTACGCTATTAATTTTAGGATCTTGGTCATTTTAAAAGATGATATGTTTATGTCCACTTTCCAGTAAGGTAAAGTAAAGCATTGTGAGAAAATCATTTCAAGTAAAGGCCAAGCATGTCATTTGCATTGTTACCACATGTACAAAGTCATGACTACCTTATTCTAGCCAGTCTTGAACTTCAGTCAAGAACAGAGTGGGAAGAAATATCAGTCTCTGCAAGTAGCCTCTTTTCTAGGGCTGGAACCACTTTCCTAGGTCTGTCCTTGACCGTGTTCCTTGTGCCGTTTCTTCATTTCACTTCAGGATAACCTTACATGTCTCATCCTGTGATGACATACATAAGAATGTCTGGACTGGATAATACAGTAAATACTAAGTATACCCTTGTCTCCCCATCTTTAGCATCAAGGGGAGATTTACTCTGATGCTACTCATCTCATTGAAATAGCATACTGGGAACTTGGTGAATAACTTCAGGAAAATTTTGGAACTCAAATCCTTTTGGAAATTGGAGATAACCTAATATATCACTTGGGTGGACAGTGTTATTAACTAAATATTAATTTTAATTAAAAAAATTATTTTATCTTAAATTAATTTTTAAAATAACTTTTAAAACATCAATCACACAGATATATACACATTTTAATATCAATCATGAACTTGGCCTAAAGTCTTTTGTGTGCATAGTTTTCTTTTTTCTTATTTCTAAAAATGAAGCAAATTTTAACTACAGTGACTAAATGAAACTTTATTCACATTTCTGGTGGGACTTTACTTTTCAGAAGGTAAAGCCATCTAGCTCATCTGAATGCAGCACAGTTGATATTGCTCTCTCTGAAGAAGAAGAAATGATCTATGAACATGAAAAGCCAAAGCACCGTAAAAACAGTAAGAAAAAAGTTCCTTATACTAAATTTCTTGACTGGAAAGTAGAGTTCAAAACCCTATGCACATGTGCCCTATTCACAAAGTACTCCATAATCCAGGTTGGTTCTTAGATAGTCTCAAATAAAATTCCCATTCCCATGCCATCTAAGAATTGAAATCAATTTAACTGATTTAACTGATATTATAACTCTTAATATTTCATAAATATTTATGAATTTAAATGGGAATGTTTGTATGCCACGTGAATCTTCAAAGAATGACTTTTCAGGCATTATGCCAATATGCTACTCAGGTGTGTGTGTGTGTGTGTGTGTATTTTTTTAGTAGTAGTAGTAGTAGGAAGAAGAGAGGAGGAGGAAATAAATTCTATTCTCAGACTCTGTCCCGAAGGCTTAAGGAATGCACTGAGTCATCTCTGCCTTTCACAATTTCTTTTAATTACCAAACTCACGGGTTTTTGTTGTTATTGTTGCTTTCTCAGTGATTGTAGTGTTCAGCACAGAAGATGTAAAAATCAAATTCTTATAAGTCAGAGACCACCTATATTAGATTCTATAAAGAAATAGTTGAAAGCATGTGGAAGAAACTATGAGATGTTTATTTTTTCATAAATTTTAAAGATTTTTTTCTTAACAATTTTATTCTTGACAGGTTAT
Source organism: Miniopterus natalensis (assembly GCF_054644295.1). Taxonomy (NCBI): domain Eukaryota; kingdom Metazoa; phylum Chordata; class Mammalia; order Chiroptera; family Miniopteridae; genus Miniopterus; species Miniopterus natalensis. Next base: position 45,040,578 of record NC_142088.1, read on the forward strand.
GAACGAAGATCTTCACCAGGTCAAATCAGTAGAGACTCTAAAAGAGGAAAAATTTGGCGAAACATAAGGAAAACCTGCTGCAAGATAGTAGAAAACAGTTTTTTTAAGTGTTTCATTGGCCTTGTCACTTTGCTCAGCACAGGTGCTCTGGTAAGTGCAAGTATGTGAGATTTTTATGGGAAAAGTATATTAGAAGTCTGTTAATTTGTAAAGTCGCCATACCAAGTTAGTTTCCCCCTGTAATACTTACTATAGCACCAAAGTTTATAGGCTATGATTTTAGTTTTGAAGACATACATCATAGTCTCTTTAAAATCTATACAGGCCTCATTTAACATTAAATAAATAATACAATTTCAAAATATGTAAATGACAGTGGGGAAAAAGGAATGTTAAGAGATCCTAATTCTTATTTTAATAAAGTTTCATATAAGAAACAAAGTTTAGGCTTCTGGTCGAGATGGCGGTATGGGTAAACACAGTACTTGTATCCTTCCATAGTCATATCAAATTACAACTAACCTACAGAACAACAGTCATTAAGAACCACTTGAAATGTAGCTAAACAGAAGTCCTACAATTAAGGATATACAGAAGAAGCCACGTCAAAACTGGTAGGAGGGACAGAGATGGGAAATGGGCTGATTCCACACCCATGTGAGGTAGATAAAAACCGAAGAGATATCTTTGCTGCAGAGATCCCTCCTGAAAGCCAGGGGTGCCACCCCCATACCAGGCCTCCCAGCCCAGGGTTCCAGTGCCAGGAATAGAAATCCTCATAACTTCTGACTGTAAAAATCAGCAGAGATTGTGGCTGGGTAACACAGAGACTGCTGGAGTCCCAAGCGTTCCTCTTAAAGGGCCTGAGCATGGACTTACTCAGACTCTTTCACTCTGAGCTCTAGCACTGTGGCAGCACCTTCAAAGGCACCAAAGACATACAGGGAGGAAGTGAATTATCAGGCATCAGGGCAAGAGCTGGAGGGACAGCTTTCTCCCAGACAGAAGTGCTGGCAGAGGCCATTGTTCCTTTTCAGAGCCCTCCTTCCACACAGCCTGCAGGCAGGTGCTATATCTGAGTCTCCATCCACCTGACCCCACCCTAGTGATTTCCTGAAACCTCACACCACCCAACTTGTGGGCCCACCCAAGCTGTTTCCAGTGGCTTCTCTGTATGAATGGCCTGTTTTGGTTCATGCTTCAGACTTTCCTAAAATCTCTCAGACAAGCAGCATCTGGTCTCTGAGTGCCTGTACCTCTCACTAAGTCTCCCCAAGCCCAGCACTGGTCTTGATTCTCAGGTTAGCCTTTCCTGGGCACCTCCAAACAAAGTACAAGTAGTAGCCATCTACATACCACTTTGTAGCTCATGTCAGGTGGCCTGGGCAAATACAGGCAGTGGCTGACCTTGGCCTGCACCTCCCAGGAATTCTCATAAGTCTCAGAGGCAGCAGACCCAGTGGACAGTTTCAGATTATGTCGATGCACCATCCAACCACCTCCACAAGCAGCACACTGAAAAGGTGAACTCAGTAGGCATCATAGCCCCATTGAAGTGAGTCCAGCTTTGTAGGATTGGCCCCTACACAGCTAATCCTCCACAGTAGTCACAGCCAGTCCTTGAAGCTGATCAGCCTAAGGGCAAACCCCTCCCATTGACATGCCAACACCTGTCAAGGCTGAACTACAGCAGGAGGGTATACACAGCCCACACGGGGAGTCAGGGGCACCTGGAGCACCCTACTTGGGTGGCTGGTAGGTTGTGACCCTGGACCCTACAGGACGCCTAGTACAAAAAGGCATTCTGCCAAACCTAGGAGATGTGGCAGCTCTACCTAGCACATAGAAACAAACACAGGAAGGCTGACAAAATGAGGAGACAAAGAAACATGAAAGAACAGAACAAAACTCCAGACAGATAACTAAACAAAATGAAGACAAGCAACCTACTAGATGCAGAGTTCAAAACACTGGTTATAATGATGCTCAGTGAACTTAGGGGAAAGTAGATGAACTTGGTGAGACCTTCAACAAAGTGATAGGAAACATAAACACACAGAACTAGAATGTATAAAAAAGAGACAGACAGAAATGAAAAATACATTAACTGAATGAACATATTACAGGGAATCAACAGTAGAATAGATGAAGCAGAGGATCTGTAAGACAAGGAAATAGAAAACACTCCATCAGAATAGCAAAAAAAAAACCAAAAAAAAGAATTTTAAAAATGAGAGTACATAAAGAGCCTCTGGGACAAATTCAAGCATACTAACATTCACATTATGGGGATGCCTGAAGAAGAAGAGAGAGAGCAACGAATTGAAAAGCTATGTGAAAAAATGACAGGAAACTTCCCTAATCTCATGAAGGAAATAGACATAGCACAGAGAGTCCCAAACAAGATGAGCCTAAAGAGGTCCACACCAAGATACATCATAATTAAAATACATTTCTGTTAAGCTTGATTAACTGATTTGGAGCACTATTTAGAACAATTATGAGACCAAGTTCAATCTCTTTAAGAAGTGGTTCTTGGATCAATTAATGATGCCTGTTACAGGCATTGGATCAGAAAATGATACTTGTGGACTATGTGAATAAGTCCAAGCAAAGTGAACCAGCCCTGTGACTACAGCCTATGACTTTGCTCACCATCTGCTTACTAGAGATGGCATTCGATTCCCCTCAGGCAAGACTTTTTAGAAATTACATGTATGCTAATCCTTAAATTTTTTCCCACAGGCTTTTGAAGATATATATATCGATCAAAGAAAGACCATTAAAATCTTACTAGAATATGCTGACATGATCTTCACTTACATCTTTATCCTGGAAATGCTTCTAAAGTGGATGGCATATGGTCTTAAAGCCTATTTCACTAATGGCTGGTACAGGCTAGACTTCATGGTTGTTATTGTACGTATGCAAAACTAAATTTTAAAGCTCTTTGGTTTGCTGCTCCCTCTTTACTCTTACTCTTTTACTATTCCATTTACTTGTATCCTCCTCTCCCTATACGTTTTTAGTCACCAACATCCCAAATTTCTTCATTTGTAATGTTTACTATTTACCCTTTTCTTATTCTAAAGCTTAAAATTCAGCACTTCACTCCTGGATTATTCTAACAGTCACCCATGTACCCTCCGCTAACAAAATAGGTTTATTGCACAGTATTTTGAAAATATCACCATCCTAAAATATTTAAATTCTGTTTGCTCAACTGTTAAATTATCTATCCAAAACGAGACTACTTATCATTACCTTCACCAGTACCACACTAATCCCAGCAACCAAAAATTCTCGTTTGGATACTGCAGTAGATTCCAAACTGATATTCTTCTTCCCACCACTCCCACTTTCATTCTGTTCTCCACATAGCAACTGTGTCTATTTTACTATTGTAAAATGGGAGTCAACTCAAGTCACTTCTCTTGAAACTCTCCAACAAACACTCCATATGGACTCACTCAGAGTAAAAGCGACAGTCTTTGCAAATAAGGGCCTACAAGTCTCTGTATGATGCAGTCTTATGTCCTCCTACTCACCCTTTCTTTCCCCCATCCTGGTCTGTGTGCTGTGCCACCAGCACTGGCCTTGAAGCGCCTCACATATGCCAAGATTGCTTCCGTCTTCGTGCCTTTGCACTTACTCTTCCATCCACCTGCAAGTTTTGCTGGCCCAGCTCATTTATGTCTGCTTAAATGAAACTCTGAAGTTAGGTCTTTCTGCACCACCTTTTTCAAAACGACAGTCACTCCACTACCTTTTCTTTCTCTGCTTTCTTCGTCTCCAAAGCACCTACTAATATTATATAATTTATTAACTGATCTTGCTTATTGCTTGTCTTTCCATACTGAAAGATAAGCCCCGTTCGGACAGAATTTTTTTTTTTCAATTTGGTTCTCTCCTTATCACCAATTCCTAGAATAATTCATGTCACGTGGTAGGTGTGCAATAATTTTTGCTGAATGAACCAGTGGCACCTTATTGTATAAGTAATGATTGAAACGTCTCAGTCTGTAAATAATAACTTAAAATATCTGACTTCTCTCTTTTAAATTATTTCTTGTAAATTAACCTTCTACTCCAACCAAACCAGACTGCATATTTCTCCATGTTTACACATGATACCCTTATTTCAAAGCCCACTTCAAGACCATCTCTTTAGTATAGGTTAAAAAAGGACAACGTTTTCATTTATGTTGCCTTGTAAATACAGAAATATGAAGGTACAATAAAAGTTAATCTTAACTCTACCACCTTATTCAATCTCCATTAACATTTATTACCCTCAAATCATTTTTATGTATATATGTTTACTTTAAAAAATAACCTTACTGTCTTTCTATACTTTGTACTTAGACTTAACAATATTCATATCCTTCTTGATGCCTGTCCTCTAAAATCTAATTTTCTATATTATCTTAACTATATTTATATATGGATGCATTTGTAAATATATTTAAAATTTTGTTTCAATGAATAAGTTGTATACTATTACTATTACTATATTGAAAATAATAATGAAACTGATTTTTAATCTCATTTCAAAATTTAAAAATGGATATAAATATTAATCCTTAATTATAAAGAACGTCAAATGTATGAATTTTGTTTATTTCAATAACATGTATTCTTATTACCAGAAAAAAAATTTAAATCTTTTTTTAGTGATTTCGACAAAATGATTCTCTTACAACTTTGTGAGTCATCGTTAAGATGTATTGATATATATATTAAAGCTTTTGCATATTTCTTGATGGGCTTTGACTATGTATCTTTTTTAATGAATGCAGAGTTCTTTTTATAGACTGTTTTGTTAAAGTTAAAATCAAATCCTATTATTTATTTTTCATATATCTAGGTATTTTGTCTTAACTTAATCGGCAAATCTCGGGAAGAGCTAAAGCTACTGGCTTCCATTAAATTCCTTCGGGCACTTAGAGTTCTATCTCAATTTGAAAGAATGAAGGTAAGAGAGAAATTTCTAAACTAATCTACTAAACTTCTACAGACGTAAGGTTTTGTAATCTCATATCTTTAACAATTCTAATACAAAAACCTTATATTCTACTACTTATAGAAGAAAGGTATATTACCTATGCTTATTAGGGTTTTAGGTCTGTTGCTCATAAGATATGAAAACTAATAAAAATAAACAAAAATTTAAAAAGCCCTAATAGTTAAGAGAAAATATTTTTGGCAGAAATCCACTTGCCTTGTCGCCGCCCCAAGGCAAGCCTCGTCCCTGAGTTCCCTTGCTTATTAAACCCGTGTAAGGGGCCAGTTGGAATTGAACCTGGGAACTGGGGAGGCTGTGAACCAGCCCTTCCCGATCAAATGCCCCCCTGCGCTGCTCCTCGACGGGGCCTCGGGAGCCCGGAGGCGCCCGGAGGCGCCCCGAGGGCAGAGCTGGGTCCACCCTGCGCCGCGGACCCTCCAGCGTTGGCTCCGCGGAAACGGGCCGCTGCGGAGGGAGCGGGCGGGTGCAGCCAGCTGGGCTGCGGGGCCTCCTGGCGGCCGCTCGCCCGACTCCTCAGCTCCCTCCTCCCTGCCCTCCCCGCCCCACTCACCTTCGGGGGGGGGGGGGGGGGGGATGGTGCCCCCCGTGAGGGTGCGCATTGGCCCAGCGCCCAGCGCCCAGCGCCCAGCGCAGGGGTGACGGGAGCAGCCGCGGAGCTGCCTCCCGCGGAGAGCGCAGCCGGACAATCCAAGGACAGGATTACAGTAGCCGTTCTTAGGTCAGGGTCAGATCCAGATCTTAAGCTCCATCTCAGCCTCCGAAAGTTCTGTGGTTTGAATGCTCTCCTAGGATATAGCACTGAGTATATAAGGGAGCTACAAGATTACAAAATTAATATTTTATGTAGTTAACAAACTTCAGGTCTTGATGCTCTCACTTTTGAAATATTTGGGTCAACCATCTCCATGGCTTTTATTACATATGTACTAACAGGCATAGCATTTTTTTTATCAGAGGCATCAGTGCACCTGTTGAAATATCTAAAGTGTCGACAGAGGAATGTGACTTAGTTTTAGAAATAAAGCCTTATTAAAAACACAATTAAAAGTCAAAATATTAAATCAAGACCAGAAAACTAAGGAATATAAGCAAGAAAGTACAGGCAAATGTATCTGTATCCAGTAACGGCTGAGGGAAGGAAAGGTTAGAATGGTAGAAGAGAAAAATCAGTGGTCTCTCAGAAAAAGGGAGAAGTGATTTGGGGGGAGGGAGTCGAAGGTGTAAATGCTCACTGAAAGATAAAGAACTAGCAGAGATTGTCTTGGCTGAGTTGCCCAGCTGGTTGGTTTGTCCACGCATGACCCAAAAGGTTTCGGGTTTGATTCCCAGTCAGGGCATGTATCTTGGTTGTGGGTTCCATCCCTTGTTGCTGTTTCTCTCTCTCCACCCCTTTCTCTCCCTCTAAAAGTCAATAAAAACATATCTTCTGGTGAAGATTTAAAAAGTAGCAAAGATTGAAAATATTCTATTGGATATAACAACTGGTTTACATTTGCCATAACAGCATTAGTGGGGTGATAAGAATAACATTTTGATTGTAATATTAAAGGGTGAAGGGAGTTGAGGAAATGGAGGCAGTGATTATAGACTATTGCTGTTACTCAAATTTAGGTGGTGAATTCACTTCCCAAACTTCCCACTTGAAGTGTTTTACCAGGGACACAGAGTGGTTCAGTGAAGTGCTTTGTGATTTTGTGAGGTTTAGCTGCTTAATCAGTGTCTCTTGAAACAATCTCATGATCTTCTCTTATTTCCTCTGCCGCTTCTTTACTTTCTCCTTTGTAGGCTGTTCCTTCTGAAGGTTAGAATCCCCAAGAATTATGCCTGGGCCTATTTTGCTCTCATTTTATATGCTTTCCATTGATTTTGGAGAGAGAGAGGAAGGGGCAGAGAGAGAAACACCTATTCATTCCACTTATTTATGCATTCATTTGTTGATTCTTGTATGTGCCCTGACCAAGGATTGAATCCACAACCTTGGTGTCTATCTTGGCACATCAAGAGGATACTCCAATCAACTGGAAATACTCTAACCAACTGAGCTACCCAGCCAGGGCCTTGTATGCTTTCTAGATAGTCTTACACATACACACAGGTTCACTTGTCTTGCCCATTTCTTGCACAATAGTTGATAAACATGAAATAATTCTTTATTCTAGCATTTATACTAATCGGCTCTGTTCTTTTAATGATTTCTTTTTTACTAAAAACATTTTGAGAATATCTGGATTTTTAATGCATTTTTTGAAAATATATCTTTATTGATTTCAGAGAGAGGAAAGGAGAGGGAAAGAGAGATAGAAACATCAATGATGAGAGAATCATTGAGCACGCCCTCGACTGGGAATCAAGCCCACAACCCGGGCATGTGCCCTGACCGGGAATCGAACCCTGATCGCCTGGATCCTAGGTTGACGCTCAACCGCTGAGCCAAGCCTGGCTGGCTTTAATGCATATTTTTAATAGAAATTTATTATTTTGGTTATTTAAATACCAGCATGGGTGTGGCCCATTAAATCTTTAGAAATGGCCCTTTTTCTGTTATTTCAATATGACATTACATTAATTAGTATTTCCAATTTAATCAAAATATTTTCACATTTCTTACCTAAAGTTTACCTGTTTGCTTTTTACATTCCAGGTGGTTGTGAGAGCTTTGATAAAAACAACTTTACCTGCTTTGAATGTGTTTTTGGTCTGCCTTATGATTTGGCTGGCTTTTAGCATCATGGGAGTATGCTTATTTGCTGGCAAGTTCTATCAGTGCATTGACCCAACAAGTGGAGAAAGGTTTCCTACATATGAAGTCAGGAATAAGAATCACTGTGAAAGTCTTATACTCAATGAGTCCATGCCATGGGAGAATGCAAAGCTGAACTTTGATAATGTTGGAAATGGTTTTCTTTCATTGCTTCAAGTAGTAAGTATGCTTTTGATTTTATCTATTACCTGTTCATCTATGCTGTGGGTCAACATAAGGACAAAATGTGGGTGATTAATACAATTGGTTATAAATTATTTTAGCTATTACTTGTTGTAGAAACATATTATGAACAAATAAGTTCATTTGGAAAAACAAAAGTGAAACAGTTTCTGCACTTTTTGGAGAAACCAGGGGAGATGAAGGCAGGACTGACTGAGGAAATGGCAGGTACTGGCCAAACCTGTTTCCATCAATGATCATGTAATTGGGTCACAATATTTGGGCCAACTCAAGTTACTACAGTTTTATTTCTGCTTAGTTATTTGAAGAATGGCTACTCAGTCACCCAACATCAAGCAGATGTGAGGAGGTGAACCATTCCTGTCTTAGATCCCCCATAGAAGAGCACATATATAGCACTTACAAGTAACTATGACACTTAGGTAGCACATATTTATTTACTATTTATCTACCTCTCTACCTATATCTCCCTCTTTCTATTTATACTATCTTAAAATATTTAAGTTATTAACTACAGTTACACTAAATAGTTTTAAATAGTTAACATACAACATAAAGGTACTAATGAAAATGGGAAAGATCTGCTACACAATATATTGAAGTGTGGTCAGCCTTACTAATCAAATGTTTATTAATAACAGATTGAGTTTTACTTTTACTTGCCATGAAGCATAATATTTCTATAAGAATTAAATATATGCAATTTTTACAGGCAACATTTAATGGATGGATCTCTATTATGAATTCAGCTGTTGATTCTACTGGTGTAAGTACAATATAATCTTAAAGTCATTGCTAAAGTTCAAGCAAAGTCATTTTTGTAATTCAAGAACTGGGCACCATCAAGAACAGTAATTAACAGGGTAAAAGCAAATGCTTATGCTAGACAAAAATTAAATATTATTTAGATTGAGTATTTCATGGACAATGAAATCCTTTCAGGATTATATACAGTGGTTGAGCCCAATACGCCCATCTGAAGGAATATCAGACTTCATAACAATTATTAGACCAATACAATAAACTTTAAAATCCAGTAAACAAAGCAATGGTATCCCTTCACCAAGGATCAAAGAGGAAACATACCTCAAGTAGCATTGTTGGATTTCCTTGTCAGAAATTGTTTTATAAATCTTGTGTTTTAAAAAGTCAGTATCAATATTTTTCTTTTTTCCCCCCCCACTTTTCATATATTTTTAAAGAATTTCTTTTTAGTGCACTTTTAAGTTCACAACACAATCGAGAGGGAGATACAGATATTTCCCATATACCCCTTCCTCCACACATGCATAGCCTCCTCATTGTTAACAACATTCACCAGAATGGTGTGTTTTTTACCACAAATGAATCTACATTCACACATCAGTCACCCAAAGTTCATGGTTGACCTTGGGGTTCACTCAGTGTAGTACATTCTACGGGTTTGGACAAATGGATGGTGACATGTACTCATTATTACAGTGTCAGACAGAGTATTTTTCTGATGTAAAAATCCTCAATGCTCTTTCCTATTTTGCTTCTTTTTTAACTTTTAGGTAGATATGCAGCCTGATTTTGAAAAGAACATCTACATGTATTGTTACTTTCTGGTCTTTATTGTCATTGGATTATTTCTCCCTCTGACTATGCTGATCGGTGTTATCCTTGCTAATTTCAACAAGCATAAAATAAAGATAAGTATAAATATTCTTTGTTCATCAAAACCTGAGAAAAATCAAACACATTTATAAAAAGGTCCTGCTTCAAATGATTGGTTTTAGATTCAGCTTAATGTCATTTTCATTTGGCACTTATCTAAAAAAAGATTGATGTTCCTGTATATTGATAAACATTGCTAAAATGTCCATTCTGTACATTATTTTCTATATTCAAATATGTACTGACAAGTTTAGAAGGTAAAGATTGCAAGTGTTTCTGTATGTATATTAATAAATAATGACATGCTAAAAAATAAAACACATTGTGCATTTGCACAAATATGTGGTAGAAGTTTAAGAAAAATCAACCACACTTTTCCCTCTCTGAAAATTTCAAAGCCTGCAGAGTCATAACCAGCACAGACATTTTCTCAGAGTAGCTTTTCATGCTAGCAGTAGAGAGTCATAAATTCTAATTGGATGGCCTAAATAGGAGTGCTTGAAATGAATAAGAAAGAATTCAGAGGCAGAATTGAACAGCTTATTTGGTGCCATCCCCACACAAATATTCCCTTCAGGGTTTCTACAAATTGCAAAGGCCTCAAAAGTCATCTACGTCTGCTTAGTCTAACCACAGGGACCTACTTTCTACTGGTGTAGGAAAGCCTTCTAACGAATTGAAGAAAAGAATCATTTAATTTTGAAAGTACAATTTAGCCATGTCATCAACGTTTAGCTGTGTGCAGAATCTGGTAAACAAACAACTCTGAGTCTCCACTAATCAAATGGGAATAGAGAGGTCAGTGGTCAAATATATAGAAAGATAAGCCTTTCTAGACATTCCATTTCTCCTTTGTCTCAGTCTAACAAGAGGTCGGCCTCAGGAAACTGAAAAGTTAAAATAAGGTTGACCACCCACAGGAAGGTACACCAGAAGATAACAGTATCAGTCACTATCTGTACATATTCTATATCGTGCTGAAAGTCAGACACATTTGAACATGATTTGGTTCATTGCAGTTAAGCCTTTTATAAAAGATTAAACCAATCATTGCCAAGCTTTCCAAAATGCATATTAATATAAAGTGAAATTTGGATTAAATTTTATTTTAATATATTTTTCTTTCATGCCTTTACCAAGGAGGCTCAAATATCTTTATAACAGAAAAACAGAAGAAACAATATTGTGCACTGAAGAAGCTGATGTGTGAAAACTCGCAAAAAATAATACCTCGCCCAGGAGTAAGAAAATATCTAGATTTTTTTTTTTTTTTGAAGCTGCTAAAAAAGTTCCCTTGATATCTTCATCTTTAAAAATAAACATGTGTTTTTAAAATTCTTAGCAACAAAATTCTTAGCAACAAATACTTCTGACAGAATTTTTAAAAATGTGTTCCTTGACAAAGCTTTTCATGGTGTTCTTGTTTGTTTTGACGCTGTGCTGTAATTCTAGTTTGGTAAAAACTTGGGCCCTAACATATCCTCATATTTATGCCTGGAGGAAAGTTGTAAATCTAAAGCCTGTGTGTGTGTCTGGATATCCTATTAATACGACTATTTCACCTTTTTCTTTACCCACAGAACAAGTTCCAAAGATTCATCTTTGACTTGGTAACAAGTCAAGTTTTTAATATTGTCATTATGGTTCTTATCTGTCTCCAAGCAATAACCATTATGATAGAAAGTGACGGACAGAGTTCACAAATGGACACTGCTCTCATCTGGATTAACCTAGTTTTTGTTATGCTGTATACTGGAGAATGTGTGCTGAAGCTCATTGCTTTCCACTGTGACTATTTCACCAGTGGATGGAACATTTTTGATTTTATGGTGGTCGTTCTCTCTATCACAGGTAAGATTTTTGTGTAGTGAGATTTTCATTTGTAGTACTATTAATTCAGGCAAGTTCTTATAGTAAACATCTCCTGAGATATAGCCTCTAATTCAGCAAAACAGGTAAGGACCTTTGTTATTTCCATAGAAAAGCTTTCCATGTTTGCATCATACCTGTACACATGCCTGACAGATAGAAGATATTCAAAAATGCTGTTTGAATTAATACATAGACTACTTCACAGGCCACAAGGTAAATACTTAATTACCCCTTCAGCATATCACCTACATTATTTTTCTAGGATAACACTAGGTATCTATATATCTTAGCAGGATATAACCTTTCAAGCTCATTGTTTTTCCTTTCCTCTAATCTCTAAACTGTTTACAACTTTCACAACAGTAGAGTTTCAGGCTTTAGTAAATTGGCCACTAGTTTTACTCTAAAGATCTGAGTCTTTTATTTAACCAGTATATTTGATTACCCTCTCTGTGAATAGATATTACACTATATGCAAAGAATTCATTAGTGAACAAGTTAGGCATAATTCCTGTATGCCTACAATTTATAATCTATTAGGGGACACAAATAATGAACAGTGCATTTTAATGTGCCATTAAGGATACAGTAAGGTTATGTAAGGCATGTTACAGCAGCACATCAGTGAGGAACACCTCATCAGTAAGAAGAGGTCAGAGAAAACGTCATGGAAGAAGCAAAAATGTAAATGGTTACCTATTGGATTAGGATGTAGCCAAGAAATTATCTGGGAAAAAAGTGTTTTAGAAAGAGGAAAGTTTATTGTCTGCCCCCTGGAGGACAGCTACTAGAATGTCAGCTCCATGAGAATAGGGTCAGTAGTTAATGTTTATTGTCAAGGACTATTCTGTGTAGTCAGTAGTAAAAAAATATACATGAACTGTGCCCAGTTATGTTTCCAGAAAATTCACTCATTCACCTGGTAGTGGAAGCAGTGCAAGCATTGACCGACATGTACAAGAAGCTTGACTGAAAGTACATGAAGACAGGAGGGAGCAGATAGGAAGGTAACAAAGGAATATGGAATTAAAGAGTCTTATGAGGCTGAAGTAAGAGTTACTAAGTCAGAAACCTGGAAAGAGAGGGAACTGCAGTCAGAGAGAAAGCTGTTTGAACTTGAGATCTCAGAAGGCAGGTATTCTGCTGGGTCCAGAATGTGGCCAAAGATGTGTATGACTAAAGTAAAATGGTGGCGATTGTTAAAATTTAAAAAGCCAAAGACTGAGAGACTGACCTTTGAATGGGTGGTTGATGGTAAGTGCTGAGATGGAAGGGATTACTTGAGCCAAGTACCAAAGACTCCAGTTGAATATAGATGAGGAGGAATGACTAGATTGTAGAGCTAGGAATGTCGGAGATGGTATTGTTAAATGACATGCTCCACAAGGAGTTGAATTTTTTTTCTTTTCTTTCTAAAAACAATGGGAAGGAAAGGTATCTAGAAAGGTGTCTGAAAGGAAAATAATAGAAGCCTACTTATTCCATCTTTCTACCCTGAGAAATATGGAGTGGGAAAGAATGAGCTGTCTGTACTCTAGAGAACGTAGAAAAATATGCTTACAATTAATAAATAACTCCTGCATGATGGAAGAGTTTGAAAAATTGAGGAGAAATGAAAACTTGAGCCAGAGTAGAAGGTTCATTAATCTGCAGAGACGAGGTTATAGATAAGACAGAGCATCAGAGAGAATGCCAACATTAACAGTGACAAAGCTCAACAGAAATGTGGAACATAATTCTTCCATATTCAGCAAACATACCATCTCATTTAGAAGCTTCACATGATTCTCCCCTCCCCCACCTTCTCAACTCAAAATGAACCATGTTCCCTCCACTAATTCCAGAGAACATCCCTTATGCTTTTTATGGTAATTATGATTTCACTTTGTTTTATAGTTCTCTCTCTCACTTTCATAGTCCCCTCATTCACCTAACACTACCAGAAAAAAGTTCTAGGCGAAGACTCATTAATTCAGTTCACATTGAAAAACTCGTAAGGGCCCAAATACTATTTATGAAATAAATAAACTAAATTATAATATGTGAGTCACTGGATACAGTGTACAGATGATGTGTTGTAGAATTGTCCACCGGCTACCTGTATAATTTTGTTAACCTATGTCACCCCAATAAATTCAATAAAAAACATTTTTGTAATTGTATTTATCAACCAGATTTTCCTTCTTTGCATTATAATTAGCTTAAATGTCTACCTCTACAGATTACAAGGTCTTTGAGGACAGAAATCACAGTATTCATCTTTGGATATTTGCACGACACCTTTATTAACTATCCAATAAAGGTTGCATAGAACTAAATTTCTTGATCCAACTACAATCAGAAAAAAATGACTATTGTCCTATATTACAGACTCATACCCTCTGTGATTCCAGAAGTATTTGATACACAAGACTCTTAAGATGATGGTACAAATAATTCTCTTCCAAATTTTGCTAGATACTCTGCGCATGCCACAGTTATTATTTGGCTAACCCAAACTTTCCATATGTGCTAAATGCTATATGGGAAGGATGAATAAAATGATCTTAACATATAGAAAATGATAAAATGTAAAATAATTTATATTCTTCCAAATACCATCGAACTGGAATAATTTTATTGCCTGCTTTATCTTCCCCACACCAAGGACTACTTCTGCCTCTGATGGTAGGGTACTACTTTGTATCCCCTTCCCTTGTGCAACTGATACTCCTCTCTCGAATCATCCACGTCCTGCGTCCTGGGAAGGGCCCGAAGGTGTTCCATGACCTGCTGCTTCCTTTGGTGCTCTTCCTCCCAGCGCTGTTGAACATCAGTCTTCTCATCTTCCTGGTCATGTTCGTCTATGCCATCTTTGGAATGTACAATTTTGCCTATGTTAAAAAGGAAGCTGGAATTAATGATGTGTCCAACTTTGAAACCTTTGGCAGCAGCATGCTCTGTCTTTTCCAGGTTACAATATTTGCTGGTTGGGATGGGATGCTCGATGCAATTTTTAACAGTAAGTGGTCCGACTGTGATCCTGATAAAATTAACCCTGGGACCCAGGTTAGAGGAGATTGTGGTAACCCCATCGTTGGAATTATTTATTTTGTCAGTTACATCCTCATATCATGGCTGATCATTGTAAACATGTACATTGTTCTTGTTATGGAGTTTGTAAATATTGCTTCTAAAAAAAGAGCCAAGACGTTGAGTGAATATGATTTTAGGAAATACTTTCAGGTGTGGAAGAGGTTTGATCCTGATGGGACCCAGTATATAGACTCTAGCAAGCTTTCAGATTTTGCAGCTGCTCTGGATCCTCCTCTTTACATGGCAAAACCAAACAAGGGCCAGCTTGTCGCCATGGATCTTCCAATGGCTGTTGGGGACAGAATTCACTGCCTTGACATCTTACTTGCTTTTACAAAGCGAGTTGTGGGTAAAGATGTGAGGATAGAGAAACTTCTTTCTGAGATGGAATCAGGGTTTGTGTTAGCCAACCCTTTTAAGATCACATATGAGCCAATTACAACTACTCTGAAGCGCAAACAGGAGGCAGTTTCAGCAACCATCATTCAGCGTGCTTACAAAAGTTACCGTTTGAGGCAAAGTGACAAAAATACATCAGATATTCATATGATAGATGATGACAGGGAAGTTCAAGCTACCAAAGAAGATGCTTAATTTGATAAAACTTAGGAAAAGCCACCTATTCAAGGCCAGATCTAATTCCACTTACAACCTTTTCACTTTCTTCACATATCTCAAAAATGTTAAAAGTTTAAGTCAGAAATAAAAGATTAGAGAAATTAAAGATTTCAATCATTGATTGTTTACAACTCACGGAGGTTAAGCTTGTTTTCACAAGACTCCATGTAAAATTCACTTTTTTATCCCTCCATACTCAGTGTAACCAAGACAGCCCTTTAAATCACTGCAGTGAGTTAAAGTGGTTAAACTTGCCACTTGGTAATCCACCGCTTGGTTTCTCTCTATGATTTATGTAGTGCGTGCTGCTTCTGGAGCTGGGGTGGTGGTGGTAGAGATTAGTAGCAAAAGGGCCTTCCTTGTGTATTTTGTCTACTTTAACTTGATGGGATTCAAGACCCTCTTTTTTTAATGTAGGATGGTGTTTAAAAGCCGTACAATGCTACAGGCCATTAAAGCATGAACTTGCCTACACAGATGCCAATTGGGGGACAAGGGCAGTTCTTAGAAAGTGCCTTTGAGATTAATCACAGAGACCTTAGGCCAAAGCAAACCACATTTGAAAAAGATTGATTAGAGCCCTATTTTAGTTTTGGTATGGGGAAGGGGAATTAATGTTGTTTCATTGTTCTTGGATTCCTGGTTTCTCATCTCTGGCTATTTCCACCTAAGCTCAGCTCTTCAACAGAATGGATTCTTAAGTAAAAAAAAATAAAGGGAACACAGTGATGAGCTATGGTTTTCTCATTTACATTTTTTAAAAGTACACATGTACTAAAATGATATCATAGACAATATGTTAGTAGACTCAAGTCTTACCTTATCATAGGACTGATGTATTTTTACCATTTATCTATAATGTAACATTGAGTATATAATATCTGGCAGATGTATATGATAATATGAATTAGAAGAGTCAAGGGCTACCATTGTGTCCAGGGATTTTCACAGTGTCTTGATTGTTAGTTGGGAAACTGGCCAATTTGAAATACGTTTTGCTCTACTTTATGGTTCTTCATAACTTAGAGAAAGAAAATGATCACTGAAGCTGTGAGAACTCTGAATTAGGAGATCAAAGTGTAAGTTTGTTGTTGGTGGGGTTTTATAACATTAATGTATGCAAGTTAGTTTTCACTTACTCATTTATCTTTCCAAGTTCTTTGTTGTTTCTATCTCGTCATATACATAATTACTCTGGAAAATGTTTTATGTCTGAAAATATTTTAAATCCTGAACGTTAATTTTCAGTATTGAAATTATTTTTAAAAGGCACAAAGTTGTTTTTTGACATATTCATAAAAATGCAGCCACATCCAGGTAGTTTGAGGTTCTGAAATGTATTCCTTTTGTATGAAGATTGCTTTCAATGTGCCTATCAAGTCCTAAAGGATTCAAAAAGAAAATAGGTATACTGTTGATTTAAACGACAAGCTTTCAATATGTTCTATGACATTCAATGCCATTTAAATATCAGTAATTGTATTTTATTATGAATGCATGATCTTGAGCCTTAACTATTATAATCTATTTTTGCTCCTCAGAAGTGTATTAACCTGACCAAGATGCCTTTGGGAAATCCAATCCCCTAAGCAAATGTAACTTCAGGGTTCTGTTTCTATGTGTTCCTTCCCTTTCTCCTCCTGTTCTCCACTGTGTATGTGATGGGGACCATGAGGAATCAGTGTTAACTTGGTGACATGATGACAGCTGGTACTTTATCTAAGCTTACCAGTTTTCTATATCTTGGAAATGCTTTAATGTGGAAACTGCTTCAGATATTTAAACTGAATCTTACCTTGCTTCTGTAAATTCTATAAAGACCACACACTGATTTTAGTTTGAAAATTTTCTTTTACTTGTACACTGTGTTTGACAATAACCTACCAAACTTGTATAAAGAATTATTTTTAACAAAGTCATGCAATATATTCTACTTTTTAGATACTATAGAGAAAATAATAAATACAACATGTTAACCACACTATGCTTTGTTTCTTTTCCTTGGAAAGTCAATTTGGCACCTTTCTATAATAAAAACATCTTTAAATGAGCCTTACATTAAAGTTTATTCATTCGAGCTCAAAATTCAAAACTGGAAAAATTTGTGCTTCCTTTGGATTCACTTAATTTAGTAAAATTAATGTTAGTGAGCTTACCAGAGACCCCTACACATCAACAAAATGTAAAAAGCATTCTTTTTATTGAAATCCTAATAATAAGTTCACTACATGTATCTCAGTATTATTAGAATTTGCTTATAGAAAATAATGTTGAAATTAAATTTATTGGCCTGCTGCTATTTTCAATATCTGCTTCTTTAAAAATTGTTCTGGCCTTCTAATAATTATAATATACTCAAACAGTTATAAAGATATTGGAAATAGCTGCCATTTATTGAGCAGACTGTTATGCCAAGCCTCTTGCTAAGTATTTATCATGCGTGAGCTCAGCATTCACAACACTCATGAAGCAATGATAAGTCTCATTTTGCTGATTAAAAATATTAGGATTAGAAGGGTTATAAGGGCTTTTATCTAGCATAGAACTTGTAAATGACAGGCCAGTACTCTACACCAGGTCTAATTTCAGAGTCTTAATATTTAACCACTCTGTATAATAACTGTCTAGTAATAAATGACCTGATCTCAGAGAGAGAGGACGTTTAAGATTAATTAAATTGTTGTACAGAGATAAGGAATATCTCTCTATTTCTATTTCTATGTTGATCTCTATGTCCCCCTTTGTGGAGGAAATTTTAAAAGTAGAGACAACCCCTGGGAGAAGGAAAGACAGAGGGGATATAACTATAAAGGTTTTTTATTCAACATTTATTGAATGCTAGATAGTACAGGTAAACCCAGAGTCTGGATAAATATGCATACATACATACATACATATAAAGACAAATCTGAGACAAAAGATCTTACTGGCTACTGGGGAAAAACATAACTATACAGCTGATTACATTATATGTTAATTTTTATGCCATTGGTAAAAGTTGTAATATGTATATGGGAAAGAAGGATGGGTTCTGATTGGACATTACAGGTGGCATTAATAAAGTGGGCCTCTGAAGAAAAAGAAAAAATTTATCAATGAGAAAGGAAGGTAACTATATTCAACACAGAGACACTTTTAAGGCAAGGCGTCCATCACAGAGATAAGACCTAAGGTTCCAGCTTATAGTTTTTCAGGCTTGACAATAAGAGAGAGGAAACAAAGACGAGATAAAATTTCCACTGCAGAGACTGGATAGGAAATTGGAAGAGAATTACTCTGGGCACCCTGAATCCCTTCCCAGAAATGCTTTATTTTGCTCTTTGGTTGTTGAACCCCTTTCTTAACTGTCCCTTCCCATAAATTCCACAGTCAATAAAGAGCTCCAGGGAATGACGGTCTTCACAGTAGGGGATTTTCATCTTTTTGTTAGGTCACCTACAACTGTCAGAGTCAGACACTAACTCGTCTCATCTGTCCGTGAACCTCTTTATCTTCATTGACTTCAAAATTACACATTAGCTGAAAGAATTTTCCCTAAATTTCAGGTAGTCTATTTAACTATCCAGGTGGCATAACACCCCTATTCCTGGGTTCTAGTCTAGATCACATGGAAGTAGCATCTTCAAATGATCCATAAGTTCTGAGTCCCCATTTATGCACAATTTCATCATTCTTCCTTTCTTGTCTCCCTCCCTTATTTCCTTTCAAAAAAATCTATGAGCAGCTCCTAGATATTAGTCAAAGCACTTCAGAGAGAAATAAGGTTGTCATCCTTAAAAAAGTATTAGGGTTCTCCTGAGAAACACTAGTAGGATATATATATAGATATATATGAGAAGATTTATTATGGGAATTGGCTTGTCCAATTGTAGAAGCTGAGATATGCCACAATATGCCATGTGCAAGCTGAAGAACCAGGAAAGCCAGTGGTATAATTCAATCCAAACCCAAAGGCTTGAGAGCCAGGGAAAGCAATGGCATAGCTCCCAGTCCAAAGCCAACGGTCTGAGAAGGTGGGGGCGGCACTGGTGTAAGTCCAGAATCTGAACCTGAAGGCTCAAGAACCAGGAGCTCCAATGTCCAAGTGCAGGAGAAGATGAATGTCCCAGCTCAAGGACAGAGGAATTCACCCTTCCTCCACATTTTTGTTCTATTGGGCAGGGCCCTCAATCAATTAGACGATGTTTGCCTGCATTGGTCAGGGCAATCTTCTTTTTTCATGCTTTTACTATTAACACACATGTCATTGAATTTGAAGTGAGTTTCTTGTAAGCAGTATATAGCTGGGTCACATTTTTTAATCTTTTTATTGGTGTATTTAGACCATTTACATTTAAGATGATTATTTATATGTTAGCACTTAAGTTTGCCATTTATTACTTGTTTTCTATTTGTTTTCTCTGGTCTCATTTCTCTGTTTCTCTTCTCTTGCTTCTCTGCACAATATTTTAACATGTTTCAGGATTCCACCTTGATTTATTTATGGTGTTTTTTTTAGTGTATCTCTCTGTACATTTTGGTAGTGATTGTTCTGAGTATTACTATTGATCTATCTATCTATCATCTATCTATCTATATCTATCATCTATCTATCATCTATCTATCATCTATCAATCATCTATCTATCATCTATCTATCATCTATCTATCTATCTATCTATCTATCATCATCTATCTATCTATCATCTATCATCTATCATCTATCCATCTATCTGTCATCATTTATCATCTATCATCTGTTTATCATATATCAATCTATCATCTATCTATCTATCTTACACAGTTTCATCTATCTACCAGTTTCAACATTTTACCACTTTGAAGTGTGGAAGCCCCATTGAGCTTCCTTTTACTTCTCCATTTTTAAATAGCATCGTCATGAGAATCAGATGCTGCTATAATTTTGGTTCTAATCATCAAATATGGATTTAAAACTCACAAGGAAAAGAAAATTTCTTTTATGTACCCATATTTATGCTCTTTCCATTTTTCTTTCTTTTTTCCCCATGCTCCATTTTTCTTTCCTTTCCATTGGAAAAATTTTGTTTAGCCAATCTTTAAGAGTAACGAATTTTATTTCTTTGTAATATTTTTATACTTATTACATGTTGAAATACCATTTCTGATATATTGGGTTAAACTAAATTTTAAAAAACTATGTCTGCTAGTGACACATTCTTTTAGCTCTTCTTCCTCTGAGAATATTTTCTTTTTCATCCCTAAAGGATAAAATATATGGGATATAGAATTTGTGCTTGACGGTTCTTTTCTTTTAGCACTTGGAAAGGATTGTGCCGCTTCTCTGTGGTTTCTGTGACTTCAGATAGGAAACCCATTTGCATTGGCATTCCATCTGGGTAACATGTTATCTTCCTCAAGCTGCTCTCAGGATTTTTCCTTGGCTTTAGTTTTAAATGTTTTTAATTGTGGTGTACCTTTGGCATGAATTTCTTTGTGTTTATTCTGTTTAGCATTCACTCAGGTTCTTGGAATTGTAAATTTGTTTGTTTTACCAAATTTAGGACATTTTTAGCCAATACTTTTTCAAACAACATTTCAGCCCACTCTTATACTTTCCATCTGGGAGTGTAATGACATAAAAAATGACTCTTCAGCTGTTGCCTCACAGGTCCCTGAGGCTCTGTTCATTTTCTTTCCAGTCTATTTTTTTCTCTCTCTCTCTCTATTGTCCAGTTTGGGTAAATTCTGTTATTCTGTACTCAAGTCCACTGATTTTCTTCTCCTGCATCTCCACTCCTTTCCTGAGCCCATCTATGGACATTTACTTCTGTTATTGTAAATTTTTTTAGTTTCAGGATTTTAATTATTCTTATAAAATCTATTTCTTTGGGAATTTTTTATTTTTTAAATGTTTTGAGAGAATCTTTAATTAATTGATGCTTTAAAATACTTCTTAGATAATTCCAACACCTGATTCACCTTACTATTACTGCCACAAATTGTCTTTTCCCTTTCTGTGTATGATTATCTTAGTTCTTGGTATGCTGGGTAATATATTTTTTCCTCTGGAATTTTGTCTGTTATGTAGAGATACTGGATCCTATTTAAATTTTTTATTTTAGCAGGCAGTCCCACTGTTTCGGTTTAGCACAGAGGTCTTGATCTGTTTTTGTGGGCTGTAGTTTCCACGGGAGCTTAATTTTCAGAAGCTTTGTGGTGTTATTTTGGTCCTCTTGGTTTATCTGGTTTGGCGTGACTGATTCCCCAGTGGTCCCTTCTGGTGTTGCTTGAGGGACTGCAAGAGGTTCCACAGGCAGCCGGTTTCTCACGGTGCGGGAGAGGGCCTGGGAGGAGAGTCCTTCAATCCCTCTACAAGTAGCTCATGAGGAAAAGGTTCTCCGGACTGGGCTGCTTGGGGTTGCGCCCCCCTTTCTGGCTCCACACCCCCAGGCTTGTATCTCAGGCAGGCAAAGAGAGTCTTGAGCAAGCTTCTGGATCAAAGAGGGTTTCTGGGCCAGCCCACCTGCAGCTGGGCCTCTCTTGCCAGTTCCACCCCTTGCTTCGCTAGAAAAGGGACATCTCAAGCCCACCAGAGAAAGAGGATTCTTCCCCAGGGACCTTATTTTTGGTGGCTCTCAATAGCTCCTCCTTGTCACTAGTGAAGGCTTGTCTAATGTTGCCAAGGGGCTCTCTTTAGATCCAAAGGAAGAATGAGCCCACCTGGGTTGCCTTCTATTTTTAGATCAAAGGTGGGTAACCTTCTGCTGTTAGGTGTTGGGATGCAAAATGCCCTTCACTATGGTGTGTCTCCAGTCCTGGGGTCTCAAAGCAGCTTGTCTTCTCAGGGTCTTTTTTCTGGTTGTCTTTTGTGCCATTTCCAGTTCTGTTTAGCAGAAAAGAGCAAGGAAAATATATTCTATGACATCTTGTCTGAAACAAAAGTCTCATGATATATATATTTAAAGGACTATTAAAATTGTTAAAGTTTAATTGGACAATTATATAAGTATAGTATTGTATAAATACTAAAAATTACTAAGCATGTTATAAAATTAATACTAAATATTAAAAGTACATAAAATTATGATGTCAAAATTGGGATGCTTAGAATCATCATTGTTAATAATGCATCACTATTTAACCCAAAAAAAAGAAACAGTAATAAAAACCGAATTAGCCCATCAAAACTTATAATCGCTTTTTGCATAAATAAATCTGGATCTAGAGCACTGATTCTCAAGTTGTGTTCCTCAGACTAGCAGAAATGCAAATTCAATGACCCAATCACAGAATCAGAAACTAAGAGGGTGCGACCCAGACACCTGTGTTTTATTAAACCCTCCAGGAGATTCTACTGAACACTAAAGTTGAAGAAACAATTATTTAAATCTGCACTGTCAATACCTGCATTGTCAACACTGTTGCTACTACTACAGGTGCCTATTTAAATTAATTAGCAAATAAAACTAAAAATTTATTTTCTAAGGTCCACTACCACGTTTCTAGTACTGAGCAAGTATCTGTCTAGAGTTACCATATTAGACAGCACAAACTTATTATATTTCATCATCTCAGAAAATCCTATTAGATAGCACTGATCTAGGAATAAATGAATTTGTCAGAAACGTATTTATAACCATGAACTGTCAGCAGTGCTGGATCCCTTCCCTTCGCCCTGCACAAACCACTCTCCATCCCCCTGCTCTGTGCTCTTAGAGGCTCACTCACAAAATTGCTTTAGGTTATCTTGTCCTCTGGCTTCTGGTTGGGTTTGGCCAATGAGAGACACCAGGGTAAATGTTTTCTCCCTCCCAAGTTGTTTCCACTTCTAATCCTTGAGTTTAGTTTCCACTTTTTACCTTCTTTAAAGAGCCCTTTCTTATAGCTATATCTAGTCTCTAGAGAACTGTGCTGGTCACACCCTCCCCCTCCACCACCTTTCAGGCCTAGAAACAGAATTCCTTGATTTCCTTAAACCTTGCTCATACCTTTTACAAGCCATTCACTAAACTCTCCCTTCCTAATGTGACTTAATTTTTCTACAATAAGACCTTACCCTTGATCCATATACCAACTAAACTTTCAGCCATCTATAGTTTTTGAAAATGAAAGGACTCAAAATCATCTTCTCTAATAATTTCCCCCAGTGTAAGCTTAAATATCATTTCTCTTTGTCAAAATTGAGATGGAAAATGAGAGGGGGAAGGGAGGGCAAAAGAGAGACTTAGAGAAGAGAGAGAGAGAAAGAGAAACTGCTTATCATTGCGTATGTGCTATAATACTTGTATTTTGCTGTGTTACAAAGCTTGGAACCACAGCTGAACTGAATGCTGGGAATAAAGAGAATATATGTCCCTGAGGGCACAGGAATTAAAAGAGAAAACTTGAATATTGAAGGGCTAAATAAGAAAAGTTTGGGGAGAAATGACACAGCTAGTGGGGATTTTTAAACTGATTTTTTCATATTGTTTTCATCTCCCTCATGGCACTGCCATGAAACAATCTCATCATCTGTTTTTATCTGAGGAGAAGGTGTTTTTTCTAACCTGAAGAAGAAGTCATCTTTCCCCTCTGACTTTCCAAGATACTATGTTTTTATCTTGAAACTGACCTAAACCTGTTAGTTTTCAAAAGGATCTAGGATTTCAAAAACAAAATCTTTATGTACTTGGAGGCTATTTTGCTCCTTTTGTGTTGACACATAATTTGCTTGAGTTTTGAAAAAATAAATAAATTCTCTACCTGATGATTGGAAAGTAGGGGCTGTAGAGAGAAAAGATAAAATACTGGGTCCAAAAATCTGAATTGATATCAAACAATACTTAAAACATGCAAAATAGCCTCTTTATCTTTTTGTCTTAAAATTCTTATAGCTCGGCCGGGCGTGGCTCAGTGGTTGAGCATCGACCTAGGATCCAGGTGATCGGGGTTCGATTCCCATCAGGGCACATGTCTGGGTTGTGGGCTCGATCCCCAGTCGGAGACCTGCAGGAGGCAGCCGATCGATCAATGATGACTCTCATCATTGATGTTTCTATCTCTCTATCCCTCTCCCTTCCTCTCTCTGAAATCAATAAAGATATATTTAAAAAAAAATTCTTATAGCGAATAAGCCAGTCAGTAATTGTTACTAAGTTATATACATTGGTACAAAAAAAGGGAAAATACAGACTCCCTGACCCCAAGACATTATCATCTAGGTGGGGCAACAGATCATGAACAAAATGATATAAAAATAATTAAAGGTATTTATGCTACAACTCAAATTGTTAATGGAAGTAAATGTATCATAGGTGCTAAATTGATACCACACAGGACTTGGCCTGGCCTTTGACCACACACTAACAGTAGGCACACAATTAGAACAAACAATATTTTCACAAGTTTCAGCCCAATGCTGCTTCTTTTTTTGCTTTAACTCCTAACTGGTTGAATCTTTTGCACAGAAAATTGCTTCTTTGTTGCCACAGCCCAGCCTGAGCACTTGGAAATCCATCACCAAAGATGCTGAGTCTTAACTCTCAAAGCTTCCGGTTTATTTAGAAGAAACAGAGACCGCAGCCTGCTTCCCAAATGGGCACCACCCTGCACTCAGAGGAGCAAAACTGCAGACAATTCAAGGCATGGTAATGAGAGCTGTTCAATAAATTGCTTTTAATAAGTGTAAGTTTAAATGAGATCGACGTTTATTTTCTAATTAAGTTTCATCACTGAGAAGACTAAGGATGTTACAAATGACCATTTCCCCCCAAAATTCATTTTCCCATTCTTCTGTGATAATAGTATTCCTGTTTCTTAGCTGGACACATGCCTTCTAGAATAAGTAGTACATTTCAGAGTCTCTTTTTCCAGTTAAGGCTGATCATGTAAATAAATTCTCTCCTTTTGAACTTCTTTCTACTGATTGGAACATGGGTGAAGAGGTGGGGCAATCTGTTAAGAAACAAGTGAAGCCATCAATCCATGAATGATAACGAATGTGATAGAACTCGGTTCAGATAATCATAAAGTAGCAGGGAACAGTCACATCATATTTTGTCTCCTTTAACCTATCAAGAAAAATAAGAAACACTGGCGTGGTCTCAAACCTTTTCCCAAGATTTCCAGACAAAGGTCCAAATCATTAAAAAGAAATACACACCATTCATTATAGCAGTGCTATATTCTTTAGAGTTTAAACCTGAATAATTGTTATACAATAGTGCAACAGAGAACAGAGCAGTCTAATATAATATCCCACGGGTATTAAGGGCAGTAGTTTCCGACTGTACATCGCCTTTCACTTCTTGCTCAGTACAAATCGCTCCAAGGTCCCGAGACAACGACTGAGCTGGAAGGAAACGATCGTGAGCCCGCACCACAGTGCAGTGTGAAGCAGGAGTGTGTTTCAGTCACTGGGTACGTCATGCTGTGTCAGTGTGTGAAAGAGCTGTCTTTGCTGAATAGATATTGCTTTTTCACTGTTCTATCAATCATGATAGACCGCTGAAGAAATGGATTTGTTCTCTCAACTGAGTGAACCTTCTTTAGATCAAGGCAAAGCACTGACATATTTAGGACAAGCAAGCCTCTGCAATGCTAACACCAGTTTGATTAAAGGAAATGTGTGTTGATTTACTTTCTTTTACCTCACGGGAGTAACTGAGAATCACCTTTAGGATGTCTGCTTCTCTCTTGAACCTTAATGAAATATGTTTTTTGTTCTCACATTGCTTTCTGCAGAAGAAAACATCGCATCCTCCCAATGCACACAACGATTTTTCTGCAGTGCAAGCCAAGCAGAACCAGCCAAGGTCTGCAGGGATCTCTGCTGAAGCAGCATTTGGTGCGCAGAGGAGAGGTCTCATGAATAATGCACAGTTATAAACAGGTGGCCATGTCAAGATCTCTTCACTTAATGCCATTCCCAAACACACTCTAAGGAAAGTAATTGGATACCTTCATTACCAATTGATCTGTACAGGAAGAAAGTGTGATTAAAAGCTTTGCAAGGCATCGATTGCATGTGCATTAGCTTGCATTGACCTGCATTATTTTCTACCGAAAACCCACGTAAATTGTAGCAATAACCAGAATTGTGAGGCTTAACAGAACTATAAACTATTTTAAAGCCACAAGTATGAGAATCCAGACCAATCCTTCCACTGCAGAGTATGTAAAAAGCAAAAGCAGCTTACGGAGGCCACCTCATAATTGGGTAAGTGCTTGTAAGGCAACGTCGACTGCTGATGTATTACCCATGGAACAGCCTGTAAGGTATGAATCCACTCTAGTCCATTTTCTTAACACCAGTGACAAGAACTGTCAGGAGACTCCAAGCACCTTCCTGGAACAGCCATCATTAATCTCCAATAAGATCGCATTACCTTTTTATTCTTTTACAAAAAAACAGTGGGCAATTTTCCCCCCTCAAATCACAAACTATTTGTTAAACCTAAAATATAATGGCTTTTGTGCATTCACTTCAACTAGCCAGAATTATCAACCCAATTGTGAAAGTTAATTGCTGTTGGTGGTGAGGGGGAGGAGGGTAGATGTCCTCCATGACCAAGTCATATACGACAGATAAAAGCCTCTTGACTCCTTTATACAAATCTTCTTTAACAAGAAGATTGAAATGTGGTATACAATCTCAACTAGACCATGAATTATTATTATAGTAACCAATATAGGCGTTGGTAAGGCAGTATTACAGTGATTTCTGCATGTTTTGTTTTGTTTTGTTTTATATCGTTTCACCTTAGTAGCCATAATGCTATCAATAAGTTCTATATTAATATGAACTGTATCTGATTTACTTTTTCTCTGAGATTACAGAGTTATCTAGGTGCTCTAGAGATTCTATATTGCTCACTGTCTGTAGAAAGTTTTGTTTCTATTAGTACTCTGTTTGGTTATGTTCTTCATATATTAGTTATTCCTCCTTATCGTTTTTGGTTTAATGCCTAAAAATTAAATATGCTAATGTGGAAGAGAAAAAAAATAAAATTCTAAACTGTCGTCAGTGTGAGGTTCAGTCACTGGGGAAGAGGAATTAATTTGAGATTTTTTTAAATTTTAGAAGTTAAGATGTTCTGCTTCCATGTATGAAAGATTAACTGCAGTGAGAATTGCCATCTCACTGTAAACAACTAGAGAACTTGACAAAAATGTATGAAACACATATTTTTTGACATTGGACAATAGGCAGCACAGAATTGTGATATCAGACAGAAGGGGTCCTGAGACAACTAAGTTTTGAAATCCCTGCCTAAATATTAAAAGGCTGCTCCAGGCCTAACTTAAATACAGTTCAACACAACTCTCAAAAATACTAAATTAACCTGAAAGTCGTTAAGTGTGTGCCCTATTTAAGGATTACAATAAAATGCATCACTCAGTCATGTAAAATTCACAATGTCTAGCGAACAATCAAAACTGTCAGACAAGGCAAGAAGCAGAAAAATATGGCTCTTAAGCAGAAGTGAAAAGAAACAGATTCAGTTGTGACATTAATTATGAAATTAATATATTCCTAGAAGTGGGATCACTGGGTCAAAAGGCAGCTCTGTTTTTAATTTTTTGAGGAACCTCCATACTGTTTTCCATAGTGGCTGCCCCAGTCTGCATTCCCCCCAGCAGTGTACTGGGGTCCCCCTTTCCCCACACCCTTGCCAGGTCCTTCCACACTGGTCCAAACAGTACAAGATCCTTCTTTACAGCTGCATAGTATTCCTTGGTATAAATGTCCCACAGCTTTTTTATCCACTCATCTGCTTATGGGCATTTGGGCTGTTTCCAGATGTTAGCTATTGTAAACTGCGCTGCTATGAACATAGGAGAATATTATGCTGAGTGAAATAAACCAGGCAGAGAAAGACAAACATCACACGATCCCCCTTATACGTGGAATCTAAAGAACTTAATAAACTGATGAACAGAATAGATTCAATAACATGGAAGCACAGATGAGACTGACAAATGTCAGAGGGATGGAGGAGAGCAGGTGGGTGGAGGGGAGAGAGTAACCAAAGAATTTATATGCATATATGCACAACCCAAGGACATGGACAATGGTGGGGAGAGGGACTGGGGAGGGGGTGGGACGGGGTGGAAGGGGTCATTGGGGAGAAAAAGGGACATCCGTGATATTCTGAACAAAAATAAAAGAACACATGGAAACTCTAGAATTAAAATAAATAATAAAAATTTAAAAAACAAACAAAAAACAGGGCAAATAGAAAACAAAAAGTAAGCTAGCAGGATTTGAATTCAACAATATTAAATGTAAAGTGTAAATGATTTGAATACTCCAAAAGACAAAAATGTCAAATAGGATAAAAAAATATCAAACTCAAGTTTTTTCCTTTTTATTGGATTTATTGGGTGACACTGGTTAACAGAACTATACAGGTTTCAGGTGCATAATTCTACAACACATCATCTGTGCACCGTATTGTGTGTTCAAAGCCCCTTGAAATATGAGACACAAATAGGTTAAAGGACAAAGGTGCTATAAAATATACCATGCAAACACTAATCCAAAGAAAGCTGGGCTGGCTGTATTAAAACAAAGAACAAGTAGGTTTAAGAGAGAAATATTAGCAGAAATAAGCTTAATGTTTTTTAATAATAACTGGGTCAAGTTATCAAAAAGAATTAACAACTCTAAATATATATGCAAATAGTTGTAGAGTTTTAAAGTACATAAAGCAAAACTAAAAGGAGGAATAAGCAATCACAAGTACACTCAGACATTCCAACAGTCCTCTTTCAGTATTGACAGAACAAGTAGACAGATAATCAGATATAATGCAGGAAATATGAACAACCAACTTGACTTTATTGACATTTTAGAACACTGCCAGCAACAGCAAAAGACAAATTGTTTTCAAGTACAAATGAATTATCCACTCAGATACAATAAGCTGAGACATAAACTGAGCCACATCTCAACAAATACGAAAGGACTGAAATTAGACAAATCTGTTCTCTGACCCCATCAAAAGTAAACAAAAATCAATAAATAAAAGTATATGAAAAATCTTTCCAGTTTTTAAAAATGAAAGCCACACTTAAATAAATAGGTGAAAGGAGAAATAGAAATGAAAGGATGAACTCTGTCTTTATCTGAAGACAAAAACATTGTGTACATAGGAAATTCCATGGACATTTTAATAAATAATTTTTTAAAAAGCTATTACATTGAATAGCATTTAAAAAGATGCAAAGTCAATAAACAAAATTAGAGAGTGTTTCTCTATAATATTAGTTAATTATTGGGATATTGATTTTAAATAAATAATACTATATACAAGAATATAAAAATATGAAGTATGTAGGGATAACTTTGACAAATTATGTGCAAGATCTGTACTCAAATATTGTAAAACATTTCTGAGAGGAGTTAAAGGAGATGTAAACAAATGAAAAGAAATACACTGTTCATGGATTGGAAAATTTAATATTTTTAAAGATGTCAGTTTTTACCCAATTAATCTGTAGGTCACCACAATCCCAACCAATATCACAGTAGAAATCATCAAGCCAATTATAACATTTATATGGAAATGCAAAGATCCTAGAGCCAAAACAACTTTGACAAATAATACAAATTTTGATTACTTACATTATCTGATTTGAAAAGCTACACTAAAGCTGCAACAATCAAGATAGTGTGGTATTGGAATAAGAATAAGCATACACAAGTCTTTGGAAAAGAATAGAGTCCAGAAATAAATCCACAATTAAATGATCAATTGATTTTCAACAATGGTATCAAGATAGTAAAATGGAGAAAGATAATTTTTTTCAACAAATTATTCTGGAGCAGCAGGATAGTCACATTTAAAAAATAATAATAATAAAATTTTAAAACCTTGGCTATGCCTCCAACCATTTAAACAAAAAATTTACTTAAAACAGATATTAGATCTAAACATAAGGGCCAAAACCATTAAAATTCTACAGGAAAACATACAAGATAATCATTATAATATTGGGTTAACCAAGGATTTCTGAAAGAAGACATAAAAGCAAGAACTACTACAGGAATCAAATGAAGTCTATTATGGTCTGGGAAAAATATTTCAATAACATGTACCTTACAAGAAACTTTGATCCATAATATATATAGAACTGTTATACATCAATATTAAGAAGATGAACAAATAAAAAATGGCAAAAATTTGGATATTTCACAAAAGGAGGGGTATAAGTGACACATATAAGAGATACAAGTAACAAAGATACTCAAGATGACTAGTCATAAGAGAAATGCAAATAAATAGCACAAAGATATACCAGTACATACCCACTAGAATGGATAAAGTTTTTTATAACTTTATTTTTATTGTTGACACTATTACAGATGCCCCCATCCCTCCCCCACCCGTGCCCATATCCTCCTTCCCTCTGGCTATCACCACACTGTCGTCTGTGTTCATGGGTTATATATATATGACCTTTGGCTAATCTCTTCACCTTCTTTTTTCCCGTCCCCCACTCCCCTCCTCTCTGAAAGCTGTCATTTTGTAGCATGTACCTATGCCTCTGGTTTTATTTTGCTCATCAGTTTATTTAGTTCATTAGATTCCGCACTGAAGTGAGATCATGTGGTATTTGTCTTTCTCTGCCTGGCTTATTTCACTTAGCATAATAATCTCCAGGTCCATCCATGCTGTCACAAAAGGGAAGAGTTCCTTCTTTTTTATAGCTGTATAGTATTCCATGGTGTAAATGTCCCACAGCTTTTTATCCACTCATCTACTGATGAGCACTGGGGCTGTTTCCAGATCTTGGCTGTTATAAATAATGCTACTATGAACACAGGGATGCATATATTATTTTTGGTTGGTGTTTCAGAATTCTTAGGATATATTCACAGAAGTGGGATCACTGTGTCAAAAGGCGCTTCCATTTTTAATTTTTTGAATAAAATCCATACTGTTTTCTACAGTGGCTGCCCCAGTCTGCATTCCCACCAACAGTGCACTAGGGTCCCCTTTCTCCACACCCTCGCCAGCACTTGTTATTTGATGGTTTATTGATGGTGCCATTCTAGCTGGTGTAAGGTGATCTCTCATTGTGGTTTTAATTGGCATCTTTCTGTAGATTAGTGACGCTGAACATTTTTTCATGTGTCTCTTGGCCCTCTGTATGTCCATTTTGGAGACGTGTCTATTAAGATCCTTAGCCCATTTTGTAATTGGATTGTTTGTCTTCCTGGTGTTGAGTTGTATAAGTTCTTTATATATTTTGGAAACAAACCCCTTATCAGATGTATCATTGGCAAATATGTTCTCCCTTACAGTGGGTTCCCTTTCCAGTTTGTTGATGGCTTCTTTTGCTGTGAAGAAGCTTTTTAGTTTGATATAGTCCCATTTGTTTATTTTTATGGTGGTTGTTTCCCTTGCCCTAAGAGACATATCAGCAAAAATATTGCTAGGAGAGACGTCTCAGATTTTACTGCCTATGTTTTTTTCTTCTAGGATTTTTATGGTTTCACAACTTACATTTAAGTCTTCTATCCATTTTGAGTTTATTCTTGTGTATGGTGTAGGTTGGTGTCTAGTTTCATTTTTTTGCATGTACCTGTAAAATTTTCCCAACACCATTTATTAAAGAGACTGTCTTTACTCCATTGTATGCTCTTGCCTCCTTTGTCAAATACTAATTGACCATAAAGAAGTGCGTTGATTTCTGGGCTCTCTGTTCTGTCCCATTATCTATATGCCTGTTCTTATGTCAGTACCAGGTTGTTTTGATTACAACGGCCTTATAGTATAGTTTGATATCAGGTATTGTGATACCTCCACTTTGTTCTTCTTTCTCAAGATAAAGTTTTTTAAAATGGCAATGGCAGGTCCTGGTGGAGCTACAGAGCTGCTAGACCTATCATATATTATTGGTGAGGATGCAAAATGACATAGCCACTTTGGGAAATAGTTTGACTACTTCTTAAAGCACAGTTTTGTTACCCAGAAAACCTATTTGCATTTATGTATCAAAGAGAAATGAATACAAAAGTCTCCTTAAAAATTTTATAGGGTATTTATACAAGTATTTTTATAGTAGTCCCAAACTAGAATAATTTAATATCCATTGACTGGTGAATAAATAAATAAATTATGATATATCCATGCCATAAAATATTACTAAAAAAAATGGAATGAACTGCTAAAATCATTGGGCTAATTGGAAAAAGAAGATACAAAAGACTACATATTCTATGATTCCATTTAACATAAATTCTAGAAAAGGAAAAACTATAGTGCTAGAAAGCAGATCAATGGTTGCCTGGAGCTGGAGGTGGTGTGAAGGGACCAAAGGTTACATTTGGGGTGATGAATGTATTCAATTCAGTATCTTGCCTGTAGGGGTTATACAACTATGCATTTGCCAAAACTCATTGAACTACACATATAAAATAGGAAACTGTATTGGATATAAATTATATTTCAATAAATTTGATTTGAAAATGTAAAATTTGTTATGCTAAATTACATAGACACATGTGTATGCCTAAAAAATTCTGGGAAAGTAGACTTTAAGGCATTAATTATGGCACTCTTTCAGGTAGTGTATTCTTTTGGAAAGAACTTAGGTACAACGAATAAAATATTTTCTTAGAAAAATCTATACATGTTAAAAATGTTATAAACATTTTTAAAAATTATCACAAGAAATTAGGAAATAAAGAAAATGTCAATCAAATAGAAGGTAACAATGGAATAAAAAGAAGAATACAAAAGAGTAGTCTAAACAGAGAAAAATGAGGTGCCAGAAATAAGTTCAAATACATAACTGATCACAATAAATTGAATTGATATACCTGTTTGTCTCAATTGGCCATTTAGGTTTAATAGTAAAAGACTGGTTAGTGGTTACAATGAATGGCAAAACCTTCAGAAGGAAGGGAGAGTGTTTTGTGGACCATTTTTTGTGTGTGTGGCAGGCTTTTTTTAAGTTATTAGTTTTTCTCAATCAGTACTTTTTAATGGAAACAACTAAACTCAAAATCTGTCACATGATTTTGAGACTCACTAAAACAAAGTTTAATGAGAAAAATAGATAGTAATACCCATTAGAACACAGGTTTTCATACAGAATGGAAAGGGAAAAAAGAATGACTTTACAGTGGAGAGAGCTGGCAAGCACTCTCAGATGACGGTCAAAATCAACAGTCATAGTTCATGTTGATAACATGCACCCTTGATAGGATGAGGCAACAAAGTGACTTTACCTCTGTGATCTTCCTCCAAAAATTCTGTAACATCAGCGCAATCATGGGGAAGGTGTCAGACAAATTCCAACACAGGGTCATTCTGCAAAATCACTGATTAGCACTCTTCAAAACTGTCATCAAAAATGAAGAAAGCCTGAGAAACTGTCACAGTCAAGAGGCACCTGAGGAGACGTGACAAGTAAATACATGACAATATGATACATTACAATGTATTATCCTGTTCCAGGATTTTGGAACAGAAACAAAACATTAAGTGAAAACTAAGTAAACCTTGCCAGGCCAGCATGGCTCAGTGGTTGAGCATCGACCTATGATCCAGGAGATCCCTCCGGGTTCGATTTGGGGTCAGAGCTCAGGTTGCCGGCTCAATCCCCGGTGGTGGTGTGCGCCAGGCAGCAGATCAGTGACTCTCATCATTGATGTTTCCCTCTCTCTCTCTCTCTCTCTCCTTTTCCCTTCTCTCTTTGAAATCAATAAAGGTATATTTTAAAAATGAATAAATAATGAAATCTTAATAAACCATAGACTTTATTAATATTACCTATCAATATTAGTTCATTAATTGTAACAAATATTCCATATTAAATTAAGATGTTAATAATTGGGTAGGCATAGGGTATATAGGAACTCTATTATCTTATTTTTTTTCTGTAAATCTAAAACTGCTCAGAAAATTTTTAATTTTAAAATGTAATAAATATATATATGTAAATGTGACAAATGACAGTTGACCCTTGAACAACATGGGAGTAGGAGCACTGACCCCATGCAGTTGAAAATCTGCATTTAACTTTTGACTCTACAGTCAGCTCTTTGCATCCGTAGATTCAGCCAACTGCAAATCAAAAACAATATTATCCATCTGTGGTTCCAAATCAAAAACAATATTTTCGACTGTGGTTGAGAATCCGAGGTTGGGAAACTGCGGTTGTGAATGAGAAAATAATGTTTTCAATCCAAAGTTGCTTAAGTCCACAGATGCAAAACCCAGATATACAAAAAGCCAAATGTTTTTATTGAAAAAAATCTGAGTATAAGTGGACCTGCACAGCCAAACACGTGCTGTTCAGAGGTCAAATTTCTTTGTTATCTATTTCAAGCAAAACACAAAAATAAAAGAACAGAGTAAAAACAAGCTTGTATAAAAATATTTTTAAAAAATTAAAACCACAAAAATGCACATTAGAACAAAAGTAACTCCATAAAATTTGTTCTTGATACATACAGTTTAAGACTATAGAAATAAAAAACCAAAAAACAAATGTGTAATCCTCAGAATATATATATATATCTTGGAGTAAGACTGAAAATAGAGAAATAGAAACATAAATGCGTTTACAAAAGAGGTTAAGCAATGTGAACATTAGACAACATTAAATATATAATCAAATGCATTAATAGAGACAAAAAGGGACACTACCTAATGATGAAATAAAAAACATAAACCCAATAAGTGGCATTAAAATTAGTGGTGCAAAAAGAGACAGAATTATAATGAAAAAGTTATATATTCCTATAAAGAAACATTTTAACATACTTCTTTGAGTAAAAAAAAAAATTATTAAGGATTTAGAAGATTTGAAGAACACTCTTAATGAACTTGATCTAACCTGCACACAAATAAATAATACACAATTTTTAAAAGAACACGAACATTTTAAAAATGAACAAGAACATTGTGGAGAAATTTTTAAGAACTATTAAGTCATTTTTAAAAAAGGAATAAATAGGCCAGCCGGGCGTGGCTCAGCGGTTGAGCGTCGACCTAGGATCCAGGCGATCGGGGTTCAATTCCCGGTCAGGGCACATGCCCGGGTTGCGGGCTCGATCAATGACTCTCTCATCATTGATGTTTCTATCTCTCTCTCTCCCTCTCCCTTCCTCTCTCTGAAATCAATAAAGATATATTAAAAAAAAAGGAATAAATAGATAAGTGTGCAGATGGAAAACCTCCATATCAGAAAGATGTAAAATTAATTCCAATTAAGGTTGTTTTAATATCGTTGGAACTAGGCAAGCTAATCCTAAAATTCACATGGAAGAGAAATTGTTCAAGTACAGCAAAGACAATTATAAGCAAACAAACAAATAAGGTAATCATATTTCCAGACAAAAAACAGCAACAATTTCTTTCCTCCCTTGCTTCCTCCCTCCCTCCTCCTCCTTTCTTCCTTCACAACTTTCATCTTTCCTTTCTAGCTTCCCTCAAATGCTCCTGCTCTCTCTTTCCTTCCTCCCTCCCTCTGCCCTGCCTTTCTTTCCTTTTTACTTATTTATGTAACCTAATCCCATAATGGAAAAGAGTAACTTCAGCCAAGGTATTGGAAAACAATGTTCTGACTAGTGATTTCTCACACACTCCCACTACCTTACATTATAATTTCAGGAACACTTTATCTTTAGAAATAGTCGATAATCTTTGGCTGAGCCAAATACATCCAAATAAAAGAATGGCTTTGAAATAGGGCTTTTCAGATAGCAAGATGGGTCCTAAGTTGGACTCTAGTAGAATTAATGATTTAATAAAATAGTACCAATCAGGGAATTCTCATAGATCAATAATTTATGTATAATTTTAATAAATCACAGGATATTTCACTTTATTGGAGAAAATACTAGTTTTATTCTTAATTCTGATCATGGTTTTCCTTTACTCAGTCTACAGCATAAATAATAGATACATTGGTGGCAGTCGATTCTTGGGGCGTGTCTTTTATCAACCAAATTACCCACATGCAAATTTAAGAAAATACATTTTAAATAAATCTACATTAAACACTGTAATGGTTAAAGGAATGAAGCATTTATATATGTCATTTTATGCATGATACTATAAATCCCACTCCTGCCCACAGTGGTAATGAATGACAATAGCTAATAATAGTGGCTATCATTTACTGAATGCTTATGATAAGCTAGGAACAATGCTCAGCATTTTATTTCTATTATCTCCTTACAAAGAAATCCATTGGATGGGTATTATTATTATCCCCATTTTACAGATGATTCTTAGGATAGCATATTTTAGAGATAAGAGTCAAGCCTATGTGGTCACACTCTATTATACTTCAGTACTTCTAAGTAAAAACATGTGAAGTACCTCTCTTTTTTTGTTTTCATAAATTAAGAAAAACTTGTATTTGTATAGATATTTATTAGTACCTCATCTTGCTCTAGAATGGAGCTAAGGTAACTCTCAAAAATACTTATGTAGTAGATTGTATTTATGGTACAAATTTGCCAGTCTTCCTTGTATCCACGCCCTTTGCTATGTGATGTTACAGTTTATCTCACTAAAGAGTGAGATGAATTCACTTCTCCACCCTGGAATCTGAGGCTGGCCATGTGACTTGCTTTGGCCATTAGAATGTGGCAAAAGGCTCTGCATACCAATCCGGAGCCCACCCTGAAAGAGAGCACCCATGTCTCCACTTACTGTCTTGTGCCCGAAAACGTGAAAACACGCCTAGGCTAGCCCGCCGGGTGAGGAGCCATCTGTCCGTTAGAACTAAGCTGTCGGAAGTTACCCAGTGGAGGCCAGTCCGAATGAGCCCAGATTACACACCTCTAGCCAACAACCTTCAGGTGTGTGAGTAAGCCCAGCCCAGATCAGCAGAGCCACACATCCAGCCCCCAGTAAACTCCTGACTGTGGCAATAAATACTGAATGTTGGATGCCAGTGAAATGTTTTGACTGTGTGTTATTATTATGGCCAAAAACAACGGACAGAATATAGAACAAGTTTCGCTGAACAAGACTTCGAGTGCTCACTCTATTTCAGACATGATTGTAGGTGCTAGGCCTACAGTGGTAATCAAAGGAGACAAGGTCCCTGCTCTTTGCAGAGATCACATTCCACAGAGGGACACAGACCAAAACAAATGTGTGCAGATGGGGAAATATGTAATAGTGTAAACAATAAAAAAAAGAAAAAGAAAATCCAGCTAGAAGGTATAATAGAGACCGATTGGGAAACAGAAGATGTGAGACATGAAGTGCGGGGTCAGGGAAAAGGGACATTTTGGTGTGGGATCACTTTTGATTTGAAAAGATGAAATTTGGGCAGGTACTTAACTAAAAAGGAGTTAGCCATGCTAATATTTGAGCAAATCATTCCAGGCAGAAGAAACAATTCTAGGCTGATGTTGTGAGTTGCATTGAGTCCTGCAGAAAGAAACGTTCAGGTCCTAACCCCTAATATCCGTGCATGTGACCTTTAGAAATAGGATATTTGCAGATGCATTCGAGTTGAAATGAGGACATAACTGATTAGGCTGGTCTTACGAGATGAAGTGCTCATAAGAAAAGGGAAATTTGGACACCACACACACGAGCGCGCGCGCGCACACACACACACACACAGAACACCATGTAAAAACAGAGACTAAGCAATGCATTTACAGGCCAAGGAGCGCCAAGAAATGTTGGCAACCACCAGAAGCCAAGGGGGACGTCATGAAACAACTAGATGCCCCCTCAGGAGCCGGCCCTGCCCAGCACCTTGATTTCAGACTCCTGGTCTCCGGAACGGTGAGAGCATGAATTTCTGTTGTTTTAAGGCAACCAGTTTGTGGTGCTTCTTTGCAGCGGCCCTAGGAGAAGAAACAGCTCAGAACAATTTTGGTGGATTCTAATACCTGAAAGAAGACACGTGAGCTTGAATATTGTGAGTGAGGAGAATGCAGACGATGACGTGAAAGCAACAGGCAGGGGCCCCATCGTTGAGGGATTTACAGGTTGTAATTCTTTTACTGCACTATTTTATTTTTTGCTTCCATGTGGGTACATGCTGCTTAATGGGGTCTCTCACCACCATCAGCCCCACATTCACTTTACATCTTATTCTTTATTACTCCATTTAATAACTGAGTTTCTTTTTTCCTGGGCATCCTTTAGCATTAAGGTATAGTAATTAACAGAGTAGATATAGTCTCCTTTTCACAGAGCTTTTGTTTAGCAGGCTAGGCTAAAAAAATAATTAGGCAACTAACTACGATTGTGTCAAGAGTGATGAAAGGAAAGTTCAGTGCATAAAGCAGGGAAAACCTGACTCAGCCTTGGGAGTTGAGAACTGGCTACAAACTGAGAAATAATGGGTGAAAAGAGTTAGCTAAACAAAGAATGGGGATGTCCTTTCAATCAGAGAAACCTGCATAGTCACAGGCCCTCGAAATGAAGGAGAATTTCACGTTCCAACAGCCTAAAAAACACTGCTTCTCTTTTCTCTCTCTGGCTTTTCCTCCCTTCCTCTTTCCCTTCCTCCTTCTCTTGCCCCTCATTTGGTTGTTGATTTTTGTTTCCACTCAAAAGAGCTAGTATAGTGTCACTTATTATTTGTGTAAAAAGTTATTTATCTCATATCGGTCCCATTTCCCTATTTGTTAAACAGGAGTAATGACATTTCTAACCTCATGGATTGTCATGAGGGTTTAATGTGATTGTGTGCCAATGCCTGGCATGTCACGATCCCTCAAAAAGCTTACTATCTATATTTCTATTTACTTATGTATTTATCATTGAGCATTAACTACGTACGTGTTTTATGGGCCAAACCCCGTGTTAAAGTTTTTAAAGTGTTTATATAGGTATAGTCTTATGCAATCCTCACCGACTCGGAAAGGCAGGTATCTTTGTTCCCAGATGAGAGAACTAGACCCTAGACTTTCTCATAGCAACGTAATTAACAGCTTTGCCTGTCTTGAAAGCCTAGGTTTTAAATACTACAGTATGCTTCACCCTTTGATAGGTTTGTTATTTCATCTTTTTAAAAATGAAAAGATGTTCTTTAATATTGACCCTAAACAGATTTATTTAGCTTTGTCTAGATATAGGATTTTGAACTTAAATGTAGAAAAGAAACAAGATAAAATGGCATTATTCTACAGCTCATCACTAGTGATATACAAAGCTGAATCACTGGAAAAGGGGTAGAAAGCACAGTGATTGATAAAGAGAATGTTAAAGGAAATAAAGAATCACATAAATCTATCAAAATGGAGTCATTACGTTCTTAATTCCTGAGAAATACAACGTCCCTGCCAATTCAGCTTGATGATACAGATCATTTTTCAAATATGTATAATATGGGAGACTTCCAAAAACCTGTAGGGTAGATCATTAAAAGCTACAATTAGCAGGAGCCATCATTTCAGCCTGCTCTTGCCACTCTCTCCCTTCTCTGATTCCCATAAGGCCGATGCTCACAACATCCCCTAATGTGGGCTGATGGCCTAAGAGAACAGGAAGAGCGGTTGTACCAATTGGGCCTCAGTTTATTATTCACTGATGGTATTTTAGATACAACACCAAAGACACAACCCATGAAAGAAAGAATTGATAAGTGGACTTCGTTAAAATTAAAAATTCTGCTCTGTGAAAGACAGTATTAAGAGAATTAGAAGAACCACAGTAGGAGGAAATATATGCAAAAGACACATCTGATACAGAACTGCTATCCAAAATATACAAAGAACTGATAAAACTCAACAATATGAAAACAAAAACCCTATTAAAAACGAGCCAAAAACCCTTGATACCTCAGATATAGCGAAGAAGATATAGAGATGGCAAATAGCTGTATTAAAAGATATTGCATATCATGTTAAAAATTAGGAAAATGCAAATTGAAACAACGAGATACCACTACACACTTATAGGACCGCCAAAATCTGGAACAGCGACAGCACAAATGCCGGTGAGGATGCAGAGCAGCAGGAACTATCATGCACCGCTGGTGGGAAGGCAGGATGGTGCAGCGGCTTTGGAAGACAGTTTTGTGACTTCTTACAAAACCAAATATACTCTTAGCGTATGATCCAGCAGTTGTACTCTTTGGTATTTACCCAAAGAAGTTGAAAACTTATGTCCACATGAGAACCTGAGCACAAATATTTATAGCAGCTTTATTCATAATTGCCCAAACTTGGAAGCAACCAAGATGTCCTTCAGCGAATGATCAGGCGAATGATAAATAAAATGTCATATATTCAGTCAATAGAATGTTATTCAGCGCTAGAGAAAATGAGCTATCAAGCCATGAAAAGCTATGAAGGAAACTTACATGCATATTACCAAGTGAAAGAAGCCAGTCTCCAACAATATAACACCTGGAAAAGACAAAACTGTGGAGACAATAAAAAATTAATGGTTGCCAGGGATGGAGAGGGAGAAAAAAGGCAGAGCACAGAGTATGCTTAGGGTGGTGAAACTCCTCTGTATGATATTATAGTGATGGACAAGTGCCATTATACATTTGTCCCCATAGATGGACAACACCAAGACCAAATTCTAAGGTAAACTACGGGCTTTGGATGATTAGGACATGTGAATGTAGGTTTATCCTTGGGTAGAAAAAATAAAAAGTACCATTCTCGTGAGTGATGTTGATAATGGGGGAAGCTATACACGTGTGGGGGGTGGGGGTATATGAGAACTCTCTGTACTTCCCTCTGAATTTTGTTGCAGACTTAAAAATGCCCTAAAAAGAAGTTTAAGAATAAAATGTAAAAGGTTTTAGATGACTTTCTAACACATCTGACTTACTTTGAACACCAGGTGGCAGTAGATATAGCATTTATCAAAAAGAATGAGGGAGAGGAAACTGATTTTGAACTGTAGGGTGTCCCCAAAGAAGTATACACACACTGTGAACAATTATAAAGACAGTGTTTATTAAAATACATTTCTTTTTCAAAATTGAGCTCTCAGCTGTTACAGTATGTATACATTTTCTGGGGACACCCTGTATATGTGTGCAAATTAATAGTATATACAGTGTCCACTGTCTGCACTGTGCTAGAATTTGCATTGGGGTACCCCTGAAAGAAAGTCATAATCCAGTGAAGTAAAGATATTTTATTTCATATTTGAGTATATAGCTTCTCCTTAATAGTCTCATTTGATTATTTCTCTTCTAAAAGTAGCCATAATAGAGAAAATATAAATCCATGGCACTCACAAACAATTCCCTGGTAGAAAATATGTTTCAATGAAAGAATAGTCTATTTAAATTTTACTTAGAAAATTGTATATATTCATATAATAGAAACAATCTAAAAGATTAGAGAAGAAATGACTTTAAAATTAATTTAGCACAGACCTTCCAATTTATGGAGGAGAAAACTGAAATACACAGAGATTAGGATACGTGTCCACTGGAAGACACAGTAGTAACTGCTGCATTCCATTTGTTTTGCCCTGGCCTTAGGTAAAATTTCTTCATAGTATTGTCTACTTATCTCTCATCCAGAAACTTCCATAGTTTTAATACCTGGAGCAGCAATTATGGAAAAGATAGAAGTGTAGATTTCCACAGTACCATCAAGTAAAATACAGTGGCACCTTGGTTTTCGGACGTCTCCGTTGATGAACATTTCGGGTTACGAACGCCATAAACCTGGAAGGAAACGCTTCGGTTTTCGGTTCCCGAACCCGCCTCGGAAGTGGAACCTGCCCCACGGCTTCCGCTGAGGGCAGGATCCCGAGGCCCAGCTCTCGGCTGCTGATCCCTCGGTTTCCAACGTTTCAGAGCTCGAACGGGCTTCCAGAGCAGATTACGTTCGAAAACCGAGGGACCTCTGTAAAATTATTTATTCCTTTTCTGGTTTTGAAGTACAAGATTAGTTTCAACATATAAACATCTGTACTTTTTTCTACCCAAATTATAGACAGTCATTTGTGAATAGTCCTTGGAATTTATTGGTTGTTGGCTGGTTCAACAAGGTATCCTATCTGCCTCCCATAATTCAAGCCCACCCTTTAGCCTGCCCATTGGCACTGTCTGCTTATGTCTACATGTGATACCATCACTTAGTGTTTGCTGAACTCGCAGAGGTGTTTAGAATAATATTCAATGAGAGACTCAGATAGTCTTTTTCTTGATTTAAACAGAGACAAAAATCTCAGAGCTGGCAAAAGTGCAATAAAAACAGACAGCATAGACTAA
Organism: Miniopterus natalensis; assembly: GCF_054644295.1. Classification (NCBI taxonomy): domain Eukaryota; kingdom Metazoa; phylum Chordata; class Mammalia; order Chiroptera; family Miniopteridae; genus Miniopterus; species Miniopterus natalensis. The sequence goes on from NC_142088.1 coordinate 45,082,882, forward strand.
AAGGAACAGATTACAAAATGCTTGGGAGACTAAGAATGGTGCATACAGTGAACAGATGTAAGGTAAATAATAGTTGGAGCTGAAAGAGAAGTGGGAAAATAATAAACAACATACACTGTGCTTTGCCAGTGAGCTCATAGGCAAAGTCTTACGAGAGATATCTCAGACAGACCTAGGAGGCTTTATTTTTGAAACTTCTAACAAGAACTTCGCTATACTGAAAATAGTATGTTCTTGTGAATGGACCCTTATGGTGGAAAATATATAATAAATACATATAAACATATAATATATATAAAATTAAAAAACACACACATACGCTCAGTGGCAAAGCATGATATATATTATTCATTATTTTCTTAGTGGCAGGGGGAAAGGGACAACAAATCCCTTTCCTAGTACACAGATGGAAAGTAATTTTTGCCCAGTATTAAAAATTGCTATACGTGCACTGACCGGGTGGCTCAGTTGGTTGAAGTGTCATCCCACACACCAAAAATTTGTGGGTTAGCTTCCCAGTCAGAGCACTTACCTAGGTTGTGGGTTCGATCCCCAGTCAGGGCACATATGGGAGGCAACCGATAGATGTTTCTCTTTCACATTGGTGTTTCTTTCCCTCTCTCAAAAAAAAAAAAAAAAAAAAAAAAAATCAATCAAAACATAGCCTTCGGTGAGGATTTTTTAAAAATGCTATATTTCATTAAACCAATGGGTCACCCAGCCTAAGATCCCATCACTATCCAAGTGATGTTTTTGGGTAGAGCTATATGACATTAACCACCAAAGGTGACCCTAAATTTCCTATAATAATTCCAAATGGTGCCATCATTTGTCAGTTCATCCTAGATTTGTTTTGTCTTCATTTTGCGTTATTTGTAAGAATAACAAATCCAGTAAATGCACTCTATAGTTTATAATATAGTAATTTGACTTGTTATTGATTAACTTTGCATATTTTGGAATTTGTTGATCAAATCTTTGCTAATCAGATTAATAAATTTTGTAACTTTAGAGCCATTGATCATTTTTAGTTGTCATAATCAGCTAGAGTCTTTATGTTCTAATTTATCCTCTTAAGGAAAAATATAACATAGGTTTGAAATCCTGTGGGTGCTAATTATTCCATGTCATATGGATTTTTCTGATAGACAGGAGATCAGATGTCAGAGGGCTATATGAGAAAGGGTTGATTGAGCTCATTTTACTTCTCAGTGACAATTTAGTTGAAGGCGATCTTGAAGGTGCTGAGCAGAGAAAGTGGCAATGATTGCATCTAATCAAAAAGGCTGTCACTGCTAGTGCAGCTGAACTCTTCTTAGGTCTGCAACCAATCAAGGAAGAGAAGGTGACTTGATATTGAGAATTATCCCCAAGTGACTAAGTTCACCCTTCAGTGGAAGGCTCAGAAACTGAACGTTTCCTTCTTCCAGTGGCACATCTTACAAGTCAAGGATGTAAGGTCCAAAAGCCCAAGACTCAGTAAGATCCAAAAGCCCAGAAGCTCAGTAAGCAGCAAGGAAGGGTAAATCCTGGGGCTTAGAATCCTGTGTGTTTACCACTAGGTATCAAGCACACAATAGAAAATGTGGAAGCAAACAATAGTAGAGCTGCAAATGTCGATCAGTCAGGTTTATATTGCAAAGTGATCTGCCCCCTTTTAAAGCCTGAATCCAGAAATGCGCTCTGCCCCAATGTAATCCTTTGATTTTTCCCCTTGTTGGAATTTGACTTTCTCTTTGAGGAAGATAATTCAGCCCTGTTTCCATTAATCTTCCTCCCAGCAGGCTGCTGTAGAAAACACACCCACCCACCCACCCACACCCACACACGGATTTAAAAAATCTTTTTTCACAGTCATCCCTACCCAGCTCAAACTCAGAACCCTTATGACCGATGGTGTAAGCGGGCAAGAGGGTCACTGCTCTGAGAACGCAGCCTCTCCCCCACGCCCCCCTTTGCACCCACAACCTGTGACTCCTCACTCCACCTTAGAAACAAAATGTATTCTCTGCCTGCCTGGACCTTTGCATCCACAACCTGTGACTCCTCACTCCACCTTAGAAACAAAATGTATTCTCTGCCTGCCTGGAAGGCTCGGCCACCCGACCGATCGATTATAAAGAAGAAAAGAAGAACCATAGCCCAGACACAGGTCTTGCGCGCCGCCGCCCGTCTCCGTGGGCAAAGCCCCAGGGAAGGCGCCGATTCCCAGCCTCAGAGCCTCAGAGCCCCGGGCCCCGGGCCCCCACCTCCCCACCTCTGCGCGGAGTCCCCCTCCGGCTGTCCGCCGAGCCGCGCCAGGTGACTTCTCGGAAACGTTCGCAGATTCTGCTGAGCTGGAAGGGAAGAGGGGGTGATGGGGCGGGGGTGGGGTAAGGGAGGGGCTCCTCTGGCTGCTGGACGCACTCACACACTCACACACTCACACTCACTCACACTCACACGCGCGCGAGCGCGCACACACAGATCCCGCCCCACGGGGCGGCTGTGGAAGAGAGGTAGCGACCCCTCCTCTGCCCTCTGCTTGGCGCGGAGTGGGCGGGATACACCCTGGCCCCCGCCGCGCCCCAGCCGGCCCGCCGCCCGCGCCCCAGGAGGGAGGGCGGGGACGGTCCCGGCGGGAGGCGCGGATGGGCAGGAGCGGCGCCCGGCGCGGGCGCGGGCGCGGGCGCGGGTGCGGGCGCGGGCGCGGGGCGGGGGCGGGGCTGCGCGGGCTGGGCGCGCCCGGAAGGAGGGGCGCAGTCTGGCCGCGGGCTCTCGCCGGCGCTCCCGCAGCGCGTGTGCGGTCCCGATTTTTCGGCTCGCTGGCCGGGGCTGGGCTCGCTCGGGGGCCGGCGGCTCGTGGGGGCCGGCGCCCGCCGAGCAACAGGAGCCTAAAGAAAGAGGGTGAGGCGGCAGCAGAGAGAACGCCGGGGGAGAGAGGCCGCTAGCGAGGAAGGGTCCCCGAAGCCCGCGCCCTTCCCTGGGGCCAGGTTCTGCGGGTGCGCTGGGTGGGCATGACCGGCGGGCAAGGTTGCAAGTAAGTGCCTTTTCTCTTGCTCCTCCGGTGTGGCGGGCAGGGAGGCCACCGGTCTCGCCAGTGCTGTCCTCACCCGCCACACCCACCTGTGTCCGTGTTCCCGTCTCTCGGCGTTGGCCACCCGGTGCCACCTGGAGAGTAGAGGGGGAAAGCCGGGCGGGGTGGGGCGGGCGCGTCCCACCGTCGGGGCCGGAGGAGCTGGAGGGGGCCGGAGAGGCCCCTGCTCCACTGCGGGGCCGGTCCTTGCGGGGTTTCACCCTGGGAGTTTGCTGCCAGGTTCTGAAAATGAGGCAAGGGAAAGGCGGCTGTGCCTGGCGGCTTTCTCCTCTTTATTGCTGTGGATGCTAGCGGAGGTGTCGGATGGGGTCTGTGCCAGGGACAGGTCGTGTTCTTTACGAGCAAAAAAAAGTGCCCCGCTTCCCACTGGCAAAGGTGAGCGCGCAGGACCGGCCGCCGAGCCACCTGCGGGCGCAGCGGGGGAGCGCCGCAGCCCTGGGAGCACGCGCGCTGCTCAGCCCGTTTCTCCACCCAGTTTGTTTCTCAAATGATTAAGCCTTTATAGTGAAATTCCGATAAGATTCAAAATCATTTTAACTTTTTCATTGACTTCAGCTGAAACCGTCGCTTACTTTTTGGGGGGGCGGGGGGGGAGGTACTTCTGTTACTTGCATTAAAGACAATTAAAAGATCCAAGCGAGATTACCAAGCCAGAACGTTCAATGCCAACTTTGTGATTATAGCGCACATTTGACTCGTAATTTTACTGTTTTTATTTTTTATTATTATTACACTCGCAGCTTTCCCAGTAATATCTCCTTTGAAGCTAAGAGCAATTTTTATGTGAGAGAAGTTTAGGGGAGTCTTTTAAAAGCTCACTTCAATAAGATAAAGACCAAGTCAACATGACCTTATAAAAGAATGGTGGCTTTTCAGTTGCTGAGCGTCAGGGTTGCAGGTTAAGTTCTTTTCCGAAACACAAGTAATGTTCTTTTTTATTTCCCCTCCTTCCTCGTGGGCAGGAGAAAGACGTTGTTTTTTTCTTTTTTTCTTATGGTATTTTCACGATTTTCGCTTTAACATCAATAAAACCTACCTACATATAATATGCAAACCAAATCCAATTGTTAAGTAGTCTTTTTATTGAAAAGTCTTCTAATTATTTTTTTAATATTTAAAAAATGTATAGAGTTCACTTTCTCAGGATTTTTTTAAAAAGTATTGCTTATTTCAAAACTAGTCTAATCTGATCTCTGTGTATGGAATTATCATGATTGTTAGAATACTGCTTATTCACATCAAAATGCTAGACAAAATATGGTATTTGATGTAATGGAGAATGTGCCTCTGTTTAGGCAACTGATAAGAGTTTTGCTTAAGGTCAGTTTTTGTATTTTGTAGGTGTTTAAAATACCTGTCTGTTAGAGGTTCCTTTTGGAAGTGAACTATTGTGCAGTCACGGGACACAGTGGCATCTTTTTACGGAGGGTGGGTGCACAATATACCAGGATTCTTGCAGTGCAGGGCAGGGCTCACAGGGTACCTAGTGCCTCTGCAGAAGAAAGATGAGTCAGGTCTGGCTGTCCGCCAAGAGCATTCTGGTGCCTCCTGTGTCTCTAGGACTCAGAGATAATCAGGGGAGCGCTCCCGTGGCAGTGCTTGTGTTTTGCTACCTGTGGCTGAGATGAGTTTTGGCAGGAAAGAAAAAGGAAGGAATTTGGAGGTGGAATCAGAGGGGTCCCAGTCACCTTTTTAATATGACCAACTCACTTTCTCTGTGGCAAGGACAAAAAAAACAGTCTAATGTTTTACATGAATAATGAAAACTAATATTTATCTACTATCTTTTCCTATTAGGTATGTGAAAAGGTATGAAGTGCTGGAAGGATAGATATGGTATTTTTCTAGCCTCATAAAGGAGCTTAATGTTTAGTAATGTGAATGGGTCATTCTAAACGTCATAATGGTAATAACTTATGATTTTCCCTAAAACTCTGATCTCAGATTCTTTCCCACCTCCATCATTTGAATAAGTGGCCCAACCATCCACCAAGTGTTGATTGCCCCCTTTCTCATGCTGGCACTTTATCCCTAACCAGGCCATATTTTGATCTGCCAATCTTATTGCCCAGACACACTTCTATTCAACTATACTTCTCGGATGTATCTCTTCCACCCCATTATTTATATTTGTACTACCACCAAATTAGTTTAGACAATCACCATAATTTACCTGGGTTTCTGCCTTCATAGTTTTCTCTAATTCCATAGTTTATTCCCCTGCAGGTCACTCTTTGTAATAAGCAATGATGCATCTTCTTAAAAATATTCATTGGCTCACGACTGCATAGAAAAATATGAATAAATGCAGAAACACAGAAACTTACCAACAGCAAATTCTTTCTGTTAACATACAGCTCACTCTGTGATCTGGCCCTTCTCTACAACCTCACTGAACCCATCTCCCCCTCATTTATATGCTCCAGCCACACTGATCTTTTAGTACCTGGAACACATGGAGAAATTTCCTAAGGCGTTTTCAAATGCTACATCAGTGCCTGGACTATTCCTTTCACTCTTTGAATGGCTAGGTCCTTCTCAAACTTTAAACCCTGGCTCAAAGGCCTCTTCCTCAGACCATTCTTGATCACCTTGTCAAAAGGAGGTTGTCATCTGTTAGTCTCTGTCTTGGTACCTTGTTTTTTCCTTCATAGTGCTCATTATATAGCACACGGGTATTTTGTGGGTTTGTACATTGCATGCTCCATAGAGCAAGTCTTTATTGTTGATTCAGCTTCCAGTACAGTGCCTGGCATGAAGTAGTGGGGGAGGGTGTTTCTAGATATTTATGTAAATTATAAAGTACAAAAATATGACTTATTTCATCATAAAGCATGTCAATCCAGTAAATATATGCATTTTAGAGTTTGATTTTTTTGTTGTTATTGAGTATTTGGTATGTTTACAGCCCTGTACTATGATTTTGAAGAGGTAAAATTTAAGTATCCTGAGATGTATTCCTATCTTTAAGCAGTTATTAGACAATAACATGTTCAAAAATAAGTAGATTATAATGCATTCTTAGGAAAGCAGTGACCACAACTGAATTAAAATATATTATATAGAAAATTGGAGTACATAAGCCAATATGACTTTAGCACAAGTGACTCCTAATATACAGTGATGACTGTTCGGTTAAAATCTGTATCTTTTACCGAGAATTTAAGGTTACTCTGTAATCACTAAATTTAAAATATTGTCTTGTAATGAATGCGAGTACTTGAGTAGGCTCAGCTGATGTAAAGCCTCAACCTCATATGGTCAGATGAGGTTGAGGCTTTAGATCCAGTGCTCACATGATCTAAGTTGGTGTTTACTCCAGGCTCAAGGAGTGCATTATCTCACAAATCCAAAGTGTTCACCAACAAAGGCTCAGAGAGACACTATGTGCTAATCCATGAATATCCATCACTATTCTTGGGTGCCAGAGGAGGGGCTTCAAAAAACCTGTGGTTAATGATAGCATCATATTTACTCACACACACACACATACACACACATACAGACACTCACAAAACTTAGTGTGGCAATAACCCCCCCCCATTTATTATTGTTGTTTTTTGAGATTATACTTAAAGATATACCAAACAAGTAGTTTTGCTATTAATATTTGGTTGAAAATTTGGCTTGCAAATAGGCGACCAGCATTGATTCATGATATTGGTTTTGTTTCTTGGGGTTTTTGATAAAGAACTTGGTAACCATATCTCTTCTGGAGGACTAAAGTATTTTATGAATTGTCCCCAGGGATTTTTTAAAATTTGCTATTGAGGTAGCACATTGTGGTTGTTGTCATGTCTTGGAGTGTATCTGTGTACTAACTGAAGATGGGCCTCTGTTTTACATGTCACAAATTAGCTAATTTATTCTTACCCAGGGGTATTCCAGCTTCCTTCTTCAGAACTATGTAAAATCAGATTGCCACTTAAGATGACAAGGTCATAATAAAGGATATTATAAGACTGTATAAAAATCATTTTCATATGAGGATTTATGGGAGAGCATTCACAGAATGTGAGTAGGATTCTTTTGTGGGATATGAGAGAACAGTTTTGGTGTCTTGCCATCCTTCAAAATGAAATTTCTTCATCGAAGGTTTAAGTTACTCCTTCCTTTCTGTATAGCTGGAAGGAACTGGCTTTGGACCACAGGGAAAGCCTCAGCGCTTGGCAGCTAAAGTTAGAATGAAGTTTGGAGGAATGAAACTTGGGCAGTGAGAAAAACATGCCAGACCATGATAAAGAGGGAAAAGAGAAGGGAATCCTTGAACAGTGCCAGTACACAATCTGCCACAGACAAATTTGAGTTGACATTATATGTAGACTTGAATTCGATATCTTTTTACTTCACTGAGAAAAGAGTTCTGTCTTTAAAATAACAATTGCATTTTAAATGAAAACATGGCGCTATTGCTTCCTTTATGTAGGAAATGGAATACTTTTAGATTTTTAAAGTGATGTAACAGGGAGCCAAATATGCCATATATTATTATTAAAATGTACCATTACTTTAATTGTCATTTCATTGCTCATTTTATTTCCTTTTGTTGTGTTAAGTATTTGAAAGACTGATATTATTGATCATAAATTTCTTTAAAATGTCTCCTTGGATTTTTTACAAAGCTTTCTGAATAACTTATTAAAATAAGATAAAACTCTAATTGCACCTGTGATTGTTCATTTGGAAATTTACAGTGTCATTAACCAACCGTCTTTGCCCTGCAATGAATGCTTTTTTCTTCCCCTTTTTTCTTCTCTCCTCCATCTCATATTCTGAACTTTTGATAGACATGCCAGTAATACAAATTTTGCTCAAATAATAGGTCAAACTAGGAACACAAAGAATTGGAAAATTGAGTCTCTAAAGAAGATTAATAAGATTGGATAGATGAATTAAAATATAAGCAAAAAGACATTTCTGTAGAGATTTTGAGTGAAATTTTTTATGTACTATATGCCAAACTTGACCTCCTGGGTCTGGTTGTTTTTGAAAAATAGGGTGATTCCACTAGATGTAGTGTCTGTCAACTGTACTACTTGTTCATAAACTGTATCTTAGAATATAATGTAATTGTTAAAAATGTGTCATCTTCTTGAAGGTCTATAATTTAGAAATTCAAAAACAAAGTAAATGTAGATATTCAAATCCATACAGGAAAATTAAATGAGAAAATGAAAAAAAAGTTACATGATAATGAGATATCCCCTTAGGTGCTGATTTAAACTCCAGATGACTATTTTTTTATGTCCAGTGGTCAGTACTTCTTTTAGGGTATGGGGTAAAGATAATTTATTATTTGAATGTACATTTTGAATAGGAAAATAGAATATTTTATTGGTAAAATATGCCTTCACTTTATCTGGGTGATGATATAAAGTTAACATTTCATCTTGGTAAATATTATGGGACCAGTCTTTATAGATGATCCTTTCATGGAATAAAATAATACAAAGTTTAAATGATGATTTTTGTCCTCTTAACATAATATATTCTTATTACCCTGGACAAACTTGGCTCATGGTAATTAAGGTAGGGAGAAGGCAAATGGCATCCTCAGGGGTCAGCTGGGAGCAAGGTTCTCACCCTCCCATGAGACCATCCAACAGACTTTCAGGAATGAATGTTTGTAGAGTGGTTATGGAAAGAGGCTCTTTTGAAAATTCATATTCTGTCCCTAATGTACTTCAGAATTTTCCTAAGTATTTTTATAAAGTGTTAAAAACACAGAGGAATAAAATTATATTCATATTAGTATAGTGGTCTTAGTCAATTACTTTAAATTCTGAAATGTAACTTCATTGTAAAATAAGTAGTGTCTACTTCTAAAGGTATCTATACAAGTAAAGTTAAATATATAAACATACACACTAAAAAGTCCATTTTAGTGTCTCACATGGTAAATAGGTATACAATTGTGAACAGTATATTATAATCAAAATTTATTTTGATTATGTCTTAAATACAAATGGTCCAGCATCTAAAATTCAGTTTTTGCTTTTAATCCTATTTCAATGAACACTAATAATGCAGTTTCCCTGACTGTTTTTAAAACATTTATACATCTCTGTAATATAGGACCATTCCATTCTGAACTCTTTATAACACTCTTGCTAAAGTTGTCAGTTATAGGCTATTACAAATAGTTTATATGAAGTATCTAAAAACTTATCAGTAGGAAAATATGGGAGAGATGTTTAAAAATCAAGAATTTGTTAACTATCCAATTATATGTATATTTTAATGTTTTGAACCTGATCTATCAGAATTCTTTATTAATGAAGACAGTATAGTGGAGGTGACCTGCCAGATGTCCTATAAATTAGTACATCTTACAACTAATAACTACTATTACAGGAAATTTTTTTAAAGAGCATATCATAGACTTTTTCACTTATGTATGAGAGCAAACTTATTCTAGTAATTCAGTCATCAGGAATGTAACTCTGAATTTTTAAATCAGCAAATAAGATGTCTGAGCCTGAGGGAAGTATTTTCCAATATGTTCATTCACTTGATACATTCACAAAAATTAGAATCTTCTAAAACAAATGGTCAAATTAAGGGTAATAATTGAATCATTTTTATTTTTATTTTTTTAGTCTATCTTTATTGATTTCAGAGAGAGGAAGGGAGAGAGAGAGATAGAAACATCAATAATGAGTCATTGATCGGCTGCCTCCTGCACGCCCCCTGCTGGGGATCGAACCTGAAACCCTTACGGAATCAAACCTCCGCCTCCTGGATCATAGGTCCATGCTCAACCGCTGAGCCACTCCGGCCTGGCTGTTTTCTTTATCAGTCCACAGTTCTTCCCCAGTTACAAAGAATAATCAACTATGTATGGCAAGACGTTGGCCAGGGAAATGTCAAGACAGAAAATGACTGTATAACAGGTACACTGCCAAGAGGGAAAATATAGGCAGCCCAGTTTACATGTTGTTAATATTACTGATAATATTAAGTTAACAGCCTCAAATACAGCAGTCTCATTTTTGCCAAATATGGCAATACATTAAAGGGTTTGCAAATGCTTCTTTTAAATCCCTACAACCACCCTTTGAGATGAGAACACTAAGGCTCAGAAGTTACCTTACCTTCCCAAAGACTCACAGTGATTACTAAACCTGAGTGACATACTCATTCTTTTTAAGGGAGTAAAAATCTTATTTATCCCAAGAATATACTTTCACATACCCCACACAGATGTACCCGATGGTTATGTTACCAAGGATTCCACAAAAACCTTTTTACCCCTAGTGGAGCTGAAATCATCTGCATTTGTAATTGAACATAGTGAACAATGTGGTGACAATACTGGGGGACAAGAAAAGGAGAGATTAAAGATTGTTTCAGTGTTCATCTTGAATGCTGATTCTTGGAGGGTGCATTTGTGCTAAATTGCAGTTGAGATTTAGGTGGATGTTTGAATATATTATCCAGCGTATCTGTACATTTAAAGTGTTATTGAGGTTGTTTTAGAGGTTGTGTGACTCCTTTCCTGGTCTAGGGTTATCATTGTACTACTCTGACTTGGCTTGACCATGATTAGAGTACTTTGTTTGTTTTATTATGAGGGAATCAAAACAGTAAAGGGGACTTCCTAAGGTAGACAAGAGTTGAAAGAAGAGGGTTCTTGTCATTGAAAGGAATACGTATATCAAATGTCTTAGATGAAGTTTATGCATCTTTGAGTGATGTAATGGAAAAACAGAATGAAGTTGCACATATGAGATCCTGGGGTTAGGGAATGGAGAAGTAGAAAACGTGAAGTGACCTTTTGCAGGGTAAGGCAAGAAGAGACAGTATTCCTCTAAAGCTCTGTGTCTGAGAAATTAAGATTATAGACATTCTTATTTAGAAGAGTACAAATATTCTTAGTAACAAAAGTTGATATGCACAAATGTAACCTAAATCATAGTACTTATTGTTATAAAGGCAATGATTTTTGTCCATTAAAGTGTTTCTTTGCATCAATAATTCCAGGTGTTACTCTTAAGGGATTTAAAATAGTTTTGGAAAATTAACCTAATTTATATTATACTTACAATAATTTTCTAATGCAAGTGATTTTCTTTCACTATTATATTAGTTTGGGATATAGAAACCATAGGAAATTGGACCCCTGAGTTCTATGATACATCTCAATCTGTTCTAATGTTTGTGGGTTGGCAGCATGTCTACTAGATCAGCGATTTTCAACCAGTGAGTTGCAAGAATTTTTAAAACATGGAATACCTGACTATTTAGTCAGGGGCACTGACCTCTTTTCCCTTAGATTTTAAAGTTTTTAAAAATGACCATAGCCACAACAATAGCCGTACAGTGTGAATAAATAAAAATGATACCCATTTTTTTGTCAGATCAGCAAAAAATATATTTTTTAGTGTGCTGCAGAATTTTGGTAATTACTTTATGTGTGCCATGAGTTGAAAAAGGTTGAAAATCACTGTACTAGACTATTAAGGTTTTAAGAGAAGAGACCATAACTTGTTCATAGTGACATCCCTGCATGGCTTCTTACATGCAGTCATTCTTAATCCATAGCTGCTGATTAAATGAATCCTTTATTGCACAACTGTATATGCTCAACTTTTATTAAAAATAGTTCTTTTTCACTGTAACTTTGTAAGAATGTAGGCGGAATAATTTATGACGGATTTATTAGTTCATGTTTCTCAGACCTAGCTTTCTATCATTACTAGATCCTGATGAAACAGTCATATATCTTATTTCTTACTCAGGAAAGGAACAGCACTCCTGCTTATCTTCTCCCACAGTTTGGGTTCACTAATTTTAGATGACAGTACTTAATCTCCTTTGCATAAAGGACCCAAACTATTTTAACATATACTCAAGTTGATACATTACAAAGGCTGATGCCCAAATCCTTTCCTGAGAGTTATATGTTAGAGGACTTGCTGAAGACGTAGAACTGCAGTCAGATAATAATAATAATAAAAGAGTTAGAGCTAAAATTTCCAACTGAGCTGGTGATCAATCATTAAGCCCTATCTGGTTGGCTTCCAAAATGTGTAGGTCATGAATTGGAATCCAAGTTGGTATCAATGACATTGAGGTTTGTGGGAAGGGAGAACCTGGCAGAGATCCCAAAAGTAGTGGAAAAGGGATGCTGAGTTGCTCTGGTCAGCTTCCAGAACTTTAGCATCACTATTCTCAGCATTCATATGTTTTCTGATATTTAACAGTAATTCCTTCTTTCCTTCCCTCTTCCTTTACTCACTCCCTTCCTTCAGCACATATTTATTGAACAGCTACTCAAGCACTATTGTAGACACTGTAGAGACAGCAGTGAACAAAACATGGAACTTTATGCAAGTTTGGGAACAGATAGTGACTAAATAAACAAGTATTTACCACAGTCTGTCCTTTTATTATAATATACGCTGTCAAGAAACATACAGCAAGACAAAGAAAATTGAGGACAAGAGGCATTATTTAATAAGGGTGGTTTAAAAGCTTTTTAATTTTTTCTCTTTTCTTAAAATTCATTTTTTATTAAATTTATTGGGTGACATTGCTTAATAAAATTATATAGGTTTTATGTGTACGATTCTATGATACACCATCTGTATATTGCATTGTGTGTCCACCACCCAAAGTCAGATCTCCTTCTGTCACCATACACCCGACCCCCTTCACCCTTCACTCCCTCCCCACCCCCTTCCCTTTGGTAACCACCATACTGTTGGGTATGTCTATGGGTTTGTGTTTGTTTGTCTTGTTTGTTCATTTATTGCTTTCAGTTTTGGAGATTCCTCAAAAAACTAAGAATATAGTTACCTTATGACCCACAATCCCTCTTTTGGGTATTTGCCTGAAAAATTGGAACACATTTATTTGTAAAGATATATGCACTGCTATGTTCGTTGCAGCATTATTCACAGTGGTCAAGACATGGAGACAACCAGTGTCCTTTGATAAATGATTGGATAAAGAAAATGTGGTTCATGTATGCAGTGGAATACAACTCAGCCATAGGAGGAGATGAAATACTGCCCTTTACAACAACATGGACAGATCTTGAGGATATCATGCTAAGTGAAATAAGTCAGATGGAAAAAGTCAAGAACCAGATGATTTCACCCATATGTGGGATATAAAACTGAAAGTAAGAAAGGAAATTCTTTTTAGAGGTGATATTTGAACAAAGACCAGAAAGAGGTGAGGAAGTGAGGGAGCTAGTTATGCAACAGGAAAATCATTCCAGTCACAAAGAGCTTCAGTTGCAGCAGTCCTAAGACATATCTGATGTGCTTGCGGAACAGCAAGGAAATCAGTGTGGCTGAAATGCAGAAGGCAAGGTAGAAATTAGTAGAAGAGGAGGGTCTTTTCTTAATTTAGAAAAGATTGTTAAGTCTGCATAGAGGTCTGTATGATAAGCCAATTCAACAATGAGGGGCATGGGACAACCTGTAAGGCAATTAAGTGTGCTTTTTTTTTTTTTTTTCCATTAGATCCCATTCTGGACAAATAAATGATTGGGAAACTTCTAATTTCCGTACAATATCTTTTTGGTGATTTATATGTAATCCTTTTATATTATTTTCCTGTTTGCAATGGCTTTGATTCTTCAAAGCCCTTATTATCATTTGAGGAAAAAAGGGATCATATGACAAGAGGTTACAATTGAGGGTATCTTTAAATGTTTACATCCTAGAAACTAAAACATGGTGCAAGGACAGTAATATTTTGCACATTATATACCATGGAAGCACTTTTGTATCCTGTCAAGGTTGATGGACTGCTACTATGACTTTGGCATCCTACTGACTCCTCTATATAGGCAATCATTGCGGGATGTTATGAAAGATTTAGACCACAATGTTTTGATATATTTTTCTCATCAAAGAATCTAGAAATAAACCCCTGACTATTTATCTGTCACTCTAAATATAAAGTTACCAGATACAACCTTAAGTTTTTTTGCATACCAATTGTTCAAATATCATAAAACTCTTTGAGTGATTTTAGGATATGGAATATTGAACTACTCTTTTGAAACAATTAGACTAGGATTTATCACCCCTCCTCAAATTATGCATCTCTAAGAAATAATAATGATTTAAAGGATTTATTAATATAATTAAGATGGTACTAAGTATTAAAGAGCAGGGAAGATATATTAGTTAAAGGTATCATTGGTATCATTGGGTCAGCTGGATAGTCATGTATATAACCTAATCCAAGATACATTTCAGATGAATGAATTAAAATATAATATACAAACCACAAAAAAGAAGAAATGTTATTACTAGAAGAAAACATGTAGAATGTTTTCAATATCTTGAAGCAAAAGTTTTTTCTGAGATGATATGAAACACCATAGCCATTAAAGATGGTGAATTCCATTAATAAAAATAAGTACTTTAAAGGACAAAAATTACCATAAAACCAAAGAAAAACAACAACAACTTGATAAAAATATTTGTATCTTATCCCACAGAAAAGGGCTAATTTCATTATTACATTAAGAGTTCCTAAATTAATAAGAAAGACCAATAGCACATTATAAAAATGGACAGTCTTTTCATATCTAAGGATATGAAAATATCCCCAACCTCAAGCATAAAGAAAATGCAAATGAAAATTTACCAATGCACTCTTCTAAAAATGGCTAAGATGAAAAAAATTGTAAAACACTGTGTTGAAACTAAATGCAAAAAATTTCTGACTCATCGTGGCGAGTATGAATTGGTAGAACCTCTATGAATGGTAATTTAGCAATATTGTTTTTCCAAATTAAACATACAGATGAAATTATGATCCAGCAATTCCATTCTTAGGCATTTTTTTCACAAATATAATTCTGTATTGCAAAGCTATGTATTAGAAGATAATGATGATACCTTTGGGAGACCACCTAAATGTTCTATAGTGGGGGAATGGCTAGATAATTTTGGTACTTCTGTAGAATAGGAATTTATGAAGCTGTTAAAAGAAGTGGTGACTATACATACTAATATGGAAATATTTCCAGGTTATATTTTTAAGTGACAAATGCAAGCATGTAAAGCAGTGTGTATATATGGTATTATTTGTGTGAAAAGAAAAATTAATAGGTATATAGGTGTTTATGAAAACAAGTAAATGGATACACAAAGGATTGGTACCAGTGGTTGCCTCCAGGACAGAAATCTAGGTGGCTGGGAAACAAAGGAGAATTAATTTTCATTATACATACTTTTGAGTTGTGTAACTATATTTATTCTTTAAAAATAAATATAAAAGTACTACTTAGGGAGAAAACAAGAGTCATAAATATGCAGCTTTAGCCCAATTATTCAACTTAAAAGTGTTCTGTTCTTGGAGTTACTAACTCCTCTGAAGTTTAGGATTATAATCAAGGAAAGGGTCCTCAAAAATATGTCTGGAGTGAATTGAATGATGAGTGTGAATGAATGATGATGAAAGATGTATCTAAATGTTTTGCAAATCATAATGTATATAAAAATATATAATATTAGGCTTATTGAGAATAGTCATCTGAATTAAAGAAATTGCATTATACAAAAATCCAAGTGCAAAAAAGGTTATACAGAAGATCTGAGGAGGTGCACGTCTCAAATACAGAGAAAAGAGCAGAGGCAATGGTTCAGCAATGGTTCAGGGTATTTCCATTTGAGGTAAAATGGGCAAACTCTCTGAGCCTCAGGCAAGACTCCAGGCTCTGTGTGAATATCTCATTCCCAGGTCTACAATTCCCAGACATATATCTTGAAAATAAAACCCTGCTCTCATACTAGGAAAAATATATATGCACAAAAGTATGAATATTTTCATTATAAAATAACTGTATACGTCTGTCAAGCAGTAATTTTATATCTGTTTTTATTTTTTAAAAAAAAACAACAGGTTTACCAAAGATAAAAATTGAAAGATGGTAAACTGACAAATAAATAAATGGAAACTTGTGTGAAAAGGGATCAGTATCCTTAGCATAACAAGACTCCTTATCAAAGAAGGAAATGATGAGCACCCCAATAGAAAAAAGACCAAGATGATAAACACATTCATCAGATACGAAACAGAAATGTTCCATGTATTGCACATTTTAAAGGAAACTTTTTTCCCATCAATTTGGGAAGAATTTTAAAATTTACTATAGTTAGTATTGTTCTGGTATGGAAAAAATATGCTTATATATTGCTGGAGGGAACATAAAGTATTACAGCCTTTGTGGAAAGCATTTGTACATAAAAAGACAAAGTAAATAGCTCAAAACTTCAGTAATTTTCTCTGAATAGATTAATTTTATCTTACACTTTAAGCTTTTCAACATTTTCCAAATTTTCTACCAATGAAAATTTGCTATACTTATATCCAACTATATTAATAGTTATATGCACAACTTAGTTTATGCACAACTTTCTGCAAAGAATTTTATCTTGGATTTAGTGATAATAAAACGTTTCCTCTCTAACTTATCCAGCTATTTACCTACAAACTATTAAATAAACTCTATTGTTTAATGGTAAAAATTAAGTTAGGATTAATCAACAGTTTAGTATTGTATCTGTGCCTGTGTCTCTAAAACAATTTTGTAATTTATCACTTCGTTAGATATCCAGACATTTGTTGATTTGTCCGTAATCAAATATAAATTTCAAATGAAATATTTGCAATTTGGGGGTGCATCAGTATTGGCGAAAATGGAAAAATACTCCTAATAGATTTTTAATTTCTGCTGTGACTAGTGTAATTCAGAATTAGGAAATCAAGCTTTTGACTTTACTCTTTATGGTTGGTAGAAAGCTGCTTTACTTAACTTAAGCAGATAGGTAGTAGATTTTATTTTGGTGTCATTAAAGTGAGAAACAGACTTAATATTTCTTGTACACATCAGGCTACCTACAAATTTTAGGAATTGTTTGCACTGTTTCTGAATCTGTTTTAGTTTTTTAAATGAAGATAAAAAGAAAAACTGAGAATATCATAAATTTAAAAAATGTTTCTGATGTAAAGTCAATGATAGTTATTGATTATTACAAGTATTTGAAGGTGCTCTCAAAATATTGAAAAATCTTAATTTCGTTAAGTAATAATTAAAGTTAGCTTACAAATCAGTCCTTATCTTAAGGAGAAGATACTTACTTGTTCAAGTGTTTGGGTTAAGAGAAGTAATCATTTCTCAAGTGTTGAACAAGTTTCTATGATGTCCAGATGTCATGCTATACACTGGTGATAAAAGATACCTGGGATAAATTTCCTATCTAAGGAGCTTATTTGAAAAACGCATGGAGACTAATGAAAGAAATGAAGCATAACTGGAACTGTGGTAAAAACCTGCATTAGGAGCAGTTGGGAGCCCAAAGCAGACAGGTGATGAGAGAAGCTGAGGTACAGTTTAATCTATATTTAAGGAAAAGAAGGGAGGAGACGAGGTCAGACCTTTTTCCTAATAGAAGAGGTGTTGAGCCACATATTTTAAAAGATAAGTAACTGGGTGATCAGGATAGTTGAAAATAGACAGAAGGAGCATCTTGAGAAGGCAAGGATTATAAAAATATTTGGCTGCCCTTTGGGTAAGTGAAATGTAGAGTGATGCGACTAGAACGTAGACTGAACTAGGGGAAGAACAGAGGCTGTCAATTTTTTATGCCAGGCAGAGATTCTGCAGGTGGCAGTCAGCTATGGAGGGCTGTCTTTTATTTTCAAGCAGGGAAAGATCTAAATCAATATGGATTCAACTATTTTAAATTTTCTATTAAGCTATGAAAAGCAAGACTGTGTAAAACTGATAGTCTGTTCAAATTATGATAGGAAAACTTACCAGTATTCCAAGCTAGCAGTTTTTCTTCAGTCTTGCAGGTATAAGGTTTACTTGCTAGCAATGTCGAGTATACTTTCAACATTGTGCATGTGCCTTAACAACATGCCAAGAAAGGACAGTGGGAAAGAGTATTTGTGAGAGGGTCCAGTCCTCTTTCTCTTTTTTGCTATGTCTTACAATAGTAAAAAAATATACTATTTGGCATGTAAGCATATTCTTAGGTAGCATTATCAGGTATGCTCATGTGCTTTGTAGTGATCACTTAAAACTCCAGAATGAGATTTGTTCCCATTCCAATCAAGAAGGAAAAGGCACTTTGGAAAAAAATAAAAGATTTGTCTTCTGGTATTAAAGTTAACCATATGGGCACCTGGTTCAAAGGGTTTATACATTCTAAATCCACTTGGTTTTTCTACCCAACCCCCAAGCCTAGTGCTTGGATGGCCATGTTGTACTCACTTGTCTCTGGCAAAGACAGATGGATCAGCCAGGGAATTCTAACCTAACTGTGCCTCTCTGAAACCACAAAGTCAGGAAATGTAATCAGAGTGCTCAGCTGAACCCGGAGCAAGAGCTTTCCTAATGGGTAACTATGACTTGAGAAATCACATCCATTAGACAAAGTGATTAAATATACATCAGTCCTTTGGCAAGGGAGCCGTGAAGATATTGCAGTAGAGCATCATGATGTGACCAGTCTCTCCTGCTTGAAAAGGGAACATGTTTTTACCTTTTACATGTTTTATATTATTTTTCTTCATGTTTTAGGAATTTTATACTTTAAGTTATTTTTTAAAATTCTTCCTTTAGAAAACTTTGTATCCCCAAATAAATTATTGTCACTTAGATAAACATATTGAAAATATCTAATTAGAAAAAATACATGTTTTGTGTTCATGAAAATTAATCTTAGCGTTCCAAATAAGCTTTTTAAAATTAAAACAATGCTTAAAGAAAATTTAGTCATAAGGAAACGTCACTCAATAGCATTAACCTTGACTATATAGTTCTAGAAATTTATTTCTCACTCTTAACCAGCTTTTGATTAATGATATGCTGCCCATCACAGATTAATAGCTACGAATAACCTTTCCCCTTTCCCCTGGTGCCATCAGTAGGCAACTGCAAGATGACTGACAGGGAATGTGTTTACAATCATGGAATCATAGATGACTACATTGAAAGTGCCCTCAAAAATTAGGGTCTACCTCCTTGTCTTGCAAACAAGTTTCTTAGAGCTCAATTCGATGTGTCCAGGGTAATAGGAAGCCCAGTTAAAGAAATGATAAAAAGTAATTGCCATTTAAAAAATTTCATTGGTGAATTCCTGAGCACACCTCTATATACACTAATCCTATCCCCCAAATCAAAATTTCTCTCCATACTCTTAAATCTCGAAACCTTCAAAGTCGGCACAGATGCAGGGAGGGAGCTCTGAATCTACCGGGTTATCTGCTGCTGATGCACATACAGGAATGCCTGGTTCTAGGACCAAGTGGTTGGGATGTTGCATGCAAAGAGAAAGGTATCACAAACAAGCCCAGACAAGAATGAATAGGAAGTGCCTGGAAGGGCATCTTCACTAGCCTCTTTGATAATCTCTGTGGTTATACGCAATACTCAAATTACTTGTAAATTATACATGCAGGAAAAATAGAATCACACAGTTTTCATGCTGAAAGGAACCTTACAGATGTCCTAGTCGAAGCTACTCTTTATAAATATTCTTGATGCCCAGAGATAGTTTAGCTATAACACACCAGGTTAGGGTTAAGTTCATGAACCAACAGTAAAAAGGCTTTCAACTTTTCTATAGCAGACCAAACATTTTTGTATAGGTGGCTTCTCTAGCCTCCTACGATGCATTGCCTCCAATACTACTTGGAGTATTTGGTAAAATTTTGCCCTAATTCAAAGTGTAGTGGAGGAATTATAATTTGCAGAATTAACAATATTTTAATTTTGTCTGGCCATTGAGAATATTTAATTTAATACTCCTAAATTGCAGGATGAGAAGAAAAGGTTCAGTAGATAAGTAAAAACATCTGCTTCAATGCAGAAACTGAAACAAATAAATAGAAAATAAGTACAAGAGGGAAGTGAAAAACTCATAACTTTGACATCTTCCTTTTTCTTTCATTAGGACCTTAAGTTTTGAGACTTTTCTCACCTTTTCTGTTCCCTTCTTTATGGAGTAAGGAATAGAGACAAAAATGTATAACTATTGAATCAATGTTTATTGACTGACTACTATGTGCCCCATTGGGCTAAACATTGGGACTAGAAAGATGAATACGATGTTACATCATGATGGGAGTAACTACTTTGGAGATTTAAGGACAGTGGTCCTGGGTGAAATAACCCTCGGACTGGCTCTTGAAGGATGACTGGGGATGCTCCATGGGACTGTAGCCACCCATCCAGGGCATCGCAGGGAGTGAGGCTGGAACCACTTGGAAAAAGCCCTAGCGGCTTAATCTCATGAGCCTTTGGGGGAGACATTGACAACATTTAAAGAAAGAAGTGATGTGATTAGTTTTTATTTACCACTCTGATAGTAATGTGTGGCCTATAGATAAGAGGAAAAGAGACAGGAAACCTAGAAATTAGACTGGCGATAATGCAGATAAGAGGTAAAAAGATAAAGAGGCAAGCCGAGGGGATGTAAAAAGGAATGAATTTAGAGATGATTTAGAGAGATTAATCAATAGGACTTGTTGATTAGATGTGAAGAGTCTATTCTGAGTCCCCAGTTAGTGAATGATATTTGTCATTTCTAGCACTGGCTACTGATTAGTGGCATCATTTAAATGAGCAGGCTCATGCAAGAGTAGATGAAAAATTAGATATGAGTTTGCTGAACCCGATGGACATATCTAGACTGGAAAATAGTTGTTTTTCGTATTATTACCTTGGAAAGCCTTTCCATTTTTAGTTTGTAGGAAACAATCTATATGACAATCAACAAACAATTCCACACATGCAAAAATGGTATATTAGTTAATTTTCATTGGCTCACGAGTTGATTGCTGTCTGGCATCCTCTCTGAGAGTCACAGGTTATCAGCTGGGAAGTGGGCACTGGCTCTCCCAGATGTTCTCTCTGAATGTGCACCTAGTTTGAGTACCTAGCCATCCTGCTATAGCAATAAGGCTTAGTCCTTCTGGATTATGCTCATGGACAGTTGCCAGTTTCTATGTACGTCCTGGGTTTATCTGAAATTAAGATTCATCTGGGCAAAATGTACTTTATCTGGCAACCCTATCCTATGGTTTCCCCAAATATTCTTTTCTGTCTCTTCAACACCCCTTATATAAACTCCAGAATGTCCCAGACCCTTTAAATTCTGGAATATGAATTTCTAATGCATGTGAAGGATGGGGTTAGGGGAGAATAGTCTACCAGTCAATTCCAGGTACTCAGGCACTGATTCCTGGATTTATTTTCAGTGTTGTCATTTATTTATTACTTCACATAAAACCTAATGTGTTTATAACAAGAACAACGATGGAATAGTACTAACAGTGCTGCAGGTGTGTTTTGAGCATTAATTTAGTTAATTATGAAACAGTTGAGAGGCAGTCTAAATAGTACAGAACTCAAGGCTTTTCACCTCAATTGGGGGTCCACTTAAATAGCACTTTACTAAGCCAGGAAAAACAAACACAACTTTTACGTGAGGAACATCACACACCAGGAATGCTGACCTCCCAGTGAGACTGCTTGCATGAAAAGATATCCCCTGGGTGTCAAGAGTCTTTCTAAGGGCCGTGATTCATGAGCCTTCTAGATTTAGAATGATGTTGTGAAATTATTTTCATCTGTATTCTTAGGTGGTTGAGATGAATAAAATATTTTACATTTCTATTAAGGAGTTAAATGGAAGTGGGAACAGCAGAATACTCCAAAAACATAGGATCCCCATGGAGACTCAGAAGGGGGAGAAGACAGCGGCTAGGAAGATGGAAAGAGAGAATGGTGGATCAGTGTCCAAAGCACAAAGATTTTAGACACACTTGCAATACTAATCCCTCTTGTTTTTGTTTTCTAAATAGCATTCTTATTTAGCGTCACGATAATGCATGATAACATTTTTAGATATATACCAGGAAGATATCGGCAAATTGATGTAGAGAAATGAGGCAGACACGTGGGTGACTCAGTTCCAATCACAATTCCTCATTTTATTTTTCATTTGAAATATAAAACACGTAAATATGTATCTTCAAGCAAACTGAGTTCTGTTCAGTCCGAGGCTCAAATGATTGGCATGATTGTCTCAAAACTATTGTGTAGATGTTTGTTTTTCTATATTTTTGTTGTCTCTCTGAGTTTTTCCTTCCCTGGCTTTTCCACCTACTATTAGATATCACATACTTTATTATGTGCTCTTATATATTATATGCCCTTTTCAGTGAGCTCCATTCCCACCTGAACCCATGCTTTAGAGAGAACAATGATAGGTTTTTCTGCACCTGCTCCATGTTTAGTAAGTTTCCAATTCATTTCGGTGTCAAACAATAGCAGGCATCTCTGCAGTCCCTTAGGTTGCTAATGTGCTCGGTTTTGTTGTCAAGGTAGCAGCTGAACTATATGTTTCACAAACAGGTGATACATTTTTTTCCAGCTTGGGCAGAGCACCTCCCATTTATTAGGAAAAATGCCCCTAGAGGCTCATCATCTCTATGTCCTCGACATGGGTTGAGCTTTGTATACATTAAACTCTTTAATATGCTTTTGGTTGTACAGGATGGGATTGTTTTAAATATTAAGAATTTTAGTAAATCCTTTTGTTTTGTTGAGATGAATCAAAGGTGATCGGCCTTCCCGAGGCAGAACTGAAACAGTCTATGAAAAATGCCAAGTCATGTTAGACTCATGAGAGGAAAAAAAATGAAGAAAGGGTTCGTGGCAGAAAGCTCATGGTCTTTGGTATTATATTTTTAGAATTAAGCTTAGACCTAAATAATAAGATTTTCATGATGACCTGTTCCATTTTTATATCCCTTGACCAAGCCCATGGCATTTGAGAAAGTGACTAAGGCAGGAAAGAGGGGGCAGGGTTAGGACGTCACTGATCCTACTTCCCTTGTTTGCTTACAAGTGGCCAGACAGGTGGCCTCCCCCAGCAGCACGGGTTCATCAGGAGGCTCAGGAGCAGGAGGAGACACTCCTTGCTGGCATTTCAACACGGAATTCTCCTCCGTCTTGGAGACCTAATGACATAGAACTTCACCGCATGTTCCACGGTGGCTGTTTTAAGTGCAGGACATTCCCAAGATTCAGGGAGGATGCTAGGTCTAATTGTTTTTCAGTCACAGTGTTGGAAAGTGTAACTTATAAGGCCTATGTTGAAGCAGTCTCTTTAAATAACAGGCGATAACGTCTACAATTAGAAAGATGTTCATTCGGCGTGAGAATTAAAAGGTAGAGGCTAGACACCGTTCGTTTTGCTTAGGAAGGAGGTTGTAGTAGGGAAACTGCCACTAAGGCTGTCATTCTCTTTCCTAATCAGGGCACCTCAGAGCCCTGGGAGCTCAGAAGGAAGCAAAGCGACAAACCCCTTCACCCTCAACAGGACCTTCTGACAAATTACCTATTTGTGTCAGTTTTTATTTCTCTATTGATTTGAAATGCCTATTTCTTTTGTGTTTTCCTGTAACTCGCATCCCTATGTCAGTCAATAACCCCCTTTTCCCTAGTTTTCCCCTCCTGTTTTAAGAGCCCACAGACCTCACGTGGGGAGAGCTTTCAGAACAGCACTGAGTTTAAACCCTGCCTCTGCCCCTCCCTCGCAGTATCAAGTAGTGTGTAAGTCTCCGCGCAGGGAAATGATGATAATAGCGCATCCTTAGTCTTCTGAAAATTTTTTATTTCTAGCACACTACATAACACTTTATATATGGCTGCTTTATATAAATTATATTTATTATCATAAATAATATTATTATTTATTATACTTATTCTTCTTCTAGGGCACCCTGGAATCCACTACTCTCAGAAGCTGTATTCTCTCCTGATGACCTTTACCGCTTTGTAAGAACTCCCTTATCACTGGCCAGTTTTCTAAGCTAAGCACATCACAGCGCAGTACCCATTCTGTTGTGAAATGTTCTAAAGATAGCCTAAGCATAGAGATTTTCGAGGAGCTTCGGGTGCTACTAAATCAAGATATGTACTATATGCTTGCTCGCCTTCCCCTCAGATGGTAGCTGAAGTCAGTTTAGGCCACCTGATGTCCATCCTTCGTGGCAGCTGTGATATTTTAACTTCTGAAGTAATTGGGGTGTATTTGCAGTGCAGTCAGCTCAAATCTAATTTATCAATTTTATGAGGCCTGAACCATGGTCAGAGCTCCCTTTCGGTGCCTTGAGAAAAAGCTGCCCATCCAGATAACAAAGGGCATGACTCAACTGCTCTCTGACTTGCAGTCCTGCTTCACATCAGAGGCAGGGGATTTTATGTTTGGTGACCTCCTTTCACATATTTTGGGTTTGCTCATCTCCAAGCACAGCTGTGACATCAGTGACATCACTGGTGGAAATTTCCACCTTGGTTTGTCATCGTGATTATTGTTTTCTGTTTGCACGAAGGATTTAGGTGGCTTTCCATAAAACACACATGAGAGGCACTAAAAGGCATTTCGAAATAAATCAGATATTATTTGCAGTGGGGAAAAATATCCAAGCAACAGGAAATTTTCTTTTGTCTTTTGCACAACAAGATCTAACACATACTGATGAATAGCTAGTGTGATGATTATTTATACAGCTCAGGTACATCTTGAAATTCATTCTCTGGTTTCTTTTGACCAAGCCCAGTACTCTCGAAAGGCTGAATGATTCCTGATAGACGACTAGCCGGACCCCTTTCAAAGCCAATGTGAAAAATTACAAATCCTTAGTTTCACCAGATGCCTTCTCACCAAAAGGCTTTTCTTTGTGGTTTCTCATGTTTCACATTTTGTTAACTCTAGGTGATGGTTAATGGTATCTTTTTGGCAGTGCAGTGTTGTCAGATTCAAATGAAATAATAGACACTAAAAAGCTTTACAAAGTTAAAAATATATCGAAATATGGTTTTAATGATGCTTTATTTATTCTAAGTAATGCGATGTGGTTGATAGTTTTTCAATTAAGTATTCATCTGTGCCAGTTTAGTCTGGTTGATTGGAAAATGATGCTACTGAAGCTAATGCAATGGATTGGGTCCCTGTAGGAATATTTTGCATTCTACATGGAAAAACATTTTCTCACACAGTCTTACCTGACCCGAACTAGTTACTAGTTACTGCATCTCACACAAACATAGAATTGACTCTCAGCATTTTGGGATTTAATGTTTATTGAATTGTTCTTCTGTTCAGCACCCCTAATGCACTTTTTGTTATAAAGTATCTATATAAAGCAGATGGTTTTATATGCAACATCTATTGTAATGCAGAAAAATAACATAATGAGGATGGGCATTTCTTAGATGAGGAAACCGAGGCTTAGAGAACTAAAAGGCACTTGTCTATCACTCATAACCAGAAAATGATAGAGCTAGAATTCAAACTCAAGTTTGTCTGACCCATAATCCCTAATATTAGGCTTTGTTCCTGGAACCAAGGGCTCCCCCACTGCCTGATTTTGAAATGTATAGAATAATTCTTTGGGGGAAAAAGACCACAATTTTTTTTTCTTTCCCAGAAAAAGCATCTTCCATATGTTTTTCATCAATTGGGAACTTCTTTTATGAAACCCAGACATTTCCAGTGACATATATAAAGTCCCCTCAAAGCTTGGGGTTACCATATATAAATACTTACCTTCTGATTTTCTTTCAAAATAAAACATCAGGTAGAATTGTAAATGAGCTTTCCCAAACATATACTTTTCTCTTGTAAAACTAGCAATGGATATGACAAGATTTTTATGTGCTTGCTTTTTCACCCTCAGAAAAATCATTCTTATAATTATTTCATATGAGTAAGACCTTTCACTTGCACTAAATTATGTAGTTAATTTATAACAGCTAGAAAGATGTTATACAGAAGATGTCACAGTTAATCTTTGTGTTGAAAGAATCCTAGTTTTTAAAAACATTTTTTTTTTTTATTGATTTCAGAGAGAGGAAGGGAGAAGAAAATCAGTGTGAGAAACAAACATTGATGTGAGAGAGAAACATTGATCGGTTGCTCCCTCACCTGCCCCGGACTGAGAATTGAACCCACAATCTCCTGGTATATAGGACACTTTAACCAACTGAGCCACAGTGGCCAGAGCGAAAGCGTGCTATTTTTAAAACCAGATGTACTTAATGTACTAAAGGTATTTTTGTAGTATGAAGGTAGGAATAGATGGGCACATGTTTGCCACAGCTCTCCAGGGAGGTTTTGGTGGTGGGTGTAGGACCTGAACTGAGCCTCTCTGTGCATAGGCGTTCATATACATTTATTTGCTTTTTATTTTCTGTTCGTAAGACATCATCATTTCCCAAATGTCAGAGTATAGTATCATCATGACAAGATTTTTGGAAAGTGTACAAAGTCATCCCTCATTTAATTATTACTTTGACAGATATTTATGCCCTACACACACAGAAATGTAAGTCTGAGACATTTCCTATGTATTGAACACATTATTCAGCAAGTATGCTTACAAGACCATGCAAGCAAAACCAGAGTCTCCTAGTATTCTTAAAGTGAAGACCAGAACTTACCTCATATTTCCTGAATGAAATGACAGGTTAATGTTATTGATGAAATGATTATGGCTTGGCTTCCTTGAAATATAAGCTGTTAGTTAAAAAAAAAAAAAAAAAAAGCAATTAGGAACATAATAAATGAAACAGCAATTCCTCTTCCATTTTCCCTTTCCTCTGTATTGTGTCATAAGCAAAAGTAACCTAATAGCCACTAATTATAGGAAACCTTTCAGACTTTGTAATTGGATCTTTCATTTTTCCCATAGCACCTGTGAACTAAGAATTTACTCACAGATAAGCATAGTTAATTCCTATGAACTCTTACCAGTGTCTCCATATGAGAGTCTTAGAAAAAAGAGACCCATGTTCGTATTTAGGCATACTGCCTAAACTGGTGCCTTTATTTTTAAAAGTGAGTATCAAAGTTTATTTCTTGAATACAAATGTGTACCTAGAATATGGTAGCAGGAATACACAATGCCATATTCTTGGTATACAGTTGTACATCAAGAAATAAATTTTATGATATGATTAGAATACTGAGTCTGTAACATTAGAAACCTGATAAAATAAAAATAGAAAACCAAGAATCAATAGTACTAGTTGAAAGAGGGAAAGTAAAATGGAGTGAGAAGTAGTAGTAGGATTGATGTAGAGACAATATTTGCTAAAAATACTATGTATGTTTCCTTTAAATAATACGTATTACTGTGAAAGTTATATAGCTTGGAGGAAACTCCATGTAAAATGCAGTCAGTATAAATTATAAGATTTTAAAAGTAAATTCTTCCCAGTTTCTATTATTTGGAGATTTTGTTTTCAGGTTTCTCATTTTCTCTTCCTTTCCCTCCCTCCCTCCCTGCCTCCCTCCCTGCTGTGATGCTGTAGAATAAAACTAATCTGTTTCTTGACAGGTCTTATCTCATGCCCTTTTCCCCAACAAATCAGCCAGGTCAGTTCTTCACCAGTGAAATGAGACGTATAGTTCCCGAGGAAGTGAGAGAACATGTCACTTGCTCGTCACATAGCAGTGGTAAAGCCAGCATTCAGACCTGTGCTTTTGTGACGATAGAGCTTATGATTTCCCAAGTATAATATGCTGCCTCTATAGACAGTAGGCTTTAATTTCAAAGAGATATCATAAGAAATGTTATATGGACTTATATTCTGTACTAAGATTCCCATTTACTTCGTTTTTACCATTTTATTATATAGAGGTTATTAAAATAAAAGAGCAGATACATCTTAAGATGATTTTTATACTGATATTAACTTTCTTCTTTGCAATGGTGAATTTGCAGTTAATTAACAAATACTACTTATTGAGCAGACACTTAGATGCAAGGGTACCAAATTTGTTGTTAATGTATTTCCTTTTTATTTAAATATGTAGACTCAATGTCAGATATTGGAATGAAAGGTAATAGGTTTAAGAAGCTTCTCCACCACCTTTATAAACTTACTGTACTTGGGGGCAGGGGGCCTATAAAAATACATGGACCTATAGATTCGTTTTACTTCAACAAAATACTAAGGAAATGTATTTCCTTCTCAAGGGATTTGTTTGATTTTTTCATTCTTTTCAAATATTTTTTTATTGATTTTAGAGAGAGAGGAAGGTAAAGAGAGAGAGAGAGGAACATTGATGAGATGAGAGAGATATAATATGCTGATATAATAGGCTGCCTACTGCATGCCCCCCACTGGGCATGCAGCCCCACAACCCAGGCATGTGCCCTGAGAATCAAACTAATGGCCTCCCAGTGCATGGAACAGTGCTCAACCAACTGAGCCGCACTGGCCAGGGCTCAAGGCATTTCTTTAATTTTCCCTTCGCTTCACCGATATTTGCATATTTATTCATATTTAATTATAGTAAACTCTAAATTATGAATTTAGAAATTCCCAAATTATATTACTGTTAATTAAAGATTGCTACCTACCAAATGAGCCTTTTCTATGGCACATTAAATATCAGAGAGTTTGCAATGACTTGTTCCTGCCTTTAAGGACGTCAAGAGCAACCTGCCTGTCATTTTAAATTAGATTTTCAAAGAGCAGCGTGTCAGAAGCAGTGTAGCTTCTGGGTGTTACTGATGGGTAGGCATTCTCCAATTAAGTTTCTGAGGATTGTTTATTTAATTACGAGGGCAGTTTAGCAGATAAACTACTCATTGATTGAATTTCTAAACTCAGGCCTGCTGAAAAGAGTCAAATGAGTCATCAATTAAAAACTTCAGTGATTCTGATGTCAAGGCCTTTTTGACAGTACATACTCTATGCCATATACTTCCATATTTTGAATTTCTTAAGACACAGACATCCCTCACTTAATGTTATTTTTTTTCCTAGTCCTGGCTCTGATCTACACAGCTCTATCATCTTTTGTTTTTTTTAACCCTCACCCAAGGGTATTTTTTCCATTGCTTTTCAGAGAGAGAGAGAGAGAGAGAGGGAGACAGACATTGGTGTGAAAGAGACACATCAATTGGTTGCCTCCTGCACACGCCCTGTCCTGGGTCAGGGATCCAGCCTGCAACAGAAGTACGTGCCCTTGGCCATAATCAAACCCGAGACCCTTTAGTCCCCAGGCTGATGCTTTAACCACTGAGCCAAACTGGCCAGGGCAGCTCTATCATCTTTGACAAAGTAACCCTCTAGGTGACATTTCAGTTTCCTTATTTGTGAACTGAGAGATCTTAGATTTCCTCTAAGCTCCAAACACTCTAGAATAGTATTTTTAAGTGGGATTAGTGAGTTGTAGGGTGTAGATTTGACACAAAATTGGATGGGATAGACTGTGAGAAAGGACATCAGTGAATATTATATAGTAAAAATAAATATTGTTTGTGAAGCTTTATTTTAGATATAGGTGAATATGTGTACTCAGACACAGTATAAAATACAGTTTGTACTATGGGTTATGGTCCAAAATTGTGAAAAGAACTTCTCTAGAATCTTAATCAGCTTTCCCACTGTATTTATAATGGTTGAAAATGAAAAACTTAGCAAGTAGCATTTATTCCCAGTACAGAATTTTAATTGTCATAGCCTTAAAAATGCCATACCCACCCCGGCTGGTGTGGTGCAGTTGGTTGGAGCATCATCCGTACGCCAAAAGGTGGCAGATTCTATTTCTGGGCAGGGCACATACCCGGGTTGCGGGTTTGATCTGGTTGGGGCACATGTGGGAGGCAACTGATCCATATTTTTCTCTCACATCAGTATTTCTCTCTCTCTCTCTCTCTCCCTTTTATAAATAAATAAATAAATAAATAAATAAATAAATAAATAAATAAAGTCATGCCCCAAAACAATGAACCCCAAAACAAAGCCAACACAAACCAGGATAATTTATGCCTGAAATATGTATGACAAAGGGTTTTTTATTATCTACCCTAAATTTTGTCATGGAAAGGAGAAGTGTGTTTAAGGCACTAAGTAATATTGTGCCCTGTTAGGGTGAGGTATATTTTAAAGTATTTGCTGCATTTTAAAATATTTGCTGCATCCTAAAAGTCAGTTGATGGTTAAAATTTTAATGTTAGCTTTGCTGCATCCTGTTCCTTTCAAAACAATAAGTCTGATAATTGCCATCTGAAATTTGCATATTAAATCAAGATGGTTAATAATTGTTGAGTCTTGGTGAATAGTAATTAATGTAGTTTTCTTAAGTACTCAAATTCTCATTTTATTTCTAGGCTATAAAATAGATTTTAGCACTACTGGTCATGGAAAACTTCAATTAGAAAGAATTGTTTTAATATAGCCATTTATATGCAGACCATTTGGATCAAGGTCTATATATACTATAATTGTTGGAATCTTATTAAAATATTACCTCTCAATTAAACTATTAAAATATTACCTTAGATTTCCTCTAAGCTCCAAATACTACAGAATAGTATTTTTCTTATAAGTAAAACTGATATTTTGCTGTGCTTTAAACTTCCTTATGAGTGCTACCTAGGATATAGTTGCCCTGTGCTTTATTTGTCTCTTTGGAAAAAATATTAATTATGGTATTAAAATTGTTCAATTATGGGATTGTTTTTATACCCCTTTCCAAGTTATAAAGTCTTTGCTTCTTGAGGAACCAACCTCAGTAAAATGTCAAACAATGAGTAAGATAATTTCTTAAAATTAGAAATAATTGTGAAAAACGAAATAAAGTTTGATAAGTATGAAAAAACAGAGCATGTAAAATGTGTTTCAGTGTTGTATATGGTATTATTAAGAATAACTTGATTCAGAGTTAAGCAGTTTAATTTACTGTGAATCATTAATGTCAATTTGATAGTTGTTTAATGCAGCTTTATTGCTATTTGGAATTATATTCAGCTGCTAACAATAGAGACTTGAACACAGCAGCTCAAATGCCAAGGTTTCATAGTTTCACTTAATAGAAGCCCAACGTATGTATCTAAAACTGGTGCAAAGCCACTGAGTACCCAGACTCTCTGCCTTCCTGCTCTGGTGCTTCTGTCTTCCAGCCAGGTCACATTGAAGGATTATGGTCCTGTCAGGTTAGAGAATGGGCTTGAGTTTATTGCACGTACATGTCCATGATTCCTTTAAAGGCTGAGAATAGTAGTGGTGGAAATAGAAGAGTAGTATATTTAAAGTGAGGGTTAAAGATTGAACTTAGTCCATAATAGAAGTTTTGAACTACTTATTTTACAGAAATAGAAATACTTTTTTCTATAAAATAAAATACTATAGAGATTATAGGCAAAATAATTATATCTATTTTATAAACTAAGTCATATGAAATGGATTCAGACTACATTATTTTTCTTTTAAATCATAACTTTTGAGGTTACATAATTATTTTTCAGGTAAATTTAGA
The DNA here is from genome assembly GCF_054644295.1 of Miniopterus natalensis. Classification (NCBI taxonomy): domain Eukaryota; kingdom Metazoa; phylum Chordata; class Mammalia; order Chiroptera; family Miniopteridae; genus Miniopterus; species Miniopterus natalensis. Next base: position 45,114,286 of record NC_142088.1, read on the forward strand.
AGAAATGCTTTAATCGCTTAGCAAAACTGCTCTGTCTAGTTTCCAGAACACAATGAGTCAAAATAATTTTTCCATATTAATTAAGAATCTTTATAGAAAGCAAGAGAAACAAATGCTCGCTAACTCAAGCGAAAGAGAGATTGGAAGGTGCTGGGTTCTCACAGTCATTGGGAGGATTTGGGAAGCTGGATGGGCGGGAGGGGAAACGAGCAGACTGAAGAGAGGACTGAAGGCTGTTTGGCAGACTCTCCTGGCCAGGACCGGGGGACGATTCTGCCTTAGCTGCACAAAGGCCCCAGCACAGAGGAATCCCAGCCAGACCTCCCTCCACCCTGGCTTCACTCATTTCAGGATCAAAGTAAAGGGCAAGGGAACCCATTTGGATAAGCTTAGGAGTTGTTTGGCCTCACCACACTGCAAAGGTGGAAAGAAGTATAGTTCACCTTGAATTCCCACAGTAAGTGGTGGGTCTCTGGTTCCCTCACTGCTACTCAGAATGGGAGATCCCCATTCATTCCAAATAAAAAATCCTGGATGATGGATAAACATAATAATAATAATTAACATATAAACAAATATATGTGTGTGTAGAAACATATACACACACATAATATGCATACACCCATCTATAATTTGCTTTTGGATTAAAAATTAAGTAAATAAGATTGGTCAGGTATTGCAATCAGACTTGGAGTGACTGAATAGTTAAAATGTATATGTCTTATGTACTTGAAGCATAAGAAGGTATTTTACCTCAAGTAGTATGATTTTCAAATAGTGTCGTCTTACATTTGAAGTGCCACCAAATGGCAATAGTTAGCCCTTCCCCTTGGAGGTAAGAGATAATTTGTGGTACATTTCTAACTATGAAATTGTAATTCTGTAGTTTAGAGAATTCCCAAGTGCTGTAGACCCAAATATGCCTATTCTCTAATTTGATGAGCAAACTACAAAGTAGTATATTATGAAAAGATGAGATTAGTGCAAGAGGCAATGCACTAAAAAATATATTATATTAAAACGAAGCAGTTAAACTTGAGGGCAATGCATTTTGTCTTATTGAATTCCCAGATCTTACCCAGTATCTGACACTAAGTGGTTATTCATAGTACTTATTGGTGCTCCAAGAAAAAAAGAAATAAAAGGACAAAAAATATTTGAAATAATTTCCTCAATTACCAGTAATAAAAACACCACACACACACACACAGAGTCATGCTAAAGACTAAGTTGCTTCTGTTCCCTTTATTTCAAAATGGTTGCCCTGTAAAGAAATAATCAAAGAAAATGAAGGTAAAAACGGAGGGAAAGTAATTACAAAGGTGTGCACGCGAGTTCATTAATTCAATTTTGGAATTTGTGGTATTAGTTTTTTAAAAATGGGCTATCCATTTAATTTCTGAGGTCACTTTTATTAATTATTTTTGTATCTAATTTGTATTTATAGTTTTCATTTTTGTCTCTCCCACCAATTGTATAAGCTACAGGCCAATAAAACCTGGATCTGTCTCTGGGTTGTGGGGGTTAGATGGCACCCACTTGTTCCAACTAAGAGAGCAAGTAGGTACAGTGTCTGATAATGTACATTGAAGAATTGTACAGTAGTTAGAAATATAGGTTAGATGTACTTAGAGTAGCATGGATGGATCTTAAACCCATAGTGCTTAGTAAAGAAAAAAAGAAAAAGAAACAGAACGAGGTGTATAGCCCAATTAATGTAAATTAAATATATGTACATCTAAGATAATATTCAATTTTCAAGAGAACACACTAACACAAAGATGCACAGTAAACACATTTGGATGGTTGCCTAAGGATGGGAATGGAAAAGGGGTGGAGTGGTGGGGAGTAGAATATGGGGCTGACAAAGAAATAATATTAATAGAGGTTTGCATGGCCAATGATGACAATGGGCCATGAACTGGGGAGTTTTAATTCTCTAAACCCGAGATTTAAAAAAAATCTATAGAGTACAGGAACTTTGGTTTATATTATCCACAAAATAGCTAAAGTATTTATTCAGTCTTACAAGTGTTGTGCAAACTTTTTATTTTAAATTAGAATAGCCTGAGTTTAGATAAATCTAGAAATAGAATGTAAAGAGTTTATGAAGTTACACATATCGAATTACATGAAAGGACAAAGCCAAAGATGATTTTTTGTTGTTTGGAAAAGCCAAGAGTAGTGAAGATGATCAGACTGGAGAAAAACCTAAAAAATGACAAAAACAGCTGCTGGACCATAGCAAGCACTTAACAAATAATCTGAATAAAGAGTGTCGAGGGAGAGGACTTATTAGGGGTACTTTTTCGTCCTGATAAAGAACAGTGAACATCAACTCCCTCCCTGATCAGAGCCTCCCTTCCCGAGTCCAGGTCAGGTGCCTTTCCCGGGTGGTGTGTGCTCGTTGCTTTCAGATGATAACTGAATTGCAATTGTTTACCTGCCACATTCCCCAATAGACTGTGGTCCCAAAGGACCAGGACCAAGGATGCCTAATTTGTCCTTGTGTACCCAGCACCTGGCATTGTGTCTAGCACTTAGTAGTCACTTTAAAAATATGGTTGAAGAGTAAATCACATGGAATGAACATAGGAAAGAAATATTAGCATCATGCGATTTCACATATGTGACAATCATTATTTGTATAACCTGTGGGGGGGGTCATCTTAAAATCAAGATTATTTTCATTTTGTCTTAGTAATTTGAACAATAAGGAATTGATAATATTTAGGTCTTCTTGATTTAGTCTTTGGTATCTTAATAAATAAAAATCCCCAAAGCATAGTTTGTTAATTCTGCTAGTAGGTTGTTCGATGGCATTTAAAAAAATAAATTTTAATGCAAATAATATTGCAGATAATTTAACTGATGACTGGTCATTTAAGATTAATTTTCTAATTACTTTTAAGTTATAGGGTCTTTCAAAATAAGGATACTTTGAAAAATAGTAATTTTTATCAACAGTTTGCTGTAAGGAAATTTGTGGACAGTGTTTTCTTCACAACAGAGAAAAATTCCATCAACTTTTAAAAAACCTGAGAACAATTACCTTAATAATAAAACCACTCAAATGTTGTAGACTGAAATAATTGAAAGTCAAATTAGATGAAAGAAAATCTAGTTTGTATATACTAATTGAAAGATTTAAGAAAAGATACAAATTGGAATTCATCTTACTCCACAAAGTCTTAAGATCCATAAGACATGATCATTATTGCTTTGTTTAGTATTTGTTCACTTTGCATGGTAGAGTCCATTTTTCCTGATGTGACACAAATACATACCCATTCTAATGTTCTTCAGTTCTTTCTGCATTTTCATTTTTCTGCTTTTAGGATCTTTTCCTTCTGCCTAAACACTTCCTTTAATATATATTTTAGTACAGTGATGAATTCTCACAGTTTGTCGTCTTTTTAAATTTCACATTTTCCTTTCAATAAGTACACTGTTCTTATAGAAAAATACATATATGGTAAATATATAGTCCAATGAATTCTTCCAAATTATACAAATCATGCAACCAGCACTGGAATAAAAATACAGAACTCCCTCACTGTAGAAGGATCTTTTTACTTCCTATAATATTATGGATTGTCAGGGACCACTGACTATGAAGTCAAGCAGCAGGTCTACTTTGTTCCAACACAATTACAGGCTAAGGATACACTGCTCTCTAGGATTTCATAATCTAATTCTAACAGTCAGTGAAGTGAAGCTATGTATTTATGGACTATAGTTTAAGGTGACACAGAGAAGTGTCCAAACCTACCTTGTCAAGGAAAGCTCCTTAGTACTGATGAGGTGTGAGGAACCACTAGGAGTTATCATGGGTCAGGGGGCTGGGACAGTTATCCTGGTCAAACTAGCTTTCTAGTGAAAGGTACTAGAGAAGTCCCTGAGGAAGATAGGCAATTACTTGATAAATAACTTTTGACTGTTAATCTTTGACTGTTTATTTCCGATGCCATTTTAAGAAACTCTATAAAGTTAGAAGCAAATGGAGTTGTTATATTGAGAAAAAAGAAGACTGTATGTAGATTTATAAAGGCTGTCTTAATTCCAGTCCTCTGACTGCCTAGTTAAGTGTAAAAGTTTTGGTTAACTTTTAAATTTCAAGTAACAAAACAAATAATGTGGCCATCACCTAAATATCTAAATATAATGGTTATAACTATTGATTTTATTGAATGTGCAAAGTGAAAGATAAAGCATCAGAGGTCGAACAATTGGTAATTTGAAAATTTGTGCATTTCTTCAGGTGTAATAACCTGATGATCCTCGGGAAGTGGTGGAGTGTCTGCCATAATTAGAGCTAAAAATATGTATTTTATTTTGATCAAAATAACTCAGATTTCAAGACAGCAAATTAAAAGATTAGTCAGGGGGGAGTCATATTTTAGTGCATATTAAATGCAATGCCAAGCAGTATTTGGAAAACTGAAATTGGGAATCTTTCATTATCTGAGGCCCAAGCTCTAAGACTCATGAGGATGCCATTTAAGCAAGGTGCAGGATTTCCAAACAGGAGCAAATGTCAGTATGATTAAATCTTAATAACTTAAGATTTAAGTTCTGCTCATGTTTATTTTAATACTGTTCTGCAGCCATGAAATCTGTCTTCCAGAAAAACACAGGTTAACTTTGGTGTACCTTGATAAAAAATAATCATCAAGACAGTCTCCTTTGTTCCCACAGAAAGGAAAATATTACTAGGCAGTGCCAGGATCTTAGGTCCTATTTGGTAATTTCTCCAAGGACCTCTCAAAATTCAGATGAGCATATGTCTAAGCTTGCCAGAGCAGGCCAGTTTATGTCTGTTGTCTTGGTGTTCAATGTGATGTAACATTTATTCTTAACAGAAAAATCTTGGTTCGTAACATGAATGCTACCAAAGCATTCTGCCAAAGATGGACCCAGATTTGCAAGTGTGTTCCTTACAGTCAGGGTGGGTCTGCTGCTTCCTCCAGTGATGTTCTCAGGTGTTCAATTATCAGTAAAATGAAAAACTATTGAGAGACCTTTTAATTACAATTCAGAGAGCAGAGAAGACTGGGCTCAAATCTGGTTTATAATTATTTTTTTCCTATGATTGCCAGATTCAGTCCTCTAGCAGTTTTCACTTTCTTATCTAAATAGTAGAGCTACTGGATGATAGTGCACTGCCTCTTGTCTTTGAATGTTTCAGCTTTATCTGCCTTGTTAACATATAGGATTTATATGATCTTGATATTCCTCTCACATGCTGAGGCTGGGTGTAGGAAGGACTCCCACCACTTCCTTTGATGCTGAGATGTAGAGCAGATGTAGAGCAGAACTTGTGCAGGCTCGTGTAGAAGTATTTCAGTTCTCATGGGAGAAAGCTTTTACTGTAACAGTTCGTACAGGGAGTAAACATTGCCTCTCATCTTTCCTGATGATGTCTTTCTCTATTTATCATGGGATTTTAGAGTTTATGAATGGGAAAGGGTCGAGGGGATGCCACTGACCATAGGAGAAGATTTGAAATGCCATGGTAGCAAAAGAGTCTTGATAGTTTTAAGCAATGGCTAAGCGTACCCCTGATGACCAAAGTGGAGCTGTCTGTCACCTTGTTTTGTTGGATTATCGGTTGTTCAGTTGTCAGCAAAATGGGAATTTCTGAGTCACGTAGGTTTCTTTCATCTCATTGTTACTCCACAGTTCCTGGAGTAGCACAGACACCAAGAGAGCTTTTTGTATGGTAACAGCATCATTAAGACATATATAATGAAGCCTTAATTTAACAGCTTAAAAAAATATTTAGTGTATTTAACACTACCAAGTGAGTTAAATTACCCTTATTCTAAAACAAAGCACACACAATCCCTTACAGATGTATTTTTTAGCCTACTTAGTCATAATGAATCTCAAATATAGTTAGGACCCAGACATTGTGACTCCAGTCTAGTTCTATGTTTATAAGTCGTAAGCTCATTTACCCAAGAGGGCACATTTATAGAAATTATCTTCCCGAACATAATGACTTAAAAAATTGATCAACATTTCTAATGGATCTTTCATTGATCAAACTGATGCTATTTTGTATTTTGTAAAATATTATTTTTATGTATTAATTATGACCCATTTTAATTAAAAGTAGTTTGAATTTGTAGGTCTGTTATCCCTTAGGTACATTATAGATGATGGCGGTGTATTTACTTGATAAAGTCAAGTTTACTGAGACATTATTAACTTTATATAACATTAGTGTAATTCTACATCTGTGATTTCTTTTTTTAAATAATCTTTTTCATCGTGGAATAGTTTTAGATTTATGGGAAAATTCTGCAGATAAGACAGAGTTCCTATACTCAGATTCTCCTATTACTAACAATTTACATTAGTATGGTACATTTACCCCAATTAATGAAATCATACTGATACAATATTGTTATTAACTAGTGTCTTTAGTCACATTTCCTTAGTCTTTCCCTACTATTCTTTTTCTTTTTCTAGATCCCATCCAAAATACCATATTGTATCTCACCATCCTGCCTCCTTAGGCATCTCTAGGTTGTGACAGTTTCTTGGACTTTTCTTGTTTTTGATGATCTTAACCATTTCAAGGGTTACTGGTCAGGTATTTTGTAGAACATCCCTGACTTGGTATTTTTCTGATGTTTTTCTCATGATTAGATCTAAGTTATGAGTTTTGGGGAGGAAGACTATATATGTACAAGTGCCATTCTCATCATAACATGTTGAGGGGATATATTATCAACATGAGTTATCATTGTTGATGCTAAGTATAAATTATTTTTAAATGTTTTTTTTTTAATGCTCATGTATTGATTCCATTGTGTCTTGAGAATGCTTTAAAAATGAATGATGTTCCAGCCAAAATTTTACCCTGGGGAAAATATCACTGTTTCCAGAGAAGTGACATTTTCAAAGCAGTTTTTCATTTGCCGACAGTAAGCACCAATAAAACATTCTTTTTTACTTATTTTTACATTTGTCCACTGTCTTAAGTAATTTAGATCTGACCTAATTTGATTCAGATTTTGGCAGACATTCAAAATGGTTTATTGGACTAATTTTAATTTTGTATAAATAGAATTTAAGTTAGCTACAGGTAAGAGATTCAATGATGAAATATAAAACAGAGCTTGAGATTATTATAGAGTTACGAACATGTAATTACTCTCCTGGTTCTTAAAAGAATGAAATATTATATATTAATCCTACTAATCACAATTAAAGAAACAAGAAATTCAAATATTTGTTGCTTTTTGCAAGAAATGTTGAAAATTGTCAAATGAAAACTTCTTGCTAAAGGAATTCTATGAAAAATATATTTAAGAGAATAATTCCATTTTTTAAAAAAATAGATTTCATATTGTAATTTAAAGTATGCTGATAATCATTATAAAAGCATTATTCATATTATAAAATTATATGGACATAATACACACGTATCCTACCTGAGCCACAATAGAGTTGGCACCCTGACATTAATAAGTTAATTGGGAGCTGTAGTTTGGAGTTACAGTATTAGACACTATACTATCTCCTAATATGAAATTAGGTGAGTGAAATAATTATGAGAACAAGAAAGTATTTTTTTTGTGTGTGCAGTATCGTGATCTCACTCCAAAGAAAATGCCATCATAATAATAAGTGAAAATATAATATGTTTTTCAAAAATGCAAATTAAACATGAAAATAATAAATATTGATTTTATTAAATTTAGGTCAAATAAGCTTGGGCTTCACTTCTCAAATACATTTGTTGAATTTTAAAAGCATGGCATTTTTCCTGTAAAAATTTGAAAAATAAAGAAAAATATTAAAAATTAATAAAAATACTCCACAATTCCTCAGATAAGTTTCATTAAACACATTGTACATTTAATTTCATGTTTATTTTATACACATTTTTAAAACTGAGATGAATATACATGTATGTTTGTGAACATATAACCTGCATTCCATTAATTACCCATTATAACTCTTTTTTTAGAACTCATTAAATTGTCTTTGAAAGCACTCTTTAAAGGCTACTCAGTTGCTCAGTTTTTCACATTATGCTCATTTTTTATTTAATGAAACCCTGACTGTTAGACTTTTGGATAGATTACAATTTTTTAATATTATAAAAACATTGAATAAATATCTCATAAATGTTAGAGGGCATCTGATATTATTGCTTTTGAATAAATTCCTAGAAGGGAAGTTATTTGGGAGTATAAATGAATGAACATATTTAGGCTTTTGATAGATATTGCAAAATTATGCTGAAAAAGTTTGTATTTTTTCCCATCATCCAGATTTTCCTATACCCTCCAAACTAGAGGATGGTGATGGAATCTGATCAGGGTCTCTTCAACTTACTTTGCAAAGACCCTAATGTTAAGCAGGTCTTCTTTAGTTTAGCCTGATCATAAAAATATCTCCCGTATGTGGTACCACTGACATCCATCACCCCCACTCTCACTGTTTGTACCTATTTTAGTGTGCAAAAACAAAGAGAGAGTGAGGGGAAGGGGGCAGGGGGGAAGATAATAGGAATATCGAATAGTGGAACTGGTATTTGGACATTTGAGTTCATGACATCTACTTACCTGAATTTCTATCAAATAATTTTTGAAAGAAGTGACAGCCTCCACTTCAAAGTAGGATGTACTGTACAAGAATACCAATTCTTTAGCCACCCTTTCTCCAGGAGCTTAAGTATGTGTACACTGAAAATCTGTCAAGGGAAGTAATCTCTCCCCCTCGCCTTTATGATTTCCAAAGTGTTGAGGAATCTTCTAAGCCCAAGTGGCAGCTGCACTCACTGCCTTATTTCTCAGGTTGATGTTCAGTTTCTAAAAGGCTACTAACTTCTGGAATCAAGTCACCTGGTTTGTGACCAAAGTTTTATAAACTGTACCAAGCTTAGCCTTTAAGCGCTAGAACTAAACTTTAGCATCTCTTGAATTAATATCAAACCAAAAGCAATTCCATATTTGTATTGAGCCTGTAGAGACTCAAGGTGGTTGGTGCTGAGTATGTACATTTGTTTCCATTTTAATAAACTTATTTCCTCTTCTCAGGACAATTTTTATGTATTTCATGATTTCATTTTTAGCACCTTTTAAGTTTTATTGAGGTGTAGCTTCCATACCATAGAAATCACCCTTTAAAGTGTACATTCAGTGGTGTTTAGTGTACTTCCAGAGCTGTGCAACCACTGGCATGATCTAATTGTAGAACATTTTTATCACCCCCAAAAGAAACCTTATTCTCATTAACCAATAATCTCATAACCATTAACAGTTATTCCTGATCACCTCTACCACCCAGCCTCCTGAAATAATTTACTTTTTGTCTCTGAGAATATGCCTATTCTGAGCATTTCGAAGGGAATCGTACTGTATGCAGGCTTTTGGGCCTGGCTTCGCTCTCAGAGTTTTCAGGGTTCATTCATGCTGTGACGTGTATCCATACTTACTTACTTTTTTACTATCAAATAATATTCCATTGTGTAGATACTCCACATTTTGTTTATGAATTTATCAGTTGATGGACAGTTGGGTTGTTTCCACTCTCTTGGCTACGATCAATAATACTTTTGTGAACATTCAGGTACAAGTTTTTGTGAGGCCATATGTTTCCAGTTCTCTTGGATACATACCTAGTAGTGGAGCTGCTGAGTCACCATTCATTCTTATCTTTCTGAATCATTCTGCCTTTGCATGTACACATGCAAATGTCCCTTGTTTTTTACTACATTATTTAAAAAATCTTCTACACTTTAGTTTCAATCAAAATATATATGTCTGTTCTTAATAGTATTGAGTTTATAGAAATAATGGAGTAAATAATCTTAGTAAAATACTTTAAAACCAAGGACAAACCAACAAACACATAGTCAATTAAATACTGAGATTTTGTTCACAAGCAATAATATCAATTGCTTGGGGCCAGCAGGTAGACTGAGCTGTTCTTCTTTGGTCATAATTATAAAAGTCCACAATTCTAAATCTACAACGAGGTATATGCTCTTATTTTCAAATGTGTCATCGCATGGCTTTCCGCATATTCTCTCCCATGAAATGTCGCTATATATCTAACTACTTATGAGCGGCATTTAGCTCTCCACCACTGGAGAGACTGATAAAAGAACCCAGGAATTTATGTCAGAAATGTATAAAACTTTGTGCTTAAGTCACATGTCTATATCTCTTTCTCTGTTTCTACACCAGTTATTTAGACTAATAGTATTCTTCTTTACTACAGTGAAACCAGGCTTGTCCTTGCTGTATGATTTGGTGTGATTGGTGTCCCTTTTTAGAATTTAAGTTCCTTCAAGACAAAACTGTGTTTTTTCATTACTCTCATAGTTCTAAATATCTCATGTGGTAATATGCCCAGACTAAGTATTTGGTAAAAACATTTTAAATGAAGATGGGTTAGCAGATTTAAAAAGAAATGTGTTGATATATAACAGGGCAAGAGGCAGGCTCAATTGTGTGATAAACCATAAAAAGACCATTTTTTCAGAAAAACCAAATCAGATGTATAAATTTTAAAGCAGAACATTTCATTCGAAACAGAAATATATCTCTTTTTGATTTGTGAAGGGATATGTATTTATTGTAAAAAAATGAATATGTAAAATAGAGTAAACAATCTCCCACCACCTCATTTCCCAGAAATGAGTTTCCCCGAGAGAGAGGCAGAGCCTGTGAGCATGTTGAGAGATCAGAGAGGTGAGAGGAGAGCCCGGAGAATGGTGCTGGCAGAGCAGTCATAAAGTCTTAAATGAGGAAAGTTCAGTCGAATTGCACTAAAAGTGAATACAGATGAAAACTAAAGGAAACTAAAATGTTTTTCATTAAGTTATCACTTTTTTACTTTAAAAGCAATGAAGTATTAAGTTCAAATTTTTAAATAAAGATGCTTAGAAAGCATGGAAATCAAGTGTTGTACATGGTAGTCACTTAATAAATGCTCACTCAACATGCTAATAATTCTGTATTACTTTTTGTAGTTGAAACCAAAAAGCTGCCCATTAATAATAATATTGATTGCTGTTAGTATTAGGTTGATGTGCCATCCTTGGCTGGCAAACACTTAAGGCTTTATTTTTCTGTTTCCACTTAGGCCTCTTAGGAAGGAGCTGAAGGGGAAATAAAATATACAGGATGAAAAGATGGCAATGTTGCCTCCCCCAGGACCTCAGAGCTTTGTCTACTTCACAAAACAGTCTCTTGCCCTCATTGAACAACGCATTGCTGAAGGTAAAACAAAGGAACCCAAAGAAGAAAAGAAAGATGATCATGAAGAAGGCCCAAAGCCAAGCAGTGACTTGGAAGCTGGCAAACAGCTGCCCTTCATCTATGGGGACATCCCTCCAGGCATGGTGTCCACGCCCCTGGAGGACCTGGACCCCTACTACGCAGACAAAAAAGTGAGTTTCCTGGGACTGCAGTGGTGCGGTCTCTGCTTCTTTCTGTACGGAAAGTTATTTTAAATTGAAGTGGAATTTAGGGGGAAAACCACATCATGACCAAAATATTCAAGTAAATACGTATATAGGATTCAGAATAGGTACTTTCTCTAATTTTTTATCGAAACTGTTTTCTGTCATACTATTTTGATTTCTTTAATCTTTTAAAAGTGTTCAGTATAATGTTGTGCCTGTTTGGACATGCCCTAAATGCATACGGTAGGAACAAAAGAATTGTCAATTGACAAGTAAGTCCTGAGGATGTGTCCAGAGTGTATTTTATGGAGGTGACAGCTGACTCCATGAGAATATATAATATTGCTCACCTAACAGTGAAGTTTGGAGAGGATCTTCATTTACGGTGTTGAAGAGAAAGAAGAGTCGGAGATGGTTAGGGAGGTAGGGCATAAATCAGAAAATTTTCCATTGTTCCAAGAAGAAGGGAAAAGAGCATCTCTTAAAATTACTCAGAAAGTTGAGGATAGAGAAAGGCTATTGGCATGAACAAGGAGGATGAGTTGGTAACTTTTTGGAAGCTGTTTGTGTTAGATGATGGAAATCAAAGCGAGATGTTGTTCGATAGCAAATAAAAAGAGGAAGTAGGTGGTGACATGTGCATGTTGAGAAATTTTCCACCAGAAAGATGGTCACTTGAGGTACCAAATCAATTGAAAACCTTTTACACATAGAGCATAAAATAGCACATTTGAAAGTAAAGAAAAATTATTCTCAGCCAGGGTGAAAAATACAGAGGATTAGAGTAATATAGGTAGTTGCTAATTTAAGGGACAAGCAACAGGTCAGACTGTATTTGCATTAGAAAAGTGGAGAGAAGCCTTATTGTCTGAGGCTTGAGTGGCAATTAAGAGGATGGATTTAAGAGTCTGATAGGTTGGAGTAAATGTAGGCACATCAGAGGGAAAATGCATGTTAATATTTTCCGTAGGACAGGAGTGGAAAATGCCCTTTTGAGAGTCATTGTTGAGAGCAGCAGAGTGAAGGTGTTGATTGCATCCAGAAAATGGGAAAAAGTTTGAAGCAACTACTAAAAGGTTATTCTATTTAGAAAATGGGAAGGGGATTACAATCATTTTTGGCACAGTGGCTTCACAAAACCAAGTTAAAGATGACAAAGTGAGACATTAAAGGATTAGATCAGCAGTTTCATGACTTTCTCCAGCAATGCTTTGCACGCAGCACCAGAGCCTGCAGACTCATCTTTGAAAGGTCAGGAAAAGCATGATAAAGTCTGTTTAAAAATCATTTGGATTTATTTAAGAAATAAATGAAAGGGAATATTTCTTGATAAGGTATCTAGCAAATAAAATAAAGAACATTTGAAATGTCTTGAGAAACATAAAATGTGATGAATTTCATTTTGATGGTAGAAACACGTATGTCTTGGTGGTAGTTGCTGTGTCTAGCGAGATCTAGTATTTTACTTCACATCAAAACCAGCATCTCAAGGTGACGGCACAGTGATAGAAAGCAGAATACTTGAGAAGCCCTCGAAATATTGCATAGCATTCTAATTATGCCGTCAGTACTCTGGCATGGAAAGGAAGAATGTTAATATGTATTGAGGGTCTCTGAGCTTTAGACAAATGAGCACATTTATTTATCACAACCTGGTGAGATAGGTAGTCATATCCTATTTTTAGATGGGACATAGGGGTTTGGGAAATTAAGTAACTTGCAAAATTGTTACACACTAGTAAATTTTTTATTAGATTTTTAAAATTCAAGTTGGTTTGCCTCCCTACTGAGATGTTCTATTGTGCAATACCTTTTAGTTTAGTTTAGGTTCTGTTGTGTAGCAACCACAATGCTAACTTTTTTTAAAAAAAAAATGAATGAAATAATGAATGAATAAGTAATGAAACAGTCAAAAACTACTTTCTCATTTTACTTATTACTTCATCCTGAAAAATTCCTGTTTCGTCATAGATACTTTCTGTATTTCCCATTCCCAAAGCTGGCCTGGATATTACTTAACTTGCTACCTCTTAAGGAGGAAAGGAATTTTTCTGGAATAATCCTCAAGTCAGGGGTATAAACTAATATTAGCTTAAAGTGATTTGGGAAGTAAGGGGAAAATGTTTGCATTAAATGTATAATAGGCCCCTCCCCTTCGCCCCAGCTCCTTTCAAGTAATGTAACACGCACCACATCAGAAGCCTAACCCACTTCATCAGTAAACTTGGGTAGAACTGGGTCAAAGTAATCTATTTTCATGGTCCTCTATTGTTAATATCTGAAAAAAATGTACAAAGGGATAACCGAGTCCTCTTATTTCTTTTCAGTTTGAGCTTTAAATGATCATTTTTTTGTGCCTTGCCCTAGTTCCTCAAACATTCTTGATAAAAATAGTTTTGACTTCTGCTTGCAGCTTTAGGGTTGACTTCTCTAAAAATTGATTCCTCAGTATTTCACATTATTCACACTTACTGATAAAAACTTAATTTCTACTACATTATACTCATTGCTTGGATTAAAAATCTTAATGACCCTAATGTGACCTGGGTTCAGATTTTAATTTATATTTGAGTGTAATTATCAATGCTTTGTTAAAACAAAGAACACTTAAACTAATGATAGAAGTTAGGGCTTTATTTTTAAGTGTGATGAAGATATAAGTACTTTTTAATAGTTTTAAATGGTGCCTTTATGATAAGTGAAAGTTTGTGTCTTTAAGAAGAATAAATTACCAATCACCCTCTAGTGTGGGGATTAAGAGGATAGGAGCATTGATTTATTATATTCATATCCTTGGTGATCATATGTTGCCTATATAGCAGCTGCTGCTCCAGCCAAAAGTACCAGAAACTTAAAAACTTCACAGACACTGTCAGCTCTCAAGCTGCTGAAGGGCAGATATGACATTGAGAATCATATCTGTCCAACTGTAAAGCCTTTGCTTTTTAAGCACTCTAATTTTATGTTCAATAAATTCTTAAATAAATTAGCAAAATTGAAAGAATTTTTCAGACTTTGACATTAATGCATTTGCTAATAGGATTTTAGGATTTACTAAAGAAACTCAGACTGATCCCTAAAATTTCTGATGCTTACCAACTTTTCCTACCCATAATTAACTCCAGGGTGGTTATAAACCCAGACATTCCTAAAAAAGTTTTTAATGCCAATGAAAATTGGCAATTTAAATTAAAAAATTGCAAACTAATTTTTTTTTTTTTAATTTCAAGTATAAGGTAATTTGATCTTGCCAAGGCTCGGTAGTGAGGTCATGATTTTCACATTAGCTCAGGTGACTTCTGGTTCCCGAAGGCTCCCTGTAATTCTGACAGACATGCACCCTGTTCCCGTTTACTCTCATACTCCTCCATTTGTATTTCTCTGTATGATTCCTGTCACCTCTTGTCTTATATTAGAGTTATTGTGTCTTACCACTTTTCTAGGAAGTTTCTTGAATGCAAAACTCATGCGTCATTTATGTTCAAACTCCTTTCGTTGCTCCTTGTGCCATAGTTGATCACCACACAATTGTAGAAAACACTGGATGAATGAATTTTAACAAGCACAGTATACTGAGATTTAAGAAAACCATAGTTGAACTCAAACACTGGGTATTAATTTTAAAACTAATTTTCAATGTAAAAGTGAATTTTATGTTAGATTATGTTTAGACATAGCTAGTATAGTGAAAGAGACCAGGAATAGAAAAGGGCATCTGAAAATAACAGATTCGGGTTCTTTTTCTTGAGAAGAGTGCCACATACAATTAAAAAGCAAAATATTCAGATTTATGTCCCCAATTTGTAAAAATGTTGATTACAGAAAGTCCACTCATAAACTTATATAAAATTCAGATGAAACAACAACAAAAAAACCAAGTCAATGTGTTCTAGGAAACACAAGTAATTTGCCTGCCAGTGCAGAAAAGTAAGACAAGGATTTGAACTTGGACTTTCTGATTTTCAATCCAAAAACATTAGATTGTTTTAGTGTTTTGTTATTGTTGCTATTTGTTTGTTTGGGCTTTAAATGTTTTAACTAAATAACAAATCCAGGGAGAATGTCACTCATTAAATAATGGTTAGAAAACATATTTTAAGAATGTTTGGTTCTATTTGTATCATTTTAAAAAATTACCATGGATAGTAGCAAGCAAGTACTTTAATTTGTGTCCTTTTATTTTAGCTTTTATTAGTATTACATCTAAAATAGGAAAATTGATCCAGGGACTAGGATTCTTCAAACTCTAATATTTCTTAAATTTGTGAAAATATTTTTTGAAGGAATTCATATTTTGGAGCCTTTGCTACAAACCATAACAGTAGCCCACAAATATTAAAAGTCTTAAGGTGTTATGGTAAAAATCAGGGATAGATAGTTTTTATTTGATTTGCTTACAATGCAATGTAATGAAAGAAGTTATATTTTAAACTAATTCCAATTGGCCACAAGTTATTGATACTGATGTTGAAAGGATATCAAAAAGAGAAGACATTGTATTTTGGGGACTCTAAGTAACACATGCTCATCAATAGTTCACTTCTTAACTTGCTGAGAAGTAATGAACCTGTAGTTACTGGCCAACATGACATATGTAGCTGAGTCAATGGTACTGGAACCACATTGCTTGGGTCTGATGGTAGTGTTTCTTTTATATGACATTACCACATGGACAGGTAAACTGCTGAAATTAATGTACTAGATTGAAATTTTGGATTCTCAATTTCATCCTGTTTTCTTTTTGATCCTGCAGACATTCATAGTATTGAACAAAGGGAAAGCAATCTTCCGTTTCAATGCCACACCTGCTTTGTACATGCTCTCTCCTTTCAGTCCTCTAAGAAGAATATCTATTAAGATTTTAGTACATTCATATCCTTTTTAAAAATGCTTACTTGCAATGGTTTTTTTAAATGTAGTTTTTGCCATTTTATTTAAATATAGATTTTTAGTCCTTTCGCACCTGAAAAGACTAGTCTTAGTTTATCATTTCAGTGTAATTTGGTGTAGGTCTCTGAGAAGATGGGGAGAATGGCAGTTTTAACATTTTAGGATAAATTACTTTTACCTATTACTCCCATGTTGAAGAGATTTTAAAAAGTCTATAAATTTATTTACAATTATTTTCTAAGGAAAAGATTTCAACAGGTGTTATTATTAATCATTCAAGGCTCCTGCCATGGTCTTCCATCATATTCCTTGATTCTAAGCTACCTTATTCGGCATGCTTATCATGTGCACTATTCTGACGAACTGCATATTTATGACCATGAGTAACCCTCCAGACTGGGCCAAGAATGTAGAGTAAGTGGGTATATGTACATTTTAATATGGTCTTAGTATTATCATTTTTATCTTTCCTTTTCCTACCAAGAAGTTATTCCATGTATAACAGTTGTGGTGTTTATCTTCCCATTATATAGTTGCTTTTCTTTAAACTATTATTTTTCTCCTCTATGGTATTAACCTGCTAGCAGTAGAATAGAATAATTAGAATAGAATAATTAGATGATACAGTCTTTTCCAGAAGAATGAACTTATGAGACACTCTGCCTATTGTTAGATATGTTACATATGTCTTTCCTTGGGTGTATTTCTGATAGGAGCAGTGTAGGAATTTTCTAGGCAAATCTAAACCTATGTTCTTAGTAATTTTCAGTACCTCTACTTTCTGTAAGAGTTTCTGACATGGACATTTTAAGGTTTTACAGAAAGACCTTGAATGTAGTTTATTCTAATAGAGTGGATTCATAAACCTTCAGCCACACTGTATTGGATGCCTTTCTTTGGTTGATCAGGGGGAAAAATTATAAAAATTCATATGGTGCTGTATTCTTTTCATATTCAGTATCCCAATGGATTCTTGTGTCTAGGTACACTTTTACTGGAATATATACTTTTGAATCACTTATAAAAATCCTTGCAAGAGGCTTCTGTGTAGGAGAATTCACTTTCCTTCGTGACCCATGGAACTGGCTTGATTTTATCGTCATTGTTTTTGCGTAAGTACTACATTCAGTTTTTTAAATCGCAAATTCATGCAAATCACAGACAGCACAGTATTTTAGTAAAAACAAAGCTTTGAGGTCTAACTTTTCCTGCATATATTGGTTACATTTAAAGAAAACTGTATGAAAGCTAGATATTTGTAGGCAAATATTAACTTTTTCAGGAAGATCATTTCTCACTCAAAAGTGTGTGACATCATTAAGATTGAGCATCTCCCTCCGCATCCAGCACTTGGATGGACAGTTTATGTGACGCCAGTTAGGTTCACACATTTTTCAAATTCTTATTTAAAAACTAATAAAACTTGTAAGAATCACAGAAAAAAAGTCAGGTCTTTGATTATAAGTATGGTGCCCTTTTTATTAATCTATACTATTCAAGCGCTAATAAGTATATTAAAATATAGAAGTATATCTTTTTATAAGGGATTTCACTGCGCACTGAACCTAATATTAATGCACTGTATATATATTATGCATGCATCCACAGTTTATTTTCAAGGGAAAACTATTTCATTAACATATAATTTTAATTTATTCACATTGCTACTCTCTTCCAAAATATATTTGTCAAAAACTTTTTTTTAATCTCAAACCTAGATACAATATTTGCTCTATCATTTTGAATTGTAAAAGTAGTGAATATTCATTGGAGGAACTTAGACAAAAACCAAAGCATCTTTAGAGTTATAGTCTCTGATTCCCTCACCCCTGTCCCACCTTGTCCATCAGGCTTCCTCCTTTCATGATCACATGGGACTACAGTTGTACCTACCACCTGCTGATAAGACAACATTGTGTCAAACAGGGCTGGCATTTCTCAGGGGAGTCTCCTTTGTTATAGAAATAGAATACACATACCATAAAATTTACTCTTTTAAAGTATAAAACTTAGTATGTTCTTTTAAATATAAAACTTAGTGTTTTTTAGTATGTTCACAAAGTTGTGCAGTCATCATCACTCTCTAATTTCAGAATATTTTCATCATCCCAAAAAGCAGTCACTTCCATTCCCTCCTCACCCCAGTTCCTGGAAACCACTCATCTATGTTTCATCTCTTTGGATCTATCTACTCTAGACTTTTCCCATGAATGGAATCTTATAGTGTCTGGCTTCTTTCACTTAGCATACAGTTTTCAAGATTTACCACTGATGTTTTATAGGATTATTAAATGTCTATAGAACCATAATGTTGAGGCCTAATAATTGAATCATTTCATTGTTTATTTAGGCATTTAAGTCTATGAAAACATTTAGATAATATATTTGTATTTTGCTCACATCAAATGAGTCCAATAAAATCTACTTAAATAAAATTGGTTATGATAGGAAAGAAAAAGTTTGCAGAATTATGCCTTTAAATAAGAAGTTCCAAACATAGGAAATACCTTGACTAAAGGCACAGGTAAGTATCATAGACTCTATCTAAATTCTGAATAACTCTGATTTAATTCTACAGGTATTTAACAGAATTTGTAAACCTAGGCAATGTTTCAGCTCTTCGAACTTTCAGAGTGTTGAGAGCTTTGAAAACTATTTCTGTAATCCCAGGTAAGAAGTGACTGGTGTGAAGCATTAGGCCACTCATGACTCCAACTGTTTGGGAGTTGTTCTTTGTTTGTTTGTGTGTGTGTTGTCACTGTGTTTGTGTATAAACTCCCCTATTGCAGATATGTGACAGAGTTTGTGGACCTGGGCAATGTCTCAGCGTTGAGAACATTCAGAGTTCTCCGAGCATTGAAAACAATTTCAGTCATTCCAGGTGAGAGTGGGGTTAAACACCGGGGCTGACTTTGATCATTTGGAGAAAAGACAAGAAAAACTTTCTCTTATGAAAATTTAATGAATCTAATTTCTTATGTTTTTCAGAACCCTTAAAAGTCAGCCTTTGAGTTTAATCAATTGCATGGGTCTTAGAGGATGAAGATGGCCATTTGGCTCACATCTCAACTTGAAATTTTCCCTCCTGTCTAACAGTTCATTTTCCATTTGGCTTGTTCAGGAATGAAAATTTCAATTTGTTTTAATTGCTTTTCATAAAGTTAAGAAAAGAGAGAAAAAAATATCAGCATGAAGGTATCGCATGACACATTTTTTTTTAATCTTTCCTCAACAAACCATTTCTTAACCAAAAATTAGTAAGTTGTCACTATACATTGCAATTCAGCCTCTTTGTTTCTGTGTATAGAGAAATGGTTTGTTTGACAAGAATTTACTGAAATGGCACTTTAAAGAAATTATTTTTTACAAGTGCGTGTGGATATGGTTTGAATAACCAAATTTTTCATTTTGACATTTGGTTATTCTTTGGAAATATTTTACAATTTTAATCATTTGCAATAATATGTAGAAATAATATGTATGTATATAAAACAGCAAATCCACTGTTTTGACCTAGTGGGCTTTTTTTGAGTTAGGCTATTTAAGGTCATTGATTTGATATAGTGCATGCATTTCTAGGGAAGCTTGTGTTTGTGTTTGTTTCTCATTCAGAGGCTTTATTGCATTATGAATACTATTTTTTTTACCCCCTGCATTCAGGCCTGAAGACCATCGTGGGGGCCCTGATCCAGTCTGTGAAGAAGCTCTCAGATGTCATGATCCTGACTGTGTTCTGTCTGAGCGTGTTTGCGCTGATTGGGCTGCAGCTCTTCATGGGCAACCTGAAGCACAAATGCTTGCGGATTTTACCTGACGATAATGAAACATTAAACACATTGGACACTCTTGACGAAGAACTCTACAGAAGTAAGACTGTCCCTACAGTTGTTCATAGGTTGAAATGAGGCTAAAAGCATTGATCTATTTTAACAATGACATGTTGCTTTCATTTTAATTATTTCAAAAATATTCAAATGTGTAGAAAGTTGCTACAGTGTGAATTTGGATCATATTATATTTTTATAAATCTCTCTGCTTCAGAGCTTTCTAGCAGTCCTAGTATTGGAAACATGAGATACTTTCATAATTCTCAATTACTGTAAGATAAAAAAAGAATAATCACTCTAGATAAATCAGTTTAGCTATGAATTAATAGTATTAATTATTACATTTTATCATAAGATATCTATTTTACATACTATAGTTTTATTGTATAATTCATACCTATTTATTATAGTGTAATTTGTTATATTATAGTGTAATTTACTATATGATAATATAATTATATTTTACATGTGTATTATACTTATAACTATAACATGATATACTTATATTAATCATAATATAATATTAATTACTACATTTTAAAATGTCTATCACAATAGTATTTCTAAAGAGTTGTGTAAAGCAAGACAGTTTATTCAGACTTATCAGCACTCTCCTTATAACCAGTGATGAGCTTTACAGTTCTTTCTAATGGCTTCCTCAATCTAGCTAATGCATCACATCAAAGTTTAATTTATCAGAACTAGTTCTGTAGATACCATATGAGAAGGTCTGCACACATAGCCTTAGAAGTCTGCTTAATTCACAAGTATATTTTAGAGTATGTTACAGAAAGCATGAACTGCATGTTTTCTAAACAATTATTCTACTGAATAATTGGGTGAGAATGAGATCAAGCAAGATTAGCACCTGCAATATGTCTTTATGATGTTGCCCACATGAACCCATGAGCCTTAAGAGATCATTAGACCCAGAGGTGGGGTATAAATAACAAGACCTGTCAAATGTATGTGCCTGTGACAGAAGGAGGTCAGGGAGTGAGGTCAGGATTCTCCTTGGATAATAAAGACTTCTATACATCATTTTTTAATACATTATTAAATGTGAACTTGTCCACTCACTGGGGAAAGTAAAAGCAAATAAAATCTAGCTAATTATTTAAATTCTGTAAATAAAGAAAAAACATAGTCTGGTAAAATTTTTTACTACCAGCTTTTGATGAGGAATTTTGCATATTTTCCTTCTTTTTTATCTTTACTTATTTTTGCAGTTTCTGATTCTTACTAATATTATCTTAAATTTTATTTCCAATTTCCAAAGAATTTTATTCCTCAGTTTACATGCCATAAAAATAATATATCTTATGGGCAATTGTTGACATTTACATTCTCCTGTGAATCAGTTTACAACTTTTACTTAAACTTCCTTTTTTTTACTAGGATTACTGCTAGTCCTTTTATTCTGATTCTTGGTTCCATTACTGAGTTTGGAATTTGAATGATTTTTTTTTTAAGCATCTGGAATGGCCTCAAGCAATTTTTCTCCCCAAAATAGAGAAAGAGTTCTTGAATTTTGCAATATGTCTTCATGTTGGCTTGACACATGAGTGAATGGCAGCTTAGCTAACAGTGAAATTTTATTCCATAATCCTTTCCCTCAATTCTATACATTATTCTTGATTTTTCTTCTGAAATACATATTTAGAGAGGAGATGTTTGTGTCAAGTTTGACTTTGGTTTCCTACCTGTTTTTGTGTCATAGAAACCAGGTCTTATTGTAATATTTTTTCAGGTATTCATTTATCAGCACATGTTTATTAAGTGTTCCCTTGGAGCTATAGCAATGAAAATAATAACCTTTCCACATGCTATTCCTCCTAACTCAAGCAGCAGCCCCCATTCATACATATTTACACTATTTTATGTTTCTTATTGTCACTTAGATTTCCTCCTAAATGCCACTTCCTCAGAAAAGCCTTGCCCTTTCATTGGTATCTCAGATTTATTTTCTTTGCATAAAATTTATTAAAACTTGCAATCATTCTTGTCTATTTGTCTATTCCCCTACTTTTAATCTTCCATTCCCACTAGAATATAAGCTCTGCAAAGGTGCCATTACGCTACATTACATTTACTTAACAGGTTTATTGAGAAATAATTCACATGCCATAAAATTCCCCCTCTTAAAGTGCACAGTTCAGTGTTTTTTAGTATATTCCGAGTTATACAACCACTATCACTCTCTAATTTTAGAATATTTTCATCTCCCTCAAGAGAAACCTTGGTTGACAGTCAATCCTCATTTTCCCTCCTCCCCCAGCCCCTGACAACCACTAACCTACTTTCTGTGTCTATGCATTTACCTATTCTCAGTATTTCATATAAATGAAATCAGCATGTGGTCTTTTGCAACTGGCTTCTTTCATTTAGTATGTTTTCAAGTTTCATGCATGTAGCATGCAGCAGTAATTCATTCCTTTCTATTGCAAATTGTATTCCATTGTATGTGTATACATTTTGTTTATTCATTCATTATGTGATGGGCAACTGGGTTGTTCCAGATTTAGCTTTGTAAATCATGCTGCTATGAACATTCATGTACAAGTCTTACTGTGGACATAAATTTTCTTTTCTCTTTGCATTACATATTCCGTTTACATGCTAACCTTAAGTTCTCTTGAGGCTAACTAGCCTAACAATTTAAGTCTAGTTATTTAGGAATTATTTAAAGTGTCCGCAAGACCAGGGTGAGCTGCTCCCATTGCTTTCCTGGTCACCCTTCTTGTACTGAATAGAGTGTGTTCGCCCTGCAGCATGCTGGTACCTGCAGCTCGGGAGCCCCTTCTTCTAAAGCAGCCCTTCCATGATTGGTAGCCATGAACCAGTGTTACTTTAAAGGATAATTCTAAAGTAATCCTTTCAAAATCACAGTTTGGAGGTTTATATATTTAAAAGTGCATCTTAACCTCCTCCATTCTTAGTCTGCCGCGCCTACCCTCCCCGAGGCACAGGATTTAAAAAAAAAAAAAAAAGTTGTTCACCTAAATATTCACCTCAAACTAAGATTCTTTATTATTTTTATTTGTGCCTTCTAAAATTTGTATATTCTATGTAAAACAAAATGATGATGTGTAAGTCAGCCAGTCTTACCTGAAATTGTTTGATAGTTTAATAAAAAGAGCCCCTGCTCTTTGAGCAGCTGTATAGAATGTGTGGATCACTGTGCAAAGTGCTTTACATGCAATGTTCTTCTTATACTTTACCACAGCTCCACAAAGTAGGCACTCTTACCCGCCCTTTACAGAGGCAGTAACTAAACCTTCAAGTGGTAAGATAGTTCACTTAGATAGGAAGGGGGAGAAACATCATTCGAATCCAATTATATCTGATTTCAAAATCTTTCTTCCACTTTTACTCCAAAAGCCTCCTAATAATTACATGTTTATTCCTTTGACCTGAACCAAATAGGAAGTTGGGCCCTTATTTTTTTTTAATTAATTTTTTTAGTCCTTTATACCTTAATTATACACAGTTGGATCAGCCCCCTCATTAGAGAATTTCAGAAAACAAATTTTGTTTATTTATAGTGCTGAGTCCACCTCTCTTGGAGAGCTTTGGGGGTCAGTAGGGAACACCCTTCCCTCTCTTCCCTTCCTTCCCTCCCTCCCCCTCCTTACCCTTGTCTTCCTTAGCTGCACTTTCTCTCTGGGTTAACTCATCAAGTCCCATCAACTCTCCTACTTGATGATGATTTGAGCTCTACTGACCTCAAGACTCATATCAATCCAATTACCTACTTAACAGACGTAGTTTCATACCTGATAATCATCTCAAGCTAAGAACAGCTAAAGCAAAGCTCCAGGTTTTTCTTCAGGCCACTTCTTATTCCAGTCTTCCTCCTCTCAGTAAGTGGCACCATCGTTACCAGCTCATACATCCTCCCCTGCACACGCCAGGCACGCTCCAGCAAAGCCTGCCCACTGTTTCCGTCCCCTTCTCTCCATGTCCACGTCGCTCTCTGAATTCCAGCCATGACACCTCGCTCTGCAGTCACTTAGCTGGTATTCCTGTTCCACACTTTCTTTCCTACAGTCCATGGTCTACAAAGCAGCCACAGTGACAGTTTAAAACACTAAGTACAGTATTGTTTCATATCTCTACTTTACACTTCTGTTACTTCTAATCATATTTAAAATCCAAACTCCTTTCCATGATTTGCAAAGCTTTACGCGGCCTGGCCCTGCCTGCCTCCGCCACCGCAGTTCTCCCCACTCGCAGCGCTGTGGCCAGGCTGGCCAGCCGTCTTGCTGTTTCTTCCATACACCAACTTCATTTTGGCCTCGGGGCCTTTGCTCTTTACCTTGCCAAGGTTCTCTTTTCACCAGGGTCTGAATGGCTGGCTTCTTTGTAGCATTTAGGTCCCTGTGCAAATGTCATCTTTTTAGAAAGGCCTTCCCTGACCACATTTTATCATACTGTGTTAATTTCTTCCTTTTAGGGCATTTATCACTGTCTGAAAATACCTTGTATATTTATTTATGTACTTATTATGTGTCTTTCTCCTCTAAACTCCACCCTTAGCTAAACATAAAGAAAGCTTTTTAAAACTAATGTTCTTATCGTGTTTATCATCATATGCATCGCCTGCCCCATAAGAGGTTATCAATAAATATTTGAAGGAAAATAGAATCAATCAATAAATAGATAGATAAATAAATAAATGCATATTGCCTAAATGTGTGTGAATGTCTATATTAATTAATTTACCTGTTGCAGCTTATACTCCATAACCTTATATTGTTCAATTTCTTCCTACACAGAATATTTTTATTTCTTGGAGGGATCTAAAGATGCTCTCCTGTGTGGTAACAGTACAGACTCAGGGTACGTAGTATTTGTTTTTAGTGTATAAAGGCTAAAAAAAGGGGGGGAAACATACTTGATTCATTTGCTGGTAAGAACCTTTGGTTCTGTATTGTTTTTATAGATTTCACAGCATTATCTGACTCCTCCTGTCCCCTAGTGTTCAGACTTGATAACGTTCATAGTTACTGCACACCTTTGAAAGTAAGACTTGGAGGTGGTCTTAAATAAAAAGATGTACATCCTGTAAACCTTAAAACAGTAGAAAAAATTAGTTCCAGAAAACCTCACCAAAAATCGGTTGGTTACTTTCCTGTTTTTCTTCTTTCTGGAAAGAAGGATGATGAAAATCAAACTTTCTTTCCATCCTCAAATTCCCCTCATTCTCCAATCAAGCCTGACTCGTAGGTGACTTAATGCAGTGACATTTGGCCACTCTGAAAAAAAGGGCCCCATGGACTTGGGTCAAGATATTTTAAGAATCTCATATTAATGCAAATATCCATCTTGCTGTTTCTCCTAAACACCAACTTCATCTCTGCTGCAGGGTTTTGTTCTTGCTCCCCTCCTGCCCAGATATCTCTTCAGCAGGCTTGTGTGCACTGGGAACATAAAAATAAGAATGAGGTTGCTGCTCCCAGAGACTCCTCAGAACACTGTGTTTATCTGGCATCCTACATACCAACCCACCAATTTTAGGAAAAAAAAAAAAAGTCTGAAGGCTACAAATCTTATAGAATTGCTATGCTTTGACTATTCTTGATTCTGATTCATTACAAAAGTAATTTAAGGGGAAACACAGTTTTGTTAGAGGCCAATATCAATCTTTATGGATACAAGAACTATTATATGACATCTGGTGTAAGTTTCCAAGTGTTGATGGTAATGATGATGATGATGATGATACTAGCAGCTACTATTTATTAAATACTTTCTATGTGTAGGAACTAGGCTAGGTAATTTGCATACATTATCTTCTTTAAACTTAATAACAATCTTAACTTTTGAGATAGGTGTTATTATCTTGTTTTCACAGAAAAGGTCCACTGGGCCTTGGAAAGTTTAAGTAATTTTACAAAGTTACCAACCAATACATAGTAAGAGAGGGATTCAAACCCAGTTCTTCCTAACTCCAAATAATGTGTTCTTCATGATTATTCCATATTGTCCCCTTAGAAAAGGAACCTTGAGTTTCCCACTTTTCTATAGGACTGTTTAGCTTGCATCCAAAGACACTCTGACTTGTGTTATTTTTTTTCTCATGTAGTCAGTGTCCAGAAGGGTACACCTGTGTGAAAGCAGGCAGAAACCCAGATTATGGATACACGAGCTTTGACACTTTCGGTTGGGCCTTCTTAGCCTTATTTAGGCTAATGACCCAGGATTACTGGGAAAACCTTTACCAACAGGTGAGTGCCAAGAGAAACATGCATTGCATTCATTGCATAATCTGATGTATGTTTCTTACCTGCTTTAAATATGAGATGTTTTATTCCATTTAGAGTGGAGAAAACTCTATTGTCTAGTTAATAAAATTAAACATTTTCTGCTTCCAGCACTATTAGAATGAATAGTTCTTGAATCACAAATTATTTCCTTATCTTTCCTGGACTTATTTGATCTCTAAATCTCACCCCCTGCCTTTGTAAATGTAGCATCCCGTAGTGCCCTAAGTAAAGAGCAAGAAATATACTGTAATATTCTCTCATACCTCTCTTAAAAAAACTGTGCTTTCCACACATGCTTTTCTGTTTGAAGTGCCCTAAAAATCAGGCTGTCCTATACTCACAATGCTTTATTTTTTGAACTCTCATGTACAATTGCTGTGGACTGAATTGTATGCCCCCAAATTCATATGTTGAAGTCCTAACTCCTAGTACCTTAGAATGACTATGTTTGGAGCCTTTAAAGAGGTAACTGAGTTAAAATTAGTCTGTTAGGGTGGGTCCTAATCCAATCTGACTGGATTTTTTATGAGAAAAGTAGATTAAGACATGAGGAGAGAGACACCAAAGATACATACACACAGAGAAAATGCGATGTGAGAACTCACTGAGAAGGTGGCCATCTACAAGCCAAGGAGAGAGGCCTCAGGAGAAACCATACCTGCCAACACTTTCATATTGAACTTCCAGCCTTCAAACTGTGAGAAATGCATTTCTGTTGGTTAAGCCACCTGGTCTGTTAAGGCAGCCTTAGCAAATTAATACAAATTAATACAAGAGTTAAGGACACAATTCACTTCTCTAAATTCTCCTCTCGATTCAATTGCTCCTTACTCTAGACTTCCATGCCCTTTGAATATTCTTCAGTTTATAGCATCCACCTCTTGTACTGTAATTGTTAATTCACATGGCCATCTCTGCTCACTTCAGTGTGATCCACTTGGTCCTGTGGGATCTGCCTTTTCCCCATGAGCAAGGAGACCAAAAATGATTATTCTGTATTATGAATAATAACCAATCCCTTTTCTCAACTTGCCACAGATTCTTCTTTTGGCCTGTTTTATGTTTATTTAATTTCTAAAAATATTATAAATGAATATAGAAAGGATAAAAAAATATACAGGAAAAAAATACAAATGACTTTTTATCTGGTCCTGTAATTTGAAACTGAGCAAAGCAGCTGGTTTTTGAGTAATTTTTAGACTGGGGGGAAATATTTCAGGACTATTCTATTTGATAATAATCAGGAATTATACATAACTTTTGTACCAGTTTAATAGATTGCTATATACTTTATACTGAAAAAGTATGTATTTTCATACTGATTGTTTTCCATGAAGATATTTTATCCCTTTATATTTTGATAACATGAGATTATGTAGAATTGCGCAATTTACCCATGCCTAATATGCCATTCAAGTTGAAATAATTTACAAAAAAAGCCTTTTTGTTATTAAAATAACAAAATAACATTTCCCCTTAGACACTGCGTGCTGCTGGGAAAACCTACATGATCTTCTTTGTTGTGGTGATTTTCCTGGGCTCCTTTTATCTAATAAATTTGATCCTGGCTGTGGTTGCCATGGCCTATGAAGAACAGAACCAGGCAAACATCGAAGAAGCGAGGCAGAAAGAGTTAGAATTTCAACAGATGTTAGATCGACTTAAAAAGGAGCAAGAAGAAGCTGAGGTATTGTTATTTGGTTTAAAATTCTTCCTAGAAGTAGAAGTACAAAGGCTGAATAGTCGATGCTCAGGCTTCCCCAGGGTGGTTTTCCTTAATGGATTCCTTTATATAAACTGAATCTTCATTCTGGTGTGGTCGAAGGAACCAATTCTGGATTGAGTTATAATTGGCATCTGACCCAGTCCACTTCCCCCCACGATAGCTCACTCTGCCACAAAGAATGTTCTAAGCTGTTCCTCCTGCACCTGTTACCTGTGATTCCTCAGTGTCTGTGGCATTTGCAAAGTCCTAAAACATGATGTATTTCCCCAGAACAACTGTACACAAAGGTTTAAGGGAAATTATTTTAATGTTAAAGTTAACAGATACTCTATGGGGTAGAAAGCAAAATGTGTGCCAGTTTTTGTTAATGTTGTAAGGATTTTTAAGATAAAAATGTAAAATGTTAAAAAATTATACTTATGGTTGTGGCCATTTTGGGCTGAGTCACAAATTTTTGAGGACTTTTCCTTAATCCTCTCTGCAAAGGGGTACTTTAGTGGGAAAGTTTGGGAAGGTTTGTACTAAAAAACCAAAATTTCAAATATTTGATGGGTTGACCTATTTAAATCTCTTCAAGGAATCTAATGTGTCGTGGAGAGGGTAGTAACTTAGAAGGCAGATAAACTTTGATGCAGAAAGATGTTCAGTGCAGTATTTTAATAAAAGTAAATATCAGAAATCATTTAAATTTTCAAATATTTAAAAATGGTTAAAAGCATTATGATGTTTTTGTGTTGGAGTATTTGTGGACCATAAAATTATGTGTTTTAAGAATATCATGACAGGAAAAGTTGTTGCTATAACAATTTAAAAATTAAATATATGAAGACTAGAAGAAATAGTAATACCAATTATTTTGGGAAGGTAAGATTATGAGTGATTTTTATTTTTTATTCACAATACAGTTATTTTCCAAGTTTTTACAAGAATTGTTTTTTTGTAAAGAGGTCAGTAGCATTAGTTTATCCAAAGAATTTCCTAGGGAACCTCGAGAAATCTCTCACATTTTCTTGGGATATTATTCTGTAATAATGAATTTTAATTTTCAGACAACTTATCCTTCACTAAAGTATAAAGTGCCTGATTATTTTGCTAATATTGAGTTAATTATCTGAACAAGATATGCAAATTATCTTATCCCATGGTTCATGCTTTATGTCCCAGAAATTACCTAGTAAAACTTGCACATGTACTGTTTAAAATTGCTTTACTATAAATATAGGAATAGTATGTAATAGTTAATTCCAGAGCAGAACGGCCCTTTGTTACAGTGCAGGAGAAGCAATAAATACACATTTTTTAAGTTCTCTGGTCATAGTGTAAAGAAAACGACTTTTGTTCCCACACAAGGGGTATGATTAGATGCACAATATAATTAAATTCATGTTAGAGAGCTGTCCTGTCACCAGGTTTCCTCGACTTCAGAAATGACTCACTGCATGTGTGATATCTGGGCCCAACAGGCAATAGCGATGGCAGCAGCCGAATATTCAAGCAGGAGGAGAAGCCGGATCGTGGGCCTCTCCGAGAGTTCTTCTGAAACATCTAAACTGAGCTCTAAAAGTGCCAAAGAAAGGAGAAACAGAAGGAAGAAAAAGAATCAAAAGAAACTGTCTGGTGGGGAAGAAAAGGGAGACGATGGGAAATTGTCCAAGTCGGAATCAGAGGAGAGTATCAGGAGAAGTTCCCTCCTCGGTGTTGAAGGCCACAGGCGCACACGGGAAAAGAGATTGTCGACCCCGAATCAGGTACCACTGACACTATCAAAGGCGTGTCACCAGACGGAGGGTTAAATGTTCTATTCTGAGGAAAGGGACCTCAGGAGAGCAGAGTGAGTGATCCTCTTGGTATGTTTTTAGGTAAAAACCTATTGATTGCTGGGCATTTATAGGTAAAACCTATTGATTGCTGGGCCTATGGATATATGTAGTTTTCCATTTAAATGTGTAAGCAGTTTATAGTTTTGGAATTGTCATATCTTCTCCAATGAACACATTTTCAAAAGAAAATATTCATGAGAACCATTGTAGAAATGAAAAAAATATTTACACTACAGATTAACTTTTATATTTTTATTTCGTCTATGTTTTGTAATGCACATATTGGTTAAAAACTAACCTTAGAGTAGTATCTTCTCTTTTCAGGTCTCTCTGCCTACAAACCTATTTTCCTTGACATTTTTATTTTCCATGGCACAGCCCCTCCAAATAATTTTTCTAAATCAAAGCTGTCCCTCTGCTCAGATCAAATAAAGAAAAAACTCTGTTGAATAACTACTGCCTAGAGAACAAGACCCACACGTTATTCAGCCTCACTCTACATTTCTGTACCCTCAGGTACTTAGTCCACCGTGATTCTCCGCTCTCACCTACATGCCCTGTGCTTTTATGCCTTTGTCACTTAGCTCACCTGGTTTTCTATAAGTGGGATAATTTTGTTCCTTGTTTTCCTTCTGGCATAGCACCACCTGTTCTTCACCCATTAGCTTTTCAATGCCCCACTCACAATTACTATTCTTCTCATCTGTGTCCTCATTTAACTTTGCTAGCTTCTAAGATGTAAGTCTGCAAGACCCTGTCAGGTATGCATAGAAATAAAAGATATAATCCCTGCCTTCAAAGACTTCATACTTTACTTGGGGAGGCAGAACATGAATACATGCAATATCAATAAAAAGAAATATGACAGGAACAGTCCCCCAAGCTAGTTTCAAGGCAAAGACCTTGTTATACACATTTTCCATTACTCAGGATGCCTGCCACTGTCCTTTCCATACAGTAAGCACTGACTTTTATTGAATTAGATACTTCCAAAGAATATGCATTCAGTTTGGTTTATAGACACAGTTTATCCTGGATATGAATTATGGAAATGTGACTTTTCCCCTCCTTGTTATTGGACAACTTCTTTTCCAAGTTCTAATACTTTATGACTTTGTAAACTTAGTAGTGTTAAAAGGTCTTTCTTAAGACACCTTAACTGAGCTGTCAATATGTAAGGTAGAGTTCTAAGCAATGGAATGCAAAGAGCATACAGCATGGAAATAAATCAAGAGAGTTCAATACCTATGGAACTTTAGGATTGGTAGAAGAAAATCTAACAGGTTGCAATACCATTTTTGAAGTGATATGTCCTTTATAACAAAATGAATGGCACAGAAAGAATGGAGAGGTCACTCCAGGCCAGAAGAGTAGAGAGCTGTGCAGCAGCAAATTATTTACCTGGTATGAAAGGATGGGTTTTTCAGCCTTTCTCTTTCTTAGTTGGAAGAATTTGCCTTCTTGCTAAATTGCTTTGTCTTGAAATGTGTTTCTTTTAAACCTGTGTTGAGCCACCTGCCCTCAGGTCAATGGTTTCTATGGTAATTGTGTGAAATGCACTTCTGTTTTTAGGTGCTTCAGCAGATACGTGTCATCTTTTCTTTTTTCTGCAGTCGCCACTCAGCAATCGTGGCTCCCTGTTTCCTCAAAGGCGCAGCAGCAGAACAAGTCTTTTTAGTTTCATGGGTCGAGGAAAAGATATTGGATCTGAGACTGAATTTGCCGACGACGAGCACAGCATTTTCGGAGACAATGAGAGCAGAAGGGGCTCGTTGTGCATGCCCCACAGGCCTCGGGAGCGGCGCAGCAGCAACATCAGTCAAGCCAGTAGGTCCCCCCCAGTGCTGCCGGTGAACGGGAAGATGAACAGTGCCGTGGACTGCAATGGTGTGGTCTCCCTGGTTGACGGAACCTCAGCCCTCATGCTTCCCAATGGACAGCTTCTGCCAGAGGTGATAATAGATAAGGCAACTTCTGATGACAGCGTAAGGACGTTTTAAATAGCTCAGGCATGGTTCGACCCTTGTTCTTGCATCAGTCAGTCTTTTCCGCTGGAGGGGCCTTCTCTGGTCCTGTGAATGGCTCTGCATTTTGCAATACTCTGTAGAAACACACCTTTAACTCATTAACTTGATCCTTTTACTATGTGCTATAGGCATATAATTCAAAGACACTTAAAACCCTATTTTTTAAAATTGAGGTATAATTGCTATATAACATTAGTTTCAGGTGTGCAACATAATGATTGAATATAAAATCCCATTTTTGAAAAAGATACTTATCTATTGTTATTATACTTGAAAATCATAAATCATCCCTTTATAAAACGATTTATAAAAGATATATATCAGCACAGAAAATGCAATGATAATACTGATCTTATTAGTTGATAATAGATATCATTTTTGTAAGGAAATTTGCTATCTTTTTCAAGTTACTGCTTAATATATATTATTCCTTCTTGCAAGGGATCTTATTTGCGTTGTTAATAATAACAATAATAATAGCAAACCTCTGCTTAGTATTCACAACAGCCTTATGAGGTGATATGTTATTGTCCCTATTTGACAAGGGAGAAACTGAGGCACAGAGGAATGAAGCTAATAACTGCTAGTCCTAAAGTTCAAACAGACCCTCTGTTTCAGAGCTTGTGCTCTGAACCACCACACTTTGCTCTCTGTGTAATGTGTGGTAGGCTTCAAAACATGTAAATAATTTAGAATGGCTATGCTTTTTTCCCATACATAAGTGAAATTTACTGTTTTCAATTTTAAAAATACTCTTTGGTTGGGAGTCTATAATAAAAACATAACATCAGAACACACCTTAATATAAACACACACATAAAAAGAAAAGAAAAGCCACAATTTCAAGCATTTAGGAGTCATTGAGTGGTTACAGGAATTGATTAGGTTTGAACGTGGGATCTTTCTAGTTTCTGGAGCTTCCAGGTTACTGCTTCAGGCCACTGACTGTGTTATATTGCCTTACTAAATATCAGCAAGGTCTTTGACTAACCTAACAAGCTTGGAACTCATACTACTTATTCATATATTCATATTTGCAGACAATGTAGCATTTCAAGTGAGAATAAAGTTCCATCAAAGCCATGGCCACACATTTTTCAGTTTGAATGAATGCATGTGCTTCTAGGTGACAGGTGACCTCTCTGTTGCATGATACCGCTCCAGCCCTCTGGAAGGCACTTTTCCTTTTCAGATGAGCATGTCAAATTTCTGTGGAATCGGATCTTTGTTGAGTTTTGCTTTTCAGTGTGTAGTATCTGTAAATAATTATATCATTTATATCAAATTTGAAGATTATTTCACATTTTTAAGTGAAATGTTTTCATTTTATTTGAATTGTTGATTAAACAAATTCTTTTCTTGACTTGGGGAAAAAGAAGTCTCTGCTTCTGAAAAGTCAGAAGGTAGAGACTGTATGAGGGAAAACATAGTTATAGAGAGATCTCTATAACAAGCTACAAGTAGCCCTAGCCAGTTTAGCTCAGCCGGTTTAGAGCATCGGCCCATGGACTGAAGGGTCCCGGGTTCGATTCAGGCCAAGGCACGTACCTCAGTTGCAGGCTCAATCTCCAACCCCAGTGGGGGCTTGTGAGCGAGGCCCTCTCTCGCTCTCTTCCTTCCTCTCTCTCTGAAAAGCCATGGAAAAAATATCCTCGGGAGAGGATTAAAAAGCAAACAAACAAACAAAGCTACCTGTAGATATGTATATGTCTGTGAACATGCACCTACTTGCATACATACATACACATATGGGCATATTTATGCCTGTGTGTCTATGTTTTGATATATATACATATATATCTAAACAACTATACAAATTTGCATTTCTAGAACTATACATATATGTTTGTCAGTGGTGTGTATGTGTGTACATACACATATATACATAACACACAAGCATTTAGATTGGTAAATGGATAGACCAATGATAAATGTAGAGTTGTATAGTTGTTTGTATGTATATAAGTATGTGTGTGAGCATGTGTGTTTGTGTGCCTATTGTTGACCTGCTCTGAACCGGCATAGTGTTTTAACTTTGAATGAGTTTCCATAATTTAGAAATAAGGTATTTCACATAAAAATGAGTATACCTGGTAAAACCGAGCTCATATTCTTGCATGGCAGCAATCCTTTCAACTAAACAGTGGTCACCTCTTTTAGATGGAGCTTACATTCTCTATTTTGCTACAGCTCCCGTCACTCTTAATTGTCCTTTTCAAACTGAGTCATTTATCATCATATACTCAGATCGGTTGATGAGCTCTACCTTGACAATAAGAAGCAATCATTATAGTCTCCTCCATTAATGCTGTTACCTCAACAAAGACTAATTAAAGAAATTTGTCAGAGAACACTGAGACTCTACCCCTTTACACACACACTCCAAGGACACTTGTTTAGCTGTTTTCATATAAGACTCTTACATGGTAAAACTACCTGAATACGTTGGAGACCCAGAAAGATAGATGATGATAGTGATTATAACAATAAAAGCAGCTCAGTTTAATTTTTTATTAACTAAATATTAATTCTAAATATTAATTACTCCTCATAGCAAGCATATAAGGCAAGTACTGTGAATATCTCCATTTTACTAATGATAAAAATGAGACAGAAAGAGGTCAAGTAACTCTCCTATGATACAGCCAGTGTAGCAGCGCCATGATTTGAATGCAGCAATCTCCTCTCTACTTTTAATTACTCATTATAGCTACCTAAGCAAAATTTTATATGTGTAATTTATTAGAATTATATTTTTAAACTTTAAATGATCATATTTTTTAGGGTACAACCAGTCAAATACACAAAAAGCGACGTTCCAGTTCTTATCTCCTTTCTGAAGATATGTTGAATGACCCCCATCTCAGACAAAGAGCAATGAGTAGAGCAAGCATACTGACAAACACTGTAGAAGGTAATACTATTCTCTTTACTAAACAGACTTTTTAGATGAAATTCAGATAAATCCTGGTCAGTACATGAAGTTCTTAGGAAGAATTTAGAATGGTTATAAGCAATGGTAAAGATAACCAATGGACACTAATGGAATCATCTTTATGTGTTTAAAATGGATGAAATTGTGATTAAAGATAGGTATTGAATGATACAACTTTTCAAAGATAAATAGCTTAGTGGTAATTAATGAAGAACCTAGGTTAACCCAGGGCTGTATGGTTCTTCCACTATGTAAACTTAGAAACTATCTCTGAATTTATTATCTCTCTAATATGTAAGGAAATAATACATACTTCCAGATGTAGATAAATTACTGCCGGAGCACATTCTATAAACTTGTAAAATGTTAACATGTGACATGACATCTGTTAAAATTATGATGAAAAGGCATTAGAGAAAGCAGGTTTGAAAATGTAATGTCAGTAATAGTGGTTAGACCCTCATAAGCACTGAGAAGGGAGTCAAAGAGTGACTACTTTTATAATGTGCTGGCTCCCATTCTCTCCCCCCAAAATATGCTCTAGTTCCTATCTTGTCCAAAGGCTACCACCTCACCAAAGTTTCCTCGCAACTCCTAAATTTATGGTGAGAAGCAAATAAGCTAATGGAACGAAATATCACTTGTATGAGTCACTCCATAAGTTATTTCTAGTCTCCTTGTTCTGGAATTGTTTTCAGCTGTGAACTGGCAAAAGTCTTCCTGGATAGAGTAGAATTGTCTTATTGTTGTCATGGGACTAAGGAGACAGGGGGGAAGTGTGTACATTGGTGGAAAATATACATTTCTCCCTTAAGAAAACATAGGTTGTCTTGTTTTCCATCACATGTTAGGTACATGTTTCTTTGAGAGATGCTGTATCTGCTTTCAGTCACTAATTTCACTACCTTCCCCTCACTTAGGATCTAGCAAGTGAACATGTGGTAGGGTTATTACATGTTAATGTTATTACCCTTTTATGTAATAATGCTATGTAATATTACATTTTTGTGTAATAATGCTATGATTTCATGGAAACAGTACTGTTAAATTTGAAAAGTCTGACGCAGAAGACTTGTTTCAGTGGGAAAGAGCGCTGCTGATGGGTAACTGCTTAGGAATAAAACATTCAAATGATTGACTTCATGTTTTCTGGATTTTTTCTCCTCCCAGAACTGGAAGAGTCCAGACAAAAGTGTCCACCTTGGTGGTACAGATTTGCACACACCTTCCTGATCTGGAATTGCTCCCCACTTTGGATAAAATTTAAAAAGCTTATTTATGTTATTGTAATGGATCCTTTTGTAGATCTTACTATTACCATTTGCATCATTTTAAACACGCTCTTCATGGCAATGGAGCATCACCCAATGACTGTAGAATTCGGAAACGTGCTTGCTGTGGGGAATTTGGTGAGTCACTTAAAGGCATTTCTTTCTTTTTTTAAGTTAGAAGTATACACAGCTAGGTAATTATGCATATTCACTGTGAATCATTGTACAGAGTCAAGTTACTGGTGATAGATACTATTTTTAAATGACTTTGCAGTAGATCCCTGGCTGGCATGGCTCAGTGGTTAGAGAGTCAGCCCAGGCATCAAAGGGTCACAGGTTCGATTTCTGGTCAAGGGCACGTACCAACCAGTCAGTGTGTCTCTTTCACATCCACGTCACACACTCTCTCTCTCCCCCCCCCCCCCGTCACTCTCTCTGAAAAGCAATGGAAAAAATAATAATTTTGCAGTAGTGTTGAAGTCTATAAATAACAATATTTTCGTTAAGAGTCACCATTTGGGGGAGTTGTTACTGTGGGGTTTTTTCTGTCAGCATGTTTCTTGGGATGACTACTTTGAAATTTTGATATATTCTTATCCATTTCATAATAACGTTGCAGCTTCCCACATATTTTCAGAAAAACTCTGGATGCTTTGTTTTGACATAATAGGTGAAGTGTCTGTGCCTTTAGAATCTCACAGTACTGGGTTGAATCCTGATTTTGGACAAATGTGTTAACCTCTATAATCTTTAATTTTCTGATTTATAGAATAATAGACCTCATTTATAAAATAATAATTCTTTATTTATAATATAATGATGGTAATACTTCATTTATCATATTGTTGAAATAGGATTAAACACTTTCTACTTTTTATTAGCCTGGGATACAGTAAGTACTCAACAACCTAAACTTATTGTTACTATGATCATCATGATCATCATGATCATCATGCTTTCAGTTGATTAGCAGAAACAAGCCTTAAGAACAAGAATATTGAGAAACCAAAATGGTTAACTGGACACAGGAGACATAAGGGCAGGCGAGAGGGTGACCTGCAGGCTTCAGGAAGATATAGCATCTGATTAGGAAGATTGATGCCACACTCCATGTTGGTCATACTTCAGCTTAATGAACACTTTATTGCAAAAAAAATGCTACTTTCTGACAATCTGCATGAAGCAGGCAAAGATTCTATTTCATGGCTGAAGGGTCCCAGCTTGTGATTCTTCATAAATATGAATCATCCCAGATGCCTTTGTGAATATCTGTATCAGATAATTTCACTTTTGCCTTGGTTTTAAACCAATTGCCCTTTAAAGCCAAACGGTGTTTCTGGATCAGTCTTCTCTCCTGAGCTGCTTACAACTTTTCATAGACAGAATGCCTGTACCCCATTTGCTTTCTGAGTTAGCATTCTTCTGCCCCTTAATTCCTCTTTGGAAAAAGATAGGATTATCTGGGTTCTAATTGTTGGAGGGTGAGTCATGAAAATCAATACCGTCTCACTGAGTTGACTGCATCAGTGTGAACACAAAAAGCAATGACATGGAAGCATAGATGAGACTGACGAATGTCAGAGGGAGGGAGGAGGGCTGGTGGGTGGAGGGGGAGAGAGTAACCAAAGAATTTATACGCATATATGCACAACTCAAGGACACGGACAATGGTGGGGAGAGGGACTGGG
Organism: Miniopterus natalensis; assembly: GCF_054644295.1. Lineage (NCBI taxonomy): Eukaryota > Metazoa > Chordata > Mammalia > Chiroptera > Miniopteridae > Miniopterus > Miniopterus natalensis. The sequence continues at coordinate 45,152,173 of NC_142088.1, forward strand.
GAGGGGGAAGGAACGGAGTGGAACGGGTCATTGGGGAGAAAAAGGGACATCTGTAATATTTTAAACAATAATAAAATTTAAAATAAAAAATAAATAAATAAATAATAAATAAATAAATAAAAAAGCATTCACTGTGTTTCCTATCTATTACCACAGTCCCAAGTCTTCTTGAAGCAGCATTATTTTAGGATTGAGTCATTATTTTAGGATTGTAGTTATAGACCTAACCGTTCCCCTTTGAAATTTCTTTGGTCAGTTTCTTTGAGTCAAGTTACACCTTGTTTATGAATGATTTATAAGCAAGTCTTTCACTATTTCCTTTTTAAGTGAGTCCTTTGATACCAGTGTCATGAATTAATGATGTTTTGTGAAGCACTTTTCTGTCAAAGCTTTGGAAGTCTTGCTTTAGCTGCCACTGTGTCAATTAAACACTTTCTTCTCTTCTGTTGATAAATCTTTAAAGAGTGAGTCAACATGTTCTTTATTACTCTAAGAGTAGTCAGACCAGAAAAAAAAGACTGGTTCAAAATCTCAGTATCTATGTTTTTCCTTTTACTTTCTTCCAAAATAACTTATTGACCATATAAATTTGTTTGCGAACAGTACCTGTCTTAGTTGTCTAAGGTTTTATTTTTCTGGAATTTTAATATGCTCTATTCTAAAGTACTATCTAAGGCTAATGAGAGCTGGCAGGAGACTTAAGAGACTTTTACCCCTTCACTGCTTATAGCAGGGCTGGAGGAATAATGACACCTAGCTGGTAAGATTAAATAAGCTAACAAACATTTGTAAAGTGTCTAGCATACTGTCCCAGGCACAGTAAATGCTAAACAATTAGTCTTTATCATCATTACGTTGATTCCATACCTTCTAATAATACCATGACAACATTCTATTTCTCACTTAGGTCTTTACTGGGATTTTTGCAGCTGAAATGGTTTTAAAACTAATTGCCATGGATCCGTATGAGTATTTCCAAGTAGGATGGAATATTTTTGACAGCATTATTGTGACTTTAAGTATAGTGGAGCTTTTCCTATCAGACGTGGACGGATTGTCAGTTCTCCGGTCATTCAGACTGGTAAATATTCTGTACTTTATATTCTGTATGTAAAAGGGTGTTTCTTCATTTTGGGATTGTTATTATTTAAATTTTTTGGAGGTTTGAACCAAAAGAAAAGATTAGGTCCTGATGTCTAATAAAATAAAGTTCATTCAGTAACAAATACACTTAAAGAACTCAAAGCCACATGAATATTTAATTTTAGGATCTTAAAGATATATTCAGTTGTATATACTCATATAATAGAAAATATTTCTTTACCCAGTAGGGCAATAATTTATTTCCCAGTAAGAAGCTTATGGTTTACAGAATTTTAACCATTATAATATATCCATTACTTTGTGGATTTGATAATTAAAAATTAAATCATTGTTCCCAAAACAATTGTTGTCTAATAACAAAAATACAAAAAGGTAAAGAATTTTTAAAGCATTTTTTTTCTATCTGGTTGGACTTTATCCCTATGTGTCTGCATTAAAATTTTATAAAACTATCAGAAAATAAAATTAAGGATAAATTATTAACTTTATATCTGAAACCATGTTAAGAGGCTTCTGTAGAAATCCTGAACTAAAATGTATACTTTCTTCAAAACATATATAGTAATTATATTGGAAGAAGTATAACAAAGTAACAGAAATATTGTGAACGGCTGAAAATTTAAACTACAAATAATCAATTTTTTGCTAGCTAATGACAATATTTTAGAACTTAAAATTTGTAATAAAACTCAAGATTGGAAACATTAATACTTATAATAATTAATATTATGCTTTGTGTTTACTTTTAGCTCCGAGTTTTCAAATTGGCAAAATCTTGGCCAACACTGAACATGCTGATAAAGATCATCGGTAACTCAGTGGGGGCCCTGGGCAACCTCACCTTGGTGTTGGCCATCATTGTCTTCATTTTTGCCGTGGTTGGCATGCAGCTCTTTGGTAAAAACTACAAAGAATGTGTCTGCAAAATCAATGAGGACTGTACACTCCCACGCTGGCACATGCATGACTTCTTCCACTCCTTCCTGATTGTGTTCCGCGTGCTGTGTGGAGAGTGGATAGAGACCATGTGGGACTGCATGGAGGTCGCGGGTCAAGCCATGTGCCTTATTGTTTTCATGATGGTCATGGTCATTGGAAACCTAGTGGTATGTCGCCAGATGTTCACACATTTAAAATTCTCCATAGTGCCCTGGCTGGTGTGGCTCAGTGGTTGGAGCATCAGCAGTGCAACAAAGGGTCACAGGTTCAATTCCCGGTTGAGGGCCTGAACTTGGGTTGCAAATTCGGTCCCTGTTCTGGTCAGGGCGCAATGCGAGAGGCAACCAGTAGAGTGTCTCTCTTGTGGATGTTTCTCTTTCTCTCTCTCTCCCTCTCTCTCTCTGTCCCCCTCCCTTTCTGAAAAGCAATGGAAAAATATCCTCAGGTAAGGATTAACAAAAAAAATTCTCCATAGAAAATTATTATATGAGAATATGACCAGTTATTTTATAATGTAGGATTAATTAGATCTAAAACTATTAATTGTAATAGAACATTGATCATTTCAATAGAGGAATAACAGAAAAAAACAACAAAATATTGTCTTAATTTTCCTGCCAGATAACCCGTACTTATATTTTTTACAAGATTTTTGCCAATGAAAGATGACAGAAATATAATGTCAAAAGTTGATAACCAACCACCATTGAATTACCAATGATAGAGAATTTAATCTGAAAAGAAAGAAATAAAAAATTATATTTCTAATATAGTCCTCTGTATAATATAGCGATATGCTAAACAGACCTCTCTTTTTTTTCTTTTTCTCATTCCTTAGGTCACTTTACTACCAATTAATTAAAAATCATAAGTTTTAGAGGGTAGTTTAGGAAAATTAGATTTTAGTAAGCTCAAGTTTACATTAGGAAACTGGTGAAGAACATTAATCAGAATCACACCTTGGGTAAAACATATCTATTAACATTTCTGTCCCTGCCTGATAAGAACATGAATACATGATACAGAATGGACTTCATTCTCATTTGTTATATCCAGTAGACTATGATAAAATATTAACATCTTGTTGTGGTTTTTGATGGAATTAAAGGCACAGAAACAGAGGCTGCATTGGTGGTTACTAGGAGCTGGGAGGGTGGGGGTGGAAATAAGAGATGCTGGTAAAAGAGTATAGAGTTCTAGTTATAAGATGAGTAAGTTCTAGTAATCTACTTTATAGCATGTGATTATAGTCAATAACACTTGAACATCTCTAAGAGAGTAGAAGTTAAATGTTCTAACCACAACAAAATAATGTCATGATGGAGATAGATAGGTGTTCCCAAATAATTTTGATTATATTAATATGTGGTAGATGTTTTGGGCCATGAATAGATTTACGTGGAAGGGTAATTCTATTACCTTTTTGTTTTCTATATAAAACAATGTTTAAATATAATTTACATATTTTCAGCCCTCTGTGAGAATCTTTATTTTTTACAATATTGAGTTCACCTGGACCCTACCTCTGGGAGGAACAGCAGAAATGGTTTTGCACACAAACAGGATTTTGCCTCAAGGATGACTGTCCTGACCTCATTTCAGTCTCTTCCAGGGCCAGAATGATTGGTGTTAAAGCCACCCAGATCATAATGCCATTCTCTCATTTGAATTGGGTTCAATGGGCAAGCCCTTTTCTCTGCTTTAAAAGCCTCATTAAGTTGCAAGCTGACACAATTCTTGGACAGAATATTTTATTACAGGAGGTCTGCAAGTATGACATATCCCATTTGTTGCAATAAGTGACATTTATCTTCTGGGGAAAGTGACTTGACCTAAATCACTTCAGCACAGTAGACAGTAGTCACAGTTTTCTTGTACTCTTTCCCCCTGGTAACATATATTAATCATAAGGAAACACTAGCAGGACTTATCAGGTTCATAAAAGGGAATTTGACCAAGGGCCTCCTGCTGCAGGAATGAACTTCAGGGTGACATAATGACAGTGGTAATGGGAGTGTTGTTCCCTGCTCCTTACGCTAGTCCTTCATGGGTAGGGCGGAGTCTCGCCTCGCATCACATGTTCTTATCTATGTGTGGAGAGGTATAGAGATCTTCATTGCTGGTGTGGATGTTGGCCTTTATTTCAGAAAAGTGTCCTTATTTTCTTTTTTATTTCCTGTGTCCCTCTTTTCCCACACCCACCCCACCCTGATCCAGGTCCTCAACCTGTTTCTGGCTTTATTACTGAGCTCATTTAGTTCAGACAACCTCACAGCCAGCGATGAGGAAACGGATGCAAACAACCTGCAGATCGCAGTGGCCAGGATTAAGAAGGGAATCAGTTATGTGAAACAGACCTTACGGGAATTTATTCTAACGGCATTTTCCAAAAGGCCCAAGATTCCCAAAGAGACAAGACAAGCGGAAGATCTAAACAGGAAGAAGGAGAACTATATGTCTAACCGTACGCTTGCTGAAATGAACAAAGATCGCAACTTCCACACGGAAAAAGATAAAACCAGTGGTTTGGGAAGGAACATAGACAGATACTTGTTGGAAGAAAGTGACAGTCAGTCATTTATTCACAATCCCAGCCTCACGGTGACTGTGCCAATTGCGCCTGGGGAATCCGATTTGGAAAACATGAACACTGAGGAGCTTAGCAGTGATTCAGACAGTGAATGCAGCAAAGGGGTAAGACTTTTATACGCATTGTGTTTCATAGTATTAATCAGTATGAAATGAACCACAATTTCAGATTTTTGAGTCATAAGTCCTTTCTCTTACTGCATGCTGATGGGCAGTTTTTGTGTGTGTGAGTTTACACAGCAGCTTCCTGAAGGGTTATCTAATAAAGTTTTGCTTAATGGTCCTTAATAATTGATTTAATCTTAGCTATATTTGAAAGCACCAGGTATCTTTAAATCTTCTCTCCGTTCATCCCCAGTTTGCTATCAGTTATAAGGTCATACAGAGGTTTCCTCCACAGTGTCTGTTGAATCCACTGCTCATCTTCATTCCCTTGGCCTTTGGACTCACTACTTCTTACCTAAACCATTCCAAGTAGAGTCTTTAATGATATCTTTGCCTCCATTTTTCATCTACTCTAGTCTCTTTATTTGATTAATTTTACTCAGGTTCAGTCCTAATCATGTCACTCCCTTGAAGTATCCTTAGTCCCCAAAGCCTCCTGAATTATAGGCCGTAGATAGAGTCTTCACATCATGGCCCCCACCAGCTTTGACCAACTGTGTCTCCTAGTGTTTTCCTGGAATTCTTTCACCTGTACAAGCCGATTTCCTTCTGAGCCACAGACACTACCTCACTGACTTTGCTTTGGATTTCCTTCATTCAGAATCCTATACACGTCTTTATAAAGACATAGCCTTCAGCTTCCTCATTTGTAAAATTTTTAGTCCTTAAATCATAGGGTTAGGTAAGGGTTAAATGAATTAACACATATATAAAATGCTTAGAAAGTACTCAGAATGCTCAAAAGTGGTTGCTATTACATCTTTTCTGATTTCTCCCCAAGCAGATGTAATCTCTCCTCATTCTGAACTCCACACAATATTATGCTTCTTCCTGGATTTGTTATTTTTAGTCTTGTATTTTAATTTTTTTGAGAAATGATTGTATGCATCAGAGTACTATAAACTCATTAAGAACAGGAATCTTTTATTAAAACTTTTTTGTATACTCCTTCCCTACACCTGGTTGCATATATTCAAAGTATTATTGAGCTATATTTTTTAATATGGAATATAATATCATAAGTGAGTTTTATGACAGAGCATTTAATGGCATCTAAACTTTTAAGATATCACTTAAATGTTTTTCCTTTCTTTAAATCACATTTGAAAAAATTTGACAGGTATTTACCAAACGTCTTCTGCCTGCTTAACCCTATATTCAATTTGACCTCCATGAATTTATAGTGGACTTTGTAATAAAGATACACAGCTGTGTGTGTGTGTGTGTGTGTGTGTGTGTGTGTGTGTGTGTGTGTGTGTAGTAGCTGTATGACCAGTACTAAATGCATAGTAAATTCTCAATACTTATTGAGTGAATAGATGATTATATGAGTAAGAAGTATATATTTCTAAGTAGCCAAAGAAATTCTTTCCAAGATGACAAAGTAAGGAATAAAATGTTTTATTTTTAAAACCTTACATAAAAGACATAATCTCTCCAAAATTCAAAGAGGCATGGTGTGGTGTTTTTGTGTATTATTGAATTCATCTTCGTCATCTAAAAGAAGTTCAGGTTTAAAATTATCGACTTTGAGAGTTTGCCCTTCTTTATGAGAAATTTTCCATGACATTTCTCAAAGTATATCATCTTGAGCACATTCAAATCTACTTGACTGTATGTTGGATTTGAGAAATAATAGAAGTTCAAGATTTATAGGAAATTGGTTAGATAGCTTAGAGGTAATATTGAGCTGTCATCAGCTGTGAAACCCTGTGTCTAGAGTCTCTCCCCAGTTGCTTCAGATTTAAATGTTCCTAGTTACCACTTGGTTTTGTGTGTTTTTCTCCATCTGAACCACTAAACAATGCTGATTTTCTTTATCTAAAGTGTTTGTCTTACCCTTTCTTGCTAACTTCCCTGCTCTAATTCCCCTAATCTTCAGCTCCCACTTGAGTTCCTAGATTTTTTAACTGCTTATTCCCACCTTTTCATGCCTGAGATAGCTTTGAAATAGTGATTGCCATGTTCTTGATGAACCTTGCCCAAGAAGCAAATATTGATTACCCGATAGAAAGTAATGCCTGATTCAATACATTGAGGTTATTTAAGTCTTAAGCACTGCCTTGAGACTTAATACTTGCCCTAAATCCTAGCTTTGGTATTTACTAACTATGATCTTGAGCAATTTCAAAATATCCCCTTTTTTTAGTTTCCTCAGATGCAAATTAAAATTGGAATGAAGATTAAAGAATTTATGTTAATAATTAGACAAGTGCCTTTTGGAGACTACGTGCCCAATTAACGATTATTATGGGTGTGAAATTGAGTAGTCACGTATACACTGTAAGGAGCTATTTGCTACTGATTAAATTTAAGAGAGGTAATATCATGTAGATCAGTGGTTCACAATTTTAGTGTGTAAAGACACAGGGAGCTTGTTACAATGCCTGTTCTGGAACATGTTAACCAAATAAGAGGTTTATAACAAACGTTGATTTGAACAAAAAGGATTGCAATCCTGTAGGCACAGATCTGGGTCGCAATCCATATTGCGCTCTGAAGAGAACAAAGAAAGGCAGGGTTTATAAAGGAAAAAACCACAAATGCAGTTCCCACTGAGGGCCTCCGTGCAAATGAAGGATTGCTGGCTGGGTTCGTCAGGATTGTGAATTCCGATATGCAGATGAGGCTGGCGGGAAGTCCCAGGAGGAGGTCAAGTCCAGGCAGCAGCTGCTCTTCCAGGACGTTTATGGCTTGGCCTTGAGCTGAGTTTAGCCACAAGTTAGCAACTTAATAGCAGTTCTGAGAACTGATGCATGAGACATGCATAGTCCCCACTTCCTCAGTGGCCTCCCAACTCTATTTCAAAGTGACTTTCTTAGCAATGCTTAATTCCATTTTATTTTCTCCATTATCAGGCACATCCTTGAACTCTCCCTAAGTCGGGTGCCGCCTCAGCACCCTTATCTGCAGTGTGCCCAGTGGCCACTGTGATGGACTGAGTTGCCCTGGGAAATGAACCTAAATTCACTCCTGGTTTGTTTTGATCCAGGCTCCTGAGATATTGTATTTATTCATGGGCTGTTTACAAATCTGCATTTTGAACAGGGGGAAAGAATATTTTTGACCTTTGACAACTTTCTTTTCCCTCCACATCTCCACCCCTCCTCCAAAAGCCCTATCTTTTTCTGGTTGGCTTATTTCAGTCAACAATAAAAATATACATATGTATATTTAAAGCCCTGTCTTGTATGGCCGAGTGTCCTATTTTCCCATTATATTTTATGGAGACTTTTCCACCCTCTTCTGGTATCACCTCTCAGATAGGCAGGTTACCTTGCCCTGACAGACAGTTAAATGTACACTCCAGAATGAAGTGAAAGTATTTATAATTGAACACCTTACCAGAAAATGACCAAAGTATGAGTTCAAATAAAAGTGTCAAGTAAAATATCTTAAACAGTTGTGAGGAAATTACTGGCAATAGAACATCAGCGTTCCTCTGAAGATAAAGTTGGTCTCACAATCAAGGAAGAAACACTGTCAGCTCATGGGGACCCATGACAATCAGATTCCCGCCATTGCTTCTCAGAATGCAGATACTGAACCCACGACCCCTCCCAGAATCAGCCTCTTCTGAGGCCAGTGCAGCCCTCTAAGCCCAGGGCAAATGTTAACAATACAATGCGCAGACTTTTACCTTTAGCAGTGAAGCCCTTCATTACTATGAGCCTTGAAGGAAATATGGAATGCACCCATTTATTCAGTAAATACTTACTGAGACCTACTGTGCTCCAGGCATTGTGCTAAAGGTTGCTTAGGAAAAAATTCTTTCACCCAGCTGTAATAATTTAATGTGATTGGCATCTGGCTTAACTAAATTCTTAAGAAGTATATTTCTTTTTTTTTAATTGTGCCAAACCTCAAACTGAAAGCTTTAGAAAACTAAATTAATAATTAATTTTTTAAAATGGAGAGCTCATTCTTAGATGCTTAAAGAGGCATTCCCTTAGTTTTTAGCTATTACAGATTACTTCCTTCTCTGCTTTAAAGATGAAAAAAAAATAGAGCCATTTTACCAAACTGTAACATTGATTTTGGAAGTGTATGTAAATTTTAGAGAAAAACCATTAAATGTGCCCAATTTATTTCTCCAAATATTTAAAACCATAACAGCCTCATATGATGTTAAAGCATATAAAATATATAGTAGCCGTCTATTACAGCTTTCCAAGAAGCTCCTTTACTGGCTATGAATCTTACACCCCAAGTCTCCTTTATTGCTCTTTTGACAAATACATTCACTTTTCAAGGCCGGCTTAAGTGAATTTGCTCATTTTGTGTGCTCAGCAGAGAGGAAAACATCTGTGTAAAAATTTCTTCACAGAAAACATCCCCATTCATTCCTTCTCAAGACAAATGCAGATACTTAAATTTTGCTTAATGGTTCTTTAGTGTTTTGAAATATTGTATCGAAGCTGTGATGGAGTTAGCTGAGGTGCTTGGAAAAAGGAGATCAATGAAAGCTTCGGATTTTATATAATCAAACTTTCTACCTTCAAGAGAGTCGCGCAAAACACTGCAAACACATTAATGCAAAACTTCATTTTCCAAAAGGAAGCACAGTCCAAATAAGCCCATCATTCACTTGATCACTGTGGGAGAAGAAACTGCAAAGGAGTACATCTGAGTACATTTTCTATCAATCATCACTAACCCTTTTTAGCTCACATTTCCTGAGCATCTACTTGTTACTGTATACCTGGTAGACACTAGAAAGACATGGCGTCATCACTGCTCATGTCTTCAGTAAATGTAGGCTGAAGGTCTTCTTTGTCTCTGGCACTGTCTTATGTGCTATAGAGTATAGCAAGATTATAATTAAACATATAAAAAGCACTAAAATGGAGTTTTAGACTCAATTTTGAGGCAGGATAGAGGATGGGGTAACTAATCTTGAAAATAAATTGGAATACTTCACAGAGAAGATGGTACTTAAAGTATGTTTTAGAGTGAAGAGAATTTATCAGGCAGATCAGGAGAAAGAGTGACAGAGGGAAGGAGGAAAAGGGAGAGGGGGGAAAGAGAGAGAAAGAGGAAATGAGAGAAAGAGACAGATACCTTTCTGGTAGAGGTAAATGGGGGACTGGAACCTGAAGAAGCATCCAGATGCAAAAAGGCCCATTAAATCCAGGTGAGGATGGCCTGGTGGGAAGTACTAGGTTACAGAGGTAGGTTAGGGCCAGAGAGTGGGTGGCTTGATGTACATGACAAGAAATTGAAATATGTTTATTTTTATTTAACAGAAAGAAGAAATTTTAAGGTCTTGTTTTGTAATACTTTGTTAACAAACTTGTACTTTTAATGAAAATTGCACTAGGGGTGTGATAAAGCCCAGCAGGGGGAGAAAGGCAAGAGGATAGGAAACTATTGCAGTTCTCCAAAGGACAGCTAATGAGATCTCAAGCTAAGAAAGAGAGTGACGGTGGCAGGTGGGGATCAACTCTTGCAAGTTAGACTATAAGGGCTTCCTTAAGGTCTGGATATATGAGTTGTGAAATGTTTTAAAGGGTGTGTTATTTTCCTGTGGCCACCATAAAACGTATTACAAACTTGCTGGGTTTATGCAACAGAAACGTGTTCTCTGACAGTTCTAGAGGCTAGAAGTCTGAAATGGAGATGTTAGCAGGGCCATGCTCTCTCTGAAGACTCTAGGGAGGATCCTCCCTTACTTTTTTTCTAGCTTTTTGGTGGTGGGCTTTAATCCTTGGCCTTCTGTCCCTCGTAGCTGCTTCACTCTGATCTCTGCTCCTGTCCTCACATGAGGACATTCTCCCTATGTGTCTCTGTCTTCTCTTCTTATAAGGACACTAATTATATTGGATTAGCACCCACCCCAATGACCTCATCTTAACATGCTACATCTGCAAAACCCCTGTTTCCAAATAAGGTCATGTTCAAGGGTGCCAGGGGTTAGGAGTTCAATATATCTTTTGGAGTGATACAAATTGACTTATAACAAAAGGTTTTGGTTTAGAAAACTGGGTAGTTATTGATGCTATTAAAAATATACAGGGGCAGAGCAAATTTAGAGGGTAAGGGAGCAACATTTTAAATCTGCAGACATCTTAATTGTTAGCAACTTGCAGGATAGCTAAGTGATACTGAACAGTAGGTAATTGGAAACAGTCTTAAAAAGAGAAGTCAGAGTTGTAGACAGGTTGAAATTTTGTATGTTAATTTGTGTTAACCATGGGATTGCACCAGGAGTCAGTCTGAGGTCAGGGTCCCTGGGAAGCCACCTCTGGGAGAAATCTTTAGTTTAAGAGATTTTGCTGGGTAGTGTTCTCAGGAACAACACTTTATACCTGTAAGAAGTGCGGGAAACAAGATACCTGGGCAGAGGGAGAAGTTGAATATCTCTGCAACTACAGCACAGGCCTTGGCTGACCCTACAGGCATCTCTGGCTTTGGGATAACCCAAATTGAAGCAAGGTGGTTAGGCCTTTGTTCCCTGAACCGGCTGGTCATTGGGTGCAGGCTCTCCCTCCTCTCTTCTAGGGGAAGCAGTGTAAACTTGGATGAGGCAGCTCCCTTCTGCATGACCATTCCTAGAGAGGAACTCAGCCATGAGCCTGGCAGCTGGAGGGGTGAATGCCTTGGCACTGCACCTCAGCCTCCACTGCACTTCAGGGCCACAGAAAGTAAGAGGTCAAGTGATCAGCTCAACACTTGATAGGTGGACACAAATGAAGAAAGCACCAAGGAGACCTAGCCACTTTCACTACACTATATAACCTTCCTCCTTGTGACAACCCTGGAAAGTGGATATTATTAATCTGTACTTACAGATGACTAGCACACTAAAAGATGACAAGATGTGATGTTGGTCAGTCACTGATATTTCGGGGATCTTTTTGAATTTGAATGCCAAGTTTTAACAATCATAGAAAGGCAACAGAGTGAATGGGAATTTAATTATTTTCTATTATATCCTTGTAATGTTGCAATTCAGGATAATATTTTCTATTATAATGGTATTGTGCATTTGCTGATTAATGTTCAGCTTCTAACCCTCCTTAATGCTGATTTATTAGGTTATAATCTACCTCAGTAATATAACATAGAGCAGAACAAAGCACATTCCATATCATAATAATAAAATAGTCCATTGAGGATGCTTTGGGTCAGGGATATGAAAGGAAGTGGCACTTGAGCCAACGCTGAGGATGGAGATGAACTCATTAGGTGAATACGTGGAGAAGAAAATCTCAGGCAGAGGAACAAGCATTCATATTGTTCACCTGATTCACTCATTCACTTATCCATCCACCCATTCATCTACTCAGTATTAATTTTGAAAGACATCATCTTTGGAGAAACTTAAATGCTTACTTGTTGTTAGATGCATTCCTTTTATTGATTTTATAAATATTTGTAGTCACCACAGTTAAATATATTATGTCCTTTTACTATATAATTATTTTAATTACATTGTTCTCAGGTCTATCTCTTTAGATTTTTTTTAAGCTTTTTTCCTCAAAGAGGCAGTTGAAGGCAGTTTAGATTTGTTCTCATTATTGCATTTTAGAAAACAAAATAAATTTTTCAGAAATGCATTTGACTTAGTAAGATTTAGGGATTAGTTACAATTATACCTTTGGGGGAAGCTGACATTTGACCTTATCTTTTATGTATAGATTTTTACAAAAACAAAACACTTCTATAGAATTTTACTTAGATAATTTCTTTTTTGAAAATTGGTTCCAAACTATCTTTAAAATCTTTTATCTTTATTGAAATGGTTTATGGGTCTAAAAACAATGAAATTTTGACCTGACATTTAATGTTTCTCATCTTTTGATTTTGAGTAATTTGAAAACATCTTTTCTGTAATGCTGTTTGAAATATAAAAATTAAATATGATATTAAAAGTAACTAAAAATGCTACTTTATAATATGCTTTTATAAAAACTACACACCCTTACTGTCATCCCACTCCAATATTGAGACTCACTAATGTTGAAATGTTTTTATGAAAAACAAACAGAATGCAAAAGATTGTCTCAGCATATTACAGTATTTAAATTCTTCTAAATAACAGAATTATGTAACTATTTAGTTCATTATTTTTAAATCTATGTTAAAAGATATTTAATCTTATTACTGTGTTTCAAATATATTGCTTTGTATTGAGCATATGGCATGTATTGTGAAACATAACTAATCTCTCTTTACAGGTATGTGATTTTAAACATTGTAAATCAGTTGACTAAACTGTTCCAATTTGCTGCACTTCTAAACTTCAGTACCTAACCTTCTTACTTCTCACAGGGGTAAAAACAAACTGGATCAATCAAGGAGGCAGCTCTGTGCTCTTAACCAGGCAGAGACATATGTGAGCACTTTTACACAGGTTACCTAAAAAAAAAAATCATACATATATGATATTTTTTTCAGTGTCATGCATGCTCTTCAGCTACACATGTTCTGCCTGACCCATTGCAAGAAAGTAGAAACATATACGTTCAATTGTTCCATAGAGGAATTGACATCACAGCATGTCACTGGGACAACTCCATCATTTTTTGTTATGCTCTTAATGACTTTCTTGATCTCTCTCTCATGTCCTTAGGTGATTTCAAGTGCATGATGTACAGATATTTATTGGATGGATTATAAAAGTAGTAAGATATAGACTATAACAGAGCCATGGAAACAACATTTAATCTGAAAGTCTCATCAACTTTCCCTGCTAATTTAAGCTATATATGTATAGATATACATCACATTAAATTGTCACATTATTGCTGTGAGAGTAAAGCGGCTGTAATGTGCTCACCGTAACAACAGCAAAAATGGTGACTATATGGGGTGAAGGATGTGTTAGCTGACGTTAGGTGATACACATTTCATAATATATGTGTGTACCAAATCATCACACTGTACAACTTAAACTTACACAGTGTTATATGTCCAGTATAGCTCTGTAAAGCCAGAAAAAAATGTCACGTTTAAATTCAGTAAATTAGAACTCTTTGAAGAAACAGTTTTTGTGGGAGAAATATTTTAGGCATAAACATAAAATCTCAGAACAGGAAATGACCATTCTAATGCTAGACTTGTATTTATAGATAAGGAAGTATCTCATCATATAAATGAGCTTTCTAAATACACATCTCAAATGTTGAGACAGAATCCAAGTGCCCAGCTTCTAGGCCAAACTCAGTACATTTGAAGTGATAACTAGATTTCTATTTCTTTAATTCATTCAGTAATTAACATTTGGTTATTATTTGATCATATGTAAAATGCATCGATTATTAATTTACTAGGCCCTGCCTATGAACGAATGAGTTATAAGTGCTTGAAATGCTTAATTTGATTCCAGAAGCAATACTGCTCATTGAGAATAAGTTTCTGATTATATATATATCTCATAAGGAGATATGCAGAGTAGCCTCAGAAGATACAAGATTGAACTAGAGCATATTATGAAGTGAACACTAAATCTGTCAATAAGATATAAAACACTTTTCCTAGAATTAGAAGCAGATTAGTATGAATTGCCTCATGTAGTATTTTAACAAGTATAAAATAAAATACAAGACTCAGATATAATATTTTGTTTTAATTTTAGCATACCTTGTTGGATGACAAAACTAATAGTTCGTTGGGTGGAGGGGACCTATGTTAATAATAGATTAGCCCTTTTTTTATAATCCAGTTCATATTTTGAATTTCTCTGTCATTGTTGGGATCTGTATTATCATTTTCCATTGTGCAATAATGGAAGCAAAACTTCATCCTGAAATTGATACTCTCTAGGGATATTAGTGCTACCAGTTTCAAATTTTTAAAAAATCATATTATCATTCCAGTTTACTTAAAGTTAATTTTAAAGGTGCTTGTAAGTAAAATACATATTTTTCTATTTCAAATTGATGGGATTTAGAGACAATATTCTCTTAGGAAACAATTTTATTCCAGAATATAGTAAATATCCTCCCCACTAGACCCTAAATAAAGATGCAGACATATACAATGCTATCTATATATGTATAGGTAAAACACAACTTTTGAGAAAACTGTTTCCAGAAATATATGGGTGTATTTAATTCCTAAATTATTATTACTATTTTCTTTTTACCAAACTACTGTTAGAAAACATGAGGTACCGGTTAACAAATGGCCATTCCCTGGATATTTCAGTTGTGAAGAATGACTTGAAATATATTACTTTTCTTTGGACGAAGCTGCCTATGAAGTGGTTGGGAAAGATATATTTTATCATTTTCTATTGTATTTTCAGTATTAGAAATTAACATGTTTAAAAATCTGGTAACTGTTCCATTCATTGGAATTTATCTTTCCTTGCCCTTCCTCGCTTTGAGTAGTTGTAGGGGATAGCATTAGTCATTCAAATGTATAGATAGTTGGTTTTTGTTTGTCATTCTGTGTTTTTCTAGATTATAAATAACATTTCATACACTTGAGTCTTAGTGTCTACACTTTTACTTCATGTTTTGCTGTCAAGTTTGGCTCTGTTCCAGTCCTCATTTACACATTTGTTGCAATTTCTAGCAGGCCTCAGTAGAACTGTTCCTATGTTTGCTTCTAAAGTTTTTAAGACAGTCTTTCGGATTTGATCCACTGTACTCCAGCTACTTAGATATCTATTTTCTGCAAATAGCAGTTCTGTGCTAGTGCACAGGGGCCTCGAATACCGTCGTTAGTTGCTTTAAATTGCAAGACCTCATTGGTGAATGCTGCTTTCCTTTCCATTAGAAAGAAGCTTCAAGATAATACTGCAGGATCTGGCTGAGAAATCTATACCCAGTTCAACCTTCTAATATGAGCAAACTTTGTCCTGTGTGTTTGTTTGTTTTTATATTCAACACCTTATCTTTTAGTCATGTAAGTTCACGTTATTGAATACAATGTGCCCTAGGTAAAGGATTCTGGGAAAACTAAGAACTCTGGTGAAATCTTTGGCTTTATTTTGAATTTCCCTGGTGGTGGCTGAAATTTGACCTCATTTCTTCTCCAACATCCAATACTATATACCATGCTGACTCTTTGATGGAACTGTTAAGTAGATTTCCTGCTGAATGTGCAGCTGTTTCCCAAAAGCCTACGGTTTCTCTGGTAGCAAGAACACTGGGGAAGGAAAAACTCCATATTCTTGCCTTTTAATTGAAAAAGTGTTGGAGTTACAGTTGCCCATAAATCTAATGTGAGCCAAGAGTTTATCGTAACTAGTAAACAAACTGATGGTTTTCTGCTAAATTAAGTGGAAGTAAAGTGAAAATCTAGAATAGCAGAGAGGGAGATAGTATTGAATTTTCATTGATGAAGGCTATCTGGAGCACTTTTTAACTTGGGACTTTTTAAAATATTGTTATCTATTAGGGCATTAGATAACTAAAATTTTTTAAATTTTTAAAAGAATCTTAAGAAATTTCTGAAAGACAGAAAAAGATTGGAAGAACCTTGAGGGGCTCAGAAAACCAAATCATGTATAGAAACAAAATATTACACTCAAGATGAAAAACACAAAGGGTAATATCGTAGGTAATCTACAATTTTTACTTTTCTATTTTTTTTATTTGCCAGTTATAGTTGGCATTCAATATTATTTTATATTAGTTTCAGGTGTACAGCATATAATTGACAAAGTGACCCCTCTGTAAGTCTAGCCCCCACCTGGCACCACACATAGTTATTACAATATTATTGACTGTATTCTCTATGCTGTACTCTGGTAATCTCCAATTTTTAAAAGGCTAACAAGATAATAAAAAATACATTCTTTAAGCCACAAAGATTTATTAATTACAAATACCAGAAACGGGCAGGGGGTGTGGCATGATGAGCTGGGGGAAGGGCAGCTCTCCACCCCAGGTCAAGAGCGAACAGGGGATAAGAAGCAGGGTAGCAAGCACCTATTACTGATAAGGTGGCTGAGGCCCAGGTCACTAACTTTCTCTGGCCCAACTTTAACTAGTTATTTTATTTTATTTATTTTTTAAAATATGTCTTTATTGATTTCAGAGAGAGGAAAGGAGAGGGAGAGAGAGAGAGAGAAACATCAATGATGAGAGAGTCATTGATTGGCTGCAGCCCGCAACCCGGGCATGTGCCCTGACCGGGAATCGAACCCCGATCTCCTGGATCCTAGGTTGATGCTCAACCACTGAGCCACGCCCGGCCGGGCATAACTAGTTATTTTAAAAGGTGCCCCTGGAAAATCAGAACGGGAGCTTGGATCAGGAATCCTAAGCTAGGTGCTTATCTAAATGTCCAGCCCCTGCGTGCGAGCAGGCTTGGCGTGCTGTGAAATGCCGACAGCAGCTCCGAGTAACTGTCTTCCCATCACAGGAGTCGCCCTGCCTTTCTCTTTCAAATCCACGGATGACAGGATCTGTGCATTTCTACAGAAGGCAAAAAAAAGGGTCCTCACAACTGCAGGGGAGACAAAAGCGCATTTTGGCTCTAAACCAGAAAAGAATCTTTAAAATCCAAGTTATCCCATATTAGAATGGTCAGGTTAGAAAACTCTGGACTCTCATAGAAAGCATAGCAGCTCTCTGCGCGGAATTCCTCTCTAAAGCGCTTTCACCCTTTTCTGAACGTTACTGTTTTGCTCCTTAATGAGCCAGGACCCTTTCGCAGGTGTAAAGTTAGGTTATATAATTAAAAGATGAGCAGTACTGATTTTAAGAAAAAGCATCTTTCTTGCTTATTGACACAGGGTTGAGCTTAGTGTCGCGACTGTCTCCCATAATTTTTCTTCTCGCCTATGCCCTTGCCTTCCTTTGAGTTTGCTTCTCTCAGCCTTCTTGCTGTCCTCTGTGTGTCTTGTTTTGATGCTTAGGTGAAATAACTATTCCGGCCTCTCTCAAAGAATGTATTTTGTTGCCTAAATACTTAGTGCATTCCCAGAAAAACATTCACTTTCGAAAAATATTCCAAACGTAAATTTCGAAGAGCCACAGTAATTTGTCTTGTGATGCAAATTATTTATAGTTCATGTTAAATGTTTTGATAATTTCTGTTCCAGTGAGGAATAACATTGAATAACTTTCATTTGTGATATAAAACCTGAGCCAAACTCTGAATTTAACTGACAAAAATTACCATAAAAGCTATGGGGGAAAAAGGTTTAAATGACAATATACACTCCACAAAGTCATCTTCACTTCTACTTGCTTATAAATTAACTTGGCATAAGTCTTCTTTGTTAATGCTCCTTTAAACAGTTAGAAAATCAAATATTGAAGTTGAAGATGTTTTCATTGATTTAGGCTAAGTCAGTATTCTGCAAATTACAATCATTTTATTTAAAAGTTGTTACCAGCTGAGGATAAAAACCATTATAACTATTTCCTAGTTGTTAGTATTTTGACTAATATCAGGGAGGGGCTTTGTAGTCTTCCCATCAGCAATTCCTCCCACAGCTTTGCCTCAAAATCCAGGCTAATAATTCTTCTTCAGGATTGAAGGACTTTGTTTCATTTCCATAGAATTATAGTGTCTTTTCTTTCAGTTCCTGGTGACAGTTCATGTGCAGCTGAGAGGTCAAGAACTGAGGACATCAAATAATTGTAGTCTTTTAGATTCACTACTTAAAAATGTTGGGTTTTTCTGTGGTAATTGGCACAATAGGACATATTATTAATCGTAAGTTTTCCCATGGTTTCCTGGATTAATGTGTATTCTATAAACTAAGTCTTACAGAATATTCAGTCATAATTAATTTCTGTTTCCTTTATTTTAAAGTAATTTTAGATGAATTCAATCAGTTTAAATAACCTGCTTTTTAAATGAAATTTCATACTGATACTGTTCATAACTGATATTATTATAACTTTTTGGCCAAGTAGAAGTGATGCCTCTATGCCAACATTGATTAGAAATATTAATTCAATAGAGCATTCATAGTTCTTTACTTCTATTATAAAAAGAAGTTTGCTTACCTCATTCATTATGTACAATACTTTATCAATGACTTTTTCACTGATGTTGAATTCTGTGTGATAATAATAGCACTGAGAATTTAATATGGTAGCCATAAAGAATACTTTTAGCTTCCAAGTCAATCTCTAAAAATTAATATTTTAGTTTGGGCCTATGATATTAATGCAAATTAATAGATTGAAGAATTAATTTGACTGAAATGACTATTTCCTTATTTTTAGCTCTTGAATTTTTTTAACGATTCTAAACAAAATCTTCATATAAGAAGTATATAAACCAGTAATCTTAATATGAAGAAATATGTGCTGTAATAACTAGTAGTTTTCAATATTCACGTTATTCAGCAAATGAGAATGAAAAATGACCTCTTCCATTGATGTGCTGCTCTACCCCTTATAAAACAGTATTAGGAAAATTTGACAGAGTTTTGCTACAATTGCTGTATGTATTTTTTTCTAAAAATTTATGTGTATGTGTATGTGTGTAAACATCATGTTTGATCATAAAGTTCTGGCTGGGAAAAACTTGCTTGTGTTATGATCAGTTATATGATCATAATGACAATGAATTCATTCCTCACATGTGTTAGTCTGCCATGTTTAATTTCATTAAATCTTTGTTTCAGAGTTTGCATGTGGTGCTCACTTCAGTAGCCACTATCTCTTGATATTATAAATGATACTTTATGATCTTTCCTACTATATTATACTATAAAATTTCAGCACTATACTCTGAAATTTTATACTAAAATGAGTGGTGGTGGGTGAGATAATCATTATAGTCGTTAGTGTCTTGGTTCCAATAAAATACTTGACTTCTATGGTCTCAGTGAAAGGCTTCTATCTATATCATCCTGATACACATTCTGATCTGAGCTAATAGAGTAAAAATGTTTGGATTTCCTTTTATACTAATTTCTTTTTTAAAAAAATTTTTAAGTATCAACAAGTTTTTTTCTGCCAACTGTCAGATCTGACCTTTCAGTTATCAGGTGTTGGCAATTTGGCACTTGTATGTTATTGCTATAAGGGTCTTGGTGGTCCTAAAATAATAATTATTGGTACACAGGAATGTCCATAAAACATAAAACATAATAAAAATGTGGCCAATACTTTGCAAATGCTATAGTTTACCTTAAAATATCACCTTATGCTAATTACATCTAAATACTTGTTAGCATAATAAAAATAATAAAATTTATTTTTCACAGGATGTGTAGATAGATCAAGCATAGCTGCATTTTAAGGTTACTTGACCTCTGTGTGTTTGTTTTTATGGCCATCACACTGTTAATATTTTTTCATAACAATTTGCATGACTCTGATGATTAAATATGGCTTAGATGCAAGATTTGAATGAATTCTAACTGAACTATCTGGTGGGTGGTGAATTTCTTTTTTAGAGACTGAACCGGTCAAGTTCCTCTGAGTGCAGCACAGTTGATAACCCTCTGCCAGGAGAAGGAGAAGAAGCTGAGGCCGAACCTATGAATTCGGATGAGCCGGAGGCCTGTTTTACAGATGGTAAGAGAAAAATCAAGACCTCAGTTAGCATTTATTTATTAGTGTGTTGGATTTTATCTTATTCCTGATACTTAACTGGAGTTTAGTAAAAAGTTAGACAGCTCCATTCCATGCTGTCAGTCATGGCTCCATGACCAAGGGCAAGTCATTGGAGCTTTCTAAGCTTCTGTTTGCATCCTTACGATACTCAACTAACAGCAATTTACAATGACAGTGTTTTATACTGTGAAGCACCCTGCTTACTCTAGCATGTTCATGCTTTTCATTTCAGATCCTTGATTCATGTTCCCAGCTCCATGGAACCATTAGAATACAATTCTTTAAAAGTTTCTTTATTTTGTTGAAAATATTACAGATGTCCCCATTTTCCCCCCATTGATCCCCTCCACTCCGCCTCCGCCCTACCCCTAGGCCTTCCCCACACCAATGTCTGTGTCCATTAATTATGCTTATAAACATATAAGATCTTTGATTAATCTCTCCCATCCCCTCCTTCCCTCTGAGATCCCTCAGTCTGTCCCATGCTTCTATGTCTCTGGATCCATTTTTTTCATCAGTTTATTTTGTTTATTACATTCCACATATGAGTGAGATCATGTGGTACTTGTCTTTCTCTGACTGGCTTATTTCACTTAGCATAATACTTTCTAGTTCCCTCCATGCTGTGCCAAAGGATAAAATATCCTCCTTTTTTACAGCTGCATAGTATTCCATGGTGACAGAATACAATTTGATGGGGGTAGATGGTACTACTGTGCTTTTCATCAAAAGTTAAAGCTATGTGCTAACTCAGTAAACCGTTTGATGCTGTTGACCACAGTCTATCTCAGCATTCTTCCTTTCGTTTCAGAGGCCACACTGTACCTGTGTTCTTCTTTTACATCTCTGAGACTTCCAAATTTCTCCCCTCATTTTTTTAGTGACTGGTTTTATGCATGTCCTTTAAATAGTGATGCCCCAGCATGTTGATGCTTTATCTTCCTATTCTCTAGCCCAAAGGATTTCATCCATGTCTGTAGCTTGAACAGCTATTCCTGTGTTGTTGCCTCTTATATAAAAGGAAGTGTGAAAATTAAAGTAGTGAAAATGAATGCTAAACTGATTTTGGTGTTCATTGTTTCACATCCATTGATCCTTTTCAACTATGTCTATCACTTTATTATTTCATATCTTGTTCCTCCTCTTCACCATCCTTAGTTCTGTCCCATTACCTTTATAACTCAAGACTTCAGGATCCTTCCATAGATCTGGCACTGTTCCTCACTATTCTTAATTCTGCATGTCCTGGCAACCTATAATTATGAACTTGGCATGACTTTTATTCTGCTTGGTTTTATATTGTGCTTTTATTGGATTAAACAATTAGTATATGATAAAATCAGAACCAGGGTGTGAGATGGATACCCTTTTGTCCTTAAAATAATGTATTTCCTGTTAATTTTGTAGGAGGAGCCAATTCAACTTCCCCCTCCCCAAATGTTCTATGTTCATCAACTTTCTATAAAATAACTATTAACTGTAAATTTAATAACACAGTAACCAATTCCTTTGTGTCTTTAATTGGAAAGAAAATGTGGACAAAACATTTGTTTTAGAGGATTTAGAAATTTTAAAGAAATTTTTAAGAGGTAGTGAAAAAGGGAGTTATTTTCCTAATGAATTTCTTATAGTAATTATACAGATCATGCTACTACTATATTTTTATTAATGGGTAATCTGTCTTGGAAGAGTCAATGGTTTCTTTATTATTTGAGAGCATTTGTTTAACATGATGAAACCCAGTATAAACTTTATGTAATGGGTCATGAGAGCAAATTAATGAAACCACCCAAAAGAAATATTGTTTACCCTCAGGGATCTATTAAGATGTTTGAGAGGTTCTGTGTTATGTTCACATTTAATGAATAGTTTTTTAAAAAAAAGAAGGAGTAATAATGTTGTTAACCAGCTAGGTTGGAAATCTCTTGGGATATGTCTTTGCATAAAAGCCAGACAAGCAGTCAAGCACTCTACCTCAAAATAAGAGAAACTCTCTGATGTGTGATAAATTCTGAGGGCAATATTTGTGAACCTTCATCCCAGATAAAAAGTTTACTTCTCTAATTAGAATGCATAGTTCCTTTTCTTGCCTCAATCAAGAATAATATTTCTCTTCAATTCTTAAGACTGACAAAATTAAACCCCAGTTGGTAAAATCTTCTTAACCAAAGGGATAACTTTCTCCTTTGATGATTATACTTGAGGCACACAGATTCTGTTTTGCACGAGATCTTTGTTTTTAAGTTTAAGATAATTCTAAAGTCTCAAGCATTAAGTTAATATAAAACAAATTCCATCTTAGTTTTCCAATCTTTCTGGTGTTGTCTTTTGCCCTGAAAGAGAATCTGGGAGTCAATTTTTGGCCCTACCCTTTTACTATTTTTTTACATCATTTTATAAAATATTTTCTCTTTAATTACTTTAAATCCAATAAAGATAAATTATTTCAGGTCTGAGGTCATGTTGTGATTAATGCTGGATAAGTGAAGTCAGGTGTATATTTTCCATTCACCCCGTGTGTTTTTTAATCCAATCTTTGTGTAAATTCTAAAATTCAGAGGGATATGACCTTTCAGATAATGATTAATTCTTAGATGATTTTAGAACTCTTTTGGGGGGAATTATGCCTTTTCAGTCAACTATACACAACATATTAAGGTATGTATAGGACTTAGAGTAAGTATTGTGAGCAGAAAGAAAGGGCAAAAGAGACACTGGTTTAGCCTTCTGGGAACTTAGAAGCTTCCAGAGAGAAAGGACAGAAAATATACATGATAGAAAAAAACAGCAGAGACTTGCCCTGGCAGGTGTGACTCGATGGGTAGAGCATTGGCCCACACACTGAAGGGCCGCCGGTTCAGTTCGATTCTCGGTCAAGGGTGCATACCTGTATTGCATCTGTTGGGGTGACTGTGGGAGTCAGCCAGTCAATATGTCTCTCTCACATCGATATTTCTCTCTCTCTCTGTGTCTCTCTCTCCCTCCCTCCTTCTCTCTCTAAAAATCAATGGAAAAAATATCCTCGGATAAGAATTAACAATATATATATATAATTTAGAATGGTGTTTCTCAAAGTGTTTTTTATGGAGGAGTTGAAGCCACACCAGATTGCATACTAGATCTACATTAAGGAAAGTTCATCTTTCAGCAAAGAAGACCCTGAACCTGAAATATCCTTAGATTTTAGTTCATTTATTTATTCATCAGATTCAGTGTTCATTGTGTATCAGGATTGTGTATTAGGATTGTATTAGGATTGCAATAACAGAAGAAGTGGTAAGTGGCTTAAACTCTGTAGAAGAGATTGGTGAGAAGTCAGAGAAGTACAGAAGGCAAGAATATATTCTAAGTGAGAAATAACTGACAAGTATTAAGAAAACACCATGGAGAGTTAGGAGATGAGAGAAGGCAGCACCCAAGTTGAAGGTATAAGTGTTAGAAATTATTTGGCTGAGGGACTATCAAAGGGAAATCTTTGCATTAAATAATATATTTTAGGCATCATATTAATTCTGAATATCAGTATTTTACATGCATGTCTTTCTTGCCAGGTTGCATACGGAGGTTCCCATGCTGTGAAGTTAACATAGACTCAAGGGAAGGGAAAATCTGGTGGAACATCAGGAAAACATGCTATAGGATAGTTGAACATAATTGGTTTGAAAGCTTTATTGTTCTCATGATCCTGCTCAGCAGTGGTGCTTTGGTAAGTGATCTGACGCCTAAAGCAATAAATTGTCAGTACTTTTAATAAATGAGTTGGAAGATAAAAATATCTTGGCAGGTTGTTTTACCTAACAATCTCTGTGATTAGGACCAAGGATAAAATTTTAGTTCAGCTCAGTAAATATTTACTGAGCGCTACCACATGCCAGACATTATTCTTGCTGCCCTGAATGCAAAAATGGATAAGATCTGGGTAAGATAAGGAACTCAGCAAGCAACTGGGGAACAGAAAGGAAGTGATTATGGTTTGTAAGTGAAGAATATACTTGATAAAGCCTGTAGCAAGAACCATTGTCTGCTTGGGATTTTAGAAAAGTAGATGATGATTTGCAAGATCTAGAAAAATTAATGGTAATTTTCCAGTGAGGCAAAGTGGTCTGAGAGGAACATAGTACAATTGGAAGGAAAAACAAAGAACAGCACCAGATATACAGGAAATTAAAAGTTGCCATAGGAAGTGTTGTGGGAGGAAGAGCAAATACAGAGATGAAAGTGGCGGCCAGTGATACTGTGACAGAGATAGGCAGTGTCAGCTTATGAAACATCCTGGATGTTATTATAAGGGGAAATAAACTGCAGTTTTAGGGTGAGAATGGGACAAGATTTTCATTCCTTTGCATATACAAACCACCCTTTGTGAGAGTTTAAAGGTATCTGGGAATTACAAGCTCCCTGAGCCTTTTCTTAATTTGTTTTTCTTTCCTGCAGACACTAACAGAGATTAGAAGCCCAGGTCCAGCTGGAGATACCACTGGAAATTCCACTCTACTAAAAAGAGAATTTTTAAGAACTTAATAAATTGCCTCATAGGCAGTCTGCATGGATCTGGGATTTGATTTTACTCTACTTAAAATAAGTTAACCTTATTTTAAGGTTAACTGTTACTGTTTCATGGATGCTGGTGGAAGATAGGAGACTTTCTGAGTCAGAGACAAAGGACTTGATTACTCATGGCACAGAAAGCAGCATGAACTTTAACATGCTTGTGTTGGTTCCCCTTGTCCCCAAATCCCATGGGGCCATAGCATGGAGCTTAATGTACATGGCACACATCGTGGGTTAGCATCACAGCTGAGGAGCACCGAGCTTAGGGAACCCATCCTCTTATAGCAAGCAGTAAGCAACCTGGCTCTTCATCTCTGAGGGTGACACTGTCTCATCTCTCAAGGATGCTTGTTGCAAAAACAACCAAATGGATCAAGAGTAGTCAGGGCCTTGCATTCCTGCCATACCCAACAAGAACATGCAGGGACGTTCAGGGCTCACAGTAGATCTCCTCTCCTAACAATTCTGCTCTGTCAAAAACAGAAGATGAGTAAAAAAAAATGCTGCTTCACTTATCAGGTGGAATGTAAATAGGAATCTTGACAGTATCTACGTTACCTTGTATTCCTAATAACTAAGGAAGTCACATATATAATGGAGACTCAGAAGGAAGATTACAAAAAATTATAGAAAAGCTTAGAGTAATGCCTTGTTCAAAATGTCTAAAAAGGAAGATAAAATTTGGGGGGAGGGAATCTCTCAAAACCCAAATTCAAATGAATCATAGGAAGAAAGGGGAAAGGTATTTCAACAAGCTGGTGTTTGTACTCAAGCAATTTGCCAGCTGAGCTAGATTATTTAAATACCTGTCTATAAAATAAATAAAAAAGTAATGGCTCTAATTTAGTACATATTTATTGTATTTCAAGATGATTATATAGGTTTTTTCTTTTGATTTTCAAACAATCCTGTGAGATTATGGTATTTTGCTTATTTTACCAGTGAAGAATCGAGGTAAAGAGTTTTAACAGTTGCTTAATGTCTCAGAGCTAGTAAATGGCAGAGTCGTAGCTTAACTAAGGTCTAAAGTCAAAGCCACTGTCTCTTTTTACTCTGCTGTGGCTCCTAGGAAAGGGGGGTGCACACCAGATAGATGGGTAAGTGGTAACTGAAATGAGAAATAGTAAAGCCCACACCCCAAATCAGATAGAGCTCATAAAATGACCTTCTTGCCCCCTTGCTCACACATCCACAAATTTAGTCTTAGGAGCTAGGAGCCCTGCAGGCTGAATCCTGTTTGTCAGAGCAAAGTGCACTCAAACAGAGTATTTGGCTCTCAGCATCCACTGTCCTGCTCTGCACCCTAGGTCCAGGAAAGCACTCTCGTCTTCATGACCAAGCCCTTTCCGTATCTTCTGCCATAGTTTCTGTCTGGGTAGCTGGCCTGATTCCTCCACAACTGAAGAAGGGAGGCAGGAAAATCCTGAGGGCTGGAAGTCTCCCTCTGCACCAGCTGCCGGACACTTATTTGATTGATTGATTGATTGATTGATTGATTGATTGATTGATTGATTGATTGAAACTGTTCTGAATGATGCTGGGGAAATCTCTGACCCTCTCTAACCTTCTTTTAGCATCTTAGTAAATCTTCCCATTCTCTCTGTCCTAACTGCTCTGTTTTCTTCAATATTCATTCCAACAATTTGCAAAAAGTACTAATGATCATTTTTAAGGTATTGATAGAAGAATTTGAAATAAGGAGAATAAGAATGTCACAGGGCATGGCTATGGACAGATGGCATAAAGTTAACCACCTTTTGCTTTAATTTCCTTCAACATGCTGAATATTGTTTAAACTTGAAAGAGAAAATTCTAATACTTTAGGCCTGTTTAGATCAGCAATCATTTCCAATGTCTTTAGTGAGCTCAGTTGTTTAAGTCCATTCACATTATATCCCAAGGAACTGTGATATAATTTGAATGGACTTAAACAATGGACTGTGACCAGAGTACCATTGTCTGTCACTTGAAAGTATTAAAGATGCCATGTTCATGGATTGAATATAAGAGTGATTCCTAGACCTGAAGCTTTTAATGAATGATAAAATATTGCGCACAAATCAAAGAAAGAAGCCATCCTCTGTGTTCTGTAGTCCTACTAAGCTACTGTACGTGTTCATTAGCAAACCTTTGCTTGCCTCCTGCTGTGTTCCTGGGGATGCACGAGCATATAAGACCTGAAGGAGAGGCTCCAAATCCTACTTGTGGGTGTGAAGGGGAGTGCAGAGTGATAAAGATAGATCAGGGCAGCTGATCCTGGAATCGTCTTATTGTCTTACCCATTTGAAGAGGGATAAAAGGGGAGTCAGATGAAGTAGAAGTCCCTGCAAATGCTAGAGATCTGGTTCTTTTAGAGTAGTCTAATTTCATTCTTTTGTGCCCTCTTTCCTGTAATCTCTGGTGACCAGTGACACACTGGTGATGAGAATCTAGAACTGGGTGTTACGCAGTAGCTGTAAACCAGAAGTTCATTATAGCATTATATTTCAGTGGTGGTTTTTTCCATAAAAATTTTATGTTCTGTTTTTGTTATAAATCATAAACTTTCAATTGTAAATGAATTGAAATTTGAATATTATTTCCACAGGCTTTTGAAGATATATATATTGAAAAGAAAAAGACCATTAAGATTATCCTGGAGTATGCTGACAAGATATTCACTTACATCTTCATTCTGGAAATGCTTCTAAAATGGGTGGCATATGGTTATAAAACGTATTTCACCAATGCCTGGTGCTGGCTAGACTTCTTAATTGTTGATGTAGGTGCTTTGAGTGAAATTTAAAAGAGGGTTTCTTCTTATGATTAAGTGTTTTGCAAAGCCTTCACTAATGTTGTATATTATTTTTTAATTTTGGTTAGCTTTTTGTACTTTCAGGCTATAGGTTTATGTTTTTAGAAATATTAATACAGTCACTGGAAATATATCTGTGAGGAATATTAAAAGAGAAACATTCAACAAATGTAAATACTTTTCTGTACCATTATAACATATAATTTACTCTTGAATATGTTTTCTGCAAAGAATCGTGCATCTGTACACAATTTGGGTAGCATTTCTGTTGAGAATATGAACAAAATGCAAAACTGAGAAGAATGAGGTGGGAATAGAAAAGGGCAGAGACACAAATTAAAATATAAAATATTAAATTTTTTTACAATATAAAGTTAGAAAATAAGGTGATGGGTGTATTGTCTGATATATTAGCTGAATGTTATGTAAAAGTGGTAGTACTAAAGCAAATAACTCCATGTTAGGGAGAGGAGAGGGCATGGAATTTCAAAATATCTCAGTCACAGTGTCAGGGAAAACCAAAATTAGTCACAGCTCTTACCCCCATTCAAACATCCAACTTACCATTCATCTCTAGAGTGGTGGTGGAGCAGAGAAGTTGGCATTAATCATTTCAAGTAAGTTCAGAGGACTGTTGATCACTTGGATGATACAAAATACAGAAGAATGTTTCAGTATAGTATATATATTTTTAACAAAGCAAAAATATATTCATCTTATTTTCATCAGAATGAATTATGTTCTTCATTCTTTTACTAATCTTCCTAGATTTTCCTAAATCTAGTCTTTGTAGTTAAGGAAGGAACATCCTATAATCAGTCATAGTTTTTGGAGGGTTTTTTTCCATCTGATATCTGGAATTAGAGGACAGCATGCAAAATTTTATAGTATGAACAAGTGCTCTAATGTTTAACCAAGAGTTTACATTATCAAACTTATAAGAAAAGGCAAATTAATACAGCATTATTCATAGATATCAAAATTACATGTAAGCATGACTAGAAACAGCAAAATCTGACTGCAGAATTAAACCAAAACTAATCATATCTACTCTAAAGTTCAGCTTCTCAGTGGTTATCTGAAGCTCAGTAAACTCTTTCCTTTTTAACAGCACAATATATAAAATATTACATATAACAGCAATAACATTTTTTGTTTTCTATATAGGTGGTGTGCAAAAAAAATTTTTCCCCAGGGTATACATTGCACCTCTTGGGTTTTCTGTATAAAAAAAAAAAAAAAATCTAATTTTTGATACCTTATAGTAACAATTCCATATTGTTTGTTTTTAGATTCACCTTTTATGTAAATGTTACCTAGTTACCACCTATAAAAATAAATGGTAAGGTGGATGCTTTTGTAAGGTAATAGTTTTAAAGAAAGGCTAACCAAATAAGAAGAAATGATAGAAGAAATATAGGTTATTTCTTTTCTCTTAACCTTTAAATATGATGGGTCTTTAAAAGTTATAAAATATTTAAGATATTAAAAAAACCTTTTAATTATATTCATCACTCAGCTTAGGAAATAAAAGTTTACAAGTAGAATTGAATTTATTTTAAATTATAAAAAGGATATGGCTATTTAATAACAAATTATTTTGTTTAGTATTTTAAAATATGAAGTGGTGATATGAAGGGGTATGTAATATGCAGAACTCAGGGAGGTATGTAGCTTCAATTTGAAATATTTAATGTTTCAAAAAAGGTAAATAAATATATAAATATATTAAACATTTGATATGAAATGTTTTTATAATGTAACACAGAGAGCAAAGTCACAAACAATATTCTTGCTGGTAGATTCAGATCTAAGGATGCAGATTTGAGGGAGGAGCTGAGATTATTTAATTTCTCAAAAATTGAGCAACTTATCTAGTGTAGTTGTTCTCAAAGTGTGATTCTTGAACCAACATCATTGGTTCACGCAGGTGGGGACTTACTAGGGATGCAGTTCTCAGAACCCACCCAATATCTACTGAATCAGAAACTCTGGCTCTGGGACCCAGCAAACTGTCGTGATGAGCCCTCCAAATGATTCTGGTGCATATTCAAGTTTCAGAACCACTGATCTGATTTCATCTTCAGAGGCTGGACTTGTTTGATTTCTGTAGGCTTTTTGATTATTTGAAACTTAATTAAGCATTACTCATCAGTATAGGCATATACTGTGTATATATATGTGTATGCATAGATAGATGAATAAATGCATACATGCATATATATATTCCCAGTTACAAACTACACTGTAGTTTTCTCAATAATTGCATCTATTATATTCAATATAATGGACCATCATGAAATCATGATTCTTCAAATTGCTTTTAAATAGGTTCATACGAAAGTTTAGGATTAGTTGAGTTAATTCCACGTACTCTTAACACTTAGCTTTAGAATCGCTGTGCTCTGGGTTTTATTTCAATTGAAATTTTGATATTTGCTCTAATTAAATGTTCAGAATTAATATGCAAGTACATAACCATTGATTACCAAAGGTACATTTGATTTTTATTCAGATATAAGAAATAACCTACTTCTATCATTTCATTTTATTTTGGTTAACCTTTCTTTAAATCTATTTCCTTACAAAAGCATTTCTCTTACCCATTTTTTAGGCAATGACTAGATAACTTGATATATAAAATCATATTGTTCTTGTTGAGCTGCTCTTAGTGATCTTTGAAATTGACTTTTCCTCTTTATGCTTTGTTATTTCATTGAAATAATTAATGAAAATTTTCCTTTTTCTGTAGGTTTCTTTGGTTACTTTAGTTGCAAACACTCTTGGCTACTCAGACCTCGGCCCCATTAAATCCCTTCGGACACTTAGAGCTTTACGACCTCTAAGAGCTTTATCTAGATTTGAAGGAATGAGGGTAAGAAAATACTAAACTTCCTAACATAATATTCTTATAATTTTATAATTTTCTTATTTTTTAAATGGAGTATAAAATATGAAAAAATGGATATGTAGAAGTTATGGGCCATTTATAGTTACACATGCATACATATACATACATATATATGAACTGCTTATGTACGTGTGTGTACATGCACATATACTATAGTAGTTCAGTGCATATTGTTTAACAAAGAGTAAATCAAATATTGTTAGGTGATGATCCAAATAAGTAAGTTTTCCCTTCTTAAATGAAAGTCTTCCCTATGCTAGGAAATTTAAGTGAAGGGGACACTGTTAGTCCTGACATCTCTCATATATGAGTCATCAAGGACTTACCTGTATCAGGTGCTCAAATAATATTTTGTAAGGAACTACCCTGAGTAAGGGGTCATAAGAAAAAAAGGAAGCGAAGTAGCATCAGCCATTAATTTTTAATTTCATCCTTACAATAAATGATTTGATAAAAGTGGAATCGTCTCCAAACTATATCTGAGAAAACTAAAGCTCTGAGAGTTTCCATAATTTGCACTAGGCTGCATAGTGCTGGAAAAGAGATTCATTTTGCAAAGACAAACAATGTGAGAGAAATGATGACTACCAGCAACCTAGTTTTAAGGGCTGTATTAAATCAGCAAGTTTTTCCTAAAATATATGGAGGGCAATGACCTTACTCTCTCTCATTAGTCTATACCCTTACCTGCTGCTGTTCTCCTCAGATTTCTTCTTTTCCAGATTTATACCTGTTTCTCATGCCTCTGTTCTCTTGGCCGGGAGGGCTTCTCCCTGCCCTGTCTCAAACCTCACTCATCAAGGTGGTAGATAAACACCTACCCGTTCTTGAAGCCGCAATTAAAATGTGCCTTGTTTGTCCATCATCAGGCATAATTAGGCATCCTTTGTCTATGTTCAGATACATATAATCCTTATTATATTGTACTTTATTTACCTGGTTCCTCTCTACCTGTAGTCTCTGAACAATTTAACGTGTGCAGGTCAGTCCAGCTCACTGCCTCTCTCAGTGTGCTTTACTGACCAGCCATTAGCATCATCAGAACCTATTAGATACACTATTTCCTAGGCCCACCCTGACCTACTGAATCGTAAACTCTGAGATGGGGCTCAGAAATCTGAAGTCTCAGGTGAATGTTAGCGATATTTTAGTCAAGCAGATCTTCATTATTATCCCTGCTAACCTAACTATGACTGTTACCTCTACTTCTAATGAATCCAATGTATTGATGGATTCATGTATATGAGAAGTCATGATCATACAAAAAAAAATGAATAAATAAAATTCAAGTACTTTTTGTCATATAAGAATTGAAAAATTACAAGTTGCATTTTATTGGAATTTACTGACGTTACCTTCACTTTTTAAGCATTAATAGAATGTTACAATATATCCAGAACTTAAGACTGATCCTTGAACAGACATTTTTTCCATTTTATGAACAAATAATATACTTTCCCCTACAAAAATTACTTCCCTCAGTGATTAAGCCAGCCCATTATTGTACCCTGGTTGCCTTGTTCTTTACCTATAATACAGGTGAATATTTTAATATATGGAAGGGAAAACATGTCTGTTTAGTCACATTTATTAACCATGCAAAAAGGAGATGTTTCTTCATGCTGTGTGTCATTTTGAAAAAATAAAGTAAATAATGATTTGCATCATTTTGTAGTCTTGGAGGCTCTTGAGAGTGTTGACTTTCACAAGTCGATGGCTTCTCATCAGAGCAATATGTACCTATCTCCCTGAGAGACCTGTCACTGTCACATTCTTTCAGCAAACATGTAAACACCAACCATGTGTCAGTTGTCATGCTATAAAAGAGTACAATGGTGACTAGACTCCAGCACCCCAAGGCTGAGTGGGGACACTGATCACGGAGAGACAAACAGGGGAACAGTAGTTATTCTGTGACATCTGCTATAAGTTAGTAAGCTCACAGGAACATAGAGGTGAGTGTAGCTGCCTGAGGACTTCTGGGAAGGCTTTATGAGGAGGTGACATTGGGCCATGACTGAGACAGTGGGCCCCAAAGCACAGGCAGGTAGGCGTTCTGGGCAGAGATGCTCCATGGGAGAGAAGCACAGAGTTGAGTGTGCAAGGCACGTGTGATCAGTGTGCTGAGCTGGTAAGCACAGGGGCGAGGTGAGCAAGAAATGAAGATGAAAAAGTGGGCTTGAAAGAGTTGGCCACTTTGAACTTTATTCTCTAATCCTGTTCTTCCTAACTTTTTAGTGACTATTGTAAGAGCCTCATGAAAGCATGAATCATCTCTCCATAGAGAAAGCATACCCATGATGTTGTTAGCAGAATTTCATGGCCGCATGGAACCTCTACAGGTCCATCGACCCCAGGATAATAACTGTTATTCTGGACCAGAGTCAACATACCAAAGCCCACAGTTGTAAAGGAAATTTTATTAGATTTTGGCAGTGCCGATTTATGTATGTTCTTGCTACAGTGGCAGAATTGAATAGCTGCAATGGAGATCATATCACCCTCAAAGCCTAAAAATACTTAAGGAAATGTTTGCCAACCCCTGCTGTAACCTCTGCTGTAGACAATCTCAAAGGGAATCAGAGACTACTAATGTTTTACCATTTGGAAATGTCTTAAGAGCTTGCTTGATATATTGCAAAACAGTAAGAGCGCAATGCTTAACAGATTAGTTACTTAACAAATTAGTCCTTCACACATTTCCACTCAGGTTTGGACTAGAGCTGAAGTGTCAGGAGACAGGTAGGTTTTGAAGAATGGGGTTATTAAGAAAATCTGGAAAGTGATAAATGCTACAATAGACATCCTGCAGTGGCAAGAGGCGCTGATGATCAATAGCTTAAAAGCAGAAATAAAGTATTAAAGATAAACTATACTGTTTTGCTTCCACTGAGGCCAGCACTATCTATATTTAGCCAAGGACCTATATAAAGTATTTTTGGAGTTAGAATAGTACACTTGAAAAAAATCACTCTCATTTTGCAGATGAGGAAACAGGAGTCCCAAGGTCTTAACTGAATTCACATATCACACAACTAGCAGAATCAATTAAATCTAAGGGGTTCATACCGCTAAATGATTTTTTTTAATCTTTATTGATTTCAGAGAGAGGAAGGGAGAGGGGGAGAGAGATATAGAAACATCAGTGATGAGAGAGTCATGGATCGGCTGCCTCCTGCACGCCCCCGACTGGGGATCGAGCCCGCAACCCGGGCATGTGCCCTGACCGGGAACTGAACCTCCCATCTCCTGGATCCTAGGTCCATACTCAACCGCTGAGCCACACCCAGCCAGGCACCACTAAATGATCATTAATTCCAGTTTATCCACACCAGTAGTCTCTCTATATGGGAGAATTTTAGCACTGGTAATTCTAGGACTATGAATCTTTAAATGTACATTTTATTTTCTATGATTTATATTTAAAATTTCTTTTTTTCTAAAGTATGCAGATTTTACAACTTCACCTTACATATATCAGGTTTTGGCTTATTATTTTTATTTATTCTTTTTGTTTATTTAAGCTTTCATGTCAGCTTAGTTATTTTGTTTTGTATTGTTGCTCATAGTTTCACTGTGTTCATCATGTATTTTTGTAAACATGTTGATCACGGGGCTCCCGTCCCGTTTTGTCTTGCTTGGCATGCTGCTGAGGATACAGTGGACATTCGATTAACATATGTTGATTGCTTGATTTGATGTCTTAAACATTTAAGGGTGGCTTTTCTAATTTCTTTAATTTTGCATTATGTTTCATTAATGTTGCCCATTTAACATTTTTATGAATGCTAATCATTCTTTTCTTTCTTTGAATACTAGGTGGTCGTGAATGCACTCATAGGAGCAATTCCTTCCATCATGAATGTGCTACTTGTGTGTCTCATATTCTGGCTGATATTTAGCATCATGGGAGTAAATTTGTTTGCGGGCAAGTTCTATGAGTGTGTTAACACCACAGATGGGTCACGGTTTTCTACAAGTAAAGTTCAAAATAGATCCGAGTGTTTTGCACTGATGAATGTTAGCCAAAATGTGCGATGGAAAAACCTGAAGGTGAACTTTGATAATGTTGGACTTGGTTACCTGTCTTTGCTTCAAGTTGTAAGTGACCCCTTTCATGAATGCTTGATATTGTAGTGGACACTGACAGTCATTATTTTAAATTATCTATTAACTAGAAATTAAAGATGAAGTACTTTGTGACTTTAAAAGAGACTTGATGTTAATGAAACATTTTCCTATAAAAATGAGTAAAAAATCATAGGGTTTTTTTACACTCAAGAGTTATTACTCCATAATTGACTTGTTGGTGTCATTTGGGCCCTCACCATTGCACTGTTTGAATAGTGCCCCAAAAATGAAGTCTTTTTTTTTTTTTGGACTGCCAGTTTTACACTACATGGGAATGAGAGAGACTTCCCACTAGCACAGAGAATCCTTAAGAATGGAGATAAATTGTTTCCTGCCGTTTTCATAAAATTCTCCTCTACCTCTGGAAAAATAAAAGTTCATCTGCAAAGTTTTCAGGAATTGTAACAACCTGGAAATAACTGACTAGGACTAAGATTTAGAATGTGATGAGAATGTGTCCTTTTTTTTTTTTTTCTATGACAGCACCTTTAAATTAAATTGGTATTTTGAAATTCAGTAAAATTTAGTGATTTGATATTACTTAATACATGCAACATTAAATGGACTAAACTCATGTGTGGCTGCTTTAGAGTGTTAGCTTCACATTCAGATTCTATAAATGCTGTATTTGCAGGCAACATTTAAGGGATGGATGGATATTATGTATGCAGCTGTTGATTCTGTTAATGTAAGTATTGGTCAACATTAAACGAAAATCTACGATTTTAAACAGCTCCTTAGTTTAATTTGGCCATTTTCTTTTTTTCTTTTTTTAAATATGTCTTTATTGATTTCAGAGGAAAGGAGAGGGAGAGAGAGAGAAACATCAATGATGAGAGAGTCATTGATCGGCTGCCTTCTGCACGCCCCCGCTGGGGATCAAGCCCACAAGCTGGGCCTGTTCCCTGACCGGGAATTGAACCCTGATCGCCTGGATCCTAGGTGGACGCTCAACCGCTGAGCCACGCCTCTCCGGGTGTCATTTTCAAAGAATAGTTCCAAGGAGTGTTTGATATATACACACCAGCTGAAAAACTTCCACCTAATTGTAGCCTTAATGATTAGATATGCACTAATTATTTGGAGACAGAGTTGACTCAGACTCTGGCTCTACCATGTCATTCAAGCTGGGCAACTGAATTTGAGCAAATTCCCTCTCTGAGACTATTTATTGACTGTATAGAGAAAAATAATTCCATGCCTACCTCATGGGATTGTTCTGAGGATCCAACAAGAAAATGCAAGTAGAGCACTTAGCACAACCTGGAAATAAGAAGTGCTCAGTAAACATAAGTTTATCAAAATTAAAATGAAATAACATATGTAATTCATAGTTTTTATTTTTATATTTTAAAATACCATAGAAGTGTTTATGTGAAATAAGTTCCACACGAAGAAAGTTAAATCCAGTGAAGACATTTCTAGTATAAAATTTTAAAAAACTATATAAATATAGTATATCTCTTCTACAGGTTTTTTTCTGGAAATAAAAAACATACTTTAGATCATTTTGTTACTAAATTGTCCAGTCTGAGAACAAGTACTTTATATAGTTAAACCCTTTGTAGTCATTTGAAGGTTATAGTCATGTATATAGTAAGCATGTAATAAATATTTAATGTTAGAAATTTTTTAAGAATGATTTTGTTAAGCCTCTATAATAGTATGCCTTCTGAAAAGCTAATTTCACCTAGAATAGCACTGTTTGGATTACCTTGTGAAACCACGTGAGAAAGAAAATGATGAATGTTATTGTAAACATGCTGCTAACTCTTGTTAATTTTGTAGGTAGACAAGCAACCCGTATATGAATCCAGCCTCTACATGTATATTTATTTTGTCATCTTTATCATCTTTGGGTCATTCTTCACTTTGAACTTGTTCATTGGTGTCATCATAGATAATTTCAACCAACAGAAAAAAAAGATAAGTTTTTTAAGTTTCTTTCATTGCACTGAAAAATAGGAACAATTATTTTCCAAAAAAATATGTGAAATTTAATTTTATATCAGTAATTATCTTCATTAGAACTTGATTTATTTTATTTATTCATTTATTTATTTATTTAATATATCTTTATTGATTTCAGAGAGAGGAGGAGAGAGAGAGAAACATTGGCGATGAGTCATTTCTCGGCTGCCTCCTGTATGCCCCCCATCAGAAATCAAACCCGCAACCCTGGCATGTGACCTGACCAGAATCAAACTGCAGTCTCCTGTATCGTAGGTCGATGCGCAACCCTTGAGCCACACCAGCCAGGCCATTTTTTTTTTAAATAATTGGCCAGCATACAGTTACAGATATGTTTAATCTCATTTATCTCTACACAGAAAATAATCATAACTATTTTTAAGCAATATGGCAACAATTCAGGTTTTTAAAATGTCCCCTGTAGAGAATTTAATAATTAAGAAAAATTAATGCACTAATTATTTATTCAAAACACATTTCACAAGCTGTTACTTCATTCTGTTCTGAGCCACTGTTCTAGGTGGTATGTCTTGGACTGGCGCTTGAGGAAAAACAACATAAGATATGGTTCCTGAGCTCAAGGAGCTTATGTTATAGCAGAAGACATGATACATGTAATGGAAATTAATATTTATTGAATATTGCTAGTGAGGTACTCCCCCGAGATTTCTGTTTCAACTACTGGAATATTTTATAATCTCCTCTTAGTTTTCCCCCACCCTTCATTATATTCACAACTAGTGTATGTATCATCATTGGAAGATAAAATCTGTTCTTTGATTTTACCTCTAATTCAGAATTCTCTCCTTAGTTTTTCCTAGTTTTTTCTGGTAAGTTCTTGACATGCTATGATATTCAGCCCCTATCAGTAAGCAATAAGGTATCTGGGCTTCTCTTAAAATTGGTGTGAAGGCTCTCTCTCATGTTTACTGTCAATAGATCAGATGAATACCAAAATTACATAAAGACTGCATATCAACTTAAGGAAAGGTAAATTAAAATACTCTAAGACAGAAAGGGGAGCCTGGTTATTATTAAGCATTTGATAAGTTTTTAAAAATACAATGTACAATATAACAGCAAGCTGAATATTACCTAACCCAAGAAAACTAGAGAAACCATAACCAGATCATCTTTAACTCCAGGACCCTATAATACATGTACTTTATATATGCACATTACACTAAATACGGAGAGTCATGTGCCTACACATAGGTAATCCTTTAAGACGGCTTGCTTTATAGCTACATTGCACATAATAAAATGCATTTCATTTCATTTCTACAGTAATACATTTCAACCTATCTTAATCTGAGGAAAGATCTAGACAGTGATTCTGGTTTTAATCAGATTTCTTTATTTTTTTACCTTGGAGGTCAAGACATCTTTATGACAGAAGAACAGAAGAAATACTATAATGCAATGAAAAAGCTGGGATCTAAGAAACCACAAAAGCCAATACCTCGGCCAGGGGTAAAAAAAACATATATATATATCTAGCATGTGAATTTTCATATTATTCTTAATTCACCTTTAATGTACAACTGTTTCTTAAACATGAATATTTTGAATTAATTTTGAAAAAATTTGAACAAAACTGCTAATATTTTGAACAAAAGTCCTTGTAAAACTTTATATATACTTTGAACACTGTATCAGTTCTTAGTATTCCTCATTTTTTATTTTTGTATAAAAATGAAAAATAATTATATATACATTCACTTTTATATCAGCTACACAACTTACTACTACAATGGCCTATAAGATATGAAAATTAATGTTCTTTCGATTGAATATAACATACCAGGGTGGATAAACGTAAAAGCCAATGTTAGTATACAAGGCTGACTGATATACTGAAAGATAACAAAAAGTTTCATTGACTCTGACTTTGATTTAATAATATTTCTTGTAGAAAGCACAAACCTATGACCAGGGATAATTTACACAAGTTTTGAAGACAGATCCTTTAAAAAAATTTTTTTTACTAACATTGATAAGTTGGCACTGCTTGCCAAGTTTACTCTACATTCCATATTATCATCGTTTATTTGCAGAACAAATTCCAAGGATGTATATTTGACCTCGTAACAAACCAGGTTTTTGACATCACCATTATGGTTCTTATCTGCCTCAACATGGTGACCATGATGGTAGAAAAAGAGGGACAAAGTAAATACATGACTGACGTCTTATATTGGATAAATGTGGTGTTTATTATCCTTTTCACTGGGGAATGTGTGCTGAAACTGATCTCCCTCAGACACTACTACTTCACCGTCGGATGGAACATTTTTGATTTTGTGATTGTGATTATCTCCATTGTAGGTAAGACCATTACTCATCAGGTTTTCATTTTGAATGCATCTAAACTCCACACATGCCCAGAGCAGTTCCTGAATTCCTGAATAGAAATTTACTTTTGAGTAAATTAGTAAAATGAGAGAATGAAGGAACCTTAAAAAACAAAACTTTACAAAACAAAAACCTTTGTGTCAGAATTCCTGGGTTCACACGACAGGCCTCACATCCTCAAGTGTTCTATTTGTTGGAAGAACATAATACCACTTGACCCAGCATTTGATTTCCAAGATTACCTTTCACAACAGTAGCAACTGAGTCTTTCTGTAGGTATATCTTAGAAGACCAAAGCAGAGTCTGAAATCATTTCCAGTTTTAGCACAGATGAGAACTGCCCTTTGATTAATGATAATATTAACAGCCAGGTTATTGGTGACTCTTCATGAAAATTCTTCCTAAACTCAAAGTAAAGTTAAGGTCTCAAGAAATGCCATCTTCATTTCTTATGGCTTTATACTTGGCAAGTCTATAAAATACAATCATTTCTCAGCCAACCCCAGTCATGTCTATGAATCACAATACATGATTTTATACTTTCTCCCCTTTTCATTACCACAGCTGTTTTCATATTCTTTTGTTTTTCCATTATCTGTACATGCCTTGCCCAGCATTTTTAGGATTGCATTTATTATTTTTTTTATTGTTCAAAAAATTATAGATGTCTCCTTTTTTCCCCATTGACCCCTTCCACCCTGCACCCACTCCTGCCCCAGGCCTCCACCACACTATTGTCTGTGTCCATGGGTTACGCATTAGAATCATACATTTTAGAAATGAAGGGATTGAGAATATCATAAATTGGAAACAATATAAATATTCTTCACTATGGGGAACATTTTACACCTGTAAGAAATTACTTAGTTGTCATTTGTATGGAAATATCTTCATGACATGAAGTGACTAAAGTAGATTACAAAAAATGCTTATGCAACGTGATTACATTCATGTGTTTATGTATGCATGTGTGTACTTCCATAAAAAATTGCCTGGAGTGATACTCAACAAAATATTAATAATAGTATGGTTGGTGATATTTCAGGTGATTTATATTTTCTTTTTAGCGTTCAGTACTTTAATTTTCTACATGAGTAGGCATTATTCTTATAATTAAGAAAATTATTGTGAAGGGGAAAAAAATCAATGTCCACAAACTTAGTGAAGGAGGGAAAATGTGACAGTTGTAAATCTAATAATTTTCCTTTGGGATTGCTCAACCCTTTGATTGTTATGAAATCTCTTTCAATAAAACGACAGTCCTGCAATTATAAGAGATATGCTGGTGGATAAAACTATTTAGAGTCAAGATTTTCTGTAGTATGGAAATTTAAATATTTTTTTTATTCATTCCCTCCTCACCAGGTATGTTTCTAACTGAGCTGATAGAAAAATATTTTGTGTCCCCTACCCTGTTCCGAGTGATCCGTCTTGCCAGGATTGGCCGAATCCTGCGTCTGATCAAAGGGGCAAAGGGGATCCGCACACTGCTCTTTGCTCTGATGATGTCCCTTCCTGCGTTGTTTAACATCGGCCTCCTGCTCTTCCTGGTCATGTTCATCTATGCCATCTTTGGAATGTCCAACTTTGCCTATGTTAAAAAGGAAGCTGGAATTAACGACATGTTCAACTTTGAAACCTTTGGCAACAGCATGATCTGCCTGTTCCAGATTACCACCTCTGCTGGCTGGGATGGATTGCTAGCACCTATTCTTAATAGTGGCCCTCCAGACTGTGACCCCCACAAAGTTCATCCAGGAAGTTCAGTTGAAGGAGACTGTGGGAACCCTTCTGTTGGCATTTTCTATTTTGTCAGTTACATCATCATATCATTTCTGGTTGTGGTGAACATGTACATCGCTGTCATCCTGGAGAACTTCAGTGTTGCCACTGAAGAAAGTACTGAACCCCTGAGTGAGGACGACTTCGAGATGTTCTACAAGGTTTGGGAGAAGTTTGATCCTGATGCGACCCAGTTTATAGAATATAGAAAACTCTCTGATTTTGCAGCTGCCCTGGATCCTCCTCTTCTCATAGCAAAACCAAACAAAGTCCAGCTCATTGCCATGGATCTGCCCATGGTCAATGGTGACCGGATTCATTGTCTTGACATCTTATTTGCCTTTACAAAACGTGTTTTGGGTGAGGGTGGAGAGATGGACTCTCTTCGTTCACAGATGGAAGACCGGTTCATGTCAGCAAATCCTTCTAAAGTGTCCTATGAACCCATCACAACTACACTAAAACGAAAACAAGAGGTTGTGTCTGCTACTGTCATTCAGCGTGCTTACAGACGTCACCGCTTAAGGCAAAATGTCAAAAATATATCAAGTATATACATAAAGGATGGAGACAGAGATGATGATTGGCCCCACAAAGAAGATACGGTTTTTGACAACGTTAATGAAAACTTAAGTCCGGAAAAAACAAATGCAACTCCGTGTACCATCTCTCCACCTTCCTATGATAGTGTAACAAAACCAGACAAAGAGAAATATGAAGAAGACAAAACAGAAAAGGAAGACAGAGGAAAAAATGGCAAGGAAAGCAAAAAATAGAGCTTTGTATTTAATACACTGTTTACAGCTTGTGACAGTGATGTATTTGTGTCAATAAGACTCTTTTAAGGAGGTCTATGCCAAAACGTTTTACCAGAATATTCTCAAAGCGCAGTCACTAGCTCTGATTCCCTAAGATAGCTGGGCAGCATTAGCAGATGGCTATTTTTGCACTGGTAAATGATTCTGTAATAATTGTAAGAGTAACTCTATAGGGATTACTGACTGCAGCAAGCAAAGGTAATTTTATTTTATTTGCTTTTAATAAATCACAAGACCATGTAGAAAATGTTCACATCTGCCTTGTCATCTTTTCACAGAATTGTAAACATTCATGTTTCCCACGCACACACACACACACACACACACACACACATATCTATCATTTGGATATCTACGAAAGTATTTTGCCTTGGCTTTGCCATGAAATACCCTGATAGAAGAAATGGACATTAGTAATGAATGTTTAGTTAAAACATTTTGGTGTTAGGAAGCAAGACTCTTTTATCCATGTAGAGAGGTCATTCTATATTTTGAGGTGCTTAAATTTAATCTATATTGCATCAGGACCAATTTATATGTGCCTATAAAATGCTATGGGATTAAAAACACATGTAAGCTAATCATTTCAGCAAATACTTTCCATTTGTCCTGACTCGTGTAACAACCAGAATTAAGATTTACCTTTAGAGTATTGTGCTTTATAGCCTGTCTTTTTATATCCTTCTTAGTTCATACAACCACAAATCATGAAAAATTATGCTAAGTGCGTATCACATTCCTCAAAAGAAAAAAATGAAGATAACGGAAAATAAAAGAAGCCACTGAAGAAAGCTTTATTTACTATTATTTATATAATCTAGCACTAAACTGTGCTGCCCCCAAATACCAATAATGACCCAACTTTTAATCTTTTTTGTGGCATTTTCCTGCTTTCTCATGCAGTATTGTTCAGTCATCCTTGAGTGCTAAGCAGAGCTGCTGTTTCCCTTCAGTGAAGTGCTTCCTGATACGCGCTAGCACCGAAGGCTTGGGCCTGTGTTCAGCGCAGCCCCTGTGAACCATCCTAAATGTGGATGGCAAGCTTTCAAGTCATAATATAAGACAGACTTTCAACTCCGACTTGTCTTTAGAACAAATGAAAGAGCATTCAGCTGGGATTCTTGCCAACTTGCTTTCTTGTCACTTAATTTCTTTTCCTAATTTGTACAAGCAATCCTTTTAGACCGCTAATCTTTCATCTAAAAATGAGGAGGATGTCACTTTCTACTTAAAATTCCTCGGCTGTGAGGTATGTTATGCATCAATCAATAAAGTGCCCTGAGCTTATAATTCACCAAGCACATAATTATTTTGCTTTAGCTGGTGTCCTCTTACCAAGGATGATGAATCTAGTTTTTGAGAAATCCCTGTTAATAGTGGCTTGGAAAGAATGGTCATGGTGCAGTTTTTCAGCATTTCATTTCAGGAATATGAGGTCTTTCTCCTATTGGGTTATACATGTGCAGGCAAAATTTGTGTTATGTAAGGAGAAAATTTTATTTAGATTTTGTGGGAATTGCAAAACGAACATCTAGAAGATATTTCATTCACTTGCTTTTTTAAATTAAAAAAGAACATGAATTATATTTCTGTAATTGGTACTTAAACCTATTTTTTGTTGTGTTGGCTAGTTAAAAATAAAGGAGACTTAAACATACCTACAGGAATGAAGAGGTGTGGGTCGAGAATGAAAAACAGAAAGGAAAGGCTAAGAAACATAGATAGGAGAAAGTCAAAGAAAGTCAAACGAAAACAGAGATATTTGCACAAAACTTCACATCTAGAAAATTTTAAAATTGTGATGTATTTTACAATATCCATGAGAGAGATTATCGCTTGTGGACATTTGTCAGAAGGTACATGTAAAGTTAACTCTAGGGCCAAAGCTTCCTTGCACCATGCTCAGTCATTCATCTTCATTTATTTGAGCCACTTTTCCATCTAATGTGAAAGCTACAGGCAGGGTCTTCCTAGACGCTGCAAAGCATTGCATCTCACACCTGCTAGGCCTGTCAAAAATATATTTTGACAGTTTAATGAGGGAACCACACAAAATACATTACATTTGTAAGATTTTTTAATACATTAAATTAATATCACCTTAAATTCTAATTAAGTCTATCCTGGTTATTTTAAACACATATAAATATGACTGCATTTTGCATATTTATAGAGTATAGTATGAAAAGATGTATGCTGGGCAGGTTTATGTGCGGTTGACTATTAATGTTTTTACATTTCCTGATTTTTATGTAAAATTTAAAAAATATTCGCAACTTAATCCTCAACACAGTTTCTTAACATTTCAAAAAAAAATTATAAAATTGCTCTTTCTCCTATTTCATGCTGAACTATAATTTTAAAAAATATATAACGTACTTGGGTTTTGTATATATGTGTTTTCCCAGGAATGTCTAGTTTTGACTTTTTATCAATTAAGAACAATATTTGGAACTAAGAGCTCATTTAGTACAGTGTAAGCTTAAAGAAAACATAGATTTCTCTTTTCATGTAGATTACTGTTTGGTACTGATTGTGAGATATCACCCTGCCAAAGGTATTGCCATACTAATATTTAAATGACGTAATCACTGAACTCAATTCACCTACGGATGTAGAATGGCAGTTACATTGTAAAATTTAAGTTAGAATAAAGTGGAAGCAAACAGATTTGAACACAAATCTATACATATAATTTGGATAAATATGGGAGAATCTCATTTTACCTTTTTGATTGTTACATCGTTTACAAAAGATGTGACTTGTGGGCTGATTCTAAAATGTTGATTGTTAAACCTCAAACCAAAATGTTCATCATAATTTTATAGATTTTTTGAAAGCTTTATTAAAAAGAATTAAGATAAAATGCATATGTAAATAAAGCAGTTCTAAATAGAAATTTTGGAGAAACGTTCATGAAAGTAATGAAATGAGGGCCAGCTAAGTTAGAATGGCCAAGTAACTGGCCTGGGTTTAAGACCTATGTATACAGGCCACCAGTTTTTTAAAATATCTGTGGTTTATTATGTTATGTTCTTGAAGAAAACAAGAATTGCTTCACAAAAATAAATGAATAGCCATGAATATAATAATGCTGTTTACATAGAAGTCTTTACAAATTTTATACATCTATGAATGCTCATATTTGAGTTTGACTTTGT
Source organism: Miniopterus natalensis (assembly GCF_054644295.1). NCBI lineage: Eukaryota > Metazoa > Chordata > Mammalia > Chiroptera > Miniopteridae > Miniopterus > Miniopterus natalensis. The sequence continues at coordinate 45,196,926 of NC_142088.1, forward strand.
CATCAATTATATTGTAGTTATATTTGAGATATACTGTAATAGAATCTATGAATAAAAGTCATCAGAAGAAATAAAATTATGTTTGCATGCATTTTCTGTTTCTGTGAGAACAACCTTTAAGGAGATAAATTCAGCGCATCCCTAAGTTGCAACAACTGACTGCTATTTTTTTTTTAATATATCTTTATTGATTTCAGAGAGAGGAAAGGAGAGGGAGAGGGAGAGGGAGACAGAAAAAAACATCAGTGATGAGAGAGTCACTGACCGGCTGCCCCCTGCATGCCCCTGACTGGGGATGGAGCCCGCAACCCGGGCATGTGCCCTGACAGGGAATCGAACCCCGAGCGCCTGGATCCTGGGTCCGACGCTCAACCACTGAGCCCCGCCCGGCGGGGTTGATTGCTATTTTTAAAAAATTGAAAGATAAACTGTTTCAAATGCCCTCTATAAGAAGTCTTCTAGGATAAGAAAGATGGGCATAAAGAATATAGAGTCCAAAGCAATTTACTGAAATCCACAAGAGACTTTGTGCCAAAGGGGGGAAAATGAGACTGGAAATGAAAATACACAAACATTTAGCCACACGGTGACAGTAGGCATCCCTGTGTGTGTGCAATAGCAGAGAGAGAGTATGGCATACGTAATAGCCAAGGGCCTGGGTTCGAGAACCAGCGCTGTATTGGGATTCCAGTTCAGCCATCTCTCTCTGAGTTTACTGAATACACGATTGAACCAATGCACGCCTCGGCTTTCTTTCTCATCTATAAAATGAGGATAATAGTTCTACATCATAATATGGCCATAAGTGTAGAATGAATGACAAAATCACCATGAAGCCATTAGAGTGATATCTGACAACACAGACTCAAGAGTGTATATCAGTAGTGTTGTTTAGTGTGGCAGTCAATTTACTACTAAAAATATAAGAGTCAGGCTACCTCCCTGTCACACAGGAGCACATGCATTCTCTGTAAATGTTAAGCAATAACAGGATTTCCTCTGTTTTATATGGCTTTGTGTAAACATGGTACCCCAAAGAGTCTCATGCATCTTTTTGATATGTAATGAACATTTGATGATGTGACATACACAACAGACTATTTCAAATTTGAGCAATTTTGATATTTGTGAACTTAACATGTTAAAATGGGGAAATGTGCATATTTACAAAGGTTTAGCTTATTCCATGAAAAAATTTGGAGGTGGTAATTTTCATATTTAGCTAAATAACCAATCTAAGTCTCTTTTATTTGAGAGAAGACAAAAATGATAATACAGGAATGATTATAAATATCAGAGAGTAATATATTGATTTTGTCATACATTATGAATCAGATATATGTTATATGTATTAGATTATGTTTCATTATATGTTCTATTACCTGTATTATATACTATTACCTATATTATATACTTCACTCTCAAAAGCTTCACAATTTTTAGTCATAACTTAAGACTTGAGTTTGTGCATATTCTTTTACTGTAAATTTTTATAATTCCAGAAGTACTCTACTCATTCAATTTAATAATTTATCAGCACTTTTGCCAAAAAAATTTAAAAATCACTCAGTAGCTAACTTTTTATCCCTAGTAGCTGTTTTAATTCTCACACATATAAATGAGTGATTTTTTAAAAAGAGATATTCAAAATTGTCATTTCACTTTGGCAGTTTGAGGCCAAAGATTTAAAGAGAAAAAATTAAAATTTGTAACTAAAATAAAAACTCGTGCACCTCTCTGAACCTAAGATATTATCATTATTCTTGATGTTCTCAATACTGGAAATTAAAAACTAATTTTGTAATAAAATTTTATGGATGAGAAATAGATACTAAAACTCTTCAGAAAATATTTACTTTTTTTCTTTAAAACTCTCATGAAGCTCACAACTACCAAACTTCTAAATATCGAAATTTAATTTGACTCCCTTTAAGAAGCTAGTAAAGATAGAATTCTCTTGTAATCTCCCTAAACAACTCAGCACATCTTGATATGTTGGTTCTTCTAGTTGGTGCCCTCAATAGAATCAGCTCTGATGAGAGGATTGGAAGGAAACTCGTGGGAAAAGAATTACTTCGTGTTTCATCTCCTTGCTTAATTTATTTCCTTTTATATATTCATCTTACCCTAATCATCTCATTTTGAGCCTAAATTCAGAACAAAGATTGTTAACTGACTTAGAGTCATCTACTTTTGCTCTGACTCTTGCAATGAAAAGAAATGTTTATCTCTAAAGAAGTACATATCGTTCATTTATTTTAGATGCAGATGGGTCTGCCTCCTGCAAGCCACAGCCAGAATAGCACTTAGAGCCAGGTTATGGGCTGAAAGGGATCTGGGAGAGAGCCAAGGAAAACAAGAGAAGCAATCTACTTTAGCTTTGTGACTCTAAGCCACACAGCTTATTTCAGAAATCTGAAGAATGACTGCAAACAAGAAGTGCATGTGTGCAGGCAAGCATATTTTAATATTTTCCTTTGAAATAAAATATAAAATTTACTAATTCTCAAGCCTAGAGCTAGAAAGGGCATGGTTAGCTTAGTCTAAAGAAGCCAGTGCTTGCATAGAAAAACAAAGCCCTTTGATATGCACAAAGCTGAGGAATCCTATAGCAGTTTAACATGGCAGCCTTTGGCATTTTTTCCAAATTAGCATTTCATTCTTTCCTCCTAGAATAAGAGAACTATTTTTTTCTCCCCTGTTTCTGTCATCTTGGGAGCTAAAACCTTTAAAACTAATCTCTACCTCTTTATAAGATCAATAAAGCAAATTAGACATGATAGTGAAAGCACTTAAAGGAATCTAACCTCTTTTTCAGAGTGCAATACCATCTTATGCCTTTAAGAACTGTCAATAAATGTAAATATACAAACATCTACATAGTAGCATCATATTATGCAATGTCTTGAGTTTATACCTTTCTTTCACTAACAATGTGGCTATGAACTTGATCAAAGTACTATATTTGCTGAGCCTCAGTTCTTTTTTTATCTGTAAGAGACTGGTACCCAGTAGTTCCAAGGTATATAAATACAGGGTAGGAGATTTAAAGGGCAATCATTTATTATGCATGTTCCGAAGTACCTCTCATTCAAGGATTCAGTCATAAATTCAATAAAATGATATCGAGCATCTACTGTGTCCTGGAAGAATCAGCCAATGGTAACAGTATTATGCTCTATTTCCATATTGTATCATGGACACATGAGGAACAAGAGCCTAATCTAGCCAGGGTAGTCTAGAGATGAGTATAAATACCGAGGAAGAGTTCATGTTAAAGATGTTGAGTATGAGGAACTATGGGCCAAATGAAAGAAGTCATGAAACCAATTGAATAAAAAGCTTCTGAAGTTCAATGAAGACATCAGGGTTAGAGACACATACCAGGAGTCATTGCTTCCTATGGGTGGTTGACTCCAGGAGCAGATTAAGTGGACCATAGTGTATGCATGCAAGTAGAAGCACGAAACAGAGTTTTAAGGAGAGTGGACAGAGTATTAAGAAAGAGAAAATGGTCAGCATTACACGCTGCCACAGAGTTGTCACACAACTGAACACTAAAGTGTCGATTTTTCAATACAAGCCACATTGCATGAGTCAATGAGAAGTATGTTAAGGCTTAGTATGACCATTAACCACCTCTCATAAAACTTTCCTTTCAAGCAGATAGAATAAATATAATAATGTGGAACCTTAAAAAAGTTATATTGAATATACTCTTGCTTGAATATATTCTTCCTTTTTACACTTTTTTTTTTTAATTGGGCTTTCAGGACATCGATGGAAATACCAGAATAAGAACTTCTGATGGTCCTCTTCTCAAAAAAAAAAATAAGAATACTGGCAAAACTGTCACAACCAACTTTTTCAGAGCTCTGGACAATAAGCAAAGAAGCATATGTTCAAGAAAATCAATGGCTGAATCTCAGTAAAAACAGTTAGCTCCATGGTGCTATGAAAACCAACTGTACCACAGAGTGAAAACTTGAAGCCTAAAAGCCACGAGAGGGGACAGAATGGGTTTGGAGCTTCCTCAAAGCCCTGTTTCAAAAAATTGTTTGTCAATTCCCTGGACAACCCACTTACAAAGCTGTCTTTCTTTGTCCGGATCAGAGCTCAGCCAGTGCAAACAGCTTTTTCCCTGGGGTTTTTTGCAATTATTTAATATTGCAGCTGCCTGAGATAATGATAATAGTTGGAGTAAACAAGACTATCAAAAATTATAAAGGAAAAGCTGGGGACTGAGTGTTCATAATGGACTTTGTAAACATGCCACATATTTCTGAGAATCTACAAACCACATGCATTTACAGGGCTGTGATCATCCCAGGGCTGTGCACATGTCCTGAGCTCTTACCTCCGGCTGACCTTGAGGATCTGCGTAAGCAGGAAGTAACAGCGAAGGTAGAGCTGTCAGCTGCTGCCTGCATCCTAAAGGCACGTCCCAGCAAGCAAACGGAAGCCCTCAGCAAAGGCTGGCAGATTGAATGGTCTGAGGCAGCTGAAGAAATTCCTATCCAGTCATTAGCTGACCACTAACCTAATTGAGCAGAGACTTCTTCAGTGTCTGTCCACGCATGACAAAGAATACAGACTCTACTGATTTAGTCCAGGAAAGTCACTAAACAAATCAGCAGCAGCAGCAGCCACCACCACTACCACCACCGCAGCAACAAAATGACAAACCCAGGGAAGGGGGAGAAATCTGACCTTAATAAGATTAACAGGTGATTTCCTATTAGAAACCATGGAGGACAACGGCAGTGGGGTAACATAGTCAAAAGCATTGAAAGAAAGATTGAACCAATAATTCCATATCTAGAAAAACTAACCTCAAAAAAGTGAGGGAGAAATTAAGACATTCTCATAAAAAAAACCTAAAAGAATTTGTTGTGGGCATATCTGCCCTACAAGAATTACTAAAGAGAATTCTTTCGTAATGGAAGGACAACAGACAGTAACTCAAACACACATAAAGAAATAAAGAGCACCAATAAATGTAACCAAATCAGTAAATGAGACAATATAAATGTACTGGTTTTTGTTTGTAATTTCTCTTTTTCTTTTATATGTTTAAAAAGACAATTGCATAAAGCAATAATTTTGAGTCTGTGTTGATGCTTATATAATGTGTAAATAATTTACATGACATAGAGCACAAAGAATGGGGAGGGCAAAGAGATATATAAGAGCAATGGTTCTGTATAGTACTGAAATTAAATTGGTATTAACCCAAACTTGATTGTTATAAGTTAAAATGTTGATTGTATTACCCAGGGCAACCACTAAAAATAACTCAAAAAATATAATAAAAGAAATGACAAGGGCATTAAAATAGAACACTAGAAAATGTCTAACACAAAAGTAGGCAGTAAGGGAAGGTTAGAGGGAGAAAAAAATGGCAAACAAATGCTGCCTTATCAATGCATTGGAATGCTAGTCTTTTTCCTTTTGTTATTAAAGAAATGAAAATTAAAACAGCAATGGAATATCACTAGACCACCATTGGAATGGCTACATTTAAGGAAGACTGACAATAACAAGTGCTGTCAAAGCTATGAAGTAAAAAAATTTCTCATACATTGCTAGTAAGACTATAAATTTGTACAATTACTTTGCAAATATGTTTGTCAGTATCTATTAATGCTAAATACATATATGTGTATATGTATATGTATATGTATATGTATATGTATATGTATATGTATATGTATATGTATATGTATATGTATATGTATATGTATATGTATAGAATATGTGTGTGTGTGTGTGTGTGTACATATATAAAACCAAAAATCCTATATGCTAGGCATATATCCATAAAAATTAGTGTTTATGGCCATCCAAAGACATATGAATGTTCAGAGATGCTGTATTTATAATAACCTCAAACAGGACACAATGCAAAAGTCCATCAAAATTAGAAAGGATGAATATTGTTGTATAGATATACAACAAAATGCTATGCACAGCAAGATAATACAATTTACTGATAACACACAACATCATTGAGAATCTCACCAATGTAATGAACAGAAGAAGCTAGACACCAAAGATTACATATTACATGAATTAGTTTATGAAGCGTAATAACAGGCAAAACTTTTTCTGATAATAGAAGTGAAAAGAGTGGTAACCTTTGGGCTGATTATTGGCTTAGAAGGAAATAAAGGAGAATTTTAGGGTACCAGATATGTTTTATATTTTAATCCAGGTGATATTTACATGGGAGTACAAATATGCATATTGAGCTGTATAATTTTCTCACTGTTCTGTGCATTTATTATACTTCAATAAACTAGATTGTTATAAGTTGAAATGTTGATTGTAATCCCAGGGCAACCACTAAGAAAATAACTCAAAAATATAATAAAAGATATGACAAGGGAATTAAAATAGAATAGTAGAAACAGTCATTTTACACAAAAGAAGACAGTAAAGGAGGGATAGAGAGAGAAAACAAGATATAAAAGACAGAAAAATTTTAAATGGCAAACAGAAATGCTATTTTATCTATGCATTGGAATGCCAGTCTTTTTCCTTTTTTTTTTTTTTTTCCTTTTTTTTGACACTACACCACCATCGGAACGGCTACAGTAAAGGAGGCTCAGGTGGCTCAGCTGCAGAGTCCTCCTATTACTCTGTCCGGCTACTTCTCTGCTTTTGGTTCTTGGGAATTTCCTTTAGTTTCTTGCAAGCTTTCCTTTGCATTCAAAAATATACTTATTAAATTTTATCCAACAGGCATTTTATATCAGGATTTTTTTCAGGGTATATGGTCATCTAATTGCTAGGCACTAAATGGACGCCAATGATTTACAGTTTAGGAATGTCCTGCAACTTTGTCTGACAGTTATGAAAACTAAGGTTATTCTAATGAAACTTGGGTTTCCAAAATAATTTTTTTTCTCCATTTCTAAAGCCTCCTAGAGCAAACATAAAAATAGCTTTAAAAAGTTGTAGGGAAATGGAAAAAATAATTTATTCAAGAAGACTCATTAAGCCTGAGACTTGAGTTTGTAAATTTAGAAAATGTTTTAATTCTTTTGCATGAGAGTAATTATTTGATCTAATTGGAGTGTCATTTTCCTACTGCATTGTAATTGCATTTCACTTAACAACACAAAGCTCTCTGAGAACTGGGATGTACCATAAATGTATTAATCATTCATCTTTGGAGGAAGGGCTTAAAATAAAGGATGCAATATGAACAGCTCTCTTTTCTTCAACTTGCAGTAAATCTAAAGCTTTCCTCTTCATTATTTAGACAACTCATTCTCTTTACAAGTTACCTCAGACTAGAAATTAGCTGATAAACGTATCTACCCTGTATCTCAAATTAAAAAAAAAATCTCAGAGCATTCTTGTTTTCTTCCTTTACCTAGACATACAATCCATCAACAAGTACTATTGCTTCCACCTATAAAATCTATCCCAAATCTGCCCATTTCTCTTCATCTCTACCACCTTCACCGAGTCCTAACCACTATTTTCTTTTGCCTGGACTATTGCAGTGGCCACTGAACTGGTTTTTTAGCTCCACTTTTGATAACTTACAATCTGTTCTCCATAGAGCAAAGTGATTCTTTGAAATTCTAATTTAGATCAAGCCATTCTCCCCATTGTCCCAATTCCTCTTAAGGTTCTTCAGAACTTTCCATCACACATAGCATGAAAGGCACACTTGCTAGCATTCCAAAGGGCCTTACAAGGTCTGGCCCCTGCTGCACTCTACTACCCCATGTCACACCCCCTCCTATAACTGGGCACTCTAGCCCCCCTGACCTACTCTCTATTCTTCAGTCCAGGAAGTTCACTCTTGCCTCAGGGCCCTTGCTCTTCTCCACCCGATTCAGAGCACAGCTGCACCATCTGAAATCTCAGCTCAATGTCTCCTCTTAGAGGCCTCCCCTAATCAGCCTACCTAAAGCAACCCCACTGCCCCAGTCACTCTCTACCATGATAAACTTTTATTTTCATCTCACCATATACTGTTATCTAATATTATTTGATTCTATTTATTTACTTATCTCCTCTCACTTAATAAATGTAACCCCATGAGGTAACCTCATTTATTTCCGCTATCTCCATCCCTAGAAGGCCTGACAGCCAACAGATACTCACTATTAGTTAAATAAATTACCCCAGAGCCTGGAACTTCATCAGTTGGGCTAGAAAAGGAAAAGTTCTGATGGACTAATATCAGGAAAAGGTCAGTGTCTGCTAATAAAAAGTGTTACCTTTTTCACAGGTCAGTGAATTTAACAGAGAAACTGGGTACTATATAGTGGGAGAGGGTGGCAGGGAAGGGAATCTTTCCATTTATATTACATCTTTTGGGCTATGTTTGGTGATTGTTGTTTACATCATAAGAAAAAAGCAAATTACCTCCTAAATCAACACATTAGGATATAAATGACTACAGAGGAATGCCTGTCAATGGGGTGCTCGCAAATGTTTTATCACTGGCTCTTCTGAAGAAGTGCTCTTACATGTGTGCACCTTTTATCAGTTTCCCTGGTGGAGTTACTCCCACCACAGTCAGGTTCGAGCAAACCACCCGAAGTCCCCGCAGGGCGGCAGCCAGGAGATGGGCACCGTCAGCCCTGCCCAGCTGGTCCAATGGGCTCCAGCACCGCGCTGTCTACCACGTGCCAAGAACAGTGTGAAGCATTTTATATTCGGTCTCTCCTATCTTAGTGCGGCCCATAAAACTGATTTATTAGACGCATGTCAGAGAGAAGGGAATAAACTTAGGTAACTTGCCCAAGGACGCACATCATGAAAAGGGTGAAACCAGAGTTCAAATCCAGATCTCTCTGACTCCAGGGACCTCATTTTTCCTTTGTTTTAGAGTGGTAGTCAAAAAGCCACACAAAAACTCAGGAACAAACAAAATAACAAGGCTTTGGTTAAATGTCAAGCTGCTTCTTAAGATCATGGCTATTTTCTGACTATCCCGGGCGTCTGGCAGATGGTGTGAATTTTATTGCTAGCATCAATATATGTGGAGTATGTCATTAGGTGGGGTGAAATCCTAACAGTAGAATGTTAATCAGAGTGCAGCGGGCCACCAAATCTTGGGACCCCTCTCTCTACTCCTCTTTCTTGCTTTCTTTGCTAGCTCCTCTAGCTATGCATTTTTTTAAATCCCCTCCCTCTAAACATTAACATCCTAAACACCAAGAAGCACAGGTATTGAAGAAAAAACGTGAGTCGCTGTCAAACAGGATGTGTCTGTTTTGCAATTGCAGTGAAAAGCAAAAAATAATTCAGTTCCCAGGATAAAAGGGTTTATAAGGTATGAAGTTTTATCCCTTCAGAAGACAGAGTCAGCACCTGCCAGGGATCAAAGGCGTAGGAGACAGGTCCCGACCTAGGCCAGTGATGGTTAGATATTGGTACACATCAAAATCACCGCAGGTGGCTGGGCTGCACGCCCAGTTTCTGGTTTAGTCGATCTAGGGTGGGGACCCACATCTGCAGTTCTAGCAAGTTCCCAGGTGGTGCTGAGGCTTTTCATTCAGTGGCCACAGTTGGAGTAAGACTGCTCCAGATGCTGAGTCATTTGTTTATCACGGCTGGAAAAGCACTGGTCAAGACCCCTGCTTCTCAAACTTGACTGCACATGGCAATCACCTGGGGGGACCTTAATACAAATGTGAGGGTCTCACTCTGGAGATTCTGCTTTAATTTGTCTGGGGTGCAGGCTGGATATTGGGGTTTTAGGAACTACTGAAGTGATTCTAGTGTGCACCTCAGTGAAAACCAATGGAAGTTGCTCTGAATTTTAGTCTACAGGTGCTGTTTTTTATGCACAGCTCTTGGTGACCCTTACCAAAACTGACCCAGCAGAACACTCATCCCCTCAGTTTCCTAGTTTGTTTTAAGTGTGTGCTGAACGGTAGAAGCTGGAGTGCCGGCTGAGAGAGATCCGAAGGCTATGCCTAAGCCCTGAGCCAGGGAGCTCGCCTGTGTGTCTCGCTCAGTCTCTGCTATGTATTGCCCGTGTGACCTTACTTAGTTGAATATGACATTTAACCTCTCTGTTTGCCTCCTATTCTGGGTAAGTATAGATAATACAGAGCAGTATATAAAAGAATTTGGGAAATTCTTGGAAAAGTATAAAGAGTTATAGAGTAGAATTAATATTGATGGAAATGGTGACACTGGTGCTCACAGATGGTATATAATGGATTAAAAAGTTAGACCAGCTCCTAGTTTAAAAATATTCTCCAAAAAAATCTTCTAAATGAGAATCCCGAATAGGAATGTTAAAGAGCAGCAGCTCTAATGCTACCTGCTTATTGAAATTTGCCTTGGTCTGAGGTAACCAACGGCTTATAATTCTACAATATAAATATGTCCCATCTTGTTCTACCTTTCAGATGTGTCTCCTTATAGAATCCACACACTGAGGACAGAAGCTGTGCATTTTCCATGTGTATGCTTATTTCACTAAGTGCTAATTGCCCAGTGTATTAATTCTGCGCATATGTGAGGTTAAAACACATTACCTTCTTTCTATTGTTAAAAAAAAAAAAAAAAGTACTCAGAATATAGTAAAGAGTGAAATCGTATTTCCATTTTGGCCTGCAAGTTTTAAAAATTCTTTATATCATGGCTCCATCTTCTGGTCAAAGAAAGAAAGTTTTCAGGTTCCAAAATTCAGTCCTAATTCATGCTCCACAAATAATTAAACCTGTCTTCGTATGAGTCAGAAAAGAATAAGGTGACTTTTATTCAGAAAAGCTCCACACACTTGACTAATTTTTACCCTGAGAATTTTACATTTATTATTGTTTAAATGGATCCCTATCGCTAATGCTGCTATGGAAACGCAAATGGGGCTGTTTGTCTTGTTCCCTCTAATCTTTGTCACCGCTCCCCATTCTCCCCTCTTGGTAGTTCTGCTGCTGCCCCTGAGGCTTCATGCAGACTTGACGTGTCACCTCTGTACCCAACTTTTCATTCTAATTTGGAAATGTTATGAAATTTATACCACAATCACAGTGAGAAATTATGGATAGCTGTACTGACCCATGAACAAAGTTTGGTTCCTAGAGGTGGACTGTCTACCAGAAAGACAGACTCTCAAAAACAGATCTGGACCCAACAAGTACATGAGATCTTTGGGGTTTATGGACTCAGCTTAGGAGGCGTGAAGACCTATTAGAAAACATTAACTTTAAATGAATGGCAAAGATGTGTTCTTAATGAAAAAAATGACTATGAACACACTTATTGCTTGGATATAAATCTCATGAAAACATTTTATTCTCCTGTCCCTGGTTTATTTGATGCTACTCTAACAAACATAACATGATTTGTCCATCTTCTGTAGTTCATACAATAGAGTGAAATAGTAGAACACTTACAATTACATTTTAATGTCCATTTGAGCCTTAGCAAATACAACTTACTGGTGCAAAATAATCGAATATTGATATATACAGCTAGTTTAGTATTTTAGAAACAGCAGTTGTAGCTGCTGTGGCAGCTGTTGTTTTGCTTTTCATTAACGGGGGGAGAAACTTTTCTTGGAATTCTTGGAATAGGGAGACAGTGACATACATAAATAGAAATTTTAACTGTACTCTTTATGTTTATTTATAGAAATTGTGATTTATTTTTGTATGCATTCAAAGGTTCTGGGCCACAATAAAAAATAGTATTCAAACCAAGATATATTGAGTTTAAAAGGACATTACTCATACCAAGGCATGTTGAGTTTATCAATATGTCTCTTGGTGTAAAGCATGTACAAGCAGTTAGCTGGATACAAAAAAAAAAAAGAGTTAGGAAGAAATGCCATACTTTCTTCTCTGTGCCGTCTTTACAAAAGTATAAAACCTTTGCTTCTGTTTTATGCTACAAATATGGTAGTGAAAAAACTTAGTCCCACGTGGTACTTAAATATGCAGATATTTTAAATAGTTTATTAAGATGAATGGACAAGAAATATACCTTAAAAGTATGACAAAGAAACTAAAAAATGTACAGAAATAGGATATTAAATGCTCCAAATATTAAAATAATCACTGAGCCTCTTTTGAACTTCCAGTAGATAGAGTATTTTCACTAACTCACTAAAAAAGTATTACATTCTCTGCTATGAAATGTACAAGGAAAATAAATGATAACCAATGATTTTTATAGAATAATTAATTCAATAGATATTCAGTAAATATTTATTGACAGCCTCCTATGTTAGGTACTGTTTAGGCATAGACGGGGCTAGCAGCAAACAAAACAGACAAAAATTCCAATCTTTAATGATAATTAGCTATTAACAATAATAGCTAACAGTAGTTGGGCATAATTATCCCACATCCTCCGTGATCTGTTCATCCACTTTATTAATATTTATAACAATTTTTTTCTGTGTCTCTTTCTTTTCTTCATTATCCTTCACTTTCCTCATTTGTAGTAAGAAAATTCGCAACAGCCCGAGCTGATCCTAAGCAGTGGGCAGAGAGGGGCCTGGGGGAGCGAGGGCGCAATGCTGGGGTGCCCCTGCGGGAAAGGGCCCTGCTCCTCACTGCCAGCCCTGGGCACCAGGCAGCTCTCAGCCTGTGGGAACTGGGTTTCGGCCCACATGGGGCTTACACAGAACTGAGATCAGCACCCCAAAGAGGCTGTTATCATGATTCCACTTAAATGGGCTGAAGAGTCAGGAGAAGTAAGGGGGGAAGTAAGGTGTGGGCAAGCAAACTAGAACAGAGGGAAACCGGGTCGGGACACCTCAGTGAGCGAATAAGTCCCCGAGCTGCTCACTGTGAAAGGATGGGGGATCACGCCCTTAGGTCCATCTGCGTGGTCACCAATGGCAGGGTTTGCTTCATTTCTGCGGCCGAATAACATCCCATTATGCGCCACATTTTCTTTCTTCATCCGTCCATCAATGGCACTTAGGGTGTTTCCATGTCTGGGTTATTGTGAATAGTGATATAAACGTGGGAGTGCAGATATCTATTTGAGATAAGCATTTCACTACCTTTGGATATATTATATACCCAGAAATGGGATTTTTGGATCGTATGGTATTTCTATTCTTAGTTTTTTGAGTTGTTTTCTATTTTTAACTTTTTAATGTTTTTCACAGTGGCTGTACAGATTTACACGACCACCGGCAGCACACCAGGGTTCCCCTTTCCCCACATTATCATGATTTGGTTTTTCTCCTCTTTTTTTTTATATGTTTTCATTGATTTTAGAGAGAGAGGAAAGAAGAAGGAGAGAGAGAGAGGAAAGAAGGAGAGAGAGAGAGGAATAGAAACATCAGTGTGAGAGAGAAGCATCGATTGCCTCCCATATGCACCCCGACCAGGGATCGAACCCACACCCCGGCTATGCTCCTGGACCCGAAATGAAACCGGCAGCCTTTCGGGACACAGGATGATGCTCGGCCACCTGAGCCACACTGGCCAGGGGCTTCCTCCTCCCTTTGGTAACAGCCGCTCTAACTGGCGGGAGCTGTGGCCCCACTGTGTGGCCGACGTGGGTAGCTCCCACTCCTTGCCTCCAGCATCTCTGCATGTCTCAGCTTTGCTGGCCTCAGTGAAACCAAAGTGGGTCCTTCCTGTGGCGCCCCAAAAGGCTGGAGAAGCTGGTCACTCACCCCACCCTGCTTTCCTGAGGAGAGGAACTCTTTCTAGGTGGAGAGTTACCTCTTTTTTTTCTTCTTTCCTTTTTAAATTTATTTTTATTTAATTATAGTTGGTAAATAATTGTGTATCCGTTATATTCGTTTCAGTGTACAATATAGTGATTCGACCATATTGTACCTTACAGTGTGACCACCCCACTAACTAGAAATCATCTGTCGCCTTATACGCTTAATCAGAAGTTCAGGATTTTTGAAGGATAAAATAAACTTGCTTTTAACATTGAAACTGAACATGAGTAGTTGACGTCAATCGCTGACAACACTATTGTGAGATTTGTTTAAATGGATTAATTTTTCCATCCCTTGTATTAAATTTTAATATATCATTGTGACCCCAACTGTATTTTCTTTAAATTGAGCCATATATATCAGATGGCACAGTTACCTCAGGACGTTGGGCTGTGACAGCCTGGGGGTTGGGATGATGCAGGCAAAATGAAGCTGTTCTGCCTTCGCCTCTGGTTTTCTCAGGATTTTGGTTCCACGGTGTTGCTGATGTTTATTAAGTGGGATCCTGAGCTCTCCCAGAGCTGTTCGTTTGTGGACAGCTGTTTATCTCTGTGGGAAGATGAAGGCTGGGGTTTCCTACGCCACCACTTTGGTGACAGTGCTAATTATTCTATGTCTGCACATCACAAGTAGAAAAATTTGGAAGAATCAGACTATTTTTGATGACCTAATTTGAATAAAAAAGTAAGAATCTTTTTTTTTTTTCTTATTATGGCCCGCTCTGAAATCCGCAGAATAATTATTGGTAACTTAGTCTGCTTAAGTGCAGAGCAATAAAAACCATTTGGGGTCATAGGAACATATTACGCTTCTTGCATCAGTCAGTGATTTTCGTATCTACTGTCACCATCTAGCCAAACACATCATCTTTTCATAGCTAGTTTGCTGAAAGAGTTTCCTGTTTTTAACCCATTAGTCAGAACCTTTCCAAATTAATCTCTCTAAAATCCAGTCAATGTTCACATAGAGGGCGCTGCTTAAAAACAATCAGTGTGCTCCCGTCACCCACAGGATAAAATTCATACTGATTACTCTGGTGCTCTCTCTTCTCAACTCCAACTTGCTTTGTCATTTGAATCCTTCACTATTCCCTCATTCAGTCCTATCACTCCAATTGGCCAGAGCAGCTCCCCCAAATATACAGACACTTTCCTGCACCTGCCCTTGGCCTCATGCTAATCTCCCTGCACTCTGTCGCTCCGGAGTCTCTTTCTCCCGGTCTCTCCGAGGCCTCCCCATTATTTGAGTACAACCTTCGGGGACTGTGAAGGAGAGAAGCTTGGCACGTACCCAGGAGATGCTGCTCAAAAGAGCAGCTTTTCTCTGGAGTGGACCCAACGAGAAGAAGGGCATTACCAAGAGGACACTCCAAAATCAATACTGGAGGAAGAAGGCAATTTTCAACCTGCAAGTGGAAGAATCAAGAGCTCTGAGATTTGATCAAATCAGTTTCCACGTCAGACAATCTGAGCAAACAGAAAGCCAGAGAGCTAATGTGTGAGTTGAATTGGAAGATGTAAAAGGCGCAGGTATCGGTGTGCCAAAGGCTGATTCGAAAATATTATTATCATATATTTTCCACAGCTGTCCTCTCTTGTGGTTTGGCATGTTTTTCAGAGTTGGGGGATATCCTTAAATTAACAGCACTGCTCTGCTGGACACATCCTTCTTGGCCCAGTTCAATCTAATCTTCTCCAGGCCTCGGTGGAACTTCCTTAGATCACTTCAACATACAGGAATCTCACCTTCCTCTGACATCACAGCACCTGTTATCTCTGTCCCTCGTTCGACAATGACACCTGTGATTGCCATGGGACATCTTTTGTACTATGATTTTATTTTTACTTAAGACTTACACTTGGTTGATGTTTTGTGGCTGTGTCTAATATAACCTTGTTAGACGATGAAATTAAATCTCCCTTCAGTGTGAAGATATGGAGCTTTTATTATTTTAGAGCCTCCTCTTAATCAAATGTAGAATATACTGTTTACAGGCATCCAAATAAACACTTGTTGCATGGCTAAGAATATGACTTTAATTTGCTCTTCTCTTTAACTAGGCCTAAAATGGAAGCTGATACCACATCTCTCTCTGAAATCATGTGTAAAACTGTCAAAATTAACCCAAAAGCACACATTAAGAAAAATTTGTGTTGATTAAATCCATGAGGAATATAGATGCAAGTCAGACTTATACTCAAGAAAGCAACATATTTCATCTGGAATTCTTTGGTTACAAGCAACAAAATCAACTCTGGCTAATTTAAGGAGAAAACGGTGTGTTATAAGGGTATTTTGTGGTTCAAAATTTATGGGAAGGCTAAAGGAGAAGATTCAGAAAAAAAGAATTGAGTAAGATGCTGAAAGTCTAAAGCAGCAGCCCCTGGGTTCACTCTCTGCTCTCAAAGTTTTAAGTCGTGTGTGTGTGTGTGTGTGTGTGTGTGTGTGAGAGAGAGAGAGAGAGAGAGAGAGAGAGAGAGGAAGAGGGAGAGAGGGAGAGAGAGAGAGAAAGGGGGGACAGAGGGAGGGGGAGAGAGAGAGAGGGAGAGAGAAAATCCAGTTGGCTCAACCTCAGTCATTTGTGCCTCGACTGCACAAAATGAGGTCCATGGATCTTGCCCAAAGTGAACCCTGGCATTCCTACCAAAAGGAAGTAGACTTTCAAATAAAGAACAGCTGGAAGGACTGAGGTACATTATAATCCAATAAACATAATTGTGAGGCTTCATAGATCAAAGTTCATTCTAGTGCATGAATTTTTTTAATCAGTTTAGACATAAAGCAGGTAGAATGAGCATAGGGCAAAGAGGTTATTCAAAACTGGAATACCACATGGAGGCTTTGACCTTGGGGCAGGCTTGGCCCTGGAGTATGAGTATGAGCTTTGGGTCAGGAATCAGGTCAATTATAAATGCAGAGAGTGGGCACTTCGCCAAGTGAGGATACTGGCAGGATTCAGACCTCACTATCTACTTGGACACACCTTAAGGCCACGTTGGTAAAGATTCCAGCTGGCTCACATTGCATTGAAGCTTTGTGTTTGAAAGGTAATGGTTTCATGGTGGAAGGGAAAAGGGACAAGTTAACAAATAGAGCGATGTAGCCTGGTGCCCAAGCAGCATCTAGGTTGCACAGAATTGTATTCAAGAACACAGGCAGAGCCTGAGATAAGCTGCCCACTCATTTTATCAGGCATCTCCAAACAAATACAAAGGTCTGAGAAATGCTTTTTTATTCATTTAATATCTGGATATACTCATAAATCTACGAAACACTTATCAGCTAATTATACTTTGGAAAAAGAATACCTTAAGCCTGAGAATAAATCGACTACAAAGGACTGTACGGAGTTTAAAAAATAATAATTTATCTACAGTATGTGTTTCTCATGTTTGTGTTACTTTTAACTGCTTCTATTATCTTAAAGAATAGTAAGTGTAAAACTAACTCTGTAAGAAGATTCTGATTACTCTGTTCTTAGCAGTGGACCCCAAAACTCTCATGTCTTCCTTCAAACAGAAAAAAGTTATTGAGAAAATAAGATTGTTTTAGAGTGAAGAGAGCTACTCTCAGTATGAACACACTTTAAAGAATGATGCTGGTTGCACAGGCTGTTCAGGACTGAACAAGATATTTTATTTTACTAGTGAATATAATAAACTTAGAAAACCAGGATGACTAGAACATAAAGAAGTGGAGACAAGAAAAATCAACATTTTATTTTCTTTGTGCGTGGAAAAGGGTAAAGAACCAGTGAGCAGTTGCTTGATTATTTTTGATAAGCAGGAGAAACGTGAAGACAATCGGTTCCATTTTCATGGGCAATGTGGAATTTCAGTTAGAGAGCAGGTGTCACCAAACTGATGAGAACTCTTTAATCCACCATTAAATACTTGGAGCTCAATTTCTAAAATTATATCTGTACCTCTTAATCTCTTACTGAGGAGTTTTCTAACATGTGTGAGTTTATTTTACTTCTGGGATTAAGGGGACTACAAAATATCACAAGGAAGTTTCCATTTTTATGGCATTCCAAGGATTGGGTAGGAAGATGGGTTTATATCTGCCCTTTCTTTTCTACCAACTAGCCATGAATAAAGGGAATTTAAGAGATGAGTTCTGCAACATGAAGCTCACTTTATAGTTAGAGTACAACTAAGAGAGAAGTGAAAATACAGAGCGGACATCTATATTTAAATATTTCACCCAATGCACACAGAAAATATCCCATATGCTGTACTTAGTTCCCCTCTATAAAGACAGCATCGGAGAGTCCAAAAAAACACTGATGAAAGATTATACATGTCCCACAATCACTATTTAAGATGGATATTGCTTTGGCACACGCTGAAGCACTAAAGCCCAATTGACATATGGTTAGGACGTAGTAATATTGGACGAAAGGACACATTAAAATATTTTTAACTCCATCTGCAGACACTAAACCAATAGGGAGGCTAATACTTTTACAGATATAGAGCACTTTCTAGCACAGGAAAATAAAGGAAGCATGTTATAAAAGTAGTTTGGTGGAGATTTCTTTTATGAAATAAAGTCTTTTCTTCTAAGAAAAGATGTCCTTATATTATATACCCAGGGCAATGAACTAGGGTGTGCGTGCGCCTGTGTACAATATTAATATTACTACTTAATATTACTTTTTTGGGTGCATAAAAATGTGTGTGTTGGGAGGTGAGCAAATAAGTTAGAAGAAGCTGCAATCTCAATGCAGTTTCTAAAGGCCTTGGGGGGTCGCTGACCTGAGTTCCTAACTCCAGGAAGGGCTTTCTCAGGCAGCAGCCCCTCTTCTTTGTCAGCTGGTCGTTGGAACCTGTTTCTCACAAAGGTGCTGAGACGAGGCTGAGGCCATCATTTTGCCTCAGCTGTCACTCCCTCTTGCTACACTATCTAATGTTTAGTTTCTGAGAGCAGCAGTGGGAATGAAAGATCTTTTAGATCACAGCGGAGCAATTAACTAGGTGAAATTGCTTTGGGGAATCTCAGTCTTGCATTTTGCTGAGAAATACCTCAAGTATTTGCCTCCCAAAAAAGTTAAACAAGGTTCATCTCAATATGATGACTTAAACATTTCTATTCAACATAGAAAAACATCACCACAAAAATGTGGAAACACTAATGTGTTTTAAAATTCCAGAAAGATTATAACATGGTTTTAAAAAAGAATAGTGAGTGATAACACAATATGTGAGTTTCAAGCAGTGGACAGTTAGGTCTCCCTAAAGGTCTTCTTACCCTTTACCCAATTAAAAATAAAACAAGTGGCTGATTATTATTTAGTTCCTTGATGGAATACTCTGAACAAGAAGTACTTTATAAGCTTATTTTTCTTCCACTAACTTCAGGTTAAATCTGCCTGAAGTTTCAGAATAACATTTCTAAGATGACAGAACTTTAAAAGAAACTTACAGAATGCTAGCGCCAAACTTAAACAATGGAGATAAATATTTATTCCATGTCAATCTAATGAACAAAAACTGACAAACAAAAAAGATCCAAAGACACTGAAGCATGCAAGACTGACAATTTCAGAGGGAAGGGGGGTGGGGTGGGAAGAGATTAACCAATGAATTTATACGCATACACGCATAGCCCACGGACAGACCATAGTGCAGGAAGGCCTGGGGCGCGGGTGGGAGCGAGGTAGAGGGGATCAACGGGGGGAAAAAGAGGGACAACTGTAATACTTTCAACAATAAAGGTAAATTTAAAAAAGCAAAAAAAAAAGATTTATTCCACATCTGTTATGCACCAGGTGCTGAACAAAACGCTACGTCCTAGTGTACCTATGCTGGGTTGTGAGTTGGGGGAGGCAGGGGGAGGCAGGGCATCTGAAAAATTTTTTGAAAAGCTAAACAAAAAAATGAACAAGATCATTTCCAGTAGTGGTAACTTCTAAGAAGAAGGGAAGTCAGTGTGATATGAGAGGCAATGACTGTGGGGAAGGGGAAGGGGAAGGGGAAGGGGAAGGGGAAGGGGAAGGGGAAGGGGAAGGGGAAGGGGAAGGGGAAGGGGAAGGGGAAGGGGAAGGGGAAGGGGAGAGGGCTAAATTGGATTTGTTCGCTACAGAAATACCTTTCTGAGAAGGAGTATATAATGTAAAGCTGGAATGATTAGAAAATAAGTCATTTAAAGATCCAGAGTCAGAGCACTCCAGACAAAGGAAACAGTATGAGCAAATGTGCGAAGGGGGAAATTGAGTGCAGGCTGTTTGAGGGAAAGAAGGCTGGTGTGAACGGTAGGAAGTGAGGCCTGAGACAGGCCAGGGCCAGCTCATGGAGGGCTTTGTGTAATTTGATAAAGGCTGTGGGTTTTCTTTGGGATGCATTAAACAGTGGAATAACATACTTTAATTTACATTGTTTTTAAATTTTTATTTAATTTATTGGGGTGACATTGGTTAATAAAACTATATAGGTTTCAAGTGTACAATTCAAATGTATAATACATCATCTGTATATTCTATTGTGTGCTCACCACCCAAAGTCAAGACTTCTGTCACCATTTATCCCCCGTTTACCCTCTTCTACCTCCCTCACCCCCCTTTCCCTCTGGTAATCACCATACTGTGTCTGTGTCTAAGAGTTTTGTTTTCTTTGGTTTTGGTTAATCCCCTTACCCTTTACATCCAGGCCCCCAACCCCGTCCCCTCTGACAGCTGTCAGTCTGTTCTCTTACATGTGAGTATGTTTCTATTTTTTTGTTAGTTTATTTTGTTCATTAGATTCCGCATAGACATGAAGTCATATGGTATTTGTCTTTCTCTGACTGGCTTATTTCACTTAGTATAATACTCTCCAGGTCTATCCTTGCCATCTCAAAAGGTAAAGTTTCCTTCTTTTTTATGGCCAAATACTGTGGCCAATAGACATATGAAAAGATGCTCAACACCACTAATCATCAGAGAAATGCAAATTAAAACCACAGTGAGACACCACCTCACACCTATCAAAATAGCTATCATCAATAAGTGATTTACATCCCCATTTAACAGATGAGAACAAAGACTTGGAAAATCTAAGCAACTTCCAGAAGTCACAATGCTACTTATTAATAAAGCTAGAATCTCATTCCGGATCTGCCTCACCGTGTTTTACTGTAATTTTCACACTATATCATAGCTAAATTCAAATGATCATGTGATGCAGATTTATTGTTAATTATAGTTTTTATAAGCATAGTCTTATTTTGGCTTATATAATGCACAAACCTTTAAAAATATTTTTTAAACTATTAAAAAGTGAAAGTAGGAAATTCAAATCTGCTTTGAGGAATAAGGTCTCCTATGTTCTCAAACCTTAAAGAATGATAAATTTGTTTTTATCAAATAGAAAAACAGAAGAAAGGGGCTTCATCTTTCAGTTACCACTTTGTGGAGAAAAGTTTCTGTTTTCTGAAGGGAATTAAAAATGTATAGCAATAAGCATTTAGGACAAAATTACCTCACAACAAGAAGTGTATGTCTGATTAACACTGATGTTATTTATTTATGTGTAGCTAGAATTACATGCCTATATAGGACTCAGGCTTATGAAAATGTCTGATAAGGTTTCTCAGGGCTGTGAGAAACTGTAACTGCAGAAGCCTCTTGTGGGCTTTCTTGCAGGAGCTTGAGACACCTCCACCCCCCATGGCTTCTGATGACAGAGATGCATCAGTGGTCTGCGCTCATTGAGATCTGCAAATGTCCTCTAACACACATAGGCTCAGAGAGGGTGATCTCAGTCTTCTTGCTGGAAAATTGAGAGAGACAGTAATGTTACCCGAAGGATTTTTTGGCTATACTCATGAGTGGGGTGACCATTCATCAGCTGTTGGCCTACTTGATATATCCTCGACATGGAAGATAGCACCCGTTCTTCATAAGGGCAGCATCCCCATTTGTAGTTCCAGTGGTGAGGCTTGAATATATTATTATTTGTCATTAATGGATGTTTAGGGCAAATGCAGTTGTATGGGTGTTCTCATTTTAGAACTGCAAAGCCTAATGATTTGCTGTGATAAATGTTACATAACACATATTTCAGGATTCCTTGTAAGCCCCAACCAGGAGCAGAAAAAAGACCTCCTTTTAAAACCATCTTTTATCTCATTAAGTATCTTTAGGATGTTGGTTTCGACACTAAGATTTAACTGGGTCAAAAGCTGCTATGTAGCCCTTGAAAAATTCTTTTGCTTCTTAAGGAAAAAAAAACACATTAAACTGTGCAGATCCCATCCATCAGGAATGTGGTTCTTAAAAAGGAGAAAAATAATAGAGGATTGTGAGGGTTTTTTAAAATATACAATTTTAAAACTTAAGGGATCAAAATGCATTTTAATGTAGTCTCACTTATTTTGTATATGATTACACATATTCACATATGGGAAAATATTCAAGGTCATGCAAGAAAATACAACTTAATGGTAAAAGTAGGACTATAAACCAAGTTTTTTTTATTCCAAATCAAAACATGTGCCACAGGGCTCCATTGCCTTGTTTCATATTACCTGATAAATAATAAATATAGGATGATAAAATACTATCAACTGATAAGTACTAAGCAAAAATATCAAGTCATATATTTAGAAATTTCAAGGACACTGAAAACATCACTAAAGCTAAATACTTATAATTTGCTTGGGGAAGTGACATTGCTCAGTTTTAAAATATCACATAAGTCATTCCTCTGATGAACTTTATCTTATTGGCTCACTTCTTTGAGAAGAAAAAAAAAGTGTTCCCTGTCAATGAAAATGCTAAATGAAATGCATCAATAGAAATTAATAGGCAATAGAACCTGATGAATCCTCCTGGAGAATATTTGTATGATGAAAGCTTGGCAACTGTTCCAATGATTAATCAAGATAATGCACAAACTCTCAGCTTCAGATAACTGTCTTATTCCCTTTGCTGGAAGATTCCTTCTCTCTGGAATATGGCTCTCCTTCCCTTTTTCCTTCAAGGAGGATTCACCACTCCACCCTCTTTACATTCTTCCCTGTGACAGCCCCACCTCCACTTCTTTATTCAAATCCCACTTTCCCCAAGAAGATTTTTCAGGCTGCCAGAGGAGGAAGTGATCTTGTTTTCTTTTGAATTCCAATGTACTTTATGTTTCCAGCACACCCTGATCTGATCATGCGGTGTAATATTACCACATATTCCCCAGACCTTAAACATTACGGAAGGATTGAGCCGTATGTTCTCCAGGGTAGGTATGGGGCTAGGGAGCTAATGAATATTCCTTGCTAATAGCAGTGGCGAAGCACATCAGAAGCAAGGGTACCTGGAAAATTCAGTCTGTCGGCCGGTCACTGGTTAGCACACATGCTGCCAGTGAGCTTTCTCTATGAAGAGGGGATACTTTCAGGCTTTCCTGTCACAGAGAATTAAGGGGGAGTGGGTAGGGAGAGATCGATCAAAGAATTTATGTACTTAAATGTATGACCCATGGACACAGGCAATGGTATGGGAAAGGGCTGGGGGGCGGATGAGGGGCGTAGAAATCAATGGGGGGAAAGTGGGGACATCTGTAATACTTTCCACAGTAAAGATAAATTTAAAAAATAAAATTAAATTAAATGTTTTAGAAAGAAACTCAAAGAGAAGATGTCGAATTTAGTTTAATCGGAAAGTTTACTTGGCTAAAAATAGTCTTCCTCTGGCTGACCAGGGATCAAAGTTCCCACCTCTATGTGAGGGAAACAAGAAACATAGAATTGAATGTAAGTGATTGCCCATCACATGCCCAGTGGCTACCATATACTTCCCACTAAAGTTTACAACAGTCCTGTGAGAGAGGCATTATTATTCCTATTTTCCCTCCAAAAGTTTCCCTGAGTGCCAGGGACCCAGGATTACAGAGAGAATATGGTCAAGATGTGGCATTTCTTATAGGTAATACTTACTCTGCTCTGTTTTATAAAATGAATTTATTTTGAAATAAAATAGCTTGTGTTTTTACACTCAATATACATCAAGTGTTATTACTGTTCATTAGACTAATAATTCATTAGGGCTCAAAATTTAAATATCAAACTATTAACACATTACATTTTAAAAAGTGTCTTATATTAGTAAAGAAAAATTGTGAGTTAGAATGTGTTCTAGAAATATTTTTTTCTTAAAAAAAACCAACACTAATCAAAGTAAAATTTTATCTGCTTTGTATTTATCAAGGTAACTGTTGGGCAATAACAAAATTGGAGTTTCCTCCAGCCTCCAAATCCTATGATTTGTTGAATTATAATGCGCCTTAATATTAGAATTAGAGGCAAACTTTTTCTACCTAATTAAGCTTGCTGGCAGAGTAGTTCCTTGTATATGTGAAATGTGCTTGCATTTGGAGCCCTGTTGCCTGTCCTCGTTTTCAAATATGAAAACATATGCAGCTGTTCAGCTCATTGACTAATCACTTCTGAGATTTTCTTCCCCAAAATAAAAATCATCTGGGGACTAATTGTTAGTCAGAATAGTATCAAAGCTTGACATTTCTGAAGATCTGTTCATCACTGGACTTTACAAGCCTGGGCCCATCTCTGAAATCTTCTGCTTCTATTCCAGTGGTCCCAGTAGAGGCCTGAGTGGTAACAGAAATTTTCTGTGGCAGGTTTTGGGTTAGGATTGGACATTCCTTACTCACATTTCCACTTCACATCCATGCAGCCCTATACTTGATTAGTAGAATCTGCAGTGTGATGTGCTGCAAACAGCACTGAGTGCAGAATTCCATGACATGAGATATATCCTAGCTCTCTCGTAATAAAGCCATGGAATTAGGTAAGCGACTGCCTACAGATTTTGTGTGGATCTGGTACGAATCTGAGTGCCTACGGCAGTGATTTTCAACCAGTGTGCTGCAAGAACTTTTAAAACATGCAATACCTGACTATTTAGTCTGGGGCACTGCCCTCTTTTCCTTTAGATTGTCAAATAAAAAAATGACAACAGCCAACACAATAGCCATCCAGTGTGACTGAATCAAAATTATACTTTTTTTTTTTTTTGGTCAGATTGTCAAAAAATAGAGTGTGTCTTTTGGTGTGCCACAGAATTTTAGTAATTAGTTTATGTGTGCCATGAGATGAAAAAGGCTGACAATCACTGCTCTAGGGGATCAAATATATGAACGTGCTTTGTAAAGTATTAAACACGGTCATACAAATATAAATTATGGTTAACATTTATCTCTCATTAGCCCAACATTCTCCTCAGTTTCTTCACTTATAAAGGGGTAGGAAGAGGATGACTCGGCATATATACTGTCAATAAAAGAACATGTTTAGCAGTTTACTAAATGGAATATATTTTAATTTTTTATAATCCAGCTAAATCTACAAAAAAATCTGGGCTGTTTATTGTCTATTTTAATAATTGATTATTCATTTAGTTGACCCTAGTCAAGAAACCCTATATGTATGTAGGTCAAGCCCTAGAGACAACTAGTTATGTGGCCTCAGGCAAGTTATCTGATTCTTTTCAAGTCTTTCTCCAACTGAAAAATAGGGGGAGTGGGGAGTGGGAGGTGGGAGGTGGGGAGCGAGAGATGGGAGGTGTAGAAAAGAGTGAGGCAAAAGGAACAAACAAATGGGTCTGGGTTACCTGCTTCAGCATCTACAGCCTTAACTCTCTACCTCCAGGAGAACTCTGGCCTTAAGCAAAGAGCTCTGCTGGTTTAGAGCTCTACATAGGATACCGATGTGATCAACCCAGTTATTGATAACTGGAAAGAGCAAGGGGAAGGCCAAATATTATGGGCATGCCATTTGTGCAGCTTTGCCAGAAAGCTGCAATTTAGATGCATGCCCAGTAAAGTCTGGGTGACATAGGGAAGGTGCTTGCCTGTCAGTCATGCATGGGAACAGGTCATTGGCCAGAGTAGGTATGGCCTCTGCAAGCGCAGCAAGATTTGAGATACTTAAACTCTTAAACAAAGGAGTTTGATCTCTTGCCTCTTGGTTCATGTTCCTGACTTGAGGGATTCTCTTGCTCCCCTGCTTTCGCCTACATGGCTCACAGCCATGTGGACCTCACAATGGACTAATGGACTGAAACTAGCTTAATGCCACACCAGACCCAGCTCCACCATGGAACAGAAACTCTGGGCACTGGCTTTGCTTCTATCTCTGCTGAAACCCCAGCTGTACCTCTTACAGGACTGGATTAAGGGAAATGGGACTTTGCAAACCCAGGGATGTAATTCCAGGCAAATAAAAATCATTCGTCCTCCTATGAACGTCTCAGAAAATTCTTTTTCTCAAGATATTGTAAGAACTAGACCCCAACACTCAGTGAAGAAAGGGATACCCCACTTCCACCAATAATACATATCCACAGATTTTTATGTTCAAAGCGTCTGAGAGAGCCAACTTGCTATTTGAAGAGAGCATTTCTAGAGCTAGGATCCAAATACAATAACTTAATTTGGAGTTCTGACTGAAAATGCCCAAGGACTTTACAGAAGCCATAAAGGGTAGCAAACAAAAAATGTCTGTTGACTGCTTGATTTGCTGAGAGGCAGAGATAGCTTGGTGACTAAATAACTTAGGATCCCTTCTGGGAAGTAACTGGCTAGCCAGGGACCACATTTCTCAACCTTCCATTGCATCTAAGTGGAGCTATGTGACTCGTTCTCCCCATTGAGATAAAAGCCAGTTCATGTGTGTCACTTTTAGGCTGAGAAGTGGGTGTAATTCTTTCTGATCTCTTTTTCCATCTGTTGGCTGCCCCTGAGTACCTAGAGGCAAGAAAAGCTGCAAGACAGAAAGATCCAGGATTCATGGATGATCACATGAAAGGCCACCTGCAGCCAGAAACAGCCACATAGAACTCTGCATGCGCAAGAAATACAATTTCATTGTGTTAGGCCACCAAGACTTTTGGGTGTATTGGTTGCTAAAGCTAGTATTACTCTAATTAATACAAATGGCAAAAATAAAAATCTCAGATTTTATGGAGCTTAACCTGAAATAACTAAAAAAGTACTAAAGTGATCAAACTGGCCTAGAAATAATTAAATTTTCTGTAATTAGGCAAAAATAGGACATTAAAATAGAAATTAATTGATAGGACAGTGGAGAAAGTTTCCCTTGTCTATACGAATAATTGATTTTTAAATTATTAAAATCACTGCTCTAGGGGATCAAATATATGAACATTCCTTACTCACATTTCCACTTCACATCCATGTGGCCCTATATTTGATTAGTAGAATCTGCAGTGTGATGTGCTGCAAACTCTCCTTTGAGTGCATGACTTGTAAAACTCATACCTGTCAGTAACTAAATATATTTTAATTTGGCTGTCACCCGTTCAGCCAAATATAGTCTGCTTTTCTGCAAATAATTTCCCCTATTTATACCTATAAGTGAGTGAAATGAGAACCATACTCCATGTGGCTTTTTAGTGCAGTAGGAGACTAATACAATATTCAAATATTTTTTTAATAGGTTATTTCAAGCTGATTGTGACCTGGGTTCAGAAGTCAACTATCCTCCATGTAAAAGTCAAGTTTAATAGAAGCTAAGAATGCCATTTTTTTCCCTCTAGCGTTAGAAAATTTATATTCCATTTTGCTTAGGAACCCTCTACAAGTTTAAAGTAAAACGTTTGGTTTGAGGGGCCATCTTGTTCTTTAAAAGATGTCAATATTATTCCTTGTGCAGATATGACAAACCGCTTTTGGCTGAGAGAGGCATTCTTGCAAACTCATTGCGCATCTTGCAAACTAATTGTGTATCTTACAAAGCCCTTCCGTGGCCCAGCAGGAGGAGCCACAGGCTTTTCGGTCTAGCTGATTCCAGCAAGATAACAGGCAGAACTGGGGGGAAAAAGTGAGAATCTCTTTTCTAAATTAGTGAAACACCATTTTACTTAGTAATTGCAGAAATTTTAAGGATTAGAGCTTTAATTCAGTGTTCGTTCATTCTTTTATAGTCAGAATCTTTTCAGAAAGAAACTACTTTAAACAACTTTATTTTAAGGGGTTAATATAGGGTGAAATGGTACGTGAGATTACTTTCCCTTTTCATCCTGAAAAGTTTATCTACAGCTTTCTCCTTGCATCCATTTGTCTACTTCATAGGTATAAACTCACTGTTACCCAAGTAACATTCTATTGAAAAAGTAGGATGATTTCTTCCATAGAAGACCGAGATATAAAATGAGAAGTCTTTTCCTAATTATAGAAAACAAACCAGTTTTAGGCCAAACACACTGAATGCTTTATGATTTTACCACAATACCAAAACTATATGCTAAAGCAGAACAGATACAGGGGAAGCAAACCCCTTTGCCTTAAGACAAAGAACCCCAGTTTTATTGGGGGTGGCAATGGGCTCAGCTAAAAACACAATTATTCCAGACTCCCCTGCAGGAGTGATGGCATTTTTCACAGTTTTGACCCAAAAGCATAAGTCGAAGTTTCTAGGCGATCTGGGAAAGCTCTTGGAGGAAGAGCTGATTCGGCTGGCACTTGCCTTTCGCCCTTTATATCCCTATTCCCCTGCCTGGATGCAGTCAGGATGCTGAAGATGAGGCGGCCACTCTGAGGCCACCAGCAGCACATCAGAGAATACAAACCGCTTGCTAGGGGTGGCCGAGAGCAGGAAGTGAGCTGAGCATCCTGGGGACTGTGGCTTTGCCAGGACTGGGAAGCCCTACCTTAATGTTACTTGACCTTAATGTCATGTGGCCTGACTTAATGTCACTTGAGAAAAACAAAACCTCTGTTTGATTAACCTAGTGAAAGTTGGAGTACTCTTATGAGCTGTCAAACCTATACCAAGTTGACCCAATTTGACTGTAAGGAGAATGCTAAAAAATGTTTTTATAAGAACAGTTTCTTAACAAGTAATTCAAAGCATTCATATACTTTGGCAATTATTAAACAGATATATCCATACATGATTTTTTTTTTTTACATTTCTTAAAATGACTCCTCCAAGGAACTTTCCTAGGCAATAACATATGCAACGCCCCAAAAATGGATTATTATGAATGCATTTCAGCCCTCCATTTATTCATTCAGCAGTTACTGAGGACCCGGTAAGCACTGTGCTGGGGACAGGAATACAAGGGTGAAAACAAACGCCTGACTACAAGGGGCTCAGTTTACTTACAAGTAATAAGACAAAATCTTTTTAAAAAACATTCTAGTTTCTAGTTCCTTGCTTCCTATGGGTTGTTTATTTCATGTACATTAGTTCCTCAAGAGATGGGAAAGCCCAGCACCACAATCAGCATTAACAAAATAAAAGGATCTTAACCACCAAAGTGGCGTCCATGGCTTAGTGTTCAGAACACTTTCATAATTTGAAAATTTAATTCATTGTTGCACCAATATGTTCATTAGTTGTGAAAAATAATTAAATAAAATTTTTCATTCTAGCCACTACAGAACTTGTTTTCCCAAAATCCGGCTACTGCTACAAAGACTAGTGCTACTCCACTTTGTTTTTTGCCATTTCTGTGATTTAAAAAAAATTCATACCTTTTTACACTAGTATCCAAGGACAATTACTCACTGGAGTAAGGTAGGCAAAATACTGTGTGAGCATCAGTAAAACCACTTGACACTCACCTCTTCCTCTGTTTCACCTTAAGCACACCATTTAATTTCTTTCTACCTCTGTTTCCTTAGGGGTTAAATGATGGGGTGAAATTAGATCATGCTGTTGTGTCTCAGACCTAAAATTGTCTTATTTCCCTGCTCTGTTCTCAGTGTGATGCATTAGTTGACAACTTTCCCCACTAAAAGCAGCACATTAAGATTATTTTTAAATGATGCATGCCTTCTTCTCTATTTCTGTTGTCTCAGGAATTATGTCTTAGCCCACATCCCCGTAGCAAACCACATTTTTGTATATAATTAAATAATATAATACATTTTATATTAATAATACCTTCCCACTACACTCAGGATCAGAATAGAGGACTGGTTTTATTATTTCTGGATTTCAAGGACATGTATTGCACACATTTGAGATAACTGAGTAGAAATTAAATGGAGAGAGTATATTATTTTTATTTTGCTATTTTAAAATATTCTCCCCATACTTAGAAGCGAGTCTAACAAATCTTATGTCAAAAGCACAGTAATGTTCTTGCCCCATTCTGAGAAACTGCTTTCAAATTCTAACAAAAGATCCACTCTATGCAAAATCTGAATGCTGAAATTCAGATCTTCCTTTTTGGTAATGACAGCGGAAGTCATTCATTAACACATCTGACAGTTACCTGCAAACCACCACAGAGAGGCACCTGCTTTCCTTATTGCTTTCATGAAAATATCTCAAATTGAAATACATTAAGCACAACCAGTTTAACCCACCCCATTCTGAATTTGATATACCAGATTAAAAACACTCTCATCTTGCTTGCAACAAGATGTTCAAGGAACATGAACACTCTTTGCACTCCTTTAGCTACCATCCTGCAAACCAACTCGCACCTCGAACTGTGACTCTCATTACACACACATTCCCCTTTACTCACCACAATGAGTTAAAGGTAGACAGCAGCTCTGGCGGCAGCCTTTGAGTCATTGCCGTGCGTTGCCGTTCCCTTCACTTGAGGTGCCATGGCACAGGGCTTTACGGACAGCAGTTCACTCTGCTGGCTTCACTGCAAACACTGAAAGAGGTACCTTGCACTTGCTGAAAGATTTGCCTTTTATGCTTCTGGTCATTCTTCCCACAAAAAGAATGAGACCCGTTTCTGAGCTATTCTTAACTCTCCTTCCAAAACAGTGCAAAAGAGAAAGACAAGAAAGACTTCATGATTTTCATGCAAACCCCCAGCCTGCTTGCCTGCCTGCTGCTGCCAGGGCTCCTTACTCTTGCTGGTGATGACATTCAGCGAGCTCCCCGGCCCGATGCTTCTTATGTAAGGCTGTCTAGGTCAAGTGTAGGAGACACACTGCTGGCCTGGGAAAACTCGCGGAACTCTTACCTGCAGATTAACACTTCAGGGGCTGTGGAAGCTGGAGGAAACTGAGCTTGTACTACATCTTTTGGGGGTAAATATTTTTGCATGATTCAGTGGTTTATATGCTATAGTCTTGGCAGATGCCCGTCAGCCATGCTGAGAGGTGCGGGAAGAAATTACTAAGAGGTTTCAGATCTGTCAGCATGCCTGAATAAGCATAGTCAATGTACTAGCAGTCTTAGCTCTAAGGCGTTTAAGGAGTAAACGAATCATAAATTAGGGTTTGCTTATCAAGCATTATCTCTAACCATCAGGGAATGAATGTTGACTTGACTGTTTAAACTCTGAACTCAATCCATTGCTGGGAGGTGCTGTAAAATAGATTATTAGATGTAGCTCTTAGTTTGAAGAGATTTACTGCAGTTCTTGGCTGTTACATCTCTCTTGTCTGATCACAAATTTGCTTCCCTTATAAATGAGCTAGATGTTTTCCTGTATGTGTTTCCTGTTGCGATTGTGATCATATGAGAACGGAGCCTGCATAACCTGGCAGTTATGTGACTTCAACAAATAATAAATCCTGCCTACTTAGTAGCAAGGCAAATACTGCAGTAAGCCATTCGATCCTAGCACTGAATGATGTTGGGTTAACTGCATTGATTCAAACTGCGCTGCATTTAGGGGACTTAGAGGCATGATCCCAGGTTTGACACGAACAGTTATCCACTCTCTGAGTAAAAGTAGAAAATGTATAGTGCTGATTCTGTTTTAGACTCTCACACTGTGTCCTGGCATGGGAATTAATTAAAATAGCAGGCTCTTATTGAATGCTGCAGAAAAGCCTGGAGAAGTAGCAGGGTGAGATTGCAGCAGCAGTGTGATATGGGCAAGGAATTTTAATAAGATTTAACCAGAGATGATGATACAACAGATGGCACCAAATTTAGAACATAGCTGGATATTTTAAAAACCTGAAGGCAAATGCAGCGCATTTGAGAGGGGTTGGCTTCCTGTGTGTCCTTGGCAACTGAAGTTCAGTCCTTTGGACAGGATGTCA
This sequence comes from Miniopterus natalensis, assembly GCF_054644295.1. Classification (NCBI taxonomy): domain Eukaryota; kingdom Metazoa; phylum Chordata; class Mammalia; order Chiroptera; family Miniopteridae; genus Miniopterus; species Miniopterus natalensis. The sequence continues at coordinate 45,228,588 of NC_142088.1, forward strand.
TGAGTTAGTAAAATGAAGGCTGTGTAAACTGCTTTCATGATGTAAAGAGCTGAGTGGGAAGTTGAATATTCAGTCATTGGGTGTCTCTCAATGGGTGGACTGTCACAAGGCAGGTAACTAGAGCACCCTCACTAGGTAAACAGGTAGTTTTAAGTATCTGGAGTTTTTTGCATTCATTTTATTGCATTCATTTCATTTCATTAAAGAAATGAAAATGAGTGTTACTAAAATGAATTTCTTTTCATTCTATTTATCATGATTAACAGTAGCACATTGATTACTTATGATGGCAATATACTGCAAATCATTTTATGCTATATTTAACTGATTAAATGTGTACAGGTTTTCCCAAATAATTTGAAGAGACAGTTATGGTCCCTCAGGGCCTGATTTTATATTACTGTTGCCAATAGGCATTTTCCCCATAGACTTAGCTTGGCATAGGAGCCTCATCAAACCAGGTTTTACTCAGTTTGGCATATAGAATATTCCTCATAAATGTAATATTTAAAATGATGCATACATACTTAGTTGTACTCACAATCTTTGAGTTTATTTATCTTCAAGAAAACACTGCCAGTCTATAAATGATTTTCATTTGATGCCTTTTTATTGGCCACTGTTGAAAGGGATTCTTTTTTGGCAGTGAAGCTTAAAAAGTTATATTAATTGTTTCATTTTTAAAGTAAGGGATTTGAGTTAAATAAAGTATAAAGTTAGTTTAGGTTCTGCCATCTGTAGACTCTCTAGGAGTGAATTAGCTTTATTGATTAATCTTTGCTAAAGTGAAATTACATGATAAAGTGAGATTCTATTTTTAGAACCTATAATATTAGGCTAACATTCATGGAGTGCCTGTTCTAGGCCAGTGGTTCTCATCACGTCACCTCCCGACCAGCATCACCTGGAAACTTGTTAAGAATGCAGATTCTCAGGCTTCACTTGAGACTTAGATTCAGAAGCTCTGAGTCTGGGGTGGGGTTATTTGTCTTTTAGCAAGCCCCCCATGTTATTGTGAAGCATGTTAAAGTTTGAAAACCACTAGCTGGGCAGTACTTTGGTTAAATATCATGAAAAATAGGTTTTACTACATACAATCGACTATACATTACATAATGAAATTCTCTACTTTCCTGGTTGCCCAGATTTCGTAATGTAAGCAGTACTGTGTTTTAAAGCTTTATGCAATAGCGTATTTAGTACATCTTAAGCCTAAATTTGTCCCTAAGAAGCTTTATTTTCCAACAGTTCCATTTTTAGCTTTTAGAAGTTACATAGTGTGATGGGGAAAACACTAAAGGATCTAGCTCTCTTATTTGCTCACTGTGTAACTGGGCATGTGTCACTGACCCTCTCTGATGTTCAGTTTCTCATCTGTATAATGAAAGGTTGGCCTAAGTCAGGGTTTCACAATTCGGTACCATTGACATTTTGGGTCAGATATTTTTTCCTGTAGAGTCTGTCCTGCATATCATATGAGGAGGAGCATCCCTGGCTTCTCCCCACAAGGCAACAATAGCAACCTCTAGTTGTGACCATCAAAAATATTTCCAGACATTAACACATATCTCCTGAAGGCAAAATTGTCCTTCCCTCCCCCTCACATCTTCCCCATCCCCTCCTCACATTTCAGAAACATTGGCCTAGGGGTTAACTCCACTATGTAAAGTTCTACTACACTAAATAATATAACAAATGTATTATTTCTCCTTTTGGAAGCAGACAGGTTAAACACTACAAATAAATAAGTGTATGTCTTACCGGTATAACACAGGTATAAACTGGGGCCTCTTTGCCCCCCTAATGATCTGTGTATAATTTTCTCAAATACCTACCAATTTCACAGTCTAGAAGTGCAAAACCCTTCTTCAACTTTGCAGGGACTTAAAGTCTTAAATTATCTTCTGTGTCCTAGAGTCCTGGTTCCATGTATACTACCTCGCCACTTTCTTAAAAAGTGAGCCAGATTTCAACTGTCACAAGTTTCCACCAGAGATTTATCTATACCAATCATCTTTTGGGTTTAGTAGATTTCACTAAGGATATGGGCTCTTCCCCATCATCCTTCCCCGTCCACTCCCATCTCCTTACCCACTCCCTGCAAGATATTCTGAGAGCTACAAATTCTTCTTCTTCTAGGATGCACAGTAGTCCAGCTTTTCACAGCTGTGATATCTAGATGTAAATGCCCAAATTCACCAAAGAGTTCAGAAGATCAAAGGGCCTTTGGTTTAGGGCCATCTCCTCTACACAGAAGGCAGTTAGGGCCATATTATATCATCATAAAGTAATAGGACTGAGACTGATATTGAGTTTAAATTCATTTTCATCTGAATGATAACTCCTGGCCCTTAAAATTACATATGTTCCATGTTAATCATAGAATTTTAATATGGTTTTTTATTGATTTTTAGAGAAAGAGGAAGGGAGAGGGATAGAGAGATAGAGAGATAGAAACATCGATGGAGAGAAACATCATTGATTAGCTGCCTCCTGCAGGCCCTCTACTGGGGATCCAGCCTGAAAACCTGGCCTGTGTGCTCACCGAGAATCAAACTGTGACCTCTTGGTTAATGGGTTGATGCTCAACCACTGAGGCACAGCAGCCGGGCTAGTCATAGCATTTTAAATTATATCTGCCCATGAATTGTTACCTCAAACAGGTTAGAAATTTAGTACAATGTACTACAAATTCAAATTAAGTTTTTTTCCAAGACATCTGTGAATTGGAGACTTAATCTAAAATGTATGTATAAAAATTTACCAGATAGATATATTTCAATTAATTGGGATAACAATAGGTGATATCTGAATGATTATATCTGTATTTCCAAGTAATTTTATACACATGATTCATTCTGAGACCCACAACAACCCTATATGATAGGTCCCATTACTGTTATAATTTTACAGATAAGAAAGAAAAAATCCTCAAGATCCCCAGATGCCAAACCTACTTCTGTTTTCACTATTCTGCAAGGCAAGACTCAATACTGTATGTGGTTTGAACACTTTGGTGAGTATACTTTCTGGTTTTTTGATAAAAACTTATTTCAAGAATCTTCCCACTCCAAAATCATTCAGATAGTAGAAGGGCTGGCATGTGTTACCAAGTCTTTGCTTTTGTTGCTAAGTAATATATTCCCCCTGACTTATCCTACATTTATTTGTATAATGTGCTTAATCAATTGTTCTTTATCTGTGTTACTAAAGTATTTATGAAACGATATCAACATATCGCTTATTATACTAATAGTCATATATATTATGTAACTTAATGTCTCAAAATCTCCGTGAGGATGGGATCATTCCCCCTCTGAAAAGATGATATTAAATTCAATTTAACTTAAACTTGAGCTTTAGCAGAGTTACCCCACTGACCCAGCCATCTCCTCAGTCTTCATGGGACAGTGTAGAGCCATAGCAACAGACCCTCTCTTCCCACTGCTGCGCCCAGTGCATGGCACAACGTTGGGTTCTCAGTAAAGGTTTACTGAACAAATGTTTTACTGAATGAATGTTGTGTAATTGTCATTGCTATCTAGTTCCATCATATTTTGGACTTTACATAACGTTATTCACCAGGTCAATTAAGTAGCAACTTACAAATGAGATCTAAAAGGAAAAATCAAATTCCAAAAGAGAGAAATGAATTCATTTATGGTTGCAATATACTTAAAGCTCCCTATGACTCGCAATCATTCTGCTACTTTCTTTGTTTAACCTGAGGGGGAAAAATATTTTGGATTTGATATAGAGACTGTCTCAGACTTAAAACCTGAAAAATTATTTCCAACATCAACTATAAATTCTTCCTTTACAATACTAGTTTCCCAACACCAGATCACACAGTCACTTATAACTTAATTTGATTTTAAAGTAAATACCTGAGAACTTGAAAGATCTTTTATTCCATTTTAGAATATTAATTCAGAAAAATTCATTAATAATAGAAGCTAACTTAAACATATTTAATAGAGTGAAATCCAAATGAACTGGTTGTATATGTGAATTCCATGTTTCTGAAGCTGTCACTTGGCCCAGTACTACAGTCCTCTATTCAGAGTGGAAATTGTCAACCTACATCTTATCCTCATAGAGTTAAAGGTGCAAGTTTGTTATCAAACATCCCCTTCCTTACCACTGGTTAGCTCTGTGACCCCCCAGACAATTTATTTAACCTCTCTGAAAATCTCACTTTCATCAGCTGCCAACTGAGAACCATATTATCTCCCTGTCAGAATTTCAAAGAGATAATATATGTCAAGTGGCTTATTACAGTGCCTTTCACAATATTTTAAGTGTTAAGAAAATAATAGTTTGTAATAATATTTGGCATCACATACTCCCCACTATATCAGGCTGTTGTAGGGAGTCCTCCTAGTATTTTTCTAAGCAGCTAGGACATTGATATCAATATCAGGAATTGGGAACTCAAAAGAAGCTAGATGCAAGGATTGAGGTTCAACGAACTGATGAGTCAAGGAGTGGTGATTGGGCAGGCAAGGCTTGGATAGGCACAAGAAATTTCAGAAAAGCTTAAAAAAAAAAAATTAACAGTGACTGCCTTTGCAGAATGGTCCTGGGGGAAGAGAAACTGGGAAGGGAAGGTCCAGAACGGACAATTGACATTCAAATGTTACTTGAAGGGTAGGTCAGGAGTTTTCTTGGTGGAAGAAGGGGAGTACCTGACTGACTCAGTTGTATAAGCACACCTTCCAAAGGTAGGTGGGAGTGTTAGAATGGTGAGAAGGACAGTGGATGATTTATACTTGCCGGGTACAGAGAGGTGTGGGTAGTCTTAAGAATCTGAGGTGGGCTGTGAAGGTCATTGCCAGCGGTATTACTTTTCAGACTTTAATGTGTACACGTATCACTTTATGATCTTGTGAAAATGCAAATTCTGCTTTAGCAGGGAGGAGTGGAGCCCAAGATTCTGCATTTTCACAAGCTCCCAAGAGATGCCCATGCTGGGAGCCCACTGCCATATTTTGAGGAGCAAAGCTTCAAAACTTAGAAAGTATGGTGTTTTTTGTCTTCACAAATATCAAGCAGAGCCAGAAAGCACTTTACTTTTTGTTTTTAGAAAAGGAGCTGAGAAAAAAACAGCTAATTGAGTATGGTGTTTGCAACATGAAACTTTGCCAAAGCAGTCTTGTGAAATGTTCATGATCTGCAGTTCTGCTTTTAGGGCCTCTCCATTTGTAACAAATGTGGACTTCTGGAAACTAAAGCATCGCCAGACTGAGGCAAGCTTCTCCCCTCCACTCCTCCTGTGTTTAGTTTATTTGTTGACTTGGCGAGTGTATTTCCAAACATAGTTACATTCTTTCACATTCTGTGGAAGATTGAAGAATCCAAAACAAGTGAAAAGAAAGCACTGCCATCTGCCACCCTCCCAACCCACCACAGACTGCACCACCCCCCAACATGTTTGGCAGAAAGCGGGCTGTCAATCTATTGCACACCTACAAACTGTCTTGGGTTGGCCACATGTAGAAATGTCTTTCCACCATTGCATCCTGCGTGAGTGTAATGTGATGTAGTCCAGCCCACTGAGGAGCAGCTCTGTCATCTCCCACTTGTTTGCCTTTAAACTTGGATCCCAGAGACTTACCACAATGATTTTAATAATGTGACATTGCAGAGGTTTATATAAAACAAGAAAGTATGGATGTGGTAAGATTCGGTACTCTGAAGACAGGTTGTTGGTTTCAAAACCACACTTAATCATGTCCTTACTGTGTGACCTTGGCCAAGTTACTAAACTATTCTGAGTCTCAGTTTCCTTATCTATAAAATTGTGATAATGATATCAGAATCTATTTCAGGAGATTGCTGTGAGGTTTCAGCATATATCAATGATTATTTCTCTTAAATCATTATTAGAAAATATTTGAAAACAGTGATGTTGGAATATCAATGTATTTCTGAGTACCTACTGTATACTAAACACTGTGCTAAGAGTATTAAAGTATCATAAAAATGTTTATCTAGACAAAATACTTTAAATTTATGTGCTTGATTTTTAAAGCAAAATGAAAAGAGTGTTTTTAGAGATAAGATGGGACACAGTTCTTTTCTCTACTTCCCACCAGCCCTTCACACTTGGTAGAACTTCCAAGTCTGCTTGCAAAGGAATGGAAGTTTTAAGGACAGTGTGAATGAAGGGACTATACACAGAGTGGGCGTAAGGGAGCCAACACAAGATGATGAAGCACCACGAGATGTGCAGAATTAGAACTATGCATGCACATGGAGGGAACAGCATTGCAGAGCGCAGCATGAGCTTGGCCATGGAAAAGGGGTCCCGCCAGCAGAGGCTGCAGAATTCACCCCCAAAGAACAGAGTGGTGGGAGCGAAATGCCTGGTAGAAGTGGGACCAGGGGCTGGAAAGACCCTTCGCCCCCAAAGGCCATTTGCCATGGTTAGACATAATCTGGGAGCCCTTGTCTTCTTGCTTCTTTGGAGTTTTTGCCCAAGGCAGCCATTAGTAGAAAACTGGAGGATCCCTCCCACCACACCCCCCTTCCAGCCTAAGGAAGAGGTGACATTCTTCTACGGGTAACCCCCTGCCCAGGCTCCCAAAGCCCCAGTGCTCGCTGGAATCTGGTGCCCCTGCTCCCTCCTCTGGCCTATTCAGATCAAGGGGCAGCTCTGGCTCGTTTCTTTGCAGGTTCCTGGATGCTTATCAACCATCTTAACCTACTTAGAAAATAGTTTCTCCGGTACATTTCCATTTAAACCCCCTTGTTTTTAATCCTCACCGGAGGATGTTTCTCCCACTGATTTTTTTTAGAGAGTGGAAGGGAAGTTGGGAAGGGGTAGAAAGGGAGAGAAACATCAATGTGAGAGAGACACATTGATTGGTTGCCTTTGGTGCACGAGCCAATGCTCTAACCACTGGGCAACACCTGCCAGGGCTCATTTAGCCCCTTTTGAATGTGTAATCTATTTCCTGCCAGAATCCTGACTGAATCGGGGATGCAATTTGAAAGCGTTTGCATCTGATGCTTCATGGAAGGGTAGCTCTGTTGTGACTCCGTAAAGAAGAGCTGGGCAAATGAAAAACCAGTAAAGGTACTGCTGTCCTGGGGAGCAGACGGGAGAGGAACAGGAAGGCAGAAAAAGGGAGTTAGGACATTAACAAACAGCTGAGATATAATATATATAGATATATAGAGATATATATGAATATATTAAATTATACATATAACATATGAAATCTTAGAAGAAACTACCACATGAAGAAGGGCAAATAATGTCTGTGTTTCATCATTGCTGAAGTCATGGAAAGTTCCCCATTCTGTATTTGCCTAGTTGCAGAAAAAGTAAGGGGGCGGGGCAGAAATATAAATGGTCCCATGGAAGATGTGTTAATTAAGGAAGTGCAGACGCCGAAAGAGCCCTTTCCTGCTATCCAGCCTACTCTTCCCCACAGAGAGCAGGGATGCAGGTTATTTTAATGTAATGATAACACCCAGAATGTAAAGACTTTCAAAGAGACTGAGTGGAACATTGAAACAAGTCTATCAGTCTCTGAGCTTCTTTATGTCCCAAGTGCCATGGAAAATATTAAAGTGGTGCCGTCATGTCAACATTACCTAATGAGTAGAGAAATCTGTCTTTCACCCCTCTACAGAAGACCAGATACAGGAGTCTGCCCACAGGCAATGGAGCGCGGCTGCCTAGCACCCCTCTCCTACCCCCGAGCCCCCGGTGATCCCAGTGGTGTGTAAGACATCCTGGTGCTCTGCTGTCCGATATGAATCGAGACAATCCCAGAAGCAGCAGCTCAGTTCATGGGCCACAAAATTTCCAAGGCATTCTGGGAAGACTGGACTAAATATAATTATCATCTGGCTCTCCTTGAGGACTTCTCCCCACTTATTTGGCAATCTGTTCTAAAGAGTTTGAAGCCCTGAAGCGGGCCCTGAATGACCTCTGTCCTTTATTTGGCCCACAGTGGAATTGTTGCTTTTCCCAAGGGGAGAGAGAAGAAGACATGTAACCATAGATGATTTGTGTAAATTTGTTAAGTAGATTTCTGAAGGTTGAAACTGCTTAAGGATGTGTGAAAGGTGTTGATCTCCCTGAGAAACACAGCAGCACCTAATTCTAATGACATATGCACACATTACAGAGAGCTTTGCTCTGCTCTTGGTAAAGTCAATGGCTTTCTGCCTTTGAACATGAACAGAAAAAGATGTTGGAAAGAATCCTTTAAGGGAACAGGAACTACATGTTTACTTATGCTAAGTTATAGCAAAGTTCACCTTTATTCTGTAAAGAGCTGTCTTCTTAAATATCAGTTATTTACTTTAGTTGTAAAAACAGTCCTCTTCATAAAAAACATCTAATTAAACCTCTTCGATATGTAGACAAATGATGTCGTTGGTTTAAAGATATATTAAAATAGCAAACTGGTATTAGGTTCCAATAAGTGATCAGTCCAAGACTAGCTTTAACTGACTCTTCTCTGCAAAGGGGGGAAAATTGCTACATGACATAGATCCTGCAAAAACCCAAATATAATGTTTAATTGACTTAAGAGGATGGGAAAGAGCACATGTAAGCAGAGAATAGAGGCCGATACAGTAACTTAGCTTTTTATGACTGTTCATGCATTTTTAAAAATTTACATTTATCTTTCTTTCCTCTATTTATCCTTCTGTGGCAGTAGCTCTGGACACAATGCTTTAAATATTGTGATATATTTGATCTTGTTTCAAGAGTCAAAGCTTTATGGAGCTTTTATAAGTTTAAAGAAAGGAATAAAACTCAAGCATATGAAACATTAAATTTTGTTTCCATATATGAAAGCTGACTGCCATGTAAATAGGGTTTATGATTTTAAAGAAACAGAAAATATATTTTCAGATTACATTTTGGTTTTTCAAAGAAATTCTAGAACTTCCTAACCATTTGCTTCCCGGATATCTCCTGGGCCTGCATTCCTAAAATCTGTCAGTGTTACACTTGGAGTAGCCGGTGCTCATGCCCTTGAGCTTGAACCCTTTGTGGTTAATTAAGCTAGACGGAAGGACAGTCATTTTCTTTAACCTTTGCTAAAACCAATGTTGGTTAGTCCATCACCTTCTTAAACAGTGACTGCAGTCATATACTCCATCACATCCGTCTCTCGGTCACAACATGAGTGAAAATCAATTGTGGCATTTCTAGAAATATTCCACTCACTTTCATTTTGCTTCTTATGTGCTGATGCATCTACTCAATATTAATTTCCTTCACGTGGAAAAAATTTGAATGGACTTTTGTGGTATAAAACTAGCTGTGTGACCTTGGACAAGTCACATCTCTTCTCTTGACATCATTCCTCAGATCCAAAATAAGAATCCTTGTTTGGATGATCTCTGAGAACTTTCAAGCTCCACTGTTCCTCAATACTTATCATCTCTATAAAGCAGTAGCAAAATGAACATCTATGTCAGCTGACGTTGTGTTTTATAAGGTTTAAAAAAGTTACTTTATCCTACATATAAATTTTTGTGGGATTTTATTCTGGGATTTTGATTCATCTAGAGTCAGCTGATGTCATCAGTTTATCTTCAGAGAATACCTTAATTCAACCACAGACACTGGCATATGTTTGGGAAATTAAATAAGACATTGTTCTTGCTCTCAAAAAGATTGGGCGTGGGGAGGTACACAGATGAAGGGTAGAGGGGATATAGCCCGAAAAGAGAAGGTCTCTAAGCAGAGGAAATGAAGGAAGCGAGCTGTTGAAGGTGTGATATTCCTGACTTATTTCAGGAAACTTTGTTGTTATGAAAAATGACTTGATGTTATCCTCAGTAGATAGTGAGAGTGGACTCTTACACTTTAACCGAAGAAAAATAATAATAAACCAGGCTCCCAAATGAGAAAGCATGAGAAAGAATTTAAAACCGAAAATTTATACAAAACACTAAAGTGATTTTTTAAGTGGAGATATAATTAACATAACATTGGATTCGTTTTAGATATATAACATAATGACCTGATATATGTATATACCAAGAAATGATAAAGTGATTTTTTAAAATGTTGCTTGGGTGGTTGTATAATAGAGAAAGAATAATATTTATAAAGTTATAAAAAGTAGTTTGGTAATTTCATACCCATTTTGAACCAATACTGCAATGTTGACCTCACTGGATGTTTTACATTCATATATTTAATTCCCCTTTGAGAAATCAGGTTTGTGTATTACTGTATCTTGTCCATAACACTGATTTATTCGGCTTGGGAAGACCATTATTTTCTTCTCCAGCACCAATGGCTGCTTATGTAATTGAAAGGAAATTGCAGTGAATCTTCCAACAAGAAAAATTGCATCCTTGGAAATGATTGCCTATGGATTTCTAATTAAATTCTGGCTTTCGTTACTTTGGCTAGAATGGCAGGGACAGCACAGGGAGACTGAAGGGCCTACTTTCCGTCGCGGCCCCACAGCCTCCTTCCCTCTCTCTCACTTTAAAATACAGCATTGTGGCGAGGTCAGAAAAACCCTGACTGTCCTCTGCTAATAGGGAGGGAATTGGGAGTAATTTTAATAATTTTTTAGAAACTTTTTGTAAAACTTAAAATATTTCGGTGTGCCCACAAACACACTGATTCTACAGACAAGAGAAATATTTTTTAAAAAGATGTCTTTATTGATTTCAGAGAGAGGAAGGGAGAGAGAGATAGAGAGAGAGAAACATCAGTGATGAGAGAGTCATTGATCGGCAGCCTCTTGCACACCCCCGACCGGGGATCGAGCCTGAAACCCGGGCATGTGCCCTGACCCAGAATTGAGTTGCGGTCTCCTGGATCGTAGGTTGATATTCAACCCCTGAACCATGCCGGCTGGGCAGACACAAGAAGTATTTTTAAATAAAACCAGGAAGAAAAACATTGTAGGTAGTTTTAAAACTGGCAATCTATGAGTGAAAAAAATCACAACCCTATAACAGATTTGACTCAGTAAATTCAAGTGTGAGGGGCCTGAAATATGATTAAACAGCTGATTTGTGTGTTTAGGAGAGGATATGTAGGCTTTACTAGTTTCAAATGTTAACCTTCTAATACTGGTATTCTGAAACTAATAGGCCAATTTTGTGCTATTAAGAAACTGTAACTTTAAACTTGCTAGAAAACTAATTGGCTCTAGTCCTAAAAGAGAGTTCTTAATTGCATTTATTTATCTAAAAACAGGTAAATTCCACATTCACTTCTGGCTCAGTTTCGAAAGGACAAATTAACTTGGAAAGTAAAGATAAGAGTTCATTATTTTCTGCTGGGAAATGGTTTTTATTTCTAAAAGAGTTGCTAAAGTCCCTGTGTTAGTAAATACTTGAGGGAGAGCAAGGCATTGGTAATAAGTCTTTGCAGAATTCTGTTTATACAAGAAAGTACTGGGAAATTCACATCTACAAAAGGAAAATTCTATGTGGAATCACAGCAGTGCTGTGCTTTAGCTGAGTTCCGTCTTCTGATCACAAAGGAGCAAAGCCAGATCTGAAGTGAGGTCATGATACAGTGGTCCTATGGATTTAGAATCTTAAGATCTGGATTCAGATTCTGGCTCTGACATTTGCTATCCATGTTGGAATCACTCACTGCTCTCTCAGAAGGCCTGCCACCACCCACAGCCTCTGGGGCACCATTAATCCCCATTATATCCTCTGGAGCACCATCCCAAAATCAGACCACTTCCCAGGTTCAACTCCAGACACCAACATCCCTATCTTTTTCCTTTAGAGAGGACCTAGCTTCATGTCACTTGGTGAGCCAAATTCCCAAGCAAATTACTGAAGGACCTATAAACATTTTCTGCCTTAAAACTCAAATGTACTTTATAATTCTGAGCAAAGAAATCCAAAGTTCGAAACAACGATTTGACCATTACTCTGGGAAAATTTTAGCCAAAGTTCAAGTCTGATCCCAAACTGCCACCAGAGCCCCAAATCAATTCAGTTAACTCTTTTTATAAGGCATCTGGATAAAAAGTTCAGAACTCCAAGAGATGGAAATCAGACAGAATGTTTTGATAACAAATTCCTTTTATTTTTTGTGCAATAAAATATTAAATAATATTCTAATATTAATCACACAGATTCTTCAGCCTCCTAATGTAGAACTTTCTTTCAAAGTTCTAATTGCAATAGGCGAGCATCCTGTCTTAGAACTGACAGACAAAAAGACCCGGTGCAACATTTTCCATCTAAGATACCTCTCTTCCTCTTTAATACCCAACACTTAGGGACTGTGATGATGTCCCAGTGCCCTATTCCCTGACTCTTTTGGACATCAGATAGTAAACTGGTGCCACTGGTCCCCAGCAGAGCTGTGCCAAAGCAACAATCCAATTTTCATGGTGGAAAGAACTGTGGGAAGACTATACGCTATCTTGTGCTTTCATTCTCTTTGCCTTGTTAGACATTCTGGCACAGGTAAGGCCCCGCCCAAGCCTCTTAGCCGGTTTAAAGTCCATGCAGTCACAGGTTGAAATATTGTCACATAGGCATTTATATTCTTTCTCCCGTCTGAGACAAGTTACAGAGAATCTCTTGGAATGGCCAACATTAAGGGTGGGAGGAAAGGGGGGAAAGTTACCGATTCTTTCTTTAAAACTGGAAACAGAACAGTGAGAAAGAGCCAATTATATCTCAGTAAATTGACTTGACTCACACAGATAAATAAAATGCACAGCTGGTTTCACAGGGAGTTTAGAATTTGGGAGGCGAATAAGATACGTACATAAAACTCTCAGGACAAGGTCAAGAGGAACAAGTGCCGTAGCGTTGTAGGGCGGCACATAGAAGGTTTCATTTAAATTTATCTTTTGCCATCTTTTATGAGTAAGTGATTTTAAGTGTGAATTTCCCTAATTTAATAAAAATCTCATATTTTGTCTTTTTGCCAGGCCTTACATAAGGAATATTTAAAGTTACCAATGTTGTTAAGTTGCTTCAGCTCTGACGAATGAAATGTCCTGTGTACAGAATGGAGAGCTATTTACTCATTAAACATGCTCATTGTGCAATGGGTGGGATGTTGGCCTTTTTTTTTTTCCCCCAGAGTCTGTGTGACAACAGCTATTTATTCCTTTAGGTTTAATGGTTTCACCTTAACAAATGACCATATTTCACTAAATATTACTAAATATTCACTAAATATTTAGTAATGACCATATTTCACTAAATATTACTAAATATTCACTAAATATTAAGTCATTCACTAAATATTACAATAAAATGTAAAGTTGTTCTGTAATTAACAAAAGAAAAATGATTCTACCTACGGAGAAAAAAAGAAAGACATTAGAGAAAAAAGAATATGTGACCTAAAACATTGGTAGAATTTTCCATGTACAGATGGGGGGAAGGTCTGTGAAGAGAAGTCAAGATTGTGAGCAGAGATACAGAGGTGGGAGGGGGTGGGGTATTGAAAGCAGCGTGGTTTTCCATTTTTCTGAAGTGTCAGAGCAAACTCTGCTAATGGTGAGATGTTGATCTGGGTTGTTCACTTATGTAACCTCAGTATCTGGAAGAGTGACTGGCATGTAGCAGGAGCTTGAGGAAGCGATGAAATGAAGTGCCAGATGCCCAGAATATGCGCAGTATTTGATAGCTTTCAAGGCTGAGGGCGTTAGGATTCCCCAAGTGAGTGGACTAGTTAGGACTCCACTGCGTAACAGAAACTAAGTTCAACTAAGCAAAAATGGAGTTTATTTGTGTCTATCATGGAACCCCAAATCAGGAAAGTATCTGGATCCTGGGAAGGACTGGAGCCAGGAACAGGAAGGCAGTGAGAGTTTTCTGGCTCTTTTTGCTACTACTTCTTCCATACACGGGAGATTCCTTCGTCTCAGCACCCTGGCTCACCTGGTCCTGAGTCTGCATTGGGAGGGAAGGCTGGACTCACAGCTGCTAGTATCACATGCAGCTGTTCTCTTTTATCGGGTGAGATGGTCAGACACCTCCCTGCTCTGGCCCTTTGGAGCACAGGTTCATTTCTGGAGATTAGAGAGGGGAAGCTATGGGCAGACACTCAAAAAATTGTGCCCTATAATAAGCAATTGGAATGCACTAAAGCATGTGGCCGGGGTGCTCTTATTTCTATGCCTATATGTCTAAACCATAAGTACTATCCATATGGAATACGTTAGTCTAAAATTTTTTTAAATACCTGTTAGTTGACTTATTTTCCACTTCTTCATTTCTACATCTTGGTAATTATTTACCAAATATTGGTCACCAGTCTCTCCAGCTCCTTTCAGCATTGTCCTGACTGCCAGAGAATGAGCAACACCATTTCCCAGACACTGACTGACTTTCTGTAATGTGCTCATGCTACCTTGATTGGCCTTTGTGAAAATGTAGGATTTTTGAGCTGGAACAGGACATGATTACTCAATTTCTTTCTTTTATAGATGAGGAGATGGGTCCATGAGTAATTTATAATTAAGGTTTAGTAAATGTTTTGCAAACATAGAAATAAAAATTACATTATTATGATTCTAGAACAAAAAAGAGGGCTTTTGATATGTTGCAAAGAACAACGGATTTTTGGGACCAAGAACCTTAGTTTTATTGCTTTTTAAGCTGTAGGTATGGCCTTGAGCCTTATTGATAAGAATTCTCAAATGTGCAAGGGAAATACTATAATAATATTAATAGTAACTATTGTACAGTCCTGTAGTAAAAAAATAGAAAAATAAAATATTGAAGGTGATGTCATTTAATAAATGGTAAAGCACATGCAATGACGGTTATCAACAATAAGTATGTCAGGTGAAAAACAACCAGGATGAGATATTTACTGCAAATTACTACAAATGACTACACTTAGTTAATGGTGAGCTTATGCACTACCAAATGTTAAAGGCTGTTTCAGTTTGGAAGTACAGTATATAACACAGAAACTCTACTATCAGTTTCTGGAGTTATGAAGTTTCACATGGATTCTCCATTGTCTTAGGAAAACCTGGTATATGTGGCTTTCACAATTCTATCAAGAGTTAATAGTTTAATTGCATTCAAAATTTGCTTACTAAAATATCCTATTGTAATTAAGTTTTAAGTCATGTCCACAAGATGGGGAAACATACTGTGGTGAAAGAAAATAAAACCATAGATATGTAGAGTGGGGAGATAATCTTGTTTAACCTCTAATTACAGATAAAGATGGGGGAAATGTAAGTTTTTATAGAAGAATTCAGTGACTTGCTCAAAGGCACGCGGTCATTAGTGTTGAACTTGAAGTAAAACTCACATCTGCTCACTCTTCAGCTGTTCACTATAACACCAAACCTATTACTTAATCACAATATTCAAATAAGAAAAATTTAAGTAGATCCCCAATGAAAAACCATAGATCTGTAATAAAGGACCACCCAATTTTCTCTAGGTTTGAACAGAAACACAAAGTTTTATTCACCAATTTTGTAATTTGTAAAGATAACAATGAGTCACAGTGGGAATAAAGGAACACTTATAAATGAAAATAAAATGCAAAAACGATAAAGCTATTTGCTATATTCGGAGGTAGCCAAGTTTAGTTTTAAACTTTTTCATCTTTGAGCCATTAGGTGTTTCCTAGGATAGAAGTATTGGAAACGAAGGAGAAAGAAGAGGGAGGAATAATGAGAGGGCCAAGGGGGAAAAAGGAGACAGAGAAACGAGGCTGAGAAAGAACACTTACAGCTGGCTCCCGGCACCATATTTAACGTTGGCCCACTAGATGGCGATATAATGTAAGGCGCTACCTCGACTTTTTTTTTTTTTTTTTTTTTTAAACAAGCTATTTGCTGATTTGTATTAGGTACCATAGAGTGAGGCTGGGATGAAGCCGAGAGGATAGGATGCTGCAGAGGGCTCTGGTGCATGTGTGCATGTGTCCGTGTGTGTCTGTGTGTGTGTGCTCTGCCCCAGTGAGACCGCAGCCCTTGGAAATACTTGGTCACCTTTTGCAAGAAGGAATCTGAACAATTGCAACTGAAGGCACTTTGTTATCCTCTGGGCTCTGGGAGATGCAGTTCCTCATTGCAGATGGGTAATTTTCCTTTTCATCAGGTAAGCCATCTGGTCGTTTCGTCGCGGCGTTAGACGTGTTCCTTCCAGTTATTCCTCTGGAAAAGGAGCCGGTGGAAATAGGGACTGGGCAGAGCAGGAAGTCCATTTTTGTCTGTGAATTCGGCCCAGCTGGCCCCCTCCTCCCCCTCTTCTCCTCCCCTTCTGCTCTTCTTCCCCTCCCCCCTCCCCTCTCAGCCTTCCACGAACTGAAATGGGGCTTGTTTTGCAGCTCAGCATTTTGATACAAGATGCGATTCCTTGGCCTGAGACAGCTTGGAGCCTGGCCAGCTCCTGCCTTGATCCTATTCAAGGTCTCCTTCTGAAGCCCCCTCCGTCCCTGGTGCTTTAGAGCTGGACTGGCTGCGAATAGAGGTCATAGTGTTCTTAGGGAGGGAGCAAAAATTAGATCTGGGTGTTAAGGCCAGGAGGAGAAGGCAGGACTGCTGCTGGAGCCTCGCACTGCAGGGGTGGTCAGCCTCCTCAGGCTAGGCTGGGCTGTTGAGGAGAAATGCCCGATGGTTTGGGCGAGAAGGGGACAAGATTGATTCCCCCTAACTCCAACCGGACAATGCTAAAAAAGGAGCTTAGGGAAGTGGGCAAGAATCCTGTCTGTGAAATGCCAAGTGGGAAATAATGAGTTACTTTTAATTAGACAGAGGTCACTATCAGCAATGATACTGCAGATGCTGTTCCATTCCCAGTGTGAAGCATCTTGCTTTTCCAAAAGGCACACAAAATGTCTCTGGGTGGATGGGAGGCTTTTCCAAACATTTCATTGTCATGGATTCCCTCTCCTACCTGTTAGAGGCATGTGTTTGAAGTCACCCCCCCACCCCACATTTACTTTTCACGCTTCTCTTTGTTGCTTTCAGTTACTAACTGACAGCTGTCACTCCTCTTTAACAAAGCAACCTAAATAGAATGGTGGCAGGTGCTTTTTACCTGTGCTTTTTGGCTAAAACCAAAGCAGGGTAACGTTCTATCCATATGTGCATGTGACTACCTATTTCTGAGGTGCAGCAGCAAACTTGCAAATTGCCAAACGCTGTTGCTATTCCACTTACAAGATGTAGCTCCTTTTTCTATGGATTTACAGGTTCATGTGGTGTTTCGGATGCACTAGTGTAGTAACAGAACATATTTCTCCATAGAGCACTTTAAATCACCCCAAGAGGATGATGCCAAACAGAAATAGGAAAATTCCATGCTGAGGCTGGTGGTTTCTGCTTTAGGAGCAGTGGGTAGCTTACCTTTCCTATTTGCTGCAATACCTAGCACGCCAGGGTGATGCAAGTGGAGGTTGTGCACGTTCACCAGGCGTCTGACACTTTCTTTCCCCTCAGCTGTGCATTTGGGAAGCAGGGTAGCTGGTGAAAAACTCCTGCAAACCTCCCTTTTGTGGTTGTTGCCTTTTTAGTTGCTGTCAAACCATTGCACCCTTCTTCTAGGAGCAGTGTTGCAATTTAGGCCTTCCTCCACAAAGCTCCTTGAAGAGATTTTTTAGATGGTGTCTATTTTAGGAACATAATGTGTAGACAGGAATGGATGGCCACAGAGATTTACGGGAAAACAATTTCGTGGAGAGGGTGAAGTAACATTATAAACCACTAGAACAGAGCCCCGTAGCTGGTTATATATCACATGAACCCAGCAATGGAATTAGTTTCATTAAACTCACTGCAACTCATGTGATGATTTTTTTTTTTCTTCCCTCTTAACATTGTGCGTCTGTTTTTCCAAGTATTTTTTCAGGCAGCCAGTGAATCCAGAATGCTCATACTGGCAAACATAATTTTTTTGGATTTTTTTAGCTGATGCTAATAGTCTCCATTTACTTCCTGTGATATTTTCTATCTGGGGACTCATTTATTAGGACAGTCTCCCTTTAAGCCATGGACAAGAGGGTTCCTCCATCTATGGGAGGGGAGGGAAGGAACAATTGGAGGCCTAATTAATTATATAGTATCCAGGAAGGCACTGGGGATCTTAGACAGGATTCTGCTTTACCAACCAGAGATACCAGGGTGAAGGGATGGACTAGAGACCCAGAAGTAGTCTTTGGTCACCAACACAGGAAAACTCTGGAGTCTTCCAGAGTTCAGTAAGAAACATTCTAGCTCTTTGTGTAGAGGACACTGTCAGGGAGCCCAGAGATTCAGAGAGGGAAATGGAAGAGCATCTTCTCTGGGGGTTGAGGGAGAAATCTGGGGCTAGTTTGGAGTTATTCCTAGCACTTTACAGACCAGGTGGTCCTCACCAGTTTATATTGGTATGTGCTTGACACATAAAAGCATCCCCCCCAGATTTAGCCTGGGGGCCCATATCAGGTATTTTCCTCTGGGTAGTTGGAGAGACCAAGCCCTCACTTCTTCCCTGTAAGTACCAAGAGCACAAGACCTGATCTCCCAGATACCTTAGAAGTGGGAAAGGGGAAGAAAGGGAGGGTGGAGGGAGAGTGGGAATCAGCAACTGAAGCTCTTAAAATATTCAACTCGGGATCAATGAAGCTGTAGCTGCGAAGTAATCAGTTCCCTTTGAAGTTCTGATTAGCCTATTGAGCATGTTTCACAGCTCACCCTAGATTATGCTGGTTATAGGGTCGAGGTGGGGAAGAGAGTTATTCTGAGAACAACTGTGGTCAGAAAAATAGTTAAGCCAAATTTCTCCCACACAGTGCTTTTCCAACTTTTTCTTTTGGCCATGTTTTGAAGTTCCCAGTTATTAATTATTTTATTTAACAAAGATGGATAGCGTTTATTCAGTGCCAGCCACCATTGCAAGCAGCACTTTACAAATATTTTCTCACTTAATTCCATGAGGTAGGTGCTGTTATTAATCATCAATTTATAGACAAGGAAACCAAGGCACAGTGAGGATGAGTTAACTTGCCCTTGGTCAGACAGTGTGTAAGTGGCAGAGCTGAAACTTGAACCCAGGTAGTCTGGCCGCAGTGTCTTGCCCTTCCAATCACCTGTGTGATGGTAGAGCTCTGGCTTAGCCCTGACTGATAGTCAGGACTCAGGTTGGTGTGGTCTGTACATGGCAGCTGTAATTCATCTACTTTCTCACATGCCGGAATTTCAAAATGCTTTATTTGGTTAAGAATGATTCCCTAAATCTATAGTCATTCATTAAAAAAAACACACAAAAAAACAGCAAATGAATGTGCCCTCTTCTAGCATAAGACAGTCCCTACTCTAGGTGCTGGAATGTGGTAAACAACAAAAATTCCTGCCCACATGGCGTTTTCAGTCTAGTGATGGAGTTAGGCAGTAGGCAAATCAATGTGTAAGGAAATAACAGTGAATATGCTTTCTTTGAAGAAAAATATAGCAGGGTAAGGAGATAGTGAGGCAAGAGCAGCATGAAGGAAGAAAATGTTACTGGACCAAAGGAAGATCAGTTTGCCTGTGGACATCAAAGCCCAGTAAAACAGGAATAGGACACAGGAGTTTGCAGCAAAGAAAGCAACACTTATTTTTAGGAAGTAGCCCAGCCGAAGAAAGACAGGTTAGCTAATGCTCAAAGACGTGGCTCCCCAGAGGCTCCCAGGGGATGGGTTAAATCATTAATCTTGGTGACTAAGGGAGTTAGGGCTGTGGTCAGGGTGGTAGCCTCTACTGATTGGTCAGCGCTGGGTAGGAGGTAGTTGATCAGCACATGGCATCCCTTTGTCTGGTTTTGCCACTTTTCTGGGCCTGGAGCTAAAACACAACTAAGGCCTAGATGTTATCTCTGGTTTGATGAAACTCTACGTCTGGGGTCAACAGACCCAGGCTTTGTTCCTAAGATTATTGAATCAGAACCTCATTGTCCTCAGGGCTTAATGATTAAGGGAGTGAACCGACCTGCAGGACAAGGAGTCAGGGTGCTGCACAAGGTCAGTTTAAAACAAAAGGAAAGAAACAGAAAAGGTCATATTAAAGAAGTGAAGTTTTTAAGCTATTACAAAAATGCTGTTTAGGAGGTGCAGATAGTGCTTTTTATCTGAATGAAGTGAAAGAAGAGCATTCTGGGCAGAGAAAAGGGAGGAAACACAAAGTTCCCAAAGGGCACAGTGTCTCAAGGGTATAAGGAATGGCACCTGTTTTGTGATCATGAGAGCAGAAGAAATGGAAGGAAACAGACCATACAGGTGACCAGCCTGATGCGTGGAGTTGCTGAGCACGCTCTAATTGTCCCTGGCTTTTACCAAAAAAAAGCCCCAAAACCAAAAAACAAATTTAGGAGCAATTTAAGTCTCATATTAATGGTGACAAGTTACTAGGTTTAGAAAAACAGTCACCTGGCAGGGTGTGGCTCAGTGGTTGAGCGTCGACCAGGATCCAGGTGATCGGGGTTCGATTCCCAGACAGGGCACATGCCCGGGTTGCAGGCTCGATCCCCAGTCGGGGGTGTGCAGGAGGCAGCCGATCAATGACTCTCTCATCATGGATGTTTCTCTCTCTCTCTCTCCCTCTCCTTTCCTCTCTCTGAAATCAATAAAGATATGTTTTTAAAAAACCAAAACAACAAACAGCCATTTTCACATGCAAAAAAAGTTTTAACAATTTTTGTTAAGTTCTTTGAAACATGCTATGGTTCCTAGAATACAGGGAAATTGACTGAAAAGCATTTAAAAGACACTATTGATGAAAAAAATCTGTTTGAATGAAATTATTGGTTAGCTTGCTGCAAATTATCAGTTAAAATAAAAATAGCCCCAGTGACCCAATCAGTCTTCTTGCACATAAGGATTTACCCTGAGATGACTGAGGATGGAGACCAGCCTCTACATACCCCGGAGTGGTCAGGGCACTGCAGTTCCTCAAATCATCTTCTGAAAATTAATTAATGTGATTTCAAAGTAGTATAGTAAAATAAAAACATTCGCTTTCAGTTTTTACCTGTATTAAAACTTTTGTTACATTTCTGTTTCTTCAAAATTTACATTCTAATGGTTTATGCTTTTATATTTTCTGGCTATTTGCTTCTACTCTTTCGCAGTTACCTACCAGCCTTATAGTTCCTCTCTAGCAAATGTGAGTTTCTATTCTAACTGAGAATAGAACTTGGTTCTTATTTTATCCCTACAAGGGGTAAAAACTCCTCTCCTTGCCCTCTCATATGGCCTCTGCCTCCTTTGGTGCTCCATCTACAATCTTGCTTTAATTTTGATGAAATATCTATAATATTTGATTTAATCTTTTCTTTTGTCACTTGTGATTTTGTGTTATATATAAAAAATCATTGCCTAATCCAAAGTCATGAAACTTTACTTCTATATTCTTTTCTACACGTTTTATAGTTTTAACACTTACATTTAAGTCTATGATACATTTTGAGCCAATTTTTGTATATAATGTGAGGTAGAGGTCTAACTTCATTTTTTACATGTTGATATCCATTTGTCCCAGCGCTATTTGTTTAAAAGACTATTCTTTCCCCCATGGAGTTGTCTTGTTAATCTTGTTGGTTGTGCCATATTTATGTGCATCTGTGTTTTAGCAAATTACTATTAACAACACTTTTATACACTGGGTGCTAGGGACAACTTTTTTATTTAAAAAAAGAGCAGTGATAGTCTTTCTTGAGAATTCACATAACTTTAAAGTAAAAGAAAATTGACCCATATGCCATTATCTTTTTTTAAAAAAAATTAACTTTATTGTTGAAAGTATTTCAGATGTCCCCTTTTGTTCTCCCTTGACCCCTTCCACCCCCCCCCCCCGCACCCACTCCCATACCAGGCCATCACTACTTTATTGTCTGTGTCCACGGGTTATTCATAATATGAATATAAATTCTTAGGTTAATCTCTTCCCGCCCACCCACTCACCCCCACCTTCCCTCTGAGATTCCTCAGTCTGTTGCATGTTTCTGTCTCTGGGTCTATTTTGTTCAGTTTATTTTGCTCATTAGATTCCACATATGAGTGAGACTGTGTAAAACTGAATAAGGAAGAATCAGAAAACCTGAATAGGACAATAACAATTGATGAAATTGAAGCAGTAGTAAAAAAACTCCCAATAAACAAAAGCCTTGACCCAGATGGCTTCACAGGAAAGCTTTACTGAGCATTCTACTTCTTATTACAGCAGTCCCTTTAACATTTCTTGCAATGCTGATTTAGTGGTGAAAAACTCCTTTAGCCTTTTTTTTTTTTTTGTCTGGGAAGCTCGCTATTTCACCACCTATTTTGAATGATAACCTTGCTGGATAGAGTAGTCTTGGTTTCAGATCCTTGCTTTTCGTTTTCTTGAATACTTCATGCCATTACCTTCTGGCGTTTAGAGTTTCTGATGAGAAAAATCAACTGACAGCCTTATGGGAGCTCCTTTGTAAGTAAGAGTTTGCTTTTCTCTTGCTGCATTTAAGATTCTCTCTTTGTCTTGAATTTTTGGCATTTTAATTATGATGTGTGTGGGCGTGGGCCTCTTTAGGTTGTTCTTGCTTGGAACTCTCGATGCTTCCTCAACTTGTGTGTCTTTTTCCTTCAGCAGATTTTAACTCTTAAACACTTTTTTGACCTAACTTCATGTCAAAAAATTCTAATTGAAAGTATATTCATTTTTTTACTCTACTGGAAATTTAATAAGATAATGAGGTACAGTTCAGTAATAAGCTAATATTTTAGAGAAAGATTACTAGTTATTTCTAAGAAACACCTCTAATGTATTGCACATGCTTTATCAAACTTTATACAGACATTATCCATGTTCTTTATGATATACGTTGCTAGTCTGTTTTTGTTTCATAAACACCATCAGAAGGAAACTGTTGAACTTGAGATACAGAAATTCCATTCAAAATGGGTTGGTTGTTGCATTAGCTTGCTAGGGCTGCCATAACAAAATAGCACAGAACCAATAGCTTAAACAGCTGAAATTTATTTCTCACAGTTCTGGAGGCTAGAAATCCAAGATCAAGGTGTTGGCAGATGTGTTTTTTTCCCAAAGCCTCTCTCCTTGACTTGCCCAGGGTGGCCTTCTTGATGTATCCTCAGGTATATTTTTTTTCCTCTGTATGTGTGTGCATCCCAAGGGTACTTTTTTGGATCCAAATTCCCTCTTTTTATAAGGATAACAGTCAAAATGTAAAAGGGGCAACCCCAACAGCCTCATTTTACCTTACTCACCTCTGTAAAGTCCCTATCTCCAACAACAGTTACATTCTGAGATATTAAAGGTTAGAGCTTCAACACATGAATTTTGAAGGGTTCACAATTCAGTCCATAGCAGTTGTCTTTGGTTACACTTATGATTGCTAAAATAATGAGCAAAGAAGATTGAAACTGATAAGTCATTTTTTGTTGCTAAGAAAATTGTTGTCATACTATGGTGGATTTTTATTATTCATGCCTTCTTTACACTGGATAATATGGAGTTTTCTGTGTATTTGTTAATAGTCCAATGAAGGCAATTAATTGGGCTTGTATTTAAAGAAGCATGATGAATAAGAAAGCAGAAGTAATATGGTGATGATATTGATTTCACTTGTAAGCCTATAAAGGCATGTTTATCTTCATAATCTATGATAAGTTTACTATGCTAAGGCTCTTACTTGTTTCAAAGATATAAGTGACAAAACAATATAAAATATTGGGTATTCATGAGGAACTTGTAAGTAAAATAATTTCAAACTGTATAAGCAACTTTAACAGGATAATTTAAATATAAAAGCAATGTTTTGGAAAGTTAATACAGCTTACAAAGTTGAGGAGTAGCTAAAATCTAGACACTGGAAATGGCAAGAGTAAGGAGAGCTGTAACAGTCAGGAAGCCTAGATTTTAGGCATTTTGGTGGTTTCTGCCAGGTGCTGCTATCTCCTGAAATGAATTAGTTCAATTGCTTTCAGAATTTTTTTTTTTTTTTTTTACATTATTGAAGATTAAAATCTTAGGAAGTGAGCATCTGGTTGATCAAGTTTGGATTATGAATCTGATCCCTTTAGTTACGGGTAAACTGGACCCCTTGACTGAGAGTCCCACCAAATTATTTCCCCACTCAGGAGGACTAATTCCACTCAAACAAAATTGAAAATAGCCTGAATTTAGAAGAATTATTAGAAGAAAATAGCCTGAAATTAGAAGAATTATTAAATAAATCATGACCTATGCAAAAAATGAGATGTTATAAAGCCATTAAACATAATGTCTCAAGGAATATTTACACCTATTGCAACTGCTCAGAATATAATGATGCATTAAAAAGTACCATGTAAACATATCTATCTAGTTTATTTCAAAGAAAAATAGAAAACAAAAAAAGATATATTAGCTTAGGGAGAAACCTGGAAATAATGTGATCATTGTATCTGGTGTATGGGATCAAAATGTCCATTTCCTTCTTTATAAAGTGAAAAACAAAACAAAACAAAAGAATGTTACTGCCTTGGCCAGGTAGTCAGTTGGTTAGAGTGTCATTCTGATACACCAAGTTTGTGAGTTCGATCCCAAGTCAAGGCACATAAAAGAATGAACCAATGAGTGCATAAATAAGTGGAATAACAAATTGATGTTTCTTTCTCTCTCTCAAGTCAATAAATAAAAATTAAAAAAAAATAAAATATTGCATTTTGTTTTTATAATAAAAATAATACATGCTAATTATATAAAGCAAAAAGAAAACTATTAAAGGATAAAGGTGATAAAATAACCCCAATAATTCTGCATAAGCAAAATTATCAGTATTAATTTATTTTATATACCAAAATATTTTTGATACAAAATCTCCAAAATAAGCATATATTGCTTTATTAATCAAAATAAAAGTTAGCAAGTATTATTTTTTAATGTAATTGGGTAAGGCTTTGGACTTTTTTGTGGCTTCTGCAAGGTGTACTTATTGTTAAATCCTACCCAAGGGTATGTTTATTGATTTTAGAAAAAGGAAGGGAGAGAGAGAGAGAAACATCAATGTGAGAGAGAGACATTGATAGGCTGCCTCCCTTAAGTGCCCTGACTGGGATCGAACTCACAACTTAGGTGTATGTGCCTTGATTGGGAATCATAATTTTTTGGTGTATGAGATGACACTCAAACCAACTGAGCTACTTGGCCAGGGAAAGGTGTACCTTTTTATACAAAGATATGTATTATATTGCTAATCAAAACAGTAAACTCAAAGTTATTGAGGTAACAGATAAATGTTTGAATATTTTATTAGCCCCCAAACACTCTATAATAAAATTATAGTATTTTGAAAATTTTGTGACAATAAATGAGCTTTGGGAAAGGGTCTAATATAAAGTTAGTTTTAAAATGTCTAAGGGCTGTTGTCCTGGAAATTGTATAATTTGGTAATGTGCATTTTCCCTTTAGAATTTAGCAGAATTTTAGGAAAGTTATTATATACTCATGGAGCATCTACTATTCCCAATGAATAGTTTCAGTAAAAATTGACCTCAGATTGAGAACATTAAAAAACAAACAAACCACTCTGGCCAGTTTTGCTCAGTGGTTAGAGTGTCCACCTGTGGACCAAGGGGTCGCAGGTTCGATTTCCCTTCAAGGGCACAAACCTGGGTTGCAGAATCCCTGCCCCTGGTTGGGAGAGTGCAGGAGACAACCAATCGATGTGTCTCTCTCGCATCAGTGTTTCTCTCTCTCTTTCTCTCCCCCTCCCTCACTCCCTTTCACTTTCTAAAAAATTCAATGTAAAAAAAAATCCTCAGGTGAGGATTAACAAAAAACAAACAAATAAACCTGTAAATACTAACACAGTATGTACATAAAATTTTAAGCTATATAGAATTCAACTCATCAAATTGGCAAAATCAAGTTATAAAATTACCACAAATGGAATGACAAGAGTAAATTAACAGTGTATACTCTTATACTCTTGAGCCAGAGGAGGCAGAGTGGAGCAATGAGGGTAATTATTAGTATCTGGTGCGTTTGGAGATGTGAAATTATTTGTGTTGAGGGTGTAGTGGGAAGAACCTGTGTGAAAGAGAATAAATGTTTATGACAAGTCTTAGATTAAAATATCTGGCTTATTTTAAGCAATTATTAATAATATAAAAATTAAAGAGAAATGTTGAATAAAAAAAAAAGAACCGGAGTTCAGGGTTTTTAATTATATATTCAGGAAGAAGAGAAAACTAAGAGAGTTCTGTTACATCAAATATTTCAATCAAAGAAATTCAGTGAATTTGAAAATACTGGAAAGAGTTACTTTAAGCCTTGATAAATGCTACCAGGCAGCAGTTTTGATATTACCCTGGAATGTGATATGCCATTTTAAAGGCCAGTGGTATTTTGGGCTATGTATGTCAGTGTGTTAGGACAAAACCAGAGAGACAACAGACTGGTTTTCAGTCTAGAATACCATAATTTCTGTGCTACATGGGCCTCGGCGTTTCAGGTTTCGGGTGATTTGAGAAGTATGAAAGATTGCACACCATTTTTTTTTAAAGGCATTTAGAGGATTATAGATCAACCTGTATGAATGAAGAGTGCCTTTTGAAGAAACTCCAAAATGGAAGTTTGAACATAGTGAAGAAGTTGGATAGAAGTAAACAAAGAAAAAGAAAACAAGAGGGTGAGCTCCATAAAACTCTCTCTGGAATAACAAAGAATGGAATTTCAACTCTCTCTTCTCTGGGGCCAAACCTTATTTTACTGCTTTTCTTTACTCATATATTTTTTTCATTCCTAGGCATTTTGTTTTAACCTCTGGTTTTGCATTTCATTTCTAACCCTCCCTCCACCCAGTGAGTTATGTAAAAATATTTCCACAGTTGTGTTCTGTGCATGTTCATAGTCTTTGATTCATATAGAATATAATCCAAGAAACAAAAAAATTATTAACATGATTTCAGCACGTATTTTCAAAGCATGGTCCACAGACCCCCTTGAAACCTTTTAGGGAGTCCATCACATCAAAACTATCTTCATAATAGTACAAAAACATTTTTTGCCTTTTTCACTTTATTGACATTTGCACTTATGATGCAAGAACAATGAAAACTACCTTAGCAGTTGTCAAGGCAGTGACTCCAAAATGCAGTAGTAGTCATTGTATTCTTCACTGCCATTCACTCCCAGTAAAAATAAGTAAGTAAATAAATAAAATTAAAAGCCAGTTTTACTAAAGAAATGTCTTCGGTGAAGCAATAAAAAGTATTAATTCTCATCTAGACAAGCAATTACACATATTTTAAATATTCTGTGTGCTGAAATGAGACGTACACATAAAGAATATCAGCCACATGCTAAATTATGATGATAGTTGACTCAAAAGAAAATTCCCCCCAAAAAACCCACAAAAAACATGTGCGATTGTTTGAGTTGCAAGCCAAACTAACTGCTTTTCTATGGGACACCATTTTTACCTGAAGGACTGACTGATAGACAAATTGTGGTTATTCAGACTTGGTTATTTGACAGATGATTTTTCAGAAATGAAGTGAGCCTGTCATTTCAAGAAAAAATAACTGACAATATTTGTTACCAATGACAACATTTAAACTTTCAAAAGAAAAATTAGAATTTTGGAAAACTTGTATTTGTCACCATGAGCTCAACAACTTCTCAAAACTTAAAAGATTTTCTGATGTGATTAGTGGTGATGTTAGCAGATGGATAATGAAATGTTTCAACATTTCAAAGATCTGCATGACTTATCAACCAATATTTTACAATGGATAACGATATAAAATCATGCATGGATAATGGATCCATTCAAAGTGCAAGATAAACAGATTTTAGCATAGCAGAAACAATGAGTTTATTGATATGGTTTCAGATTCTCTACTTCTCTAGTTTTGATAGAAAACTAGAAGACTATTAACAATTATGTAAAGAGGCTATTAAAGTTTTCCAGCTACATATCTATGTGAGGTCAGATTTTCTTCATCAGATGTAAATTAAAACAGATTGAATGCAAAGCTGATTTAAAAATCTAGACTTTAAAGCATATAGTAAGCATATATTAAAAATGATGTGAAAATTTATAAAATAATACCACTCAGATTTTTTTAGGGCTATGACTATTTTTCACCTAATATATTATTTTGTTAACATGCTATTGGTTTGTTATTATTTATAAATGAATTAAAACATTTTTATGATTTCTCCATTTTAATTTCTAATACAGTAAATATCAATAACCTTAACCCACATAAATAAAATATGTGAATATTACTGATCCTAAGGAAATCAATATACTTAGTCATATGCACTAATCTCAATGAAAATTCAATACTCTGCCTCGATTGGTCATAATAAGATTTAAAATTCCAACTTAAATTTGGAACATTGATTTTTCTCTTTTGTAATGCCCAACATAACACCAAAGGTAATTAATAGACATTCTATAAAGAATAATCATTCTTAACTTCATTTAAATGTTGTCATTATTATTTTTATAAAATTCTCAACTTCTTGAAATCCGAAAAGGAGTAATGGATAAAGAATCAAGATACTCTGATTCATAAAAAAGTAAGGGAATGAAATAATTATCACTGTTGACATGATTATTGTTGCGGTGTTAGCTTCCTTTATAGGTCTCAGGTGCTTTTTAGTATATTTATAAAGTTGTGCAAACCTCACTGCAACTTAATTTTAGAACATTTCCATAGAGCTGAAAAGCAGCATAATGCCCATTTGTAGTCATTCCTGACTCCCATTCTCAGCCCTAGGCACCATCATTTAAGTTCTGTCTCTGTACATTTGCCTTTTGGTATTTCATATGAATGGAATAGTGCAATGCATCATCTTTTGCATCTTGCTTTTTTCACTTAACATATTAACATAATATCTTTGAGGCTCATCCATGTTGCAGCACGTATCAGTGCTTTATTATTTTTAATTGCCCTGATATATCCATGTAATAAACATTTTGTTTATTCACCAATTAATGGATATTTAGGAGGTTTCTACTTTTTGACTACTATGAATAAGGCTGCTATGAGTATTCCCATGCAAGTTTTTGTATTCACATAGGTTTTCATTTCCTTTGGTTAGATACCTGGGAATGAAATTACTGAGTCATATAATATACCTATGTTTAACATTGTGAGAAACTGCCAAAGTGTTTTCCAAAATGCCTTTCCATTTTACATTCCCACCAGCAATATATGAGGGTTCCAGTTTCTCTACATTCTCAACAACACTTGTTGTTATCTGTCCTTTTATTATCGTCATCCTAGTGGTGTGGTGTGGTATTTCATTATGGATTTGAATTTGCATTTGCTTCATGGCTAATAATGCTGAGCATCTTTTAATGTGGTTATTGGTTACCTGTATATCTCTTTTGCGCAAATGTCTATCCAAATTCTCTGCCTATTTTTAAAATGGGTTTTTCTCTTTTTATTAGTGACTTGTAAGAGGTTTTTTAAAACTATATTCTGCGTACACTCTTATCAGATATATGATTTGCAAATAATTTCTCCCATTCTGTGGGTTGTCTTATAAAAAATATTGCATATGTTTTTCTGTCTTCTTATTTAATAGTTTATAAAAATATAGTAATTATACTTTGCTTCTACTTTAGAAGACTTCTGTCAGTAATATTGAAAATATAGAGGGTTTGTTCCAGTGGTAGACTGCATAAAAGGGAAAATTTGGGGGGGGTGTCTTCGAGAAAAATGATTGAATAACTTTAGGACCTTTATCTTAACTGATTATCTTGAAATATCTTTAAAAATAAGAAAATAACAAGACAATAAAAACCATATTTATATTGAAATTGAGAGTCACCTAAAATAGTACAGATAAAACCACTATGACCCTGTGAATAGAAATTATCAGACCAATTTTATTTCCTTCTGTGACAAAGTAAAAAGTCATGTTCATCATCACAAAAATAATAGATATCACTCATCTGTCTTCAGGGAGGCTTTTGCATATCTGTACATGATCTTTCATCATTGATTCCCAAATTTTATGTCAAGATTGTGAAAGATCACCACATGAAAGAAGTTAAACTTTAGTGTCTGTTGATGGTAAGGATACACATTGACAGGCATAAAGGTTTCTGTGAAAGAATTTGTATTTTATTAAAGACAGTACTACCATATACGTGTAATTTTTAAAAAGATTATGGTATGAATGTGTATAAGGCATGTATTCAGTATGAAACAAAACTGGTGTGGGCATTATAAATTCTTGTAATCTTCAGAATAACACTGAACTTGATTTCCTGCATATATTAGTCTATGTCATATTACTGTTAGGGTAATGTTCAAGTGATTCAGGATGGTTAACAATGATTTCATGATGTCCTGGAGAAATATATCAATTATACTCTATTGAAATCAATCCAGAGACTATTACTGTTAAATAACTTTTTACTACTGATCTTGATGTTGAAATTGAAAAGTTTAAGTGGTACGTAGTAAATGACATTAATAGCTCTGAGGGATATAGGAAACATAATAACCTTGAAACCTTCAGAAACTGTTTCATTAAGCCAAGAGAGACTGTAGTATGTAAAGTTTATCCAAGGTGTGGTATATTTTAAATAAAAAAAAACAAATTATACAAATAACAAGATGGTGGAAAAACTCAGTCACAAGTTGGTGGAATCAACAAGGCCCTTGTGTTTAACAGGAAGTCAATATATATTTGTTGTTTCTGATTAATTGCAGGAAGACTAGGAGGATCATAGGATATTTTTACATATAAAGATCAATTTTATTGTTTCAATCCTTTTTTAAAAAAATGTCAAGTTGATTTATGTAAAGACACAGACTAGATAAGAAAAGATATCCTATTACTAGAAGATGACAATAATTTGTACTAAGGAAAATGTATACGAAATTCAGGCATCTTTATGCTATTTTATTACCATTTTTCTATTAGAATCTCTAAGCAGATCAGTGAAGTTGGGCAGAGATTGGAAAGGAGCAAATACAGTACAAATAATGATATTGTATTTATGATATTGGATTGAAAATTTTTCAGTTTGGTAAAGAGAAAACTAAAGGGAGACATTATAACTGCCTTCCAGTGTATGCAAGTCTGTCTCAAGGACAGTGTGCGATTGGATCTTTTATCACTGGAAATGGGCATAAACTGTAGCAAGGGAAAGCTTCATTTGGTTTATTTCTTTCTATTTCCAAAAATGATTTGAAAAGAATTACAAAATCAAAAACAATATAAATCAGAATAATGAAGACCAAAAAGCCAAAAAGAATGGTGAAGTTATTGCGAAATGCTGAAGTAGCATATTGATTTTTTGTTAGATCTTGAGTTTAAGTTTGTACTTCTAACAGCTAAAAGGATAGGGTGGGCGAACATGGGGACTTACATAGATAAATTCTATTATCTACATAGGAAAGTTGGTAACTAAAGGGGAGCACACTGCCAGTCTCTGATGGCCCTATGTCTAGCATGTAACTTAGCGTAGTTGTGGGTTAATAGTTTCTTTGGTGACTGATTGATTGGCTGGTTGGTATTTTGTGATCATTTAAAAAAAATTTTTGTTGAATTCTCTTCTACTACATATATGCCTAGCAACTATATGCCTATGCCAATTAAATACACATTTCTGGTATTTTTATCATACTCAGCTTCTTTTCTGGCCCTACTTTGAAACATCTAACACACTAGATATTTTTATACCAAAATTCTTTGAATGTTGAATGTTATTCCTTATTTCTGCCAAAGGATTATATAACATATAAAACTGTGACTTTATGTGGAAAATAAATTTGGCTCAATTTAATATTATGGGCAGAACTTAGTGTCAATTGTGCTAAAATTTGTTCCTTCTGGCAGATGTTATACAAGATCTAAAATGATCATTTAAAACAGGGGTGGGGAACCATTTTTCTGCCAAGGGCCATTAGGATATTTATAACACCATTCATGAGCCATACAATTATCAACTTAAAAATTAGCTATAAGAAAAAACCTCCTAGATTTATTGAATTTCGAGTCCCACCTGCAGTTGCCTTGGCAGCGCCAGACCAAACTGTTTGAGGAAGGTGTATAGGGCCCCAGATATTCATCACCCCAGATTTTTCCAACCACTCAACTCCTTAAAGACTCAGAGTTTCCATTTGCAGGCTGCCCTTTCTGACAGACCTATCAGCATACCATTCTCAAAAACAGTCATTCTTCAAATGTCTTTTTTTTTTTTTAATGTTTAAAGTGTACTAAGAATGGCTGCCTTTTTTTTTTTTTTTCTTCCTGGTAAGTTTTTATCCATCCTTTATAACATAGAGCTCTGACAGCCCAACTATAAATTTGTCCAAGCGCTTGACATTGTATTAAAGATCATTTTTGAGAAAGATTTGTCCTGGTAGGTTTCTTTTATTCTACCTTTATGAAAAAGTAGATGGCTCAATTTCTCAGTGAGGAAACATGTTGGGACAATAAATGTTTCAAATAAAATATCAACCCTGCTGCCTGAATTTCTGGATTTAAAACAAAAGCATTGAACTGTGAAACAGTAGACCCAAATTCAAATGTTAAACTTCCCACAAGCCATCTGAGTGGGGCTAGTCACTCTGTTATCTGATATGCAGCTCTCTTGAATCTCCACTTTTTCCTCTGAAAGGTGGGCAGTTAAAATTTAAGAACCTTTGTGAGCAAAGGCTGTTTACATTTTTGAAATTTTGGTCTGGAAACACTGACCAAATTTCAAGGAATAAAAACACATTCAAACTAGTATAAGTAAAACGGGCTATTTACTGTAAGAATATAATTGGAAATCCCATTGACCAAAACACAGCTAAGCCATAAAGAGCCAGAAATGGAACTGAGAAGCCAGGAACAAAATAAAAACAGCCCACTTTTTCTCGGTGGTTGCACACTTACTTCTTGTTTCTGCTTATCTCGCTTTTGCTGGTTTGGCTGGTGTCCTCTGCTTGCTCATGGCCAGATATCACTTCCCCAGACTCGACTCCAGATCACTCAGCTCAGGTTCCCACAATGTTTTGACTCACTCAGTCTTACTCCAGTTAAACATTCTCCAGAAAGAGAATCCTGTTGGCTCAGTTGGGCTTATGGGTTGGTTCCCCTGTGATCAGTGTCCTCATTTAACCTATCTGGCTCTGGCCGTGGGATTGGGATGGGACGGGAATGGGAGGTGGTACAAGCATGGTTGTCTAGGTTCATCTTTTCAGCATCAGTTACACATGGGGCAAAATTTCCAAAAATGTGTGAAGGCTAGGAAGCACCCAAAGTATGTTATAACAATCCTTCCTGTTTTATAAATGATGGAATTAAAGCTGAGGGAGGTCAAGAAACTATTTTAGTGTCACAGTTTTATTAAGAATTAGAACCAAAAGTTGAACCAAGTTATTCTCATTCCAAATCCAGTGATTGTACCAAACTTCCATGGTTAAGAAAATAAATCTCTGGGTCGAAAACGATCCCTTCCAGCATTTAAATTAATTAAATCATGGATTTATTTTTAATCAACAGACCAATACGTGCATGAATTAACTCAATTCCTTAGGTACCAAAAGCCTGCTTTTGATATTTGTTAAGGATGCTTCACCCAATCCATTCTTCTTACAAATGTTTTCCAATATTTGTCTATTGATAAAGTACAAGCCCTATATTCTAATCACCAGGACAGGTGGCTTGAGAACAGATTCAGGGCAGAACTTCAGAGCTCTAAAACAGTCTTGGCTTGGGACCTTAGACTATGTATTTTCTTTTTTCCCCCCAACATCATTTATCCCCTCTATGTCCTCTTGACAACCCCCCACTAGCTTTCCCACCATCACCACACTGTGGTCCATGCCCATGAGTTCTCTCTCTCTTTTATTTTATTTTTTTTGGTATTTTCAAAGAGATCCACAGATGATTTTTATGAATGCAGTGGCTTACATCCTCAAAGCTCAGTGTTTATTAGAAAAACAACAAGCAATATGCCATTTAATTTTAGTTCACAAATATAAAAATCGTCACTTAATTAAAATTTTATGTTACATTCTTGGATTTCAAAGAAAGGAGAATTTTTACCTGACTAAAACTCTGAACATTTTCATTGTGGCTTTATGTTTTAGTACTCTTAGTTGGTGATAACATGCGTTTTAGCATGAGATGAGATAAGACAGTGATGTTGCCATCTTATGACCTGTGCACTGAACAAATGGCCTAAGGTAAGCCATCAATTATGAACTTATTCATTCACTCACTCATTTATTTATTCATTCAAAAAAAATTTACCGAGCACAGGGTGGCACACATTTTGGTTCTTGAATGTGTCCGATAGAATGATTATGCGTATATTTCTAGGAGAGTTGCAGGAGACTATAGGACAGAAGAGATTGAGTTGAGTTGGTTCTTACTGAATATTTGCACAATTTGCCTTTTTCCTTAATGCTGCAGTTGTCTTTTCTCCCTTCCTCTTTGGCGGAAAAACAAACAATGGAGCAGCAGTAAAAAGGGTCTTGATCTGCTTATGCAGCTGGCAAGATTTATCAGAAAATGCCCAGAGTGCTGAGTAATGCTTGCAAAGGTAACAGGCCAGTCAGCCCCTTCTCTTCAGCTCAGGTAAAGACTCTACCAGTGCTCTTTAATCTCTAATGTTGTTATAGCCCTGTTTCTAAGCTCAAAATGAACCTCAAACTAAATAAAGCATAAAATACGTTTAGGACTCATTTCTTTATTCAAATCAGTGGCATCAAATTCCCTCTTGTAAGGTCCCTCTGCGTTGGTTACTAGAGAGATTAAAATATTTAAAAGTTCTATGTCTAGTTTCTAAAACTTGCTAAACAATTTCCTAAAGTAAATACCTTTCCTTGTAGCCAGTGTTTAAAGGAATTAATGTTAGATTAGTTATGTCCATTTAAAAGAAAGAAAGGAAAAGAAAAATCTTTTTTTCTCAGCTGAAAACAAGCAATGCTACTCCAGAAATGGTTTTATTACCAGCCTCCCTGCAGCGTCTCCCTACTGCATTAGTGCGTAGCTGCAAAACTCCGCATTGTATAACTTGCTTCATCAGTTAACTGGCTGTTTAGCTCTCTTTCCCATAAAAGTCATTGTTCAAGAGGGGGCAAAACCCAAAACTATAATGCAGGTTAGCTCATTATGTCCTGATGCCTGTTTCATGCAGCCTGTGGTGCAATAAAATGCTAGTAGCTGAAAGAGAATGTAATTGTAGTTTGAGTTAATTTTGGTAAATTGTTTTATTTTATTTTATTTTTAATTTATCTTTATTATTGAAAGTATTACAGATGTCCCCCCTTCTCCGCCCCCATTGATCCCTGCATCTACCCCAGCCCCAGCCCTTCCCCACACTATTGTCTGTGTCCATGGGTTATGCATTTATGCATAGAAGTTCCCTGATTAATCTCTCCCACCCACTCTCCCACCCCCACCTTCCCTCTGAGATCCCTCAGTCTGTTCCATGCTTCTATGTCTCTGGATCTATTCTGTTCATCAGTTTATTTTGTTCATTATATTCCACATATGAATGAGATCATGTGGTACTTGTCTTTCTCTGCCTGGCTTATTTTGCTTAGCATAATACTCTCCAGGTCCATCCATACTGTCCCAAAGGGTAAGAGATCTTTCTTTTTTAACAGCTGTGTAGTATTCCTTGGTATAAATGTCCCACAGCTTTTTTATCCACTCATCTACTGATGGGCACTTGGGCTGTTTCCAGATCTTAGCTATTGTAAATTGAGCTGCTATGAACATAGGGGTGCATAAGTTCTTTCTGATTGATGTTTCGGGTTTCTTAGGATATATTCCTAGAAGCGGGATCACTGGGTCAAAAGGCAGCTCCATATTTAATTTTTTGAGGAGCCTCCACACTGTTTTCCATAGTGGCTGCACCAGTCTGCATTCCCACCAGCAGTGCACTAGGGAGCCCCTTTCCCCACACCCTCGCCAGCATGTGTCGTTTGTTGATTTGTTGATGGAGCCATTCTGACAGGTGTGAGGTGATACCTCATTGTCATTTTAATTTTAATCTCTCTGATGATTAGTGACTTTGAGCATTTTTTCATGTGTCTCTTGGCCATCTGTATGTCCTCTTTGGAGAAGTGTCTATTTAGGTCCTTTGCCCATTTTTTAATTGGCTTGTTTGTCTTCCTTTTGTTAAGTTGTATGAGTTCCTTATATATTTTGGATATTAATCCTTTATCAGATGTGCCATTGGCAAATATGTTCTCCCATACAGTGGGCTCCCTTTTCGTTTTGTTGGTGGTTTCTTTTGCTCTGCAGATGTAGTCCCATGTGTTTTAATTTCTCCTTTGTTTCTCTTGCCTTAGGAGATGTATTGGCAAATATATTGCTACAAGAGATGTCTGAAATTTTGCTCCTATGTTTTCTTCTAGAATGTTTATGGTTTCATATCTTACATTTAAGTCTTTTTCCATTTTGAGTTTAAATTGTGTTATTTTAAATACAAGTCTTAAGAAAATGAAATTTTAAAATTGGATTATTTGATTAGGAGTAGCAAATAGCAATATGAATAAAACAAGAGATAATATAAAATATTAGATTTTGGAGTTTAGAATATGTTTGGGAATTTTGCTTAAAAGATGAATTTTAATGAAGAATTGTTCATTTAACCAAAATATTTGGAGGGCCTATTAAATACATATTGCTCTTCTGGGAGTTATGGGAGGTAAAAAAAAAAAAAATTGTAGCTATGTTTAGTGTACCACATTTTATAAGAAAATACCTGTCTCTGCCCAGTAAGTGGTAAAGACAGTACAATTGACCCTTACATAACATGAAGTTAAGTGTAACAACCCTCTCATGCAGTAAAAAATCCATGTAAAGCTTTTAACTTCCCCAAAACTTAACTACTAATAGCCTACTGTTAATAGGAAGCCTTACAATAAACAGTTGATTGTGATATCTCTACCATTTGTGAAAGTCTGCTTGCCACTGATTTTAACATTTACCATTATCCACTTTTGAAAAATAAATCTCACCACTGATTTCCTTCATTGGTTAAGCCTGTCTTCAAGAAAAATTCTATAATAACTGATTTTTCTCTGGCACTGCTATCTTACACTCCACCCTCATTCCATCTTTTTATAGTCATTCGTTCCTTGACATTTCAATAATTTTGTCAGAAAATCCCCACTAAACATAGTTCATCTATAGGTATCCTTCCATTGAAATGAACAGTTTCTACCCAACCCCACACTCTACCTCTTCCCACCAAAAAAGGAAACCTGATACCCTCAGTTAGACTTATTTTACCCACTTTGATACTGAGAAACAAATGAGACAGAGAAGTAAACAGTCTCTTTAAATTAATTAACACCGATGCATGAACGACCCATATACCTCCCAGAGATATTTGTCTTTTAAAAAGAAAAGCTTGTTAACTGAACTGAAAATGTTAATTAATTGAATTTTAGGCAACGTGAAAAGAATTTTTAACAGAGAAGCCTTTCTGCAGATTTAGGCTTGCTAGATTAACAAATAAAAATACAGAATGCCCAGTTAAATTTGAATTTCAGATAAATAATGTATATACATTTTTAGTAAAAGTTAAATATTATATCAGATATGCTTCTACTTAAAAAAAATCTGTTGTTTCTCTGAAGTTCAAATTTAACTGGTTATTGCGTATTTTTTCTGGCATCTCCATTTCGATTTCTTAAATCAGCATGACCGTTACTAGCACCCCCATGGCTTAAGCTGGCCCTGGCACCCCCTACCTCCAGTTGCCAGCCCAGCCCCAGGTGCTGGATTGGCCTTGGGACACAATTATGTTTTTTCCAGCTCGTGTTCTAGCCAGAAGAGAATGGCAGTTGTCACAACAAACCAAGCACTCTCCTAGGCCAACTCTATAACTCTTTAAAAACAATAGTGCCAGGCTGAAGGAGCAGCCCCTACTGGAGACACGCCACTCTCGGGGCAGAGGGGAAGAACCAGAGGCTGGGTGGCGGCACCACACTGCGCTGAAAGTTTCTGTTTGATTGGAGACTGTGTTTGTCTTCTCACCTTCTGTGACCAACGGAAGGCACATGGTCAAAGAACAGTGGGGCAAGAACGTACATTCCAGGAACTGCACCTACCAGGAGGGCTGAAAGTCACACGGCAACTGCTGGAGATGTACCATCCTCCTACCGGGAGCAGACGACTGAGCATGTATCACAGCTGAATGCCACTGAGGTGCCCCTTTAACCCCTTCCAGTCCTTAAGGCCTCTGTGCCGTGCTTAGTGTATAGGAGTTTGGGGTAAGGCTGAGCCCCTTGCTGGCAAGGATCTAGCCTCCCAGCCTACCCTCTGATATTTTATTGCCTGCCTAGGGCACTGCCATCTCCTTCCGCATCTTTAGATTCTCACTACTCTCCCATGCAGTCTCCCCTGCTCTGGAACTTCTAGCATCACATCTCTAATGCATTTAAGATTTTACCAAGAGAGAGAAGAAAGCATGGACTTTAGCAGCTTCTGTTTACTGTACTTTAATTCCTGAGGCATTAAAGACCTCACAATTCAATTTGCTTGAACTGATAGAGAAAAGAAAAAATATAAACACAGCACACACAAATTTATATTTCAGTAAACTATTCCACCACATAATGATTTTCTAATGGGTAAAGCTCTCAGTCTAAATGTAGTACACATACATTTCAGTACTTCATGCTGTCAAAACATCATTTTACTTAGAAATACATTAAGTGCAAGATATGTCTTATTGGGTTGAGTGGTTTCTGGAGTTCAGGAAACAAACTGATGGTATAGTTAAAGGTATGATCTAAAAATAACAATTGTGCATAAAACTAGACCCAATGAATTATTTTGCCAAATAAAATTTACCATAGAGCAAAGAAAAATAGGAATTAAGACAGGATAATACCTATTAGAACTAAATTGGCATAAGAAAGTTCTGTGTGGAGTAAGAGTACAATCTGTGGGCTACAACACCATATGTACGGTCAAGCACACTATGGGAACTGATTTGAGTGAGTCTATGTATTTTTTTAAATTCATCAAATACTGCCTCAAACATATTTCCAAAGTAAGATTATATTCAAAGTTAGCTTCAACTGAACTTAGGTTCTATTATGTTTTTCTAAGCATTTAATTCAATAGTTATGCAATGAGGCAAAAAACATGCCCCAAATTGCACAATTTTATTAATAAAAAAGTGATATGCTATATATTTCTTAATTCCAAACATGACTAGAATGCAGTGTTTTATTTTAGCTTACCATACAGTACATTTTATCATGCTCTTTGCGTTAACTTTGCATTAGTGTCTGAAGTAAATATAGACCATCTGTTCAACAGAATAATTCATTGTGTAGCCAATTTGAACAAAGTAGTTTATTGATATTGGACTGGCAAAGGCAATTGTGGATAGAGTGAATTTTGTAGTTTATTTTTAGGATGTCCTGAAAAATACTCTTAAAATACACAAATACATATGTAGACATGTTAGTTATGTGACCTTATTTTAAATGTAATCTGCATGTAGCATAAAAACTTAGGGGTGGATAATAGAGTTATTAAAGAATGTAAATATCTTAAACACATGTGTGAAATATGTTGTGTCATTAATCCTAATTATAATACTAAATATGGATATTATTAAAAACCAAATGAAATAAAGAAACCATAAACATACCAAACTAAATTATTTCTAGAAAAGAAATTTATAAAATAATATTTTCTAGGCCTGTGAAATTCTATGAACAGCAGTTTCTTTGTTGGATGTTCAAAAAAGAGTTATGTGAGATCACAACTGTAAGAATAACATTGTACCTAGTTATTTTTACTATTATTGGCAGTAACAGTCTTATGTAAAGTGGGTGGCAGAAAAACTGCAAAATCAGCTCAAATACTTCTCCACGAATTGCCATCTCCAGATGGTTTATGTCCCCAGAATAGTAGAGGGACTCTACAAGGAGCTGGCAGTCATTTTGGCAGGAGTCTATTTTCTCCTCAGCATGAAATTCAAACCATTTTAAAGACAGAATTGCAGATATATGAGTTTTCCCTACCTCAAATTATGTAGTATAAGGTGGTCAAGATACATAAATATTGTATGATTATGTTATAACTTTGGTGTTAGGTGAATTATATAGTGATCTACTCAGTAGATAACTAGCAGTAACAGGCTTAGCAAAACTTTAAAAAGTTTTAGAAATAAAATATAAATTGACTGTGGAAATATACTTCATCAGGCTTCAAACCTACATAATACAATTTCTAAATTTAAATATTATGAGCATTTTTTGATGTCTTCTGTTTTGCAGATTTTTAAAGATAGTCTCTATTTCTGCCAAGCTACTTCATTTACTATATTTGTTTTGTATTTCTCCAAGGAATAGAATTCATTGAAGAACTACTAGTTTAATATGTCTACTGTGTTATATTTGCTTACATTTTATTTAAGTTTACAATCATTAAAGCACTTGAAAATTGTTTAAGAATTATTAGAATCTGGCAGGCACTGGCTTGGGAAACAGGAAGTAAACGTTCTGATTCCAGTTCTGCCGTTAATAAGCTGCGTGACCCTGGACAGATCACATATTTATTGTGGAGGTAGGGAGCACACAGACTCTAAACAAGAAATGTCAACTTTGTTTGATTCACTTTGTTTTCTGTTAAAAGAGAGGGATGGATTAGATAATCTCTAACTTTCCTTTCAATGTTTGATATTTCTAAATTTTATGATTGACTTATCTTTGTCTGATTTTCTTAAAATAATTTACTTAACATTTCAGAAGTTCAGAGGCTGAGGCAAACTAAGTCTTCACTTCTGGAAATCCTGTGTTGTGAACTCTAATGACCTGCTTCACATCAACATCAAAATACTATAACATTAAGGATTACGTATATACTCTTGGCAGTAAGGAAACACTTAAAAGCTGCAACCCCTGACAATCTAAGACAATGTGTTTAATTCACTCATCAATTAGTCAATTGTTTTTCCTCTTGTAAATTTCTTGCAGGGTCATACAAGGCATAAAATAATAGCAATAATCCTAATAGGTCATAATGGCAGCAGTAGAAGCTTGGACAAAAAGATGAGAGAATTGTCTCAGCGTGTAGGGGGAGGTGAGTGGAGAAAGGAAATTACTTTTAGGCTTTAAAAACAACATGGAATTTAAGGACATTGTTAAACAAACAAACAAACAAATCCCATGAAAAGTCACTGAATTATTATATTATTGCTCTCCTAAATCCACAATGGCACCAGAATGCAAAGTTGTGGATGTTGGAAGTCTCTTAAGGGGAATATTTAAATAGCATCCCTCTTTCTCACGTGAATTCTGAACAAAGACAAGAATTAAGCCAAGGGTTAAGACAAGCAAGTTACAGAGGATCATCTTACAACCTCATGGAAGTGTGTTTGGAGAGCATAGCTTTATATGAAAACCCCAAGGACTTGTTAACCAAATTCCAGGGTTAGGCAGACCTCCCCGCCCAGGCCCCAGTAGTCATGGCCAGAGGTGCTCCCCAAAAGAAGCAGCATAGTAATTAACTTATAAATGGCCAAATTTCTTCAAGTAGCAAAACATTTATAAGATTAAGACTTGTGTGAAATGCCACAGAGAAAATGAAATGCTCCCATCTGAGCTATTATGGATATTTCTATTTGGGTGAAAAAAATACATATGCCCAAAGCAGTCTGAACTGTGAGAGCTCATGAGTTAAGCTCCGTCTGCACTGCGAAGGTAACCAAAACCATATTGCTTCACGAGCCACTTCAGAGCGAAGTATTTTGGCTGTGAAAAATGCTTACTCAAGTCCAACATGTAATACATGTGTAATTGCTGCAAAAAAAAAGACGTATGAAATATCCAGAAACAAAAACTTCATCCAGATCTGAGTATTTATTATCATAATACATGTCATGAATTAGGAAAGTCTAGAAGTGACGCAGAATATTATCATTAGTAACTTTTTGATGTAACAAAGCCCCCCCAAGAATGTGTAGCATTACTAAAATATCATTCTAATGCTACTAATTTAGTTCCTCCTCTTTTATGTCAGTTTGATATCACCAGAATGTACTGTTTCTTTCATTTATTATTTGTATATTCTAATACATTTCCCCCCTTCTTACTCTTCTTTCACCCACATTAATTAACATTGGTCTTACTATTGCTATTACTTTACCATTTCCACTCATGATTCTACTTTGCTTTTTGACAGCTTCCATTTCCTTTCCTCTGGCTTCCATTTACTTTCTTTTTGATTTTTTGTCTTCTTTAGGAGTTCTTATTTAATCGGTTTCTACTTTAGTTTTGCCTGTCTTTCTAAAAAACAAAATAAAACAAAAAACGTTCTTCTCCCATTTTCCTATTGCCCACTACGCTACTTGTTCCCAGTATTTTTTGTTGTTCTTTCAGATTTGCTCTCTGTTAACATACACTCCCCGATATTCTTTTGTTTCTTGCTATGGTTGTTTAGTCTCCTCTCTTTTTCTCTCTCTCAGTTCTTTTTTTTTTTTTTTTTGTCTAAATGCCTGTCATTATACATCATGAAAATATGTCATCTCTTTGAAGTCTTTTCTCACCAAGAAATTTATGTTGTTTTATCTCTTGAAAGAAGCCAGGGCTCCTCTGTCAACCCAAAAATGTATTTAAATGCTGGTTCTTATGTAGAGAGAAAGGTGGAAGCCCAAATTACAGATTCTGGGAGGTTTTTCTCTCCCATATCTAATGAAGTATAGTTTCATAAATTAGGACCATTTAAAGTATTCAGTTATAAATTTTTACACTAAAAAGTAAGGTTCCCTTTCAAGTGTAAATGGAAAACTCATGATCTATCTCTGTATTTTTTAGCAAAGTATGTACAGATTTTAAATATAATTTAGAATTTTTTCTATAACTTACTGACAAAATATTAATATTAATTGTATTTGACAGTTTTTAGATATTCCATGAGTAAACTTATGTAATAGGTGATTATATAATTTTTTTATTTTTATAATTAATGTAATATAAGGTTTATTTTTAATACTATTTGAATATAAGGTATATTAAAGTTGAAGAAATACTTTAATTAACCTCGGTATGATATCATTATAATATGGGTTAAATTTCTTGCATATAAATGTAATTCTAGCATCTGAATTAAATTATAATTTTAGGTACTATATTTGAAGTGATCATATTTGTCGGTGTAAAATTCTTTTCTTCTATCTTCCTGGTTGTTTACATCCCCAGTTGACATTGAGAGCCTGTGATTAGAGAGATTCGCTTAGAGGGTTTTCTCAAATGGACTATTTCTGGAGAATAGGAAGGCTTTTAGTAAAATGTTTCTGTTCCATCTACACAACTTCTTGGACAATGATCTCCAATGGCACTCCCTTTGCAAGTCACAGATTGGCCACAATGGTCATATATATTTTAAATATACCTGTATATAATATCTGAACATATACATATCAATGATAGCACTAAACAGTGAAATAGAAAAGATGAAACCAAATGGATAGGCAAAAACATACCAGATAAATGCAAATGAGAAGAAAGTAGGAGTCATTTTATGGTATCAGGCAGAGATGTCTTTAGAGGAAAGAAATTGCAGTAAAGTGATACAAGGGCTATGTAAGGGAGTAAAAGGTTTAGTTTACTGCAAAAATCTGATCATAAGTAATATCTACATTCCAAATAACATAGTATTAAAATTCATAGAACAAAAATTCTGGGAACTACAAAAATAAATGGCAACATTAAAAGTAGACTTTAATTCACCTCTTTTAATCATAATAGATCAAGTAGAACAAAAATATGTACAGACATAGGTCTGAGTAAGATAAGAAAAAAGGTAAATTGAATTGATATATAATGAACTCTATATCTTTAAAATAAAGAATGCGCTTCTTTTC
Organism: Miniopterus natalensis; assembly: GCF_054644295.1. Taxonomy (NCBI): domain Eukaryota; kingdom Metazoa; phylum Chordata; class Mammalia; order Chiroptera; family Miniopteridae; genus Miniopterus; species Miniopterus natalensis. The sequence continues at coordinate 45,272,358 of NC_142088.1, forward strand.
TGTGTTTTGATAAAGTCATTTGAGAAACAACTTCAATTAGGACAAAAAGGAAATATCAATAAATTCCAAGAAACAGAAATGGTATAAACTACATTATGGGATTATAATGTGATAAAACTAATCATAAATAAAAAACTTAGTGGAAAAATCTATTATTTGGAAATTTTAAACACTTTGACTTACACAGCTTCTATAATAAAGTGGAACTTGAAATCAGAATTTTCTGGTTATTTTTGTTTTCTAGTTTTTCATATGAAGTTTGAAGTAAGCTTGTATAGTTCTAAAATTTTCTTGGTAGTTTTGTGGGCTACATTTAAATTACTCATTAATTTAGGAAAATTCCATATCTTTATTATATTGTATTTCTACCCAAGAATAAGATATGCCTTTTCATCCATTTATATTTCTTTTCAATTTATTGAAAACTTTAAAAAACTCACATTTTATTTATAAAATGTTCATCAATTGTATTTTCCCCTTTTAAATAGACTTTTATTTTTTTTGGTTAACAGGAAAATTGAGTAGGAATTAGAGTTCCTATATAAACCCAGCCCCCACAAAAACACAGTCCACCATCAACACTGCACACCAGAATGGTACATTTGTTAATATTGATGAACCTACAACTATGCATCATTATCACTGAAAATCTGTACTTTATATTAGGGGTCACTCTTGGTGTTGAACATTCTATGAGTTTGAACGAATGTATAATGACCTTATAGTATCATACAGAAAACTTCCACTGTTCTAAAAATCATCTGTGCCTTACCTATTTATCCTTCCCTCCCCCAACCGCAGGCAACCGCTGATTTTCTCACTGTCTTCATAGTTTTGCCTTTTTCAGAATGTCATATAGTTGGAATCATACTGTATGTAGCCTTTTCAGATTGATTGGCTTCTTCCACTTAGTAATGCACATTTAAGTTTCCTCCATGTTGTTTCATAGCTTGATAGCTCTTTCCTTTTTAGCCCTAAATAATATTCCATTGCCTGTACATACCACACTTTGCTGATCCATTTATCTACTGAATGACCTCTTGGTTGCTTCCAGTTTTGGCAGTTATGAATAAAGCTGCTATAAACATCCATGTGCAGGTCTTCGTGTGGACATGATTTTAACTCATTTGGGCAAATACCAAGGAAGGCAATTGCTGGATTGGTATGGTAAGAGTAAGTTTTGTTTTGTAAGAAAATGCAGAAGTGTCTTCAATAGTGGCTGAACAATGCAGTGGCTGTATTGCATTCCCAGTAACAATAAATGAGACTTCCTGTTCTGCCACACCCTTGTCAGCATGTGGCGTTATCACTGTTCTGGATTTTGGCCATTCTGTTAGGTGTGTAGTGGTGTCTCATTCTTGTTATAATTTGTGTTTCCCTGATGACATATGATGTGGAGCATCTTTTCATATACTTATTTACCATCTACATGTCTTCTTTGGTGAGGTATCTCTTAAGGACTTTGGCCCACTTTTTAAATCAATTTGCTTGTTTCCTTATTGTTGAGTTTTAAAAGTTCTTGTATATTTTGGATAACAATCCTTTATCAGCTTTGCTTTTGCAAACATTTTCTGTGGACTCTATTTTTATTTACTTGATATTGTCTTTCATGAGGCAGATGTTTTTATTTTAATTAAGTCTAGCTTATCAATTATTCCTTTAATGGGTTGTGCTTTCAGTGTTTATTTAAAAATTCATTGCCAAAACAAAGAGCATCTGAATTTTGTCCTAGTTTATCTTCTAGGAATTGTATAGTTTTACATTTTACATTTAGGTCTGTGATCAATTTTTTAAAAATATATCTTTATTCATTTCAGAGAGAGGAAGGGAGAGGGAGGGAGAGAGATAGAAACATCAATGGTGAGAGAGTCATCATTGATCAGCTGCCTCTTGCATACCCCTGACTGGGATGGAGCCTGCAACCTGGGCATGTGCCCTGACTGGAAATTGAACTGCGAGCTCCTGGATCCTAGGTCGATGCTCAGCTGCTGAGCCATGCCCGGCCGGGCAAGGTCTGTGATCAGTTTTGAGTTAATTTTTGTAAAAGAGGTAGGGTCTGTGTCTCGTTTTGTATAGATAGATGATAGACAGATGATGGTAGATAGATAGATAGATCGATAGATAGATAGATAAAATTTTGCATATGGAGGTCCAGCTGGTGCAGCTCTATTTGTTAGAAAAGACTATGTTTGCTCTATTGTATTGCCTTTGTCCCTTTGTCAGAGATCAGTTGACGATATTTACATGGCTCTATTTCTGGTCTTTTTATCCTGTTCTGTTGCTCTGTTTGTATATTATTTTGCTAATACCACACTGTCTTGGCTACTGTAGTTTTACAATAAGTCTTCAGGTGGGCTAGTGTCAGTCATTCAACTTTGTTCTTCTCCTTTAATATTATGTTGGCTTTTCTTGGTCATTCGCCTCTCCACATAAACTTTAGAACCAGTTTGTCAATATTCACAAAATAATAACCTGAGGGAATTTTTATTGAGATTGCATTGATCAGTAGATCAGTAGACCAATAGATACCAAGTTGGAAAGATCTCACATCCCAATAATATTGAGCAGGAAGCACCTCTCCTTTTATAAAGTTCTTCAATTTTTAAAAAATCAGTTTTATAGTTTTCCTCATATAAACCTTGCACATAGTCTATTAGATCTATGCCTAAGTATTTCATTCTGGGGGGTGCTAATATAAATGGTTTAGTGTTTTCAATTTCAAATTCCAGGTTCATTGTTGATGTACAGAAAAGTGATTGGCTTTTGTATATATTAACATTGTATCCTGCAAACTTGCTATAATTGCTTATTAGTTCTAGGAATTTTTTGTTAATTCTTTTGGATATCCTACGTAGACAGTTATGTCATCAACTATAAAGACATTTTCATTTTACCATTCTCAATATGTATACCTTTTAGTTTATTTTCTTGTCTTATTGTTTAGCCAGGACTCCAGGATGATGTTGAAAAGGAGTGGTGAGGGGGGGAACATCCTTGCTTTGTTTCTAATCTTAGTGAGAAAGTTTCTGTTTTCTTCCATTGTATTTTCAAACCTGTCTTGTTCTTATAAAGGAAATCTACTGAGTTTTTAATGTTATTTTTCATCTTAGACAATTTGACTGGCTTACCACTTGTAGGAATTTTGCAGATATTCTGTTGGGTTTTCTTGGCATATAATCCTATGTTTGCAAATAATTATAATTTTATTCCCTTTATTCTTATATTAAAAAAATAATAAAAGGAAAGAAAAGAAGTAATCATTCCTCATATCTAATTATATTGGTTTGCACACCAGAAAATTGTTAAATAATAGTGTTAATTTTTATCTTTAATGAAATACATCTAGGATTACTTTGTAAAGTTTGTTGCTGAGTTTAGGGTTCATATAAATAAATATATAATTATATTTTTAACATACAATGAAGGTAGCATTGTGTATCAGTGGAGAAAAGTTATTCATTCAATAATTAATGTTGTAACAACTGGGAGGAAAAAGGATCTCTACCTCACTTCATAGAGAAAACAAATTCCAAATAGGTTACAAATTTATATTTATAAAATTAAATCATAACAAGGTTAAAAGTTCAAGAAAACACAATATATGATATGTCCCTTCACACCTCCAGGGACATAGGTGCTTTCCTAAGCTTGACACAAAATATAGAAGTCAAAGAATTAGAGTAAGATCATCACATTAATATTTTAAAATTTTTAATTAAAAATTTTTAATCTGTAGCACAAGATCATCATAAGGTCAAAAAACATATACTTTTTCAAAAGGCCCCACGTTGCAAAATTATATGGTTCATTTTGTATCTAAAAAGGTGCTATAGATTAAAAAGAAAAAGAAAATGAAAACATGGGTTGTTCTTTAGGCAGTCACAGAAAATAAAATAAAAAGTAGTTCTTAAACATATGAAAAAAAAGTTTAGCTTTTCTCATAGTAAAACAATTGCAAATTAAAACTATAATATCACTTTATATTTGCCCCAAGTAGATTGGAAATGTTGAAACTATAACAGTATGTGTTGTGGATGTAGATGAACAGGCACTGTGTTACATTGCTGTCAGGAAAATCAATTTGTGCAAACTTCATAGAGAGTAATTATTCAGTTATATCAAAATTAGAGGTTCGCTTTACACAGACAATTTACCTTTAGAAATTAATTCCATAAATAAATCTACATATATGTGAAATTATGTGTATAAAATATATTCATTGCAGCTTTATTCTTAATACCAAAATGTTTGAAACAACCTGAATGCCCTTGACTGGGAAATTGATTCAATAAATTATGGTACTTACGAACAATGGAAAACCATGTAGCAATAAAAAGAAAGAGTCGAATTTATAGAAACTGACAAGGAATGAACTTTAATTTATATTTTAGGTGAAAAACAGCTTATATGGTAAGATATTGTGTGTATTTGTTTTAAATAGAATACGTGTACATACGCATACCCTCCTGATTCGCGTGTACCTATTACATATCTAGAAAAATAGATGGAGACAGATAACAGTGGTTACCTCTGGGAACAGGAACTGAGCACTGCAGAACAAGGTGGAAGGCAGAATTTACACTATATTTTTTGTTAAATGTTTTGAATTTATATTATTTACACATATTTTCTATCAAAACCTGATTAGCTAAAAATAAAAACCATACATACATCTCTGCCATAATACTTCCCTTGTGAGACAGTGCACCAATTTGTTATCCCTAACTTTTATTTCCAAATAAAGAAATAAGTGCCATTATTTTCTTGATGCCTTATTGGAGAAGCAGAGTTTGCTTTTATTTAAATTTACTAATGTAATTTTTTTATTCTCTCAGTGATTGCAGGTAGATTGTAAGAACATCTGAAAGGTTTGTTAGATAACTCAATAAACGGAGGCTACGCATTTAGGCTTGAATCCCCCCTTCTTTCTGGTCACCCACTGAAAAATCTGGTCATAAACCTCACAGCAGTGAGAACCTCCTTCAGTGAAATTTGAGGTCCCTATAGGACTTTTCACAGAATAGTTATAGCTGCAATTTTATTATTGTAATTCATATATACAAAAGACACAATTAACTGTATCATAGCTTGCTGACCTTAATGAGTTAATGCAGTGTCCAAATAAAACTTGTCGCCAAGCAATAGGTTAGGCTCTGGGAAGTTTTGGCTCAGTAATATCTGTGAAATTTGAGCTTATATTAAATATGCCTGAAAAGAATACATTTGGGATTTGGAGTCTGGCATCAGATCAGGTCTGACTCTGCTATCTGGAGTTGAGAGTTTTGCCTCAGGTTCTCATAATATGTTTAGCACTATAGGAGTATAGTATCAGCAAGAATATTGTTATTGCTTTAGTAAGAAAAATAGTGCAGTTCCTATTGAGCTCATGGTATCCTGCCTTCCTTCTGGTTATTTTTTTCTGAAATAGGAGAACCCTGCTGTCTCCTGTATCTTTAGCTATCTTCTCCCACCACGACCCAATCTAGTAATTTCTATCTAGTCTAGTCTTTCATTCTTAGCCATATCAATGGCATCTGTCCAGTCTTGAATTGTCTCTTTCTGTGTGCTCAAGTAAGCCAACACCAGCATCACTAATGACATGAGCAGTCACAGTTCCAGTTGTCTCAACCTCAGAGTAGATGAAGGCCCAATCAGGACATCAGTGACTGTCTGATCGGTCACCAAGGCTGCCTGCAGCAAACTGCTCTGACCACGTTGGTCAGGAGCCACTTGCCAGGACTCGAGGGCTGGGTTTTGTGTCCCCTCAGACAGCTGCCCTTCTGCTGCACCCTGTCGCTGAGCTAGCCCTTGTCTCCTTTGGGCTGCATGCTCGCCTCCTGGGTCTCACAGAGCGAAGGCCACTCATCAGGGACATGGTGGTATTTCGCCCACTGTACTTTAATTAAGGCTAGACTTGAACGCTTTCTTAACTTAGGGCACAGTTCCTGTGTCTGCAAAGCACAAGAATGAACAAACACGGTCGGCACACGGAACAAAACCCTAGGTAGAAATCGTGTCTGCTCAGCCAAACTCCTAGGAGCAGAGTGTAGAATGCCGGTCCCCAGGGCCTGGGGGAGCGAGAGGCGGGGAGTCGCTATTCAGGTCTACATCTGTTCCAGTGTTATAGCAAGAATGCTAACACACTTAGGGTTTGCTGGAGAAAAAGCTGTCATTTAAGACAAACTAGTGATTTTTTTCTACTCCTGAAGTAACTAGAATCAGTGCTAAATGTCTGCTGTATAATTTCGTGCCAATCGTTAACAGTACTGTCTTACACACTTAAAAATTTTTGTTAAAATGGTAGATCTAATGCTAAATGTTCTTACTACAAAAAAAGAATTCATATTTAGTAATTACATTTCAATTTAATTGGAAACAAATTTCAGTACTCTAGTATTTAATGCAATAGTTATAGATAGTAAGTCTTCTCTTAATCTCCGTAAAATATCAGCATTCTTTTTTTCTTTTAGGACTCTCATATGCAGAATAAATGGTAATTAAAATGTGCAGGATGACAAGATGGAGCAAACAGTGCTTGTACCACCAGGACCTGACAGCTTCAACTTCTTCACCAGAGAATCTCTTGCGGCTATTGAAAGGCGCATTGCAGAAGAAAAGGCTAAGAATCCCAAACCAGACAAGAAAGATGATGACGAAAATGGCCCAAAGCCAAATAGTGACTTGGAAGCTGGAAAGAACCTTCCTTTTATTTATGGAGACATCCCTCCAGATATGGTGTCAGAGCCGCTGGAGGACCTGGACCCGTACTATATCAATAAAAAAGTGAGTGTTTTTTATCAGGCATGTTTCGCTGCTAATTGCCTACTGCATACCTTGGACTGTTATAGCACCAACACAGGCTGAATTAGCACAGCCTTAGTATCCTCCTGTTTAAGAACTAAAACAGGTTTGCATGTGTTTATGCGCGTACATGAAAAATGAATATATTATAACTGGTGAAGCTGTCCCAAATGCACCACGACAGATACTTAATAGCAAATTTAAGTTAGACGCAGCCAATTTAATGAATTAAAAAATTTACTGTAGAATTTTATGTGTTTTCTGCACTTGAAAATCCTGGAATTATCACAAGCTATAAAGACTTCAAAAATATTATTATTAATTTTTCATGAAACAAAATTTTATGCCACAAGGGTTTTCAATTTCTATATTATATTAGATAAATAAATCAGTTAATTTCTGGAACATTGCGATATAAATTCCAATTTAAAAAATTATTCAATCTTTTGTTAAAAACATATTTATATTGGTAAGAATTAACAAAAATATTGAATTCAGAAGGACATAAAAACTGTATTTTAATGCTTGCATTTTCTGTACCCATGCTTGAAATGAGTACCTCGTATTAAGCACCCAACCTTTCATTAAGACCACGATTTCACCAAACCTACAAGAAAAGCCTATAGAAAAAGATAAAATCAAAACAGATTATTGTATTGATTTTGAATTAAATTTATGACTATTTAATTTGCAAAATTTTATTATCTTTTTCTTCTGATACATCTTTGAGCTCTTTGTGGAAGGGTAAGGTACAAAGATTGTAATTAAGCAAATGAAATATTTTAGTTGGACATGGGCCTTAAAATACCCTAGACTCCCTTTGTGGCTGGCACAGTTCTTGACAACATGAAATTAGTCCTTGCCAAATACATAAGTTTGGCAATTTCAATATGTGGATTTGAGAGTTTTGTAAATCACTTTTCATTGCTGTAGTTTCTGAGATAAAAACCTCACAAAAGGATGACTAGCACCGTTTATTTATTTTTCTTTTCTTTTAACTTGCAGGATATAGCTGGTTTAAATGCAATACTTACACTTACTTTCCCTTTTTAAAACCTGTTTTGCCCATTTTACAGTAAATGAAGAGATAATCATTTTCCAAGGATTTTTCTTTCTTCATTGAACATTGCTTATAACATAATATTGCCAAATCTTAGTAGCTAAGGGATTATCCATTTCATTACTGACTTTTAAATTATGAGAAAAGTTGTACTTTATCATTAAATCACTCCTTTGGAATACAACTTAATATGCTACCTGAAATGCTAAAGCCCAAATTAAGCAAATTATGAGGGGTTTATTTGTACAAGGAAAGTAAAAATGCAGATAATCCAATTATTTTAACATTTTTAACTTATTTAAAATTACTTCATTATTGAAGTAATGACAACCGCTGTGTTCTAGACAGAAATTCATTCACCCCATAGAGTGTGTTAGTTTATTGGTAGTCATTGGACATATTCAGTCTATTCAAAGACTGCTCTAATTATGGGTTAGGGGGCTCAACCCCCAGAAGGCCTTTTGCTACTTCCAGACACCCAGTCCCTATCTCTCCAGCAGTAAACACCTTTAAAAATTGTTAAAGCCACCCAGAGTCTTCATCAAACAGGCTGGAATATAGCATCCCAGCTCATATGCCATATCCTTATTTGTGAAACAATAAATGAATGCTTTGAGAAAGACCGAACTAAAGCACGTTGACAAGAGTGGAGACTCTTCATGTGAAAACCAGGTCATCTAATCAATCTTTTCCTTTTAATTAGTTTTCAGACTGATAAAATGTGTTATCTTGAGAAGATGTTCCCAAAACAAAACATTATTTCATAATGAGTGATATATAACAAAGGATATAAAGGCAGATGGGAAACAAAATTATGCAAACTCTTCTAAATAACTTAAAAGAAAGGTTTTACAACTGAGTATGAATCAATGGAATGATTAGTCAGCCAGATGCCTGTGCTGATGTAACCCTTATAAACTGTGTTAGGTTCACATTCAAATTTGCCATGAACATCTTTTATCTTTATCTTCAAATGCACATTGTGTGAGGAAGGAAAAACATTTTGACATTTTGGAACAAATCACAGTGTGCAAGTAGAACAACCTGATAAGAAAAATATTGTTATCAGGAAGGAGTTTTCCCCAAGGTGAGGCACATCCAATTGCTTTCACATTGGGCTGACATCAAACAAGTTTTCAAAAGTAAGTCATTCAACAGCAATGCAAATGAAACTTTTTGCAGGACCAAAGTCCTGCAAAACCAATATGGCAGGCTTAGGACACCTGGTTGAGCTATATGTTTGAAATTTCATTCTTTTGCATTTAAAACTTTCTCTAGTTGCCTGAACACAGTTTTCTAATCTTAAATTTTCTTTCATAATTGTATTATTTCATATGAGGGACTACTCTTAAATTCTGAATTAGTTTGCTCTGATTAAAGTTAGAACGCTTGGCAAAGTAATCACCTTTCAAAAATAATAAATTTTTCTTTTGATATTTGATGAGTAATTTTATTTTAGTAACTTGAGTATCTGAGATGGGCAGGGTGATCTTCATTAAAACAAGGCAGTACACATGCACAGTACTCAGGCATAGCCATAGGGTCTAATGTGGAAATGTCACTAGGGAAAGTGCTTCTTAGAATGAGATTTTCCACTATTACTGATATTGAGGGTGTGGATTATATTGATTGAGTGAGTTGGAATATGCAAACATCAGTTAGGCCAGTGACTTCTCTAAGGTTTCACTCAAGTACAATAATTAATGTGTCATTCGTATCTATATGCAAAGTCTCTAGTTTCTTTCTTAATATACATAGAATAAACAAAGCAAGACTACTGTAAAAATAGTCGCAGAATCTATTCTTTTTGTTACACTTTTTATTAAAGTACATGTATACATACATAATATATATATATATATTTATAGAATTAATGTGTAAGGAATAGAAAAGACACTAAGCTCTCTGTGATCTTCTACAAAGACAATGTCAGTAAGCTTACGGAAATGTCACTCCTGATGCTGTATTTCCAGATGGCATATGCCCACATATTTTTATCTTCTCTGCCCCAGTTTAAAGTGTGCAAATTACATAATGTTAAAAAATTCTACTAAAATTGTGAAAGTAGTTTAATCCTTGATCAGTGACATTGTAGTAGTAACTGGAGAAATAGCAACCTTCTCATGAGCATTCCTGGTGTATGGAAGCATTAGGAACTTTCCCAACCCTCAGATGTTTTAAGTCTTCAGAAGTCCAAGGTAGGGGCTAAGAAATAAAATGGTGCAGCCAGAATACTGTCATAGAATTGTCCATACCATGCGAGCTCTGGTGCAGCGGTCTTCAGAACATCATTCAAGGTTGGGTTCCCTTTGCTGTTTATTTACTTTAGTTGTGTGGCAAAGCACATTTTAGCTTGTGAACTCGTCTTCCTTTTTCCCCCTATGGGATTTTTTTTCACAGTTACCTTACATAGCTTGGATTGATTTTGTACCATTTAGCTATGCATTCAAATTCTTCGCCCACTCTTTATTACAGAGAACTTCTCCCTTCTCATGTTCTTCTTAAAATTATAGATGACTCACTAGTACCATGGACAATGTGGCAGTGTACTGGAAATAGAATGAGGTATTTTAGATCTGTGGTGAGAATGGATAAGTTTGTTAATTATGGAATGTTGAAATGTATCCTTTAAAAGCATACCTTTTCCTTGATTGTCTCGTGGACCATTTAAAAACACCTTATTCTCTCTTTTTAGCAGTTCTTTTTAAAAATATGCATACTCCTTCTTTATTAGGCCTGCATGAAGAGGCATACATGAATTTGTTATTTTAAATTCATGTCTGATCTATTTGGCTACAGGAATTTTTAGTTGTTATATTGGGTAGAGAGATTTATTTGCTTTGTTTTTCATTGGGTTCGGGGAATTTTTCTTGCAAAAGTAATTTAACAAAAAATCAAGAAAGTAAATGGTAATTAAAAGTTTATGGGTCCATGAGTTATCATATGGACAATTCCCAACTTATAATTTTTCTTTGGGTATTATTAGCTCCCAATTCCTCCTGTACATTCATGACAGCGTAATTGACTTCCAACTCTTTCTCCTCCCCACCCATCATTTCTTCCTTAAGCACCTCCTTTTTTGTCACCTCTAAGCCTCTGTCTCAGAAACAATCCCAAGATGATGATATTGGTAATAAAATAATGGTTAGCATTTACTGAGGACCTGCTGTATTAGTAAGAGACCCTTCAAATCAGAGTGACCAAAATGCAACCAAAACTAGTTAAAAAACAAACAACCAACCAAAAAACAAAAACAAAAACAAAAAAAAAAACAACAAGAAAGAAATGTGTAGGGTAACTCTGGTTTTACCATCTAAAGATCTGGTACCTAAAATATCATCCAGACTCAGTCCTTTTCGGTTTTTGGTTCTACTTTCACCTATGCTACTGCACTGGTAGGCTGGTCCTTCCCACACGATGGCAAAAATAGCCACCGATAGCACTAAACTAACATCCTACAGCCTAGTAACTCCAAGGAAAAGAGCTAATCTTTTCTTCAAGAGCTCTAGCAAAAGCCCTGGCATTGGTTTTAATTAGGTCACATGGCCTCCTCTGAACCAATGTTGGCCAAGGGTATGTGATGGTCTTATTAGCAAGAGTAGTGTCACATTGGCCTGTGTGGCCAATGGATGGCTCAGCTCCACAGAAGTCCCAAGGGCAGACAATAGGGCAGTGGTTTTTCTAAAAGAAAGAGATGGGACTGTTAAAGAAGTTATTCGGGGCAGGCAAAAACAATGGCTCTGTATTCTGTACGCTATGTATCGGGGCATTTACAGTTCTTATTTGAAACACATGGCTTTCCAAAATAGCCTTTGTCTGTATTTAAAAATAATGAAACTGAGGTGAAGTAATTTGCTGAAGATCACAAAGCTATTAAGTAACAGAGACTAGATTTAAACCTGATCTGTCCGCTTCCATGGCCCTTTGCCATGCTGCTTTGGGTCTGCGCTCATACTAATGATACCAGTGGAGAAGAGTCAGTGATAGAATCTAAATAAGCCCGTTACTGCTTTTCCTGACCCTCCATCGATGCCACTTTGCTGGTTGTGCACCTTTCCTCCCAGGCTGGCAGTATTTCCCAAAGCTGACTTGCTGCTTCACTATTTCTGCTCCATCAGGAGCATCCCATGCCTTTGTACAAACTAAAATTTTAGAAGCTCAGTGGATCTGGATCAGCTTCTAAAATAATTAGAAAATTGCATTTCCCACCAGATTCTAGTTGTATGAGAAGCACCTTTTTTGTCAAAGAGGACAGATTTGGGACTCTTCAATTGTGTGCCCCTGTAAAGAAATGGAATTCAAATTGGGATCTGAAGGACAGAAAGGAGAAGAGAAAGACAAATCTTCCAGGGGTATGTGATGTAGCTGGTCTGTGCTAAGAAGAGAGTAGGATGAGGTTGGGAGGTGGGCCTGGGGCGTGGTAAAAGGCCTCTTTTAGTACATCTTAAAGAGTTTGAAGTTTAAGGACAAAATGAATTATCAGAAGGTTTGGGTAGAGGAGTGACATGGTCCACTTTACATTTTAAAAGATCAAGTTAGGAGTCTTCCCAACACTTGGCCTAGATTTTGGATAATGAAGATGGAGAATAATGGATAGGATCGAACCTGTTCGGAGGTGTGACGTTCAAGTACCAGAGGGAACAAGCTAATGGCATTGCTTTCTACATATGGAATTTGGGAGGGAAGTTATTGAACAGGAAAGTTCCAATGTGACAACTAGCCTGGTTTTCAGATACATAAGAGCCCATATGTGTATATATTTGAAAACCAGACAGACACACATTTTCAGTCTTTTAATCTTGTACTTACATGCCACTTTAGAATTCATGAAGGGCATTCACATGTTGTATTTCATTTAATACTCAAAAGAAGCCTAAGGTTAGCACTCTTATAATCGTCTCCATTTAAATGTAGAAATCAACATGGAATAATTGCTCAAAGTTCTCACACAAGCCTGCACTAGAACTGGGCCTCAAATTAGTTTTTTCCAGCCTGTGAAATGTTAACTGCGTCAGTAGGAGTGTACCACACCCATGGTATGGGATAAGATTCAGAGCTAACAAACATTTGATCCCCAGATTTTATTATTTCACCTGTGGTCATAGTTTTTCCTCTCAGTCTGAGGTAGAGGCAAAGGTGTCTGCACCCCTGGGTGATGAGAGCCCGGCTGGCACCTTCTATGGGGACATCTCCCGCACTGGCCCCACCCCCTCTGTTTCACCCAGCTACAGGCCAGGGACAGCAATTTTGCAAACTCTTCTCTGGGTACAAATTCTTCTCCTTTGCAGGAGCTTAAAGCAAAGAAAAAAACTGACTGTGAGGCATGAGGTCCACAGACTCGTTTTGTTGACTCATGGAATATTGCTTAAAATTTTGAATTAGTTTCTGAGATTTATAAGTCTGAAGATTATACACACACTCATTCATACACAAACACACACGCATAATCATGCATATTTAGGATTTCTGATCTGCATACCAAAAATTGGCAGGTACCTCTTGCCTCCTAGCCTCTGTGAACATTTTGATTTGTGATTGTTTTTAGGTGAGGGCTATATTAAAACTTGGTGGGCCCCAGATAGGCAATTGCCACAAGTTGCTCTTTAGGTTGATTATCCCTTGTCTAAAGGGAAAAACAGAATGAGACTAGAAAAGAAACAAAGCTATTTTAATATTGCATGCTCACTTCAGAGTCAGGTAGAGAACCTGTGAGAAAACTTTCCATCCCTCAGTGAGTGAGAAAGGGAGGGAAACCTTGGCCTGAATCCACAGGTTATAACAAATAGGCAGGGAAGTAGGTGAGACCGTTTAGAGAGCCCACAGAAAAAAAATAGAATTAGATGTCATGGAATTTCCTCAGCATGAGGACTGTCCCCAGAGATGTGTAATAATAGGAATGTCTTGACTTCTTTATGCAGTTCTTTACACCTTAACCTCCGAAGCATCTCTCCTCCTGCCACATGACTCTTATTCTACCCCTCCCTGCTGGAAGCTCTTCTTAAGCCAGCAACCTGGAGCTGGAAAAAGTTTGATCCCACTTCTGGCAAAAGACAGAGCCAGGGAATTCTCCTAGGTCCAGTGCCAGGGCACCATTAAGGAAAGAGAGGTGTACCTTGCAAGCCAACTTATACTCCGTTGTGGGAAAATACATTCAAAGTTCTGAGCAGTTGACTTCCAAATACATTTTTGGAACACAGTGTACATACAGGTTGAAAATTGCTTGTTTTAAATTTTGAAGCTAAGGCATAAATTTAATAACCAATAATGCATTCTGCATTTTTCTTTTGTTCATGATCATTGCTAACCTTTCTCTGTTACTTATAGCTTTTGCTGTTTAATCCATGTGTGCAACATAATCATTGATAATTTGGGCAATTTAAAAATTCACTAGTTGACCAAAACAGATTCACAGCCCTGCTACTGCAGAATCACCTGAGTTATTTTTAAAAAAATGCAAAACACTGGGCATGAGAATCTCTCCTGAGTTGAAATCACAACACCTTTAAGAGCTAAATATACTGATTCACATTTTTCAAAACAAGCAAGCGAGTGGCAAAAAAATCAGGTGACTTGTCTAGGGTCTCACTGCTGGGAAGCCCCAGAGCCAGATTTTGAACCAGGCCTCTGACTCCATCCAGAGCCTGCACTCTTAATAACTACATAAATTCAAACAAATCTTACTTATATTTTCCTAATCTAATGTTTCCTTACAGATTATTAAGCTATTGACTACTGGGGATGTTTGCCTATTTTTCTTGGTTTGTCTTTAAAGAAATGATATTTTACGTGGCAGTCTTGCTGAAGAGAGACCTACAGCAGCAGTACAATGAATGGTTTATGTCTAGGTCTGTGCTGCCCAATACAGTAGACATCAGCCATGTGTGACTATGGTACATAAAATGTAGTGAATTCAGACTTTGAAGACTTAGTATTGTAGGAAGAAGGATGTAAAATATCTCAATATTTTAAATATTGATTTCATTCCTAAATGGTAACATATTGGAAATATTGGATTAAAGAAAACATTATTAAAATTAATTTCACCTACTGTTTTTTATCTTTTTTAAACATGGCTATTAGAATATTTAAAAGCACATATGTGGCTCAGATTATTAGTTCACATATTTCTATTGGGAAGTTCTAGTCTAGGTAAACCTTCACTTATCCTTCTAAACTTTCTTCTATTAGTAGAGATAGTTGAATATTCACTAGTTTATAACTTCTTGAGGTAATAACTTATGTATCTTTGTTTCCTCTATAAACCATAGCAAAAAGTTTTGTAAATATTGTGCTAAACAAAACACATCTTTTACATTGAAATCAACTAGATTAAAACTTGAACCTAAAATTAGTTTCATGCTACTTTTGAGGTATCTGCAGTGCTCCTACTTATTAGCACCTTATTAAACAGGGGCTCAATAACTGTTGAGTTTGGTAACAATACATGAAGAGATAAGTGAAAAACTTGACCAATATCCATAATATATAAAGAGTTGTGGTCCTACAAATGTACCTTTAAAGTGATATTTCATATATAGAATCTCATTTTCTAATTCAATCAAACTGCTATGTTTTGAAATTTGTTCTCAAGCTCAAAATGATTCACATGTTAAACACCTCGCTGCCTTCTCACTAGATAAATCGTGTCTGCATTTACATTAATTTAAAGTAATTTTAAACACCTTGCTGACCAAAGCAGCCGGCCGCACGAGTGAGTTTGGGCTCGAAAGAGCCGGTCAGCAAGGTACTGAAGTGACCCATGAATCCCTGTCGCCAGGGCCACAGCGGGAAGCCTGTTTCAGGCCCGACGCTGCTACATCAGCCTTTGGCCTCCCTGCCAACGTCCAACTTTTCCTTTCGTATTGAGGTGACTTCAGGCAATAAGTATTGTGAGTTCTGTTAATGGCATTTTCATAGAACTCATTAAATTTAGAGGCTGTCAAGATCCTTCACGGTATAAGCCATCCAACGCACTCTGTAAAAGAAGTCGGCACCGAGCTGCATGTTTAGAAATGGTTCCGCTGGTAAATTTCATGCTATGCAGTTTATCACAATAAAAAAAAGAGAGGAAAAAGTAAAACAAAATCACAGTCAGTTGAACAGTTTTTAAATCTTTATTTGCTTAAAGTTATATAATACAGGGTGGGGCAAAAGGAGGTTTACAGTTGTTCATATGGAAAATAACACAGTGATTAATAAGTAATAACACAAAAATAAACTCTTTCGCATACTCGCGACCGTAAACCTACTTTTGCCACCCCTGCGTGTGTTTATACGGCTTGCAGTACGTAACATCTTGGCTGAATTCTTCCCATTTTGAGCCTTTTTTAAATCTCTTAAATGGGGAAGGCAAGTATCTATGTATAATACCCCTGAAAATTCTAGAGTTACTTGACTACTTATAAGTAAACGGTGCTCCCTTCTTCTGGCTCTCTTCTCCCTTCAATAACATTAATACCATTATTTGGAGAAACATGTGCCTGAGTCCCCGGGGACAAGTATCTTTCATTACTTCTTAACACCTATAAATGAAATGTTTGGTCTCTTGGCTGGGGTAGCAACTATAAGGAGGATGGAGATGGAGATAAGGCAATAGAAATCAAATCAGTTGTAAAGAGCAAGTTTGAAGTTCTAAATGGAACTTATTGACATAAAAATGGTAACACATTTAAGATTCTGTATATCAGATTGCTCTGTAAGTCTGCTTTATTGGGAGGCTGTTTAAAATAAACCTGTAAACACTTTAAAGCGACATTTATAAAGGTTTTTGATAAGTATGTATGTTATAACACGAGAAAAGCAGAGGAGTCCTCACAGAAGAAATCCTCTGAAAGGTTCACCTACTGTTCTTATTCTCAGCTTCCTGGGGAGCTCTCGAGAGGCTGTCTTGGCCATCTGTATGTCATGTGAAAATTTAAAACAAAAGAAACATTGTCATACAGTAAAACCTCATTAATTTCATGATAAATTCAAACTGTAAAGCATGCACAGGATGTACACGTATTTCCTGTAAATGTTAAAAGTAATAATCTTCTACACATTCTTTGAGTTTTATAAATAAATAAAGGTAATACAACCAAAAACCAGTGGAAGTTTCCAACTAAGGCTGGAACAATTGAGAATTATGTCCATTTGCCTTTCACATGTGTGTCAAAATGTTAACTCCTCTATGTGACAGGGCTTTTAGACTTAGCATTCCTTATCAGCATCAGGGGTGCAGGGCCTTTGTTCAGCTCACCTTGATGGCTCCAGCCCTTTCTACTCCCTTTCTTAGCTCCTCTCTGTGCAGTTTCTGAGCTCTGCTTCTTTTTCGTTTTAGTCCTTTGGGCAAAATTTTCCTTTCTCTCCTCTACACCCTCTTTTGGCCTCTCCAACTTCTCTTACCTCTTTACCACGTCACTCACCATCTAATTCCTTCTTCCTTTGGGCTGCAAGGTACTCATTGCCAGAGTCACAGGTGACCTCTTATGCCCATGGTCCTGTCTCCTTAGGTTGGGATGAGCCGGGAGATTTTTCCCCACCCACTGAGCCACAGTCAGTACCAAGAGCATCCCTGGACCTCATCCGCAAGCCCATGATTTACACTACCTATGAACTGTAACTTCCTCATGATCTTTTTGAATCACTAGTATCTATTTTAAAATTAGTTTGTAATATTTGATATAAGGAAATTCTTATTTTTAAAATACGTGTGCTAGGTTATATTTTTATTGGCTCTCCCATTCCTAGCCTCCAATATTTCTATCACTTTTTACTTGGCATGTTTTTGGGAAAAGGAAGTATATGCTGTAGGTTTGCAAGGCAGACCATACTCCTTGCATGCATGCATGCATGCACTCCTTAGGGCAAAGGCGTTTGCATTGCACAAGTCTGTTCATATTTTATGATGAACTCACAATGTCATTTAGGGACAGGAGCATTGAATGGATCAGAAAAAAAAATGGGGCTAAGTATTGTAGACATGGCTGAGTGCTCCTCCAGTAAGCACAGGTGAAACTCCCCTCCTACAGTGCACTTGGTATACAGTTTTTCTTTGTATTCTGAACCAGAAACCTTCAAAGATTAAAAGGGAAATATAGGGTCAAAGTTAGACTTAGAACATGCTTCTTAAACACTCTGTTGTGAAGGTGAGGTCATCATTCTTCCATAAAATACAATAAATTAATTACTAGAAAATTTTAAAACAGGCCAATTAAATACACCCCCTTTTGCTATTGCATTCAACAGATGTAAAATTAGCTTGTCAAACTGACTTACAAGTTTCTAAACACTCACTCTCACTGTCTTGTCACAGAGCAGCAATGACGGGGACACCAGCACCGGTTGGGAGACCACACTGTCACAGCCCTGATTCAGGTCACTGTACACATATCGGACAGGAAGTGCTATTTTCAAACAGCAATTCAGTAAATGTTTTGGGGTGATTACTCTCCCTGGATTTAGAAAACCCTGAGGGTAGAGGGAAAAAGAAATGAGAAATCTGTTAATGATATGAAGACTAAATAAAGAGAATAAACCCTTATCGAAGATTCTTAGTAGAAAGTAACCATAAAGTTAATGCTTGCCATGTCATAATGTGATCTCTACAGGTATGCACTCTAAGGCCAAAAAACCCACAAAATTTTTTAAGAATGGGTGAATTTTAATTAAAAAGGTATGAAATTTTCACAGAGAAAACGGCTTCCCCCACCTCCAACTCTGATTATAAGTAGGCATCTTAAGAAACACTGAGTCAGAATCCTTCATATGCTATTGTATGTTGCTGCTTTTTTCTTTTTTGTCTGCACACTGCTAATTAAATATACCTAATTTTTAGAATGCAGTTTTGTTCACATTCATGGATCCCAGATTCTACAGGGGCTTTGAGCTTTTTCTCTGTGCTAAGAAAGCACTACAGGAGATAAGCAGTCAATTGGGATTAGAATTCAATGTGTCAGCTAATTCAGAAATCCCAATACAGAATTTAGCACTCCTGGTCAACAGATACTCTCTAGGGAACTTGGCCTCCAAAAATCAATTATTGGATTATATCCATCTAACCCAAGAGTGGGTTTGATGGTGGCTGTTTTTATTTCCTATTACAAATAGAACGATAATGTTTATCTTATAAGCACAAATGATAAAAGAATAGTTATTTTTTTAAAGTATTAGTTTTGTTGAGTGATTTTGCATTCCACAGGATTAATTTTCAAGATATTTGAATTGGAAAAGCTGAACTCACTATAAAGGAATCGTAGTGTCTTAGAATTTTTAGAATAAAATGAAAGATGCACCCATTTAAGGCATTTATTTAACTCAGATTTTTAAGATATAAAGAAAATAAGTAAATTCTCTTGGCAAAGTCTTAACATTATGTATCTACATATATCTTATGTGTGATGAAACTGCAGGTAAGCATTGAGTAAAAGGTAAGTGATACCTTTGGATGTCCACTCTAGTTAAGAAAGAGATCCAGTGACAGTTTGTCTTCATGGTGCACATCAAAAGTCATAACATTGGAAAATTCATTGTGACAAATAACAGAAAGTAGACAATAGAGTTTAAATGGTTTATACTTTTATACTTCTATGTTGTGTTCCTATCTTGCAGACTTTTATAGTATTGAATAAAGGGAAGGCCATCTTCCGGTTCAGTGCCACCTCTGCCCTGTACATTTTAACTCCCTTCAATCCTCTTAGGAAAATAGCTATTAAGATTTTGGTACATTCATATCCTTTTCAAGTAATCAATATTAACTATTTGTGCATAATCTATAAGTGCTTTGTAGCTAAATGTAAAATTAAATTAGGGCATGCATATTTTATAGCTTTTGTCACTCTAATTTTGTATCTACATTTGTCATAGAAGCCTTAATCTTTTTTTATAAGCCTTGTTTTTAAAGTTTATTAGTCACATAGATGTCACTGAAACTTACAGTCTTAACATTATGTATCTCCATATATCTTTCTAATGAGATTTGTATGACTTGAGTCCTACAAAACTAGCATAAGATAGCTATATTTGTCTTTACCATCTTTGTACACAGTTTGTGATTATCAGGAATATGTAGCAAAGAATGATAGAACACAGGAATCTACTTCCAGAGCAAGTTTAGCATATCTATAATACAGAGCATTTCAGTGTACCTTAGAGTAAACCTTTAAGTATATTTCCCATGAAAGACGGTCAGGCCAATACTTAGTTAATTCTTGAGATTTCCTAATGAAATCTGTGAAGAAAATACAGGAATATTGACTGAATTTCCAATTTAAATCATTGAATTATGACTGCCATGCAAAACCGATTACTTAGTAAAAACTATGAAAGTTAATGGAAGAAGCTTAGAATATATTTCCAAATAAATTGGTCTTTAGGGACGTGGCATTGTTATTCCCATGGTGCTTTAAAAAAGAAAGACTGCAAATAACTTCAACTGTTCATTCATTTCTGGTTATGTTTCATTGGATGGCTTTGGCAATAATAAATATAGAAATTATAATGATCATAAACTCATACTACCTGATTTTTTTAAAAAAATTATAAAAGTAAAAGGCCATTCTATTTTTAAATTGACAGCAAGAAATTCCTTAGTGGTATAAATAAGCTATTATTAAAATTTAAAGATTTGAAACATAAAAATCCTGTGTTCGGCGTTTTTACCCGTATGGTTTTCTTATCCTAGGTTTTGTTTCTAGTGCCATCATGTGGTCATCTGATGAAAGCTTCCTTTTTTTACTTATGGAAAATTTTTGTTTTGGCAAAAAAACTGGAGTAGAAAAAATATTGAATATGAAGTCAGGAAACTTGTGTTCTAGTCTTCAGCCAAGTTATTTAATTTCTCTAGGGTTTAGGCCTTATTTGCCTAATTTCTAAAATAGAGTGATTATAGTATTTTTTTTTTAGGTCCCTTTTAGCTCCATAATTCTGTTACATCTTAATCATTTGTTCTAGCTAATACTCAGATCATATCACACATATTAAGTCATTTAATCTGCACCTCAAACTGATGAGGTCTATGGTTGATTAGGGCTATATAAAATTAAGTCCATTGTATAAAAGTCAGTGGGGAAATAAGAAGATTCAGTGTCATGGAGAGGCTGAGTGACTTGCCCAAGACCACTTTTAGACTGAATTTTAATTATATTCACATTATGTGAATTCCTGGCCTTCAAGAATATTCGCTTTTAATCATATCCAATGCTGCTACATTTAATTCAGTCAAAAGAGAGCAACCCTACACCTAGCACCATGCTGCAGTTTGTACATAAATTTTTAAAGGTATTGAACTATATTATATAACACGTATTTAAGAAATTACAATATTGCAGATATGTGCTCTCTTCAACAATTTACTATTTTAATCACTTGAATTAGTTTAAGTCAGTCTCTCTGCTCAAAAGCTGTATGATTCCAGTTTGCACACAGTTTTCCCACTAAAGTTCTCTGGGGGGTAAATATATTGATTTAATAATAGTAGCAAAAGCAACGCTTTGTCCTTATATAAAGCTTTCCTGTACATGATCTCATTTAATCTATATCACTACTCTGGGAGGGTGATACTATTACCACATTTTACCGAAGGCAAAACTGAAATTTAGAGATTAGATGACTTGCCCACGGTGTATTTGTCACCGAGACCTGGCTAAACTGCAGTTTAAGCTTTTCAATGTTAGTTTTGTATAATATAATACATGGATTTGAATTTTTGTGTGTGTTCCTTAACAATAACCCACATTATTCAGCATGCTAATTATGTGCACTATTTTGACGAACTGTGTGTTTATGACAATGAGTAACCCTCCTGACTGGACAAAGAATGTAGAGTAAGTTCAACTTATATTTTAAACCACCTACTATGTGACTATATGTATGTGTGTTAAATAGATATAAATATATAGATATATAGACATATAGACATACATATGTATTTAGGATTTTGAAACTATGTCTTAACGTGTCTTCGAAGTAAAACCAAAGAACATATTTTGTAAAGGCATTTCTAGACACAATTACAAGGCAGGACGAAGATACCCATTGATGCTCAGGCCTCCTGTGTTGAGTCTAGTGTCTCTCCTTCACCTGTACTTGGTGGTTACCAGAAGCCCGTCATTCTTGGACAGTTACCACTTTTCCTTTGGGATCTACAGCGGCCAAAGCAAATGTGATGAAAACAATTGCAAAAAAGAGCCAACATAGTAGAACTTGGTTCCAGATAAATTTTGGATGAGTTCAGTGAATTAAGAATTTATAGGGTCAGGTTACACGTGCCAGAAGAAGACAATGTGGAGTCTCACAAAGTTTTCCCTTCCATCAGGCACATCCTATTCAGGTAAAGCCTGTATGTTTCAAGGGTGGTAGTTACCAAAAAATTCACCGAAAAAGTATCCCAACAGTTGGGATTTTCAAACTTGAAAACTCAAAAGATTGAGGAGTAAACTAACTAAGGTGAAAGAGTAGCATTTTCAGACACCAAAAACATTACTAACTACAGTTACGGGCTCTGTTATGGGATACATTTGAGAGCCAAGGGTCCAGACCTGTGAAAAGTGCCGCTGGGCTGCTCACACTACCCATGTTGTAACCACTATTACTCTAGGGCTGTTGACCCTTAAAACAGCAGCCCGGAGGTATTCCCAAGAACCTCTTCAACTCTTAGACAGTTCCAGATTGGAACCAATCAGAAAAGAAGAAAGATTATGAAGGAAAAAATTATATACAAACAATACCTAAAGTATTGAAGTTAACGTGTGAGGCCCACAGGTCTTTAGTCACCCTATGTTTTTGTGATTTTGTTCTTTAACTTCTGAGTAAAAGATTTAAACTTTGGAAACATCCAAGCTTCTGAGTTAGCCTCATCTTTCATTCTAAATTAAAATTTCACCTCTTATGACTCTAGAATTATCTACTTTGATGTTAACAAAATTCTTTTTCCAAGTAAGTTAACCTGTCGTGTTCTGTGGAAAGAGAAAAACAAAGACTTGCCAATTTGTCAGTGTTTTCTCATTCATAAAACATGATTGAAATTGAGTTTTTTACTTTCTAAAGGAAAATCATTCTATGCTTCTGCAATATTATTGATTGGCCACTCCATCACAAGAATGTACTAGTTAATTCTCAGGGGGCTTTATTCATTTATGTCAATACTAAGACATTTTAGACAGCAGCTACCTAGACTTCATACAGCATGTATTTCTCACTCTGCTCTTAGGACACTCTTCATGTGTTAGAGAGTTGAATTTAAATTTAGGGCTGTGTTTTATTTCCATGAAAATAACACCAACCTGCTTAAATTCGTTTTATAATATTCATCTATTCTGCTGATGGAGTGATAAAAAATTAATATGGCCCAGCCAGGCCTGGCTCAGCGGTTGAGCGGTGGCCTAGGATCCAGGCAATCAGGGTTTGATTTCCCTTCAGGCCATATACCCGGGTTGCGGGCTCGATCCCCAGTTGGGGGCATGCAGGAGGCAGCCGATAAATGACTCTCTCATCATTGATGTTTCTATCTCTCTCTCTCCCTTTCCTTTCATTTCTCTGAAATTGATAAATATATATATATTTTTTTTAAAAAAAGAAATTGATATGTTATGAAAAAAATTATTACTTTATCAATTCTTTTTGGATACTTGTCTCCAGGTACACCTTCACAGGAATATATACTTTTGAATCACTTATAAAAATTGTTGCAAGGGGCTTCTGTTTAGAAGATTTTACTTTCCTTCGGGACCCATGGAACTGGCTCGACTTTACTGTCATTACATTTGCGTAAGTGCCTTTTTTGAAACTTCAGAAGAGTATGGTTTGGATTTCTCTGAAATGCTTTGAAAGAATAAGCTTGCTTTAACTGTAGAATATTTTGGTGTGATTTATACATTTAAGCTTTGGATTTTAATTTAGTACAACAGAGGTCAAAGTACACTTCACTTTAGCATAAAGTCTGAAGTGGTTGAAATCACTATTTTCACATGCAACAAACATCTGTCAGCAAATTTCATACACGCTACTTTTTCAACACACACACACACACCTTAAAATGAAAGCAGAAGTGTATTCATAATACATCTGTGAAAATGGCTTTAAAAAAAAATACAGGCAAAAACAAGTCTGCTGGCCCCACCGACTTTCATCGACCTTACCTGTAGTATGTACTCTTCCCATCTTCTTTGATTAGTTTGGTAGAACAATAGTAAGTAAACATCTGCTCGCATCAAAACATTCTGAATCAAACCAGTAGGAAAAAATAAGGTATTTAATATATTTTTATTTCATTAGCAAAGAATTTTAAGACCTAAACAGATGTATTCTCTCTGCCACTTCTATTTCTAAGCTGATTCCTTTTCGTTTCTTTCTTTCTCTTCTTTCCCCTTGTAATTCCCATCATCTCTCTCCTCACCCTCAACATGAACCTTGCTGTCCTTACCTCCCTTCCAGATACACGCAGTGTGTGCACAATACCTGCATCCCTTCCCCCACCCCCTTTTTCCCTTAGTGGTAAATTTCCCCAAAGAAGAAGAGACTCAGACAAGCAATGGAAGGTCACTCAGGAGTAGGTGGAACGGGGGTGTGGGGCACAGGGCACCTACACCACTTGCCCTCAGCACTCTTTCAGGAGCTGACTTTTTTAGCCTCTTACATGTGTAATAAGGTGGACAGGAAAAGTGGAGCCAGTATACTCAGGGCTCCAAAAGCTGCCTGTCTCGTCTTAATTCCTTATTTAGTCAGGAAGAGCCAATTCTTTGCCATTCCCTCTGGTTTAAGAGAAAGCATATTGAGACTACTGCTTTTTGAAAATAAAATAGCTGTAATGGCCGGGGCATCATTGGGCCCCTATAAAATATTTTCCTTAACTTGCCTAACTTTCACTTAAGAGTTATACTAGAAAAGCTTTGTCATGTACAGATAGTCAGGCATTTTGCCTTTTCATGCCTAAATTACTCTTGGATGATTATATGCATACTTTTTCTAACTGAAGCCTTGAAACTATAGCCAAGGTTTCTTTTCTTTTTCCTAAATTCATCAAGTTACACATGAAGTTGATTGTATTGCTTTTCAAAATAGCAACAGGATTGTGTACCTTATGAAGTTTACATCTAGTTAATAGCCTTAACTTATATGGTGAAGAAAACCAGAGCAATAGACACTGACTTTTAAATTGCTACTTACAAAATTATCATTTAAAATCACCAAGAAGGTCTTTATAAAAAAAATCCAAGCAAGTATATAAAATCCTGCTTAAATCTTGAATAACTCTGATTTAATTCTACAGGTATGTAACAGAATTTCTAAGCCTAGGCAATTTTTCAGCTCTTCGAACTTTCAGAGTCTTGAGAGCTTTGAAAACTATTTCTGTAATTCCAGGTAAGAAGTGGTTAGTGTAAAGCATAAGGCTCCTTGTACCTACAACTCTTTCTTTGTATCCTGTTATTGTGTTTGTGTGTGAACTCCCTATTGCAGATATGTGACAGAGTTTGTGGACCTGGGCAATGTCTCAGCGTTGAGAACATTCAGAGTTCTCCGAGCATTGAAAACAATTTCAGTCATTCCAGGTGAGAGCTGGGTTAAAACCCATCATGTGTTTTTCAGCAATAGCTTCTTTGCTTGATATGCAGCATTACAGAAAATCGGAACCATAATAATCAAAATCAAAATCATCAAAATTGAGTGTTCCAAAGAAAATGATTCTTATTATCGGGACATAATTTTTCATGGTCTCACATTTTTCATCAGCCTGTAGTTTAAAAGTTTTTTGCCCAAGAACTGTAATATACGGCTTATGTGATTTGCACTTAGAGATGCCATTTTTTCTACTATATCAGTTGCAAGGATTTGGCCCCTATTGAATGTACCAATCTGTGATTTCTTATTTATTGTAGTTGTTGATGACTATGTCTATGCAATGTAATCTTAATATTGTTTAAAAAGACTAGTATGAATATGCATGGAAGACTCATTATCTTAAGGTGTAACTGTATTCCAAACCACCCCCAGTTTTATATCAAAATCTTTCTTACTTATAAGTAGGAATTCAAAAATATTTATTCAGGTAATTTGTTATAAAACTTACTCTAATGAAATTATGGGGCAAGTTTCATTAGCAAAAGGAGAAATATAAGAGCCTTTCCTTAATATAGGCTTTATGAAGACCTTGAATCTCCTGTTATTTTCTCTCCAACATATTGGGATACGGACCTTCATTTCATTGTTTAGATCATTAAGTTTTTGGAGGTCACCATCTCCATAAGCACGTCAGCCTACCATGAAATGTTGATCTTTCACTAGCATTGGAAACATTTTCAGACTTGTGCATGTTTTCAAGAAAATTGTGCGAGCCTTTTATTATTTCACACTTTCTAAGTCTTCCTAGTAATGGCCTTCTTTCTTTCTTTCAGGCCTGAAGACCATCGTGGGGGCCCTGATCCAGTCCGTGAAGAAGCTCTCCGACGTCATGATCCTGACCGTGTTCTGTCTGAGCGTGTTTGCGCTGATCGGGCTGCAGCTCTTCATGGGCAACCTGCGGAATAAATGTATTCAATGGCCTCCCACCAATTCTTCCCTGGAGGAGCATAGTATAGAGAAGAACATAACTGTGAATTACAATGGCACACTTGTAAATGAAACTATCATTGAGTTTGACTGGAAATCATATATTCAAGATTCAAGTAAGAATTACTGTTACGTAGATTTATTTTTTCATTATTGACCTGCCTTCCATTTAGGCATGGATTTTTTTTTAAATGATTGCATCACAATTTGCAATCTCTTAATTACCATAGCAATGGTTTGCACATACATTTAATTATTTTATTAATAACTATTTTAATTTTGACTCTTAAATAGCATTTTCTGTTGTATCATCATATAAGAGGCTAAAGAATTCAGCTAGAAAGAATTTTTCCCAGGACCTTTGATTGCTGTACATTCTTCTTATGCTGGTTGAGAAATTAAATAACATAAAAATTTCTAAAGCCCTTTTTGAACTGTAAATTACTATGCAAATGTAACCCATAAACCGTTTATTACAGAATGCCTTTTATATACTAAAAACTGTATAGGACACTGGAAAATTAATGGTGATGACCCATGGCTTCAGGGTGCTTACAGTTTAGTAGGTTATTTTTATTGTCATTTTTTTGGAAATAAAGGCAAACATTATTCTTATATTTGTAGAATAAGAATTAAAAGTAGTATTACATCAAATAGAAGGAAATTAGAGTCAATTAAGCTTTAAGAGAGAGTAATAAAAATGTCAGATATCAGTGGAGTTATGGGAATCAGTTTATTTTTATTTCAAGGGTTTAGACAAAATAGTCAAACATTTAAATGGCCTACTCTAGAAGGATGGAAAAATAATTGGCTTAATATCCTTTCTCTTTAAAGTGACAAGAAAAGTAAGTGAAATTTTCTCTTTTATTTAATTTTAGTACCTGCCAGTAGCAATATTTCAAAGGCAAAGAGAGTTAGAACATGATTCATGAGGGATAGGGATGTCCTTTTAGAGAAAAATATTAAATATATAAAACTTAGACTTTAGATGTACTTAAATTTAGCTATATCTTTATTATTTTAAGGTAATGACTAATACTTAGGGGGGAAAAAAAATCAAAGAAGACGAAAGCCTTAGTGACTGGCTGTGTAGACCACGCAGGGTTAATTATAAATGGTTACTGGTGGTTTGATAATTCTTAAAGTAATAATAATATAATAAAAAAAACTAATCAGTGTCTTTTTATAGTGGCAAATGCTTTTGATACTGGACAATGCTTTGGTTGCTATAGATTAACTCTTCCATGATATTAGTGATACACCAACAAATAATTTGTAAGCAGTCGTAAATATCTAGATTAAGAAAAATAAGTGTCAGAGCAGTACCTGAAATGTCCCTTATTGACTTCATATGCCAATAAGTCCATTGCTGTCATCAACTCTCTGAAATCTGTTTATTGTTTTAAAATCTAATATCAAGGAACTGACTATGAAGATGTCATTTAGGGTTTATTTTATGTGGTGAAAATTTATTAGATGCCATTTTTCTTACATTCAAAGTCAAGTATATCTAAGGCCTTTTTCAGCTCTAAAAATCTGTTACCTACTAATATTCCATTTGTTGAAAAAGTTTATCTTAAATCAAATACAAATATAAACAAAGCAGTTTCTCTTTGAAAGTGCTAGAAAATGAAATTTATTAAAATTAAAGATCAACATAACTGAAAGTTATGTTTTCTTCAGCTTAAGTTTATAGATCATTGAGTTTAACAGATAAAACTTCAATGATACATACCTGATATAAAAATTCATCCAGAAATTACATATTCCTTTCACTTTGTCTAATTTTAATTAAAAGTTAAGAAATTCTATCACAATTGTTCTATGTTCAAAGAAATAAAGATATTAGAAGTGAAAATTAGCCCAGCCAGGCGTGGCTCAGTGGTTGAGCATCAGCCTAGGATCCAGGCGATCGGGGTTCGATTCCTGGTCAGGGCACATGCCCGGTTGCAGGCTCGATCCCAGTCGGGGGCGTGCAGGAGGCAGCCGATCAATGACTCTCATCATTAATGTTTCTATCTCTCTCTCTCCCTCTCTCTTCCCCTCTCTGACATCAATAAAGATATATATATATTTTTTAAAAGTGAAATTTATATTTTGTATTATGTATTTTGTATCCCTTACAGAACTATGCATAGGATACATTTCTCTGAAAGTTTAGCACCTAGAAAATATTTCTTCTTAGAAAAGCTAAAATTTTTCTTTTTAGAAATTGTTCTTCCAAAATGATGATTTACTGTCATGTTTCTCTTCCTGTTCTCCCTTTACTTATTCATTCAGTGAACTTTATTGAAAAGCTCTACATTCCAAACACTATAATATGGAAAGAATTAACTCTTAGGCTTTCTTTCAAGGAGAAACAATATTTGTAAGCAAATAATTACACTATCAGACAATGAGTATAGTAATAATGGGAGTATGTGCTTACTGTTGGTAGCACAGGGGGACTTTTCAATTTTGCCAATTTTTAGTGGGAAGTAAGTAGAGAATATCAAGGACTAATTCACAGAAATGACACTTCAATTGGATATTGAAAGAATCTAAGGAATTTGTCAGAGGCAGAAAGCTTTAAGATAATGTACTATTCACTATAGTAATTATTTAAGCTCTAGTACTTTAGATTATTTTTATTTGATTTGTTTTAGTAGTTGACATGACATATGCATTCTTTACTAAAAGCCACCTATGATATATTCTGGAAGTTGGTATAAAGTAAATTATAATTAATCGTTAAGCATTTCTAAATTGTGTTTAAAATTCTAGAAGACCAGAAAAGATATAATTCCTTCACTTTGAAATATGTGACTGTTTGGGGAAGGCAAAGGAATCCGTTTAATTTTTATCTATTTTTACAGAATGCAATTTTTTTTTTTTTAATGAAGGTGGAAAAACACTGATACCTTTTAAAATATTATGTTAATACACATAGTTATCACTAATTCCACATTTACAAAGAACATATCCTTTGTGCTAGTAAGTATTTAATCCCCTTAACATAATATCTAGTATTTGGAGGGAGAAAGGGCAGATACCTGTGTCTTTGAATTATAGAATGTACTTAAAATTACTCAGTGAACTCCAAAAGTGGGGCCTGACTTTCTTGTTCTCAGTGTGCAATGTAATGCAAATGTTCATCACATGACTTTCTTTTTTCTAAACAGGATATCATTATTTTCTGGAAGGTTTTTTAGATGCATTATTATGTGGAAATAGCTCTGATGCCGGGTAAGTTAATAATTTGTATGCATTCGTGTACATGTGTGTGTATATCTACACAAATGTTTTCTCTTTTTGTGGAAACTGACAGATGACAGCCTACTAACTTTATTTATACTAATTTACTGTAATTATGGTTACTTGTAAGGTGAGGGATTATTTAAGTATTAGGCAAGCATTTATGTTTCATAAAACAAGAAGTTATAGTTTAGCTGTAATGCTTTTTTTCTTAGATGAGTATATATGAGCCAGGAGTCAACTCTGGAAGCTTCCATAGTAGAGACAATGGCCAAGAGATATGTTAAAATGCTAATTATGGACAGAAAACAATTTTGTAAAATATTATTAGAAATTCTATGCCACATTTTAATGATGGCATCAAGTGGCTAGTAAAATTATGTCAAGTCAAAAGCTGAGAAAAGTATTATTTATTTTTCATACTTCTATTTCTTGAACTAGACAATGTTATAAATATAGCATGCCGCTAGAATAAAAAGATAGCAAAATTTCTTGTAAACTTTCTTTTTTCCCACTTACAGCCAATGTCCAGAAGGATATGTGTGTGTGAAAGCTGGTAGAAATCCCAATTATGGCTATACAAGCTTTGATACTTTCAGTTGGGCTTTTTTGTCCCTGTTTCGACTGATGACTCAGGACTTTTGGGAAAACCTTTACCAACTGGTGAGAACCTGAAGAGACACATACTGTATTTAAATAGAAGTATTTAAGAAAGCCAAGTTAGTAATGAAATTCAGACCAGAGCATAATATAGTGAAAAGAACACAACTTGAAGTCAGATTTGAGTTCCTTTATCCTATTGATTATAACACATATTTAGCACAGCGATGGTAGGGACAGTGATTCTCTCTAATTTCCCCTTGGCTCAAAACTTAATAACCACCCTTCCCAGACACAGATCTTCCCAAAAAGAACACATACCTTGCCCTCAGCTCCATCTAGCCTCTCAAGCACTAGCTACATCTCTCAGGTGGCAGATGATGAAAATTAATAAACAGATGCAGACAGATGACTTTGGTTTCTTCCCTGACTTTCATTTAAGATTCAGCTCTTTGATGAAGGTCTCCATGGTATTTTACTTGACTTTTATTCTTGGTAATTCTAAGAATTCCCTTCTAGAGATCAGAATGTCAATACATGAGTTAGCAGAGAAGAAAATGGGGGATAACCTTCATAATTATTATTTATATCAAAGCCCTACAAAACACACAAGTTGTAAGTTGAAGCCACCAGTTAGTGAAACAATATTGAAAAATAATGCTGATGTTGTTTCCAGACATTACGTGCTGCTGGGAAAACATACATGATATTTTTTGTGCTGGTCATTTTCTTGGGCTCGTTCTACCTGATAAATTTGATCCTGGCTGTGGTGGCCATGGCCTATGAGGAACAGAATCAGGCCACCATGGAAGAAGCAGAGCAGAAAGAGGCTGAATTTCAGCAGATGCTTGAACAGCTTAAAAAGCAACAGGAAGCAGCTCAGGTAAGTTCATCAAATGAAATATGTCCTGTCTCATGGTACGATCTTTTTTTATTTTTATTGTTTTTACAAAAATACTGGAGAGAAAGTGAGAGACAGATAATTTGGTTGTACTTAAGAGAAGCTAGTAGTATAGGGGATTAGTAAAGATTTCTACATTTTGATCACCTATATAGATCATTTAGTTTAACTATTCCAAAATGTTTAAAATATTGACCATAATAGAACTCTCTCATGCTATTTTGATCATCTGAATATTTTTAGAATAAAAGGGAAAATGTGATTTTGGGGTCTTCTCAAGTGATAAATGCTTACTGAATGACTATATGGCATTAGGAGAAAGTCTTAAGTCTCAGAAAATTTTATTTGTTATTATATATCTATATCTATATCTATATCTATATCTATATCTATATCTATATCTATATCTATATCTATATCTATAAAATCACCTGGTTTTTAGAAGATAGTCCAAGTCTGTAACCAAAACTATATATTTTTAAATTAACTTTTATTTTTTCCCATCACCATTTATCCCTTCTATACCCTCTTCTACCTCCACCCATCCCCCTTCCCCTATATTGGTTTTTAATGTGGTTCTTAATTGCCTTTCTTTCATAAATAAGGAACTCATCAAGTGATATAATATTCTCTGATGTTATGAAAGTTATCAATTTGTGGCAATCTGTTAACTTAAGGATTACTTGTTCTTAAAATGAGGCATTAGTATTTATAGTTCAATAAAATGCCTTTCCTGTCACTTCCTTCTTTCCTCACTCTTTAGTTTAGCATACAAACTCTTTGTCTTTACATAAGTTTAGTGGGTAATGTTAATTTATTTGGAGGAATCCCTGTACTGAGTGTACTCTGGGGACAGTAATAATAATCCAGCGTTGCCAACTTCGTACCACCTACAGGCTGCAACCTAAAAGCATTGTTCCTGCCCCATGCTCATGTGGCCAGCACGACCCAGCGCTGCGCTGAAGAAGCTAGGGCCAGTGCTGGAGAACCGAATGTCTTGTCTTGCTTAGCAGAAACTATTGCCCTTCCCTCCTCCAGTCTTCTGATAGAGCATTGTGCAAGGCTGGGGAAGGGATTTTATTGCTTTCCATGAATTTCATTGATAATATTTTGAGGATATTAGACAACCCTGTTTCAAGAACTGGAGAGAGGACCTCACCTCTTATTTCATTCCTCCTGCCTTTGGATATGACCTCAAGTAACTCATCAGCTTTTCTCCCAACCTGCAGTTTCTTTTTCAGAGAGAAGAAGACAGTGCTAAGTAAATACCAATTTTTAGAGTAAATCAAATCCCAAAAAGTACAATGAATTTCTGTTCTTGTTGATGCCTGATTGATCATTTTGAATATGTGGTCTGTAAAGCATAATTCAAATACAATACATGTTAGCACAGAGAACACCAGGTTTACTCTGAAAGCATTCATTAGGTGCAAAGAAAAAATAATTCCCTCTAACAATTACAGAGCTTCTTCTGCGTAAGATCATCTTGAATCAGCTAAATGTATTTTTTGTATGTCATGCAAATACTTGGGACCATTTTTCAGAAAGATAAAGTCTTCTCTAATGCCACGGCTAACACCATCTCTCCTCCATGTAGCAGGCAGCCAATGCAACCGCCTCGGAGCATTCCAGAGAGCCCAGCGCAGCAGGCGGGCTCTCAGACAGCTCCTCCGAAGCCTCCAAGCTGAGTTCCAAGAGTGCCAAGGAAAGAAGAAACCGGAGAAAGAAAAGGAAGCAGAAAGAACAGTCTGGTGGGGAAGAGAAAGATGAAGATGAATTCCACAAATCCGAATCTGAAGACAGCATCAGGAGGAAAGGGTTTCGCTTCTCCATCGAAGGAAATCGCTTGACCTATGAAAAGAGGTACTCCTCCCCGCACCAGGTACGGCACTGCGGGCTCATGCGCAGGGGTGGAAATCAGAATGCTGAAGACAGGTGGAGACTTAAATTAGACTTACGGATTCTCATCAATTGAATTGATGAAAATTAGATTTATTACATTTAAACCCATTCTTTTTTTACATAGTTTTAAGAAAATTTACTCCGCATATATGTAAGCCTACAGCTTGGTGTAGTTGGCACAACACTGAGTTGAAAGTCAGGAGACCTGAATTCTCATCCTGATACTCTTTGCTGGTACTTGTAACTAAAGACATTTAATCTTTCTGATCCTCAGCTTTTTTAAATTAAATTTATTGGGGTGACATTGGTTAATAAAATTATATAAGTTTTAGGGGTACAATTCTGTAATACATCATTAGTATATTGTATTGTGTGTCACAACCTAAAGTTAAAGCTCCTTCCATCACCATTTATCCCTCCTTTCTTCGGCCTTTAAAAAAAAAAATAGGTTTGGGACTAGTTAACCAGTAATGTCTTTCTGGTAATTTTATTTTGCCCCCACTCCCCAACTAATCTATAAACCATCATGTGTGCTTCTGAAAGTATTAGTCATGGTATACTTTATCGAAAAGTTCATCACTCTGATTTCAGAAATTTTAACTTCGAGTTCCAAAAACACTGGACCTTATAGGTGAAACAGGAAATATAATTAATTTATAGTGATTCTAGAAATATGGACTAAAACAATTTATGAAAAGTGATGAAATTCCTTGAAAGAGCAATGAAAATAAATGTAACTTTATGATGGTCATGCTGCTGATGTTTATCGAATGTTTATAGTGTCCATAGTAATGTGCCAAGGGTGTTTCCTTTTGAACTTGAAAAATAGTAGCTCAGGGTTTTGTTTTTCAATATCTTTAACTTGTAGTCTATCTCCCCACTCATTAATCTCAAGGACTAGAAACCTTCTCTTATAAAACTAATTTAACTTATTCTGAATGCACATAAAATAAAAATACTGTTAATCAAAAGGAATGAATCATGTTCTGTTATGAATGCTGAAATCTCCTTCAACTTGATCTTGCAAAATAAAAGCAAATTCAGATGGCTCTATTAATATGATTTTATTTTTCATTTGGTTTCAAACTTTAGTCGTTGCTGAGCATCCGGGGCTCCATATTTTCTCCAAGGCGAAATAGCAGAACGAGCCTTTTCAGCTTTAGAGGGCGAGCGAAGGACGTGGGATCAGAGAATGACTTTGCTGATGATGAACACAGCACCTTTGAGGATAATGAGAGCCGGAGAGACTCCTTATTTGTGCCCCGACGGCACGGAGAGCGCCGCAACAGTAACCTAAGTCAGACCAGTAGGTCATCCCGGGTGCTGGCGGTGTTTCCAGCGAGCGGGAAGATGCACAGCACCGTGGATTGCAATGGTGTGGTTTCCTTGGTTGGCGGACCCTCGGTTCCTACCTCGCCTGTTGGACAGCTTCTGCCAGAGGTGATAATAGATAAGCCAGCTACTGATGACAATGTAAGGAAGTTTTAAACAGTTCAGGCATGGCTGGCCCATTATTGCTGCACCAGCCAGTGTTTCTACAGAATGGAACCCCTTGAGAATGATTCCTGGTTGGTCAAGCTGTGAATGCACCTGCATCTTGTAATACCTTTCTAGACTAACCAACTAAAACGTAAAGCCTCAACACTCTCTTGCATAATAACACCTGAATGCCTTTACTTATAAAACATGCTCAGGATACATTAGACACAATAATAAATTACTGCCTCCAGTTGGAGGGTTTGCTATATACCCGTGCCGAACTTAGACAGCAGGACATCTTCTAAAGCCCCGGTATAAAAGTGAATGGGTGATGTCTATGTTTAATTGGAAAGGGTGTATAATAAATCTTTCCAACAGATTCTTCAGTATAACCCTGCTTTAGTTTAAAAGATTTTCAAGAACACTGTGCTTAAATACGTAGCTTCATTGTTATCTCAAAATTTCTAGTACCATATTTGTCCTACTAAAAGAAAATGCTGATATAGGTCTTCTCAAAACTAATCCAAGTGAAAAGAACCAAATAACTAATACAGACAGGTAAAATAATTGTCTATGCTTGAAGGTATGTTATGTGTTTGTGATGTATACTTAGATAGTGAGGAATTTCTAAACACACCCTGCCTCTTACTAGACTATGAACGTCCTTGGAAATATAGCAGCATGATGAGGCATGACTAAGTCAGAATCAGATGACTTATTGCTTTGGTACCCTGGATGAAACTGTTGTCCACGCAGCATGTGTGTGTGTGCATTTTTTAAACATACATTTTGTGTTGTCAATGACCATCTATGTCTTGTGCCCAGAAAATGAGATGGCAACTTCATGTGTTATAATCACTTGTATTTCTTTAAAAATAAATGGCTTTCTCAAAATAAAATGCCTTGATCATTTATATGACTTCTTCAAATTGTTAGTTTTTTATTATTCGTTCCAAAATAAGGGTAACCGTTAAATATGATTCAAGAGATTATCAACTATATCTAAATTACATCGTGTCTCATAAAATTATAAAATCAGAAGGTTAAACAAACTCAGTTTTTGCTGTATGGCTAAATGGTTGACAGTTTGGACATTCCAGGTTAATGATACAATAAGTCAGCAATATCTGCCATCACCGATTAAAGATGAAAGTGCATGATGCATGTCTTTCATGAAATTCACTGTGTCACATTCGTTGTTTATTTATCATATTGCTCAAGTTAATTATTTAATACATTAGTGTTTTCTTTACAGGGAACAACCACTGAAACTGAAATGAGAAAAAGACGGTCAAGTTCTTTCCATGTGTCCATGGACTTTCTAGAAGATCCTTCCCAAAGGCAAAGAGCAATGAGTATAGCCAGCATTTTAACAAATACAGTAGAAGGTTTGTAACAAATTCCATTTCTATTTTGATTAATTTTACTAAACTTGTATTGTCGCTTTTGAAACAAATGTCTGTGTGCATTGGACGCAGTATAATCTAAAGAGAATACAATAGGTCTTATTCAAGAGTTATTACTTGTTATACCTACTTATAAATTCTAGGAGCTTTAAAAAATATATTTAAATTTAATGATATTGGACCTCTAACAAATGTTTTCCTGTATGTGTAAACCCCTTGAAAACGCAGAATAAGCATTTTTATTAGGTGTTTCTAATCCCATTAGTCATAGTGATCCTGTCTTCTGTTCTACTTAGTTTAAGACTTCCAACATCAACCTAAATACTCTCAAGATTGGAGGAGAGGAATAGGTCATTTTTTGCAAAATAAAAACAAATTAAAAAGAAGATTCTTGGCTCACATTGATCCCTACCCTATCTCTTATAGCCTGAGGAACATAGCTTAGCTATATATTAACACAGAATTTCACACAGTATCTACACTACCCCAATCCATGTTTCTATTGAGACTTCATTTAAAAGATCATTTACTTAACTTAAGGCCAAATGCTGAGCCACATCATCAGTGCATACAAGAAAAAACAAATGATCCTTTGCTACCTCTGTTCTATGTGTCTGTCTGAAGAAATATCTTTGTGAATGTAAAGAATAAATACTTTAGGTGTTTAAAGTACAAAAGAGGTTGACTCTGTAGCAAAGGGAAGTGTGTTGATTACTGAAAAGAAGTCTAGTGGATCTGAAATAAATGTACGCATAAAGTATATCTTTTAGTGGTTGTTCTTATTTTTTCTAGAACTTGAAGAATCCAGGCAGAAATGCCCACCATGTTGGTACAAATTTGCCAACATATTCTTAATCTGGGACTGTTCACCATATTGGTTAAAAGTGAAACATATTGTCAACCTGGTTGTGATGGACCCATTTGTTGACCTGACCATTACCATCTGTATTGTCTTAAATACTCTTTTCATGGCCATGGAGCACTATCCAATGACAGAGCATTTCAATAATGTGCTTACAGTAGGAAACTTGGTAAGCATATTGGAAGGTAAATGTGTCAAGTCTTCAAATTTTTGTTTGAGGAACTGTTTAATAGCTTATAGCAGTCTTTCCACCACACTTCCTACTCTTAGCTCCTAAATGATAGGAATTATTTCTAGCTGGCTACACTATACATTTTGCCAACAATAATAGCCCTTAATTCAGAGCAAAAACTGAGAGAGTAATAGGCATAGGAGTATTTGAAAAGTCAATATTGATAGTTATAACTTTAAGATATAGAAGCAGTTTAAAATGATACAAATACAATACAAATGATACAAATACATTAACAAATACAGTAGAAGGTTTGTAACAAATTCCATTTCCATTTTGATTAGTTTTACTAAACTTGCATTGTCTCTTTTGAAACAAATGTCTCAATTTTTGTGCATTGGATTTAGTATAATCTAAAGAAAATATAATAGGTCTTATTCAGGAGTTATTATTTGTTATACCTACTTATAAATTCACTTTTTGAAATGATATTATCACAGTTCCCCTACCTGTGGAAGGCTAAAATAAAATTGTAGTTCTTTTTATCTTGCTTAGTCCTCATCATTATAAGCAATAATTTATCCACTCAAAAATGTCTCCAGCTTTTCCACTTCCAGGATCTAGGTAGGACAGGTACTGTTTTATCCATCTATTCCATATCAAAACTATAAAATATTGAAATCCTCCAGTACATTTTGTGTATTGTATGATGAACAAGGCCATTTTTGGTGAAGGTTGCCACTTAATTCTTTCTCTACTGTGCTTAAAAAGTATAAATTATTGAAGTGTTTGTCAGCTGACTCAACTTAGGAATATTAGTTTTTATTTCCCGAGAGGGGGCTCTAAGGTAATGCATGTATTTTCCATAATATTTGTTTAGGATTTTTGATGGTAAAAAGCAAAACATGTGCCCTAGCCAGTTTGACTCAGTGGTTACAGTGTTGGCCCGAAGACTGAAGGGTCCCAGGTTCGATTCTAGCCAAGGGCAGGTACCACGGTTGCAGGATCGATCCCTGGTCCCAGTTGGGGCTCCGGACCTGTGCAGGAGGCCGCCAATCAATGGTGTCTCTCACTTTGATCTCTCTCTCTCTCTCTCTCTCTCTCTCTGAAAAGCAATGGAAAAAATATCCTCGGGTGAGAATTAAAAAGAAAAAAGAAAAACACCCTGCACTGCAGTATTTACATTTTTAAAGCGCTAGTGTTTATACTACAGAAGTAAATGTATTGTTTCATGTGCATAACAGATTGATAATGCACATATTATAATGATAGATATACAGGTGTTATAACTATCTGGGTTGAGGGAAATGAGAATAAACTTATAGATAAATAAAACTGTTTATGGGCAAAGTCTTGTCAGTACCTGTGCTGTCTGAAGTCAGGAGGAAAGGCAGTTTGATGTAATGGGTAGAACACTGGTTGAAAACAGATTGGCACACAAATCCTAGTTTTCCAGTTGTATGCTATTAGGCAAGTCATTGAACCCATCTAAAGTCCTTTTTCCTGGTCAGTAAGATAATTGTAATACCTGCATTAGTGACTTAATGAACTCTGTGAGGATAAAATGAAATCATGTGTATGAGAGCCTTTTATCAGTTATAACTTACTGTACAAGTATAAGTAATAGAGTCACATGAGGAAAGTAGCATAGACACTTTGTTCTAAGAGCAAATATTGTGTCATTCTATGGTATCAATATCTGGTGGAAGTAGAGTAATTTTGTTTTGCTCTTAGGTCTTCACTGGGATCTTTACAGCAGAAATGTTTCTGAAAATTATTGCCATGGATCCTTACTATTATTTCCAAGAAGGCTGGAATATCTTTGATGGAATTATTGTGACTCTTAGCCTCGTAGAACTTGGCTTATCCAATGTGGAAGGGTTGTCAGTTCTCCGTTCATTTCGACTGGTAAATAAAAAAAACAAAGCAGCAACAACAACAGAAAATCTGTCCAATACCCAGGGTTTTTGCATAACACTGTCATAGGTTTGAACACACAACTATTAACATTTTTAAGTTTTTGTGTCACATTTTGCATTATCAGAAACTGTCCCTCAATGGATAAAATTACCCCACTTATTTAAAAAAAAAAAACCACGTTTATTGCCAAAAGCATAGTCATGTAAAATTTAATATATTTCTCAGTTTCCATTCTGACTAATTAGTTTTTAGAGATGACTACAGTTAATATTGCTGGATCTAAATTTTTAAGAAAATATATCGTATTTTTGTAGTAACTTGAAAATATAAGCAGCCCTTTGCAGCAATGGATGGCGATCAGATACGAGATGTGCATGCAGAAACTTTTTCTAATTCTCCCTCTGGAAAACATGCTCCTTCCCAAAAATCACAGGACAGAAATCTGTAGGATTACTTAACATGCCCAGTGATTCACATATATGTTCTTGCATATCAGGGAAAAGGTTATAATAATGGGAAATATTCCAGATTTTAAAATGCAGGCACATCTAGCTGTCAGTGGTCCAAAGGAGCATTGATGAATAATCAACAGTTTCTCCACTTATAGTAGGGCTCAGTATTATGCTACTTAGCATGCTGTTAATATTAGTGCCAGGTCTGGTATGCCTCACAAACACCTTCACAAACCAAGTAACTGGACCCCAAGTAACCATTAAATATTTACTCTTAGGGAAAATTATCTACATGGTTAAAATATGAAAGAACCAGATCCTTGTTAGGGGATCCAGAATTAACCATGAGCCTGAGAGGGTTCAAAGGCAGGGCAGATGTTAAAGGCCATGCTAATATATATTAATGTTTTCTTTTCCAGCTCCGAGTTTTCAAGTTGGCAAAATCTTGGCCAACCTTAAACATGCTAATAAAAATCATTGGCAATTCAGTGGGGGCCCTGGGCAACCTCACCTTGGTGTTGGCCATCATCGTCTTCATTTTTGCCGTGGTTGGCATGCAGCTCTTTGGTAAAAGCTACAAAGATTGTGTCTGCAAGATTGCCAGTGACTGTAAGCTCCCACGTTGGCACATGAACGACTTCTTCCACTCCTTCCTGATTGTGTTCCGCGTGCTGTGTGGAGAGTGGATAGAGACCATGTGGGACTGCATGGAGGTCGCGGGTC
The DNA here is from genome assembly GCF_054644295.1 of Miniopterus natalensis. NCBI lineage: Eukaryota > Metazoa > Chordata > Mammalia > Chiroptera > Miniopteridae > Miniopterus > Miniopterus natalensis. The sequence goes on from NC_142088.1 coordinate 45,312,392, forward strand.
AAGCCATGTGCCTTACTGTCTTCATGATGGTCATGGTCATTGGAAACCTTGTGGTACGTGCCCATTGAAGATATGTATTTCAGAAACAGGTTAAGAGCACAACAGAAGGGGACCACTTTATCCAAAACAAAAACTATGATAAATAATTTAAAATGTTTCTTACCTTGGATATGCTTAAAGTCTCATTTTGACCACACAGCAATATAGCAGGGACCCTACAGTAATTATACTCAACATCATTTTGTCAATCATTTCATCGCATTTATTATGTGAATTACTTACTATACAGTATCATATTGAAGATGGGCCTAATAGGATATGTTGGGAACATTCAGAGACAAGGGACGGAGAAGTCTGAAAACAATTTAGAGAAAACCCAATCTTACCTGATAGTTTACAACTAAAAAGTGGTGCCTTTAAGTGTTCCTAGTGATTTTACTGTTTCCTTGCCCCTTCATAGCAATGGTATTCAGCCACTCTCTGTCATATGGCAGATGCATTAGCCAACCTGGGTTAGCCACTTCTGTAGTGGCTCTCAGTCAAAGCAATGATTGGTTAGTAAGTCATGAGATTACCTAAATGGAGTTAACTGATCAACTCTTCTCTCTCTTAAGTTTGGAATATTAATTACTTTTTATAGTATAGAAATATATAATATACTCTAAAGGATATATACATTAATGTGCCAGTCTTGTGGAAATATTAAAGGTTACTTATAAATAATTCTCCTAATTAGTCAATTAGTCCAATTAGTGGGATAGGAAAAATACTATAGATTAAGAAAACAAATGTCAATGCCTATGTTAAACCCTTAATTCTCATTCTGGGTCATAATAGTCATATTTAAATTAATGTGCAATTCAGTATCACTCTTTATCAATAAAGAAGCTATGGAATGTATTTAAATTCATAATTGCAAACTCTAACGATTTTTAAGGTTAGGACTCTTGTACAAGTACATGCATCAACCTGTTACCTTATAATCACACAATTTTAAACTTAGGTAAACCTTAGGGCATCTCATTCCATTCAACTTCTCATTTTATAAGTGAGAGAACTTGAGACCAACAGAAATCATCTCTTTTCAGAAGGATGTATGTATAGTCAAGTAGCTGTTGAGCAAGATCACAAATTCAGATTGCCCAATTTCTCACCACTATGCTGTGGTGTTCCTTTTTGGTCTAGTTGTTAGAACGTATAGTTTCTTTTATACTTAGAGGAACGAGTGACCTCAATCTGTTCTTCTTTATATTGGGGTGAAATTATAATCATGTCTGTATTATTTTTAAGGTCCTGAACCTCTTTCTGGCCTTGCTTCTGAGCTCATTTAGTGCAGACAACCTTGCAGCCACTGATGATGATAATGAAATGAACAATCTCCAAATAGCTGTGGATAGGATGCATAAAGGAATCGCTTATGTGAAGAGAAAAATATATGAATTTATTCAACAATCCTTCGTTAGAAAACAGAAGATTTTAGATGAGATTAAACCACTTGATGATCTACACAATAAGAAAGACAGTTGTATGTCCAATCATACAACAGAAATTGGGAAAGATCTTGACTATCTTAAAGATATAAATGGAACCACAAGTGGAATAGCAACTGGCAGCAGTGTTGAAAAATACATTATTGATGAAAGTGATTACATGTCATTCATAAACAATCCCAGTCTTACTGTGACTGTACCAATTGCTGTAGGAGAGTCTGACTTTGAAAATTTAAACACAGAAGACTTCAGTAGTGAATCGGATCTGGAAGAAAGCAAAGAGGTAAGATTTTGTAATTGAGGGTAGGTATGAATTTGTATGTATATACATCTATTATATTGCCTATATTTATGATTATATGTTTTCCATCTAGAATTTTTTGCCATTATATAAAGTTTTATTCAGCTGAGAGATCAAAGATTTAAACCCAGGGAGATGATTGATAAATTTTTGTGAGAGTTTTCTCATCTTTATTGATGGATATATGTTAGATGGTGAGTCAATGAATGATCCCAGAAATGAATAAACATCATCTGACTTAATACTTATAATAACCTTGAAAGGAATGTGTTATCGTTCTAACTTTTCAGACAGGAAAATTAGCTTAAGGTGCTTCAGGTCATATAACTAATGAGGGATATAGCTGAGAATTGAATGTATAGCCTTTGTTTATAGGTTCTGTGTATCTTCCATTGCATCACATTGGCTCACTTACATGGCAGAGAACTTAACAAGAAATATTCTATGTAGATCCTCCAATTAAAATTATATTGACCTATGTATTAATCTTCCAGGCTGCTACATAATATATTGTACACTGCATGGCTTAAGCAACCAAAATATATTTTCTTACATTCCTGGGGACTGTAAAGTCCAAAATCAAGGTGATAGCAGGGTCAGTGTCTGGTGAGAGCACCCTCCTGGGTTGTGCATGGCTGTCTTCTCACTGCGTGCTCACCTGGCCTTTCCTTGATGTGTGTGTGTGTGGAGAGAGAAAGAGCTCTGCTGTCTTCCTCTTCTTGTAAGAGCAACAGCCCTATTGGATTAAGGCCCCACCCTTAGGATCTCATTTAACCTTTATCACGACCTCACAGGCCCCATCTCCAAATACAGTCACATTGGGAGTTAGGGCTTCAACAAATAAATTTTGGAGGAACACAATTCAGTCCATAGCAACTTAATTAGAAATATTAAGCTAAAACTCTATTGAAAGATAATTCAAAGGAAGTCTAGAACTGAGCGCCTTCACTTCCCATTTATTGTGGGGAAGTCTCAAAAACAGAAAAGTGTCCTTTAGTTTATATCATCTAATTTTCTTCTTTTAATTAAAAATTTTTAATGTTGACATTATCGCAGGTGTACCCCTCCCCATTCACCTTTGCCCACCTTCACCCACCCTTGTTTCCCCCTCCCTTGGCCTTACCACACTATTGTCCATGTCCATGGGGTATGAATATATGTTCTTTAGCTAATCCCTTCACCTTCTTTTCCTGTCACCATCACCCCATCCCCTTTGGCACCCACCAGTCTGTTCCATGGATCCATTATTCTGGTTCCATTTTTTTGGTCAGTTTATTTTGTTCATTAGATTCCAAGTATTAGTGACATCATTTGGTACTTGTCTTTCTCTGACTGGCTTATTTCACTGAGCATAATACTCTCCAATTCCGTCCATCCTGTCACCAAGGGTAAGAGATCCTTCTTTTTTACAGCCTCATAGTATTCCCTTGTATAAATGTACCACAGCTTTTCTATCCACTTACCTGCTGATGGGCACTTGGGCTGTTTCCAGATCTTGGCTATTTTGTAAATAATGCTGCTTTGAACATAGGGGTGCATATATTTTCTGATTGGTGTTTTGCAATTCTTAGGATATATTACCAGAGGTGGGATCACTGGGTCCAAAGGCAGTTCCATTTTTAATTTTTTGAGGAAACTTTTCCTCAGTGGCTGCACCAGTTTGCATTCCCACCAATAGTACACTAGGGTTCCCTTTTCTCCACACCCTCGCCACCATTTGTTGTTTGTTGATTTATTGATAGTAGCCATTCTGACAGGTGTGAGGTGATACATATATTTCAAACTGTTATGAAAATTGTTACCATTTATTCGGTAAGCACATGCCAAGCATTGCCCATGTGTTACCGCCTTTGATCCCTATAGCAACTATATGAAGTAAGAGAGTAAGAGACATTTTACAAATTTGAAACTAAAGCTTAAGGAATTAAGTTAATTGGCTGAAGTCCATAAAACCAGTTACTGTGATTCAAACCCAAGCTTGTCTGACTCAATAGAGAACTCAACCATCTCATCATACAGTTTCCTTAGCCAGTAGAAACATTAAATATTTGTTAAATATAACTTATTTAACGTAAGAAAATTAATGTCAAAAGGACACTGGTGACTCTTTGCTCAATTCAGCAAAATGATTTTAACAACGGAAATTACTCATTTGGTTTACAATTTTATTTCTAGTCTGGGAATTATAGATGAATCTTGCAGAGTTTTCTGTGTGTCCAACTTATTCACATTACAATAATTTTCTGTTCGTCCAATATATGATGAGATGTCATTTTTCTTTTGTTACTTTACATCTAATCATTGATACTAAAATATATGTTAAAGCAGAATTTAGAGTTTATTACAGTCTTTTTGGTTTTTTTAAAATGTTTTTATTGATTTTATTTTTTTAACTTTTTATTTTTTTTAATGTATCTTTATTGTTGAAAGTATTACAGATGTCTCCTTTTTTCCCTATTGGCCCCTTCTACCCTACACCCCTCCCCCAGCCCAGGCTTTTTATTGTCTCTATCCATGGGTTATGCATATATTGAGTGTATTAGAGTTTCATACCTTCACCTCTACTCTGGGCAAGTGTTTGACTAACACTAGATTTCACAACTAATAAGGACAATTCAATATTTAGTAAATATGAATAATCTACTGTAGATTGTCCTTCTAACATACAACTTGATGAAGAAATCATCTGGGTTTCAGGGATGACATGGGAATTAATCAGTTAATATTTAACTTTTCCAGCTGCTCTGTGAAAATGCTAAATCTCAGTACAGTGCCTTTTCCTTTGATATTATATGGAGGCTTGGTTGAGAGTCTTTAATAGAGGTCTTTTTAATTTTTAATACGCTTAGTATACATTAGAAATATTTACTAATGCACAATGTACACAATGAAATATTAATATTTTTGAGGTTGTAGAGCATCTCATTTATGTATGATTTAAGATATATATATATAGATATATAGAGATATATATCTTAAATATATAACAATAGTAAGAGGGTCACCTTTAAAATAGTACCTACCTAGCTTTAAAAATAAGTATTTTTTTCAAAATAATATATATACACACATATACATATTCTGTACCCTTTTGACCCTTAAATTTCAGATTTATTTTTAAATTTATTTTAATACTCACTATAAATTGAACACCTATTAAATCCTATAAATAAGCTCCCTATAACAAACCAAGTCTAAAATAAAAGCAAAAACATCCTAAGATCAAGAAAGTACCATTTAATAATTTACTCTTAAAAAAAAGTCATGGAGTATTTTATTTGCTTCGCTTTGTTTTCATGCTCAGGGTCAAAATCATTTGATAGCGAACATTTTCAAAAAGAAAACAATGTTGCATAAAGCCACTGAGGAGGAAAATGTCCTTGCCATCAGGGTTACTGTGAGAGGCAGACTGGGCGCCTCAGTGATGATGTGGCCCTGCCTTCCCTGGGCTCACTTGTTGAGTCGGCCTGCCAGAAGCACATGGAGAATACAAGTCAGTGTAGAGTTTAGCTCTTGAGAGTCATGTGTGAAAACATATTTTCAAATAAACTAGCTCATTTTGGAAGTTAGCTCTAGCCAATTTGGTTCAGTGGTTAGAGCGTGGGCCCAGGAACTAAAAGGTCTCGGGTTCAATTCCAGTCAAGGGCATGTACCCCAGTTGCAGGCTCGATCTGGATCCCCGGCCCCTGTCCGGACACATGCGAAAGGCAACCAATTGATGTGTCTCTCTCACATCGATGTTTCTCTCTCTCTCCCTTCCACTGTCTCTGAAAAGCAATGGAAAAAATATCCTAAGATGAGGATTTTTTTTAAAAATTGTCATCTGGAAGTTAGTAAATTAAAGGTTGAATAATGGTTTAGTAAACATTAAAATAGATTTTTAAAATAGTTTATGAATCTCAAAAACTATGAGAACCAGTGCCTTTATTAGCTGAATTTCAAAATAAAATTAAATTTAAGAACAAAAAAGGAAAAATTAATTGACTTTATTGGTTTTTAAATCAATGAAATACTTGTTTGAGAATGTTTTAGTTTAGCTGTTATCCAATTTCTTTAGTATTTTATCTGAATTTATATCTAATATACTAATATAGAAAAAGACTCTTTCCACACATCTAAAAATTTTTCCCTTCCTTTTTTGAGTAATAGTGTTATTACTCCAACCAAATAAACTACTCAGAGCCACATCATCTTTGATTCCAACAATGAGAACCATAAGAATATACTGATAAAAAGGCTGTGTACTGGTGATGAGGCCTTTAATAACATTCTTTTAGCCTGTGATTTAAAAAAAGGAAAAATTCAATAAAGACACTGGTAATTTGAGTAATATAAATAATAAAGGTAAATATGCTATAAATGTATATTATCTCAAAAATTATATTTACAGATAGCTCTTATTATCAAGTGCCCATGATATATTCATATAAATTAAGAATACACTGGATCTCAAAGTAAACCTCAATAAATTCAGAACAGCAGATACTATATAGGCTTACTATCTATCTCCATAAATTAAAAAGAGAAGACATCATGTGGATATTATCTAATCACAATGCAGCTAAACTAGAAATTAAGAGTGAAAAATTCTAACCACTTGAAAATTAAAAGATTTGCTCCTAAACAAATACTAGGGCTTCTCTAAGTCATAAAACAGTGTTTTGCTTAGTACATATTTCTGATGGCCATTTGCAACTTCATGACATAGCAATCCGATTTCATATTTACTTGTGAATTATGGTAAAGAAGTTAATATAGACAATTTTCTTATTTCCTCTTAACCCCACTTTGGCTCTAAACTTAAAATCTCTTCATTTCAAAGATAATTCAAAATCAATGTATAGTACTAATTCTTTCTTGCTAGGCTACTTATTAGTTACCCAAATTAAAGCGATTTGCTTTTTATGCCCACCTCGTGCACAGAAACTTAATGAAAGCAGCAGCTCATCTGAAGGCAGCACTGTAGACATCGGTGCACCTGCAGAGGAACAGCCCGTGGTGGAACCTGAGGAAACCATGGAACCTGAAGCCTGTTTCACTGAAGGTAAAGAAAATGCCCCTCATGATAAGCTTCCATTTACAGAGTGAAGTTGTTTGTTAAACTCTTGATCACCCAAAATAGACCACTCATAATAGAATAGAACTTTGTAGTAGTGGGTCTATTTCAATTAACTCTAATATACTAACAGATTTTAAATCTATTGTTATGTTTCAGTTATCTCTGTCCATTATGTGGAAGGGATCATGAACATGAAGAAAAAATATAATCAAAATCAGCGACTAATTTATCGTTTTAAAAATAAAATGGTGATTTCACAAGTTGGCATCTTAAACACTAGTCAAAATTCTCATACATAGAGTTTGTCTTAAAAGTAACTATCTGGCTATTGAAATTAACCGAGTTGCAAATGCTAAGCTGTATGGTTTAATGAAATCATCATTTCCCAATGCTTGTTGGATGACACAGGAAATACGCACTGCCCAATACCCGATAGCCGAATAATATCTAGCTGAGACTGGTACAATACGGACAATAGGTCTAAAAGCTTTGTTTTCCCCATGAGTCATAATTCCCATGGTCAGATTTTCTGGGGAGTTTGAGTTTTGAAGGGATGAATATATTTGACTATTTTTTATTTAGTGATCTCTTCTTCAAGGGCCTGATATATATTGTCTCCCACTATTTCCTATATAAATTATACACATCCCTCAAAGCCCTTCTCAAACTACCTTCATCTGACTGTGGTGGAAAAGAGATCAACGGCTACAATGAATGTACCCACTTAGTTCTCCTGGTAACTAGTTATACGCTCTTTTATGAGAGCTCGTCTCTCTTTCCTTGCACATACCTTCCCTGTCTTTCTCTCTTTTCCCTTCCCTTCCCTTCCCTTCCCTTCCCTTCCCTTCCCTTCCCTTCCCTTCCCTTCCCTTCCCTTCCCTTCCCTTCCCTTCCCTTCCCTTCCCTTCCCTCCCCTCCCCTCCCCTCCCCTCCCCTCCCCTCCCCTCCCCTCCCCTCCCCTCCCCTCCCCTCCCCTCCCCTCCCCTCCCCTCCCCTCCCCTCCCCTCCCCTTTATAACTTCACACAGCTAGTAAACGTGCTCTCGCTACTCCAGGCTTAGACAGCTATCCTAGCAAGGTAGGATGGCAACGGGCAAGAAAAGAGGGATCAGGGCTGCGCCAGAGGTTGTCATTTTATCTGTTTAAACATTATTCTTGCAGGCTGTGTCCAAAGATTCAAGTGCTGTCAAGTCAGCGTGGAGGAAGGGAGAGGAAAACAGTGGTGGAACCTGAGAAGAACGTGCTTCCGAATAGTGGAGCACAACTGGTTTGAAACCTTCATAGTTTTCATGATCCTCCTCAGCAGCGGGGCGCTGGTGAGTGAACGCGGAGCAAAGGGGCAAAAGACTAAGCTCCAGAACCGTCGAATTCCAGTGGCTCATTAGCTCTGCTTTAGTAAATGCACTTTGTCCCCAAACCCTCATGGTAGGTCCATTGCCGACTCCACAGCATCAGCGGCCCCCCCCCCCCTTTGGTTAATCCCAGACTGTCCTCTGCCCGCTTCTTCCATATGCGCACGTGCGTCTCTCTGTCGCCAGCCTGCCCTTCTGGCCACTTCCAAGGCACCTTCAGTTCCCCCTTCCGTCTCCCAGACCGCGAACTTGATGTATAAATATTCACTTCTGAATCACTTATACACACATTTCTCATAAGCTATTTATTAAGTTTTGCTTACTCAGTAACCAAGACAATGTCTGCCTCCAGTTTATTTATTGTAACCGAAGAATATGGCTATTCAATTACTTAGATTTCAACAAGAAAGTAAGCGTGGCCGCTGCAGCCCTGCGATAACCCTGCGACTGGGAGTCTATAGCCTCTAAAGCCTAATGAACCGTGTTGCTAAACGGTACTGTTATTACCTGTTTAAGGAGGGTCAGTAAGTCCTTAGGAGCCACTTGGCCGCCCCTTCTGAATTGTTGCTGTTCTTCTGCTACTCGGGAACCATGAATATTGTAACAACTAGTGGGCAGTGTGCCCAAGTGATCCATTTAAGGACTGGTTTCTCTTTATAGGAAGGTTTTCTTTACATCAGAATCAATTTACATTTATATAAAAATAGTTAACAAATATATAAACTACAACATATAGATAGCATTTCAGAAAAACACCGACACAAATGGAATGCTTCAAGCTCTTAGACAGATGACAGATAGATGTAGATGACAGCTAGACAGACAGGCAGACCGACAGATAGCTGGATCTTACCTGATTGAAACCAAATTACTTACATTTCTTTAACTTAAGTTTATAATTAGATTTTAGGACTATATTTTCCTGCATATTTCTCTGATGAAATAAATTTCTCTACATGCTACTTCAGGAGAGAAGTAATCTTTTACCACTGAAATGAATGTGAGACTTAGATGTGAAATATCGAAAGAGGTTCCTATTAGAAGAATACATATTGTGGTCTCAATGAGAAGTAATTTTGCCCAGCCGGGCATGGTTCAGTGGTTGAGAGTCAACCTGGGATCCAGGAGATCAGGGTTCGATTCCCGGTCAGGGCACATGCCCGGGTTGTGGGCTCGATCAATGACTCCCTCATCATTGATGTTTCTCTACCTCTCTCCTTCTCCTTTCGTCTCTCTGAAATCAATAAAGATATATTTAAAAAAAAAAAAAAAAAAGAAGTAATTTTATCTAAATGAGGAGTAATGTAGACTAGTAATGTACCAGACCCTGTCTCTGCTGAGAAATATAAACCATCAACAAAATGAAGGGGGGAGGAAGAAACAAAGGAGCCCAACTATGCAGTGTAATTGGACAATGTGATTATCGGTTACAATTTCTGCTTTATGGAAAATCTAAGCTTTACTTTTTATTTCCTCACCCTCCTTTCTATCGTAAAAAGCCAACAAGGGGAAGCAAAAGAAATTAAACAAAAGGAATAAATAATTTCAAGTTGGGGTAGCACCATCAGGATATGACATCAAGAACAATTTCCTAATAAGTCAAATTAATTCATTAGAATTATGCTTTTACTTTTTTCTTCCAGGTATAATATAAATGGAGAGTATAAATTTTCCCTTGATTCATAAAAGATCTTTAAAAGGAAAAAAGCCACAATAGCTCCGGTTCCTCTGTCCTATTCCAATTGAATATTATATTATTATATATATATAGAAGATCAGAAAAAATAGCTTATGGAATATAATAGTTTTCGAAATCTAAAATGTATAACTTTTCTTTATAGGCATTTGAAGATATATATATTGATCAGCGAAAGACAATTAAGACAATGTTGGAATATGCTGATAAGGTGTTCACTTACATTTTCATTTTGGAAATGCTTCTAAAATGGGTGGCATATGGCTATCAGACATACTTCACCAATGCCTGGTGCTGGCTGGACTTCTTAATTGTTGACGTAGGTACACTTCTTATCTGTGTCTTACATTCAAGGTACTTGGTCTTCTGTATACGCTAATTCTAAAACAGTGAATCCCTGGCCACTATGTTGGGTTGACGGGACGTGCTACTTAATAATCCCTAAACTAATTCATTGAATGATACTGTAGTTTTTGTAATAGGCTGATTTAGTAAGAACTTAGCATTGGAGGGATGGGATTTATGGTAATTATCTAGGAAAAAGCTGAATGTAAAAAAACAGCAATTTGTACGGAAAGTGGTAAAATTGGGTATGTTGCTTAAATTCCTTTTATTGTGAATGAGACAGCTGGGTCTGAATCTCGGTCCCACCACTGATTAGCTGTATGCCAGTGAGTAAGTCACTTGGCTCCTGACTCTGTAAATGATAATACTAGTGCATATAGTGTTAAAGGCACTCAGCAAACAGTCATGATGGTGGGAGCTTCTGCCAATTTTTTAAATTCTCTTTGATCTACTCAAAGTTTTTAAAGGACAGGTTTAAAGAGTATATAATGGAGATTATAACTTCATTAGAAGAAGCAAGGCGTACAGAGAGTGGGGGAAAACTGTTTCACGCAGTGATGAGTTTCCCTAGACTGTAGACTAGTACTGTACCAGACCTTCACAGATTTGTGTAGCTAATGACTAATACTTCATTTGCCCTAAAAGAAATGACTGCCCTCGAATTTATTAAAATTAAACATCATGTTTCATATTATCAATTTGACATAATTTCAGAGTTAGAAAAGTGTATCTAAAATATCACAATTCCATAGGCAATAGTTTTATCTGCAAAAGACAATAATCCAGCAGATCTATGTAGGTTTCTTGTGGAAAGTATTTCTAGAGCTAAGAGTCCTGCATATGTTATATCTCTTAATTCTAAACAAAAGTAAAGCCAGAGCTATTTGAAAAGCTTAATAATGTTACTATGAAATAAGTAAATTGAGGGAAAAACCTCAAAAAAAAGAATTGCTTCATCATATCATAAAGAGAAATAGTTTCTAATATTGAGGTTTCAAATATTAGAAGTTATATTTCAACTCCTCACAATTATTACAAGTTGGTTTTTAATAACCATTTGTGATATATTTTAGGTCAGTAATTCTATAGAGCATTTTGTAGTTTTGCAATAATACTTTTATTTTTAAATGTTCAATTTTAATTATTTCATAAGGATTAGTAAATCACTAAAAAAGACAAAAGGAATTATAGCACATCTAAAGTAATGTAAAAATTATAATAAATATGAGGCTACTTAATACACTTAAAAATAGAAAATTTTACAAAAACAGTGTCCATTGTATTTGGAACTGTCCAGTACTAGCCACTTTCAAATGAAAGGAATTGTAACTGTTTGAATATGGAGTTTTGGTAAAGTCTTGATTTAGAGAATTAGACGCTTAACATTTTTATTTCTTAGTCTTTGCATATTTCATGCAAATGAAGTAAATGCATTGATAGATTTATTTGATAAATATTGATTGGCCATTTTGGACCATATACTATCGCAGAAGGTATCAAGTAGTATAGAAAAAATGAGTTTCAAGATGAAATAACTTTTTAAGTTATATTCACTTACATAGGACTAAACTTTAAACAAGTGAAAGCACAGGGTATTAGCAAGACAAAGAATCCCCTTTGGGGAAAAAAAATGCAAAATTAATGTAATTTAACACATTGATTTCTGAGACTATCAATTATAATTAGTTGAACATACCAGTACAAGATAGAGGTTTCCTGCTTTTTCTGATACAATAGCAGCTTTTGTGTCTTATTTAGTTGTAGGCAAAGCTTTATATTGAGCAGCGACTTTAATAAAATAAAGGATAGCCAATGACATTTCTTACACTTGGATTTCTTTCTTTGTTGAATTAATTTTTATTTAGTTTTTAAAAACTATTGGTCTACCAGTAAAGTAATAGAACAATTAAGAATTACATGACATTTGAGGGTTTTATTCACCTAGCTTTTACTTTTTTGTATCAAACTGAAAATATTTCCGTAAAGTTGTAAAAGGTTTACTGAAAGTATGCAACCATTTGCCTTCTGAGTAATTATAAACATAATCATATTTGTTGTATGACAGTAACTAAAAATTGAATGACAGTTTTCTTTGTTCATGTTTTTGTTTGTTTGTTTGTTGGCGCAGGTCTCATTGGTGAGCTTAACAGCGAATGCCTTGGGTTACTCAGAACTTGGGGCCATCAAGTCCCTCAGGACACTACGAGCTCTGAGACCCCTGAGAGCTTTATCGCGATTTGAAGGCATGAGGGTAAGGAAACGGAAAGAACCAGAAGCATTGCCTGTAGCCAAAATCAAATTAAATTAAATTTTAAAAAGGAAAAAACCGATGCATGCAAAAGAATGGCAAATCCTTGCAAAATTGCTATTTTATCTTTTTATCTGTTGCATATTAACTTCTAGATGATATGCAAGAGAATTTAGGCCTCCTTAGAAATGATACAACATCATTTATCTGCTGTGCTTATTAAAATGACTTTATTTCCTACTCTACCTTGGGAGTTTCCTTACAAACCTGTATACAAAAAAGCAAATGCACCATTAAAAGTACTACGTGTAATGATGTGATAATAATCAGCTAAAGTAAATTTGACGTCGTGCGCTTCTCATTTGTGAGGATCTAAACTGTATTTTATGAGTTTTATTAGAAATAATTTGAATTACACATGTGCCTAAGAATAAGAGTAAAGGAAAAAATTTTAAAATCTCAGAATTTTGTCTGTATAATGCCAAAGTTTGCATTGTTTTAATATATTCAAGGGTAGATATTAAATATTGACTAAATTTTAAACTTTTTTAAAAGTTATGTTTAATATAGCCTCAATTTGTAACTGTATTAACCTTCTTAATAGTAATAGTAATAGTAACTTAAAGATTTTATACAGAAATCCACACAATTTTTCGTGACAATGAAGTAAAACATTCATAGCATAATGAACACAAAATGTAATTTTGACTCATTACATAGATGATTCGTAAATTAACCATAACTTAAATCTCAGTTATCAGAATTACACAAAATTTTATGTTATTTCTAAGGAAATACTAAATCATTCCCTATGATTCATAACAGATTAAAAATTTTGCTGTTGTTAATTTCTCATACCTTTTTTAAAAGCATGGAGCATTTATATATAAGATATATAACATAAAAAGTAGTCATTTATTAAAAAATCAAATTTTTTTTACCGAAACAAAGATGCTGAATCAAGTCTAATTTAAGAAAAACATTGCTCTTTTGTTGCCTAAGATTTAGTTATATTTGTAGAAACTAAGATAAATTGCAGATTTCCATTTGCATTGTTCCAGGTTGTTGATAGCTTTATTATGTGTTCTACTAAAATAAAATTTATATTAAATGTCACCTTTTAAGAACATAAGACTTGTCTTCAGTTTCTCTACCACATATAAAGAAGTCCTCATTAGAAATAATTTAACACAACATAATATAGTCCTCTTTTATTTCTCAGAGATCCTTATATTTTTACTAAAATATTAAAGTAAATTCTCTCCAGGGTATGTGAAAATTAAGTTTATTTTCCGATTAAAATGTCACTTTCTAGTGTTTCATAGTTCTGGAGAAAAATATTATTTTAATACCTTCTACTTGAAAACTTGTCACCTGAATCAAAGTATATTAGTTCCCCCTTATTCAAAGTTTCACTCCATGGTTTCAGTTATCCACGGTCAACCACGGTCTGAAAATATTAAATGGAAAATTCCATAAATAAACAATTCATAAGTTTTAAACTGTATGCCATTCTGAGTAAGGTGATGAAATCTCATACCATCTGGCTCTGTCCAACCCAAGGCCTGACTCATTCCTTTGAAGAGCGAGATAGTCCCTTAGTAACCATCTTGATTATCAGGCTGACTGTCACAGTGTCACAGCTATTGCCTTCAAGTCACCCTTATTTGCTTAATAATGGCCCCAAAGCTCAAGAGCAGTAATGCTGGCAATTTGGATATGCCAAAGAGTGCCTTACAGTGAGTGTTTCCTTTATGTGGAAAGAGTACAGTACAGTAAGATATTTTGAAAGAGACCACACTCACGTAACTTTTATTATAGTATATTGTTATAATTGTTCTATTTTATTGTTAGTCATTATTGTTAATCTCTTATTGTGCCTAATTTGCAAATTAATCTTTATCATAGGTTCGTATGTGTAGGAAAAAACATTATATATATAGGGTTTGGTACTATCCATAATTTCAGGCATCTACTACGGGCCTTGGAATGTATCGCCCTCGGATAGAAGGGGCTGCTGTAATACGTTTTAACGGTCTCCTGAAATCTGAGCAATGCTAAGCATCTGAAGCTGTTATAAACATTTCAAAACTGACCATGAATTAAATGGCCAGGTACTCCCGTATATCACGTTATTTTCGTAACCGTGTTTGTCCTGTGGGTCCACCTGCAATTTTTACAGAAATATCTTACCTATAATTATTGATCAATGATGCTTTTTGCATTATAAGGAGAGATTAATTTTTGAAACACGAAGTTTTAAAAGCATAAACTCCTTATAAATGCTGATAGGAGGTGAACTAATCATTTGAATTAACAGCTTTATGAATCTGGTTCCTTGCCTCATAATGACAGCATATACACAATCCTATCACGGCCAATCAGTTCAATGTGTATTTGGCATTGTAGAGACAAAATAGCCTGATTATGGATTCTATTTTTTGTGTTCCTAACTTTTTAACTTTGTAAAAAAATGTAATCATGGATGATGGTGGGGATGGAGATAATAATGATGATTATAATTGGGAAGTGAGATCTGAATACACGCAGAAACTCTCGTTTATTCTTTTCCCTAGCAGCATAAAATCACAATAGCTGTGCAAAAGCGTAAATCAGCCATTCATTTTATTTTTGTTGTTTTGTCACATTTTTCAAAGCATGTGCTTTTATGCAACATTACCAAGTAAAGCATGCTGTACAATGCTTGATAGAAAGTTAGATAGTAATAAACAAGTTATCATCACGTTGCACTTTATGTTTTGCATGTTTTATGCACATTCTGGCTGAGAGCTTTTCAACATTTATTGTATTTCAAATTTCCAGTCCAAATTTTTGAACTTGTAAAACTGAACTGAGTGAACTGATGTCGTGACTATCTAGAGTAAAATAAAATTTGTACTTAAATTTGTGTATTTAATTTCCTAATCTAGGAAATCATAAAGACCTTCTTTTTCAAAAGAACTCAAGTCTTGATTGATAGGGAAACAGACAGAGAGCATCATATACAAAAAGTAACACCAAATGTTCTGTCATACAGATTTCTAACTAATAACAAACTATATATTTCTATTTTATATAGGATAATCTTGCTCCAACTTGGATGGGGTGGAGCGCTGGTTCCTCCCCTCAGCCCTTTATTATGGGTACTGTATTACCCCTTTTGCTACCTTTCATCCTTTCACTGTGACTTTGTGTAGTGGGATGAGGGAGGGATTGGGAAGGGTACTATTGCACCACAGTAGGGAAAAATACAGTATTTGCAGTCTAATCCCCGATTTTCAACTGTCTTGAATTTTCTTTTGAGAAAAGTAGCTTTGAGTATTTACCCTCTGTGGATTTCAGCCCCAACTGTTGGTATCTTTATTAAGTTTCGTTGAATATGATTTAGTTATGTGTATATTGAGTTATCTGTTGATGGGGAGATTGACTGGTGATGGTGGGGGACCTTGGTTTAGAATGATTGGGTGCATATTTTAACTTGTCAAGTTGATGATGCTCTTTGAGGAATAAAACCCTTACCATTTTCTGCATTGGTCTGGGTCCTGAAAATTGCCAACAAGATACAGAGTACCAGCAGTTGATTCCTTGCCTTGTGTACAAATGTGAGCAGATGCTAGGGCGCAATATTTCTGGCTTCATAATACTGGTATTGACTGTGTGACCATTCTCATTTTTTTAACTGTAAGTTTATAGGGTTATTTTCAAAATGTAACAAGGCAAAAATATATTAAGAAAGAGTTGAGGTAAGCACATGTGATTTATGTTTTAAATGAAAGTAAGTTAACATACAAAGACTTATTTGAATTATGCAGACTAGAACACCCACCTAGAAATAAAACAAAAACATCTTATCATGTATATTGATGATATGATGTTTTAATTAATGAATTTAAGTTAAATTCATTAAATTAATGATTCATTAAATTTAATTTAAATTCATTAATTAAATGAATTTAATGCAAAAACTCACTTAATGCAATAAATCACTATGGTATCTTCTAAGATCCAGCTAACTTCTTAGGATCTTAGAAGATATCACAGTGGAAACATAAATGAAAATAAACCTACATTTTATGTATTCTTTAAGTTTAGGAATAATGTACAAGAAAGGGAGCTTTTATTTTTGAGGCAGAAAATGTTTGGAATATTTATATGGGTAATTGCCGTATCATATCTTTCAAAAATAGTTACCTTAATTAAGTTCCACAACAAATATAGTCATTATATTTTTAAAAGATTCTCTTAAGATTCATACTTAATAATGTATGACTTCTACTTTGCCTACTTTTGATTTTTATTCGTATAGTTATTTTGTATTTCGAGTAGAGAAACATTAGAATCCATTAGTATTGATTTGAAGTTCAAAGACCATTCAGACAAGAGGACATTTCTGCATGTATCAAAATTCCTCATATTCGTTTGCGTATTTAATTGTCAATTCCTCATTTCATATTGACTTAATAAAAAATGCAGATAATGAACCAGAAACGAAAGTTTTTATAAGAATGGATTGTGCTAGAATAGAGAAATTCCATTTGATGATGTTTTATAGAACATTTGTGAGAAGCAACCTCAAATATTAATTCATTAAAATAATTCCTTTCCTAGATATCTCATTTTACACAGCCTGAAACCTCAATCTGTTCTTCTCAATTCATTCAGGCTAGTTCTGCCTAGTGCCTTTACCACGTGGGTGGTAATTACTGCAGTTCCCTGGGGGCTGAAGAGGTTTAATACACCTCCCTCTGTGCTAAACCAAGAACTGGCTTGAGGCTCTTGGGAAAAGACACTCCTTTCCCTCCCTGATCCTTCATTGCCGAATTTAATAAAATTCTGAATGTGAATGGACTTTTGTAAATTCCCTACTACTATGTGGAATGTTTTCCAAAATATAGTTTTTTTACCTTTATAAAAATAAACCTTTCTCTGGGCCAAATGTATGCCAACATTGCAATCATGCCTGGAAGGCACTTTGGCAGAGCATGTGCACCATGAATTCCATAGAGTTAATTTTAATGCCAAGCAAGTCCCCTTCTTCAAAGTAAATCTCTCAGACATATTAACTAATCCCAATTTTTTTGTTGTGCCCAGCTCTCTATTCTCATTCCATATCCACAATGAACATTTAACAATTATGCTTTGATCAATAAATGCTAAACTTCACTCATTCATTCAATGAACCATTTTTGTATTTTTTATTCAAAGCACTCTCTTATATTTCTATATTTAAGCAAGGCACTCAGGGCCTTGGAAAATTAACAAATATATTTTTTGCATCTTAAATTTAACAAAAGAAAAAGCCTATCATCTTTGAGGATTATTGGAATGCAATTAACTCTAATACAGAGCAATATGGGTACCAGATAAATGCAAGTAAGTCTTAAGGGGAATTAGTGAAGTTGAGTGCAAAGAGCAGTGGACACTACTTCTTTCTGGTCTACTTTCTGAACTTGACCAATCTTAGCCTCATTCTTGTCAACTGAGAACACAACACTAAATTATCTCTGCTGCCCTGACAAGCATTGGTATTCTAATTCTTGAAATCAAAAGAAGAAACATTCATCTTTATTTTGGAAGCTAAACTGAGGGGGTGAAGTTAGGCTCCATGGAAAAATTACCACTTTCAATAAAGCTTCTGAGAAGAAGAGTATTTCAGAAAGGAAGGTTTGGGACAAGAAATTTCAAAGGAAATGGCATCTCAATTCTAGGATAATTCTATTAGCTGGATTGTCATGAAGAGTAGGTGGCTAGGGAAGTTAAAACTAGAAATGTAGGTTGTGGAGTGTTTTGAATATCAAGGTAAGGAAAATATAATGAGTGGGGAGCCATGAAATAATTTTAAAGTGACATTTGAAGAAGATTTATTCACCTTACATGGCTCAAAGGAAGGAGAAAGTTATAAGGCTCTAACGATAGTGCAAGTGTGAACTGTCGGGAGCCAGAACTACAATGGTGGAGGTGAAAATGGGAAAGAAGTGACAGGGATGACGGAGGTTTTGAAGAAAGAAGAGTGAGGCCTACAGATTGGTGTGAAAAAAATATCCTAGAGATAGGCATAGGTAACCAGTCCTCTGGTCATGCCCTAAATTGGTTGTTGTAGGCAAGAACATATATTTTAACATGTACTCTTGTGTATACACAATAGAAATAGCTTTTTTATCTGGATGGTTGGCAAAATATTTAGGAAAGGAGGCAAATAAGTAATAACTTGACTTTAGCTTTCAAATTTTGAATCCAAGAGAAATCTAAGTGTATCCCCACATCTGAAATGAAGTATGAAACAAATATTTCTTCAATCAATTGTATTAATGCCGAGAGCCAAATGAGATAAGGCAAGGGGCCATGTGTCAGTGTGATAGACTGCATAGATGACATCATTGGGATCTGCCTGGATAACTCAGCCAACTTAATTTTTCATGTGCATTTCTCCACCTTTGTCATTAGTGGTTTTATCATTTCCTTTGGCCCACTCATTACACTGTTTTGTAAACCCAGAAGGCCTACAGTTTTTTACAGACTTTAAGCAGGGCTCAGACGCATACGGAACTCGCTTATGTATTTGTTTTTTCAGACAGGCAGTCACAAAACTTTGCTCTAAAAATACTCTGACATGAAATGGCAGATAGAAGGTATTTTGATGCCTGTTGTTTACTTTGGATCAGATTGACAAGAATAATAGAGATTCATAGGTAGAATTAACTTAGCTATTAATATTCAAGACTGAGGCGTCATCTGCCACTGGTGAGCATTTTAGGAACTATTTTATTTTCCCTCTTAGCTACTCATATGCAGCTCCCATGGGAACTGTGGAGGAGGGAACAAGAACAGTCATCCCTACAATGTTGCCAAATATGAAAACTCAGTTTGAATTTATGATCTAGAAATAAAAACGGGGGGTGGGCATGCTTCTATAGGAAAGAGTAGATAATTATTTAGCCCAGAACTTGATGTAATCACATCAGATTTGGGAACTGCATATGGCATCCCTCCTTTCTTTATTTTCTGAAGAAACTGATTTCTATTATGTTTCATTTAAAATAAGTTTATTGAATTAAACTCAGTAAATGAAACAACTGACATGACTGGAGCTTGAAATAAAGATGTGATGATCTAATGAAATACATAATGCTAAATTGTCTTGCTTCTTATGCAAAAATTATTAGTCATAGCAATGCATGAATAATTAAGGACAAAATTATATCAGATATTTAATATTTTTATATTTATACGTCTTAATTTTTAATTTATTAAAGTATATTGGTCAAATCACTCACCCAAAGATTTTAGTTTTGTTCTTTAATATATTGCCTTTTTTTAATGAGTTAGTCTGTATTAAGATTTCTTATGTCTCTTTTTTCTAATAAATGATACATATTCTGACTTCCTCTGGCAGCAAATTCCTCTGATTTTGCTTTTCCTTTAACTTTTGAGTACTTCCCCTTCTCTATTTTTAAACTTTTTGTTTCTTTGTCATATTGTCAATATTTGTTTCCCTAAATGTATTGCTTAAGAAAGAATAGATTTTATTGTAAGATTTTTTTACTTTACTTTTAAATATCCCAGTATAGTCTCAATAGTGAAAAATTAAAGATTAGTACGGGAATGTCTTATCTTTTTTAACCAACAAGAATTCTGACTTTTCTTTTTTCCATTTTTGTATTAGGTGGTTGTGAATGCCCTTTTAGGAGCAATTCCATCCATCATGAATGTGCTTCTGGTTTGTCTTATATTCTGGCTAATTTTCAGCATCATGGGCGTAAACTTGTTTGCTGGCAAATTCTACCACTGTATTAACACCACAACTGGTGACATATTTGAAATCAACGAAGTGAATAATCATTCTGATTGCCAAAAACTAATAGAAAGAAATGAAACTGCCCGATGGAAAAATGTGAAAGTAAACTTTGATAATGTAGGATTTGGGTATCTCTCTTTGCTTCAAGTTGTAAGTGAACACTCTTTTTTCTCTGAAATTTGTTTATTGTTTGGAATAATAAAGTAATGACATATACCCATTATTTAGTTACTAAGAAGAAAGTTTATGACCTATTTATTTTTTCTAATTTTGATTTGTTAGTACCAGTTTATAAGCCCAAATGGGTGGAAACTCGTATATTTAAGCAATACAGACGTAGTTGATAGTGGCAAGGTATTTCAGTTCTTTCCAAATGTCTTTTTCTCTTTCTTCTCATATTGCTTTCTCTTCCCAAGTGAAAAAATTGATTAATACATCAACAAGTTTATTATTTTGTTCTATTGGAATTGAAAAGCTTGTTTCATTGAGGTATCACACCCCAACCCACCCCCTAAAGCACATAGACTCAATACACCTGATTGGATTGACTCCAATTGGTGGGAATGAACTGCCACTGAGCTGCATCATTGGGATTGAAGATTGGGGAATATTACTTAGGTTTTAGGATCATATTCTCACAGTAAGGTGGAAGTGATACTGGGTAATGCCTGGATACCGAAAAGAAACATAAGCAGCTGTTGTTTCACCTCAAATGACCTTTCCATATAATTACTTAAGTCTATTTTATCTTAATAGTAATGTTTTCACTCCTGGGTCTCTGATTTATACAAAAGAAAAGTAGTTTACACTTTATAAAAACACAAAAGATAGTGGCCCTTTAAATATTTTCATATGATGATGCTTTTAGCTGCAAGTGCATCACAACAAAGCAGTGGATAAAGACAGAATCCCGACTGTTAGAAAAGCATTGTAAGCATACTGCTCTATTTTGGCTGCTGAACCCACACTTAAAAATTTTTTAAGCGTATAAGTTCTTCCCTGTGGTCCTACAGAGTTCTTAGGGCAGATATCTATTTCTTTTCACCAAGATAATTATTTCAATTGTTCAACCAAAAGACTAGGCAAGCAAAAACCCTACACTGGTCAAAACCATCCTGCACCTCTTTCAAAGGTGTCTGTACTATTATTTCTTTACAGAATCTTCCCACCTTCTTGCTGGGAATTCTTATTTCTCTTGTGGATGCTGCTTACTTACTTTGAATGCTCATGCAATTAAAATAGGGATTTAAAAAAAACCTGGTGAGGATGATTTCTTTAAATATAGCAGACACATGATATTTCCTTGAGCATTTATCCTAACCCTTAACTAATAACCACACTTGCAAATATCACAAAAGTTTCTCACTTCATAAAGCTGAGAAAATAAAATTTAAAAATTTCAAGGAATTCCTTAGAATACTAAACAAACCTGAAAATATAGGATAATGATCCTATACAAAGTCATTAAATAAATTCTGCTCCTAAAGAAACTCTGAACTATATACTTGGCTTTATACAGAATTACCTCTCTGTTGATTAGTAATTCACTGAAATGGTTCCTTGAATCACTTTCCTCTGTTTCTGTACCTAGTGTGTAATGGACATGTTCTATCATTGACCTCAGCCATTGACACATTCAACATTTCCCTCTTTGATATACAAATAACTTCTGTTGTCTACCTAACAGTCATTACATTCCCTTCACTGTCATCACACCCACCCTTATGTGCCTTTCTTCCCATGATATCTACCACTTAGCAAGTATTAGTGTTATGAAAATACGTGTGTGTGTGTGTTGCTATACAGATGCTGAAAACTTTGTTAGATTTACTTACTAGGTAGCAAACGATCCCCTCAGACTTATGGGGCTCAAAATTCATATCCTGGGACAAATAACAAATTTCTCTAAGTTATTAGACTTAGGATCCTTCTTGAACTTGTAAATGCCAAGTGTCTACTTTTTTTCACTTTTCTTATCCATAGTAATTCACTCTCATAAAAAATTCTAGAGAAAGATGGAATATAGGATTATTTCTGGATGTTATGTCCAAAATTCTTAAAAGGATAGTTGCACCTCTAACTTTATATACAGGGGTGGGCAAAAGTAGGCTTACAGTTATAATACAAATAAATAATATAATAATTAATAAATAATACAAGAATAAAGTCTACGTTTCATATATTCACAACTGTAAATGCACTTTTTCTCACTTCTGTATACCCGTATAATCCTTAGTGTTACAAATCAAGAGAAATTTTAAACTTTCAGTCACTTTGATCACTTTGCAGATAGATATCAGCAGATGATTAGATCATTGTAATTGTTTGCCGCTACAGACATTGCCAAATGTGTTGGTATTTGTAAGTCTTTCTTAAAGTATTCTACCAAATTTTGATAGCACTTTAAATTGCATGATTTCACTAACTCTAAAGAACTGAGAAGTATTTGTGACTTGGTTACCAAGCAGAAGGATATAGCAAATGAGCATTTTGTTCATTATGTGTTCCGGAAATGAACAGACTAACTAAAAATATTGTGTTGGTCAAAATCCATGTAAAATTTGCTTTGAAAGTCTTTTGAAAATATTCCTTTTTAAAAAATACCTAAGAATATTTATTAAAAGTCAGGTCTCAATTCTTTTTGCGCCAAACTAAAGCATGGATTTTTTTTTAATAGGCCACATTTAAGGGATGGATGGATATAATGTATGCAGCAGTAGATTCTAGAAATGTAAGTATTTTGTACATTCTCTCTGTTTATAATATTGGTTAGGTGCTAAAATTAATTCAGCACAGCATAGCAGCCAAATGGAATCATTCTACAGTGATTAAAAAATAAAGGAAAAAGTATAACTCAAATAAATATTCAAGTATACCAGTTTATCAAAAAAGTCTTACAAAGATAAATCAAAACTAATTATTTTGAAAGGCAAAATTAAGTAGCTTATTCATATACTTAATAACTAACAAATGTTCTTCTATTAAATATTTTCTATTTTGTTTCCTCTTATCTAGTAAATATATAATCAGTAATAATTTTGGTGTGCAGGAGCAAATGTGAAAATATATGTGATTACCATCAGTAGTTGAAATATGTAGTTACTCCTCATATGCAGCAGTGTGAAAGTTAGGGATATTGTCATCCAGGCAGCCTTAAATTTCTATGACAGTTCCTTTCAAATTCATTCTTTTATATGATTTTAGTATCTATAAATTTACTGAAGCCTTTACTAATGCTGTTATCACTTCTATGGCCAAAATATTCCTTTACGTTTATGTCATCGAAGTAAAACCAACTTTATTTGATTTCTCCTACCACAGCCTCCTTCAGGCTTCAAGAAAAGAACTGATATCCATGCTCATTCCAACTCTGCTCCTCAAACTTTGTAAAATTAAGAGTCTTTAAAAGCTTTGATCTTTTTATTCGGAAGCCCAATTTGTTTAATCTATCGTCGTAGACTCTGTCCCTCTAATCTTTAAATTGACCTGATAGGGTTCACTTTTATGTTTCTTGATATGCACTTCCCACAAGTAACTTTAGTTTTACATTGAATACCTTCCTGATATCCGCTAGAGTTGTGTTATTTCATTTGGTTACTTATTATTTTGTTTTGTGTGTTTGGTTGGCCTTTAACGCTATTGTCTTTAGAAGGACATGAACCTATTAGAGAACTCTCCATAATTGACTCCTTTACTAAGAGATAGAGGATAGTTCAATGCTAACTTATCATAAGTACAATCTAGATATTAAATTATCAGTTGAGAATTTGCAAGACGGAGACCTAGTTATGTCTACTCAATCTGAAAAGTTCAGTGAATGCTGTAGTGTTGAAAGTATGATGCCGAAAATCCAAATGAATAAATTCTTTTTTGCTGAATAAATCCGTGTACGTACAAATGGTTGTCTCTAAACAGTCTATACATAGTTACTCAAGAGAACATTTTGCACTAATTTTTAAATTATTAAAATTCAGTACCTTAAAAAATTTCTCATACTACTGTCCAAAGATTAAGATGTTAGTTATACTTACAGTGATAAAAATAGACTCATAAGTGTCCTAATCACCATATTTTTTACATGAAGACATTCTTAAAGGCTACTTTTAGAGATTTTTTTAAAGGTACCTGAACCAGAGGGAAAATTCTATTCTCATGAGAAAGCACCAATGTCTTCCAGCATCAACATGTATTGTGATATTTTACAAAATATCTTCCTTTGGTAGGTGGAACTCCAGCCTAAGTATGAAGAAAGTTTATACATGTATCTTTACTTTGTTATTTTCATCATCTTTGGGTCCTTCTTCACCTTGAACCTGTTTATTGGTGTCATCATAGATAATTTCAACCAGCAAAAAAAGAAGATAAGTATTTCTAACATTTTCTCTTCCACCAAAGATAGTAAAATTATTTGAAATGTTCTCACAACAAAATGGTACTTTAATTCAGAAACCAAATGGGTGTATATATTAAAATCTCTTTTTGTATCCCTCCTTCTAATCTGCCATCCACTGCCCATCTCTTTCGGGTTATAGAAAGCTAAGAATGTGTTCCATATTCTTGTGCAGAGGCTTGCATAACCTCTCTCTCTTCTGTTTTCTTTCTTTTTTTAAAATCTGAGACTACATTTTCTATCTTTTGAAAGAGAATAATTAGAAAAGAGCTAGAAAAGAACCCAGGCATATGCCCCTTTCCCAAAGTCAACTTGTTGTTTTATCCTAACAACTCCCCTCCTAAAAATTTATCTTCCAGCTAAAGCCCTTCATTCGTTCCTTTTATATATTTCCACTTCATTGTTCCTGATATTTAATTATAAACTACCAGCCAGTTCTAGTCTTGAATTAAACAGCTCTTTATATTATTATCATCATTCCAAATATATATGCACATTATAGAAAATATGGAAAGTAAAGAAATATTTTGCCCATCCAGGCGTGGCTCAGTGGTTGAGCTTCGACGCGGGCTCAATCCCCAGTTGGGGGCGTGCGGGAGGCAGCCGATCAATGACAGCTCTCATCATTGATGTTTCTCTCTCTCTTTCTTTCTCCCTTCCTCTCTCTGAAAGCAATAAAGATATATTTAAAATATATATATATATGTGTATATCTTTACTCATCAGTAGCCACTATTCACATAATGTTTTCTGTTCAGACTTTCTCTATACATATTCTTGTTATCAAAATTATTTTACCTATAATTATAAATTCTCTTTTAGACTTTACATAAGTATTTTGTTGTATTCATATATACTTTGTCATAGTTTACTTAACCATTTCCCATAATATTGATGATTTAGGTTGTTTCTCATCTTTAATGATTTAAATAGTGCCTTGTCAAAAGTCTTTGTGCAAAAAAAAAAAGTTTTTAACTATTTCCTTAAGATAAATTCCCAGAAAGAAAAAAAAAGATAAATTCCCAGAGCAAAGTAGTTTTTGCTTCCTCAAAATAACATCCCCGCTCCTACTGCCAATAACAATGTACCGGTGTGCCCAGATATCAGACACTACCTTTGTTTTTAATATTTGATATTTGATCAATGGAATTTGTGTTAAATTTTATTTTTATGCCTTTTACTGGTAGGTTTGAACGTGTTTTCAAGTGCTTTTTTGCCAGTTACATCTCTTTCTTTCTGTATTGCTTTCATCTCATTTGCTCAGTATGTTTTATTATTTTATAATGAGTGTTTTCATTCTATGAGTCTCTCACTACTAGAACATTCCTGCCCCACTCCCTTTTATTATTACTAATATTATTTTATAGTCAATACCAGGCTACTTTATTTCCCTTATTAGCCTGAGTTCCAAATCCTCTGTATCTACTGGTCTATCACCTACCTGCCATATTTATGATCTCCGACTTATCCCCTAACTCTTCTATCAACTTGTCCAGTTTTCTTTCTATCCTCTTACACCAATTCTTGACAGAGTGAAAGTGCCTTTTTACGAGTACTCTAAACCATCTTGCAATATATATACTCTAGCTCTTTATTATGTTTGAATTTTTTTTAAAAAATCATTTTTAGCTTCAGAAAGGCAGTATGTATAGTGTAGTGAACCAAGTATTTAGTTTCTCAGAACCAAATTTTACCACTCACTTAGTAGATGGTCTGGAGTAAAATACTTAACCTCTCAGTTTCTGGGATTTTTCCCTCCATAAAATCATAATGAAAATAACAAAGTCGATTTTGGATGATTGTGAGAACTAAATAAGATTATAGTACCTAAAATGTACTTTTAATTTTTCAAATTTTAAAATTCCAAGCATAATTATTCTAACTGGTTGAAGTTTGCATTTCCTTTTTAAATTAATCCCTTTCCTATTTTAAGTTTGACATTGAAAAATTGTGTGCAAAGGGACATAGTTTTAACCAGTTTTGATTTTTCTTTTCTATACTTTGGAGGTCAAGACATCTTTATGACAGAAGAACAGAAGAAATACTATAATGCAATGAAAAAATTAGGATCGAAAAAGCCACAAAAGCCTATACCTCGACCAGGAGTAAGAAATACCAAATGACATGGGGAAAAATGTACAAAAACAAAAACTTGCATGGGTTTTCCTACAGAAGAGAGAGCAGCTAACATTTCCAGCAGCAGAGATTTCTTCCATTTTTAAAGCATCATTAATTCATATCTTTTATGATAATAGTAAAAAATGTTTAAAAAAGAGACAGACCAAAGAAAAAAGAAGAAACAGAAAATGCACCCTTAATTTTAAGGGATTTAGTATTTCACAGCTAGAATCCAAACTAAATGGACTCATAGGCAATGTGATGGGCGAAAGAAAAAGTTAATCGTATAATTCAAGAGTAGTTACCAAATAATCTTAGGGAAAGGAGTAAAGCTTCAATGGGGTTAAAATATGCAGGTTTATGCCAGATTATCAAGTTGATGAAGTGTTACATGAAATAGCATCTTGCTTCCATTTTATTTTTCATTAGAGTTACTGAGTATTTTGGAGGAGTAAAGAATTCTAGTATCATTATTCATATATACGGCTATAAAGTTAGAAATTACTGAAGTCTACAGAAGTCAGAGTCAATAAATACTATTAATAATGACAATAACATTCTTGTGTTTCCATGGTGAACCAACAAAACAACTGCTGTGAAATGTGCCTTATCCCACACTGTATTGATATTTATGATGATGATCTGTGAGGTTAAAATTATTCCTGGGGTACATTGGGGAACAAAATACTAGTAAACATTCATAATATGCTAGCCAGCAGTTGACTTCTTGAGAATGATGAGTGCTATATACTTTCTCTGTTAAGCCTTAACAGTGGAAGTAGAAGTGGGTCAACTGTGTATAGGAAAAATGTAAGATAGACAATATTCTCAGAGTCCTCTGTGGCCTAGGGAAATGAGCCAAACAATGGACTGCAAGTATTGACAGTGGCAGAACTGAGGAGCAGAACCATAGATCAGTGACAAGGAATGTGAATTAAAAAATATATATATATATATATATATATATATATATATATATATATATATATATATATTGATTTTTAGAGAGAAAGGAAGGGAAAGGGAGAAAGAGATCCATGGATGTGAGAGTGGAACATCCATCGGCTGCCTCCTGCACTTCCCCTACCGGGGATTGAGCCCACAACCCAGGCCAGGAGTCAAACCAGCAACCTTTTGGTGCACTGGATGATTCCCAATCAACTGAACCACACTGGCCAGGGCTGGAGATGTGAATTTTTTACCTCAAAGAATAAGGAGTGCTTCTCCTTATTCTTGTCCCTGTGTAGGCTAAATCAGAATTCTGTATCTGACAATGTCAGCAAAGACTGTGTGGTGGGAGAACATCAGTGCTGACATACATGAACTTCAAATGCATAATGTTATAGGTGTGTCCTGGAAATCCCAAGTCCCCTTGAACAGCTATTTGAGACTAAGGCAAATGAAATGTTGATAGATACTACATTTTTAAACAGATGCATGGTGCAACTGATCATGGGACATTTTGGTAAAACAAAATAAAGCAGATTTCTTAACGTCTCATAGTCCCAATTTGTTCATGTGCATTTTGTGCCTCTGAGAGAAGAGTTTTAGTATGTAATGTTTTTTAATCAGAAACTCCTTTTGACAAGGAATGGATTGTTATTCTGTGGAATACACATTAGTAAACAGCAATTTAGATAACTGAATTTAAAATAACAAATTATAAACCATCTTTTACAAAATTCAGGGTCAGTGGTTATTCTGTACAATACTAGAGAGTGAATGGAGAAAATACTTATATAGATGTTAATGTGCACCAGAAAACTCCCCTGTTGCTAAAAGCATTTCTGTTTCTCTACAGAACAAATTTCAAGGAATGGTCTTTGACTTTGTAACCAGACAAGTTTTCGACATAAGCATCATGATTCTCATCTGTCTCAACATGGTGACAATGATGGTAGAAACAGATGACCAAAGTGAATATGTAACTAGCGTTTTGTCACGCATCAACCTGGTGTTCATTGTGCTGTTCACTGGAGAGTGTGTTCTGAAGCTCATCTCCCTCCGCCATTATTATTTTACCATAGGCTGGAATATTTTTGACTTTGTGGTTGTCATTCTCTCCATTGTAGGTAAGAAATATTTAAAGTCTCTTAAATTCAGCTCAATACAAGTAAAAGTGGGAACAATCAAGTTTAAATTAGAGGTCATTCCACCACTCAGAGATAACCACTGAGAACATTTTAATGTATTTCATCCAGGTGTGTTTTTCTTACAAAATGTGGCTCCTGCTATATATACAGTATTGTATCCTATTCTGTCCATTTTAGACACTAGGTGTATTATTTGTCAATATAATAAAGTTTCATTCATTTGAATTAGAAATGTACTATTAACTAAGATCAAAATGTTTTGACATCTTGAGATTGAGTAGCCTATACAATATTCTAGATGGCTCTGTTGGGAAAAGGAATAGAAATTTAGTCTGGTATTTAGGAAATACATTGCATCAGAGATATGGACATAGAGTCATCAGCACATAAATAGGAGTGGAAGTTGGTGGCAAGATAAGGTAAAGCACAGAGTGAGAAGAGAATAAAAGTAAGAACAGAATGTTAGCAATAGCATACAGTAACTTTTTTAAGGATATTATGTAGAGATTTTCTAGAGTACCCTGATATGGGTTTAATAGTAATGCACAAGGGAAGTGAGGTGGCATGGCATATTATTTCATTGGTTACATACTTCAAAGGTTAGAATGTTCAACAGGCCACATGAGCAATAGCACATATCATTAAAGATACGACTCTAGCTCCAGTGAAACAAAGAAATCCATCCGTGGGACTGAAGTATTCATTCTTTCCTAAACTAGATGATATTGGGTCAATATTTAATAATCCAATGTGGGGCACCTCTGTTGGGCAAATTTTTATGTCATTTCCCCTCTGAAGGAGTTGGTCTTATATCCAATTCATATGTTGTATGCAGCCTTTGATTCCTACACTAATCCATGGTGTAATCATTTGTAGATAAGACACTAAAGTTGTATGCACCTCTCTTTCCTTTTTCCCCTCTCTCTCTCTTCTCTCTCTCTCACGCACACACGCTTACTTGCCCTTCACAGAATGAGACAGTGTAACTGAAAAACACTTGGTTTCTTGAATACAATCATTATTTCATGATTTAATGGGCAAATGGAGAAAAAAGTTTAAAAGAAGAGGGCTGAGAGACCAATGTCAGCTATAGGTGATCAAAAAGAGCATCAGCCTTGGATTCTTTTAGAGATGCACCAAAGCATATATACATAAATATATAAGATTATTATAGAGCAAACTTAGGAAATATTAAGTTCATGGAGAGCTAAAAATACCATCAAAAACTGCAGATACTTTTAGATGATTAAGGACTGAAAAGAGGATATGTGATCTGGCAATTTCAGAAAAAATAATTGTATTCACACAAACTTGTTCTTATACTGTTGGCCAATGCTGTTCAGCCAGAATTGAGAATTTTTAACTTATTATTTATTTTGGATTCAGTCTTGGGATTTTAAGGTAAGATAAAAATAGTCTATAAACACCCCTCAAGATCAAAAAGTACTGTAAAATATTTATTGAACTGAATATTGTCTTGGCTTAGATTGCCATAACCAATTACCATAAAACAGATGGCTTGAACAACAGAAATTTATTTTCTCAAAGTTTTGGAGGTTAAAAGTCTAGAATCAAGATGCCAGCATGGTGGGTTTCTGATGAGAGCTCTCTTCCTGGCTTGTAGACAGCCACCTTCTCACTCTATCCTCATGTGACTGTAAGGAGGGGGGCTTTCAGAGAGAGAGCAAGCTGTCCAATGTCTCTTCTTATAAGGGAACTAATCCACCATGAAGGTCCTACCCTCATGATCTCATCTAAACTAATTATTTCCCAATGACCTTATCTCCAAATACCATCACATTGGGGGATTAGGGCTTTAACATGAATTTGAGGATGAAAGCAAATATTGAGTTAATTTAATCCCATATCTCAAAATTATGGTTTATTTATAATATATATTATATACAATTATATATATTATATGTATGTCAAATTTAAGACTATGTAACTGAATTTCAGTACTCTGAACTTCACCTTGGAGTCTTGACAGAAAATTATTATTTTAATAGATAATTTCATCACTCGTTGGCATTCTTCTTATTATTTTTTTTAATCCACAGGCATGTTTCTGGCTGAGCTGATAGAAAAATATTTTGTGTCCCCTACCTTGTTTCGAGTGATCCGTCTTGCCAGGATTGGCCGAATCCTACGTCTGATCAAAGGGGCAAAGGGGATCCGCACACTGCTCTTTGCTCTGATGATGTCCCTTCCTGCGTTGTTTAACATCGGCCTCCTGCTCTTCCTGGTCATGTTCATCTATGCCATCTTTGGAATGTCCAACTTTGCCTATGTTAAGAGGGAAGTTGGAATTGATGACATGTTCAACTTTGAAACCTTTGGCAACAGCATGATCTGCCTGTTCCAGATTACCACCTCTGCTGGCTGGGATGGATTGTTAGCACCTATTCTTAATAGTGGCCCTCCAGACTGTGATCCTAATAAAGTTAATCCTGGAAGCCCAGTTAAGGGAGACTGTGGGAACCCTTCTGTTGGCATTTTCTTTTTTGTCAGTTACATCATCATATCATTTCTGGTTGTGGTGAACATGTACATCGCTGTCATCCTGGAGAACTTCAGCGTTGCCACTGAAGAAAGTGCAGAGCCCCTGAGTGAGGACGACTTCGAGATGTTCTATGAGGTTTGGGAGAAGTTTGATCCCGATGCGACCCAGTTCATGGAATTTGAAAAACTATCTCAGTTTGCAGCTGCTCTTGAGCCTCCTCTCAATTTGCCACAACCAAACAAACTCCAGCTCATTGCCATGGATCTGCCCATGGTCAGTGGTGACCGGATCCACTGTCTTGACATCCTGTTTGCTTTTACTAAGAGGGTTCTGGGGGAGAGTGGAGAGATGGACGCTCTCCGAATACAGATGGAAGAGCGATTCATGGCTTCTAATCCATCAAAGGCCTCCTACCAGCCAATTACTACAACTTTAAAACGAAAACAAGAGGAGGTGTCTGCTGTTATTATTCAGCGCGCTTATAGGCGCCACCTTTTAAAGAGAACTGTAAAACAAGCTTCATTTATGTATAATAAAAATAAAATCAAAGGTGGGGCTAATCTTCTAGTAAAAGAAGACATGATAATTGACAGAATAAATGAAAATTCTATTACAGAAAAAACTGATCTGACCATGTCCACAGCAGCTTGTCCACCCTCCTATGATCGGGTAACAAAGCCAATCGTGGAAAAACACGAGCAAGAAGGCAAAGATGAAAAAGCCAAAGGGAAATAAACTAAAACAGATAAAAAATAATTGGATTACTATTTGTTTACAGCCTGTGAAGGTGACGTATTTTTGTCAACAGGACTCCTTTAGGAGGTCAATGCCAAACTGACTGTTTTTACACAAATCTACTTAAGGTCAGTGCCTACACTAAGACAGTGACCCCTTGTCAGAAAACTGCGACTCTGTGTAAAGGGGAGATGATCTTGACAGGAGGTTACTGTTCTCACTACCAGCTGACACTGCTGAAGACAAGAGACAAATTGGCTACTCAGAATGTAGGGACCAGTTCCAAGGGGTGCAAACCTATGATTTGGGTTGTTTAACATGAAACACTTTAGTGTAGTAGTTGTATCCACTCTTTGCATTTCAACTGCCACATTTGTCACATTT
Source organism: Miniopterus natalensis (assembly GCF_054644295.1). Lineage (NCBI taxonomy): Eukaryota > Metazoa > Chordata > Mammalia > Chiroptera > Miniopteridae > Miniopterus > Miniopterus natalensis. Next base: position 45,344,900 of record NC_142088.1, read on the forward strand.
TTACAAAATCTGTTAATGGATTCATCTTTTTTTTTTTTAATCCATATGTTGTTTATTATATGTGACTATTTTTGTAAATGGGGTTTCTGTTGGGAAATAGACTAAAGGACTTCTTTAACAGGCATGCCACCAGGAGTAACGGCAATCACATCGTCCTCCCATCTGAACAAAGACGTGGTTTGCATGAGGGCATGCTACACTTAGAGATCATGCATGACAAAAAAGTCACAAGGAAAACAGTGAGTTCTTAAGTTCCATCCATGTTTCTGGGAGGAGAAATTAGGCAATATTTGGAGGTGCTTTGCTCATCTTGTTTTTTTTAAATCCAGCCCCTAGACCAAGTATATCATTTGGGTGGGGAGACTGGCCATTAAATGTTAGCAGGTGCAAACTTCAAATGTCTGGAATCATAATATTATGTTTCTGTTTATTGTATTAAGAAACTGAATAATGAGCATCGCTTCTCCCCTGAAGACTGAATTGACCAAAAGAACCCTTTATAAATTTCTGCTTTAACCCTGCACTTTGTTCAGCCATCTTCAGCTCAGCAAGGTCAACACTGTATATGTTAATGAAATGCTATTTATTATGTAAATAGTCATTTTACCCTGTGGTGCACGTTTGAGCAAACAAATAATGACCTAAGCACAGTATTTATTGCATCAAATATGTACCACAAGAACTATAGAGTGCAAGCTTTACACAGGTAATATATTGTATTCTGTACCATTATAGATAGTTTGAATGCTGTCAATGCATGTTTTTATTACCATGCTGCTATTTCTGGTTTCTCCCGCTGCTCAGAATCTCATTTATGAGAAACCGTATGTCAGTGGTAAAGTCAAGGAAATTGTTCAACAGACTTCATTTCTTTAAGTCATTAAGCAATAGTTTGCAGCACTTTAATAGCCTTTGGTTATTTTTAAATTTTAAGTGGATAACATATGGTGTATAGCCAGACTGTACAGACATGTTTAAACAAAAAACACTGCTTAACCTGTTAAAAATGTGTTTAGAATTTTATAAGCAAATATAAATACTGTAAAAAAAAAAAAGTCATTTTACTTTATTTTTCAGCATTATGTACATAAATATGAAGAGGACATTATCTTCAGGTTGAGATCACAATCACTTTTCTTACTTTCTGTCCATAGTACTTTTTAATGGAAGAAATTTGCTAAAAAAGAAATGAAAACAAGACTGGGTAGTTGTATATTTCTGCTTTTTTATTACATTTGCTAGTTTTAGATTATTTAATAATTTTAAAGGGCAAAATAGGTTCACAACTCACATCCAAATTATGCTTTGCAATTGGAAAAGGGTATAAAATTTGATTTACATTTTTGGTGGTGTCTGCACTGATTGAAGGCAGTTTTAATTTTTCATTTTTGTCCTTCTTTTCTAACTTATTTTTATGTTTTTATTTCTTTGGAGTCATGCTGCTTTAGATTGCTCTAAATATGATGTGGGTTTCACTCCCCCCCTTCTCCCCACAAAAACAGAGAGTAGTTAACTTACCTAGTCAATTACATCAGGACATTTTATGTTTCTTACAGAAGAAGCAAACCATAGGCTCCTCTTTTTCTTAAAACTACTTAGATAAACTGTATTCGTGAACTGCATGCTGGAAAAAATGCTACTATTACCCTAAATGATGCTAACCAACATTAAAAATGTGCAAAACTAATAAAGATTACATTTTCTATTTTATTGTTTGCCCAGTTACTTTTGGTTAAAAGTGTTTTAAAACAAAATGAAGATATTTTTATTCTACAAACTGGGGGAGAAGGGGAGCTAAACACAAACACACACACAAATGGATCTACCTGGGCTGACAGTAAGGTGTGTCTCTGTTAGGAGAAAGAACTAATGTCAGAGCATAAGCTGGTGGCTCCAGGAGGAAAAGTAAGGAAACCCAAGTACTGGTGGATGGCCACTTGAGGCACAAACTGAAGCCCTTAAACCTGTATTTAAAAAAGTAAAAGTTGCTATGTGTGCATTGGATATTTTATTTGTACCTCCAAGAACATGCTTCTCCAAGCTTCTGCACCCTGCTCTGTGTGAGGGTAATTGTAGACATTGCATCAGTCTCATCAATCAATCTCTTAACTCTCTAGCTCCCGACTGCTTTGGCCAATGGGAAGCCCCAGCAGGGAAGCACCATCAGGAAAGCAGCAGTGGGAGAAGAGTGGATTGGGTATTTGTCCCTCAGTTCCTTCTTTGCTGGGTTGCTCTGGGCTGGCAGTGACTGCATTTGACACTCTCAGTCATGAAGCCAGAAGGGAGAACATGGCTTTGATAAGAAAAAGAGCAGTAATGCACAGGGCTTCTCTCATCCTTCTACAACCTCATCTTTTCATAACATCATAGCCCTAAAACAACATGACAATTCTGATTTATCAATGGCTGAAAAGAATTTCCTATTTCCAATCAACATATACTAGAATTATAGAAGAATTCCTACAGATTTTTTTATACTCCACATCCACACCAGTACTCACCAAATACGAAGAGAACTGGTGAACATAATCATATAAATCACCATATTTTTGTATTACTTTGCATAATATTTTTGTGCCAAAAAGTAATTTAATGCTCATGGAATAGAGTGATGTTAGTAAGACATAGTAAAACAGCTTGAAGGGGGTTCTCACTGGCCAAAATGGGCAATTTGAGGTAAAAATAAATAATGATGGTAATGGATTGTAACCCATTGAGTAAAATAAGAATCCACCAGTATATACTGATATAAATAAATGGAGAAAAGGAAAAGTATCTTCCTTGCAGTTGAATGTTAGCTAGTAAGTGTAGTAGAAAGAATGGAGTTAGAAAGTCACCATTTGGCCATCATGACAATTGATTCAAGCAAGAATAATCAGTGAATACTAAAACTCACGAGCAAGTTCAATGAGGAATAGGAAATTTACATAGTTTCAAGGTATCTCTTCTGTATTAATTTTAAAAATTTATAAAGAAGAAAGTTTACAGTGGAGAAATCTAGCAAACACTACCTTCAAATTATGGGACCAATTATGGGACCAATTATATAATTTTTTGGTATCCAGTCAAAATTGCATAACCAGAATTTAACTATAAAGAAAATTAAATTGAAGACATTCTATAAAATAATGACTCAACTTTTCAAAATGTTAATGTTATAAAAAACAAACAAAAGTGGCTAAGGAACTGCTTGATGTTAAAGAGCTATAAAAACTAAACATAATGTTTGATTCTAGATTGGATACTTGACTTGGAAAATAATAGTGATTATGGATATTATTGGGAAAACTAAGTTTGAAGATAGACTGTTGATTAATTGTTAGCATTCTAAAAGGGTTAACTTTCTTAATTTTATTAAGTCTAGTGCAGCTATAACATTACTATAGGTAATGTCCTTGTTCCTGGAAAATGCATACTAAAGTATTTAGGGATGACTGGGATGATGTCTGCAATTCATTCTCAAGTGGATTCAAAGGAAATTAATTATATGCATATATGCATGTATGTAAATCTAAATACATAAATATATATGGGTATAAATATGTGTGTTTTGGGGGAAGGAGTTCTTGAAGTGTTTATGTATGTGTGTTCACTCTACCATCTGTTTTTGGTATCCTAAAATTTATGACTTCTACCCAGAAAATTAGATATGCTATCTCCAATTACCTTAAAGAATACTATATTTTATCTACTATTCTTGTTTCCTGGAAGTCATCTTCCTGAAGAGTAACTTAAATGATTACGTTTTTTATTCTTTGTGTTAATTTTTATATTGCTAAAAATAAGACCCCAGTATTTGAAGCTAGGCAGACCTAAATTAGAGCTGTATGGTCTAAATTCTGGTGATTCTGTCCGTATTACCATAGAAGGTGGCTAGCTTATTAGCTGTCTGCACATATTAGTGTAAACTAATCACCCTAAACACAGTTCCACAGACCAGCATCCCCCGTGTCAAGGTTTTCAGGTGTCTACAGTTAACCTAGGATATTAAGAATAATGTCATCAATATTTATAAAGCTGAACATATTCATTTTAAAGAATTTTATTGTAAAAAGTGTGTCTTTGAAATTATTTTTAAAGGCTAAAATTATTTTTATGTTATAAAGCTCTTTTAGAAATTATGATGAGAATAAATGGTAGCAGGTAACTTGTTTTAATATTTTATTTGACCAAATTAAAAACTGGCAGCCTTGTGTTGGTTCACCTATTTGTGTTTTACTGGTACTTGAAATCAGGAGTCTAGAAACCACTGGGATAAACGACTCAGCCTCTTAAGTTTGTATGTTTGTATGTGTGTACCAGATAGTTCAGACATTAGAACTATATAAAGTGTATTAAAGACAGAACAAATGTCCTGTAATTGCATATTCTATCACATGCACTAAAATTTCATGTTATTATGTAAGAAAATAAATGTTTCTGAATTACTATGAATTTATTAAAACATTCCTAATCAAAAACATTACTTCCATCAAGTGCAGCTGATAGTACATTTCTCCCTGGCACATGGGAATAGTCTATGAGGTTGTCAACTAACATTGATTCAATCCGTGTGGCAGCAAAGGCACTAGCGGAGGAAAATGTTCCAGGCAACCACGCATTGCTGGGGAAGTTGCATCACCAAGAAATTCTTAACATCACAAGTGGATAATCTGCAATGTCCACTCAGTGTTGCTCAAGTTCCTTATCCCCTCAGAACACTGGCCTTTGCTTCACCAAGAAACACGGGGTCATTGTCATGAACTTCTTTCCTCGCCAATGAAAAATGTCCTCCTTCTCGTCCCTTCCTTTCTATTCCCTTCCTCGCCCCTCTCTCTGCTGTCCTTCCTTCTTTACCATCCCCCATCCTCCCTCTCTCCTCTTCCCTCCCTCTTTCCTTCCCTTCGTGTCTTCCCAGAGATCATTTTCCCCATTCATTTCTACATACCCTGGGACCTGCCCCATGAGTTCTTCTCTCTTTCTATTCTCTGACTCTTGATTGAGCCTTTCTGTCTGGATTTGCACTTTCAAAATTGTTGTTTCAACCTTGAAAATTAACTTTGCTCAAGTCCGATGCATTTTTACCCACTGTCCCATTACCTTCTAAAGTCAGGGTTCTATACTTAACCACCTTCAGTCTCAGTTATAATTCAATGAAATATAAGTCCCAATGATATTTATGAGAAAATTTGGCTGTGAATAAGCTTGTTGACATAGCGCTTTGAGTTTTCAAAATGCTGTGGCTGGCTGTTATCCTTCTCAATAACATTAGAAGGAAAGAACTGGAAAATACAAAAGACGGACATACGAGCAAAGAATGTTACCCGTGTGGGGCAAAGCTGTACGTTCTCTGCTACTGGTTATCATGAGTTACATCGCTGTTTAATGTTCACTAAGAAAGGCAAGATGTTCATAGAGCTATTCAATCTTAACTGCAGCATTTTTTCTTTGTTTTTTGTTTGTTTGTTTTCCAGGAATGTAACCTTTATTTATGAGGGTATGAGGACCAGAAATTTCTTAGAATAAATTTATAGGAAATTATATTTTTCGTAAATTCTTCATGAAAAATAGATTGTCAAGGAAAATTTAATTTGCTCACTAAACTATTAATGACTTCACTACCTTGTGTTAAACTTGCCACAACATGTGTACATTTCATGGGGAAGCATTAAGATAGAGGTTTTTCTTTTTCTTTTTTAAGCTGTATGAAATAAATTGTGACTGACAAATTCAAATACCAAACCAATGCCGAATTTTATTCTTCCAAAGCACCTTCCTTCTCTCTTTAATGCTCTCAGATCTGCCTCTTACTCCCACCAGTCTACAATTAGCCAAATTCAATGACCTCTACTCAGCTGTCATCATATTTCATGGATTTTTAGAATCTAATGGTGATGACCATCACCACCTCCTTCATTAAAATGTATCTTCCTTTGCCTTCTATAAAACTAAATAAGCTACTCTAGGCCTCCTTGTGTATTTTAGAATCTTTGCCTTTACTGTTTATTAACTTTTTCTCCCCTTTTAGATTAATACTGCAGCATTGGCCCTTTTTGCCACGTCTGTGCTAGTATTGCAACTGCTGTTCATTTATACTTGAATATCACCGTCAACTAAATATGATCTAACTATATTCTGTTCCTCTCAGCCACCACTAACCTGCTTCCCCAACATCTGTTATTGTTTAGCTTATCTTTCTAGCTTAGCAAAAGTAGTAAGTACAGATTTACTCTATGGGAGACTACGGGGATGATTATAACAGGGTATATTCTGATCTGGGTTAGAAGACTCAGAGGGGATGGGCAGCCCAAAAACATCAGAAATTTTATACAGTAGTGGTCAAAAGCATAGGCTCTGAAGCCAGATGGCCTGGGTTCAAGTATTGGCTAAACTACTTTCCAGCTGAACCACCTTGAAAAGTTTCTTAACCCCTCTTTGCCTCGATTTTTCATTTGTAAATGGTAATAATGATTCTTGAGAGGGTTAAACAAGTTCATACAAGTAGAGCTTCAGATCGACAGTTCCAAGCATACACAGTGACTACCCGTGTGTGCCCCGATGATAACGGCCAGAGACGTATTTGAGAATGAGAAACAGGATGGCACGTTCAGAACATTCACCAAGGTTCAGTATTGCTGAAGTGAAAGGTGAGCATTGGCGGGGACTGAGAGGCAAGCAGCGGCCAGATAAAGAAGAACCCTAAGCTCACGTTGGGCTTTGGCTTTAACTTACGGTGATGAAGAATCCTTAAGGCATTTGTAAAAAAGTGAAGGCAGAGTGAAGGTGCTAGTTAGAGCAGACTTGGCTTTTAGGAAAAGGAAACAGAAAGCAGGGACATCATTTAAGAAGCTACTGGGGAAAACAAGAAAGCAATGATGGGCTGTAAGCTTTGACTCCATTCCCTACCTTTTTATCTTTTTCTACCTCCTGAAACCAAACCCAGCCTCAGGGGTCAGTGGCAGCTCCCTTGTTTCTTATTACTGGAAGAGAATGTTATCTCTTATAAACTCTGCGGGATTTTGATGTATAAGCGCAAACCCAGACACTTTTGAGAGTGAAGGAGGGGACTATTAATAATTACGCTACAACAGCAGGCCTAAGCAAGGGCCCTCCTAGGCAAACCAGGACCCCAAAATTGCCATTCGGATGGCACATAAAGGGCCTCAATGCAGGGGTGGGGCTCTCCTCTCATCACCCTTCTCCTCCACGTCTGCCACCACCAACACACACCAGATAATGTCTGATAATCAGAAACTAGCCTTAAGTAGAGTGGCACCTGGGTTTTCGATCGTCTCCGTTGGCGAACATTTCAGGTTACTAACGCTGTGACCCCGGGAGGAAACGCTTCGGTTTCCAAACATGCCTCGGGAGTTGAACCTGCCCCACGGCTCCCGCTGAGGGCAAGGTCCTGAGGCCCAGCTGTGGGCTGTGGATCCCTCGGCTTTCGAATGTTTCAGAGCTCGACCGGGCTTCCGGAACTGATCACATTTAAAAACCAAGGTACCACTGTACTTTGTATTCTTTATAGTGTTTTGTGCACAAAAGGTACTCAGTATATAATTAGTAAATGAGCAAATTAGTTAATTTTTAGCATTGCTTTTAAATGTTCTTCTCTAACTTACCCCTCTAAGATCTTTCCCTCTTTACTTGTATATCAGAGGCCTGTCATTATATGTAAAATATATAAATTAATAACATATCACAAAGGTTACAAATGAAACTTGGCCTTAGTATCCTATAGTATTATTGGAGATATATATATACATTTTAAATGAACATGTTACATCCATAAGAGCACATATACTTCCTCTTTATTACCTATGAGAAAGAGACAGAGGTGTAAGTGTAGGTGTAAGTATTTCCACAGTGTAAGAGTCCATACATTGATTTTTAACTCTTTAACTTCAGGGATCTATAATGCTCACCTCGTACTTTGCTATGGTGGAACTATTGAACTTACCATTTTAAATTTCTTCCTCTAAAAGGAATTAGGGCTTCTGGACCTTGTTTCCTCTTCGGCATCACTTGGCCTGATTCTCATCTGCATTATTAATGTTCATCTTTCATCGAGGATGGTGAAGAAATGTCTTGTTCAGCAGTATCTCTTGAAGTCAGAAAACACAAATTTCTAAAGGCAAACAGATTGTGCCTTTGCTCAACCTCAGTGGTAAGTGCAGCCTTTTGCCTTACCTTACGGAAAAATACCTATTGAGTTATACTGACTGATAACCTGAAACAGGTGCAATGCTAGAGAGCACAATATAGTAACTGTAAGATTGTAAACTTATATGTAAGAAGGTAAATAACAGGTTTTATGGAGAACGGTTAGAGTTTCTCCATAAATGTTTCAAAATGGAAACATTTTGCTCAGAGAAAAGGAGAGTGAGGAAGGACTTCATTCAAATAAGCAGAGGTTCTTCTATTTATCATATATTATGATGTGCTAAAATAAAATTGCATGAAATATAGTATGAAACTAGCCAGATATGTCTTAGGGCTTTATGACGTTCTGCTTTCCCCATGCCAAAACCTAGGTAATTCCATGGCATTCTCCCCGGCATCCTTTAACCCGTCCAAATCAATCCACTGATAACCTCAGTATGGTGGGTTCTAAGTCTCTGGGCCTATTATATTATCTCTTATATTTCAACAATCTTAGAACAATTTTTTAACAACTTATTTAATTAGAAAAACCTACCAGGGCAATAGCTAAAAATACAGTTCTAAGTGTCATCTTAAATTAAATCAGAATCCCCAGAAAAGGGCTTGAAAATGTCTATTGAGTTATACTGAGTTAGAATGGGATAGGAGAAAGCTACCACAAGCTCCCCAGGACAATCTGACTTTCAGCAAGTCTGGAAAACCCTGGCTTCGTGGTAGGTAGCCTGGTAAGGTTGAAGGCCTTCAGGGACTCACCATTAGTTGATTTTAGTACTGTAGTGACATTTACTGCCTTTGCAATCTCATGCTCTCTCATGACTTTACATGTCGTCTAACACCTGATGATTCCCAAACTTGTATATTCTGTTCTGACTGTTATCCTGAACTCCATGCCCCAATATCTAACGGCCTCTTTAGTATCTCCACTTGAAGGTATAAGGGATATTTTAAACTTATGTCCTCACCTGAACTTCTGATTTTCCACTCAGTTCTGCTATCCATGGCTTTTATCATCCAGGCCAACTATTATTACAGCATCCAGGTTGTCCTCTGTGCTGCTTATAAAACCCGAATAATGAAGTAACTTTGGTCAATAAATAGTCTTATCACCATACTTTAAAATTTTTACTAAAGCAGTGGTTTTCAGAGCATGGTCCCAGACCAACAGCATCCATTTCAGCATCTCTGCATCCATCTCTGCATGCTGATTTCTGGTTATCTCACATCCAGAAATTGGCATCACTTGGAAATACGTCAGAAATTCACGTTTTTGTCCCCACCCCCCTATAGGTGGCAGCCCAGCTGTTTTAACAAACTCTCCAGATGATCCTGATGTATCTTAAAGTTTGAGAACCACTGTGCTAAAGCATATCTTAGGTGCAACTGATGAATTTAATTTTTAATGTTAATTAATTTAAACAGCCTTAGGTGGCTAGTTGCTATCTTATTGGGCAGCCCAGTTCTAAAGGCTTTTGCTTCCATCCTGCTACAAAAATACTAATGGCCCAGCAATCTACACAAAGCAAGGACAACAGAAAATATGGAAAGCAATACGAAATAGCAGCTCAAAAATGTTCTCTGCTGAGGAGTATAAATAGAGGTACTCTTCAACTTCTATGTTTAAAAATTTTCCAAATAAAAATTTTTGGGGAAAAACATATACTGCCACAAATTAAAGCCTAATTATAAATGGATTTTATGAACAGGGATCCCGTGGTGTTAGCTCCAGCTATTTTAATTCAGTCAATTTAAACAAATGGTAGGGCTGATGAATGAAACCAGGAGTTGAATGTGAAGAGCGAAAACCTGGATACCTTGCAGTGAGAAAGAACAATCTCAGCTCTCAGGGGGACAGCTCTGCCTCCAGGCATTACTCTGAATGGGAAAGGGTCTCTTCCTGAAGGATGTGGAGTGGGGGTGCCTTTGGGGTGGAGGGAATGCAGGTGCAGCACTGTAAAGTGATTCTCTGATGAGCTTCTGGCCTAATTTCTCACAGAGAAAGAAATCAAGCTGGGGGACTGAGAAGCATTTAGGACAAGCATTTTGGAATCACAGGCTGGGGAGAGGCAATCCAGTGAAGCAGAGGCATCATACAGTAGCTATTAACACAGAGATGCTGAAATGGATGCAGGGAAGGGAGAGACAATAGAAAGGCAGAGAAAATAAGATCACTGAGAAAAATTACATCCAAGGAAGATCAGTCTAGAGCAGAGCATCCTGCATAACCTTAAGGCTACTGGGCATGGAGTCCCTGTTCTCTTCCTTACATTTGCAAACTCAACATTACGGCAACACTGCCATAAACAAAGTTATCAAGAATTAGACACCTAGAAAGTTGAGGCCTGATTTTTCTCAACCTTAAAATAAAAACGAGAACAGAGCTCTGGTTATCTCACATCCAGAAATAATAGATGTGCTGTGTGAATTTATGTTGGGTAAGATTTTTCAGTTTTAAACTTGGACCTAAGTGAGTAAAATAAAAAATGATGAACTGTCAGCCTTAGATTCACACCAGGCAAAGGGGGTAGTTAGCACTATTCTCAAAAAGATTCTTTAAAGAAGTAGAAGGAAAAACAGATGGCATTTTATCAAGATGTTTTGTATATCACAGTTGTAAACATTTAATAATTCATTATTTCTATTTCAAACCACCAGGTTCTGAGATGTATTTTTCTGTGTCTTCTCTCTCCTACTTTTGCATAAATGAAATGTTAAGATATTGCCAAGAAAACCAAGAAAAAATAACTCTCCTGGTAAGTCTCTGTCATGACATTTGAGGAAGAAACACTCACTGCATCTGATAGCTCAGGTGAGTGAAAAGCAAATTTCCTGTTGTGAGATGTTCTCAGCCATCAGGTATTCTTAAAGAAAAACAAAGTATCATACAGTGGTCTAAAAGAAGGCAGTTGTAGGAATTGGATGGAAGGATTTCCTGGCTATAACAAGCAATGTGTATGAATCATTCCTGAACCTGGGCAGAGACCATTCAATTCAGTCTCTTGTTTAATTGCACTCCCTAAAACATCTATCAAAGCTGTCACTACTTGTAATTTGTTTATTTCCTTTTGTGAATATCTATTCAAGGTCTATCTACCTTTCCTAGACTTTGAACTCTATGAGAGCAGGGGCAAAATTTGTAATGTTTGGTGACTGAATGAAGGAATAATTGAACAATACATTGTTAGACCTTATTTCACTTCCTCAACTTTTTCTATAGTGTCATTTAGCAAAAGAAATGTGAAAAGCAAGTGGCTGAGCCCAGTTGTCTTGTCCCTAACTTAAATGGGTAAGACTGTGGCATTTTAAAGGGATGAGTTATTGAAGCTGGACACAACAGGTATGGGCTGCCTGTTGCTGCTTCAGCCAATTAAGCAGAGACAAGGTTGAATCAAATATGAGCATTTATTCCATTTTTGTGGGCAAATGGGAAAGCAGTGAGATTTGTCCACATAAAATCTGCTCTACTCTTCCCTTATTACCTGGCTGGTTATACAGGGCTGCATGCAAGGGAAAGAAAGTGGGGGGTAGAGGGTGGGGGGTGGGAGGATGGCTGCAGGGTCTGTGGTCCCTGTGTCTCCTTCCAGCATCTAGAAGTCCAATAACAAGGTAGTTAACTTTCAATGGTGTTAAAACCCAGTTTAGTCAGTTCCCAGGACCTGAGAATGGTCGTCATTCCTGGGGGAAAGGGGAGGAGCCGTGTCAGGCTCCAGGCACAGCAACCACATCAAAGTGCATCCCGTCCCTTGTCTGTTCTTGAAAATGCATTTTCTTTTCTGAGCAATGGACCCATCCAGGCCCCAAGGAGTCTCATTGTTTACAGCTGTTTGTCTTCTTGCAGCACATCCTCCAGGTTCCCAGGGCCTGTAGAAAATCTTATCTATAGTTAGTAAGGTGAATATAATCACTGAACAACTATGGTCCTATTCCTATTAGGTGCCCTCTCCCCTTTCACAGTCACGGTTAGCAGAGCATGATCAACATCTCTGCCCCCAACATTATGACAACCATCTTATTTTTTTGCACCAGCTTGATACAGGACTCAAAAACATGGTGCTTTTGTACTGTGTTACTTGGAAAAGACAAGAGCACTGGATAGAATATGGAAAGCTGAATCCTGATCTCAGAGAGGTAAGATGGCTGGCCCCACAGTCAAAAAGCTCATTAGTTAAGGAGCTGTCTTGTAACTGTGCTATGAAAATTTCCTGTAAATATGCTGTGAGGTTTTACACAGTGATTTTCAAGTTTTGAAATACTTTCACATAATCTCAGTCTATATACTGACAAAGTATGACAAAGCAAATACTACAATCCTATTTCCAATTACCTGCTACAAATGTATAAACTAAAGCAGAGGAAAGTTAATGACTTACCCAAAGCTGCAAAGTTATTAAAGAAAAGAGCCTTAAGTCAAAGTCAGCAATTCTGACTTTATTTAACCTCTAATTTTTCCATGATGTCACCTCTGAGACTAAACTATGTGCTACTACTTTATTTGGATTTCATACATTTTTATACTCTATGTCTCCTATTTCAACTTTATAGTAAAATAACCTTAAAAAGAAAAGACAAACACTTCATCTTATTATTATTCATAGCTGCCTTGAAAGCTAGATTGAGAGTAGAAAACTTGAGTAGACTATTTATTAACTTTGGGCTTCACTGTACTCCTTTGTAAAATAAAGAACTTGAACAACAGTCTTTAAACTTCTTTCTGAATTTAATGATATATATTTATCTCTGTTTTATTTTTTGTCTGCTTGCTTTTACTTTGTCTTCACCAGAACCACCTATTTTTCCTAAGGGCTTTCCTTTAACTTCTTAAATATATGATAAAATAATACAGATACAAACGGATCAGTGTAAGAACTGGGGAAAAGAGAGCCAAACAAAGACACAATTGAAGTGCCTCAGCAGTTCTATAAGATTTCCTAAATATGTATGGGATCAATACTGTACTCTGTGTTTGAAGTAGTAGGGAGTACAAAAAATTACAGGTTAATTAAATTCTTACCATATATCTAATACTGCTGCGTCCATTAAATATTAACTCATTTAATCTTCTTTCTTGGCTTGTGGTATTCTCTGCTGTATACCAAGTGCAGATTAACCCACTGCTCTCAGTATCAGACCAGCAGCTATTACCAATTGTCCATTGCCACGACCTTAGCTTGACTATAAATGTTGGAAACAAACAAACAAAAAATCCTCATGAAATAATATGTGCTTCTTTGGGTTGAATACTCTTTTAAAGGAAGCCACCGAGAGTTATTGCCTAGCCTTGAAGCCTGGAAGCGTAGCCACCCCCTTGAAGCCTAGCCTTGAAGCCTGGAAGCGTAGCCACCCCCTTCCCTCCAGATTGTCATTACCCAATCTACTGGCATGAATAAAAAAGTCAGTGTTCATTGACTCCACAACAAATTTAAAATCAGATTCAGGCAACTACAATTCACATCAACTAAATTAGATAACACTAGGATCAAAACTTGGAATTCATGTAAATGATTCTACAAAGGTCACTTACACCTCAAATTTTAACTGCTATTTAAAAAATGCCTTTAAGCAGAAATTTAAAATCTCTTAGCCCATTATATTTCAATTTAATGCTCTGAACCACTGAAGAAATCTACGGGTAGCTAACAGAGTTGCCTGCCGGGTACAAACATAAAAGTTTGCATAGAGATTCATTTTATTGTCAACTTAAATTCAACGATAGCATTTTTAAAAACCTGAAAAAAAAATTGTTCCTCTCATTATCAGGGTTGTAAAAAAAAAGATTAATGTACCAGGCATTCTAGCGGCAACCACGCATTGCAACATGCCTGCAAAGAGGAGCCCACCGAGCGCATCCCTTTCTGCTAGAAATCGGTGAGTTTTCTGTGCCACCTTGTGGCCGTAACACAACAACGACAAGCGACATTTAAAGGGTTTTTCCCCTGCTCCGGGCGAGCCTTCACAGTAGCCGCATTGCGGGAATCGGCCCGCAGCACAAATTTGCCGAAAATGGTGTCTTTCCTTCCTCGGAACCAGAGATGAGACAGAGACGTGCCCATTTTCCTACTCCCTCCCCTATTTTCTTTCTTCTTTTTTTAAATTTTATTGGTTTTTAGAGCTCAGTGGGTGGCCGCCCGCCCCGTTCCCCCGATTCCCTAACCCTCCCCCCCGCGCCCGCCCACCCCCTGAACTCCGGGCCGTCCCGGGTTGACCTTCTTTGTCTTTCCCACCGTCAGCCACACCCCCTCCTGCAGCGCGGCCCGCCCGCGGGCCCCGCCCCGCCCCCTCCTCCGAGCCGGCCGCGCAGAGAGGACCGCCCCCTCCCCTCAGCAGCCAATGGCGACGCGGCCCTGCCTCGCCCCGCCCCTCCAGCCCCTCGCCCCGCCCCTCCAGCGCCTCCCGTCGGGTCCCGGGGCGGGAGCAGGGTTCCGGCCTCCGCGGGTCCCGGAGCGCGAGCGGGTTCGGGCCTCCGCGGCCGCGCCGAGACCTCTGGCCCCCGGCGGGCCCGCAGCGAGCGCACTCCCGGAGGCCTGCGGCCCGGCCTGGGGGAGCCATGGACTCGCAGGGGCTGACGGTGAGCCGGCCGAGCCTGGGCGTGGGCGGGCGGCTCCGGGGTGGGCCGGGAGGGTGGGGAGCGGGGGGCGTGAGGAGAGCGGCGGCCTGCGGCAGGGCGTTACCGCCCCGCGATGCGGGAGCCGCGGCCTGGCCGGCGGGCGCGCCCGTGGCCCCGCCGCCGGCACCCCCGCGGGCACTGCTTCGGAACCTTGAGGCGGGGCCCCCTCCCCAGGGCGCTGCTCTCCGAATAGCCGTTGGTGTGCCGCCCGCCCTGTTCATTGTGTGTACTTTTACTTTTGTGTCCTGTTTGCTCCGAAAGCTTGGTCAGCGTCTGACACCTACTGCGCCCCCCGGGTGCGATTTTTAGTAACTTAGACAGCCAACTAGCGTCACCTCCCCCGTTGGGGAGTCAAAGCAGCACGGAAAGGTTGTATGAAAACAATCCAAGACATAGGTTGGAACATGGAGGAGCCTTTATTTTAGGGGGATGGCCTCTATCACCGATTCATCCGTTTAGCAAATATTAAATGACTGTCCACTCAAGACATGATGATGTGAAAACAAACGCCTGAGACTTGACAGTGAGTTTGCTTTCAGGACGGTGGCGCTCCCCGTCCATTGTGCACTAATGCGTGCGCCCCGCAGGTGGTGTGGGGGGCGCGGCGGTGGTAGAATCCGGCAGCTCCTGCCCTCCCACGTTTCATAGGCTAGTGCCGGGGAAAACTTGAGTGAAGGCATTAAATATCGAATGCTTCCTGTGTGTCTGGCATTATTCGCCATGAGCCCTGCAATAATTAAATTAAATAAAACCCTCCCACTCTGGGAGGTTATATTTGACTAGGAGGTATCAGACAGTAAGCAGGTAAATAAAACGTGTGCCACAGGAGGTGGTGGTAAGGGGAGGGAGGAGAGTTTGGCAGTGACAGGGAATGCTGGAGTGTCTTGATCTTTTGCCTGAATTTTACATTACTGTATCTTCCTGTGAAGCCTTCCCCCATCCCCTTACATTTTTGTCATCACCTGAATTGTATCCCTTGTACTACCACCCAAATGAATTTTTTAATAAAAATACTTTCATGCTTAATCTGTTACGTGGCTCCTCATCATCGCTTGGACTATAGATAGGATCAGTTTAATATGAGACACTTCTTGACCCTACCTGTCCCTCCAGCTTCATCATCCAATAATCCCTGTCTTACTTAAGGCTTTAGAACAGGGAATGTCAAACTGTCTCTATAAAGGACCATGGCTTTGTTCCAATAAAACCTTGTTTACGGATGCTGAAATTTGCATTTCATATAATTTTCACATGCTATGCAATATTTTTCTTCTTTTTCTTACAATTTGAAAGTGTACAAACCATCCTTAGCTTACTGGCCGTAGAAAAGCAGGCATAGGTTAGATATAGACGTGCCATATAGATGTGCCATAGTTTGCCGATCCCTGCTCTAAAATAAGGAATGACTTTTAGTCCTCTGCATCCCACCCCATCCCTGTGTTTTCATTGCTAATTTTTATCTCTGTGTTGTTGCAGTTCCTCTGCCTGGCTAACTCCTTTACCTTCCTCAAGATACATGAAAGGGAAATAGGAAGTGTGTATATGTGTGTGGAGGGGAATAAGAGCTTCCAAATCAAGAATCAGTCCTGAAGTCCCCCCCAAGAATCTTTCCCTTACTTTTACTCTTCCTTACAACCCACGCTGAACCCTCATCCTATATTCTCAAAGCAACTTGTGAGCTCTTTCCTTGTGTTTACTACATTGTATTTCAGCTTTCTTAGATTCTAGTTTCATTTGAAAAACTTAAGCATTTCTGGGCATGGGACGCCACGTCTTACTCATCTTCACGTTCACAGTACCTAGTCCAGTGCCTGACTAGGTGGTCAGTAAATGTTGGACCAAGCAACCCAACCTGAACAAAGGTAGTGGTAATGGGTATGGAGAGTGGGCAGTGGGCTGGAGAAACAGAAGAAGTTACCTACTGCTTACACAGGGGACTGGGCAAACAGGGAGGGAGGGCTCCAGGACTCCACGCCTGGCTTGGGTGGCAGGGCAAATGGAAAGATGAATCTGGAACTTAGATGAGAGGTCTTGGCTGGATGCGTGGTTTTTTATTTTATCCGCATATAGGGTTAGGAGGAACTTTTTTTCAGAGTAGGATTTTTACAGTGTGATATATTAATCCTCTCGATGACCTGTAAACAACTAACAGCATTTTACAAAAGAGCAAACTCGGGAGCAGTGAGATGGGCCAGAGCCCGGCCGGGCGTGGCTCAGCAGTTGAGCATCGATCTAGGATCCAGAGACTGCAGTTTGATTCCTGGTCAAGGCATATGCCCGGGTGGCGGGTTCAATCCCCAGTCTGGGGTGTGCAGGAGGCAGCACATCAGTGAGGACTCTCTCATCATTGACAACTCTCTCGTCATTGATGTTTCTATCTCTCTGTCTCCCTCTCCTTTCCTTTCTCTGAAATTAATAAAGATATTTAAAAAATAAGATGGATCAGAAATTTGAAACCAGGTCTTTTTGCCTTTAAGCTATGCCCTTTTTATAATACCATGCCGCTGCTTTTCCAGAGAGTTCTAGATTCTTAGTGATACTAAATGCTAGACAGAAGTCAAGTAAAATGATATTAAAAGTGTCCTTAGTTTTGGGAAACTAAGAGGTCATTTGCGACCGTAGAGAGGGGGCACTGCATTTTATTGAGATGTTCTTGGGGGTGGGGGGGGTGTCTTGGAGATGGAGTATGGATCACACTTTCAAGAAATATAGCCCAGAAGGGGACTAGAGAGCAGGAGGGAAGCAAAGTAAAAGTTACAGAGAATATTTGCTTAACAATTTAGAAGAAAAGATTGAAATTATTAGGAAACTCTGAGATATTTAAATAATTTTGTGTTCTGCATTCCTTAGTATTCAGTGCTATGCTTTAACAATTTTTAGTTTCACAATTTTGTTATTATCTGCTTAGATATTTCAGAGTCTCCTTGTAACATTTAATTCTTATTTCCTTTTAGACTTTAATTAATTACTATTGTCAAGAGAGGTATTTCCATCACGTGTTACTTGTTGCCAGTGAAGGAATGAAGAGATATGGTAATGACCCAGTCTTCAGGTTTTATCATGCCTATGGTACATTAATGGAAGGTATGTGCAAATTATTAACCATGCTGCGTAAGTTTAAATTCTTGTTTTGCAGTGAGAATAATTTTTCACATCATAATTTTGATTTTCAGGTAAAACTCAAGAAGCTCTTCGGGAATTTGAGGCTATTAAAAATAAACCAGATGTATCACTTTGTTCTCTACTTGCACTGATATACGCCCATAAAATGAGTCTTAGTCCAGGTATAGTAGGACAATTTTTCCTGCTCAATTTATTTTGATTTTTCTCAATTATCATAGCATTCAGTCTGATCAGATCTGTATTACATATTGTCTATAGGTAATGTTTATATCATGTATGTTTTATCATCTTGAGATTATAAATTCATCAAGCACAAGAAATATATATCTCATATTATTTTCATATTCCTTATATCCTTTCGCAGAATTTTCATTTGTACATAGGAATTGTTTGAGTTAACACAAAGGTGAATGTATGTTAGCAATTGTTAAACAAACAAACAAAAAGAATAGCCAGAAAATGGTATGTACATAAATTGTTCTGCAGCAGCCAACTTTACAACTAGTTATATTCAAATATAGAGCTATATGTCTGTCTTCTACTATATCTTAAGCTTCTTAAAGGCCTTTGCATCCCCCAAGAGGACTAACTCTTGGAAGATATTCAGTAAATTTTTATCAGGTAGTAGTTTGGGAAATATGACTACATTTATAGAAAGAACTTTACGCAAAACCAGCAATTAAAATTGTGTGAACTGTCTTAATATATACTATATATATAATATATATAAATATCATATATATAATGTACGAAGTGATCCATAACATCCAGTTTATGACCTGGTTGGGAAAAGAAAATGTAAAAACCACCAAGATTAAATTCTAATGTAATTATTAAATAAAATGATAAATAAAACAAATGAGTCCATAATTAATGGAAAATAGTATGTACTATTAATCCATTTTTAATTGAATTCTAATTACTTTGCTTTTAAATTTAAAACTGATGCTTGATTCAGTTATTCGAAAAGTTATGTTTAGAACAACAAGTAAATGACTATCCTTTTTCATAAATTTTATGTAAGTACAAAAGAAAATTTAGCAACTTAATTAAATGTGGTGTGTTTAAAATGCATGTTACATTTTAAAGATTTAGTAAGACAAAAATGCAAAGTATCTCAATGATTTTCTTACCAAGTATGTGTTGAAATTATAATTTAGTTATACTGGACTAAAGAAAATATATTGTTAAAATTAACTTTACTTGTTTCTTTTTACCTTTTTAATGTGGCCACTAGAGAAATTTAATTCTATTAGACATTTTAATTCTGTTAGACAGTTCTGCTATAGTCATCTGACCTATTATAAATACTTGACCTAGAATTTAAGTTTTATATATATCTTTTTTCCCCCCTTCTAGACAGAGAAGCTATTCTGGAATCAGATACCAAACTGAAGGAGCTGCGTAAAGGAGCAGAGCCGAAAGCTTTGTACCACGCAGGCTTGTTTTTATGGCACATTGGTCGTCATGATAAGGCGAGAGAGTATATTGACAGAATGATCAAAATGTCAAATGGTGGTAAAGAGGTAGCTGGTTTTCTTATTTTGAAATAGTAACATTAAAGGAAACATTATTTATATATTCAGTGGTATCTGCTGTTTAACTCTTTATTGCTCACTCTATTCTCACTTTATAAATTAATAGCTTTATTTTAATATTTTCTTATTTTGTAAAGTTGTAGTTCTCCAAGGTTGTTTATTTTTATGCTATTTATTAACTCTTGAAAAGATCTCTCCTTGGTTCCCTCCTTCCCTTTCTTCCTTCCCTTACCTTCCTGTTTCTTTCCTTCCTTCCCTCCCACTCCCCTTATTGAACTGCTCTAGATAGAAAGCACTATTGTTTGCATTAAGAATACAAAGATAAGGAATGCATAAGTTTTATTGTCATGAATGGATGGTGTAGTAGTGTCATAGATCACATACCCAGCTAATATGAGAGAAGTGTGATTAAAGTACGCAGGCAAAGAATAGTTGACATTTATTGCTTACTTTGTGCTAGGCACTATTTTAGCTACTTAAGGAGGGATCACATCTATAAGTGTTAGGAGAATGAGGAAGAATTTCTTGAAGTAGTATTTGAACTAAAACCTAAAAGATGGATAGTTTCCATAGGCAAAGATTATGGAAAAAAGAAGTAGATAATCCCAGTAGACGGAAATGAGAAAAACAAGGAGGCATGGTTCTGGGTACAGTGAGACTCACATTTGATGGGAACACAGGGTACATAGATGAAGAGGGTGGAAGAAAAGCATGGAGAGGTGGGTTGGGGTAAGTTGAAGGATCTTGACACCTATGTATAGTATTCGTATCTAATTTGATAGGCATTGAAAGACCATTGAAGGGTCTTAATCACCACATCGATATTATTAGAGTACAAATTCAGAAGATTAATTTAACAGTGGGTTTATAGGATGATCTGACCTGGGGAGAAACTAGAATGCAGCAAAGAAAGGGATTGCCTTCTGGCAGAAGGTTTTGAGGGCCTACATTAAAATGTTGTACAGTGGGTACAAATTTGAGAATTATTAAATACCCACAAGGCTTGTCAACTGATTACAAATAATGGGAGAAAGATATTAAGGGTATCTCTGAGGTTTTAAGCCTGAACAATTCCGAGACCAGTTAACATGAATGGAAACTAAGTTGAATTAAGAAGGTAATCTTAAAGACAGGTGATGTGTTTGCCTGAAGACATGCTATATTTCAGGCTCTGGAGAAGAGTGAGATAGAGATAGTAGATGAGCTGTTAAAAGAAAAGTTTAGATGAAGTATTGGACTACAAATAAAGCTTGCAAATTATCCACACATAGATAGTAGTTGAAACAATTCAAATAAGGACACTGATCTAGTGAGTAGAAATAACACAATTTTAATAGTATTAGCTGACTTTTCAGGTGAAATACAGGGAGCTAAATATAATCTCAGTTAAATATCTATAAATTTACAAATTTACCTCTATTTTTTGATAGAAGAGCAGATTTCATAATTTTTATTGGACATTAAAAGAAAAATATTCTACCTGTGTCCATCTTTGTAATGCTTTAAATCTTAAAACACACATTCTGAAGGCAAACATCCATGGCTTCTTCAGTTTTTAATTTATTAGGACACTTATCCTTCCATCTGAAACTCTCTGAACTAGTCACAGAGATTAAGAAGATTGTCGCCAAATTATCTTAATTTTCAGTGTAGGTGAAGCAAGGCACTTCTGTTTTTCCATCTTAGTTCATTTAGTCTCTTTGCCCAAAAAGAGGTCACAAATTCTTATTTATGTCTCAAATTACATGTTTATTATTAATAATAACTTACTGGCAAAGACCCAGATAAGAATATTATTTCTTTAGCATTAATGAGTATTTCATAAGCTTCATATTAATATTGAGCATAGAAAGGCTGAAATTCATAATACTTTCCCACATTCTAGGCTGACAAGTGTTGCAAAGCGATTTTACTGCACAGTTTTATTCATATTTGAAAGAGTGATTTTTGTTACTAATGACCAAAAAGACATTAGGTTTACTTCTTCTTTCCATTTTTTCCCCCTAAAGAAATGGAAGTATGATTAGAATTTTTCATTTCACAGGGACAGATTTTGAGAGCATGGCTTGATATTACAAGAGGAAAAGAACCTTATACTAAAAAAGCACTAAGATCTTTTGAAGAGGTATTACAAAATGGAAATGATATTTTTGCTCTGCTGGGTAAGGTGAGTTGGAGTTAAGGTAAATTAATTTTTAAATATTTATTCATAATATAGTTGAAACCCAACAAAAATTAAGTAGCTCGAAAATAATTTTTATGTTACTTTTATCAACTCTCAATTGTAGGAGGGACTTACATTTGTATGTATAGGACAGTGAACAGTAAACTTGAGAAATGTACTCCCTACCAAATTCCTGAATCCTGGATCAATTTTAATTGTTTATGTTGTTATTGTTATTGGCGTTGGTGGTTGTGGTTCCTATGTTATATTTATTCACCAAATATTTATAGGCAGTCTACTATGTGTGAGGCGTCACTCTAGATACTGGGGATACCCAGAACAAAATAAAACCTCTTGCTTTTACGGAGTTTGTAATCCACTGGTGGAGATACCATAAACAAAATAAGGAAGTGATAACTGTTCTTTATGGAAAAGTAAGATACTGAAAATATAGATATGATCAACACTAGTTTTCTACCTACTCCGGGATAACTGTTGTGAGAACCTTGGTATATATGATCACAGTTTTGATGTCACTTCTTTTTTCTCCTATTAGGCTCAGTGCCTTGAGATGCGTCAGAATTATTCAAGTGCTCTGGAGACTGTCAACCAAATAATCGTGAACTTTCCAAGTTTCCTTCCTGCTTTTGTACAGAAAATGAAGCTACAACTAGCCTTGCAAGATTGGGACCAGACGATTGAGATCGCACAGAGGTAAGGTAAAAAAAGATGACACCAGTACCTTTGGTTCTGGTTTTAATTTTGAGAGGGAAAAAAAATCTGCATGTATTTTTTTATCATAAGATTTTTTTAAATTTGATTTTTTCAAAAATACGGAATTGAGGAAAAATTTAACACTGCATTGTTTAAAACTAAATTTTATGGTTTACGTAAATATCTGACTAGCTGTTCTAAGACAGGCTCTCTTTTTTGCAAATACTCCTGCTCTTATGAAGCTTATATTCAGATGAGAGGAACCATATAATAAACAGAACAAATAAGAAATTTTGAGAGAGAGGAAGGGGGAGAGAGAAAGAGAGAAACATCAATGATGAGAGAGTCATTGATCGGCTGCCTTCTGCATGCCCCTGACTGAGGATTGAGCCCGCAACCCAGGAATGTGCCCTGACTGGGAATCGAACTGCGATCTCCTGGATCCTAGGTTGATGCTCAAGTGCTGAGCCACGCCCGGCCCGGCCCTTTTTCTTTTTAACTGGCTCTATTTTTTCCTATATTCCTAATGGATTTTGCTGTTTTTTAGGGTAAGTTCTCCATTATGTTGTTTCTTCTTGGTAGTTTTCTTTGCTCTTCTTTTGCAGTTGACTATCAGAATTGACAAGTGAAAAAGAAACCTTTTAAGATTTTGATTTTAATTGCATTAAATCTGTAGATTATTTGGGGAGAATTTTTTCTCAATCCAAAATGAGTATTATCAGGCAGCTATTAGTGCATAGCAAACAACTACAAATCTCAGGGCATATGATAAATAAGGACTCATTTCTCACTTTTATGTGGGCCATCTAGGGGCAGCTTATTTAGACCAGGCTTGCTTGGGGCTCTGCTTCAAATTTCAGATCCAGCTGGTAGTTTGGGCTCTGGTCAGCTCTAAGTGTATTCTCCCCTGGGCTCAGGTCAAAGAGCAGCAGCTAACCAGCGGGAACTTCTCACGGTGATCTCAGAGATGCAAGAGGACAAGCAGAAATATGTGATGCTCCTGAAACAGGCATGGCACACTGGCACTCCTGTAGGCATCTCGTTGGCCAATATAAGAAAAGTGTCCCAGTCCATAGTCAAGGAGCAGTAGAGTACACTGCGGCTTTTGTAGGAGGAACTGCTCAGTCACATAGCAGAAGGCATGTATTCAAGGAGGGTGGGAAAACTGGAGATAGTAATTCAATGTACTGCACCATCCATGATAAGAACACTAGTGTGTTACTTCATTTATTTGGTTCCTTTTCTAAGTGCCCTTGAGTTAATATGAATTTTTGTAGCTTTTGCAGGCTTTTTATATCTTCTTTATTGGAGGGGGGTTGATCCTATTATTACTAGACTATTTTTTCATAATATTTTCTGATTTGTTTTTATTACATAGGAATCTATTTTAATGTTGTTACTTATACTAATAGATTTTTAAAAATATTCAACCCATCTTTCCATTCCTGGAATTCTTATAATAAATTTGCCTGGTCAGGGTGAATTATTCTTTTAATATGGTGTTTTATATGGTTAGCTAATATGTTATGTACGATTGCCAGAAGGATTCATGAGGCTTATGCAATCTATTCATATATTTTTTGAACTTATTAAAAATTAGGATTCAGAATTATTTTATTTTATTTTTAAATATATCTTTATGGATTTCAGAGAGAGGAAAGGAGAGGGAGAGAGAGATAGAAACATCAATGATGAGCAAGTTATTGATCGGGTGCCCACAACCCAGGCATGTGCCCTGACCGGGAACCGAACCCCGATTGCCTGGATCCTAGGTTGACGCTCAACTGCTGAGCCACGCCCGGCTGGGCAGAATTCAGAATTATTTTAGTTTAAATAATGAGGCTGATAGTTTTCATAAAGGCGTTGTCATTTTACTAAGTAAAGTTATTTAAACAGTGGAATAGTCAGTCCAGCAAACTAATTTTTTAAGCCTTCAAATAAAAAAACATAAATTTATTTCAGTGAAATGTTTTTCTTCAGGTTAATGCTTCAAGATAAACAAAATGTGGAAGCACTAAGAATGCTGGCTCTTTACTATTTGTGTAGGGAAGGGGATATAGAGAAGGTAAGTTGCATTGTGTTTAAGTTTCCTATATTAGTAATATGGAAAGTGCTCTTGTAGAATATATGCCACCGTAGTTTTCAGCTGATTCTTGAAAATACACCTTAAGAAAGAGGTGAGCTTCTTAAATCAACTAGTAAAGTAAAAACATTATATAGTGAACATCAACCCTGAAAATTCCTTTGATCATTAATTACAGTATATGTAGCTTTCTATGTAAAACTCCCATGCAGGAATATGTTTGATTAATGTAACTGGTGATACTCGGTGTGGAAGAGTCCATATACAAAATACAATTTATAGTATTTTTAGAATTTAATTGAGTTTGCATAAGCTAAATGGCCTTAGGATAAAATCCCATTGGATCTTATAGTAAAGTACATGTTTCTCTAGTAGTGACCACATTGACTATATACTGGATTCTAGAATACCGACGTCCATTTGAAGCAAATAGTATTATAACAAGTAGTAGATTTGGATTGTGTTTAGTCTGGTTAAATTAGTTAATATGACAGTACCTAATAGGTACTTTAGTAAATATTAAAATAATCTTAGTAGAAGCAACTCTTCAGTAAATTTTCCAGGCATTGCAATTATTTATACTAAGTATCTTAATGATTTTTCTATTCTAGATAATATTTTAAATATAAACCAGGCTATATAGGTAATCCAATGGTTGATGTTAATGTTTATAAATATGTTGTTATTCATATTTATTTGTATCATGGGTTAATTATTTTAGAAGGAGCTTGGCATATACAGTTAATTGAAAATTATAGGTATCTTTACCCACCCAGAGGTTTCCATTCAGTAACAAATATAAAATAACAAATATAAAAAACACAGTCTAAAGCTCAGTTCTTTATTGATAATTATTGAGCTTTTTTAAAGACATTTTAATACATTGTGCAACATGCAAAATTTCATTGGAAGGGGGAATTAGTAAAAGCAAATACCTTGTTAAATAATAATAGTATTTATTAGTCTATATGTCATATATTATGTTTTTTCTTTCTTAGTTTATTTTAAAATTATACTGGATAACTTTGTTTTAGGCTACAACCACGCTGGAAAATTTAGGAAATGCATTGGATGCCATGGAACCACAGAATGCTCAACTTTTGTATAAGATCACAATAGCCTTCAGCAGAACTGTAAGAGTGCTCACTATGTACCAGAGCTCTTTATTCTGCAGTTGGGAATTGAAAATAAATCACAATGGTTGAAGCACAAAAGAGCATATGGCGCCGAGAGTGAAATATATGTATATAAATATGTGATACATTCCTAAGGAAGGCAGTCCAGAGCAGATATGGGTTGCAGCTATAAGAAGCCATCGTGGAGGCTTCATGGAGGAAGTGGCACTTGTTGAACCTTTAAGGAGAAGGAAGTGCCTTCTAGATCACAATAGCCTTCAGCAGAACTGTAAGAGTGCTCACTATGTACCAGAGCTCTTTATTCTACAGTTGGGAATAGAAAATAAATCAATGGTTGAGGCACAAAAGAGCATATGGCGCCGAGAGTGAAATATATGTATATAAATATGTGATACATTCCTAAGGAAGGCAGTCCAGAGCAGATATGGGTTGCAACTATAAGAAGCCATCGTGGAGGCTTCATGGAGGAAGTGGCACTTGTTGAACCTTTAAGGAGAAGGAAGTGCCTTCTAGGCAAAGAAAATAGAAACTGGTTTATTTTAATAAGAGCCCATAGCATTTATGAATAGGGCTGTTCTTTGTTTTTTAAAACTATTTGAAAAAAGTTTTAATGAGGGTAATAGACTATTTTGATGGGGAAATGGTTGGTATCTTTTTTTATAATATTAAAGAAATGTTTGCATTACAAGTACCCAATTAAAAAAAGGTAATAGGGAATGAAATAGAAAAATCAGAATTTTGAAATCAATACCTGAAATGAGTGAATTGAAAAGTTATTTAATTAACCAAGGAAAAAAGAAAGGAAAAAGGTATCCATGAGTAAGTAAAATAATTAGTAAATATAAAGTTGAAAGAAAATTTCAAGGATGTTAATTGTTAAATGACATGAATAAACTGAATTTTCTCATTTACAAAGATGGTTGGATTGTGTGAAGTTTAGAGAAAAACAAACATTTGAGTTAAGGAGGGTATACTTACCCTTTTTATTTGCCTGTTGCCAGACACCTGATTCATTTACAAAAATTCAAACAGTTTAGTATTTTACTTGCAAAAGTTGTTCAAAAGTTACATACTTATTCTAGCAGCATTGCCATTTCTAGAAACATTTTTGAAGCTTTTTAAAAAGAAGATTCTAAGGCATAATCTTTTAAAATAGCCTCAGTGGTGGCACCCTTTTCTTTAGGGGGAAGCCCTAGTTTTTTATTTCATTAAAAATATATATATAAACTTAAAGCAATAAGCTTATTGCTTTTATTTTGTAAAACAACCATAAGACAGTTTGAAAAGAGGTCTAAAAATATGCTTGTATAGCAGCATCATTAGGAGTATACTTTTCAAGATAGCTATTTTTAAAAGCTCAGGATATATAATTTTTTTATTATTATTTTTAAATATATCTTTATTGATTCAGAGAGAGGAAGGGAGAGGGAGAGAGAGAGATAGAAACATCAATGATGAATCGTCATTGATCGGCTGCCTCCTGCATGCACCCGACTGGGGGATGGAGCCCGCAACCCGGGCATGTGCCCTGACCAGGAATCGAACTGCCATCTCCTGGATCCTAGGTCGATGCTCAACTGCTAAGCCATGCTCGGCCAGGCAAGATATATAATTTCTGATAGAATATAAACTCTTTCTTGCTGCACTGTCTAGATAGTAAATAGAGAAGTTTTACTTTTCTTGGTTATTAAATCATTTTATTTTTTTGCATTTTGCTTCCGTGAAGTACAGATAATATGTATATTTAGAAAAATAATCCTTTTGACTGAAAAGAAGTGTTCTAGTCTAACTTAATCTTTTCTTTTTAGTGTGGACGTAATCAACTCATTCTTCAAAAAATTCAAACATTACTAGAAAGAGCTTTCAATTTGACCCCTCAGCGGTCAGAATATGCTACAGAACTTGGATACCAAATGCTTTTACAAGAAAAAGTTAAAGAAGCATGGAAGTGGTATCAGCTTGCCATAAATCTTGAAGAAACTAACATCACTGCTGTGATTGGTATGACTGCTATTTCTATAAATGTTCTTCACATAGGCACAAGTCATAATTGCTTTTCATATCTGCCATTAAAAAATGTATTTTGTGGTTTTCTAAAATTAAACTGTTCTCCACCATCTACAACAGAAAAAAATCATATATCTTTAAAAATAAAATTTTTATTTTATAATTAATATCTTGAGAGAATAGGCTTTTATGAGATAGTTCCTATATATTATGAATTCCATCATAACAGATTTTTATATGGGTACCAAGCTACCCATTTTATTTTCTTTCACCCTTTTCTTTCTTTTTGTTATTTTTTTAATTTAAAATTTTCATGTATTATGGGGGAAGAGCGGAAACCTGTTTTATTGATGCTGTTTGTGTTAGCTTAAAGATTGCATGCCTAAAACCAATATGTGGACTTTGTTTTTGTTCTGTTTGGCTTTAGGATGTATCCGATGTCAATTAATAGAAGGACAGTTAGAGGAAGCAGATCAACAGCTAGAATTCCTTAGTGAAATTCAGCAGTCTTTTGGAAAATATGCGGTACAGTATTTTATTTTATTAGATACTAGGTCCCAGCTGCTGTTTGTAAAATATGAAATTTTAAAATGTCTTATTATTTAATAATGACTTTAAAGGACTAATGTACACTAATTTAAATATGTAACTTCATTTATTAGTTTACCTTCATGCAAAATTAGTCTTTAATATTCTTCCACAAGATTCTAAAAACCTATCTAAGCCAAAACTTAAGTTTGAACAAGTATTTCAGATAAATAGCACTTTATATACCTTTGAGATCTAAATAGAAATAAATGGCTTTATAACTGAATAGGGTAATTTATAAAAACTACTGATTTTTCAGGAATTAACCTATTTACATGCAATTCTTGCTATGAAGAAAAATAAACGACAAGAAGAAATTATTAACTTGCTAAATGATGCCTTGGACACTCATTTTTCACAGTTACAAGATTTACCTCTTGGAATACAGTATTTTGAGAAGTTAAATCCTGATTTCTTGCTAGAAATTATTACAAAATATCTGAATTTCTGTCCAATGCAGGTAAGTAATTTTGAGACTTTTTGGGGGGACAGAGAGGGGTGGTTATTGCCTTTATTGTGATCACATTGGTTAATAAAATTATGTAGGTTTCAGCTGTACAGTTCTGTAACACATCATCTGCATGTGTGTTCACCACCCAAAGTCAAGTCTCTTTCTGTCACATTTATCCCCTTTACCCTCTTCTTCCTGCCCCCACCTCCTTTCCCTCTGGTAATCACCATACCAATGTCTGTGTCTATGAGTTTTATTGTTTGTGTTGTTTTTTTTTGCTTAATCCCTTACCTATTTCACCCAACCCCCCAATACTTTCTCTGATGGCTGTCAGTTCATTCTCTGTATCTGTGAATTTGTTTCTATTTTGTTTGTTTATTTTGTTCATTAGATTCCCAAAAAAGTGAAATCATATGGTATTTCTCTTTCTCTGACTGGCTTATTTCACTTAGCATAATACTCTCCTGGCCCATCCATGCTGCCGCAAAAGGTAAGATTTTCTTTTTTTTACGACTGAGTAAAAAATGGACTGTAGTCCATTGGGTAAATGTAACACAGCTTTTTTACCCACTTACTCACTGATGGGCATTTGTTCTGCTTCCAAATATTGGCTGTTGTAAATTGTGCTGTAGTGAACGTAAGGGTACATACATTCTTTCAAGTCAGAGTTTTGGGGTTTTTCTGATATATTCCCAGAAGTGGAATCACTGGGTAACAAGGCAGTTCCATTTTTAATTTTTTGAGGAAACTCCATACTGTTTTCCACAGTGCCTGCACCAGTCTGCATTCCCACCAATAGTGTACGAGGGTTCCCTTTTCCCCACATCTTCACCAACACTTAGTGTTTGTTGATTCACTAATGATAGCCATTTTTACTGTCATCAGATGTTCTCTCGTGGTTTTAATTTCTATTTCCCTGATGATTAGTGATATTGAGCATCTATTCACATTTCTATTGGCCATCTCTATGACCTCTTGAGAGAAATGTCTGTTCAGGCCCTCTGCCCATTTTTTAATTGGATTGATGTTAAGTTGTATGAGTTTCTTATATATTTTGGATATTAACCCCTTATCAGATGTATCATTGGAAAATATGTTCCCCCGTACAGTGGGTTGTCTTTCATTTTCTTAATAGTTTCTTTGCTGTGCAAAAACTTTTTAGTTTCATGTAGTCCCATTTGTTCATTTTTAAATTTTTCCTTTGCCCAAGGAGATATATCACAAAAAAATACTGCTACGGAAAATGGCCCACATTTTACTGCCTATATTTTCTTCTAGGATTTTTATGGTTTCAAGTCTTGCTTTTAAGTCCTTACTCAATTTTGAGTTTATTCTTGTGTATTGCATGTATCTGTCCAAATTTTCCAACACCATTTATTGAATAAACCTTCTTTACCCCATTATATGTTCTTGCTTCCTTTGTCAAATATTAGTTACCATATAGGTATGGGTTTATTTCTTGGCTCTCTGTCCTGTTCCATTGATCTATATGCTGTTTTTATGCCAGCACCATGCTGTTTTGATTACTATGGCCTAGTAGTATCAGGTAGTATGCTATCAGGTAGTATGCTATCTCCAACTTTGTTCTTCTTTCTCAAGATTGCTGTGGCTATTCGGGGTCTTTTGTGGTTCCATATAAATTTTTGAAATATTTGTTCTAGTTCTGTGAAATATGTCATTTGTATTTTAATAGGAATTGCATTGAATCTGTAGATTGCTTTGGGTAGTATGGACATTTTAATGATGTTAATTCTTCCTATCCGTGAACGTGGTATATGCCTCCACTTACTTGTATCTTCTTCAGTTTCTTTCTTCAGTGTCTTACAATTTTTCAAGTATAGGTATCCTACATCTTTGGTTAATTTATTACTAGGTATTTTATTTATTTTGATGCAATTGTAAATGGTATTGTTTTCTTAGTTTCCCTTTCAGATAGTTCATTATTGATGTGTATAAATGCAACTGATTTCTGAATATTTATTTTGTATCCTGCTCCTAGACTATATTCAGTTACCAGGTTTAGTAGGCTTTTGGTGGAATCTTTAGGGTTCTGTCAATATAATATGTCATTTCCACATATGTGTGTCTGCCTGTTGAAATTACACGTATGTTGTCGAGCTGATGGGATCCATGCAGATGGTCCACATGTCTCACGTGTGAGGACCCCTGAGGTCTTCATCTATCAGCACATAGAGACCCCTGCACCCACTTTAGCAGCTGCTCAGCTTCCCTCATCCAAGTGACCAGGATTAGTGGATCCCATCCCCTCTCTATGGACATGAGTGTTTTTTCCAATTCCCAGATCTGATGGGTAGTCTTGAAAATACATCTTTGAACAATTGTGTAAGAATTTCTGTGGGGTAACCTCCTAGAGTGAGCACTGCCAGGTGAAGGGGGCATCTGTGGAATTTTGACAGGTCCTGCACATGGTTCTCCTGGAGGCAGGGCCTTTTCCCCTTCTCTCCAAGGGATCTGATGGGGCCTCTGCAGCCTCACTTTGTCCCCAGGGCTGGTTGCCACCAAACCAGACGCCTGCCAGTCTGATTGTGACAGTGCTGTCTTCCCAGTGTTCACAATGTGTGTCCCCATTGGGGAGGTCATGCATCTCTGACATGTACTGGCATGAGTACTGCCTCTCCTTGGAAGGGCATGTGTTTGCTCTTTGTCCCTTTAGAAAACTTTAAAATAAGAACTCACATTTTTGTGACTCTCAGTTCCAACAAGAAACTCTACCCCTTGGTTATCTTTCCTTTGAATGGATATGCTTTCATAAGTTTTTTGAACAGATATCTTCCCTTCATATTATTGAGTGAATAATTGTATAATAGTTTCATAATTATTTTCCTGAACAAAACCAGTATTTTTATAGTCTGTTCATAGCTCTCAGGGAAATAAATTAGTATCTATCTAGTCATAGCAAAGATACTGGGCAATAAATAGAATAAGAAAAATTTTAGAAAAATATAAGGTTTCTGTATTCACATCACAATTAATATGTATTTAATTTTATCTGCCATTGTACACATATAAAATGACCTGCTCATTTGTTTTGTTTAGCCTGCAAGTCCTGGGCAGCCTCTTTCTCCACATCTCAGACGTTGTACCTCAGTCCTGGAGGCTATAGTAAGAACTGTACCAGGTCTTCTGCAAGCTGTCTTCCTAATAGCAAAAGTGAAATACTTGTCAGGTAAGGTATACCTGAAAAGCTTAAAAGAACCTGTATATTCTGATGTTGATAAAAACAATATAAATAAACTAAGAATTTCACATGTATGAAGAATAGTCACAAAATGCACATTTTACATGTGCATAAATAACTAATTTTTATCCAAAATAAAATTGCATAACTTGCCTTACTATTTGATTCTTTTACATTTACTATAATCTTTTGTTGTTCAAGTGAATATTTGGGAAAATACATTTTACCACTTTAAAAAAATCCATCAGCTAGTACTGGGGACCCTCAATGATAATTTAGTCTTTAATCCATAGTTATTGACTCATTAGTATAATAAAATGTGTGATATTTGCCAGGTTTCAGGCCCTAACGGAATTTCTTAATTCCTATTTAGTTTCTGTGACTGGTTACATACAGCCAAAAATAATAGATTATAGATAGATAGATAACCAACCAACCTCCATTATAACCTTAGCTTTTTAGGACACACACTTATGTATGATATATACATAAAAATAGACTGTAATATGGTGTCTTTATATGTACCTTTGCTAGCTGAATGCTATGCTAAGTAAATTAAGTTTATGAAGTCCTAATGGGCAGAAACCAACTTAGAGGTATTCTCATAAACAGTTATATCTTATACATAATGGAAAGAGTTAAGAAATTGACATCATAAAATTTTTGGATGACAGTTTTAACTGTTTAAAAAAAAGACCTAGATAATCTCAAAAGCTTGTTTCACCTCTAAAGTACTCTAGTTTGTGAGAAGTGACCTTCTAATTGAGTTCTATTATTGAACAACATACAATTTGTTTAAGTTGAATTTATTGGGGTGACATTGGTTAATAAAATTATATAGGTTTTAGGTGCACAATTCTACAATATATCATCTGTATATTTATTGTGTGTTTACTATCCCAAGTCATGTCTCCTTCTGTCACCGTTTATCCCCACATTCTTCTACCTCCCCCCATCCCTGTTGCATGATATTTCTCTTTTCTTTCCAGTTGGAATGGGTATCACCTACTAGTTAATCAGACTAGGACTTTGAGTTCAGGTTAATTTCTTAAACATTCATTATTTATTTTGAAATTTGATATAAATAGTCTCATTATAGTAATGTTAATTGCCAAAGTCTCTAGGAATGAAAAGTCTCGTATGTTAACCCATTTTTAAAGAGAACAGCCTGAAATAATTTGAAATGGTGCTGATGTTGCTAAAATTGTCAGAATTCAGGTATCTGTGTCTGATGTGCAGATAAGCCAAATACTGAGACACTTGTGCTTGGACTCAGAGAAAGGTTTAATGATTTGGCCAGAGCGAGAGGATGGGAGAGTATGTTCCCTCATATCTATCTTCCCCCAAAAGCAAAAGTAGGGACTTTCTATGCAGCAAGGGAGTAACTTGAGTTTGTGTATTGGGGGGAGGGGGGTTAGGGAACCAAGGGAGAATTCTGTTTCTTTAGTCTCACATAACACCTTTTGTAACCAGACTTTTGAGAGGCAGCAGGTGGTCGAAACTTTCTTAAAGGTATTCATTCATTCCTTCTGCAAAACAGACTCAAATTCTCCTTGTGACCATGGATTTATCTCCTGTTACTTGCAAAGAAACAGTATATCAGCAGCTCACAATTATATTGTGAAAACAAAGGGTGCTGGGTAGGCAGAGCAGTTGGGGTCTGACTACACTGGCATGTGCCTAAATAGCAGTATTCTTGCTAATTTGCCAGCTAGACTGACTACCTGGATCTGGACCAAACTTTACAAGTGAAGGCCATAATCCTCCATCAGAATGCCCTCACTTTAGACACCAGCCTCACAGTTCAGGACTGTCTGCACTTCCAACTAGCTGGCTACAAATGTCAGGCTTCCTGTGACCCCTTCAAGTTTGAGAATTTACTAGAATGACTCACAGAACTCAGGAAAGCACTGTACTTTGAGTTAGAGTTTTATTGTAACAGAGGGTGTTAATCTGAACCAGCAAAAGGAAGAGAGGCACAGGGTGGCTCTGGGTGGGTCCCAAATGTGAAGCCCCCATTGCCCTCTCCCCGTGGAGCTGGCACACATCAACCTCCTGACACAGCGATGTGTGACAGTACCAGAAGCACGTTGGCAGCCACGGAAGCTCACTCAAGGCTTAGTCTTCGTAGGGTTTCATCATCTAAGTATGGATCAAATCACTGGCCCCATGGTTGAACTCAGTTTCCAGTTCCCCCATCCCCAGGTCAGGTTGGTATCACATGGCTCAAAGCACCAACCCTCTAATCATGTAGGTTTTTGGGAGATGGCCAGCCCCCATCCCGAGTCATACTATTGTCATAAACTATGAGGGCCCACACAAACAATAGACATTGCTATTATTTGTGAAATTCCAAGATTTAGAGACTCCCTCTCAGGACCCTTGGACGAAGGCCAGCTATATTCTTTATTGTATGGGACCCTGACAAATACAGGTCATCTTGACAGTGATGGCTTCCGTTTTTCTTTCAAGAGAAATTGGACTGCCCTTGAATGTGATGTTGATGTGATCTTCGTTTATATGGTCTTTTTTTCCCCAACAGTGATGACCCGTTTCTCTTATTTTTAAATACTTAGTGGCCTCCTGGAGCTAACTACACATATCCTTCCCCTTGCTTTAAAAGAAACAAGATTCTCATCTCAATTATTCATACATTCCTCATTTTCTTCAGTCACTATTTGCAAATCCTGATTCTGTTCCATGTACTGTCTCCCCTTAGTAATAACCTCTTTTTTTCAAGTTACCTGCTTAGTCTGCCTCCTTCCTGAAAGAGCATGGGCATGGTAAGTCCCGTGCAGATGCATTGGCTTGACCTTCCCATTTCCATTTCCATTTCCATCTGTTCTGAGTATTGGATTGTATCACAATGAAGAATCCAGTATTTATTATGTTCGATGGTTAATGGACAGATATTGACACTCTATTTAATAAGTTTTGTGCTCTCTCAGCCAAATTTTTGTCCATTAATTCTCTGTCTCTAAGAAAAGAGTGTCCTGTTTAAGTGGATTTGTATTATAAGTAGGTTGAGCCTTTGGGAACTGGAAGCCCTGTCTGTAGCCTTATTTTGTCTGTCTAGATGTCAGGTAAGGTTAAGGAGAGTAATTGAACAGAAAATAGTTTAGGATCTCTTCTTCCTCCATTCTCCTAGCAAAGCTGAATGGGGATTTGGCCTAGCTGTATTACCAATTTACGAGATGGCTAATGCAGACGAGCGCAGGTTATATCATGAGAGACCACTAGTACCTAGTGTCTCTTTGCTGTTCAGAGGAAGAGCCCCTTCGTACCCCATCCACCAACCCAGGGTAGACTCCACTCTTCCAGTCTCTTTAATCTTGATCATTTGCTTTTATTTTAAGACTCACAGTACATGTGTTTCTAAAACCTTTGATATTTCATTTGGTATTTAAAGGCATTTTAAATCTAAAACGCGTATTTCTAAATCTCTAGAATGTATCCTTATACCTTTTTTAAATTTATGGACAGTAATAAAATTTCTAGCCAAGAATGATAACTAGACTAAATCCTCTTTGTTAAAGTGACACTGTAGCATTCTGCCTATTTAAATTTCTATGTTTTACAGAACTTATTTTAATGACATTGTAAATAAAAAAATTCTTTTCACAAGGAAAATAAAGGTACATGTATAGATATCTCAGTAACAGTGGTGATCAATTCTGATATTTTCATACACTTTCTCTGGTTGGCTTCTTATGAGCAAAGTATGGTCTTACAAGGGCACTCTGATTCACAAGTATATTCTTTCATGAGGACTACAAAGAAGAGATTAAACCATGGCCTATGAACAGAGGATTTTAAGGTCAAACACTGGAACCATAGACTGACTACTTTTCTCCCTCTTATCCCTCAGATCTCCAGCTCTTAGTCATTTAAATTATAACAGTGCTTTGTTTCCCTCATTAGGTGATATTGAAGCAGCTTATAATAACCTGCAGCATTGCCTAGAACACAGTTCTTCTTATGCAGATGCTTACCTCCTGATGGCTCAGGTTTATTTGTCTCAGGAAAAATTTAAATTGTGTTCTCAGTCTCTTGAACTTTGTTTGAGCTATAACTTTAAGGTACGTATTCCAGAAGACATATCACTCTCCTTGAACCTCTAGCAAATATTTACATATAAACTTAAAAAAATTTTGGCCTTTACTATTTTGCTAATAAGTGCATTTTTTAAAGGAAAAGGTTTTGGATCCAGAAGTAGCAGTGATATGGGACAAAGTCTGGGACCCTCTTCCCGCTGGATGCTGCTGAGGGTGGACTTCTTACAATATCCTGAAAAAAAGAATTTTCTGAGACTTGCACATGAGAACGAGTGATTTTTCTTTGCGTGGAATTACATCTCTGCATTTCTAAAGTCCAGTTTCCCTTAGTGCAGTCATAGAGGAAGTGTAGCTGGGGTTTTAGTAAAGCTAGAAGCAAACCCAGTGTCCAGAGTTTCTTTTCCATGTTGGAGACAGGTCCAGTTCAGCATCAGTATAGTTATAGCCCATTAGTTCATTGTGTATGGGGGTCCGCATGGCCTTCCACCATACAGGAGAATGCCAAGAAAGCCAAGTGTGAGCTCTGAGCCAGGTGTGCTAAGAGAAACCAAGAGAGCACAAGAGCACAAGAGAGCGTAAGAGTATAGGACAGCGAGTTTTTTTTGTTCAGGTAATTAAGTATCCCAAATTTCCACGTGCTTGCAATGACCACTCCCATTTGCCCGTCCTGGCCAATGACCTCTGCTCCCAGATGGGATTTACAGGCAAGTACCTTCCCTATGTTATCCCAACTTTACTGGGCATATATCAGTCTTCCCTTTGTTGGACCCCTAAGGAGTGTAAAATTGTAGCTTCCTGGTGAAGCTATCTAAATGATATGCCTATAATATCTGGCCTTCCCTTTGTTCCTTTACTATCATTAATAACTAGCTAATTGCGCAGCCGGTGTTGGCTCAGTGGTTGAGCGTTGACCCATGGGCCAGGCAGTCACAGTTTGATTCCTGATCAGGGCACATGCCTGGGTTTTGGGCTTGATCCCCAGTAGGGGGCATGCAGGAGGTAGCACATCAATGATTCTCTCTCATCATTGATGTTTCTATCCCTCCCTCCCTCTCTCTGAAATCAATAAAAACATATTTTTTTAAAAATAACGCTAATTACAGTGTTGTTAGTAGGAGAACAAGTGGAACCGACTGTGTAGTTAAAAAACTATATGGACTTGGCAACAAAGACCTGGCCTCAGTGTCTGGTGTTTCCACCTACCTCTCTCTGAACCTCAGTTTTGTTTTCTACACAACTCATAATACCTTATAGTTATAGTGAGTGTTAAATTTAATAATGAAAGTATATAAAAAATAATTATAAACTAAAAAGAATGCCAAATATTTTTATGTATTAGAATTTTATTTTATTGCCTGTTTCCTTCTTGGACCTGGGTTGTTTGTTTTTTAAATCCTCACCCAAGGATATGTTTTTATTGATTTTGAGAGAGAGAGAGAGAGAGAAACATCAATTGGTTGCCTCCCATACACACCCCAACCAGGGATCGAATCGGCCACCTAGGTATATGCCTGGACTGGGAATCAAACCTGCAGTCTTTTGGTGCTCCAACCAAATGAGCCACCCAGCCAGGGCGCCTTGAATCTCGGTTTTTAATTTTTCTCTAGATTCATCATCAAAGAATGCTTAGTCATTTTGAAACTTAGTATGTGGTTTGGAGCTATAAACACACTAGATCTCTATCCAGGATATTCTGTGATAAATCCCATATCCCTCAGCATTAGGGAAAATCCTGAGTTCAGGTGCTTCCTGAGCCACCTGGAGTCATGGAGGACTGCCTAAAATTTTTACTTGGGTTCACAGTGTCTTGAGCCCTGTTGTATGAGAACCATCGATGGACTGCAGAATTCAAGTTCTAATCAAGGTTTGCAGACACCTGCTTCATAGGATAGTAGTTCTCAAGACTGGTGGTGCATCGGAACCCCAGTGTAGGTACTCCACCCCAGTCAATGAGAATCTCCAGAAGAGCTAAGCAGGAGTATTTACACAAAGCTCATAGGTAGTTGAGGCTTAGAACCACAGCCTCATGGAGAATTGTAGCTGTCCCAGGTGGTAGGTAGCTGCTACTTTATGCCCTCCTGGATTATCATTTTCTCTTCAACTCCTTCCTCACTCATTTTTGTCATTCTATTTTCCTGTATACTCTGTTGCTAGCCACAATAAAGGCAGAAGCTTTGTTTCATGTTTCTGAGTAGTACCAAAGGGTAAAACCAACGTTTGATGAACATATCCCCAAATTTTTCATCTTAAAACTAAAAAATAAAAGGGGAAAAACTTTGTTTTTAAAAATCTGGTAACTCTATATCAGTACCAGAAATCCCTTTCCTGAGAACTCAAATAATTTCTTAGAATATATTTGCTAGCCTTGCATACTTTGCTTGCATTTTCTCTTCTGTCATGGTAGAAGCACTTAATTAACTGGTTTGTTGTCCAGGGGGACCCAAGGTAGTGGAAGGTTCCTTGATTTAATACAATAACACATCAGAAAGTTAATAAAAGGACAGAAATAGACTTTATGTGTACAATCACAGACTATCTTCAAAAATCTTATAATTTTAATGTTTGATGACTTGTAAATTATGTCTTGATGTTGTAAGCACTCCAAGGAAGTATTTCTGAATATTATTTTTTCAGGTGAGAGAATATCCTTTGTATCATTTGATAAAAGCTCAGTCACAAAAGAAAATCGGAGAAATAGGAGAGGCCATTAAAACTCTGCATATGGCAATGAGTTTACCAGGAATGAGGAAAATTGGAGCCCCCTCAAAATCAAAATGTAAAAACACTGATGTCGATGCAAGCCATCGTTTATCAGTCTTCCTTGAGTTGGTGGAGGTTCACCGCTTAAATGGAGAGCAGGTAGGTCAAGTTTTAATTCAATGGCTTAGATCTGAACTTTTTATTCAAATATATATGATACATACTAATAAAACATATCTATAAGTAGGAAATGAAAAAGCTAAAATTGTTCCCTTGACCAGATGGTAAAATTTAGAAAATTTATTTCTCGTTACTGTTCACCACATCGTGTACTTTTTGCAACACACACACATACACACAAGTACTACTGAAAAAAAATGAAAGTGCCAACCTACAATTCTAATAGTTGAGAAAACAGAGGAACCACTGGATGAATAATAGCTTTGATAAACTCATAGGACAGTCATAAAATCAAATACTTTAAAACATAATAATACAGATGGATGGATAGGTGAGTGGATGGGTGGATGGATGGATGGACGGATCGCTAATTCTGAGAGAATTCAAGAAAATAAAGAACTTAATGTCATTGATACTGTTTTTTGGATTGCAGCAGTTGCCAGTCATTTATTTTCATATTTCAGTGGGAGTTAAGAAGGCTAGGTCTAGTTACTTTGCAAATCTCAATTTCTATTTCAGTAGTAAGTAAACATAAAATACACTTAATACGAACCAGCTCTACCATAAATAATTGATACTAAGATGCGCTACTTTTTTCACATTTTAACATTTCTGAAATCCAAATGTTTTATGATCTCTAAAGTTGAGATGGATTTTATGACAGTTGAGATTAACCTTAAGTGATATTTTAGATTCATTGAGGTACAAATTTCAAAATGAGGTAATATATTCACCTGAGTTATAACAAAAATAATGTCTTAGCATAGGGAGTAAAGTAGTCTGCTATTTAATGAGGAGCCATTGAGTATAGTCGGTGACTGTACTAACTGCTAGCATTTATTGTTTTAATAGAAAATCCTCATTTCTAGTGTAATTTGTTTAATATTTTGAATGTTATTTTAATTTCATTCTTACAGCATGAGGCAGCAAAAGTGCTACAAGATGCCATCCATGAGTTTTCTGGGACATCTGAAGAATTACGTGTTACCATTGCTAATGCAGACCTAGCTCTGGCCCAAGGAGACGTGGAGCGGGCTCTAAGCATGCTTCGGAATGTTACATCTGAACAGCCTTATTTCATAGAGGCCAAAGAAAAAATGGCAGATATATATCTGAAGCATAGAAAAGAGAAAATGTTATATATCACATGTTATAGGTAAATGGCTGTTTCAGCCCATTATGTTTTGATGCATTTACCTCTTAAAATTCCCCAGATTTGTTTTACTTTTCTTTTAACTGCTTTATGGATACTTTATAGATCCTCGCCTTCGTGTTTTCACTTCCTTCCCCTGCCACCAACCACAGTCAGCCTAGCCCAGTCACTCACTCTCCCGAAAACATAAAGCATAGTAATTATGATTACTCAACCTGTGGCTTCCTCTAGTTTCTCAGTTCTCCTCCCTCATCAGATGTTATTTTTCGACACTGAATCTTCCTGTTTGGGAAGGGAAAGAACAACAGTTACATATATTTTAATAAATTTAAGAAAAGTATGTAATGTAACATCAATTCAGGGGCTAGGTGGTCATGTTTAATTTTTAATGTAATAGATATAGAAAAATATTATGGCTTAGTATATACTACATGAAGGTATGGGTTGCAAATTTTCCTTAGTGAAAGGACAGGGGCTTTAACAGGTTTATTATAGCCCTGGCCTGTGTCACTCAGTTGGTTGGAGTGTTATGCCGTACACTAAAAGTGGTGGATTCGATTCCCAGTCAGGGCACATACCCAGGTTTTGGGTTCAGTCCCAGTTGGGGTGTGTGCGAGAGGCAACCGATTGACGTTTCCCTCTCCCATTCATGTTTCTCTAAAATCAGTACAAAATAAATTATGTAAATAAAGGTTATATTCTGATATCCTTTGGAGTTATTGGGATACACAATACACACATGGATACACACACACCCACACGTGCACACACAGAGGTTGCTCTTACTCTTCTCCCTGAACAAAAAAATAAACATACAAGTACACACTCTACGTAAGATAAAATTACCGTGTTTTTTTATCTCTTGAGAACATAGTAAAATGCTGATGGATTAAGTCTTCAAACCAAGTCAGATTGGTTCATCCAATATGTAAAATATCAAAGCTCAGAACCCTGCTCAGATTTTTGTAGGTGCTTAGTGATTCAAAGAAACTGAGCAACACCCCCTGTATAGAAGGATGAACTGGAATTCTTACATCATATTTCTGAGGGTGTTTCCTAAGAATGAGCACTTTCATCTCTAATGAAAGTATTTCCAAATAGGGTTGATTTGTTTGGACGCAGTGTAATATAGCAGTTAAAAGCATAGGTTTCTGTTTCAGGCAGATCTGACACACTAGCTGTAGACAAACTGAGTGTCATCTGTAAAATCAGAATAATTTTCTCATAAAGCTTTTTATCAGTTAAATTAGATACTGTATGTTAAATGTTAAAGACTTGTCACATTATTATTTGAGTAAATTAATTGAGTATTATTTGGGATTTTGACCTTTAGTAGTTAAATTTTGCAGGTAAAAAATAGGAAATACTGAAGCAGAAGATTGTGTGTGTGTATATATATATATATATATATATATATATATTTAAATATGTCTTTATTGATTTCAGAGAGAGGAAGGGAGAGGGAGAGAGAGAGAAACATCAGTGATGAGAAAGTCATTGATCGGCTGCCTCCTGCATACCCCCAACTGGGGATCAAGCCCGCAACCTGGGCATGTGCCCTGACTGGGAATCAAACTGCAATCCCCTGGATCCTACGTCGATGCTTAACCACTGAGCCACTCCTGGCCAGGCAAGGTTGTATGTTTTTTAAGGTAACATTTCAGGACATGATTAATGCCATGAATATTAGAGTTCAAAAAGTGTACTTTACTTCTATGTCATTTTAGAATTAAACATGACAGAACATTTTTCTGGATAGAACTTATCCACCTGAACTCTGTTTCCTGCATTTCTGAAAATGCAAAGATTTAATGAAAAATGATTGATTTAGCAAAAACAGTCTGGGTATGGATATGGGTGTTGTTTTTCATAATATTACACTATTGGATATGTAGAGGGTATTCTGAAGGCTCCTGGTTAATTGAAATAAATGAGCTTACCTTTTATTGGCTTAGAAGAAGATACTTGTATTCAATATACTGAATAGAATTGGTTTGATTTCCAG
Organism: Miniopterus natalensis; assembly: GCF_054644295.1. Classification (NCBI taxonomy): domain Eukaryota; kingdom Metazoa; phylum Chordata; class Mammalia; order Chiroptera; family Miniopteridae; genus Miniopterus; species Miniopterus natalensis. The sequence continues at coordinate 45,386,739 of NC_142088.1, forward strand.
AGAAATTGCTGAGAGAATGCCCAGCCCTCGTTCTTTCCTTCTCCTTGGAGATGCATACATGAATATTCAAGAGGTAAAGTTTCTGATGCTACTAAACTTAGATTAAAAAAAGTTCTTTGTGATTAGTATAACACTCTATTAAAAGGAATTTGATTTTTTAAATAATGTTTACTTAATATTCAAATATTCAGTCATCACAATGAAAGGAGACAACCATTACAATAAAAGTGTTTGGGTTTTTTTTCAAATTGAGATCCAGTAATTCAACACTGTCATTATTTAAAATAGAGATGATATCAGAAGCAAGTTAAGAGCCTCCTTTAAACAGAAGCATAAAGAGAATTATGGGCTATGATGGTGTTTTCTTCAAAAGGGAAGCAGTCCTCTGACTATCCGGCTTTTATGATGACTGCCAGAAATAGTCAAGAAGCTGTCTCTTAGTTCTCACATTATTATTTATGAAGACAAGGGAACAATTAATATGGTTGGGATTATACTAACTAGTTATATCTATGCTAGTGACTATCACCTCTCTGAAATTGTTAAGGTTTCTGGACTTAAATATATGCTTTAGTAGTCTTATTAAGTATTGCAAATGAAGAACTTAATTATATAAATGTTTCCATTAGTGGGATCCAGCCAAACTGTTGATTTATTTCCTATTTTTTGTGTTTGTCAACATTAGCCTGAAGAAGCCATAGTAGCATATGAGCAAGCATTAAATCAAAACCCAAAAGATGGAACACTGGCAAGCAAAATTGGGAAGGCGCTTGTGAAAACTCATAACTATTCAAAGGCAAGTACTTTATAGTGTAAAATATATCAGTTGGGTCAAATTTTTCAAACTGCTCTATGAGAGGCCTTCAGCAAGCACCATTTGTATCTTGATGGTTGTAAAACTCCAAGTTTGTGTTCACAAATTGGAATTTGTGCTAAAGGCTTTCTTATGAATCACATTCTTGTTCACTCTTTTGCAAAGACTCTTTAGACTAATGTTTACTTCAGGCTTTATTTTGCACCTAAATTCTTACCACTAAATCAGTTAGCAAACTTGCTGTGGTTAACATCTCTTTCATTAAGTGACAGAGCATACTAGATCTCCTTTCTGTTGAACGAATCTTAGTAAGCCGTGTGCATTGAGGGTTAGTTTTTTGGTTTGGTTTGGTCTGTTTTTTTTGTTTGTGTTTGCCTAGTAGGGATAATGGATTTTTCTTTGTTATATTTTTGTTCTGTTCCTGGTAACTATTGAACTTATAAGCAACAGCTAGCAAAGTATTTGCGTTCAATAAAGTTGACTGGCTTCTGGAATAAAACCAGTAAAAAAAAAGTTCACCAAGTACTTTTTTCAAGCTATTCACTTCAAAAAATGCTAGTTGTCTTGTGTGATGTCTGATTCTCTAAGGAAAATGGCATACCTAACTGATGGTGCAGGTACATGCCTAAGCTTCTCCTTGGTTATTTTCAATTATATATATTCTAAATCTGTGTGTAAAGTACCGATGCTTGAATGCCATTCTCATTGCTTTTTTCCCTAACTAAAATGGATTTTGTGTAGGCAATCACTTACTATGAAGCCGCACTGAAAAGTGGACAACAAAATCATCTTTGCTATGACCTGGCCGAGCTTTTATTAAAATTGAAATGGTATGACAAAGCAGAAAAAGTTCTTCAACATGCTCTAGCTCATGAACCTGGTATGAAAGTCTTCCTGATTTGAAAAAAGTATACCTGATACACCTTACCTTTTTTATTTTTATATTATAGAAATGCGTATTTGTATTTCCAGTATTTTATATGTGAAGTTGATTATTTCATTGATCAGAATGTCACTCTACTAAAATAAAATATTTGAAAAATCTAGGACAGATTTATGAAACAGTTAATTGTTTTATAGAAGGATACTACCTAAATGATGTAATGGAAGATTCTTTAAAATTCCAAATACTTCTGGCGTTTAAACAAGTAAACATTTTTATAAGTTTTTTAAAAAAAATTTACTATAGCCTGGCCAGCATGGCTCAGTGGTTCAGCATCAACCTATGATCCAGGAGATCGCACTTTGATTCTTGGTCAGGGCATGTGCTCGTGTTGCAGGCTTGATCCCCAGAATGGGGCTTGCAGGAGCCAGTGGATCGATGACTTTCTCATCATTGATGTTTCCATCTCTCCCTCTCCCTTTCTCTCTCTGAAATCAATAAAGACATATTAAAAAAAAAATTACTGTAGAAGTACATAATGTGTAAGGCTCCAGTGTCTCCTAGGAATTCTACTTGTCCTGTTCTCAAACTAACTCCCTAAAAGTAACCTTTTTTGTGTTTTAATATATATTTTATCTGTATGTAAGTATATAAGTGTAATAGGCATAATTTTCATTTTCAGAATATATTGTTCTTCTTATTCTGTGATTTATTATTTTTTTTACATACAGTATGTCCCAGAGATAGTTTGATGTTAGGATATTCATATCATTCTGTCTACTGGCATCATAATATTATATAACTCTGTAAATTATTTGACTTTCCCCCAGTTATCGCACATTTAATGTTTCAATTCTTTTGATATTATAACCATGTTACAATGAATGTCCTTGTATCTCATTTGTTGATGTACACTTGCTTGTAGTTCTTAAGAGCAAGATGCTAAGTCAAAGGGTATATGCATTTAAATTTTAATTGGATACTGTCAAATTGCCTTCTTACAAGTTGGTATAAATTTACTTTTTTAAAAAATTTATCTTTATTGTTGTTAGTATTACAGATGTCCCCTTTTTTCCACCCATTGATCCCCTCCACCCTGTATCTTCCCCACCCCCAGGCCTTCCCCATACTATTTTCTATGTCGATAAATAGAAATTTACTTTTTTAAAATCTTTATTTTCACTAAAATCTAGTGTTTGCTCATTGCCAAAATTGAAAGCTTAGAGAAGTGAATGAAAGTCTTGTCATCTCCCAGTCTCTGGAGAAAACTACATTTAGCAATTTGTGTACTGTCCTGATCGATCAATCTCCCTGCTGCTATCTCTCCTTGTCTTTCTCAAACCCAGTTACATGCCACTTTTTTCCTACCAAAATGGAATCATATTACACCTATAGGTCTGTAGTATGCATTTTTTCATTTAATAGCTTCTATTCATGTTGTCAAATATAGCTGTTCTTTATTTTTTTAGCATAGGTATTCTATTGTACATTGACATCATAATTTATTTAATGAGTCCATTATAGATACACATTTAAATTGAAGAAAAATTGGAAACAATAGAGACAGAATTCTTGTTTATATACCACTATGTACTTCCTAGAATTGAATCTTGCCGCATTGTTCTTTCTTAAGGCTATAAGTGTCATAACATAATGTAAAATTAAAGAAATAATTTATAGAAACCACTTTGAACAGATTGTGGCACAGACCATGCACTTGATAAATGGTGGAAGAAACATATTTCTGTTATTGTCTAGGGTTCTTTTACCACTCTTAGATCACAATAATACCAAATATTTAAATTGCACTTAACCACATACCAGACTTTATTTTAATTGCTTTGCATTAATGTTAGCTTATTTTGTATTTATAAACTTTAAATAATTTTACAACAACCCTATGAGATAGGTACTGTTATTTCCCCGTTTACAAATGGAAGGGAGGCACAGAAGGGTTAAGTACCTTGTTCAAGGTTAAATAGCTGGTAAGCCACGAAGCCTAAATTTGAAACCAGACTGGTTGGCATCAAAGTCAGTGCTCTTAATGACTATGCTTCATTGCCAATTAAATATCTATTATTTTAAAAAACGGCAGTTACTTCTTCATTGCATGTAGCAACTACACTATCTTATCTTTTAATGACTTCAATAAACAGATTTTTATATACTTAAGAATGAAAATTGAAATTAACTACTGAGTTATTACACTGTTATTTCTAAATATATGTTGAAGAAAAACTTCCAGTTTTATCCAGTTCTTCAGCTTTTCTTCCATCCAGTTTCTATCCTTTTTTCTTTTCTTTTTTTTTTAAATATATCTTTATTGATTTCAGAGAGAGGAAAGGCGAGGGGGAGAGAGAGAGAGAAACATGAATGATGAGAAAGTCATTGATTGAGCCCACAACCCGGGCATGTGCCCTGACCAGGAATCGAACCCCAATCGCTTGCATCCTAGGTTGATGCTCAACCGCTGAGCCATGCCTAGCCAGGCCAGTTTCTATCCTTTTTAATAAAATTTGGCTATTCAGATAACTGACTGAAAAATTTTTAACTTTATTATTTTTCAAAACCATTCTTTCTAAAGACTAGTTTTAAAACTGGTAGAAAAATGTAAACATTTGTTTAAAATTATATTTTTCCCCAATGTATTCAATTCTTTCATAGTTAATGAACTGTCAGCTCTCATGGAAGATGGACGTTCTCAAGTTCTTCTAGCAAAAGTTTATAGTAAAATGGAAAGACCTGGTGATGCAGTCTCTTCATTACAGCAGGTAAATGCATTTGTTTGTGAGTGTGGTTGTGGGTAGGAGATGGGTGCAAAAGGAAATATGCCACACGTAAGAGTAAACCAATCTCTTGACCCATCAGTCACAGAAAATAAGTCAAAGCAGAAATGACTGAATGCCTATGGATTGTATGGTTTAAATATGTTTTTGCTAATTGTTATAACAATTAGGGAAGTTGATATTTTTAATCCTGTTTTACAGCTGAGGAAGCTGATTTAAAAACTTGCACGAAGTCACATGACTGGTTTCATAGGTGGGATTTAAACTCAGTTTTTTTCTCCCTTTATTTATATCTCCTGAAATGAAGTCATAGATTATTCTAATCCTTATTTAAAGGAAAAATTGTGGGGAAAATCACTTTTTAGTAAATTATCTTTTCTGTGAAAAACATCTAACTAAATCAGAAATAAAGAACCTATACTCCATAAAACACTTAATAATTTTGTAACTTTATAAAGTTATAATTGCTAAATGCAGACTATATTTGTTTTTGCTTCTTTCACTTAATATTCATTTGTGTGGATTTTTCCAGCATATCTGTATAGCTCCATCTTCATCATACAAAATTTCATGAAATAGCATTAACCTTTACCACATGCTGTATATACTGATATTTTCTAATCCTTTCTCTTTCATTTCCAGAAGAATTCTTATTATGATGCCCTAAGTTAATGTTATGACCCGTGGTTCCAAAAAATACCCAGCTTTACACTATCTTCTTTAAATACCAGTTGTCAACCAACATTTTGACAGGGGTCTCAAAAAGGGCTCCCTGTGTGTAGCATAATGTGTGGCAGATGGTGAACATTCACTGTGTGTTACATGAATGCATGAATGCCTTAGTGAATGGTTAACTCAAAGTTAAATTTTATTGTGCAGGCTTAAAGCATAGGAGTTCTCTGTCACTTATTAAAGGAAGATCTCACTGTGTCAGAAAACAGATCTGTGGGTGGAAAGGCTAATGTTCTTCTAATTTAGCTACATTCTTACCCTGAGGAAGACCCCTACCTTCCTTCCAGGTGGCTGTGCATAATGTAGGAATATATATATATATATATATTTATATATATACACATATGTATATAGTATATACACACTACACACACACCATCAATTGATTAGCCATTTTCCATTAGATATTGGGTTGTTTTCAGATTTTTTGTTTTTGTTTCGTTTTTGTTGTTTCTTTGTTTTTGCAACAAATAACAGAATGTTTTTTCTTTATAATAAATAGCATGCTTCTTTTTTTTCTAGGTAATTTCCTCAATACCTTTCCAAGAATGAAACAACATTTTTTCCAAATACTTGTTTTATGGTTGCATTTCCTCCTTAGTGAGCTTCCTGTACATGTCCTTGTAACAGTGGGAAAGACTCAGTAATTTTTAGTACCTCGGTTGGAAAGAATGAGCATGCTGGCTCATTTGCAAACAAGTGCATGCTTAAGGCCTGAATTGAGACATTTTCTTTGGATCAGGCTTTTTTAGCTTAAGGGCCAATAATGCTTAAATAAATCTTCTGTAAAATTTATGCTATGTGTTCATTATTGAGAATTATTCATTTCTACTTCTTTCTTTTTTTTAATTCCTTTTTATCTTTACTTTATTCTAGGCTCGAGAATTACAAGCTCGGGTACTAAAACGTGTTCAGATGGAACAACCAGACGCAGTTCCTGCACAGAAACATTTAGCAGCTGAAATTTGTGCAGAGATTGCAAAACATTCTGTTGCTCAGCGAGACTATGAAAAAGCCATTAAGTTTTATAGAGAAGCACTTGTTCATTGTGAAACAGATAATAAGGTCAGTACCCTTATAAAATTTTAAGCACCTTTTATTCCAGATGTCATCTAATTTCCCCAAATGTAAAATTCTTACCAGCTTATTAAGAAAGGAGATTCAAAAAGAAATATAACAAAAATACAAGTTAAAAATTAATATTGTTTCTAGAGATCCTTCAAAATACTTATGCCTTTAATAATGTTAAAATCTAAAAATTATTATGGAATAAGTGATATAAAGTAAATCTGCAAACTCTTTGATTTTTATTATTCATTTGTGTTTTAATAATCACTTTAAAACAATTGCTCAGTCTCAAATATCTGGCTCTAGATGATTCAACTCAGCTTACTATACAGCTCTTGTATGCCTCTTACAATTGCTGTATATGCAGAAACGACTAGATTAAGTCTCTTGCCTCAAGTGGCACCATTTGGGAGTAAATGTAAAGATAATGTTAGTGTAGAAAACATATATGACTGGTTATATAAACTAAAATGTTATTTCTCAGATGTTGATAGATGACTAAAATTTTTCTTAAAAATCTCTAATAAATAGCTAAATACGTAAATAAGGGCTATAGAACAGAAGATAACCATATTCTAGAATTTAAAGTTTAGGAGTGAGCATTTTGTAATTAATACAACTCTTTTAGAGGTAAGGCAAAACTAACCTTTGTTAAGGTATAACCAAATATTCCCTTGTTCAGTGATGACTAAAGGAGCTGTAAATTCTAGTGTTCAGTATAAAGCATACCTTGGGAATTGTCTGCTTCAAGATTTTTATTTTACAAACGAGGAAACATGTTTGGAGAGGTAAGAGGGAGTTGGCCCCACCATGGGAAAGGATCTAATCTCCCGACTTCAGACCAGTGTTCTTTACACAGCGCTTTGTGTCTCTACTTTTCAAGTGAGTCATCACCTGTTTCTCCTGCTTTTCCTAGTGTAAGAGAAGAGAAAGATAAGCATGCCTATAGTTTTCCTACCTGTCAAGCTTGGCATTTTTATTTCAGTAACTTTGATCAACTGTAGTTTAATCTGTGTCCAATTTCCTCAGTCACTGTTTATTCCAAACAGTCTCTCACTAATCTTGCCCTTTTTGTCTGTAGATAATGTTGGAGTTGGCACGATTATACCTGGCACACGATGACCCTGAGGCCTGCCTGCGTCACTGTGCTCTACTTCTCCAGACTGACCAGGACAATGAAGCTGCCACCACGGTTAGTCCAAGAGGCTTCATTGCTGTAAAGGCGGCTGTATTTTACATTCCATGGGCGTGTTTCACCTTTTACTTCATCAAAGTAATACTAGATGAGAGGCCTTCCTCATGTTGGCTTTTGGAAGAAATAACATTTTTTACATTATGAGTACATTTTACCCAAGAAGAGTAGGAATCTTTTATTTTATAAGAATGATAAACCTATTTTTCCAAATAAGGCCTGACTTGCCGCCTTGGGCCTAGTTAACTTTTCTTTATGCCTAAGGGGATGCCTGGTCATGTGGTAAAGCCATAATTCGCTGAAGACTAACTTTTAAGTACTTACTCAGACATGCTGGACTAATTTTTAAGTCGCAGTGGGACTTCTGGGGTTACAGAAAAAAACTACTTTTGTTGTTCTAAGATGGTGTGTTTTAAATAGACTTTTGTTTTTCTTTCTCAATTTTACTGGGGCTGAGGTATTTGTTAGCTTTTCAAACAGCTCTGTAGATGACAGTTTGTGAGGTTCATTCAGTTATTGTTGTAACTGAAGAAATATAAGAAGTCTCCCTTTTAAAACATGTAACAGGAAAATCTCAGTAGGTCTTGCTTATTTGAAATTCCTTTGAAATATTTAGAATTTAAGAGTGTGGTTTTTTTAAATATTCTCCTTGTCATTTTAGCAAGCCCAGTGAGGTATCTTTCTATGATGGCACATAGGGTGTGCAATTCCCTTCAAATTTCTGCTTTTAAAATAACCACTTGAAACATATTTTCTGCTAAAAATAATAGTTTGTGAACATAGTGTTCGTTTCACGTCCTCGATCATCTCCTGTTATACTGATCCTAATCTGCGCAGGGTGCACTTGAATTTTAAGTCTCTCCTTTTTATAAAACTTCCCCCTTTGTGTTTTTCAAATGTGTTTTCAATAGTGCTAACTCGTGATAGGAGGAATATGCTTTGTAAAATATATGGCAATATTTTTAGAACCAACTTTTACCTTTATAGATGATGGCAGATATCATGTTCAGGAAACAGGACTATGAACAAGCAGTGTTTCATTTACAACAGCTTTTAGAACGCAAGCCAGGTAAATATCCATTGATTATATTTGCTAATGAAATCAACCCCTTTTCTCCTCTTGGCTCTTATGCTTTTCTCTCTTGGATTCTAAACTCTGTTTTGTGCCTTTCTCCTTAAGATGGTGTACATAGTATTTTCAGTCTATCCCAAGCTGTTCCAGTATTGTAGCATTTCCCTTTGAGCAAATAATCCAACCTGGTTTCTTTCGAAAACAGACCTCTCCTTTGTGAATGTTTTTTTAACCACCCAAGGATGTTTTTATTGATTTTAGAGAGCGAGACAGAGAAACATCGATATGAGAGAGAAACATCGATCAGTTGCCTCCCGTATGTGCCTGGACTGGGGATGGAACCTGCAGCCTTTTCAGTGTATGGGATGAAGCTCCAACCACCTGAGCCATCCGACCAGAGCTCCTTATGAATATTTTTAAGCCATCGATGATAATAGTGCCCTCACATGAAAGATTTGAAGAAGCTCTCTTCTAGCAGATGAATTTTGTCTCATCCAGGTTATTTTGCATCAGCATCTCTTCCAAATAGGCAATAGCAAAATAGAATTAGTAGACTGGCAACTTAAGCAAATATAAAATGAATTATTTATAAATTCAGTACAAGAACCTTGTACTCCAGAAATACCAAGTGACACACAGCCACGCCTCCAAGTCTCTGCATGATTTTTTCCTTTTGCCCATAATGCACTTTGCCTTCCTTATTCTCCCACTGTTTTTCCCTAAACATAATCCAAAATATACACCCTTCACCAAAATAAAAAAGCTGACCCCAGTGCCACCACCTACATTATAAAATAGCTTATGTGATGCTAAGTAGGATGACCTTCTTCTACCTTGATTGGCCTGAGAATGAAGGATCTCTTGGAAGGCAGGGCTTTCAATGCTAAAACTAAGAAAGTCTCAGCAAATTAGGATGAGTTGGTCACCCTAATAATGAATCACTTCATCCGTGCCTCTTTATCATATCATTCTATTATTTTGCTGAAAGTATTTATGCATGTATTTGTCATCTCCATTAAACCGAAAACTCCTCAGGTTTGCAGAGATCATATTTATCTTATGTCTCAGACACATTGTGGTGAAAGGCACGCAGATGGTGCAAAGTAAATGTTTATTGGTCAAATGAATCAATGAATGGCTGTGAAATACTGTCATTTAAAAATACAAAACTTTAAGTTTTTACTGTCTGCGGTATTTTGTTTTTAGTCTTGTGTCCTATTTCTGATAGGACTTTGCAAACTTATCCATTGATCTGTTTTGTCAGAGTTAATTCTAAAGAAAACCTATGATCTACATTTATTTTATGTGTGCATTATTGCTCATCCTCAGTAGCACATTTTATACTTTAAGACTGTGTTTTAGCTTACTTGAGAAATGTTCCGTCCAATTTGACTTAACCTAGCTGGTTAAAAATTCTCCTTATAGATCTAATTACAGATTACACCTTTTCACTCTCAAAATCTCCAAATTCTCCTAAGTTCTCACCTGCCCTCACACCAGTTGGTTAATAAGCCCCATTGATTCTGCCTGTTTAATAGCTATCACATCCAGTGTATCTTCTCTTAGCCCATGGCTCTCATTAAGACCTTCATCACTTCTCACTGGGACTAGTGCAGTTTCCCTACTGATCTTCCAGCCTCTAGGTTCTTGCAGCTCTAGGCCATCATAGGACTGCCATATTAATTCTAAAATTAAATAAACTATTCCTCTGCTTAAAATTTAGGATGGTTGTCCAGGGTAAAGTCTAATATCATAGCATTATTTTGATAATAATGTGGTTCCAGATTATATTTCCATTCGTATTTCTTATCCTTCTTCCTCCCTTTAATGTCCAGTAACATCAGGCTTAACCAGCACTCTGCATGCTCTGCTCTGTTCCAGCTGTGTGTGTGCCATCAGCCTCTCAGAGTGCCTTTGTCTAGCAAGATCCTCCTCTCCTTCAGGTTGCTCAAAGGTTTGGTCCTCCGAGAAATCTCTCCAGCTTCCCCCAGGCAAAGTTAGAAATTTCGTGCATTGTAATTCCATAACACTTCATTCATGCCTTGTCACATCACACCATCACTATTTTGATATCTTCTCACTATCCATCAATAAATATGGACTATGTTTTTTCAGAATGTAATACATTTCAGTTTTCAGTAGATTGCTTAAGTACAGAAATTTGCCTTCTGTCAAATTTCATGTTTAACCAAAATACCAGTTAATGTGATTTAATCTATCACTGGAATTATAACCTGAACTAATAATGAATAGCTTTCAGTAATATTGAATAGTGATAATTATTCAAAAAACTTGTCTCCCAAGGTTGACTTTAAATATTACTATCAATATCATACGTCACACATATTAGTAATATCATAGGAAAAATTTTGGGAAGAAATTTTAATATTAATTCCTATTTAACCCAATACAGCTTCTTGGCTTTATTGTAGGGTAGCCATCCCAGGTCTTAACAAAACTTTTGGGAGCTGTAAATATTACTAATGGTATTTGCAGTTTTAAAGATCTCTCATACCTTTATTTTGTTTGCTTTCCACGACACAGAATAGAAATACTATCATACTATTAAAAAAAAATAAGTAATCCTAGACTGAGAGGATTTTAGTAATTCGCTTGAATCCACATAACTAAAAGATAAGACCAGTATTCTAATCCTCTTTTTCTGAAACCATATTCTTATCATGCTCTGCTTTTTAGTGATTGCAAAAGGCGAGAGGAACTAAATCTTGAGACCCAAGATTATGAGTCAAAGAAGGCAAATGATAATATTGTCAACCTGGATTATTTTGACATCATGTAATAGAGTATATGCAAAGCATACATGTTGTTTTTTTCCTAATAATATTTTTTCATTGTGGTCACACATACATAACATAAAATTTGCCATTGTAGCCATTTTTAAGTATCCAGTTCAGCCCAGCCGGGGTGGCTCAGTGGTTGAGCATCGACCTGGGATTCCAGGAGATCAAGGTTCGAGTCCCGGTCAGGGCACATGTCCAGGTTGCGGGCTCAATCCCCAGTCGGGGGCGTGCAGGAGGCAGCCAACCAATGACTCTCATCATTGATGTTTCTATTTCTCTCCCTCTCCCTCTCCCTTCCTCTCTCTGAAATCAATAAAGACATATTGGGGAAAAAAAGTGTACAGTTCAGTGGCATTAAATACATTCACATTGTTGTGTAACCACCATCATCAGCCATCTCCAGAACTTTTCATCACTCCAAACTGAAATTCTGTACCTAGTAAACAGCTTCTCACCCTTTCTTCCCACATCCTTTGGCAACCACCGCTGTACTCTCTGTTTATGACTCTGGCTACTCTAGGTATCTCATATAAGTAGAATCATACAGTATGTCCTTTTGTGACTGGCTTATTTCAGTTAGTATAATATCTTCAAGGTTCATCCGTATTCTGGCATGTGTCAGAATATCCTTTTGTTTTTAAGGTTGAGTAATATTCCATTGCATGTCGGTACCACATTTTGTTTATTCATTTATCTGTTGATGGGCATTTGGATTGTTTCACGTGGGGCTATTGTCAATAATACTGCTATAAACCCTGGTATACGAGCATTTGTTTAAGTCCCTACTTGCAGTTCTTTTGAGTACATACCCAGAAGTGGAATTGCTAGACCATATGGTATCTTCTCTTTTCTTGGAACATATGATCAAGGATAAATTGTCTTTGTTTAGACAATTGATAAATTGTCTAAAAGTTTTTGTTTATTTTAATCCTAACTCACCCTATGAAAATGATCAGAATAGCTTGTATAATATGAAATTTTTACAAATTTCCTACTATGAGTCCTGTGCTAACTGAAACTTGAGAGCCCAAACACCTAAAAAACACAACTACAAAGAAATGAAATGTGAGCCATCAACAATTATGCATCCATATTAAAATTATGTTTTGAAGACCATTTAAGGACAGTTGAGAAATGTTTACTGTATAATGTCAAATCAAAACCCCAAATGTGACTTTATTTCTATATGTATGTAAGCAAAGAAACATATTAATTTCCTTACATTTAAATATTTATAGAATGATTTTCACTCATAAATATATGAAAAGAAACCAAAATGTCATCGCTAGATTGTGGGAAAATGAGTGGGATTTTTTCCATCTTTATACCTTTCTGTTTTTTCCCAAATTTTTTATAGTTTCCATACATTATTTTTCCAATCTTATAAAATATTTATCAGATTATTCTCAAAACTGGGTAGAATTGGAAGAAGAAAGCTTTCTAGGAGTGTGCCAGGAAATTATACCTGAGACCAAATAACTAAGTTATTTTTCCTTAGAAGAAGGTGAAATAGGATTAAAATACTAGGACTGGTATGATACGGCTATATTATGGTGAGCTAGTGTCTAACATACACATCTTCAGGAAGGACTGGAGTAAATTTCTATTTGCCCGCCGCAAACATTGTCATCAGAATGTGCTGTTCCAGCCCCTTACTTGCTGCAGTAAGTGTAAAAGGAGGCCTCGCAGACAGACTTGCCCTGTGCAGTTGCATCAGTCTTCCTAAACTTTACAGTTGGAGTTTAGTTTATCTACACAGAGACTATTTCTAGGATATTTTGGTCGTAAGAATGACTGAAAAATAATGTACAGCAAATGTACATTTTTGTATGTTTGCCTGTATAGAACCTCTCACTGTGATCAGACCAACCCACCCTTTATCATTTGATAAACCATCCAGTTGTCCACACAGTCTTTTTAGGGACTTATAACTCTTAAGGCATTCCTTTATTTACATTTAAATTGTATTTCATTTGAAGTAAACTATACTTTAATAAAGTAGGATTATAACCAGCAAAACAGAAGATACAGATTTATCGATATCTGAAATATTCTTCGTTTCTAGATAATTATATGACATTATCTCGTTTAATTGATTTCCTAAGAAGATATGGAAAACTTGAGGATGTTCCAAGATTTTTCTTAATGGCTGAGAAACGTAACTCCAGAGCAAAATTGGAGCCAGGATATCAGTATTGTAAAGGACTATATCTTTGGTAAATCTATTGACAAATCCTACATAATAGTTTTTTTGTCTCATTGTGAATAAAGTAGAATATGCATTTCTGTGTTTTAAAAAATATCTACATTTTAAAATATGTTAATAGTTTTATTTACCAAACAAATTATAAACTACTTAAAGTTTGTAGTCAGTGATTGAAGTAAGTCATTTTTTTTTAACATCTAACAAGGTATACTGGAGAACCAAATGATGCCCTTCGACATTTTAACAAAGCTCGGAAAGATAGTGAATGGGGCCAAAATGCCCTTTATAATATGATAGAAATCTGTTTGAATCCAGATAATGAAACTGTTGGAGGCGAAGTATTTGAAAATCTGGATAGAGATCTGGGGTGAGTAGTGTTTGACAAATTACCTTTTTTAAAAAAACACTTATTGAGGATAAATAAGCAAGGATACCTTACAAAAGTGAACTAAATTCTAGGATAGCACTAATGAAAGGTATAATGAAAAAAGTCATAGGTAGAGTAACTGTTCTCTGTAACAAGCATGAAATGCTTTTAGTAGGATTCCTAAATCAGAATAAATGTGTAAAAAATAGGATACATTATAGAATTTGATTACTTTCACAGAATTGTTCACACAGTAATAGTAAATGGTGATTATATGGCATGCCCTGTGCTGTGTACTTTATATGCATTTCTTATTTATTCCCAACAATAGTATTGAGAAATAAGCTCAAAGTTAACTTGTCTAATGTGGTAAAGTTAGTACGTGGTGGGGGCAGGATCTGGACTGGGTTCTTCCTGACGTCAAAGCCACTGTTTTCACTGCTGGTAAGTGGTTATATTTCTATGAATCTGTACTTTTTGCTTGTCCTCTCCTCAAATCAGGCAAAGTATGGTGAGGGGAGCATACGTGTGTACGTGTATAAGGTATAGGGGTAGTTTCTGCCTTCAGGAGCATGTAATTTACCTGGGAGACAAGACCGTGTCTGAAACCACTCAAATCTCTAGTGTTGCAGGAATTCCCAGAAATCATAGCAGTGCAGAGCAGTCAGGGGAAGGTGTACCACGGAGCGGGAGTAAGTTAGAACCAGACTGCTGAGACATTTCAGTGATAGATTTGAAGTGCGTTGCAAGTTTTAGAGCAGGCGGAGACATGTTTGTTTTAGAAAGGTTAAGGCAGCCTACTGTTACATGTCTGTAGGCTATCCCTGTGGAATTCTTCAGCAAGTAGTTGAAAATGCAAAACTAGAACTCGGAAAGGAGGCCACAGCTGGAGATGCAGATTTGGTGGACATGTGCACAGAGTGAATAGTGGGAACCCCACGAATGGCCTCTTTGCAAGTAGAATGTAGTAAGAGAAGTCTGAGAACTAAATTTGGGGCATGCTAACATTTAAGGGGAGTGGAGGAGAAGGGGGTTCAGAAAAGAACAATCAGTGTGATAGGGCACCAAAATGTGTAGTTACAGAAGAGAAAGAGGGGAACTTCGAAGAAGGTAGCCAGCAGTGTGAAATGTTTTAGAGAAGATAAAAGCTTAAGGCCCGAGAAAAAGACCAATGACTTTAGTTATTGGGCTTTGAGAATTTAATTTTCTTTTATTAATTTCTATATATCTGGATGTGGGTGTATGTTTTAAAAAAAGAAAAATGCTAGTAATATATTTAAACTGTCATTGCACTTGAAATTTACAACCTTTTGACAGTATAATTTCTGAGCAACTTATAGGCAACTGGGTAAGGAAATTAAAGTGGACTTTATATGTCTGACAAACTTAGATTCAAATTCCAAATTTACTGTTTATTAGCTGTGCAACATTTGGCAAATTATTTTACCTGTTTGAACCTTAGTTTTCTCACATATAAAATGGATTCAACATAGATTGAATGAAATAATCCAGTGCTTGGCACATAGTAGGTACTTCAATGATTTTAGTTATTTTTTGTTCTCTTTTTTTTTTTTTTTCTTCATTTTCTGAATAATTGGATGATTCTACTTATTCTGAATTCTAGTATTCTATTAGCTGAAATGAAAACACTTGCCACGAGTAGACATTGTCCAAATTTTGTCTTCAGTCTAGAGTGAATAAATGTTTAATGGTATTTTATTGAAGCTATGTTAATTTTGTTTAAAACACACAAACCTGTGCTTTGTGCTAAAAGAGAATGAGTAACCTTCTTGAAAAGGTTTACTTTTAAATTGGTGACAAAAAGAAACCTGTGTCCCCTAGAGTGCATTCCAGTCTCAATGAATCCCTACATCATGAGTAACAGAAATAAGAAGTTTATTTTTTATTGAATATAGTAATTCAACTGAGAAGCAAGAGTCGGTGCAATTAGCAGTGAGAACGGCAGAAAAACTCCTTAAAGAACTAAAACCTCAGACTGCTGAGGGTCATGTACAGCTTCGCGTCCTGGAGAGCTATTGCCTGATGGCCACCAAGCAGAAGTCGCACGTCGAGCAAGCTTTGAATGCCTTCACTGAAATAGCAACGTCTGAGGTTTGGGGATTGCCTTTTTCAGCTTCATATGTTATCTTTCTTTGGAGGTATAGAAATACGTATTTTGATTAGTTTTCTGAAATTTGACTTAATTACTAGTATTAATAATTTGGTATACAGTTTGGTATAGTTTTGCACAGTATACCTTTTCTCCAGAGAGGCACTGTCACTGTTTTTATGTGCTCTTGATATATTTGTCACTGTTAGGATGGAGAATTCTGGAGAAAGGAAATTCTTTGAAGGGGCTTAAGTTAATTCTCAAGGGAACAGCTTTATCCCTGGAGAAGGCCTGTGTTGTAAATGTAGCTTAGGTTAATGCGAGGGAAAATAAACACCTGTCTGCCTTCGTTGCTCACCTTTTCACTTACATGAATTTGAAATTTTTCCAACTCTAAGGCTAAAAGAGATCAGTACTGACAACCTATAATTCAGTCATGCAAATAATGATATTGTTCATTAGCAACACTGAAATAACCCCTGCAGTATTATTATTATTATTATTATTAGATGAAAGGCTTTCTCTTTACCCCTTTTAGATCCACCTTCCTTCTCGTTCTCTGGTGTTCTACTTTTTGTTCCCCTACATGGTGCTGTATTTCTTCAGTTACTCGATATTAGGGAAGGAATTCTAGGCACCCACCCCATTAGCAGCTGGTAATAGCTAATTCTGAACATACTCATTGGGTTTCGTGTTCTTCCATTCAACAATGTTGTAGGCCACAGAAAGTCACAATTTTGTGTCTCTCAGAAGATTTACAGAGCTTTGCTGTGTTTTCTTGTGGTTCAGAGGTCACAGTGGTAGCAATAAACTACAAAAAGCCCCTACTGTAACCCCTTCCCACTGCCCCCCAGGCCCTGGCAGGAACTGAGGAAACCTACAGCCCCTTTGCTGTTTGGGTCCAAGTGTCCTAGATGGCGCTGTGTTACCGCTGTAAGCCACCCTTGGAACAAACAGCTAGGTAGCAGCAGCAGCAGTCCCATCTGGAGCAGAGCCTTCTGCTGACGTTGAGTAATGTTCCCCGGGGTTGTGCTTAGTCAAATTGGCTGTGAGGCAGCAGATGGACGACAGTGGCTGACTGAATGGAGACCAGAAATAGGACTGTCATGTAAGACCAAGAAAATGTGTAAGAACACGATGAAGCACCGTTTCAAGTAAGGTGTCATAGCCACCGAAGGTTGTGAAGGAACATTCTATCATGTAACAGAGTTTAAACTGGAGTTTGGGGGAGAACTCCAGAAGCAGCGAGTGACATCACAGCTATTTCCTAGAAAGACGATCAGGTTTTGTGTTGGTGAGACTCTATTATTTTTTTTATCATTCTTACATAAGTGATTACTAACTGTCCAAAGACTGGTGTGTGAACTGAAGTTTTATAAACGACTAATTTTACTTTGCAGTTTTTTCTTTTAACTCATAGGCTGCATATATTAACTATAATGCATATTGATTAAGCAGCCAGTGGGTGCTAAGCACTGTGGGAATCACAAAGTTAAATGAGGTGTAGCCCCTTTTCTTCAAGTTCCTCTTAATCTAGGGATGATGAGAGAAGCAGACTGACTGTAGTACAAAGCAAAATTTATGACATTCTGTCCTAGAGTTGCAAATAAAAGTGCTGTAGGAAACAGTATAAGGAAAGTTGGGAGACCCTTCTGTGGAACAAGGCACGATTTAAGAAGAACCAGCATAAATTGCATTTTCATAGGCAGAGGTGGAGAAAGTGCATTCCAGGTGAAGGGGCGATAGGAACAGAGTCAGGGAGGCAGGGAAATTGTATATTCACAGCACTATGTGGCATTCAGATGGATTAAAAAGAGGTATGTGACAGGAAGTCATGGAAGAAATGGTGGAAAACACATTAAGCAAAACAGTGTTTCCATGTGCTTTTATTCCATCACCCTGAACCATAAGAGTGTGTTGTTTGTAACATAGCTGTATCATCCTTTGTGATTCAGAGTGGTGCAGCTTAGCCTGACTGAGCGTGAGAGGGGGAAGCTGGCCAATGCCTCAGGATGTCTGCTCCAGAGGAGACATCGTGGGTCTGAGGCAGGGGTTAGAACTCAGATTTGCAGTTTTGGAAACTATTTTGGGGTTCACACAGGAGGAATCAAGCTGTGAGGAATTGATTCATTCTAATCAAACTTGAGATGTATGATTTTAAAATCAGAGGGATTATTTTTAAATGTGTAGTGGGGGATATTTTTAGTATGTGAAAAGATCTGGACATTCTTGTAGGACCGTTCTCTTTGTGGACTGTTCTGGGATCTGACTGACAAATACATAGCCGGCCTCTGTTTTCTTTCCTCTCTAGCAAAGGATGAGGGTGGGGCTGAGTAACTGATAATGTCCCATACACGTCTTCAGAATTTACTGACAATTGGGTGGCTTTGACACTCAAAACCTTTTTGCCACTCCTTAATGAGAACAAATTAGGTTTTGGAAGTTTAATGATAGATAAAAATTAGAGCCAGGGAGATTTTCTGTTCCTAAAAGCTGTGTTCATCAAGCTCTGATGAATTGCCTTCTCTAATCCAGGTTATTTCTGACTTCCCACCATGGTCCATGTTGGACATTGAACATTTTACTACCTTCTGCCCTTCTGGTCCTTACTAGTTACCTAAACTTACCATCTCACGGTGCATCTCTATTATCGCTAAATCACAGTTTCTCATCTTTTATTTCTATTTTAACCTGAAGCCTTCCTCTTGATAAAAAGCATCACAAGCCCTCTGCTGAAATTTAAACAGCCGCCTAGCTTTATCAGGGACATACACATGAATGCTTACTTAAGTTGGTTTTCTGGAGAGGTCACTAATGGCCTCCATTTCACACCAATTCTTATCAGGGTGTTGGTTTCAGAGAGTGACATTTCCTTCTGTGAACTCTTTCTAGAAGAACATCAGGTTTTATAGACATTATCAAGAAGCTGCAGACTCCAACTTTAAAAGCATATTTTAAGACATGAGTTTATTTCATATAATTTCCAGTTGATTAATTAATTGCATGCCTTATCTGTAACATTACATTGGTTTGTCCGTATTGGGAGAAGAAACTGTTGAATAAAGTGAGAAGGGAGAGAAAAAGAGTCAGTATAAATAAGGAATATTATTTTGGGTAAATCATTGTTATTCGTTTTTAAAGATGAAAGAATAAATGCAAATGTTCAACCAGAATTGCACTGAAATAGAATTTTGTTAATTTTTCGGTATTTGTACAAAACCAAACAGCCAATCAATTCCGTTAAAGACTGAGTCACCTGAATTGTCTGGAGTTGTGTGGTTGTGGCATCTGCAAGTTTATTGAATTATCTTAACCACACAGCACCTCACCAAACTTCTACATGGTAGATTGAGCTTATTTGATGGGCTAAATAATGACCGTATCACAGTTAACGTATATGGAGCCAGAAGTAGAAATCATAGGTCAGTTCTCATATTCTGTAGCACTTGCTACTTTCCATGTGTTTTCCTTTTAAACGTAGGACATTTATTTATGTTTATGCATCTGAGGTTCTCAAATTTTGTTTTCTTACAGAAGGATCATATTCCAGCACTTTTGGGAATGGCCACAGCTTACATGATCCTGAAACAGACTCCAAGAGCCAGAAACCAGCTGAAGCGGATTGCGAAAATGAACTGGAATCCTGTTGATGCTGAGGACTTTGAGAGGAGCTGGCTGCTACTCGCCGATATTTATATTCAATCAGCCAAATACGACATGGCAGAAGAACTGTTAAAGCGGTGCCTGAGCCATAATAGGGTAGGCAATTGAAGATGAAGAAATAATTGTTAACCTTTATTTTATAAGCTTTCTATAATGGGTTATTAGGGAGTGTTGGTGCATTTCTGAAGCTTCCTCTGTGTGTTTTGAAAATTCAGTGTTTATTCTTACCATACTCAGGAAACAATAATAAGAAAGAAGCCATTACCTTAGAGAATTAAAAAAAACACACAGATTTATGCAGTTTCAAGTTTCAGCCATGGTATGCCCTACTTACAAAAAGTGTTTTGTCAAGTATTTGCCTGTGATTACCCATCTCATCTCAGAACTAATGAAAATTGCAGAAGAGCATTAATTTGCTGATGTCTGTCCCTCCTGTTAGGAAACACTTGGTGGCTTTGCTGCGGCGCTGCACGCCATTCACAGTATCAAAATCCACTGTGCACAACATAGTTTGTGGGAAAAGTCTTTTCAGCATTTGATTTGATTTGTTTAATAAGTCCTTTAGGTATGAAATTGAAAATCTTACAGTCCTTAGAATTTAAGGCTCTTTACTTAACTGTACATTTTGGTGTTTAATCACACAAAAAAAGGATGCCTTACTAAATAAAACATTTTTTTTTTTCTTAAATACATCTTTATTGATTTCAGAGAGAGGAAAGGAGAGGGAGATAGAAACATCAATGATGAGATTCATTGATCAACTGCCTCCTGCACGCCCCCAACTGGGGATCGAGCCTGCAACCCGGGCATGTGCCCTGACCAGGAATCGAACTCCGATCGCCTGGATCCTAGGTCGACGCTCAACCACTGAGCCACGCCCGGCCGGGCTAAATAAAACATTTCTTAAAGTTCAGCATTTGTTACTGTTTGTTGAGACATAATTGTACCAAACATAGAAATTTGAGGATATTTATCTTTATGGATTCATATCAGTTACTTCAAATCTTAATTACAGAAAATTGATGTTTTATTCTCTTCAAGCAGATTAGATTATAAAATGTATTATTTGTTTTTTAAAGAGATCAGCTGATACTATTAAGTTACTTTCCTAGGAACTTTAAAAACCTAAAGCATCAAGCCATTTATCAATTTATAGTTTATACATCAAAAATTTTAGTTAAATCGTCCTTGAAAAACAGAGTACTCATTAAGAGGCTTTGAAAAATCAGAACTGCTAAATGGTTGACCCTTCCATTCCGAGAACACTGACAGCAGTGCGTTGCAGGTTTGAATGTGATGGCTGCTGTAGAGGCGTCAGCCTGCTGATTGGGCTTGTCAGTATTGGAGGAATAAGATTATGGAGGTAGAGCTTAGAAATCTTGAAATATGTAATTTAAAAAAATGGAGACCATCCAGATCTGGGGCAGGAAATGTGCAAAATTACTCCAGACCATCTTGTCATGTTGGATGGCAAGGAAGCTCTCAAAGAAGATAAGAGTCATGTCAGAGACTTGGGAGCCAATGTGAAAACACTCCCACTGGCCAAAGTTAGGGTACTTTAAATATCATTAAGTATAAAAAGTACAGTGAATTGAAACATACTAAAATAAGTTTATATCCATGAGTTTACAAGGATTAAAAAAAATTGGTCACCCCTGATATATGCTGATGAAGTATTTCTAAAGCTGGCAAGATAAAGAATTAAGCATTTATCCCATGTTTTCTTTGTAAACTGTACTACTGGGTAACAAAATAGTGGAAAATGAGACATTTCTCATTATAGGTGTTTTTCAGCTAATAAATGAAAGTATGATAGAATATTTTTCAACCCTGATGAATTAATCAATGAGTATAACATTACCAAAAGAAAATCAGATATATGTGCCTCTTGACGGAAGAACACATCATCTGTGACAGGGCCGGGTTGGGGTGAAACAAGTGAAGCAACCATTTGGGGTCTAAACTAAAGGGGCTCTTAAAATCTCAGTAATGAGCTTAGTCAATTGATGCCGCTGTAACGCAGTACCATAGGCTGTGTGGCTTATAAATAACATAAATTTATTATTTATGGTTCTGGAAGCTGGTAGCATGAGATCAGGGTGCCAGTATGGTTGGATCTGGTGAGGGCCGTCTTCCAGATTGCAGACTGACAACTTCTTGTTGCATCCTCACATGGTGGAAAGAGAGGACCAGAGTACCCTTTAGGGTTCCTTCTGTAAGGGCACTAATTCGCTCATGGGAGCTACACCCTCATGACCTAATCACCTCCTAAAGACCTCACCTCCTGTACCGTCACATTGGAGGTTAGGATTTCAACATGAATTTGGAGGGGACACAAGCACTCAGTCCATTGTAGTCAAGATAAATAATAATTTGATGCATTATTATTTTTAAAAAATTAAAATATCAAAATTTTAAATAGGATCTGAAAGTGCTATGTTGAGCTACATTGGAGCCTGAAGCAAAAGAGGAAATGTGTGTTCCAATATGTGTGTGTATGTATTTTTAATGGGTAATGGTTTTAATAAAAATATTATTGATATATTTTCTTGCATTAAGGTAGAAGAGTATAATTATAATAAATTGTGTTTGGGTATCAGTAAAATATTCAAACTTTTAAAATATTGTGAGTTTTAGTATATCTACTTGTCAATTTTTAATTAAGCATTCTAGAAAAAATTAACAATTATAAAATACCAAAAAATATATATACTGGGTCACACTTTTTTTTTAAATATATCTTTATTGATTTCAGAGAAAAGAAAGGAGAGGGAGGGAGGGAGGGAGAGAGAGAGAAAGAGAGAGAAACATCAATGATGAGAGAGTCATTGATCAAGCCTGCAACCTGGGCATGTGCCTTGACTGGGAATTGAACCCCTATCGCCTGGATCCCAGGTCAACGCTCAACCGCTGAGCCACGCCCGGCCAGGCTACACATTTTTTCTTTTGCTTCAGGCTTCAAAGTGGCTTGGCAGGGCACTGTTCTATTAAGGCTTTTCACCTCTTTTCCTCCCAAATCAAAATCAAATCCAAACCTCTAGGTCTAATTACAATTTCCAGAAAATATCAGTGACATAGGAATATATTACATATGCACCACAAGGATGCACTCAACTCAGTATGGACTGTGAGAAACTCTAGGACAAACATTCTTGTTTCTGTTCCATTTAATTGCAAGAAAAAAGACATGGAGAAAGAGAGAGATGGAAGGGAAACCTCTAGATCAGAAAAAGCTGAGAGACATTTCAGCAAGTCACAATGAGTGAGCCTTATTTTGATTCTCACCCTAACAAACAAACAAACAAATGTTATATGGAGACCATTTGAAATTTCAGTAGTGACTGGATATTTAGTGATGTCAAGGAGTTGTTACATTAAGGTGTGACAAATTGTGGTTTGTGGTTATGTTTAAAGAAAGTTCTTATTTTTAAAGGAGCATGATAAAATATTTATGGTGAAATGACAATACCTGAGTTCTGAGTTTTTATCTGATAATTCAGAGGGACAAGTGTGGGAATAGAGGTGAAACTTAGCTGTGAGTTAATTGTTGAAGATATGGGTACATAGTGTTCATTACACTTTCACTTCTATATTTGTGTTGGAATTAGTCATAATCAAATGTATTCATGTATATGTATAAAATACAAATTCCCTTCTCACCCAAAAATTCTGATTCATAGGTTTGGGGTGGGGGCTTGGCCTCAGAATCTTTTATTAAGTCCTTTAGATGATTTGATTGCATAGCCAAAGTTGAAAACCACTGTTTTATGTGCCATTTACATTAATTAATATGGTTGACCTCTATGGTCATAAGCATCCCATAAAATCTTAGTGGTATTGCGTTTAATCTATTGATACCTCCTCCATTTTTCTTCAGTCTTGCTGCAAAGCTTATGAATATATGGGCTACATTATGGAAAAAGAGCAGACGTATACAGACGCTGCCTTGAACTATGAGATGGCATGGAAACACGGCAATCAGACAAATCCAGCAGTAGGTGAGTTTAACAAATTAGACACTAGGTTTTATTTATAAACCTTCATTTAAATGCATTTGACTTTTTTAAAGAACAAAGTACACATTAAGAGCCCACTTCTTTTGTCAGTTCCTCTGAAGAAATAAATTTTATATTTACAATAAATTACTAGCTACTGATAATTATTAAGTGTCATTTCCTGAGATTCAAACTTGTCCTCAGTAACCTTAGAGGACATCTAATCAATTCTGCCCCTTTCACCCTCTGCTATTTCCAAAATGGGCATCCTGTGAGCAGAAGTGTTCCATTGTCAAGGAAGTTAGAAAAACACTGCATTAAATCAAGTTCTACAGATTTCCTTACTGTAGAACTTCTCAAAGCCTTTCAACCCAACTGTATATTGTGACAGCTGTCACAGAAGCGACATGTTTCCCACAATAATTTCACCACGGAACATATTCTTTCCCCCTGAGCATCTAGAAACATCATCTTATTCCAGTGGTAGACTATTAGTTTGAGGACCGCCAGTCTCAAGCTACGCTAACAGATGAGAGGCATCTAGGATACGCTTAGTGACTCTGTCTCTCCACCCTGTGAGAGGGCTCATCCCCAAGCTCTTCTCTCTCCTTACACAGAGTGGAGGCCCACTTCATTGAAACTGCCCAGGTCTGTGTCCTGGAGCAGTCCAGAGTCCTTTTCCTCTACACATGCTTGCCCTCTAGTTCCAAACTTCTGTCACGTCTCTCCTAAGGTTTCTCTTCAAACTGTCCTCACTTATTTGTCCATTCCTCCTGAAATTTGCTTCTGAGTCTTTGACCCTCCTTGTTGCTGTTTCCTGGAAACTCTAAAGTAGTGTTTTCCCAGCTGTGCTTTGGACTACTTGGTAAGATATTTATAGTTATTAAAAAAGAGAGAGAGATGAATGTGAAGAGATTAGGTTCCATGGCCAGTTGAGTTTGGAAAAGAGTCTTTAATTTGTCCATGTCCCTCCTGACCTGTTGTACCAGAAATTAACCAGTCCTTAAGTATGATTTATAATGAAGCTATTTTTTAAATTAGGCATTTAGTAGTTGTTAATTCAGCCTAGAATGACATCTGTCATTTTAACAGCCATATCACAGTATGGATTGATTTAATTTGCAATCAGATAGGTAATCTTTACACTAAAGGGTGGGTGCGTGCCTGTGTCTGTGTGTGTGTAAGTGTGTGTACTTCCATATGAGTACATTAGCCAGTTGTGGTTTTTTTCAAATATTTGTTTGAAATTCTAAAAATTTGTTTTGGTACTTTGATTAGAGCCCAAGAGCAGCGACTTCCTTTACCTTATATTTTTCTGGGGCCTGATATTTTACTAGGCTCATAGAGAGCACAAAACTAATGTTTGCCAGTAATATTTTCCTTTTTGGGCATTTTACATCTTACAAAATAAAGTCACCTTGTAAAATGAAAATTCCATAAAGTCTTTAAAATGTACGTAATTTTGATACTTTATTCCACAGAAGGAAAGCATTTAGAAGCTAAATTATTTAAATATACTCTTCCTTGGAAGACTTCAGCAAATAAAGAAATTACAACTCGCTACTTCTTTCATTGTGTCATCTTGTATTTTATAGATGATTTTATCAGTTCTTTTGACTCCTTGAGTAAGCATTTCTCTGAGGCTCTCAGTTAATTCTTCAGTTTCTTCCTTAACATTGTCATGTGTCTAACACCCCCACCCTGCCTGCCATGTTAATAATGCATCCACGTTTGCCAGGATATCCTTAATATGCTCGTTTTCTTTCCATGGGATTCAGGCTTCAGTATTGTCACTGTGAAGCGCACGTGGAACTGAGATCCAGTGAAAAAGGAGCATATTCATGTTAATTCCCTTCACACCATTCTCAGGCTACAGGACAGTCACTAGGCTGTTCACATCGTTTGTGTTCCCCTCACTTCCTCCTTCCTTCCCTCCCTCTCCCATGTTTTCGCTGATTATATAAGTTGGATTCTTATAAGTTTGACAGGTGTAATGCAGCTGCCATTGTTGGGGGGTGTTTTTTTTTTTGCCATTTCTAGCCCTTTATTTCCTTCCTAAATTTTTTTTAAAGGTGACATGTCAAGTTTCTTTCAACATTAAAACTTCGTAATTCTTTTTTTTTTAATATATCTTTATTGATTTCAGAGAGAGAGAGAGAAACATCAGTGATGAGAGAGTCATCATTGATTGGCTGCCACCTGCATGCCCCCTACTGGGGATCAAGCCTGCAACCTGGGCATGTCCCCTGACCGGGAATCGAACTGTGATCTCCTGGATCCTAGGTCGATTTAGCACTTCTAATTTAGTGTTTTCACAGAAAAAAATTGCTGGTATTTGTGTAGTGCTCTAAAATTTTTAAAAGCTTTTCACAAGCATTTCATCTTTAAAATTATACTAATAAAAAAGAGTTATTATCCCCATTTTTTAGACGAGGAAGATTGAAGTTGATAGCTCCAGTGACTTGCCTAAGGTCACAAAGCTTGTCAGGAATCTAGGGGACTTTTGGCTCTAATTTCCATGTAAGTGTCACAAACTATTAGCCCATTTTAGAATTTCTTTTTAATGATATCAAGTATTCCTCTCTGTAACTTAACTGTTTTCATCTAGAACAGTTATGCGTATGGGTGGGTGGGTGCACGCCTGTGTCTGTGTGTGTGTCTGTGTGTGTACTTCCATATGAGTACATTAGCCAGTTGTGGTTTTTTTCAAATATTTGTTTGAAATTCTAAAAATTTGTTTTGGTACTTTGATTAGAGCCCAAGAGCAGTATTCACATTTCCTTTCATGTTTCTTAGTGATAAGGTGAAGTATTTAATTTATTAATTACATAGTCTTTTACATCATTTCATATCTTATTTATTGTATACCCTGCCACTATTACTTTTTTGTCTTACCCTTAGTTTGCTCATTCTTACATTATTTTTACAGAACAGCAATCATTTAAGAATGTCTTTTTTTAAAAAATGCCTGTTCTAACACTTTTTTCTAAATTGCTGCCATTTGAAACATGACATTTCTATATCAGTAATTGTGATAATTGTAACTCATCACTGATGCGGAATATCTGATGACTAATCCACTCTATTCTGGGCCACTCTCCCACCTGTTATGCCCTCTCACCGTGTCCTCTAGGTCCCTTTGGTTCCTCTGTGTCCTTTACACGTCCAGTTCCCTCTTCCTGAAAGTGTTCTTGCTTCATGCCTCTTGACTCAGCTTATGCCTTCTTCAGATTTCAAACGTTGCCTGACCTCCCTCTACCCTACCCGGTTTCTTGTTATAGCTTGTTTGACCTGCACCTTTATTTTATGGCATTTATCTACACTTTTGAATTCATTTACTTACACAATTATTTAAATAGGTTACTTTCTTCCCACATAGGATATAAACCTCATGGCTGTAGGACCAGTCTGCCTGGGGTAGTAAGTGCTGAG
The DNA here is from genome assembly GCF_054644295.1 of Miniopterus natalensis. Taxonomy (NCBI): domain Eukaryota; kingdom Metazoa; phylum Chordata; class Mammalia; order Chiroptera; family Miniopteridae; genus Miniopterus; species Miniopterus natalensis. The sequence continues at coordinate 45,413,860 of NC_142088.1, forward strand.
TAAATTTATACAGTATAAATGAATGGCTGTTTCATTTACTGCCCTAGGATGAGTTTTTACTGTAACCTGTAAGTTACAGAGCCACACTGCTGGGACAGCAGTCTCCTAACCCAATAGTATATTCACTGTGGTCCTTTTGTCCAACTCCCTTTTCCTTCCTACTTGTTCTCCTGTCATGTCACTCCGCCTTCTGTTATCACTTCTGTCATAGTAAGCTCACGGAGGAGGCGAAAAAGGTAATACTAGCGGTGTGCTCTGCAAGTAGTACTATATCATCATGGTGTTATTTTTGTCTTAACAGGGTACAAACTGGCATTTAATTACTTAAAAGCAAAAAGATATGTGGATGCAATTGACGTGTGTCACCAGGTAACACTTAAATTTATATTTCTTAAAATTTTTCAGAGGCACAATTTCCTACTTTTAGTTAATTTCAAGCTATACATGAATAGATGTATAATATTTTAGTTGAATGACTTATCAAATACATTCGGGAGAGGTTGTCAGTTTAGGAAATAATAAAGTTTACTTAAATAAAGCATGTTTTTAGTTAGATCTCAAATAATAAAGTGTTCATTTTCGTTTTAAAGACAGAGGCTAGAGGAGAAGCAAGTGAAATAAAACAGTCTTTAAATTGGAAGATATTTGAGTACTGTTACAGATTCTCCAGGTCATTTCAGTGTTCTGAATAGAAGTTCTGTGACTGTCTTAAGTGTGGTTATTAGAGAATTCAGACTTTATAAATTAGACATAAAAGGTATTTCTGTAATGTAGAAGCCATCTGATTACATTTCTGTGATTGATCCCCTACTAAATGATCCCTTACTAAAATGACAAATACGTTGCAGTTTTAGAATTTGGAGTTTCTTTATATAAACATTGTCCCATTGATATTCCATATAAAAACATTATATTAAGCATTGTTACAAGTTCCAAGGAAAGCTCCTTAGAAAAGAGCTGCATAATGTCCCTTATCCCAGATAGCTGTGTCAGCATCCTTATAGTAAATACTTGGTCACTGCTATTGCGGTTATTGAGTCTCTCTGTAAACCAGTATTTCACATTAAGATTAAGGTTGTACATTAATGTAAGGTTATACATAGAATCATTTGTGGAGTTTTGTCTTTTTTTAATGAATATCTCCCCACTTCTAGACTCAGTTCTGGAAATTTGTATGTTTCAAAATCACTCCAGGTAAATCTGGTGTGCGCTCCTCGTTAAAAATAATTCTCTAAAGATTCATTAAATATCATGTATAAATAGCTATATTTTAAAAATGTTTTAGATTATTGGTACATAATTGTTTTCTGCAACCGACCTATTAAGGAAGTAATTGTATTTGTTGTATTTTCTACTTGTAGTATTCATATACTACTGTTTTCATCTAATTACTAGTAATATGCATGAAATCATTTTTAAAACTGCAGTTATATTTGCAGATTAATACAATGAAACCTCAACTGTAATGTTCATTACATGTAAATTTTGTAGTTCTCCAGTTCTTGATAACTGCAAGTTCTTGTGCTTCTTGTTTTATTTTTATTTTTTACTCTCTGTTTCTGCAGGTTCTAGAAGCACATCCCACTTACCCCAAAATCAGGAAGGATATACTTGATAAGGCTCGCACATCTTTAAGACCTTGAAAATTATTTTAACGTAATGTGTTGGTTACATGGGAAACAAATCTGAGTTCTTCCAGTTCAACATAGGTTTGGGCTAGGTTTTGTAATGCAAGCACACTCTTTCTCCAGCAGAGGCTGCTGCTGTAAGGAGAAATACTGTATCAAACGGATGTTTTCAATGGAGAAGGTGAATGAGAGTTGGTTGACTTGACTTGGGTAGATGCAGATTTGGTGTCTCTGTGGTAAAGATTATAACCCATTTAGATAAAGAATATTTTATTAAAATCTAGGTAATTATCCTATATCTTTTCTAAGTAATATAAGTTTTTTATTTCAAGGAATATATATAAAATGCAACTGTTCTCTGTTAAAAATTTTTTGTAACCTTGTTGTTTCAAAGATATGAACAAATTTTCTTGTAAATAACTTATGAAAAAGAAAAAATATATTTTAATAAAGATTTTAGAAATGTATGGTTTGTATTCCTCTTGGCACTCAAAAGACATGGTAAGTTTTGCAAAATTAGGGTGAGCATCTCCTATTAAAATAATGTTAATGAGCAGTATTGCAGAAAGTGTGACTTTCCTAGGGAAAGTCATTTTGGATAAAAATGAAGAGGGAGTTCCCGTCCCTTTACTGAACTCATTCTTTCTACTCTCACTGCTAATGTGATCTTAAGAAATAATTAGTACATCAAATCAGTTTAAATAGGTAAACCGTTATAGCAATATTTAACTTTATTCCAAAGACTAGGCCTTCTGGTGTAATTCCAGCCACCATAACATCTGGTGGAAAAGGGGACAAAGTAGTTGGGTCAGCAGGGACTCACAAAGCACACAGTAGGAGGCCACTGCTCAGCCCACCATCCTAATACTACTCGGCAGAGCAGTTTTCACCCTTCGTGATAAATTTAACCTAATCTTAGTAAACTCGGTTCTTAGCATTTTTAAAAAGTTTGTTGTCTACATCTTTTTCAGTTGTCTTTAAAAATACAATAAGCAGTCTTCCATTTCATTTGCATTTTTAGTAAACACTAATTTTAAGTCACTGCTGCTTTTCTTTAAACGTCTTACGTTTATTTCTTTTGAGTTACAATTTTCCAAAGTCCTTTTAATTTCAGCTCTAACTTATAAAATTCTATCATTCTTCTTTTTCACCTTTTTGTTTATGGCATTTTGTGGAAATGTTTAATAATAAGAGCATTTATAAAGCATTTCGAATTTGTTAAAATGCTCTCATATGTCTTATTATATTTGATGTTTGCAGTTCTAGAGCTGTGACAGTCTTTCTCTGTAATTCAGGGGGGAAATTAGCTTTCTGCCCGAATAGACATTGTTAAGGACATCGTGTAACAAAATAGCTTTAGCAGTTCCAATGAACTTGCATCATGGAATACTAGAATCATGGAAATTGGATGGACAAAGTAGAACATCTGTTCTCCCAGCAAGACATTTACAAATCAGTTTCCCTATCTGTAAAATGAAGACTTTGTTTTTATTTTTTAAGCAACCATTTATTTAGCTCCTGCTATTTGTTACATACTATTCTAGGAACTTTCCTTCCATTGTGTGTCTCTTTTTTTTTTTGACGTTTTTATTTTGTTTTATTTTTTTCCATTACGATTTATCTCCTCTATGCCCTCTTCCGCCTCTACCCATCCCTCTGCCCCCTCCCTACCATCACCACACTGTTGTCCATGTCCATGAGTTCTCCCTCTCTCTCTTTTTTTATTCTTTGTCTTTTAATTCTCACTCAACTCTCCAAAGAAATAATATTCTTAGTTTTCCACTGAGGAAGATGAGGCTCAAACTAAAATTTGCCCAAGGTCACAGAGAAAGTGTCGGAACCTTGATTCCATACTGGCCCAGACAACTTCAAAGCCCACGCTCTTATTCCTTATATTAAGATACTTTCCTAAGCAAGAGAGACTGTGTCTGTAGGAAACAGTCCTTTTGTCTGCATCTGGCTAGCAGATGAAACTGAGTGTTCTGTCACAGAGATAGCTATGAGGAACAAGGCGAGCGGAATGGCGTGAACAGTTCCTACAGATGTAGAAACTGTCAAAGAGAAGTCAGTGCAGAGCAGCGAGGCACAGCTGTTCAGAACATGATCTGAAGTCGGACAAGCCTAGGTTTGAATCTGGGCTCTGCCACCACTAGACGTTTCATTTTTCTCTAGTTACAGAGGCTCTCGGTTTTCTCATCCATAGGGAAGCATGTAAGGATAATAACCTGCCTTGGCTTGTAAGGATTAAATGAGAGACCATACATAAAACCGCCAATGAATCTGATTCCCTTGCACTCTTAATAAGTAGCAGCTCTACTTATATATTATTATAAGGGGGACAGGACCAAGTAGTAATTGCAACTGAGAACCTTCAGGAAGAAGAGAAAATGCAGGCCAAGGTGAGCTGAAGAGGACAGGTAAGTTCCCCTAGAGAGCACAGCCTACAAGGTTCGGGATTCTCTCCATTCTCCCTCCTTCCACACTGTTCTCCTTTCCTTTTTCTCTGTACGTGCCTCCCCGTCTCTGCTCCCTCCACCAAACGTGCTGCACTCCACATGCATGATCTCGTTCCATCCGTCTCAGACATACTTTTGCACTGCCCTCCACTTGAACTTCTCTACTCTTCCATTCAGGTATCAGTTTATCGCCTCAGAGGCCACGTTCATATCCAGGCCCACAATCTACAGTAACCATCCTATCATTCTGTGTCATACCACCTTTTTAAACATTCTGTTCAGCACTTAACTTCTCTCTGATGTTTTTCCTGTTCTCTAAGGCCTGGTTTATGACCACGCTTTATGACATGCCCAAGACTGCACATCCAGGAAAGCTGGAACTCAAACTGCTCTGAACTGCTGCTTGAAGGAATCAAGTAGTTCAAGTTAACTGAGACTCGGACCTACAGGGGAGGGACACAGCATGAATGAATGAATTTCCCATATATGTGGGATCTGACTTGGCTACCATCCCGCTCATGCTAAGGAAGCAGTTACAAGTTTACCGCACTTTGACCTTGGTATGGTGAACTGGGCGCTAAGAGGAAATAGCTTTCCCAGAAGTCAAGAACCTGGAGGAATTCTGGAAGGGTTTTATGCGTGGACAGCTGAGGAAGCTAGGCTGAACAAGTAGATAATGGAATCATGAAACCAAAAGACCAATAAAGACTGATAGAAACTATATTCTAGTTTGGGTCTAGAGACCACAACTGAATAGCCTTAAAACAGGATTATGTAGCAGTACTAATGCTGATTGTAAACCCTGAAACTAAAGACACTTAAAAAACACTCGGGGTGGCTAACTGGGCCCCCAAAAAAGCAGAGCCCCGCGCAGCCTGCGTCTATAGGGCAGCTCCGGGCCCTGCTTCAAGCAGCAGGGCCGAGGCTGCCCCGGCCGGCCGGAGCTGCGCAGCTCCCGCAATCCGAGGGGCACTGCTGACCAGCCAGGACTGCCCCTGGGCCAGTCAGACTGAAGGTTTGGGGCCTCATTTGCATTAGGATGGACCAGCCGGGCACCAGGGCGGGTTCTGTGCGTAAGCCAGCTGCCCCGGCGCCGGTGGCACTGTCCGGGAGGTGGAAGGCTCTGCCCGCGGAGCTGAGACCCGAGGACGCCCCGGGAGCGGGCAGGGCTGAGCTCGGGTCCATCGGGGCGGTCAGGGAGCGGAGCCGCCTCGCGAGGGCCTGGCCCCGGGACGGCCTGGTCCCGGCTGTCCCACGGCCGCGCTGTTTCCACAGCCGGCTGCCCCCCTGCCAAGCTGTTCGCACTTAATAAAGGTTCCCTGGTCACTGCACCCCCAATTGGGAATTTCTGTTGGCATTGGATTGGTGCCAGTGACCATCAGTTGACATGGTAAGGTAGCAAATTTTTTTTTTTAAATATATCTTTATTGATCTCAGAGAGAGGAAAGGAGAGGGAGAGAGAGAGACATCAATGACGAGAGCCATGGATCAGCTGCCTCCTGCGCCCGGCTGGGGATGGAGCCCGCAACCCCGGGCTGTGCCCTGACGGGGATCCGGCCGTGATCCGGATCCCAGGTCGAGGCTCAGCCGCTGAGCCACCCCGGCCGGGCTGTTTGTTTGTTTTTAATGAAAGGTTGGCAAAGGTGCAAGGAAATGTCACATTCCCAGGCTGGGGTGGCGTAGTGCGGCATGAGGGGCAGTTTGGCGGTATGAATCAAGAATTTGTCCCCTCATTAAGCAATCCCACTTAGAGAAATGTAGAGGTTTTTATTTTAGAAACAAATGAACAACAAAAAACTTGGCTTTTTTGTTGTTACCCAAACATTCAATGTAAATGAAGTGGTGAAATATATTAAAGTTTACCCAATGGAGTACTAGGTACTCATGAGAAACTATTTTTCAAAAGGTTTCAAAGACTGAACTGCTAAAATTCTCACCTAAAAAAATGAAAAAGCAGGAAATATTACTTCACATATTTGCAAAAAATGTGAATAAATGCATAGATACAGACACACAAAACTACATAAAATTAACCCAATTTTTAATAGCAGTTATATCTGAGTGATGAAATATCTGAGAATTTTTATTTCTTTGCCATTTTGCAAGTTAACTGCAATGAAAATATGCACAAAAAATAAGTTTTTTCTTTTTTTCTTTACATACTAGGCTTCTCAAGCTTGCTTTTTGCTAACTTTTTAAAGCTGTTTTGCTGAGCAAAAATGAATAGAAAAAAATAAAAGGTAACATTCTTTCAACTCCTAACCCCCACACTTTACTAATTATTTAAACAAAATGTAATCTTGTTTATTTCAATTGTCAGAGATAAAGATTCAGAAAGTAGACATAGACTGTGCCAGAAAACGGTAATAGGAGTGGTAATAGCAATCGTAACAGGAGAACATAAGATTGCTAAGGAGAGTTACTGGCACCGCTTGTCAAAATGAGTGAGCAAAACCGGTTCTCTCCACTTTTAGTTCATTATTCTAGTAACAGTTTTAATGATGATCCTGCCAAATTTAATAAGCCAGTAGAAATAACAAATCACACAGGGCTGCAATGTGGAGTTGCACGGTGTGTCTTGAACAGTGACCCAGGAGAGGGGGAGGAGAGGGAAGCTGAAATCCAACACTCCAGTCTTACCCTGCAAACTGCCTCCCCCCAGGGGAAGTGGACCCCCTTTTCTAATTTGAGGTTTCCTTGTAGGTTAGTGAGAGCCCTGTGAGTGGAAGGTGAGGAACCAGAGACTGTAAAAAAATGTTCAGTTAAATCCAGGGCTGAGGGTAAGGGAGCAATAGAGTGATGGCAGCGGAGAGATTCAAGTTTCTTTTCTTTTTTGAGATAGAGGCTACTTGAGCATCTTGGAATATTTATGTAAAAGCCAATAGAAACTGAAGATATAAGAAACAGAAGAGAGGAAAACCTGGGTAGGAAAGGGGCGGGACCCAGGTGGTTTAGAAGAACTCGAGTTCAGGGGGATGTGTGATTTTTGTCAAGGGAGTAAAGGAACAAAAGTGCAGAAAGAGGTAATACATAAAAAGGTAGCCTCAGGAGCCCTTCTGCTAATGGGCTCCAGTAGTTTTATAGTAAATAAAACGGACTTTGACCCGAGGGCAGTACTGCTCCTTCATATGCATGGAATTTTGGGGCCTGTATTTGCCTTGGTCTCCGAAGTATTTTTCACTTACCTGCCAGGTTCCTGGTTGTGGTTGCTGGAAGTCTGCCTGCCAGATTAGAGGGGGGTTACTGTAACATAATAAATCATAGTTATGAGAGAGAAAAAAAAGTGCTACCCACTTTTAATACTCTTCTTAAGAACCAGATGTTTTCTAGACAAATGCTTCACTCTACAATCTGCCTTACAGTGCACATAAAATGAATCTGGCACAATGCCCAAAAAAGCAATTTGATCCCATAAATGAGGAAAGCTGAGTAATGAGCGAGTTCTAAATGTCTTCCTTCCGAGTGGTATAACCTTAGACTCTATGGCAATCTTTAAACCAGGCTGTTTTCAAATAGTGTGTGTGTTATTTTTATCTTTCTTCAAACAAATTCTTTTGGCAATGTAAAAGAAACTCTGTTTTAAACAAACAGAAGGATATTTTAAGACGGTAATTACTATTTCAGTTTCTGCCAAAGGCAGGCTAGTTTTATTTTTAATGGGTAAATGATGTAAGAACCTTAAAAATAATACACGAAACAGGAAGAGCAGTGCTGTGAAGTGTTTTGTAGTAGTCTCACTTATAATGGGTCAGGGTGATAGGTCTTGTTTCACAGATTGAGACTATACTTTCTTTGGAAAAACAACAACAACAACAACAAACCACCAAGTTTAAGAACACTGAAAGGGAAAAAATATGCTAAAATGCTAAGTAGTTATATAAATGCTCCTTTCAAACAGTTTTCCAGTCAATGAATGAAAGCTTCTCCCTGATATGTAATTTCTTGAAAAATTTCTGGCCCATTTTTTCACATTGACTAAAGTCACAAACTGCAGAGGATGGCTTGAGGGGATGTGGGGATATAGGAAAATTCAGGATATTGAGAACACCTAAGAGCAAAGTTAAAATGATAGAAAACATACCACACAAAGGGGCAAGGGGAAGAAATGGGACTGAGCTGAATCTAGATCCTGACGTCACATCTCTGCTAAACACATAATTCTACTGTCCCTTATAAAATGTAATATCTTTTTGTATGTGTTGGTATTGTTTTCATAGATTTCTTAAAATGTGAACATTATTCTAATTCCAATAAAAAAATTTTCTACAAAAAGAGAAAAAATTTCTTTTCTAGTTGATTTTTAAAAAGTTTCGTTTGGAAATCATTTCACACTTAACAGAAGTTGCATGAACAGGAAAGTATAAAGCGTACCCATATGCCATTTACCCAGATACATACTAAACTGTTGCTAATACTTTACCTCATTTGTGCCTTCTCTGTGTATATATATATATATACACAAATTTTGTTATATACATTTATACATGCACACACATATATACATGCACCTATATATAAAATATTTTTCTGAACATTTGAGAGTAAGTTGCATACATCATACGTGTCTATACTCCTGAGTACTTCAGTGTGTAGTTCCTAAGAATAGAGATGTTCTCCAATACAGTCACAGTACCGTATGAACTTCAGTACATTTACCATAGATGCAATACTTTAAATCTATCACACTTTACCACCAATTGATCCAATAATCTCCTTTGTATCATCTCTTCCAGTCAGGTTCTGCTCTGGGATCAGGGATTGCATTTACTTGTCATGTGTGTCTCGTCTTGTTTAATCTGGAGCGTTTCCACGGCCTTTCTCTGTCTTTTATAACATGGCTATTTTTGAAGAATACAGTTTTCCAGCCCCACCTTTTTATTTTTAGTAGTGTTTCATCATTTTGGGTTTGCCTGCTATTTCCTCATGGCTCGATTTGAATTGACCATTCCTGGCCATAACATTACAGAAGTGATGTTTTATCCTCATAGTATCCCATCTGGAAGCACAGTGTCCATCTGCCCTCGCTGGTGATATTAATTTTGATTACTCAGTCAATTTTTCCACTATACAATTGCTATTTTCTCCCTTGCAAGTAATAACCAATCTGTGAGGAGACACTTTAAGATCATACAAATATTCTACTTCTCTTCAAAAATGGCCACTAGCTTAACAAGATTCTTTTCCGATCTAATCTTTACCATGATGGTTATAAAGGATGATACTCTAACATCAACATTTTCTTCATATGTACGAACCAGCCAGCCCCTCAGCATTTTACTGTAAGCAAGAGCCCTTCCCTTGCTTATTTATCATTATTTACTTTTTATATATTTCATTTATTTATTATTTAATATCAGATGTGTTCATAAATTCCTTTTTTTAATGGCTCATAATTCATTAATGTCCTTAATTATTTTGGTGCTCAAATTGTTTCAGATTTGGCCAACAGGAGTTGCCTCAAGCTGGCTGTTGGTATCCTTATGACAGCCCCCATCATTTTTTTAAAGCACTTTTCTACTTTCTAGCATAACAAACTGTGCCAGGTTCGGCTTCTAAATATCCTGCTTCAGCCCTGGAATCAGCCATTTCTCCGAGGAGCCCTGGTCCCCTTTAGTGGGGGAATGGTATTAGAGATCAAGACCTTAGTGCTAAGACCTAGTGCTCATTGCTACTAGAGTTATTGCTTCTAAACCCTTTCAACAAATAGACATATACATACATATACACATACATACGTGTGTGCACAGATACATGATACACGCGTATAAATACCCACACACTGACACATTTTAGAAATCAAAATTATGCCAATTCCAATTTATCACCATAGGGTTCTTTCTTGCTTTCCCCCAGTTTTCATTTGTCCCGTCTTCCACAGTGAGACCTCGAGTCCCACAGCGTGTTTGTTCAATTCTTCAGTCCTGGAGTCCATCTAAAATAGCTTCAGAATCACTTCACCCAAACACTCATAACAAAACCCAAACCTACTGAAGAGAGCTCAGGATTTGTTTGCTGTCTCCTACCTCCCCCAGCAACAATTTTGATTGATTTTAATGATAAATTGAACAACCTATCTTAAAATGTTACTATAGGCATTTTCCAGTGGTATGAGGTATTTTAAAGATCAGACTAAGTAATTTATTGCTGACAGAAGTGTACGCTCTGCTTCACAGGCCAGCTTTGCAGTTTCCTCCCAAGTACCCATCTACTTGCAGTATAAATGCCATCCCTTCCCACACCGACCAGTCAGGTTCGTGATGTAGTGGCAGGAAAGAGAGGAGGAGACTGGAACTGAAGACAAACATCCTGTGCTGAGGAGTCGCGGCTGAGCCTGTTAAAAATACGTGGGAGATCTATATTATCATAAGTGGATTTCTTTTTTGTTTGCCCTTAAGTATTTTCCGACCCTTGCTGCGATAGTTTATGTGACAGTTATAAACATTTCTAAAAACATAGGAAAAATTTCTCCCTTCCTAGATTATTTAAAATACAAGTTTCTGGTTTGTAGCAACTAGCACCATTTCCCCCTCAACCTGCTTTTTCAAATTGCTGCCTTTTTTTTTATTGAGTGAATCCTGATCTTGCTTGAAAAAGTTAGATTTGTTTCCCCTATGCTTTATTTTTGTATTTACATTTTATATCTATTTTCTTGAGTCCTGCGGCCTCACAAAATGCTTTTGAATAGCGGAGCTGAGACAGGAGAGGGAGGTCAGCTATGTTAATCTCGGAGCCCCAGCCTTCTGCCAGGTTGCCTAGCAACCCAGCTCTCAGGCCTCCTTTGTGGATGCGAGGAGGCAATTCTTTTATAAATTCTCAAGCAGAGATGGTTTTATAAAGTGAAAACCTTTCGCAAAGGGTCCAGCCCGACCCCGTCTCTCCCTTTCTGCCAACTTTGTGCACTTCACACATGATGAGAGAAATGCTTCATCCTTTGAGGCCTTAGATCTGACCCAGATATGAAACGAAACTACACACGCTGTGGTCAAACACTGGAAGTGACCTGTGTCCCTACCTTAAATTCAGACGCATGAATTAAACGACAGTACTCGTATTTCTCTTTCTCTCACATGAAAGCATAGCTTCCACTCAAGTTCTTTTTTTAAAATGGAATTTATTGGGGTGACATTGGTTAATAAAAACATACAGGTTTCAAGCGCCCATTTCTATAGTACATGATCTGCACGTGGCACTGAGCGCTCACCACCCAAAGGCAAGTCTCCTGCTGCGACCACCATTTACTCCCACGTCTGCCCTCGTCCACCTCCCCCGGCCCTTTCCCTCTGGCAGGCACTATATGTTGTCCGTGTCTGGTTTTTTTTTTCTTTGCTTAATCCCTTCACCCTTTTCACTCAGCCCCTCAACCTCCCTCCCTTTCGACAGCTTTCAGTCTGTTTTCTGTATCTATGAGCCTGTTTCTGTTTTGTTTGTTTATTTTGTTCATTAGATTCCACATACAAGTGAAATCATATGGTGCTTGCCTTTCTCTGACTGGCTTATTTCACTTAGTGTAATGCTCTCCGGGTCCATCCACGCTGTCACAAAAGGTAAGAGTTCCATCTTTTTTACAGGTGAGTACTATTCCATGTGTAAATGTAGCACAACTTTTTAACCCACTTATCTGTTGGGCACTTGGGCTGCTTCCAAATCTTGGCTATTGTAAATAACACTGCAGTGAACAGAGGGGTGCATATATTCTTTCAAATAGTGTTTCAGGTTTCTTCGCATATATTCCCAGAGGTGGAATTGCCGGGTCATAAGGCACTTATGATCCCCTCAAGTTCTAAAAGCCAGTTATGTGCTTTTATGAAATGGCAACTGCCTGCTGAGCATTAGTTACCATAGCGACGTGAGGCAGGAGCGGTGTTTTCCTTCTTAGGCACAGGATGGCTGAAATGTGTTCAACCAGGGACTCCAGCAGCATGCCGACTAGAAATCAGGCATCTGCGAAGAACCTGCTCGATTTCTTTTTCTCCACGCTAACTGGAATAAATAACGAATCCCTCTGCTATTCCCCCAAAGCTATTAGCTTTTCAGTAGTGAACTTCAGTGGGAGGCAAAAGTGCCCTCCCCTAGGGCATGTAGAAGCATGACACATGCCAGTGGAGCCCACTTGAAAGCTGGGCCATGGAGAGAAGAGCACTGTAGAAGATAGGCTGCCCTTTCAGACATCCTGGAAACACAGAGTGAAAGTAACAGCTAGAAATCCATGTGTTTCCACATTGTAAAACACTTAGGTGTAATTTTTTGAATCATTTATGATTCCCCTAACCTTGTCTTTTAGGCAGCTGATGCTATTCGGGAGAACATTATGATTCAGATCAATATTATTTTATGGAGAGTCATTATAATTGGTAGTTAAATCAGGTAGAGGGCAAAATGTTTTGTGCTGTTCTCACTGGCCTTCATTTATGGCTGAAAAAAGAGAAGCAGTAAAGCATAGTGGCTTTGGGGTCATAGCAGTGTGATTTGGGGCAAGTTCCTTAAGCTCTCTAAGTCCCGGTTTCCTAGCATTTAACGTGGGACTAAAAAGAGGCGTGTTGACAATGAGAAATATATATAAAGCACCCGGCACTAATAAAGGTTCAGACAATGAAGCTGTTATGATGGATTCGGTTTAATCAATCACCAGTGCTCACTGAATACCTACCTGGGGCGTGCCCAGCATTGTTCTTGATGTGGGAGGGATGCCTACTGCCGGTTGTTTACCTTTTAGACACTTCAGTTTGGTGTTACTCTGACCAATATTCCACCCATACTGACGGAGCATTCCTCGTGGGTCTGCCTTCAGGGCCAATTCATGGGGAAGGCCCACTGCTATTTTCCAACTAATTTTGCTTTTCTTCCTGAACTTGTATTACCAACACCCTTAGTTACCCTATTGCTCAGGCTGGAGAGCTGCCCCCGCTGGTGGAGTTAAAATAATGTGCCACCACCTCTGAATGCACTTCCCAAAAGAGCTGCCAAACTAGCTTCCTCGATGGTATATCATGGAAAGTGTATGAATTCCCAAAGAGCCTATCTTGGGCTCTCTTTGCTGGCAACAGTGTGCCTTCTGGTGATTTACTAACAAATCATTGACATAATTCCTAGAAAGCATTACCTCTTAAACATTTGGATCATTTTGTCTAACCCCTTCACTTTAGATATAGTATAAGCAAAGGAGTTCAGGGGTGCTGATTAATTTATCCAGTTCATTTGGATATCCTTATTTATACATACATATACATGCACAAATATACACTCATGTGGTATATATGTATAAAAAATAGAACACATACTATAGATTTTTTTCATGTTTGTCTCAAAGAAGACTCCAAGTTCCCCATTATTACTAGTGATTACAATTTGCAAGTAACCAACATAGGACAGCCTGGGTTATATGTAAGGTTCCAAGGATCTCAAGCCTACCAAGATCAGCACTGGAGATAACAGGCAGGAAGCAACTGGAACCAGGGACTGGAATGTAGACAGGACTCTACTCCTTTCCTCAGCTGCTTTCTGCATGTCTGTACTCATCTATCCACCCATTTACTAGTTCAAGTCATTCAACAAATACTCACTGAAGACCTATTCCATGCCAGAGGAAGGGAGAACCCTCACACTGGGTAGACATGCTAGTCTCCAGTTCTCACAGACCTTTCACTACTCCTCTGCTACAGGTTTAGCCACATGCGGAGACCTACCTGCAGCCCCTTAGTTTCAACTCCCCCCAACTCTGGTGTGGAGGGAGGCCACCCAGTGAAACAGGTTACTCAGGTCTACCTCTGTGGAATAGAAAGTTGCTGAGCAGATAGTCCCAACTCTACAACAAGCATGCTGTCTAATCCTTTGCACCCCTCTCTCCTCAGTGCTTAATCCAGCATTGTAAAAAAATAAAAATTTTTAAAAAGGCACTCAGACACTAGCATAGCTGACCTACTACATTGAAAAAGCACAAATTTCAGTTAAATAATGGAGAAAGTTGCTCTACTTTCATTGATAAAATAATTTTCAACGTTGTAAATTATTTGTTCAAAATCATAATTCTTCTGTTTTCTTTCTACCAGATGTCTAAAAAACCCAAACCAGGACATATCAAGGGCTACACCACTTTAGTGTTAATTAAGAGTTTAGTGGGGCCTGTATTGCTGAGAATCTCAACAACTTGATTGCTGCCCAGGCCCGCACTTCTCCATGAAGACCAGTGCTTCTCTGTGTGAATTAGTAAGCTATTTCAAAGAGTATATTGATAGCTGACAAGACCTTTGGCCTTCATATTCCTTCCTCTGTGCAGGATGGCTTTTATATTTATGCATTATTTGGTTGTCATGTAAAAGAAAGCCATAAACCACTATCCCAGCTCATATGAAAGACTGGGAGATCCTGGGAGGGGAACAAATCAAGCCAGGTTCATCTGACTTCAAAGGATTCCTTGTTAGGCCACCCCATTAAGTGTCCAGGACTCCACCCTCCTTCTTTGAGCTCACATATGTCCTGGGGCATAGTGAGGTGAGAGTAAGTCAGACAAGAAGCAAGCAAAACTTAAGGAAGTGCATAGGCACTGTTTCTTCAGGGAGGCCCCAAACAAGATGCTAGCTGATGGAGCGGAATCTTCAGAAGAAGCAGAAGCACCCGGCCGGGTGTGGCTCAGTGACTGAGCACCGGCCTATGATCCAGGAGATCGCGGTTCCATTCCTGGTCAGGGCACATGCCCGGGTTTCGGGCTGGATCTCCAGTGCAGGCCGTGCAGGAGGCAGCCGATCAATGACTCAACATCAATGTTTCTATCTCTCTCTCTCCCTCTCCCTCTCTGAAATCAATAAGGATATATTAATAAAAAAAGAAAGAAAGAAAAAGGAAGAAGCAGAAGCAATGACAATTAACTGAGGCCCCAGGGACAGGAGATGTTCATTCAGATAGAAACTAAGGCTTCCCGGTGACAACTGCACTCCTATGAGGTTACTGACTGTAGAACCACATCTTTCTGTTACGTGCTTGGGGCAAGAATATCATTGCCAGGTTGCTAAAGGTTTAGCTGCTTAGCTATAACCACCCTCTCTTTCCCCTTTTCCCTCACCTGCCTACTCATACACACCATACTATAAGAGCAAGTGCAGAGTGGACTTTCTGGACACCTTTGACAATCCAATATGGAATCACTGTCAGCCATGACAGTTATGTCAAGTGTTATGTCAAAATGGAGATAATGGGTGTAATCGGAACACCCTCAGGAGGGGCCGGGAACACCCAAAACTACAAGTCTGGATACTTGAGTAAGGACTCCATCTGGACACCTCTATGAGTGGGACCGCCACCTCTGCTGGACTAGAAGAACTCAGAACTCTGACCACCCAGTGCTCAAGCCTGGCTATACCATGGGTCACACTTGAAGCCCTGCTGGGCTTTCAGCAACCAGATGCCTACCACCACTGTAACTTCCAGGCTCGAGACCCATGCCCGCCTCTCCACCTATTGAACTTCCTGCCGGACACATACTCTGCTCACTTCTATTGAGTAGACGCCCCCTCTCTGTGTGTAACCTGCCTGGGACTCTATCGGCATATTGGGGAGGTTTCCCCTTAATAAACCTGGCATTGTGGAAAGACACAAACATGTGCAAGTGACTACTTTTGGGGATGCTCCCTTGCTCATGACAGTTATTTCCTTCTCTCTTTTTATCTGTCCTCATGTCAGAAACCCTTCCTTGCCTGGAGTGAAGCCCAACTCTCTTCTGTTTCTATTCAAGATATTTTCTTAATGTCCCAAATTCTCGTGTTCTGGCTTCTAGCCAAAGTATCTTGTCCTGTTCCTTTTAACTAATCTTTAAAAAAACTCAGATATTCACGTTGTTTTATGCTAAACCTTGAGGGCCCATGAGAGCAAAATGTCTAATCAACAAAAAGAACCAAAAAAAAGTCTATTTTTGCTCAAATGCGGGAAGAACTAAGCTCCAAATTCTTCAAGTGCAGCAAGTAAAAGAGAGGAAAAACAGAACAGTTGGTTCCATATTAATAGCAATGTAATATCCATAATTCAAAGGCCATTACTGAAGAATCAGAAAAGTAAAAAGTGGGCTTTGAAGAGTTACTGGATCTTCCTGGCCTTTCTATATCAATCATTTCTCTCTTTTTTCATGTAGAAGGGCCCCACCTATCCTGGGCTTCCATCTGTCCTTGGGAGAACACAACCATCTGGAGTCAGAACAAATCATCAATCCTTCCACAGGTCCAAGACCTTTTAAACTTGTAAAAAATATATATATAATACAACTGAGAAGAAGTCATTTTTAAATTCCTCTGATGGATCTGCCTGACTTTCATTAGGGATCCATTACAACTCAGAGTGATGTGAGTGATGACATGAGGTCAGGGCAAAAACTCTGCCTTAGGGGTCTGCATTTGTTTCCTATTACCCAGGTAACCAATTAGGACGAACTGAGCTGCTTAAAACAACACTAATTAATTAATTAATTAATTTGTTTATTTTCAACCACAGTTTACATTCAGTACCATTCTGCACCAGTTGCAGATGTACAGCAAAATGGCCGGAAAATCATGTACTCTACCGAGTGGCCCCCCGCTGCCCCAACCACCCATCTGGCCCCATACCCTTATTATCTCGATTTTGTAGACTTTATTCTCCAGATTTATTTTCTTATACTGCTGAAGGTGAGAAGTCCTAAACAGGTCTTACAGGGCTAAAATCAAGGTGTCAGTAGAGCTGTATTCCTTCTGGAGGCTCTAGGGGGCATCTATTCCTTAACTTTTCCGCTTTCTAGAGGCTGCCTGCACTCTGGCTCTTGGCCACATGACTCTAACCTCTGCTTCCATCACCACCTAGTCTCAGACTTTCCTGTCTCCCTCCTTCCCTAACATAAGGACCCCTGTGATTATATTGGGCAGGCCTGGAAATTCAATATAATCTTCCCATCTCGAGATCCTTAACTTAATCACATCTGTAAAGTCCTTTTTTGCCATGTAAGTTAACATATTCATAGGTTCTGGGGTTAGGATGTAGACAGGTTTGGGGGCCATTATTCTGTCTGCCACAGGGTCTGACATAATCAGAGGCTTACTTCCTAGAAATCAGAGAGCCTGATTTCAGTCAGTGATTAGGAATTTCAATCAGGAGAGTGCATGGGAACTGTTGGTATCTGGGTTTGACCTTTGTCTCACTTGACTGTAGTACCAAATTCTGGCACTTACTCTACCGGGTGTTATAATGAGGGGCACTGGCTTTAAATTAGACTAACCTGGGTTCTCATCTCTACCAATTAGGAATTCTGAGGACTTGGGCAAGTCACTCAACCTTTCTGAGCTTCAAGTTTCACCTCTCTTCTGCAGGGATGTTCTAGAGGAGACAGACTCAGAGGCAGAGACTGGACTGCAGGAGTGCTCTTGGGCATAATACTGGTAAGAGAGTGAGGGAGGTAGGACTAAACTGTGAAGAAGTCACAAGAAAGGCTTCAAGTGACCTTACAGGGACTCTGTTGCTTTGATGACTCTTCAGTATTGTCCCCTATAAGGCCAACAAGACGGGCATGGGTACCACCTGCCAGGGCTAGGACTAGGGTGAGCACTCGCCTCAAGGACAAAATTTAGGGGTGCCAATAAACTCAGTAACCAAGTAAGTATTTTAATGCGCTATTTTAAAAAATCTAAATTAATGGGAAAATCCACCAAGAACAGAATACTGAACATTTTAAATAAAGACTGGATCAGTAAGAGTGCTGTGCGGAGCCATATTGGAGCTTCAGGAAGAAGAGGAATTGGTAATTACTGACGCTTTCTTTATTTAAAACTGTGATATGTTGGTCATCATGGATTTTTTGCATTTTTGATTTTTTTAAAAAGAGCCACAAAATATTATTTATTTTGATTACATAGTTTTTTTGGTACCTCTTTAAATTTAGTACCAGGGCCAATTCCACACTTGCCTCACCCACGACCTGGCCCTGCATTGTACGTGGGCTGCCGCTTCCGTCTCCACAGAAAAGGGTATAGTCTTAAGCCAAGGATAATTCTTGGAGAGAGCATAGCAGTGAGCCATCAGCAGCCAACACACTTGGCATCTTGAGGAAGGAAAGTCTTGATCCTGAATAGGGGGATTGAGCATCCACTGGCGGGAAGACAATGCCTACTTATAAGGAGATTATTTTGCATACAGTTTTTCACTCACTAGAATAACAAGATAGTCATGAAGCGCTGCAAGATTTGTGTGGCTACTAAAGCTAATTGTTTCAGGTGCTAGTGAATGTAGTCACAGCCAAGTCATGGCCAGATCTCTCCCTTTAGTCTTCCTGACAGCCAAACATCTGACCAAAAAACCCAGATAATTTACTTACATCTGAGACTGCCATTAATACTATTGTCAACATATGGCTTTGATCTATGGTTTGTTAGCTTTGGTTAGAATTGCTGAGCAAATAAGCCAAAGTGAAAATTCATTCTATTCCATGGCTTGCCTAGACCCTTAACCCCAAACTTCTTATGCTAGTAATCACAACCAAGTAGTGGGTAGGCATAAATCTTGCATTGCTACAAGAAAAAATATATATGTATATCAAGGTGGGTTAGTGAATACTCTTGGTGAATCTAGTGTATACACACATAGTGTTCTAAAACCTGGCATAGAAAAAAATATATAAATTCTTTCTCTTCATTCAAAGATCAGTGATTCTCAAAAACGAATGGAGTGTATAACCACTAGGAGGATGAATGATTCTCAAAAGGAAAAGTTTACAGTCTCTGGGGATCATATCAGAATCTACCGAGGCAGGCGTTTAACTCCGCAGTCCCTTCTCGACTTCCCACTGGAGCGAGGTTCTAACACTTGACATAGCCTCCTCGTGATTACTTCAGGAGTTTAGGAAATCGCTGTTACTGATGAGAGAATAAAATTTACATCCGTTGCATTGATACATTAAAGGACAAGAAATGCTGTCCTTGAAATTATGGACACACGTACACATGACACAAAACAGCGGCAAGGCCTTGCATGACTAACTAAAATGCACAGGTAAAATATAACTGCAGCTTTTACATGAGTCAGATTTCAACAACAGCTATTGCATGGTATTTAAATAGTGCATCATTTGTAGAAACAATCTTTTTTTAGGAGTACTGGAGGTTTTTGACTTTCTATATTAGCTGAAGGAGAAAGAAGGTACTTTATTACATTTCAGTAAGCCCTCCCCACATTGGGAAATGAACATTGTTGATGTGCTTACTCCCTTTTGGTTCTTGGCTTGATACTAGTTCTCTAGCTTCCTTCTTCTCCTCCCCCACCCCCTTTTTTAAAAATAACTTCATCATCCTTACTAATGCAAACCTCACATTGATTCTGATGAAAGAAGCAACAGAATTTCTGGACACTGTGTACTCTTCAATAATGCACCTCTACAATAAATCACTTTGTTTTTCCATTTTTCAGGTCATTTAGCAAAGTGTACGTCCTAAAATGGATTGTGTAAATGCTTTTTCTTCTTTGAGCTTAATATATTTCCTTTGGAAAATTTTCTTTGTGATTTTAACATTTTCTGGGGTAGGGTGGTGATGTGCTATATTTACTTGTTTTATTTTTCTCTGACTGCCTTTTAGATCCAACAGTCACTTCTCTTTCCCCTTGATAATCATTTCTTTTATGATCTGAAAGTACTTTGTGTGTATGGGTTTGTTTGTTTGTTGGTGTTTTTTTTTCTGTAATCCTAGTTGATAATACGGCATCTTCATTGTTGCTCAGTGCATAAGTCTTTGAGGTTTCAGCTGCAGTGTCCAAATCACAGTGAGCTTCAGGCATGGTCCTTGATGGAACCTCGGGCTTTTCAGCTGGTCTTGGGAACAATCTTGATTTACTGCCTTTATTAAAGTGTTGTCGGACAGTTCTTCATCTAGACAATCTCATGGAAGTTACTCTTCAGAATGGCTCCCTTGGAATGCCAAAGATTTATTTTCCTCTTGTTTATTAAGGAGAAAAAAACATATAAAATGAACTAATTGAAGGATCAACTTTTTGTGAGATTTTACCCTCTATTCCTTCCCAATTTAAACCAAGATAGTTTACAACTGAATGTCCACTCACAGTTCACATGTATTTATTTTAAAAAGCAATTCCTCCTACGTATCAAGGAGGAGAAAATACCAATGTTTTCAGAAACTTGGGAAGAATTTTGAGTCCTAGAATATTAAAGGGAAGTTGCAGACAAGTTAACCTTGAAATTGAGATAAATAACAAAATGAATTATGATAATATAGATTAATTGTTGACCTTTAAGGTGGAAAATGTAAGGATGATCTTCTTGAATTTAATGAACTGCAGATGTTTTAGTTATTGTCATATTATGCTTGAAATTTGGCTTTCTACTGGACACTCTTAAATCATATTTAAAATTTACATTAAATTTTAATTGCCATTATATTTATTCTAATTTATATGTACATGTGTAACAGAAGAAAAATTTAGATATACATACATTTATTTTTGCATTTGCCATATTGCGATAGTATCATAGAAGGCATCAAGTATGGATTATTTTATTTCTGCCACAAATGGTGGGCTGATTAGATCATGTTTGCTAGTTTTCTTCACTGAAAATTGTCACCTATCACTTATTGGTGATCCTGGTCTGAATGTTACTACTCAGAAATATACTTACATGCTTTAGTACTTTTTAAGGAATGGGGTTATTTCTTTGGGGATTAACCATTACACGTAAATTTGTGATATAATCGTATTTGTGGCTTGAGAGTATAATTATGATGTTAGATATACACAGAAAGGTTGTCTCAGTATGACATCACGGCTGGCTGAACATTATTATTTAATGCTATTAAAGAAATTAAGATAGAAATTGGAAGATAATCTTCCAGCATTTTTTATTCTTTTCAGGAAGAGCCCTTGAAAAAGGATCTTCCATTAACACTGGCTTGAGACATTACTGGATTAGAGTGCGATTGTGGGAGCCCAGCACATGCAGCTTATGCTATTTTGAACTTATAAGTGGTTCTCTCCTTGTATACCCTCTGACTGTGCTTGCTAATATATTAAGAACTTCTCATGTAGGCATTCGATTGTCCTTATGCTGTTCTGATGGTCATTTGATTGAATTGGCAGTGCATGACATAGAGTGACGCCCAGACCACCCAACCCTTCCTCAACTCTAACAACTGCACTTCTGCAAAGAGAGATAGATGGTGGCTGATTTTTCTGAGAGCCTCTAAGTTGGGAGAATGCAGACCAATTCAGAACTGGTTCAGCGACTGAGCTTCTGTAACTAGCCTGGGTAGTCAGACACATCTTCTTTCATGGTGACCAAGTGGGACCAAGTGGTTATTATTTTTTTTTTCTTTCATTCTTGAAAATGAGATTAAAATGTTTACTGGTTAAGACCATTTTGAGGATTATTAAGAGAAGGGAAATAATACTCTACTATTTACAGAGTACCTACTATGAATAGGGCACTGTATTTGGTTTGTATCTAGAGTAAGGAATCCTTTCTATTCAAACTTATCACCAGTTCTGGGCTACCACCATTCTCTAAAAGTATAAATAAGTGAAGTAATTTCTTATTCACCTTATTTTTTAATTTTTCCTCCATCTATCTGCTACTTATCAAAATAGGCAAAATCATTTTCAGCCAAATGTAGCATTCTTGAACTTAAAATGTGGCATGAAAGTTGGAAATCAGATTGTTTGGAGACATTTACAGATAGAACTGTTAAATATGGGTTTGAATCACAGTTTCACAACTGAATTGCTGGTTGACTTGGGCAAGGTATTTTCTCTTCGTGTGTCTCTATTGCAAAATGGGGGAAATAATATGTGTGGCTTATTATGAAAGGCTCATTGTTATTTAATGTAAGAGTATATAGTTTGCAGTAGAGTATGTGGGCAGTTGTAGGTGTTCCATAGAAATTAGTTTCTTCCTATTCTGTCTGACATATATGAGGAACTCAATAAATAGAAGCTCATAATGTCATGTCATCATCATCATTGTCATTATATGTGTGGGAGGGTTTAGAAAAAGCTTTGCTTGATGATGAATATAGATCACTATCGCCTTAAGAACTTTTCCAGTCTTACGTGTTCATAGAATTCACCCATAGAAATTTGCCTAAATTTTTTACATTCCCTCCCAGGTCAGAAAAATATTTGATATTTGCTTTTTAAAAATCTTATCATTTCTTTGGGTGTTTTCAATACTGATTTTAAAATCACCAAATTAAGCCTAAAAATAAAATGGAGAAACTTTAACTGAGGCTCTATTCCTCCTTTACTCCCTCTCTTTTTCCCTCCCTTCCTTCCTTACTGTCTCCCTCTCTCCTTTCTTTTCTTCCTTCCTTCCTTCCCATGGGGGACTAGTTACTTATATAGCTTCAATATAACCTAACACCTTATATAAGGTATCTCTTGCTATGTAAGAAATTTCTACAAACTTAGTGGTTTAAAATAACACATTTATTTTCTCACAGTTTCTGTGAACCTGAAGTCGGAATATGGCTTAGTTGGGTCCTTCGCTTGGGGCCTCACAAGGCTGCAAGCAAGGTGTCAGCTGAGCTGTGCTCTCATCTGGAGGCTGAACTAGGGAAGGATCTGCTTCGGAGTTCATTCATGTTGTTGGCAGAATTCAGTTCCTTGCCATCATAGGACTAAGCGTCCTGGTTTCTTTTTTGGTGTCAGTTGGGGGTTGCCCTCAGCTCCTAGTGCCCATCCCTAGTTCCTAGAGGGCACCTGCAGCTCCTTGTCACATGGGCTTTCCCTGGGCTGACTTCACCAAGCCAGCAAGGAGGTTCTCTAGAGTGTTCTGCTAGCAAGACAGAGTCTTACATAAAGGTGACATGATCACAGAGTGACACATCATTCCCTTTGTTATGCTCATCGGTTAGGAGCTGGGGTAGGGAATTACCCAAAGGTGTACACCTTAGGGGGGCAGAAATCATGGGGGGGCACCACATAGTATGTCTGCTACGCACCTCAAACCCCCGCACGTGTAAACAGACACATAAAGGCAAACACAGAGAACGCTGTTGACCTGTGTTACACTGTCATACCTACAGACATAGAAATCTTGCAACTTTGTGTTAGGGAACCATTTAATTCTTTACATTTGTTTCTACCTCTAACTCATATTTCTTAACACATTTTTTATTTCATTTTTTCATCCCTATTTCTACATGAGTCCCTTTCTCTGTTTCTGTTTTTCTTCTCTTCTTTTGCATATGTTTATTTACTCCCTTTTATAGTTTCAAACACTACGTTAAGTACTGGGGATACAATGGTATAAAGAAATACCTGGTAAGACTTTATTTTCATAGAGCTTAGAGGTTATAGGGAACCAAAATTATAAATGACAACTACAATGTAATGTCACAAATGTTGTCAGAGATAAAGCCCAAGGTGATGGACAGACACATGGGAGGGCTACCCAACCCATTCTGGAGAGGAAAGGGAAGATTTCTCAGAAGAAGTAACCACAACATGTGAAAATCTGTACCGAGGAGCAGGTATTTTTTTGATTTAAACACTAAACACAATTGCTTTTATTTTCACCTGTGTGCTTGAAATTATAGTTTAAACCTCAACAAGTACATAACAGGGAAAGTTTTAGTGCTACATTAGTAAAAATGGGTCTATGAACAAACTCATAAAGGCTTATATTATAATGCCTTTGAATAAATACTATCATTAGCTATATAAACTTGGGCAAAACTATTTCTCTACGGCTCAGTTCTCTCATCTATAAAATAAGTTGGAATTGGTAAGTTCTGAGGTATTTAACTGGTTCTAAATTCCATGATCCTATGAGCCTATAGGATTGAGAGTGTAAACAGGAATGATGGTGCTGAGAAACCCTTCAGCTAAGATCCAAACCTAGGTCCCTCAGCCAGTCAAGCCAAGACTCTCACCAGCCAAGCCTTTGTGTGAATTATCAAAAGGTTCCCCCTCCTGGTGGGTGCATTATAGAAAGGTATCCCTTTTAAGGCACAGAGCTTTTCAAGAGCAGTGAGGGATGAATTTCAGGGCCTTGGAGTCCCTTGTACAGGGCAAAAAAGTATATGATTGTACTAAGTCCAGTGTTATTTTTTATCCAGTTATGACCATTTAAAGCTCCAGCTTCACAAGGAATCATTAATGTTCAGGAAAAGAATCAGTGATTTGTACACTGTTACTACTGACTTCAGTTACTTGTAAATTTCTGAACACTCCAGTTTGGGAAATGAGGTGCTCTTGGATTTATTTTTAACATTACTTATCTGGGCATCAAACATTTTTGAAGGCAGAATTATGAGTTTGGGTATTTAAAATTCTATTTCATTTTTTCCCTTACCCAGTCTTTATCAGGGTCTGGTTTAATTACACTTAAAACACTCGGGGAATGGCAAAGTTATCAGATCTACAAAGTGAAGGGCGCCATCTCTCAAGGTAGATTTACCATTTGCCTCTTCAGGGTGACAGCTTCTGTCACAACCCTTCCTCTGCCCCAGAGCCATCAGTCAGCATCAGTCAGTCCCTTTCTTGGTCCCTCTGACACCCCCAGTGACTCCTCCCAGGAACTTGCTGCATCCTGTGATTCATTTCCCCAGGGCAGGCTGCCTCACCGGTTGCCTAGAAGCTATTCAGGAGTCATTAGGTCCATTTAAATCCATACTCCTCTCAAAGGCCAGTGAGCTCCACCCAGCAGGTGTCTCTCCTTCCAACAAGGCTTCATTTAGGTCCTCTAAAGGCCGTCTTGGCCGCATCACTAGCTGGCAGATGGATGGACTGTATTTTTGGTTCAGTTTTGGCACTGAGCTGGGTAGGCACAGGTGGGGCAGATTCTGAAGAGAACTAATCTGAGTCTGTACAACAAAGTCCAAGTAGGGTCTTTACAATAAAAGTATAAAATGAGGAATATTATATATTTTGGGTAATGTTCTATATATATGTATATATATATATATTATGTGTATATATGATAAGAAACCACTTCTCTGAAAATAGCAATTTATTGAGACTGAGCTCAAAGAGATGGTCAA
Source organism: Miniopterus natalensis (assembly GCF_054644295.1). Taxonomy (NCBI): domain Eukaryota; kingdom Metazoa; phylum Chordata; class Mammalia; order Chiroptera; family Miniopteridae; genus Miniopterus; species Miniopterus natalensis. The sequence continues at coordinate 45,438,937 of NC_142088.1, forward strand.
TGTGAATTATTATTATTAATATTATTATAGCAAATATTTCTATTTATTAGTCATTCACTATGTGCCATTCTTTTCTTAAGCACTTTCCTGGATTATATAATGAAATCCTTACAATGCTAAGAAGTTGCTACCTACTATTATTTATTTATTTATTTATTTTTTAAAATATATCTTTATTGATTTCAGAGAGGGGAAAGGAGAGGGAGATAGGAATATCAATGATGAAAGAGTCATTGATCGGCTGCAGCCCGCAACCCGGGCATGTGCCCTGACCGGTAATCGAAACCCGATCGCCTGGATCCTAGATTGACGCTCAACCACTGAGCCACACCCGGCAGGGCAAGGCCTTTTCAATATACATAAATCTACCCATGACCTAAACAACCCTAGAAGTTTACATCTTTGATAACCAGTGGCCAAATTGGGTGGCAGAGCCAGTCTGGTCAGTCCAAGTCATCCTGATGAGAAACTTTGATCAACAGCTTTTCCTGTTCTTTAGTGATTTAGGTCCCTCAGTGACTAATGCTTGTGAAACTATATGGTGATTCTTTACAAAACAAGGATCATAAGGCTGTAATTCTCCATGAACTTCTGTTTTTCTTTCTGCTCAGCGAAAACCACAAAGGGTCTCTCTAGGTCATGACTCTAGGAAGAAGGCCAAGCCAGGCCTGATGCCACCTGGTTTTACTTCCATGACACCAATTCTCAAAACACACCCCATAGTCCCTGAGTGGTGGGGGACTCCAGAGAGAAACAAATTGATCTGGTGAAGCATTTTTTCCTGGCGCTCTCATAGGGCACTTTAGATTTCTTGCACATTGAATTTGACAGTCCTTGGATCAGGTTCCTGACTTAGCGATGTTGAAGGTGTTATCTCACGTGTGATGATCAGGTCCTTTGTGGAAGTTATTGCTAATTCTTTGTGAAGTAGGTTGTGTTTTTTTTGTTTTAATGCCCATTTGAAATCTGAGAAAAATGAAGCCCAGAGAGTGAATGGCTCCCTAACCTTTCAGTTCCAGTTCTTTACTACAAAGATTTGGGAGCCACAGTGACCCATGGATTTGATCCTTTCTAAATGATGTCCAAGGACTCAGGATTTCCCTGGTCATTGCACAATAAACTTTCTATACCTTCATTAGGGACCGGGGCTTCTAAAAACATTAGGAGAAAACAAAAGCCACACTATTTTCATTTCAGTTTTTTAATTTCCCAGTGCCAGGCATTGGCTTGTCAGAGTTGGGCTCGTTTTCTGCTTTAACATTCTACAAGAAGACATGAAAGTGCTGTCAGTCAGTAAATATTTGTTAAAAGAATCAATGAGTGAGTGAGCACAGAATTTCTTATCCTGGAGATTGCATTGAAGTTTTGTCTTCAAGGATTGACTTAATTCCTGGCCAATCACAGAAAGAATAACCAGCTGGTGTGATATAGGGGTGCTCAAATGGTTTCACATATTGGGTTTCATTCTAAAGCCCTTCCTAAGTTTCATTACCATTCCTCCATAGCAGATAATTTTATCCCAAGACCAGGAGAAAACAAAATGTCTTCAGTGCGTCTCGATTTTCCATACTACTGTTGACCAGGAAATAAGAGAGAAAACAAAAAGTAGCCCAGTCTGTGTGGCCCAGTGGTTGAGCATTGACCGAGGAACCAAGAGGTCACAGGTTTGATTCCCTGTCAGGGCACATGCTCCGGTTGTGGGCTTGATGCCTAGTGGGGGGCATGCAGGGGACAGCCGATCGATGATGTCTCTCTCATCAATGTTTCTATTTCTCTATCCCTCTCCTTCTCTCTCTAAAATCAATAATAATAATAAAACACATTAAAAAAAAAGTAGTGAGGATGAATGGCTCACTCTTAGCTGGCTCTCTTGAGATTGGAAAGGAAAGTGTTTCTTTTGATTTAGAGCATATCCTTGGGCTCTGTGAAGATGCGGGAACTATTGGCATTCTACGTGGAACTGACCCTTGGCATTCTGGTTGGAACTGACCCTTGAAGCTGCTCACTTTTGGGTGGCATACCTGAAGGCTTCAACCCTTCAGTTAAATATGGTTGTGTGATGATAAGTGACTCAGTTTCAGAGCCTTCACCAGCCATGAGACTTCCCACCTTCTGGTGTGCCATGAAACCACCCACTGCAACTGGCAGCACTCCTGACAGGTCCCTCTTACCTAGTGATACAGATACCTGCCTCCATTAATGCTTAATGTTTTAGTGGTAAATTTATAACACACACAATGTTTACAGAGGTGAATTGATAACACGCACATACATATGTGTGGTTGATGCATAAAGACTAAGAGGAATAACTTTGTATTTTATCACTAACAAAAATCCATACTCTTTAATATTTTTTTCCACAATCTCTTGATCCAGAAGGTGAGTCATTAAAAACAGAGCGAGGGGCCTATGGGAAGAGAAGATTTTCCTTCCTCCAAGCTACCCACTACCACTCATCCTGCCATCCTGTCCCTAGCTCCTTTCCCTGCTCTACATAAGACAAGCACAAAAGCTCCCCTAAGGATACTTGTCAATGCTTAAAATTCCACCACTAGAAGCACATGTTTCTTTGATGCGATGTATTGTCTCTTGATGATAAATAGATTACTCTGGAGAGAAGTAGCAGGTTTGACTTTATCATTGTAGCATTTATACGGAATGAGAAGACCGAAAAGACCAGGAGGATGCTAAATAAATCCTTACCTGGCGCTGGGGATACACAGGCTGTCTTAGGCCATCTGGAGTACCGAGGAAAGCCTTTGCCCACTGAACCTTGTGGGAAGGATCGGGGCTGAGACCTTCTATTTTGCTTCTTATGTATGACTAGTGAAGACCATAAAGTGTTATATAATAATGAAAATCACTTGGAATAACACCTGGCACCGTCAAGTTTTGTTGAATTTTTTACTGACTTGAATTATGTAAATGAATGTCTAATTGTTTAAGCATCCATTATCAGAGGGCATTTCACAGTAAGGTTTTGGAATCAGAAACACTTAGGTTCACATACCAGCTTCGTCACTTACTTGTTAGCTGTATACACCTCAACTCTCAGAACATTATTTTCAGTTAAAATGGATTTAAGCATACTTATTTTATAGCGTTACATATTAAGTAAGATAGTGTATGCTATTTAGCACAATGAAGATTCATTTAAATAACATAGTGATGATAATGACTGCAATGACAATGATTCTGATATTTTTTATTTGAGAAATACTAGTCAAGAGTTTACCCTTTTCAGTTCCTGTATTTGTAATAGAAAAAAAACCAACAACCGTTAGATCCCTGAGTAAAGACATCTCTGATGTCATGTTAATAAAATTTTTGAGTTTAATTTCTTTTGATACATATTCACAAGGCCCAACCTGGATGGAATATTACTGATGACATTTATACATGTTTTAAGTTATTTTCAACATAAGCAAGTCATAGATTAGATCTTGTCTTATTTATTTCCTCAGCAAGCTTGTGAGCGCCTCGAGTTCCACCCTCTCTAGTTTGTGCTTTTTTTTTTTTTTACATTGGCCATTTCCATAAAATCAACTAAAAGTGATCCCTTGCCCTGGGTCAATATACCCAACACCTACTGGTTGTCTCTCTCTGAATGTCCCTCTCCACCCCACCCTTACCTCCTCTGAGCCTTTAGAATTCAGTTTAGGTATCACCCCTTTTAGAAACCCTCCCTTGTACATCTGGTCTAGGAGCTCCTCTTGTGAGTGTTAACCACATTACATTGTACTTTTTGTGACATAACTATTTGGTGCCTCCGATTCGTGCGTGTATTTAGTTTGTAATAAATAGTTAATGTCACCTGGTTCTTCTATCCCTTTCTACCTACATTCACACATACATATGTGATCTACTTATCCTATCTATATTGAACATGTCTCACAGGTTACTATTTACTTGATCTTTGATTAATACATCTTCTGAGTTGTACCTATCCCCTTGTTTTCTTGTCTTCTATAAGCTAATTAACTATTATTAAACATAGCAAACATATACTACAGATTATGTACTGTTTCATTTAATACTATCAATTTTATACATAATTTCTTTCTTCTCTAAAGAGACCTATGATCTTATATTCTTGACAGTTTACTCTTTGAACCTAGTTCAGATATTAAGGATTTCAAATTTAAAAGATAAACTATCTATTCCTTTAACTTTCAAGGTGGTTTATAGAAGTCAAGTTAAATGGCATCTTGGTCAAGCAATTTACCCTCTTGGGCTTTAGTTTCCTCTATAATAAAATTAGAATATTATACATGTGGATGCTGCCCCTTAAACCTCATGGGAACATGAAACAACCATGTTCAGATTTTGATGGTTTAGCAGATCATACAGAATGAGATCTCAAGTCTAAGGATGGTGGCGATCTAAGTTGGCACTCAAAAAACCAGCAATGCTTGCTGCCATGGAGTGTTCCCAAATTTTCAGTGCAGTAGGCCTGGCCATGCCCCTTCAGAAACACTTAGTAACTGGTTCGCCCGCTACGTAGGAGAACCAGCCATCCTGGTTTGCCAGGGATGCTCCTGGTGTTAGCAGTGAACGTCCCACACCTGGAACACTCCTCAGTCCGAGGCAAAACAGAAGGGTTGCTCATCCTATTCCTTAATCTTTTTAAGTGTCAGTTTTCTCATGTGTAAAGGGAGGGATGTAGACACATTTATGGCAACACTGTTATAAGGTTTAAAGGTGGTAATGTAAATAGGATGCTTAAAACAGTGCCTTCACTGTGAGTGTGGTTATTATCATGACCACCGACCTAGGTTTTGGTTTTATTATCTCTGCGTGAGCTTGTGCTCACTTTTATTTTATTTTGCTTTATCTTATTTTTCGCAGGAACACGAACGCTATCAGAGAATGCAAGTGGTTCCTCCTGAAATCGCTGGTCCTGTTGTTTGTGTTTGATAATACACACACAGCGCTTAGGGGTCCTCATCACAACGATTTTCATCGCTCTCTTTCTGTGGTTCTCAAGCTGCAGTCCCTGGACCAGCAGCAGCAACATCACCTGGGAACTTGTTTGAAATGTCAATTCTCAGGCTCCCCTCCAGACATACTAAGTCAAAAACTGTGGGAATGGAGCCGGGAAATCTGTGGCTCATCCAGCCCTGCAGGTGATTCTCAGGCATGTTCCAGTTTGAACCCACTGCTCTATTCCGCGTCCACACTGCCTGGGCCGCGACCTTGCTCGAGGGCAACTCCACAAGGAGGTGCTCTGTTAAAACAGTGGCTGAATTACTTCTGAGGCTGGTGAGATTCTGAAAGATACACATCTTCTTTGAACATAAATCGCGTATAGGATAGATTTTCATCCTGTGCGTGCTCTTACACACAGCACTTCACTGCTGAGGGTGAAGGTTCAACCTGCGAATGGTGGTGACAGTCATTTCAGTAAGGATCTCCCAGGCAACTTACTCTAGCTCTCCGTAGTTCACTGTAATTGAATAAAATTAGAATAGGTAAAATTTCCAGTGATAACGTAACATGATATTTATCTTAGAGTTTCAAAACATTTCAAGTACAAGCAGAGTAAAATTTTCAGTAAATGTGGCTGAGTTTGACAGTTACATTCTAAGCGGCTGGGTTCATGGTTTACAGCTGTTTCAATGTAAGCATTTCAATTTGGATGCTTAGTTACCTTCTCCCCTGTGAGATCTCCTTGACTACTTTCTGCTTTAAAGAAGCAATGACTTCTTTAGGGGAAGCCTAATCTCATTCTCAGGGATGGAAATAAAATGAGCAGTGAAATGTAAGCAATGTCTATTGACTTGAAATAAATGTTTTAGACACAAGGTCTCTGTCAAGATGTTCAAAGTCCAAAATCCCTCTTCACAGTGTACTAGCTGCTCTGCAGTTTAAACAAATGTACTCTTAGCAATTACGTTGTACATCATTTAATGCTGAATTATCTGCTTCAAGAGTCAAGTCTCAATGTTTGTGGGCATCTCTTTCCAAAAGATTGTTTTAGCTTCTGAGAAGTTTCCTCTGGCACTCTCATCTCCCTTTCTTTCCCCCTAAATTTGAAACACTCTTTTGAGTTTGCAGATGAATCTCTTTCCTGAAATTCTATTTCTGGCATAGGAATGAATTTAGATGAGTGAGAGAAATGATGAGAGGCAAAGAGGAAAACTGCATTATTAATCCAGGCAATAATTACACTGTGTTTGTTCTAGGTGGTTTATCATTACGCCTTATTTTAATACTTAGAAAACAAGTGATTACTGTGCCTTAGAGGGGCATCCCTCCCAGCTGTGATTCTATGACATATTTTGAAATGAAAAGAGAAACACTTTTAATGCTCAAACAAGGGTGTTGTCTAGTAGACTCTAAAGAAACGGAGGGTGGGAGGTAGTTTCTGGACAACTAGTTGAAACTCACAAGTCATAAGATCAGATTCTAGGTGGGGCCTTTGTTTATTCTGGAGCCTGTTCTCCTACGTGCTATTTGTCTATTGTTGCGTAACTTGGTGGCATACATCAACAGCAATCATTTATTATTATTATGGCTCTTCATGGTTTTGGAGGTTTGCTGGACTCAGTGAGGTGGTTGTCACTTGGGGAGTCTCACGTGGTTGCAAGTGATTCCAACAGTGGACACCCCTGAAGCACTGGTCTCTATTATTGTGTGGGCTCTCCAGCACAGCGCCTAAGGGAGCTAGATTTCCAACGTGGCAGTTCAAGGGTCCAAAGGCACACGAAGAGCTTCCAATCAGCTCTTTAGTTCCGCGTTCTTAAATATGAGCACACAGCCAAGGATCACCAGGCACTGGAGAAGTGTCTAACACAAAGATGAAGGCAAAAACAAAACAAAGTAGGAAAAAAGGAACCCAGAGGAAATGGATGAGTAACATATTATGGAGGCTTACTAGTTTCCAGTACTTATGTTCTAAGTGCTTGGTACATCTTGATCTCATTTGTATCTCCCAACAATTCTATGTATGGGTACTCTTATTATTTTACTGAGAAAACTGATAAACAGAGGTCAGGTAACTTGCCCAAGGTCATCTGCCATAGTCAGTGACAGAACTGTCATTTGAACTGACTGCAGAGCCTAAGCTCCTATTATACCATACCTTAGAAACCATTCATGGGGTTGGGGGAATATTTTCAGAAGCAAAAGTAGATTTTGCACCCATAAAACAAGAAAAGAATGCTATTTAAAAGGAATATTTAAAAAATAGAGCTCTTTACATTGAAAAAGAACATAACAGTACAAATAAAAATAGAGGGATTGAAACACAAATTAAAAAAAATTGTTCAGAAAGTTGAATAAAAAACACAGAGATAGAAAACAGGATAGAAATGACAAGAAAGCAGAGGCTTCATAGCCAATTAATGAATTCCACAAACAAGGAAGGCATAAAAACAGAGCTGACAACATTATCAAAGAAATGCTAGAATAAATATGTTTGGGACTGAAGGACACATTTTCAGATTCAAGGGACTAGCACAATGTCAAGGGTCTAGCACAATGAATGAAGAAAGACCCATACCGAGGTTCATCACCAGAAAGCCAGAGATCAAGAAAAGACCTTAGAAGTTTTCCAGATACAAAAATTGTTTCTCGCAACCAGGATTTAAAACTGAGAGCAGATTTCACTGGACTCGGCAGCAAGATGGGTCCTGTTCCAGTTGGAGCACTGCCTCCAACATTCTGAGGGAAGGGTTTCCAGACTTGAATTCCTACTGTGCCAAACCACAGTCAAGCTCCAGGATACAACGAAGATATTTTCTGACTCGTGATACCTTCACACATCTACTTCTCGCCCCCATTTTATTTTTATTTTTTGTATGGAACATGTTTTATTATTTTTAAAAATTAACTTATTTTCCAGTTACAGTTGACATACAATCTGTTGGTTTCAGGTGTACCACATAGTGATTAGACGTTTCTATGCCTTGCAAAGTGATCCCGCTGATAAATCCAGTACCCACCTGATACTATACATAATTATGACAATATTATTGACTATATTCCCTATGCTGTACTTTACAAACACTCCACGGTGACTTTTATAACTGGCAGTTTGTACTTTTTAATTCTTTTCACTTTTTGCACTCATCCACCCCCCCCCCCAAGTCCCCTCCTAAGTCCCTTTTCTTAAGAGGATACTGAGTCATTCTCTTCTTCAAAATGAGAGAGTAAATAAGAGGGAGGAAAGCATGAAGTCCCAACCACAATGGGGTAGGTTTCAAATGAGAAAGAATGAAACTGTTTAGGATAAGGGCAGAGGAAGTTCCCAGGACTGCAGCAGCGTAGCAGGCCTGGAGCGCAAAGGACATCATACAGCCCCAGGACGACCGTCTCTATGACAAAAAATAGTTCTAACTCATCCGATGTGTCTTTTTTACTAAGAGTTTCACAGCAGTGATGAAGGAAGCAAAACAGCCCAGGGCTATTTAAATTTAATTTAAATTAAGGAAAGATGTGTAAGTTACAAAACATGGTGCGGTTCATCTATGAGTGACATGCACAGTTAGTAATATAACTATTAAACACTGATTTAACCCCAAAGTATGCTATAAATGCAGTGGAAAGATAGGTAAAAAGACATGGATTTGTGTGTGTGGTGGGAGGTATGTGTGAGACCTCTTCTTAACTTCCACTTTTCATGCAGAGAAATCAACCAATAATGATATCTCATATTGAAAAGTCAATAGAGTGAGCAGGTAACTTAAACAATTTGGGGATATATAGTACAAACAATTCTAGAGTTAAAAGTCTTGTTTTTGAGGTGAGGCAATGAAGCAGGAGCAAGCTATTTTATTAAAAGCTTTAAAATGATATTTTCCTTTTTAAAAGTATGCATATATCTATTCCTTTGATAAAATTAAAAATTAAACAAAATTAAAGGCCCACTGAAATAATATTTGTCAGGACCTCTTGACCATATCTATAACTGTGACTACAAACTGAGGGCTATTGCCTTACTTTGTGTGATTGTGGGTTTATCTGAAAACAACCTGTTGTAAAAAGTCTAAAATCCCTTTGTATAACGGATTTCTTTCCACTGAGCCATTAAAGGCCACTTTTAAGTTGCTTTCTTACCTGGAGCAGTAATGCATTGAACTACCATTAGTCATTAATTTTCGAAGGAGTTCATCAGATAAGTGAGCACCATTTAGGAGTGCCCTGAGGAAATAAGTGAAGCCTAAGACTAAAGTGCTCATGAGTCTAGAGACAGGTAAATAATGATCCTTAGGGCCCTACCTGAATGTCCTGGCTTGAAGGGACAGAGCTGGACTGGATAAAGAAAGGCTTGCAGGGGGGAAGTGGTGTCAGTTGGTGAGAAAATGTGGCAAGATTGAACAATGGCATCCAGGAGTCTCCATTTTCCTATTTAAAAGGTTTGCCGAAGCTTGTTTTGCAAAACTAATAAATAACCTCTGTGGTTTTAGCCATGTAATAAACACACCTAAATATAAATATTTGTACAAGTATAAGAAGTATCTTAATTCACTTTGGAAAGCTCTCAAAATAGTAGCTCCTGTTTCTGAATGTATTTTGTCCTGGAGGACGTTTGTTAACTAGATCGAACCCAGGAGGCTCTGGCCCAGACGGAAGATGTGTGGGGGAAGAGAACACAGCCCATTCTTCCAAGTGCAGAAGGGAAAAGAGGGCTTGTGTTTAACAGCCCCCTGAGAAATTGGGGATCTTATATTTGAAAATAGGTTTAGGCAAGGTCTCTTGCTGTCTTTGTCTCCTGAGCAAAACTGTAACATTCCAGCTCATTTGAGCTAAAATGTTTGGGTTACTCACTGGCTCCTAAGAGCGCTCTCGCTCTCTCAGCTATGTTGTTGAAGGGGTGCCTGGCTTCATGTGACACATGCCTTTTTCATTATTATGATTTCTTTTAAATCGCTGAGCTGTACTCATTTTTCTACCTTCTGACAGATGATTCGTCTTACTCTGAGAAATACGTCTAGTGTCATCTTTCACGCCTCCTCACCACTTCCTTTCACCCAAAGGCTCTTTCTGAGTAACTTTCCTGTGAAGTCAGACACTACCTTTTAGAAGATATTAAAACTATACTATGCATATTAACATTTCAGGATAAGCTGCGAATGCATTTCAAACATTGCAATTATCTATAGTGAGTGAGTTTTAGGAATAAAACCAAAAGAGATCATCAAACTAACCCACGTGGATATTTGCATTACTTAAAATTGAATTGAAATTGCTTGAATGTTCATGTAGAATAGAACAGTGAGATGTATACAATAGAAGCCCTGCAGCATTGTACACAGGGAGGTGGAGAGTGACCTATCTACATGCCTATTTAATTATCTATCTTTATATATTTTAAAGGGCTCAGGGGTATATTGTTAATTGCAAGAGTATGGTATGTCCCCATTTTTGTCCTAAAATATGTGTGTGTGCACCTAATGTCTATTCATATAAATGTTAGAAGGACATAATTGAAAATGTTAACATAGTGGTTTTCTTTGGGTACTTAGGCATGGGGGAGGGGGGATTTCTCCTTTCCTTCCTTCCTTCCTTCCTTCCTTCCTTCCTTCCTTCCTTCCTTCCTTCCTTCCTTCCTTCCTTCCTTCCTTCTTTCCTTTTTTATATTTTAATGTTTTGTCTGATTTTGTTTTTCCACAAATGGGCATTACTTTTAATCACAGAAAAATAAATGGCTTTTATTTAAAAATACACACTATGAAAAATTACTCTTTGACTTAAGTTCTTATCAAGTCCTTCCTCCTCCCAATAAAAAGCTTATTCCCTTCTCAAAATGTATCCAAATTAATTATAGGTGAAAATAGCTAAATTTACTTTTGAATCATAAAACAATAATCATGGAAGCAACTCCAAAGACATTGTCCCTATCTTTGAGCAAGATGTTAAGTTAAATACTTTTATCTATTTTCCATGGGAATGTATGTAGGAGCAGTGTTGGGTGTATAATTAAAAGGTTAACTGTGAATCTTAAGTGGGTACAGCAATGCCCTCTGAACAGAGGCAGTAACCGCTTTCATAGACCGAGTGAAGATACCGATAAAATATCTATCACATGTGGGTGATGGCAGTCAAAATTTCACTGCTTCACTAATGAATTGTGAAGTAAAATATCCTAACCTGTCAGGAACCCTAGAAGTACAATTGTGAGATGTGAAAGTTTCCAGAGTAAAACAGAGATTTGTGCGAAAGTTTTGATGATACCACGGAAATATACTGCTCATCAGCATAAAGCAGAATAACTTGATTAGAATAATTGCCTGCAGAGAAACTGGAGCCTCTAGAACATAAAGAAAGGTTCCGTTGACTTGCAAACTTCAAACCAATTGAAATGGAAATGAAGCAGATCTTCGCGGAGCTTTCAGAGTGAGCACCCAATGCCAGTTCCTAGTCGCCACCAAATTTCCTTTCCCAGCAGTAAATATGTATTACTTTTGTAAAAATTTTTACTTTTGTACTTTGGTTCATCGTTACTGCTCGTATTACTAACGAGGACAGGGAGCTTGATATAGGTCCAATTTAAGGTCTGTGGAACTTAGTTTGGTTTCCTTCCAGACCAAACCAATGAAAATAACTGGTTCCATTCACTTATTAGTCCAGATAAACAAAGCCAGTTTTATTCTGGGCATAATGCTTATCTGTGTGACTGACCTGCAGTGAGGCCCAGGGGAAGACAAAAACCATGAAAAGCAGAAACTGAAAAGTTGGCCTCTTTCCCTAAGAGCTAACTGTGTTCCAGAGCAAAGAGCAATATTACTCAAATGAGCTAAAGTTAAGAGCGGTAGGCTCTCTGGTGTTTTTGACCTTTGAATATAGGAAAATTAATGCAATTTGACTGTGTAGTCCATAAGAACAATATTTCTTAGTTGGACTCAGTTTAAATATACACGGGAATTCAATGGATTGCTCATTAGGGCACTGCTTCCTTTTTGAAAACAACTCCTCTCTCCCTCTTTCCTAAAATGTATAAAATATATGTCTTTTTAAACAAAAGTAAATTATCATTTTTTTTTTTTTGAAATCTCTAAAACAATCCTATACACACTTGAATTGTTTGGAAATGCCCTTCTAATAAAATCAGTGCTGGGAACTATTGATTTATTAATATGGGCATTTATGTCCAGACTGTCTATTACTTAGTCTCCAAAAGGCCACATAGAATTGACCAAAAATGGCTACTCTCTATTAGACTTTTTTCTTTAATTAAAAAATTTGTAATAAAAATATATTAGCATAATAAAATTGCAGATTACAAAGGATATGCAATGAAAAGTATTCCTAGCCCAGCCAGGAGCAATCACTATTGCTTGCTTATCTTTTCAGGAGATTTTTGTGCATAACACAGCATAGGGAAGGAAAAAATTTACTTCTACCCTTCTAGGTTCTTTGGCTGGTGTAATAATCAATTTAACATAAGACAGATTAACAGGAAAAAAACAAATTTAATTGCATATGTAAGGAGGACCCGCGGAGACAATAAAACCCAAGGACAAGTTGGCAGTGGAGGCTCATATGCTACCCTGAGCTAAGGAATGGGATAGGGGCCTGAGGCTTCAAAGAGGAAGAGGGTAATTCACAGGACAATAAGAGGAGCAGATGTTTAGTAATTAGATGTTGTCCTGCCATTCAGATAGGTCATTCAGATAAAAAGTTATTTCTGGTAATAGCTCTTTCTGTGGCCAGGCCTCCAAACTAAATTCTTTTAGGTAATTAAGGGAGAGGTCAAAGTTTTTCTTGAGTCTACTGAGTCTTGGTTGACTTCAGCTCAAAATAATCCACATACCAAAGTGACACATTTTGGGGAGGCCTGTTCTGAACCCCTTCAGCAGCATTCATGTGTAATGAATAAATACATAAAACACACCCACAGGTAAATATTTATATGTCTCATCAATGGGATTTTTTTCTTATACCTATTCTGTGGTTTTCTTTTTTTCTTTCTTTCTTTTTTAAATTAATAAATATGTCATGGAAATCATTCCAAATAAGCCCATATATATTTACATTATTCTTTCAAGTGACTGCATAATATTTAATTATATGGATATACTATACTTTATTTAATCAGTTCTCTATTGAAGGATAGCTGGGTAGTTACTTGCTTCTTTTTTTTTTCCCCTACAAATAATGCCTCAGTAAACAATAACCACTCAGATATATATGTTTTCGAACACATGTGTAAGTATGTGTATGTGGGATAACGCTCTAGAAGGAGAATTGCTAGGTCAAAATCTCTAACTCGTTTTAAAATGTCCCTGTTTAATAGATTTGACAAAGTTTTGTCTCTTCACTTGAATAATTCCACAAAGTACAAAAAAGCAAGGAATTCACTGTATAAAACAGAAACAGAGATGGACATTGACTTAAAGCAAAAAACCCACTCATTTTTGAATATTCAATGACAAAAAAAATCAGCGTGGAGATGCTGTTAAACCAGAGAAAAGGGATCTTCACAAACTTATGTTCCCTTAAAACACACACACACACACACACACACACACACACACACACACACACACACACACACACACACACACTGTTAAACCAGAGAAAAGGGATCTTCACAAACTTATGTTCCCTTAAAACACACACACACACACACACACACACACACACACACACACCCCTAACATTCAGTTCCTGTAAGAATTTACCACCAAGGTGTGAAAAGGATCCCTTCTAGAGCATTTAAGGCCTCAAAGCAACTCAGTTCAACTCTGTAGTTATTTATTGACTGCCTGCTCTTCACCAAGCCCGCTTGGACTCTAAAAAGAATCCGATAGTGTCCATGGCCTGCGGGGACAGGGGAGTGAGAGGAGACAGCTGCACAAACAGGCATTTAATGAAAGAGCCCTATCTGAGGCCTCATTATAACTTGGGAAAATCTTTATATCAAGTTATGTCATGTGAGAAATAATCTGACAGGAGGAAGGCAAAGAAGCGAAAACATGAACAAAGACAATCTCTAGCATGCACCATCCAAAACGATTTTTTACCTGTCTTTGTCATCTTGTATCTCCATCACTCGCATAATGGCCCCATACCTTATGGCCCATCTACCTTGAATAATTTGCTTTCTTCTGCAACACATGCAGCCTTCTCAGTTTCTATGCCTTTAAACACATCACATTGTTGGTTTTGCCAGGAATGTCTTATATTAGTCCACCCAGCAACAGCCTACTTATCTCTGCATTGCTGACTCAGGGATCATTATTTGTCCTTCTACTCAGAATACACCCACTCCTTCCTCTAGACTCCCATGCCTGTGGGGCATGTCTTCATTATAGTTTTTATTTTTTCTTCCTGACCTTTTATTCTTCTGAACTATCAATAGGACATATCTGTTCTTTCTTGCCTATTTATCGCATGCTGTTTTTATTATGGTTGCTTCTAAATGTTACTTATGACTAGGTTGTAATTTCTTTCATTTTTCTCCTTAAAAATACAGGTTTATATTTCTCAGTGTTTATCACAGTGCACTGTTTTTAATAAAAAGCAAACAAACAAAAAACCAACAAACAAAAAACCTTACTGGGCATCTGCTATCCAGGCAGTATGCTAATTGAATGACTTACATTGCATCATGAAACACTTGGTAATAATAGCAAATAATTATAGGGCTTACCAGGTGTAGGCCCCTCTTTTAAGTATCTTTACATAATTAACTTATTTAATTCTCACAGCAACCATGGGAGGTAGGTTTGTTATTACTATCATTAAAATTTTCAGATGTGGAAACTGAGGCACCAATAGGTTCCGTAACTTGCCAGAGTTTAATAGCTGAGTGTTGGCATCAGACACCGGTGAGGCTCATCATGTCAGACTGACAAGGGGCTTGAGCAGATGTTTACGTTAATACTTAGGTATAGGGATCACAATTTCTATTTAGAGACAGGGCTCAGGGAGGCAAAATAACTTGTTTAAGGTCACACAGCCCATTGGTAAAGGCAGGTTCAAAATTATGTTTAAGCCAAACCCCATATATTTTCCACTACCTGTGCTTCAACTCAAATAAAAGTCCCACCTTTCCCTAGGGCATGACTCAAGCCTCAGTTTGTATTTTTCAGCAGCTATTTTTACCTGCTCAGAGCCCATTTCTCCTTTTTCTAACAGCACGTGGTTATTTCTTCAAAGCTCTACTCCCTCACACTCTCAGCCCATGGCGGGAACCTGTGGGTTTTATTGCCATTGTGTTTGCATGCTTCTCCCCCAGGACATTTGAAGTTCCTTGGGAGCAGGAATAGTTTCTTCTTCCCCCTCTTTCTCTTTCTCATGTCTTTTTCTTGTAAGGAAGCTCTCGTGCATGATACACAGTAGAAGTCGAGGGTATTTGTTGAATGAACGTCTCGCACATGGTGTTGCTCCCTCAGTATTTGTGAGGTTGAAGTGTTTGTTGAGTAAGAGCAAATAAAAGGGGCATCGCCGAAGTGTTAGAATCTCAGAGGAGAGGAAGGTCGAGTAAGTGACCCACGTACATTCTTCCTCCTTGTATTAGCCAAAGACAGAGTATTTGAGCCACTGAAGTTTTCTGAGGCAGTTTTCATGGGATTGTCTGTGTAGAAAACTTGGCATAATCCAACCTGTTAGATAGAAAGGAGCACTGATGCTGACAAATTCTACAGGGTGGGGCAAAAGCAGGTTTCCAGTTGTTCCCTATGGAAAATAGCACAATAATTAATGAGTAAGAATACAAGATAAACTGTTTCACGTTCTCACAACTGGAAACCTGCTTGTGCCCTTCCCTGTATACCTTAGAGGAAAGAAAGTAAACGTTCTCCAGATAGAGGATATGATACCTATGACGGGGCAAAAAGCAAGTAATCCCTATGAAATGTTTGTCTAAGATATCTAGAGTGTCTAAGAAAGAAAGTAAAAAAGAAATGATGATATCCACCTATCCTCCAGCTTTCCAACACCATAGTTCCAAACACAAACAAAAAAACCCCCACAAACTCTAAACCAAAAATAAAGATATAACAGAGCTGTAAAATTCCATTCCTCCCCCCCCCCATGATCACTTTTAGAATTTTCAAAAGGATCAAATATAAAAATTTTTCAAAAAAAATTTTTTTGGAGGAGCTTGCTCTACTCTGTCTCTAGCATGTCCTTGGTTTTTTCGAATAGCTCTGTGCTGCCTCTGAGAAAAAAGGCAACAGTTATGCAAATGCTGACCCTACCAGGAAAAGGGAACTTCTCAGCTCACATCTCCTCTGGTGCTGGACAGTGACCCTACCTTGGTCTAGATACCTTCTATTTTTCTTATTCAATAGTTTGATATTAATTTTCCTTTTAAAACCCCACTGTTTATTCCCCATTACCCACAGCAATGCTGCCCTGAGTATTTTATGAAGAAAATAGTCCTGATAGATGCAATGGAAAAAAGTACCTTGAGGTCCCCCATGTACGGGGCATTCTATCTCATCCACTGGGGATATCAAGATATTACACTGCCTATTATCTTTTCCTAGTGGGCAAAGAAGATTAAATGTAGATAATGTTGTGGCTCTAAACAGCTGTCAGTGGGATACCATAATTAATGTGGAGGCTACTCCAAATGGGGACGTTAGGCAAGATGCAAATAATTAAAATTGATTTTCTGGGTACTCCACTCTTGTCCCTGCTTTTGACAAAAGACCCTAATATTTCAATCAGTTCCTCTCTGGACTGAGAGGGCTCATGTTTTCATTGTACGTAGCTGTAAAATTGTGGGAATTCAGGGAGGGGAAGTAGGAAAGAGGAAGTGTGGTGTAGACCGTCGCCTCCTTGCGCAGCCATCGATACTTCTCTTTTCGCTAGCGTTGGATCTAAATTTCTCATTTTCTGTCTCTCGTTATTGAAAGACGACGCTGAGAAGCGCAGAGCCTGGGTAGGAAGCAGCCGGATAGTTTCAATAATGGCTAGTATTTCCTAAATGCTTTCAGTGTGCAGCCACTGTGCTAAGACGGCTCATCTTACTAATTTCACTGCTCCTAAATGTAGGTGCTTTTGTTAACCTAAGTTCACAAACGAGGAAATGAAGGCTTAAAAAGGTTAGAAAATACTTGCTCAAGGACACACAACTGTGCTTTAATCACTATGCTAAAATGACAATTGAGCAACATTTAATACTCTGAGATGAGGCGGCTGCTGAGTGAAAGGATTTCTGGTCTAGGAATGAAACACCCCACGGATGCCTCGGCTTCCTGAGCTTTCCTGAGCCGCAGCACTTCATTTGCCTAAGGCGATGGGGTTATTGTGAAAATCATAGTTACCCAAGGACTCCCATGCAAATACTATGCATTACCATAGCACAGATGAATAAGAACGGGTCATAGGTCAGGAAGTTCCCATCAGACCTGAAACTGAAGGAGAGCAGCCTGATACGGGAGAAAGGGGGCTCTGCGGGCAAGTATCCTGACACTTGGGAGGTTGCACGGAGGCAGATGCACCCAAGATGCCTCTGCGAGAGCAAAAGAGAGAGCCGGGCAGAACACGAGTAGGTGGCCAGCGGACATGAGGGTGCGAGAGGAGGGGGAGCAGCTGCCCAGCCCAAAGCTGCGTCAGAACAGTATGAGCCAAGTAGGACAGGGGGGGGTCCCTTTCTGGCTGCTGGAGGGTCTGCGTTTGCTATTGTAGCTGTTAACAAAAGTTCATCGATCCTGAAGAACGGAGAACTGTACCCTTGCTCTTCTGCATATTTGTTTTGGGGACTCAAGGGATATGTAGCTTATTTCTGTGGGCTTGGTTTTTTTTCCCTTTTTTCCCCTTTGGGGGTGAACTCACAAAGTTGAACTTGACATTTTTGCCAGTCTCCTAAACCAGTGATTCTCAAACTGAGTGAGCATCAGACTCCTTGGGACAGGGGTGCAGATTTATCAAATAAAAATACAGGATGCGAGGTTAGTTTGAAATTTCAGATAAACAATGAATGACTTTTAGGAGAAGTATGTCCTAAATATGGCGTGGGACATACTTCAATGAAAAATTTTTATTTGTTGTTTATCTGAAATGCAAATCTATTTGGAAATCCTGTATTTTATCTAGCAACCCTACCTGAGCTTGTTAAAATGCAGACCAGTTGCATGCTCTGTCAGGAAGCCTGAAATAGGGCCACGTGGCCCTGCAGGCGATTCCAGTGCAGCACTTTGAGAGATACTGGTTAAGCTTGAATAACGCCAACCTGGGAATGAGAGCTTTCGGGGGGCCAGGAGGACATCCTGGGGAAGGGAGGGAGCATGCGTAGCTGCAGGGAGCCTGGAAGAGGCAGTAAGGGACCTGGTCCTTGAGTGACAGCAGAGATAAGCTGGGAGCCCGATATGGTAACCAGAGAAGACATTCATTGAGCCTCACTATTGTGTCATTTAATCCTCTCAACAACCACAAGAAGAAGATAACTGTTATTATCTTCATCTCATTAGATGAAGAAATAAAAGCTCAGGGTTAAGTAACTTGCTCAAGGTCACATAGGTAGTGTTTAGTGGAGTTAGGTTTGACCTAAGACCAATCGTTTCCAAAGTCCACATTCTGAATCAGCCCTATGCAACACTAGGAGATTTTGGCAATCTTGACAATATAACTTTTTTTTTTCTTTTTTCTATTCACAGCTTTCTTCAAATTGCTAAGTTAACTAAAGTATAGTCAGGGATTTGACATCTGCTGTCTAGACGTGCTCAAAGATCTTCACGTTCTGAGGTTTAATAGCCAAATGGCATGGAAGTTTGTGAAAAGCTTAAGGGTCTAAGCTGATGAAAAACATGAAGAGCTATTAAGACATTATTGCTCAGCACCAGCTAAAACCCATCATCCCAAAAGGGCGTGTGTCAGGGGATATCCTCCTTTGGAGAGTAAACCAACAATTTTCTCTCCAGGTGACCTCAGACAGCTGAATAAGCTCTCAAAAGGAAGCTAGGTGAGACCATTAAATAAATATAGGGAACAGGTGGATAAAGAAATTGGAGCCAATTTGATTAGAAAGGAGAGAGCTCCAAGAAATAGCGGCAGTGTTCTAACATTTGTAGAACTCGTAGAGATAAAAAGCAATGAGCGAAGACCACAGGTTGGAAGTTAGCTGGAAAAAGATCTTGACTCAAGAAGCATGTGGTAGGTTGCACAATTATTCCAAATACTGGCTGCCTATCTCTGGGACGTCTCTCTCGCTGGGCGAGGATTCCATGTGACTTGTGTTGCTAATGAGAAGTGAAAACTGTAAGATCAGCGTGCCATTCACCTCCATCTCTTTTCCTTTGCCGTGAGACCTGTAGTGACCCGGAGAGGGGCTTCTCCGTCAGCCCGGGTCCCAGAGGGGAATCTGTGTGGGGCAGAGCCAAGCTGACTTGTGATAGGCACATAATATAAACAAGAAATGAGGCTTTTTGTTACTGTGGAATATGCCAGTCATGCTGACTGGCAAAATACAAAAGCACTCTTCAAAAGTGCAGAGGTGTCCAAAGATGGGAAGGACCACTTGCAGAAGTGGTGAGTTTCCTGGTTTGGAAGTATAGAAACACAGCTAAAATACCACTTTGCAGATTGTTTTTTTAAAAAAAACTTGAGGGTAGTGGTGGGCAGGGAGGGGTGGATTGAGATATTGGCTGAGTGCTTTGGACCTTAAGCTCCTTTCCGTATCTGAGATTTTGTGACACATTACTGAGGAAGTAAAAGTAGGCACAAATGGGCTTGGCCTTTGAACACCCAGGCTTTAACTCAGTTGTAGAGGAGGAACACAGTGACATTAGGGTAGATTAATCTCAGTTTGTGGTTACTGAAATTTAGAGCATTAACTTATGCTTATTTGAGAACAGGCTTCTGGAATGTAACTAAAAGGAGAGTTAAATATTTATGTGGTTTGAGATTAACCATAAAAGACCTTCGGGGGGAATTAGAACACAAGAATAGCTAGAGAAAGGGTAATTCAGCCACTACCACGAGCCTCTCCCAGAACCCTGCTAAATGTTAGATGTACTGTGCCAAGCCACACGCTGGCCAGAGATCAGAGGCAGCAGGGACATGGAGCGGGATAGGGCCATTCGCTCAGTCCACAGCCCAGAGAAATACCCAGCCAGTCTTCACTGCTTTCTTCTCTCTCTGCTTTCCTGTTTGCTCCCTGCATAATCCCAGAATTTTCTCTTTGCTCTTTTTCCGCTCTTTCATTCACCTCTTACTTTTAATACTTTCTCCTAATAATCTGATCTCTCATCATTTTATCATCTCTCAATAATCTGATCCTGTCTCCATCTACCCATTTATCTAAATCACCAGTGAGAGAGCTAGGAATAAAAGAAGAGTAAAAGAAGGCAACATTATAAAAAGAGGGAAGCTTTCATTCACAAAACGAAGGAAGCAGCATGTGGTGGTATGTGTACTATGTTCAAGTGTGACTTTGGGGGGAAAAAAGACGTAGTCCAACTTCAGCTCCACTGCTTAAGACTTGAGTGACCTTGAAAAAGTTCCTTAATTTCTCAGTGTTCTCAATTCTCTCACCCTTAAAATGAAGACAATGACTACTGAGCAGGTTTGCTGGCAAGACTAAGTAAAATATGTCATATTGCTCATACATAATAGACACCAGGTAAAAGGTTGATATTATTATGTAGAATACATTTTAGTTAATTTGGATCTGTATTATTAGCTTTTTTCTCCCAGCTTAAATGCTTTAAAAGCTGTAATCATTTTTTTTTTTTTTTTTTGGTATTTTTCCATGTCTGCAATTTTATTGGTCACAGAAATATATAATAAATACTCAAAGACTTGGAACCCCCCCAAATATATATGTGATGTATAATGTTACATTGCATATTACATATATAAATATATAATGTATGTTATATACATTCCTCCCAAATTCATATGTTGAGTCCTAACCTCACCCCCTTTTTTTATCCTCACTGAGGATATGATTTATTGTTCTTTTAGAGAGAGGAAGGGAGAGAGAGAAACATCAATCGATTGCCTCACGTGTGCCCCGACCGGGGATCGAACCTGCAACCTAGGTATGTGCCATGGCTGGGAATCGAACCCACAACCTTTTGGTGTAGGGGACAATGCTCCAACTAACTGAGCCACCCAGCCAGGACAAGTCCTAACCCTTTCATGTGATTGTATTTGGAAGTAGAGGCTTTGGGAGGTAAATTAGGTTTAGATGAGGTCATGAAAAAGGGCCCTTGTGTTGGGTTAGTGTCCTTATAAGAAAAAGGAGACCAGAGAACTCTCTCTTCTCACATAGTGAGAAGGCAGAAGGCTGTCTGCAACCCAGGAAGTGTGCTTTCAACAGGGACTGCATCTGGTGGCACCTTGATCTTGGACTTCCCATCTCCAGAACTGTGAGAAATAAATGTTGCTTAAGCCACTGTCTATAATATTTCATTATAGGAGCCTGAGCTAAGATTATGTATATATTACCCTCTAGTTTTGTATAGTACCTCTCATATTAGTACAACTGAGTGAAATTTGGGGATAGTGACTTAGTATATAGGACATAGTCTATCTCTCTATCTCTATCTATCTCTATCTATCTCTATCTATCTCTATCTATCTCTATCTATCTCTATCTCTATCTCTATCTCTATCTCTATCTCTATCTCTATCTCTATCTCTATCTCTATCTCTATCTCTATCTATCTCTATCATCTCTATCTCTATCTATCTTTCTAATATAGGATTTATAGTGTCAGCAATTTTTATGATCTAATCCTATACATAAGGAAGAGAATACCTAGATACAATCCCAGTATTTATGAATTTTACATTTCACATTTCACATGACCTAAATATTGAGATAGTTTTCGCTCCTCACCAAATATCTATCCCCTCATCTTCTTAGCTGACAGAATTTATGTTTCTGTTTTAACCGTCAAAGTACCCATCCCTGGGCAGTGTTTTGCAATGGTCTAAGTAAATTGTGAGACTCTTGTTCCTGTTATCATAGCCTCCTTTGAAAATTGTGGTGGCCCTGAAATGTAAGGAGAAGTTACAAAGGGACTTCTAGCAAGCTTTTGCCTTTCTGATATAAAGAGACAGAAGAAGAAGCTGGCAGCCCTTCCTGCATCCTGTCCTGGCTTGAGCAGGCATTGCTGGCTAGAGCCAGCCATTCTGGGACCCTGATATGACAACCCTGGAGAAGGAAAACCAACATGCTGAAGACAGTGGATCAGAAAATAGAAGCAAGTTATTGATTATACTGTTGAGTAACTAACTAATCCAGACAACAACCACCTACTTCTAGACCTGTTACATGGAAAAATAAACCTTTATTTGTTAAGTCACTATTATTCAGATTTTCTTTTTTGTACATTGTAGCCAGACATTCTTTTTTAAAAAATTAATTAATTTTTTTTTTTATTGATTTCAGAGAGGAAGAGAGAGGGGGAGAGTGAGAGAAACAATGATGAGAGAGAATCATTGATTGGCTGCCTCCTGCATGCCCCCTACTGGGAATTGAACTGGAAACACTTGGTGCATGGCGTGACACTGCAACCAACTGAGCCACCCAGCCGGCGCATGTGTTGACTTCTTTTTAAACTGGCTTTCCTCTATTTGTCATACTTATTTGGCCATTCCCAAAATTTCAAACTTAAATAGAACCTTGTGATTTGCTATAGTATTCAGAGGGATAAGGGTCAGAGTCAGAAGTTTCAAAGAGACCCCTTCAACATGTGTATCTATTGAGTGGCAGTGGCAGTTTGTATTGGGCAACTAACCAACCTGTAACAAGTAGCCTTAGTCTTCCTGAAATTTATCCCACAGTGTTCTGGCATGGACTAACATGCCTTAAATGATCAAAAGCAATTTTAACAGTGGCTGAGTGAACTTCGTATATCACCTTTACTAGAAACTATTATAGAGAAAATGTTATGCATATCTGTGAACATAATGAAGTTCAGATTCTATACATAGACACATTATTTTAAATAGAAAAAAAGCACTATAGAATACTATTTTTAAATAAATGTGAATAGAATCTAAAATTATTGTCAAGCAAATGTTTATTTTAAAAAAGAGATAATAAAGATAATGTAAACCAAAGTATCAAAGTTCTTTTCCGCTCAGAGTCTTTGCCCTTATTTTGTACACAGTTATTGCTTTCTCAGTGTTGGTGAAAATTAGCCTCTTTCTCTTCCAACATTCTGTAAGAGCTACATGGGCAGGGAACGGACTGCTCTGGTCCATTTCAGCATCAAGCCCAGTACCTGGCACATAGTGACATCCCACCAATATTTGTTGAATGAAGGATGTCACTTCCTGCTTCAAAACCTTCAGTGGCTCCCCTTTGTCTAATAATGTAGCACAAATTCTTCACCCCAGCATCTAGGTTTTCTTTGTACAGAATGTGTCCTAGCCCAACTAGTTTGAAATAGAACAAGTTGTGCCTACAATATGCCTTACAATTTGAGCTGCAGGACATGCTTTGTCCAAAATCCTGACTTTCCACTTTACCCCTCCTTCAAAGATTCAAATTACCTGCTTTACAAAGACTCCTCTTGTCCCTCTAGCCAACAGGATTGTTTTCCTTTGTGCGTCACCAGAGTATTTTTCATGTATGACACTTGCCATATTTTGCTTTTGATTATATGTATTTGTGTTCATGTTTATCACTCACCACCCCCTGCCACTACATTGTAAGCTCCTTGGGAGGAGAGGGATAGTGAATATGTTTTTGTATTATACCCCACAACATAGTATACACAGCAGGCATATCATTCAGACATAGTATATTTACCCAGTGTTTGGACCGTCAGTGTTCTTAGATATGAGAAGGGAAGTACCAATGGAAAACATATATTGTTATGGTATTTAGCATTGCACAGTGTGATAAGAACACAACTTCTGCATGCTTGCATGGACTGAGTCCTTACTCTGAAGCTCAGTAGTTTTGTAACCTTGGGTAATTTACATACCCTTCTAAGCCTCAGTTTCCCCATCTATAATATGGTAATACTATTACCTACCTCATAGGGCCTTGTGCAAATTAAATGAAATAAGATATGTAAAGTGCTTAGTACACATAATAAGCATTCATTAATATCCACTCAAGATCATTATTAGTATTTCAGATTAAGGTACTTGATTTTTTTAATGGCTGATATGCTCACTTTGCAATATTGGATCATAGATTAGAAAACATCTCTGTACTGACTAGCCCTCCATCAACAAAACAGTAACAATGACTAAGTAACTTAGTTCCTATATATTTTGCTTAGAAATCTCAGAAAACCTTTGCCATTCTCCATTTAATTTTTAGTAGAGGCCCATGATATATTTCTTATCATAGTTTTAGTGTCCAATAATTTCTCTTTAGATTAATGATATGGATTTCTTATTAATAACTCTGATTAGTCATTTAGCATTTATAAAGCATAGTAGGAAATGCAGTGCCCACTGAAATGAACACATTGGGACATATCTAAGCCCCCGCACCTTAAATGAAAGATAGGGTTTTGCAGCTTTCTGGTCTTAGTGGTCCTAGGGGCACACATTAATCAATTGGGCACAAGAGCTGAGAGGAATTTTCAAGATAATATAATTTGCTTTATTCTAATTTAAATAATTTGTAGTTCCTATAACATTAGGAAGCTTTGAAAACTAGGATGTTTACACAAAGAGAATAAAAAAACAAACCTTTTTTTTTTTGGCATTTTACAAAATGTTCCTTCTAAGGAACAACATGTTTTTATGGGTTTGCACTGATTAAAGAAAACTTATTAGATATAAATGAGAAGCATGTGCTTCTGGTGGTATTGTACCCAAAGGATTTTAGTTAAGTAAAACCTAAACATTTAGAGTATTTGAAATATACCCAATTGGGCAGTTAATGAACCCTCTTCAACTTAAAGTGGAGAATTGTTACAAGAGGAAAAACATGTACAAAAAATTATGGAGGAGACAAAAAGATATTGAAATCTTTCCCAGTATTCCCATTTGATGATTCTTATAAGTTACAGCTAAAGGACGTGCAGCTTTCCCTCCATCCCTGAAATTGGTTTCTTTGCATAACACATTACACATTATTTTGAATGTCAGCAATCAACCCTTGGACTTCTTTAGAAGACCAACGACCAAGATCGAGAATGGAGTCAATGCCTATTTCAGTCCTAGAAATGAAGACATCAGTAGTGTAATAGAAGACAAGTGAAAGATAAATACATTTGTTTTTCCATCTGTTAAGACATAACGAAAACATTCTTCTAATTTTTTCCTTAATATTTTGTTTCCTGGCAACAAATAACAAAAATTCCCAATCAACCACATCTTTCACAATTCTTGGGTCTTTGAAAAGCAGTATTAATACTGTTACTTAGATTTCTACTATAAAAAATATTTTCAGAAAAGCAATATGTGTTAGAAAAGAGTAATATATAATTATAGGTGGATAGATAGGTAGGTACAACATATATTATAATTCAGGAAAGGAACATGCCATCAAACCACAAGGATGTTATATAACCACTTTGGGAAACAATTGGTCCTTATCTGCTAAAGTTGCTATAACCTAGCAATTTCACTCCTAGGTATCCAAGAAAAACTCTTTTACATGTGCCAGAAAGTAAGTATAAGAATGCTCTTTGTTTGTAATCTCTTTCTCTCATACGTACACCTAGAGATTTTTCAAATGTTCACCAAGGGTAGAATGGATAACCCAATAGTGTGAAAATTAATTAATTACAGCTACCTGCAAAAACATGTATACATCTTGTGTACATAGTGAGCAAAAAACTCAAGTAGCAGATTATCACACATACGTTTCCATAATATATAAAGTTGAAAAATGTACAAAATTAACCAGTATTTTGCTTAGGCATGCAAATATATGTGGCAAAACTCTAAAGAAAAGCAAGAAAATGATTAACACAAAACTCAAAGTTGGGAAATCGTAGAACTTGAGAGAGTCCCTCAGGAGATATGAGAGTAAAAGTTTTTTCTCTTTAAGGAGGTGGTAGGTACACAATTGTTATGATTCTTTATACTGCATGAATTTAATAAATGTTATTTTGAAACTGCTCACTATTCGGTAAAAAAAAAAAAAAGCAAATACTGCTACCTAACCCTTGCTGTTATTGTATCTCAGCAAAATAATTAAAAGTAATATAATCATTTAGTCCTTTATAACTCATCTACTTGGGTTCAGTTCAGTATGGTCTGTGAGGCTATAACTTCCATAAAACAAACTGACAGGCTGCCCAGGTCTTTTGCATTTGACAATCTTTAGAAATAAAAAGTTACTTTGAAAATGCTCACTGAGATATTGTAAACTATATTTATGCGTGAGTATTCTTATCTTGGTCTACCTTTTCACGGAATGGTTTTATGTTATACATTTCTAGAATGGATCCTTAAATACAATCCAAACACTGCAGTTCCCTATGTCTAATATGTGTGTATGTGCTCCAGTACAATTAAAGGACAAAACTCACAATTCCATTTTTTATATTAATGAACTTTATTGAATCTTCTCAATTCACATATTGGCTTCTGTTGAGAGACTGATTTGGTCCAAAAGTCTTTACAAGCATTTCACTTCAACTGAAGTTATGTAGTACTTAAAAGTAAGAGAGACTCTTATTTTTATGTCAAAATATTCATTTGGAGGTATTTTATTTATGTTTTTCTAGTTATAACTAAATGGACAAAATTATGCTATTAAATATTATAATGTATTACTTGGAAAGATTTTGTTTTATGTTTTTAAATATCATGTACCCTGTTACTATACAATTAAACCAAAAATTTAACAACCCATTTTTCTGAATTCTCATTTTCCTTAGTTATACTTAAAGCACCCAAATGAACACCTTACGTTCCTTATTGTGAAATGAGCTCTTAAAACAGTTTTGTACTCTACCCCCTCGAGTTATCTAGAGATTCCTGTGATCCTCAATGTTGTGATTGTAGAAGTCTGTGTGTTTGCTTTTTGGTATGACATTGTTTCACAGCATCTTACATTAAGAGAAATCTTTACATAAAACAAATAACAATGTTGGTTTTCATATATTTGAAGATATGGTACAATTTATATGTGAATAAAACCTTATGTTGCATAACTTTTCCATATGTTATCACTATATGAATGGATTGAAACTGTGAAAGTAAACATTGTTAATGGATGCCTACAGACAAGCAAAAGATGCCCAGTCGTTCACCCTTGGATGAGGGCAAACCGATTTGCTAACTTCTGTGATATGATGTAGTTAGTAGCGCACAGGTTTTGGGGTTGGACAGACCTGCTTTCACCTCCCAGCTTGATTAGCCGAGCGTCTCTGAGCTTCTCACTGAGGTCTCCTCGCATGAACGATTATACAAGGCCTTTGTGGAGGCAAAATGAGATATGTAGGAATAATTGCTGGAACAAAGTTAGTACTCAGTAAATGTTCTCTCTGCCCTGCATTCCAGCTCAAAGTAGGAAGTAAAATTTTCTCAGTTCAAGAATATCCATCACTGAAGGGATTATAAGCAACTTCTTTATCATCCAGAGCATTTACCAGTGCTTTAGGGGTTTGGGGCAAGAGAGAGAAATGGTTTTCTCAGGGGATGGAAAAGCTCACAGTGGAGGGAAGGGATGGAAATAATAAAGAATGTGCATAAACATCATCATTGACATTGGAGTAAGATTATACAGACATGAGTTTGAGTAACATACTTTCTATGTGAAATGGCAATGCTTTTTGTAAAGCAAGAGACCGAAGGAAATCCCACTGAGGCTAAACATTCAACGCAGACTTCTTTTGCATCGATTTTTGTGCTGATCACCGTGGAAGGCCTTGTAGGGTGCTAGTTTCTGAAGACAGAATTGGATATATAAGAAACTTAAAGTAAAATTATTTTTCTATGTCTATAAGGTTAATTTCTCTCTCAAATTCCTTTTACACCAGGTAATCACAGGTAAATCTCAGTCAAGTCAGGAACATGCCCTGTTTCACCAGGGACTCAGCTATGTCCCCTAGGTGTTCCCTAGTGTGGGGTATGGGATGAAGTGGGGAAACAAGCAGCTTTAGGCCATCACAGGTATCCAGGCTGTCATGTGCTGATACTATAACCTGGTCCCAATGCATCTTTTGGTCATGGTCTACAGAGATTATTCTTGTTATGTGTTATCACACAAAGTTTAGGTTTTTGCAGTTCTCTGTGCTTCATCTAAGGATTGGCAAATTTTCTTCTATAAAGAGCTAGATAGTAAATATCTTAGGCTTTACAGCCCATACAGTTTCTGTTACAACTACCCAACTCTGCCCTTGGTAGTGTTAATAGGTAAAGGAATGAGCGTGTCTCCCTTCCAATAAAATTTAATTTACAAAAACATGCAGATCTAAATCATTGTCACCTACATTGGATAACATTTTTGGGGATTCTCTGAATCTTCCTGGGGAACAAGAGGGGTGTGGGGCTATCCAAGGCCTGTCTCACTCAAGACTCCATTTAGAAATGTTTTCTGGCCCTGGCCAGCGTGGCTCAGTGGTACAGCATTGGCCCTAGCACCTAAGGGTTACAGGTTCAATTCCCAGTCAAGGGCACATATCTGGGTTGCAGGTTCGATCCCCGGCCTCGGTCAGGGCTCATGAGGGAGGCAACCAATCGATGTGTCTCTCTCACATTGAGGTTTCTCTCTCTCTCCCCCTCCCTC